>NC_084832.1:83961475-89468975 GCF_033115175.1 Lepus europaeus
GAATAGATTAAATTTTATACATTTTCCTAACGAAAAGACTTTGCTTTTTTTCAAAACCATTTATACTGTGATTGTCTCGGTCCAACATATACGAATTCCACACCCTTTGTCCGGTTCTGCCTGGATGAAACCAGAATTATCCGGTTGTGTTTTGGCTAACTCAATCCCAGATATTGCTACAGGCTCTGTGATAATGTTTTCTGGATATTATCGACAGGCTTTATTGTTTTGAATGTTTTTATCAGAGAACATTTAATTTTGTGCTGGGAAACATTAGTTGACTCCACATGGAGACACCAGCTCTACACATTCGTATTTTCTAGGGAGAAACTAGAGGAACTGCAGCAAACAAACATGATATTTCTGTTTGTATAGATGACATTTAAAGCACTTGCCTAATGAAAAGACATTGCTTTTCTCCAAAACCATTTTTACTATGATGTTCTCGGTCCATTGCATACGAATTACACACCACTATGTCTGGATATGCCTGGATGAAACCAGAAATATCTAGTTGTGTTTTGGCTAACTCAATCCAAATTACTGTGAAAGCCTCTGGTTTGTGTTTTCTGGATATTATCGATGGACTTTATTGTTTTGAGTGTTTTTATCAGGGTACATTTCATTTTGTACCGTAGAAATACTAATTGGTTCCACATGGAGACACCAGCTCTGCACATTCGTATTTTCTAGGGAGAAATCTAGAGGAACTGCGGCAAACAAACATGTTATTTCTGTTTGAATAGATGACATTTTATACACTTGTCTAATGAAAAGATTTGCTTTTCTCCAAAACCATTTTTACTGTGATTTACTCGATCCATTGCATACGAATTTCACACCAGTTTGTCCGGATATGACTGGATGAAACCACAAATATCCTCTCTGTTATGGCTTACTCAAAGCCAGATATTGCTACAGGCTCTGCTTTGTGTTTTTTCATATTATCAATGGACTTTATGGTTTTGAATGAATTTCAGTAGAGGAAATTTTTTTTTGTGCTGGAAACGCTAATTGGTTTCATATGCAGGCCAAACATGTTCACATTTGTGTTTTCTACGCAGAACGCTAGAGCTATCATTGCAAACAAACAGGATATTGATATTGGCAAACATGAGTTTTTAGGCACTTGGCCAAGAAAAAGAGTTTGCTTTTCTCCAAAACCAGTTTGCGGGTGATTTTCTGAGTCCATTGCATACCAGTTCCACAACACTTTGTCTGGAAATGACTGGATGAAACCAGAAATATCATCTTGTGTTATGGCAAACTCAATCCCAGATCTTGCTACAGGCTCTGCTCTATGTTTTTTGATATTATCAGTGGACTTTGTGATTTTGAATGACTTTAAGCAGGGAATATTTTCTTTAGTGCTGGGAAGCAGTAATTAGTTCCACATGGAGACACAAACTCAACACATTTGTGCTGTCTAGGCAGAAAACTACAGCAATTGCTGCAAACAAACATGATATTGGTGTTTGTGTAGATGACATTTTATGCACTTGCCTAAGAAAATACTTTGCTAGTCTCCAAAACCAGTTTGACTGTGATTATCTGAGTCCATTGCATACCAGTTCCACAGCACTTTGTCTGGATATGCCTGGATGAGAACAAAAATATCCTCTTGTGTTATGGCTAACTCAATCCTAGATCTTGCTACAGGCTCTGCTTTGTGTTTTTTGATATTATCAATGGACTTTATGGTTTTGAATGAATTTAAGCAGGGAATATTTTCTTTGGTGCTGGGAAACTCTAATTAGTTCCACATGGAGACTCAAACTCATTCATTTGTGTTTTCTTGGTAGAAAACTACAGCAATTGCTGCAAAGAATCATGATATTTGTGTTGGTGTCGATGACATTTTATGCACTTGCCTAAGAAAATACTTTGCTAGTCTCCAAAACCAGTTTGACTGTGATTATCTGAGTCCATTGCATACCAGTTTTACAGCACTTTGTGTGAATATGACTGGATGAAACCAGAAATATCCTCTTGTGTTATGGCTAACTGAATCCCAGATCTTGCTACAACCTCTTTGTTTGTGTTTTCTGGATTTTATCAATGGTCTTTACGTTTTAGAATGAATTTCAGTAGAGGAAATTTTGTTTTGTGCTGGAAATGCTAATTGGTTTTGTCGGGGCATGTGGACCTGGCCGGACATGTGATGCAGCAGGCTGAGGCTGTCCCTTATCTAATCCTGTTTCCAAGACTTTTCGTCCCATATTGCTGCAGGCAGGATGTGACTTCTGATGAAGGTTTATGATGTTCTTTGCACTATCTGCAGAGCTTTTACCCTGATCATTGCTACTTTGTAAACTTGCTCTGTTCCTGTGCTATGCATGATTACACACAATGAATGTTATCTGTATGGGGCCTGGGGTATATATCCTTGTGTTTCTTGGTGCTCGCTGCTGGAGACTGAAGGGTTTCCTTAGGGAGACTGCCTCCAGTCCCTCATCGCCGGGCCCCCTATTTTGGCTTGGAACGCGATGAGGCAATAAACGTGGTGATGAATTGACTGAGTGCTGCGTGTCTCCATGTGGTTTGTCTGGTGTCCTCCGACAGCTGGTGCCGTGACTCGGATTCATCTCATCCACAGGTAAGCCTCTGTTAGAGGGAAGGCTGAGGTGGTAGCAGGCTGTAGGGATTACAAGGGAGGCACATAAGCACGAGTAGGGCGTGGCAGACTAGGGCTTGCCTGGGAAGCCTCTCCTATTGCCCATGGGGAATATACAGTCACATCTAAATGTGACAAGGATATAAAGGCCTTGTTAAAAACTGCCGGGACGCCAGTTGCAGGAGAAAGGAGGGAGCAATTGGCACGTGTAGTACTTAAAAGACAAAAAATTTCTCAGGAGCCCCTCTAAGCCATAACTATGGAATATGCACATTTAAACGTGTTAAAGTGTCCGTACTACCCATTCTATTTTTGTATTATGTACTAACTCTACCCTTATTATTGATAGGAATGCTTGGGCAGATTATGCGTGGTTGGCTTTAAAAAAATGTAAATCAAAATATGCCACAAATAGTTAAAATTGCACAAACCTACAAAAATGTAACAATTACAGATAGTAAGAGGCTACTATCGTTATGGCTAAATGGTTACCCACTGTGTTCCATCCGCTGAAAAATTTGTTGTTTTATCAAAAGGAGATGTTACAAATATTTCATAAAACCCGAATCACTAATTTCAGAGTAATGCAAAATGTTAGCACATTTGTTAATTGGATGTACACCTCAACATGTCCGTTTAACAAGTATCAGTGCCTCAGATCTCCATGCCATGGGATTGTCTAGCCAGTTCTCAGGCTGTCTGCAGCAGCTTGAGTTGTTGTATTGGAATTGTACTGTTTTTTATGTCCCTGACATGGGTGCCCAAGAAGCTAATTCTCCCTCAGTTATGTTTCAATTTAACCTTAAAACACATTGAGTATTATTGTGTTTGATTACTAAATGTATACTTGTATGAAAAATTTGTATTGCATTCTTATAATGTGTTAATTATGTCTACCTCTCAATACAGCCCTAGGGCCAAATGTAAGGACAAATTTTTGGAATAAAGAGGCTTGTATCTAGGTTTGGCTCTGGTGGACAAGTAACTTTGTTGCCGAATGACCTTCTCCTGCTCCTTGGGAGCCTGGCCAGTTCCCGGGGAGGAGGATAAAGGAATGTTTCTGATAAACAGGTGGGCATGCTTCGTGTCTTGGCTCTCTGGCCAAGATCCAGGACAGGACGCACTGCTTGCCTAAAATCTTGGCAATGAGCCACCCTTGTCCTTGGAGGCTTTAAGAGGGAGCCAGAACAAGCCTCTACTGCTGCTTCATCCCAGGGGAACACACAGTCAAGCTAAATGTTAAACATGCCTTTAATGATTACTAATAATGTCTGATTCTCAGTATGGATTCTTTTCCGGTGCTTTGTAAAGACTGCCTAGTGATGCCCACAACACTATAAATTCTACTAAACGTAAGTACAATGTAAACATGAATCAATTGGCTACTATGACTGAGGTGTTCTGTGACAGTTCCTTTGATGAAAAATTAACAAAATAAATTCACTTAAAAACAGGACATTTAGGACCTGCCACTCTACATGGTTTGTCATTACAAAAATTATCAAGGAGGGCTATGCCCAATAAATAAGGGAGCTATAAATGTGAACAGCAGGGACATGTACAAAAATTGTCCGAAAGTCAAAAATCAAAATAAGGCTCCTCCTGGTATTTTCCCCAGTACTAAAGGGGAAGGCATTGGGCCAATAAATGTCTCTCCAAAACTGATAAAAAAGGTAATTCATTAAATACAAAGTTCACAAAACTGGAAGCGGGGCCAGCCTCAGGCCCTCCCAACAGGAATCAGTGGACCATCTTGCTATAGTATCATTAAAGCAATGGAGCCATGTTTATTGCAACATTCTGTTAATCTATACTCCTTTACCATCTTTCCTCTAAATAATTTAAGTGTGCACTATAAGGCTTGCAGCGTATTTCTTGCAGATTAAACTGAAAATAACTAAGTCTGTGCACAGCAGACAGCTAAAAAACAATTTGCTGTCACAAATTGGTATAGTCAACAGAATCTACAAGTATACAAAGCAATGCCTTTCTTTAAAAGAAAAACTAAAGTTACATGTGTAACCTGTAATGTTTCTGGCTGGAAAGACCCTCAGTTCGCCTCTTTGGCAAAGGAATGGGCTCTCTGCTCAGGATTGAGTAAAAATTGGAATGACAAGTTACGGAGTGCACAGCCTCCACAAGTTATTAAGGTTTTACAATTGGTAAAATAAAGGGATCCTATCACCAATCAATGAAATACACCTAATCCAATACTGGTATGGGACATGGACTCATAAGGGATGGGTTTTTTTATGTAACAAATATGCCTTCACATCGTTAGCCTCTGATAACTTCCGCAATTGCTCCCTGGACTGTGTGGCCCCTGTATTTACATCTGTATTTACAGCGGCGGATAGAGCGCATCGGCAGCATGCTTCACCCAGACTGTAATGGCAACGTCATCCTAATAGGACAAAACACTGCCCTGGCCATGGCTGTACCAGTAGTAAGTGTTCCTGGACTGGCCTTTGGAAATAACCATGGGCTGCGAAGGCTTGCATATTCAGTGACCAAAACAATCAATCTTACTGCTACTGGACTGTCCAATATAGCCAAAGAATTGGATCAAGTACACTCAGGAGTACTTTTAAACCATGCAGCTAACAATTACTTGATGTTTAAAAATCATATAAGTTATAAATCTGTAACAGGAAAATGTTGTTTTAACATTACTAACAATGTGCCATATATAGAGTCTGTTATTGATAAACTTAAGAGTAAAATGCAAAACATGTTTATTACTAACCCCCTAACATTTGGAGGGTTTCAATGGATTCATTGGTTATTAATGTTGACTGGACCACTACTGCTTTTCCTACTTGGTATGGGATGTTTTCCTTGTGTTCTGCATTTTATGCTGACTTCACTACAGTCTGTATGAACTGACATTCATCATTATTTGTAATCACAAATAATTAATATTTGGCTGTATGTTTCATCTCTCACCTAATGTTGGGCTGGAATGGTACTCAGAGACGGGTAAGACGCTCAGCATCCTGTACCAACCTAAGACAGGGCTCTAGGCCAAGCTGCCAGAGTTACCAATGATGGGTAAGGACAGAGATGACTGAGGGCAACCTAAGACAGAGGCAATTCTCAATTAAATAAAAAAGGGGGAGATGTAGGCAGCCCATAAACAAGTCATAGACAAGTCAAGGTCAGTCTTGGCTTGTGAAATTCCTAAAAGGAAAAAAAGGTCACCTATTCCCATGCTCCAGAATAATGATCAAACAAGAATGCTCCGAGTGGCAGTGGATCAGCATATCCATTCAGAGAACTGAATCTTAGACGGGGATGTGGGGAACCCCCTGCTTGGTTCAATCTGTCGCGCTTTGCGCTACTCCATTTACCTGGCATAACTATACTCGTCTTGCTAATTTGTCTCGCTCTTTAGGTGCCACCTTAAACCATACCTGGAATAGTAATTTCACTCATTTGCTGAGTGAACTACGGCAAGAGATTTGGGTTCTTAACACAACTGCACACAGATATTTGGTCCCCATTCGAAGTCATCCCTACAAAACCCCCCTCCCCTGCAATACAGCAGGTGTTTCTTGGTTTCTTGGACCAGTAGCCAGAGACGGGTAAGTGCCTTGAAGGATGGCATGCAACCTAAGACAGCGGAGGGCTGAGACTGCTCATACAAGTCGACCCTCTGGCAAAGACGGGTAAGCTGCCACTCCGCTCAGGGGCGCCTAAGACAGGCGCTGGTCCTAAAGTAAAAAAAATGGGGAGCTGTGGGGAGCCGGCCCCCACAACCTCTGTCTTCTGCCTGCCTGTAGATTGATGTGAAGTAATACAACCAAACGTTCCCACCGTTCCAATGTGTGCAAACAGAGAGGCTATCAAAAGGACAGTGCATACCCTCTAGGACACTCTAAAACAGGGGGCTGCAGTATGTGATATGCCGTGGAAGCCTCGGTCTCTCTCTTCCTAACTGCCTCATTGACCGCTTGCTCCTACACTGTTCTTAGGGTGGACCGGTAGTCAACAACGGGTAAGCACTCGCAGGCTTCTCTAGCAACCTAAGACAGAGGGCAGGACATGCTTCCTATATCCTTGATGACGGGTAAGCAGAGTAAGCGCTGCGGGGCACCTAAGACAGGCACGAGTCCACGCCATTCAGCATTTAACGTGAGGGACTTGTAGGGGATGGATCCTCCCCCACGGCCCTCTGGACAGTGTAGACACCGGTTACCATAAACACCAGGACATTCTTGTACAAACAAGAAGGGGGAGATGTCGGGGCCAGTGGCCCTGGCCCTACATGAGATGCAGCAGGCTGAGGCTGTCCCTTATCTAATCCTGTTTCCAAGACTTCGTCCCATATTCCTGCAGGCAGGATGTGACTTCTGATGAAGGTTTATGATGTTCTTTGCACTATCTGCAGAGCTTGTACCCTGATCATTGCTACTTTGTAAACTTGCTCTGTTCCTGTGCTATGCATGATTACACACAATGAATGTTATCTGTATGGGGCCTGGGGTATATATCCTTGTGTTTCTTGGTGCTCACTGCTGGAGACTGAAGGGTTTCCTTAGGGAGAATGCCTCCAGTACCTCATCGCTGGGCCCCAACTTTGGCTTGGAACGCGATGAGGCAATAAACGTGGTGATGAATTGACTGACTACTGCGTGTCTCCGTGTGGTTTGTCGGGTGGCCTCCGACAGGTTTCATATGCAGGCCAAACATGTTCACATTTGTGTTTTCTACGCAGAAAGCTAGAGCTATCATTGCAAACAAACAGGATATTTATATTCGTAAACATGACTTTTTAGGGACTTGGCCAAGAAAAAGAGTTTGCTTTTCTCCAAAACCAGTTTGAGGGTGATTTTCTGAGTCCATTGCATACCAGTTCCACAACAATTTGTCCGGATATGACTGGATGAAACCAGAAATATCATCTTGTGTTATGGCAAACTCAATCCCAGATCTTGCTACAGGCTCTGCTTTGTGTTTTTGGATATTATCAATGGACTTTATGGTTTTGAATGAATTTAAGCAGGGAATATTTTCTTTGGTGCTAGGAAGCACTAATTAGTTCCACATGGAGACACAAACTCAACAAATTCGTGCTGTCTAGGCAGAAAAATACAGCAATTGCTGCAAACAAACATGATATTTGTGTTTCTGTAGATGACATTTTATGCACTTGCCTAAGAAAATACTTTGCTATTCTCCAAAACCAGTTTGACTGTGATTATCTGAGTCCATTGCATACCAGTTCCACAGCACTTTGGATATGCCTGGATGAGAACAAAAATATCCTCTTGTGTTATAGCTAACTCAATCCTAGATCTTGCTACAGGCTCTGCTTTGTGTTTTTTGATATTGTCAATGGACTTTATGGTTTTGAATGAATTTAAGCTGGGAATATTTTGTTTGGTGCTGGGAAGCACTAAATAGTTCCACATGGAGACACAAACTCAACACATTCGTGCTGTCTAGGCAGAAAACTACAGCAATTGCTGCAAAGAAACATGATATTTGTGTTGGTGTCGATGACATTTTATGCACTTGCCTAAGAAATTACTTTGCTATACTACAAAACTACTTTGAGGGTGATTTTCTGAGTCCATTGCATACCAGTTTCACAGCACTTTGTCTGGATATGCCTGGATGAAACCAGAAATATCCTCTTGTGTTATGGCTAACTGAATCCCAGATCTTGCTACAACCTTTGTGTTTGTGTTTTCTGGATATTATCAATGGACTTTACATTTTAGAATGAATTTCAGTAGAGGAAATTTTGTTTTGTGCTGGAAATGCTAATTGGTTTCATATGCAGGCCAAACATGTTCACATTTGTGTTTTCTACGCAGAAAGCTAGAGCTATCATTGCAACGAAACAGGATATTTATATTCGTAAACATGACTTTTTAGGG
Organism: Lepus europaeus; assembly: GCF_033115175.1. Lineage (NCBI taxonomy): Eukaryota > Metazoa > Chordata > Mammalia > Lagomorpha > Leporidae > Lepus > Lepus europaeus. Next base: position 83,969,975 of record NC_084832.1, read on the forward strand.
ACTTGGCCAAGAAAAAGAGTTTGCTTTTCTCCAAAACCAGTTTGAGGGTGATTTTCTGAGTCCATTGCACACCAGTTCCACAACAATTTGTCCGGATATGACTGGATGAAACCAGAAATATCATCTTGTGTTATGGCAAATTCAATCCCAGATCTTGCTACAGGCTCTGCTTTGTGTTTTTTGATATTATCAATGGACTTTGTGGTTTTGAATGAATTTAAGCAGGGAATATTTTCTTTGATGCTGGGAAACTCTAATTAGTTCCACATGGAGACACAAACTCAACACATTCGTGCTGTCTAGGCAAAAAACTACAGCAATTGCTGCCAACAAACATGATATTTGTGTTTGTGTAGATGGAATTTTATGCACTTGCCTAAGAAAATACTTTGCTAGTCTCCAAAACCAGTTTGACTGTGATTATCTGAGTCCATTGCATACCAGTTCCACAGCACTTTTTCTGGATATGCCTGGATGAGAACAAAAATATCCTCTTGTTTTATGGCTAACTCAATCCTAGATCTTGCTACAGGCTCTGCTTTGTGTTTTTTGATATTGTCAATGGACTTTATGGTTTTGAATGAATTTAAGCTGGGAATATTTTCTTTTGTGCTGGGAAGCACTAAATAGTTCCACATGGAGACACAAACTCAACACATTCGTGCTGTCTAGGCAGAAAACTACAGCAATTGCTGCAAAGAAACATGATATTTGTGTTGGTGTCGATGACATTTTATGCACTTGCCTAAGAAAATTATTTGCTAGTCTCCAAAACCAGTTTGACTGTGATTATCTGAGTCCATTGCATACCAGTTCCACAGCACTTTGTCTGGATATGCCTGGATGAAACCACAAATATCCTCTGTGTTATGGCTAACTCAATCCCAGATCTTGCTACAGGCTCTGCTTTGTGTTTTTTGATATTATCAATGCACTTTATGGTTTTGATTGAATTTAAGCTGGGAATATTTTCTTTGGTGCTGGGAAGCACTAAATAGTTCCACATGGAGACACAAACTCAACACATTCGTGCTGTCTAGGCAGAAAACTACAGCAATTGCTGCAAAGAAACATGATATTTGTGTTTGTGTAGATGGCATTATATGCACTTGCCTAAGAAAATACTTTGTTATACTCCAAAACCAGTTTGACTGTGATTATCTGAGTACACTGCATGCCAGTTCCACAGCACTTTGTCTGGATATGCCTGGATGAAACCAGAAATAGCCTCTTGTGTTATGGCTCACTCAATCCCAGTTCTTACTACCAACTCTGTGTTTTTTTTTCTGGATATTATCGATGCACTTTATTGTTTTGAATGTTTTTTATCAGGGAATATTTTATTTTGTACTGTGAAACTCTAATGGGTTCCACATGGAGACACCAGCTCTACGCATTGGTATTTTCTAGGAGAATGCTAGAGGAACCATAGGAAACAAACATGATATTTCCGATTGTATACATGATATTTTATGCACTTCCTAACGAAAAGAGTTTGTTTTCTTCCAAAATCATTTTCACTGTGATTTTCTTAGTCTATTGCATATGAATTCCACAACACTTTGAACAGATATCCCTGGATGAAAGCAGAAATATCCGGTTGTGTTTTGGCTAACTCAATCCCAGATATTGCTACAGCCTCTGAGTTTGTGTTTTCTGGATATTCTCAATGGACTTTATTGTTTTGAGTGTTTTTATCTCGGGGCATTGCATTTTGTACCCTAGAAACACTAGTGACTCCACATGGAGACACCAGCTCTACACATTCATATTTTCAAGGGAGGAAGCTAGAGGCACTGCGGGAAACAAACATGATATTTCTGTTAGTATAGATGACATTTTAAGCACTTGCTTAACGAAAATACTTTGCTTTTCTCCAAAACCATTTTTACTCTGATTTGAACGGTCCTTTGCATACGAATCCCAGACCACTTTGTCCGGATATGACTGGATGAAACCAGAAATATCCAGTTCCGTTTAGGCTAATGCAATCCCAAATATTGCTACAGCCTCTGTTTGTGTTTTCTGGATATTATCAAAAGACATTATTGTTTTGAATGTTTTTTATCAAGAACATTTAATTTTGTTCTTGGAAACTCTAACTGGTTCCACAAGGAGACACCACCTCTACACATGCGTATTTTCTAGGGAAAAGGTAGAGGAACTGTGGCAAACAAACATGATATTTCTTTTTGAATAGATGACATTTTATGCACTTGCCTAACGAATAGACTTTGCTTTTCTCCAAAACCATTTTTACTGTGATTTTCTCGGTCCATTGCATAAGAATTCCGCACCACTTTGTCCCGATATCCCTGGATGAAACCAGAAATAACTGGTTGTGTTTTGGCTAACTCAATCCCAGATATTGCTACAGCATCTGTGTTTGTGTTTTCTGGATATTATCAACGGACTTTATCGTTCGAATGTTTTCTCTCAAGGAACATTTAATTTTGTGCTGGGAAACACTCATTGGTTCCTCATGGAGACACCAGCTCTACACATTCGTATTTTCAAGGGAGAAAGCTAGAGGAACTGCGGCAGACAAACTTGTTATTTCTGTTTGAATAGATGACATTTTATACACTTGCCTAACGAAAAGACTTTGCTTTTCTCCAAAACCATTTTTACTGTGATTTTCTCGGTCCATTGCATATGAATTCCACATCGCTTTGTAAGAATATCACTGGATATAACCAGAATATACTGTTGTGTTTTGGCTAACTCAATCCCGATATTGCTACTGCCTCTGTGTTTGTGTTTCCGGATATTATCAATAGACTTTCTTGTTTTGAATGTTTTTTATCAGGGAACATTTCATTTTCTGCTGGGAAACTCTAGTTCACTCCACATGGATACACTAGCGCTTCACATTCATATTTTCTAGTGAGAAAGCTAGAGGAACGGTGGCAAGCAAACATGATATTTCTGTTTGTATAGATGACATTTTATGCACTTGCCTAACGAAAAGATTTTCCTTTACTCCAAAACCATTTGTACTCTTTTTTTCTTAGTCCACTGAATACGAATTACACACCACATTTCCGGGTATGACTGGATGAAACCAGAAATATCCGGTTGTGTTCTGGGTAACTCAATCCAAAATATTGTGAAAGCCCCTTTGTTTGTGTTTTCTGGATATTATCAATGGACTTTATTGTTTTGAATGTTTTTTATCATGGAACATTTAATTTTGTACCGTAGAAACACTAATTGGTTCCACATGGAGACACCAGCTCTACACATTCGTATTTTCTAGGGAGAAAGCTGGAGGAACTGTGGAAAACAAACATGATATTTCTGTTTGTCTAGATGATATTTTATGCACTTTCCTTAAGGAAAGACTTTGCTTTTCTACAAAACCATATTTACTGTGATTTTTCTGTACATTGTATACGAATTCCACCCCACTTTACCCGAATATGCCTGGATGAAACCAGAAATATCCGGTTATGTTTTGGCTAACTCAATTCCAGATATTGCTACAGCCTCTGTGTTTCTGTTTTCAAGATAATATCGACAGACTTTATTGTTTTGAATGTTTTATATCAGGGTACATTTAATTTTGTGCTAGGAAACACTAGTTGATTCCACATGGAGACACCAGCTCTACACATTTGTATTTTCTAGGGAGAAAGCTAGAGGAACTGCGGCAAACAAACATGATATTTCTGTTTGTATAGATGACATTTTATGTACTTGCCTAACAAAAATCTTTGCTTTTCTTCAAAACCATTTTTACTGTGACTTTCTCAGTCCGGTCCATTGCATAAAAATTCCACACCACTTTGTCCGGATATGGCTGGATGAAACCAGAAATATCCCGTTGTGTTTTGGCTAACTCAATGCAAAATATTGTGAAAGCCTCTGTGTTTGTGTTTTCCGGATATTATCAACGGACTTTATTGTTTTGAATATTTTTATCAGGGAACATTTAATTTTGTACCTTAGAAACACTAATTGGTTCCCGATGGAGACACCAGCTCTACACATTCATATTTTCTAGGGTGAAAGCTAGATGAACTGCGGGAAACAATCATTACATTTCTGTTTGAATAGATGACAATTTATACACTTGCCTAAAGAAAAGACTTTGCTTTTCTCCAAAACCATTTTTACTGTGATTTCCTTGGTCCATTGCATTCCACACCACTTTGTCCAGATGTTCCTGGATGAAACCACAAATATACGGTTGTGTTTTGGCTAACTATATACCAGATATTACTACAGGCTCAGTGTTAATGCTTTCCGGATATTATCGACAGGCTTTATTAATTTAAATGTTTTTTATCAGAGAATATTTAGTTTTGTGCTGGGAAACACTAGTTGAATCCACATGGAGACACAAGCTCTACACATTCGTATTTTCTAGGGAGAAAGCCAGAGGATCTTCGGCAAGCAAAGATGATATTTCTGTTTGTATACATGGCATATTATGCACTGGCAGAAGCAAAAGACTTTGCTTTTCTCCAAAACCATTTTTAATTTGATTTTCCCAGTCCATTGCATACGAATTCCACACCACTTTCTCCGGAGATGATTGGATGACACCAGAAATATCCGGTTGTGTTTTGGCTAACTTAATCCCAGATATTGCTACAGCCTCTGTGTTTGTGTTTATTGTTTTCAATGTTTTTTTTTTTATCAGGGAACAATTAATTTTGTGCTGGGAAACACTAGTTGACTCCATATGGAGACACCAGCTCTACACATTCGTATTTTGTAGGGAGAATGCTAGAGGAACTGCTGCAAACAAACATGATATTTCTGTTTGTATAGATGTCATTTTAAGCACTTGCCTAACGAAAAGTCTTTGTTTTCTCCAAAACCATTTTTACTGTGATTTTCTCGGTGCATTACATACGAATTCCAAAACAATTTGTGCAGATATGATTGGATGAAACCAGAAATATCCGGTTGTGTTTTGGCTAACTCAATCCCAGATATTGTTACAGCCTCTGTTTATGTGTTTTCTGCATATTATCGACGGACTTTATGGTTTTGAATGTTTTTTTTCAGGAAACATTTAATTTTGTGCTTAGAAACACTAGTTGATTCCACATGGAGACACCAGCTCTACACATTCATATTTTCTAGTGAGAAAGCTAGGGGAACTGCGGCAAACAAACATGATATTTCTGTTTGAATAGATGATATTTTATACTCTTGCCTAACGAAAAGACTTTGCTTTTCTCCAAAACCATTTTTACTGGGATTTTCTCGGTCCATTCCATACGAATTAAACACCACTTTGTCCAGATATGACTGGATGAAACCAGAAATATCCGGTTGTGTTGTGGCTATCTCAATCCCAGGTATTGCTACTGCCATTGTCTATGTTTTTTCCAGATATTATAGATGGACTTTATTGTTTTGAATGTTTTTTATCAGAGAACATTTAATTTTGTGCTGGGAAACACTTGTTGATTCCACATGGAGACACCAGCTCTACACATTGGTATTTTCTGGGAAGAAATCTAGAGGAACTGCCGCAAACAAAAATAATATTTCTGTTAGTTTAGATGACATTTTAAGCACTTGCTTAATGAAAAGACTTTGCTTTTCTCCAAAACCATTTGTACTGTGATTTTCTAAGTCCAATGCTTACGAATTCCACACCAATTTATCAAGAAATGACTTGATGAAAGCAGAAATATCCGCCGGTGTTTTGGCTAACTCAATCCCAGATATTGCTACAGCCTCTGTGTTTGTGTTTCCTGGATATTATCTACGGACTTTATTGTTTTGAATGTTTTTATCAGGGAACATTTAGTTTTGACCTGGGAAACACTAGTTGACTCCACATGGAGACACCAGCTCTACACATTCGTATTTTCTAGGGAGAAAGCTAGAGGAACTGCGTCAAATAAACATGACATTTCTGTTTGAATAGATGACATTTTATACACTTGCCAAATGAAAAGACTTTGCTTTTCTCCAAAAACATTTTTACTGTGATTTTCTTGGTCCATTGCATACGAATTCCTCCCCACTTTTTACGGATATAACTGGATGAAACCAGAAATATCCGGTTGTGTTTTGGCTAGTTCAATCCGAAATATTGTGAAAGCCTCTGTTTTGTGTTTTCTGGATATTATCAACGAAGTTTATGGTTTTGAATGTATTTTATCAGGGAAGATTTAATTTTTTGCTTGAAACACTAATTGGTTCCACATGGAGACACCAGCTCTACACATTTGTATTTTCTAGGGAGAAAGCTAGAGGAATTGCAGCAAGCAAACATGATATTTCTGTTTGTATAGATGAGATTTTACGAACTTGGCTAATGAAAAGACTTTGCTATTCTCCAAAACCATTTTTACTATGATTGCCTATGTCCATTTTTTTGTATATTAATTCCACACCACTTTCTCCAGACATGACTGCTTGAACTAGAAATATCCTTTGTGATTTGGATAACTCAATGACAGATTATATGAGAGCCTCTGCATTTGTGTTTTCTGGATATTGTCGACGGATTTATTATTTTGAATGTTTTTTATCAGGGAACATTTAAATTTGTGCATCGAAACACTAACTGGTTCCACATGGAGACACACCAGCTCTACACATTCAAATTTTGTAGGGAGAAACCTATAGGAACTACGGCAAACAAACATGATATTTCTGTTTGTATAGATGATACTTTTTTAACTTGCTGACGAAATAAATTTGCTATTTCCAAAACCATTTCTACTGTGATTGTCTATGTTCATTGTATACGAATTCCACAACACTTTCTCCAGATATGACTGGATGGAACCGGAAATATCCAGCTGTGTTTTGGCTAACTCAATCCAACATATTGCTACAGCCTCTGTGTTTGTGTTTTCTGGAAATTATCGACGGACTTTATTATTTTCAATGTTTTTTATAAGGGAAAATTTAATTTGCGCTTGGAAACACTAATTGTTTCCACATGCAGACACCAGCTCTACACATTCGTATTTTCTAGGGAGAAAGCAAGAGGAACTGTGGCAAACAAACATGATATTTCTGTTTGCATAGATGTTATTTTCTACACTTGCCTAACAAAAAGACTTTGCTTTTCTCCAAAAACATTTTACTTTGATGTTTGCGGTCCATGGCATACGAATTTCACACAACTTTGTCAGGATAAGCTTGGATGAAACCAGAAATATCCAGTTGTGTTTTGGCTAACTCAATCCCAGATATTGGGACAGACACTGTGTTTGTGTTTTCTGGATATTATAAATGGACTTTATTATTTTGAATGATTTTTCGTGGAACATTTAATTTTGTGCTGGGAAACACTAATTGGTTCCACATGGAGACACCAGCTCTGCACATTCGTATTTTCTAGGGAGAAAGCTAGATGAACTGCGGCAAACACACATGATATTTCTGTTTGTATACATGACATTTTATCCACTTGTCTAAGGAAAAGACTTTGCTTTTCTCCAAAACCATTCTTACTGTGATTTTCTCGGTCCACCGTATATGAATTCCACACCTCTTTGTCCGGATATGACTGGATGAAACCAGAAATATCCGTTTGTGTTTTGGCTAACTAATCCCAGATATTGCTAAAGCCACTGTGTTTGTGTTTTCTGGATATTATCGATGGACTTTATTGTTTTGAATGTTTTTTATCAGGGAACATTTAATTTTGTGCTTCGAAACACTAATTGGTCCCACATGGAGACATCAGCTATATACATTCGTATTTTCTAGGGAGGTAGCTAGAGGAACTGCAGCAAACAAACATGATATTTCTGTTTGTTTTGATGAGATTTTATGCATTTGCCTAACGAAAACACTTTGATTTTCTCCAAAACCATTTTTACTGTGATATTCTCGACCCATTGCATACGAATTCCACACCACGTTGTCCGGATATGACTGGATGAAACCAGAAATATCCGATTGTGTTTTGGCTAACTCAATGCGAAATATTGTGAAAGATTCTGTGTTTGTGTTTTCAAGATATTATCAATGGACTTTATTGTTTTGAATGTTTTTATCAGGGAACATAAAAATTTGAACCGTAGAAACACTAATTGGTTCCACATGGAGACACCAGCTCTATATATTCGTATTATCTAGGGAGAAAGTTGGAGGAACTGCGGCAAACAAACAAGATAATTCTGTTTGTTTTGATGACATTTTATGCACTTGCCTAACGAAAAGACTTTGCTTTTCTCCAAAACCATATTAATATCATTATCGCGGTCCATTGCATATGAATTCCACACCACTTTGTCAGGATATGACTGGATGAAATTGGAAATACCCGGATTTTTTTTTGGCTAACTCAGTTCCAGATACTGCTACAGACTCTGTGTTTGTGTTTTCTGGATATTATCAACGGACTTTTTCATTTTGAATGTTTTTTATCTAGGAACATTTAATTTTGTTCTTGGAAACATTAATTGGTTCCACATGGAGACACCAGCTCTACACATTGTCATTTTCTAGGGAGAATGCTAGAGGAATAGCGGCAAAGAAACATGATATTTCTGTTTGTATAGATGACATTTTATGCACTGGCAGAAGCAAAAGACTTTGCTTTTCTCCAAAACCATTTTTACTGTGATTCTCTCGGTCCGTTGCATGCGAATTCCACACCTGTTTGGCCGGATATGACTGGATGAAAACGGATATATCCGGTTCTGTTTTGGCTAACTCAATCCCAGATATTGCTACAGCCTCTGGGTTTGTGTATTCCTGATATTATCCACAGACTTTATTGTTTTGAATTTTTTTTTATCAGGGAACATTTTATTTTGAGCTTGGAAACACTAATTCATTCATCATGAGGACATCAGCTTTACACATTCGTATTTTCTAGGGAGAAAGCTAGAGAAAATGCGGCAAACAAACATGATATTTCTTTTTGTATAGATGACGTTTTATGCAGTTGCCTAACGAAAACACTTAGCTTTTCTCCAAACCCATTTTTACTATGATTTTCTCAGTCCATTGCATACAATTTCCACACCAGTTTGTCCGGACAACACAGGATGAAACCGGAAATACCCGATTTTGTGTTGGCTAACTCAATACCAGATATTGCTACAGCCTTTGTGTATGTGTATTCCTGATATAATCCATGGACTTTATATTTTGAGTGTTTTTTATCAGGGAACATTTAATTTTTGGTTGGAATCACTAATTGGTTTCACATGGAGACACCAGCTCAATCCGAAATATTGTGAAAGCCTACGTGTTTGTGTTTTCTGGATATTATCAACGGGCTTTAGTGTTTTGAATGTTTTTATCAGGGAACATTTAATTTTGTACCGTTGAAACAGTAATTGGTTCATCATGGGGACACCAGCTCTACACATTCTTACTTCCTAGCGAGAAAGCTAGAGGAACTGCGGGAAACAAACTTGATATTTTCTATTTCTATCGATGACATTTTATGTACTTGCCTAACGAAAAGTCTTTGCTTTTCTCCAAAAGCGTTTTTACTGTAATTTTTTCGGTCCATTGCATACGAATTCCACACCAGTTTGTCCAGATATGACTGGATGAAACCGGAAATATCCAGTTTTGTTTTGGCTAACTCAATCCCAGATATTGCTACAGCCTCTGTGTTTGTGCATTCCTGATATTTTCCACAGACTTTATTGTTTTGAATGTTTTTTATCAGGGAACATTTAATTTTGTGCTGAGAAAGACTAATTGTTTCCACATGGAGACACCAGCTCTGCACATTCGTATTTTCTAGGGAGAAAGCTAGAGGAACTGCGGCAAACATACATGATATTTCTGTTTGTATAGATGACATTTTATGCACTTGCCTAACTAATTAAAGACTTTGCTTTTCTCCAAAACCATTTTTAGTGTGATTTTCTCGGTCCATTGCATAGGAATTCCAAACGACTTTGTCCGGATATGACTGGATGAAACCAGAAATATCTGGTTGGGTTTTTGCTAACTCAATCCCAGATATTGCCATAGCCTCTGTGTTTGTGTATTCCTGATATTATCCACGGACTTTAATTTTTTCAATTTTTTTTCAGGGAACATTTAATTTTGTGCTTGGAAACTCTAATTGGTTCCACATGGAGACACCAGCTCTACACATTCGTATTCTCTACGGAGAAACCTAGAGGAACTGCGGAAAACAAACATGATATTTCTGTTTTTATCGATGACATTTTATGCACTTGCCTAACGAAAAGACTTTGCTTTTCTCCAAAAACATTTTTACTGTGATTTTCTCGGTCCATTGCATACGAATTCCACACCAGTTTGTCTGGATATGACTGGATGAAACCAGAAATATCCAGTTTTGTTTTGGCTAACTCAATCCCAGATATTGTTACGGCCTCTGTGTTTGTTTATTCCTGGTATTATCCACAGACTTTATTGTTTTGAATGTTTTTTTATCAGGGAACATTTAATTTTTTGCTTGGAAATACTAATTCTTTCCACATGGAGACACCAGCTCTACACATTCGTATTTTCTAGGGAGAAACCTAGAGGAACTGTGGCAAACAAACATCATATTTCTGTTTGTATCAATGACATTTTATGCACTTGCCTAACAAAAAGACTTGGTCCATTGCATTTGAATTCCACACCAGTTTTTCTGGATATGACTTGATGAAACGGGAAATATCCAGTTGTGTTTTGGCTAACTCAATCCCAGATATTGCTACAGCCTCTGTGTTTGTGTATTCCTGATATTATCCACAGAATTTATTGTTTTCAATATTTTTTATCAGGGTACATTTAATTTTCTGCTGCGAAACACTAATTGGTTCCACATGGAGACACCAGTTCTACACATTCGTATTTTCTAGGGAGAAAGCTAGAGGAACAGCGGCAAACAAACATGATATTTCTGTTTGTATAGATGACATTTTTTGCACTTGCTTTACAAAAATACTTTGCTTTCCTCCAAAACCATTTTTAGTGTGATTTTCTCTGTCCATTGCATACGAATTCCACACCACTTTGTCCGGAAATGACGGGATGAAACCAGAAACATCTGGTATGGTTTTCACTAACTGAATCTGAAATATTGCTACAGCCTCTATGTTTGTGTATGCCTGATATTATGCACGGACTTTTTTTTTTCTTCAATTTTTTTTTCAGGGAACATTTACATTTGTGCTTGGAAACAGTAATTGGTTCCACAGGGAGACACCAGCTCTACATATTTGTATTTTCTAGGGAGAAAGCTAGAGGAACTGCAGCAAACAAACATGATATTTCTGTTTGTATATATGACATTTTATGCACTTGCCTAACGAAAAGACTTTGCTTTTCTCCAAAACAATTTTTACTATGATTTTCTCGGTCCATTGCATACGAATTCCACACCAGTTTGTCCGCATATGAATGGATGAAACCGGAAATATCCGGTTGTGTTTTGGCTAAATCAATCCCAGATATTGTTATGGCCTCTGTGTTTGTGTATTCCTGATATTATCCACAGACTTTATTGTTTTGAATGCTTTTTATCACGGAACATTTAATTTTGTGCTGCAAAACACTAATTGTTTGCACATGGAGATACCAGTTCTACACATTCGTATTTTCTACGAAGAAAGCTAGAGGAACTGCAGTAAACAAACATGATATTTCTGTTTGTATCGATGAAATTTTATGCACTTGCCTAATGAAAAGACTTTGCTTTTCTCCAAAACCATTTTACTGTGATTTTTTCAGTCCATTGCATAGGAATTCCACCCCAGTATGTCCGGATATGACTGCATGAAACGGGAAATATCCGGTTTTTTTTTTTTTTTTGGCTAACTCAATTCCAGATATTGCTAAAGGCTCTGTGTTTGTGTATTCCTGATTATCCACAGAATTTATTGTTTTGAAAGTTTTTTATCAGGGAACAATTTATTTTGTGCTGCGAAACACTGTTTATACATGTAGATACAGCTCTACACATTCGTATTTTCTAGGGAGAAAGCTAGAGGAACTGCGGCAAACAAACATGATATATCTGTTTGTATAGATGACTTTTTATGCACTTGCCTAACGAAAAGACTTTGCTTTTCTCCAAAACCCTTTTTACTGTGATTTTCTCGGTCCATTGCATAGGAATTCCAAACCACTTTTCTGGATATGACTGGATGAAACCAGAAATATCCGGTTGTGTTTTGGCTAACTCAATCTGAAATATTGTGAAAGCCTCTGTGTTTGTGTTTTCCGGATATTATCGACGTATTTTATTGTTTTCAATATTTTTATCAGGGAACATTTCATTTTGTACAGTAGAAACACTAATTGCTTCATCATGGGGACACCAGCTCTACACATTCGTACTTTCTAGCGAGAAAGCTAGAGGAACTACGGCAAACAAACATGATATTTTTGTTTGTATAGATGAAATTTTATGTACTTGCCTAAAGAAAAGTATTTGCTTTCCTCCAAAACTGTTTTTACTATGATTTTTCAGTCCATTATATACGAATTCCACCGCACTTTGTCCGTATATGACTGGATGAAACCAGAAATATCCTGTTGTGTTTTGGCTAACTCAATCCCAGATATTGCTGCTGCATCTATGTTTCTGTTTTGTAGATATTATCTACATTCTTTATTGTTATGAATATTTTTTATCAGGGAACATTTAATTTTGTGCTGAGTAACAGTAGTTGACTCCAGATGGAGACACCAGCTCTACACATTCGCATTTTCTAGTGAGAAAGTTACAGGAACTGCGGCAAACAAACATGATATTTCTGTTTGTATAGATGATATTTTATGCACTCGCCGAAGGAAAGGACTTTGCTTTTTTCCAAAACCATTTTACTCTGATTTTCTCAGTCCATTTGATATGAATTCCACACCACTTTGTCTGGATATGCCTGGTTGAAACCGGAAATATCCGGTTGTTTTTTGGCTAACTCAATCCCAGATATTGCTACAGCCTCTTGGTTGTGTTTTCCGGATGTTAACAACGGACATTTTGTTTTGAATGTTTTTTACCATGGAACATTTAATTTTATACCAAAGAAACACTAGTTGACTCCACATGGAGAAACCAGCTCTGCACATTCGTATTTTCTAGGGAGAAAGCTAGAGGAACTGTGGCAAACAAACATGATATTTCTGTTTGTATAGAAGACATTTTATGCACTTGCGTAAAGAAAAGTGTTTGCTTTTCTCCAAAACTGTTTTTACTGTGATTTTTCAGTCCATTATATACAAATTCCACCCACTTTGTCCGGATATGACTGGATGAAACCAGAAATATCCAGTTGTGTTTTGGCTAACTCAATCCCTGATATTGCCACAGGCACTGTGTTTGTGTTTTCTGGATATTATTGAAGGACCTAATTGTTTTGAATTTTTTTTATCAGGGAACATTTAATTTTGTGCTTGGAAACACTAATTGGTTCCACATGGAGACACCACCTCTACATATTTGTATTTTCTAGGAAGAAAGCTAGAGGAACTGCAGCAAACAAACATGATATTTCTGTCTGTATAGATAATATTTTATGCACTTGCCTAACGAAAAGACTTTGGTTTTCTCGAAAACCATTTTTATTATGATTTTCTCGATCTATTGCATATGAATTCCACACCATTTTGTCCACATATGACTGGATGAAACCGGAAATATCCGGTTGTGTTTTGGCTAACTCAATCCCAGATATTGCTACTGCCTCTGTGTTTGTTATTTCCGGATATTATCGACAGACTTTACTATTTTGAATGTTTCTTATGAGAGAACATTTAATTTTGCGCTGTGAAACACTAATTGACTCCACATGGAGACACTAGCTCTACACATTCATATTTTCTAGGGAGGAAGCTAGAGGAACTGCGGCAAACAAACATGATGTTTCTGTTTCTATAGATGACATTTTATGCACTTGCCTAAAGAAAAGACTGCTTTTCTCCAAAACCATTTGTACTGTGATTTTCTCGGTCCATTGCATATGAATTCCACACCACTTGTCCCCATATGACTGCATGAAACTAGAAATATCCGGTTGTGTTTTGGCTAACTCAATCCCAGATATTGGTACAGGCTCTGTGTTTGTGTTTTTTGGATATTATCAATGGACTTTATTGTTTTGAATGTTTTTAATAAGGGAACATTTAATTTTGTGCTGGGAAACACTAGTTGACTCCACATGGAGACAGCAGCTCTACACATGCGTATTTTCTAGGGAGAAAACTAGAGGAACTGCGGCAAGCAAACATGATATTTCTGTTTGAATAGATGACATTTTATACGCTTGCCTAACGAAAAGACTTTGCTTTTCTCCAAAACCATTTGTACTGTGATTTTCTCAGTCCATTGCATATGAATTCCACAACAGTATGTCCGGATACGACTAGATTAAACCAGAAATATCCAGTTGTGTTTCGGCTAACTCAATGCGAAATATTGTGAAAGCCTCTGTGTTTGTCTTTTCTAGATATTATCGATGGATTTTATTGTTTTGAATGTTTTTGTCAGGAACATTTCATTTTGTACCGTGGAAACACTAATTGGTTCCACATGGAGACACCAGCTGTACACATTCGTATTTTCTACAGAGAAAGCTAGAGCAACTACGGCCAACAAACATGATATTTCTGTTTGTATAGATGACATTTTATGCACTTGCCTAACGAAAAGACTTTGCTTTTCTCCAAAACCATTTTTAATGTGATTTTCTCGGTCCATTTCATACGAATTACACACCACTTCGTCCGGATATGACTGGATGAAACCAGAAATATCCGGATGTGTTTTGCCTAACTCAGTCTGAAGTATTGTGAAAACCTCTGTGTTTGTGCTTTCAGGATATTATCGATGGACCTAATTGTTTTGAGTGTTTTATCAGGGAACATTTAATTTTGTACCATAGAAACACTAGTTACTCCACATGGAGACACCAGCTCTACATATTCGTATTTTCTAGGGAGAAATCTAAATGAACTGTGGCAAAGAAACATGATATTTCTGTTTGTATACATGACATTATATGCAGTTGCCTAACGAAAACACTTTGCTTTCCTCCAAATCCATTTTTATTGTAATTTTCTCGGTACATTGCATACGAATTCCACACTCCTTTTTCCGGATATGACTGGATGAAACCAGAAATATCCAGTTGTGTTTTGGTTAACTCAATCCCAGATATTGCCACAGGCTCTGTGTTTGTGTTTTCTGGATATTATCGACGGTCCTAATTGTTTTGTATGTTTTTTATCAGGGAACATTTAATTTTTGCTGGGAAACACTAATAGGTTCCACATGGAGACACCACCTCTAAATATCGTATTTTCTAGGAAGAAAATTGAGGAACTGTGGCAAACAAACATGATATTTCTGTCTGTATAGATGATATTTTATGCACTTGTCTAACGAAAAGACTTTGCTTTTCTCCAAAACCATTTGTACTGTGATTTTCTCGTTCCATTGTATAAGAATTCCACACCACTTTGTCCAGATATGCCTGGATGAAACCAGAAATATGCGGTTGTGTTTTGGCTAACTCAATGCCAGATATTGCTAAAGGCTCTGTGTTAATGTTTCCGGATATTATCGACAGACTTTATTATTTTGAATATTTTTTATGAGAGAACATTTATTTTTGGGCTGTTAAACACTAGTTGAATCCACATGGAGACACCAGCTGTACACATTCATATTTTCTAGGGAGAAAGCTAGAGGAACTGCGGCAAACAAACATGATATTTCTGTTTGTATCGATGTCATTTAAAGCACTTGCCTAATGAAAAGACTTTGCTTTCTCGAAAACCATTTGTACTGTGATTATCTTGGGCCATTGCATACGAATTCTATCCCACTTTGTCTGGATATGACTGTATGAAACTAGAAATATCCAGTTTTTTTTGGCTAACTCAATCCCATATATTGCTAAATGCTCTGTGTTTGTGTTTCCTGGATATTATCCAGGGATTTATTGTTTTGAATTTTTTAATCAGGGAATATTTAATTTTGTGCTGGGAAACACTAATTGGTTCCACATGGAGACACCAGCTCTACACTTTCGTATTTTCTAGGGAGAAAGCTAGAGGAACTGCTTCAAACAAACATGATATTTCTGTTTGTATAGATGACATTTTATGCACCACCCTAACGAAAAGACTTTGATTTCCTCCATATCCATTTTTATTGTATTTTCTCGGTCCATTGCATACGAATTCCACACCACTTTTTCCAGATATGACTTGATGAAACCAGAAATATCCGGTTGTGTTTTGGCTAACTCAATCCCAGATATTGCCACAGGCTCTGTGTTTGTGTTTTCTGGATATTATCGACAGACCTAATTGTTTTGAATGTTTTTTTTTATCAGGGAACATTTAATTTTGTACCATTGAAACACTAATTGGTTCCACATGGAGACACCAGCTCTACACAGTCGTATTTTCTAGGGAGAAAGCTAGAGGAACTGCGGCAAACAACATGATATTTCTGTTTGTATAGATGATATTTTAACTACTTACCTAATGAAAAGATGTTGCTGTTCTCCAAAACCAATTGTACTGTGATTTTCTCGGTCCATTGCATACGCATTCCACACCATTTTTTCCGGATATGTGTGGATGAAACCGGAAATATCCGGTTTTGTTTTGGCTAACTCAATCCCAGATATTGCTAGAGCCTCTGTGTTTGTGTATTCCTGATATTATCCACGAACTTTATTGTTTTGAATGTTTTTTAGCAAGGTACATTTAATTTTGAGCTTGGAATCACTAATTGGTTCCACATGGAGACTCCAGCTCTACATATTTCTATTTTCTAGGGAGAAAGCTAGAGGAACTGCTGCAAACAAACATGATATTTCTGTTTGTATGGATGACATTTTATCTACTTGCATAATGAAAAAAGTTTGCTTTTCTTCAAAACCATTTTTACTGTGATTTTCTCGGTCCATTGCATATGAATTCCACACCAGTTTGTCCGACTATGATTGGATGAAACCAAAAATATCCGGTTGTGTTTTGGCTAACTCAATCCGAAATATTGTGAAAGCCTCTGTGTTTGTGTTTTCTGGATATTTTTGGGGGACTTATTCTTTTGAATGTCTTTATCAGGGAACATTTAATTTTGTACCATTGAAACACGAATTGGTTCATCATGGGAACACCTGCTCTACACATTCGTATTTTCTAGGGAGAAAGCTAGAGGAACTGCGGCAAACAAACATAATATTTCTGTTGTATCGATGATATTTTATGCACTAGCCTAACGAAAAGACTTTGCTTTTCTCCAAAACCATTTTTACTAATATTTTCTCGGTCCATTGCATATGAATTTCACACGACTTTGTCCGGATATGACTGGATGAAACCAGAAATATCCAGTTGTGTTTTGGCTAACTCAATCTGAAATAATGTAAAAGCCTGTGTGTTTGTGTTTTCTGGATATTATCGATGGACTTTATTGTTTTGAATGTTTTTATTAGGGAACATTTAATTTTGTACCGTTGAAAGACTAATTATTCCACATTGGAACACCAGCTCTACACATTCATATTTTCTAAGCAGAAAGCTAGAGGAAATGCGGCAAACAAACATGATATTTCTTTTTGTATAGATGATATTTTATCTACTTGCCTAATGAAAAGACTTTACTGTTCCCCAAAACTATTTTTACTGATGTTTTTTCAGTCCATTGCATATGAATTCCACACCAGTTTGTCCGGATATGACTGGATGAAACCAGAAATATCCGGTTTTGTTTTGGCTACCTCAATCCCAGATATTGCTACTGCCTCTGTGTTTGTGTATTCCTGATATTATCCACAGACTTTGTTGTTTTGAATGTTTTTTATCAGGGAACATTTAATTTTGTACCGTTGAAACACTAATTGGTTCCACATGGAGACACCAGCTCTACACATTCTTATTTTCTAGGGAGTAAGCTAGCGGAACTGCTTCAAACAAACGTGATATTTCGTTTTGTATAGATAATATTTTATCTACTTGCCTAATGAAAGTACTTTGCTTTTCTCCAAAACTATTTTTACTAATATTTTCTCGGTCCATTGTAAACGAATTCCAGACCAGTTTATCCGGATATGACTGGATGAAACTTGAAATATCCGGTTTTGTTTTGGCTACCTCAATCCCAGATATTGCTACAGCCTCTGTGTTTGTGTATTCCTGATATTATCCACAGACTTTGTTGTTTTGAATGTTTTTTTCAGGGAACATTTAGTTGTGTGCTTGGATACAGTAATTGGTTCCAAAAAAAGACACCAGCTCTACACGTTCGTATTTTCTAGGGAGAAAGCTAGAAGAACTGCGGTAAACAAACATGATATTTCTGTTTGTATAGATGATATTTTAACTACTTGCCTAACGAAAAGACTTTGGTTTTCTCCAAAATCATTTGTACTGTGATTTTCTCAGTCCATTGCATAAAGAATTCCACACTAGTTTGTCCAGATATGACTGGATGAAACCGGATATCTGGTTGTGTTTTGGCTAACTCAATCCCAGATATTGCTACAGCCTCTGTGTTTGTGTATTGCTGATATTATCGACAGACTTTATTGTTTTGAATGTTTTTTTATCAGGGAACATTTAATTTTGTACCGTTGAAACATTAGTTGGTTCCACATGGAGACACCAGCTCTACACATTCATATTTTCTAGGGAGAAAGCTAGAGGAACTTCGGCAAACAAACATGATATTTCTGTTTGTATCGATGACATTTTATGCACTTGCCTAACGAAAAGACTTTGCTTTCCTCCAAAACCATTACTACTGTGATTTTCTCGGTCCATTGCATACGATTTCCACACCACTTTTTACAGATATAACTGGATGAAAACAGAAATATCTGGTTGTGTTTTGGCTAACTCAATCCAAAATATTGTGAAAGCATCTGTGTTTTTGTATTCCTGATATTATCCACGATTTTATTGTTTTGAATGTTGTTTTTCAGGGAACATTTAATTTTGTGCTTTGAAACACTAATTGGTTCCACATGGAGACACCAGCTCCGCACATTCATATTTTAAAGGGGAAAGCTAAAGGATCTGCGGCAAACAAACAGGATATTTCTGTTTGTATAGATGACATTTTATGCACTTGCGTAATGAAAAGACTTTGCTTTTCTCCAAAAACATTTTGACTGAGATTTTCTCGGTCCATTGCATATGAATTCCACACCAGGTTTTCCGGATATGACTGGATGAAACCGGAAATATCAGGTTTTGTTCTGGCTAACTCAATCCCAAATATAGCTACAGCCTCTGTGTTTCTGTATTCCTGATATTAATCACCGACTTTATTTTTTTGAATGTTTTTTATCAGGAAATATTTAATTTTGTACCATTGAAACACTAATTGGTTCATCATGGGAACACTAGCTCTACACATTCGTATTTTCTAGGGAGAATGCTAGAGGAACTGCCGCCATCAAACATGATATTTCTGTTTGTATCGATGACATTTTATGCACTTGCCTAATGGAAAGACTTTGCTTTTCTCCAAAACCAATTTTACTGTGATTTTCTCGGATTATTGCATACGAATTCCACACCACTTTGCCAGATATGACTGCATGCAACCAGAAATATCCAATTGTGTTTTGGCTAACTCAATCCCAGATATTGCTACACCCTCTGCGTTTGTGTTTTTAGATATTATCGATGGACTTCTTGTTTTGAATGTTTTTATTAGGGAACATGTAATTTTGTACCCTTGAAACACTAATTTGTTCATCATGGAGACACCAGCACTACACATTCATATTTTCCAGGGCGAAATCTAGAGGAACTGCGGCAATCAGACATGATATTTCTGTTTGTCTAGATGACATTTTATGCACTTGCCTAACTACTTAAAGACTTTGCTTTTCTCCAAAACCATTTTCACTGTGATTTTCTCGGTCCATTGCATATGAATTCCACACCTGTTTGTCCGGATATGACTGGATGAAACCGAAAATATCCGGTTTTCTTTTGGCTAACTCAATCCGAAATATTGCTAAAGCCTCTGTGTTTGTGTACTCCTGATATTATCCACGAACTTTATTTTTTTGAATTTTTTTTATCAGGGAAAAGTTAATTTTGTGCTTGGAATCACTAATTGGTAACACATGGAAACACCAGCTGTACATATTTGTATTTTCTAGGGAGAAAGCTAGAGGAACTGCTGCAAACAAACATGATATTTCTGTTTGTATCGATAATATTTTATCTACTTGCCTAATGAAAAGACTTTGCTTTTCTCCAAAACCATTTTTACTGTGATTTTCTCAGTCCATTGCATACGAATTCCACACCAGTTTGTCCGGATATGACTGGATGAAACCAGAAATATCCGGTTGTGTTTTGGCTAAGTCAATGCGAAATATTGCTACAGCCTCTGTGTTTGTGTTTTCTGGATTTTATCTATGGACTTATTGTTTTGAATATTTTTATCAGGGAACATTTAATTTTGTACCGTTGAAACACTAATTGGTTCCACACGGAGACACCAGCTCTACACATTATCATTTTCTAGGGAGAAAGCTAGAGGAACTGCTTCAAACAAATATGATATTTCTTTTTGTATAGATGATATTTTATCTACTTGCCTAATGAAAAGACTTTGCTTTTCTCCAAAACCTTTTTTACTGATATTTACTCGGTCCATTGCATACAAATTCCACAACAGTTTGTCCGGATATGACTGGATGAAACCAGAAATATCCGGTTTTGTTTTGGTTAACTCAATCCCAGATATTGCTACAGCCTCTGTGTTTGTGTATTCCTGATATTATCCAGACTTTATTGTATTGAATGTTTTTTATCAGGGAATATTTAATTCTGTGCTTGGATACAGTAATTGGTTCCAAATGAAGACACCAGCTCTACACGTTCGTATTTTCTAGGAGAAAGCTAGAGGAACTGCGGCAAACACACATGATATTTCTGTTTTTATGGATGATGTTTTATGCACTTGCCTAACGAAAAGACTTTGCTTTTCTCCAAAACCATTTTTACTGTGATTTTCTCTGTCCATTGCATACGAATTCCACACCAGTTTGTCCGTATATGACTGGATGAAACCAGAACTATCCGGTTTGTTTTGGCTAACTCAATCCCAGATATTGCTACTGCCTCTGTGTTTGTGAATTCCTGATATTATCCACGGACTTTATTTTTTTGAATGTTTTTTATCAGGGAACATTTAATTTTGTACCGTTGAAACACTAATTGGTTCCACATGGAGACACCAGCTCTACACATTCATATTTTCTAGGGTGAAAGCTAGATTAACTGCGGCAAAAAATCATGACATTTCTGTTTGAATAGATGACAATTTATACACTTGCCTAAACAAAAGACTTTGCTTTTCTCCAAAACTATTTTTACTGTGATTTTCTCGGTCCATTACATATGAATTCCACACCAGTTTTTCCGGATCTGACTGCATGAAACCAGAATTATCCGGATTTTTTTTGGCTGACTCAATCCGAAATATTGTGAAAGCCTCTGTGTTTGTGTTTTCCGGATATTATCGATGGACTTTATTGTTTTGAATGTTTTTTATCAGGGAACATTTAATTTTTGCTTGGAAACACTAATTTTTTCCACATGGAGGCGTCAGCTCTACACATTCGTATTTTCTATGGAGAAAGCTAGAGGAACTGCAGCAAACAAGCATGATATTTCTGTTTGTCTAGATGACATTTTATGCACTTGCCTAACGAAAAGACTTTGATTTTCTCCAAAACCATTTGTACTGTGATTTTCTCGAAAATTGCATATGAATTCCACACCAGTTTTTCCGGTTATGGCTGGATGAGACCAGAAATATCCGGTTGTGTTTTGGCTAACTCAATCCGAAATATAGCTACACACTCAGTGCTTGTGTTTTCCTGAATTATCGTTGTATTTATTGTTTTGAATGTTTTTATCAGGAAATATTTAATTTTGTACCGTTGAAACAGTAATTGGTTCATAATGGGAATACCAGCTCTACACATTCATATTTTCTAGGGAGAAAGCTAGAGGAACTGCGGCAAGCAGACATGATATTTCTGTTTGTCTAGATGACATTTTATGCACTTACCTATCGAAAATACGTTGCTTTTCTCCAAGACAATTTTTATTGTGATTTTCTCGGTGCATTGCATACGAATTCCAAACCACTTTGTCCGGATATGACTGGATGAAACCAGTAAGTTGTGTTTTGGCTAACTCAATCCCAGATATTGCTACAGCCTCTGTGTTTGTGTTTTCTGGATATTATCGATGGTCTTATGGTTTTGAATGTTTTTATCAGGGAACATTTGGTTCGTCATGGGTACACCAGCACTACACATTCGTATTTTTTAGGGAGAAAGCTAGAGGAACTGCGGCAAACAAACATGCTAATTCTGTTTGTATAGATGACATTTTATGCACTTGCCTAACAAAAAGACTTTGCTTGTCTCCAAATTAATTTTTACTCTGATTTTCTCTGTCCATTGCATAGGAATTCCACAGGAGTTTGTCCGGATATGACTGGATAAAAACAGAAATATCCAGTTTTTTTTTGGCTAACAGAATCCCAGATATTGCTACAGCCTCTGTGTTTGTGTATTCCTGATATTATTCACAGACTTAATTGATTTTAATGTTTTTTATCTGGGAACATTTCATTTTATACCGTTGAAACACTAATTGGTTCCACACGGAGACACCAGCTCTACACATTATCATTTTCTAGGGAGAAAGCTAGAGGAACTGCTTCAAACAAATATGATATTTCTTTTTGTATAGATGATATTTTATCTACTTGCCTAATGAAAAGACTTTGCTTTTCTCCAAAACCTTTTTTACTGATATTTACTCGGTCCATTGCATACAAATTCCACAACAGTTTGTCCGGATATGACTGGATGAAACCAGAAATATCCGGTTTTGTTTTGGTTAACTCAATCCCAGATATTGCTACAGCCTCTGTGTTTGTGTATTCCTGATATTATCCAGACTTTATTGTATTGAATGTTTTTTATCAGGGAATATTTAATTCTGTGCTTGGATACAGTAATTGGTTCCAAATGAAGACACCAGCTCTACACGTTCGTATTTTCTAGGAGAAAGCTAGAGGAACTGCGGCAAACAAACATGATATTTCTGTTTTTATGGATGATGTTTTATGCACTTGCCTAACGAAAAGACTTTGCTTTTCTCCAAAACCATTTTTACTGTGATTTTCTCTGTCCATTGCATACGAATTCCACACCAGTTTGTCCGTATATGACTGGATGAAACCAGAACTATCCGGTTTGTTTTGGCTAACTCAATCCCAGATATTGCTACTGCCTCTGTGTTTGTGAATTCCTGATATTATCCACGGACTTTATTTTTTTGAATGTTTTTTATCAGGGAACATTTAATTTTGTACCGTTGAAACACTAGTTGGTTCCACATGGAGACACCAGCTCTACACATTCATATTTTCTAGGGTGAAAGCTAGATTAACTGCGGCAAAAAATCATGACATTTCTGTTTGAATAGATGACAATTTATACACTTGCCTAAACAAAAGACTTTGCTTTTCTCCAAAACTATTTTTACTGTGATTTTCTCGGTCCATTACATATGAATTCCACACCAGTTTTTCCGGATCTGACTGCATGAAACCAGAATTATCCGGATTTTTTTTGGCTGACTCAATCCGAAATATTGTGAAAGCCTCTGTGTTTGTGTTTTCCGGATATTATCGATGGACTTTATTGTTTTGAATGTTTTTTATCAGGGAACATTTAATTTTTGCTTGGAAACACTAATTTTTTCCACATGGAGGCGTCAGCTCTACACATTCGTATTTTCTATGGAGAAAGCTAGAGGAACTGCAGCAAACAAGCATGATATTTCTGTTTGTCTAGATGACATTTTATGCACTTGCCTAACGAAAAGACTTTGATTTTCTCCAAAACCATTTGTACTGTGATTTTCTCGAAAATTGCATATGAATTCCACACCAGTTTTTCCGGTTATGGCTGGATGAGACCAGAAATATCCGGTTGTGTTTTGGCTAACTCAATCCGAAATATAGCTACACACTCAGTGCTTGTGTTTTCCTGAATTATCGTTGTATTTATTGTTTTGAATGTTTTTATCAGGAAATATTTAATTTTGTACCGTTGAAACAGTAATTGGTTCATAATGGGAATACCAGCTCTACACATTCATATTTTCTAGGGAGAAAGCTAGAGGAACTGCGGCAAGCAGACATGATATTTCTGTTTGTCTAGATGACATTTTATGCACTTACCTATCGAAAATACGTTGCTTTTCTCCAAGACAATTTTTATTGTGATTTTCTCGGTGCATTGCATACGAATTCCAAACCACTTTGTCCGGATATGACTGGATGAAACCAGTAAGTTGTGTTTTGGCTAACTCAATCCCAGATATTGCTACAGCCTCTGTGTTTGTGTTTTCTGGATATTATCGATGGTCTTATGGTTTTGAATGTTTTTATCAGGGAACATTTGGTTCGTCATGGGTACACCAGCACTACACATTCGTATTTTTTAGGGAGAAAGCTAGAGGAACTGCGGCAAACAAACATGCTAATTCTGTTTGTATAGATGACATTTTATGCACTTGCCTAACAAAAAGACTTTGCTTGTCTCCAAATTAATTTTTACTCTGATTTTCTCTGTCCATTGCATAGGAATTCCACAGGAGTTTGTCCGGATATGACTGGATAAAAACAGAAATATCCAGTTTTTTTTTGGCTAACAGAATCCCAGATATTGCTACAGCCTCTGTGTTTGTGTATTCCTGATATTATTCACAGACTTAATTGATTTTAATGTTTTTTATCTGGGAACATTTCATTTTGTACCGTTGAAACACTAATTGGTTCATCATGGGTACACCAGTTCTACACATTCGTATTTTTTAGGGAGAAAGCTTGAGGAACTGCGACAAACAAACATGATTTTTCTGTTTGTATCAGTGACATTTTATGCACTTGCCTAACGTAAATACTTTGCTTATGTCCAGAACCATTTTTATTGTGATTTTCTCTGTCCATTGCATACCAATTCCACACCAGTTTGTCCGGACATGAGTGAATGAAACCAGAAGTATACGGTTTTGTTTTGGCTAGCTCAATCCCAGATATTGCAACAGCCTCTGTTTGAGTTTTCTGGATATTATCAACAGACTTTATTGTTTGAATGTTTTTTTTTTCCGGAGAACATTTTATTTTGAGCTTCGATAGAGTTATTGGTTCCACATGGAGACACCAGCTCTACATATTCATATTTTCTAGGGAGAAAGCTAGAGGAACTGACAAACATGATATTTCTGTTTTTATCGATGCTATTTTATCTACTTGCCTAATAAAAAGATGTTGCTGTTCTCCAAAACCAATTTTACTGTGATTTTCTCAGTCCATTGCAAATGAATTCCACACCAGTTAGTCTGGATATGACTGGATGAAACCAGAAATATTCAGTTGTGTTTTCCTTAACTAAATCCCAGATATTGCTACAGACTCTGTGTTTGTGTTTTCTGGATATTATCAATGGACTTTATTGTTTTGAATGTTTTTTTCAGGGAACATTATATTTTGTACCGTAGAAACACTAATTGGTTCATCATGTCAACACCAGCTCTACACATTCGTATTTTCTAGGGAGAAAGCTAGAGGAACTGTGGCAAACAAACATGATATTTCTGTTTGTATCGATGACATTTTATGCACTTGCCTAACGAAAAGACTTTGCTTTTCTCCAAAACCATTTTTACTGTGATTTTCTCGGTCCATTGCATACAAATTCCTTATCAGTTTGTCCGGATATGACTGGATGAAACCAGAAATATCCGGTTGTGTTTTGGCTAAGTCAATGCGAAATATTGCTACAGCCTCTGTGTTTGTGTTTTCCGATTTTATCCACGGACTTATTGTTTTGAATGTTTTTATCAGGGAACATTTCATTTTGTACCATTGAAACACTAATTGGTTCATCATGGGAACACCAGCTCTACACATTCGTATTTTCTAGGGAGAAAGCTAGAGGATCTGCGACAAACAAACATGATATTTCTGTTTGTATCGATGACATTTTATGCACTTGCCTAACGTAAAGACTTTGCTTATCTCCAGTACCATTTTTATTGTGATTTTCTCTGTCCATTGCATACCAATTCCACACCAGTTTGTACGGACATGACTGGATGAAACCAGAAGTATACGATTTTGTTTTGGCTAACTCAATCCCAGATATTGCAACATCCTCTGTGTTTGAGTTTTCTGGATATGAGGACTTTATTGTTGAATGTTTTTTTTCCGGAGAACATTTTATTTTGAGATTTGATAGAGTAATTGGTTCCACATGGAGACACCAACTCTACATATTCGTATTTTCTAGGGAGAAAGCTAGAGGAACTGACAAACAAACATGATATTTCTGTTTGTATCGATGATATTTTATCTACTTGCCTAATGAAAAGACGTTGCTGTTCTCCAAAAATAATTTTACTGTGATTTTCTCGGTCCATTGCATACGAATTCCACACCAGTTTGTCCGGATATGACTGGATGAAACCAGAAATATCCGGTTGTGTTTTGGCTAAGTCAATGCGAAATATTGCTACAGCCTCTGTGTTTGTGTTTTCCGGATTTTATCTATGGACTTATTGTTTTGAATGTTTTTATCAGGGAACAGTTAATTTTGTACCATTGAAACACTAATTGGTTCATCATGGGAACACCAGCTCTACACATTCGTATTTTCTAGGGAGAAAGCTAGAGGAACTGTGGCAAACAAACATGATATTTCTGTTTGTTTCAATGACATTTTATGCACTTGCCTAACGAAAAGACTTTGCTTTTTTCCAAAATCATTTCTACTGTGATTTTCTCGAAAACTGGATACGAATTCCACACCACTTTGTCCGGATATGCCTGCATGAAACCAGAAATATCCGGTTGTGTTATGGCTAACTCAATCCCAAATATTGCTACAGCCTTCTGTGTTTGTGTTTTCTGGATATTATCGATGGACTAATTGTTTTGAATGTTTTTATCAGGGAACAGTTAATTTTGTACCGTTGAAACACTAATTGGTTCATCATTGGAACAGCAGCTCTACACATTCCTATTTTCTAGGGAGAAAGCTAGAGAAATGAGGCAAACAAACATGGTATTTCTGTTTGTCTAGATGACATTTTATGCACTTGCCTAACGTAAAGACTTTGCTGTTCTCCAAAACCATTTTTACTGTGATTCTCTCGGTCCGTTGCATAAATTCCACAGGAGTTTGTCTGGATATGACTGGATGAAACCAGAAATATATGGTTGTGTTTTGGCTAACTCATTCCCAGATATTGCTACAGCCTCTGTGTTTGTTTTTTCTGGATATTATCAATGGACTATATTGTTTTGAATGTTTTTTATCGGGGAATATTTTATTTTGAGTTGGATACAGTAATTGGTTCCACCTGGAGACACCAGCGGTACATTTTGTATTTTCTAGGGAGAAAGCTAGAGAAACTGCGGCAAAGAAACTTGATATTTCTGTTTGTATAGATGACATTCTATACACTTGCCTAACGAAAAGACTTTGCTTTTTTCCAAAACCATTTGTACTCTGATTTTCTCGGTCCATTGCCTACGAATTCCACACCACTTTTTCCGTATATTACTGCATGAAACCAGAAATATCCAGTTTTTTTTTTTTTGGCTAATTCAATCTCAGATATTGCTACAGCCTCTGTGTTTGTATATTCTTGATATAATCCACGGACTTTATTGTTTTGAATGTGTTTTATCAGGGAACATTTAATTTTGTGCTTGGAAACACTCATTGGTTCCACATGGGGACACCAGCTCTACACATTCGTATTTTCTAGGGAGAACCCTAGAGGAACTGTGGCAAACAAACATGATATTTCTGTTTGTATCGATGATATTTCATATATTTGCCTAATGTGAAGACTTTGCTTTTCTCCGAAACCATATTTGCTGTGATTTTTCTCTGTCCATTGCATATGAATTCCACACCAGTTTGTCCGGATATGATTGGAGGAAACCACAAATATCCGGTTTTGTTTTGGCTAATTCAATCTCAGATATTGCTACAGCCTCTGTGTTTGTGTTTTCCGGATATTATCCATGGACTTTATTGTTTTGAATGTTTTTTATCAGGGAACATTTAATTTTTTGCTTGGAAACACTAATTGGTTCATCATGGGGATACCAGCTCTACACATTCGTAATTTCAAGGGAGATAGATAGAGCAACTGCGGCAAACAAACATGATATTTCTGTTTGTATCGATGATATTTTATCTACTTGCCTAATGAAAAGACGTTGCTGGTCTCCAAAACCAATTTTACTGTGATTTTCTCAGACCATTGCATACGAATTCCACACCAGTGTATCCGGATATGACTGGATGAAACCAGAAATATCCAGTTGTTTTTTGTCTAACTCAATCCTAAATATTATGAAAACCTCTGTGTTTGTGTTTTCCGGATATTATCGAAGGACTTCATTGTTTTGCATATTTTTATCAGGTAACATTTATTTTTGTACCGTTGTAACACTAATTGTTTCATCATGGGGACACCAGCTCTACACGAAAAGACTTTGCTTTTTTCCAAAATCATTTCTACTGTGATTTTCTCGAAAACTGGATACGAATTCCACACCACTTTGCCCGGATATGACTGGATGAAACCAGAAATATCCGTTTGTGTTTTGGCTAACTCAATCCGAAATATTGTAAAAGCTTCTGTGTTTGTGTTTTCTGGATATTATCGATGGACTTTATTGTTTTGAGTGTTTTTTATCAGGGAACATTTAATTTTTTGTTTGGAAACACTAATTGGTTCCACATGCAGACACCAGCTCTACACATTCATATTTTCTGGGGAAAAAGCTAGAGGAACTGCTGCAAAAAAACATGATATTTCTGTTTGTCTAGATGACATTTTACGCACTTGCCTAACAAAAAGACTTTGCTTTTCTCCAAAACCATTTTTACTGTGATTTACTCGGTCCATTACATACGAATTCCACACCACATTGTCTGGATATGACAAGATGAAAGCAGAAATATCCGGTTGTGTCAATCCGAAATATTGCTACAGCCTCTGTGTTTGTGTTTTCTGGATATTATCAACGGACTACATTGTTTTGAATGTTTTTTATCGGGGAATATTTTATTTTGAGTTGGATACAGTAATTGGTTCCACCTGGAGACACCAGCTCTACATTTTGTATTTTCTATGGAGAAAGCTAGAGGAACTGCGGCAAACAAACATGATATTTCTGTTTGTATCGATGACATTTTATGCACTTGCCGAACGAAAAGACTTTGCTTTTCTCCAAAACAATTTTACTGTGATTTTCTCGAAAATTGCATATGAATTCCACACCACTTTGTCCAGATATGCCTGCATGAAACCAGAAATATCTGGTTGAGTTTTGGCTAACTCAATCCGAAGTATTTTGAAAGCCTCTGTGTTTGTGTTTTCTGGATATTATCGATGGACTCATTTTTTTTTTATGTTTTATCAGGGAACATTTAATTTTGTACTGTTGAAAACACAAATTGGTTCATCATGGGGACACCAGCTCTACACATTCGTATTTTCTATGGAGAAAGCTAGTGGAACTGCGGCAAACAAACATGATATTTCTGTTTGTCTAGATGACATTTTATGCACTTGCCTAATGAGAAGACTTTGCTTTTCTCCAAAACCATTTTTACTGTGATTTTCTCGATACACTGCATACGAATTCCACAGGATTTTGTCCGGATATGACTGGATGAAACCAGAAATATCCAGTTTTGTTTTGGCTAACTCAATCCCAGATATGGCTACAGCCTCTTTGTTTTTGTTTTCTGATTATTATCAATGGACTATATTGTTTTGAATGTTTTTTATCAGGGAATATTTTATTTTGAGTTGGATACAGTTATTGGTTCCACCTGGAGACACCAGCTCTACATTTTGTATTTTCTATGGAGAAAGCTAGTGGAACTGCGGCAAACAAACTTGATATTTCTGTTTGTATAGATGACATTTTATGCACTTGCCTAACGAAAAGACTTTGCTTTCCTCCAAAACCATCTTAACTATGATTTTCTCGGTCCATTGCATATAAATCCACAGGAGTTTGTCCGGATGTGACTGGATGAAACCAGAAATATCCGGTTGTGTTTTGGCTATCTGTATCCGAAATATTGTGAAAGCTCTGTGTTTGCGTTTTCTGGTTATTATCGATGGACTTTATTGTTTTGAATATTTTTATCAGGGAACATTTCATTTTGTACCATTCAAACACTAATTGGTTCATCATGGGAACACCAGCTCTACACATTCGTGTTTTCTAGGGAGAATGCTAGAGGAACTGCGGCAAACAAACATTATATTTCTGTTTGTGTAGATGACATTTTATGCACTTTCCTAACAAGAAGACTTTCCTATTCTCCAAAACCATTTGTACTGTGATTTTCTCGGTCCATTGCATACGAATTCCACACCAGTTTGTCCAGATATGACTAGATGATACCGGAAATATCCAGTTTTGTTTTGGCTAACTCAATCTGAAATACTGTGTAAGCTTCTGTGTATGTGTTTTCTGGATATTATCGATGGACTTTATTGTTTTGAATGTTTTTTATCAGGGAACATTTAATTTTTCTTGGAAACACTAATTGGTTCCACTACATATTCGTATTTTCTACGGAAAACCTAGAGGAACTGCGGCAAACAAACATGATATTTCTGTTTGTATCGATGACAATTTATGCACTTGCCTAACGAAAAGACTTTGCTTTTCTCCAAAACCATTTTTACTGTGATTTTCTCTGTTCATTGCATACAAATTCTACACCCGTTTCTCTGGATATGACTGGATGAAACCGGAAATATGCAGTTTTGTTTTGACTAACTCAATCCCAGATATTGCTACAGCATCTGGGTTTGTGTATTCCTGATATTATCCACGGACTTTATTGATTTGAATGTTTTTTTATCAGGGAACTTTTAATTTTGTGCTTGGAATCCCTAATTGGTTCCACATGGAGACACCAACTCTGCACATTCGTATTTTCTAGGGAGAAAGCTCGAGGAACTGCGGCAAACAAACATGATATTTCTGTTTGTATCGATGACATTTTATGCACTTGCCTAACGAAAAGACTTTGCTTTTCTCCAAAACCATTTTTACTTCGATTTTCTCCGTCAACTGCATACGAATTCCACACCAGTTCACCGGATATGAATGGCTAAAACCAGTAATATCCGGTTCTGTTTTTGCTAACACAAAGCGAAATATGTGAAAGTTTTTTGTTTTTGTGTTTTGTGGATATTATCGATGGACTTTATTGTTTTGAATGTTTTTATCAGGGAACATTTCATTTTGTACCGTAGAAACACTAATTGGTTCATCATGGGGACACCAGCTCTACACATTCATATTTTCTAGGGAGAATGCTAGAGGAACTGCGGCAAACACACATGATATTTCTCTTTGTATAGATGACATTTTATGCACTACCCTAACGAATAGACTCTGCTTTTCTCCGAAACCATTTGTACTGTGATTTTCTCGGTCAATTGCATACGAATTCCACAGGAGTTTGTCCGGATATGACTGGATGAAACCAGAAATATTCGGTTGTGTTTTGGCTAACTCCATCCGAAATATTGTGAAAGCCTCTGTGTTTGTGTTTTCTGGATATTACCGATGGACTAATTGTTTTGAATGTTTTTATCAGGAAACATTTCATTTGGTACCGTTGAAACACTAATTGGTTCATCATTGGAACACCAGCTCTACACATTGGTATTTTCTAGGGAGAATGCTAGAGGAACTGCGGCAAACAAACATGATATTTCTGTTTGTGTAGATGACATTTTATGCACTTGCCTAACGTAAAGACTTTGCTGTTCTCCAAAAGCATTTTTACTGTGATTTTCTCGGTCCGTTGCATACGAATTCCACAGGAGTTTGTCCGGATATGACTGGATGAAACCAGAAATATCCGGTTTTGTTTTGGCTAACTCAATCCCAGATATTGCTACAGCCTCTGTGTTTGTTTTTTCTGGATATTATCAACGGACTATATTGTTTTGAATGTTTTTTATTGGGGAATATTTTATTTTGAGTTGGATACAGTAATTGGTTCCACCTGGAGACACCAGCGGTACATTTTGTATTTTCTAGGGAGAAAGCTAGAGGAACTGCGGCAAACAAACATGATATTTCTGTTTGTATCGATGACATTTTATGCACTTGACTAACGAAAAGACTTTGCTTTTTCCAAAACCATTTGTACTCTGATTTTATCGGTGCATTGCATATGATTTCCAAACCACTTTGTCCAGATATGACTGGATGAAACCAGAAATATCCGGTTGTGTTTTGGCTAACTCAATCTGAAATATTATGAAAGCCTCTGTGTTTGTGTTTTCCGGATATTTTCGAAGGACTTCATTGTGTTGAATATTGTTATCAGGTTACATTCATTTTTGTACCTTTGAAACACTCATTGGTTCCACATGGGGACACCAGCTCTACACATTCATATTTTCTAGGGAGAAAGCTAGAGGAACTGCGGCAAACAAACATGATATTTCTGTTTGTATCGATGATATTTTATATATTTGCCTAATGTGAAGACTTTGCTTTTCTCCGAAACCATTTTTGCTGTGATTTTTCTCTGTCCATTGCATATGAATTCCACACCAGTTTGTCCGGATATGACTGGATGAAACCACAAATATCCGGTTTTGTTTTGGCTAATTCAATCTCAGATATTGCTACAGCCTCTGTGTTTGTGTTTTCCAGATATTATCCATGGACTTTATTGTTTTGAATGTTTTTTATCAGGGAACATTTAATTTTTTGCTTGGAAACACTAATTGGTTCATCATGGGGATACCAGCTCTACACATTTGTAATTTCAAGGGAGATAGATAGAGGAACTGCGGCAAACAAACATGATATTTCTGTTTGTATCGATGATATTTTGTCTACTTGCCTAATGAAATGATGTTGCTGTTCTCCAAAACCAATTTTACTCTGATTTTCTTGGTCCATTGCATATGAATTCCATACCAGTTTGTACGGATATACTGGATGAAACCAGAAATATCCAGTTGTTTTTTGTCTAACTCAATCCTAAATATTATGAAAACCTCTGTGTTTGTGTTTTCTGGATATCATCGATGGACTAATTGTTTTGAATGTTTTTATCAGGAAACATTTCATTTTGTACCGTTGAAACACTAATTGGTTCATCATGGGGACACCAGATCTACACATTCGTATTTTCTAGGGAGAAAGCTAGAGGAACTGCGGGAAACAAACATGATATTTATGTATATGTATATGACATTTAATGCACTTGCCTAACTAAAAGTCTTTGCTTTTCTCCAAAACAATTTGTACTGTGATTTTCTCGGTCCATTGCATACGAATTCCACAGGAGTTTGTCCGGATATGACTGGATGAAACCAGAAATATTCGGTTGTGTTTTGGCTAACTCCATCCGAAATATTGTGAAAGCCTCTGTGTTTGTGTTTTCTGGATATTATCGATGGACTTTATTGTTTTGAATATTTTTATCAGGGAACATTTCATTTTGTACCATTGAAACACTAATTGGTTCATCATGGGAATACCAGCTCTACACATTCGTATTTTCTAGGGAGAAAGCTAGAGGAACTGCGACAAAGAAACATGATATTTCTGTTTGTATCAATGACATTTTATGCACTTGCCTAACGTAAAGACTTTGCTTTTCTCCAGAACCATTTGTATTGTGATTTTTTCGGTCCTTTGCATACGAATTCCACACTAGTTTGTCCGGACATGACTGGATGAAACCAGAAGTATACGGTTGTGTTTTGGCTAACTCAATCCCAGATATTGCTATAGCCTCTGTGTTAATGTTTCCGGATATTATCGACAGACTTTATAATTTTGAATGTTTCTTATGAGAGAACATTTAATTTTGTGCTGGGAAACACTAGTTGACTCCACGTGGAGACACCAACTCTACACATTCGTATTTTCTAGGGAGAAAGCTAGAGGACTGCCGCAAACAAACATGATAGTTTTGTTTCGATAGATGACATTTTATGCACTGGACGAAGGAAAAGACTTTGATTTTCTCCAAAACCATTTTTACTGTGATTTCCTCAGTCCATTGCCTACGAATTCCACACCAGTTTTTCTGGAATTGACTGAATGAAACCAGAAATATCCTTTTGTGTTTTGGCTAACTCAATCCCAGATATTGCTACAGCCTCTGTGTTTGTGTTTTCTGGATATTATCAACAGACTTTATTTTTTTTGCAAGTTTGTTATGAGGGAACATTTAATTTTGTGCTGGGAAACACTAGTTGACTCCATATGGAGACATAAGCTCTACAGATTTATATTTTCAAGGGAGAAATCCAGAGGAACTGTGGCAAACAAACCTGATATTTCTGTTGGTATACATGACATTTTATGCACTTGCCTAACGAAAAGACTTTGCTTTTCTCCAAAAGCATTTTTACTGTGAATTTCTCGGTCCATTGCATACAAATTCCACACCAGATTTTCCGGAAATGACTGAATGAAACCAGAAATATCTTTTTGTGTTTTGGCTAACTCAATCCCAGATATTGCTACAGCCTCTGTGTATTTGTTTTCTCGATATTATCGACAGATTTTATTGTTTTCAATGTTTTTTATGAGGGAACATTTTGTGCTTGGAAACACTAGTTGACTCCATATGGAGACATAAGCTCTACAGATTTATATTTTCCAGGGAGAAATCCAGAGGAACTGTGGCAAACAAACCTGATATTTCTGTTTTTATACAGGATATTTTATGCTCTGGCCGAAGGAAGACTTTGCTTTACTCCAAAACCATTTTACTGTGATTTTCTCGAGAACTGCATATGAATTCCACACCACTTTGTCCGGATATGCCTGCATGAAACCAGAAATATCTGGTTGTGTTTTGGCTAACTCAATCCGAAGTATTTTGAAAGCCTCTGTGTTTGTGTTTTCTGGATATTATCGATGGACTCATTTTTTTTTTATGTTTTATCAGGGAACATTTAATTTTGTACTGTTGAAACACTAATTGGTTCTACATGGGGACACCAGCTCTACACATTCGTATTTTCTAGGGAGAAAGCTGGAGAGACTTCGGCAAACAAACATGATATTTCTGTTTGTATACATGACATTTTAAGCACTTGCCTAACGAAAAGACTTTGCTTTTCTTCAAAACAATTTATACTGTAATTGTCTCGGTCCATTGTATACGAATTCCACACCACTTTATCCAGATATGACTGGATGAAACCAGAATTATCCGGTTGTGTTTTGGCTAACTCAATCCAAAATATTGTGAAAGCCTCTGTGTTTGTGTTTTCTGGATATTATCGATGGACTTTATAGTTTTGAATGTTTTTATCAGGGAAAATTTAATTTTGTACCGTAGATACACAAATTGGTTAAACTTGGAGACACCAGCTATGCACATTAGTATTTTCTACGGAGAAACCTAGAGGAACTGCGGCAAACAAACTTGATATTTTGTTTGAATAGATGATATTTTATACACTTGCCTAATGAGAAGATTTGCTTTTCTCCAAAACCTTTTTTTCTGTGATTTACTCAATCCATTGCATACGAACTCCACACCAGTTTGTCCCGTATGACTTTATGATACCAGAAATCTCCGGTTGTATTTTCGCTATCTCAATCCCAGATATTGCTACAGCCTCTGTGTTTGTGTTTTCCAGATATTATCAACTGACTTTATTGTTTTGAATGTTTTTTATCAGGGAACATTTAATTTTGTACCATAGAAACACTAATTGGTTCCACATGGAGACACCAGTTCTACACATTCGTATTTTCTAGGGAGAAAGCTAGAGGAACTGTGGCAAACAAACATGATATTTCCGTTTGTATAGATGGACTTTTATGCACTTGCCTAAGGAAAAGACTTTGCTTTTCTCCAAAACCATTTTTCCTGTGATTTTTTGGGCCATTTTATACCAATTGCACACCACTTTGTCCGGATACCACTGGATGAAACCAGAAATATCCGGTTGTGTTTTGGCTAACTCAATTTCAGATATTGTGAATGCCTCTGTGTTTGTGTTTTCCGGATATTATTGATTGACTTTATTGTTTGGAAGGTTTTTTATAAGGGAACATTTAGTTTTGTGCTGGTAAAGAATAGTTGGATCCACATGGGGCCACCAGCTCTACACATTCGTATTTTCTAGGGAGAAATCTAGAGGAACTGTGGCAAACAAACATGATATTTCTGTTTGTAAAGATGGACATTTTATGCACTTGCCTAAAGTAAAGACTTTGCTTTTCTCCAAAACCATTTTACTGTGATTTTTCGGTCTATTGTATACAAATGCCACAACACTTTGTCCGGATATGACTGGATGCATTCAGAAATATCCAGTTGTGTTTTTGCTAACTCAATCCCAGAAATTGCTACAGACTCTGTGTTTGTGTTTTCTGGATATTATCGATGGACTTTATTATTTTGAATGGTTTTATCAGGGAACATTTAATGTTGTGCTGGGAAACACTAGTTGACTCCACATGGAGAACCAGCTCTACACATTCGCATTTCCTAGGGTATAAGCTAGAGGAACTGCGGCAAACAAACATGATATTTCTGTTTGTATCGATGACATTTTATGCACTTGCCTAACGGAAAGACTTTGCTTTTCTTCAAAACCATTTTTACTGTGATTTTCTCGGTCCATTGCATACCAATTCCACACCAGTTTGTCCGATATGACTGGATGAAACCGGAAATATCCTTTTGTGTTTTGGCTAACTCAGTCCGAAATATTGTGAAAGCCTCTGTGTTTGTGATTTCCGCATATTATCAACGGACTTTATTATATTTAATGTTTTTTATTAGGGAGCATTTAATTTTGTTCTGAGAAACACTAGTTGACTCCACATGGAGACAGCAGCTCTACACATTCGTATTTTATAGGGAGAAAACTAGAGGAACTGCCGCAAACAAACATGATATTTCTGTTTGTATAGATGACATTTTATGCACTTGATGAATGAAAAGACTTTGCTTTTCTCTAAAACCATTTTTACTCTGATTTTCTCAGTCCACTGCATATGAATTCCACACCTTTTTCTTCGGATATGACTGGATGAAACCAGAAATATCCGGTTGTGTTTTGGCTAACTCAATCCCAGATATTGCTACAGCCTCTGTGTTTGTGTTTTCTGGATATTATCGATGGACTTTATTGCTTTGAATGTTTTTTTTATCATGGAACATTCAGTTTTGTGCTGGGAAACAATAGGTGGTTCCACATGGAGACACCAGCTCTACACATTCGTATTTTCTTTGGAGAAATCTACAGGAACTGCGAAAAACAAACATGATATTTCTGTTTGTATAGATGGACATTTTATGCACTTGACCAACAAAAATACTTTGCTTTTCTCCAAAACAATTTTTCCTGTGATTGTCTATGTCCATTTTATACGAATGTCACACTACTTTGTCCAGATACCACTGGATGAAACCAGAAGTATCTGATTGGGTTTTGGCTAACACAATTTCAGATATTGCGAAAGCCTCTGTGTTTGTGTTTTCCGGATATTATCAACGGACTTTTTGTTTTGAATGCTTTTTATGAGGGAACATTTAATTTTGTGCTGGGAAACATGAATTTGTTCCACATGGAGAAACCAGCTCTACACATTCGTATTTCCTAGGGACGAAGCTGGAGGAACTGCGGCAAACAAACATGATATTTCTGTTTGTATAGATGACATTTTATACACTTGCCTAAAGAAAAGACTTTGCTTTTCTCCAAAACCATTTTATTGTGATTTTCTTGGTTGATTGCATACGAATTGAAGCCAACTTTGTCCGGATATGACTGGATGAAACCAGAAATATCCGGTTGTGCTTTGGCTAACTCAACCCTAGATATTGCTACTGACCCTGTGATTGTGTTTTCCAGTTATTGTCAACGGACTTTTTGCATTGAAATTTTTCATCAGGGAACATTTAATTTTATTGCGTAGAAACACTAATTGGTTCCACATGGAGACACCAGCTCTATACATTCGTATTTTTGAGGGAGAAAGCTAGAGGAACTGCGGCAAACAAACATGATATTTCTGTTTGTATAGAGGGATATTTTATGCACTTACCTAATGAAAAACTTTGCTTTTCTCCAAAGCCATTTTTACTGTGATTTTTTTGGTCCATTGCATAAAATGCCAAACCACTTTGTCCGGATATGACTGGATGAAACCAGAAATATCCGGTTGTGTTTTGGCTAACTCAATCCGAAATATTGTGAAAGCCTCTGAGTTTGTGTTTTCTGGATATTATCGAAGGACTTTATTGTTTTGAATGTTTTTTATCAGGGAACATTTAATTTTGTGCTTGGAAACACTAATTGGTTCTACATGGAGACACCAGCTCTACACATTCGTATTTTCTAAGCAGAAAGCTAGAGGAACCGCGGCAAAAACACATGATATTTCTGTTTGTATACCTGACTTTTCATGCACTTCCCTAAGGAAAATACTTTGCTTTTCTCCAAAGTCTTTTTTTCCTGTAATTTTCTTGGTCCATTTTATACGAATTCCACTCCACTTTTCTGGATATTACTGGATGAAATCAGAAATATCCGGTTGTGTTTTGGCTACCTCAATCCCAGATATTTGGAAAGCCTCTGTGTGTGTGTTTTCCGGATATTATCGATGGACTTTATTGTTTTGAATATTTTTCATCAGGGAACATTCAGTTTTGTGCTGGGAAACAATAGTTAGTTAAACATGGAGACACCAGCTCTACACATTCGTATTTTCTTTGGAGAAATCTACAGGAACTGCGAAAAACAAACATGATATTTCTGTTTGTATAGGTGGACATTTTATGCACTTGACCAACAAAAATACTTTGCTTTTCTCCAAAACAATTTTTCCTAGATTGTCTATGTCCATTTTATACGAATGTCACACCACTTTGTCCGGATACCACTGGATGAAACCAGAAGTATCCGATTGTGTTTTGGCTAACACAATTTCAGATATTGCGAAAGCCTCTGTGTTTGTGTTTTCCGGATATTATCAACGGACTTTTTGTTTTGAATGCTTTTTATGAGGGAACATTTAATTTTGTGCTGGGAAACATGAATTCGTTCCACATGGAGAAACCAGCTCTTCACATTCGTATTTCCTAGGGACGAAGCTGGAGGAACTGCGGCAAACAAACATGATATTTCTGTTTGTATAGATGACATTTTATACACTTGCCTAAAGAAAAGACTTTGCTTTTCTCCAAAACCATTTTATTGTGATTTTCTTGGTCGATTGCATATGAATTAAAGTCAACTTTGTCCAGATATGACTGGATGAAACCAGAAATATCCAGTTGTGTTTTGGCTAACTCAACCCTAGATATTGCTACTGACTCTGTGATTGTGTTTTCCAGTTATTGTCAACGGACTTTTTGCTTTGAATGTTTTCATCAGGGAACATTTAATTTTATTGCGTAGAAACACTAATTGGTTCCACATGGAGACACCAGCTCTACAAATTCGAATTTTCTAGGGAGAAAGCCAGAGGAACTGCGGCAAACAAACATGATATTTCTGTTTTTATACATGAAATTTTATGCATTTCCCCAATGAAAAGACTTTGCTTTTCTCCAAAACCATTTTTACTGCGAATTTCTAGTTCCATTGCATATGAATTCCACACCACTTTGTCCGGATATGACTGGATGAAACCATATATATCCGGTTGTCGTTTGGCTAACTCAATCCGAAATATTGTGAAAGGCTCTGTGTTTGTGTTTTCTGGATATTAACGATGTACTTTATTGTTTTGAATTTTTTTATCGGGGAACATTTAATTTTGTACCATAGAAACACTAATTCATTCCACATGGAGACACCAGTTCTACACATTCGTATTTTCTAGGGAGAAAGCTAGAGGAACTGCGGCAAACAAACATAATATTTCTGTTTGTATAGATGACATTTTATGCACTTGCCTAACAAAAAGACTTTGCTTTTCTCCAAAACCATTTTAATGTGATTTTCTTGGTTCATTGCAAACGAATTCCACACGAATTTGTCCGGATATGACTGGAAGAAACCAGAAATATCTGGTCGTGTTTTGGCTAACTCAATCCCAGATATTGCGATAGCCTCTCTGTTTGTGTTTTCTGGATATTGTCGACAGACTTTACTGTTTTAAATAATTTTTCAGGGAACATTTAACTTTGTGCTTGCAAGCACTAATTGGTTCCACATGGAGACACCAGCTCTACACATTCGTATTTTCTAGTTAGGAAGCTAGAGGATCTGCGGCAAACAAACATGACATTTCTGTTTGTATAGAGGACATTTTATGCACTTGCCTAAGGAAATCTTTGCTTTTCTCCAAAACCATTTTTACTGTTATGTTCCCAGTCCATTGCATACGAATTCCACACCAGCTTGTCCGGTTATGACTGCATGAAACAAGAAATATCCGGTTATGTTTTGTATAACTCAATCCCAGATATTGTGACAGCCTCTGTGTTTGTGTTTTCTGGATATCATCGATTGACTTTATGGTTTTGAATGTTTTTTATCAGGGAACACTTAATTTTGTGCTTGAAACACTAACAGGTTCCACATGGAATCACGAGGTCTAACATTCATATTTCCTAGGGAGAAAGTTAGAGGAAATGCAGCAAAAAAACATGTTATTTCTGTTTGTATAGATGACATTTTATGCACTTGCCTAACGAAAAGACTTTGGTTTTCTCCAAAATAATTTTTACTGTGATTTTTTTTGGTCTATTGCATACAAATTGTGTTTTGGTTAACTGAATCCCAAACATTGTGAAAGCATCTTCGTTTTTGTTTTCCGGATATTATCGATGGACTTTATTGTTTTGAATGTTTTTTATTGGGGAACATTTTATTTTGTGCTTGGAAGCACTAATGTGTTCCACATGGAGACACCAGCTCTACACATTTGTATTTTCTAGGGAGAAAGCTAGAGGAACTGCGGCAAACAAACATGATATTTCTGTTTGTATAGATGACATTTTATGTACTTGCCTAACAAAAATCTTTGCTTTTCTTCAAAACCATTTTTACTGTGATGTTCCCAGTCCATTGCATATGAATTCCACACCACTTTTTCCAGATATGAGTGGATGAAACCAGAAATATCCGGTTGTGTTTTGGCTAACTCAATCCCAGATATTTTGAAAGCCTCTGTGTTTGTGTTTTCTGGATATTATCGAAGGACATTATTGTTTTGAATGTTTTTATCAGGGATCATTTAATTTTGTGCATGGAAACACTAATGGGTTCCACATTGAGACACAAGCTCTACACATTCGTAATTTGTAGTGAGAAAGCTTGAGGAACTGCGGCAAACAAACATGATATTTCTGTTTGTATACATGACATTTTATGCACTTGCCTAAAGAAAAGACTGCTTTTCTCCACAACCATTTTACTGTGATTGTCTGTGTCCATTGTATATGAATTGCACACCACTTTGTCTGGATATGACTGGATGAAACCAGAAATATCCGGTTGTGTTTTGGCTAACTGAATCCCAGATATTGTGACAACCTCTGTGTTTGTGTTTTCTGGATATTATCGACGGACTCGTATTTTGTATGGAGAAAGCTAGAGGAGCTGTGGCAAACAAACATGATATTTCTGTTTGTATAGATGACATTTTATGCACTTGCCTAACGGATTGATTTTGTTTTTTCTGGATATTATCGATGGACTTTATTGTTTTGAAAGTTATTTTCAGGGAACATTTAATTTTGTGCTTGGAAATACTAATGGTTTCCACATGGAGACATAAACTCGACACATTCATATTTTGTAGGGAGAAAGCTAGAGGAACTGTGGCAAACAAACATAATATTTCTATTTATATGGGTGATATTTTATGCACTTGCGCAATGAAAAGAATTTGATTTTCTCCAAAGCATTTTTACTGTGATTGTCTGTGTCCATTGTAAATGAATTGCACACCACTTCATCCGGATATGACTGGATGAAACCAGAATATCCGGTTGTGTTTTGACTAACACAATCCCACATATGGCGACAGCATCTGTGTTTGTTTTTTCTGGATATTATCGACGGACTTTATTGTTTTGAATGTTTTTTATAAGGGAACATTTAATTTTGTGCTGGGAAACACTAATTGGTTTCACATGGAG
The DNA here is from genome assembly GCF_033115175.1 of Lepus europaeus. Classification (NCBI taxonomy): domain Eukaryota; kingdom Metazoa; phylum Chordata; class Mammalia; order Lagomorpha; family Leporidae; genus Lepus; species Lepus europaeus. The sequence goes on from NC_084832.1 coordinate 84,012,130, forward strand.
ACAAGAGCTCTACACATTCATATTTTGTATGGAGAAAGCTAGAGGAACTGTGGCAAACAAACATGATATTTCTGTTTGTCTAGATGACATTTTATGCAATTGCCTAACGAAAACACTTTGCTTTTCTCCAAAACCATTTTTACTGTGATTTTCTCATTCCATTGCATACTAATTCAACACCACTTTGTCCAGATATGACTGGATGAAACCAGAAATATCCGGTTGTGTTTCGGCTAACTCAATCCGAAATAATGTGAAACCCTCCGTGTTTGTGTTTCCTGGATATTATCGAGGGACCTTATTATTTTGAATGTTTTTTTATCAGGGAACATATAATTTTGTGCTTGGAAACACTAATTGGTTCACATGGAAACACCAGATCCACACATTCGTATTTTCTAGGGAGAAAGCTAGAGGAACTGTGGCAAACAAACATGATATTTCTGTTTGTATAGGTGACATTATATGCAGTTGTCTAACATTAATGAAGGACCCCAAATCTGGGAATCCAACATGCTCGGATGGTCGCCCAGTGACCCAAAACTCCAACCCAGTAGATGCAAAAGCAAGAGGATATTTATTAATACGTTTGCGTAAATGGGCTCCCCAGCACCTCAGGCAGTCTAGAGAGCAAGAGAGCCCTGAGCAGGGGTAATAGCACTTTTCAAAGACAATAGCCACCTGATTGACATATGTATGTGGGGCGTTTGGTGATTGGCTATTTTGAAGGGCAAACTCTTGTTGCGATTTTAGTGAGGGAAGGGGTAAATTTATACAATGGTCACAGAACCTTATTGCAACTCTTTTCCGGACTCCTGCAAGTGTTATCGTGTGAGACAGTTACACAGAGCAGTTTCACAAGGCAGTTTCCCAAGGTTATTCTGCAGGCAGGTGGAGACACAGTTATCTTAAGGAATGGCTACTGTCAGCAGCCAAACTTTTTAACCCTTGCTAAAATTATTTTAATATTTAATTTTATCAGGGGTCTTACATTCTCTCATCTTCTTTTTGTACTGATTTTAATCTTAAAATTTTAAGGGGTTTTTCTTAGTTTAGCCATAGAGTCCCTGATGATCCCTGAATGATCAGTGTAGAAGCAGCACTTTTTTTAGAGCAGCACATAAACCCTTTTTTTAAAAAAAAACAATAAGACCATCCTCCTTCTGTTCTGCAACACTACTTTTGAACGTAATGTTAAAGACTGTTCTAGCTTACCGATGGTCTGCTCTAGGACTTCTACTGCCCTATGGAGGGCCTGATATTTCTGGCGTTGAATATTATTTTTTTTTTGCAAGGGCGGCGGTGCTCTTTCCACACCTACCGCAACCCCCTTTTTATTTAATTGAGAATGGCCTCTGTCTTAGGTTGCCCTCAGTCATGCCTGTCCTTACCCATCATCGGTAACTCTGGCAGCTTGGCCTAGAGCCCTGTCTTAGGTTGGTACAGGATGCTGAGTGTCTTACCCGTCTTTGAGTACCATTTCAGTCTGACATTAGGTGAGAGATGAAACATACAGCCAAATATCAATTATTTTTGATTACAAAGGAGGTTTGGTAGCAAACTTGAACCAATTCTTCAGCTATATTGGACAGTCCACTAGCAGTAAGATTGTTTTGGTCACTAAACATGCAAGCCTTCGCAGTCCACTGTTATTTCCAAAGGCCAGTCCAGGAACACTTACTACTGATACAGCCATGGCAAGGGCAGTGTCCTCTCCTATTAGGATGACGTTGCCATTACAGTCTTCAGGTGAAGCATGCCGCCGACGCGCTCTATCCGCCGCTGTAAATACAGATGTCAGCATCGGGGCCACATGGCCCAGGGAGCAATTGCAGAAGTTATCAGAGGCTAATGATGTAAAGGCATATTGGCTGCATAGAAAAACCCATCCCTTAGGAGCCCGCGTCCCATTCCAGTACCAGATCAGGTCCATTCCATTGATTGGTGATAGGATCCCTCCATTTCACCATTGCTCTTTTCGCAGCTATTATTAAACAGTTAGAATTTAACAGAGACATCAAGACTTGAACATAATAGATTACTTTAACTCATTGCTTTAACAGAGGATCAGATTTTGATTTTATGTTAAAGAAAATAGACTAATAGTTTTATAACTGAAAATGTCTTCTTTCCATAACATTTTGTAACTTTCTCACACCTTCTGTAACTTACTCGAACCTTTTGTAACTTACTCAAACCTTCTGTAATCCACAGTCATTTTCCAGGTTTTACCTGATTTCTTAACATGCCAAATTAGATAATTTTTTTATTACCACCTAGCGGTTTGACTCCAAAGGGCAGCATTTTTTAATTTATATTTATTTTGTACCCCTTTTTTTAAAAATTGCTTACACATGCATCAGTATGCAGATAACAAAATCCATCCTCACCTCCCCAAAGCCTATAGTTTATTTCCCTTTTTTACTGGCACTGATTGCAAACCTCAATAACTTGTGGAGGCTGTGCACTCCGTAACTTGTCATTTTAATTTTTACTCAATCCTGAGCAGAGAGCCCATTTTTTTGCCAAAGAGGCCAACTGAGGGTCTTTCCAGCCAGGAGCATCACAAGTTACACATACAACTTTAGTTTTCTTTTTAAAGAAAGGCATTGCTTTGTATACTTTGTATACTGTCGACTATGCCAATTTGTGACAGCAAATTATTTTTCTGCTGTCTGCTGTGCACAGACTTAGTTACTTTTAGTTTAATCTGCAAGAAATATGTTGCAAGCCTTGTAGTGCACACTAAAATTATTTAGAGGAAAGACAGTAAAGGAGCATAGATTAACAGTATGTTGCAATAAACATGGCTCCATTGCTATAATGATATTATAGCAAGAGGGTCCACTGATCCCTGTAGGGAGGGCCTGAGGCTTGCCCCGCTTCCAGTTTTCCTGAACTCTGTTTTTTAGTGAATTACCTTTTTTTATCAGTTTTGGGGTGACATTAATTGGCCCAATGCCTTTCCTTTAGCACCGGGGGAAAATCCCAAGAGGAGCCTTATTTTGATTTTTGACTTGGACAATTTTTGTACATGTCCCTGCAGAGCGGCAGGTCCTGAATGTCCTGTTTTTAAGTGAATCCATTTTGTTAATCCCTTATCAAAGGGACTGTTACAGAACACCTCAGCCACAGTAGCCAATTGATCCATGTTTACATTGTACTTATGGTTAGCAGAATTTATAGTACTGTGGGCATCACTAGGCAACCTTCACAAAGCACCAGAAAAGGATCCATACTGAGAATCAGACATTATCAGTAATCATTACAGGCATGTTTAACATGTAGCTTGACTGTGTGTTCCCCTGGGATGAAACAGCAGCAGCAGAGGCTTGCTCCAGCTCCCTCTTAAAGCCCCCAAGGACACGGGTGGCTCATTGCTAAGATTTTAGGCAAGCAGTGCGTCCTGTCCCGGATCTTGGCCAGAGAGCCAAGACACAAAGCATGTTCACCTGTTTATCAGAAACATTCCTTTATCCTCCTCCCCGGGAACTGGCCAGGCTCCCAAGGAGCAGGAGAAGGTCATCCGGCAGCAAAGTTACTTGTCTACCAGAGCTGAACCTAGATACAAGCCTCTCCATCCCAAAAATCTGTCCTTACATTTGGCCCTAGGGTTGCATTGAGAGGTAGACATAATTAACACATTATAAGAATGCAATACAAATTTTTATACAAGTATACATTTAGCAAACACAATAATATTTAAGGCATTTTAAGGATAAATTGAAACATATCTGAGGGGGAATTAGCTTCTTGGGCACCCATGTCAAGGACATAAAAAAAACAGTACCATTTCAATACAACAACTCAAGCTGCTGCAGACAGCCTAATAACTGGCTAGACAATCCCATGGCATGGAGATCTGACGCATTGTTACTTCGTAAACAGACATGTTGAGGCGCACACAGTCCAATTAACAAATGCACTAACATTTTGCATTACTCTGAAATTAGTGATTTGGGTTTCATTAAATATTTGTAATATCTCTTTTTGATAAGACAACAAATTTTTTAGCGGATGGAACACGGTGGGTAACCATTTAGCCATAATGATAGTAGCCTCTTACTATCTGTAATTGTTACATTCTTGTAGGTTTGTGCAATCTTAACTATTTGCAGCATATTTTGATTTACAATTTTTTGTAAAGCAAACCAAGCATAATCTGTTCAAGCATTCCTATTAATAATAGGGTAGAGTTAACACATAATACAAAAATAGAATGGGTAGTCCGGACACTTTGTTACCACAATTTCTCATTTTACATAGTAATATTAATTTTACAACAGGTGACGTTTACTTTAAGTAAAATATTTAAATACAGGGTGAGGGGTGTCCAGTGTACACTGATTTATATTTTTTTACTCCCAGTGTTTCTTATTTACAACACCCTCTTCAGCAAACCAAGGACAAAACTTTTTTTAACAGCGCTGATAAATTGCTCTACGGTTTGTTTCTTTAACCCTATCCTCTACATCTGCAATAAAGCTTTTCCAGCCTTTGTTACAGCTTGTTTTGTTTCTTTAAATGCACATTTAAATCTTTTTTGAGTACATTTTAATGTTGCTCATCCACGACTCCTTCTGCGAACCAAGGACTGACTATTCCTATGGCATCAATGAACTGTTCTATGGCTCACCTTTTTAAACCCTATTTCCTGCATCTGTAATGGAGTCTTTATAGCCTTTATTAGGGGAGGGTCTTGGGTCAGGTCTTCCCACACGGTGATATAGGGAAAATGGTCAGGGTGTCCATGGGGTCCTGGTTGAAAGACTCATACCTTGACCTGTGAGATAATATCAGCATTAAAGGTCCTGTCCCTAGGCCAGGCCAACCAACCTCAAAGGTTGACCATTCCGAGGAACAGAAAGTCACCCACCTTTTACTTTTGACGTCGATCGACTGATTGTGCGCGCAGTTTTGAACTTCTTTTCAGTGGCCTAAAGTAAGGCTTAAAGGGGTGGTTAGTTGTTGCCCCATGGGTACAGAGAGAGTAAAATGAATGAGGAGGGGAACAAGAAAACAGACGCACACAACACACAAGAGGAGCCGCGGCACCAAATCGGTAGCAAACCGAAAGTACAAGTTCAAATGGGAGCGGCCAGATGGCCAGACTCTCCCTGGGAAGGAGAGAGGCACTTTCTCTCTTGTTTCCCCCAAACCACCTCTGGAGCATCCCCCAGGGTGGGACCAGGGGTCTCAGGGCACATCTGCCTCCCCCACTGGTCCGATACAAATTCAAGTCCCATACGGGCACCAAGTGCAGACTTAAACACTGACCAGACGACGAGAAGGATGGAACCAATAAAACAAGTAGCTTACCTCCAACTGGTCACAGACTTGGGTCTGGGGGTGTCCAAATCCTGGACGAGCCCCCAGTGAAGGACCCCAAATCTGGGAATCCAACGCGCTCGGGTGGTCCCCCAAAGACCCAAAACTCCAGCCTAGTAGATGCAAAAGCAAGAGGATATTTATTAATACGTTTGCGCAAATGGGCTCCCCAGCACCTCAGGCAGTCTAGAGAGCAAGAGAGCCCTGAGCAAGGGTTACAGCAGTTTTTAAAGACAATAGCCACCTGATTGACATATGTATGTAGGGTGTTTAGTGATTGGCTATTTTGAAGGGCAAACTCTTGTTGCGATTTTAGTGAGGGAAGGGGTAAATTTATACAATGGTCACAGAACCTTATTGCAACTCTTTTCTGGACTCCTGCAAGTGTTATCGCATGAGACAGTTACACAGAGCAGTTTCACAAGGCAGTTTCCCAAGGTTATTCTGTAGGCAGGTGGAGACACAGTTATCTTAAGGAATAGTAACTGTCAGCAGCCAAACATTTTAACCCTTGTTAACATTATTTTAATATATAATTTTAGCAATGCTCTTACAAAAAGATTTTGCTTTTCTCCAAAACCATTTTTACTGTGATTGACTGTGTGCATTGTATACGAATTTCAAACAATTTTGTCCGGATATGACTGGATGAAACCAGAAATATCAGGTTCTGTTTTGGCTAACTCAATCCCACATGTTGCGACAGCCTCTGTGTTTGTGTTTTCAGGATATTATCTATGGACTTTATTGTTTTCAATGTTTTTTATCAGGCAACATTTAATTTTGGGCTTGGAAACACTAATTGGTTCCACATGGAGACACCAGCTCTACACATTCGTATTTTCTAGGGAGAAAGCTAGAGGAACTGCGGCAAACAAAAATGATATTTCTGTTTGTATAGGTGACATTTTATGCATTTGCGTAACGAAAAGACTTTGCTTTTCCCAAAACAATTTTTAATGTGAAGTTCCGGTCCATTGCATATGAATTCCACACAGCTTTGTCAGGATATGACAGGATGAAACCAGAAATATCCGGTTGTGTTTTGGCTAACTCCATCCCACATATTGCGACAGTGTCTGTGTTTGTGTTTTCTGGATATTATCCAGGAACTTTATTATTTTAAGTGTTTTTTATCAGGGAACATTTAATTTTGTGCTTGGAAACACTAATTGGTTCCACATGGAGACACCAGCTCTACACATTCATATTTTCTAGGGAGAAATCTAGAGGAACTGCGGCAAAGAAAGAGGATATTTCTGTTGGTATAGGTGATATTTTATGCACTTGCCTAACAGAAACACTTTGCTTTTCTCCAATAGCATTTTTTACTGTGATTGTCTCTGTTCATTGCATAAGAATTCCACACCACTTTGTCCGGATATGACTGGATGAAACAAGAAATATCTAGTTGTGTTTTGGCTAAATTAACCACACATGTTGCGACAGCCTCTGTGTTTGTGTTTTCCAGATATTATCGATGGACTTTATTGTTTTGAATGTTTTTTATCAGGGAACATTTAATTTTGTGCTTGGAAACACTAATAGGTTCCACATGGAGACACCATTCTACACATTCGTATTTTGTAGGGAGAAAGCTAGATCAACTGCAGCAAACAAACATGATATTTCTGTTTGCATACGTGACATTTTATGCACTTGCCTAATGAAAAGCCTTTACTTTTCTCCAAAACCATTTTTACTGTGATGTTCGCGGACCATTGCATACGAATTCCACACCACTTTGTCAGGATATGACTGGATGAAACCAGAAATATCCAGTTGTGTTTTGGCTAACTCAATCCCACATATTGCGAGAGCCACTGTGTTTGTGTTTTCTGGATATTATCGACGGACTTATTTTATTGAATTTTTTTTATCAGCGAACATTTAATTTTGTGCTGGTAAACACTAATTGTTTCCGCATGGATACACCAGCTCTACACATTCGTATTTTGTAGGGAAAAAGCAAGAGGAACTGCGGCAAAAAACATGATATTTCTGTTTGTATAGGTGACATTTCATGCATTTCCCTAACGAAAACACCTTGCTTTTCTTCAAAAACATTTTTACTGTGATGTCCCAGTCCATTGAATACAAATTCCACATCACTTTGTCAGGATATGACTGGATGACACCAGAAATATCCGGTTGTGTTTTGGCTAACAAAATCCCACATATTGCGCAGACTCTGGGTGTGTGTTTTCTGGAAATTATCGATGGACTTTAATGTTTTAAATGTTTTTCATCAGGCAACATTTAATTTTGGGCTTGGAAACACTAATTGGTTACACATGGAGACAACAGCTCTACACATTCATATTTTCTAAGGAAAAAGCTAGATGAACTGCGGAAAACAAAAATGATATTTCTGTTTGTATAGGTGACATTTTATGCACTTGCGTAACGAAAAGACTTTGCTTTTCTCCAAAATCATTTTTACTGTGATGTTCCCTGTCCATTGCATATGAATTCCACAGATCTTTCTCAGGATATGAAAGGATGAAACAAGAAATATCCCGTTGTGTTTTGGCTAACTCAATCTAACACTGCGACAGCCTCTGTGTTTGTGTTTTCTGGATATTATCGAGGAACTTTATTATTTTAAGTGTTTTTTATCAGGTAACATTTAATTTTGTGCTTGGAAACACTAATTGGTTCCACATGGAGACACCAGCTCTAAACATTCATATTTTCTAGGGAGAAAGCTAGAGGAACTGCAGCAAACAAACATGATATATCTGTTGGTATAGGTAACATTTTATGCACTTGCCTAACAGAAACACTTTGCTTTTCTCCAATACCATTTTTACTGTGATTGTCTCTGTTCATTGCATATGATTCCACACCATTTTGTCCGGATATGACTGGATGAAACCAGAAATGTCCAGTTGTGTTTTGGCTAACTCAATCCCACATACTGCGAGAGCCACTGTGTTTGTGTTTTCTGGATATTATCGACGGACTTTATTTTATTGAATGTGTATTATCAGGGAACATTTAATTTTGTGCTAGGAAACAATAGTTGATTGCGCATGGATACACCAGCTCTACCATTTTTACTGTGATTTTCTCAGTCCATTGCATATGAATTCCTGACCACCTTGTCCGGATATGACTGGATAAAACCAGAAATATCCGTTTTTGTTTTGGCTAACTCAACCCCGGATATAGCTACAATATCTGTGTTTGTGTTTTCCGGATATATATCAATGGAGTTTATTGTTTTGAATGTTTTTTATCAGGGAACATTTAATTTTGTGCTGGGAAACACTAGTTGACTCCACATGGAGACACCAGCTCTGCACATTCGTATTTTCTAGGGAGAAAGCTATGGGAACTGCGGCAAACAAACATGATATTTCTGTTTGTATAGATGATATTTTATGTACTTGCCTAACGAAGAGTTTTCCTTTCTCCAAAACCATTTTGACTGTGATTTTCTCGTTCCATTGCATACGAATTCCACACCAATTTTTCTTGATATGACCGGATGACACCAGAAATATCCGGTTGTGTTTTGGCTTATTCAATCCCAGATATTGCTAAAGCCTCTCTGTTTGTGTTTTCTGGATATTATCGATTTACTTTATATTTTTGAATGTTTTATCAGGGAACATTGAAATTTGTGCTTGGAAACACTAATTGGATCCACATGGGGCCACCAGCTCTACACATTCGTATTTCCCAGGGTAAAGCTAAAAGAATTGCAGCAAGCAAACATGATACTTCTGTTTGTATAGATGAGATTTTATGCACTTGCCTAAGGAAAAGACTTTGCTTTTCTCCAAAACCATTTTAACTCTGATTTTCTCGGTCCATTCCATACGAATTCCACACCACTTTGTCCGGATATAACTGGATGACACCAGAAATATCCGGTTGTTTTTTGGCTAAATCAATCCCAGATATTGCTACAGCCTCTGTGTTGGTGTTTTCTGGATATTATCAATTTACTTTAATTTTTTTGAATGTTTTATCAGGGAACATTGAAATTTGTACTGTAGAAGCACTAATTGGTTCCACATGGAGACACCAGCTCTACACATTCGTATTTTTTAGGGAGAAAGCTAGAGGAACTGCGGGAAACAAACATGATATTTCTGTTTGTACAGATGACATTTTATGCATTTGCCTAACAAAAAGACTTTGCTTTTCTCCAAAACCATTTTTACTGTGTATTCTCGGTCCATTGCATACGAATTCCACACCAATTTTTCTGGATATGACTGGATGACACAAGAAATATACGGTTGAGTTTTGGCTAACTCAATCACAGATATTGCTACAGGCTCTATGTTTCTGTTTCTCGGATATTATCAACGGATTGATTGTTTTCAATGTTTTTTATCAGGAAATATTTAAATTTGTGCTTGGAAACACTTATTGGTTCCATATGGAGATACCAGCTCTACACATTTGTATTTTCTAGGGAGAAATCTAGAGGAACTACGGCAAACAAACATGATATTTCTGTTTGTATACATGAGATTTTATGCACTGGACTAACGAAAACACTTTGCTTTTCTCCAAAACCATTTTTACTCTGATTTTCTCGGTCCATTGCATACGAATTCCCAAACACTTTTTCCAATTATGACTGGATGAAACCAGAAATATCCGGATCGGTTTAGGCTAACTCAATTGGAAATATTCGAAAGCCTCTGTGTTTGTGTTTTCTGGATTTTATCGATGGACTTTATTGTTTTCAATGTTTTTATCAGGGAACATTAAATTTTGTAGCGTAGAAACACTAATTGGTTCCACATGGAGAAACTAGCTCTACACAGTTGTATTTTCTAGAGAGAAAGCTAGAGGAACTGTGGCAAACAAACATGATATTTCTGTTTGTATAGATGACATTTTATGCACTTGCCTAACGATAACACTTTCCTTTTCTCCAAACAATTCTTACCGTGATTTTCTCTGTCCATTGCATACGAATTCCTGACCACCTTGTCCGGATATGACTGGATGAAACCAGAAATATCCGGTTAGGTTTAGGCTAACTCAATCGGAAATATTGTGAAAGCCTCTGTGTTTGTGCTTTCTGGATTTTATCGATGGATTTTATTGTTTTGAATGTTTTTATCAGGGAACATTTATTTTTATACCATAGACACACAAATTGGTTCCACATGGAGACACGAGCTCTACACATTCTTATTTTCTAGGCAGGAATCTAGAGGAACTGTGGCAAACAAACATGTTATTTCTGTTTGAATAGATGACTTTTCATACACTAGACGAAGGAAAAGACTTTGATTTCCACCAAAACCATTTTTACTCTGATTTTGTCAGTCCATTTCTTACGAATTCCACACCAGTATGTCCCGATATGACTGGATGAAACCAGAAATATCCGGTGGTGTTTTGGCTAACTAATCCCAGATGTTGCTACAGCCTCTGTGTTTGTGTTTTCTGGATATTATTGATGGACTTTATTGTTTCAAATGTTTTTTATCAGGGAACATTTTATTTTGTACCGTAGAAGCACTAATTGGTTCAACATGGAGACACCAGCTCTACACATTCATATTTTCTAGGGAGAAAGCTAGAGGAACTGCAGAAAACAAACATGATACTTCTGTTTCTATAGATGACATTTTATGCACTTGCGTAATGAAAAGACTTTGCGTTTCTCCAAACCATTTTAGTCTGATTTATCGGTCCATTGCATACGAATTCCACACCACTTTGTCCGCATATGACTGATTGAAACCAGAAATATCCGGTTGTGTTTTGGCTAACTCAATCCCAGATATTGCTACAGCTTCTTTTTTTTGTGTTTTCTGGATATTATCAAAGGATTTTATTGTTTCAAGCTAGCTGTTTTTAATGTTTTTTTTATCAGGGAACATTTAATTTTGTGCTTGGAAACAATAATGGGTTCCACATGGAGACCCCAGCTCTGCACATTCGTATTTTCTAGGAAGAAATCTAGAGGAACTGCGTCAAACAAATATGATATTTCTGTTTGTATAGATGACATTTTAAGCACTTTGCTTTTCTCCAAAACCATTTTTACTGTGATTATCTCGGTGCATTGTATACGAATTCCACACCACTTTGACCGGATATGACAGGATGAAACTGGAAATATCCGGTTATGTTTTGGCTAACTGAATTCCAGATATTGCTACAGTCTTTGTGTTTGTTTTTTCGTGGATATTATCAACGGACTTTATGGTTTTGAAAGTTTTTATCAGAAAACATTTAATTTTCTGCTTCGAAACACTAATTGGTTCCAGATGGAGACACCAGCTCTACACATTCGTATTTTCCACGGAAAAGCTAGAGGAACTGCGGCAAACAAACATGATATTTCTGTTTGTATCGATGACATTTTATGCACTTGCCTAACGAAAAGACTTTGCTTTTCTCCAAAACCATTTTTACTTCGATTTTCTCCGTCAACTGCATACGAATTCCACACCAGTTCACCGGATATGAATGGCTAAAACCAGTAATATCCGGTTCTGTTTTTGCTAACACAATGCGAAATATGTGAAAGTTTTTTGTTTTTGTGTTTTGTGGATATTATCGATGGACTTTATTGTTTTGAATGTTTTTATCAGGGAACATTTCATTTTGTACCGTAGAAACACTAATTGGTTCATCATGGGGACACCAGCACTACACATTCATATTTTCTAGGGAGAATGCTAGAGGAACTGCGGCAAACACACATGATATTTCTCTTTGTATAGATGACATTTTATGCACTACCCTAACGAATAGACTCTGCTTTTCTCCGAAACCATTTGTACTGTGATTTACTCGGTCCATTGCACACGAATTCCACAGGAGTTTGTCCGGATATGACTGGATGAAACCAGAAATATTCGGTTTTGTTTTGGCTAACTCAATCCCAGATATTGCTACAGCCTCTGTGTTTGTTTTTTCTGGATGTTATCAATGGACTATATTGTTTTGAATGTTTTTTATCAGGCAATATTTTATTTTGAGTTGGATACAGTAATTGTTTCCACCTGGAGACACCAGCGGTACATTTTGTATTTTCTAGGGAGAAAGCTAGAGGAACTGCGGCAAACAAACATGATATTTCTGTTTGTATCGATGACATTTTATGCACTTGCCTAACGAAAAGACTTTGCTTTTTCCAAAACCATTTGTACTCTGATTTTCTTGGTCCATTGCATATGATTTCCAAGCCACTTTGTCCAGATATGACTGGATGAAACCAGAAATATCCGGTTGTGTTTTGGCTAACTCAATCTGAAATATTATGAAAGCCTCTGTGTTTGTGTTTTCCGGATATTTTCGAAGGACTTCATTGTTTTGAATATTGTTATCAGGTTACATTCATTTTTGAACCTTTGAAACACTAATTGGTTCATCATGGGGACACCAGCTCTACACATTCATATTTTCTAGGGAGAAAGCTAGAGGAATTGCGGGAAACAAACATGATATTTATTTATGTATAGATGACATTTAATGCACTTGCCTAACGAAAAGATTTTGCTTTTCTCCAAAACCATTTGTACTCTGATTTTCTCGGTCCATTGCCGATGAATTCCACAGGAGTTTGTCCGGATATCATTGGATGAAAACAGAAATATCCGGTTTTGTTTTGGCAAACCAATCCCAGATATTGCTACAGCCTCTGTGTTTGTGTATTCTTGATATAATCCACGGACTTTATTGTTTTTAATGTTTTTTTATCAGGGAACATTTAATTTTGTGCTTGGAAACACTCATTGGTTCCACATGGGGACACCAGCTCTACACATTCGTATTTTCTAGGGAGAATGCTAGAGGAACTGCGGCAAACAAACATGATATTTCTGTTTGTATCGATGATATTTTATATATTTGCCTAATGTGAAGACTTTGCGTTTCTCCGAAACCATTTTTGCTGTGATTTTTCTCTGTCCATTGCATATGAATTCCACACCAGTTTGTCCGGATATGACTGGATGAAACCACAAACATCCGGTTTTGTTTTGGCTAATTCAATCTCAGATATTGCTACAGCCTCTGTGTTTGTGTTTTCCAGATATTATCCATGGACTTTATTGTTTTGAATGTTTTTTATCAGGGTACATTTAATTTTTTGCTTGGAAACACTAATTGGTTCATCATGGTGATACCAGCTCTACACATTCGTAATTTCAAGGGAGATAGATAGAGGAACTGCGGCAAACAAACATGATATTTCTGTTTGTATTGATGATATTTTGTCTACTTGCCTAATGAAAAGATGTTGCTGTTCTCCAAAACCAATTTTACTGTGATTTTCTCGGTCCATTGCATACGAATTCCATACCAGTTTGTACGGATATGACTGGATGAAACCAGAAATATCCAGTTGTTTTTTGTCTAACTCAATCCTAAATATTATGAAAACCTCTGTGTTTGTGTTTTCCGGATATTATCGAAGGACTTCACTGTTTTCAATATTTTTATCAGGTAACATTTATTTTTGTACCGTTGAAACACTAATTGGTTCATCCTGGGGACACCAGCTCTACACATTCATATTTTCTAGGGAGAAAGCTAGAGGAACTGCGGGAAACAAACATGATATTTATGTATACGTATATGACATTTAATGCACTTGCCTAACCAAAAGTCTTTGCTTTTCTCCAAAACCATTTGTACTGTGATTTACTCGGTCCATTGCATACGAATTCCACAGGAGTTTGTCCGGATATGACTGGATGAAACCAGAAATATTCGGTTGTGTTTTGGCTAACTCAATAAGAAATATTGTGAAAGCCTCTGTGTTTGTGTTTTCTGGATATTATCGATGGACTAATTGTTTTGAATGTTTTTATCAGGAAACATTTCATTTTGTACCGTTGAAACACTAATTGGTTCATCATTGGAACACCAGCTCTACACATTGGTATTTTCTAGGGAGAAAGATAGAGGAACTGTGGCAAACAAACATGATATTTCTGTTTGTGTAGATGACATTTTATGCACTTGCCTAACGTAAAGACTTTGCTGTTCTCCAAAAGCATTTTTACTGTGATTTTCTCGGTCCGTTGCATACGAATTCCACAGGAGTTTGTCTGGATATGACTGGATGAAACCAGAAATATCCGGTTTTGTTTTGGCTAACTCAATCCCAGATATTGCTATAGCCTCTGTGTTTGTTTTTTCTGGATATTATCAATGGACTATATTTTTTGAATGTTTTTTATCGGGGAATATTTTATTTTGAGTTGGATACAGTAATTGGTTCCACCTGGAGACACCAGCGGTACATTTTGTATTTTCTAGGGAGAAAGCTAGAGGAACTGCGGCAAACAAACATGATATTTCTGTTTGTATCGATGACATTTTATGCACTTGCCTAACGAAAAGACTTTGCTTTTCACCAAAACCATTTGTACTCTGATTTTCTCGGTCCATTGCATATGATTTCCAAACCACTTTGTCCAGATATGACTGGATGAAACCAGAAATATCCGGTTGTGTTTTGGCTAACTCAATCTGAAATATTATGAAAACCTCTTTGTTTGTGTTTTCCGGATATTTTCGAAGGACTTCATTGTTTTGAATATTGTTATCAGGTTTCATTTTATTTTTGAACCTTTGAAACACTAATTGGTTCATCATGGGGACACCAGCTCTACACATTCATATTTTCTAGGGAGAAAGCTAGAGGAATTGCGGGAAACAAACATGATATTTATGTATGTATAGATGACATTTAATGCACTTACCTAACGAAAAGATTTTGCTTTTCTCCAAAACCATATTTACTCTGATTTTCTCGGTCCATTGCCTACGAATTCCACTGGAGTTTGTCTGGATATGACTGGATGAAAACAGAAATATCCGGTTTTGTTTTGGCAAACCAATCCCAGATATTGCTACAGCCTCTGTGTTTGTGTATTCTTGATATAATCCACGGACTTTATTGTTTTGACTGTTTTTTATCAGGGAACATTTAATTTTGTGCTTGGAAACACTCATTGGTTCCACATGGGGACACCAGCTCTACACATTCGTATTTTCTAGGGAGAAAGCTAGAGGAACTGCGGCAAACAAACATGATATTTCTGTTTGTATCGATTATATTTTATATATTTGCTAATGAGAAGACTTTGCTTTTCTCCAAAACCATTTTTGCTGTGATTTTTCTCAGTCCATTGCATATGAATTCCACACCAGTTTGTCTGCATATGACTGGATGAAACCACAAATATCCGGTTTTGTTTTGGCTAATTCAATCCCAGATATTGCTACAGCCTCTGTGTTTGTGTTTTCCGGATATTATCCATGGACTTTATTGTTTTGAATGTTTTTTATCAGGGAACATTTAATTTTTTGCTTGGAAACACTAATTGTTTCATCATGGGGATACCAGCTCTACACATTTGTAATTTCAAGGGAGATAGATAGAGGAACTGCGGCAAGCAAACATGATATTTCTGTTTGTATTGATGATATTTTGTCTACTTGCCTAATGAAAAGATGTTGCTGTTCTCCAAAACCAATTTTACTGTGATTTTCTCGGTCCATTGCATACGAATTCCATACCAGTTTGTACGGATATGACTGGATGAAACCAGAAATATCCAGTTGTTTTTTGTCTAACTCAATCCTAAATATTATGAAAACCTCTGTGTTTGTGTTTTCCCCATATTATCGAAGGACTTCACTGTTTTCAATATTTTTATCAGGAAACATTTCATTTTGTACTGTTGAAAGACTAATTGGTTCATCCTGGGGACACCAGCTCTACACATTCGTATTTTCTAGGGAGAAAGCTAGAGGAACTGCGGGAAACAAACATGATATTTATGTATATGTAGATGACATTTAATGCACTTGCCTAACCACAAGTCTTTGCTTTTCTCCAAAACAATTTGTACTGTGATTTTCTCGGTCCATTGCATACGAATTCCACAGGAGTTTGTCCGGATATGACTGGATGAAACCAGAAATATTCGGTTGTGTTTTGGCTAACTCCATCCGAAATATTGTGAAAGCCTCTGTGTTTGTGTTTTCTGGATATTATCGATTGACTTTATTGTTTTGAATATTTTTATCAGGGAACATTTCATTTTGTACCATTGAAACACTGATTGGTTCATCATGGGAATACCAGCTCTACACATTCATATTTTCTAGGGAAAAGCTAGAGGAACTGCGACAAAGAAACATGATATTTCTGTTTTTATCGATGACATTTTATGCACTTGCCTAACGTAAAGACTTTGCTTTTCTCCAGATCCATTTGTATTGTGATTTTTTCGGTCCATTGCATATGAATTCCACACTAGTTTGTCCGGACATGACTGGATGAAACCAGAAGTATACGGTTGTGTTTTGGCTAACTCAATATCAGATATTGCTATAGCCTCTGTGTTAATGTTTCCGGATATTATCGACAGACTTTATAATTTTGAATGTTTCTTATGAGAGAACATTTAATTTTGTGCTGGGAAACACTAGTTGACTCCACATGGAGACACCAGCTCTACACATTCGTATTTTCTAGGGAGAAAGCTAGAGGACTGCGGCAAACAAACATGATAGTTTTGTTTCGATAGATGACATTTTATGCACTGGACGAAGGAAAAGACTTTGATTTTCTCCAAAACCATTTTTACTGTGATTTCCTCGGTCCATTGCCTACGAATTCCACACCAGTTTTTCTGGAATTGACTGAATGAAACCAGAAATATCCTTTTGTGTTTTGGCTAACTCAATCCCAGATATTGCTACAGCCTCTGTGTTTGTGTTTTCTGGATATTATCAACAGACTTTATTTTTTTTTGCAAGTTTGTTATGAGGGAACATTTAATTTTGTGCTGGGAAACACTAGTTGACTCCATATGGAGACATAAGCTCTACAGATTTATATTTTCAAGGGAGAAATCCAGAGGAACTGTGGCAAACAAACCTGATATTTCTGTTGTTATACATGACATTTTATGCACTTGCCTAACGAAAAGACTTTGCTTTTCTCCAAAAGCATTTTTACTGTGAATTTCTTGGTCCATTGCATACAAATTCCACACCAGATTTTCCGGAAATGACTGAATGAAACCAGAAATATCTTTTTGTGTTTTGGCTAACTCAATCCCAGATAATGCTACAGCCTCTGTGTATTTGTTTTCTTGATATTATCGACGGATTTTATTGTTTTCAATGTTTTTTATGAGGGAACATTTAATTTTGTGCTTGGAAACACTAGTTGACTCCATATGGAGACATAAGCTCTACAGATTTATATTTTCCAGGGAGAAATCCAGAGGAACTGTGACAAACAAACCTGATATTTCTGTTTTTATGCAGGACATTTTATGCTCTGGCCGAAGGAAGACTTTGCTTTACTCCAAAACCATTTTACTGTGATTTTCTCGAGAACTGCATATGAATTCCACACCACTTTGTCCGGATATGCCTGCATGAAACCAGAAATATCTGGTTGTGTTTTGGCTAACTCAATCCGAAATATTGTGAAAGCCTCTGTGTTTGTGTTTTCTGGATATTATAGATGGACTCATTTTTTTTTATGTTTTATCAGGGAACATTTAATTTTGTACTGTTGAAACACTAATTGGTTCATCATGGGGACACCAGCTCTACACATTCGTATTTTCTAGGGAGAAAGCTGCAGAAACTGCGGCAAACAAACATGATATTTCTGTTTGTATACATGACATTTTAAGCACTTGCCTAACGAAAAGACTTTGCTTTTCTCCAAAACCATTTTTACTGTGATTTTCTCGATACACTGCATACGAATTCCACAGGAGTTTGTCCAGATATGACTGGATGAAACCAGAAATATCCAGTTTTGTTTTGGCTAACTCAATCCCAGATATTGCTACAGCCTCTGTGTTTGTGTTTTCTGGATATTATCAACAGACTATATTGTTTTGAATGTTTTTTATCGGGGAATATTTTATTTTGAGTTGGATACAGTAATTGGATCCACCTGGAGACACCAGCTCTACATTTTGTATTTTCTATGGAGAAAGCTAGAGGAACTGCGGCAAACAAACTTGATATTTCTGTTTGTATAGATGACATTTTATGCACTTGCCTAACGAAAAGACTTTGCTTTCCTCCAAAACCATCTTAACTATGATTTTCTTGGTCCATTGCATATGAATTCCGCAACAGTTTTCCGGATATGACTGGATGAAACTAGAAATATCCGGTTGAGTTTTGTCTAACTCATCCCACATATCGCTACCGCCTCTGTGTATGTGTTTTCTAGATATTATTGATGGAATTTATTTTTTTGAATTTTTTTTTACCAGGGAACTTTTAATTTTCTGCTGGGAAACACTAATTGGTTCCACATGGATTCACCAACTCTACACATTCGTCTTTTCTAGGCAGAAAACTAGAGGAACTGCGGCAAAAAAAAAACATGAAATTTCTGTTTGTATAGATAACATTTTATGCACTTGCCTAACGAAAAGACTTTGCTTTTCTTCAAAACAATTTATACTGTAATTGTCTCGGTCCATTGTATACGAATTCCACACCACTTTATCCGGATATGACTGGATGAAACCAGAATTATCCGGTTGTGTTTTGGCTAACTCAATCCAAAATATTGTGAAAGCCTCTGTGTTTGTGTTTTCTGGATATTATCGATGGACTTTATAGTTTTGAGTGTTTTTATCAGGGAAAATTTAATTTTGTACCGTAGATACACAAATTGGTTAAACTTGGAGACACCAGCTATGCACATTAGTATTTTCTACGGAGAAACCTAGAGGAACTGCGGCAAACAAACTTGATATTTCTGTTTGAATAGATGATATTTTATACACTTGCCTAATGAGAAGATTTGCTTTTCTCCAAAATCTTTTTTTCTGTGATTTACTCAATCCATTGCATATGAACTCCACACCAGTTTGTCCCGTATGACTTTATGATACCAGAAATCTCCGGTTGTATTTTCGCTATCTCAATCCCAGATATTGCTACAGCCTCTGTGTTTGTGTTTTCCAGATATTATCAACTGACTTTATTGTTTTGAATGTTTTTTTATCAGGGAACATTTAATTTTGTACCATAGAAACACTAATTGGTTCCACATGGAGACACCAGTTCTACACATTCATATTTTCTAGGGAGAAAGCTAGAGGAACTGTGGCAAACAAACATGATATTTCCATTTGTATAGATGGACTTTTATGCACTTGCCTAAGGAAAAGACTTTGCTTTTCTCCAAAACCATTTTTCCTGTGATTTTTTGGGCCATTTTATACCAATTGCACACCACTTTGTCCGGATACCACTGGATGAAACCAGAAATATCCGGTTGTGTTTTGGCTAACTCAATTTCAGATATTGCGAATGCCTCTGTGTTTGTGTTTTCCGGATATTATTGATTGACTTTATTGTTTGGAAGGTTTTTTATAAGGGAACATTTAGTTTTGTGCTGGTAAAGAATAGTTGGATCCACATGGGGCCACCAGCTCTACACATTCGTATTTTCTAGGGAGAAATCTAGAGGAACTGTGGCAAACAAACATGATATTTCTGTTTGTAAAGATGGACATTTTATGCACTTGCCTAAAGTAAAGACTTTGCTTTCTCCAAAACCATTTTACTGTGATTTTTCGGTCCATTGTATACAAATGCCACAACACTTTGTCCGGATATGACCGGATGCATTCAGAAATATCCGGTTGTGTTTTTGCTAACTCAATCCCAGAAATTGCTACAGACTCTGTGTTTGTGTTTTCTGGATATTATCGATGGAATTTATTGTTTTGAATGGTTTTATCAGGGAACATTTAATGTTGTGCTTGGAAACACTATTTGACTCCACATGGAGAACCAGCTCTACACATTCGCATTTCCTAGGGTATAAGCTAGAGGAACTGCGGCAAACAAACATGATATTTCTGTTTGTATCGATGACATTTTATACACTTGCCTAAAGAAAAGACTTTGCATTTCTCCAAAACCATTTTTACTGTGATTTTCTCGGTCCATTGCATACCAATTCCACACCAGTTTGTCCGATATGACTGGATGAAACCGGAAATATCCTTTTGTGTTTTGGCTAACTCAGTCCGAAATATTGTGAAAGCCTCTGTGTTTGTGATTTCCGCATATTATCAACAGACTTTATTATATTTAATTTTTTTATTAGGGAGCATTTAATTTTGTTCTGAGAAACGCCAGTTGACTCCACATGGAGACAGCAGCTCTACACATTCGTATTTTATAGGGAGAAAACTAGAGGAACTGCCGCAAACAAACATGATATTTCTGTTTGTGTAGATGACATTTAATGCACTTCCCAAACGAAAAGACTTTGCTTTTCTCCAAAACCATTTTGACTGTGATTGTCTTTGTGTATTGTATACAAATTCCACACCAGTTTCTCCGGATATGACTGGATGAAACCAGAAATATCCAGTTGTGTTTTGGCTAACTCAATCCCACATTTTGCGAGAGCCACTGTGTTTGTGTTTTCTGGATATTATCGACAGACTTTATTTTATTGAATGTTTATTATCAAGGAACATTTAATTTTCTGCTTGAAACACTATTTGGTTCCACATGGAGGCACCAGCTCTACACATTCGTATTTTGTAGGGACAAAGCAAGGGGAACTGCGGCAAACAACATGATATTTCTGTTTGTATAGGTGACATTTTATGCATTTGCCTAACGGAAATACTTTGCTTTTCTTCAAAAGCATTTTAACTGTGATTTTCCCGGTTGATTGCATACAAATTCCACATCAGTTTGTCAGGATATGACTGGATGGAACCAGAAATATCCGGTTATGTTTTGGCTAACAAAATCCCACATGTTGCGACAGCCTCTGTGTTTGTATTTTCTGGATATTTTCGATGGACTTTATTGTTTTAAAAGTTTTTTTTATCAGGGAACATTTAATTTTGTGCTTTGAAACACTAATTGGTTCCACATGGAGACACCAGCTCTACACATTCGTATTATCTAGGGAGAAAGCTAGAGGAACTACAGCAAGCAAACCTGATATTTCTGTGTGTATAGGAGACATTTTATGCACTTGCGTAACGAAAAACTTTGCTTTTCTTCAAAACCATTTTTACTGTGATGTTCCCAGTCCATTGCATATGAATTCCACACAACTTTGTCAGGATACGACAGGATGAAACCAGAAATATCCGGTGGTGTTTTGGCTAACTGAATCCCACATGTTGGGACAGCCTCTGTGTTTGTGTTTTCTGGATATTATCCATGGACTTTATTGATTTAAATGTTTTTTTTATCAGGGAACATTGAATTTTGTGCTTAGAAACACTAATTAGATCCTCATGGATGCACCAGCTCTATATATTCGTATTTTCTAGGGAGAAAGCTAGAGGAACTGCGGCAAACAAACATGATATTTCTGTTTGTGTAGGTGACATTTTATGCACTTGCCTTACGAAAAGACTTTGCTTTTCACCAAAACCATTTGTACTCTGATTGTCTGTGTGTATTGTATACAAATTCCACACCACTTTGTCCGGATATGACTGGATGAAACTTGAAATATCCGATTGTGTTTTGGCTAACTCAATGCCACAATTTGCGAGAGCCACTGTGTTTGTGATTTCTGGATATTATCGACGGACTTTATTTTATTGAATGTTTCTTATCAAGGAACATTTAATTTTGTGCTGGGAAACACTAGTTGACTCCACATGGGACAGCAGCTCTACACATTTGTATTTTGTAGGGAGAAATCTCAAGGAACTGCAGGAAACAAACATGATATTTCTGTTTGTATAGATGACATTTTATGAACTTGCCTAACGAAAAGACTTTGCTTTTCTTTAAAACCATTTTTACTGTGATTTTCTTGGTCCACTGCATACGAATTCCACACCATTGTCTGGATATGACTGGATAAAACCGGAAATACTGGGTTTTTGTTTGGCTAACCCAATCCCAGATATTGCTAAAGCCTCTGGCCTCTGTGTTTGTGTATTCCTGATATTATCAACACACTTTATTGCTTTGAATTTTTTTTTATCAGGGAACGTTCAATTTCATTTTTGGAAACACTAGTTGGTTCCACATGGAGACACCAACTCTACACATTCGTTTTTTCTAGGGAGAAAGCTAGAGGAACTGCAACAAGCAAAAATGATATTTCTGTTTGTATACAGTACATTTTATGCACTTGCCTAAGGAAAGACTTTGCTTTTCTCCAAAACCATTTTAATGTGATTTTCGCGGTCCATTGCATACGAATTCCACAACAGTTTGTCCGCATATGACTGGATGAAACTGGAAATATCCGGTTTTTTTTGGCTAACTCAGTTCCAGATACTGCTACAGCCTCTGTGTTTGTGTTTTCTGGATATTAAAAACGGACTTTTTCATATTGAATGTTTTTTATCAGGGAACATTTAATTTTGTACTTGGATACAGTAATTGGTTCCACATGGAGACACCAGCTCTAAACATTCGTATTTTCTAGGGAGAATGCTAGATGAACAGTGGAAAACAAACATGATATTTCTGTTTGTATCGATGACATTTTATGCAACTGCCTAACAAAAAACTTTGCTTTTCTGCAAAATCAATGTTTCTGCGATTTTCTCCGTCCGTTGCATAAGAATTCCACACCAGGTTGTCCAGACATCACTGGATGAAACCAGAAATATCCGGGTTTTTTTTGGATAAATCAATCCCAGATATTGCTACAGCCTCTGTGTTTGTGTATTCCTGTTATTATCCAAGGACTTTTTGATTTTGAAAGTTTTTCATCCGGGAACATTTAATTTTGTGCTTGGAAACACTAATTGGTTCCAAATGGAGACACTAGCTCTACACATTCGTATTTTCTAGGGAGAAAGCTAGAGGAACTGCCATGAACAAACGTGATATTTCTGTTTGTATCGATGACATTTTATGCACTTGCCTAAGGAAATGACTTTGCTTTTCTCCAAAACCATTTTTACTTCGATTTTCTCCATCCATTGCATAGGAATTCCACACCAGTTTACCGCATATGACTGGATAAAATAAGAAATATCCAGTTGTGTTTTGGCTATCTCAATGCGAAATATGTGAAAGTTTATTTTTTGTGTTTTCTCGATATTATCAATGGACTTTATTGTTTTGAATGTTTTTATCAGGGACCATTGAATTTTGTACCGTAGAAACACTAATTAGTTCATCATGGGGACACCAGCTATACACATTCGTATTTTCTAGGGAGAAAGCTAGATGAACAGTGGAAAACAATCATGATATTTCTGCTTGTATAGATGACATTTTATGCACCACCCTAACGAAAACACTTAGCTTTTCTCAAAACCATTTTTACTGTTATTTTCTTGGTCTATTGCATACGAATTCCACACCAGTTTGTCCGGATATGACTGGATGAAAACAGAAATATCAAGTTGTGTTTTGGCTAACTCAATCTGAAATATTGGGAAAGCCTCTGTGTTTGTGATTTCTGGATATTATCGATGGACTTTATTGTTTTGAATGTTTTTATTAGGTAACATTTCATTTTGTAACGTTGAAAAACTAATTGGTTCCACATGGAGACACCAGCTCTACACTTTCGTATTTTCTAAGGAGAAAGCTAGAGGAACTGCGGCAAACAAACATGATATTTCTGTTTGTATAGATGATATTTTATGCACTTGCCTAACGAAAAGACTTTGCTTTTCTCCAAAACCATTTTTACTGTGATTTTCTCAGTCCATTGCATACGAATTCCACAGCACTTTGTCCGGGTATGACTGGATGAAACCAGAAATATCCAGTTGTGTTTTGGCTAACTCAATCCGAAAATTTGTGAAAGTTTCTGTGTTTGTGTTTTCTGGATATTATCGATGGACTTTATAGTTTTGAGTGTTTTTCAGGTAACATTTCATTTTGTACTGTAAAAACACTAATTGATTCATCATGGGGACACCAGCTCTACACATTCATATTTTCTAAGGAGAAAGCTAGAGGAACTGCGGCAAACAAACATGATATTTCTGTTTGTATAGCTGACATTTTATGCACTAGCCTAACGAAAAGACTTTGCTTTCTCCAAAACCATTTTTACTGTGATTTTCTCGGTATATTGCATAGGAATTCCACACCAGTTTGTCCGGATATGACTGGATGAAAACAGAAATATCCGGTTTTGTTTTGGATAACTCAATCCCAGATATTGCTACAGCCTCTGTGTTTGTGTATTCCGGATATTATTCACAGACTTTATTGTTTTGAATATTATTATCAGGAAACCTATATTTTTGAACCGTAGAAACACTAATTGCTTCATCATGAGGAACCCAGCTCTACACATTCGTATTTTCTAGGGAGAAAGCTAGAGAACTGCTTGTAAACAAACATGATATTTCTGTTTGTATAGAAGATTTTTATGCACTAGCCTAACAAAAAGAATTTGCTTCACTCTAAAACCATTTTTACTGTGTTTTTCTCGGTCCTTTGCATAAGAATTCCAAAAGACTTTGTCCGGATATGATTGGATGAAACCAGAAATATCCTGTTTTGTTTGGCTAACTCAATCCCAGATTTTGCTACAGCCTCTGTGTTTGTGTATTCCTCATATTATACATGGACTTTATTGTTATGAAATTTTTTTATCAGGGAACATTTAATTTTGTACCATTGAAACACTAATTGGTTCCACATGGAGACAACAGATGAACATATTTGTATTTTCTAGTGAGAAAGCTAGAGAAACTGCGACAAACATGCTAATATTTCTGTTTGTATAAATGACATTTTATGCACTTGCCTAATGAAAATACTTTACTTTTCTCCAAAATCATTTTACAGTGATTTTTTTGTTCATTGCATATGCATTCCACACCATTTGTCCGGATATGACTGGATGAAACCAGAAATATCCGGTTGTGTTTTTGCTAACTCAATCTGAAAAAATTTTACAGCCTCTGTGTTTGTGTTTTCTGGATATTGTCGACGGACTTTATTGTTTTGCATATTTTTATTAGGGAACATTTATTTTTGTACCGTAGAAACACTAATTGGTTCCACATGGAGACACCAGCTCTACACATTCGTATTTTCTAGGTAGAAAGCTAGAGGAACTGCGGCAAAAAAAAACATGATATTTCTGTTTGTATAGATGACATTTTATGTACTTCTCTAACGAAAAGACTTTGCTTTTCTCTAAAACCATTTGTAGTCTGATTTTCTCCGTCCATTGCATATGAATTCCACACTAGTTTCACTGGATATGACTGGATGAAACCAGAAATATCCGGTTGTGTTTTGGATAACTCATTCCAAAATATTGCTATAGCCCCTGTGTTTTGTGTTTCTGGATATTATCGATGGACGTTATTGTTTTGAATATTTTTATCAGGGAACATTTATTTTTGTACCATTGAAACACTAATTGGTTCATCATGAGGAACCCAGGTCTACACATTCGTATTTTCTAGGTAGTTAAGCTAGAGGAACTGTGGCAAACAAACATGATATTTCTGTTTGTATACATGACATTTTATGCACTTGCCTAATGAAAAGACTTTGCTTTTTCCAAAACCAGTTTTACTGTGATTTTCTCGGTCCATTGCATACGAATTCCACATGACTTTGTCTGGAATTGACTGGATGAAACCAGAAATATCCGGTTGTGTTTTAGCTAACTCAATCCCAGATACTGCTACAGGCTCTGGGTTTGTGTATTCCTGATATTATCCACAGACTTTATTGTTTTGAATGTTTTTTATCAGGGAACATTTAATTTTGTGCTGCGAAACACTAATTGTTTCCACAGGGAGACACCAGTTCTACATATTCGTATTTTCTACAGAGATAGCTAGAGGAAATGTGGCAAACAAACATGATATTTCTGTTTGTATAGATGACATTTTATGCACTTGCCTAACGAAAAGACTTTGCTTTTCTCCAAAACCATTTTTATTGTGATTTTTATTGTGATTTTCTCGGTCCATTGCATACGAATTCCACAGCAGTTTCTCCGGATATTACTGGATGAAACCAGAAATATCCAGTTTTGTTTTGGCTAACTCAATCCCAGATATTGGTATAGACTCTGTGTTTGTGTTTTCTGGATATTATCAATGGACTTTATTGTTTTGAATGTTTATTATCAGGGAACATTTAATTTTGTGCTTGGAAACAGTAATTGGTACCTCATGGAGACACCAGCTCTACATATTTGTATTTTCTAGGGAGAAAGCTAGAGGAACTACCGCAAACCAACATGATAGTTCTGCTTGTCTAGATGACATTTTATGCACTTGCCTAACGTAAAGACTTTGCTTTTCTCCAAAACCATATTTACTGTGATTTTCTCAGTCCTTTGCATACTAATTCCACAGCAGTGTGTCGGGATATGACTGGATGAAACCAGAAATATCAGGTTTTGTGTTGGCTAACTCAATCCCAGATATTGCTACAGCCTCTGTGTTTGTGTTTTCTGGATGTTATCAATGGAATTTATTGTTTTGAAATTTTTTTATCGGGGAACATTTTATTTTGAGCTTGGATACAGTAATTGGTTCCACATGGAGACACCAGCTCTACATATTCGTATTTTCTAGGGAGAAAGCTAGAGGAACTGCGACAAACAAACATGATATTTCTGTTTGTATAGATGACATTTAATGCACTTTCCTAACCAAAAGACTTTGCTTTTCTCCAAAACCATTTTTACTGTGATTTTCTCGGTCCATTGCATAGGAATTCCACACCATTTTGTCTGCATATGACTGCATGAAACCAGAAATATCCGGTTGTGTTTTGGTTAACTCAATCCCACATATTGTTACCGCCTCTGTGTTCGTGTATTCCTGATAATACCCACGGACTTTATTGTTTTGAATGTTTTTATTAGGGAATATTTAATTTTGTGCTTGAAAACACTAATTGGTTCATCATGCTGACACCAGCTCTACACATTCTTATTTTCTACATACAAAGCTAGAGGAACTGCGGCAAACAAAGATCATATTTCTGTTTCTATCGATGGTATTTTATCAACTTGCCTAATGAAGAAACTTTGCTTTTCTCCAAAACCATTTTTACTGTGATTTTCTCGGTCCATTGCATACGAATTCCACACGAGTTTGTCCGGATATGACTGGATGAAACCGGAAATATCCGGTTTTGTTTTGGCTAACTCAATCTCAGATATTGCGAAAGCCTCTGTGTTTGTGTATTCCTGATATTATCCACAGACTTTATTGTTTTGAATGTTTTTTATCAGGGAACATTGAATTTTGTGCTGCGAAACACTAATTGTTTCCACAGGGAGACACCAGTTCTACATATTCGTATTTTCTACAGAGATAGCTAGAGGAAATGTGGCAAACAAACATGATATTTCTGTTTCTATAGATGACATTTTATGCACTTGCCTAACGAAAAGACTTTGCTTTTCTCCAAAACCATTTTTATTGTGATTTTTATTGTGATTTTCTCGGTCCATTGCATACGAATTCCACAGCAGTTTCTCCGGATATTACTGGATGAAACCAGAAATATCCAGTTTTGTTTTGGCTAACTCAATCCCAGATATTGGTATAGACTCTGTGTTTGTGTTTTCTGGATATTATCAATGGACTTTATTGTTTTGAATGTTTATTATCAGGGAACATTTAATTTTGTGCTTGGAAACAGTAATTGGTACCTCATGGAGACACCAGCTCTACATATTTGTATTTTCTAGGGAGAAAGCTAGAGGAACTACCGCAAACCAACATGATAGTTCTGCTTGTCTAGATGACATTTTATGCACTTGCCTAACGTAAAGACTTTGCTTTTCTCCAAAACCATATTTACTGTGATTTTCTCAGTCCTTTGCATACTAATTCCACAGCAGTGTGTCAGGATATGACTGGATGAAACCAGAAATATCAGGTTTTGTGTTGGCTAACTCAATCCCAGATATTGCTACAGCCTCTGTGTTTGTGTTTTCTGGATGTTATCAATGGAATTTATTGTTTTGAAAGTTTTTTTATCGGGGAACTTTTTATTTTGAGCTTGGATACAGTAATTGGTTCCACATGGAGACACCAGCTCTACATATTCGTATTTTCTAGGGAGAAAGCTAGAGGAACTGCGACAAACAAACATGATATTTCTGTTTGTATAGATGACATTTAATGCACTTTCCTAACCAAAAGACTTTGCTTTTCTCCAAAACCATTTTTACTGTGATTTTCTCGGTCCATTGCATAGGAATTCCACACCATTTTGTCTGCATATGACTGCATGAAACCAGAAATATCCGGTTGTGTTTTGGTTAACTCAATCCCACATATTGTTACCGCCTCTGTGTTCGTGTATTCCTGATAATACCCACGGACTTTATTGTTTTGAATGTTTTTATTAGGGAATATTTAATTTTGTGCTTGAAAACACTAATTGGTTCATCATGCTGACACCAGCTCTACACATTCTTATTTTCTACATACAAAGCTAGAGGAACTGCGGCAAACAAAGATCATATTTCTGTTTCTATCGATGGTATTTTATCAACTTGCCTAATGAAGAAACTTTGCTTTTCTCCAAAACCATTTTTACTGTGATTTTCTCGGTCCATTGCATACGAATTCCACACGAGTTTGTCCGGATATGACTGGATGAAACCGGAAATATCCGGTTTTGTTTTGGCTAACTCAATCTCAGATATTGCGAAAGCCTCTGTGTTTGTGTATTCCTGATATTATCCACAGACTTTATTGTTTTGAATGCTTTTTATCAGGGAACATTGAATTTTGTGCTGTGAAACATTAATTGGTTCCTCATGGAGAAACCAGCTCTACACATTCGTATTTTCTGGGGAGAAAGCTAGAGGAACTGCGGCAAACAAACATGATATTTCTGTTTGTATAGATGACATTTTATGCACTTGTCAAACGAAAAGACTTTGCTTTTCTCCAAAACGATATTTACTGTGATTTTTCTCGGTCCATTGCATACCAATTCCACACCAGTTTGTCCGCATATGACTGGAAGAAACCAGAAATACCCGGTTGTGTTTTGGTTAACTCAATCCCAGGTATTGTTACCGATTCTGTGTTGGTGAATTCAGGATATTACCCACGGACTTTATTGTTTTGAATGTTTTTATTAGGGAATATTTAATTTTGCACTTGGGAACTCTAGTTGGTTCCAAATGGAGACACCAGCTCTACACATTCGTATTTTCTAAGGAGAAATCTAGAGGAACTGCGGCAAACAAACATGATATTTCTGTTTTTATTGATGATATTTTATGTACTTGCCTAATGAAAAGACTTTGCTTTTCTCCAAAACCATTTTTATTGTGATTTTCTCGGTGCATTGCGTATGAATTCCACACGAGTTTGTCCGGATATGACTGGATGAAACCAGAAATATCCGGGTTTTTTTTTTTGCTAACTCAATCCCAGATTTTGCTACAGCATCTGTGTTTGTTTTTTTTTTTTATCAATGAACTTTATTGTTTTGAATGTTTTTATCAGGGAATATTTAAATTTGTACCATAGAAACAATAATTGCTTCATCATGGGGACACCAGCTCTACACATTCGTATTTTCTTGGGAGAAAGGTAGAGGAACTGCGGCAAACATTCATGATATTTATGTTTGTGTAGATGACATTTCATGCCCTTGCCTAACGAAACGAATATGCTTTTCTCCAAAACCATTGTTACTGTGATTTTCTCGGTCCATGGATAGGAATTCCACAACAGTTTGTCCGGATATGACTGCATGAAACCGTAAATATCCGGGTTTGTGTTGGCTAACTCAATCCCAGATATTGCGAAAGCCTCTGTGTTTGTGTATTCCTGATATTATCCACGGACTTTATTTTTTTCAAAGTTTTTTGTCAGGGAACATTTAATTTTGTGCTTGGAAACACTAATTGGTTCCACATGGAGACACTAGCTCTACACATTCGTATTTTCTAGGGAGAAAGCTAGAGGTACTGCGGCAAAGAAACATGATATTTCTGTTTGTCTAGATGACATTTTATGCACTTGCCTAACAAAAAGACTTTCCTATTTTCCAAAACCATTTTTACTGTGATTTTCTCGGTCCATTGCATAGGAATTCCACACCAGTTTGTCCGGATATGACTGCATGAAACTGGAAATATCCGGTTTTGTTTGGGCTAATTCAATCCCAGATATTGTTACCTCCTCTGTGTTTGTATATTCCTGATATTATTAATGGACTTTATTGTTTTGAATGTTTTTTATCGGGGAACATTAAATTTTGTGCTGCGAAACACTAATTGTTTCCACATGGCGACACTAGCTCTACACATTCGTATTTTCTGGGGAGAAAGCTAGAGGAACTGCGGCAAACATACATGATATTTCTGTTTGTCTAGATGATATTTTATGCACCTACCTAAATAAAAGACTTTGCTTTTCCCCAAAACCATTTTTACTGTGATTTTCTCGGTCCATTGCATACGAATTCCACACCAGTTTGTCTGGATATGACAGGATGAATCCAGAAATGTCGGTTGTATTTTGGCTAACTCAATCCCAGATATTGCTACAGCCTCTGTGTTTGTGTATTCCTGAAATTATCCACGGACTTTATTTTTTGAATATATTTTTTCAGGGAACTGTTTTTTTATGCTTGGAAACACTAATTCATTCCACATGGAGACACCAGCTCCACACATTCATATTTTCCAGGGAGAAAGCTAGAGGAACTGCTGCAAACAAACATGATATTTCTTTTTGTATTGATGACATTTTATGCACTTGCCAAAGAAAAGACTTTGCTTTTCTCCAAAACCATTTTTACTGTGATTTTCTCAGTCCATTGCATACGAATTCCACACCACTTTATATGGATATGACTGGATGAAACCAGAAATATCCGGTTGTGTTTTGGCTAACTCAATCCGAAATATTGCTACAGCCTCTGTGTTTGTGTATTCCTGATATTATCCATGGACTTTATATTTTTCAATGTTTTTTTTCAGGCAACATTTAATTTTGTGCTTGGAAACACTAATGGGTTCCACATGGAGACACCAGCCCTACACATTTGTATTTTCTAGGATGAAAGCTAGAGGAACTGCAGCAAACAAACATGATATTTCTTTTTTTGTAGATGTCATTTTATGCACTTGCCTGAAGTAAAGACTTTGCTTTTCTCCAAAACCATTTTTACTGTGATTTTCTCAATCCGTTGCATACGAATTCCACAGCAGTTTTTCCGGATATTACTGGATGAAACCGGAAACATCCAGTTATGTTTTGGCTAACTCAATCCCGATATTGCTACAGCCTCTGTGTTTGTGTATTCCTGATAGTATCCACGGACTTTATTGTTTTGAATGTTTTTTATCAGGGAACATTTAATTTTGTGCTTGGAATCACTAATTGTTTCCACATGGAGACACCAGCTCTACACATTAGTATTTTCTAGGGAGAAAGCTAGAGGAACTGTGGCAAACAAATATGATATTTCTGTTTGTATCGAAGATATTTTATGCACTTGCCTAACGAACAGATTTGCTTTTCTCTAAAACCATTTTTACTGTGATTTTCTCGGTCCGTTGCATACAATTCCACACCACTTTGTCCGGATATGACTGGATGAAACCAGAAATATCCGGTTCTGTTTTGGCCAACTCAATCCGAAATATTGTGAAAGCCTCTGTGTTTGTGTTTTCTGGATATTAACGATGGACCTTATTGTTTTTTTTTTTCTGTTTGAATAAAAAGTTTAATTTCACAGTTTGATTAGTGCTAGTACGTGCAGGTGGATATTCATGTTATACAGCTAAGGAAGTCTGCCTTTGCAAATTACCTGCCAGTCAGAACTATTATTTCTTTTTTTAATTAAACTTTTATTTAATGAATATAAATTTCCAAAGTACAGCTATGGGTTACAATGGCTTCCCCCTCCCAAAACTTCCCTCCCACCCACAACCCTCCCCTTTCGTGCTCCCTCTCCCCTTCCAAGCACATCATGATTCATTTTCAATTCTCTTTATATACAAAAGATCAGTTTAGTATATATTAGGTAACAATTTCAACAGTTTGCCCCCATATAGCAATACAAAATGAAAAAAAAATACTGTTGGAATACTAGTTATAGCATTAAATAAGAGTGTACAGCACATTAAAGGCAGAGATCCTACATAATATTTTTTAAAAATTAATTAATTTTCTATGCCGTTTCCAATTTAACAACATATTTTCTTTTTCATTTCCAATTATCTTTATATATAGAAGATCGATTCAGTATATAATTAGTAAAGATCTCATCAGTTTGTACCCACACAGAAACACAAAGTGTAAAAATACTGTTTCAGTACTAGTTATAGCCTCACTGCACATTAGACAACACATTAAGGACAGATCCCACATGGGATGTAAGTACACAGTGACTCCTGTTGCTGACTTAACAATTTGACACTCCTGTTCATGGCGTCAGTAATCTCCCTAGGCACTAGTCATGAGTTGCCAGGGCTATGGAAGCATTTAGGGTTCTCCGACTTTGATCTTATTCCGATAGGGTCACAGTCAAAGTGGAAGTTCTCTCCTCCCTTCAGAGAAAGGTACCTCCTTCTTTGATGGCCCCGTTCTTTCCACTGGGATCTCACTCACAGAGATCCCCCATCAAGGTCTTCTTCTTTTTTTCTTTTCCATGGTATCTTGGCTTTCCATGCCTACAATACTCTCATGGGCTCTTCAGCCAGGTCTGAATGCCTTAAGGGCTGATTCTGAGGCCAGAGTGTTGTTTAGGACATCTGCCATTCTATGAGTCTGCTCTGTATCCCACTTCCCATGCTGGATCTTTCTCTCCCATTTTGATTCTATCAGTTAGTATTAGCAGACACTTGTCTTGTTTGTGTGATCCCTTTGTTTCTTAGACCTATCCAGGCCATCGAATGTGAACTGAAATTGATCACTTGGACTAGTGAGATGGCATTGGTACATGCCACCTTGATGGGATTGTATTGGAATCCCCTGGCACATTTCTAACTCCATCATTTGGGGCAAGACTGATTGTGCATGTCCCAAATTGTGCATCTCCTCCCTCTCTTTTTCCACTCTGAAATTTAACAGGGATCACTTTTCAGTTAAAATTTAAACACCTAAGAATTATTGTGTGTTAATTACAGAGTTCAACTGCTAGTACTAGAACAATAACAACAACAACAAATACTAAAAAGGATAAAGTATTACATTGTACATCTAGAGTCTGGACAAAAGCTGATCAGGTCATTGTTTCTTATAGTGTCTATTTCACTTCAACAGGTTTCCCCTTTGGTGTTCAGTTGTCGCCGATCAGGGAAAACAAATGATATTTGTCTCTTTGGGACTGGCTTAATTCACTCAGCATGATGCTTTCCAGATCCTTCCATCTTGTTGCAAATGACTGGGTTTCATTGTTCCTTACTGCTGTATAGTATTCTATGGAGTACATGTCCCATAATTTCTTTATCCAGTCTACTGTTGATGGGCATTTGGGTTGGTTCCAGGTCTTAGCTATTGTGAATTGAGCTGCAATAAACATTAATGTGCAGATGGCTTTTTTATTAGCCAAATTAATTTCCTTTGGGTAAATTCCAAGGAGTGGGATGGCTGGGTTGTATGGTAGGGTTATGTTCAGGTTTCTGAGGAATCTCCAGACTGACTTCCGTAGTGGCTTAACCAGTTTGCATTCCCACCAACAGTGGGTTAGTGTCCCTTTTTCCCCACATCCTCTCCAGCATCTATGGTTGGTAGATTTCTGGATGTGAGCCATTCTCACAGGGGTGAGGTGAAACTTCACTGTGGTTTTGATTTGCATTTCTCTGATTGCTAGTGATCTTGAACATTTTTTCATGTGTCTGTTGGCCATTTGGATTTCCTCTTTGGAAAAATGTCTATTGAGTTCCTTGCCCCATCTCTTCAGTGGGTTGTTTGTTCTGTTGTTGTGGATTTTCTTGATTTCTTTGTAGATTCTGGTTATCAACCCTTTATCTGTAGTATAGTTTGCAAATATTTTTCCCATTCTGTCGGTTGCCTCTTCACTTTCCTGACTGTTTCTTTTGAAGTACAGAAACTTCTCAATTTGATGCAATCCCAAATGTTAATTTTGGTTTTGACTGCCTGTGCTCCTGGGGTCTTTTTACAAGAAGTCTTTTCCTGTACCTATATCTTGCAGGGTTTCTCCAATGCTCTCTACTAATTTGATGGTTTCGGGTCATAGATTTAAGTCTTTAATCCACGTTGAGTGAATTTTTGTGTAAGGTGAAAGGTATGGGTCTTGCTTCAAGCTTCTGCACATGGAAATCCAATTTTCCTAGCACCATTTATTGAATAGACTGTCCTTATTCCAGGGATTAGTTTTGGATCTTTGGTCAAATATAAGTTGGCTGTAGATGTTTGGATTGATTTCTGGTGTTTCTATTCTGTTCCATTGGTCTATCCATCTGTTTCTGTACCAGTACCATGCTGTTTTGATAACAACTGCCCTGTAGTATGTCCTGAAATCTGGTATTGTGATGCCTCCGGCTTTGTTTTTGTTGTACAAGATAGCTTTGGCTATTCGAGGTCTTCTGTGTCTCCATATGAATTTCAGCATTATTTTTTCCAGATCTGAGAAGAATGCCTTTGGTATCTTGATTGGTATTGCATTGAATGTATAAATTGCTTTTGGGAGAATAGACATTTTGATGATATTGCTTCCTCCAATCCATGAGCATGGAAGATTTCTCCATTTTTTGGTATCCTCTTCTATTTCTTTCTTTAAGGTTTTGTAGTTTTCATCGTAGAGATCTTTAACGTCCTTGGTTAAGTTTATTCCAAGGTATTTGGTTGTTTTTGTAGCTATTGTGATTGGGATTGATCTTACAAGTTCTTCCTCAGCCGTGGCATTGCCTGTGTATACAAAGGCTGTTGATTTTTGTGGATTGATTTTATATCCTGCTACTTTGCCAAACTCTTCGATGAGTTCCAGTAGTCTCTTAGTAGAGTTCTTTGGGTCCCCTAAATAAAGAATCATATCATCTGCAAAGAGGGATAGTTTGAGTTCTTCCTTCCCGATTTGTATCCCTTTAATTTCTTTTTCTTGCCTAATAGCTCTGGCTAAAACTTCCAGAACTATATTGAATAGCAGTGGTGAGAGTGGGCATCCCTGTCTGGTACCAGATTTCAGCGGAAATGCTTCCAACTTTTCCCCATTCAATAGGATGTTGGCCGTGGGTTTTTCATATATTGCTTTGATTGTATTGAGGAATGTTCCTTCCATACGCAGTTTGCTTAGAATTTTCATCATGAAAGGGTGTTGTATTTTATCAAATGCTTTCTCTGCGTCTATTGAGAGAATCATATGGTTTTTCTTCTGCAGTCTGTTAATGTAGTGTATTACGTTGATTGTTTTGCGGACGTTGAACCATCCTTGCATACCAGGGATAAATCCCACTTGGTCTGGGTGGATGATCTTTCTGATGTGTTGTTGCATTCTATTGGCCAGAATTTTATTGAGTATTTTTGCATCTCTGTTCATCAGGGATATTGGTCTGTAATTCTCTTTCAATGCTGCATCTTTTTCCGGCTTAGGAATTAAGGTGATGCTGGCTTCATAGAAAGAATTTGGGAGGATTCCCTCTTTTTCGATTGTTCTGAATAGTTTGAGAAGAATTGGAGTTAGTTCTTCTCTAAATGTCTGGTAGAACTCAGCAGTGAATCCATCTGGTCCTGGGCTTTTCTTTGTTGGGAGGGCCTTTATTACTGTTTCAATTTCTGTGTCAGTTATGGGTCTGTTTAGGTTTTCTATGTCTTCCTGGCTCAATTTAGGTAGGTTGTATGTGTCCAAGAATCTGTCCATTTCTGATAGATTTCCCTGTTTGCTGGCATACAAGTCCTTGTAGTAATCTCTGATGATTCTTTTTATTTCTGTGGTGTCTGTTGTTATGTTTCCTTTTTCATCTCTGATCCTATTGATTTGGGTCTTTTCTCTTCTTTTTTTAGTTAGTTGGGCCAATGGGGTGTCAATTTTGTTTATTTTTTCAAAAAACCAGCTCCTCGTTTGGCTGATTTTTTGTAATGTTTTTTTGGATTCAATCCTGTTGATTTCTTCTTTGATTTTAATTATTTCCCTTCTTCTACTGGGTTTGGGTTTGGTTTTCTGCAGATTTTCTAGATCCTTGAGATGACTTGAAAGCTCATCTATTTGGTGCCGCTCCAATTTCTTGATGTAGGCACCTATTGATATAAACTTTCCTCTTAACACTGCTTTTGTTGTATCCCATAGGTTTTGGTATGTTGTGCTGTTATCCTCATTTACTTCCAGAAAATTTTTGATTTCTCTTTTAATTTCTTCTATGACCCATTGTTCATTCAGGAGCATGTTGTTCAATGTCCATGTGTTTGCACGTGCTCTGGGGATTCCCGAGTTGCTAATTTCCAATTTCATTCCTTTGTGGTCTGAGAAGCTGCATGGTATGATTCTAATTCTTTTGAATTTGCTGTGACTTGCTTTATGGCCTAGTATGTGGTCAATCCTAGAGAAGGTTCCATATACTGCTGAGAAGAATGTAAAGTCCTTAGATGTAGGATGAAATGTTCTGTAGATATCTGTTAGATCCATTTGGGCTATAGTGTCATTTAAATCTGCTGTCTCCTTGTTGATCTTCTGTCCTGTTGATCTGTCTATCTCTGAGAGTGGAGTATTGAAGTCCCCCAGTACTATTGTATTGGGGTCTAAGTCTCCCTTTAAGTCCCTTAACAAGTCTTTTAAATAAGCTGGTGCCCTGTGATTAGGTGCATATACATTGATAATTGTTATATCTTCCTGTTGAATGGATCCCTTAATCATTATATAGTGCCCCTCTTTGTCTCTCCTGACAGTTTTTGTGGTAAAGTTTATGTTGTCCGATATTAAGATGGCTACGCCCGCTCTTTTTTCATTTCTGTTGGCATGGTATATCTTTTTCCAGCCTTTCACTTTCAGTCTGTATGGATCATTGTTGGAAAGATGAGTTTCTTGTAAGCAGCAAAAAGATGGGTTTTGTTCCTTAACCCAATCAGCCAATCGGTGTCTTTTAACTGGACAGTTCAAGCCATTAACATTCAATGTGACTATTGTGAAGGAGTAACTTTGCCCTGCCATTTGCCAAAGATATTTTCTAATATCTGGTTTGAGATTCTTGTGGTCTTTTGCTGTGAGGTTTCGTTCCTTTACCTTCTTTCATATTGGTTACGGTGTTTCTGTGTTTCTGTATGTAACACATCTTTAATCATCTTTTGCAGGGCTGGACGAGTGGCGACAAATTCTTTCAATTTCTGTTTGCTGTGAAAGGTCTTTATTTCACCTTCATTCAGAAATGAGAGCTTTGCAGGATATAATATTCTGGGCTGGCAGTTTTTCTCTCTTAGTACCTGGGCTATGTCTCGCCATTCTCTCCTGGCTTGTAGGGTTTCTGATGAGAAGTCAGCTGTGAGTCTAATTGGAGATCCTCTGAGAGTAATCTGGCATTCTCTTTTGCACATTTTAGGATCTTTTCTTTGTGTTTCACTGTGGTGAGTTTGATTACGACGTGTCGTGGTGAGGATCTCTTTTGATCATGTTTATTAGGGGTTCTCTGAGCTTCCTGTACTAGGATGTCTCTGTCCTTCTCCAAACCTGGGAAATTTTCTGCTAGTATCTCACTAAAAAGGCCTTCTAATCCTTTCTCCCTTTCCATGCCTTCAGGAACTCCTAGAACACGAATTTGGGTTTTTTAATAGTATCCTGTAGATTCCTGACAGTATTTTTTAGATTTCTGATTTCTTCTTCTTTTCTTTGATTTGACTGTTTCCTTTCCTGTTCTCTGTCTTCTAATTCCGATATTCTCTCTTCTGCTTCACCCATTCTGTTTTTAAGGCTCTCTAATGTGTTTGCCATTTGATCTATTGAGTTCTTCATTTCATTGTGGTTTTTGGTCACTATCTCAGTTTCCTGTTCTACTAGTTGTTTCATTTCATTTTGATTCCTCCTTAATATTTCATTTTCACGGGAGAGATTTTCTATCTTGTCCATTAAGGATTTCTGTAGTTCAAGAATTTGTTTTTGAGAACTTCTTAATGTTCTTATCATTTTTTTGAGATCTGCTTCTTGCATTTCCCCTATCTCTTCATCTTCATAATCTTGCATTGGCATGTCTTGTTCGCTTGGGGGCGTCATAGTGTCTTCCTTGCTCTTGTTACCTCGGCTTCTATGTTTGTTGTTTGGCATGTTGGAGATAATTTATGGTTTTTTTGTTTTGTTTTGTTTTGTTTTGTTTTTGCTGTGGTGTTTTTTTTCTCGTTATACTATGCCTCTAAGTGAGCTGTCTGCTTTGTTGAATCCTTAGGGGCTGTGATGGGTGTGGCCAGAGAGCTATGCTTGATTTTTTAGGTTTAAGGCTGTGTAAAGAGTGACTCTCCCAGATTGCTCACTCACTTGCTCCTTGCTGGCTCGCTTTCTCTCTCTCTCTCTTTTTTTTTTTTGACTCAGTTGGGAGTGGAGTTGAGGGTAGTTGAAAT
This sequence comes from Lepus europaeus, assembly GCF_033115175.1. Lineage (NCBI taxonomy): Eukaryota > Metazoa > Chordata > Mammalia > Lagomorpha > Leporidae > Lepus > Lepus europaeus. The sequence continues at coordinate 84,050,895 of NC_084832.1, forward strand.
CTGGCCTCTGTGAGTATTTGTTTGATCTACACCTAGGACCACACAAAGAGTTTATGCAGCCCTCAAAGTGTTCTCGAGTTTCGCTAAAGTTACTGAGTTTGGCTGCGCTTTACATATGTAAAATCGCTGTGCTCTTTGTTTTGCTTGGTGAGTGAAGGGAGAGGCCTCTGTTCCCCCCTCCCCCAATGTCTTGGGTTTCTGAGGTCTTTGTCTTACCCTCCTCGGGTTCCCGCGCTGGCGAGATTCTGTGGCTCTGGCTCCTCTCCCGCCACTCGGCTTGTCTCGGTTGGTTTTCCACGCGGTGGGCTCCCTGTAAGTCCTCTGTTTCACATCCACTAGATCTGGAAGCGTTTCCTCTGCAGTTTTTTTCTTCAGTCTTTTCCTGAGACTACAGTAATTCCACTTTTATGAAATTTTATTTTCCCAACCTAAGGCGCAAGTCCTCACTATCCGCCATCTTGGCTCTGCCCCCCAGACTTTATTGTTTTGAATGTTTTTATCAGGGAACATTTCATTTTGTACCGTTGAAACACGAATTGGTTCATCATGGGGACACCAGCTCTACACATTCGTATTTTCTAGGGAGAAAGCTAGAGGAACTGCGGCAAACAAACGTGATATTTCTGTTTGTATCGATGACATTTTATGCACTTGCCTAACAAAAAGACTTTGCTTTCTCCAAAACCATTTTTACTGTGATTTTCAGGGTCCATTGCATACGAATTCCACACCAGTTTGTCCGGATATGACTGGATGAAACCGGAAATATCCGGTTTTGTTTTGGCTAACTCAATCCCAGATATTGATACAGATCTGTGCTTGTGTATTCCTGATATTATCCACGGACTTTATTGTTTTGAATGTTTTTTCTCAAGGAACATTTCATTTTATGCTTGGAAACTCTAATTGGTTCCACAAGGAGACACCAGCTCTAAATATTTGTATTTTCTAGGGAGAAAGCTAGAGGAACTGCTGCAAACATACATGATATTTCTGTTTGTATAGATCACATTTTATGCACTTGCCTAAAGAAATCACGTTGCTTTTCTCCAAAACCATTTTTACTGTGATTTTCTCTAACCATTGCATACGAATTCCACACCACATTTTCTGGATATGACTGGATGAAACCAGAAATATCCGGTTGTGTTTTGGCTAACTCAATCCGAAATATTGCTACAGCCTCTGTGTTTGTGTATTCTGGTTATTATCCACGGACTTTATTGTTTTGAATGTTTTTATCAGGGAACATTTAATTTTGTGTTTGGAAACACTAATTGGTTCCACATGGAGACACCAGTTCCACACATTCGTATTTTCTACAGAGAATGCTAGAGGAACTGTGAAAATCAAACATGATATTTCTGTTTGTCTAGATGACATTTTATGAACTTGCCTAATGAAAAGACTTTGCTTTTCTCCAAAACCATTTTTACTGTGATTTTCTCGGTCCATTGCATATGAATTCCACACCAGTTTGTCCTGATATGACTGGATGAAACCAGACATATCCGGTTGTGTTTTGGCTAACGCAATCTGAAATAATGTGAAAGTCACTCTGTTAGTGTATTCCTGATATTATCCACACACTTTATTTTTTTCTAGTTTTTTTTTAAGGGAACATTTAATTTTGTGCTTGGAAACAGTAATTGGTTCCACACGGAGACACCAGCTCCAAATATTTGTATTTTCTTGGGAGAAAACTAGGAACTGCGGCAAACAAACACGATATTTCTGTTTGTATCGATGACATTTTATGCACTTGCCTAACGAAAAGACTTTGCTTTTCTCCAAAACCATTTCTACTGATTTTCTCGGTCCATTGCATAAGAATTCAAAAGCACTTTGTCCGGGTATGACTGGATGAAACCAGAAATATCTGCTTGTGTTTTCGCTAACTCAATCCGAAATATTGCTACAGACTCTGTGTTTGTGTATTCTTGATATTATCCATGGACTTTATTTTTTTTAAAGGTTTTTATCAGAGAACATTTAATTTTGTGCTTGGAAAAACTAATTGGTTCATCATGGGGACACCAGCTCTACACATTCGTATTTTCTAGGGAGAAAGCTGGAGGAACTCCGGCAAACAAACATGATAATTCTGTTTGTGTTGATGACATTTTATGCACTTGCCTAACGAAAAGAATTTGCTTTTCTCAAAAACCATTTTTACTGTGATTTTCTCGTTCCATTGCATACGAATTCCACACCAGTTTGTCCGCATATGACTGGATGAAACCAGAAATACCCTGTTTTGTTTTGGCTAACTCAATCCCAGGTATTGCTACAGCCTCTGTGTTTGTGTATTCCTGATATTATCCACGGACTTTATTTTTTTGAATTTTTTTTTCTGGGAACATTTAATTTTGTACTTGGAAACACTAATTGGTTCCACATGGAGACACCAGCTCTACACATTCGTATTTTCTACGGAGAAAGCTAGAGGAACTGCGGCAAAGAAGCATGATATTTCTGTTTGTATCGATGACATTTTATGCACTTGCCTAACGAAAAGACTTTGCTTTTCTCCAAACCATATTCACTGTGATTTTCTTGGTCCATTGCATACGAATTCCACACCACTTTTTCCGGATATGACTGGATGAAACCAGAAATATCTGGTTGTGCTTTGGATAACTCAATCCGAAATCTGTGAAAGCCTCTGTGTTTGTTTTTTCTGGATATTATGATGGACTTTATTGTCTTGAATGTTTTTAACAGGGAATATTCAATTTTGTACCATAGAAACACTAATTGGTTCATATTGGGAACACCAGCTCTACACATTCGTATTTTCTAGGGAGAAAGCTAGAGGAACTGCTGCAAACAAACATGATATTTCTGTTTGTATCAATGACATTTTATGCACTTGCCTAACGAAAAGACTTTGCTTTTCTCCAAAAACATTTTTAGTGTGATTTTCTCAGTCCATTGCATACGAATTCTAAACCACTTTGTCCGGATATGACTGGATGAAACCAGAAATATCCAGTTGTGTTTTGGCTAACTCAACCCGAAATATTGCTACAGCCTCTGTGTTTGTGTATTCCTGATATTATCCACGGACTTTATTATTTTTGAATGTTTTTTTCAGGGAACATTTAATTTTCTGCTGGGAGAAACTAATTGGTTCATCACGGGGAAACCAGCTCCACATATTCGTATTTTCTAGGGAGAAAGCTAGAGGAACTGTGGCAAACAAACATGATATTTCTGTTTGTATAGATGATATTTTATGCTCTTGCCAAACGAAAAGACTCGGCTCTCTTCCAAAAGCATTACTACTGTGATTTTCTCAGTCCATTGCATACTAATTCCACACGAGTTTGTCCGGATATGAATGGATGAAACCGGAAATATCCGCTTGGGTTTGGCTAACTGAATCCCAGATATTGTTACGGCTTCTGTTTTTGTGTATTCCTGATAATATCCACGGACTTTATTTTTTTGAATGTTTTTTTTAGGGAACATTTAATTTTGTGCTTGGAAACACATATTTGTATTTTCTAGGGAGAAAGCTAGAGGAACTGTGGCAAACAAAAATGATATTTCTGTTTGTGTAGATGATATTGTATGCGCTTGCCTAACAAAAAGACTTTGCTTTCCTCCAAAAGCATTTCTACTGTGATGTTCTCGGTCCATTGCATACAAATTCCACACCACTTTGTCCGGATATGACTTGATGAAACTTGAAATATCCGTTTGTGTTTTGGCTAACTCAATCCCAGCAATTGTTTCCCCCTCTGTGTTTGTGTTTTCAGATATTATCGATGAACTTCATTGCTTTGAATGTTTCTATCAGGGAACATTTCATTTGTACCATTGAAAGACTAATTGGTTCATCATGGGGACACCAGCTCTACACATTTGTATTTTCTAGGGAGAAAACTACAGGAACTGTGGCAAACAAACATGATATTTCTGTTTGTATAGATGACATTTTATGCACTTGCCTAACAAAAAGACTTTGCTTTTCTCAAACACCATTTTAACTGTAACTTTCTCGGTCCATCGCATACGAATTCCACATCAATTTGTCCGGATATGACTTCATGAAACCGGAAATATCCGGGTTTGTTCTAGCTAACTCAATTCCAGATATTGCTACAGCCTCTGTGTTTGTGTTTTCTGGATATTATCAATGGACCTTAATGTTTTGAAAGTTTTTTTATCAGGGAACATTTCATTTTGTGCTGCGAAACACTAATTGTTACCACAAAGACACCAGCTCTACACATTCGTATTTTCTATGGAGAAAGCTAGAAAAACTGCAGCAAACATGATATTTATCTGTGTGTAGATGACATTTTATGCACTTGCCTAACGAAAAGACATTGCTTTTCTCCAAAAACATTTTTACTGTCATTTTCTCGGTCCAGTGCCTACGAATTCCACACCAGTTTTTCTGGATATGACTGGTAGAAACCGCAAATATCCGGTTTTGTTTTGGCTAATTCAATCCCAGATATTGCTACAGCCTCTGTGTTTGTGTTTTCCGGATATTATCCATGGACTTTATTGTTTTGAATGTTTTTTATCAGGGAACATTTAATTTTTTGCTTGCAAACACTAATTGGTTCATCATGGGGAAACCAGCTCTACTCATTCGTAATTGCAAAGGAGATAGATAGAGGAACTGCGGCAAACAAACATGGTATTTCTCTTTGTATCGATGATATTTCATCTTCTTGCCTAATGAAAAGACTTTGCTTTTCTCCAAAACCAATTTTATTGTGATTTCTCGATCCATTGCATACGAATTCCACACCAGTTTGTCTGGATATGACTAGATGAAACCAGAAATATCCAATTATATTTTGCTTAACTCAATCCCAGATACTGCTACAGCCTCTGTGTTTGTCTTTTCTGGATATTATCAATGGACTTTAATGTTTTCAAAGTTTTTTATCGGGGAACATTTAATTTTGAGCTCTGATACAGTAATTGGTTCCACATGGAGACACCAGCTCTATATATTTGTATTTTCTAGGGAGAAAGCTAGAGGAATTGCGGCAAACAAAAATGTTATTTCTGTTTGTATCGATGACATTTTATCTACTTGCCTAATGAAAAGACTTTGCTTTTCTCCAAAACCATTTTTGCTGTGATGTTCTCGGTCCATTGCATACGAATTAAACACCACATTGTCCGGATATGACTGGATGAAACCAGAAATATCCGGTTGTGTTTTGGCTAACTCAATCCGAAATATTGCTACAGCCTCTGTGTTTGTGTTTTTCTGGATATTATCTAGGGACTTATTGTTTTGAATATTTTTATCAGGGAACATTTAATTTTGTACCATTGAAACACAAATTGGTTCATCCTGGGGACACCAGCTCTACGTATTGTTATTTTCTAGGTAGAATGCTAGAGGAACTGCGGCAATCAAACATGATATTTCTGTTTGTCTAGATGACATTTTATGCACTTGCCCAATGAAAAGACTTTGCTTTTCTCCAAAGCCATTTTTACTGTGATTTTCTCGGTTTATTGCATACGAATACCACACCAGTTTGTCCGGATATGACTGGATGAAACCAGAAATATCCAGTTTTGTTTTGGCTATCTCAATCCCAGATATTGCTACAGCCTCTGTGTTTGTGTACTCCTGATATTATCCACGGACTTTATTGTTTTCAATGTTTTTTTTTTTCAGGGAACATTTAATTTTGTGCTTGGAAACACTAAATGCTTGCACATGGAGACACCAGCTCTACATATTTGTATTTTCTAGGGAGAATGCTAGAGGAACTCCTGGAAACCAGGATGATATTTCTGTTTGCATAGATGACATTTTATCTACTTGCCTACTGAAAAGACTTTGCTTTTCTCCAAAACCATTGTACTGTGATTTTCTCGGTCCATTGCATACGAATTCCACAGGAGTTTGTCCGGATATGACTGGATGAAACCAGAAATATCCGGTTGTGTTTTGGCTAACTCAATCCGAAATATTGTGAAAGCATCTGTGTTTTTGATTTCTGGATATTATCGACGGAATTAATTGTTTTGTATATTTTTATCAGGGAACATTTAATTTAGTACCATAGAAACAGTAACTGGTTCATCATGTCAACACCAGCTCTACACATTCATATTTTCTACGGAGAAAGCTAGAGGAACTGCGGCAAACAAACATGATATTTCTGTTTGTATCGATGATATTTTATGCACTTGCCTAACGAAAAGACTTTGCTTTTCTCCAAAACCTTTGTTATTGTGATTTTATCGGTCCATTGCATAGGAATTCCACAGGAGTTTGTCCGGATATGACTGGATTAAACCAGAAATAATCGGTTGTGTTTTGGCTAACTCAATCCGAAATATTGTGAAAGCCTCTGTGTTTGTGTTTTCCGGATATTATCGATGGACTTTATTGTTTTCAATGAGTTTTTTCCAGGAACATTTAATTTTGGACCGTAGAAACACTAACTGGTTCATCATGTCAACACCACGTCTACACATTCGATTTTCTAGGGAGAAAGCTAGAGGAACTGCGGCAAACAAACATAATATTTCTGTTTCTATAGATTACATTTAATGCACTTGCCTAACGAAAAGACTTTGCTTTTCTCCAAAACCATTTTTACTGTGATTTTCTCAGTCCATTGCATACGAATTCCACACCAGTTTGTCCGGATATGACTGGATTATACCAGAAATATCCGGTTGTGTTTTGGCTAACTCAATCCGAAATATTGCTACAGCTTCTGCGTTTGTGTATTCCTGATATTATCCACGGACTTTATTGTTTTGAATGTTTTTTCCAGGGAACATTTATTTTGTGCTTGGATACAGTAATTGGTTCCACATGGAGACACCAGCTCTACACATTCCTATTTTCTAGGGAGAAAGCTAGAGGAACTGTGGCAAACAAACCTGATATTTCTGTTTGTATTGATGACATTTTATGCACTTGTCTAATGAAAAAACTTTGCTTTTCTCCAAAACTCTTTGTACTGTGATTTTCTCGGTCCATTGCATATGAATTCCACAACAGTTTGTCCAGATATGACTGGATGAAACCGGAAATATCCGGTTGTGTTTTGCTAACTCAATCCCAGATATTGCTACAGTCTCTATGTTTGTGTTTTCTGGATATTGTCAATGGGCTTTAATGTTTTGAATTTTTTTTATCAGGGAACATTTTATTTTGAGCTCTGATACAGTAATTGGTTCCACATGGAGACACCAGTTCTACATATTCGTATTTTCTAGGTAGAAAGCTAGAGGAACTGCGGCAAACAAACATATTTCTGTTTGTCTAGATGACATTTTATGCACTTGCCTATCGAAAAGACTTTGCTTTTCTCCAAAACCATTTTTACTGTGATTTTCATGGTCCATTCCATAAGAATTCCACACCAGTTTGTCCGGATATGACTAGATGAAACCGGAAATATCCGGTTGTGTTTTGGCTAACTCAATCCCAGATATTGCTACAGCCTCTTGTTTGTGTTTTCTGGATATTGTCAATGGACTTTATTATTTTGAATGTTTTTTATTGGGGAAGATTTTATTTTGAGCTTGGATACAGTAATAGGTTCTACATGGAGACACCAGCTCTACGTATTATTATTTTCTAGGGAGAAAGCTAGAGGAATTGCGGCAAACAAACATGATATTTCTGTTTGTATAGATGACATTTTATGCACTTGCCTAATGAAAAGGCTTTGCTTTTCTCAAAACCATTTCTACTGTGATTTTCTCAGTTGATTGCATACAAATTCCACATCAGTTTGTCCGGATATGACTAGATGAAACTGGAAATATCTGGTTTTGTTTTGGCTAACTCAATCCCAGATATTGCTACATCTTCTGTGTTTCTGTATTCCTGATGTTATCCACGGACTTTATTGTTTTGAATGTTTTTTATCAGGAAACATTTAATTTTGTGCCTGGAAACACTAGATGGTTCCACATGGAGACACCAGCTCTACACTTTCGTATTTTCTAGGGAGAAAGCTAGAGGAAATGTGGAAAACAAACATGATATTTCTGTTTGTATAGATGACATTTTATGCCCTTGCACAAAGAAAAGACTTTGATTTTCTCCGAAACTATTGTTACTGTAATTTTGTCGGTCCATTGCATACGAATTCCACACCAGTTTGTCCGAGTATGACTGGATGAAACCGGAAATATCTGGTTGTGTTTTAGCTAACTCAATCCCAAATATTGCTACAGCCTCTGTGTTTCTCTATTCCTGATATTATCCATAGATTTTATTTTTTTCAATGTTTTTTTTCAGGGAACATTTAATTTTGTGCTTGGAAACACTAAGTGGTTCCACATGGAGAAACCAGCTCTACAAATTCGTATTTTCTAGGGAGAAATCTAGAGGAACTTCAGCAAACAAGCATGATATTTCTGTTTGTATAGATGTCATTTTATGCACTTGCCTAACGAAAAGACTTTGGTTTCTCCAAAACCATTTTTACTGTGATTTTCTCAGTCCATTTCATATGAATTCCACACAACTTTGTCTGGATATGACTGGATGAAACTTGAAATATTGGGTTCTGTTTTGCTAACTCAATCCCAGATATTGCTACAACCTCTGTGTTTCTGTATACCTGATATTATCCAGAGACTTTATTGTTTTGAATATTTTTTATCAGTAACATTTAATTTTTGCTGCGAAACACTAATTGTTTCCCCATGGAGACACCAACTCAACACATTCGTATTTCCGAGGGATAAAGCTAGAGGAACTGCAGCAAAGAAACATGATATTTCTGTTTGTATACCTGACATTTTATGCCCTTTCCTAACGAAAAGACTTTGCTTTTCTCTAAAAGTATTTTTACTGTGATTTTCTCGGTCCATTGCATATGAATTCCCGACCACTTTGTCCGGATATGACTGGATGAAACCAGAAATATCCAGTTTTTTTTTTTTTTTTTTTTTTTTGGCTAACTCAATCCCAGATAGTGCTACAGCCTCTGAGTTTGTTTTTTCTGGATACTATCAATGGACTTTAGTTTTTTGAATGCTTTTTATCGGGGAACATTTTATTTTGAGCTTCGATACAGTAATTGTTTCCACATGGAGACACCAGCTCTAAACATTCGTATTTTCTATGGAGAAAGCTAGAGGAACTGCGACAAACAAACATGATATTTCTGTTTGTATCGATGACATTTTATGCACTTGCCTAACGAAAAGACTTTGCTTTTCTCCAAAAATATTTGTGCTGTGATTTTCTCGGTCCATTGCATACGAATTCCCGACCACTTTGTCCGGATATGCCTGCATGAAACCGGAAATATCCAGTTTTGTTTTGCCTAACTCATTCCCAGATAATGCTACAGGCTCTTTTTTTGTATTCCTGATTTTATCCAGAGACTCTATTGTTTTGAATGTTATTATCAGGGAACATTAAATTTTGTGCTGCGAAACACGATTTCTTCCACATGGAGACACCAGCTCTACACATTCGTATTTTCTGGGGAGAAAGCTAGAGGAACTGTTGCAAACAAACATGATATTTCTGTTTGTCTAGATGACATTTTATGCACTTGCCTAACGAAACGACATTGCTTTTCCCAAAACCATATATACTGTGATTTTCTCGGTCCATTGCATACGAATTCCACACCACTTTGTCCGGATATGACTAGATGAAACCAGAAATGTCCGGTTGTGTTTTGGCTAATTCAATCCGAAATATTATGAAAGCATCTGTGTTTGTGTTTTCTGGATATTATCCACGGACTTTTTTGATGTGAATGTTTTTATCAGGGAACATTTAATTTTGTACCCTTGAAACACTAATTGGTTCCACATGGAGACACCAGCTTTGCACATTTATATTTTCTAGGGAGAAAGCTAGAGGAACTGTGGCACACAAAATGATATTTCTGTTTGTATCGATGATATTTTATCTACTTACCTTATGAAAAGACCATGCTTTTCTCCAAAACCCTTTTTACTGTGATTTTCTCGGTCCATTGCATACGAACACACCAGTTTGTCTGGATATGACTGGATGAACCGGAAATATCTGGTTGTGTTTTGCTAACTCAATCCCAGATATTGCTACAACCTCTGTGTTTGTGTATACCTGATATTATCCAGAGACTTTATTGTTTTGAATATTTTTTATCAGTATATTTAATTTTGTGCTGCAAAACACTAAAGCTTTCCCCATGGAGACACCAGCCCTACACATTTGTATTTTCTAGGGAGAAAGCTAGAGGAACTGCGGCAAACAAAGATATTTCTGTTTCTATAGATGACATTTTATGCACTTGCCTAACGAAAAGACTTTGCATTTCTCCAAAACCATTTTTACTCTTGTTCTCGGTCCATTGCATATGAATTCCAAACCAGTTGGTCTGGATATGACTGGATGTAACCGGAAATATCCAGTATTCTTTGGGCAAACTCAATCCCAGATATTGCTACAGGCTCTTTTTGTGTATTCCTGATATTATCCACAGACTTTATTGTATTGAATGTTATTTATCAGGGAACATTTAATTTTGTGCTGTGAAACACTAATTCTTTCCACATGGAGACACCAGCTCTACACATTCGTATTTTCTAGGGAGAAAGATAGAGGAATTCTGGCAAACAAACATGATATTTCTGTTTGAATAGATGACATTTTATGCACTTGCCTTGGCAAAAAGACTTTGCTTTTCTCCAAAACCATTTTTACTGTGATTTTCCTGGTCCATTGCATACGAATTCCCCACCAGTTTGTCCGGATATGACTGGATGAAAACGGAAATATCCGGTTGTGTTTTGCTTAACTCAATCCCAGATATGGCTACAGCCTCTGTGTATGTGTTTTCTGGATATTATTGATGGACTTTATTGTTTTGAATATTTTTATCAGGGAACATTTATTTTTGTACCGAAGAAACACTAATTGGTTCATCATGGGGACACCAGAAATACACATTCGTACTTTCTAGTGAGAAAGATAGAAGTACTGTGGCACACATGATATTTATGTTTTGTAGATGACATTTTATGCACTTGCCTAACGAAAAGACTTTGCTTTTCTCCAAAACCAATTTTACTGTGATTTTCTCGGTCCATTGCATACGAATTCCACACCAGTTTGTCCGGATATGAATGGATGAAACCGGAAATATCCGCTTTTGTTTTGGCTTACTCAATCCCAGATATTGCCACAGCCTCTCTGTTTGTGTATTCCTGATATTTTCCATAGACTTTATTGTTTTGAATATTTTTTATTAGGGAACATTTAATTTTATGCTGCGAAACACTAATTGTTTCCACATGGAGACACCAGCTCTACACATTCGTATTTTCTGGGGAGAAAGCTAGATTAACTGAGGCAAACAAACATGATAATTCTGTTTGTATAGATGACATTTTATGTACTTGCCTAACAAAAAGACTTTGCTTTTCTCCAAAACCGTTTTTCCTGTGATTTTCTCGATCAATTGCATACAAATTCCACACCAGTTTGTCCGGATATAACTGGATGAAAACGGAAATATCCGGTTGTGTTTTGGCTAACTCAATCTGAAATATTGCTACAGCCTCTGTGTTTGTATATTCCTGATATTATCCACGGACTTTATTGTTTTGATTTTTTTTTCAGGGAACATTTCATTTTGTGCTTGGAAACACTAATTGGTTCCACATGGAGACACCAGCTCTATATATTTGTATTTTCTAGGGAGAAAGCTAGAGGAACTGCGGCAAACAAACATGATATTTCTGTGTGTAGAGATCACATTTTATGCACTTGCCTAACGAAAAGACTTTGCTTTTCTCCAAAACCATTTTTCTGTGATTTTCTCGGTACATTGCATACGAATTCCACACCACTTTGTACGGATATGACCGGATGAATCCGGAAATATCCGGTTTTGTTATGGCTCACTAAATCCCAGATATTGCTACAGCATCTGTGTTTGTGTTTTCCGGATATTATCCATGGACTTTATTGTTTTGAATGTTTTTTATCAGGGAACATTCAATTTTTTGCTTGGAAACACTAATTGCTTCCAAATGGCGACAACAGCTCTACACATTCGTATTTTCTACGGAAAAGCTAGAGGAACTGCGGCAAACAAACATGATATTTCTGTGTGGAGATCACATTTTATGCACTTGCCTAACGAAAAGACTTTGCTTTTCTCCAAAACCATTTTCACTGTGATTTTCTCAGTCCATTGCATAGGAATTCCACACCACTTTGTCCGGATATGACTTGTTGAAACCGGATAACCGGGTTTGTTATGGCTAACAAAATCCCGGATTTTGCTAAAGCCTCTGTGTTTGGGTATTCCTGATATTATCCACAGACTTTATTGATTTGAATGTTTTTTATCATGGAATGTTTTATGTTGAGCTTGGTAACACTAATTGGTTCCACATGGGGACAGCAGCTCTATATATTTGCCATTTCTAGGGAGATGGCTAGAGGAACCGCTGCAAACAAACATGATATTTCTGTTTGTATAGATGACATTTTATGCACTTGCCTAATGAAAAAACTTTGCTCTTCTCCAAAACCATTTGTACTGTGATTTTCTCGGTCCATTGCATACGAATTCCAAAATACTTTGTGTGGATATGACTGGATGAAACCAGAAATACCCGCTTGTGTTTTGGCTAACTCAATCCAAAATATTGTGAAAGCCTCTGTGTTTGTGTTTTCTGGATATTGTCGACGGACTTTATTGTTTTGAATGTTTCTATCAGGGAACATTTAATTTTGTACCGTAGAAACACTAATTGGTTCATCATGGAGACACCAGCTCTACACATTCGTATTTTCTACGGAGAAAGCCAGAGGATCTGTGGCAAACATGATATTTAGGTATGTATAGGTAACATTTATTGCACTTGCCTAACGAAAAGACTTTGCTTTTCTCCAAAACCATTTTTACTGTGATTTTCTCAGTCCATTGCATACGAATTCCACAGCAGTTTGTCCGGATATGACTGGATGAAACCAGAAATATCCGGTTGTGTTTTGGCTAACTCAATCCCAGATATTGCTACAGCCTCTGTGTTTGTGTTTTCTGGATATTATCAATGGACTTTACATTTTAGAATCAATTTCAGTAGAGGAAATTTTGTTTTGTGCTGGAAATGCTAAGTGCTTCCATATGAAGGCCAAATGTGTTCACATTCGTGTTTTTTACGCAGAAAGCTGGAGCAATCATTGCAAACAAACATGAGAATTATAATTGTAAACATGACTTTTTATACACTTGGCGAATTAAAAGATTTTGCTTTTCTCCAAAACCAGTTTGAGGGTGATTTTCTAGTCCATTGCACACCAGTTCCACAACACTTTTTCCCGATATGCCTGGATGAAACCCGAAATATCCTCTTGTGTTATGGCTAACTCAATCCCAGATCTTGCTGCAGGCTCTGCTTTGTGTTTTTTGATATTATCACTGGATTTTATGGTTTTGAATGAATTTATGCAGGAATATTTTCTTTGGTGCTGGGAAACACTAATTAGTTCCACATGGAGACACAAACTCAACACATTTGTGCTATCTAGGCAGAAAACTACAGCAATTGCTGCAAACAAACATGATATTTGTCTTGGTGTAGATGACATTTTATGCACTTGCCTAAGAAAACAGTTTGCTAGTCTCCAAAACCAGTTTGACTGTGATTATCTGAGTCCATTGCATACCAGTAGCACAGCACTTTGACTGGATATGCCTGGATGAAACCCGAAATATCCTCTTGGGTTATGGCTAACTCAATCCCAGATCTTGCTACAGGCTCTGCTTTTTGTTTTTTGATATTATCAATGGACTTTATGGTTTGGAATGAATTTAAGCAGGGAATATTTTCTTTGGTGCTGGGAAACACTAATTAGTTCCACATGCAGACACAAACTCAACACATTCGTGCTGTCTAGGCAGAAAACTACAGCAATTACTGCAAAGAAACATGATATTTGTGTTGGTGTAGATGACATTTTATGCACTTGCCTAAGAAAATAGTTTGCTATACTCCAAAACCAGTTTGACTGTGATTATCTGAGTCCATTGCGTACCAATGCCAGTGCACTTTGTCCGGATATGCCTGGATGAGACCAGAAATATCCTCTTGTGTTATGGCTAACTCAATCCCAGATCTTGCTACAGGCTCTGCTTTGTGTTTTTTTAATATTATCAATGGACTTTATGGTTTTGAATGAATTTAAGCAGGGAATATTTTCTTTGGTGCTGGGAAACACTAATTAGTTCCACATGGAGACACAAACTCAGCACATTCGTTCCCAGATCTTGTTACAACCTCTGTGTTTGTGTTTTCTGGATATTATCAATGGACTTTACATTTTAGAATCAATTTTAGTAGAGGAAATTTTGTTTTGTGCTGAAAATGCTAAGTGCTTCCATATGTAGGCCACATGTGTTCACAAACGTATTTTCTACGCAGAAAGCTGGTGCAATGGTTGCAAAAAACTTGAGAATTATATTTGTAAATATGACTTTTTATCCACTTGGCGAATTAAAAGATTTTGCTTTTCTCCAGAAAGAGTTTGAAGGTGATTTTCTAGTCCATTGCACACCAGTTCAACAACACTTTTTCCGGATATGCCTGGATGAAACCCGAAATATCCTCTTGTGTTATGGCTAACTCAATCCCAGATCTTGCTACAGGCTCTGCTTTGTGTTTTTGTATATTATCAATGGACTTTATGGTTTGGAATGAATTTAAGCAGGGAATATTTTCTTTGGTGCTGGGAAGCATTAATTAGTCCCACATGCAGACACAAACTCAACACATACGTGCTGTCTAGGCGGAAAACTACAGCAATTGCTGCAAACAAACATGATATTTGTGTTGGTGTAGATGACATTTTATGCACTTGCCAAAGAAAATACTTTGCTATTCTCCAACCCAGTTTGACTGTGATTATCTGAGTCCATTGCATACCAGTAGCACAGCACTTTGAATGGATATGCCTGGATGAACCCCGAAATATCATCTTGGGTTATGGCTAACTCAATCCCAGATCTGGCTACAGGCTCTGCTTTTTGTTTTTTGATATTATCAATGGACTTTATGGTTTGGAATGAATTTAAGCAGGGAATATTTTCTTTGATGCTGGGAAACTCTATTTCCACATGGAGACTCAAACACATTCATTCGTGCTATCTAGGCAGAAAACTACAGCAATTGCTGCAAAGAAACATGATATTTGTGTTGGTGTAGATGACATTTTATGCACTTGCCTAAGAAAATAGTTTGCTGGTCTCCAAAACCAGTTTGACTGTGATTATCTGATTCCGTTGCATACCAATGCCAGTGCACTTTGTCCGGATATGCCTGGATGAAACCAGAAATATCCTCTTGTGTTATGGCTAACTCAATCCCAGATCTTACTACAGGTTCTGCTTTGTGTTTTTTGATATTATCAATGGGCTTTATGGTTTTGAATGAATTTAACCAGGGAATATTTTCTTTGGTGCTGGGAAACACTAATTAGTTCCACATGGAGACACAAACTCAACACATTTTTTCCCAGATCTTGTTACAACCTCTGTGTTTGTGTTTTCTGGATATTATCAATGGACTTTACATTTTAGAATCAATTTCAGTAGAGGAAATTTTGTTTTGTGCTGGAAATGCTAAGTGCTTCCATATGTAGACCAAATGTGTTCACATTCGTGTTTTCTACGCAGAAAACTGAAGCAATCGTTGCAAACAAACATGAGAATTATATTTGTAAACATGACTTTTTATCCACTTGGCGCATTAAAAGATTTTGCTTTTCTCCAAAACCAGTTTGAGGGTGATTTTCTAGTCCATTGCATACGAGTTCCACAACCCTTTTTCCGGATATGCCTGGATGAACACCGAAATATCCTCTTGTGTTATGGCTTACTCAATCCCAGAAGTTGCTACAGGCTCTGCTTTGTGTTTTTTGATATTATCAATGGACTTTATGGTTTTGAATGAATTTAAGCAGGGAATATTTTCTTTGGTGCTGGGAAACATTAATTAGTCCCACATGCAGACACAAACTCAACACATTCATGCTGTCTAGGCAGTAAACTACAGCAATTGCTCCAAGAAACATGATATTTGTGTTTGTGTAGATGATATTTTATGCACTTTCCTAAGAAAATACTTTGCTATACTCCAAAACCAGTTTGACTGTGATTATCTGAGTCCATTGCATACCAGTTCCACAGCACTTTGTCCGGATATGCCTGGATGAAACCAGAAATATCCTCTGGTGTTATGGCTAACTCAATCCCAGGTCTTGCTACAACCTCTGTGTTTGTGTTTTCTAGATATTATCATTGGACTTTAAGTTTTAGAATGAATTTCAGTAGAGGAAATTTTGTTTTGTGCTGGAAATGCTAAGTGCTTCCATATGCAGGCCAAACATGTTCACATTCGTGTTCTCTACGCAGAAAGCTAGAGCAATCGTTGCAAACAAACAGGATATTG
Source organism: Lepus europaeus (assembly GCF_033115175.1). NCBI lineage: Eukaryota > Metazoa > Chordata > Mammalia > Lagomorpha > Leporidae > Lepus > Lepus europaeus. Next base: position 84,067,326 of record NC_084832.1, read on the forward strand.
ATATTTGCAAACAAGACTTTTTATACACTTGGCCAAGAAAAAGAGTTTGCTTTTCTCCAAAACCAGTTTGAGAGTGATTCCCATAAGCAGGGAATATTTTCTTTGGTGCTGGGAAACACTAATTAGTTCCACATGGAGACACAAACTCAACACATTCGTGCTGTCTAGGCAGAAAACTACAGCAATTGCTGCAAACAAACATGATATTTGTGTTGGTGTAGATGACATTTTATGCACTTGCCTAAGAAAACAGTTTGCTAGTCTCCAAAACCAGTTTGACTGTGATTATCTGAGTCCATTGCATACCAATGCCAGTGCACTTTGTCCGGATATGCCTGGATGAAACCAGAAATATCCTCTGGTGTTATGGCTAACTCAATCCCAGATCTTACTACAGGCTCTGCTTTATGTTTTTTGATATTATCAATGGGCTTTATGGTTTTGAATGAATTTAAGCAGGAATATTTTCTTTGATGCTGGGAAACTCTAATTATTTCCACATTGAGACTCAAACTCATTCATTTGTGTTTTCTAGGCAGGAAACTACAGCAATTGCTGCAAAGAAACATGATATTTGTGTTGGTGTAGATGACAACTTATGAACTTGCCTAAGAAAAATCTTTGCTATTCTCCAAAACATGTTTGACTGTGATTATCTGCGTCCATTGCATACCAGTTTTACAGTACTTTGTGTGGATATGCCTGGATGAAACCAGAAATATCCTCTTGTGTAATGGCTAACTCAATCCCAGATCTTGCTACAACCTCTGTGTTTGTGTTTTCTGGATATTATCAATGGTCTTTATGTTTTAGAATGAATTTCTGTAGAAGAAATTCTGTTTTGTGCTGGAAATGCTAAGTGATTCCATATGCAGGCCCAATATGTTCACCTTCGTGTTCTCTACGCAGAAGGCTGGAGCAATTGTTGCAAACCAACAGGATATTGATATTTGCAAACATGACTTTTTAGGCACTTGGCCAAGGAAAAGAGTTTGCTTTTCTCCAAAACCAGTTTGAGGGTGATTTTCTGAGTCCATTGCCTACCAGTTCCACAACAGGTTGAATGGAAATGACTGGATGAAACAAACCAGAAATATCCTCTTGTGTTATGGCTAACTCAATCCTAGATCTTGCTACAGGCTCTGCTTTGTGTTTTTTTGATATTATCAATGGACTTTATGGTTTTGAATGAATTTAAGCAGGGAATATTTTCTTTGGTGCTGGGAAACATTAATTAGTCCCACATGGAGACACAAACTCAACACATGCGTGCTGTCTAGGCAGTAAACTACAGCAATTGCTCCAAGAAACATGATATTTGTGTTTGTGTAGATGATATTTTATGCACTTGCCTAAGAAAATACTTTGCTATACTCCAAAACCAGTTTGACTGTGATTATCTGAGTCCATTGCATACCAGTTCCACAGCACTTTGTCCGGATATGCCTGGATGAAACCAGAAATATCCTCTGGTGTTATGGCTAACTCAATCCCAGATCTTGCTACAACCTCTGTGTTTGTGTTTTCTAGATATTATCATTGGACTTTAAGTTTTAGAATGAATTTCAGTAGAGGAAATTTTGTTTTGTGCTGGAAATGCTAAGTGCTTCCATATGCAGGCCAAACATGTTCACATTCGTGTTCTCTACGCAGAAAGCTAGAGCAATCGTTGCAAACAAACAGGATATTGATATTTGCAAACAAGACTTTTTATACACTTGGCCAAGAAAAAGAGTTTGCTTTTCTCCAAAACCAGTTTGAGAGTGATTCCCATAAGCAGGGAATATTTTCTTTGGTGCTGGGAAACACTAATTATTTCCACATGGAGACACAAACTCAACACATTCGTGCTGTCTAGGCAGAAAACTACAGCAATTGCTGCAAACATGATATTTGTGTTGGTGTAGATGACATTTTATGCACTTGCCTAAGAAAATACTTTGCTATTCTCCAACCCAGTTTGACTGTGTTTATCTGAGTCCATTGCATACCAGTAGCACAGCACTTTGACAGGATATGCCTGGATGAGACCAGAATATCCTCTTGGGTTATGGCTAACTCAATCCCAGATCTTGCTACAGGCTCTGCTTTGTGTTTTTTGATATTATCAATGGACTTTATGGTTTGGAATGAATTTAAGCAGGGAATATTTTCTTTGATGTTGGGAAACTCTATTTCCACATGGAGACTCAAACACATTCATTCGTGCTATCTAGGCAGAAAACTACAGCAATTGCTGCAAAGAAACATGATATTTGTGTTGGTGTAGATGACATCTTATGCACTTGCCTAAGAAAAATCTTTGCTATTCTCCAAAACATGTTTGACTGTGATTATCTGCGTCCATTGCATACCAGTTTTACAGTACTTTGTGTGGATATGACTGGATGAAACCAGAAATATCCTCTTGTGTAATGGCTAACTCAATCCCAGATCTTGCTACAACCTCTGTGTTTGTGTTTTCTGGATATTATCAATGGTCTTTATGTTTTAGAATGAATTTCTGTAGAAGAAATTCTGTTTTGTGCTGGAAATGCTAAGTGATTCCATATGCAGGCCCAATATGTTCACATTTGTGTTCTCTACGCAGAAGGCTAGAGCAATTGTTGCAAACCAACAGGATATTGATATTTGCAAACATGACTTTTTAGGCACTTGGCCAAGGAAAAGAGTTTGCTTTTCTCCAAAACCAGTTTGAGGGTGATTTTCTGAGTCCATTGCCTACCAGTTCCACAACAGGTTGAATGGAAATGACTGGATGAAACAAACCAGAAATATCCTCTTGTGTTATGGCTAACTCAATCCTAGATCTTGCTACAGGCTCTGCTTTGTGTTTTTTGATATTATCAATGGACTTTATGGTTTTGAATGAATTTAAGCAGGGAATATTTTCTTTGGTGCTGGGAAACATTAATTAGTCCCACATGGAGACACAAACTCAACACATGCGTGCTGTCTAGGCAGTAAACTACAGCAATTGCTCCAAGAAACATGATATTTGTGTTTGTGTAGATGATATTTTATGCATTAGCCTAAGAAAATACTTTGCTATACTCCAAAACCAGTTTGACTGTGATTATCTGAGTCCATTGCATACCAGTTCCACAGCACTTTGTCTGGATATGCCTGGATGAAACCAGAAATATCCTCTGGTGTTATGGCTAACTCAATCCCAGATCTTGCTACAACCTCTGTGTTTGTGTTTTCTAGATATTATCATTGGACTTTAAGTTTTAGAATGAATTTCAGTAGAGGAAATTTTGTTTTGTGCTGGAAATGCTAAGTGCTTCCATATGCAGGCCAAACATGTTCACATTCGTGTTCTCTACGCAAGAAAGCTAGAGCAATCGTTGCAAACAAACAGGATATTGATATTTGCAAACAAGACTTTTTATACACTTGGCCAAGAAAAAGAGTTTGCTTTTCTCCAAAACCAGTTTGAGAGTGATTCCCATAAGCAGGGAATATTTTCTTTGGTGCTGGGAAACACTAATTAGTTCCACATGGAGACACAAACTCAACACATTCGTGCTGTCTAGGCAGAAAACTACAGCAATTGCTGCAAACAAACATGATATTTGTGTTGGTGTAGATGACATTTTATGCACTGCCAAAGAAAATACTTTGCTATTCTCCAACCCAGTTTGACTGTGATTATCTGAGTCCATTGCATACCAGTAGCACAGCACTTTGACTGGATATGCCTGGATGAAACCCGAAATATCCTCTTGTGTAATGGCTAACTCAATCCCAGGTCTGGCTACAGGCTCTGCTTTGTGTTTTTTGATATTATCAATGGACTTTATGGTTTGGAATGAATTTAAGCAGGGAATATTTTCTTTGATGCTGGGAAACTCTATTTCCACATGGAGACTCAAACACATTCATTCGTGCTATCTAGGCAGAAAACTACAGCAATTGCTGCAAAGAAACATGATATTTGTGTTGGTGTAGATGACATTTTATGCACTTGCCTAAGAAAATACTTTGCTATTCTCCAACCCAGTTTGACTGTGATTATCTGAGTCCATTGCATACCAATGCCAGTGCACTTTGTCCGGATATGCCTGGATGAAACCAGAAATATCCTCTGGTGTTATGGCTAACTCAATCCCAGATCTTACTACAGGCTCTGCTTTATGTTTTTTGATATTATCAATGGGCTTTATGGTTTTGAATGAATTTAAGCAGGAATATTTTCTTTGATGCTGGGAAACTCTAATTATTTCCACATTGAGACTCAAACTCATTCATTTGTGTTTTCTAGGCAGGAAACTACAGCAATTGCTGCAAAGAAACATGATATTTGTGTTGGTGTAGATGACATCTTATGCACTTGCCTAAGAAAAAACTTTGCTATTCTCCAAAACATGTTTGACTGTGATTATCTGAGTCCATTGCATACCAGTTTTACAGTACTTTGTGTGGATATGCCTGGATGAAACCAGAAATATCCTCTTGTGTAATGGCTAACTCAATCCCAGATCTTGCTACAACCTCTGTGTTTGTGTTTTCTGGATATTATCAATGGTCTTTATGTTTTAGAATGAATTTCTGTAGAAGAAATTCTGTTTTGTGCTGGAAATGCTAAGTGATTCCATATGCAGGCCCAATATGTTCACATTTGTGTTTTCTACGCAGAAAGCTAGAGCAATTGTTGCAAACCAACAGGATATTGATATTTGCAAACATGACTTTTTAGGCACTTGGCCAAGGAAAAGAGTTTGCTTTTCTCCAAAACCAGTTTGAGGGTGATTTTCTGAGTCCATTGCCTACCAGTTCCACAACAGGTTGAATGGAAATGACTGGATGAAACAAACCAGAAATATCCTCTTGTGTTATGGCTAACTCAATCCTAGATCTTGCTACAGGCTCTGCTTTGTGTTTTTTGATATTATCAATGGACTTTATGGTTTTGAATGAATTTAAGCAGGGAATATTTTCTTTGGTGCTGGGAAACATTAATTAGTCCCACATGGAGACACAAACTCAACACATTCGTGCTGCCTAGGCAGTAAACTACAGCAATTGCTCCAAGAAACATGATATTTGTGTTTGTGTAGATGATATTTTATGCACTTGCCTAAGAAAATACTTTGCTATACTCCAAAACCAGTTTGACTGTGATTATCTGAGTCCATTGCATACCAGTTCCACAGCACTTTGTCCGGATATGCCTGGATGAAACCAGAAATATCCTCTGGTGTTATGGCTAACTCAATCCCAGATCTTGCTACAACCTCTGTGTTTGTGTTTTCTAGATATTATCATTGGACTTTAAGTTTTAGAATGAATTTCAGTAGAGGAAATTTTGTTTTGTGCTGGAAATGCTAAGTGCTTCCATATGCAGGCCAAACATGTTCACATTCGTGTTCTCTACGCAAGAAAGCTAGAGCAATCGTTGCAAACAAACAGGATATTGATATTTGCAAACAAGACTTTTTATACACTTGGCCAAGAAAAAGAGTTTGCTTTTCTCCAAAACCAGTTTGAGAGTGATTCCCATAAGCAGGGAATATTTTCTTTGGTGCTGGGAAACACTAATTAGTTCCACATGGAGACACAAACTCAACACATTCGTGCTGTCTAGGCAGAAAACTACAGCAATTGCTGCAAACAAACATGATATTTGTGTTGGTGTAGATGACATTTTATGCACTGCCAAAGAAAATACTTTGCTATTCTCCAACCCAGTTTGACTGTGATTATCTGAGTCCATTGCATACCAGTAGCACAGCACTTTGACTGGATATGCCTGGATGAAACCCGAAATATCCTCTTGTGTAATGGCTAACTCAATCCCAGGTCTGGCTACAGGCTCTGCTTTGTGTTTTTTGATATTATCAATGGACTTTATGGTTTGGAATGAATTTAAGCAGGGAATATTTTCTTTGATGCTGGGAAACTCTATTTCCACATGGAGACTCAAACACATTCATTCGTGCTATCTAGGCAGAAAACTACAGCAATTGCTGCAAAGAAACATGATATTTGTGTTGGTGTAGATGACATTTTATGCACTTGCCTAAGAAAATACTTTGCTATTCTCCAACCCAGTTTGACTGTGATTATCTGAGTCCATTGCATACCAATGCCAGTGCACTTTGTCCGGATATGCCTGGATGAAACCAGAAATATCCTCTGGTGTTATGGCTAACTCAATCCCAGATCTTACTACAGGCTCTGCTTTATGTTTTTTGATATTATCAATGGACTTTATGGTTTTGAATGAATTTAAGCAGGAATATTTTCTTTGATGCTGGGAAACTCTAATTATTTCCACATTGAGACTCAAACTCATTCATTTGTGTTTTCTAGGCAGGAAACTACAGCAATTGCTGCAAAGAAACATGATATTTGTGTTGGTGTAGATGACATCTTATGCACTTGCCTAAGAAAAAACTTTGCTATTCTCCAAAACATGTTTGACTGTGATTATCTGAGTCCATTGCATACCAGTTTTACAGTACTTTGTGTGGATATGCCTGGATGAAACCAGAAATATCCTCTTGTGTAATGGCTAACTCAATCCCAGATCTTGCTACAACCTCTGTGTTTGTGTTTTCTGGATATTATCAATGGTCTTTATGTTTTAGAATGAATTTCTGTAGAAGAAATTCTGTTTTGTGCTGGAAATGCTAAGTGATTCCATATGCAGGCCCAATATGTTCACATTTGTGTTTTCTACGCAGAAAGCTAGAGCAATTGTTGCAAACCAACAGGATATTGATATTTGCAAACATGACTTTTTAGGCACTTGGCCAAGGAAAAGAGTTTGCTTTTCTCCAAAACCAGTTTGAGGGTGATTTTCTGAGTCCATTGCCTACCAGTTCCACAACAGGTTGAATGGAAATGACTGGATGAAACAAACCAGAAATATCCTCTTGTGTTATGGCTAACTCAATCCTAGATCTTGCTACAGGCTCTGCTTTGTGTTTTTTGATATTATCAATGGACTTTATGGTTTTGAATGAATTTAAGCAGGGAATATTTTCTTTGGTGCTGGGAAACATTAATTAGTCCCACATGGAGACACAAACTCAACACATTCGTGCTGCCTAGGCAGTAAACTACAGCAATTGCTCCAAGAAACATGATATTTGTGTTTGTGTAGATGATATTTTATGCACTTGCCTAAGAAAATACTTTGCTATACTCCAAAACCAGTTTGACTGTGATTATCTGAGTCCATTGCATACCAGTTCCACAGCACTTTGTCCGGATATGCCTGGATGAAACCAGAAATATCCTCTGGTGTTATGGCTAACTCAATCCCAGATCTTGCTACAACCTCTGTGTTTGTGTTTTCTAGATATTATCATTGGACTTTAAGTTTTAGAATGAATTTCAGTAGAGGAAATTTTGTTTTGTGCTGGAAATGCTAAGTGCTTCCATATGCAGGCCAAACATGTTCACATTCGTGTTCTCTACGCAGAAAGCTAGAGCAATCGTTGCAAACAAACAGGATATTGATATTTGCAAACAAGACTTTTTATACACTTGGCCAAGAAAAAGAGTTTGCTTTTCTCCAAAACCAGTTTGAGAGTGATTCCCATAAGCAGGGAATATTTTCTTTGGTGCTGGGAAACACTAATTAGTTCCACATGGAGACACAAACTCAACACATTCGTGCTGTCTAGGCAGAAAACTACAGCAATTGCTGCAAACAAACATGATATTTGTGTTGGTGTAGATGACATTTTATGCACTTGCCAAAGAAAATACTTTGCTATTCTCCAACCCAGTTTGACTGTGATTATCTGAGTCCATTGCATACCAGTAGCACAGCACTTTGACTGGATATGCCTGGATGAAACCCGAAATATCCTCTTGGGTTATGGCTAACTCAATCCCAGATCTGGCTACATGCTCTGCTTTGTGTTTTTTGATATTATCAATGGACTTTATGGTTTGGAATTGATTTAAGCAGGGAATATTTTCTTTGATGCTGGGAAACTCTATTTCCACATGGAGACTCAAACACATTCATTCGTGCTATCTAGGCAGAAAACTACAGCAATTGCTGCAAAGAAACATGATATTTGTGTTGGTGTAGATGACATTTTATGCACTTGCCTAAGAAAATAGTTTGCTAGTCTCCAAAACCAGTTTGACTGTGATTATCTGAGTCCATTGCATACCAATGCCAGTGCACTTTGTCCGGATATGCCTGGATGAAACCAGAAATATCCTCTGGTGTTATGGCTAACTCAATCCCAGATCTTACTACAGGCTCTGCTTTATGTTTTTTGATATTATCAATGGGCTTTATGGTTTTGAATGAATTTAAGCAGGAATATTTTCTTTGATGCTGGGAAACTCTAATTATTTCCACATTGAGACTCAAACTCATTCATTTGTGTTTTCTAGGCAGGAAACTACAGCAATTGCTGCAAAGAAACATGATATTTGTGTTGGTGTAGATGACATCTTATGCACTTGCCTAAGAAAAATCTTTGCTATTCTCCAAAACATGTTTGACTGTGATTATCTGCGTCCATTGCATACCAGTTTTACAGTACTTTGTGTGGATATGACTGGATGAAACCAGAAATATCCTCTTGTGTAATGGCTAACTCAATCCCAGATCTTGCTACAACCTCTGTGTTTGTGTTTTCTGGATATTATCAATGGTCTTTATGTTTTAGAATGAATTTCTGTAGAAGAAATTCTGTTTTGTGCTGGAAATGCTAAGTGATTCCATATGCAGGCCCAATATGTTCACATTTGTGTTCTCTACGCAGAAGGCTAGAGCAATTGTTGCAAACCAACAGGATATTGATATTTGCAAACATGACTTTTTAGGCACTTGGCCAAGGAAAAGAGTTTGCTTTTCTCCAAAACCAGTTTGAGGGTGATTTTCTGAGTCCATTGCCTACCAGTTCCACAACAGGTTGAATGGAAATGACTGGATGAAACAAACCAGAAATATCCTCTTGTGTTATGGCTAACTCAATCCTAGATCTTGCTACAGGCTCTGCTTTGTGTTTTTTGATATTATCAATGGACTTTATGGTTTTGAATGAATTTAAGCAAGGAATATTTTCTTTGGTGCTGGGAAACATTAATTAGTCCCACATGGAGACACAAACTCAACACATGCGTGCTGTCTAGGCAGTAAACTACAGCAATTGCTCCAAGAAACATGATATTTGTGTTTGTGTAGATGATATTTTATGCATTAGCCTAAGAAAATACTTTGCTATACTCCAAAACCAGTTTGACTGTGATTATCTGAGTCCATTGCATACCAGTTCCACAGCACTTTGTCTGGATATGCCTGGATGAAACCAGAAATATCCTCTGGTGTTATGGCTAACTCAATCCCAGATCTTGCTACAACCTCTGTGTTTGTGTTTTCTAGATATTATCATTGGACTTTAAGTTTTAGAATGAATTTCAGTAGAGGAAATTTTGTTTTGTGCTGGAAATGCTAAGTGCTTCCATATGCAGGCCAAACATGTTCACATTCGTGTTCTCTACGCAAGAAAGCTAGAGCAATCGTTGCAAACAAACAGGATATTGATATTTGCAAACAAGACTTTTTATACACTTGGCCAAGAAAAAGAGTTTGCTTTTCTCCAAAACCAGTTTGAGAGTGATTCCCATAAGCAGGGAATATTTTCTTTGGTGCTGGGAAACACTAATTAGTTCCACATGGAGACACAAACTCAACACATTCGTGCTGTCTAGGCAGAAAACTACAGCAATTGCTGCAAACAAACATGATATTTGTGTTGGTGTAGATGACATTTTATGCACTGCCAAAGAAAATACTTTGCTATTCTCCAACCCAGTTTGACTGTGATTATCTGAGTCCATTGCATACCAGTAGCACAGCACTTTGACTGGATATGCCTGGATGAAACCCGAAATATCCTCTTGTGTAATGGCTAACTCAATCCCAGGTCTGGCTACAGGCTCTGCTTTGTGTTTTTTGATATTATCAATGGACTTTATGGTTTGGAATGAATTTAAGCAGGGAATATTTTCTTTGATGCTGGGAAACTCTATTTCCACATGGAGACTCAAACACATTCATTCGTGCTATCTAGGCAGAAAACTACAGCAATTGCTGCAAAGAAACATGATATTTGTGTTGGTGTAGATGACATTTTATGCACTTGCCTAAGAAAATACTTTGCTATTCTCCAACCCAGTTTGACTGTGATTATCTGAGTCCATTGCATACCAATGCCAGTGCACTTTGTCCGGATATGCCTGGATGAAACCAGAAATATCCTCTGGTGTTATGGCTAACTCAATCCCAGATCTTACTACAGGCTCTGCTTTATGTTTTTTGATATTATCAATGGGCTTTATGGTTTTGAATGAATTTAAGCAGGAATATTTTCTTTGATGCTGGGAAACTCTAATTATTTCCACATTGAGACTCAAACTCATTCATTTGTGTTTTCTAGGCAGGAAACTACAGCAATTGCTGCAAAGAAACATGATATTTGTGTTGGTGTAGATGACATCTTATGCACTTGCCTAAGAAAAAACTTTGCTATTCTCCAAAACATGTTTGACTGTGATTATCTGAGTCCATTGCATACCAGTTTTACAGTACTTTGTGTGGATATGCCTGGATGAAACCAGAAATATCCTCTTGTGTAATGGCTAACTCAATCCCAGATCTTGCTACAACCTCTGTGTTTGTGTTTTCTGGATATTATCAATGGTCTTTATGTTTTAGAATGAATTTCTGTAGAAGAAATTCTGTTTTGTGCTGGAAATGCTAAGTGATTCCATATGCAGGCCCAATATGTTCACATTTGTGTTTTCTACGCAGAAAGCTAGAGCAATTGTTGCAAACCAACAGGATATTGATATTTGCAAACATGACGTTTTAGGCACTTGGCCAAGGAAAAGAGTTTGCTTTTCTCCAAAACCAGTTTGAGGGTGATTTTCTGAGTCCATTGCCTACCAGTTCCACAACAGGTTGAATGGAAATGACTGGATGAAACCAGAAATATCATCTTGTGTTATGGCTAACTCAATCCTAGATCTTGCTACAGGCTCTGCTTTGTGTTTTTTGATATTATCAATGGACTTTATGGTTTTGAATGAATTTAAGCAGGGAATATTTTCTTTGGTGCTGGGAAACATTAATTAGTCCCACATGGAGACACAAACTCAACACATTCGTGCTGCCTAGGCAGTAAACTACAGCAATTGCTCCAAGAAACATGATATTTGTGTTTGTGTAGATGATATTTTATGCACTTGCCTAAGAAAATACTTTGCTATACTCCAAAACCAGTTTGACTGTGATTATCTGAGTCCATTGCATACCAGTTCCACAGCACTTTGTCCGGATATGCCTGGATGAAACCAGAAATATCCTCTGGTGTTATGGCTAACTCAATCCCAGATCTTGCTACAACCTCTGTGTTTGTGTTTTCTAGATATTATCATTGGACTTTAAGTTTTAGAATGAATTTCAGTAGAGGAAATTTTGTTTTGTGCTGGAAATGCTAAGTGCTTCCATATGCAGGCCAAACATGTTCACATTCGTGTTCTCTACGCAGAAAGCTAGAGCAATCGTTGCAAACAAACAGGATATTGATATTTGCAAACAAGACTTTTTATACACTTGGCCAAGAAAAAGAGTTTGCTTTTCTCCAAAACCAGTTTGAGAGTGATTCCCATAAGCAGGGAATATTTTCTTTGGTGCTGGGAAACACTAATTAGTTCCACATGGAGACACAAACTCAACACATTCGTGCTGTCTAGGCAGAAAACTACAGCAATTGCTGCAAACAAACATGATATTTGTGTTGGTGTAGATGACATTTTATGCACTTGCCAAAGAAAATACTTTGCTATTCTCCAACCCAGTTTGACTGTGATTATCTGAGTCCATTGCATACCAGTAGCACAGCACTTTGACTGGATATGCCTGGATGAAACCCGAAATATCCTCTTGGGTTATGGCTAACTCAATCCCAGATCTGGCTACATGCTCTGCTTTGTGTTTTTTGATATTATCAATGGACTTTATGGTTTGGAATTGATTTAAGCAGGGAATATTTTCTTTGATGCTGGGAAACTCTATTTCCACATGGAGACTCAAACACATTCATTCGTGCTATCTAGGCAGAAAACTACAGCAATTGCTGCAAAGAAACATGATATTTGTGTTGGTGTAGATGACATTTTATGCACTTGCCTAAGAAAATAGTTTGCTAGTCTCCAAAACCAGTTTGACTGTGATTATCTGAGTCCATTGCATACCAATGCCAGTGCACTTTGTCCGGATATGCCTGGATGAAACCAGAAATATCCTCTGGTGTTATGGCTAACTCAATCCCAGATCTTACTACAGGCTCTGCTTTATGTTTTTTGATATTATCAATGGGCTTTATGGTTTTGAATGAATTTAAGCAGGAATATTTTCTTTGATGCTGGGAAACTCTAATTATTTCCACATTGAGACTCAAACTCATTCATTTGTGTTTTCTAGGCAGGAAACTACAGCAATTGCTGCAAAGAAACATGATATTTGTGTTGGTGTAGATGACATCTTATGCACTTGCCTAAGAAAAATCTTTGCTATTCTCCAAAACATGTTTGACTGTGATTATCTGAGTCCATTGCATACCAGTTTTACAGTACTTTGTGTGGATATGCCTGGATGAAACCAGAAATATCCTCTTGTGTAATGGCTAACTCAATCCCAGATCTTGCTACAACCTCTGTGTTTGTGTTTTCTGGATATTATCAATGGTCTTTATGTTTTAGAATGAATTTCTGTAGAAGAAATTCTGTTTTGTGCTGGAAATGCTAAGTGATTCCATATGCAGGCCCAATATGTTCACATTTGTGTTTTCTACGCAGAAAGCTAGAGCAATTGTTGCAAACCAACAGGAGATTGATATTTGCAAACATGACTTTTTAGGCACTTGGCCAAGGAAAAGAGTTTGCTTTTCTCCAAAACCAGTTTGAGGGTGATTTTCTGAGTCCATTGCCTACCAGTTCCACAACAGGTTGAATGGAAATGACTGGATGAAACCAGAAATATCCTCTTGTGTTATGGCTAACTCAATCCTAGATCTTGCTACAGGCTCTGCTTTGTGTTTTTTGATATTATCAATGGACTTTATGGTTTTGAATGAATTTAAGCAGGGAATATTTTCTTTGGTGCTGGGAAACATTAATTAGTCCCACATGGAGACACAAACTCAACACATTCGTGCTGTCTAGGCAGTAAACTACAGCAATTGCTCCAAGAAACATGATATTTGTGTTTGTGTAGATGATATTTTATGCACTTGCCTAAGAAAATACTTTGCTATACTCCAAAACCAGTTTGACTGTGATTATCTGAGTCCATTGCATACCAGTTCCACAGCACTTTGTCCGGATATGCCTGGATGAAACCAGAAATATCCTCTGGTGTTATGGCTAACTCAATCCCAGATCTTGCTACAACCTCTGTGTTTGTGTTTTCTAGATATTATCATTGGACTTTAAGTTTTAGAATGACTTTCAGTAGAGGAAATTTTGTTTTGTGCTGGAAATGCTAAGTGCTTCCATATGCAGGCCAAACATGTTCACATTCGTGTTCTCTACGCAGAAAGCTAGAGCAATCATTGCAAACAAACAGGATATTGATATTTGCAAACAAGACTTTTTATACACTTGGCCAAGAAAAAGAGTTTGCTTTTCTCCAAAACCAGTTTGAGAGTGATTCCCATAAGCAGGGAATATTTTCTTTGGTGCTGGGAAACACTAATTAGTTCCACATGGAGACACAAACTCAACACATTCGTGCTGTCTAGGCAGATAACTACAGCAATTGCTGCAAAGAAACATGATATTTGTGTTGGTGTAGATGACATTTTATGCACTTGCCTAAGAAAATAGTTTGCTAGTCTCCAAAACCAGTTTGACTGTGATTATCTGAGTTCATTGCATACCAATGCCAGTGCACTTTGTCCGGATATGCCTGGATGAAACCAGAAATATCCTCTGGTGTTATGGCTAACTCAATCCCAGATCTTACTACAGGCTCTGCTTTATGTTTTTTGATATTATCAATGGGCTTTATGGTTTTGAATGAATTTAAGCAGGAATATTTTCTTTGATGCTGGGAAACTCTAATTATTTCCACATTGAGACTCAAACTCATTCATTTGTGTTTTCTAGGCAGGAAACTACAGCAATTGCTGCAAAGAAGCATGATATTTGTGTTGGTGTAGATGACATCTTATGCACTTGCCTAAGAAAAATCTTTGCTATTCTCCAAAACATGTTTGACTGTGATTATCTGAGTCCATTGCATACCAGTTTTACAGTACTTTGTGTGGATATGACTGGATGAAACCAGAAATATCCTCTTGTGTAATGGCTAACTCAATCCCAGATCTTGCTACAACCTCTGTGTTTGTGTTTTCTGGATATTATCAATGGTCTTTATGTTTTAGAATGAATTTCTGTAGAAGAAATTCTGTTTTGTGCTGGAAATGCTAAGTGATTCCATATGCAGGCCCAATATGTTCACATTTGTGTTTTCTACGCAGAAAGCTAGAGCAATTGTTGCAAACCAACAGGATATTGATATTTGCAAACATGACTTTTTAGGCACTTGGCCAAGGAAAAGAGTTTGCTTTTCTCCAAAACCAGTTTGAGGGTGATTTTCTGAGTCCATTGCCTACCAGTTCCACAACAGGTTGAATGGAAATGACTGGATGAAACCAGAAATATCCTCTTGTGTTATGGCTAACTCAATCCTAGATCTTGCTACAGGCTCTGCTTTGTGTTTTTTGATATTATCAATGGACTTTATGGTTTTGAATGAATTTAAGCAGGGAATATTTTCTTTGGTGCTGGGAAACATTAATTAGTCCCACATGGAGACACAAACTCAACACATTCGTGCTGTCTAGGCAGTAAACTACAGCAATTGCTCCAAGAAACATGATATTTGTGTTTGTGTAGATGATATTTTATGCACTTGCCTAAGAAAATACTTTGCTATACTCCAAAACCAGTTTGACTGTGATTATCTGAGTCCATTGCATACCAGTTCCACAGCACTTTGTCCGGATATGCCTGGATGAAACCAGAAATATCCTCTGGTGTTATGGCTAAATCAATCCCAGATCTTGCTACAACCTCTGTGTTTGTGTTTTCTAGATATTATCATTGGACTTTAAGTTTTAGAATGACTTTCAGTAGAGGAAATTTTGTTTTGTGCTGGAAATGCTAAGTGCTTCCATATGCAGGCCAAACATGTTCACATTCGTGTTCTCTACGCAGAAAGCTAGAGCAATCGTTGCAAACAAACAGGATATTGATATTTGCAAACAAGACTTTTTATACACTTGGCCAAGAAAAAGAGTTTGCTTTTCTCCAAAACCAGTTTGAGAGTGATTCCCATAAGCAGGGAATATTTTCTTTGGTGCTGGGAAACACTAATTAGTTCCACATGGAGACACAAACTCAACACATTCGTGCTGTCTAGGCAGAAAACTACAGCAATTGCTGCAAACAAACATGATATTTGTGTTGGTGTAGATGACATTTTATGCACTTGCCTAAGAAAATAGTTTGCTAGTCTCCAAAACCAGTTTGACTGTGATTATCTGAGTCCATTGCATACCAGTAGCAGAGCACTTTGACTGGATATGCCTGGATGAAACCCGAAATATCCTCTTGGGTTATGGCTAACTCAATCCCAGATCTTACTACAGGCTCTGCTTTGTGTTTTTTGATATTATCAATGGACTTTATGGTTTTGAATGAATTTAAGCAGGAATATTTTCTTTGATGCTGGGAAACTCTAATTATTTCCACATTGAGACTCAAACTCATTCATTTGTGTTTTCTAGGCAGGAAACTACAGCAATTGCTGCAAAGAAACATGATATTTGTGTTGGTGTAGATGACATCTTATGCACTTGCCTAAGTAAAAACTTTGCTATTCTCCAAAACATGTTTGACTGTGATTATCTGAGTCCATTGCATACCAGTTTTACAGTACTTTGTGTGGATATGCCTGGATGAAACCAGAAATATCCTCTTGTGTAATGGCTAACTCAATCCCAGATCTTGCTACAACCTCTGTGTTTGTGTTTTCTGGATATTATCAATGGTCTTTATGTTTTAGAATGAATTTCTGTAGAAGAAATTCTGTTTTGTGCTGGAAATGCTAAGTGATTCCATATGCAGGCCCAATATGTTCACATTTGTGTTTTCTACGCAGAAAGCTAGAGCAATTGTTGCAAACCAACAGGATATTGATATTTGCAAACATGACTTTTTAGGCACTTGGCCAAGGAAAAGAGTTTGCTTTTCTCCAAAACCAGTTTGAGGGTGATTTTCTGAGTCCATTGCCTACCAGTTCCACAACAGGTTGAATGGAAATGACTGGATGAAACCAGAAATATCCTCTTGTGTTATGGCTAACTCAATCCTAGATCTTGCTACAGGCTCTGCTTTGTGTTTTTTGATATTATCAATGGACTTTATGGTTTTGAATGAATTTAAGCAGGGAATATTTTCTTTGGTGCTGGGAAACATTAATTAGTTCCACATGGAGACACAAACTCAACACATTCGTGCTGTCTAGGCAGTAAACTACAGCAATTGCTCCAAGAAACATGATATTTGTGTTTGTGTAGATGATATTTTATGCACTTGCCTAAGAAAATACTTTGCTATACTCCAAAACCAGTTTGACTGTGATTATCTGAGTCCATTGCATACCAGTTCCACAGCACTTTGTCCGGATATGCCTGGATGAAACCAGAAATATCCTCTGGTGTTATGGCTAACTCAATCCCAGATCTTGCTACAACCTCTGTGTTTGTGTTTTCTAGATATTATCATTGGACTTTAAGTTTTAGAATGAATTTCAGTAGAGGAAATTTTGTTTTGTGCTGGAAATGCTAAGTGCTTCCATATGCAGGCCAAACATGTTCACATTTGTGTTCTCTACGCAGAAAGCTAGAGCAATCGTTGCAAACAAACAGGATATTGATATTTGCAAACAAGACTTTTTATACACTTGGCCAAGAAAAAGAGTTTGCTTTTCTCCAAAACCAGTTTGAGAGTGATTCCCATAAGCAGGGAATATTTTCTTTGGTGCTGGGAAACACTAATTAGTTCCACATGGAGACACAAACTCAACACATTCGTGCTGTCTAGGCAGAAAACTACAGCAATTGCTGCAAACAAACATGATATTTGTGTTGGTGTAGATGACATTTTATGCACTTGCCAAAGAAAATACTTTGCTATTCTCCAACCCAGTTTGACTGTGATTATCTGAGTCCATTGCATACCAGTAGCACAGCACTTTGACTGGATATGCCTGGATGAGACCAGAAATATCCTCTTGGGTTATGGCTAACTCAATCCCAGATCTGGCTACAGGCTCTGCTTTGTGTTTTTTGATATTATCAATGGACTTTATGGTTTGGAATTGATTTAAGCAGGGAATATTTTCTTTGATGCTGGGAAACTCTATTTCCACATGGAGACTCAAACACATTCATTCGTGCTATCTAGGCAGAAAACTACAGCAATTGCTGCAAAGAAACATGATATTTGTGTTGGTGTAGATGACATTTTATGCACTTGCCTAAGAAAATAGTTTGCTAGTCTCCAAAACCAGTTTGACTGTGATTATCTGAGTCCATTGCATACCAATGCCAGTGCACTTTGTCCGGATATGCCTGGATGAAACCAGAAATATCCTCTGGTGTTATGGCTAACTCAATCCCAGATCTTACTACAGGCTCTGCTTTATGTTTTTTGATATTATCAATGGGCTTTATGGTTTTGAATGAATTTAAGCAGGAATATTTTCTTTGATGCTGGGAAACTCTAATTATTTCCACATTGAGACTCAAACTCATTCATTTGTGTTTTCTAGGCAGGAAACTACAGCAATTGCTGCAAAGAAACATGATATTTGTGTTGGTGTAGATGACATCTTATGCACTTGCCTAAGAAAAATCTTTGCTATTCTCCAAAACATGTTTGACTGTGATTATCTGAGTCCATTGCATACCAGTTTTACAGTACTTTGTGTGGATATGACTGGATGAAACTAGAAATATCCTCTTGTGTAATGGCTAACTCAATCCCAGATCTTGCTACAACCTCTGTGTTTGTGTTTTCTGGATATTATCAATGGTCTTTATGTTTTAGAATGAATTTCTGTAGAAGAAATTCTGTTTTGTGCTGGAAATGCTAAGTGATTCCATATGCAGGCCCAATATGTTCACATTTGTGTTTTCTACGCAGAAAGCTAGAGCAATTGTTGCAAACCAACAGGATATTGATATTTGCAAACATGACTTTTTAGGCACTTGGCCAAGGAAAAGAGTTTGCTTTTCTCCAAAACCAGTTTGAGGGTGATTTTCTGAGTCCATTGCCTACCAGTTCCACAACAGGTTGAATGGAAATGACTGGATGAAACCAGAAATATCCTCTTGTGTTATGGCTAACTCAATCCTAGATCTTGCTACAGGCTCTGCTTTGTGTTTTTTGATATTATCAATGGACTTTATGGTTTTGAATGAATTTAAGCAGGGAATATTTTCTTTGGTGCTGGGAAACATTAATTAGTCCCACATGGAGAAACAAACTCAACACATTCGTGCTGTCTAGGCAGTAAACTACAGCAATTGCTCCAAGAAACATGATATTTGTGTTTGTGTAGATGATATTTTATGCACTTGCCTAAGAAAATACTTTGCTATACTCCAAAACCAGTTTGACTGTGATTATCTGAGTCCATTGCATACCAGTTCCACAGCACTTTGTCCGGATATGCCTGGATGAAACCAGAAATATCCTCTGGTGTTATGGCTAACTCAATCCCAGATCTTGCTACAACCTCTGTGTTTGTGTTTTCTAGATATCATCATTGGACTTTAAGTTTTAGAATGACTTTCAGTAGAGGAAATTTTGTTTTGTGCTGGAAATGCTAAGTGCTTCCATATGCAGGCCAAACATGTTCACATTCGTGTTCTCTACGCAGAAAGCTAGAGCAATCATTGCAAACAAACAGGATATTGATATTTGCAAACAAGACTTTTTATACACTTGGCCAAGAAAAAGAGTTTGCTTTTCTCCAAAACCAGTTTGAGAGTGATTCCCATAAGCAGGGAATATTTTCTTTGGTGCTGGGAAACACTAATTAGTTCCACATGGAGACACAAACTCAACACATTCGTGCTGTCTAGGCAGATAACTACAGCAATTGCTGCAAAGAAACATGATATTTGTGTTGGTGTAGATGACATTTTATGCACTTGCCTAAGAAAATAGTTTGCTAGTCTCCAAAACCAGTTTGACTGTGATTATCTGAGTTCATTGCATACCAATGCCAGTGCACTTTGTCCGGATATGCCTGGATGAAACCAGAAATATCCTCTGGAGTTATGGCTAACTCAATCCCAGATCTTACTACAGGCTCTGCTTTATGTTTTTTGATATTATCAATGGGCTTTATGGTTTTGAATGAATTTAAGCAGGAATATTTTCTTTGATGCTGGGAAACTCTAATTATTTCCACATTGAGACTCAAACTCATTCATTTGTGTTTTCTAGGCAGGAAACTACAGCAATTGCTGCAAAGAAGCATGATATTTGTGTTGGTGTAGATGACATCTTATGCACTTGCCTAAGAAAAATCTTTGCTATTCTCCAAAACATGTTTGACTGTGATTATCTGAGTCCATTGCATACCAGTTTTACAGTACTTTGTGTGGATATGACTGGATGAAACCAGAAATATCCTCTTGTGTAATGGCTAACTCAATCCCAGATCTTGCTACAACCTCTGTGTTTGTGTTTTCTGGATATTATCAATGGTCTTTATGTTTTAGAATGAATTTCTGTAGAAGAAATTCTGTTTTGTGCTGGAAATGCTAAGTGATTCCATATGCAGGCCCAATATGTTCACATTTGTGTTTTCTACGCAGAAAGCTAGAGCAATTGTTGCAAACCAACAGGATATTGATATTTGCAAACATGACTTTTTAGGCACTTGGCCAAGGAAAAGAGTTTGCTTTTCTCCAAAACCAGTTTGAGGGTGATTTTCTGAGTCCATTGCCTACCAGTTCCACAACAGGTTGAATGGAAATGACTGGATGAAACA
This sequence comes from Lepus europaeus, assembly GCF_033115175.1. NCBI lineage: Eukaryota > Metazoa > Chordata > Mammalia > Lagomorpha > Leporidae > Lepus > Lepus europaeus. Next base: position 84,087,448 of record NC_084832.1, read on the forward strand.
AACCAGAAATATCCTCTTGTGTTATGGCTAACTCAATCCTAGATCTTGCTACAGGCTCTGCTTTGTGTTTTTTGATATTATCAATGGACTTTATGGTTTTGAATGAATTTAAGCAGGGAATATTTTCTTTGGTGCTGGGAAACATTAATTAGTCCCACATGGAGACACAAACTCAACACATTCGTGCTGTCTAGGCAGTAAACTACAGCAATTGCTCCAAGAAACATGATATTTGTGTTTGTGTAGATGATATTTTATGCACTTGCCTAAGAAAATACTTTGCTATACTCCAAAACCAGTTTGACTGTGATTATCTGAGTCCATTGCATACCAGTTCCACAGCACTTTGTCCGGATATGCCTGGATGAAACCAGAAATATCCTCTGGTGTTATGGCTAACTCAATCCCAGATCTTGCTACAACCTCTGTGTTTGTGTTTTCTAGATATTATCATTGGACTTTAAGTTTTAGAATGAATTTCAGTAGAGGAAATTTTGTTTTGTGCTGGAAATGCTAAGTGCTTCCATATGCAGGCCAAACATGTTCACATTCGTGTTCTCTACGCAGAAAGCTAGAGCAATCGTTGCAAACAAACAGGATATTGATATTTGCAAACAAGACTTTTTATACACTTGGCCAAGAAAAAGAGTTTGCTTTTCTCCAAAACCAGTTTGAGAGTGATTCCCATAAGCAGGGAATATTTTCTTTGGTGCTGGGAAACACTAATTAGTTCCACATGGAGACACAAACTCAACACATTCGTGCTGTCTAGGCAGAAAACTACAGCAATTGCTGCAAACAAACATGATATTTGTGTTGGTGTAGATGACATTTTATGCACTTGCCTAAGAAAATAGTTTGCTAGTCTCCAAAACCAGTTTGACTGTGATTATCTGAGTCCATTGCATACCAGTAGCAGAGCACTTTGACTGGATATGCCTGGATGAAACCCGAAATATCCTCTTGGGTTATGGCTAACTCAATCCCAGATCTTACTACAGGCTCTGCTTTGTGTTTTTTGATATTATCAATGGACTTTATGGTTTTGAATGAATTTAAGCAGGAATATTTTCTTTGATGCTGGGAAACTCTAATTATTTCCACATTGAGACTCAAACTCATTCATTTGTGTTTTCTAGGCAGGAAACTACAGCAATTGCTGCAAAGAAACATGATATTTGTGTTGGTGTAGATGACATCTTATGCACTTGCCTAAGTAAAAACTTTGCTATTCTCCAAAACATGTTTGACTGTGATTATCTGAGTCCATTGCATACCAGTTTTACAGTACTTTGTGTGGATATGCCTGGATGAAACCAGAAATATCCTCTTGTGTAATGGCTAACTCAATCCCAGATCTTGCTACAACCTCTGTGTTTGTGTTTTCTGGATATTATCAATGGTCTTTATGTTTTAGAATGAATTTCTGTAGAAGAAATTCTGTTTTGTGCTGGAAATGCTAAGTGATTCCATATGCAGGCCCAATATGTTCACATTTGTGTTTTCTACGCAGAAAGCTAGAGCAATTGTTGCAAACCAACAGGATATTGATATTTGCAAACATGACTTTTTAGGCACTTGGCCAAGGAAAAGAGTTTGCTTTTCTCCAAAACCAGTTTGAGGGTGATTTTCTGAGTCCATTGCCTACCAGTTCCACAACAGGTTGAATGGAAATGACTGGATGAAACCAGAAATATCCTCTTGTGTTATGGCTAACTCAATCCTAGATCTTGCTACAGGCTCTGCTTTGTGTTTTTTGATATTATCAATGGACTTTATGGTTTTGAATGAATTTAAGCAGGGAATATTTTCTTTGGTGCTGGGAAACATTAATTAGTCCCACATGGAGACACAAACTCAACACATTCGTGCTGTCTAGGCAGTAAACTACAGCAATTGCTCCAAGAAACATGATATTTGTGTTTGTGTAGATGATATTTTATGCACTTGCCTAAGAAAATACTTTGCTATACTCCAAAACCAGTTTGACTGTGATTATCTGAGTCCATTGCATACCAGTTCCACAGCACTTTGTCCGGATATGCCTGGATGAAACCAGAAATATCCTCTGGTGTTATGGCTAACTCAATCCCAGATCTTGCTACAACCTCTGTGTTTGTGTTTTCTAGATATTATCATTGGACTTTAAGTTTTAGAATGAATTTCAGTAGAGGAAATTTTGTTTTGTGCTGGAAATGCTAAGTGCTTCCATATGCAGGCCAAACATGTTCACATTTGTGTTCTCTACGCAGAAAGCTAGAGCAATCGTTGCAAACAAACAGGATATTGATATTTGCAAACAAGACTTTTTATACACTTGGCCAAGAAAAAGAGTTTGCTTTTCTCCAAAACCAGTTTGAGAGTGATTCCCATAAGCAGGGAATATTTTCTTTGGTGCTGGGAAACACTAATTAGTTCCACATGGAGACACAAACTCAACACATTCGTGCTGTCTAGGCAGAAAACTACAGCAATTGCTGCAAACAAACATGATATTTGTGTTGGTGTAGATGACATTTTATGCACTTGCCTAAGAAAATAGTTTGCTAGTCTCCAAAACCAGTTTGACTGTGATTATCTGAGTCCATTGCATACCAGTAGCAGAGCACTTTGACTGGATATGCCTGGATGAAACCCGAAATATCCTCTTGGGTTATGGCTAACTCAATCCCAGATCTTACTACAGGCTCTGCTTTGTGTTTTTTGATATTATCAATGGACTTTATGGTTTTGAATGAATTTAAGCAGGAATATTTTCTTTGATGCTGGGAAACTCTAATTATTTCCACATTGAGACTCAAACTCATTCATTTGTGTTTTCTAGGCAGGAAACTACAGCAATTGCTGCAAAGAAACATGATATTTGTGTTGGTGTAGATGACATCTTATGCACTTGCCTAAGTAAAAACTTTGCTATTCTCCAAAACATGTTTGACTGTGATTATCTGAGTCCATTGCATACCAGTTTTACAGTACTTTGTGTGGATATGCCTGGATGAAACCAGAAATATCCTCTTGTGTAATGGCTAACTCAATCCCAGATCTTGCTACAACCTCTGTGTTTGTGTTTTCTGGATATTATCAATGGTCTTTATGTTTTAGAATGAATTTCTGTAGAAGAAATTCTGTTTTGTGCTGGAAATGCTAAGTGATTCCATATGCAGGCCCAATATGTTCACATTTGTGTTTTCTACGCAGAAAGCTAGAGCAATTGTTGCAAACCAACAGGATATTGATATTTGCAAACATGACTTTTTAGGCACTTGGCCAAGGAAAAGAGTTTGCTTTTCTCCAAAACCAGTTTGAGGGTGATTTTCTGAGTCCATTGCCTACCAGTTCCACAACAGGTTGAATGGAAATGACTGGATGAAACCAGAAATATCCTCTTGTGTTATGGCTAACTCAATCCTAGATCTTGCTACAGGCTCTGCTTTGTGTTTTTTGATATTATCAATGGACTTTATGGTTTTGAATGAATTTAAGCAGGGAATATTTTCTTTGGTGCTGGGAAACATTAATTAGTCCCACATGGAGACACAAACTCAACACATTCGTGCTGTCTAGGCAGTAAACTACAGCAATTGCTCCAAGAAACATGATATTTGTGTTTGTGTAGATGATATTTTATGCACTTGCCTAAGAAAATACTTTGCTATACTCCAAAACCAGTTTGACTGTGATTATCTGAGTCCATTGCATACCAGTTCCACAGCACTTTGTCCGGATATGCCTGGATGAAACCAGAAATATCCTCTGGTGTTATGGCTAACTCAATCCCAGATCTTGCTACAACCTCTGTGTTTGTGTTTTCTAGATATTATCATTGGACTTTAAGTTTTAGAATGAATTTCAGTAGAGGAAATTTTGTTTTGTGCTGGAAATGCTAAGTGCTTCCATATGCAGGCCAAACATGTTCACATTTGTGTTCTCTACGCAGAAAGCTAGAGCAATCGTTGCAAACAAACAGGATATTGATATTTGCAAACAAGACTTTTTATACACTTGGCCAAGAAAAAGAGTTTGCTTTTCTCCAAAACCAGTTTGAGAGTGATTCCCATAAGCAGGGAATATTTTCTTTGGTGCTGGGAAACACTAATTAGTTCCACATGGAGACACAAACTCAACACATTCGTGCTGTCTAGGCAGAAAACTACAGCACTTGCTGCAAACAAACATGATATTTGTGTTGGTGTAGATGACATTTTATGCACTTGCCAAAGAAAATACTTTGCTATTCTCCAACCCAGTTTGACTGTGATTATCTGAGTCCATTGCATACCAGTAGCACAGCACTTTGACTGGATATGCCTGGATGAGACCAGAAATATCCTCTTGGGTTATGGCTAACTCAATCCCAGATCTGGCTACAGGCTCTGCTTTGTGTTTTTTGATATTATCAATGGGCTTTATGGTTTGGAATGGATTTAAGCAGGGAATATTTTCTTTGATGCTGGGAAACTCTATTTCCACATGGAGACTCAAACTCATTCATTTGTGTTTTCTAGGCAGGAAACTACAGCAATTGCTGCAAAGAAACATGATATTTGTGTTGGTGTAGATGACATCTTATGCACTTGCCTAAGAAAAACTTTGCTATTCTCCAAAACATGTTTGACTGTGATTATCTGAGTCCATTGCATACCAGTTTTACAGTACTTTGTGTGGATATGCCTGGATGAAACCAGAAATATCCTCTTGTGTAATGGCTAACTCAATCCCAGATCTTGCTACAACCTCTGTGTATGTGTTTTCTGGATATTATCAATGGTCTTTATGTTTTAGAATGAATTTCTGTAGAAGAAATTCTGTTTTGTGCTGGAAATGCTAAGTGATTCCATATGCAGGCCCAATATGTTCACATTTGTGTTTTCTACGCAGAAAGCTAGAGCAATTGTTGCAAACCAACAGGATATTGATATTTGCAAACATGACTTTTTAGGCACTTGGCCAAGGAAAAGAGTTTGCTTTTCTCCAAAACCAGTTTGAGGGTGATTTTCTGAGTCCATTGCCTACCAGTTCCACAACAGGTTGAATGGAAATGACTGGATGAAACCAGAAATATCCTCTTGTGTTATGGCTAACTCAATCCTAGATCTTGCTACAGGCTCTGCTTTGTGTTTTTGATATTATCAATGGACTTTATGGTTTTGAATGAATTTAAGCAGGGAATATTTTCTTTGGTGCTGGGAAACATTAATTAGTCCCACATGGAGACACAAACTCAACACATTCGTGCTGTCTAGGCAGTAAACTACAGCAATTGCTCCAAGAAACATGATATTTGTGTTTGTGTAGATGATATTTTATGCACTTGCCTAAGAAAATACTTTGCTATACTCCAAAACCAGTTTGACTGTGATTATCTGAGTCCATTGCATACCAGTTCCACAGCACTTTGTCCGGATATGCCTGGATGAAACCAGAAATATCCTCTGGTGTTATGGCTAACTCAATCCCAGATCTTGCTACAACCTCTGTGTTTGTGTTTTCTAGATATTATCATTGGACTTTAAGTTTTAGAATGACTTTCAGTAGAGGAAATTTTGTTTTGTGCTGGAAATGCTAAGTGCTTCCATATGCAGGCCAAACATGTTCACATTCGTGTTCTCTACGCAGAAAGCTAGAGCAATCATTGCAAACAAACAGGATATTGATATTTGCAAACAAGACTTTTTATACACTTGGCCAAGAAAAAGAGTTTGCTTTTCTCCAAAACCAGTTTGAGAGTGATTCCCATAAGCAGGGAATATTTTCTTTGGTGCTGGGAAACACTAATTAGTTCCACATGGAGACACAAACTCAACACATTCGTGCTGTCTAGGCAGAAAACTACAGCAATTGCTGCAAACAAACATGATATTTGTGTTGGTGTAGATGACATTTTATGCACTTGCCTAAGAAAATAGTTTGCTAGTCTCCAAAACCAGTTTGACTGTGATTATCTGAGTCCATTGCATACCAGTAGCAGAGCACTTTGAATGGATATGCCTGGATGAAACCCGAAATATCCTCTTGGGTTATGGCTAACTCAATCCCAGATCTTACTACAGGCTCTGCTTTGTGTTTTTTGATATTATCAATGGACTTTATGGTTTTGAATGAATTTAAGCAGGAATATTTTCTTTGATGCTGGGAAACTCTAATTATTTCCACATTGAGACTCAAACTCATTCATTTGTGTTTTCTAGGCAGGAAACTACAGCAATTGCTGCAAAGAAACATGATATTTGTGTTGGTGTAGATGACATCTTATGCACTTGCCTAAGTAAAAACTTTGCTATTCTCCAAAACATGTTTGACTGTGATTATCTGAGTCCATTGCATACCAGTTTTACAGTACTTTGTGTGGATATGCCTGGATGAAACCAGAAATATCCTCTTGTGTAATGGCTAACTCAATCCCAGATCTTGCTACAACCTCTGTGTTTGTGTTTTCTGGATATTATCAATGGTCTTTATGTTTTAGAATGAATTTCTGTAGAAGAAATTCTGTTTTGTGCTGGAAATGCTAAGTGATTCCATATGCAGGCCCAATATGTTCACATTTGTGTTTTCTACGCAGAAAGCTAGAGCAATTGTTGCAAACCAACAGGATATTGATATTTGCAAACATGACTTTTTAGGCACTTGGCCAAGGAAAAGAGTTTGATTTTCTCCAAAACCAGTTTGAGGGTGATTTTCTGAGTCCATTGCCTACCAGTTCCACAACAGGTTGAATGGAAATGACTGGATGAAACCAGAAATATCCTCTTGTGTTATGGCTAACTCAATCCTAGATCTTGCTACAGGCTCTGCTTTGTGTTTTTTGATATTATCAATGGACTTTATGGTTTTGAATGAATTTAAGCAGGGAATATTTTCTTTGGTGCTGGGAAACATTAATTAGTCCCACATGGAGACACAAACTCAACACATTTGTGCTGTCTAGGCAGTAAACTACAGCAATTGCTCCAAGAAACATGATATTTGTGTTTGTGTAGATGATATTTTATGCACTTTCCTAAGAAAATACTTTGCTATACTCCAAAACCAGTTTGACTGTGATTATCTGAGTCCATTGCATACCAGTTCCACAGCACTTTGTCCGGATATGCCTGGATGAAACCAGAAATATCCTCTGGTGTTATGGCTAACTCAATTCCAGGTCTTGCTACAACCTCTGTGTTTGTGTTTTCTAGATATTATCATTGGACTTTAAGTTTTAGAATGAATTTCAGTAGAGGAAATTTTGTTTTGTGCTGGAAATGCTAAGTGCTTCCATATGCAGGCCAAACATGTTCACATTCGTGTTCTCTACGCAGAAAGCTAGAGCAATCGTTGCAAACAAACAGGATATTGATATTTGCAAACAAGACTTTTTATACACTTGGCCAAGAAAAAGAGTTTGCTTTTCTCCAAAACCAGTTTGAGAGTGATTCCCATAAGCAGGGAATATTTTCTTTGGTGCTGGGAAACACTAATTAGTTCCACATGGAGACACAAACTCAACACATTCGTGCTGTCTAGGCAGAAAACTACAGCAATTGCTGCAAACAAACATGATATTTGTGTTGGTGTAGATGACATTTTATGCACTTCCCAAAGAAAATACTTTGCTATTCTCCAACCCAGTTTGACTGTGATTATCTGAGTCCATTGCATACCAGTAGCACAGCACTTTGACTGGATATGCCTGGATGAGACCAGAATATCCTCTTGGGTTATGGCTAACTCAATCCCAGATCTGGCTACAGGCTCTGCTTTGTGTTTTTTGATATTATCAATGGGCTTTATGGTTTGGAATGGATTTAAGCAGGGAATATTTTCTTTGATGCTGGGAAACTCTATTTCCACATGGAGACTCAAACTCATTCATTTGTGTTTTCTAGGCAGGAAACTACAGCAATTGCTGCAAAGAAACATGATATTTGTGTTGGTGTAGATGACATCTTATGCACTTGCCTAAGAAAAACTTTGCTATTCTCCAAAACATGTTTGACTGTGATTATCTGAGTCCATTGCATACCAGTTTTACAGTACTTTGTGTGGATATGCCTGGATGAAACCAGAAATATCCTCTTGTGTAATGGCTAACTCAATCCCAGATCTTGCTACAACCTCTGTGTATGTGTTTTCTGGATATTATCAATGGTCTTTATGTTTTAGAATGAATTTCTGTAGAAGAAATTCTGTTTTGTGCTGGAAATGCTAAGTGATTCCATATGCAGGCCCAATATGTTCACATTTGTGTTTTCTACGCAGAAAGCTAGAGCAATTGTTGCAAACCAACAGGATATTGATATTTGCAAACATGACTTTTTAGGCACTTGGCCAAGGAAAAGAGTTTGCTTTTCTCCAAAACCAGTTTGAGGGTGATTTTCTGAGTCCATTGCCTACCAGTTCCACAACAGGTTGAATGGAAATGACTGGATGAAACCAGAAATATCCTCTTGTGTTATGGCTAACTCAATCCTAGATCTTGCTACAGGCTCTGCTTTGTGTTTTTTGATATTATCAATGGACTTTATGGTTTTGAATGAATTTAAGCAGGGAATATTTTCTTTGGTGCTGGGAAACATTAATTAGTCCCACATGGAGACACAAACTCAACACATTCGTGCTGTCTAGGCAGTAAACTACAGCAATTGCTCCAAGAAACATGATATTTGTGTTTGTGTAGATGATATTTTATGCACTTGCCTAAGAAAATACTTTGCTATACTCCAAAACCAGTTTGACTGTGATTATCTGAGTCCATTGCATACCAGTTCCACAGCACTTTGTCCGGATATGCCTGGATGAAACCAGAAATATCCTCTGGTGTTATGGCTAACTCAATCCCAGATCTTGCTACAACCTCTGTGTTTGTGTTTTCTAGATATTATCATTGGACTTTAAGTTTTAGAATGACTTTCAGTAGAGGAAATTTTGTTTTGTGCTGGAAATGCTAAGTGCTTCCATATGCAGTCCAAACATGTTCACATTCGTGTTCTCTACGCAGAAAGCTAGAGCAATCGTTACAAACAAACAGGATATTGATATTTGCAAACAAGACTTTTTATACACTTGGCCAAGAAAAAGAGTTTGCTTTTCTCCAAAACCAGTTTGAGAGTGATTCCCATAAGCAGGGAATATTTTCTTTGGTGCTGGGAAACACTAATTAGTTCCACATGGAGACACAAACTCAACACATTCGTGCTGTCTAGGCAGAAAACTACAGCAATTGCTGCAAACAAACATGATATTTGTGTTGGTGTAGATGACATTTTATGCACTTGCCAAAGAAAATACTTTGCTATTCTCCAACCCAGTTTGACTGTGATTATCTGAGTCCATTGCATACCAGTAGCACAGCACTTTGACTGGATATCCCTGATGAGACCAGAAATATCCTCTTGGGTTATGGCTAACTCAATCCCAGATCTGGCTACAGGCTCTGCTTTGTGTTTTTTGATATTATCAATGGACTTTATGGTTTGGAATGGATTTAAGCAGGGAATATTTTCTTTGATGCTGGGAAACTCTATTTCCACATGGAGACTCAAACACATTCATTCGTGCTATCTAGGCAGAAAACTACAGCAATTGCTGCAAAGAAACATGATATTTGTGTTGGTGTAGATGACATTTTATGCACTTGCCTAAGAAAATAGTTTGCTAGTCTCCAAAACCAGTTTGACTGTGATTATCTGAGTCCATTGCATACCAATGCCAGTGCACTTTGTACGGATATGCCTGGATGAAACCAGAAATATCCTCTTGTGTTATGGCTAACTCAATCCCAGATCTTACTACAGGCTCTGCTTTATGTTTTTTGATATTATCAATGGACTTTATGGTTTTGAATGAATTTAAGCAGGGAATATTTTCTTTGGTGCTGGGAAACATTAATTAGTCCCACATGGAGACACAAACTCAACACATGCGTGCTGCCTAGGCAGTAAACTACAGCAATTGCTCCAAGAAACATGATATTTGTGTTTGTGTAGATGATATTTTATGCACTTGCCTAAGAAAATACTTTGCTATACTCCAAAACCAGTTTGACTGTGATTATCTGAGTCCATTGCATTTCAGTTCCACAGCACTTTGTCCGGATATGCCTGGATGAAACCAGAAATATCCTCTGGTGTTATGGCTAACTCAATCCCAGATCTTGCTACAACCTCTGTGTTTGTGTTTTCTAGATATTATCATTGGACTTTAAGTTTTAGAATGACTTTCAGTAGAGGAAATTTTGTTTTGTGCTGGAAATGCTAAGTGCTTCCATATGCAGGCCAAACATGTTCACATTCGTGTTCTCTACGCAGAAAGCTAGAGCAATCGTTGCAAACAAACAGGATATTGATATTTGCAAACAAGACTTTTTATACACTTGGCCAAGAAAAAGAGTTTGCTTTTCTCCAAAACCAGTTTGAGAGTGATTCCCATAAGCAGGGAATATTTTCTTTGGTGCTGGGAAACACTAATTAGTTCCACATGGAGACACAAACTCAACACATTCGTGCTGTCTAGGCAGAAAACTACAGCAATTGCTGCAAACAAACATGATATTTGTGTTGGTGTAGATGATATTTTATGCACTTGCCAAAGAAAATACTTTGCTATTCTCCAACCCAGTTTCACTGTGATTATCTGAGTCCATTGCATACCAGTAGCACAGCACTTACACTGGATATGCTGGATGAAACCTGAAATATCCGCTTGGGTTATGGCTAACTCAATCCCAGATATTGCTACCGGCTCTGCTTTGTGTTTTTTGATATTATCAATGGACTTTATGGTTTGGAATGGATTTAAGCAGGGAATATTTTCTTTGATGCTGGGAAACTCTATTTCCACATGGAGACTCAAACACATTCATTCGTGCTATCTAGGCAGGAAACTACAGCAATTGCTGCAAAGAAACATGATATTTGTGTTGGTGTAGATGACATTTTATGCACTTGCCTAAGAAAATAGTTTGCTAGTCTCCAAAACCAGTTTGACTGTGATTATCTGAGTCCATTGCATACCAATGCCAGTGCACTTTGTCCGGATATGCCTGGATGAAACCAGAAATATCCTCTGGTGTTATGGCTAACTCAATCCCAGATCTTACTACAGGCTCTGCTTTATGTTTTTTGATATTATCAATGGACTTTATGGTTTTGAATGAATTTAAGCAGGAATATTTTCTTTGATGCTGGGAAACTCTAATTATTTCCACATTGAGACTCAAACTCTTTCATTTGTGTTTTCTAGGCAGGAAACTACAGCAATTGCTGCAAAGAAACATGATATTTGTGTTGGTGTAGATGACATCTTATGCACTTGCCTAAGAAAAAACTTTGCTATTCTCCAAAACATGTTTGACTGTGATTATCTGAGTCCATTGCATACCAGTTTTACAGTACTTTGTGTGGATATGCCTGGATGAAACCAGAAATATCCTCTTGTGTAATGGCTAACTCAATCCCAGATCTTGCTACAACCTCTGTGTTTGTGTTTTCTGGATATTATCAATGGTCTTTATGTTTTAGAATGAATTTCTGTAGAAGAAATTCTGTTTTGTGCTGGAAATGCTAAGTGATTCCATATGCAGGCCCAATATGTTCACATTTGTGTTTTCTACGCAGAAAGCTAGAGCAATTGTTGCAAACCAACAGGAGATTGATATTTGCAAACATGACGTTTTAGGCACTTGGCCAAGGAAAAGAGTTTGCTTTTCTCCAAAACCAGTTTGAGGGTGATTTTCTGAGTCCATTGCCTACCAGTTCCACAACAGGTTGAATGGAAATGACTGGATGAAACCAGAAATATCCTCTTGTGTTATGGCTAACTCAATCCTAGATCTTGCTACAGGCTCTGCTTTGTGTTTTTTGATATTATCAATGGACTTTATGGTTTTGAATGAATTTAAGCAGGGAATATTTTCTTTGGTGCTGGGAAACATTAATTAGTCCCACATGGAGACACAAACTCAACACATTCGTGCTGTCTAGGCAGTAAACTACAGCAATTGCTCCAAGAAACATGATATTTGTGTTTGTGTAGATGATATTTTATGCACTTGCCTAAGAAAATACTTTGCTATACTCCAAAACCAGTTTGACTGTGATTATCTGAGTCCATTGCATACCAGTTCCACAGCACTTTGTCCGGATATGCCTGGATGAAACCAGAAATATCCTCTGGTGTTATGGCTAACTCAATCCCAGATCTTGCTACAACCTCTGTGTTTGTGTTTTCTAGATATTATCATTGGACTTTAAGTTTTAGAATGACTTTCAGTAGAGGAAATTTTGTTTTGTGCTGGAAATGCTAAGTGCTTCCATATGCAGGCCAAACATGTTCACATTCGTGTTCTCTACGCAGAAAGCTAGAGCAATCGTTGCAAACAAACAGGATATTGATATTTGCAAACAAGACTTTTTATACACTTGGCCAAGAAAAAGAGTTTGCTTTTCTCCAAAACCAGTTTGAGAGTGATTCCCATAAGCAGGGAATATTTTCTTTGGTGCTGGGAAACACTAATTAGTTCCACATGGAGACACAAACTCAACACATTCGTGCTGTCTAGGCAGAAAACTACAGCAATTGCTGCAAACAAACATGATATTTGTGTTGGTGTAGATGACATTTTATGCACTTGCCAAAGAAAATACTTTGCTATTCTCCAACCCAGTTTGACTGTGATTATCTGAGTCCATTGCATACCAGTAGCAGAGCACTTTGACTGGATATGCCTGGATGAAACCTGAAATATCCTCTTGGGTTATGGCTAACTCAATCCCAGATCTGGCTACAGGCTCTGCTTTGTGTTTTTTGATATTATCAATGGACTTTATGGTTTGGAATGGATTTAAGCAGGGAATATTTTCTTTGATGCTGGGAAACTCTATTTCCACATGGAGACTCAAACACATTCATTCGTGCTATCTAGGCAGAAAACTACAGCAATTGCTGCAAAGAAACATGATATTTGTGTTGGTGTAGATGACATTTTATGCACTTGCCTAAGAAAATAGTTTGCTAGTCTCCAAAACCAGTTTGACTGTGATTATCTGAGTCCATTGCATACCAATGCCAGTGCACTTTGTCCGGATATGCCTGGATGAAACCAGAAATATCCTCTGGTGTTATGGCTAACTCAATCCCAGATCTTACTACAGGCTCTGCTTTATGTTTTTTGATATTATCAATGGACTTTATGGTTTTGAATGAATTTAAGGATGAATATTTTCTTTGATGCTGGGAAACTCTAATTATTTCCACATTGAGACTCAAACTCATTCATTTGTGTTTTCTAGGCAGGAAACTACAGCAATTGCTGCAAAGAAACATGATATTTGTGTTGGTGTAGATGACATTTTATGCACTTGCCAAAGAAAATACTTTGCTATTCTCCAACCCAGTTTGACTGTGATTATCTGAGTCCATTGCATACCAGTAGCACAGCACTTTGACTGGATATCCCTGATGAGACCAGAAATATCCTCTTGGGTTATGGCTAACTCAATCCCAGATCTGGCTACAGGCTCTGCTTTGTGTTTTTTGATATTATCAATGGACTTTATGGTTTGGAATGGATTTAAGCAGGGAATATTTTCTTTGATGCTGGGAAACTCTATTTCCACATGGAGACTCAAACACATTCATTCGTGCTATCTAGGCAGAAAACTACAGCAATTGCTGCAAAGAAACATGATATTTGTGTTGGTGTAGATGACATTTTATGCACTTGCCTAAGAAAATAGTTTGCTAGTCTCCAAAACCAGTTTGACTGTGATTATCTGAGTCCATTGCATACCAATGCCAGTGCACTTTGTACGGATATGCCTGGATGAAACCAGAAATATCCTCTTGTGTTATGGCTAACTCAATCCCAGATCTTACTACAGGCTCTGCTTTATGTTTTTTGATATTATCAATGGACTTTATGGTTTTGAATGAATTTAAGCAGGGAATATTTTCTTTGGTGCTGGGAAACATTAATTAGTCCCACATGGAGACACAAACTCAACACATGCGTGCTGCCTAGGCAGTAAACTACAGCAATTGCTCCAAGAAACATGATATTTGTGTTTGTGTAGATGATATTTTATGCACTTGCCTAAGAAAATACTTTGCTATACTCCAAAACCAGTTTGACTGTGATTATCTGAGTCCATTGCATTTCAGTTCCACAGCACTTTGTCCGGATATGCCTGGATGAAACCAGAAATATCCTCTGGTGTTATGGCTAACTCAATCCCAGATCTTGCTACAACCTCTGTGTTTGTGTTTTCTAGATATTATCATTGGACTTTAAGTTTTAGAATGACTTTCAGTAGAGGAAATTTTGTTTTGTGCTGGAAATGCTAAGTGCTTCCATATGCAGGCCAAACATGTTCACATTCGTGTTCTCTACGCAGAAAGCTAGAGCAATCGTTGCAAACAAACAGGATATTGATATTTGCAAACAAGACTTTTTATACACTTGGCCAAGAAAAAGAGTTTGCTTTTCTCCAAAACCAGTTTGAGAGTGATTCCCATAAGCAGGGAATATTTTCTTTGGTGCTGGGAAACACTAATTAGTTCCACATGGAGACACAAACTCAACACATTCGTGCTGTCTAGGCAGAAAACTACAGCAATTGCTGCAAACAAACATGATATTTGTGTTGGTGTAGATGATATTTTATGCACTTGCCAAAGAAAATACTTTGCTATTCTCCAACCCAGTTTCACTGTGATTATCTGAGTCCATTGCATACCAGTAGCACAGCACTTACACTGGATATGCTGGATGAAACCTGAAATATCCGCTTGGGTTATGGCTAACTCAATCCCAGATATTGCTACCGGCTCTGCTTTGTGTTTTTTGATATTATCAATGGACTTTATGGTTTGGAATGGATTTAAGCAGGGAATATTTTCTTTGATGCTGGGAAACTCTATTTCCACATGGAGACTCAAACACATTCATTCGTGCTATCTAGGCAGGAAACTACAGCAATTGCTGCAAAGAAACATGATATTTGTGTTGGTGTAGATGACATTTTATGCACTTGCCTAAGAAAATAGTTTGCTAGTCTCCAAAACCAGTTTGACTGTGATTATCTGAGTCCATTGCATACCAATGCCAGTGCACTTTGTCCGGATATGCCTGGATGAAACCAGAAATATCCTCTGGTGTTATGGCTAACTCAATCCCAGATCTTACTACAGGCTCTGCTTTATGTTTTTTGATATTATCAATGGACTTTATGGTTTTGAATGAATTTAAGCAGGAATATTTTCTTTGATGCTGGGAAACTCTAATTATTTCCACATTGAGACTCAAACTCTTTCATTTGTGTTTTCTAGGCAGGAAACTACAGCAATTGCTGCAAAGAAACATGATATTTGTGTTGGTGTAGATGACATCTTATGCACTTGCCTAAGAAAAAACTTTGCTATTCTCCAAAACATGTTTGACTGTGATTATCTGAGTCCATTGCATACCAGTTTTACAGTACTTTGTGTGGATATGCCTGGATGAAACCAGAAATATCCTCTTGTGTAATGGCTAACTCAATCCCAGATCTTGCTACAACCTCTGTGTTTGTGTTTTCTGGATATTATCAATGGTCTTTATGTTTTAGAATGAATTTCTGTAGAAGAAATTCTGTTTTGTGCTGGAAATGCTAAGTGATTCCATATGCAGGCCCAATATGTTCACATTTGTGTTTTCTACGCAGAAAGCTAGAGCAATTGTTGCAAACCAACAGGAGATTGATATTTGCAAACATGACTTTTTAGGCACTTGGCCAAGGAAAAGAGTTTGCTTTTCTCCAAAACCAGTTTGAGGGTGATTTTCTGAGTCCATTGCCTACCAGTTCCACAACAGGTTGAATGGAAATGACTGGATGAAACCAGAAATATCCTCTTGTGTTATGGCTAACTCAATCCTAGATCTTGCTACAGGCTCTGCTTTGTGTTTTTTGATATTATCAATGGACTTTATGGTTTTGAATGAATTTAAGCAGGGAATATTTTCTTTGGTGCTGGGAAACATTAATTAGTCCCACATGGAGACACAAACTCAACACATTCGTGCTGTCTAGGCAGTAAACTACAGCAATTGCTCCAAGAAACATGATATTTGTGTTTGTGTAGATGATATTTTATGCACTTGCCTAAGAAAATACTTTGCTATACTCCAAAACCAGTTTGACTGTGATTATCTGAGTCCATTGCATACCAGTTCCACAGCACTTTGTCCGGATATGCCTGGATGAAACCAGAAATATCCTCTGGTGTTATGGCTAAATCAATCCCAGATCTTGCTACAACCTCTGTGTTTGTGTTTTCTAGATATTATCATTGGACTTTAAGTTTTAGAATGACTTTCAGTAGAGGAAATTTTGTTTTGTGCTGGAAATGCTAAGTGCTTCCATATGCAGGCCAAACATGTTCACATTCGTGTTCTCTACGCAGAAAGCTAGAGCAATCGTTGCAAACAAACAGGATATTGATATTTGCAAACAAGACTTTTTATACACTTGGCCAAGAAAAAGAGTTTGCTTTTCTCCAAAACCAGTTTGAGAGTGATTCCCATAAGCAGGGAATATTTTCTTTGGTGCTGGGAAACACTAATTAGTTCCACATGGAGACACAAACTCAACACATTCGTGCTGTCTAGGCAGAAAACTACAGCAATTGCTGCAAACAAACATGATATTTGTGTTGGTGTAGATGACATTTTATGCACTTGCCAAAGAAAATACTTTGCTATTCTCCAACCCAGTTTGACTGTGATTATCTGAGTCCATTGCATACCAGTAGCAGAGCACTTTGACTGGATATGCCTGGATGAAACCTGAAATATCCTCTTGGGTTATGGCTAACTCAATCCCAGATCTGGCTACAGGCTCTGCTTTGTGTTTTTTGATATTATCAATGGACTTTATGGTTTGGAATGGATTTAAGCAGGGAATATTTTCTTTGATGCTGGGAAACTCTATTTCCACATGGAGACTCAAACACATTCATTCGTGCTATCTAGGCAGAAAACTACAGCAATTGCTGCAAAGAAACATGATATTTGTGTTGGTGTAGATGACATTTTATGCACTTGCCTAAGAAAATAGTTTGCTAGTCTCCAAAACCAGTTTGACTGTGATTATCTGAGTCCATTGCATACCAATGCCAGTGCACTTTGTCCGGATATGCCTGGATGAAACCAGAAATATCCTCTGGTGTTATGGCTAACTCAATCCCAGATCTTACTACAGGCTCTGCTTTATGTTTTTTGATATTATCAATGGACTTTATGGTTTTGAATGAATTTAAGGATGAATATTTTCTTTGATGCTGGGAAACTCTAATTATTTCCACATTGAGACTCAAACTCATTCATTTGTGTTTTCTAGGCAGGAAACTACAGCAATTGCTGCAAAGAAACATGATATTTGTGTTGGTGTAGATGACATCTTATGCACTTGCCTAAGAAAAAACTTTGCTATTCTCCAAAACATGTTTGACTGTGATTATCTGAGTCCATTGCATACCAGTTTTACAGTACTTTGTGTGGATATGCCTGGATGAAACCAGAAATATCCTCTTGTGTAATGGCTAACTCAATCCCAGATCTTGCTACAACCTCTGTGTTTGTGTTTTCTGGATATTATCAATGGTCTTTATGTTTTAGAATGAATTTCTGTAGAAGAAATTCTGTTTTGTGCTGGAAATGCTAAGTGATTCCATATGCAGGCCCAATATGTTCACATTTGTGTTTTCTACGCAGAAAGCTATGGCAATTGTTGCAAACCAACAGGATATTGATATTTGCAAACATGACTTTTTAGGCACTTGGCCAAGGAAAAGAGTTTGCTTTTCTCCAAAACCAGTTTGAGGGTGATTTTCTGAGTCTATTGCCTACCAGTTCCACAACAGGTTGAATGGAAATGACTGGATGAAACCAGAAATATCCTCTTGTGTTATGGCTAACTCAATCCTAGATCTTACTACAGGCTCTGCTTTATGTTTTTTGATATTATCAATGGACTTTATGGTTTTGAATGAATTTAAGCAGGAATATTTTCTTTGATGTTGGGAAACTCTAATTATTTCCACATTGAGACTCAAACTCATTCATTTGTGTTTTCTAGGCAGGAAACTACAGCAATTGCTGCAAAGAAACATGATATTTGTGTTGGTGTAGATGACATCTTATGCACTTGCCTAAGAAAAAACTGCTATTCTCCAAAACATGTTTGACTGTGATTATCTGAGTCCATTGCATACCAGTTTTACAGTACTTTGTGTGGATATGCCTGGATGAAACCAGAAATATCCTCTTGTGTTATGGCTAACTCAATCCTAGATCTTGCTACAGGCTCTGCTTTGTGTTTTTTGATATTATCAATGGACTTTATGGTTTTGAATGAATTTAAGCAGGGAATATTTTCTTTGGTGCTGGGAAACATTAATTAGTCCCACATGGAGACACAAACTCAACACATTCATGCTGTCTAGGCAGTAAACTACAGCAATTGCTCCAAGAAACATGATATTTGTGTTTGTGTAGATGATATTTTATGCACTTGCCTAAGAAAATACTTTGCTATACTCCAAAACCAGTTTGACTGTGATTATCTGAGTCCATTGCATACCAGTTCCACAGCACTTTGTCCGGATATGCCTGGATGAAACCAGAAATATCCTCTGGTGTTATGGCTAACTCAATCCCAGATCTTGCTACAACCTCTGTGTTTGTGTTTTCTAGATATTATCATTGGACTTTAAGTTTTAGAATGAATTTCAGTAGAGGAAATTTTGTTTTGTGCTGGAAATGCTAAGTGCTTCCATATGCAGGCCAAACATGTTCACATTCGTGTTCTCTACGCAGAAAGCTAGAGCAATCGTTGCAAACAAACAGGATATTGATATTTGCAAACAAGACTTTTTATACACTTGGCCAAGAAAAAGAGTTTGCTTTTCTCCAAAACCAGTTTGAGAGTGATTCCCATAAGCAGGGAATATTTTCTTTGGTGCTGGGAAACACTAATTAGTTCCACATGGAGACACAAACTCAACACATTCGTGCTGTCTAGGCAGAAAACTACAGCAATTGCTGCAAACAAACATGATATTTGTGTTGGTGTAGATGACATTTTATGCACTTGCCAAAGAAAATACTTTGCTATTCTCCAACCCAGTTTGACTGTGATTATCTGAGTCCATTGCATACCAGTAGCAGAGCACTTTGACTGGATATGCCTGATGAGACCAGAAATATCCTCTTGGGTTATGGCTAACTCAATCCCAGATCTGGCTACAGGCTCTGCTTTGTGTTTTTTGATATTATCAATGGACTTTATGGTTTGGAATGGATTTAAGCAGGGAATATTTTCTTTGATGCTGGGAAACTCTATTTCCACATGGAGACTCAAACACATTCATTCGTGCTATCTAGGCAGAAAACTACAGCAATTGCTGCAAAGAAACATGATATTTGTGTTGGTGTAGATGATATTTTATGCACTTGCCTAAGAAAATAGTTTGCTAGTCTCCAAAACCAGTTTGACTGTGATTATCTGAGTCCATTGCATACCAATGCCAGTGCACTTTGTCCGGATATGCCTGGATGAAACCAGAAATATCCTCTGGTGTTATGGCTAACTCAATCCCAGATCTTACTACAGGCTCTGCTTTGTGTTTTTTGATATTATCAATGGACTTTATGGTTTTGAATGAATTTAAACAGGGAATATTTTCTTTGGTGCTGGGAAACACTAATTAGTTCCACATGCAGACACAAAATCAACACATTCGTTCCCAGTTCTTGTTACAACCTCTGTGTTTGTGTTTTCTGGATATTATCAATGGACTTTACATTTTAGAATCAATTTTAGTAGAGGAAATTTTGTTTTGTGCTGGAAATGCTAAGTGCTTCCATATGTAGGCCAATTGTGTTCACATTCGTGTTTTCTACGCAGAAAGCTGGAGCAATCGTTGCAAACAAACATGAGAATTATATTTGTAAACATGACTTTTTATCCACTTGGCGAATTAAAAGATTTTGCTTTTCTCCAAAACCAGTTTGAGGGTGATTTTCTAGTCCATTGCACACCAGTTCCACAACACTTTTTCCAGATATGCCTGGATGAAACCAGAAATATCCTCTTGTGTTATGGCTAACTCAATCCCAGATCTTGCTACAGGCTCTGCTTTGTGTTTTTTGATATTATCAATGGACTTTATGGTTTTGAATGAATTTAAGCAGGAATATTTTCCTTGGTGCTGGGAAACACTAATTACTTCCACATACAGACACAAACTCAACACATTCGTGCTGTCTAGGCAGAAAACTACAGCAATTGCTGCCAACAAACATGGTATTTGTGTTTGTGTAGATGACATTTTATGCACTTGCCTAAGAAAATACTTTGCTAGTCTCCAAAACCAGTTTGACTGTGATTATCTGAGTCCATTGCATACCAATGCCAGTGCACTTTGTCCGGATATGCCTGGATGAAACCAGAAATATCCTCTGGTGTTATGGCTAACTCAATCCCAGATCTTGCTACAACCTTTGTGTTTGTGTTTTCTGGATATTATCAATGGCCTTTACGTTTTAGAATGAATTTCAGTAGAGGAAATTTTGTTTTGTGCTGGAAATGCTAATTGGTTTCATATGCAGGCCAAACGTGTTCACATTCATGTTCTCTACGCAGTAAGCTAGAGCTATCATTGCAAACAAACAGGATATTTATATTTGCAAACATGACTTTTTAGGCACTTGGCCAAGAAAAAGAGTTTGCTTTTCTCCAAAACCAGTTTGAGGGTGATTTTCTGAGTCCATTGCATACCAGTTCCACAACACTTTGTCTGGAAATGACTGGATGACACCAGAAATATCATCTTGTGCTGTGGCAAACTCAATCCCAGACTTTGCTACAGGCTCTGCTTTCTGTTTTTTCATATTATCAATGGACTTTATGGTTTTGAATGAATTTAAGCAGGGAATATTTTCTTTGGTGCTGGGAAACACTAATTAGTTCCACATGCAGACACAAACTCAATACATTCGTGCTGTCTAGGCAGAAAACTACAGCAATTGCTGCAAACAAACATGATATTTGTGTTTGTGTAGATGATATTTTATGCACTTGCCAAAGAAAATACTTTGCTATTCTCCAACCCAGTTTGACTGTGATTATCTGAGTCCATTGCATACCAGTAGCACAGCACTTTGACTGGATATGCCTCGATGAAACCCGAAATATCCTCTTGGGTTATGGCTAACTCAATCCCAGATCTTGCTACATGCTCTGCTTTTTGTTTTTTAATATTATCAATGGACTTTATGGTTTGGAATGAATTTAAGCAGGGAATATTTTCTTTGATGCTGGGAAACTCTATTTCCACATGGAGACTCAAACACATTCATTCGTGCTATCTAGGCAGAAAACTACAGCAATTGCTGCAAAGAAACATGATATTTGTGTTGGTGTAGATGACATTTTATGCACTTGCCTAAGAAAATAGTTTGCTAGTCTCCAAAACCAGTTTGACTGTGATTATCTGAGTCCATTGCATACCAATGCCAGTGCACTTTGTCCGGATATGCCTGGATGAAACCAGAAATATCCTCTGGTGTTATGGCTAACTCAATCCCAGATCTTGCTACAACCTTTGTGTTTGTGTTTTCTGGATATTATCAATGGACTTTACGTTTTAGAATGAATTTCAGTAGAGGAAATTTTGTTTTGTGCTGGAAATGCTAATTGGTTTCATATGCAGGCCAAACGTGTTCACATTCATATTCTCTACGCAGTAAGCTAGAGCTATCTTTGCAAACAAACAGGATATTTATATTTGCAAACATGACTTTTTAGGCACTTGGCCAAGAAAAAGAGTTTGCTTTTCTCCAAAACCAGTTTGAGGGTGATTTTCTGAGTCCATTGCATACCAGTTCCACAACACTTTGTCTGGAAATGACTGGATGACACCAGAAATATCCTCTGGTGTTGTGGAAAACTCAATCCCAGACCTTGCTACAGGCTCTGCTTTCTGTTTTTTGATATTATGAATGGACTTTATGGTTTTGAATGAATTTAAGCAGGGAATATTTTCTTTGATGCTGGGAAACACTAATTAGTTCCACATGCAGACACAAACTCAACACATTCGTGCTGTCTAGGCAGAAAACTACAGCAATTGCTGCCAACAAACATGGTATTTGTGTTTGTGTAGATGACATTTTATGCACTTGCCTAAGAAAATACTTTGCTAGTCTCCAAAACCAATTTGACTGTGATTATCTGAGTCCATTGCATAGCAATGCCAGTGCACTTTGTCTGGATATGCCTGGATGAAACCTGAAATATCCGCTTGGGTTATGGCTAACTCAATCCCAGACCTTGCTACAGGCTCTGCTTTCTGTTTTTTGATATTATCAATGGACTTTATGGTTTTGAATGTATTTAAGCAGGGAATATTTTTGGTGCTGGGAAACACTAATTAGTTCCACATGCAGACACAAACTCAACATATTCGTGCTGTCTAGGCAGAAATCTACAGCAATTGCTGCAAACAAACATGGTATTTGTATTTGTGTAGATGATATTTTATGCACTTGCCTAAGAAAATACTTTGCTAGTCTCCAAAAGCAGTTTGACTGTGATTATCTGATTCCATTGCATACCAATGCCAGTGCACTTTGTCCGGATATGCCTGGATGAAACCAGAAATATCCTCTGGTGTTATGGCTAACTCAATCCCAGACCTTGCTACAGGCTCTGCTTTGTGTTTTTTGATATTATCAATGGACTTTAGTGTTTTGAATGTATTTAAGCAGGGAATATTTTTTTGGTGCTGGGAAACACTAATTAGTTCCACATGCAGACACAAACTCAACCCATTCGTGCTGTCTAGGCAGAAATCTACAGCAATTGCTGCAAACGAACATGGTATTTGTATTTGTGTAGATGATATTTTATGCACTTGCCTAAGAAAATACTTTGCTAGTCTCCAAAAGCAGTTTGACTGTGATTATCTGATTCCATTGCATACCAATGCCAGTGCACTTTGTCCGGATATGCCTGGATGAAACCAGAAATATCCTCTGGTGTTATGGCTAACTCAATCCCAGACCTTGCTACAGGCTCTGCTTTGTGTTTTTTGATATTATCAATGGACTTTAGTGTTTTGAATGTATTTAAGCAGGGAATATTTTTTTGGTGCTGGGAAACACTAATTAGTTCCACATGCAGACACAAACTCAACACATTCGTGCTGTCTAGGCAGAAATCTACAGCAATTGCTGCAAACAAACATGGTATTTGTGTTGGTGTAGATGACATTTTATGCACTTGCCTAAGAAAATAGTTTGCTAGTCTCCAAAACCAGTTTGACTGTGATTATCTGAGTCCATTGCATACCAATGCCAGTGCATTTTGTCTGGATATGCCTGGATGAAACCAGAAATATCCTCTGGTGTTATGGCTAACTCAATCCCAGATCTTGCTACAACCTTTGTGTTTGTGTTTTCTGGATATTATCCATGGACTTTATGGTTTTGAATGAATTTAAGCAGGAATATTTTCTTTGATGCTGGGAATCTCTAATTATTTCCACATTGAGACTCAAACTCATTCATTTGTGTTTTCTAGGCAGGAAACTACAACAATTACTGCAAAGAAACATGATATTTGTGTTGGTGTAGATGACATCTTATGCACTTGCCTAAGAAAAAACTTTGCTATTCTCCAAAACATATTTGACTGTGATTATCTGAGTCCATTGCATACCAGTTTTACAGTACTTTGTGTGGATATGACTGGATGAAACCAGAAATATCCTCTTGTGTAATGGCTAACTCAATCCCAGATCTTGATACAACCCCTGTATTTGTGTTTTCTGGATATTATCAATGGTCTTTACATTTTAGAATGAATTTCTGTAGAAGAAATTCTGTTTTGTGCTGGAAATGCTAAGTGATTCCATATGCAGGCCCAATATGTTCACATTTGTGTTTTCTACGCAGAAAGCTATGGCAATTGTTGCAAACCAACAGGATATTGATATTTGCAAACATGACTTTTTAGGCACTTGGCCAAGGAAAAGAGTTTGCTTTTCTCCAAAACCAGTTTGAGGGTGATTTTCTGAGTCCATTGCCTACCAGTTCCACAACAGGTTGAATGGAAATGACTGGATGAAACAAACCAGAAATATCCTCTTGTGTTATGGCTAACTCAATCCTAGATCTTGCTACAGGCTCTGCTTTGTGTTTTTTGATATTATCAATGGACTTTATGGTTTTGAATGAATTTAAGCAGGGAATATTTTCTTTGGTGCTGGGAAACATTAATTAGTCCCACATGGAGACACAAACTCAACACATTCGTGCTGTCTAGGCAGAAAACTTCAGCAATTGCTCCAAGAAACATGATATTTGTGTTTGTGTAGATGATATTTTATGCACTTGCCTAAGAAAATAGTTTGCTATACTCCAAAACCAGTTTGAATGTGATTATCTGAGTCCATTGCATACCAGTTCCACAGCACTTTGTCCGGATATGCCTGCATTAAACCAGAAATATCCTCTGGTGTTATGGCTAACTCAATCCCAGATCTTGATACAACCTCTGTGTTTGTGTTTTCTAGATATTATCATTGGACTATAAGTTTTAGAATGAATTTCAGTAGAGGAAATTTTGTTTTGTGCTGGAAATGCTAAGTGCTTCCATATGCAGGCCAAACATGTTCACATTCGTGTTCTCTACGCAGAAAGCTAGAGCAATCGTTGCAAACAAACAGGATATTGATATTTGCAAACAAGACTTTTTATACACTTGGCCAAGAAAAAGAGTTTGCTTTTCTCCAAAACCAGTTTGAGAGTGATTCCCATAAGCAGGGAATATTTTCTTTGGTGCTGGGAAACACTAATTAGTTCCACATGGAGACACAAACTCAACACATTCGTGCTGTCTAGGCAGAAAACTACAGCAATTGCTGCAAACAAACATGATATTTGTGTTGGTGTAGATGACATTTTATGCACTTGCCAAAGAAAATACTTTGCTATTCTCCAACCCAGTTTGACTGTGATTATCTGAGTCCATTGCATACCAGTAGCACAGCACTTTGACTGGATATGCCTGGATGAAACCTGAAATATCCTCTTGGGTTATGGCTAACTCAATCCCAGATCTGGCTACAGGCTCTGCTTTGTGTTTTTTGATATTATCAATGGACTTTATGGTTTGGAATGGATTTAAGCAGGGAATATTTTCTTTGATGCTGGGAAACTCTATTTCCACATGGAGACTCAAACACATTCATTCGTGCTATCTAGGCAGAAAACTACAGCAATTGCTGCAAAGAAACATGATATTTGTGTTGGTGTAGATGACATTTTATGCACTTGCCTAAGAAAATAGTTTGCTAGTCTCCAAAACCAGTTTGACTGTGATTATCTGAGTCCATTGCATACCAATGCCAGTGCACTTTGTCCGGATATGCCTGGATGAAACCAGAAATATCCTCTGGTGTTATGGCTAACTCAATCCCAGATCTTACTACAGGCTCTGCTTTATGTTGTTTGATATTATCAATGGACTTTATGGTTTTGAATGAATTTAAGGATGAATATTTTCTTTGATGCTGGGAAACTCTAATTATTTCCACATTGAGACTCAAACTCATTCATTTGTGTTTTCTAGGCAGGAAACTACAGCAATTGCTGCAAAGAAACATGATATTTGTGTTGGTGTAGATGACATCTTATGCACTTGCCTAAGAAAAAACTTTGCTATTCTCCAAAACATGTTTGACTGTGATTATCTGAGTCCATTGCATACCAGTTTTACAGTACTTTGTGTGGATATGCCTGGATGAAACCAGAAATATCCTCTTGTGTAATGGCTAACTCAATCCCAGATCTTGCTACAACCTCTGTGTTTGTGTTTTCTGGATATTATCAATGGTCTTTATGTTTTAGAATGAATTTCTGTAGAAGAAATTCTGTTTTGTGCTGGAAATGCTAAGTGATTCCATATGCAGGCCCAATATGTTCACATTTGTGTTTTCTACGCAGAAAGCTATGGCAATTGTTGCAAACCAACAGGATATTGATATTTGCAAACATGACTTTTTAGGCACTTGGCCAAGGAAAAGAGTTTGCTTTTCTCCAAAACCAGTTTGAGGGTGATTTTCTGAGTCCATTGCCTACCAGTTCCACAACAGGTTGAATGGAAATGACTGGATGAAACCAGAAATATCCTCTTGTGTTATGGCTAACTCAATCCTAGATCTTACTACAGGCTCTGCTTTATGTTTTTTGATATTATCAATGGACTTTATGGTTTTGAATGAATTTAAGCAGGAATATTTTCTTTGATGTTGGGAAACTCTAATTATTTCCACATTGAGACTCAAACTCATTCATTTGTGTTTTCTAGGCAGGAAACTACAGCAATTGCTGCAAAGAAACATGATATTTGTGTTGGTGTAGATGACATCTTATGCACTTGCCTAAGAAAAAACTGCTATTCTCCAAAACATGTTTGACTGTGATTATCTGAGTCCATTGCATACCAGTTTTACAGTACTTTGTGTGGATATGCCTGGATGAAACCAGAAATATCCTCTTGTGTTATGGCTAACTCAATCCTAGATCTTGCTACAGGCTCTGCTTTGTGTTTTTTGATATTATCAATGGACTTTATGGTTTTGAATGAATTTAAGCAGGGAATATTTTCTTTGGTGCTGGGAAACATTAATTAGTCCCACATGGAGACACAAACTCAACACATTCATGCTGTCTAGGCAGTAAACTACAGCAATTGCTCCAAGAAACATGATATTTGTGTTTGTGTAGATGATATTTTATGTACTTGCCTAAGAAAATACTTTGCTATACTCCAAAACCAGTTTGACTGTGATTATCTGAGTCCATTGCATACCAGTTCCACAGCACTTTGTGCGGATATGCCTGGATGAAACCAGAAATATCCTCTGGTGTTATGGCTAACTCAATCCCAGATCTTGCTACAACCTCTGTGTTTGTGTTTTCTAGATATTATCATTGGACTTTAAGTTTTAGAATGAATTTCAGTAGAGGAAATTTTGTTTTGTGCTGGAAATGCTAAGTGCTTCCATATGCAGGCCAAACATGTTCACATTCGTGTTCTCTACGCAGAAAGCTAGAGCAATCGTTGCAAACAAACAGGATATTGATATTTGCAAACAAGACTTTTTATACACTTGGCCAAGAAAAAGAGTTTGCTTTTCTCCAAAACCAGTTTGAGAGTGATTCCCATAAGCAGGGAATATTTTCTTTGGTGCTGGGAAACACTAATTAGTTCCACATGGAGACACAAACTCAACACATTCGTGCTGTCTAGGCAGAAAACTACAGCAATTGCTGCAAACAAACATGATATTTGTGTTGGTGTAGATGACATTTTATGCACTTGCCAAAGAAAATACTTTGCTATTCTCCAACCCAGTTTGACTGTGATTATCTGAGTCCATTGCATACCAGTAGCAGAGCACTTTGACTGGATATGCCTGGATGAAACCTGAAATATCCTCTTGGGTTATGGCTAACTCAATCCCAGATCTGGCTACAGGCTCTGCTTTGTGTTTTTTGATATTATCAATGGACTTTATGGTTTGGAATGGATTTAAGCAGGGAATATTTTCTTTGATGCTGGGAAACTCTATTTCCACATGGAGACTCAAACACATTCATTCGTGCTATCTAGGCAGAAAACTACAGCAATTGCTGCAAAGAAACATGATATTTGTGTTGGTGTAGATGACATTTTATGCACTTGCCTAAGAAAATAGTTTGCTAGTCTCCAAAACCAGTTTGACTGTGATTATCTGAGTCCATTGCATACCAATGCCAGTGCACTTTGTCCGGATATGCCTGGATGAAACCAGAAATATCCTCTGGTGTTATGGCTAACTCAATCCCAGATCTTACTACAGGCTCTGCTTTGTGTTTTTTGATATTATCAATGGACTTTATGGTTTTGAATGAATTTAAACAGGGAATATTTTCTTTGGTGCTGGGAAACACTAATTAGTTCCACATGCAGACACAAAATCAACACATTCGTTCCCAGATCTTGTTACAACCTCTGTGTTTGTGTTTTCTGGATATTATCAATGGACTTTACATTTTAGAATCAATTTTAGTAGAGGAAATTTTGTTTTGTGCTGGAAATGCTAAGTGCTTCCATATGTAGGCCAAATGTGTTCACATTCGTGTTTTCTACGCAGAAAGCTGGAGCAATCGTTGCAAACAAACATGAGAATTATATTTGTAAACATGACTTTTTATCCACTTGGCGAATTAAAAGATTTTGCTTTTCTCCAAAACCAGTTTGAGGGTGATTTTCTAGTCCATTGCACACCAGTTCCACAACACTTTTTCCAGATATGCCTGGATGAAACCAGAAATATCCTCTTGTGTTATGGCTAACTCAATCCCAGATCTTGCTACAGGCTCTGCTTTGTGTTTTTTGATATTATCAATGGACTTTATGGTTTTGAATGAATTTAAGCAGGAATATTTTCCTTGGTGCTGGGAAACACTAATTACTTCCACATACAGACACAAACTCAACACATTCGTGCTGTCTAGGCAGAAAACTACAGCAATTGCTGCCAACAAACATGGTATTTGTGTTTGTGTAGATGACATTTTATGCACTTGCCTAAGAAAATACTTTGCTAGTCTCCAAAACCAGTTTGACTGTGATTATCTGAGTCCATTGCATACCAATGCCAGTGCACTTTGTCCGGATATGCCTGGATGAAACCAGAAATATCCTCTGGTGTTATGGCTAACTCAATCCCAGATCTTGCTACAACCTTTGTGTTTGTGTTTTCTGGATATTATCAATGGCCTTTACGTTTTAGAATGAATTTCAGTAGAGGAAATTTTGTTTTGTGCTGGAAATGCTAATTGGTTTCATATGCAGGCCAAACGTGTTCACATTCATGTTCTCTACGCAGTAAGCTAGAGCTATCATTGCAAACAAACAGGATATTTATATTTGCAAACATGACTTTTTAGGCACTTGGCCAAGAAAAAGAGTTTGCTTTTCTCCAAAACCAGTTTGAGGGTGATTTTCTGAGTCCATTGCATACCAGTTCCACAACACTTTGTCTGGAAATGACTGGATGACACCAGAAATATCATCTTGTGCTGTGGCAAACTCAATCCCAGACTTTGCTACAGGCTCTGCTTTCTGTTTTTTCATTATATCAATGGACTTTATGGTTTGGAATGGATTTAAGCAGGGAATATTTTCTTTGATGCTGGGAAACTCTATTTCCACATGGAGACTCAAACACATTCATTCGTGCTATCTAGGCAGAAAACTACAGCAATTGCTGCAAAGAAACATGATATTTGTGTTGGTGTAGATGACATTTTATGCACTTGCCTAAGAAAATAGTTTGCTAGTCTCCAAAACCAGTTTGACTGTGATTATCTGAGTCCATTGCATACCAATGCCAGTGCACTTTGTCCGGATATGCCTGGATGAAACCAGAAATATCCTCTGGTGTTATGGCTAACTCAATCCCAGATCTTGCTAAAACCTTTGTGTTTGTGTTTTCTGGATATTATCAATGGCCTTTACGTTTTAGAATGAATTTCAGTAGAGGAAATTTTGTTTTGTGCTGGAAATGCTAATTGGTTTCATATGCAGGCCAAACGTGTTCACATTCATATTCTCTACGCAGTAAGCTAGAGCTATCTTTGCAAACAAACAGGATATTTATATTTGCAAACATGACTTTTTAGGCACTTGGCCAAGAAAAAGAGTTTGCTTTTCTCCAAAACCAGTTTGAGGGTGATTTTCTGAGTCCATTGCATACCAGTTCCACAACACTTTGTCTGGAAATGACTGGATGACACCAGAAATATCCACTGGTGTTGTGGAAATCTCAATCCCAGACCTTGCTACAGGCTCTGCTTTCTGTTTTTTGATATTATGAATGGACTTTATGGTTTTGAATGAATTTAAGCAGGGAATATTTTCTTTGATGCTGGGAAACACTAATTAGTTCCACATGCAGACACAAACTCAACACATTCGTGCTGTCTAGGCAGAAAACTACAGCAATTGCTGCCAACAAACATGGTATTTGTGTTTGTGTAGATGACATTTTATGCACTTGCCTAAGAAAATACTTTGCTAGTCTCCAAAACCAATTTGACTGTGATTATCTGAGTCCATTGCATACCAGTTCCACAGCACTTTGTCTGGATATGCCTGGATGAAACCAGAAATATCCTCTGGTGTTATGGCTAACTCAATCCCAGATCTTGCTACAACCTCTGTGTTTGTGTTTTCTAGATATTATCATTGGACTTTAAGTTTTAGAATGAATTTCAGTAGAGGAAATTTTGTTTTGTGCTGGAAATGCTAAGTGCTTCCATATGCAGGCCAAACATGTTCACATTCGTGTTCTCTATGCAGAAAGCTAGAGCAATCGTTGCAAACAAACAGGATATTGATATTTGCAAACAAGACTTTTTATACACTTGGCCAAGAAAAAGAGTTTGCTTTTCTCCAAAACCAGTTTGAGAGTGATTCCCATAAGCAGGGAATATTTTCTTTGGTGCTGGGAAACACTAATTAGTTCCACATGGAGACACAAACTCAACACATTCGTGCTGTCTAGGCAGAAAACTACAGCAATTGCTGCAAACAAACATGATATTTGTGTTGGTGTAGATGACATTTTATGCACTTGCCAAAGAAAATACTTTGCTATTCTCCAACCCAGTTTGACTGTGATTATCTGAGTCCATTGCATACCAGTAGCAGAGCACTTTGACTGGATATGCCTGATGAGACCAGAAATATCCTCTTGGGTTATGGCTAACTCAATCCCAGATCTGGCTACAGGCTCTGCTTTGTGTTTTTTGATATTATCAATGGACTTTATGGTTTGGAATGGATTTAAGCAGGGAATATTTTCTTTGATGCTGGGAAACTCTATTTCCACATGGAGACTCAAACACATTCATTCGTGCTATCTAGGCAGAAAACTACAGCAATTGCTGCAAAGAAACATGATATTTGTGTTGGTGTAGATGACATTTTATGCACTTGCCTAAGAAAATAGTTTGCTAGTCTCCAAAACCAGTTTGACTGTGATTATCTGAGTCCATTGCATACCAATGCCAGTGCACTTTGTCCGGATATGCCTGGATGAAACCAGAAATATCCTCTGGTGTTATGGCTAACTCAATCCCAGATCTTACTACAGGCTCTGCTTTGTGTTTTTTGATATTATCAATGGACTTTATGGTTTTGAATGAATTTAAACAGGGAATATTTTCTTTGGTGCTGGGAAACACTAATTAGTTCCACATGCAGACACAAAATCAACACATTCGTTCCCAGATCTTGTTACAACCTCTGTGTTTGTGTTTTCTGGATATTATCAATGGACTTTACATTTTAGAATCAATTTTAGTAGAGGAAATTTTGTTTTGTGCTGGAAAT
This sequence comes from Lepus europaeus, assembly GCF_033115175.1. Lineage (NCBI taxonomy): Eukaryota > Metazoa > Chordata > Mammalia > Lagomorpha > Leporidae > Lepus > Lepus europaeus. Next base: position 84,118,920 of record NC_084832.1, read on the forward strand.
GCTAAGTGCTTCCATATGTAGGCCAAATGTGTTCACATTCGTGTTTTCTACGCAGAAAGCTGGAGCAATCGTTGCAAACAAACATGAGAATTATATTTGTAAACATGACTTTTTATCCACTTGGCGAATTAAAAGATTTTGCTTTTCTCCAAAACCAGTTTGAGGGTGATTTTCTAGTCCATTGCACACCAGTTCCACAACACTTTTTCCAGATATGCCTGGATGAAACCAGAAATATCCTCTTGTGTTATGGCTAACTCAATCCCAGATCTTGCTACAGGCTCTGCTTTGTGTTTTTTGATATTATCAATGGACTTTATGGTTTTGAATGAATTTAAGCAGGAATATTTTCCTTGGTGCTGGGAAACACTAATTACTTCCACATACAGACACAAACTCAACACATTCGTGCTGTCTAGGCAGAAAACTACAGCAATTGCTGCCAACAAACATGGTATTTGTGTTTGTGTAGATGACATTTTATGCACTTGCCTAAGAAAATACTTTGCTAGTCTCCAAAACCAGTTTGACTGTGATTATCTGAGTCCATTGCATACCAATGCCAGTGCACTTTGTCCGGATATGCCTGGATGAAACCAGAAATATCCTCTGGTGTTATGGCTAACTCAATCCCAGATCTTGCTACAACCTTTGTGTTTGTGTTTTCTGGATATTATCAATGGCCTTTACGTTTTAGAATGAATTTCAATAGAGGAAATTTTGTTTTGTGCTGGAAATGCTAATTGGTTTCATATGCAGGCCAAACGTGTTCACATTCATGTTCTCTACGCAGTAAGCTAGAGCTATCATTGCAAACAAACAGGATATTTATATTTGCAAACATGACTTTTTAGGCACTTGGCCAAGAAAAAGAGTTTGCTTTTCTCCAAAACCAGTTTGAGGGTGATTTTCTAGTCCATTGCACACCAGTTCCACAACACTTTTTCCAGATATGCCTGGATGAAACCAGAAATATCCTCTTGTGTTATGGCTAACTCAATCCCAGATCTTGCTACAGGCTCTGCTTTGTGTTTTTTGATATTATCAATGGACTTTATGGTTTTGAATGAATTTAAGCAGGAATATTTTCCTTGGTGCTGGGAAACACTAATTACTTCCACATACAGACACAAACTCAACACATTCGTGCTGTCTAGGCAGAAAACTACAGCAATTGCTGCCAACAAACATGGTATTTGTGTTTGTGTAGATGACATTTTATGCACTTGCCTAAGAAAATACTTTGCTAGTCTCCAAAACCAGTTTGACTGTGATTATCTGAGTCCATTGCATACCAATGCCAGTGCACTTTGTCCGGATATGCCTGGATGAAACCAGAAATATCCTCTGGTGTTATGGCTAACTCAATCCCAGATCTTGCTACAACCTTTGTGTTTGTGTTTTCTGGATATTATCAATGGCCTTTACGTTTTAGAATGAATTTCAGTAGAGGAAATTTTGTTTTGTGCTGGAAATGCTAATTGGTTTCATATGCAGGCCAAACGTGTTCACATTCATGTTCTCTACGCAGTAAGCTAGAGCTATCATTGCAAACAAACAGGATATTTATATTTGCAAACATGACTTTTTAGGCACTTGGCCAAGAAAAAGAGTTTGCTTTTCTCCAAAACCAGTTTGAGGGTGATTTTCTGAGTCCATTGCATACCAGTTCCACAACACTTTGTCTGGAAATGACTGGATGACACCAGAAATATCATCTTGTGCTGTGGCAAACTCAATCCCAGACTTTGCTACAGGCTCTGCTTTCTGTTTTTTCATTATATCAATGGACTTTATGGTTTGGAATGGATTTAAGCAGGGAATATTTTCTTTGATGCTGGGAAACTCTATTTCCACATGGAGACTCAAACACATTCATTCGTGCTATCTAGGCAGAAAACTACAGCAATTGCTGCAAAGAAACATGATATTTGTGTTGGTGTAGATGACATTTTATGCACTTGCCTAAGAAAATAGTTTGCTAGTCTCCAAAACCAGTTTGACTGTGATTATCTGAGTCCATTGCATACCAATGCCAGTGCACTTTGTCCGGATATGCCTGGATGAAACCAGAAATATCCTCTGGTGTTATGGCTAACTCAATCCCAGATCTTGCTAAAACCTTTGTGTTTGTGTTTTCTGGATATTATCAATGGCCTTTACGTTTTAGAATGAATTTCAGTAGAGGAAATTTTGTTTTGTGCTGGAAATGCTAATTGGTTTCATATGCAGGCCAAACGTGTTCACATTCATATTCTCTACGCAGTAAGCTAGAGCTATCTTTGCAAACAAACAGGATATTTATATTTGCAAACATGACTTTTTAGGCACTTGGCCAAGAAAAAGAGTTTGCTTTTCTCCAAAACCAGTTTGAGGGTGATTTTCTGAGTCCATTGCATACCAGTTCCACAACACTTTGTCTGGAAATGACTGGATGACACCAGAAATATCCACTGGTGTTGTGGAAATCTCAATCCCAGACCTTGCTACAGGCTCTGCTTTCTGTTTTTTGATATTATGAATGGACTTTATGGTTTTGAATGAATTTAAGCAGGGAATATTTTCTTTGATGCTGGGAAACACTAATTAGTTCCACATGCAGACACAAACTCAACACATTCGTGCTGTCTAGGCAGAAAACTACAGCAATTGCTGCCAACAAACATGGTATTTGTGTTTGTGTAGATGACATTTTATGCACTTGCCTAAGAAAATACTTTGCTAGTCTCCAAAACCAATTTGACTGTGATTATCTGAGTCCATTGCATACCAGTTCCACAGCACTTTGTCTGGATATGCCTGGATGAAACCAGAAATATCCTCTGGTGTTATGGCTAACTCAATCCCAGATCTTGCTACAACCTCTGTGTTTGTGTTTTCTAGATATTATCATTGGACTTTAAGTTTTAGAATGAATTTCAGTAGAGGAAATTTTGTTTTGTGCTGGAAATGCTAAGTGCTTCCATATGCAGGCCAAACATGTTCACATTCGTGTTCTCTATGCAGAAAGCTAGAGCAATCGTTGCAAACAAACAGGATATTGATATTTGCAAACAAGACTTTTTATACACTTGGCCAAGAAAAAGAGTTTGCTTTTCTCCAAAACCAGTTTGAGAGTGATTCCCATAAGCAGGGAATATTTTCTTTGGTGCTGGGAAACACTAATTAGTTCCACATGGAGACACAAACTCAACACATTCGTGCTGTCTAGGCAGAAAACTACAGCAATTGCTGCAAACAAACATGATATTTGTGTTGGTGTAGATGACATTTTATGCACTTGCCAAAGAAAATACTTTGCTATTCTCCAACCCAGTTTGACTGTGATTATCTGAGTCCATTGCATACCAGTAGCAGAGCACTTTGACTGGATATGCCTGATGAGACCAGAAATATCCTCTTGGGTTATGGCTAACTCAATCCCAGATCTGGCTACAGGCTCTGCTTTGTGTTTTTTGATATTATCAATGGACTTTATGGTTTGGAATGGATTTAAGCAGGGAATATTTTCTTTGATGCTGGGAAACTCTATTTCCACATGGAGACTCAAACACATTCATTCGTGCTATCTAGGCAGAAAACTACAGCAATTGCTGCAAAGAAACATGATATTTGTGTTGGTGTAGATGACATTTTATGCACTTGCCTAAGAAAATAGTTTGCTAGTCTCCAAAACCAGTTTGACTGTGATTATCTGAGTCCATTGCATACCAATGCCAGTGCACTTTGTCCGGATATGCCTGGATGAAACCAGAAATATCCTCTGGTGTTATGGCTAACTCAATCCCAGATCTTACTACAGGCTCTGCTTTGTGTTTTTTGATATTATCAATGGACTTTATGGTTTTGAATGAATTTAAACAGGGAATATTTTCTTTGGTGCTGGGAAACACTAATTAGTTCCACATGCAGACACAAAATCAACACATTCGTTCCCAGATCTTGTTACAACCTCTGTGTTTGTGTTTTCTGGATATTATCAATGGACTTTACATTTTAGAATCAATTTTAGTAGAGGAAATTTTGTTTTGTGCTGGAAATGCTAAGTGCTTCCATATGTAGGCCAAATGTGTTCACATTCGTGTTTTCTACGCAGAAAGCTGGAGCAATCGTTGCAAACAAACATGAGAATTATATTTGTAAACATGACTTTTTATCCACTTGGCGAATTAAAAGATTTTGCTTTTCTCCAAAACCAGTTTGAGGGTGATTTTCTAGTCCATTGCACACCAGTTCCACAACACTTTTTCCAGATATGCCTGGATGAAACCAGAAATATCCTCTTGTGTTATGGCTAACTCAATCCCAGATCTTGCTACAGGCTCTGCTTTGTGTTTTTTGATATTATCAATGGACTTTATGGTTTTGAATGAATTTAAGCAGGAATATTTTCCTTGGTGCTGGGAAACACTAATTACTTCCACATACAGACACAAACTCAACACATTCGTGCTGTCTAGGCAGAAAACTACAGCAATTGCTGCCAACAAACATGGTATTTGTGTTTGTGTAGATGACATTTTATGCACTTGCCTAAGAAAATACTTTGCTAGTCTCCAAAACCAGTTTGACTGTGATTATCTGAGTCCATTGCATACCAATGCCAGTGCACTTTGTCCGGATATGCCTGGATGAAACCAGAAATATCCTCTGGTGTTATGGCTAACTCAATCCCAGATCTTGCTACAACCTTTGTGTTTGTGTTTTCTGGATATTATCAATGGCCTTTACGTTTTAGAATGAATTTCAATAGAGGAAATTTTGTTTTGTGCTGGAAATGCTAATTGGTTTCATATGCAGGCCAAACGTGTTCACATTCATGTTCTCTACGCAGTAAGCTAGAGCTATCATTGCAAACAAACAGGATATTTATATTTGCAAACATGACTTTTTAGGCACTTGGCCAAGAAAAAGAGTTTGCTTTTCTCCAAAACCAGTTTGAGGGTGATTTTCTGAGTCCATTGCATACCAGTTCCACAACACTTTGTCTGGAAATGACTGGATGACACCAGAAATATCATCTTGTGCTGTGGCAAACTCAATCCCAGACTTTGCTACAGGCTCTGCTTTCTGTTTTTTCATATTATCAATGGACTTTATGGTTTTGAATGAATTTAAGCAGGGAATATTTTCTTTGGTGCTGGGAAACACTAATTAGTTCCACATGCAGACACAAACTCAATACATTCGTGCTGTCTAGGCAGAAAACTACAGCAATTGCTGCAAACAAACATGATATTTGTGTTGGTGTAGATGACATTTTATGCACTTGCCAAAGAAAATACTTTGCTATTCTCCAACCCAGTTTGACTGTGATTATCTGAGTCCATTGCATACCAGTAGCACAGCACTTTGACTGGATATGCCTCGATGAAACCCGAAATATCCTCTTGGGTTATGGCTAACTCAATCCCAGATCTTGCTACATGCTCTGCTTTTTGTTTTTTAATATTATCAATGGACTTTATGGTTTGCAATGAATTTAAGCAGGGAATATTTTCTTTGATGCTGGGAAACTCTATTTCCACATGGAGACTCAAACACATTCATTCGTGCTATCTAGGCAGAAAACTACAGCAATTGCTGCAAAGAAACATGATATTTGTGTTGGTGTAGATGACATTTTATGCACTTGCCTAAGAAAATAGTTTGCTAGTCTCCAAAACCAGTTTGACTGTGATTATCTGAGTCCATTGCATACCAATGCCAGTGCACTTTGTCCGGATATGCCTGGATGAAACCAGAAATATCCTCTGGTGTTATGGCTAACTCAATCCCAGATCTTGCTAAAACCTTTGTGTTTGTGTTTTCTGGATATTATCAATGGCCTTTACGTTTTAGAATGAATTTCAGTAGAGGAAATTTTGTTTTGTGCTGGAAATGCTAATTGGTTTCATATGCAGGCCAAACGTGTTCACATTCATATTCTCTACGCAGTAAGCTAGAGCTATCTTTGCAAACAAACAGGATATTTATATTTGCAAACATGACTTTTTAGGCACTTGGCCAAGAAAAAGAGTTTGCTTTTCTCCAAAACCAGTTTGAGGGTGATTTTCTGAGTCCATTGCATACCAGTTCCACAACACTTTCTCTGGAAATGACTGGATGACACCAGAAATATCCACTGGTGTTGTGGAAAACTCAATCCCAGACCTTGCTACAGGCTCTGCTTTCTGTTTTTTGATATTATGAATGGACTTTATGGTTTTGAATGAATTTAAGCAGGGAATATTTTCTTTGATGCTGGGAAACACTAATTAGTTCCACATGCAGACACAAACTCAACACATTCGTGCTGTCTAGGCAGAAAACTACAGCAATTGCTGCCAACAAACATGGTATTTGTGTTTGTGTAGATGACATTTTATGCACTTGCCTAAGAAAATACTTTGCTAGTCTCCAAAACCAATTTGACTGTGATTATCTGAGTCCATTGCATAGCAATGCCAGTGCACTTTGTCTGGATATGCCTGGATGAAACCTGAAATATCCGCTTGGGTTATGGCTAACTCAATCCCAGACCTTGCTACAGGCTCTGCTTTCTGTTTTTTGATATTATCAATGGACTTTATGGTTTTGAATGTATTTAAGCAGGGAATATTTTTGGTGCTGGGAAACACTAATTAGTTCCACATGCAGACACAAACTCAACATATTCGTGCTGTCTAGGCAGAAATCTACAGCAATTGCTGCAAACAAACATGGTATTTGTATTTGTGTAGATGATATTTTATGCACTTGCCTAAGAAAATACTTTGCTAGTCTCCAAAAGCAGTTTGACTGTGATTATCTGATTCCATTGCATACCAATGCCAGTGCACTTTGTCCGGATATGCCTGGATGAAACCAGAAATATCCTCTGGTGTTATGGCTAACTCAATCCCAGACCTTGCTACAGGCTCTGCTTTGTGTTTTTTGATATTATCAATGGACTTTAGTGTTTTGAATGTATTTAAGCAGGGAATATTTTTTTGGTGCTGGGAAACACTAATTAGTTCCACATGCAGACACAAACTCAACACATTCGTGCTGTCTAGGCAGAAATCTACAGCAATTGCTGCAAACGAACATGGTATTTGTATTTGTGTAGATGATATTTTATGCACTTGCCTAAGAAAATACTTTGCTAGTCTCCAAAAGCAGTTTGACTGTGATTATCTGATTCCATTGCATACCAATGCCAGTGCACTTTGTCCGGATATGCCTGGATGAAACCAGAAATATCCTCTGGTGTTATGGCTAACTCAATCCCAGATCTTGCTACAACCTTTGTGTTTGTGTTTTCTGGATATTATCAATGGCCTTTACGTTTTAGAATGAATTTCAGTAGAGGAAATTTTGTTTTGTGCTGGAAATGCTAATTGGTTTCATATGCAGGCCAAACGTGTTCACATTCATGTTCTCTACGCAGTAAGCTAGAGCTATCATTGCAAACAAACAGGATATTTATATTTGCAAACATGACTTTTTAGGCACTTGGCCAAGAAAAAGAGTTTGCTTTTCTCCAAAACCAGTTTGAGGGTGATTTTCTGAGTCCATTGCATACCAGTTCCACAACACTTTGTCTGGAAATGACTGGATGACACCAGAAATATCATCTTGTGCTGTGGCAAACTCAATCCCAGACTTTGCTACAGGCTCTGCTTTCTGTTTTTTCATATTATCAATGGACTTTATGGTTTTGAATGAATTTAAGCAGGGAATATTTTCTTTGGTGCTGGGAAACACTAATTAGTTCCACATGCAGACACAAACTCAATACATTCGTGCTGTCTAGGCAGAAAACTACAGCAATTGCTGCAAACAAACATGATATTTGTGTTGGTGTAGATGACATTTTATGCACTTGCCAAAGAAAATACTTTGCTATTCTCCAACCCAGTTTGACTGTGATTATCTGAGTCCATTGCATACCAGTAGCACAGCACTTTGACTGGATATGCCTCGATGAAACCCGAAATATCCTCTTGGGTTATGGCTAACTCAATCCCAGATCTTGCTACATGCTCTGCTTTTTGTTTTTTAATATTATCAATGGACTTTATGGTTTGCAATGAATTTAAGCAGGGAATATTTTCTTTGATGCTGGGAAACTCTATTTCCACATGGAGACTCAAACACATTCATTCGTGCTATCTAGGCAGAAAACTACAGCAATTGCTGCAAAGAAACATGATATTTGTGTTGGTGTAGATGACATTTTATGCACTTGCCTAAGAAAATAGTTTGCTAGTCTCCAAAACCAGTTTGACTGTGATTATCTGAGTCCATTGCATACCAATGCCAGTGCACTTTGTCCGGATATGCCTGGATGAAACCAGAAATATCCTCTGGTGTTATGGCTAACTCAATCCCAGATCTTGCTAAAACCTTTGTGTTTGTGTTTTCTGGATATTATCAATGGCCTTTACGTTTTAGAATGAATTTCAGTAGAGGAAATTTTGTTTTGTGCTGGAAATGCTAATTGGTTTCATATGCAGGCCAAACGTGTTCACATTCATATTCTCTACACAGTAAGCTAGAGCTATCTTTGCAAACAAACAGGATATTTATATTTGCAAACATGACTTTTTAGGCACTTGGCCAAGAAAAAGAGTTTGCTTTTCTCCAAAACCAGTTTGAGGGTGATTTTCTGAGTCCATTGCATACCAGTTCCACAACACTTTGTCTGGAAATGACTGGATGACACCAGAAATATCCTCTGGTGTTGTGGAAAACTCAATCCCAGACCTTGCTACAGGCTCTGCTTTCTGTTTTTTGATATTATGAATGGACTTTATGGTTTTGAATGAATTTAAGCAGGGAATATTTTCTTTGGTGCTGGGAAACACTAATTAGTTCCACATGCAGACACAAACTCAACACATTCGTGCTGTCTAGGCAGAAAACTACAGCAATTGCTGCCAACAAACATGGTATTTGTGTTTGTGTAGATGACATTTTATGCACTTGCCTAAGAAAATACTTTGCTAGTCTCCAAAACCAATTTGACTGTGATTATCTGAGTCCATTGCATAGCAATGCCAGTGCACTTTGTCTGGATATGCCTGGATGAAACCTGAAATATCCGCTTGGGTTATGGCTAACTCAATCCCAGACCTTGCTACAGGCTCTGCTTTCTGTTTTTTGATATTATCAATGGACTTTATGGTTTTGAATGTATTTAAGCAGGGAATATTTTTGGTGCTGGGAAACACTAATTAGTTCCACATGCAGACACAAACTCAACATATTCGTGCTGTCTAGGCAGAAATCTACAGCAATTGCTGCAAACGAACATGGTATTTGTATTTGTGTAGATGATATTTTATGCACTTGCCTAAGAAAATACTTTGCTAGTCTCCAAAAGCAGTTTGACTGTGATTATCTGATTCCATTGCATACCAATGCCAGTGCACTTTGTCCGGATATGCCTGGATGAAACCAGAAATATCCTCTGGTGTTATGGCTAACTCAATCCCAGACCTTGCTACAGGCTCTGCTTTGTGTTTTTTGATATTATCAATGGACTTTAGTGTTTTGAATGTATTTAAGCAGGGAATATTTTTTTGGTGCTGGGAAACACTAATTAGTTCCACATGCAGACACAAACTCAACACATTCGTGCTGTCTAGGCAGAAATCTACAGCAATTGCTGCAAACGAACATGGTATTTGTATTTGTGTAGATGATATTTTATGCACTTGCCTAAGAAAATACTTTGCTAGTCTCCAAAAGCAGTTTGACTGTGTTTATCTGATTCCATTGCATACCAATGCCAGTGCACTTTGTCCGGATATGCCTGGATGAAACCAGAAATATCCTCTGGTGTTATGGCTAACTCAATCCCAGACCTTGCTACAGGCTCTGCTTTGTGTTTTTTGATATTATCAATGGACTTTAGTGTTTTGAATGTATTTAAGCAGGGAATATTTTTTTGGTGCTGGGAAACACTAATTAGTTCCACATGCAGACACAAACTCAACACATTCGTGCTGTCTAGGCAGAAATCTACAGCAATTGCTGCAAACAAACATGGTATTTGTGTTGGTGTAGATGACATTTTATGCACTTGCCTAAGAAAATAGTTTGCTAGTCTCCAAAACCAGTTTGACTGTGATTATCTGAGTCCATTGCATACCAATGCCAGTGCATTTTGTCTGGATATGCCTGGATGAAACCAGAAATATCCTCTGGTGTTATGGCTAACTCAATCCCAGATCTTGCTACAACCTTTGTGTTTGTGTTTTCTGGATATTATCCATGGACTTTATGGTTTTGAATGAATTTAAGCAGGAATATTTTCTTTGATGCTGGGAAACTCTAATTATTTCCACATTGAGACTCAAACTCATTCATTTGTGTTTTCTAGGCAGGAAACTACAGCAATTACTGCAAAGAAACATGATATTTGTGTTGGTGTAGATGACATCTTATGCACTTGCCTAAGAAAAAACTTTGCTATTCTCCAAAACATATTTGACTGTGATTATCTGAGTCCATTGCATACCAGTTTTACAGTACTTTGTGTGGATATGACAGGATGAAACCAGAAATATCCTCTTGTGTAATGGCTAACTCAATCCCAGATCTTGATACAACCCCTGTATTTGTGTTTTCTGGATATTATCAATGGTCTTTACGTTTTAGAATGAATTTCTGTAGAAGAAATTCTGTTTTGTGCTGGAAATGCTAAGTGATTCCATATGCAGGCCCAATATGTTCACATTTGTGTTTTCTACGCAGAAAGCTATGGCAATTGTTGCAAACCAACAGGATATTGATATTTGCAAACATGACTTTTTAGGCACTTGGCCAAGGAAAAGAGTTTGCTTTTCTCCAAAACCAGTTTGAGGGTGATTTTCTGAGTCCATTGCCTACCAGTTCCACAACAGGTTGAATGGAAATGACTGGATGAAACCAGAAATATCCTCTTGTGTTATGGCTAACTCAATCCTAGATCTTGCTACAGGCTCTGCTTTGTGTTTTTTGATATTATCAATGGACTTTATGGTTTTGAATGAATTTAAGCAGGGAATATTTTCTTTGGTGCTGGGAAACATTAATTAGTCCCACATGGAGACACAAACTCAACACATTCGTGCTGTCTAGGCAGAAAACTTCAGCAATTGCTCCAAGAAACATGATATTTGTGTTTGTGTAGATGATATTTTATGCACTTGCCTAAGAAAATAGTTTGCTATACTCCAAAACCAGTTTGACTGTGATTATCTGCGTCCATTGCATACCAGTTCCACAGCACTTTGTCTGGATATGCCTGGATGAATCCAGAAATATCCTCTGGTGTTATGGCTAACTCAATCCCAGATCTTGCTACAACCTCTGTGTTTGTGTTTTCTAGATATTATCATTGGACTATAAGTTTTAGAATGAATTTCAGTAGAGGAAATTTTGTTTTGTGCTGGAAATGCTAAGTGCTTCCATATGCAGGCCAAACATGTTCACATTCGTGTTCTCTACGCAGAAAGCTAGAGCAATCGTTGCAAACAAACAGGATATTGATATTTGCAAACAAGACTTTTTATACACTTGGCCAAGAAAAAGAGTTTGCTTTTCTCCAAAACCAGTTTGAGAGTGATTCCCATAAGCAGGGAATATTTTCTTTGGTGCTGGGAAACACTAATTATTTCCACATGGAGACACAAACTCAACATATTCGTGCTGTCTAGGCAGAAAACTACAGCAATTGCTGCAAACAAACATGATATTTGTGTTGGTGTAGATGACATTTTATGCACTTGCCAAAGAAAATACTTTGCTATTCTCCAACCCAGTTTGACTGTGATTATCTGAGTCCATTGCATACCAGTAGCACAGCACTTTGACTGGGTATGCCTGGATGAGACCAGAAATATCCACTTCTGTTATGGCTAACTCAATCCCAGATCTTGCTACAGGCTCTGCTTTGTGTTTTTTGATATTATCAATGGACTTTATGGTTTGGAATGAATTTAAGCAGGGAATATTTTCTTTGGTGCTGGGAAACACTAATTAGTTCCACATGCAGACACAAACTTAACATATTCGTGCTATCTAGGCAGAAAACTACAGCAATTGCTGCAAAGAAACATGATATTTGTGTTTGTGTAGATGACATTTTATGCACTTGCCTAAGAAAATAGTTTGCTAGTCTCCAAAACCAGTTTGACTGTGATTATCTGAGTCCATTGCATACCAATGCCAGTGCACTTTGTCCGGATATGCCTGGATGAAACCAGAAATATCCTCTGGTGTTATGGCTAACTCAATCCCAGACCTTGCTACAGGCTCTGCTTTGTGTTTTTTGATATTATCAATGGACTTTAGTGTTTTGAATGAATTTAAGCAGGGAATATTTTCTTTGGTGCTGGGAAACACTAATTAGTTCCACATGGAGACACAAACTCAACACATTCGTTCCCAGATCTTGTTACAACATCTGTGTTTGTGTTTTCTGGATTTTATCAATGGACTTTACATTTTAGAATCAATTTCAGTAGAGGAAATTTTGTTTTGTGCTGGAAATGCTAAGTGCTTCCATATGTAGGCCAAATGTGTTCACATTCGTGTTTTCTACGCAGAAAGCTGGAGCAATCATTGCAAACAAACATGAGAATTATATTTGTAAACATGACTTTTTATCCACTTGGCGAATTAAAAGATTTTGCTTTTCTCCAAAACCAGTTTGAGGGTGATTTTCTAGTCCATCGCACACCAGTTCCACAACACTTTTTCAGGATATGCCTGGATGAACCCCGAAATATCCTCTTGTGTTATGGCTAACTCAATCCCAGATCTTGCTACAGGCTCTGCTTTGTGTTTTTTGATATTATCAATGGACTTTATGGTTTTGAATGAATTTAAGCAGGAATATTTTCTTTGATGCTGGGGAACTCTAATTGTTTCCACATTGAGACTCAAACTCATTCATTTGTGTTTTCTAGGCAGGAAACTACAGCAATTGCTGCAAAGAAACATGATATTTGTGTTGGTGTAGATGACATCTTATGCACTTGCCTAAGAAAAAACTTTGCTATTCTCCAAAACATGTTTGACTGTGATTATCTGAGTCCATTGCATACCAGTTTTACAGTACTTTGTGTGGATATGCCTGGATGAAACCAGAAATATCCTCTTGTGTAATGGCTAACTCAATCCCAGATCTTGCTACAACCTCTGTGTTTGTGTTTTCTGGATATTATCAATGGTCTTTATGTTTTAGAATGAATTTCTGTAGAAGAAATTCTGTTTTGTGCTGGAAATGCTAAGTGATTCCATATGCAGGCCCAATATGTTCACATTTGTGTTTTCTACGCAGAAAGCTATGGCAATTGTTGCAAACCAACAGGATATTGATATTTGCAAACATGACTTTTTAGGCACTTGGCCAAGGAAAAGAGTTTGCTTTTCTCCAAAACCAGTTTGAGGGTGATTTTCTGAGTCCATTGCCTACCAGTTCCACAACACTTTGTTCGGAAATGACTGGTTGAAACCAGAAATATCCTCTTGTGTTATGGCTAACTCAATCCTAGATCTTGCTACAGGCTCTGCTTTGTGTTTTTTGATATTATCAATGGACTTTATGGTTTTGAATGAATTTAAGCAGGGAATATTTTCTTTGGTGCTGGGAAACATTAATTAGTCCCACATGGAGACACAAACTCAACACATTCATGCTGTCTAGGCAGTAAACTACAACAATTGCTCCAAGAAACATGATATTTGTGTTTGTGTAGATGATATTTTATGCACTTGCCTAAGAAAATACTTTGCTATACTCCAAAACCAGTTTGACTGTGATTATCTGAGTCCATTGCATACCAGTTCCACAGCACTTTGTCCGGATATGCCTGGATGAAACCAGAAATATCCTCTGGTGTTATGGCTAACTCAATCCCAGATCTTGCTACAACCTCTGTGTTTGTGTTTTCTAGATATTATCATTGGACTTTAAGTTTTAGAATGAATTTCAGTAGAGGAAATTTTGTTTTGTGCTGGAAATGCTAAGTGCTTCCATATGCAGGCCAAACATGTTCACATTCGTGTTCTCTACGCAGAAAGCTAGAGCAATCGTTGCAAACAAACAGGATATTGATATTTGCAAACAAGACTTTTTATACACTTGGCCAAGAAAAAGAGTTTGCTTTTCTCCAAAACCAGTTTGAGAGTGATTCCCATAAGCAGGGAATATTTTCTTTGGTGCTGGGAAACACTAATTAGTTCCACATGGAGACACAAACTCAACACATTCGTGCTGTCTAGGCAGAAAACTACAGCAATTGCTGCAAACAAACATGATATTTGTGTTGGTGTAGATGACATTTTATGCACTTGCCAAAGAAAATACTTTGCTATTCTCCAACCCAGTTTGACTGTGATTATCTGAGTCCATTGCATACCAGTAGCACAGCACTTTGACTGGATATGCCTGGATGAAACCCGAAATATCCTCTTGGGTTATGGCTAACTCAATCCCAGATCTTGCTACAGGCTCTGCTTTTTGTTTTTTGATATTATCAATGGACTTTATGGTTTGGAATGAATTTAAGCAGGGAATATTTTCTTTGATGCTGGGAAACTCTATTTCCACATGGAGACTCAAACACATTCATTCGTGATATCTAGGCAGGAAACTACAGCAATTGCTGCAAAGAAACATGATATTTGTGTTGGTGTAGATGACATCTTATGCACTTGCCTAAGAAAATAGTTTGCTAGTCTCCAAAACCAGTTTGACTGTGATTATCTGAGTCCATTGCATACCAATGCCAGTGCACTTTGTCCTGATATGCCTGGATGAAACCAGAAATATCCTCTGGTGTTATGGCTAACTCAATCCCAGATCTTGCTGCAACCTTTGTGTTTGTGTTTTCTGGATATTATCAATGGACTTTATGGTTTTGAATGAATTTAAGCATGAATATTTTCTTTGGTGCTGGTAAACACTAATTAGTTCCACATGCAGACACAAACTCAACACATTCATTCCCAGATCTTGTTACAACCTCTGTGTTTGTGTTTTCTGGATATTATCAATGGACTTTACATTTTAGAATCAATTTCAGTAGAGGAAATTTTGTTTTGTGCTGGAAATGCTAAGTGCTTCCATATGTAGGCCAAATGTGTTCACATTCGTGTTTTCTACGCAGAAAGCTGGAGCAATCGTTGCAAACAAACATGAGAATTATATTTGTAAACATGACTTTTTATCCACTTGGCGAATTAAAAGATTTTGCTTTTCTCCAAAACCAGTTTGAGGGTGATTTTCTGAGTCCATTGCATACCAGTTCCACAACACTTTGTTCGGAAATGACTGGATGAAACCAGAAATATCCTCTTGTGTTATGGCTAACTCAATCCCAGATCTTGCTACAGGCTCTGCTTTCTGTTTTTTGATACTATCAATGGACTTTATGGCTTTGAATGAATTTAAGCAGGGAATATTTTCTTTGGTGCTGGGAAACACTAATTAGTTCTACATGGAGACACAAACTCAACACATTCGTGCTGTCTAGGCAGAATGTTTGTGTTTGTGTAGATGACATTTTATGCACTTGCCTAAGAAAATACTTTGCTAGTCTCCAAAACCAGTTTGTGATTATCTGAGTCCATTGCATACCAGTTCCACAGCACTTTGTGTGGATATGCCTGGATGAAACCAGAAATATCCTCTGGTGTTATGGCTAACTCAATCCCAGACCTTGCTACCACCTCCTTGTTTGTGTTTTCTGGATATTATCGATGCCCTTTGTTGTTTTGAATAACTTTTATCAGGGAATATTTTATTTTGTACTGGGAAACCTTAATTGGTTCCACATGGAGACACCAGCTCTACACATTCGTATTTTTTAGGAGAATGCTAGAGGTTCCGTGGGAAACAAACATGATATTTCTGATTGTATACATGATATTTTATGCACTTCCTAATGAAAAGACTTTGCTTTCGTCCAAATCCATTTTCACTGTGATTTTTTCGAACTATTGCATAGGAATTCCGCACCACTTTGTCCGGATATGACTGGATGAAACCAGAAATATGCGGTTCAGTTTTGGCTAACTCAATCCCAGATATTGCTACAGACTCTATGTTTGTGTTTTCTGGATATTATCGATGGACTTTATTGTTTTGAATGTTTTTATCATGGAACATTTAATTTTGTACTGGGAAACTCCAATTGGTTCCACATGGAGACACCAGCTCTAAACATTCGTGTTTTCTAGGGAGAAAGCAAGAGGAACTTCGGCAAACAAACATGATATTTCTCTTTGTATAGATGACATTTTATGCACTTGCCTAACGAAAAGACTTTGCTTTTCTCCAAAACCATTTTTACTGTGATTTTCTCAGTCCATTGCATATGAATCCTACAACATTTTGTCCGGATATGAGTGGATGTTACCTTAAATATGCGGTTGTGTTTTGGCTAACTAAATCCCAGATATTGCGACAGCCTCTGTGTTTGTGTTTTCTGGATATTATCGAAGGACTTTATAGATTTCAATGTTTTTATCAAGGAACATTAAATTTTGTACCGTAGAAACATAATTGGTTCCACATGGAGACACAAGCTCTACACATTCATATTTTCTAGGAGAAAGCTAGAGGAAATGCGGCAAACAAACATGATATTTCTGTTTGTTTACATGACATTTTATGCACTTGCCTAACGAAAAGACTTTGCTTTTCTCCAAAACCTTTTTCACTGTGATTTTCTCGGCACATTGCATACGAATTCCACACCACTTTGCCCGGATATGACTCTATGAAACCGGAAATATCCGGTTGGTTTTGGCCAACCCAAACCCAGATATTGTGACAGCTCCTGTGTTTGTGTTTTCAGGATATTATCGATGGACTTTATGGTTTTGAATGTTTTTATCAGGGAGCATTTAATTTTGTTCTTGGAAACACTAATTGGTTCCACATGGAGACACCAGCTCTACACATTCCTATTTTCCAAGGAAAAAACTAGAGGAACTGCGGCAAACAAACATGATATTTCTGTTTGTATTGATGACATTTTATGCACTTGCCTAACGAAAAGACTTTGCTTTTCTCCAAAACCATTTTACTGTGATTTTTCAGTCCATTGCATACGAATTGCACACCACTTTGTCTGGATATGCCTGGATGAAACCAGAAATATCCGGTTGTGTTTTGGCTAAGTCAATCCGAAATTATTGAAAGCATCTGTGTTTGTGTTTTATGGATATTATCGAAGGACTTTACAGTTTTGAATGTTTTTTTCAGGGAATATTTAATTTTGTACCGTAGAAACACTAATTGGTTCCACATGGAGACACCAGCTCTACACATTCGTATTTTCTAGGGAGAAAGCTAGAGGAACTGCGGCAAACAAACATGATATTTCTGTTTGTATTGATGACATTTTATGCACTTGCCTAACAGAAAGACTTTGCTTTTCTCCAAAACCAGTTTTACTCTGATTTTCTCAGTCCATTGCATACGAATTCCACACCACTTTGTCCAGATATGACTGGCTGAAACCAGAAATATCCGGTTGTGTTTTGGCTAACTCAATCCCAGATTTGTGAGAGCCTCTCTGTTAGTGTTTTCCGGATATTATCAACATACTGTCTTGTTTTGAATGTTTTTTATCAGGGAACATTTAATTAGTGCTGGGACACAAATTGTTTCCACATGGAGACACCAGCTCTACACATTCTTATTTTCTAGATAGAAATTTAGATGAACTGCTGCAAACAAACATCATATTTCTGTTTGTACAGATGACATTTTATGCAGTTGGCTAACGAAAAGACTTTGGTTTTCTCCAAAACCATTTTTCCTGTGATTTTTTCCGTCCATTGCATATGAATTCCACACCACTTTGTCAGGATATGACTGGATGAAAGCAGAAATATTCGGTTGTGTTTTGGCTAACTCAATCGTAGATATTGCGACAGCCTCTGTGTTTCTGTTTTCTGGATATTATCCATGGACTTTATTGTTTTGAATGTTTTTTTATCAGGGAACAATTAATTTTGTGCTTGGAAAAACAAAATGGTTTCAAATGCAGACACCACCTCTACACATTCGTATTTTCTAGGGAGAAAGCTAGAGGAACTGCGGCAAACAAACATGATATTTCTGTTTGTATTGATGACATTTTATGCACTTGCCTAACGAAAAGACTTTGCTTTTCTCCAAAACCATTTTTATTTTTATTTTCTTGCTCCATTGCATACGAATGCCACACCCCTTTGCCCGGATAAGACTGGTTGAAATCAGAAATATCTAGATGTGTTTTGGCTAACTCCATCCCACATATAGCTATAGCCTCTTTCTTTGTGTATTCCGGATATTATGAACGGACTATATGGTTTTGAATATATTTTATAAGGGAACATTTATTTTTGTGCTTGGAAACACTAATTGGTTCCATGTGCAGACACCAGATCTACACATTTATATTTTCTATGGAGAAAGCTAGAGGATATGCGGCAAAGAAACATGATATTTCTGTTTGTATAAATGACAATTTATGCACTTCCCTAAGGAAAAGACATTCCTTTTCTCCAAAACCATTTTACTGTGATTTTTCTCAGTCTTTACATACGAATTCCACAAAAGTTTATCCTGATATGACTGGATGAAACCAGAAAGATTCGTTTGTGTTTTGGCTAACCCCATCCCAGATATTGCGACAGCCTCTGTGTTTGTGTTTTCCGGATATTATCAATGGACTTTATTGTTTTGAATATTTTTTGGGGGAATATTTAATTTAGTGCTGGGAAACACAAATTGGTTCCACATGGAGACACCAGCTCTACCCATTCGTATTTTTTAGGGGTAAACCTAGAGCAACTGCAGAAAACAAACATGATATTTCTGTTTGTATAGATGGCTTTTTATGCACTTGCCTAACGAAAAGACTTTGCTTTTCTCCAAAACCATTTTTCCTGTGATTGTCTATGTCCATTTTATACGAATGTCACACCACTTTGTCCGGATATGACTGGATGAAACCAGAAATATCCGGTTGTGTTTTCCTAACTCAATTTGAGATATTGCGAAAGTCTCTGTGTTTGTGTTTTCAGGGTATTATCGATGGAATTTATTGTTTGGAATGTTTTTAATCAGGGAACATTTAATTTTCTGCTGGGAAACAATAGTTGGTTCCACATGGAGACACCAGCTCTATACATTCGTATTTTCTAGGGAGAAAGCTAGAGGAACTGCCACAAACAAACATGATATTTCTGATTGTATAGTTGACATTTTATGCACTTGCCTAAAGAAAAGACTTTGCTTTTCTCCAAAAATATTTGTGCTGTGATTTTTTCGGTCCATTGCATACGAATGCCACACCACTTTCCTTGGATATGACTGGATGAAACCAGAAATATCTGGTTGTGTTTTGGCTATCTCAATCTGAAATATTGTGAAAGCCTCTGTTTTTGTCATTTCTGGATATTATAGAGGGACTTTATTGTTTTGATTGTTTTTTATCAGGGAACATTTAACTTTGTGCTGGGAAACACTAATTGGTTCAACATGGAGACACAAACTCTACACATTTGTATTTTCTAGTTAGAAAGCTAGAGAAATTGCGGCAAACAAACATGGTATTTCTGTTTGCATAAATGACATTTTATGCACTTGCCTAATGAAAAGATTTTGCTTTTCTCCAAAACCAATTTTCCTGTGATTATCTCAGTCCATTGCATACAAATTCCACATGACATTGTGGGGATATGAGTGGATGAAACCAGAAATATCCGGTTGTGTTTTGGCTAACTCTATCCCAGATATTGTGTTAGTATTTCTGTTTGTGTTTTCTGGATATCATCGATGGACTTTATTGTTTTGAATGTTTTTTATCAGTGAACATTATTTTTATGCTGGCAAACACTAATTGTTTCCACATGGAGACTCCAGCTGTAAACTTTCCTGTTTTCTAGGGAAAATCTAGAGGAACTGGGTCAAACAAACATGATATTTCTGTTTGTGTACATGGCATTTGATGCACTTGGCTAACGAAATGACTTTGCTTTTTTCCAAAACCATTTTTACTGTGATTTTCTCTGTCCATTGCATACGAATTCCAAACCATTTTGTTTGGATATGACTGGATGAAACCAGAAATATCCAGTTGTGTTTTGGCTAACTCAATCCCAGATATTGTGATAGCCTCTGTGTTTGTGTTTTCTAGGTATTATCTATGGACTTTATTGCTTTGAGTGTTTTTTACAGGGAACATTTAATTTTGTGATTGGAAACACTAATTGTTTCAACATGGAGACACCAGCTCTTAACATTTGTATTTTCTAGCCAGTATGCTAGAGGAACTGGGGCAATCAAACATTAAATTTCTGATGGTGTAGATGATATTTTTTGCACTTGCCTAAAGAAAAGACTTTGCTTTTCTCCAAAACCATTTTTACTGTGATATTCTCGGTCCATTGCATACAAATTCCACACCCCTTTGTCCAGATATGACTGGATGAAACCAGAAATATCCGGTTGTGTTTTGGCTAACTCAATCCCACATATTGCGACAGACTCTGTGTTTGTGTTTTCTGGATATTATCGACGGACTTTATTGTTTTGAATATTTTTTATATGGGAACATTATTTTTGTGGTTGGCAACACTAATTGTTTCCACATTGAGGCACCAGCACTACATATTCGTATTTTATAGGGGAAAGCTAGAGGAACTGCTGCTAACAAAGATGATATTTCTGTTTGTGTAGATGACATTTTATGCACTTCCCAAACGAAAAGACTTTGCTTTTCTCCAAAACCATTTTTACTGTGATTGTCTTTGTGTATTGTATACAAATTCCACACCACTTTCTCCGGAGATGATGGATGAAACCAGAAATATCCAGTTGTGTTTTGGCTAACTCAATCCCACATTTTGCGAGAGCCACTGTGTTTGTGTTTTCTGGATATTATCAACAGACTTTATTTTATTGAATGTTTATTATCAAGGAACATTTAATTTTCTGCTTGGAAACACTATTTGGTTCCACATGGAGGCACCAGCTCTACACATTCGTATTTTGTAGGGACAAAGCAAGAGGAACTGCGGCAAACAACATGATATTTCTGTTTCTATAGGTGACATTTTATGCATTTGCCTAACGGAAATACTTTGCTTTTCTTCAAAAGCATTTTAACTGTGATTTTCCCGGTTGATTGCATACAAATTCCACATCAGTTTGTCAGGATATGACTGAATGAAACCAGAAATATCCGGTTATATTTTGGCTAACAAAATCCCACATGTTGTGACAGCCTCTGTGTTTGTATTTTCTGGATATTTTTGACGGACTTTATTATTTTAAAAGTTTTTTTATCAGGGAACATTTAATTTTGTGCTTGGAAACACTAATTGGTTCCACATGGAGACATCAGCTCTAAACATTCGTATTATCTAGGGAGAAAGCTAGAGGAACTACAGCAAGCAAACCTGATATTTCTGTTTCTATAGGTGACATTTTATGCACTTGCGTAATGAAAAACTTTGCTTTTCTTCAAAACCATTTTTACTGTGATGTTCCCAGTCCATTGCATATGAATTCCACACAACTTTGTCAGGATACGACAGGATGAAACCAGAAATATCCGGTTGTGTTTTGGCTAACTGAATCCCACATATTGCGACAGCCTCTGTGTTTGTGTTTTCTGGATATTATCGAGGAACTTTATTATTTTAAGTGTTTTTTATAACAGAACATTTAATTTTGTGCTTGGAAACACTAATTGGTTCTACATGGAGACACCGACTCTACACATTCGTATTTTCTTGGGAGAAAGCAAGAGGAACTGCGGTAAAGAAACATGATATTTCTGTTGGTATAGGTGACATTTTATGCACTTGCTTAACAGAAACACGTTGCTTTTCTCCAATACCATTTTTACTGTGATTGTCTGTGTCCATTGCATACGAATTCCACACCACTTTGTCCATATATGACTGGATGAAACCAGAAATATCCAGTTGTGTTTTGCCTACCTCAATCCCACATGTTGGGACAGCCTCTGTGTTTGTGTTTTCTGGATATTATCCACGGACTTTATTGATTTAAATGTTTTTTTTTATCAGGGAACATTGAATTTTGTGCTTGGAAACACTAATTAGATCCTCATGGATACACCAGCTCTATATATTCGTATTTTCTAGGGAGAAAGCTAGAGGAACTGTGGCAAACAAACATGATATTTCTGTTTGTGTAGGTGACATTTTATGCACTTGCCTTACGAAAAGACTTTGCTTTTCTCCAAAACCATTTTTACTGTGATTGTCTGTGTGTATTGTATACAAATTCCACACCACTTTGTCCGGATATGACTGGATGAAACCTGAAATATCCGGTTGTGTTTTGGCTAACTCAATGCCACATTTTGGGAGAGCCACTGTGTTTGTGATTTCTGGATATTATCGACGGACTTTATTTTATTGAATGTTTCTTATCAAGGAACATTTAATTTTGTGCTGGGAAACACTAGTTGACTCCACATGGGACAGCAGCTCTACACATTTGTATTTTGTAGGGAGAAATCTCAAGGAACTGCAGGAAACAAACATGATATTTCTGTTTGTATAGATGACATTTTATGCACTTGCCTAACGGAAAGACTTTGCTTTTTTTAAAACCATTTTTACTGTGATTTTCTCGGTCCATTGCATACGAATTCCACACCATTGTCTGGATATGATTGGATAAAACCGGAAATATTGGGTTTTTGTTTGGCTAACCCAATCCCAGATTTTGCTACAGCCTCTGGCCTCTGTGCTTGTGTATTCCTGATATTATCAACACACTTTATTGCTTTGAATTTTTTTATCAGGGAACGTTCAATTTCATTTTTGGAAACACTAGTTGGTTCCACATGGAGACACCAACTCTACACATTCGTATTTTCTAGGGAGAAAGCTATAGGAACTGCAACAAGCAAAAATGATATTTCTGTTTGTATACATTACATTTTATACACTTGCCTAAGGAAAGACTTTGCTTTTCTCCAAAACCATTTTAATGTGATTTTCGCGGTCCATTGCATACAAATTCCACAACAGTTTGTCCGCATATGACTGGATGAAACGAAAAATATCCAGTTTTTTTTTTTTTGCTAACTCAGTTCCAGATACTGCTACAGCCTCTGTGTTAGTGTTTTCTGGATATTATCAACGGACTTTTTTATATTGAATGTTTTTTATCAGGGAACATTTAATTTTGTACTTGGATACAGTAATTGGTTCCACATGGAGACACCAGCTCTACACATTTGTATTTTCTAAGGGAGAATGCTATATGAACAGTGGAAAACAAACATGATATTTCTGTTTGTATAGATGACATTTTAAGCACTTGCCTAACGAAAAGACTTTGCTTTTCTCCAAAACCATTGGTACTGTGATTTTCTCAGTCTGTTGCATACGAATTCCACACCAGTTTGTCTGGATATGACAGGATGAAACCAGAAATATCCGGTTGTGTTTTGGCTAACTCAATCCGAAATATTGTGCAAGCCTCTGTGTTTGTGTTTTCTGGATATTATCGAGGGACTTTATTATTTTGAATGTTTTTATCAGGGAACATTTTATTTTGAGCTTGGAAACACTAATTGGTTCCACATGGAGACACCAGCTCTACACATTCATATTTTTTAGGGAGAAAGCTAGAGGAACTGCCGCCAACAAACATGATATTTCTGTTTGTATAGATGACATTTTATGCACTTGCCTAACGAAAAGACTTTGCTTTTCTGCAAAATCAATGTTACTGCGATTTTCTCCGTCCATTGCATCCAAATTCCACACCAGGTTGTCCAGACATCACTGGATGAAACCGGAAATATCCGGGTTTTTTTTGGCTAACTCAATCCCAGATATTGCTACAGCCTCTGTGTTCGTGTATTCCTGTTATTATCCAAGGACTTTTTGATTTTGAAAGTTTTTCATCCGGGAACATTTAATTTTGTGCTTGGGAACACTAATTGGTTCTACATGGAGACACTAGCTCTACACATTCGTATTTTCTAGGGAGAAAGCTAGAGGAACTGCCACAAACAAACATGATGTTTCTGTTTGTATCGATGACATTTTATGCACTTGCCTATCGAAATGACTTTGCTTTTCTCCAAAACCATTTTTACTTCGATTTTCTCCATCCATTGCATACGAATTCCACACCAGTTTACAGGATATGACTGGATAAACAAGAAATATCCAGTTGTGTTTTGGCTAACTCAATCCGAAATATTGGGAAAGCCTCTGTGTTTGTGATTTCTGGATATTATCGATGGACTTTATTGTTTTGAATGTTTTTATCAGGTAACATTTCATTTTGTAACATTGAAACACTAATTGGTTCCACATGGAGACACCAGCTCTACACATTCGTATTTTCTAGGGAGAAAGCTAGAGGAACTGTGGCAAACAAACATGATATTTCTGTTTGTATCAATGACATTTTATGCACTTGCCTAACGAAAAGACTTTACTTTTGTCCAAAATATTTTTACTGTAGTTTTCTCGGTACATTGCATATGAATTCCAGACCAGTTTGTCTGGATATGACTGGATGAAACCAGAAATATCGGGTTTTGGTTGGGCTAACCCAATCCCAGATATTGCTACAGCCTCTGTGTTTGTGTATTCCTGATATTATCCATGGACATTATTGCTTTGAAATATTTCTGTCAGGGAACATTTAATTCCGTTTTTGAAAACACTAATTGGTTCATCATGGGGACACCAGCTCTACACATTCGTATATTCTACGGAGGAAGCTAGAGTAACTGTGGCAAACAAACATGATATTTCTGTTTTTATCGATGGCATTTTATGCAATTGCCTAACGAAAATACGATGCTTTTCTCCAAAACCATTTTTAGTGTCATTTTCTCAGTCCATTGCATACGAATTCCACACCAGTTTGTCCGGATATGACTGGATGAAAAAAGAAATATCTGGTTGTGTTTTGGCTAACTCAATCCGAAAAATTGTGAAAGTTTCTGTGTTTGTGTTTTCTGGATATTATCGATGGACTTTATTGTTTTGAATGTTTTTATCAGGGCATATTTAATTTTGTACCTTAGACACACTAATTGGTTCATCATGGGGACACCAGCTCTACACATTCGTATTGTCTAGGGAGAAAGCTCGAGGAACTGCGGCAAACAAATATGATATTTCTGTTTGTATAGATGACATTTTATGCAGTTGCCTAACAAAAACACTTAGCTATTCGCCAAAACCATTTTTACTGTGAGTTTCTCAGTACATTGCATACAAATTCCACACCAGTTTGTCCGGATATGGCTGGATGAAACCGGAAATATCTGGTTGTGTTTGGCTAACTCAATCCCAAATATTGCTAGAGCCTTTGTGTATGTGTATTCCTGATATAATCCACGGACTTTATTTTTTGAATGTTTTTTATCAGGGAACATTTAATTTTTGGTTGGAATCACTAATTGGTTCCACATGGAGACACGAGCTCTACACATTCGTATTTTTTAGGGCGAAAGCTCGAGGAACTGCGGCAAGCAAACATGATATTTGTGTTTGTATAGATGACAATTTATGTACTTGCCTAACGAAAAGACTTTGCTTTTCTCCAAAAACATTTTTACTGTGATTTTCTCAGCCCATTGCATACGAATTATACACCAGTTTGTGCGGATATGACTGGATGAAACCGGAAATATCCGGTTATGTTTTGGCTAACTCAATCTCAGATATTGCTACAGCCTCTGTGTTTGTTTTTACCGGATATTATCCACGGACTTTACTGTGTTGAATATTTTCTTAGGGGAATATTTTATTTTGAGCTTGGATACAGTAATTGGTACCACATGGAAACACCAGCTATATATATATTCGTATTTTCTAGGTAGAAAGCTACAGGAACTGCGACAAACAAGCATGATATTTCTATTTGTATCGATGACATTTTATGCACTTCCCTAACGAAAAGACTTCTTTTCTCCAAAACCATTTTTACTTGGTTTTCTCAGTCCATTGCATACGAATTCCACAACAGTTTGTCCGGATATGACTGGATGAAACCGAAAATATCACGTTTTGTTTTGGTTAACACAATCCCAGATATTGCTACAGCCTCTGTGTTTCTGTTTTCCGGATATTATCCACGGACTTTACTGTTTTGACTGTTTTTTATCGGGGAATATTTAATTTTGAGCTTGGATACAGTAATTGGTTCCACAAGGAGACACCATCTATATATATTCGTATTTTATAGGTAGAAAGCGAGAGGAACTGCGAAAAACAAACATGATATTTCTGTTTGTATTGATGATATTTTATGCAATTGCCTAATGAAATGACTTTGCTTTTCTCCAAAACCATTTCACTGGGATTTTCTCGATACACTGCACACGAATTCCACAGCACTTTGTCCGGATATGACTGGATGAAAACCGAAATATCCGGTTGTGTTTTTGCTAAGTCAATCCGAAATATTGTGAAAGCCTCTGTATTTGTGTTTTCTGGATATTATCCCCAGACTTTATTGTTTTGAAGGTTTTGTATCAGGGAACATTTAATTTTGTTCTTGGAATCACTAATTGGTTCCACATGGAGACACCAGCTCTACACATTCGTATTTTCTAGGGAGAAAGCTAGAGGAACTGCAGCAAATAATCATGATATTTCTGTTTGTATAGATTACATTTTATGCACTTGCTTAACGAAATGACTTTGCTATTCCCCAAAACCATTTTTACTGTGATATTCTCGGTCCATTGCATACCAGTTCCACACCAGTTTGTCCGCATATGACTGGATGACACCGGAAATCCCTGTTTTTTTCTTTTGCTAACTCAATCCCAAATATTGCTACAGCCTCTGTGTTTGTGTTTTCTGGATGTTATCAACTGGCTTTATTGTTTTGAATGTTTTTTTTATCGGGAACATTTTATTTTGAGCTTGGATACAGTAATTGGTTCCACATGGAGACACCAGCTGTATTTTTCGTATTTTCTAGGGAGAAAACTAGAGGAACTGCGGTAAACAAACATGATAATTCTGTTTGTATAGATGGCATTTTATGCGCTTGCCTAACGAAAATACTTTGCTTTTCTCCAAAACAATTTTTAATGTGATTTTCTCGGTCCATTGCATACGAATTCCCCAACAGATTGTCAGGATATGACTGGATGAAACCGGAAATATCCGGTTGTGTTTTGGCTAACTCACTCCAAAACATTGTGAAAGCCTCTGTGTTTGTGTTTTCTGGATATTATCGATGGACTTTATTGTTTTGAATGTTTTTATCAGGGAACATTTAATTTTGTGCTTGGAAACACTAATTGGTTCCACATGGAGACATTAGCTCTACACAATTGTGTTTTCTAGGGAGAAAGCTAGAGGAACTGCTTGCAAACAAACATGATATTTCTGTTTGTGTCGATGACATTTTATGCATTTGCCTAATTAAAAGACTTTGCTTTTCTACAAAACCATTGTTACTATGATTTTCTCGGTCTATTGCATAAGAATTCCAC
This sequence comes from Lepus europaeus, assembly GCF_033115175.1. NCBI lineage: Eukaryota > Metazoa > Chordata > Mammalia > Lagomorpha > Leporidae > Lepus > Lepus europaeus. The sequence goes on from NC_084832.1 coordinate 84,146,405, forward strand.
ACCACTTTGTTCGGATATGACTGGATGAAACCAGAAATATCCGGTTTTGTTATGGCTAACTCAATCCCAGTTATTGCTACAGCTTCTGTGTTTGTGTATTTCTGATATTATTCACGGACTTTATAGTTTTGAGTGTTTTTTATCAGGGGACATTTAATTTTGTGCTTGGAATCACTAATTGGTTCCACATGGAGACACCAGCTGAACATATTCGTATTTTCCAGGGAGAAAGCTAGAGGAACCGGGGCAAACAATCATGATATTTCTGTTTGTATAGATGACATTTTATGCACTTGCCTAACCAAAAGCCCTTGCTTTACTCCAAAACCATTTTTAATGTGATTTCTCGGTACACTTCATACGAATTCCACACCATTTTGTCCGTATATGACTGGATGAAACCGGAAATATCCGGTTTTGTGATGGCTAACTCCATCCCAGATATTGCTACAGCCTCTGTGTTTGTGTATTCCTGAATTATCCACGGATTTCATTGCTTTGAATTTTTGTATCAGAGAACATTTATTTTTGTACCATAGAAACACGAATTGGTTCAACATGTGGACACAAGCTCTACACATTCGTATTTTCTAGATAGAAAGCTAGAGGAACTGCGGCAAACAAACATGATATTTCTGTTTGTATCGATGATATTTTATGCACTTGCCTAACGAAAAGACTTTGCTTTTCTCCAAAATCATTTTTACTCTGATTTTCACGATCCATTGCATAAGAATTCAAAACCACTTTGTCCGGATATGACTGGATGAAACCGGAAATATCCGGTTGTGTTTTGGCTAACTCAATCCCAGATATTGCTACAGCCTCTGTGTTTGTGTTTTCCGGATATTATCCATGGACATATTGATTTGAATGTTTTTTATCAGGGAACATTTAATTTTTTGTTTGGAAACACTAATTGGTTCCAAATGGAGTCACCAGCTTTACACATTCGTAGTTTCTAGGGAGATAGCTAGAGGAACTGCGGCAAGCAAACATGATATTTCTCTTTGTATTGATGATAATTTATCAACTAGCCTAATGAAAAGACTTTGCTGTTCTCCAAAACCATTTTTACTGTGATTTTCGCAGTCCATTGCATACGAATTCCACACCAGTTTGACTAGATATGACTGGATGAAACCAGAAAAATCCGGTTGTGTTTTGGCTAACTCAATCCCAGATATTACTACATCCTCTGTGTTTGTGTTTTGTGGATATTATCGATGGAATTATTGTTTTGAATGTTTTTATCAGGGAACATTTCATTTTGTACCGTTGAAACACTAATTGGTTCATAGTGGGAACACCAGCACTACACATTCGTATTTTCTAGGAAGAAAGCTAGAGGAACTGCAGCAAACAAACATATTATTTCTGTTTATATCGATGATATTTTATCTACTTGCCTAACGAAAAGACTTTGCTTTTCTCCAAAACCATTGGTACTGTGATTTTCTCAGTCTGTTGCATACGAATTCCACACCAGTTTGTCTGGATATGACAGGATGAAACCAGAAATATCCGGTTGTGTTTTGGCTAACTCAATCCGAAATATTGTGCAAGCCTCTGTGTTTGTGTTTTCTGGATATTATCGAGGGACTTTATTATTTTGAATGTTTTTATCAGGGAACATTTTATTTTGAGCTTGGAAACACTAATTGGTTCCACATGGAGACACCAGCTCTACACATTCATATTTTTTAGGGAGAAAGCTAGAGGAACTGCCGCCAACAAACATGATATTTCTGTTTGTATAGATGACATTTTATGCACTTGCCTAACGAAAAGACTTTGCTTTTCTGCAAAATCAATGTTACTGCGATTTTCTCCGTCCATTGCATCCAAATTCCACACCAGGTTGTCCAGACATCACTGGATGAAACCGGAAATATCCGGGTTTTTTTTGGCTAACTCAATCCCAGATATTGCTACAGCCTCTGTGTTCGTGTATTCCTGTTATTATCCAAGGACTTTTTGATTTTGAAAGTTTTTCATCCGGGAACATTTAATTTTGTGCTTGGGAACACTAATTGGTTCTACATGGAGACACTAGCTCTACACATTCGTATTTTCTAGGGAGAAAGCTAGAGGAACTGCCACAAACAAACATGATATTTCTGTTTGTATCGATGACATTTTATGCACTTGCCTATCGAAATGACTTTGCTTTTCTCCAAAACCATTTTTACTTCGATTTTCTCCATCCATTGCATACGAATTCCACACCAGTTTACAGGATATGACTGGATAAACAAGAAATATCCAGTTGTGTTTTGGCTAACTCAATCCGAAATATTGGGAAAGCCTCTGTGTTTGTGATTTCTGGATATTATCGATGGACTTTATTGTTTTGAATGTTTTTATCAGGTAACATTTCATTTTGTAACATTGAAACACTAATTGGTTCCACATGGAGACACCAGCTCTACACATTCGTATTTTCTAGGGAGAAAGCTAGAGGAACTGTGGCAAACAAACATGATATTTCTGTTTGTATCAATGACATTTTATGCACTTGCCTAACGAAAAGACTTTACTTTTGTCCAAAATATTTTTACTGTAGTTTTCTCGGTACATTGCATACGAATTCCAGACCAGTTTGTCCGGATATGACTGGATGAAACCAGAAATATCGGGTTTTGGTTGGGCTAACCCAATCCCAGATATTGCTACAGCCTCTGTGTTTGTGTATTCCTGATATTATCCATGGACATTATTGCTTTGAAATATTTCTGTCAGGGAACATTTAATTCCGTTTTTGAAAACACTAATTGGTTCATCATGGGGACACCAGCTCTACACATTCGTATATTCTACGGAGGAAGCTAGAGTAACTGTGGCAAACAAACATGATATTTCTGTTTTTATCGATGGCATTTTATGCAATTGCCTAACGAAAATACGATGCTTTTCTCCAAAACCATTTTTAGTGTCATTTTCTCAGTCCATTGCATACGAATTCCACACCAGTTTGTCCGGATATGACTGGATGAAAAAAGAAATATCTGGTTGTGTTTTGGCTAACTCAATCCGAAAAATTGTGAAAGTTTCTGTGTTTGTGTTTTCTGGATATTATCGATGGACTTTATTGTTTTGAATGTTTTTATCAGGGCATATTTAATTTTGTACCTTAGACACACTAATTGGTTCATCATGGGGACACCAGCTCTACACATTCGTATTGTCTAGGGAGAAAGCTCGAGGAACTGCGGCAAACAAATATGATATTTCTGTTTGTATAGATGACATTTTATGCAGTTGCCTAACAAAAACACTTAGCTATTCGCCAAAACCATTTTTACTGTGAGTTTCTCAGTACATTGCATACAAATTCCACACCAGTTTGTCCGGATATGGCTGGATGAAACCGGAAATATCTGGTTGTGTTTGGCTAACTCAATCCCAAATATTGCTAGAGCCTTTGTGTATGTGTATTCCTGATATAATCCACGGACTTTATTTTTTGAATGTTTTTTATCAGGGAACATTTAATTTTTGGTTGGAATCACTAATTGGTTCCACATGGAGACACGAGCTCTACACATTCGTATTTTTTAGGGCGAAAGCTCGAGGAACTGCGGCAAGCAAACATGATATTTGTGTTTGTATAGATGACAATTTATGTACTTGCCTAACGAAAAGACTTTGCTTTTCTCCAAAAACATTTTTACTGTGATTTTCTCAGCCCATTGCATACGAATTATACACCAGTTTGTGCGGATATGACTGGATGAAACCGGAAATATCCGGTTATGTTTTGGCTAACTCAATCTCAGATATTGCTACAGCCTCTGTGTTTGTTTTTACCGGATATTATCCACGGACTTTACTGTGTTGAATATTTTCTTAGGGGAATATTTTATTTTGAGCTTGGATACAGTAATTGGTACCACATGGAAACACCAGCTATATATATATTCGTATTTTCTAGGTAGAAAGCTACAGGAACTGCGACAAACAAGCATGATATTTCTATTTGTATCGATGACATTTTATGCACTTCCCTAACGAAAAGACTTCTTTTCTCCAAAACCATTTTTACTTGGTTTTCTCAGTCCATTGCATACGAATTCCACAACAGTTTGTCCGGATATGACTGGATGAAACCGAAAATATCACGTTTTGTTTTGGTTAACACAATCCCAGATATTGCTACAGCCTCTGTGTTTCTGTTTTCCGGATATTATCCACGGACTTTACTGTTTTGACTGTTTTTTATCGGGGAATATTTAATTTTGAGCTTGGATACAGTAATTGGTTCCACAAGGAGACACCATCTATATATATTCGTATTTTATAGGTAGAAAGCGAGAGGAACTGCGAAAAACAAACATGATATTTCTGTTTGTATCGATGATATTTTATGCAATTGCCTAATGAAATGACTTTGCTTTTCTCCAAAACCATTTCACTGGGATTTTCTCGATACACTGCACACGAATTCCACAGCACTTTGTCCGGATATGACTGGATGAAAACCGAAATATCCGGTTGTGTTTTTGCTAAGTCAATCCGAAATATTGTGAAAGCCTCTGTATTTGTGTTTTCTGGATATTATCCCCAGACTTTATTGTTTTGAAGGTTTTGTATCAGGGAACATTTAATTTTGTTCTTGGAATCACTAATTGGTTCCACATGGAGACACCAGCTCTACACATTCGTATTTTCTAGGGAGAAAGCTAGAGGAACTGCGGCAAATAATCATGATATTTCTGTTTGTATAGATTACATTTTATGCACTTGCTTAACGAAATGACTTTGCTATTCCCCAAAACCATTTTTACTGTGATATTCTCGGTCCATTGCATACCAGTTCCACACCAGTTTGTCCGCATATGACTGGATGACACCGGAAATCCCTGTTTTTTTCTTTTGCTAACTCAATCCCAAATATTGCTACAGCCTCTGTGTTTGTGTTTTCTGGATGTTATCAACTGGCTTTATTGTTTTGAATGTTTTTTTTATCGGGAACATTTTATTTTGAGCTTGGATACAGTAATTGGTTCCACATGGAGACACCAGCTGTATTTTTCGTATTTTCTAGGGAGAAAACTAGAGGAACTGCGGTAAACAAACATGATAATTCTGTTTGTATAGATGACATTTTATGCGCTTGCCTAACGAAAATACTTTGCTTTTCTCCAAAACAATTTTTAATGTGATTTTCTCGGTCCATTGCATACGAATTCCCCAACAGATTGTCAGGATATGACTGGATGAAACCGGAAATATCCGGTTGTGTTTTGGCTAACTCACTCCAAAACATTGTGAAAGCCTCTGTGTTTGTGTTTTCTGGATATTATCGATGGACTTTATTGTTTTGAATGTTTTTATCAGGGAACATTTAATTTTGTGCTTGGAAACACTAATTGGTTCCACATGGAGACATTAGCTCTACACAATTGTGTTTTCTAGGGAGAAAGCTAGAGGAACTGCTTGCAAACAAACATGATATTTCTGTTTGTGTCGATGACATTTTATGCATTTGCCTAATTAAAAGACTTTGCTTTTCTACAAAACCATTGTTACTATGATTTTCTCGGTCTATTGCATAAGAATTCCACACCACTTTGTTCGGATATGACTGGATGAAACCAGAAATATCCGGTTTTGTTATGGCTAACTCAATCCCAGTTATTGCTACAGCTTCTGTGTTTGTGTATTTCTGATATTATTCACGGACTTTATAGTTTTGAGTGTTTTTTATCAGGGGACATTTAATTTTGTGCTTGGAATCACTAATTGGTTCCACATGGAGACACCAGCTGAACATATTCGTATTTTCCAGGGAGAAAGCTAGAGGAACCGGGGCAAACAATCATGATATTTCTGTTTGTATAGATGACATTTTATGCACTTGCCTAACCAAAAGCCCTTGCTTTACTCCAAAACCATTTTTAATGTGATTTCTCGGTACACTTCATACGAATTCCACACCATTTTGTCCGTATATGACTGGATGAAACCGGAAATATCCGGTTTTGTGATGGCTAACTCCATCCCAGATATTGCTACAGCCTCTGTGTTTGTGTATTCCTGAATTATCCACGGATTTCATTGCTTTGAATTTTTGTATCAGAGAACATTTATTTTTGTACCATAGAAACACGAATTGGTTCAACATGTGGACACAAGCTCTACACATTCGTATTTTCTAGATAGAAAGCTAGAGGAACTGCGGCAAACAAACATGATATTTCTGTTTGTATCGATGATATTTTATGCACTTGCCTAACGAAAAGACTTTGCTTTTCTCCAAAATCATTTTTACTCTGATTTTCACGATCCATTGCATAAGAATTCAAAACCACTTTGTCCGGATATGACTGGATGAAACCGGAAATATCCGGTTGTGTTTTGGCTAACTCAATCCCAGATATTGCTACAGCCTCTGTGTTTGTGTTTTCCGGATATTATCCATGGACATATTGATTTGAATGTTTTTTATCAGGGAATATTTAATTTTTTGTTTGGAAACACTAATTGGTTCCAAATGGAGTCACCAGCTTTACACATTCGTAGTTTCTAGGGAGATAGCTAGAGGAACTGCGGCAAGCAAACATGATATTTCTCTTTGTATTGATGATAATTTATCAACTAGCCTAATGAAAAGACTTTGCTGTTCTCCAAAACCATTTTTACTGTGATTTTCGCAGTCCATTGCATACGAATTCCACACCAGTTTGACTAGATATGACTGGATGAAACCAGAAAAATCCGGTTGTGTTTTGGCTAACTCAATCCCAGATATTACTACAGCCTCTGTGTTTGTGTTTTGTGGATATTATCGATGGAATTATTGTTTTGAATGTTTTTATCAGGGAACATTTCATTTTGTACCGTTGAAACACTAATTGGTTCATAGTGGGAACACCAGCACTACACATTCGTATTTTCTAGGAAGAAAGCTAGAGGAACTGCGGCAAACAAACATATTATTTCTGTTTATATCGATGATATTTTATCTACTTGCCTAACGAAAAGACTTTGCTTTTCTCCAAAACCATTGGTACTGTGATTTTCTCAGTCTGTTGCATACGAATTCCACACCAGTTTGTCTGGATATGACAGGATGAAACCAGAAATATCCGGTTGTGTTTTGGCTAACTCAATCCGAAATATTGTGCAAGCCTCTGTGTTTGTGTTTTCTGGATATTATCGAGGGACTTTATTATTTTGAATGTTTTTATCAGGGAACATTTTATTTTGAGCTTGGAAACACTAATTGGTTCCACATGGAGACACCAGCTCTACACATTCATATTTTTTAGGGAGAAAGCTAGAGGAACTGCTTGCAAACAAACATGATATTTCTGTTTGTATAGATGACATTTTATGCACTTGCCTAACGAAAAGACTTTGCTTTTCTGCAAAATCAATGTTACTGCGATTTTCTCCGTCCATTGCATCCAAATTCCACACCAGGTTGTCCAGACATCACTGGATGAAACCGGAAATATCCGGGTTTTTTTTGGCTAACTCAATCCCAGATATTGCTACAGCCTCTGTGTTCGTGTATTCCTGTTATTATCCAAGGACTTTTTGATTTTGAAAGTTTTTCATCCGGGAACATTTAATTTTGTGCTTGGGAACACTAATTGGTTCTACATGGAGACACTAGCTCTACACATTCGTATTTTCTAGGGAGAAAGCTAGAGGAACTGCCACAAACAAACATGATATTTCTGTTTGTATCGATGACATTTTATGCACTTGCCTATCGAAATGACTTTGCTTTTCTCCAAAACCATTTTTACTTCGATTTTCTCCATCCATTGCATACGAATTCCACACCAGTTTACAGGATATGACTGGATAAACAAGAAATATCCAGTTGTGTTTTGGCTAACTCAATCCGAAATATTGGGAAAGCCTCTGTGTTTGTGATTTCTGGATATTATCGATGGACTTTATTGTTTTGAATGTTTTTATCAGGTAACATTTCATTTTGTAACATTGAAACACTAATTGGTTCCACATGGAGACACCAGCTCTACACATTCGTATTTTCTAGGGAGAAAGCTAGAGGAACTGTGGCAAACAAACATGATATTTCTGTTTGTATCAATGACATTTTATGCACTTGCCTAATGAAAAGACTTTACTTTTGTCCAAAATATTTTTACTGTAGTTTTCTCGGTACATTGCATACGAATTCCAGACCAGTTTGTCCGGATATGACTGGATGAAACCAGAAATATCGGGTTTTGGTTGGGCTAACCCAATCCCAGATATTGCTACAGCCTCTGTGTTTGTGTATTCCTGATATTATCCATGGACATTATTGCTTTGAAATATTTCTGTCAGGGACCATTTAATTCCGTTTTTGAAAACACTAATTGGTTCATCATGGCGACACCAGCTCTACACATTCGTATATTCTACGGAGGAAGCTAGAGTAACTGTGGCAAACAAACATGATATTTCTGTTTTTATCGATGGCATTTTATGCAATTGCCTAACGAAAATACGATGCTTTTCTCCAAAACCATTTTTAGTGTCATTTTCTCAGTCCATTGCATACGAATTCCACACCAGTTTGTCCGGATATGACTGGATGAAAAAAGAAATATCTGGTTGTGTTTTGGCTAACTCAATCCGAAAAATTGTGAAAGTTTCTGTGTTTGTGTTTTCTGGATATTATCGATGGACTTTATTGTTTTGAATGTTTTTATCAGGGCATATTTAATTTTGTACCTTAGACACACTAATTGGTTCATCATGGGGACACCAGCTCTACACATTCGTATTGTCTAGGGAGAAAGCTCGAGGAACTGCGGCAAACAAATATGATATTTCTGTTTGTATAGATGACATTTTATGCAGTTGCCTAACAAAAACACTTAGCTATTCGCCAAAACCATTTTTACTGTGAGTTTCTCAGTACATTGCATACAAATTCCACACCAGTTTGTCCGGATATGGCTGGATGAAACCGGAAATATCTGGTTGTGTTTGGCTAACTCAATCCCAAATATTGCTAGAGCCTTTGTGTATGTGTATTCCTGATATAATCCACGGACTTTATTTTTTGAATGTTTTTTATCAGGGAACATTTAATTTTTGGTTGGAATCACTAATTGGTTCCACATGGAGACACGAGCTCTACACATTCGTATTTTCTAGGGCGAAAGCTCGAGGAACTGCGGCAAGCAAACATGATATTTGTGTTTGTATAGATGACAATTTATGTACTTGCCTAACGAAAAGACTTTGCTTTTCTCCAAAAACATTTTTACTGTGATTTTCTCAGCCCATTGCATACGAATTATACACCAGTTTGTGCGGATATGACTGGATGAAACCGGAAATATCCGGTTATGTTTTGGCTAACTCAATCTCAGATATTGCTACAGCCTCTGTGTTTGTTTTTACCGGATATTATCCACGGACTTTACTGTGTTGAATATTTTCTTAGGGGAATATTTTATTTTGAGCTTGGATACAGTAATTGGTACCACATGGAAACACCAGCTATATATATATTCGTATTTTCTAGGTAGAAAGCTACAGGAACTGCGACAAACAAGCATGATATTTCTATTTGTATCGATGACATTTTATGCACTTCCCTAACGAAAAGACTTCTTTTCTCCAAAACCATTTTTACTTGGTTTTCTCAGTCCATTGCATACGATTTCCACAACAGTTTGTCCGGATATGACTGGATGAAACCGAAAATATCACGTTTTGTTTTGGTTAACACAATCCCAGATATTGCTACAGCCTCTGTGTTTCTGTTTTCCGGATATTATCCACGGACTTTACTGTTTTGACTGTTTTTTATCGGGGAATATTTAATTTTGAGCTTGGATACAGTAATTGGTTCCACAAGGAGACACCATCTATATATATTCGTATTTTGTAGGTAGAAAGCGAGAGGAACTGCGAAAAACAAACATGATATTTCTGTTTGTATCGATGATATTTTATGCAATTGCCTAATGAAATGACTTTGCTTTTCTCCAAAACCATTTCACTGGGATTTTCTCGATACACTGCACACGAATTCCACAGCACTTTGTCCGGATATGACTGGATGAAAACCGAAATATCCGGTTGTGTTTTTGCTAAGTCAATCCGAAATATTGTGAAAGCCTCTGTATTTGTGTTTTCTGGATATTATCCCCAGACTTTATTGTTTTGAAGGTTTTGTATCAGGGAACATTTAATTTTGTTCTTGGAATCACTAATTGGTTCCACATGGAGACACCAGCTCTACACATTCGTATTTTCTAGGGAGAAAGCTAGAGGAACTGCGGCAAATAATCATGATATTTCTGTTTGTATAGATTACATTTTATGCACTTGCTTAACGAAATGACTTTGCTATTCCCCAAAACCATTTTTACTGTGATATTCTCGGTCCATTGCATACCAGTTCCACACCAGTTTGTCCGCATATGACTGGATGACACCGGAAATCCCTGTTTTTTTCTTTTGCTAACTCAATCCCAAATATTGCTACAGCCTCTGTGTTTGTGTTTTCTGGATGTTATCAACTGGCTTTATTGTTTTGAATGTTTTTTTTATCGGGAACATTTTATTTTGAGCTTGGATACAGTAATTGGTTCCACATGGAGACACCAGCTGTATTTTTCGTATTTTCTAGGGAGAAAACTAGAGGAACTGCGGTAAACAAACATGATAATTCTGTTTGTATAGATGGCATTTTATGCGCTTGCCTAACGAAAATACTTTGCTTTTCTCCAAAACAATTTTTAATGTGATTTTCTCGGTCCATTGCATACGAATTCCCCAACAGATTGTCAGGATATGACTGGATGAAACCGGAAATATCCGGTTGTGTTTTGGCTAACTCACTCCAAAACATTGTGAAAGCCTCTGTGTTTGTGTTTTCTGGATATTATCGATGGACTTTATTGTTTTGAATGTTTTTATCAGGGAACATTTAATTTTGTTCTTGGAAACACTAATTGGTTCCACATGGAGACATTAGCTCTACACAATTGTGTTTTCTAGGGAGAAAGCTAGAGGAACTGCTTGCAAACAAACATGATATTTCTGTTCATGTCAATGACATTTTATGCATTTGCCTAATTAAAAGACTTTGCTTTTCTACAAAACCATTGTTACTATGATTTTCTCGGTCTATTGCATAAGAATTCCACACCACTTTGTTCGGATATGACTGGATGAAACCAGAAATATCCGGTTTTGTTATGGCTAACTCAATCCCAGTTATTGCTACAGCTTCTGTGTTTGTGTATTTCTGATATTATTCACGGACTTTATAGTTTTGAGTGTTTTTTATCAGGGGACATTTAATTTTGTGCTTGGAATCACTAATTGGTTCCACATGGAGACACCAGCTGAACATATTCGTATTTTCCAGGGAGAAAGCTAGAGGAACCGGGGCAAACAATCATGGTATTTCTGTTTGTATAGATGACATTTTATGCACTTGCCTAACCAAAAGCCCTTGCTTTACTCCAAAACCATTTTTAATGTGATTTCTCGGTACACTTCATACGAATTCCACACCATTTTGTCCGTATATGACTGGATGAAACCGGAAATATCCGGTTTTGTGATGGCTAACTCCATCCCAGATATTGCTACAGCCTCTGTGTTTGTGTATTCCTGAATTATCCACGGATTTCATTGCTTTGAATTTTTGTATCAGAGAACATTTATTTTTGTACCATAGAAACACGAATTGGTTCAACATGTGGACACAAGCTCTACACATTCGTATTTTCTAGATAGAAAGCTAGAGGAACTGCGGCAAACAAACATGATATTTCTGTTTGTATCGATGATATTTTATGCACTTGCCTAACGAAAAGACTTTGCTTTTCTCCAAAATCATTTTTACTCTGATTTTCACGATCCATTGCATAAGAATTCAAAACCACTTTGTCCGGATATGACTGGATGAAACCGGAAATATCCGGTTGTGTTTTGGCTAACTCAATCCCAGATATTGCTACAGCCTCTGTGTTTGTGTTTTCCGGATATTATCCATGGACATATTGATTTGAATGTTTTTTATCAGGGAATATTTAATTTTTTGTTTGGAAACACTAATTGGTTCCAAAAGGAGTCACCAGCTTTACACATTCGTAGTTTCTAGGGAGATAGCTAGAGGAACTGCGGCAAGCAAACATGATATTTCTCTTTGTATTGATGATAATTTATCAACTAGCCTAATGAAAAGACTTTGCTGTTCTCCAAAACCATTTTTACTGTGATTTTCGCAGTCCATTGCATACGAATTCCACACCAGTTTGACTAGATATGACTGGATGAAACCAGAAAAATCCGGTTGTGTTTTGGCTAACTCAATCCCAGATATTACTACAGCCTCTGTGTTTGTGTTTTGTGGATATTATCGATGGAATTATTGTTTTGAATGTTTTTATCAGGGAACATTTCATTTTGTACCGTTGAAACACTAATTGGTTCATAGTGGGAACACCAGCACTACACATTCGTATTTTCTAGGAAGAAAGCTAGAGGAACTGCGGCAAACAAACATATTATTTCTGTTTATATCGATGATATTTTATCTACTTGCCTAATGAAAAGACTTTGCTTTTCTCCAAAACCATTGGTACTGTGATTTTCTCAGTCTGTTGCATACGAATTCCACACCAGTTTGTCTGGATATGACAGGATGAAACCAGAAATATCCGGTTGTGTTTTGGCTAACTCAATCCGAAATATTGTGCAAGCCTCTGTGTTTGTGTTTTCTGGATATTATCGAGGGACTTTATTATTTTGAATGTTTTTATCAGGGAACATTTTATTTTGAGCTTGGAAACACTAATTGGTTCCACATGGAGACACCAGCTCTACACATTCATATTTTTTAGGGAGAAAGCTAGAGGAACTGCCGCCAACAAACATGATATTTCTGTTTGTATAGATGACATTTTATGCACTTGCCTAACGAAAAGACTTTGCTTTTCTGCAAAATCAATGTTACTGCGATTTTCTCCGTCCATTGCATCCAAATTCCACACCAGGTTGTCCAGACATCACTGGATGAAACCGGAAATATCCGGGTTTTTTTTGGCTAACTCAATCCCAGATATTGCTACAGCCTCTGTGTTCGTGTATTCCTGTTATTATCCAAGGACTTTTTGATTTTGAAAGTTTTTCATCCGGGAACATTTAATTTTGTGCTTGGAAACACTAATTGGTTCTACATGGAGACACTAGCTCTACACATTCGTATTTTCTAGGGAGAAAGCTAGAGGAACTGCCACAAACAAACATGATGTTTCTGTTTGTATCGATGACATTTTATGCACTTGCCTATCGAAATGACTTTGCTTTTCTCCAAAACCATTTTTACTTCGATTTTCTCCATCCATTGCATACGAATTCCACACCAGTTTACAGGATATGACTGGATAAACAAGAAATATCCAGTTGTGTTTTGGCTAACTCAATCCGAAATATTGGGAAAGCCTCTGTGTTTGTGATTTCTGGATATTATCGATGGACTTTATTGTTTTGAATGTTTTTATCAGGTAACATTTCATTTTGTAACATTGAAACACTAATTGGTTCCACATGGAGACACCAGCTCTACACATTCGTATTTTCTAGGGAGAAAGCTAGAGGAACTGTGGCAAACAAACATGATATTTCTGTTTGTATCAATGACATTTTATGCACTTGCCTAACGAAAAGACTTTACTTTTGTCCAAAATATTTTTACTGTAGTTTTCTCGGTACATTGCATACGAATTCCAGACCAGTTTGTCCGGATATGTCTGGATGAAACCAGAAATATCGGGTTTTGGTTGGGCTAACCCAATCCCAGATATTGCTACAGCCTCTGTGTTTGTGTATTCCTGATATTATCCATGGACATTATTGCTTTGAAATATTTCTGTCAGGGAACATTTAATTCCGTTTTTGAAAACACTAATTGGTTCATCATGGCGACACCAGCTCTACACATTCGTATATTCTACGGAGGAAGCTAGAGTAACTGTGGCAAACAAACATGATATTTCTGTTTTTATCGATGGCATTTTATGCAATTGCCTAACGAAAATACGATGCTTTTCTCCAAAACCATTTTTAGTGTCATTTTCTCAGTCCATTGCATACGAATTCCACACCAGTTTGTCCGGATATGACTGGATGAAAAAAGAAATATCTGGTTGTGTTTTGGCTAACTCAATCCGAAAAATTGTGAAAGTTTCTGTGTTTGTGTTTTCTGGATATTATCGATGGACTTTATTGTTTTGAATGTTTTTATCAGGGCATATTTAATTTTGTACCTTAGACACACTAATTGGTTCATCATGGGGACACCAGCTCTACACATTCGTATTGTCTAGGGAGAAAGCTCGAGGAACTGCGGCAAACAAATATGATATTTCTGTTTGTATAGATGACATTTTATGCAGTTGCCTAACAAAAACACTTAGCTATTCGCCAAAACCATTTTTACTGTGAGTTTCTCAGTACATTGCATACAAATTCCACACCAGTTTGTCCGGATATGGCTGGATGAAACCGGAAATATCCGGTTGTGTTTGGCTAACTCAATCCCAAATATTGCTAGAGCCTTTGTGTATGTGTATTCCTGATATAATCCACGGACTTTATTTTTTGAATGTTTTTTATCAGGGAACATTTAATTTTTGGTTGGAATCACTAATTGGTTCCACATGGAGACACGAGCTCTACACATTCGTATTTTCTAGGGCGAAAGCTCGAGGAACTGCGGCAAGCAAACATGATATTTCTCTTTGTATTGATGATAATTTATCAACTAGCCTAATGAAAAGACTTTGCTGTTCTCCAAAACCATTTTTACTGTGATTTTCGCAGTCCATTGCATACGAATTCCACACCAGTTTGACTAGATATGACTGGATGAAACCAGAAAAATCCGGTTGTGTTTTGGCTAACTCAATCCCAGATATTACTACAGCCTCTGTGTTTGTGTTTTGTGGATATTATCGATGGAATTATTGTTTTGAATGTTTTTATCAGGGAACATTTCATTTTGTACCGTTGAAACACTAATTGGTTCATAGTGGGAACACCAGCACTACACATTCGTATTTTCTAGGAAGAAAGCTAGAGGAACTGCGGCAAACAAACATATTATTTCTGTTTATATCGATGATATTTTATCTACTTGCCTAACGAAAAGACTTTGCTTTTCTCCAAAACCATTGGTACTGTGATTTTCTCAGTCTGTTGCATACGAATTCCACACCAGTTTGTCTGGATATGACAGGATGAAACCAGAAATATCCGGTTGTGTTTTGGCTAACTCAATCCGAAATATTGTGCAAGCCTCTGTGTTTGTGTTTTCTGGATATTATCGAGGGACTTTATTATTTTGAATGTTTTTATCAGGGAACATTTTATTTTGAGCTTGGAAACACTAATTGGTTCCACATGGAGACACCAGCTCTACACATTCATATTTTTTAGGGAGAAAGCTAGAGGAACTGCTTGCAAACAAACATGATATTTCTGTTTGTATAGATGACATTTTATGCACTTGCCTAACGAAAAGACTTTGCTTTTCTGCAAAATCAATGTTACTGCGATTTTCTCCGTCCATTGCATCCAAATTCCACACCAGGTTGTCCAGACATCACTGGATGAAACCGGAAATATCCGGGTTTTTTTTGGCTAACTCAATCCCAGATATTGCTACAGCCTCTGTGTTCGTGTATTCCTGTTATTATCCAAGGACTTTTTGATTTTGAAAGTTTTTCATCCGGGAACATTTAATTTTGTGCTTGGGAACACTAATTGGTTCTACATGGAGACACTAGCTCTACACATTCGTATTTTCTAGGGAGAAAGCTAGAGGAACTGCCACAAACAAACATGATATTTCTGTTTGTATCGATGACATTTTATGCACTTGCCTATCGAAATGACTTTGCTTTTCTCCAAAACCATTTTTACTTCGATTTTCTCCATCCATTGCATACGAATTCCACACCAGTTTACAGGATATGACTGGATAAACAAGAAATATCCAGTTGTGTTTTGGCTAACTCAATCCGAAATATTGGGAAAGCCTCTGTGTTTGTGATTTCTGGATATTATCGATGGACTTTATTGTTTTGAATGTTTTTATCAGGTAACATTTCATTTTGTAACATTGAAACACTAATTGGTTCCACATGGAGACACCAGCTCTACACATTCGTATTTTCTAGGGAGAAAGCTAGAGGAACTGTGGCAAACAAACATGATATTTCTGTTTGTATCAATGACATTTTATGCACTTGCCTAATGAAAAGACTTTACTTTTGTCCAAAATATTTTTACTGTAGTTTTCTCGGTACATTGCATACGAATTCCAGACCAGTTTGTCCGGATATGACTGGATGAAACCAGAAATATCGGGTTTTGGTTGGGCTAACCCAATCCCAGATATTGCTACAGCCTCTGTGTTTGTGTATTCCTGATATTATCCATGGACATTATTGCTTTGAAATATTTCTGTCAGGGACCATTTAATTCCGTTTTTGAAAACACTAATTGGTTCATCATGGCGACACCAGCTCTACACATTCGTATATTCTACGGAGGAAGCTAGAGTAACTGTGGCAAACAAACATGATATTTCTGTTTTTATCGATGGCATTTTATGCAATTGCCTAACGAAAATACGATGCTTTTCTCCAAAACCATTTTTAGTGTCATTTTCTCAGTCCATTGCATACGAATTCCACACCAGTTTGTCCGGATATGACTGGATGAAAAAAGAAATATCTGGTTGTGTTTTGGCTAACTCAATCCGAAAAATTGTGAAAGTTTCTGTGTTTGTGTTTTCTGGATATTATCGATGGACTTTATTGTTTTGAATGTTTTTATCAGGGCATATTTAATTTTGTACCTTAGACACACTAATTGGTTCATCATGGGGACACCAGCTCTACACATTCGTATTGTCTAGGGAGAAAGCTCGAGGAACTGCGGCAAACAAATATGATATTTCTGTTTGTATAGATGACATTTTATGCAGTTGCCTAACAAAAACACTTAGCTATTCGCCAAAACCATTTTTACTGTGAGTTTCTCAGTACATTGCATACAAATTCCACACCAGTTTGTCCGGATATGGCTGGATGAAACCGGAAATATCCGGTTGTGTTTGGCTAACTCAATCCCAAATATTGCTAGAGCCTTTGTGTATGTGTATTCCTGATATAATCCACGGACTTTATTTTTTGAATGTTTTTTATCAGGGAACATTTAATTTTTGGTTGGAATCACTAATTGGTTCCACATGGAGACACGAGCTCTACACATTCGTATTTTCTAGGGCGAAAGCTCGAGGAACTGCGGCAAGCAAACATGATATTTGTGTTTGTATAGATGACAATTTATGTACTTGCCTAACGAAAAGACTTTGCTTTTCTCCAAAAACATTTTTACTGTGATTTTCTCAGCCCATTGCATACGAATTATACACCAGTTTGTGCGGATATGACTGGATGAAACCGGAAATATCCGGTTATGTTTTGGCTAACTCAATCTCAGATATTGCTACAGCCTCTGTGTTTGTTTTTACCGGATATTATCCACGGACTTTACTGTGTTGAATATTTTCTTAGGGGAATATTTTATTTTGAGCTTGGATACAGTAATTGGTACCACATGGAAACACCAGCTATATATATATTCGTATTTTCTAGGTAGAAAGCTACAGGAACTGCGACAAACAAGCATGATATTTCTATTTGTATCGATGACATTTTATGCACTTCCCTAACGAAAAGACTTCTTTTCTCCAAAACCATTTTTACTTGGTTTTCTCAGTCCATTGCATACGATTTCCACAACAGTTTGTCCGGATATGACTGGATGAAACCGAAAATATCACGTTTTGTTTTGGTTAACACAATCCCAGATATTGCTACAGCCTCTGTGTTTCTGTTTTCCGGATATTATCCACGGACTTTACTGTTTTGACTGTTTTTTATCGGGGAATATTTAATTTTGAGCTTGGATACAGTAATTGGTTCCACAAGGAGACACCATCTATATATATTCGTATTTTGTAGGTAGAAAGCGAGAGGAACTGCGAAAAACAAACATGATATTTCTGTTTGTATCGATGATATTTTATGCAATTGCCTAATGAAATGACTTTGCTTTTCTCCAAAACCATTTCACTGGGATTTTCTCGATACACTGCACACGAATTCCACAGCACTTTGTCCGGATATGACTGGATGAAAACCGAAATATCCGGTTGTGTTTTTGCTAAGTCAATCCGAAATATTGTGAAAGCCTCTGTATTTGTGTTTTCTGGATATTATCCCCAGACTTTATTGTTTTGAAGGTTTTGTATCAGGGAACATTTAATTTTGTTCTTGGAATCACTAATTGGTTCCACATGGAGACACCAGCTCTACACATTCGTATTTTCTAGGGAGAAAGCTAGAGGAACTGCGGCAAATAATCATGATATTTCTGTTTGTATAGATTACATTTTATGCACTTGCTTAACGAAATGACTTTGCTATTCCCCAAAACCATTTTTACTGTGATATTCTCGGTCCATTGCATACCAGTTCCACACCAGTTTGTCCGCATATGACTGGATGACACCGGAAATCCCTGTTTTTTTCTTTTGCTAACTCAATCCCAAATATTGCTACAGCCTCTGTGTTTGTGTTTTCTGGATGTTATCAACTGGCTTTATTGTTTTGAATGTTTTTTTTATCGGGAACATTTTATTTTGAGCTTGGATACAGTAATTGGTTCCACATGGAGACACCAGCTGTATTTTTCGTATTTTCTAGGGAGAAAACTAGAGGAACTGCGGTAAACAAACATGATAATTCTGTTTGTATAGATGGCATTTTATGCGCTTGCCTAACGAAAATACTTTGCTTTTCTCCAAAACAATTTTTAATGTGATTTTCTCGGTCCATTGCATACGAATTCCCCAACAGATTGTCAGGATATGACTGGATGAAACCGGAAATATCCGGTTGTGTTTTGGCTAACTCACTCCAAAACATTGTGAAAGCCTCTGTGTTTGTGTTTTCTGGATATTATCGATGGACTTTATTGTTTTGAATGTTTTTATCAGGGAACATTTAATTTTGTTCTTGGAAACACTAATTGGTTCCACATGGAGACATTAGCTCTACACAATTGTGTTTTCTAGGGAGAAAGCTAGAGGAACTGCTTGCAAACAAACATGATATTTCTGTTCATGTCAATGACATTTTATGCATTTGCCTAATTAAAAGACTTTGCTTTTCTACAAAACCATTGTTACTATGATTTTCTCGGTCTATTGCATAAGAATTCCACACCACTTTGTTCGGATATGACTGGATGAAACCAGAAATATCCGGTTTTGTTATGGCTAACTCAATCCCAGTTATTGCTACAGCTTCTGTGTTTGTGTATTTCTGATATTATTCACGGACTTTATAGTTTTGAGTGTTTTTTATCAGGGGACATTTAATTTTGTGCTTGGAATCACTAATTGGTTCCACATGGAGACACCAGCTGAACATATTCGTATTTTCCAGGGAGAAAGCTAGAGGAACCGGGGCAAACAATCATGGTATTTCTGTTTGTATAGATGACATTTTATGCACTTGCCTAACCAAAAGCCCTTGCTTTACTCCAAAACCATTTTTAATGTGATTTCTCGGTACACTTCATACGAATTCCACACCATTTTGTCCGTATATGACTGGATGAAACCGGAAATATCCGGTTTTGTGATGGCTAACTCCATCCCAGATATTGCTACAGCCTCTGTGTTTGTGTATTCCTGAATTATCCACGGATTTCATTGCTTTGAATTTTTGTATCAGAGAACATTTATTTTTGTACCATAGAAACACGAATTGGTTCAACATGTGGACACAAGCTCTACACATTCGTATTTTCTAGATAGAAAGCTAGAGGAACTGCGGCAAACAAACATGATATTTCTGTTTGTATCGATGATATTTTATGCACTTGCCTAACGAAAAGACTTTGCTTTTCTCCAAAATCATTTTTACTCTGATTTTCACGATCCATTGCATAAGAATTCAAAACCACTTTGTCCGGATATGACTGGATGAAACCGGAAATATCCGGTTGTGTTTTGGCTAACTCAATCCCAGATATTGCTACAGCCTCTGTGTTTGTGTATTCCTGATATAATCCACGGACTTTATTTTTTGAATGTTTTTTATCAGGGAACATTTAATTTTTGGTTGGAATCACTAATTGGTTCCACATGGAGACACGAGCTCTACACATTCGTATTTTCTAGGGCGAAAGCTCGAGGAACTGCGGCAAGCAAACATGATATTTCTCTTTGTATTGATGATAATTTATCAACTAGCCTAATGAAAAGACTTTGCTGTTCTCCAAAACCATTTTTACTGTGATTTTCGCAGTCCATTGCATACGAATTCCACACCAGTTTGACTAGATATGACTGGATGAAACCAGAAAAATCCGGTTGTGTTTTGGCTAACTCAATCCCAGATATTACTACAGCCTCTGTGTTTGTGTTTTGTGGATATTATCGATGGAATTATTGTTTTGAATGTTTTTATCAGGGAACATTTCATTTTGTACCGTTGAAACACTAATTGGTTCATAGTGGGAACACCAGCACTACACATTCGTATTTTCTAGGAAGAAAGCTAGAGGAACTGCGGCAAACAAACATATTATTTCTGTTTATATCGATGATATTTTATCTACTTGCCTAATGAAAAGACTTTGCTTTTCTCCAAAACCATTGGTACTGTGATTTTCTCAGTCTGTTGCATACGAATTCCACACCAGTTTGTCTGGATATGACAGGATGAAACCAGAAATATCCGGTTGTGTTTTGGCTAACTCAATCCGAAATATTGTGCAAGCCTCTGTGTTTGTGTTTTCTGGATATTATCGAGGGACTTTATTATTTTGAATGTTTTTATCAGGGAACATTTTATTTTGAGCTTGGAAACACTAATTGGTTCCACATGGAGACACCAGCTCTACACATTCATATTTTTTAGGGAGAAAGCTAGAGGAACTGCCGCCAACAAACATGATATTTCTGTTTGTATAGATGACATTTTATGCACTTGCCTAACGAAAAGACTTTGCTTTTCTGCAAAATCAATGTTACTGCGATTTTCTCCGTCCATTGCATCCAAATTCCACACCAGGTTGTCCAGACATCACTGGATGAAACCGGAAATATCCGGGTTTTTTTTGGCTAACTCAATCCCAGATATTGCTACAGCCTCTGTGTTCGTGTATTCCTGTTATTATCCAAGGACTTTTTGATTTTGAAAGTTTTTCATCCGGGAACATTTAATTTTGTGCTTGGAAACACTAATTGGTTCTACATGGAGACACTAGCTCTACACATTCGTATTTTCTAGGGAGAAAGCTAGAGGAACTGCCACAAACAAACATGATGTTTCTGTTTGTATCGATGACATTTTATGCACTTGCCTATCGAAATGACTTTGCTTTTCTCCAAAACCATTTTTACTTCGATTTTCTCCATCCATTGCATACGAATTCCACACCAGTTTACAGGATATGACTGGATAAACAAGAAATATCCAGTTGTGTTTTGGCTAACTCAATCCGAAATATTGGGAAAGCCTCTGTGTTTGTGATTTCTGGATATTATCAATGGACTTTATTGTTTTGAATGTTTTTATCAGGTAACATTTCATTTTGTAACATTGAAACACTAATTGGTTCCACATGGAGACACCAGCTCTACACATTCGTATTTTCTAGGGAGAAAGCTAGAGGAACTGTGGCAAACAAACATGATATTTCTGTTTGTATCAATGACATTTTATGCACTTGCCTAACGAAAAGACTTTACTTTTGTCCAAAATATTTTTACTGTAGTTTTCTCGGTACATTGCATACGAATTCCAGACCAGTTTGTCCGGATATGACTGGATGAAACCAGAAATATCGGGTTTTGGTTGGGCTAACCCAATCCCAGATATTGCTACAGCCTCTGTGTTTGTGTATTCCTGATATTATCCATGGACATTATTGCTTTGAAATATTTCTGTCAGGGAACATTTAATTCCGTTTTTGAAAACACTAATTGGTTCATCATGGGGACACCAGCTCTACACATTCGTATATTCTACGGAGGAAGCTAGAGTAACTGTGGCAAACAAACATGATATTTCTGTTTTTATCGATGGCATTTTATGCAATTGCCTAACGAAAATACGATGCTTTTCTCCAAAACCATTTTTAGTGTCATTTTCTCAGTCCATTGCATACGAATTCCACACCAGTTTGTCCGGATATGACTGGATGAAAAAAGAAATATCTGGTTGTGTTTTCGCTAACTCAATCCGAAAAATTGTGAAAGTTTCTGTGTTTGTGTTTTCTGGATATTATCGATGGACTTTATTGTTTTGAATGTTTTTATCAGGGCATATTTAATTTTGTACCTTAGACACACTAATTGGTTCATCATGGGGACACCAGCTCTACACATTCGTATTGTCTAGGGAGAAAGCTCGAGGAACTGCGGCAAACAAATATGATATTTCTGTTTGTATAGATGACATTTTATGCAGTTGCCTAACAAAAACACTTAGCTATTCGCCAAAACCATTTTTACTGTGAGTTTCTCAGTACATTGCATACAAATTCCACACCAGTTTGTCCGGATATGGCTGGATGAAACCGGAAATATCCGGTTGTGTTTGGCTAACTCAATCCCAAATATTGCTAGAGCCTTTGTGTATGTGTATTCCTGATATAATCCACGGACTTTATTTTTTGAATGTTTTTTATCAGGGAACATTTAATTTTTGGTTGGAATCACTAATTGGTTCCACATGGAGACACGAGCTCTACACATTCGTATTTTCTAGGGCGAAAGCTCGAGGAACTGTGGCAAGCAAACATGATATTTGTGTTTGTATAGATGACAATTTATGTACTTGCCTAACGAAAAGACTTTGCTTTTCTCCAAAAACATTTTTACTGTGATTTTCTCAGCCCATTGCATACGAATTATACACCAGTTTGTGCGGATATGACTGGATGAAACCGGAAATATCCGGTTATGTTTTGGCTAACTCAATCTCAGATATTGCTACAGCCTCTGTGTTTGTTTTTACCGGATATTATCCACGGACTTTACTGTGTTGAATATTTTCTTAGGGGAATATTTTATTTTGAGCTTGGATACAGTAATTGGTACCACATGGAAACACCAGCTATATATATATTCGTATTTTCTAGGTAGAAAGCTACAGGAACTGCGACAAACAAGCATGATATTTCTATTTGTATCGATGACATTTTATGCACTTCCCTAACGAAAAGACTTCTTTTCTCCAAAACCATTTTTACTTGGTTTTCTCAGTCCATTGCATACGAATTCCACAACAGTTTGTCCGGATATGACTGGATGAAACCGAAAATATCACGTTTTGTTTTGGTTAACACAATCCCAGATATTGCTACAGCCTCTGTGTTTCTGTTTTCCGGATATTATCCACGGACTTTACTGTTTTGACTGTTTTTTATCGGGGAATATTTAATTTTGAGCTTGGATACAGTAATTGGTTCCACAAGGAGACACCATCTATATATATTCGTATTTTATAGGTAGAAAGCGAGAGGAACTGCGAAAAACAAACATGATATTTCTGTTTGTATCGATGATATTTTATGCAATTGCCTAATGAAATGACTTTGCTTTTCTCCAAAACCATTTCACTGGGATTTTCTCGATACACTGCACACGAATTCCACAGCACTTTGTCCGGATATGACTGGATGAAAACCGAAATATCCGGTTGTGTTTTTGCTAAGTCAATCCGAAATATTGTGAAAGCCTCTGTATTTGTGTTTTCTGGATATTATCCCCAGACTTTATTGTTTTGAAGGTTTTGTATCAGGGAACATTTAATTTTGTTCTTGGAATCACTAATTGGTTCCACATGGAGACACCAGCTCTACACATTCGTATTTTCTAGGGAGAAAGCTAGAGGAACTGCGGCAAATAATCATGATATTTCTGTTTGTATAGATTACATTTTATGCACTTGCTTAACGAAATGACTTTGCTATTCCCCAAAACCATTTTTACTGTGATATTCTCGGTCCATTGCATACCAGTTCCACACCAGTTTGTCCGCATATGACTGGATGACACCGGAAATCCCTGTTTTTTTCTTTTGCTAACTCAATCCCAAATATTGCTACAGCCTCTGTGTTTGTGTTTTCTGGATGTTATCAACTGGCTTTATTGTTTTGAATGTTTTTTTTATCGGGAACATTTTATTTTGAGCTTGGATACAGTAATTGGTTCCACATGGAGACACCAGCTGTATTTTTCGTATTTTCTAGGGAGAAAACTAGAGGAACTGCGGTAAACAAACATGATAATTCTGTTTGTATAGATGACATTTTATGCGCTTGCCTAACGAAAATACTTTGCTTTTCTCCAAAACAATTTTTAATGTGATTTTCTCGGTCCATTGCATACGAATTCCCCAACAGATTGTCAGGATATGACTGGATGAAACCGGAAATATCCGGTTGTGTTTTGGCTAACTCACTCCAAAACATTGTGAAAGCCTCTGTGTTTGTGTTTTCTGGATATTATCGATGGACTTTATTGTTTTGAATGTTTTTATCAGGGAACATTTAATTTTGTGCTTGGAAACACTAATTGGTTCCACATGGAGACATTAGCTCTACACAATTGTGTTTTCTAGGGAGAAAGCTAGAGCTTGCAAACAAACATGATATTTCTGTTCGTGTCGATGACATTTTATGCATTTGCCTAATTAAAAGACTTTGCTTTTCTACAAAACCATTGTTACTATGATTTTCTCGGTCTATTGCATAAGAATTCCACACCACTTTGTTCGGATATGACTGGATGAAACCAGAAATATCCGGTTTTGTTATGGCTAACTCAATCCCAGTTATTGCTACAGCTTCTGTGTTTGTGTATTTCTGATATTATTCACGGACTTTATAGTTTTGAGTGTTTTTTATCAGGGGACATTTAATTTTGTGCTTGGAATCACTAATTGGTTCCACATGGAGACACCAGCTGAACATATTCGTATTTTCCAGGGAGAAAGCTAGAGGAACCGGGGCAAACAATCATGGTATTTCTGTTTGTATAGATGACATTTTATGCACTTGCCTAACCAAAAGCCCTTGCTTTACTCCAAAACCATTTTTAATGTGATTTCTCGGTACACTTCATACGAATTCCACACCATTTTGTCCGTATATGACTGGATGAAACCGGAAATATCCGGTTTTGTGATGGCTAACTCCATCCCAGATATTGCTACAGCCTCTGTGTTTGTGTATTCCTGAATTATCCACGGATTTCATTGCTTTGAATTTTTGTATCAGAGAACATTTATTTTTGTACCATAGAAACACGAATTGGTTCAACATGTGGACACAAGCTCTACACATTCGTATTTTCTAGATAGAAAGCTAGAGGAACTGCGGCAAACAAACATGATATTTCTGTTTGTATCGATGATATTTTATGCACTTGCCTAACGAAAAGACTTTGCTTTTCTCCAAAATCATTTTTACTCTGATTTTCACGATCCATTGCATAAGAATTCAAAACCACTTTGTCCGGATATGACTGGATGAAACCGGAAATATCCGGTTGTGTTTTGGCTAACTCAATCCCAGATATTGCTACAGCCTCTGTGTTTGTGTTTTCCAGATATTATCCATGGACATATTGATTTGAATGTTTTTTATCAGGGAATATTTAATTTTTTGTTTGGAAACACTAATTGGTTCCAAATGGAGTCACCAGCTTTACACATTCGTAGTTTCTAGGGAGATAGCTAGAGGAACTGCGGCAAGCAAACATGATATTTCTCTTTGTATTGATGATAATTTATCAACTAGCCTAATGAAAAGACTTTGCTGTTCTCCAAAACCATTTTTACTGTGATTTTCGCAGTCCATTGCATACGAATTCCACACCAGTTTGACTAGATATGACTGGATGAAACCAGAAAAATCCGGTTGTGTTTTGGCTAACTCAATCCCAGATATTACTACAGCCTCTGTGTTTGTGTTTTGTGGATATTATCGATGGAATTATTGTTTTGAATGTTTTTATCAGGGAACATTTCATTTTGTACCGTTGAAACACTAATTGGTTCATAGTGGGAACACCAGCACTACACATTCGTATTTTCTAGGAAGAAAGCTAGAGGAACTGCGGCAAACAAACATATTATTTCTGTTTATATCGATGATATTTTATCTACTTGCCTAATGAAAAGACTTTGCTTTTCTCCAAAACCATTGGTACTGTGATTTTCTCAGTCTGTTGCATACGAATTCCACACCAGTTTGTCTGGATATGACAGGATGAAACCAGAAATATCCGGTTGTGTTTTGGCTAACTCAATCCGAAATATTGTGCAAGCCTCTGTGTTTGTGTTTTCTGGATATTATCGAGGGACTTTATTATTTTGAATGTTTTTATCAGGTAACATTTCATTTTGTAACATTGAAACACTAATTGGTTCCACATGGAGACACCAGCCCTACACATTCGTATTTTCTAGGGAGCAAGCTAGAGGAACTGTGGCAAACAAACATGATATTTCTGTTTGTATCAATGACATTTTATGCACTTGCCTAACGAAAAGACTTTACTTTTGTCCAAAATATTTTTACTGTAGTTTTCTCGGTACATTGCATACGAATTCCAGACCAGTTTGTCCGGATATGTCTGGATGAAACCAGAAATATCGGGTTTTGGTTGGGCTAACCCAATCCCAGATATTGCTACAGCCTCTGTGTTTGTGTATTCCTGATATTATCCATGGACATTATTGCTTTGAAATATTTCTGTCAGGGAACATTTAATTCCGTTTTTGAAAACACTAATTGGTTCATCATGGGGACACCAGCTCTACACATTCGTATATTCTACGGAGGAAGCTAGAGTAACTGTGGCAAACAAACATGATATTTCTGTTTTTATCGATGGCATTTTATGCAATTGCCTAACGAAAATACGATGCTTTTCTCCAAAACCATTTTTAGTGTCATTTTCTCAGTCCATTGCATACGAATTCCACACCAGTTTGTCCGGATATGACTGGATGAAAAAAGAAATATCTGGTTGTGTTTTGGCTAACTCAATCCGAAAAATTGTGAAAGTTTCTGTGTTTGTGTTTTCTGGATATTATCGATGGACTTTATTGTTTTGAATGTTTTTATCAGGGCATATTTAATTTTGTACCTTAGACACACTAATTGGTTCATCATGGGGACACCAGCTCTACACATTCGTATTGTCTAGGGAGAAAGCTCGAGGAACTGCGGCAAACAAATATGATATTTCTGTTTGTATAGATGACATTTTATGCAGTTGCCTAACAAAAACACTTAGCTATTCGCCAAAACCATTTTTACTGTGAGTTTCTCAGTACATTGCATACAAATTCCACACCAGTTTGTCCGGATATGGCTGGATGAAACCGGAAATATCCGGTTGTGTTTGGCTAACTCAATCCCAAATATTGCTAGAGCCTTTGTGTATGTGTATTCCTGATATAATCCACGGACTTTATTTTTTGAATGTTTTTTATCAGGGAACATTTAATTTTTGGTTGGAATCACTAATTGGTTCCACATGGAGACACGAGCTCTACACATTCGTATTTTCTAGGGCGAAAGCTCGAGGAACTGCGGCAAGCAAACATGATATTTGTGTTTGTATAGATGACAATTTATGTACTTGCCTAACGAAAAGACTTTGCTTTTCTCCAAAAACATTTTTACTGTGATTTTCTCAGCCCATTGCATACGAATTATACACCAGTTTGTGCGGATATGACTGGATGAAACCGGAAATATCCGGTTATGTTTTGGCTAACTCAATCTCAGATATTGCTACAGCCTCTGTGTTTGTTTTTACCGGATATTATCCACGGACTTTACTGTTTTGACTGTTTTTTATCGGGGAATATTTAATTTTGAGCTTGGATACAGTAATTGGTTCCACAAGGAGACACCATCTATATATATTCGTATTTTATAGGTAGAAAGCGAGAGGAACTGCGAAAAACAAACATGATATTTCTGTTTGTATCGATGATATTTTATGCAATTGCCTAATGAAATGACTTTGCTTTTCTCCAAAACCATTTCACTGGGATTTTCTCGATACACTGCACACGAATTCCACAGCACTTTGTCCGGATATGACTGGATGAAAACCGAAATATCCGGTTATGTTTTTGCTAAGTCAATCCGAAATATTGTGAAAGCCTCTGTATTTGTGTTTTCTGGATATTATCCCCAGACTTTATTGTTTTGAAGGTTTTGTATCAGGGAACATTTAATTTTGTTCTTGGAATCACTAATTGGTTCCACATGGAGACACCAGCTCTACACATTCGTATTTTCTAGGGAGAAAGCTAGAGGAACTGCGGCAAATAATCATGATATTTCTGTTTGTATAGATTACATTTTATGCACTTGCTTAACGAAATGACTTTGCTATTCCCCAAAACCATTTTTACTGTGATATTCTCGGTCCATTGCATACCAGTTCCACACCAGTTTGTCCGCATATGACTGGATGACACCGGAAATCCCTGTTTTTTTCTTTTGCTAACTCAATCCCAAATATTGCTACAGCCTCTGTGTTTGTGTTTTCTGGATGTTATCAACTGGCTTTATTGTTTTGAATGTTTTTTTTATCGGGAACATTTTATTTTGAGCTTGGATACAGTAATTGGTTCCACATGGAGACACCAGCTGTATTTTTCGTATTTTCTAGGGAGAAAACTAGAGGAACTGCGGTAAACAAACATGATAATTCTGTTTGTATAGATGGCATTTTATGCGCTTGCCTAACGAAAATACTTTGCTTTTCTCCAAAACAATTTTTAATGTGATTTTCTCGGTCCATTGCATACGAATTCCCCAACAGATTGTCAGGATATGACTGGATGAAACCGGAAATATCCGGTTGTGTTTTGGCTAACTCACTCCAAAACATTGTGAAAGCCTCTGTGTTTGTGTTTTCTGGATATTATCGATGGACTTTATTGTTTTGAATGTTTTTATCAGGGAACATTTAATTTTGTGCTTGGAAACACTAATTGGTTCCACATGGAGACATTAGCTCTACACAATTGTGTTTTCTAGGGAGAAAGCTAGAGGAACTGCTTGCAAACAAACATGATATTTCTGTTCGTGTCGATGACATTTTATGCATTTGCCTAATTAAAAGACTTTGCTTTTCTACAAAACCATTGTTACTATGATTTTCTCGGTCTATTGCATAAGAATTCCACACCACTTTGTTCGGATATGACTGGATGAAACCAGAAATATCCGGTTTTGTTATGGCTACTCAATCCCAGTTATTGCTACAGCTTCTGTGTTTGTGTATTTCTGATATTATTCACGGACTTTATAGTTTTGAGTGTTTTTTATCAGGGGACATTTAATTTTGTGCTTGGAATCACTAATTGGTTCCACATGGAGACACCAGCTGAACATATTCGTATTTTCCAGGGAGAAAGCTAGAGGAACCGGGGCAAACAATCATGATATTTCTGTTTGTATAGATGACATTTTATGCACTTGCCTAACCAAAAGCCCTTGCTTTACTCCAAAACCATTTTTAATGTGATTTCTCGGTACACTTCATACGAATTCCACACCATTTTGTCCGTATATGACTGGATGAAACCGGAAATATCCGGTTTTGTGATGGCTAACTCCATCCCAGATATTGCTACAGCCTCTGTGTTTGTGTATTCCTGAATTATCCACGGATTTCATTGCTTTGAATTTTTGTATCAGAGAACATTTATTTTTGTACCATAGAAACACGAATTGGTTCAACATGTGGACACAAGCTCTACACATTCGTATTTTCTAGATAGAAAGCTAGAGGAACTGCGGCAAACAAACATGATATTTCTGTTTGTATCGATGATATTTTATGCACTTGCCTAACGAAAAGACTTTGCTTTTCTCCAAAATCATTTTTACTCTGATTTTCACGATCCATTGCATAAGAATTCAAAACCACTTTGTCCGGATATGACTGGATGAAACCGGAAATATCCGGTTGTGTTTTGGCTAACTCAATCCCAGATATTGCTACAGCCTCTGTGTTTGTGTTTTCCGGATATTATCCATGGACATATTGATTTGAATGTTTTTTATCAGGGAACATTTAATTTTTTGTTTGGAAACACTAATTGGTTCCAAATGGAGTCACCAGCTTTACACATTCGTAGTTTCTAGGGAGATAGCTAGAGGAACTGCGGCAAGCAAACATGATATTTCTCTTTGTATTGATGATAATTTATCAACTAGCCTAATGAAAAGACTTTGCTGTTCTCCAAAACCATTTTTACTGTGATTTTCGCAGTCCATTGCATATGAATTCCACACCAGTTTGACTAGATATGACTGGATGAAACCAGAAAAATCCGGTTGTGTTTTGGCTAACTCAATCCCAGATATTACTACAGCCTCTGTGTTTGTGTTTTGTGGATATTATCGATGGAATTATTGTTTTGAATGTTTTTATCAGGGAACATTTCATTTTGTACCGTTGAAACACTAATTGGTTCATAGTGGGAACACCAGCACTACACATTCGTATTTTCTAGGAAGAAAGCTAGAGGAACTGCGGCAAACAAACATATTATTTCTGTTTATATCGATGATATTTTATCTACTTGCCTAATGAAAAGACTTTGCTTTTCTCCAAAACCATTGGTACTGTGATTTTCTCAGTCTGTTGCATACGAATTCCACACCAGTTTGGATATGACAGGATGAAACCAGAAATATCCGGTTGTGTTTTGGCTAACTCAATCCGAAATATTGTGCAAGCCTCTGTGTTTGTGTTTTCTGGATATTATCGAGGGACTTTATTATTTTGAATGTTTTTATCAGGTAACATTTCATTTTGTAACATTGAAACACTAATTGGTTCCACATGGAGACACCAGCCCTACACATTCGTATTTTCTAGGGAGCAAGCTAGAGGAACTGTGGCAAACAAACATGATATTTCTGTTTGTATCAATGACATTTTATGCACTTGCCTAACGAAAAGACTTTACTTTTGTCCAAAATATTTTTACTGTAGTTTTCTCGGTACATTGCATACGAATTCCAGACCAGTTTGTCCGGATATGTCTGGATGAAACCAGAAATATCGGGTTTTGGTTGGGCTAACCCAATCCCAGATATTGCTACAGCCTCTGTGTTTGTGTATTCCTGATATTATCCATGGACATTATTGCTTTGAAATATTTCTGTCAGGGAACATTTAATTCCGTTTTTGAAAACACTAATTGGTTCATCATGGGGACACCAGCTCTACACATTCGTATATTCTACGGAGGAAGCTAGAGTAACTGTGGCAAACAAACATGATATTTCTGTTTTTATCGATGGCATTTTATGCAATTGCCTAACGAAAATACGATGCTTTTCTCCAAAACCATTTTTAGTGTCATTTTCTCAGTCCATTGCATACGAATTCCACACCAGTTTGTCCGGATATGACTGGATGAAAAAAGAAATATCTGGTTGTGTTTTCGCTAACTCAATCCGAAAAATTGTGAAAGTTTCTGTGTTTGTGTTTTCTGGATATTATCGATGGACTTTATTGTTTTGAATGTTTTTATCAGGGCATATTTAATTTTGTACCTTAGACACACTAATTGGTTCATCATGGGGACACCAGCTCTACACATTCGTATTGTCTAGGGAGAAAGCTCGAGGAACTGCGGCAAACAAATATGATATTTCTGTTTGTATAGATGACATTTTATGCAGTTGCCTAACAAAAACACTTAGCTATTCGCCAAAACCATTTTTACTGTGAGTTTCTCAGTACATTGCATACAAATTCCACACCAGTTTGTCCGGATATGGCTGGATGAAACCGGAAATATCCGGTTGTGTTTGGCTAACTCAATCCCAAATATTGCTAGAGCCTTTGTGTATGTGTATTCCTGATATAATCCACGGACTTTATTTTTTGAATGTTTTTTATCAGGGAACATTTAATTTTTGGTTGGAATCACTAATTGGTTCCACATGGAGACACGAGCTCTACACATTCGTATTTTCTAGGGCGAAAGCTCGAGGAACTGCGGCAAGCAAACATGATATTTGTGTTTGTATAGATGACAATTTATGTACTTGCCTAACGAAAAGACTTTGCTTTTCTCCAAAAACATTTTTACTGTGATTTTCTCAGCCCATTGCATACGAATTATACACCAGTTTGTGCGGATATGACTGGATGAAACCGGAAATATCCGGTTATGTTTTGGCTAACTCAATCTCAGATATTGCTACAGCCTCTGTGTTTGTTTTTACCGGATATTATCCACGGACTTTACTGTTTTGACTGTTTTTTATCGGGGAATATTTAATTTTGAGCTTGGATACAGTAATTGGTTCCACAAGGAGACACCATCTATATATATTCGTATTTTATAGGTAGAAAGCGAGAGGAACTGCGAAAAACAAACATGATATTTCTGTTTGTATCGATGATATTTTATGCAATTGCCTAATGAAATGACTTTGCTTTTCTCCAAAACCATTTCACTGGGATTTTCTCGATACACTGCACACGAATTCCACAGCACTTTGTCCGGATATGACTGGATGAAAACCGAAATATCCGGTTATGTTTTTGCTAAGTCAATCCGAAATATTGTGAAAGCCTCTGTATTTGTGTTTTCTGGATATTATCCCCAGACTTTATTGTTTTGAAGGTTTTGTATCAGGGAACATTTAATTTTGTTCTTGGAATCACTAATTGGTTCCACATGGAGACACCAGCTCTACACATTCGTATTTTCTAGGGAGAAAGCTAGAGGAACTGCGGCAAATAATCATGATATTTCTGTTTGTATAGATTACATTTTATGCACTTGCTTAACGAAATGACTTTGCTATTCCCCAAAACCATTTTTACTGTGATATTCTCGGTCCATTGCATACCAGTTCCACACCAGTTTGTCCGCATATGACTGGATGACACCGGAAATCCCTGTTTTTTTCTTTTGCTAACTCAATCCCAAATATTGCTACAGCCTCTGTGTTTGTGTTTTCTGGATGTTATCAACTGGCTTTATTGTTTTGAATGTTTTTTTTATCGGGAACATTTTATTTTGAGCTTGGATACAGTAATTGGTTCCACATGGAGACACCAGCTGTATTTTTCGTATTTTCTAGGGAGAAAACTAGAGGAACTGCGGTAAACAAACATGATAATTCTGTTTGTATAGATGGCATTTTATGCGCTTGCCTAACGAAAATACTTTGCTTTTCTCCAAAACAATTTTTAATGTGATTTTCTCGGTCCATTGCATACGAATTCCCCAACAGATTGTCAGGATATGACTGGATGAAACCGGAAATATCCGGTTGTGTTTTGGCTAACTCACTCCAAAACATTGTGAAAGCCTCTGTGTTTGTGTTTTCTGGATATTATCGATGGACTTTATTGTTTTGAATGTTTTTATCAGGGAACATTTAATTTTGTGCTTGGAAACACTAATTGGTTCCACATGGAGACATTAGCTCTACACAATTGTGTTTTCTAGGGAGAAAGCTAGAGGAACTGCTTGCAAACAAACATGATATTTCTGTTCGTGTCGATGACATTTTATGCATTTGCCTAATTAAAAGACTTTGCTTTTCTACAAAACCATTGTTACTATGATTTTCTCGGTCTATTGCATAAGAATTCCACACCACTTTGTTCGGATATGACTGGATGAAACCAGAAATATCCGGTTTTGTTATGGCTACTCAATCCCAGTTATTGCTACAGCTTCTGTGTTTGTGTATTTCTGATATTATTCACGGACTTTATAGTTTTGAGTGTTTTTTATCAGGGGACATTTAATTTTGTGCTTGGAATCACTAATTGGTTCCACATGGAGACACCAGCTGAACATATTCGTATTTTCCAGGGAGAAAGCTAGAGGAACCGGGGCAAACAATCATGATATTTCTGTTTGTATAGATGACATTTTATGCACTTGCCTAACCAAAAGCCCTTGCTTTACTCCAAAACCATTTTTAATGTGATTTCTCGGTACACTTCATACGAATTCCACACCATTTTGTCCGTATATGACTGGATGAAACCGGAAATATCCGGTTTTGTGATGGCTAACTCCATCCCAGATATTGCTACAGCCTCTGTGTTTGTGTATTCCTGAATTATCCACGGATTTCATTGCTTTGAATTTTTGTATCAGAGAACATTTATTTTTGTACCATAGAAACACGAATTGGTTCAACATGTGGACACAAGCTCTACACATTCGTATTTTCTAGATAGAAAGCTAGAGGAACTGCGGCAAACAAACATGATATTTCTGTTTGTATCGATGATATTTTATGCACTTGCCTAACGAAAAGACTTTGCTTTTCTCCAAAATCATTTTTACTCTGATTTTCACGATCCATTGCATAAGAATTCAAAACCACTTTGTCCGGATATGACTGGATGAAACCGGAAATATCCGGTTGTGTTTTGGCTAACTCAATCCCAGATATTGCTACAGCCTCTGTGTTTGTGTTTTCCGGATATTATCCATGGACATATTGATTTGAATGTTTTTTATCAGGGAACATTTAATTTTTTGTTTGGAAACACTAATTGGTTCCAAATGGAGTCACCAGCTTTACACATTCGTAGTTTCTAGGGAGATAGCTAGAGGAACTGCGGCAAGCAAACATGATATTTCTCTTTGTATTGATGATAATTTATCAACTAGCCTAATGAAAAGACTTTGCTGTTCTCCAAAACCATTTTTACTGTGATTTTCGCAGTCCATTGCATACGAATTCCACACCAGTTTGACTAGATATGACTGGATGAAACCAGAAAAATCCGGTTGTGTTTTGGCTAACTCAATCCCAGATATTACTACAGCCTCTGTGTTTGTGTTTTGTGGATATTATCGATGGAATTATTGTTTTGAATGTTTTTATCAGGGAACATTTCATTTTGTACCGTTGAAACACTAATTGGTTCATAGTGGGAACACCAGCACTACACATTCGTATTTTCTAGGAAGAAAGCTAGAGGAACTGTGGCAAACAAACATATTATTTCTGTTTATATCGATGATATTTTATCTACTTGCCTAATGAAAAGACTTTGCTTTTCTCCAAAACCATTGGTACTGTGATTTTCTCAGTCTGTTGCATACGAATTCCACACCAGTTTGTCTGGATATGACAGGATGAAACCAGAAATATCCGGTTGTGTTTTGGCTAACTCAATCCGAAATATTGTGCAAGCCTCTGTGTTTGTGTTTTCTGGATATTATCGAGGGACTTTATTATTTTGAATGTTTTTATCAGGTAACATTTCATTTTGTAACATTGAAACACTAATTGGTTCCACATGGAGACACCAGCTCTACACATTCGTATTTTCTAGGGAGAAAGCTAGAGGAACTGTGGCAAACAAACATGATATTTCTGTTTGTATCAATGACATTTTATGCACTTGCCTAACGAAAAGACTTTACTTTTGTCCAAAATATTTTTACTGTAGTTTTCTCGGTACATTGCATACGAATTCCAGACCAGTTTGTCCGGATATGACTGGATGAAACCAGAAATATCGGGTTTTGGTTGGGCTAACCCAATCCCAGATATTGCTACAGCCTCTGTGTTTGTGTATTCCTGATATTATCCATGGACATTATTGCTTTGAAATATTTCTGTCAGGGAACATTTAATTCCGTTTTTGAAAACACTAATTGGTTCATCATGGGGACACCAGCTCTACACATTCGTATATTCTACGGAGGAAGCTAGAGTAACTGTGGCAAACAAACATGATATTTCTGTTTTTATCGATGGCATTTTATGCAATTGCCTAACGAAAATACGATGCTTTTCTCCAAAACCATTTTTAGTGTCATTTTCTCAGTCCATTGCATACGAATTCCACACCAGTTTGTCCGGATATGACTGGATGAAAAAAGAAATATCTGGTTGTGTTTTGGCTAACTCAATCCGAAAAATTGTGAAAGTTTCTGTGTTTGTGTTTTCTGGATATTATCGATGGACTTTATTGTTTTGAATGTTTTTATCAGGGCATATTTAATTTTGTACCTTAGACACACTAATTGGTTCATCATGGGGACACCAGCTCTACACATTCGTATTGTCTAGGGAGAAAGCTCGAGGAACTGCGGCAAACAAATATGATATTTCTGTTTGTATAGATGACATTTTATGCAGTTGCCTAACAAAAACACTTAGCTATTCGCCAAAACCATTTTTACTGTGAGTTTCTCAGTACATTGCATACAAATTCCACACCAGTTTGTCCGGATATGGCTGGATGAAACCGGAAATATCTGGTTGTGTTTGGCTAACTCAATCCCAAATATTGCTAGAGCCTTTGTGTATGTGTATTCCTGATATAATCCACGGACTTTATTTTTTGAATGTTTTTTATCAGGGAACATTTAATTTTTGGTTGGAATCACTAATTGGTTCCACATGGAGACACGAGCTCTACACATTCGTATTTTCTAGGGCGAAAGCTCGAGGAACTGCGGCAAGCAAACATGATATTTGTGTTTGTATAGATGACAATTTATGTACTTGCCTAACGAAAAGACTTTGCTTTTCTCCAAAAACATTTTTACTGTGATTTTCTCAGCCCATTGCATACGAATTATACACCAGTTTGTGCGGATATGACTGGATGAAACCGGAAATATCCGGTTATGTTTTGGCTAACTCAATCTCAGATATTGCTACAGCCTCTGTGTTTGTTTTTACCGGATATTATCCACGGACTTTACTGTTTTGACTGTTTTTTATCGGGGAATATTTAATTTTGAGCTTGGATACAGTAATTGGTTCCACAAGGAGACACCATCTATATATATTCGTATTTTATAGGTAGAAAGCGAGAGGAACTGCGAAAAACAAACATGATATTTCTGTTTGTATCGATGATATTTTATGCAATTGCCTAATGAAATGACTTTGCTTTTCTCCAAAACCATTTCACTGGGATTTTCTCGATACACTGCACACGAATTCCACAGCACTTTGTCCGGATATGACTGGATGAAAACCGAAATATCCGGTTATGTTTTTGCTAAGTCAATCCGAAATATTGTGAAAGCCTCTGTATTTGTGTTTTCTGGATATTATCCCCAGACTTTATTGTTTTGAAGGTTTTGTATCAGGGAACATTTAATTTTGTTCTTGGAATCACTAATTGGTTCCACATGGAGACACCAGCTCTACACATTCGTATTTTCTAGGGAGAAAGCTAGAGGAACTGCGGCAAATAATCATGATATTTCTGTTTGTATAGATTACATTTTATGCACTTGCTTAACGAAATGACTTTGCTATTCCCCAAAACCATTTTTACTGTGATATTCTCGGTCCATTGCATACCAGTTCCACACCAGTTTGTCCGCATATGACTGGATGACACCGGAAATCCCTGTTTTTTTCTTTTGCTAACTCAATCCCAAATATTGCTACAGCCTCTGTGTTTGTGTTTTCTGGATGTTATCAACTGGCTTTATTGTTTTGAATGTTTTTTTTATCGGGAACATTTTATTTTGAGCTTGGATACAGTAATTGGTTCCACATGGAGACACCAGCTGTATTTTTCGTATTTTCTAGGGAGAAAACTAGAGGAACTGCGGTAAACAAACATGATAATTCTGTTTGTATAGATGGCATTTTATGCGCTTGCCTAACGAAAATACTTTGCTTTTCTCCAAAACAATTTTTAATGTGATTTTCTCGGTCCATTGCATACGAATTCCCCAACAGATTGTCAGGATATGACTGGATGAAACCGGAAATATCCGGTTGTGTTTTGGCTAACTCACTCCAAAACATTGTGAAAGCCTCTGTGTTTGTGTTTTCTGGATATTATCGATGGACTTTATTGTTTTGAATGTTTTTATCAGGGAACATTTAATTTTGTGCTTGGAAACACTAATTGGTTCCACATGGAGACATTAGCTCTACACAATTGTGTTTTCTAGGGAGAAAGCTAGAGGAACTGCTTGCAAACAAACATGATATTTCTGTTCGTGTCGATGACATTTTATGCATTTGCCTAATTAAAAGACTTTGCTTTTCTACAAAACCATTGTTACTATGATTTTCTCGGTCTATTGCATAAGAATTCCACACCACTTTGTTCGGATATGACTGGATGAAACCAGAAATATCCGGTTTTGTTATGGCTACTCAATCCCAGTTATTGCTACAGCTTCTGTGTTTGTGTATTTCTGATATTATTCACGGACTTTATAGTTTTGAGTGTTTTTTATCAGGGGACATTTAATTTTGTGCTTGGAATCACTAATTGGTTCCACATGGAGACACCAGCTGAACATATTCGTATTTTCCAGGGAGAAAGCTAGAGGAACCGGGGCAAACAATCATGATATTTCTGTTTGTATAGATGACATTTTATGCACTTGCCTAACCAAAAGCCCTTGCTTTACTCCAAAACCATTTTTAATGTGATTTCTCGGTACACTTCATACGAATTCCACACCATTTTGTCCGTATATGACTGGATGAAACCGGAAATATCCGGTTTTGTGATGGCTAACTCCATCCCAGATATTGCTACAGCCTCTGTGTTTGTGTATTCCTGAATTATCCACGGATTTCATTGCTTTGAATTTTTGTATCAGAGAACATTTATTTTTGTACCATAGAAACACGAATTGGTTCAACATGTGGACACAAGCTCTACACATTCGTATTTTCTAGATAGAAAGCTAGAGGAACTGCCGCCAACAAACATGATATTTCTGTTTGTATCGATGATATTTTATGCACTTGCCTAACGAAAAGACTTTGCTTTTCTCCAAAATCATTTTTACTCTGATTTTCACGATCCATTGCATAAGAATTCAAAACCACTTTGTCCGGATATGACTGGATGAAACCGGAAATATCCGGTTGTGTTTTGGCTAACTCAATCCCAGATATTGCTACAGCCTCTGTGTTTGTGTTTTCCGGATATTATCCATGGACATATTGATTTGAATGTTT
The DNA here is from genome assembly GCF_033115175.1 of Lepus europaeus. NCBI lineage: Eukaryota > Metazoa > Chordata > Mammalia > Lagomorpha > Leporidae > Lepus > Lepus europaeus. Next base: position 84,185,504 of record NC_084832.1, read on the forward strand.
TTTATCAGGGAATATTTAATTTTTTGTTTGGAAACACTAATTGGTTCCAAATGGAGTCACCAGCTTTACACATTCGTAGTTTCTAGGGAGATAGCTAGAGGAACTGCGGCAAGCAAACATGATATTTCTCTTTGTATTGATGATAATTTATCAACTAGCCTAATGAAAAGACTTTGCTGTTCTCCAAAACCATTTTTACTGTGATTTTCGCAGTCCATTGCATACGAATTCCACACCAGTTTGACTAGATATGACTGGATGAAACCAGAAAAATCCGGTTGTGTTTTGGCTAACTCAATCCCAGATATTACTACAGCCTCTGTGTTTGTGTTTTGTGGATATTATCGATGGAATTATTGTTTTGAATGTTTTTATCAGGGAACATTTCATTTTGTACCGTTGAAACACTAATTGGTTCATAGTGGGAACACCAGCACTACACATTCGTATTTTCTAGGAAGAAAGCTAGAGGAACTGTGGCAAACAAACATATTATTTCTGTTTATATCGATGATATTTTATCTACTTGCCTAATGAAAAGACTTTGCTTTTCTCCAAAACCATTGGTACTGTGATTTTCTCAGTCTGTTGCATACGAATTCCACACCAGTTTGTCTGGATATGACAGGATGAAACCAGAAATATCCGGTTGTGTTTTGGCTAACTCAATCCGAAATATTGTGCAAGCCTCTGTGTTTGTGTTTTCTGGATATTATCGAGGGACTTTATTATTTTGAATGTTTTTATCAGGTAACATTTCATTTTGTAACATTGAAACACTAATTGGTTCCACATGGAGACACCAGCTCTACACATTCGTATTTTCTAGGGAGAAAGCTAGAGGAACTGTGGCAAACAAACATGATATTTCTGTTTGTATCAATGACATTTTATGCACTTGCCTAACGAAAAGACTTTACTTTTGTCCAAAATATTTTTACTGTAGTTTTCTCGGTACATTGCATACGAATTCCAGACCAGTTTGTCCGGATATGACTGGATGAAACCAGAAATATCGGGTTTTGGTTGGGCTAACCCAATCCCAGATATTGCTACAGCCTCTGTGTTTGTGTATTCCTGATATTATCCATGGACATTATTGCTTTGAAATATTTCTGTCAGGGAACATTTAATTCCGTTTTTGAAAACACTAATTGGTTCATCATGGGGACACCAGCTCTACACATTCGTATATTCTACGGAGGAAGCTAGAGTAACTGTGGCAAACAAACATGATATTTCTGTTTTTATCGATGGCATTTTATGCAATTGCCTAACGAAAATACGATGCTTTTCTCCAAAACCATTTTTAGTGTCATTTTCTCAGTCCATTGCATACGAATTCCACACCAGTTTGTCCGGATATGACTGGATGAAAAAAGAAATATCTGGTTGTGTTTTGGCTAACTCAATCCGAAAAATTGTGAAAGTTTCTGTGTTTGTGTTTTCTGGATATTATCGATGGACTTTATTGTTTTGAATGTTTTTATCAGGGCATATTTAATTTTGTACCTTAGACACACTAATTGGTTCATCATGGGGACACCAGCTCTACACATTCGTATTGTCTAGGGAGAAAGCTCGAGGAACTGCGGCAAACAAATATGATATTTCTGTTTGTATAGATGACATTTTATGCAGTTGCCTAACAAAAACACTTAGCTATTCGCCAAAACCATTTTTACTGTGAGTTTCTCAGTACATTGCATACAAATTCCACACCAGTTTGTCCGGATATGGCTGGATGAAACCGCAAATATCCGGTTGTGTTTGGCTAACTCAATCCCAAATATTGCTAGAGCCTTTGTGTATGTGTATTCCTGATATAATCCACGGACTTTATTTTTTGAATGTTTTTTATCAGGGAACATTTAATTTTTGGTTGGAATCACTAATTGGTTCCACATGGAGACACGAGCTCTACACATTCGTATTTTCTAGGGCGAAAGCTCGAGGAACTGCGGCAAGCAAACATGATATTTGTGTTTGTATAGATGACAATTTATGTACTTGCCTAACGAAAAGACTTTGCTTTTCTCCAAAAACATTTTTACTGTGATTTTCTCAGCCCATTGCATACGAATTATACACCAGTTTGTGCGGATATGACTGGATGAAACCGGAAATATCCGGTTATGTTTTGGCTAACTCAATCTCAGATATTGCTACAGCCTCTGTGTTTGTTTTTACCGGATATTATCCACGGACTTTACTGTTTTGACTGTTTTTTATCGGGGAATATTTAATTTTGAGCTTGGATACAGTAATTGGTTCCACAAGGAGACACCATCTATATATATTCGTATTTTATAGGTAGAAAGCGAGAGGAACTGCGAAAAACAAACATGATATTTCTGTTTGTATCGATGATATTTTATGCAATTGCCTAATGAAATGACTTTGCTTTTCTCCAAAACCATTTCACTGGGATTTTCTCGATACACTGCACACGAATTCCACAGCACTTTGTCCGGATATGACTGGATGAAAACCGAAATATCCGGTTGTGTTTTTGCTAAGTCAATCCGAAATATTGTGAAAGCCTCTGTATTTGTGTTTTCTGGATATTATCCCCAGACTTTATTGTTTTGAAGGTTTTGTATCAGGGAACATTTAATTTTGTTCTTGGAATCACTAATTGGTTCCACATGGAGACACCAGCTCTACACATTCGTATTTTCTAGGGAGAAAGCTAGAGGAACTGCGGCAAATAATCATGATATTTCTGTTTGTATAGATTACATTTTATGCACTTGCTTAACGAAATGACTTTGCTATTCCCCAAAACCATTTTTACTGTGATATTCTCGGTCCATTGCATACCAGTTCCACACCAGTTTGTCCGCATATGACTGGATGACACCGGAAATCCCTGTTTTTTTCTTTTGCTAACTCAATCCCAAATATTGCTACAGCCTCTGTGTTTGTGTTTTCTGGATGTTATCAACTGGCTTTATTGTTTTGAATGTTTTTTTTATCGGGAACATTTTATTTTGAGCTTGGATACAGTAATTGGTTCCACATGGAGACACCAGCTGTATTTTTCGTATTTTCTAGGGAGAAAACTAGAGGAACTGCGGTAAACAAACATGATAATTCTGTTTGTATAGATGGCATTTTATGCGCTTGCCTAACGAAAATACTTTGCTTTTCTCCAAAACAATTTTTAATGTGATTTTCTCGGTCCATTGCATACGAATTCCCCAACAGATTGTCATGACTGGATGAAACCGGAAATATCCGGTTGTGTTTTGGCTAACTCACTCCAAAACATTGTGAAAGCCTCTGTGTTTGTGTTTTCTGGATATTATCGATGGACTTTATTGTTTTGAATGTTTTTATCAGGGAACATTTAATTTTGTGCTTGGAAACACTAATTGGTTCCACATGGAGACATTAGCTCTACACAATTGTGTTTTCTAGGGAGAAAGCTAGAGGAACTGCTTGCAAACAAACATGATATTTCTGTTCGTGTCGATGACATTTTATGCATTTGCCTAATTAAAAGACTTTGCTTTTCTACAAAACCATTGTTACTATGATTTTCTCGGTCTATTGCATAAGAATTCCACACCACTTTGTTCGGATATGACTGGATGAAACCAGAAATATCCGGTTTTGTTATGGCTACTCAATCCCAGTTATTGCTACAGCTTCTGTGTTTGTGTATTTCTGATATTATTCACGGACTTTATAGTTTTGAGTGTTTTTTATCAGGGGACATTTAATTTTGTGCTTGGAATCACTAATTGGTTCCACATGGAGACACCAGCTGAACATATTCGTATTTTCCAGGGAGAAAGCTAGAGGAACCGGGGCAAACAATCATGATATTTCTGTTTGTATAGATGACATTTTATGCACTTGCCTAACCAAAAGCCCTTGCTTTACTCCAAAACCATTTTTAATGTGATTTCTCGGTACACTTCATACGAATTCCACACCATTTTGTCCGTATATGACTGGATGAAACCGGAAATATCCGGTTTTGTGATGGCTAACTCCATCCCAGATATTGCTACAGCCTCTGTGTTTGTGTATTCCTGAATTATCCACGGATTTCATTGCTTTGAATTTTTGTATCAGAGAACATTTATTTTTGTACCATAGAAACACGAATTGGTTCAACATGTGGACACAAGCTCTACACATTCGTATTTTCTAGATAGAAAGCTAGAGGAACTGCGGCAAACAAACATGATATTTCTGTTTGTATCGATGATATTTTATGCACTTGCCTAACGAAAAGACTTTGCTTTTCTCCAAAATCATTTTTACTCTGATTTTCACGATCCATTGCATAAGAATTCAAAACCACTTTGTCCGGATATGACTGGATGAAACCGGAAATATCCGGTTGTGTTTTGGCTAACTCAATCCCAGATATTGCTACAGCCTCTGTGTTTGTGTTTTCCGGATATTATCCATGGACATATTGATTTGAATGTTTTTTATCAGGGAATATTTAATTTTTTGTTTGGAAACACTAATTGGTTCCAAATGGAGTCACCAGCTTTACACATTCGTAGTTTCTAGGGAGATAGCTAGAGGAACTGCGGCAAGCAAACATGATATTTCTCTTTGTATTGATGATAATTTATCAACTAGCCTAATGAAAAGACTTTGCTGTTCTCCAAAACCATTTTTACTGTGATTTTCGCAGTCCATTGCATACGAATTCCACACCAGTTTGACTAGATATGACTGGATGAAACCAGAAAAATCCGGTTGTGTTTTGGCTAACTCAATCCCAGATATTACTACAGCCTCTGTGTTTGTGTTTTGTGGATATTATCGATGGAATTATTGTTTTGAATGTTTTTATCAGGGAACATTTCATTTTGTACCGTTGAAACACTAATTGGTTCATAGTGGGAACACCAGCACTACACATTCGTATTTTCTAGGAAGAAAGCTAGAGGAACTGCGGCAAACAAACATATTATTTCTGTTTATATCGATGATATTTTATCTACTTGCCTAATGAAAAGACTTTGCTTTTCTCCAAAACCATTGGTACTGTGATTTTCTCAGTCTGTTGCATACGAATTCCACACCAGTTTGTCTGGATATGACAGGATGAAACCAGAAATATCCGGTTGTGTTTTGGCTAACTCAATCCGAAATATTGTGCAAGCCTCTGTGTTTGTGTTTTCTGGATATTATCGAGGGACTTTATTATTTTGAATGTTTTTATCAGGTAACATTTCATTTTGTAACATTGAAACACTAATTGGTTCCACATGGAGACACCAGCCCTACACATTCGTATTTTCTAGGGAGCAAGCTAGAGGAACTGTGGCAAACAAACATGATATTTCTGTTTGTATCAATGACATTTTATGCACTTGCCTAACGAAAAGACTTTACTTTTGTCCAAAATATTTTTACTGTAGTTTTCTCGGTACATTGCATACGAATTCCAGACCAGTTTGTCCGGATATGTCTGGATGAAACCAGAAATATCGGGTTTTGGTTGGGCTAACCCAATCCCAGATATTGCTACAGCCTCTGTGTTTGTGTATTCCTGATATTATCCATGGACATTATTGCTTTGAAATATTTCTGTCAGGGAACATTTAATTCCGTTTTTGAAAACACTAATTGGTTCATCATGGGGACACCAGCTCTACACATTCGTATATTCTACGGAGGAAGCTAGAGTAACTGTGGCAAACAAACATGATATTTCTGTTTTTATCGATGGCATTTTATGCAATTGCCTAACGAAAATACGATGCTTTTCTCCAAAACCATTTTTAGTGTCATTTTCTCAGTCCATTGCATACGAATTCCACACCAGTTTGTCCGGATATGACTGGATGAAAAAAGAAATATCTGGTTGTGTTTTGGCTAACTCAATCCGAAAAATTGTGAAAGTTTCTGTGTTTGTGTTTTCTGGATATTATCGATGGACTTTATTGTTTTGAATGTTTTTATCAGGGCATATTTAATTTTGTACCTTAGACACACTAATTGGTTCATCATGGGGACACCAGCTCTACACATTCGTATTGTCTAGGGAGAAAGCTCGAGGAACTGCGGCAAACAAATATGATATTTCTGTTTGTATAGATGACATTTTATGCAGTTGCCTAACAAAAACACTTAGCTATTCGCCAAAACCATTTTTACTGTGAGTTTCTCAGTACATTGCATACAAATTCCACACCAGTTTGTCCGGATATGGCTGGATGAAACCGGAAATATCCGGTTGTGTTTGGCTAACTCAATCCCAAATATTGCTAGAGCCTTTGTGTATGTGTATTCCTGATATAATCCACGGACTTTATTTTTTGAATGTTTTTTATCAGGGAACATTTAATTTTTGGTTGGAATCACTAATTGGTTCCACATGGAGACACGAGCTCTACACATTCGTATTTTCTAGGGCGAAAGCTCGAGGAACTGCGGCAAGCAAACATGATATTTGTGTTTGTATAGATGACAATTTATGTACTTGCCTAACGAAAAGACTTTGCTTTTCTCCAAAAACATTTTTACTGTGATTTTCTCAGCCCATTGCATACGAATTATACACCAGTTTGTGCGGATATGACTGGATGAAACCGGAAATATCCGGTTATGTTTTGGCTAACTCAATCTCAGATATTGCTACAGCCTCTGTGTTTGTTTTTACCGGATATTATCCACGGACTTTACTGTTTTGACTGTTTTTTATCGGGGAATATTTAATTTTGAGCTTGGATACAGTAATTGGTTCCACAAGGAGACACCATCTATATATATTCGTATTTTATAGGTAGAAAGCGAGAGGAACTGCGAAAAACAAACATGATATTTCTGTTTGTATCGATGATATTTTATGCAATTGCCTAATGAAATGACTTTGCTTTTCTCCAAAACCATTTCACTGGGATTTTCTCGATACACTGCACACGAATTCCACAGCACTTTGTCCGGATATGACTGGATGAAAACCGAAATATCCGGTTATGTTTTTGCTAAGTCAATCCGAAATATTGTGAAAGCCTCTGTATTTGTGTTTTCTGGATATTATCCCCAGACTTTATTGTTTTGAAGGTTTTGTATCAGGGAACATTTAATTTTGTTCTTGGAATCACTAATTGGTTCCACATGGAGACACCAGCTCTACACATTCGTATTTTCTAGGGAGAAAGCTAGAGGAACTGCGGCAAATAATCATGATATTTCTGTTTGTATAGATTACATTTTATGCACTTGCTTAACGAAATGACTTTGCTATTCCCCAAAACCATTTTTACTGTGATATTCTCGGTCCATTGCATACCAGTTCCACACCAGTTTGTCCGCATATGACTGGATGACACCGGAAATCCCTGTTTTTTTCTTTTGCTAACTCAATCCCAAATATTGCTACAGCCTCTGTGTTTGTGTTTTCTGGATGTTATCAACTGGCTTTATTGTTTTGAATGTTTTTTTTATCGGGAACATTTTATTTTGAGCTTGGATACAGTAATTGGTTCCACATGGAGACACCAGCTGTATTTTTCGTATTTTCTAGGGAGAAAACTAGAGGAACTGCGGTAAACAAACATGATAATTCTGTTTGTATAGATGGCATTTTATGCGCTTGCCTAACGAAAATACTTTGCTTTTCTCCAAAACAATTTTTAATGTGATTTTCTCGGTCCATTGCATACGAATTCCCCAACAGATTGTCAGGATATGACTGGATGAAACCGGAAATATCCGGTTGTGTTTTGGCTAACTCACTCCAAAACATTGTGAAAGCCTCTGTGTTTGTGTTTTCTGGATATTATCGATGGACTTTATTGTTTTGAATGTTTTTATCAGGGAACATTTAATTTTGTGCTTGGAAACACTAATTGGTTCCACATGGAGACATTAGCTCTACACAATTGTGTTTTCTAGGGAGAAAGCTAGAGGAACTGCTTGCAAACAAACATGATATTTCTGTTCGTGTCGATGACATTTTATGCATTTGCCTAATTAAAAGACTTTGCTTTTCTACAAAACCATTGTTACTATGATTTTCTCGGTCTATTGCATAAGAATTCCACACCACTTTGTTCGGATATGACTGGATGAAACCAGAAATATCCGGTTTTGTTATGGCTACTCAATCCCAGTTATTGCTACAGCTTCTGTGTTTGTGTATTTCTGATATTATTCACGGACTTTATAGTTTTGAGTGTTTTTTATCAGGGGACATTTAATTTTGTGCTTGGAATCACTAATTGGTTCCACATGGAGACACCAGCTGAACATATTCGTATTTTCCAGGGAGAAAGCTAGAGGAACCGGGGCAAACAATCATGATATTTCTGTTTGTATAGATGACATTTTATGCACTTGCCTAACCAAAAGCCCTTGCTTTACTCCAAAACCATTTTTAATGTGATTTCTCGGTACACTTCATACGAATTCCACACCATTTTGTCCGTATATGACTGGATGAAACCGGAAATATCCGGTTTTGTGATGGCTAACTCCATCCCAGATATTGCTACAGCCTCTGTGTTTGTGTATTCCTGAATTATCCACGGATTTCATTGCTTTGAATTTTTGTATCAGAGAACATTTATTTTTGTACCATAGAAACACGAATTGGTTCAACATGTGGACACAAGCTCTACACATTCGTATTTTCTAGATAGAAAGCTAGAGGAACTGCGGCAAACAAACATGATATTTCTGTTTGTATCGATGATATTTTATGCACTTGCCTAACGAAAAGACTTTGCTTTTCTCCAAAATCATTTTTACTCTGATTTTCACGATCCATTGCATAAGAATTCAAAACCACTTTGTCCGGATATGACTGGATGAAACCGGAAATATCCGGTTGTGTTTTGGCTAACTCAATCCCAGATATTGCTACAGCCTCTGTGTTTGTGTTTTCCGGATATTATCCATGGACATATTGATTTGAATGTTTTTTATCAGGGAACATTTAATTTTTTGTTTGGAAACACTAATTGGTTCCAAATGGAGTCACCAGCTTTACACATTCGTAGTTTCTAGGGAGATAGCTAGAGGAACTGCGGCAAGCAAACATGATATTTCTCTTTGTATTGATGATAATTTATCAACTAGCCTAATGAAAAGACTTTGCTGTTCTCCAAAACCATTTTTACTGTGATTTTCGCAGTCCATTGCATACGAATTCCACACCAGTTTGACTAGATATGACTGGATGAAACCAGAAAAATCCGGTTGTGTTTTGGCTAACTCAATCCCAGATATTACTACAGCCTCTGTGTTTGTGTTTTGTGGATATTATCGATGGAATTATTGTTTTGAATGTTTTTATCAGGGAACATTTCATTTTGTACCGTTGAAACACTAATTGGTTCATAGTGGGAACACCAGCACTACACATTCGTATTTTCTAGGAAGAAAGCTAGAGGAACTGTGGCAAACAAACATATTATTTCTGTTTATATCGATGATATTTTATCTACTTGCCTAATGAAAAGACTTTGCTTTTCTCCAAAACCATTGGTACTGTGATTTTCTCAGTCTGTTGCATACGAATTCCACACCAGTTTGTCTGGATATGACAGGATGAAACCAGAAATATCCGGTTGTGTTTTGGCTAACTCAATCCGAAATATTGTGCAAGCCTCTGTGTTTGTGTTTTCTGGATATTATCGAGGGACTTTATTATTTTGAATGTTTTTATCAGGTAACATTTCATTTTGTAACATTGAAACACTAATTGGTTCCACATGGAGACACCAGCTCTACACATTCGTATTTTCTAGGGAGAAAGCTAGAGGAACTGTGGCAAACAAACATGATATTTCTGTTTGTATCAATGACATTTTATGCACTTGCCTAACGAAAAGACTTTACTTTTGTCCAAAATATTTTTACTGTAGTTTTCTCGGTACATTGCATACGAATTCCAGACCAGTTTGTCCGGATATGACTGGATGAAACCAGAAATATCGGGTTTTGGTTGGGCTAACCCAATCCCAGATATTGCTACAGCCTCTGTGTTTGTGTATTCCTGATATTATCCATGGACATTATTGCTTTGAAATATTTCTGTCAGGGAACATTTAATTCCGTTTTTGAAAACACTAATTGGTTCATCATGGGGACACCAGCTCTACACATTCGTATATTCTACGGAGGAAGCTAGAGTAACTGTGGCAAACAAACATGATATTTCTGTTTTTATCGATGGCATTTTATGCAATTGCCTAACGAAAATACGATGCTTTTCTCCAAAACCATTTTTAGTGTCATTTTCTCAGTCCATTGCATACGAATTCCACACCAGTTTGTCCGGATATGACTGGATGAAAAAAGAAATATCTGGTTGTGTTTTGGCTAACTCAATCCGAAAAATTGTGAAAGTTTCTGTGTTTGTGTTTTCTGGATATTATCGATGGACTTTATTGTTTTGAATGTTTTTATCAGGGCATATTTAATTTTGTACCTTAGACACACTAATTGGTTCATCATGGGGACACCAGCTCTACACATTCGTATTGTCTAGGGAGAAAGCTCGAGGAACTGCGGCAAACAAATATGATATTTCTGTTTGTATAGATGACATTTTATGCAGTTGCCTAACAAAAACACTTAGCTATTCGCCAAAACCATTTTTACTGTGAGTTTCTCAGTACATTGCATACAAATTCCACACCAGTTTGTCCGGATATGGCTGGATGAAACCGGAAATATCTGGTTGTGTTTGGCTAACTCAATCCCAAATATTGCTAGAGCCTTTGTGTATGTGTATTCCTGATATAATCCACGGACTTTATTTTTTGAATGTTTTTTATCAGGGAACATTTAATTTTTGGTTGGAATCACTAATTGGTTCCACATGGAGACACGAGCTCTACACATTCGTATTTTCTAGGGCGAAAGCTCGAGGAACTGCGGCAAGCAAACATGATATTTGTGTTTGTATAGATGACAATTTATGTACTTGCCTAACGAAAAGACTTTGCTTTTCTCCAAAAACATTTTTACTGTGATTTTCTCAGCCCATTGCATACGAATTATACACCAGTTTGTGCGGATATGACTGGATGAAACCGGAAATATCCGGTTATGTTTTGGCTAACTCAATCTCAGATATTGCTACAGCCTCTGTGTTTGTTTTTACCGGATATTATCCACGGACTTTACTGTTTTGACTGTTTTTTATCGGGGAATATTTAATTTTGAGCTTGGATACAGTAATTGGTTCCACAAGGAGACACCATCTATATATATTCGTATTTTATAGGTAGAAAGCGAGAGGAACTGCGAAAAACAAACATGATATTTCTGTTTGTATCGATGATATTTTATGCAATTGCCTAATGAAATGACTTTGCTTTTCTCCAAAACCATTTCACTGGGATTTTCTCGATACACTGCACACGAATTCCACAGCACTTTGTCCGGATATGACTGGATGAAAACCGAAATATCCGGTTATGTTTTTGCTAAGTCAATCCGAAATATTGTGAAAGCCTCTGTATTTGTGTTTTCTGGATATTATCCCCAGACTTTATTGTTTTGAAGGTTTTGTATCAGGGAACATTTAATTTTGTTCTTGGAATCACTAATTGGTTCCACATGGAGACACCAGCTCTACACATTCGTATTTTCTAGGGAGAAAGCTAGAGGAACTGCGGCAAATAATCATGATATTTCTGTTTGTATAGATTACATTTTATGCACTTGCTTAACGAAATGACTTTGCTATTCCCCAAAACCATTTTTACTGTGATATTCTCGGTCCATTGCATACCAGTTCCACACCAGTTTGTCCGCATATGACTGGATGACACCGGAAATCCCTGTTTTTTTCTTTTGCTAACTCAATCCCAAATATTGCTACAGCCTCTGTGTTTGTGTTTTCTGGATGTTATCAACTGGCTTTATTGTTTTGAATGTTTTTTTTATCGGGAACATTTTATTTTGAGCTTGGATACAGTAATTGGTTCCACATGGAGACACCAGCTGTATTTTTCGTATTTTCTAGGGAGAAAACTAGAGGAACTGCGGTAAACAAACATGATAATTCTGTTTGTATAGATGGCATTTTATGCGCTTGCCTAACGAAAATACTTTGCTTTTCTCCAAAACAATTTTTAATGTGATTTTCTCGGTCCATTGCATACGAATTCCCCAACAGATTGTCAGGATATGACTGGATGAAACCGGAAATATCCGGTTGTGTTTTGGCTAACTCACTCCAAAACATTGTGAAAGCCTCTGTGTTTGTGTTTTCTGGATATTATCGATGGACTTTATTGTTTTGAATGTTTTTATCAGGGAACATTTAATTTTGTGCTTGGAAACACTAATTGGTTCCACATGGAGACATTAGCTCTACACAATTGTGTTTTCTAGGGAGAAAGCTAGAGGAACTGCTTGCAAACAAACATGATATTTCTGTTCGTGTCGATGACATTTTATGCATTTGCCTAATTAAAAGACTTTGCTTTTCTACAAAACCATTGTTACTATGATTTTCTCGGTCTATTGCATAAGAATTCCACACCACTTTGTTCGGATATGACTGGATGAAACCAGAAATATCCGGTTTTGTTATGGCTACTCAATCCCAGTTATTGCTACAGCTTCTGTGTTTGTGTATTTCTGATATTATTCACGGACTTTATAGTTTTGAGTGTTTTTTATCAGGGGACATTTAATTTTGTGCTTGGAATCACTAATTGGTTCCACATGGAGACACCAGCTGAACATATTCGTATTTTCCAGGGAGAAAGCTAGAGGAACCGGGGCAAACAATCATGATATTTCTGTTTGTATAGATGACATTTTATGCACTTGCCTAACCAAAAGCCCTTGCTTTACTCCAAAACCATTTTTAATGTGATTTCTCGGTACACTTCATACGAATTCCACACCATTTTGTCCGTATATGACTGGATGAAACCGGAAATATCCGGTTTTGTGATGGCTAACTCCATCCCAGATATTGCTACAGCCTCTGTGTTTGTGTATTCCTGAATTATCCACGGATTTCATTGCTTTGAATTTTTGTATCAGAGAACATTTATTTTTGTACCATAGAAACACGAATTGGTTCAACATGTGGACACAAGCTCTACACATTCGTATTTTCTAGATAGAAAGCTAGAGGAACTGCCGCCAACAAACATGATATTTCTGTTTGTATCGATGATATTTTATGCACTTGCCTAACGAAAAGACTTTGCTTTTCTCCAAAATCATTTTTACTCTGATTTTCACGATCCATTGCATAAGAATTCAAAACCACTTTGTCCGGATATGACTGGATGAAACCGGAAATATCCGGTTGTGTTTTGGCTAACTCAATCCCAGATATTGCTACAGCCTCTGTGTTTGTGTTTTCCGGATATTATCCATGGACATATTGATTTGAATGTTTTTTATCAGGGAATATTTAATTTTTTGTTTGGAAACACTAATTGGTTCCAAATGGAGTCACCAGCTTTACACATTCGTAGTTTCTAGGGAGATAGCTAGAGGAACTGCGGCAAGCAAACATGATATTTCTCTTTGTATTGATGATAATTTATCAACTAGCCTAATGAAAAGACTTTGCTGTTCTCCAAAACCATTTTTACTGTGATTTTCGCAGTCCATTGCATACGAATTCCACACCAGTTTGACTAGATATGACTGGATGAAACCAGAAAAATCCGGTTGTGTTTTGGCTAACTCAATCCCAGATATTACTACAGCCTCTGTGTTTGTGTTTTGTGGATATTATCGATGGAATTATTGTTTTGAATGTTTTTATCAGGGAACATTTCATTTTGTACCGTTGAAACACTAATTGGTTCATAGTGGGAACACCAGCACTACACATTCGTATTTTCTAGGAAGAAAGCTAGAGGAACTGTGGCAAACAAACATATTATTTCTGTTTATATCGATGATATTTTATCTACTTGCCTAATGAAAAGACTTTGCTTTTCTCCAAAACCATTGGTACTGTGATTTTCTCAGTCTGTTGCATACGAATTCCACACCAGTTTGTCTGGATATGACAGGATGAAACCAGAAATATCCGGTTGTGTTTTGGCTAACTCAATCCGAAATATTGTGCAAGCCTCTGTGTTTGTGTTTTCTGGATATTATCGAGGGACTTTATTATTTTGAATGTTTTTATCAGGTAACATTTCATTTTGTAACATTGAAACACTAATTGGTTCCACATGGAGACACCAGCTCTACACATTCGTATTTTCTAGGGAGAAAGCTAGAGGAACTGTGGCAAACAAACATGATATTTCTGTTTGTATCAATGACATTTTATGCACTTGCCTAACGAAAAGACTTTACTTTTGTCCAAAATATTTTTACTGTAGTTTTCTCGGTACATTGCATACGAATTCCAGACCAGTTTGTCCGGATATGACTGGATGAAACCAGAAATATCGGGTTTTGGTTGGGCTAACCCAATCCCAGATATTGCTACAGCCTCTGTGTTTGTGTATTCCTGATATTATCCATGGACATTATTGCTTTGAAATATTTCTGTCAGGGAACATTTAATTCCGTTTTTGAAAACACTAATTGGTTCATCATGGGGACACCAGCTCTACACATTCGTATATTCTACGGAGGAAGCTAGAGTAACTGTGGCAAACAAACATGATATTTCTGTTTTTATCGATGGCATTTTATGCAATTGCCTAACGAAAATACGATGCTTTTCTCCAAAACCATTTTTAGTGTCATTTTCTCAGTCCATTGCATACGAATTCCACACCAGTTTGTCCGGATATGACTGGATGAAAAAAGAAATATCTGGTTGTGTTTTGGCTAACTCAATCCGAAAAATTGTGAAAGTTTCTGTGTTTGTGTTTTCTGGATATTATCGATGGACTTTATTGTTTTGAATGTTTTTATCAGGGCATATTTAATTTTGTACCTTAGACACACTAATTGGTTCATCATGGGGACACCAGCTCTACACATTCGTATTGTCTAGGGAGAAAGCTCGAGGAACTGCGGCAAACAAATATGATATTTCTGTTTGTATAGATGACATTTTATGCAGTTGCCTAACAAAAACACTTAGCTATTCGCCAAAACCATTTTTACTGTGAGTTTCTCAGTACATTGCATACAAATTCCACACCAGTTTGTCCGGATATGGCTGGATGAAACCGCAAATATCCGGTTGTGTTTGGCTAACTCAATCCCAAATATTGCTAGAGCCTTTGTGTATGTGTATTCCTGATATAATCCACGGACTTTATTTTTTGAATGTTTTTTATCAGGGAACATTTAATTTTTGGTTGGAATCACTAATTGGTTCCACATGGAGACACGAGCTCTACACATTCGTATTTTCTAGGGCGAAAGCTCGAGGAACTGCGGCAAGCAAACATGATATTTGTGTTTGTATAGATGACAATTTATGTACTTGCCTAACGAAAAGACTTTGCTTTTCTCCAAAAACATTTTTACTGTGATTTTCTCAGCCCATTGCATACGAATTATACACCAGTTTGTGCGGATATGACTGGATGAAACCGGAAATATCCGGTTATGTTTTGGCTAACTCAATCTCAGATATTGCTACAGCCTCTGTGTTTGTTTTTACCGGATATTATCCACGGACTTTACTGTTTTGACTGTTTTTTATCGGGGAATATTTAATTTTGAGCTTGGATACAGTAATTGGTTCCACAAGGAGACACCATCTATATATATTCGTATTTTATAGGTAGAAAGCGAGAGGAACTGCGAAAAACAAACATGATATTTCTGTTTGTATCGATGATATTTTATGCAATTGCCTAATGAAATGACTTTGCTTTTCTCCAAAACCATTTCACTGGGATTTTCTCGATACACTGCACACGAATTCCACAGCACTTTGTCCGGATATGACTGGATGAAAACCGAAATATCCGGTTATGTTTTTGCTAAGTCAATCCGAAATATTGTGAAAGCCTCTGTATTTGTGTTTTCTGGATATTATCCCCAGACTTTATTGTTTTGAAGGTTTTGTATCAGGGAACATTTAATTTTGTTCTTGGAATCACTAATTGGTTCCACATGGAGACACCAGCTCTACACATTCGTATTTTCTAGGGAGAAAGCTAGAGGAACTGCGGCAAATAATCATGATATTTCTGTTTGTATAGATTACATTTTATGCACTTGCTTAACGAAATGACTTTGCTATTCCCCAAAACCATTTTTACTGTGATATTCTCGGTCCATTGCATACCAGTTCCACACCAGTTTGTCCGCATATGACTGGATGACACCGGAAATCCCTGTTTTTTTCTTTTGCTAACTCAATCCCAAATATTGCTACAGCCTCTGTGTTTGTGTTTTCTGGATGTTATCAACTGGCTTTATTGTTTTGAATGTTTTTTTTATCGGGAACATTTTATTTTGAGCTTGGATACAGTAATTGGTTCCACATGGAGACACCAGCTGTATTTTTCGTATTTTCTAGGGAGAAAACTAGAGGAACTGCGGTAAACAAACATGATAATTCTGTTTGTATAGATGGCATTTTATGCGCTTGCCTAACGAAAATACTTTGCTTTTCTCCAAAACAATTTTTAATGTGATTTTCTCGGTCCATTGCATACGAATTCCCCAACAGATTGTCAGGATATGACTGGATGAAACCGGAAATATCCGGTTGTGTTTTGGCTAACTCACTCCAAAACATTGTGAAAGCCTCTGTGTTTGTGTTTTCTGGATATTATCGATGGACTTTATTGTTTTGAATGTTTTTATCAGGGAACATTTAATTTTGTGCTTGGAAACACTAATTGGTTCCACATGGAGACATTAGCTCTACACAATTGTGTTTTCTAGGGAGAAAGCTAGAGGAACTGCTTGCAAACAAACATGATATTTCTGTTCGTGTCGATGACATTTTATGCATTTGCCTAATTAAAAGACTTTGCTTTTCTACAAAACCATTGTTACTATGATTTTCTCGGTCTATTGCATAAGAATTCCACACCACTTTGTTCGGATATGACTGGATGAAACCAGAAATATCCGGTTTTGTTATGGCTAACTCAATCCCAGTTATTGCTACAGCTTCTGTGTTTGTGTATTTCTGATATTATTCACGGACTTTATAGTTTTGAGTGTTTTTTATCAGGGGACATTTAATTTTGTGCTTGGAATCACTAATTGGTTCCACATGGAGACACCAGCTGAACATATTCGTATTTTCCAGGGAGAAAGCTAGAGGAACCGGGGCAAACAATCATGATATTTCTGTTTGTATAGATGACATTTTATGCACTTGCCTAACCAAAAGCCCTTGCTTTACTCCAAAACCATTTTTAATGTGATTTCTCGGTACACTTCATACGAATTCCACACCATTTTGTCCGTATATGACTGGATGAAACCGGAAATATCCGGTTTTGTGATGGCTAACTCCATCCCAGATATTGCTACAGCCTCTGTGTTTGTGTATTCCTGAATTATCCACGGATTTCATTGCTTTGAATTTTTGTATCAGAGAACATTTATTTTTGTACCATAGAAACACGAATTGGTTCAACATGTGGACACAAGCTCTACACATTCGTATTTTCTAGATAGAAAGCTAGAGGAACTGCGGCAAACAAACATGATATTTCTGTTTGTATCGATGATATTTTATGCACTTGCCTAACGAAAAGACTTTGCTTTTCTCCAAAATCATTTTTACTCTGATTTTCACGATCCATTGCATAAGAATTCAAAACCACTTTGTCCGGATATGACTGGATGAAACCGGAAATATCCGGTTGTGTTTTGGCTAACTCAATCCCAGATATTGCTACAGCCTCTGTGTTTGTGTTTTCCGGATATTATCCATGGACATATTGATTTGAATGTTTTTTATCAGGGAATATTTAATTTTTTGTTTGGAAACACTAATTGGTTCCAAATGGAGTCACCAGCTTTACACATTCGTAGTTTCTAGGGAGATAGCTAGAGGAACTGCGGCAAGCAAACATGATATTTCTCTTTGTATTGATGATAATTTATCAACTAGCCTAATGAAAAGACTTTGCTGTTCTCCAAAACCATTTTTACTGTGATTTTCGCAGTCCATTGCATACGAATTCCACACCAGTTTGACTAGATATGACTGGATGAAACCAGAAAAATCCGGTTGTGTTTTGGCTAACTCAATCCCAGATATTACTACAGCCTCTGTGTTTGTGTTTTGTGGATATTATCGATGGAATTATTGTTTTGAATGTTTTTATCAGGGAACATTTCATTTTGTACCGTTGAAACACTAATTGGTTCATAGTGGGAACACCAGCACTACACATTCGTATTTTCTAGGAAGAAAGCTAGAGGAACTGTGGCAAACAAACATATTATTTCTGTTTATATCGATGATATTTTATCTACTTGCCTAATGAAAAGACTTTGCTTTTCTCCAAAACCATTGGTACTGTGATTTTCTCAGTCTGTTGCATACGAATTCCACACCAGTTTGTCTGGATATGACAGGATGAAACCAGAAATATCCGGTTGTGTTTTGGCTAACTCAATCCGAAATATTGTGCAAGCCTCTGTGTTTGTGTTTTCTGGATATTATCGAGGGACTTTATTATTTTGAATGTTTTTATCAGGTAACATTTCATTTTGTAACATTGAAACACTAATTGGTTCCACATGGAGACACCAGCTCTACACATTCGTATTTTCTAGGGAGAAAGCTAGAGGAACTGTGGCAAACAAACATGATATTTCTGTTTGTATCAATGACATTTTATGCACTTGCCTAACGAAAAGACTTTACTTTTGTCCAAAATATTTTTACTGTAGTTTTCTCGGTACATTGCATACGAATTCCAGACCAGTTTGTCCGGATATGACTGGATGAAACCAGAAATATCGGGTTTTGGTTGGGCTAACCCAATCCCAGATATTGCTACAGCCTCTGTGTTTGTGTATTCCTGATATTATCCATGGACATTATTGCTTTGAAATATTTCTGTCAGGGAACATTTAATTCCGTTTTTGAAAACACTAATTGGTTCATCATGGGGACACCAGCTCTACACATTCGTATTGTCTAGGGAGAAAGCTCGAGGAACTGCGGCAAACAAATATGATATTTCTGTTTGTATAGATGACATTTTATGCAGTTGCCTAACAAAAACACTTAGCTATTCGCCAAAACCATTTTTACTGTGAGTTTCTCAGTACATTGCATACAAATTCCACACCAGTTTGTCCGGATATGGCTGGATGAAACCGGAAATATCTGGTTGTGTTTGGCTAACTCAATCCCAAATATTGCTAGAGCCTTTGTGTATGTGTATTCCTGATATAATCCACGGACTTTATTTTTTGAATGTTTTTTATCAGGGAACATTTAATTTTTGGTTGGAATCACTAATTGGTTCCACATGGAGACACGAGCTCTACACATTCGTATTTTCTAGGGCGAAAGCTCGAGGAACTGCGGCAAGCAAACATGATATTTGTGTTTGTATAGATGACAATTTATGTACTTGCCTAACGAAAAGACTTTGCTTTTCTCCAAAAACATTTTTACTGTGATTTTCTCAGCCCATTGCATACGAATTATACACCAGTTTGTGCGGATATGACTGGATGAAACCGGAAATATCCGGTTATGTTTTGGCTAACTCAATCTCAGATATTGCTACAGCCTCTGTGTTTGTTTTTACCGGATATTATCCACGGACTTTACTGTTTTGACTGTTTTTTATCGGGGAATATTTAATTTTGAGCTTGGATACAGTAATTGGTTCCACAAGGAGACACCATCTATATATATTCGTATTTTATAGGTAGAAAGCGAGAGGAACTGCGAAAAACAAACATGATATTTCTGTTTGTATCGATGATATTTTATGCAATTGCCTAATGAAATGACTTTGCTTTTCTCCAAAACCATTTCACTGGGATTTTCTCGATACACTGCACACGAATTCCACAGCACTTTGTCCGGATATGACTGGATGAAAACCGAAATATCCGGTTATGTTTTTGCTAAGTCAATCCGAAATATTGTGAAAGCCTCTGTATTTGTGTTTTCTGGATATTATCCCCAGACTTTATTGTTTTGAAGGTTTTGTATCAGGGAACATTTAATTTTGTTCTTGGAATCACTAATTGGTTCCACATGGAGACACCAGCTCTACACATTCGTATTTTCTAGGGAGAAAGCTAGAGGAACTGCGGCAAATAATCATGATATTTCTGTTTGTATAGATTACATTTTATGCACTTGCTTAACGAAATGACTTTGCTATTCCCCAAAACCATTTTTACTGTGATATTCTCGGTCCATTGCATACCAGTTCCACACCAGTTTGTCCGCATATGACTGGATGACACCGGAAATCCCTGTTTTTTTCTTTTGCTAACTCAATCCCAAATATTGCTACAGCCTCTGTGTTTGTGTTTTCTGGATGTTATCAACTGGCTTTATTGTTTTGAATGTTTTTTTTATCGGGAACATTTTATTTTGAGCTTGGATACAGTAATTGGTTCCACATGGAGACACCAGCTGTATTTTTCGTATTTTCTAGGGAGAAAACTAGAGGAACTGCGGTAAACAAACATGATAATTCTGTTTGTATAGATGGCATTTTATGCGCTTGCCTAACGAAAATACTTTGCTTTTCTCCAAAACAATTTTTAATGTGATTTTCTCGGTCCATTGCATACGAATTCCCCAACAGATTGTCAGGATATGACTGGATGAAACCGGAAATATCCGGTTGTGTTTTGGCTAACTCACTCCAAAACATTGTGAAAGCCTCTGTGTTTGTGTTTTCTGGATATTATCGATGGACTTTATTGTTTTGAATGTTTTTATCAGGGAACATTTAATTTTGTGCTTGGAAACACTAATTGGTTCCACATGGAGACATTAGCTCTACACAATTGTGTTTTCTAGGGAGAAAGCTAGAGGAACTGCTTGCAAACAAACATGATATTTCTGTTCGTGTCGATGACATTTTATGCATTTGCCTAATTAAAAGACTTTGCTTTTCTACAAAACCATTGTTACTATGATTTTCTCGGTCTATTGCATAAGAATTCCACACCACTTTGTTCGGATATGACTGGATGAAACCAGAAATATCCGGTTTTGTTATGGCTACTCAATCCCAGTTATTGCTACAGCTTCTGTGTTTGTGTATTTCTGATATTATTCATGGACTTTATAGTTTTGAGTGTTTTTTATCAGGGGACATTTAATTTTGTGCTTGGAATCACTAATTGGTTCCACATGGAGACACCAGCTGAACATATTCGTATTTTCCAGGGAGAAAGCTAGAGGAACCGGGGCAAACAATCATGATATTTCTGTTTGTATAGATGACATTTTATGCACTTGCCTAACCAAAAGCCCTTGCTTTACTCCAAAACCATTTTTAATGTGATTTCTCGGTACACTTCATACGAATTCCACACCATTTTGTCCGTATATGACTGGATGAAACCGGAAATATCCGGTTTTGTGATGGCTAACTCCATCCCAGATATTGCTACAGCCTCTGTGTTTGTGTATTCCTGAATTATCCACGGATTTCATTGCTTTGAATTTTTGTATCAGAGAACATTTATTTTTGTACCATAGAAACACGAATTGGTTCAACATGTGGACACAAGCTCTACACATTCGTATTTTCTAGATAGAAAGCTAGAGGAACTGCGGCAAACAAACATGATATTTCTGTTTGTATCGATGATATTTTATGCACTTGCCTAACGAAAAGACTTTGCTTTTCTCCAAAATCATTTTTACTCTGATTTTCACGATCCATTGCATAAGAATTCAAAACCACTTTGTCCGGATATGACTGGATGAAACCGGAAATATCCGGTTGTGTTTTGGCTAACTCAATCCCAGATATTGCTACAGCCTCTGTGTTTGTGTTTTCCGGATATTATCCATGGACATATTGATTTGAATGTTTTTTATCAGGGAACATTTAATTTTTTGTTTGGAAACACTAATTGGTTCCAAATGGAGTCACCAGCTTTACACATTCGTAGTTTCTAGGGAGATAGCTAGAGGAACTGCGGCAAGCAAACATGATATTTCTCTTTGTATTGATGATAATTTATCAACTAGCCTAATGAAAAGACTTTGCTGTTCTCCAAAACCATTTTTACTGTGATTTTCGCAGTCCATTGCATACGAATTCCACACCAGTTTGACTAGATATGACTGGATGAAACCAGAAAAATCCGGTTGTGTTTTGGCTAACTCAATCCCAGATATTACTACAGCCTCTGTGTTTGTGTTTTGTGGATATTATCGATGGAATTATTGTTTTGAATGTTTTTATCAGGGAACATTTCATTTTGTACCGTTGAAACACTAATTGGTTCATAGTGGGAACACCAGCACTACACATTCGTATTTTCTAGGAAGAAAGCTAGAGGAACTGTGGCAAACAAACATATTATTTCTGTTTATATCGATGATATTTTATCTACTTGCCTAATGAAAAGACTTTGCTTTTCTCCAAAACCATTGGTACTGTGATTTTCTCAGTCTGTTGCATACGAATTCCACACCAGTTTGTCTGGATATGACAGGATGAAACCAGAAATATCCGGTTGTGTTTTGGCTAACTCAATCCGAAATATTGTGCAAGCCTCTGTGTTTGTGTTTTCTGGATATTATCGATGGAATTATTGTTTTGAATGTTTTTATCAGGTAACATTTCATTTTGTAACATTGAAACACTAATTGGTTCCACATGGAGACACCAGCTCTACACATTCGTATTTTCTAGGGAGAAAGCTAGAGGAACTGTGGCAAACAAACATGATATTTCTGTTTGTATCAATGACATTTTATGCACTTGCCTAACGAAAAGACTTTACTTTTGTCCAAAATATTTTTACTGTAGTTTTCTCGGTACATTGCATACGAATTCCAGACCAGTTTGTCCGGATATGACTGGATGAAACCAGAAATATCGGGTTTTGGTTGGGCTAACCCAATCCCAGATATTGCTACAGCCTCTGTGTTTGTGTATTCCTGATATTATCCATGGACATTATTGCTTTGAAATATTTCTGTCAGGGAACATTTAATTCCGTTTTTGAAAACACTAATTGGTTCATCATGGGGACACCAGCTCTACACATTCGTATATTCTACGGAGGAAGCTAGAGTAACTGTGGCAAACAAACATGATATTTCTGTTTTTATCGATGGCATTTTATGCAATTGCCTAACGAAAATACGATGCTTTTCTCCAAAACCATTTTTAGTGTCATTTTCTCAGTCCATTGCATACGAATTCCACACCAGTTTGTCCGGATATGACTGGATGAAAAAAGAAATATCTGGTTGTGTTTTGGCTAACTCAATCCGAAAAATTGTGAAAGTTTCTGTGTTTGTGTTTTCTGGATATTATCGATGGACTTTATTGTTTTGAATGTTTTTATCAGGGCATATTTAATTTTGTACCTTAGACACACTAATTGGTTCATCATGGGGACACCAGCTCTACACATTCGTATTGTCTAGGGAGAAAGCTCGAGGAACTGCGGCAAACAAATATGATATTTCTGTTTGTATAGATGACATTTTATGCAGTTGCCTAACAAAAACACTTAGCTATTCGCCAAAACCATTTTTACTGTGAGTTTCTCAGTACATTGCATACAAATTCCACACCAGTTTGTCCGGATATGGCTGGATGAAACCGGAAATATCCGGTTGTGTTTGGCTAACTCAATCCCAAATATTGCTAGAACCTTTGTGTATGTGTATTCCTGATATAATCCACGGACTTTATTTTTTGAATGTTTTTTATCAGGGAACATTTAATTTTTGGTTGGAATCACTAATTGGTTCCACATGGAGACACGAGCTCTACACATTCGTATTTTCTAGGGCGAAAGCTCGAGGAACTGCGGCAAGCAAACATGATATTTGTGTTTGTATAGATGACAATTTATGTACTTGCCTAACGAAAAGACTTTGCTTTTCTCCAAAAACATTTTTACTGTGATTTTCTCAGCCCATTGCATACGAATTATACACCAGTTTGTGCGGATATGACTGGATGAAACCGGAAATATCCGGTTATGTTTTGGCTAACTCAATCTCAGATATTGCTACAGCCTCTGTGTTTGTTTTTACCGGATATTATCCACGGACTTTACTGTTTTGACTGTTTTTTATCGGGGAATATTTAATTTTGAGCTTGGATACAGTAATTGGTTCCACAAGGAGACACCATCTATATATATTCGTATTTTATAGGTAGAAAGCGAGAGGAACTGCGAAAAACAAACATGATATTTCTGTTTGTATCGATGATATTTTATGCAATTGCCTAATGAAATGACTTTGCTTTTCTCCAAAACCATTTCACTGGGATTTTCTCGATACACTGCACACGAATTCCACAGCACTTTGTCCGGATATGACTGGATGAAAACCGAAATATCCGGTTATGTTTTTGCTAAGTCAATCCGAAATATTGTGAAAGCCTCTGTATTTGTGTTTTCTGGATATTATCCCCAGACTTTATTGTTTTGAAGGTTTTGTATCAGGGAACATTTAATTTTGTTCTTGGAATCACTAATTGGTTCCACATGGAGACACCAGCTCTACACATTCGTATTTTCTAGGGAGAAAGCTAGAGGAACTGCGGCAAATAATCATGATATTTCTGTTTGTATAGATTACATTTTATGCACTTGCTTAACGAAATGACTTTGCTATTCCCCAAAACCATTTTTACTGTGATATTCTCGGTCCATTGCATACCAGTTCCACACCAGTTTGTCCGCATATGACTGGATGACACCGGAAATCCCTGTTTTTTTCTTTTGCTAACTCAATCCCAAATATTGCTACAGCCTCTGTGTTTGTGTTT
Organism: Lepus europaeus; assembly: GCF_033115175.1. NCBI lineage: Eukaryota > Metazoa > Chordata > Mammalia > Lagomorpha > Leporidae > Lepus > Lepus europaeus. The sequence continues at coordinate 84,210,334 of NC_084832.1, forward strand.
TCTGGATGTTATCAACTGGCTTTATTGTTTTGAATGTTTTTTTTATCGGGAACATTTTATTTTGAGCTTGGATACAGTAATTGGTTCCACATGGAGACACCAGCTGTATTTTTCGTATTTTCTAGGGAGAAAACTAGAGGAACTGCGGTAAACAAACATGATAATTCTGTTTGTATAGATGGCATTTTATGCGCTTGCCTAACGAAAATACTTTGCTTTTCTCCAAAACAATTTTTAATGTGATTTTCTCGGTCCATTGCATACGAATTCCCCAACAGATTGTCAGGATATGACTGGATGAAACCGGAAATATCCGGTTGTGTTTTGGCTAACTCACTCCAAAACATTGTGAAAGCCTCTGTGTTTGTGTTTTCTGGATATTATCGATGGACTTTATTGTTTTGAATGTTTTTATCAGGGAACATTTAATTTTGTGCTTGGAAACACTAATTGGTTCCACATGGAGACATTAGCTCTACACAATTGTGTTTTCTAGGGAGAAAGCTAGAGGAACTGCTTGCAAACAAACATGATATTTCTGTTCGTGTCGATGACATTTTATGCATTTGCCTAATTAAAAGACTTTGCTTTTCTACAAAACCATTGTTACTATGATTTTCTCGGTCTATTGCATAAGAATTCCACACCACTTTGTTCGGATATGACTGGATGAAACCAGAAATATCCGGTTTTGTTATGGCTAACTCAATCCCAGTTATTGCTACAGCTTCTGTGTTTGTGTATTTCTGATATTATTCACGGACTTTATAGTTTTGAGTGTTTTTTATCAGGGGACATTTAATTTTGTGCTTGGAATCACTAATTGGTTCCACATGGAGACACCAGCTGAACATATTCGTATTTTCCAGGGAGAAAGCTAGAGGAACCGGGGCAAACAATCATGATATTTCTGTTTGTATAGATGACATTTTATGCACTTGCCTAACCAAAAGCCCTTGCTTTACTCCAAAACCATTTTTAATGTGATTTCTCGGTACACTTCATACGAATTCCACACCATTTTGTCCGTATATGACTGGATGAAACCGGAAATATCCGGTTTTGTGATGGCTAACTCCATCCCAGATATTGCTACAGCCTCTGTGTTTGTGTATTCCTGAATTATCCACGGATTTCATTGCTTTGAATTTTTGTATCAGAGAACATTTATTTTTGTACCATAGAAACACGAATTGGTTCAACATGTGGACACAAGCTCTACACATTCGTATTTTCTAGATAGAAAGCTAGAGGAACTGCGGCAAACAAACATGATATTTCTGTTTGTATCGATGATATTTTATGCACTTGCCTAACGAAAAGACTTTGCTTTTCTCCAAAATCATTTTTACTCTGATTTTCACGATCCATTGCATAAGAATTCAAAACCACTTTGTCCGGATATGACTGGATGAAACCGGAAATATCCGGTTGTGTTTTGGCTAACTCAATCCCAGATATTGCTACAGCCTCTGTGTTTGTGTTTTCCGGATATTATCCATGGACATATTGATTTGAATGTTTTTTATCAGGGAACATTTAATTTTTTGTTTGGAAACACTAATTGGTTCCAAATGGAGTCACCAGCTTTACACATTCGTAGTTTCTAGGGAGATAGCTAGAGGAACTGCGGCAAGCAAACATGATATTTCTCTTTGTATTGATGATAATTTATCAACTAGCCTAATGAAAAGACTTTGCTGTTCTCCAAAACCATTTTTACTGTGATTTTCGCAGTCCATTGCATACGAATTCCACACCAGTTTGACTAGATATGACTGGATGAAACCAGAAAAATCCGGTTGTGTTTTGGCTAACTCAATCCCAGATATTACTACAGCCTCTGTGTTTGTGTTTTGTGGATATTATCGATGGAATTATTGTTTTGAATGTTTTTATCAGGGAACATTTCATTTTGTACCGTTGAAACACTAATTGGTTCATAGTGGGAACACCAGCACTACACATTCGTATTTTCTAGGAAGAAAGCTAGAGGAACTGCGGCAAACAAACATATTATTTCTGTTTATATCGATGATATTTTATCTACTTGCCTAATGAAAAGACTTTGCTTTTCTCCAAAACCATTGGTACTGTGATTTTCTCAGTCTGTTGCATACGAATTCCACACCAGTTTGTCTGGATATGACAGGATGAAACCAGAAATATCCGGTTGTGTTTTGGCTAACTCAATCCGAAATATTGTGCAAGCCTCTGTGTTTGTGTTTTCTGGATATTATCGAGGGACTTTATTATTTTGAATGTTTTTATCAGGGAACATTTTATTTTGAGCTTGGAAACACTAATTGGTTCCACATGGAGACACCAGCTCTACACATTCATATTTTTTAGGGAGAAAGCTAGAGGAACTGCCGCCAACAAACATGATATTTCTGTTTGTATAGATGACATTTTATGCACTTGCCTAACGAAAAGACTTTGCTTTTCTGCAAAATCAATGTTACTGCGATTTTCTCCGTCCATTGCATCCAAATTCCACACCAGGTTGTCCAGACATCACTGGATGAAACCGGAAATATCCGGGTTTTTTTTGGCTAACTCAATCCCAGATATTGCTACAGCCTCTGTGTTCGTGTATTCCTGTTATTATCCAAGGACTTTTTGATTTTGAAAGTTTTTCATCCGGGAACATTTAATTTTGTGCTTGGGAACACTAATTGGTTCTACATGGAGACACTAGCTCTACACATTCGTATTTTCTAGGGAGAAAGCTAGAGGAACTGCCACAAACAAACATGATGTTTCTGTTTGTATCGATGACATTTTATGCACTTGCCTATCGAAATGACTTTGCTTTTCTCCAAAACCATTTTTACTTCGATTTTCTCCATCCATTGCATACGAATTCCACACCAGTTTACTGGATATGACTGGATAAACAAGAAATATCCAGTTGTGTTTTGGCTAACTCAATCCGAAATATTGGGAAAGCCTCTGTGTTTGTGATTTCTGGATATTATCGATGGACTTTATTGTTTTGAATGTTTTTATCAGGTAACATTTCATTTTGTAACATTGAAACACTAATTGGTTCCACATGGAGACACCAGCTCTACACATTCGTATTTTCTAGGGAGAAAGCTAGAGGAACTGTGGCAAACAAACATGATATTTCTGTTTGTATCAATGACATTTTATGCACTTGCCTAACGAAAAGACTTTACTTTTGTCCAAAATATTTTTACTGTAGTTTTCTCGGTACATTGCATATGAATTCCAGACCAGTTTGTCTGGATATGACTGGATGAAACCAGAAATATCGGGTTTTGGTTGGGCTAACCCAATCCCAGATATTGCTACAGCCTCTGTGTTTGTGTATTCCTGATATTATCCATGGACATTATTGCTTTGAAATATTTCTGTCAGGGAACATTTAATTCCGTTTTTGAAAACACTAATTGGTTCATCATGGGGACACCAGCTCTACACATTCGTATATTCTACGGAGGAAGCTAGAGTAACTGTGGCAAACAAACATGATATTTCTGTTTTTATCGATGGCATTTTATGCAATTGCCTAACGAAAATACGATGCTTTTCTCCAAAACCATTTTTAGTGTCATTTTCTCAGTCCATTGCATACGAATTCCACACCAGTTTGTCCGGATATGACTGGATGAAAAAAGAAATATCTGGTTGTGTTTTGGCTAACTCAATCCGAAAAATTGTGAAAGTTTCTGTGTTTGTGTTTTCTGGATATTATCGATGGACTTTATTGTTTTGAATGTTTTTATCAGGGCATATTTAATTTTGTACCTTAGACACACTAATTGGTTCATCATGGGGACACCAGCTCTACACATTCGTATTGTCTAGGGAGAAAGCTCGAGGAACTGCGGCAAACAAATATGATATTTCTGTTTGTATAGATGACATTTTATGCAGTTGCCTAACAAAAACACTTAGCTATTCGCCAAAACCATTTTTACTGTGAGTTTCTCAGTACATTGCATACAAATTCCACACCAGTTTGTCCGGATATGGCTGGATGAAACCGGAAATATCCGGTTGTGTTTGGCTAACTCAATCCCAAATATTGCTAGAGCCTTTGTGTATGTGTATTCCTGATATAATCCACGGACTTTATTTTTTGAATGTTTTTTATCAGGGAACATTTAATTTTTGGTTGGAATCACTAATTGGTTCCACATGGAGACACGAGCTCTACACATTCGTATTTTCTAGGGCGAAAGCTCGAGGAACTGCGGCAAGCAAACATGATATTTGTGTTTGTATAGATGACAATTTATGTACTTGCCTAACGAAAAGACTTTGCTTTTCTCCAAAAACATTTTTACTGTGATTTTCTCAGCCCATTGCATACGAATTATACACCAGTTTGTGCGGATATGACTGGATGAAACCGGAAATATCCGGTTATGTTTTGGCTAACTCAATCTCAGATATTGCTACAGCCTCTGTGTTTGTTTTTACCGGATATTATCCACGGACTTTACTGTTTTGACTGTTTTTTATCGGGGAATATTTAATTTTGAGCTTGGATACAGTAATTGGTTCCACAAGGAGACACCATCTATATATATTCGTATTTTATAGGTAGAAAGCGAGAGGAACTGCGAAAAACAAACATGATATTTCTGTTTGTATCGATGATATTTTATGCAATTGCCTAATGAAATGACTTTGCTTTTCTCCAAAACCATTTCACTGGGATTTTCTCGATACACTGCACACGAATTCCACAGCACTTTGTCCGGATATGACTGGATGAAAACCGAAATATCCGGTTATGTTTTTGCTAAGTCAATCCGAAATATTGTGAAAGCCTCTGTATTTGTGTTTTCTGGATATTATCCCCAGACTTTATTGTTTTGAAGGTTTTGTATCAGGGAACATTTAATTTTGTTCTTGGAATCACTAATTGGTTCCACATGGAGACACCAGCTCTACACATTCGTATTTTCTAGGGAGAAAGCTAGAGGAACTGCGGCAAATAATCATGATATTTCTGTTTGTATAGATTACATTTTATGCACTTGCTTAACGAAATGACTTTGCTATTCCCCAAAACCATTTTTACTGTGATATTCTCGGTCCATTGCATACCAGTTCCACACCAGTTTGTCCGCATATGACTGGATGACACCGGAAATCCCTGTTTTTTTCTTTTGCTAACTCAATCCCAAATATTGCTACAGCCTCTGTGTTTGTGTTTTCTGGATGTTATCAACTGGCTTTATTGTTTTGAATGTTTTTTTTATCGGGAACATTTTATTTTGAGCTTGGATACAGTAATTGGTTCCACATGGAGACACCAGCTGTATTTTTCGTATTTTCTAGGGAGAAAACTAGAGGAACTGCGGTAAACAAACATGATAATTCTGTTTGTATAGATGGCATTTTATGCGCTTGCCTAACGAAAATACTTTGCTTTTCTCCAAAACAATTTTTAATGTGATTTTCTCGGTCCATTGCATACGAATTCCCCAACAGATTGTCAGGATATGACTGGATGAAACCGGAAATATCCGGTTGTGTTTTGGCTAACTCACTCCAAAACATTGTGAAAGCCTCTGTGTTTGTGTTTTCTGGATATTATCGATGGACTTTATTGTTTTGAATGTTTTTATCAGGGAACATTTAATTTTGTGCTTGGAAACACTAATTGGTTCCACATGGAGACATTAGCTCTACACAATTGTGTTTTCTAGGGAGAAAGCTAGAGGAACTGCTTGCAAACAAACATGATATTTCTGTTCGTGTCGATGACATTTTATGCATTTGCCTAATTAAAAGACTTTGCTTTTCTACAAAACCATTGTTACTATGATTTTCTCGGTCTATTGCATAAGAATTCCACACCACTTTGTTCGGATATGACTGGATGAAACCAGAAATATCCGGTTTTGTTATGGCTAACTCAATCCCAGTTATTGCTACAGCTTCTGTGTTTGTGTATTTCTGATATTATTCACGGACTTTATAGTTTTGAGTGTTTTTTATCAGGGGACATTTAATTTTGTGCTTGGAATCACTAATTGGTTCCACATGGAGACACCAGCTGAACATATTCGTATTTTCCAGGGAGAAAGCTAGAGGAACCGGGGCAAACAATCATGATATTTCTGTTTGTATAGATGACATTTTATGCACTTGCCTAACCAAAAGCCCTTGCTTTACTCCAAAACCATTTTTAATGTGATTTCTCGGTACACTTCATACGAATTCCACACCATTTTGTCCGTATATGACTGGATGAAACCGGAAATATCCGGTTTTGTGATGGCTAACTCCATCCCAGATATTGCTACAGCCTCTGTGTTTGTGTATTCCTGAATTATCCACGGATTTCATTGCTTTGAATTTTTGTATCAGAGAACATTTATTTTTGTACCATAGAAACACGAATTGGTTCAACATGTGGACACAAGCTCTACACATTCGTATTTTCTAGATAGAAAGCTAGAGGAACTGCGGCAAACAAACATGATATTTCTGTTTGTATCGATGATATTTTATGCACTTGCCTAACGAAAAGACTTTGCTTTTCTCCAAAATCATTTTTACTCTGATTTTCACGATCCATTGCATAAGAATTCAAAACCACTTTGTCCGGATATGACTGGATGAAACCGGAAATATCCGGTTGTGTTTTGGCTAACTCAATCCCAGATATTGCTACAGCCTCTGTGTTTGTGTTTTCCGGATATTATCCATGGACATATTGATTTGAATGTTTTTTATCAGGGAACATTTAATTTTTTGTTTGGAAACACTAATTGGTTCCAAATGGAGTCACCAGCTTTACACATTCGTAGTTTCTAGGGAGATAGCTAGAGGAACTGCGGCAAGCAAACATGATATTTCTCTTTGTATTGATGATAATTTATCAACTAGCCTAATGAAAAGACTTTGCTGTTCTCCAAAACCATTTTTACTGTGATTTTCGCAGTCCATTGCATACGAATTCCACACCAGTTTGACTAGATATGACTGGATGAAACCAGAAAAATCCGGTTGTGTTTTGGCTAACTCAATCCCAGATATTACTACAGCCTCTGTGTTTGTGTTTTGTGGATATTATCGATGGAATTATTGTTTTGAATGTTTTTATCAGGGAACATTTCATTTTGTACCGTTGAAACACTAATTGGTTCATAGTGGGAACACCAGCACTACACATTCGTATTTTCTAGGAAGAAAGCTAGAGGAACTGCGGCAAACAAACATATTATTTCTGTTTATATCGATGATATTTTATCTACTTGCCTAATGAAAAGACTTTGCTTTTCTCCAAAACCATTGGTACTGTGATTTTCTCAGTCTGTTGCATACGAATTCCACACCAGTTTGTCTGGATATGACAGGATGAAACCAGAAATATCCGGTTGTGTTTTGGCTAACTCAATCCGAAATATTGTGCAAGCCTCTGTGTTTGTGTTTTCTGGATATTATCGAGGGACTTTATTATTTTGAATGTTTTTATCAGGGAACATTTTATTTTGAGCTTGGAAACACTAATTGGTTCCACATGGAGACACCAGCTCTACACATTCATATTTTTTAGGGAGAAAGCTAGAGGAACTGCCGCCAACAAACATGATATTTCTGTTTGTATAGATGACATTTTATGCACTTGCCTAACGAAAAGACTTTGCTTTTCTGCAAAATCAATGTTACTGCGATTTTCTCCGTCCATTGCATCCAAATTCCACACCAGGTTGTCCAGACATCACTGGATGAAACCGGAAATATCCGGGTTTTTTTTGGCTAACTCAATCCCAGATATTGCTACAGCCTCTGTGTTCGTGTATTCCTGTTATTATCCAAGGACTTTTTGATTTTGAAAGTTTTTCATCCGGGAACATTTAATTTTGTGCTTGGGAACACTAATTGGTTCTACATGGAGACACTAGCTCTACACATTCGTATTTTCTAGGGAGAAAGCTAGAGGAACTGCCACAAACAAACATGATGTTTCTGTTTGTATCGATGACATTTTATGCACTTGCCTATCGAAATGACTTTGCTTTTCTCCAAAACCATTTTTACTTCGATTTTCTCCATCCATTGCATACGAATTCCACACCAGTTTACTGGATATGACTGGATAAACAAGAAATATCCAGTTGTGTTTTGGCTAACTCAATCCGAAATATTGGGAAAGCCTCTGTGTTTGTGATTTCTGGATATTATCGATGGACTTTATTGTTTTGAATGTTTTTATCAGGTAACATTTCATTTTGTAACATTGAAACACTAATTGGTTCCACATGGAGACACCAGCTCTACACATTCGTATTTTCTAGGGAGAAAGCTAGAGGAACTGTGGCAAACAAACATGATATTTCTGTTTGTATCAATGACATTTTATGCACTTGCCTAACGAAAAGACTTTACTTTTGTCCAAAATATTTTTACTGTAGTTTTCTCGGTACATTGCATATGAATTCCAGACCAGTTTGTCTGGATATGACTGGATGAAACCAGAAATATCGGGTTTTGGTTGGGCTAACCCAATCCCAGATATTGCTACAGCCTCTGTGTTTGTGTATTCCTGATATTATCCATGGACATTATTGCTTTGAAATATTTCTGTCAGGGAACATTTAATTCCGTTTTTGAAAACACTAATTGGTTCATCATGGGGACACCAGCTCTACACATTCGTATATTCTACGGAGGAAGCTAGAGTAACTGTGGCAAACAAACATGATATTTCTGTTTTTATCGATGGCATTTTATGCAATTGCCTAACGAAAATACGATGCTTTTCTCCAAAACCATTTTTAGTGTCATTTTCTCAGTCCATTGCATACGAATTCCACACCAGTTTGTCCGGATATGACTGGATGAAAAAAGAAATATCTGGTTGTGTTTTGGCTAACTCAATCCGAAAAATTGTGAAAGTTTCTGTGTTTGTGTTTTCTGGATATTATCGATGGACTTTATTGTTTTGAATGTTTTTATCAGGGCATATTTAATTTTGTACCTTAGACACACTAATTGGTTCATCATGGGGACACCAGCTCTACACATTCGTATTGTCTAGGGAGAAAGCTCGAGGAACTGCGGCAAACAAATATGATATTTCTGTTTGTATAGATGACATTTTATGCAGTTGCCTAACAAAAACACTTAGCTATTCGCCAAAACCATTTTTACTGTGAGTCTCTCAGTACATTGCATACAAATTCCACACCAGTTTGTCCGGATATGGCTGGATGAAACCGGAAATATCCGGTTGTGTTTGGCTAACTCAATCCCAAATATTGCTAGAGCCTTTGTGTATGTGTATTCCTGATATAATCCACGGACTTTATTTTTTGAATGTTTTTTATCAGGGAACATTTAATTTTTGGTTGGAATCACTAATTGGTTCCACATGGAGACACGAGCTCTACACATTCGTATTTTCTAGGGCGAAAGCTCGAGGAACTGCGGCAAGCAAACATGATATTTGTGTTTGTATAGATGACAATTTATGTACTTGCCTAACGAAAAGACTTTGCTTTTCTCCAAAAACATTTTTACTGTGATTTTCTCAGCCCATTGCATACGAATTATACACCAGTTTGTGCGGATATGACTGGATGAAACCGGAAATATCCGGTTATGTTTTGGCTAACTCAATCTCAGATATTGCTACAGCCTCTGTGTTTGTTTTTACCGGATATTATCCACGGACTTTACTGTGTTGAATATTTTCTTAGGGGAATATTTTATTTTGAGCTTGGATACAGTAATTGGTACCACATGGAAACACCAGCTATATATATATTCGTATTTTCTAGGTAGAAAGCTACAGGAACTGCGACAAACAAGCATGATATTTCTATTTGTATCGATGACATTTTATGCACTTCCCTAACGAAAAGACTTCTTTTCTCCAAAACCATTTTTACTTGGTTTTCTCAGTCCATTGCATACGAATTCCACAACAGTTTGTCCGGATATGACTGGATGAAACCGAAAATATCACGTTTTGTTTTGGTTAACACAATCCCAGATATTGCTACAGCCTCTGTGTTTCTGTTTTCCGGATATTATCCACGGACTTTACTGTTTTGACTGTTTTTTATCGGGGAATATTTAATTTTGAGCTTGGATACAGTAATTGGTTCCACAAGGAGACACCATCTATATATATTCGTATTTTGTAGGTAGAAAGCGAGAGGAACTGCGAAAACAAACATGATATTTCTGTTTGTATTGATGATATTTTATGCAATTGCCTAATGAAATGACTTTGCTTTTCTCCAAAACCATTTCACTGGGATTTTCTCGATACACTGCACACGAATTCCACAGCACTTTGTCCGGATATGACTGGATGAAAACCGAAATATCCGGTTGTGTTTTTGCTAAGTCAATCCGAAATATTGTGAAAGCCTCTGTATTTGTGTTTTCTGGATATTATCCCCAGACTTTATTGTTTTGAAGGTTTTGTATCAGGGAACATTTAATTTTGTTCTTGGAATCACTAATTGGTTCCACATGGAGACACCAGCTCTACACATTCGTATTTTCTAGGGAGAAAGCTAGAGGAACTGCGGCAAATAATCATGATATTTCTGTTTGTATAGATTACATTTTATGCACTTGCTTAACGAAATGACTTTGCTATTCCCCAAAACCATTTTTACTGTGATATTCTCGGTCCATTGCATACCAGTTCCACACCAGTTTGTCCGCATATGACTGGATGACACCGGAAATCCCTGTTTTTTTCTTTTGCTAACTCAATCCCAAATATTGCTACAGCCTCTGTGTTTGTGTTTTCTGGATGTTATCAACTGGCTTTATTGTTTTGAATGTTTTTTTTATCGGGAACATTTTATTTTGAGCTTGGATACAGTAATTGGTTCCACATGGAGACACCAGCTGTATTTTTCGTATTTTCTAGGGAGAAAACTAGAGGAACTGCGGTAAACAAACATGATAATTCTGTTTGTATAGATGGCATTTTATGCGCTTGCCTAACGAAAATACTTTGCTTTTCTCCAAAACAATTTTTAATGTGATTTTCTCGGTCCATTGCATACGAATTCCCCAACAGATTGTCAGGATATGACTGGATGAAACCGGAAATATCCGGTTGTGTTTTGGCTAACTCACTCCAAAACATTGTGAAAGCCTCTGTGTTTGTGTTTTCTGGATATTATCGATGGACTTTATTGTTTTGAATGTTTTTATCAGGGAACATTTAATTTTGTGCTTGGAAACACTAATTGGTTCCACATGGAGACATTAGCTCTACACAATTGTGTTTTCTAGGGAGAAAGCTAGAGGAACTGCTTGCAAACAAACATGATATTTCTGTTCGTGTCGATGACATTTTATGCATTTGCCTAATTAAAAGACTTTGCTTTTCTACAAAACCATTGTTACTATGATTTTCTCGGTCTATTGCATAAGAATTCCACACCACTTTGTTCGGATATGACTGGATGAAACCAGAAATATCCGGTTTTGTTATGGCTAACTCAATCCCAGTTATTGCTACAGCTTCTGTGTTTGTGTATTTCTGATATTATTCACGGACTTTATAGTTTTGAGTGTTTTTTATCAGGGGACATTTAATTTTGTGCTTGGAATCACTAATTGGTTCCACATGGAGACACCAGCTGAACATATTCGTATTTTCCAGGGAGAAAGCTAGAGGAACCGGGGCAAACAATCATGATATTTCTGTTTGTATAGATGACATTTTATGCACTTGCCTAACCAAAAGCCCTTGCTTTACTCCAAAACCATTTTTAATGTGATTTCTCGGTACACTTCATACGAATTCCACACCATTTTGTCCGTATATGACTGGATGAAACCGGAAATATCCGGTTTTGTGATGGCTAACTCCATCCCAGATATTGCTACAGCCTCTGTGTTTGTGTATTCCTGAATTATCCACGGATTTCATTGCTTTGAATTTTTGTATCAGAGAACATTTATTTTTGTACCATAGAAACACGAATTGGTTCAACATGTGGACACAAGCTCTACACATTCGTATTTTCTAGATAGAAAGCTAGAGGAACTGCGGCAAACAAACATGATATTTCTGTTTGTATCGATGATATTTTATGCACTTGCCTAACGAAAAGACTTTGCTTTTCTCCAAAATCATTTTTACTCTGATTTTCACGATCCATTGCATAAGAATTCAAAACCACTTTGTCCGGATATGACTGGATGAAACCGGAAATATCCGGTTGTGTTTTGGCTAACTCAATCCCAGATATTGCTACAGCCTCTGTGTTTGTGTTTTCCGGATATTATCCATGGACATATTGATTTGAATGTTTTTTATCAGGGAACATTTAATTTTTTGTTTGGAAACACTAATTGGTTCCAAATGGAGTCACCAGCTTTACACATTCGTAGTTTCTAGGGAGATAGCTAGAGGAACTGCGGCAAGCAAACATGATATTTCTCTTTGTATTGATGATAATTTATCAACTAGCCTAATGAAAAGACTTTGCTGTTCTCCAAAACCATTTTTACTGTGATTTTCGCAGTCCATTGCATACGAATTCCACACCAGTTTGACTAGATATGACTGGATGAAACCAGAAAAATCCGGTTGTGTTTTGGCTAACTCAATCCCAGATATTACTACAGCCTCTGTGTTTGTGTTTTGTGGATATTATCGATGGAATTATTGTTTTGAATGTTTTTATCAGGGAACATTTCATTTTGTACCGTTGAAACACTAATTGGTTCATAGTGGGAACACCAGCACTACACATTCGTATTTTCTAGGAAGAAAGCTAGAGGAACTGCGGCAAACAAACATATTATTTCTGTTTATATCGATGATATTTTATCTACTTGCCTAATGAAAAGACTTTGCTTTTCTCCAAAACCATTGGTACTGTGATTTTCTCAGTCTGTTGCATACGAATTCCACACCAGTTTGTCTGGATATGACAGGATGAAACCAGAAATATCCGGTTGTGTTTTGGCTAACTCAATCCGAAATATTGTGCAAGCCTCTGTGTTTGTGTTTTCTGGATATTATCGAGGGACTTTATTATTTTGAATGTTTTTATCAGGGAACATTTTATTTTGAGCTTGGAAACACTAATTGGTTCCACGTGGAGACACCAGCTCTACACATTCATATTTTTTAGGGAGAAAGCTAGAGGAACTGCCGCCAACAAACATGATATTTCTGTTTGTATAGATGACATTTTATGCACTTGCCTAACGAAAAGACTTTGCTTTTCTGCAAAATCAATGTTACTGCGATTTTCTCCGTCCATTGCATCCAAATTCCACACCAGGTTGTCCAGACATCACTGGATGAAACCGGAAATATCCGGGTTTTTTTTGGCTAACTCAATCCCAGATATTGCTACAGCCTCTGTGTTCGTGTATTCCTGTTATTATCCAAGGACTTTTTGATTTTGAAAGTTTTTCATCCGGGAACATTTAATTTTGTGCTTGGGAACACTAATTGGTTCTACATGGAGACACTAGCTCTACACATTCGTATTTTCTAGGGAGAAAGCTAGAGGAACTGCCACAAACAAACATGATGTTTCTGTTTGTATCGATGACATTTTATGCACTTGCCTATCGAAATGACTTTGCTTTTCTCCAAAACCATTTTTACTTCGATTTTCTCCATCCATTGCATACGAATTCCACACCAGTTTACAGGATATGACTGGATAAACAAGAAATATCCAGTTGTGTTTTGGCTAACTCAATCCGAAATATTGGGAAAGCCTCTGTGTTTGTGATTTCTGGATATTATCGATGGACTTTATTGTTTTGAATGTTTTTATCAGGTAACATTTCATTTTGTAACATTGAAACACTAATTGGTTCCACATGGAGACACCAGCTCTACACATTCGTATTTTCTAGGGAGAAAGCTAGAGGAACTGTGGCAAACAAACATGATATTTCTGTTTGTATCAATGACATTTTATGCACTTGCCTAACGAAAAGACTTTACTTTTGTCCAAAATATTTTTACTGTAGTTTTCTCGGTACATTGCATATGAATTCCAGACCAGTTTGTCCGGATATGACTGGATGAAACCAGAAATATCCGGTTTTGGTTGGGCTAACCCAATCCCAGATATTGCTACAGCCTCTGTGTTTGTGTATTCCTGATATTATCCATGGACATTATTGCTTTGAAATATTTCTGTCAGGGAACATTTAATTCCGTTTTTGAAAACACTAATTGGTTCATAGTGGGAACACCAGCACTACACATTCGTATTTTCTAGGAAGAAAGCTAGAGGAACTGCGGCAAACAAACATATTATTTCTGTTTATATCGATGATATTTTATCTACTTGCCTAATGAAAAGACTTTGCTTTTCTCCAAAACCATTGGTACTGTGATTTTCTCGATCAATTGCATACGAATTCCACACCAGTTTGTCCGGGTAAGACTGGATGAAACCGGAAATATCCGGTTTTGTTTTGGCTAACTCAATCCCAGATATTGCTACAGCCTCTGTGTTTGTGTTTTCTGCATATTATCAATGGACTTTACAGTTTTGAATATTTTTTATCAGGGAACATTTAATTTTGTACCGTTGAAACACTAATCAGTTCATCATGGGGACACCAGCTCTACACATTCATATTTTCTAGGGAGCAAGCTAGAGGAACTGCGGCAAACAAACATGATATTTCTGTTTGTATCGATGACATTTTATGCACTTGCTTAACGAAAATATGTTGCTTTCCTCCAAAACCATTTTTACTGTGATTTTCTCGGTCCGTTGCATACGAATTCCACACCAGTTTGTCTGGATATAACAGGATGAAACCAGAAATGTCCGGTTGTGTTTTGTCTAACTCAATCCCAGATATTGCTACATGCTCTGTGTTTGTGTATTCCTGATATTATCCACGGACTTTATTTTTTGAATATTTTTTTTCGGGGAACTTTTTTTATATGCTTGGAAACACTAATTCGTTCCACATGGAGACACCAGCTCCACACATTCATATTTTCCAGGGAGAAAGCTAGAGGAACTGCTGCAAACAAACATGATATTTCTGTTTGTATTATGACATTTTATGCACTTGCCTAAAGAAAAGACTTTGCTTTTCTCCAAAACTATTTTTACTGTGATTTTCTCAGTCCATTGCATACGAATTCCACACCAGTTTGTCCGGATATGACTGGATGAAACCAGAAATATTCGGTTCTGTTTTGGCTAACTCAATCCGAAATTTTGCTACAGCTTCTGTGTTTGTGTATTAATGATATTATCCATGGACTTTATATTTTTCAATGTTTTTTTTTTCAGGCAACATTTAATTTTGTGCTTGGAAACACTGATTGGTTCCACATGGAGACACCAGCTCTACACATTTGTATTTTCTAGGGGGAAAGCTAGAGGAACTGCGGCAAACAAACATGATATTTCTGTTTGCATTGATGACATTTTATGCACTTGCCTAACGGAAAGACTTTGCTTTTCTCCAAAACCATTTTTACTGTGATTTTCTCAATCCGTTGCATACGAATTCCACAGCAGTTTTTCCGGATATTACTGGATGAAACCTGAAATATCCAGTTATGTTTTGGCTAACTCAATCCCGATATTGCTACAGCCTCTGTGTTTGTGTATTCCTGATAGTATCCACGGACTTTATTGTTTTGAATGTTTTTTATCAGGGAACATTTAATTTTGTGCTTGGAATCACTAATTGTTTCCACATGGAGACACCAGCTCTACACATTCGTATTTTCTAGGGAGAAAGCTAGAGGAACTGTGGCAAACAAATATGATATTTCTGTTTGTATCGAAGATATTTTATGCACTTGCCTAACGAACAGATTTGCTTTTCTCTAAAACCATTTTTACTGTGATTTTCTCGGTCCGTTGCATACGAATTCCACACCAGTTTGTCCGGATATGACTGGATGAAACCAGAAATATCCGTTCTGTTTTAGCTAACCCAATCCGAAATATTGTGAAAGCCTCTGTGTTTGTGTTTTCTGGATATTAACGATGGACCTTATTGTTTTTTTTCTGTTTAAATAAAAAATTTAGTTTCACAGTTTGATTAGTGCTAGTACGTGCAGGTGGATATTCATGTTATACAGCTAAGGAAGTCTGCCTTTGCAAATTACCTGCCAGTCAGAACTATTATTTCTTTTTTTAATTAAACTTTTATTTAATGAATATAAATTTCCAAAGTACAGCTTATGGGTTACAATGGCTTCCCCCTCCCAAAACTTCCCTCCCACCCACAACCCTCCCCTTTCCCGCTCCCTCTCCCCTTCCAAGCACATCATGATTCATTTTCAATTCTCTTTTTATACAAAAGATCAGTTTAGTATATATTAGGTAACAATTTCAACAGTTTGCCCCCATATAGCAACACAAAGTGAAAAAAAAAATACTGTTGGAATACTAGTTATAGCATTAAATAAGAGTGTACAGCACATTAAAGGCAGAGATCCTACATAATATTTTTTAAAAATTAATTAATTTTCTATGCCGTTTCCAATTTAACACCAGGGGTTTTTTTTTTTTTTCATTTCCAATTATCTTTATATATAGAAGATCGATTCAGTATATAATTAGTAAAGATCTCATCAGTTTGTACCCACACAGAAACACAAAGTGTAAAAATACTGTTTCAGTACTAGTTATAGCCTCACTGCACATTAGACAACACATTAAGGACAGATCCCACATGGGATGTAAGTACACAGTGACTCCTGTTGCTGACTTAACAATTTGACACTCCTGTTCATGGCATCAGTAATCTCCCTAGGCTCTAGTCATGAGTTGCCAGGGCTATGGAAGCCTTTAGGGTTCTCCGACTTTGATCTTATTCCGATAGGGTCACAGTCAAAGTGGAAGTTCTCTCCTCCCTTCAGAGAAAGGTACCTCCTTCTTTGATGGCCCCGTTCTTTCCACTGGGATCTCACTCACAGAGATCCCCCATCAAGGTCTTCTTCTTTTTTTCTTTTCCATGGTATCTTGGCTTTCCATGCCTACAATACTCTCATGGGCTCTTCAGCCAGGTCTGAATGCCTTAAGGGCTGATTCTGAGGCCAGAGTGTTGTTTAGGACATCTGCCATTCTATGAGTCTGCTCTGTATCCCACTTCCCATGCTGGATCTTTCTCTCCCATTTTGATTCTATCAGTTAGTATTAGCAGACACTTGTCTTGTTTGTGTGATCCCTTTGTTTCTTAGACCTATCCAGGCCATCGAATGTGAACTGAAATTGATCACTTGGACTAGTGAGATGGCATTGGTACATGCCACCTTGATGGGATTGTATTGGAATCCCCTGGCACATTTCTAACTCCATCATTTGGGGCAAGACTGATTGTGCATGTCCCAAATTGTGCATCTCCTCCCTCTCTTTTTCCACTCTGAAATTTAACAGGGATCACTTTTCAGTTAAAATTTAAACACCTAAGAATTATTGTGTGTTAATTACAGAGTTCAACTGCTAGTACTAGAACAATAACAACAACAACAAATACTCAAAAGGATAAAGTATTACATTGTACATCTAGAGTCTGGACAAAAGCTGATCAGGTCATTGTTTCTTATAGTGTCTATTTCACTTCAACAGGTTTCCCCTTTGGTGTTCAGTTGTCGCCGATCAGGGAAAACAAATGATATTTCTTTGGGACTGGCTTAATTCACTCAGCATGATGCTTTCCAGATCCTTCCATCTTGTTGCAAATGACTGGGTTTCATTGTTCCTTACTGCTGTATAGTATTCTATGGAGTACATGTCCCATAATTTCTTTATCCAGTCTACTGTTGATGGGCATTTGGGTTGGTTCCAGGTCTTAGCTATTGTGAATTGAGCTGCAATAAACATTAATGTGCAGATGGCTTTTTTATTAGCCAAATTAATTTCCTTTGGGTAAATTCCAAGGAGTGGGATGTCTGGGTTGTATGGTAGGGTTATGTTCAGGTTTCTGAGGAATCTCCAGACTGACTTCCGTAGTGGCTTAACCAGTTTGCATTCCCACCAACAGTGGGTTAGTGTCCCTTTTTCCGCACATCGTCTCCAGCATCTATTGTTGGTAGATTTCTGGATGTGAGCCATTCTCACAGGGGTGAGGTGAAACCTCACTGTGGTTTTGATTTGCATTTCTCTGATTGCTAGTGATCTTGAACATTTTTTCATGTGTCTTTTGGCCATTTGGATTTCCTCTTTCGAAAAATGTCTATTGAGTTCCTTGGCCCATCTCTTAAGTGGGTTGTTTGTTCTGTTGTTGTGGATTTTCTTGATTTTTTGTAGATTCTGGTTATCAACCCTTTATCTGTAGTATAGTTTGCAAATATTTTTTCCCATTCTGTCAGTTGCCTCTTCACTTTCCTGACTGTTTCTTTTGAAGTACAGAAACTTCTCAATTTGATGCAATCCCAAATGTTAATTTTGGTTTTGACTGCCTGTGCTCCTGGGGTCTTTTCCAAGAAGTCTTTGTCTGTGCCTATATCTTGCAGGGTTTCTCCAATGCTCTCTACTAATTGATGGTTTCGGGTCATAGATTTAATTCTTTAATCCACGTTGAGTGAATTTTTGTGTAAGGTGAAAGGTATGGGTCTTGCTTCAAGCTTCTGCACATGGAAATCCAATTTTCCCAGCACCATTTATTGAATAGGCTGTCCTTATTCCAGGGATTAGTTTTGGATCTTTGATCAATTATAAGTTGGCTGTAGATGTTTGGATTGATTTCTGGTGTTTCTATTCTGTTCCATTGGTCTATCCATCTGTTTCTGTACCAGTACCATGCTGTTTTGATAACAACTGCCCTGTAGTATGCCCTGAAATCTGGTATTGTGATGCCTCCGGCTTTGTTTTTGTTGTACAAGATTGCTTTGGCTATTCGAGGTCTTCTGTGTCTCCATATGAATTTCAGCATTATTTTTCCAGATCTGAGAAGAATGTCTTCGGTATCTTGATTGGTATTGCATTGAATGTATAAATTGCTTTTGGGAGAATAGACATTTTGATGATATTGCTTCCTCCAATCCATGAGCATGGAAGATTTCTCCATTTTTTGTATCCTCTTCTATTTCTTTCTTTAAGGTGTTGTACTTTTCATCATAGAAATCTTTAACGTCCTTGGTTAAGTTTATTCCAAGGTATTTGGTTGTTTTTGTAGCTATTGTGAATGGGACTATCTTACAAGTTCTTCCTCAGCCGTGGCATTGCCTGTGTATACAAAGACTGTTGATTTTTGTGGATTGATTTTATATCCTGCTACTTTGCCAAACTCTTCGATGAGTTCCAGTAGTCTCTTAGTAGAGTTCTTTGGGTCCCCTAAATAAAGAATCATATCATCTGCAAAGAGGGATAGTTTGAGTTCTTCCTTCCCGATTTGTATCCCTTTAATTTCTTTTTCTTGCCTAATAGCTCTGGCTAAAACTTCCAGAACTATATTGAATAGCAGTGGTGAGAGTGGGCATCCCTGTCTGGTACCAGATTTCAGCGGAAATGCTTCCAACTTTTCCCCATTCAATAGGATGTTGGCCGTGGGTTTTTCATATATTGCTTTGATTGTATTGAGGAATGTTCCTTCCATACGCAGTTTGCTTAGAATTTTCATCATGAAAGGGTGTTGTATTTTATCAAATGCTTTCTCTGCGTCTATTGAGAGAATCATATGGTTTTTCTTCTGCAGCCTGTTAATGTAGTGTATTACGTTGATTGTTTTGTGGACGTTGAACCATCCTTGCATACCAGGGATAAATCCCACTTGGTCTGGGTGGATGATCTTTCTGATGTGTTGTTGCATTCTATTGGCCAGAATTTTATTGAGTATTTTTGCATCTATGTTCATCAGGGATATTGGTCTGTAATTCTCTTTCAATGCTGCATCTTTTTCCGGCTTAGGAATTAAGGTGATGCTGGCTTCATAGAAAGAATTTGGGAGGATTCCCTCTTTTTCGATTGTTCTGAATAGTTTGAGAAGAATTGGAGTTAGTTCTTCTCTAAATGTCTGGTAGAACTCAGCAGTGAGTCCATCTGGTCCTGGGCTTTTCTTTGTTGGGAGGGCCTTTATTACTGTTTCAATTTCTGTGTCAGTTATGGGTCAGTTTAGGTTTTCTCTGTCTTCCTGGCTCAATTTAGGGAGGTTGTATGTGTCCAAGAATCTGTCCATTTCTGATAGATTTCCCTGTTTGCTGGCATACAAGTCCTTGTAGTAATCTCTGATGATTCTTTTTATTTCTGTGGTGTCTGTTGTTATGTTTCCTTTTTCATCTCTGATCCTATTGATTTGGGTCTTTTCTCTTCTTTTTTTATTTAGTTGGGCCAATGGGGTTCAATTTTGTTTAGTTTTTCAAAAAACCAGCTCCGCGTTTGGCTGATTTTTTGTAATGTTTTTTTGGATTCAATCCTGTTGATTTCTTCTTTGATTTTAATTATTTCCCTTCTTCTACTGGGTTTGGGTTTGGTTTGCTGCAGATTTTCTAGATCCTTGAGATGACTTGAAAGCTCATCTATTTGGTGCCTCTCCAATTTCTTGATGTAGGCACCTATTGATATAAACTTTCCTCTTAACACTGCTTTTGTTGTATCCCCGAGGTTTTGGTATGTTGTGCTGTTATCCTCATTTACTTCCAGAAAATTTTTGATTTCTCTTTTAATTTCTTCTATGACCCATTGTTCATTCAGGAGCATGTTGTTCAATGTCCATGTGTTTGCACGTGCTCTGGGGATTCCCGAGTTGCTAATTTCCAATTTCATTCCTTTGTGGTCTGAGAAGCTGCATGGTATGATTCTAATTCTTTTGAATTTGCTGTGACTTGCTTTATGGCCTAGTATGTGGTCAATCCTAGAGAAGGTTCCATATACTGCTGAGAAGAATGTAAAGTCCTTAGATGTAGGATGAAATGTTCTGTAGATATCTGTTAGATCCATTTGGGCTATAGTGTCATTTAAATCTACTGTCTCCTTGTTGATCTTCTGTCCTGTTGATCTGTCTATCTCTGAGAGTGGAGTATTGAAGTCCCCCAGTACTATTGTATTGGGGTCTAAGTCTCCCTTTAAGTCCCTTAACAAGTCTTTTAAATAAGCTGGTGCCCTGTGATTAGGTGCATATACATTGATAATTGTTATATCTTCCTGTTGAATGGATCCCTTAATCATTATATAGTGCCCCTCTTTGTCTCTCCTGACAGTTTTTGTGGTAAAGTTTATGTTGTCCGATATTAAGATGGCTACGCCCGCTCTTTTTTCATTTCTGTTGGCATGGTATATCTTTTTCCAGCCTTTCACTTTCAGTCTGTATGGATCATTGTTGGAAAGATGAGTTTCTTGTAAGCAGCCAAAAGATGGGTTTTGTTCCTTAACCCAATCAGCCAATCGGTGTCTTTTAATTGGACAGTTCAAGACATTAACATTCAATGTGACTATTGTGAAGGAGTAACTTTGCCCTGCCATTTGCCAAAGATATTTTCTAATATCTGGTTTGAGATTCTTGTGGTCTTTTGGTGTGAGGTTTCCTTCCTTTACCTTCTTTCATATTGGTTACGGTGTTTCTGTGTTTCTGTATGTAACACATCTTTAATCATCTTTTGCAGGGCTGGACGAGTGGCGACAAATTCTTTCAATTTCTGTTTGCTGTGAAAGGTCTTTATTTCACCTTCATTCAGAAATGAGAGCTTTGCAGGATATAATATTCTGGGCTGGCAGTTTTTCTCTCTTAGTACCTGGGCTATGTCTCGCCATTCTCTCCTGGCTTGTAGGGTTTCTGATGAGAAGTCAGCTGTGAGTCTAATTGGAGATCCTCTGAGAGTAATCTGGCATTCTCTCTTGCACATTTTAGGATCTTTTCTTTGTGTTTCACTGTGGTGAGTTTGATTACGACGTGTCGCGGTGTGGATCTCTTTTGATCATGTTTATTAGGGGTTCTATGAGCTTCCTGTACTAGGATGTCTCTGTCCTTCTCCAAACCTGGGAAATTTTCTGCTAGTATCTCACTAAAAAGGCCTTCTAATCCTTTCTCCCTTTCCATGCCTTCAGGAACTCCTAGAACACGAATTTGGGTTTTTTAATAGTATCCTGTAGATTCCTGACAGTATTTTTTAGATTTCTGATTTCTTCTTCTTTTCTTTGATTTGACTGTTTCCTTTCCTGTTCTCTGTCTTCTAATTCCGATATTCTCTCTTCTGCTTCACCCATTCTGTTTTTAAGGCTCTCTAATGTGTTTGCCATTTGATCTATTGAGTTCTTCATTTCATTGTGGTTTTTGGTCACTATCTCAGTTTCCTGTTCTACTAGTTGTTTCATTTCATTTTGATTCCTCCTTAATATTTCATTTTCACGGGAGAGATTTTCTATCTTGTCCATTAAGGATTTCTGTAGTTCAAGAATTTGTTTTTGAGAACTTCTTAATGTTCTTATCATTTTTTTGAGATCTGCTTCTTGCATTTCCTCTATCTCTTCATCTTCATAATCTTGGATTGGGGTGTCTTGTTCGCTTGGGGGCGTCATAGTGTCTTCCTTGCTCTTGTTACCTCGGCTTCTATGTTTGTTGTTTGGCATGTTGGAGATAATTTATGGTTTTTTTGTTTTGTTTTGTTTTGGTTTTTTTTGCTGTGGTGTTTTTTTTCTCGTTATACTATGCCTCTAAGTGAGCTGTCTGCTTTGTTGAATCCTTAGGGGCTGTGATGGGTGTGGCCAGAGAGCTATGCTTGATTTTTTAGGTTTAAGGCTGTGTAAAGAGTGACTCTCCCAGATTGCTCACTCACTTGCTCCTTGCTGGCTCTCTCTCTCTCTCTCTTTTTTTTTTTTGACTCAGTTGGGAGTGGAGTTGAGGGTAGTTGAAATCTGGCCTCTGTGAGTACTTGTTTGATCCACACCTAGGACCACACAAAGAGTTTATGCAGCCCTCAAAGTGTTCTCGAGTTTCGCTAAACTTACTGAGTTTGGCTGCGCTTTACATATGTAAAATCGCTGTGCTCTTTGTTTTGCTTGGTGAGTGAAGGGAGAGGCCTCTGTTCCCCCCTCCCCCAATGTCTTGGGTTTCTGAGGTCTTTGTCTTACCCTCCTCGGGTTCCTGAGCTGGCGAGATTCTGTGGCTCTGGCTCCTCTCCCGCCGCTCGGCTTGTCTCGGTTGGTTTTCCACGCGGTAGGCTCCCTGTAAGTCCTCTGTTTCACATCCACTAGATCTGGAAGCGTTTCCTCTGCAGTATTTTTCTTCAGTCTTTTCCTGAGACTACAGTAATTCCACTTTTATGAAATTTTATTTTCCCAACCTAAGGCGCACGTCCTCACTATCCGCCATCTTGGCTCCGCCCCCAGGACTTTATTGTTTTGAATGTTTTTATCAGGGAACATTTCATTTTGTACCGTTGAAACATGAATTGGTTCATCATGGGGACACCAGCTCTACACATTCGTATTTTCTAGGGAGAAAGCTAGAGGAACTGCATCAAACAAACGTGATATTTCTGTTTGTATCGATGACATTTTATGCACTTGCCTAACGAAAAGACTTTGCTTTTCTCCAAAACCATTTTTACTGTGATTTTCTTGAACCATTGCATATGAATTCCAGACCAGTTTGTCCGGATATGACTGGATGAAACCAGAAATATACGGTTTTGTTTTGGCTAACTCAATCCCACATATTGCTACAGCCTATGTATTTGTGTTTTCTGGATATTATCAATGGACTTCGTTGTTTTGAATGTTTTTTATCGGGGAACATTTTATTTTGAGCTTGGATACACTAATTGGTTCCACATGGAGACACCAGCTCTACACATTCATATTTTCTAGGGAGAAAGCTAGAGGAACCACAACAAACAAAGATGATATTTCTGTTTGTATAGATGACATTTTATGCACTTGCCTAACGAAAAGACTTTGCTTTTCTCCAAAACCATTTGTACTGTGATTTTCTCGGTCCATTGCATACGAATTCCACACCACATTGTCTGGATATGACTGGATGAAACCAGAAAAATCCGGTTGTGTTTTGGCTAACTCAATCCCAGATATTGCTACAGCCTCTGTGTTTGTGTATTCCTGATAGTATCCACGGACTTTATTGTTTTGAATGTTTTTAATCAGGGAACATTTAATTTTGTGGTTGGAAACACTAATTGGTTCCACATGGAGACACCAGTTCCACACATTCGTATTTTCTAGGGAGAATGCTAGAGGAACTGTGAAAAACAAACATGATATTTCTGTTTGTCTAGATGACATTTTATGAACTTGCCTAATGAAAAGACTTTGCTTTTCTCCAAAACCATTTTTACTTTGATTTTCTCGGTCCGTTGCATATGAATTCCACACAAGTTTGTCCTGATATGACTGGATGAAACCAGACATATCCGGTTGTGTTTTGGCTAACGCAATCCAAAATAATGTGAAAGTCTCTGTGTTAGTGTATTCCTGATATTATCCACGCACTTTATTTTTTTCTAGTTTTTTTTCAGGGAACATTTAATTTTGTGCTTAGAAACAGTAATTGGTTCCACATGGAGAAACCAGCTCCAAATATTTGTATTTTCTTGGGAGAAAACTAGGAACTGCGGCAAACAAACAAAATATTTCTGTTTTTATCGATGACATTTTATGCACTTGCCTAACGAAAAGACTTTGCTTTTCTCCAAAACCATTTTTACTGATTTTCTCGGTCCATTGCATGCAAATTCTACACCACTTTGTCCGGGTATGACTGGATGAAACCAGAAATATCTGCTTGTGTTTTCGCTAACTCAATCCGAAATATTGCTACAGATTCTGTGTTTGTGTATTCTTGATATTATCCATGGACTTTATTTTTTTTAATGTTTTTATCAGAGAACATTTAATTTTGTGCTTGGAAAAAGTAATTGGTTCATCATGGGTACACCAGCTCTACACATTCGTATTTTCTAGGGAGAATGCTAGAGGAACTGCAGCAAACAAACATGATATTTCTGTTTGTATCGATGACATTTTATGCACTTGCTTAAAAGAAGACTTTGCTTTTCTCCAAAACCATTTTTACTGTGATTTTCTCGTTCCATTGCGTATGAATTCCACACCACTTTGTCCGCATATGACTGGATGAAACAAGAAACACCCTGTTTTGTTTTGGCTAACTCAATCCCAGGTATTGCTACAGACTCTATGTTTGTGTATTCCTGATATTATCCACGGACTTTATTTTTTGAATGTTTTTTTTCTGGGAACATTTAATTTTCTATTTGGAAACACTAATTGGTTCATCCTGGGGACACCAGCTCTACGTATTGTTATTTTCTAGGTAGAAAGCTAGAGGAACTGCGGTAAAGAAGCATGATATTTCTATTTGTATAGATGACATTTTATACACTTGCCTAACGAAAAGACTTTGCTTTTCTTCAAAACCATATTCACTGTGATTTTCTCGGTCAATTGCATACGAATTCCACACCACTTTGTCTGGATATGACCGGATGAAACCAGAAATATCTGGTTGTGTTTTGGATAACTCAATTCAAAATCTGTGAAAGCCTCTGTGTTTGTTTTTTCTGGATATTATGAGGGACTTTATTGTCTTGAATGTTTTTAACAGGGAATATTCAATTTTGTACCGTAGAAACACTAATTGGTTCATATTGGGAACACCAGCTCTACACATTTGTATTTTCTACGGAGAAAGCTAGAGGAACTGCGGCAAACAAACATGATATTTCTGTTTGTATAGATGACATTTTATGCACTGGCATAACCAAAAGACTTTGCTTTTCTCCAAAACCATTTGTACTCTGATTTTCTCGGTCCATTGCATATGATTTCCACACCACTTTGTCCGGATATCACTGGATGAAACCAGAAATATCCGGTTGTGTTTTGGCTAACTCAATCCGAAATATTATGAACGCCTCTGTGTTTGTGTTTTCCGGATACTATAGAAGGACTTCATTGGTTTGAATATTTTTTCAGGTAACATTAATTTTTGTACCGTGGAAACACTAATTGGTTCATCATGGGGACAGCAGCTCTACACATTCATATTTTCTAGGGAGAAAGCTAGAGGAACTGTGGCAAACAAACATGATATTTATGTATATGTAGTTGACATTTAATGCACTTGCCTAACGAAAAGACTTTGCTTTTCTCCAAAACCATTTGTACTGTGATTTTCTCAGTCCATTGCATACAAATTCCCCAGGAGTTTGTCCGGATATGACTGGAGGAAAACAGAAATATCCGGTTGTGTTTTGGCTATCTCAATCCAAAATATTGTGAAAGCCTCTGTGTTTGTGTTTTCTGGATATTATCGATGGACTTTATTGTTTTGAATATTTTTATCAGGGAACATTTAATTTTGTGGCATGGAAACAATAATTGGTTCCACATGGAGACACCAGCTCCACACATTCGTATTATCTACGGAAAAGCTAGAGGAACTGCTGCAAACAAACATGATATTTCTGTTTGTATAGATGACATTTTATGCACTTGCCTAACGAAAAGACCTTGCTTTTCTCCAAAACCATTTGTACTGTGATTTTCTCGGTCCATTGCATACGAATTCCACACCAGTTTGTCCGGATATGACTGGAAGAAACCAGAAATATCCGGTTTTGTGTTGGCTAACTCAATCCCAGATATTGCGACAGCCTCTGTGTTTGTGTATTCCTGATGTTATCCACGGACTTTATTGTTTTGAATGTTTTTTATCAGGGATCATTTAATTTTGTGCTTGGAAACACTAATTGGTTCCACATGGAGACACCAGCTCTACATATTTGTATTTTCTAGGGAGAAAGCTAGAGGAACTGCGGCAAACAAACATGATATTTCTGTTTGTATAGATGACATTTTATGCACTTGCCCTATGAAAAGACTATGCTTGTCTCCAAAACCATTTGTACTGTGATTTTCTCGGTCCATTGCATACGAATTCCACACCACTTTTCCGGATATGACTGGATGAAAACAGCAATATATGGTTGTGTTTTGGCTATCTCAATCCGAAATATTGCTACAGCCTCTGTGTTTGTGTATTAATGATATTATTCATGGACTTTATATTTTTGATTTTTTTTTTCAGGGAACATTTAATTTTGTGCTTGGAAACACTAACTGTTTCCACATGGAGACACCAGCTCTACAAATTCTTATTTTCTAGGGAGAAAGCTGGAGGAACTGTGGAAAACAAACATGATATTTCTGTTTGTATAGATGACGTTTTATGCACTTGCCTAACGAAAAGACTTTGCTTTTCCCCAAAACCATTTTTACTGTGATTTTCTCATTCCATTGCATACGAATTCCACACCACTTTGTCCGGATATCAATGGATGAAACCAGAAATATCCAGTTTTGTTTTGTGTAACTCAATCCGAAATACTGTGAAAGACTCTGTGTATATGTTTTCTGGATATTAACGATGGACTTTATTGTTTTGAATGTTTTTAGCAGGGAACATTTAATTTTGTACCGTTGAAACACTAATTGGTTCATCATGGGAACACCAGCTCTACACATTCGTATTTTCTGGGGAGAAAGCTAGAGGAACTGAGGCAAAGAAACATGATATTTCTGTTTGTATCGATGACATTTTATGCACTTGCCTAACGAAAAGACTTTGCTTATCTCCAAAACCATTTTTACTGTGATTTTCCCGGTCCATTACATACGAATTCCACACCATTTTGTCCGGATATGACTGGATGAAAAAAATAAATATACGGTTGTGTTTTGGCTAACTCAATCCGAAATATTGTGAATGTTTCTGTGTTTGTGTTTTCTGGATATTATGGATTAACTTTATTGTTTTGAAAGTTTTTCATGGAATATTTAATTTTGTACCTTAGGAACACTAATTGGTTCATCATGGGGACACGAGCTCTACACATTCGTATTTTCTAGGGAGAAAGCTAGAGGAACTGCGGCAAACAAACATGATATTTCTGTTTGTATAGATGACATTTTATGCACTGGCATAACCAAAAGACTTTGCTTTTCTCCAAAACCATTTGTACTCTGATTTTCTCGGTCCATTGCATATGATTTCCACACCACTTTGTCCGGATATCACTGGATGAAACCAGAAATATCCGGTTGTGTTTTGGCTAACTCAATCCGAAATATTATGAACGCCTCTGTGTTTGTGTTTTCCGGATACTATAGAAGGACTTCATTGGTTTGAATATTTTTTCAGGTAACATTAATTTTTGTACCGTGGAAACACTAACTGGTTCATCATGGGGACACCAGCTCTACACATTCATATTTTCTAGGGAGAAAGCTAGAGGAACTGCAGCAAACAAACATGATATTTATGTATATGTAGTTGACATTTAATGCACTTGCCTAACGAAAAGACTTTGCTTTTCTCCAAAACCATTTGTACTGTGATTTTCTCAGTCCATTGCATACAAATTCCCCAGGAGTTTGTCCGGATATGACTGGAGGAAACCAGAAATATCCGGTTGTGTTTTGGCTATCTCAATCCAAAATATTGTGAAAGCCTCTGTGTTTGTGTTTTCTGGATATTATCAATGGATTTTATTGTTTTGAAAATTTTTATCAGGGAACATTTAATTTTGTGGCATGGAAACAATAATTGGTTCCACATGGAGACACCAGCTCCACACATTCGTATTATCTACGGAAAAGCTAGAGGAACTGCTGCAAACAAACATGATATTTCTGTTTGTATAGATGACATTTTATGCACTTGCCTAACGAAAAGACCTTGCTTTTCTCCAAAACCATTTGTACTGTGATTTTCTCGGTCCATTGCATACGAATTCCACACCAGTTTGTCCGGATATGACTGGATGAAACCAGAAATATCCGGTTTTGTGCTGGCTAACTCAATCCCAGATATTGCGACAGCCTCTGTGTTTGTGTATTCCTGATGTTATCCACGGACTTTATTGTTTTGAATGTTTTTTATCAGGGATCATTTAATTTTGTGCTTGGAAACACTAATTGGTTCCACATGGAGACACCAGCTCTACATATTTGTATTTTCTAGGGAGAAAGCTAGAGCAACTGCGGCAAACAAACATGATATTTCTGTTTGTATTGATGATATTTTATCTATTTGCCTAATGAAAAGACTTTGCTTTTCTAAAAAAGCATTTGTACTGTGATTTTCTCGGTCCATTGCATACGAATTCCACACCACTTTGTCCGGATATGACTGGATGAAACCCGAAATAACCGGTTTTGTTTTAGCTAACTCAATCCCAGATATTGCTACAGCCTCTGTGTTTGTGTTTTCTGGATATTATCGATGGACTTTATTGTTTTGAATATTTTCATCAGGAATATTTAATTTTTACTGTAGAAACACTAATTGGTTCATCCTGGGGACACCAGCTCTACGTATTGTTATTTTCTGGGTAGAAAGCTAGAGGAACTGCGGCAAACAAACATGATATTTCTGTTTGTCTAGATGACATTTTATGCACTTGCCTAACGAAAAGACTTTCCTATTCTCCCAAACCATTTTTATGTGATTTTCTCGGTCCATTGCATACCAATTCCACACCACTTGTCCGGATATGACTGGATGAAACTGGAAATATCCAGTTTTGTTTTGGCTAACTCAATCCCAGATATTGCTACAGCCTCTGTGTTTGTGTACTCCTGATAATATTTACGGACTTTATTGTTCTGAATGTTTTTTATCAGGGAACATTTAATTTTGCGCTGCGAAACACTAATTGGTTCCACATGGAGACACCAACTCTACATAGTCATATTTTCTAGGGAGAAAGCTAGAGAAACTGCGGCAAACAAACATGATATTTCTGTTTGTATAGATGACATTTTGTCTACTTGCCTAATGAAAAGACTTTGCTTTTCTCCAAAACCATTTTTACTGTGATTTTCTCAGTCCATTGCATACAAACTCCACACCAGTTTGTCCGGATATGACTGGATGAAACTAGAAATATCCGGTTGTGTTTTGGCTAACTCAATCCAAGATATTGCTACAGCCTCTGTGTTTGTGTATTCCTCATATTATCCACAGACTTTATTGTTTTGAATGTTTTTTATCAGGGAACATTTAATTTTGTGCTGCGAAACACTAATTGGTTCCTCCTGGAGAAACCAGATCTAAATATTTGTATTTTCTAGGGAGAAAGCTAGAGGAACTGCGGCAAACAAACATGATAATTCTGTTTGTATAGATGACATTTTATGCAGTTGCCTAACGAAAAGACTTTGCTTTTCTCCAAAACCATTTTTACTGTGATTTTCTCAGTCCATTGCATATGAATTCCACACCAGTTTGTCCGGATATGACTGGATGAAACCAGAAATATCCGGTTGTGTTTTGGCTAACTCAATCCGAATATTGTGAAAGATTCTGTGTTTGTGTTTTCTGGATATTATCGATGGACTTTATGGTTTTGAATTTTTTATCAGGGAACATTTCAATTTGTACCGTTGAAATACTAATTGGTTCATCATGGGGACACCAGCTCTACACATTCGTATTTCTAGGGAGAAAGCTAGAGGAACTGCAGCAATCAAACATGATATTTCTCTTTTTTATGGATGACATTTTATACACTTGCCTAATGAAAAGACTTTGCTTTTCTCCAAAACCATTTGTACTGTGATTTTCTCGGTCCATTGCATACGAATTCCACACCAGTTTGTTCGGATATGACTGGATAAAACTGGAAATATCCTGTTTTGTATTGGCTAACTCAATCCCAGATATTGCTACAGCTTCTGTGTTTGTGTTTTCTGGATATTATCAATGGACTTTATTGTTTTGAAAGTTTTTTTATCGGGGAACTTTTTATTTTGAGCTTGGATACAGTAATTGGTTCCACATGGAGACACCAGCTCTAGATATTCGTATTTTCTAGGGAGAAAGCTAGAGGAACTGTGGCAAACAAACATGATATTTCTGTTTTTATAGATGACATTTCATGCACTTGCCTAACGAAAGGACTTTGCTTTTCTCCAAAACCATTTTTACTGTGATTTTCTCGATCCATTGCATACGAATACTACACGACTTTGTCCGGATATGACTGGATGAAACTAGAAATATCCGGTTGTGTTTTGGCTAACTCAATCCGAAATATTGCTACAGCCTCTGTGTTTGTGTTTTTTGGATATTACTAATGGGCTTTATTGTTTTTAATATTTTTTATGGGGGAACATTTTATTTTGAGCTTGGAAACACTAATTGGTTCATCCTGGGGACACCAGCTCTACGTATTGTTATTTTCTAGGTAGAAAGCTAGAGGAACTGCTGCAAACAAACATGATATTTCTGTTTGTATAGATGACATTTTATGCACTTGCCTAACGAAAAGACCTTGCTTTTCTCCAAAACCATTTTTACTGTGATTTTCTCAGTCCATTGCATACGAATTCCACACCAGTTTGTCCGGATATGACTGGATGAAACCAGAAATATCCGGTTTTGTGTTGGCTAACTCAATCCCAGATATTGCGACAGCCTCTGTGTTTGTGTATTCCTGATGTTATCCACGGACTTTATTGTTTTGAATGTTTTTTATCAGGGATCATTTAATTTTGTGCTTGGAAACACTAATTGGTTCCACATGGAGACACCAGCTCTACATATTTGTATTTTCTAGGGAGAAAGCTAGAGCAACTGCGGCAAACAAACATGATATTTCTGTTTGTATTGATGATATTTTATCTATTTGCCTAATGAAAAGACTTTGCTTTTCTAAAAAAGCATTTGTACTGTGATTTTCTCGGTCCATTGCATACGAATTCCACACCACTTTGTCCGGATATGACTGGATGAAACCCGAAATAACCGGTTTTGTTTTAGCTAACTCAATCCCAGATATTGCTACAGCCTCTGTGTTTGTGTTTTCTGGATATTATCGATGGACTTTATTGTTTTGAATATTTTCATCAGGAATATTTAATTTTTACCGTAGAAACACTAATTGGTTCATCCTGGGGACACCAGCTCTACGTATTGTTATTTTCTGGGTAGAAAGCTAGAGGAACTGCGGCAAACAAACATGATATTTCTGTTTGTCTAGATGACATTTTATGCACTTGCCTAACGAAAAGACTTTCCTATTCTCCCAAACCATTTTTATGTGATTTTCTCGGTCCATTGCATACCAATTCCACACCACTTGTCCGGATATGACTGGATGAAACTGGAAATATCCAGTTTTGTTTTGGCTAACTCAATCCCAGATATTGCTACAGCCTCTGTGTTTGTGTACTCCTGATAATATTTACGGACTTTATTGTTCTGAATGTTTTTTATCAGGGAACATTTAATTTTGCGCTGCGAAACACTAATTGGTTCCACATGGAGACACCAACTCTACATAGTCGTATTTTCTAGGGAGAAAGCTAGAGAAACGGTGGCAAACAAACATGATATTTCTGTTTGTATAGATGACATTTTGTCTACTTGCCTAATGAAAAGACTTTGCTTTTCTCCAAAACCATTTTTACTGTGATTTTCTCAGTCCATTGCATACAAACTCCACACCAGTTTGTCCGGATATGACTGGATGAAACTAGAAATATCCGGTTGTGTTTTGGCTAACTCAATCCAAGATATTGCTACAGCCTCTGTGTTTGTGTATTCCTCATATTATCCACAGACTTTATTGTTTTGAATGTTTTTTATCAGGGAACATTTAATTTTGTGCTGCGAAACACTAATTGGTTCCTCCTGGAGAAACCAGATCTAAATATTTGTATTTTCTAGGGAGAAAGCTAGAGGAACTGCGGCAAACAAACATGATAATTCTGTTTGTATAGATGACATTTTATGCAGTTGCCTAACGAAAAGACTTTGCTTTTCTCCAAAACCATTTTTACTGTGATTTTCTCAGTCCATTGCATATGAATTCCACACCAGTTTGTCCGGATATGACTGGATGAAACCAGAAATATCCGGTTGTGTTTTGGCTAACTCAATCCGAATATTGTGAAAGATTCTGTGTTTGTGTTTTCTGGATATTATCGATGGACTTTATGGTTTTGAATTTTTTATCAGGGAACATTTCAATTTGTACCGTTGAAATACTAATTGGTTCATCATGGGGACACCAGCTCTACACATTCGTATTTCTAGGGAGAAAGCTAGAGGAACTGCAGCAATCAAACATGATATTTCTCTTTTTTATGGTTGACATTTTATACACTTGCCTAATGAAAAGACTTTGCTTTTCTCCAAAACCATTTGTACTGTGATTTTCTCGGTCCATTGCATACGAATTCCACACCAGTTTGTTCGGATATGACTGGATAAAACTGGAAATATCCTGTTTTGTATTGGCTAACTCAATCCCAGATATTGCTACAGCTTCTGTGTTTGTGTTTTCTGGATATTATCAATGGACTTTATTGTTTTGAAAGTTTTTTTATCGGGGAACTTTTTATTTTGAGCTTGGATACAGTAATTGGTTCCACATGGAGACACCAGCTCTAGATATTCGTATTTTCTAGGGAGAAAGCTAGAGGAACTGTGGCAAACAAACATGATATTTCTGTTTTTATAGATGACATTTCATGCACTTGCCTAACGAAAGGACTTTGCTTTTCTCCAAAACCATTTTTACTGTGATTTTCTCGATCCATTGCATACGAATACTACACGACTTTGTCCGGATATGACTGGATGAAACTAGAAATATCCGGTTGTGTTTTGGCTAACTCAATCCGAAATATTGCTACAGCCTCTGTGTTTGTGTTTTTTGGATATTACTAATGGGCTTTATTGTTTTTAATATTTTTTATGGGGGAACATTTTATTTTGAGCTTGGAAACACTAATTGGTTCATCCTGGGGACACCAGCTCTACGTATTGTTATTTTCTGGGTAGAAAGCTAGAGGAACTGCGGCAAACAAACATGATATTTCTGTTTGTCTAGATGACATTTTATGCACTTGCCTAACGAAAAGACTTTCCTATTCTCCCAAACCATTTTTATGTGATTTTCTCGGTCCATTGCATACCAATTCCACACCACTTGTCCGGATATGACTGGATGAAACTGGAAATATCCAGTTTTGTTTTGGCTAACTCAATCCCAGATATTGCTACAGCCTCTGTGTTTGTGTACTCCTGATAATATTTACGGACTTTATTGTTCTGAATGTTTTTTATCAGGGAACATTTAATTTTGCGCTGCGAAACACTAATTGGTTCCACATGGAGACACCAACTCTACATAGTCGTATTTTCTAGGGAGAAAGCTAGAGAAACTGCGGCAAACAAACATGATATTTCTGTTTGTATAGATGACATTTTGTCTACTTGCCTAATGAAAAGACTTTGCTTTTCTCCAAAACCATTTTTACTGTGATTTTCTCAGTCCATTGCATACAAACTCCACACCAGTTTGTCCAGATATGACTGGATGAAACTAGAAATATCCGGTTGTGTTTTGGCTAACTCAATCCAAGATATTGCTACAGCCTCTGTGTTTGTGTATTCCTCATATTATCCACAGACTTTATTGTTTTGAATGTTTTTTATCAGGGAACATTTAATTTTGTGCTGCGAAACACTAATTGGTTCCTCCTGGAGAAACCAGATCTAAATATTTGTATTTTCTAGGGAGAAAGCTAGAGGAACTGCGGCAAACAAACATGATAATTCTGTTTGTATAGATGACATTTTATGCAGTTGCCTAACGAAAAGACTTTGCTTTTCTCCAAAACCATTTTTACTGTGATTTTCTCAGTCCATTGCATATGAATTCCACACCAGTTTGTCCGGATATGACTGGATGAAACCAGAAATATCCGGTTGTGTTTTGGCTAACTCAATCCGAATATTGTGAAAGATTCTGTGTTTGTGTTTTCTGGATATTATCGATGGACTTTATGGTTTTGAATTTTTTATCAGGGAACATTTCAATTTGTACCGTTGAAATACTAATTGGTTCATCATGGGGACACCAGCTCTACACATTCGTATTTCTAGGGAGAAAGCTAGAGGAACTGCAGCAATCAAACATGATATTTCTCTTTTTTATGGATGACATTTTATACACTTGCCTAATGAAAAGACTTTGCTTTTCTCCAAAACCATTTGTACTGTGATTTTCTCGGTCCATTGCATACGAATTCCACACCAGTTTGTTCGGATATGACTGGATAAAACTGGAAATATCCTGTTTTGTATTGGCTAACTCAATCCCAGATATTGCTACAGCTTCTGTGTTTGTGTTTTCTGGATATTATCAATGGACTTTATTGTTTTGAAAGTTTTTTTATCGGGGAACTTTTTATTTTGAGCTTGGATACAGTAATTGGTTCCACATGGAGACACCAGCTCTAGATATTCGTATTTTCTAGGGAGAAAGCTAGAGGAACTGTGGCAAACAAACATGATATTTCTGTTTTTATAGATGACATTTCATGCACTTGCCTAACGAAAGGACTTTGCTTTTCTCCAAAACCATTTTTACTGTGATTTTCTCGATCCATTGCATACGAATACTACACGACTTTGTCCGGATATGACTGGATGAAACTAGAAATATCCAGTTGTGTTTTGGCTAACTCAATCCGAAATATTGCTACAGCCTCTGTGTTTGTGTTTTTTGGATATTACTAATGGGCTTTATTGTTTTTAATATTTTTTATGGGGGAACATTTTATTTTGAGCTTGGAAACACTAATTGGTTCATCCTGGGGACACCAGCTCTACGTATTGTTATTTTCTAGGTAGAAAGCTAGAGGAACTGCTGCAAACAAACATGATATTTCTGTTTGTATAGATGACATTTTATGCACTTGCCTAACGAAAAGACCTTGCTTTTCTCCAAAACCATTTTTACTGTGATTTTCTCAGTCCATTGCATACGAATTCCACACCAGTTTGTCCGGATATGACTGGATGAAACCAGAAATATCCGGTTTTGTGTTGGCTAACTCAATCCCAGATATTGCGACAGCCTCTGTGTTTGTGTATTCCTGATGTTATCCACGGACTTTATTGTTTTGAATGTTTTTTATCAGGGATCATTTAATTTTGTGCTTGGAAACACTAATTGGTTCCACATGGAGACACCAGCTCTACATATTTGTATTTTCTAGGGAGAAAGCTAGAGCAACTGCGGCAAACAAACATGATATTTCTGTTTGTATTGATGATATTTTATCTATTTGCCTAATGAAAAGACTTTGCTTTTCTAAAAAAGCATTTGTACTGTGATTTTCTCGGTCCATTGCATACGAATTCCACACCACTTTGTCCGGATATGACTGGATGAAACCCGAAATAACCGGTTTTGTTTTAGCTAACTCAATCCCACATATTGCTACAGCCTCTGTGTTTGTGTTTTCTGGATATTATCGATGGACTTTATTGTTTTGAATATTTTCATCAGGAATATTTAATTTTTACCGTAGAAACACTAATTGGTTCATCCTGGGGACACCAGCTCTACGTATTGTTATTTTCTGGGTAGAAAGCTAGAGGAACTGCGGCAAACAAACATGATATTTCTGTTTGTCTAGATGACATTTTATGCACTTGCCTAACGAAAAGACTTTCCTATTCTCCCAAACCATTTTTATGTGATTTTCTCGGTCCATTGCATACCAATTCCACACCACTTGTCCGGATATGACTGGATGAAACTGGAAATATCCAGTTTTGTTTTGGCTAACTCAATCCCAGATATTGCTACAGCCTCTGTGTTTGTGTACTCCTGATAATATTTACGGACTTTATTGTTCTGAATGTTTTTTATCAGGGAACATTTAATTTTGCGCTGCGAAACACTAATTGGTTCCACATGGAGACACCAACTCTACATAGTCGTATTTTCTAGGGAGAAAGCTAGAGAAACGGTGGCAAACAAACATGATATTTCTGTTTGTATAGATGACATTTTGTCTACTTGCCTAATGAAAAGACTTTGCTTTTCTCCAAAACCATTTTTACTGTGATTTTCTCAGTCCATTGCATACAAACTCCACACCAGTTTGTCCGGATATGACTGGATGAAACTAGAAATATCCGGTTGTGTTTTGGCTAACTCAATCCAAGATATTGCTACAGCCTCTGTGTTTGTGTATTCCTCATATTATCCACAGACTTTATTGTTTTGAATGTTTTTTATCAGGGAACATTTAATTTTGTGCTGCGAAACACTAATTGGTTCCTCCTGGAGAAACCAGATCTAAATATTTGTATTTTCTAGGGAGAAAGCTAGAGGAACTGCGGCAAACAAACATGATAATTCTGTTTGTATAGATGACATTTTATGCAGTTGCCTAACGAAAAGACTTTGCTTTTCTCCAAAACCATTTTTACTGTGATTTTCTCAGTCCATTGCATATGAATTCCACACCAGTTTGTCCGGATATGACTGGATGAAACCAGAAATATCCGGTTGTGTTTTGGCTAACTCAATCCGAATATTGTGAAAGATTCTGTGTTTGTGTTTTCTGGATATTATCGATGGACTTTATGGTTTTGAATTTTTTATCAGGGAACATTTCAATTTGTACCGTTGAAATACTAATTGGTTCATCATGGGGACACCAGCTCTACACATTCGTATTTCTAGGGAGAAAGCTAGAGGAACTGCAGCAATCAAACATGATATTTCTCTTTTTTATGGTTGACATTTTATACACTTGCCTAATGAAAAGACTTTGCTTTTCTCCAAAACCATTTGTACTGTGATTTTCTCGGTCCATTGCATACGAATTCCACACCAGTTTGTTCGGATATGACTGGATAAAACTGGAAATATCCTGTTTTGTATTGGCTAACTCAATCCCAGATATTGCTACAGCTTCTGTGTTTGTGTTTTCTGGATATTATCAATGGACTTTATTGTTTTGAAAGTTTTTTTATCGGGGAACTTTTTATTTTGAGCTTGGATACAGTAATTGGTTCCACATGGAGACACCAGCTCTAGATATTCGTATTTTCTAGGGAGAAAGCTAGAGGAACTGTGGCAAACAAACATGATATTTCTGTTTTTATAGATGACATTTCATGCACTTGCCTAACGAAAGGACTTTGCTTTTCTCCAAAACCATTTTTACTGTGATTTTCTCGATCCATTGCATACGAATACTACACGACTTTGTCCGGATATGACTGGATGAAACTAGAAATATCCGGTTGTGTTTTGGCTAACTCAATCCGAAATATTGCTACAGCCTCTGTGTTTGTGTTTTTTGGATATTACTAATGGGCTTTATTGTTTTTAATATTTTTTATGGGGGAACATTTTATTTTGAGCTTGGAAACACTAATTGGTTCATCCTGGGGACACCAGCTCTAGGTATTGTTATTTTCTAGGTAGAAAGCTAGAGGAACTGCTGCAAACAAACATGATATTTCTGTTTGTATAGATGACATTTTATGCACTTGCCTAACGAAAAGACTTTCCTATTCTCCCAAACCATTTTTATGTGATTTTCTCGGTCCATTGCATACCAATTCCACACCACTTGTCCGGATATGACTGGATGAAACTGGAAATATCCAGTTTTGTTTTGGCTAACTCAATCCCAGATATTGCTACAGCCTCTGTGTTTGTGTACTCCTGATAATATTTACGGACTTTATTGTTCTGAATGTTTTTTATCAGGGAACATTTAATTTTGCGCTGCGAAACACTAATTGGTTCCACATGGAGACACCAACTCTACATAGTCGTATTTTCTAGGGAGAAAGCTAGAGAAACGGTGGCAAACAAACATGATATTTCTGTTTGTATAGATGACATTTTGTCTACTTGCCTAATGAAAAGACTTTGCTTTTCTCCAAAACCATTTTTACTGTGATTTTCTCAGTCCATTGCATACAAACTCCACACCAGTTTGTCCGGATATGACTGGATAAAACTGGAAATATCCTGTTGTGTTTTGGCTAACTCAATCCAAGATATTGCTACAGCCTCTGTGTTTGTGTATTCCTCATATTATCCACAGACTTTATTGTTTTGAATGTTTTTTATCAGGGAACATTTAATTTTGTGCTGCAAAACACTAATTGGTTCCTCCTGGAGAAACCAGATCTAAATATTTGTATTTTCTAGGGAGAAAGCTAGAGGAACTGCGGCGAACAAACATGATAATTCTGTTTGTATAGATGACATTTTATGCAGTTGCCTAACGAAAAGACTTTGCTTTTCTCCAAAACCATTTTTACTGTGATTTTCTCAGTCCATTGCATACGAATTCCACACCAGTTTGTTCAGATATGACTGGATAAAACTGGAAATATCCTGTTTTGTATTGGCTAACTCAATCCCAGATATTGCTACAGCTTCTGTGTTTGTGTTTTCTGGATATTATCAATGGACTTTATTGTTTTGAAAGTTTTCTTATCGGGGAACTTTTTATTTTGAGCTTGGATACAGTAATTGGTTCCACATGGAGACACCAGCTCTAGATATTCGTATTTTCTAGGGAGAAAGCTAGAGGAACTGTGGCAAACAAACATGATATTTCTGTTTTTATAGATGACATTTCATGCACTTGCCTAACGAAAGGACTTTGCTTTTCTCCAAAACCATTTTTACTGTGATTTTCTCGATCCATTGCATACGAATACTACACGACTTTGTCCGGATATTGTTGGACCTCTCAGTTGTAGAGATGCCCACTTGCTCGAGAGGACGCCCAAAAATCCAGACTCCAGACCAGTTGATGCAAAAAGCATGAGGTATTTATTGTACGTTTGCGCAAACGGGCCCCCACCTAAGGCGGTGAGGAGCCCTGAGCGGCAGTTTCACACAGGTTATATAGTCAACAAATTAGCATATGGGATTGGCCGGTTCGGTTCGGAGGGACAATTAGCATACCAGAGAGTGCTGTGGAGAGTGCTGAGGGAACCAGCTGAGGAGAATGCTGAGGAGAGTGCTGAGGGAACCAGCTGAAGAGAATGCTGAGGAGAGTGCTGAGGGAACCAGCTGAGGAGAATGCTGAGGAGAGTACTGAGACTCTCCGAAGGGGAGTGGCAGCTCTGCTCTGGGCATGCCTAGAGGTTCTCTAAAGGGGATAGACTTTTCCTTCCCAGAGAACGTGCCCGCTGGACCCTGGGGAACATCTAACCTCTTAAGAAGCCCCTGATATCTGTCCAGGCCTAGTTTCTTGTCCCTCTCCCCCATAAGGGTCCTTCATTCCCTCCTTTTCTTTTTGCAAAGATTTTAATCCTAAAATCTATTGGACCGGCCTGGGGAGAACCTACCTCACTGGAGGGAGGAAACTCTGTTCTTGCTGGACTGGGTTAGGTTTCATGTTAACAATTGCGGAGCATGGGGATTGGAAAAACAATGGGGAAAGGCCAGGAACATCATAAATATTAAACAGTTTTTGAAAATCTTAGCTTGAGTGGGTTCTGAGTGCGCTGGAGCTTTCATTTGGCTGGTCTATCCGGATCCTCGGGGCCCTGGGGAGGTGGTGCTCGCTTCACGTGTGAGGCGTGGACCCAAGCAGCGATTCCATCGACCTTGAGAGCGGTGGGAGTTGTCAACAGCAAAGTGAAGGGGCCTTTCCACCGGGGCTCAAGAGTCTTAGATTGGTGCCTTCGGACATACACAGCATCACCGATTTGGAAAGGATGTGGAATGGTTGTCATCTTGGGTTGGTAGGCTGCTGCAAGAGGTTTCCAGACCTAGTTCTGGATGATCTGGAGCGCTCTCAACCGGGCCTGTAACTTAGGGGCATCGGCAACGGAGTCACTGGCAAGGTCAAGCAAGCCTGCTACTGGTGGGGGCCCTCCATAAAGGATTTCGTATGGTGTTAGCCCGCAATGAGAGGGCGTGTCTCGGACCCAGAACAACACCATAGGGAGGAGTTGGACCCAGTCTTTAACACCAGTCTCCAACGCTAATTTGGTCAAAGTCTCTTTAATTATTCTGTTCATTCTTTCTACCTGTCCTGAACTTTGGGGTCTATAGGCACAGTGCAATTTCCAATTTATGCCTAATGCTTTGGCCACCAACTGACTTACCTGGGAGACAAGCCGAACCGGGGGAAGATCTCCTCTATGATCTTCTTGACGACCACCTGGGCGGTTTCCCGTTTTGTGGGGAATGCCTCAGTCCATCCGGAAAAGATGTCTACAAAAACTAGAAGATACTTATTCCCATAACTGCCCGGTCTTATCTCAGTGAAATCGACCTCCCAGTTGATTCCTGGTCGGTCTCCTCTTACCCTAGCTCCCTCCGGGAGCTTGAGGTGTCTAGCATTTACCTTGGCACACGGAACACAGGATTCAGTCACCTGCTGGACTAAAGAGTCAAGTCCGGGGATGTAATAAGACTGCCTATCTTCCTGTAAGGCTGCTTTTAGCTTTTTGTGTCCCAAATGAGTCCATTGATGGAGGCTGGTAATTATTTCTTTAGCCAATTGGTGTGGCAGGACTATTTTCTCTCCGAGCCTCCAAACCCTTATTTGTTCATCATACTCTGCACCGAGCCGCTGGATCGTATCTAAGTCTTGGTCCGAATAGAGGAAAGGTGGTTCCCTCGATACTTGGGGGGCTCAATTGTCTTTAACGGGAGCACCTGTTGGCTCAGGGCTGCCGCCCTAGCGGCCTCGTCTGCCATCCTGTTTCCCCTTGCTACGGGGTCGTCTCCTCGTTGGTGCCCGGGGCAATGAATTATACTCAACATTTTGGGCAGGAACAGGGCCTGTAGAAGATCTAGGATTTCCTGCTTATTTTTAATGTCCTTGCCTGCTGAGGTTAAGAGGCCCCTTAGCCGGTATATCTCCCCATGTACATGGGCAGTGGCGAAAGCACACCGACTGTCTGTGTAAATGTTGACCCCCTTGTCTTGTGCCAGTTTTAAAGCTTGAGTTAAGGCCATGAGCTCGGCTTTTTGAGCAGAAGTTCCAGGCTTTAAGGCACTTGACCAGATAACAGTTTTTCCATCCACCACCGCTGCCCCAGCCCTCCGCTCACCGTTCTGTAGAAAGCTGCTCCCATCCGTGAACCAGGTCATTTCGGCATCCGGCAGAGGCTGGTCGGTTAGGTCTTTTCGGGTGCCGTGGGCCTCAGCCAGGATTTGGTGACAGTTATGGATTACCTGGGCCTGGGGCCCCAGTTCCGGGAGCAGGGTGGCCGGGTTTAAAGAGGTGGCAGTCCCAAACCGGACCCGCTCTGAGTTTAATAACATAATCTGGTAATGAGTTATCCGAGCATTTGAGAGCCACCGATCTGGTGGCTGGCGGATAACTGTCTCCACAGCATGAGGTGCCACTATGGTGAGAGGTTGGCCTAGAGTCAATTTATCCGAGTCTTTCACCAGAACTGCCACGGCCGCTATCATGCGGAGGCACGGAGGCCAGCCGGCCGCTACATTGTCTAGCTTTTTTGAAAAGTATGCCACCGGCTTTTTCCAGGGTCCAAGCATTTGTGTTAGCACTCCCTTCGCCACTCCCTTGTTCTCATCCACGTATAATGTGAAGGGCTTGGTCATATCAGGGAGGCTCAGGGCTGGGGCTGACAATAGGGCCTTTTTTATGTTGTCAAACGCCCGCTGTTGCTCTTCTCGCCATTGAAAGGGAGCATTGGACTTCGTGAGGGGGTACAATGGGGCTGCCAGCTCCGCAAACCCAGGAATCCAAAGGCGGCAGAATCCCGCACTCCCGAGGAATTCCCGCATCTTTCTGGCATCGGTGGGGGGTGGAATTAGAGCAACCACCCTTTTTCGGCTCTCTGTCAGCCACCGTTGCCCTCCTTCTAGGAGGTAGCCTAGGTAGGCCACCTGTTTCTGACATATTTGGGCCTTTTTCGCGGAGACTCGATAGCCCAATTCCCCCAGTCTCTGTAGCAGGGCCCCGGTACCTTTTAGGCAGTCCTGCTCAGTTTCAGCGGCAAGGAGGAGGTCGTCCACATATTGCAGGAGGACCAGGTCCAGATGGTTGACTCGGAAGTCGGCCAAATCTAGGTGCAGAGCTTCGTCAAACAAGGTAGGCAAGTTTTTAAATCCTTGGGGCAACCTTGTCCAGGTGAGTTGTCCTGAAAACCCGGTCTCTGGGTCTTTCCACTCAAAAGCAAAGATGGATTGGCTCTGAGGGCTCAGTCTTAAACAAAAGAATGCATCTTTTAGATCTAACACAGTGTACCATACGTGGGTCGGAGGCAAGGTACTTAGCAGATTGTAGGGGTTGGGCACTGTGGGATGCATATCCTCCGTTCTCCTGTTAACCTCCCGCAAGTCCTGTACCGGGCGGTAGTCACCCGTACCAGGCTTCTTTACTGGTAGTAGGGGGGTGTTCCAAGGTGAACGACAAGGTTTTAAAATGCCTAGGTGTAACAATCTCTGGATATGTGGCCGGATACCTTCCTTAGCTTCCTTGCCCATCGGATATTGACGAACTGACACGGGAATGGCCGTGGGCTTCAGATCAAGGGAGGCCGGTTGACGGCCAGCCCTATTCCCGCAGTCTCTGCCCAGGCCTGAGGAAAATCTTGGAGCTTAAAGGCCCTTTTTCTGAAGTCAGTACTGAGTGCTGGGCTCCCGTGTCAATCAGGAAGGTTACCGGTCTGCCCCCCACTTCAAGGGTTATCCTGGGCTCAGGGGGGGGGCTCCTGGCCCTGACTCACCTAGTCGTCTTCTTCCAGGGACAGGATTGGAACTGGTCTCCTCTTTGGTCCCTGTGTTTTCTTCGGGCAGTCTTTGACCCAGTGTCCTCTTTCTTTACAATAGGCACATTGATCTCTTTCCACCCGAGGCTTTCGTTTGTCTCCCAAGTCCCTATTCTGTCCTGGTCTACTCCTTTCTGTATCCTGCACTACGGTGGCCAAAATTCTACTAAGCTCTTGATTACGTCTTTTGTCTCTTTTGTCTTCCCTTTCCTCCTGCTCCTTGCGGATTCTTCCCTCCTTCTCCTCTCGGATCTCCCTTTTGTTGTAAATCTTTTCTGCCTCCTTCATTAAATCTTGTATAGTACGGTAGGCTTCCATTAATCTTTCTAGGAAGCCTGCCGGCATTTCCTCAGCCCCCTGCACTATTGCACGTACCTTGGCCAAATTGGTGGGGCGCTTTCCAGCCCCTCTGAGACCCGCAAGGAGAATCTGGTGGTAAAGACAAAGTCGCTCCCTACCAGCAATGGTGGTGTAGTCCCAATCAGGACGGGTTGAGGGAAACGCCTCCTCGATTTCGTTTAGCAGTAGGGTCGGTCGGCCATCTGCTCCAGGGACGTTTTTCCGTGCCTCAAGGTAGACACGCTGCTTTTCCTCAGTAGTGAGGAGGGTCTGCAGAAGCTGCTGACAATCATCCCAGGTGGGCTGATGAGTCAATAAAATTGACTCAATCAGCCCAGTCAGAGCCTGGGGGTCCTGAGAGAAAGAGGGGTTATGGGTTTTCCAATTGTAAAGATCGGAAGCAGAAAATGGCCAGTACTGCATCTGGCCAGCCACCGAGCGAGGGGGAAAAGCCTGCGAAGTCCAGACACTTCCCGAGCCCCCTGCCTGCCCCCGACGGAGGCGCAGACGGCTGGAGGGCGGGGAAGGCGCTGAGACTTCTTCCCCTGCCCTCGTGGAATCAGGGGATGGTGCAGAAGGTTGCACATCCCGCTTTGGTTGTTGTGGGAGTTCCTGCGGGGGAGCAGGCTGGCCGGGAAGATAGGGTGGGGGAGAGTCAAAGAGCAGAAAGTCCTGATCAGCCGGAAGAACCGGTGGCTTGTCAGGTTTTGGATCTCGAATCTCCTTCAGAGGGTATAGGGAGGAGGTTGGCACAACCGGGATAGGAGGAGGGGGTAACGGGGTCCGTATGGGCTCCGTCGGAAAGGAGAAGGGTTCTACCCAGGGAGGGGGATTACGTGAAAGATCCTCCCATGTAGTAATGTAGGGCACCTGATCAGGGTGTCCATTGGATCCTGGCTGAAAGACCCGCGCCTTAATCTGTAAAATAATATCGA
This sequence comes from Lepus europaeus, assembly GCF_033115175.1. Lineage (NCBI taxonomy): Eukaryota > Metazoa > Chordata > Mammalia > Lagomorpha > Leporidae > Lepus > Lepus europaeus. The sequence continues at coordinate 84,255,120 of NC_084832.1, forward strand.
GGTTAAAAGTGCCGTTCCTTGGCCAGCCGACCTCGAAGGCCGGCCACTCTGAGGAACAGAATTTTGCCCATTGTTTCCTTTTAATCTCCAATGAGAGGTGGCGCGCGCGTTCTCGAACGTCCTTCCAGTGATCTAGAGTGAGACTTAAAGGGGTGGTTATTTGTTGACCCATGTGTGCAAGGATTTCAGCCCAAACAAAAAGAACAGCCAATGCACAGACACATAAAACAAACAAGACAAGCCACATGGCACCAGATAGGACAAATCGAATGCTATTGCGCTAATTTTGGGAGCGGCTGCCTGACCAGCCCTCCCCGGGAAGGAGGGAGACTTGGTCTCCGACCCACCTCCAGACCACCCCGGGAGCGTCTTCCGGGGGAACGGACCGAGGGTTTCCCCTACTGGTCTCACAGACCGGAGCGTCCTCCAGGGAACGGACCAGGGGTTGCTGGGCACGCCTGCCTCCCCCACTGGTCTCACAGAGTCAGGTACTGGCCAGTCAGAATACTCAAGACGAAGAACAACAAACAGAAAACACTTAATTATACCTCCAACTGGTCCTGCAGAGAATGGGTCTGAGGGCGACCTCGAGCCCCACGTTGGGCACCAAAATGTTGGACCTCTCAGTTGTAGAGATGCCCACTTGCTCGAGAGGACGCCCAAAAATCCAGACTCCAGACCAGTTGATGCAAAAAGCATGAGGTATTTATTGTACGTTTGCGCAAACGGGCCCCCACCTAAGGCGGTGAGGAGCCCTGAGCGGCAGTTTCACACAGGTTATATAGTCAACAAATTAGCATATGGGATTGGCCGGTTCGGAGGGACAATTAGCATACCAGAGAGTGCTGTGGAGAGTGCTGAGGGAACCAGCTGAGGAGAATGCTGAGGAGAGTGCTGAGGGAACCAGCTGAAGAGAATGCTGAGGAGAGTGCTGAGGGAACCAGCTGAGGAGAATGCTGAGGAGAGTACTGAGACTCTCCGAAGGGGAGTGGCAGCTCTGCTCTGGGCATGCCTAGAGGTTCTCTAAAGGGGATAGACTTTTCCTTCCCAGAGAACGTGCCCGCTGGACCCTGGGGAACATCTAACCTCTTAAGAAGCCCCTGATATCTGCCCAGGCCTAGTTTCTTGTCCCTCTCCCCCATAAGGGTCCTTCAATATGACTGGATGAAACTAGAAATATCCGGTTGTGTTTTGGCTAACTCAATCCGAAATATTGCTACAGCCTCTGTGTTTGTGTTTTTTGGATATTACTAATGGGCTTTATTGTTTTTAATATTTTTTATGGGGGAACATTTTATTTTGAGCTTGGAAACACTAATTGGTTCATCCTGGGGAAACCAGCTCTACGTATTGTTATTTTCTAGGTAGAAAGCTAGAGGAACTGCTGCAAACAAACATGATATTTCTGTTTGTATAGATGACATTTTATGCACTTGCCTAACGAAAAGACCTTGCTTTTCTCCAAAACCATTTGTACTGTGATTTTCTCGGTCCATTGCATACGAATTCCACACCAGTTTGTCCGGATATGACTGGATGAAACCAGAAATATCCGGTTTTGTGTTGGCTAACTCAATCCCAGATATTGTGACAGCCTCTGTGTTTGTGTATTCCTGATGTTATCCACGGACTTTATTGTTTTGAATGTTTTTTATCAGAGATCATTTAATTTTGTGCTTGGAAACACTAATTGGTTCCACATGGAGACACCAGCTCTACATATTTGTATTTTCTAGGGAGAAAGCTAGAGGAACTGCGGCAAACAAACATGATATTTCTGTTTGTATTGATGATATTTTATCTATTTGCCTAATGAAAAGACTTTGCTTTTCTAAAAAAGCATTTGTACTGTGATTTTCTCGGTCCATTGCATACGAATTCCACACCACTTTGTCCGGATATGACTGGATGAAACCCAAAATAACCGGTTTTGTTTTAGCTAACTCAATCCCAGATATTCCTACAACCTCTGTGTTAGTGTTTTCTGGATATTATCGATGGACTTTATTGTTTTGAATATTTTCATCAGGAATATTTAATTTTTACCGTAGAAACACTAATTGTTTCCACATGGAGACACCAGCTCTACACATTTGTATTTTCTGGGGAGAAAGCTAGAGGAACTGTGGCAAACAAACATGATATTTCTGTTTGTATAGATGACATTTTATGCACTTGCCTAACGAAAAGACTTTCCTATTCTCCCAAACCATTTTTATGTGATTTTCTCGGTCCATTGCATACCAATTCCACACCACTTGTCCGGATATGACTGGATGAAACTGGAAATGTCCAGTTTTGTTTTGGCTAACTCAATCCCAGATATTGCTACAGCCTCTGTGTTTGTGTACTCCTGATAATATTTACGGACTTTATTGTTCTGAATGTTTTTTATCAGGGAACATTTAATTTTGCGCTGCGAAAAACTAATTGGTTCCCCATGGAGACACCAACTCTACATAGTCGTATTTTCTAGGGAGAAAGCTAGAGAAACAGCGGCAAACAAACATGATATTTCTGTTTGTATAGATGACATTTTGTCTACTTGCCTAATGAAAAGACTTTGCTTTTCTCCAAAGCCATTTGTACTGTGATTTTCTCGGTCCATTGCATACGAATTCCACACCAGTTTGTTCGGATATGACTGGATAAAACTGGAAATATCCTGTTTTGTATTGGCTAACTCAATCCCAGATATTGCTACAGCTTCTGTGTTTGTGTTTTCTGGATATTATCAATGGACTTTATTGTTTTGAAAGTTTTCTTATCGGGGAACTTTTTATTTTGAGCTTGGATACAGTAATTGGTTCCACATGGAGACACTGACTCTACACATTCGTATTTTCTAGGGAGAAAGCTAGAGGAACTGTGGCAAACAAACATGATATTTCTGTTTTTATAGATGACATTTCATGCACTTGCCTAACGAAAGGACTTTGCTTTTCTCCAAAACCATTTTTACTGTGATTTTCTCGATCCATTGCATACGAATACTACACGACTTTGTCCGGATATGACTGGATGAAACTAGAAATATCCGGTTGTATTTTGGCTAACTCAATCCGAAATATTGCTACAGCCTCTGTGTTTGTGTTTTTTGGATATTACTAATGGGCTTTATTGTTTTTAATATTTTTTATGGGGGAACATTTTATTTTGAGCTTGGAAACACTAATTGGTTCATCCTGGGGACACCAGCTCTACGTATTGTTATTTTCTAGGTAGAAAGCTAGAGGAACTGCTGCAAACAAACATGATATTTCTGTTTGTATAGATGACATTTTATGCACTTGCCTAACGAAAAGACCTTGCTTTTCTCCAAAACCATTTGTACTGTGATTTTCTCGGTCCATTGCATACGAATTCCACACCAGTTTGTCCGGATATGACTGGATGAAACCAGAAATATCCGGTTTTGTGTTGGCTAACTCAATCCCAGATATTGCGACAGCCTCTGTGTTTGTGTATTCCTGATGTTATCCACGGACTTTATTGTTTTGAATGTTTTTTATCAGGGATCATTTAATTTTGTGCTTGGAAACACTAATTGGTTCCACATGGAGACACCAGCTCTACATATTTGTATTTTCTAGGGAGAAAGCTAGAGGAACTGCGGCAAACAAACATGATATTTCTGTTTGTATTGATGATATTTTATCTATTTGCCTAATGAAAAGACTTTGCTTTTCTAAAAAAGCATTTGTACTGTGATTTTCTCGGTCCATTGCATACGAATTCCACACCACTTTGTCCGGATATGACTGGATGAAACCCGAAATAACCGGTTTTGTTTTAGCTAACTCAATCCCAGATATTGCTACATCCTCTATGTTTGTGTTTTCTGGATATTATCGATGGACTTTATTGTTTTGAATATTTTCATCAGGAATATTTAATTTTTACCGTAGAAACACTAATTGGTTCATCCTGGGGACACCAGCTCTACGTATTGTTATTTTCTAGGTAGAAAGCTAGAGGAACTGCGGCAAACAAACATGATATTTCTGTTTGTATAGATGACATTTTATGCACTTGCCTAACGAAAAGACTTTCCTATTCTCCCAAACCATTTTTATGTGATTTTCTCGGTCCATTGCATACCAATTCCACACCACTTGTCCGGATATGACTGGATGAAACTGGAAATATCCAGTTTTGTTTTGGCTAACTCAATCCCAGATATTGCTACAGCCTCTGTGTTTGTGTACTCCTGATAATATTTACGGACTTTATTGTTCTGAATGTTTTTTATCAGGGAACATTTAATTTTGCGCTGCGAAACACTAATTGGTTCCACATGGAGACACCAACTCTACATAGTCGTATTTTCTAGGGAGAAAGCTAGAGAAACTGCGGCAAACAAACATGATATTTCTGTTTGTATAGATGACATTTTGTCTACTTGCCTAATGAAAAGACTTTGCTTTTCTCCAAAACCATTTTTACTGTGATTTTCTCAGTCCATTGCATACAAACTCCACACCAGTTTGTCCGGATATGACTGGATGAAACTAGAAATATCCGGTTGTGTTTTGGCTAACTCAATCCAAGATATTGCTACAGCCTCTGTGTTTGTGTATTCCTCATATTATCCACAGACTTTATTGTTTTGAATGTTTTTTATCAGGGAACATTTAATTTTGTGCTGCGAAACACTAATTGGTTCCACATGGAGACACCAGATCTAAATATTTGTATTTTCTAGGGAGAAAGCTAGAGGAACTGCGGCAAACAAACATGATAATTCTGTTTGTATAGATGACATTTTATGCAGTTGCCTAACGAAAAGACTTTGCTTTTCTCCAAAACCATTTTTACTGTGATTTTCTCAGTCCATTGCATATGAATTCCACACCAGTTTGTCCGGATATGACTGGATGAAACCAGAAATATCCGGTTGTGTTTTGGCTAACTCAATCCGAATATTGTGAAAGATTCTGTGTTTGTGTTTTCTGGATATTATCGATGGACTTTATGGTTTTGAATTTTTTATCAGGGAACATTTCAATTTGTACCGTTGAAATACTAATTGGTTCATCATGGGGACACCAGCTCTACACATTCGTATTTCTAGGGAGAAAGCTAGAGGAACTGCAGCAATCAAACATGATATTTCTCTTTTTTATGGATGACATTTTATACACTTGCCTAATGAAAAGACTTTGCTTTTCTCCAAAACCATTTGTACTGTGATTTTCTCGGTCCATTGCATACGAATTCCACACCAGTTTGTTCGGATATGACTGGATAAAACTGGAAATATCCTGTTTTGTATTGGCTAACTCAATCCCAGATATTGCTACAGCTTCTGTGTTTGTGTTTTCTGGATATTATCAATGGACTTTATTGTTTTGAAAGTTTTTTTATCGGGGAACTTTTTATTTTGAGCTTGGATACAGTAATTGGTTCCACATGGAGACACCAGCTCTAGATATTCGTATTTTCTAGGGAGAAAGCTAGAGGAACTGTGGCAAACAAACATGATATTTCTGTTTTTATAGATGACATTTCATGCACTTGCCTAACGAAAGGACTTTGCTATTCTCCAAAACCATTTTTACTGTGATTTTCTCGATCCATTGCATACGAATACTACACGACTTTGTCCGGATATGACTGGATGAAACTAGAAATATCCGGTTGTGTTTTGGCTAACTCAATCCGAAATATTGCTACAGCCTCTGTGTTTGTGTTTTTTGGATATTACTAATGGGCTTTATTGTTTTTAATATTTTTTATGGGGGAACATTTTATTTTGAGCTTGGAAACACTAATTGGTTCATCCTGGGGACACCAGCTCTACGTATTGTTATTTTCTAGGTAGAAAGCTAGAGGAACTGCAGCAAACAAACATGATATTTCTGTTTGTATAGATGACATTTTATGCAGTTGCCTAACGAAAAGACTTTCCTATTCTCCCAAACCATTTTTTTGTGATTTTCTCGGTCCATTGCATACCAATTCCACACCACTTGTCCGGATATGACTGGATGAAACTGGAAATATCCAGTTTTGTTTTGGCTAACTCAATCCCAGATATTGCTACAGCCTCTGTGTTTGTGTACTCCTGATAATATTTACGGACTTTATTGTTCTGAATGTTTTTTATCAGGGAACATTTAATTTTGCGCTGCGAAACACTAATTGGTTCCACATGGAGACACCAACTCTACATAGTCGTATTTTCTAGGGAGAAAGCTAGAGAAACGGTGGCAAACAAACATGATATTTCTGTTTGTATAGATGACATTTTGTCTACTTGCCTAATGAAAAGACTTTGCTTTTCTCCAAAACCATTTTTACTGTGATTTTCTCAGTCCATTGCATACAAACTCCACACCAGTTTGTCCGGATATGACTGGATGAAACTAGAAATATCCGGTTGTGTTTTGGCTAACTCAATCCAAGATATTGCTACAGCCTCTGTGTTTGTGTATTCCTCATATTATCCACAGACTTTATTGTTTTGAATGTTTTTTATCAGGGAACATTTAATTTTGTGCTGCGAAACACTAATTGGTTCCACATGGAGACACCAGATCTAAATATTTGTATTTTCTAGGGAGAAAGCTAGAGGAACTGCGGCAAACAAACATGATAATTCTGTTTGTATAGATGACATTTTATGCAGTTGCCTAACGAAAAGACTTTGCTTTTCTCCAAAACCATTTTTACTGTGATTTTCTCAGTCCATTGCATATGAATTCCACACCAGTTTGTCCGGATATGACTGGATGAAACCAGAAATATCCGGTTGTGTTTTGGCTAACTCAATCCGAATATTGTGAAAGATTCTGTGTTTGTGTTTTCTGGATATTATCGATGGACTTTATGGTTTTGAATTTTTTATCAGGGAACATTTCAATTTGTACCGTTGAAATACTAATTGGTTCATCATGGGGACACCAGCTCTACACATTCGTATTTCTAGGGAGAAAGCTAGAGGAACTGCAGCAATCAAACATGATATTTCTCTTTTTTATGGATGACATTTTATACACTTGCCTAATGAAAAGACTTTGCTTTTCTCCAAAACCATTTGTACTGTGATTTTCTCGGTCCATTGCATACGAATTCCACACCAGTTTGTTCGGATATGACTGGATAAAACTGGAAATATCCTGTTTTGTATTGGCTAACTCAATCCCAGATATTGCTACAGCTTCTGTGTTTGTGTTTTCTGGATATTATCAATGGACTTTATTGTTTTGAAAGTTTTTTTATCGGGGAACTTTTTATTTTGAGCTTGGATACAGTAATTGGTTCCACATGGAGACACCAGCTCTAGATATTCGTATTTTCTAGGGAGAAAGCTAGAGGAACTGTGGCAAACAAACATGATATTTCTGTTTTTATAGATGACATTTCATGCACTTGCCTAACGAAAGGACTTTGCTATTCTCCAAAACCATTTTTACTGTGATTTTCTCGATCCATTGCATACGAATACTACACGACTTTGTCCGGATATGACTGGATGAAACTAGAAATATCCGGTTGTGTTTTGGCTAACTCAATCCGAAATATTGCTACAGCCTCTGTGTTTGTGTTTTTTGGATATTACTAATGGGCTTTATTGTTTTTAATATTTTTTATGGGGGAACATTTTATTTTGAGCTTGGAAACACTAATTGGTTCATCCTGGGGACACCAGCTCTACGTATTGTTATTTTCTAGGTAGAAAGCTAGAGGAACTGCAGCAAACAAACATGATATTTCTGTTTGTATAGATGACATTTTATGCAGTTGCCTAACGAAAAGACTTTCCTATTCTCCCAAACCATTTTTTTGTGATTTTCTCGGTCCATTGCATACCAATTCCACACCACTTGTCCGGATATGACTGGATGAAACTGGAAATATCCAGTTTTGTTTTGGCTAACTCAATCCCAGATATTGCTACAGCCTCTGTGTTTGTGTACTCCTGATAATATTTACGGACTTTATTGTTCTGAATGTTTTTTATCAGGGAACATTTAATTTTGCGCTGCGAAACACTAATTGGTTCCACATGGAGACACCAACTCTACATAGTCGTATTTTCTAGGGAGAAAGCTAGAGAAACGGTGGCAAACAAACATGATATTTCTGTTTGTATAGATGACATTTTGTCTACTTGCCTAATGAAAAGACTTTGCTTTTCTCCAAAACCATTTTTACTGTGATTTTCTCAGTCCATTGCATACAAACTCCACACCAGTTTGTCCGGATATGACTGGATGAAACTAGAAATATCCGGTTGTGTTTTGGCTAACTCAATCCAAGATATTGCTACAGCCTCTGTGTTTGTGTATTCCTCATATTATCCACAGACTTTATTGTTTTGAATGTTTTTTATCAGGGAACATTTAATTTTGTGCTGCGAAACACTAATTGGTTCCACATGGAGACACCAGATCTAAATATTTGTATTTTCTAGGGAGAAAGCTAGAGGAACTGCGGCAAACAAACATGATAATTCTGTTTGTATAGATGACATTTTATGCAGTTGCCTAACGAAAAGACTTTGCTTTTCTCCAAAACCATTTTTACTGTGATTTTCTCAGTCCATTGCATATGAATTCCACACCAGTTTGTCCGGATATGACTGGATGAAACCAGAAATATCCGGTTGTGTTTTGGCTAACTCAATCCGAATATTGTGAAAGATTCTGTGTTTGTGTTTTCTGGATATTATCGATGGACTTTATGGTTTTGAATTTTTTATCAGGGAACATTTCAATTTGTACCGTTGAAATACTAATTGGTTCATCATGGGGACACCAGCTCTACACATTCGTATTTCTAGGGAGAAAGCTAGAGGAACTGCAGCAATCAAACATGATATTTCTCTTTTTTATGGATGACATTTTATACACTTGCCTAATGAAAAGACTTTGCTTTTCTCCAAAACCATTTGTACTGTGATTTTCTCGGTCCATTGCATACGAATTCCACACCAGTTTGTTCGGATATGACTGGATAAAACTGGAAATATCCTGTTTTGTATTGGCTAACTCAATCCCAGATATTGCTACAGCTTCTGTGTTTGTGTTTTCTGGATATTATCAATGGACTTTATTGTTTTGAAAGTTTTTTTATCGGGGAACTTTTTATTTTGAGCTTGGATACAGTAATTGGTTCCACATGGAGACACCAGCTCTAGATATTCGTATTTTCTAGGGAGAAAGCTAGAGGAACTGTGGCAAACAAACATGATATTTCTGTTTTTATAGATGACATTTCATGCACTTGCCTAACGAAAGGACTTTGCTTTTCTCCAAAACCATTTTTACTGTGATTTTCTCGATCCATTGCATACGAATACTACACGACTTTGTCCGGATATGACTGGATGAAACTAGAAATATCCGGTTGTGTTTTGGCTAACTCAATCCGAAATATTGCTACAGCCTCTGTGTTTGTGTTTTTTGGATATTACTAATGGGCTTTATTGTTTTTAATATTTTTATGGGGGAACATTTTATTTTGAGCTTGGAAACACTAATTGGTTCATCCTGGGGACACCAGCTCTACATATTGTTATTTTCTGGGTAGAAAGCTAGAGGAACTGCTGCAAACAAACATGATATTTCTGTTTGTATAGATGACATTTTATGCACTTGCCTAACAAAAAGACCTTGCTTTTCTCCAAAACCATTTGTACTGTGATTTTCTCGGTCCATTGCATACGAATTCCACACCAGTTTGTCCGGATATGACTGGATGAAACCAGAAATATCCGGTTTTGTGTTGGCTAACTCAATCCCAGATATTGCGACAGCCTCTGTGTTTGTGTATTCCTGATGTTATCCACGGACTTTATTGTTTTGAATGTTTTTTATCAGGGATCATTTATTTTGTGCTTGGAAACACTAATTGGTTCCACATGGAGACACCAGCTCTACATATTTGTATTTTCTAGGGAGAAAGCTAGAGGAACTGCGGCAAACAAACATGATATTTCTGTTTGTATTGATGATATTTTATCTATTTGCCTAATGAAAAGACTTTGCTTTTCTAAAAAAGCATTTGTACTGTGATTTTCTCGGTCCATTGCATATGAATTCCACACCACTTTGTCCGGATATGACTGGATGAAACCCGAAATAACCGGTTTTGTTTTAGCTAACTCAATCCCAGATATTGCTACAGCCTCTGGGTTTGTGTTTTCTGGATATTATCGATGGACTTTATTGTTTTGAATATTTTCATCTGGAATATTTAATTTTTACCGTAGAAACACTAATTGGTTCATCCTGGGGACACCAGCTCTACGTATTGTTATTTTCTAGGTAGAAAGCTAGAGGAACTGCTGCAAACAAACATGATATTTCTGTTTGTCTAGATGACATTTTATGCACTTGCCTAACGAAAAGACTTTCCTATTCTCCCAACCATTTTTATGTGATTTTCTCGGTCCATTGCATACCAATTCCACACCACTTGTCCGGATATGACTGGATGAAACCAGAAATATCCGGTTGTGTTTTGGCTAACTCAATCCGAATATTGTGAAAGATTCTGTGTTTGTGTTTTCTGGATATTATCGATGGACTTTATGGTTTTGAATTTTTTATCAGGGAACATTTCAAATTGTACCGTTGAAATACTAATTGGTTCATCATGGGGATACCAGCTCTACACATTCGTATTTCTAGGGAGAAAGCTAGAGGAACTGCAGCAATCAAACATGATATTTCTCTTTTTTATGGATGACATTTTATACACTTGCCTAATGAAAAGACTTTGCTTTTCTCCAAAACCATTTGTACTGTGATTTTCTCGGTCCATTGCATACGAATTCCACACCAGTTTGTTCGGATATGACTGGATAAAACTGGAAATATCCTGTTTTGTATTGGCTAACTCAATCCCAGATATTGCTACAGCTTCTGTGTTTGTGTTTTCTGGATATTATCAATGGACTTTATTGTTTTGAAAGTTTTTTTATCGGGGAACTTTTTATTTTGAGCTTGGATACAGTAATTGGTTCCACATGGAGACACCAGCTCTAGATATTCGTATTTTCTAGGGAGAAAGCTAGAGGAACTGTGGCAAACAAACATGATATTTCTGTTTTTATAGATGACATTTCATGCACTTGCCTAACGAAAGGACTTTGCTTTTCTCCAAAACTATTTTTACTGTGATTTTCTCGATCCATTGCATACGAATACTACACGACATTGTCCGGATATGACTGGATGAAACTAGAAATATCCGGTTGTGTTTTGGCTAACTCAATCCGAAATATTGCTACAGCCTCTGTGTTTGTGTTTTTTGGATATTACTAATGGGCTTTATTGTTTTTAATATTTTTTATGGGGGAACATTTTATTTTGAGCTTGGAAACACTAACTGGTTCATCCTGGGGACACCAGCTCTACGTATTGTTATTTTCTAGGTAGAAAGCTAGAGGAACTGCAGCAAACAAACATGATATTTCTGTTTGTATAGATGACATTTTATGCACTTGCCTAACCAAAAGACTTTCCTATTCTCCCAAACCATTTTTATGTGATTTTCTCGGTCCATTGCATACCAATTCCACACCACTTGTCCGGATATGACTGGATGAAACTGGAAATATCCAGTTTTGTTTTGGCTAACTCAATCCCAGATATTGCTACAGCCTCTGTGTTTGTGTACTCCTGATAATATTTACGGACTTTATTGTTCTGAATGTTTTTTATCAGGGAACATTTAATTTTGCGCTGCGAAACACTAATTGGTTCCACATGGAGACACCAACTCTACATAGTCGTATTTTCTAGGGAGAAAGCTAGAGAAACTGCGGCAAACAAACATGATATTTCTGTTTGTATAGATGACATTTTGTCTACTTGCCTAATGAAAAGACTTTGCTTTTCTCCAAAACCATTTTTACTGTGATTTTCTCAGTCCATTGCATACAAACTCCACACCAGTTTGTCCGGATATGACTGGATGAAACTAGAAATATCCGGTTGTGTTTTGGCTAACTCAATCCAAGATATTGCTACAGCCTCTGTGTTTGTGTATTCCTCATATTATCCACAGACTTTATTGTTTTGAATGTTTTTTATCAGGGAACATTTAATTTTGTGCTGCGAAACACTAATTGGTTCCACATGGAGACACCAGATCTAAATATTTGTATTTTCTAGGGAGAAAGCTAGAGGAACTGCGGCAAACAAACATGATAATTCTGTTTGTATAGATGACATTTTATGCAGTTGCCTAACGAAAAGACTTTGCTTTTCTCCAAAACCATTTTTACTGTGATTTTCTCAGTCCATTGCATATGAATTCCACACCAGTTTGTCCGGATATGACTGGATGAAACCAGAAATATCCGGTTGTGTTTTGGCTAACTCAATCCGAATATTGTGAAAGATTCTGTGTTTGTGTTTTCTGGATATTATCGATGGACTTTATGGTTTTGAATTTTTTATCAGGGAACATTTCAATTTGTACCGTTGAAATACTAATTGGTTCATCATGGGGACACCAGCTCTACACATTCGTATTTCTAGGGAGAAAGCTAGAGGAACTGCAGCAATCAAACATGATATTTCTCTTTTTTATGGATGACATTTTATACACTTGCCTAATGAAAAGACTTTGCTTTTCTCCAAAACCATTTGTACTGTGATTTTCTCGGTCCATTGCATACGAATTCCACACCAGTTTGTTCGGATATGACTGGATAAAACTGGAAATATCCTGTTTTGTATTGGCTAACTCAATCCCAGATATTGCTACAGCTTCTGTGTTTGTGTTTTCTGGATATTATCAATGGACTTTATTGTTTTGAAAGTTTTTTTATCGGGGAACTTTTTATTTTGAGCTTGGATACAGTAATTGGTTCCACATGGAGACACCAGCTCTAGATATTCGTATTTTCTAGGGAGAAAGCTAGAGGAACTGTGGCAAACAAACATGATATTTCTGTTTTTATAGATGACATTTCATGCACTTGCCTAACGAAAGGACTTTGCTTTTCTCCAAAACCATTTTTACTGTGATTTTCTCGATCCATTGCATACGAATACCACACGACTTTGTCCGGATATGACTGGATGAAACTAGAAATATCCGGTTGTGTTTTGGCTAACTCAATCCGAAATATTGCTACAGCCTCTGTGTTTGTGTTTTTTGGATATTACTAATGGGCTTTATTGTTTTTAATATTTTTTATGGGGGAACATTTTATTTTGAGCTTGGAAACACTAATTGGTTCATCCTGGGGACACGAGCTCTACGTATTGTTATTTTCTAGGTAGAAAGCTAGAGGAACTGCAGCAAACAAACATGATATTTCTGTTTGTATAGATGACATTTTATGCACTTGCCTAACGAAAAGACTTTCCTATTCTCCCAAACCATTTTTTTGTGATTTTCTCGGTCCATTGCATACCAATTCCACACCACTTGTCCGGATATGACTGGATGAAACTGGAAATATCCAGTTTTGTTTTGGCTAACTCAATCCCAGATATTGCTACAGCCTCTGTGTTTGTGTACTCCTGATAATATTTACGGACTTTATTGTTCTGAATGTTTTTTATCAGGGAACATTTAATTTTGCGCTGCGAAACACTAATTGGTTCCACATGGAGACACCAACTCTACATAGTCGTATTTTCTAGGGAGAAAGCTAGAGAAACTGCGGCAAACAAACATGATATTTCTGTTTGTATAGATGACATTTTGTCTACTTGCCTAATGAAAAGACTTTGCTTTTCTCCAAAACCATTTTTCTGTGATTTTCTCAGTCCATTGCATACAAACTCCACACCAGTTTGTCCGGATATGACTGGATGAAACTAGAAATATCCGGTTGTGTTTTGGCTAACTCAATCCAAGATATTGCTACAGCCTCTGTGTTTGTGTATTCCTCATATTATCCACAGACTTTATTGTTTTGAATGTTTTTTATCAGGGAACATTTAATTTTGTGCTGCGAAACACTAATTGGTTCCACATGGAGACACCAGATCTAAATATTTGTATTTTCTAGGGAGAAAGCTAGAGGAACTGCGGCAAACAAACATGATAATTCTGTTTGTATAGATGACATTTTATGCAGTTGCCTAACGAAAAGACTTTGCTTTTCTCCAAAACCATTTTTACTGTGATTTTCTCAGTCCATTGCATATGAATTCCACACCAGTTTGTCCGGATATGACTGGATGAAACCAGAAATATCCGGTTGTGTTTTGGCTAACTCAATCCGAATTTTGTGAAAGATTCTGTGTTTGTGTTTTCTGGATATTATCGATGGACTTTATGGTTTTGAATTTTTTATCAGGGAACATTTCAATTTGTACCGTTGAAATACTAATTGGTTCATCATGGGGACACCAGCTCTACACATTCGTATTTCTAGGGAGAAAGCTAGAGGAACTGCAGCAATCAAACATGATATTTCTCTTTTTTATGGATGACATTTTATACACTTGCCTAATGAAAAGACTTTGCTTTTCTCCAAAACCATTTGTACTGTGATTTTCTCGGTCCATTGCATACGAATTCCACACCAGTTTGTTCAGATATGACTGGATAAAACTGGAAATATCCTGTTTTGTATTGGCTAACTCAATCCCAGATATTGCTACAGCTTCTGTGTTTGTGTTTTCTGGATATTATCAATGGACTTTATTGTTTTGAAAGTTTTTTTATCGGGGAACTTTTTATTTTGAGCTTGGATACAGTAATTGGTTCCACATGGAGACACCAGCTCTAGATATTCGTATTTTCTAGGGAGAAAGCTAGAGGAACTGTGGCAAACAAACATGATATTTCTGTTTTTATAGATGACATTTCATGCACTTGCCTAACGAAAGGACTTTGCTTTTCTCCAAAACCATTTTTACTGTGATTTTCTCGATTCATTGCATACGAATACTACACGACTTTGTCCGGATATGACTGGATGAAACTAGAAATATCCGGTTGTGTTTTGGCTAACTCAATCCGAAATATTGCTACAGCCTCTGTGTTTGTGTTTTTTGGATATTACTAATGGGCTTTATTGTTTTTAATATTTTTATGGGGGAACATTTTATTTTGAGCTTGGAAACACTAATTGGTTCATCCTGGGGACACCAGCTCTACATATTGTTATTTTCTGGGTAGAAAGCTAGAGGAACTGCTGCAAACAAACATGATATTTCTGTTTGTATAGATGACATTTTATGCACTTGCCTAACAAAAAGACCTTGCTTTTCTCCAAAACCATTTGTACTGTGATTTTCTCGGTCCATTGCATACGAATTCCACACCAGTTTGTCCGGATATGACTGGATGAAACCAGAAATATCCGGTTTTGTGTTGGCTAACTCAATCCCAGATATTGCGACAGCCTCTGTGTTTGTGTATTCCTGATGTTATCCACGGACTTTATTGTTTTGAATGTTTTTTATCAGGGATCATTTATTTTGTGCTTGGAAACACTAATTGGTTCCACATGGAGACACCAGCTCTACATATTTGTATTTTCTAGGGAGAAAGCTAGAGGAACTGCGGCAAACAAACATGATATTTCTGTTTGTATTGATGATATTTTATCTATTTGCCTAATGAAAAGACTTTGCTTTTCTAAAAAAGCATTTGTACTGTGATTTTCTCGGTCCATTGCATATGAATTCCACACCACTTTGTCCGGATATGACTGGATGAAACCCGAAATAACCGGTTTTGTTTTAGCTAACTCAATCCCAGATATTGCTACAGCCTCTGGGTTTGTGTTTTCTGGATATTATCGATGGACTTTATTGTTTTGAATATTTTCATCTGGAATATTTAATTTTTACCGTAGAAACACTAATTGGTTCATCCTGGGGACACCAGCTCTACGTATTGTTATTTTCTAGGTAGAAAGCTAGAGGAACTGCTGCAAACAAACATGATATTTCTGTTTGTCTAGATGACATTTTATGCACTTGCCTAACGAAAAGACTTTCCTATTCTCCCAACCATTTTTATGTGATTTTCTCGGTCCATTGCATACCAATTCCACACCAGTTTGTCCGGATATGACTGGATGAAACCAGAAATATCCGGTTGTGTTTTGGCTAACTCAATCCGAATATTGTGAAAGATTCTGTGTTTGTGTTTTCTGGATATTATCGATGGACTTTATGGTTTTGAATTTTTTATCAGGGAACATTTCAAATTGTACCGTTGAAATACTAATTGGTTCATCATGGGGATACCAGCTCTACACATTCGTATTTCTAGGGAGAAAGCTAGAGGAACTGCAGCAATCAAACATGATATTTCTCTTTTTTATGGATGACATTTTATACACTTGCCTAATGAAAAGACTTTGCTTTTCTCCAAAACCATTTGTACTGTGATTTTCTCGGTCCATTGCATACGAATTCCACACCAGTTTGTTCGGATATGACTGGATAAAACTGGAAATATCCTGTTTTGTATTGGCTAACTCAATCCCAGATATTGCTACAGCTTCTGTGTTTGTGTTTTCTGGATATTATCAATGGACTTTATTGTTTTGAAAGTTTTTTTATCGGGGAACTTTTTATTTTGAGCTTGGATACAGTAATTGGTTCCACATGGAGACACCAGCTCTAGATATTCGTATTTTCTAGGGAGAAAGCTAGAGGAACTGTGGCAAACAAACATGATATTTCTGTTTTTATAGATGACATTTCATGCACTTGCCTAACGAAAGGACTTTGCTTTTCTCCAAAACTATTTTTACTGTGATTTTCTCGATCCATTGCATACGAATACTACACGACATTGTCCGGATATGACTGGATGAAACTAGAAATATCCGGTTGTGTTTTGGCTAACTCAATCCGAAATATTGCTACAGCCTCTGTGTTTGTGTTTTTTGGATATTACTAATGGGCTTTATTGTTTTTAATATTTTTATGGGGGAACATTTTATTTTGAGCTTGGAAACACTAACTGGTTCATCCTGGGGACACCAGCTCTACGTATTGTTATTTTCTAGGTAGAAAGCTAGAGGAACTGCAGCAAACAAACATGATATTTCTGTTTGTATAGATGACATTTTATGCACTTGCCTAACCAAAAGACTTTCCTATTCTCCCAAACCATTTTTATGTGATTTTCTCGGTCCATTGCATACCAATTCCACACCACTTGTCCGGATATGACTGGATGAAACTGGAAATATCCAGTTTTGTTTTGGCTAACTCAATCCCAGATATTGCTACAGCCTCTGTGTTTGTGTACTCCTGATAATATTTACGGACTTTATTGTTCTGAATGTTTTTTATCAGGGAACATTTAATTTTGCGCTGCGAAACACTAATTGGTTCCACATGGAGACACCAACTCTACATAGTCGTATTTTCTAGGGAGAAAGCTAGAGAAACTGCGGCAAACAAACATGATATTTCTGTTTGTATAGATGACATTTTGTCTACTTGCCTAATGAAAAGACTTTGCTTTTCTCCAAAACCATTTTTACTGTGATTTTCTCAGTCCATTGCATACAAACTCCACACCAGTTTGTCCGGATATGACTGGATGAAACTAGAAATATCCGGTTGTGTTTTGGCTAACTCAATCCAAGATATTGCTACAGCCTCTGTGTTTGTGTATTCCTCATATTATCCACAGACTTTATTGTTTTGAATGTTTTTTATCAGGGAACATTTAATTTTGTGCTGCGAAACACTAATTGGTTCCACATGGAGACACCAGATCTAAATATTTGTATTTTCTAGGGAGAAAGCTAGAGGAACTGCGGCAAACAAACATGATAATTCTGTTTGTATAGATGACATTTTATGCAGTTGCCTAACGAAAAGACTTTGCTTTTCTCCAAAACCATTTTTACTGTGATTTTCTCAGTCCATTGCATATGAATTCCACACCAGTTTGTCCGGATATGACTGGATGAAACCAGAAATATCCGGTTGTGTTTTGGCTAACTCAATCCGAATATTGTGAAAGATTCTGTGTTTGTGTTTTCTGGATATTATCGATGGACTTTATGGTTTTGAATTTTTTATCAGGGAACATTTCAATTTGTACCGTTGAAATACTAATTGGTTCATCATGGGGACACCAGCTCTACACATTCGTATTTCTAGGGAGAAAGCTAGAGGAACTGCAGCAATCAAACATGATATTTCTCTTTTTTATGGATGACATTTTATACACTTGCCTAATGAAAAGACTTTGCTTTTCTCCAAAACCATTTGTACTGTGATTTTCTCGGTCCATTGCATACGAATTCCACACCAGTTTGTTCGGATATGACTGGATAAAACTGGAAATATCCTGTTTTGTATTGGCTAACTCAATCCCAGATATTGCTACAGCTTCTGTGTTTGTGTTTTCTGGATTTTATCAATGGACTTTATTGTTTTGAAAGATTTTTTATCGGGGAACTTTTTATTTTGAGCTTGGATACAGTAATTGGTTCCACATGGAGACACCAGCTCTAGATATTCGTATTTTCTAGGGAGAAAGCTAGAGGAACTGTGGCAAACAAACATGATATTTCTGTTTTTATAGATGACATTTCATGCACTTGCCTAACGAAAGGACTTTGCTTTTCTCCAAAACCATTTTTACTGTGATTTTCTCGATCCATTGCATACGAATACTACACGACTTTGTCCGGATATGACTGGATGAAACTAGAAATATCCGGTTGTGTTTTGGCTAACTCAATCCGAAATATTGCTACAGCCTCTGTGTTTGTGTTTTTTGGATATTACTAATGGGCTTTATTGTTTTTAATATTTTTATGGGGGAACATTTTATTTTGAGCTTGGAAACACTAATTGGTTCATCCTGGGGACACCAGCTCTACATATTGTTATTTTCTGGGTAGAAAGCTAGAGGAACTGCTGCAAACAAACATGATATTTCTGTTTGTATAGATGACATTTTATGCACTTGCCTAACAAAAAGACCTTGCTTTTCTCCAAAACCATTTGTACTGTGATTTTCTCGGTCCATTGCATACGAATTCCACACCAGTTTGTCCGGTTATGACTGGATGAAACCAGAAATATCCGGTTTTGTGTTGGCTAACTCAATCCCAGATATTGCGACAGCCTCTGTGTTTGTGTATTCCTGATGTTATCCACGGACTTTATTGTTTTGAATGTTTTTTATCAGGGATCATTTATTTTGTGCTTGGAAACACTAATTGGTTCCACATGGAGACACCAGCTCTACATATTTGTATTTTCTAGGGAGAAAGCTAGAGGAACTGCGGCAAACAAACATGATATTTCTGTTTGTATTGATGATATTTTATCTATTTGCCTAATGAAAAGACTTTGCTTTTCTAAAAAAGCATTTGTACTGTGATTTTCTCGGTCCATTGCATATGAATTCCACACCACTTTGTCCGGATATGACTGGATGAAACCCGAAATAACCGGTTTTGTTTTAGCTAACTCAATCCCAGATATTGCTACAGCCTCTGGGTTTGTGTTTTCTGGATATTATCGATGGACTTTATTGTTTTGAATATTTTCATCAGGAATATTTAATTTTTACCGTAGAAACACTAATTGGTTCATCCTGGGGACACCAGCTCTAAGTATTGTTATTTTCTAGGTAGAAAGCTAGAGGAACTGCTGCAAACAAACATGATATTTCTGTTTGTCTAGATGACATTTTATGCACTTGCCTAACGAAAAGACTTTCCTATTCTCCCAACCATTTTTATGTGATTTTCTCGGTCCATTGCATACCAATTCCACACCACTTGTCCGGATATGACTGGATGAAACCAGAAATATCCGGTTGTGTTTTGGCTAACTCAATCCGAATATTGTGAAAGATTCTGTGTTTGTGTTTTCTGGATATTATCGATGGACTTTATGGTTTTGAATTTTTTATCAGGGAACATTTCAAATTGTACCGTTGAAATACTAATTGGTTCATCATGGGGATACCAGCTCTACACATTCGTATTTCTAGGGAGAAAGCTAGAGGAACTGCAGCAATCAAACATGATATTTCTCTTTTTTATGGATGACATTTTATACACTTGCCTAATGAAAAGACTTTGCTTTTCTCCAAAACCATTTGTACTGTGATTTTCTCGGTCCATTGCATACGAATTCCACACCAGTTTGTTCGGATATGACTGGATAAAACTGGAAATATCCTGTTTTGTATTGGCTAACTCAATCCCAGATATTGCTACAGCTTCTGTGTTTGTGTTTTCTGGATATTATCAATGGACTTTATTGTTTTGAAAGTTTTTTTATCGGGGAACTTTTTATTTTGAGCTTGGATACAGTAATTGGTTCCACATGGAGACACCAGCTCTAGATATTCGTATTTTCTAGGGAGAAAGCTAGAGGAACTGTGGCAAACAAACATGATATTTCTGTTTTTATAGATGACATTTCATGCACTTGCCTAACGAAAGGACTTTGCTTTTCTCCAAAACTATTTTTACTGTGATTTTCTCGATCCATTGCATACGAATACTACACGACATTGTCCGGATATGACTGGATGAAACTAGAAATATCCGGTTGTGTTTTGGCTAACTCAATCCGAAATATTGCTACAGCCTCTGTGTTTGTGTTTTTTGGATATTACTAATGGGCTTTATTGTTTTTAATATTTTTTATGGGGGAACATTTTATTTTGAGCTTGGAAACACTAACTGGTTCATCCTGGGGACACCAGCTCTACGTATTGTTATTTTCTAGGTAGAAAGCTAGAGGAACTGCAGCAAACAAACATGATATTTCTGTTTGTATAGATGACATTTTATGCACTTGCCTAACCAAAAGACTTTCCTATTCTCCCAAACCATTTTTATGTGATTTTCTCGGTCCATTGCATACCAATTCCACACCACTTGTCCGGATATGACTGGATGAAACTGGAAATATCCAGTTTTGTTTTGGCTAACTCAATCCCAGATATTGCTACAGCCTCTGTGTTTGTGTACTCCTGATAATATTTACGGACTTTATTGTTCTGAATGTTTTTTATCAGGGAACATTTAATTTTGCGCTGCGAAACACTAATTGGTTCCACATGGAGACACCAACTCTACATAGTCGTATTTTCTAGGGAGAAAGCTAGAGAAACTGCGGCAAACAAACATGATATTTCTGTTTGTATAGATGACATTTTGTCTACTTGCCTAATGAAAAGACTTTGCTTTTCTCCAAAACCATTTTTACTGTGATTTTCTCAGTCCATTGCATACAAACTCCACACCAGTTTGTCCGGATATAACTGGATGAAACTAGAAATATCCGGTTGTGTTTTGGCTAACTCAATCCAAGATATTGCTACAGCCTCTGTGTTTGTGTATTCCTCATATTATCCACAGACTTTATTGTTTTGAATGTTTTTTATCAGGGAACATTTAATTTTGTGCTGCGAAACACTAATTGGTTCCACATGGAGACACCAGATCTAAATATTTGTATTTTCTAGGGAGAAAGCTAGAGGAACTGCGGCAAACAAACATGATAATTCTGTTTGTATAGATGACATTTTATGCAGTTGCCTAACGAAAAGACTTTGCTTTTCTCCAAAACCATTTTTTCTGTGATTTTCTCAGTCCATTGCATATGAATTCCACACCAGTTTGTCCGGATATGACTGGATGAAACCAGAAATATCCGGTTGTGTTTTGGCTAACTCAATCCGAATATTGTGAAAGATTCTGTGTTTGTGTTTTCTGGATATTATCGATGGACTTTATGGTTTTGAATTTTTTATCAGGGAACATTTCAATTTGTACCGTTGAAATACTAATTGGTTCATCATGGGGACACCAGCTCTACACATTCGTATTTCTAGGGAGAAAGCTAGAGGAACTGCAGCAATCAAACATGATATTTCTCTTTTTTATGGATGACATTTTATACACTTGCCTAATGAAAAGACTTTGCTTTTCTCCAAAACCATTTGTACTGTGATTTTCTCGGTCCATTGCATACGAATTCCACACCAGTTTGTTCGGATATGACTGGATAAAACTGGAAATATCCTGTTTTGTATTGGCTAACTCAATCCCAGATATTGCTACAGCTTCTGTGTTTGTGTTTTCTGGATATTATCAATGGACTTTATTGTTTTGAAAGTTTTTTTATCGGGGAACTTTTTATTTTGAGCTTGGATACAGTAATTGGTTCCACATGGAGACACCAGCTCTAGATATTTGTATTTTCTAGGGAGAAAGCTAGAGGAACTGTGGCAAACAAACATGATATTTCTGTTTTTATAGATGACATTTCATGCACTTGCCTAACGAAAGGACTTTGCTTTTCTCCAAAACCATTTTTACTGTGATTTTCTCGATCCATTGCATACGAATACCACACGACTTTGTCCGGATATGACTGGATGAAACTAGAAATATCCGGTTGTGTTTTGGCTAACTCAATCCGAAATATTGCTACAGCCTCTGTGTTTGTGTTTTTTGGATATTACTAATGGGCTTTATTGTTTTTAATATTTTTTATGGGGGAACATTTTATTTTGAGCTTGGAAACACTAATTGGTTCATCCTGGGGACACCAGCTCTACGTATTGTTATTTTCTAGGTAGAAAGCTAGAGGAACTGCAGCAAACAAACATGATATTTCTGTTTGTATAGATGACATTTTATGCACTTGCCTAACGAAAAGACTTTCCTATTCTCCCAAACCATTTTTTTGTGATTTTCTCGGTCCATTGCATACCAATTCCACACCACTTGTCCGGATATGACTGGATGAAACTGGAAATATCCAGTTTTGTTTTGGCTAACTCAATCCCAGATATTGCTACAGCCTCTGTGTTTGTGTACTCCTGATAATATTTACGGACTTTATTGTTCTG
The DNA here is from genome assembly GCF_033115175.1 of Lepus europaeus. NCBI lineage: Eukaryota > Metazoa > Chordata > Mammalia > Lagomorpha > Leporidae > Lepus > Lepus europaeus. Next base: position 84,277,914 of record NC_084832.1, read on the forward strand.
AATGTTTTTTATCAGGGAACATTTAATTTTGCGCTGCGAAACACTAATTGGTTCCACATGGAGACACCAACTCTACATAGTCGTATTTTCTAGGGAGAAAGCTAGAGAAACTGCGGCAAACAAACATGATATTTCTGTTTGTATAGATGACATTTTGTCTACTTGCCTAATGAAAAGACTTTGCTTTTCTCCAAAACCATTTTTCTGTGATTTTCTCAGTCCATTGCATACAAACTCCACACCAGTTTGTCCGGATATGACTGGATGAAACTAGAAATATCCGGTTGTGTTTTGGCTAACTCAATCCAAGATATTGCTACAGCCTCTGTGTTTGTGTATTCCTCATATTATCCACAGACTTTATTGTTTTGAATGTTTTTTATCAGGGAACATTTAATTTTGTGCTGCGAAACACTAATTGGTTCCACATGGAGACACCAGATCTAAATATTTGTATTTTCTAGGGAGAAAGCTAGAGGAACTGCGGCAAACAAACATGATAATTCTGTTTGTATAGATGACATTTTATGCAGTTGCCTAACGAAAAGACTTTGCTTTTCTCCAAAACCATTTTTACTGTGATTTTCTCAGTCCATTGCATATGAATTCCACACCAGTTTGTCCGGATATGACTGGATGAAACCAGAAATATCCGGTTGTGTTTTGGCTAACTCAATCCGAATATTGTGAAAGATTCTGTGTTTGTGTTTTCTGGATATTATCGATGGACTTTATGGTTTTGAATTTTTTATCAGGGAACATTTCAATTTGTACCGTTGAAATACTAATTGGTTCATCATGGGGACACCAGCTCTACACATTCGTATTTCTAGGGAGAAAGCTAGAGGAACTGCAGCAATCAAACATGATATTTCTCTTTTTTATGGATGACATTTTATACACTTGCCTAATGAAAAGACTTTGCTTTTCTCCAAAACCATTTGTACTGTGATTTTCTCGGTCCATTGCATACGAATTCCACACCAGTTTGTTCGGATATGACTGGATAAAACTGGAAATATCCTGTTTTGTATTGGCTAACTCAATCCCAGATATTGCTACAGCTTCTGTGTTTGTGTTTTCTGGATATTATCAATGGACTTTATTGTTTTGAAAGTTTTTTTATCGGGGAACTTTTTATTTTGAGCTTGGATACAGTAATTGGTTCCACATGGAGACACCAGCTCTAGATATTTGTATTTTCTAGGGAGAAAGCTAGAGGAACTGTGGCAAACAAACATGATATTTCTGTTTTTATAGATGACATTTCATGCACTTGCCTAACGAAAGGACTTTGCTTTTCTCCAAAACCATTTTTACTGTGATTTTCTCGATCCATTGCATACGAATACCACACGACTTTGTCCGGATATGACTGGATGAAACTAGAAATATCCGGTTGTGTTTTGGCTAACTCAATCCGAAATATTGCTACAGCCTCTGTGTTTGTGTTTTTTGGATATTACTAATGGGCTTTATTGTTTTTAATATTTTTTATGGGGGAACATTTTATTTTGAGCTTGGAAACACTAATTGGTTCATCCTGGGGACACCAGCTCTACGTATTGTTATTTTCTAGGTAGAAAGCTAGAGGAACTGCAGCAAACAAACATGATATTTCTGTTTGTATAGATGACATTTTATGCACTTGCCTAACGAAAAGACTTTCCTATTCTCCCAAACCATTTTTTTGTGATTTTCTCGGTCCATTGCATACCAATTCCACACCACTTGTCCGGATATGACTGGATGAAACTGGAAATATCCAGTTTTGTTTTGGCTAACTCAATCCCAGATATTGCTACAGCCTCTGTGTTTGTGTACTCCTGATAATATTTACGGACTTTATTGTTCTGAATGTTTTTTATCAGGGAACATTTAATTTTGCGCTGCGAAACACTAATTGGTTCCACATGGAGACACCAACTCTACATAGTCGTATTTTCTAGGGAGAAAGCTAGAGAAACTGCGGCAAACAAACATGATATTTCTGTTTGTATAGATGACATTTTGTCTACTTGCCTAATGAAAAGACTTTGCTTTTCTCCAAAACCATTTTTCTGTGATTTTCTCAGTCCATTGCATACAAACTCCACACCAGTTTGTCCGGATATGACTGGATGAAACTAGAAATATCCGGTTGTGTTTTGGCTAACTCAATCCAAGATATTGCTACAGCCTCTGTGTTTGTGTATTCCTCATATTATCCACAGACTTTATTGTTTTGAATGTTTTTTATCAGGGAACATTTAATTTTGTGCTGCGAAACACTAATTGGTTCCACATGGAGACACCAGATCTAAATATTTGTATTTTCTAGGGAGAAAGCTAGAGGAACTGCGGCAAACAAACATGATAATTCTGTTTGTATAGATGACATTTTATGCAGTTGCCTAACGAAAAGACTTTGCTTTTCTCCAAAACCATTTTTACTGTGATTTTCTCAGTCCATTGCATATGAATTCCACACCAGTTTGTCCGGATATGACTGGATGAAACCAGAAATATCCGGTTGTGTTTTGGCTAACTCAATCCGAATATTGTGAAAGATTCTGTGTTTGTGTTTTCTGGATATTATCGATGGACTTTATGGTTTTGAATTTTTTATCAGGGAACATTTCAATTTGTACCGTTGAAATACTAATTGGTTCATCATGGGGACACCAGCTCTACACATTCGTATTTCTAGGGAGAAAGCTAGAGGAACTGCAGCAATCAAACATGATATTTCTCTTTTTTATGGATGACATTTTATACACTTGCCTAATGAAAAGACTTTGCTTTTCTCCAAAACCATTTGTACTGTGATTTTCTCGGTCCATTGCATACGAATTCCACACCAGTTTGTTCGGATATGACTGGATAAAACTGGAAATATCCTGTTTTGTATTGGCTAACTCAATCCCAGATATTGCTACAGCTTCTGTGTTTGTGTTTTCTGGATATTATCAATGGACTTTATTGTTTTGAAAGTTTTTTTATCGGGGAACTTTTTATTTTGAGCTTGGATACAGTAATTGGTTCCACATGGAGACACCAGCTCTAGATATTCGTATTTTCTAGGGAGAAAGCTAGAGGAACTGTGGCAAACAAACATGATATTTCTGTTTTTATAGATGACATTTCATGCACTTGCCTAACGAAAGGACTTTGCTTTTCTCCAAAACCATTTTTACTGTGATTTTCTCGATCCATTGCATACGAATACCACACGACTTTGTCCGGATATGACTGGATGAAACTAGAAATATCCGGTTGTGTTTTGGCTAACTCAATCCGAAATATTGCTACAGCCTCTGTGTTTGTGTTTTTTGGATATTACTAATGGGCTTTATTGTTTTTAATATTTTTTATGGGGGAACATTTTATTTTGAGCTTGGAAACACTAATTGGTTCATCCTGGGGACACCAGCTCTACGTATTGTTATTTTCTAGGTAGAAAGCTAGAGGAACTGCTGCAAACAAACATGATATTTCTGTTTGTATAGATGACATTTTATGCACTTGCCTAACAAAAAGACCTTGCTTTTCTCCAAAACCATTTGTACTGTGATTTTCTCGGTCCATTGCATACGAATTCCACACCAGTTTGTCCGGATATGACTGGATGAAACCAGAAATATCCGGTTTTGTGTTGGCTAACTCAATCCCAGATACTGCGACAGCCTCTGTGTTTGTGTATTCCTGATGTTATCCACGGACTTTATTGTTTTGAATGTTTTTTATCAGGGATCATTTAATTTTGTGCTTGGAAACACTAATTGGTTCCACATGGAGACACCAGCTCTACATATTTGTATTTTCTAGGGAGAAAGCTAGAGGAACTGCGGCAAACAAACATGATATTTCTGTTTGTATTGATGATATTTTATCTATTTGCCTAATGAAAAGACTTTGCTTTTCTAAAAAAGCATTTGTACTGTGATTTTCTCGGTGCATTGCATACGAATTCCACACCGCTTTGTGCGGATATGACTGGATGAAACCCGAAATAACCAGTTTTGTTTTAGCTAACTCAATCCCAGATATTGCTACAGCCTCTGTGTTTGTGTTTTTTGGATATTATCGATGGACTTTATTGTTTTGAATATTTTCATCAGGAATATTTAATTTTTACCGTAGAAACACTAATTGGTTCATCCTGGGGACACCAGCTCTAAGTATTGTTATTTTCTAGGTAGAAAGCTAGAGGAACTGCTGCAAACAAACATGATATTTCTGTTTGTATAGATGACATTTTATGCACTTGCCTAACGAAAAGACTTTCCTATTCTCCCAAACCATTTTTATGTGATTTTCTCGGTCCATTGCATACCAATTCCACACCACTTGTCCGGATATGACTGGATGAAACTGGAAATATCCAGTTTTGTTTTGGCTAACTCAATCCCAGATATTGCTACAGCCTCTGTGTTTGTATACTCCTGATAATATTTACGGACTTTATTGTTCTGAATGTTTTTTATCAGGGAACATTTAATTTTGTGCTGCGAAAAACTAATTGGTTCCACATGGAGACACCAACTCTACATAGTCGTATTTTCTAGGGAGAAAGCTAGAGAAACTGCGGCAAACAAACATGATATTTCTGTTTGTATAGATGACATTTTGTCTACTTGCCTAATGAAAAGACTTTGCTTTTCTCCAAAACCATTTTTACTGTGATTTTCTCAGTCCATTGCATACAAACTCCACACCAGTTTGTCTGGATATGACTGGATGAAACTAGAAATATCCGGTTGTGTTTTGGCTAACTCAATCCAAGATATTGCTACAGCCTCTGTGTTTGTGTATTCCTCATATTATCCACAGACTTTATTGTTTTGAATGTTTTTTATCAGGGAACATTTAATTTTGTGCTGCGAAACACTAATTGGTTCCTCCTGGAGAAACCAGATCTAAATATTTGTATTTTCTAGGGAGAAAGCTAGAGGAACTGCGGCAAACAAACATGATAATTCTGTTTGTATAGATGACATTTTATGCAGTTGCTTAACGAAAAGACTTTGCTTTTCTCCAAAACCATTTTTACTGTGATTTTCTCAGTCCATTGCATATGAATTCCACACCAGTTTGTCCGGATATGACTGGATGAAACCAGAAATATCCGGTTGTGTTTTGGCTAACTCAATCCGAATATTGTGAAAGATTCTGTGTTTGTGTTTTCTGGATATTATCGATGGACTTTATGGTTTTGAATTTTTTATCAGGGAACATTTCAATTTGTACCGTTGAAATACTAATTGGTTCATCATGGGGACACCAGCTCTACACATTCGTATTTCTAGGGAGAAAGCTAGAGGAACTGCAGCAATCAAACATGATATTTCTCTTTTTTATGGATGACATTTTATACACTTGCCTAATGAAAAGACTTTGCTTTTCTCCAAAACCATTTGTACTGTGATTTTCTCGGTCCATTGCATACGAATTCCACACCAGTTTGTTCGGATATGACTGGATAAAACTGGAAATATCCTGTTTTGTATTGGCTAACTCAATCCCAGATATTGCTACAGCTTCTGTGTTTGTGTTTTCTGGATATTATCAATGGACTTTATTGTTTTGAAAGTTTTTTTATCGGGGAACTTTTTATTTTGAGCTTGGATACAGTAATTGGTTCCACATGGAGACACCAGCTCTAGATATTCGTATTTTCTAGGGAGAAAGCTAGAGGAACTGTGGCAAACAAACATGATATTTCTGTTTTTATAGATGACATTTCATGCACTTGCCTAACGAAAGGACTTTGCTTTTCTCCAAAACCATTTTTACTGTGATTTTCTCGATCCATTGCATACGAATACCACACGACTTTGTCCGGATATGACTGGATGAAACTAGAAATATCCGGTTGTGTTTTGGCTAACTCAATCCGAAATATTGCTACAGCCTCTGTGTTTGTGTTTTTTGGATATTACTAATGGGCTTTATTGTTTTTAATATTTTTTATGGGGGAACATTTTATTTTGAGCTTGGAAACACTAATTGGTTCATCCTGGGGACACCAGCTCTACGTATTGTTATTTTCTAGGTAGAAAGCTAGAGGAACTGCTGCAAACAAACATGATATTTCTGTTTGTATAGATGACATTTTATGCACTTGCCTAACGAAAAGACCTTGCTTTTCTCCAAAACCATTTGTACTGTGATTTTCTCGGTCCATTGCATACGAATTCCACACCAGTTTGTCCGGATATGACTGGATGAAACCAGAAATATCCGGTTTTGTGTTGGCTAACTCAATCCCAGATATTGCGACAGCCTCTGTGTTTGTGTATTCCTGATGTTATCCACGGACTTTATTGTTTTGAATGTTTTTTATCAGGGATCATTTAATTTTGTGCTTGGAAACACTAATTGGTTCCACATGGAGACACCAGCTCTACATATTTGTATTTTCTAGGGAGAAAGCTAGAGGAACTGCGGCAAACAAACATGATATTTCTGTTTGTATTGATGATATTTTATCTATTTGCCTAATGAAAAGACTTTGCTTTTCTAAAAAAGCATTTGTACTGTGATTTTCTCGGTGCATTGCATACGAATTCCACACCGCTTTGTGCGGATATGACTGGATGAAACCCGAAATAACCGGTTTTGTTTTAGCTAACTCAATCCCAGATATTGCTAAAGCCTCTGTGTTTGTGTTTTTTGGATATTATCGATGGACTTTATTGTTTTGAATATTTTCATCAGGAATATTTAATTTTTACCGTAGAAACACTAATTGGTTCATCCTGGGGACACCAGCTCTACGTATTGTTATTTTCTAGGTAGAAAGCTAGAGGAACTACTGCAAACAAACATGATATTTCTGTTTGTATAGATGACATTTTATGCACTTGCCTAACGAAAAGACTTTCCTATTCTCCCAAACCATTTTTATGTGATTTTCTCGGTCCATTGCATACCAATTCCACACCACTTGTCCGGATATGACTGGATGAAACTGGAAATATCCAGTTTTGTTTTGGCTAACTCAATCCCAGATATTGCTACAGCCTCTGTGTTTGTGTACTCCTGATAATATTTACGGACTTTATTGTTCTGAATGTTTTTTATCAGGGAACATTTAATTTTGCGCTGTGAAACACTAATTGGTTCCACATGGAGACACCAACTCTACATAGTCGTATTTTCTAGGGAGAAAGCTAGAGAAACTGCGGCAAACAAACATGATATTTCTGTTTGTATAGATGACATTTTGTCTACTTGCCTAACGAAAAGACTTTGCTTTTCTCCAAAACCATTTTTACTGTGATTTTCTCAGTCCATTGCATATAAACTCCACACCAGTTTGTCTGGATATGACTGGATGAAACCAGAAATATCCGGTTGTGTTTTGCTAACTCAATCCGAAATATTGTGAAAGCCCCTGTGTTTGTGTTTTCTGGATATTATCGATGCACTTTATGGTGTTGAATTTTTTATCAGGAAGCCTTTTAATTTGTACCGTTGAAACACTAATTGGTTCATCATGGGGACACCAAATCTACACATTCGTTTTTCTAGATATAAAGCTAGAGGAACTGCGGCAAACAAACATGATATTTCTGTTTGTATAGATGACATTTTATGCACTTGCCCTATGAAAAGACTTTGCTTGTCTCCAAAATCATTTTTACTGTGATTTTCTCGGTCCATTGCATACGAATTCCACACCACTTTGTCCGGATATGACTGGATGAAACCAGAAATTTTCTGTTTTGTTTTGGCTAACTCAATCCCAGATATTGCTACAGCTTCTGTGTTTGTGTTTTCTGGATATTATCAAAGGACTTTATTGTTTTGAATGTTTTTGATTGGGGAAAATTTTATTTTGAGCTTGGAATCACTAATTGGTTCCCCATGGAGACACCAGCCCTACATATTCGTATTTTCTATGGAGAAAGCTAGAGGAACTGCGGCAACAAACATGATATTTCTGTTTGTATAGATGACATTTCATGCACTTGCCTAACGAAAGGACTTTGCTTTTCTCCCAAACCATTTGTACTGTGATTTTCGCAGTCCATTGCAAACGAATTCCACACCAGTTTGTCCGGATATGACTGGATGAAACCAGAAATATCCGGTTGTGTTTTGGCTAACTCAACCCGAAATATTGTGAAAACCTCTGTGTTTCTGTTTTCTCTATATTATCGATGGACTTTATTGTTTTGAATGTTTTTATCAGGGAAGATTTTATTTTGAGCTTGGAAACACTCATTGGTTCTTCATGGGGACACCAGCTCTACACATTCGTATTTTCTAGGTAGAAACCTAGAGGAACTGTGGCAAACAAACGTGATATTTCTGTTTGTATAGATGACATTTTATGCACTTCACTAATGAAAAGAATTTGCTTTTCTCCAAAAGCATTTTTACTCTGATTTTCTCAGCCCATTGCATACAAATTACAGTGTGTTTTGGCTAACTCAATCCCAGATATTGTGAAAGCCTCTGTGTTTGTGTTTTCTGGAAATTATCAATGGACTTTATTGTTTTGAATGTTTTTTATCGGGGAACATTTTATTTTGAGCTTGGATACAGTAATTGGTTCCACATGGAGACACCAGCTCTACATATTCGTAATTTCTAGGGAGAAAGCTACAGGAACTGCGACAAACAAACATGATATTTCTGTTTGTCTAGATGACATTTTATGCACTTCCCTAACGAAAAGACTTTCCTTTTCTCCAAAACCATTTGTACTGTGATTTTCTCGATCCACTGCATAGGAATTCCACACCGCTTTGTCCGGATATGACTGGATGAGACCGGAAATATCCGTTTTTTTTGGCTAACCTAATCCCAGATATTGCTACAGCTTCTGTGTTTGTTTTTTCTGGATATTAACAATGGACTTTATTATTTTGAAAGATTTTTTATTGGGGAACATTTTATTTTGAGCTTGGATACAGTAACTGGTTCCACATGGAGACACCAGCCCTACATATTCGTATTTTCTAGGTAGAAAACTAGAGAAACTGTGGCAAACAAACATGATATTTCTGTTTGTATCCATGACATTTTATGCACTTGCCTAACGAAAAGACTTTGCTTTTCTCCAAAACCATTTGTACTGTGATTTTCTCAATCCATTGCATACGAATTCCACATGACTTTTTCCGGATATGACTGGATGAAACCAGAAATATCCGGTTGTGTTTTGGCTAACTCAATCCGAAATATTGCTACAGCCTCTGTGTTTGTGTTTTCTGGATATTACCAATGGACTTTATTGTTTTGAATGTTTTTTTATCGGGGAACATTTTATTTTGAGCTTGGATACAGTAATTGGTTCCGCAAGGAGACACCAGCCCTACATATTCGTATTTTCTAGGGAGAAAGCTAGAGGAACTGCGGCAAACAAACATGATATTTCTGTTTGTATAGATGACATTTTATGCACTTGCCTAACGAAAAGACTTTGCTTTTCTCCAAAACCATTTTTACTGTGATTGTCTGTGTGCATTGTATACGAATTCCACACCACTTTGTCCGGATATGATTGGATGAAACCGGAAATATCTGGTTGTTTTTTAGCTATCTCAATCCCAGATATTGCGACAGCCTCTGTGTTTCTGTTTTCCTGATATGATGGATGGACTTTATTGTTTTGAATGTTTTTTATCAGGGAACATTTAATTTTGTGCTGGGAAACACTAATTGGTTCCACATGGAGACACCAGCTGTGCACATTCGTATTTTCTAGGGAGAAAGCTAGAGGAATTGCGGAAAACAAACATGATATTTCTGTTTGTATAGATGACATTTTATGCACTTGCATAACGAAAAGACTTTGCTTTTCTCCTAAACCATGTTTACTGTGATTGTCTGTGTGCATTGTATATGAATTCCACACCAGTTTGTGCGGATATGACTGGATGAAACCAGAAATATCTGGTTGTGTTTTGGCTAACTCAATCCTAAATATTGCGACAGGCTCTGTGTTTGTGTTTTCGTGATATTATCGATGAACTTTACTGTTTTGAATGTTTTTTATCAGGGAACATTTAATTTTGTGCTTGGAAACACTAACTGGTTCCACATGGAGACAGCAGCTCTAAACATTCGTATTTTGTATGGAGAAAGCTTGAGGAGCTGTGGCAAACAAACATGATATTTCTGTTTGTATACATGACAATTATGCACTTGCTTAACGAAAATACTTTGCTTTTCTCCAAACAATTTTTACTGTGATTGTCTGTGTCCATTGTATAGGAATTCCACACCACTTTGTCCAGATATGACTGGATGAAAGCGGAAATATCCGGTTTTGTTTTGGCTAACTCAATCCCAGATATTGTGACAGCCTCTCTGTTTGTTTTTCCAGATGTTATCGATGGAATAAAATGTTTTTAATGCTTTTATCAGGGAACATTTAATTTTGTGCTTGGAAACACTAATTGGTTCCACATGGAGACACCAGCTCTACGCATTCATATTTTCTAGGAAGGAAACTAGAGGACCTGTGGCAAACATACAGGATATTTATGTTTGTATAGGTGACATTTTATGCACTTGCCTAACGAAAAGACTTTGCTTTTCTCCAAAACCATTTTTACTGTGATTGTCTGTTTCCATTGTATATGATTTCCGCACCACGTTCTCCGAATATGACTGGATGAAACCAGGAATATCCTTTGTGTTCTGGCTGTCTCAATCCCAGATTTTGCGATAGCCTCTGTGTTACTCTTTTCCGGATGTTCTCGATGGACTTTATTGTTTGAATGTTTTTGATTGGGGAACATTTAATTTTGTGCTTGGAAACACTAATTGGTTCCACATGGAGACACTAGCTCTACACATTGTTATTTTCTAGGGAGAAAGCTAGAGGAACTGCGGCAAACAAACATGATATTTCTGTTTGTATAGATGACATTTTATGCACTTGCGTAATGAAAAGACTTTGCTTTTCTCCAAAACCATTTTTACAGTGATTTTCTTGGTCCATGTCATACGAATTCCATACGACTTTGTCCGGTTATGACTGCATGAAACCACCACAGCCAAAAAAAAAAAAAATATAACCAAAACCATAAATTATCTCCAACATGCCAAACAGTAAACCTATAAACCAAGGTATCAAGAGGAAGGAAGACATTATGATGCCTCCAAATGAACAAACACCCCAATGCACGTTTATTAAGATGAAGAGATAGAGGAAATGCAAGAAGCGGATCTCAAAAAAGTGATAAGAACATTAAGAAGTTCTCAAAAATAAATTCTTGAACTACAGAAATCCTTAATGGACAAGATAGAAAATCTCTCTTGTGAAAATGAAATATTAAGGAGGAAAAAAAATGAAATGAAACAACTAGTAGTACATGAAACTGTGATAGTGACAAAAAAAAACAAGATGAAATGAAGGACTCAATAGATCAAATGACAAACACATTAGAGACCCTTAAAAACAGAATGGATGAAGCAGAAGAGAGAATATCGGAATTAGAAGACCGAGAACAGGAAAGGAAATAATCAAATCAAAGAAAAGAAGAAGACTCCAGAAATCTAAAAAATACTGTCAGGAATCTACAGGATACTATTAAATACCCAACATTCGGGTTCTAGGAGTTCCTGAAGGCAAGGAGATGCAGAAAGGATTAGAAGACCTTTTTAGTGAGATACTAGCAGAAAATTTCCCAGGTTTGGAGAAGGACAGAGACATCCTAGTACAGGAAGCTCATAGAACCCCTAATAAACATGACCAAAACAGATCCTCACCACGACACGTCGTAATCAAACTAACCACAGTGAAACATAAAGAAAAGATCCTAAAATGTGCAAGAGAGAAACGGCAGATTACTCTCAGAGGATCTCCAATTAGACTCACAGCTGACTTCTCTTCAGAAACCCTACAAGCTAGGAGAGAATGGCGAGATATAGCCCAGGTACTAAGAGAGAAAAACTGCCAGCCCAGAATATTATATCCTGCAAAGCTCTCATTTGTGAATGAAGGTGAAATAAAGACCTTTCACAGCAAACAGAAATTGAAAGAATTTGTCACCACTCGTCCAGCCCTGCAAAGGACGCTTAATGATGTGTTACATACAGAAACACAGAAACACGGTCGCCAATATGAAAGAAGGTAAAGGAAGGAAACCTCACAGCAAAAGATCACAGGAATCTCAAACCATATATTAGAAAGTATCTTTGGCAAATGACAGGGCAAAGTTACTCCTTCTCAATAGTACATTGAATGTTAATGGCCTGAACTGTCCAGTTAAAAGACACCGATTGGCTGATTGGGTTAAGGAACAAAACCCATCTTTTGGCTGCTTACAAGAAACTCATCTTTCCAACAATGATCCATACAGACTGAAAGTGAACGGCTGGAAAAAGATATACCATGCCAGCAGAAATAAAAAAAGAGCAGGCGTAGCCATCTTAATATTGGACAACATAAACTTTACCACAAAAACTGTTAGGAGAGACAAAGAGGGGCACTATTTAATGATTAAGGGATCCATTCAACAGGAAGATATAACGATTATCAATGTATGTGCACCTAATTACAGGGCACAAGTTTATTTAAAAGACTTGTTAAGGGACTTAAAGGGAGACTTAGACCACAACACATTAGTACTGGGGGACTTCAATACTCCACTCTCAGAGATAGATAGATCAACAGGACAGAAGATCAACAAGGAGACAGTAGATTTAAATGACACTATAGCCCAAATGGATCTAACAGATATCTACAGAACATTTCATCTTACATCTAAGGACTTTACATTCTTCTCAGCAGTACATGGAACCTTCTCTAGGATTGACCACATACTAGGCCATAAAGCAAGTCACAGCAAATTCAAAAGAATTAGAATCATACCATGCAGTTTCTCAGACCACAAAGGAATGAAATTGGAAATTAGCAACTCGGGAATCCCCAGAGCACGTGCAAACACATGGAGATTGAACAACATGCTCCTGAATGAACAATGGGTCATAGAAGAAATTAAAAGAGAAATCAAAAATTTTCTGGAAGTAAATGAGGATAACAGCACAACATACCAAAACCTCTGGGATACAACAAAAGCAGTGTTAAGAGGAAAGTTTATATCAATAGGTGCCTACATCAAGAAATTGGAAAGGCACCAAATAGATGAGCTTTCAACTCATCTCAAGGATCTAGAAAATCTGCAGCAAACCTAACCCAAACCCAGTAGGAGAAGAGAAATAATTAAAATCAAAGAAGAAATCAACAGGATTGAATCCAAAAGAACATTACAAAAAATCAGCCAAACGAGGAGCTGGTTTTTTGAAAAAATAAAAAAAAATTGACACCCCATTGGCCCAACTAACTAAAAAAAGAAGAGAAAAGACCCAAATCAATAGGATCAGAGATGAAAATGGAAACGTAACAACAGACACCACAGAAATAAAAAGAATCATCAGAAATTACTACAAGGACATGTATGCCAGCAAACAGGGAAATCTATCAGAAATGGACAGATTCTTGGACACATACAACCTCCCTAAATCGAGCCAGGAAGACATAGAAAACCTAAACAGACCAATAACTGACACAGAAATTGAAACAGTAATAAAGGCCCTCCCAACAAAGAAAAGCCCAGGTCCAGATGGATTCACTGCTGAGTTACCATACATTTAGATAAGAACTAACTCCAATTTTTCTCAAACTATTCAAAACAATCGAAAAAGAGGGAATCCTCCCAAATTCTTTCTATGAAGCCAGCATCACCTTAATTCCTAAGCCAGAATAAGATGCTGCGTTGAAAGAGAATTACAGACCAATATCCCTGATGAACAGAGATGCAAAAATACTCAATAAAATTCTGGCCAATAGAATGCAACAACACATCAGAAAGATCATCCACCCAGACCAAGTGGGATTTATCCCTGGTATGCAGGGATGGTTCAACGTTCGCAAAGCAATCCACGTAATGCACTACATTAACAGTCTACAGAAGAAAAACCATATGATTCTCTCAATAGATGCAGAGAAAGCATTTGATAAAATACAACACCCTTTCATGATGAAAACTCTAAGCAAACTGGGTATGGAAGGAACATTCCTCAATACAATCAAAGCAATATATGAAAAACACTCGGCCAACATCCTATTGAATGGGGAAAAGCTGGAAGCATTTCCGCTGAGATCTGGTACCAGACAGGGATGCCCACTCTCACCACTGCTATTCAATATAGTTCTGGAAGTTTTAGCCAGAGTTATTAGGGAAGAAAAAGAAATTAAAGTGATACAAATTGGAAAGGAAGAACTCAAACTATCCCTTTTTGCAGATGATATGATTCTTTATTTAGGGGACCCAAAGAACTCTACTAAGAGACTACAGGAACTCAACGAAGAGTTTGGCAAAGTAGCAGGATATAAAATCAATGCACAAAAAATCAAAAGCCTTTGTATACGCATGCAATGCCACGGCTGAGGAAGAACTTCTAAGATCAATCCCATTCACAATAGCTACAAAAACAATCAAATACCTTGCAAGAAACTTAACCAAGGACATTAAAGATCTCTACGATGAAAACTACAAAACCTTACAGAAAGAAATAGAAGAGGATACCAAAAAATGGAGAAATCGTCCATGCTCATGGATTGGAAGATTCAAAATCATCAAAATGTCTATTCTCCCAAAAGAAATTTATACATTCAGTGCAATACCAATCAAGATACCAAAGACCTTCTTCTCAGATCTGGAAAAAATGATGCTGAAATTCATATGGAGACACAGAAGACCTCGAACAGCCAAAGCAATCTTGTACAACAAAAACAAAGCCGGAGGCATCACAATACCAGATTTCAGGACATACTACAGGGCAGTTGTTATCAAAACAGCATGGTACTGGTACAGAAACAGATGGATAGACCAAAGGAACAGAATAGAAACACCAGAAATCAATCCAAACATCTACAGCCAACTTATATTCGATCAAAGATCCAAAACTAATCCCTGGAATAAGGACAGCCTGTTCAATAAATGGTTTGGGAAAATTGGATTTCCACGTGCAGAAGCTTGAAACAAGACCCCTACCTTTCACCTTACACAAAAATTCACTCAACATGGATTAAGGACTTAAATCTACGAACCGAAACATCAAATTATTAGAGAGCATTGGAGAAACCCTGCAAGATATAGGTACAGGCAAAGACTTCTTGGAAAAGACCCCAGGAGCAAGGCAGTCAAAACCAAAATTAACATTTGGGATTGCATCAAATTGAGAAGTTTCTGTACTTCAAAAGAAACAGTCAGGAAAGTGAAGAGGTAACCAACAGAATGGGAAAAAAGATTTGCAAACTATACTACAGATAAAGGGTTGGTAACCAGAATCTAAAAAGAAATCAACTTAAGAAATGGGCCAAGGACCTCAATAGACATTTTTCGAAAGAGGAAATCCAAATGCCCAACAGACACATGGAAATACGTTCAAGATCACTAGCAATCAGAGAAATGCAAATCAAAACCACAATGAGGTTCCATCTCACCCCGGTGAGAATGGCTCACATTCAGAAATCTACCAACAACAGATGCTGGAGAGGATGTGGGGAAAAAGGGACACTAACCCACTGTTGGTGGGAATGCAAACTGGTTAGGCCGCTATGGAAGTCAGTCTGGAGATTCCTGAGAAACCTGAACATAACCCTACCATACAACCCAGACATCCCACTCCTTGGAATTTACCCAAAGGTAATTAATTTGGCTAATAAAAAAGCCATCTGCACATTAATGTTTATTGCAGCTCAATTCACAATAGCTAAGACCTGGAACCAACCCAAATGCCCATCAACAGTAGACTGGATAAACAAATTGTGGGACAGGTACTCCATAGAATATTATACAGCAATAAGGAACAATGAAACCCAGTCATTTGCAACAAGAAGGAGCAATCTGGAAAACATAATGCTGAGTGAATTAAGCCAGTCCCAAAGAGACAAATATCATTTGTTTTCCTTGATTGTTGACAACTGAGCACCAAAGGGGAAACCTGTGGAAGTGAAATGGACACTATAAGAAACAATGACCTGATCAGCTCTTGACCTGACTCTAGATGTACAATGTAATACTTTATCCTTTTTAGTATTTGTTGTTGTTGTTGTTCTAGAACTAGTGGTTGAACTCTGTAATTAACACACAATTATTCTTAGGTGATTAAATTTTAACTGAAAAGTGATCCCTGTTAAATTTAAGAGTGGAAAAAGAGAGGGATGAGATGTGCAATTAGGGACATGCTCAATTGGACTTGCCCCAAATGGTGGAGTTAGAAATGTGCCAGGGGATTCCAATACAATCCCAACAAGGTGGCATGTACCAATGCCATCTCACTAGTCCAAGTGATCAATTTCAGCTCAGAATTGATGGCTCTGATAGGTCTAAGAGTAAAAGGGATCACACAAACAAGACAAGTGTCTGCTAATACTAACTGATAGAATCCAAAAGGGAGAGAAAGATCCAACATGGGAAGTGGGATACACAGCAGACTCATAGAATGGCAGACATCCTAAACAACACTCTGGCCTCAGAATCAGCCCTTAAGGCATTTGGATCTGGCTGAAGAGCCCATGAGAGTATTGTAGACATGGAAAGCCAAGATACTATGGAAAAGAAAAAAAAAGAAGACTGAAATGAAAATCTCTGTGAGTGAGATCCCAGTGGAAAGAACGGGGCCATCAAAGAAGGAGGTACCCTTCTCCGAAGGGAGGAGAGAACTTCCACTTTGACTATGACCCTATCGGAATAAGATCACAGTCAGTGAACTCTAAAGGCTTCCATAGCCCTGGCAACTCATGACTAGAGCCTAGGGAGATTACTGACGCCATGAACAGGAGTGTCAAATTGTTAAGTCAGCAACAGGAGTCACTGTGTACTCACATTCCATGTGGGATCTGTTCTTAATGTGTTGTCTAATGTGCAGTGATGCTATAACTAGTACTGAAACAGTATTTTTACACTTTGTGTTTCTGCGTGGGTACAAACTGATGAGATCTTTACTAATTATATACTGAATCGATCTTCTGTATATAAAGATAATTGGAAATGAAAAAAAAAACCTGGTGTTAAATTGGAAATGGCATAGAAAATTAATTAATTTAAAAAATATTATGTAGGATCTCTGTCTTTAATATGCTGTACACTCTTATTTAATGCTATAACTAATACTCCAACAGTATTTTTGTTCACTTTGTGTTGCTATATGGGAGCAAACAGTTGAAATCTTTACCTAATATATACTAAATTGATCTTCTGTATATAAGGAGAATTGAAAATTAATCTTGATGAGATTGGAAGTGGAGAGGGAGCATGAAAGTGGAGGGTTCTGGATGGGATGGAAGTTTTGGGAGGGGGGAAGCCATTGTAACCCAAATGGCCATTGATAATATCAAGAAAACACAAACACAGAGTCTATAGCAAGACCTGGGATTGAGGTAGCCATAACACAAGAGGATATTTCTAGTTTCATCCAGTCATATCTGGAAAAAGTGCTGTGGAACTGGTATGCAATGGACTCAGATAATCACAGTCAAACTGGTTTTGGAGAATAGCAAAGTATTTTCTTAGGCAAGTGCATAAAATGTCATCTACACCAACACAAATATCATGTTTCTTTGCAGCAATTGCTGTAGTTTTCTGCCTAGACAGTACGAATGTGTTGAGTTTGTGTCTCCATATGGAACTAATTAGTGTTTCCCAGCACCAAAGAAAATATTCCCTGCTTAAATTCATTCAAAACCATAAAGACCATTGATAACATCAAAAAAAACACAAAGCAGAGCCTATAGCAAGATCTGGGATTGAGTTAGCCAAAACACAGGAGGATATTTCTGGTTTCATCCAGTCATATCCGGACAAAGTACTGTGGAACTGGTATACAATTTATTCAGATAATCAAAGTCAAACTGGTTTTGGAGAAAACCAAAGTATTTTTTTAGTCAAGTGCATAAAATGGCATCTATACAAACATAAATTTTCTGCGTAGAAACACGAATGTGTTGAATTTCTTTCTCAATGTGTAACTAATTAGTCTTTCCCAGCGCCAAAGAAAATATTCTTGCTTAAATTCATTCCAAACCATAAAGTCCATTGATAATATCAAGAAAGTACAAAGCAGAGCCTGTAGCAAGATCTGGTATTGAGTTAGCCATAACACAAGAGGGTATTTCTGGTTTCATCCAGTCATACCCAGAAAAATGTTGTGGTACTGGTACGGAATGAACTCAGAAAATAACCATCAAACTGGGTTTGGAGAAAAGCAAATCATTTTCTTAGCCAAGTCGACAAAAACCATGTTTGCAAATAAAAATATCGTGTGTGTTTGCAACAATTGCTCTAGCTTTCTGCCTAGAAAACATGAATGTGTAGATGTTTGGGATGCATATGGAACCAATTAGCATTTGCAGCACAAAGCGAAATTGCCTCTACTGAAATTCATTCTAAATCATAAAGTCCATTGATAATATCAAGCATACACAAAGCAGAGCCTGTAGCAAGATCAGGGATTGAGTTAGCCATAACACAAGAGGATATTTCTGGTTTCATCCAGTCATATCTGGACAAAGTGGTGAGGAACTGGTATGCAATGGACTCAGATAATCACAGTCAAACTGGTTTTGGAGAAAAGCAAATTATATTCTTAGGCAAGTGCATAAAATGTCATCTATACAAACACAAATCTCATGTTTGTTTGCAGCAATTGCTGTAGTTTTCTGCCTAGAAATCACGAATGTGTTGAGTTTTTGTCTCCACATGGAACTAATTAGTGTTTCCCAGCACAAAAGAAAATATTCCCTGCTTAAATTCATTCAAAACCATAGAGTCCATTGACAATATCAAGAAAACACAAAGCAGAGCCTGTAGCAAGATCTGGGATTGAGTTAGCCATAACACAAGAGGATATTTCTGGTTTCATCCAGTCATATTTGTACAAAGTGTTGTGGAACTGCTATGCAATGGACTCAGAAAACCACCCTCAAACTGGTTTTGGAGAAAAGCAAACTCATTTTCTTGGCTAAGTGGATAAAAAGTCATATTTGCATATATAAATATCATGATTGTTTGTAACAATTGCTCTAGCTTTCTGCGTAGAAAACACGAATGTGTAGAAGTTTGACCTGCAGATGGAACCAATTAGCATTTCCAGCACTTAGCTTTTCCAGCACAAAACAAAATTTCCTCTACTGAAATTCATTCTCAAACATAAAGTCCATTGATAATATCCAGAAAACACAAACACAGAGGTTGTAGCAAGATCTGAGATTCAGTTAGCCATAACATAAGAAGATATTTCGGGTTTCACCATGTCATAGCTGGACAAAGTGCTGTGGAACTGGTATGCAATGGATTCAGATAATCACAGTCAAACTGGTTTTGGAGAATAGCAAAGTATTTTCTTAGGCAAGTGCATGAAATGTCATCTACACAAACACAAATATCATGTTTGTGGCTGGCGCCGCGGCTCAGTAGACTAATCCTCCGCCTTGCGGTGTCAGCACACCGGGTTCTAGTCCCGGTCAGGGCACCAATCATGTCCAGGTTGCTCCTCTCCCAGACCAGCTCTCTGCTGAGCCCAGGGAGTGCAGTGGAGGATGCTTCAAGCCCTTGGGCCCTGCACCGCATGGGAGACCAGGAGAAGCACCTGGTTCCTGCCATCGGATCAGCACGGTGCGCCGGCTGCAGCGCGCCTACTGCGGTGGCCATTGGAGGGTGAACCAATGGCAAAAGGAAGACCTTTCTCTCTGTGTCGCTCTCACTGTCCACTCTGCCTTTCAAAAATGAAAAAAAATTAAAAAAATTAAAAATTAAATATCATGTTTGCAGCAATTGCTCTAGTTTTCTGCGTAGCAAGCACGAGTGTGTTGTGTTTGTGTCTCCATGTGGAACTATTTAGTGTTACCCAGCACCAAAGAAAATATTCCCTGCTAAATTCATTCAAAACCATAAAGTCCAATGATAATATCAAGAAAACACAAAGCAGAGCCTGTAGCAAGATCTGGGATTGAGTTAGCCATAACACAAGAGGGTATTTCTGGTTTCATCCAGTAATATCCGGACAAAGTGCTGTGGAATAGGTATGCAGTGGACTCAGAAAATCACCCTCAAACTGGTTTTGGAGAAAAGCAACTAATTTTCTTAGCCAAGTAGACAAAGAGCCATGTTTGCAAATATAAATATCATGTTTGTTTGCAACAATTGCTCTAGCTTTATGCCTAGAAAACAAGAATGTGTAGACATTTGGGCTGCATAGGGAACCAATAGCATTTCCAGCACAAAACAAAATTTCCTCTACAGAAATTCATTCTAAAACGTAAAGTCCACTGATAATATCCAGAAAACAAAAACACAAGTCTGTGGCAAAATCTGGGATTGAGTTAGCGATAACACAGGACGATATTACTGCTTTCACCCAGTCATGTCCCGACAAAGTGCTACGGAACTGGTATGCAATGGACTCAGAAAATCACCCTCAAACTGGTTTTGGAGAAAAGCAAACTCATTTTCTTGGCTAAGTGGATAAAAAGTCATATTTGCATATATAAATATCATGATTGTTTGTAACAATTGCTCTAGCTTTCTGCGTAGAAAACACAAATGTGTAGAAGTTTGACCTGCATGAGGAACCACTTAGCATTTCCAGAACAAAACGAAATTTCCTCTACTGAAATGCATTCGAAAACGTAAAGTCCATTGATAATATCCAGAAAACACAAACACAAAATCTGTGGCAATATCTGGGATTGAGTTAGCCATAAGATAAGAGGATATTTCTAGTTTCCTCCAGTCATATCCGCACAAAGTGCTGTGCAACTGGTATGCAATGAACTCAGATAATCATAGTCGAACTGGTTTTAAAGAATAGCAAAATATTTTTTTTAGGCAAGTGCACAAAATGTCATCTATACAAAAGCAAATATCATGTTTGTTTGCTGCAGTTGCTCTAGTTTTCTGCCTAGAAAGCAAGAATGTGTTGAGTTTGTGTCTCCATGTGGAAATAATTGTGCAGACAAAAACTCAACATATTCGTGCTTTCTAGAATGAATTTCAGTAGAGGAAATTTGGTTTTGTGATGGAAATGCTAATTGGTTCAATATGCAGGACAAACATCTACACATTCATGATTTCTACTCCGAAAGCTAGAACAATTTTTGCAAATAAACATGATATTTATATTTGCAAACATGATTTTTATTCACGGGGCCAAGAATAAGAGTTTGCTTTTCCCCAAAACCAGGTTGAGGGTGATTTTCTGAGTCCAGTGCATACCAGTTCCACAACACTTTGGATGTGAGTGGATAAATCCAGAAATATCCTCTTGTGTTAATGCTAACTCAATCCCAGATCTTGCTGCAGGTTCTGCTTTGTGTTTTCTTGATATTATCATTGGACTTCTTGGATTTTGAATGAATTTAAGAGGGGAATATTTTCTTTTGTGCTGGGAAACTCTAATTAGTTCCACATGGAGACACAAACTCAACAAATTCTCGTGTTTGTATAGATGCCATTTTATGCACTTGCCTAAGAAAATAATTTGCTTTTCTCCAAAACCACTTGGACTTGAATATCTGAGTCCACTGCATACCAGTTCCACAGCACTTTGTCCGGATATGACTGGATGAAACCAGCTATATCCTCTTATGTTATGGCTAACTCAATCCCAGATCTTGCCACAGACTCTGTGTTTGTGTTTTCTGGATATTATCAATGGACTTTACGTTTTGGAATGCACTTCAGTAGAGGAAATTTCGTTTTGTTCTGGAAATGCTAAGTAGTTCCTCATGCAGGACAAGTGTCCACACATTCGTGTTTTCTACACAGAAAGCTATAGCAATCGTTGTAAACAAACATGATATTTATGTTTGCAAACATGACTTTTTATCCAATTGGCCAAGAAAAAGTGTTTGCTTTTCTCCAAAACCAGTTTGAGGGTGATTTTCTGAGTCCAATGCATACCAGTTCCACAACACTTTGTCCGGATATGACTGGATGAAACCAGAAATATCCTCTTGTGTTATTGCTAACTCAATCCCATATCTTGCTACAACCTCTGTGTTTGTGTTTTCTTAATATTATCAATGGACTTTATGGTTTTCCATGAATTTAAGCTGGGAATATTTTCTTTTGTGTTGGGAAACACTAATTAGTTATACAGGGAGACACAAACTCAACACATTCGTGATTTCTAGAAGAAAGTTAGAGCAATTGCTGCAAACAAACATGATATTTGTGTTTGTGTAGATGACATTTTATGCACTTGCCTAAGAAAATACTTTACCATTCTCCAAAACTAGTGGGACTCTGATTATCTGATTCCATTGCATACCAGTTCTACAGCAGTTTGTGCAGATATGACTGGATGAATCCAGAAATATCCTCTTCTGTTATGCCTAACTCAATCCCAGATCTTGTAAGAGATTCTGTGTTTGTGTTTTCTGGATATTATCAATGGACTTTACATTTTAGAATGAATTTCAGTAGAGGAAATTTTGTTTTGTGCTGGAAAAGCTAAGTGCTTCCATATGCAGGCCAAATGTATCACATGCCTGTTTTCTACGCAGAAAGCTAGAGCAATCGTTGCAAAAAAAAGGATATTTATATTTGCAAACATGACTTTTAATCCACTTGGCCAAGAAAAAGAGTTTGCTTTTCTCCTAATTCAGTATGAGGGTGATTTTCTGAGTCCATTGCATACCAGTTCCACAACCCTTTGTCCGGATATGCCTGGATTAAACCAGAAATCTCCTCTTGTGTTATGGCTAACTCAATCCCAGATCTTGCTACATCCTTTGTGTTTGTATTTTCTGGATATTATCAATGGACTTTACGTTTTAGAATGAATTTCAGTAGAGGAAATTTTGTTTTGTGCTGGAAATGCTAATTGGTTCCATATGCAGGCCAAACATATTCACATTTGTGTTTTCTACACAGAAAGCTAGAGCAATCGTTGCAAACAAACATGATATTTATATTTGCACACATGACTTTTTATCCACTTGGCCAAGAAAAAGAGTTTGCTTTTCTCCAAAACCAGTTTGAGGGTGATTTTCTGAGTCCATTGCATACCAGTTCCACAACACTTTGTCTGGAAATGACTGGATGAAACCAGAAATATCATCTTGTGTTATGGCAAACTCAATCCCAGATCTTGCTACAGGCTCTGCTTTGTGTTTTTTGATATTATCAATGGACTTTATGGTTTTGAATGAATTTAAGCAGGGAATATTTTCTTTGGTGCTTGGAAACACTAATTAGTTTCACATGGAGACACAAACTCAACACATTTGTGCTGTCTAGGCAGAATACTACAGCAATTGCTGCAAACAAACATGATATTTGTGTTGGTGTAGATGATATTTTATGTACTTGCCTAAGAAAATACTTTGCTATTCTCCAAAACCAGATTGACTGTGATTATCTGAGTCCATTGCATACCATTTCCACAGCACTTTGTCTGGATATGAATGGATGAGAGCAGAAATCTCTTGTGTTATGGCTAAAGAATCCCAGATCTTGCTACAACCTCTGTGTTTGTGTTTTCTGGATATTATCAATGAACTTTACATTTTAGAATGAATTTAGGCAGGTAATATTTTCTTTGCTTCAGGGAAGCACTAATTAGTTCCACATGGAGACACAAACTCAACACATTCGTGCTGTTTAGGCAGTAAACTACAGAAATTGCTGCAAACAAACATGATATTTGTGTTTGTGTAGATGATATTTTATGCACTTGCCTAAAAAATATTTTGCTATTCTCCAAAACCAGTTTGAGGATTATTTTCTGAGTCCATTGCATACCAGTTCCACAACACTTTGTCCGGATATGACTGGATGAAACCAGAAATATCCTCTTGTGTTATGCCTAACTCAATCCCAGATCTTGCTACAACCTCTGTGTTTGTGTTTTCTGGATATTATCAACAGACTTTACGTTTCAGAATGAATTTCAGTAGAGGAAATTTTGTTTTGTGCTGGAAATTCTTAGTGCTTCCATATGCAGGCCAAACATCTTCACATGCCTGTTTTCTACGCAGAAATCTAGAGCAATCGTTGCAAACAAACAGGATATTTATATTTGCAAACATGACTTTTAATCCACTTGGCCAAGAAAAAGAGTTTGCTTTTCTCCTAATTCAGTATGAGGTTGATTTTCTGAGTCCATTGCATTCCAGTTCCACAGCACTTTGTCCAGATATGCCTATATTAAACCAGAAATCTCCTCTTGTGTTATGGCTAACTCAATCCCAGATCTTGCTACAACCTCTGTTTTTGTGTTTTCTGGATATTATCAATGGACTTTACGTTTTAGAATGAATTTCAGTAGAGGAAATTTTGGTTTTGTGCTGGAAATGCTAAGTGCTTACACATGCAGGCCAAACGTGTTCACATTCGTGTTCTCTACGCAGAAACCTAGATCAATCGTTGCAAACAAACATGATATTTATATTTGCAAACATGACTTTTTATGCACTTGGCCAAAAAAAGAGTTTGCTTTTCTCCTAAACCAATTTCAGGGTGATTTCCTAGTCCATTGCATACCAGTTCCACAACACTTTGTCCGCATATGACTGGATGAAACCAGAAATCTCCTCTTGTGTTATGGCTAACTCAATCCCAGATCTTGCTACAACCTCTGTGTTTGTGTTTTCTGGATATTATCAATGGACTTTACATTTTAGAATGAATTTCAGTAGAGGAAATTTTGTTTTGTGCTGGAAATTTTAAGTGCTTCCATATGCAGGCCAAACATGTTCACATTTGTGTTTTCTACGCAGAAAGCTGGAGCAATCATTGCAAACAAACATGATATTTATATTTGCAAACATGACTTTTATCCACTTGTCCAAGAAAAAGAGTGTGCTTTTCTCCAAAACCAGTTTGAGGGTGATTTTCTGAATCCATTGCATACCAGTTCCACAAGACTTTTTCCAGATATGACTGGATGAAACCACAAATATCCTCTTTTGTTATGGCTAACTCAATCCCAGATCTTGCTACAGGCTCTGCTTCATGTTTTTTGATATTATCAATGGACTTTATGGTTTTGAATGCATTTAAGCAGGGAATATTTTCTTTGGTGCTGGGAAACACTAATTATTTCCATATGGAGACACAAATTCAACACATTCCTGCTGTCTAGGCAGAAAACTACAGCAATTGCTGCAAACAAACAAACTATTTGTGTTTGTGTAGATGACATTTCATGCACTTGCCTAAGAAAATACTTTGCTATTCTCCAAAACCAGTTTGACTGTGATTATCTGAGTCCATTGCATACCAGTTCCAGAGCACTTTGTCCGGATATGCCTGTATGAAAACAGAAATATCCTCTTGTGTTATGGCTCACTCAATCACAGATCTTGCTACACCTCTGTTTTTGTGTTTTCTGGATATTATCGATGCACTTTATTGATTTGAATGTTTTTTTATCAGGCAATTTTTTTTTCATTTTCAATTCTCTTTATATACAGAAGATCAATTTAGTATAAAGATTTCAACAGTTTGCTCCCACATAGAAACAGAAAGTGTAACATACTGTTTAGTACTAGTTATAGCATTAAATCACAATGTACAGCACATTAAGTGCAGAGATCCCACATGAGAAGCAAGTGCACAGTGGCTCCTGTTGTTGACCCAACAAATTGACACTCTAGTTTATGGGGCCAGTAACCATCCTAGGCTGTGGTCATGAGTTGCCAAGGCTATGGAAGCTTTCCAAGTTTACTGACTCTGATCATATTTAGACAAGGTCATAAAAGACAGAGTGAGGATAGTAACCAATGATCCTAAGAGTGGCATTTACCAGGTTTGAACAATTATACAGCATTAAGTGGGGAAGAGGACCATCAGTACACACAGGTTGGGAGTAGAGCAATTGGTGGTAGAGTAGAGGTTATGATTACAAAGGAATGAGGCCCAAGTGCACTAGACAGGTCCTAGAACAAAGGACAGAGTCATTATTAGAGGAGCTAAGAAAGGTGCTGTCTAAGCTACAAGTAATTTTTCTGATTGAGAGACAAATAGAACCTGATAGAAGGGGCTTGATAATAATCTGGTGGGCTTTAGGCCTTGTAAATTCAGAGGCCCAGACCTATCTATCTCTTCACATGGGGTATATCCTAAGGGAGGTCTCAACCTCCTAGGGGAAGGCACTCTGTTGACTTTCATTACTTGGCTGGCCTGGGAGGAGAGCTGGCCAGGGAAAGGCAGGTGGCATCTCTAACAAGAAATTTACAGTTTTGCCTGCAATGTTGCTGACCCTACTTGACCATCCCCTCAGCTGCAGTGGTCACTTTGGAAGTTGGGCTGAGTGAAGGGCTTTTCAGCTTAGAGCCAATAAGATCTGTGGCTCTGACCTGGGCATCCTTCGACTCCAGGGCAGGTCCATTTCCAGTGATCCAACTCTTGGCAGAGCTGCCAGGGCTCTTCACAAGCTGACTTCTGCTGAAGCCCAGGCTTACCACATTGAAAGCCACTGCAGTGGACTGGCCTGTTGGGTCTCCTTGAGGGCAGATCACTGTACAGATCAGCCATTAATAGGCCTGCCAACCATTGCTTCTGATGCCTAGCTTTCTTTTCCTCCTGGTTTGTGTTAAAGCAGACCAGAGGATGCAAGTCAAGGGAGTGCCCGTGTCCCATCTCTAATCTTCGGTGGCCTGAACTAGAAGTCTATAGTCACAGGCATGTTCTGTAGTAGTTTTTCTAAGGTAGACAATGCCCATGAGGAAAATTATATTCTCACTAAAAAACTTTCTTTCCCTTTGCTCTGAAAGCGAGGTTTTTTCTACTTACTGTATACTTCGCTGATGGCGAAGTGAATCTAGCTATGAGATTATTATTTAAGTTCTTATTTTGGCTATGCTATTACAGAAAAATGTTAGCCATCTCTTTTATAAGGTTTAAAGATTAAATTGTGCATCCTACAGATTCCTTCATAATAGAATTAGTTTCCTACCTTGAAGAGAATAGAGAAATGAAAGAACAAGTTGGGCTTAGAATAGAGAAATGAGGGAGCAAGTCCTAGATCGCTTGCTGACAATAGCAATATTACATGATTACTTAGCAAACCGTTTCAACCATTAGATAACAACTTAAGAAAACATTTACCAGAAGGTCCAATGCCTTCTATAAATTGTAAGAATCATGTATTTGAAAACACCTCTTAAATATCTAACATGGTGTAGTTTGTTTAGCCAGTAAACTTAAGCACAACCATCTAAAATGTTTTTAGTTTCTTTCTACCAACACGTTTAAAACATATGATACACAGATTCAGGTCACACAAATTAAAATATACCTTTTTTTTAAATTAAACTTTTATTTAATGAATATAAATTTCCAAAGTATAGCTTATGGTTTACAATGGCTTCCCCTCTCCCATAACTTCCCTCCCGCCCGCAACCCTCCCCTTTCCCGTTCCCTTTCCCCTTCCATTCATGTAAAGATTCATTTTCAATTCTCTTTATATACAGAAGATCAGTTTAGTATATATTAGTTAAAGATTTCAACATTTTGCCCATATAGCAACATCAAGTGAAAAAACTACCATTGGATTACTAATTATAGCATTAAATAGCAATGTACAGCACATTAAAGACAGAGATCCTACATATTATTTTTCAAATTAATTAATTTTCTATGCCATTTCCATTTTAACACCAGGTTGTTTTTTTTTCCATTTCCAATTCTCTTTATATACAGAAGATCAATTCAGTATATAATTAGTAAAGACCTCATCAGTTTGTGCCCACACAGAAACACAAAGTATAAAAATACTGTTTCAGTACTAGTTATAGCATCACTTCACTTTAGACGACACATTAAGGACAGATCCCACATGGGGTGTAAGTACACAGTGACTCCTGTTGCTGACTTAACAATTTGATACTCCTGTTCATGGCGTCAGTAATCTCCCTAGGCTCTAGTCATGAGTTGCCAGGGCTATGGAAGCCTTTAGAGTTTGCTGACTCTAATCTTCTTCTGATAGGGTCATAGTCAAAGTGGAAGTTCTCTCCTCCCTTCGGAGAAGGGTACCTCCTTCTTTGATGGCCCCGTTCTTTCCACTGGGATCTCACTCACAGAGATCATTCATTTAGGTCTTTTTTTTTCCATGATATCTTGGCTTTCCATGCCTGCTACACTCTCATGGGCTCTTCTGCCAGATCCGAATGCCTTGAGGGCTGATTCTGAGGCCAGAGTGTTGTTTAGGATGTCTGCCATTCTATGAGTCTGCTGTGTATCCCGCTTCCCATGTTGGATCTTTCTCTCCCTTTTTGATTCTATCAGTTAGTATTAGCAGATACTTGTCTTGTTTGTGTGATCTCTTTGACTCTTAGACATATCAGAGCTATCAATTGTGAGCTGAAATTGATCACTTGGACTAGGGAGATGGCATTGGTACATGCCATCTTGATGGGATTGTGTTGGAGTCCCCTGGCACATTTCTAACTCCACCATTTGCGGCAAGTCCGATTGAGCATGTTCCAAATTGTTCATCTCCTCCCTCTCTTTTTCCACTCTTAAATTTAACAGGGATCACCTTTAAGTTAAAATTTAAACACCTAAGAATAATTGTGTGTTAATTACAGAGTTCAACCTCTAGTACTAGAACAACAACAACAACAACAAATACTCAAAAGGATAAAGTATTACATTGTACATCTAGAGTCAGGACAGGAGCTGATCAGTTCATTGTTGCTTATAGTGTCCATTTCACTTAACAGGTTTCCCCTTTGGCGCTCAGTTGTCACCGATCAGGGAAAACAAATGATATTTGTCTCTTTGGGACTGGCTTAATTCACTCAGCATGATGTTTTCCAGATTGCTCCATCTTATTGCAAATGACTGGGTTTCATTGTTCCTTACTGCTGTATAGTATTCTATGGAGTACATGTCCCATAATTTCTTTATCCAGTCTACTGTTGATGGGCATTTGGGTTGGTTCCAGGTCTTAGCTATTGTGAATTGAGCTGCAATAAACATTAATGTGCAGATGGCTTTTTTATTAGCCAAATTAATTACCTTTGGGTAAATTCCAAGGAGTGGGATGTCTGGGTTGTATGGTAGGGTTATGTTCAGGTTTCTGAGGAATCTCCAGACTGACTTCCATAGTGGCTTAACCAGTTTGCATTCCCACCAACAGTGGGTTAGTGTCCCTTTTTCCCCACATCCTCTCCAGCATCTGTTGTTGGTAGATTTCTGAATGTGAGCCATTCTCACCGGGGTGAGATGGAACCTCATTGTGGTTTTGATTTGCATTTCTCTGATGGCTAGTGATCTTGAACATTTTTTCATGTGTCTGTTGGCCATTTGGATTTCCTCTTTTGAAAAATGTCTATTGAGGTCCTTGGCCCATCTCTTAAGTGGGTTGTTTGTTTTGTTGTTGTGGATTTTCTTGATTTCTTTGTAGATTCTGGTTATCAATCCTCTATCTGTAGTATAGTTTGGGAATATTTTTCCCATTCTGTTGGTTGCCTCTTCACTTTCCTGTTTCTTTTGAAGTACAGAAACTTCTCAATTTGATGCAATCCCAAATGTTAATTTTGGTTTTGACTTCCTGTGCTCCTGGGGTATTTTCCAAGAAGTCTTTGTCTGTGCCTATATCTTGCAGGGTTTCTCCAATGCTCTCTAATAATTTGATGTTTCTGGTATTAGATTTAAGTCTTTAATCCATGTTGAGTGAATTTTTGTGTAAGGTAATAGGTATGGGTCTTGCTTCAAGCTTCTGCATGTGGAAATCCAATTTTCCCAGCACCATTTATTGAATAGACTGTGCTTATTCCAGGGATTAGATTTGCATTTTCTCGGTCCATTGCATACGAATTCCACACCACTTTGTCCGGATATGACTGGATGAAACCGGAAATATCCGGTTGTGTTTTCCCTAACTGAACCCCAGAATTTGCGACAGCCTCTCTGTTTGTGTTTTCTGGATATTATCGATGGACTTTATTGTTTTGAAAGTTTGTTTTATCAGGGAACCTTTACTTTTGTGCTGGGAAACTCTAATTGGTTATACATGGAGACACCAGCTCTACACATTCGTATTATCTAGGAAGAAAGCTAGAGGAACTGCGGCAAACAAACATGATATTTCTGTTTGTATAGATGACATTTTATGCACTTGCCTAAAGAAAAGACTTTGCTTTTCTCCAAAACCATTTTTAGTGTGATTTTCTCGGTCCATTGCATACGAATTCCACACCACTTTGTCCAGATATGAGAGGATGAAACCAGAAATATGGGGTTGTGTTTTGCCTAACTGAATCCCAGATATTGCGACAGACTATGTGTTTGTGTTTTCTTGATATTATCGATGCACTGTATTGCTTTGGATGTTTTTTATTAGGGAACATTTAATTTTGGGCTGGAAAAACTAACTGGTTCTTCATGGAGACACCAGCTCTACACATTCATATTTTCTAGGGAGAAAGCTAGAGGAACTGCGGCAAGCAAACATGATATTTGTTTTTGTATACATAACGTTTAAGCACTTCCCTAAGGAAAAGACTTTGCTTTGCTCCAAAACCATTTTCACTGTGATTTTTGCAGTCCATTGCATACGAATTCCACACCACTTTGTAAGGATATGACTGGATGAACCAGAAATATCCGGTTGTGTTTTGGCTAACTCAATCCGAGATATCGCCACAGCATCTGTGTTTGTGTTTTGCAGATGTTATCGATGCACTTTATTGTTTTGAATGCTTTTTATCAGGGAATATTTAATTTTCTACTGGGAAGCTCTAATTGTTTCCGCATGGCGACACCAGCTCTACACATTCGTATTTTTTAGTTGAAAGCAAGAGGAACTGCGGCAAACAAACATGATATTTTTGTATGTATACATGATATTTTATGCACTTGCCTAAAGAAAAGACTTTCCTTTTCTCCAAAACCATTTTTACTGTGATTTTCTCGGTCCATTGCATACGAATTCCTCATCACTTTTTCCGGATATGTGTGGATGAAAACAGAGATATGCGGTTGTGTTTTGGCTAACTCAATCCCCGATATTGCGACAGCCCCTGTGTTTGTGTTTTCTGGATATTATCGATGCACTTTATTGTTTTGAATGTTTTTCATCAGGGAATACTTAATTTTGTCCTTGGAAACTGTAATTGGTTACAAATGGAGACACCAGCTCTACACATTCGTATTTTCTAATGAAAAAGCTGGAGGAACTGTGGCAAACTAACATGATATTTCTGTTTGTATACATGACATTTTATGCACTTGCCTGAAGAAAATATTTTGTATTTCTACAAAACCATTTTTACTGTGATTTTCTCGGTCCATTGCATAGGAATTCCACACCACTTTGTCTGGATATGACTGGATGAAACCGGAACTATCCGGTTTTGCTTTGGATAACTCAATCGCAGATATTGCGACAGCCTCTGTGTTTGTGTTTTCTGGATATTATCGATGGACTTTATTGTTTTTAAAGTTTTTCTTTATGAGGGTACATTTAATCTTGTGCTATGAAACACTAACAGATTCTACATGGAGACACCAGCTCTACACATTCGTATTTTCTTGGGAAAATTCTAGAGAGATTCTGGCACACAAACATGATATTTCTGTTTGTATTCATGACATTTTATGCACTTGCCTAACGAAAAGACTTTGCTATTCTCCAAAACCATTTTCACTGTGATATTCTAGGTCCACTGCATACGATTTCCACAGCACTTTATCCGGATATGACTGGATGAAACCTGAAATATCAGGGTTTATTTCGGCTAACCATATCCCTGATATTGCAACAGCCCCTGTGTTTGTGTTTTTGGATATTATCGATGGACTTTATTGTTTTGCATGTTTTTTATAAGGGAATATTTAATTTTGCACTGGGAAGCTCTAATTGGTTCCACATGGAGACACCAGCTCTACACATTTGTATTTTCTAGGAGAAAGCTAGACGAACTGCGGCAAACAAACATGATATTTCTGTTTCTATACATGACATTTTAT
This sequence comes from Lepus europaeus, assembly GCF_033115175.1. Lineage (NCBI taxonomy): Eukaryota > Metazoa > Chordata > Mammalia > Lagomorpha > Leporidae > Lepus > Lepus europaeus. Next base: position 84,309,848 of record NC_084832.1, read on the forward strand.
GTACTTGCCTAACGTAAAGTCTTTGCTTTTCTCCAAAATCATTTTTACTGTGATTCTCTTGGTCCTTTGCATGTGAATTACACACCACTTTGTCCAGTTAGGACTGGATGCAACAGGAAATATCTGGTTTTGTTTTGGCTAACTCACACCCAGATATTGCTACAGCCTCTGTGTATGTATTTTTGGGATATTATTCACGGTTTTTATTGTTTCGAATGTTTTTTATTGGGGAACATTTAATTTTGTGCTGGGAAACTCTAATTGGTTCCACATGGAGACACCAGTTCTACACATTCGTATTTTCTAGGAGAAAGCTAGAGGAACTGTGGCAAACAAACATGATATTTCTGTTTCTATACATGATATTTTATGCACTTGCCTAATGAAAAGACTTTGCTTTTCTCCAAAACCATTTTCACTGTGATTTTCTCAGTCCATTGCATATGAATTCCACACCACTCTGTCCGGATATGTGTGGATGTAACCAGAAATATCCGGTTTTGGTTTGGCTAACTCAATCCCCGATATTGCGACAGCCCCTGTGTTTGTGTTTTCTGGATATTATCGATGCACTTTATTGTTTTAAATGTTTTTTATCAGGGAATATTTAATTTTGTACTGGGAAACTCTAATTGCTTCCACATGGAGACACCAGCTCTACACATTCGTATTTTCTAGGAGAAAGCTAGAGGAACTGCGGCAAACAAACATGATATTTCTGTTTCTATATACGTCATTTTATGCACTTGCCTAATGAAAAGACTTTGCTTTTCTCCAAAACCAGTTTAACTGTGTTTTTCTCAGTCCATTGCATACGAGTTCCAGACCACTTTGTCCGGATATGACTGCATGAAACCGGAAATATCCGGTTTTGTTTTGGCTAATAGAATCCCAGATATTGCGACAGCCCCTAGTTTGTGTTTTCTGGATATTATTGATGGACTTTATTGTTTTGAATGTTTTTTATCAGGGAATATTTTATTTTGTAATGGGAAACTCAAATTGGTTCCACATGGAGACACCAGCTCTACACATTCTTATTTTCCAGGGAGAAAACAACAGGAACTATGGGAAAAAAACATGATATTCCTTTTTTTTACTTGACATTTTAAGAACTAGTGTAACGAAAAGACTTTGCTTTTCTCCAAAACCATTTTCACTGTGATTTCCCCAGACCATTACATACGAACTGCACAACTCTTTGTCCAGATATGAGTGCATGAAACCAGAAATTTGCAGTTGTGTTATGCCTGACTGAATGCCAGAAATTGCGACAGCCTCTGTGTTTGTGTTTTCTGGATATTATCAATGGACTTTATTGTTTTGAATGGTTTTTATCAGGGAACATTGAATTTTGTACTGGGAAGCTCTAATTGGTTCCACATGGAGACACCAGCTCTACACATTCGTATTTTCTAGGAAAGCTAGAGGAACTGCGGCAAACAACCATGATATTTCTGTTTGTTTACATGACATTTTATGCACTAGCCTAATGAAAAGACTATGCTTTTCTCCATGACCATTTTTAGTGTGATTTTCTCGGTTCATTACATATGAACTAAACAACACTTTGTCCAGATATGAGTGGATGAAACCAGAAATATGCGGTTGTGTTTTGCCTAACTGAATCCCAGAATTTGCGACAGCCTCTGTGTTTGTGTTTTCTGGATATTATCAAAGGACTTTATGGTTTTGAATGGTTTTTATCAGGGAACATTGAATTTTGTACTGGGAAGCTCTAATTGGTTCCACATGGAGAAACCAGCTCTACACATTCGTATTTTCTAGTGAGAAAGCAGGAGGAACTTCGGCAAACACATGATATTTCTTTTTGTTTACATGACATTTTATGCAGTTGCCTAACGAAAAGACTTTGCTTTTCTTCAAAACCATTTTCATTGAGATTTTCTCAGTCCATTGCCTATGAATTCCACACCACTTTGTCCGGGAATGACTGGATGAACACAGAAATATCCCTTTTTTTTTTTTTTGGCTAACTCAATCCCAGATATTGCCACAGCCCCTGTGTTTGTGTTGTCTGAATATTATCGAAGTACTTTATTGTTTTGAATGGTTTTTATCATGGAATATTTTATTTTGTACTGGGAAACTCTAATTGGTTCCACATGGAGACACCAGCTCTACACATTCGTATTTTCTAGGGAGAAAACAAGAGGAACTTCGGCAAACTAACATGATATTTCTTTTTGTTTACATGACATTTTATGCTCTTGCCTAACGAAAAGACTTTGCTTTTCTCCAAAGCCATTTTCACTGTGATTTTCTTGGTCCATTACATATGATACATAAGACTTTGTCCAGATATGAGTGGATGAAACCAGAAATATGCAGTTGTGTTAGGCCTGACTGAATGCCGGAAATTGCAACAGCCTGTGTTTTGTGTTTTCTGGATATTATCGAAGGACTTTATTGTTTTGAAAGGTTTTTATCAGGGAACATTTAATTTTGTACTGGGAAGCTCTAATTGGTTCCACATGGAGACAACAGCTCTACACATTCGTATTTCTAGGAGAAAGCTAGAGGAACTGCGGCAAACAAACATGATATTTCTGTTTCTATACATGACATTTTATGCACTTCCCTAATGAAAAGACTTTGCTTTTCTCCAAAACCATTTTCACTGTGATTTTCTCAGTCCATTGCACAGGAATTCCAAACAACTTTGTCCGGATATGACTGGATGAAACCGGAAATATGCGGCTTTGATTTGGCTAACTCAATCCCAGTTATTTTGACAGCCCTTGTGTTTGTGTTTTCTGGATATTATCGATGCACTTTATTGTTTTGAATGTTTTTAATCATGGAATATTTAATTTTGTACTGGGAAACTCTAATTGGTTCTTCATGGAGAAACCAGCTCTACACATTCGTATTTTCAATTGACAAAGCTAGAGGAAATTCGGCAAACACACATGATATTTCTGTTTGTTTACATGACATTTTAAGCACTAGCCTAACGAAAAGACTTTGCTTTTCTCCAAAACCATTTTCACTGTGATTTTCTCGGTCTATTGCCTACGAATTCCAAACCACTTTGTCTGGATATGACTGGATGAAACCGGAAATATCCGGTTTTCTTATGGCAAATTCAATCCTCGATATTGCGACAGCCCCTGTGTTTGTGTTTTCTGGATATTATCGATGCACTTTATTGTTTGAATGTTTTTTATGAGGGAATATTTAATTTTCTGCTGGGAAACTCTAATTGGTACCATGTAGAGACACCATCTGTACACATTCGTATTTTCAATTGAGAAATCTAGAGGAACTGCGGCAAACAAACATGATTTTTTTTTGTTTACATGACATTTTATGCTCTTGCCTAAGGAAAAGACTTTGCTTTTCTCCAAAACCATTTTCACTGCGATTTTCTCAGTCCAGTACATACGAACTGCACAATACCTTGTCCATTTTGAGCGGATGAAACCAGAAATATGCGGTTGTGTTTTGGCTAACACAATCCCAGATATTGCGACAGCCACTCTGTTTGTGTTTTCTGGATATTATCGAAGGACTTTATGGTTTTGAATGGTTTTTATCAGGGAACATTTAATTTTGTACTGGGAAGCTCTAATTGGTTCCACATGGAGACACCAGCTCTACACATTCGTATTTTCTAGGAGAAAGCTAGAGGAACTGCGGCAATCAAACATGAGATTTCTGTTTGTATAAGTGACTTTTATGCACTTGCCTAACAAAAAGAATTTGCTTTTCTCCAAAACCATTTTCACTGTGATTTTCTCAGTCCATTGCATATGAATTCCACACCACTTTGTCCGGATATGACTGGATGAAACCAGAAATATCTGGTTCTGTTTAGGCTAACTGAATCACAGATATTGCGACAGCCCCTGTGTTTGTGTTTTCTGGATATTATCAATGCACTTTATTGTTTTGAATGTTTTTTATGAGGGAATATTTAATTTTGTACGGGGAACCTCGAAATGGTTCCACATGGAGACACCAGCTCTACACATTCGTATTTTCAAGGAGAAAGCTAGAGGAACGTCAGCAAACAAACCTGATATTTCTGTTTGTTTACATGACATTTTATGCTCTTGCCTAACGAAAAGACTTTGCTTTTCTCCAAAACCATTTTCACTGTGATTTTCTCGGTCCATTGCATACGAATTCCACACCACTTTGTCCGGATATGACTGGAAGGAACCGGAAATATCCGGTTGTGTTTTGGCTAGCTCAATCCCAGTTATTTTGACAGCCCTTGTGTTTTTGTTTTCTGGATATTATCGATGCACGTTATTGTTTTGAATGATTTTTTATCTGGGAACATTTAATTTTGTACTGGGAAACTCTAATTGGTTCCACATGGAGACACCAGCTCTACACATTCGTATTTTCTAGGGAGAAAGCAAGAGGAACTGTCTGCAAACAAATCTGATATTTTTGTTTGTTTACATGACATTTCATGCTCTTGCCTAACGAAAAGACTTTGCTTTTCTCCAAAACCATTTTCACTGTGATTTTCTCGGTCCATTACATACGAACTACAAAACTCTTTGTCCAGATATGAGTGGATGAAACCATAAATATGCGGTTGTGTTATGCCTGACTGAATGTCAGAAATTGGGACAGCCCCTGTGTTTGTGTTTTCTGGATATTATCGATGCACTTTATTGTTTTGAATGGTTTTTATCTGGGAACATTTAATTTTGTACTGGGAAGCTCTAATTGGTTCCACATGGAGACACCAGCTCTACACATTCGTATTTTCTAAGAGAAACTAGAGGAACTGCGGCAAACAAACATGATATTTCTGTTTCTATACATGATATTTTTTGCACTTGCCTAATGAAAAGACTTTGCTTTTCTGCAAAACTCTTTTCACTGTGATTTTCTCAGTCCATTGCATACGAATTCCACAACACTTTGTCCGGATATGACTTAATGAAACCGGAAATATCCGGTTTTGTTTTGGCTAACTCAATCCCAGATATTGCGAAGGCCCCTGTATTTGTGTTTTCTGGATATTATCGATGCACTTTATTGTTTTGAATGTTTTTTATCAGGGAATATTTAATTTTGTACTGGGAAACTCTAATTGGTTCCACATGGAGAAACCAGCTCTACACATTCGTATTTTCTAGGAGAAAGCTAGAGGAACTGCGGCAAACAAACATGATATTTCTGTTTCCATACATGATATTTTATGCACTTGCCTAACGAAAAGACTTTGCTTTTCTCCAAAACCATTTTCACTGTGATTTTCTCGGTCCATTACATATGAACTACAAAACTCTTTGTCCAGATATGAGTGGATGAAACCATAAATATGCGGTTGTGTTATGCCTGACTGAATGCCAGAATTTGCAAAAGCCTCTCTGTTTGTGTTTTCTGGATATTATCGAAGGACTTTATTGTTTTGAATGTTTTTTATCAGGGAACATTTAATATTGTACTGCGAAGCTCTAATTGGTTCCACATGGAGACACCAGCTCTACACATTCGTATTTTCTAGGAGAAAGCTAGAGGAACTGCGGCAATCAAACATGAGATTTCTGTTTGTATAAGTGACTTTTATGCACTTGCCTAACAAAAAGAATTTGCTTTTCTCCAAAACCATTTTCACTGTGATTTTCTCAGTCCATTGCATATGAATTCCACACCACTTTGTCCGGATATGACTGGATGAAACCAGAAATATCTGGTTCTGTTTAGGCTAACTGAATCACAGATATTGCGACAGCCCCTGTGTTTGTGTTTTCTGGATATTATCAATGCACTTTATTGTTTTGAATGTTTTTTATGAGGGAATATTTAATTTTGTACGGGGAACCTCGAAATGGTTCCACATGGAGACACCAGCTCTACACATTCGTATTTTCTAGGAGAAAGCTAGAGGAACGTCGGCAAACAAACCTGATATTTCTGTTTGTTTACATGATATTTTATGCTCTTGCCTAACGAAAAGACTTTGCTTTTCTCCAAAACCATTTTCACTGTGATTTTCTCGGTCCATTGCATACGAATTCCACACCACTTTGTCCGGATATGACTGGAAGGAACCGGAAATATCCGGTTGTGTTTTGGCTAGCTCAATCCCAGTTATTTTGACAGCCCTTGTGTTTTTGTTTTCTGGATATTATCGATGCACGTTATTGTTTTGAATGATTTTTTATCTGGGAACATTTAATTTTGTACTGGGAAACTCTAATTGGTTCCACATGGAGACACCAGCTCTACACATTCGTATTTTCTAGGGAGAAAGCAAGAGGAACTGTCTGCAAACAAATCTGATATTTTTGTTTGTTTACATGACATTTCATGCTCTTGCCTAATGAAAAGACTTTGCTTTTCTCCAAAACCATTTTCACTGTGATTTTCTCGGTCCATTACATACGAACTACAAAACTCTTTGTCCAGATATGAGTGGATGAAACTATAAATATGCGGTTGTGTTATGCCTGACTGAATGTCAGAAATTGGGACAGCCCCTGTGTTTGTGTTTTCTGGATATTATCGATGCACTTTATTGTTTTGAATGGTTTTTATCAGGGAACATTTAATTTTGTACTGGGAAGCTCTAATTGGTTCCACATGGAGACACCAGCTCTACACATTCGTATTTTCTAAGAGAAAGCTAGAGGAACTGCGGCAAACAAACATGATATTTCTGTTTCTATACATGATATTTTTTGCACTTGCCTAATGAAAAGACTTTGCTTTTCTGCAAAACTCTTTTCACTGTGATTTTCTTGGTTCATTGCATACGAATTCCACACCACTTTGTCCGGATATGACTTTATGAAACCGGAAATATCCGGTTTTGTTTTGGCTAACTCAATCCCAGATATTGCGAAGGCCCCTGTATTTGTGTTTTCTGGATATTATCGATGCACTTTATTGTTTTGAATGTTTTTTATCAGGGAATATTTAATTTTGTACTGGGAAACTCTAATTGGTTCCACATGGAGAAACCAGCTCTACACATTCGTATTTTCTAGGAGAAAGCTAGAGGAACTGCGGCAAACAAACATGATATTTCTGTTTCTATACATGATATTTTATGCACTTGCCTAACGAAAAGACTTTGCTTTTCTCCAAAACCATTTTCACTGTGATTTTCTCGGTCCATTACATATGAACTACAAAACTCTTTGTCCAGATGTGAGTGGATGAAACCATTAATATGCGGTTGTGTTATGCCTGGCTGAATGCCAGAATTTGCGAAAGCCTCTCTGTTTGTGTTTTCTGGATATTATCGAAGGACTTTATTGTTTTGAATGTTTTTTATCAGGGAACATTTAATTTTCTACTGGGAAGCTCTAATTGGTTCCACATGGAGACACCAGCTCTACACATTCGTATTTTCTAGGAGAAAGCTAGAGGAACTTCGGCAAACAAACATGATATTTCTATTTGTATAAGTGACCTTTTATGCACTTGCCTAACAAAAAGAATTTGCTTTTCTCCAAAACCATTTTCACTGTGATTTTCTCAGTCCATTGCATATGAATTCCACACCACTTTGTCCGGATATGACTGGATGAAACCAGAAATATCCGGTTTTGTTTTGGCTAATTGAATCCCAGATATGGCGACAGCACCTCTATTTGTGTTTTCTGGATATTATCAATGCACTTTATTGTTTTCAATGTTTTTTATCAGGGAATATTTAATTTTGTACTGGGAAACTCGAAATGGATCCACATGGAGACACCAGCTCTACACATTTGTATTTTCAATTGAGAAAGCTAGAGGAACTTTGGCAAACAAACCTGATATTTCTGTTTGTTTACATGACATTTGATGCTCTTGCCTAACGAAAAGACTTTGCTTTTCTCCAAAACCATTTTCACTGTGATTTTCTCGGTCCATTGCATACAAATTCTACACCACTTTGTCCGGATATGACTGGATGAAACCGGAAATATCTGGGTTTTTTGGCTAGCTCAATCCCAGATATTTTGACAGCCCCTGTGTTTGTGTTTTCTGGATATTATCGGTGCACTTTATTGTTTTGAATGTTTTTCATCAGGGAATATTTAATTTTGTACTGGGAAACTCTAATTGGTTCCACATGGAGACACCAGCTCTACACATTCATATTTTCTAGGGAGAAAGCAAGAGGAACTATGGGAAACAAATCTGATAATTTTGTTTGTTTACATGACATTTCATGCTCTTGCCTAATGAAAAGACTTTGCTTTTTTCCAAAACCATTTTCACTATGATTTTCGCAGTGCATTGCACACGAATTCCACACCACTTTGTCCAGATATGAGTGGATGAAACCAGAAATATGCGGTTGTGTTATGCCTGACTGAATGCCAGAAATTTTGACAGCCTCTGTGTTTGTGTTTTCTGGATATTAGCTAAGGACTTTATTGTTTTGAATGTTTTTAATCAGGGAACATTTAATTTTGTACTGGGAAGCTCTAATTGGTTCCACATGGAGACACCAGCTCTACACATTCGTATTTTCTAGGAGAAAGCTAGAGGAACGTCGGCAAACAAACCTGATATTTCTGTTTCTATATATGTCATTTTATGCACTTGCCTAACAAAAAGACTTTGCTTTTCTCCAAAACCATTTTCACTGTGATTTTTTTGGTCCATTGCATACGAATATCCACACCACTTTGTCCGGATATGACTGGATGAAACCAGAAATATCCAGTTTTGTTTTGGCTAACTCAATCCCAGATACTTGGACAGATTCTGTGTGTGTGTTTTCTGGATATTAGCTAAGGACTTTATTGTTTTGAATGGTGTTTATCAGGAAACATTGAATTTTCTACTGGGAAATTCTAATTAGTTCCACATGGAGACACCAGCTCTACAGATTCGTATTTTCTAGGGTGAAACCTAGAGGAACTACGGCAAACAAACATGACATTTCTGTTTGTATACATGATATTTTATGCACTTGCCTAACGAAAAGACTTTTCTTATCTCCAAAACCATTTTTACTATGATTTTCTCGGTCCATTGCATACGAATTCCACACCACTTCGTCTGGATATGACTGGATGTAACCGGAATTATCCGGTTGTGCTTTGGCTAACTTAATCCCAGATATTGCGACAGCCCCTGTGTTTGTGTTTTCTGGATATTATCGATGGACTTTATGGTTTTGAAAGTTTTTCTTTATCAGGGTACATTTAATTTTGTACTATGAAACACTAACAGGTTCTACATGGAGACACCAGCTCTACACATTCGTATTTTCTAGGGAGAATGCTAGAGGAACGGCAGCAAACAAACATGATATTTCTGTTTGTATACATGACATTTTATGCACTTGCCTAATGAAAAGACTTTGCTTTTTTCCAAAACCATTTCCACTGTGATTTTCTCGGTCCATTACATACGAACTACACAACACTTTTTGTAGTGTAATGAGAAGGCCTTGCCAAGGTGGCCCCTGGCAAGCGAGCGTCAGTTAGTCAGGAATGGCTTTGAAACCCACCTGGCTTTGGAAACTGCCTGGCAACAGGCTGTGATTGGATGGCTCTGGAAACTGCCTGGCGACAGGCTGTGATTGGATGGATTTGAAACTGCCTGGCGACAGGCTGTGATTGGATGGCTCTGGAAACTGCCTGGCAACAGGCTGTGATTGGTTGGGGTATAGACCGCCCCTTGACCAGATTGGCTGGAATTGGCTATATAAGCTGTTGTATCAACTGTAATAAACGAGTCTGCAGGCTGCTCACCTCAAGCCTGCTCTCACCGGACTCCCGGGGTCTGTGTGTTGACTCCGCACCTCTTGCCACCACCACGCTGCTCTTCTCAGAAACGAACCCACTGCAACATTGTAGAGAATTCAACGACAACAAGTTTGTCAAGATATGAGTGGATGAAACCTGAAATATGCGGTTGTGTTTTGCCTAACTGAATCCCAGAATTTGCGACAGCCTCTGTGTTTGTGTTTTCTGGATATTATCGATGCACGTTATTGTTTTGAATGATTTTTTATCTGGGAACATTTAATTTTGTACTGGGAAACTCTAATTGGTTCCACATGGAGACACCAGCTCTACACATTCGTATTTTCTAGGGGAAAGCTAGAGGAACTGCGGCAAACAAACATGATATTTCTGTTTCTATACATTACATTTTATACACTTGCCTAACGAAAAGACTTTGCTTTTCTCCAAAACCATTTTCACTGTGATTTTCGCAGTCCATTGCATACGACTTCCACACCACTATGTCCGGATATGACTGGATGAAACCAGAAATATCCGGTTGTGTTTTGGCTAACTCAATCCGAGATATTGCCACAGCATCTGTGTTTGTGTTTTGCAGATATTATCGATGCACTTTATTGTTTTGAATGCTTTTTATCAGGGAATATTTAATTTTGTACTGGGAAGCTCTAATTAGTTCCAAATGGAGACACCAGCTCTACACATTCGTATTTTCTAGGAGAAAGCAAGAGGAACTGCGGCAAAGAAACATGATATTTTGGTATGTATACATGATATTTTATGAACTTGCCTAAAGAAAAGACTTCGCCTTTCTCCAAAACCATTTTCACTGTGATTTTCTCGGTCCATTGCATATGATTCCCTCACCACTTTTTCCGGATATGTGTGGATGAAAACAGAGATATGCGGTTGTGTTTTGGCTAACTCAATCCCAGAGATTGTGACAGACTCTGAGTTTGTGTTTTCTGGACATTATCGATGCACGTTATTGTTTTGAATGATTTTTTATCAGGGAACATTTATTTTGTGCTGGAAAAACTAACTGGTTCTACATGGAGACACCAGATCTACACATACTTATTTTCTAGGAAGAAAGCTAGAGGAACTGTGGCAAACAAACATGATATTTCTGTTTGTATACATGACATTATATGCACTTGCCTAACGAAAAGACTTTGCTTTTCTCCAAAACCATTTTCACTGTGATTTTCGCAGTCCATTGCAAACGAATTCCACATCACTTTGTCCGGATATGACTGGATGAAACCGGAAATATCCGGTTGTGTTTTGCCTAACTCAATCCCCGATATTGCGACAGCCCCTGTGTTTGTGTTTTCGTGATATTATCGATGCACTTTATTGTTTTGAATGCTTTTTATCAGGGAATATTGAATTTTGTACTGGGAAGCTCTAATTGGTTCCACATGGAGACACCAGCTCTACACATTCGTATTTTCTAGGGAGAAAGCTAGAGGAACTGCTGCAAACAAACATGATATTTCTGTTTGTTTAAATGACATTTTATGCACTTGCCTAACGAAAAGACTGCTTTTCTCCAAAATCATTTTCACTGTGATTTTCTCTGTCCATTGCTTATGAATCCCATGCCATTTTGTGCGTATAACACTGCATGAAACCAGAAATATCCGGTTGTGTTTTGGCTAACTCAATCCCGATATTGCGACAGACCCCGTGTTTGTGTTTTCTGGATATTATGGAAGCACTTTATTGTTTGGAATGTTTTTTATCAGGAAATATTTAATTTTGTAATGAGAGACTAAATTGGTTCCACATGGAGACAGCAGCTCTACACATTCGTATTTTCTAGGGAGAAAACAAGAGGAACTTCGGCAAACAAACATGATATTTCTGATTGTTTACATGACATTTTAAGCACTAGCGTAACGAAAAGACTTTGCTTTTCTCCAAAACCATTTTCACTGTGATTTTCTCGGTCCATTACATATGAACTACTCAACTCTTTGTCCAGATATGAGTGGAATAAACCAGAAATATGAGGTTGTGTTATGCCTGACTGAATGTCAGAAATTGCGACAGCCTCTGTGTTTGTGTTTTCTGGATATTATCAAAGGACTTTGTTGTTTTGAATGGTTTTCATAAGGGAAGATTTAATTTTGTACTCGGAAGCTCTTAATGGTTCCACATGGAGACACCAGCTCTAAACATTCGTATTTTCTAGTGAGAAAGCAAGAGGAAATCTGGCAAACAAACATGATAATTCTGTTTGTTTACATGACATTTTATGCACTTGCCTAACAAAAAGACTTTGCTTTTCTCCAAAACCATTTTCACTGTGATTTTCTCGGTCCATTACATACGAACTACACAACACTTTGTCCAGATATGAGTGGATGAAACCAGAAATATGCGGTTGTGTTTTGCCTAAATGAATCCCAGAATTTGCAACAGCCTCTGTGTTTGTGTTTTCTGCATATTATTGAAGGACTTTATTGTTTTGAATGGTTTTTATCAGGGAACATTTAATTTTGTACTGGGAAGCTCTAATTGGTTCCACATGGAGACACCAGCTCTACACATTCGTATTTTCTAGGAGAACGCTAGAGGAACTGCGGCAAACAAACATGATATTTATGTTTCTATGCATGATATTTTATGGACTTGCCTAACAAAAAGACTTTGCTTTTCTCCAAAACCATTTTCACTGTGATATTCTCAGTCCATTGCATACGAATTCCACAGCACTTTGTCCTGATATGACTGGATGAAACCAGAAATATCCGGTTGTATTTTGGCTAACTCAATCCGAGATTTGCCACAGCATCTGAGTTTGTGTTTTGCAGATATTATCGATGCACTTTATTGGGTTTTTTTTTTTGACAGGCAGAGTAGACAGTGAGAGAGAGACAGAGAGAAAGGTCTTCCTTTTTGCCATTGGTTCACCCTCCAATGGCCGCCGCGATAGCGCGCTGCGGCTGGCGCACCACGCTGATCCGAAGCCAGGAGCCAGGTGCTTCTCCTGGTCTCCCATGCAGGTGCAGGGCCCAAGCACTTGGGCCATCCTCCACTGCACTCCCTGGCCACAGCAGAGAGCTGGCCTGGAAGAGGGGCAACCGGGACAGGATTGGTGCCCCAACCGGGACTAGAACCCGGTGTGCCAGCGCCGCAGGGCAGAGGATTAGCCTAGTGAGCTGCGGCGCGGGCCGCACTTTATTGTTTTGAATGCTTTTTATCAGGGAATATTTAATTTTGTACTGGGAAGCTCTAATTGGTTCCACATGGAGACACCAGCTCTACACATTCATATTTTCTACGAGAAAGCTAGAGGAACTGCGGCAAACAAACATGATATTTCAGTTTGTTTACATGATATTTTATGCAGTTGCCTAACGAAAAGACTTTGCTTTTCTCCAAAACCATTTTTAGTGTGATTTTCTTGGTTCATTACATATGAACTACACAACACTTTGTCCAGATATGAGTGGATGAAACCAGAAATATGCGGTTGTGTTTTGCCTAACTGAATCGCAGAAATAGGGACAGCCTGTGTGTTTGTGTTTTCTGGATATTAGCTAAGGACTTTATTATTTTGAATGGTTTTTATCAGGGAACATTTAATTTTGTGCTGGGAAGATCTAGTTGGTTCCACATGGAGACACCAGCTCTACACATTCGTATTTTCTAGGAGAAAGCTAGAGGAACTGCGGCAAACAAACATGATATTTCTGTTTCTTTACATGATATTTTATGCACTTGCCTAATGAAAAGACTTTGCTTTTCTCCAAAACCATTTTCACTGTGATTTTCTCAGTCCATTGCATACGAATTCCACACCACTTTGTCCGGATATGACTGGATGAAACCGGAAATATCTGGTTTTGTTTTGGCTAGCTCAATCCCAGATATTGCCACAGCCCCTGTGTTTGTGTTTTCTGGATATTATCGATGCACTTTATTGTTTTGAATGTTTTTCATCAGGGAATATTTAATTTTGTATGGGGAAACTCTAATTGGTTCCACATGGAGACACCAGCTCTACACATTCGTATTTTCAATTGAGAAAGCTAGAGGAACTGCGGCAAACAAACATGATATTTCTCTTTCTTTACATGACAATTTATGCACTTGCCTAACAAAAAGACTTTGCTTTTCTCCAAAACCATTTTCATGGTGATTGTCTCAGTCCATTGCATACGAATTCCACAACACTTTGTCCGGGTATGACTGGATGAATCCGAAAATATTCAGTTTTCTTTTGGCTAACTCAATCCCCGATATTGCGACATCCCCTGTGTTTGTGTTTTCTGGATATTATCGATGCACTTTATTGTTTTGAATTTTTTTTATCAGGGAATATTTAATTTTGTACTGGGAAACTCTAATTGGTTCCACATGGAGGCACCTGCTCTACACATTCATATTTTCTAGGGAGAAAGCAAGAGGAACTTCAGCAAACAAACATGATCTTTCTATTTGTTTACATGACATTTTAAGTACTAGCATAACGAAAAAATATTGCTTTTCTCCAAAACCATTTTCACTTTGATTTTCTTGGTCCATTACATGCGAAATACAAAACTCTTTGTCCAGATATGAGTGGATGAAACCAGAAATATGCGGTTATGTTATGCCTGACTGAATGCTAGAATTGGCGACAGCCTCTCTGTTTGTGTTTTCTGGGTATTATCAATGCGCTTTATTGTTTTGAATGTTTTGTATCAGGGATTATTTAATTTTGTGCTGGGAAACTCGAAATGGTTCCACATAGAGACACCAGCTCCACAAATTTGTATTTTCAATTGAAAACGCTAGAGGAACTTCCGCAAACAAACATGATATTTCTGTTTCTATATATGTCATTTTATGCACTTGCCTAACGAAAAGACTTTGCTTTTCTCCAAAACCATTTTCACTGTGATTTTCTCGGTCCATTACATACGAACTACACAACACTTTGTCCAGATATGAGTGGATGAAACCAGAAATATGCGGTTGTGTTTTGCCTAAATGAATCCCAGAATTTGCAACAGCCTCTGTGTTTGTGTTTTCTGCATATTATTGAAGGACTTTATTGTTTTGAATGGTTTTTATCAGGGAACATTTAATTTTGTACTGGGAAGCTCTAATTGGTTCCACATGGAGACACCAGCTCTACACATTCGTATTTTCTAGGAGAACGCTAGAGGAACTGCGGCAAACAAACATGATATTTATGTTTCTATGCATGATATTTTATGGACTTGCCTAACAAAAAGACTTTGCTTTTCTCCAAAACCATTTTCACTGTGATATTCTCAGTCCATTGCATACGAATTCCACAGCACTTTGTCCTGATATGACTGGATGAAACCAGAAATATCCGTTTGTATTTTGGCTAACTCAATCCGAGATTTGCCACAGCATCTGAGTTTGTGTTTTGCAGATATTATCGATGCACTTTATTGGGTTTTTTTTTTTTGACAGGCAGAGTAGACAGTGAGAGAGAGACAGAGAGAAAGGTCTTCCTTTTTGCCATTGGTTCACCCTCCAATGGCCGCCGCGATAGCGCGCTGCGGCTGGCGCACCACGCTGATCCGAAGCCAGGAGCCAGGTGCTTCTCCTGGTCTCCCATGCAGGTGCAGGGCCCAAGCACTTGGGCCATCCTCCACTGCACTCCCTGGCCACAGCAGAGAGCTGGCCTGGAAGAGGGGCAACCGGGACAGGATTGGTGCCCCAACCGGGACTAGAACCCGGTGTGCCAGCGCCGCAGGGCAGAGGATTAGCCTAGTGAGCTGCGGCACGGGCCGCACTTTATTGTTTTGAATGCTTTTTATCAGGGAATATTTAATTTTGTACTGGGAAGCTCTAATTGGTTCCACATGGAGACACCAGCTCTACACATTCATATTTTCTACGAGAAAGCTAGAGGAACTGCGGCAAACAAACATGATATTTCAGTTTGTTTACATGATATTTTATGCAGTTGCCTAATGAAAAGACTTTGCTTTTCTCCAAAACCATTTTTAGTGTGATTTTCTTGGTTCATTACATATGAACTACACAACACTTTGTCCAGATATGAGTGGATGAAACCAGAAATATGCGGTTGTGTTTTGCCTAACTGAATCGCAGAAATAGGGACAGCCTGTGTGTTTGTGTTTTCTGGATATTAGCTAAGGACTTTATTATTTTGAATGGTTTTTATCAGGGAACATTTAATTTTGTGCTGGGAAGATCTAGTTGGTTCCACATGGAGACACCAGCTCTACACATTCGTATTTTCTAGGAGAAAGCTAGAGGAACTGCGGCAAACAAACATGATATTTCTGTTTCTTTACATGATATTTTATGCACTTGCCTAATGAAAAGACTTTGCTTTTCTCCAAAACCATTTTCACTGTGATTTTCTCAGTCCATTGCATACGAATTCCACACCACTTTGTCCGGATATGACTGGATGAAACCGGAAATATCTGGTTTTGTTTTGGCTAGCTCAATCCCAGATATTGCCACAGCCCCTGTGTTTGTGTTTTCTGGATATTATCGATGCACTTTATTGTTTTGATTGTTTTTCATCAGGGAATATTTAATTTTGTATGGGGAAACTCTAATTGGTTCCACATGGAGACACCAGCTCTACACATTCGTATTTTCAATTGAGAAAGCTAGAGGAACTGCGGCAAACAAACATGATATTTCTCTTTCTTTACATGACAATTTATGCACTTGCCTAACAAAAAGACTTTGCTTTTCTCCAAAACCATTTTCATGGTGATTGTCTCAGTCCATTGCATACGAATTCCACAACACTTTGTCCGGGTATGACTGGATGAATCCGAAAATATTCAGTTTTCTTTTGGCTAACTCAATCCCCGATATTGCGACATCCCCTGTGTTTGTGTTTTCTGGATATTATCGATGCACTTTATTGTTTTGAATTTTTTTTATCAGGGAATATTTAATTTTGTACTGGGAAACTCTAATTGGTTCCACATGGAGGCACCTGCTCTACACATTCATATTTTCTAGGGAGAAAGCAAGAGGAACTTCAGCAAACAAACATGATCTTTCTATTTGTTTACATGACATTTTAAGTACTAGCATAACGAAAAAATATTGCTTTTCTCCAAAACCATTTTCACTTTGATTTTCTTGGTCCATTACATGCGAAATACAAAACTCTTTGTCCAGATATGAGTGGATGAAACCAGAAATATGCGGTTATGTTATGCCTGACTGAATGCTAGAATTGGCGACAGCCTCTCTGTTTGTGTTTTCTGGGTATTATCAATGCGCTTTATTGTTTTGAATGTTTTGTATCAGGGATTATTTAATTTTGTGCTGGGAAACTCGAAATGGTTCCACATAGAGACACCAGCTCCACAAATTTGTATTTTCAATTGAAAACGCTAGAGGAACTTCCGCAAACAAACATGATATTTCTGTTTCTATATATGTCATTTTATGCACTTGCCTAACGAAAAGACTTTGCTTTTCTCCAAAACCATTTTCACTGTGATTTTCTCGGTCCATTACATATGAACTGCACAACACTTTGTACGCATATGAGCGGATGAAACCAGCAATATGCGGTTGTGTTTTGGCTAACTCAATCCCAGAATTTGCAACAGCCTCTGTGTTTTTAGTTTTCTGGATATTATCGAAGGACTTCATTGTTTTGAATGGTTTTTATCAGGGAAAATTTAATTTTGTACTGGGAAGCTCTAATTGGTTCCACATGGAGACACCAGCTCTACACATTCGTATTTTCTAGGAGAAAGCTAGAGGAACTGCGGCAAACAAACATGATATTTCTCTTTCTATACATGATATTTTATGCACTTGCCTAAGAAAAGACTTTGATTTTCTCCAAAACCATTTTCACTGTGATTTTCTCGGTCCATTGCACATGAATTCCACACCACTTTGTCCGGATATGACTGGAAGTAACCGGAAATATCCGGTTGTGTTTTGGCTAGCTCAATCCCAGATATTTTAACAGCCCCTGTGTTTGTGTTTTCTGGATATTATCAACGCACTTTATTGTTTTGAATGGTTTTTATCTGGGAACATTTAATTTTGTACTGGGAAGCTCTAATTGGTTCCACATGGAGACACCAGCTCTACACATTCGTATTTTCTCGGAGAAAGCTAGAGGAACTGCGGCAAACAAACATGATATTTCTCTTTCTATACATGATATTTTATGCACTTGCCTAATGAAAAGACTTTGCTTTTCTCCAAAACCATTTTCACTGTGATTTTCTCAGTCCATTGCATACGAATTCCACACGACTTTGTCCGGATATGACTGGATGAAACCGGAAATATCCGGTTTTGTTTTGGCTAACTCAATCCCAGATATTGCGACAGCCCTTGTGTTTGTGTTTTCGTGATATTATCGATGCACTTTATTGTTTTGAATGCTTTTTATCAGGGAATATTGAATTTTGTACTGGGAAGCTCTAATTGGTTCCAAGTCGAGACACCAGCTCTACACATTCGTATTTTCTAGGAGAAAGCTAGAGGAACTGCGGCAAACAAACATGATATTTCTCTTTCTATACATGATATTTTATGCACTTGCCTAATGAAAAGACTTTGATTTTCTCCAAAACCATTTTCACTGTGATTTTCTCAGTCCATTGCATATGAATTCCACATCACTTTGTCCTGATATGACTGGATGAAACCGGAAATATCCGGTTGTGTTTTGGCTAGCTCAATCCCAGATATTGCGACAGCCCTTGTGTTTGTGTTTTCTGGGTATTATCAATGCACTTTATTGTTTTGAATGTTTTTTATCTGGGATTATTTAATTTTGTACTGGGAAACTCGAAATGGTTCGACATGGAGACAGCAGCTCTACACATTCGTATTTTCAATTGAGTATCTAGAGGAACTGCGGCAAACAAACATGATATTTCTCTTTCTATACATGATATTTTATGCACTTGCCTAATGAAAAGACTTTGCTTTTCTCCCAAACTATTTTCACTGTGATTTTCTCGGTCAATTACATACGAACTACAAAATTCTTTGTCCAGATATGAGTGGATTAAACCGGAAATATCCGGTTTTGTTTTGGCTATCTCAATCCCAGATATTGCGACAGCCCCTGTGTTTGTGTTTTCTGGATATTATCGATGCACGTTATTGTTTGGAATGTTTTTTTATCAGGGAACATTTTATTTTGTACTGGGAAGCTCTAATTGGTTCCACATGGAGACACCAGCTCTACACATTCGTATTTTCTAGGATAAAGCTAGAGGAACTGCGGCAAACAAACATGATATTTCTGTGTGTTTACATGATATTTTATGCAGTTGCCTAACGAAAAGACTTTGCTTTTCTCCAAAACCATTTTCACTGTGATTTTCTCGGTTCATTGCATACGAATTCCACACCACTTTGTCCGGATATGACTGGAAGAAACCGGAAATATCCGGTTATGTTTTGGCTAGTTGAGTCCCAGATATTTTGACAGCCCCTGTATTTGTGTTTTCTGGATATTATCGATGCACGTTATTTTTTTGAATGTTTTTTTATCAGGGAACATTTAATGTTGTACTGGGAAACTCTAATTGATTCCACATGGAGACACCAGCTCTACACATTCCTTTTTTCTAGGGAGAAAGCAAGAGGAACTTTGGCAAACAAATCTGATATTTTTGTTTGTTTACATGACATTTTATGCTCTTGCCTAACGAAAAGACTTTGCTTTTCTCCAAAATCATTTTCACTGTGATTTTCTCGGTCCATTACATATGAACTGCCAAACTCTTTGTCCAGGTATGAGTGGATGAAACCAGAAATATGCGGTTGTGTTATGCCTGAATGAATGCCAGAAATTGCGACAGTCTCTGTGTTTGTGTTTTTTGGATATTAGCTAAGGACTTTATTGTTTTGAATGGTTTTTATCAGGGAACATTTAATTTTGTACTGGGAAGCTCTAATTGGTTCCACATGGAGACACCAGCTCTACACATTCATATTTTCTAGGAGAAAGCTAGAGGAACTGCGGCAAACAAACATGATATTTCTGTGTGTTTACATGATATTTTATGCAGTTGCCTAACGAAAAGACTTTGCTTTTCTCCAAAACCATTTTTAGTGTGATTTTCTTGGTTCATTGCATACGAATTCCACACCACTTTGTAAGGATATGACTGGATGAACCAGAAATATGCGGTTGTGTTTTGGCTAACTCAATCCCAGATATTGAGACAGACCCTGTGTTTGTGTTTTCTGGATATTATCGATGCATGTTATTGTTTTGAATGTGTTTTTTATCAGGGAACATTTAATTTTGTACTGGGAAACCCTAATTGGTTCCATATGGAGACACCAGCTCTACACATTCGTAATTTCTAGGGAGCAAGCAAGAGGAACTGTGGCAAACAAATCTGATATTTTTGTTTGTTTACATGACATTTCATGCTCTTGCCTAACGAAAAGACTTTGCTTTTCTCCAAAACCATTTTAACTGTGATTTTCTCGGTCCATTACATACGAACTACAAAACTCTTTGTCCAGATATGAGTGGATGAAACCAGAAATATGCGGTTGTGTTATGCCTGACTGAATGCCAGAAATTGCGACAGCCTCTGTGTTTGTATTTTCTGGATATTATCGAAGGACTTTATTGTTTTGAATGGTTTTTATCAGGCAACATTTAATTTTGTACTGGGAAACTCTAATTGGTTCCACATGGAGACACCAACTCTACACATTCGTATTTTCTAGGAGAAAGCTAGAGGAACTGTGGCAAACAAACATGATATTTTTGTTTGTTTACATGACATTTTATGCACTTGCCTAACGAAAAGACTTTGCTTTTCTCCAAAACCAGTTTGAGGGTCATTTTCTGAGTCCATTGCATACCAGTTCCACAACACTTTGTGCGGATATTACTGGATGAAACCGGAAATACTGGTTATCTTTTGGCTAAGTCAAACCCCGATATTGCCACAGTCCCTGTGTTTGTGTTTTCTGGATATTATCGATGCAGTTTATTGTTTTGAATGTTTTTTTTATCAGGGAACATTTAATTTTGTACTGGGAAACTCTAATTGGTTCCACATGGAGACACCAGCTCTACATATTCGTATTTTCTAAGAGAAAGCTAGAGGAACTGCGGCAAACAAGCATGATATTTCTGTTTGTTTACATGATATTTTATGCAGTTGCCTAACGAAAAGACTTTGCTTTTCTCCAAAACCATTTTTAGTGTGATTTTCTTGGTTCGTTACATATGAACTACACAACACTTTGTCCAGGTATGAGTGGATGAAACCAGAAATATGCGGTTGTGTTATGCCTGACTGAATCGCAGAAATTGGGACAGCCTGTGTTTTTGGGTTTTCTGGATATTAGCTAAGGACTTTATTGTTTTGAATGGTTTTTATCAGGGAACATTTAATTTTGTACTGGGAAGCTCTAATTGGTTCCACATGGATACACCAGCTCTACACATTATATTTTCAATTGAGAAAGCTAGAGGAACTGCGGCAAACAAACATGATATTTCTGTTTCTATACATGATATTTTATGCAGTTGCCTAATGAAAAGACTTTGCTTTTCTCCAAAACCGTTTTCACTGTGCTTTTCTCAGTCCATTGCATACGAATTCCACACCGCTTTGTCCGGATATGACTGGATGAAAGCAGAAATATTCGGTTGTGTTTTGGCTAACTCAATCCCAGATATTGCGACAGCCCCTGTGTTTGTGTTTTCTGGATATTATCGAAGGACTTTATTGTTTTGAATGTTTTGTATCAGGGAATATTTATTTTTGTACTGGGAAACTCTAATTGATTCTACATGGAGACACCAGCTCTACACATTCGTATTTTTTAGGGAGAAAGCAAGAGGAACTATGGCAAACAAATCTGATATTTTTGTTTGTTTACATGACATTTTATGCTCTTGCCTAACAAAAAGACTTTGCTTTTCTCCAAAACCATTTTCACTGTGATTTTCTCGGTCCATTACATACGAACTGCACAACACTTTGTCCACATATGAGCGGATGAAACCAGAAATATGCTGTTGTGTTTTGGCTAACTCAATCCCAGATATTGCTACAGCCTCTGTGTTTGTGTTTTCTGGATATTAGCTAAGGACTTTATTGTTTTGAATGGTTTTTATCAGGGAACATTTAATTTTGTACTGGGAAGCTCTAATTGGTTCCACATGGAGACACCAGCTCTACACATTCCTATTCTCTAGGATAAAGCTAGAGGAACTGTGGCAAACAAATCTGATATTTTTGTTTGTTTACATGACATTTTATGCACTTGCCTAATGAAAAGACTTTGCTTTTCTCCAAAACCATTTTCACTGTGATTTTCTCGGTCCATTACATATGAACTACACATCACTTTGTCCGGATATGAGTGGATGAAACCAGAAATATTCGGTTGTGTATTGGCTAACTCAATCCCAGATATTGCAACAGCCTCTGTGTTTGTGTTTTCTGGATATTATCGAAGGACTTTATTGTTTTGAATGTTTTTTATCAGGGAACATTTAATTTTGTTCTTGGAAACACTAGTTGATTCCACATGGAGACACCAGCAGTCCACATTTGTATTTTGTAGGGAGAAATCTAGAGGATGTGAGGCAAACAAACATGATATTTCTGTTTTTAAAAATGACATTTTAGGAATACTGAAGATGGCGGATAGTGAGGACGTGTGCCTTAGTTTGGGAAAATAAACTTTCATAAAAGTGGAATTACTGTAGCCTCAGGAAAAGACTCAAGAAAAAAAACTGCAGAGGAAACGCTTCCGGATCTTGTGGATGAGACACAGAGGACTTACAGGGAACCCACCGCGTGGAAAACCAACCGAGAGGAGCCGAGCGGCAGCGGCAGGAGAGGAGCCAGAGCCACAGAATCTCGCCAGCGCGGGAACGGAGGACGGTAAGACAAAGACCTGAGAAGTCCGAGACATTGGGGGGAGGGGGAACAGAGGCCTCTCCCTTCACTCACCAAGCAAAACAAAGAGCACCGCGATTTTACATACGTAAAGCTCAGCCAAACTCAGTATCTTTAGCGAAACTGGAGAACACATTGAGGGCTGCATAAACTCTGTGTATGGTCCCAGGGGTAGATCAAACGAATACTCACAGAGGCTAGATTTCAACTACCCTCAACTCCACTCCCAACTGAGTCAAAAGAAAAAAGAGAGAGAGAGAGAGAGAGAGAGAGCGTCCCAGCAAGGAGCAAGTAATCTGGGAGAGTCGCTCTTTACACAGCCTTAAACCTCAAGAAACAAGCATAGCTCTCTGGTCACACCCATCACAGCCCCTAAGGCTCCAACAAAACAGACAGCTCACTTAGAGGCATAGTATAACGAGAGAAAAAAAAACAAAAACAAAAACACCACAAATTATCTCTAACATGCCAAGCAAGAAACATAGAAGCGGAGGTACCAAAAACAAGGAAGGCACTATGACGCCCCCAAGTGAACAAGACACGCCAATGCAAGATTATGAAGATGAAGAGATAGAGCAAATGCAAGAAGCAGATTTCAAAAAATTCATAAGAACATTAAGAAGTTCTCAAAAACAAATTCTTGAACTACAGAAATCCTTAATGGACAAGATAGAAAATCTCTCCCGTGAAAATGAAATATTAAGGAGGAATCAAAATGAAATGAAAAAATTAGTGGAACAGGAAACTGCGATACTGACAAAAAACCTCAATGAAATGAAGAACTCAATAGATCAAATGGCAAACACATTAGAGAGCCTTAAAAACAGAATGGATGAAGCAAAAGAGAGAATATCAGAATTAGAAGACAGAGAACAGGAAAGGAAACAGTCAAATCAAAGAAAAGAAGAAGAAATCAGAAATCTAAAAAATACTGTCAGGAATCTACAGGATACTATTAAAAAACCCAACATTCGTGTTCTAGGAGTTCCTGAAGGCATGGAAAGGGAGAAAGGATTAGAAGGCCTTTTTAGTGAGATACTAGCAGAAAATTTCCCAAGTTTGGAGAAGGACAGAGACATCCTAATACAGGAAGCTCATAGAACCCCTAATAAACATGATCAAAAGAGATCCTCACCACGACACGTCATAATCAAACTCACCACAGTGAAACACAAAGAAAAGATCCTAAAATGTGCAAGAGAGAAACGCCAGATTACTCTCAGAGGATCTCCAATTAGACTTACAGCTGATTTCTCATCAGAAACCCTACAAGCCAGGAGAGAATGGCGAGATATAGCCCAGGTACTAAGAGAGAAAAACTGCCAGCCCAGAATATTATATCCTGCAAAGCTCTCATTTGTGAATGAAGGTGAAATAAAGACCTTTCACAGCAAACAGAAATTGAAAGAATTTGTCGCCACTCGTCCAGCCCTGCAAAAGATGCTTAAAGATGTCTTACATACAGAAACACAGAAACACGGTCACCAATATGAAAGAAGGTAAAGGAAGGAAACCTCAGAGCAAAAGATCACAGGAATCTCAAAACAGATATTAGAAAATATCTTTGGCAAATGGCAGGGCAAAGTTACTCCTTCACAATAGTCACATTGAATGTTAATGGCTTGAACTGTCCAGTTAAAAGACACCGATTGGCCGATTGGGTTAAGGAACAAAACCCATCCTTTTGCTGCTTACAAGAAACCCATCTATCCAACAATGATCCATACAAGCTGAGAGTGAAAGGCTGGAAAAAGATATACCACGCCAACAGAAATGAAAAGAGAGCAGGCGTAGCCATCTTAATATCGGACAACATAAACTTTACCACAAAAACTGTTAGGAGAGACAAAGAGGGGCACTATATAATGATTAAGGGATCCATTCAACAGGAAGATATAACAATTATCAACGTATATGCACCTAATTACAGGGCACCAGCTTATTTAAAAGACTTGTTAAGGGACTTAAAGTGAGACTTAGACCACAATACAATAGTACTGGGGGACTTCAATACTCCACTCTCAGAGATAGACAGATCAACAGGACAGAAGATCAACAAGGAGACAGTAGATTTAAATGGCACTATAGCCCAAATGGATCTAACAGACATCTACAGAACATTTCATCCTACATCTAAGGACTTTACATTCTTCTCAGCAGTACATGGAACCCTCTCTAGGATTGACCACATACTAGGCCATAAAGCAAGTCTCAGCAAATTCAAAAGAATTAGAATCATACCATGCAGCTTCTCAGACCACAAAGGAATGAAATTGGAAATTGTCAACTCAGGAATCCCTAGAGCACGTGCAAACACATGGAGATTGAACAACATGCTCCTGAATGAACAATGGGTCATAGAAGAAATTAAAAGAGAAATCAAAAATTTTCTGGAAGTAAATGAGGATAACAGCACAACATACCAAAACCTATGGGATACAACAAAAGCAGTGTTAAGAGGAAAGTTTATATCAATAGGTGCCTACATCAAGAAATTGGAAAGGCACCAAATAGATGAGCTTTCAAGTCATCTCAAGGATCTAGAAAATCTGCAGCAAACCAAACCCAAACCCAGTAGGAGAAGAGAAATAATTAAAATCAGAGAAGAAATCAACAGGATTGAATCCAAAAAAAACATTACAAAAAATCAGCCAAACGAGGAGCTGGTTTTTTGAAAAAATAAACAAAATTGACACCCCATTGTCCCAACTAACTAAAAAAAGAAGAGAAAAGACCCAAATCAATAGGATCAGAGATGAAATGGGAAACGTAACAACAGACGCCACAGAAATAAAAAGAATCATCAGAAATTACTACAAGGACTTGTATGCCAGCAAACAGGGAAATCTATCAGAAATGGACAGATTCTTGGACACATACAACCTCCCTAAATTGAGCCAGGAAGACATAGAAAACCTAAACAGACCCATAACTGACACAGAAATTGAAACAGTAATAAAGGCCCTCCCAACAAAGAAAAGCCCAGGGCCAGATGGATTCACTGCTGAGTTCTACCAGACATTTAGAGAAGAACTAACTCCAATTCTTCTCAAACTATTCAGAGCAATCGAAAAAGAGGGAATCCTCCCAAATTCTTTCTATGAAGCCACCATCACCTTAATTCCTAAGCCAGAAAGAGACGCAACATTGAAAGAGAATTACAGACCAATATCCCTGATGAACATAGATGCAAAAATTCTCAATAAAATTCTGGCCAATAGAATGCAACAACACATCAGAAAGATCATCCACCCAGACCAAGTGGGATTCATCCCCGGTATGCAGGGATGGTTCAACATTCGCAAAACAATCAACGTAATACACTACATTAACAGACTGCAGAAGAAAAACCATATGATTCTCTCAATAGATGCAGAGAAAGCATTTGATAAAATACAACACCCTTTCATGATGAAAACTCTAAGCAAACTGGGTATGGAAGGAACATTCCTTAATACAATCAAAGCAATATATGAAAAACCCACGACCAACATCCTATTGAATGGGGAAAAGTTGGAAGCATTTCCACTGAAATCTGGTACCAGACAGGGATGCCCTCTCTCACCACTGCTATTCAATATAGTTCTGGAAGTTTTGGCCAGAGCTATTAGGCAAGAAAAAGAAATTAAAGGGATACAAATCGGGAAGGACGAACTCAAACTATCCCTCTTTGCAGATGATATGATTCTTTATTTAGGGGACCCAAAGAACTCTACTAAGAGACTGCTGGAACTCATCGAAGAGTTTGGCAAAGTAGCAGGATATAAAATTAATGCACAAAAATCAACAGCCTTTGTATACACAGGCAATGCCACGGCTGAGGAAGAACTTCTAAAATCAATCCCATTCACAATAGCTACAAAAACAATCAAATACCTTGGAATAAACTTAACCAAAGACGTTAAATATCTGTACGATGAAAACTACAAAACCTTACAGAAAGAAATAGAAGAGGATACCAAAAAATGGAGAAATCTTCCATGCTCATGGATCGGAAGAATCAATATCATCAAAATGTCTATCCTCCCAAAAGCAATTTATACATTCAATGCAATACCCATCAAGATCCCGAAGACCTTCTTCTCAGATCTAGAAAAAATGATGCTGAAATTCATATGGAGACACAGAAGACCTCGAATAGCCAAAGCAATCCTGTACAACAAAAACAAAGCCGGAGGCATCACAATACCTGATTTTAGGACATACTACAGGGCAGTTGTTATCAAAACAGCATGGTACTGGTACAGAAACAGATGGATAGACCAATGGAACAGAATAGAAACACCAGAAATCAATCCAAACATCTACAGCCAACTTATATTTGACCAAAGATCCAAATCTAATCCCTGGAATAAGGACAGTCTATTCAATAAATGGTGCTGGGAAAATTGGATTTCCACATGCAGAAGCTTGAAGCAAGACCCATACCTATCACCTTACACAAAAATTCACTCAACATGGATTAAAGACTTAAATCTACGACCCGAAACCATCAAATTATTAGAGAGCATTGGAGAAACCCTGCAAGATATAGGCACAGGCAAAGACTTCCTGGAAAATACTCCAACAGCACAGGCAGTCAAAACCAAAATTAACATTTGGGATTGCATCAAATTGAGAAGTTTCTGTACTTCAAAAGAAACAGTCAGGAAAGTGAGAGGCAACCAACAGAATGGGAAAAAATATTCGCAAACTATACTACAGATAAAGGATTGATAACCAGAATCTAAAAGGAAATCAAGAAAATCCACAACAACAAAACAAACAACCCACTTAAGAGATGGGCCAAGGACCTCAATAGACATTTTTCGAAAGCGGAAATCCAAATGGCCAACAGACACATGAAAAAATGTTCAAATCACTAGCAATCAGAGAAATGCAAATCAAAACCACAATGAGGTTCCATCTCACCCCGGTGAGAATAGCTCACATTCAGAAATCTACCAACAATAGATGCTGGAGAGGATGTGGGGAAAAAGGGACACTAACCCACTGTTGGTGGGAATGCAAACTGGTTAAGCCACTATGGAAGTCTGTCTGGAGATTCCTCAGAAACCTGAACATAACCCTACCATACAACCCAGCCATCCCACTCCTTGGAATTTACCCAAAGGACTTTAATTTTGCAAATAAAAAAGCCATCTGCACATTAATGTTTATTGCAGCTCAATTCACAATAGCTAAGACCTGGAATCAACCCAAATGCCCATCAACAGTAGACTGGATAAAGAAATTATGGGACACGTACTCCATAGAATTCTATACAGCAGTAAGAAACAATGAAACCCAGTCATTTGAAACAAGATGGAGCAATCTGGAAAACATCATGCTGAGTGAATTAAGCCAGTCCCAAAGAGAAAAATATAATTTGCTTTCCCTGATCGGTGACAACTGAGCGCCAAAGAGAAAACCTGTTAAGTGAAATGGACACTATAAGCAACAATGAACTGATCAGCTCCTGTCCTGACTTTAGATGTACAATGTAATACTTTATCCTTTTGAGTATTTGTTGTTGTTGTTGTTGTTCTAGTACTATTGGTTGAACTCAGTAATTAACACACAATTATTCTCAGGTGTTTAAATTTTAACTGAAAAGTGATCCCTGTTAAATCTAAGAGTGGAAAAAGAGAGGGAGGAGATGAACAATTAGGAACATGCTCAATCGGACTGGCCGCAAATGGTGGAGTTAGAAATGTGCAGGGGATTCCAACACAATTCCATCAAGATGGCATGTACCAATGCCATCGCAGTAGTCCAGGTGATCAATTTCAGCTCACAATTGATAGATCTGATAGGTCTAAGAGTCAAAGAGATCACACAAACAAGACAAGTATCTGCTAATACTAACTGATAGAATCAAAAAGGGAGAGAAAGATCCAACATGGGAAGTGGGATACACAGCAGACTCATAGGATGGCAGATGTCCTAAACAACACTCCGGCCTCAGAATCAGCCCTCAAGGCATTCAGATCTGGCTGAAGAGCCCATGAGAGTATAGCAGGCATGGAAAGCCAAGATATCATGGAAAAAAAAAGACCTAAATGAATGATCTCTGTGAGTGAGATCCCAGTGGAAAGAACGGGGCCATCAAAGAAGGAGGTACCCTTCTCCGAAGGGAGGAGAGAACCTCCACTTTGACTGTGACCCTATCGGAATAAGATCAAAGTCAGCGAACTCTAAAGGCTTCCATAGCCCTGGCAACTCATGACTAGAGCCTAGGGAGATTACTGACGCCATGAACCGGAGTGTCAAATTGTTAAGTCAGCAACAGGAGTCACTGTGTACTTACACCCCATGCAGGATCTGTCCCTAATGTGTCGTCTAAAGCCAAGTGAAGCTATGACTGGTATTGAAACAGTATTTTTATACTTTGCGTTTCTGTGTGGGTGCAGACTGATGAGGTCTTTACTAATTATATACTGAAGTGATGTTCTGTATATAAAGAGAATTGGAAATGAAAAAAAAAAAAAAACAACCTGGTGTTAAAATGGAAATGGCATAGAAAATTAATTATTTTGAAAAAAAAATTATGTAGGATCTCTGTCTTTAATGTGCTGTACATTGCTATTTAATGCTATAATTAGTAATCCAATGGTAGATTTTTCACTTGATGTTGCTATATGGGCAAAATGTTGAAATCTTTACCTAATATGTACTAAACTGATCTTCTGTATACAAAGAGAATTGAAAATGAATCTGTACATGAATGGAAGGGGAAAGGGAGCGGGAGAGGGGAGGGTTGCGGGTGGGAGGGAAGTTATGGGAGGGGGGAACCCATTGTAACCCATAAGCTATACTTTGGAAATTTATATTCATTAAATAAAAGTTTAATAAAAAAATGACATTTTATTTACTTGTCCAAAGAAAAGACTTTGCTTTTCTCCAAAACGGTTTTTACTGTGATTTTCTCCTTCCATTTCATTAGAATTCCACAACACTTTGTCCGGATATGACTGGATGAAAAGAGAAATATCCAGTTGTGTTTTGGCTAACTCAATCCCAGATCTTGCTACAGGCTCTGCTTTGTGTGTTTTTGATATTATCAATGGACTTTATGGTTTAGAATGAATTCAAGCAGGGAATATTTTCTGTGGTGCTTGGAAACTCTAATTAGTTCCACATGGAGACTCAAACTCATCACATTCGTGCTGTCTTCTTCTAGGCAGAAAACTACAGCAATTGCTGCAAACAAACATGATATTTGTGTTGGTGTAGATGACATTTTATGCACTTGCCTAAGAAAATACTTTACCATTCTCCAAAACTAGTTTGAGTGTGATAATCTGAGTCCATTGCATACCAGTTCCACAACACTTTGTGTAGATATGACTGGATGATACCAGAAATATCCTCTTGTGTTATGGCTAACTCAATCCCAGATCTTGCTACAACCTCTGTGTTTGTGTTTTCTGGATATTATCAATGGACTTTACGTTTTAGAATGAATTTCAGTAGAGGAAATTTTGTTTTGTGCTGGAAATGCTAAGTGCTTCCATATGCAGGCCAAACATCTTCGCATTCTTGTTTTCTATGCAGAAAGCTAGAGCAATCGTTGCAAACAAGCATAATATTTATATTTCCAAACATGACTTTTTATCCACTTGGCCAAGAAAAAGAGTTTGCTTTTCTCCCAAACGAGTTTGAGGGTGATTATCTGAGTGCATTGCATTCCAGTTCCACACACATTGTGTAGACATGACTGGATGAACCAGAAATGTATCCCCTTGTGTTATGGCTAACTCAATCCCAGATCTTGCTACAGCTTCTGTGTTTGTGTTTTCTGGATATTATCAATGGACTTTACGTTTTAGAATGAATTTCAGTAGAGGAAAATTTTGTTTTGTGCTGGAAATGTTAAGTGCTTCCAATTGCAGGCCAAACGTGTTCACATTTGTGTTTTCTACGCAGAAACCTATAGCAATCGTTGCAAACAAACAGGATATTTATATTTGCAAACATGATTTTTATCCACTTGGCCAAGAAAAAGAGTTTGCTTTTCTCCAAAACCATTTTGAGGGTTATTTTCTGAGTCCATTGCATACCAGTTCCACAACACTTTGTCTGGATATGACTGGATGAGACCAGAAATATCCTCTGGTGTTATGGCTAACTCAATCGCAGATCTTGCTACAGGCTCTGTGTTTGTGTTTTCTGGATATTATCAATGGACTTTACGTTTTAGAATGAATTTCAGTAGAGGGAATTTTGTTTTGTGCTGGAAATGCTGATTGGTTCCACATGCAGGCCAAACGTGTTCACATTCGTGTATTTTATGCAGAAAGCTAGAGTAATCGTTGCAAACAAACATGATATTTCTGTTTGCAAACATGACATTTTATCCACTTGGCCAAGAAAAAGAGTTTGCTTTTCTCCAAAAGCAGTTTGAGGGTGATATTCTGAGTCCATTGCATACCAGTTCCACAACCCTTTGTCTGGATATGACTGGATGAAACCAGAAATATCCTCTTGTGTTATGGCTAACTCAATCAGAGATCTTGCTACAACCTCTGTGTTTGTGTTTTCAGGATATTATCAATGGACTTTACGTTTTAGAATGAATTTAAGCAGAGAATATTTTCTTTGCTTCTGGGAAGCACTAATTAGTTCCACATGGAGACACAAACTCAACACATTCGTGCTGTCTAGGCAGAATACTACAGCAATTGCTGCAAACAAACATGATATTTTTGTTGTGTAGATGACATTTTATGCACTTGCCTAAGAAAATATTTTGCTATTCTCCAAAACCAGTTTGACTGTGATTATCTGAGTCCATTGCATACCAGTTCCACAGCACTTTTTCCGGATATGCCTGGATGAAACCAGAAATATCCTCTTGTGTTATGGCTAACTCAATCCCAGATCTTGCTACAACCTCTGTGTTTTTGTTTTCTGGATATTATCCATGGACTTTACCTTTCAGAATGAATTTCAGTAGAGGAAATTTTGTTTTGTGCTGGAAATTCTTAGTGCTTCCATATGCAGGCCAAACGTCTTCACATGCCTGTTTTCTACGCAGAAAGCTAGAGCAATCGTTGCAAACAAACAGGATATTTATATTTGGAAACATGACTTTTTATCCACTTGGCCAAGAAAAAGAGTTTGCTTTTCTCCAAAACCATTTTGAGGGTTATTTTCTGAGTCCATTGCATACCAGTTCCACAACACTTTGTCCGGATATGACTGGATGAAAAGAGAAATATCCAGTTGTGTTTTGGCTAACTCAATCCCAGATCTTGCTACAGGCTCTGCTTTGTGTGTTTTTGATATTATCAATGGACTTTATGGTTTAGAATGAATTCAAGCAGGGAATATTTTCTGTGGTGCTTGGAAACTCTAATTAGTTCCACATGGAGACTCAAACTCATCACATTCGTGCTGTCTTCTTCTAGGCAGAAAACTACAGCAATTGCTGCAAACAAACATGATATTTGTGTTGGTGTAGATGACATTTTATGCACTTGCCTAAGAAAATACTTTACCATTCTCCAAAACTAGTTTGAGTGTGATAATCTGAGTCCATTGCATACCAGTTCCACAACACTTTGTGTAGATATGACTGGATGATACCAGAAATATCCTCTTGTGTTATGGCTAACTCAATCCCAGATCTTGCTACAACCTCTGTGTTTGTGTTTTCTGGATATTATCAATGGACTTTACGTTTTAGAATGAATTTCAGTAGAGGAAATTTTGTTTTGTGCTGGAAATGCTAAGTGCTTCCATATGCAGGCCAAACATCTTCGCATTCTTGTTTTCTATGCAGAAAGCTAGAGCAATCGTTGCAAACAAGCATAATATTTATATTTCCAAACATGACTTTTTATCCACTTGGCCAAGAAAAAGAGTTTGCTTTTCTCCCAAACGAGTTTGAGGGTGATTATCTGAGTGCATTGCATTCCAGTTCCACACACATTGTGTAGACATGACTGGATGAACCAGAAATGTATCCCCTTGTGTTATGGCTAACTCAATCCCAGATCTTGCTACAGCTTCTGTGTTTGTGTTTTCTGGATATTATCAATGGACTTTACGTTTTAGAATGAATTTCAGTAGAGGAAAATTTTGTTTTGTGCTGGAAATGTTAAGTGCTTCCAATTGCAGGCCAAACGTGTTCACATTTGTGTTTTCTACGCAGAAACCTATAGCAATCGTTGCAAACAAACAGGATATTTATATTTGCAAACATGATTTTTATCCACTTGGCCAAGAAAAAGAGTTTGCTTTTCTCCAAAACCATTTTGAGGGTTATTTTCTGAGTCCATTGCATACCAGTTCCACAACACTTTGTCTGGATATAACTGGATGAGACCAGAAATATCCTCTGGTGTTATGGCTAACTCAATCGCAGATCTTGCTACAGGCTCTGTGTTTGTGTTTTCTGGATATTATCAATGGACTTTACGTTTTAGAATGAATTTCAGTAGAGGGAATTTTGTTTTGTGCTGGAAATGCTGATTGGTTCCACATGCAGGCCAAACGTGTTCACATTCGTGTATTTTATGCAG
The DNA here is from genome assembly GCF_033115175.1 of Lepus europaeus. Taxonomy (NCBI): domain Eukaryota; kingdom Metazoa; phylum Chordata; class Mammalia; order Lagomorpha; family Leporidae; genus Lepus; species Lepus europaeus. The sequence continues at coordinate 84,342,947 of NC_084832.1, forward strand.
AAAGCTAGAGTAATCGTTGCAAACAAACATGATATTTCTGTTTGCAAACATGACATTTTATCCACTTGGCCAAGAAAAAGAGTTTGCTTTTCTCCAAAAGCAGTTTGAGGGTGATATTCTGAGTCCATTGCATACCAGTTCCACAACCCTTTGTCTGGATATGACTGGATGAAACCAGAAATATCCTCTTGTGTTATGGCTAACTCAATCAGAGATCTTGCTACAACCTCTGTGTTTGTGTTTTCAGGATATTATCAATGGACTTTACGTTTTAGAATGAATTTAAGCAGAGAATATTTTCTTTGCTTCTGGGAAGCACTAATTAGTTCCACATGGAGACACAAACTCAACACATTCGTGCTGTCTAGGCAGAATACTACAGCAATTGCTGCAAACAAACATGATATTTTTGTTGTGTAGATGACATTTTATGCACTTGCCTAAGAAAATATTTTGCTATTCTCCAAAACCAGTTTGACTGTGATTATCTGAGTCCATTGCATACCAGTTCCACAGCACTTTTTCCGGATATGCCTGGATGAAACCAGAAATATCCTCTTGTGTTATGGCTAACTCAATCCCAGATCTTGCTACAACCTCTGTGTTTTTGTTTTCTGGATATTATCCATGGACTTTACCTTTCAGAATGAATTTCAGTAGAGGAAATTTTGTTTTGTGCTGGAAATTCTTAGTGCTTCCATATGCAGGCCAAACGTCTTCACATGCCTGTTTTCTACGCAGAAAGCTAGAGCAATCGTTGCAAACAAACAGGATATTTATATTTGGAAACATGACTTTTTATCCACTTGGCCAAGAAAAAGAGTTTGCTTTTCTCCAAAACCATTTTGAGGGTGATTTTCTGAGTCCATTGCATACCAGTTCCACAACAATTTGTCCGGATATGAATGGATGAAACCAGAAATATCCTCTTGTGTTATGGCTAACTGAATCCCAGATCTTGCTACAGGCTCTGCTTTGTGTGTTTTTGATATTATCAATGGACTTTATGGTTTAGAATGAATTCAAGCAGGGAATATTTTCTGTGGTGCTTGGAAACTCTAATTAGTTCCACATGGAGACTCAAACTCATCACATTCGTGCTGTCTTCTTCTAGGCAGAAAACTACAGCAATTGCTGCAAACAAACATGAAATTTGTGTTGGTGTAGATGACATTTTATGCACTTGCCTAAGAAAATACTTTACCATTCTCCAAAACTAGTTTGACTGTGATAATCTGAGTCCATTGCATACCAGTTCCACAACACTTTGTGTAGATATGACTGGATGAGACCAGAAATATCCTCTTGTGTTATGGCTAACTCAATCCCAGATCTTGCTACAACCTCTGTGTTTGTGTTTTCTGGATATTATCCATGGACTTTACGTTTTAGAATGAATTTCAGTAGAGGAAATTTTATTTTGTGCTGGAAATGCTAATTGGTTCCATATGCAGGCCAAACATCTTCGCATTCTTGTTTTCTATGCAGAAAGCTAGAGCAATCGTTGCAAACAAGCATAATATTTATATTTCCAAACATGACTTTTTATCCACTTGGCCAAGAAAAAGAGTTTGCTTTTCTCCAAAACGAGTTTGAGGGTGATTATCTGAGTGCATTGCATTCCAGTTCCACACACATTGTGTAGACATGACTGGATGTACCAGAAATATGTCCCCTTGTGTTATGGCTAACTCAATCCCAGATCTTGCTACAGCTTCTGTGTTTGTGTTTTCTGGATATTATCAATGGACTTTACATTTTAGAATGAATTTCAGTAGAGGAAAATTTTGTTTTGTGCTGGAAATGCTAAGTGCTTCCAATTGCAGGCCAAACGTGTTCACATTTGTGTTTTCTACGCAGAAACCTATAGCAATCGTTGCAAACAAACAGGATATTTATATTTGCAAAGATGACTTTTTATCCACTTGGCCAAGAAAAAGAGTTTGCTTTTCTCCAAAAGCAGTTTGAGGGTGATTTTCTGAGTCCATTGCATACCAGTTCCACAACCCTATGTCTGGATATGACTGGATGAAACCAGAAATATCCTCTTGTGTTATGGCTAACTCAATCCGAGATCTTGCTACAACCTCTGTGTTTGTGTTTTCAGGATATTATCAATGGACTTTACGTTTTAGAATGAATTTAAGCAGAGAATATTTTCTTTGCTTCTGGGAAGCACTAATTAGTTCCACATGGAGACACAAACTCAACACATTCGTGCTGTCTAGGCAGAATACTACAGCAATTGCTGCAAACAAACATGATATTTTTGTTGTGTAGATGACATTTTATGCACTTGCCTAAGAAAATATTTTGCTATTCTCCCAAACCAGTTTGACTGTGATTATCTGAGTCCATTGCATACCAGTTCCACAGCACTTTGTCTGGATATGACTGGATGAAACCTGAAATCTCCTCTTGTGTTATGGCTAACTCAATCCCAGATCTTGCTACAACCTCTGTGTTTGTGTTTTCTGGATATTATCCATGGACTTTACCTTTCAGAATGAATTTCAGTAGAGGAAATTTTGTTTTGTGCTGGAAATTCTTAGTGCTTCCATATGCAGGCCAAACATCTTCGCATTCTTGTTTTCTATGCAGAAAGCTAGAGCAATCGTTGCAAACAAGCATAATATTTATATTTCCAAACATGACTTTTTATCCACTTGGCCAAGAAAAAGAGTTTGCTTTTCTCCAATACGAGTTTGAGGGTGATTATCTGAGTGCATTGCATTCCAGTTCCACACACATTGTGTAGACATGACTGGATGAACCAGAAATATATCCCCTTGTGTTATGGCTAACTCAATCCCAGATCTTGCTACAGCTTCTGTGTTTGTGTTTTCTGGATATTATCAATGGACTTTACGTTTTAGAATGAATTTCAGTAGAGGAAAATTTTGTTTTGTGCTGGAAATGCTAAGTGCTTCCAATTGTAGGCCAAACGTGTTCAGATTTGTGTTTTCTACGCAGAAACCTATAGCAATCGTTGCAAACAAACAGGATATTTATATTTGCAAACATGACTTTTTATCCACTTGGCCAAGAAAAAGAGTTTGCTTTTCTCCAAAACCATTTTGAGGGTTATTTTCTGAGTCCATTGCATACCAGTTCCACAACACTTTGTCTGGATATGACTGGATGAGACCAGAAATATCCTCTGGAGTTATGGCTAACTCAATCGCAGATCTTGCTACAGGCTCTGTGTTTGTGTTTTCTGGATATTATCAATGGACTTTACGTTTTAGAATGAATTTCAGTAGAGGGAATTTTGTTTTGTGCTGGAAATGCTGATTGGTTCCACATGCAGGCCAAACGTGTTCACATTCGTGTATTTTATGCAGAAAGCTAGAGTAATCGTTGCAAACAAACATGATATTTCTGTTTGCAAACATGACTTTTTATCCACTTTGCCAAGAAAAAGAGTTTGCTTTTCTCCAAAAGCAGTTTGAGGGTGATTTTCTGAGTCCATTGCATACCAGTTCCACAACCCTTTGTCTGGATATGACTGGATGAAACCAGAAATATCCTCTTGTGTTATGGCTAACTCAATCCGAGATCTTGCTACAACCTCTGTGTTTGTGTTTTCAGGATATTATCAATGGACTTTACGTTTTAGAATGAATTTAAGCAGAGAATATTTTCTTTGCTTCTGGGAAGCACTAATTAGTTCCACATGGAGACACAAACTCAACACATTCGTGCTGTCTAGGCAGAATACTACAGCAATTGCTGCAAACAAACATGATATTTTTGTTGTGTAGATGACATTTTATGCACTTGCCTAAGAAAATATTTTGCTATTCTCCCAAACCAGATTGACTGTGATTATCTGAGTCCATTGCATACCAGTTCCACAGCACTTTTTCCGGATATGCCTGGATGAAACCAGAAATCTCCTCTTGTGTTATGGCTAACTCAATCCCAGATCTTGCTACAACCTCTGTGTTTTTGTTTTCTGGATATTATCCATGGACTTTACCTTTCAGAATGAATTTCAGTAGAGGAAATTTTGTTTTGTGCTGGAAATTCTTAGTGCTTCCATATGCAGGCCAAACGTCTTCACATGCCTGTTTTCTACGCAGAAAGCTAGAGCAATAGTTGCAAACAAACAGGATATTTATATTTGGAAACATGACTTTTTATCCACTTGGCCAAGAAAAAGAGTTTGCTTTTCTCCAAAACCATTTTGAGGGTGATTTTCTGAGTCCATTGCATACCAGTTCCACAACAATTTGTCCGGATATGAATGGATGAAACCAGAAATATCCTCTTGTGTTATGGCTAACTGAATCCCAGATCTTGCTACAGGCTCTGCTTTGTGTGTTTTTGATATTATCAATGGACTTTATGGTTTAGAATGAATTCAAGCAGGGAATATTTTCTGTGGTGCTTGGAAACTCTAATTAGTTCCACATGGAGACTCAAACTCATCACATTCGTGCTGTCTTCTTCTAGGCAGAAAACTACAGCAATTGCTGCAAACAAACATGAAATTTGTGTTGGTGTAGATGACATTTTATGCACTTGCCTAAGAAAATACTTTACCATTCTCCAAAACTAGTTTGACTGTGATAATCTGAGTCCATTGCATACCAGTTCCACAACACTTTGTGTAGATATGACTGGATGAGACCAGAAATATCCTCTTGTGTTATGGCTAACTCAATCCCAGATCTTGCTACAACCTCTGTGTTTGTGTTTTCTGGATATTATCCATGGACTTTACGTTTTAGAATGAATTTCAGTAGAGGAAATTTTGTTTTGTGCTGGAAATGCTAATTGGTTCCATATACAGGCCAAACATCTTCGCATTCTTGTTTTCTATGCAGAAAGCTAGAGCAATCGTTGCAAACAAGCATAATATTTATATTTCCAAACATGACTTTTTATCCACTTGGCCAAGAAAAAGAGTTTGCTTTTCTCCAAAACGAGTTTGAGGGTGATTATCTGAGTGCATTGCATTCCAGTTCCACACACATTGTGTAGACATGACTGGATGTACCAGAAATATGTCCCCTTGTGTTATGGCTAACTCAATCCCAGATCTTGCTACAGCTTCTGTGTTTGTGTTTTCTGGATATTATCAATGGACTTTACATTTTAGAATGAATTTCAGTAGAGGAAAATTTTGTTTTGTGCTGGAAATGCTAAGTGCTTCCAATTGCAGGCCAAACGTGTTCACATTTGTGTTTTCTACGCAGAAACCTATAGCAATCGTTGCAAACAAACAGGATATTTATATTTGCAAAGATGACTTTTTATCCACTTGGCCAAGAAAAAGAGTTTGCTTTTCTCCAAAAGCAGTTTGAGGGTGATTTTCTGAGTCCATTGCATACCAGTTCCACAACCCTTTGTCTGGATATGACTGGATGAAACCAGAAATATCCTCTTGTGTTATGGCTAACTCAATCCGAGATCTTGCTACAACCTCTGTGTTTGTGTTTTCAGGATATTATCAATGGACTTTACGTTTTAGAATGAATTTAGGCAGAGAATATTTTCTTTGCTTCTGGGAAGCACTAATTAGTTCCACATGGAGACACAAACTCAACACATTCGTGCTGTCTAGGCAGAATACTACAGCAATTGCTGCAAACAAACATGATATTTTTGTTGTGTAGATGACATTTTATGCACTTGCCTAAGAAAATATTTTGCTATTCTCCCAAACCAGTTTGACTGTGATTATCTGAGTCCATTGCATACCAGTTCCACAGCACTTTGTCTGGATATGACTGGATGAAACCTGAAATCTCCTCTTGTGTTATGGCTAACTCAATCCCAGATCTTGCTACAACCTCTGTGTTTGTGTTTTCTGGATATTATCCATGGACTTTACCTTTCAGAATGAATTTCAGTAGAGGAAATTTTGTTTTGTGCTGGAAATTCTTAGTGCTTCCATATGCAGGCCAAACATCTTCGCATTCTTGTTTTCTATGCAGAAAGCTAGAGCAATCGTTGCAAACAAGCATAATATTTATATTTCCAAACATGACTTTTTATCCACTTGGCCAAGAAAAAGAGTTTGCTTTTCTCCAAAACGAGTTTGAGGGTGATTATCTGAGTGCATTGCATTCCAGTTCCACACACATTGTGTAGACATGACTGGATGAACCAGAAATATATCCCCTTGTGTTATGGCTAACTCAATCCCAGATCTTGCTACAGCTTCTGTGTTTGTGTTTTCTGGATATTATCAATGGACTTTACGTTTTAGAATGAATTTCAGTAGAGGAAAATTTTGTTTTGTGCTGGAAATACTAAGTGCTTCCAATTGTAGGCCAAACGTGTTCACATTTGTGTTTTCTACGCAGAAACCTATAGCAATCGTTGCAAACAAACAGGATATTTATATTTGCAAACATGACTTTTTATCCACTTGGCCAAGAAAAAGAGTTTGCTTTTCTCCAAAACCATTTTGAGGGTTATTTTCTGAGTCCATTGCATACCAGTTCCACAACACTTTGTCTGGATATGACTGGATGAGACCAGAAATATCCTCTGGAGTTATGGCTAACTCAATCGCAGATCTTGCTACAGGCTCTGTGTTTGTGTTTTCTGGATATTATCAATGGACTTTACGTTTTAGAATGAATTTCAGTAGAGGGAATTTTGTTTTGTGCTGGAAATGCTGATTGGTTCCACATGCAGGCCAAACGTGTTCACATTCGTGTATTTTATGCAGAAAGCTAGAGTAATCGTTGCAAACAAACATGATATTTCTGTTTGCAAACATGACTTTTTATCCACTTTGCCAAGAAAAAGAGTTTGCTTTTCTACAAAAGCAGTTTGAGGGTGATTTTCTGAGTCCATTGCATTCCAGTTCCACACACATTGTGTAGACATGACTGGATGAAACCAGAAATATATCCTCTTGTGTTATCGCTAACTCAATCCCAGATCTTGCTACACCCTCTGTGTTTGTGTTTTCTAGATATTATCAATGGACTTTACGTTTTAGAATGAATTTCAGTAGAGGAAATTTTGTTTTGTGCTGGAAATGCTAAGTGCTTGCATATGCAGGCCAAACGTCTTTGCATTCTTGTTTTCTATGCAGAAAGCTAGAGTAATCGTTGCAAACAAGCATAATATTTATATTTCCAAACATGACTTTTTATCCACTTGGCCAAGAAAAAGAGTTTGCTTTTCTCCAAAATGAGTTTGAGGGTGATTATCTGAGTGCATTGCATTCCAGTTCCACACACATTGTGTAGACATGACTGGATGAAACCAGAAATATATCCTCTTGTGTTATCGCTAACTCAATCCCAGATCTTGCTACAGCTTCTGTGTTTGTGTTTTCTGGATATTATCAATGGACTTTACGTTTTAGAATGAATTTCAGTAGAGGAAAATTTTGTTTTGTGCTGGAATGCTAAGTGCTTCCAATTGTAGGCCAAACGTGTTCACATTTGTGTTTTCTACGCAGAAACCTAGAGCAATCGTTGCAAACAAACAGGATATTTATATTTGCAAACATGACTTTTTATCCACTTGGCCAAGAAAAAGAGTTTGCTTTTTTCCAATACCATTTTGAGGGTTATTTTCTGAGTCCATTGCATACCAGTTCCACAACACTTTGTCTGGATATGACTGGATGAGACCAGAAATATCCTCTGGAGTTATGGCTAACTCAATCGCAGATCTTGCTACAGGCTCTGTGTTTGTGTTTTCTGGATATTATCAATGGACTTTACGTTTTAGAATGAATTTCAGTAGAGGGAATTTTGTTTTGTGCTGGAAATGCTGATTGGTTCCACATGCAGGCCAAACGTGTTCACATTCGTGTATTTTATGCAGAAAGCTAGAGTAATCGTTGCAAACAAACATGATATTTCTGTTTGCAAACATGACTTTTTATCCACTTGGACAAGAAAAAGAGTTTGCTTTTCTCCAGAACCATTTTGAGGGTTATTTTCTGAGTCCATTGCATACCAGTTCCACAACACTTTGTCTGGATATGACTGGATGAGACCAGAAATATCCTCTGGTGTTATGGCTAACTCAATCGCAGATCTTGCTACAGGCTCTGTGTTTGTGTTTCCTGGATATTATCCATGGACTTTACCTTTCAGAATGAATTTCAGTAGAGGAAATTTTGTTTTTTGGTGGACATGCTAATTGGTTCCATATGCAGGCCAAATGTCTTCGCATTCTTGTTTTCTATGCAGAAAGCTAGAGCAATCGTTGCAAACAAGCATAATATTTATATTTCCAAACATGACTTTTTATCCACTTGGCCAAGAAAAAGAGTTTGCTTTTCTCCAAAACGAGTTTGAGGGTGATTATCTGAGTGCATTGCATTCCAGTTCCACACACATTGTGTAGACATGACTGGATGAACCAGAAATATGTCCCCTTGTGTTATGGCTATCTCAATCCCAGATCTTGCTACACCCTCTGTGTTTGTGTTTTCTGGATATTATCAATGGACTTTACATTTTAGAATGAATTTCAGTAGAGGAAAATTTTGTTTTGTGCTGGAAATGCTAAGTGCTTCCAATTGCAGGCCAAACGTGTTCACATTTGTGTTTTCTACGCAGAAACCTATAGCAATCGTTGCAAACAAACAGGATATTTATATTTGCAAAGATGACTTTTTATCCACTTGGCCAAGAAAAAGAGTTTGCTTTTCTCCAAAAGCAGTTTGAGGGTGATTTTCTGAGTCCATTGCATACCAGTTCCACAACCCTTTGTCTGGATATGACTGGATGAAACCAGAAATATCCTCTTGTGTTATGGCTAACTCAATCCGAGATCTTGCTACAACCTCTGTGTTTGTGTTTTCAGGATATTATCAATGGACTTTACGTTTTAGAATGAATTTAAGCAGAGAATATTTTCTTTGCTTCTGGGAAGCACTAATTAGTTCCACATGGAGACACAAACTCAACACATTCGTGCTGTCTAGGCAGAATACTACAGCAATTGCTGCAAACAAACATGATATTTTTGTTGTGTAGATGACATTTTATGCACTTGCCTAAGAAAATATTTTGCTATTCTCCCAAACCAGTTTGACTGTGATTATCTGAGTCCATTGCATACCAGTTCCACAGCACTTTGTCTGGATATGACTGGATGAAACCTGAAATCTCCTCTTGTGTTATGGCTAACTCAATCCCAGATCTTGCTACAACCTCTGTGTTTGTGTTTTCTGGATATTATCCATGGACTTTACCTTTCAGAATGAATTTCAGTAGAGGAAATTTTGTTTTGTGCTGGAAATTCTTAGTGCTTCCATATGCAGGCCAAACATCTTCGCATTCTTGTTTTCTATGCAGAAAGCTAGAGCAATCGTTGCAAACAAGCATAATATTTATATTTCCAAACATGACTTTTTATCCACTTGGCCAAGAAAAAGAGTTTGCTTTTCTCCAAAACGAGTTTGAGGGTGATTATGTGAGTGCATTGCATTCCAGTTCCACACACATTGTGTAGACATGACTGGATGAACCAGAAATATATCCCCTTGTGTTATGGCTAACTCAATCCCAGATCTTGCTACAGCTTCTGTGTTTGTGTTTTCTGGATATTATCAATGGACTTTACGTTTTAGAATGAATTTCAGTAGAGGAAAATTTTGTTTTGTGCTGGAAATGCTAAGTGCTTCCAATTGCAGGCCAAACGTGTTCACATTTGTGTTTTCTACGCAGAAACCTATAGCAATCGTTGCAAACAAACAGGATATTTATATTTGCAAACATGACTTTTTATCCACTTGGCCAAGAAAAAGAGTTTGCTTTTCTCCAAAACCATTTTGAGGGTTATTTTCTGAGTCCATTGCATACCAGTTCCACAACACTTTGTCTGGATATGACTGGATGAGACCAGAAATATCCTCTGGAGTTATGGCTAACTCAATCGCAGATCTTGCTACAGGCTCTGTGTTTGTGTTTTCTGGATATTATCAATGGACTTTACGTTTTAGAATGAATTTCAGTAGAGGGAATTTTGTTTTGTGCTGGAAATGCTGATTGGTTCCACATGCAGGCCAAACGTGTTCACATTCGTGCATTTTATGCAGAAAGCTAGAGTAATCGTTGCAAACAAACATGATATTTCTGTTTGCAAACATGACTTTTTATCCACTTTGCCAAGAAAAAGAGTTTGCTTTTCTACAAAAGCAGTTTGAGGGTGATTTTCTGAGTCCATTGCATACCAGTTCCACAACCCTTTATCTGGATATGACTGGATGAAACCAGAAATATCCTCTTGTGTTATGGCTAACTCAATCGGAGATCTTGCTACAACCTCTGTGTTTGTGTTTTCAGGATATTATCAATGGACTTTACGTTTTAGAATGAATTTAAGCAGAGAATATTTTCTTTGCTTCTGGGAAGCACTAATTAGTTCCACATGGAGACACAAACTCAACACATTCGTGCTGTCTAGGCAGAATACTACAGCAATTGCTGCAAACAAACATGATATTTTTGTTGTGTAGATGACATTTTATGCACTTGCCTAAGAAAATATTTTGCTATTCTCCAAAACTAGTTTGATTGTGATTATCTGAGTCCATTGCATACCAGTTCCACAGCACTTTGTCCAGATATGACTGGATGAAACCAGAAATCGCCTCTTGTGTTATGGCTAACTCAATCCCAGATCTTGCTACACCCTCTGTGTTTGTGTTTTCTGGATATTATCAATGGATTTTACGTTTTAGAATGAATTTCAGTAGAGGAAAATTTTGTTTTGTGCTGGAAATGCTAAGTGCTTCCATATGCAGGCCAAACGTGTTCACATTTGTGTTTTCTACACAGAAAGTTAGAGCAATCGTTGCAAACAAACAGGATATTTATATTTGCAAACATGAGTTTATATCCACTTGGCCAAGAAAAAGAGTTTGCTTTCTCCAAAACCATTTTGAGGGTTATTTTCTGAGTCCATTGCATACCAGTTTCACAACACTTTGTCTGGATATGACTGGATGAAACCTGAAATATCCTCTTGTGTTATGGCTAACTCAATCCCAGATCTTGCTACAACCTCTGTGTTTGTGTTTTTTGGATATTATCCATGGACTTTACCTTTCAGAATGAATTTCAGTAGAGGAAATTTTGTTTTGTGCTGGAAATACTAATTGGTTCCATATGCAGGCCAAACGTCTTTGCATTCTTGTTATCTATGCAGAAAGCTAGAGCAATCGTTGCAAACAAGCATAATATTTATATTTCCAAACATGACTTTTTATCCAATTGGCCAAGAAAAAGAGTTTGCTTTTCTCCAAAATGAGTTTGAGGGTATTATCTGAGTGCATTGCATTCCAGTTCCACACACATTGTGTAGACATGACTGGATGAAACCAGAAATATATCCTCTTGTGTTATCGCTAACTCAATCCCAGATCTTGCTACACCCTCTGTGTTTGTGTTTTCTAGATATTATCAATGGACTTTACGTTTTAGAATGAATTTCAGTAGAGGAAATTTTGTTTTGTGCTGGAAATTCTAAGTGCTTCCATATGCAGGCCAAACGTCTTTGCATTCTTGTTTTCTATGCAGAAAGCTAGAGTAATCGTTGCAAACAAGCATAATATTTATATTTCCAAACATGACTTTTTATCCACTTGGCCAAGAAAAAGAGTTTGCTTTTCTCCAAAATGAGTTTGAGGGTGATTATCTGAGTGCATTGCATTCCAGTTCCACACACATTGTGTAGACATGACTGGATGAAACCAGAAATATATCCTCTTGTGTTATCGCTAACTCAATCCCAGATCTTGCTACAGCTTCTGTGTTTGTGTTTTCTGGATATTATCAATGGACTTTACGTTTTAGAATGAATTTCAGTAGAGGAAAATTTTGTTTTGTGCTGGAATGCTAAGTGCTTCCAATTGTAGGCCAAACGTGTTCACATTTGTGTTTTCTACGCAGAAATCTAGAGCAATCGTTGCAAACAAACAGGATATTTATATTTGCAAACATGACTTTTTATCCACTTGGCCAAGAAAAAGAGTTTGCTTTTCTCCAAAACGAGTTTGAGGGTGATTATCTGAGTGCATTGCATTCCAGTTCCACACACATTGTGTAGACATGACTGGATGAAACCAGAAATATATCCTCTTGTGTTATGGCTAACTCAATCGCAGATCTTGCTACAGGCTCTGTGTTTGTGTTTTCTGGATATTATCAATGGACTTTACGTTTTAGAATGAATTTCAGTAGAGGGAATTTTGTTTTGTGCTGGAAATGCTGATTGGTTCCACATGCAGGCCAAACGTGTTCACATTCGTGCATTTTATGCAGAAAGCTAGAGTAATCGTTGCAAACAAACATGATATTTCTGTTTGCAAACATGACTTTTTATCCACTTGGACAAGAAAAAGAGTTTGCTTTTTTCCAGAACCATTTTGAGGGTTATTTTCTGAGTCCATTGCATACCAGTTCCACAACACTTTGTCTGGATATGACTGGATGAGACCAGAAATATCCTCTGGTGTTATGGCTAACTCAATCGCAGATCTTGCTACAGGCTCTGTGTTTGTGTTTCCTGGATATTATCCATGGACTTTACCTTTCAGAATGAATTTCAGTAGAGGAAATTTTGTTTTTTGGTGGACATGCTAATTGGTTCCATATGCAGGCCAAATGTCTTCGCATTCTTGTTTTCTATGCAGAAAGCTAGAGCAATCGTTGCAAACAAGCATAATATTTATATTTCCAAACATGACTTTTTATCCACTTGGCCAAGAAAAAGAGTTTGCTTTTCTCCAAAATGAGTTTGAGGGTGATTATCTGAGTGCATTGCATTCCAGTTCCACACACATTGTGTAGACATGACTGGATGAAACCAGAAATATATCCTCTTGTGTTATCGCTAACTCAATCCCAGATCTTGCTACACCCTCTGTGTTTGTGTTTTCTGGATATTATCATTGGACTTTGAATTTTAGAATAAATTTCAGTAGAGGAAAATTTTGTTTTGTGCTGGAAATGCTAAGTGCTTCCATATGCAGGCCAAACGTGTTCACATTTGTGTTTTCTACGCAGAAAGCTAGAGCAATCGTTGCAAACAAACAGGATATTTATATTTGCAAACATGACTTTTTATCCACTTGGCCAAGAAAAAGAGTTTGCTTTTCTCCAAAACCATTTTGAGGGTTATTTTCTGAGTCCATTGCATACCAGTTCCACAACACTTTGTCTGGATATGACTGGATGAAACCTGAAATCTCCTCTTGTGTTATGGCTAACTCAATCCCAGATCTTGCTACAACCACTGTGTTTGTGTTTCCTGGATATTATCCATGGACTTTACCTTTCAGAATGAATTTCAGTAGAGGAAATTTTGTTTTTTGGTGGACATGCTAATTGGTTCCATATGCAGGCCAAACGTGTTCGCATTCTTGTTTTCTACGCAGAAAGCTAGAGCAATCGTTGCAAACAAGCATAATATTTATATTTCCAAACATGACTTTTTATCCACTTGGCCAAGAAAAAGAGTTTGCTTTTCTCCAAAATGAGTTTGAGGGTATTATCTGAGTGCATTGCATTCCAGTTCCACACACATTGTGTAGACATGACTGGATGAAACCAGAAATATATCCTCTTGTGTTATCGCTAACTCAATCCCAGATCTTGCTACAGCTTCTGTGTTTGTGTTTTCTGGATATTATCAATGGACTTTACGTTTTAGAATGAATTTCACTAGAGGGAATTTTGTTTTGTGCTGGAAATGCTAAGTGCTTGCATATGCAGGCCAAACGGCTTTGCATTCTTGTTTTCTATGCAGAAAGCTAGAGCAATCGTTGCAAACAAGCATAATATTTATATTTCCAAACATGACTTTTTATCCACTTGGCCAAGAAAAAGAGTTTGCTTTTCTCCAATACGAGTTTGAGGGTGATTATCTGAGTGCATTGCATTCCAGTTCCACACACATTGTGTAGACATGACTGGATGCAACCAGAAATATATCCTCTTGTGTTATGGCTAACTCAATCGCAGATCTTGCTACAGGCTCTGTGTTTGTGTTTCCTGGATATTATCAATGGACTTTACGTTTTAGAATGAATTTCAGTAGAGGGAATTTTGTTTTGTGCTGGAAATGCTGATTGGTTCCACATGCAGGCCAAACGTGTTCACATTCGTGTATTTTATGCAGAAAGCTAGAGTAATCGTTGCAAACAAACATGATATTTCTGTTTGCAAACATGACTTTTTATCCACTTTGCCAAGAAAAAGAGTTTGCTTTTCTACAAAAGCAGTTTGAGGGTGATTTTCTGAGTCCATTGCATACCAGTTCCACAACCCTTTATCTGGATATGACTGGATGAAACCAGAAATATCCTCTTGTGTTATGGCTAACTCAATCGGAGATCTTGCTACAACCTCTGTGTTTGTGTTTTCAGGATATTATCAATGGACTTTACGTTTTAGAATGAATTTAAGCAGAGAATATTTTCTTTGCTTCTGGGAAGCACTAATTAGTTCCACATGGAGACACAAACTCAACACATTCGTGCTGTCTAGGCAGAATACTACAGCAATTGCTGCAAACAAACATGATATTTTTGTTGTGTAGATGACATTTTATGCACTTGCCTAAGAAAATATTTTGCTATTCTCCAAAACTAGTTTGATTGTGATTATCTGAGTCCATTGCATACCAGTTCCACAGCACTTTGTCCAGATATGACTGGATGAAACCAGAAATCGCCTCTTGTGTTATGGCTAACTCAATCCCAGATCTTGCTACACCCTCTGTGTTTGTGTTTTCTGGATATTATCAATGGATTTTACGTTTTAGAATGAATTTCAGTAGAGGAAAATTTTGTTTTGTGCTGGAAATGCTAAGTGCTTCCATATGCAGGCCAAACGTGTTCACATTTGTGTTTTCTACACAGAAAGTTAGAGCAATCGTTGCAAACAAACAGGATATTTATATTTGCAAACATGAGTTTATATCCACTTGGCCAAGAAAAAGAGTTTGCTTTCTCCAAAACCATTTTGAGGGTTATTTTCTGAGTCCATTGCATACCAGTTTCACAACACTTTGTCTGGATATGACTGGATGAAACCTGAAATATCCTCTTGTGTTATGGCTAACTCAATCCCAGATCTTGCTACAACCTCTGTGTTTGTGTTTTTTGGATATTATCCATGGACTTTACCTTTCAGAATGAATTTCAGTAGAGGAAATTTTGTTTTGTGCTGGAAATACTAATTGGTTCCATATGCAGGCCAAACGTCTTTGCATTCTTGTTATCTATGCAGAAAGCTAGAGCAATCGTTGCAAACAAGCATAATATTTATATTTCCAAACATGACTTTTTATCCAATTGGCCAAGAAAAAGAGTTTGCTTTTCTCCAAAATGAGTTTGAGGGTATTATCTGAGTGCATTGCATTCCAGTTCCACACACATTGTGTAGACATGACTGGATGAAACCAGAAATATATCCTCTTGTGTTATCGCTAACTCAATCCCAGATCTTGCTACACCCTCTGTGTTTGTGTTTTCTAGATATTATCAATGGACTTTACGTTTTAGAATGAATTTCAGTAGAGGAAATTTTGTTTTGTGCTGGAAATTCTAAGTGCTTCCATATGCAGGCCAAACGTCTTTGCATTCTTGTTTTCTATGCAGAAAGCTAGAGTAATCGTTGCAAACAAGCATAATATTTATATTTCCAAACATGACTTTTTATCCACTTGGCCAAGAAAAAGAGTTTGCTTTTCTCCAAAATGAGTTTGAGTGTGATTATCTGAGTGCATTGCATTCCAGTTCCACACACATTGTGTAGACATGACTGGATGAAACCAGAAATATATCCTCTTGTGTTATCGCTAACTCAATCCCAGATCTTGCTACAGCTTCTGTGTTTGTGTTTTCTGGATATTATCAATGGACTTTACGTTTTAGAATGAATTTCAGTAGAGGAAAATTTTGTTTTGTGCTGGAATGCTAAGTGCTTCCAATTGTAGGCCAAACGTGTTCACATTTGTGTTTTCTACGCAGAAATCTAGAGCAATCGTTGCAAACAAACAGGATATTTATATTTGCAAACATGACTTTTTATCCACTTGGCCAAGAAAAAGAGTTTGCTTTTCTCCAAAACGAGTTTGAGGGTGATTATCTGAGTGCATTGCATTCCAGTTCCACACACATTGTGTAGACATGACTGGATGAAACCAGAAATATATCCTCTTGTGTTATGGCTAACTCAATCGCAGATCTTGCTACAGGCTCTGTGTTTGTGTTTTCTGGATATTATCAATGGACTTTACGTTTTAGAATGAATTTCAGTAGAGGGAATTTTGTTTTGTGCTGGAAATGCTGATTGGTTCCACATGCAGGCCAAACGTGTTCACATTCGTGCATTTTATGCAGAAAGCTAGAGTAATCGTTGCAAACAAACATGATATTTCTGTTTGCAAACATGACTTTTTATCCACTTGGACAAGAAAAAGAGTTTGCTTTTTTCCAGAACCATTTTGAGGGTTATTTTCTGAGTCCATTGCATACCAGTTCCACAACACTTTGTCTGGATATGACTGGATGAGACCAGAAATATCCTCTGGTGTTATGGCTAACTCAATCGCAGATCTTGCTACAGGCTCTGTGTTTGTGTTTCCTGGATATTATCCATGGACTTTACCTTTCAGAATGAATTTCAGTAGAGGAAATTTTGTTTTTTGGTGGACATGCTAATTGGTTCCATATGCAGGCCAAATGTCTTCGCATTCTTGTTTTCTATGCAGAAAGCTAGAGCAATCGTTGCAAACAAGCATAATATTTATATTTCCAAACATGACTTTTTATCCACTTGGCCAAGAAAAAGAGTTTGCTTTTCTCCAAAATGAGTTTGAGGGTGATTATCTGAGTGCATTGCATTCCAGTTCCACACACATTGTGTAGACATGACTGGATGAAACCAGAAATATATCCTCTTGTGTTATCGCTAACTCAATCCCAGATCTTGCTACACCCTCTGTGTTTGTGTTTTCTGGATATTATCATTGGACTTTACATTTTAGAATAAATTTCAGTAGAGGAAAATTTTGTTTTGTGCTGGAAATGCTAAGTGCTTCCATATGCAGGCCAAACGTGTTCACATTTGTGTTTTCTACGCAGAAA
Organism: Lepus europaeus; assembly: GCF_033115175.1. Lineage (NCBI taxonomy): Eukaryota > Metazoa > Chordata > Mammalia > Lagomorpha > Leporidae > Lepus > Lepus europaeus. The sequence continues at coordinate 84,360,036 of NC_084832.1, forward strand.
GCTAGAGCAATCGTTGCAAACAAACAGGATATTTATATTTGCAAACATGACTTTTTATCCACTTGGCCAAGAAAAAGAGTTTGCTTTTCTCCAAAACCATTTTGAGGGTTATTTTCTGAGTCCATTGCATACCAGTTCCACAACACTTTGTCTGGATATGACTGGATGAAACCTGAAATCTCCTCTTGTGTTATGGCTAACTCAATCCCAGATCTTGCTACAACCACTGTGTTTGTGTTTCCTGGATATTATCCATGGACTTTACCTTTCAGAATGAATTTCAGTAGAGGAAATTTTGTTTTTTGGTGGACATGCTAATTGGTTCCATATGCAGGCCAAACGTGTTCGCATTCTTGTTTTCTACGCAGAAAGCTAGAGCAATCGTTGCAAACAAGCATAATATTTATATTTCCAAACATGACTTTTTATCCACTTGGCCAAGAAAAAGAGTTTGCTTTTCTCCAAAACGAGTTTGAGGGTGATTATCTGAGTGCATTGCATTCCAGTTCCACACACATTGTGTAGACATGACTGGATGAAACCAGAAATATATCCTCTTGTGTTATCGCTAACTCAATCCCAGATCTTGCTACAGCTTCTGTGTTTGTGTTTTCTGGATATTATCAATGGACTTTACGTTTTAGAATGAATTTCACTAGAGGGAATTTTGTTTTGTGCTGGAAATGCTAAGTGCTTGCATATGCAGGCCAAACGGCTTTGCATTCTTGTTTTCTATGCAGAAAGCTAGAGCAATCGTTGCAAACAAGCATAATATTTATATTTCCAAACATGACTTTTTATCCACTTGGCCAAGAAAAAGAGTTTGCTTTTCTCCAATACGAGTTTGAGGGTGATTATCTGAGTGCATTGCATTCCAGTTCCACACACATTGTGTAGACATGACTGGATGCAACCAGAAATATATCCTCTTGTGTTATGGCTAACTCAATCGCAGATCTTGCTACAGGCTCTGTGTTTGTGTTTTCTGGATATTATCAATGGACTTTACGTTTTAGAATGAATTTCAGTAGAGGGAATTTTGTTTTGTGCTGGAAATGCTGATTGGTTCCACATGCAGGCCAAACGTGTTCACATTCGTGCATTTTATGCAGAAAGCTAGAGTAATCGTTGCAAACAAACATGATATTTCTGTTTGCAAACATGACTTTTTATCCACTTGGACAAGAAAAAGAGTTTGCTTTTCTCCAATACCATTTTGAGGGTTATTTTCTGAGTCCATTGCATACCAGTTCCACAACACTTTGTCTGGATATGACTGGATGAGACCAGAAATATCCTCTGGTGTTATGGCTAACTCAATCGCAGATCTTGCTACAGGCTCTGTGTTTGTGTTTCCTGGATATTATCAATGGACTTTACGTTTTAGAATGAATTTCAGTAGAGGGAATTTTGTTTTGTGCTGGAAATGCTGATTGGTTCCACATGCAGGCCAAACGTGTTCACATTCGTGTATTTTATGCAGAAAGCTAGAGTAATCGTTGCAAACAAACATGATATTTCTGTTTGCAAACATGACTTTTTATCCACTTTGCCAAGAAAAAGAGTTTGCTTTTCTACAAAAGCAGTTTGAGGGTGATTTTCTGAGTCCATTGCATACCAGTTCCACAACCCTTTATCTGGATATGACTGGATGAAACCAGAAATATCCTCTTGTGTTATGGCTAACTCAATCGGAGATCTTGCTACAACCTCTGTGTTTGTGTTTTCAGGATATTATCAATGGACTTTACGTTTTAGAATGAATTTAAGCAGAGAATATTTTCTTTGCTTCTGGGAAGCACTAATTAGTTCCACATGGAGACACAAACTCAACACATTCGTGCTGTCTAGGCAGAATACTACAGCAATTGCTGCAAACAAACATGATATTTTTGTTGTGTAGATGACATTTTATGCACTTGCCTAAGAAAATATTTTGCTATTCTCCAAAACTAGTTTGATTGTGATTATCTGAGTCCATTGCATACCAGTTCCACAGCACTTTGTCCAGATATGACTGGATGAAACCAGAAATCGCCTCTTGTGTTATGGCTAACTCAATCCCAGATCTTGCTACACCCTCTGTGTTTGTGTTTTCTGGATATTATCAATGGATTTTACGTTTTAGAATGAATTTCAGTAGAGGAAAATTTTGTTTTGTGCTGGAAATGCTAAGTGCTTCCATATGCAGGCCAAACGTGTTCACATTTGTGTTTTCTACACAGAAAGTTAGAGCAATCGTTGCAAACAAACAGGATATTTATATTTGCAAACATGAGTTTATATCCACTTGGCCAAGAAAAAGAGTTTGCTTTCTCCAAAACCATTTTGAGGGTTATTTTCTGAGTCCATTGCATACCAGTTTCACAACACTTTGTCTGGATATGACTGGATGAAACCTGAAATATCCTCTTGTGTTATGGCTAACTCAATCCCAGATCTTGCTACAACCTCTGTGTTTGTGTTTTTTGGATATTATCCATGGACTTTACCTTTCAGAATGAATTTCAGTAGAGGAAATTTTGTTTTGTGCTGGAAATACTAATTGGTTCCATATGCAGGCCAAACGTCTTTGCATTCTTGTTATCTATGCAGAAAGCTAGAGCAATCGTTGCAAACAAGCATAATATTTATATTTCCAAACATGACTTTTTATCCAATTGGCCAAGAAAAAGAGTTTGCTTTTCTCCAAAATGAGTTTGAGGGTATTATCTGAGTGCATTGCATTCCAGTTCCACACACATTGTGTAGACATGACTGGATGAAACCAGAAATATATCCTCTTGTGTTATCGCTAACTCAATCCCAGATCTTGCTACACCCTCTGTGTTTGTGTTTTCTAGATATTATCAATGGACTTTACGTTTTAGAATGAATTTCAGTAGAGGAAATTTTGTTTTGTGCTGGAAATTCTAAGTGCTTCCATATGCAGGCCAAACGTCTTTGCATTCTTGTTTTCTATGCAGAAAGCTAGAGTAATCGTTGCAAACAAGCATAATATTTATATTTCCAAACATGACTTTTTATCCACTTGGCCAAGAAAAAGAGTTTGCTTTTCTCCAAAATGAGTTTGAGTGTGATTATCTGAGTGCATTGCATTCCAGTTCCACACACATTGTGTAGACATGACTGGATGAAACCAGAAATATATCCTCTTGTGTTATCGCTAACTCAATCCCAGATCTTGCTACAGCTTCTGTGTTTGTGTTTTCTGGATATTATCAATGGACTTTACGTTTTAGAATGAATTTCAGTAGAGGAAAATTTTGTTTTGTGCTGGAATGCTAAGTGCTTCCAATTGTAGGCCAAACGTGTTCACATTTGTGTTTTCTACGCAGAAATCTAGAGCAATCGTTGCAAACAAACAGGATATTTATATTTGCAAACATGACTTTTTATCCACTTGGCCAAGAAAAAGAGTTTGCTTTTCTCCAAAACGAGTTTGAGGGTGATTATCTGAGTGCATTGCATTCCAGTTCCACACACATTGTGTAGACATGACTGGATGCAACCAGAAATATATCCTCTTGTGTTATGGCTAACTCAATCGCAGATCTTGCTACAGGCTCTGTGTTTGTGTTTTCTGGATATTATCAATGGACTTTACGTTTTAGAATGAATTTCAGTAGAGGGAATTTTGTTTTGTGCTGGAAATGCTGATTGGTTCCACATGCAGGCCAAACGTGTTCACATTCGTGCATTTTATGCAGAAAGCTAGAGTAATCGTTGCAAACAAACATGATATTTCTGTTTGCAAACATGACTTTTTATCCACTTGGACAAGAAAAAGAGTTTGCTTTTTTCCAGAACCATTTTGAGGGTTATTTTCTGAGTCCATTGCATACCAGTTCCACAACACTTTGTCTGGATATGACTGGATGAGACCAGAAATATCCTCTGGTGTTATGGCTAACTCAATCGCAGATCTTGCTACAGGCTCTGTGTTTGTGTTTCCTGGATATTATCCATGGACTTTACCTTTCAGAATGAATTTCAGTAGAGGAAATTTTGTTTTTTGGTGGACATGCTAATTGGTTCCATATGCAGGCCAAATGTCTTCGCATTCTTGTTTTCTATGCAGAAAGCTAGAGCAATCGTTGCAAACAAGCATAATATTTATATTTCCAAACATGACTTTTTATCCACTTGGCCAAGAAAAAGAGTTTGCTTTTCTCCAAAATGAGTTTGAGGGTGATTATCTGAGTGCATTGCATTCCAGTTCCACACACATTGTGTAGACATGACTGGATGAAACCAGAAATATATCCTCTTGTGTTATCGCTAACTCAATCCCAGATCTTGCTACACCCTCTGTGTTTGTGTTTTCTGGATATTATCATTGGACTTTACATTTTAGAATAAATTTCAGTAGAGGAAAATTTTGTTTTGTGCTGGAAATGCTAAGTGCTTCCATATGCAGGCCAAACGTGTTCACATTTGTGTTTTCTACGCAGAAAGCTAGAGCAATCGTTGCAAACAAACAGGATATTTATATTTGCAAACATGACTTTTTATCCACTTGGCCAAGAAAAAGAGTTTGCTTTTCTCCAAAACCATTTTGAGGGTTATTTTCTGAGTCCATTGCATACCAGTTCCACAACACTTTGTCTGGATATGACTGGATGAAACCTGAAATCTCCTCTTGTGTTATGGCTAACTCAATCCCAGATCTTGCTACAACCACTGTGTTTGTGTTTCCTGGATATTATCCATGGACTTTACCTTTCAGAATGAATTTCAGTAGAGGAAATTTTGTTTTTTGGTGGACATGCTAATTGGTTCCATATGCAGGCCAAACGTGTTCGCATTCTTGTTTTCTACGCAGAAAGCTAGAGCAATCGTTGCAAACAAGCATAATATTTATATTTCCAAACATGACTTTTTATCCACTTGGCCAAGAAAAAGAGTTTGCTTTTCTCCAAAACGAGTTTGAGGGTGATTATCTGAGTGCATTGCATTCCAGTTCCACACACATTGTGTAGACATGACTGGATGAAACCAGAAATATATCCTCTTGTGTTATCGCTAACTCAATCCCAGATCTTGCTACAGCTTCTGTGTTTGTGTTTTCTGGATATTATCAATGGACTTTACGTTTTAGAATGAATTTCACTAGAGGGAATTTTGTTTTGTGCTGGAAATGCTAAGTGCTTGCATATGCAGGCCAAACGGCTTTGCATTCTTGTTTTCTATGCAGAAAGCTAGAGCAATCGTTGCAAACAAGCATAATATTTATATTTCCAAACATGACTTTTTATCCACTTGGCCAAGAAAAAGAGTTTGCTTTTCTCCAATACGAGTTTGAGGGTGATTATCTGAGTGCATTGCATTCCAGTTCCACACACATTGTGTAGACATGACTGGATGCAACCAGAAATATATCCTCTTGTGTTATGGCTAACTCAATCGCAGATCTTGCTACAGGCTCTGTGTTTGTGTTTTCTGGATATTATCAATGGACTTTACGTTTTAGAATGAATTTCAGTAGAGGGAATTTTGTTTTGTGCTGGAAATGCTGATTGGTTCCACATGCAGGCCAAACGTGTTCACATTCGTGCATTTTATGCAGAAAGCTAGAGTAATCGTTGCAAACAAACATGATATTTCTGTTTGCAAACATGACTTTTTATCCACTTGGACAAGAAAAAGAGTTTGCTTTTTTCCAATACCATTTTGAGGGTTATTTTCTGAGTCCATTGCATACCAGTTCCACAACACTTTGTCTGGATATGACTGGATGAGACCAGAAATATCCTCTGGTGTTATGGCTAACTCAATCGCAGATCTTGCTACAGGCTCTGTGTTTGTGTTTCCTGGATATTATCAATGGACTTTACGTTTTAGAATGAATTTCAGTAGAGGGAATTTTGTTTTGTGCTGGAAATGCTGATTGGTTCCACATGCAGCCAAACGTGTTCACATTCGTGTATTTTACGCAGAAAGCTAGAGCAATCATTGCAAAAAAACATGATATTTCTGTTTACAAACATGACTTTTTATCCACTTTGCCAAGAAAAAGAGTTTGCTTTTCTCCAAAAGCAGTTTGAGGGTGATTTTCTGAATCCATTGCATACCAGTTCCACAACCCTTTGTCTGGATATGACTGGATGAAACCAGAAATATCCTCTTGTGTTATGGCTAACTCAATCGGAGATCTTGCTACAACCTCTGTGTTTGTGTTTTCAGGATATTATCAATGGACTTTACGTTTTAGAATGAATTTAAGCAGAGAATATTTTCTTTGCTTCTGGGAAGCACTAATTAGTTCCACATGGAGACACAAACTCAACACATTCGTGCTGTCTAGGCAGAATACTACAGCAATTGCTGCAAACAAACATGATATTTTTGTTGTGTAGATGACATTTTATGCACTTGCCTAAGAAAATATTTTGCTATTCTCCCAAACCAGTTTGACTGTGATTATCTGAGTCCATTGCATACCAGTTCCACAGCACTTTGTCTGGATATGACTGGATGAAACCTGAAATCTCCTCTTGTGTTATGGCTAACTCAATCCCAGATCTTGCTACAACCTCTGTGTTTGTGTTTTCTGGATATTATCCATGGACTTTACCTTTCAGAATGAATTTCAGTAGAGGAAATTTTGTTTTGTGCTGGAAATTCTTAGTGCTTCCATATGCAGGCCAAACATCTTCGCATTCTTGATTTCTATGCAGAAAGCTAGAGCAATCGTTGCAAACAAGCATAATATTTATATTTCCAAACATGACTTTTTATCCACTTGGCCAAGAAAAAGAGTTTGCTTTTCTCCAAAACGAGTTTGAGGGTGATTATGTGAGTGCATTGCATTCCAGTTCCACACACATTGTGTAGACATGACTGGATGAACCAGAAATATATCCCCTTGTGTTATGGCTAACTCAATCCCAGATCTTGCTACAGCTTCTGTGTTTGTGTTTTCTAGATATTATCAATGGACTTTACGTTTTAGAATGAATTTCAGTAGAGGAAAATTTTGTTTTGTGCTGGAAATGCTAAGTGCTTCCAATTGCAGGCCAAACGTGTTCACATTTGTGTTTTCTACGCAGAAACCTATAGCAATCGTTGCAAACAAACAGGATATTTATATTTGCAAACATGACTTTTTATCCACTTGGCCAAGAAAAAGAGTTTGCTTTTCTCCAAAACCATTTTGAGGGTTATTTTCTGAGTCCATTGCATACCAGTTCCACAACACTTTGTCTGGATATGACTGGATGAGACCAGAAATATCCTCTGGAGTTATGGCTAACTCAATCGCAGATCTTGCTACAGGCTCTGTGTTTGTGTTTTCTGGATATTATCAATGGACTTTACGTTTTAGAATGAATTTCAGTAGAGGGAATTTTGTTTTGTGCTGGAAATGCTGATTGGTTCCACATGCAGGCCAAACGTGTTCACATTCGTGCATTTTATGCAGAAAGCTAGAGTAATCGTTGCAAACAAACATGATATTTCTGTTTGCAAACATGACTTTTTATCCACTTTGCCAAGAAAAAGAGTTTGCTTTTCTACAAAAGCAGTTTGAGGGTGATTTTCTGAGTCCATTGCATACCAGTTCCACAACCCTTTATCTGGATATGACTGGATGAAACCAGAAATATCCTCTTGTGTTATGGCTAACTCAATCGGAGATCTTGCTACAACCTCTGTGTTTGTGTTTTCAGGATATTATCAATGGACTTTACGTTTTAGAATGAATTTAAGCAGAGAATATTTTCTTTGCTTCTGGGAAGCACTAATTAGTTCCACATGGAGACACAAACTCAACACATTCGTGCTGTCTAGGCAGAATACTACAGCAATTGCTGCAAACAAACATGATATTTTTGTTGTGTAGATGACATTTTATGCACTTGCCTAAGAAAATATTTTGCTATTCTCCAAAACTAGTTTGATTGTGATTATCTGAGTCCATTGCATACCAGTTCCACAGCACTTTGTCCAGATATGACTGGATGAAACCAGAAATCGCCTCTTGTGTTATGGCTAACTCAATCCCAGATCTTGCTACACCCTCTGTGTTTGTGTTTTCTGGATATTATCAATGGATTTTACGTTTTAGAATGAATTTCAGTAGAGGAAAATTTTGTTTTGTGCTGGAAATGCTAAGTGCTTCCATATGCAGGCCAAACGTGTTCACATTTGTGTTTTCTACACAGAAAGTTAGAGCAATCGTTGCAAACAAACAGGATATTTATATTTGCAAACATGAGTTTATATCCACTTGGCCAAGAAAAAGAGTTTGCTTTCTCCAAAACCATTTTGAGGGTTATTTTCTGAGTCCATTGCATACCAGTTTCACAACACTTTGTCTGGATATGACTGGATGAAACCTGAAATATCCTCTTGTGTTATGGCTAACTCAATCCCAGATCTTGCTACAACCTCTGTGTTTGTGTTTTTTGGATATTATCCATGGACTTTACCTTTCAGAATGAATTTCAGTAGAGGAAATTTTGTTTTGTGCTGGAAATACTAATTGGTTCCATATGCAGGCCAAACGTCTTTGCATTCTTGTTATCTATGCAGAAAGCTAGAGCAATCGTTGCAAACAAGCATAATATTTATATTTCCAAACATGACTTTTTATCCAATTGGCCAAGAAAAAGAGTTTGCTTTTCTCCAAAATGAGTTTGAGGGTATTATCTGAGTGCATTGCATTCCAGTTCCACACACATTGTGTAGACATGACTGGATGAAACCAGAAATATATCCTCTTGTGTTATCGCTAACTCAATCCCAGATCTTGCTACACCCTCTGTGTTTGTGTTTTCTAGATATTATCAATGGACTTTACGTTTTAGAATGAATTTCAGTAGAGGAAATTTTGTTTTGTGCTGGAAATTCTAAGTGCTTCCATATGCAGGCCAAACGTCTTTGCATTCTTGTTTTCTATGCAGAAAGCTAGAGTAATCGTTGCAAACAAGCATAATATTTATATTTCCAAACATGACTTTTTATCCACTTGGCCAAGAAAAAGAGTTTGCTTTTCTCCAAAACGAGTTTGAGGGTGATTATCTGAGTGCATTGCATTCCAGTTCCACACACATTGTGTAGACATGACTGGATGAACCAGAAATATGTCCCCTTGTGTTATGGCTAACTCAATCCCAGATCTTGCTACACCCTCTGTGTTTGTGTTTTCTGGATATTATCAATGGACTTTACATTTTAGAATGAATTTCAGTAGAGGAAAATTTTGTTTTGTGCTGGAAATGCTAAGTGCTTCCAATTGCAGGCCAAACGTGTTCACATTTGTGTTTTCTACGCAGAAACCTATAGCAATCGTTGCAAACAAACAGGATATTTATATTTGCAAAGATGACTTTTTATCCACTTGGCCAAGAAAAAGAGTTTGCTTTTCTCCAAAAGCAGTTTGAGGGTGATTTTCTGAGTCCATTGCATACCAGTTCCACAACCCTTTGTCTGGATATGACTGGATGAAACCAGAAATATCCTCTTGTGTTATGGCTAACTCAATCCGAGATCTTGCTACAACCTCTGTGTTTGTGTTTTCAGGATATTATCAATGGACTTTACGTTTTAGAATGAATTTAAGCAGAGAATATTTTCTTTGCTTCTGGGAAGCACTAATTAGTTCCACATGGAGACACAAACTCAACACATTCGTGCTGTCTAGGCAGAATACTACAGCAATTGCTGCAAACAAACATGATATTTTTGTTGTGTAGATGACATTTTATGCACTTGCCTAAGAAAATATTTTGCTATTCTCCCAAACCAGTTTGACTGTGATTATCTGAGTCCATTGCATACCAGTTCCACAGCACTTTGTCTGGATATGACTGGATGAAACCTGAAATCTCCTCTTGTGTTATGGCTAACTCAATCCCAGATCTTGCTACAACCTCTGTGTTTGTGTTTTCTGGATATTATCCATGGACTTTACCTTTCAGAATGAATTTCAGTAGAGGAAATTTTGTTTTGTGCTGGAAATTCTTAGTGCTTCCATATGCAGGCCAAACATCTTCGCATTCTTGTTTTCTATGCAGAAAGCTAGAGCAATCGTTGCAAACAAGCATAATATTTATATTTCCAAACATGACTTTTTATCCACTTGGCCAAGAAAAAGAGTTTGCTTTTCTCCAAAACGAGTTTGAGGGTGATTATGTGAGTGCATTGCATTCCAGTTCCACACACATTGTGTAGACATGACTGGATGAACCAGAAATATATCCCCTTGTCTTATGGCTAACTCAATCCCAGATCTTGCTACAGCTTCTGTGTTTGTGTTTTCTGGATATTATCAATGGACTTTACGTTTTAGAATGAATTTCAGTAGAGGAAAATTTTGTTTTGTGCTGGAAATGCTAAGTGCTTCCAATTGCAGGCCAAACGTGTTCACATTTGTGTTTTCTACGCAGAAACCTATAGCAATCGTTGCAAACAAACAGGATATTTATATTTGCAAACATGACTTTTTATCCACTTGGCCAAGAAAAAGAGTTTGCTTTTCTCCAAAACCATTTTGAGGGTTATTTTCTGAGTCCATTGCATACCAGTTCCACAACACTTTGTCTGGATATGACTGGATGAGACCAGAAATATCCTCTGGAGTTATGGCTAACTCAATCGCAGATCTTGCTACAGGCTCTGTGTTTGTGTTTTCTGGATATTATCAATGGACTTTACGTTTTAGAATGAATTTCAGTAGAGGGAATTTTGTTTTGTGCTGGAAATGCTGATTGGTTCCACATGCAGGCCAAACGTGTTCACATTCGTGCATTTTATGCAGAAAGCTAGAGTAATCGTTGCAAACAAACATGATATTTCTGTTTGCAAACATGACTTTTTATCCACTTTGCCAAGAAAAAGAGTTTGCTTTTCTACAAAAGCAGTTTGAGGGTGATTTTCTGAGTCCATTGCATACCAGTTCCACAACCCTTTATCTGGATATGACTGGATGAAACCAGAAATATCCTCTTGTGTTATGGCTAACTCAATCGGAGATCTTGCTACAACCTCTGTGTTTGTGTTTTCAGGATATTATCAATGGACTTTACGTTTTAGAATGAATTTAAGCAGAGAATATTTTCTTTGCTTCTGGGAAGCACTAATTAGTTCCACATGGAGACACAAACTCAACACATTCGTGCTGTCTAGGCAGAATACTACAGCAATTGCTGCAAACAAACATGATATTTTTGTTGTGTAGATGACATTTTATGCACTTGCCTAAGAAAATATTTTGCTATTCTCCAAAACTAGTTTGATTGTGATTATCTGAGTCCATTGCATACCAGTTCCACAGCACTTTGTCCAGATATGACTGGATGAAACCAGAAATCGCCTCTTGTGTTATGGCTAACTCAATCCCAGATCTTGCTACACCCTCTGTGTTTGTGTTTTCTGGATATTATCAATGGATTTTACGTTTTAGAATGAATTTCAGTAGAGGAAAATTTTGTTTTGTGCTGGAAATGCTAAGTGCTTCCATATGCAGGCCAAACGTGTTCACATTTGTGTTTTCTACACAGAAAGTTAGAGCAATCGTTGCAAACAAACAGGATATTTATATTTGCAAACATGAGTTTATATCCACTTGGCCAAGAAAAAGAGTTTGCTTTCTCCAAAACCATTTTGAGGGTTATTTTCTGAGTCCATTGCATACCAGTTTCACAACACTTTGTCTGGATATGACTGGATGAAACCTGAAATATCCTCTTGTGTTATGGCTAACTCAATCCCAGATCTTGCTACAACCTCTGTGTTTGTGTTTTTTGGATATTATCCATGGACTTTACCTTTCAGAATGAATTTCAGTAGAGGAAATTTTGTTTTGTGCTGGAAATACTAATTGGTTCCATATGCAGGCCAAACGTCTTTGCATTCTTGTTATCTATGCAGAAAGCTAGAGCAATCGTTGCAAACAAGCATAATATTTATATTTCCAAACATGACTTTTTATCCAATTGGCCAAGAAAAAGAGTTTGCTTTTCTCCAAAATGAGTTTGAGGGTATTATCTGAGTGCATTGCATTCCAGTTCCACACACATTGTGTAGACATGACTGGATGAAACCAGAAATATATCCTCTTGTGTTATCGCTAACTCAATCCCAGATCTTGCTACACCCTCTGTGTTTGTGTTTTCTAGATATTATCAATGGACTTTACGTTTTAGAATGAATTTCAGTAGAGGAAATTTTGTTTTGTGCTGGAAATTCTAAGTGCTTCCATATGCAGGCCAAACGTCTTTGCATTCTTGTTTTCTATGCAGAAAGCTAGAGTAATCGTTGCAAACAAGCATAATATTTATATTTCCAAACATGACTTTTTATCCACTTGGCCAAGAAAAAGAGTTTGCTTTTCTCCAAAATGAGTTTGAGTGTGATTATCTGAGTGCATTGCATTCCAGTTCCACACACATTGTGTAGACATGACTGGATGAAACCAGAAATATATCCTCTTGTGTTATCGCTAACTCAATCCCAGATCTTGCTACAGCTTCTGTGTTTGTGTTTTCTGGATATTATCAATGGACTTTACGTTTTAGAATGAATTTCAGTAGAGGAAAATTTTGTTTTGTGCTGGAATGCTAAGTGCTTCCAATTGTAGGCCAAACGTGTTTACATTTGTGTTTTCTACGCAGAAATCTAGAGCAATCGTTGCAAACAAACAGGATATTTATATTTGCAAACATGACTTTTTATCCACTTGGCCAAGAAAAAGAGTTTGCTTTTCTCCAAAACGAGTTTGAGGGTGATTATCTGAGTGCATTGCATTCCAGTTCCACACACATTGTGTAGACATGACTGGATGAAACCAGAAATATATCCTCTTGTGTTATGGCTAACTCAATCGCAGATCTTGCTACAGGCTCTGTGTTTGTGTTTTCTGGATATTATCAATGGACTTTACGTTTTAGAATGAATTTCAGTAGAGGGAATTTTGTTTTGTGCTGGAAATGCTGATTGGTTCCACATGCAGGCCAAACGTGTTCACATTCGTGCATTTTATGCAGAAAGCTAGAGTAATCGTTGCAAACAAACATGATATTTCTGTTTGCAAACATGACTTTTTATCCACTTGGACAAGAAAAAGAGTTTGCTTTTTTCCAGAACCATTTTGAGGGTTATTTTCTGAGTCCATTGCATACCAGTTCCACAACACTTTGTCTGGATATGACTGGATGAGACCAGAAATATCCTCTGGTGTTATGGCTAACTCAATCGCAGATCTTGCTACAGGCTCTGTGTTTGTGTTTCCTGGATATTATCCATGGACTTTACCTTTCAGAATGAATTTCAGTAGAGGAAATTTTGTTTTTTGGTGGACATGCTAATTGGTTCCATATGCAGGCCAAATGTCTTCGCATTCTTGTTTTCTATGCAGAAAGCTAGAGCAATCGTTGCAAACAAGCATAATATTTATATTTCCAAACATGACTTTTTATCCACTTGGCCAAGAAAAAGAGTTTGCTTTTCTCCAAAATGAGTTTGAGGGTGATTATCTGAGTGCATTGCATTCCAGTTCCACACACATTGTGTAGACATGACTGGATGAAACCAGAAATATATCCTCTTGTGTTATCGCTAACTCAATCCCAGATCTTGCTACACCCTCTGTGTTTGTGTTTTCTGGATATTATCATTGGACTTTACATTTTAGAATAAATTTCAGTAGAGGAAAATTTTGTTTTGTGCTGGAAATGCTAAGTGCTTCCATATGCAGGCCAAACGTGTTCACATTTGTGTTTTCTACGCAGAAAGCTAGAGCAATCGTTGCAAACAAACAGGATATTTATATTTGCAAACATGACTTTTTATCCACTTGGCCAAGAAAAAGAGTTTGCTTTTCTCCAAAACCATTTTGAGGGTTATTTTCTGAGTCCATTGCATACCAGTTCCACAACACTTTGTCTGGATATGACTGGATGAAACCTGAAATCTCCTCTTGTGTTATGGCTAACTCAATCCCAGATCTTGCTACAACCACTGTGTTTGTGTTTCCTGGATATTATCCATGGACTTTACCTTTCAGAATGAATTTCAGTAGAGGAAATTTTGTTTTTTGGTGGACATGCTAATTGGTTCCATATGCAGGCCAAACGTGTTCGCATTCTTGTTTTCTACGCAGAAAGCTAGAGCAATCGTTGCAAACAAGCATAATATTTATATTTCCAAACATGACTTTTTATCCACTTGGCCAAGAAAAAGAGTTTGCTTTTCTCCAAAACGAGTTTGAGGGTGATTATCTGAGTGCATTGCATTCCAGTTCCACACACATTGTGTAGACATGACTGGATGAAACCAGAAATATATCCTCTTGTGTTATCGCTAACTCAATCCCAGATCTTGCTACAGCTTCTGTGTTTGTGTTTTCTGGATATTATCAATGGACTTTACGTTTTAGAATGAATTTCACTAGAGGGAATTTTGTTTTGTGCTGGAAATGCTAAGTGCTTGCATATGCAGGCCAAACGGCTTTGCATTCTTGTTTTCTATGCAGAAAGCTAGAGCAATCGTTGCAAACAAGCATAATATTTATATTTCCAAACATGACTTTTTATCCACTTGGCCAAGAAAAAGAGTTTGCTTTTCTCCAATACGAGTTTGAGGGTGATTATCTGAGTGCATTGCATTCCAGTTCCACACACATTGTGTAGACATGACTGGATGCAACCAGAAATATATCCTCTTGTGTTATGGCTAACTCAATCGCAGATCTTGCTACAGGCTCTGTGTTTGTGTTTTCTGGATATTATCAATGGACTTTACGTTTTAGAATGAATTTCAGTAGAGGGAATTTTGTTTTGTGCTGGAAATGCTGATTGGTTCCACATGCAGGCCAAACGTGTTCACATTCGTGCATTTTATGCAGAAAGCTAGAGTAATCGTTGCAAACAAACATGATATTTCTGTTTGCAAACATGACTTTTTATCCACTTGGACAAGAAAAAGAGTTTGCTTTTTTCCAATACCATTTTGAGGGTTATTTTCTGAGTCCATTGCATACCAGTTCCACAACACTTTGTCTGGATATGACTGGATGAGACCAGAAATATCCTCTGGTGTTATGGCTAACTCAATCGCAGATCTTGCTACAGGCTCTGTGTTTGTGTTTCCTGGATATTATCAATGGACTTTACGTTTTAGAATGAATTTCAGTAGAGGGAATTTTGTTTTGTGCTGGAAATGCTGATTGGTTCCACATGCAGGCCAAACGTGTTCACATTCGTGTATTTTATGCAGAAAGCTAGAGTAATCGTTGCAAACAAACATGATATTTCTGTTTGCAAACATGACTTTTTATCCACTTTGCCAAGAAAAAGAGTTTGCTTTTCTACAAAAGCAGTTTGAGGGTGATTTTCTGAGTCCATTGCATACCAGTTCCACAACCCTTTATCTGGATATGACTGGATGAAACCAGAAATATCCTCTTGTGTTATGGCTAACTCAATCGGAGATCTTGCTACAACCTCTGTGTTTGTGTTTTCAGGATATTATCAATGGACTTTACGTTTTAGAATGAATTTAAGCAGAGAATATTTTCTTTGCTTCTGGGAAGCACTAATTAGTTCCACATGGAGACACAAACTCAACACATTCGTGCTGTCTAGGCAGAATACTACAGCAATTGCTGCAAACAAACATGATATTTTTGTTGTGTAGATGACATTTTATGCACTTGCCTAAGAAAATATTTTGCTATTCTCCAAAACTAGTTTGATTGTGATTATCTGAGTCCATTGCATACCAGTTCCACAGCACTTTGTCCAGATATGACTGGATGAAACCAGAAATCGCCTCTTGTGTTATGGCTAACTCAATCCCAGATCTTGCTACACCCTCTGTGTTTGTGTTTTCTGGATATTATCAATGGATTTTACGTTTTAGAATGAATTTCAGTAGAGGAAAATTTTGTTTTGTGCTGGAAATGCTAAGTGCTTCCATATGCAGGCCAAACGTGTTCACATTTGTGTTTTCTACACAGAAAGTTAGAGCAATCGTTGCAAACAAACAGGATATTTATATTTGCAAACATGAGTTTATATCCACTTGGCCAAGAAAAAGAGTTTGCTTTCTCCAAAACCATTTTGAGGGTTATTTTCTGAGTCCATTGCATACCAGTTTCACAACACTTTGTCTGGATATGACTGGATGAAACCTGAAATATCCTCTTGTGTTATGGCTAACTCAATCCCAGATCTTGCTACAACCTCTGTGTTTGTGTTTTTTGGATATTATCCATGGACTTTACCTTTCAGAATGAATTTCAGTAGAGGAAATTTTGTTTTGTGCTGGAAATACTAATTGGTTCCATATGCAGGCCAAACGTCTTTGCATTCTTGTTATCTATGCAGAAAGCTAGAGCAATCGTTGCAAACAAGCATAATATTTATATTTCCAAACATGACTTTTTATCCAATTGGCCAAGAAAAAGAGTTTGCTTTTCTCCAAAATGAGTTTGAGGGTATTATCTGAGTGCATTGCATTCCAGTTCCACACACATTGTGTAGACATGACTGGATGAAACCAGAAATATATCCTCTTGTGTTATCGCTAACTCAATCCCAGATCTTGCTACACCCTCTGTGTTTGTGTTTTCTAGATATTATCAATGGACTTTACGTTTTAGAATGAATTTCAGTAGAGGAAATTTTGTTTTGTGCTGGAAATTCTAAGTGCTTCCATATGCAGGCCAAACGTCTTTGCATTCTTGTTTTCTATGCAGAAAGCTAGAGTAATCGTTGCAAACAAGCATAATATTTATATTTCCAAACATGACTTTTTATCCACTTGGCCAAGAAAAAGAGTTTGCTTTTCTCCAAAATGAGTTTGAGTGTGATTATCTGAGTGCATTGCATTCCAGTTCCACACACATTGTGTAGACATGACTGGATGAAACCAGAAATATATCCTCTTGTGTTATCGCTAACTCAATCCCAGATCTTGCTACAGCTTCTGTGTTTGTGTTTTCTGGATATTATCAATGGACTTTACGTTTTAGAATGAATTTCAGTAGAGGAAAATTTTGTTTTGTGCTGGAATGCTAAGTGCTTCCAATTGTAGGCCAAACGTGTTCACATTTGTGTTTTCTACG
This sequence comes from Lepus europaeus, assembly GCF_033115175.1. Taxonomy (NCBI): domain Eukaryota; kingdom Metazoa; phylum Chordata; class Mammalia; order Lagomorpha; family Leporidae; genus Lepus; species Lepus europaeus. Next base: position 84,377,107 of record NC_084832.1, read on the forward strand.
CAGAAATCTAGAGCAATCGTTGCAAACAAACAGGATATTTATATTTGCAAACATGACTTTTTATCCACTTGGCCAAGAAAAAGAGTTTGCTTTTCTCCAAAACGAGTTTGAGGGTGATTATCTGAGTGCATTGCATTCCAGTTCCACACACATTGTGTAGACATGACTGGATGAAACCAGAAATATATCCTCTTGTGTTATGGCTAACTCAATCGCAGATCTTGCTACAGGCTCTGTGTTTGTGTTTTCTGGATATTATCAATGGACTTTACGTTTTAGAATGAATTTCAGTAGAGGGAATTTTGTTTTGTGCTGGAAATGCTGATTGGTTCCACATGCAGGCCAAACGTGTTCACATTCGTGCATTTTATGCAGAAAGCTAGAGTAATCGTTGCAAACAAACATGATATTTCTGTTTGCAAACATGACTTTTTATCCACTTGGACAAGAAAAAGAGTTTGCTTTTTTCCAATACAATTTTGAGGGTTATTTTCTGAGTCCATTGCATACCAGTTCCACAACACTTTGTCTGGATATGACTGGATGAGACCAGAAATATCCTCTGGTGTTATGGCTAACTCAATCGCAGATCTTGCTACAGGCTCTGTGTTTGTGTTTCCTGGATATTATCCATGGACTTTACCTTTCAGAATGAATTTCAGTAGAGGAAATTTTGTTTTTTGGTGGACATGCTAATTGGTTCCATATGCAGGCCAAATGTCTTCGCATTCTTGTTTTCTATGCAGAAAGCTAGAGCAATCATTGCAAACAAGCATAATATTTATATTTCCAAACATGACTTTTTATCCACTTGGCCAAGAAAAAGAGTTTGCTTTTCTCCAAAATGAGTTTGAGGGTGATTATCTGAGTGCATTGCATTCCAGTTCCACACACATTGTGTAGACATGACTGGATGAAACCAGAAATATATCCTCTTGTGTTATCGCTAACTCAATCCCAGATCTTGCTACACCCTCTGTGTTTGTGTTTTCTGGATATTATCATTGGACTTTACATTTTAGAATAAATTTCAGTAGAGGAAAATTTTGTTTTGTGCTGGAAATGCTAAGTGCTTCCATATGCAGGCCAAACGTGTTCACATTTGTGTTTTCTACGCAGAAAGCTAGAGCAATCGTTGCAAACAAACAGGATATTTATATTTGCAAACATGACTTTTTATCCACTTGGCCAAGAAAAAGAGTTTGCTTTTCTCCAAAACCATTTTGAGGGTTATTTTCTGAGTCCATTGCATACCAGTTCCACAACACTTTGTCTGGATATGACTGGATGAAACCTGAAATCTCCTCTTGTGTTATGGCTAACTCAATCCCAGATCTTGCTACAACCACTGTGTTTGTGTTTCCTGGATATTATCCATGGACTTTACCTTTCAGAATGAATTTCAGTAGAGGAAATTTTGTTTTTTGGTGGACATGCTAATTGGTTCCATATGCAGGCCAAACGGCTTTGCATTCTTGTTTTCTATGCAGAAAGCTAGAGCAATCGTTGCAAACAAGCATAATATTTATATTTCCAAACATGACTTTTTATCCACTTGGCCAAGAAAAAGAGTTTGCTTTTCTCCAATACGAGTTTGAGGGTGATTATCTGAGTGCATTGCATTCCAGTTCCACACACATTGTGTAGACATGACTGGATGCAACCAGAAATATATCCTCTTGTGTTATGGCTAACTCAATCGCAGATCTTGCTACAGGCTCTGTGTTTGTGTTTTCTGGATATTATCAATGGACTTTACGTTTTAGAATGAATTTCAGTAGAGGGAATTTTGTTTTGTGCTGGAAATGCTGATTGGTTCCACATGCAGGCCAAACGTGTTCACATTCGTGCATTTTATGCAGAAAGCTAGAGTAATCGTTGCAAACAAACATGATATTTCTCTTTGCAAACATGACTTTTTATCCACTTGGACAAGAAAAAGAGTTTGCTTTTCTCCAATACCATTTTGAGGGTTATTTTCTGAGTCCATTGCATACCAGTTCCACAACACTTTGTCTGGATATGACTGGATGAGACCAGAAATATCCTCTGGTGTTATGGCTAACTCAATCGCAGATCTTGCTACAGGCTCTGTGTTTGTGTTTCCTGGATATTATCAATGGACTTTACGTTTTAGAATGAATTTCAGTAGAGGGAATTTTGTTTTGTGCTGGAAATGCTGATTGGTTCCACATGCAGGCCAAACGTGTTCACATTCGTGTATTTTATGCAGAAAGCTAGAGTAATCGTTGCAAACAAACATGATATTTCTGTTTGCAAACATGACTTTTTATCCACTTTGCCAAGAAAAAGAGTTTGCTTTTCTACAAAAGCAGTTTGAGGGTGATTTTCTGAGTCCATTGCATACCAGTTCCACAACCCTTTATCTGGATATGACTGGATGAAACCAGAAATATCCTCTTGTGTTATGGCTAACTCAATCGGAGATCTTGCTACAACCTCTGTGTTTGTGTTTTCAGGATATTATCAATGGACTTTACGTTTTAGAATGAATTTAAGCAGAGAATATTTTCTTTGCTTCTGGGAAGCACTAATTAGTTCCACATGGAGACACAAACTCAACACATTCGTGCTGTCTAGGCAGAATACTACAGCAATTGCTGCAAACAAACATGATATTTTTGTTGTGTAGATGACATTTTATGCACTTGCCTAAGAAAATATTTTGCTATTCTCCAAAACTAGTTTGATTGTGATTATCTGAGTCCATTGCATACCAGTTCCACAGCACTTTGTCCAGATATGACTGGATGAAACCAGAAATCGCCTCTTGTGTTATGGCTAACTCAATCCCAGATCTTGCTACACCCTCTGTGTTTGTGTTTTCTGGATATTATCAATGGATTTTACGTTTTAGAATGAATTTCAGTAGAGGAAAATTTTGTTTTGTGCTGGAAATGCTAAGTGCTTCCATATGCAGGCCAAACGTGTTCACATTTGTGTTTTCTACACAGAAAGTTAGAGCAATCGTTGCAAACAAACAGGATATTTATATTTGCAAACATGAGTTTATATCCACTTGGCCAAGAAAAAGAGTTTGCTTTCTCCAAAACCATTTTGAGGGTTATTTTCTGAGTCCATTGCATACCAGTTTCACAACACTTTGTCTGGATATGACTGGATGAAACCTGAAATATCCTCTTGTGTTATGGCTAACTCAATCCCAGATCTTGCTACAACCTCTGTGTTTGTGTTTTTTGGATATTATCCATGGACTTTACCTTTCAGAATGAATTTCAGTAGAGGAAATTTTGTTTTGTGCTGGAAATACTAATTGGTTCCATATGCAGGCCAAACGTCTTTGCATTCTTGTTATCTATGCAGAAAGCTAGAGCAATCGTTGCAAACAAGCATAATATTTATATTTCCAAACATGACTTTTTATCCAATTGGCCAAGAAAAAGAGTTTGCTTTTCTCCAAAATGAGTTTGAGGGTATTATCTGAGTGCATTGCATTCCAGTTCCACACACATTGTGTAGACATGACTGGATGAAACCAGAAATATATCCTCTTGTGTTATCGCTAACTCAATCCCAGATCTTGCTACACCCTCTGTGTTTGTGTTTTCTAGATATTATCAATGGACTTTACGTTTTAGAATGAATTTCAGTAGAGGAAATTTTGTTTTGTGCTGGAAATTCTAAGTGCTTCCATATGCAGGCCAAACGTCTTTGCATTCTTGTTTTCTATGCAGAAAGCTAGAGTAATCGTTGCAAACAAGCATAATATTTATATTTCCAAACATGACTTTTTATCCACTTGGCCAAGAAAAAGAGTTTGCTTTTCTCCAAAATGAGTTTGAGTGTGATTATCTGAGTGCATTGCATTCCAGTTCCACACACATTGTGTAGACATGACTGGATGAAACCAGAAATATATCCTCTTGTGTTATCGCTAACTCAATCCCAGATCTTGCTACAGCTTCTGTGTTTGTGTTTTCTGGATATTATCAATGGACTTTACGTTTTAGAATGAATTTCAGTAGAGGAAAATTTTGTTTTGTGCTGGAATGCTAAGTGCTTCCAATTGTAGGCCAAACGTGTTCACATTTGTGTTTTCTACGCAGAAATCTAGAGCAATCGTTGCAAACAAACAGGATATTTATATTTGCAAACATGACTTTTTATCCACTTGGCCAAGAAAAAGAGTTTGCTTTTCTCCAAAACGAGTTTGAGGGTGATTATCTGAGTGCATTGCATTCCAGTTCCACACACATTGTGTAGACATGACTGGATGAAACCAGAAATATATCCTCTTGTGTTATGGCTAACTCAATCGCAGATCTTGCTACAGGCTCTGTGTTTGTGTTTTCTGGATATTATCAATGGACTTTACGTTTTAGAATGAATTTCAGTAGAGGGAATTTTGTTTTGTGCTGGAAATGCTGATTGGTTCCACATGCAGGCCAAACGTGTTCACATTCGTGCATTTTATGCAGAAAGCTAGAGTAATCGTTGCAAACAAACATGATATTTCTGTTTGCAAACATGACTTTTTATCCACTTGGACAAGAAAAAGAGTTTGCTTTTTTCCAGAACCATTTTGAGGGTTATTTTCTGAGTCCATTGCATACCAGTTCCACAACACTTTGTCTGGATATGACTGGATGAGACCAGAAATATCCTCTGGTGTTATGGCTAACTCAATCGCAGATCTTGCTACAGGCTCTGTGTTTGTGTTTCCTGGATATTATCCATGGACTTTACCTTTCAGAATGAATTTCAGTAGAGGAAATTTTGTTTTTTGGTGGACATGCTAATTGGTTCCATATGCAGGCCAAATGTCTTCGCATTCTTGTTTTCTATGCAGAAAGCTAGAGCAATCGTTGCAAACAAGCATAATATTTATATTTCCAAACATGACTTTTTATCCACTTGGCCAAGAAAAAGAGTTTGCTTTTCTCCAAAATGAGTTTGAGGGTGATTATCTGAGTGCATTGCATTCCAGTTCCACACACATTGTGTAGACATGACTGGATGAAACCAGAAATATATCCTCTTGTGTTATCGCTAACTCAATCCCAGATCTTGCTACACCCTCTGTGTTTGTGTTTTCTGGATATTATCATTGGACTTTACATTTTAGAATAAATTTCAGTAGAGGAAAATTTTGTTTTGTGCTGGAAATGCTAAGTGCTTCCATATGCAGGCCAAACGTGTTCACATTTGTGTTTTCTACGCAGAAAGCTAGAGCAATCGTTGCAAACAAACAGGATATTTATATTTGCAAACATGACTTTTTATCCACTTGGCCAAGAAAAAGAGTTTGCTTTTCTCCAAAACCATTTTGAGGGTTATTTTCTGAGTCCATCGCATACCAGTTCCACAACACTTTGTCTGGATATGACTGGATGAAACCTGAAATCTCCTCTTGTGTTATGGCTAACTCAATCCCAGATCTTGCTACAACCACTGTGTTTGTGTTTCCTGGATATTATCCATGGACTTTACCTTTCAGAATGAATTTCAGTAGAGGAAATTTTGTTTTTTGGTGGACATGCTAATTGGTTCCATATGCAGGCCAAACGTGTTCGCATTCTTGTTTTCTACGCAGAAAGCTAGAGCAATCGTTGCAAACAAGCATAATATTTATATTTCCAAACATGACTTTTTATCCACTTGGCCAAGAAAAAGAGTTTGCTTTTCTCCAAAACGAGTTTGAGGGTGATTATCTGAGTGCATTGCATTCCAGTTCCACACACATTGTGTAGACATGACTGGATGAAACCAGAAATATATCCTCTTGTGTTATCGCTAACTCAATCCCAGATCTTGCTACAGCTTCTGTGTTTGTGTTTTCTGGATATTATCAATGGACTTTACGTTTTAGAATGAATTTCACTAGAGGGAATTTTGTTTTGTGCTGGAAATGCTAAGTGCTTGCATATGCAGGCCAAACGGCTTTGCATTCTTGTTTTCTATGCAGAAAGCTAGAGCAATCGTTGCAAACAAGCATAATATTTATATTTCCAAACATGACTTTTTATCCACTTGGCCAAGAAAAAGAGTTTGCTTTTCTCCAATACGAGTTTGAGGGTGATTATCTGAGTGCATTGCATTCCAGTTCCACACACATTGTGTAGACATGACTGGATGCAACCAGAAATATATCCTCTTGTGTTATGGCTAACTCAATCGCAGATCTTGCTACAGGCTCTGTGTTTGTGTTTTCTGGATATTATCAATGGACTTTACGTTTTAGAATGAATTTCAGTAGAGGGAATTTTGTTTTGTGCTGGAAATGCTGATTGGTTCCACATGCAGGCCAAACGTGTTCACATTCGTGCATTTTATACAGAAAGCTAGAGTAATCGTTGCAAACAAACATGATATTTCTGTTTGCAAACATGACTTTTTATCCACTTGGACAAGAAAAAGAGTTTGCTTTTTTCCAATACCATTTTGAGGGTTATTTTCTGAGTCCATTGCATACCAGTTCCACAACACTTTGTCTGGATATGACTGGATGAGACCAGAAATATCCTCTGGTGTTATGGCTAACTCAATCGCAGATCTTGCTACAGGCTCTGTGTTTGTGTTTCCTGGATATTATCAATGGACTTTACGTTTTAGAATGAATTTCAGTAGAGGGAATTTTGTTTTGTGCTGGAAATGCTGATTGGTTCCACATGCAGGCCAAACGTGTTCACATTCGTGTATTTTATGCAGAAAGCTAGAGTAATCGTTGCAAACAAACATGATATTTCTGTTTGCAAACATGACTTTTTATCCACTTTGCCAAGAAAAAGAGTTTGCTTTTCTACAAAAGCAGTTTGAGGGTGATTTTCTGAGTCCATTGCATACCAGTTCCACAACCCTTTATCTGGATATGACTGGATGAAACCAGAAATATCCTCTTGTGTTATGGCTAACTCAATCGGAGATCTTGCTACAACCTCTGTGTTTGTGTTTTCAGGATATTATCAATGGACTTTACGTTTTAGAATGAATTTAAGCAGAGAATATTTTCTTTGCTTCTGGGAAGCACTAATTAGTTCCACATGGAGACACAAACTCAACACATTCGTGCTGTCTAGGCAGAATACTACAGCAATTGCTGCAAACAAACATGATATTTTTGTTGTGTAGATGACATTTTATGCACTTGCCTAAGAAAATATTTTGCTATTCTCCAAAACTAGTTTGATTGTGATTATCTGAGTCCATTGCATACCAGTTCCACAGCACTTTGTCCAGATATGACTGGATGAAACCAGAAATCGCCTCTTGTGTTATGGCTAACTCAATCCCAGATCTTGCTACACCCTCTGTGTTTGTGTTTTCTGGATATTATCAATGGATTTTACGTTTTAGAATGAATTTCAGTAGAGGAAAATTTTGTTTTGTGCTGGAAATGCTAAGTGCTTCCATATGCAGGCCAAACGTGTTCACATTTGTGTTTTCTACACAGAAAGTTAGAGCAATCGTTGCAAACAAACAGGATATTTATATTTGCAAACATGAGTTTATATCCACTTGGCCAAGAAAAAGAGTTTGCTTTCTCCAAAACCATTTTGAGGGTTATTTTCTGAGTCCATTGCATACCAGTTTCACAACACTTTGTCTGGATATGACTGGATGAAACCTGAAATATCCTCTTGTGTTATGGCTAACTCAATCCCAGATCTTGCTACAACCTCTGTGTTTGTGTTTTTTGGATATTATCCATGGACTTTACCTTTCAGAATGAATTTCAGTAGAGGAAATTTTGTTTTGTGCTGGAAATACTAATTGGTTCCATATGCAGGCCAAACGTCTTTGCATTCTTGTTATCTATGCAGAAAGCTAGAGCAATCGTTGCAAACAAGCATAATATTTATATTTCCAAACATGACTTTTTATCCAATTGGCCAAGAAAAAGAGTTTGCTTTTCTCCAAAATGAGTTTGAGGGTATTATCTGAGTGCATTGCATTCCAGTTCCACACACATTGTGTAGACATGACTGGATGAAACCAGAAATATATCCTCTTGTGTTATCGCTAACTCAATCCCAGATCTTGCTACACCCTCTGTGTTTGTGTTTTCTAGATATTATCAATGGACTTTACGTTTTAGAATGAATTTCAGTAGAGGAAATTTTGTTTTGTGCTGGAAATTCTAAGTGCTTCCATATGCAGGCCAAACGTCTTTGCATTCTTGTTTTCTATGCAGAAAGCTAGAGTAATCGTTGCAAACAAGCATAATATTTATATTTCCAAACATGACTTTTTATCCACTTGGCCAAGAAAAAGAGTTTGCTTTTCTCCAAAATGAGTTTGAGTGTGATTATCTGAGTGCATTGCATTCCAGTTCCACACACATTGTGTAGACATGACTGGATGAAACCAGAAATATATCCTCTTGTGTTATCGCTAACTCAATCCCAGATCTTGCTACAGCTTCTGTGTTTGTGTTTTCTGGATATTATCAATGGACTTTACGTTTTAGAATGAATTTCAGTAGAGGAAAATTTTGTTTTGTGCTGGAATGCTAAGTGCTTCCAATTGTAGGCCAAACGTGTTCACATTTGTGTTTTCTACGCAGAAATCTAGAGCAATCGTTGCAAACAAACAGGATATTTATATTTGCAAACATGACTTTTTATCCACTTGGCCAAGAAAAAGAGTTTGCTTTTCTCCAAAACGAGTTTGAGGGTGATTATCTGAGTGCATTGCATCCCAGTTCCACACACATTGTGTAGACATGACTGGATGAAACCAGAAATATATCCTCTTGTGTTATGGCTAACTCAATCGCAGATCTTGCTACAGGCTCTGTGTTTGTGTTTTCTGGATATTATCAATGGACTTTACGTTTTAGAATGAATTTCAGTAGAGGGAATTTTGTTTTGTGCTGGAAATGCTGATTGGTTCCACATGCAGGCCAAACGTGTTCACATTCGTGCATTTTATGCAGAAAGCTAGAGTAATCGTTGCAAACAAACATGATATTTCTGTTTGCAAACATGACTTTTTATCCACTTGGACAAGAAAAAGAGTTTGCTTTTTTCCAATACAATTTTGAGGGTTATTTTCTGAGTCCATTGCATACCAGTTCCACAACACTTTGTCTGGATATGACTGGATGAGACCAGAAATATCCTCTGGTGTTATGGCTAACTCAATCGCAGATCTTGCTACAGGCTCTGTGTTTGTGTTTCCTGGATATTATCCATGGACTTTACCTTTCAGAATGAATTTCAGTAGAGGAAATTTTGTTTTTTGGTGGACATGCTAATTGGTTCCATATGCAGGCCAAATGTCTTCGCATTCTTGTTTTCTATGCAGAAAGCTAGAGCAATCGTTGCAAACAAGCATAATATTTATATTTCCAAACATGACTTTTTATCCACTTGGCCAAGAAAAAGAGTTTGCTTTTCTCCAAAATGAGTTTGAGGGTGATTATCTGAGTGCATTGCATTCCAGTTCCACACACATTGTGTAGACATGACTGGATGAAACCAGAAATATATCCTCTTGTGTTATCGCTAACTCAATCCCAGATCTTGCTACACCCTCTGTGTTTGTGTTTTCTGGATATTATCATTGGACTTTACATTTTAGAATAAATTTCAGTAGAGGAAAATTTTGTTTTGTGCTGGAAATGCTAAGTGCTTCCATATGCAGGCCAAACGTGTTCACATTTGTGTTTTCTACGCAGAAAGCTAGAGCAATCGTTGCAAACAAACAGGATATTTATATTTGCAAACATGACTTTTTATCCACTTGGCCAAGAAAAAGAGTTTGCTTTTCTCCAAAACCATTTTGAGGGTTATTTTCTGAGTCCATTGCATACCAGTTCCACAACACTTTGTCTGGATATGACTGGATGAAACCTGAAATCTCCTCTTGTGTTATGGCTAACTCAATCCCAGATCTTGCTACAACCACTGTGTTTGTGTTTCCTGGATATTATCCATGGACTTTACCTTTCAGAATGAATTTCAGTAGAGGAAATTTTGTTTTTTGGTGGACATGCTAATTGGTTCCATATGCAGGCCAAACGTGTTCGCATTCTTGTTTTCTACGCAGAAAGCTAGAGCAATCGTTGCAAACAAGCATAATATTTATATTTCCAAACATGACTTTTTATCCACTTGGCCAAGAAAAAGAGTTTGCTTTTCTCCAAAACGAGTTTGAGGGTGATTATCTGAGTGCATTGCATTCCAGTTCCACACACATTGTGTAGACATGACTGGATGAAACCAGAAATATATCCTCTTGTGTTATCGCTAACTCAATCCCAGATCTTGCTACAGCTTCTGTGTTTGTGTTTTCTGGATATTATCAATGGACTTTACGTTTTAGAATGAATTTCACTAGAGGGAATTTTGTTTTGTGCTGGAAATGCTAAGTGCTTGCATATGCAGGCCAAACGGCTTTGCATTCTTGTTTTCTATGCAGAAAGCTAGAGCAATCGTTGCAAACAAGCATAATATTTATATTTCCAAACATGACTTTTTATCCACTTGGCCAAGAAAAAGAGTTTGCTTTTCTCCAATACGAGTTTGAGGGTGATTATCTGAGTGCATTGCATTCCAGTTCCACACACATTGTGTAGACATGACTGGATGCAACCAGAAATATATCCTCTTGTGTTATGGCTAACTCAATCGCAGATCTTGCTACAGGCTCTGTGTTTGTGTTTTCTGGATATTATCAATGGACTATACGTTTTAGAATGAATTTCAGTAGAGGGAATTTTGTTTTGTGCTGGAAATGCTGATTGGTTCCACATGCAGGCCAAACGTGTTCACATTCGTGCATTTTATGCAGAAAGCTAGAGTAATCGTTGCAAACAAACATGATATTTCTGTTTGCAAACATGACTTTTTATCCACTTGGACAAGAAAAAGAGTTTGCTTTTCTCCAATACCATTTTGAGGGTTATTTTCTGAGTCCATTGCATACCAGTTCCACAACACTTTGTCTGGATATGACTGGATGAGACCAGAAATATCCTCTGGTGTTATGGCTAACTCAATCGCAGATCTTGCTACAGGCTCTGTGTTTGTGTTTCCTGGATATTATCAATGGACTTTATGTTTTAGAATGAATTTCAGTAGAGGGAATTTTGTTTTGTGCTGGAAATGCTGATTGGTTCCACATGCAGGCCAAACGTGTTCACATTCGTGTATTTTATGCAGAAAGCTAGAGTAATCGTTGCAAACAAACATGATATTTCTGTTTGCAAACATGACTTTTTATCCACTTTGCCAAGAAAAAGAGTTTGCTTTTCTACAAAAGCAGTTTGAGGGTGATTTTCTGAGTCCATTGCATACCAGTTCCACAACCCTTTATCTGGATATGACTGGATGAAACCAGAAATATCCTCTTGTGTTATGGCTAACTCAATCGGAGATCTTGCTACAACCTCTGTGTTTGTGTTTTCAGGATATTATCAATGGACTTTACGTTTTAGAATGAATTTAAGCAGAGAATATTTTCTTTGCTTCTGGGAAGCACTAATTAGTTCCACATGGAGACACAAACTCAACACATTCGTGCTGTCTAGGCAGAATACTACAGCAATTGCTGCAAACAAACATGATATTTTTGTTGTGTAGATGACATTTTATGCACTTGCCTAAGAAAATATTTTGCTATTCTCCAAAACTAGTTTGATTGTGATTATCTGAGTCCATTGCATACCAGTTCCACAGCACTTTGTCCAGATATGACTGGATGAAACCAGAAATCGCCTCTTGTGTTATGGCTAACTCAATCCCAGATCTTGCTACACCCTCTGTGTTTGTGTTTTCTGGATATTATCAATGGATTTTACGTTTTAGAATGAATTTCAGTAGAGGAAAATTTTGTTTTGTGCTGGAAATGCTAAGTGCTTCCATATGCAGGCCAAACGTGTTCACATTTGTGTTTTCTACACAGAAAGTTAGAGCAATCGTTGCAAACAAACAGGATATTTATATTTGCAAACATGAGTTTATATCCACTTGGCCAAGAAAAAGAGTTTGCTTTCTCCAAAACCATTTTGAGGGTTATTTTCTGAGTCCATTGCATACCAGTTTCACAACACTTTGTCTGGATATGACTGGATGAAACCTGAAATATCCTCTTGTGTTATGGCTAACTCAATCCCAGATCTTGCTACAACCTCTGTGTTTGTGTTTTTTGGATATTATCCATGGACTTTACCTTTCAGAATGAATTTCAGTAGAGGAAATTTTGTTTTGTGCTGGAAATACTAATTGGTTCCATATGCAGGCCAAACGTCTTTGCATTCTTGTTGTCTATGCAGAAAGCTAGAGCAATCGTTGCAAACAAGCATAATATTTATATTTCCAAACATGACTTTTTATCCAATTGGCCAAGAAAAAGAGTTTGCTTTTCTCCAAAATGAGTTTGAGGGTATTATCTGAGTGCATTGCATTCCAGTTCCACACACATTGTGTAGACATGACTGGATGAAACCAGAAATATATCCTCTTGTGTTATCGCTAACTCAATCCCAGATCTTGCTACACCCTCTGTGTTTGTGTTTTCTAGATATTATCAATGGACTTTACGTTTTAGAATGAATTTCAGTAGAGGAAATTTTGTTTTGTGCTGGAAATTCTAAGTGCTTCCATATGCAGGCCAAACGTCTTTGCATTCTTGTTTTCTATGCAGAAAGCTAGAGTAATCGTTGCAAACAAGCATAATATTTATATTTCCAAACATGACTTTTTATCCACTTGGCCAAGAAAAAGAGTTTGCTTTTCTCCAAAATGAGTTTGAGTGTGATTATCTGAGTGCATTGCATTCCAGTTCCACACACATTGTGTAGACATGACTGGATGAAACCAGAAATATATCCTCTTGTGTTATCGCTAACTCAATCCCAGATCTTGCTACACCCTCTGTGTTTGTGTTTTCTGGATATTATCAATGGACTTTACGTTTTAGAATGAATTTCAGTAGAGGAAAATTTTGTTTTGTGCTGGAATGCTAAGTGCTTCCAATTGTAGGCCAAACGTGTTCACATTTGTGTTTTCTACGCAGAAATCTAGAGCAATCGTTGCAAACAAACAGGATATTTATATTTGCAAACATGACTTTTTATCCACTTGGCCAAGAAAAAGAGTTTGCTTTTCTCCAAAACGAGTTTGAGGGTGATTATCTGAGTGCATTGCATTCCAGTTCCACACACATTGTGTAGACATGACTGGATGAAACCAGAAATATATCCTCTTGTGTTATCGCTAACTCAATCCCAGATCTTGCTACAGCTTCTGTGTTTGTGTTTTCTGGATATTATCAATGGACTTTACGTTTTAGAATGAATTTCACTAGAGGGAATTTTGTTTTGTGCTGGAAATGCTAAGTGCTTGCATATGCAGGCCAAACGGCTTTGCATTCTTGTTTTCTATGCAGAAAGCTAGAGCAATCGTTGCAAACAAGCATAATATTTATATTTCCAAACATGACTTTTTATCCACTTGGCCAAGAAAAAGAGTTTGCTTTTCTCCAAAACGAGTTTGAGGGTGATTATCTGAGTGCATTGCATTCCAGTTCCACACACATTGTGTAGACATGACTGGATGCAACCAGAAATATATCCTCTTGTGTTATGGCTAACTCAATCGCAGATCTTGCTACAGGCTCTGTGTTTGTGTTTTCTGGATATTATCAATGGACTTTACGTTTTAGAATGAATTTCAGTAGAGGGAATTTTGTTTTGTGCTGGAAATGCTGATTGGTTCCACATGCAGGCCAAACGTGTTCACATTCGTGCATTTTATGCAGAAAGCTAGAGTAATCGTTGCAAACAAACATGATATTTCTGTTTGCAAACATGACTTTTTATCCACTTGGACAAGAAAAAGAGTTTGCTTTTCTCCAGAACCATTTTGAGGGTTATTTTCTGAGTCCATTGCATACCAGTTCCACAACACTTTGTCTGGATATGACTGGATGAGACCAGAAATATCCTCTGGTGTTATGGCTAACTCAATCGCAGATCTTGCTACAGGCTCTGTGTTTGTGTTTCCTGGATATTATCCATGGACTTTACCTTTCAGAATGAATTTCAGTAGAGGAAATTTTGTTTTTTGGTGGACATGCTAATTGGTTCCATATGCAGGCCAAATGTCTTCGCATTCTTGTTTTCTATGCAGAAAGCTAGAGCAATCGTTGCAAACAAGCATAATATTTATATTTCCAAACATGACTTTTTATCCACTTGGCCAAGAAAAAGAGTTTGCTTTTCTCCAAAATGAGTTTGAGGGTGATTATCTGAGTGCATTGCATTCCAGTTCCACACACATTGTGTAGACATGACTGGATGAAACCAGAAATATATCCTCTTGTGTTATCGCTAACTCAATCCCAGATCTTGCTACACCCTCTGTGTTTGTGTTTTCTGGATATTATCATTGGACTTTACATTTTAGAATAAATTTCAGTAGAGGAAAATTTTGTTTTGTGCTGGAAATGCTAAGTGCTTCCATATGCAGGCCAAACGTGTTCACATTTGTGTTTTCTACGCAGAAAGCTAGAGCAATCGTTGCAAACAAACAGGATATTTATATTTGCAAACATGACTTTTTATCCACTTGGCCAAGAAAAAGAGTTTGCTTTTCTCCAAAACCATTTTGAGGGTTATTTTCTGAGTCCATTGCATACCAGTTCCACAACACTTTGTCTGGATATGACTGGATGAAACCTGAAATCTCCTCTTGTGTTATGGCTAACTCAATCCCAGATCTTGCTACAACCACTGTGTTTGTGTTTCCTGGATATTATCCATGGACTTTACCTTTCAGAATGAATTTCAGTAGAGGAAATTTTGTTTTTTGGTGGACATGCTAATTGGTTCCATATGCAGGCCAAACGTGTTCGCATTCTTGTTTTCTACGCAGAAAGCTAGAGCAATCGTTGCAAACAAGCATAATATTTATATTTCCAAACATGACTTTTTATCCACTTGGCCAAGAAAAAGAGTTTGCTTTTCTCCAAAATGAGTTTGAGAGTGATTATCTGATTGCATTGCATTCCAGTTCCACACACATTGTGTAGACATGACTAGATGAAACCAGAAATATATCCTCTTGTGTTATCGCTAACTCAATCCCAGATCTTGCTACAGCTTCTGTGTTTGTGTTTTCTGGATATTATCAATGGACTTTACGTTTTAGAATGAATTTCAGTAGAGGAAATTTTGTTTTGTGCTGGAAATGCTAAGTGCTTGCATATGCAGGCCAAACGGCTTTGCATTCTTGTTTTCTATGCAGAAAGCTAGAGCAATCGTTGCAAACAAGCATAATATTTATATTTCCAAACATGACTTTTTATCCACTTGGCCAAGAAAAAGAGTTTGCTTTTCTCCAAAATGAGTTTGAGGGTGATTATCTGAGTGCATTGCATTCCAGTTCCACACACATTGTGTAGACATGACTGGATGAAACCAGAAATATGTCCTCTTGTGTTATCGCTAACTCAATCCCAGATCTTGCTACAGCTTCTGTGTTTGTGTTTTCTGGATATTATCAATGGACTTTACGTTTTAGAATGAATTTCAGTAGAGGGAATTTTGTTTTGTGCTGGAAATGCTGATTGGTTCCACATGCAGCCAAACGTGTTCACATTCGTGTATTTTACGCAGAAAGCTAGAGCAATCATTGCAAACAAACATGATATTTCTGTTTACAAACATGACATTTTATCCACTTTGCCAAGAAAAAGAGTTTGCTTTTCCCCAAAAGCAGTTTGAGGGTGATTTTCTGAGTCCATTGCATACCAGTTCCACAACCCTTTGTCTGGATATGACTGGATGAAACCAGAAATATCCTCTTGTGTTATGGCTAACTCAATCGGAGATCTTGCTACAACCTCTGTGTTTGTGTTTTCAGGATATTATCAATGGACTTTACGTTTTAGAATGAATTTAAGCAGAGAATATTTTCTTTGCCTCTGGGAAGCACTAATTAGTTCCACATGGAGACACAAACTCAACACATTCGTGCTGTCTAGGCAGAATACTACAGCAATTGCTGCAAACAAACATGATATTTTTGTTGTGTAGATGACATTTTATGCACTTGCCTAAGAAAATATTTTGCTATTCTCCAAAACTAGTTTGATTGTGATTATCTGAGTCCATTGCATACCAGTTCCACAGCACTTTGTCCAGATATGACTGGATGAAACCAGAAATCGCCTCTTGTGTTATGGCTAACTCAATCCCAGATCTTGCTACACCCTCTGTGTTTGTGTTTTCTGGATATTATCAATGGATTTTACGTTTTAGAATGAATTTCAGTAGAGGAAAATTTTGTTTTGTGCTGGAAATGCTAAGTGCTTCCATATGCAGGCCAAACGTGTTCACATTTGTGTTTTCTACACAGAAAGTTAGAGCAATCGTTGCAAACAAACAGGATATTTATATTTGCAAACATGAGTTTTTATCCACTTGGCCAAGAAAGAGTTTGCTTTCTCCAAAACCATTTTGAGGGTTATTTTCTGAGTCCATTGCATACCAGTTTCACAACACTTTGTCTGGATATGACTGGATGAAACCTGAAATATCCTCTTGTGTTATGGCTAACTCAATCCCAGATCTTGCTACAACCTCTGTGTTTGTGTTTTTTGGATATTATCCATGGACTTTACCTTTCAGAATGAATTTCAGTAGAGGAAATTTTGTTTTGTGGTGGACATGCTAATTGGTTCCATATGCAGGCCAAACGTCTTCGCATTCTTGTTTTCTATGCAGAAAGCTAGAGCAATCGTTGCAAACAAGCATAATATTTATATTTCCAAACATGACTTTTTATCCACTTGGCCAAGAAAAAGAGTTTGCTTTTTTCCAATACCATTTTGAGGGTTATTTTCTGAGTCCATTGCATACCAGTTCCACAACACTTTGTCTGGATATGACTGGATGAGACCAGAAATATCCTCTGGAGTTATGGCTAACTCAATCGCAGATCTTGCTACAGGCTCTGTGTTTGTGTTTTCTGGATATTATCAATGGACTTTACGTTTTAGAATGAATTTCAGTAGAGGGAATTTTGTTTTGTGCTGGAAATGCTGATTGGTTCCACATGCAGGCCAAACGTGTTCACATTCGTGCATTTTATGCAGAAAGCTAGAGTAATCGTTGCAAACAAACATGATATTTCTGTTTGCAAACATGACTTTTTATCCACTTGGACAAGAAAAAGAGTTTGCTTTTCTCCAGAACCATTTTGAGGGTTATTTTCTGAGTCCATTGCATACCAGTTCCACAACACTTTGTCTGGATATGACTGGATGAGACCAGAAATATCCTCTGGTGTTATGGCTAACTCAATTGCAGATCTTGCTACAGGCTCTGTGTTTGTGTTTCCTGGATATTATCCATGGACTTTACCTTTCAGAATGAATTTCAGTAGAGGAAATTTTGTTTTTTGGTGGACATGCTAATTGGTTCCATATGCAGGCCAAATGTCTTCGCATTCTTGTTTTCTATGCAGAAAGCTAGAGCAATCGTTGCAAACAAGCATAATATTTATATTTCCAAACATGACTTTTTATCCACTTGGCCAAGAAAAAGAGTTTGCTTTTCTCCAAAATGAGTTTGAGGGTGATTATCTGAGTGCATTGCATTCCAGTTCCACACACATTGTGTAGACATGACTGGATGAAACCAGAAATATATCCTCTTGTGTTATCGCTAACTCAATCCCAGATCTTGCTACACCCTCTGTGTTTGTGTTTTCTGGATATTATCATTGGACTTTACATTTTAGAATAAATTTCAGTAGAGGAAAATTTTGTTTTGTGCTGGAAATGCTAAGTGCTTCCATATGCAGGCCAAACGTGTTCACATTTGTGTTTTCTACGCAGAAAGCTAGAGCAATCGTTGCAAACAAACAGGATATTTATATTTGCAAACATGACTTTTTATCCACTTGGCCAAGAAAAAGAGTTTGCTTTTCTCCAAAACCATTTTGAGGGTTATTTTCTGAGTCCATTGCATACCAGTTCCACAACACTTTGTCTGGATATGACTGGATGAAACCTGAAATCTCCTCTTGTGTTATGGCTAACTCAATCCCAGATCTTGCTACAACCACTGTGTTTGTGTTTCCTGGATATTATCCATGGACTTTACCTTTCAGAATGAATTTCAGTAGAGGAAATTTTGTTTTTTGGTGGACATGCTAATTGGTTCCATATGCAGGCCAAATGTGTTCGCATTCTTGTTTTCTACGCAGAAAGCTAGAGCAATCGTTGCAAACAAGCATAATATTTATATTTCCAAACATGACTTTTTATCCACTTGGCCAAGAAAAAGAGTTTGCTTTTCTCCAAAATGAGTTTGAGGGTGATTATCTGAGTGCATTGCATTCCAGTTCCACACACATTGTGTAGACATGACTAGATGAAACCAGAAATATATCCTCTTGTGTTATCGCTAACTCAATCCCAGATCTTGCTACAGCTTCTGTGTTTGTGTTTTCTGGATATTATCAATGGACTTTACGTTTTAGAATGAATTTCAGTAGAGGAAATTTTGTTTTGTGCTGGAAATGCTAAGTGCTTGCATATGCAGGCCAAAAGGCTTTGCATT
The DNA here is from genome assembly GCF_033115175.1 of Lepus europaeus. Classification (NCBI taxonomy): domain Eukaryota; kingdom Metazoa; phylum Chordata; class Mammalia; order Lagomorpha; family Leporidae; genus Lepus; species Lepus europaeus. The sequence goes on from NC_084832.1 coordinate 84,395,663, forward strand.
CTTGTTTTCTATGCAGAAAGCTAGAGCAATTGTTGCAAACAAGCATAATATTTATATTTCCAAACATGACTTTTTATCCACTTGGCCAAGAAAAAGAGTTTGCTTTTCTCCAAAACGAGTTTGAGGGTGATTATCTGAGTGCATTGCATTCCAGTTCCACAAACATTGTGTAGACATGACTGGATGAAACCAGAAATATATCCTCTTGTGTTATGGCTAACTCAATCCCAGATCTTGCTACAGCTTCTGTGTTTGTGTTTTCTGGATATTATCAATGGACTTTACGTTTTAGAATGAATTTCAGTAGAGGAAATTTTGTTTTGTGCTGGAAATGCTGATTGGTTCCACATGCAGCCAAACGTGTTCACATTCGTGTATTTTACGCAGAAAGCTAGAGCAATCATTGCAAAAAAACATGATATTTCTGTTTACAAACATGACTTTTTATCCACTTTGCCAAGAAAAAGAGTTTGCTTTTCTCCAAAAGCAGTTTGAGGGTGATTTTCTGAGTCCATTGCATACCAGTTCCACAACCCTTTGTCTGGATATGACTGGATGAAACCAGAAATATCCTCTTGTGTTATGGCTAACTCAATCGGAGATCTTGCTACAACCTCTGTGTTTGTGTTTTCAGGATATTATCAATGGACTTTACGTTTTAGAATGAATTTAAGCAGAGAATATTTTCTTTGCTTCTGGGAAGCACTAATTAGTTCCACATGGAGACACAAACTCAACACATTCGTGCTGTCTAGGCAGAATACTACAGCAATTGCTGCAAACAAACATGATATTTTTGTTGTGTAGATGACATTTTATGCACTTGCCTAAGAAAATATTTTGCTATTCTCCCAAACCAGTTTGACTGTGATTATCTGAGTCCTTTGCATACCAGTTCCACAGCACTTTGTCCGGATATGACTGGATGAGACCAGAAATATCCTCTTGTGTTATGGCTAACTCAATCCCAGATCTTGCTACAGGCTCTGCTTTGTGTTTTTTGATATAATGAAAGGACTTTATGGTTTTGAATGAATTTAAGCAGGGAATATTTTCTTTGGTGCTTGGAAACACTAATTAGTTCCACATGCAGACAGAAACTCATCTCATTCGTGCTGTCTAGGAAGAAAACTACAGCAATTGCTGCAAACATGATATTTGTGTTGGTGTAGATGACATTTTATGCACTTGCCTAAGAAAATACTTTACCATTCTCCAAAACTAGTTTGACTGTGATTATCTGAGTCCATTGCATACCAGTTCCACAACACTTTGTGTAGATATGACTGGATGATACCAGAAATATCCTCTTGTGTTATGGCTAACTCAATCCCAGATCTTGCTACAACCTCTGTGTTTGTGTTTTCTGGATATTATCAATGGACTTTACGTTTTAGAATGAATTTCAGTAGAGGAAAATTTTGTTTTGTGCTGGAAATGCTAAGTGCTTCCAATTGCAGGCCAAACGTGTTCACATTTGTGTTTTCTACGCAGAAACCTATAGCAATCGTTGCAAACAAACAGGATATTTATATTTGCAAACATGACTTTTTATCCACTTGGCCAAGAAAAAGAGTTTGCTTTTTTCCAATACCATTTTGAGGGTTATTTTCTGAGTCCATTGCATACCAGTTCCACAACACTTTGTCTGGATATGACTGGATGAGACCAGAAATATCCTCTGGAGTTATGGCTAACTCAATCGCAGATCTTGCTACAGGCTCTGTGTTTGTGTTTTCTGGATATTATCAATGGACTTTACGTTTTAGAATGAATTTCAGTAGAGGGAATTTTGTTTTGTGCTGGAAATGCTGATTGGTTCCACATGCAGGCCAAACGTGTTCACATTCGTGTATTTTATGCAGAAAGCTAGAGTAATCGTTGCAAACAAACATGATATTTCTGTTTGCAAACATGACTTTTTATCCACTTGGACAAGAAAAAGAGTTTGCTTTTCTCCAGAACCATTTTGAGGGTTATTTTCTGAGTCCATTGCATACCAGTTCCACAACACTTTGTCTGGATATGACTGGATGAGACCAGAAATATCCTCTGGTGTTATGGCTAACTCAATCGCAGATCTTGCTACAGGCTCTGTGTTTGTGTTTCCTGGATATTATCCATGGACTTTACCTTTCAGAATGAATTTCAGTAGAGGAAATTTTGTTTTTTGGTGGACATGCTAATTGGTTCCATATGCAGGCCAAATGTCTTCGCATTCTTGTTTTCTATGCAGAAAGCTAGAGCAATCGTTGCAAACAAGCATAATATTTATATTTCCAAACATGACTTTTTATCCACTTGGCCAAGAAAAAGAGTTTGCTTTTCTCCAAAATGAGTTTGAGGGTGATTATCTGAGTGCATTGCATTCCAGTTCCACACACATTGTGTAGACATGACTGGATGAAACCAGAAATATATCCTCTTGTGTTATCGCTAACTCAATCCCAGATCTTGCTACACCCTCTGTGTTTGTGTTTTCTGGATATTATCATTGGACTTTACATTTTAGAATAAATTTCAGTAGAGGAAAATTTTGTTTTGTGCTGGAAATGCTAAGTGCTTCCATATGCAGGCCAAACGTGTTCACATTTGTGTTTTCTACGCAGAAAGCTAGAGCAATCGTTGCAAACAAACAGGATATTTATATTTGCAAACATGACTTTTTATCCACTTGGCCAAGAAAAAGAGTTTGCTTTTCTCCAAAACCATTTTGAGGGTTATTTTCTGAGTCCATTGCATACCAGTTCCACAACACTTTGTCTGGATATGACTGGATGAAACCTGAAATCTCCTCTTGTGTTATGGCTAACTCAATCCCAGATCTTGCTACAACCACTGTGTTTGTGTTTCCTGGATATTATCCATGGACTTTACCTTTCAGAATGAATTTCAGTAGAGGAAATTTTGTTTTTTGGTGGACATGCTAATTGGTTCCATATGCAGGCCAAATGTGTTCGCATTCTTGTTTTCTACGCAGAAAGCTAGAGCAATCGTTGCAAACAAGCATAATATTTATATTTCCAAACATGACTTTTTATCCACTTGGCCAAGAAAAAGAGTTTGCTTTTCTCCAAAATGAGTTTGAGGGTGATTATCTGAGTGCATTGCATTCCAGTTCCACACACATTGTGTAGACATGACTAGATGAAACCAGAAATATATCCTCTTGTGTTATCGCTAACTCAATCCCAGATCTTGCTACAGCTTCTGTGTTTGTGTTTTCTGGATATTATCAATGGACTTTACGTTTTAGAATGAATTTCAGTAGAGGAAATTTTGTTTTGTGCTGGAAATGCTAAGTGCTTGCATATGCAGGCCAAAAGGCTTTGCATTCTTGTTTTCTATGCAGAAAGCTAGAGCAATTGTTGCAAACAAGCATAATATTTATATTTCCAAACATGACTTTTTATCCACTTGGCCAAGAAAAAGAGTTTGCTTTTCTCCCAAACGAGTTTGAGGGTGATTATCTGAGTGCATTGCATTCCAGTTCCACACACATTGTGTAGACATGACTGGATGAAACCAGAAATATATCCTCTTGTGTTATCGCTAACTCAATCCCAGATCTTGCTACAGCTTCTGTGTTTGTGTTTTCTGGATATTATCAATGGACTTTACGTTTTAGAATGAATTTCAGTAGAGGAAATTTTGTTTTGTGCTGGAAATGCTGATTGGTTCCACATGCAGCCAAACGTGTTCACATTCGTGTATTTTACGCAGAAAGCTAGAGCAATCATTGCAAAAAAACATGATATTTCTGTTTACAAACATGACTTTTTATCCACTTTGCCAAGAAAAAGAGTTTGCTTTTCTCCAAAAGCAGTTTGAGGGTGATTTTCTGAGTCCATTGCATACCAGTTCCACAACCCTTTGTCTGGATATGACTGGATGAAACCAGAAATATCCTCTTGTGTTATGGCTAACTCAATCGGAGATCTTGCTACAACCTCTGTGTTTGTGTTTTCAGGATATTATCAATGGACTTTACGTTTTAGAATGAATTTAAGCAGAGAATATTTTCTTTGCTTCTGGGAAGCACTAATTAGTTCCACATGGAGACACAAACTCAACACATTCGTGCTGTCTAGGCAGAATACTACAGCAATTGCTGCAAACAAACATGATATTTTTGTTGTGTAGATGACATTTTATGCACTTGCCTAAGAAAATATTTTGCTATTCTCCCAAACCAGTTTGACTGTGATTATCTGAGTCCTTTGCATACCAGTTCCACAGCACTTTGTCCGGATATGACTGGATGAGACCAGAAATATCCTCTTGTGTTATGGCTAACTCAATCCCAGATCTTGCTACAGGCTCTGCTTTGTGTTTTTTGATATAATGAAAGGACTTTATGGTTTTGAATGAATTTAAGCAGGGAATATTTTCTTTGGTGCTTGGAAACACTAATTAGTTCCACATGCAGACAGAAACTCATCTCATTCGTGCTGTCTAGGAAGAAAACTACAGCAATTGCTGCAAACATGATATTTGTGTTGGTGTAGATGACATTTTATGCACTTGCCTAAGAAAATACTTTACCATTCTCCAAAACTAGTTTGACTGTGATTATCTGAGTCCATTGCATACCAGTTCCACAACACTTTGTGTAGATATGACTGGATGATACCAGAAATATCCTCTTGTGTTATGGCTAACTCAATCCCAGATCTTGCTACAACCTCTGTGTTTGTGTTTTCTGGATATTATCAATGGACTTTACGTTTTAGAATGAATTTCAGTAGAGGAAAATTTTGTTTTGTGCTGGAAATGCTAAGTGCTTCCAATTGCAGGCCAAACGTGTTCACATTTGTGTTTTCTACGCAGAAACCTATAGCAATCGTTGCAAACAAACAGGATATTTATATTTGCAAACATGACTTTTTATCCACTTGGCCAAGAAAAAGAGTTTGCTTTTTTCCAATACCATTTTGAGGGTTATTTTCTGAGTCCATTGCATACCAGTTCCACAACACTTTGTCTGGATATGACTGGATGAGACCAGAAATATCCTCTGGTGTTATGGCTAACTCAATCGCAGATCTTGCTACAGGCTCTGTGTTTGTGTTTCCTGGATATTATCCATGGACTTTACCTTTCAGAATGAATTTCAGTAGAGGAAATTTTGTTTTTTGGTGGACATGCTAATTGGTTCCATATGCAGGCCAAATGTGTTCGCATTCTTGTTTTCTACGCAGAAAGCTAGAGCAATCGTTGCAAACAAGCATAATATTTATATTTCCAAACATGACTTTTTATCCACTTGGCCAAGAAAAAGAGTTTGCTTTTCTCCAAAATGAGTTTGAGGGTGATTATCTGAGTGCATTGCATTCCAGTTCCACACACATTGTGTAGACATGACTGGATGAAACCAGAAATATATCCTCTTGTGTTATCGCTAACTCAATCCCAGATCTTGCTACACCATCTGTGTTTGTGTTTTCTGGATATTATCATTGGACTTTACATTTTAGAATAAATTTCAGTAGAGCAAAATTTTGTTTTGTGCTGGAAATGCTAAGTGCTTCCATATGCAGGCCAAACGTGTTTGCATTCTTGTTTTCTACGCAGAAAGCTAGAGCAATCGTTGCAAACAAACAGGATATTTATATTTGCAAACATGACTTTTTATCCACTTGGCCAAGAAAAAGAGTTTGCTTTTCTCCAAAACCATTTTGAGGGTTATTTTCTGAGTCCATTGCATACCAGTTCCACAACACTTTGTCTGGATATGACTGGATGAAACCTGAAATCTCCTCTTGTGTTATGGCTAACTCAATCCCAGATCTTGCTACAACCACTGTGTTTGTGTTTCCTGGATATTATCCATGGACTTTACCTTTCAGAATGAATTTCAGTAGAGGAAATTTTGTTTTTTGGTGGACATGCTAATTGGTTCCTTATGCAGGCCAAACGTGTTCGCATTCTTGTTTTCTACGCAGAAAGCTAGAGCAATCGTTGCAAACAAGCATAATATTTATATTTCCAAACATGACTTTTTATCCACTTGGCCAAGAAAAAGAGTTTGCTTTTCTCCAAAATGAGTTTGAGGGTGATTATCTGAGTGCATTGCTTTCCAGTTCCACACACATTGTGTAGACATGACTAGATGAAACCAGAAATATATCCTCTTGTGTTATCGCTAACTCAATCCCAGATCTTGCTACAGCTTCTGTGTTTGTGTTTTCTGGATATTATCAATGGACTTTACGTTTTAGAATGAATTTCAGTAGAGGAAATTTTGTTTTGTGCTGGAAATGCTAAGTGCTTGCATATGCAGGCCAAACGGCTTTGCATTCTTGTTTTCTATGCAGAAAGCTAGAGCAATCGTTGCAAACAAGCATAATATTTATATTTCCAAACATGACTTTTTATCCACTTGGCCAAGAAAAAGAGTTTGCTTTTCTCCAAAACGAGTTTGAGGGTGATTATCTGAGTGCATTGCATTCCAGTTCCACACACATTGTGTAGACATGACTGGATGAAACCAGAAATATATCCTCTTGTGTTATTGCTAACTCAATCCCAGATCTTGCTACAGCTTCTGTGTTTGTGTTTTCTGGATATTATCAATGGACTTTACGTTTTAGAATGAATTTCAGTAGAGGAAATTTTGTTTTGTGCTGGAAATGCTGATTGGTTCCACATGCAGCCAAACGTGTTCACATTCGTGTATTTTACGCAGAAAGCTAGAGCAATCATTGCAAAAAAACATGATATTTCTGTTTACAAACATGACTTTTTATCCACTTTGCCAAGAAAAAGAGTTTGCTTTTCTCCAAAAGCAGTTTGAGGGTGATTTTCTGAGTCCATTGCATACCAGTTCCACAACCCTTTGTCTGGATATGACTGGATGAAACCAGAAATATCCTCTTGTGTTATGGCTAACTCAATCGGAGATCTTGCTACAACCTCTGTGTTTGTGTTTTCAGGATATTATCAATGGACTTTAAGTTTTAGAATGAATTTAAGCAGAGAATATTTTCTTTGCTTCTGGGATACACTAATTAGTTCCACATGGAGAAACAAACTCAACACATTCTTGCTGTCTAGGCAGAACACTACAGCAATTGCTGCAAACAAACATGATATTTTTGTTGTGTAGATGACATTTTATGCACTTGCCTAAGAAAATATTTTGCTATTCTCCCAAACCAGTTTGACTGTGATTATCTGAGTCCATTGCATACCAGTTCCACAGCACTTTGTCTGGATATGACTGGATGATACCAGAAATATCCGCTTGTGTTATGGCTAACTCAATCCCAGATCTTGCTACAGGCTCTGCTTTGTGTTTTTTGATATTATCAATGGACTTTATGGTTTTGAATGAATGTAAGCAGGGAATATTTTCTTCAGAGCTTGGAAACACTAATTAGTTTCACATGGAGACACAAACTCAACACATTCGTGCTTTCTAGACAGAAAACTACAGCAATTGCTGCAAACACACATGATATTTGTGTTTGTATAGATGACATTTTATGCACTTGCCTAAGAAAATATTTTGCTATTCCCCAAAACCAGTTTGAATGTGATTATCTGAGTCCATTGCATACCAGTTCCACAACACTTTGTCCGGATATGACTGGATGAAACGAGAAATCTCCTCTTGTGTTATGGCTAACTCAATCCCAGATCTTGCTACAACCTCTGTGTTTGTGTTTTCTGGATATTATCAATGGACTTTACGTTTTAGAATGAATTTCAGTAGAGGAAATTTTCTTTTGTGCTGGAATGCTAAGTGCTTCCAATTGCAGGCCAAACGTGTTCACATTTGTGTTTTCTACGCAGAAACCTAGAGCAATCGTTGCAAACAAACATGATATTTCTGTTTACAAACATGACATTTTATCCACTTTGCCAAGAAAAAGAGTTTGCTTTTCTCCAAAAGCAGTTTGAGGGTGATTTTCTGAGTCCATTGCATACCAGTTCCACAACCCTTTGTCTGGATATGACTGGATGAAACCAGAAATATCCTCTTGTGTTATGGCTAACTCAATCGGAGATCTTGCTACAACCTCTGTGTTTGTGTTTTCAGGATATTATCAATGGACTTTACGTTTTAGAATGAATTTAAGCAGAGAATATTTTCTTTGCTTCTGGGAAGCACTAATTAGTTCCACATGGAGACACAAACTCAACACATTCGTGCTGTCTAGGCAGAATACTACAGCAATTGCTGCAAACAAACATGATATTTTTGTTGTGTAGATGACATTTTATGCACTTGCCTAAGAAAATATTTTGCTATTCTCCCAAACCAGTTTGACTGTGATTATCTGAGTCCATTGCATACCAGTTCCACAGCACTTTGTCCGGATATGACTGGATGAGACCAGAAATCTCCTCTTGTGTTATGGCTAACTCAATCCCAGATCTTGCTACAGGCTCTGCTTTGTGTTTTTTGATATTATCAATGGACTTTATGGTTTTGAATGAATTTAAGCAGGGAATATTTTCTTTGGTGCTTGGAAACACTAATTAGTTCCACATGCAGACAGAAACTCATCACATTCGTGCTGTCTAGGAAGAAAACTACAGCAATTGCTGGAAACAAACATGATATTTGTGTTTGTATAGATGCCATTTTATGCACTTGCATAAGAAAATACTTTACTATTCTCCAAAACTAGTTTGACTGTGATAATCTGAGTCCATTGCATACCAGTTCCACAGCACTTTGTCCGGATATGACTGGATGAAACCAGAAATATCCTCTTGTGTTATGGCTAACTCAATCCCAGATCTTGCTACAACCTCTGTATTTGTGTTTTCTGGATATTATCAATGGACTTTACGTTTTAGAATGAATTTCAGTAGAGGAAATTTTGTTTTGTGCTGGAAATACTAATTGGTTCCATATGCAGGCCAAACGTCTTTGCATTCTTGTTATCTATGCAGAAAGCTAGAGCAATCGTTGCAAACAAGCATAATATTTATATTTCCAAACATGACTTTTTATCCAATTGGCCAAGAAAAAGAGTTTGCTTTTCTCCAAAATGAGTTTGAGGGTATTATCTGAGTGCATTGCATTCCAGTTCCACACACATTGTGTAGACATGACTGGATGAAACCAGAAATATATCCCCTTGTGTTATGGCTAACTCAATCCCAGATCTTGCTACAGCTTCTGTGTTTGTGTTTTCTGGATATTATCAATGGACTTTACATTTTAGAATGAATTTCAGTAGAGGAAATTTTGTTTTGTGCTGGAAATGCTAAGTGCTTCCATATGCAGGCCAAACGTGTTTGCATTCTTGTTTTCTATGCAGAAAGCTAGAGCAATCGTTGCAAATAAGCATAATATTTATATTTCCAAACATGACTTTTTATCCACTTGGCCAAGAAAAAGAGTTTGCTTTTCTCCAAAACCATTTTGAGGGTTATTTTCTGAGTCCATTGCATACCAGTTCCACAACACTTTGTCTGGATATGACTGGATGAGACCAGAAATATCCTTTTGTGTTATCGCTAACTCAATCCCAGATCTTGCTACAACCTCTGTGTTTGTGTTTTCTGGATATTATCAATGGACTTTACGTTTTAGAATGAATTTCAGTAGAGGGAATTTTGTTTTGTGCTGGAAATGTTGATTGGTTCCACATGCAGCCAAACGTGTTCACATTCGTGTATTTTACGCAGAAAGCTAGAGCAATCGTTGCAAACAAACATGATATTTCTGTTTACAAACATGACATTTTATCCACTTTGCCAAGAAAAAGAGTTTGCTTTTCTCCAAAAGCAGTTTGAGGGTGATTTTCTGAGTCAATTGCATACCAGTTCCACAACCCGTTGTCTGGATATGACTGGATGAAACCAGAAATATCCTCTTGTGTTATGGCTAACTCAATTGGAGATCTTGCTACAACCTCTGTGTTTGTGTTTTCAGGATATTATCAATGGACTTTAAGTTTTAGAATGAATTTAAGCAGAGAATATTTTCTTTGCTTCTGGGAAGCACTAATTAGTTCCACATGGAGAAACAAACTCAACACATTCTTGCTGTCTAGATAGAACACTACAGCAATTGCTGCAAACAAACATGATATTTTTGTTGTGTAGATGACATTTTATGCACTTGCCTAAGAAAATATTTTGCTATTCTCCCAAACCAGTTTGACTGTGATTATCTGAGTCCATTGCATACCAGTTCCACAGCACTTTGTCTGGATATGACTGGATGATACCAGAAATATCCTCTTGTGTTATGGCTAACTCAAACCCAGATCTTGCTACAGGCTCTGCTTTGTGTTTTTTGATATTATCAATGGACTTTATGGTTTTGAATGAATGTAAGCAGGGAATATTTTCTTCGGAGCTTGGAAACACTAATTAGTTTCACATGGAGACACAAACTCAACACATTCGTGCTTTCTAGACAGAAAACTTCAGCAATTGCTGCAAACAAACATGATATTTGTGATTGTATAGATGACATTTTATGCACTTGCCTAAGAAAATATTTTGCTATTCCCCAAAACTAGTTTGACTGTGATAATCTGAGTCCATTGCATACCAGTTCCACTGCACTTTGTCCGGATATGACTGGATGAAACCAGAAATCTCCTCTTGTGTTATGGCTAACTCAATCCCAGATCTTGCTACAACCTCTGTGTTTGTGTTTTCTGGATATTATCAATGGACTTTACGTTTTAGAATGAATTTCAGTAGAGGAAATTTTGTTTTGTGCTGGAAATGCTAAGTGCTTCCATATGAAGGCCAAACATGTTCACATTCGTGTTCTCTACGCAGAAAGCTAGAGCAATCGTTGCAAACAAACAGGATATTTATATTTGGAAACATGACTTTTTATCCACTTGGCCAAGAAAAAGAGTTTGCTTTTCCCAAAACCAGTTTGAGGGTGATTTTCTGAGTCCATTGCATACCAGTTTCACAACTCTTTGGATATGACTGGATGAGACCTGAAATATCCTCTTGTGTTATGTCAAAGTCAATCCCAGATCTTGCTACAGGCTCTGCTTTTTGTTTTTTGATATTATGAAAGGAATTTATGGTTTTGAATGAATATAAGCAGGGAATATTTTCTTTGGTGCTGTGAAACACTAAGTAGTTCCACATGCAGACAGAAACTCATCTCATTCGTGCTGTCTAGGCAGAAAACTACAGCAATTGCTGTAAACAAACATGATATTTATTCTTGGGTAGATGACATTTTATGTACTTGCCTAAGAAAATACTTTGCTATTCTCCAAAACCAGTTTGACTGTGATTATCTGAGTCCCTTGCTTACCAGTTCCACAGCACTTTGTCCGGATATGACTGGATGAGACCAGAAATATCCTCTTGTGTTATGGCTAACTCAATCCCAGATCTTGCTACATGCTCTGTGTTTGTGTTTTCTGGATATTATCGATGGTCTTTATCGTTTTGAATGTTTTATATCAGGTAAAATTTAATTTTGTGCTGGGCAACAATAGTTGGTTCAACATAGAGACACCAGCTCTATACATTCGTATTTTCTTGGGAGAAAGCTAGAGGAACGGCGGCAAACAAACATGATATCTCTGTTTGTGTAGATGACATTTTATGCACTTTCCTAACAAAAAGACTTTCCTTTTCTCAAAACCATTTTTACAGTGATTTTCTCGGTCAATTGCATACGAATTCCACACCACTTTGTCCGGATATGACTGGATGAAACCAGAAATATCCGGTTTTGTTTTGTCTAACTCAATCCCAGATATTGCGACAGCCACTGTGTTTGTGTTTTCTGGATATTATCGTTGGACTTTATTGTTTTGAATGTTTTTTGTCAGTGAACATTTAATTTTGTGCTTGTAAACACTAATTGCTTCCACATGGAGACACCAGCTCTACACATTCATATTTTCTAGGAGAAAGCTTGAGGAAACTGCAGCAAACAAATGTGATATTTCTGTTTGTTTACATGACATTTTCTGCACTTGCCTAACGAAAATACTTTGCTTTTCTCCATAACCATTTTTTATTGTGATTTTCTCGGTCCATTGCATACGAATTCTACACCAATTTTTCCGGATATGAATGGATGAAACTAGAAATATCAGGTTTCGTTTTGGCTAACTGAATCCCAGATATTGCTACAGCCTCTGTGTTTGTGTTTTCTGGATATTATCGATGGACTTTATTGTTTTGAATGTTTTTATCAGGGAACATTTAATTTTACACTGGGAAACTCTAATTGGTTCCTCATGGAGACACCAGCTCTACACATTCGTATTTTCTAGGGGAAAGCTAGAGGAACTTCGGCAAACAAACATGATATTTCTCTTTGTGTACATATTTTATGCACTTGCCTTACGGAAAAACTTTGCTTTTTTCCAAAACCTTATTTACTGTGATTTTCTCCTCCTACTGTATACGAATTCCACACCACATTGTCCGGATATGACTGGATGAAACCAGAAGTATTCGGTTGTGTTTTTCCTAACTGAATCCCAGATAATGCGACAGCCACTGTGTTTGTGTTTTTTGGATATTAGCTAAGAATTTTATGGTTTTGAATGGTTTCTAGCAGGGAACATTGAATTTTGTACTGTAAACTCTAATTCGTTCCACATGGAGACACTAGCTCTACACATTCGTATTTTCTAGAAGAAAATTAGAGGAACAGCGGCAAAGAAACATGATATTTCTTTTTGTATACATGATATATTATGCACTTGCCTAACGAAAAGACTTTGCTTTTCTCCCAAACCGTTTTTACTGTGATTTTCTCGGTCCATTGCATACAATTTCCACACCACTTTTTACGGATATGAGTTGATGAAACCAGAAATATGCGGTTGTGTTTTGGATAACTCAATCCCAGATATTGCGACAGCTTCTGAGTTTGTGTTTTCTGGATATTATCGATGGACCTTATGATTTTGAATGTTTTTTATTGGGGAACATTTATTTTCTGCTGGAAAAACTAACTGGTTCTTCATGGAGACACGAGCTCTACACATTCTTATTTTCTAGGGAGAAAGCCAGAGGAACTGTGGCAAAAAAACATGATATTTCTGTTTGTATACATGACATTTTATGCACTTGCCTAAAGAAAAGACTTTGCTTTTCCCAGAAACCATTTTTACTGTGATTTTCTTGGTCCATTGCATACGAATTCCACACCACTTTATCCGGATATGACTGGATGAAACCAGAAATATCCGGTTGTGTTTTGGCTAACTCAATCCCAGATATTGCACAAACCCTCTGTTTGTGTTTTCTGGATATTATCTATAGACTTTATTGTTTTGAAAATTTTTTTTATCAGTGAACATTTAATTTTGTGCTATGAAACACTAATTGGTTCCACATGGAGACACCAGCTCTACAAATTCGAATTTTCTAGTGAGAAATGAAGAGGAACTGTGGCAAACGAACATGATATTTCTGTTTGTTTACATGACATTTTATGCACTTTCCTAAAGAAAAGACTTTGCTTTTCTCCAAAACCATTTTCACTGTGATTTTCACAATCCATTGCATACAAATTGCACACCTCTTTGTACGGATATCACTGGATGAAACCAGAAATATCCTGTAGTGCTTTGGCTAGCTCAATCCCAGATATTTCGACAGACCCTGTGTTTGTGTTTTCTGGATATTATCGATGCACTTTATTGTTTTGATTTTTTTTTAATCAGGGAATATTTAATTTTGTACTGGGAATCTCTAATTGGTTCCACATGTAGACACCTGCTCCACACATTCGTATTTTCTCAGGAGATAACTAGAGGAACTGCGGCAAACAAACATGATATTTGTGTTTGTTTACATGACATTGTATGCACTTGCCTAATGAAAAGACTTTGCTTTCCTCCAAAATCATTTTACTCTGATTTTCTTGTTCCATTACATATGAACTACATAACACTTTGTCCAGATATGAGTGGATGAAACCAGAAATATTCGGTTGTGTTTTACCTAACTGAATCCCTGAAATTGCGACAGCCTGGGTGTTTGTGTTTTCTGGATATTATTGAAGGACTTTATTGTTTTCAATGGTTTTCATTAGAGAACATTTAATTATGTACTGGGAAACTGTAATTGGTTCCACATGGAGACACCAGCTCTACACATTCGTATTTTCTAGCAGAAAGCAAGAGAATCTTCGGCAAACAAACATGATATTTCTGTTTGAATACATGATATTTTATGCACTTGCCTAAAGAAAAGACTTTGCTTTTCTCCAAAACCATTTTCACTGTGATTTTCGCAGTCCATTGCATACGATTTCCACACCACTTTATCCGGATATGTGTGGATGAAACCGGAAATATCTGGTTTTCTTTTGGCTAACTCAATCCCAGATATTGCGACAGCCCCTGTGTTTGTGTTTTCTGGATATTATCAATGCACTTTATTGTTTTGAATGTTATTTATCAGGGAATCTATAATTTTGTACTGGGAAACTCTAATTGGTTCCACATGGAGACACCAGCTCTACACATTCGTATTTCCTAGGAGAAAGCTAGAGGAACTTCGGCAAACAAACAGGATATTTCTGTTTGTTTACATGACATTTTATGCACTTGCCTAACGAAAAGGCTTTCCTTTTCTCCAAAATCATTTTTCTGTGATTTTCTCAATCCATTGCATACGATTTCCACACCACTTTGTTCAGATATGACTGGATGAAACCAGAAATATCCGGTTGTGTTTTGGCTAACTCAATCCCCAATATTGCGACAGCCTCTGTTTGTGTTTCTGGATATTATTGAAGGACTTTTTGTTTTGAATGGTTTTTATCAGGGAACATTTAATTTTGTACTGGGAAACTCTAATTGGTTCCTAATGGAGACACCAGCTCTACACATTCGTATTTTCTAGGAGAAAGCTAGAGGAACTGCGGCAAACAAACATGATATTTCTGTTTGTATACATGATATTTCATACACTTGCCTAACGAAAAGACTTTGCTTTTCCCCAAAACCATTTTTACTGTGATTTTCTCGGCCCATTGCATATGAATCCCACGCCATTTTGTGCGGATATGACTGGATGAAACTGGAAATATCCATTTGTGTTTTGGCTAACTCAATCCCAGATATTGCGACAGCCTCTGAGTTTGTGTTTTCTGGATATTACGATGGACTTTATTGTTTTGAAAGTTTTTTTTTTTAATCATGGAACATTTAATTTGTGGTATGAAACACTAACCAGTTCCATATGGAGACACCAGCTCTACACATTCGTATTTTCTAAGGAGAAAGCTATAGGGACTGCGGCAAACAAACATGATATTTCTGTTTGTTTACAAACATTTTATGCACTTGCCTAATGAAAAGACTTTGCTTTCCTCCAAAACCATTTTTACTGTGATTTTCGCAGTCCATTCCATACGAATTCCACACCACTTTGTGCAGATATGTATGGATGAAACCAGAAATATCTGGTTGTGTTTTGGCTAACTCAATCCCAGATATTGCGACAGCCTCTGTGTTTGTATTGTCAGTATGTTATCGATGCACTTTATTGTTTTGAATGTTTTTTATCAGGGAACATTTAATTTTGTACTGGGAAACTCTAATTGGTTCCACATGCAGACACCAGCTCTACACATTCGTATTTTCTAGTGAGAAAGCAAGAGGAACTTCGGCAAACAAACATGATATTTCTGTTTGTTACATGACTTTTTATGCACTAGCCTAACGAAAAGACTTTGCTTTTCTCCAAAAACATTTTCATTGTGATTTTCTGGGTCCATTGCATACGATTTCCACACCATTTTGTCCGGATATGTGTGGATGAAACCAGAAATATCCGGTTTTGTTTTGGCTAACTCAATCCCCGATATTGCGACAGCCCCTGTGTTTGTGTTTTCTGGAAATTATCCGAGGACTTTATTGTTTTGAATAGTTTTTATCAGGGAATATTGAATTTTGTACTGGGAAACTCTAATTGGTTCCATATGGAGACACCAGCACTACAGATTCTTGTTTTCTAGGGAGAAAACTAGAGGAACTGCAGCAAACAAACATGATATTTCTGTTTGTTTACATGACATTTTATGCACTTGCCTAATGAAAAGACTTTGCTTTTCGCCAAAACCATTCTCACTGTGATTTTCTCGGTCCATTACATACGAACTACACAACACGTTGTCCAGATATGAGTGGATGAAACCAGAAATATGCAGTTTTGTTATGCTGACTGAATCCCAGAAATTGCGACAGCCTCTCTGTTTGTTTGTTTTTTTGTTTTGGATATTATGGAAGGACTTTATTGTTTTGAATGGTTTTTACCAGGGAACATTTAATTTTGTACTGATAAACTCTAATTGGTTCCACATGGAGACACCAGCTCTAAACATTCGTATTTTCTAGTGAGAAAGCAGGAGGAACTGCCGCAACAAACATGATATTTCTGTTTATATATATGACATTTTATGCACTTGCCTAACGAAAAGACTTTGCTTTGCCCCAAAACAATTTTTACTGTGATTTTCTCGGTCCATTACATATGAACTACACAACACTTTGTCCAGATAGGAGTGGATGAAACCTGAAATATGCGGTTGTGTTTTGCCTAACTAAATCCCAGAAATTTTGATAGCCTCTGTGTTTGTGTTTTCTGGATATTATCGAAGGACTTCATTGTTTTGAATAGTTTTTATCAGGGAACATTTAATTTTGTACTGGGAAGCTCTAATTGGTTCCACATGGAGACACCAGCTCTACACATTCGTATTTTCTAAGAGAATGCCTGAGGATCTTCGGCAAACAAACATGATATATCTGACATTTTATGCACTTGCCTAATGAAAAGACTTTGCTTTTCTGCAAAACCATTTTTACTGTGATTTTCCCGGTGCATTGCATACGAATTCCACACCACTTTGTCCAATATGTGTGGAAGAAACCGGAAATATGCGGTTGTGTTTTGGCTAACTGAATCCCAGATATTGCGACAGCCTCTGTGTTTGTGTTTTCCAGATATTATCGATGGAATTGATTGGTTTGAAAGTTTTTTATCAGGGAACATTTAATTTTTTGCTTTGAAACACTAATTATTTCTACATGGAGACACCAGCTCTACACATTCGTATTTTCTAGGGAGAAAGCAAGAGGAACTGCGGCAAATAAACTTGATATTTCTGTTTGTTTACAGGACAATTTATGCACTTGCCTAACGAAAAGACTTTGCTTTTTTCCAAAATCATTTTACTGTGATTTTCTCGGTCCATTGCATATGATTTCCACACCACTTTGTCCGGATATAACTGGATGAAACAGGAAATCTTCAGTTGTGTTTTGGCTAACTCAATGGTAGATATTGGGACAGTCTCTGTGTTTGTGTTTTCTGGATATTATCGATGGACTTTATTGTTTTGAAAGTTTTTTATCAGGGACTATTTAATTTTCTACTGGGAAACTCTAATTGGCCACATGGAGACACCAGCTCTACACATTCGTGTTTTCTAATGAGAAAGCAAGAGCAACTGCGGCCAACCAAAATAATATTTCTGTTTGTTTACATGACATTTTATGCACTTGAATAAGGAAAAGATTTTGCTTTTCTCGAAAACCATTTTTACTGTGATTTTCTCAGTCCATTGCATACGAATTCCATGCAACTTTGTCCAGATGAGTGGATTACACCAGAAATATGAGGTTGTATTTTGGCAAACTGAATCCCAGATATTGCGACAGCCTCTGTGTTTGTGTTTTCCGGATATTATCAATGGACTTTATTGTTTTGAATGGTTTTATTAGGGAACATTTAATTTTGTACTGGGAAACTCTAGTTGGTTCCACATGGAGACACCAGGTCTACACATTCCTATTTTCTAAGAGAATGCTAGAGGAACTACGGCAAATAAACAT
This sequence comes from Lepus europaeus, assembly GCF_033115175.1. NCBI lineage: Eukaryota > Metazoa > Chordata > Mammalia > Lagomorpha > Leporidae > Lepus > Lepus europaeus. The sequence goes on from NC_084832.1 coordinate 84,413,482, forward strand.
GATATTTATGTTTGTATATATGACATTTTATGCACTTGCCTAATGAAAAGACTTTCCTTTTCTCCAAAACCATTTTTATTGTGATTTTCTTTGTCCATTGCATAAGAAATTCCACACCACTTTGTCCGGATATGACTGGATGAAACCGGAAATATCCGGTTGTTTTTGTCTAATTCAATCCCAGATATTGCGACAGCCTCTGTGTTTGGGTTTTCCAGATATTATCGATGCATGTTATTGTTTTGAATGTTTTTTTCAGGGAACATTTAACTTTGTAATGGGAAACACGAATTGGTTCCACATGGAGACACCAGCTCTACACATTCGTATTTTCTAGGTAGAAAGCTAGAGGAACTGAGGCAAACAAACATAATATTTCTGTTTGTAGTATGACATTTTATGCACTCAGCTAATGAAAAGACTTTGCTTTTCTCCATAACCATTTTTACTGGGATTTTCTCGGTCCATTTTATATGAATTCCACACAATTTTGTCTGAATATGAGTGGTTGAAAGCAGAAATATGCGGCTGTGTTTTCTCTAACTCAATCTCACATATTATGACAGCCTCTGTGTTTGTGTTTTCTGGATAATATGGATGGACTTAATTGTTTTAAATGTTTTTTATCAGGGAACATTTAATTTTTTACTTGGAAACACTAATTGGTTCCACTTTGATACACAGCTCTACACATTCGTATTTTCTAGGAAGAATGCTAGAGGAACTGTGGCAAAGAAACGTGATATTTCTGTATGTAGTATGACATTTTATGTACTTGCCAAACAAAAAGACTTTGCTTTTCTCCAAAACCATTGTTACTGTGATTTTCTGTGTCCACTGCATTCGAATTCCACCCAACTTTGTCAGGATATGACTGGATTAAACCAAAAGTATCCGGTTGTGTTTTGGCTAGCTCAATCCCAGATATTGCGAAGGCCCCTGTGTTTGTGTTTTCCAGATATTATCAATGGACTTTATTGTTTTGAATGTTTTTTATCAGGGAACATTTAATTTTGTACTGGGAAACACTAACTGGTTCCACATGGAGACACCAACTCTACACATTCGTGTTTTCTAGACAGAATGCTAGAGGTACTGTGGCAAACAAACATCATATTTCTGTTTGTATAGATGAAATTGTATGCACTTGCCTAACGAAAAGACTTTACTTTTCTCCAAAACCATTTTTACTGTGATTTTCCCGGTCCATTGCATACGAATTACACGCCACTTTGGATATGACGGGATGAACGCAGAAATATCCGGTTGTGTTTCGGTTAACTTAATCCCAGATATTGCGACAGCCTTGTGTTTGTTTTTTCTGGAGATTAACAACGGACTAATTGTTTTGAATCTTTTCTATCAGGGAACATTTAATTTTGTGCTCTGAAACACTAAATGGTTCCACATGGAGACACCAGCTCTACACATTTGTATTTTGTAGGGAGAAAGCTAGAGGAACTGCGGCAAACAAACATGATATTTCTGTTTGTATACATGACATTTTATGCACTTGCCTAACGAAAAGATTTTCCTTTTCTCCAAAACCATTTTTACTGTGATTTTCCTGGTCCATTGCATACGAATACCACACTACTTTGTCCGGATATGACTGGATGAAACCGGAAATATCCGGTTGTGCTTAGGCTAACTCAATCCGAGATATTGCCACAGCCCCTGTGTTTGTGTTTTCTGGATTTTATCCATGCACTTTATTGTTTTGAATGTTTTTATCAGGGAATATTTAATTTTGTACTGGGAAACTCTAATTGGTTCCACATGGAGACACCAGCTCTAAATATTCGTATTTTCTTGTGAGAAAGCAAGAGTTACTGCGGCAAACAAACATATTTCTATTTGTTTACATGACATTTTATGCAGTTGCCTAACAAAATGACTTTGCTTTTCTCCAAAAGTATTTTCACTGTGATTTTCTCAGTCTATTGCATACGAATTCCACACCACTTTGTCCAAATATGACTGGATGAAACCGGAAATATCCGATTTTCTTTTGGCTAACTCAATCCCACATATTGTGACAGCCCCTGTGTTTTTGTTTTCTGGATATTATCGAAGGACTTGTTTTGAATGGTTTTTATCAGGGAACATTTAATATGTACTGGGAAACTCTAATTGGTTCCACATGGAGACACCAGCTCTACACATTGGAATTTTCTAGCAGAAAGCAAGAGGATCTTCGGCAAACAAACATGATTTTTCTGTTTGTATACATGGTATTTTATGCACTTGCCTAAAGAAAAGAATTTGCTTTTCTCCAAAACCATTTTCACTGTGATTTTCTCGGTCCACTGCATACGAATTCGAAACCACTTTGTCAGGATATGTATGGATGAAACCCGGAAATATCAGGTTTTGTTTTGGAAACCTCAATCTACGATATTGGGACAACAGCTATATACATTCATATTTTCTAATGAGAAAGCAAGAGGAACTGCGGCAAACAAACATGATATTTCTGTTTGTTTACATGACATTTTATGTACTAGCCTAATGAAAAGACTTTGCTTTTCTCCAAAACCATTTTACTGTGATTTTCTCGGTCCATTGTAGACGCATTCCACACCACTTTGTCCGGATATGACTGGATGGAACCAGAAATATCCGGTTGTGTTTTGACTAATTCAATCCCAGATATTGCTACAGTCTCTGCGTGTGTTTTTTGTGGATATTATCAACGGACATTATTGTTTGGAATGTTTTTCTCAGGGAACATTTAATTTTGTGCTGGGAAACACTAGTTGAATCCACATGGAGACACCAGCTCTACACATTCGTGATTTCTAAGGAGAAAGCTAGAGGAACTGTGGCAAACAAACATGATATTTCTGTTTATATAGATGACATTTCATGCACTTGCCTAACAAAAAGACTTTACTTTTCTAAAAAACCATTTTTACTGTGATTCTCTCGGTCCATTGCATACCAATTCCACACCAGTTTATCCGGATATGCCTGGATGAAACCAGAAATATCCGGTTGTGTTTTGGCTAACTCAATCCCAGATATTGCTACAGCTTCTGTGTTTGTGTTTTCTGGATATTGTCAACGGAGTTATTGTTTTGAATGTTTTTTATCAGGGAACATTTAATTTTGTACCATTGAAACACTAATTAGTTCAACATGGAGAGATCAGCTCTACAAATTCGTATTTTTTGGGAGAAAGCTAGAGTAATTGCATCAAATAAACATGACATTTCTGTTTGTATTGATGACATTTTATGCACTTGCCTAACGAAAAGACTGCTTTTCTCCAAAACCATTTTACTGTGATTTTCTCGGTCCATTGTAGACGCATTCCACACCACTTTGTCCGGATATGACTGGATGGAACCAGAAATATCCGGTTGTGTTTTGGCTAATTCAATCCCAGATATTGCTACAGCCTCTGTGTTTGTTTTTTGTGGATATTATCAACGGACATTATTGTTTGGAATGTTTTTCTCAGGGAACATTTAATTTTGTGCTGGGAAAATCTTGGAGATTCTACATGGAGACACCAGCTCTACACATTCATATTTTCTAGGGAGAAAGCTCGAGGAACTGCGGCAAACAAACATGATATTTCTGTTTGTACTGATGACATTTTATGCACTTTCCTAAAGAAAAGACTTTGCTTTTCTCCAAAACCATTTGTACTGTGATTTTCTTGGTCCATTGCATATGAATTCCACACAACTTTGTCTGGATATGACTGGATGAAACCAGAAATATCTGGCCGTGTTTTGGCTAACTCAATCTGAAATATTGTGAAAGCCTCTGTGTTTGTGATTTCTGGATTTTATCGATGGACTTCATTGTTTTGAATGTTTTTATCGGGGAACATTTAACTTTCTACCGTAGAAACACTAATTGGTTCCACATGGAGACACCAGCTCTACACATTCGTATTTTCTAGGGAGAAAGCTAAAGGAATTGTGGCAAACAAACATGGTATTTCTGTTGGTATTGATGACATTTTATGCACTTACCTAAAGAAAAGACTTTGCTTTTCTCAAAAACCATTTTTACTGTGATTGTCTGTGTCCATTGTATATGAATTCCACACCACTTTGTCTGGATACGACTGGATGAAACCAGAAATATCCGGTTGTGTTTTGGTTAACTCAATCCGAAATATTGTGAAAGCCTCTGTGTGTGTGTTTTCTGTATATTATCGATGGACTTTATTGTTTTGAATGTTTTTATCAGGGAACATTTAATTTTGTACTGTAGAAACACTAATTGGTTCCAAATGGAGAAACCAGCTCTACACATTCGTATTTTCTAGGGAGAAAGGTAGAGGAACTGCAGCAAACAAACATGATATTTCTGTTTGTATAGATGACCTTTTATGCACTTGCCTAAAGAAAAGACTTTGCTTTTCTCCAAAACCATTTTAATGTGATTTTCTCTGTTCATTGCATACGAATTACACTCCACTTTGTCCAGATATGACTGGAAGAAACCAGAAATATCCGGTTGTGTGTTGGCTAACTCAATCCCAGATATTGCTACAGCCTCTGTGTTTGTATTTTTCCGGATATTATCAATGGACTTTTTGTTAAGAATGCTTTTTCTCAGGGAACATTTAATTTTGTGCTAGAAAACACTAGTTGACTCCACATGGAGATACCAGCTCTGCACAGTTGTATTTTCTAGGGAGAAAGCAAGAAGAAATGCGGCAAAAAAACATGACATTTCTTTTTGTATAGATGATATTGTATGCACTTGCGTAAAGTAAAGACTTTCCTTTTCTCCAAAACCATCTTTACTGTGATTTTTTGGTCCATTGCATAAGAATTCCACACCACTTTGTCCGGATATGACTGGATGAAACCAGAAATATCCGGATGTGTTTTGGCTAACTCAATCCCAGATATTACTACAGCCTGTGTGTTTGTGTTTTCCTGATTTATCGATGGACTTTATTGTTTTGAATGTTTTTTATCAGGGAACATTTAATTTTGTGCTGGTAAACACTAGTTGATTCCACTTCGAGACACCAGCTCTACACATTCGTATTTTCAATGGAGAAAGCTAGAGTAACTGCGGCAAACAAACATGACATTTCTGTTTGTTTACATGACATGTTATGCACTTACCTAAAAAAAGACTTTGCTTTTCTCCAAAGCCATTTTTACTGTGAATTTCTCGGTCTATTGCATACGAATTCCACACCACTTTGTCTGGATATGACTGGATGAAACCAGAAATATGCGGTTGTGTTTTGGCTAACTCAATCCCACATATTGCGACAGCCTTTGGGTTTATGTTTTCTGGATATTATCAATGGACTTTATTGTTTTGAATGTATTTATCAGGGAACATTTAATTTTGTACCGTAGAAAAACTATTTGGTTCAACATAGAGACACCAACTCTACACATTCATATTTTCTAGGGTGATATTTAGAGGAATTGCGGCAAACAAACATGATATTTCTGTTTGTAAAGATGACATTTTATGCACTTGCCTAAAGAAAAGACTTTGCTTTTCTCCAAAACCATTTTTACTGTGATTTTCTCAGTCCATTGCATATGAATTCCACCCCACTATGTCTTGATTTGACTGGATGAAACAAGAAATATGCGGTTGTGTTTTGGCTAACTCATCTGAAATATTGTGAAAGCCTTTGTGTTTGTGTTTTGCGGTTATTATCGATTGACTTTATTGTTTTGAATGTTTTTTATCAGGGAACATTTAATTTTGTCCTGGGAAAGAATAGTTGGTTCTGCATGGAGACACCAGCTCTACACATTCATATTTTGTAGGGAGAAAGCTAGAGGAACTGTGGCAAATAAACATGATATTTCTGTTTGTATACTTGATATTTTATTCACTTGCCTAACGAAAAGACTTTGCTTTTCTCCAAAACCATTTTTCAGCGATTGTCTGTGTCCATTGTATATGAATTCCACACCACTTTGTCAGAATATGACTGGATGAAACCAGAAATATCCGGTTGTGTTTTAGCAAACTCTATCCCACATATTGTGACAGCCTCTTTGTTTCTGTTTCCTGGATATTATCGATGGACTTCATTTATTTGAATTTTTTTTTATAGGGGAACATTTAATTTTGTGCTGGGAAACACTAATTGGTTCCACATGGAGACACCAGCTATACACATTTGTATTTTCTCCGGAGGAAGCTAGAGAAACTGCGGCAAAGAAACATGACACTTCGGTTTGTATAGGTGACATTTTTTGCACTTGCCTAATGAAAAGACTTTGCTTTTCTCCAAAACCATTTGTACTGTGATTTTCTCATTCCATTGCATACGAATTCCACACCACTTTGTCAGGATATGACTGGATGAAACCAGAAATATCCAGTTGTGTTTTGGGTAACTCAATCCCAGATATTGCGACAGCCTCTGTGTTTGTGTTTCCTGGATATTATCGAGGGTCCTCATTGTTTTGAATGTTTTGTATTAGGGAACATTTAATTTTGTGCTTGGAAACACTAACTGGTTCCACATGGAGACACCAGCTCTACACATTGGTATTTTGCATGGAGAGAGCTAGAGGAACTGTGGCAAACAAACATGATATTTCTGTTTGTATAGATGACATTTTATGCACTTTCCTAACGAATACACTTTGCTTTTCTCCAAAACCATTTTACTGTGATGTTCCTGGTCTACTGCATATGAATTCCACACCACATTGTCCGATATGACTGGATGAAACCAGAAATATCCGGTTGTGTTTTGGCTAACTCAATCCCAGTTATTGCGACAGCCTCTGTGTTTTGTTTTCCACATATTATCGAAGGACTTTATTGTTTTGAATGTTTTTATCAGGGAACATTTAATTTTGTGCTGTGAAACACTAATGGGTTCCACATTGAGACACAAGCTCTACACATTCGTATTTTGTAGGGAGAAAGCTAGAGGAACTGCGGCAAACAAACATGATATTACTGTTTGTATACATGACATTTTATGCACTTGCCTAAAGAAAATACTTTGCTTTTCTCCAAAACCACTTTTACTGTGATTGTCTGTGTCCACTGTATACGAATTCCACACCACTTTTTCCGGATATGACTGGATGAAACCAGAAATATCCGGTTATGTTTTGGCTAACTCAATTCCAGATATATCTACAGCCTCTGTGTTTGTGTTTTCTGGATATTATCCATAGACTTTATTGTTTTGAATGTTTTTTATCAGGCAACATTTAATATTGTTCTTTGAAAAACTAATTCGCTCTACACATTCATAATTTCTAGGGAGAAAGCTGAGGGAACTGTAGCAAACAAAGATGATATTTCTGTTTTTATACAAGACATTTTATGCACTTGCCTAACGAAAAGACATTGCTTATCTCCAAAACCATTTTTACTGTGATTTTCTCATTCCATTGCATAATATTCCACACTCCTTTGTCAGGATATGACTGGATGAAACCAGAAATATCCGGTTGTGTTTTGGCTAACTCAATCCCAGTAATGCGACAGCCTCTGTGTTTGTGTTTTCTGGATATTATCAACGGACTTTATTGTTTTAATTTTTTTTTATCAGGGAACATTTAATTTTGTGCTTGGAAACACTAACTGGTTCCACATGGAGACAGCAGCTCTAAACATTCGTATTTTGTATGGAGAAAGCTTGAGGAGCTGTGGCAAACAAATATGATATTTCTGTTTGTATACATGACATTTTATGCACTTTCCTAACGAATACACTTTGCTTTTCTCCAAAACCATTTTACTGTGATGTTCCTGGTCTACTGCATATGAATTCCACACCACTTTGTCCGGATATGACTGGATGAAACCAGAAATATCCGGTTTTGTTTTGGCTAACTCTATCCCAGAAACTGCGACAGCCTCTGTGTTTGTTTTTTTTTTTCAATATTATCGATGGACTTTATTTTTTTGAATTTTTTTTTTATCAGGAAACATTTAATTTTGTGCTTGGAAACACTAATGGTTTCCACATGGAGACATAAGCTCTACACATTCATATTTTGAAGGGAGAAAGCTAGAGGAACTGTGGCAAACAAACGTAATATTTCTGTTTATATAGGTAACATTTTATGCACTTGCGTAATGAAAAGAATTTGATTTTCCCCAAAGCATTTTTACTGTGATTGTCTGTGTCCATTGTATATGAATTCCACACCACTTTCTCCGGATATGACTGGATGAAACCAGAAATATCCGGTTTTGTTTTGACTAACACAATCCCACATTTTGCGACAGCATCTGTGTTTGTGTTTTCTGGATATTATCGATGGACTTTATAGTTTTGAATGTTTTTTATAAGAGAACATTTAATTTTCTGCTGGGAAACAATAGTTGGTTCCGCATGGATAAACCAGCTCTACACATTCGTATTTTGTAGGGAAAAAGCTCAAGGGACTGCATTAAAAAAACATTATATTTCTGTTTTTATAGATGACATTTTATGCACTTGTCTAACGGAAACTCTTTGCTTTTCTCCAAAACCATTTTTACTGTTATTTTCCTGGTCCATTGCATACGAATTCCACACAAATTGTCTGGATATGTGTGGATGAAACCGGAAATATGCGGTTGTGTTTTGGCTAACTCAATCCGAAATATTGCGACAGCCTCTGTGTTTGCGTTTTCCGGATGTTATAGAAGGACTTCATTGTTTTGAATGTTTTTATTAGGGAACGTTTAATTTTGTGCTGCGAAACACTAATGAGTTCCACATGGAGACACCAGCTCTACACATTCGTATTTTCTAGGGAGAAAGCTAGAGGAACTGCGGCAAACAAACATGATACTTTGGTTTGTATGATGACATTTTATGCAGTTGCCTAACGAAAAGACTTTGCTTTTCTCCAAAACCATTTTTACTGTGATTTTCTCATTCCATTGCATACTAATTCCACACCCCTTTGTTAGGATATGACTAGATGAAACCAGAAATATCCGGTTGTGTTTTGGCTAACTCAATCCCAGTTATTGCGACAGCCTCTATGTTTGTGTTTCCTGTATATTATCGAGGGTCCTTATTGTTTCGAATGTTTTGTATCAGGGAACATTGAATTTTGTGCTTGGAAACACTAACTGGTTCCACATGGAGACACCAGCTCTACACACTGGTGTTTTGTATGGAGAGAGCTAGAGGAACTGTGGCAAACAAACATGATATTTCTGTTTGTATAGATGACATTTTATGCACTTGGCTAATGAAAAGACTTTGCTTTTCTCCAAATCCATTTTTACTGTGATTTTCTCATTCCTTTGCATACGAATTCCACACCACTTTGTCCGTATATGACTGGATGAAACCAGAAATATCCTGTTGTGTTTTTGCTAACTCAATCCCAGTTATTGCGACAGCCTCTGTGTTTGTGTTTTCTGGATATTATCGAGGGTCCTTATTGTTTTGAATGTTTTTTATCAGGGGACATTTATTTTTGCCCTTGGAAACCTTAATTGGTTCACATGAAAACACCAGATCTACACATTCGTATTTTCTAGGGAGAAAGCTAGAGGAACTGTGGCAAACAAACATGATATTTCTGTTGGTATAGGTGACATTTTATGCACTTGTGTAACGAAAATGAAGGACCCCAAATCTGGGAATCCAACGTGCTCGGGTGGTCGCCCTATGACCCAAAACTCCAACCCAGTAGATGCATTTGCAGGTTTTATTTATTAATACGTTTGCGCAAATGGGCTCCCCAGCACCTCAGGCAGTCGAGAGAGCAAGAGAGCCCTGAGCAGGGGTTACAGCAGTTTTTAAAGACAATAGCCACCTGATTGACATATGTATGCGGGGCGTTTGGTGATTGGCTATTTTGAAGGGCAAACTCTTGTTGCGATTTTAGTGAGGGAAGGGGTAAGTTTATACAATGGTCACAGAACCTTATTGCAACTCTTTTCCGGACTCCTGCAAGTGTTATCGCATGAGACAGTTACACAGAGCAGTTTCACAAGGCAGTTTCCCAAGGTTATTCTGTAGGCAGGTGGAGACACAGTTATCTTAAGGAATGGCTACTGTCAGCAGCCAAACTTTTTAACCCTTGTTAAGATTATTTTAATATTTACTTTTAGCAGGGGTGTTACATTCCCTCATCTTCTTTTTGTACTGATTTTAATCTTAAAATTTTAAGGGGTTTTTCTTAGTTTGCCATAGAGTCCCTGATGAATCCTGAATGATCAGTGTAGAAGTAGCACATTTTTTAGAGCAGCACATAAACCCTTTTTTTAAAAAAAACAATAAGTCCATCCTCCTTCTGTTCTGCAACACTACTTTTGAAAGTGATGTTAAAGACTGTTCTAGCTTACCAATGGTCTGCTCTAGGTCCAGTATATCATCTTCTACTGCCCTATGGAGAGCCTGATATTTCTGGCATTGAATATTTTTTTTTGCAAGGGCGGCGGTGCTCTTTCCACACCTGCCGCAACCCCCTTTTTATTTAATTGAGAATGGCCTCTGTCTTAGGTTGCCCTAAGTCATTCCTGTCCTTACCCATCATCGGTAATTCTGGCAGCTTGGCCTAGAGCCCTGTCTTAGGTTGGTACAGGATGCTGAGTGTCTTACCCATCTTTGAGTACCATTCCAGCCTGACATTAGGTGAGAGATGAAAAATACAGCCAAATATCAATTATTTTTGATTACAAAGGAGGTTTGGTAGTGAACTTGAACCAATTCTTCAGCTATATTGGACAGTCCAGTAGCAGTAAGATTGTTTTGGTCACTAAACATGCAAGCCTTCGCAGTCCACGGTTATTTCCAAAGGCCAGTCCAGGAACACTTACTACTGATACAGCCATGGCAAGGGCAGTGTCCTCTCCTATTAGGATGACGTTGCCATTACAGTTTTCAGGTGAAGCATGCTGCCGACGCGCTCTATCCGCCGCTGTAAATACAGATGTCAGCATCAGGGCCACATGGCCCAGGGAGCAATTGCAGAAGTTATCAGAGGCTAATGATGTAAAGGCATATTGGCTGCATAGAAAAACCCATCCCTTAGGAGCCCGCGTCCCATTCCAGTACCAGATCAGGTCCATTCCATCGATTGGTGATAGGATCCCTCCATTTCACCATTGCTCTTTTCGCAGCTATTTTTAAACAGAATTTAACAGAGACATCAAGACTTGAACATAATAGATTACTTTAACTCATTGCTTTAACAGAGGATCAGATTTTGATTTTATGTCAAAGAAAATAGACTAATAGTTTTATAACTGAAAATGTCTTCTTTCCATAACATTTTGTAACTTTCTCACACCTTCTGTAACTTACTCGAACCTTTTGTAACTTACTCAAACCTTCTGTAATCCACAGTCATTTTCCAGGTTTTACCTGATTTCTTAACATGCCAAATTAGATAATTTTTTTATTACCACCTAGCGGTTTGACTCCAAAGGGCAGCATTTTTTAATTTATATTTATTTTGTACCCCTTTTTTTAAAAATTGCTTACACATGCATCAGTATGCAGATAACAAAATCCATCCTCACCTCCCTGAAGCCTATAGTTTATTTCCCTTTTTTACTGGCACTGATTGCAAACCTCAATAACTTGTGGAGGCTGTGCACTCCGTAACTTGTCATTTTAATTTTTACTCAATCCTGAGCAGAGAGCCCATTTTTTGCCAAAGAGGCCAACTGAGGGTCTTTCCAGCCAGGAGCATCACAGGTTACACATACAACTTCAGTTTTCTTTTTAAAGAAAGGCATTGCTTTGTATACTTGCAGATCCTGTCGACTATGCCAATTTGTGACAGCAAATTATTTTTCTGCTGTCTGCTGTGCACAGACTTAGTTACTTTTAGTTTAATCTGCAAGAAATACGCTGCAAGCCTTGTAGTGCACACTAAAATTATTTAGAGGAAAGACAGTAAAGGAGCATAGATTAACAGAATGTTGCAATAAACATGGCTCCATTGCTATAATGATATTATAGCAAGAGGGTCCACTGATCCCTGTAGGGAGGGCCTGAGGCTTGCCCCGCTTCCAGTTTTCCCAAACTCTATTTTTTAGTGAATTACCTTTTTTTATCAGTTTTGGGGTGACATTAATTGGCCCAATGCCTTTCCTTTAGCACCGGGGGAAAATCCCAGGGGGAGCCTTATTTTGATTTTTGACTTGGACAATTTTTGTACATGTCCCTGCAGAGCGGCAGGTCCTGAATGTCCTGTTTTTAAGTGAATCCATTTTGTTATTCCCTTATCAAAGGGACTGTTACAGAACACCTCAGCCACAGTAGCCAATCGATCCATGTTTACATTGTACTTATGGTTAGTAGAATTTATAGTACTGTGGGCATCACTAGGCAATCTTCACAAAGCACCAGAAAAGGATCCATACTGAGAATCAGACATTATCAGTAATCATTACAGGCATGTTTAACATTTAGCTTAACTGTGTGTTCCCCTGGGATGAAACAGCAGCAGCAGAGGCTTGCTCCGGCTCCCTCTTAAAGCCCCCAAGGACACGGGTGGCTCATTGCTAAGATTTTAGGCAAGCAGTGCGTCCCGTCTTGGATCTTGGCCAGAGAGCCGAGACACAAAGCATGTCCACCTGTTTATCAGAAACATTCCTTTATCCTCCTCCCCGGGAACTGGCCAGGCTCCCAAGGAGCAGGAGAAGGTCATCCGGCAGCAAAGTTACTTGTCTACCAGAGCTGAACCTAGATACAAGCCTCTCCATCCCAAAAATCTGTCCTTACATTTGGCCCTAGGGTTGCATTGAGAGGTAGACATAATTAACACATTATAAGAATGCAATACAAATTTTTTATACAAGTATACATTTAGCAAACACAATAATATTTAAGGCATTTTAAGGATAAATTGAAACATATCTGAGGGGGAATTAGCTTCTTGGGCACCCATGTCAAGGACATAAAAAAACAGTACCATTTCAATACAACAACTCAAGCTGCTGCAGACAGCCTAAGAACTGGCTAGACAATCCCATGGCAGGGAGATCTGACGCATTGTTACTTCGTAAACAGACATGTTGAGGCGCACACAGTCCAATTAACAAATGCGCTAACATTTTGCATTACTCTGAAATTAGTGATTCGGGTTTCATTAAATATTTGTAACATCTCTTTTTGATAAGACAACAAATTTTTTAGCGGATGAAACACGGTGGGTAACCATTTAGCCATAATGATAGTAGCCTCTTACTATCTGTAATTGTTATATTCTTGTAGGTTTGTGCAATCTTAACTATTTGCAGCATATTTTGATTTACAATTTTTTGTAAAGCAAACCAAGCATAATCTGTTCAAGCATTCCTATTAATACTAGGGTAGAGTTAACACATAATACAAAAATAGAATGGGTAGTCCGGACACTTTGTTACCACAATTTCTCATTTTACATAGTAATATTAATTTTACAACAGGTTACATTTACTTTAAGTAAAATATTTAAATACAGGGTGAGCGCTGTCCAGTGTACACTGATTTATATTTTTTTACTCCCAGTGTTTCTTATTTACAACACCCTCTTCAGCAAACCAAGGACAAAACTTTTTTTAACAGCGCTGATAAATTGCTCTACGGTTTGTTTCTTTAACCCTATCCTCTACATCTGCAATAAAGTTTTTCCAGCCTTTGTTACAGCTTGTTTTGTTTCTTTAAATGCACATTTAAATCTTTTTTGAGTACATTTTAATGTTGCTCATCCAGGACTCCTTCTGTGAACCAAGGACTGGCTATTCCTATGGCATCAATGAACTGTTCTATGGCTCAACTTTTTTAACCCTATTTCCTGCATCTGTAATGGAGTCTTTATAGCCTTTATTAGGGGAGGGTCTTGGGTCAGGTCTTCCCACACGGTGATATAGGGAACCTGGTCAGGGTGTCTGTGGGGTCCTGGTTGAAAGACTCACACCTTGACCTGTGAGATAATATCAGCATTAAAGGTCCTGTCCCTAGGCCAGGCCAGCCAACCTCAAAGGTCGACCATTCCGAGGAACAGAAAGTCACCCACTTTTTACTTTTGACGTCGATCGACTGATTGTGCGCGCAGTTTTGAACTTCTTTTCAGTGGCCTAAAGTAAGGCTTAAAGGGGTGGTTAGTTGTTGCCAAATGGGTACAGAGAGAGTAAAATGAATGAGGAGGGGAACAAGAAAACAGACGCACACAACACACAAGACAAGCCGCGGCACCAAATCGGTAGCAAACCAAAAGTACAAGTTCAAATGGGAGCGTCCAGATGGCCAGACTCTCCCTGGGAAGGAGAGAGGCACTTTCTCTCTTGTTTCCCCTAAACCACCGCTGGAGCATCTCCCAGGGTGGGACCAGGGATCTCAGGGCACATCTGCCTCCCCCACTGGTCCGATACAAATTCAAGTCCCGTACAGGCACCAAGTGCAGACTTAAACACTGACCAGACGACGAGAAGGATGGAACCAATAAAACAAGTAGCTTACCTTCAAATGGTCACAGAATTGGGTCTGGGGGTATCCAAATCCCGGACGAGCCCCCAATGAAGGACCCCAAATCTGGGAATCCAACGCGCTCGGGTGGTCGCCCAGAGACCAAAAACTCCAGCCCAGTAGATGCAAAAGCAAGGGGATATTTATTAATACGTTTGTGCAAACGGGCTCCCCAGCACCTCAGGCAGTCGAGAGAGCAAGAGAGCCCTGAGCAGGGGTTACAGCAGTTTTTAAAGACAATAGCCACCTGATTGACATATGTATGCGGGGCGTTTGGTGATTGGCTATTTTGAAGGGCAAACTCTTGTTGCGATTTTAGTGAGGGAAGGGGTAAGTTTATACAATGGTCACAGAAACTTATTGCAACTCTTTTCTGGACTCCTGCAAGTGTTATCGTGTGAGACAGTTACACAGAGCAGTTTCACAAGGCAGTTTCGTAAGGTTATTCTGTAGGCAGGAGGAGACACAGTTATCTTAAAGAATAGCTACTGTCAGCAGCCAAACTTTTTAATCCTTGCTAAAATAATTTTAATATTTACTTTTAGCAAGGGTCTTACAAAAAGACTTTGCTTTTCTCCAAAACCATTTTTACTATGATTGACTGTGTGCATTGTATACAAATTCCACACGATTTTGTCCGGATATGACTGGAAGAAACCAGAAATATCATGTTCTGTTTTGGCTAACTCAATCCCACATGTTGCGACAGCCTCTGTGTTTGTGTTTTCTGGATATTATCGACCGACTTTATTGTTTTAAATGTTTTTTATCAGGCAACATTTAATTTTGGGCTAGGAAACACAAATTGGTTCCACATGGAGACACCAGCTCTACACATATGTATTTTCTAGGGAGAAAGCAAGAGGAACTGCGGCAAACAAACATGATATTTCTGTTGGTATAGGTGACATTTTATGCACTTGCCTAAGGGAAACACTTTGCTTTTCTCCAATACCATTTTTACTGTGATTGTCTGTGTCCATTGCATACGAATTCCACACCACTTTCTCCAGATATGACTGGATAAAACCGGAAATATCCGGTTTTGCTTTGGCTAACTCAAGGCAAGATATTGCAATAGCCTCTGTGTAAGTTTTTTTCGATATTATAGATGGACTTTATTGCTTTTAATGTTTTTATCAGGGTACATTTAATTTTGCACTTGGAAACACTAATGTGTTCCACATGGAGATACTAGCTCTACACATTCATATTTTCTAGGGAGAAAGCTAGAGGAACTACGGCAAACAAACATGATATTTCTTTGTGTATAGATGACATTTTATGCACTTGCCTAACGGAAAGACTTTGCTTTTCTCCAAAAGCATTATTACTGAGATTGTCTTTGTCCATTGTATAAGAATTGCACACAACTTTGTCAGGATATGACTGGATGAAACTGGAAATGTCCGGTTGTGTTTTTGCTAACTCAATCCCAGATATTGGGACAGCATCTGTATTTGTATTTTCCAGATATTATCGACAGACTTTATGTTTTTAAATGTTTTTTATAAGGGAACATTTAATTTTGTGCTTGGAAACACTAATTGGTTCCACATGGAGACACCAGCTCTACATATTCATATTTTCAAGGCATAAAGCTAGAGGAACTGTGGCAAACAAACATGATATTTCTGTTTGTATAGGTGATATTTTATGCACTTGCCTAACGGAAATACTTTGATTTTCTCCAAAACAAATTTTACTTTGATTGTCTGTGTCCATTGCATACGAATTCCACACCACTTTGTCCGGATATGACTGCATGAAACCAGAAATATCCTTTGTGTTTTGGCTAACTCAATCCCACATATTGTGGTAGCCTCTGTGTTTGTGTTTCTGGATATTCTCGATGGTCTTCATTGTTTTGAATGTTTTTTATCAGGGAACATTTAATTTTGTGCTTGGAAACACTAATTGGTTCCACATGGTTACACCAGCTCTACACATTCGTATTTTGTATGGAGAAAGCTAGAGGAACTGTGGCAAACAAACATGAAATTTCTGTTTGTATAGATGACATTTTATGCAATTGCCTAACGGAAAGACTTTGCTTTTCTCCAAAACCATTTTTACTGTGATTTTCTCGGTCCAATGCACACGAATTCCACACCAGTTTGTCCGGATATAACTGGATAAAACCAGAAATATCCGGTTGAGTTTTGGTATCCATTGTATACGAATTCCACACTACTTTCTCCAGATATGACTGGATCGAAACAGAAATATCCAGTTTGTTTATGCTAACTCAATCCCAGATATTGGGACAGCCTCTGTGTTTCTATTCTCTGGATATTAACGATGGTGTTTATTGCTCTAAATGTTTTTTATCAGGGAACATTTAATTTTGTGCTGTGAAACAATAGTTTATTGTACATGGAGACACCAGCTCTACGCATTCGTATTTTCTAGGAAGGAAACTAGAGGAACTGCGGCAAACAAACATGATATTTCTGTTTGTATAGGTTACATTTTATGCACTTGCCTAACGAAAAGACTTTGCTTTTCTCCAAAACCATTTTTACTGTGATTGTCTGTTTCCATTGTATACGATTTCCACCCCACTTTCTCTGGATATGACTGGATGAAACCAGAAGTATCCTTTGTGTTTTGGCTACCTCAATCCCAGATATTGCGATAGCCTCTGTGTTAGTTTTTTCCGGATATTATCGATGGACTTTATTGTTTTGAATGTTTTTATCAGAGCTCATTTAATATTGTGCTTCAAAAAACTAATAGGTTCCGCATGGAGACACCAGCTCTACACATTCGTATTTTCTAGGGAGAAAGCTAGAGGAACTGCGGCAAACACATATGATATTTCTGTTTGTATATGTGACATTGTATGTACTTGCCTAACGCAAATACTTTGCTTTTCTCCAAAACCATTGTTACTGTGAAATTCCCGGTCCATTGCATACAAATTCCACACAACTTTGTCAGGATATGACTGGATGAAACCAAAAATATCCGGTTTTGTTTTGGCTAACTGAATCCCATATATTGTGACAGCGTCTGTGTTTGTGTTTTCTGGATATGATCGATGAAATTTATTCTTTTGATTGTTTTTCATAGGGAAACATTTAATTTTGTGCTTGAAAACACTAATTGCTTCCACATGGAGACAACAGCTCTACACATTCGTATGTTCTAGGGACAAGCAAGAGGAACTGCGGCAAACAAACATGATATTTCTGTTTGTATAGATGACATTTTATGCACTTGCCTAACGGAAAGACTTTGATTTTCTCCAAAACCATTGTTACTGTGAAATTCCCGGTCCATTGCATACAAATTCCACACACCTTTGTCAGGATATGACTGGATGAAAGCAGAAATATCCGGTTGTGTTTTGGCTAACTCAATTCCAGTTATTGTGACAGCCTCTGTGTTTGTGTTTTCTGGATATTATCGATGGACTTTATTGTTTTAAATGTTTTTTATCAGGCAACATTTAATTTTGGGCTTGGAAACACTGATTTATTCCACATGGAGACACCAGCTCTACACATTCGTATTTTCTAGAGAGAAAGCTAGAAGTAATGCAGCAAACAAACATGATATTTCTGTTTGTATAGGTGATTTTTATGTACTTGCCTAATGAAAAGAATTTGCTTTTCTCCAAAACAATATTTACTGTGATTGTTTATGTCCATTGTATGCGAATTGCATACCACTTTGTATGGATATGCCTCGATGAAACAAGTAATATCCGGTTATGTTTTGGCTAACTCAATCCCACATATTGCGACAGCCTCTCTGTTGCATTTTCTGGATATTATCGATGGACCCTATTGTTTTGAATGCTTTTTATCAGGGAACATTAAATTTTGTACTGGGAAACAATAGTTGGTTCCACATGGAGACACCAGCTCCACACATTCGTATTTTGTAGGGAGAAAGCTAGAGGAACTGCGGAAAACAAACATGATATTTCTGTTTGTATAAATGACATTTTATGCACTTGCCTGACAGAAATACTTTGCTTTTCTCTAAAACCATTTTTACTGTGATTTTCTTAGTCCATTGCATGCGAATTACATAGCACTTTGTCTGGATATGACTGCATGAAAACAGAAATATCTGGTTGTGTTTTTGCTAACTGAATCCCACATGTTGCGACAGCCTCTGTGTTTGTGTTTTCATGGTATTATATATGGACTTTTTTATTTTGAATGTTTTTTGTCAGGGAACATTTAATTTTGTGCTTGGAAACACTAATTGGTTCCACATGGAGACACCAGCTCTACACATTCATATTTTCTAGAGAGAAAGCTAGATGAACTGCGGCAAACAAACATGATATTTCTGTTGGTATAGGTGACATGTTATGCACTTGCCTAATGGAAACACTTTGCTTTTCTCCAATACCATTTTTACTGTGATTGCCTGTGTCCATTACATCCGAATTCCACACCACTTTGTCAGGATATGACTGGATGAAACCAGAAATACCCGGTTGTGTTTGGCTAACTCAATCCCAAATATTGCGACGGCCTCTGTGTTTGTGTTTTCCGGATATTATCGATGGACTTTTTTGTTATGAATGTTTTTTATCAGGGAACATTTAATTTTGTGCTTGGAAACACTAATTGGTTCCACAGGGAGACACCAGCTCTACACATTTGTATTTTCTAGGGAGAAAGCTAGAGGAACTGCAGCAAGCAAACATGATATTTCTGTTTGTATAGATGAGATTTTATGCACTTGCCTAATGAAAAGACTTTGCTTTTCTCCAAAACCATTTGTACTGTGATTGTCTGTGTCCATTGTATATTACTTCCACACCACTCTCTCTGGATATGACAGCTTGAAACTAGAAATATCCTTTGTGATTTGGCTAACTCAATCCCAGATAATGCGACAGCCTCTGTGTTTGTGTTTTCTGGATATTTTCGATGGATTTATTGTTTTGAATGTTTTTTATCAGGGAACATTTAATTTTGTGCTTGAAAACACTAATTGGTTCCACATGGAGACAGCAGCTCTACACATTCGTATTTTGTAGGGAGAAAGCTAGAAGTACTGTGGCAAACAAACATGATATTTCTGTTTGTATAGGTGACATTTTATGCACTTGCCTAACGAAAAGACTTTTCTTTTCTAAAAAACCATTTTTACTGTGATGTTCCCGGTCCATTGCATACGAATTCCACATCAATTTGTCAGGATATGACTGGATGTAACCAGAAATGTCCGGTTGTGTTTTGGCTAACTCAATCCCACGTATTGTGACAGCCTCTGTGTTTGTGATTTCTGGATATTATCGAAGGACTTTATTGTTTTAAAACTTTTTTATCAGGGAACATTTAATTTTGTGCTTGGAAGCACTAAGTGTTCCACATGGAGACTCCAGCTATACACATTCGTATTTTCTAGGGAAAAAGCTAGATGAACTGCGGAAAAAAAACATGGTATTTCTGTTTGTAAAGGTGACATCTTATGCACTTCCCTAACGAAAAGACTTTCCTTTTCTCCAAAACCATTTTTACTGTGATGTTCGCGGTCCATTGCATACGAATTCCACACCGCTTTGTCAGGATATGACTGGATGAAACCAGAATTATCCGGGTGTTTTTTGGCTAACTCTATCCCACATATTGCGACAGCCTCTGTTTTTGTGTTTTCTGGATATTATCGATGGACTTTTTTGTTATGAATGTTTTTTTATCAGGGAAAATTTAATTTTTTGCTGTGAAACAGAAATTGGTTCCACATGGAGACACCAGCTCTACACATTCGTATTTTCTAGGGAGAAACCTAGAGGAACTGCAGTAAGCAAACATGATATTTCTGTTTGTATAGATGAGATTTTATGCACTTGCCTAATGAAAAGACTTTGCTTTTCTCCAAAACCATTTGTACTGTGATTGTCTGTGTCCATTGTATATTACTTCCACACCACTTTCTCCAGATATGACTGCTTGAAACTAGAAATATCCTTTGTGATTTGGCTAACTCAATCCCAGATAATGCGGCAGCCTCTGCATTTGTGTTTTCTGGATATTTTCGATGGATTTATTGTTTTGAATGTTTTTTATCAGGGAACATTTAATTTTGTGCATGGAAACACTAATTGGTTCCACATGGAGACAGCAGCTCTACACATTCGAATTTTGTAGGGAGAAGCCTAGAGGAACTGAGGCAAAGAAACATGATATTTCTCTTTGTATACATATTTTTTCACTTGTTCACGAAATGAATTTGTTTTTCTCCAAAACCATTTCTACTGTGATTGTCTATGCGCATTGTATACGAATTCCACACCACTTTGTCTGGATATGACTGCATGAAACCAGAAATATCCGGTTGTGTTTTGGCGAACTCAATCCCAGTTATGCGACAGCCTCTGTGTTTGTGTTTTCTGGATATTATCGACGGACTTTATTGTTTTCAATGTTTTTTATCAGGAAACACTTAATTTTGGGCTTGGAAACACTAATTGGTTCCACATGGAGACACCAGCTCTACACATTCATATTTTGTTGGGAGAAAGCAAGAGGAACTTTGGCAAACAAACATGATATTTCTGTTTGCATAGATGACATTTTATGCACTTACCTAAAGAAAAGACTTTCTTTTCTCCAAACCCATTTTTACTGTGATTATCTTTCTCCATTGTATACGAAATCCGCACCACTTTGTCTGGATATGACTCGATGAAACCAGAAATATCCGATTGTGTTTCGGCTAATTCAATCCCAGATATTGCCACAGCCTCTGTGTTTGAGTTTTCTGGATATTATCGACGGACTTTATTGTTTTGTATGTTTTTGATCAGGGAACATTTAATTTCGTGCTTCGAAACAATAATTGGTTCCACATGGAGACACGAGCTCTACACATTCGTATTTTCTAGGGAGAAAGTGAGAGGAATTGCGGCAAACAAACATGAAATTTCTGTTTGTATAGGTGACATTTAATTCTGTGCTGGGAAACAATAGTCGGTTCCACATGGAGACACCAGCTCTACACATTCGTATTTTCTAGGGAGAAAGCAAGAGGAACTGTGGCAAAGAAACATGATATTTCTCTTAGTATACATGACGTGTTATGCACTTGCCTAACGGAAAGACTTTGCTTTTCTCCAATACCACTTTTACTATGATTGTCTGTGTCCATCGTATACGCCTTCCACACCACTTTCTCCGGATATTACTGGATGAAACCAGAAGTATCTGAATGTGTTTCGGCTAATTCAATCCCAGATATTGCGACAGCCTCTGTGTTTGTGTTTTCTGGATATTATCGATGGACTTTATTGTTTTGAAAGTTTTTTTATTAGGGAACATTTAATTTTGTGCTGGGAAACAACAGTTGGTTCCGCATGGTGACACGAGCTCTACACATTCTTATTTTCTAGGGAGAAAGCTAGAGGAATTGCAGCAAACAAACATGATATTTCTGTTTGTATAGGTGACATTTAATTTTGTGCTGGGAAACAATAGTTGGTTCCACATGGAAACATCAGCTCTACACATTCGTATTTTCTAAGGAGAAATTAGAGGAACTGCGGCAAACAAAAATGATATTTCTGTTTGTATAGATGAGATTTTATCTACTTGCCTAATGAAAAGACTTTGCTTTTCTCCAAAACCATTTTTACAGTGATTTTCTTGGTCCATTTCATACCAATTCCACACCACATTGTCTGAATATGACTGGATGAAACCAGAGATATCCGGTTGTGTTTTGGCTAACTCAATCCCAGATATTGCGACAGCCTCTGTGTTTGTGTTTTCCGGATATTATCGATGAACTTTATGTTTTTGAATGCTTTTTTTCAGGGAACATTTAATTTTGTTTTTGGAAACACTAATTGTTTCTACATGGAGACAAAAGCTATACAGATTCGTATTTACTAGGGAGAAAGCTCGAGGAACTGCAGCAAACAGACATGATATTTCTGTTTCTATAGCTGACATGTTATGCACTTGCCTAAGGAAAAGTAATAGCTTTTCTCCAAAACAATTTTTACTTGATGTTCCCAGTCCATTGCATACGATTTCCACACCACTTTGTCCAGATATGACTGGATGAAACCAGAAATATCCGGTTGTGTTTTGGTTAACTCAATCCCACATATTGTGACAGCCTCTGTGTTTCTGTTTTCTGGATATTATCGATGGACTTAATTGTTTTGAATGTTTTTTATCAGGGAACATATAATTTTGTGCTGGGAAACAACAGTTGGTTCGACATGGAAACACCAGCTCTACACATTTTTATTTTCTAGGGAGAAAGCTAGAGGAACTGCGGCAAACAAACATGATATTTCTGTTTGTATCAATGACATTTTATGCACTTGCCCAACGAAAAGTCTTTTGCATTTCTCCAAAACCATTTTTACTGTAATTGTGTGTGTCCATTGTATACGAATTCCACAACACATTGTCCGGATATGACTGGTGGAAACCAGAAATATCCGGTTGTGTTTTGGCAAACTCAATCCCAGATATTGCGAAAGTCTCTGTGTTTGTGTTTTCTAGATATTAAACATGGACTTTATTGTTTGGAATATTTTTTGTCAGGAAATATTTAATTTTGTGCTGGGAAATGCAAATTGGTTCCACATGGAAACACCAGCTCTACATATTCATTTTTCTAGGGAGAAAGCTAGAGGAACTGTGGCAAAAAAACATCATATTTCTGTTGGTAGAAATGACATTTTATGCACTTGCCAAACGAAAAGTCTTTGCTTTTCTCCAAAACCATTTTTATTCTGAAGTTCCCGGTCCATTGCCTACGAATTACGCACCACTTTGTAAGCATATGACTGGATGAAACCAGAAATATCCGGTTGTGTTTTGGCTAACTCAATCCCAGTTATTGCGACAGCCTCTGTGTTTGAATTTTCCTGATGTTTTCGATGGACTTTATTGTTTTGAATGTTTTTTATCATAGAACATTTAATTTTGTGCTTGGAAACACTTATTGGTTGCACATGGAGACACCAGCTCAACACATTCGTATTTTCTAGGAAGAAAATTAGAGGAACTGTGGCAAACACACATCATATTTCTGTTTGTATACATGACATTTTATGCTCTTGCCTAACGGAAAGACTTTGCTTTTCTCCAAAACCATTTTTACTGTGATTGCCTGTATCCATTGCATACGAATTCTACCCCACTTTGTCCGGATATGACTGCATGAAACCAGAATAATTAGGTTGTTTTTTTGCTAACTCAACCCCACATATTGTGACAGACTCTGTGTTTCTGATTTCTGGATATTATTGATGGACTTTATTGTTTTGAATATTTTTTATCAGGGAACATTTAATTTTCTGCTTGGAAACACTAATTGGTTCCACATGGTTACACCAGCTCAACACATTCGTATTTTCTAGGGAGAAAGCTAGAGGAACTGTGGCAAACAAACATCATATTTCTGTTTGTGTAGGTGTCATTTTATGCACTTGCCTAATGGAAATACTATGCTTTTCTCCAAAACCAATTTTACTGTGATTGACTTTGTGCATTGCATACAAATTGCACACCACTTTTCTGGATATCACTGGATGAAACCAGAAATATCGGTTGTGTTTTGGCTAACTCAATCCCAGATATTGTTACAGCCTGTTTGTTTGTGTTTTCCTGATATTATCCACGGACTTTATTGTTTTGAATGTTTTTTTATCAGGGAACATTTAATTTTGTGATTGGAAACACTAATTGATTCCACATGGAGACACCTGCTCTATGCATTCGTATTTTGAAGGGAGAAAGCTAGAGGAACTGCAGCAAACAAACATGATATTTCTGTTTGTATAGATGACATTTTAAGCACTTTCCTAACGAAAAGACTTTGCTTTACTCCAAAAGCATTTTTACTGCGATTTTCTGTGTCCATTGCATACGGACTCTACACCACTTTGTCCGGATATGACTAGAGGAAACTAGAAATATCCGTTTCTATTTTGGAAATTCAATCCCAGATATTGGGACAGCCTCTGTGTTTGTGTTTTCTGGATATTATTGATGGACTTCATTGTTTTGAATGTTTTTCTCAGGGAACGTTTAATTTTGTGCTGTGAAATACTAATTGGTTCCACATGCAGACACCAGCTCTACATATTCGTATTTTCTAGGGAGAAAGGTAGAGGAACTTTGGCAAACAAACATGATATTTCTGTTTGTATAAATGACATTTTATTCACTTTCCTAACGAATAGACTTTGCTTTGCTCCAAAACCATTTTTACTGTGATTTTCTCGGTCCATTGCATACGAATGCCACACCACTTTGTCCGGATATGATTGGATGAAAACATAAATATCTGTTTGTGTTTTTGCTAACTCAATCCCAGATATTGCTACAGACTCTGTGTTTGTGGTTTTCCAGATATTATCGACTGACTGTATTGTTTTGAATGTTTTTTATCAGGGAACTTTTAATTTTGAGCTGGGAAACTCTAATTGGGTTCACATGGAGACATCAGCTCCACACATTCGTATTTTCTAGAGAGAAAGCTAGAGGAACTCGGCAATCAAACATGATATTTGTTTCTATACAAGACCTTTTTTTTTTTAATTTTTGACAGGCAGAGTGGACAGTGAGAGAGAGAGACAGAGAGAAAGGTCTTCCTTTTGCCGTTGGTTCACCCTCCAATGGCTGCCGTGGTAGCGAACTGTGGCCAGCACACCCTGCTGATCCAATGGCCGGAACCAGGTCTTATCCTGTTCTCCCATGGGGTGCAGGGCCCAAGGATTTGGGCCATCCTCCACTGCACTCCCTTGCCACAGCAGAGAGCTGGCCTGGAAGAGGGGCAACCGGGACAGGATTGGTGCCCCGACCAGGACTAGAACCCGGTGTATTGGTGCCAAAAGGTGGGGGGTTAGCCTATTTGGCCACGGCGCAGACCACATGACATTTTATGCACTTGCCCAACGAAAAGTCTTTTGCATTTCTCCAAAACCATTTTTACTGTAATTGTGTGTGTCCATTGTATACGAATTCCACAACACATTGTCCGGATATGACTGGTGGAAACCAGAAATATCCGGTTGTGTTTTGGCTAACTCAATCCCAGATATTACTAAAGGCTCTGTGTTTGTGGTTTTCCAGATATCATCAACGGACTTTATTGTTTTGAATGTTTTTTATCGGTGAACATTTAATTTTGTGCTGGGAAAATCTAATTGGTTCCACATGGAGACACCAGCTCTACACATTCGTATTTTCTAGGGAGAAAGCTAGATGAGCTGCGGCAAACAAACATGATATTTCTATTTGTATAGATGACATTTTATGTACTTGCCTAACAAAAAGACTTTGCTTTCCTCCAAAACCATTTTCCCTGTGATTTTCTTGGTCCATTGCATTCGAACGCCAGAAAACTTCGTCTAGATATGGCGGAATGAAACCCGAAATATACGTTTGTGTTTTGGCTAACTCAATGCCAGATATTACAACAGCCTCTTTGTGTTCTCCCGATATTATCGACGGACTTTATTGTTTTGAATGTTTGTTTTTTTTTATCAGGGAACATTTAATTTTGTGCTGGGAAACACTAATTGGTTCCACATGGAGACACCAGCACTACATATTCGTATTTTCTAGGGAGAAAGCTAGAGGAACTGCGGCAAACAAACATGATATTTCTGTTTGTATACATGACATTTTATGCACTTGCCTAACGAAAAGACTTTGCTTTGCTCCAAAACCATTTTTACTGTGAATTTCTCAGTCCATTGCATATGAATTCCACACAACTTTGTCCGGATATGACTGGATAAAACCGGAAATATCCTGTTGAATTTTGGCTAACTCAATCCCAGATATTGCGAGTGCTTCGGTGCTTGTGTGCACCAGATATTATGGATGGACTTTATTGTTTTGAATGTTTTTTTATCGGGAACATTTAATTTTGTGCTTGGAAACACTAATTGGTTCCACATGGAGACACCAGCTCTACACATTTGTATTTTCTAGGGAGAAAGCTAGAGGAACTGCAGCAAACAAACTTGATATTTCTGTTTGTATAGATGAGATTTTATGCACTTGCCTAACGAAAAGACTTTGCTTTTCTCCAAAACCATTTTTACTGTGATTTCCTCTGTCCCTTAAATACGAATGGCACACCACTTTCTCCAGGTATGATTGGATAAAACCAGAAATACCCGGTTGTGTTTTGGCTAACTCAATCATAGATATTGCTACAGGCTGTTTGTTTGTGTTTTCCAGATATTATACACGGACTTTATTGTTTGGAATATTTTTTTGTCAGGAAATATTAAATTTTGTGCTGGGAAATGCAAATTGGTTCCACATGGAGACAACAGCTCTAATACATCCCTATTTTCTAGGGATAAAGCTGGAGGAACTGTGGCAAACAAACATGATATTTCTGTTTGTATACATGACATTTTATGCACTTGCTGAACGAAAAGTCTTGCATTTCTCCAAAACAATTTTTACTGTGGTTGTCTGTGTCCATTGTATATGAATTCCACACACTTTGTCCAGATATCAGTGGATGAAACCAGAAATATCCAGTTCTGTTTTGGATAACTGAATCCCAGATATTGTTACAGACTCTGTGTTTGTTGTTTTCCGGATATTATCGACAGACTTTGTTGTTTTGAATGTTTTTTATCAGGGAACATTTAATTTTGTGCTTGGAAACACTAATTGATTCCACATGGAGACACCAGCTCTATACATTCGTATTTTCAAGGGAGAAAGCTAGAGGAACTGCAGCAAACAAACATGATATTTCTGTTTGTATAGATGACATTTTATGCACTTGTCTAACGAAAAGACTTTGCTTTTCTCCAAAACCATTTTTACTGTGATTTTCTCGGTCCATTGCATATGAATTCCACACAACTTTGTCCGGATATGACTGGCGGAAACCACAAATATCCGATTCTGTTTGGGAAACTCCATCCCAGATATTGCGACAGCCTCTGTGTTTGTGTTTTCTGGATATTATCGATGGACTTTATTGTATTGAATATTTTTCTCAGGGAACATTTAATTTTGTACTGGGAAACAATAGTTGGTTCCACATGGAGACACCAGCTCTACACATTAGTATTATATAGGGAGAAAGCTTGAGGAACTGCGGCAAACAAACATGATATTTCTGTTTGTATAGATGACATTTTATGCACTTGCCTAACAAAAAGACTTTGCTTTTCTCCAAAGCCATTTTACTGTGATTTTCTCGGTCCCTTAAATACGAATGCCAAACCACTTTGTCCGGGTATGACTGGATAAAACCAGAAATATCCGGTTGTGTTTTGGCTATCTCAATCCCAGATATTGCTACAGCCTCTTTGTTTGTGTTTTCCAGATATTATCACTTGACTTTATGGTTTTGAATGTTTTTTATCATGGAAAATTTAATTTTGTGCTAAAACACTAATTGGTTCTACATGGAGACACCTGCTCTATACATTCGTATTTTCAAGGAGAAAGCTAGAGGAACTGTGGCAAACAAACATGATATTTCTGTTTTTATAGTGACATTTTATGCACTTGCCTGACGAAATGACTTTGCTTTTCTTCAAAACCATTTTTACTGTGATGCTGCCGGTCTATTGCATATGAATTCCACACCACTTTTTCTGGATATGACTGCATGAAACCAGAAATATCCGGTTGTGTTTTGGCTAACTCATTCGCACATGTTGCGACAGCCTCTGTGTTTGTATTTTCTGGATATTATCGACAGGCTTTATTGTTTTAAATTTTTTTTTCAGGGAACATTTAATTTTGTGCTTGCAAACACTAATTGGTTCTACATGGAGACACCAGCTCTACACATACGTATTTTCTAGGGAGAAAGCTAGATGAACTGCAGCAAACAAACATGATATTTCTGTTTGTATACATGACATTTTATGCACTTGCCTAACGAAAAGACTTTGCTTTGCTCCAAAACCATTTTTAATGTGATTTTCTCAGTCCATTGCATATGAATTCCACACCACTTTGTGCAGATATGACTGGATGAAACCAGAAATATCCGGTTGAATTTTGGCTAACTCAATCCCAGATATTGCGTGAGCCTCGGTGCTTGTGTGCACCGGATATTATCGATGGACTTTATTGTTTTGAATGTTTTTTTATCGGGAACATTTAATTTTGTGCTTGGAAACATTAATTGGTTTGACATGGAGACACCAGCTCTACACATTCGTATTTTCAATTGAGAAACCTAGATGAACTTTGGCAAACAAACATGATATTTCTGTTTGTACAGGTGACATTTTATGCACTTGCCTAATGAAAAGATTTTGCTTTTCTCCAAAACCATTTTTACTGTGATGTTCCCGGTCCATTGCATACGAATTCCACACCACTTTGTCTGGATATGACTGGCGGAAACCACAAATATCCGATTCTGTTTGGGAAACTCCATCCCAGATATTGCGACAGCCTCTGTGTTTGTGTTTTCTGGATATTATCGATGGACTTTATTGTTTTGAATATTTTTCTCAGGGAACATGTAATTTTGTACTGGGAAACAATAGTTGGTTCCACATGGAGACACCAGCTCTACACACTAGTATTATATAGGGAGAAAGCTTGAGGAACTGCGGCTAACAAACATGATATTTCTGTTTGTATAGATGACATTTTATGCACTTGCCTAACAAAAAGACTTTGCTTTTCTCCAAAGCCATTTTTACTGTGATTTTCTCGATCCCTTAAATACGAATGCCACACTAGTTTGTCCGGGTATGACTAGATAAAACCAGAAATATCTGGTTGTGTTTTGGCTATCTCAATCCCAGATATTGCTACAGCCTCTTTGTTTGTGTTTTCCGGATATTATCACTTGACTTTATGGTTTTGAATGTTTTTTATCATGGAAAATTTAATTTTGTGCTAAAACACTAATTGGTTCTACATGGAGACACCTGCTCTATACATTCGTATTTTCAAGGAGAAAGCTAGAGGAACTGTGGCAAACAAACATGATATTTCTGTTTTTATAGGTGACATTTTATGCACTTGCCTGACGAAATGACTTTGCTTTTCTCCAAAACCATTTTTACTGTGATGCTGCCGGTCTATTGCATATGAATTCCACACCACTTTGTCTGGATATGACTGCATGAAACCAGAAATATCCGGTTGTGTTTTGGCTAACTCAATCGCACATGTTGCGACAGCCTCTGTGTTTGTATTTTCTGGATATTATCGACAGGCTTTATTGTTTTAAATTTTTTTTTCAGGGAACATATAATTTTGTGCTTGCAAACACTAATTGGTTCTACATGGAGACACCAGCTCTACAAATACGTATTTTCTAGGGAGAAAGCTAGAGGAACTGCAGCAAACAAACATGATATTTCTGTTTGTATACATGACATTTTATGCACTTGCCTAACGAAAAGACTTTGCTTTGCTCCAAAACCATTTTTGCTGTGATTGTGTCCATTGCATACGAATTCCACACCACTTTGTGCGGATATGACTGGATGAAACCAGAAATATCCGGTTGAATTTTGCTAACTCAATCCCAGATATTGCATGAGCCTCGGTGCTTGTGTGCTCCGGATATTATCGATGGACTTTATTGTTTTGAATGTTTTTTTATCGGGAACATTTAATTTTGTGCTTGGAAACACTAATTGGTTCCACATGGAGACACCAGCTCTACACATTCGTATTTTGTAGGGAGAAAGCTAGAGGAACTGTGGCAAACAAACGTGATAATTCTGTTTGTATAGGTGACATTTTATGCACTTGCCTAATGAAAAGACTTTGCTTTTCTCCAAAACCATTTTTACTGTGGTGTTCCCGGTCCATTGCATATGAATTCCACACCACTTTGTCCGGATATCACTGGATGCAACCAGAAATATCCGGTTGTGTTTTGGCTAACTGAATCCCACATATTGTGACAGCCTCTGTGTTTGTGTTTTCTGGATATTATCGATGGACTTTATTGTTTTGAATGTTTTTTATCAGGGAAAATTTAATTTTTTGCTGTGAAACAGAAATTGGTTCCACATGGAGACACCAGCTCTACACATTCGTATTTTCTAGTGAGAAAGCAAAATGAAATTTCCTCTACTGAAATTCATTCTAAAACTTTTAGTCCATTGATAATATCCAGGAAACACAAACACAGAGTCTGTGGCAAGATTTGGGATTGAGTTAGCCATAACACAGGATTATATTTCTGGTTTCATCCAGTCATATCCTGTCAAAGTGTTGTGGAAATTGTATGCATGGACTCAGAAATTCACCATCAAACTGATTTGGGAAAAAAGGAAACTCATTTTTTTGGCGAAGTGGATAAAAATTCAGTTTTGCAAATATGTATATCATGTGTGTTTGCAATAATGGCTCTAGCTTTCTAACTAGAAATAACGAATGTGTTGAGTTTGTGTCTCCATGTGGAACTAATTAGTGTTTCCCAGCATAAAAGAAAATATTCCCTACATAAATTCATTCAAGACCAAAAAGTCCATTGCTAATATCCAGAAAACACAAACACAGAGTCTGTGGCAAGATCTGGGATTGAGTTAGCCAAAACACAGAAGGATGTTTCTGGTTTCCTCCAGTCATATGCGGACAAAGTGCTGTGGAACTGGTATGCTTGGACTCATAAAATCACCCTCAAACTGGTTTTGGAGAAAAGAAAGCTCTTTTTCTTGGCCACGTGGATAAAAAGTCAGGTTTGCAAATATAAATATCATGTTTGTTTGCAACAACTGCTCTAGCTTTCTGTGTAGAAAACACGAATGTGTAGACAGAGGTTTATCCTGCATGTGAAAGCAATTATCATTTTCAGCACAAAATGTAATTTCCTCTACTGAAATTCATTCTAAAACGTAAAGTCCATTGGTAATATCCAGAAAACACAAACACAGAGGTTGTAGCAATTTCTGGAATTGGTTTGCCATAACACAAGATGATATTTCTGGTTCCATCCAGTTATATCCAGACAAAGTGCTGGGGAAATGGTTTGTAATGGGCTCAGATAATCAAAGTCATACTGGTTTTGGTGAATAGCAAAGCATTTTCCTAGCAAATGCATAAATTTTCATCTATACAAACTCAAATATCATGTTGGTTTGCAGCAATTGCTCTAGTTTTCTGCCTAGAAAGCAGGAATGTGTTGAGTTTGTGTCTCCATGTGGAACTAAATATTATTTCCCAGCACAAAAGAAAATATTCCCGGCTTAAATTCATTCAAAACCATAAAGTCCATTGATAATATCAAGAAACAACAAAGCAGAGCCTGTAGCAAGGTGTGAGACTGAGTTAGCCAAAACACAAGAGGATATTTCTGGTTTCATCCAATCATATCCCGTCAAAGTGTTGTGGAAATGGTATGCATGGACTCAGAAAAGACCCTCAAACTGGTTTTGGAAAAAAGCAAACATATTTTTTTTGGCCAAGTGCATAAAAAGTCAGGTTTGCAAAAATAAATTTCATGTGTGTTTGCAACAATTGATCTAGCTTTCTGTGTAGAAAACACGAATGTGTAGACATTTGGGCTGCATATGAAACCAATTAGCATTTCCAGCACAAAAGGAAATTTTAAACATAAATTAATTGTAAAACGTAAAGTCCATTGATAATATCCAGAAAACACAAACACAGAGTCTGTGGCAAGATCTCGGCTTGAGTTAGCCATAACACATTGTGTATTTCTTGTTTCATCCAGTCATATTCAGACAAAGTGTGGTGGAATTGGTATGCAATGGACTCAGATAATCACAAACTCGTTTTGGAGAATAGCAAAGTATTTTCTTAGGCAAGTGCATAAAATATCATCTATACACACACAAATATCATGTTTGTTAGGAGCAATTGCTGTAGTTTTCTGCGTAGAAAGCATGAATGTGTTGAGTTTGTGTCTCCACGTGGAACTATTTAGTGTTTCCCAGCACTAAAGAAAATATTTCCTGATGAAATTCATTCAAATCCATAAAGTCCATTGATAATATCAAGAAAACACAAAGGAGAGCCTATAGCAAGATTTGGGATTGAATCAACCATAATCCAAGAAGATATTTCTGGTCTCATCCAGTCATATCCGGACAACGCTATGTGGAACTAGTATGCAATGGACTCAGAAAAACACCCTCAAATTGAATTTGGAGAAAAGTAAAAAAGTTCTCTTCATCAAGTGGATAAAATCCTGTTTACAAATATAAATATCATGTTTGTTTGCCACAATTGCTCTAGCTTTCTGCCTATAAACCCCAAATGTGTAGACGTGTGATCTGCATATGGAACCAATTAGCATTTACAGAACCAAATGAAATTTCCTCTACTGAAATTCATTCTAAAACGTAAAGTCAATTCATAATATCCAGAAAACACAAACACAGATGTTGTAGGTAGATCAAGGATTGAGTTACAAATAACAAAATAGGATATTTCTGGTTACATGAAGTCATATCCGGACAAAGTGCTGTGGAACTGGTATGCAATGGACTCAGATAATCACAGTCAAACTGGTTTTGGAGAATAGCAAAGTATTTTCTTAGGCAAGTGCATAAAATGTCATCTACACCAACACAAATATCATGTTTGTTTGCAGCAATTGCTCTAGTTTTCTGCCTAGAAATCACGAATGAATGAGTTTGTGTCTCCATGTGGAACTAATTAATGATTCGCAGCACCACAGAAAATATTCCCTCCTTAAATTCATTCAAAACCATAAAGTCCATTGATAATATCAAGAAAACACAAAGCAGTGCCTGTAGCAAGATCTGGGATTGAGTTAGCCATAACACCAGAGGATATTTTGGGTTTCATCCAGTCATATCGGGAAAAAGTGTTGTGGAACTGGTTTGCAGTGGTCACAGAAAATTGCACTCATACTGCTTTTGGAGAAAAGCAAACACTTTTTCTTGGCCAACTGGATAAAAGTTCATGTTTGCAAATATAAATATCATGTTTGTTTGCAACAATTGCTCTAGCTTTCTGCCTAGAAAATATGAATGTGTAGACATTTCGCCTGCAAATGGAACCAATTAGCATTTCCATCACAACATAAAATTTCCTCTACTGAAATTCATTCTAAAACATAAAGTCCATTGATAATATCCAGAAAACACAAAGCAGAGTCTATAGCAAGATCTGGGACTGATTTAGGGAAAAAACAAGAGGATATTTCTGGTTTCATCCAGTCATATCCGGACAAAGTGTTGTTTAACTGGTATGCAATGGACTCAGAAAATTGCCCTCATACTGGTTTTGGAGAAAAGCAAACGCTTTTCCTTTGCCAAGTGGATAAATGTCATGTTTTCAAATATAAATATCATGTTTGTTCGCACCATTTGCTCTAGTTTTCTGCCTAGAAACACGAATGTTTGAGTTTTTGTCTATGTGGAACTAATTAGTGTTTCCCAGCACAGAAGAAGATATTCCCTGCTTAAATTCTTTCAAAACCATAAATTCCATTGATTATATCAAGAAAACACAAAGGAGAGCCTGTAGCAGATCTCAGATTGAGTTAGCCATAACACATGAGGAAATTTCTGGTTTCATCCAGTCAAATCCGGACAAAGTGAGTGGAACTTGTATGCAATGGACTCAGAAAATCGCCCTCATACTGGTTTTGGAGAAAAGAAAATACTTTACTTTCGCCATGTGGTTGAAAAGTCATATTTTAAAATATGAATATCATGTTTGTTTGCAACAATTACTCTAGCTTTCTGTCTAGAAAAAACAAATGTGTAGACATTTGGGGGGCATATGGAACCAATTAGCATTTCCAGAGAAAAAAGGAAATTTCCTCTACTGAAATTCATTCTAAAACGTAAAGTCCATTGATAATATCCAGAAAACAAAAACACAGAGTCTGTGGCAAGATCTGGGTTTGAGTTAGCCATAACACAGGAGGATATTTCTGGTTTCATCCAGTCATATCTGGACAAAGTGCTGTGGAACTGGTATGCAATGGACTCAGATAATCACAGTCAAACTGGTTTCGGAGAAAAGCAAAGTATTTTCTTTTTTTTTTAAACAGGCAGAGTGGACAGTAGAGAGAGACAGAGAGACAGGTCTTCCTTTTTGCCATTGGTTCGCCCTCCAATGGCCGCCACGGTAGGCGCGCCGCGCTGTTCTGATGGCAGGAGCCAGGTGCTTATACTGGTCTCCCATGGGGTGCAGGGCCCAAGGACTTGAAACATCCTCCACTGCACTCCCTGGCCACATCAGAGAGCTGTCCTGGAAGAGGGGCAACTGGGACAGGGTCGGTGCCCCGACTGGGACTAGAACACGGTGTGCCGGCGCCGCAAGGCAGAGGATTAGCCTAGTGAGCAGCGGTGCCGGCCAATGGCAAAGTATTTTCTTAGGCAAGTACATAAATATCACCTATACAAACAAAAATATCATGTTTGTTAGCAGCAATTGCTCTAGTTTTCTGCGTAGAAAGCACTATGTGTTGTGGAACTGGCATGAAATTGACGCAGATAATCACAGTCAAACTGGTTTTAAAGAAAAGGAAACTTATTTTCTTGGCCAAGTGGATAAAAAGGCATGATTGCAAATAAAAAATACCATGTTTGTTTGCAACAGTTGCTCTAGCTTTCTGCGTAGAAAACACAAATGTGTCGACCTTTGCCCTCATATGGAACCAATTAGCATTTCCATCACAAAACGAAATTTCCTCTACTGAAATTCATGCTGAAACGTAAAGTCCATTGATAATATCCAGAAAACACAAACACAGAGTCTGTGGCAAGATCTGAGATTGAGTTAGTCATAACACAGGAGGATATTACTGGTTTCATCCAGTCATATCCGGACTAAGTGCTGTGGACCTGGTATGCAATGGACTCAGATAATCACAGTCAAACTGGTTTTGGAGAATAGCAAAGTATTTCCTTTGGCAATAAATGTCATCTATACAAACACAAATATCATGTTTGTTGGCAGCAATTGCTGTAGTTTTCTGCCTAGAAAGCACGAATTTGTTGAATTTGTGTCTCCATGTGGAACTAATTAATGTTTCCCAGCACCAAAGAAAATATTCCCTGCTTAAATTCATTCAAAACCATAAAGTCCATTGATAATATCAAAAAACACAAAGCAGAGCCTGTAGCTAGATCAGGGATTGATTTAGCCATAACACAGGAGGATATTTCTGGATTCATCCAGTCATTTCCGTACAAAGTGTTGTGGAACTGGTATGCAATGGACTCGTAAAATCACTGTCACACTGGTATTGGAGAAAAGCAAACTCTTTTTCTACGCAAAGTGGATAAAAAGTAATGTTTGCAAATGTAAATATTATGTTTTTGGAACGATTACTATAGCTTTCTGCCTAGAAAAAAAGAATGTGTAGACGTTTGGGCTGCATATGGAACCAATTAGCATTTCCATCACCAAATGAAATTTCCTCTACTGAAATTCATTGTAAAACGTAAAGTCCATTGATAATATCCAGAAAACACAAACACAGAGTCTGTGGCAAGATCTGGGCTTGCGTTAGCCAAAACACAGGAGGATATTTCTGGTTTCATCCAGTCATATCCAGACAAAGTGCTGTGGAACTGGTATGCAATGGACTCAGATAATCACAGTTAAACTGGTTTTGGAGAATAGCAAAGTATTTTCTTAGGCAAGTGCATAAAATGTCCTCTACATAAACACAAATATCATGTTTGTTTGCAGCAATTGCTGTAGTTTTCTGCCTAGAAAACATGAATGTGTTGAGTTTGTGTCTTCTTGTGGAACTAATTAGTGTTTCGCAGCACAAAAGAGGATATTCCCTGCTTAAATTCATTCAAAACCATAAATTCCATTGATAATATCAAGAAAACACAAAGCAGTGCCTGTAGCAAGATCTGGGATTGAGTTAGTCATAACACAAGAGGATATTTCTGGTTTCATCCAGTCATATGCAGACAAAGTGCTGTGGAACTGGTATGCCATGGATTCATAAAATCACCATCAGAGTAGTTTAGGTGTAAACCAAACTAGCATTCTAGGGCAAGTGCAAAACATATCATGTTTACAAATACAAATATCATTGTGTTTGCCACAATTGCTCTAGCTTTCTCCCTGGAAAATACGAATGTACAGAGGTTTCGTGTGCATATGGAACTAATTAGCATTTGCCAGCACAAAACAAAATGTCCCCTACTGAAATTCATTCCAAAACGTAAAGTCCATTTATAATATCAGAAAACTCAAACACAGAGTCTGTAGGAATGTCTTGGATTGAGTTAGCCATAACACAAGAGGATATTTCTCCTTTTTATTCAGTCATATCTGGACAAAGTGTTGTGGAACTGGTATGAAACGGACTCAGATAATCACAGTCAAACTGGTTTTCAGAATAGCAAGCTCATTTTCTTGGTCAAGTGGATATAAAGTCATGTGTGCAAATATAAATATCATGTTTGTTTGCAAAAATTGCTCTAGATTTCTCCCTCGAAAACACGAGTTTGTAGAGGTTTGGCCTGCATATGGAACCAATTAGCATTTCAAGTCAAAACGAAACTTCCTACTGAACTTCATTCTAAATCGTAAAGTCCATTTTCCCCTACTGAAAGTCATTCCAAAACATAAAGTCCATTGATAATATCCAGAAAACCAAACACAGAGTCTTTAGCAAGTTCTGGGATTCAGTTAGCCATAACTCAAGAGGATATTTCCGGTTTCATCCAGTCATATCTGGACAAAGTGTTGTGGAACTGGTATGCAATGGGCTCAGGTAATCACAGTCAAACTGGTTTTGGAGATAGGCAAACTCATTTTCTTAATCAAGTGGATAAAAAGTCAAGTTTACAAATATAAACATCATGTTTGTTTGCAACAATTGCTCTAGCTTTCTCTCTAGAAAACCCGAATGTGTAGACGTTTGGTCTGCATATGGAACCAATTAGCATTTCCATCACCACATGATATTTTTTCTACTGAAATTCATTCAAAACCATAAAGTCCATTGATAATCCAGAAAACACAAATACAGTGTGTGTAGTGATATTTGGGATTTAGTTAGCCATAACACAAGAGAATATTTCTGGTTTCTTCAAGTCATATCAGGAAAAGTGTTGTGAACAAGGATGCAATGGACTCAGAAAATCACAGTCAAACTGGTTTTGCAGAAAAGCAATGCATTGTCTTAGGTAAGTGCATAAAATGTCATCTATACAAACACAAATATC
This sequence comes from Lepus europaeus, assembly GCF_033115175.1. NCBI lineage: Eukaryota > Metazoa > Chordata > Mammalia > Lagomorpha > Leporidae > Lepus > Lepus europaeus. The sequence continues at coordinate 84,450,975 of NC_084832.1, forward strand.
ATGTTTGCTTGCAGCACATGCTCTAGCTTTCTGTGAAGAAAACATGAATTTGTTGAGTTTGTGTTTTCATGTGGAACTAATTAGTGTTTCCCAGCACAAATTAAATATTACCTGCTCAAATTCATTCAAACCATAAAGTCCATTGATAATATCCAGAAAACACAAAGTAGAACCGGTAGCAATATCTGGGATTCAGTTAGCCATAATACAAGAGGATTTTTGTGGTTTCATCCAGTCATATATGGACAAAGTGTTGTGGAACTGGTATGCAATGGACTCAGAAAATGACCCGCAAACTCGTTTTCAGAAAAGCAAAGTCATATTCTTGGGCAAGTGCAAAAAATGTAATGTTTACAAATATAAATATCATGTTTATTTGCCACAATTGCTCTAGCTCTCTCCCTAGAAAAGACTAATGTGTAGAGGTTTTGTCTGCATGTGGAACTAATTAGCATTTTCCAACACAAAACAAAATGTCCCCTACTGAAATTCCTTCTAAAACGTAAAGTCCATTGATAATATCCAGAAAACACAAAGCAGAGCCTGTAGCAAGATCTGGGATTGAGTTAGCCATAACACAAGAGGATATTTCTGGTTTCATCCAGTTATGTTCGGACAAAGTGTTGTGCAACTGGTGTGCAATGGACTCTGAAAATCACCCTCAAACTGGTTTTGGAGAAAAGCAAACTCATTTTCTTCGTCAAGTTGATAAAAATTCCATTTATAATATCAGGAAAACACAAAGCAGAGCCTGTAGCAAGATCTGGGATTGAGTTAGCCAAAACAAAAGAGTACATTTCTGGTTTCATCGATTCATATCCAGACAAACTTTTTGGAACTGGTAAGCAATGGACTAGAAAAATCACACTCAAACTGATTTTTGAGAAAAGAAAACTCATTTTCTTGGTCACGAGGATAAAAAGTCATGAATACTGTAGGACCCTAAAATTGGTGTCCCACAGAGAGAGAGACCCCCAGAAGCACGAATTCCACTCCAATCGATGCAAAAGCAGAGGAAAGTTTATTACATCTGCGCAGATGGGCCGTCTCAGTAACACTACAAAGCAGTGCAGAGAGAACGACCCCGACCATCAATTGCCCAGAGTATTTAAGGCTTAAAACCACAACATTAGCATATCTCCACAGCATTACAAAAAATCACAAGGTAAAGGGTTTTTCCAGGGTAAAGGAACAAAGTACTTGAGCAAGCACAAATACGGGGTCATCAGGACATAGGGTGGGTACATTTTCGGTCAACTTCTGCTTTTATGGTTCCCAAAAACTTAACATAGCTTCTAAACTAATTATCACATGCTACAGGTTCAACTAAAGTTCAATTATCTCATGAAAGCATTTTGCAAGCCCAGCTATTTTGCACAGAAGCAAAACAGTATGCAGTTAGCTCAAGCAACTCCATTTTAAACCTGCCCAATTTCTTTTACCCTTGTTAACATTATTTTAGGGTCTCACAATACAAATATAAATATCATGTTTGTTTGCAATAATTTCTCAAGATTTCTGCGTAGAAAATATGAATGTTCAGACGTTTGGCCTGCATATGGAACCAATTAGCATTTCCAGCACAAAACAAAATTTCCTCTATTGAAATTCATTCTAAAACATAAAGTCCATTGATACTATCCAGAAATCACAAACACAGATCCTGTAGCAAGATCTGAGATTGAGTTAGCCATAACACAGGAGGATATTTCTGGTTTCATGCAGTCATATCCGGACAAAGTGCTGTGGAACTGGTATGCAATGGACTCAGATAATCACAGTCAAACTGGTTTTGGAGAATAGCAAAGTATTTTCTTTGGCAATTGCATTGTCACCTATACAAATAAAAATATCATGTTTGTTTGCAGCAATTGCTCTAGCTTTCTGCCTAGTAAACACGAATGTGTTGAGTTTGTGTCTCCATGTGGAACTAATTAGTGTTTCCCAGCACCAAAGAAAATATTCCCTGCTTAAATTCATTCAAAACCATAAAGTCCATTGACAATATCAGAAAACACAAAGCAGAGCCTGTAGCAAGATCTGGGATTGAGTTAGCCATAACACAAGAGGATATTTCTGGTTTCATCCAGTCATGTCTGGACAAAGTGTGGTGCAGCTGGTATGCAATGGACTCAGAAAATCACCCTCAAACTGGTTTTGGAGAAAAGAAAACTCTTTTTGCTTGGCCAAGTGGAAAAAATCATGTTTGCAAATATAAATGTCATTTTTGTTTGCAACAAATGCTCTAGCTTTTTGCGTAGAGAACACGAATGTGTAGACATTTGGCCTGCATATTGAACCAATTATCATTTCCAGGACAAAACAGAATTTCCTCTACTGAAATTCATTCTAAAACGTAATGGTCGGGGGGACAGAGCCAAGATGGCAGATATTGAGGATGTGTGCCATAGTTTGTGAAAATAAAGTTTCATAAATGTGGAATTACTGTAGCCTCAGGAAAAGACTCAAGAAAAAACTGCAGAGGAAATGCTTCCGGATCAGGTGGATGTGACGTGAGGACTTACAGTGAGCCCACCGCATGTAAACCCAACTGCGGGAGAGGAGCCGCAGCATCTCACCAGCGCGGATCGGACAAAGGTGTCAGAAACTGGAGAAATTGGGGTGGGGGGGAAAAGCAGGTGCCTCTCTATTCACTTATGGAGCAAAACAAAGAGCAGGCGCCATTTTACATATGTAAAGTGCAGCCAAGGTGTTCACAAACTCAGTAACTTTGGAACTTTGGTGATACTTGAGAACACATTGAGGGCTGCATAAACTCTTTGTGTTGTCCCAGGGGTAGATCAAAGGATTACTCACAGAGGCCAGATTTCAATTACACTCAATTCCACTCACCTGTGCTGAATAACTTCCCAACTGAGTCAAAAAAAAAAGAAGAGAGAGAGAGAGAGAGAGAGAGAGAGAGAGAGATATCCAGCAAGGAGCAAAGAAGACAACAATCTGGGTGAGTTGCTTTTTGCACAGCCTTAAACCTGAAGAATCAAGTGGAGCTCTCTGGCCACACCCATCACAGCCCCTAAGGATCCATCAAAGCAGACAGCCCACTTAGAGGCATAGTATAACGAGAAAAAAACACCACAGCCAAAAAAAAAAATTATCTCCAACATGCCAAACAATAAATGTAGAAACCGAGGTATCAAGAGCAAGGAAGACACTATGATGCTCCCAAATGAACAAGACACCCCAATCCAAGATTATGAAGATGAAGAGATAGAGGAAATGCAAGAAGCGGATCTCAAAAAACTGATAAGAACATTAAGAAGTTCTCAAAAACAAATTCTTGAACTACAGAAATCCTTAATGGACAAGATAGAAAATCTCTCTCGTGAAAATGAAATATTAAGGAGGAATCAAAACGAAATGAAACAACTAGTAGAACATGAAACTGTGATAGTGACAAAAACCACAATGAAATGAAGAACTCAATAGATCAAATGACAAACACATTAGAGAGCCTTAAAAACAGAATGGGTGAAGCAGAAGAGAGAATATCGGAATTAGCAGACAGAGAACAGGAAAGGAAAGAGTCAAACCAAAGAAAATAAGAAGAAACCAGAAATCTAAAAAATACTGTCAGGAATCTACAGGATACTATTAAAAAACCCAACATTCGGGTTCTAGGAGTTCCTGAAGGCATGGAGAGGGAGAAAGGATTAGAAGGCCTTTTTAGTGAGATACTAAGAGAAAATTTCCCAGGTTTGGAGAAGGACAGAGACATCCTAGTACAGGAAGCTCATAGAATCCCTATTAAACATGACCAAAAGAGATCCTCACCACGACACGTCGTAATCAAACTCACCACAGTGAAACATAAAGAAAAGATCCTAAAATGTGCAAGAGAGAAACGCCAGATTACTCTCAGAGGATCTCCAATTAGAATCACAGCTGACTTCTCTTCAGAAACCCTACAAGCTAGGAGAGAATGGCGAGATATAGCCCAGGTACTAAGAGAGAAAAACTGTCAGCCCAGAATATTATATCCTGCAAAGCTCTCATTTGTGAATGAAGGTGAAATAAAGACCTTTCACAGCAAACAGAAATTGAAAGAATTCGTCACCACTCATCCAGCCCTGCAAAAGACGCTTAAATATGTGTTACATACAGAAACACAGAAACCCGGTCACCAATATGAAAGAAGATAAAGGAAGGAAACCTCACAGCAAAAGATCACAGGAATCTCAAACCATATATTAGAAAAAATCTTTGGCAAATGGCAGGGCAAAATTACTCCTTCTCAATAGTCACATTGAATGTTAATGGCCTGAACTGTCCAGTTAAAAGACACCAATTGGCTGATTGGGTTAAGGAACAAAACCCATCTTTTGGCTGCTTACAGAAACTCATCTTTCCAACAATGATGCATACAGACTGAAAGTGAAAGGCTGGAAAAATATATACCATGCCAGCAGAAATAAAAAAAGAGCAGGCGTAGCCATCTTAATATCGGACAACATAAACTTTACCACAAAAACTGTTAGGAGAGACAAAGAGGGGCACTATTTAATGATTAAGGGATCCATTCAACAGGAAGATATAATGATTATCAATGTATATGCACCTAATTACAGGGCACCAGCTTTTTAAAAAACATGTTAAGGGACTTAAAGGGAGACTTAGACCACAATACAATAGTACTGAGGGACTTCAATACTCCACTCTCAGAGATAGACAGATCAACAGGACAGAAGAGCAACAAGGAGACAGTAGATTTAAATGACACTATAGCACAAATGGATCTAACAGATATCTACAGAACATTTCATCCTACATCTAAGGACTTTACATTCTTCTCAGCAGTACATGGAACCTCTCTAGGATTGACCACATACTAGGCAATAAAGCAAGTCTCAGCAAATTCAAAAGAATTAGAATCATACCATGCAGCTTCTCAGACCACAAAGGAATGGAATTGGAAATTAGCAACTCGGGAATCCCTAGAGCACATGCAAACATATGGAGATTGAACAACATGCTCCTGAATGAACAATGGGTCATAGAAGAAATTAAAAGAGAAATCAAAAATTTTCTGGAAGTAAATGAGGATAACAGCACAACATACCAAAACCTATGGGATACAACAAAAGCAATGTTAAGAGGAAAGATTATATCAATAGGTGCCTACATCAAGAAATTGGAAAGGCACCAAATAGATGAGCTTTCAAGTCATCTCAAGGATCTAGAAAATCTGCAGCAAACCAAACCCAAACCCAGTAGGAGAAGAGAAATAATTAAAATCAGAGAAGAAATCAACAGGATTGAATCCAAAAAAACATTACAAAAAATCAGCCAAACGAGGAGCTGGTTTTTTGAAAAGATAAACAAAATTGACACCCCATTGGCCCAACTAACTAAAAAAAGAAAAGACCCAAATCAATAGGATCAGAGATATAAAGGGTAACGTAACAACAGACGCCACAGAAATAAAATGAAACATCAGAAATTACTACAAGGACTTGTATGCCAGCAAACAGGGAAATCTATCAGAAATGGACAGATTCTTGGACACATACAACCTACCTAAATTGAGCCAGGAAGACATAGAAAACCTAAACAGATCCATAACTGACACAGAAATTGAAACAGTAATAAAGGCCTTCCCAACAAAGAAAAGCCCAGGGCCAGGTGGATTCACTGCTGAGTTCTACCAGACATTTAGAGAACTAACTCCAATTCTTCTCAAACTATTCAAAAAAAATCGAAAAACAGGGAATCCTCCCAAATTCTTTCTATGAAGCCAGCATCACCTTAATTCCTAAGCCGGAAAAAGATGCAGCGTTGAAAGAGTATTACAGACCAATATCCCTGATGAACATAGATGCAAAAATACACAATAAAATTCTGGCCAATAGAATGCAACAACACATCAGAAAGATCATCCACCCAGACCAAATGGGATTTATCCCTGGTATGCAGGGATGGTTCAACGTTCACAAAACAATGTAATACACTACATTGACGGACTGCAGAAGAAAAACCATATGATTTTCTCAATAGATGCAGAGAAAGCATTTGATAAAATACAACACCCTTTCATGATGAAAACTCTAAGCAAGCTGGGTATGGAAGGAACATTCCTCAATACAATCAAAGCAATATATGAAAAACACACGGCCAACATCCTATTGAATGGGGAAAAGCTGGAAGCATTTCCGCTGAGATCTGGTACCAGACAGGGATGCCCACTCTCACCACTGCTATTCAATATAGTTCTGGAAGTTTTAGCCAGAGCTATTAGGCAAGAAAAACAAATTAAAGGGATACAAATTGGGAAGGAAGAACTCAAACTATCTCTCTTTGCAGATGATATGATTCTTTATTTAGGGGACCCAAAGAACTCTACTAAGAGACTACTGGAACTCATCGAAGAGTTTGGCAAAGTAGCAGGATATAAAATCAATGCACAAAAAATCAAAAGCCTTTGTATACGCATGCAATGCCACGGCTGAGGAAGAACTTCTAAGATCAATCCCATTCACAATAGCTACAAGAACAATCAAATACCTTGGAATAAACTTAACCAAGGACGTTAAATATCTCTACGATGAAAACTACAAAACCTTACAGAAAGAAATAGAAGAGGATACCAAAAAATGGAGAAATCGTCCATGCTCATGGATTGGAAGAATCAATATCATCAAAATGTCTATTCTCCCAAAAGCAATTTATACATTCAATGCAATACCAATCAAGATACCAAAGACATTCTTCTCAGATCTGGAAAAAATGATGCTGAAATTCATATGGAGACACAGAAGACCTCGAACAGCCAAAGCAATCTTGTACAACAAAAACAAAGCCGGAGGCATCACAATACCAGATTTCAGGACATACTACAGGGCAGTTGTTATCAAAACAGCATGGTACTGGTACAGAAACAGATGGATAGACCAAAGTAACACAATAGAAACACCAGAAATCAATCCAAACATGTACAGCCAACTTATATTCGATCAAAGATCCAAATCTAATCCCTGGAATAAGGACAGCCTATTCAATAAATGGTGCTGGGAAAATTGGATTTCCACGTGCAGAAGCTTGAAACAAGACCCCTACCTTTCACCTTACACAAAAATTCACTCAACATGGATTAAGGACTTAAATCTACGAACCGAAACATCAAATTATTAGAGAGCATTGGAGAAACCCTGCAAGATATAGGTACAGGCAAAGACTTCTTGGAAAAGACCCCAGGAGCAAGGCAGTCAAAACCAAAATTAACATTTGGGATTGCATCAAATTGAGAAGTTTCTGTACTTCAAAAGAAACAGTCAGGAGAGTGAAGAGGCAACCGACAGAATGGGAAAAAAAATTTGCAAACTATACTACAGATAAAGATTGGTAACCAGAATCTAAAAAGAAATCAAGAAAATCCACAACAACAAAACAAACAACCCACTTAAGTGATGGGCCAAGGACTTCAATAGACATTTTTCGAAAGAGGAAATCCAAATGGCCAACAGACACATGGAAAAATGTTCAAGATCACTAGCAATCAGAGAAATGCAAATCAAAACCACAATGAGGTTCCACCTCACCCCGGTGAGAATGGCTCACATTCAGAAATCTACCAACAATAGATGCTGGAGAGGATGTGGAGAAAAAGGGACACTACCCCACTGTTGGTGGGAATGCAAACTGGTTAAGCCACTATGGAAGTCAGTCTGGAGATTCCTCAGAAACCTGAACATAACCCTACCATACAACCCAGCCATCCCACTCCTTGGAATTTACCCAAAGGAAATTAATTTGGCTAATAAAAAAGCCATCTGCACATTAATGTTTATTGCCACTCAATTCACAATAGCTAAGACCTGGAACCAACCCAAATGCCCATCAACAGTAGACTGGATAAAGAAATTATGGGACATGTACTCCATAGAATACTATACAGCAGTAAGAAACAACGAAACCCGGTCATTTGCAATAAGATGGAGCAATCTGGAAAACATCATGCTGAGTGAATTAAGCCAGTCCCAAAGAGACAAATATCATTTGTTTTCCCTGATTGGCGACAACTGAGCACCAAAGGGGAAACCTGTTAAGTGAAGTGGACACTATAAGGAACAATGACATGATCAGCTCTTGTCCTGACTTTAGATGTACAATGTAATACTTTAACCTTTTTAGTATTTGTTGTTGTTGTTGTTCTAGTACTAGTGGTTGAACTCTGTAATTAACACACAATAATTCTTAGGTGATTAAATTTTAACTGAAAAGTGATCCCTGTTAAATTTAAGAGTGGAAAAAGAGAGGGAGGAGATGTACAATTTGGGACATGCTCAATTGGACTTGCCCCAAATGGTGGAGTTAGAAATGTGCCAGGGGATTCCAATACAATCCCATCAAGGTGGCATGTACCAATGCCATCTCACTAGTCCAAGTGATCAATTTCAGCTCACAATTGATGGCTCTGATAGGTCTAAGAGTCAAAGGGATCACACAAACAAGACAAGTGTCTGCTAATACTAACTGATAGAATCCAAAAGGGAGAGAAAGATCCAACATGGGAAGTGGGATACACAGCAGACTCATAGAATGGCAGATGTCCTAAACAACACTCTGGCCTCAGAATCAACCCTTAAGGCATTTGGATCTGGCTGAAGAGCCCATGAGAGTATTGTAGGCATGGAAAGCCAAGATACCATGGAAAAAGAAGAAGACCTAAATGAAAGACCTCTGTGAGTGAGATCCCAGTGGAAAGAACGGGGCCATCAAAGAAGGAGGTACCTTTCTATGAATGAAGGAGAGAACTTCCGCTTTGACTATGACCCTATCAGAATAAGATCAAAGACAGAGAACTCTAAAGGCTTCCATAGCCCTGGCAACTCATGACTAGAGCCTAGGGAGATTACTGACGCCATGAACAGGAGTGTTAAATTGTTAAGTCAGCAACAGAAGTCACTGTGTACTCACATCCCATGTTGTCTAATGTGTTTTCTAATGTGCAGTGATGCTATAACTAGTACTGAAACAGTATTTTTACAGTTTGAGTTTCTGTGTGGGTACAAAGTGATGAGATCTTTACTAATTATATACTGAATCGATCTTCTGTATATAAAGATAATTGAAAATGAAAAAAAAACTGGTGTTAAATTGGAAATGGCATAGAAAATTAATTAATTAATTAAAATATATTTTGTAGGATCTCTGGCGTTAATGTGCTGTACACTCTTATTTAATGCTATAACTAGTACTCCAACAGTATTTTTGTTCACTTTCTGTTGCTATATGGGGGCAAACTGTTGAAATCTTTACCTAATATATACTAAACTGATCTTCTGTATATAAGGAGAATTGAAAATGAATCTTGATGAGATTGGAAGGGGAGAGGGAGCGGGAAAGTGGAAGGTAGTGAGTGGGATGGAAGTTTTGGGATGGGGGAAGCCATTGTAACCCATAAGCTGTACTTTGGAAATTTATATTCATTAAATAAAAGTTTAAAAAAAAACGTAATGGCCATTGATAATATGCACAAAACACAAACACAGAGTCTGTAGCAAGACCTGGGATTGAGTTAGCCATAACACAGGAGGATATTTCTAGTTTCATCCAGTCATACCTGGACAAAGTGCTGTGGAACTGGTATGCAATGGACTCAGATAATCACAGTCAAACTAGTTTTGGAGAATTGCAAAGTATTTTCTTAGGCAAGTGCTTAAAATGTCATCGATACAAAGACAAATATCATGTTTGTTTGCAGCAATTGCGCTAGCTTTCTGTATAGAAAACACAAATGTGTTGTTTGTGTCTCCATGTGGAACTAATAAGTGTTTCCCTGCACAAAAGAAAATATTCCCTGCTTAAATTCATTCAAAACCATAAAGTCCATGATAATATCAAGGAAACACAAAGCAGAGCCTATAGCAAGATCTGGGATTGAGTTAGCGAAAACACAGGAGGATATTTCTGGTTTCATCCAGTCATATCCGGACAAAGTGTTGTAGACCTGGTATGCAATGGACTCAGAAAATCATCCTCACACTGGTTTTGGAGAAAAGCAAACTCATATTCTCGGCCAAGTGGATAAAAAGTCATGTTTGCAAATATAAATATCATGTTTATTTGGAACAATTGCTCTAGCTTTCTGCTTAGAAAACACGAATTGTAGACGTTTGGCCTGCATGTGGAACCACTTAGCATTTCCAGCAAAAAAATGAAATTTCCTCTATTGAAATTCATTCTAAAACGTAAAGTCCATTGATAATATCCAGAAAACACAAACACAGAGGTTGTAGCAAGATCTGGGATTGAGTTAGCCAAAACATAGGAGTATATTTCTGGTTTCATCCAGTCATATCCAGACAAAGTGCTGTGGAACTGGTATGCAATGGACTCAGATAATCACGTTCCAACTGGTTTTGAAGAATAGCAAAACATTTTCTTAGGCAAGTGCATAAAATGTCATCTATACAAACACAAATATCATGTTTGTTTGCAGCAATTGCTCTAGCTTTCTGCCTCTAAAACATGAATGTGTTGAGTTTGTGTCTCCACGTGGAACTAATTAGGGTTTCCCGGCACAAAAAAAAAATATTCCTTGCTTAAATTCATTCAAACCATAAAGTCCATGATAATAGCAAGAAAACACAAAGCAGAGCCTATAGCAAGATCTGGGATAGAGTTAACCATAACACAGGAGGATAATCCTGGTTTCATCCAGTCATATGCGGACAAAGTGTTGTGGAACTGGTATGCAATGGACTCAGAAAATCACCCTCACTCTGGTTTTGGAGAAAAGAAAACATTTTCTTGGCCAAGTGCATTATAAGTCATGTTTGCAAATATCAATATCATGTTTGTTTGCGACAATTTCTACAACTTTCTCCGTAGAAAAAAAATGAATGTGTAGACGTTTGGCCTTATATGGAACCCATTAGCATTTCCAGCACAAAAAGGAATTTCCTCTACTGAAATTCATTCTAAAACATAAATTCCATTGATAATATCAAGAAAACACAAACAGAGAGGTTGTAGTAGGATCTGGGATTGAGTTAGCCATAACTCAGGAGGATATTTCTGGTTTAATCCAGTCATATCAGAACAAAGTGTTGTGGAACTGATATGCAATGGACTCAGAAAATCACCCAAAAATTGGTTTTGGAGAAAAGCAAACTCTTTTTCTTGACCAAGGAGATAAAAAGTCATGTATGCAAATATAAATATCATGTTTGTTTGCAACAATTACTCTAGTTTTCGGCATAGAAAACACGAATGGGTAGAGGTTTGCCTTGCATATAGAACCAATTAACATATCCAGCACAAAATGAAATATCCTCTACTGTAACTCATTCTAAAATGTAACGTCCACTAAAATATCCAGAAAACACAAACACAGAGTCTGTGGCAAGATCTGGGATTGAGTTAGCCATAACACAGAAGGATATTTCTGGTTTTCTACAGTCATATCCGGACAAAGTGTTGTGGAACTGCTATGCAATGGACTCAGAGAATCACCCTAAAACTGGATTTGGAGAAAAGCAACTCATTTTCTTGGCCAAGTGGATAAATGTCATGTTTGCAAATATAAATATCATGTTTGTTTTCAACAATTGCTCTTACTTTCTATATAGAAAAGACCAATGTGTAGACCTTTGAGCTGCATATGGAACCAATTAGCACTTCCATCATAAAACGATATTTCGCCTGCTGAAAAATATTCTAAAACGTAAAGTCCATTGATAATATCCAGAAAACACATACACAGAGTCTGTGGCAAGAACTGGGATTGAGTTAGACATAACACAAGAGGATATTTCTAGTTTCATCCAGTCATATCTGGACAAAGTGATGTGGAACTGGTATGCAATGTACTCAGATAATCACAGTCACACTGGTTTTGGAGAATAGCAAAGTATTTTCTTAGGAAGTGCATAAAATGTCATCTACACAAACACAAATATCATGTGTGTTTGCAGTAATTACTCTAGCTTTCTGCCTAGAAAACACGAATGTGTTGAGTTTGTGTCTCCATGTGAAACTAATTAGTGTTTCCCAGCACCATAGAAAATATTTCCTGCTTAAATTCATTCAAAATCATAAAGTCCATTGATAACATCAATAAAATAAAATAGCAGAGCCTGCAGCAAGAGCTGGGATTGAGTTAGCCATAACACAAGAGGATATTTCTGGTTTCATCCAATCATATCCGGACAAAGTGTTGTGGAGCTGGTATGCAATGGACTCAGAAAATCACCGTCAAACTGCTTTTGGAGAAAAGCAAACTCATTTTCTTGGTCAAGTGGATAAAAAGTCATGTTTGCAAATATAAATATCATGTTCGTTTGCAACAATAGCTGTAGCTTTCTGCCTTGAAAACATGAAAGTGTAGAATTTTGGGCTGCATATGGAACCAATTAGCATTTCCCGCACAAAACGAAATTTCCTCTACTGAAATTCTTTTAAATCATAACTTCAATATATAATATCAGAAATCACAAACACAGAGTGTGCAGCGCGATCTGGGATTGAGTTATCTTACACAATAGGATATTTCTGGTTTCATCCAGTCATATCCAGACAAAGTGCTGTGGAACTGGTATGCAATGGACTCAGATAATGACAGTTAAACTGGTTTTGGAGAAAAGCAAATATTTTCTTAGTGAAGTGCATAAAATGTCATCTATACAAACAAAAATATGTTTGTTCGCAGCAATTGCTCTACTTTTCTGCCTTGAAAACAGGAATCTGTAGACGTTTGACCTGCATATTTAACCAATTAGAATTTCCAGCACAAAACGAAATTTCCACTACTGAAATTCATTCTAAAACGTAAAGTCCATTGATAATATACAGAAACAAAAACACAGAGGTTGTAGCAAGATCTGGGATTGAGTTAGCCATAACACAGGAGGATATTTCTGGTTTCATCCAGTCATATCCACACAAAGTGCTGTGGAACTGGTGTGCAATGGACTCAGATAATCACCGTCAAACTGGTTTTGGAGAATAGCAAAGTATTTTCTTAGGCAAGTGCATAAAATGCGATCTATACAAACACAAATATCATGTTTGTTTCCAGCAATTGCTGTAGTTTTCTGCCTAGAAAACACAAATGAATGAGTTTGTGTCTCCATGTGGAACTTATTAGTGTTTCCCAGCACCAAAGAAAATATTCCCTGCTTAAATTCATTCAAAACCATAAAGTCCATTGATAATACCAAGAAAACACAAAGCAGAGCCTGTAGCAAGATCTGGGATTGAGTTCGCCATAACACAAGAGGATATTTCTGGTTTCAGCCAGTCATATACGGACAAACTGTTGTGGAACTGCTATGCAATGGACTCAGATAATCACAGTCTAATTGGTTTTGGAGAATAGCAAAATGTTTTCTCAGGCAAGTGCATAAAATGTCATCTATACAAACACAAATATCATGTTTGTTTGCAGCAAGTGCTCTAGTTTTCTGCCTAGACAGCACGAATGTTTTGAGTTTTTGTCTTCACATGGAACTAATTATTGTTTCCCAGCACAAAAGAAAATATTTCCAGCTTAAATTCATTGAAAACCATAAAGTCCATTGATAATATCAAGAAAACACAAAGCAGAGCCTGTACCAAGATACGGGATGGAGTTAGCCATAACACAAGAGGATTTTTCTGGTTTCATCCAGTCATATCCGGACAAACTGTTGTGGAGCTGCTATGCCATGGACTCAGAAAATCACCCTTAACCTGGTTTTGTAGAAAAGCAAACTCTTTTTCTTTGCCAAGTGGATAAAAACTCATATTTGCATATATAAATATCATGATTGTAACAATTGCTCATGCTTTCTGCGTAGAAAACACGAATGTGTAGAAGTTTGACCTGCATATGGAACCAATTAGCATTTCCAGCAGAAAACAAAATTTCCTCTACTGAAATTCATTCTAAAACATAAAGTCCATGGATAATATCCAGAAAACACAAACACAAGTCTGTGGCAATATCTGGGATTGAGTTAGCCAAAACATAGGAGGATATTTCGGGTTTCACCATGTCATAGCAGTACAAAATGCTGTGGAACTGGTATGCAGTGGACTCAGATATTCACAGTCAAACTGGTTTTGGAGAATAGCAAAGTGTTTTCTTAGGCAAGTGCATACAATGTCATCTACACAAACACAAATATCATGTTTGTGGCCGGCGCCGTGGCTCACTAGACTAATCTTCCACCTTGCGGCGTCGGCACACCGGGTTCTAGTCCCAGTCAGGGCACCAATCCTGACCAGGTTGCCCCTCTTCCAGGCCAGCTCTCTGCTGTGCCCAGGGAGTGCAGTGGAGGATGTTTCAAGTCCTTGGGCCCTGCAACCCATGGGAGACCAGGAGAAGCACCTAGTTCCTGCCATCGGATTAGCACGGTATGCCGGCTGCAGTGCGCCTACCACGGCGGTCATTGGAGGTTGAACCAACGGCAAAAGGAAGACCTTTCTCTCTGTCTCTCTCTCTCTCACTGTCCACTCTGCCTGTCAAAAATGAAAAATAAAAATAAAAAAATTAAAAATTAAATATCATGTTTGCAGAAATTGCTCAAGTTTTCTGCGTGGGAAACCCGAATGTGTTGTGTTTGTGTATCCATGTGGAACTAATTAGTGTTTCCAAGCACCAAAGAAATTATTCCCTGCTTAAATTCATTGAAAACCATAAAGTCCATTGATAATATGAAGAAAACACAAAGCAGAACCTGTAGCAAGATCTGGGATTGAGTTAGCCATAACACAAGAGGATATTTCTGGTTTCATCCAGTAATATCCGGAAAAAGTGGTGTGGAACAGGTACGCAATGGACTCAGAAAATCACCCTCAAACTGGTTTTGGAGAAAAGCAACTAATTTTCTTAGCCAAGTGGACAAAAGCCATGTTTGCAAATATAAATATCATGTTTGTTTGCAACAATTACTATAGCTTTCTGCATAGAGAACAAGAATTTGTAGACATTTGGGCTTCATATGGAACCAATTAGCATTTTCAGCACAAAACAAAATTTCCTCTACAGAAATTCATTCTAAAATGTAAAGTCCACTGATAATATCCAGAAAACACAAACACAAGACTGTGGCAAAATCTGGGATTGAGTTAGCGATAACAGAGGGCGATATTACTGCTTTCACCCAGTCATGTACCGACAAAGTGCTGTGGACCTGGTATGCAATGGACTCAGATAATCACAGTCAAACTGGTTGTGCCGAAAAGCAAAGTATTTTCTTAGGCAAATGCAAAAAATATCATCTATACAAACACAAGTATCATGTTTATTGCAGCAATTGCTCTAGCTTTCTGCCAGGAAAACAAGAATGTTTTGAGTTTGTGTCTTCTTGTGGAACTAATTAGTGTTTCCAGGCACAAAAGAAAATATTACCTGCTTAAATTCATTCAAAACCATAAAGTCCATTGATAATATCAAGAATACACAAATCAGAGCCTGTAGCATGATCTGGGATTGAGTTAGCCATAACACAGGAGGATATTTCTGGTTTCATACAGTCATATGTGGACAAAGTGCTTGTGGACAAAGTGCTGTGGAACCTGTATGAAGTGGACTCAGATAATCACCGTAAAACTGGTTTGGGAGAATAGCAAAGTATTTTCTTAGGCAAGTGCATAAAATGTCATCTATACAGACACAAATATCATGTTTGTTTGCAGCAATTACTCTAGTTTTCTGCCTAGAAAGCACGAATTTGTTGAGTTTGTGTCTCCATGTGGAACAAATTAATATTTCCTAGCACAAAATAAAATATTCCCTGCTTAGCTTCATTGAACACCATAAAGTCCATTGGTAATATCATGAATCCACAAAGCAGAGCCTGTAGCAAATTCTGGGATTCAGTTAGCCATAACATAAGAGGATATTTCTGGTTTCATCCAGCCATATCTGTACAAAGTGTTGTGGAACTGGTATGCAATGGACTCAGAATCAAACTGCAACTGGTTTTGTAGAAAAGAAAACTCTTTTTCTTGGCCAAGTTGTTAAAATCATGTTTGCAAATATAAATATCATGTTTGTTTGCAACAATCGCTCTAGCTTTCTGCCTAGAAAATACGAATGTGTAGATGTTTGGACTTCATATGCACCCAATTAGCATTTGCAGCACAAAACAAAATTTCCCCTATTGAAATTCATTCTAAAACATAAAGTCCATTGATAATATCCAGAAAACACAAACACAGAGTCTGTGGCAAGATCTGGTATTGAGTTACCCATAACACAGGAGGATATTTTTGGTTTCATTTAGTCATATCCGGACTAAGTGCTGTGGAACTGGTATGCAATGGACTCAGATAATCATAGTCAAACTGGTTTTGCAGAATAGCAATGAATTTTTTTAGGCAAGTGCTCAAAATGTCATCTCTACAAACGCAAATATCATGTTTGTTTGTAGCAGTTGCTATAGTTTTCTGCATAGAAAGCAAGTATGTGTTGAGTTTGTGTCTCCATGTGGAACTAATTGTGCACACAAAAACTCAACATATTGGTGCTTTCTAGAATGAATTTCATTAGAGGAAACTTGGTTTTGTGCTGGAAATGCTAATTGGTTCCATAGGCAGGACAAACATTTACACATTAATGTTTTCCAGTCCTAAAGCTAGAGCAATTTTTGCAAATAAACATGATATTTATATTTGCAAACATGACTTTTTATCCACTGGGCGAAGAATAGGAGTTTGCTTTTCCCCAAAACCAGTTTGAAGGTGATTTTCTGAGTCCATTGCATACCAGTTGCACAACACTTTCTCTGGATATCACGGGATGAAACCAGAAATATCCTTTTGTGTTATGGCTAACTCAATCCCAGATCTTGCTACAGGCTCTGCTATGTGTTTTTTTGATATTATCAATGGACTTTATAGGTTTTGAATGAATTTAAGCTGGGAATATCTTCTTTGGTGCTGGGAAACACTAATTAGTTCCACATGGAGACACAAACTCAACACATTCGTGCTGTCTATGCAGAAATATACAGCAATTGCTGCAAACAAACATGATATTTATGTTTGTATAGATGACATTTTATGCACTTGCCTAAGAAAATACTTTGCTATTCTCCAAAACCAGTTTGACGGTGATTATCTGAGTCCATTGCATACCAGTTCCACAGCACTTTGTGTGGATATGACTGGATGAAACCAGAACTATCCTCTTGTGTTGTGGCTAACTCAATCCCAGATCTTGCTACAACCTCTGTGTTTCTGTTTTCTGGATATTATCAATGGACTTTACATTTTAGAATGAATTTCAGTAGAGGAAATTTCGTTTTGTGCTGGAAATGCTAAGTGCTTCCATATGCAGGCCATATGTCTACACATTGGTGTTTTCTATGCAGAAAGCTAGAGCAATCGTTGCAAACAAACATGATGTTTATATTTGCAAACGTGACTTTTTATCCACTTTGCCAAGAATAAGAGTTTGCTTTTCTCCAAACCCAGTTTAAGGGTGATTTTCTGAGTCCAATGCATACCAGTTCCACAACACTTTGTGTGGATATGATTGGATAAATCCAGAAATATCCTCTTGTGTTAACGCTAACTCAATCCCAGATCTTGCTACAGGCTCTGGTTTGTGTTTTCTTGATAATATCAATGGACTTTATGGTTCTGAATGAATTTAAGCAGGGAATATTTTCTTTTGTGCTGGGAAACACTAATTAGTTCCACATGGAGACACAAACTCAGCACAAACGTCTACACATTGGTGTTTTCTACACAGAAATCTTGAGCAATTGTTGGAAACAAACATGATATTTATATTTGCAAACATGATTTTTACCACTTGTCCAAGAAAAAATGTTTGCTTTTCTCCAAACCATTTTGAGACTGATATTCTGCATCCAATGCTTATCAGTTCCATAACACTTTGTCTGGATATGCCTGGATGAAACCAGAAATACCCTCTTGTGTTATGGCTAAGTCAATGCCAGATCCTGCTACAGGCTCTGCTGTGTTTTCTTGATATTCTCAATGGACTTTATGGTTTTGAATGAATTCAAGCCTGGAATCTCTTGTTTTGTGCTGGGAAACAGTAATTAGTTCCACACGGAGACACAAACTCAAACCATTCTTGCTGTCTAGGCAGAAAACTACAGCAATTGCTGCAAACAAACATGATATTCGTGTGTGTATAGATGACATTTTATGCACTTGCCTAAGAAAATACTTTTTCTATTCTCAAAACCAGTTTGACTGTGATTATCTGAGTCCATTGCATACCCTTTCCACAGCACTTTGTCCAGATATGACTGGATGAAACCAGAAATATCCTCCTGTGTTATGGCTAACACAGTCCCACATCTTGATACAGGCTCTGTTTTGTGTTTTCTTGATATTATCAATGGAATTTATGGTTTTGAATGAATTGAAGCAGGGAATATCCTCTTTTGTGCTGTGAAACACTAATTACTTCCACATGGAGACATAAACTTATTCATTTGTGATTTCTAGGCAAACAACTAGAGCAATTATTGCAAACCAACATGATATTTGTGTTTGTGTAGATGACATTTTATGCACTTGCCTAAGAAAATACTTTGCTATTCTCCAAAACCAGTTTGAGGGTGATTATCTGAGTCCATTGCATACCAGTTCCACAGCACTTTGTGTGGATATGACTGGATGAAACCAGAAATATCCTGCTTTGTTATGGCTAACTCAATCCTTGATCTAGCTACAACATCTGTGTTTTTGTTTCTGGATATTATCAATGGACTTTACGTTTTAGAATGAATTTCAGTAGAGGAAATTTCATTTTGTGCTGGAAATGCTAAGTGCTTCCATATGCAGGCCAAATGTCTTCACATTCTTGTTTTCTACGCAAATAGAGCAATTGTTACAAACAAGCAAGGTATTTATATTGCAAACCTTATTTTTATCCACTGGCCAATAAAAAAGTTTTCTTTTCTGCAAAATCAGTTTGAGGGTGAGTATCTGAATCCATTGTATACCAGTTCCACAGCACTTTATCCAGATATGACTGGATGAAACCAGAAATATCCTCTTGTGTTATGGCTAACTCAATCCCAGATCTCGCTACAACCTCTGTGTTTGTGTTTTCTGGATATTATCAGTGGAATTTACGTTGTAGAATGAATTTCAGTAGAGGAAATTTTGTTTTGTGCTGGAAATGCTAAGTGATTCCATATGCAGGCCAAATGTCTTCACATTCCTGTTTTCTATGCAAAGCTAGAGCAAATATCTACACTTTCGTGTTTTCTAGGCTGAAAGCTAGAGCAATCGTTGCAAACAAACATGATATTTATATTTGCAAACATGAATTTTTGTCCACTAGGCCAAGAAAATGAGTTTGCTTTTCTCAAAAACTAGTTTGAGTGTGATTTTTTGAGTCCATTGCATAGCAGTTCCACAACAGTTTGTCCGTATATGACTGGCTGAAACCAGAAATATCCTCTTGTGTTATGGCAAACTCAATCCCAGATCTTGCTACAGGCTCTGCTTTGTGTTTTCTTGGTATTATCAATGGACTTTAT
Source organism: Lepus europaeus (assembly GCF_033115175.1). Classification (NCBI taxonomy): domain Eukaryota; kingdom Metazoa; phylum Chordata; class Mammalia; order Lagomorpha; family Leporidae; genus Lepus; species Lepus europaeus. Next base: position 84,470,450 of record NC_084832.1, read on the forward strand.
GGTTTTGAATGAATTTAAGCAGGCAATATTTTCTTTGGTGCTGGGAAACCCTAATTCGTTAAACAGGGATACACAAACTCATTCATTTGTGTTTCTAGGCAGAAAACTAGAGCAATTATTGCAAACAAGCATGATATTTGTGTTTGTATAGATGGCATTTTATGCACTTGCCTAAGAAAATACTTTGCTATTCTCCAAAACCAGTTTGACTGTGATTATCTGAGTCCACTGCATACCAGTTCCACAGCACTTTGTCTGGATATGCCTGGAAGAAACCAGAACTATCCTCTTGTGTTGTGGCTAACTCAATCCCAGATCTTGCCACAGACTGTGTGTTTGTGTTTTCTGGATATTATCAATGGACTTTATGTTTTAGAATCAATTTCAGTAGAGGAAATTTCGTTTTGTGCTGCAAATGCTAATTGGTTCCATATGGAGGCCAAACATCTTCACATTCGTGATTTCTACGCAGAAAGCCAGAGCAATTGTTGCAAACAAACATGATATTCATATTTGCAAACATGATTTTTATCCACTTGGCCAATGAAAATCTTTGCTTTTCCGCAAAACCAATTTGAGGGTGATTATGGAGTCCATTGCATGCCAGTTCCACAGCAGTTTGTGTGGATATGACTGGATGAAACCAGAAATATCCTCCTGTGTTATGGATAACTCAATCCTAGATCTTGCTATAGGATCTGCTTTGTGTTTTCTTGATATTATCAATGGATTTTTTGGTTTTGAATGTATTTAAGCCGGGAATATTTTCTTTTTTTTCATTTATTATGCTTTTCTTTAATGAATATAAATTTCCAAAGTACAGCTTATGTGTTACAATGGCTTCCCCCCCTTCCATAACTTCCCTCCCACCCGCAACCCTCCCCTTTCCCACTCTCTCTCCGCTTCCATTCACATCAAGTTTAATCTTCTATTCTCTTTATATACAGAAGATCAGTTTAGTATATATTAGGTAAAGATTTCAACAGTTTGCCTCCATATATCAACACAAAATGAAAAAATACCGTTGGAGTAATAGTTATAGCATTAAATAAGAGTGTACAGCACATTAAAGCCAGAGATGCTACATAATATTTTTTAAATTAATTAATTTTCTATGCCATTTCCAATTTAACACCAGGTTTTTTTTTTCATTTTCAATTATCTTTATATACAGAAGATGGATTCAGTATATAATTAGTAAAGATCTCATCAGTTTGTACCCACGCAGAAACAAAAAGTGTAAAAATACTGTTTCAGTACTAGTTATAGCATCACTGCACATTAGACAACACATTAAGGACAGATCCCACATGGGATGTGAGTACACAGTGACTTCTGTTGCTGACTTAACAATTTGACACTCCTGTTCATGGCGTCAGTAATCTCCCTAGGCTCTAGTCATGAGTTGCCAGGGCTATGGAAGCCTTTAGAGTTCTCTGTCTTTGATCTTATTCTGATAGGGTCATAGTCAAAGTAGAAGTTCTCTCCTCCCTTCAGGGAAAGGTACCTCCTTCTTTGATGGCCCCGTTCTTTCCACTGGGATCTCACTCACAGAGATCTCTCATTTAGGTCTTCTTTTTTTTCCATGGTATCTTGGCTTTCCATGCCTACAATACTTTCATGGGCTCTTCAGCCAGGTCTGAATGCCTTAAGGGTTGATTCTGAGGCCAGAGTGTTGTTTAGGACATCTGCCATTCTATGAGTCTGCTGTGTATCCCGCTTCCTATGTTGCCTCCTTCTCTCCCTTTTTGATTTATCAGTGAATATTAGCAGACACTTGTCTTGTTTGTGTGATCCCTTTGACTCTTAGACCTATCAGAGCCATCAATTGTGAGCTGAAATTGATCACTTGGACTAGTGAGATGGCATTGGTACATGCCACCTTGATGGGATTGTATTGGAATCTCCTGGCACATTTCTAACTCCACCATTTGGGGCAAGTCCAATTGAGCATGTCCCAAATTGTACATCTCCTCCCTCTCTTTTTCCACTCTTAAATTTAACAGGGATCACTTTTCAGTTAAAATTTAAACACCTAAGAATAATTGTGTGTTAATTATAGAGTTCAAACACTAGTACTAGAACAACAACAACAAATACTAAAAAGGTTAAAGTACTACATTGTACATCTAGAGTCAGGACAGGAGCTGATCAGTTCATTGTTGCTTATAGTGTCCATTTCACTTCCACAGGTTTCCCCTTTGGCGCTCCGTTGTCACCGATCAGGGAAAACAAATGATATTTGTCTCTTTGGGACTGGCTTAATTCACTCAGCATTATGTTTTCCAAATTGATCCATCTTGTTGCAAATGACCGGGTTTCGTTGTTTCTTACTGCTGTATAGTATTCTATGGAGTACATGTCCCATAATTTCTTTATCCAGTCTACTGTTGATGGGCATTTGGGTTGGTTCCAGGTCTTAGCTATTGTGAATTGAGTGGCAATAAACATTAATGTGCAGATGGCTTTTTTATTAGCCAAATTAATTTCCTTTGGGTAAATTCCAAGGAGTGGGATGGCTGGGTTGTATGGTAGGGTTATGTTCAGGTTTCTGAGGAATCTCCAGACTGACTTCCATAGCGGCCTAACCAGTTTGCATTCCCACCAACAGTGGGGTAGTGTCCCTTTTTCTCCACATCCTCTCCAGCATCTATTGTTGGTAGATTTCTGAATGTGAGCCATTCTCACCGGGGTGAGGTGGAACCTCATTGTGGTTTTGATTTGCATTTCTCTGATTGCTAGTGATCTTGAACATTTTTTCATGTGTCTGTTGACCATTTGGATTTCCTCTTTCGCAAAAAGTCTCTTGAGGTCCTGGGCCCATCTCTTAAGTGGGTTGTTTGTTTTGTTGTTGTGGATTTTCTTGATTTCTTTTTAGATTCTGGAGTATTTTCCAAGAAGTCTTTTCCTGTGCCTATATCTTGCAGGGTTTCTCCAATGCTCTCTAATAATTTGATGGTTTCGGTTCATAGATTTAAGTCTTTAATCCATGTTGAGTGAATTTTTGTGTAAGGTGAAAGGTATGGGTCTTGCTTCAAGCTTCTGCACGTGGAAATCCAATTTTCCCAGCACCATTTATTGAATAGGCTGTCCTTATTCCAGGGATTAGTTTTGGATCTTTGATCGAATATAAGTTGGCTGTAGATGTTTGGATTGATTTCTGGTGTTTCTATTGTGTTCCATTGGTCTATCCATCTGTTTCTGTACCAGTACCATGCTGTTTTGATAACAACTGCCCTGTAGTATGTCCTGGTATTGTGTAGTATGTCTGGTATTGTGATGCCTCCGGCTTTGTTTTTGTTGTACAAGATTGCTTTGGCTGTTCGAGGTCTTCTGTGTCTCCATATGAATTTCAGCATCATTTTTTCCAGATCTGAGAAGAATGTCTTTGGTATCTTGATTGGTATTGCATTGAATGTATAAATTGCTTTTGGGAGAATAGACATTTTGATGATATTGATTCTTCCAATCCATGAGCATGGACGATTTCTCCATTTTTTGGTATCCTCTTCTATTTCTTTCTGTAAGGTTTTGTAGTTTTCATCGTAGAGATATTTAACGTCCTTGGTTAAGTTTATTCCAAGGTATTTGATTGTTCCTGTAGCTATTGTGAATGGGATTGATCTTAGAAGTTCTTCCTCAGCCGTGGCATTGCATGCGTATACAAAGGCTTTTGATTTTTTGTGCATTGATTTTATATCCTGCTACTTTGCCAAACTCTTCGATGAGTTCCAGTAGTCTCTTAGTGGAGTTCTTTGGGTCCCCTAAATAAAGAATCATATCATCTGCAAAGAGAGATAGTTTGAGTTCTTCCTTCCCAATTTGTATCCCTTTAATTTGTTTTTCTTGCCTAATAGCTCTGGCTAAAACTTCCAGAACAATATTGAATAGCAGTGGTGAGAGTGGGCATCCCTGTCTGGTACCAGATCTCAGCGGAAATGCTTCCAGCTTTTCCCCATTCAATAGGATGTTGGCCGTGGGTTTTTCATATATTGCTTTGCTTATATTGAGGAATGTTCCTTCCATACCCAGTTTGCTTAGAGTCTTCATCATGAAAGGGTGTTGTATTTTATCAAATGCTTTCTCTGCATCTATTGAGAGAATCATATGGGTTTTCTTCTGCAGTCTGTCAATGTAGTGTATTACGTTGATTGTTTTGAGAACGTTGAACCATCCCTGCATACCAGGGATAAATCCCACTTGGTCTGGGTGGATGATCTTTCTGATGTGTTGTTGCATTCTATTGGCCAGAATTTTATTGAGTATTTTTGCATCTATATTCATCAGGGATATTGGTCTGTAATACTCTTTCAACGCTGCATCTTTTTCTGGCTTAGGAATTAAGGTGATGCTGGCTTCATAGAAAGAATTTGGGAGGATTCCCTCTTTTTTGATTTTTTTTGAATAGTTTGAGAAGAATTGGAGTTAGTTCTCTAAATGTCTGGTAGAACTCAGCAGTGAATCCACCTGGCCCTGGGCTTTTCTTTGTTGGGAAGGCCTTTATTACTGTTTCAATTTCTGTGTCAGTTATGGATCTGTTTAGGTTTTCTATGTCTTCCTGGCTCAATTTAGGTAGGTTGTATGTGTCCAAGAATCTGTCCATTTCTGATAGATTTCCCTGTTTGCTGGCATACAAGTCCTTGTAGTAATTTCTGATGTTTCATTTTATTTCTGTGGTGTCTGTTGTTACGTTTCCCTTTTCATCTCTGATCCTATTGATTTGTGTCTTTTCTCTTCTTTTTTAGTGAGTTGGGCCAATGGGGTGTCAATTTTGTTTATTTTTTCAAAAAACCAGCTCCTCGTTTGGCTGATTTTTTGTAATTTTTTTTTATTCAATCCTGTTGATTTCTTCTCTGATTTTAATTATTTCTCTTCTCCTACTGGGTTTGGGTTTGGTTTGCTGCAGATTTTCTAGATCCTTGAGATGACTTGAAAGCTCATCTATTTGGTGCCTTTCCAATTTCTTGATGTAGGCACCTATTGATATAAACTTTCCTCTTAACACTGCTTTTGTTGTATCCCATAGGTTTTGGTATGTTGTGCTATTATCCTCATTTACTTCCAGAAAATTTTTGATTTCTCTTTTAATTTCTTCTATGACCCATTGTTCATTCAGGAGCATGTTGTTCAATCTCCATGTGTTTGCACATGCTCTAGGGATTCCCGAGTTGCTAATTTCCAATTCCATTCCTTTGTGGTCTGAGAAGCTGCATGGTATGATTCTAATTCTTTTGAATTTGCTGAGACTTGCTTTATGGCCTAGTATGTGGTCAATCCTAGAGAAGGTTCCATGTACTGCTGAGAAGAATGTATAGTCTTTAGATGTAGGATGAAATGTTCTGTAGATATCTGTTAGATCCATTTGTGCTATAGTGTCATTTAAATCTACTATCTCCTTGTTGCTCTTCTGTCCTGTTGATCTGTCTATCTCTGAGAGTGGAGTATTGAAGTCCCCCAGTACTATTGTATTGGGGTCTAAGTCTCCCTTTAAGTCCCTTAACAAGTCTTTTAAATAAACTGGTGCCCTGTAATTAGGTGCACATACATTGATATTTGTTATAACTTCCTGTTGAATGGATCCCTTAATCATTAAATAGTGCCCCTCTTTGTCTCTCCTAACAGTTTTTGTGGTAAAGTTTATGTTGTCCGATATTAAGATGGCTGCGCCCGCTCTTTTTTCATTTCTGTTGGCATGGTTTATCTTTTTCCAGCCTTTCACTTTCAGCCTGTATGGATCATTGTTGGATAGATGAGTTTCTTGTAAGCAGCAAAAAGATGGGTTTTGTTCCTTAACCCAATCAGCCAATCGGTGTCTTTTAACTGGACAGTTCAGGCCATTAACATTCAATGTGACTATTGAGAAGGAGTAATTTTGCCCTGCCATTTGCCAAAGATATTTTCTAATATATGGTTTGAGATTCCTGTGATCTTTTGCTCTGAGGTTTCCTTCCTTTACCTTCTTTCATATTGGTGACCATGTTTCGGTGTTTCTGTATGTAACACATCATTAAGCGTATTTTGCAGGGCTGCATGAGTGGTGACAAATTCTTTCAATTTCTGTTTGCTGTGAAAGGTCTTTATTTCACCTTCATTCACAAATGAGAGCTTTGCAGGATATAATATTCTGGGCTGACAGTTTTTCTCTCTTAGTACCTGGGCTATATCTCGCCATTCTCTCCTTGCTTGTAGCATTTCTGAAGAGAAGTCAGCTGTGAGTCTAATTGGAGATCCTCTGAGAGTAATCTGGCGTTTCTCTATTGCACATTTTAGGATCTTTTCTTTATGTTTCACTGTGGTGAGTTTGATTACGACGTGTCGTGGTGAGGATCTCTTTTGGTCATGTTTAATAGGGATTCTATGAGCTTCCTGTACTAGGATGTTTCTGTCCATCTCCAAACCTGGGAAATTTTCTCTTAGTATCTCACTAAAAAGGCCTTCTAATCCTTTCTCCCTCTCCATGCCTTCAGGAACTCCTAGAACCCGAATGTTGGGTTTTTTAATAGTATCCTGTAGATTCCTGACAGTATTTTTTAGATTTCTGGTTTCTTCTTATTTTCTTTGGTTTGACTCTTTCCTTTCCTGTTCTCTGTCTGCTAATTCCGATATTCTCTCTTCTGCTTCACCCATTCTGTTTTTAAGGCTCTCTAATGTGTTTGTCATTTGATCTATTGAGTTCTTCATTTCATTGTGGTTTTTGTCACTATCACAGTTTCATGTTCTACTAGTTGTTTCATTTCGTTTTGATTCCTCCTTAATATTTCATTTTCACGAGAGAGATTTTCTATCTTGTCCATTAAGGATTTCTGTAGTTCAAGAATTTGTTTTTGAGAACTTCTTAATGTTCTTATCAGTTTTTTGAGATCCGCTTCTTGCATTTCCTCTATCTCTTCATCTTCATAATCTTGGATTGGGGTGTCTTGTTCATTTGGGGGCATCATAGTGTCTTCCTTGCTCTTGTTACCTCGGCTTCTACGTTTGTTGTTTGGCATGTTGGAGATAATTTATGATTTTTTTTGATGTGGTGATTTTTTTCTCATTATACTATGCCTCTAAATGGGCTGTCTGCTTTGATGGATCTTTAGAGGCTGTGATGGGTGTGGCCAGAGAGCTCTGCTTGATTCTTCAGGTTTAAGGCTGTGCAAAAATGACTCACCTTGCTCCTTGCTGGATCTCTCTCTCTCTCTCTCTCTCTCTTTCTCTCTTTTATTGACTCAGTTGGGAAGTAATTCTGAATGGCTGAGTGGAATTGAGGGTAGTTGAAATCTGGCCTCTGTGAGTATTCATTTGATCTACCCCTGGGACCACACAAAGAGTTTATGCAGCCCTCAATGTGTTCTGAAGTTTCACCATAGACCCAAAGTTACTGAGTTTGTGTACTCATTGTCATTTTACATATGTAAAATGGCGCCTGCTCTTTGTTTTGCTCAAGTGGAGGGAGGGGACTCTGCCTTTCCCCACCAATGTCTCACGTTTCTGAGGCTTTTGTCTTACCTCCCATTCGTTCCCGCGCTGGCGAGATTCTGCAGCTCGTCTCCCGCGGTTGGGTTTCCACACGGTGGGCTCCTTATAGGTCCTCTGTGTCACATCCAGTAGTTCTGGAAGCATTTCCTCTGCAGTTTTTTTCTTTAGTCTTTTCTTGAGGCTTCTGAATCTGTTTTGGGTACCTCTGGAGAGCTCTTGCTTAGATGTGTAGGCATTGAGAAGAGAGAGGCCTCTGGCACCCAAGCCATGGGAAGGACAGGGACTTGCTGTGGGGAAGGGGACAGCTCCCAGACACAGCTGCCCTTGGTATGGGCACAGCCCAGGCCTTTGTACCTCTTCCCTTGTCTGAGTCCACGTAGCCTCCAACCCTCACACCCTTCCTCCCACCATCTCCCTTTAAAATGCCAGACTCGCAAGGGCCCAAATCACAGCAGAGCTCAGAGCTCTGCTCCTTGCTTGAAGCAAAATCTAAGTTCAGATATTTTCTTTTGTGCTGGGAAACACTAATTAGTTCCACATGGAGACACAAACCGAGCACATTCTTGCTTGCTAGGCAGAAAACTGGAGCAATTGCTGCTAACACACATGATATTTGTGTTTTTATAGATGAAATTTTATGCACTTGCCTAAGAATATTCTTTGCTATTCTCCAAAACCAGTTTGTCTGGGATTATCTGATTCCTTTGCATACCAGTTGCACAGAACTTTGTCCGGACATGACTGCATGAAACCAGAAATCTCCTCTTGTGTTATGGCTAACTCAATCCCAGACCTTGCCACAGACTCTGTGTTTGTGTTTTCTGGATATTATCAATGGACTTTACGTTTTAGAATGAATTTCAGTAGAGGAAATTTTGTTTTCTGCTGGAAATGCTAATTGGTTCCATATGAGGGCAAACGTCTACGCATTCGTGTTTTCTAGGCAGAAAGCTAGAGTAATTGTTGCCAATAAACATGACATTAATATTTGCAAACATGACTTTTTATACACTTGGCCAAGAAAAAGAGTTTGCTTTTCTCCAAAACCAGTTTTACTGTGATTATCTGTGTCCATTGCATACCAGTTCCACAGCACTTTGTCCGGAAATGACTGGATGAAACCAGAAATATCCTCTTATTTATTGCTAACTCAGTCCCATACCTTGCTACAGGCTCTTCTTTGTGTTTTCTTGATACTATTAATGGAATTCATGGTTTTGAATGAATATGAGTATGGAATATTTTCTTTGGTGCTGGAAAACACTAATTAGTTCCCCATGGAGACACAAACTCAACACATTCGTGCTGTCTAGGCAGAATGCTAGAGCAATTGTTGCAAACAAACATGATATTTATGTTTGCAAACATGACAGTTTATCCACTTGACCAAGAAAATGAGTTTGCATTTCTCCAAAACCAGTTTGAGGGCGATTTTCTGAGTCCATTGCATACCAGTTCCACAAAGCTTTGTCCGCATATGACTGGATGAATACAGAAATATCCTATTTTGTTATTTCTAACTCAATCCCAGACCTTGCTACAGGCTCTGTGTTTGTTTTTCTGGATATTATCAATGGACTTTGTTGTTTTGAATGAATTTAAGCAGGGAATATTTTCATTGGTGCTGGGAAACACTAATTAGTTCCACATGGAGACACAAACTCAACACATTCTTGCTATCTAGGCAGAAAACTACAGCAATTCCTGCAAAAAACATGAAATTTGTGTTTCTGAGGATGACATTTCATGCACTTGCCTAAGAAAATACTTTGCTATTCACCAACACCAGTTTGAATGTGATTATCTGTGTACATTGCATCCCACTTCCACAGCACTTTCTGTGGATATGACTGGATGAAACCAGAACTATCCTCTTGTGTTATGGCTAACTCAATGCCAGATCTGGCTACAGGCTGTGCTTTGTGTTTTTTAATATTATCAATGGACTTTATGGTTTTGAATGAATTTAAGCTGGGAATATTTTCTTTGGTGCTGGTAAACACTAATTAGTTCCACATGGAGACACAAACTCATTCATTTGTGTTTTCTAGGCAGAAAACTACAGCAATTGCTGCAACAAACATGATATTTGTGTTTGTGTAGATGACATTTTATGTACTTGCCTAGGAAATACTTTGCTATTCTCCAAAACCAGTTTGACTGTGATTATCTGAGTCGTTTGCAAACCAGTTCCACAGTACTTTGTCCAGATATGACTGGATGAAACCATAAATATCCTCCTGTGTTATGGCTAACTCAATCCCAGATCTTGCTACCACCTCTGTGTTTGTGTTTTCTGGATATTATCAATGGACTTTACTTTTCAAAATGAATTTCAGTAGAGGAAATTTTGTTTTCTGCTGGAAATGCTAAATGGTTCCATATGCAGCCCAAACGTCTACACGTTCGTGTTTTCTACGCAGAAATCTAGAGCATTTGTTGCAAACAAACATGAAATTTATATTTGCAAACATGACTTTTTATCCACTTGGCAAAGGAAAAGTGTTAGCTTTTCTCCAAAACCAGTTTGAGGGTGATTTTCTGAGTGCATTGCATACCAGTTCCAGAACACTTTGTCCGGATATGACTGGATGAAACCAGAAATATCCTCTTGTGTTATGGCTAACTCAATCCCAGATCTTGCTGCAGGTTCTGCTTTGTGTTTTCTTGATATTATCAATGGACTTTATGGTTTTCAATGAATTTAAGCAGGGCAAATCCTCTTCTGTGCTGGGAAACACTAATTAGTTCCACGTGGAGACACAAACTCCACATTCGTGCTTTCTCAGCAGAAAACTGGAGCAATTGCTGCTAACGCACATGATATTTGTGTTTTTATAGATGAAATTTTATGCACTTGCCTAAGAATATTCTTTGCTATTCTCCAAAACCAGTTTGTCTGGGATTATCTGATTCCTTTGCATACCAGTTGCACAGAACTTTGTCCGGACATGACTGCATGAAACCAGAAATCTCCTCTTGTGTTATGGCTAACTCAATCCCAGACCTTGCCACAGACTCTGTGTTTGTGTTTTCTGGATATTATCAATGGACTTTACATTTTAGAATGAATTTCAGTAGAGGAAATTTTGTTTTCTGCTGGAAATGCTAATTGGTTCCATATGAGGGCAAACGTCTACGCATTCGTGTTTTCTAGGCAGAAAGCTAGAGTAATTGTTGCCAATAAACATGACATTAATATTTGCAAACATGACTTTTTATACACTTGGCCAAGAAAAAGAGTTTGCTTTTCTCCAAAACCAGTTTTACTGTGATTATCTGTGTCCATTGCATACCAGTTCCACAGCACTTTGTCCGGAAATGACTGGATGAAACCAGAAATATCCTCTTATATATTGCTAACTCAGTCCCATACCTTGCTACAGGCTCTTCTTTGTGTTTTCTTGATACTATAAATGGAATTCATGGTTTTGAATGAATATGAGTATGGAATATTTTCTTTGGTGCTGGAAAACACTAATTAGTTCCCCATGGAGACACAAACTCAACACATTCGTGCTGTCTAGGCAGAATGCTAGAGCAATTGTTGCAAACAAACATGATATTTATGTTTGCAAACATGACAGTTTATCCACTTGACCAAGAAAATGAGTTTGCATTTCTCCAAAACCAGTTTGAGGGCGATTTTCTGAGTCCATTGCATACCAGTTCCACAAAGCTTTGTCCGCATATGACTGGATGAATACAGAAATATCCTATTTTGTTATTTCTAACTCAATCCCAGACCTTGCTACAGGCTCTGTGTTTGTTTTCTCTGGATATTATCAATGGACTTTGTTGTTTTGAATGAATTTAAGCAGGGAATATTTTCATTGGTGCTGGGAAACACTAATTAGTTCCACATGGAGACACAAACTCAACACATTCTTGCTATCTAGGCAGAAAACTACAGCAATTCCTGCAAAAAACATGAAATTTGTGTTTCTGTAGATGACATTTCATGCACTTGCCTAAGAAAATACTTTGCTATTCTCCAAAACCAGTTTGACTGTGATTATCTGAGTCGTTTGCAAACCAGTTCCACAGTACTTTGTCCAGATATGACTGGATGAAACCATAAATATCCTCCTGTGTTATGGCTAACTCAATCCCAGATCTTGCTACCACCTCTGTGTTTGTGTTTTCTGGATATTATCAATGGACTTTACTTTTCAAAATGAATTTCAGTAGAGGAAATTTTGTTTTCTGCTGGAAATGCTAAATGGTTCCATATGCAGCCCAAACGTCTACACGTTCGTGTTTTCTACGCAGAAATCTAGAGCATTTGTTGCAAACAAACATGAAATTTATATTTGCAAACATGACTTTTTATCCACTTGGCGAAGGAAAAGTGTTAGCTTTTCTCCAAAACCAGTTTGAGGGTGATTTTCTGAGTGCATTGCATACCAGTTCCAGAACACTTTGTCCGGATATGACTGGATGAAACCAGAAATATCCTCTTGTGTTATGGCTAACTCAATCCCAGATCTTGCTGCAGGTTCTGCTTTGTGTTTTCTTGATATTATCAATGGACTTTATGGTTTTCAATGAATTTAAGCAGGGCAAATCCTCTTCTGTGCTGGGAAACACTAATTAGTTCCACGTGGAGACACAAACTCCACATTCGTGCTTTCTCAGCAGAAAACTGGAGCAATTGCTGCTAACGCACATGATATTTGTGTTTTTATAGATGAAATTTTATGCACTTGCCTAAGAATATTCTTTGCTATTCTCCAAAACCAGTTTGTCTGGGATTATCTGATTCCTTTGCATACCAGTTGCACAGAACTTTGTCCGGACATGACTGCATGAAACCAGAAATCTCCTCTTGTGTTATGGCTAACTCAATCCCAGACCTTGCCACAGACTCTGTGTTTGTGTTTTCTGGATATTATCAATGGACTTTACATTTTAGAATGAATTTCAGTAGAGGAAATTTTGTTTTCTGCTGGAAATGCTAATTGGTTCCATATGAGGGCAAACGTCTACGCATTCGTGTTTTCTAGGCAGAAAGCTAGAGTAATTGTTGCCAATAAACATGACATTAATATTTGCAAACATGATTTTTTATCCACTTGGCCAAGAAAAAGTGTTTGCTTTTCTCCAAAACCAGTTTTACTGTGATTATCTGTGTCCATTGCATACCAGTTCCACAGCACTTTGTCCGGAAATGACTGGATGAAACCAGAAATATCCTCTTATATATTGCTAACTCAGTCCCATACCTTGCTACAGGCTCTTCTTTGTGTTTTCTTGATACTATAAATGGAATTCATGGTTTTGAATGAATATGAGTATGGAATATTTTCTTTGGTGCTGGAAAACACTAATTAGTTCCCCATGGAGACACAAACTCAACACATTCGTGCTGTCTAGGCAGAATGCTAGAGCAATTGTTGCAAACAAACATGATATTTATGTTTGCAAACATGACAGTTTATCCACTTGACCAAGAAAATGAGTTTGCATTTCTCCAAAACCAGTTTGAGGGCGATTTTCTGAGTCCATTGCATACCAGTTCCACAAAGCTTTGTCCGCATATGACTGGATGAATACAGAAATATCCTATTTTGTTATTTCTAACTCAATCCCAGACCTTGCTACAGGCTCTGTGTTTGTTTTCTCTGGATATTATCAATGGACTTTGTTGTTTTGAATGAATTTAAGCAGGGAATATTTTCATTGGTGCTGGGAAACACTAATTAGTTCCACATGGAGACACAAACTCAACACATTCTTGCTATCTAGGCAGAAAACTACAGCAATTCCTGCAAAAAACATGAAATTTGTGTTTCTGTAGATGACATTTCATGCACTTGCCTAAGAAAATACTTTGCTATTCTCCAACACCAGTTTGACTGTGATTATCTGAGTCCATTGCATACCAGTTCTAAAGCACTTTGTATGGATATGACTGGATGAAACCAGAAATATCCTCTTGTGTTATGGCTAACTCAACCCCAGATCTAGCTACAACCTCTGTGTTTGTTTTTTCTGGATATTACCAAGGGATTTTACGTTTTAGAATGAATTTCAGTAGAGGAAATTTTGTTTTGTGCTGGAAATGCTAAGTGGTTCCATATTCAAGCCAAACGTGTTCACATTGGTATTTTCTAGGCAGAATCCTAGAGCAATCCTTGCAAATAAACATGATGTTTATCTTTGCAAACATGACTTTTTATCCACTTTCCAAGAAAAAGAGTTTGCTTTTCTCCAAAACCAGTTCAACGGTGATTTTCTGAGTCCATTGCATACCAGTTCCACAACACTTTGTCCGGATATGACTGGATGAAACCAGAAATATCCTCTTGTGTTATGGCTAACTCAATACCAGATCTTGCTACAGCCTCTGTGTTTGTGTTTTCTGGATATTATCAATGGACTTTACCTTTCAGAATGAATTTCAGTAGAGGAAATTTTGTTTTGTGCTGGAAATGCTAAGTGCTTCCATGTGCAGGCCAAACGTGTTCACATTCGTGTTTTCTACGCAGAAAGCTAGAGCAATCGTTGCAAACAAACAGGATATTTCTATTTGCAAACATGACATTTTATCCACTTGGCCAAGTAAAAGAGTTAGCTTTTCTCCAAAACCAGTTTCAGGGTGATTTTCTGAGTCCATTGCATACCAGTTCCACAAAGCTTTGTCCGGATATGACTGGATGAAACCAGAAATATCCTCTTGTGTTATGGCTAACTCAATCCCTTATCTAGCTACAGGCTCTGCTTTGTGTTTTTGGATATTATCAATGGATTTTGTGGTTTTGAAAGAATTTAAGCAGGGAATATTTTCTTTCGTGCTGGGAAACACTAATTAGTTCCACATGGAGACACAAACTCATTCATTTGTGTTTTCTAGGCAGAAAACTACAGCAATTGCTGCAACAAACATGACATTTGTGTTTGTGTAGATAACATTTTATGCACTTGCCTAAGAAAATACTTTGCTATTCTCCAAAACCAGTTAGATTGTGATTATCTGAGTCCTTTGCATACCAGTTCCAAAGCACTTTGTGTGGATATGACAGGATGAAACCAGAAATATCCTCTTGTGTTATGGCTATCTCAATCCCAGATATTGCTACAACCTCTGTGTTTGTGTTTTCTGGATATTATCAATGGACTTTATGGTTTTGAATGGATTTAAGCATGGAATATTTTCTTTGGTGCTGGGAAGCACTAATTAGTTCCGCATGGAGACAGAAAATCATTTTTTGTTTTTTCTAGGCATAAAACTACAGCCATTGCTGAAAACAAACATGATATTTGTGTTTGTGTAGATGACATTTTATGCACGTGCCTAAGAAAATACTTTGCTATTCTCCAACACCAGTTTGACTGTGATTATCTGAGTCCTTTGCATACCAGTTCCAAAGCACTTTGTGTGGATATGACTGGATGAAACCAGAAATATCTTCCTGTGTATGGCTAACTCAATCCCAGATCTTGCTACTACCTCTGTGTTTGTGTTTTCTGGATATTTTCAATGGACTTTACGTTTTAGAATGAATTTCAGTAGAGGAAATTTTGTTTTGTGCTGGAAATGCTAATTGGTTTCATATGCAGGTCAAACGACTACACATTTGTGTTTTCTAGGCAGAAAGCTAGAGCAATTGTTGCAAACAAACATGATATTTATATTTGTAAACATGACTTTTTATCCAATTGGCCAAGAAAAAGAGTTAGCTTTTATCCAAAACCAGTTTGAGGGTTTTTTTTTTTTTGAGTCCATTGCATACCAGTTCCACAACACCTTGTCCGGAAATGAGTGGATGAAACCAGAAATATCCTCTTGTGTTATGGCTAACTCAATCCCTGATCTTGCTACAGGCTCTGCTTTGTGTTTTTTGATATTATCCATGGACTTTATGTTTTAGAATGAATTTCAGTAGAGGAAATTTTGTTTTGTGCTGGAAATGCTATGTGCTTCCATATGTAGGACAAACGTGTTCACAGTCATGTTTTCTACGCAGAAAGCTAGAGCAATCGTTGCAAACAAACAGGATATTTCTATTTGCAAACATGACTTTTTATCCACTTGGCCAAGAAAAAGAGTTAGCTTTTATCCAAAACCAGTTTCAGGGTGATTTTCTGAGTCCATTGCATACCAGTTCCACAACACTTTGTCTGGATAAGACTGGATGAAACCAGAAATATCCTCTTGTGTTATGGCTAACTCAATCCCAGATTTTGCTACAGCCTCTGTGTTTGTGTTTTTTGATATTATCAATGGACTTTATGGTTTTGAATGAATTTAAGCAGGGAATATTTTCTTTGGTGCTGGGAAACACTAATTAGTTCTACATGGAGACACAAACTCATTCATTTGTGTTTTCTAGGCAGAAAACTACAGCAATTGCTGCAAACAAACATGATATATGTGTTTGTGTAGATGCCATTTTATGCACTTGCCTAAGAAAATACTTTGCTATTCTCCAAAACCAGTTAGTCTGTGATTATCTGAGTCGTTTGCAAACCAGTTCCAAAGCACTTTGTGTGGATATGACAGGATGAAACCAGAAATATCCTCTTGTGTTATGGCTAACTCAATCCCAGATCTTGCTACAACCTCTGTGTTTGTGTTTTCTGGATATTATCAATTACTTTACGTTTTAGAATGAATTTCAGTAGAGGAAATTTTGTTTTGTGCTGGAAGTGCTAACTGCTTTCATATGCAGGCCAAACGTGTTCACAGTCATGTTTTCTACGCAGAAAGCTAGAGCAATCGTTGCAAACAAACAGGATATTGATATTTGCAAACATGACATTTTATCCACTTGGCCAAGAAAAAGAGTAAGCTTTTCTCCAAAACCAGTTTCAGGGTTATTTTCTGAGTCCATTGCATACCAGTTCCACAGCACTTTGTCTGGAAATGACTGGATGAAACCAGAAATATCCTCTTGTGTTATGGCTAACTCAATCCCTTATCTAGCTATAGGCTCTGCTTTGTTTTTTTGGATATTATCAATGGACTTTGTGGTTTTGAATGAATTTAAGCAGGGAATATTTTCTTTGAGCTGGGAAACACTGATTAGTTCCACATGGAGACACAAACTCATTCATTTGTGTTTTCTAGGCAGAAAACTATAGCAATTGCTGCAACAAACATGATATTTGTGTTTGTGTAGATGACATTTTATGCACTTGCCTAAGAAAATACTTTTCTATTCTCCAAAACCAGTTTGCCTGTGATTATCTGAGTTTTTTGCATACCAGTTCTAAAGCACTTTGTATGGATATGACTGGATGAAACCAGAAATATCCTCTTGTGTTATGGCTAACTCAACCCCAGATCTTGCTACAACCTCTGTGTTTGTTTTTTCCGGATATTACCAAGTGATTTTACGTTTTAGAATGAATTTTAGTAGAGGAAATTTTGTTTTGTGCTGGAAATGCTAAGTGGTTCCATATTCAGGCCAAACGTGTTCACATTGGTATATTCTAGGCAGAATCCTAGAGCAATCCTTGCAAATAAACATGATGTTTATCTTTGCAAACATGACTTTTTATCCACTTTCCAAGAAAAAGAGTTTGCTTTTCTCCAAAACCAGTTCAACGGTGATTTTCTGAGTCCATTGCATACCAGTTCCACAACATTTGTCTGGATATGACTGGATGAAACCAGAAATATCCTCTTGTGTTATGGATAACTCAATCCCTGATCTTGCTACAGGCTCTGCTTTGTGTTTTTGGATATTATCAATGGCCTTTAGGGTTTTGAATGAATTTAAGCAGGGAATATTTTCTTTGGTGCTGGGAAACACTGATTAGTTCCACATGGAGACACAAACTCATTCATTTGTGTTTTCTAGGCAGAAAACTACAGCAATTGCTGCAAACAAACATGATATTTGTGTTTGTGTAGATGACATTTTATGCACTTGGCTAAGAAAATACTTTGCTATTCTCCAAAACCAGTTTGACTGTGATTATCTGAGTTTTTTGCATACCAGTTCCACAACACTTTGTGTGGATATGACTGGATGAAACCAGAAATCTCCTCTTGTGTTAAGGCTAACTCAACCCCAGATCTTGCTACAACCTCTGTGTTTGTGTTTTCTGGATATTATCAATGGACTTTACGTTTTAGAATGAATTTCAGTAGAGGAAATTTTGTTTTGTTCTGAAAATGCTAAGTGCTTCCATATGCAGGTCAAACATGTTCACATTCGTGTTTTCTACGCAGAAATCTAGAGCAATCGTTGCAAACAAACAGGACATTTCTATTTGCAAATATGACTTTTTATCCACTTTCCAAGAAAAAGAGTTTGCTTTTCTCCAAAACCAGTTCAACGGTGATTTTCTGAGTCCATTGCATACCAGTTCCACAGCACTTTGTCTGGATATGACTGGATGAAACCGGAAATCTCCTCTTGTGTTATGGCTAACTCAATGCCAGATCTGGCTACAGGCTGTGCTTTGTGTTTTTTAATATTATCAATGGACTTTATGGTTTTGAATGAATTTAAGCAGGGGAAATCCTCTTCTGTGCTGGTAAACACTAATTAGTTCCACATGGAGACACAAACTCAACACATTCTTGCTGTCTAGGCAGAAAGCTAGACAATTGCTGCTAACACACATGATATATGTGTTTGTGTAGATGACATTTTATGTACTTGCCTAGGAAATACTTTGCTAATCTCCAAAACCAGTTTGACTGAGATTATCTGAGTCCTTTGCATACCAGTTCCACAGTACTTTGTCCAGATATGGCTGGATGAAACCATAAATATCCTCCTGTGTTATGGCTAACTCAATCCCAGATCTTGCTACCACCTCTGTGTTTGTGTTTTCTGGATATTATCAATGGACTTTACTTTTCAAAATGAATTTCAGTAGAGGAAATTTTGTTTTCTGCTGGAAATGCTAAATGGTTCCATATGCAGCCCAAACGTCTACACGTTCGTGTTTTCTACGCAGAAATCTAGAGCATTTGTTGCAAACAAACATGAAATTTATATTTGCAAACATGACTTTTTATCCACTTGGCGAAGGAAAAGTGTTAGCTTTTCTCCAAAACCAGTTTGAGGGTGATTTTCTGAGTGCATTGCATACCAGTTCCAGAACACTTTGTCCGGATATGACTGGATGAAACCAGAAATATCCTCTTGTGTTATGGCTAACTCAATCCCAGATCTTGCTGCAGGTTCTGCTTTGTGTTTTCTTGATATTATCAATGGACTTTATGGTTTTCAATGAATTTAAGCAGGGCAAATCCTCTTCTGTGCTGGGAAACACTAATTAGTTCCATGTGGAGACACAAACTCAACACATTCGTGCTTTCTCAGCAGAAAACTGGAGCAATTGCTGCTAACGCACATGATATTTGTGTTTGTGTAGATGACATTTTATGCACTTGCCTAGAAAATGCTTTGCTATTCTCCAAAACCAGTTTGACTGTGATTATCTGAGTCCATTGCATACCACTTCCACAGCACATTATCCGGATATGACTGCATGAAACCAGAAATCTCCTCTTGTGTTATGGCTAACTCAATCCCAGACCTTGCCACAGACTCTGTGTTTGTGTTTTCTGGATATTATCAATGGACTTTACGTTTTAGAATGAATTTCAGTAGAGGAAATTTTGTTTTCTGCTGGAAATGCTAATTTGTTCCATATGAGGGCAAACGTCTACGCATTCGTGTTTTCTAGGCAGAAAGCTAGAGTAATTGTTGCCAATAAACATGACATTAATATTTGCAAACATGACTTTTTATACACTTGGCCAAGAAAAAGAGTTTGCTTTTCTCCAAAACCAGTTTTACTGTGATTATCTGTGTCCATTGCATACCAGTTCCACAGCACTTTGTCCGGAAATGACTGGATGAAACCAGAAATATCCTCTTATTTATTGCTAACTCAGTCCCATACCTTGCTACAGGCTCTTCTTTGTGTTTTCTTGATACTATAAATGGAATTCATGGTTTTGAATGAATATGAGTATGGAATATTTTCTTTGGTGCTGGAAAACACTAATTAGTTCCCCATGGAGACACAAACTCAAAACATTCGTGCTTTCTAGGCAGAATGCTAGAGCAATTGTTGCAAACAAACATGATATTTATATTTGCAAACATGACAGTTTATCCACTTGACCAAGAAAATGAGTTTGCATTTCTCCAAAACCAGTTTGAGGGCGATTTTCTGAGTCCATTGCATACCAGTTCCACAAAGCTTTGTCCGCATATGACTAGATGAATACAGAAATATCCTATTTTGTTATTTCTAACTCAATCCCAGACCTTGCTACAGGCTCTGTATTTGTTTTTTCTGGATATTATCAATGGACTTTGTTGTTTTGAATGAATTTAAGCAGGGAATATTTTCTTTGGTGCTGGGAAACTCTAATTAGTTCCACATGGAGACACAAAATC
Organism: Lepus europaeus; assembly: GCF_033115175.1. Classification (NCBI taxonomy): domain Eukaryota; kingdom Metazoa; phylum Chordata; class Mammalia; order Lagomorpha; family Leporidae; genus Lepus; species Lepus europaeus. The sequence goes on from NC_084832.1 coordinate 84,490,288, forward strand.
AACGCATTCGTGCTGTCTAGGCAGAAAACTACAGCAATTGCTGCAAACAAACATGATATTTGTGTTTGTGTAGATGACATTTTATGCACTTGCCTAAGAAAATACTTTGCTATTCTCCAACACCAGTTTGACTGTGATTATCTGTGTACATTGCATCCCACTTCCACAGCACTTTCTGTGGATATGACTGGATGAAACCAGAACTATCCTCTTGTGTTATGGCTAACTCAATCCCAGATCTTGCTACAGGCTGTGCTTTGTGTTTTTTAATATTATCAATGGACTTTATGGTTTTGAATGAATTTAAGCTGGGAATATTTTCTTTGGTGCTGGGAAACACTAATTAGTTCCACATGGAGACACAAAATCAGCGCATTCGTGCTGTCTAGGCAGAAAACTACAGCAATTGCTGCAAACAAACATGATATTTGTGTTTGTGTAGATGCCATTTTATGCACTTGCCTAAGAAAATACTTTGCTATTCTCCAACACCAGTTTGACTGTGATTATCTGTGTACATTGCATCCCACTTCCACAGCACTTTCTGTGGATATGACTGGATGAAACCAGAACTATTCTCTTGTGTTATGGCTAACTCAATCCCAGATCTTGCTACAGGCTCTGTGTTTTTTTTCTGGATATTATCAATGGACTTTATGGTTTTGAATGAATATAAGCAGGGAATATTTTTTTGGTGCTGGGAAACAATAATTAGTTCCACATGCAGACACAAACTCAACACATTCGTGCTGTCTAGGCAGAAAACTACAGCAATTGTTCGAAACAAACGTGATATTTCTGTTTGTGTAGATGACATTTTATGTACTTCCCTAAGATAATACTTTGCTATTCTCCAACACCAGACAGACTGTGATAATCTCAGTCCATTGCATACCAGTTCCACAGCACTTTGTGTGGATATGACTGATGAAACCTGAAATCTCCTCTTGTGTTATGGCTATCGCAATCCCAGATATTGCTACCACCTCTGTGTTAGTGTTTTCTGGATATTATCAATGGACTTTACGTTTTAGAATGAATTTCAGTAGAGGAAATTTCGTTTTGTGCTGTAAATGCCAAGTGCTTCCATATGCAAGCCAAAGGTGTTCACATTCGTGTTTTCCACCGAGAAAGCTAGAGCAATTATTACAAACAAATATGATATTAATATTTGCAAACATGACATTTTATCCACTAGGCCAAGAAAAAGCATTAGCTTTTCTCCAAAACCAGCTTGAGGGTGATTTTCTGAGTCCATTGCATACCATTTCCACAACACTTTGTCCGGAAATGGCTGGATGAAACCAGAAATATCCTCTTGTGTTATGGTTAACTCAATCCCAGATCTTGCTACAGGCTGTGCTTTGTGTTTTTTGATATTATCAATGAACTTTATTATTTTCAATGAATTTAAGCAGGGAATATTTTCTTTGGTGCTGGGAAACACTAATTAGTTCCACGTGGAGACACAAACTCAACACATTCGTGCTGTCTAGGCAGAAAACTGGAGCAATTGCTGCTAACAAACAAGATATTTGTATTTGTGTAGATGACATTTTATGCACTTGCCTAAGAAAATACTTTGCTATTCTCCAACACCAGTTTGATTGTGATTTTCTGAGTCCATTGCATACCAGTTCCACAATACTAGTCCGCATATGAGTGGATGAAACCAGAAATATCCTATTGTGTTATGGCTAACTCAATCCAAGATCTTGCTACAGGCTCTGTGTCTGTGTTTCTGGATATTATCAATGGACTTTACGTTTTAGAATGAATTCCAGTAGAGGAAATTTTGTTTTGTGCTGGAAGTGCTAACTGCTTTCATATGCAGGCCAAACATGTTCACATTTGTGGTTTCTAGGCAGAAAGCTAGAGCAATCGTTGCAAACAAACATGATATTTATATGTGCAAACATGACTTTTTATCCACTTGGCCAAGAAAAAGTGTTTGCTTTTCTCCAAAACCAGTTTCAGGGTGATTTTCTGAGTCCATTGCATACCAGTTCCACAACACTTTGTCAGGATATGACTGGATGAAACCAGAAATATCCTCTTGTGTTATGGCTAACTCAATCCTAGATCTTACAACAACCTCTGTGTTTGTGATTTTTGATATTATCAATGGACTTTATGGTTTGGAATTAATTGAAGCAGGGAATATTTTCTTTGGAGCTAGGAAACACTAATTAGTTCCACATGGAGACACAAACTCAACACATTCTTGCTGTCTAGGGAGAAAACTACAGCAATCGCTGCAACAAACATGATATTTGTGTTTGTGTAGATGACATTTTATACACTTGCCTAAGAAAATACTTTGCTATTCTCCAAAACCAATTTGACTGTGATTATCTGAGTCCATTGCATACCAGTTCCACAGCACTTTGTCCGGATATGACTGGATGAAACCACAAATATCCTCTTGTGGTATGGCTAACTCAATCCCAGATCTTGCTACAACCTCTGTGTTTGTGTTTTCTGGATATTATCAATGGACTTTACGTTTTAGAATGAATTCCAGTAGAGGAAATTTTGTTTTGTGCTGGAAGTGCTAACTGCTTTCATATGCAGGCCAAACATGTTCACATTTGTGGTTTCTAGGCAGAAAGCTAGAGCAATCATTGCAAACAAACATGTATTTATATGTGCAAACATGACTTTTTATCCACTTGGCCAAGAAAAAGTGTTTGCTTTTCTCCAAAACCAGTTTCAGGGTGATTTTCTGAGTCCATTGCATACCAGTTCCACAACACTTTGTCAGGATATGACTGGATGAAACCAGAAATATCCTCTTGTGTTATGGCTAACTCAATCCTAGATCTTACAACAACCTCTGTGTTTGTGATTTTTGATATTATCAATGGACTTTATGGTTTGGAATTAATTGAAGCAGGGAATATTTTCTTTGGAGCTAGGAAACACTAATTAGTTCCACATGGAGACACAAACTCAACACATTCTTGCTGTCTAGGGAGAAAACTACAGCAATCGCTGCAACAAACATGATATTTGTGTTTGTGTAGATGACATTTTATACACTTGCCTAAGAAAATACTTTGCTATTCTCCAAAACCAATTTGACTGTGATTATCTGAGTCCATTGCATACCAGTTCCACAGCACTTTGTCCGGATATGACTGGATGAAACCACAAATATCCTCTTGTGGTATGGCTAACTCAATCCCAGATCTTGCTACAACCTCTGTGTTTGTGTTTTCTGGATATTATCAATGGACTTTACGTTTTAGAATGAATTCCAGTAGAGGAAATTTTGTTTTGTGCTGGAAGTGCTAACTGCTTTCATATGCAGGCCAAACATGTTCACATTTGTGGTTTCTAGGCAGAAAGCTAGAGCAATCGTTGCAAACAAACATGATATTTATATGTGCAAACATGACTTTTTATCCACTTGGCCAAGAAAAAGAGTTAGCTTTTCTCCAAAACCAGTTTCAGGGTGATTTTCTGAGTCCATTGCATACCAGTTCCACAACACTTTGTCAGGATATGACTGGATGAAACCAGAAATATCCTCTTGTGTTATGGCTAACTCAATCCTAGATCTTACAACAACCTCTGTGTTTGTGATTTTTGATAATATCAATGGACTTTATGGTTTGGAATTAATTTAAGCAGGGAATATTTTCTTTGGAGCTAGGAAACACTAATTAGTTCCACATGGAGACACAAACTCAACACATTCTTGCTGTCTAGGGAGAAAACTACAGCAATCGCTGCAACAAACATGATATTTGTGTTTGTGTAGATGACATTTTATACACTTGCCTAAGAAAATACTTTGCTATTCTCCAAAACCAATTTGACTGTGATTATCTGAGTCCATTGCATACCAGTTCCACAGCACTTTGTCCGGATATGACTGGATGAAACCACAAATATCCTCTTGTGGTATGGCTAACTCAATCCCAGATCTTGCTACAACCTCTGTGTTTGTGTTTTCTGGATATTATCAATGGACTTTACGTTTTAGAATGAATTCCAGTAGAGGAAATTTTGTTTTGTGCTGGAAATGCTAATTGCTTCCATATGCAGGCCAAACATGTTCACAGTCGTGTTTTCTAAGCAGAAAGCTAGAGCAATCGTTGCAAACAAACATGATATTTATATGTGCAAACATGACATTTTATCCACTTGGCCAAGAAAAAGAGTTAGCTTTTCTCCAAAACCAGCTTGAGGGTGATTTTCTGAGTCCATTGCATACCATTTCCACAACACTTTGTCCGGAAATGGCTGGATGAAACCAGAAATATCCTCTTGTGTTATGGCTAACTCAATCCCAGATCTTGCTACAGGCTGTGCTTTGTGTTTTTTGATATTATCAATGTACTTTATTATTTTCAATGAATTTAAGCAGGGAATATTTTCTTTGGTGCTGGGAAACACTAATTAGTTCCACGTGGAGACACAAACTCAACACATTCGTGCTGTCTAGGCAGAAAACTGGAGCAATTGCTGCTAACAAACAAGATATTTGTATTTGTGTAGATGACATTTTATGCACTTGCCTAAGAAAATACTTTGCTATTCTCCAACACCGGTTTGATTGTGATTATCTGAGTCCATTGCATACCAGTTCCACAATACTAGTCCGCATATGAGTGGATGAAACCAGAAATATCCTATTGTGTTATGGCTAACTCAATCCAAGATCTTGCTACAGGCTCTGTGTCTGTGTTTCTGGATATTATCAATGGACTTTACGTTTTAGAATGAATTCCAGTAGAGGAAATTTTGTTTTGTGCTGGAAGTGCTAACTGCTTTCATATGCAGGCCAAACATGTTCACATTTGTGGTTTCTAGGCAGAAAGCTAGAGCAATCGTTGCAAACAAACATGATATTTATATGTGCAAACATGACTTTTTATCCACTTGGCCAAGAAAAAGTGTTTGCTTTTCTCCAAAACCAGTTTCAGGGTGATTTTCTGAGTCCATTGCATACCAGTTCCACAACACTTTGTCAGGATATGACTGGATGAAACCAGAAATATCCTCTTGTGTTATGGCTAACTCAATCCTAGATCTTACAACAACCTCTGTGTTTGTGATTTTTGATATTATCAATGGACTTTATGGTTTGGAATTAATTGAAGCAGGGAATATTTTCTTTGGAGCTAGGAAACACTAATTAGTTCCACATGGAGACACAAACTCAACACATTCTTGCTGTCTAGGGAGAAAACTACAGCAATCGCTGCAACAAACATGATATTTGTGTTTGTGTAGATGACATTTTATACACTTGCCTAAGAAAATACTTTGCTATTCTCCAAAACCAATTTGACTGTGATTATCTGAGTCCATTGCATACCAGTTCCACAGCACTTTGTCCGGATATGACTGGATGAAACCACAAATATCCTCTTGTGGTATGGCTAACTCAATCCCAGATCTTGCTACAACCTCTGTGTTTGTGTTTTCTGGATATTATCAATGGACTTTACGTTTTAGAATGAATTCCAGTAGAGGAAATTTTGTTTTGTGCTGGAAGTGCTAACTGCTTTCATATGCAGGCCAAACATGTTCACATTTGTGGTTTCTAGGCAGAAAGCTAGAGCAATCGTTGCAAACAAACATGATATTTATATGTGCAAACATGACTTTTTATCCACTTGGCCAAGAAAAAGAGTTAGCTTTTCTCCAAAACCAGTTTCAGGGTGATTTTCTGAGTCCATTGCATACCAGTTCCACAACACTTTGTCAGGATATGACTGGATGAAACCAGAAATATCCTCTTGTGTTATGGCTAACTCAATCCTAGATCTTACAACAACCTCTGTGTTTGTGATTTTTGATAATATCAATGGACTTTATGGTTTGGAATTAATTTAAGCAGGGAATATTTTCTTTGGAGCTAGGAAACACTAATTAGTTCCACATGGAGACACAAACTCAACACATTCTTGCTGTCTAGGGAGAAAACTACAGCAATCGCTGCAACAAACATGATATTTGTGTTTGTGTAGATGACATTTTATACACTTGCCTAAGAAAATACTTTGCTATTCTCCAAAACCAATTTGACTGTGATTATCTGAGTCCATTGCATACCAGTTCCACAGCACTTTGTCCGGATATGACTGGATGAAACCACAAATATCCTCTTGTGGTATGGCTAACTCAATCCCAGATCTTGCTACAACCTCTGTGTTTGTGTTTTCTGGATATTATCAATGGACTTTACGTTTTAGAATGAATTCCAGTAGAGGAAATTTTGTTTTGTGCTGGAAATGCTAATTGCTTCCATATGCAGGCCAAACATGTTCACAGTCGTGTTTTCTAAGCAGAAAGCTAGAGCAATCGTTGCAAACAAACATGATATTTATATGTGCAAACATGACATTTTATCCACTTGGCCAAGAAAAAGAGTTAGCTTTTCTCCAAAACCAGTTTGAGGGTGATTTTCTGAGTGCATTGCATACCAGTTCCACAACACCTTGTCCGGAAATGAATGGATGAAACCAGAAATATCCTCTTATGTTATGGCAAACTCAATCCCATATCTTGCTACAGGCTCTGCTTTGTTTTTTTTTATATTATCAGTGGACTTTATGGTTTTGAATGAATTTAAGCAGGGAATATTTTCTCTGTTCCTGGAAACACTAATTAGTTCCACATGGAGACACAAAATCAACACATTCTTGCTATCTAGGCAGAAAACTACAGCAATTGCTGCAAACAAACATGATATTTGTGTTTGTGTAGATGGCATTTTATGCACTTGCCTAAGAAAATACTTAGCTATACTCCAACACCAGTTTGACTGTGATTATCTGAGTCCTTTGCATACCAGTTCCACAACACTTTGTCCGGAAATGAGTGGATGAAACCAGAAATATCCTCTTGTGTTATGGCTAACTCAATCCCTGATCTTGCTACAGGCTCTGCTTTGTGTTTTTTTATATTATCCATGGACTTTATGTTTTAGAATGAATTTCAGTAGAGGAAATTTTGTTTTGTGCTGGAAATGCTAAGTGCTTCCATATGTAGGCCAAATGTCTTCACATTCGTGTTTTCTATGCAGAAAGATAGAGCAATCGTTGCAAACAAACAGGATATTTCTATTTGCAAACATGACTTTTTATCCACTTGGCCAAGAAAAAGAGTTAGCTCATATCCAAAACCAGTTTCAGGGTGATTTTCTGAGTCCATTGCATGCCAGTTCCACAACACTTTGTCCGGAAATGACTGGATGAAACCAGAAATATCCTCTTGTGTTATGGCTAACTCAATCCCAGATCTTGCTACAGGCTCTGTGTTTGTGATTTTTGATATTATCAATGGACTTTATGGTTTTGAATGAATTTAAGCAGGGAATATTTTCTTTGGTGCTGGGAAACACTAATTAGTTCCACATGGAGACACAAACTCATTCATTTGTGTTTTCTAGGCAGAAAACTACAGCAATTGCTGCAAACAAACATGATATTTGTGTTTGTGTAGATGAAATTTTATGCACTTGCCTAAGAAAATACTTTGCTATTCTCCAAAACTAATTAGATTGTGAATATCTGAGTCGTTTGCTAACCAGTTCCAAAGGACTTTGTGTGGATATGACAGGATGAAACCAGAAATATCCTCTTGTGTTATGGCTATCTCAATCCCAGATATTGCTACAACCTCTGTGTTTGTGTTTTCTGGATATTATCAATGGACTTTATGGTTTTGAATGAATTTAAGCAGGGAATATTTTCTTTGATGCTGGGAAACACTAATTAGTTCCGCATGGAGACAGAAAATAATTTGTTTGCTTTTTCTAGGCAGAAATCTACAGCCATTGCTGAAAACAAACATGATATTTGTGTTTGTGTAGATGACATTTTATGCACGTGCCTAAGAAAATACTTTGCTATTCTCCAACACCAGTTTGACTGTGATTATCTGAGTCCTTTGCATACCAGTTCCAAAGCACTTTGTGTGGATATGACTGGATGAAACCAGAAATATCTTCCTGTGAAATGGCTAACTCAATCCCAGATCTTGCTACTACCTCTGTGTTTGTGTTTTCTGGATATTTTCAATGGACTTTACGTTTTAGAATGAATTTCAGTAGAGGAAATTTTGTTTTGTGCTGGAAATGCTAATTGGTTTCATATGCAGGTCAAACGACTACACATTTGTGTTTTCTAGGCAGAAAGCAAGAGCAATTGTTGCAAACAAACATGATATTTATATTTGTAAACATGACTTTTTATCCAATTGGCCAAGAAAAAGAGTTAGCTTTTATCCAAAACCAGTTTGAGGGTTTTTTTTTTTTTTGAGTCCATTGCATACCAGTTCCACAACACTTTGTCCGGAAATGAGTGGATGAAACCAGAAATATCCTCTTGTGTTTTGGCTAACTCAATGCCTGATCTTGCTACAGGCTCTGCTTTGTGTTTTTTGATATTATCCATGGACTTTATGTTTTAGAATGAATTTCAGTAGAGGAAATTTTGTTTTGTGCTGGAAATGCTAAGTGCTTGCATATGTAGGCCAAACGTCTTCACATTCTTGTTTCTATGCAGAAAGATAGAGCAATCGTTGCAAACAAACAGGATATTTCTATTTGCAAACATGACTTTTTATCCACTTAGCCAAGAAAAAGATTTAGCTTTTATCCAAAACCAGTTTCAGGGTGATTTTCTGAGTCCATTGCATACCAGTTCCACAGCACTTCGTCCAGAAATGACTGGATGAAACCAGAAATATCCTCTTGTGTTATGGCTAACTCAATCCCTTATCTAGCTATAGGCTCTGCTTTGTTTTTTTTGGATATTATCAATGGACTTTGTGGTTTTGAATGAATTTAAGCAGGGAATATTTTCTTTGGTGCTGGGAAACACTGATTAGTTCCACATGGAGACACAAACTCATTCATTTGTGTTTTCTAGGCAGAAAACTACAGCAATTGCTGCAACAAACATGATATTTGTGTTTGTGTAGATGACATTTTATGCACTTGCCTAAGAAAATACTTTGCTATTCTCCAAAACCAGTTTGCCTGTGATTATCTGAGTTTTTTGCATACCAGTTCTAAAGCACTTTGTATGGATATGACTGGATGAAACCAGAAATATCCTCTTGTGTTATGGCTAACTCAACCCCAGATCTTGCTACAACCTCTGTGTTTGTTTTTTCCAGATATTACCAAGGGATTTTACGTTTTAGAATGAATTTCAGTAGAGGAAATTTTGTTTTGTGCTGGAAATGCTAAGTGGTTCCATATTCAGGCCAAACGTGTTCACATTGGTATTTTCTAGGCAGAATCCTAGAGCAATCCTTGCAAATAAACATGATGTTTATCTTTGCAAACATGACTTTTTATCCACTTTCCAAGAAAAAGAGTTTGCTTTTCTCCAAAACCAGTTCAACGGTGATTTTCTGAGTCCATTGCATACCAGTTCCACAGCACTTTGTCCGGATATGACTGGATGAAACCAGAAATATCCTCTTATGTTATGGATAACTCAATCCCAGATCTTGCTACAGGCTCTGCTTTGTGTTTTTGGATATTATCAATGGCCTTTATGGTTTTTGAGAAAATAAGGCAGGAAGGGGTTAAAATGGAATTGCTTGAGCTAACTGCATATTGTTCTGCTTTTGTATAAAATAGCTGGGCTTGCAAAATGCTTTAGCTGAACTCGTAGCATGTGATGAATGAGATAATGGAGTATGTGATAATTATTTTAGGAGCTATGTTAAGTTTTTGGTCATGATGACCCGTATTTGTGCTTGCTCAAGGACTTTGTTCCCTTACCCTGGAAAAACCCTTTATCTTGTGATAATTTGTCATGCTTTGGTTTATCTTGTGATCTTTTGTAATGCTGTGGAGATATGCTAATGTTGTGGTTTTAAGCCTTAAATACTCTGTGCGATTGATGATCGGGGCCTCTCTTCTTGCACTGCACCAGAGGGTGCTGTTGTGCTTTGAGACGGCCCATCTGCGCAGATGTAATAAACTTCCTCATGCTTTTTGCATCGATTGGAGTGGAATTCGTGCTTCTGGGGTCGGTAGAATTGTGAGACACCTTGGGGGTCTTACAATATTTGTGTTTGTGTAGATGACATTTTATGCACTTGGCTAAGAAAATACTTTGCTATTCTCCAAAACCAATTTGACTGTGATTATCTGAGTTTTTTGCATACCAGTTCCACAACACTTTGTGTGGATATGACTGGATGAAACCAGAAATCTCCTCTTGTGTTAAGGCTAACTCAACCCCAGATCTTGCTACAACCTCTGTGTTTGTGTTTTCTGGATATTATCAATGGACTTTATGTTTTAGAATGAATTTCAGTAGAGGAAATTTTGTTTTGTTCTGAAAATGCTAAGTGCTTCCATATGCAGGTCAAACATGTTCACATTCGTGTTTTCTACGCAGAAATCTAGAGCAATCGTTGCAAACAAACAGGATATTTCTATTTGCAAATATGACTTTTTATCCACTTTCCAAGAAAAAGAGTTTGCTTTTCTCCAAAACCAGTTCAACGGTGATTTTCTGAGTCCATTGCATACCAGTTCCACAACACTTTGTCCGGAAATGACTGGATGAAACCAGAAATATCCTCTTGTGTTATGGCTAACTCAATCCCAGATCTTGCTACAGGCTCTGCTTTCTGTTTTTTGATATTATCAATGGACTTTATGGTTTTGAATGAATTTAAGCAGGGAATATTTTCTTTGGTGCTGGGAAACACTAATTAGTTCCACATGGAGACACAAACTCAACACATTCTTGCTGTTTAGGCAGAAAACTACAGCAATTGCTGCAAACAAACATTCTTTCTGTTCCTTCCTTAAGTGCTTACCACATGGCACTACTACCTGGAGGTTTCTTCCTTGGTTTTCCCAGGTGCAGTAGCAGGGTGTTGCTGCATTGGAAGTGGAGCAGCCTGGATTCAGTGGGCACACATATGGGAAGCTGACTTTGTATGTGGAGTGTTTATGACTACACCACCTCACCAGCCCTGATTCCATTGTTATAACTTGTTCGGGCATTAGAAGTGGATAAAGATGATACTGACAATCACACCTACATTTAATCCAGGCAGAAGCATCAGGCAAGGTCATGAAATAGATTCTAACTTCCACATATGTTCACCATTCACCCTATATCCTGCCCTTAGTCAGCAGTTAGATTGGAGTTGCATGATGCCACTGCCTCTCTGGGGACATGGGGAGGAAAAGAAACTCTTCTCACTAATTAACAAAAATAAGTAACTTGACAGGATCCAGAGAAATTGTGATAATTCTAACTGACTGCTGTCAACAGGGAAAAAAAGGCTCTCACACAACACCATACAACATACAGAGTTGCAGTGATGTGCCAGGGAATTCAGTCCCAGTTGTGCCAGCAGCATTGTAAATGCCTAGGTCACAGAACAGGTGAGTTGCCATAGAGTTTTCTTTTTATTATGGAAAACAAGTCTTTTCAGAGTGCAAGCTTTGAATTTATGCACTGATTCTGAGCCAAATTTGGGGGTAAGTTATTATACTGATGAACATATTTTTGTAGTAGTAACATATACTACTGAGCTTGTCATTTAGCTTCATGTCTGGTGTGCTTCTATGGACTCAAAAGTCTAGGTAATTGAAGATTCTGAATTTTTCCTTATTCATCTTTGCACTCACTGTGCTAACCACCTAATCCTGAAACTGTTGGATTTTTGGTCATGATTATGATTTTAAGGATGATCCTAAGAGAGCTTGTTTTGTTATAGGAATTTAAGTGAATTTCCACTTGAATAGGGGGGTGAGGGACTTGTTCTTCAATATTGCTTTCAAGAAACTTTTCAATGTGCTTTTGTAGATCTCTCATAAAACCAACAGAAGATGGGACAGGTAAGATTACCTCCACCTTTTACCTACAATGATGTCTCTAAACATGATTAGACTGAAGCATATAAAATTAGAATATGGAAGGAGTGAACAATATTTTAATGTATATTTCCAAATGGCCAGAAGAGAGAATTTTCCATGATCCGCTGTGAAGAGAAGGTATGCTTGAAGTGAGATATGCATTATTGCTCATTAAACAATGTATGCATAAATTGAAACATCACACTGCACCCAACAAATGTGTACAATTATGTCAAAAATGTTTGAAAAAATTTCAGAACATTCCTTCCCACAACCACTACAAAAAAGTAAAATACACCAAACCAGTGTCACTACCATAACATGTAAAACCCAAGAGATTGTATGTTACACTAACTGAATGAGTAGACTTCAAAAAGATCTTAATTCCTGACCCCAGTGCTTCAGACATTTGGTGTTGGACAATTCTTGCTACATCCATAATCAGTGAAATGTAAACACATTCAAGATAATGGTGGCCTGGCAAATGGCAGGAGGGTTAGCAACATCCCTGGTTTCTATAAGTAAGATGCCTGTAGCAACTCACAACCCTTCCTTTTGTTGTTGTCAGATACCATACAGGACTCCCAAATGAACTTGAATTTCATAGAGAGAGTGAATAATATTTTAGTGCATTAGAAATATCTCATGAAACACACATTAAAATATTGAGGGTTGAGGCAAAATCAAATTCAACTGAATATCTATATTTGAACTGGCTAAATATAGCAAATACAATCCTAGTTGTGATGTAGAAGTTATCTCCAGACATTACAATCTAAGGAGGAAATATCACTCCCAGTTGAGGTCTGCTACTTACAGATAATGTTGGGTATATGAAAGCAATGACTAAGTTACACAACTCTCTCTAGGATGACCAACCTGAATTAGTGTGAATTTCTTATCTGAGTAATATCACCATAAACTTAAAGTCAAGCCTTAGTGATTTCCTCCAAGCCTCTCTCTATTTTATAGGTAAAACTGCTCAAGAAGTGATTTTGTCAATTAAGTACCTTTTATAACTTCAGAGAATTATCCACACTGAGCAGCAAATTGGTTCACTTGGCATAGCTGTAGAATTGGTTTTGCCATTTCCTTAAGAAATCCCTTTAGTGGTTTGATAGATTCAATAGATTTCAAAGGGAAGTATCACGTGTCTACAACACATTAAAGCACAGACGAATTAGAAACAAGTCAACCATTTCACTAAACATATTTAATTAGGAAATATGTATTGAATTGAAAAACATTAATTTGATATGCAACAAGTTTAAAAACTGAGGAAGTGCTTACAAATTATGTATTTCTACCTGCTCTAGTTATAAATGGAAAAATGATGCATAGCGTGGCAGAAAGATTTTTCAGAAGTCTTAAAAAGTCCACACAATTCTAGGTCTTAAGGCAATTCTAAAGCTTTGTCATTTGGTTACAGAAAAGGATATATTACATTTGATGAACTCCTTTAATGTCTACTATCTATCCATGATCTTTTAACAGGAACAACATTTCCCTGGCCATTGTGGTCATCTGGGTAGTGAACCTGCAGATGGAAGATATGTCTGTCTACTTGTCTGTCTGTCTGTTTATCTATCTACCTACCTACCTATCTCCTCTCTCTGTAACTCTGAAGTCCAAATAAATAAATAAATCTTTGGGCGAGGGGAAGGAAAAAGTGGAGCAGATATTGTGGCAAAATGAGTTGAACAGCTGACTGCAACACTGGCATTCCAAATGAGCACTGGTTTGAGTTCCAGTTGCTCCACTTCCAATCCAGCTGCTTGCTAGTGTGCCTGAGAGGGCAGCGGAGGATGGCCCAAGAACTTGGGTCCCTGCTGCCATTTGGGAGACCCAGATGGAGATCAGGCTTATTGATTCAGCCTGGCTCAGCCCTGGCCATTGTGGCCATTTGAGGATTGAATCTGTGGATGGAAGATCCTTTTTCTAGTTTATCTCCCTCTCTATATAGCTCTGCCTTTCAAATAAATAAATAAATATTTGAAATTAAAAATAGAAGAATTAGAAAATACCTCTATTTAATTATGATACTAAGTACTGCTATGAAAACTAAGACACACAAGCAGACTTTTGGTTACCCAAGAAGCCACATTCATCTGATGTTAAGAAGCACAACCTTTGCCGCTCACCTGCTTATTCAACCCTACTCCCTTCGTTTCCTGACCTTTAACCCAGAATTCATGTGAAGATGGTTAAATTAAGTAAATAATTTAGATAAATGCCCACATATTATAGGGATGCATTGATTAATTGTAAACTCTAACCTTTAAGAGAGGACTGTAGCCTAAGGCCTTAGTATTTGGAAATAATACATTTGATACAATGAAGAATTAAAAAAAAACTTTTAAAAAAAAAGAAAAGTTTGTTCGTAAAATGGAACTCAGTCTAAAATGTAAGAAGTTTAGAATTCACACAATGGATAACTGTGTTCTAATTCACAGTGAAAAATAGATGAGCTCCTACAAGGAGCTGTATGTTATTTTCTGCCAGCCCACAATGAAACAGAAGGTGTAGCTATGATTTCCAAGGTCCAGTGGCATCCAGAGATGATTTTGTTCCCTCTGAAAGGTTTTTTGGAAAGCTTGATGAAATATAACTAATCCTAGTCTGCCCAATTAACTGGAATCAGATAGTATAATTGTGTGTGTGTGAGTGACTAAGTATGGGTGATTGTGTGTATGGGTGAGTGTGTGTATGAATGAGTATGTATGTGTGACTATGAGAGTATGCGTGTGTGTGTGCGTGAGGATGTATGTGTGACTGTGTAAGTATGGGTGACTGTGTATATGAGTGTGTATGAGTGTGAGAGTATGTGTGTCAGGATGTGTGTGTATGTTTCTTCTCCTTTAAAGAGTCCCAGTAGGCCGGCGCCGCGGCTCAATAGGCTAATCCTCTGCCTCGCAGCGCCGGCACACCGGGTTCTAGTCCCGGTCGGGGCACCGATCCTGTCCCGGTTGCCCCTCTTCCAGGCCAGCTCTCTGCTGTGGCCAGGGAGTGCAGTGGAGGATGGCCCAAGTGCTTGGGCTCTGCACCCCATGGGAGACCAGGATAAACACCTGGCTCCTGCCATCGGATCAGCGCAGTGCGCTGGCCGCAGCGCGCTACCGCGGCGGCCATTGGAGGGTGAACCAACGGCAAAAGGAAGACCTTTCTCTCTGTCTCTGTCTCTCACTGTCCACTCTGCCTGTCAAAAATAAAAAAAAAATTAAAAAAAAAAAAATAAAGAGTCCCAGTAAACAGATACATGGATTTACTAAGAAGAATCACATCATGCCTAAATGTTAGAACATACAAAATACTATAACTTGTACTCTTAAATGATTTTTAATCAAGAAAAAATTTACTAAAAACACTCATTAGCCCATTCTTTAAAATATTATGCCTTTATTATTTACTAGGATGTATAACTTTCTTCATATGGAGGGTTGAGAAGCAAATAGCTCAGGTATTTCTTTTTTATTTCTGGATGATTAAAAGTCAAAATCTACCTATTTATTTGACTTGACTTTACAGTAGAAACTGTAAATTATAAAAATAAACAATACAGGCCGGTGCCGCAGCTCAATAGGCTAATCCTCTGCTTAGCGGCGCTGGCACACCGGGTTCTAGTCCTGGTCGGGGCTCCAGATTCTGTCCCGGTTGCTCGTCTTCCAGGCCATCTCTCTCCTGTGGCCAGGGAGTGCAGTGGAGGATGGCCCAAGTACTTGGGCCTTGCACCCCATGGGAGACCAGGATAAGCACCTGGCTCCTGCCATTGGATCAGTGTGGTGTGCCAGCTGCAGCGTGTTGGCCGCGGCAGCCATTGGAGGGTGAACCAACGGCAAAGGAAGACCTTTCTCTCTGTCTCTCTCTCTCACACTGTCCACTCTGCCTGTCAAAAATAAAAAAATTTAAAAAAATAAACAATACATAAAAGTAATGATATAAAAATAATCTTAAAATCTGAGACAACCAGAGTTTCCAGCTCAAGTATTCAACAGCAGTTTGCTTGCATCTGCTGCTTGAAAGAAATGCCTTGTGATCATTCCCTATTGCATTGGCACTGGCAAGAAAGATCATAGTCTTTGGGTGTATCTTCTGCAACACATTTCTGATTGTCTTTCTAAAAGGACTTCCCCAATATGAGAAGTCAAAAATCACAGAAGTTCCATTTGTAGGACACTGCTTAAATACCCTTCACAGATAGAATTCTGTTCACATTGACTAAGTAGTACTTGCTTTCCAAAAAAAGTAAAATCAGCCAAAGAGAAAATCAGTGCTCTGCAATAAAGTCAACTTGTTGTACAAGTTAATAATTTCCTCAAATAATAGGGAAGCTCTGATATAAACATGTTTGAGCAAAATAACATGCAAATGACAAAGAAAGGCTTCCTCTTCCCAAACTGTGTAAATCATATCTCCATTGTCTTCTTCATCATTATTACTATTACTTTATATAGGGAGAGGCTGTGTGCAGGAGGGAGGAGAGAGAGAGAAGAAAACATTAAGTGACATTTACTTAGAAAACATACTGAGGCTGGCGCCACAGCGCACTAGGCTAATCCTCCACCTGCGGTGCCGGCACCCCAGGTTCTAGTCCCGATTGGGGTGCCAGATTCTATCCTGGTTGCTCCTCTTCCAGTCCAGCTCTCTGCTGTGGCCCAGGAACACAGTGGAGGATGGCCCAAGTCCTTGGGCCCTGTACCCACATGGGAGACTAGGAGGAAGTACCTGGCTCCTGGCTTCAGATCGGCACAGCATGCAGTAGCGGCCATTTGGGGGGTGAACCAATGAAAGGAAGACCTCTCTCTCTCTCTCTCTCTCTCTGTCTAACTCTGCCTATCAAAAAAAAAAACATACTGAATGTGAGATCCTACGAGAGGAATGAAATGATCATCAAAAAAATTTCTGAGTGTAAAATGTGAAGAATTGCTGGCCTAGCCTGTGCAGAGTGCACAAGCAAAGAAGGTTGGTAACAAGACTGTTGAAGGCAGAATGGATACAGTAGCAATGATTATGAATAACAGCAGAAGAGGCTTGCATGTGGTGCATAAATACCTTTCTAGAAGAGGAAGAAGAAGCTGAGGTCAGAGGTGCTGATCCTAGTACATTTCTTGAACAAAGGAGGCTATGAAAGGCAGTGAGTGTAGGACTGGTTTATGTGTGTGGAATAGGGGGAATGGGGAATTGACTATCTTGCTGAAATAGGAAACTCAAAAATAAAGTATCTTTTAAATACCATTTGATACTATCGTCCCTTTTAGAAATGTGTACACATAGCCTATACCCTATGGTGAAAGTGTGATATGTGATGTATGTGACATGTGACAATTACGAGTAGTTTGCTGTACAATGTACTATGAAATACACAGATTAATATGATATACTACCTATCCAGAATTACGTTACAATCAAGTTTTGGATAGAAGTGACTTAAAATTAACCATAAATAATTATAAATAGTAGTCCTTGAGGCACTATCAAGCTATCATGCGTCAAGGGTTAATACTTTGGGATACATAACCTTTTTCTTTGCTAGACCAATTTATGGGAAATAGCAATGATAATACCATGGAGTGGGCATTTTGTTAAGCAGTTAAGAAGCTGCTTGGGACACCCACATTGCATATTTGAGGGTTTGGGTTCAAGACCTGGCCCTGCCTCCAATTTCAGCTTCCTCTGATTCCCATGCTGGGAGGCAGCCCCATGTGCTTAGGGCCCTATCTTCTACATGGGAGATGGAGTTTAAATTCCTAGCTTGAGGCTTTGGCTTGATCCAGCCATGGCTACTGCAGGCATTTGTGAAGTGTATCAACAAATGGGAAGTCTCTCTCTTTCTCTTTACCTTTCAAATAAACAAATAAATACAAATTTTAAAAAGGAATTTTAATTCCATTATTATGTATGCATTTCAGAGACTAACCTGAATGTTATGTTAAACAAATTTTCCTAGGACAGTAGCTTTAACTGAAATCTGATATTTTTTTAAAAGCCAAATTTTAAATTTTTTTTTAATTTTTTTTGACAGGCAGAGTGGACAGTAGAGGGAGACAGAGAGAAAGGTCTTCCTTTTTGCCGTTGGATCACCCTCCAATGGCCGCCGCGGTAGGCACACTGCGGCCGGCGCACCGCGCTGTTCCAATGGCAGGAGCCAGGTGCTTATCCTGGTCTCCCATGGGGTGCAGGGCCCAAGGACTTGGGCCATCCTCCACTGCACTCCCCGGGCCACAGCAGAGAGCTGGCCTGGAAGAGGGGCAACCGGGACAGGATCGGTGCCCTGACTGGGACTAGAACCCGGTGTGCCGGCACCGCAAGGTGGAGGATTAGCCTACTGAGCCGCGGCGCCGGCTTAAAAGCCAAGTTTTAGATTAGATACAAAAAAAATTTCTACACCTACTTCTAATTTCTCCCAAATGGTATATGAGTAAGTTTATGTGAATCTGAAGATTTCACCTAGGTTTGCAGATAATCCAAGGGTACTAATTGTGTATTGGATCAAGGCACTCCATCCAAACCCATATTTTGATATTTTTTTCATATGTCATATATCATGGCTCATAACTTTTGAAATATTTAGTAAGTTTTTTAGAATTATATACCAGATAGAAGATAGCATTTCATTACACTGAGGGGGAAATGAACTGGGATTGTACATTTTTCTTGTACTTAACAGGTAAGCTGTCACTCTCAAAAAGGGACATGATTTGTTCCTAAATGTTATTTAGCAGCATCCCTACCCTTGCATACACACACAGCACACAGAAACACGAGTTAAGCACATCACTTGTTTCATATGGCAATAACTGTCAGAGTAGAAAATAAATCTTAGTAGCCGCACATGTTTTTAAAGTTTTGCACTGATTAACCGGAACTCTGGTTAAAATTACAGTTTGTATTGGGCATAGTTTTGCTTAAAACATTTACAGATTCAGAAAAGAAGAATGACTTGGGGAAATTAGCAGAAGGTTTGACACCTGAAGACTTGAGTTGAAAATCATTGCAATTTGCCGCTTCCATGGTCTTCTAAGCCAATCTCTTTTCAAGTTCAGGTTCCTAATTTACAGAATCCATGCATGATTGTTGCAAACAGAAAATTGAGAGAATTTAAAGTACAGATGTGGGAGATAGAAAATAAGTTTAGTAATGATACTTACTATTGATAATATCAAATAAAATGTACCATAAGTGAGATTTAATTAACTGAAAACAATTTTTAAGGACTTACCTTAGTTTTTTTGAAAGGCAGGATGACATAGAGAGAGGGAAAGATAAGGAAAAAGACATTTTCTATCTGCTGATTCATTCAGGAAATGGTTCACTCTCCCCAATGGCTGGGCCAGGCCAAAGCCAAGAGCCTGGAACTCCAAGTTTCCCACGTGGGGAGCAGGTGGGACCCAAGGACTTGGGCCATCTTCTGCTGTTTCCTAAGGCACATTAGCATGGACCTGGACTGGAAGAACAGCAGCCATGACTCAAACTGGGGTTCAAATGGAATGCAGGCTTTGCAGGTGGCAGCCTAACCTGTCACACCAAAATGCTGGCCCCTCAACTGAAAGTTTTACTGATGCATTTACTGGTATTTTAATTCCACTTAAATCACCTCACTGTCATTTGACATGTAGCATTTAGTAAAATGCATCTTTCTTTTCTTAAAAAATGAAATTCATTTTATAAAGGAAGTGATGCTCTATTAATACATATTTTTAAAAACTTGGCTGTGCTCACAATTCCTTTGGCCCGTCAGGGTTAAGTATGCTTGCTTTTAAGAAATAAAAGTGTTTTAGCAGGTCTGAGTGCTTTTATTTCTCTCATACTACCTTTTTATAGCTCCGTTACTAAAAACTCCTCAAATTGAAGCAGAAATCAGTGTCATTGTCATCTACTTTCAAAGTAAGTCAAACTAAAAAAAAAGTTTATATATATTTTTATGTATGTATGCAAATAATTCAGGGAAAATAAAATTAAAAGATAAGTTTCTGGGGTTGTGACACAGTCTCCACCTGCAGCACCAGCATCCCAAAACACCAGTTCATGTCCTAGCTGCTCCACTTCTGATCAAGCTCTCTATGTGTGGCCTGGGAAGGCAGCAGAAGATGGCCCAAGTGCTTGGGCCTCTGCACTTGCATGGGAGACCTGGAAGAAGCTCCTGACTCCTGGATTTGGATCTGCCCATCTCCAACCATTGCAGGCATTTGGGGAGTGAACCAGCAGATGGAAGACCTCTCTCTCTGCCTCTCCCTCTCTGTGTCTGTAACTCTGCTTCTCAAGTAAATATATAAATCTTAAAAAAAGTAAAAGCATAATCTGAAAAAGTACTTTTTCTATGTAATTTATTTTCAATAGCATTTATTTTAAATGCATGATACCTTCCTAATCTGAAGAAAGTAAGCCTACATTTGAAACACACTATATTTAAAATATCTTTCTGAGCCAGCCTTAGCTATAGAGAAATATGAAGAGAAATTTTGTTAATTATTGTATACAAAATAAACTTGAATGTTTATAATTGCTACCTAGTGTAATTTAAATATATTGATATAATCACCTCTACCTCTCAAATAAATAAAATATTTTTAAAAAGATAAGTTTATGTCAGTGTGAAGAACTTTTAAAACTATACACACTTTTTAAATAATATGCAATTTTCATGAACTTTAAAGATTTCCAACATGCATAGCTCCGAATCTTTTGTACCCCAAAATAAAATTACACTTTAATTCCGTTTTCCATGAACCTTTTGAAATCCTCTCAGATTTATTGTTTAAATATTTTAAATTGAATCATCATTTATCACAGATGCATTTAGTCAAATGTATGCAAGTTTTTTGGTACATATATAAAAATACTTCTAGAATTTTGATCATCACTCACTAAAGAAATTTCAGAATCCTCTTTATTTAAAACTAATTTAGAACAAATGCCCATTGTGTGGTGGCAGAATGGGGAAATTGCTCTGACTTGTACAATTGGCCATGTTCCATGGGACATGTTCCCTGCACAGAGGGAATTTCAAAGCTGAAAGCTAAGATGACGTCAAACAGCTCTTGAACTTCTGGAAAATTTGACAACTGGCTACCTGAAGCCCCTATTAACCTGTTCCAGCACACTCAAGACTGCAACACTTTACTATTTCAAAAAAACTAAATCCTGGTGTTCAAAACCTGTCATACAATATTGGATAGTGAGAACACGTTAAGAGAGAAGTTTGATGAGTCTAAGAGGATAGGATTACTTCTTTCACAAGTGATGCTAATGATCAGACACTAGTATTTAGAATGGTATTCTATTTTTTTTACATTTTAAGCTTTTATTTAGTGTGAAAGATGCATAGGAGAGTGAGGGCTTTATTTATAGGAGAGATAGATCCGCGTTCATACCAAGTACCAGGAACCAGCCACGTGGAAGAGCATCCAGGCCAGGAGGCATAGTGCAAGTTGGCCCAAAGGCCATGTGCCCTGAAGGCACAGGGCTACAGCCAGCCCCCTACTGGCAAGAGGCCAGGGTGACAAAAAGGAAAAAAAAGGGGGGAATAGACACACTGTGTCACAGGTTTTTAATCCATTATCAAAGGGGAGTGGTTAATTAACCTGATTGGCCAGTGGGTGCTCAGATGTGGCCAGGTAGGGGCATGAGGTCACACAGGAGCATGGCAAAGGCATGGTCTTCCAGCTCACAAGCCTAATCAATTTTAACCTGTATGTCTGTCTACTTCATTTCCCCCTCAGAGACTTCATCCCTTAATCCTAAGGGAAGTTGATGGGTGTAAAATCATCTCTTCTGTAAATGCTTCCTGCTTATCGGGGCATAGTGCAGGCCCTGACTATCCAGGGTCTGGAATTCTCTGCATAGCCTATCTAACAAATTCACTTTGTGAGCTGGAGCAGTCTTGGTCATTGCCAACGTCTGTGTCCCCTGCATGGTCAGTTACTCCCAGAAATTGAGTTCTGAGGCTGGCGTCATGGCTCAACAGGCTAATCCTCTGCCTTGCAGCACCGGCACACTGGGTTCTAGTCCTGGTTGGGGCTCCAGATTCTGTCCCAGTTGCCCCTCTTCCAGGCCAGCTCTCTGCTGTGGCCAGGGAGTGCAGATGGAGGATGGCCCAAGTCCTTGGGCTCTGCACCCCATGGAGACCAGGATAAGCACCTGGCTCCTGCCATCGGATCAGTGCGGTGTGCCGGCTGCAGTGTGCTGGCTGCAGCGGCCATTGGAGGGTGAACCAACGGCAAAGGAAGACCTTCCTCTCTGTCTCGCTCTCTCACTATCCACTCTGCCTGTCAAAAAAAAAAAGAAATTGAGTTCTGAAACATATAAGTTTGCTGATTAGCATAAACAAAACAAACAAAACCAATTATAAGTGAGGTGCCTCTTAAGATGAAAACAACGTATTTTTCATATTCCCAGATAGTGGGTAGTGATAGGTTACCCTTATGTAGATTATAACCCATTTAGCTTGAGTATAGAGAATTATAATAGAATAACTCATTAGGTAGCTTTATCATCAATGACAGTTCCCAGAGATAATGAAGAAAGGCAGGTGCAGCATTTTTGCCTTAAGGTACAGCATTCACCTGTGAAGATTTAAGAGGCAGAGTTTAATACTAATTTAAGGGAGGTAGTCATACTCAATATCACCTGGTAAGGTCCCTTTCATTTAAACTGAAACTGATCTGAAGAGGATCTTCTTATGAATGGCTTGCTCAGGAATTGTTAATATTGGAGTTTTTGCTAAAAACTCCTTGATTCCTTTGAACAGCTTTTGTAGCTCCCATGTCCAGCACATTGTGTCTATGTCAGAGGCTTTTTAAGCAAACACAAGGCTTATAATCCAAATCCTGGAATCCATAACAACTTTTGTTGCTGCACTTTTCAGTACAGAGTCTGCATCAAGGCCTCTTTAAAGCTATATACAAAGGCTTAGAATCTGAATCTTGGAATCCAAATTCCATAGAATTCTGTCATCAGCAATTCCCAATATCAGAGCTTTTATTTATACATTCTTTAGTTCTCTGGAACAACTTTAGCAGCTACACTTTTCAGTACAGAGTCTGCATCAGGGCCTCTTTAAAACTATATACAAAAGCTTGGAATTCAAATCTTGGAATCCAAATTCCACAGAATTTTGTCATTCTCAGAAATCTCCTCAGCTGCCTTTAAATAGCTGACCCTATGTTAAAACATATGAGATAGAAATTTCACAGAGAGACATGTATCCAAGATTTTACATTTGAGGCATTTAATAAACTTTAAATTGTTGGACCTCTCAGTTGCAGAGATGCCCACTTGCTCGGGAGGACGCCCAAAGATCCAGACTCCAGACCAGTTGATGCAAAAAGCACGAGGTTTTTATTGAACATTTGCGCAAACGGGCCCCCACCTCAGGCGGTGAGGAGCCCTGAGCAGCAGTTTCACACAGGTTATATAGGCAACGAATTAGCATATTCCTAATGCACATGCGTAGGATTGGTCAGTTCAGAGGGACCATTAGCATATGGGAGAATGCTGGCGAAGAATGCTGGTGGAGAGTGCTGGTGTAAAATGCAGAGGTGGCACGGGATTGGCTGGTTCGGAGGGACAATTAGCATACCGGAGAATGCTGAGGGAGAGTGCTGAGGTGTTACAGGATTGGCTGGTCGCAGTGACATCATAAGTGCGCGCCTAGAGACTCTCCGAAGGGGAGGGGCAGCTCTGCTCTGGGCGCGCCTAGAGGTTTCCCGGAGGGGAGGGGCAGTTCTGGTCTGGGCGTGCCTAGAGGTTCTCTGAAGGGGATTGACTTTTCCTTCCCAGAGAATGTCCTGCCCGCTGGACTCTGGGGAACATCTAACCTCTTAAGAAGCCCCTGATATTTGCCCAGGCCTAGTTTCTTGTCCCTCTCCCCCATAAGGGTCCTTCAAAATAAATACTTAAGAATACAGGCAATGGAGCTTGACACTTAGCCACAACTAGAACTTATGATGCATAATATCACACAATAGCACAAAGTAAATCTTTGGAATTAAGTTTTACCATTAATGTTAATACTTGAGCTCTTTTGAGAACAGAGGTCCTACATGGGAAGTTAGTACACAGTGACTCCTGCTGTTAATTTAACAATTAACACTCTTATGTGTGACATCAGTGATCACCCAAGGCTCTTGGTATAACCTGCCTAGGCCATAGAAGCCTTTTGAGTTCCACAAACTCCATCAATATTCAGACAAGGCCATAAGCAAAGTGGAAGTCCTCTCCTCCCTCTGGAGAAAAGTACATTCTATTTTGATGACCACTCCTTTCCACTGGGGCCTCACCCAGGGAGGTTCTCCACATAGGGACACTTTTTCCATGAGTGCCCTGGATTTCCATGCCTGAAATGCTCTTGTGGGCTTTCTAGCCAGACCAGAATGTCTTTAGGGGTGATTTTTGAGGTCATGGAGTGCTACTTAAGGAGATTGCCACTCTGTGAGTCTGCTGTAAGGACTCCCTCCCATGTTGGAGCATTCACTCCTTTTTAATTTTATTTACTATTAGCAGTTAACATTTAATCCTATAGACATGATCACTTTAAAACTTAAGATGTTAACATTACCATCTAGCCCAAGAGGATTTGCGATCCCATATCAAGTTTTAAACTGTACCCTTAGAAGTCAGTCTGTAGGAATGTATGCAGAGCTATACAGCTTTACAGTCTCTGTAGGACCTGAGAAAATAAAAACAGACACAAGTCTTCATGAGCTTAATTATTCTTAAGCATTTTACACAGATACATTGCATTAGCTATAATTTCTTAATCCCATCTAGTCGAAGGGCCTCCCAGTTATTAAGTGTAAATCTGTCATGGAGTCTCCAAAGGAGCAGATGTAGAACTATCCATAGTTAAATCACCTTGTGGGGCCAGTGCTAGGCTAATCCTCTGCCTGCAGAGCCGGCATCCCATATGGTTGCTGGGTTCTAGTCCTGGTTGCTCCCCTTCCAGTCCAGCTCTCTGCTGTGGCCCAGAAAAAGCAGTGGAGGATGGCCCAGGTGCTTGGGCCCTTGCATCACATGGGAGACCAGGAGGAGGCACCTGACTCCTGGCTTTGGATCGGCGTAGCTCCGGCTGTTGCGGCCATTTGGGAGGTGAACCAACAGATGGAAGACCATTCTGTCTGTCTGTCTCTCTCACTGTCTGTAACTCTACCTGTCAAATAAATAAATAAATTCTTTTAAAACCACCTATTAACCTGCGGAGACAGGAGGTAACTGTCTGTAACTATCTGTAACTCTACCTGACAAATAAATAAATAAATTCTTTTAAAATCACCTTGTAACCTGGGGAGACAGGAAGTAAATAGGGCTAAGCTTTGGCCCAGTTATATCTCTGATCATCTACCTTAACAGGTAATCTGACATCTCAGAGCTACTATACCTATTATAGAGCTTAATGTATAAAATCACACTCAGAGGGAAAAATAAGGAAATAATGTAGTAAAATCTCATTCAGAGGTGAAAATAACAAACTAACATAATAAAATCCAGCTCAGAGGTGAAAGTAACAAGCTAACATAATAAAACATGATTTAGTATACATTGCTCTATTAATCAGGCATGTAGCATGTGGTTGGTCATGGGGGCCACCACCATGGGGTGGAGTCTGTTGCCCATCTTACTATGAGGGTGGAAGTTCCCATGGTGGGTCACCATCTTGGGGCATAAGTCCCACCCTCCACGTAGAGTGGTATTCTAAAGTTCATCTGTAACGCTCAGAACATCTTTCTGATTCATTATTTATACTTCTTGCTGTGTTGATCTGACAAAGAATCCATTGAAATATATAAATTGCTCTGCTGAAGCCATGGTGTACAAAGGAAATCCTCAGCACTGTTGTACATAGTGAAATATATTTCTTTTCAATCATATGTAACACAAGTGTACATGCATTAACGATTGCTACTCATAGATTATTGGGATATCCAACAATGATCACCACATCCAACTGTTTTATTCTTCAAATTAAATAATAGATATGTCTATCCCAAAACACAGAAAAAAATTATAGCATAACGAGCTTCCCTTTGGGATCTCAATATTAGAATGTAAAAGTAGAGAAATGGTTTCACACCAGTGGGAAGAAACTACACATTTCTCCTGATTGTCAGAACATGTTTCTTTCAGAATAGATATTGGAATCATCTATAATAATTCTACACTGGTGTTACTTGAAGGATTGGCAACTTAGCTTTGGAAGTAATAGAGAATCCAAATTGGCAAGACTCAAAAGAAGCATTGCTCAAATCTCACTTGACCACATTTTGAAGCACTGTACAATGTAGCTGAAGCATACAAGTACATGTTCTCTAGAAAAGAGCTGTCTTACACAGGGTAAACAGAAGGGAAGTTGCCACAGGAATACACAAACACATCTTGTCTTCTGGGTAGTGTGCATGGGTATTTTTGAGTAGTTAAGTTTTGTGTGTTTCTACACATGTACTTTGGCATTCCTAAAGATAAGTTTTCCTACTTTATACCTAATATTAATTATAACATCAAGGGGAATCTTCCCTACATGGGCACTTACTGCGAAACACTAAACATGAATAAGAATGTT
Source organism: Lepus europaeus (assembly GCF_033115175.1). Taxonomy (NCBI): domain Eukaryota; kingdom Metazoa; phylum Chordata; class Mammalia; order Lagomorpha; family Leporidae; genus Lepus; species Lepus europaeus. The sequence continues at coordinate 84,516,699 of NC_084832.1, forward strand.
TTTATTATTAAACTCCCCATTAGTAGCCGCACAGCATAATTAATCTGCCCTGCAGCTCTATTGTGTGGTGATAGCTATGGGAATGAAAATGGCAACAGCCTTGTCATTTGTTTGCTACCTAACAGTTGTAATCCCTCTATTTTCTATATATTGCCAGCTTCATAGATTCCTTAAATGGCCAAATGTGATAATATCCAGGAAATCACTTTACAAGCTGTCCCATAAATAAATATGGAACTTCATCTGAGAAGTGTCTATGGCATATTGGAAACATATTTTCACAACACGGTTGTACTTTATTCCAACTGTTATATCAGATGAAGTGGCATCCGTTCTCTATTTTCATCTCTCTCACATACTTACACAACAACTCCTTCTACTCTGGAATATACTATCCCTCAATTGAGGGAGAGGCTCCTCTACAACACAGAAGACTTAAGTGTGAGGAGGTATGTCAAACTTGGTAAAGTTCATGACAGTGAAGGCCTGGAGTGTTAGAGATACTTTTCCTTACTTGATTATATTTTAATGCCTTTATTTTGAAAGAGCTCTGTTATATACTTAGCTATAAAACAATGTCACATGAAAAAAGAGTACTGCATGGAACATGATAAGGTTTCTATAATAAAGAGTTGTATTATTCAAAATTATATCTAATAACAAATTTGGCAAGATAGCCAGGATTTTTCACTTAAAAAATCACACTGACATACAACTAAAGTAGTCCAGAGTATCAAAAAATGATGAACGAGTCAGCAAATCTGTGTCCGTCCTTCCTTTTGAAGGTAGTAATTTATTTCAATGGCATTTTCTCTTTATATTCCATTATTCTTAATTACCATATTCACCGTGTTCAAGTGCTTACTTCAAAATGTATTTGCCACATTAAATGAAATTCTTATATAGTATTATCCACGTATCCAGTGGGTTTAAATGCATGTGCATTGAAAAATAAATATAGTATATGTATTTATCACAATACATAAATCATAGGTAAAGCTTACACTTTAATATTCACAAATAAAACTCAATATTTTGGGGGAAAGCTTTAATATAGGTATTTAATTTGTTCTAAGAAAAAAGTTTTTTTTTTCAAATTAGGAGAAACATTGAGATTTCTGTTCAGAAAAATGAATAACCATGCAATTCTCATAAATCTTTAACACTCAAACATACACAGAGTGGATGTTAGAAGAACATTCTCAATGATAATATTTACCTATAATGTAAGTTTGCCTCATGAGCTCATCAGGACAGTGTCTCAAAGACATCCCGTACTTTCAAGATTAAATGGCAAGGCTGGCACCATGGCTCATCCTAGGCTAATCCTCCTCCTGCGGCGCCGGCACCCTGGGTTCTAGTCCCAGTTGGGGTGCCGGGTTCTAGTCCCAGTTGCTCCTCTTCCAGTCTAGCTCTCTGCTGTGGCCCGGGAAGGCAGTGGAGGATGGCTCAAGTGCTTGGGCCCTGCACCTGCATGGGAGACCAGGAGAAGCACCTGGCTCCTGGCTTTGGATCAGTGCAGTGCACCGGCCAGAGCAGCCATTTGGCGGGGTGAACCAATGGAAGTTAGACCTTTCTCTCTGTCTCTCTCTCACTTTCTACCTCTGCCTGTAAAAAATTTTAAAAAAAGATTATATGGTAAGATACTCCAGACATGAGTTCAAAAACAGATTTTAGTAAATTCTACAGCTAAGCTCAAAAGGCAAGGGTCTACTTTGATGGTACTATTTCTTTGTCTTCTCATGTTGCACTATTTCCTTTCCTTAGCAATCTTACATATTCATGGAAATTCTCAAGGATCATATTCTAGATTCCAAAAGGTAAAGAGAGGAAGCTCAATTTTATGCAACATGAAGCTAAAGCTGCTGTGAGCAGTCCCTACATACTAGCTGAACTTTCTAACTGTAGGAGCCAACAATAACAAGTTATGAAAAATGTTATTACTGCAACTTTCCCAAAATGTCTAGAATGTAAATTTCTCATTTTAAGAGATAACCATTTAATACAACATAAGACTTTGAAATTTTAATCAACTTTAATTGCTCGGCGCCGTCCTCGTCCAGCAAGAGACAGAGACCGAACACTTTGCACGGGGTTCCTTTATTGCTCGGCAAGCAGGAGATCCAGCTTCGATCTCTTCTGGGCAGGAACTTCCCTTACACCCGCGTAGCAAGGGTTTATATGCACAATACACGTCACAAATCAGGTGATAGGCTAGAAGCGCGGGGATAGGACAATCTCGTGGCAAGGCGGGAAGGAGCGAGCTAGAGCGGGAAATCTAAGGCGGGAAGGAGCGAGCAAGAGCGGGAACTCCCTGAGATGAGGAAGAACCCGGAAGCAGGGAGTCGGCGCCATCTTAGGGGCACGGTTCCTCCGGTCTGGTTCCCTACATCTCCCTCCTTTTGTTTTTGCACAAATCACATCCCCGACGGCCCTGGCTCATGAGGGCCGGGAGAATATTTACTAGGCAGAGAGTAGAGGTGCATACCCAGCGTGCTTGTGATCCGTTAGTTACGGAACTTCAAGGGCCTGGCCACAACCCCTGATGTCTCCGTTAGGGATCAGTTTTTATTCCCTTTTGCTGGGGCAGGCTGGGAATTGAACCTGCATGCATATGCATATGCTCTCCCAGGACCCCCGGAACCCCCGGGTGGACTCCTGCTGCAGTACCTTTGGTCTCGCATACCCAGTTTTCGCTCCCCGTCAGGGATGGGTGATACAGCCCAATGAATGAGAGGGGGAACAAGACAACTCGAGGAAGGTGTGTGCCTGATGGAGGCATTGTCCATATGTAGCCGCGTGGTAGGCCGGGGATCCCCTGGAGGGGCAGATATGCAGTTTTGTCCCCACAATCAGCTGTGGCGATGTGAGTACGCTGCAGTACGGTGTTGCTGGTCCCCCCCTTGCAGTCGCAAGGGTTGCCTACGTTCTGCAGTAAAGCAGTGGGGTTGGAGTTAAAGCCCGCATAAGAGCCAGGGAGCAAAGCCGCTGCCAGTATGAAGAAGCGGAAGGGGTGCATCTCACGTCTCGTTGTTTTGTTGCAATTTGTCGTCCTGTGAGAGCGTGGTAATCTCGGTTATCTCGGGGGAGATGTCGTCCGTAGGTGATAGAGGTGTATCTTGTGGCGGCGGGGCTGTTTTTCTGACCAATCTTTCCGGTATCCAGAGAGGTTCTCTTCCAGATTCCTGTGGGAAGACACAGACCGCGCCTCGGTTCCAGCATAATACCGGATCCGGGCCGTACCACTTTCCCGTGAGGACATCTTTCCAACGGACATAGCCTCGTGAAGATGGCTCCTTTAACATGTGTCTCTCAGCGGGGGACATAGAATGATCTGTCAAATTCAAAAAGTTTATAGTAAACAGTGCAAGGGAGAGGCGCATTCGAGGGGTTTTGCCCGTGGCAATTCCCTCCTTTTGTTTTAAGAGAAAAGCCTTGAGGGTTCGATGAGCCCTTTCAATTATGGCCTGTCCCTGAGGGTTATAAGGGATTCCAGTTTTATGTTGTACCTGCATACGGGTGCAGAAATCTTGGAATGATTTACTTGTGTATGCAGGACCATTATCTGTTTTTAAAGTTTTTGGTTTGCCCCAGGCTGCCCATGCAGCAAGGCAGTGATTAATGACATGGGTGGTACGCTCACCCGTCTCCAGAGAAGCAAAAATTACTTGGGAACAGGTGTCAACTGACACATGAACATACTTTAAGGTCCCAAACTCGGATATGTGGGTGACATCCATCTGCCAGATATGTCCTGGTAGTAATCCTCGGGGATTAACCCCCACCGAAGGCACAGGGGTTAAAGTAGGGCATGCGGCACAATGGCGAACAATATCGCGAGCGGCAGCACGAGAAAGACCGAATTTGGCGGCAAGGGTTTTTGCGTTTACATGGAACTCTGAATGAAACTGGATAGCCTGCTCTTCTGGGGAAGAAAATTGGAGTATCCAAATGGGGCGTGTGGCTTGATCAGCTATAGCATTGCCTGTGGTCATGGGTCCAGGTAAGGAAGAATGAGCTCTAATATGAGTAATAAAGAAAGGAGCAGACCGATTCCAAATAGATTTTTGCAGGGTGAGGAAAACTGTCGCTACGGAGGATGAAGAATTGACTAGTCCTGCGGCCTCAAGGATAGACACAGAATTAACCACATAGCGTGAATCAGACACAATATTGACAGGTCCGGGGAAATCAGAGAAGACTTGGTTAACTATAAGAAGTTCAGTTACCTGGGGGGAGTTAGTAGCGAATTGGAATGTTTTTGGCACAGATCCTGAAACAACATATGCACCGACTCCTGTTTTAGAACCGTCGGTATACACTACTGGGGCTCCCTGTAAGGGCTTTTGGGATGTGGACTTTGGAAAAATAACTGGGTGAGACTGAACAAAGGTTAGCAAAGGATCAGAGGGTGTTCTGTTTGTAATAGTTGCGGAAGTGGAGCAGACTAAAACCGCCCAAGCATCAGTACAAGCGATTAGCACACGTACCTGTTCCATGGAATAGGGGACAACAATGGTGGATGGTTCGCGTCCAAAATGTTGGATAGCCCTCTGAATGGCTAGGAGAGTTATCTCCGCCACTGCCACGGGATAGTAACTAATAGATCTAGTAGATGACATTGAGGGATGGATCCAGAGGAGAGGCCCATCCTGCCATAGGACCGCGGTGGGCTGTTTAAGGGTGTCGAGGACCCAAAGAGTAAGGTCTCCCGCAGGGTCCCAACGTTTTAGGGCAGCTTTACTAAGGGCATCGTTGACAATTGACAGTGCTTGTTTGGCCTCAGAGGTGAAGGTTCGGGGGGAAGCAAGATCCGGGTCTCCTTTAAGTATATTAAAGAGGGGCTGCAATGCAGCATTAGGAATGTTAAGGTAGGGCCTAATCCAATTGATATCCCCTAAAAGTTTTTGTAAGTCATTTAGAGTGGAGATAGCATTGATTTTTATTTGAATTTTTTGAGGTCTAATTTGAGTAGGGGCGACTATAGCCCCAAGATAAGAAACTACAGACGACAATTGCACCTTATTAGGTGCAATATGCAGCCCTGCCCCTTCCAGCACTTGTTGGAGTGTACTGTATAAGGCCAGGAGCCTCTCTGCTGTGGGGGCTGCACACAGTAGGTCGTCCATATAATGTAGGCACCTGCAGTCGGAATATCGGTCTCTAAGAGGTTTTAGTACTTGGGCTACATAGACTTGACACATGGTGGGGCTATTAGTCATACCCTGAGGCAAGACTGTCCACTCCCAACGCTTGTCCGGTTGTTCCTGGTTCTGGGTGGGGACAGTAAAAGCAAAACGTGGGGTATCCTTTTTGTCCAATGGAATGGAAAAGAAACAATCCTTAAGATCTATTACAATAACAGGCCATTGGTTGGGAAGTGCCGAAAGCAGAGGAAGACCACGTTGCACAGGGCCCATAGGCTGCATCTGTGCGTTGACTGCCCTAAGATCATGTAAGAGTCTCCATTGACCTAATTTTTTGCGGATGGCAAAAATAGGCGTATTCCATGGAGAGGTGGATGGGATCAAATGACCAGCGTTGACCTGCTCCAAGACCAGAGTGTTGACTGCCTCCAGTTTCTCCTGAGATAGGGGCCACTGTGGAACCCAGACGGGTACGTCCGTTAGCCACGAGATGGGTAAAGGCTCCACTGGTTTAGGAGGCGAAACAGTGACCCCTAGGAAAAACCCAGGCCAACTTTACTTGGTCTTTGTTTTGGTTCAATGGGGGAAGGGTGGCCCTGGAGCTGGACACCGAGTCCCTTGCCTGGGACGTAACCCATATTTTGTAGCATAGATCGTACTGCAAGGGAAGTGGTGACCAAAGCAACATCCATTTCTGCCAGGACGTCTCTCCCCCAAAGGGAAATGGGTAGAGGTAAAATGAATGGAGAAAACTGTCCTCTATGACCCTCGCTATCCTGCCATGACAACAAGGCTGCACTGATTTTTGGGAAATGAGCAAAACCAAGTCCTTGCAAGGTTTGTTCCGCCACATTTGTAGGCCATGTACTAGGCCAGTCCTTTGTTGCTATAATGGATTTGTCGGCTCCTGTGTCTAAAAGTCCCTTAATGTCCTTGCCATTAATCTGCAACACTAAAGTGGGACGTTCATTTAAAAGCATATGTAAGCCGGTAAAATTAATGCCAGAGGACCCAAAGTTACCAGTGCCGCGAACGTGGTTTTTAGCTGGGATTAAAGAGTGAAGACTGGGCAGTAATAACATTTGTGCGATACGGTCTCCAGGATTGATTACTAAAGGTCCCTGAGGGGCCTGAACCATGATCTTTACTTTACCAGTGAAATCAGAGTCAACTACCCCGGGGATCACAGCTAGCCCTCGGAGGGCGGCGGAGGACCGACCCAACACTAATCCAACCGAATCCGGGGGCAGAGGACCGGAGCAGTCGCTCTCCACTAATTGTACCCCCATCTCCGGAGTTAAGAGGAGAGGGGAGGTGGCGCGGAGGTCCAGGCCTGCGGACCCGTGAGTGGCACGGGCTGAGGGTGCACTGGGTGTAGCGCAGACACGGGAGGTGGAACCTGAGAGTAGATTTGATTTTGGGGGCTCCTCGCTGGGTTGGGGAGCCCCCTCTGGCCGTTTTTTGGCCCCTGGGCGCTACCTGTAAGTGGGTTGCCATCGATATCGAAAGCAGAACGGCATACCTCTGCCCTATGAGGGCCCTTGCGGCAACGGCGACAAGGCTCTATGCCTGAAGGCTGTGCCGTGGAATACCCATGGCTGAGATTGGGGCAATCGCGTTTTCTGTGACCCGGTTGATGACATTGGAAGCAAAGTCCTGAAGATATGGGGGGTCGGGTCGATTTAGATTTTGGACTGTTTTCTTTGACTTTTGCCAGCATCGCAGCTAGGCCCGCATTAGTAAGTGGCCCACCGGTATTTCTGCAGTATTTTAACCAGGAGTCCAGAGATTTATGTCTATATTGTCGAAGAATGTTTTTGCACTCTTTATTAGCCTGCTCAAAAATAATTTGTTTGACCAGTGGCTGAACGTCAACCTCGGAAGGGAAAATACGCGACGCAGCCTCAAGTATGCGAGCGACAAAATCAGCGAAGGGTTCGGCCGTGCCCTGAACGATCTTGGTGAGGTGGCTAGCTGAGTCACTTGGATTGGACGCCTGCCTCCACGCACGTTGGGCACAGTTGGAAATTTGCCTGTATACTTGTCTAGGGAATTGGGTCTGGTCAGCCTGATAAGGTCCACGCCCTAAAAGCATATCAGCATTCCACGTAGGGTGGCCGTCCTCAGCATTTTCATCTGCCTGGTCATGACAGCACTCTGTATTCATAGATTGCCACAAAAGAAAGCCGCCTGGACTTAAACAGGCCCGAGCCAATTGGGTCCAGTCGCTAGGTGTTAAAATGGACTGGCCGACTGATTCAAGGAGTGACAATGTGAATGGGGCTGTGGGTCCATAGTCATGGACCGCAGCCTTAAGTTGTTTTAATACTGTCATGTCCAATGGTTCGTGCCGGGCCTCTCGCGTGCCCAAAGCCAAAACAGGGTAAGCCTGAGCGGGGGCAGCGGGAGCGCCAGTTCGCAACTGTTTCCAGGCTTGTTGATGAAACTGTCTGCCTGAAAAAGGTGGCACATTTGGGACGTTTAATGGCCATGGCGGCACGGGTGTTAGATGGGGCTGAGGCACGCCTACATGACCGCCAGTAGGAGGCGCTGCGTCTTTAATCTGATGGGCGGGCACGACATCGATAGGAGGAGCCGTAGGCACTAGAGGGCGTAAACAGGCATCTTTTAACTTTTGCCGCAGCTGCGCATACGTAGGAGGCGGGGATTTAGGATCGCCGTCCCCTTCCCCCTCAGACTCAGAGGAGGCGGAGCCACATTCGGAGCCTGAGGCCAGTGAGGAAGTCTGGCATCCCGTGTCCTTAAATTGTATGAGGTCCCGGGCGCCGTCCGAGCTCTGAGAACGAACTTCCTCGAGAGCCTCGCGAACCGCCGTAAGAGTCGGGCGGTCCGCTCCCACCGACCTCTCCTCTTGGAGGCACGCCCGCAGTAGTTCCCATAAGGGGAGAACAACGGGGTCGATATCGGGTTCCTGGGGATCGTTAACTGTGCGCCGGAGATCCTTTCCTAATTTCTCCCAAGACTCAAGAGTTATTTGGCCCTCGTGGGTGAGCCACGGCGCAAAGAAATCAACACTTCCAAGGAACCTGACAAGTGTGGTCTTAGAAACCTTAATCCCTTTGCTACGCAATAATGCTTTTAACGGATTAAGCAACATTGAATGGCTAGATGAATTTCCCATTTTCAGTTTAAAGCGGGAAGACACGTCCGCTATCTTATTTTTAGTTTAAAGCGGGGGAACAAGTCTGCTATTCTTTCAGTTTAAAGCGGGGAAACACGTCCGCTATTCTTTCAGTTTAAAGCGGGGAAACAAGTCTGCTATTCTTTCAGTTTAAAGCGGGGAAACACGTCCGCTATCTTAGGGTGCGTCCACCCTCCAACCACGAGATATACCTCACTCGCGGGGCCCAGACGGTAAGACTGACCTCGCTTACCTTCTACTTACCGGGCAACGTAGAGGAAGTTCCCCGTACGGGCCACCAGCTGCTCGGCGCCGTCCTCGTCCAGCAAGAGACAGAGACCGAACACTTTGCACGGGGTTCCTTTATTGCTCGGCAAGCAGGAGATCCAGCTTCGATCTCTTCTGGGCAGGAACTTCCCTTACACCCGCGTAGCAAGGGTTTATATGCACAATACACGTCACAAATCAGGTGATAGGCTAGAAGCGCGGGGATAGGACAATCTCGTGGCAAGGCGGGAAGGAGCGAGCTAGAGCGGGAAATCTAAGGCGGGAAGGAGCGAGCAAGAGCGGGAACTCCCTGAGATGAGGAAGAACCCGGAAGCAGGGAGTCGGCGCCATCTTAGGGGCACGGTTCCTCCGGTCTGGTTCCCTACATTTAATAATCAATTTTCCTAGGATTACCATGAGTGCATTAGCTTATCTTATAAAGAAATGACTTCAGAATTCTTTTATTTTTGAACTTCTCATTTTACAAACTGTTTTGAAGGGCTCATGAGACAAATTCAACTAATGGAAGCAGAATAAAATCAGAAGAATGTCTTTTACTCACTTGTTGAAATAAAGGAATCTAGTCTTCAAAATTATGACTATTAATTTGTTGATTGCATCAGGCTAGAGATACTCCCATAGCATTCAAATCCTTCCTTAACGATGTCCACTATTTATTTTAAAAATTAATTAATATTAATCATGTCATGATATAATATCATTATATTTATATATCAATATGATTGTAATATTTAAGAAGCCATTAGGACTTAGTGTAATGCTTGCTTCTCTGAATTATTAACAGCATAACTAATGAGTATTCATATAAAAAACAGCTACTTTGAAAAAGAAAGCTGTATTAGCATTCTTTAGTTGAATAAAAAGACAAGTTTGAGCCATGCACTCCAGATGTGGGGATTGCTTTGTTTCTTTAAAATGGAGCCAACTACACATGAACAATAATTGGAGAAAGAAGGAGAAATGACATCACCAACCTTTGCAGGAGGGACTGTGCTTGGGAGGCTCAGACAGTCCCTTTTTTTGAAAGCTGCATCATCCTTGCTGGGACACAGAGGCAGGCATGTCAGGCCAGAGAACTGATCTGGGTCCTTCATTGTCACTCTCAAAGTCTTACATAAAATTGTCTCCACATTCCATAGAAATGCCACAGTTTTTCAGGAAAAATACAGACCTAAGACAGTAGTTTATTTTGGCTGGAACTACAGTTCCCAAACTGAAGAGTTACTGGCAGAAATAGAAATGAGTTTGGAAAAAAAAAAGTTTCCCTGAACTGAGACACAGCGAAAGTGCTCCTTTATTAATTCCCTGGTGCTCTAGGACCCCAATCAAGGGTCCTTTGTTAAGAACCTCTCAAAGTGATGAGTCACTCATGGGAAGTGGGAAGCTTTGGGTCTGCAGTGACTTACCAAGGGAATTCCTTTTTCCTCAGGCACCCCCTTGCCAGCAGAGGTATAAAAAGGCAGCAGCAAGGCCTACCTGGTGATGATGAGGCATTGCCCAAATGCAGGCAGCCAGGTCATTCACTCACTAAGGCACAACCACCCTGGGCTCTGGGCAGGGCTCTCACAACCCCTTGAGATCCCCAAGCATCTGCTGCTCCTGGGCTTCCCCATCTTTGTATCCCTGTACTCTTTCCTTAAGCATGGCAACTGCTCCCCGGGCTGATCTCCACTAGGATTCATCCCCATGTCTCCCACAATTCACCATTGTCAACATGTTACTTACCATGTGACTTCCACTCAACCCATGTTTATTGAATATTTGCAGTGGGAGGTATTCTGTTCCTCACTAGGAAACTGATGAGTAAATAATATACCATGTGACTTAATTAAGTAGCTTATGAAAGTAGTGGGCTTTTGTTGGGTGAAGGGTGGGGTGTTGGGGGTATGGGGAGTGGGGGTGGTACAGGGGGGCAAATCATGAACAAGGATAAAAATAAGTTCATAAATATCTAGTAACATCAAAGTACTGATTGAGTGACTAAAGAGAGATGCAAATATCCATTGGTTATCAAAGAAGAAAAAGGCACGTACAACTGGGGAATCATGAAAAGCTTTCATGAGCAGATCAGGTGTACCACGGCTCTTAAAGAAAGGACAGAGCCACTACAGTGGCAGAAAAGGGCTTTCCAGGTGACAAGAAAAATAAAAGCAAAAAACATAAGCAGGAGGCATAAAACAGTATCTGGAGTACAAAATACAGATGGGAGCGATGAGAAACAGATTCCAGAATGATAGGTTAAGGCCATGAGGGGCCTTGAATGAATGACAAGCTGAGAGAGGCAGTTGTTTGTGAGCTAAAAAAAGTGTTGTCACAACAGAGAGGAAGGGGGATGGCAAAAGTACAGGTGTCCGATCTAGGGAACCATGGGGCCCTGAAGACTAGACAGGGACATGGTGATGCTGACAAGCCATCATGAAGTCAGGAATGAGCTGAAGTCCAGCAGAGAGTCCAACATTCCAGGAAGAGTAGGGCGGAATCTCTCCGAAGAGTTTGCATTCTTTCCACTATTCTCCATACCCAGTGGTGGATCAATCACAATAGTCTGTGTAAGTCTCCTTTGAGATGGCAAATACTGAAGCTGTTGGCACTGCCTGCTACTCAAGATCTCAGGGCTCCCAGCTGTGGTGGTGGCACCTTTGAGGCATAGACCAGGGTTTGTTCAAAATCACAGGCCCAGCGCCATTCCACCTCCACATCCCATAATATGCTGGGCTCTACCCACCTGTGCGCACCCCTCTCTGCCCGCCCCTCCATTCCCATGTTATAATAGTTTGATAGATACTTAAAGTTTCTCAATTTCCCCTAAATTGATTAATATGATAGCATCATAACTAAAGTGACATGATTAAGTAGGCACTTACATAAAATATGGGAATTGAGCTTTTAGAACACATTTTGCTGTTAAGAATCAACCACACTGTTTTTAAGAAGTACATTAGCCTGAGAATGGGAGGCACTTAATCTGCAATTTAAAATGTCTAAATGCCTGCAGGAGTGGGGAGATGAATCAATCATTCTAAAAACACAGTCATTTCAAAGAGGCGTTCTTGAACAGGCTTTCCATTTATGACTAGACCAACACACTCAGTTCCCTCTGTAATGCAAGATGCACTTATTACACAGCTGTTAATGAAGAGGATGGTGCTTCTCTACCTATGAAAGACAGCTAATCTCTGAAAAAAGCTAGCCTCGCCTCACAAAATCCAAGCTTACAGTTTTGGCAGGGTTAGTTCGACTCTACCTACATGAGCTAATGGTCACATTTTCCAGTGCTCAACTGAGGTAGCAGGTGCTAAGTGTTACCACCATCATAGTTATATAATCATATAATAGCAACTAAAGAGTCAAGTAGGGTAAAATAAAATGGTTTTATGGTTATACAGAACTTTGCAATGTTAACCATTTCATTTTCATTTTAGGCAACACCATTTTCACACCTCGAAATAAAAAAGTATTGTATACACTGTGGTTTGTTCTCTCACCCTCTTATTTATTTATTTATTTATTTATTTATTTATTTTTGTGCTAAGAAGTCTAGACCAGAAAAGCAGCACTATCTCTGCCAGTTAATTTTGGAAAAGAAAAAGAAAAATCAATCAAAACTCTTATTTAGAGAAGTCTAAATTTAGCAACTTTGAGGTCTTCAAATAAGAGTCCCACACTAACTTAATATTTTTCAAGAATGTGTATGCCTTTTGGTGGCTTCTGTTCCTCCATTTTCCTAACTAAAAGCACTTGAGTAGCTATGGAAAGACATCTTGAAACAACTCTACTTGTCTTCAACTTAAATGTACTTATCACACTGCTCCAACAGTGTGAACATCAGCAGAGTAGTTGAGATGGCTTCGCTCACATAACACAAGGCTTGAGGAAATATATCTGTATAAACATGTTTTTGGGGCTGGTGCTGTGGTGCAGCAGGTTAACGCCCTGGCCTGGGAAAGCAGTGGAAGATGGCCCAAGTGCTGCACCCATGTGGGAGACACAGAGGAAGCTCCTGGCTCCTGGCTTGGGATCGGCACAGCTCCGGCCGTTGTGGCCAATTGGGGAGTGAACCAGTGGAAGACCTCTCTCTCTCTCTCTCTCTCTCTCTCTCTCTCTCTCTCTCTCTGTCTGCCTCTGCTGTCTCTGTGTAACTCTTTCAAATAAATAAATCAATATTTAAAAAATAAATAAGCATGTTTTTGAAAAATAAGCATGTTTTTGAAAAATAGTGGATATATATATCATACATTCTGCTCTGCAAGGTTTTTTTTTTTTGCTTAATAATGTAAATATATTTTATAGCTAAACAGTATGTTTCTTCATATGAATTTATCATATACTATTTAATGAATACTGTACTGTTAGATATTTACTTTTCTTTCCACAAGTTTCCCTAAGTAAAAGTTTCCATAGACCCTTCTGAAACCTATTTTTTCCATAGAAAGATTTTTTTTAGGAAGTGCTTATGTGGGACAAGAGTATATAATAAACATAATCTGTATTGCTAAGACTTTTGGTACACGTCACTGATTTCTTTTGTAAATTCACACTCTATTCAATGGCCATTGCCTCATATATGTCAAAATGTCAACAGCTGCAATAATTGTTTTGAATCTGATGAAAAACACATACTTTAATTTGTATTTATTCAATTTCTAAATAAATTAAACACCTTACTGAGTTTGCTGATAATTATATATATTATACATAGTTATTATTATATATTATATTTAAGATAAATAATATATAGTATAATGTGATATATTCTTATAATATATAATTATATATTATACATTATATAATTATGTTTATTATATATGTTATGTAACTATATAACTATGTTATATATTATATAACTATATAATATATAATACAATAAAATATACATGTATGTGTATATATATACACACACACAGACACTCATATATTTATTTATTTATTTTCTGACAGGCAGAGTTAGACAGAGAGAGTGACAGAGAGAAAGGTCTTCCTTCCATTGGTTCAACCCCCAAATGGCCGCCATGGCCAGCATGCTGAGCCGATTCGAAGTCAGGAACCAGGTGCTTCCTCCTGGTCTCCCACACATGTGCAGGGCCCAAACACTTGGGCCATCCTCCACTGCCTTCCTGGGCCACAGCAGAGAGCTGGACTGGAAGAGAAGAAACCAGGACAGATTTTGGTGCCCCGACAGGGACTAGAACCCAGGGTGCCTGTGCTGTAGGCAGAGGATTAGCCTAGAGAGCCGTGGCACTGGCCACAAAGATTTATTTATTGTATTTGAAAGGCAGAGTTACAGAGAGAAGAGATCTTCCATTCACTGGTTCACTTCCCAAATGGTGGCAACAGCCAGGGCCATGAAGAAGCCAGGAGCCAGGGTATTCTTCTGAGTCTCCACATGAATGCAGGGGCCCAAGCACTTGGCCATCCTCGGCTGCTTTCCCAGGTGCATTAGCAGGGATCTGGATGGAAAATGCAGCAGCAGGGTCTCCAACAGCGTCTCAAGTGGAGGCTTAACCAACTACTCCACAAAGCTGCCCCCAGTGCTAAGCATTTTACAGTCACGAACTACAGTTCCATGAAGGCCCATTCTTCAGGCAGCAGCTCAACCCACTAAGCCACAGTGCTGACATCTGATAATTGTATTTTAAAAATTTTTTTAAATTTTTTTATTTATTTATTTTGACAGGCAGAGTGGACAGTGAGAGAGAGAGACAGAGAGAAAAGTATTCCTTTTTTTCCCCATTGGTTCACTCCCCAATGGCTGCTACAGCCAGTGCTCTGCACCGATCCGAAGCCAGGAGCCAGGTGCTTCTTCTGGTCTCCCATGTGGGTGCAGGGCCTTAGCACTTGGGCCATCCTCCATTGCCTTCCCAGGACACAGCAGAGAGCAGGACTGGAAGAGGAGCAACCAGAACAGAATCCAGTGCCCCAACTGGGACTAGAAGCTGGTGTTCCAGCACCGCAGGTGGAGGATTAGCCTATTGAGCTGCAGCACTGGCCAATAATTATATTTTAAACATCATTGATCATATCTTTAATTCTTTTTTCAGTTGGGATGTCCAGATTTCTAAGATAAGAAATTTTAAAATATCACATATATTTACTATTTGTTATATATTATACATGTGTAAAATTATAATGTTAAAAATGATCAACTTTCTACTTTGACAAAAAAATTAGGAAAGCACTTAGTTGCATTTTTGTTTAGATGGATAACAGGTCATTGAAAAGTCCATGAAAAATGCTGATTTTTTTTTACTTTTATTTAGTAAATATAAATTTCCAATGTACAGTTTATGGATTACAATGGCTTTTCCCCCCATAACTTCCCTCCCACCTGCACCTCTCCCATCTCCCACTCCCTCTCCCATTCCATTCACATCAAGATTCATTTTCAATTATCTTTCTATACAGAAGATTGATTTAGTATATATTAAGTAAAGATTTCATCAGTTTACACCCACACAGAAACACAAAGTGTAAAATACTGTTTCCGTACTAGTTATAGTATTAGTTCGCATTGAACAACACATTAAGGACAGAGATCCTACACGAGGAGTAAGTACATAGTGACTCCTGTTGTTGACTTAACAATTTGACACTCTTGTTTATGGCATCAGTAATCTCCTTACGCTCTAGTCATGAGTTTCCAAGGCTATGGAAGCCTTTTGAGTTTGCCGACTTTGGACTTTGACCTTATTTAGACAAGGTCATAGTCAAAGTGGAAGTTCTCTCCTCCCTTCAGAGAAAGGTACTTCCTTCTTTGATGGCCCTGTTCTTTCCACTGGGATCTCACTCACACAGATCTTTCATTTAAGTCCTCTTTTTTTTTTGTCAAAGGGATCACATAAACAAGACTAGTGTCTGCTAATACTAACTAATAGGATAAAAAAGGGAGAGAACGATCCAACATGGGAAGTGGGATACACAGCAGACTCATAGAAGGGCAGATGTCCTAAACAGCACTCTGGCCTTCAGAATCAGTTCTTAAGGCATTCGTATATGGCTGAAGAGCCCATGAGAGGATTTTAGGCATGGAAATCCAAGACACTCTGGCAAAAAAAAAAGACCTAAATGATTATCTTTTTTATAAAAACATGATTTATTTGAAAAGTAACTATGCTGCAGTTATTTACAGTAGTACATAAACACATGTTCATTATCCTATTAAGTGAAATGTTATTAGATAATACATTGTCTCTTATAAATAATTTTAAGCAATTCGAGTTGTCTGTATTAATCTTTCTAACCAATAATACAATTGTATAAAATAATTTAATAATGACTTAAGTACTCTCAAATGGTTTTTTTATTATTATTTGAGCGAAGACAGAGAAAGGGAGGGAAAAATTAACCATCTGCTGGTTTACTCTCCAAATTCCTCAACACTCAGAGTTGTCAGTCAGTCAGTCTGGGTCTCCCATATAGTTGACAAGGTCCCAAGAGCTTGGGCTATTACCTGCTGACTTCCAGGGTGCAAATTGGCAGGGAGCTGGAATCTGGATCGACAGCCAGAAATTGAATATGAATTGAACTGAATTAAGACACATCTTAACTGGGGTATTAAGTGCTAGGCTAAATGCTCACCCTTGTCCAAGATAATTTTTAATGAAGATGTTCAAAATTAAAGGAAGGTCTTCTGGAGCTGCCATCATAATGCAGTGTGTTAAGCTGCCACTTGCATGCTAGCAACCCATGGAAGACTGCCTGCCGGAGTCCTGGATGCTCTGCTTTGGATCCATCTTCCTGCCAATGTGCCTGGGAGGGCAGCAGAGCATGGATCTAAGTACAATGGACCTTACCAACCAAGTGGGAGACCAAGATGAGTTCCTGGCTCCTGTCCTTGGCCTGGCCATGCCCTCGATTTTGTGGCCATTTGGGGATTAAACCAGCATATAGAAGAACTCTTTGTTTCTCCCCATTGACCCCATCCCATTCTGTCTAAAGCTCAACCTTTCAAATAAACAGGGAAACCTTTAAATAAAAGAGAAAGCTTGTCTTCAGTTTAAAAAACAAAGTACGAATAAATCTGTATGAACCAGAACTAGAGTTTCTATGGGGATACTTGGGCAGGAGGACACAGGAACCCTGTGGCCCTGGAGCAAACTTTAGGGAAAACCAGAGAAGCCAGGTGTTCCTCCTGCTCTCTAGGCCTCTCTTGCTGTGTGTAGTCAGTCCTTCACAATGCAGCCAGAGTGGATCTCTAGATGCAAACCACATTATTAAGTAGCTTGTGGTGACTTTAACAAATTTAAAATTTACACATTTGGGCTTGTGCCATGGCCCAATAGGCTAATCCTTCACCTGCGGCACTGGCACACCGGGTTCTAGTCCCGTTCGGGGCACTAGATTCTGTTTCGGTTGCTCCTCTTCCAGTCCAGCTCTCTGCTGTGGCCCGGGAGTACAGTGGAGGATGGCCCAAGTGCTTGGGCCCTGCACCTACATGGGAGACCAGGAGAAGCACCTGGTTCCTGGCTTCAGATCAGCACAGTGTGCTGGTCACAGTGCACTGGCCGCAGCGGCCATTGGGGAGTGAACCAATGGAAAAGGAAGACCTTTCTCTCTGTCTCTCTCTCTCACTGTCCACTCTGCCTGTCAAAAGAAAATTTACACATTTGTTCACCTCTTGGCCAAGACAGAGCATCTCGTGGCCCTTCCTTTGCAGAGAAATCCCAATAGTGTAGAATAATCCAATACAATCCCATCAAGGTGGCATGTACCAATGCCATCTCACTAGTCCAAGTGATCATCTTCAGTTCACAATTGATCACACTGATAGGTCTAAGAGTCAAAGGGATCACACAAACAAAACTAATGTCTGCTAAAAGCCAATGTTTTCAAGCACAGAGGGAACAGGGGTAATGAATAAAACATGTTTTTTTTTTTTTCAGTTTAAGAGTAGAAATCAAGGCCGGCGCCGCAGCTCACTAGGCTAATCCTCTGCCTTGCGGCGCCGGCACACCGGGTTCTAGTCCCCGTCGGGGCACCGATCCTGTGCCGGTTGCCCCTCTTCCAGGCCAGCTCTCTGCTGTGGCCCGGGAGGGCAGTGGAGGATGGCCCAGGTCCTTGGGCCCTGCACCCCATGGGAGACCAGGAGAAGCACCTGGCTCCTGCCATCGGATCAGCGTGGTGCGCCAGCCGCAGCGCGCCTACCGCGGCAGCCATTGGAGGGTGAACCAAGGGCAAAAGGAAGACCTTTCTCTCTGTCTCTCTCTCACTGTCCACTCTGCCTGTCAAAAAAAAAAAAAGAGTAGAAATCAGCTTTCAGGGTGTCAACATAATGGCCTCCATTCATAGTTACTATTAAATAAAGATTAAATGTTAAATATTTAGCCTCAAATTTCTAATCTGAGGGAAAACATATATTGTCATATCTTGCACTTAATTGTTTTCCTTTTCAAATATTTTAGAGACTTACACAGAACTGGAAAATATTCCCATTTTTATTTACATTCTTCCTTTCATTCATTGATGACTTTCAATAATAAAGCATCTTCATTTTGAAGAGTTCTTACCCCAAAATTAATCTACTACTCCCAGAAAAAGATTCTATAGTTTTGAGACTTTTAAATTGTTCAACATTCTCCTTAGTCTTTGAGATCCAACAGAGTATTTGTTTCTACTCTAAAGAAAATACTAAAATACACAATTCAGTAACACAGAAATGAATAGTAAAACACAATGATGGAATATCTAGGAAAAATTACAATATGATGCATAATTAGTTTGAGTAAGATGTAACTTTGGGTTTAACTTTCAATTTATTAAGTGTACTGTGTACCTGTCATTCTATAATGCCAAGCATATAGACAAACACTGTTCCACAACAAATGTTTTATGAGTTGGTATTATAAATAAAATATTTGCCATTTTACAAAAATCTATTATATGCAACATCTAATAAAATTCATGTCTCCAAATCATGTCCTGTTTTGGATTAAGTTCTGATTTTTAGGAAATACATACTTATATTCACTAATTTGAAAGAACATACTTACAATATATATTGTATATCCCCCACAAAAAAAAAAAACTAGCATTACACCGATTAATCAATTTTAGTTATTTTAACTGAAAGTGGGCAGTTTATACCCTGTTCCCACACTGCTTGGAGAACAATCAAATGTAATGGAAGCCAAGCAATTGACGCTATTTATAGACATTCTCAGAACCACCTACTTTGTACTGATTGTTTTAAGCACCATTGTAAACTTTCGATTTTTAAGAGTCCCTTGGAAGATGTAGCAGATGTTGGCTTGCTAATCATGCTGGAAAACATAGGAGGCTCAAAGTTACAAAAATGTTAACACATATAAATTAGTATTAAACTTGGTTATTTTCAATTGCCAATAAACTATAATGAAGGCCTAAAGTCCATGAATATTTGTTTCTGAACCCCTAAGCTTCTATGATTTGTACATGTGTGTATTCATGTGTATTTGTGAAAGAGAAATGCATATAAATGCATACTGGGAAATGTTACACATTGTACTTTTAGCATCATTACTATGGATACAGATGTGAAGTTTATAAATATTTGGGGTGCTTTTTAATATTTCTAGTGATTCAAATGATGTTAGAATTTAGCATGGTCATTATTAACAATACATGTACAGTTAGGTGTTAGATTCAGGCATTCAGACTTTACCATAGTTGTATGGAGGGGAACGGGGCCCATGCCCTGGAGGACAGCAATGCCCATTCAAGAGGGTTATGGGGCCTGGCCCTTCAGGGTAAGGAGGGTAGCAGGGCTCCACCCTAGAGGGTGAGGAGGGAACCATGGTCCTGCACTGGAAGGCGACTGGGGGAGAAGGGCCCAGCACGGGAGGGCAAGGAGGGGAGCAGGGCCCGGCCCTGGAGGGTGGCGGGGGGAGCAGGGCCTGGCCCTGGATGACAGCAAGAGGTGCGGAGCCTGGACCTGGAAGGCAAGGAGGGGAGGAGGGTCCATGACCTGGAAGGCGAGGAGGGGAGCAGGGCCTGGCACTGGAGGGTGAGGAGGAGAGCAGGGTCCAATCCCTAGAGGGTGAGGAGGGGAATGAGGCCTGGCCCTGGAGGGCAAGTTGAGGAGGGCCCAGCCCTGGAAGGCAAGGAGGGGAGAGGTGTGGTCAGGCCCTAGAGTGTGGCGAGGGGAATGGGGCCAGGCCCTGTAGGGCAGCAAGTGGAGCGGGGCAGGGCCATGGAGGGCAAGGAGGGGAGTGGGGCCAGGCCCTGGAGGGTGAGGAGGGAATGGGGCTAGGCCCTGGAGGGTGAGGATGGCCATGGGGCTCAGGCCCTGGATGGTACGGAGAGAATGGGGCACAGGCGCTGATGGACTAGGAGGGAGGCAGGGCCCGTGCCCTGGAGGGCAGTGATAGCAGTGCCCAAGGGGAGTGGGGCCTGACCCTGGAGGGCGAGGAGGGGAGGGGGGCCTAGCCCAGGACTGTAAGGAAGGCCACAGGGCCTGACCCTGGAGGGCAAAGAGGGAAGCAGAGCTGGGCCCTGAAACGTGAGTAGGGGAGCAAGGCCCGACCCTGGTGGGCATCAAGGTGAGCAGGCCCAGGCCCTGGAGGGCAAGGAGGAGAGCAGGGCCTGGCCCTGGAGGGTGAGGCAGGGAGCATGGTCCTGACCTGGAGGGTGGCAGGTTGAGCAGGGGCCAGCCCTGGAGGGCAGCAAGAGGAGCAAGGCCTGGCCCTAGAGGGCAACATGGGGAGCGGGGTCCATGCCTTGATTGGCAGTGATGCCTGTTTATGAGGGCTGGGCTCTGCTCCCCTTCTCACCCTCCAGGGCCAGGCCCTTCTCTCCTCAGGAACAGCCATCACTGCCCTCCAGGGCATGGCCCCTGCTCCCCTCCTCACCTCCAGGGCCTGACCCCACTCCCCTCCTCTTTCTCCAGGGCTGGACCTTCCTCCCCTCCTGGCCCTCCAGGGCCTGGGGCCTTGTGCCCTGCTCACCCTCTAGGGCCAGGCCCTGTTCCCCTCAGGCATGGCCATCGGGCCTTCCAGACCATGGGCCCCCCGCTCCCTGCTTCGCCCTCCAGGTCCAGGCCTTCTCTTCATGCCGCCCTCCAAGGCCAGACCCTGCTCCCATTATCCTCCAGGGCCAGGCCCTGCCCCTTTCAGGCATGATCATCACTGCCCTCCAGGACATGGGCTCCACTCCCCTCCTCACCCTCCAGGGCCAGGCCCACTCATCTTGCCGCCCTCCAGGGCAGGGCCCTGCTCCCCCGTTGCCCTCAAGTGCAGGACCCCACTCCCCTCCTTGCCCAAGAAGACCAGGCCCCACTTCCCTCCTCGCCTTCCATGGCCCTGCCCTGCATACCTCCATGCCCTCTAGGGCAAGGCCCTACTCCCCTCTCTCATAGCCCTCACTTCCGTCCTGGGCATGGGCCACGCTCCCCTCACTGCCTTCCAGGACCTGACCCTGCTCTCCTCCTTGCACTCCAGGGCCAATCCTTCTGCCTTCCTCACCCTCCAGGGCAAGGCCCCGCTTACATGTACGCCCTCCAGGACCTGGGCCCGCTCCCCATGATGCCCGCCAGGGTCGGACCTCGCTCTGCTATTCAGGCTCCAGGGCCCAGCCCTGCCCCCCTCCTCACCCTCCAGGGCCAGCCCTGCACCCCTCCTACCATCCTAGGCTAGGCCTCCCTACCCTCCTCGCCCTCCAGGGTCAGGCCCCACTACCCTCAGGCATGGCCATCACTGCCCTCCAGGGCATGGGCTCTGCTCCCCTCCTCACCCTCCAGGGCCTGGCCCTACTCCCCTCCTCGCCCTCCAGGGCCTGGCCCCACTCCCCTCCTTGCCATCCATGGCCCTGCCCCCTCCATTCGCTGCCCATCAGGACTTGACCCCACTCCCGTCCACACTTTCCAGGGCCTGACCCCGCTCTCCTCACTGCCTTCCAGGGCCTCACCCAGAAATCCTCCCACCAACCAGGGTCTGACCCTGCTCCCCTATTTGCCCTCCAAGGCCTGGCCCTACTCACCTCCATGCCCTCCATGGACTAGGACCCGCTCACCTCACTGCCTTCTAGGGACTGGCCCCATTCCCCTCGCCACCCTCTAGGGCCTGACCCCACTCCCTTCCTTGTTCCCCAGGGATGGACCATGCTCTTCTCCTTGCCCTCCAGGGCCAGGTCCTGTTACCCTCAGGCACGGCCATCACTGCCATCCAGGACATGGGCCCTGCTCCCCCCTTTGCCCTCCAGGGCCAGGCCTGCTCCTCTTGCCTGCCTCCAGGGCAGAGCCCTATTCCCCCACCACCCTACAGTGCAGGACCCCAGTCCCTTCCTTGCCCTCCAGGGCTGCACCTTGCTCCCCAACTCACCCTCTAGGGCCTGGACCCTGCTCCCCTCCTTGCCCTCCAGGGCCAGGCCCTGCTCTCCTCTCATTGCCCTCAAGGGCCTTAGCCCCGCTCCCCTCCTTGCCTTCCATGGCCCTGCCCCACTCCCCTCGCCACCCTCTGGGGCCAGATCCTGCTCCCCTCCTCACCCACCAGGGCCAGGCCTGCTCATCTTGCCGCCCTCCAGGGCAGGACCCTGCTCTCCCGCCACCCTCAAGTGCAGGACCCCACTCCCCTCCTTGCCCAAGAGGGCCTTGTCCCACTTCCCTCCTTGCCCTCCAGAGCCAGGCCCTGCTCCACTCTCCGCACTCCATGGCTGGCTGGGCCCAGTTCCCCTTGCCACCAACTAGACCCTGCAACCCCCGCCTCCCTTCAGTGAAGGACCCCACTACCCTCCTTCTCCTCCAGGGCTGCACCTTGCTCCCCAACTCACCCTCTAGGGCCTGGACCCTGCTCCCCTCTTAACCCTCCATAGCCCTGGCCTGCATTACTCCATGCCCTCCAGGGTAAGGCCTCATTCCCCTCAGTCTTGGCCATCACTACCCTCCTGGACATGGGCCCTGCTCACCTCACTTCCTTCCAGGGCCTGACCCTGCTCCCCTTCTCACCCTCCAGGGTTTTCGCTGCTGCTTTCCTCACCCTCCAGCGCCAGGCTGAGAGAAAATAAGGCAGGAAGGGGTTAAAATTGAGTTGCTTGGCTAACTGCATATTGTTCTGCTTTTGTACAAAATAGCTGGGCTTGCAAAATGCATTTTTTTAAGATAACTAGACTTTAGCTGACCTTGTAACATGTGATGATTGTGCTAATGCTTTTATGAGATAATGGAGCATGTGATAATTATTTTAGGAGCTATGTTGAGTTTTTGGTCATGATGACCCCGTGTTTATGCTTGCTCAAGGTTTTTTGTCCCCTCTCCCTGGAAAAACCCTTTACCTTGTGATGTATTTGTCATGCTGCGGTTTATCTTGTGACTTTTTGTAATGCTATGGAGATATGCTAATGTTGTGGTTTTAATCCTTAAATACTCTGAGCGGTTGATGATCGGGGCCTCTCTTCTTGCACAGAGATGGCCCATCTGCGCAGATGTAATAAACTTCCTCTTGTTCTTTGCATCGATTGGAATGGATTTCGTGTTTCTGGGGTCGGTAGAAGTGTGGGACACCTCTCGGGGGTCTTACATTCTTGGGGGCTCGTCCGGGATTCGAGACCCCAGACCCACGCTCCATTTTCCAATCGGAGGTAAGTTTTTGCTGTTTTAAGTGTTTTTGTGTGTTCTGTTGATTTTTTTATTTTTTCCCAGGGCGCTTGACGTACCAGAGGTTTATGTTGTACGGGCGCTAGGCGTCCAGGCGCTAGGCGCCGAAAGAGTTGAGCCAGTAGTAGGAAAGGACAGACGTGTCCGCGACCCCTGGCTCGGGCCCTGGGGGACGCTCCAGTGGCGGTGTTTTGGGGGAGGCTGGCTAGGCCGCTCTCCCACCAGGTAAAAGGTTTTCTTCCCCGGGAGAAGAGGGCTGGTGGCAGCAGCCACTCCCGTCGGAAGTTTTGGTTTCAGTTTTGTCTCGGTCTTCTTCCCCGGGAGAAGGGCTGGTGGCAGCAGCCGCTCCCGTCGGTGGTTTCAGTTTTGTGGGGAAGTTTTGGTTTCTTCTTCCCCGGGAGAGGGCTGGTGGCAGCAGCCGCTCCCGTCGGTGGGTTCAGTTTTGTGGGGAAGCTTTGGTTTCGGTGTAAGTTTTTCTTTCCCGGGAGAGGGCTGGTGGCAGCAGCTGCTCCCGTCAGAAGTTTTGGTTTTGTTGCGCGCAGGTCTCGTCTTATTAGGGCACTCAGGTCTTGTTCCATTGTTGTGTGCAGTGTTTTTGTGAGTTTTGTAATTGTTATTTGTGTTTTAATATACTTTCCTTATTTGCCTTTCCCCTTCAATATGGGACAGGAATTAACTACACCTTTGAGTCTTACTTTATGAGTCTTAATTGGGAAAACTGCAACGCAAAGTTGTTTATGTTGTTTATCTGTTTTCAGTGTTTGAGTGATTACCCAACTGATCAGAAGTGTACTAATTGTTGGCCAAACCGCTTGACTCTGACAGCTTAAATTCTAAACTGAGTCTTCCAACTTTGGGCTTCCAGTCGGATCCCTGGAACTCTCAAAGGATGAGACTCTAAAATTTGTTAAAGTAAAATATATTAAAATGCTTTAGACATGTTTCTCTTAACGATGAAGATCTTTTTAAGGTTATGTCCATGTTTGCTGTCCAGGAGGAGTTATTCTTATGTTACTTAAAAGCATGGAAATGTAATTTTGACTTTTAATTCAGAACTCAGTGTCTTAAGCCATCTAGGCATCAATGCTAAGCAAAATGTAAAAAAAATGTATTGTACTTTTCACATCTTAAATTCGATAGGAGAGACTGTTTGAGTTTGTTAACATGTATTTTTATAGATTGTCTATACATAACAATTCAAGACTATGTAAAAGTAACTACAGGTATAAAGTTTCAGAAAATGTGAGCAAGTCATAAAAAGTTTTAAAAGGTTTACAACTTTAAAATTGTTTACAGAGCTTTCTTTAAGTTAAGTGCTAATGCCAAAATTACATTGACCTAAAGTTAAAGTCTGATCTTCTGTTACAACAATGAGGTTTTTTTTTAAAAAAAAAAGTACGCTAATGTTAGTAAATACCTAAAAATGGTCTAAGTTTTAAAATCTGTTTTTGCAAAAATTGTAATGTCTATTTTAACAGTGTCTACTGAATCAGTTATTCTGCCATTTTTAGAGTTAGGTCCTATAAGCTCTTTTTGGCTCTGTTAAGTAGTTCTAAATTATGTAAACCCTTATGTTCAAGGTTTTTATTTCTGGTTTATTCAACAACAGACATAAAATTCATGTTCTACCAAAGTGATCTATTGTGTACTCTACTGTTTCTGTTAAGTTCAAATTAGTAAAAAGCATTGTTAAGTATTATGATCAAATCTGGTTTAAAAGTGTAAAAATCACCCTAACTAATAAATGGCTATCATTTCAGGATGTTAAGGAATTCTATTTTGACCAGATACTCTAAGTTCTCTTGGCACCTTTAACAGACTTTCTAAAAATCCAAGTTCTAAATTATCCGAACTTTTGACACCCCCAGAGGGCCCCTGGAGATGTCAAAAAGAGATCTCTCATCTTGCAGAGATAATAACCAATCGGCTGTTTAAATTACAAGTGGTGCCAAGATGTAAAATGATGCTAAACTTCAGCTATAAACATGTTTCTTTCTAGCTGCTCCAGTCTCTGGCTCAGAAGCCAGATCCTTTAAAGAGGGACCGATAAAGTCTCCGTTCAGCTAACGCTAAACAACCAGGCGTTGCTAGTTCAAATGTATTGCTAGTTCAAATGTGGATCAAACGGGAGGTCTAGCCAAAAGGGAAACAAATAGTTAAGATTGTACAAACCTACAAAAATGTAATAATTAAATGGTTAATGCAAAATGTTAGCTCATTTGTTAATTGGACTGTGTGCGCCTTAACATGTCTGTTTATTGAAATGGTAATGTTTTTTATGCTCCTGATATTGGTGCCCTTTTTGAAAACCAGAAGAAAAATGGAAAAAAAAATCCGATAAAACAGAGGAGGATGAAGCAGAGGAGGGAGGACCCCCGGCCCGTTCTAACTGGCCGTTCTCCTCCTCCATATAACTGGGAAAGCAAGCCCTGACAGGACTTGCAGGGCCTGTTTTACTAACATTAATTTTACTGCACTTGAATGGAATTCTGTAAAAGACTCAGTCTCTACTGCCAGACTCTCCTGAGGAGCTTAGCTGAAGGGGTTAAAGTTTTTTAGTTAAAAAAGGGGAAGTTTAAAATGGGCTAAGAAAAAGGAACTAACTAGGATCCTGGCCACCACAGTTAAAAGAAAGCAGAAGTAAGGGAGAATCAGAATAGGCAGGGACCCCGGGAGACTGGCAAAAGCACAGAAAAGTGCCCAAAAGGACAAGTCTGCCTAAGGTCCAACTAACAACGAGAGTCAAGTGGTGTACGACTGCCACACGAGACTGAACTGACCGAAACGGCCCCTGCAAAACGACAAGAGAAAAGATGACAGCAGCGGAGTGGTGAGACTGGGCGACAGCGGCCCCTCGGCCCCTCCCTCATTGGGACACGTCTGGGTTTCCACCTTCAACCCCCCGAGGACTCTGCTCAGCAG
Source organism: Lepus europaeus (assembly GCF_033115175.1). NCBI lineage: Eukaryota > Metazoa > Chordata > Mammalia > Lagomorpha > Leporidae > Lepus > Lepus europaeus. The sequence goes on from NC_084832.1 coordinate 84,542,758, forward strand.
GCAGGGCTGATCGCTATGGACCATGCACTCCGTGCAGCTAAGAAAAAGGAGCGGGTGGCAATGCACGAGAACAGCAGGTACGCTCTCACCACTACCCACGGGGAACTCAAAATGGACAGAGGCTTTATCGACCAGGAAGAAGAATTGCACCAATGTTTCCCTGATTTGGACTATCAAAGGTACTGGGGTCAGACACTGGGCCGGCCTTCGTCTCCAGGGTAAGTCAGACGGTGGCACAGGTGTTGAAAATAGAAAGTTACATTGTGTTTATAGGGTAAGTCAGATGGTGGTAGCGGTGGCCAGGGTACTGGGGATATAGCTAGGTAAAATGTATGATTAATGGTGGAGACTGGCACTGGAGACTGGGTCAAATTGCTGCTACACATTTTTATAATGCTACATATCTTTTATATGCTGCTGCATTTTTGGAATTTCCCTATTTTGCCAGGCTTTGCTTAAATGTCTCCCTTTTAGGGCTTTAAAGTTTTCCTAAAGAAGCAGTCCTTGGCCCTGCTCTCCGAGCAGCGGAAGATGAGTGACTGCGAGTTTGCCTATGTACATATGCTGCCTTAGGACTATTTGCTGTATATCCTGAAGACGCCGCAGCCTGGACAGGGATTGAGCAAGATGTCCAGAGTGCTGCAGAACGTCACCTTTTCCATCCAGCAAGACGTGGAAGAGGCTCTACTTTATACATAATTCTGGTTAAAAGATTTTTCTGGAAGTTACTAAACAGATTTGTGTGATATTGTCATTGCTAAAAAAGAAATATTGCTGACCCTTAGTAATAAAAGTAAAATTGTTTATCACCCACGCCTTGGTCCTGACCCAGCAGTGCCAAAGTTTAAAAATGAAGGACATAAAAGAAAAGAGTATTGTTGGTGAGAAGGGCTAAAGAGAACAAAAAGAGCTTTTTATATAAGGAAAGGACATGGTTTGTAAGAATGACTTTATCCGGATGGCTAGTTTACTCTAGACTGAAATGGAAATGGTAAAATGTTTAAAGTAAGTCGAAGAGGGTGTGTGAAAGTCACAGAAAGTATTTGGGTCAATTCAGCTGAACAGGCACCAGGTATTAATCCAAATTTGTATGACTTCTTCAGGGATGTGTTTTCTGTTTTTGTCTCTGTTGTATTTTCTGTTTTTGAATTTTGATGCCTTTTTGTAACTTTGTATTCTGCGGGGCCTACTTCCCCTACCCTGCAGACTTGCTTCTGTGCTCATAAGATTGGCTGTAAGACACAGAGATGTGCTTGCAATACTTTTATTTTGTTTTACCCCGGTGATGGGCAGCCCACATATCCCAATGAAGATCACGTGGGAGGTAATATCTGGTACCGCTGAGGTTGTGTGGCCTGCGTGGCCCCTTCTGGGATATGGTGGCCCTCCTTGCACCCCAATGTTTGTTAATTGGTTGTAAAAAAGACACCTGGGACATCTCCGGCCTGTTTTCTGATCAGACTCCCCTATGAAACAAAGGAATTGTTACCAATGTGGGACAAAATTTAAAAAGTAATCCCTTAAATTTTAAGATTAAAATTTGACGAAAAGAAAAGGGGGGAATGAGAGAAAATAAGGCAGGAAGGGGTTAAAATTGAGTTGCTTGGCTAACTGCATATTGTTCTGCTTTTGTACAAAATAGCTGGGCTTGCAAAATGCATTTTTTTTAAGATAACTAGACTTTAGCTGACCTTGTAACATGTGATGATTGTGCTAATGCTTTTATGAGATAATGGAGCATGTGATAATTATTTTAGGAGCTATGTTGAGTTTTTGGTCATGATGACCCCGTGTTTATGCTTGCTCAAGGTTTTTTGTCCCCTCTCCCTGGAAAAACCCTTTACCTTGTGATGTATTTGTCATGCTGCGGTTTATCTTGTGACTTTTTGTAATGCTATGGAGATATGCTAATGTTGTGGTTTTAATCCTTAAATACTCTGAGCGGTTGATGATCGGGGCCTCTCTTCTTGCACAGAGATGGCCCATCTGCGCAGATGTAATAAACTTCCTCTTGTTCTTTGCATCGATTGGAATGGATTTCGTGTTTCTGGGGTCGGTAGAAGTGTGGGACACCTCTCGGGGGTCTTACAAGGCCTGGCACCCCTCCTTACCACCCGGGCTAGGCCCCCCTACCCTCCTCGCCCCCAGGGTCAGGCCCCACTCCCCTCAGGCATGGCCATCACTGCCCTCTAGAGCATGGGCCCTAGTCCCCTCCTCACCCTCCAGGGCCTGACCCTGCTCACCTCCATGCCCTCCAGGGCCTGGGCCCCATTCCCTCCTTACTCTCCAGGGCCTGACCCCGCTGCCCTCCTCGCCCTCCAGGGCCAGGCCCCGCTCCTCTTACTGACAAAAGGGACTGGACCCTGCTCCCCCTGCCACCCTCCAGTGCATGACCCTGGTCCCCACCTTGCCCTCCAGAGCCAGGGCCTCTCCCCTCATCACCCTAAAGGGCCAGTCCCTGCTCCCCTCCTCACCCTCCAGGGCCTGGCCCTGCTCCCCTCCTTGCCCTCCATGGCCCTGCCCTGCTCCCCTCACTTCCCTCCAGGCCCTTACTTTGCTCCCCTCCTCACCCTCCAGGGCCAGGCCTGACTCCTTCCTTGCCCTCCTGGGATTGACCACACTCCCCTCAGGAAGGGCAACACTGCCCTTCAGGGCACAGGCCCTGTTACCCATCTCACCCTCCAGGGCCAGGCCCCATTCCCCTTGCAGCCCACCAGGGCTGGTCCCTGCTCCCCTCCTAGCCCTCCAGTGCCTGGCGCCTACTCCTATTGCTCCCAACCAGGGCCAGACACTGCTTCCCTCCTCGCTCTCCAGGGCCTGGGACCACTCCCCTTGATGCCCACCATGGTCAGGCCTCGCTCCGCTACTCAGGCTCCAGGGCCCAGCCCTGCTCCCCTCTTCGCCCTCCAGGGCTGGGCCCTGCACCCCTCCTTACCATCCTGGGCTAGGCCCCCCTCCATTCCTTGCCCTCCAGGTTCAGGCCCCACTCCCCTCAGGCGCTGCCATCACTGCCCTCCAGGGCATGGGCCCCGCCCCCCTCCTCATCCTCCAGGGCCTGGGCCCCATTCCCTTCTCGCCCTCCAGGGCTTGGCTCTGCTCAACTCCATGCCCTCCAGGTCCTGCCCTGCTCCACTCATTGCCCTGCATGGCCTGACCCAGTTCCCCTCCACTCCCTCCAGGGCCTGGCCTGGATCCCCTCACCATCAACCAGGGCCTGACCCCGCTCCCCTATTCACCCTCCAAGGCCTGACCCTGCTGCCTTCTTTGCCCTCCAGGGCCGGCCCTCACTCACCTGCACGCCCTCCAGGGTCCATTATAGGACCCTGCTCCCTTCCTTGCCCAAGAGGGCCAGGCCCCACTTCCCTCCTCGCCCTCCAGGGCCAGGCCTTGCTTCACTCTCCGCACTCCACAGCTGGCTGGGCTCAGCTCCCCTTGCCACCCACCAGGGCCCTGCAACCCCCGCCTCCCTCCAGTGAAAGACCCCACTACCCTCCTTGCCCTCCAGGGCCACACCCTGCTACCCTCCTGGCCCTCTAGGACCTGGATCCTGCTGCCCTCCTAGCCCTCCACGGCCTTGCTCTGCATACCTCTACGCCCTCTAGGGCAAGGCCCCATTCCCCTCAGTCATGACCATCACTTCCCTCCTGGACATGGGTCCCGCTCCCCTCACTGCTTTCTAGGGCCTTACCCTGCTTCCTTCCTTGCCTCCAGGGCCTAGGCCCTCTCCCCTTGATGCCCACCAGGATCAGGCCTCGCTCTGCTACTCAGGCTCCAGGGCCCAGCCCTGCTCCCCTCCTCACCCTCCAGGGTCAGGCCCCACTCCCCTCAGGCATGGCTATCACTGCCCTCCAGGGCATGGGCCCCACTCCCCTCCTTGCCCTACAGGGCCTGTGCCCCATTCCCTCCTCACCCTCCATGGCCTGGCCCTGCTTCCCTCCTTGCACTGCATAGCCCTTCCCCTCCATTCCCTCCAGGGCCTGACCCTGCTCCCCTCCCTGCCTTCTAGGGCCTGGCCCAGATCCCCTTGCTACCAACCAGGGTCGGACCCCACTCCCCTACTCGCGCTCCAAGGCCTGGCACTGCTCACCTCCATGCCCTCCATGGCCTGGGCCCCAAACCCCTCACTTCCTTCCAGGGCCTGGCCCTGTTCCCCTCGACACCCTCCAAGGACTGATCCCGCCCCCTGCTAGCCTTCCAGGACCTGACCCGCTCCCCTCCTTGTTCCAGCGCCTGGCCCTGTTCACATTCATGCCCTCCATGGCCTAGGCCCTGTTCCTTCCTAGCTCTCCAAAGCCTGGGCCCAGTTCCCTCCTCACCCTCCTGGAATAGACCCTGCTCCCTTCTTCACCTCCAGGGTGAGGACTGCTCCTCCTGCCAACCTCCAGGGCAGGACCCTACACCACCCCCGCCTCTCTCCTGTGCAGGACACCACTCCTCTCCTTTCCCCAGAGGGTCGGGCAATGCTCCCCTCCTTGCCCTCTAGGGCCTGGACCCTGCTACCCTCCTTGCTTTCCAGGGAAGGGCCTTGCTCCCCTCCTAGCCCTCCAGTGCTGGGCCCTGCTCCTTTCCATGCCTTCAGGGCCTGGGCCCCACTCCCCTTACTGCCCACCAGGGCCTGACCCCTCTCCCCTCCTTGACCCCCAAGGCCTGGCCATGCTCACCTATATACCCTCCATGGACTGGGCCCCGATCCCCTCACTACCTTCCAGGGCCTGATCCCACTCCCCTCCTCGACCCCCAAGGCCTGGCCATGCTCACCTACACACCCTCCATGGACTGGGCCCGGATCCCCTCACTGCCTTCCAGGGCCTGACCCTGCTCACCTCTTTGCTCTCCAGGACCTGGCCCTTCTCACATCCATGCCCTCCATGGCCTGGGCCCCATTCCTTCCTAGCTCTCTAGAGCCTGGTCTCAGTTCCCTCCTTGCCCTCCAGGACTGGACCCTACTCCTCTCCTCACCTCCAGGGCCTGGGTCCCGCTCCCCTCCCTTACCTTCCAGGGCCTGGCCTGGATCCCCTCGCCACCAACCAGGGCCTGACCCTGCTCCCCTCCTCACCCTCAAGGACCTGGCAATGACACATCCATACCCTCTATGGCCTGGCCCCATTCCCTACTCACCCTCCAGGGCCTGGGTCCTGATCCCCTTGCCACCCTCCAGGGCCAGGCCCTGCCCCCTCCTTGCACTCCAGGGCTGGGCCCCCTCCGCTAATTGCACCCTCCAGGTCCAGGCACTGCTCCCCTCCTCACCATCCTAGGCAAGGCCCCACTCCTCTTCTTGCCCTCAAGGCCCAGGCAGTTTCCCCTCCTTTCCCTCCAGGGCTTGGCCCCCATCCCCTCTCACTCTAAAGGGCCGGGCCACACTCCCCTCCTCACCCTCCAGGGCCTGACCCAGCTCCCTTCCACGGCTTCCAGGACCAGGCCTCACTCCCCTCCTCACCCTCAAAGGCCTGTACTTAGCTCCCCTCCTCGCCCTTCAGGACGGGGCTCTGCTCCCCTCCTCACAGTCCAGGGCCGGGCCCACTTACCTCAGGAACAGCCATCACTGCCCTCCAGGGCATTGGCCCCACTCCTCTCTTCACCCTCCATGGCCAGTCCCCGCACCTACTGCCACCCTCCAGGGCCAGGCCCAGCTCCCCTTGTTGCCCACCAGGGCCAGGCCCTGCTCCCCTCCTAGGCCTCCAGAGCCTGGCCATGCTCCCCTCCTTAAAATCCTGGGCTAGGCTCCCCTACTCTCCTCGCCCTCCAGGGTCAGGACCCACTGACCTCAGGCATGGCCATCACTGGCCTCCAGGGTATGGGCCCCGCTCCTCTCGCCCTCCAGGGCCTGTGCCCCATTCCCTCCTTGCCCTCCGTGGCCCTGCCCTACTCCACTCGCTGCCCTCCAAACCTGACCACACTCCCCTCTTCACCCTTCAGGGCCTGAACCCGCCCCCCTACTGCCTTTCAGGGCCTGGCCTGGCTCCCCTCCTTGCCCTCCATGGCCTCACCCCTCTCTCCTGCCTAGACCTGCTCACCTCCATGCCCTTCATCGCCTGGGCCCCAATCCCCTCACTGCCTTCCAGGGCCGGGCCCCGTTCCCCTCGCCACCCTCCAGTGCTGGATACCACTCCCCTCCTAGCCTTCCAGGACCAGGCCCTGCTCCCCACCTCACCCTCCAGGGCCTTGGCTATGCTCCCCTCGTCGCCCTCCAGGGCAAGGCCCAGTTCCCCTCCTCATCCTATAGGATCGGGCCATTTTCCCCTCCTTGCCAACCAGGGCCAGGGCCCTGCACTCATTCTCACCCACCAGGGTCTGGGCCCTGCTCCCCTCCTTTCCTCCAGGGCTGGACCTTGTTCCCCTTGTTGCCCTCCAGGGTGGGACCCCACTTCCCTCTATGCCTTCCATGGCCCTGCCCTGCTCCTCTCACCACGCTCCAGGGGTTTATCCTGCTCACTTCCTTGCCCATCAGGGCCTGGGCTGTGCTCCCCATGCTGCCCTCCAGTGAGGGACCCCACTTCCCTCTATGACTTCCATGGCCCTGCTCTGCTCCCCTCGCCGTGCTCCAGGGATTTATCCTGCTCACTTCCTTGCCCATCAGGGCCTGGGCCATGCTCCCTTTGATGTCCACCAGGGCCATGCCCCACTCCCCTCTTCACCCTCCAGGGCCAGGCCCTACTCCCCTCCTCACCATCCTGGGCCAGGCCCCACTCCCCTCCTCCTCCTCCAGGGCCTGGGATCTGATCCCCTCGCCACCCTCTAGAGCCAGGCCCTGCCCTCTCCTTGTCCTCCAGGACCGCCCCCCCTCCCAATTGCCCTCATGGACCAGGCCCTGCTCTCCTCTTCACCATCCTGAGCCAGGCCCCCCTCTTCTCCTTGCCCTCATGTGCCAGGCCAAATTCCCCTCCTTGCCCTCCATGGCCCTGCCCTGCTCCCTCACTGCCTTCCAGGGCCTCACCCTGATCCCCTCCTTGCCAGCCAGGGCCAGGCCCTACTCCCATCCTCACCCTCTAGGGCCTGGGGCCTGAACCCTCCTCGTCATCCAGGGCCTGGCCCTACTCCCCTCCTAGCCTTCCAGGGCCTGGGCACTGCTACCTTCCTCACCCTCCAAGGCAAGTAGGGGAGTGGGTCTCATATCCTGGAGGGCATGATGGCCATGCCTGAGGGAAGTAGTTCCTGACCTTGGAGGGCGAGGAGGGGAGCAGGGCCAGAACTTGGAGGGCGAGGAGGGGAGTGGGGTCAGGCCCTGGTTGGTGGCAAGTAGAACGGTCCATGAACTGGAAGGGAAGAGAGAATGGGGCACAGGCCCTGGAGAACAAGAAGGGGAGTAGGCCCATGTCCTGGAGGGCACTGATGGCCGTGCCTGAGGGGAATGGGGCCTGACCCTGGAGGGCAAGGTGGGGAGGGGGGCCTAGCTTAGGATTTTAAGGAGGGGTGCAGGGCCTGGCCCTGCAGGGTGAAGAGGGGAGTAGGGCTGGGTCATGGAATATGAGAGGGGAGCGAGGCCAGACTCTGTGGGCATCAAGGTGAGCAGGCATACACCCTGGAGAGTGAGCAGGGGAGCATGGCCTGGCCCTGGAGGGTGAGGAGGGGAGCGTGGTCCTACCCTGGAAGGCAGCAGGGGGAAAGGCCTGGCCCTGGAGGGTGAGGAGGGGAGTGGGGTCAGGTCCTGGAGGCCGAGGAGGGGAGCGGGTTCAGGCCCTAGAGGGCGAGGAGAAGAAAGGGGGCAGGCCCTGGAGGCTGGCGAGGGGAACTGGGCCAGGCCTTGGAAGGCAGTGAGGGAGCGGGACCCAGGTCCTGGAGGGCAAGGAAGGGAGCAGGGTCTTATACTTGAGGGCGGCATGGGGAGCAGGGTCCAGCACTTGAAAGTGGCAAAAGGAGCAGAGCCTGGCCCTGGAGGGTGAGGTGGGGAGCAGGGAAATGAGCAGATTTGAAAGGGTTGTTTGCACCTCCAAGTTTAGTACAGCTCAGTTCACAATAGCTAAGATATGGAATCAACCCTGATGTCCATGAAATGATGACTGGATAAAGAAATCATGGCCTATATACACCAGGTAACACAACCCATTGGGGATTACAGAGATGCTGTCTTTAGCAACAAAATGGATATAATTGCAAACCAGTATATTTAGTGAAATAAACCATTCTGAAAGGACAAATACCATATGTTACCCTGATTTGTTGGTAACTAATAGAGACCTACAGGGTAATGGGCAGGAGGGAAACTGACATTCTGTGATAGATGATTTTCTACAGTGTTTTTTTTTCACACTGTTTTGTACTTATTGTATGGTTAATCATATGAGTATGTAGTTAACTGAAAATAGATAATTATTAAGAATTAAGAGTGGTAACAAAAGAGGGAATGAGCAGAAGGGTGTGAGAGCGGGATGGAGGGATTGTAGCATGGGAAGAAGTATCAGTATGTTTTGACTCTGTATAGAAGAAATGCATGAAATTTGTATACCTGACATAAAATTTAAAAAAATAGATAATCCTCTAACCAGACTAACATAACAAAAGAGAAAAACTCTACAGTAAGTGAAATTACAGATGAAAAAGCAGATATAATAACCAACATCCCTGAAATACAAGGCTTCAAAAGAAATTGCTATTCAATATCACATGCTAAAAATTGGAAAAAGACAGGAAGAAATGGAGAAATTCCTCAATAACAAATGCATATAAACTACTAAGATTAAAACCAGAAGACCCAGACATCTGAAAAAGACCCTTTAAAGCCAATGAGATTGAAGCAGTAATTAAAAATTTTCCAGCAAACTCCAGGCATTAAAACTCCAGCAATGAAAACTGCTTGTATTACAACTGAATTCAATAAAACATTTCAAAAGGCACTTCAACACTTCTCAAACTGCTTCAAAATACTGAATAACACTGAATTTTGGCAAACGCTTTTTATGAGGCCAGCATTCCTTTGACACCAGGAACTACAAAAGACATGAAATGCATAGAAAATTGCCACCCTATATCCTTAATGAAATGGATGAAAACATTCTTAATAAAATTCTAGCCAAAATAAAAAAAACTCCAAAACCACATGGTAAAGCACATATATTACCGTCAATTGGAATTTGTCCCAGAAATGCCATGCTGGTTCCACATTTGCAAAACAATAAACATAAATAGATCAAAATCATGAAAGAATAAAACCATACTGTCAGGGAGAGTGCTGTGTTCAAGCAGGTTAAAGACACGACATGAAGTGCAGGCATCCCATATGCGTGCTAATTTGAGTCCTGACTGCTCCTTTTCCCATGCAGCTCCCTCCTAATGTGCCTGGGAATGTGGCAGAGGATGCCCCAAGTCATTGGACCACTGAAACCACATGAGAGACCAGGAAGAAGGTCCTGGATCCTGACTTTGTATTGGCTCAGTTTGGTCATCGCAGCCATTGGGAAGTTAACTAGCAAATAGAAGAGCTCTCTCTTTCCCTTTCTTTTTCTCTCTCTTTGTTTCTAACTCTCTCTGCAAGTCTTTGATTAAGCTTCATAGAACTGCCTTCCCTCTCTTATTTGCTTTCCTCCAAAGTGTGTTCTAATCTTCACAAATTTGAGGTGAATGCATGCATATAGCAGTACCAAGAGGGAGTTAATGCTCTGAAGTGCCTGATTGTCAACAAGACATCCACTAATGGAAATAATGCATGTGAAAGAAAAGTCAACACAACACTTTCCTTGAGAGAGAAAAATGAACTGGGCTGGGCTACCTTCCATGGAGTTTTCACTAATCTAGCCGGGGTATCCAACACATATGTACATACAGAGCTGAAGAAAAGTTTAAAGGAAAATATATAAATCAAAAAAAGGGAATATTTTAATGTGAAAAAAAAACTTATGTTAAAATAGAGTCAAGAGATCTTCCTGCTTTGCAAACTATTTGGCTTAAAGAACAGCCACATTTAAAATGTGATTCCATTAATTTTAAATCAGTGTACATTCTTCAGACTACCATTTTGTTTATCAGAGTACTGGTATAAATAACTGTGCAGTCATCATTATTTTCCCTCTTGCAATTAATAAATAAATGACTGGCATTTATCCCACAGCATGGGATGCAAGATGTGTACATGGATGTTGAATAAAGCTTTATGCACTGATTTAAATTAACTGTGGACAACCAGGTTTAGTTTTTTAAATATTTTCAAGACTCTAAGCCATATATTTATTAATTTGCATTCTAGAGTGAAGACTGGTATCTGAATATATGAGAGTAGTTTTCAGCAGAGATTTGTAACTTAGGATTAATGAGAGCTTTGAACTGGAGTGGTGGTGGGGGAGTGTGAGTTGGGATAATATAAATGCAACATGCTCTGTAACATGCTGATGTGGGCAAATCATGCTGAACAGCAAGGTCTGGTCCAGTCCCATGCTTTCAGCAAACTATAATTTCTTATAGCGAAGCAGGATTCCCTATGATGTTCACCTACCTAGAAAAGCAGCAGGCGAGACAGTGCCATTGCTTCTTGAAATCATGACACTGATCCCTGTCTTCACAAAGTGCACGGAGAATTCCACCACTTCAGAACGCTCCTCATTGATGTTGTCGAGCCCACTGCCAGGACCGCTTTGTGGTAGACCATCTGGAGGTAAGGCATAAAAAGAATGGCACCTTTACGTGTTCTTTCTAAAACTTCTGATGACCACGGGCCCCTGTCAGAATGGGAGGCCAGGGGTGGAAAGATGACTTACTTCCCTCAATCACTCCAATCCACATATTGTTGATATTTTTGTCATGCTTCCCTTTGGTCACCAGGTAGAAGACATAGGTAAACTTGACCGTCCAGGAGAGCTTCTTCAGGATACCAATGCAGAACCCCTTGCAGCATTTCTTAAAGTTTATCCCCTTGTTAGCTGAATTGCTGCAAAGAAAATCCCAAGACCATGGGCTGTTAGTACTGGAAGACTTGTCTAGTCATTAGCTATACTCTTCTACTAGCTTTGCAAAGTTGAAGTTCAAGAAGGGAAGTAACTTTTCCATTGACACACACTGAGCTTATGGTGGCCAGAGGAGAAAGTGTTTTTAATTATAGCAGTTACTAGCACAATAGCTAATGTTTATTGAGACGTTGCTACACTGCAGTTAGGCACTGCACTAAATGCTTTATACCAATTGCTGGATTGAGCTCCATGATGTTTCTCCAAATTAGGTAGCATTTGTACCCCTGCTAAACCGGCAATAGTTACTAACTCTTATTTTTAAAACATTTCTAACACATTCAACTTCTTTTTCTTTATTTGACAGATTGAGTTAGGCAGTGAGAGACAGATAGAAAGGTCTTCCTTCTGTTGGTTCACACCGCAATGGCCACTATGGCCGGAGCTACGCTGATCCGAAGCCAGGAGCCAGGTGCTTCCTCCTGGCCTCCCATGAAGTTGCAAGGGCCCAAGCACTTGGGCCATCCTCCACTGCCTCCCAGGCCACAGCAGAGAGCTGAACTGGAAGAGGAGCAACCAGGACTAGAACTGGCACCCATATGGGATGCTGGTGCTGCAGGGGAAGGATTAACAAAGTGAGCCACGGCACCGGCCCCCACATACAACTTCATTAAACCAGAGTCTAGCCATCTGATCTAAGTTGAGTTATAAAAACTTATTGGAAAATGGAAGAGAAGAAGGTGTGAAATTCTCAAGTAAAGTAAGGTTTTGCTTCATCCTCTAAGTATGGAGACCTGAAACCAAAGGGAAGAACTGGAAGTGCCTAGATAACACCTACGATCATGGGGTTCTACCCCATGCCTGAGTCTACAGAATTAACTTCTCACACTAGGCCCAACTATCACATGAAGGCTCATTCGTACTATTTTTTCTTCCTAACAACATGGTTTGATGCACAAAAGGTCAAACTTTTCAAGAGTAATATCCAGGACTGGGGGGAAAATCACCATTAAAACAGAGACCATATTGCCAGCGGAAAGCCTATCTTCTGAGCTGCCAGGGTCAACCTCACTGTTTTCTACCAGGCACCCTGCTGTACTCTCCTGACCAACTCCTAGAAAAGAACACCCACATGAATCAGAAATGTCTTTGGTAAGGAAGGAAATGCTGATCTTCCCCACTGATAGCAGAAAGTCTTTGACAATGCAGGCAGGAAGACCACAGCCTCTTCAGGGAACAAACTTGCTTACACTGGAACATCCCAGTAGCTCTACCTTCTACTTGAATCACACATGCTACAATGTAGGTGCTCCGTCTGTAACCTTCCATTTTGAGTACAATCACACACTGGACTATCGTCTAAGCACTAAAATAATGTTTGAAGACACTCAACTTCATAGTAGGAAAGTAAATTTCTATCCCTTAGTTTAAAAAATAGGTCATATAATACTATAAATAATAATCACAGCTATGTAAAGGCCAATGAGTTCACGAAATAACTGGATGAAAAAATAATGAGAAGCACAGCTATTTTTAATGGCAGAAAATGATTTTTGCCTTTTCATATTAGGATTTTTGCATCAAATTCTCCAGTTAATATGGACTACATATATCATATATAATTTGTTACACACACATAATCGAGTCAGAGAGGTTTATTTATAGCTACATACATGAAGGTGGACAGACTTGAAAATATAACTGAGTAGCAGAAGTAGGTTGAAAATGCCACCTTTTCCCTGAAGCTCTCCTTTATTCCAGGATCACCAACCACCTACCTTCCTCACCACCACAGTCATGCTGCCCCTGAGTTCACCTCAACCACTCTGTTTCTACAGCCATGATCGCCATGTAGACTTTGAGCTCTAGCCTCCAGAGTGATGATCCCAGATCTGGAGTACTCTGAGACAACCCTTGTATATGTTACATGTGATAACCACTGGACTCAAGGCCTAAACTGGTTTTGGAGACTAATATGTGCCTCCAAGACCCCAGAATCTCCCAGGGGCTAGAAAGGGCAGTTTTTCCCCTGGAAAAATCAGTACCAAATAAATATAGTCATGTTGACCAACAGGAATTCTTTTTGCAACCAATTAGCCTGGCTCAAAATGCTACATTTAGGAAATTTAATTGCTTTAACCTACATTAATGTTGGGATTCATGGATTCTAATTTTGTATTGCTCCCACAGAAGTCAACGGCTTTAATTCACCTCTATACATAGCAAACTTCTCATGTTCTCAAGCAGAAAAGGCAAAGCCACAAGCTGCCACCTCCATACAGGAACAACAACAAAAACAAAATTTGAGCTTGAACCTAATAAGCTGTTCACAGTGTTCAGTAAAAATATCAATTCTTTCATAGGGAGTCATGGATTTTTGGCTCATGTACTTCATAGTCAAGCAAACTGGGATGTGGACATTTGCTTGTTTTCAGCTCTAGGCCTTCTGATTTTCAAAGACTGTAAACTCCTGCTATAGACTGTGAAGAGGAGACTACAATCATGGACCATAATGAAGCACACAGGGTGTTGTCCCACAGATGTTATGCTCCTTGCTTTCTTCACGTGGTCAAGCTTGGCTCCCAACACCCACTGAAATCAGAACGGCCATTGGTAACAAACCTGCAATGTCCCCTTCATCCTCCTCCAGCCCACGACTTCCCTGCACAGTCCCCTCCATCTTCCACCAACCTGAGACTTCCCAGCAGGGATGCAATGCTGGCATGCTGTCAGTGGTTCAAACTCCACCTCTACAGCATCAGGAAATCATTCCCAAGCAGTGTCCAGCCCCGATCTAGGAAATACAGAGGAGGGGGGATGTGCCAGGGAGGGGACGGACAGAAAAATGCTTAAAACCAGGAGAAGCACCTGGCTCCTGCCTTCGGATCAGCATGGTGCACCGGCCACAGAGCGCCGGCCACAGCGGCCATTGGAGGGTGAACCAACAGCAAAGGAAGACCTTTTTCTCTGTCTCTCTCTCTCTCTCTCTCTCTCTCTCTCTCTCTCTCATTGTCCACTCTGCCTGTCCAAAAGAAAAAATCCTTTAAGGAGAGACTTTTTAGGATGCTGGGGGATGACTGAGCACCATGGGTAAGAACACAAGCTGGAGTCAGCCATACCTCTGGATGGCTTCAGCCGTGTTCTCCAACCTGCCCATAACTCAACTGTATCAACTGTAAATGGCAAATGCCCTCACCTCATATGGCTATAAGAATTTAACGGATGTAAACTTAGTACATCTCCAGGCAATCATAAACATAAGCCCATTGTTAACACTACAGCTATCACAACAGTGTCTTCTGTATTACATTTTGTAGTACAGATGCTGTTGTGATCAATGACTTGCACTATTTGACAGGCGTAGGCATGTCCAGACCACAGCCTCCCTGGCACTCACTTGATTTTGATGAACTTTCAACATGGCACCGTGTTCCGCACACACGCCTCAGTCAGCAGGTTGATGTCTTCCACAATGACGAAGGGGGCCTCCTCCAGGGTGACAATGCTCAGGTGGTTGTGATCCGGCTCACAGTCAGAGAAGGACTTGTACCGGGGCCACACCATGGGCCTTGGGCTCAGGGTCTGGTTCTCCCACTTGCCCACCTGCACCACAAACACAGAGATACACCAGTGCTGCCTTGTGCCTCTGACTTCCGGAAGGGTGAGTCCTTCCCCTCGGAAGGCATGGGAGCAGAAATCCATCTGCCATAAGAGCTGTCCTCTTACTTTCCTAAACATGTGCTCTTGCTCACGGGTTAAGACAAACTGGGGATAATGAGAAAACAGAGTATCGGGACGCAGTTGCCCCTAGCTCCTCCACAGAGGAACTGAACATGCATGTCTGGGAGTGGCACCAAAGCATGATGTCCTGCCAGAGCTCATTGTCATGAACGTGATGGAAAAAGCATAGACTTCTGAAAAAATCAGCAAGGTCTATGTCCACCCCTCCAAAAAGGATGTGGGTGTCCCAGGAAGTGACCTAACTGTTGCACCAAATGCCTGCTCCGAAAAAATTGATTTTGGTATAAAAAATTTTTACATGGATACCTACATGAGAGGTCTTGAAAAAACTTCATGAAAATGTCTATTATTAAAAAAAACTACGTTGTGGAATTCAAAAAATTTTGCAACAAAATCAAGTTATCTTTGAATTCCATTTTCTAGGAATTCATTGAAGTACCTTCATTCTAACTGAAATACTCTAGGCACACGCTTCATCACTGACAGCTTCATTTTCCCAGCTATAAAATGTACACAATCCCACCTTCTTCCTAAGAACATCATGGCAATTAAATAAGGCAGTGCCAGAAAAGGAAAAAACACGCATTAGGGACTTCATACTTTTTTCCCCCTTAAGTATACAGTAGGTAAAATTGAAAGGAGAAAGCTGGAAAGTTGCTGAGAAAAAGAGAAGGAAACAGGAATGGTGAATGGTAAAAAGGAGATGAGAAATGGGAGAAGAGGCAACACCAGTGGACAGAGCAGGAGAGGAAATTAGCTCAACCCAGCCCCACAAAGGCTTCCACTTATGTTGCAAATTCAGGTGAACTTGTATTGACCCAGCACAGGATGGAGATGGTTACTGCTTAGCATACATCAGGACCTGTCAAAGCAGAATCAATTGTGCTCCCTCTGAGCTGCTTGAGCATCTTGGTGAAAGTGAATTGAAGACTGTGGGCTGTATTTTTATTTTGACAGGCAGATTTAGACAGTGAGAGAGACAGAGAGGGAGGTCTTCCTTTTCCATTGGTTCACCCCCAAGTGGCCGCTACAGCTGGCGTGCTGCGTCTGGCGCGCTCCACCAATCTGAAACCAGGAGCCAGGTGTTTCCTCCTGGTCTCCCATATGGGTGCAGGGCCCAAAGACTTGGGCCATCCTCCACTATCTTACTGGCACACAACAGGGAGCTGGACTGGAAGAGGAGCAACCAGGACAGAACCAGTGCCCCAATCAGGACTAGAACCCTGCATGCCAGCGCTGCAGGCAGAGAATTAGCCTAGTGAGCCGTGGTGCTGGCCGGCTGTATGTTTTAAAACATAATTTTTTGACAGCTTATTGGCACTGCTCACACACACCGAGAAAAAGCTGCCCTGACCAGCGCTGGCTCCTTCCTCCTCCTGCTCCTGCTCTCGCTTCCACACATGATCACTTGACACCGCAGGTCAGTGCTGTGTTTGTGACAGTAACCTCCGGGGAAGCACCTCGTCTGAAAAGCTAAGTGCCAAGTCCAGGCTTGGCTGGGTGGCTGTGACCCCTCCCCACCCCTTCAGGAACATCAACATCATATGAAATGAATGGTGGACAAGCAGGGCACCAGGAGTCTGAATCTGAAGGTGCTTTATGATTCTGCAGGGTGTTTCTGTTAACTCAGCTACAGTAACTGTGTCATAGCCACAAAACCCGACCTGCTTGGCACACTAGGCTCCTAAATCGCCAAGGCAACATAAACTAAGGCAAAGGCTGTGCAGCCAGCACAACCTTTGGTGATGTCACTGACCACATTACACAGAGGACTTCACAGCAAAATTCCAGCCAAAGCTGGTCTGGGTCAGATCAGTGCAGCTCCAGCCATTGTAGCCAACTGGGGATTGAACCAGCAGATAGGAGCCCTCTCTCTACCTCTACCTCTCTCTCTCTCTCTCTTTCTCTTTCTCTCTCTGCCTATCCTTTTCTCTTTGCGTACCTCTGACTTTCAAAATATAAATAAATAAATAATTTTTTTTAAAAAAGCTAATATGGAAGGTGGCTATTTGGTGAATTGGTTGCGACACAGCTTGGGCCACCCGCATCCCATATCAGAATGCTTGGGTTCAATTCCCAGCCCAAGCTCCCAATTCCAGCTTCCTGTCAATGCAGACCTTTGGAGGCAGCAGGTGATGGCTCAAGTACCTGGAACCTGATACCCATATGGGATACCTGGATCAAGGTCCCAGATCCTGCATTCACCTAGGTCAAAATCATAGCTCTATGAGGAGTTATCATTGTATATTTATTCAAAACACATTATTAAGTGTTCACAGTGTAACAAGTACTGGCCTACAAAGATATAATGGGTAAGGTCCCTGGAGTTCATCCTCATCCTCATCAACATCATATTTGTAGGGAACCAGACCGGAGGAACCGTGCCCCTAAGATGGCGCCGACTCCCTGCTTCCGGGTTCTTCCTCATCTCAGGGAGTTCCCGCTCTTGCTCGCTCCTTCCCGCCTTAGATTTCCCGCTCTAGCTCGCTCCTTCCCGCCTTGCCACGAGATTGTCCTATCCCCGCGCTTCTAGCCTATCACCTGATTTGTGACGTGTATTGTGCATATAAACCCTTGCTACGCGGGTGTAAGGGAAGTTCCTGCCCAGAAGAGATCGAAGCTGGATCTCCTGCTTGCCGAGCAATAAAGGAACCCCGTGCAAAGTGTTCGGTCTCTGTCTCTTGCTGGACGAGGACGGTGCCGAGCAGCTGGTGGCCCGTACGGGGAGCTTCCTCTACGTTGCCTGGTAAGTAGAAGGTAAGCGAGGTCAGTCTTACCGTCTGGGCCCCGCGAGTGAGGTATATCTCGTGGTTGGAGGGTGGACGCACCCTAAGATAGCGGACGTGTTTCCCCGCTTTAAACTGAAAGAATAGCAGACTTG
Organism: Lepus europaeus; assembly: GCF_033115175.1. Lineage (NCBI taxonomy): Eukaryota > Metazoa > Chordata > Mammalia > Lagomorpha > Leporidae > Lepus > Lepus europaeus. The sequence continues at coordinate 84,560,251 of NC_084832.1, forward strand.
TTCCCCCGCTTTAAACTGAAAATAAGATAGCGGACGTGTCTTCCCGCTTTAAACTGAAAATGGGAAATTCATCTAGCCATTCAATGTTGCTTAATCCGTTAAAAGCATTATTGCGTAGCAAAGGGATTAAGGTTTCTAAGACCACACTTGTCAGGTTCCTTGGAAGTGTTGATTTCTTTGCGCCGTGGCTCACCCACGAGGGCCAAATAACTCTTGAGTCTTGGGAGAAATTAGGAAAGGATCTCCGGCGCACAGTTAACGATCCCCAGGAACCCGATATCGACCCCGTTGTTCTCCCCTTATGGGAACTACTGCGGGCGTGCCTCCAAGAGGAGAGGTCGGTGGGAGCGGACCGCCCGACTCTTACGGCGGTTCGCGAGGCTCTCGAGGAAGTTCGTTCTCAGAGCTCGGACGGCGCCCGGGACCTCATACAATTTAAGGACACGGGATGCCAGACTTCCTCACTGGCCTCAGGCTCCGAATGTGGCTCCGCCTCCTCTGAGTCTGAGGGGGAAGGGGACGGCGATCCTAAATCCCCGCCTCCTACGTATGCGCAGCTGCGGCAAAAGTTAAAAGATGCCTGTTTACGCCCTCTAGTGCCTACGGCTCCTCCTATCGATGTCGTGCCCGCCCATCAGATTAAAGACGCAGCGCCTCCTACTGGCGGTCATGTAGGCGTGCCTCAGCCCCATCTAACACCCGTGCCGCCATGGCCATTAAACGTCCCAAATGTGCCACCTTTTTCAGGCAGACAGTTTCATCAACAAGCCTGGAAACAGTTGCGAACTGGCGCTCCCGCTGCCCCCGCTCAGGCTTACCCTGTTTTGGCTTTGGGCACGCGAGAGGCCCGGCACGAACCATTGGACATGACAGTATTAAAACAACTTAAGGCTGCGGTCCATGACTATGGACCCACAGCCCCATTCACATTGTCACTCCTTGAATCAGTCGGCCAGTCCATTTTAACACCTAGCGACTGGACCCAATTGGCTCGGGCCTGTTTAAGTCCAGGCGGCTTTCTTTTGTGGCAATCTATGAATACAGAGTGCTGTCATGACCAGGCAGATGAAAATGCTGAGGACGGCCACCCTACGTGGAATGCTGATATGCTTTTAGGGCGTGGACCTTATCAGGCTGACCAGACCCAATTCCCTAGACAAGTATACAGGCAAATTTCCAACTGTGCCCAACGTGCGTGGAGGCAGGCGTCCAATCCAAGTGACTCAGCTAGCCACCTCACCAAGATCGTTCAGGGCACGGCCGAACCCTTCGCTGATTTTGTCGCTCGCATACTTGAGGCTGCGTCGCGTATTTTCCCTTCCGAGGTTGACGTTCAGCCACTGGTCAAACAAATTATTTTTGAGCAGGCTAATAAAGAGTGCAAAAACATTCTTCGACAATATAGACATAAATCTCTGGACTCCTGGTTAAAATACTGCAGAGATACCGGTGGGCCACTTACTAATGCGGGCCTAGCTGCGATGCTGGCAAAAGTCAAAGAAAACAGTCCAAAATCTAAATCGACCCGACCCCCCATATCTTCAGGACTTTGCTTCCAATGTCATCAACCGGGTCACAGAAAACGCGATTGCCCCAATCTCAGCCATGGGTATTCCACGGCACAGCCTTCAGGCATAGAGCCTTGTCGCCGTTGCCGCAAGGGCCCTCATAGGGCAGAGGTATGCCGTTCTGCTTTCGATATCGATGGCAACCCACTTACAGGTAGCGCCCAGGGGCCAAAAAACGGCCAGAGGGGGCTCCCCAACCCAGCGAGGAGCCCCCAAAATCAAATCTACTCTCAGGTTCCACCTCCCGTGTCTGCGCTACACCCAGTGCACCCTCAGCCCGTGCCACTCACGGGTCCGCAGGCCTGGACCTCCGCGCCACCTCCCCTCTCCTCTTAACTCCGGAGATGGGGGTACAATTAGTGGAGAGCGACTGCTCCGGTCCTCTGCCCCCGGATTCGGTTGGATTAGTGTTGGGTCGGTCCTCCGCCGCCCTCCGAGGGCTAGCTGTGATCCCCGGGGTAGTTGACTCTGATTTCACTGGTAAAGTAAAGATCATGGTTCAGGCCCCTCAGGGACCTTTAGTAATCAATCCTGGAGACCGTATCGCACAAATGTTATTACTGCCCAGTCTTCACTCTTTAATCCCAGCTAAAAACCACGTTCGCGGCGCTGGTAACTTTGGGTCCTCTGGCATTAATTTTACCGGCTTACATATGCTTTTAAATGAACGTCCCACTTTAGTGTTGCAGATTAATGGCAAGGACATTAAGGGACTTTTAGACACAGGAGCCGACAAATCCATTATAGCAACAAAGGACTGGCCTAGTACATGGCCTACAAATGTGGCGGAACAAACCTTGCAAGGACTTGGTTTTGCTCATTTCCCAAAAATCAGTGCAGCCTTGTTGTCATGGCAGGATAGCGAGGGTCATAGAGGACAGTTTTCTCCATTCATTTTACCTCTACCCATTTCCCTTTGGGGGAGAGACGTCCTGGCCGAAATGGATGTTGCTTTGGTCACCACTTCCCCTGCAGTACGATCTATGCTACAAAATATGGGTTACGTCCCAGGCAAGGGACTCGGTGTCCAGCTCCAGGGCCACCCTTCCCCCATTGAACCAAAACAAAGACCAAGTAAAGTTGGCCTGGGTTTTTCCTAGGGGTCACTGTTTCGCCTCCTAAACCAGTGGAGCCTTTACCCATCTCGTGGCTAACGGACGTACCCGTCTGGGTTCCACAGTGGCCCCTATCTCAGGAGAAACTGGAGGCAGTCAACACTCTGGTCTTGGAGCAGGTCAACGCTGGTCATTTGATCCCATCCACCTCTCCATGGAATACGCCTATTTTTGCCATCCGCAAAAAATTAGGTCAATGGAGACTCTTACATGATCTTAGGGCAGTCAACGCACAGATGCAGCCTATGGGCCCTGTGCAACGTGGTCTTCCTCTGCTTTCGGCACTTCCCAACCAATGGCCTGTTATTGTAATAGATCTTAAGGATTGTTTCTTTTCCATTCCATTGGACAAAAAGGATACCCCACGTTTTGCTTTTACTGTCCCCACCCAGAACCAGGAACAACCGGACAAGCGTTGGGAGTGGACAGTCTTGCCTCAGGGTATGACTAATAGCCCCACCATGTGTCAAGTCTATGTAGCCCAAGTACTAAAACCTCTTAGAGACCGATATTCCGACTGCAGGTGCCTACATTATATGGACGACCTACTGTGTGCAGCCCCCACAGCAGAGAGGCTCCTGGCCTTATACAGTACACTCCAACAAGTGCTGGAAGGGGCAGGGCTGCATATTGCACCTAATAAGGTGCAATTGTCGTCTGTAGTTTCTTATCTTGGGGCTATAGTCGCCCCTACTCAAATTAGACCTCAAAAATTCAAATAAAAATCAATGCTATCTCCACTCTAAATGACTTACAAAAACTTTTAGGGGATATCAATTGGATTAGGCACTACCTTAACATTCCTAATGCTGCATTGCAGCCCCTCTTTAATATACTTAAAGGAGACCCGGATCTTGCTTCCCCCCGAACCTTCACCTCTGAGGCCAAACAAGCACTGTCAATTGTCAACGATGCCCTTAGTAAAGCTGCCCTAAAACGTTGGGACCCTGCGGGAGACCTTACTCTTTGGGTCCTCGACACCCTTAAACAGCCCACCGCGGTCCTATGGCAGGATGGGCCTCTCCTCTGGATCCATCCCTCAATGTCATCTACTAGATCTATTAGTTACTAGCCATTCAGAGGGCTATCCAACATTTTGGACGCGAACCATCCACCATTGTTGTCCCCTATTCCATGGAACAGGTACGTGTGCTAATCGCTTGTACTGATGCTTGGGCGGTTTTAGTCTGCTCCACTTCCGCAACTATTACAAACAGAACACCCTCTGATCCTTTGCTAACCTTTGTTCAGTCTCACCCAGTTATTTTTCCAAAGTCCACATCCCAAAAGCCCTTACAGGGAGCCCCAGTAGTGTATACCGACGGTTCTAAAACAGGAGTCGGTGCATATGTTGTTTCAGGATCTGTGCCAAAAACATTCCAATTCGCTACTAACTCCCCCCAGGTAACTGAACTTCTTATAGTTAACCAAGTCTTCTCTGATTTCCCCGGACCTGTCAATATTGTGTCTGATTCACGCTATGTGGTTAATTCTGTGTCTATCCTTGAGGCCGCAGGACTAGTCAATTCTTCATCCTCCGTAGCGACAGTTTTCCTCACCCTGCAAAAATCTATTTGGAATCGGTCTGCTCCTTTCTTTATTACTCATATTAGAGCTCATTCTTCCTTACCTGGACCCATGACCACAGGCAATGCTATAGCTGATCAAGCCACACGCCCCATTTGGATACTCCAATTTTCTTCCCCAGAAGAGCAGGCTATCCAGTTTCATTCAGAGTTCCATGTAAACGCAAAAACCCTTGCCGCCAAATTCGGTCTTTCTCGTGCTGCCGCTCGCGATATTGTTCGCCATTGTGCCGCATGCCCTACTTTAACCCCTGTGCCTTCGGTGGGGGTTAATCCCCGAGGATTACTACCAGGACATATCTGGCAGATGGATGTCACCCACATATCCGAGTTTGGGACCTTAAAGTATGTTCATGTGTCAGTTGACACCTGTTCCCAAGTAATTTTTGCTTCTCTGGAGACGGGTGAGCGTACCACCCATGTCATTAATCACTGCCTTGCTGCATGGGCAGCCTGGGGCAAACCAAAAACTTTAAAAACAGATAATGGTCCTGCATACACAAGTAAATCATTCCAAGATTTCTGCACCCGTATGCAGGTACAACATAAAACTGGAATCCCTTATAACCCTCAGGGACAGGCCATAATTGAAAGGGCTCATCGAACCCTCAAGGCTTTTCTCTTAAAACAAAAGGAGGGAATTGCCACGGGCAAAACCCCTCGAATGCGCCTCTCCCTTGCACTGTTTACTATAAACTTTTTGAATTTGACAGATCATTCTATGTCCCCCGCTGAGAGACACATGTTAAAGGAGCCATCTTCACGAGGCTATGTCCGTTGGAAAGATGTCCTCACGGGAAAGTGGTACGGCCCGGATCCGGTATTATGCTGGAACCGAGGCGCGGTCTGTGTCTTCCCACAGGAATCTGGAAGAGAACCTCTCTGGATACCGGAAAGATTGGTCAGAAAAACAGCCCCGCCGCCACAAGATACACCTCTATCACCTACGGACGACATCTCCCCCGAGATAACCGAGATTACCACGCTCTCACAGGACGACAAATTGCAACAAAACAACGAGACGTGAGATGCACCCCTTCCGCTTCTTCATACTGGCAGCGGCTTTGCTCCCTGGCTCTTATGCGGGCTTTAACTCCAACCCCACTGCTTTACTGCAGAACGTAGGCAACCCTTGCGACTGCAAGGGGGGGACCAGCAACACCGTACTGCAGCGTACTCACATCGCCACAGCTGATTGTGGGGACAAAACTGCATATCTGCCCCTCCAGGGGATCCCCGGCCTACCACGCGGCTACATATGTGTGCCCAAACCCCGCGTTTCTGATCCCCATAGCAAAAACCACTCCTGTCCTTGCTTGACCTTTCAAGAATCCATGCACAGCTCTTGCGATTCCTCATACTTCCAATGCACTTCTGGCGGTCAGTCGTACTATGCCACCCAGTTACAAAGTACTCGCAGGTCCTCTAGTCCTGACCATTTGCCACAGGTAGTCCATTCATCCCCCTACCTCTCAGCCCCCTGTGTTGGTACGCCTGGACAGTGGGCGTGCTGGCGCACTACGGCACCCGTGCATATCTCTGATGGCGGAGGCCCACAGGACCAGCTCCGCCACCAACAGCTAACAAAGCGATTAAAACCCTCGTCCCCCCATCCCTACTCACGCCTCACATATGGACAATGCCTCCATCAGGCACACACCTTCCTCGAGTTGTCTTGTTCCCCCTCTCATTCATTGGGCTGTATCACCCATCCCTGACGGGGAGCGAAAACTGGGTATGCGAGACCAAAGGTACTGCAGCAGGAGTCCACCCGGGGGTTCCGGGGGTCCTGGGAGAGCATATGCATATGCATGCAGGTTCAATTCCCAGCCTGCCCCAGCAAAAGGGAATAAAAACTGATCCCTAACGGAGACATCAGGGGTTGTGGCCAGGCCCTTGAAGTTCCGTAACTAACGGATCACAAGCACGCTGGGTATGCACCTCTACTCTCTGCCTAGTAAATATTCTCCCGGCCCTCATGAGCCAGGGCCGTCGGGGATGTGATTTGTGCAAAAACAAAAGGAGGGAGATGTAGGGAACCAGACCGGAGGAACCGTGCCCCTAAGATGGCGCCGACTCCCTGCTTCCGGGTTCTTCCTCATCTCAGGGAGTTCCCGCTCTTGCTCGCTCCTTCCCGCCTTAGATTTCCCGCTCTAGCTCGCTCCTTCCCGCCTTGCCACGAGATTGTCCTATCCCCGCGCTTCTAGCCTATCACCTGATTTGTGACGTGTATTGTGCATATAAACCCTTGCTACGCGGGTGTAAGGGAAGTTCCTGCCCAGAAGAGATCGAAGCTGGATCTCCTGCTTGCCGAGCAATAAAGGAACCCCGTGCAAAGTGTTCGGTCTCTGTCTCTTGCTGGACGAGGACGGCGCCGAGCACTTATTATTATCATGATCATTATTTATCGATACAGAACCTAGAAAGAAAGAAGACTGGTGTAGCAGACCCAACACATTTAATTCTAGAAGAAAGAAAATGTTTTCTCTTATCCTGTCTTTGCTATTAATTGGTGAAAATCTAACCCTGTGTGTTTGGGCTCAAATTCACCATCTATAATACAGCACAGAAAAGAAAACTGCACTTTTGATGTTGTAAGACTAGTTGAAATAATTTATTAAAATTCATGATATTTTTATAAATTTGAGTTGAATTTTCTGATTTAGCTACTTAAAAATATTTCAGTCCAGAGTTACTGTCATCAGTCACTTGTGTTCTAATATTTCCCTGAATGGAAAAAAAAGAGTTACAATCACTGTTTAATACCCTAGAGACTATGATGATGACACATAAACACTCCCAGTCCTCTTATGTACAAAAAAAAGAAAAATCTTTGAAAAATTATTGTCCTAACTGGTCTCTAGCATCTTTTTATTCTCTGCCATCATGAAATTTAAATCCAAATGACAACACCAATCTGGTAGATGAGAAGGATGACACATGGAACATTTCAGAATTTAACAAGTTTATGGATCTTAATTCCCCAAATCTTGCTTTGGGTACTACTTTGACCATCAGATAAAAACTCTCATGAAGACAGGAAATGCAGCTTGCTTGGGACATATACCGACACCCATGTGGATACAGTGCTCCATTCTTTGTGTCAGCAACCACTTCCTCTGTGCCCTCACACACAGATCACTGTGTGGCCATCTCCTGACTATCCTGAGAAACAATGACCTAAGCAGCCACACGCCCTATCTCTTAGCTATCTGAGGATGTCATCTCACGCCTGAGGGAAGAACAGCTTCCCCAACAGCCTGGGGTTGCTGGTAGGGGATAACATGGAAAAGTTGTCTTTTAGTCATTATTCTTTGACTCACAGGTTATTTAAAAGTGTTTATTGTGTTAACAATGGAAAATTTTCCGGAAATCTTTGTCATTCAATTATAGCTCTCATGTATTCCTTGAAGCACTAAGTAAATCCTTTTAAATTTATTTAAATTTCCTTTATGACCTAAAGAATTACATCCATATATATTTTCTGAGTGCTTTCAAAACATGTGTGTTCTGTTATTGATTTCAGTGATCTACATATGTGTATTAAGTCAACTAGTTTGTGATGTCTTTGAGACTGTTTCCATACCAACTTTTATCTGCTTGCTCTACTGATTCCTGAGATAAGAATATTGAAATCTCCCATTCCAGTTATGGATTTTTTCCAGGTAAACCTTGCAGTTCTATCAACTTTTGCTTCAGCATCTTGAAGCTGTGTTACTAGGTCTATAAATACTTAGATTGATGTCTTACTGATGAATCAAATCATTTATCATCATGAATTGACTTTATCATTGAAAATATCCCATGATCGTAAAAATATTCCATGATCTGTGTTGCTAATGTAGCTAGTCCAGTTTTGTAGATGACTAATGTGTATCTCTTTCTCCATATTTCAATTTTCAAGCTATTATATTCAAACTGAATTTCATTTAGGGAGCCTATACTTGGGCCTTGCTTTTTGATTTGATGTTATAATCTCTCTGCCTTGTTACTGAGTTCCTTATACAATTTACATTTAATGTATTTAATGAAATAGCTGAGTTTAAATTAATCTCCTAGTTAGGTGTTTTCTATCTGTTCTATGTTCTATTTTTCCTCTTTATCTACCTACTTTTGGATCAGTTTCTTTTCCATGATTCCATTTTATTTCTTTTATGGGTTAATTATATCCCTATTTATTTAACTTTAGTGGCTTCTTTAGGTTTCATGGTATATATTTTAAATTTATCACATTTATCTTCAAGTGATATTGTACCATGTCAAATTGTGTATTTCCATTTCTCTCTCCCTACAGTTGTACTACAGTTGCCACACATTTAACTTTAAAAAGCTATAAACTGTATGCTACATTTTTAGTATTTTTGTTGTAAAAAAGTCATTCATCTTTTAAAGTGACTAAATAGTTTAAAAATCTGTATACATTTAACCTTGTAGCTTTCAATTCTCATGTTTTCATCTTTTGTGTTCATTCAAATACCCACTTAGTAACATTTTCTTTCTCCCTAAAGGACTTTTGCTACTATTTCTGGTAGTGTGGATCTGCTGGTGATGAATTATTTCTGTGATTCTATGTCTGGAGTCTTTATTTCACTTTCACACTGAAAAGATACGTTCACTGTGCAAAGAATTCTATGCTGACACTCTTTGTCTTTCAGTACTTCAAAGAGTTTCTCCGTTCTCTTGTAGCATATGTTATTTCTCATGATAAAACTACTGTCAATCTTTTCTTTTAAAAGATTTATGCATTTATTTGAAAGGCAGAGTTGCAGAGATACAGAAGCAGATAGAGAGGGGGTTCTTCGATCCACTAGTACACCTCCCAAAATGGACACAATGGCTGGAGATGGGCCAATCCAAAGCCAGGAGCCAGTAATTTTTTGGGGTCTCCAACGTGGGGATTTTACCTTAAAACACTAGAACAGCAAAGTAAATCTTAAGAAAGTGGAAGGAGGAAAAATATACAAACTGAAATAAATCCAACAGAATAGAAAATATCACAACAGAAATTCAGTGAGACCAAAATACAATTCTTTGAAAACTCAGTGACACAGACAAAACGTTTATCCACAGGAAACAAGGGAAAAAAGGGAACAGACTCAAGTGACTTCACAACAGAAACAACAGAGAGGACATGACTACCTACCTTACCAAAATAATAATCAGAACACACTATGGAAAAGTCAAGGCACAAGGATTTGGTCAATGTCGATACAGTGTGGACTGATTCTCAGAAAGACACAAACCACTAAAACTGAATACAGTAAAACAAGAAACCCTAAATACACTTATACTTTGAAAAGAGGCTGCAGTCATGGGAAACAAACACACACACATGAAGAAAACTCCAGGACCAGATGGCTCCACCAGTGAAAACTCCCATTTAAAGGATAATTAAAATCCGTTGTTTGTACACCCTTCCAAAAAGGAAATGCAGAGGAAAAGCCTTCCATTTTATTTCATCATCCCCAAATGGCCACAACAGCTGGAGCTGGAACAGTCGGAAGCCAGGAGCCAGGAGCTTCATTTGGTCTCCACACAGGTACAGGGGCCCAAGCACTTGGGCACTCTGCTGCTGCTTTCCAGGCCATAGCAGAGAGCTGGATTAGAAGTGGAACATCCGAGACTCGAACTGGCACCCATATGGGATGCCAGCACAGCAGGTGGCAGCTTTACCAGCTATGCCACAGCACCAACCCCCACATGATTGATTTTTAAATGTTTTTTTTTTCAATCAAAATAAAACCAAAAAATCATAATTAGGGTCTAAGAGCAAAGTACAAATAGCTTTATAAAAATAAGTTATAAAGGGGCCATCACTGTGGCTTAGCAGGTAAAGCCACCACCTGCATCCCATAAGGGTGCCAGTTCGAATCCTGGATGCTCCATTTCTGATCCAGCTCTCTGTGATGGACTGGAACAGCAGTAGAAGATGGCCCAAGTGATTGGGCCCCTGCACCCACGTGGGAGACCCAGAAGAAGCTCCTGGTTCCTGACTTCGGATGGGCCCAGTTCCAGCTGTTGCAGCCATTGAGGTAGCGAACCAGCAGATGGAAGCCCTCTCTTTCTCTTTCTCTGCCTCTTTGTAACTCAACCTTTCAAATAAATAAATAAATCTTTAAAAAAAGTTATGAACATAATTGACAATTATACTTTAGAAGGACTTGCCTCATGAGAATTTGGCTAACAATACATTGTTGGGGAGGTACTTCTGCTAGAAGTCAAACATCCCAACTCAAGGTCACACAAAAGACAGGTACTGAAAGACAGAAACTAGGTTTCGTTAAGGCATAACTTATAAGAACTCTTCGTTGGCGCCATGGCTCACTAGGCTAATCCTCCACCTGCGGCGCCAGTACTCTGGGTTCTAGTCCCAGTTGGGGTGCTGGTTCTGTCCCGGTGCTCCTCTTCCAGTCCAGCTCTCTGCTGTGGCCCAGGAAGGCAGTGGAGGATGGCCCAAGTGCTTGGGCCCTGCACTCGCATGGGAGACCAGGAGGAAGCATCTGGCTCCTGGCTTCAGCGTGCCGGCATAAGGGCCATTTGGGGGGTGAACCAGTGGAAGGAAGACCTTTCTCTCTGTCTCTCTCACTGTCCAACTCTGCCTGTCAAAAACAAAAAGAACTTTTGTCTTAGAGATAAAATATAGAGAAATACACTGTTAATTTTATATACTTAACATCCAAAAGCAGGAAAAGCAAAAATTAGTCCTGTTTTTCTTAAGGTTTATTTCATTTATTTGAAAGCTAGAGTGACAGAAAGAGGTAGAGAGACAAAGAGAGAGAAATCTTCCTTTCACGGGTTCATTCCTCAGATGGCTGCAGCCTCCAGGGCTGACCCACACCAAACCCAGGAGCCAGGAGCTTCCTCTGAGTTTCCTACATGGGTGGCGGGGGCCCAAACACTTGGGCCATCTTCTGCTGCTTTCCCCATGTCATCAGCAGGGATCTGGATCAGAAATGGAGCAGCTGTGGCACAAACTGGCACCGACATGAGATGCTGGCATAGAAAGCAGCAGCTTTATCCGCTTTGTCAAAATGCCGGCCCCAAAATTTATAGTTGTTATAATAATGCTAAAATACACACACCTTAAACAAAGAATGTTAGAGCCCAAAGGGATTGCTAGACAATAAATCAATTTAACAGTAAAAGAAGTAAAACTTCGGAAACTTAACTTTTGCATTTTGCCATTTGTGCTAATTCACAACCTACTCTAGTGTAGTTCATTTTATTTTAAACATAAGAAAGAAGGAAACTGGGGTAGATGGAAGTAAGAAAAGGAAATAAAAGAGAAAACGGAAGGAAATGAGCAAAGTACCCAAAATGCTTTTATCTCCTTGATATGAAGGCATCCTTCTCAGGTCCTCAGAATTAGCTTCCTGTGCCCACCGTTTCCTTAGTTTTCCTTCTGTCCTCTGGGGTCTTACACATGAGAGAGAGAGAGAGAGAGTGTGTGTGTGTGCCTATGTGCCAGTGTGTGCCTATGTGTGCACATATATGTGCCTGTGTGTACCATGCATGTGTCTGCAAGTGTCAGTGCCTGTATGTATGCCAGTGTGTGTGCAGTGTGTTCCTCTGTATATGCTATGTGCATATGTGTGCCTGTGTGTCCAAATATGTGTCTGTGAGTATGCACTGTGTGCATGCCTATGTGAGCCTGCAAGTGTGCATGCCTGTGTGTGTCATGAATATGCCTGTAAGTGTGAGTGTATGTGAGTGTGTGCCTCTGTATGTGCCATGTGCATGTGTGTGCCTGTGTGTCATGTGTGTCCACATATGTGCCTATGTGAGTATGCACTGTGTGCATACCTGTGTGGTCATGTGCGTGCCTGTGAGTGTGCATGCCTGTGTACGCCATGAGTACACCTGTGAGTGAGAGTGTGTGCGGTGTGTGCGAGTATGGGTTCACAGTGCTGGCTTCTCCAGCCCCCTTTGAGCTTTTTGTCCATCTTGATTCCATGCCTTCTTCCTGCTTCTCCTCCTTCCCTCAACCTGCCTCTGCTCCACAAGTCCTCACAACTCAAAAGACGCCAACAAGAAATGCTAGAACTCAAAGTTCTTTACAATGTTACATATCTCTTATCTAACCTTTTCGATATGGAAAACTGACATTCTGAAAGGTTGCATAGATCTTTCTCAGAAACAAGATGTAAAGGTTTTTAAATAAATACCTTACATATTTTATTGCGTTAAATGTTTTTGTCTGGCCCAAATCTCTCTCTCTCTCTCTCTCACACACACACCCCAAATTCAAAACAAATGACAAATTAAATGGGAAACTGCAACACAAATGACAAAAGCTAATTTCCTTAATTTATAAAAAGTTCTTACATATCAATAAGGAAAACTTCTTTTAAATTTAATTTCATGATGAAAGAAATTCAAATGACTTTTAGAGATTTTTTTAAATCCCTTTAAATTAAAGAAATACAAATTAAAAGCCAACCTACCATTTTTTTTCATCTAGACTGCTGAAAAGTCAAAGTAGTAACATACAGAAAAGTCATTCTAATTCACTGTTCACTGAGTCTAAATCTCTGAGGCTGAGTGGCCATATGCCTATCAACAGTTTCAACGTGCATCCCCTTAGGAAGCCACCAATCCCACCTCTCAGACTGTGTCCTCCCATACTCGCCTCACATGCACAGGAACAAGCTGAGATGTTCATAACAGTAAAACTAGAAACAACCTAAATGTCAAGCAACAGAAAACATTTAGGCCGGCGCCGCGGCTCAATAGGCTAATCCTCCGCCTAGCGGCACCGGCACACCGGGTTCTAGTCCCAGTCGGGGTGCCGGATTCTGTCCCAGTTGCCCCTCTTCCAGGCCAGCTCTATGCTGTGGCCAGAGAGTGCAGTGAAAGATGGCCCAGGTGCTTGGGTCCTGTACCCCATGGGAGACCAGGAGAAACACCTGGCTCCTGGCTTCGGATCAGCGTGGTGTGCCGGCCGCGGCAGCCATTAGAGGGTGAACCAATGTCAAAAGGAAGACCTTTCTCTCTGTCTCTCTCTCTCTCATGGTCCACTCTGCCTGTCAAAAAAAAAATTTAGACAATCATTTTCCAAACAACAGAAAACCTCATATGGAGTATCAAGCAGTCACTAAAAGAATGAGGCTGATAGGCATAAAATGAAGAAAATGTCCCCCAAAATGACTCATTTAGTGAAAACTACTGAAACTCCTTTAATATAAAAGGGGATGTATATGCAGAATAAGATACACACACAGAATTCCCCCAAACACAGAGGGACCACTAACAGTCCATCACACCAAAACTCTGGAGGAACCTTCAGACTCTTCTAGTTCTGAAAAGCTTTTACCTTATTAAGCTCCTCCCACCACAAACCTGCCTTAGCCTTCCTCAAGAATGCCCTTGACCTCGTGAACACTACACAATGAAGGTCTCTGTTCCTTTTGAACCCATCCTTCCTCCTACAAATTCATCAACTGGGACTTCTTTCTATACCCCAGCAGCTCTGAATTTCTCTTCATGGTTTAATATTTCTTCCATTCCTGATATCAACTCACTGTTCCCATGAACAAACCTTAGCCTTCCAAAGTCTGCTGGCCATAACTCCAAGTTGGCATTCTTTGTGCTACCCATTGATTCTTTTCTGATTCATTTCATTCTTTATTTCAGCAAACATGTACTGAGTGACAACTGTGTACCAGGATCCTAAGTCAAGAAAGAGAAACCTGACACCTGGTCCCTGTCTTAAGAAATTTTCAGCTTAAGACAATTTTTCAAAATTTCATATGCCTGGGGGCTGGCACTGTGATGTAGTAGGCTAAACCTCCATCTGTGGCGCCGGCATCCCATATGGATGCCAGTTCATGTCTCAGCTGCTCTTCTTCCTATCCAGCTCTCCTCTATGGCTTGGGAAAGCAGTGGAAGACGGACCAAGTGCTTGGGCCCTTGCACCCATGGCGTGGGATCTGGAAGAAGAAGCTCCTGGATCCTGGCTTCAGATTGTCCCAGCTCTAGCCACTGCAGCCAACTGGGGAATGAACCAGCGATGGAAGAACTCTCTCTATGTCTCTCCCTCCGTCTGTAACTTGGCTTCTCAAGTAAATAAGTAAATCTTTCTTAAAATATATTTTTTTAATTTCATATGCCTCTACAGCATATAAGCAGGAAAGAATCAGAGGTAGGGAAGCAACCATCACATGTCTAGCTACAGCAACCAAATACAGGAAGGAAGATACATTGAAGGTGGTGGTCAAAGTAGGTACCAGTTTTGTATGCTGGCATTTTTGGGGTCTTATTTTTATTTTTCTTTATTTTGGGGGTTTTACTTATTTATTGGTAAGAATATATTTCTATATTTACATGCGATTTAAAATAAGCATTAATAAAGAGGTGATGGGAGCCAGCATTGTGGCATAATGGGTAAAGCTACCACCTGGGGCACTGACATCTCATATGGGTACCAGTTTAGGTCCTGGCTGCTCCACTTCCAATCCAGCTCCCTGCTAATGGTCTGGAAAAAGCAGTGGAAGATGCCCAAGTGTCCGGCCCCTGCCGCCCATGTGGGAGACGTGGATTAAACTCTTGGCTCCTGGATCCAGGCTTTGGCCTGGCCAAGCCCCAGCCATTGCTACATAAATCTTTTAAAAAAAGAAGAGGGAATATCTAACGTCTATACTCTGAATGCTGCATAGCATGGTGCCTGACACATAAATGGTGCTCTGTAAATGGTCACTGAATGAGAGAAGGGACGGATGCACAGTTCCACAAAGCAGAGTAGCGAGAAAAGAAACAACCATGCTCAACAGTTGATTACTGCCTTTACTCAACAGCGTTTTTAAAGTTCATGTTGGGCTTCTCACTACTGACATTTTGGACTTCATTATGGGAGACCTTCCTGTGCATGTTAGGGTGTTAAAGCTGCAGGCCTGGCCTCTAGCTGGCCAGTAACACCTCCACTACTGTGAAAATCAAAAACTTCCCCCAGGGAACATGATTTGGCCTAGCAGCCAAGAGAAAGGTTACTTCCAGGGGGCTCTAATTCCACCACAGGCTACAACTTGGATCCTGGGGCATCACCACCCAAATTCTTTTGATGTCAAGATCCCAAACCCACATCACAAGCTCCTATCCTTCATATTCTCCCACCCGAACCTGGATATCCAGCTAGCTGATGGCTCTTGGCCCTGAGTGGTGTGCACCTGACTGCCACCATGGGCTTCTAAGCACTCTTTGGCTAAGTTGAGAAAACACCAGCACCACCTCATCCCAAGCTGTCATTCAGCTGAGATTCAGAATCCGCTCCCTGCACTCTGGATGACTTCCTGTTATACTAAAACTGCAGCTACTTCTGAAACATCTCTCCTTTCCTCAAGGAGTCAACAACACCTCAGCCACCTGCCCTTCTTCTCCAAAGAATTCCTCCGAGATAATCTCTATTCAATGTCCTTTCCTAAGACATCTTAGGTGCTTAAAAAATATTTGTCAAATTTAGGAAGGAAAAAAACAGCATAGCTTATGATGAGGGAAAAAACAGCTCTAAATTTCATTCTTATTCAAGAAATTTTTTCTCCAATTTTAAGTAACATTAAGGAAAGTCAACACCATCTTCTCTAGTTTCTCAAGGCTACCAGCACTGTTGCTGCAAAGAGATCCCCGGGATGACCATTAAAGTGTATTGAGATTTTAGAAGAAGGCATAAAACTGCAATGTTAATTGAACAAATGAACTGCAATGCTGACAACAAACGTGAGCCATTCTTAACTCCACAAGTCAATGAGATGCATAAAAGGAAGGCAGCCACATGACAGAGCACCAGGGCAACTGCACAGGCTAAGGACCTGCCCCGGCATGCAGCAGAGGCTCACCAACATCTCCTGAGGGTCAAATGCTCTGCAGCAGGAGAAGAGGACCTTAAATAACTTAACCAGTAAAGGCAGCTGTACAATAGCTTCAGAATCACGTGCCCCCTTTCCACCTAACCCTAGTGCCTTCCCTGTGTTCCAGTTTCTGGTCAGAAGAGAGAGGTAGGAGCCGGCGCTGTGGTGTAGTGGGTGACGCCATCACCTGCAGTGCCAGCATCCCATATGGACACCAGTTCCAGTCCTGGCTGTTCCACTTCCCATCCAACTCTCTGCTGTGGGCTGGGAAACAGTAGAAGATGGCTCAAGTCCTTGGGCCCCTGCATCCGCATGGCTCCTGGCTCTGGATCGACACAGCTCCGGCTGTTGCAGCCATTTGGGGAGTGAACCAGCAGATGACCTCTCCCACTCTCTCTGCCTCTGTCTCTCTATAATGCTGCTTTGCAAATAAATGAATAAATCTAAAAGAAAGAAAGGAAAGGAAGAAAGAAAAGAGAAGCAGTACTACGTTCCACTTCAAGACTAAGTCCCTGCTGAACCCAAGCACAACAATTTCCACCAGCTTTTGTCTCACAGGGTAATTATGGAATAAGCAGCTTGGCAAAAGTTCTCGCAAAACAGAGCCAATCATTTCTCAAAATGTGTTCTAAAGTTTTTTCTTGACCTTTAGCTTATGGTAGCTTAGACAAGTATCTTAAAAGCATTTTTAGTCAGCCATTTTTGTTAAATTGTGAGCAAGATTATTTTAGCCAAAAAAGTTTATTTCAATCCCTCTCTCCAAACTCAGAACAAGCATCTGACCAGGCTTATTTAGTTCAAGCTTTCCAGAGTAACGTGTCTCTGGATGGTTTCTGAACATTAGGAGATCGCAGCTGCAAAGAAAAAAGCTTGGTCCTACTACACTACTACGCTACTACACGGGAGGTGCAAGGGCTGGTGCTGGCCTGCACAGCGCCTTCCCCACCGCTCTATGGAAATAAAGCACTGAGCACACACATCATTTTTTGAAAACCTCTGACAGACAAAATGTTGTTGAGAGCATTCCGTGCTATGAAGGGCTGGGTATGTGCCCACATGGTAGAGAGTAAACACAGAGGTCGGTGTTATGGTGTAGTGGTAAAAGCTACTGCCTGTGATGCCAGCATCCTATATGGGCATCAGCTGGAGTTCTGGCTGCTCCACTTCCAATTTAATTCCCATCTAATGCACCTGGGAAAAGCAGTGGCTGATGGCCCAAGTACTTGGGCACCCACACACACGGTAGGAGACCTGGAAGAAGCTCCTGGCTCCTGGCTTTGACCTGGCCCAGCCCCAGCCAATGTAGCCATCTGGGGGAATGAACCAGCAGATGAAGATTCTCATTCTCTCTCTCTCTCTCTCTCTCTCTCTCTCTCTCTCTCTCTCTCTCTCCCTCCCTCCCTCCCCCTCTCCCCCTCTCCGCCCCTCTCTCTCTCTCTGTTTGTGTGTGTGTCTCTCTCTCTTTCTCTCTCCCCCACCTTGTCTCTCTGTAACTGACTTTCAAATAAATAAATAAATTTAAAAAAAGGAAGGAAGGAAAGAAGGAAGGAAGGAAAGGAGTTTCACACAAATACAAATACAAAAAGAGACAACATATGTCATAAGAGTTTCCATTCAGCCTCACACCAGGAGTGCAAATAGGGAGAGGGGCTCCTCTAGGATGAAGACAGCTGAGAAAAGGAAGAAAAGTGACTTCAGTGGGGTGCACAGGTGCTCACAAGCACAAACGAAACAGCCTCCCTAGTGCAGGAGTCCCTGTTCTCTCCTGCTTCCAGTGCAGTGCCTCACCCCTCAGCAGGAGGATGTCCTTGGAGCAGTGGGGTAACCATTCACCATCACAGGGCAGCGTGGTGAACCATGCACATGACTGCCAGGGCCTAGCTGCCTATGGGAACTATGCACCATGGGCACTCTGGGAAAATCCCCTGCCCTCACACCTTCTACCCCAGCCACCCTGGTCCACTCACAGTTCCTCTCCAGCTTTGCCCCGTATATGGCGTTGTCACCTAAGCCCAGCTTGCACCCTCATCCTCAACACAGCTCCTGCAGCATGTCTGCCTCATGCCTCCTACCTATGCTGCCTAAGAATCCCTCCATCTATCCACTGTAACCCACAGAAACACTGGGCTCACCCCATCAGGGTGTACCAGTGCCTCTGTTTACCATCAGGGTAGCTCCTGGAATGAAAGGTTGCTCCTCAGCCCATTTGTTTATAAAATTTAGGGCAGGTCTCTGGCACAGCAGTTAAGCTGCTTGGGACACTGACTTTCCATATCCATCCCATATCCTGGTTTGAGTCCAGACTATTCTGTTTCTGATTCAACTTCCTGCTAATGCCTGAGAGTCAGCAGATGATGGCTCAATCACCTGGGATCCTACCACCTACATGGGAGACCTGGACTGAGTTCCAGGCTCCTGGTTTCCATCAGTCCAGCCCTAGCTGTTGTGGGTATTTGGGGACTGAACTGGCAGGTGGAAGATCTCTGACTCTCTCTCTCTGTGTCTCTCTGCCTTTCAACTAAAAATGAAAATTTTAAACACAATCAAAATAAGAAATTCCAATGTGAAAAAAACTGAAGCAACCCCATAGGGGACCTTTCTTAAGAAATCCACAGAGGCTTATGGTAATTGCTCTGACTTTTGTTTCTTCTGAACCCACTTCAAGATCTGAACTTGACCCTTTAAAATTGTTTGTTCTGAATGATTCATCCTGTATACAAACTCAACATTCATCATTTCTAATATTATTTTCCATTTGAAACCCCTTCATTTATCCACTCCTTATCAGCATTTTCAGTTAGCAATAAATATAATTACATAGTTTATAAGTATATAAATACATGCTATGTAGATATATAAATACATGAATGATAAATAACTGCAAGCCCTAGAAACCCTCTCTACACTAATAAACAATGTGACAGACAACATTAAAATGATCATGCACCACCACTAGCACTACATTTCATCTCTGATAAGCAGAATTGGCACACCTTTGGTCCAACACATACCTTCATTCATTTCTATGAAAATAAGGAAGTTCAAGGATCATAAGCCCTGAAGTTATTCCTATGTAATTATTTTTACAACTTATTTTACTTATTGAAAAGGCAAACACACAAATCCCTCTACGGCTGGTTCACTATCCAGATGCCTTCAACAGGCATCTGGGTAGAACTCAGTCTAGCTCTCCCACATGGGTGGCAGGGACCCAACTACTTGAGGAAGCTGGAATCAGGAGCTGAACCAGGAATCAATCCCAGACACTCCAATATGGGATGCAAGCATCCTAAGCAGCATCTTAACCAGCATACCACACACCTATTCCCTTACATAATTCTAATAATTTTATTTATAAAATAAACATGTAATACAAAATTCAAAAGGTATACAATCAAAATGAAGTCTACGCACCTATTCTTCCACCACTCAGTTCCCCTCACCAGAGCAATCAGAGTTGCTAGAGTTGGAGTTTTTCTCGACAGACAGCCCAGTATACAGACATATGCCCTTTTTTTCTTTAAGATTTGTTTATTTATTTGAAAGTCAGAGTTATAGAGAGAGAGGGACAGAGAGAGGTCTTCCATCAGCTGGTTCACTCCCCAGATGGCCACAACAGCCAGGGCTGGGCCAGGCCAAAGCCAGGAGCCCAGAGCTTCATCCAGCGTCTCCCACATGGGTTCAGGGGCCCAGCACTTGGGCCATCTTCCCCTGCTTTCCCAGGTGCATTAGCAGAGATGGAAGTGAAGCAGCCAAGAAGTGAATTGGCACCCATATGGGATGCCAGGCATTGCAGGCAGTACCTTTACCTACTGCATGACACACTGGCCTCTCTCTTCATTACATAACTCATAGCAAATCAAACACTTTTCTGCATACAGATTTTTACACTGACTACATTTGGAGAATACTCTGATCTGCTCATACAGACCAGAGCATCCCCACTCCTCTTTAATGGCTACACGACACCCAGTGTGTGTAGGTACTTCAATGGCTACGCGACATCCAGTGTGTGTAGGTACTTCGTTTTACTGATGTGACTTCCTGCTGGAAAGCATTTTGGCTTTGTCCAACCTTCTATTAGTTCAAATGATGATGCAATGCATATTCTTACACCCATATGCAACAGTAACTGTAGGATAAAGTCTGAGCCATGGAACTGCTGGGTCAAAAAATATGTTCATTTCACATTTTAACAGATATTGCTAAACAGTATTTTTCACTTATACAAGCAATATGAGAACCTACTTTTCTATTTAAGGCTCTTACCAATAAACTACACTATTAAATTTTCATTCTTTTTTTAAGATTTATTTATTCATTTAAAAGGCAGAGTTTACAAAGAGAGGGAGAGACAAAGAGAGACATCTATCTGCTGGTTCATTCCCCAAATGGCTGCAATGGCTGGAGCTGGGCTGATCCGAAGCCAGGAGCCTCTTCTAGATCTCCCACATAGGCGCAGGCGCAGGGGCCCATGGACTTGGGCCACCTTCTACTGCTTTTCCAGGCCATAGCAGGCAGCTGGAGCAAAAGCAGAGCAGCCAGCAGCCAGGACTCAAACAAGTTCCCCACAGGGATGCCAGAGTCACAGGCAGCAGCTTTACCTGCTATGCCACAATGCCGCCCTAAATTGTCATTCTAATGTATAGTTTTCCCACAAATCTTTCCCAAAAAGCCTCAAATTCCACAAGAACACTAGTCTAACTCTGTAACTCCAGGGTTCAGCAATCCTATGTATTCAAATGTTGTTAGAAGAATGAATGACCAAGCAAAAGGTAAGGTTTATTTTGACTATCATAAACAAATATTCCTAAAATATTGGCCATTTTTCCCCTTTCAGAAGGGGAGGAAGAAAGCAAACATGAATGGATTGATTCTTCTATAAAATTATGTCTCCTATAGGTATTAAAAGAACAGAAAGGGCAGGTTGTGATGCAGCAGGCTAAGCCACCACTTCGCTCGTCCACGTCCGATCAGAGCACCAGCTCAAGACCCAGCGATTCCACTTCCTATCCAGCTCCCACCAATGAACCTGGGAAATAGCACATGAAGATTCAAGTACTTGAGTTCTCACCCCCAAGAGGGAAACCAAGATGGAATTCCAGGCTCTTGGCTTGAGCCTGGCCCAGCCCTAAGTTGCAGGCCTTGGGGGAATGAACCAGTGCATGGGTGATATCTGTATCTATTTCTATTTCTCTTTCTCCCTCTCTCACTGTGCCTTTCAAATTAATAAATATTTATGTATTTAAAAAAGAAAGAAAAGAAAACACCATCTATATTCCTCAGGTCTGTACTTCTCATTCCTTATACTGATATTCTTCCACTCCCACATGGCCCATCTCTTCTAAGGTAAGAGCTACATCTCAAATGTGGGCTGCTTCCCTGGAGATGCTGACCAGATCTCCCCAACTGCCTTCAAAACACTCTGGGAGCCCTGAAGCACTGCAGAAACCTGCATCACTCCTGCTGCAAAGAACTCTAGCAATACAGCTCGTACACGTGCACACACACGCACATGCACACACACACCAGCTACCAGCCCAGATCAATGGCTCTTATCAGAAACACGAGTAACTTGAGCCACTGGCTAACCCGTCTCTTGACTGCTAGGACACGCACTTTCTGCTATCGGGTTGCACAAATGCCTGGAAACCTTACACCAGCTGTGAAGGAGAAAGCAATAGGTGAAGCGGCATGGCATCTGGTGCCTCTGCCTTTCCATTCACTGCTTGGGGAATGAGTGCTAAACTGTGCAACTCAGGCCTAGGCCACCCACTGGGAAGCCTGGGACCACAGCAATCCTGGAGTGAGATTAGGATTATACGGAATTCAATGGGGAGCCTGCCCCAAAGGCTTCATTTTCCCTCTTCAGACACCCAGCTGGAATGCTTCATCTGCCACAATGTCCTCCTGGAGACAAAGGTTGGCTACAGAAGCCAACTCTGAAAAGTATAACTTTAACAATCAGGCCCAAGCTTGAAATACTTAATTCCATGTCTGAACCAGAATCCACTACCATCCAGTGAGCAAAAGAAAAATAGTCCTTGTTTGTGGAGCCATAGCACTTACTTCCCATCCAGGCTCAGTCACGGACATCATACTCCACAGAAGTAGAGCACTCACTCAATCCTGGGACCTCCCACTAGCAGAGGGGCAGAGTGCAACTCATCAGATGGCTGACCTGGGAACCCCTATCAGGAATTAAACCCTCCTTTCTCACAATTCAACACCAAACCTGGCTCACTGACAGCCTCCCAACAGCAGTGAGATTCGATCAGGACAAGCCCGGGCACTTGAGATCTATTTGTCTGGCAGACAAGATGTCACATTGAATAAAATCATATTGTAGTTAGAATCCATGTGCACGCACTTCAGGCAGATCCTTAGCATCTTTGCTAAAGCAATGACAAGTAAGATCTTGGACCCACAATAAGCCCTACTAGTGCAAAAAGACCAAAGCAGCCAACTGGATAACTACCTTTTACTCAGAGATCTTTAAAAAGTACCAGCAGCCAAGGATTTATAGGGTATTCACGTAAACAACACAGATGCAGATTCCATGATTCCATAAAAATGCAGATTCATACCACATGAGTCCTGTACCAATCAGACATCGTAACCACAGATTTTCAGACAAAATTATCTCAGTAGGACCAGAGCAGCAACAGAGTCTGGACACCTGACTGAGCTGCTGCAGGTCTTGCTCAGGCCCCTGCACTTCTGCTGCACATGCTCAATGCTGCTTTGTCCCTGGCTTCTTGATCCCACCTCCGACTATGTGATAAAAAGCTCACCAAGCAGCTGCTGACTCATGAACATCTCTCGACCCTCATGGGCTGTGACTGAAACAGGCTGGGAGAAGTGCTGGCAGAGGACACAGGGCTGCCAGGCCCCCACAGAAGCAGACCCATGGCCACTGGATGGGTGGGAAGGACAAGGGCACAACTGTGCCTTCCCAACTCCAGGACAGCCATGGGGCCTGGGGACTACGTAAATGGATTAGTCCAACACAGGCACACTCAACACCTGTGTATTGAACGCCTATTGAGCATCAGCCCTCCTGGAATCCGTTTCGATGACTCTGTGAGGTAGAATCTATCATTGCCCCATTTTAACAGAAGAGGAACATGAGGCTTGGAAACTCATCCTTCCACGACATCTCCCCTAGCTACCAAACTCTTAACCACCGGGAAATGTGGTGTGTTCCTCAGATTCATGGCACAAGTTCAAGGACAGAAACAATCAAGAAAGAAAAGCAATGTAAGTGCCCCGAGGTGGAAGAGAACTTGGCACCGTCACAGAACTGAGAGGCCAGCATGGATAGGGCAGAGGAGGAAATTGCGTAAGGTCAGAATTCAGATAGGTCCCATGAGGACACTCCTGGTGGTGCCTTGGGACTCATTCTGCCCCACCAGCCTCACTTCTCTGCTCACAAGGACTCACTTCCCGATTATGCAACACACGCACCATCATGCTGTGTCACCATGGGCAAGTCACTCAGCCTCTCTGAGCCCCAACTTCTGCATGTGAAAACGAGAATAATGTGTATGGAGCAAAAGCCTCACTGTAAAAAAAAGTGACTGCCTGTGACATTCACCAAGGTGGAACCCAGAGAGGTAGTCCTGCCCTTCATTTCCAAAATGAATTCCAAAACGACCATGTCATGGGGAGGTGGGAGGGTTCACAAAGACAAATAACAAATCAGAGGAAATGGTGGCTGTAACTCAGTGAGAGAAAGCAGTAAAGTAACACAGCGATGAACAAAGCACTTCTGCCTCCGGGTGCTGTGCGGGTTGGCTGGGGACTCCTCACTCACCCAGCACAGCCATGACTCCGTGGCTGGTTAGTTAGCAATCACTGTTTTCTCCTATCTTTAGATGCCTGTGTGTGGTTCCAACTGTTCCCGCAGGGGCATGCCATCATGAGAAATGTCACCTCCCTGGGGTCTGTAAAGAACCCACTTTCCTAATCACCACAACCGCCACAAGATCAAGCGTGGCAGAGAAGCACCTGTGCCAGCAAGCACAGCCCAGGTGCCTATTGCAACTGCCTGTGTGCTGCACTGATTCACAGGGCACTCAGCCCGTATCTCTGCTACTTTTTGCTCAGAGAAGGAACTGCAGGAACTGTCAAGAGGCGCCACACTCCTGCCCTCTGAGTCCCATCTCCAGATGGCCCAGTGGCGTTGGTGCCCAAACGGAAAACTGGGCAACCCTGAAAGGTCGAGGCTTGGGCCTGACAGAGCCACACGCGCCCAGGTGCTCCAGGACCCTCCCCGTGCCCAGCACGCACTCACCGCTCACAATCGCCCATGCGGTGCAGCCCGGGAGTGGGAGTCTCTGCAGCTGCCATGTGGCCTGGGGGTCAAGTGCTACGGGGGGACCCTGTGCCCAGCTCAAGCCAGTGGACACCTTCTCTCCAGCAGTGACAGCAGTGTGCCTGGAGCTTGAAGAAAGTTTTAAAGAGTCAGGAATCGGGTGGAGGAGCCGTATCCCAGCCTGGCCCCACTGTGTCTGGTGCTGCCCCTCACATCCAAAGGTTCCCATGGGAGCACCCACCCCCCTCAGCCAAGCTGTAGCCCTCTCCCAGATGCGGTCCTGTGTGGGTTTGTCTCCAAGAAAGTGGCCAACCAAGGACCATGGGCACTTACAGGCCTGACAGCCAGGAGTTGCAGTCCCTTGGTCCCTCCCTCCTCACCTGGGGGACACAGGGAGTTGTACCCCTAGCTCACCACCTATGGGAGGCTGGCTTCTTGACAGGCCCAGCCCCCATGCTCAAAGACTGGAAACCTCCAGCTTCCCCAGGATGTCTGCATAGATCTTGCCTGGGGCCCTTTCCTTTCTAGAGCAATTAGTAGACAAAACATGTAAGTTTCTCAAAAGAGGCTGCTTGGCCTCTCCTGGTGAATGTCCTGGATACATTGTTTCACAAAGCTGAAATACAAGTCTTCCAAAATTCACCTTTGGTAAATTAAGAAACAGGTAAAGCAACTGCCATGAGGGCTTTGTTCATCAAGACTCTGAAAAGCAAAAACAAGGCTGCAGAAGCACTCAGAGTTGAGTTTGCCTGGTAAGCTCCCAAGCAGGAAATAAGGAGAGGCAAAAAGCCCTTCTTATTCATGCTTCAAAGCCCTGGGAAACAGCAAATTCCATGTGCCTGTCTTCCTAACCCTTTGCCATTTATTCATTCATTTTTTTTTTTTGACAGGCAGAGTGGACAGTGAGAGAGACAGACAGAGAAAAGGTCTTGCTTTGCCATTGGTTCACCCTCCAATGGCCTCTGGGGCCGGCGCACTGCGCTGATCCGAAGCCAGGAGCCAGGTGCTTCTCCTGGTCTCCCATGAGGGTGCAGGGCCCAAGGACCTGCGCTATCCTCCACTGCACTCCCGGGCCACAACAGAGAGCTGGCCTGGAAGAGGGGCAACCGGGACAGAATCTGGCACCCCGACCAGGACTAGAACCCGGTGTGCCGGCACCGCAGGTGGAGGATTAGTCTATTGAGCCAAGGCTTTGCACACTGTGCACAACTGAGAGTTACTCTGGAAATGCAAAATCAATCTATCACAGAACAGAACAAACATGGGGAAAGCCCACAAAGTATCCCTACAGACACAGAAAACCTATTCCACAAAAACTCCTGTGACTTTTGCGATACTAAAAAACAAATCACCAAATTAGGAACAGAAAGTATACCTCAGCCTGACAAGGTTCTTTCATGAAAAACCCACAGAGCACTAACATCACACCCAATGCCAGGAACCCAAAACTGTCCTCCTAGACCAGGACACAGACACACATTCTCACTCTCGTTCCTCCCGTCAACAGTCTCAGAGGTTAGAGCAGGGCGGCTGGGCCCTCAAAGAGCAAATAGATGGGAACTTGGGCCCCTTCCAGGAGGATACCGCGCCACCTCTGCTCTCGCACAGCTGCTCGCACACTGGGGACCCTTCCAGACCCTCCGCACAGCAGGACTGACCACGACTCCACCCGCGCCTTCGGGACCCAAGAGCAACAGGCACGCGGGCAGCCAAGACCCCCAGTGGAAACCGCAAGAGCCGCTCGTCACTCACCTCCAAGGGGGCCCAGTCTGCTGGTGGCACAGAGGTCCGCGAAGGCCGTTGCTTCCTGAAGGGGCCGAAGAAGAGAACCGCACCTGGGAAACAGCGCGGCAGCCTCAGACATGCAGCCTCTCCTGATGTCGGCCTGACCCGGGGGTCGCTGAGTCTCCCTCAGGCTCGGCCACCAGCGTCGAGGATGGCTCCTCTCCTCACGGGTTGCACAGGCTCTCGGGCAGGAGCAGACACGGCACTGACTCCCAGCGGAGCACTGCTGGGCAGTCGGGGCCTGGCGTGCGGATGCACTTCCGGGTCACAGCGCCAGGCGCAGGCGCACTCCCCAAAGGCCATCACCATGACACCCCAGGACGCATCTGCACATGCTGCATCCAGTGTCCGCAGCCCCAGGGCTGCTTCCAGTCCCGCCTCTCCAGGCGGTGACCCAGGGAAGCAGACGCTGATAGGGCACGTTCTCTGGACCCCACCTCCATGCCTCTTGGGAGTCCTAATTGGAGCTCCTGCCTCCTGCCTCCTGCCTCCTGCCTCCTGCCTCCTGCCTCCTGCCTCCTGCCTCCTGCCTCTTGCCTCCTGGGTTCTGCCTGGCCCAGCGCTGGTCATTCATTGAAGCTGCTTGGGGAGAGAGGCAGTGCAGGGGGCATCGCCAGCACTCTCTCACACTCTCTCTCTCTCTCTGAGGGGTCGTCCATGTCGGGGTTCACCTCCGAGATGGCTACAAAGGCCGGGACTAGGACAGAAGCCAGGGGCTGAAGCAGAAGCCAGGGACTTCTGCTGCTGCTCCATTCTGGGTTCAGGGGCCTAAGTCCTTGGGCCGTCTCCCTCTGCCTTCCCAGGCCGTTAGCAGACAGCTGGATCCCACGGCGAATGGCACTGTGAGACAGTGGGTAAAGCCACCGCCCGCAGTGCCGCCACACCCCATATGGGTGCCGGTTCGAGTACCGCTGCTCCACTTCCGATGCAGCTCTCTGCTAGGGTCTGGGAAAGCAGCAGAAGACGCCCCAAGTCCTTGTGCCTCTGCACACATGAGGAGATCCCGGCGAGGCTCCTGGCTTCAGCTATTCTCAGTTCTGCCCATTGCAGCCAATTGGGTAGTGGACCAGCAGATGGAAGACTTCTCTCCAAACACACTCCCTCCCTCAAGTCCCCTCTGTGTGTAACTCTCAAGTCAAATAAATAAATATGATCTTCAAGAAAAGTAAAAAAATCAAAAAAGGAAACCATAGCTATAAATAAAAAAAGCATATCAAGGCCAACTCCAAGAGTTGTTGTTTGTTTTTTTGTTTTTTTTAGAACTTGAACTTGGTATTATATACATTACCTACCCTATTAACCCAGAATTTGAAAAAGAGTTTAACTGGGTCTTAGAAAAGACACGTGTTTGGGCTCATGCATCCAGGAGCTCCTGGCTCCTGAGTTTGGCCTGACACAGCTCTGGCCATTGCGGCCATCTGGGGAGCAAACCAGCAGATGAAAGAGCCCTCGCTCTGTCCCTCCCTCTCTCTTCCAACTCTAACTTTCAAATAAACATATAAATCTTTAACATAGATAAATAAAAATAAAACCATATACCACAGCATGTCACTCCACTAGACTGGCTATTACCAAAAGACCCAGGCCACAGGTACAGAAAGAGGGAACTAGCACACTTCTCAAGGGAACGTCAGTCAGTACAGCATGTTGAAAACAAGCACGGAGGGTCCCTAAAAGCTAAAAACAACTCAAAGTCTCCCACAACCCCACCAGCCCACATCTGGATTTATGTACATGTGCTTGTAAGGTGTATATGTACATGTATGTAATGTGTGTAGTACATGTATGTGACATGTGTATGTGTGATATGTATGTGTATATGTATGTGATATGTGCATGCGAATATAATGTGTATGTGATATATACAAGAATACATATATGTATATGGCAGAGCCATGTCTTCACTTACATGTCCATTGCAGCACTGCTCACCACCACAGCCAAGACAATGGAAACGCATGAATGCCCCTTGGCAGGTGAACAGACAAGGAATGGCAGCTGCAACATACCCAGGAATACCCGGACCCAAAACACCCACAGAAGGGTCTGTCATTTACAGCATGTTCATGGAGATGAAAGTCATGCACTATATATGAGGACTCTAAAGTCCTTAAAACACAGGATTGAAATGTTCTTACTGGGGCTGGCGTTACAGCACGGGTGGTTAAGTCACTGCCTGTGTCCCCAGCACCCCATGTGAACACCAGTTCATGTCTTGGCTACTCCACTTCTGATCCAGTTCTCTGCTAACATGCCTGGAAAAGGAGCAGGAGATGGCCCAAGCTTGGGCCCCTGACACACACTGGAAACCTAGATGGTTTTCCAGGTTCCTGACTTCTGCCAGGCACAGTCCTAGCCATTGTGGCTATTTGGGGAGCGAACGAGCAAATGGAAAATCTTTCTTCTCTCCCTCTCTGTGTGTTTGTGTGTGTGTGTGCGTGCACATGTGTCCCTCTGTGTGTCTCCCTCATCCCACACCCATAACTGCCCTTCAAGTAAATAAATAAATCTTAAAAAACAAAAAAAAGGGGAGGAGAAGAAATATCAGAGAGCTGATCTTTCTCCACCCCATGAGCACACAGCAAGAAGATGGCCACCCTCACCAGGAACCCAACCATACTAGCACCTGGGTCGGACTTGCAATGCTATGAACCTTCAGAAAATCAATGCCTCTTGTCAGGCCAGGCCAGGTGTGGGGTTTGTTACAGCAGCCTGAGCTAACTAACACACCCCCAAGGCCTCCAGAAGAGCATGTGACAACCTGACACAGCTAACCCGTGAACTCATGTTCCCATGCAGCCAGGCCTGGTGTTGCAGCAGATACGATTCCCATTGCCCCGGCTCCATCTCCTTACTGGCATCACCAGATGGGAGAACTCCATCATCACCACTGTGTGTCCCACCGACACAGCAGGTACACTTGGGGGGAAAATCACAACATTCCACTCCCTTAGGACGACCTCCTAGCATATCAGGACAAGATGGTCAAGAGTGGGAATTGAGAAATTGTCTCTATAATGTGCCTGCAGTAAGCCACGCTGCTAACAAAGTGCCGGGGCGAGGTCTCGGTTGAGCGAGTCACATGGCTGGTGGTGGGTGCCTCAGAGAGCTGACTAGAACACACACCTGGGAGCAGGTGAGCTCTCAGAAACGAGGGAGCCTCTTACCATCACTCAGGTCCTGCAGGAGACCCTCCTGGCAGGAGAAGTCCAGGCTCGCTTTGATGGTGACAGTGAAGGTGGCCACCTTCCCAGGATGCAGGGGGAACTGGGCAAGGGTTTCTTCCAGCTTCCAGCTCAGGAAGTCGCCGTACAGTTTCTCTGCAATGATAACAACAATAGTGATGTTGATGGTGATGGCAGAGCAGAGGCACAATGAGACTGATACCAACCCAGCTGGGAAGTTCTGGCACACATTCAAAAACAAAGGTGAGAACCATTCAAGATGTCAGAGAGCAAAGTCCCAGGAAAAGTCCTGAATAAGAAGAGGCCGTGAGGCACAAAGAGGAGGGAGAATGCGTCACGCCCAGGCATGAGCCCCTGGCCAGGCCACCATCCCTCCTGGGGAGCCGCGGGATCTGCGGACGAAATGAAGGCCTGTGGCTCTGGCAAGTGAAGCTAAGTTTCTCCACCACGAACATTTTCTGTATTGTACTGCTGTGAGGGAAACAGACCCACGTTAAGAAGGGACACTGCTTCAGAGAAAGGAATCCAGAATGAGAAACACACAGCTAAGAGCAGAGCCTCAGGCAGGGCTGGCGAGGAAGCGGCCTTGGGCGTGGAGCACCGTGCAGAATGGTAAATCCTGAGCCGCAGTTTGTCTGCAGACAGCATGGGGGCAATGGCCACTGCATCAGGGGCTGGTGCAGAAGCTACACACGGTGACCTCTGCAGAGAATGGGGGGGCATCATCACTGTATCAGGGATGGTGCAGAGGTTGCACACGGTAACCTCTGCAGAGAATGGGGGGGGGGGGGGTCATCATTACTGAATCAGGGACCGGTGCAGAGGTTGCACACAGTGACCTCTGCAGAGAATGGGGGTCATCATCACTGACAGCAAGGCACCCTATGGAAGGACAGGAAGAGACACAGGGGACATCCAATGTGGCCTGGGAAGCGGCCATCCCTCCTTCATTGGCAACTGGGAGTGAGATGTGAGACATCCAACCAAGGCCCAGTATTCTCTGCAGCCAGCACACCTGGGGAGACAGAGACAACCTCCAATGGCTGCACCACAAGGTCCCCTCCCAACTCTGCTCCACTGAGAAGCTCCCAGCCCTATTGCCCTCCTGCTCACAGGGGCAAGCACAGATGCCGCACAGCCCTGAGCAGTGAGGTCCAGTGTTCGGCCAGCCAGCAGAATGACACACACACACCAATCACATGCAGGGTGGGTCAGTCATGGCTCCCAGGCAGTGCACTGAAGAGCCCAGGGTCCAGGTATGCAGCATGAGGAAACCTTCCCAGAAAGACTTGAGGGGAGGAAGAGAAGCCAGGGATGGTTAGTAGGAGGAGGATTTTGGACTTGTGCTGTGTCCAGCACGATCTTGGTATGTGGCACAGCTTAACAGATGTCACGATCAAAACTGCCTTCACACACTGGCTTTGCGGTCTGTCTCCTGGGTAGCCACAGCACGTGGGGACTTCAGACATTCACAGCAGTTCTCCTTGGTTGGCAAGGCACCGCCCTAGCCCACAAAGATCGCTGAAGCCTTGTGTGTGTTCCTACTCTCCAGTCTGCACCGCAGCCCTGAGGTCCAAACTACCCCGGGACACCTGCTCTGGGTGCTGTGCTGTACCAGCTCCAGACAGAAGTTATGCCATTCCCCCACACCACGGATGGGACTGAGACCCTCCAGTGACCCAGGAAGTCTACAAAGATATTACATGGATTTTAATGAACTCCACTTTTTTGCTTTTTAGCCCAGTCAATCCATTCAGGAATGGAATGGATAAGAGATGCCAGGTGGACAGAGAGCCAAGTGGATCCTGCTTACTAGGGCCAGTTCCAAGGGCCCAAGAACACAGGAAATGCAAGCTGACTGCCTCCACGGCCTGTGCATGAGCCACACCAGCAGCAACCCCCTTCCTAAGCACAGCCCATGTCAGACAAGACACCAAGGCCTTGCAAAACCTCACCTCCCAACATCCTCTCCAAGCAGTTTCTAGAGCACAGTCCATTAACGGCAGCCACTGTGTCAGCTGCCCGGTTCACACAGCTGGGGATGTGCAGGAAGCACGGGCAGACTCTGAGAAAGCACACCTGCAGTAGGAGGAGCACACACACTGAGGGGCCTTGGGAGGGCACTCTGGCCCACATGCCACCAGCTCTCCTCCACCAGCACAGCCTGCTGCCTCTATGGAGAGGGCCAGGCCCACTGTCTCCACAGTGGGGTCCCACCTGTCCTCCACAGCCCCACTCACGGGCTTCGTTCCTATGGGCTTTGCCCCCCACACACACATACACACAACCCTTCCACGCCCCAACAAGTAGGACACTATATCCAAGGGACTCATTCTCCTACCAATCAATCAATCAATGGAAAGCACCAGCCCCCAACACTGAGACCCAGCACCTGCCTGGAGAGACAAGCACCATGAGGGTTAGGAGCACCAGTTTCAGGACAGGGCATCTGGGCTCACCTGCCATCCCTGGCTGCATGTCCTAAGTGAGCCACCAAACATCCGTGTCTGTCAGTTTAGCCATCTGTAAGATGGGCTGTCATGCCAGGTCAACAAGGTAATGGAAGCCAAGTGCTTAGAACACAACCCGGACTAGAACAGCACTTGGGCAGTGTTAGTGATTCCTCCCATACCTCAAAAACCCCTCTCTCCTTGTCCTGAGTAGTCCCTCTCCAGGGCCGCATGAGGATGAGCTAGCCCTGCAGAGTGTGGGACCCCAGCCCAGCAGTCAGCTGGCGCACTCTAGCACTAGCTGCCACCAGAGTTCTGCCCCTCCAGCCATGAACAGGACCTGGCACGGGGAAGCAGACAATAGTGACAATAGCGTGGGCCAAGTCACAGTGTTCAGTTTATAATTCGGTTTATAATTAGAACAGATGGAAACAAGTTACACGGCAAAAAAAAAAAAGGGATGCCACACAGAACGTACAATGTAATTTCAAATGCATAAAAGTACTCAAGTAGAAAAAAATCAAAACATATCTATACACTAATATTAGTTTGCTTTGAGTCATGGGATCATGGGTAATTACACATGGTTTTGTATTTTTTGAATTTTCTGCAATGAGCTTTTATCATGCTTTTATAAAGAAATACACACAAGGATACTCCAAGAAGTTCACAGAAAATAGAATTAAAGGGTAAGTTTATTTTGATGCCAAAAAAAGATTGAAATGCTTGCATATGAGGAACCTTCAAATTCTTCATGAGAAATATGCATTATGAATAAAGCATCATGGATTTCAAAAACGTTTGGCACCAAATAAATTACTTTTAGTTCTGTTCTTCCATGAGCTTTGGGAAGTCCCCTTGAGCCTGCACACACACACACACACATTTGTATAAACCTGTGCTAATAGCTCTCTAAGTCTAGGCCCCTGCCCCCCCTAACCTGGTTTCATGCAGGGAGAAGCCTGTGGGTCCAGGCTGCACATCCACATGCAAGACCAACCACACCAAGGCCTGTGGCCCACCCGACAGAGCAGTGGGTTCTGAGCCAATGCAGATGCCCTCATGGTGCCCCATACTGTGGCAGGGCAGTAATGTTTCCTGGTGACAGGGGCAGCAAATCACAGGGACTGTGTGTCCCCAAGTCCCAGGCTCATCTCAGCCATCTGAATAAACTTCCTTGGGGCAGCGGATTAACTCTGTGGTAGCCATGTGCATTGGCAGGCAATCAGATGCCTACAAAGAAGTTGGCCAGGCTAAGGAAAAACTAGCCCATGCTAATTAGGTGAGCTCTGACTCTCCATGCCACTACTGTGCTCACTTGGCAAGGCAGGGACCATCTGGAGGGACCATCCAGCAGGAACAGCCCCAGGAAAGCAGGGCAGGAATTGGAGTAACTGCCTAGATAGCAGCTTCCCAACAGAGACACTCCATCACAAGTCATAAAAGAACTGATTACAGCACAGAGATTTACAGCAAGTTGCCCAAAGCCAAGCAGCTGGTAAGTCGTGGAACCAGAAGTCAGCACTTGCATGGCAATGGCCTCCTCCTGCCTATCTGAGGCCCTGAAAAGAGCCGGAGTGAACTCCAAAGTGGAGACTTTGTACAAGGGAACTTCATGGAGGGCATGCAGAAAACAACACGGAACACTCAAGTATGGGAGCTCTGACATCCGCCAACCTGAGTGTGAAGCTCAGCTTTGCCCTTCAGCAGCTCTTGGGACAGGTAGGGCTGCAAGTCTTCTGTCAGCCAAGATGACCAGTCCTCAGAGGAGGTGGTAATGGAGTCGGCATGATGGTAACATGAAGCAATGCGAAGACTTAGCATAGCAACATGGCACCCAGAAACTGCTGGGATGATGGATGAAAAAGCCTGGGCCCCAGTGAGGTTTGCTTCTCACATTCCACACTGCCCATTTCACTCGTGCAAGGACCATTCATTGCACAGCCACTGAGAAGCCTCATGGCAGGCACGAGGCAAGGTTCTGAGGACAAGGACACCAGGAATATGTGATCCCTGCCCTCGAGAGGGGACAGGGGAGAGGTCTCTGACTGCACAGCGGAAGCTGCCAACATAGACCAGATGGAGATGAGGCTCCTGTGAATCTGAGTAATTTCTAAATATCACCACCACTGCATCATAGAGAATGGGGACAATAACTGCCTGCTGAATTCACTGCCCACATCTGGGGGCCCAGAACTAAAGGAAGACTCATTGCCCAGTGGCTTGAACTGCTGGGTCCCAGTCATGACGGCTGCCCATCTAGCCTATCAGAAATCCATAACTAGTGGGGCAGAGGGCTACATGTTACAACCAGCTACAGCACTCTCCTCACCTGTCCAGAGGGCTTTTCCTTCCTCAAAAGTGCTTTACTGGAGAGATGAACTCTGGGGCTGAGGCCACAGAGCCCTAGGGGCAGGGGGACCGAGAGGTGGTGGTGTATGGCAGAGAAGGGAGGTGCGAGGAACATAAACCCTGACTGTAGCTGACCTGCAGGAGGCACCTGCCAACCACAACCCCAAAGGAAGTGGAGGAGCAGGGGGCAAATGTGGGCTCAGTGCTAAGTGCTGTCCCCGAAACACCAAGAGCCAGGCAGCTGGTGTCTGTGCGTGCTCCCCTGAGCAGGTACCTGCTAAGATTGGTGTATTTATTTTCTCCCTGACTTCTGCATGGGCTCTGCTCCCCATCCCATCTTAGGAAGGGCACCAAAGTCCACATGACATCCAGCACTCAGCTGTCCAACCCTGACCGCAAGCCTGTGAAACGATACCATTCTTTCAAGTGTAATTTTTTTTTGACAGGCAGAGTGGACAGTGAGAGAGACAGACAGAGAGAAAGGTCTTCCTTTTACCGTTGGTTCACCCTCCAATGGCCGCTGCAGCAGGTGCACTGTGCTGATCCGAAGCCAGGAGCCAGGTGCTTCTCCTGGTCTCCCATGAGGGTGCAGGGCCCAAGGACTTGGGCCATCCTCCACTGCACTCCCGGGCCACAACAGAGAGCTGGCCTGGAAGAGGGGCAACCGGGACAGAATCTGGCACCCCGAATGGGACTAGAACCTGGTGTGCTGGCACCACAGATGGAAGATTAGCCTATTGAGCCGTGGCGCCGGCCTCAAGCATAATTCTTTACATGAGTGTGGTGCACCGAGATCCCGGGATAACTGCCTGGGAATCTGGCATCCAGTGGTCTCCAAGCTGCAGGGCCAGGCATCCTGCATTCTCCTGCCCTTTTGCCCTGCTCACTTAGGTCCCATCTGTACTCCCAACCAGCGGAACTTAGCAAGCCCCACAGTGTGCCCCTAAAGGCCTTCCACTTTCTCTTGAGATCAAACTTCTCCATCATGACCCTGGTAAGAAAGCCACTGCCATCTGGCGCACAGTGGGCCAGCAGGCTGGAGGGCTCTTAGTCACTCAGGAGTTTCCAGGTCCTTCTAGGAGGCACACCCAGAAACCCATTCACTGTGGCAAGTGGCGCAGAGCAGGAAAACACAAGATGTAACAAGAGCTCCATTCCATTAGGTGAGCGAGTCTGACTCCTACACCCCACCGCAAGACCCCGGCAGTGCTTATGTGCTAAGCACATTCCTAGTGTGGCAACTGGCATGTAAACATGGTGCACACACGTTCAGCTGTTGCCAAGTGAGGTGAGCATCTCTGCAACAGAGCACAAGCAGAACATGTGAGGCTG
The DNA here is from genome assembly GCF_033115175.1 of Lepus europaeus. Taxonomy (NCBI): domain Eukaryota; kingdom Metazoa; phylum Chordata; class Mammalia; order Lagomorpha; family Leporidae; genus Lepus; species Lepus europaeus. The sequence goes on from NC_084832.1 coordinate 84,595,781, forward strand.
CAGAGGTGGAATTTGTTCCACTGGATGGGGAAGCTAAGCATTCGGGAGGGGACACATGGCCTGGGCTGCAGAGAGGACAGAACTGGGCATGCACAGAGGACAGCCAGGACCGAGTGGAGCCCAGAAAGCATGAGTGCAGAGACCATGGAGCCTAGTGGCACAGAGGTGGGTCCAATTCATTCTGCAGTCTCCAGGGCACAGGCATCACCAGCAGTGGGAGGCACTCACTGTGGGCTCACCCAGCAAAAGATGAACAGTTGATGGCAAAGGACAGACACCCAGACAGGCAGAGGCAGCAATGGCAGGGAAGGGGAGTGGAGCACCTAACCCCTCCCTGGACAACCCCACCCTGTCCCTCTGCTTGCACAGGACATGCTGCACCTGCCCCTGTCCAGCTTTGGTACCACATCCTCACCCCATGAGGACACAGATCACAGTCCCTGAAGCACAGTGGGCACCAGGGGAGAACAGAGGGAGAAATATGGGCAGGGAGCCTCTGAATGTAGGCTAAGAAACTGAGTAGAGGAAAATGATTTTAAAATGTTCAAGAAAGGTGGGGGCCAGCACTGTGTCATGGCAGGCTAAGCCTCCAACAGTGATGTCAGTATCTCATATAGGCACCTGTTCGAGTCCCAGCTGTTCCACTTTTGATTCAGCTCCCTGCTGATTGCCTGGCAAAGCAGCAAAGGATGGCCCAAGTGCTTGGGTCACTGCCACCCATGTGGGAGACCCAAGCTGCTGGCTCCTGGCTTCAGTTTGGTTCAGTCCTGGCCATCGTGACCCTCTGGAGAGTGAACCAGCAGATGCAATATTTCTCTCTCTCTCAGTCTCTCTAACTCTCTCACTCTGCCTTTCGAATAAATAAAATAATTTTTTTTTTAAAAAAAAGAGTTCAAGGGGCCGGCCAGTGGCGTAGTGGGTAAAGCTGTTGCCTGCAGTGCAGGCATCTGATATGGTTACCAGTTCAAGTCCCGGCTACTCCTCTTCCAATCCAGATCCCTGCTAATGCACCTGGGAAAGCAGCAGAGGATGGCCTACATGCTTGGGACCCTGCACCACGTGAGAAATCTGGATGGAATTCCAGGTTCCTGGCTCCAACCTGGCCAAGCCCTGGCCATTACAGCCATTTGGGGAGTGAACCAGCAGATGGAAGATCTCTTTCTTTGTCTTTCTCCCTCTTTGTGACTCATCCTTTAAAGTAACAGAAAGCTACACAGCGGGCACCAGATTCAAGACCAGGCCCTGCCTCGCAGGTGGCCCTTCCTGTTTGTTTCTTCTCTGTATTTCTGTGCTACCAGACAGAATGAAGAACGCAGCCTCTCAAAATCCCACAGAGGGATGTGCTGCCAGAGGGAACAGGAAAAACAGAAGTCAACCATGGGGCGCACATCACTCATGCTCCCCCTGAAAAAAGTGGTGTCAGCATCTTAACACTGAGTAGCACTGGATGATGATGCAGGGACCGCTCAGCTCTGCCTGTGCTTGCCAGCTTCTCCCTGCACCCGGGCTGAGCTCCAGCATCCATGGGAAAACACACAGCCCAAGAAGTTCGGTCCAATCAAAACCTGCATGAATCTTCAATCACGCTGGCATGGAGTCAGCACTTCTTGTTGAAGAAAAAAGACATCCAGGAGTGTGTGTGTGTGTGGCTACATATGTGCATGCGTCTGCATGTGTGCACACCCTCACACACATGGATCACAGGACATTTGTTGGAAAGCTTAAACAAACAGTAAACTTTTCTGAATTTGGGCCTATTTAAGCAAGAGTGAGAGTTGACATCTTTCCAAGTCTACAAAGGAAGACTTGCTGCAGGTAAATTATAAATAGGAAGGTTAAATCACTAGACAATCCTGGTCTTGAAATGTGGTGGAGTGAAACGGCTCATCTCCCTGGAGGGAATGTGTACACGTGGGGACAAGCTTGTCGCATGAAAGCTTGAGGGGCCCATAAAGGCTGGCCCGATAATTCATAGCACTGATCCTCACCGCACACTGAACATGCAAAGGAGTTAAAATAAGTCAGGAGGGGCAGGAGTCGGGCACAGTGGTTAAGACATCACCCAGGGGGTAGGTATTGTACTGGAGCAGATTAAACCTCTATGTGAGGTACCCACATCCCATGCTGGAATGCCTGGTTCAAGTCCCAGCTAATCGGCTTCCCCTACCCAGCTTCCTCTGGGAGGCAACAAATGATGGCTCAATTACTTGAGTCCCTGCCACCAACGTGGGAGATCTGGATGGAGGTCCAGGCTCCTAGCTTTCACCTGGCCCAGCTTCAGGTGTTGTGGGCATTTGGAAAATGAACCAGAAGATGAAAGATCTATTTCTCTGTCACTTTGCCTTTCAAATAAATATACCAACATTTAGCAAGAAAAGAAAAAAGAATTTTACTTAAAAAAAAAAAAACACTTGAGACACCTGCAAGTTTGAATTCCAGCTCCCTGCTAATGCACACCCTGAGAGTGAACCAGCAGATGGGATCTCTCTGTCTCTCCTTCTCTGTGTGCCTTAGCCTCTCTGTCTCTGACTTTCAAATAAATTAAACAAATAATTTTTTGTAGTAAAATAGGTCAGGAAAGCAAGGAAGATGGTAGGAGGGAAAATAGAACAAGAAACTTCTTTCTCTGAGGTTTGTATCTGAAGAATTGAGGGTTATTCAGGGTGAGTGCAGACACGTTAAGGGGCTGTGGGGGACCTGCCAAGACCCTCGGTGCCTCCCAGCAGTCAGGCAGGAGCAGGAAAGGACCCAGGGTGCCGGCAGGTTCAGCGGTGTCAGGCAGTGAGACCACAAATGCAGTCCTGCAGAGAGGAGGGTGCACCAAGCACCGCCACTGCCAAAGCAAGCCTGGGTCCAGCACTTCGGTGCCTAGTACTGTGCCCCTGTGTCCTGCATCCTCAGGACAGCCCCAGGAGGTGAGAACAAGGGTTGACACTTGTGCAGCACCTGCTAAGCCAGACACCGCATCTGGCTCTGGCCATCTGGCTCTTGGAATCCAAGGGGGAATTTACCCCAAAGTAGTTAAAGTGTCAGACGACTGCTGCTGTTTCTTATACATTTTTTTTTCATTTTTAAAAGTAGCATTTTTACCTGGTTTTTAAAAGTAATAAATTATGTATTTTAATAAATCAGGAAGGGTAGAGACTTAGACAAGAGAAAACCACCACTTGGATATAGCTGGCATACCATGGTGCTGTGTCGAAAGCTGACTCATGGAACACTTCAGACGTGCACACGCCACCCACATTTCAGGCAGGCAGTGGTGGCCGCACCTCCGTGGCTGTTCTAAGACAGAGAGGCCAGTGTGTGTGTTAGAGATGAAAGGCATGCGATCAGCTTCTCCACACCCACACATGCTGATCACTTCATGCCTTTGCCTCACATGTGGGCGGCAGGCGTGCTCACTGCCCCCAGAGTGTCTTTGCTGCCGGCGTTTCCTGTGCACAGAGACAGAGACAGTGTATGTGCATTCCACACACCCAGCTGTCCACACCACACACACATCTGTACATGCAGTTCTCATACATCCTGAACTCACACCGAGGCCCGGCATCTGGCCTTCCTGCATTCCATGTTTGCGCCCTTCCTCCCAGCACACCCACTCACATGCCTTGTCTGCAACAGATAAAGGAGGTTTAGTTTTTTTTTAAAGATTATTTATTTATTTATTTGAAAGTTGAGTCACGGAGTCCATTTGCTGGTTCATTCCCCAGGTATCCACCCAAGCCAGGGCTGAGCCAGGCTTGAAGACAGGAGTTCCGTCTGGATCTCCCACATGGGTGGCAGAGGCCCAAACACTTGGGCCATCTTCTGCTGTATTCTCAGGCACATTGTCAGGCAGCTGGATCAGAAGTGGAGCAGCCAGGATGCAAACCAGCAGCTATATGGGATGCTGGTGTTGTAGACAGGGGCTTTACCTGTTATACCCCAATCCAGCCCTGGATCTGAGAGTTTGAGCGTTGCCTTGACTACAAACTGTGGAAAGTGGAACCCCAAAAACAGGGCAGGACTCTCTGTGTCTTGAGTTCTTTAATTTATCTCAGCAGGGTTCTGTAACTGTGATGAAATCTTGCACATTATTCGTTAGATTTACTCCAAGATAGTTGGAATTTTTGGTGTCTTGTTAATTTTTTTAAAACATTTTATTTTCCAATAGTTGACTGGTCATTGTTGACATCTTTTAGATTGTGGGAGACCAGGAAGAAGCTTCTGGATCCTGGCTTTGACCCAGCCCCGGCCATTGCAGCCATTGGTGGAGTAAAACAGTAGTTGGAAGATCTCTCTGTCTCAGTTTCCCTCTTGTTCTCAAATAAAAATAAGTGTTTCAAAAAAATATAAATAAAAATTTTCCTTTGTGTTCATATTCCCATTTGGTACAAGAAGAAAGCAAAGCAAACATCAGAAACTTGGTGGAGAGGACCAAAATCAAGGGCAGCGGCTGTTGATCTGACTGCCCCGTGCGTTACGTGTGCATGGTCTCTGCAGTTCTCTGTGGGTTCTAAGAAGCCGCAGACTTCCATTGCCTTGTTCTGGGCTGCCAGATGTGCGGTGCAGGCTGGTCCTGCTCACGTTGCTCTGTGCCTTGCTGAAGGGGCTGCTGAGCAGTGGAATGGAATTCAAGTCGCTCTCCACAGTGCTCTCCCTTCCGGCCGAGTCTGGTCTGTACCCAGTGACACTCGTAGGGGTCCTGCAGACGACTGGAATGATCACCGTGAATGGTAAGGGCTTTTCTGATTGCTGCTGTTGAGGGGCTGCCACACTGCTGTTCCGTACACCAGGGTCCAGAGCCTCTCACACATCTCGTTAGTCCTCGTCCATCAAGGGATGGGGAAAGACTGCCTTTCCTTGGGATGTGGTGCAAGTTGGTGGAGTGTGATTGGCACCTGCCAGGCTCCTGCTGCGGTGGACGGGGCCCTTCCTGTGCTCTGTCTGCCTCCTCCTCCAGATGGTCTTCCAACGGCTTGGTTCCTACCTCTGCACCCTGACCTTTCCTGATGCCATGATGTCCCATGTGCTCTCAGGAAGCCTGATCAAGCCTGGAAAGAAATTTGAGGCTTGAGGTCAGTTTATAGAAGTCTGAATTTGGGCAGCAGACTCTCTCTTGGTAAAGGTGTATTCTTGTCTTTCAAAGATGTTTCTGTTATGTACCAGTGTTTGTTCTTGTTATTTAATGTAATGCAGGGAGCAACATGAGGTATTTTGAAAAGTTTGTGGAAAGAAGCAGTTTTGAGTTTGTTGTCTTTCAAGACATTTTGATAAACTGTGCACAGTTTTGTCGTGGTGCATGTTTTCCATATCCTTCTAGGCAGCTCTGTGAAAGCTTCTGTTTTCACGGAGTTTTTGTTCTGATTTTTGTTTGGGGGCTGGTGATGATTTGAGTCCTGCAGGACTTTACCATGATGTGAGGTCTTGAAATCTTCCCCTTTTGCTGGAATGTATGCTTTAACAAAAAGGCTAAATGCTTTACCAAATAAGAAGTTCAGGAACAAAAAGCAGGGTGGAGGCAATGTTTGGCATCCTATACGGGTGCTGGTTCAAGTTCCATTTACTCCACTTCTTTTATTTTCAAGATGCATTCATTTTAAAAGACAGTGGTATAGAGAGGCAGAGGCAGAAAGAGTGAGAGAGACGTATTCCATCCATTGGTTCACTCCCCAGAACTGCGCAATGGCTGGGGATTCACTGATCCGAAGCCAGGAGCCAGGAGCTTTCTTAAGGTCTTCCCATGTAGGGGTAGGGACCCAAGGACTTGGGCCATCTTCCACTGCTTTCCCAGGCCATAGCAGAGAGCTTGATCAGAAGCACCCTTACTCGTTCTGCCACAGTGCCGGTTCCTACTCCATTTCTGATCCAGCTCCATGCTGGGAAAGCAGCAGAGGACAGCCCAAGTGCTTGTGACTTTGCACCCCAGTGGGAGACCTGGGAAAAGCTCCTGGCTTCATTTTGGTCTAGTTCTGGCTGTCTTGGCCATTTGAGAAGTGAACCAGCAGATGGAAGATCTCTCCCTGTTTGTCTCTGTATGCAACCGTGTCTTTCTAATGAATAAAGTAAATCTAAAAATAATGAAAAATGAGAAACCCTTTTTAGTGGTAATATATGCAGCAAATATAATCAGTTGAATGGAAAAATGACAATTTTACCCATGCACCCTATATTTAAAGTAATCATAGATCATTAAAACTAGACTAATGCAATATTATTGTTTCCTTTTAATTTTTTGTAAGATTTACCTTTACTTATTTGAGAGACAGAATTATGGAAAGAGGTATAGAGATAGAGAGAGGTCTTCCTTATGCTTGTTCATTCCTCAAATGGCCAAAATGGATAAAGCTGAGCTGATCCAAAGTTATGAACCATGAACTTCTTCCAGGTCTTCCTCATGGGTGCAGGGGCCCAGGGACTTGGCCCATTTTTTTTTTGACAGGCAGAGTTAGACAGTGAGAGAGAGGGAGAGACAGTGACGGAGAGAAAGGTCTTCTTTTTTCCATTGCTTCACTCCTCAAGTGGCCGCTATAGCCAGTGCATTGCGGCCAGCGCTGCGCTGATCCGAAGCCAGGAGCCAGGTGCTTCCTCCTGGTCTCCCATGTGGGTGCAGGGCCCAAGGACCTGGGCCATCCTGCACTGCACTCCTGGGCCACAGCAGAGAGCTGGCCTGGAAGAGGAGCAACCAGGACAGAATCCGGCACCCCGACCAGGACTAGAACCCAGGGTGCCAGCGCTGAAGGCCGAGGATTAGTCTGGTGAGCCGTGTTGCCGGCCAGGCCATCATATGCTGCTCTCCCAGGCCATAGCAGAGAGCTGGATCAGACGAAGAGCAGTGGGACTAGAACCTGTGTCCATGTGGGATTCCCACCTTTCAAGCCTGTGCTTTCAATCATTCTTAGGCATTTAAAATTAACAGAAAAGTGATCTATGTTAAACATAGGAGTGCATAAGAGAGGGAGGAGATATATAGGTTGGCACATGCTCACTCAGACTTACCTCCAATGGTGGAACTAGAAATGTGCCAGGGGATTTCAAATCAATCTTTCCAAGGAGGCAGGTACCAATGCCAGTGCACTTGGTAAAGTGATAAGTATAAATACACAGCTGATCAAAAAGATAGGGTATGTGTCAAAGAGATTTCACAAATAAGACCAGTGTAAGCAAATAATGAAGGATAGAATTAAAGGGGAGAAAATGATCCTGTGGGGGAAGCAGGACACACAGCAGACTCATTGAATGGCAAATGCCCAAAACAGCACTCCTGCCTCAGAATCAACCCTTGGGACATTCGGATCTGGCTAAAAGGTCCACGAGAGTCTCACAGGCATGGAAAGCCATGACACGGTGGCAAAAAACAATCTAAATGAAAGACCCTGGTGAACAAGACCCCAGCAGAAGGAACAGGCCATCAAGGAGAGAGGCGCCTTTCTCTGAAGGGAGGAAGGAACCTCTACTGTGACACAGCCTTGACTAAACAAGTTCAGAGTCGGGGAACTCAAGGGACTTCCATAGCCTAGACAGCTCATAGCAAGAGTCTCGAGTGATTGCTGATGTCATAAATAAGAGTGCCAATTGTTAAATCAACAACAGGAGTCACTGGGTACATGCTCCCCATGTAGGATCTCTGTCCTTAATGTGTTTTACTATGAAACTTAAAAACACTACTAGTTGAACAATACCCTATACCTTGTGCGATTGTGTGAATGCAGCCTGTTGAAATCCTTGCTTAGTGTATACTAAGTTGATCTTAAGTATATGAAGGTAATTGAAAATGAAACTCGATAAAGGGCGGGATGGGAGAGGGAGAGGGGAGGGCCATGGGAAGGAGGGAGGTTGGGGGTGGAAAAAAAAAAGCCTGTGCTTTAACACACTGCCACACAGTACCCACCCCTTAAATTTTCTTTTATTTGACAGGTAGAATTATAGATAGAGAGAGAAAGACAGAGAGAAATGTCTTCTTCTGTTGGTTCACCTCCCAAATGGCCACTACGGTCAGCACTGCGCCAATCTGAAGCCAGTAGCCAGGTGCTTCTTCCTGGTCTCCCATGTGGGTGCAGGGGCCCAAGCACTTGGGCCATCCTTCACTGCTTTTCCGGGCCACAGCAGAGAGCTGGACTGGAAGAGGAGAAACTGGGACTAAAACCCGGTGCCCATAAAGGATGCCAGCACCACAGGAGGAGGATTCACCTAGTGCACCACAGCACTGGCCCCTAGGGTACTGTTTTGCCACATCCTTTCTAGCATTTGCTGTTTGTTGATTTCTGTATGCAAACCATTCTAACTGTGGTGAGGTGAAACTTTATTGTGGTTTCATTTTGCATTTCTCTAATGGCTAGTGATCCTGAGCATTTTTTCATGTGTCTGTTGGTCATTTGAATTTCCTTCCTTGAAGAATGTCTGTTCAAGTCTGTTGCCCATTCTTAACTGTATTGTTTGTTTTGTTGTTGTTGAGTTTCTTGAGCACTTTATACATTCTGGATATTAATACTTTATCAGCTACATAGTTTGCAAATATTTTCTCCCATTCTGTCGTTTGCCCTTCACTTTGCTGAGTTTTTGTTTACAGTGCAAAAGCTTCTCAGCTTGATGTAATCCCATTTGTGTGTTTTTGCTTTTATTGCCTGTGCTTCTGGGTTCCAAGAAGTCTGCATCTGGCAATATCTTGCATCATTTCCACAATGTTCTCTAAGAATTTGATGGTCTTAGGTTGTACATTTAGGTCTTTGATCCTTTTTGAGTTGGTTTTTGTGTAAGAATAAGGTAGGTTTCTATTTTCATACTTCTGCATGGGAGATCCACCTTTTCGTGCACCATTTGAAGAGACTCACCTTGTCACATGGTTGGATATTAGATCCTTTGTCAAAGGTAAATTATTTGTAGATGTGTGGATTGAGTTTGGAGTTTCTGTTGTGTTCCATTGGTCCACATATGTATTCTTTACCAGTATCAGGCTGTTTTGATTGTAACTGTCCTGAAGTATGTCTTGAATTCTGGTGTTGTGATGCTTCTGGCTTTGTTTTTCACATATAAGATTCCATTAGCTATTCTGGGTCTCTTGTGTTTCCATTTGAATTTTAGCATCCTTTTTTTCCCCTAGGTCTGAAAAGAATGTAATTGGCATTTTGATTGGGATCACATGAATCTGTAAATTGCTTTTGGTACCATGGACATTTTGATTATATTGATTATTTTAGTCCTTGAATATTAAAGATTTTTCCATTTTCTGTGTCTTCTGTTATTTCACTAATGTTTTCTAATTTTCATAGTAGGCATATTTGGCATCCTTGATTAAATTTATTCCACAGTATTTCATTTTTTGGAGCAGTTGTGAATGGGATTGATCTTAGAAGTTCTTTCCCAGCCATGGCTTTTTATACATACACTATTGATTTTTGTGTTAATTTTATATCCTGCAACTTCATCAAACTCTTTTATGAATTCCAGTATCTCTTAGTGGAGACTTTTATTTCCCCTATGTATAGCATCCTGTCACCTGCAAGTAGGGGCAATTTGACTCCCTCCTTCCCAGTTTGTATCCTTTGATTTCTTTTTCTTGCCTAATAGGTCTTGCTAAATCTTCCAGATCTATATTGAATAGCAAGGGCACAATTTGGCATCCTTATCTGATTCCAGCTCTTCATGGTAAAGTTTCTAGCATTCCCTCATTCATAATGTGCTGTCTATAGGTTTGTCATAAATTGCCTTGATTATATTGAGCAATGTTCTTACTATACTCAGTTTGCTTAAGGTTTTCATTAAGAAAGGATGTTGTATTTTGTCAAATGCTTTCTCTGTATCTATTGAAATAAGCCTATAGTTTATCTGAAAGTTTTATTTATTTATTTGTGAGGCAGAGTTAGAGACAGAATAGGAGAGACAGACTTTTTAATTGGTTGGCATACAATCATTTGTATTAACTCTTGAGAGATAAATCTTTTCATCATCTGTGCTGTCTGTTGTTACCTTTCATTTTTCATCTCTGAATTTACTGATTAGGGTCTTCTTTTTTTAAGGATGATTGGGCCAAGAGTATATAAATTTTTTTAAGGAAGTTCTTCATTTCACTGATTTTTATATTCTTTTTTGCTTTCAATTTTGTTTATTTCTTCTCTAATTTTAATTATCCCTTTCTTCTTTCTAATTTTGCATTTGATTTCATTTACTTTTCAAGGGCACTACATTGGTGACTCACTCACATGATGCCTTTCCAATTTCTTGGTGTAGGCAACAATTTCTCTAAACTTTCCAGTATCCCGTAAGTTTTGATATGTGATACTGTCATCTTTATTCGTTTCCATCTTTTAAAAAATTTTCTATGACTCACAATTCATTCAGGAGCATGTTCAGTCTCCATGTGGTTGTGTATGTTCTTGATGTTCTTGGTGTGGTCATTCACCCCTTCATTCCATGTGGTCATGGAAGATGCTGGTATGATTTTGATATTTGCTGAATTTGCTGAGACTTATGGCCTACCTTATTGTATATCCTGGAGGGTGTCTCAAAGCTTTAGTTCCTGTCAACCATGTGGGAGACGTGGATGAAGATCCCACGTCTCAGGTTTAGTCCCATCTTGAGGGCATTTGGGGAGTGACTCAGTGGATGAGTACTGTCTCTTACTATCTCACTCATAATGAATTATTAAAAATTTTACCTCTCTTTTTTAACTGGAAACTTGATTTAAAGTATTCAAACTTGATGTATTTCATATATACAAATTTAGAAACAGTAATTATCCCCACCCTGCCCTCCCTCCCTCCTTCCTACCCACCCAAACATGCTCCCATCCCTCTTTATTTTTTTAAAGATTTATTTATTGATTTATTTGAAAGTCAAAGCTACACAGAGAGAGGAGAGGCAGGCAGAGAGAGGGTTCCATCTGATGGTTCACTCCCCTAATGTGCGCAATGGACAGAGCTATTCCGATCCAAAACCAGGAGCCAGGAGCTTCTTCTGCGTCTCCCAACGGGTGCAGGGGCCCAAGGACCTGGGCTATCCTTCACTGCTTTCCCAGGCCATAGCAGAGAGCTTGATCACAAGTGCAGAAGCCGGGTCTCGAACTGGCACCCATATGGAATGCCGGTGCTCCAGGCCCAGGCGTTAACCCGTTGCGCCACAGCACCGGCCCCAGCACCCATCCCTATTCATCATCAATCCACTATTCCCATTCTTATTTTATACAGAAATCTATTTTCAATTATTTTATACTCATAATATAAAGCCTACACTAAGTAAAGAATTCAACAGTTTGAAAGAATTAAAAAAAAAATTCCTGAACAGGCATGGTTTGTTTAAAATCATTCTATCTGCAAGATAACAGTTGTTTAAAATCATTATATCTCAAAGTGTCAATATCACTTCTATAGATCACCTTTTAGGTACTCTGTTAACACAGATCAGGGAGAATATACAGTATTTGTCTTTTTTGGAAAGGCTTATTTCAAAAAGTGTAAGGTTTTACGGTTGCATCAATTTTTTTTTTCCTTTTTGCAAAATGCCAGTTTTTTTTTTGTTGTTGTTGTTTTGTTTTTTTTTTTTTTTTTTGTACCAGAACAGGTTATCTACCTGGAGCACACTGGAGATCAACACAGGCCTGCTATCCAAGCCTGGAGCCAAGACAGCTGTCACCCACTTTTTTGACGCTGCCTGGCCACTTCCGGTGCCGCTGTGCTTAATGGGAGGAAGAGGCGGGTCCTTATGGAACAGTGAGAGGCCTGGGACCTGGGGGGAGGGGGGGTGGTGGTGGTGGTGTCGTGGCGCCTCGGAGCAGTGTAGACACTCAGGTCCACAGGTTGGGTGGCTGTGGGGGCGGGTGGCGGCTGAGCTGTGGGAAGCGGAGAAACTGGTGGCTGGGCTCGCGCTGGAGGACAGGAATGCAGGTTCCAAGGTATGTTTATTTATAACCTGTGCCCTAGTTATTTTGTCAGTTCTAGCAGTGTTTCTGGTGGGTGTTTTAGTTGTCATTGATTTTTATGATTCGTTTTAGGTTGTCTGTGTCTTCTGGATTTAATCTTAGTAGGTTACGTGTATTTGTTATCCAGGGATTTCTCCATTTCTTCTCTTTTCCCAGTTTATTAGCACATAGTACTGAATAGCAATTTCTTTGAAACCTTGTGTTTCAGTGATGTTGGTTATAATCTCTTATTTTTTTCTGTAATTTTATTTACTGGAGTTTTTATCTTTTTTGTTAGTCTGGTTAGAAGCTTATGTACTTCTTAAAATTTTATATCAGGTATGCAAATTTCATGTATTTCTTATATACAGATTCAAACATAGTGATACTTCTTCCCATGCTACCATCTCTCAGGCCTACACTCCCATCCTTCTTCTTCCTCCTTCTCTTGTTCCCACTCTTAATTCTTCATCAGTTAAAGGTAGGGTGGGCAAGTTCCACGTGAGCTGTGTAGTGATCTTTTTTCAAAAAAAAATATTTTCTTAAGTGGCAGAGATCCATAGATAGAGGTCTACCATCTACTGGTTTACTCTTGAAATGGCCACAGGGCCCAGTGCTGGGCTGATCCAAAGCTAGGAGCCAGGAGCTTCTTCCAGGTCTCCCACATGGAGACTGCATTCAGTAAGAGTGGTAAAAGGGACATCCTTGTGTTGTAACATGTTTGAAAAATGCTTTCACATTCTCCCCATCCAGAATGACATTGGCTGTTGGTTTGTCATACATAGCCTTTATGATTTTGATATGTATTCCTTCTGTGTATATTTTGTGTAGTTTTTAAAATCATTTTTAATTCTGTTGGTATCTCTGTATCTAATTGGATGATAATGTGGTTTTTCAAAAGATTTATTTCATTTGTTTGGAAGAATTATATATATAGAGATAGAGGTAGAACAAGAGCAAAAGAGAGGGAGAGAGTTCTTCTATTTTCTAGTTCATTCCCAAAGACCTTGATGGCCAAACTGAGCCATCAGGATCCATAACCTTCTTCCAGGTCTCCCATGTGGCTGCAGGGCCCCAACAAATTGAGACATCCTCTGTAAATTTCCCAGACATGTTAGGAGGAAGCAGGATTGGAAGTGGTGCAGCCTGGACACTAAATGGCACCCATATGATGTGCCAGCATTGAGTGTTTTGGTTTTAACCCCCTGTAACACAGTGCCAGCCCAGACAATGTGGTTTTATTCTTCCATTATTTTGATATAATTTATCATGTATATTAATTTGCAAATGTGGATCATCATGGCATTTCTGAGATAAATTCCAATTAAAGGTTTTGCGTGAGCTTCAGCATGTGGTTTTGGTTTTGTTTGGCTCCAATTTTGTTGAGAATCTTTGCATCTTTTTCATTATGGATATAGGCCATCCATTTTCTTTGTATTTCATGTTTTGTTATCTTTTGGGGTCAAAGTAATGCTGGCCTCACAAAAAGTGTTTGTTACAGTTGAATCCTGTTCCATCCAGGTCATTATTTTGAAATAGTTGGAAAAGCATTGGAGTTGCTTTTTAAATCTTCATGCTCCTTGGTTACCTTTATTCAAAGGTATTTACATTTTAGTAGCTATTGTGAACGGAATGGATCTTCAAATTTGTTTCTCAGCCCTGATGTTGTGTGTATACAAATTCTGTTGATTTTTGTGTGTTGATTTTATTTCCTGCCACTTTTCCAAACTCTATTATGAGTTCTAAAAGTCTCGTGGTGGAGCTTCCTGGTTCCCCCGTATATAAAATCATGACATTTTGAAGGTAGGATAGTTTGACTTCCTCCTTCCCAATTTGTATCCACTTGATTTCTTTTTCTCACCTAATGGCTCTGTCTAAAACTTCCAGAACTATATTGAATAGTAATTATGAAGGTGCATCTTTGTGTGATTCCAGAGAGTAGTTGGGAATGCTTCCAACTTTTACCCATTCATAAGATGCTATCAGTTGGTTTGACATAAATTACCTTGATTGTGTAGAGGAATGTTCTTTCTACTGTCGGTTTGCCTGAGGTTTTCTTTTTGAAAGGTTTTTGCCTTTTTTCCATCTGTATTCATCTATTGAAATAATTATATGTGTTTTTAAATATTTATTTAATTGAAAGGCAGAGTTATGGAGTGAGGGAGAGAGATTTTCCAAGAATTTCCAATTCATTGGCAAACAGTACATTGTAGCATTTCCTGATGGTTGTTTTTATTTATTGGGTTTCTATTATTATTTCTTTTTTTTTGACAGGCAGAGTGGACAGTGAGAGAGAGAGACAGAGAGGTCTTCCTTTTGCCGTTGGTTCACCCTCCAATGGCTGCCGCAGCTGGCATGCAGCGGCCAGCGCACCGCGCTGATCCGGTGGCAGGAGCCAGGTGCTTATCCTGGTCTCCCATGGTGTGCAGGGCCCAAGCACTTGGGCCACTCTCCACTGCACTCCCTGGCCACAGCAGAGTGCTGGCCTGGAAGAGGGGCAACCAGGACAGAATCCGGAGCCCTGACTGGGACTAGAACCTGGTGTGCTGGCGGCACAAGGCAGAGGATTAGCCTAGTGAGCCGTGGCACTGGCCAGGGTTTCTATTATTATAGTTTGTTATTCATTTCTGATTTAATGATTGGGGTCTTATTCCTGTTTTTTTGTTTGTTTGTTTGTTTTGGAGATTTTCAGCAATTTTGTAAAAAAAATATTTTTTAACCAGATTTTCCTATCAATGATTTTTTTTTCTTTTTTTGGACAGACAGAGTTAGACAGTGAGAGAGAGACAGACAGAAAGGTCTTCCTTTTTGTTGAATCACCCTCCAAGTGGCCGCTATAGCTGGTGAACTGCACTGATCTGAAGCCAGGAGCCAGGTGCCTCATCCTGGACTCCCATGCAGGTGCAGGGACCAAACACTTGGACCATCCTCCACTGCACTCCCAGGCCACAGCAGAGAGCTGGCCTGGAAGAGGGGCAACCGGGACAGAATCAGGCACCCGACCGGGACTAGAACCTGGTGTGCCCGCACTGCAGGTGGAAGATTAGCCTATTGAGCTGCAGAGCCAGCTGCAATGATCTTTTATAATGTTTTTACTTCAACTTTGTTCATTTCTTCTGAAATTTCCATGATTTCTGTCATCCTACTAACTTGGAGTTTGATATGTTGTTTTTCTAGGTTTTGTGATGCATTGAAAAGCTCATTTATTTGATTCCTTTCCAATATCTTGTTGTAGGAACAAATTGTTATAAAGTTTGCTCTTAACCTTTCATTTGCTGTGTCCCATACATTTTGCTATGTTGTACTGTTACCTTCAGTTATTTCCAGAAAATTCTTGATTTTCATTTTGATTTCTCCTAAGACCAACCATTCATTCAGGAGCATCTTGCTCGGTCTCCACATGTTTGCTTATGTTCTAGAGTTTCTTCAGTTGTTGATTGCCAGTCCTTAAATTTTGGTCCTAGAATATGTGTGAAATTATTTCAGTTATTTAGTTTTCTAGGCTTGTTTTATGGTCTATCATATGTTGTGTCCTAGAGAAAATTCCAGGGACTGATGAGAAGAATGTGTATTCTGCAAGTGTGGGATGAAATGTTCTAAGTTAGGACTTCCAGCAAGGTAGTCTGTTCACAGGGACAAAGTGATGAGCGACTGAGTCACCTACAATTTTGACATAGGGGAGGGGCTAGGAAATGACCAAGAGAAGACAGTTCAGGTGTTCTCGTAAGTTACTGTTTTTTATTTAAGATATTCAAATTCCATGCATTTCATAAATGCAATTTAGGTACACAATGATAGTCCCTATCCTACTTCCATGTCAGGGGCACAGTACGTCATGCACTTGGTTGTCTGACACCGGGCAGCAGCCCAAGAACCAACAAGGCCAAGGATGCTGGGTGGGTGTCCACCATTCAGTAGCCCTGACCACGGGCATTTTGGCAGAGTGCTGCACCATGCAGGAGTGGCTGGGTGTCAGCCCAGATGTCTAGAGAGCTCCACTCTGTCCTGAGCTTCTGATGGGCTGGATTGGGAGCAACAATGCCATTGGAGTGCTCCTGATCATGGTGAGCACAGGGCAGGCATGTCAAGCTGGGGCTCAGGCCACGGCTCCTGGTTCTTCAAGGCAGTGTGGCCTCTTCTGCTGACGCTGTGTTTCTGTGAGGAAGGGGTGGGTGTTAGTTGGGTGGCATTTGTACAGTAGGCCTTGGGGATAAGTAGGTGATATACACAGCAGTGTCATTGTCGGCTGGCATTGGCAGGAGCGGTACGGTAGGCTTGGAGAGTGCAGGAGTGATTTGCTGCATTTAAGTTTATGGACAGAGAGATACCCAGGGCCTGCCTCAAAGGAACCAGGATTCCAAGGCTTCCCAGTGGTGTTCTCCCTGCAAATCCACAGGTTCGGAGGTAGCGGGTGGTGGGCAGGGCCTCAGGTGTGAAGAAGCCAAGATGCAGCTGTCTGGCTCCCCTCCCCGCTAACAAGAACTGGGATGTGAAACTCACCCAGAGTGGATTCTGAACCTCAGCTGCCAGGCAATCTTGCTGTTCTGGAGACTCTCCACTTCCTGTCATCAGTTCATGGAGATCAGGTTTGATTCCATATCTTAGCTATTGTGAACTGAGCTGCAGTACACGTGGAGGTACAGATAATCCTTTCAAATATGCTGATTTCATTTCCTAGGGGTAAATCACCAGGAGAATGATTGCTGAGTCATATGGCAGATTCATTTTCAGCTTTCTGAGGTATCTCCATTCTGTCTTAGGCAATGGTTTCCCCAGGTTACATTTCTACCAACAGTGTATTAGGGTAGCATATTGCCAGATCCTCAGCAGCATTTAGCGTTTGTTGATTTCAGTATGAGAGCCATTCTGACAGGCGGAGTGGATAGTGGGAGAGACAGACAGAGAGAAAGGTCTTCCTTTTTGCCATTGGTTCACCCTCCAATGGCCGCTGCGGCCGGCACATCGTGCTGATCCGAAGCCAGGAGCCAGGTGCTTCTCCTGGTCTCCCATACGGGTGCAGGGCCCAAGGACTTGGGCCATCTTCCACTGCCTTCCCGGGTGAAAGCAGAGAGCTGTCCTGGAAGAGGGGCAACCAGGATAGAATTCGGCACCCCAACCGGGACTAGAACCCTGTGTGCCGGTGCTGCAAGGCGGAGGATTAGCCTGTTAAGCCACAGCACCAGCGCTTTTTTTCATGTGTCTGTGGCTGTATGAAGTTCCTCTCTTGAAACATTCCTGTTCAAGTCTTTTGCCCATTTTTAAATGGAATTTTTGTTTTGTTGTTGTTGAGTTCCTTGAACTCTTTGTAGATTGTGGATATTAATCTTTTATATGTATCATAGTTTGTAGATTATTTTCTCTTATTCATTTGGTTGCCTCTTCACTTTGCTCTTTTTAGATTCTGGGTATTAATCTTTTATCAGTTTCATAGTTAGCAAATATTTTCTCCCATTCCTTCCTTTGCCTCTTCACTTTGCTGAGCATTCCTTTTGTAGCACGGAAGCTTCTCAGCTTGATGAAATCACGTTTGTGTTTCTGCTTTTATTACTTGTGCTACTGGCATCTTTTCCCAGAAATCTTTATCTACGCCAATGTCTTTCAGTTTTCCCCCATGTTCTCTAGTAATTTGATGATATTGGGTTTTAGTTTAGTTCCTTGATGGGTTTTAGTTGTTTTTTGTATAAGGTGTAAAGTATGGGTTTTCTTTCATAGTTCTGCATGTGGAGGTCCAGTTTTCTCAGGACCATTTTTTGAAGAAAGTGTCCTTTGAACCTGGGATTGATCTTTACCTCCTTCTTCAAAGATAGATTAGTTGTAGATGTGTGCATTATTTCAGGTGTTTCTTTTGTGTTCCATAGTTCTATATGTCACTTTTTTTTGCCTATAGCAAGCTGTTTTCATTGTAACTATCCTGCGCTGTGTCTTGCAATCTGTTATTGTGATGCTTTGAGTTTTGTCAATGCTGTATAAGGTTGCTTTCAGTATTCAGATGTTCTGTCTTTTCATATGAACTTTAGCATTTTTTTTCTCCATCTGGGCAAAATGCTATTTGACCTTTGCTTGGGATCCTATTGTGTCTGTAATTTGGTTATGGAATAATGGATATTTGCATTATGTTGATTTTCCCAGTGAGTCAATGTGGAAGGTTTTTCCATTTTTGTGTGTCTTCTTCCATTTCTTTAATGTTTTGTAACTTTCATTGTAGACATTTTCATGGATATGAAACTGGACACTGAGTTAACAAGGAAGTTCAGCTGCTGGATAAGCTTCCATTTCTGGGGACTGCTCTGCTTCCTGGTAAAACCCAGCTGTGCCTTCACCCTGGACAGGAGCAACTGGTTAGTAGATGTGGCTGTGTCCTGTTGATGGCAGAGCCTTGGGCCCATTGGGGAGCGGAGGGAAGGGAAGGGAACCCTGTGTCCTGGAGTTGTGCAGCCAGGCTGACAGCAAAAGTGGAATTCCAACCTTTGTGAAGGAAGGTCAAGTGGTGGGAGCCCTATAGACATGTGGAGACAGAAATGTGTTGGTCTAGTGTTCCTAGTATAGAGGAACCACAGAGACAGAAGTGAATAAGATATTGGGGAATGTGTTCCCTGGTGTTTTGCCAAGAATTATGGGCCAAAGAACATGCTAAGAAAGGAACACTGGTTTTCCAGGCACTGGGAAGGAAACCTGGGAAGAAACTGTCAAATGTTTACTCAGAGCACAAAACATAAGAGTCTGGTTTGGAGAGATGTGGTAATAGATGTTTTGGTTTTAGATTTTTAGGCTAAGGGCGATTGGATTGCAAGTACTTCATGTGGTTGGAGTGGAGGGTTAGATGCCATGGAAGAACCTGGGTCATGCAAGGCTTTGGGAGCTGAAAACAGTTTGTGTCTGTATGTCACCATCCTATGATAGAAAAGGAAAATGGAAGGATTGTGGGGAGGAAGGCAGGTGACTTTGAGGAGAGTTGTAATAGGGAGGAGCTGTAATAGGTCTGCTTGTAAGAACTAGTGGAGTATCAGGTTGTGAGATCCAGGACAGACCCTGGGGAGAAACCTTAGGACAAGTGAGGGAAGGTATATCAATAGGTGGGCAGAGATAATTTTCAGGAAGGACTGGGGCATTGGTGCTGAGTTAATCAGGAAATTCGACCAAATTCTCCAGACTACCAAGAGATGGAGAAGATGTTATCTGAAAGAAAACTGGGTTGATAGGGAGCTTAGGAACATGGAGAACCTGATTTAGCCTGGGAATGAAGTTTGTGCCTTGTAGAAGTCAGAAGTTGGGGTGAGGAGTTTCTCTTGGTAAATATATTTTACTTGGCTTTCAAAGGAGTGTCTGTCATGTGCCCACATTTGTTCTAGTTATTTAAGGTAATGCAGAGAGCATCATGAGGGTCTTTGAAAAAGTTTGTGGAAAGAGGGATTTGTAAGTTTGTTTCATTGTGTGTGTGTGTGTGTGTACAGAGAGAGAGATAGAGAATTATACTTTTGAATTATACCATTCAAGTGATGATGTTTGAAGTCTTCAACAATTTCTTGTTTTCCCTGCTGAGAACCATACTGCAATAAATATTGTGGTGGACGTATCTCTCTGATACAATACGTTCATGTATTTTGGGTTATAGCCAGTGGAGGGATGCTCCATCATATGGCAAGTCTGTTTCTGGTTTCTTAAGAAATCTCCATACTGTTTTCCACAGCATCTGCACTAATTTACATTCCCACCACCAGTGTGTAAGTGTTCCCCTTTTCCCACATCTTCCTCCTCATTGTGACTCTCTGTCCTTTGGGTTTTAGCCAGTATGTCCGTGTGAGCTGATATCTCATTGTGGTTTGGATTTGCATTTCCCTGATAGCTTGTGATGTTGAGCATTTTTTTTCTGTATTTGTTGGCCATCTGTATATCTATGGGAAACTGTCTATTGAGTTCCTTTTGCCATTTCATAACTGGATTGGTTGGATTTTTTTTTGCTGTTCTTTCTTTATTTGCAGATATATTCTTGATATTAATCATTTTCATATAGGTAGCATTGGTCTGTGTGTCACATTTTATGCAAGTGCTATGATATTTTCTTTAGTGTAGATTTCTAGAATGCTTTGATTCAGATGCTGTGAGGCATCCAGGTTAATATTTTTTTTTGACAGGCAAAGTTAGACAGTGAGAGAGAGAGACAGAGAAAAAGGTCTTCCTTTTCCGTTGGTTCACCCCCCAAAGAGCTTCTCCAGCAGTGTGCAGTGGCCTTCTCACTGTGCTGATCTGATTGCAGGAGCCAGGTGCTTTCTCCTGGTCTCCCATGCGGGTGCAGTGCCCAAGCACTTGGGCCATCCTCCACTGCCCTCCTGCATCATAGCAGAGAGCTTCACTGGAAGAGGAGCAACAGGAACAGAATCTGGTGCCCCAACTGGGACTAGAACCCTGGGTGCCAACGGCACAGGCAGAGGATTAGCCTAGTGAGCCGCAATGCCAGCCTTGTTTCATTTTTTGCTCAGGAACACCTTAGCTATTCTGGATCTTGTGTGATTTTGTATGAATTTTTGGTTTGTTTAATGTAATTCTGTAAAGAATGTCATTGCTATTTTGATAAAAATTTAATTGAATCTTTAGGTAACGTTAGGTAAGATAGAGATTTTAATTATGCTGATTCTTCAAATCCACCAAAAGGGATATCCTTCCATTTGTTGTGTCCTTGGTGATTTCTTTTATCATTGCATGGTGATTTTCAGTATAGAGTTCTCTGGATTCTTTGGTTAAATTTAGTTTAAACATTATATTTCTGTGCTTATTGTCCTTGGGAATTTTATTGATTACAGTCAGTAGTTCATCATTAATGTATAAACACTGCTGCTTACACACTATGTTTATTTGTAACCTATTACGTCACGTAATTGTTTCACCAGTTCTAGCAGTGTTTTTGGTGGATTTTTGTAGTTTTTTTCCGGTACCATATCATGTCACCTGTAAGCAGTTAGAATTTCAGTTTCTCTTTATAATCTAGGTGGTATTTCTTTCTTCACCTTTCTTTCTCTTGTGAAAATTTACAGTACTGCTTTCAGTAAGAGTGGTAAAAGGGGACATCCTTGTGTTACATGTTTGACAAAAATGCTTTCACTTTTTGCCCATCGAGCCTGCCATTTGCGATACAGTTTTCATATCTAGCCTTTATGAGTTTGATGCCTATTCCTTCTATACCTACTTTGTTGAGTTTTTTTTTTTTATCATGAATGGGGTTGAATCTTTTTAGGTTATTTCTCTGTATCTAATGAGATGATAATGTGGTTTTTTTTAAAAAAAGTTTTATTTCATTTATTTGCGAGAATTATAGAGATAGAAACAGCGAGACCAGGTGAGTGACAGTGAGAGAGTACACCTCCCAAATGACCGCGATGGCCAAACTGAGCCAATGCGAAGTCAGGATCCAGGACCTTCTTCTGGGTCTCCCATGTGGCTTCAGGGGCCCAAGGAATTGGGACATCCTCCACCGCTTTCCCAGCAAGTTAGGAGGGAGCTGGATCGGAAGTGGAGTTGACAGCACACACACTGGCACCCACATGGAATGACAGCACTGCATGCCGTGGCTTTAACGCACTGTAACACAGCACCAGACCTGCTCTCTGACTCCGGGCAGCAGCCTCGGGCACCGACCAGGCCAAGGATGTTGGGTGAGTGTCCGCTGCTCAGTACCCTGACCACAGGCAATTTGACAGAGTGCTGTATCATTGGGAGTGGCTGGGTGTAAGCTCGCACGTCCAGAGAGCTCCACACTGAGCTTCTGATTGGCTGGATGGGAATTGACGATGTCCCTGGAGTGCTCCTGATTGCAATGAGCACCAGGCCACATGCCAGTTTGGGGCTAAGGTCGCTGACCCTGGTTCATCAATGCAGCACGGACCCTTCCATTGATGCTGTGTTTCCTGGGAGGAAGGGGTGGGGGTGTTAGTTGGGTGGCGCTTGCACAGTAGGCCTTGGGGAGAAATAGGTGATGTCCACGGCAGCAACATCATTGTCGATTGGTGGTGGCATTGGCGGGAGCGATAAGGTAGGCTTGGATAATGCGGGAGGGTTTAGCAGCGTTTACGCTTATGGACAGAGAGATGCCCAGGGCCTGCCTCAAAGGACCCGCAATCCCGGGCTTTTCTAGCAGCATTCTCCCCCCAAATCTGCAGGTTTGGCGGCAGTGAGGGTGGGCAGCAGCTCAGCAATGAGGAAGCCAAGAAGTGGATGTCTGCCTCCCCTCCTCCATTCCAGAGGAAAAGTATGTGAAACTAACCCAGAGTGGACGCTGAACCTCATCTTCCAAGCAGTCTTCAATTTCCAGAGAAAGCACGGCTTCCTACTCAACCCCAGCTGGGCCTTCCTCCTGGAGATTCAGGGACCCAAGCACTTGGCCAGCTTCTGTTGCATTCCCATTAGCAGGAAGCTGGATCAGAACTGGAATAGCTGGAGTAAACAAACATGACATTTCTGTTTGTATAGATGACATATTATGCACTTGCCAACGAAAAGACTTTGCTTTTCTCCAAAACCATTTTCACTGTGAATTTCTCAGTCCATTGCATACGAATTCCACACTACCTTCTCCGGATATGACTGGATGAAACCAGAAATATCCGGTTGTGTTTTGGCTAACACAATCCCAGATATTGCGACAGCCTCTGTGTATGTGGTTTAGGGATATTATCGATGGACTTTATTGTTTTGAATGTTTTTTATCAGGAAACATTTAATTTTGTACTGGGAAACTTTAATTGGTTCCACATGGAGACACCAGCTCTACACATTAGTATTTTCTAGGGAGAAAGCTAGAGGAATGGAAGCAAACAAACATGATATTTCTGTTTGTATAGATGACATTTTATGCACTGGCCTAACGAAAAGACTTTGCTTTTCTCCAAAACCATTTTAACTGTAATTTTTTTCAGTCCATTGCATACGAATGCCAAAACACGTTCTCCAGATATGACTGGATGAAACCAGAAATATCCGGTTATGTTTTGGCTAACTCAATCCCAAATATTGCGACAGCCTCTGTGTTTGTGTTTTCCGGATTTTATCAACGGACCTTATTGTTTTGAATGTTTTTTATCAGGGAACATTTAATTTTGTGCTGGGAAACACTAATTGGTTCCACATGGAGACATCAGCTCTATACATTCGTATTTTCTAGGGAGAAAGCTGGAGGAGCTACGGCAAACAAACACGATATTTCTGTTTGTATAGATGACATTTTATGCACTTGCCTAACGAAAAGACTTTGCTTTTCTCCAAAACCATTTTTCCTGTGATTGTCTGTGTCCATTATGTACGAATTCCAAACAACTTTGTCCGGATATGACTGGATGAAACCAGAAATATCCGGTTGTGTTTTGGCTAACTCAATCCCAAATATGGCAACAGCCTCTGTGTTTGTGTTTTCTGGATATTATCGATGGACTTTATTGTTTTGAATGTTTTTTTTCAGGGATCATTTAATTTTGTACTGGGAAACTCAAATTGGTTCCACATGGAGGCACCAGCTCTACACATTCATATTTTCTAGGGAGAAAGCTAGACGAACTGAGGCAAACAAACATATTTCTGTTTGTATAGATGACATTTTAGGCACTTGCCTAACGAAAAGACTTTGCTTTCCTCCAGAACCATTTTTACTGTGATTTCCTCGGCCCATTGCATATGAATTCCACACCACTTTGTCCAGATATGACTGGATGAAACCAGAAATATCCAGTTGTGTTTTGGGTAAAACAATCCCAGATATTGCGACAACCGCTGTGTTTGTGTTTTATGGATATTATCGCTGGTCTATATATTTTGAATATTTTTATCAGGGAAGATTTAATTTTTTACTGGGAAACTTTAATTGGTTCCACATGGAGACACTAGCTCCACACATTAGTATTTTCTAGGGAGAAAGCTAGAGGAACTGCGGCAAACAAACATGATATTTCTGTTTATATACATGACATTTTTTGCACTTGCCCAGCGAAAAGACTTTGCTTTCCTACAAAACCATCTTAACTGTGATTTCCTCAGTCTGTTGCATACGAATTCCAAACCACTTTGTCCGTATATGACTGGATGAAACCAGAAATATCCGGTTGTGTTTTGGCTAACCCAATCCCAAATATTGCGACAGCCTCTGTGTTTGTGTATTCTGGATGTTATCGAAGGAATTTATTGTTTTGAATGTTTTTTATCAGGGAACATTTAATTTTGTGCTGGGAAACACTAATTGGTTCCATAAAGACACCCACTCTACACATTAGTATTTTCTAGGGAGAAAGCTAGAGGAACTGTGGCAAACAAACATGATATTTCTGTTTTTATAGATGACATATTATGCACTTGCCAACGAAAAGACTTTGCTTTTCTCCAAAACCATTTTTACTGTGATTTTCTCGTTCCATTGCATAAAAATTCCACACCACTTTGTCCGGATATGACTGGAGGAAACCAGAAATATCCAGTTGTGTTTTCGGTAACACAATCCCAGATATTGCGACAGCCGCTGTGTTTGAGTTTTCTGGATATATCGATGGACTTTATTGTTTTGACTGTTTTTTATCAGGGAAAATTTAATTTTGTGCTTGGAAACACTAATTGGTTCCACATGGAGACACCTGCTCTACACATTCATATTTTCTAGGGAGAAAGTCAGAGGAACTGTGGCAAACAAACTTGATATTTCTGTTTGTATAGATGACATTTTATGCACTTGCCAAAAAAAAAGACTTTGCTTTTCTCCAAAACCATTTTTACTGTGATTTTCTGGGTCCATTGCATATGATTTCCACACCACTTTGTCCGGATATGACTGCATGAAACCAGAAATATGCGGTTGTGTTTTGGCTAACTGAATCCCAGATATTGCGACAGCCTCTGTGTTTGTGTTTTAAGGATATTATCGCTGGTCTATATTATTTTGAATATTTTTATCAGAGAAGAATTAATTTTTTACTGGGAAACTTTAATTGGTTCCACATGGAGACACCAGCTCTTCACATTAGTATTTTCTAGGGAGAAAGCTAGAGGAACTGTAGCAAACAAACATGATATTTCTGTTTGTATACATGACATTTTATGCACTTGCCTAATGAAAAGACTTTGCTTTCCTCTAAAACCATCTTAACTGTTAATTCCTTGGTCCTTTGCATATGAATTACACACCACATTGTCCGGATATGTCTGGATGAAATCAGAAATATCCGGTTGTATTTTGGCTAACTCAATCCCAAACATTGCAACAGCCTCTGTGTTTGTGTTTTCTGGATATTAACGAAAAGACATTGCTTTTCCCCAAAACCATTTTTACTGTTATGTTCCCGGTCCATTGCATACGAATTCCACCCCACTTTGTCCCGATATGACTGGATGTAACCAGAAATATCCGGTTGTGTTTTGGCTAACTCAATCCCAGATATTGCGACAGCCTCTCTGTTTGTGTTTTCTGGATATTATCGATGGACTATATTGTTTTGAATGTTTTTTGTCAGGGAACATTTGACTTTGAGCTTGGACACACTAATTGGTTCCACATGGAAACACCAGCTCTACACATTCATATTTTCTAGGGAGAAAGCTAGACGAACTGCAGAAAACAAGCATGATATTTCTGTTTGTATGGATGATATTTTATGCACTTTCCTAACGAAAAGACATTGCTTTCCCCCAAAAACATTTTTACTGTGATTTCCTCCATCACTGCATATGAATTCCAAACCATTTGTCGGTATATGACTGGAGGAAACCAGAAATACCTGGTTGTGTTTTGGCTAACTCAATCCCAAATATTGCGACAGCCTCTGTGTTTGTTTTTTCGGGATATTTTCGATGGATTTTAGTATTTTCAATGTTTTTATCAGGGAAAATTGAATTTTGTGCTTGGAAACACTAACTGGTGCCACATGGAGACACCAACTCTACACATTCTTAATTTCTAGTAAGAAAGCTAGAGGAACTGCGGCAAACACACAAGATATTTCTGTTTCTATAGATGACATTTTATGCACTTTCCTCACAGAAAGACTTTGCTTTTCTCCAAAACCACTTTCACTGTGAACTTCTGGGTCCATTGCATGCGAATTCCACAGCAGTTTGTCTGGATATGACTGGATGAAACCAGAAATATCCGGTTGTGTTTTGGCTAACTCAATCCCAGACATTGCGACAGCCTCTGTGTTTGTGTTTTCTGGATATTATCGATGGACTTTATTGTTTTGAATGTTTTTTATCAGGGAACATTTAATTTTGTGCTGGGAAACACTACCTTGTTCCACATGGAGACACCAGCTCTACACATTTGTATTTTGTAGGGAGAAAGCTAGAGGAACTGCGGCAAACAAACATGATATTTCTGTTTGTATACATGACATTTTATGCACTTGCCTAACGAAAAGAATTTGCTTTCCTCTAAAACCATCTGAACTGTGATTTTCTTGGTCCGTTGCATGTGAATTCCATACCACTTTTTCCGGATGTGACTGGATGAAACCAGAAATATCCGGTTGTGTTTTGGCTAACTCAAATCCCACATATTGCGACAGCCTCTGTGTTTGTGTTTTCTGGATATTGTCGATGGATAATGGTTTTATCAGGGAACATTTAATTTTGTGCTTGGAAACTCTAATTGGTTCCACATGGAGACACCAGCTCTACACATTTGTATTTTGTAGGGAGAAAGCTAGAGGAACTGCGGCAAACAAACATGATATTTCTGTTTGTATTATGGCATGTTATGAATTTGCCTAACGAAAATACTTTGCTTTTCTCCAAAACCATTGTTACTGTGATTTTCTCGGTCCATTGCATACGAATTCCACACCACTTTGTCTGGATATGACTGGATGAAACCAGAAATACCCGGTTGTGTTTTGGCTAACACAATCCCAGATACTGCAACAGCCACTGTGTTTGTGTTTTCTGGATATTATCGATGGACTTCATTGTTTTTGATGTTTTTTATCAGGGAACTTTTAATTTTGTGCTTGGAAACACTAATGGTTCCACATGGAGACACCAGTTCTGCACATTCGTATTTTCTAGGGAGAAAGCTAGAGGGACTGCGGCAAACAAACATGATATTTCTGTTTGTATACATGACATTTTATGCACTTCCCTAAGGAAAAGACTTTGCTTTTCTCCAAAACCAATTTTGCTGTGATTTCCTTGGTCCATGGCATATGAATATCACACCATTTTGTCCGCATATGACTGGATGAAACCAGAGATATCCGGTTGTGTTTTAGCTAACTCAATCCCAGACATTGCAACAGCCACTGTGTTTGTGTTTTCTGGATATTAAAAATGGACTTTTTTTGTTTCAAATGTTTTTTTTTTTATCTGGGAACATTTAAATTTGTGCTTGGATATACTAATTGCTTCCACGTGGAGATGCCAACACTACAGATTCGTATTTTCTAGGAAGAAAGCTAGAGGAACTGTGGCAAACAAACATGATATTTCTATTTTTATAGATGACATTTTAGGCACTTGGCTAACGAAAAGACTTTGCTTTTCTCCAAAACATTTTTCCTGTGATTTTATCATTCCATTGCATACGAATTCCACACCACTTTGTCCGTATATGACTGGATGAAACCAGAAATACCCGGTTGTGTTTTGGCTAACTCATTCTCAGATATTGAGACAGCCTCTGTTATTTTTTTTCTTGGTTATTATCGAAGGACTTTATTTTTTTGAATGGTTTTTATCAGGGAACATTTAAATTTGTGCTGGGAAACACTAATTGGTTCCACATGGAGACACCAGCTCTACACATTCGTATTTTCTAGGGAGAAAGTAGAGGAAATGCGGCAAACAAACATGATATTTCTGTTTCTAAAGCTCATATTTTATGCACTTGCAAAACGAAAAAACTATGATGTTCTCCAAAACAATTTTTACTGTGATTTTCTCGGTCCATTGCATACGAATTCCAAACCACTTTGTCTGTATATGACTGGTTGAAACCAGAAATATCCGGTTGTGTTTTGCCTAACTCAATCCCAGATATTGCCACAGCATTTGTGTTAGCGTGTTCTGGATATTATCCACAGACTTTATTATTTTGAATGTTTTTATCGGGGAACATTTAATTTTCTACTAAGAAATTCTAATTGGTTCCACAGGAGACACCAGCTCTACACATTCTGAATTTATAGGGAGAAAGCTAGAGGTACTGTAGCAAACAAACATGATATTTCTGTTTCTATAGGTGACATTTCATGCATTTGCCTATCAAAAAGACATTACTTTTCTCCAAAACCATTTTTACAGTGATGCTCCTTGTCCATTGCATACGAATTCCACACCACTTTGTCCGGATATGACTGGATGAAACCAGAAATATCCGGTTGTGTTTTGGCTAACTCAATCCCAGATATTGCGCCAGCCTCTGTGTTTGTGTTTCCTGGATATTATCGATGGAGATTATTGTTTTGAATGTTTACATCAGGGAACATTTAATTTTGTTATGGACACACTAACTGGTTCTACATGGAGACACCAGCTCTACACATTCGTATTTTCTAGGGAGAAATCTAGAGGAACTGCGGCAAACAAACGTGATATTTCTGTTTCTATAGGTGACATTTTATGCACTTGCCTAACGAAAAGACATTGCTGTTCTCCAAAACCATTTTTACTCTGATTTTCTCGGTCCATTGCATATGAATTCCACACCACTTTGTCCGGATATGACTGGATGAAACCAGAAATATCCGGTTGTGTTTTGGAAACTCAGTCCCAGATATTGTGGCAGCCTGTGTTTGTTTTTTCTGGATATCATTGATTGACTTTATTGTTTTGAAGGTTTTTTTTTTATCAGGGAACATTTAATTTTGTGCTTGGAAACACTAACTGGTTCCACATGGAGACACCAGCTCTACATATTTGTGTTTTCTAGGGAGAAAGCTAGAGGAACTGTGGCCAATAAATATGATATTTTATTTGTATACATGACATTTTATGCACTTGCCTATCGAAAGACATTGCTTTTCTCCAAAACCAATTTTGCTGTGATTTTCTTCGTCCATTGTATATGAATTCCACACCACTTTTTCCAGATATCACTGGATGAAACCAGAAATATCCGGTTGTGTTTTGGCTAACTCAATCCCAGACATTGCACCAGCCTCTGTGTTTGTGTTTTCCGCATGTTATCCACGGACTTCATTGTTTTCAATGTTTTTATCAAGGAACATTTAATTTTGTGCTTTGAAACACTAATTGGTTCCATGTGGAGACACCAGCTCTACACATTCACATTTTCTAGGGAGAAATCTAGAGGAACTGTGGCAAACAAACATGATATTTCTGTTTGTATTGATGACATTTTAGGCACGTGCCTAACGAAAAGACTTTGCTTTTCTGCAAAACCATTTTTACTGTGATTTTTTAGGTCCGTTGCATATGAATTCCACACCACTTTGTCTGGATATGACTGGATGAAACCAGAAATATCCAGTTGTGTTTTGGCTAACTCAATCCCAGATATTTCAACAGCCCCTGTGTTTATGTGTTCCGGATATTATCGACAGAATTTATTGATTTGAATGTTTTTTATCAGGGAACATTTAATTTTGTGCTTGGAAACACTAATTGGTTGCACATGGAGACACATGCTCTACACATTCATATTTTCTAGGGAGAAAGATAGAGGAACTGTGGCATACAAACATGATATTTCTGTTTGTGAAGATGGCATTTTATGCACTGGCCTATCCAAAAGACTTTGCTTTTCTCCAAAACAAATTTGGCTGTGATTATCTAGGTCCATTACATGCATACTCCACACCACTTTGTCGGATATGACTGGATGAAACCAGAAATATCCGGTTGAGTTTTTGCTAACTCAATCCCAGCTGTTACGACAGCCTCTCTGTGTGTGTTTTCTGGATATTATAGATGGACTTTATTGTTTTTAATGTTTTTTTTTATCAAGGAACATTTAATTTTGTGCTTGGAAACACTAATGGGTTTCACATGGAGACACCAGCTCTACACACTCATATTTTCTACGGAGAACGCTAGAGGAATTGCGGCAAACAAACATGATATTTCTGTTTGTATAGGTGACATTTTATGCACTTGCCTAACGAAAAAACTTTGCTTTCTTCCAAAACCAATTTTACTGTGATTTTCTCAGTACATTGCATATGAATTCCACACTCTTTTTCTGGATATGACTGGATGAAACCAGAAATATCCGGTTGTGTTTTGTCTAACTCTATCCCAGATATTGGGACAGACTCTGTATTTGTGTGTTCAGGATATTATCGACGGACTTTATTGATTTGAATGTTTTTTATCAGGGAACATTAATTTTGAGCTTGGAAACACTAATCGGTTTCACATGGAGACACCAGCTCTACACACTCATATTTTCTATGGAGAACGCTAGAGGAATTGCGGCAAACAAACATGATATTTCTGTTTCTATAGGTGACATTTCATGCACTTGCCTATCGAAAAGACATTGCTTTTCTCCAAAACCATTTTTCCTGTGAATGTCTGTGTACATTGTATATGAATTCCACAACACTTTCTCAGGATATGACTGGATGAAACCAGAAATATCCGGTTGTGTTTTTGTTAACTCAATCCCAGATATTGCGACAGCCTCTGTGTTTGTGTTTTCTGGATATTATCGACGGAATTTATTGCTTTGAATGTTTTTTATCAGGGAACATTTAATTTTGTGCTTGGAAACACTAATTGGTTCCACATGGAGACACGAGCTCTACACATTCGTGTTTTCTAGGGAGAAAGCTAGAGGAACTGTGGAAAACAAACATGATATTGCTGTTTATATAAGTGACATTTTTTTGCACTTGCCTAACGAAAAGACTTTGCTTTCTTCCAAAACTGTTTACTATTTTGTGCCCGTTCCATTGCGTACGAATTCCATACCACTTTGTCAGGATATGACTGGTTGAAACCAGAAATATCCGGTTGTGTTTTGGCTAACTCAAACCCAGATATTGCGACAGCCTCTGTGTTTGTGTTTTCTGGATATTATCGACGGACTTTATTGCTTTGAATATTTTTTATCAGGGAACATTTAATTTTGTGCTTGGAAACACTAATTGGTTCCACATGGAGACACCAGCTGTATACATTCGTGTTTTCTAGGGAGAAGGCTAGAGGAACTGTGGCAAACAAACATGATATCGCTGTTTATATAAGTGACATTTTCTGCACTTGCCTAATGAAAAGACTGCTTTTCTCCAAAACCATATTTACTGGATTCTCTGTGTCCATTGCATATGAATTCCACACCACTTCATCCAGATATGACTGGATAAAACCAGAAATATCCGGTTGTGTTTTGGCTAACTCAATCCCAGATATTGTGACAGCCTTGTGTTTGTGTTTTCTGGATCTTATCGATCGACTTTATTGTTTTGAATGTTTTTATTTTCAGAGAAACCAGCTCTACACATTTGTATTTTCTAGGGAGAACGCTAGAGGAACTGCGGCAAACAAACATGACATTTCTGTTTATATAGTTGACATTTTATGCACTTGCCTAACGAAAAGACTTTGTTTTTCTCAAAACCATTTTTACTGTGATGTTCCCAATCCATTGCATACGAATTCCACACCACTTTGTCCGGATATGACTGCATGAAACCAGAAATATCCAGTTGTGTTTTGTCAAACTCAATCCCAGATATTGCGACAGCCTCTGTGTTTGTGTTATCTGGATATTATCGATGGACTTTATTGTTTAAATGTTTTTAATCAGGGAACAATTAGTTTTGTGCTTGGACACACTAATTGGTTCCACATGGTGACACCAGCTCTACACATTCGTATTTTCTAGGGTGAAGGCTGGAGGAACTGCGGCAAACAAACATGATATTTCTGTTTCCATAAATGACATATTATGCACTTGCCTAACGAAAAGAGTTTACTTTTCTCCAAAACCATTTTTACTGTGATTGCGTTCATTGTATACGAATTCCACACCACTTTGTCCGGATATGACTGGGTGAAACCAGAAATATCCGGTTGTATTTTGGCTAACTCAATCCCACATGTTGCGAAAGACTCTGTGTTTGTGTTTTCTGGATTTTATCGACGGACTTTATTGTTTTAAATGTTTTTTTCAGGGAACATTTAATTTTGTGCTTGGAAATACTAATTGGTTCCACATGGAGATACTAGCTCTACACATTCGTATTTTGTAGGGAGAAAGCGAGATGAATTGCGGCAAAAAAACATATTTCTGTTTGTATAGATGACATTTTATGCACTTGCCTAACGAAAAGACTTTGCTTTGCTCCAAAACCATATTTACTGTGATTATCTCAATCCATTGCATACGAATTCCACACCACTATTTCCGGTTAAGACTGGATGAAACCAGAAATATCCGGTTCTGTTTTGGCTAACTCAATTCCACAAGTTGCGACTGCCTCTGTTTTTTGTTTTCTGGATATTATCGACGGACTTATTCTTTAAATGTTTTTTATCATGGAACATTTAATTTTCAGCTTGGAAACACTAATTGGTTCCACATGGAGACACCAGCTCTACACATTCGTATTTTCTAGGGAGAAAGGTAGAGGAAATGCGGCAAACAAACATGATATTTCTGTTTGCATACATGATGTTTTATGCACTTGCCTGACAAAAAGACTGTGCTTTTCTCCAAAACCATTTTTACTGTGATTGTCTGTGTGCATTGTATGCAAATTCCACACCATTTTTTCCGGATATGACTGGATGAAACCAGAAATATCAGGTTGTGTTTTGGCTAACTCAATCCCTGATATTGCGACAGCCTCTGTCTTTGTGTTTTCTGGATATTATCGATGTACTTTATTTCTTTGAATGTTTTTTTTATCAGGGAACATTTAATTTTGTGCTTGCAAACACTAACTGGTTCCAGATGGAGACACCAGCGCTATACATTCGTATTTTCTAGGGAGAAATCTAGAGAAACTGTGGAAAACAAACATGATATTTCTGTTTGCATACATGACATTTTATGCACTGGCCTAAGGAAAAGACTTTACTTTTCTCCAAAACCATTTTTACTGTGATTGTCTGTGTCCAATGTATACGAATTTCACACCGCTTTGTCAGGATACGAGTGGATGAAACCAGAAATATCCAGTTGTGTTTCATCTAACTCAATCCCAAGTATTGCGACAGCCTCTGTGTTTGTGTTTTCAGGATTTTATCGACGGACTTTATTGTTTTGAATGTTTTTTATCAGGGAACACTTAATTTTGTGCTTGGAAACACTCATTGGTTCCACATGGAGATACTAGCTCTACACATTTGTATTTTGTAGGGAGAAAGCAAGATGAAATGCGTCAAGAAACATATTTCTGTTTGTATTGATGACATTTTATGCACTTGCCTAACGAAAAGACATTGCTTTTCTCCAAAACCATTTTTATTGTGATTGTCTCGGTCCATTTCATACGAATTCCACACCACTTTGTCCGGTTATGACTGGATGAAACCAGAAATATCGGAATGTGTTTGACTAACTCAGTCCCACAGGTTGTTACAACCTCTGTGTTTGTGTTTTCTGGATATTGTCGATGGTGTTTATTGTTTTAAATGTTTTTATGAGGGAACATTTAATTTTGTACTTGTAAATACTAATTGGTTCCACATGGAGACACCAGCTCTACACATTTGTGTTTTCTAGGGAGAAAGCTAGAGGAACCTTGGCAAACACACATGACATTTCTGTTTCTATAGATGACATTATATGCACTTGCCTCACAGAAAGACTATGCTTTTCTCCAAAACTATTTTTACTATGATTGTCTATGTCCATTGTATGCAAATTCCACACCACTTTGTCCAGATATGACTGGATGAAACCAGAAATATCCGGTTGTGTTTTGGCTAACTCAATCCCACATATTTCGACCGCCTCTGTGTTTGTGTTTTCTGGATATTATCGATGGACTTTATTGCTTTGAATGTTTTTTATTCGGGAAACATTTAATTTTGTGGTTGGAAACACTAATTGGTTCCACATGGAGACATTAGCTCTACACATTTGTATTTTCTAGGGAGAACACTAGAGCAACTACGGCAAACAAACATGATATTTCTGTTTGTAGATGTGACATTTTATGCACTTGCCTAATGAAAAGACTTTGCTTTTCTGCAAAACCATTTTTACTGTGATTTTTTAGGTCCATTGCATATGAATTCCACACCACTTTGTCCGGATATGACTGGATGAAACCAGAAATATCCGGTTGTTTTTTGGCTAACTCAATCCCACATATTTCGACCGCCTCTGTGTTTGTGTTTTCTGGATATTATCGATGGACTTTATTGCTTTGAGTGTTTTTTATTCGGGAAACATTTAATTTTGTGGTTGGAAACACTAATTGTTTCCACATGGAGACATTAGCTCTACATATTTGTATTTTCTAGGGAGAACACTAGAGCAACTACGGCAAACAAACATGATATTTCTGTTTGTAGATGTGACATTTTATGCACTTGCCTAATGAAAAGACTTTGCTTTTCTCCAAAACCATTTTTACTGTAATTGTCTTTGTCTGTTGTATATGAATTCCACACCACTTTGTACGGATATGACTGGATGAAACCAGAAATATCCGGTTGTGTTTTGGCTAACTCAATCCCACATGTTGGGACAGCCTCTATGTTATTGTTTTCAGGATATTATCGATAGACTTTGTTGTTTTGAATGTTTTTTATCAGGGAACATTTAGTTTTAAGCTTGGAAAGAATAGTTGGTTCCACATGGAGACAAATAGCTCTACACATTCGTATTTTCTAAGGAGAAAGCTAGAGGAACTGTGTAAACAAACATGATATTTCTGTTTGTATATATGACATTTTATTCAAAATCCTAACTAAAAGACTTTGCTTTTCTCCAAAACCATTTTTGCAGTGATTGTCTGTTTCCATTGTGTACAAATTCCACACCAGTTTGTCTGGATATGAGTGGATGAAACCAGAAATATCCGGTTGTGTTTTGGCTAACTCAATTCCACATGTTGCGACAGCCTCTGTGTTTGTTTTTTCTGGATATTATCGATGTACTTTATTGTTTTGAATGTTTAATTGGTTCCACATGGAGACACTAGCTCTACACATTCGTATTTTCTAGGGAGAAAAATAGAGGAACTGTGTAAACAAACGTGATATTTCTGTTTGTATACATGACATTTTATGCACTTACCTAACGGAAAGACTTTGCTTTTCTCCAAAACCATTTTTACAGTGATTGTCTGTGTCCATTGTACGAATTTCATACCACTTTCTCCGGATATGACTGGTTGAAACCAGAAATATCCGGTTGTGTTTTGGCTAACTCAATCCCAGATATTGCGACAGCCTCTGTGTTTGTATTTTCTGGATATTATCTACGGACTTTATTGTTTTAATATTTTTTATCAGGGAATATTCAACTTTGTGCTTGGAAACACTAATTGGTTCCACATGGAGACACCAGCTCTAGAGATTTGTATTTTCTAGGGAGAAAGCTAGAGGAACTGTGGCAAATAAACATGATATTTCTGTTTGTAGATGTGACATTTTATGCACTTGCCTAAGGAAAAGACTTTGCTTTTCTCCAAAACCATTTTTACTGTGATTTTCTTGGTCCATTGCATACGAATTCCACACCACTTTCCGCATATGACTGGATGAAACCAGAAATATCCAGTTGTGTTTTGGCTAACTCAATCCCACCTATTGTGACAGCCTCTGTGTATGTGTTGTCTGGATATTATTGACAGACTTTATTGATTTGAATGTTTTTTATCAGGGAGCATTTAATTTTGTGTTTGGAAACACTAATTGGTTCCACATGGAGACACCAGCTCTACAAATTCGTATTTTCTAGGGAGAAACCTAGAGGAACTGCGGCAAACATACCTGATATTTCTGTTTGTATAGGTGACATTTTATGCACTTGCCTAACGAAAAGACTTTGCTTTTCTCCAAAACCATTTTTACTGTATTTTCTCAGTCCATTGCATATGAATTCCACACCATTTTGTCCGGATATGACAGGATGAAACCTGAAATATCTGGTTGTGTTTTGGCTATCTGAATCCCAGATATTGCGACAGCCTCTGTGTTTGTGTTTTCTGGATATTATCGATGGAATTTATTGTTTTGAATGTTTTTTATCAGGGAACATTTAGTTTTATGCTGGGAAACAATAGTTGGTTCCACATGGAGACACCAGCTCTACACATTCGTATTTTGTAGGGAGAAATCAAGATGAACTGCTGCAAACAGACATGATATTTCTGTTTGTATAGATGACATTTTATGCACTTGCCTAACGAAAAGTCTTTACTTTTCTCCAAAACCATTTGTTCTTTGATTTTCTCGGCCCATTGCATACGAGTTCCACACCACTTTGTCTGGTTATGACTGCATGAAACCAGAAATATGCAGTTGTGTTTTGGCTAACTCAATCCCAGACATTGCGACATCCTCTGTGTTTGTGTTTTCTAGATATTATCGATGGTGTTTATTGTTTTAAATGTTTTTTATCAGGGAACATTTAATTTTGTGCTTGCAAACACTAAATGGTTCCACATGGAGACACCAGCTCTATGCATTTGTATTTTCTAGGGAGAAAGCTAGAGGAACTGTGGCAAACAAATATGATATTTCTGTTTGTATAGATGAGATTTTATACACTTGCCTGATGCGGGCCAGCCACACCTGTCGATCGGAACCTGAAAGAGGGAGTAGGAATGAAAAGAGGGACAAGGGTGCAGAGAATGGAGCCAAGACAAACGTCTGATCAAGGCTCGTTTCTTCCAGTGTCTCAGTGATATTTTATACCTAACCAGCTGCAGCTCAAGGCAACACAGAAGTGAACAACACAGGCAAGCAAGTTATCAGGCTTTCTGCAACACAATCATAACATAGTTAATTTTGGCGGAGTGTTCTTGTTTGATCATTCTCCTGGTGCATGGGAATAGGTGCCTTTTTTCCTCCCAGGAATTCCACAAGCCAAGATTGACGTTGACTTGTCTATGACTTGTTTATGGGCTGCCTACATCTCCCCCTTTTTTATTTAATTTAGAATGGCCTCTGTCTTAGGTTGCCCTCAGTCATCTCTGTCCTTACCCGTCTTCGGTAACTCTGGCAGCTTGGCCTAGAGCCCTGTCTTAGGTTGGTACAGAATGCTGAGCATCTTAACCGTCTCTGAGTACCATTCCAGCCCAACATTGGGTGAGAGATGAAACATACAGCCAAATATCAATTATTTTTCATTACAAAGGAGGTTTGGTACAAAGTTTTAAATGATGAATGTCAATACATACAGACTAGTGAAGTCAGCACAAAATGCAGAACGCACAGAAAATATCCCATACAAAGTAGGAAAAGCAGTAGTGGTCCAGTCAGCATTAATAATCAATGAATCCATTGAAACCCTCTAAATGTTAGGGGGTTAGTAATAAACATATGTTGCATTTCAGTCTTAAGTTTATCAACGACAGACTCTATATATGGCACATTGTTAGTAATGTTAAAACAACATCCCCCAGGTACAGATTTACAACTTATATGATCTTTTAACAGCAAGCAATTGATAGCTGCGCGGTTTAAAAGCACTCCTGAATGAACTTGATTCAATTCTTCGGCTATATTGAACAGCCCATTAGCAGTAAGATTAATTGTTTTGGACACTAGGCATGCAAGCCTTCGCAGTCCACGGTTATTTCCAAAGGCCAGTCCAGGAACACTTACTACTAGTACAGCCATGGCAAGGGCAGTGTCCTCTCCTATTAAGATGACGTTGCCATTACAGTCTTCAGTTAAAGCACGCCGCCGACGCGCTCTATCCGCCACTGTAAATACAGATGTTAGCATCAGGGCCACGCAGCCCAGGGAGCAATTGCAGAAGTTATCAGAGGCTAATGATGTGAAGGCATATTGGCTGCATAGAAAAACCCATCCCTTAGGGTCCATGTCCCATTCCAGTACCGGATCAGGTCCATTCCATTGATTGTTGATAGGATCCCTCCATTTCACCATTGATCTTTTCGCAGCTATTTTTAAACAATTGGAATTTAACAGAGACATTAAGACTTGAACATAATAGATTACTTTAACTCATTGCTTTAACAGAGGATCAGATTTTGATTCTATGTCAAAGAAAATAGACTAATAGTTTTATAACCAAAAATGTCTTCTTCCTATAACATTTTGTAACTTTCTCACACCTTCTGTAACTTACTCAAACCTTTTTTTTCCCAATATAGAATACACTAGCCATTAAGATAAACAATTTTTACAAAGCATGTCCTTCCTTTATTTAAAAATCTCTTTTCCTTTTAACTTTCATTATCAAGAACATGCTTTTATACTTCTGACCTTTTACATCAAAATGATGGTATCTGGGACTGCAGCAGTCAATGGGTGAGTAACTTTGTTCAATTTCCTGTAATCCACAGTCATTTTCCAGGTTTCATCTGATTTCTCAACAGGCCAAATTGGATTATTCCTTTTAGTGATTATGGGAATCATCACTCCAGCATTAACATAATTTTTTACTGTTTTAGATGTTTTCTCATGTCCACCTGGAATTTTGTATTGTTTACACTGAATAACCTTAGTTGGCCCTGGCAGCGGTACAGGGGCTTGATATAATTTTCCTACCACTACCTAGCAGTTTGACTCCAAAGGGCAGCATTTTCTTTTTCCCAATTTACATTTATCCTGTACTGCTTTTTTAATTGTTTGCACATGCATCAGTATGCAGATAACAAAGTCCATCCTCACCTTCCCAAAGCCTATAGTTCATTCATCTTTTCTACCAGCACCAATTGCAAAACCTCAATAACTTGTGGAGGCTGTGCACTCTGTAACTTGCCATCCCAATTCTCACTCAATCCTGAGCAGAGAGCCCATTCCTTTGCCAAAGTGGCCAACTGAGGGTCTTTCCAGCCAGGAACATCACAGGTTACACATACAACTTCAGTTTTCTTTTTAAAGAAAGGCATTGCTTTGTATACTTGCAGATCCTGTCGACTACGCCAATTTGTGACAGCAAATTATTTTTCAGCTGTCTGCTGTGCACAGACTTAGTTACTTTTAGTTTAATCTGCAAGAAATACGCTGCAAGCCTTGTAGTGCACACTAGAATTATTTAGAGGAAAGATGGTAAAGGAGTATAGATTAACAAAATATTGCAATAAACATGGCTCCATTGCTTTAATGATACTATAGCAAGATGGTCCACTGATCCCTGTAGGAAGGGCCTGAGGCTGGCCCCACTTCCAGTTTCCTGAACTCTGTTTTTTAATGAATTACCTTCTTTATCAGTTTTGGAGTGACATTTTTGGCCCAATGCCTTCCCTTTTAGCACCGAGGGCAAATCCCAGGAGGAGCCTTATTTTGATTTTTGACTTTTGGACACTTTTTTGTACTGCCCACATTTATAGCACCCTTATTTCTTGGGCATAGCCCTCCTTGATTATTTTTATAATGACATACCATGTAGAGCAGCAGGTC
The DNA here is from genome assembly GCF_033115175.1 of Lepus europaeus. NCBI lineage: Eukaryota > Metazoa > Chordata > Mammalia > Lagomorpha > Leporidae > Lepus > Lepus europaeus. The sequence goes on from NC_084832.1 coordinate 84,635,139, forward strand.
CTGAATGTCCTGTTTTTAAGTGAATCCATTTTGCTAATCCCTCATCAAAGGAACTGTCACAGAACACCTCAGTCACAGTAGCCAATTGATCCATGTCCATGTTGTACTTATGTTTTGTAGAATTTACAGTATTGTGGGCATCACTAGGCAATCTTCACACAGCACCGGAAAAGGATCCATACTGAGAATTAAACATCATCAGTAATCATCACGGGCACGTTTAACGTTCAGCTTGACTGCGTGTTCCCCCGGGATGAAACAGCAGCAGCAGAGGCTTGCTCCAGCTCCCTCTTAAAGCCCCCAAGGACAAGGGTGGCTCATTGCTGAGATTTTAGGCAAGCAGTGCGTCTGGTCCCAGATCTTGGCCAGAGAGCTGAGACATGAAGCATGCCCACCTGTTTATTAGAAACATTCCTTTATCCCCCTCCTCGGGAACTGGCCAGGCTCCCAAGGAGCAGGAGAAGGTCATCTGGCAGCAAAGTTACTTGTCTACCAGAGCTGAACCTAGATACAAGCCTCTCCATCCCAAAAATCTGTCCTTACATTTGGCCCTAGGGTTGCATTGAGAGGTAGACATAATTAACACATCATAAGAATACAATACAAATTTTTCATACAAGCATACATCCAGCAATCAAACACAATAATATTCAATGTGTTTTAAAGGATAAATTGAAAATATCTTATTATCTGTAATTATTACATTTTTGCAAGTTTGTGGAATCTTAACTATTTGTGGCATATTTTGATTTACATTATTTTGTAAAGCAAACCAAGCATAATCTGTCCAAGCATTCCTATCAATAATAGGGGTAGAGTTAGCACATAATACAAAAACAGAATGGGTAGTCCGGACACTTTGTCACCACAATTCCTCATTTCACATAGTAGTATTAACATTATAACAGATAACATTTACTTCAAATAAAATATTCAAATGCAGGGTGGGGGGTGTCCAGTGTACACTGATCTACTTCCAGTGTTTCCTATCCACAACACCGTCTTCAGCAAACCAAGGACTAATTTTTTCAACAGCACTGATAAATTACTCTATGGGTTTGTTTCATAACCCTATTCTGTACATCTGCAATAAAGTTTTCACAGCCTTTGTCATGGCTTGCTTTGTTTCTTTAAATGCGCATTTAAATCTTTTCCGAGAGCAAATCCCAATGTTGCTCATCCAGGACTCCTTCTTCTGTGAACCAAGGACTGACTATTCCTATACCATCAATGAACTGTTCTATGGCTCGCCTTTTTTAACCCTATTCCCTGTGTCTGTAATGGAGTCTTTATAGCCTCTATCATGGCCTGCTTACGTTGTGCTTGTCCCATAATTGCCCCTTTCACACCTATCCAGAGGCAAGCGGTATTGGGTCCTTACTGTCTTCCTCTCTTTATTGTGTTGTTGCTGCAGCCTTTCTGGCAGGGTTCCTCACTTCTGTCCCTCATATTCAGGTCCCTGTTCGGGCGCCACCTGATGTGGGCCAGCCGCACCTGTCGATCGGAACCTGAAAGAGGGAGTGGGAATGAAAAGAGGGACAAGGGTGCAGAGAATGGAGCCAAGACAAACGTCTGATCAAGGCTCGTTTCTTCCAGTGTCTCAATGATGTTTTATACATGACCAGCTGCAGCTCAAGGCAACACAGAAGTGAACAACACAGGCAAGCAAGTTATCAGGCTTTCTGCAACACAATCATAACATAGTTAATTTTGGCAGAGTGTTTTTGTTTGATCATTCTCCTGGAGCATGGGAATAGGTGACATTTTTCCTCCCAGGAAGTCCACAAGCCAAGATTGACCTTGACTTGTCTATGACTTGTTTATGGGCTGCATACACTTGCCTAACGAAAAGACTTGGCTTTTCTCCAAAACCATTTTTACTGTGATTGTCTGTGTGCATTGTATAAGAATTCCAAACCACTTTCCGGATATGACTGGATGAAACCAGAAATATCCGGTTGTGTTTTGGCTAACTCAATCCCAGATATAGCGACAGCCTCTGTGTTTGTGTTTTCTGGATATTATCGATGGACTTCATTGTTTTGAATGTTTTTTTTTTTTACAGGGAACATTTAATTCTGTGCTTAGAAACGCTAATTGGTTCCACATGGAGACACCAGCTCTACACATTTGTATTTTCTAGGGAGAAGGCTAGAGGAACTGCGGCAAACAAACATGATATTTCTGTTTGTATAGATGACATTTTATGCACTTGCCTAACGAAAAGACTTTGCTTTTCTCCAAAACCATTTTTACTGTGATTGCCTGAGTCCATTGTATACGAATTCCACACCACTTTGTACAGATATGACTGGATGAAACCAGAAATATTCGGTTGTGTTTTCGCTTACTCAGTCCCAGATATTGCGACAGCCGCTGTGTTTGTGTTTTCTGGATATTATCGATGCACTTTATTGTTTTGAATGTTTTTTTTTTCAGGGAACATTTAATTTTGTGCTTGGAAACACTAATTGGTTCCACATGGAGACACCAGCTCTATGCATTCGAATTTTCTAGGGAGAAAGCTAGAGGAACTGCTGCAAACATACATGTATTTCTGTTTGTATACATGACATTTTATGCACTGGCCTAAGGAAAAGACTTTGCTTTTCTCCAAAACCATTTTTAGTGTGATTTTCTTGGTCCATTGCATACGAATTCCGCACCACTTTGTCCGGATATGACTGGATGAAACCAGCAGTATTCGGTTGTGTTTTGGCTAACTAAATCCCAGATATTGCGACAGCCTCTGTGTTTGTGTTTTCTGGATATTATCGATGGACTTTATTGTTTTGAATGTTTTTTATCAGGGAACATTTAATTTTGTGCTTGCAAACACTAACTGATTCCACATGGAGACACCAGCTCTACAAATTCTTATTTTCTAGGGAGAAAGCTAGAGGATCTGTGGCAAACAAACATGATATTTCTGTTTGTATAGGTGACATTTTATGCACTTGCCTAACGAAAAGACTTTGCTTTTCTCTAAAACCATTTTTACTGTGATTGTGTGCATTGTATACGAATTTCACAACCCTTTGTCCGGATATGACTGGATGAAACCAGAAATATCCAGTTGTGTTTTGGCTAACTGAATCCCAGATATTGCGACAGCCTCTGTGTTTGTGTTTTCTGGATATTATCGATGGACTTTATTGTTTGATTATTTTTTATCAGGGAACAATTAATTTTGTGCTTGGAAACACTAATTGGTTCCACATGGAGACACCAGCTCTACACATTCGGATTTGCTAGGGAGAAAGCTAGAGGAACTGCGGCAATCAAACATGAAATTTCTGTTTGTATACATGACATTTTATGCACCTGCCTAACGAAAAGAATTTGCTGTTCTCCAAAACCATTTTTACTGTGATTTTTTGGTCCATTGCATACGAATTCCACACCACTTTGTACGATATGACTGGATGAAACCGGAAATATCCGGTTGTGTTTTGGGCTAACTCAATCCCAGATATTGCGACAGCCTCTGTGTTTGTGTTTTCTGGATATTATCGACGGAGTTTATTGTTTTCAATGTTTTTTTAAAGGGAACATTGAATTCTGTGCTTGGAAACAGTAATTGGTTCCAAATGGAGACACCAGTTGTACGGATTCTTATTTTCTAGGGAGAAAGCTAAATGATATGTTGCAAACAAACATGATATTTCTGTTGGTATACATGACATTTTATGCATTTGCCTGACAAAAAGAATGTGCTTTTCTCCAAAACCATTTTTACTGTGATTGTCTGTGTCCATTGTATACGAATTTCACACCACTTTGTCAGGATACGACTGGATGAAACCGGAAATATCCTTTGTGTTTTGGCTGACTCAATCCCACGTATTGCGACAGCCTCTGTGTTTGTGTTTTCTGGATATTATCGATGGACTTTATTGTTTTGAATGTTTTTTATCAGGGAACATTTAATTTTGTGCTTGCAAACACTAACTGATTCCACATGGAGACACCAGCTCTACAAATTCTTATTTTCTAGGGAGAAAGCTAGAGGAACTGCGGCACACAAACATGATATTTCTATTTGTATACATGACATTTTATGCACTTGCCTGACGGAAAGACTTTGCTTTTCTCCAAAACCATTTTTACTGTGATTGTCTGTGTCCATTGTGTACGTATTTCACAACGCTTTGTCAGGATACGACTGGATGAAAACAGAAATATCCGGTTTTGTTTTGGCTATCTCCATCCCAGATATTGTGACAGCTTCTGTGTTTGTGTTTTCTGGATATTATCTACGGTCTTTATTGTTTTGAAAGTTTTTTATCAGGGAACATTTAATTTTGTGCTTGGAAACACTAACTGGTTCCACAAGGAGACACCAGCTCTACACATTTCTATTTTCTAGGGAGAAAGCTAGAGGAACTGCGGCAAACAAACATGATATTTCTGTTTGTATAGGTGACATTTTATGCACTTGCCTAACGAAAAGACTTTGCTTTTCTCCAAAACCATTTTTACTGTGATGTTCCTGGTCCATTGCATACGAATTCCACACCACTTTGTCCAAATATGAATGGATGATACCAGAAATATCCGGTAGTCTTTTGGCTTACTCAGTCCCAGATAATGCAACAGCCTCTGTTTTTGTGTTTTCTGGATATTATCGACGGACTTTATTTAAATATTTTTTATCAGGGAACATTTAATTTTGTGCTGGGTAACACTAATTGGTTCCACATGGAGACACCAGCTCCACACATTCTTATTTTCTAGGGAGAAAGCTAGAGGATCTGTGGCAAACTTTGTCAGGATATCACTGGATGAAACTAGAAATATCCTTTGTGTTTTGTGAGAGCCTCTGTGATTGTCTCGGGCCTGTGCATACGAATTCCACACAACTTTGTCTGGATATGACTGTATGAACCAGAAATATCTGGTTGTGTTTTGGCTAACTCAATCCCACATGTTTCGACAGCCTCTGTATTTGTGTTTTCTGGATATTATCGACGGACTTTATTATTTTAAATATTTTTTATCAGGGAAGATTTAATTTTGTGCTTGGGAACACTAATTGGTTCCACATGGAGACACCAGCTCTACACATTTGTATTTTCTAGGGAGAAAGCTAGAGGAACTGCGGCAAACAAACATGATATTTCTGTTTGTATAGATGACATTTTATGCACTTGCCTAACGAAAAGACTTTCCTTTTCTCCAAAACCATTTTTACTGTGATTTTCTCGGTCCACTGCTTACGATTCCACACCACTTTGTCTGGTTATGATTGCATGAAACCAGAAATATCCCGTTGTGTTTTGTCAAACTCTATTCCAGATATTGGGACAGCCTCTGTGTTTGTGCTTTCTGGATATTATCGATGGTCTTTATTGTTTTGAATGTTTTTTATTAGGGAACATTGAATTTTGTGCTTGGAAACACTAACTGTTTCCACATGGAGACACCAGCTCTACACATTCCTTTTTTTCTAGGGAGAAAGCTAGAGGAACTGTACTATACAAACATGATATTTCTGTTTGCACAGATGAATTTTTATGCACTTGCATAACGAATAGATTTTGGTTTTCTCCAAAGCCGTTTTTACTGTAATGTTCCCGGTACATTGCACAGGAATTCCACACCAATTTGTCTGGATATGACTGGATGAAACCAGAAATATCCGGTTGTGTTTTGTCTAACTCAATCCCACATGTTTCAACAGCCCCTGTGTTTGTGTTTTCTGGATATTTTCGATGGACTTTATTGTTTTGAATGTTTTTTATCAGGGAGCATTTTATTTTGTGCTTGGAAACACTAATGGGTTCCACATGGAGACACCAGCTCCACACATTCGTATTTTCTAGGGAGAAAGCTAGATGAACTTCGGCAAACAAACATGATATTTCTGTTTGTATAGGTGACATTTTATGCACTTGCCTAAGGAAAAGACTTTGCTATTCTCAAAACCATTTTAACTGTGATGTTCATGGTCCATTGCATATGAATTCCACAGCACTTTGTCGGGATATGACTGCATGAAACCAGAAATATCCGGTTTTGTTTTGGCTAACTCAATCCCACATGTTTCAAAAGCCTCTATGTTTGTGTTTTCTCGATATTATCGATGGACTTTATTGTTTTGAATATTTTTTTCAGGGAATATTTAATTTTTTCTTGAAAACACTAATTGGTTGCACATGGAGACACCAGCTCTACACATTCGTGTTTTCTAGGGAGAAAGCTAGAGGAACTGTGGCAAACAAACATGATATTTCTGTTTGTATACATGACATTTTATGCACTTGCCTAACGAAAACACTATGCTTTTCTCCAAAACCATTTTTACTGTGATTGTCTTTGTCCATTATATACGAATTCCACACCACTTTGTCCGGATACAACTGGATGAAACCAGAAATATCCGGTTGTGTTTTGGCTTACTCAATCGCAGATATTGTGACAGCCTTTGTGTTTGTTTTTTCTGGATATTATCGATGGAATTTATTTTTTTGAATGTTTTTTATCCGGGAACATTTTTTTTCTTTATTAAACTTTTTTTTAATGAATATAAATTTCAAAAGTATAGCTTATGGATTACAATGGCTTCCCCCCTCCCATAACTTCCCTCCCACCCGCTACCCTCCCCTTTCCCACTCCCTTTCCCCTTCCATTCATGTAAAGATTCATTTTCAATTCTCTTTATATACAGAAGATCAGTTTAGTATATATTAGGTAAAGATTTCAACATTTTGCCCATATAGCAACATAAAGTGAAAAAACTACCATTGGATAACTAATAATAGCATTAAATAGCAATGTGCAGCACATTAAAGACAGAGATCCTACATAATTTTTTTCCAAATTAATTAATTTTCTATGCCATTTCCATTTTAACACCAGGTTGTTTTTTTTTTCATTTCCAATTCTCTTTATATACAGAAGATCAATTCAGTATATAATTAGTAAAGACCTCATCAGTTTGTGCCCACACAGAAATGCAAAGTATAAAAATATTGTTTCAGTACTAGTTATAGCATCACTTCGCTTTAGACGACACATTAGGGACAGATCTCACATGGGGTGTAAGTACACAGTGACTCCTGTTGCTGATTTAACAATTTGACACTCCTGTTCATGCCGTCACCAGCCATCCCACTCCTTGGAATTTACCCAAAGGAAATTAATTTGGCAAATAAAAAAGCCATCTGCACATTAATGTTTATTGCAGCTCAAGTCACAATAGCTAAGACCTGGAACCAACCCAAATGCCCATCAACAGTAGACTGGATAAAGAAATTATGGGACATGTACTCCATAGAATACTATACAGCAGTAAGAAACAATGAAACCCAGTCATTTGCAACAAGATGGAGCAATCTGGAAAACATCATGCTGAGTGAATTAAGCCAGTCCCAAAGAGACAAATTTCATTTGTTTTCCCTGATCGACGACAACTGAGCACCAAAGGGGAAACCTGTGGAAGTGAAATGGATACTATAAGAAACTATGACCTGATCAGCTCTTGTCCTGGCTCTAGATGTACAATGTAATACTTTATCCTTTTTAGTATTTGTTGTTGTTGTTGTTGTTCTAGTACTAGTGGTTGAACTCTGTAATTAACACACAATTATTCTTTGGTGTTTAAATTTTAACTGAAAAGTGATCCCTGTTAAATTTAAGAGTGGGAATAAGAGAGGGAGGAGATGTAGAATTTGGGACATGCACAATCAGACTTGCCCCAAATGATGGAGTTAGAAATGTGCCAGGGGATTCCAATACAATCCCATCAAGGTGGCATGTACCAATGCCATCTCACTAGTCCAAGTGATCAATTTCAGCTCACAATTGATGGCTCTGATAGGTCTAAGAATCAAAGGGATCACACAAACAAGACAAGTGTCTGCTAATACTAGCTGATAGAATCAAAAAGGGAGAGAAAGATCCAACATGGGAAATGGGATACACAGCAGACTCATAGAATGGCAGATGTCCTAAACAACACTCTGGCCTCAGAATCAGCCCTTAAGGCATTCGGATCTGGCTGAAGAGCCCATGAGAGTATTGTAGGCATGGAAACCCAAGACACCATGGAAAAGAAAAAAAATAAAGAAGACCTAAATGAAAGATCTCTGTGAGTGAGATCCCAGTGGAAAGAATGGGGCCATCAAAGAAGGAGGTACCTTTCTCTGAAGGGAGGAGAGAACTTCCACTTTGACTATGACCCTATCGGAATAAGATCAAAGTCAGCGAACTGTAAAGTCTTCCATAGCCCTGGCAACTCATGACTAGAGCCTAGGGAGATTACTGACGCCATGAACAGGAGTGTCAAATTGTTAAGTCAGCAACAGGAGTCACTGTGTACTTACATCCCATGTGGGATCTGTCCTTAATGTGTTATCTAATGTGCAGTGATGATATAACTAGTACTGAAACAGTATTTTTACACTTTGTGTCTCTGTGTGGGTACAAACTGATGTGATCTTTACTAATTATATACTGAATCGATCTTCTGTATATAAAGATAATTGGAAATGAAAAAAAAACCTGGTGTTAAATTGGAAATGGCATAGAAAATTAATTAATTTTTAAAAAAAATATTATGTAGGATCTCTGTCTTTAATGTGCTGTACACTCTTATTTAATGCTATAACTAGTACTCCAACAGTATTTTTTTTCACTATGTGTTGCTATATGGTGGCAAACTGTTGAAATCTTTACCTAATATATACTAAACTGATCTTCTGTATATAAAGAGAATTGAAAATGAATTATGATGTGATTGGAAGGGGAGAGGGAGCGGGAAAGGGGAGGGTTGCGGGTGGGAGGGAAGTTTTGGGAGGGGGAAGCCATTGTAACCCATAAGCTTTACTTTGGAAATTTATATTCATTAAATAAAAGTTTAATTTAAAAAAAAAGAAAAAGTACAACAAGCCTTATCTCAGAGTTTTGTTTCTTATATTGACTATCATCAGCCTTTAATTCTTATTATTTTGGTTACAGACTATTTACCCACCACTTTGTTGTGGCAAGAGGCTCCTTTACTTTGGATATATTTACAAGCTACTCCTAAAAAGAATGTTGTATCATATTATAATGCAATAGCTGAGATTATAGCTAAAGGGAGATTAGAATGTATAAAAATATTTGGAATAGAGCTGATATGCATATGTAAACCATATACTAACAAACAGCTTATGTGGCTTCTATCTTTCACCGAAGATTGGCCTCTTGCATTAGCTTCTTTTTCAGGACAAGTTCATAATAATTATCCAGCAGATAAAGTATTGCAGTTTTTACGACAACATCCGTGTGTGTTCCCGCAAAATACCAGCTTTCAGCCTTTAGAAAAAGCTGCCTTGATATTTACCGACGGTTCCAACACTGGTCAAGCTTCTGTAATTCGTGACGATCACCGTACAGTTATTAACACCCCTTTTTCTTCTCCACAGCTAGTGGAATTAGCTGCTGTTGCGTTTGCATTACAGTCTACCTTGAATGTAGAAGTTAACATATACACCAATAGCAAATATGTGTTCTTATCAGTACCTCAACTAGAAACTTGTTCATTTTTTCCTGAGTCCTCTGCTGCTTCTCCTTCGTTTTCTCGCATATGCACTATCATTAGACAACGTACCTGCCCTTTTTTTATAGGTCATATCCGAGCACATTCTAACCTCCCTGGGCCTTTAGTAGAAGGTAATCGTTTAGCGGATGCTGCTTTGCGCATATATTCTATTGAGACAGCTACAAAAGATCATGCTTTACATCATTTAAATGCTCATACACTGCATTTGAAACACAAAATTACTCGAGAACAGGCTCAACAAATTGTAAAATCTTGTTCTACTTGCTCCATCCTGTTACCAGTACCTCATTATGGCATTAACCCTCGTGGTCTGTTTCCCAATCAACTGTGGCAGATGGATATCACCCATTTCCTGGAATTTGGTAAACAAAAATATATACATGTGTCCGTTGATACCTGTTCTGGATTTATTTTTGCTTCCTTACATACAGGTGAAGCTATAAAACATGTCATCACCCACTGCCTGCAAGCTTTTGCTTCCCTAGGAACTCCAAAACAGATTAAAACGGATAATGGACCTGCTTATATTTCTGCTTCTTTTAAAACTTTTTGTGCAACTTTTTCTATATCTCATGTTACTGGCATTCCCTATAATCCCCAAGGCCAAGGCATTGTTGAACGTGCACATAACACTTTAAAATAATATTTAAATAAAATAAAACAGGGGGAGTATGGAGTTTCTGCCAATTCTCTTAATAAATGGCTTTCACATGCTTTATTTATTCTAAATTTTCTTATATTGGACAAAGATGGTCGTTCTGCAGCTGATCGACACTGGCATCCACAAACAGGTGCAAAAAGAGCAATGGTGAAATGGAGAGATCCTATCACCAATCAATGGAATGGACCTGATCCGGTACTGGTATGGGGACGAGGGCATGTTTCTGTTTTTTCCCAAAAGGATGATGCAGTGCGATGGCTTCCGGAGCGGTTGGTGCAACAGGTGGATACCTTCCCAGCGACGCCCCCTGACGGTGTTCCTTGGGACGCTACTAATGATCGGAATTTTTCTGAAGACGAATGAATCCTGTCATTAATCCACAAACCAGGCCAATGTTACTGTCTCTGTGGGCGCTCCAGTGATTTTAAATTGTTCTTGTGTGTATCCTAATGGGACTGGCCAAACAGGGTTTGTGCAGTGGGTACATAACAATCAAACTGTGTTTCGTGTTGGAAAGTACATAGCCCGTGGGTGGTCCAATATGACCGATCAATCAAAGAGAAAAAATACTGATTTTAGTATAACAAAATTGGCCGTTTTATCAGATGCAGGGGTATATTCTTGTCAATTTTGGAAAAAGAACTCCCCTAATGATGTCCTTAATGGAACTGTCAATGTAACTTTGTTTGTTAATGCTTCGTTTTCTATTGAATCTAGCAATTTTTGGTTGCACTTGGCCGCAACAACTAACACTTCTTCTTTTTGTGTTAATACAGCTGATTCTCCTTCCCGTCTTCTTATCAATAATCTTATAGGGATACCCTCCTCTAGGGAGGAGTTTACTAATATAACAGGCCTTAATATAACTTCCCTTGAAATAGATAATGTTACTCGCTTACTATTTACTGTACCATGGCAACTCAACCGCACTAACTACAGGGAATTTCATTTGTTGAATGGGACACGGGCTCCTAAGGGATGGGTTTTTTTATGTAGCCAATATGCCTTTACATCGCTAGCCCCTGATGATTTCTGCAACTGTTCCCTTGGCCATGTAGCCCCGATGTTGACATCTGTATTTCCAAAGACACGACAGCGGCGTGCATTACCTGAGAATTGCAATGGCAATGTCATCCTAATAGGAGAAGACACTGTCCTTGCCATGGCTGTATCAGTAGTCGGTGTTCCTGGACTGGCTTTTGGAAATAACCGTGGACTGCGAAGGCTTGCATGCCTAGTGACTAGAACAATTAATCTTACTGCTACTGCACTGCCCAATATAGCTAAAGAATTGGATCAAGTTCATTCAGGAGTGCTTTTAAACCGCGCAGCTATCGATTACTTGCTGTTAAAAGATCATATAAGCTGTAAATCTGTACCTGGGGGATGTTGTTTTAACATTACTAACAATGTGCCATATATAGAGTCTGTCATTGATAAACTTAAGACTGAAATGCAACATATGTTTATTACTAACCCCATAACATTTGGAGGGTTTCAATGGATTCATTTGTTATTAATGCTGGCTGGACCGTTACTGCTCTTCCTACTTTGTATGGGATGTTTTCCGTGTGCTCTGCATTTTATGCTGACTTCGCTACAGTCTGTATGGACTGACAGTCATCATTTAAAACTTCGTACCAAACCTCCTTTGTAATAAAAAATAATTGATATTTGGCTGTATGTTTCATCTCTCACCTAATGTTGGGCTGGAATGGTATTCAGAGACGAGTAAGATGCTCAGCATCCTCTACCAACCTAAGACAGGGCTCTAGGCCAAGCTGCCAGAGTTACCGATGATGGGTAAGGACAGAGATGACGGAGGGAAACCTAAGACAGAGGCCATTCTCAATTAAATAAAAAAGGGGGAGATGTAGGCAGCCCATAAAACAGTCCTAGAAAAGTCAAGGTCAGTCTTGGCTTGTGGAATTCCTGGGAGGAGAAAAAGTCACCTGTTCCCTTGCTCCAGGAGAATGATAAAACAAGAACACTCTGTCAAAATTATCTATGTTATGACTGTGTTGCAGAAAGCCTGATAAGTTGCTTGCCTTTATTGTTCACTTCGGTGTTGCCTTGAGCTGCAGCTGGTTATGTATACAATATCGCTGAGACACTGGAATAAACGAGCCTTGATCAGACTTTTGTCTGGGCTCCATTCTCTGTGCCCTTGTCCCTCTTTTCATTCCCACTTCCTCCTTCAGGTTCCGTTCGACAGGTGCGGCTGGCCCGCATCACCATAGAAAATACAATGTATAGAGCTGTGGTCTCCATGTGGAACCAACTATTGTTTCCCAGTACAAAATTAAATGTTCCGAGACAAAAACATCTAAAACAATAAAGTCCATCGATAATATCAGGAAAAAACAAACACAGAGGCTGTCGCAATATCTGGGATTGAGTCAGCCAAAACACAAAGGATATTTCTGGTTTCATTCAGTCATATCTGGACAAAGTGGTGTGGAATTCGTGTACAATGGACACAGACAATCACAGTAAAAATGGTTTTGGAGAAAAGCAAACTCTTTTCGTTAGGAAAGTGCATAAAATGTCATCTACACAAACAGAAATATGCTGTTTGTTTGCCGAAGTTCCTCTAGCTTTCTCCCTAGAAAATAAGAATGTTTACCGCTGGTGTCTCCATGTGGAAAAAATTAGTGTTTCCAAGCACAAAATTAAATGTTCCCAGATAAAAAAACTTTCAAAACAATAAAGTCCATCGATAACATCCGGAAAAAACAAACACAGAGGCTGTCTCAATATCTGAGATTGAGTTAGACAAACCACAACCGGATATCTCTGGTTTCATCCAGTCATATCCGGAGAAAGTGGTGTGGAATTCATATAAAATGCCCAAAGACAATCACCGTCAACATGCTTTTGGAGATAAGCAAAGTCTTTTCGTTAGGCAAGTGGATAAAATGTCATATATACAAACAGAAATATCATGTTTATTACAACAGTTCCTCTAGCATTCTCCCTATAAAATACAATATGTAAAGCTGGTGTCTCCATGTGGAACAAGTTAGTGTTTCCAAGCACAAAATTAAATGTTCCCTGATAAAAAACATTTAAAAAAATAAAGCCGTTCGATAATATCCAGAAAACACAAACAAAAAGGCTATTGCAATATCTGGGATTGAATTAGCCAAAACACAACCGGATATTTCTGGTTTCATCCAGTCATATCTGGACAAAGTGGTGTGGAATACATATACAATGGACACAGACAATGACAGCAAAAATGGTTTTGGAGAAAATCAAAGTCTTCGTTAGGCAAGTGCATAAAATGTCATGTATACAATCAGAAATATCATGTTTTTTTGCAGCAGTTCCTCTAGCTTTCTCCCTAGAAAATATGAAAGTGTAGAGCTGGTGTCTCCATGTGGAATGAACTATTGTTTCCCAGCACCAAATTAAATGTTCCCTGAAAAAAAATTCAAAGCAATAAAGTCCGTTGCTAATATCCATAAAACACAAACACAGAGGCTGTCGCAATATCTGGGATTGAGTTAGCCAAAACACAACCGGATATTTTTGGTTTCATCCAGTCATATCCGGACAAAGTGGTGTGGAATTCGTATGCAATGGACACAATCACAGCAAAAATGGTTTTGGAGAAAAGCAAAGTCTTTTCGTTAGGCAAGTGCATAAATTGTCATGTATACAAACAGAAATACCATGTTTGTTTGCCGCAGTTCCTCTAGATTTCTCCCTAGAAAATACGAATGTATAGAGCTGGTATCTCCATGTGGAACAAGGTAGTGTTTCCAAGCACAAAATTAAATGTTCCCTGATAAAAAACATTCAAAACAATAAATTCCATCGATAAAATCCAGAAAACACAAACACAGAGGCTGTTGCAATATCTGGGATTGAGATAGCCAAAACACAAGTGGATATTTATGGTTTCATGCAGTCATATCTGGACAAAGTGGTGTGAAATTCATAAGCAATGGACACAGACAATCACAGTAAAAAAGGTTTGGGAGAAAAGCAAAGTCTTTTCTTTAGGGAAGTGCATAAAATGTCATCTATACAAACAGAAATATCATGTATGTTTGCCGCAGTTCCTCTAGCTTTCTCCCTAGAAAATACGAATATGTAGAGCTGTTTTCTCCATGTGGAATCAACTATTGTTTCCCAGTACAAAATTAAATGTCCCCTGATAAAAACATTCAAAGCAAGAAAGTCCATTGATAATATCCGGAATAAACAAACACAGAGGCTGTCGCAATATCTGGGATTGAGATAGCCAAAACACAACCGGATATTTCTGGTTTCATCCAATCATATCCGGACAAAGTGGTGTGTAATTCGTATACAATGCACACAATCACAGCAAAAATGGTTTTGGAGAAAAGCAAAGTCTTTTCGTTAGGCAAGTGCATAAAATGTTATCTATTCAACCAGAAATATCATGTTTGTTTGCTGCAGTTACTCTTGCTTTCTCCCTAAAAAAAAGGAATGTGTAAAACTGGTTTCTCTATGTGAAACCAATTAGTGTTTGAAAGCACAAAATTAAATGTTCCATGATAAAAACATTTAAAACAATGAAGGCCGTTGATAATATCCGGAAAACACAAACACAGAAGCTGTCAAATATTTGGGATTGAGTTAGCCAAACACAAGTGGATATTTATGGTTTCATGCAGTCATATCAGGACAAAGTGGTGTGGAATTGGTATGCAATGGACCGAGAAAATCACAGTATAAATGGTTTTGGAGAAAAGGAAAGTCTTTCCGTTAGGCAAGTGCATAAAATGTCATCTACACAAACAGAAATATCATATTTGATTGCCACAGTTCCTCTAGCTTTATCCCTAGAAAATACGATTGTGTAGAGCTGGTGTCTCCATGTGGAATCAATTACTGTTTCCTAGTACATAATTAAGTGTTCCCTAATAAAAAACATTCAAAACAATAAAGTCCATCGATAATATCTGGAAAAAACAAACACAGAGGCTTCGCATTATCTGGGATTGAGTTACCCAAAACACAACGGGATATTTCTGGTTTCATCCAGTCATATCCGGACAAAATTGTGTGGAATTCGAATACAATGGACACAGACAATCACAGTAAAAATGGTTTTGGAGATAAGCAAAGTCTTTTAGTTATGTAAGTGCATAAAATGTCACCTACACAAACAGAAATATCATGTTTGTTTGGAACAGTTCCTCTAGATTTCTCCCTAGAAAATACAATATGTAGAGCTGGTGTCTCCATGTGGAACAAGTTAGTGTTTCAAAGCACAAAATTAAATGTTCCCTGATAAAAAACATTTAAAAAAATAAAGTCATTCGATAATATCCAGAAAACACAAACACAAAGGCTATCGCAATATCTGGGATTGAATTAGCCAAAACACAACCGGATATTTCTGATTTCTTCCAGTCATATCCGGACAAAGTGGTGTGGAATACATATACAATGGACACAGACAATGACAGCAAAAATGGTTTTGGAGAAAATCAAAGTCTTCGTTAGGCAAGTGCATAAATTGTCACCTTTACAAACAGAAATATCATGTTTGTTTGCCGCAGGTCCTCTAGCATTCCCCCTAGAAAATACGAACGTTTAGAGCTGTTTTCTCCATGTGGAACCAACTATTGTTACCCAGTACCAAATTAAATGTTCCCTGAAAAACAACATTCAAAACAATAAAGTCCATCGCTAATATCTATAAAACACAAGCACAGTGGCTGTCGCAATATCTGGGATTGAGTTAGCCTAAACACAACCGAATATTTTTGGTTTCATCCAGTCATATCAGGACAAAGTGGTGTAGAATTCGTATGCAATGGACACAATCACAGCAAAAATGGTTTTGGAGAAAAGCAAAGTCTTTTTGTCAGGCAAGTGCATAAAGTGTCATGTATACAAACAGAAATACCATGTTTGTTTGCCGCAGTTCCTCTAGATTTCTCCCTAGAAAATACGAATGTATAGAGCTGGTATC
Source organism: Lepus europaeus (assembly GCF_033115175.1). Classification (NCBI taxonomy): domain Eukaryota; kingdom Metazoa; phylum Chordata; class Mammalia; order Lagomorpha; family Leporidae; genus Lepus; species Lepus europaeus. The sequence continues at coordinate 84,651,306 of NC_084832.1, forward strand.
TCCATGTGGAACAAGGTAGTGTTTCCAAGCACAAAATTAAATGTTCCCTGAAAAAAAAACATTCAAAACAATAAAGTCCATCGATAAAATCCAGAAAACACAAACACAGAGGCTGTCGCAATAACTGGGATTGAGATAGCCAAAACACAAGTGGATATTTATGGTTTCATGCAGTCATATCTGGACAAAGTGGTGTGAAATTCATAAGCAATGGACACAGACAATCACAGTAAAAAAGGTTTGGGAGAAAAGCAAAGTCTTTTCTTTAGGGAAGTGCATAAAATGTCATCTATACAAACAGAAATATCATGTATGTTTGCCGCAGTTCCTCTAGCTTTCTCCCTAGAAAATACGAATATGTAGAGCTGTTTTCTCCATGTGGAATCAACTATTGTTTCCCAGTACAAAATTAAATGTTCCCTGATAAAAACATTCAAAGCAAGAAAGTCCATTAATAATATCCGGAATAAACAAACACAGAGGCTGTCGCAATATCTGGGATTGAGATAGCCAAAACACAACCGGATATTTCTGGTTTCATCCAGTCATATCCGGGCAAAGTGGTGTGTAATTCGTATACAATGCACACAATCACAGCAAAAATGGTTTTGGAGAAAAGCAAAGTCTTTTCATTATGTAAGTGCATAAAATGTCACCTACACAAACAGAAATATCATGTTTCTTTTCCGAAGTTCCTCTGGCTTTCTCCCTAGAAAATACGAATGTGTAGAGCTGGTGTCTCCATGTGGAACCAACTATTGTTTCTCAGTACAAAATTAAATGTTCCCTAATGAAAAAAATTCAAAACCATAAAGTCCATCTCCAATATCCACAAAACACAAACACAGAGGCAGTCGCTATACTTGGGATTCAGTTAGCCAAAACACAACCGGATATTTCTGGTTTCATGCAGTCATATCAGGACAAAGTGGTGTGGAATTTGTATGCAATGGATCAAGAACATCACAGGAAAAATGGTTTTGGAGAAAAGCAGTCTTTTCGTTAGGCAAGTGCATAAAATGTCATGTATACAGTCAGAAATATCATGTTTTTTTGCAGCAGTTCCTCTAGCTTTCTCCCTAGAAAATATGAAAGTGTAGAGCTGGTGTCTCCATGTGGAATGAACTATTGTTTCCCAGCACCAAATTAAATATTCCCTGAAAAAAAACATTCAAAGCAATAAAGTCCGTCGCTAATATCCATAAAACACAAACACAGAGGCTGTCGCAATATCTGGGATTGAGATAGCCAAAACACAACCGGATATTTCTTGTTTAATCTACTCATATCCTGACAAAGTGGTGTGAAATTCGTATGCAATGGACACAGACAATCTCAGTAAAAATGGTGTCGGAGAAAAGCAAGTCTTTCCATTAGGCAAGTGCATAAAATGTCATGTATAAAAACAGAAATCCCATGTTTGTTTGCCTCAGTTCCTCTAACTTCTCCCTAGAAAATATGAATGTATAGAGCTTGTGTCTCCATGTGGGACAATTAGTGTTTACAAGCACAAAATTAAATGTTCCCCGATAAAAAACATTCAAAACAATAAATTCCATCGATAATATCCAGAAAACACAAACACAGAGGCTGTCGAAAAATGTGGATTGACTAAGCCAAAACACAACCGGATTTTCTGGTTTCATCGAGTCATATTCGGACAAAGTGGTATGGAATTCATATGCAATGGACCGGGAACATGACAGTAAAAATGGTTTTGAGAAACGGAAACTCTTTTCATTAGGCAAGTGCATAAAATATCATGCAAACAAACAGAAATACCATGTTTGTTTACAGCAGTTCCTCTAGCTTTCTCCCTAGAAAATACGAATGTGTAGAGCTGGTGTCTCCATGTGAAATCAACTATTGTTTCCCAGCACAAAAATAAATGTTCCCCAATGAAAAATATTCAAAACCATAAAGTCCATCTCTAATATCCAAAAAACACAAACACAGAGCTTGTCGCAATATCTGGGATTGAGATAGCCAAAACACAACCGGATATTTCTGGTTTAAACCACTCGTATCCTGACAAAGTGGTGTGGAATTCCTATAAAATGGATACAGACAATGACAGTAAAAATGGTTTTGGAGAAATGCAAAGTCTTTTTGTTAGGCAATTGCATAAAATGTCATCTATACAAACAGAAATATTATGTTTGTTTGCCAGTTCCTCTAGCTTTCTCTCTACAAAATACAATGTGCAGAGCTGGTGTCTCCATGTGGAACCAATTAGTGTTTGGAAGCACAAAATTAAATGTTTTCTGATTAAAAACCTTAAAAACAATAAAGTCCGTCAATAATATCCAGAAAACACAAACACAGAGGCTGTCGCAATATCTTGGATTGAGTTAGCCAAACCACAACCGGATATTTCTGGTTTCTTGCAGTCATAACCGGACAAAGTGGTGTGTAATTCGTATACAATAGACACAGACAAACACAGTAAAAATGGTTTTGGAGAAAAGCAAAGTTTTCGTTAGGCAAGTGCATAAAATGTCATCTATACAAACAGAAATATCATGTTTGTTTGCACAGTTCCTCTTTCTCTGTACAAAATACAATGTGTAGCGCTGGTGTCTCCATGTGGAACCAATTAGTGTTTCCAAGCACAAAATTAAATGTTCCTTGATAAAAAATATTCAAAACTTTAAATACCATTGATAATATCCAGAAAACACAAACACAGAGGCTGTCGCAATATCTGGGATTGAGATAGCCAAAACACAACCGGATAGTTCTGGTTTCATCCAGTCATAACCAGACAAAGTGGTGTGGAATTCGTATGCAATGGACCGAGAAAATCACAGTAAAAATGGCTTTGGAGAAAAGCAATGTCTTTTCGTTAGGCAAGTGCATAAAATGTCATGTATACAAACAGAAATATCATGTTTGTTTGCTGCAGTTCCTCTACCTTTCTCCCTAGAAAATACGAATGTGTAGAGCTGGTGATTCCATGTGGAACAAATTAGTGTTTCCCAGTGCAAAGTTAAATGTCCCTGATAAAAAACATTCAAAACAATAAAGTCCTTCTAACATCCAGAAAATATAAACACAGAGACTGTCGCAATATCTGGGATTAAGTTAGCAAAAACACAAGTGGATATTTCAGGTTTCATGCAGTCATAACCAGACAAAGTGCCGTGAAATTCATATGCGATGGACCGAGAAAATCACAGTAAAAATGGTTTTGGAGAAAAGCAAAGTCTTTCCGTTTTGCATGTACATGAAATGTCATCAATACAAACAGAAATATCATATTTGTTTGCCGCATTTCCTCTACTTTTCTCCCTAGAAAATACCAATGTGTAGAGCTGGTGTCTCCATGTGAAACCAATTAGTTTTTCCAAGCACAAATTTAAATGTTCCATGATAAAAAACGTTCAAAACAATAAAGACCATCGATAATGTCCAGAAAATACAAACATAGAGGCTGTCCCAATATCTGGGATTGAGTTAGCCAAAACACCAGTGGATATTTCTGGTTTCATGCAGTCATAACTGGAAAACGTGGTGTGGAATTCGTATGCAATGGACCAGGAACATCAAAGTAAAAAGGGTTTTGGAGAAAACAAAGTCTTTTCGTTAGGCAAGTGCATAAAATGTCATGTATACAAACAAAAATATCATGTTTGTTTGCTGCAGTTCCTCTAGCTTTCTCCCCAGAAAATACGAATGTGTAGAGCTGGTGTCTCCATGTGGAACAAGTTAGTGTTTCCCAGGACAAGATTAAATGTTCCCTGATAAAAACATTCTAAACAATTAATTCCATCAATAATATCCAGAAAACACAAACACGGAGGCTGTAGCAATATCTGGGATTGAGTTAGCCAAAACACAACCGGATATTTCTGGTTTCATCGAGTCATATCTGGACAAAGTGGTGTGGAATTCGTATGCAATGGACACAGACAACCTCAGTAAAAATGGTTTTGGAGAAAAGCAAAGTCTTTTCATTAGGCAAGTGCATAAAATGTCACCTATATAAACAGAAATATCATGTTCATTTGCAGCAGTTCCTCTAGCTTTCTCCCTAGAAAATACGAATGTGTAGAGCTGGTTTCTCCATGTGCAATCAACTATTGTTTCCCACCACAAAATTAAATATGACACAGTCATATTCAGAGAAAGTGTTGTGGTATTCATATAAATTGCACACAGACAATCACAGCAAAAATGGTTTTGGAGAAAAGCAAATTCTTTCCGTTAGGTAAGTGCATAAAATGTCATCTATACAAACAGATATATCATGTTTGTTTGCCGCAGTTCCTCTAGCTTTCTCCTAGAAAATACGAATGTGTAGAGCTGCTGTCTCCATGTGGAACCAACCATTGTTTTGCAGTACAAAATTAAATGTTCCCTGATAAAAAACATTCAAAACAATAAAGACCATCGATAATATCCAGAAAACACAAACACAGAGGCTGTCGAAACATGTGGAATTGAGTTAAGAAAAACACAAGTTGATATTTCTGGTTTCATTCACTCATATCCAGACAACGCTGTGTGGAATTCATATGCAATGGACACAGACAATAACAGTAAAAATGGTTTTGGCAAAAGGAAAGTCTTTTCTTTAGGCGAGTGCATAAAATGTCATGCATACAAACAGAAATATCATGTTTGTTTTTCGCAGTTCATCTAGCTTTCTCCCTAGAAAATACGAATGTGTAGAACTGGTGTCTCCATGTGGCACCAGTTAGTGTTTCCAAGCACAAAATTAAATGTTCCCTGATAAAGAATATTCAAAACAATAAAGTACTTCGATAATATCCAGCAAAGTCTTTTCGATAGGCAAGTGCATAAAATGTCACCTATATAAACAGAAATATCATGTGTGTTTTCCGCAGTTCCTCTAGATTTCTCCCTAGAAAATACGAATGTATAGAGATGGTGTCTCCATGTGCAATCAACTATTGTTTCCCAGCACAAAATTAAATATACCCTGATAAAAAAAACTTTCAAAACAATAAAGTCCATCGATAATATCCAGAATACACAAACACAGGGATTGTCGCAATATCTGGGATTGAGTTAGCCAAAACACAACCAGATATTTCTGGTTTCATCCAGTCATATCCTAAAAGGGTTGTGGAATTCATATGCAATGGACTGAGAAAATAACAGTAAAAATGGTTTTGGAGAAAAGCAAAGTCTTTTCGTTCGGCAATTGCATAAAATGTCATGTATACAAACAGAAATATCATGCTTGTTTGCCTCAGTTCCTCTAGCTTTTTCAATAGAAAATACGCCTGTGTAGAGCTGCTGTCTCCATGAGGAACCAACAATTGTTTCCAAGCACAAAATTAAATGTTCCCTGATAAAAAACATTCAAAACAATAAAGTCATAAAGTCCATCGATAATATCCAGAAAACACAAACACAGAGGCTGTCGCAATATCTGGGATTGAGATAGCCAAAACTCAACCGGATATTTCTGGTTTCATGCAGTCATATCCGGACAAAGTGGTGTGGAATTCGTATGCAACGTACCGAGAAAAGCCCAGTAAAAATGGTTTTGGAGAAAAGCAAAGTCTTTACATTAGGCAAGTGCATAAAATGTCATGTATACAAACAGAAATATCATGCTTCTTTGCCCCAGTTCCTGTACCTTTCGCCATACAAAATACAAATGTGTAGAGCTGGTGTCTCCATGTGGAACCAATTAGTGTTTCCAAGCACAAAATTAAATGTTCCCCGATAAAAAACATTCAAAACAATAAATTCCATCGATAATATCCAGAAAACACAAACACAGAGTCTGTCGCAATATCTGGGATTGAGATAGCCAAAACACAACCAGATATTTCTGGTTTCATCGAGTCATATCCAGAAAAGTTTGTGAATTCATATACAATAGACACAGACAAACACAATAAAAATGGTTTAGGAGAAATGCAAAGTCTTTTCATTAGGCAAGTGCATAAATTGTCACCTATACAAACAGAAATATTATGTTTTTTTGCCGCAGTTCCTCTAGCTTTCGCCCTAGAAAATACGAATGTGCAGAGTTCTTTTCTCCATGTGGAACCAACTGTTGTTTCCCAGTACAAAATTAAATGTTTCCTGATAAAAACATTCAAAACAATAAAGTCCATTGAAAATATCCGGAAAAAACAAACACAGAGGCTGTCGCAATGTCTGGGATTGAGTTACCCAAAACACAAGCGGTTATTTCTGGTTTCACGCAGTCTTATCCGGGCAATGTGGTGTGGAATTCGTATGCAATGCACATAATCACTGCAAAAATGGTTTTGGAGAAAAGCAAAGTCTTTTCGTTAGGCAAGTGCATAAAATGTCATGTATACAAACAGAAATATCGTGTTTGTTTGCCGCAGTTCCTCTAGCTTTCTCCTAGAAAATACGAATGTGTAGAGCTGGTGTCTCTATGTTGAACCAACTATTGTTTCCCAGCACAAAATGAAATGTTCCCTGATAAAAAAACATTCAAAACAATGAAGTCCATCGATAATATCCAGAAAACACAAACACAGAGGCTGTCGCAATGTCTGGGATTGAGTTAGCAAAAACAAAACCGGTTATTTCTGGTTTCTTGCAGTCATATCCGGACAAAGTGGTGTGGAATTCGTATGCAATGGACCGGGAACATCACAGTAAAAATGGTTTTGGAAAAAAGCAAATCTACTCGTTAGGCAAGTGCATAAAATGTCATCCATACAAACAGATATATCATGTATGTTTGCTGCAGTTCCTCTAGCTTTCTCCCTAGAAAATACGAATGTGTAGAGCTGGTGTCTCCGTGTGGAACCAACTATTGTTTCCAAGAACAAAATTAAATGTTCCCTGATAAAAAATATTCAAAACAATAAATTCCGTCGATAATATCCTGTAAAAAAAACACAGAGGCTGTCGCAATATCTGGGATTGAGTTAGCCAAAACTCAACCGGATATTTCTGGTTTCATGCAGTCATATCCGGACAAAGTGGTGTGGAATTCATATGCAATGGACACAGAAAATAACAGTAAAAATGGTTTTGGAGAAAAACAAAGTCTTTTTTCGTTAGGCAAGTGCATAAAATGTCATGTATACAAACAGATATATCATGTTTGTTTGCCGCAGTTCCTCTACCTTTCTCCTTAGAAAATACGAATGTGTAGAGCTGGTGTCTCCATGTGGAACCAACTATTGTTTCCAAGCACAAAATTAAATGTTCCCTGATAAAAAAAATTCAAAACAATAAATTCTGTCGATAATATCCAGAAAACACAAACACAGAGGCTGTTGCAATATCTGGGATTGAGTTACCCAAAACACAAGTGGATATTTCTGGTTTCATGCAGTCATATCCAGACAAAGTGGTATAGAATTCATATGCAATGGAACGAGAAAATCACAGTAAAAGTGCTTTTGGAGAAAAGCAAAGTCTTTTCATTAGGCAAGTGCATAAAATGTCATGTATACAAACAGAAATGTCATGTTTGTTTACCGCAGTTCCTCTAAATTTCTCCCTAGAAAATGCGAATGTGTAGAGCTGGTGCCTCCATGTGGAACTAATTAGTGTTTCCAAACACAAAATTAAATGTTCCCTGATAAAGAACATTCAAAACAATAAAGACCATTGATAATATCCAGAAAACACAAACACAGAGGCTGTCGTAATATCTGGGATTCAGTTAGCCAAAACATTACAGGAAATTTCTGGTTTCATCCAGTCATATCCAGACAACGTGGTGTGGAATTCGTATGCAATCGATCAAGAAAATCACTGTAAAAGTGGTTTTGAGCAAAGCAAAGTCTTTTCGTTAGGCAAGTGCATAAAATGTCATCTATACAAACAGAAATATCATGTTTGTTTGCCGCAGTTCCTCTAGCTTTCTCCCTAGAAAATACGAATTTGTAGAGCTGGTGTCTCCATGTTGAACGAACTATTGTTTCCCAGCACAAAATTAAATGTTCCCTGACAAAAAAATATTCAAAACAATAAAGACCATTGAAAATATCCAGAAAACACAAACACAGAAACTGTCGCAGTATGTGGGATTGAGTTAACCAAAACACAAGTGGATATTTCTGGTTTCATCCAGTCATATCCGGACAAAGTGGTGCGGTATTAGTATAAAATGGACCGGGAACATCACAGTAAAAAGGGTTTTAGAGAAAAGCGAGTCTTTTCATTAGGCAAGTGCATAAAATGTCATGTATACAAACAGAAATATCATGTTTGTTTGCTGCAGTTCCTGTAGCTTTCTCCTTAGAAAATACGAATGTGTAGAGCTGGTGTCTCCATGTGGAACCAATATGTGTTTCCAAGTACAAAATTAAATGTTCCCTCATAAAAACATTCAAAACAATAATGTCCATCGATAATATCCGGAAAACAGAAACACAGAGGCTGTCGCAATATCTGGGATGGAGTTAGCAAAAAAAAAACAACTGGATATTTCTGGATTCATCCACTCATTTCCAGACAACAGGGTTTGGAAGTTGTATACAATTGACAAAGACAATCACAGTGAAAATGATTTTGGAGAAAACCAAAATCTGTTCGTTAGGCAAGTGCATAAAATGTCATATATACAAACAGAAATATCATGTTTGTTTGCCGCAGTTCCTCTAGCTTTCTCCTAGAAAATACGAATGTGTAGAGCTGGTGTGTCTATGTTGAACCAACTATTGTTTCCCAGCACGAATGGGTCGAATGGTGTCTCCATGTAGAATCCATTAGTGTTTCCAAGCACAAAATCAATATTCCCTGATAAAAACACATTTAAAACAATAAAGTCCATCGATAATATCCAGAAAATACAAACATAGAGGCTGTCAAAACATGTGGGACTGAGTGAGCCAAAACAAAACCGGATATTTCTGGTTACATGCAGTCATATCCGGATAAAGTGGTGTGGAATTCATATGAAATGGACCGGGAAGATCACAGTGAAAATGGTTTTGGAGAAAAGCAAAGTCTTTCCGTTTTGCATGTGCATGAAATGTCATCTATACAAACAGAAATATCATGTATGTTTACCGCAGTTCCTCTTGCTTTCTCCCTAGAATATACAAATGTGTAGAGCTGGTGTCTCCATGTGGAACCAATTAGTGTTTCTAAGCACAAATTTAATTGTTCCCTAATAAAAAACATTCTAAACAATAAAGACCATCAATAATATCCAGAAAACACAAACACAGAGGCTGTCGCAACATGTGGGATTGAGTTAGCCAAAACACAACTGGATATTTCTGGTTTCATGCAGTCATAACCGGAGAAAGTCTTGTGGATTTCATGTGCAATATACCGGGAACATTATAGTAAAAATGGTTTTGAGAAAAGCAAAGTCTTTTATATGGCAAGTGCATAAAATGTCATCTATACAAACAGAAATATCATGTTTGTTTGCCGCAGTTCCTCGACCTTTCTCCCTAGAAAATACAAATGTGTAGACCTGGTGTCTCCCTCTGGAACCAATTAGTGTTTCCAAGCACAAAATTAAATGTTCCCTGGTAAAAAACATTCAAAACAATAAAGTCCATCAATAATATCTGGAAAAAAACAAACACAGAGTTTGTCGCAATATCTAGCATTGAGTTAGACAAAACACAACCGGATATTTCAGGATTCATCAAGTCATATTTGGAGTAAGTGTTGTGGTATACGTATAAATTGAACACAGATTCACAGCAAAAATTTTTTTGGAGAATAGCAAAGTCTTTCCTTTATGCAAGTGCATAAAATGTCACCTATACAAACACAAATATCATGTTTATTTGCCGTAGTTCCTCTAGCTTTCTCCCTAGAAAAGCGTAATGTTTAGAGCTGGTGTCTCCATGTGCAACCAACTAGTGTTTGCAAGCACAAAATTAAATGCTCCCTGATAAAAAACATTTAAAACAATAAAGTCCATCGAAAATATCGAGAAAAACAAACACAGAAGCTGTCGCAATATTTTGGATTCAGTTAGTCAAAACACAACTGGATATTTCTGGCTTCCTGCAGTCACCACCGGACAAAGTGGTGTGTGATTCAAATGCAATGGACCGAGAAAATCACAGTAAAAATGGTTTTGGAGAAAAGCAAAGTCTTTCCATTAGGTAAGTGCATAAAACATCATCTATACAAAAGGAAATATCATGTTTCTTTGCCACAGTTCTTCTAGCTTTCTCCCTAGAAATATGAATGTGTAGAGCTGGTGTCTCCATGTTTTTCCAAGCACAAAATTTAATGTTCCCTCATAAAATCATTCAAAACAATAAAGTGCATTGACAATATCCAGAAAACACAAACACAGAGGCTGTCGCAATATCTGGGATTGAGATACTGAAAATATAAGTGGATAATTCTGGTTTCATGCAGTCATATCCGGACAAATTAGTGTGGAATTCGTATGCAATGGAAACAGACAATCACAGTAAAAATGGTTTTGGAGAAAAGCAAAGTATTTTCATTAGGCAAGTGCTTAAAATGTCATGTATACAAACAGAAGTATCATGTTTGTTTGCTTCCGTTCCTCTAGCTTTCTCCCTAGAAAATACGAATGTGTAGAGCTGATGTTTCCATGTGGAACCAACTATTGTTTCCCAGTACAAAATTAAATGTTCCCTGATAAAAATATTCAAATAATAAAGTTCATTGATAATATCAGGAATACACAAACACAGAGGCTGTCACAAGATCTGGGACTGAGTTAGTGAAAACACAACTGGATATTTCTGGTTTCATCCAGTTCTATCCGGACAAAGTGTTGTGGAATTCATATACAATGGCCACAAAACAGCACAAATGGTTTTGGAGAAAAACAAAGTCTTTTTTCGTTAGGCAAGTGCATAAAATATCATCTATACAAACAGAAATATCATGTTGGTTTGCTGCAGTTCCTCCAGATTTCTCCCTAGAAAATATGAATGTTTAGAGGTGGTTTCTCCATGTGGAACCAGTTAGTGTTTCTGAGCGAAAAATTAAAAGTTCCCTGATAGAAAACATTCAAAACAATAAACTCCATCGATAATATGCAAAAAACACAAACAAAGAGGCTGTCGCAAGATCTGGGATTGAGTTAGCCCAAACACAACTGGATATTTCTGGTTTCATCCAGTTATATCCGGACAAAGTGGTGTGGAATTCATATACAATGGACAACATCACAGCAGAAATGGTTTTGGAGAAAAGCAAAGTATTTTTGTTAGGCATGTCCATAAAATGTCATCTATACAAACAGAAATATCATGTTGGTTTGCCGCAGTTCCTCTAGATTTCTCCCTAGAAAATACGAATGTGTAGACCTGGTGTCTCCATGTAGAACCAATTAGAGTTTCCCAGTACAAAATTAAATGTTCCCTGATAAAAAAACATTCAAAACAATAAAGTCATTCGATAATATCCAGAAAACACAAACACAGAGGCTGTCGCAATATCTGGGATTCAGTTAGCCAAAACACAACCGCATAATTCTGGTTTCATAAAGTCATATCCAGACAAAGTGGTGTGGAATTCGTATGCAATGGACCAAGAAAATCACAGTAAAAATGGTTTTGGAGAAAAGGAAAATCTTTTGGTTAGGCAAGTGCATAAAGTGTCATGTAAACAACCAGAAATATCATGTTTGTTTGCCTCAGTTCCTCTAGCTTTCTCCCTAGACAATACGAATGTGTAGACCTGATGTCTCCATATGGAACCAGTTAGTGTTTACCAGTACAAAATTAAATGTTCCCTGATGAAAAAAACTTTCAAAACAATAAATTCCATCGATAATATCCAGAAAACACAAACACAGAAGCTCTCGCAATATCTGGGATTCAGTTAGCCAAAACACAACCGGATATTTCCGGTTAGTGTTTCATAGCACAAAATTAAATGTTCCTGATGAAAAAAACTTTCAAAACAATAAAGTCCATCAATAATATCCAGAAAACACAATCACAGGGGCTGTGGCAATATCTGGGATTGATTTAGCAAAAACAATACCGGATATTTCCGGTTTCATCCAGTCATATCCGGACAAAGTGGTGTGGAATTTGTATGCAATGGACTGAGAAAATCACAGTAAAAAAGGTTTTGGAGAAAAGCAAAGACTTTTCGTTAGGCAAGTGCATAAAATGTCATGTAAACAAACAGAAATATCATGTTTGTTTCCCGCAGTTCCTCTAGCTTTCTCCCTAGACAATACGAATGTGTAGACCTGGTGTCTGCATGTGGAACCAATTAGAGTTTCCCAGTACTAAATTACATGTTCCCTGATAAAAAATATTCAAAACAAAAAAGTCCATCGATAATATCCAGAAAACACAAACACAGAGGCTGTCGCAATATCTGGGATGCAGTTAGCCAAAAAAAAATGGATATTTCTTGTTTCATCCAGTCATATCCGGACAAAGTGGTGTGGAATTCGTATGCAATGGACCGAGATAACCACAGTGAAAATGATTTTGGAGAAAAGCAAAGTCTTTTCGTTAGGCAAGTGCATAAAATGTCATATAAACAAACAGAAATATCATGTTTGTTTGCCGCAGTTCCTCTCCTTTTCTCCCTTGAAAATACAAATGTGTAGAGCTAGTGTCTGCATGTGGAACCAATTACAGTTGCCCAGTACAAAATTAAATGTTCCCTGATAAAAAAACATTCAAAACAATAAAGTCCTTCGATAATATCCAGAAAACACAAACACAGAGGCTGTCGCATATCTGGGATTCAGTTAGCCAAAACACAACCGCATATTTCTGGTTTCATAAAGTCATATCCGGACAAAGGGTTGTGGAATTCGTATGCAATGGACCAAGAAAATCACAGTGAAAATGGTTTTGGAGAAAAGCAAAGTATTTTCATTGGGCAAGTGCATAAAATGTCATGTATACAAACAGAAATATCATATTTGTTTGCCGCAGTTCCTCTAGCTTTCTCCCTAGAAAATATGAATATGTAGAGCAGGTTTCTCCATGTGGAACCAGTTAGTGTTTCCCAGTACAAAATTAAATGTTCCCTGATAAAAAAAAACTTTCTAAAGAATAAAGTCCATTGATAATGTCCTGAAAACACAAACAAAGGGGCTGTGGCAATATCTAGGATTGATTTAGCGAAAAAACACAACCGGATATTTCCAGTTTCATCCAGTCATATCCGGACAATGTGGTGTGGAATTCGTATATAATGGACAGAGAAAATCACAGTAAAAATGGTTTTGGAGAAAAGCAAAGTCTTTTCGTTAGGCAAGTGCATAAAGTGTCATGTAAACAACCAGAAATATCATGTTGGTTTGCCGCAGTTCCTCTAGCTTTCTCCCTAGACAATACGAATGTGTAGACCTGATGTCTCCATGTGGAACCAATTAGAGTTTCCCAGTACTAAATTAAATATTCCCTGATAAAAAATATTCAAAACAAAAAAGTCCATTGATAATATCCAGAAAACACAAACACAGATGTTGTCGCAATATCTGGGATGCAGTTAGCCAAAAAAAAAAAAAAAAAAAAAAAAAAACCACGGATATTTCTTGTTTCATCCAATCATATCCGGACAAAGTGGTGTGGAATTCGTATGCAATAGACCGAGAAAAACACACTGAAAATGATTTTGGAGAAAAGCAAAGTCTTTTCATTAAGCAATTGCATAAAATGTCATGTAAACAAACAGAAATATCATGTTTGTTTGCCCCAGTTCCTCTAGCTTTCTCCCTAGAAAATACGAATGTGTACAGCTAGTGTCTGCATGTGGAACCAATTACAGTTGCCCAGTACAAAATTAAATGTTCCCAGATAAAAATCATTCAAAACAATAAAGTTCTTCGATAATATCCAGAAAACACAAACACAGAGGCTCTCGCAATATCTGGGATTCAGTTAGCCAAAACACAAACGCATATTTCTGGTTTCATAAAGTCATACCTGGACAAAGGGTTGTGGAATTCGTATGCAGTGGACCAAGAAAATCACAGTGAAAATGGTTTTGGAGAAAAGCAAAGTATTTTCATTGGGCAAGTGCATAAAATGTCATGTATACAAACAGAAATATCATATTTGTTTGCCGCAGTTCCTCTAGCTTTCTCCCTAGAAAATATGAATGTGTAGAGCTGGTTTCTCCATGTGGAACCAGTTAGTGTTTCCCAGTACAAAATTAAATGTTCTCTGATAAAAAAAAAAAACTTTCTAAAGAATAAAGTCCATTGATAATGTCCTGAAAACACAAACAAAGGGGCTGTGGCAATATCTAGGATTGATTTAGCGAAAAAACACAACCGGATATTTCCAGTTTCATCCAGTCATATCCGGACAATGTGGTGTGGAATTCGTATGTAATGGACAGAGAAAATCACAGTAAAAATGGTTTTGGAGAAAAGCAAAGTCTTTTCGTTAGGCAAGTGCATAAAGTGTCATGTAAACAACCAGAAATATCATGTTGGTTTGCCGCAGTTCCTCTAGCTTTCTCCCTAGACAATACGAATGTGTAGACCTGATGTCTCCATGTGGAACCAATTAGAGTTTCCCAGTACTAAATTAAATATTCCCTGATAAAAAATATTCAAAACAAAAAAGTCCATTGATAATATCCAGAAAACACAAACACAGATGTTGTCGCAATATCTGGGATGCAGTTAGCCAAAAAAAAAAAAAAAAAAAAAAACCACGGATATTTCTTGTTTCATCCAATCATATCCGGACAAAGTGGTGTGGAATTCGTATGCAATAGACCGAGAAAAACACACTGAAAATGATTTTGGAGAAAAGCAAAGTCTTTTCATTAAGCAATTGCATAAAATGTCATGTAAACAAACAGAAATATCATGTTTGTTTGCCCCAGTTCCTCTAGCTTTCTCCCTAGAAAATACGAATGTGTACAGCTAGTGTCTGCATGTGGAACCAATTACAGTTGCCCAGTACAAAATTAAATGTTCCCAGATAAAAATCATTCAAAACAATAAAGTTCTTCGATAATATCCAGAAAACACAAACACAGAGGCTCTCGCAATATCTGGAATTCAGTTAGCCAAAACACAAACGCATATTTCTGGTTTCATAAAGTCATACCTGGACAAAGGGTTGTGGAATTCGTATGCAGTGGACCAAGAAAATCACAGTGAAAATGGTTTTGGAGAAAAGCAAAGTATTTTCATTGGGCAAGTGCATAAAATGTCATGTATACAAACAGAAATATCATATTTGTTTGCCGCAGTTCCTCTAGCTTTCTCCCTAGAAAATATGAATGTGTAGAGCTGGTTTCTCCAGGTGGAACCAGTTAGTGTTTCCCAGTACAAAATTAAATGTTCTCTGATAAAAAAAAAAAACTTTCTAAAGAATAAAGTCCATTGATAATGTCCTGAAAACACAAACAAAGGGGCTGTGGCAATATCTAGGATTGATTTAGCGAAAAAACACAACCGGATATTTCCAGTTTCATCCAGTCATATCCGGAAAATGTGGTGTGGAATTCGTATGTAATGGACAGAGAAAATCACAGTAAAAATGGTTTTGGAGAAAAGCAAAGTCTTTTCGTTAGGCAAGTGCATAAAGTGTCATGTAAACAACCAGAAATATCATGTTGGTTTGCCGCAGTTCCTCTAGCTTTCTCCCTAGACAATACGAATGTGTAGACCTGATGTCTCCATGTGGAACCAATTAGAGTTTCCCAGTACTAAATTAAATATTCCCTGATAAAAAATATTCAAAACAAAAAAGTCCATTGATAATATCCAGAAAACACAAACACAGATGTTGTCGCAATATCTGGGATGCAGTTAGCCAAAAAAAAAAAAAAAAAAAAAAAAAAAACCACGGATATTTCTTGTTTCATCCAATCATATCCGGACAAAGTGGTGTGGAATTCGTATGCAATAGACCGAGAAAAACACACTGAAAATGATTTTGGAGAAAAGCAAAGTCTTTTCATTAAGCAATTGCATAAAATGTCATGTAAACAAACAGAAATATCATGTTTGTTTGCCCCAGTTCCTCTAGCTTTCTCCCTAGAAAATACGAATGTGTACAGCTAGTGTCTGCATGTGGAACCAATGACAGTTGCCCAGTACAAAATTAATTGTTCCCAGATAAAAATCATTCAAAACAATAAAGTTCTTCGATAATATCCAGAAAACACAAACACAGCGGCTCTTGCAATATCTGGGATTCAGTTAGCCAAAACACAACCGCATATTTCTGGTTTCATAAAGTCATATCTGGACAAAGGGTTGTGGAATTCGTATGCAGTGGACCAAGAAAATCACAGTGAAAATGGTTTTGGAGAAAAGCAAAGTGTTTTCGTTGGGCAAGTGCATAAAATGTCATGTATACAAACAGAAATATCATGTTTGTTTGCCGCAGTTCCTCTAGTTTTCTCCCTAGAAAATACGAATGTGTAGAGCTGGTGTCTCCATGTGGAACCAATTACTGTTTCCAAGCACAAGATTAAATGTTCCCTGATAAAAATCATTCAACACATAAAGTCCATCAATAATATCCAGAAAACACAAACACAGAGGCTGTCGCAATATCTGGGATTCAGTTAGCCAAAACACAACCGAATATTTCTGGTTTCATCCACCCATATCCAGACAAAGTGGTGTGGAATTCGTATGCAATAGACCGAGAAAATCACAGTAAAAAATGGTTTTGGAGAAAAGCAGTCTTTTCGTTAGGCTAGTGCATAAAATGTCATGTATACAAACAGAAATATCATGTTTGTTTGCCACAGTTCCTCTAGCTTTCTCCCTAGAAAATACGAATGTGTAGAGCTGATTTCTCCATGAGGAACCAATTAGAGTTTACCAGTACAAACTAAATGTTCACTGATAAAAATCATTCAAAACAATAGAGTCCATCGATAATGTCCAGAAACACAAACGCAGGCGCTGTGGCAATATCTGGGATTGAGTTAACCAAAACAGAACCGGATATTTCCGGCTTCATCCAGTCATGTCCAGACAAAGTCGTGTGGAATTCATATGCAATGGACAGAGAAAATCTCAGTAAAAATGGTTTTGGAGAAAAGCAGTCTTTTCGTTACGCAAGTGCATAAAATGTCATGCATACAATCAGAAATATCATGTTGGTTTGCCGCAGTTCCTCTGGCTTTCTCCCTAGAAAATACAACTGTGTAGAGCTGGCGTCTCCATGTGGAACCAGTTAGTGTTTCATAGCACAAAATTAAATGTTCCTGATGAAAAAAACTTTCAAAACAATAAAGTCCATCAATAATATCCAGAAAACACAATCACAGGGGCTGTGGCAATATCTGGGATTGATTTAGCAAAAACAATACCGGATATTTCCGGTTTCATCCAGTCATATCGGACAAAGTGGTGTGGAATTTGTATGCAATGGACTGAGAAAATCACAGTAAAAAAGGTTTTGGAGAAAAGCGAAGACTTTTCGTTAGGCAAGTGCATAAAATGTCATGTAAACAAACAGAAATATCATGTTTGTTTCCCGCAGTTCCTCTAGCTTTCTCCCTAGACAATACGAATGTGTAGACCTGGTGTCTGCATGTGGAACCAATTAGAGTTTCCCAGTACTAAATTACATGTTCCCTGATAAAAAATATTCAAAACGAAAAAGTCCATCGATAATATCCAGAAAACAAAAAACACAGAAGCTGTCGCAATATCTGGGATGCAGTTAGCCCAAAAAAAAATGGATATTTCTTGTTTCATCCAGTCATATCCGGACAAAGTGGTGTGGAATTCGTATGCAATGGACCGAGAAAATCACAGTGAAAATGATTTTGGAGAAAAGCAAAGTCTTTTCATTAAGCAACTGCATAAAATGTCATGTAAACAAACAGACATATCATGTTTGTTTGCCGAAGTTCCTCTCCTTTTCTCCCTTGAAAATACGAATGTGTAGAGCTAGTGTCTGCATGTGGAACCAATTACAGTTGCCCAGTACAAAATTAAATATTCCCTGATAAAAAAACATTCAAAACAATAAAGTCATTCGATAATATCCAGAAAACACAAACACAGAGGCTTTCGCAATATCTGGGATTCAGTTAGCCAAAATACAAAGGGATATTTCCGGTTTCATCCAGTGATATCCGGACAAAGTGGTGTGGAATTTGTATGCAATGGACAGACAAAATCACAGTGAAAATGGTTTTGGAGAAAAGCAAAGTCTATTCGTTAGGCAAGTGCATAAAATGTCATGTATACATACAGAAATATCATGTTGGTTTGCCCCAGTTCCTCTAGCTTTCTCCCTACAAAATACAAATGTGTAGAGCTGATTTCTCCATGAGGAACCAATTAGAGTTTACCAGTACAAAATTAAATGTTCCCTGATGAAAAAAACTTTCAAAACAATAAAGTCCATCGATAATATCCAGAAAACACAAACACAGAGGCTGTCGCAATATCTGGGATTGAGTTAGCCAAAACACAACCGAATACTGCTGGTTTCATCCAGTCATATCCGGACAAAGTCGTGTGGAATTCACATGCAATGGATGGAGAAAATCACAGTAAAAATGGTTTTGGAGAAAAGCAAATCCTTTTGGTTAGAGAAGTGCATAAAATGTCATGTAAACAAACAGAAATATCATGTTGGTTTGCCGCAGTTCCTCTAGCTTTCTCCCTAGACAATACGAATGTGTAGAGCTGGTGTCTCCATGTGGAACCAATTAGAGTTTCCCAGTACAAAATTAAATGTTTCCTGATCAAAAACATTCAAAACAAAAAAGTCCATTGATAATATCCAGAAAACACAAACACAGAGGCTTTCACAATATCTGGGATTGAGTAAGCCAAAATACAACCGAATATTTCCAGTTTCATCCAGTCATATCCGGACAAAGTTGTGTGGAATTTGTATGCAATGGACAGACAAAATCACAGTAAAAATGGTTTTGGAGAAAAGCAAAGTCTATTCGTTAGGCAAGTGCATAAAATGTCATGTATACAAACAGAAATATCATGTTGGTTTGCCGCAGTTCCTCTGGCTTTCTCCCTAGAAAATACGAATGTGTAGAGCTGATTTCAACATGAGGAACCAATTAGAGTTTACCAGTACAAAATTAAATGTTTCCTGATCAAAAACATTCAAAACAAAAAAGTCCATTGATAATATCCAGAAAACACAAACACAGAGGCTCTCGCAATATCTGGGATTCAGTTAGCCAAAACACAACCGCATATTTCTGGTTTCATAAAGTCATATCCGGACAAAGGGTTGTGGAATTCGTATGCAATGGACCAAGAAAATCATAGTAAAAATGGTTTTGGAGAAAAGCAAAGTCTTTTCGTTGGGCAAGTGCATAAAATGTCATGTATACAAATAGAAATATCATATTTGTTTGCCGCAGTTCCTCTAGCTTTCTCCCTAGAAAATATGAATGTGTAGAGCTGGTTTCTCCATGTGGAACCAATTAGTGTTTCCCAGTACAAAATTAAATGTTCCCTGATAAAAAAAAAAACTTTCTAAACAATAAAGTCCATTGATAATGCCCAGAAAACACAAACAAAGGGGCTGTGGCAATATCTGGGATTGAGTTAGCCAAAACACAACCGGATAGTTCTGGTTTCATCCAGTCATATCCGGACAAATTAGTGTGGAATTCATATGCAATGGACAGAGAAAATCACAGTAAAAATGGTTTTGGAGAAAAGCAAAGTCTTTTCGTTAGGCAAGTGCATAAAGAGTCATGTAAACAACCAGAAATATCATGTTTGTTTGCCGCAGTTCCTCTAGCTTTCTCCCTAGACAATACGAATGTGTAGACCTGATGTCTCCATGTGGAACCAATTAGAGTTTCCCAGTACTAAATTAAATATTCCCTGATAAAAAATATTCAAAACAAAAAAGTCCATTGATAATATCCAGAAAACACAAACACAGATGTTGTCGCAATATCTGGGATGCAGTTAGCCAAAAAAAAAAAAAAAAACACGGATATTTCTTGTTTCATCCAATCATATCCGGACAAAGTGGTGTGGAATTCGTATGCAATAGACTGAGAAAAACACACTGAAAATGATTTTGGAGAAAAGCAAAGTCTTTTCATTAAGCAATTGCATAAAATGTCATGTAAACAAACAGAAATATCATGTTTGTTTGCCCCAGTTCCTCTAGCTTTCTCCCTAGAAAATACGAATGTGTACAACTAGTGTCTGCATGTGGAACCAATTACAGTTGCCCAGTACAAAATTAAATGTTCCCAGATAAAAATCATTCAAAACAATAAAGTTCTTCGATAATATCCAGAAAACACAAACACAGAGGCTCTCGCAATATCTGGGATTCAGTTAGCCAAAACACAACCGCATATTTCTGGTTTCATAAAGTCATATCTGGACAAAGGGTTGTGGAACTCGTATGCAATGGACCAAGAAAATCACAGTAAAAATGGTTTTGGAGAAAAGCAAAGTCTTTTCGTTGGGCAAGTGCATAAAATGTCATGTATACAAACAGAAATATCATGTTTGTTTGCCGCAGTTCCTCTAGTTTTCTCCCTAGAAAATACGAATGTGTAGAGCTGATTTCTCCATGAGGAAACAATTAGAGTTTAGAAGTAAAAAATTAAATGTACACTGATAAAAATCATTCAAAACAATAAAGTCCATTGACAATGTCCAGAAAACACAAACACAGGGGCTGTGGCAATATCTGGGATTGAGTTAGCCAAAACACAACCGTATATTTCTGGTTTCATCCAGTCATATCCGGACAAATTAGTGTTGAATTCATATGCAATGGACTGGGAAAATCACAGTAAAAATGGTTTTGGAGAAAAGCAAAGGCTTTTCGATAGGCTAGTGCATAAAATGTCATGTATATAAACAGAAATATCATGTTTGTTTGCCGCAGTTTCTCTAGCTTTCTCCCTAGAAAATATGAATGTGTAGAGCTGGTGTCTCCATGTGGAACCAATTAGAGTTTCCCACTACAAAATTAAATGTTCACTGATAAAATTCATTGAAAACAATAGAGTCCATCGATAATGTCCAGGAAACACAAACGCAGGCACTGTGGCAATATCTGGGATTGAGTTAACCAAAACAGAACCGGATATTTCCGGCTTCATCCAGTCATGTCCAGACAAAGTCGTGTGGAATTCGTATGCAATGGACAGAGAAAATCACAGTAAAAATGGTTTTGGAGAAAAGCAAAGTCTATTCGTTAGGCTAGTGCATAAAATGTCATGCATACAATCAGAAATATCATGTTGGTTTGCCGCAGTTCCTCTGGCTTTCTCCCTAGAAAATACGACTGTGTAGAGCTGGTGTCTCCATGTAGAACCAGTTAGTGTTTCATAGCACAAAATTAAATGTTCCTGATGAAAAAAACTTTCAAAACAATAAAGTCCATCAATAATATCCAGAAAACACAATCACAGGGGCTGTGGCAATATCTGGGATTGATTTAGCAAAAACAATACCGGATATTTCCGGTTTCATCCAGTCATATCCGGACAAAGTGGTGTGGAATTTGTATGCAATGGACTGAGAAAATCACAGTAAAAAAGGTTTTGGAGAAAAGCAAAGACTTTTCGTTAGGCAAGTGCATAAAATGTCATGTAAACAAACAGAAATATCATGTTTGTTTCCCGCAGTTCCTCTAGCTTTCTCCCTAGACAATACGAATGTGTAGACCTGGTGTCTCCATGTGGAACCAATTAGAGTTTCCCAGTACTAAATTACATGTTCCCTGATAAAAAAATTATCAAAAAAAAATAAAGTGCATCGATAATATCCAGAAAAAACAAATACAGAGGCTGTCGCAATATCTGTGATTGAGTTAGCCAAAACACAACCGCATAGTTCTGGTTTCATCCACTCATAAGGCGGACAAATTAGTGTGGAATTCATATGCAATCGACTGTAAAAATCACAGTGAAAATGGTTTTGGAGAAAAGCAAAGTCTTTTCGTTAGGCAAGTGCACAAAATGTCATGTATACAAACAGAAATATAATGTTTGTTTGACGCAGTTCGTCTAGCTTAGCTTATGGGTGTTCTGTAACCTGGATGTAGAGAGAGGCAGTTTACCTGAGTTCTGTATCTGCGTGTAGGGAGAAGCTGTTTCCAAGAGTTCTGTAGCCTGGAAATGTGCATACGCAGTGTATGTGATTGCTGGATACTGAGTGTAGGAGAGGCAGCATATGGAAGATCTGTTCCTGGATGTAGAGAGAAACAGTTTCCAGGAATTCTGCATTCTTGGTGTAGAGAGGAGCTGTTTACTGGAATTCTGTAGCTGGTAATTAGGCATTCGCTATGTGCAGGAATTCTGTATGCTGCGTGTTGCAGACCCAGCTTATTGGAGCTGTGTTACCTGGATGTAGAGAGATGCAGTTTCCCGGAGTTCTTTATGTGCGTGAAGGGAGAAGCACTTTCCAAGTGTTCTGTAGCCTGGCAAAATGTATACGCAGTGTATGGGATTTCTGTATGCTGAGTGTAGGAGACACAGCTTACGGAAGCTGTGTTCCCTGGATCTAGGGAAACACAGTTTCCAAGAGTTCTCTATCCTTGGTGTAGAGAGGATATGTTTACTGGAGACCTGTATCCTGGATTTAGTCATTCCTTACATCGGGTTTGCTGTATCCTTATGCAGGAGATGCAACTTACGAGATTTCTGTAACCTAATGTAGATAGATGCAGTATCCAGGAGTTCTGTATGTTGAATGTAGAGAGAAGCTGTTTCCAAGAGTACTATAGCTTGGGAGTAGGCATAAACTGTATATGGGAATCCTGTAGACTGAGTGAAACAGACACAGCTTCTGGGAGGTATGCAACCTGGATGTAGAGAGATGCAGTTTCCCGGAGTTCTTTATCTGGGTTTCAGGGAGAAGCTGTTTCCAAGAGTTCTATAGCCTGGAACTAAGCTTACACAATGTATGGGATTTCTGTATCCTGACTGTAGGAGACACAGCATATGGGAGCTTTGATACATCGATGTAGGGAAACACAGTTTCCAAGAGTTCTCTATCCTTGGTGTAGAGAGGAGCTCTACTGGAGGCTTCTATCCTGGGTTTAGCCATTCGATACATGCGTGTGTCCTGTATCCCTTGGCAGGAGAGGCAGCTTACGGGAGTTCTGTAACCTAAGTGTAGAGAGATGAAGTATCTAGGAGTTCTGTATGTTGAATGTAGAGAGAAGCTGTTTCCAAGAGTTCTGTAGCCTGGAAATATGCATCCGCATTGTATGGGATTGCTGAATACTGAGTGTAGGAGAGGCAGCTTACGGAAACTGTGTTCCCTGGATGTGGAGAAAAGCAGTTTCCAAGAGATCTCTATGCTTGGTGTAGAGAGGAGCTCTTTACTGGAATTCTGTAGCCTCGGGATAGGCTTTCGCTATATGTGGGTTTTCTGTATGCAGTGTGTAGCAGACCCAGCTTACTGGAGTTCTGTTACCTGGATCGAGAGAGAGGCAGTTTACCTGAGTTCTGTATCTGGGTGTAGGGAAAAGCTGTTTCCAAGAGTTCTGTAGACTGGAAATGTGCATACGCAGTGTAAGGGATTGCTGTATACTGAGTGTAGGAGAGGCAGCGTATGGAAGCTCTGTTCCCTGGATGTAGAGAGAAACAGTTTCCAGGAATTCTGCATTCTTGGTGTAGAGAGGAGCTGTTTACTGGAATTCTGTAGCTGGTAATTAGGCATTCGCTATATGCGGGTTTTCTGTATGCTGAGTGTTGAAGACACAGCTTATTGGAGCTGTGTTACCTGGATGTAGAGATGCAGTTTCCCGGAGTTCTTTATGTGCGTGAAGTGAGAAGCACTTTCCAAGTGTTCTGTAGCCTGCCAAGAGGCATACACAGTGTATGGGATTTCTGTATCCTGAATGTAGGAGACACAGCTTATGGGAGCTCTGATACCTGGATGTAGGGAAATACAGTTTCCAAGAATTCTCTATCCTTGGTGTAGAGAGGAGCTCTTTATTGTAGATCTGTATCCTGGATTTGGCCATTCGTTACATGGGGGTTTGCTGTATCCTTATGTAGGAGATGCAACTTACTGGAGTTCTGTAACCTAAGTGTGGAGAGATGCAATTTCCAGGAGTTCTGTATGTTGAATGTAGAGAGAAGCTGATTCCAAGAGTTCTGTAGCCTGGGAGTAGGCATACACTGTATATGGGATTCCTGTAGACTGAGTGAAACAGACACAGCTTCAGGGAGGTATGCAACCTGGATGTAGAGAGATGCAGTTTCCCGGAGCTCTGCATCTGGGTGTAGGGAAAAGCTGTTTCCAAGAGTTCTATAGCCTGGAACTAAGCATACACAGTAGTTGGGATTTCTGTATCCTGAGTGTAGGAGACACAGCTTATTTGAGCTCTGTTACCTGGATGTAGAGAGACTCAGTTTCCCGGGGTTCTTTATGTGCGTGAAGGGAGAAGCACTTTCCAAGTGTTCTGTAGCCTGGCAAGAGGCATACACAGTGTATGGGATTTCTGTATCCTGAGTGTAGAGGACACAGCTTATGGGAGCTCTGATACCTGGATGTAGGGAAACACAGTTTCCAAGAGTTCTCTTTCCTTGGTGTAGAGAGGAGCTGTTTACTGGAGATCTCTATCCTGGATTTAGCCATTCGTTACATGCGTGTGTGCTGTATCCTTATGCAGGAGATGCAGCTTATGGGAGTTCTGTAACCTAAGTGTAGAGAGATGCAGTATCCAGTATTTATGTATGTTGACTGTAGAGAGAACCTGTTCCCAAGAGTTCTATAGCCTGGAACTAAGCATAAGCAGTGTATGGGTTTTCTGTATCCTGAGTGTAGGAAACAGAGTTTATGGGAGCTCTGATACCTGGAAGTAGGGAAACACAGTTTCCAAGAGTTCTCTATGATTGGTGTAGGGAGGAGCTGTTAACTGGAGACCTATATCCTGGATGTAGTCATTCCTTACATCCGGTTTGCTGTAACATACATGAGTTCTGTAACCTAAGTGTAGAGAGATGCAGTATCCAGGAGTTCTGTATGTTGAATGTAGAGAGAAGCTGTTTCCAAGAGTTCTGTAGCCTGGGAGTAGGCATACACTGTATATGGGTTTCCTGTAGACTGAGTGAAACAGACGCAGCTTCTGGGAGGTATGCAACCTGGATGTAGAGAGATGCAGTTTCCCGGAGTTCTGTATCTGGGTGTAGGGAGAAGCTGTTTCCAAGAGTTCTATAGCCTGGAACTAAGCATACACAGAGTATGGGATTTCTGTATCCTGAGTGTATGAAACAGATCTTATGAGAGCTCTGATACCTGGATGTAGTGAAACACAGCTTCCAAGAGTTTTCTATGTTTGGTGTAGAGAGGAACTCTTTACTGGAGATCTGTATCCTGGAATTAGCCATTCGTTACATGCGTGTGTGCTGCATCCTTATGCAGGAGATGCAGCTTATGGGAGTTCAGTAACGTAAGTGTAGAGAGATGCAGTATCCAGGAGTTCTGTATGTTGAATGCAGAGTGAAGCTGTTTTCAAGGGTTCTGTAGCCTGGAAATATGCATACGCACTGTATGGGATGGCTGAATGCTGATAATAGGAGAGTCAACTTCTGGGAGGTATGCAACCTGGATGTAGAGAGATGCAGTTTCCCGGAGTTCTGTATCTGAGTGTAGGGAGAAGCCGTTTCCAAGAGTTCTATATCCTAGAACTAAGCATACACAGAGTGAGGAATTTCTGTATCCTGAGTGTATGATACAGAGCTTATGGGAGCTCTAATACCTGGATGTAGGGGAACACAGTTTCCAAGAGTTCTCTATCCTTGTTGTAGAGAGGAGCTCTTTATTGGAGATCTGTATCCTGGATTTAGCCATTCGTAACATGCGGGTTTGCCGTATGCTTATGCAGTAGATGCAGCTTACGGGAGTTCTGTAACCTAAGTGTAGAGAGATGAAGTATCCAGGAGTTCTGTATGTTGACTGTAGAGAGAAGCTTTTTCCAAGAGTTCTGTAGCCTGGAAATATGCATACGCAGTGTATTGGATTGCTGAATACTGAGTGTAGGAGAGGCAGCTTATGGAAGCTCTGTTCCCTGGATATAGAGAAAAGCAGTTTCCAAGAGTTCCCTATGCTTGGTGTAGAGAGGAGCTGTTTACTGGAATTCTGTAGCCTGGTAGTAGGCTTTCGCTATATGTGGGTTGTCTGTATGCTGAGTGTAGCAGACGCAGCTTATGGGAGTTCTGTAACCTGGATGGAGAGAGAGGCAGTTTACCTGAGTTCTGTATCTGCGTGTAGGGAGAAGCTGTTTCCAAGAGTTCTGTAGCCTGGAAATGTGCATTCGCAGTGTATGGGATTGCTGTATCCTGAGTGTAGTAGACACAGCTTATGGGATCTCTGATACCTGGATGTAGGGAAACAGAGTTTCCAAGAGTTCTCTATGCTTGTTGTAGGGAGGAGCTGTTTTCTGGAGATCTGTATCCTGGATTTAGCCGTGCGGTGCAAGCGTGTGTGCTGTATCCCTATGCAGAAGATGAAGCTTACGGGAGTTCTGTAACCTCAGTATAGAGAGATGCAGTATCCAGGAGGTCTGTATGTTGACTGTAGAGAAAAGCTGCTTCCAAGAGTTCTGTAGCCTGAAAATATGCATACGCAGTGTATGGGATTGCTGAATACTGACTGTAGGAGAGGCAACTTCTGGGAGGTATGCAACCTGGATGTAGAGAGATGCAGTTTCCTGGAGTTCTGTATCTCAGTGTAGGGAGAAGCTGTTTCCAAGAGTTCTATAGCCTGGAACTAAGCATACACAGTGCATGGGATTTCTGTATCCTGAGTGTAGGAAACAGAGCTTATGGGAGCTCTGATACCTGGATGTAGGGAAACACAGTTTCCAAGAGTTCTCTATGCTTGGCGTAGGGAGGAGCTGTTTACTGGAGACTTATATCCTGGATTTAGTCACTCCTTACATCCGGTTGGCTGTATCCTGATGTAGGAGATGTAACTTACGGGTGTTCTATAACCTAAGTGTAGAGAGATGCAATTTCCAGGAGTTCTGTATGTTGAATGTAGAGAGAAGCTGTTTCCAAGTGTTCTGTAGCCTGGGAGTAGGTATACACTGTATATGGGATTCCTGAAGACTGAGTGAAACAGACGCAGCTTCTGGGAGGTATGCATCCTGGATGTAGAGAGAAGCAGTTTCCCGGAGTTCTGTATCTGGGTGTAGGGAGAAGCTGTTTCCAAGAGTTCTATAGCCTGGAACAAAGCATACAGAGTGCATGGGATTTCTGTATCCTGAGTGTAGGAAACAGAGCTTATGGGAGCTCTGATACCTGGATGTAGGGAAACACAGTTTCCAAGAGTTCTCTATGCTTGGCGTAGGGAGGAGCTGTTTACTGGAGACTTATATCCTGGATTTAGTCACTCCTTACATCCGGTTGGCTGTATCCTGATGTAGGAGATGTAACTTACGGGTGTTCTATAACCTAAGTGTAGAGAGATGCAATTTCCAGGAGTTCTGTATGTTGAATGTAGAGAGAAGCTGTTTTCAAGTGTTCTGTAGCCTGGGAGTAGGTATACACTGTATATGGGATTCCTGAAGACTGAGTGAAACAGACGCAGCTTCTGGGAGGTATGCATCCTGGATGTAGAGAGAAGCAGTTTCCCGGAGTTCTGTATCTGGGTGTAGGGAGAAGCTGTTTCCAAGAGTTCTATAGCCTGGAACAAAGCATACACAGTGCATGGGATTTCTGTATCCTGAGTGTATGAAACAGAGCTTATGAGAGCTCTGATACCTGGATGTAGGGAAACAGAGTTTCCAAGCGTTCTCTATGCTTGGTGTAGAAAGGACCTGTTTAATGGAGGTCTGTATACTGGATTTAGCCATTCATTACATGCGTGTGTGCTGTATCCTTAGGCCAGAATTGCAGCTTACGGGAGTTCTGTAACCTAAGTATAGAGAGATGCAGTATCCAGGAGTTCTGTATGTTGACTGTAGAGAGAAGCTGTTTCCAAGAGTTCTGTATCCTGGGAGTAGGCATACACAGTATATGGGATTTCTGTAGACTGAGTGAAACAGACGCAGCTTCTGGGAGTTATGCAACATGGATGTAGAGAGATGCAGTTTCTCGGAGTTCTGTATCGGGGTGTAGGGAGAAGCTGATTCCAAGAGTTCTATAGCCTGGAACTAAGCATACACAGTGCATGGGGTTTATGAATCCTGAGTGTAGGAAATAGAGCTTATGGGAGCTCTGATACCTGGATGTAGGGAAACACAGTTTCCAAGAGTTCTCTTTCCTTGCTGTAGAGAGGAGCTCTTTACTGGAGATCTGTATCCTGGATTTAGCCATTCGTTACATGCGTGTGTGCTGTATCCTTATGCAGGAGATGCAGCTTACCGGAGTTTTGTAACATACTTGTGTAGAGAGATGAAGTATCCAGGAGTTCTGTATGTTAACTGCAGAGAGAAGCTGTTTCCAAGAGTTCTGTAGCGTGGAAATATGCATATGCAGTGTATGGGATATCTGAATACTGAGTGTAGGAGAGGGAGCTTATGGAAGCTCTGTTCCCTGGATGTAGAGAAAAGCAGTTTCCAAGAGTTCTCTATGCTTGATGTGGAGACGAGCTGTTTACTTGAATTCTGTAGCCTGGGTGTAGGCTTTCGCTGTATGTGGGTTTTCTGTATCCTGAGTGTAGCAGACGCAGCTTATGGGAGTTCTGTAACCTGGATGGAGAGAGAGGCAGTTTCCCTGAGTTCTGTATCTGCGTGTAGGGAGAAGCTGTGTCCAAGCGTTCTGTAGCCTGGAAATGTGCATATGCAGTGTATGGCATTGCTGTATACCTAGTGTAGGAGAGGCAGCGTATGGAAGCTCTGTTCCCTGGATGTAGAGAGAAACAGTTTCCAGGAATTCTGCATTCTTGGTGTAGAGAGGAGCTGTTTACTGGAATTCTGTAGCTGTTAATTAGGCATTCGCTATATGCGGGTTTTCTGTATGCTGAGTGTTGAAGACGCAGCTTATTGGAGCTCTGTTACCTGGATGTAGAGAGACTCAGTTTCCCGGAGTTCTTTATGTGCATGAAGGGAGAAGCACATTCCAAGTGTTCTGTGGCCTGGCAAGAGGCATACGCAGTGTATGGGATTTCTGTATCCTGAGTGTAGGAGACACAGCTTATGGGAGCTCTGATACCTGAATGTAGGGAAACACAGTTTCCAAGAGTTCTCTTTCCTTGCTGTAGAGAGGAGCTCTTTACTGGAGATCTGTATCCTGGATTTAGCCATTCGTTACATGCGTGTGTGCTGTATCCTTATGCAGGAGATGCAGCTTACGGGAGTTCTGTAAGCTAAGCGTAGAGAGATGCAGTATCCAGGAGTTCTGTATGTTGACTGTAGAGAGAAGCTGTTTCCAAGAGTTCTGTAGCGTGGAAATATGCATATGCAGTGTATGGGATATCTGAATACTGAGTGTAGGAGAGGGAGCTTATGGAAGCTCTGTTCCCTGGATGTAGAGAAAAGCAGTTTCCAAGAGTTCTCTATGCTTGATGTGGAGACGAGCTGTTTACTTGAATTCTGTAGCCTGGGTGTAGGCTTTCGCTGTATGTGGGTTTTATGTATCCTGAGTGTAGCAGACGCAGCTTATGGGAGTTCTGTAACCTGGATGGAGAGAGAGGCAGTTTCCCTGAGTTCTGTATCTGCGTGTAGGGAGAAGCTGTGTCCAAGCGTTCTGTAGCCTGGAAATGTGCATATGCAGTGTATGGCATTGCTGTATACCTAGTGTAGGAGAGGCAGCGTATGGAAGCTCTGTTCCCTGGATGTAGAGAGAAACAGTTTCCAGGAATTCTGCATTCTTGGTGTAGAGAGGAGCTGTTTACTGGAATTCTGTAGCTGGTAATTAGGCATTCGCTATATGCGGGTTTTCTGTATGCTGAGTGTTGAAGACGCAGCTTATTGGAGCCCTGTTACCTGGATGTAGAGAGACTCAGTTTCCCGGGGTTCTTTATGTGCATGAAGGGAGAAGCACTTTCCAAGTGTTCTGTAGACTGGCAAGAGGCATACGCAGTGTATGGGATTTCTGTATCCTGAGTGTAGGAGACACAGCTTATGGGAGCTCTGATACCTGAATGTAGGGAAACACAGTTTCCAAGAGTTCTCTTTCCTTGGTGTAGAGAGGAGCTCTTTACTGGAGATCTGTATCCTGGATTTAGCCATTTGTTACATGCGTGTGTGCTGTATCCTTATGCAGGAGATGCAGCTTACGGGAGTTCTGTAAGCTAAGCGTAGAGAGATGCAGTATCCAGGAGTTCTGTATGTTGACTGTAGAGAGAAGCTGTTTCCAAGAGTTCTGTAGCGTGGAAATAGGCATACGCAGTGTATGGGATTGCTGAATACTGAGTGTAGGAGAGGCAGCGTATGGAAGCTCTGTTCCCTGGATGTAGAGAGAAACAGTTTCCAGGAATTCTGCATTCTTGGTGTAGAGAGGAGCTGTTTACTGGAATTCTGTAGCTGGTAATTAGGCATTCGCTATATGTCGGATTTCTGTATGCTGAGTGTAGCAGAGGCAGCTTATTGGAGCTCTGTTACCTGGATGTAGAGAGATGCAGTTTCCCGGAGTTCTTTATGTGCGTGAAGGGAGAAGCACTTTCCAAGTGTTCTGTAGCCTGGCAAGAGCATATGCAGTGTATGGGATTTCTGTATCCTGAGTGTAGGAGACACAGCTTATGGGAGCTCTGATAACTGGATGTAGGGAAATGCGGTTTCCAAGAGTTCTATATGCTTGGTTTGGGGAGGAGCTGTTTACTGGAGACCTGTATCCTGGATTTAGTCATTCCTTACATCGGGTTTGCTGTATCCTTATATAGGAGATGCAACTTACGGGAGTTCTGTAACCTAATGTAGAGAGATGCAGTATCCAGGAGTTCTGTATGTTGACTGTAGAGAGAAGCTGTTTCCAAGAGTTCTGTAACCTGGAACTAAGCATACACAATGTATGCGATTTCTGTATCCTGACTGTAGGAGACACAGCTTATGGGATCTCTGATACCTGGATGTAGGGAAACAGTTTCCAGGAATTCTCCATTCTTGGTGTAGAGAGGAGCTGTTTACTGGAATTCTGTAGCTGGTAATTAGGCATTCGCTATATGCGGGTTTTCTGTATGCTGAGTGTTGCAGACACAGCTTATTGGAGCTCTGTTACCTGGATGGAGAGAGAGGCAGTTTCCCGGAGCTCTGCATCTGGGTGTAGGGAGAAGCTGTTTCCAAGAGTTCTATAGCCTGGAACTAAGCATACACAGTATATGGGATTTCTGTATCCTGAGCGTAGGAGACACAGCTTATTTGAGCTCTGTTACCTGGATGTAGAGAGACTCAGTTTCCCAGAGTTCTTTATGTGCGTGAAGGGAGAAGCTCTTTCCAAGTGTTCTGTAGCCTGACAAGAGGCATACGTAGTGTATGGGATTTCTGTATCCTGAGTGTAGAGGACACAGCTTATGGGAGCTCTGATACCTGGATGTAGGGAAACACAGTTTCCAAGAGTTCTCTATCCTTGGTGTAGAGAGGAGCTGTTTACTGGAGATCTCTATCCTGGATTTAGCCATTCGTTACCTGCGTGTGTGCTGTATCCTTATGTAGGAGATGCAACTTATGGGAGTTCTGTAACCTAAGTGTAGAGACATGCAGTATCCAGGAGTTCTGTATGTTGAATGTAGAGAAAAGCTGTTCCCAAGAGTTCTATAGCCTGGAACTAAGCATAAGCAGTGTATGGGTTTTCTGTATCCTGAGTGTAGGAAACAGAGCTCATGGGAGTTCTGATACCTGGAAGTAGGGAAACACAGTTTCCAAGAGTTCTCTATGCTTGGTGCAGGGAGGAGCTGTTTACTGGAGACCTGTATCCTGGTTTTAGACATTCCTTACATCCGGTTTGCTGTAACATACGGGAGTTCTGTAACCTAAGTGTAGACAGATGCAGTATCCAGGAGTTCTGTATGTTGAATGTAGAGAGAAGCTGTTTCCAAGAGTTCTGTAGCCTGGGAGTAGGCATACACTGTATATGGGTTTCCTGTAGACTGAGTGAAACAGACGCAGTTTCTGGGAGGTATGCAACCTGGATGTAGAGAGAAGCAGTTTCCCGGAGTTCTGTATCTGGGTGTAGGGAGAAGCTGTTTCCAAGAGTTCTATAGCCTGGAATTAAGCATACACCGTGCATGGGAATTCTGTATCCTGACTGTAGGAAACAGAGCTTATGAGAGCTCTGATACCTGGATGTAGTGAAACACAGCTTCCAAGAGTTCTCTATGTTTGGTGTAGAGAGGAACTCTTTACTGGAGATCTGTATCCTGGATTTAGCCATTCGTTACATGCGTGTGTGCTGCATCCTTATGCAGGAGATGCAGCTTACGGGAGTTCTGTAACCTAAGTGTAGAGAGATGCAGTATCCAGGAGTTCTGTATGTTGACTGTAGAGAGAAGCTGTTTCCAAGAGTTCTGTAGCGTGGAAATAGGCATACGCAGTGTATGGGGGTATGAGTGTAGGAGAGGCAGCTTATGGAAGCTCTGTTCCCTGGATGTAGAGAAGAGCAGTTTCCAAGAGTTCTCTATGCTTGCTGTGGAGACGAGCTGTTTACTTGAATTCTGTAGCCTGGGTGTAGGCTTTCACTGTATGCGGGTTTTCTGTATCCTGAGTGTAGCAGACGCAGCTTATGGGAGTTCTGTAACCTGGATGGAGAGAGAGACAGTTTACCTGAGTTCAGTATCTGGGTGTAGGGAGAAGCTGTTTCCAAGCGTTCTGTAGCCTGGAAATGTGCATACGCAGTGTAAGGGATTGCTGTATACTGAGTGTAGGAGAGGCAGCGTATGGAAGCTCTGTTCCCTGGATGTAGAGAGAAACAGTTTCCAGGAATTCTGCATTCTTGGTGTAGAGAGGAGCTGTTTACTGGAATTCTGTAGCTGGTAATTAGGCATTCGCTATATGCGGGTTTTCTGTATGTTGAGTGTTGAAGACGCAGCTTATTGGAGCTCTGTTACCTGGATGTAGAGAGGGGCAATTTCCTGGAGTTCTTTAGGTGTGTAATGGGAGAAGCACTTTCCAAGTGTTCTGTAGACTGGCAAGAGGCATACGCAGTGTATGGGATTTCTGTATCCTGAGTGTATAGGACACAGCTTATGGGAGCTCTGATACCTGGATGTAGGGAAATACAGTTTCCAAGAGTTCTCTATCCTTGGTGTAAAGAGGAGCTGTTTACTGGAGATCTGTATCCTGGATTTAGCCATGCGTTAAAAGCGTGGGTGCTATATCCCTATGCAGGAGATGTAGCTTTCTGGAGTTCTGTAACCTAATGTAGAGAGATGCAGTATCCAGGAGTTCTGTATGTTGAATGTAGAGAGAAGCTGTGTCCAAGAGTTCTGTAGCCTGGAGCTATGCATACACAATGTATGGGATTTCTGTATCCTAAGTGTATGAAACAGAGCTTATGGGAGCTCTGATACATGGATGTGGGGAAACAGAGTTTCCAAGCGTTCTCTATGCTTGGTGTAGAAAGGAGCTGTTTACTGGATGTCTGCAACCTGGATTTAGCCATTCGTTACATGTGTGTGTTCTGTATCCTTATGCAGGAGATGCAGCTTACGGGAGTTCTGTAACCTAAGTGTAGAGAGATGCAATATCCAGGGGTTATATGTTGACTGTAGAGAGAAGCTGTTTCCAAGAGTTCTGTAGCCTGAAAATATGCATACGCAGTGTATGGGATGGCTAAATACTCATTGTAGGAGAGGCAACTTCTGGGAGGTATGCAACCTGGATGTAGAGAGATGCAGTTTCCCGGAGTTCTGTATCTGGGTGTAGGGAGAAGCTGTTTCCAAGAGTTCTATAGCCTGGAACTAAGCATACACAGTGCATGGGATTTCTGTATCCTGACTGTAGGAAACAGAGCTGATGGGAGCTTTGATACCTGGATGTAGGGAAACACAATTTCTAAGAGTTCTCTATCCTTGGTGTAGAGAGGAGACGTTTACTGGAGATCTGTATCCTGGTTTAGCCATTCGTTACATGCGTGTGTGCTGTATCCTTATGCAGGAGATGCAGCTTACCGGAGTTCTGTAACCTAAGTGTAGAGGGATGCGGTATCCAGGAGTTCTGTATGTTGACTGAAGAGAGAAGCTTTTTCCAAGAGTTCTGTAGCATGGAAATATGCATACGCAGTGTATGGGTTTGCTGAATACTGAGTGTAGGAGAGGCAGCTTATGGAAGCTCTGTTTCCTGGATGTAGAGAAAAGAAGTTTCCAAGAGTTCTCTATGCTAGGTGTAGAATGGAGCTGTTTACTGGAATTCTGTAGCCTGGGAATAGGCTTTTGCTATATGTGGGTTTTCTGTATGCTGTGTGTAGCAGAAGCAGCTTATGGGAGTTCTGTAACCTGGATGGAGAGAGAGGCAGTTTACCTGAGTTCTGTATCTGTGTGTAGGGAGAAGCTGTTTCCAAGAGTTCTGTAGCCTGGAATGTGCATATGCAGTGTATGGCATTGCTGTATACTGAGTATAGGAGAGGCAGCGTATGGAAGCTCTGTTCCCTGGATGTAGAGAGAAACAGTTTCCAGGAATTCTCCATTCTTGGTGTAGAGAGGAGCTGTTTACTGGAATTCTGTAGCTGGTAATTAGGCATTCGCTATATGCGGGTTTTCTGTATGCTGAGTGTTGTAGACACAGCTTATTGGAGCTCTCTGTTACTTGGATGTAGAGAGACACAGTTTCCCGGAGTTCTTTATGTGCGTGAAGGGAGAAGCACTTTCCCAGTGTTCTGTAGCCTGTCATGAGGCATACGCTCTCTAATGTGTTTGACATTTGATCTATTGAATTCTTCATTTCATTATGATTTCTCGTCACTATCTCAGTTTCTTGTTTCACTAGTTGTTTCATTTTATTTTGATTCCTCCTTAATATTTCACTTTCACGAGAGAGATTTTCTATCTTGTCCATGAAGGATTTCTGTAGTTCAAGAATTTGTTTTTGAGAACTTCTTAATGTTCTTATCAATTTTTTGAGATCCGCTTCTTGCATTTCTTCTATCTCATCATCTTCATAATCTTGCATTTGGGTGTCTTTTTCATTTGGGGGCGTCATAGTGTCTTCCTTGTTCTTGTTACCTCGATTTTTGCATTTGTTGTTTGGCATGTTGGAGATATTTGGTTTCTTCACTGTGGTTTTTTTTCTTGTTACACTATGACTCTATATTAAGTGGACTGTCTGCTTTTGGTGGAGCCTTAGAGGCTTGAGATGAGTGTGGATTGAAAGCTGTGTTTGGTTCCTCAGGGCTGAGGGTGTGTCAAAGATGACACTCCCAGGTTAGGCGTGGTAAATCTCTCTTTCTTTTTTTTTTTTTGATTCAATAGGGAAGTAATTCCACACAGCTGAACGTACTTGGAGGTAGTTAGCAGGCAAATGATATACCCACAGGAGCCAGAGATTGGAAGCTCTTTCCCAAGGACCACATAGGGAATCTCTGCTGCCCTCAGTGTGGGCTCCAATTCTCCTGCAGTCTCCCACTGGGTTGCCAAGTTAGATCCTAATCTCCTGTTATTTCACCCCTCCCCCCAGAGTCAGGTTTTCTGCTAGGCTCAGGGCCGGTGCAAACCTGAGGTCGCCCTGCTTATGATGTATGTCCAAAATGGCGCCTGCTCTGTCTTGCTCGCCTTTGAGAGGTGAGCGGAGAGAGAGAAACTCGTGTCCGTATCGGTCACTTTTTTTTTTCCTCTCTCTCTTCTAGTTAGCCTGGTGAACTTTTCCCCACAGAGTTTCAAGCCTCGTTCCCTCTAGTCTCCTCTTTCCACTTGCCCGCCGGTGTCTCGGGCTATTGAGGTTCGGCTCACCTCGCGTTCCAGTGCTGGTGCGTTGAGTCTGCCGCTGATGTCCCGAACTTGGGCTCCCACGCTCTCCACGCAGGACCACTGTGAATCACTAGTTCCGGAAGAGTTTCCTCTGCTGTTTCTTCCCCTACTCTTCCTTGACCCTGCAGTATCTCCACTTATATTATCCTGTGTCTTGACGAACTACCAATGTGCTCCCTTCCTATTCCGCCATCTTGCCGCTCTCATAGATCAAATGACAAACACATTAGAGAGCCTTAAAAACAGAATGGGCGAAGCAGAAGAGAGAATATCGGACTTAGAAGACAGAGAACAGGAAAGGAAATAGGCAAACCAAAGAAAAGAAGAAGAAATTAGAAATCTAAAAAATATTGTCGGGAATCTACAGGATACTATTAAAAAACCCAACATTCGAGTTCTAGGAGTTCCTGAAGGCATGGAGAGGAAGAAAGGATTAGAAGGCATTTTCAGTGAGATACTAGCAGAAAATTTCCCAGGTTTGGAGAAGGACAGAGGCATCTTAGTACAGGAAGCTTATAGAACCCCTAATAAACATGACCAAAAGAGATCCTCACCACGACATGTTGTAATCAAACTCACCACAGTGAAACACAAAGAAAAGATCCTAAAAGGTGCAAGAGAGAAACGTCAGATTACTCTCAGAGGATCTCCAATTAGACTCACAGCTGACTTCTCATCAGAAACCCTACAAGCTAGAAGGGAATGGCGAGACATAGCCCAGGTACTAAGAGAGAAAAACTGCCAGCCCAGAATATTATATCCTGCAAAGCTCTCATTTGTGAATGAAGGTGAAATTAAGACTTTTCATAGCAAACAGAAACTGAAAGAATTTGTTGCCACTCATCCTGCCCTGCAAAAGATGCTTAAAGATGTGTTACACACAGAAACACAGAAACATGGTCACCAATATGAAAGAAGGTAAAGGAAGGAAACCTCACTGCAAAACATCACAGGAAGCTCAATTTCTCTTTGACATAGAATTAAACACTGATGCTCTGTAAAGCAATGTGTTAAAGTAATCTATTATGTTCTCTTGATGTCTGTTAAATTCTAATTGTTCAAAAACAGCTGAATTTTTATTAAGAGCTATGGGTTATGTAAATATGTGCTTATTTTCAAAGATTTGAATAATCACCTTGTAACAAGATCAAATTTGGTCTATGAGTTTATAATTTTAAACATGGCGACTTAAAGTCTTTTGTCATCCACAGTTATATATGATTTGCTGCTCATAAAACTAAAGCGTTGTTGGTTCTGTGTGTAGCTGTCCTCCTATAGGTTCCTATGGACTTTTTCCAGCCACTTCCATTGTATTCAGTACTTTGGGATGGCTCTGTAAACAGATGAAGCCAATAATGTATTAGCAGTACCAACTGAGAGAAAGTATGGTTAACTGAGGTTACTAAAAACAAAAAGCAATTCAAATCAATTGGCAATCTACAAAAAGAGTTAACGATTTTAAAAGCTATTACTAAAAATGCTATATTGGTCTAGTATGCTATGTTATATGTGTGTACATATTGTATGTCCACATGGGGAAATTTTATTAAGAGTTTTATTTTAAATGGCTTATAGATAAGATTGTCCATAAATTTAAGCTGCTAAAATCAATCAGAGATACACGTTAATTTGTGGGACCTGAATCTGTGTATCATATGTTTTAAACTTGTTGGTAGAAAGAAACTAAAAACATTTTAGATGGTTGTGCTTAAGTTTACTGGCTAAACAAACTACACCATGTTAGATATTTAAGAGGTGTTTCCAAATACATGATTCTTAAAATTTATAGAAGGCATTGGACCTTCTGGTAAATGTTTTCTTAAGTTGTTATCTAATGGTTGAAACGGTTTGCTAAGTATTCATGTGATATTGCTATTGTCAGCAAGCGATCTAGGACTTGCTCCCTCATTTCTCTATTCTAAGCCCAACTCCTTCTTTCATTTCTCTATTCTCTTCAAGGTAGGAAACTAATTATATTATGAAGGAATCTGTAGGATGCACAATTTAATCTTTAGACCTTATAAAAGAGATGGCTAACATTTTTCTGTAATATCACAGCCAAAATAAGAACTTAAATAATAATCTCATAGCTAGATTCACTTAGCCATCAGCAAAGTATACAGTAAGTAGAAAAAACCTCCCTTTCAGACCAAAGGGAAAGAAAGTTTTAAAGTGAGAATATAATTTTCCTCATGGGCATTGTCTACCTTAGAAAAACTACTACAGAACATGCCTGTGACTATAGACTTGTAGTTCAGGCCACCGAAGATTAGAGATGGGACACGGGCACTCCCTTGACTTGCATCCTCTGGTCTGTTTTAACACAAAACAGGAGGAAAAGAAAGCTAGGCATCAGAAGCAATGGGTGGCAGGCCTATTAGTGGCTGATCTGTACAGTGATCTGCCCTCAAGGAGACCCAACAGGCCAGTCCACTGCAGTGGCTTTCAATGTGGTAAGCCTGGGCTTCAGCAGAAGTCAGCTTGTGAAGAGCCCTGGCAGCTCTGCCAAGAGTTGGATCACTGGTAATGGACCTGCCCTGGAGTCGAAGGATGCCCAGGTCAGAGCCACAGATCTTATTGGCTCTAAGCTGAAAAGCCCTTCACTCAGCCCAACTTCCAAAGTGACACTGCAGCTGAGGGTGTGGTCAAGTAGGGTCAGCAACATTGCAGGCAGAACTGTAAATTTCTTGTTAGAGATGCCCCCTGCCTTTACCGGGCCAGCTCTCCTCCCAGTCCAGCCAAGTAATGAAAGTCAACAGAGTGCCTTCCCCTAGGAGGTTCACACCTCCCTTAGGATATACCCCATGTGAAGAGATAGGTAGGTCTGGGCCTCTTAACTTACAAGGCCTAAAGCCCACCAGATTATTATTAAGCCCCTTCTATCAGGTTCTATTTGCCTCTCAATCAGAAAACTTAATTGTAGCTTAGACAGCACCTTTCTTAGCTCCTCTAATAATGACTCTGTCCTTTGTTCTAGACCCTGTCTAGCGTACTTGGGCCTCATTCCTTTGTAATCATAACCTCTACTCTACCACCAATGGCTCTACTCCCAACCTGTGTGTACTGATGGTCCTCTTCCCCACTTAATGCTGTATAATTGTTCAAACCTGGTTAATGCCACTCTTAGGATCATTGGTTACTATCCTCACTCTGTCTTTTATGACCTTGTCTAAATATGATCAGAGTCGGCAAACTTGGAAGGCTTCCATAGCCTTGGCAACTCATGACGACAGCCTAGGGTGGTTACTGGCGCCATAAACTAGAGTGTCAATTTGTTGGGTCAACAACAGGAGCCGCTGTGCACTTGCTCCTCATGTGGGATCTCTGTCCTTAATGTGCTGTACATTTTGATTTGATGCTATAACTAGTACTCAAACAGTATGTTTCACTTTGTGTGTCTATGTGAGTGCAAACTGTTGAAACCTTTATACTAAATGGATCTTCTGTATATAAAGAGAATTGAAAATGAATCTTCATGCAAATGGAAAGGGAAAGGGAGCGGGAGAGGGGAGGGTTGCGGGTGGGAGGGAAGTTATGGAAGGGGGAAGCCACGGTAATCCATAAGCTGTACACTGGAAATTTATATTCATTAAATAAAAGTTTAAAAAAAAAGAGGCATACGCAATGTATGGGATTTCTTATCCTGAATGTAGGTGACACAGCTTATGGGAGCTCTGATAACTGGATGTAGGGAAATGCGGTTTCTAAGAGTTCTCGATCCTTGGTGTAGGGAGGAGCTGTTTACTGGAGATCTGTATCCTGGATTTAGCCATTTGTTACATGCGTGTGTGCTGTATCCTTATGCAGGAGATGCAGCTTTCGGGAGTTCTGTAACCTCAGTGTAGAGAGATGCAATTTCCAGGAGTTCTGTATGTTGAATGTAGAGAGTAGCTGTTTCCACAAGTTCTATAGCCTGGAACTAAGCATATCCAGTGTATGGGATTTCTGTATCCTGAGTGTAGTAGAGGCAGCGTATGGAAGCTCTGTTCCCTGGATGTAGAGAGAAACAGTCTCCAGGAATTCTCCATTCTTGGTGTAGAGAGGAGCTGTTTACTGGAATTCTGTAGCTGGTAATTAGGCATTCGCTATATGTGGGTTTTCTGTATGCTGAGTGTAGCAGACGCAGCTTATGGGAGTTCTGTAACCTGGATGGAGAGAGAGGCAGTTTACCTGAGTTCTATATCTGGGTGTAGGGGGAAGCTGTTTCCAAGAGTTCTGTAGCCTGGAAATGTGCATACGCAGTGTATGGGATTTCTGAATCCTGAGTTTAGGAGACACAGCTTATGGGAGCTCTGATACCTGGATGTAGGGAAATGCGGTTTCTAAGAGTTCTCTATCCTTGGTGTAGGGAGGAGCTATTTACTGGAGATCTGTATCCTGGATTTAGTTATTTGTTACATGTGTGTGTGCTGTATCCTTATGCAGGAGATGCAGCTTTCGGGAGTTCTGTAACCTAAGTATAGTGAGATGCAGTATCTAGGAGTTCTGTATGTTGACTGTAGAGAGAAGCTGCTTCCCAGAGTGCTATAGCCTGAAACTAAGCATACACAGTGTATGGGATTTCTGTATCCTGAGTGTAGGAAACAAAGCTTATGGAAGCTCTGATACCGGGATGTAGAGAAAAGCAGTGTCCAAGGAGTTCTCTATGGTTGGTGTAGAGAGGAGATGTTTACTGGAAATCTGTATCCTGTATTTAGCCATTCGTTACATGCGTGTGTGCTGTATCCTTATGCAGGAGATGCAGCTTACCGGAGTTCTGTAACCTAAGTGTAGAGAGATGCAGTATCCAGGAGTTCTGTATGTTGACTGTAGAGAGAAGCTGTTTCCAAGAGTTCTGTAGCCTGGAAATATGCATACGCAGTGTATGGGATTGCGGAATACTGAGTGTAGGAGAGGCAGCTTATGGAAGCTCTGTTCCCTGGATGTAGAGAAAAGCAGTTTCCAAGAGTTCTCTATGCTAGGTGTAGAGAGGAGCTGTTTACTGGAATTCTGTAGCCTGGGAGTAGGCTTTCGCTATATGTGGGTTTTCTGTATGCTGTGTGTAGCAGACGCAGCTTATGGGAGTTTTGTAACCTGGATGGAGAGAGAGGCAGTTTACCTGAGTTCTGTATCTGCGTGTAGGGAGAAGCTGTTTCCAAGAGTTCTGTAGCCTGGAATGTGCATATGCAGTGTATGGCATTGCTGTATACTGAGTATAGGAGAGGCAGAGTATGGAAGCTCTGTTCCCTGGATGTAGAGAGAAACAGTTTCCAGGAATTCTCCATTCTTGGTGTAGAGAGGAGCTGTTTACTGGAATTCTGTAGCTGGTAATTAGGCATTCGCTATATGCGGGTTTTCTGTATGCTGAGTGTTGTAGACACAGCTTATTGGAGCTCTGTTACCTGGATGTAGAGAGACACAGTTTCCCAGAGTTCTTTATGTGCGTGAAGGGAGAAGCACTTTGCAAGTGTTCTGTAGCCTGTCAAGAGGCATACGCAATGTATGGGATTTCTTATCCTGAATGTAGGAGACACAGCTTATGGGAGCTCTGATAACTGGATGTAGGGAAATGCGGTTTCTAAGAGTTCTCGATCCTTGGTGTAGGGAGGAGCTGTTTACTGGAGATCTGTATCCTGGATTTAGCCATTTGTTACATGCGTGTGTGCTGTATCCTTATGCAGGAGATGCAGCTTTCGGGAGTTCTGTAACCTCAGTGTAGAGAGATGCAATTTCCAGGAGTTCTGTATGTTGAATGTAGAGAGTAGCTGTTTCCACGAGTTCTATAGCCTGGAACTAAGCATATCCAGTGTATGGGATTTCTGTATCCTGAGTGTAGTAGAGGCAGCGTATGGAAGCTCTGTTCCCTGGATGTAGAGAGAAACAGTTTCCAGGAATTCTGCATTCTTGGTGTAGAGAGGAGCTGTTTACTGGAATTCTGTAGCCTGGGAGTAGGCTTTCGCTTGATGCGAGTTTTCTGTATGCTGAGTGTAGCAGACGCAGCTTATGGGAGTTCTGTAACCTGGATGTAGAGAGACGCAGTTTACATGAGTTCTATATCTGGGTGTAGGGGGAAGCTGTTTCCAAGAGTTCTGTAGCCTGGAAATGTGCATACACAGTGTATGGGATTTCTGAATCCTGAGTGTAGGAGACACAGCTTATGGGAGCTCTGATACCTGGATGTAGGGAAATGCGGTTTCTAAGAGTTCTCGATCCTTGGTGTAGGGAGGAGCTGTTTACTGGAGATCTGTATCCTGGATTTAGCCATTTGTTACATGTGTGTATGCTGTATCCTTATGCAGGAGATGCAGCTTTCGGGAGTTCTGTAACCTAAGTATAGTGAGATGCAGTATTAGGAGTTCTGTATGTTGACTGTAGAGAGAAGCTACTTCCCAGAGTGCTATAGCCTGAAACTAAGCATACACAGTGTATGGGATTTCTGTATCCTGAGTGTAGGAAACAAAGCTTATGGAAGCTCTGATACCTGGATGTAGAGAAAAGCAGTGTCCAAGGAGTTCTCTATGGTTGGTGTAGAGAGGAGATGTTTACTGG
Source organism: Lepus europaeus (assembly GCF_033115175.1). Lineage (NCBI taxonomy): Eukaryota > Metazoa > Chordata > Mammalia > Lagomorpha > Leporidae > Lepus > Lepus europaeus. Next base: position 84,693,484 of record NC_084832.1, read on the forward strand.
AGATCTGTATCCTGTATTTAGCCATTCGTTACAGGCGTGTGTGCTGTATCCTTATGCAGGAGATGCAGCTTACCGGATTTCTGTAACCTAAGTGTAGAGAGATGCAGTATCCAGGAGTTCTGTATGTTGACTGTAGAGAGAAGCTGTTTCCAAGAGTTCTGTAGCATGGAAATAGGCATACGCAGTGTATTGGATTGCTGAATACTGAGTGTAGGAGAGGCAGCTTATGGAAGCTCTGATCCCTGGATGTAGAGAAAAGCAGTTTCCAAGAGTTCTCTATGCTAGGTGTAGAGAGGAGATGTTTACTGGAATTCTGTAGCCTGGGAGTAGGCTTTCGCTTGATGCGAGTTTTCTGTATGCTGTGTGTAGCAGACGCAGCTTATGGGAGTTCTGTAACCTGGATGGAGAGAGGCAGTTTCCCTAAGTTCTGTATCTGGGTGTAGGGAGAAGCTGTTTCCAAGAGATCTGTAGCCTGGAAATATGCATACGCAGTGTATGGGATTGCGGAATACTGAGTGTAGGAGAGGCAGCTTATGGAAGCTCTGTTCCCTGGATGTAGAGAGAAACAGTTTCCAGGAATTCTGCATTCTTGGTGTAGAGAGGAGCTGTTTACTGGAATTCTGTAGCTGGTAATTAGGCATTCGCTATATGTGGGTTTTCTGTATGCTGAGTGTAGCAGACGCAGCTTATGGGAGTTCTGTAACCTGGATGGAGAGAGAGGCAGTTTACCTGAGTTCTGTATCTGCGTGTAGGGAGAAGCTGTTTCCAAGAGTTCTGTAGCCTGGAATGTGCATATGCAGTGTATGGCATTGCTGCATACTGAGTATAGGAGAGGCAGCGTATGGAAGCTCTGTTCCCTGGATGTAGAGAGAAACAGTTTCCAGGAATTCTCCATTCTTGGTGTAGAGAGGAGCTGTTTACTGGAATTCTGTAGCTGGTAATTAGGCATTCGCTATATGCGGGTTTTCTGTATGCTGAGTGTTGTAGACACAGCTTATTGGAGCTCTGTTACCTGGATGTAGAGAGACACAGTTTCCCAGAGTTCTTTATGTGCGTGAAGGGAGAAGCACTTTCCCAGTGTTCTGTATCCTGTCAAGAGGCATACGCAATGTATGGGATTTCTTTTTTTTTTTAACTTTTATTTAATGAATATAAATTTCCAGTGTACAGCTTATGGATTACAATGGCTTCCCCCCCCCAATAACTTCCCTCCCACCCGCAACCCTCCCCCCTCCCGCTCCCTCTCCCCTTCCATTTGCATCAAGATTCATTTTCAATTCTCTTTATATACAGAAGATCAATTTAGTATAAAGATTTCAACAGTTTGCACCCACATAGAAACACAAAGTGAAACATACTGTTTGAGTACTAGTTATAGCATTAAATCACAATGTACAGCACATTAAGGACAGAGATCCCACATGAGGAGCAAGTGCACAGTGGCTCCTGTTGTTGACCCAACAAATTGACACTCTAGTTTATGGCGCCAGTAACCATCCTAGGCTGTCGTCATGAGTTGCCAAGGCTATGGAAGACTTCCAAGTTTGCCGACTCTGATCATATTTAGACAAGGTCATAAAAGACAGAGTGAGGATAGTAACCAATGATCCTAAGAGTGGCATTTACCAGGTTTGAACAATTATACAGCATTAAGTGGGGAAGAGGACCATCAGTACACACATGTTGGGAGTAGAGCCATTGGTGGTAGAGTAGAGGTTATGATTACAAAGGAATGAGGCCCAAGTGCACTAGACAGGGCCTAGAACAAAGGACAGAGTCATTATTAGAGGAGCTAAGAAAGGTGCTGTCTAAGCTACAATTAACTTTTCTGATTGAGAGGCAAATAGAACCTGATAGAAGGGGCTTGATAATAATCTGGTGGGCTTTAGGCCTTGTAAATTCAGAGGCCCAGACCTATCTATCTCTTCACATGGGGTATATCCTAAGGGAGGTGTGAACCTCCTAGGGGAAGGCACTCTGTTGACTTTCATTACTTGGCTGGCCTGGGAGGAGAGCTGGCCAGGTAAAGGCAGGTGGCATCTCTAACAAGAAATTTACAGTTCTGCCTGCAATGTTGCTGACCCTACTTGACCATCCCCTCAGCTGCAGTGGTCACTTTGGAAGTTGGGCTGAGTGAAGGGCTTTTCAGCTTAGAGCCAATAAGATCTGTGGCTCTGACCTGGGCATCCTTCGACTCCAGGGCAGGTCCATTACCAGTGATCCAACTCTTGGCAGAGCTGCCAGGGCTCTTCACAAGCTGACTTCTGCTGAAGCCCAGGCTTACCACATTGAAAGCCACTGCAGTGGACTGGCCTGTTGGGTCTCCTTGAGGGCAGATCACTGTACAGATCAGCCATTAATAGGCCTGCCACCCATTGCTTCTGAAGCCGAGCTTTCTTTTCCTCCTGTTTTGTGTTAAAGCAGACCAGAGGATGCAAGTCAAGGGAGTGCCCGTTTCCCATCTCTAATCTTCGGTGGCCTGAACTACAAGTCTATAGTCACAGGCATGTTCTGTAGTAGTTTTTCTAAGGTAGACAATGCCCATGAGGAAAATTATATTCTCACTTTAAAACTTTCTTTCCCTTTGGTCTGAAAGGGAGGTTTTTTCTACTTACTGTATACTTCGCTGATGGCGAAGTGAATCTAGCTATGAGATTATTATTTGAGTTCTTATTTTGGCTATGCTATTGCAGAAAAATGTTAGCCATCTCTTTTATAAGGTCTAAAGATTAAATTGTGCATCCTACAGATTCCTTCATAATAGAATTAGTTTCCTACCTTGAAGAGAATAGAGAAATGAAAGAACAAGTTGGGCTTCGAATAGAGAAATGAGGGAGCAAGTCCTAGATCGCTTGCTGACAATAGCAATATCACATGAATACTTAGCAAACCGTTTCAACCATTAGATAACAACTTAAGAAAACATTTACCAGAAGGTCCAATGCCTTCTATAAATTTTAAGAATCATGTATTTGAAAACACCTCTTAAATATCTAACATGGTGTAGTTTGTTTAGCCAGTAAACTTAAGCACAACCATCTAAAATGTTTTTAGTTTCTTTCTACCAACAAGTCTAAAACATATGATACACAGATTCAGGTCCCACAAATTAAAATGTATCTCTGATTGATTTTAGCAGCTTAAATTTATGGACAATCTTATCTATAAGCCATTTAAAATAAAACTCTTAATAAAATTTCCCCATGTGGACATACAATATGTACACACATATAATATAGTGTAATAGACCAATACATCAATTTTAATAATAGCTTTTAAAATCTTTAACTCTTTTTGTAGATTGCCAATTGATTTGAATTGCTTTTTCTTTTTAGTAACCTCAGTTAACCATACTTTCTCTCAGTTGGTACTGTTAATACATTATTGGCTTCATCTGTTTACAGAGCCATCCCAAAGTACTGAATACAATAAAAGTGGCTGGAAAAAGTCCATAGGAACCTATAGGAGGACAGCTAAACACAGAACCAACAACGCTTTAGTTTTATGAGCAGCAGATATTCAAATTTTTGAAAAAAGCACATATTTAAATAACCCATTGCTCTTAATAAAAATTCAGCTGTTTTTGAACAATTAGAATTTAACAGACATCAAGAGAACATAATAGATTACTTTAACACATTGCTTTAACAGAGCATCAGAGTTTAATTCTATGTCAAAGAGAAATTGAGCTTCCTGTGATCTTTTGCTGTGAGGTTTCCTTCCTTTACCTTCTTTCATATTGGTGACCATGTTTCTGTGTTTCTGTGTGTAACACATCTTTAAGCATCTTTTGCAGGGCAGGATGAGTGGCAACAAATTCTTTCAGTTTCTGTTTGCTGTGAAAAGTCTTAATTTCACCTTCATTCACAAATGAGAGCTTTGCAGGATATAGTATTCTGGGCTGGCAGTTTTTCTCTCTTAGTACCTGGGCTATGTCTCGCCATTCCCTTCTAGCTTGTAGGGTTTCTGATGAGAAGTCTGCTGTGAGTCTAATTGGAGATCCTCTAAGAGTGATCCGACGTTTCTCTCTTGCACCTTTTAGGATCTTTTCTTTATGTTTCACTGTGGTGAGTTTGATTACAACATGTCGTGGTGAGGATCTCTTTTGGTCATGTTTATTAGGGGTTCTATAAGCTTCCTGTACTAAGATGCCTCTGTCCTTCTCCAAACCTGGGAAATTTTCTGCTAGTATCTCACTGAAAATGCCTTCTAATCCTTTCTCCCTCTCCATGCCTTCAGGAACTCCTAGAACCCGAATGTTGGGTTTTTTAATAGTATCCTGTAAATTCCTGACAATATTTTTTAGATTTCTAATTTCTTCTTCTTTTCTTTGGTTTGCCTGTTTCCTTTCCTGTTCTCTGTCTTCTAAGTCTGATATTCTCTCTTCTGCTTCGCCCATTCTGTTTTTAAGGCTCTCTAATGTGTTTGTCATTTGATCTATTGAACTCTTCATTTCATTATGATTTCTAGTCACTATCAGAGTTTCTTGTTCCACTAGTTGTTTCATTTCATTTTGATTCCTCCTTAATATTTCACTTTCACGAGAGAGATTTTCTATCTTGTCCATGAAGGATTTCTGTAGTTCAAGAATTTGTTTTTGAGAACTTCTTAATGTTCTTATCAATTTTTTGAGATCTGCTTCTTGCATTTCTTCGATCTTATCATCTTCATAATCTTGAATTGGGGTGTCTTTTTCATTTGGGGGTGTCATAGTTTCTTCCTTGTTCTTGTTAGCTTGGTTTTTGCGTTTGTTGTTTGGCATGTTGGAGATATTTGGTTTCTTCACTGTGGTGTTTTTTCTTGTTACACTATGGCTCTATATTAAGTGGACTGTCTGCTTTCAGTGGAGCCTTAGAGGCTTGAGATGAGTGTGGACTGAGAGCTGTGTTTGGTTCCTCAGGGTTGAGGGTGTGTCAAGGATGACACTCCCAGGTTAGGTGTGGTAAATCTCTCTCTTTTTTGATTCAAAAGGGAAGTAATTCCGCACAGCTGAACGTAATTGGAGGTAGTTAGCAGGCAAATGATATACCCACAGGAGCCAGAGATCGGAAGCTCTTTCCCAAGGACCACACAGGGAATCTCTGCTGCCCTCAGTGTGGGCTCCAATTCTCCTGCAGTCTCCCACTGGGTTGCCAAGTTAGATGCTAATCTCCTGTTATTTCACCCCTCCCCACAGAGTCAGGTTTTTCTGCTAGGCTCAGGGCTGGTGCAGACCTGAGGTCGCCCTGCTTATGACGTATGTCCAAAATGGCGCCTGCTCTGTCTTGCTCGCCTGTGAGAGGTGAGCGGAGAGAGAGAAACTTGTGTCCGTATCAGTCACTTTTTTTATTTTTTTTTCTCTCTCTTCTAGTTAGCCTGGTGAACTTTTCCCCACGGAGTTTCAAGCCTCGTTCCCTCTAGCCTCCTCTTTCCGCTTGCCTGCTGGTATCTCGGGCTATGGAGGTTCGGCTCACCTCGCGTTCCAGCGCTGGCGCGTTGAGTCTGCCGCTGGTGTCCCGAACTTGGGCTCCCACGCTCTCCACGCAGGTCCACTGTGAATCACTAGTTCCGGAAGAGTTTCCTCTGCTGTTTCATCCCCTACTCTTCCTTGACACTGCAGTATCTCCACTTATATTAAACTTTCTCTCCCCCCGGACTAAGTGTGCTTCCTGCCTATTCCGCCATCTTGCCGCCTCTGTATGGGATTTCTTATCCTGAATGTAGGAGACACAGCTTATGGGAGCTCTGATAACTGGATGTAGGGAAATGCGGTTTCTAAGAGTTCTCGATCCTTGGTGTAGGGAGGAGCTGTTTACTGGAGATCTGTATCCTGGATTTAGCCATTTGTTACATGCGTGTGTGCTGTATCCTTATGCAGGAGATGCAGCTTTCGGGAGTTCTGTAACCTCAGTGTAGAGAGATGCAATTTCCAGGAGTTCTGTAGGTTGAATGTAGAGAGTAGCTGTTTCCACGAGTTCTATAGCCTGGAACTAAGCATATCCAGTGTATGGGATTTCTGTATCCTGAGTGTAGTAGAGGCAGCGTATGGAAGCTCTGTTCCCTGGATGTAGAGAGAAACAGTTTCCAGGAATTCTGCATTCTTGGTGTAGAGAGGAGCTGTTTACTGGAATTCTGTAGCTGGTAATTAGGCATTCGCTATATGTGGGTTTTCTGTATGCTGAGTGTAGCCGACGCAGCTTATGGGAGTTCTGTAACCTGGATGGAGAGAGAGGCAGTTTACCTGAGCTCTATATTTGGGTGTAGGGGGAAGCTGTTTCCAAGAGTTCTGTAGCCTGGAAATGTGCATACGCAGTGTATGGGATTTCTGAATCCTGAGTGTAGGAGACACAGCTTTTGGGAGCTCTGATACCTGGATGTAGGGAAATGCGATTTCCAAGAGTTCTCTATCCTTGGTGTAGGGAGGAGCTATTTACTGGAGATCTGTATCCTGGATTTAGCCATTTGTTACATGTGTGTGTGCTGTATCCTTATGCAGGAGATGCAGCTTACGGGAGTTCTGTAACCTAAGTATAGTGAGATGCAGTATCTAGGAGTTCTGTATGTTGACTGTAGAGAGAAGCTGCTTCCCAGAGTGCTATAGCCTGAAACTAAGCATACACAGTGTATGGGATTTCTGTATCCTGAGTGTAGGAAACAAAGCTTATGGAAGCTCTGATACCTGGATGTAGAGAAAAGCAGTGTCCAAGGAGTTCTCTATGGTTGGTGTAGAGAGGAGATGTTTACTGGAGATCTGTATCCTGTATTTAGCCATTCGTTACAGGCGTGTGTGCTGTATCCTTATGCAGGAGATGCAGCTTACCGGATTTCTGTAACCTAAGTGTAGAGAGATGCAGTATCCAGGAGTTCTGTATGTTGACTGTAGAGAGAAGCTGTTTCCAAGAGTTCTGTAGCCTGGAAATATGCATACGCAGTGTATTGGATTGCTGAATACTGAGTGTAGGAGAGGCAGCTTATGGAAGCTCTGATCCCTGGATGTAGAGAAAAGCAGTTTCCAAGAGTTTTCTATGCTAGGTGTAGAGAGGAGCTGTTTACTGGAATTCTGTAGCCTGGGAGTAGGCTTTCGCTTGATGCGAGTTTTCTGTATGCTGTGTGTAGCAGACGCAGCTTATGGGAGTTCTGTAACCTGGATGGAGAGAGGCAGTTTCCCTAAGTTCTGTATCTGGGTGTAGGGAGAAGCTGTTTCCAAGAGATCTGCAGCCTGGAAATATGCATACGCAGTGTATGGGATTGCGGAATACTGAGTGTAGGAGAGGCAGCTTATGGAAGCTCTGTTCCCTGGATGTAGAGAGAAACAGTTTCCAGGAATTCTGCATTCTTGGTGTAGAGAGGAGCTGTTTACTGGAATTCTGTAGCTGGTAATTAGGCATTCGCTATATGTGGGTTTTCTGTATGCTGAGTGTAGCAGACGCAGCTTATGGGAGTTCTGTAACCTGGATGGAGAGAGAGGCAGTTTACCTGAGTTCTGTATCTGCGTGTAGGGAGAAGCTGTTTCCAAGAGTTCTGTAGCCTGGAATGTGCATATGCAGTGTATGGCATTGCTGCATACTGAGTATAGGAGAGGCAGCGTATGGAAGCTCTGTTCCCTGGATGTAGAGAGAAACAGTTTCCAGGAATTCTGCATTCTTGGTGTAGAGAGGAGCTGTTTACTGGAATTCTGTAGCTGGTAATTAGGCATTCGCTATATGCGGGTTTTCTGTATGCTGAGTGTTGTAGACACAGCTTATTGGAGCTCTGTTACCTGGATGTAGAGAGACACAGTTTCCCAGAGTTCTTTATGTGCGTGAAGGGAGAAGCAATTTCCCAGTGTTCTGTAGCCTGTCAAGAGGCATACGCAATGTATGGGATTTCTTATCCTGAATGTAGGAGACACAGCTTATGGGAGCTCTGATACCTGGATGTAGGGAAATGCGATTTCCAAGAGTTCTCTATCCTTGGTGTAGGGAGGAGCTATTTACTGGAGATCTGTATCCTGGATTTAGCCATTTGTTACATGTGTGTGTGCTGTATCCTTATGCAGGAGATGCAGCTTACGGGAGTTCTGTAACCTAAGTATAGTGAGATGCAGTATCTAGGAGTTCTGTATGTTGACTGTAGAGAGAAGCTGCTTCCCAGAGTGCTATAGCCTGAAACTAAGCATACACAGTGTATGGGATTTCTGTATCCTGAGTGTAGGAAACAAAGCTTATGGAAGCTCTGATACCTGGATGTAGAGAAAAGCAGTGTCCAAGGAGTTCTCTATGGTTGGTGTAGAGAGGAGATGTTTACTGGAGATCTGTATCCTGTATTTAGCCATTCGTTACAGGCGTGTGTGCTGTATCCTTATGCAGGAGATGCAGCTTACCGGATTTCTGTAACCTAAGTGTAGAGAGATGCAGTATCCAGGAGTTCTGTATGTTGACTGTAGAGAGAAGCTGTTTCCAAGAGTTCTGTAGCATGGAAATAGGCATACGCAGTGTATTGGATTGCTGAATACTGAGTGTAGGAGAGGCAGCTTATGGAAGCTCTGATCCCTGGATGTAGAGAAAAGCAGTTTCCAAGAGTTCTCTATGCTAGGTGTAGAGAGGAGCTGTTTACTGGAATTCTGTAGCCTGGGAGTAGGCTTTCGCTTGATGCGAGTTTTCTGTATGCTGTGTGTAGCAGACGCAGCTTATGGGAGTTCTGTAACCTGGATGGAGAGAGGCAGTTTCCCTAAGTTCTGTATCTGGGTGTAGGGAGAAGCTGTTTCCAAGAGATCTGTAGCCTGGAAATATGCATACGCAGTGTATGGGATTGCGGAATACTGAGTGTAGGAGAGGCAGCTTATGGAAGCTCTGTTCCCTGGATGTAGAGAGAAACAGTTTCCAAGAGTTCTCTATGCTAGGTGTAGAGAGGAGCTGTTTACTGGAATTCTGTAGCCTGGGAGTAGGCTTTCGCTTGATGCGAGTTTTCTGTATGCTGAGTGTAGCAGACGCAGCTTATGGTAGTTCTGTAACCTGGATGGAGAGAGGCAGTTTCCCTAAGTTCTGTATCTGGGTGTAGGGAGAAGCTGTTTCCAAGAGATCTGTAGCCTGGAAATATGCATACGCAGTGTATGGGATTGCGGAATACTGAGTGTAGGAGAGGCAGCTTATGGAAGCTCTGTTCCCTGGATGTAGAGAGAAACAGTTTCCAGGAATTCTGCATTCTTGGTGTAGAGAGGAGCTGTTTACTGGAATTCTGTAGCTGGTAATTAGGCATTCGCTATATGTGGGTTTTCTGTATGCTGAGTGTAGCAGACGCAGCTTATGGGAGTTCTGTAACCTGGATGGAGAGAGAGGCAGTTTACCTGAGTTCTGTATCTGCGTGTAGGGAGAAGCTGTTTCCAAGAGTTCTGTAGCCTGGAATGTGCATATGCAGTGTATGGCATTGCTGTATACTGAGTATAGGAGAGGCAGCGTATGGAAGCTCTGTTCCCTGGATGTAGAGAGAAACAGTTTCCAGGAATTCTCCATTCTTGGTGTAGAGAGGAGCTATTTACTGGAATTCTGTAGCTGGTAATTAGGCATTCGCTATATGCGGGTTTTCTGTATGCTGAGTGTTGTAGACACAGCTTATTGGAGCTCTGTTACCTGGATGTAGAGAGACACAGTTTCCCGGAGTTCTTTATGTGCGTGAAGGGAGAAGCACTTTCCCAGTGTTCTGTAGCCTGTCAAGAGGCATACGCAATGTATGGGATTTCTTATCCTGAATGTAGGAGACACAGCTTATGGGAGCTCTGATACCTGGATGTAGGGAAATGCGGTTTCTAAGAGTTCTCGATCCTTGGTGTAGGGAGGAGCTGTTTACTGGAGATCTGTATCCTGGATTTAGCCATTTGTTACATGCGTGTGTGCTGTATCCTTATGCAGGAGATGCAGCTTACGGGAGTTCTGTAAACTCAGTGTAGAGAGATGCAATTTCCAGGAGTTCTGTATGTTGAATGTAGAGAGTAGCTGTTTCCACGAGTTCTATAGCCTGGAACTAAGCATATCCAGTGTATGGGATTTCTGAATACTGAGTGTAGTAGAGGCAGCGTATGGAAGCTCTGTTCCCTGGATGTAGAGAGAAACAGTTTCCAGAAATTCTGCATTCTTGGTGTAGAGAGGAGCTGTTTACTGGAATTCTGTAGCTGGTAATTAGGCATTCGCTATATGTGGGTTTTCTGTATGCTGAGTGTAGCAGACGCAGCTTATGGGAGTTCTGTAACCTGGATGGAGAGAGAGGCAGTTTACCTGAGTTCTATATCTGGGTGTAGGGGGAAGCTGTTTCCAAGAGTTCTGTAGCCTGGAAATGTGCATACGCAGTGTATGGGATTTCTGAATCCTGAGTGTAGGAGACACAGCTTATGGGAGCTCTGATACCTGGATGTAGGGAAATGCGGTTTCCAAGAGCTCTCTATCCTTGGTGTAGAGAGGAGCTATTTACTGGAGATCTGTATCCTGGATTTAGTCATTTGTTACATGCGTGTGTGCTGTATCCTTATGCAGGAGATGCAGCTTACCGGAGTTCTGTAACCTAAGTATAGTGAGATGCAGTATCCAGGAGTTCTGTATGTTGACTGTAGAGAGAAGTTGCTTCCAAGAGTTCTATAGCCTGAAACTAAGCATACACAGTGTATGGGATTTCTGTATCCTGAGTGTAGGAAACAAAGCTTATGGAAGCTCTGATACCTGGATGTAGAGAAAAGCAGTGTCCAAGGAGTTCTCTATGGTTGGTGTAGAGAGGAGATGTTTACTGGAGATCTGTATCCTGTATTTAGCCATTCGTTACAGGCGTGTGTGCTGTATCCTTATGCAGGAGATGCAGCTTACCGGATTTCTGTAACCTAAGTGTAGAGAGATGCAGTATCCAGGAGTTCTGTATGTTGACTGTAGAGAGAAGCTGTTTCCAAGAGTTCTGTAGCCTGGAAATATGCATACGCAGTGTATGGGATTGCTGAATACTGAGTGTAGGAGAGGCAGCTTATGGAAGCTCTGTTCCCTGGATGTAGAGAAAAGCAGTTTCCAAGAGTTCTCTATGCTAGGTGTAGAGAGTAGCTGTTTACAGGAATTCTGTAGCCTGGGAGTAGGCTTTCGCTATATGTGGGTTTTCTGTATGCTGTGTGTAGCAGACGCAGCTTATGGGAGTTCTGTAACCTGGATGTAGAGAGAGGCAGTTTAACTGAGTTCTGTATCTGCGTGTAGGGAGAAGCTGTTTCCAAGAGTTCTGTAGCCTGGAATGTGCATATGCAGTGTATGGCATTGCTGTATACTGAGTATAGGGGAGGCAGCGTATGGAAGCTCTGTTCCCTGGATGTAGAGAGAAACAGTTTCCAGGAATTCTCCATTCTTCGTGTAGAGAGGAGCTGTTTACTGGAATTCTGTAGCTGGTAATTAGTCATTCGCTATATGCGGGATTTCTGTATGCTGCGTGTTGCAGACGCAGCTTATTGGAGCTGTGTTACCTGGAAGCAGAGAGATGCAGTTTTCCTGAGTTCTTTATGTGCGTGAAGGGAGAAGCACTTTGCAAGTGTTCTGTAGCCTGGCAAGAGCATACACAGTGTATGGGATTTCTGTATCCTGAGTGTAGGAGACACAGCTTATGGGAGCTCTGATAACTGGATGTAGGGAAATGCGGTTTCCAAGAGTTCTCTATGGTTGGTGTAGAGAGGATATGTTTACTGGAGACCTGTATCCTGGATTTAGTCATTCCTTACATCGGGTTTGCTGTATCCTTATATAGGAGATGCAACTTACGGGAGTTCTGTAACCTAATGTAGAGAGATGCAGTATCCAGGAGTTCTGTATGTTGAATGTAGAGAGAAGCTGTTTCCAAGAGTTCTGTAGCCTGGAGCTATGCATACACAATGTATGGGATTTCTGTATCCTGACTGTAGTGGACACAGCTTATGGGAGCTTTGATACCTGGATGTAGGGGAACACATTATCAAGAGTTCTCTATCCTTGGTGTAGAGAGGAGCTGTTTACTGGAGATCTGTATCCTGGATTTAGTCATTCGTTACAGGCGGGTGTCCTGTATCCTTTTGCAGGAGATGCAGCTTACCGGAGTTCTGTAACCTAAGTGTAGAGAGATGCAGTATCCAGGAGTTCTGTATGTTGACTGTAGAGAGAAGCTGTTTCCAAGAGTTCTGTAGCGTGGAAATATGCATACGCAGTGTATGGGATTGCTGAATACTGAGTGTAGGAGAGGCAGCTTATGGAAGCTCTGTTCCCTGGATGTAGAGAAAAGCAGTTTCCAATAATTCTCTATGCTAGCTGTAGAGTGAGCTGTTTACTGGAATTCTGTAGCTTGGGAGTAGGCTTTCGCTTTATGCGGGTTTTATGTATGCTGAGTGTAGCAGACGCAGCTTATGGGAGTCCTGTAACCTGGATGTAGAGAGAGGCAGTTTACCTGAGTTTTGTATCTGGGTGTAGGAAGAAGCTGTTCCAAGAGTTCTGTATCGTGGAAATATGCATACGCAGTGTATGGGATTGCTGAATACTGAGTGTAGGAGAGGCAACTTATGGAAGCTCTGTTCCCTGGATGTAGAGAGAAACAGTTTCCAGGAATTGTGCATTCTTGGTGTAGAGAGGAGCTGTTTACTGGAATTCTGTAGCTGGTAATTAGGCATTTGCTATATGCTGGTTTTCTGTATCATGAGTGTTGCAGACACAGCTTATTGCAGCTCTGTTACCTGGATGTAGAGAGACACAGTTTCCCGGAGTTCTTTATGTGCGTGAAGGGAGAAGCACATTCCAAGTGTTCTGTAGCCTGGCAAGAGGCATATGCAGTGTATGGGATTTCTGTATCCTGAGTGTAGGAGACACAGCTTATCGGAGCTCTGATAACTGGATGTAGGGAAATGCAGTTTCCAAGAGTTCTCTATCCTAGGTGTAGGGAGGAGCTGTTTCTGGAGATCTGTATCCTGGATTTAGCCATTTGTTACATGCGTGTGTGCTGTATCCTTATGCAGGAGATGCAGCTTACGGGAGTTTTGTAACCTAAGTGTAGAGAGATGCAGTATCTAGGAGTTCTGTATGTTGACTGTAGAGAGAAGCTGTTTCCAAGAGTTCTGTAGCCTGGAAATATGCATACGCAGTGTATGGGATTGCTGAATACTGACTGTAGGAGAGGCAACTTCTGGGAGGTATGCAACCAGGATGTAGAGAGATGCAGTTTCCCGGAGTTCTGTATCTGAGTGTAGGGAGAAGCTGTTTCCAAGAGTTCTATAACCTGGAACTAAGCATACACAGTGCATGGGGTTTATGTATCCTGAGTGTAGGAAACAGATTATGGGAGCTCTGATACCTGGATGTAGGGGAACACAGTTTGCAAGAGTTCTCAATCCTTGGTGTAGAGAGGAGCTGTTTACTGGAGATCTGTATCCTGGATTTAGCCATTCGTTACATGCGAGTTTGCTGTATCCTTACACCGGAGATGCATCTTACGGGAGTTCTGTAACCTAAGTGTAGAGAGATGCAGTATCCAGGAGTTCTGTACGTTGAATATAGAGAGAAGCTGTTTCCAAGAGTTCTGTTGCCTGAAAATATGCATACGCAGTGTATGGGATTGTTGAATAGTGACTGTAGGAGAGGCAACTTCTGGGAGTTATGCAACCTGGATGTAGAGAGATGCAGTTTCCCGAAGTTCTGTATCTGAGTGTAGGGAGAAGCTGTTTCCAAGAGTTCTATAGCCTGGAACTAAAAATACACCGTGCATGGGATTGCTGTATCCTGAGTATAGGAAACAGAGCTGATGGGAGCTTTGATACCTGGATGTAGGGAAACAGAGTTTCCAAGAGTTCTCTATCCTTGGTGTAGAGAGGAGCTGTTTACTGGAGATCTGTATCCTGGATTTAGCCATTCGTTACAGGCGTGTGTGCTGTATCCTTATGCAGGAGATGCAGCTTACCGGAGTTCTGTAACCTAAGTGTAGAGAGATGCAGTATCCAGGAGTTCTGTATGTTGACTGTAGAGAGAAGCTGTTTCCAAGAGTTCTGTAGCGTGGAAATATGCATACGCAGTGTATGGGATTGCTGAATACTGAGTGTAGGAGCGGCAGCTTATGGAAGCTCTGTTACCTGCATGTAGAGAAATGCAGTTTCCAAGAAATCTCTATGCTTGGTGTAGAGAGGAGCTGTTTACTGGTATTCTGTAGCCTGGGGATAGGCTTTCGCTATATGCGGGTTTTCTGTATGCTGTGTGTAGCAGACCCAGTTTACGGGATTCTGTTACCTGGATCGAGAGAGAGGCAGTTTCCTTGAGTTCTGTATCTGGGTGTAGGGAGAAGCTGTTTCCAAGAGTTCTGTAGCCTGGAAATATGCATACGCAGTGTAGGGGATTGCTGTGTACTGAGTGTAGGAGAGGCAGCATATGGAAGCTCTATTCCCTTAATGTAGAGAGAAACATTTTCCAGGAATTCTCCATTCTTGGTGTAGAGAGGAGCTGTTTACTGGAATTCAGTAGCGGGTAAGTAGACATTTGCTATATGCGGGTTTTCTGTATGCTGAGTGTTGCAGACGCAGCATATTGGAGCTCTATTACGTGGATGTAGAGAGATGCAGTTTCCCGGAGTTCTTTATGTGTGTGAAGGGAGAAGTACTTTACAAGTGTTCTGTAGCATGGCAAGAGGCAAACGCAGTGTATGGGATTTCTGTATCCTCAGTGTAGGAGACACAGAATATGGGAGCTCTGATACCTGGATATAGGGAAACACAGTTTCCAAGAGTTCTCTATCCTTGCTGTAGAGAGGAGCTGTTTACTGGAGACCTGTATCCTGGATTTAGCCATTCGGTACAGGGGGTTTGCTGTATCCTTTTGTAGGAGATGCAGCTTATGGTAGTTCTGTAACCTAAGTGTAGAGAGATGCAGTATCCAGAAGCTCTGTATGTTGAATGTAGAGAGAAGCTGTTTCCAAGAGTTCTGTAGCGTGGAACTAAGCATACACAGTGTATGGTATTTCTGTATCCTGAGTGTAGGAAACAGATCTTATGGGAGCTCTGATACCTGGATGTAGGGAAACAGAGTTTCCAAGAGTTCTCTATCCTTTGTGTAGAGAGGAGCTCTTTACTGGAGATCTGTATCCTGGATTTAGTCATTCGTTACATGCAGGTTTGCTGCATCCTTTTGCAGGAGATGCAGCTTACCGGAGTTCTGTAACCTAAGTGTAGAGAGATGCAGTATCCAGGAGTTCTGTATGTTGACTGTAGAGAGAAGCTGTTTCCAAGAGTTCTGTAGCGTGGAAATATCCATACGCAGTGTATGGGATTGCTGAATACTGAGTGTAGGAGAGGCAGAGTATGGAAGCTCTGTTCCCTGGATGTAGAGAGAAACAGTTTCCAGGAATTCTCCATTCTTGAGGTAGAGAGGAGCTGTTTACTGGAATTCTGTAGCTGGTAATTAGGCATTCGCTATATGCGGCTTTTCTGTATGCTGAGTGTTGCAGAGGCAGCGTATTGGAGCTCTGTTACCTGGATGTAGAGTGGGGCAATTTCCCGGAGTTCTTTATGTGCATGAAGGGAGAAGAACTTTCCAAGTGTTCTGTAGCCTGGCAAGAGCATACGCAGTGTATGGCATTTCTGAATCCTGTGTGTAGGAGACACAGCTTATGGGCGTTCTGATACCTGGATGTAGGGAAACACAGTTTCCAAGGGTTCTCTATCCTTGGTGTAGAGAGGAGCTGTTTACTGGAGATCTGTATCCTGGATTTAGTCATTCGTTACATGCGGGTTTGCTGTATCCTTACGCAGGACATGCAGCTTACGGGAGTTCTGTAACCTAAGTGTAGAGAGATGCAGTATCTAGGAGTTCTGTATGTTGATTGTAGAGAGAAGCTGTTTCCAAGAGTTCTGTAGCCTGAAATGTGCATTCGCAGTGTATGGGATTGCTCTGTACTGAGTGTAGGAGAGGCAGCATAGGAAGCTCTGTTCCCTGGGTGTAGAGAGAAACAGTTTCCAGGAGTTCTTCATTCTTGGTGTAGAGAGGAGCTGTTTACTGGTGTTCTGTAGCCTGGAAGTAGGCTTTTGCTATATGCGGGTTTTCTGTGTGCTGAGTGTAAAATACACAGCTTATGGGAGATCTGTTTCCTGGATGTAGAGAGATGCAGTTTCCCTGAGTTCTGTATCTGGGTGTAGGGGTAAGCTGTTTCCAAGTGTTCTGTAGCCTAGAAATATGCATGCGCAGTGTATGGGATTGCTGAATACTGAGTGTAGGAAAGGCAGCTTATGAAAGCTCTGATACCTGGATGTTGACAGAAACAGTTTCCAGAAATTCTCCATTCTTGGTTTAGAGAGGAGCTGTTTGCTGGAATTCTCTAGCTGGTAATTAGGCATTTGCTATATGCGGGTTTTCTGTATGCTGAGTGTTGCAGACACAGCTTATTGGAGCTCTGTTACCTGGATGTAGAGAGAGGCAGTTTCCCGGAGTTCTTTATGTGCGTGAAGGGAGAAGCACTTTCCAAGTGTTCTGTAGCCTGGCAAGAGGCATACGTAGTGTATGGGATTTCTATATCTTGAGTGTAGGAGACACAGCTTATGTAACCTAGAATTAGAGATTCACAGTTTCCAGGTGTTTTCTATTCTTGGTGTAGATAGGAGCTGTTTACTGGAGTTCTTTATCCTGGAATTAGTCTTTTGTGACATGCAGGTTTCCTGTATCCTTATGTAGGAGATGCAGCTTACGGGAGTTCTGTAACCTAAGTGTAGAGAGATGGACTTTCCGCAAGTTCTGTATGTTGAATGTAGAGAAAAGCTGTTTCCAAGAATTCTTAGCTTGGAAATATGCATATGCAGTGTTTGGTATTGCTGTATACTGAATTTAGGAAAGGCAGCTTATGGAATCTCTGTTCCCTGAATGTAGAGAAATTAGTTTCCAAGAATTCTCTATGCTTGTTGTGGTGAGGTGCTGTTTACTGGAATTCTTTAGCTGGTAACTAGGTGTTCGCTATATGCGGGTTTTCTGTATGCTGAGTGTTGCAGACGCAGCTTATTGGAGCTCTGTTACCTGCATATAGAAAGACTCAGTTTCCCAGAGTTCTTTATGTGCGTGAAGCGAGAAGCACTTTCCAAGTGTTCTGTAGCCTGGCAAGAGGCATACGCAGTGTATGGGATTTCTGTATCCTGAGTGTAGGAGACACAGCTTACGGGAGCTCTGTAACCTAGAATTAGAGAGACGCAGTTTCCAGGATTTCTCTATCCTTGGTGTAGAGTGGAGCTGTTTACTGGAGACCTGTATCCTGGATTTAGTCATTCATTTCATGCGGGTTTGCTGTATATTTATGTAGGAGATGCAACTTACGGGAGTTCTGTAACCTAAGTGTAGAGCGATGCAGTTTCCGGAAATTCTGTATGTTGAATGTATAGAGAAGCTGTTTCCAAGAGTTCTGTAGCCTGGGAGTAGGCATACACTGTATATGGGATTCCTGTAGACTGAATGAAACACATGCAGCTTCTGGGAGGTATGCAACCTGGATGTAGAGAGATGCAGTTTCCCAGAGTTCTGTATCTGGGTGTAGGGAGAAGCTGTTTCCAAGAGTTCTATAGCTTGGAACTAAGCATACGCAGTGTATGGGATTTCTGTATATTGAGTGTAGGAGACACAGCTTATGGGAGCTCTGATAACTGGATGTACCCAAATGCAGTTTCCAAGAGTTCACTATCCTTGGTGTGGATAGGAGCTGTTTGCTGGATATCCATAGCTGGTAAAGAGGCATTCGCTCTACGTAGGTTTTCTGTATGCTGAATGTTGCAGATGCCGTTTATTGGAGCTCTGTTACATGCAAGTAGTGAAATGCAGCTTCCTGGAGTTCTTTATGTGTGTGAAGGGACAAGCACTTTACAAGTGTTCTGTAGCTTGGCAAGAGGCATACGCAGTGTATGGGATTTCTGTATCCTGAGTGTAGGAGACTCAGCTTATGCGAGCTCTGTGACCTATTATTAGACACAGTTTCCAAGAGTTATCTATGCTTGTTGTAGAAGGGAGCATTTTACAGGAGTTTTGTAGCATGGGAGTAGGCTTTCGCTATATGCATGTTTTCTGTATGCTGAGTTTAGCAGACATAGCTTATGGGAGTTCTGTAACATGGATGTTGAGAGATGCAGTTTACCGGAGTTCTGTATCTGTGTGTACGGAGAAGCTGTTTCCAAGAGTTCTGTAGCCTGCAAATATGCATACGCAGTGTATGGGATTGCTGTATACTGAGTGTAAGAGAGGCAGCTTATGGAAGCTCTGTTCCCTGGTTGTAGAGAAATGCAGTTTCTTAGGGTTCTCTATGCTTGGTTTAGAGAGGATCTGTTTACTAGAGTTCTGTAGCCTGGGATTAGGCTTTCGCTATATGCGGGTTTGCTGTATGCTGAGTGTAACAGATGCAGCTTATGGCATTTCTGTTTCCTGGAGGTAGAGAAAGTCAGTTTAGCTGAGTTCTCTATCTGGGTGTAGGAGAAGCAGTTTACAAGAGTTATGTAGCCAGAACATATGCATATGTAGTGTATGGGATTGCTGTATACTGAGCGTAGGAGAGGCAGCTTATGAAATATCTGTTACCAGGATGTTGAGAGAAACAGTTTCCAGGAATTCTCCATTCTTGGTGTAGAGAGGAGCTGTTTACTGGAATTCTGTAGCTGGTAATTAGGCATTCACTATATGCGGGTTTTCTGTATGCTGAGTGTTGCAGACGCAGCTTATTGGAGCTCTAGTTACCTGGATGTTGAGCAATGCAGTTTCCTGGAGTTCTATATGTGGGTGCATGGAGAAGCACTTTACAAGTGTTCTGTAGCCTGGCAAGAGGCATACGCAGTGTATGGGATTTCTGTATCCTGAGTATAGGAGGCATAGCTTATGGAACTCTGATACCTGGATGTAGGCAATTGCTGTGTCCAAGAGTTCTCTATCCTTGGTTAGAAAGGAGCTGTTTACTGGAGATCTGTATCCTGGATTTAGTCATTAATACATGCTGGTTTGCTGTATCCTTATGTAGGAGATGCAACTTGCGGTTGTTCTGTAACCTACGTGTAGAGAAATGCAGTAAACTGGAGTTCTGTATGTTGAATTTAGAGAGAAGCTATTTCCAAGAGTTCTGCAGCCTAGGAGTAGGCATACACTTTATATGGGAATCCTGTAGACTGAGTGTAACAGACGCAGGTTCTGGGAGGTATGCAACCTGGATGTAGAGAGATGCAGTTTACCGGAGTTCTGTATCTGAGTGTAGTGAGAAGCTGTTTCCAAGAGTTCTATAGCCTATAATCAGTATACTAAGTGTATGGGATTTCTGTATCCTGAGTGTAGGAGACATTTCTTATGGGAGCTCTGATACCTGGATGTAGGGAAACGCAGTTTCCAAGTGTTCTCTATCCTTGGTGTAGAGAGGAGCTGTTTACTGGAGACCTGTATCCTGGATTTAGCCATTCGTTACATGAATGTTTGCTGTATCCTTTTGCAGGAGATGCAGGTTACGGGAGTTCTGTAACCTTAGTATATAGTGTTGCAGTATCCAGGAGTCTGTATGTTGATTGTAGAGAGAAGCTGTTTCCAAGAGTTCTGTAGGCTGCAAATATGCATACGCAGTGTATGGGATTGGCAAATACTGAGTGTAGGAGAGGCAGCTTATGGAAGCTCTCTCCCTGGATGTAGAGAAAAATAGTTTCCAAGAGTTCTGTATCTTTGTTGTAGAGAGGTGCTTTTTACTCGTATTTTGTAGCCTCAGAGTTGGCTTTCGCTATATGCAGCTTTTCTGTATGCTGAGTGTAGCAGACACAGCTTGTTGGAGCTCTGTTACCTGGATGTAGAGAGAGGCATTTTACCTGAGTTCTGTATATGGGCATAGGGAGAAGCTGTTTACAAGAGTGCTGTAGGCTAGAAATATGTATATGGAGTGTATGGGATTGCTGTATACTGAGTGTAGGAGAGGCAGCTTATGGTAGCTCTGTTAGCTGGATGTAGAGAGAAACAATTTCCAGGAATTCTCCATTCTTGGTGTGGAGAGGAGCTGTTTACTGGAGTTCTTTAGCTGGTAATTAGGCATTTGCTAATGCCGGATTTCTGTATGCTGACTGTTGCAGACGCAGCTTAATGTAGCTCTGTTACCTGGATGTAGAGAGATGCAGTTTCCCGGAGTTCTTTATGTGCGTGAAGGTAGAAGCTGTTTTCAAGAGTTCTCTAACCTGGAAATAAGCATACGCAGTGTATGGGATTTCTGTATCCTGAGTGTAGAAGAGGCAGCTTATGGAAGCTCTTATACCCGGATATATGTAAAGGCAGTTTCCAAGAATTCTCTATCCTCGGTGTAGGGAGGAGCTGTTTACTGGAGATCTGTATCTTGGATTTAGTGATTCATTATATGAGTGTTTGCTGTATGCTTATGTAGGAGATGCAGCTTACGGGAGTTCTGTATCCTAAATGTAGAGTGATGCAGTATCCAGGAATTCTGTATGTTGAATGTAGAGAGAAGCTGTTTCCAAGAGTTCTGTAGCATGGAAATGTGTATACGCAGTATATGGGATTGCTGAATTCTGAGTGTAGGTGAGGCAGCCTATGGAAGCTCTGTTCCCTGGATGTAGAGAAATGCAGTTTCCAAGAGTTCTCTATGCTTGCTGTAGAGAGGAGCTGTTTACTTGAGTTCTGTAGCCCTGGTTTAGGCTTTCACTATATGTAGGTTTTCTGTGTGCTGAGTGTAAAAGACGCAGCTTATGGGAATTCTGTTACCTGGATCTAGAGAGAGGCAGTTTCCCTAAGTTCTGTATCTGGGTGTAGGGAGAAGCTGTTTACAAGAGTTCTGTAGCCTGGAAATAAGTATATGCAGTGCATGTGATTGCTGTATCTTGTGTGTAGAAGAAGCAGCTTATGAAGCTCTGATATCCGGATGTAGGTAAACGCAGTTTCCAAGAGTTCTCTATCCTTGGTGTAGAGAGGAGCTGTTTACTGGAGATCTGTATCCTGGAATTAGTCATTCGGTACATGCATGTTTGCTGTATCCTTATGCAGGAGATGCAGCTTACGGGAGTTCTGTATCCTAAGTGTAGAGAGATGCAGTAGCCAGGAGTTCTGTATGTTGAATGTAGAGAGAAGCTGTTTCCAAGAGTTCTGTAGCATGGAAATATGCATATGCAGTGTTTGGGATTTTTGAATACTGAGTGTAGTAGAGACTGCTTATGGTAGCTCTGTTCCCTGGATGTAGAGAAAAGCAGTTTCCAAGAGTTCTGTATGCTTTTTCTAGAGTGGAGCTGTTTACTGGAGTTCTGTAGCCTGGGATTAGGCTTTCGCTATATGCTGGTATTCTGTATGCCTTGTGTAGCAGACGCAGCTTATGGGAGTTCTGTAACCATGCATGTAGAGACAGGCAGTTTATCGGAGTTCTGTATGTGTGTGCAGGGAGAAGCTGTTTACAAGTGTTCTGTAGCCTGAGGCGGAGCCAAGATGGCAGATTTGAGGACATGCACCGTAGTTTGTGAAAATAAAGTTCCGTAAATATGGAATTACTGTAGCCTCAGGGAAAGATTCAAGATAAAAACTGAAAGGAAATGCTTCCGGATTTAGTGGATGTGATGCAGAGGACCTACAGGGATCCCAAGGCGTGGAAACGCAACCGCGGGAGAGGAGCTGCAGAATCTCGCCAGTGCAGGAATGAACAGAGGGTAAGACAAAGGCTTTAGAAACCGGAGACATTGAGGGGGAAAAGCAGAGGCCTCTCTATTCACTCAACAAGCAAAACAAAGCGCTGGCCCCATTTTACATATGTAAAACAGCACCAGGAGTTCACAAACTCAGTAAGTTTGGAACTTTGGTGAAACTTGAGAGCACATTGAGGGCTGCATAAACTCTTTTTGTTGTTCCTGGGGTAGATCAAAGGAATACTGACAGAGGCTAGATTTCAACTACACTCAATTCCACTCACCTGTGCCCAATAACTTCCCAACTGAGTAAAAAAAAAAAAGAAAGAAAGAGAGAGAGAGAGAGCAATCCAGCAAGGAGCAAGGGAGAGAACAATCTGGGTGAGTCACTTTTTGCACAGCCTTAAACCTGAAGAACCAAGTATAGCTCTCTGGCCACACCCATCAAGCCTCTAAGGATCCATCAAAGCAGACAGCCCACTTAGAGGCATAATATAATGAGAAAAAATCACCACAGCCAAAAAAAAAATAAAAGCCATAAATTATCACCAACATGCCAAAAAACAAACGTAGAAACCGAGGTAACAAGAACAAGGAAGACACTATGATGCCCCCAAATGAAAAAGACACCCCAATCCAAGATTATGAAGATGAAGAGATAGAGGAAATGCAAGAAGTGGATCTCAAAAAATTGATAAGAACATTAAGAAGTTCTCAAAAACAAATTCTTGAATTACAGAAATCCTTAATGGACAAGATAGAAAATGTCTCTCGTGAAAATGAAATATTAAGGAGGAATCAAAATGAAATGAAACAACTAGTAGAACAAGAAACTCTGATAGTGACAAAAACCACAATGAAATGAAGAACTCAATAGATCAAATGACAAACACATTAGAGAGCCTTAAAAAAAGAATGGGCGAAGCAGAAGAGAGAATATCAGAATTAGAAGACAGAGAACAGGAAAGGAAACAGTCAAATCAAAGAAAAGAAGAAGAAATCAGAAATCTAAAAAATACTGTCAGGGATCTACAGGATACTATTAAAAAACACAACATTCGGGTTCTAGGAATTCCTGAAGGCATGGAGAGGGAGAAAGGATTAGAAGGCCTTTTTAGTGAGATACTAGCAGAAAATTTCCCAGGTTTGGAGAAGGACAGAGACATCCTAGACAGGAAGCTCATAGAACCCGTAATAAACATGATCAAAAGAGATCCTCACCACTACACGTCATAATCAAACTCACCACAGTGAAACACAAAGAAAAGATCCCAAAATGTGCAAGAGAGAAATGCCAGATTACTCTCAGAGGATCTCCAATTAGACTCACAGCTGACTTCTCATCAGAAACCCTACAAGCTAGGAGATTATGGCGAGATATAGCCCAGGTACTAAGAGAAAAATTGCCAGCCCAGAATAATATATCCTGCAAAGCTCTCATTTGTGAATGAAGGTGAAATTAAGACTTTTCATAGCAATGTGTTAAAGTAATCTATTATGTTCTCTTGATGTCTGTTAAATTCTAGTTGTTCAAAAACAGCTGAATTTTTATTCAGAGCTATGGGTTATGTAAATATGTGCTTATTTTCAAAGATTTGAATAATCACCTTGTAACAAGATCAAATTTGGTCTATGAGTTTATAATTTTAAACATGGCGACTTAAAGTCTTTTGTCATCCACAGTTATATATGATTTGCTGCTCATAAAACTAAAGCGTTGTTGGTTCTGTGTGTAGCTGTCCTCCTATAGGTTCCTATGGACTTTTTCTAGCCACTTTTATTGTATTCAGTACTTTGGGATGGCTCTGTAAACAGATGAAGCCAATAATGTATTAACAGTACCAACTGAGAGAAAGTATGGTTAACTGAGGTTACTAAAAACAAAAAGCAATTCAAATCAATTGGCAATCTACAAAAAGAGTTAAAGATTTTAAAAGCTATTATTAAAATTGCTATATTGGTATACTATGCTATGTTATATGTGTGTACATATTGTATGTCCACATGGGGAAATTTTATTAAGAGTTTTATTTTAAATGGCTTATAGATAAGATTGTCCATAAATTTAAGCTGCGAAAATCAATCAAAGATACATTTTAATTTGTGTGACCTGAATCTGTGCATCATATGTTTTAAACGTGTTGGTAGAAAGAAACTAAAATCATTTTAGATGGTTGTGCTTAAGTTTACTGGTTAAACAAACTACACCATGTTCGATATTTAAGAGGTGTTTTGAAATACATGATTCTTAAAATTTACAGAAGGCATTGGACCTTCTGGTAAATGTTTTCTTAAGTTGTTATCTAATGGTTGAAATGGTTTGCTAAGTATTCATGTAATATTGCTATTGTCAGCAAGTGATCTAGGACTTGCTCCCTCATTTCTCTATTCTAAGCCCAACTTGTTCTTTCATTTCTCTATTCTCTTCAAGGTAGGAAACTAATTATATTATGAAGGAATCTGTAGGATGCACAATTTAATCTTTAGACCTTATAAAAGAGATGGCTAACATTTTTCTGTAATAACATAGCCAAAATAAGAACTTAAATAATAATCTCATAGCTAGATTCACTTAGCCATCAGCGAAGTATACAGTAAGTAGAAAAAACCTCCCTTTCAGACCAAAGGGAAAGAAAGTTTTAAAGTGAGAATATAATTTTCCTCATGGGCATTGTCTACCTTAGAAAAACTACTACAGAACATGCCTGTGACTATAGACTTGTAGTTCAGGCCACCGAAGATTAGAGATGGGACTTGGGCACTCCCTTGACTTGCATCCTCTGGTCTGCTTTAACACAAACCAGGAGGAAAAGAAGCTCGGCATCAGAAACAATGGGTGGCAGGCCTATTAATGGCTGATCTGTACAGTGATCTGCCCTCAAGGAGACCCAACAGGCCAGTCCACTGCAGTGGCTTTCAATGTGGTAAGCCTGGGCTTCAGCAGAAGTCAGCTTGTGAAGAGCCCTGGCAGCTCTGCCAAGAGTTGGATCACTCGAAATGGACCTGCCCTGGAGTCGAAGGATGCCCAGGTCAGAGCCACAGATCTTATTGGCTCTAAGCTGAAAAGCCCTTCACTCAGCCCAACTTCCAAAGTGACCACTGCAGCTGAGGGGATGGTCAAGTAGGGTCAGCAACATTGCAGGCAGAACTGTAAATTTCTTGTTAGAGATGCCCCCTGCCTTTACCTGGCCAGCTCTCCTCCCAGGCCAGCCAAGTAATGAAAGTCAACAGAGTGCCTTACCCTAGGAGGTTCACACCTCCCTTAGGATATACCCCATGTGAAGAGATAGGTAGGTCTGGGCCTCTTAACTTACAAGGCCTAAAGCCCAACAGATTATTACCAAGCCCCTTCTATCAGGTTCTATTTGCCTCTCAATCAGAAAACTTAATTGTAGCTTAGACAGCACCTTTCTTAGCTCCTCTAATAATGACTCTTTCCTTTGTTCTAGACCTTGTCTAGCGAACTTGGGCCTCATTCCTTTGTAATCAACCTCTACTCTACCACCAATGGCTCTACTCCCAACCTGTGTGTACTGATGGTCCTCTTCCCAACTTAATGCTGTACAATTGTTCAAACCTGGTTAATGCCACTCTTAGGATCATTGGTTACTATCCTCACTCTGTCTTTTATGACCTTGTCTAAATATGATAAGAGTCGGCAAACTTGGAAGGCTTCCATAGCCTTGGCAACTCATGACGACAGCCTAGGATGGTTACTGGCGCCATAAAGTAGAGTGTCAATTTTTAGGTCAACAACAGGTGTCACTGTGCAGTTGCTCCTCATGTGGGATCTCTGTCCTTAATGTGCTGTAATTTTGATTTAATGCTATAACTAGTACTCCAACAGAATGTTTCACTTTGTGTTTCTATGTGGGTGGAAACTGTTGAAATCTTTATACTAAATTGATCTTTTGTATGTGAAATGAATCTTGATGTGAATGGAGGGGGAGAGGGAGAAGGAGAGGGGAGGTTTGCAGGTGGGAGGGAAGTTATGGGAGGGGAAATCATTATAACCCATAAGCTATACACTGGAAATTTATATTCATTAAATAAAAGTTAAAAAAAAATAAAACACGAATGTGTAGACGTTTGAACTGCATATGGCACGAATTAACATTTCCAGCACAAAACAAAATTTCCGTTATTGAAGTTCATTCTAAAATGTCACGTCCATTGATAATATCCAGAAAACACAAACACAGAGTTTGTAGCAAGATCTCAGATTGAGTTAGCCATAACACAAGAGGATATTTCTGGTTTCTTCCAGTCATATCTTAGCAAAGTTCTGTTGAACTGGATGGAATGCATTCAGGCAATCACAATCAAACTGGCTTTGGAGAACAGCAAAGTATTTTCTTAGGCAAGCGCATAAAAAGCCATCTATACAAACACAAATATCAACTTTGTTTGCAGCAATTGCTCTAGCTTTCTGGCTAGAAAAAACGAATGTGTTGCGTTTGTGTCTCCATGTGGAACTAATTAGTGTTTACCAGCACAAAAGAAAATATAACATGCTTAAATTCATTTAAAACCAAAATTCCATTGATAATATCAAGAAAACACAAAGCAGAGCTGGTAGCAAGATCTGAGATTGAGTTAGCCATAACACAAGAGGATATTTCTGGTTTCATCCAGTCATATCCGCACAAAGTGTTGTGGAACTGGTATGCAATGAACTCAGAAAATCACCCTCAAACTGGTGTGGGAGAAAAGTGAACTCTTTTTCTTGACCAAGTGGACAAAAAGTCATACTTACAAATAAAAATATCAGTTTAATTGCAACGATTGTTCTAGTTTTCAGCCCAGAAAACACGAACGTGTAGACGTTTGGCCTGCATGTGGAACCAATTGGCATTTCCAGCAAAAACGAAATTTTCTCTACTGAAATTCATTCAAAAACATAAAGTGAATTGATAATATCGAGAAAACACAAACCCAGATGTTGTAGCAAGATCTGGGATTGAGTTAGCCATAACACAAGAGGATATTTCTGGTTTCATCCAGTCATACCCCAAAAAAGTGTTGTGGAACTGGTATGCAATGGACTCAGAAAATCACCCTCAAACTAGCTTTGAAGAAAAGCAAACTCTTTTTCTTGGCGAAGTGCATAAAAAGTAATGTTTACAAATAAAAATATCATGTTTGTTTGCAACGATTGCTTTAGCTCTCTGCATAGAAAACACGAATGTGATGACGTTTGGCCTGCATATGGAAGCACTTAGCATTTCCAACACAAAACGAAATTTCCTCTAGAAATTCCTTCTAAAACGTAAAGTCCATTGATAATGTCCAGAAAACACAAACACAGAGTCTGTGGCAAGATCTGGGATTGAGTTAGCCATAACACAGGAAGATATTTCTTGTTTCATTCAGTCATATCTGGACAAAGTGCTGTGGAACTGCTGTGCAATGGACTCAGAAAATCACAGTGAAACTGATTTTGGAGAATAGCAAAGTATTTTGTTAGGCAAGTGCATAAAATCTCATGTATTCAAACATAAATATCATGTTTGTTTGTAGCAACTGCTCTAGTTTTTTGCCTAGACAGCACGAATGTGTTGAGTTTGTGTCTCACTGTGGAACTAATTAGTGTTTCCCAGAACAAAAGAAAATATATCCTGCTTAAATACATTCAAAACCATAAGATCCACTGGTAATATCAGGAAAACATCAAGCAGAGCCTGTAGCCAGAACTGGGATTGAGTTAGCCATAACAAAGTGGATATTTCTGGATTCATCCAGTCATATACGCACAAAGTGTTGTGGAACTGGTAAGCAATGGACTCACATAATCACCATCAAACTGGTTTTGTTGAATAGCAAAGTATTTTCTTAGGCAAGCGCATAAAATGTCATCAATACAAACACAAATATCAAGTTTCTTTGCAGGAATTGCTCTAGCTTTCTGTCTAGAAAACACGAATGGGTTGCATTTGTGTCTCCAAGTGGAACTAATTAGTGTTTCCCAGCACAATGAAAATATAACCTGCTTAAATTCATTCAAAAACAAAACTCCATTGATAATATCAAGAAAACACAAAGCAGAGCCTGTAGCAAGATCTGGGATTGAGTTAGCCATACAATAGGAAGATATTTCTGGTTTCCTCCAGTCAGATCAACACAAATTCTTGTGATCTGGTATGCAATGGACTCAGAAAATCACCCTCAAACTGGTTTTGTAGAAAAACAAACTCTTTTTCTTGGCCAAGTGCATAAAAAAGTCATGTTTACAAATAAAAATGTCATGTTTGTTTGCAACGATTGTTCTAGCTTTCTGCGTAGAGAACACGAATGTGAAGACGTTTGGCCTGCATATGGAACCAATTGGCATTTCGAACACAAAACGAAATTTCCTCTACTGAAATACATTCTAAAACATAAAGTCCATTGATAATATCCAGAAAATACAAACACAGAGTCTGTGGAAAGATATGGGATTTGGTTAGCCATAACAGAGGAGGATATTTCTGGTTTCATCCAGTGGTATCCTGACAAAGTGCTGAGGAACTGGTATGGAAGGGACTCAGATAATCACAGTCAAACTGGTTTTGGAGAATAGAAAAGAATTTACTTAGGCAAGTGCATAAAATGTCATCTAAACAAACACAAATATCATGTTTGTTTGCAGCAATTGCTCTAGCTTTCTGCCAGAAAAACACAAATGTGTTGAGTTTATGTCTCCATGAGGAACTAATTAGTGTTTCCCAGCACCAAAGAAAATATTCCCTGCTTAAATTCATTCAAAACCATAAAGTCAACTGATAATATCAGGAAAACACCAAGCAGAGCCTGTAGCAAGATCTGGGATTGAGTTAGCCATAATACAAGAGGATATTTCTGGTTTCCTCCAGTCATATCCAGAAAAGTGTTGTGAAACAGGCAAGCATTAGCCTCAGAAAGTCACGCTCAAACTGGGTTTGGGGAAAAGCAATCTTTTTCTTGTCCAAGTGGATAAAAAGTCATGTTTGCACATATAAATATCATGTTTGTTTGCAACGATTGCTCTAATTTTCTTCGTAGAAAACATGAATGACAACACGTTTGGCCTGCATATGGAAGCACTTAGCATTTCCAGCAAAAAATGAAATTTCCTCTAATGAAATTCATTCTAAAATGAAAAGTCCATTGATAATATCAAGAAAACACAAAGCAGAGCCTGTTGCAAGGTCTGAGATGGAGATAGCCATAACACAAGAGGATATTTCTTGTTTCATCCAGTCACATCTGGACAAAGTGTTGTGGAACTGGTATGCAATGGACTCAGATAATCACAGTTAAAACTAGTTTTGGAGAATAGCAAAGTATTTTCTTAGGCAAGTGCATAAAATGTCATCTATACAAACAGAAATATCATATTTGTTTGCAGCAACTGCTCTAAGTTTCTGCCTAGAAAGCACGAATGTGTTGAGTTTGTGTCTCCACGTGGAACTAATTAGTGTTTCCCAGCAACAAAGAAAATATTCCTGCTAAAATTCATTCAAAACCATGAGGTTAACTGATAATATCAGGAAAACACAAAGCAGAGCCTGTAGCAAGATCTGGGATTGAGTTAGCCATAACACAAGAGAATATTTCTGGTTTCATGCAGTCATATCCGGATAAAGTGTAGTGGAACTGGGATGCAATGGAATCAGAACATCACCCTCAAACTGGTTTTGGAGAAAAGCATACTCTTATTCGTGGCTATGTGGAAAAAAATTCACGTTTGCACATATAAATATCATGTTTGTTTACAACAATTGCTCTAGTTTTCAGCCTAGAAAACACGAATGTGTAGACGTTTGGCCTGCATATGTAACCAATTAGCATTTCCAGCACAAAGCGACATTTCCTCTACTGAAATTCATTCTAAAACATAAAGCCAATAATAATATTCTGAAAACCCAAACACAGAGTCGTTGCAAGATCTCGGATTGAGTTAGCCATAACACAAGAGGATACTTCTGCTTTCATCCAGTCATACCCCAAAAAGGTGTTGTGGAACTGGTATGACAAGGACCCAGAACATCACCCTCAAACTGGTTTTGGAGAAAAGCAAACTCTTTTTCTTGGCTAATTGGATAAAATATCATGTACACAAACACAAATACCATGTTTGTTTGCAGCAATTGCTGTAGTTTTTCTGCCTAGACAGCAGGAATGGGTTGAGTTTGTGTCTCCATGTGGTACTAATTAGTGTTTCCCAGCACCAAAGAAAATATTCCCTATTTAAATTCATTCAAAACCATAGAGTCCATTGATAATATCAAAAACCCAAAGCAGAGCCTGTAGCAAGATCTGGGATTGAGTTAGCCATAACACAAGAGGATATTTCTGGTTTCATCCAGTCATATCCTCACAAAGTGTTGTGGAACTGGTATGCAATGGACTCAGAAAATCACCCTCAAACTAGCTTTGAAGAAAAGCAAACTCTTTTTCTTGGCCAAGTGAATAAAAAGTCATGTGTGCAAATAGAAATCTCAGGATTGTTTGCAACAATAGCTCTAACTATCTGCATAGAAAACACGAATGTGAAGACGATTGGACTTCATATGGAGCCAATTAGCATTTCCAGCACAAAACAAAATTTCCTCTACTGAAATTCATTCAACACCGTAAAGTCCATGGATAATATCCAGAAAACACAAGCACAGAGTCTCTGTGAAGATCTGGGATTGAGTTAGCCATGACACAAGAGGATACTTCTGGTTTCATCCAGTCATATCCACACAAGTGCTGTGGAACTGGTATGCAATGGACTCAGATAATCACAGTGAAACTGGTTTTGGAGAATAGCAAAGTATTTTCTTAGGCAAGTGCATAAAATATCATCTACACAAACACAAATATCATATTTGTTTGCAGCAATTGCTGTAGTTTTCTGCCTAGACAGCAAGAATGTGTAGAGTTGGTGTCTCCATGTTGAACTAATTACTGTTTCTCAGCACAAAAGAAAATATCCCCGGCTTAAATTCATTTAAAAAACAAAAAGTCCATTCATAATATCAAGAAAGCACAAAGCAGAGTCTGTAACAAGATCTGGCATTGAGTTAGCCATAACACAAGAGGATACTTCTGGTTTCATCCAGTCATATCCACACAAAGTGCTGTGGAACTGGGATGCAATGGACTGAGATAATCACAGTGAAACTGGTTTTGGAGAATAGCAAAGTATTTTCTTAGGCAAGTGCATAAAATGTCATCTACACAAACACAAATATCATGTTTGTTTTCAGCAATTGCTGTAGTTTTCGCATAGACAGCATGAATGTGTTGAGTTTGTGTCTCCATGTGGCACTAATTAGTGTTTCCCAGCACCAAAGAAAATATTCCCTGCTTAAATTCATTCAAAATCCTGAAGTCAATGGATAATCTCAAAAAACACAAAGCAGACCTGTAGCAAGATCTAGGATTGAGTTAGCCATAAACAAGAGGATATTTCTGGTTTCATACAGTCATTTCCGGACAAAGTGTTGTGGAACTGGTATGCAATGGACTCAGAAAATCACCCTCAAACTGGGTTGGAGAAAAGCAAACTCTTTTTCTTGGCCAAGTGCATAAAAAGTCATCTTTGCAAATATAAATATCATGTTTGTTTGCAACGATTGCTCTAGCTTTCTGCGTAGAAAACACGAATGTGAAGACATATGGCCTGCATATGGAAGCACTTAGCATTTACAGCACAAAACAAAATTGCCTCTACTGAAATTCATTCTAAAACGTAAAGTCCATGGATAATATCCAGAAAACACAAACACAGAGGTTGTAGCAAGATCTGGGATTGAGTTAGCCATAACACAAGAGGATACTTCTGCTTTCATCCAGTCATATCCACACAAAGTGCTGTGCAACTGGGATGCAATTTACTGAGATAATCACAGTGAAACTGGTTTTGGAGAATAGCAAAGTATTTTCTTAGGCAAGTGCATAAAATGTCATCTACACAAACACAAATATCTTGTTGGTTTGCAGCAATTACTGTAGTTTTCTGCCTAGACAGCACGAATGTGTGGGTTTGTGTCTCCATGTTGAATTAATTAGTGTTTCCCAGTACCAAAGAAAATATTCCTTATTTAAATTCATTCAAAATGTGTGGGTTTGTGTCTCCATGTTGAATTAATTAGTGTTTCCAAGTACCAAAGAAAATATTCCCTATTTAAATTCATTCAAAACCATAAAGTCCATTGATAATATCAAAAACCCAAAGCAGAGCCTGTAGCAAGATCTGGGATTGAGTTAGCCATAACACAAGAGGATATTTCTGGTTTCATCCAGTCATATCCTCACAAAGTGTTGTGGAACTGGTATGCAATGGACTCAGAAAATCACCCTCAAACTAGCTTTGAAGAAAAGCAAACTCTTTTTCTTGGCCAAGTGAATAAAAAGTCATGTGTGCAAATAGAAATCTCAGGATTGTTTACAACAATAGCTCTAACTATCTGCATAGAAAACAGGAATGTGAAGACGATTGGACTTCATATGGAGCCAATTAGCATTTCCAGCACAAAACAAAATTTCCTCTACTGAAATTCATTCAACACCATAAAGTCCATGGATAATATCCAGAAAACACAAGCACAGAGTCTCTGTGAAGATCTGGGATTGAGTTAGCCATGACACAAGAGGATACTTCTGGTTTCATCCAGTCATATCCACACAAGTGCTGTGGAACTGGTATGCAATGGACTCAGATAATCACAGTGAAACTGGTTTTGGAGAATAGCAAAGTATTTTCTTAGGCAAGTGCATAAAATATCATCTACACAAACACAAATATCATATTTGTTTGCAGCAATTGCTGTAGTTTTCTGCCTAGACAGCAAGAATGTGTAGAGTTGGTGTCTCCATGTTGAACTAATTACTGTTTCTCAGCACAAAAGAAAATATCCCCGGCTTAAATTCATTTAAAAAACAAAAAGTCCATTCATAATATCAAGAAAGCACAAAGCAGAGTCTGTAACAAGATCTGGCATTGAGTTAGCCATAACACAAGAGGATACTTCTGGTTTCATCCAGTCATATCCACACAAAGTGCTGTGGAACTGGGATGCAATGGACTGAGATAATCACAGTGAAACTAGTTTTGGAGAATAGCAAAGTATTTTCTTAGGCAAGTGCATAAAATGTCATCTACACAAACACAAATATCTTGTTGGTTTGCAGCAACTGCTGTAGTTTTCTGCCTAGACAGCACGAATGTGTGGGTTTGTGTCTCCATGTGGAACTAATTAGTGTTTCCCAGTACCAAAGAAAATATTCCCTATTTAAATTCATTCAAAACCATAAAGTCCATTGATAATATCAAAAAACACAAAGCAGAGCCTGTAGCAAGATCTGGGATTGAGTTAGCCATACCACAAGAGGATATTTTGGTTTCATCCAGTCATATCCGGACAAAGTGTTGTGGAACTGGTATGCAATGGACTCAGAAAATCACCCTCAAACTGGTTTTGGAGAAAAGCAAACTCTTTTTCTTGGCCAAGTGGATAAAAAGTCATGCTTGCAAATATGAATATCATATTTGTTTGCAAGGATTGCTCTAGCTTTCTGCGTAGAAAACACGAATGTGAACACGTTTGGCCTGCATATGGAAGCACTCAGCATTTCCAGCACAAAACAAAATTTCCTCCACTGAAATTCCTTCTAAAACCTAAAGTCCACGGATAATATCCAGAAAACACAAACACAGAGGTTGTAGCAAGATCTGGGATTGAGTTAGCCATAACAAAAGAGGATATTTTTTGTTTCATCCAGTCATATCCACACAAAGTGTTGTGGAACTGGTATGCAATGGACTCAGAACATCACCCTGAAACTGGTTTTGGAGGAAAGCAAACTCATTTTCTTGGCCAAGTGGATTAAAAGTCATGTTTGCAAATATAAATATCATGTTTGTTTGCAACGATTGCTCTAGCTTTCTCCATAGAAAACACAAATGTGAACACGTTTGGCCTGCATATGGAAGCACTTAGCATTTCCAGCACAAAACAAAATTTCCTCTACTGAAATTCATTCTAAAATGTAAAGTCCATTGATAATATCCAGAAAACACAAACACAGAGGTTGTAGCAAGATGTGGGATTGAGTTAGCCATAACACAAGAGGATATTTCTGGTTTCATCTACTCATTTCCGGAAAAAGTGTTGTGGAACTGGTATGCAAAGGACTCAGATAATCACAGTGAAACTGGTTTTGAAGAATAGCAAAGTATTTTCTTAGGCAAGTGCATAAAATGTCATCTACACAAACACAAATATCATGTTTGTTTGCAGCAATTGCTGTAGTTTCGCCTAGACAGCAAGAATGTGTTGAGTTTGTGTCTCTATGTGGCACTAATTATTGTTTCCCAGCACCAAAGAAAATATTCCCTGCTGAAATTCATTCAAAACCATAAAGTCCATTGATAATATTAAAAAACACAAAGCAGAGTCTGTAGCAAGTTCTGGGATTGAGTTAGCCACAACACAAGTGGATATTTCTGGTTTCATCCATTAACATCCAAACAAAGTGCTATGGAGCTGGTATGGAATGGACTCAGATAATCACCCTCAAACTGGTTTTGGAGAAAAGCAAACTCTTTTTCTTGGCCAAGTGGATAAAAAGTCATGTTTGCAAATATAAATATCAGGTTTGTTTGCAACGATTGCTCTACTTTCTGGGTAGAAAACAGGAATGTGAAGACGTTTGGCCTGCATATGGAAGCACTTAGCATTCTCAGCACAGAACAAAAATTCCTCTACTGAAATGACTTCTGAAACGTAAAGTCCATTGATAATATCCAGAAAACACAAACACAGTGGTTGTAGCAAGATGTGGGATTGAGTTAGCCATAACACAAAAGGATATTTCTGGTTTCAACCAGTCATATCCACACAAAGTGCCGTAGAACTGGTATGCAAAGGACTGAGAAAATCACCCTAAAACTGGTTTTGGAGAATAGCAAAGTATTTTCTTAGGCAAGTGCATAAAATGTCATCTACACAAACACAAATATCATGTTTGTTTGCAGCAATTGCTATAGTTTTCTGCCTAGACAGCACGAATGTGTTGAGTTTGTGTCTCCATGTGGAACTAATTAGTGTTTCCCAGCACCAAAGATAATATCCCCTGGTTAAATTCATTCAAAACCATAATGTCCATTGATAATATCAAAAAACACAAAGCAGAGAATGTAGCAAGATCTGGAATTTAGTTAGCCACAACACAAATGGATATTTCTGGTTTCATCCAGTCATATCCACACAAAGTTCTGTGCATCTGGGATGACAAGGACTCAGAAAATCACCCTCAAACTCGTTTTGGAGAATAGCAAAGTATTTTCTTAGGAAGTGCATAAAATCTCATCTATGCAAACACAAATATCATGTTTGCTTGCAGCAATTGCTGTAGTTTTCTGCCTAGACAGCAGAATGTGTTGAGTTTGTGTCTCCTTGTGGAACTAATGAGTTTTTCCCAGCACCAAAGAACATATTCCCTGCTTAAATTCATTCAAAACCATAAAGTCCATTGGTAATATCCAAAAACACAAAGCAGACCTGTAGCAAGATCTGGGATTGAGTTAGCCATAACACAAGAGGATATTTCTGGTTTCAAACAGTCATTTCTGGACAAAGTGTTGTGGAATTGGTATGCAATGGACTCAGAAAATCACCATCAAACTGGTTTTGGAGGAATGCAAACACTTTTTCTTGGCCAAGTGGATAAAAAGTCATGTTTGCAAATATGAATATCATATTTGTTTGCAAGGATTGCTCTAGCATTCTGCATAGAAAACACAAATGTGAAGACGTATGGCCTGCATATGGAAGCACTTAGCATTTCCAGCACAAAACAAAATTTCCTCTACTGAAATTCCTTCTAAAACGTAAAGTCCATTGATAATATCCAGAAAACACAAACACAGAGGTTGTTTCAAGATGTGGGATTGAGTTAGCCATAGCACAAGAGGATATATCTGGTTTCATCCAGTCATATCAACACAAAGTGTGTGGAACTGGTATGCAATGGACTCAGAACATCACCCTGAAACTGGTTTTGGAGGAAAGCAAACTCTTTTTCTTGGCCAAGTGGCTAAAAAGTCAGTTTTGCAAATATAAGTATCATGTTTGTTTGCAACAATTGCTCTAGCTTTCTGCATAGAAAACATGAATGTGAAGATGTATGGCCTGCATATGGAAGCACTTAGCTTTTTCAGGACAAAACAAAATTTCCACTACTGAAATTCATTCTAAAACTCAAAGTCCATTGATAATATCCAGAAAACACAAACACAGAGGTTTTAGCAAAATCTGAGATTGAGTTAGCCATAACACAAGAGGATATTTCTTGTTTCATCCAGTCATATCCACACAAAGTGCTGTGGAACTGGTATGCAAAGGACTCAGATAATCACAGTCAAACTGGTTTTGGAGAATAGCAAAGTGTTTTCTTAGGCAAGTGCATAAAATGTCACCTACACAAACACAAATCTCATGGGTTTTTTAGTTTTTTTTAACTTTTATTTAATGAATATAAATTTCCAGTGTACAGCTTATGGATTACAATGGATTAACCCTCCCATAACTTCCTTCCCACCCACAACCCTCCCCTCTCCCGCTCCCTCTACTCCTCCATTCGCATCAAGATTCATTTCACATACAAAAGATCAATTTAGTATAAAGATTTCAACAGTTTCCACCCACATAGAAACACAAAGTGAAACATTCTGTTGGAGTACTAGTTATAGCATTAAATCAAAGTTACAGCACATTAAGGACAGAGATCCCACATGAGGAGCAACTGCACATTGGCTCCTGTTGTTGACCCAACAAATTGACACTCTAGTTTATGGAGCCAGTAACCATCCTAGGCTGTCATCATGAGTTGCCAAGGCTATGGAAGCCTTCCAAGTTTGCCGACTCTGATCATATTTAGACAAGGTCATAAAAGACAGAGTGAGGATAGTAACCAATGATCCTAAGAGTGGCATTTACCAGGTTTGAACAATTGTACAGCATTAAGTTGGGAAGAGGACCATCAGTACACACAGGTTGGGAGTAGAGCCATTGGTGGTAGAGTAGAGGTTATGATTACAAAGGAATGAGGCCCAAGTGTGCTAGACAGGGTCTAGAACAAAGGACAGAGTCATTATTAGAGGAGCTAAGAAAGGTGCTGTCTAAGCTACAATTAAGTTTTCTGATTTAGAGGCAAATAGAACCTGATAGAAGGGGCTTGATAATAATCTGTTGGGCTTTAGGCCTTGTAAGTTAAGAGGCCCAGACCTACCTATCTCTTCACATGGGGTATATCCTAAGGGAGGTGTGAACCTCCTAGGGGAAGGCACTCTGTTGACTTTCATTACTTGCCTGGGCTGGGAGGAGAGCTGGCCAGGTAAAGGCAGGGGGCATCTCTAACAAGAAATTTATAGTTCTGCCTGCAATGTTCCTGACCCTACTTGACCATCCCCTCAGCTGCAGTGGTCACTTTGGAAGTTGGGCTGAGTGAAGGGCTTTTCAGCTTAGAGCCAATAAGATCTGTGGCTCTGACCTGGGCATCCTTCGACTCCAAGGCAGGTCCATTTCCAGTGATCCGACTCTTGGCAGAGCTGCCAGGGCTCTTCACAAGCTGACTTCTGCTGAAGCCCAGGCTTACCACTTTGAAAGCCACTGCAGTGGACTGGCCTGTTGGGTCTCCTTGAGGGCAGATCACTGTACAGATCAGCCATTAATAGGCCTGCCACCCATTGTTTCTGATGCCGAGCTTTCTTTTCCTCCTGGTTTGTGTTAAAGCAGACCAGAGGATGCAAGTCAAGGGAGTGCCCAAGTCACATCTCTAATTTTCGGTGGCCTGAACTACAAGTCTATAGTCACAGACATGTTCTATATTAGTTTTTCTAAGGTAGACAATACCCATGAGGAAAATTATATTCTCACTTTAAAACTTTCTTTCCCTTTGGTCTGAAAGGGAGGTTTTTTCTACTTACTGTATACTTCGCTGATGGCGAAGTGAATCTAGCTATGAGATTATTATTTAAGTTCTTATTTTGGCTATGCTATTACAGAAAAATGTTAGCCATCTCTTTTATAAGGTCTAAAGATTAAATTGTACATCCTACAGATTCCTTCATAATAGAATTAGTTTCCTACCTTGAAGTGAATAGAGAAATGAAAGAATAAGTTGGGCTTAGAATAGAGAAATGAGGGAGCAAGTCCTAGATCGCTTGCTGACAATAGCAATATCACATGAATACTTAGCAAACCGTTTCAACCATTAGATAACAACTTAAGAAAACATTTACCAGAAGGTCCAATGCCTTCTATAAATTTTATGAGTCATGTATTTGAAAACACCTCTTAAATATCGAACATGGTGTGGTTTCTTTAACCAGTAAACTTAAGCACAACCATATAAAATGTTTTTAGTTTCTTTCTACCAACAAGTTTAAAACATGATACACAGATTCAGGTCACACAAATTAAAATGTATCTTTGATTGATTTTCGCAGCTTAAATTTATGGACAATCTTATCTATAAGCCATTTAAAATAAAACTCTTAATAAAATTTCCTATGTGGACATACAATATGTACACACATATAACATAGCATAATAGACCAATATAGCAATTTTAATAATAGCTTTTAAAATCATTAACTCTTTTTGTAGATTGCCAATTGATTTGAATTGCTTTTTGTTTTTAGATTACTTCAACACATTGCTTTAACAGAGCATCAGAGTTTAATTATATGTCAAAGAGAAATTGAGCTTCCTGTGATCTTTTGCAGTGAGGTTTCCTTCCTTTACCTTCTTTCATATTGGTGACCATGTTTCTGTGTTTCTGTGTGTAACACATCTTTAAGCATCTTTTGCAGGGCAGGATGAGTGGCAACAAATTCTTTCAGTTTCTGTTTGCTATGAAAAGTCTTAATTTCACCTTCATTCACAAATGAGAGCTTTGCAGGATATAATATTCTGGGCTGGCAGTTTTTCTCTCTTAGTACCTGGGCTATGTCTCACCATTCCCTTCTAGCTTGTAGGGTTTCTGATGAGAAGTCTGCTGTGAGTCTAATTGGAGATCCTCTGAGAGTAATCTGACGTTTCTCTATTGCACATTTTAGGATCTTTTCTTTATGTTTCACTGTGGTGAGTTTGATTACAATGTGTCGTGGTGAGGATCTCTTTTGGTCATGTTTATTAGGGGTTCTATAAGCTTCCTGTACTAAGATGCCT
Source organism: Lepus europaeus (assembly GCF_033115175.1). Classification (NCBI taxonomy): domain Eukaryota; kingdom Metazoa; phylum Chordata; class Mammalia; order Lagomorpha; family Leporidae; genus Lepus; species Lepus europaeus. The sequence goes on from NC_084832.1 coordinate 84,732,247, forward strand.
CTGTCCTTCTCCAAACCTGGGAAATTTTCTGCTAGTATCTCACTGAAAATGCCTTCTAATCCTTTCTTCCTCCCCATGCCTTCAGAAACTCCTAGAACCCGAATGTTGGTTTTTTTAATAGTATCCTGTAGATTCCCGACAATATTTTTTAGATTTCTAATTTCTTCTTCTTTTCTTTGGTTTGCCTATTTCCTTTCCTGTTCTCTGTCTTCTAAGTCTGATATTCTCTCTTCTGCCTTGCCCATTCTGTTTTTAAGGCTCTCTAATGGTTTGTCATTTGATCTATTGAATTCTTCATTTCATTGTGGTTTTTTGTCACTATCACAGTTTCATGTTCTACTAGTTGTTTCATTTCATTTTGATTCCTCCTTAATATTTCATTTTCACGAGAGAGATTTTCTAAATTGTCCATTAAGGATTCCTGTAATTCAAGAATTTGTTTTTGAGAACTTCTTAATGTTCTTATCAATTTTTTGAGATCTGCTTCTTGCATTTCTTCTATCTCATCATCTTCATAATCTTGGCTTGGGGTGTCTTTTTCATTTGGGGGCGTCATAGTGTCTTCCTTGTTCTTGTTACCTTGGTTTTTGCGTTTGTTGTATGGCATCTTGGAGATATTTGGTTTCTTCACTGTGGTGTTTTTTCTTGTTACACTATGGCTCTATATTAAGTGGACTGTCTGCTTTTGGTGGAGCCTTAGAGGCTTGAGATGAGTGTGGACTGAGAGCTGTGTTTGGTTCCTCAGGGTTGAGGGTGTGTCAAAGATGACACTCCCAGGTTAGGCGTGGTAAATCTCTCTTTCTTTTTTTTTTGATTCAAAAGGGAAATAATTCTGCACAACTGAACATAATTGGAGGTAGTTAGCAGGCGATTGATATACCCACAGGAGCCAGAGATCGGAAGCTCTTTCCCAAGGACCACACAGGGAATCTCTGCTGCCCTGGGTGTGGGTTCCAATTCTCCTGCAGTCTCCCACTGGGTTGCCAAGTTAGATGCTAATCTCCTGTTATTTCACCCCTCCCCCCAGAGTCATGTTTTTCTGCTAGGCTCAGGGCCAGTGCAGACCTGAGGTCGCCCTGCTTATGACGTTTGTCCAAAATGGCGCCTGCTCTTTGTCTTGCTCGCCTTTGAGGGGTGAGCGGAGAGAGAGAAACTCGTGTCCGTATTGGTCACTTTTTTTTTTCCTCTCTCTCTTCTAGTTAGCCTGGTGAACTTTTCCCCATGGAGTTTCAAGCCTCGTTCCCTCTAGCCTCCTCTTTCCGCTTGCCTGCTGGTATCTCGGGCTATGGAGGTTCGGCTCACCTCGCGTTCCAGCGCTGCTGTGTTGAGTCTGCCGCTGGTGTCCCGAACTTGGGCTCCCACACTCTCCATGCAGGTCCACTGTGAATCACTAGTTCTGGAAGAGTTTCCGCTGCTGTTTCTTCCCCTACTCTTCCTTGACCCTGCAGTATCTCCACTTACATTAACCTGTGTGTCTTGCTGAACTATCAATTTGCTCCCTTCCTATTCCACCATCTTCCAAATATCATGTTTGTTTGCAGCAATTGCTGTAGTTTTTTGCCTAGACAGTAGGAATGAGTTGAGTTTGTGTCTCCTTGTGGAACTACTTAGTGTTTCCCAGCACCAAAGAAAATATTCCCTGCTTAAATTCATTCAAAACCATAAAGTCCATTGACACTATCAAAAAACACAAAGCAGAGCCTATAACAAGGTCTGGGATTGAGTTAGCCATAACACAAGAGGATTTTTCTGGTTTTCATCCAGTCATATCCTCAAAAAGTGTTGTGGAACTAGTATGCAATGGACTCAGAAAATCACCATCAAACTGGTCCTGGAGAAAGCCAAACTCTTTTTCTTGGCCAAGTGCATAAAAAGTCATGCTTGCACATATAAATATCATGTTTGTTTGCAACGATTGCTCTAGCTTTCTGCGCAGAAAACACGAATGTGAAGATGTTTGGCCTGCATATGGAAGCACTTAGCATTTTGAGCACAAAACAACATTTCCTCTACTGAAATTCATTCTAAAAGATAAAGTCCATTGATAATATCCAGAAAACACAAACACAGAGGTTGTAGCAAGATCTGGAACTGAGTTAGCCCTAACAAAAGAGGATATTTCTGGTTTCATCCAGTCATATCCACACAAAGTGCTGTGGAACTGGTATGCAAAGGACTCAGAAATTCATCCTCAAACTCGTTTTGGAGAATAGCAAAGTATTTTCTTAGGCAAGTGCATAAAATGTCATCGACACAAACACAAATATCATGTTTGTTTGCAGCAATTGCTGTAGTTTTCTGCCTAGACAGCACGAATGTGTTGAGTTTGTGTCTCCATGTGGAACTAATTAGAGTTTCCCAGCACCAAAGAAAATATTCCCTGCTTAAATTAATTCAAAACCATAAAGTCCATTGATAATATCAAAAAACACAAAGCAGACCTGTAGCAAGATCTGGGATTGAGTTAGCCATAACACAAGAGGATATTTATGGTTTCATCCAGTCATTTCCCGACAAAGTGTTGTGTAACTGGTAGGCCAATGCCTCAGAAAATCACCCTCAAACTGGTTTTGGAGAAAAGCAAAGTATTTTCTTAGGCAAGTGCATAAAATATCATCGACACAAACACAAATATCATGTTTGTTTGCAACGATTGCTCTAGCTTTCTGCGTAGACACACGAATGTGAAGACGTATGGCCTGCATTTGGAAGCACTTAGCATTCTCAGCACAGAACAAAATTTCCTCTACTGAAATTCCTTCTAAAACATAAAGTCCATTGATAATATCCAGAAAACACAAACACAGAGGTTGTAGCAAGATCTGGGTTTGAGTAAGCCATAACACAAGTGGATATTTCTGGTTTCATCCAGTCATATCCACACAAAGTGCCGTGGAACTGGTATGCCAAGGACTCAGAAAATCACCCTCAAACTGGTTTTGGAGAATAGCAAAGTATTTTCTTAGGCAAGTGCATAAAATGTCATCTACACAAACACAAATCATGTTTGTTTGCAGCAATTGCTGTAGTTTTCTGCCTACACTGCGCGAATGGGTTGAGTTTGTGTCTCCATGTGGAACTAATTAGAGTTTCCCAGCACAAAAGAACATATTCCCTGCTTAAATTCATTCACCACCATAAAGTCCATTGATAATATCAAAAAACACAAAGCAGGGTCTGTAGCAAGATCTGGGATTTAGTTAGCCACAACACAAGTGGATATTTCTGGTTTCATACAGTCATTTCCGGACAAAGCGTTGTGGAACTGGTATGCAATGGACTCAGAACATCACCCTCAAACTGGTTTTGGAGAAAAGCAAACTTTTTCTTGGCCAAGTGGATAAAATGTCATGTTTGCAAATATAAATATCATGTTTGTTAGCAACGTTTGCTCTAGATTTCTGCGTAGAAAACAAGAATGTGAAGACGTTTGGCCTGCATATGGAAGCACTTAGCATTTCCAGCACAAAACAAAATTTGCTCTACTGAAATTCCTTCTAAAACGTAAAGTCCATTGATAATATCCAGAAAACACAAACACAGAGGTTGTAGCAAGATCTGGGATTGAGTTATCCATAACACAAGAGGATATTTCTGGTTTCATCCAGTCATATCCACACAAAGTGCTGTGCAACTGGTATGCTCAGGACTCAGAAAATCACCCTCCAACTGGTTTTGGAGAATAGCAAAGTATTTTCTTAGGCAAGTGCATAAAATGTCACCTACACAAACACAAATATCATGTTTGTTTGGAGCAATTGCTGTAGTTTTCTGCCTAGACAGCACGAATGTGTTGAGTTTGTGTCTCCATGTGGCACTAATTTGTGTTTCCCAGCACCAAAGTAAATACTCCCTGCTTAAATTCATTCAAAACCATAAAGTCCAATGATAATATCAAAAAACACAAACACACAGGTGTAGCAAGATGTGGGATTAAGTTAGCGATAAAACAAGAGGATATTTCTGGTTTCATCCAGTCATATCCACACAAAGTGCTGTGGAACTGGTATGCCAAGGACTTAGAAAATCACCCTCAAACTCGTTTTGGAGAATAGCAAAGCATTTTCTTAGGCAAGTGCATAAAGTGTCATCTACACAAACACAAATATCATGTTTGTTTGCAGCAATTGCTGTAGTTTTCTGCCTAGACAGCATGAATGTGTTGAGTTTGTGACTCCATGTGGAACTAATTAGTGTTTCCCAGCAAAAAAGAAAATATTCCCTGCTTAAATTCATTCAAAACCAACCATCTATCCAATAATGATCCATACAGGCTGAAAGTGAAAGGCTGGAAATAGATATACCATGCCAAAAGAAATGAAAAAAAGTGGGCGTAGCCATCTTAATATCGGACAACATAAACTTTACCACAAAAACTGTTAGGAGAGACAAAGAGAAGCACTATATAATGATTAAGGGATCCATTCAACAGGAAGATATAACGATTATCAATGTATATGCACCTAATTACAGGGCACCAGCTTATTTAAAAGACTTGTTAAGGGACTTAAAGGGAGACTTAGACCCCAATACAATAGTACTGGGGGACTTCAATACTCCACTCTCAGAGAGAGACAGATCATCAGGACAGAAGATCAACAAGGAGACAGTAGATTTAAATGACACTATTGCCCAAATGGATCTAACAGATATCTACAGAACATTTCATCCTACATCTAAGGACTTTACATTCTTCTCAGCAGTACATGGAACCTTCTCTAGGATTGACCACATGCTAGGCCATAAAGCAAGTCACAGCAAATTCAAAAGAATTAGAATCATACCATGCAGCTTCTCAGACCACAAAGGAATGAAATTGGAAATTAGAAACTCGGGAATCCCTAGAGCACATGCAAACACATGGACATTGAACAACATGCTCCTGAATGAACAATGGGTCATAGAAGAAATTAAAAGAGAAATCAAAAATTTTCTGGAAGTAAATGAGAATATCAGCACAACATACCAAAACCTCTGGGATACAACAAAAGCAGTGTTAAGAGGAAAGTTTATATCAATAGGTGCCTACATCAAGAAATTGGAAAGGCACCAAATAGATGAGCTTTCAAGTCATCTCAAGGATCTAGAAAATCTGCAGAAAACCAAACCCAAACCCAGTAGGAGAAGAGAAATAATTAAAATCAAAGAAGAAATCAACAGGATTGAATCCAAAAAAAATTACAAAAATCAGCCAAACAAGGAGCTGTTTTTTTGAAAAAATAAACAAAATTCATACCCTATTGGCCCAACTCACTAAAAAAAGGAAGAGAAAAGACCCAAATCAATAGGATCAGAGATGAAAAGGGAAACGTAACAACAGACGCCGCAGAAATAAAAAGAATCATCAGAAATTACTACAAGGACTTGTATGCCAGCAAACAGGGAAATCTATCAGAAATGGACAGATTCTTGGACACATACAACCTACCTAAATTGAGCCAGGAAGACATAGAAAACCTAAACAGACCCATAACTGACACAGAAATTGAAACAGTAATAAAGGCCCTCCCAACAAAGAAAAGCCCATGGCCAGATGGATTCACTGCTGAGTTCTACCAGACATTTAGAGAAGAACGAACTCCAATTCTTCTCAAACTATTCAGAGCAATCAAAAAGAGGGAATCTTCCCAAATTCTTTCTATGAAGCCACCATCACCTTAATTCCTAAGCCAGAAAGAGATGCAACATTGAAAGAGAATTACAGACCAATATCCCTGATGAACATAGATGCAAAAATACTCAATAAAATTCTGGCCAATAGAATGCAACAATAGAAAGATCATCCACCCAGACCAAGTGGGATTCATCCCCGGTATGCAGGGATGGTTCAACATTCGCAAAACAATCAACGTAATACACTACATCAACAGACTGCAGAAGAAAAACCATATGATTCAATCAATAGACACAGAGAACGCATTTGATAAAATACAACACCCTTTCATGATGAAAACTCTAAGCAAACTGGGTATGGAAGGAACATTCCTCAATACAATCAAAGCAATCCATGAAAAACCCACGGCCAACATCCTATTGAATGGGAAAAAGTTGGAAGCATTTCCGCTGAGATCTGGTACCAGACAGGGATGCCCTCTCTCACCACTGCTATTCAATATAGTTCTGGAAGTTTTAGCCAGAGCTATTAGGCAAGAAAAAGAAATTAAAGGGATACAAATCAGGAAGGAAGAACTCAAACTATCCCTCTTTGCAGATGATATGATTCTATATTTAGGGGACCCAAAGAACTCTACTAAGAGGCTGCTGGTACTCATCGAAGAGTTTGGCAAAGTAGCAGGATATAAAATCAATGCACAAAAATCAACAGCCTTTGTATACACAGGCAATGCCACGGCTGAGGAAGAACTTCTAAAATCAATCCCATTCACAATAGCTACAAAAACAATCAAATACCTTGGAATAAACTTAACCAAGGACGTTAAAGATCTCTACGATGAAAACTACAAAACCTTACAGAAAGAAATAGAAGAGGATACCAAAAAATGGAGAAATCTTCCATGCTCATGGATTGGAAGAATCAATATCATCAAAATGTCTATTCTCCCAAAAGCAATTTATACATTCAATGCAATACCAATCAAGATACCAAACACCTTCTTCTCAGATCTGGATAAAATGATGCTGAAATTCATATGGAGACACAGAAGACCTTGAATAGCCAAAGCAATCCTGTACAATAAAAACAAAGCCGGAGGCATCACAATACCTGATTGCAGGACATACTACAGGGCAGTTGTTATCAAAACAGCATGGTACTGGTACAGAAACAGATGGATAGACCAATGGAACAGAATAGACACACCAGAAATCAATCCAAACATCTACAGCCAACTTATATTTGACCAAAGATCCAAATCTAATCCCTGGAATAAGGACAGTCTATTCAATAAATGGTGCTGGGAAAATTGGATTTCCATGTGCAGAAGCTTGAAGCAAGACCCATACCTATCACCTTACACAAAAATTCACTCAACATGGATTAAAGACTTAAATCTACGATCCAAAACCATCAAATTATTAGAGAGCATTGGAGAAACCCTGCAAGATATAGGTACAGGCAAAGACTTCTTGTAAAAGACCCCAGGAGCACAGACAGTCAAAATCAAAATTAACATTTGGGATTGCATCAAATTGAGAAGTTTCTGTACTTCAAAAGAAACAGTCAGGAAAGTGAAGAGGCAACCGACAGAATGGGAAAAAATATTTGCAAACTATACTACAGATAAAGCATTGATAACCAGAATCCACAAAGAAATCAAGAAAATCCACAACAACAAAACAAACAACCCACTTAAGAGATGGGCCAAGGACCTCAATAGACATTTTTTGAAAGAGGAAATCCAAATGGCCAACATACACATGAAAAAATGTTCAAGATCACTAGCAATCAGAGAAATGCGAATCAAAACCACAATGAGGTTTCACCTCACCCCGGTGAGAATGGCTCACATTCAGAAATCTACCAACAACAGATGCTGGAGAGGATGTGGGGAAAAAGGGACACTAACCCACTGTTGGTGGGAATGCAAACTGGTTAAGCCACTATGGAAGTCAGTCTGGAGATTCCTCAGAAACCTGAACATAACCCTACCATTCAACCCAGTCATCCCACTCCTTGGAATTTACCCAAAGGAAATTAATTTGGCTAACAAAAAAGCCATCTGCACATTAATGTTTATTGCAGCTCAATTCACAATAGCTAAGACCTGGAACCAACCCAAATGCCCATCAACACTAGACTGGATAAAGAAACTATGGGACATGTACTCTATGGAATACTATACAGCAGTAAGAAACAACGAAACCCCGTCATTTGCAACAAGATGGAGGAATCTGGAAAACATCATGCTGAGTGAATTAAGCCAGTCCCAAAGAGACAAATATCATTTGTTTTCCCTGATCGGTGACAACTAACTGAGCACCAAAGAGGAAACCTGTTAAGTGAAATGGACACTATAAGAAACAATGACCTGATCAGCTCTTGTCCTGACTTTAGATGTACAATGTAATACTTTATCCTTTTTAGTATTTGTTGTTGTTGTTGTTGTTCTAGTACTAGTGGTTGAACTCTGTAATTAACACACAATTATTCTTAGATGTTTAAATTTTCACAGAAAAGTGATCCCTGTTAAATTTAAGAGTGGAAAAAGAGAGAGAGGAGATGTACAATTTGGAAGATGCTCAGTGTGACTTGCCAGAAATGGTGGAGTTAGAAATGTGCCAGGGGATTCCAACACAATCCCATCAAGGTGGCATGTACCAATGCCATCGCACTAGTCCAAGTGATCAATTTCAGCTCACAATTGATGGCTCTGATAGGTCTAAGAATCAAAGGGATCACACAAACAAGTGTCTGCTAACACAAACTGATAGAATCAAAAAGGGAGAGAAAGATCCAACATGGGAATCGGGATACACAGCAGACTCGTAGAATGGCAGATGTCCTAAGCAACACTCTGGCCTCAGAATCAACCCTCAAGGCATTCGGATCTGGCTGAAGAGCCCATGAGAGTATAGTAGGCATGGAAAGCCAAGATATCATGGAAAAAAAAAGACCTAAATGAAAGATCTCTGTGAGTGAGATCCCAGTGGAAAGAACGGGGCCATCAAAGAAGGAGGTACCTTTCTCTGAAGGGAGGAGAGAACTTCCACTTTGACTATGACCCTATCAGAATAAGATTAAAGTCAAAGTCAGCAAACTCTAAAGGCTTCCATAGCCATGGCAACTCATGACTAGAGCCTAGGGAGATTACTGACGTCATGAACAGGGGTGTCAAATTGTTAAGTCAGCAACAGGAGTCACTGTGTACTTACACCCCATGTGGGATCTGTCCTTAATGTGTTGTCTAATGTGAAGTGATGCTATAACTAGTACTGAAACAGTATTTTTATACTTTGTGTTTCTGTGTGGGTACAAACTGATGAGGTCTTCACTAATTATATACTGAATTGATCTTCTGTATATAAAGAGAATTGGAAATGAAAAAAACAACCTGGTATTAAATTGGAAATGGCATAGAAAATTAATTATTTTTTTTAAAAAACTATTATGTAGTATCTCTCTCTTTAATGTGCTGTACATTGTTATTTAATGCTATAATTAGTACTCCAATGGTAGTTTTTTCACTTTGTGTTGCTATATGGGCAAACTGTTGAAATCTTTACCTAATATGTACTAAACTGATCTTCTGTATATAAAGAGAATTGAAAATGAATCTATGTGAATGGAAGGGGAAAAGGAGCGGGAGTGGGGAGGGTTGCGGGTGGGAGGGAAGTTATGGGAGGGGGGAAGCCATTGTAACCCATAAGCTGTACTTTGGAAATTTATATTCATTAAATAAATGTTTAAAAAAAATCAATTCATTCAAAACCATAAAGTCCAATGATAATATCAAAAAACACAAAGCAGACCTGTAGCAAGATCTGGGATTGAGTTAGCCACAACACAAGAGGATATTTCTGGTTTCATCCAGTCATATCCACACAAAGTGCTGTGGAACTGGTATGCAAATGACTCAGAAAATCACCCTCAAACTGGTTTTGGAGAATAGCAAAGTACTTTCTTAGGCAAGTGAATAAAATATCATCTAAACAAACACAAATATCATGATTATTTGCAGCATTGCTGTAGTTTTCTGCCTAGACAACACGAATGTGTTGAGTTTGTGTCTCCATGTGGAACTAATTAGTGTTTCCCAGCACCAAAGAAAATATTCCCTGCTTAAATTCATTCAAAACCATAAAGTTCAATGATAATATCAAAAAACACAAAGCAGAGCCTGTAGCAAGATCTGGCATTGAGTTAGCGATAACACAAGAGGATATTTTTGGTTTCATCCAGTCATATCCACACAAAGTCTCATGGAACTGGTATGCCAAAGACTTAGAAAATCACCCTCAAACTTGTTTTGGAGAATAGCAAAGTATTTTCTTAGGCAAGTGCATAAAATGTCATCTACACAAACTCAAATATCATGTTTGTTTTCAGCAATTGCTGTAGTTTTCTGCCTAGACAGCACAAATGGTTTGAGTTTGTGTCTCCATGTGGAACTAATTAGTGTTTCCCAGCACCAAAGAAAATATTCCCTGCTTAAATTCATTCACCACCATAAAGTCCATTGATACTATCAAAAAACACAAAGCAGACCTGTAGCAAGATCTGGGATAGAGTTAGCCATAACACAAGAGGATAGTTCTGGTTTCATCCAGTCATTTCCAGAAAAAGTGTTGTGGAACTGGTATGCAATGGACTCAGAACATCACCCTCAAACTGGTTTTGGAGAAAAGCAAACTCTTTTTCTTGGCCAAGTGGATAAAAAGTCATGTTTGCAAATATAAATATCATGTTTGTTAGCAACGATTGCTCTAGCTTTCTGCCTAGAAAACAAGAATGTGAAGACGTTTGGCCTGCATATGGAAGCACTTAGCATTTCCAGCACAAAACAAAATTTCCTCTACTGAAATTCCTTCTAAAACGTAAAGTCCATTGATAATATCCAGAAAACACAAACACAGAGGTTGTAGCAAGATCTGGGATTGAGTTAGCCATAACACAAGAGGATATTTCTGGTTTCATCCAGTCATATCCACACAAAGTGCCTTGGAACTGGTATGCTCAGGACTCAGAAAATCACCCTCAAACTTGTTTGGGAGAATAGCAAAGTATTTTCTTAGGCAAGTGCATAAAATGTCATCTACACAAACACAAAAATGATGTTTGTTTGCAGCAATTTCTGTAGTTTTCTGCCTAGACAACACGAATGTGTTGAGTTTGTGTCTCCATGTGGAACTAATTAGTGTTTCCCAGCACCAAAGAAAATATTCCCTGCTTAAATGCATTCAAAATCATAAAGTCCAATGATAATATCAAAAAACACAAACACACAGGTTGTAGCAAGATCTCCGATTGAGTTAGCCATAACACAAGAGGATATTTCTGGTTTCATCCAGTCATATCCACACAAAGTGTCATGGTACTGGTATGCCAAGGACTCAGAACATCACCCTCAAACTGGTTTTGGAGGAAAGCAAACTCTTTTTCTTGGCCAAGTGGATAAAAAGTCATGTTTGCAAATATAAATATCATGTTTGCTTGCAACGATTACTCTAGCTTTTTGCGTAGAAAACAGGAATGTGAAGACGTTTGGCCTGCATATGTAAGCACTTAGCATTTCCAGCACCAAACAAAATTTCCTCTACTGAAATTCCTTTTAAATCGTAAAGTCCATTGATAATATCCAGAAAACACAAACACAGAGGTTGTAGCAAGATCTAGCATTGAGTTAGCCATAACACAAGAGGATATTTCTGGTTTCATCCAGTCATATCCACACAAAGTGCCGTGGAACTGGTATGCTCAGGACTCAGAAAATCACACTCAAACTGGTTTTGGAGAATAGCAAAGTATTTTCTTAGGCAAGTGCATAAAATGTCATGTACAAAAACACAACTTGGCAACCCAGTGGGAGATTGCAGGAGAAATGGAGCCCACACTGAGGGCAGCAGAGATTCCCTGTGTGGTCCTTGGGAAAGAGCTTCCTATCTCTGGTTCCTGAGGGTATATCATTCGCCTGCTAACTACCTCCAATTGCCTTCAGCTGTGCGGAATTACTTCCCTTTTGAATCAAAAAAAAAAAAAAAAGTAAGAGAGATTTATCACGCCTAACCTGGGAGTGTCATCTTTGACACACCCTCAACCTTGAGAAACCAAACACAGCTCTCAGTCCACACTCATCTCAAGCCTCTAAGGCTCCACCAAAAGCAGACAGTCCACTTAATATAGAGCCATAGTGTAACAAGAAAAAACACCACAGTGAAGAAACCAAATATCTCCAAGATGCCATACAACAAACGCAAAAACCGAGGTAACAAGAACAAGGAAGAAACTATGACACCCCCAAATGAAAAAGACACCCCAAGCCAAGATTATGAAGATGATGAGATAGAAGAAATGCAAGAAGCAGATCTCAAAAAATTGATAAGAACATTAAGAAGTTCTCAAAAACAAATTCTTGAACTACAGAAATCCTTAATGGACAAGATAGAAAATCTCTCCCGTGAAAATGAAATATTAAGGAGGAATCAAAATGAAATGAAACAACTAGTAGAACATGAAACTATGATAGTGACAAAAAACCACAATGAAATGAAGAATTCAATAGATCAAATGACAAACACATTAGAGAGCCTTAAAAACAGAATGGGCTCGGCAGAAGAGAGAATATCAGACTTAGAAGACAGAGAACAGGAAAGGAAACAGGCAAACCAAAGAAAAGAAGAAGAAATTAGAAATCTAAAAAATATTGTCGGGAATCTACAGGATACTATTAAAAAACCCAACATTCGGGTTCTAGGAGTTCCTGAAGGCATGGAGAGGAAGAAAGGATTAGAAGGCATTTTCAGTGAGATACTAGCAGAAAATTTCCCAGGTTTGGAGAAGGACAGAGGCATCTTAGTACAGGAAGCTTATAGAACCCCTAATAAACATGACCAAAAGAGATCCTCACCACGACACATTGTAATCAAACTCACCACAGTGAAACATAAAGAAAAGATTCTAAAAGGTGCAAGAGAGAAATGCCAGATTACTCTCAGAGGATCTCCAATTAGACTCACAGCAGACTTCTCATCAGAAACCCTACAAGCTAGAAGGGAATGGCGAGATATAGCCCAGGTACTAAGAGAGAAAAACTGCCAGCCCAGAATATTATATCCTGCAAAGCTCTCATTTGTGAATGAAGGTGAAATTAAGACTTTTCATAGCAAACAGAAACTGAAAGAATTTGTTGCCACTCATCCTGCCCTGCAAAAGATGCTTAAAGATGTGTTACACACAGAAACACAGAAACATGGTCACCAATATGAAAGAAGGTAAAGGAAGGAAACCTCACAGCAAAAGATCACAGGAAGCTCAATTTCTCTTTGACATATAATTAAACTCTGATGCTCTGTTAAAGCAATGTGTTAAAGTAATCTAAAAACAAAAAGCAATTCAAATCAATTGGCAATCTACAAAAAGAGTTAACGATTTTAAAAGCTATTATTAAAATTGCTATATTGGTCTATTATGCTATGTTATATGTGTGTACATATTGTATGTCCACATAGGAAATTTTATTAAGAGTTTTATTTTAAATGGCTTATAGATAAGATTGTCCATAAATTTAAGCTGTGAAAATCAATCAAAGATACATTTTAATTTGTGTGACCTGAATCTGTGTATCATGTTTTAAACTTGTTGGTAGAAAGAAACTAAAAACATTTTAGATGGTTGTGCTTAAGTTTACTGGTTAAACAAACTACACCATGTTAGATATTTAAGAGGTGTTTTGAAATACATGATTCTTAAAATTTACAGAAGGCATTGGACCTTCTGGTAAATGTTTTCTTAAGTTGTTATCTAATGGTTGAAACGGTTTGCTAAGTATTCATGTGATATTGCTATTGTCAGCAAGCGATCTAGGACTTGCTCCCTCATTTCTCTATTCTAAGCCCAACTTGTTCTTTCATTTCTCTATTCTCTTCAAGGTAGGAAACTAATTCTATTATGAAGGAGTCTGCAGGATGTACAATTTAATCTTTAGACCTTATAAAAGAGAAGGCTAACATTTTTCTGTAATAGCATAGCCAAAATAAGAACTTAAATAATAATCTCCTAGCTAGATTCACTTCACTGTTTGAGGGTGATATTCTGAGTCCATTACATACCAGTTCCACAACACTTTGTCTGGATTTGAATGGATGAAACCAGAAATGTCCTCTTGTGTTATGGCTAACTCAATCCCAGATCTTGCTACAGGCTCTGCTTTGTGTTTTCTTGATATTATCAATGGATTTTAAGGTTTTGAGTGAATTTAAGCAGGGAACATTTTCTTTGGTGCTGGGAAACACTAATTAGTTCCACATGGAGACACAAACTCAACACATTCGTGTTTTCTATGCATAAAGCTAGAGCAATTGCTGCAAACAAACATGATATTTGTGTTTGTATAGATGACATTTTATACACTTACCTAAGAAAATACTTTGCTATTCTCCAAAACCAGTTTGACTGTGATTACCTCAGTACATTGCATACCAATTCCATGGCACAGTCTGACTATGACTGTTTGAAACCAGAAATATCCTCTGTGTTATTGGTAATTCAATCCCAGATCTTCCTACAACCTCTCTGTTTGTGTTTTCTGGATATTATCAATGGCCTTTATGTTTTAGAATGTATTTCAGTAGAGGAAATTTTGTTTTGTGCTGGAAATGTTAATTGCTCTCATATGCAGGTCGAACATCTACACATTCGTGTTTTCTATGCAGAAAGCTATAGCAGTTGTTGCAAACAAACCTGATATTTATATTGGCAAACATGACTTTTTAACCACTTGGCCATGAAAATGAGTTTGCTCTTCTCCAAAACCAGTTTTAGGGAGAATTTCTGAGTCCATTGCATACTAGTTCCACAATACTTTGTCCGGATATTTCCAGATGAAACCAGAAATATCCTCTTGTGTTATGGCTAACTCATTCCCGGATCTTGCACAGACTCTGCGTTTGTGTTTTCTGGATATCATCAATGGAATTTACGTTTTAGAATAAATTCTAGTAGAGGAAATTGCATTTGTGCTGGAAATGCTAACTGGTATGATATGCAGGTCAAACATCTACACATTCGTGTATTCTACGCAGATGCTAGAGCAATCGTTGCAAACAAACATGATAATTATATTTGCAAACATGACTTTTTATCCACTTGGCCAAGAAAAAAAATTTGCTTTGCTCCAAAGCCAGTTTGAGGGTGATTTCCTGAGTCCATTACATACTAGTTCCACAACACTTTGTCTGCATATGAATGGATGAAACCAGAAATATCCTCTTGTGTTATGGCTAATTCAATCCCCGATCTTGCTACAGGCTCTCCTTCATGTTTTCTTGATATTATCTATGGGCTTTATGGTTTTGAAATGATTTAAGCAGGGAATATTTTCTTTGGTGCTGGGAAACAGTAATTAGTTCCACATGGAGACACAAACTCAACACATTCGTGTTGTCTAGGCTGAAAGCTAGAGCAATTGCCGCAAACAAACATGATATTTGTGTTACTATAGATGACATTTTATGCACTTGCCTAAGAAAATACTTTGATATTCCCTAAAAGCATTTTGACTCTGATTTTCTGAGTCATTTGCATACCAGTTCCACAGCACTTTGTCTGGATATGACTGGATCAAACCAGAAATATCCTTTTGTGTTATGGCTAACTCAATCCCAGATCTTGCCACAGACTCTGTGTTTGTGTTTTCTGGATATTATCAATGGCCTTTACATTTTAGAATGAATTTCAGCAGAGGAAATTTTGTTTTGTGCTGCAAATGCTATTTGGTTCCATATGCAGCCCAAACGTCTACACATTCATGTTTCTAGGCAGAAAGCTAGAGCAATTGTTGCAAACAATCATCATATTTATATTTCCAAACATGATTTTTTCCACTTCGCCAAGAAAAAAAGTGTTTCTTTTTCTCCAAAACCAGTTTGAGGGTAATTTTCTGATTCCATTGCCTACCAGTTGCGCCATACATTGTCCGGATATGACTGGAAGAAACCAGAAATATCCTCCTGTGTTTTGGCTAACTCAATCCCAGGTCTTGCCATAGACTTGTATTTGTTTTTCTCGGATATTATCAATGGAATTTACGTTTTAGAATGAATTTCAGTAGAGGAAATTTCGTTTTGTGTTGAAAAAGCTAATTAGTTCCATATGCAGGTAAAGCGACTACAGAGTCGTTTTTTCTACGCAGAAAGCTAGAGCAATTGTTGCAAACAAACATGATAATTATATTTGCAAACATGAATTTTTATCCACTTGGCCAAGAAAAAGAGTTTGATTTTCTCCAAAACCAGTTTGAGTGTGATTTTTTAAGACCATTCCATGCTAGTTCCACAACACTTTGTCCATATATGACTGGATGAAACCAGAAATATACTCTTGTGTAATGGCTAACTGAATACCAGATCTTCCAACAGGTTCTGCTTTGTGTTTTCTTGATATTATCAATGGACTTTATGGTTTTGAATGAATTTAAGCAGGGAATAATTTCATTTGTTCTGGGAAACACTAATTAGTTCCACATGGAGATGCAAATTCAACACATTTGTACTTTCTAAGCAAAAAGCTAGAGCAATTGCTGAAAACAAACATTATTTGTGATTGTATAGATGACATTTTATGCACTTGCCTAAGAAAATACTTTGCTATTCTCCAAAGCCAGTTTGATTGTGATTATCTGAGTCCATTGCATGTCAGTTCCACAGCACTTTTTCCGAATATGACTGGATGAAACCTGAAATATCTTCCTGTGTTATGGCTAATGAATCCCAGATCTTGCTCCAAACTTTGTGTTTGTGTTTTCTGGATATTATCAATGGCCTTTACATTTTAGAATGAATTTCAGTAGTGGAAATTTATTTTTGTGCTGGAAATGGTAATTGGTTCCATATACAGGTCAAACGTCTACACATTCGTGTTTTTTACGCAGAAACCTAGAACAATTGCTGCAAACAATCATGATATTTATATTTCCAAACATGACATTATATCCACTGGGCCAAGAAAAAGAGTTTCCTTTTCTCCAAAACCAGTTTGAGGGTGATGTTCTGAGTCCATTAATATCAGTTCCACAACATTTTTCCGGATATGACTGAATGAAACCAGAAATATTCTCTTGTGTTATGGCTAACTCAATCCCAGATCTTCCCACAGATTCTGTGTTTGTGTTTTCTGGATATTTTCAATGGACTTTTCATTTTAGAATGAATTTCAGTAGAGGAAATGTCGTTTTTTGCTGGAAATGCTAAGTGCTTCCATATGCAGGCCAAATGTGTTCACATGCGTGTTTTCTACGCAGAAAGCTAGAGCAATCGTTGCCAACAAACATGATATTTATATTTGCAAACATGACTTTTTATCCACTTGGCCACGAAAAAGAGTTTCCTTTTCTCCAAAACCAGTATGAGGGTGATTTTCTGAGTCCATTGCATACAAGTTCCACAGCACTTTGTCTGGATATGACTGGGTGAAACCAGAAATATCCTCCTGTGTTATGGCTAACTCAATCCAAGATCTTGCCCTAGATTTGTGTTTGTGTTTTCTGGATATTATCAATGAAATTTACGTGTAGAAAGAATTTCAGTAGTGTAAATTTTGTTTTGTACTGGAAATGCTAATTTGTTCCATATGCAGCCAACAGGTCTACAGATTCGATTTTTCCTGCCAGAATGCTAAAGCAATTGATGACAAAAAAACATGATATTTGTTTTGTATAGATGACATTTTATGCACTTTCCTAAGAAAATACTTTGCTATTCTCAAAAAGCCGTTTGACTGTGATTATCTGAGTACATTGCATGCCAGTTCCAGAACACTTTTTACAGATATGACTGGATGAAACCAGAAATATCCTCCTGTGTTATGGCTAAATAATCCCAGATCTTTCAACAGACTCCGTGTTTGTGTTTTCTGGATTTTTTCAATAGACTTTACGTTTTAGAATGAATCTCAGTGGAGGAAATTTGGTTTTGTCCTGGAAATGTTAACTGGTTCCATATGCAGGTCAAACGTCTTCACATTCGTGTTTTCTACATCAGAAATCTAGAGCAATTGTTGCAAACAAGCATGATATTTATATTTGCAAACATGACTTTTTATCCACTTGGCCAAGAAAATCATTTTGCTTTTCTTCAATCCAGTTTGAGGGTGATTTTCTGAGTCCATTGCATACCAGTTCCACAACACTTTGTCCAGATATGACTGGATGAAACCAGAAATATCCTCTTGTGTTATGGCTATCAAATCCCAGACCTTGCTACAGGCTCTGCTTTCTGTTTCATTGATATTATGAATGGACTTCATGTTTTTCAATGAATTTAAGCAGGGAATATTTTCTTTTGTGCTGGGAAACACTAATTAGTTACACAGGGAGACGCAAATTCAACACATTCATGATTTCTAGGCAGATACTACAGCAATTGCTGCAAACAAACATGATATTTGTGTTTGTATAGATGACATATTATGCACTTTCCAAAGAAAATACTTTGCTATTCTCCAAAACCAGTTTGACTCTGATTTTCTTATTCCATTGCGTACCAGTTCCACAACACTTTTTCCGAATATGACTGGATGAAACCAGAAATATACTCCTGTGTTTTAGCTAACTCAATCCCAGATATGCCATAAATTTGTGTTTGTTTTTTCTGGATATTATCAATGGAATTTTCATTTTGGAATGAATTTCAGTAGAAGAAATTTCGTTTTGTGCTGGAAATGCTAATTGGTTCCATATGCAGGTCAAATGTCTACACATTCGTGTTTTCTATGCAGAAAGCTACAGCAATTGTTGCAAACAAGCATGATATTTATATTTGCAAACTTGACTTTTTATCCACTTGGCCACGAAAAAGAGTTTCCTTTTCTCCAAAACCAGTTTGAGTGTCATTTTCAGAGTCCATTGCATACAAGTTCCACAGCACTTTGTCCCGATATGGCTGGGTGAAACCAGAAATATCCTCCTGTGTTATGGCTAACTCAATCCGAGATCTTGCCATAGACTTGTGTTTGTGCTTTCTGGATATTATCAATGAAATTTACGTGTAGAAAGAATTTCAGTAGTCTAAATTACATTTTGTGCTGGAAATGCTAATTGATTCCATATGCAGCCAAAACGTCTACAGATTCGATTTTTCCTGCCAGAATGCTAGAGCAATTGCTGCAAAAAAAACATGATATTTGTCTTTGTATAGATGGCATTTTATGCACTTTCCTAAGAAAATACTTTGCTTTGCTCCAAAAGCAGTTTGACTGTGATTATCTGAGTTCATTGCATACCAGTTGCACAACACTTTGTCCGGAAATGACTGGATGAAACCAGAAATATCCTCCTGTATTATTGATTACTCCTTTCCAGATCTTGCTACAGGCTCTGCTTTGTGTTTTCTTGATATTGTCCATGGACTTTATGGCTTTCAATGAATTTAAGCAGGGAATATTTTCTTTTGTGCTGGGAAACACTAATTAGTTCCACAGGGAGACAAAAACTCAACACATTCGAGTTTTCTAGGCAGAAAGTAGAGCAATTGCTGCAAACAAACATGATATTTGTGTTTGTATAGATGACATTTTATGCACTTGCCTAAGAAAATACTTTGCTATTCTCCAAAACCAGTTTGAGGGTGATTTTCTGAGTCCTTTGCATACCAGTTCCACAGCACTTTGTGTGGATATGACTGGATGAAACCATAAATATTCTCTTGTGTTATGGCTAACTCAATCCCAGATCTTGCTACAGCCTCTGTGTTTGTGTTTTCTGGATATTATCAATGGAATTTACGTTTTAGAATGAATTTCAGTAGAGGAAATTTCCCTTTGTGCCTAAAATGCTAATTGGTTCAATATGCAGGACAAACGTTACACATTCATCTTTGCTACTCAGAAAGCTAGATCAATTGTTGCAAACATGATATTTATATTTGCAAACTTGATTTTTATCCACTTCGCCAAGAAAAAGAGTTTGCTTTTCTCCAAAATCAATGAATTTAAGCAGAGAATATTATCTTGGTACTGGTAAACACTAATTTGTTTTACATGGAGACACACTCAACACGTTCGTGTTTTCTAGGCAGAAAGCTAGAGCAATTGCTGCAAACACACATGATATTTGTGTTTGTATAGATGACATTTTATGAACTTGCCTAAGAAAATACTTTGCTTTTCTCCAAACAGTTCCACAGCACTTTGTCCAGATATGACTCGATGAAACCAGAAATATCCTCTTGTGTTATGGCTAACTCAATCCCAGATCTTGCCAGATTCTCTTTTTCTGTTTTCTAGATATTATTCATGGACTTTATGGTTTAGAATTAATTTCAGTAGAGGAAATTTTGTTTTGTGCTGGAAATGCTAAGTGATTCCATATGCAGGCCAAACGTCTTCACATTCGTGTTTTCTATGCAGAAAGCTAGAGCAATCGTTGCAAACAAACATGATATTTATATTTGTAAACATGACGTTTTGTCCACTTGACCATGAAAATGAGTTTGCTTTTCTCCAAAACCAGTTTGAGGATGATGTTCTGAGTCCATGGCATACCAGTTTCAGAACACTTTGTCCAGATATGACTGGATGAAACCAGAAATATCCTCTTTTGTTATGGCTAACTCAATCCTAGATCTTGCTACAGGCTTTACTTTGTGTTTTCTTGACATTATCAATGGACTTTATGGTTTTGAATGAATTTAAGCAGGGAATATTTCCTTTTTTGCTGGGAAACAATAATTAGTTCCAAATGGAGACACAAACACAACACATTCCTGCTTTCTAGCTAGAAAACTAGAGAAACTGCTGCAAACAAACATGATATTTGTTTTTGTACAGATGACATTTTATGCACTTGCCTAAGAAAATACTTTGATATTCTCCAAAAGAATTTAGAGGGTGATATTCTGAGTCCACTGCATACCAGTTCCACAAGAATTTGTTGGATGTGACTGGATGAAATGAGAAATATCTTCTTTTGTTATGGCTAACTCAATCCCAGATCTTGCCACAGACTCTTTGTCTGTGTTTTCTGGATATTATAAATGGACTTTACATTTTAGCATGAATTTCAGTAGAGGAAATTTCATTTTGTGCTGGATATGCTAATTGCTTCCATATGCAGGTAAAATGTCTACACATTCGTGTTTTCTACGCAGAATGCTAGGGTAATTGTTGCAAACAAACATGATATTAGTATTTGTAAACATGAATTTTTATGCACTTTACCACAAAAATTAGTTTGCTTTTCGCCAGAACAATTTGATTCTGATCATTTGAGTCCATTGCATGCCAGTTCCACAACACTTTGTCCGGATAAGACAAGATGAAAAGAGAAATATTCTCTTGTGTTATGGCTAACTCAATCCCAGATCTTGCTACAGACTCTGTGTTTGTGTTTTCTGGATATTATTTATGGACTATACATTTTGGAATGAATTACAGTAGGGGAAACTTTTTTGTGCTGACAAATGCTAGTTAGTTCCATATGCAGGTCAAACCTCTACACATTCATGTTTTCTAGGCAGAAAGCTAGAGCAATTGTTGCAAACACACATGAAATTTAGGTTTGGAAACATGACTTTTTATGCAATTGACCAAGAAAATGAGTTTGCTTTTCTCCAATACCTTTGTGGGCGTGATTTTCTGAGACCATTGCATTCGAGTTCCACAACACATTGTCTAGATATGACTGGATGAGTCCAGAAATATCCTCTTGTGTTATGACTAACTCAATCCCAGAATTTGCTGCAGGCTCTGCTTTGTGTTTTCTTGATATTATCAATGAACTTTATGGTTTTGAATGAGTTTAAGCAGGGAATATTTTCTTTTGTGCTGAGAAACACTAATTAGTTCCACATGGAGACACGAACTGAACATATTCATGTTTTCTAGGAAGAAAGCTAGAGCAATTGCTGCAAACATGATATTTGTGTTTGCATAGATACATTTTATGCACTTGCCTAAGAAAATATTTTGCTTTTCTCCAAAACCAGTTTGAGGGTGATTTTCTGAGCCCATTGCATACCAGTTCCACAACACTTTGTGCAGATATTTTTGGATGAAACCATAACTATCCTCTTTTGGTATGGCTAACTCAATCCCAGATCTTGCAACAGTCTCTGTGTTTGTGTTTTCTGGATATAGTCAACGGACTTTATGAGTTAGAATGAATTTCAGTAGAGGAAATTTTGTTTTGTGCTGGAATTGCTAATTTGTTCCATATGCAGGCCAAACGTCTAAACATTCATGTTTTGTAGGGAGAAAGCTAGAGGAATTGTGGCACACAAACATGATATTTATATTTGTAGACATGACATTTTATCCACTTGACCAAGAAAATGACTTTGCTTTTCTAGAAAACCAATTTGAGGGTGATTTTCTGACTCAATGCATACCAGTTTTAGAACACTTTGTCCGAATATGACTGGATGAAACCAGAAATATCCCCTTGTGTTAGCGCTAACTCAATCGCACATATTCCTACAGATTCTGTGTTTTTGTTTTCTAGATATTTTCAATGGACTGTACGTTTTGGAATGAATTTCAGTAGGGGCCATTTTGTTTGTGCTGGCAAATGCTAATTATTTCCATATACAGGCATACCTATACACATTCGTGTTTTCTAGGGAGAAAGCTATAGCAATTGTGAAAAACAAACATGATATTTATATATGTAAAAATGATATTTTTTGCACTTGCACAAGAATACGAATTTGCTTTTCTACAAAACCATTTTGCGGTGATTTTCTGAGTCCATTAAATACCACTTCCGTAACACTTTTTCCAGATATGACCTGGAGGAAACCAGAAATATCCTCTTGTGTTATGAATAACTCAATCACAGACCTTGCTACAGGCTCTGCTTTGTGTTTTCTTGATATTGTCCATGGACTTTATGGCTTTGAAAGAATTTTAGCAGGGAATATTTTCTTTTGTGCTGGGAAACACTAATTATTTCCACATGGAGACAGATACTCAACACATTCATGTTTTCTAGGCAGAAAGCTAGAGTAATTGCTGCAAACAAATATTTGTGTTTGTGTAGATGACATTTTATGCACTTTCCTAAGAAAATACTTTGCTTTTCTCCAAAACCAGTTTGAGGGTGATGTTCTGAGTCCATTGCATACCAGTTCCACAACACTTTGTCCGGAAATGACTGGATGAAACCAGAAATATCCTCTTGTGTTATGGCTAACTCAATCCCAGATCTTGCTACAGACTCCATGATTGTATTTTCTTGGTATTATCAGTGGAATTTACATTTTAGAATGAAGTTCAGTAGAGAAAATTTTGTTTTGTGCTGGAAATGCTAAGTGCTTCCATATGCTGCCCAAACGTCTACACATTCGTGTTTTCTAGGGAGAAATCTAGAGCAATTATTGCAAACAAACATGATATTTACACTTTTAAAAATGACTTTTTATCCACTTGACCAAGAAAAAGAGTTTGCTTTTCTCCAAAACCAGTTTGAGGGTGATGTTCTGAGTCCATTGCATACCAGTTCCACAAAACTTTTTCCGGAAATGACTGGATGAAACCAGAAATATCCTCTTGTGTTATGGCTATCTCAATCCCAGACCTTGCTACAGGCTCTGCTTTCTGTTTCATTGATATTATGAATGGACTTCATGTTTTCCAATGAATTTAAGCAGGGAATATTTTCTTTTGTGCTGGGAAACACTAATTAGTTACACAGGGAGATGCAAATTCAACACATTCGTGATTTCTAGGCAGATACTACAGCAATTGCTGCAAACAAACATGATATTTGTGTTTGTATAGATGACATGTTATGCACTTTCCAAAGAAAATACTTTGCTATTCTCCAAAACCAGTTTGACTCTGATTTTCTTATTCCATTGCGTACCAGTTCCACAACACTTTTTCCAAATATGACTGGATGAAACCAGAAATATACTCCTGTGTTTTAGCTAACTCAATCCCAGATATGCCATAAATTTGTGTTTGTTTTTTCTGGATATTATCAATGGAATTTTCATTTTGGAATGAATTTCAGTAGAAGAAATTTCGTTTTGTGCTGGAAATGCTAATTGGCTCCATATGCAGGTCAAATGTCTACACATTCGTGTTATCTATGCAGAAAGCTACAGCAATTGTTGCAAACAAGCATGATATTTATATTTGCAAACTTGACTTTTTATCCACTTGGCCAAGAAAAAGAGTTTGCATTTCTCCAAAACCAGTTTGAGGGTTATGTTCTGAGTCCATTGCATACCAGTTCCACAACACTTTGTCCGGAAATGACTGGATGAAACCAGAAATATCCTCTTGTGTTATGGCTAACTCAATCCCAGATCTTGCTACAGACTCCATGATTGTATTTTCTTGGTATTATCAGTGGAATTTACATTTTAGAATGAAGTTCAGTAGAGAAAATTTTGTTTTGTGCTGGAAATGCTAAGTGCTTCCATATGCAGCCCAAACGTCTACACATTCGTGTTTTCTAGGGAGAAATCTAGAGCAATTATTGCAAACAAACATGATATTTACACTTTTAAAAATGACTTTTTATCCACTTGACCAAGAAAAAGAGTTTGCTTTTCTCCAAAACCAGTCTGAGGGTGATGTTCTGAGTCCATTGCATACCAGTTCCACAAAACTTTTTCCGGAAATGACTGGATGAAACCAGAAATATCATCTTGTGTTATGGCTAATTCAAACCCAGATCTTGCTCCAGGGTCTGCTTTTTGTTTTCTTGATATTATCTGTGATTTAATGGTTTTGAATGAATTTCAGCTGGAAATATTTTCTTTTTTGCTGGGAAACACTAATTAGTTCCACATGGAGACACAAACTCAACTCATTTGTGTTTTCTAGGCAGAAAGCTAGAGCAATTGCTGCAAACGAACATGATGTTTGTGTTTGTGCAGATGACATTTTATACACTTGCCTAAGAAAATACTTTGCTTTTCTCCAAAACCAGTTTGAGTGTGATTTTCCGAGTCCATGGCATACCAGTTCTACAACACTTTTTCCCTATATAACTGGATGAAACCAGAAATATCCTCTTGAGTTATGACTAACTCAATCCCACATCTTGCTGCAGACTCTGTGTTTGTTTTCTGGGTATTATCAATGGACTTTACGTTTTAGAATGAATTTCAGTAGAGGAAATTTCAATTTGTGCTGGAAATGCTAATTGATTCCATATGTAGGCTGAACGTCTACACATTAGTTTTTTCTAGGGAGAGAGCTAGAGCAATTGTTGCAAACAAACATGATATTTCTATTTGCAAACATGATCATTTGTCCACTTGACCAAGAAAATGAGTTTGCTTTTCTCCAAAACCAGTTTGAGGGTGATTTTCTGAGTCCATTGCATACCAGTTCCACAACACTTTGTCCAGATATGACTGGATGAAACCAGAAATATCCTGTTGAGTTATGGCCAACTCAATTCCAGATTTTGCTACAGACTCTGTGTTTGTGTTTTCTTGATATTATCACTGGACTTTATGGTTTTGAATGAATTTAAGCAGGGTATATTTTCTTCTGTGCTGGGAAAAACTAATTAGTTCCTCATGGAGACACAAACTGAACACATTCCTGTTTTCTTGGGATAAAGCTAAAGCAATTGCTGCAAACAAACATGAGATTTGTGGCAGGCGCCGCGGCTCACTAGGCTAATCCTCCGCCTTGCAGCTCCGGCACACCGGGTTCTAGTCCCGGTTGGGGCACCGATCCTTTCCCGTTTGCCCCTCTTCCAGGCCAGCTCTCTGCTGTGGCCAGGGAGTGCAGTGGAGGATGGCCCAAGTCCTTGGGCCCTGCACCCCATGGGAGACCAGGAGAAGCACCTGGCTCCTGCCATCGGAACAGCGCGGTGCGCCGGCCGCAGCGCGCTACCACGGCGGCCATTGGAGGGTGAACCAACGGCAAAAGGAAGACCTTTCTCTCTGTCTCTCTCTCTCACTATCCACTCTGCCTGTCAAAAAAAAAAAAAACATGATATTTGTGTTTGTATACCTGACATTCTATGCACTTGCCTAAGAAAATACTTTGCTTTTCTACAAAACCAGTTTGAGGGTGATTTTCTGAGTCCATTGCATACCAGTTCCACAACACTTTGTCTGGATATGACTGGATGAAACCAGAAATATCCTCTTTTGTTATGGCTAGTTGAATCCCAGATCTTGCTACAGACTCTGTGTTTGTGTTTTCTGGATATTATCAATGGACTTTACTTTTTTTATTGAACTTTTATTTGATGAATAGAAATTTCCAAAGTACAGCTTATGGGTTACAATGGCTTCCCCCTCCCAAAACTTCCCTCCCTCCCACCCACAACCCTCCCCTTTCCCACTCCCTCTCCCCTTCCAGTCCCAAATTGATTCATTTTCAATTCTCTTTATATACAGAAGATCAGTTTAGTATATATTAGGTAACGATTTCCACACTTTGCCCCCATATAGCAACACAAAGTGAAAAAAATACTGTTGGAGTAATAGTTATAGCATTAAATAAGAGTGTACAGCACATTAAAGACAGATATTCAACATAATATTTTTTAAAGAATTAATTAATTTTCTATGCCATTTCCAATTTAACACCAGGTTTTTTTTTCATTTCCAATTATCTTTATATACAGAAGATCGATTCAGTATATAATTAGTAAAGATCTCATCAGTTTGTACCCACACAGAAACACAAAGTGTAAAAATACTGTTTCAGTACTAGTTATAGCATCACTGCACATTAGACAACACATTAAGGACAGATCCCACATGGGATGTAATTACACAGTGACTTATGTTGCTGACTTAACAATTTGACACTCCTGTTCATGGCGTCAGTAATCTCCCTAGGCTCTAGTCATGAGTTTCCAGAGCTATGGAAGACTTTAGAGTTCGCTGACTTTGATCTTATTCCAATAGAGTCATATTCAAAGTGGAAGTGATCTCCTCCCTTCAGAGAAAGGTACCTCCTTTTTGATGGCCCCGTGTTTTCCACTGGGATCTCACTCACAGAGATTTTCATTTAGGTCTTCTTCTTTTTTTTTCTTTTCCATGGTATCTTGGTTTCCATGCCTACAATACTCTCATGGGCTCTTCAGCCAGATCCAAATGCCTTAAGGGCTGATTCTGAGGCCAGACGTCTGCCATTCTATGAGTCTGCTGTGTATCCCATTTCCCATGTTGGATCTTTCTCTCCCTTTTTGATTCTATCAGCTAGTATTAGCAGACACTTGTCTTGTTTGTGTGATCCCTTTGATTCTTAGACCTATCAGAGCCATCAATTGTGAGCTGAAATTGATCACTTGGACTAGTGAGATGGCATTGGTACATGCCACCTTGATGGGATTGTATTGGAATCCCCTGGCACATTTCTAACTCCATCATTTGGGGCAAGTCTGATTGTGCATGTCCCAAATTCTACATCTCCTCCCTCTCTTTTTCCACTCTTAAATTTAACAGGGATCACTTTTCTGTGAAAATTTAAACATCTAAGAATAATTGTGTGTTAATTACAGAGTTCAACCACTAGTACTAGAACAACAACAACAACAAATACTAAAAAGGATAAAGTGTTACATTGTACATCTAGAGTCAGGACAAGAGCTGATCAGGTCATTGTTTCTTATAGTGTTCATTTCACTTCAACAGGTTTCCCCTTTGGAGCTCAGTGGTCGCTGATCAGGGAAAACAAATATTTGTCTCTTTGGGACTGGCTTAATTCACTCAGCATGATGTTTTCCAGATTCCTCCATCTTGTTGCAAATGACCGGGTTTTGTTGTTTCTTACTGCTGTATAGTATTCTATGGAGTACATGTCCCATAATTTCTTTATCCAGTCTACTGTTGATGGGCATTTGGGTTGGTTCCAGGTCTTAGCTATTGTGAATTGAGCTGCAATAAACATTAATGTGCAGATGGCTTTTTTGTTAGCCAAATTAATTTCCTTTGGGTAAATTCCAAGGAGTGGGATGACTGGGTTGAATGGTAGGGTTATGTTCAGGTTTCTGAGGAATCTCCAGACTGACTTCCATAGTGGCTTAACCAGTTTGCATTCCCACCAACAATGGGGTAGTGTCCCTTTTGCCCCACATCCTCTCCAGCATCTGTTGTTGGTAGATTTCTGAATGTGAGCCATTCTCACCGGGGTGAGGTGAAACCTCATTGTGGTTTTGATTTGCATTTCTCTGATTGCTAGTGATCTTGAACATTTTTTCATGTGTCTGTTGGCCATTTGGATTTCCTCTTTCAAAAAATGTCTATTGAGGTCCTTGGCCCATCTCTTAAGTGGGTTGTTTGTTCTGTTGTTCTGGATTCTCTTGATTTCTTTTTAGATTCTGGTTATCAACCCTTTATCTGTAGTATAGTTTCCTAATATTGTTTCCGATTCTGTCAGTTGCCTCTTCACTTTCCTGACTGTCTCTTTTGAAGTACAGAAGCTTCTCAATTTGATGCAATCCCAAATGTTAATTTTGATTTTGACTGTCTGTGCTCCTGGTGTCTTTTGCAAGAAGTCTTTGCCTGTACCTATATCTTGCAGGGTTTCTCCAATGCTCTCTAATAATTTGATGGTTTCAGGTCGTAGATTTAAGTCTTTAATCCATGTTGAGTGGATTTTTGTGTAAGGTGAAAGATAGGGATCTTGCTTCAAGCTTCTGCTCGTGGAAATCCAATTTTCCCAGCACCATTTATTGAATAGACTGTCCTTACTCCAGGTATTGGTTTTGGATCTTTGATCAAATATAAGTTGGCTGTAGATGTTTGGATTGATTTCTGGTGTTTCTATTCTGTTCCATTGGTCTATCCATCTGTTTCTGTACCAGTACCATGCTCTTTTGATAACAACTGCCCTGTAGTATGTCCTGAAATCTGGTACTGTGATGCCTCCGGCTTTGTTTTTGTTGTACAAGATTGCTTTGGCTATTCAAGGTCTTCTGTGTCTCCATATGAATTTCAGCATCATTTTTTCCAGATCTGAGAAGTATGTCTTCGGTATCTTGATTGGTATTGCATTGAATGTATAAATTGCTTTTGGGAGAATAGACATATTGATGATATTGATTCTCCCAATCCATGAGCATGGAAGATTTCTCCATTTTTTGGTATCCTCTTCTATTTCTTTCTTTAAGGTTTTGTAATTTTCATCGTACAGATCTTTAACGTCCTTGGTTAAGTTTATTCCAAGGTATCTGATTGTTTTTAGCTATTGTGAATGGGATTGATTTTAGAAGTTCTTCCTCAGCCATGGCATTGCCTGTGTATACAAAGGCTGTTGATTTTTGTGCATTGATTTTATATCCTGCTACTTTGCCAAACTCTTCGATGAGTTCCAGTAGTCTCTTAGTGGAGTTCTTTGGGCCCTAAATGCAGAATCATATCATCTGCAAAGAGGGATAGTTTGAGTTCTTCCTTCCCGATTTGTATCCCTTTAATTTCTTTTTCTTGCCTAATACCTCTGGCTAAGACTTCCAGAACTATATTGAATAGCAGTGGTGAGAGAGGGCATCCCTGTCTGGTACCAGATCTCAGCGGAAATGCTTCCAACTTTTCCCCATTCAATAGGATGTTGGCCGTGGGTTTTTCATAAATTGCTTTGATTGTATTGAGGAATGTTCCTTCCATACCCAGTTTGCTTAGAGTTTTCATCATGAAAGGGTGTTGTATTTTATCAAATGCTTTCTCTGTGTCTATTGAGAGAATCATATGGTTTTTCTTCTGCAGTCTGTTAATGTAGTGTATTACGTTGATTGTTTTGCGAACGTTGAACCATCCCTGCATACCAGGGATAAATCCCACTTGGTCTGGGTGGATGATCTTTGTGATGTGTTGTTGCATTTTATTGGCCAGAATTTTATTGAGTATTTTTGCATCTATGTTCATCAGGGATATTGGTCTGTAATTCTCTTTCAGTGCTGCATCTTTTTCTGGCTTAGGAATTAAGGTGATGCTGGCTTCATAGAAAGAATTTGGGAGGATTCCCTCTTTTTCGATTGTTTTGTATAGTTTGAGAAGAATTGGAGTTCGTTCTTCTCTAAATGTCTGGTAGAACTCAGCAGTGAGTCCATCTGGTCCTGGGCTTTTCTTTGTCGGGAGGGCCTTTATTACTGTCTCAATTTCTGTGTCAGTTATGGGTCTGTTTAGGTTTTCTATGTCTTCCTGGCTCAAAAAATAGGTTGTATGTGTCCAAGAATCTGTCCATTTCTGATAGATTTCCCTGTTTGCTGGCATACAAGTCCTTGTAGTAATTTCTGATGATTCTTTTTATTTCTGTGGTGTCTGTTGTTACATTTGCATTATCATCTCTGATCCTATTGATTTGGGTCTTTTCTCTTCTTTTTTAGTGAGTTGGGCCAATGGGGTGTCAATTTTGTTTATTTTTTTCAAAAAACCAGCTCCTCGTTTGGCTGATTTTTTGTAATGTTTTTTTGGATTCAATCCTGTTGATTTCTTCTTTGATTTTAATTATTTCTCTTCTCCTACTGGGTTTGGGTTTGGTTTGCTGCAGATTTTCTAGATCCTTGAGATGATTTGAAAGCTCAGCTATTTGGTGCCTTTCCAGTTTCTTGATGTAGGCAGATATTGATATAAACTTTCCTCTTAACACTGCTTTTGTTGTATCCCAGAGGTTTTGGTATGTTGTGCTTTTATCCTCATTTACTTCCAGAAAATTTTTGATTTCCCTTTTAATTTCTTCTATGACCCATTGTTCATTCAAGAGCACGTTGTACAATCTCCATGTGCTTGCACGTGATCTCGGGATTCCCGTGTTTCTAATTTCCAATTTCATTCATTTGTGGTCTGAGAAGCTGCATGGTATGATTCTAATTCTTTTGAATTTGCTTAGACTTGCTTTATGGCCTAGCATGTGGTCAATCCTAGAGAAGGTTCCATGTACTGCTGAGAAGAATGTAAAGTCCTTAGATGTAGGATAAAAAGTTCTGTAGATATCTGTTAGGTCCATTTGAGCTATAGTGTCATTTAAATCTACTATCTCCTTGTTGATCTTCTGTCCTGTTGATCTATCTCTGAGAGTGGAGTATTGAAGTCCCCCAGTACTATTGTATTGGGGTCTAAGTCTCCCTTTAAGTCCCTTAACAAGTCTTTTAAATAAGATGGTGCCCTGTAATTAGGTGCATATACATTGATAATCATTATATCTTCCTGTTGAATGGATCCCTTAATCATTAAATAGTGCCCCTCTTTGTCTCTCCTAACAGTTTTTGTGGTAAAGTTTATGTTGTCCGATATTAAGATGGCTACGCCTGCTCTTTTTTCATTTCTGTTGGCATGGTATATATTTTTCCAGCCTTTCACTTTCAGTCTGTATGCATCGTTGTTGGAAAGATGAGTTTCTTGTAAGCAGCAAAAAGATGGGTTTTGTTCCTTAACCCAATCAGCCAATCGGTGTCTTTTAACTGGACAGTTCAGCCATTAACATTCAATGTGACTATTGAATAGGAGTAACTTTGCCTCGTCATTTGCCAAAGATTTTTTCCAATATATGGTTTGAGACTCCTGTGATCTTTTGCTGTGAGGTTTCCTTCCTTTATCTTCTTTCATATTGGTGACCATGTTTCTGTGTTTCTGTATGTAACACATATTTAAACATCTTTTGCAGGGCTGGACAAGTGGTGACAAATTCTTTCAATTTCTGTTTGCTGTGAAAGGTCTTTATTTCACCTTCATTCACAAATGAGAGCTTTGCAGGATATAATATTCTGGGCTGGCAGTTTTTCTCTGTTAGTACCTGGGCTATATCTCACCATTCTCTCCCAGCTTGAGGGTTTCTGATGAGAAGTCAGCTGTGAGTCTAATTGGAGATCCTCTGAGAGTAATCTGGCATTTCTCTCTTGCACCTTTTAGAATCGTTTCTTTGTGTTTCACTGTGGTGAGTTTGATTACGACGTGTCGTGGTGAGGATCACTTTTGATCATGTTTTTTAGGGGTTCTTTGAGCTTCGTGTACTAGGATGCCTCTGTCCTTCTCCAAACCTGGGAAATTTTATGCTAGTATCTCACTAAAACGTCACTCTAATCCTTTCTCCCTCTCCATGCCTTCAGGAACTCCTAGAACCCGAATGTTGGGTTTTTTAATAGTATCCTGTAGATCCCTTACAGTATTTTTTAGATTTCTGATTTCTTCTTCTTTTCTTTGATTTGACTGTTTCCTTTCCTGTTCTCTGTCTTCTAAGTCCGATATTCTCTCTTCTGCTTCACCCATTCTGTTTTTAAGGCTCTCTAATGTGTTTGTCATTTGATCTATTGAGTTCTTCATTTCATTGTGGTTTTTGTCACTATCACAGTTTCATGTTCTACTAGTTGTTTCATTTCATTTTGATTCCTCCTTAATATTTCATTTTCACGGGAGAGATTTTCTATCTTGTCCATTAAGGATTCCTGTAATTCAAGAATTTGTTTTTGAGAACTTCTTAATGTTCTTTTCAATTTTTTGAGATCCGCTTCTTGCATTTCCTCTATCTCTTCATCTTCATAATCTTGCATTGTGGTGTCTTGTTCATTTAGGGGCATCATAGTGTCTTCCTTGCTCTTGTTACCTCGGTTTCTACGTTTGTTGTTTGGCATGTTGGAGATAATTTATGGTTTTTTTTTTTGGCTGTGGTGTTTTTGCTTTGATGGATCCTTAGAGGCTGTGATGGGTGTGGCCAGAGAGCTCTGCTTGATTCTTCAGGTTTAAGGCTGTGCAAAAAGCGACTCACCCAGATTGTTCTTTCCCTTGCTCCTTGCTGGATTGCTCTCTCTCTCTCTCTCTCTCTCTCTCTCTCTTTTTTTTTTTTTGACTCAGTTGGGAAGTTATTTGGCACAGGTGAGTGGAATTGAGTGTAGTTGAAATCTGGCCTCTGTGAGTATTCGTTTGATCTAACCCTGGGACCACACAAAGAGTTTATGCAGCCCTCAATGTGTTCTCAAGTTTCACCAAAATTCCAAAGTTACTGAGTTTGGGAACTCGTTGGCAACGCTTTACATATGTAAGATGGCGCCTGCTCTTTGTTTTGCTCTGTGAGTGAATAGGGAGGCCTCTGCTCCCCCCCCCCCCAAGGTCTTGGGTTTCTGATGCCTTTGTCTTACCTTCCGTTCATTCCCATGCTGGCAAGATTCTGCGGCTAGTCTCCTGCGGTTGGGTTTCCACGCGGTGGGCTCCCTGTAGGTCCTCTGTGTCACATCCACTAGATCCGGAAGCATTTCCTCTGCAGTTTTTTTCTTGAATCTTTTCCTGAGGTTACAGTAATTCCACTTTTATGAAACTTTATTTTCCCAAACTATGGCACACATCCTCATTATCTGCCATCTTGGCCAGACTTTATGTTTTAGAATGAATTTCAGTAGAGGAAATTTCATTTTGTGCTGGAAAGGCTAATAGGTTCTGTATGCAGGCCAAATGTTTTCACATTCGTGTTTTCTAGAGAGAGAGCTAGAGCAATTGTTGCAAACAAACATGATATTTCTATTTGTAAACATGACTTTATATTCACTTGACCAAGAAAATGAGTTTGCTTTTCTCCAAACCAGTATGACTGTGATCATCTGAGTCCATTGCATACCAGATCCACAACATTTTGTCTGGATATGACTGGATGAAACCAGAAATATCCTCTTGAGTTATGGCTAACTCAAACCCACATCTTGCTACAGACTCAGTGTTTGCTTTTTCTAGATATTATCAATGGACTTTACGTTTTGGAATGAATTTCAGTAGGGGGTATTTTGTTTTGTGCTGGCAAATGCTAATTAGTTCCACATGCAGACAAAACCTCTACACATTCATGTTTTCTACAGAGAAACCTAGAGCAATTGTGGCAAACAAACATGATATTTATATTTTTAAATAGTACATTTTTGCACTTGCCCAAGAATATGAATTTGCTTTTCATTTTTTAAAATATTTTATTTATTTATTTGCAAGTCAGAGTTACACAGAGAGAGGAGAGGCAGAGAGAGAGAGAGGGAGAGAGAGTGAGGTCCTCCATCTAATCGTTCACTCCCCAAATGGTAGCAACAGCTGAAAATGTGCCGATCCAAAGCCAGGAGCCAGGTGCTTTTTTCTGGTCTCCCATGCAGATGCAGGGGCCCAAGGACTTGGGCCATCTTCTACTACTTTCCCAGGCCAAAGCAGAGAATTGGAAGTGGAGCAGCCAGGAATTGAACCGGCGCCCATATGGGATGCCGGCACTTCAGGCTAGGGTGTTAACCGATTGTGCCACAGCTCCAGCCCTGTTAGATCTTATTTTATACAGTAATAATCACGTATATTTTATTTACATTATTACAAATTTGTCTTTATTTTACTGTTTTATTTAGTATTTCAATGCAACTTTTTCGTTTGTGTTTTTATTAAGTTTTTTTTAAAACATTTATTTAACCAATATAAATTTCCAGTGTACAGATTATGGATTACAATGGCTTCCCCCTCCCATAACTTCCCTCCCACCCACAACCCTCCCCTTTCCCGCTCCCTGTCCCCTTCCATTCACATCAAGATTCATTTTCAATTCTCTTTATATACAGATCAATTTAGTATAAAGATTTCAACACTTTCCACCCACATAGAAACACAAAGTGAAACATACTGTTTGAGTACTAGTTAGAGCATTAAATCACAATGTACAGTACATTAAGGACAGAGATCCCACATGAGGAGCAAGTGCACAGTGGCTCCTGTTGTTGACCCAACAAATTGACACTCTAGTTTATGGCGCCAGTAACCACCCTAGGCTGTCATCATGAGTTGCCAAGGCTATGGAAGCCTTCCAAGTTTGCCGACTCTGATCATATTTAGACAAGGTCATAAAAGACAGAGTGAGGATAGTAACCAATGCTCCTAAGAGTGGCATTTACCAGGTTTGAACAATTATACAGCATTAAGTGGGGAAGAGGACCATCCGTACACACAGGTTGGGAGTAGAGCCATTGGTGGTAGAGTAGAGGTTATGATTACAAAGGAATGAGGCCCAAGTACACTAGACAGGGTCTAGAACAGAAAACTTACTTGTAGCTTAGACAGCACCTTTCTTAGCTCCTCTAATGAGTCATTATTAGAGGAGTTAAGAAAGGTGCTGTCTAAGCTACAAGTAAGTTTTCTGATTGAGAGGCAAATAGAACCTGATAGAAGGGGCTTGATAATAATCTGGTGGGCTTTAGGCCTTGTAAGTTAAGAGGCCCAGACCTATCTATCTCTTCACATGGGGTATATCCTAAGGGAGGTGTCAACCTCCTAGGGGAAGGCACTCTGATGACTTTCATTACTTGGCTGGCCTGGGAGGAGAGCTGGCCAGGTAAAGGCAGGGGGCATCTCTAACAAGAAATTTACAGTTCTGCCTGCAATGTTGCTGACCCTACTTGACCATCCCCTCAGCTGCAGTGGTCACTTTGGAAGTTGGGCTGAGTGAAGGGCTTTTCAGCTTAGAGCCAATAAGATCTGTGGCTCTGACCTGGCATCCTTCAACTCCAGGGCAGGTCCATTTCCAGTGATTCAACTCTTGGAAGAGCTGCCAGGGCTCTTCACAAGCTGACTTCTGCTGAAGCCCAGGCTTACCACTTTGAAAGCCACTGCAGTGGACTGGCCTGTTGGGTCTCCTTGAGGGCAGATCACTGTACAGATCAGCCATTAATAGGCCTGCCACCCATTGCTTCTGATGCCTAGCTTTCTTTTCCTCCCAGTTTTCCCAGTTTTTGTTAAAGCAGAGCAGAGGATGCAAGACAAGGGAGTGCCCGTGTCCCATCTCTAATCTTCGGTGGCCTGAACTACAGGTCTATAGTCACAGGCATGTTCTGTAGTAGTTTTTCTAAGGCAGACAATGCCCATGAGGAAAATTATATTCTCACTTTAAAACTTTCTTTCCCTTTGGTCTGAAAGGGAGGTTTTTTCTACTTACTGTATACTTCGCTGATGGCAAAGTAAATCTAGCTATGAGATTATTATTTAGGTTCTTATTTTGGCTATGCTATTGCAGAAAAATGTTAGCCATCTCTTTTATAAGGTCTAAAGATTAAATTGTGCATCCTACAGATTACTTCATAATAGAATTAGTATTCTACCTTGAAGAGCATAGAGAAATGAAAGAACAAGTTGGGCTTAGAATAGAGAAATGAGGGAGCAAGTCCTAGATCGCTTGCTGACAATAGCAATATCACATGAATACTTAGCAAACCGTTTCAACCATTAGATAACAACTTAAGAAAACATTTACCAGAAGTTCCAATGCCTTCTATAAATTTTAAGAATCATGTATTTCAAAACACCTCTAAAATATCTAACATGCTGTAGTTTGTTTAACCAGTAAACTTAAGCACAACCATCTAAAATGTTTTTAGTTTCTTTCTACCAACAAGTTTAAAATATATGATGCAGAGATCCAGGCCACACGAATTAAAATGTATCTTTGATTAATTTTAGCAGCTTAAATTTATGGACAATCTTATCTCTAAGCCAATTAAAATAAAATTCTTAATAAAATTTTTCCATGTAGACATACAATATATACACACATATAACATAACATAATAGACCAATATAGCAATTTTAATACTATCTTTTAAAATCTTTAACTCTTTTTGTAGATTGCCAATAGATTTGAATTGCTTTTTTTTATGTTAGTAAAGTTGTATTTTTTTTATTTAGTGAATATAAATTTCCAAAGTACAGCTTATGGATTACAAAGGCTTCCCCCCCACACACAACTACCCCCCCGCAACCCTCCCCCCTCCCACTCACTCTGCCCCTCCATTCCCATCAAGATTCATTTTCAATTCTCTTTACACACAGAAAATCACTTTAGTATATACATATAGATTTCAACACTTTGCTCTCCCATAGCAATGAAAAGTGAAAAAAATACTGTTGGAGTACTAGTTATAGCATTAAATAACAGTGTACATCACTTTAATGACTGAGATTCTGCAAAATAATTTTAAAAAATTGATTATTTTTCTATGCAATTTCCAATTTAAAAAACCAATTTTTTTTTCATTTTCAATTATCTTTATATACAGGAGATCGCTTCAGTATATACTAATTAAAGATTTCATCAGTTTGCACCCACACATAACCACAAAGTGTAAGAATATTGTTTCAGTACTAGCTATATCATTACTTCACCTTCAACAACTTATTAAGGACAGATCCCACATGGGACGTAAGTACACAGTGACTCCTGATGTTGTTTTAACAATTTAACACTCTTGTTTACGGCATCAGTAATCTCCCTAGGCTCTAGCCATTAGTTGCCGAGGCTATGGAAGCCTTTAGGGTTCGCCGTCTTTGATCCCATTCGGACAAGGCCATAGTCAAAGGGGAAGTTTTCTCCTCCCTTCAGAGAAAGGCACCTCCTACTTTGATGGCCCCGTTCTTTCCACTGGGATCACACTCGCTGAGATCCTTCATTTAGGTCTTCTTCTTCTTCATATTTTTTTCCCCAGCGTGTCTTGGCTTTCCATGCCTAAAATACTCTCATAGGTTCTTCAGCCAGATCCAATGGCCTTAAGGGCTGATTCTGAGGCCAGAGTGCTATTTAGGACATCTGTCATTCTATGAGTCTGCTGTGTCTCCCCCTTCCCATGTTGGATCCTTCTCTCCCTTTTTTTTATCAGTTAGTATTACTAGACATTAATCTTGCTTGTGTGATCCCTTTGACTCTTAGGCCTATCAGTGTGATCAGTTGTGAGCTGAAATTGATCACCTGGGCTGGTGAGATGGCATTGGTACATGCCACCTTGATGGGATTGTATTGGAATCTCCTGGCACTTTTCTAACTCCATCATTTGGGGCAAATCCAATTGAGCATGTCCCCTATTATACATCTCCTCCCGCTCCTTTTCTCATTCTTATATTTAACCGGGATCGCTTTTCAGTTAAGATTTAGACACCTCAGAATAATTGTGTGTTAATTACAGAGTTTACAAAAAAATACTAAAATGGATAAAGTGTTACATTGTACACCAACAATCAGCACCATAGCTGATCAAGTCACTATTTCTCATAGTGTCCATTACACTTCCACAGGTTACCCTTTGGTGCTCAGTTAGTTGTCGCCGATCAGGGGAAACAAATGATATTTGTTTCTTTGGGACTGGCTTAATTCACTTAGCATGATGCTTTCCAGATTGCTCCATCTTGTTGCAAATGACTTGGTTTCATTGTTTTTGACTGCTGTATAGTATTCCATAGAGTACATGTCCCATAGTTTCTTTATCCAGTCTACTGTTGATGGGCATTTGGGTTGGTTCCAGGTCTTAGCTATTGTGAATTGAGCTGCAATAAACATTAATGTGCAGATGGCTTTTTTGTTTGCCAATTTAATTTCTTTTGGGTAAATTCCAAGGAGTGGGATGGCTGGGTTGAATGGTAGGGTTATATTCAGGTTTCTGAGGAATCTCCAGACTGACTTCCATAGTGGCTTAACCAGTTTGCATTCTCACCAACAGTGGATTAGTGTCCCTTTTTCCCCACATCCTCTCCAGCATCTATTGTTGGTTGATTTCTGAATGTGGGCCATTCTAACCGGGGTGAGGTGAAACCTCATTGTGGTTTTGATTTGCATTTTCCTGATTGCTAGTGATCTTGAACATTTTTTCATGTGTCTGTTGGCCATTTGGATTTCCTCTTTGGAAAGATATCTGTTGAGGTCTTTGGCCCATCTCTTAAGTGGATTGTTTGTTTTGATGTTGTGGAGTTTCTTGATTTCTTTGTAGATTCTGGTTATCAACCCTTTATCTGTAGTATAGTTTGCAAATATTTTTTCTCATTCTGTCGGTTTCCTATTCACTTTCCTGACTGTTTCTTTTGCAGTACAGAAACTTCTCAGTTTGATGCAATCCCAAATGTTAATTTTGGCTTTGACTGCCTGTGCTCCTGGGGTATTTTCCAAGAAGTCTTTACCTGTGCCTATATCTTGCAGGGTTTCTCCAATGCTCTCTAATAATTTGATGGTGTCTGGTCATAGATTTAAGTTTTTGATCCATGTTGAGTGGATTTTTGTGTAAGGTGAAAGATAGGGATCTTGCTTCAAGCTTCTGCTCGTGGAAATCCAGTTTTCCAGCACCATTTATTGAATAGACTGTCCTTACTCCAGGTATTGGTTTTGGAACCTTGATCAAATATGAGTTGGCTGTAGAATTTTAGATTGATTTCTGGTATTTCTATTCTGTTCCTTTGGTCTATCCAATGTCAATTTTGTTTATTTTTTTCAAAAAACCAGCTCCTTGTTTGGCTGATTTTTTGTAATGTTTTTTTTTATTCAATCCTGTTGATTTCTTCTCTGATTTTAATTATTTCTCTTCTCCTACTAGCTTTGGGTCTGGTTTACTGCTGATTTTCTAGATCCTTGAGATGACTTGAAAGCTCATCTATTTGGTGCCTTTCCAATTTCTTGCTGTAGGCACCTATTGATATAAATTTGCCTCTTAACACTGCTTTTGCTGTATCCCATAGGTTTTGGTATAATGTGCTTTTATCCTCATTTACTTCCAGAAAATTTTTGATTTCTCTTTTAATTTCTTCTATGTCCCATTGTTCATTCAGGAGCATGTTGTTCAGTCTCCATGTGTTTGTACGTGCTCTAGGGATTCCCGAGTTGCTAATTCCCAACTTCATTCCTTTGTGGTCTGAGAAGCTGCATGGTATGATTCTAATTCTTTTGAATTTGCTTAGACTTGCTTTATGGCCTAGCATGTGGTCAATCCTAGAGAAGGTTCCATGTACTGCTGAGAAGAATGTAAAATCTTTCTGTGTAGGATAAAAAGTTCTGTAGATATCTGTTAGGTCCATTTGAGCTATAGTGTCATTTAAATCTACTATCTCCTTGTTGATCTTCTGTCCTGATGATCTGTCTATCTCTGAGAGTGGGGTATTGAAGTCCCCCAGTACTAATGTATTGGGGTCTAAGTCTCCCTTTAATTCCCTTAACAAGTCTTTTAAATAAACCGATGCCCTGTAATTAGGTGCATATACATTGATAATCATTATATCTTCCTGTTGAATGGATCCCTTAATCATTACATGCCCCTCTTTGTTTCTCCTAACAGTTTTTGTGGTAAAATTTATGTTATCTGATATTAAGATGGCTACGCCCACTCTTTTTTCATTTCTGTTGGCATGGTATATCATTTTCCAGCCTTTCACTGTCAGTCTGTGTGAATCTTTCTTAGAAAGATGTGTTTCTTGTAAGCAGCAGATAGATGAGTTTTGTTCTTTACCCAATCAGCCAATCAGTGTCTTTTAACGTGATTGTTCAAGCCTTTAACGTTTAATGTGACTATCGATAAGTAGTAACTTTGCCCTATCATTTTTGGGTTTCCTGTGATCTTTTGCTGTGAGGTTTCCTTCCCTTACCTTCTTTCATATTGGTGACCGCGTTTCTGTGTTTCTGCATGTATCACATCTTTAAGCATCTTTTGCAGGGCTGGATGAGTGGCGACGAATTCTTTCAGTTTCTGTTTGCTGTGAAAGGTCTATATTTCACCTTCATTCACAAATGAGAGCTTTGCAGGATATAATATTCTGGGCTGGCAGTTTTTCTCTCTTAGTACCTGGGCTATATCTCGCCATTCCCTCCTCGCTTGTAAG
Organism: Lepus europaeus; assembly: GCF_033115175.1. Lineage (NCBI taxonomy): Eukaryota > Metazoa > Chordata > Mammalia > Lagomorpha > Leporidae > Lepus > Lepus europaeus. The sequence goes on from NC_084832.1 coordinate 84,772,399, forward strand.
GTTTCTGATGAGAAGTCAGCTGTGAGTCTAATTGGAGATCCTCTGAGAGTGGACTGATGTTTCTCTCTTGCGCATTTTAAGATCTTTTCTTTATGTTTCACTGTGGTGAGTTTAATTACAATGTGTCATGGTGAGGATCTCTTTTGGTCATGTTTATTAGGGGTTCTATGAGCTTCCTGTACTAAGATGTCTCTGTCCTTCTCCAAACCTAGGAAATTTTCTGCTAGTATCTCACTAAAAAGTCACTCTAAACCTTTCTCCCTCTCCATGCCTTCAGGAACTCCTAGGACCCGAATGTTTGGTTTTTTAATAGTATCCTGTAGATTCCCGACAATATTTTTTAGGTTTCTAATTTCCTCTTCTTTTCTTTGGTTTGCCTGTTTCCTTTCCTGTTCTCTGTCTTCTAATTCCGATATTCTCTCTTCTGCTTCACCCATTCTGTTTTTAAGGCTTCTAATGTGTTTGTCATTTGATCTATTGAATTCTTCATTTCATTGTGGTTTTTTGTCACTATCACAGTTTCATGTTCTACTAGTTGTTTCATTTCATTTTGATTCCTCCTTAATATTTCATTTTCACGGGAGAGATTTTCTAAATTGTCCATTAAGGATTTCTGTAGTTCAAGAATTTGTTTTTGAGAGCTGCTTAATGATCTTACCAATTTTTTGAGATCTGCTTCTTGCATTTCTTCTATCTCATCATCTTCATAATCTTGAATTGGGGTGTCTTTTTCATTTGGGGGCGTCATAGTTTCTTCCTTGTTCTTGTTACCTCGGTTTTTGTGTTTGTTGTTTGGAATGTTGGAGATATTTGGTTTCTTCACTGTGGTGAATTTTCTTGTTATGCTATGGCTCTATATTAAGTGGACTGTCTGCTTTTGATGGAGCCTTAGAGGCTTGAGGTAAGTGTGGACTGAGAGCTCTGTTTGGTTCCTCAGGTTTGAGGTTGTGCCAAAGGCGACACTCCCATGTTAGGCGTGGTAAATCTCTCTTTCTTTCTTTCTTTTTTTTATTCCAAAGGGAAGTAATTCCACACAGCTGAACATAATTGGAGGTAGTTAGCATTTAAAAGATATACCCACAGGAGCCAGAGATTGGAAGCTCTTTTCCAAGGACCAAACAGGGAATCTCTGCTGACCTCGGTGTGGGCTCCAATTCTCCTACAGTCTCCCACTGGGTTGCCAAGTTAGATCCTAATCTCCTGTTATCCCCCCCCTCACAGAGTCAGGTTTTTCTGCTAGGCTCAGGGCCAGTGCAAACCTGAGGTCGCCCTGCTTATGACGTACGTCCAAAATGGCGCCTGCTCTTTGTCTTGCTCGCCTTTGAGAGGTGAGTGGACAGAGAGAAACTCGTGTCCATATCGGTCAATTTCTCTCTCTCTCTCTCTCTCTCTCTTCTAGTTAGCCTGGTGAATTTTCCCCAGAGTTTCAAGCCTCATTCCCTCTAGTCTCCTCTTTCCACTTGCCTGCCGGTGTCTCAGGCCATTGAGGTTCGGCTCACCTCGCGTTCCAGTGCTGGTGTGTTGATTCTACTGCTGGTGTCCCAAAGTTGGGCTCCCACACTCTCCATGCAGGTCCACTGTGAATGACTAGTCCCGGAAGATGTTCCTCCTCTGTTTCTTCCCCTACTCTTCCTTGACCCTGCAGATTCTCCACTTTTATTAAACTGTCTCTTCCAGGACTATCAGTGTGCTTCCTTTCTATTCCACCATCTTTCCACTCTCCTATACATGACATTTTATGCTCTTTCCCAGGAAAAAGACTGTGCTTTTCTCCAAAACCAGTTCAACTGTGATTTTCGGGGTCCAATGCATATGAATTCCACAACACTTGGTCTGGATATGACTGGATGAAACCAGAAATATCCTCTTGTGTTGTGCCTAACTCAATCCCAGCCCTTGCTGCAGCCTCTGTGTTTGTGCTTTCTGGATATTATCAATGGACTTTACAGATTGGAATGAATTTTAGCAGGGGTGATTTTATTTTTTGCTGGCAAATGTTAATTGGTTCCACCAGAAGAAAAAACCTCTACACATTCGTGTTTTCTAGGGAGAAAGTTAGAGCCACTGTGGAAAACAAACCTGATATTTATATTTCTAACATGACATTTTATCCTCTTGCCCCAGAAAACTACTTTTCTTTTCTTCAAAACCAGTTTCTCTGTGATTTTGTGGGTCCATTGCATACAGATTCCACAACACTTTGTCCAGATAAAACTGGATCAAACTAGAAATATCCTCTTGTGTTATGGCAAACTCAATCCCAAATCTTGCTACAGCCTCTGTGTTTGTTTGTGTTTTCTGGATATTATCAATGGACTTTATGGTTTTGAATGAATTTTAGCAGGGAGCATTTTGTTTTTGTGCTGGCAAATGCTAATTGATTCCACAAGAAGACAAACACTCTAAACACTCATGTTTTCTAAAGAGAAAGCTAGAGCAACTGCGGGAAGCAAACATGATATTTATGTTTATAAACCTGACATTTTATGCACATGCATAAGAGAACTTTTTTTTTCCACAATCAGTTTGATTTTGCTTTTCTGGGTCCCTTGCATACGAATTCCACAACACTTGGTCCGGTGGGGCCTTGATCAAACCAGAAATATCCTCTTCTGTTATGGTAACTGAATCCCAGATCTTGCTAAAGCCTCTGTGTTTGTTTCTGTTCTCTGAATATTATCAATGGGCTTTAGGTTTTGGAATAAATTTTAGCAGGGGACATTTTGTTTTGTGCTGGCAAACACAAATTGGTTCCACAAGAAGAGAAATCCTCTACACATTCATGTGTTCTAGGGAGAAAAGTAGAGCAAATGCTGCAAACAAACATGATATTTAAGTTGGTAAATATCATATTTATCCACTTGCCCAATTTAACGAGTTTGCTTTTTCTCCAAAACCAGTTTGACTGTGATTATTTGTGTCCACTGCATATGAGTTCCACAACACTTTGTCCGGGTATAACTGGATCAAACCAGAAATATCCTCTTATGTTGTGGCTAACTGAATCCCAGATCTTGCTACAGCCTCTGTGTTTGTGTTTTCTGGATGTCATCAATGGATGGACTTTATGGTTTTCAATGAATTTTAGCAGGGAACATTTTGTTTTGGGCTGGCAAACACTAACTGTTTCCACTTGGAGACAAAATCTCTACACATTCTTGTTTGATAGGGAAAAAGCTAGAGCAACTGTGGCAAACAATCCAGATATTTGTGTTTTTATACATGACATTTTATGCTCTTGCTAAGGAAAAAGACTGTGCTTTTCTCCAAAACCAGATTGACTGTGATTTTCTGGGTCCAATGCATATGATTCCACAACACTTTGTCCGGATATGACTGGATGAAACAAAAAATATCCTTTTGTGTTGTGGCTAACTCAATCCCAGGTCTTCCTGCAGCCTCTGTGTTTGTGTTTTCTGGATATTATCAATGGACTTTATGGAGTTGAATTAATTTTAGAAGAGGACATTTTGTTTTGTGCTGACAAAAGCTAATTGGATCCAAAAAAGAAAAAATACTCTACACACTGGTTTTTTCTAAGGAGAAAACTAGAGCAATTGTGGGAAACAAACATGATATTTATGTTTGTAAACATGACATTTTATGCACTTGTCTAAGAGAAAAATTTTGCTGTTTTCCAAAACCAGTTTGACTGTGATTTTCTGGGTCCATTGCATACGAATTCCACAACACTTGGTCCGGTTGTGCCTGGATCAAACCAGAAATATCCTCTGGTGTTGTGGCTAACTCAATCCCAGATCTTGCTACAGCCTCTATGTTTGTGCTTTCTGGATATTATCAATGGACTTTACGGTTTGGAATGAATTTTATCAGGGGTCATTTTATTTTTTGCTGGCAAATGTTAATTGGTTCCACAAGAAGAAAAACCACTACACATTCGTTTTTTCTAGGGAGAAAGCTAGTGCAACTTCAGAAAACAAACCTGATATTTATATTTCTAACATGACATTTTATCCACTTGCCTAAGAAAAAGTTTTTGCTTTTCTTCAAACCAGTTTTACTTTGATTTTCTGGGTCCATTGCATACGAATTCCACAACACTTTCTCCAGATAAAACTGGATTAAACTAGAAATATCCTCTTGTGTTATGGCTAACTCAATCCCAAATCTTGCTACAGCCTCTGTGTTTGTATTTTCTGGATATTATCAATGGACTTTCTGGTTTTGAATGAATTTTAGCTGGGGACATTTGTTTTGTCCTCACACAAGCTAATTGGTTCGAAAAGAAGACAAAACCTCTACAAACTCGTGTTTTCTGAGGAGAATGCTAGAGCAACTGCGGGAAGCAAACATGACGTTTATGTTTGTAACATGACATTTTATGTTGTTGCCTAAGAGAAAGACTTTGCTTTTTTCCAAAACCAGTTTGACTGTGATTTTCTTGGTCCATTGCATACAAATTCCACAACACTTTGTCCAGTTGTGCATGGATCAAACCAGAAACATCCGGATGTGTTATGGCTACCTCAATCCCAGATCTTGCTACAGCTTCTGTTTTTGTGTTTTCTGGATATTATCAATGGACTTAATGGTTAGGAATATATTTTGGCAGGGAACAAATACTTTTCTGCTGGTAAACGCTAATTGGTTCCATATGTAGACAAAAGCTCTACACATTTGTGTTGTGTAGGGGGAAAGGTAGAGCAATTGTGGGAAACAAACATGATATTTATGTTTGTAAACTCATATTTATCCACTTGCCCAAGAAAAAGACTTTGCTTTTCTCCACAACCAGTTTGATTGTGGTTTTCTGGGTCCATTGCATATGAATTCCACAACACTTTGTCTGGATATGACTGGATCAAACCAGAAATATATGGATTTGTTTTGTCTAACTCAATCCCAGATCTTGCTACAGTCTCTGTGTTTGTGTTTTTTGGATATATTCAATGGACTTTAATGTTTGCAATGAATTTTGGCAAGGAACATGTTGTTTTCTTCAGGCAACACTAATTGGTTCCACATTGTGAAAAAAACTCTACACATTTGGGTTTTCTAGGGAGAAATCTAGAGGAACTGAAGCAAACAAACATGATATTTGTGTTTGTATGTATAACATTTACATTTCTAAAAATGACATTGAATCTACTTGCCCTGGAAAAAGACTGTGCTTTTCTCCACAACCAGTTTGAGTGTGCTTTTCTGGGTCCTTTGCATTCAAATTCCACAACACTTTGTAAATGATATGACTGAATCATACCAGAAATATCCGGTTGTGTTGTGGCTAACTCAATCCCAGATCTTGCTACTGCCTCTGTGTTTGTGTTTTCTGGATATTATCAATGGACTTTATGGTTTGGAATGAATTTTAGCAGGGATCATTTTGTTTTGTGTTGGCAAACACTAATTGGTTCCATATGCAGACAAAACCTCTACACATTAATTAATTAATTTACAAATTGTTGCTTGGAAAGGTTTTTGAAACATTTTAGAGGCCGATGCTATGGTAGAATGTGTAAAGCCACCACCTGCAGTGCTGGCATCCCATATGGTCACCGGTTTGAGTCCTGGCTGCTCTACTTCTGATCCTTCTTGCTGCTATGTCCTGGGAAAGCAGTAGAAGATGGCCCAAGTGTTTGGGCCCCTGTACCTGCGTGGCAGACCTGGAAGAAACTCCTGGCTCCTGGCTTCAGATCAGCACAGCTCTGGCTGTTGTGGACATTTGGAGAGTTAACCAGCAGATGGAAGACGGATCTCTCTCTCTCTCTCTCTCTCTCTCTCTCTCTCTCTCTCTCTCATTGCCTCTCTGCAACTCTTCCTTTCAAATCATTAATAAATCTTAAAAAAAACATGATAATTGATAATGCAGCCATTATAAAAGCAGCCTCCATCAGAGGTGCTTCCCCCTTAAAGTTAGTCATTTACATTTTAGCTCCCTGGCTTATGCAGTGGGCCAAGCCATGTTGAGTCTAGGCAGGCACCATTTGCTCTTATCAGCCAGCTTGGTAACAGAAATTCCATTCCACTGGACAGTTGGCTGGTCCAATCTCACAGTGTACTATGCCATTTTCCAAACAACAGCTGTCACCTGAGTCCTTAGTTTTCTGAAGCTTCAGGTCGGTTCAATAAACCAAACTTCTCTAAGCCATTCAAATAACTGATAATTCTCCAAAGGAATGAACTAGCTTTTTTAAGTTAATTTGTATTTTTTAGTCAGGGATATAAGCAATAACCTAGACAAGGGGGAGAATATAGAAAGAATTGTTTACAGTTTTTAAAAAGATTTATTTATTTGAAAGAGTTACACATGGAGAGAATGAGAGAGAGAAAGAGAGAGAGAGAGAGAGAGAGAGAGAGAGAGAGGTCTTCCATCCACTGGTTCACTCCCCAATTAGCTGCCACGGCCATGACTGCAAATCTGAAGCCAGGAGCCAGGAGCTTCTCCCAGGTCTGCCACATGGGAACAGGGGCCCAAAGACCTGTGCCATGCTCCACTGCTTTCCCAGGCCACAGCAGAGTGTTGGATCAGAAGATGAGTAGCCAGGACTCAAACTGGCAGCCATATGGGATCTGGCAGTGCAGGTGGCAGCTTTAACCACTACACCACAGTGCCAGCCCCTGGTACTTATATGTGAATCTGGTAGTATATAAGGTCAGCAAAAGGCCCCAGGAGACACTGAGGATAAACAGGAGGCTGAGGGTGGGTGTGCCATGGCAGAGCCCAACCCCACATGTTTGTTTTTTTTTTAAAGTTTGTGGCAGAGCTTGCATTGGGCATTGTGGCTTAAATCACTGCCTGTGATGCCATCATCCCAGATGGGTTCCAGTTCATGTCTAGCAGCTCTACTTCCTATCCAGCTCCCTGCTAATAGCCTGGAAAAGCAGTGAAAGATACACCAAGTGGTTGCAGACACAGATGAAGCTCCTGGCTTTGACCTGGCCCAGTCCTGGCTGTTGGAACCATTTGGGAAGGGAACCAGCAGATGGAAGATATGTATCTCTCTCTCTCTCTCTCTCTCTCTCGCTGTGTCATTCTGCCTTTCAAATAAATAATTCTTTTTAGAAGACATTCTTTTGAGAGAGAGAAAGACATATAGACAGGTAGATGGATCTTCCATTTGCTGGTTCATTCCCCAGACAGTCGCAACAGCCAGGGATGGGCCAGGCCAAAGCCAGGATCCAGGACTTTCTTCCAGACCTCCCACATAATTAAAAACAATAAAATAGTGTGTATAAATATTGCATTATTAATTGTGGTACATGTACCATGTTATTATACATCGTGAAAACTGGGGGTAAGTATGTATGAAGTCGTTTTATCTGTGCAGTTTCTACATAAATCTAAAAACTACTCTACAATGAAAATTAGTTTGAAAAGATGGGGAAGGCCCATAACCTAGAATTTAAACATAGACAATTAGAGAGATGAATTCATAAAGAAAAAGATTCCTTTTTATCTGGAGCCAATTACTCATTGTTTCTTCTGGGTAGTAAAATGGAGGGGAGTATAGTCAGAATTGCTGTGAAATTATCTGATTTTGCTTACAAAATTGATATGATGCAGTTTTTTCTTTGACAGGCAGAGTGGACAGTGAGAGAGAGAGAGAGAAAGGTCTTCCTTTGCCGTTGGTTCACCCTCCAATGGCGGCCACAGCCTGCACTGCAGCCGGTGCACCGCACTGATCTTAAGGCAGGAACCAGGTGCTTCTCCTGGTCTTCCATGCAGTTGCAGGGCCCAAGCACTTGGGCCATCCTCCACTGTACTCCGAGGCCACAGCAGAGAGCTGGCCTGGAAGAGGGGCAACTGGGACAGAATCTGCTGCCATGACCGGGACTAAAACCCAGGGTACCAGTGCTGCAGGTAGAGGATTAGCCTACTGAGCTGTGGTGCTGGCCTGATTCAGTTGTTTTTTTTTTAAGACTTATTTATTTACAGGAAAGTCAGAGTTACAGAGGGAGAAGGAGAGGCAGAGAGAGAGAGAGGTCCTCCATTCACTGGTTCACTCCCCAATTGACCACAATGGCCAGAGCTAAGCCAATCTGGAGCCAGGAGCTTCCTCCAGATCTCTCATTTGGGCGCAGGGGCCCAAGGACCTGGGCCATCCTCCATTGCTTTTCCAGGCCAGAGCAGAAAGCTGGATCAGAAGTGGAGCTGCCAGGACTTCAACCAGTGCCCACATGGGATGACAGCACTGCAGGCTGTGGCTTTACCTGCTACGCCACAATACCAGCCCCTCTCATTCAGGTTGTAAAGAAGGTTTCTGAGTTGAATCCCACCAAAGGAAATTTTCATTTCAAATTTCTTGTGGAGAGGTCTGCCAAGTTATCCTCCAAAGAGACTCTGCCATATTATATGCCTCCCAAGTGTTAGTGCGAGGTCCTCACTTCTGCCTACCTTCATCAACAAGTGTTAGCTATCACACAGCCTGTTTGCTATTCCTCTATCACAAAAACTGTTTGCAATTCCTTGAGATGCATCAAAGCTGCCATCTTCAAGTTTTCTTTCCTTCTTTCCAGCTCTCTAATCCAACAGAAAATGTTAGTGGGGAAACCTGGAAATATACAACCTGGGTCAAATTATCAGGAGGAATAAATTCCTACTGCTGTAGCTCCAAGGAAAATCATCTACAAGGATTCTGCATCATGTCCTTTGTTAAAATGGAATCTCTTTTTTTGCTGCATTCCACACTTGATTGAATTCTTCCTTTTGAATCAACAGCTCCTAATTTTTATTCTTTACTCCTTTGCTGGAGCTGGGGTGACAGTAAGGGTGGAAGAAAAGAAAGGAAGAAAAAATAACTTAAAGTACCAGATTGAAAAGTAGGAACAAATGGGCAGGAAGAATAGAGGTTAGGGGGTACAGATTAGCTTTGGGGAAAAAAGCCAACTTCAATCCTCTAAGCAAAGTTCCTTCCTTCATTCCATCACTACTGCCCTCACTCCAGAGCTCTAAGGACAGAATCCAAGGGCAGGCATGGGTTGCAGGGTGGGGCACAGTGGAAGAGGCACTGACAGCCCTATTTGCCTAAGAGCAACCTCCCCACCCCAACTTCTGATCCCACTGCCAAGAATCAGCTTCATACAAGAAACCACTTAGGGCCAAGGCTTGGAGAAAACCACAGACCCCATGCCCTCATGCCCTTTAAGCCTCTTTGAAATCACCATGTTGCTAGAGAAAGTGAGATCATGGCCAAGCTGCTTCTAAGGAACACAAAGATGGGGCCGCTGTTGTGGCAAAACAGTTTAAAGCACTGACTGCAACAATGTCAGCATATGAGATAGGTTCAAGCCCCAGCCTCTTAGAATCTGATCCAGCCTCCTGCTGATGTGCCTGGGAAGGCAGCAGAAGATTGTCTGAGTACTTGGGCCCCTGCCATCCATGTGGGAGACCCAGATGGAGTTCTGGCAGCCTGGCTTTAACTTGGCCAAGATCTGGCCATTGTGGCCATTTGGAAAAGCAGCCAAAGATGGCCCAAGCCTTTGGGCCTCTATATGCATGTGGGAGCCCTTGAAGAGGCTTGGTCCAAGCACTTGGGCCATCCTCCACTGCCTTCCTGGGCCACAGCAGAGAGCTGGACTGGAAGAGGAGCAACCAGGACAGAATCTGGCACCCCAACCGTAACTAGATTCCGGGCTGCCGGCACCACAGGGGGAGGAATAGCTCATGGCTCCTATCTTCAGCTTGACCCAGCCCTGGCTATTGTGGCCATTTGGGGAGTGAACCAGTGGGTGGAAGCTCGCTCAGTCGCTTGCTCTGACTCTGTTTTTCAAATAAATAAATAAAATCTTTCCAAAAAAACCTTCATGATCTGACTATATTAAATAAGCACATATTGAAGTTTGCCACAGATATAAAGCCTTTCCCAAATGTTTGTTCTTTCCAATCCTCCTGGCCCAGCTCTAACTTCTAAAAATCTCACCTAAGGGACAAGCCCTTCCAGATCCTTCCAAATCTGACATGGCCTCTTCATCTCCCTAGTAGTGGCCCGGCAAAGAGGCCAGCTCTGCTTATAACCACAAAAGCTCTCTAGGGCAGAAAGCCCCTTTCATCTGAACTTTGCCTGTCATTCCTCAGGCCAAGTTGCTATGCCTCTGAGCCATAACAGTTCCCTCCACAGAACAGGGAAGAGTCACTGACCCTGGACACAGAAAAATAAAAGTGTTTGAACTTCTGTAAAGGAAAAGGGTGAATTCTTCCCAGCGGGGATACGGCAGAGTACAGTATCAGCTGAGATGTCACGGGTCTGTATAAAACAGACCTGTCTTCCAACCTGTACTCACAAAACTCTACAGAATTTGGGAAACTTTTGTCCTGAACCACTTATGCAAAGAATGCTGCCATTGGTGTCAGGAAATGGACTCTGTGCTGTAGCCCCAAATCACATTCAGAACTGCACCTGGGGCCAGTGCTGTGGCATAGTAGGTTAAACCTCTGCCTGTGGCACCTGCATCCCATACGTTGCTGGTTCGAGTCCCAGTTACTCCTCCCCCAGTCCAACTCTCTGCTAATGACCTGGGAAAGCAGTGGAAGATGGTCCAAAGGCTTGGGTCCATGCACCCACATGGGAGACAAGGAAGAAGCTCCTGGCTTCAGATCAGCCAAACTTTGGCCGTCACAGCCATTTGGGAAGTGAATGAGCGAATGGAAGACCTCTCTGTCTCCCCATCTCTCTGTCTATAACTCTGCCTCTCTGAATAACTAACTGAAAAATAAGAAAAAGAAGAACTGCATCTAAGAGTTCTCCCTCCAAATTGTACATGTGGGTATTTTATAAGCCAGTTCAGTCCCCTAATAATGTGCTGTTCCTTAAGCAAGCATTTCTGTGTGTATCTATATCCATGCATACAGTGCATATGTGCCATGTTTATTTAGTTATTTTAGACTACAAAACACACCTGTGTGATCTAATTCCATCTCAGCCACCCAGAAAGGCAGGGCAAGATTATCTGCTTACTCTCATTTTTAAATTTATTATTTATTTATGTATTTATTTATTTATGTTTTGCCAGGCAGAGTTAGATAGTGAGAGAGACAGAGAGAAAGGTCTTCCTTTTTTCATTGGTTCACTCCCCACATGGCTGCTACAGCCAGCGCGCTGTGCTAATCTGAAGGCAGGAGCCAGGTGCTTCCTCCTGGTCTCCCATGCGGGTGCAGGGCCCAAGCACTTGGACCATCCTCCACTGCCTTCCTGGGCCACAACAGAGAGCTGGACTGGAAGAGGAGCAACCAGGACAGAATCTGGCACCCCAACCATAACTAGATCCCGGGCTGCCGGCACCACAGGGGGAGGATTAGCCTAGTGAGCCTCAGTACAGGCCGCTTCCTCTCATTTTAAGTTGGAGTAGCTGGGGCTCAGAAGAACAAAGTGATTTAGCTGGAGTCACACTGCTCATCCCTGACAAGCCCAGCATTTCTGATCCTGCATTGTGACCCTGTCCTTAAGCTGTTCTTCACTTTCTAGGCACCACTTCCCACTTGTCAGTGTGCCAGGAGCTGCCCAGTCCTGTGCTCATCACTGAGGGGTCCTTCACACTCTATCAAATGGGCTGAAGACAGCCAGTGACTCTCAGCAAAGAGGAGCGTTTGCTCTCACAACCACTATCTCTTGAGCCAAGCACAACATGAAGTGATACACTGGATACTGTGACACAAGGAGACAGACATACACCTACAGGAGAGAAACAATGAAGCAAATAATTACATTGAAATGAGATGAGCCTTTTAAAGGGAGGTAGGAAATTACGTTAGGAGTAAATCTCGCACAGAAGTCTAAAAGCAAGTTTGAGGAAGATAGCCCCTAGTGGACAGGGATCTAAAGCCACAAGACCTCATCCTGAGCCATTTCTGTAGGTCATTTAACCTCTCAGCCACTGGCACTGCCCCAGGAAGGGGAAGAACTTGAAGCAGAAGGCCAATCTGCATGTGCCCAGGACTATTCTGCCACTTCCCACCCTCCAGCACTTATTTCTTTACAAATTAGGATTTCAAAACTTGAGAGCTGGCAAAGAGAAAGGGAGCGCTGATTTAGAAACAAACAAATAAAACAACCCTCCAGCCCATCCTGGAAGCATATAGCGGCAAGATGTGCTGGTGGGAGCCCAAGCCATACTGAAGCATGCCCAGCCCCCCACACACACACATTGGGCTAAGCACCCCAAGCCCCTCCCCTGGGCAAACTCCTAATTACAAAATTGCAGAGAATGGGCTGCTGGAGCATGCACTGTCAGTTGCTCAGCAACATGGGAAGGAAAAGGAACTCCCCATGAAGGAGCCAAGGCCACCAGGGGGGCACAAGGGGGATCCTCCTCAGGACTGGGCAAGAAAGGCACTGCTGGGAGCAGACCTGTGTCTCCACTCTCACCTGCTGCTCTGGATAATGGCATCCTCTGTCTCTCCTCCCTCCTAACCCTAACTCCCAGTCCCTCAGGGTCAACTCCTCTGCAAAACCTTCATTCCCTCTGATGCTGGCCCCCTACAAGAGGGATCCAGAAACCTCAAGGGACAAAAGCATCACTTCAGGAGGCTGCCTGCTAAAGACACAGAACTCTAGGCAGCATTCCCTGCGGTTCTGCTCAGAAGGATGAGTGTGGGTCCTGGGAATCTGCATTACACAGGATGATCCCCACAGTCGCCACCCCCTCTCCACCACCACCACACATGACTTGAAGCCGGCAGTCCTGACACCACAGGATGATGCCTGCCCTGGAAATGTACAAGCCCTTCCTGTCTGTGGTTTTTCATGACCATTTCTGCTTCATAGAAACATCTTAGCTATCCACCATGACCACCAGGCTCCCAGGAAGAAGAAGTAGGACTCCCTCTTTTGACCTAGCCTCCCTCAAGAAAGCCAAGGCCAAGCAATGCACCTAGAATGGGAAACCAAAGAACTCTGCCAAGAAGCCAAAGGAAAATGGGGCTTCAGCTAATGGCCAAGTGACCAACCATGCAGAGGGCAAAATATACAGCTGAGCATTAACTTCAGTATAATCAGGACTCCTAATCTACTTCCCAATAAACAGCAGCAAGGCAATGTCCACCTTTGCTCATCGAATATTTCCTGAATGTCTCCTCTGTTCTGTGCATGGTTCTGAATACTCTTGGGGTCTTCTGGTGGTGAAGCGATCACACATCATCAGGAAGTATTTGATAGTGATTTCTCTTTGCAAAGTTACTTGAAAAGCAAGATCGTCTGTGACGTGAGGCCTCAGAACCACACAAGCTCCAAGTAGACATCCTCAACCAGGCCTGGCTGTTGGATGAAGAAGTTTTGCAGGGAGATGAGGTCAGCTTGTGGTCCTGGCAGGGAGAATCTGATTCTCACTTTCTCATAAGCAAACCCTGGCAGCACTGGAGTTCTTTCTTCCACTGAGACGCTGTACACTGTCCCAAGAAAAGCAACCTGCCAGGCATAGCTCCTTAGAATAAACTACTTCTTCTTGAAGTTCAGGCATCAACACAAATGTCACTTCTTCCAGAAAGTTATCCTTGACTCTTAGACAAGACTGGGTGCTCAGACCTTGGAATCCAGGGCATTTTATACTTTTCAGATTAGAACACTTTCTAGGAGTTCCTGCAATTGCTAACTAGAATTTAAGGTATGACAAGCAGGAAGCATAAGCTGCCTTGCTCAGCATCCTGTCCTCAGTGCCTGATCTCGCACCTGGAACATGGAGGGCACACAGTATATCTGGCTGGATGCTTAAATTAATGAGTGAGTGCATCACACTCTCTATCTACGACAACAACTGCCACAGTTTCCTCGACTGTCAGCAATCAACACCTAAGCTCAAGCAGGGCTACAGCTCTGTAGTAGCAGCAGCTCACAGGGGCACAACTGCAGCTCAGAGGATCACCATGAAACAGACTCCATGGGACACTCCCCATCATCAGAGAAGGACAAAATGCTCTAGGGGCAGTACAGTGTCATCACGAGAGTGAGGTCCACACTGGCCATGAGCCGTATCACCAGCTGTGTCTCCAAGACTTGATGATAAGGTCTCCAATAAGCCACTCACTCACCTTCCCATAGCTGTGTCATGGAGAGGGCACTGAGAACTTCCACAGCAGGTGCTGTCTTCAAATAGAGAAAAAAGGACAACAAAAGCAGCCAGAGCAGGCTGAGAAGTCAGGGGGCAGCTGTGAAGCATCTCTGCTGGAAGGAAACAGTTAAACACACCTATCTGGTTTCTTTTTACCATAAACCACCTTTGACTTCTGCCCAGTCAGAATGAAGCTCCATGGGGTGGCCACTCACACAGGAAGCATATGTATTGTAACTTTTGTCATTCAATGGCTGTTTTTTTCCTTTGGTTTTCGTGGTTTGTTTTTGTTCTTGTTGTTGTTGATGATGATGATGATGATGTTGTTGTTATTTAATTTATGGCTCAAGAAGGAAGCTGAAGTCTAGGCTCTAACTTCAGTCCTGCTGAGCCTGGGATGCTGCCCATACTTATTAGACACCACTCACCCCACCCTGGCTTTTTCTAGAATTCCTTCTGCACTGTGTTTGTGGCCTTTAGTCCTGAATCCCATGTTCAGTGTTGCTCTTCTGCCTCCCAAAGAGTGCTGTGAGCCTAGATGGGAAGGCCTGGGGACAGGGAGAGGCAGAAGTGGTGCTGCGTGACTGACAGTGAGGTCCTGCCCCAGCAGTGAGCTGAACCCCTTCCCTTAAATCAAAAGGCAGGCATGAAAGAGCTGAGAGGACTTGAGGTAGCATCTGCCTGCATCTGCAACACACATATGAACGTGAGACTCCAAAGACAAGCTGTACTTAAACAAGTGGACTTAGGTAACAGACTCAAGTCCAAGGTCAGCAGGCAGAGGATCAGCATTTCCCACTCCCACACTCCTACTGCACACTCCCTGGCAATCAGAACCCTTCTCTGGCATTCCCATGCCCCAGGGGGCTCCCTTCCTATGACAAGGAAAACATTGAGCTTATTTATGCACTCAGGGTATTGGACAGTCCTCCTTCAGCCCTAGGAGGATACCCACAGTCTACATGCAAAGGCCTCTCCCCAGTTATGCTTCTTCTGACTCCCCTTTCAAGCCCTGTCCAGAACTCCCCCAACTCAGGCCTGCTGTTTATTTCTCACCTGACCTAGGAGGCCCCTGCAAGTCACATCCTCTGCCTCCACTGAGAACAGATAACCCATCCTGCCATGGGCCTGGGACATGCACATGGGGGCAGGGGCTGCAGATGTGTCTCCCCTAGATCAGAGGGTGAAGGTGTCTGTGTAATTCACAGTCTAATCACACACCAGAGACACTAAGACCTTGTACCTGAGTGCTGCTCAAATTTCATCACAGCAAACCTGATTCTGTATCATCCCAATCTCCATGACACACAAATTCTAGCAGACTGTTCATTTCAAACAACATCTGGCAAAACAAATTTCCAGGACAAGAAAGTATCTTGAGATTGGGGGTTCTCTATCCCTAGTCCATCTGACTCAGGGACTCAGTTTCACTTATAGGAGCTTGCATCTGAATCAAATAAAAGGAAAAAGAAGTTGGAGGACACCCAGGCCTAGTCCTGGTGTGTGGATAATAATAAAGGGAGAGCAGCTGGAACAGCACAGAAAAGGGATTTTGAGCCTGCCTCCCTCCTTTTCCACATTACTATAAATGGCAAGGGAGGATATGGTGCAGCTTCTGCTGTTTAGATACAATGTGTGCATTTTGATTCAGAGGAAGACCTCCAAATCACCAACCTAGGGTTGACCTGCAAGCATCCCTGGAAAAACTGCCTGTGAGAAGAGTTCCAGAAAGCACCAGGGCCCTAATGAGCACTGTAGCACCTGCTGTGGGCCTGCCTGTAAGGGTGCGTGTTGAGTGGCCCATGGATGGACACATTGCCAGCTGCAAAGCCTGGGCTTAGGAAACGCTCCCCAAGTGCTTCATGACATTGAAAAGGAAAAGGGAAATGCCTCTGGACTGAATGGATGGCCGTGAAATTGCCCAGGTGCCCAGGGAGAAGCTAAGTCCCAGTGTACCATGGAAAGCCTGGTGACCTGGGCACTGCCCCCATTCCCCCAGCAACAGCAGATCTCCTAAAAGCAAGGCCCTGGTACATGAGTCTGCACATCCACACCCATAACCACACACCCCTCACACTTACTATGCTCTCATGTCCCCACATGCCTTCCCTCTGCCACCACCCCCACAGCCACCTGCACTTTGGCTGGCTCCTATCACCTCATGGCCCTATAATCTGCTCTCCACTGCAGGTCTGGTCATGTTTATGCTACTGACCTAGTCTCCCAGCCTCCACCCAGAAGACAGCAAATGGACCCAGGGGCACAGAGAAGCCTGAAAGAGGTGGAAGGGACCCTCCCACTCTGGTTTCTAAGTAGAGAACTCACTCATGAGTGCCATATCCTGCAGAGAGATGATGAGCTCACCAACACCTGTTAAAGCACCTGCAAGCCTCATCAGGGGTGGAGACTGGGAGGAGGTAGGAGGTCCTTGGCAAGTGAGTACAAGGAGCCCCTCTGTGGCCTTGCCTCTGCCAGGCTGGTCCTGCTGCCCCCGAGACTACTTCCCACAGATGATCCATGTCCAGGTTCACAGCTCAGTTAAGTCGGCAGGCAGCTTTGAGCGTGCAGCAGCAGGGATCACATCTGCATGGCAGTGGCTGAAAGGGGCAGGAACAGAGCCAGATGACCCAGCAGCTCCCCCAGGCAGAGCAGCCAGCTGTCTGCCAGCAGCAAGCAGAGCCAGGCCACACTGGGCCAGATGGCTCTGCAGCCTTCAGGGACTGCTCCCTTCCATCCAGGCCCCACCTCAGCTTTGCAAACATTGCCTCATCCCGACAGGACAGACCCAGCAGCAGGAAAAGGAGTCCCCATGAGTGTGTTGAGAGTGAGCAACCAGAAAGCACCACACTCCTCACGGGAGACTGGGCCCCCCTTGGCAAGGCAGAGGAGGAAAGAGGCTCAGAGAACCCAGGAGCAGCTGAGCAGGAAGAGGGCTAGTTCCATGCAGTCTAGACAGAGGTATGGCCCATGTCATCTGGGAATTCACTTTACCCTTCACCAGGACCTCCAGCTCCGCTCCAGTGGTGGAGCCTTGTGACCTGGTCACTGCCCCCATCTCCCCAGCAACCACCGACCTGCTATAAGCCCAGACTGGTGTCCCCACCCCTGCTTCATGACCAGAGCCCTTGGAAAGTACCCCCGACCCTCAACACCATCTGCCTGATGTCAGCCAGGCCCTGCTCAGTCCAGGCTGCCCATGGCCTGGATGGGCTCAATTGATTTAAGACACAGGGTCCTCCATGACACCTGACTTTATAAAGACACATCTCAGAGTACCAAATGCCACCCCCTACTCAGAGCTGAGAAGGCTTTTTCAAATACATCACAGAGGAGAGCAAATCACAAATCCTGAGGGTGCTGTGATCCACCAGTTTCCTGCCTGAACACAGGAAGTAGCTGCTCCTAATTCAGGGAGACAGCCTGAGGAAGCCATGCTGACAAGGGAGAGAGCTGCAGTGTCTCTATTACTCTTCTCAGCACAATAAAAAGAAGAGAAAAGGGTGGTTATAGAGAGGATGGAAGTACATAAATTCCAAAACAGGGGAAAGAAAACTGTAGAGAAGTTTGCTTAAGAAAATAAAGTGATGGGGCTGGCATTGTGGCATAGTGGAAAAAGCCACAGCCTGCAATGCTGGCATCCCACAGGGTTGCTTCACTTCTGACATGGCTCCATGCAATGGCCCTGGAAAAGAAGTGGAAGATGGCCCACGTTGTTGGGCCCCAGCCCCCAATGCAGGAGACCTGGAAGAAGCTCCTGTATTTGGCCTGGCAAAGCCCTGGCCATTACAGCTATCTGGGAAGTGAACCAATAGATGGAAGATCTCTCTTTCTCTGTCTCTCCCTCTTCCTCTTTAACTCTGATTGTCAAAACATAAATCTTTTTTTTTAAGAATGAAAAGTAAATGAAGCAAATCTTTAATATGAGGTGCAAATCAATGTCAGTTCATAAATTCTCACCAGGCTTGAAGCAAACAGCCCTGTCTACCCAAATGTTTTTTTTTTAAGACTTATTTATTTATTTGAAAGAGTTAAACACAGAGAGAAGGAGAGACTGAGACAGGTCTTCTACCTGCTGGTTCACTCCCCAATTGGCCAAAATGGCTGGAGCAACACCAATTTGAAGGCAGGAGCCAGGAGCTTTTTCTGGGTCTCCCACATGGGTGCAGGTGTCCAAGGGCTTGGACCATCTTCCGATGCTTTTCCAGGCCATAGCCAAGTTGGATTGGAAGTGGAGCAGTCAGTTCTCAAACCAGTACCCATAGGAGATTCCAGCACTGCAGGTAGCAGCCTTACCCACTATGCCACAGCACTGGACACCCAAATTTTTAAAAACACAATTATTTTCTGGTTAAATTTGAGTAGAAGATTCTAGGGCTCAGCACTCCAAGTCTCCAAGCACCAAATAAATATTTAGTTGTCACTCTGGGTGAATGTAGCCAGAGTCCAACCAGGCACTTGAAAAACTTGAGAACAGCTATTTCATAAGTTGTAGACGTGAAATATGGGGCAGTCACACAGGACAGAGGTCTAGTGTTCAAAGTGAGACCCAGGACAGCAAGCCTGTTATATCCCAAGAGATGTCAGCTTTCCAGTCCATTAAAGGGAAGCACCAGGAAAACACAGCTGCTTGAAATGTAAGATGGATGCTTTATGGATGACGGATGACAGCTCTGTCCTTCTCTGAAAAATATTCTGAGGTAGACAAGGGCCGAAAGTTGTGAAAATAGAATCCCATGCAGTCTGTTAAGTGTGAAACAACAGAAACCCTGGAAAATAATACCGAGGTCAGAGAGGCATAAGGAGGAAAGCAAAGACATGAGGGATGGATGGATGGATTTCTGGATGCCATCTCTTCCACCACATTCCACAGGAACTTACACTTGCTAAAGCAGGGGCATTCATTCCACTGCCAAATGACTGCAAATGTAGCACAAGTTGGCTGTCTCAAAGGTGCCCAAATTATGTCCATCAGCATCTCTGCCAATGGCCAATGTCCCACAAGAAGCAGTCTTCCCAGAGGGACAGAGGTTGACTGGCAATTTGGATCAAGGAGTGAATATTCCTGGAAAATCATCCTCTTTCCAGACCAGCAGTAACAGCAAATAGAAAAAGAGAGAAGGCAGAGAAAGTCAGGGGCAGAAAAACAGGAAAGCCCCAATGGCTGAGCCGCCATCTTGCTGGATTGTAGGTGCTCAGGCGAGAGCCACCACAGGACTTAGGAGCCAGTGGGCAGCAGCATCAGAGCGCTGTCACTCAGGAAAATCCACAGACGGTGTCCTGGAATCTACACACAGCTGACTTTGGTCTGCACACACGCTGGGTAAAATGCAGTTGATCCAAGCCAAAAAAAAAAAAAACTGAAAAACCTTCAGCTACAATATTCCCTGGTAAGATGAGCTTTGCAAGGCCAAGTCACCCAGAACAGGTGGGGGTCTCTGTGGTGAAGAAGCACTGTGCATGTTGGGCCTGATTCAGAGCCCAGTTTCCAGCTGTCTGGTTCCCCCACACATGCATCTTTTCTTCATCTCCCCAGACAAGGCCCAGACACAGAGGAATCCCCACATCCCACTCATCTGCACAAGGAACATCTGTACATGTGAGTCAGTGTGCACACACAGGGATGCCTCCAATACTGTGGCACAGATACACACATCTCCTGTGTCTCTTTTCAGAAACAGCTTCTATGTGAGCCAACAGACCCTGGAACAGAATTAGAACAGACTTCTTTCCATTTCCCTTGTAAAATTAAGACTGTACCTTTTCAATGCTACCGACAGCATTTCCAAATGGCTATGGAGGAGATGGCTCCATGGCACAGAGGGTTATGCCACTGGCTCCAATGCTGGCATCCCCTATGAACACTACTCAAGACCTACTTGCTCTGCTTCTGATCCAGCTCCCTGCTCACACACCTGGGAAAACAGCAGAAGATAGCTCCAGTATTTGGGTCCTTGCCACCCACATGGGAGACCCAGATGAAGTTCTGGGTCCCTCTGTCTCTCTGTCTCTCTCTTCTTCTCCGTGTAACTCTGACTTTCCAATAAATAAAATAAATCTTTAAAATTTACATTGGGTGAGAGATGAGAGAAAGGTTATCGCATTAACAGCCAAAATAATATAAGCTGATTTCTGGGACTCATTAACTTGAAAAACAAAAATTAAACAGAAACTAAATGAAACTCAAAATGTAACCAAAAAAATCATCATTTGCTACAAATTACAATCCTTACATGCAGAGCTGTAACTGAAAAAAGGTTGCTATCTCTTTAAAAAAAATGCAAAATGAAGTACTTTGGTTACTCCCTCCAAATGAAGCCTCCATTAAGCTGTAGGTGAATCCTGCCACTCACTGGAGTTCAAGGACAAGGCTTCCTTCCCCAGCCCACAGCAGATGCCAGTGGCTGCTACTAACGGGAAGATGAATGGACACCATCAGCTTCCTCACAGGGCACCTTTACTAGAGACATGACCGCTAAATCACCAGAGCATGTATCTCATATTAAAAACTTCTCTTCCAGATGCTAAATACCTTGCCTGTCACCCTCCAGGAGCACAGGGTACCATCAGCTGAGGACAGCCATCCAGCTGACATCTCTAGGAATCCCGTTCCTAGCTGTTTCCCTGGGAGATGAATGGTCACAGGACATGGGTGCTCAGAACACCAGCTTGAAGCAGCTCCTCCCAGCAGTGACACACAGCTGCTGGTGCATCAGAGGCGCCATGACAGAAAGCAGCCTGGAGACAAGCAAACCCCATACTGGGGCTGAGAGGAGTCACGTGGCAACCTTCACATCCACTGCCTAGAGTCCCTTCTGGTCCTCCCTCCTAGGCAACCTCATTATGGGCAATCAGGTCATCAACAGGGAATCAGGTGACAGCACTAATCTAACAGAACAGGGACTCACTCAAGACTGGTTACTCTCCTGACAATTCCACTATGCGGAAGATAAGTGCCATATTTTCCTAGGCCACATCTCTTTCCCCACTGTGTGGGCACCTCTGAGGGGGAAAAGGGGCACTTATGTCTGGTCCTTTTTCTGTCTTACCACTCCTCATACTTGTACAGAGGCCTCCAAAGAACAGTCCTTGTGCCAATTATTAGTTAGTGTGCTCCCAATGCTAAAAAGGACTTAGGCTTTGGCACCGAACAGAAAATAAGAAAACTCAGCAGACCCCTTACTTCCAGCTGCAGGTACTGTAGCACAATCAGTGGGGAGCAGCATTGTGGGGACAGTGAAGAGAGGGGAAAAAAGTCAGCAGAGCCCGCAGTGCCCTAGCTGCCTCAAGTGCCCTTGGGGACCCCGCTGTGCAGGCTGGGTGTGTGTGGAATGGGGGACACAGGGCTGAGCCATCCACTGCAGCCCTGGGCTCCCTGCTGGGGGCCACCCAGCTCTGCTCCATGGGAACCACTTCAAAATGGCCTGGTAAGTCTGAGGTCGCATGGGCTCTGAAAGAGGAAGCTAGCTCTTAACTCCAGTTCCTGGCAGTCACCCACCTGCGTGCACCCAGACCACTGACCCAGCTCTACACTGTGGCATTTCTCAGAAAGTCTCAGCTCCAAAATGTCTACCTGTTTGTAATGTGTTGTTGTTGCTGTTATTTTTGTTTCTGTATTTTTTTTTTTTTGGCCTTTAGCTAGTTTTTTCTTCCCGAGAGGAGGGGTCCCTGCCATACTTAGAACAATATAAAAATGAACTCTCCCACCCCACCCCTCCAATTGTGGTCCAATTAAAAAAAAAAGTGAGAACTTTAAAAACCTAGTACACCTCCTGAAAACCAGTACCCAGCTCGAATAAGACTCTACATTCGGCCGGCGCCGTGGCTCAACAGGCTAATCCTCCGCCTTGCGGTGCCAGCACACCGGGTTCTAGTCCCGGTCGGGGCACCGATCCTGTCCCGGTTGCCCCTCTTCCAGTCCAGCTCTCTGCTGTGGCCAGGGAGTGCAGTGGAGGATGGCCCAAGTGTTTGGGCTCTGCACCCCATGGGAGACCAGGAGAAGCACCTGGCTCCTGCCATGGGAACAGCGCGGTGCGCCGGCCGCAGCGCGCTACCGCGGCGGCCATTGGAGGGTGAATCAACGGCAAAAGGAAGACCTTTCTCTCTGTCTCTCTCTCACTGTCCACTCTGCCTGTCAAAAATAAAAAAAAATTAAAAAAATTAAAAAAAAGACTCTACATTCGCTGAACGTAATAAAACTTCTGCCTTTTTGCAACCTTTTCCCAGCCATTTATTGCTACACTGAGCCGAAAAAATGAACCCACCAATCCATTCCAGAAACACTGAACATCCCACACACACCCTTGACAACCTGGAACACCCCCTTGGACCCTGTAAATAAAAGGCACTAAGGAAACTTGAGAAAAGGGGAGATGCAGGAGCCCCAGAGCGTGGGGAAACACGGTACAGACTGGGTCCCTTTCAGTCCTGCTGCTGCCCAAGGACACCCAGCGAGCCGGGACCCCCAGCTGCCAGCAGCCCTGGCACCCAACCCCTCTGCATGTCTCCATATCTGCCATGAGAATTCCCGGGGAGCCCTGAGACTCCCTTCAGGATGCGCAGGGAAGCAAAGGGATGCACGGGAACCGTAGTGGCCATGGCTACAGACCAACAGCAGCAGGAGAAGCTGCAGGGGCCGCCCCAGGTGTTGTGCTCACAAACTGCCTGGGACCCAGGTGCAGAGTAACAGACTCGCTGAGCCAGAGCAAAGTCACTGCCCCGCCTCCCAGCGCTGGCTCTGGTCAGTGAATGAACTTCCACAGTCCTGGGCCTCTGATCCACCTGCTCCCACGTGCGCTAAGAGGTGCACACAGGCAGGCAGGCACTCGGGTAAGCAGGACATCAGGGCACAAGGGACTCTGGGAAATGGAGTCCAGGACCAAGCCTTGGCTGCAGACCAGACTCCCTGGCCATCCTCAAGAGCTTTACAGTCTCCAGCAGGTGGAGACAGAATGGGAACTAAGAGCCTTTGCTTTTGTTTACATCTCTCCACTCTTCCCCTCCAAAAATTTCAAAGATAGGTTGTTGCCCTTATTCCTTTCTTCAACCGACATGCTTTTTCAAATTCTCTTATAAAACTTTTATTTCATAAATATAAAGTTCGAAAGTACATCTTTTGGATTATAGCGGGTTTCCCCCCCCCATAACCACCCTCCCACCTGCAAACCATCCCATCTCTTACTCTTTTCCCATCCAATTCTTCATTAAGATTCATTTTTAATTCTCTTTATATGCAGAAGATCAACTTAGTATATACTAAGTAAAGATTTCAACAGTTTGCACCCACACAGACACACAAAGGGTAAAGTACTGTTTGAAGACTAGTTTCACCATTAATTCGCATAGTACAACACATTAAGGACAGAGATCCTACATGGGGAGGAAGTGCACAATGACTCCCGTTGTTGATTTAACAATGGGGACATTCTTATTTATGATGTCAGTAATCACCTGAGGCTCTTGTCACGAGCTGCCATGGCCACGGAAGCCTCTTGAGTTCACAACCTCCGACCTTATTCAGATAAGGCCATAAGCAAAGTGAAAGTTCTCTCCTCCCTTCAGAGAAATTGAACCAACATCCTTAAGAGTGACACCCAGTGAAGCTGACCCCAATTTCAGGATGCTTTATAAACTCTGCCTTCTTCCAAAAAGTACCTTACCTGCTGCTTACCTGGAAGATTTCTCTGGGTTTTTACCTGTAACAGTCAAATAATGCATGAGAATGAATGCAAAATAATTTCTGATGAGTTGCAGAGGGGAAAGCTTAGCATCCAGATTTGAGAATAAAATTTGTATTGGTGTTTTATTGATGTTTGGTAGTTATTTTCAAATCATTTTACATCATCCTTTAGTTCATCAAGTACAGAAAGATAAACAGGAGACCTGGATAGAGAACTAACATTCCTGAGAGACTAAATGGCTTACATCATATCTTTTAGCCCTTAGATTAATTCTGGAGACCATATTATCACTAGTTTGTTAAGAGGAGACTCAGGTGGAAAAGATTTTGTCATTTTCCCATGGGGAATATAGTCTTTTAGACCAGAAGGAACTCCAGCTGAAGTCTCACACAGTTTAAGAAATCATTGCTTTGTCTTATGGCTCAGTTTCTCAAACCTCACATTTCCCAGCTGGAAAAAAATGAGAGGACCAGCAATGTAGCACAGTGGCTTAAGCCACCAGCTGCAAGGCTGGCATTCCATATGGGTGCCACTTTGAGTCTCTACTGCTCCACTTCTGATCCCATCCCCTGCAAGTGTGGCTGATAAAACAGTGTACGGTGGCTCAAGTCATTGAGCCCCTGCACACATGTAGTAGATGCAGATGGAGTTCCAGGCTTCTGGCTTCAACCTGATGCAGCCCTGGCTATTGTGGGGAGTGAGCCTTCAGATGAAAGATCGCTCTCTGTGACCCCTCCCTCTGTTACTCTGCCTTCCAAATAAATAAATCTTTCCCAGAAAATGTGAGAAAGGGGAAGAATACCTGTAGAAGAACACACTGCAGAAAACCATGTAGGATTGCAAATTGTCTAAAAAATGAATTACACTCAAAGTCTCACTCTTACTACTTCATGGTCTTTTTTTATGGTTAATGTTAAGGTAACAACTATACTCAGATATGCGTGTGTTATTTGTATTTTAAGTTTTTAATTAGAAGCTGTTTAGATAGTTAACTGGATATTTTGCAGTTCTATGTCTGTGCCTTCTGTCTCTTGTTCACAAGATTAGAATTGCTTGGTTTGGATGGTTTAAATCTTCAGCCATTCACTTCACACTTAGTATTTACTACACAAGGAAATATCATTTGCCTGGTTCATTCTTTCCTGTCAGACTGCAGACTTCATGAGAGCAAGAACCGTGTTTGCTTTCTTTGACCCGATAACCTCAGAACCTGACAGAGTCTGTCTCTTAGCTGAATGGATAAAGGAGGATGTAAAAACGAACATGGGGCTGGTGGTGAGGCACAGTGGGATAAGCCACTGCCTGTGACACTGGCCCCCCATATGAGTGCTACTTCAAGTCCTAACTGCTTAACTTCTGATCCAGTTCCCTGTTAATGTGTCTGGGAAAGCAATGGAAGATGACCCACGTACTTCAGTCCCCTATCACCTATGTGGGAGATTTGAATGGAGTCCAGGCTCCTGGCTTTATCTAGCCCAGAAGCACTGTGGCTTTGGGGGAAGTGAAGTGAACCGATGGATGGAATCTCTCTCTCTCTCTCTCTCTCTCTCTCTCTCTCTCTCTCTCTCTCTCTCCCTGTCTCTCCTCTCTCTATTACTCTACCTTTCAAAAAGATAGATAAGTCACACACACAAACACACACACACATATTTATATGATTAAGGGAAGTGTGGTTATCTTCTTGGAATCATACCCACAAAATGCATAAAATCTTTATATTAATAAAAGAATTTGGGGGTCCAGTGTTGTGGCATACTAGGCTAAGCCTCCACCTGCAGGGCCAGCATTCCCCATATGGGTGCCAGTCCATCTCCCAGCTGCTCCATTCCCTATCTGGCTCTCTGCTTACAGTGTGGGAAAGCAGTAGAGGAAATTGAAGAAAACTTCACCCATTAAGAGTCCAACTTATGCCAGTGGACACATGATGAGTGCCCTCTTCACTCAATTGGGCAGGTAAGCAATAGCTCCATTTTATAATTGAGAAAGCAGGCCAAGAGAAGATGATTTCACTTATTCACCAAATATATGCACAAGGAACTTACAGATGGGTAAGATTTTCCCAAGAAGCTCCGAATATCATAGGAGATAGAGGCAAATCATCATATTACACGAGGATGCTTAGACAAGGTACAATGAAGCCATAAGATCAGTCAGTGTGAGAGGCAGGATTCAAATCGTGGACTATCTGGGTGTGAACTTCGCCACCTTAAGTGGGCCAGCTTTTAGTTGTCAGCATCCTAACACACAGTACAGTTCAGAGGGGTAGTGGTCCTTGCTGCTGGCAGGGAGTTTTTGAGAGCAAAGAGAGGACTTTGGGAATTGGGAAGTGGCATCTGCAAGTAATCTAGCAGCAATTCAGACCCAGAAGAGATGGGGATATATGTCTCCAAAGTGAACAAGCCATAGTGATCCTCCCGTTGGGAAGGGCTGACTCCAGAGTCTAGAGGTGACAGTGGTTCTAGCTTTGGGAGCCACTGGAGGCAGGAAACCAGGTTGCTTATGAACAAAACAACCTGAGGACAAGGGAATAGGGGGCTCTTGATCTAGGGTGAGAGGAGTGGGCATATGCGGAATAGCACTGGTGATATGAGAAGGAAGGATGCAAATTTTTGGGCTAGGAGGAGAAAATAAACTGTGAACGGATTGGCTACCTTGCAAAAAGTAAACCTTTGCTTCTTTCTTCCCCTGTGAGCCCCATAGTTCAGGGATCCTGGGATCCAACATTTCTAGAGATGCATAGTCTGTGGCCAGAGGCTCAAGCAGGCCTTTTCCATTGGGACAGGCTGTAGGCTTCATTGAGTTTGTAACCCATTCCTCTGGGGCATGTGCATGCACCACTTTGGAAAAGCAGGCAAGGTTGGCTGAATGGCAACAGAGGAGGTGAGGAGAAGAGGTGAGAACTAGATGAGACACAGGAAGTAGAATGTGGAGCTCCTAGAGGAAGAGCTCCACTCTTGACAGGTGGCTTCATTTGGTTTCTGATCAAATGGGAGGTTTATAAAGCCAACAAGACAAAGGCTAATTTAAAAAAATATATTGGGCACTGGCATTGTAGTATAGCAGGTAAAGCCACTGCCTGTGACTCTGGCATCCCAAATGGACATCAGTTCAAGTCCTGGCTATGCCACTTCCAATCCAGCTCCCTGTTAATGGTCTCAGAAAAGCAGTGGAAGATGCTCCAAGTGCTTGGGCCCCTGCCACACACGTAGGAGACCTGAAAGTAGCTCCTGGCTCCTGGTTTTTACACAGCTCAGCCCTTGCCATTGCAATCATCTGGGCAGTGAAGCAATGGATGGAAAATCTCTCTCTCTCTCTCTCTCTCTCTCACACACACACACATTCAAATAAATAAATAAATTTTTCAAAAGCATATTGAACTGCAGCATATGTGTCCCCAGGGAGTTCGCCCTTGCCATGAGATTTCTCCCATGGAGGCTGTGCATTCCCAAGCACGGCAGCTTTCTAAGCACTTGCAGGCCTGTAGAAACACCAATGTACTACTGCACTTGGTTTTGGTCATTGAAATTTTCAACAAATTCATATTTAAACCAAAGAGAAAAGTAAATGGGGCCAAGTGAGTGCTGTGGAAGACCTTTCTCTCTGTCTGTCCCTCTCACTGTCCATAACTCTACCTCTCAAATCAATAATTTCTTTTTTACAAAAGTGATCTGAATGTCTTATTGCTCCTGAACACCATCACCCCTACAACTTTTGGAACCTCTGCTCTGTATAGCTCATAAATAAATATGCATGGAATCTGTACAATGTCCCCATTTTGTGGGAAAGGCAACCAAGGCACAGATGCTGCATAGTTCTAACGAGGTTGGAAGCACCCAAGAGAAGGCCCTTGATGCTTCCAGCAAGAGCAACCTCCCAAACAACATCCAGCAATGCTACCAAAGAGGCTCAGGAGGCTCAGCAGCCCAAGGCACAGGGAATCACTGAGATTCAAATCATTGAAAACTCTGGTATCCTGGGAAAGGAAACAAGAGTTGAAAGATCCAGGCCAAATTTGGAGAAGCAGAGAATTAAGAATAGTGGAACTTTGAATCTTGTTTTCTCCTCTCTCTGGATGGTGGAGGCAGACTGAAGATGGCCAGTGCTGGCCAGGACACAAAAAGCATTTGTTTTCTCTTCTCTGGGAGAAGATACATGTGAATGAAATGTTCTGTGTCACTGTCCAGAGCACTCACTGCACACAGATCAAGGATTCCCTTGTCAGCAGAATCCCCTGTGCCCCCACGAGCTTCTGCCTACAGGTGACACTTGATAAATTCCCATTTGGTCCCTGTGCACCTAAAGTAGCATTAGACTGGGCACTGCGGAATGACGAGAACACCATTCCAGGCATAGGAGGGGATTGTGGCTGAGAGACTGGGTATGGGAGACAGACATCATTTTTAAATGTTTTTAATTGACACATAATAACTGTCCATATTTATCAGGTCCAGTGTGATGTTTCAGTACATGAAGACCGAATGTAATGCTCAGAATAGAGTAATAGGCATTATCTATCACCTCAGACCTTTATCAATTTGCTATTGTGATTACAACATTCATAATTCTCTCTTAATAGCTACTTTGGAATACACAATAAATTATTATTGTTAACTGCCGTTTCCCTGTTGTGCTATAAAATGCTAGTACCCATCAACCAGGTATATGTAGAGTTTTCTCTCCCTATTCCCAGGCTCTGGTAACCATTCTTTCTGCTTCTGTGAAATCAACATTTTTTAGCTTCTAGATATGAGACAGAACATGTGGTATTTGTCCTTCTATGGCTGGGTTATTTCACTTAGCATGCCCTGCAGTTCCATCCATGCTGCAAGTGACTGGATTTTTTTAAGATTTATTTTATTTATTTGAAAGGCAGAGTTACAGAAAGAGAGAGGAGGATAGTGCAAGGGAGAAAGAGAGAGCAAGAGAGAGACTTAGAGAGATCTTCCATTTGCTTGGTTCACTCCCTAAATGGCAGCTATAGTCAGAGCTGGGCCAGGCTGAAGTCAGGAGCCTGGAACTCCACCTGAGTCTCTCAAGTGGATATCAAGGGGTCCAAGCACTTGGTCCATCTTCTGATGTTTTCACAACACATTCTCAGGCATCTGAATCACAGGTTGAGCAATCAGGATTGGAGCTGGAGCTCATATGGATGCCACAGTTGTGGGCAGTGGCTTAACCCACTGAACCACAACAGCAGCCCCCAGAATTTAATTCGTTTTTCTGACTAAATAGTATTCCGTTGTATATAACATTCATCACTCATGTGTCAATGGACACCTAGGAAACTTCTCTATCTTAGCCATTGCGAATAATGCTGTGATAACAATGAGATCACAAGCATCTACAGAAGAGGGACAATATTCACTGCACAAGGCATTCTCAAGGGGAAGGTGCTCAGCAGAGTGGCTTCACCTGGGGCTTTGGCATTTGGGATAGGTAAAGGTGGGTCATGGACCAGCTCCTAAGAGTGAGGGAAAAGATGCAGTCAAGAGGATGCTGGCCAGGATGGAGCTGTGAGAGAAGCAGTCCACCACAAGGTGCCTGAAAATCTAAGCCAGCCTATTGGCATCAGAATGGGGAAAGGAGTTAGGGGAATTACTATCGATCAGGTCCTTATTATGCCAGGCAGGTGCCATGGTCTCCCTTTCATAATAGCTACCTTTGAATGAGCAGCCATTGAGTATCAGGTACTTTCTGTCCATGAACCCACCTACTTCACAGTGATTACTCAGTGAGTTGGTTATTAAAATCTCCACTGTTAAATTAGGCAACAGGAACTCAGAAAAGTTAAGTGGCTTGCCTGAAGTTACACAGCTGGTGCAGACCCAAAATTTGAATCCAGTTCTGACTGACTTTGAAGTTAGTGTTTACTATGCTAGTCAGTCAGTCATTCCTCAGTGCCAACACACTCCCCCAGATCTTGGGTACAAGAGATTCCACAGGAAAAAAGGACGTCGTGACTATTAGTCATGATAGGACAGCATAAATTCTGTAACAGGTACCATCCAAATCTCAGGTGTTTAAGGTAATCAATAAATCTCATCAGTGTCACAGTCTGGTGCTGCTTGGAAAGAGTGGGGGGTGGGTTGGGTTGATGGACTACTTGTGCAGTCATTCCGGGGTCCAAGTTCATTTCATGGTGTTTCTTGTCCATCTTTTACTTCCTTAAAATCTTGTATTGAGTCCTCTGTAATCTTCCAACAGATAAGGGAAAAAGGAATATAAAGGTAGACTTTTGGCACAGCAGTTAAGCTGCCCCATGTGACACCCTCATCCAATTCCAGAGGGCCTGGTTCAAGTCCCAGGATTTCACCGCCAATTCAGATTCCCTCTAATGCACACTCTAGAAGGTAGCAGGTGATGAGATTAAGTCCTTGGGGCCTTGACCCCCCATGGGTAGTTTCCGTCTCCCAACTTTGGCCTGGCCTAGCCCTGGCTGTTAGTGGGTATTTGAGAGTGAAGCAGCAGATTGAAGATTCATTCTCTCTCTCTCTCTCTCTCTCTCTCTCTCTCTCTCTCTCTCTCTCTCTCCCTCTCTTGTAAATACATACATAAAACTCAAAACAGAGTATAGGGTGGGTGCTCATCTGTTCAACTTCCAAAGGGCCTGGGGAATGTTCTTCAGTGGTGAGCCCTATGAGAAGAGGAAATGGATACAATGAACATCTGTGCAGTCTCCAGAGTATCAGATCTGCTGATTTCTTGCTTGCAATTTTGGATGGGGTACTTAACCACTCTATGCCTTCACTTCTTCATCTATAGCATTAAGGTAATGATACCATCTATGTTATATGACAATATTAAGCAAGGATTAATACACATGAAACATTTAACACAGAGGCTAGCACACAGTGAGTGCTTGATAAATGCATCAACCTCTACTGGCGCCATCATTTAGAGATCGTAATGAATGTTAGTGTAGAAGTCCTCAGAAGTCTCAAAGGAGAGACTGTTTTTTTTTAATGTTGATTAACCCAGGCTTTTCCAAACAAGTTTGTCCTGCAAAACTGTCTTTTTTTTGTATGACACCTTTCAGCATCCAGTGAAACTGGTATTTAATCTTTCTGACAAGTACATCTCTTTGGCTCCATTGGAAAGATAGGGGGGTTCTGGTGGAAGTTTAGTAAACCAAGGTCTGAAAAGTATTGATTCTAGAGAGCATTAAAATTCATCCTCTAGTTGTTAAGTGCTTATGAAGCATTTCCAGACATACTCTGTTAGCTCACTTGGTTATTACTATTCTTATGATTGTGCCTTAGCTTAGGCACTGTGTATATTACCTAGATTACATATATACATCATATATACATATATTCTGTAAGTACATATGTGAATACATATATTCATAGGGATAAAAAGGGAGGCTCATTGAGGAAAAACCAGTGCCTTAGTCACAGAGCCCGTAATTGCTAGAGCTGATATCCAAGCCCAGCTTTATCTGACCTTGAGAGTCTATGGATTTTTAAAGAAGTGGTACTGCAGCCAGGCTCTAAAAACATAGCTCTCCAGTGGCCTTTGAAGAAAGCTGGACTTCAGCACTAACAAAACACTAGAATGGCCTGCTGCTTTTTGTCAGCCTTCTTGGGGAAGGATAATAGGTGTGTGGTTATAAAGGAGCTCTTTGACATTGAAATTTAGGAGAATTCAGAGCATTGTGATTTAGGAATTTTGAGGGGATGTCAGAGGGTTCAGGGTCTGAATTACAGATAAAAGAATATATACCCTACTAACCTAAGGTTATCACAATGTCCCTGTTTGATGTATATATGTTCCCCTTTATTTTTTCCACTCTCCAATGTACTCAAGAAGCTTTAGAAAATAGAAATGGATCAATTTAAAGTTTTAATTCTGAAAAAAAAAATTGCTCTTTGTAATGTGCAGGACCATTCTCCATTGACGGGAGACACAGACGCTTACCTGAATCTAGGTTAAAAATATGATGTAAAAAGGAATTATGATAAATAGATACTTTGATATTAAAAAAAATCTGGTGCTGGACAACTATTTTTGCTATACTTGGCAGATCCAAAGAGGATGTTCATTTCTTTCTGATATTGTTATTAGAAGTTATTCTTTGTAACACTTTTTTTTGCATTATATCAGACATGTATTTACTTGAATGGAAGAGTGAGAGAGTGAGAGATCTCACATCTGCTGGTTCACTCTTCAAGATTCCTCCAAGAACTTGAGCTGGGCCAGGCAGGATCCAGGAACCTGGAGCTCTATTCAGGGCCCTGACCTGGGTGGCCATGGCAGGGACTGCAGGACTAGCATCATGAACCACCTCATTCTCATGTGCATTAGCAAGAAGCTGGGTTAGATGCAGAGTTTATAGGCCTCCCAATGGCACTTGGATATGGATGCCATTGTCTCCTGTGGCAGCTTCACCTGCTGCACATTCACACCTGCTGCAACTTCTACTTTTTAACTGCTTCCAACTTCTGGAATTCTTTCTTGGTACTGCTTTTCTGTATTGGAATAGTCATGAATAGAGGATAAGTGTGTGCATCGATTTCACATTCACAGTCATCAATGTTTTCATGAGTGGATCAGTACCAACATGTTATAGACGTGACATCCAGATGAGGGTTAGGAGAAGAGGAGGAGAATGATATCAACCCAGGACTCTGAGGAACTGACTGACAATCACTGGTTAGAGATTTAGCAATCATTTTGCTAATGTGAAACGCAAGGTAAACAGGAACAACAGTTTGGTTGTGTAGTGTATCAGCAGTCAAAACCGATTCTAGAAATGAAATGTGTGACTGCCTTAGTGGTATCTATACTCTGTGTGTGTGTCAAGTCATGGCTTACTTTCTTGCATTCCCATGGAAACTGACTAGGACCCCGGGGGATCTGGAGGGAGAATCCACTGTGGGATCAGGCGATTCCGAGAGAGGGGTTTCAAGGGAGTTGACTCTGGATGAGGCCTTCAGCGTCCTGACACTCTGCACCTGCTTAGTCGCGTCAGACTCCAGGGACCGCTTTCCCAAAGCATCACCAATGCTTAGTCAAGACCTACTGAGCTTGGAAAGCAACCCAAGTGCAGGGATTCCACCTGCACATGAGCACTGAGCACTCCTGGCTGCCAGGATTCTGTGCATGCGCAGCCCACAGAGCTTGTGAGGGAGGTGAGCCTGTGCTGTTGTGTGTGCAAGCGTTGCTTGGCAACACTTACTGTGAGCTCAGAGAAGCACCCTGAGCCCCTGGCTTGCGGCTGCACACAGCTGCCACAGGTTCCTAAGGCCTCGGAGTCTGTGAGAGGTGGCCCCCCAGTCTCGGCCCAGGAGAAGGCTTGCTCCTTCCCATTTCTGATGTGTGTGAAAACGGTGGGTAGGATGAAATCCCAGTCCGGGGTCTGCCAGCACAGGTGAAGCAGCCCCAGACCACCTTAGGTATGGAATCTGTGACCCACCTCCTCCTTGAATACT
This sequence comes from Lepus europaeus, assembly GCF_033115175.1. Taxonomy (NCBI): domain Eukaryota; kingdom Metazoa; phylum Chordata; class Mammalia; order Lagomorpha; family Leporidae; genus Lepus; species Lepus europaeus. The sequence continues at coordinate 84,805,508 of NC_084832.1, forward strand.
TCATCCGTTTTCACAGCTTTTGGATGGGCTGTGGAGGTGTTTCCGAGAGTCTAATCATGTCACCTGCAGATATGGACTTTTGGTTTTTCTTTTAATCCTACACCCTGTAAGTGAGAGCCCTGCTTTGTCCAGGCCCTCTAAGAGTGACAGACTTGGTTTGTCAGGGCCCTGTGGCTGTGGCAGCCTTGCTTTCTCCTGCCCTCTGGGCGTGGCAGGCCTGCTTTGTACCAAGGCTCTTGTTGTAAAGTCTTGCTTATTTCTGCCCCCTGAGAGTGACAGCCCTGCTTTATTCTGTCCCTGTGGGAGTGACAGCCTTGCTTAGTCCTGCCCCATGGGACTGAGTTCACTGCTTAGTCCTGCCCTCTGGGTGTGACAAATGTGCTTTGTATAGCCCCCTGTGACTGATAGCCTGGCTTTGCCCTGTCCCTCTGGGTGTGACAGCCCTGCTTTGTCATGATTCCCTTGAGTGACAGCCCTGCTTTATCCCACCCCTTTGGGAGTGAGAGCCCAGCTTTGTCCTGGCCCACTGGGAGTAACAGCCCTGCTTTGTATGGCCACCTGGGACTGACAGCCCTGCTTTGTCCAGCCCCTCTCAGAATATCTGCCCTTCCTTGTCCTGGTCCTTTGTCTGTGACAGTCTCCTTTGTCCCCCCCTCTGGGCATGACAGCACTGCTTTCCAGACCCCTGTGATTGACAGTACTGCTTTGTTCTGCCCCTCTGTGTGTGGCAGCCCTGCTTTGTACCGCCCCTCCAGTTGTAACAGTCTTGCTTGTTCCCACCCAATGGGACTGACAGCCTTGCTTTGTCCCGCCTTCTGGGAGTGACAGCCCTGCTTGATCCCGACCCTGGGAGTGACAGTCTTGCTTTTTATCAACTCCTGGAACTGACAGTCTGTCTTTGCCCCACCCCTCTGGGTGTGACAGACCCACTTCATGCCAATCATCTTGAGTGACAGCCTTGATTTATTCCGCCCCTTTGGGGCTGACAGCCCTGCTTTGTCCTGCCCCCCTGGGACTGACAGCCCTGCTTTGTCCAGCCCCTCTCAGAGTATCTGCCCTGCTTTGTCCCGGCCCTTTGTCTGTGGCAGTCTTGCTTTTTCCGCCCCTCTGGGCATGGCAGCCCTGCTTTGTACTGCCCCTCTGGTTGTGGCAGTCCTGCTTGTCCTGCCCTCTGGACATGGCAGCCCTGCTTTCTAGACCCCTGCGATTGACATTTCTGCTTTGTTCTGCCCCTCTGTGCGTGGCAGCCCTGCTTTGTACTGCCCCTCTAGTTCTGACAGTCTTGCTTGTTCCTGCCCAATGGGACTGACAGCCCTGCTTTTTCCCGCCTTCTAGAACAGACAGCCTGGCTTTGTCTCGCTCCTCTGGGTGTGACAGCCCTGTTTTATCCCTACCCTTTGGGAGTGAGAGCCCTGATTTGTCCTGGCTCTCTGGGAGTGACAGCCCTGCTTTGTCCCACCCACTGGGACTGACAGCCCTGTTTTGTCCCATCCCCAGGATGAGAGACCTGCTTTGTCCAGTCCCTCTCAGAGTATATGCCCTGCTTTGTCCCGGCCCTTTTTTCTGTGGCAGTCTTGCTTTATCCCACCCCTCTGGGTGTGGCAGCCCTGTTTTGTACCGCCCCTCTGGTTGTGACAGTCCTGCTTTGTCCTATGCCCTGAGTGTGGCAGCCCTGCTTTCCTTGACCCCTGCGATTGACAGTACTTCTTTGTTCTTCCCCTTGGTGCATGGCAGCCCTGCTTTGTAACCCCCCTCTTGTTGTAACAGTCATGCTTGTCTCTGCCCCCTGGGAGTGACAGCCCTGCTTTATTCTGCCCCTGTGGGAGTGACAGCCCTGCTTTGTCCCACACCTTGGGACTGAGAGCCCTGCTTTTTCTGCCCTCTGGGTGTGAAAGCTCTGCTTTATTCCACCACTTTGGGAGTGAGAACCCTGCTTTGTCCTGGATCTCTGGGAATGACAGCCCTGCTTTGTACCACCCTTCTGGCTGTGGCAATCTTGCTTTGTCCCACCCTCTGGTTGTTTCAGTCCTGCTTGTCCCACCCTCTGGGCATGGCTGCCCTGCTTTCCAGACCCCTGTGATTGAGAGTACTGTTTGTTCTGCCCCTCCATGCGTGGCAGCCCTGCTTTGTACTGCCCCTCCAGTTGTGACAGTCTTGCTTGTTCCCACCCAATGGGACTGACAGCCCTGCTTTGTCCCACCCTCTGGGAGTGAGAGCCCCGCTTTGTCCAGCCCCTTTCTGAGTATCTGCACTGCTTTGTCCAGGCTCTTTGGTTATGGCAATCTTGCTTTGTACCACCCCTCTGATTGTGGCAGTCCTGCTTTGTCACACCCCCTGGGGGTGAAGCCCTGCTTTTCCTGACCCCTGCAATTGACAGAACTGCATTGTTCTGCCCCTCTGTGGATGGCAGCCCTGCTTTGTACTGCCCCTCCAGTTGTGACAGTCTTGCTTGGTCCCACCCCCTGGGAGTGACAACCCTGCTTTTTTCCACCCCTGTGGCAGTGACAGCCATGCTTCGTCCTACCCCCCTGAGAGTGACAGCCCCATTTCTGACCTCTGCTGGCTTTCTCTTTTTCAAACTGCTCTTGAGAAGGCTTCCAATACTCAATGAAATAAGAGTGGTGGGAGTTGATATCTATGGAACCAATTAGCATTTGCCAGCACAAAAGAAAATATTACATACAAAAATTCATTGAAAACCATAAAGTCCATAGAGAATATCCAGAAAACACAAAAAAATGCATGGCTGTAGCAAGATCTGGGATTGAGTTAGCCAGAACACACCCGTATATTTCTGGACTCATCCAGTCATATCCGGAGAAAGTGTTGTGGAAATTGTGTGAAAATGACACAGAAAATCACAGTCAAACCACTTTTCGAGACAAGCAAAATCTTTTTCTTGAGTAAGTGGATAAATTGTGATGTTTACAAGCACAAATAACCATGTGTGTTTCCCGTGTTGCTCTAGCTTTCTCCCTAGAAAACACGAATGTGTAGAGTTTTTCTCTCCATAAGGAATTAATTAGCATTTGACAGCAACACAAAATGCTCCCGGCTAAAATTCATTCAAAACCATAAAGTCCATTGATAACATCCATAAACAACAAACACAGAGGCTGGAGGAAGTTCTGGGATTCATTTAGCCACAACACAACCAGATATTTTTTGTTTCATCCAGTCATATCCAGACAAAGTGTTGTGGATTTTTATGCAATGGACTTAGAAAATCACAGTGAAACTGGTTTTGGAGAAGTTCAAAGTCTTTTTCTTGGGCCTGTGGTTTCAATGGCATGTACACAAACACAAATACCATGTTTGCCACAGTTGCTCTAGCTTTCTCCCTAGAAAACACGAATGTGTAGAGGTTTTTTCTCCATGTGGAACCAATTAGCATTTGCCAGCACAAAACAAAATGTTTTGTGCTAAAATTCATTCCATATTGTAAAGTCTATAGAGAATAACGAGAAAACACACAACCAAAAATGACACATAGGCTGTAGCAAGATCTGGGATTGAGTGAGCCACAAGACGACCTGATATTTCTGGTATGATCCAGTCATATCCATACAAAGTGTTCTGAAATTCATATGCAATGGACCTAGAAAATCACAATCAAACTGGTTTTGGAGAAAATCAAAGTCTTTTTCTTGGGCAAGTGGATAAAATGTCATGTATATAAACCCAAATATCATGTTTGTTTGCAAGGATTGCTCTAGTTTTCTGCGTACAAAGCACAAATGAATGAGTTTGTGTCTCCATGTGGAACTAATTAGTGTTTCCCAGCACCAAAGAAAATATTCCCTGCTTGAATTCATTCAAAACCATAAAGTCCATTGATAATATCAAAAAACACAAAGCAGAGCTTGTAGCAAGATCTGGGATTGAGTTAGCCATAACACAAGAGGATGTTTCTGGTTTCATCATGTCATTTCCAGACAAAGTGTTGTGGAACTGGTATGCAATGGACTCAGAAAATCACCCTCAAACTGGTTTTGGAGAAAATCAAAGTCTTTTTCTTGGGCAAGTGGATAAAATGTCATGTTTACAAACATGAGTAGCATGTTTGTTCCCGGAGTTTCTCTAGCTCCTTCCCTAGAAAACATGAATGTGTAGAGACTTTTCTGGATTAGGAAACAAATAGCGTTTGCAAGCATAAAATAAAATGTTCCCTGCAAAAATTCAATCAAAACTGTAAACTCCATTGATAAAAGCAAAGTCTTTTTCCTGGGCAAGTGGATTCAATGTCATGTTTAAAACATAAATATAATGTTGGAATCAGTTGCTCTAGGTTTTTACCTACAAAACACGAATATCTAGAGCTTTTTGTCCATGAGGAAACAATTAGCCTTTGTAGCACAATACAAATTATCCCCCGATAAAATTCATTCAAAACCGTAAAGTACATAGAGAATATCCAGAAAACATAAACAAACACAGTGGCTGTAGCAAGATCTAGATTAGAGTTAGCCACAACACAACAACAAGTTTTGTGGAATTCATATGCAATGGACGCAGAAAATCTCAGTCAAACTGGTTTTTGAGAAAAGCACAGTCTTTTTCCTGGGGAAGTGGATTCAAATCATGTTTATAAATATAAATATCATGTTTCCCGCATTTGCTCTAGCTTTCTCCCTAGAAAACACGAATGTGTAGAGGTTTTTTCTCATGTGGAAAGAATTAACGTTCACCAGCACAAAATAAAATGTTCCCTGCTGAAATTCAATCCTTACAGTAAGGTCCATAGTAAATATCCAGAAAACAAATAAACCAGAGGCTGTAGCAATATCTGGATTTGAGTTAGCCACAACACAACCGGACATTTCTGGTATGATGCAGGAATAACCGACAAAGTGTTGTGGAATTCCTATGCAATGGACCCAGAAAATCACAGTCAAACTGGTTTTGGAGAAAACCACAGTGTTTTTTTGGAAAAGTGGTTTCATTGTCATGTTTACAAACACAAATATATTGTGTGGAGCAGTTGCTCTAGCTTTCTCCTTAGAAAACACTGATGTGTAGAGGTTTTTTCTCCTTGTGGAAACAATTAGTGTTTGCCAGTACAAAACAAAATGTTCCCTGCTAAAATTCATTCAAAACCGTACAGCACATAGAGAACATCCGGAAAACACAAACAAATACAGAGGCTGTAGCAAGATCTGGATTTGAGTTAGCCACAACCCAACAGGATATTTCTGCTTTGTTCTTGTCATATCCTCACTAATTGTTGTGGAATTCATATGCAATGGACCTAGAAAATCACAGTAAAGCTGGTTTTTTAGAAAAGCACAGTGCTTTACCTTTGCAAGTGGATTCAATATCACATTTAGAAACATAAATATCATATTTGTAGCAGTTGCTCTACATTTATCCCTAGAAAACAGGAATGTGTAGAGGATTTTTATCCATGTGGAAACAATTAGCGTTTGCTGGCACAAAACAAAATGTTCCCTGCTAAAATTCATTCAAAACGATAAAGTCCACTGATAATATCCAGAAAATACAGACACAGAGGCTGTAGCAAGCTCTGGGATTGAGTTAGCCACAACACAACCGGATATTTCTGGTTTGATCCAGTCATATCCAGACAAAGTGTTGTGGAATTCATATGCAATGGACCCAGAATATCACAGTCAAACTAGTTTTGGGGAAAAGCACAGTCTTTTTCCTGGGCAAGTAGATTCAATGTATCTTTCCTGGGTAAGCAGAATCAAAGTCATGTTTACAAAAATCAGTATCATTTTCCCTCAGTTGCTCTAGATTTCTCCCTAGAAAATTGAATGTTTAGAGGTATTTTCTACATGTGTAAACAATTAGCGTTTGCCAGCACAAAATAAATTATTCCATGCTAATATTTATTCAAAACAGTAAGGTCCATTGAAAATATCCAGAAAAAACAAACACAGACACTGTGGAAAGATCTGGGATTCAGTTAGTCACAACACATCCGGATATTTCTGGTTTGATACAGTCATATCTGGACAAAGTGTTGTGGAATTTGTATGCAATGGACCCAGATAAACACTGACGAAATGGTTTTGGAGTAAAGCTAAGTCTTTTTCTGGACAAGTGGATAAATATGATGTTTACAAACATAAATATCATGTGTGTTTGCCACAGTTGATCCTCCTTTCTCTAGACATCACCAATGTGTAGAGGTTTTGTCTGCATATAGAACTAATTAGTGTTTGTCAGCAGAAAACAAAATGTTCCCTGCTAAATTTCATTGCTAACCTTAAAGTCCATTGAAATGTACAAAAATGCAAACACAGAGGCTTAGCAAGATCTGGGATTGAGTTAGCCACAACACAACATATTATTTCTGGATTTATCCAGAAATGTCTGGAAAGTGTTGTGGAATTCGTATGCAATTGACCCAGAAAATCACAGTCAAACTAGTTTTGGAGAAAAGCACAGTCTTTGTCCTGGGCAAATGGATTCAATTTCAGGTTTACAAACATAAATATGTCTGTTTCCCACTTTTTTTCCATGTGGAAATAATTAGCATTTGCCAGTACAAAATAAAATGCTCCCTGCTAAAATTCATTCAAGACCATAAAGACTATAGAGAATTTCCAGAAAACACAAACACAGAGGCTGTAGCAAGATCTGGGTTTCTGTTAGCCATAACACAACTGGATATTTCTGGTTTGATTCTTTCATATCCGAACAAAGTGTTGTGGGATTCATATGCAATGGTTCCGCATTTGCTGAAGCTTTGTCCCTAGAAAACACGAATGTGTAGAAGTTTTGTCTCCATGTGGAACCATTTAGTGTTTCCCAGCACAACATAAAATGTTCCCTGCCAAAATTCATTCAAAACCATAAAGTCCACTGGCAATATCCAGAAAACACAAACACAGAGACTGTAGCAAGATCTGGGATTGAGTTAGCCACAACACAACCTTAAAGAAAGAAATAGAAGATACCATAAAATGGAAAAATCTTCCATGCTCATGGATTGGAAGAATTAATATCATCAAAATGTCCATTCTCCCAAAAGCAATTTATAGATTCAATGTGATACCAATCAAAATACCTAAGACCTTCTTCTCAGATCTGGGAAAAATGATGCTGAAATTCATGTGGATACACAGGAGACCTCGAATAGCTAAAGCAATCTTGTACAACAAAAACAAAGCCGGAGGCATCACAATACCAGATTTCAGGACATACTACAGGGCAATTGTTATCAAAACAGCACGGCACTGGGACAGAAACAGAAGGATAGACCAATGGAACAGAATAGAAACACCAGAAATCAATCCAAAAATCTACAGCCAACTTATATTTCATCAAGGACCCAAAATCAATTCCTGGAGTAAGGACAGTCTATTCAACAAATGGTGCTTGGAAAACTGGATTTCCACGTGCAGAATCATCAAGATCCCTACCTTTCACCTTACACAAAAATTCACTCAACATGGATCAAAAACTTAAATCTACGACCCAAAACCATCAAATTATTAGAGAGCATTGGAGAAACCCTGCAAGATATAGGCACAGGTAAAGACTTCTTGGAAAATACCCCAGGAGCACAGGCAGTCAAAGCCAAAATTAACTATTGGGATTGCATCAAACTGAGAAGTTTCTGTACTGCAAAAGTAACAGTCAGGAAAGTGAATAGGAAACCGACAGAATGGGAAAAAATATTTGCAAACTATACTACAGATAAAGGGTTGATAACCAGAATCTACAAAGAAATCAAGAAAATCCACAACATCAAAACAAACAATCCACTTAAGAGATGGGCCAAAGACCTCAACAGACACCTTTCCAAAGAGGAAATCCAAATGGCCAACAGACACATGAAAAAATGTTCAGGATCACTAGCCATCAGGGAAATGCGAATCAAAACCACAATGAGGTTCCATCTCACCCCGGTGAGAATGGCCCACATTCAGAAATCAACCAACAATAGATGCTGGAGAGGATGTAGGGAAAAAGGGACACTAACCTACTGTTGGTGGGAATGCAAACTGGTTAAGCCACTATGGAAGTCAGTCTGGAGAGTCCTGAGAAACCTGAATATAACCCTACCATTCAACCCAGCCATCCCACTCCTTGGAATTTACCCAAAAGAAATTAAATTGGCAAACAAAAAAGCCATCTGCACATTAATGTTTATTGCAGCTCAATTCACAATAGCTAAGACCTGGAACCAACCCAAATGCCCATCAACAGTAGACTGGATAAAGAAACTATGGGACATGTATTCCATGGAATACTATACAGCAGTCAAAAACAATGAAACCAAGTCATTTGCAACAAAATGGAGCAATCTGGAAAGCATCATGCTAAGTGAATTAAGCCAGTCCCAAAGAAACAAATATCATTTGTTTTCCCTGATCGGCAACAACTAACTTAGCACCAAAGGGAAACCTGTGCAAGTGTAATGGACACTATGAGAAATAGTGACTTGATCAGCTATGGTGCTGACTGTTGATGTACAATGTAACACTTTATCTATTTTAGTATTTTTTTGTAAACTCTGTAATTAACACACAATTATTCTGAGGTGTCTAAATCTTAACTGAAAAGTGATCCCGGTTAAATATAAGAACGAGAAAAAGGGAGGGAGGAGATGTATAATAGGGGACATGCTCAATTGGATTTGCCCCAAATGATGAAGTTAGAAAAGTTCCAGGGGACTCCAATACAATCCCATCAAGGTGGCATGTACCAATGCCATCTCACCAGTCCAGGTGATCAATATCAGTTCACAACTGATCACACTGATAGATCTAAGAGTCAAAGGGATCACACAAACAAGATTAATGTCTGCTAATACTAACTGATAAAACCAAAAGAGGGAGAGAAGGATCCAACATGGGAGCAGGATACACAACAGACTCATAGAATGACGGATGTCCTAAATAGCACTCTGGCCTCAGAATCAGCCCTTAAGGCATTTTGATCTGGCTGAAGAGCCTATGAGAGTATTTTAGGCATGGAAAGCCAAGACACTCTGGGGAAAAAAAAAAAAGATGATGAAGAAGAAGAAGACCTAAATGAAGGATCTCAGCAAGTGTGCTCCCAGTGGAAAGAATGGGGCCATCAAAGTAGGAGGTACATTTCTCTGAAGGGAGGAGAGAACTTCCACTTTGACTATGGCCCTGTCAGAATAGGATCGAAGTCGGCGAACCCTAAAGGCTTCCATAGCCTCGGCAACTCATGGCTAGAGCCTAGGGAGATTACTGATGCCATAAACAAGAGTTAAATTGTTAAATCAACATCAGGAGTCACTGTGTACTTATGTCCCATGTGGGATCTGTCCTTAATATTTGTCCAAGGTGAAGTAATGATATAGCTAGTACTGAAACAGTATTTTTACACTTTGTGTTTATGTGTGGGTGCAAACTGATTAAATCTTTACTTAGTATATACTGAAGCGATCTTCTGTATATAAAGATAATTGAAAATGAAAAAAAAAACCCTTGGTGTTAAATTGAAATTACATAGAAAAGCAATCAATCTTTTTTTTAAAAATATCATGCAGGATCTCCATCATTAAAGTGATGTACACTGTTATTTAATGCTATAACTAGTAATCCAACAGTATTTTGTGGTGGGGGCAAGAGGCGCGGAGTCAACACACAGACTCCGGGAGTCGGGTGAAAGCAGGCTTGAGGCGATCAGCCCGCAGACTCGTTTATTACAGTTGGTACAACAGCTTATATAGCCAAGACCAGCCAATCTGGTCAAGGGGCTGTCTATACCCCAACCAATCACAGGCTGTTGCCAGGCAGTTTCCAGAGCCATCAAATCACAGCCTGTCACCAGGCAGTTTCAAAGCCATCCAATCACAGCCTGTTGCCAGGCAGTTTCCAAAGCCATCCAATCACAGCCTGTCGCCAGGCAGTTTCCAAAGCCATCCAATCACAGCCTGTCGCCAGGCAGTTTCCAAAGCCAGGTGGGTTTCAAAGCCATTCCTGACTAACTGACGCTCACTTGCCAGTGGCCACCTTGGCATGGCCTTCTCATTCCACTACACACAGTGTTTTGGAATTCGTATGCAATGGACCAAAAAATCACTGTGAAACTGGTTTTGGAGAAAAGCAAAGTCATTTTCCTGGACAAGTGGACAAAATGTCATGTTTCCAAACATAAATATGTTTGTTTCCCGCAATGGCTCTAGCTTTCTTCCTAGAAAACACAAATGTGCAGAGGTTTTCTCTCCTTGTGGAACCAATTAGCCTTTGCCAGCACAAAACAAAATATTCCTGGCTAGCATTCATTCAAAACTCTAAAGTCCATTGATAATATCAAGAAAGCATAAACACAGAGTCTGTAGCAAGATCTGAGATTGAGTTAGCCACAACACAACCGGATATTTCTGGTATGATCCAGGCACATCTGGAAAAAGTGTTGTGGAATTCGTACGCGATGGACCCAGAAAATCACTGTCGAACTGGTTTTCAAGAAATTCACAGTCTTTTTCCATGGCAAGTGGATTCAATGTCATGTATAGAAACACAAATATCATGTTTGTTTGTCGCATTTGCTCTAGCTTTCTCCCAAGAATACACAAATATGTAGAGGTTTAGTACCCATGTGGAACCAATTAGTACTTGCCAGCACAAAACAAAATATTCCCTGCTAAAATTCATTCAAAACCATAATGTCCATTGATAATATCCAGAAAACACAAACACAGTGGCTGTTGCAAGATCTGGGATTAAGTTAGCCATAACACAAGAGCGTATTTCTGCTTTCATCTGGTCATATAAGGACAAAGTGTTGTGGGATTCGTATGCAATAAACGCAGAAAATCACAGTCAAACTGGTTTTGGAGAAAAGCAAAATCTTTTTCTTGGGCAAGTGGATAAAATGTCATGTTAGAAATATAAATATCAGGTTTGTTTCGCACAGTTGCTCTAGCTTTCTCCCTAGAAAACATGAATGTGTAGAGGTTTTGTCTTCTTGTGGAACAAATTATCATTTTCCAGCACAAAACAAAATGTCTCCTGCTATAATTCATTCCAAACCATAAAGTCCATTGATAATATCCAGAAAACACAAACACAGAGGCTGTAGCAAGATCTGGGATTCAGTTAGCCACAACACAACCGGATATTTCTGGTTTGATCCAGTCATATTCAGACAATGTGTGTGGAATTCATTAGCAAAGGACCTAGAACATCACAGTTAAACTGTTTTTGGAGAAAAGCACACTCTATTTCCAGGGAAAGTGTATTCAATGTCATGTTTGCAAACATAATTATCATGTTTGCCATGGTTGCTGTATCTTTCTCCCAAGAAAACACGAATGTGTAGAGGTTTTGTCTTCTTGTGGAATCAATTAGCGTTTGCCAGCAGAAAACAAAATGTTCCCTGCTAAAATTCATTCAATATCATAGAGTCCATAGAGATTATGTAGAAAACACAAAGAAACACAGAGGCTGTAGCAAGGTCTGGGATTGAGTTACCCACAACACAACCAGATATTTCTGGTTTGATCCTTCATATCTGGACAAAGTGTTGTGGAATTCGTATGAAATGGAACCCGAAAATCACAGTCAAACTTGTTTTGGAGAAAAGCACAGTCTTTTTCCTGGGCGAGTGGATTCAATTTCATGTTTAGAAACATAAATATTATGTTTGCATTAGTTGCTCTAGCAAATAATTGTGGAAACAATTAGCCTTGGCCAGCACAAAATAACATGTTCCCTCCTAAAAATCATACCATACTGTAAAGTCCGTAGAGAATATCCAGAAAACACAAACAAACCAGATGCTGTAGCAAGAACTGCATTTGCGTTAGTCACAACACAGCCAGATAATTCTGGTTTGATCCTGTCATATCCGGACAAAGTGTTGTGTAATTCGTATGCATTGGACCCAGAAAATCACAGTGAAGTTTTTTTTTCAACGTTTATTTAATGAATATAAATTTCCAATGCACAGCTTATGGATTACAATGGCTTCCCCCTCCCATAACTTCCCTCCCATATGCAACCCTCCCCTCTCCCTCTCCCTTTCCATTGACATCAAGATTCATTTACAATTTTCTTTATATACAAAAGATCAATTCAGTATATATTAAGGAAAGACTTCCACAGTTTGCACCCACATAGAAATACAAAGTGAAACATACTGTTTGAGTACTAGTTACAGCATTAAATCACAATGTACAGCACATTAAGGACAGAGATCCCACATGAGGAGCAACTGCACAGTGACACCTGTTGTTGACCCAACAAATTGACACTCTAGTTTATAGCACCAGTAACCACCCTAGGCTCTGATCATGAGTTGCCAAGGTTATGGAAGCCTTCCAAGTTTGCCGACTCTGATCATATTTAGACAAGGTCATAAAAGACAGGGTGAGGATAGTAACCAATGTTCCTAAGAGTGGCGTTAACCAGATGTGAACAATTATACAGCATTAAGTGGGGAAGAGGACCATCAGTACACACAGGTTGGAAGTAGAGCCATTGGTGGTAGGGTAGAGGTTATGATTACAAAGGAATGAGGCCCAAGTGCACTAGACAGGGTCTAGAACAAAGGACAGAGTCATTATTAGAGGAGCTAAGAAAGGTGCTGTCTAAGCTACAAATAAGTTTTCTGATTGAGAGGCAAATAGAACCTGACAGAATGGGCTTGATAATAATCTGTTGGGTTTTAGGCCTTGTAAGTTAAGAGGCTCAGACCTATCTATCTCTTCACATGGGGTATATCCTATGGGAGGTGTGAACCTCCTAGGGGAAGGCACCCTGTTGATTTCATTACTTAGCTGGCCTAGGAGAAGAGTTGGCCAGGAAAAGGCATGTGGTATCCCTAACAAGAAATTTACAGTGTTGCCTGCAATGTTGCTGGCCCTGCTTGGCTGTCCCCTCAGCTGCAGTGGTCACTTTGGAAGTTGGGCTGAGTGAAGGGCATTTCAGCTTAGAGCTAATAAGATCTGTGGCTCTGACCTGGGCATCCTTCGACTCCAGGGCAGGTCCATTTCCAGTAATCCGACTCTTGGCAGAGCTGCCAGGGCTCTTCACAAACTGACTTCTGCTGAAGCCCAGGCTTACCATATTGAAAGCCACTGCAGTGGACTGGCCTGTTGGGTCTCGTTGAGGGCAGATCACTGTACAGATCAGCCATTAATAGGCCTGCCACCCATTGCTTCAGATGCCAAGCTTTCTTTTCCTCCTGGTTTGTGTTAAAGCAGACCAGAGGATGCAAGTCAAGGGAGTGCCCATTTCCCATCTCTAATCTTCGGTGGCCTGAACTAGAAGTCTATAGTCACAGGCATGTTCTGTAGTAGTTTTTCTAAGGTAGACAATGCTCATGAGGAAAATTATATTCTCACTTTAAAACTTTCTTTCCCTTTGGTCTGAAAGGGAGGTTTTTTCTACTTACTGTATACTTCGCTGATGGTGAAATAAATCTAGCTATGAGATTATAATTTTAGCTCTTATTTTGGCTATGCTATTACAGAAAAATATTGGCCTTCTCTTTTATAAGGTCTAAAGATTAAATTGTGCATCCTACAGATTCCTTCATAATAGAATTAGTATTCTACCTTGAAGAGCATAGAGAAATGAAAGAATAAGTTGGGCTTAGAATAGAGAAATGAGGGAGCAAGTCCTAGATCGCTTGCTGACAATAGCAATATTACATGAATACTTAGCAAACCATTTCAACCATTAGATAACAACTTAAGAAAACATTTACCAGAAGGTCCAATGCCTTCTATAAATTTTAAGAATCTTGTATTTGGAAAACCTCTTAAATATCTAACATGGTGTAGTTTGTTTAACCAGTAAACTTAAGCACAACCATATAAAATGTTTTTAGTTTCTTTCTACCAACAAGTATAAAACATATGATGCAGAAATTCAGGTCACACAAATTAAAATGTATCTTTGATTAATTTTAGCAGCTTAAATTTTTGGACAATCTTATCTATAATCCGATTAAAATAAAATTCTTAATAAAATTTTCCCATGTGGACATACAAAATGTACACATATATAACATAGCATAATAGACCAATATAGCAATTTTAATAATAGCTTTTAAAATCGTTAACTCTTTTTTTGTAGATTGCCAATTGATTTGAATTGCTTTTTGTTTTTAGTAACCTCAGTTAACCATACTTTCTCTCAGTTGGTACTGTTAATACATTATTGGCTTCATCTGTTGACAGAGCCATCCCAAAGTACTGAAAACAATAGAAGTGGCTTGAAAATGTCCATAGGAACCTATAGGAGGACAGCTATACACAGAACCAACACTGCTTTAGTTTTATGAGCAGCAAATCATATATAACTGTGGATGACAAAAGACTTTAAGTTGCCATGTTTAAACTTATAAACTCATCAACCAACCAGAGGCACTTGCTTACTTCACAGTATTTTTGAAAGCACCTGTAGGATTTTACAAGTATTGAACCCTTTAGGCCTCGGGTGTTTCTCATTAAGATAATTATCCTGTCTAGTAATACAAGATCATTAGACTTTTAAATTCTGAATCATTATAGAAACTTAAAATTTAGTACCACGTCACATCTTGACAGCACTTCTAATATAATCCAAATAGACTGATTAGCTGGTATCTCTATAAGATGGGAGACATAGGTCCTTTGATTTTTTCAGTTGGGCCCAAACTGGAAAAACCAAAGTCCAAGATTTACTGGAAATTTTAGAGTCCAGATTGTTTGAAACTTTGATTTTTTGAATGCCTGTCAAGAATGCCAAGAAGGCTCAAAATCCAAAATATCTGGTTGAAATAAGATTCCTTAAAATCATGACATATTATAGACCAAATTTGATCATTGTTACAAGGTGATTATTCAAACCTTTGAAAATCAGCACATATTTAAATAACCCATAGCTCTTAATAAAAATTCAGCTGTTTTTGAACAATTAGAATGTAACAGACATCAAGAGAACATAATAGATTACTTTAACACATTGCTTTAACAGAGCATCAGAGTTTAATTATATGTCAAAGAGAAATTGAGCTTCCTGTGATCTTTTGCAGTGAGGTTTCCTTCCTTTACCTTCTTTCATATTGGTGACCATGTTTCTGTGTTTCTGTGTGTAACACATCTTTAAGCATCTTTTGCAGGGCAGGATGAGTGGCAACAAATTCTTTCAGTTTCTGTTTGCTATGAAAAGTCTTTATTTCACCTTCATTCACAAATGAGAGCTTTGCAGGATATAATATTCTGGGCTGGCAGTTTTTCTCTCTTAGTACCTGGGCTATGTCTCGCCATTCCCTTCTAGCTTGTATGGTTTCTGATGAGAAGTCCACTGTGAGTCTAATTGGAGATCCTCTGAGAGTAATCTGACATTACTCTCTTGCACATTTTAGAATCTTTTCTTTATGTTTCACCGTGGTGACTTTGATTACAACATGTTGTCGTGAGGATCTCTTTTGGTCATGTTTATTAGGGGTTCTATGAGCTTCCTGCACTAGGATGCCTCTGTCCTTCTCCAGACCCAGGAAGTTCTCTGCAAGTATCTCACTAAAAAAGGCCTTCTAGTCCTTTCTCTCTCTCCATGCCTTCAGGAACTCATAGAACCTGAATGTTGTTTTTTTTAATAGTATCTTGTAGATACTATGTTGTAGATTCCCAACAATATTTTTTAGATTTCTAATTTCCTCTCCTTTTCTTTGGTTTGACTTTATACTTTCCTGTGCTCTGTCTTCTAAGTCTGATAATCTCTCTTCTGTTTCACCCATTCTGTTTTTAAGGCTCTCTAATGTGTTTGTCATTTGATCTATTGAATTTTTCATTTCATTATGATTTCTCATAACTATCACAGTTTCTTGTTCTACTAGTTGTTTCATTTCATTTTGATTCCTCCTTAATATTTCATTTTCATGCGAGAGATTTTCTGTCTTGTCCATTAAGGATTTCTCTCGTTCAAAATTTGTTTTTCAGAACTTCTTAGTGTTCTTATCAATTTTTTGAGATCCGCTTCTTGCATTTCTTCAATCTCATCATCTTCATAATCTTGAATTGGGGTGTCTTTCATTTGGGGGCATCATAGTATCTTCCTTGTTCTTGTTACCTCGGTTTTTGCAGTTTTTGTTTGACATATTGGAGATATTCTTTGGTTTTTTCACTGCTTTTGATGGAGCCTTGGGGACTTGAGATGCGTGTGGACTGAGAGCTCTGTTTGGTTCCTCAGGTTTGAGGTTGTGCCAAAGGCGACACTCCCAGGTTAGGCGTGGTAAATCTCTCTCATTTTTTTTAATTCAAAAGGAAAGTGATTCCACATAGCTGAATGGAATTGGAGGTAGTTAACAGGCGAATGATATAACCACAGGATCCAGAGATCAGAAGCTCTTTCCCAAGGACCACACAGGGAATCTGTGCTGCCCTCAGTGTGGGCTCCTATTCTCCTACAGACTCCCACTGGGTTGCCAAGGTTACTGAATTGTAGCATCTCTGAAGAGTACTCACATGAATTCTGTGAGTTCTCTCCCCCACCATCTCTTTTTTCACAGCCTCAGTTCATTAGCACCACACATTCATTAAATCCTAATCTCCTGTTATTTCACCCCTCCCACCAGAGTCAGGTGTTTCTGCTAGGCTCAGGGCCTGTGCAGACCTGAGGTCACCCTGCTTATGTTGTATGTCTAAAATGGCGCCTGCTCTTTGTCTTGCTCACCTTCGAGAGGTGAGCAGAGAGAGAGAAACTCGTGTCCATATCGGTCACTTTTTTTTCTCTCTTCTAGTTAGTCTGGTGAATTTTCCCCACGGGGATTCAAGCCTCATTCCCTCTAGTCTCCTCTTTCTGCTTTCCCGCTGGTGTCTTGGGCTATTGAGGTTTGGCTCACCTCATATTCCAGCGCTGGTGTGTTGATTCTGCCGCTGGTGTCCCAAACATGCCTCCCACACTCTTCACGCAGGTCCTCTGTGAATCACTACTTCCAGAAGAGTTTCCTTTGCTGTTTCTTCCCCTACTCTTCCTTGAACCTGCGGTATCTCCACTTTTATTAAACTGTCTCTCCCTGGACTGTCAGTGTGCTCCCTTCCTATTCCGCCATCTTGCTGCTCTCCAGTGAAGTTGGTTTTGAAGAAAAGCACAGTGCTTTTACACCACAAGTGGATTCAACATCATGTTTACAAACATAGATATCATGTTTTCCACAGTTGCTCTAGCATTATCTCTAGAAAACATGAATCTGTAGAGGTTTTTTCTCTATGTGGAAGCAAATAAGGTTTGCCAGCACAAAATAAAATGTTCCCTGCTAAAATTCATTCAGAACCATAAAGTCCATTGAGAATATCCAGAAAACACAAACACAGAGGCTGAAGAAAGATCTGCGATTATGATAGCCACAACTAACCAGATATTTCTGGTATGATCCAGTCATATCCTGATGAAGTATTGTGGACCTCACATGCAATGGACCAGAAAATCACAGTCAAACTGGTTTTGGAGAAAAGCACAGTGCTTTTCCTGCACAAGTGGATTCAATGTCATGTTTACAAACACAATTATCATGTTTCCAGCAGTTGCTCTAGCTTATTCCCAAGAAAACACCAAGGTGTAGAGCTTTTATCTTACTGTGGAACCAATTTGCCAGCACAAAACAAAATATTCCCTACTAAATTTAATTCCATACCGTAAAGTCCAAAGAGAATATCCAGAAAACAGAAACAAACACAGAGGTTGTAGCAAGATCTGCGATTATGATAGCCACAACACTATCGGATATTTCAGGTAGGATCCAGTTATATCCAGACAAAGTGTTGTGGAATTCCAAAGCAATGGACCCAGAAAATCACAGTCAAACTGGTTTTGGAGAAAAGAACAGTCTTTTTCCTGGGCAAGTAGATTTAATGTCATGTTTACAAACACAAATATCATGTTTGCAGCAGTTGCTTTAGCTTTCTACCTAGAAAATACGAATGTGTAGAGGTTTTTTCTCCATGTAGAAACAATTAGCGTTTGCCAGCACAAAATAAAATGTTCCCTGTTAAAATTCATTGAAAACCATAAAATCCATAGAGAATAAATCCTGAAAACACAAACAAACACAGAGGCTGTGGCAAGATCTGGGATTGAGTTAGCACACACCAACTGGATATTTCTGGTTTCATCCAGCATATCTGGACAAAGTGTTGTGGAATTCATATGCAAGCGACTCAGAAAATCACAGTCAAACTGGTTTTGGAGAAAAGTACAGTGCTTTTACAGCACAAGTGGATTGAACGTCATGTTTAAAACATAAATATCATATTTTCTGCAGTTGCTCTAGCATTATCCCTAGAAAATACGAATATGTAGAGGTTTTTTCTCTATGTGGAAACAATTAGTGTTTGCGAGCACAAATAAAATGTTCTTTGCTAAAATTAATTCAAAACCATAAAGTCCATAGAGAATATCCAGAAAACACAAATGAACACAGAGTCTGTAGCAAGATCTGGGATTATGATAGCCACAATACAATCAGATACTTCAGGTAGGATCCAGTTATATCCCGACAAAGTGTTTTGGAATTCCTATGCAATGGATACAGAAAATCACAGTCAAACTGGTTTTGGAGAAAAGAACAGTCTTTTTCCTGGGCAAGTGGATTCAATGTCATGTTTACAAACAAAAATATCATGTTTTCTGCAGTTGCTCTAGCTTTCTCCCTAGAAAACACCAATGTGTAGACATTTTTCTTCATGTGGAAACAATCACCATTTGCAGGCACAAAATAAAATGTTCCCTGCTAAAATTCATTTAAAACCGTAAAGTACATAGAGATTATCTGGAAAACACAAACAAACACAGAGGCTGTATTAAGATCTGGATTTGAGTTATCCACACCACAACCGGATATTTCTGGTTTTTTTCCAGTCATATCTGGAAAAAATGTTGTGGAATTCATATGCAATAAACCCAGAAAACCACAGTAAAGTTGGTTTTGGAGAAAAGCAGAGTGCTTTTCCTGTGCAAGTGCATTCAATGTCATGTTTACAAACATAAATATCATGTTTTCATTAGTTGCTCTAGCTTTCTCCCTAGAAAACACCAATGTGTAGATCTTTTATCTTATTGTGGAGCCAATTAGCCTTTGACAGCACAAAACAAAATATTCCCTGCTAAATTTCATTCCATAGCATAAGTACATAGAGAATATCCAGAAAACACAAACAAACACAGAAGCTGTAACAAGATCTGGGATTGAATTAGCCACAAAATGGCTGGATATTTCTGGCTTGATCCAGTCATATCCGGATAAAGTGTTCTGGCATTCACATGAAATGGACCCAGAAAATCACAGTCAAATTGGTTTTGGAGAAGAGCAACGTCTTTTTCTTCAGCAATTGGGTAAACTATCATGTACACAAACACAAATATGCTTGTTTGCTGCAGTTACTCTAGATTTCTGACTAGAGAACAAAATGTGTGGAGTTATTGCCTCAATTTGAAACCTCATAGGGTTTGCCAGCAAAATCCAAAATGTTCCCTGCTAAAATTCATTCAAAACCATAAAGTTAATTGATAATATACAGTAAGAACAAACATAGAGGCTGTAGCAAGTTCTGGGATTGAGTTAGGCACAACAAAATTGGATATTTCTGGTTTGATCCAGTCATAACCAGACAAAGTTTTGTGGAATTCGTATGCAGTGGACCCAGAAAGTCAAAGTCAAACTTTGGAGAAAAGTTTTTGGAGAAAAGCACAGCCTTTTTCCTGAGCAAGTGGATTCAATGTCATGTTTATAAACATAAATATCATGTTTGCCACAGTTGCTCTAGTTTTATCCCTAGAAAACACGAATGTGTAGAGGGTTTTTCTCAAGGTGGAAACAATTAGGGTTTGCCAGCACAAAATAACATGTTCCCTGCTGGGATTCATTCCATACTGTAAAGTCCATATAGAATAACCAGAAAACACAAAGAAACCAGAGGCTGTAGCAATATATGGATTTGTGTTAGCCACAACACCACCAGCTATTTCTGATAGTATCCAGTCATATCCGGGCAAAGTGTTGTGGAATTCATATGCAATGGACCCAGAAAATACAATCAAACTGGTTTTGGAGAAAAGCACAGTCTTTTTCATGGACAAGCGAATTCAATGTCATCTTTACATTCATAAATATCATGTTTCCCACAGTTGCTCTAGCTTTCTCCCTAGAAAACACGAATGTGTAGAGGTTTTTTTCTCCATGTGCAACCAATTAGCATTTGCAAGTACAAAGCAAAATGTTCCCTGCTAAGATTTATTCCAAACAATAAAGTCCATTGAAAATATCTAGAAAATATAAACAAACACAGAGGCTGTAGCAAGATCTGGATTTGAGGTAGCCACAACACAACCGGATATTTCTGGTTGATCCAGTCATATATGGACAAAGTGTTGTGGAATTCGTATGCAGTGGACACCTAATATCACAGTCAATTTGGTTTTGGAGAAATTCAAAGTCTTTTTCCTGGGCAAGTATTCAAAATGTCATGTTTACAAACATAAATATCATTTTTTTTCTGGCAGTTGCTCTAGCATTCTCCCTAAAATATGAATGTGTATAGGCTATATCTCCATGTGGAAACAATTAAAATTTGCCAGCATGAAACAAAACGTTCCATGCTAAAATTCATTGAAAACCATAAAGTCCATAAATAGTATCCAGAATACACAAACAACTCAGAGGCTGTAGCAAGATCTGGAATTGAGTTAGCCACAACACAACCACATATTTCTGGTTTGATCCAGTGATATCCAGACAAAGTGTTGTGGAATTTGTATGCAATGGACCCAGAAAATCACAGTCAAACTGGTTTTGGAGAAAAGCACAGTCTTTTTCCTGGGCAAGCGGATAAATGTCATGTTTACAAACAAAAATATCATGTGTGCAGCAGTTGCTCTAGCTTTCTCCCTAGAAAACCCGAATTTCTAGAGGTTTTTTTCTCCATGTGTAACCAATTAGTGTTTGTCAGCACAAAATAAAATCTTTCAGCTAAAATTCATTCCATACCATAAAGTCCATAGAGAATATCCATAAAACACAAACAAACACAGAGGCTGTAGCAAGATCTCAATTTCAGTTAGCCACAACGCAACCGGATATTTCTGGTTCAATCCAGTCGTATCCAGACAAAGTGTTGTGGAATTCATATGCAGTGAACCTTGAAAATCACAGTGAAGTTGGTAGTGGAGAAAAGCAGTCTTTTTCCTTTGCAAGTGTATTCAATTCATGTTTACAAACATATTTCTGGTTTGATTCAGTGATATCTGGAAAAAGTGTTGTGGAATTCATATGCAATGGACCCAGAAAATCAAGGTCAATCTGGTTTTGGGGAAAAGAAAAGTGTTTCTTTTGGGCAAATGGATAAAATGTCATGTTTACAAATATGAATATCATGTTTGTTTCTCACTCTTGCTCTAGCTTTCTCCCTAGAAAACATGAATGTGTAGAGGGTTTGTCTTCTTGTGTAACAAATTAGCGATTGCCAGCACAAAACAAAATGTTACATGCTAAAATACATTCCATGCCATAAAGTCTACAGAGAATATCCAGAAAACACAATCAAACATAGAGGCTGTAGCAAGATCTGGATTTGAGTTAGCCTCAACACTACCGGATATTTCTGGTTTCATCCAGTGATATCCAGACAAAGTGTTGTGGAATTCATATGAAAGGGACACAGAATATCAGAGTCAAACTGGTTTTGGAGAAAAGAAATGTCTTTTTCATGGGCAAGTGGTTCAATGTCATGTTTACAAACATAAATATCATGCTCGTAGCAGTTGCTCAAATTTTTCAATAGAAAACACGAATGTGTAGGGATTTTTTCTCCATGTGGAACCAAATAGTGTTTGCCAGCAGAAAACGAAGTGTTCCCTGCTAAAATTCATTAAAAACCATAAAGTCCATTGATATTATCCAGAAAACGCAAACCCAGAGGCTGTAGCAAGACCTGGGATTGAGTTACCAAAACACAACCAGATATTTCTGGTTTGATCCAGTCATATCCAAAGTGTTGTGGAATTTGTTTGAAAATGACACAGAAAATCATATTCAAAATAGTTTTGGAGAAAAGTACAATCTTTTTCCTGGGCAAGTGGATTCAATGACATGTTTGCAAACATAAATATCATGTTTGCCTCGGTTGCTCTAGCGTTCTGCCTAAAAAATATTAATGTGTAGAGTTTTTGTCTGCATATGGAGTCAACTAGCTTTTGCCAGTGCGAAACAAAATGTTCCCAGCTAAAAATCATTTAAAACCGAAAGTTCATAGAGAATATTCAGAAAACACAAACAAAAACTTAGGCAGTAGCAAGATCTTGATTTGAGTTAGCCACAACACACCGGATATTTCTGGTTGATCCAGTCATATTTGGACAAAGTGTTGTGGAATTAGTATGTAAAGGACCCAGAAAATCACATTGAAATTAATTTTGGAGAAAAGTACAGTCTTTTTACTAGGCAAGTGGATTCAATGTCATGCTTACAAACATAAATGTCATGTTTGCAGTAGTTGCTAAAGCTTTCTCCCTACAAAACATGAATGTGTAGAGGTTTTGTCTGCATATGGAACCATTAGCTTTTGCCAGTAGTAAACAAAATGTTACATGCTAAAATTCATTTAAAACCATAAAGTCCATTGGGAATATCTGGAAAACACAAACTAACAAGTGGCAGTAGCAAGATCTGGATTTGAGTTAGCCACAACACACCGGATATTTCTGGTATGATCCAATAATATCTGGGAAAAGTGTTGTGGAATTAGTATGTAAAGGACCCAGAAAATCATATTGAAACTAGTTTTGGAGAAAAGTATAGTCTTTTTCCTGGGCAAGTGGATTTAATGTCATGCATACAAACATAAATATCATGTTTGCAGGATTTGCTCTAGCTTTCTCCATAGAAAACACGAACGTTTATTGGTTTTATTTTCTTGCGAAACCAGTTAGCATTTCCCAGCAGAAAAATAAATGTTCCCTTGTAAAATTCATTCCAAACTGTAAAGTATATTGATAATATCCAGGAAAGCACAACAAACACAGAGGCTGTATCATGATCTGGGATTGAGTTAGCCACAACACACCGGATATTTCTGGTTGATCCAGTCATATCTGGACAAAGTGTTGTGGAATTAGTATGTAAAGGACCCAGAAAATCACATTGAAATTAATTTTGGAGAAAAGTACAGTCTTTTTACTAGGCAAGTGGATTTATCCAGTCATATCCGGACTAAATGCTGTTGAATTTGTATCAAAATGACACAGAAAATCACAAACTGGTTTTGGAAAAAAGCACAGTGTTTTTACTGGGGAATTGGATAAAATATCAGGTATACAAACACAAATATCATGTATGTTTGCCACAGATGCTCTAGCTTTCTCCCTAGAAAACACGAATGTGTAGAGGTTTTTTCTCCATGTGGAACGACTTAGTGTTTGCCAGCACAACATAAAATGTTCAGTGCTAAAATTCATTCAAAACCATAAAGTCCATTGATAATATCCAGAAAACACAAACACAGAGGCTGTAGCAAGATCTGGGATTGAGTTAGCCACAACACAACCAGATATTTCTGGAATCATCCAGTCATATCCGGAAAAGTGTTTTAGAATTCGGATGCATTAGACCCAGGAAATCACAGCCAAGCTGGTTTTGGAGAAAAGCATAGTCTTCTACCTGGGCAAGTGGTTTCAGTGTCCTGTTTGCACACATAAATATCATGTTTGCAGCAGTGACTCTAGTTTTCTCCCTAGAAAACACGAATGTGTAGAGGTTTTTTTCTCCATGTGGAAACAATTAGTGTTTTCCAGAAAAAAAATAACATGTTCCTTGCTGAAATTCATTCAAAACCATAAAGTCCATAGAGAATATCCAGAAAACAAAAAAACACAGATGTTGTAGCAAGATCTGGTATTGAGTTAGCCAAAACACAACCAGATATCTCTGGTTTCATCCAATCATATCCGGACAAAGTGCTGTTGAATTTGTGTCAAAATGACACAGAAAATCACAGACAAACTGGTTTTGGAGAAAAGCGCAGTCTTTTTCGTGGGCAAGTGGATAAAATGTCATGTATACAAACACAAATATGTATGTTTGCCACAGTTGCTCTAGCTTACTCCCTAGAAAACATGAATATGTAGAGGTTTTGTCTCCATGTGCAACCAATTCGTGTTTGCCAGCACAGCATAAAATGTTTGCTGCTAAAATTCATTCAAAACCATAAAGTCCATTGGTAATATCCAGAAAACACAACCACAGAGGCTATAGCAAGATGTGGGATTTTGTTAGCCACAACACACCAGATATTTCTAGTTTCATCCAGTCATTCCTGGACAAAGTGTTGTGGAATTCGTATGCAATGGACCCAGAAAATCACAGTCAAACTGCTTTTGGAGAAGAGCACAGTCTTTTTCCTGGGCAAGTGGATAAAATGTTGTCTACACACATATATATCATGTTCGTTTCCCGCAGTTGCTGTAGCTATCTCCCTAGAAAACACTAATGTGTAGAGGTTTTTCACCATCTAGTGAAAATTAGCATTTGCCAGCACAACATAAAATGTTCCCTGCTAAAATTCATTCAAAATCTTAAAGTCCATTGATACTATGCAGAAAACACAAATAAACTGAGAGGCTGTAGCAAGATCTGGATTTGAGTTAGCCACATCACAACCTCATATTTCTGGTATGAGCCAGTCATATCCTGAAAAGTGTTGTGGGATTCGTATGCAATGGACCCAGAAATTCACAGTCAAACTGGTTTTTGAGAAAAGCACAGTCTTTTCCTGGCAAGTGGATTCAATGTCATGTTAACAAACATAAATACCATGTTTGCAGGAGTTGCTGTAGCTATCTCCCAGGAAACCACGAATGTGTAGAGGTTTTTCTCATGTGGAAACAATTAGCGTTTGGCAGCACAACGTACAATGTTCCCTGCTAAAATTCATTCAAAACTGAAAAGTCCATTGATAATATCCAGAAAACACAACAAACACAGAGGCTGTATCATGATCTGGGATTGTGTTAGCCACAACACAACCAGATTCGTCTGCATTCATCCAGTCCTATCGGGTAAGTGTTGTGGAATTTGTGTGAAAATGACACTGATAATCACAAACTGCTTTGGAGAAAAGCAAAGTGTTTTATTGGGAAAGTGGATAAAGTGTCATGTATATAAACACAATAATCATGTTTGTTTGCCAGAGTTGCTCTAGCTTTCTCCCTAGAAATGGCAAATGTGCAGAGTTTTTGTCTTCTTGTGGAACCAATTAGCATTTGCCAGCACAAAGCAAAATGTTCCCTGTTAAAATTCATTCAAAACCAAAAAGTCTAAAGAAACACAGAGTCTGTAGCAAGATCTGGGATTGAGTTAGCCACAACACAACCAGATATTTCTGGATTCATCCAATCATATATGGAAAAGTGTTTTAGAATTCGGATGCATTTGACCCAGGAAATCAGTCAAACTGGTTTTGGAGAAAAGCACAGTCTTTTTCCTGGGCAAGTGGATTCAATGTCATGTTTACATACATAAATATCATGTTTTCAGCAGTGGCTCTAGCTTTTTCCTAGAAAACACGAATGTGTAGAGGTTTTTTTCTCCATGTGACAACAATTAGCTTTTGGCAGAAAAAATAACAGGTTCCCTGCTGAAATTCATTCTATACCATAAAGTCCATAGAGAATATCCAGAAAACACAAATAAACACAGAGGCTGTAGCAAGTTCTGGGATTCAGTTAGCCACAACACAACCAGATATTTCTGGTTTCATCCAGTCATATCTGGACAAAGTATTGTGGAACTTGTGTCAAAATGACACAGAAAATCACAGCAAACTGGTTTTGAAAAAAAGCGCAGTCTTTTCCGTGGGCAAGTGGATAAAACGTCATGTATAGAAAGACAAATATCATGTATGTTTGCCACAGTTGCTCTAGCTTACTCCCTAGAAAACATGAATATGTAGAGGTTTTGTCTCCATGTGGAACCAATTAGAGTTTGCCAGCACGGCATAAAATGCCCCCTGATAAAATTCATTCAAAACCATAAAGTCCATTGGTAATATCCAGAAAACACAACCACAGAGGCTATAGCAAGATGTGGGATTTTGTTAGCCACAACAGAACTGGATATTTCTAGTTTCATCCAGTCATACCTGGACAAAGTGTTGTGGAATTCATATGCAATGGATCCAGAAAATCACAGTCAAACTGCTTTTGGAGAAAAGCACAGTCATTTTTCTGGGCAAGCGGATAAAATGTGGTTTACAAACACAAATATCATGTTCGTTTGCCACATTTGCTGTTGCTATCTCCCTAGAAAACACGAATGTGTAGTGGTATTGTCTTCTTGTGGAACCAATTAACGTTTGCTAGCACACAACAAAATGTTCCCTACTGAAGTCCATCTAGCTGTCTATCTGTCTCTCTCTCTCTCGCAAATGAATGTCTTCTAAAAAGAACTATTTATTTGATATGGAGAATGCTACAGAGGGAGGGAGAGAGAGAGAGAGAAAGAGAGAGAGAGAGAGAGAGAGAGAGGAAATAAATATCTTTCATCTGCTGGTCCACTTCCCAAATTATTCCAACAGCTAGGACTGGGTCAGGTCAAAGCCGGAGCTTCATTTGTGTCTGCAACAACTTGATGTATCTTTCACTGCTTTTCCAAGCTATTAGCAGGGAGCTGGATCAGAAGTGGAGCAGCTAGGACTCGAGCTGGTGCCCAGTTTGGATGGTGGTGCCACAGGTGGTGGCTTTACCAGCTATGCCACAGCCCTGGTCCCCTCTCTGTTTTTTCTGTCTGTCTTGCCCTCTTTCTCTTACTCTCACTTTCAAATAAATAAATCTTATTTAAAAAATAAAATATAAACTAGAGATAATAGTGCCAGTCTCAAGATTCTTAGGAGATTGGTTCTGATGTTCTTACAGAACCTGTTTTGGAAGAAAAGTGGAGTAATATGAGCTGCTGTTGGGAGTGTTACTTCCAGTTCCTCATTCACTGAGTCAGCCAACCCAGGAACCTGGGAGTCACCCTCAATGCCTGCTGTCCCCAGCTCCTGCATCCAGCTGATCATCCAGTGTTGCCAATTTCTTGTTATGGTTTGTTTCCTAGTTTTGGAACCAATAAGTCTTCTCCTTTCCTGATTCCCACTGCCACTGCTGGTGTACAGACCGCACCGTTGCTCTCCCAATATGAAACCGCAGTCTCTTGCCTTCTGTATGGTTCCTGGGAAACCACCATGCAATGTGTTACCAGGCAGCCTCTCTGCCTAGCGGGGTCTTTGTTCTCCTTGAAGACCTGAGGTGACTCCCCATCATGTGCAATTCAGACAACAAGATGTCTTATATGGTGGGCCTGGCACTCTTCCTGACACTTAATGCCCTTTAACCTCTTTTCTCACCATGTCCTGATTCCAACTTTGGAATTTGGATTCCAACTCAAAAAGCACCATCCTGCTAGCTACCTCTGCACGTTGAGTTTTTTGGATGTTTCTTGCTTTTATTAGCCAAACTCCTTGGAGTGCTCCTTTCCCTGTTTTTCCCATACTGATTCCTTATTCTGCAGGTGCAGCTGAGGTGTCATCCCCTCCAGGAAGCCTTCTCTGACCCTCCCAGGACAGGGCAGGTAGCTTTCCATAGAGATGTTCACTAGGTAACTTGACTTGTATCATATTGGATCATTGTCTTTGTATGATGCAACCTTCTTCCCAGCAGAAACCATAAAATTTCATTTCCTATTTTTGTGCCAAGTTGGATGCTCAGCATAGAGTAGGTGCTCATGAAATGTTTGGTAAATGAGCAACTGAGTTCTCTGAGAGACCTCAAATTCCAGTGTGTGTGGACTACAGTGTTCTAGGGCAAGCCTGGGAATCAGCAGTTCAAGCCTGGGCTGGGGCAGGCACAACTAAAGAGACAGCCTTAAATTCCTTCCACTGAGCACCCAGCCCTAGCACCTGCAGTAAGATCGTCAGCCCTCTAGTGTCAGAGTGAGCCTGAAAAGTATTCCTTCCAGGAGTAAAAGAAAGTCGTGTAAATCCTAGGCTTAATTCTTACTTTATTGTTACTAGAGAACACCTTAATATTTTAGAACCTATGGTAATATTGGCAACTTCTTTCTGCATATGAAGTCCCCTGATAGAAGATCCTGAAGATGTAAGTCTTCCTAAGAAGTGTGACACCATACTAGAACTAGGTTATCATTCAGGAACCCCAGTGCGTTGATTGTAGGGCCACCCTTAGATCTCAGAATCTGAGGATGCTTAAGTTTCTTCTTCTTGTATACTTTAAATCATTCTAGATGCCTTACAATACCTAATATAATATAAACGCTGTGTGAACTTGTGAGGGACTATGATGTGGGCAGTAAAGACAAGAAGCAAAGTTTGTGTATGTTTAGTACAGATGTCTTTTTGCCAAATATTTTCAGTCTGCACTTGGTTGAATACACACCTACAGAACCCCTTAATATGAAGGGATGGCTAGCTTCCAGGGAGATGGAGGACATGTGTTCTATGAGAACAGGACCTCTAGGAGCTGTAAATTAGGCTATATTCTTTGGGAGGCTACCTGAATCCCAATTGTCCTTTTCTAAAAAAAAAAAAAAGATGATGACCAAACACTGAAAAGCTTGGAATCTTCTAGAATTATATTACCAAATGTAGAGTGCTGTATTGTATCTGGAAATGTTTTTTGCAACTCAGAAAGGGAAGACTGTGTGTTGAATAAATGAAATTGTTTTTTCCTGCTTCACATTCTCATATCAATCCAAAGCAGCTGAAATATGTCCTGGAAAACAATGTTTACGTTTCTTAAAGAAAGCCACATGTGCTTGCTTTGAATGTCAGAGAAATGAGGTGTATAGTTGGATAATAATATCAAAAAGTTTTTACAAATTAAAAAGAAAAAGGAAGTCAAGATTTGCTTCCTTTTTTTTCTTCCATACTTAATTAACTCTGCTCTCTGGCTTCTGGTGGCCAGAATAATGAGAGTAAGTCCAGAGTAAGCCTAGGGCGATGTCAGCTACATCTGCTCCCAGAAGTTCTTAGTCAGGGACCCAACTGCTTGAACTGTCACCTATGGCCTCCCAAAGGTCTGTTTTGGCAGGAAGCCAGACTCACTCACTAGCGCTGGGTAATGAAACCAGGTACCCCAATATGGAATACATGTGTTTTTAATTGCTAGGCCACATGTCTGCCCTTAGACTGCCTTGACCGGTGAGAAGGGTGAAAGAGAAGGTGAAAAGCATTGCAGACTGAGAACAAAGAGTATGAACACATTCAACAGATCGCATATGCTTGCAAGTGCAAACCTTTTAGTGCCAATGGAGTGGAAAGCATGAGGTGGAGCCTCATGGACTAGAAAGGGATGTGGTATAGTTGGAGACCAGCTCATCAAGAACCAGGTACCCTCTTTAAGGATACAGGTAACATTAATCCACTGTCTCAGGAGACATTGCAGCATTTTATCCAGAGGTATAAATGGTCAGACTTGCCTTTTGGATGGATTGCCAGAACAACCCAGTGGATCACGAATTTGAGGTTGGTCTGTAGGAAGTTATGGTGACAGGGCAGCTGGGAATGGATGCATACAAGCACAAAAGCAGCAAAAATGGTGCAAAGAAGATAGGATTGAGAAGTTCCCGAGATGTGGAGTTAACGTGGTCTTTTGACTATGAGGATATGAACAATATGGAAGAGAACAGTATGTCCCAAAGGACATCCATATATATATATATATATATATATATATATATATATATATATATATACATATATATATATATTCTTTTTTTTTCTTTTTCAATTAGATTGTGAAGTGCCACTGAAATAGGCAATGTTTGCAAAACAATGTCTGTTACAATAAAATACATTAGACATTTCAATAAATAACCTTAAAAACTATGTGAAGGGACATAAACCCAGTCAATTGAATCTGGAACAATGTTTTCTGCACAAGCGAGAGCAGGCATACCTCGTGATGACTGATGTCAACAGAACCATCCAAGTCCTACAGAAGAAGCTGAGTGGGCCAAGGTGGGGAGGAATATATATTCTTTTTTTTGACAGGTAGTGTGAACAGTGTGGACAGTGAGAGAGAGACAGAGAGCAAGGTCTTCCTTTGCCATTGGTTCACCCTCCAATGGCTGCCGATGCACACACCTATCCTCTACTCATGACTATTCCAATACAGAAAAGCAGTACCAAGAAAGAGTTCCGGAAGTTGGAAGCAGTTAAAGAAGCAGAAGTTGCAGCATGTATGAAGGTGCAGCAGGTGAAGCTGCATAGAGCAAAATGGTATAGATATATAATGAATTGCACCCAGATTATTCTTTCAAGTTTAACCAACTAAAGTCAATTTGTCATTATACCCTTTTCTCACATAAAATTTTCATGAATGTCAACAATTTTCCAATGACTGGTTTGGCCACTCGTTCCCATTAAAGGGCAATAATTCAACTTCAGGAAGCATTGTGTTGATTCACTCGTTTACCCACTCACTCAGGAAAGCAACACTTCCTGGGACTATCAAGTAACAGTCACATTCCGAAGAGAAGCCAAAAGGACGAAAGCTTGATTTTACCCATTATTCAAGTGGAGGAACAGATGGGGGAAAAGTAGAAGAGCAAAGTCATCTATCAGTTCCCCTCAGACCGGGAGCCAGACAAAGATATCAACTCCCACCGCTCTTATTTCAAGGAGTTTTGGAAGTCTTCTCAAGAGCAGTTCAAAAAAGAGAAAGCCAGCAGAAGTCAGAAATGGGGCTGTCACTCTCAGGGGGATAGGACAAAGCATGGCTGTCACTGCCACAGGGGCAGAATAAAGCAGGGCTATCATTTCCAGGGGGCGGGACCAAGCAAGACTGCCACAGCCACAGGGCCCTGACAAACCAAGTCTGTCACTCTTAGAGGGCCTGGACAAAGCAGGGCTCTCACTTACAGGGTGTAGGATTAAAAGAAAAACCAAAAGTCCATATCTGCAGGTGACATGATTAGACCCTCAGAAACACCTCCACAGCCCATCCAAAAGCTGTGAAAACGGATGAAGTATTCAAGGAGGAGGTGGGTCACAGAGTCCCTACCTAAGGTGGTCTGGTGCTGCTTCACCTGTGCTGGCAGACCCCGGACTGGGATTTCATCCTACCCACCGTTTTCACACCTGATCCCCCTTCCAAAATGGGAAGGAGCAAGCCTTCTCCTGGGCCGAGACTGGGGGGCCACCTCTCACAGACTCCGAGGCCTTAGGAACCTGTGGCAGCTGTGTGCAGCCGCAAGCCAGGGGCTCAGGGCGCTTCTCTGAGCTCACAGTAAGTGTTGCCAAGCAACGTCTGCACACACAACTGTGCAGGCGCGACTCCCACAAGAGCTCAGTGCTCTTGTGCGGGTGGAATCCCTGCACTTGGGTTGCTTTCCAAGCTCATTAGGACTTGACTAAGTGTTGGTGATGTTTTGGGAAAGCGGTCCCTGGAGTCTGACGCGACTAAGCAGGTGCAGAGTGTCAGGACGCTGAATGCCTCATGCAGAGTCAACTCCCTTGAAACCCCTCTCACAGAATCACCTGATCCCACAGTGGATTCTCCCTCCAGATCCCCCGGGGTCCTAGTCAGTTTCCATGGGAATGTAAGAAAGTAAGCCATGACTTGACACACACACAGAGTATAGATACCACTAAGGCAGTCACACATTTCATTTCTAGAATCGGTTTTGACTGCTGATACACTACTCAACCAAACTGTTGTTCCTATTTACCTTGTGTTTCACATTAGCAAAATGATTGCTAAATCTCTAACCAGTGATTGTCAGTCAGTTCCTCAGAGTCCTGGGTTGATATCATTTTCCTCTTCTTCTCCTAACCCTCATCTGGATGTCATGTCTATAACATGTGGGTACTGATCCACTCATGAAAACATTGATGACTGTGAATGTGAAATCGATGCACACACTTATCCTCTATTCATGACTATTCCAATACAGAAAAGCAGTACCAAGAAAGAATTCCAGAAGTTGGAAGCAGTTAAAAAGTAGAAGTTGCAGCAGGTGTGAATGTGCAGCAGGTGAAGCTGCCACAGGAGACAATGGCATCCATATCCAAGTGCCATTGGGAGGCCTATAAACTCTGCATCTAACCCAGCTTCTTGCTAATGCACATGAGAATGAGGTGGTTCATGATGCTAGTCCTGCAGTCCCTGCCATGGCCACCCAGGTCAGGGCCCTGAATAGAGCTCCAGGTTCCTGGATCCTGCCTGGCCCAGCTGAAGTTCTTGGAGGAATCTTGAAGAGTGAACCAGCAGATGTGATCTCACTCTCTCACTCTTCCATTCAAGTAAATACATGTCTGATATAATGCAAAAAAAAGTGTTATGAAGAATAAATTCTAATAACAATATCAGAAAGAAATGAACATCCTCTTTGGATCTGCCAAGTATAGCAAAATTAGTTGTTCAGCACCAGATTTTTTTAATTGCAAAGTATCTATTTATCATAATTCCTTTTTACATCATTTTCAACCTAGATTCTGGTAAGCATCTGTGTCTCCCATCAAAGGAGAATGGTCCTGCACATTACAAAGAGAAAATTTTTTTTCAGAATTAAAACTTTAAATGGATCTATTTCTATTTTCTAAAGCTTCTTGAGTACATTGGAGAGTGGAAAAAATAAAGAGGAACATATATACATCAAACAGGGACATTGTGATAACCTTAGGTTGGTAGGGTATATATTCTTTTATCTGTAATTCAGACCCTGAACCCTCTGACATCCCCTCAAAATTCCTAAATCACAATGCTCTAAATTCTCCTACATCTCAATGTGAAAGAGCTCCTTGATAACAACACACCTATTATCCTTCCCCAAGAAGGCTGACAAAAAGCAGCAGGCCATTCTAGTGTTTTGTTAGTGCTGAAGTCCAGCTTTCTTCAAAGGCCACTGGAGAGCTATGTTTTTAGAGCCTGGCTGCAGTACCACTTCTTTAAAAATCCATAGACTCTCAAGGTCAGATACATCTGGGCTTGGATATCAGCTCTAGCAATTACGGGCTCTGTGACTAAGGCACTGGTTTTACCTCACTGAGCCTCCCTTTTTTATCCCTATGAATCTATGTATTCACATATGTATATATATAATATATATATATAGAATATATATATATGTAATCTAGGTAATATACACAGTGCCTAAGCTAAGGCACAATCATAAGAATAGTAATAACCAAGTGAGCTAACAGAGTATGTCTGGAAATGCTTCATAAGCACTTAACAACTAGAGGATGAATTTTAATGCTCTCTAAAATCAATACTTTTCAGACCTTGGTTTACTAAACTTCCGCCAGAACCCACCTATCTTTCCAATGGAGCCAAAGAGATGTACTTGTCAGAAAGATTAAATACCAGTTTCACTGGATGCTGAAAGGTGTCATACAAAAAAAGACAGTTTTGCAGAACAAACATGGTTGGGAAAGCCTGGGTTAATCAACATTTTAAAAAAACAGTCTCTCCTTTGAGACTTCTGAGGACTTCTACACTAACATCCCTTGTGGTCTCTAAAAGATGGTGCCAGTAGAGGTTGATGCATTTATCAAGCACTCACTGTGTGCTAGCCTCTGTGTTAAATGTTTCAAGTGTATTAATCCTTGCTTAATATTGTCATATAACATAGATGATATCATTGCCTTAATGCTATAGATGAAGAAGTGAAGGCATAGAGTGGTTAAGTACCCCATCAAAAATCACAAGCAAGAAATCAGCAGAGCTGATATTCTGGGGACTGCACAGATGTTCATTGTATCCATTTCCTCTTCTCATAGGGCTCACCACTGAAGTACATTCCCCAGGTACTTTGGAAGTTGAAAAGATGAGCCCCCACCCTATACTCTGTTTGGAGATTTATGTATGTATTTATGAGAGAGAGAGAGAGACAGAGAGAGAGAGAGAGAGAGAGAGAGAGAGAGAGAGAATGAATCTTCAATCTGCTGCTTCACTCTCAAATACCCACCAACAGCCAGGGCTAGGCCAGGCCAAAGTTGGGAGACTGTAACTCCCCCATGGGGGTTCAGGGCCCCAAGGACTTAATCTCATCACCTGCTACCTTCTAGAGTGTGCATTAGAGGGAATCTGAATTGGAGGTGAAGTCCTGGGACTTGAACCAGGCCCTCTGGAATTGGATGAGTGTGTCCCATGGGGCAACTTAACTGCGGTGCCAAATGTCTGCCTTTATATTCCCTTTTCCCTTATCTGTTGGAAGATTACAGAGGACTCAATACGAGATTCTAAGGATGTAAAAGATGGAAAAGAAACACTATGAAATGAACTTGGACCCCGGAATGACTGCACAAGTAGTCCATCAACCCAAACCACCCCCCACTCTTTCCAAGCAGCACCAGACTGTGACACTGATGAGAGTTATTGGTTACCTTAAACCCCTGAGATTTGGATAGTATCTGTTACAGAATTTATGCTGTCCTATCATGACTAACAGTCAGGATGTCCTTTTTTAAATTTTATTTAATGAATATAAATTTCCAGTGTACAGCTTATGGATTACAATGGCTTCTGCCTCCCATAACTTCTCTTCCACCCGCAACCCTCCCCTCTCCCGCTCCCTCTCCCCTTCCATTTGCATCAAGATTCATTTTCAACTCTCTTTATATACAGAAGATCAATTTAGTATAAAGATTGCAACAGTTTGCACCCACATAGAAACACAAAGTGAAACATACTGTTTGAGTATTAGTTATAGCATTAAATCAAAATGTACAGAACATTAAGGACAGAGATCCCACATGAGGAGCAAGTGCACAGTGACTCCTGTTGTTGACCCAACAAATTGACACTCTAGTTTATGGCACTAGTAACCACCCTAGGCTGTCATCATGAGTTGCCAAGGCTATAGAAGCATTCTAAGTTTGCCGAGCTGATCATATTTAGACAAGGTCATAAAAGACAGAGTGAGGATAGTAACCAATGATCCTAAGAGCGGCATTTACTAAGTTTGAACAATTATACAGCATTAAGTGGGGAAGAGGACCATCAGTACACACAGGTTGGGAGTAGAGCCATTGGTGGTAGAGCAGAGGTTATGATTACAA
Source organism: Lepus europaeus (assembly GCF_033115175.1). Lineage (NCBI taxonomy): Eukaryota > Metazoa > Chordata > Mammalia > Lagomorpha > Leporidae > Lepus > Lepus europaeus. The sequence continues at coordinate 84,840,501 of NC_084832.1, forward strand.
AGGAATGAGGCCCAAGTGCGCTAGACAGGGTCTAGAACAAAGGACAGAGTCATTATTAGAGGAGCTAAGAAAGGTGCTGTCTAAGCTACAATTAAGTTTTCTGATTGAGAGGCAAATAGAACCTGATAGAAGGGGCTTGATAATAATCTGGTGGGCTTTAGGCCTTGTAAGTTAAGAGGCCCAGACCTATCTATCTCTTCACATGGGGAGTATCCTAAGGGAGGTGTGAACCTCCTAGGGGAAGGCTCTGTTGACTTTCATTACTTGGCTGGCCTGGGAGGAGAGCTGGCCAGGTAAAGGCAGGGGGCATTCCTAACAAGAAATTTACAGTTCTGCCTGCAATGTTGCTGACCCTACTTGACCATCCCCTCAGCTGCAGTGGTCACTTTGGAAGTTGGGCTGAGTGAAGGGCTTTTCAGCTTCGAGCCAATAAGATCTGTGGCTCTGACCTGGGCATCCTTCGACTCCAGGGCAGGTCCATTTCCAGTGATCCGACTCTTGGCAGAGCTGCCAGGGCTCTTCACAAGCTGACTTCTGCTGAAGCCCAGGCTTACCATATTGAAAGCCACTGCAGTGGACTGGCCTGTTGGGTCTCGTTGAGGGCAGATCACTGTACAGATCAGCCATTAATAGGCCTGCCACCCATTGCTTCTGATGCCGAGCTTTCTTTTCCTCCTGGTTTGTGTTAAAGCAGACCAGAGGATGCAAGTCAAGGGAGTGCCCATTTCCCATCTCTAATCTTCGGTGGCCTGAACTACAAGTCTATAGTCACAGGCATGTTCTGTAGTAGTTTTTCTAAGGTAGACAATACCCATGAGGAAAATTATATTCTCACTTTAAAACTTTCTTTCCCTTTGGTCTGAAAGGGAGGTTTTTTCTACTTACTGTATACTTCGCTGATGGCGAAGTGAATCTAGCTAGGAGATTATTATTTAAGTTCTTATTTTGGCTATGCTATTACAGAAAAATGTTAGCTATCTCTTTTATAATGTCTAAAGATTAAATTGTGCATCCTACAGATTCCTTCGTAATAGAATTAGTTTCCTACATTGAAGAGCATAGAGAAATGAAAGAACAAGTTGGGCTTAGAATAGAGAAATGAGGGAGCAAGTCCTAGATCGCTTGCTGACAATAGCAATATTACATGAATACTTAGCAAACCGTTTCAACCATTAGAAAACAATTTAAGAAAACATTTACCAGAAGGTCCAATGCCTTCTAGAAATTTTAAGAATCATGTATTTGGAAACACCTCTTAAATATCTAACATGGTGTAGTTTGTTTAACCAGTAAACTTAAGCACAACCATCTAAAATGATTTTAGTTTCTTTCTACCAACACGTTTAAAACATATGATACAAAGATTCAGGTCCCACAAATTAAAATGTTATTTGATTAATTTTAGCAGCTTAAATTTTTGGACAATCTTATCTATAATCCAATTAAAATAAAATTCTTAATAAAATTTTCCCATGTGGACATATAATATGTACATGTATATAACATAGCATAATAGACCAATATAGGAATTTTAATAATAGCTTTTAAAATCTTTAACTCTTTTTGTAGATTGCCAATTGATTTGAATTGCTTTTTGTTTTTAGTAACCTCAGTTAACCATACTTTCTCTCAGTTGGTACTGTTAATACATTATTGGCTTCATCTGTTGACAGAGCCATCCCAAAGTACTGAAAACAATAGAAGTGGCTTGAAAATGTCCATAGGAACCTATAGGAGGACAGCTAAACACAGAACCAACAATGCTTTAGTTTTATGAGCAGCAAATCATATATAACTGTGGATGACAAAAGACTTTAAGTCGCCATGTTTAAACTTATAAACTCATCAACCAACCAGAGGCACTTGCTTACTTCACAGTATTTTTGAAAGCACCTGTAGGATTTTACAAGTATTGAACCCTTTAGGCCTTGGGGGTTTCTCATTAAGATAACTATCATGTCTAGTAACACAAAATCATTAGACTTTTTAATTCTCAAACATTTGTATTAATAGCATTTTCCATTATAAAAACTTAAAGTTTGGTACCACGTCACATCTTGACAGTACTTCTACTATAATCCAAATAGCCTGATTAGTTGGTGTCTCTATAAGCTGAGAGACATATGTCCTTCGAATTTTTTTTCAGTTGGGCCCAAACTGGAAAAACCAAAGCCCAGGATTTACTGGAAATTTTAGAGACCAGATTGTTTGAAACTTTGATTTTTTGAATGCCTGTCAAGAATGCCAAGAAGGCTCAAAATCCAAAATATCTGGTTGAAATAAGATTCGTTAAAATCATGACATAATTAGACCAAATTTGATCATTCAGGACGTCCTTTTTTCCTGTGGAATCTCTTGTGCCCAAGATCTGGGGGAGTGTGTTGGCACTGAGGAATGACTGACTGACTAGCATAGTAAACACTAACTTCAAAGTCGGTCAGAACTGGATTCAAATTTTGGGTCTGCACCAGCTGTGTAACTTCAGGCAAGCCACTTAACTTTTTCTGAGTTCCTGTTGCCTAGTTTAACAGTGGAGATTTTAATGACCAACTCACTGAGTAATCACTGTGAAGTAGGTGGGTTCATGGACAGAAAGTACCTGATACTAAATGGCTGCTCATTCCAAGGTAGCTATTATGAAAGGGAGACCATGGCACCTGCCTGGCATAATAAGGACCTGATCTATAGTAATTCCCCTAATGCCTTTCCCCATTCTAATGCCAATAGGCTGGCTTAGATTTTCAGGCACCTTATGGTGGACTGCTTCTCTCACAGCTCCATCCTGGCCAGCATCCTCTTGACTGCATCTTTTCCCTCACTCTTAGGAGCTGGTCCATGACCCACCTTTACCTATCCCAAGTGCCAAACCCCAGGTGAAGCCATCCTGCTGAGCACCTTCCCTTGAGAATGCCTTGTGCAGTGAATACGGTCCCTCTTCTGTAGATACTTGTGATCTCATTGTTATCACAGCATTATTCACAATGGCTAATATAGAGAAGTTTCCTAGGTGTCCATTGACACACGAGTGATGAATGTTATATACAACGGAATACTATTTAGTCAGAAAAATGAATGAAATTCTGGGGGCTGCTGTTGTGGTTCAGTGGGTCTCCTACATGTGTGCAGGGTCCCAATGACTTGAACCACTGTACACTGCTTTATCAGCTACACTTGCAGGGAATGGGATCAGAAGTGGAGCAGTAGAGACTCAAAGTGGCACCCATATGGAATGCCAGCCTTGCAGCTGGTGGCTTAAGCCACTGTGCTACATTGCTGGTCCTCTCATTTTTTTCCAGCTGGGAAATGTGAGGTTTGAGAAACTGAGCCATAAGACAAAGGAATGATTTCTTAAACTGTGTGAGACTTCAGCTGGTGTTACTTCTGGTCTAAAAGACTATATTCACCCTGGGCAAATGACAAAATCGTTTCCACCTGAGTCTCCTCTTAGCAAACTAGTGATAATATCGTCTCCAAAATTAATCTAAGGGCTAAGGCGGAGCCAAGATGGCAGATAGTGAGGACGTGTGCCTTAGTTTGGGAAAATAAACTTTCATAAAAGTGGAATTACTGTAGCCTCAGGAAAAGACTCAAGAAAAAAACTGCAGAGGAAACGCTTCCGGATCTTGTGGATGAGACACAGAGGACTTACAGGGAACCCACCGCATGGAAAACCAACCGAGACGAGCTGAGCGGCAGCGGCGGGAGAGGAGCCAGAGCCACAGAATCTCGCCAGCGCGGGAACAGAGGACGGTAAGACAAAGACCTGAGAAGTCTGAGACATTGGGGGGAGGGGGAACAGAGGCCTCTCCCTTCACCCACCAAGCAAAACAAAGAGCACCGCGATTTTACATATGTAAAGCTCAGCCAAACTCAGTATCTTTAGCGAAACTGGAGAACACATTGAGGGCTGCATAAACTCTGTGTATGGTCCCAGGGGTAGATCAAACGAATACTCACAGAGGCCAGATTTCAACTACCCTCAACTCCACTCCCAACTGAGTCAAAAAGAGAGAGAGAGAGAGAGAGAGAGAGAGCCAGCAAGGAGCAAGTAATCTGGGAGAGTTGCTCTTTACACAGCCTTAAACCTCAAGAAACAAGCATAGCTCTCTGGCCACACCCATCACAGCCCCTAAGGCTCCAACAAAGCAGACAGCTCACTTAGAGGCATAGTATAACGAGAGAAAAAAACAAAAACAAAAACACCACAAATTATCTCTAACATGCCAAGCAAGAAACATAGAAGCGGAGGTACCAAGAACAAGGAAGGCACTATGACGCCCCCAAGTGAACAAGACACGCCAATGCAAGATTATGAAGATGAAGACATAGAGGAAATGCAAGAAGCAGATTTCAAAAAATTGATAAGAACATTAAGAAGTTCTCAAAAACAAATTCTTGAACTACAGAAATCCTTAATGGACAAGATAGAAAATCTCTCCCGTGAAAATGAAATATTAAGGAGGAATCAAAATGAAATGAAAAAACTAGTGGAACAGGAAACTGCGATAATGACAAAAAACCTCAATGAAATGAAGAACACAATAGATCAAACGGCAAACACATTAGAGAGCCTTAAAAACAGAATGGGTGAAGCAGAAGAGAGAATATCGGAATTAGAAGACAGAGAACAGGAAAGGAAACAGTCAAATTAAAGAAAAGAAGAAGAAATCAGAAATCTAAAAAATACTGTCAGGAATCTACAGGATACTATTAAAAAACCCAACATTCGGGTTCTAGGAGTGCCTGAAGTCATGGAAAGGGAGAAAGGATTAGAAGGCCTTTTTAGTGAGATACTAGCAGAAAATTTCCCAAGTTTGGAGAAGGACAGAGACATCCTAGTACAGGAAGCTCAGAGAACCCCTAATAAACATGATCAAAAGAGAACCTCACCACGACACGTCGTAATCAAACTCACCACAGTGAAACACAAAGAAAAGATCCTAAAATGTGCAAGAGAGAAACGCCAGATTACTCTCAGAGGATCTCCAATTAGACTTACAGCTGATTTCTCATCAGAAACCCTACAAGCCAGGAGAGAATGGCGAGATATAGCCCAGGTACTAAGAGAGAAAAACAGCCAGCCCAGAATATTATATCCTGCAAAGCTCTCATTTGTGAATGAAGGTGAAATTAAGACCTTTCACAGCAAACAGAAATTGAAAGAATTTGTCGCCACTCATCCAGCCCTGCAAAAGATGCTTAAAGATGTGTTACATACAGAAACACAGAAACATGGTCACCAATATGAAAGAAGGTAAAGGAAGGAAACCTCACAGCAAAAGACCACAGGAATCTCAAACTAGATATTAGAAAATATCTTTGGCAAATGGCAGGGCAAAGTTACTCCTTCTCAATAGTCACATTGAATGTTAATGGCCTGAACTGTCCAGTTAAAAGACACCGATTGGCTGATTGGGTTAAGGAACAAAACCCATCCTTTTGCTGCTTACAAGAAACCCATCTATCCAACAATGATCCATACAAGCTGAGAGTGAAAGGCTGGAAAAAGATATACCACGCCAACAGAAATGAAAAGAGAGCGGGCGTAGCCATCTTAATATCGGACAACATAAACTTTACCACAAAAACTGTTAGGAGAGACAAAGAGGGGCACTATATAATGATTAAGGGATCCATTCAACAGGAAGATATAATGATTATCAACGTATATGCACCTAATTACAGGGCACCAGCTTATTTAAAAGACTTGTTAAGGGACTTAAAGGGAGACTTAGACCCCAATACAATAGTACTGGGGGACTTCAATACTCCACTCTCAGAGATAGACAGATCAACACGACAGAAGATCAACAAGGAGACAGTAGATTTAAATGACACTATTGCCCAAATGGATCTAACAGATATCTACAGAACATTGTATCCTACATCTAAGGACTTTACATTCTTCTCAGCAGTACATGGAACCCTCTCTAGGATTGACCACATACTAGGCCATAAAGCAAGTCTCAGCAAATTCAAAAGAATTAGAATCATACCATGCAGCTTCTCAGACCACAAAGGAATGAAATTGGAAATTGGCAACTCAGGAATCCCTAGAGCACGTGCAAACACATGGAGATTGAACAACATGCTCCTGAATGAACAATGGGTCCTAGAAGAAATTAAAAGAGAAATCAAAAATTCTCTGGAAGTAAATGAGGATAACAGCACAACATACCAAAACCTATGGGATACAACAAAAGCAGTGTTAAGAGGAAAGTTTATATCAATAGGTGCCTACATCAAGAAATTGGAAAGGCACCAAATAGATGAGCTTTCAAGTCATCTCAAGGATCTAGAAAATCTGCAGCAAACCAAACCCAAACCCAGTAGGAGAAGAGAAATAATTAAAATCAGAGAAGAAATCAACAGGATTGAATCCAAAAAAACATTACAAAAAATCAGCCAAACGAGGAGCTGGTTTTATGAAAAAATAAACAAAATTGACACCCCATTGGCCCAACTAACTAAAAAAAGAAGAGAAAAGACCCAAATCAATAGGATCAGAGATGAAATGGGAAACGTAACAACAGACGCCACAGAAATAAAAAGAATCATCAGAAATTACTACAAGGACTTGTATGCCAGCAAACAGGGAAATCTATCAGAAATGGACAGATTCTTGGACACATACAACCTACCTAAATTGAGCCAGGAAGACATAGAAAACCTAAACAGACCCATAACTGAGACAGAAATTGAAACAGTAATAAAGGCCCTCCCAACAAAGAAAAGCCCAGGGCCAGATGGATTCACTGCTGAGTTCTACCAGACATTTAGAGAAGAACGAACTCCAATTCTTCTCAAACTATTCAGAGCAATCGAAAAAGAGGGAATCCTCCCAAATTCTTTCTATGAAGCCACCATCACCTTAATTCCTAAGCCAGAAAGAGATGCAACATTGAAAGAGAATTACAGACCAATATCCCTGATGAACATAGATGCAAAAATACTCAATAAAATTCTGGCCAATAGAATGCAACAACACATCAGAAAGATCATCCACCCAGACAGAGTGGGATTCATCCCCGGTATGCAGGGATGGTTCAACATTCGCAAAACAATCAACGTAATACACTACATTAACAGACTGCAGAAGAAAAACCATATGAATCTCTAAATAGACGCAGAGAAAGCATTTGATAAAATACAACACCCTTTCATGATGAAAACTCTAAGCAAACTGGGTATGGAAGGAACATTCCTTAATACAATCAAAGCAATATATGAAAAACCCACGGCCAACATCCTATTGAATGGGAAAAAGTTGGAAGCATTTCCACTGAAATCTGGTACCAGACAGGGATGCCCTCTCTCACCACTGCTATTCAATATAGTTCTGGAAGTTTTGGCCAGAGCTATTAGGCAAGAAAAAGAAATTAAAGGGATACAAATCGGGAAGGACGAACTCAAACTATCCCTCTTTGCAGATGATATGATTCTATATTTAGGGGACCCAAAGAACTCTACTAAGAGACTGCTGGAACTCATCGAAGAGTTTGGCAAAGTAGCAGGATATAAAATCAATGCACAAAAATCAACAGCCTTTGTATACACAGGCAATGCCACGGCTGAGGAAGAACTTCTAAAATCAATCCCATTCACAATAGCTACAAAAACAATCAAATACCTTGGAATAAACTTAACCAAAGATGTTAAAGATCTCTACGATGAAAACTACAAAACCTACAGAAAGAAATAGAAGAGGATACCAAAAAATGGAGAAATCTTCCATGCTCATGGATCGGAAGAATCAATATCATCAAAATGTCTATTCTCCCAAAAGCAATTTATACATTCAATGCAATACCAATCAAGATACCAAACACCTTCTTCTCAGATCTGGAAAAAATGATGCTGAAATTCATATGGAGACACAGAAGTCCTAGAATAGCCAAAGCAATCCTGTACAACAAAAACAAAGCCGGAGGCATCACAATACCTGATTTTAGGACATACTACAGGGCAGTTGTTATCAAAACAGCATGGTACTGGTACAGAAACAGATGGATAGACCAATGGAACAGAATAGACACACCAGAAATCAATCCAAACATCTACAGCCAACTTATATTTGACCAAAGATCCAAATCTAATCCCTGGAATAAGGACAGTCTATTCAATAAATGGTGCTGGGAAAATTGGATTTCCACAAGCAGACGCTTGAAGCAAGACCCATACCTATCACCTTACACAAAAATTCACTCAACATGGATTAAAGACTTAAATCTATGACCCGAAACCATCAAATTATTAGAGAGCATTGGAGAAACCCTGCAAGATATAGGCACAGGCAAAGACTTCCTGGAAAATACTCCAACAGCACAGGCAGTCAAAACCAAAATTAACATTTGGGATCGCATCAAATTGAGAAGTTTCTGTACTTCAAAAGAAAGAGTCAGGAAAGTGAAGAGGCAACCAACAGAATGGGAAAAAATATTCGCAAACTATACTACAGACAAAGGATTAATAACCAGAATCTACAAAGAAATCAAGAAAATCCACAACAACAAAACAAACAACCCACTTAAGAGATGGGACAAGGACCTCAATAGACATTTTTCGAAAGAGGAAATCCAAATGGCTAACAGACACATGAAAAAATGTTCAAGATCACTAGCAATCAGAGAAATGCAAATCAAAACCACAATGAGGTTCCATCTCACCCCGGTGAGAATGGCTCACATTCAGAAATCTACCAACAACAGATGCTGGAGAGGATGTGGGGAAAAAGGGACACTAACGCACTGTTGGTGGGAATGCAAACTGGTTAAGCCACTATGGAAGTCTGTCTGGAGATTCCTCAGAAACCTGAACATAACCCTACCATACAACCCAGCCATCCCACTCCTTGGAATTTACCCAAAGGAAATTAATTTGGCAAATAAAAAAGCCATCTGCACATTAATGTTTATTGCAGCTCAATTCACAATAGCTAAGACCTGGAACCAACCCAAATGCCCATCAACAGTAGACTGGATGAAGAAATTATGGGACATGTATTCCATAGAATACTATACAGCAGTAAGAAACAACGAAACCCAGTCATTTGCAACAAGATGGAGCAATCTGGAAAACATCATGCTGAGTGAATTAAGCCAGTCCCAAAGAGAAAAATATCATTTGTTTTCCCTGATCGGTGACAACTGAGCGCCAAAGGGGAAACCTGTTAAGTGAAATGGACACTATAAGCAACAATGAACTGATCAGCTCCTGTCCTGACATTAGATGTACAATGTAATACTTTATCCTTTTTAGTATTTGTTGCTATTGTTGTTGTTCTAGTACTATTGGTTGAACTCAGTAATTAACACACAATTATTCTTAGGTGTTTAAGTTTTAACTGAAAAGTGATCCCTGTTAAATCTAAGAGTGGAAAAAGAGAAGGAGGAGATGAACAATTTGGAACATGCTCAATCGGACTGGCCGCAAAGGGTGGAGTTAGAAATCTGCCAGGGGATTCCAACACAATTCCTTCAAGATGGCATGTACCAATGCCATCGCACTAGTCCAAGTGATCGATTTCAGCTCACAATTGATAGCTCTGATAGGTCTAAGAGTCAAAGAGATCACACAAACAAGACAAGTATCTACTAATACTAACTGATAGAATCAAAAAGGGAGAGAATGATCCAACATGGGAAGTGGGATACACAGCAGACTCATAGAATGGCAGATGTCCTAAACAACACTCTGGCCTCAGAATCAGCCCTCAAGGCATTCAGATCTGGCTGAAGAGCCCATGAGAGTATAGCAGGCATGGAAAGCCAAGATATCATGGGAAAAAAAAGACCTAAATGAATGATCTCTGTGAGTGAGATCCCAGTGGAAAGAACGGGGCCATCAAAGAAGGAGGTACCCTTCTCCGAAGGGAGGAGAGAACCTCCACTTTGACTATGACCCTATCGGAATAAGATCAAAGTCAGTGAACTCTAAAGGCTTCCATAGCCCTGGCAACTCATGACTAGAGCCTAGGGAGATTACTGACGCCATGAACAGGAGTGTCAAATTGTTAAGTCAGCAACAGGAGTCACTGTGTACTTACACCCCATGTGGGATCTGTCCCTAATGTGTCGTCTAAAGCCAAGTGATGCTATGACTGGTACTGAAACAGTATTTTTATACTTTGCATTTCTGTGTGGGCGCAGACTGATGAGGTCTTTGCTAATTATATACTGAAGTGATCTTCTGTATATAAAGAGAATTGGAAATGAAAAAAAAAAAACAACCTGGTGTTAAAATGGAAATGGCATAGAAAATTAATTAATTTGAAAAAAAAATTATGTAGGATCTCTGTCTTTAATGTGCTGTACATTGCTATTTAATGCTATAATTAGTAATCCAATGGTAGTTTTTTCACTTGAAGTTGCTATATGGGCAAAATGTTGAAATCTTTACCTAATATATACTAAACTGATCTTCTGTATACAAAGAGAATTGAAAATGAATCTTTACATGAATGGAAAGGGAAAGGGAGCGGGAAAGGGGAGGGTTGCGGGCGGGAGGGAAGTTATGGGAGGGGGGAAGCCATTGTAACCCATAAGCTATACTTTGGAAATTTATATTCATTAAATAAAAGTTTAATAAATAAAAAAAATAAATAAATAAAGACTTAAAAAAATTAAAAAAAAATCTAAGGGCTAAAAGATATGATGTAAGCCATTTAGTCTCTCAGGAATGTTAGTTCTCTATCCAGGTCTCCTGTTTATCTTTCTGTACTTGATGAACTAAAGGATGATGTAAAATGATTTGAAAATAACTACCAAACATCAATAAAACACCAATACAAATTTTATTCTCAAATCTGGATGCTAAGCTTTCCCCTCTGCAACTCATCAGAAATTATTTTGCATTCATTCTCATGCATTATTTGACTGTTACAGGTAAAAACCCAGAGAAATCTTCCAGGTAAGCAGCAGGCAAGGTACTTTTTGGAAGAAGGCAGAGTTTATAAAGCATCCTGAAATTGGGGTCAGCTTCACTGGGTGTCACTCTTAAGGATGTTGGTTCAATTTCTCTGAAGGGAGGAGAGAACTTCCACTTTGCTTATGGCCTTATCTGAATAAGGTCGGAGGTTGTGAACTCAAGAGGCTTCTGTGGCCATGGCAGCTCGTGACAAGAGCCTCGCGTGATTACTGACAACATAAATATGTATGTCCATTGTTAAATCAACAACGGGAATCATTGTGCACTTCCTCCCCACGTAGGATCTCTGTCCTTAATGTGTTGTACTATGCGAATTAATGGTGAAACTAGTCTTCAAACAGTACTTTACCCTTTGTGTGTCTGTGTGGGTGCAAACTGTTGAAATCTTTACTTAGTATATACTAAGTTGATCTTCTGCATATAAAGAGAATTAAAAATGAATCTTAATGAAGAATGGGATGGGAAAAGAGTAAGAGATAGGATGGTTTGCAGTTGGGAGGGTGGTTACGGGGGGGGAAACCCGCTATAATCCAAAAGTTGTATTTTCGAACTTTATATTTATGAAAAAATTTTATAAGAAAATTTGAAAAAGGATGTCGGTTGAAGAAAGGAATAAGGGCAACAACCTATCTTTGAAATTTTTGGAGGGGAAGAGTGGAGAGATGTAAACAAAAGCAAAGGCTCTTAGTTCCCATTCTGTCTCCACCTACTGGAGACTGTAAAGCTCTTGAGGATGGCCAGGGAGTCTGGTCTGCAGCCAAGGCTTGGTCCTGGACTCCATTTCCCAGAGTCCCTTGTGCCCTGACGTCCTGCATACCCCAGTGCCTGTGTGCGTGTGTGCACGTGTGAGCGCATGTTCACACAGGTGGATCAGAGGCCCAGGACTGCGGAAGTTCATTCACTGAGCAGAGCCTGTGCTGGGAGGTGGGGTAGTGACTTTGCTCTGGCTCAGCGAGTCTGTTACTCTGCACCTGTGGTCCCAGGCAGTTTATGAGCACAATACCTGGGGCGGCCCTTGATGCTTCTCCTTCTACTGCTGTTGGTCTGTAGCCATGGCCACTACCAATCCCGCGCGTCCCTTTGCTTCCCTGAGTGTCCTGAAGGGAGCCGCAGGGCTCCCCGGGAATTCTCATGGCAGATATGGAAACCATGCTGAGGGGTTGGGTGCCAGGGCTGTTGGTGGCTGGGGGTCCCAGCTCGCTGGGTGCCATCGGGCGGTGGCAGGGAAAGAGAGGGACCCAGGCTGTCCCGCGTTTCCCCACGCTCTGGGGCTCCTGCTTCTCCCCTTTTCTTAAGTTTCCTTAATGCCTTTTATTTACGGGGTCCAAGGGGGTGTTCCAGGTCAAGAATGGTGTGTGGGGGGTGTTCAGTGTTATTGGAACAGATCGGTGGGTTCATTTCTTTGGCTCAGTGTAGCAATAAATGGCTGGGAAAAGGTTGCAAAAAGGCCGAAGTTTTATTGCATCAAGTGAAAGTAGAGTCTTATTGGAGCTGGATGCTGGTTTTAAGGAGGTGTACTAGGTTTTTAAAGTTCTCACTTTTTTTTTAATTGGACCACAATCGGAGGGGTGGGGTGAGAGAGTTCATTTTCATATTGTTCTATGTATGGCAGGGACCCATCCTCTCGGGAACATAAAACTGGCTAAAGGTAAAAAATAAAAATACAGAAACAAAAATAACAGCAACAACAGCACTTTACAAACAGGTAGACATTTTGGAGTGGAGACTTTCTGAGAAATGCCACAGTGCAGAGCTGGTTCAGTGGTCTGTGTGCATGCAGGCTGTTGACTGCTGGGAACTGGAGTTAAGAGCTAGCTTCCTCTTTCGGAACCCATATGACCTCAGACTTACCAGGCCATTTTGCAGCGGTTCCCATGGAGCAGGGCTGGGTGGCCCCCAGCAGGGAGCCCAGGGCTGCAGTGGATGGCTCAGCCCTGCGCCCCCCACTGCCCACGCACACAGCCCACAAGGTGGGGTCCCCGCGGGCACTTGAGGCAGCTAGGGCTCTGCAAGCTCTGCCGCCTTTTTCCCCCTCTTCTTCACTGTCCCCACAATGCTGCTACCCGCTGATTGTGCTACAGTCCCTGTGGCTAGAAGCAAGAGGGCCAGCGAGTTTTCTTATTTTATGTTTGGTGCCAAAGCGCAAGACATTTTTAGCATTGGGAGCACACTAACTAATAATTTGCACAAGGACTGGTCTGTGGATGCCTCTGTACAAGTATGAGGAGTGGTAAGACAGAAAAAGGACCAGAAATAAGTGCCCCCTTTTCCCCACAGAGATGCCCACGCAGTGGGGAAAGAGATGTGGCCTAGGGAAATATGGCACTTATCTTCTGCATAGTGGAATTATCAGGAGAGTAACCAGTCTTGAGTGAGTCCATGTTCTGTTAGATTAGTGCTGTCACTTGATTCCCTGTTGATGACCTGATTGCCCATAATGAGGTTGCCTAGGAGGGAGGAGCAGAAGGGACTCTAGGCAGTGGGTGTGAAGGTTGCCACGTGACTCCTCTCAGTCCCAGTATGGGGTTTGCTTGTCTCCAGGCTGCTTTCTGTCATGGTGCCTCTGATGCACCAGCAGCTGTGTGTCACTGCTGGGAGGAGCTGCTTCAAGCCGGTGTTCTGAGCACCCATGTCCTGTGACCATTCATCTCCCAGGGAAACAGCCAGGAACAGGATTCCTAGAGATATCCAGCTGGCTGGCTGTTCTCGGCAGATCATGCCCTGGGCTGCTGGAGGGTGACAGGCAAGGTATTTAGCATCTGGAAGAGAAGTTTTTAATATGAGATACATGCTCTGGTGATTTAGCAGTGATGTCTCTAGTAAAGGTGCCCTGTGAGGAAGCTGATGGTGTCCATTCATCTTCCCGTTAGTAGCAGCCACTGGCATCTGCTGTGGGCTGGGGAAGGAAGCCTTGTCCTTGAACTTCAGTGAGTGTCAAGATTCAGCTACAGCTTAATGGAGGCTTCATTTGGAGGGAGTAACCAAAGTACTTCATTTTGCATTTTTTTAAAGAGGTAGTAACATTTTTTTTCAGTTACAGCTCTGCAGGTAAGGATTGTAATTTGTAGCAAATGATGATGTTTTGTTACATTTTGAGTTTCATTTTGTTTCTGTTTAATTTGTGTTTTTCAAGTTAATGAGTCCTAGAAATCAGCTTATATTATCTTGGCTGTTAATGTGATAACCTTTCTCTCATCTCTCACCTAATGTACATTTTAAAGAATTATTTTATTTTTGGAAAGGCAGAGTGACACAGAGAAGAAGAGAGAGACAGAGAGAAAGAGGGACCCAGAACACCATCTGGGTGTCCCATGTGGTTGGCAAGGACCCAAATACTGGAGCTATCTTCTGCTGCTTTCCCAGGTGTGTGAGCAGGGACCTGGATCAGAAGCAGAGCAAGTAGGTCTTGAGTAGTGTTCATAGGGGATGCCAGCATTGGAGGCAGTGGCATAACCCTCTGTGCCATGGAGCCATCTCCTCCATAGCCATTTGGAAATGCTATCAGTAGCATTGACAAGGTACAGTCTTAATTTTACAAGGGAAAGGGAAAGAAGTCTGTTCTAACTCTGGTCAGTTCCAGGGTCTGTTGGCTCACATAGAAGCTGTTTCTGAAAAGAGACACAGGAGATGTGTGTGTCTGTGCCACAGTTTTGGAGGTATCCGTGTGTTTGCACACTGACTCACATGTACAGATGTTCCTTGTGCAGATGAGTGTGATGGGAGGATTCCTCTGTGTCTAGGCCTTGTCTGAGGAGATGAAGAGAAGATGCATGGGTGGGGGAACCACACTGCTTGAAACTGGGCTCTGAATCAGGCCCACCATGCACGGTGCTTCTTTACCATAGAGACCCCCACCTGTTCTGGGCGACTTGGCCTTGCAAAGCTCATCTTCCCAGGGAATACTGTAGTGGAAGGTTTTTCAGGTTTTTTGTTTGTTTGTTTTGTTTGTTTTTGTTTTTGATTTTTTTTTTTGCCTTGGCTCAACTGCATTTTACTCAGCATGTGTGCAGACCAAAGTCAGCTGTGTGTAGATCCCAGGACACCATCTGTGGGTTTTCCTGAGTGACAGTGCTCTGATGCTGCTGCCCACTGGCTCCTAAGGCCTGTGGTGGCTCTCGCCTAAGCATCTGGTAGCCAGCAAGATCACAGCTCAGCCATTGGGGCTTCCCTGTTTTTCTGCCCCTGACTTTCTCTGCCTTCTCACTTTTTCTATTTGTTGCTATTGTTGGTCTGGAGAGAGGATGATTTTCCAGGAATATTCACTCCTTGATCCAAATTAGTCAGCCTCTGTCCCTCTGGGAAGACTGCTTCTTGTGGGACATTGGCCATTGGCAGAGATGCTGATGGACATAATGTGGGCACCTTTGAGACAGCCAACTTGTGCTACCTTTGCAGTCCTTAGGCATTGGAATGAATGCCCCTGCTTTAGCAAGTGTAAGTTCCTGTGGAATGTGGTGGAAGAGATGGCATCCAGAAATCCATCCATCCATCCCTCATGTCCTTGCTTTCCTCCTTATGCCTCTCTGACCACGGTATTATTTTCCAGGGTTTCTGTTGTTTCACACTTGACATACTACGTGGGATTCTATTTTCACAACTCTCAGCCCTTGTCCACCTCAGAATATTTTTCAGAGAAGGACAGAGCTGTCATCCGTCATCCATAAAGCATCCATCTTACATTTTAAGCAGCTGTGTTTTCCTGGTGCTTCCTTTTAGTAGACTGGAAAGCTGACTTCTCTTGGGATATAACAGGCTTGCTGCCCTGGGTCTCACTTTGAACACTGGACACATCTGTCCTGTGTGACTGCCCCATATTTCATGTCTACAACTTATGAAATAGCTGTTCTCAAGTTTTTCATGTGCCTGGTGGCACTCTGGCTATGTTCGCCCAGAGTGACAACTAAATATTTATTTGGTGCTTGGAGACTTGGAGTGCTGAGCCCTAGAATCTTCTACTCAAATTTAACCAGAAAATCATTGTGTTTTGAAAACTTTGGGTGTCTGGCGCTGTGGCATAGTGGGTAAGGCTGCTACCTGCAGTGCCAGAATCCCCTATGGGTACTGGTTTGAGAACTGACTGCTCCACTTCCAATCCAACTCTGCTATGGCCTGGGAAAGCATTGGAAGATGGCCCAAGCCCTTGGACCCCTGCACCACGTAGGAGACCCGGAAAAAGCTCCTGGCTCCTGCCTTCAAATTGTTGTTGCTCCAGTCATTTCTGCCAAATGGGGAGTGAGCCAGCAGGTAAAAGACCTGTCTCAGTCTCTCCTTCTCTCTGTGTTTAACGCTTACACATAAATAAATAAGTCTTAAAAAACATTTTGGCTGTGGGTAGACAGGGCATTTTGCTTCAAGCCTGGTGAGAATTTATGAACTGATGTTGTTTTATACCCCATATTAAATATTTGCTTCATTTAATTTTCATTCTTAAAAAAAAGATTTATGTTTTGAAAATCAGAGTTAAAGAGGAAGAGGGAGAGACAGAGAAAGAGAGATCTTCCATCTATTGGTTCACTTCCCAGATAGCTGTAATGGCCAGGGCTTTGCCAGGCCAAATACAGGAGCTTCTTCCAGGTCTCCTGCATTGGGGGCTGGGGCCCATAACATGGGCCATCTTCCACTTCTTTTCCAGGGCCATTGCATGGAGCCATGTCAGAAGTGAAGCAACCCTGTGGGATGCCAGCATTGCAGGCTGTGGCTTTTTCCACTATGCCACAATGCCAGCCCCATCACTTTATTTTCTTAAGCAAACTTCTCTACAGTTTTCTTTCCCCTGTTTTGGAATTTATGTACTTCCATCCTCTCTATAACCACCCTTTTCTCTTCTTTTTATTGTGCTGAGAAGAGTAATAGAGACACTGCAGCTCTCTCCCTTGTCAGCATGGCTTCCTCAGGCTGTCTCCCTGAATTAGGAGCAGCTACTTCCTGTGTTCAGGCAGGAAACTGGTGGATCACAGCACCCTCAGGATTTGTGATTTGCTCTCCTCTGTGATGTATTTGAAAAAGCCTTCTCAGCTCTGAGTAGGGGGTGGCATTTGGTACTCTGAGATGTGTCTTTATAAAGTCAGGTGTCATGGAGGACCCTGTGTCTTAAATCAATTGAGCCCATCCAGGCCATGGGCAGCCTGGACTGAGCAGGGCCTGGCTGACATCAGGAAGATGGTGTTGAGGGTCGGGGGTACTTTCCAAGGGCTCTGGTCATGAAGCAGGGGTGGGGACACCAGTCTGGGCTTATAGCAGATCTGCAGTTGCTGGGGAAATGAGGACAGTGTCCAGGTCAGCAGGCTCCACCTCTGGAGTGGAGCTGGAGCCCCCGGTGAAGGGTAAAGTGAATCCCCAGATGACATGGGCCATCCCTCTGTCCGGACTGCATGGAACTATCCCTCTTCCTGCTCAGCTTCTCCTGGGTTCTCTGAGCCTCTTTCCTCCTCTGCCTTGCCAAGGGGGGCCCAGGCTCCTGTGAGGAGTGTGGTGCTTTCTGGTTGCTCACTCTCATCACACTCAAGGGGACTCCTTTTCCTGCTGCTGGGTCTGTCCTGTTGGGATGAGGCAATGTTTGCATAGCTGAGGTGGGGCCTGGCTGGAAGGGAGCAGTCCCTGAAGGCTGCAGAGCCATCTGGCCCAGTGTGGCCTGGCTCTGCTTGCTGCTGGCAGACAGCTGGCTGCTCCACCTGAGGGAGCTGCTGGGTCATCTGGCTCTGTTCTTGCCCCTTTCAGCCACTGCCATGCAGATGTGATCCCTGCTGCTGCACGCTCAAAGCTGCCTGCCGACTTAACTGAGCTGTGAACCTGGACATGGATCATCTGTGAGATCTGCAGCTGGACCAGCCTGGCAGAGGCAAGGCCACAGAGAGGCTCCTTGTGCTCACTTGCCAAGGACATCCCCCCAGTCTCCACCCCTGATGAGGCTTGCAGGTGCTTTAACGGGTGTTGGTGAGCTCATCATCTCTCTGCAGGATGTGGCATCATGAGTGAGTTCTCTACATAGAAACCAGAGTGGGAGGGTCCCTTCCACCTCTTTCAGGCTTCTCTGTGTCCCTGGGTCCATTTGCTCTCTTCTGGGTGGAGGCTGGGAGACTGGGTCAGTAGCACAAACATGACCAGACCTGCAGTGGAGAGCAGACTACAGGGCCGTGATGTGATAGGAGGCAGCCGAAGGTGCAGGTGGCTGTGGGTGTGGTGGCAGCGGGAAGCCCTGTGGGGCCCTGAGAGCATAGGAAGTGTGAGGGGTGTGTGGTTATGGGTGTGGATGTGCAGACTCATGCACCAGGGCCTTGCTTTTAGGAGATCTGCTGTTGCTGGGGGAATGGGGGCAGTGCCCAGGTCACCAGGCTTTCCATGGTACACTGGGACTTTTCTTCCCCTTGGCACCTGGGCAGTTTCACGGCCATCCATTCAGTACAGAGGCATTTCCCTTTTCCTTTTCAATGCCATGAAGCACTTGGGGAGTGTTTCCCAAGCCCAGGCTCTGCAGCTGGCAACATGTCCAACCATGGGCCACTCAACACGCGCCCCTACAGGCAGGCCCACAGCAGGTGCTACAATGTTCATTAGGGCCCTGGTGCTTTCTGGAATTCTTCCCACAGGCAGTTTTTCCAGGGATGATTGCAGGTCAACCCTAGGTTGATGATTTGGAGGTCTTTCTCTGAATCAAAATGCACACATTGTATCTAAACTGCAGAAGCTGCACCATTTCCTCCCTTGCCCTTTATAGCAATGTGGGAAAGGAGGGAGGGAGGCTCAAAATCCCTTTTCTGTGCTGTTCCAGCTGCTCTCCCTTTATTATTATCCACACACCAGGACTAGGCCTGGGTTTCCTCCAAATTCTTTTTCCTTTTATTTGATTCAGATGCAAGCTCCTATTAGAGAAACTGAGTCCCTGAGTCAGATGGACTAGGGATAGAGAACCCCCAACCTCAAGATACTTTCTTGTCCTGGAAATTTGTTTTGTCAGATGTTGTTTGAAATGAAGTGTCTGCTAAAATTTATGTCATAAGGATTAGGGTGATATAGAATCAGGTTTGCTGAGTGGTGACGGCAAGATGGTGGAATAGGCAGGGAGCACACTATTAGTCCGGGGGGAGAGAAAGTTTAATATAAGTGGACATACTGCAGGGTCAAGCAAGAGTAGGGGATGAAACAGCAGAGGAAACTCTTCCAGAACTAGTGATTAACAGTGTACCTGCGTGGAGAGCGTGGGAGCCCAGGTTCGGGAACCAGCGGCAGACTCAACGCACCAGCGCTGGAACGCGAGGTGAGCCGAACCTCCATAGCCCGAGACACCAGCGGGCAAGCGGAAAGAGGAGACTAGAGGGAACGAGGCTTGAAACTCCGTGGGGAAAAGTTCACCAGGCTAACTTGAAGAGAGAGAGGAAAAAAATAAAAAAAGTGACCGATACGGACACGAGTTTCTCTCTCTCCGCTCACCTCTCAAAGGCGAGCAGGACAGAGCAGACACCATTTTGGACATACGTCATAAGCAGGGCGACCTCAGGTCTGCACCAGCCCTGAGCCTAGCAGAAAAACCTGACTCTGGGGGGAGGTGTGAAATAACAGGAGATTAGCATCTAACTTGGCAACCCAGTGGGAGACTGCAGGAGAATTGGAGCCCACACTGAGGGCAGCACAGATTCCCTGTGTGGTCCTTGGGAAAGAGCTTCTGATCTCTGGCTCCTGTGGGTATATCATTTGCCTGCTAACTACCTCCAATTACGTTCAGCTGTGCGGAATTACTTCCCTTTTAAATCAAAAAAAGAAAGAGAGATTTACCACAACTAACCTGGGAGTGTCATCTTTGACACACCCTCAACCCTGAGGAACCAAACACAGCTCTCAGTCCACACTCATCTCAAGCCTCTAAGGCTCCACTGAAAGCAGACAGTCCACTTAATATAGAGCCATAGTGTAACAAGAAAAAACACCACAGTGAAGAAACCAAATATCTCCAACATGCCAAACAACAAAGCAAAAACCAAGCTAACAAGAACAAGGAAGACACTATGACGCCCCCAAATGAAAAAGACACCCCAATTCAAGATTATGAAGATGACGAGATCGAAGAAATGCAAGAAGTGGATCTCAAAAAATTGATAAGAACATTAAGAAATTCTCAAAAACAAATTCTTGAACTACAGAAATCCTTAATGGACAAGATAGAAAATCTCTCTCATGAAAGTGAAATATTAAGGAGGAATGAAAATGAAATGAAACAACTAGTGGAACAAGAAACTGTGATAGTGACGAGAAATCATAATGAAATGAAGAATTCAATAGATCAAATGACAAACACATTAGGGAGCCTTAAAAACAGAATGGGCAAGGCAGAAGAGAGAATATCAGACTTAGAAGACAGAGAACAGGAAAGGAAACAGGCAAACCAAAGAAAAGAACAAGAAATAAGAAATCTAAAAAGTATTGTCGGGAATCTACAGGATACTATTAAAAAACCCAACATTCAGGTTCTAGGAGTTCCTGAAGGCATGGAGAGGGAGAAAGGATTAGAAGGCATTTTCAGTGAGATACTAGCAGAAAATTTCCCAGGTTTGGAGAAGGACAGAGGCATCTTAGTACAGGAAGCTTATAGAACCCCTAATAAACATGACCAAAAGAGATCCTCACCACGACACATTGTAATCAAACTCACCACAGTGAAACATAAAGAAAAGATCCTAAAAGGTGCAAGAGAGAAACGTCAGATTACTCTTAGAGGATCTCCAATTAGACTCACAGCAGACTTCTCATCAGAAACCCTACAAGCTAGAAGGGAATGGTGAGACATAGCCCAGGTACTAAGAGAGAAAAACTGCCAGCCCAGAATACTATATCCTGCAAAGCTCTCATTTGTGAATGAAGGTGAAATTCAGACTTTTCATAGCAAACAGAAACTGAAAGAATTTGTTGCTACTCATCCTGCCCTGCAAAAGATGCTTAAAGATATGTTACACACAGAAACACAGAAACATGGTCACCAATATGAAAGAAGGTAAAGGAAGGAAACCTCACAGCAAAAGATCACAGGAAGCTCAATTTCTCTTTGACATAGAATTAAACTCTGATGCTCTGTTAAAGCAATGTGTTAAAGTAATCTATTATGTTCTCTTGATGTCTGTTACATTCTAATTGTTCAAAAACAGCTGAATTTTTATTAAGAGCTATGGGTTATTTAAATATGTGCTGATTTTCAAAAATTTGAATAATCACCTTGTAACAATGATCAGATTTGGTCTATGTTATGTCATGATTTTAAGAAATCTCATTTCAACCAGATATTTTGGATTTTGAGCCTTCTTGGCATTCTTGACAGGCATTCAAAAAATCAAAGTTTCAAACAATCTGGTCTCTAAAAATTCCAGTAAATCCTGGGCTTTGGTTTTTCCAGTTTGGGCCCAACTAAAAAAATCAAAGGACCTATGTCTCTCATCTTACAGAGACACCAACTAATCAGTCTATTTGGATGATATTAGAAGGACTGTCAAGATGTGATGTGGTACCAGACTTTAAGTTTCTATAATGGAAAATGTTATTAATACAAATGATTGAGAATTAAAAAGTCTAATGATCTTGTGTTACTAGACATGATAGTTATCTTAATGAGAAAGCCTCAGAGGCCTAAAGGGTTAAATACTTGTAAAATCCTACAGGTGCTTTCAAAAATACTGTGAAGTAAGCAAGTGCCTCTGGTTGGTTGATGAGTTTATAAGTTTAAACATGGCGACTTAAAGTCTTTTGTCATCCAGAGTTATATATGATGTGCTGCTCATAAAACTAAAGTGTTGTTGGTCCTGTGTTTAGCTGTCCTCCTATAGGTTCCTATGGACTTTTTCCAGCCACTTCCATTGTATTCAGTACTTTGGGATGGCTCTGTCAACAGATGAAGCCAATAATGTATTAACAGTACCAACTGAGAGAAAGTATGGTTAACTGAGGTTACTAAAAACAAAAAGCAATTCAAATCAATTGGCAATCTACAAAAAGAGTTTAAGATTTTAAAAGCTATTATTAAAATTCCTATATTGGTCTATTATGCTATATTATATGTTTGTACATATTGTATGTCCACATGGGGAAATTTTATTGAATTTTATTTTAATCGGATTATAGATAAGATTGTCCATAAATTTAAGCTGATAAAATCAATCAGATATACATTTTAATTTGAGTGACCTGAATCTGTGTATCATATGTTTTAAACGTGTTGGTAGAAAGAAACTAAAAACATTTTATATGGTTGTGCTTAAGTTTACTGGCTAAACAAACTACACCATGTTAGATATTTAAGAGGTGTTTTCAAATACATGATTCTTAAAATTTATAGAAGGCATTGGACCTTCTGGTAAATGTTTTCTTAAGTTGTTATCTAATGGTTGAAACTGTTTGCTAAGTATTCATGTGATATTGATATTGTCAGCAAGCGATCTAGGACTTGCTCCCTCATTTCTCTATTCTAAGCCCAACTTGTTCTTTCATTTCTCTATTCTCTTCAAGGTAGGAAACTAATTCTATTATGAAGGAATCTGTAAGATGCACAATTTAATCTTTAGACCTTATAAAAGAGATGGCTAACATTTTTCTGTAATAGCAGGCCAAAATAAGAACTTAAATAATAATCTCCTAGCTAGATTCACTTTGCCATCAGCGAAGTATACAGTAAGTAGAAAAAACCTCCCTTTCAGACCAAAGGGAAAGAAAGTTTTAAAGTGAGAATATAATTTTCCTCATGGGCATTGTCTGCCTTAGAAAAACTACTACAGAACATGCCTGTGACTATAGACTTCTAGTTCAGGCCACCGAAGATTAGAGATGGGACTTGGGCACTCCCTTGACTTGCATCCTCTGGTCTGCTTTAACACAAACCAGGAGGAAAAGAAAGCTCGGCATCAGAAGCAATGGGTGGCAGGCCTATTAATGGCTGATCTGTACAGTGATCTGCCTCAAAGAGACCCAACAGGCCAGTCCGCTGCAGTGGCATTCAATGTGGTAAGCCTGGGCTTCAGCAGAAGTCAGCTTGTGAAGAGCCCTGGCAGCTCTGCCAAGAGTCAGATCACTGGAAATGGACCTGCCCTGGAGTCGAAGGATGCCCAGGTCAGAGCCACAGATCTTATTGGCTCGAAGCTGAAAAGCCCTTCTCTCAGCCCAACTTCCAAAGTGACCACTGCAGCTGAGGGGATGGTCAAGTAGGGTCAGCAACATTGCAGGCAGAACTGTAAATTTCTTGTTAGAGATGCCCCCTGCCTTTACCTGGCCAGCTCTCCTCCCAGGCCAGCCAAGTAATGAAAGTCAACAGAGTGCCTTCCCCTAGGAGGTTGAGACCTCCCTTAGGATATGCCCCATGTGAAGAGATAGATAGGCCTGGGCCTCTGAATTTACAAGGCCTAAAGCCCACCAGATTATTATCAAGCCCCTTCTATCAGGTTCTATTTGCCTCTCAATCAGAAAACTTAATTGTAGCTTAGACAGCACCTTTCTTAGCTCCTCTAATAATGACTCTGTCCTTTGTTCTAGACCCTGTCTAGCACACTTGGGCCTCATTCCTTTGTAATCATAACCTCTACTCTACCACCAATGGCTCTACTCCCAACCTGTGTGTACTGATGGTCCTCTTCCCCACTTAATGCTGTATAATTGTTCAAACCTGGTAAATGCCACTCTTAGGAGCATTGGTTACTATCCTCACTCTGTCTTTTATGACCTTGTCTAAATATGATCAGAGTCGGCAAACTTGGAAGGCTTCCATAGCCTTGGCAACTCATGACGACAGCCTAGGATGGTTACTGGCGCCATAAACTAGAGTGTCAATTTGTTGGGTCAACAACAGGAGCCACTGTGCAGTTGCTCCTCATGTGGGATCTCTGTCCTAAATGTGCTGTACATTATGATTTAATGCTATAACTAGTACTCAAACAATATGTTTCACTTTGTGTTTCTATGTGGGTGCAAACTGTTGAAATCTTTATACTAAATTGATCTTCTGTATATAAAGAGAATTGAAAATGAATCTTGATGCAAATTGAATGGGAGAGGGAGTGGGAGAGGGGAGGATTGCGGGTGGGAGGGAAGTTATGGGAGGGGGAAGCCATTGTAATCCATAAGCTGAACACTGGAAATTTATATTCATTAAATAAAAGTTAAAAATGATAAAAAGAAAAAAAGAAAAAAAAGAAAAAAAGAATCTTGTTTGCTGTGATATTTGAGCAGCACTCAGGTACAAGGTCTTAGTGTCTCTGGTGTGTGATTAGACTGTGAATTACACAGACACCTTTCACCCTCTGATCTAGAGGAGACACATCTGCAGCCCCTGCCCCCATGTGCATGTCCCAGGCCCACGGCAGGATGGGTTATCTGTTGTCAGTGGAGGCAGAGGATGTGACTTGCAGGGGCCTCCTAGGTCAGGTGAGAAATAAACAGCAGGCCTGAGTTGGGGGAGTTCTGGACAGGGCTTGACAGGGGAGTCAGAAGAAGCATAACTGGGGAGAGGCCTTTGCATGTCGTCTGTGGGTATCCTCCTAGGGCTGAAGGAGGACTGTCCAATACCCTGAGTGCATAAATAAGCTCAATGTTTTCCTTGTCATAGGAAGGGAGCCCCCTGGGGCTTGGGAATGCCAGAGAAGGGTTCTGATTGCCAGGGAGTGTGCAGTAGGAGTGTGGGAGTGGGAAATGCTGATCCTCTGCCTGCTGACCTTGGATGTGAGTCTGTTACCTAAGTCTACTTGTTTTAGTACAGCTTGTGTTTGGAGTCTCACATTCATGTGTGTGTAGGAGATGCAGGCAGATGCTACCTCAAGTCCTCTCAGCTCTTTCATGCCTGCCTTTTGATTTAAGGGAAGGGGTTCAGCTCACTGCTGGGGCAGGACCTCACTGTCAGTCACAGAGCACCAGTTCTGCCTCTCCCTGTCCCCAGGCCTTCCCATCTAGGCTCACAAATCTGTTTGGGAGGCAGAAGAACAACACTCAACATGGGATTCAGGACTAAAGGCCGCAATCACAGTGCAGAAGGAATTCTAGAAAAAGTCAGGGTGGGGTGAGTGGTGTCTGATAAGTATGGGCAGCAGCCCAGGCTCAGCAGGACTGAAGTTAGGGCCTAGACTTGAGCTTCCTTCTTGTGCCATAAATTAAATAACAACAACAACAAACCACCAAAAACAAAGGAAAAACCAGCCATTGAATGACAAAAGTTACAATGCATATGCTTCCTGTGTGAGTGGCCACCCCATGGGGCTTCATTCTGACTGGGCAGAAGTCAAAGGTGGTTTATGGAAAAAAGAACACAGACAGGTGTGTTTAACTGTTTCCTTCCAGCAGAGATGCTTCACAGCTGCCCCCTGACTTCTCAGCCTGCTCTGGCAGCTTTTGTTGTCCTTTTTTCTCTATTTGGAGGCAGAACCTGCTGTGGAAGTTCTCAGTGCCCTCTCCATGACACAGCTATGGGAAGGTGAGTGAGTGGCTTATTGGAGACCTTACCATCAAGTCTTGGACATAGCTGGTGTTGTGCTCATGCCAATGTAGACTTCACTCTTGTGATGACACTGTACTGCCCCTAGAGCATTTTGTCCTTCTCTGATGATGGGGAGTGTTGTATGGAGTCTATATCATGGTGATCCTCTGAGCTGCAGTTGTGCCCCTGTGAGCTGCTGCTACTACAGAGCTGTAGCCCTGCTTGAGCTTAGGTGTTGATTGCTGACAGTCAAGGAAACTGTGGCAGTTGTTGTCATAGATAGAGAGTGTGATGCACTCACTCATTAATTTAAGCCTCCAGCCAGATGTACTGCATGTCCACCATGTCTGAGGTGCGAGACCAGGCACTGAGGACAGGATGCTGAGCAAGGCAGCTTATGCTTCCTGCTTGTCGTACCTTAAATTCTAGTTAGCAAATGCAGGAACTACTGCAAAGTGTTCCAATCTGAAAAGTATAAAATGCCCTGGATTCCAAGGTCTGAGCACCCAGTCTTGTCTAAGAGTCAAGGATAACTTTCTGGAAGAAGTGACATTTGTGTTGATGCCTGACCTTCAAGAAGAAGTAGTTTATTCTAAGGAGCTATGCCTGGCAGGTTGCTTTTCTTGGGACAGTGTACAGCGTCTCAGTGGAAGAAAGAACTCCAGTGCTGCCAGGGTTTGCTTATTAGAAAGTGAGAATCAGATTCTCCCTGCCAGGACCACAAGCTGACCTCATCTCCCTGCAGTACTTCTTCATCCAACAGCCAGGCCTGGTTGAGGATGTCTACTTGGAGCTCGTGTGGTTCTGAGGTCTGATGTCACAGACCATCTTGCTATTCAAGTAACTTTGCAAAGAGAAATCACTATCAAATACTTCCTGATGATGTGTGATCGCTTCACCAACAGAAGACCCCAAGAGTATTCAGAACCATGCACAGAACAGAGGAGACACTCAGGAAATATTCGATGAGCAAAGGAGGACATTGCCTTGCTGTTGTTTATTGGGAGGTAGATTAGGAGTCCTGATTATACTGAAGTTAATGCTCAGCTGTATATTTTGCCCTCTGCATGGTTGGTCACTTGACCATTAGCTGAAGCCCCATTTTCCTTTGGCTTCTTGGCAGAGTTCTTTGGTTTCCCATTCTAGGTGCACTGCTTGGCCTTGGCTTTCTTGAGGGAGGCTAGGTCAAAAGAGGGAGTCCTACTTCTTCTTCCTGGGAGCCTGGTGGTCATGGTGGATAGCTCAGATGTTTCTATGAAGCAGAAATGGTCATGAAAAACCACAGACAGGAAGGGCTTGAACATTTCCAGGGCAGGCATCATCCTGTGGTGTCAGGACTGCCGGCTTCAAGTCATGTGTGGTGGTGGTGGAGAGGGGGTGGCAACTGTGGGGATCATCCTGTGTAATGCAGATTCCCAGGACCCACACTCATCCTTCTGAGCAGAACCACAGGGAATGCTGCCCAGAGTTCTGTGTCTTTAGCAGGCATCCTCCTGAAGTGATGCTTTTGTCCCTTGAGGTTTCTGGATCCCTCTTCTAGGGGGACAGCATCAGAGGGAATGAAGGTTTTGCAGAGGAGTTTGACCCTGAGGGACTGGGAGTTAGGGTTAGGAGGGAGGAGAGACAGAGGATGCCATTCTCCAGAGCAGCAGGTGAGAGTGGAGACACAGGTCTGCTCCCAGCAGTGCCTTTCTTGCCCAGTCCTGTGGAGGATCCCCCTTGTGCCCCCCTGGTGGCCTTGGCTCCTTCATGGGGAGTTCCCTTTCCTTCCCATGTTGCTGAGCAGCTGATGGTGCATGCTCCAGCTGCCCCTTCTCTGCAATTTTGTAATTAGGAGGTGGTCCAGTGGTTGGGGCTTGGGTGCTTAGCCTGATGTGGGGGAGGCTGGGCATGCTTCAGTATGGCTTGGGCTCCCACCAGCACATCTTGCTGCTATATGCTGCCAGGACGGGCTGGAGGGTTGTTTTGTTTGTTTGTTTGTTTGTTTGTTTTCAAATCAGTGCTCCCTTTCTCTTTGCCAGCTCTCAAGTTTTGAAATCCTAATTTGTAAAGAAATAAGTGCTGGAGGGTGGGAAGTGGCAGAATAGTCCTGGGCACATGCAGATTGGCCTTCTGCTTCAAGTTCTTCCCCTTCCTGGGGCAGTGCCGGTGGCTGAGAGGATAATGACCTACAGAAATGGCTCAGGATGAGGTCTTGTGGCTTTAGATTCCTGTCCACTAGGGGCTGCCTTCTTCAAACTTGCTTCTAGACTTCTGTGTGGGATTTACTCCTAATGTAATTTCCTACCTCCCTTTAAAAGGCTCATCTCATTTCATTGTAATTATTTGCTTCATTGTTTCTCTCCTGTAGGTGTATGTCTGTCTCCTTGTGTCACAGTATCCAGTGTATCACTTCATGTTGTGCTTGGCTCAAGAACTAGTTGTTGTGAGAGCAAATGCACCTCTTGGCTGAGAGGCACTGGCTGTCTTCAGCCCATTTGATAGAGTGTGAAGGACCCCTCAGTGATGAGCACAGGACTGGGCAGCTCCTAGCACACTGACAAGTGGGAAGTGGTGCCTAGAAAGTGAAGAACAGCTTAAGGACAGGGTCACAATGCAGGATCAGAAACGCTGGGCTTGTCAGGGATGAGCTGTGTGACTCCAGCTAAATCACTTTGTTCTTCAGAGCTCCAGCTACTCCAACTTAAAATGAGAGGAAGTGGCCAGTGCTGAGGCTCACTAGGCTAATCCTCCCCCTGTGGTTCCAGCAGCCCACTATCTAGTCATGGTTGGGGCGCCTGATTCTGTCCTGGTTGCTCCTCTTCCAGTCCAGCTCTCTGCTGTGGCCCAGGAAGGCAGTGGAGGATGGCCCAAGTTCTTGGGCCCTGCACCCACATGGGAGACCAGGAGGAAGCACCTGGCTCCTGGCTTCAGATTAGCTCAGCACGCCGGCATTAGCGGCCACTTGGGGAGTGAACCAATGAAAAAAGGAAGACCTTTCTCTCTGTCTCTCTCACTGTCTAACTCTCTCTATCAAATTAATTAATTAATTCATTAAATAATTTAAAAATTTAAAAAAAGAGAGGAAGCAGATAATCTTGCCCTGCCTTTCTGGGTGGCTGAGATGGAAAAGATCACATAGGTGTGTTTTGTAGTCCAAAATTAACTAAATAAATATGGTACATATGCACTGTATGCATGGATATGGATACACAGAAATGCTTCTTAAGGAACAGCACACTATTAGGGGACTGAATTGGCTTATAAAATACCCATGTGTACAATTTGGAGGGAAAACTCTTAGATGCAGTTCTTCTTTTTCTTAGTTTTCAGTTAGTTATTCAGAGAGGCAGAGTTATAGACAGAGAGATGGGGAGACAGAGAGGTCTTCCATTCGCTCATTCACTTCCCAAATGGCTGTGATGGCCAAAGTTTGGCTGATCTGAAGCCAGGAGCCAGGAGTTTCTTCCTTGTATCCAATGTGGGTGTGGGGGCCCAAGCCTTTGGACCACCTTCCACTGCTTTACCAGGACATTAGCAGAGAGTTGGACTGGGGGAGGAGCAACTGGGACTCGAACCAGCAACGTATGGGATGCAGGTGCCACAGGCAGAGGTTTAACCTACTATGCCACAGCACTGGCCCCAGGTGCAGTTCTGAATGTGATTTGGGGCTACAGCACAGAGTCCATTTCCTGACACCAATGGCAGCATTCTTTGTATAAGTGGTTCATGACAAAAGTTTCCCAACCTCTGTAGACTTTTGTGAGTTACAGGTTGGAAGACAGGTCTGTTTTATACAATCCCATGACATCTCAGCTGATACTGTACTCTGCCGTATCCCCACTGGGAAGAATTCACCCTTTTCCTTTACAAAAGTCCAAGCACTTTTATTTTTTGGTGTGCAGGGTCAGTGACTCTTCCCTGTTCTGTGGAGGGAAGTGTTCTGGCTCAGAGGCATAGCAACTTGGCCTGAGGCATGACAGGCAAAGTTCAGATGAAAGGGGCTTTCTGCCCTAGAGAGCTTTTGTGGTTATAAGCAGAGCGGGGCTCTGTGCCAGGCCACTAATAGGGAGATGAAGAGGCCATGTCAGATTTGGAAGGATCTGGAAGGGCTTGTCCCTTAGGTAAGATTTTTATACGTTAGAGCTGGGCCAGGAGGATTGGAAAGATCAAACATTTGGAAAAGTCTTTATATTTTGACAAGCTTCAATATGTGCTTATTTAATAAAATCAGATTCATGAATTGTTTTGGAAATATTTTATTTATTTATTTGAAATGCAGAGTTAGAGGAGAGAGAGAGAGAGAGAGAATGAGTGACCTTCCACCCACTGGTTCACTCACCAAATTGCCACAATAGCCAGGGCTGGGTCAAGCTGAAGACAGGAGCCAGGAGCTTCTTCAAGGGCTCCCACATGCATATAGAGGCCCAAAGGCTTGGGCCATCTTTGGCTGCTTTTCCAAATGGCCACAATGGCCAGATCTTGACCAAGTAAAAGCCAGGCTGCCAGAACTCCATCTGGGTCTTCCACATGGGTGGCAGGGGCCCAAGTACTCAGACAATCTTCTGCTGCCTTCCCAGGCACATCAGCAGGGAGCTGGGTCAGATTCTAAGAAGCTGGGGCTTGAACCTGTGCTCATATGCTGACATTGTTGCAGTCAGTGCTTTAACCTGTTTTGCCACAACAGCGGCCCCATGTTTGTGTTCCTTAGAAGCAGCTTGGCCATGATCTCATTTTCTCTAGCAACATGGTGATTTCAAAGAGGCTTAAAGGGCATGAGGGCATGGGGTCTGTGGTTTACTGCAAGCCTTGGCCCTAAGTGGTTTCTTGTATGAAGCTGATTCTTGGCAGTGGGATCAGAAGTTGGGGTGGGGAGGTTGCTCTTAGGCAAATAGGGCTGTCAGTGCCTCTTCCACTGTGCGCCACCCTGCAACCCATGCCTGCCCTTGGATTCTGTCCTTAGAGCTCTGGAGTGAGGGCAGTAGTGATGGAATGAAGGAAGGAACTTTGCTTAGAGGATTTAAGTTGGCTTTTTTTCCCCAAAGCTAATCTGTACCCCCTCACCTCTATTCTTCCTGCCCATTTGCTCCTCCTTTTCAATCTGGTACTTTTAGTTTTTTTTCTTCCTTTCTTTTCTTCCACCCTTACTGTCACCCCAGCTCCAGCAAAGGAGTAATGAATAAAAATTAGGAGCTGTTGATTCAAAAGGAAGAATTCAATCAAGTGTGGAATGCAGCAAAAAAAGAGATTCCATTTTAATAAAGGACGTGATGCAGAATCCTTGTAGATGATTTTCCTTGGAGCTACAGCAGTAGGAATTTATTCCTCCTGATAATTTGACCCAGGTTGTGTATTTCCAGGATTCCCCAATAACATTTTCTGTTGGATTAGAGAGCTGGATAGAAGGAAAGAAAACTTGAAGATGGCAGCTTTGATGCATCTCAAGGAATTGCAAATAGTCTTTGTGATAGAGGATTTGCAAACAGGCTGTGTGATAACTAACAAGTGTTGATGAAGGTAGGCGGAAGTGAGGACCTCGCACTAACACTTGGGGGGCATATAATACGGCAGAGTCTCTTTGGAGGATAACTTGGCAGACCTCTCCACAAGAAATTTGAAATGAAAATTTCCTTTGGTGGGATTCAACTCAGAAACCTTCTTTGCAAACTGAAATAGAGGGGCTGGTATTGTGGCGTAGCAGGTAAAGCCACAGCGTGCAGGGCTGGCATCCCATGTGGGCACTGGTTCAAGTCCTGGCAGCTCCACTTCTGATGCAGCTTTCTGCTGTGGCCTGGAAAAGCAATGGAGGATGGCCCAGGTCCTTGGGCCCCTGCACCCATATGAGAGATCTGTAGGAAGCTCCTGGTTCCAGATCGGCTTAGCTCTGGCCATTGTGGCCAATTGGGCAGTGAAGCAATGGATGAAGGACCTCGCTCTCTCTCTCTCTGCCTCTCCTTCTCTCTCTGTAACTCTGACTTTCCTGTAAATAAATAAGTCTTTAAAAAAAAATCTGAATCAGGCTGGCACTATGGCTCAATAGGTTAATACTTTGCCTACAGCACTGGCACACTGGGTTCTATTCCCGGTCTGGGCATTGGATTCTGTCCCGCTTGCCCGTCTTCCAGGCCAGCTCTCTGCTGTGGCCTGGGAGTGCCGTGGAGGATGGCCCATGTGCTTGGGCCCTGCAACCGCATGGGAAACCAGGAGAAGCACCTGTTTCCTGCCTTCAGATCAGTGCAGTGTGCCGGCCACAGCACGCAGGCTGAGGCGGCCATTGGAGGGTGAAATAACGGCAAAGGAAGTTCTTTCTTTCTTTCTCTCACTGTCCACTCTGCCTGTCAAAGAAATAAAACTGAATCAAATCAATTTTGTAAGCAAAATTGGATACTTTCCCAGGAATTGTGACTATACTCCCCTCCATTTTACTACTCAGAAGAAACAATCAATGAGTAATTGGGTCTATATCAAAAGGAATCATTTTCTTTATGAATTCATCTCTCTAATTGTCTATGTTTAAATTCTAGGTTATGGGCATTTCCCATCTATTCAAACTAATTTTCTTTATAGTTTTTAGATTTATGTGAAAACTGCACAGATAAAACAGACTTCATACATACTTACCCCCAGTTTTCACGATGTATAATAATATGGCACATGTACCACAATTAATAGTGCAGTATGTATACACATTATTTTATTGTTTTGAATTATGTGGAGGTCTGGAAGAAAGTCCTGCATCCTGGCTTTGGCCTGGCCCATCCCTGGCTGTTGCGACTGTCTGGGGAATGAACCAGCAAATGGAAGATCCCTCTACCTATCTATCTGTCTTTCTCTCTCTCTCAAAAGAATGTCTTCTAAAAAGAATTATTAATTTGAGAGGCAGAATGACACACACACAGAGAGAGAGAGAGAGAGAGAGAGAGAGAGAGAGAGAGAGAAAGAGAGAAATACATATCTTCCATCTGCTGGTTCACTTCCCAAGTGGTTCCAACAGCCAGGACTGGCCCAGGTCAAAGCCAGGAGCTTCATCTGTGTCTGCAACCACTTGGTGTATCTTTCACTGCTTTTCCAGGCTATTAGCAGGGAGCTGGATAGGAAGTAGAGCTGCTAGACATGAACTGGAACCCATCTGGGATGATGGCTTCACAGGCAGTGATTTAAGCCACAATGCCCAATGCAAGCTCTGCCACAAACTTTAAAAAAAATGTGGGGTTGGACTCTGCTACAGCACACCCACCCTCAACCTCCGGTTTATCCTCAGTGCCTCCTGGGGCTTTGGCTGACCATATATACTACCAGATTCACATACAAGTACCAGGGGCTGGCACTGTGGTGTAGTGGTTAAAGCTGCCACCTGCACTGCCAGATCCCATATGGCTGCCAGTTTGAGTCCTGGCTATTCCTCTTCTGATCCAACACTCTGCTGTGGCCTGGGAAAGCAGTGGAGCATGGCACAGGTCTTTGGGCCCCTGCACCCATGTGGGAAACCTGGGAGAAGCTCCTGGCTCCTGGCTTCAAATTGGCACAGTTCTGGCCATGGCAGCTAATTGGGGAGTGTACCAGTGGATGGAAGACTTCTCTCTCTCTCTCTCTCTCTCTCTCTCTCTCTCTCTCATTCTCTTTCAAATAAATAAATCTTTTTAAAAAACTGTAAACAATTCTTTCTATATTCCCCCCCTTGTCTAGGTAATTGCTTATATCCCTGACTAAAAAATACAAATTAACTTAGAAAAGCTAGCTCATTCCTTTGGAGAATTATCAGTTATTTGAATGGCTTAGAGAAGTTTGGTTTATTGAACCGACCTGAAGCTTTAGAAAACTAAGGACTCAGGTGACAGCTGTTGTTTGGAAAATGGCATAGTACACTGTGGAATTGCACCAGCCAACTGTCCAATGCAATGGGATTTCTGTTCCCAAACTGGCTGGTAAGGGCAAATGGTGCCTGCCTAGATTCAACATGGCTTGGCCCACTGCATAAGCCAGGGAGCTAAAATGTAAATGACTAACTTTAAGGGGGAAGCACCTCTGATGGAGGTTGCTTTTATAAAGTATTAGCATTAGCAATTGTCATGTTTTTTTAAAGATTTATTTATTTATTTGAAAGGCAGAATTGCAGAGAGGCAGAGAGAGAGAGAGAGAGATCGGTCTTCCATCTGCTGGTTAACTCTCCAAATGTCCACAACAGCCAGAGCTGTGCTGATCTGAAGCCAGGAGTTTCTTCCATGTCTGCCACACAGGTGCAGGGGCCAAAAGACTTGGACCATCTTCTAATGCTTTCCCAGGCCATAGAGGGAGCAGGTTCAGAAGTGGAGCAGCTAGGATTTGAACTGGTGCCCACATGGGATGGCAGCACTATAGGTGGCAGCTTTACTCATTACACCATAGGACCAGCCTTTAAAATGTTTTAAAAACTGTTCCATGCAACAATTTGTAAATAAATTATTTAATGCATGTGTAGAGGTTTTGTCTGCATATGGAACCAATTAGAGTTTGCCAGCACAAACTAAAATGTTTCCTGCTAAAATTCATTCCAAACCATAAAGTCCATTGATAATATCCAGAAAACACAAAGACAGAGAATGTAGCAAGATCTGGGATTGAGTTAGCCACAACACAATTGGATATTTCTGGTTTCATCCAGTTATATCCAGACAAAGTGTTGTGAATTCATATGCAATGGACAAATAAGAATCACAGTCAAACTGATTTTGGAGAAAAGCAAAGTCTTTTTCTTGTGCAAGTGGATTCAATGTCATGTTTACAAACATAAATATCATGTTTATTTTGCCGCAGTTGCTCTAGAATTCTCCCTAGAAAACACCAATATGTAGAGGTTTTTACTTCATATGGAACCAATTAGCGTTTGGCAGCACAAAACAAATTTTATGTGCTAAAATTGATTCAAAACCATAAAGTCCATAGAGAATATCCAGAAATCACAAACAAACACAGAGGCTGTAGCAAGATCTGGATTTCAGTTAACCACAATACAACAGGATATTTCTGGTATGATCCAGTCATATCTGGACAAAGTGTTGTGGAATTAATATGCAATGGACCCAGAAATTAACAGTGAAACTGGTTTTGGAGAGAAGCATAGTCTTTTTCCTGGGTAAGAAGATTCAATGTCATGTTAACAAACATAAATATCATGTTTCCCGCTGTTGCTTTAGCTTTCACCCTGGAAAACACAAATGTGTAGAGGTTTTGTCTGCATATGGAACCAATTAGCATTTGCCAGAACAAAACTAAATGTTCCTTGCTAAAATTCATTCCAAACCATAAAGTCCATTGATAATCACCAGAAAGCACAAATAAACCAGAGTCTGTAGCAAGATCTGGGATTGAATTAGCCACAACACAACTGGATGTTTCTGGTTTGATCCAGTCACATCCAGAAAAAGTGTTGTGTAATTCATATGCAATGGACCCAGAAAATCACAGTCAAACTGGTTTTGGAGAAAAGCAAAGTCTTTTTAGGCAAGTGGAAATATGTCATGTGTACAAACACAAATATCATGTTTGTTTGCCACAATTGCTCTAGCTTTCTCCGCAGAAAACACGAATGTGTAGAGGTTTTTTCTTCTCATAGAACCAGTTAGCCTTTGCCAGGACAAAACAAAATGTTCCCTGATAAAATTCATTCCAAACAATGAAGCCCATTGATAATATCCAGAAAAAACAAACGCAGAGGCTGTAGCAAGATCTGGATTTGAGTTAGCCAAAAAGAAAACCGGATATTTCTGGTATGATCCAGTCCTATCCGGTCAAAGTGTTGTGGAATTTGTATGCATTGGAACCAGAAAATCACAGTCAAACTGGTTTGGGGAAAAGCAAAGTCTATTTCTTGGGAAATTGGATAAAACATCATCTTTACAAACATAAATATCATGTTTGTTTCCTGCAGTTGCTCTAGCTTTCTCCCTAGAAAACATGAATGTGTTAAGGTTTTGTCTTCTTTTGGAAACAATTAGCGTTTGCCAGAACAAAACAAAATCTTCCCCTTTAAAATTTATTCAAAACCATGAAGTCCATTGATAATATCCTGAAAACACAAACAAAGAGGCTGTAGCAAGATCTGGGATTCAGTTAGCACAATACAACTAGATATTTCTGGTTTCATCCAGTCATATATGGACAAAGTGTTGTGGAATTTGTATGCAATGGACACAGAAAACACTGTCAAACTAGTGTGGAGAAAAGCAAATACTTTTTTTCTTGGGTAAGTGCACAAATATGATGTTTCCAAACATAAATATCACGTTTGTTTCCCACAGTTGCTCTAGCTTTCTCCCTAGAAAACACGAATGTGTAAAGGTTTGTCTTCTTGTGGAACCAATTAGGGTTTGCCAGCACAAAACAAAATTTATATGCTAAAATTCATTCAAAACCATAAAGTCAATAGAGAATATCCAGAAATCACAAACTAACCAGAGGCTGTAGCAAGATCTGGATTTGAGTTAGCCACAACACAACAGGATATTTCTGGTACGATCCAGTCATATCCGGACAAAGTGTTTTGGATTCCTATGCTAGGGACCCAGAAAATCACAGTCAAACTGGTTTGGAGAGAAACACAGTTATTTTCTTGGGCAAGTGCATAAATATGAAGTTTACAAAGAAAAATATCATGTTTGTTTCCCACAGTTGCTGTAGCTTTCTAACTAGAAAACACGAATGGGTAGGGGTTTTTTCTCCATCTCGAACCAATTAGCATTTGCCAGCAAAAACAAAATGTTCCCTGCTAAAATTCATTCAAACCCATAAAGTCCACTGAGAATATCCAGAAAACACAAGCACTGCGGTTTTAACAAGATCTGCGATTGAGTTAACCACAACACAACTTGTTATTTCTGGTTTGATCCACTTATATCCGGACAAAATGTTGTGTAATTCGTATGCAATGGACCCAGAAAATCACATCAAAATGGTTTTGGAGAAAACAAAGTCTTTTTCTTGGGAAAGAGGATAAAAAGTGTGTTTACAAACATAAATATCATGTTTGTTTACCACAGGTGCTATAGATCTCCCTAGAAAACATCAATGTGTAGAGGTTTTCTCAGCATATGGAACCAAGTAGTGTTTGCCAGCGCAAAATAAAATATTCCCTGCTAAAATTCATTCAAAACCCTGAATTTCATTGATAATATCCAAAAAAAGCAAAAAAACACAGAGGCTGCAGCAAGATCTGGTATTCAGTTAGCCACAACACAACTGGATATTTCTGGTTTGTTCCAGTTATATCTGTATGAAGTGTTGTGAAATTCATATGCATTGGACCAATAAATTCACAAACTATTATTGGAGAAAAGGAAAGTCTTTTTCTTAGGCAAGTGGATAAAATGTCATATTTACAAACATAAATATCATGTTTGCTTCCAATAGTTGCTCTAGCTTTCTTCCTAGAAAACATTAATGTGTAGAGTCTTTGTGTACATGTCGAACGAATAAGGGTTTGCTGCCACAAAAGAAAATGTTCCCTGCTAAAATTCATTCAAAACCATAAAGTGCATTGAAAATATCCAAAAAAAAAAAAAACACAGAGGCCGTAGCAAGATCTGGTATTGAGTTAGCCCCGATACAAGTGGATATTTCTGGTTGATCCAGTCATATCCAGACAAAGTGTTTTGGAATTTGCATGCAATGGACCTAGATAATCACAGTCAAACTGGTTTTGGAGTAAAGGACAGTCTTTTTCCTGGACAAGTGGATTCAATGTCCTGTTTACAAACATAAATATTATTTAGCAGCAGTAGCTCCAGCTTTCTCGCTAGAAAACAGGAATATGTAGAGGTTGTTTATCGGCCGGCGCCGTGGCTCAACAGGCTAATCCTCCGCCTTGCGGTGCCAGCACACCGGGTTCTAGTCCTGGTCGGGGCACCGATCCTTTCCCAGTTGCCCCTCTTCCAGGCCAGCTCTCTGCTGTGGCCAGGGAGTGCAGTGGAGGATGGCCCAAGTGTTTGGGCTCTGCACCCCATGGGAGACCAGGAGAAGCACCTGGCTCCTGCCATCGGAACAGCGCGGTGCGCCGGCCGCAGCGCGCTACCGCGGCGGCCATTGGAGGGTGAACCAACGGCAAAAGGAAGACCTTTCTCTCTGTCTCTCTCTCACTGTCCACTCTGCCTGTCAAAAAAAAAAAAGAGGTTGTTTCTCCATGGAGACAATTAGAGTTTGCTAGCACAAAATAACATGTTCCCTGCTAAAATTCATTTAAAACCATAATGTCAATTGATAATATCCAGAAAACACAAACACACACAGATCTGGGATTGAGTTAGCCAAAATATAAGTGGATATTTCTGGTTTGATCCCGTCATATATGGACAAAGTGTGGAGAAATTTGTGGGAAATGACATAGAAAATCACTGTCAAACTGGTTTTGGAGAAAAGCACAGTCTTTTTCTTGGGCAAGTAGATAAAATGTCATGTTTACAAACAAAAATATCATGTTTGTTTCCCACAGTTGCTCTAGCTTTCTCCCTAGAAATACGAATATGTAGAGGTTTTGTCTTGTGGAACCAATTAGTGTTTGCTAGCAATAAAGAAAATGTTCCGGCTAAAATTAATTCAAAATCATAAAGTCCATTGATAATATCCGGAAAACATAAACACAGAGGCTGTAGCAAGACCTGGGATTGAGTTAGCCACAATCGAAGTGGATATTTCTGGTTTTATCCATTCATATCCACACAAAGTGTAGTGGAAATCGTACTCAATGGACACAGAAAATCAGAGTCAAACTGGTTTTGGAGAAAAGCACAGTCATTTTCCTGATCAAGTGGATGAAATGTCATGTTTACAAACAGAAATATCATATTTGTTTCCCTCAGTTTCTCTAGCTTTCTCCTGAGAAAACACGAATGTGCAGAATATTGTCCTCTTATGGAACAAATTAGCGTTTGCCAGCACACAACAAAATTTTCCCTGCTAAATTCATTCCAAACCATAAACTCCATTCATAATATCTAGAAAACACAAACACAGAGGCTGTAGCAAGTTCTGGCATTGAGTGAGCCACAACAAAACCAGATGTTTCAGGTTTGATCCAGTCATTACTGGATAAAGTGTTGTGGAATTCATATGCATTGTGACAATAAATTCACTTTAAAACTAGTTTTGGAGAAAAATAAAATCTTTTTCTTGGGCAAGAGGATAAAATGTCATGTTTACAAACATAAATATCATCTTTGTTTCAACAGTTGCTGTAGCTTCCTCCCAGAAAACATTAATGTGTAGAGTTTTTGTGTACATGTGGAACCAAGAAGCGTTTGCCAGCACAAAGCAAAATGTTCCCAGCTAAAATTCATTCCAAACCATAAAATCCATTGATAATACACAGAAAATACAAACAGAGAGTATGTAGCATCATCTGGGATTGAGTTAGCAATAACATAAGCCGATATTTCTGGTTTCATCCAGTCATATCCGGACATAGTGTTGTGGAATTCATATGCAACGGACCCAGAAAATTACAGTCTAATTGGTTTTGGAGAAAGGCACAGTCTTTTTCTTGTGCAAATAGATAAAATGTCATGTTTACAAACAAAAATATCATGTTTATTTCCTGCAGTTGCTCTAGATTTCGCCCTAGAAAACACGAATGTGTAGAGGTTTTATCTACATTTGAACCAATAAGCGTTTGCAAGTACGAAACAAAAGGTTCCATGG
This sequence comes from Lepus europaeus, assembly GCF_033115175.1. Lineage (NCBI taxonomy): Eukaryota > Metazoa > Chordata > Mammalia > Lagomorpha > Leporidae > Lepus > Lepus europaeus. The sequence continues at coordinate 84,879,505 of NC_084832.1, forward strand.
TAAAATTCTTTCAAAACCACAAAGGGCATAGAGAAAATCCAGAAAACACAAACAAACACAGAGGTTGTAGTAAGATCTGGATTTGAGTTAGCCACAACACAACTGGATATTTCTGGTTTCATCTAGTCATATCCAAACAAAATGTTGTGAAATTCCTATGCAATGGACCACGATAATTACAGACAAAATGGTTTTTTTGAGAAAAGCACAGTCTTTTTCCTGGGCAAGTGGATTCAACATCATGTTTGTAAACATAAATATCATATTTGTTTGGTGCAGTTGCTCTAGATTTCTCCCTAGAAAACACGAATATGAAGAGATTTTGTCTCCATGTGGAACCAATAGTGTTTGCCAGCACAAAACAAAATGTTCCCTGCTAAAATTCATTCAAAACCATAAAGTCCATTGACACTATCTGGAAAACACAAACACAGAGGCTGTAGAAAGATCTGGGATTGAGTTAGCCACAATATCAGTGGATATTTCTGGTTTGATGCAGTCATATCCGGACAAAGGGTTGAGGAATTTGTGGGAAAATGACACAGAAAATCACAGTCAAACTGGTTTTGGAGAAAAGCACAGTCTTTTTCCTGGGCAAGTGTAAACAGTGTCATGTTTACAAATATAAATATCAGGTTTGCAGCAGTTTCTCTAGCTTTCTCCCTAGAAAACACGAATAAGTAGAGGTTTTGTCTTCTTGTAGAACCAATTAGCCTTTGCCAGCACAAAAAATAATGTTCCCTGTTGAAATAATTCAAAACTGTAAGGTCCATTTATAATATCCAGAAAATGCAAACACAGAGGCTGTAACAAGATCTGGGATTGTGTAAGCCACAACACAACCAGATATTTCTAGTTTAATCCCTCTTATCCGTACAAAGTGTTGTGGAATTCATATGAAATGGACATAAAAAATCACAGTCAAATTGATTTTGGAGAAAAAATATTTTTCTTGGGCAAATGGATAAAATATCATGTAAACCAATACAAATTTCATGTTTGCCACGGGTTCCCTAGCTTTCTCCCTATAAAACATGTATATTTAGAGGTATTGTTTGCATATGGAGCCAATTAGCATTTGCCAGCACGGAAGAAAATGTTACATGCTAAAATTCATTCAAAACCAAAAAGTCCTTAGAGAATATCCAGAAAACACAAACACAGAGGCTTTAGCACGATATGGATTTGAGTTAACCACAACACACCTGGATATTTCTCTTTTCATTCAGTCATATCCAGACAAAATCTTGTGGAATTGGTATGCAATGGACCCAGAAATTCACAGTCAAACTGGTTTTGGAGAAAAGCACAGTCTTTTTCCTGGGCAAGTGAATTCAACATCATGTTTGCAAACATAGATATCATGTTTGTTCCCCACAGTTGCTCTAGATTTCTCCCTAGAAAACACAAATGTGTAGAGGTTTTTTTTCTCCATGTGGAAACAATAAGATTTGCCAACACAAAGAAAATATTGCCTACTAAAATTAATTCAAAATCATAAAGTTCATTGATAATATCCAAAAAACAGAATCATATAGGCTGTAGCAAGATCTGGGATTGAGTTAGCCACAAAACAACTGGATATTTCTGGTTGAATCCAGTCATATCTTCAAAAAGTATTGTGCAATTCATATGCAATGGACCCAGAAAACCACAGTGAAATATGATTTGGAGAAAAGCAAAGTTTTTTTTGTGCAAGTTGATAAAATGTAATGTTTACACACATAAATATTATGTTTGTTTCCTGCAGTTGCTCTAGCTTTCTCCCTAGAAAACAAGAAAGTGTAGAGGTTTTTTCTCCATGTGGAAACAATAGCGTATGGCTGCACAAAATAAAATATTCCCTGCTAAAATTCATTCAAAACCATAAAGTCCATAGAGAATATCAAGAAAACACAAACAAACACAGAGGCATTTTAAGATCTGGATTTGAGTTAGCCACAACACAACCGGTAATTTCTGGTTTGATCCAGTCATATCCATACAAAATGTTGTGGAATTCATATGCAAGGGACACAGAAAATCACAGTTAAACTGGTTTTGGAGGAAAGCAAAGTCTTTTTCTTGGGCAAGTGGATAAAATGTCATGTTTGCAAACACAAATATCATGTTTGTTTGCCACAGTTGCTCTAGTGTTCTCCCTAGAAAACACAAATGTGCAGAGGTTTAATCTCCATCTGGAAACAATTAGCGTTTCCCAGCATAAAACAAAATGTTTCCAGATAAAATTCATTCAAAACCTTAAAGTCCATAGATAATATCTAGAAAAAAACAAACACAGAGTCTGTAGCAATATCTGGGATTGAATTACCACAACCCAACTGGATATTTCTGTTTTGAGCCAGTCATATCCGGACAAAGTGTTGTGGAAAATCACAGTCAAACTGTTTTGAAGAAAATCAAATCTTTTTCTTGGGTAAGTGGATAAAATGTCATGTATCAAACACAAATAACCTGTTTTTTTTCACAGTTCCTCTTGTTTTCTCCCTAGAAACAAGAATGTGTAGAGGTTTTGTCTGCATATGGAACCGATTAACTTTTACCAGCATGAAAGTAAAAGTTACATGCTAAAATTCATTCAAAACTTTAAAGTCCACAGAGAATATCCAGAAAACACAAACACAGAGATTGTAGCAAAATCTGGTATTGAGTTAGGCACAACACAACCGGATATGTCTGGTTTGATCCAGTGATATCCGGAGAGAGTGTTGCGGAATTTGTGTGGAAATGACACAGAAAATCATAGTCAAACTGGTTTTGGAGAAAAGCAAAGTCTTTTTCTCGAGCAAGTGGTAAAATATCATGTTTACAAACATAAATATCATGTTTGTTTGCCACAGTTGCTCTAGTTTTCTTCCCAGAAAACACGAATGTGTATAGGTTTTTTTTCCATGTGAACCAATTAGTGTTTGAAAGCACAAAAAATGTTATATTCTAAAATTCATTCCAAAGCATAAAGCCCATTGATAATATTCAGAAAACACAAACACAGAGGCTGTAGCAAGGTCTGGGATTGAGTTAGCCGCAGCACAAGCAGATATTTCTGGTTTGATCCAGTCATATCCGGAAACAGCTTTTGGAGAAAAACAAAGTCTTTTTCTTGGGCAAGTGAATAAAATATCATGTATACAAACACAAATATAATGTTTACTATGGTTGCTCAAGCTTTCTCCCTAGAAAACACCTATATGTAGAGATTTTGTCTGTATATGGAACCAGTTAGCATTTGCCAGCATGAAACAAAATTTTGCATGTGAAAAATCATTCAAAAAGGTAAAGTCCATAGAGAATATCCAGAAAACACAAACAAACTAGTTATGGATTTGAGTTAGCCACAACACAACAAGATATTTCTGGTTACATGCAGTAATATCCGGAAAAAGTGTTGTGGATTTGTATGCAAGGGACCAAGAAAATCACAGTCAAATTGGTTTTGGAGAAAAACACAGTCTTTTTGCTGGGCAAGTGGATAAATATGATGTTTGCAAACTTAAATATTATGTTTGTTTCCCGCAATTGCTCTAGGTTTCTCCCTAGAAAACACGAATATGTAGAGAGTTTGTCTTCTTGCGGAACCAATTATCATTTGCTAGCACAAAATAAAATGTTCCCTGCTACAATTCATTCCAAACCATTAAGTCCATTGAAAATATTCAGAAAATACAAACACAGAGGCTGTACCAAGATCTGGGATTGAGTTAGCCACAACAGAACCGGATATTTCTGGTTTAATCCAGTCATATCCGGTCAAAGTGTTGTGGAATTAGTATGCAATGGACACAGAAAATCACAGACAAACTGGTTATGCAGAAAAGCAAAGACTTTTTCTTGGATTAGTGCACAAATGTGATGTTTACAAACATAAATATCATGTTTGTTCCCTTAGTTGCTCTAGCTTTATCCCTAGAAAACACAAATGTGTAGAGGTTTGTCTTCTTGTAGAAATAATTAGCGTTTGCCAGCACAAAAGAAATTATTATATTCTAAAATTCATTCAAAATCATAAAGTCTGTAGAGAATATCTAGAAAACAAAAACAAACCAGAGGCTGTAGCAAGATCTGGATTTATGTTAGCCACAACACAACCAGATACTTCTGGTTTCATCCAGTCATATCTGGACAAAGTGTTGTGGAATTCGTAAGCAGGGGACAAAGAAAACCAAAGTCAAGTTGGTTGTTGAGAAAAGCACAGTCTTTTTCCTGGGCCAGTGGATTCAATGTCATGTTTACAAACATAAATATCATGTGTACTGCCTTTGTTATAGCTTTCTCCCTGAAAAACATGAATGTCTAGAGGTTTTTTCTCCATGTGGAAACAATTAGCGTTTCCAGCACAAAATAAAATGTTCACTGCTAAAATACATTCCATGCCATAAAGTCCATAGAGAATATCCAGAAAACACAAACAAACACAGAGGCTGTAGCAAGATCTGGGATGGAGTTAGCTGCAACACAACCAGATATTTCTGGTTTGATCCAGTCATATCCTGACAAATTATGGTGGAATTTGTATGCAATGGACCAAGAAAATCACAGTCAAGTTGGTTTTAAAGAAAAGCACAGTCTTATTCCTAGGAAAGTGGATTCAATGTCATGTTTACAGACATACATAATATGTTTGTTTCTGGCAGTTGCTACAGCTTATGCCCTAAAAAAAAGAATATATAGAGGTTATTTATCCCTGTGGAAATAATTAGAATTTGACAGCACAAAGCAAAATTTTTCCTGCTAAAATTCATGTTCCATGATAAAATTCATTCAAAACCATAAAGTCCATAGATAACATCCAGAAAACACAAACAAACTCAGAGGCTTTTGCAAGATCTGGAATTGAGTTAGCCACAACACAACCACATATTTCTGGTTTGATCCAGTCATATTCGGAAAAAGTGTTGTAAAATTTGTATGTAATGGACCCAAAAAATCACAGTCAAACTGGTTTTAGAGAAAAGCAAAGTCTTTTTCTTGGGCAAGTCATTAAATATGATGTTTACAAACATAAATAACCTGTCTCTTTAACGCAGTTGCTCTAGCTTTCTCCCTAGTAAACACCAATGTGTAGATGATTTGTCTTCCTGTGGAACCAGTTAGCCTTTGCCAGCACAAAACAAAATATCCCCAGCTAAAATTTTATGCAAACCATAAAGTTCATTGATAATTTCCAGGAAACATAAACACAGAGGCTGTTGCAAAATCTGGGACTGAGTTAGCCACAACAAAACCAGATATTTCTGGTTTCACCCCGTCATATCCAGAAAAAGTCTTGTGGAATTGGTATGCAATTGACCCAGAAAATCACAATGAAGTCGGTTTTGGAAAAAAGCAGTCTTTTTCCTGGGCCAATGGATTCAATGTCATCTTTACAAACACAAGTATCATATGTGCAGCAGTTCCTCTAGCTTTGTCCCTAGACAACACAAATGTGTGGGGTTTTTTCTCCATGTGGAAACAATTAGCGTTTTCCAGCACAAAATAATATGTTTCCTGCTAAAATTCATTCTAAACTGTAAAGTTCATTGATAATATCCAGAAAACACAAACACAGAGGCTGTAGCAAGTTCTGGGATTGAGTTAGCCACAACACAACCGGATATTTCTGGTTTGATCCATTCATATCTGGACAAAGTGTTGTAGAATTCATATGCAAGAGACCCAAAAAATCACAGCAAACTGGTTTTGCAGAAAAACAAAGTCTTTTTCTTGGGTTTTGCTAAAATGTCATGTTTACAATATAACTATCTTGTTTCTGACAATTGCTTTCGCATCGTCCCTAGAAAACACGAATCTGTAGAGTTTTTTTTCCCCAGGTGGTAACAATTAGCCTTTGACAGCACAAAATAACATGTTCCATGCTAAAATTCATTCAAAACCATAAAGTCCATAGAGAATATCCAGAAAACACGAACAAACACAGATTCTGCATCAAGAACTGAATTTGAGTTAGCCACAACTCAACCGGATATTTTTGGTTTGATCTAGTCCTATCCGGACTATGCGCTATGGAATACGATGAAATGGACCTATACAATCACAGTTAAACTGGTTTTGGAGAAAAGCACAGTCTTTCACCTGGGCAAGTGAATTCAATATCATGTTAACACACATAAATATCACATTTGCAGCACTTGCTCTATCTTTCTCCCTAGAAAACACGAATATCTAGAGCATTTTCTCCATGTAGAAACAATTTGCCTTTGCAGCACAAAATAAAATGTACCCTGCTAAAATTCATTCAAAACCATAAACTCCATAGAGCGTATCCAGAAAAAACAAACACAGAATCTGTAGCAAGATCTAGATGTGAGTACGCCATAGCACAACCAGATATTTCTGGTGTGATCCAATCTTATCTGGAAAAGTGTTTTGGAATTCGTATGCAATGGACCCAAAAAATCACAGTCCAGTTGGTTCTGGAGAAAAGCATTTTTTTTTCCTGCGCAAGTGGATTAAATGTCATATTTACAAACATAAATATAATGTATGCAGCATTTGTTCTATCTTTCTCCCTGGAAAACACCAATGTGTAGAGCTTTTATCTTATTGTGGAACCAATTAGCCTTTGCCAGCACAAAAGAAAATATTTCCTGCTAACTTTCATTCCATACCATAAAGTCCATAGAGAATATCAAGAAAACACAAACAAACACAGAGTCTGTAGCAAGATCTGGGATTGAGTTAGCACAACAAGACTGGATATTTATCATTTGATCCAGTCATATCCGGACAAAGTGTTTTGGCATTCACGTGCAATGAACCCAGAAAATCACAGTCAAACTAGTTTTGGAGAAAAGCAAAGTCTTTTTAATGCACAAGTGGATAAACTGCCATGTATACAAACCTAAATATAATGTTAGTTTGCAGCTATTGCTCTAGGTTTCTCACTAGAAAACACGAATGTGTAGAGGTTTTCTCTACATGTAAAACCAAATAGTGTTTGCCAGCACAAAACAAAAGGTTTCCTGCTGAAATTCATGCAAAACCATAAAGTTCATTGATAATATCCAGAAAACACAGAGAGGCTGTAGCAAGATGTGGGATTGAGTTAGCCACAACATATCTGGATATTTCTGGTATGATCCAGTCATATCTGGACAAAGTGTTGTGGAATTCGCATGAAATGGACCCAGAAAATCATAGTCAAACTGGATTTGGAGAAAAGCACAGTCTTTTTCCTGGGCAAGTGGATTCAATGTCATGTTTACAACATAAATATCATGTTTACCACAGTTGCTCTAGATTTCTCCCTGGAAAACATGAATGTCTAGAGGTTTTTTCTCCATGAGGAACCAATTAACGTTTTTCAGGATAACACAAAATGCTCCCTGCTAAAATTCATTGAAAAACATAAAGTCCATAGATAACATCCAGAAACAACAAACACAGAGGCTGGAGCAAGATCTAGGATTGAGTTCCCAAAACACAACCGGATATTTCTGGATTGATACAGTCATATCTGGACAAAATGTTGTGGATTTTTGTGCAATGGACTCAAAAAATCACAGTCAAACTGGTTTTGGAGAAAAGCAAAGTCTTCTTCTTGGGCCACTGTTTTCAATGTCATGTATACGAACACAAATATCATGTTTGCCACAGTTGCGCTAGCTTTCTCCCTAGAAAACACAAATGTATAGAGGTTTTTTCTAATGAGGAAACAATTATCATTTGCCAGCACAAAATGAAATGTTTCCTTCTAAAATTCATTCAAAACTATAAAGTCCATTGATAATATCCAGAAAAAACAAACACAGAGGCTCTATCAAGATTTGGGATTGAGTTAGCCACAACACAACCAGAAATTTCTGGTTTCTCTCAGCCATATCTGGACAAAGAATTGTAGAATTCGTATGCAATGGACCCAGAAATTCACATTCAAACTGGTTTTGGAGAAAAGCTAAGTCTTTTTCCTGGGGCACTGGAGAAAATGTCATGTTTACAAACATAAATATCATGTTTGTTTCCCACATTTGCTGTAGCTTTCTCCGTAGAAAACATGAATGTGTAGAGGTTTTGTCTTTTCTGGAACCAATTGGCCTTTGTGAGCACAAAAAAAATTGTTCCCTGCTAAAATTCATTCCAAAACATAAATTCCATAGAGAATATTCAGAAAACACTAAAAGAAAACACAGATGCTGTAGCAAGATCTAGATTTGAGTTAGCTACAACACAACCGGATATTTTTGGTGTTGATCCAGTCATATACGGACGAAGTTTTGTGGATACGTATGCAGGTGTCACACAAAATCACAATTAAACTGGTTTTGGGGAAAAGCATAGTTTTTTTCCTGGTCAAGTTTATTCAATGTCATGTTTAAAAATATAAATATCATGTTTGCAGCAGTTTCTTTAGCTTTATCCCTAAAAAATACAAATGTGTAGAGGTTTTGTCTCCCTCTGGAACCAATCAGCTTTGCCAGCACAAAACCAAATGTTCCTTGAACAGGAGTGTCAAATTGTTAAGTCAGCAACAGGAGTCACTGTGTACTTACATCCCATGTGGGATCTGTCCTTAATATGTTGTCCAATGTGAAGTGATGCTATAACTAGTACTGAAACAGTATTTTTACACTTTGTGTTTCTGCGTGGGTACGAACTGATGAGATCTTTACTAATTATATACTGAATCGATCTTCTGTATATAAAGATAATTGGAAATGAAAAAAAAACCTGGTGTTAACTGGAAATGGCATAGAAAATTAATTAATTTTTTAAAAAATATTATGTAGGAACTCTGTCTTTAATGTGCTGTACACTGTTATTTAATGCTATAACTAGTACTCCAACAGTATTTTTTTTTCACTTTGTGTTGCTATATGGGGGCAAACTGTTGAAATCGTTACCTAATATTATAAGACCCCTGCTAAAAGTAAATATTAAAATAATTTTAGCAAGGGTTAAAAAGTTTGGCTGCTGACAGTAGCCATTCCTTAAGATAACTGTGTCTCCACCTGCCTGCAGAATAACCTTGGGAAACTGCCTTGTGAAACTGCTCTGTGTAACGGTCTCACGCGATAACACTTGCAGGAGTCCAGAAAAGAGTTACAATAAGGTTCTGTACTGCCATCCTCGTCCTTGCTTGCTTCAGCTGATAAGAAGAAACTGCCCGTGACCCCCTTCCTAAGCCCCTTACCTTAGCAACCATTAACTTACCCAATAAAATGCTAGTAACCTGTAGCTTGCCCAATAGGATTGTAACACAATTAAGTATGCTAATGTTGTGGTTTTTAGCTTTAAATACTCTGTAAAGCTATTGTTCGGGGCCGCTCTCTCTCTGCACCCTACCAGAGGGTGCTGCTGAGACGGCCCATTTGCAAATGTAATAAACTTTCCTCTTGCCTTTGCATCGATTGGAGTGGAGTCTGTGTTTCTGGGGTCCGGTTTGTGGGACGCCTGTTTAAGGGGTCTTACATTTCTTGGTGCATTGGCCGGGAAGTTGGAACCCCAGATCCACCCTCCATCTCCCAATCGGAGGTAAGTCTTTTCTGTTCTATGTATTTTTGTGTGTTCTATTGTTTGTCTGTACGGGCGCTAGGCGTCTGGGCGCTAGGCGCCGAAAGAATAGAGCCAGTAGTAGGAAGGGACAGACGTGTCCAGGACCCCTGGCTCAAGCCCTGGAGGATGCTCCAGCGGTGTTCTGGGAGAGGCTGGCTAGGCCGCTCTCCCACCTGGCTGGGAAGAAGGGAAGGACTTCGTCTTCCTCCTTCCCCGGGAAGGGGCTGGCTAGGCAGCCGCTCCCATCTGGAGTTTTGGTTTCAGTTTTGTCTCGTTCCATTGTTGCGCGCAGTGTGTTTGTGTGTCTTGTGATTGTTTTCTGTGTTATAGTTTACTTGCCTTTTGTCATTAACATGGGATGAGGACTAACTACACCTTTGAGCCGCGGCTGGACTGCGCGCTCAGCTCTCTGGATCTTTGCTGGGCCACTCACCTGGCCTGGTCGGGTGTGGCCTCTCCGCTCAAGCCTCCCTCCTTCCTCCTCCCCCGAGTCTCTCAGGCTCTGTCTGGAGAGGTGCCCATCCATCCTTACAGACGTTCCTTCCTAATAAACCTTGCTGTTTTGCCTCCCGCTGCTCTCTGTCTCACGCCTGAATTCTTTCTTGCACGAAGACAAGAACCCTGCAATTTTGAGAAGACATCGGAGGTCAGTATTCCTTCCCTCAAGCGGGACCGGATCTGTGGAAGTGACCGTTGAGTGTCCGGCACCCCACAGCTCTCCGAGAACGAGGAGTCCCCCCGGCCACGGCTTAGCTACGGACGAAACTCCAGAGGGATTGTAAGGAACGGGAGGGCGATTAGGAAGGGCAGTTGCCTGAGAGCCTGGAGACTCCCTGAGCTCGCTTTGGCTTCCCGTCGGCCGGACCACGACCCGAGAACCAGGTCTCTCTCTTGGAGGGGCGCCTGGTCACACTGCCTACTGCTACGCGAGCAGGGCTTAGCTTCGGTCGAGGCTAATATTGGCCCTCCAGGTAAACTCAGACAACTAGGTAGTGGGCACTCTTGAGCGATAGGAGATTTCGAACCCCGCTCAGCCCCCAGACACCAGGGCCTTTCCCTGTGCTCTCCTCCAGCTGAGATCCGTAGGGAAAGGTGAGGGCAGTCGCTCACATCTTGTCCTCTGTCACTTTCCGCCCTTCTCCCGGGGCTCCCTCCCCCACTCTTTGCTCTCTTCATCTCCATTCCTATACCGCTGGCCAGGAGAGAGTAGGAGGGAATTCCACCTAGGGATAAGCTGTTACCAGTTAACTCTTTCCAACCTGGTAGAAGGCTGTCCGTCTTTGCAGCCTATGGTAGCTTTGGTGCATCTTAAAGTTTTTGTGAGCTATTACTGTTGCTAAGCTTTGATTGTCTGAGGACTGAATCTGGAAAGGAGCTCAAGTTAACTATCTGTTTTAATTGACTGAGTGTTTGCAGTAGTCCTGATTGATCTGGCTTTGGCTAAATTATAGGAGGTTCCCAGCACTCTTGGTGAAATGGCGCACCTACCCAACCCCACGGCCAGTCCTGCCAGGCCCCGGTGTGCGCAGTCTTCCCTGTAAATGGGGGACCACAGCCTTTCTCTGCACTCTATTCCAGTCCACGTGGCCTGCTGCACCCAGGCAGGCATAGCCAGATATCCCTATGGAAAGCGCCCCCCCAGGGCTGCTTTTTTTTTCCTCTCCTGGAGGAATTTCCAATTCAATACTACTGCTGGCCTTACCTAAGGGAGCCAGAACCTTAATCCATTAACCCTTTCCAACCTGATGGGTTTTTCTCTTTGCAGTTAATGGAAGCCTAAGCAATGGTTCATATGCTGATGTCTAGTTCTTTTCTGTGCTGCTGTCCCTGACTTATCTGATGAGAGTGTTCCTTCACGTGCCTTGAAGGTTTCGCGTTTTTCTATTGCCATTATGAGTCTTGATTGGGAAAACTGCAACGCAAAGTTGTTTATGTTGTTTATCTGTTTTCAGTGTTTGAGTGATTACCCAACTGATCAGAAATGTACTAATTGTTGGCTAAACCGCTTGACTCTGACAGCTTAAATTCTAAACCGAGTCTTCCAACTTTGGGCTTCCAGTCGGATCCCTGGAACTCTCAAAGGATAAGACTCTAAAATTTGTTAAAGTAACCGCTGCTTGAGTCAATTCAGATTATGTAAAATATATTAAAATGTAAATGATGTCAGACCTATGTTGTATTCATGTTCTTGCTTTCCAGCTAGAGTGGTCTTATAAAAATAAGAGTAAATTCTGTGTATACAAGCCTTTATGTTGTTAACATTGGTTCAGAAAATTAAGTTAATGCCAAAGCCCTTTGGTTTGCTTGGCAGCTCACTTGCTCGGTTTTACATGTCTTTGATATGCTTTAAATATGTTTCTCTTAACGATGAAGATCTTTTCAAAGTTGTGTCCATGTTTGCTGTCCAGGAGGAGTTATTCTTATGTTACTTAAAAGCATGAAAATGTAATTTTGACTTTTAATTCAGATAATGGTGTGGTATTCATTAATAACTCAGTGTCTTAAGCCATCTAGGCATCAATGCTAAGCAAAATGTGAAAAAAATGTATTGTACTTTTCACATCTTAAATTCGATAAGAGAGACTGTTTGAGTTTGTTAGCATGTATTCTCATAGATTGTCTATACATAACAATTCAAGACTCTGTAAAAGTAACTACAGGTATAAAGTTTCAAAAGGTGTGAGCAAGTCATAAAAAGTTTTAAAAGGTTTACAATTTTAAAATTGTTTACAGAGTTTTCTTTAAGTGCTAATGCCAAAATTACATTGACCTAAAGTTAAAGTCTGATCTTCTGTTACAACAATGAGGTTTTTTAAAAAAAAAAATGTGCACTAATGTTAGTAAATATCTGGAAATGGTCTAAGTCGTAAATCTTGGAATCTGTTTTTGCAAAAACTGTAATGTCTATTTTAACAGTGTCTGCTTAATCGGTTGCTCTGCCATTTCTAGAGTTAGGTCCTGTAAGCTCTTTTTGACTCTGTTAAATAGTTCTAAATTATGTGAACCCTTATGTTCAAGGTTTTTATTTCTGGTTTATTCGACAAACAAGAGACATAGAATTCATGTTCTGCCAAAGTAATCTATTGTGTACTCTACTGTCTCTGTTAAGTTCAGATTGATGAAAAACATTGTTAAGTATTATGATCAGATCTGGTTTAAAAGTGTAAAAATCACCCTGACTAATAAATGGCTATCATTTCAGGATGTTAAGGAATTCTATTTTGACCAGATACTCTAAGTTCTCTTGGCACCTTTAACAGACTTTCTAAAAATCCAAGTTCTAAATTATCGGAACTTTTGACACCCCCAGAGGGCCCCTGGAGATGTCAAAAAGAGATCTCTCATCTTGCAGAGATAATAACCAATCGGCTGTTTAGATTAAAAGTGGTGCCAAGATGTAAAATGATGCTAAACTTCAGCTATAAACATGTTTCTTTCTAGCTGCTCCAGTCTCTGACTCAGAAGCCAGATCCTTTAAAGAGGGACTGATGAAGTCTCCGTCCAGCTAACGCTAAACAACCAGGCGTTGCTAGTTCAAATGTATTGCTAGTTCAAATGTGGATCAAACGGGAGGTTTAGCCAAAAGGGAGAAAGTATTCTGCAAATAGTTAAGATTGTACAAACCTACAAGAATGTAACAATTACAGATAGTAATAGGCTACTATCATTATGGCTAAATGGTTACCCACCGTGTTCCATCCACTAAAAAATTTGTTGTCTTATCAAAAAGTGATGTTACAAATATTTAATAAAACCCGAATCACTAATTTCAGAGTAATGCAAAATGTTAGTGCATTTGTTAATTGGACTGTGTGCGCCTCAACATGTCTGTTTAACAAGTAACAGTGCCTCAGATCTCCATGCCATGGGATTGTCTAGCCAGTTCTTAGGCTGTCTGCAGCATCTTGAGTTGTTATATTAAAATGGTACTGTTTTTTTATGTCCCTGACATTGGTGCCCAAGAAGCTAATTCCCCCTCAGATATGTTTCAATTTATCCTTAAAATGCCTTAAATATTATTGTGTTTGCTAAATGTATACTTGTATAAAAAATTTGTATTGCATTCTTATAATGTGTTAATTATGTCTACCTCTCAATGCAACCCTAGGGCCAAATGTAAGGACAGATTTTTGGGATGGAGAGGCTTGTATCTAGGTTCAGCTCTGGTAGACAAGTAACTTTGCTGCCGGATGACCTTCTCCTGCTCCTTGGGAGCCTGGCCAGTTCCCGGGGAGGAGAATAAAGGAATGTTTCTGATAAACAGGTGGGCATGCTTCGTGTCTCGGCTCTCTGGCCAAGATCCGAGACGGGACGCACTGCTTGCCTAAAATCTTAGCAATGACCCACCCTTGTCCTTGGGGCTTTGAGAGGGAGCCAGAGCAAGCCTCTGCTGCTGCTGCTTCATCCCAGGGGAACACACAGTCAAGCTAAATGTTAAACATGCCTGTAATGATTACTGATAATGTCTGATTCTCAGTATGGATTCTTTTCCGGTGCTTTGTAAAGACTGCCTAGTGATGCCCACAGCACTATAAATTCTGCTAAACGTAAGTACAATGTAAACATAAATCAATTAACTACTGTGGCTAAGGTGTTCTGTAACAGTCCCTTTAATAAGGGATTAACAAAATGGATTCACTTAAAAACAGGACATTCAGGACCTGCCGCTCTGCAGGGACATGTACAAAAATTGTCCAAAAGTCAAAAATCAAAATAAGGCTCCTCCTGGGATTTTCCCCCCGTGCTAAAGGGAAAGGCATTGGGCCAATTAATGTCACCCCAAAACTAATAAAAAAGGTAATTCACTAAAAAACAGAGTTCGGGAAAACTGGAAGTGGGGCCAGCCTCAGGCCCTCCCTACAGGGATCAGTGGACTCTCTTGCTATAATATCATTATAGCAATGGAGCCATGTTTATTGCAACATTCTGTTAATCTATGCTCCTTTACTGTCTTTCCTCTAAATAATTTTAGTGTGCACTACAAGGCTTGCAGCGTATTTCTTGCAGATTAAACTAAAAGTAACTAAGTCTGTGCACAGCAGACAACAAGAAAATAATTTGCTGTCACAAATTAACAAAGTTGGCAGGATCTGCAAGTATACAAAGCAATGCCTTTCTTTAAAAAGAAAACTGAAGTTGCATATGTAGCCTGTGATGTGCCTGGCTGGAAAGACCCTCAGTTGGCCTCTTTGGCAAAGGAATGGGCTCTCTGCTCAGGATTGAGTAAAAATTGGGATGGCAAGTTATGAAGTGCACAGCCTCCACAAGTTATTAAGGTTTACAATCGGTGCCAGTAAAAAAGGGAAATAAACTATAGGCTTTGGGGAGGTGAAAATGGATTTTGTTATCTGCATACTAATGCATGTATAAGCAATTTTAAAAAAGGGGTTACAAAATAAATATAAATTAAAAAATGCTGCCCTTTGGAGTCAAACTGCTAGGTGGTAATAAAAAAATTATCTAATTTGGCATGTTAAGAAATCAGGTAAAGCCTAAAAAAATAACTGTAAATTACAAAAGGTTTGAGTAAGTTACAAAAGGTTCGAGTAAGTTACAGAGGGTGTGAGAAAGTTACAAAATGTTATGGAAAGAAGACATTTTCGGTTGTAAAACTATTAGTCTATTTTCTTTGACATAAAATCAAAATCTGATCCTCTGTTAAAGCAATGAGTTAAAGTAATCTATTATGTTCAAGTCTTAATGTCTCTGTTAAATTCTAACTGTTTAAAAATAGCTGTAAAAAGAGCAATGGTAAAATGGAGGGATCATTGGACCTGATCCGGTACTAAAATGGGACGTGGGCTCCTAAGGAATGGGTTTTTCTATGCAGCCAATATGCCTTTACATCATTAGCCTCTGATAACTTCCGCAATTTCTCCCTGGGCCATGTGGCCCCGATGCTGACATCTGTATTTACAGCGGTGGATAGAGCGTGTCGGCGGCATGCTTCACCTAAAGACTGTAATAGCAATGTCATCCTAATAGGAGAGGACACTGCCCTTGCCATGGCTGTATCAGTAGTAAGTGTTCCTGGACTGGCCCTTGGAAATAACCGTGGACTGCGAAGGCTTGCATGTTTAGTGACCAAAACAATCTTACTGTTACTGGACTGTCCAATATAGCCGAAGAATTGGTTCAAGTTGCTACCAAACCTCCTTTGTAATAAAAAATAATTGATATTTGTCTGTAAGTTTCATCTCTCACCTAATGTCAGACTGAAATGGTACTCAAATACGGGTAAGACACTCAGCATCCTGTACCAACTAAGACAGGGCTCTAGGCCAAGCTGCCAGAGTTACCGATGACGGGTAAGGACAGGAATGACTGAGGGCAACCTAAGACAGAGGCCATTCTCAATTAAATTAAAAGGGGGTTGCGGCAGGTGTGGAAACAGCACCGCCACCCTTACAAAAAAAAAAATAATAATCAACGCCAAAAATATCAGGCCCTCCATAGAACAGTAGAAGACTGGACCTAGAACAGACCATTGGTAAGCAAGAACAGTCTTTAAAGTAGTGTTGCAGAACAAAAAAAAAATTTTATGTGCTGCCTTAAAAAAAAGTGCTACTTCTACACTGATCCATTCAGGGATCATCAGGACTCTATGCCTAAACTAAAAAAAGCCCCGTAAATTTTAAGATTAAAATTAGTACAAAGAGAAGAGGAGGGAATATAAGACCCCTGCTAAAAGTAAATATTAAAATAATTTTAGCAAGGGTTAAAAAGTTTGGCTGCTGACAGTAGCCATTCCTTAAGATAACTGTGTCTCTACCTGCCTGCAGAATAACCTTGGGAAACTGCCTTGTGAAACTGCTCTGTGTAACGGTCTCACGCGATAACACTTGCAAGAGTCCGGAAAAGAGTTACAATAAGGTTCTGTACTGCCATCCTCGTCCTTGCTTGCTTCAGCTGATAAGAAGAAACTGCCCGTGACCCCCTTCCTAAGCCCCTTACCTTAGCAACCATTAACTTACCCAATAAAATGCTAGTAACCTGTAGCTTGCCCAATAGGATTGTAACACAATTAAGTATGCTAATGTTGTGGTTTTTAGCTTTAAATACTCTGTAAAGCTATTGTTCGGGGCCGCTCTCTCTCTGCACCCTACCAGAGGGTGCTGCTGAGACGGCCCATTTGCAAATGTAATAAACTTTCCTCTTGCCTTTGCATCGATTGGAGTGGAGTCTGTGTTTCTGGGGTCCGGTTTGTGGGACGCCTGTTTAAGGGGTCTTACAATATATACTAAACTGATTTTCTATATATAAAAAGAATTGAAAATGAGTCATGATGTGATTGGAAGGGGAGAGGGAGTGGGAAAGGGGAGGGTTGCGTGTGGGAGGGAAGTTTTGGGAGGGGGAAGCCATTGTAACCCATAAGCTGTACTTTGGAAATTTATATTCATTAAATAAAAGTTTAATAAAAATAAATTCATTCAAAACCATAAAGTCCATTGACAATATCCAGAAAACACAAATACAGAGGCTGCAGCAAGATCTGGGATTAAGTTAGCCACAACGCTACTGGATATTTCTGGTATCATCCAGTCATAATCGGACAAAGTATTGTGGAATTCGTATGCAATGGACCCAGAATATCACAGTCAAACTACTTTTGCAGAAAATAAAGTCTTTTTCTTGGACAAGTGGATAAAATATCATGTATACAAACACAAATATCAGGTTTGTTTGCCTCAGTTTCTCTAGCTTTCTCCCTAGAAATCATGGATATGTAAAGGTCTTCTCTCTTCTGGAAGCAATTAGAGTTTGCCAGCACAAAAGAAAATGTTACATCCTGAAATTCATTTAAAACCGTAAAGTCCAATAATAATATCCAGGAAACACAAACACAGAGGCCGTAGCAAGATCTGGGATTGAGTTAGCCACAACACAACTGGATATTTCTGGTTTCACCCAGTCATATCTGGACAAAGTGTTGTCGAATCTGTATGCAAAGGACCCAGAAAATCCCAGTCTAACTGGTTTTGCAGAAAAGCAAAATCTTTTTCTTGGGCAAGTGGATTCAATGACATGTTTACAAACATAAATAGCCTGTTTGTTTCCTACAGGTGCTCAGGCATTTTCCCTAGAAAACACGAATGTGTATAGGTTTTTTCTCCTTGTGGAAACAATTAACGTTGGCCAGCACAAAAGAAAATGTTCCATGCTAAAATTCAATCATAACCTGAAAGTCCATTGAAAATATCAGAATACACAAACACAGAGGCTGCAGCAAGATTAGGGATTGAGTTAGTCAAAACACAACCGGATATTTCTACCATATCTGGACACAATTTTGTGAAATTCGTATGCAATGGACCCAGAAAATCACAGTCAAACTGGTTTTGGAGAAAAGCACAGTCTTTTTGCTGGTCAAGTGTATACAATGTCATGTTAACTAACTTAAATATGTTGCCACTGTTGCTCTAAATTTCTCCCTAGAAAACCGGAATGTGTAGAAGATTTTTCTCCATGTTTAAAAATTAGTGTTTGCTACCAGAAAATAAAATGTTCCCTACTAAAATTCATTCAAAATCCTAAAGTCCATAGAGGATATTCAGAAATATCAAACAAACACCGAGGCTGTAGCAAGGTCTGGATTTGAGTTAGCCACAACACAACCGGAAATTGCTGGTATGATCCAGTCATATGCAGACAAAGTGTTGCAGAATTCCTGTGTAATGGACACAGAAAATAACAGTCAAAATGGTTTTGGAGAAAAGCAAAGACTTTTCTTGGGCAAGGGGAAAAAAGGTCATGTATACCAACACAAATATCATGTTTGTTTCCTGCAATTGTTCTAGCTTTCTCCCTAGAAACACAAATGTGTAGAAGTTCTGTAATCTTGAGGAAACAATTAACCTTTGCCAGCACAAAACAAAATGTTCCCTGCTAAAATTCATTCAAGTCTGTAAATTCCATAGAGAATATCCAGAAAACACAAACTGAGAGGCTATAGCAAGATCTGGGATAGCGTTGGATACAATACAACTGGATATTTCTGGATGGATCCAGTCATATCTGGACAAAGTGTTGTGCAATTCGTATGCAACGGACCCAGAAAATCACAGTCAAACTTGTTTTGGAGAAAAGCATGTTCCTTTTCCTGGGCAAGTGAATTCAATGTCATGTTTACAAAATAAATATCATGTTTTCTATAGTTGCTATAGCTTTCTCCCTAGAAACACGAATGTGTAGAGGTTTTGTATTACTGTGGAATGAGTTAGCATTCGCCAGCACAAAACAGAATGTTCCCTACTAAAATTCATTCAAAACTGTAAAGTCCATTGATAATATCCAGAAAACACAAACACAGAGCTTGTAGCAAGATCTGGGATTGTGTTGGATATAATATAACTGGATATTTCTGGTTGGATCCAGTCATATCTGGACAAAGTGTTGTGCAATTCGTATGCAATGGGCCCAGAAAATCACAGTCAAACTGGTTTTGGAGAAAAGCACAGTCTTTTTCATGGACAAGTGGATTCAATGTCATGTTTACAAACATAAATATCATGTCTGCATCAGTTGCTGTAGCTTTCTCCCTAGACAACACGAAAGTGTAGAGGTATTTTCTTCATGTGGAAACAATTTGCCTTTGTCAGCACAAAACCAAATGTTCCCTGCTAAATTCATTCAAAACCATAAAGTCCATTGATAATATTCAGAAAACACAAATATAGAGGCTGTAGCAAATCTGGGATTTAGTTAGCCACAACACAACCAGACATTTCTGTTTCCAACCAGTCATATCCGGAGAAAGTTTTGTGGAACTTGTGTGAAAATCACACAGATATGACACAGAAAATCACAGTCAAACTCTTTTTGGAGAAAAGCAGAGTCTTCTTCTTGGGAAAGTGGATAAAATGTCATTTATACCACTCAATTATCATGTTTCTTTCCCACAGTTCCTCTAGCTTTCTCCATAGAAAACACGAATGTGTACAGGTTTTGTCTCCATGTCAGAGCAATTAGCATTTGCTAGTAAAAAACAAAATGTTACATGCTAAAATTCATTCAAACACGTAAAGGCAATAGAGAATATTCAGAAAACACAAACAAACACAGAGGCTATAGTAAGATCTGGATTTCAATTAGCCACAACACAAACGGATATTACTAGTATGATCTAGTCATAACCAGACTAATGTTGTGGAATTCGTATGCAATGCACCCAAAAAATCACAAACTGATTTAGAAGAAAAGCAGTCTTTTTCCTGGGCGAGTGGATTCAAGGTCATGTTTACAAACATAAATATCATGTTCGCAGCAGTTGCTCTAGCTTTCTCACTAGAAAACATAAATGGCTTTTGGTTTTGTCTCCATGTGGAACCAATTAATATTTACCAGCACAAAACAAAATGTTCCCTGCTTAAATTCATTCAAAACCATAAAGTCCATAGAGAATATCCAGAACACACAAACACAGATTTTGTCGCAAGATCTGGGATTAAATTAGAAACAACACAACCGGTTTGATCCAGTCAAGTCCTGAGAAAGTGTTGTGCAATTTGTGTGAAAATGAAACAGAAAATCACAGTCAAACTGGTTTTCGAGAAATGCAGTCTTTTTCTTCGGCAAGTGTATAAAATATCATGCATACAAACAAAAATATCATGTTTGTTTGCCGCAATTGCTCTAGCTTTCTCCCTAGAAAACGCGAATGTGCAGAGGTTTTCTCTTCTTGTGGAACCAATTAGCCTTTCCAAGCAGAAAACAAAATGTTACATGGCAAAATACATTCAAAACTGTAGCAAGATCTGGGATTAAGTTAGCCACAACACAACCGGATATTTCTGGTTTGATCCAGTCACTCCAAGAAAATTCTTGTGGAATTTGTATGCAATAGCCTTAGAAAATCACATTCAAACTTGTTTTGGTGAAAAGCAAATTCTTTTTCTTGTGCAAGTGGATAAAGTGTCATGTTTACAAACATAAATATCATGTTGGTTTCCTGCAGTTGCTCCAGCTTTCTCCCTAGAAAACACGAATGTGGAGTTTTTGTCTGCATATGCAATGAATTAGCGTTTGCCAACAGAAAACAAAATGTTCCCTGCTAAAATTAATTCAAAACCGTAAAGTCCGTTAATAATATCCAGCAAACAGAAACACAGAGGCTGTAGCAAGATCTGGGATTGACTTATCCAGAACAGACCGGATATTTCTGTTCTGATACAGTCTTATCCGGACAAAGTGTTGTGGAATTCATATGCAATGGACCCAGAAAATCACAATCAAATTGGTTTTTGTTAGGCAAGTGGATTCAATGCCATTTTTACTAACATAAATATCATGTTACCACTGTTGCTCTATATTTCTCCATAGAAAACAGGAATGTGTAGAAGTTTTTCTCCATGTTAAAACAATTAACGTTTGCTGGCAGAACATAAAATGTTCCTTACTAAAATTCATTCAAAAGCCCATAGGGAATATTCAGAAATCTCAAACAAACACAGAGGTTGTACCAAGATCAGGATTTGAGTTAGCCACAACAAAACCGGAAATTTATGGTATGATCCAGTCATATCCTGAAAAAGTGTTGCGCAATTCGTGTGCAATGGACACAGAAAATCTCAGTAAAAATGGTTTTGGAGAAAAGCAGAGACTTTTCTTGGGAAAGTGGATAAAATGTCATGTATACCAACAAAAAAATCATGTTTGTTTCCCGCAATTGCTCTAGCTTTCTCCATAGAAGCACGAATGTATAGATGTTTTGTATTGTTGTGGAATCAATTAGACTTTGCTAGCACAAAACAAAATGTTCCCTGTTAAAATTCATTCAAAACTGTAAAGTCCATAGAGAATATCCAGAAAACAGAAACAGAGAGGCTGTAGCAAGATCTGGGATTGTGTTAGATAAAACACAGCCACATATCTCTGGTTTGATCCAGTCATATATGGACAAAGTTTTGTTCAATTCGTATACAATGGACCTCCAGAAATTCAGAGTCAAACTGGTTTTAGAGAAAAACACAGTCTTTTTCCTGGGCAAGTGGATTCAATGTCATGTTTACAAACATAAATATCATGTTTGAAGCAGTTGCTGTAGCTTTCTCCCTAGAAAACAAGAAAGTGTAGAAGTATATTTTCCATGAGGAAACAATTAGCGTTTGCCAGCACAAAATAAAATGTTCCCTGCTGAAATTCATTCCATACAGTAAAGTCCATAGACAATATCCAGAAATACAAACAAACCCAGGGGCTGTAGCAAGATCTGGTATTGTGTTAGCCACAACACAACCAGACTTTTCTGGTTTCATCCAATCATATCTGGACAAAGTGTTGTGGAATTTGTGTGCAATGGACACAGGAAATCACAGTCAAACTGGTATTGGAGAAAAGCAAAGTCATTTTATTGGGCAAATGGATAAACTGTCATGTATAGAAACACAAATATCTTGCTTGCTTGCTGTAGTTGCTCTAGCTTTCTCCCTAAAAAAACACAAATATGTAGAGTTTTTGTGTCCGTGTGAAACCAAATAGTGTTTCCCAGTACAAAACAAATGTTCACTCCTAAAGTTCATTCAAAACCATAAAGTCCATTGATAAAATCCAGAAAACACAAACACAGAAGCTGTCACAAGATCTGGTATTGAGTTAGCCACAACACAACCGGATATTTCTGGTTAGATCCAGTCATATCCAGCCAAAGTGTTGTGGAATTTGTATGCAATGGACCCAGAAAATCAGAGTCAAACTGGTTTTGGAGAAAAGCAAAGTCTTTTTTCTTGGGCAAGTGGATAAATGTCATGTTTACAAACATAACTATCTTTTTTCCCGCAGTTGCTGTAACTTTTTCCCTAGAAAACACGAATCTGTAGAGGTTTTTTTCTCCATGTGGAGACAATTAGCCTTTAACAGCACAAAATAACATGTTCCCTACTAAAATTCTTTCAAAACCATAAAGTCCATTGATTATATCCAGAAAACAGAAACACAGAGGCTGTAGCACAATCTGGGATTGAGTTAGCCACAACACAACCATATATTTCTGGTATGATCCTGTTATATCCGGACAAAGTGTTGTGGAGTTCGTATGCAATGGACCCAGAAAATCACAGTCAAATTTGTTTTCGAGAAAAGCAAAGCCATTTTCTTGGGCAAGTGGATAAAATATCATGTAAAACCAACACAAATACCATGCTTGCCACAGGTTCCTTAGATTTCTTCCTATAAAACACGTATGTTTATTGGTTTTGTTTGCATGTGGAAACAATTAGCATTTGCCAACACAAAACAACATATTGCCTGCTAAAATTAATTGAAAACCATAAAGTCCATTGATAATATCCAGAAAACACAAACTTATAGGCTGTAGAAAGATCTGGGATTGAGTTAGTCATAACACATCCAGAAATTTCTGGCTTCTCTGAGTCATATCCCGGTAAGGTGTTGTGCAATTCATATGCAATGGACCCAGAAAATCACAGTGAAATAGGTTTTGGAGAAAAGCAAAGTCTTTTTTCTTGCACAAGCAGATAAAATGTCATGTTACCACACATAAATATCATGTTTGTTTCCCGCAGTTGCTCTAGCTTTATCCATAGAAAACAAGAATGTGTACAGGTTGTTTATTCTTATAGAAACTGTTAGCCTTTGGCAGCACAAAACAAAAGTCTCCCTGATAAAATTCATTCAAAATGGTAAAGACCATGGATAATATCCAGAAAACACAAACGCAGAGGCTGTAGAAAGATCTGGGATTAAGTTAGCCACAACACAACCGGATATTTCTGGTTTGATCAAGTGATAACTGGGCAAAGTTTTGTGGAATTCTTATGCAATCGACCCAGAAATCACAGTCAAATTGGTTTTGGAGAAAAGCAAAGTCTTTTTCCTGGGCAAGTGGATAAAATGTCATGTTTACAAACATAAATATCGGGTTTGCAGCAGTAAATGTACCTTTCGCCCTAGAAAACATGAATGTGCAAAGCTTTTTTCTCCATGTGGAAATAATTGGAGTTTGCCAGCACAAAATATATTGTTCATGCTAAAATTCATTCCATCCCGTAAAGTCCATAGAGAATATCCATAAATCACAAACAAACACTGAGGCTGTAGCAAGATGTGGGATTGAGTTAACCACTACACAACTGGATATGTCTGGTATGATCCAGTCACATCCAGATAACCTGTTGTGGAATTCACATGCAATGGACCCAGAAAATCACAGTCAAGCTGGTTTTGCTTATAAAGCACAGTCTTTTTCCTGTGCAAATGGATTCAATGTCTTGTTTACCAACATAAATATCATGTTTGCCATGGTTGCTTTTACTTTCACCCTAAAAAATACGAATGTGTAGAGGTTATTTCTCCAAGTTGAAAAAATTAGCATTTCTGAGCACAAAATAGTTTCCTGCTAAAATTCTTTCAAAACTGTAAGTCAATAGATAATATCCAGAAAACACAAACACAGAGGCTCTATCAAGATTGGAATTTGAGTTAGCCACAAAATAACTGGATATGTCTGGATTGATCCAGACATATCCAAAGTGTTGTGGAATTTGTGTGAAAATGACGTAGAAAATCACAGTCAAACTGATTTTGGAGAAAAACAAAGTGTTTTTTGGCAAGTGGATAAAATGTCATGCAGATGAACACAAATATCTTGTGTGTTTCCCATGCTTGCTCGAGGTTTCTCCATAGAAATCACAAATGTGTAGAATTTTTGTCTCCATGTGCAACCAATAAGTGTTGGCCAGCACAAAACAAAATGTTTCCTCCTAAATTCATTCAAAACCATAAAGTCCATTGACAATATCCAGAAAATACAAACACAGAGGCTGTATCAAGATCTAGAGTGGAGTTAGCCACAACACAACTGGATATTTTTTGTTTCATCCAGTCATATGCGGACAAAGTGTTGTGGAATTCATATGCAATATACCCAGAAAATCAAAGTCAAACTGGTTTTGGAGAAAAGCAAAGTATTTTTCTTGGGCAAGTGGATAAAACGGCATGTTTACAAACATAAATATTATGTTTGCCACAGTTGCTCTAGGTTTCTCCCTAGAATGTGTAGAGGTTATGTCTCCATATGGAACCAATTAGCGTTTGCAAGCACAAAACAAAATGTTACATGCTGAAATTCATTCAAAACCATAAACTCCATAGAGAATATCCAGAAAACACAAACAAACCAGAGGCTATCCCAATGTGCAATTGAGTTAGCGACAACACAACCAGATATTTCTGGTAGGATCCAGTCATATCTAGACAAAGCATTGTGGAATTTGTATGCAAAGGACACAGAAAATCAGAGTCAAACTGGTTTTGGAGAAGAGCAAAGTCTTTTTCTTGGGCAAATGGATAAATTCTCATGTATATGAACACAAATATCATGTTTCCTGCAGTTGTTCTAGCTTTCTCCCTAGAAAACACGAATGTGTAGAGTTTTTGTCTGCATATGAAATGAATTAGCGTTTGCCAACATGAAACAAAATGTTACATTCTAAAATTCATTCTAAACCATAAAGTCCATTGCTAGTATCCAGAAAACACAAACACATAGGCTGTTTCAAGGTCTGGGATTGAGTTAGCCACTACAAGCCGGATATGTCTGGTATGATCCAGTCACATCTGGACAAGCTGTTGTGGAATTCACATGCAATGGACCCAGAAAATCACAGTCAAACTGTTTTGCAGAAAAGCACAGTCTTTTCCCTGTGCAAATGGATTTAATGTCTTGTTTGAAAACATAAATATCATGTTTGCCGTGGTTGCTCTTACTTTCAATCTAAAAAATACGAATGTGTAGAGGTTATTTCTCCAAGTAGAAACAATTAGCATTTGCGAGCACAAAATAAAGTGTTTCCTGCTAAAATTCATTGGAGAATATCCAGAAAACACAAACAAACACAGAGGCTGTAGCAAGATCTGGATTTGAGTTAGCCAAAACACAAATGGATATTTCTGGATTGATCCAGTAATATTCGGATAAATTGTTTGGAATTTGTATGCAATGGACCCAGAAAATCAGAGTCAAACTGGTTTTGGAGAAAAGCAAAGTCTTTTTTGGGCAAGTGGATAAAATGTCATGTAGAGAAACACAAATATCATGTTTGTTTCCCATGCTTGCTCGAGCTTTCACAATAGATATCACGAATGTTTAGAGGGTTTGACTTCTTGTGGAACCAATTAGCATTTTCTGGCACAAAACAAAATGTTCCCTGCTAAAATTCATTCTAAACCATAAAGTCTATTGATAATATCCAGAAAGCACACAGAGGCTGTAGCAAGATCTGGATTTGAGTTAGCCACAACACAACTGAATATTTCTGGTATGATCCAGTCCTATCTGGACAAAATGTTGTGGATTAGTATGCATGGGACCCAGAAAATCACAAACAAGTTTTGGAGAAAAGCACAGTCTTTTTCCTTGGCAAGAGGATGAATATGAAGTTTACAAACATAAATATCATCTTTGCAGTACTTGCTCAAGTTTTATCCCCAGAAAACAAGAATGTGTAGAGGTGTTTTCTCCATGAGGAAACAATTAACGTTTGCCAGCACAAAATAAAATATTCCCTGCTAAAATTCATTCAAAACCTTAAAGTCCATAGAGAATATCCAGAAAACACAGACAAACACAGAGGCTGTTCAAGATCTGGATCTGAGTTAGCCACAACACAACTGGTAATTTCTGGTTTGATCCAGTCATATCCAGACAATGTGCTATGGAATTCGTATGCAATGGACTCAGAAAATCACAGTCAAACTGTATTTGGAGAATAGCAAAGCCTATTTCCTGGGCAAATGGATTCAATGTCATGTTTACAAAAATAAATATCATGTTTGCAGCAGTTGCTCTAGCTTTCTCCCTAGAAAACACGAATGTACAGAAGTATTTTCTCCATGTGTAAACAGTAGCGTGACTAGCACAAAGTAAAATTTTCCCTGCTAAAATTCATTCCATACCATGAAGTCCATAGAGAGTATCCAGAAAACACAAACAAACACAGAAGCTGTAGCAAGATCTGGGATTGAGTTAGCCAAAACTCAACCAGTAAATTCTGGTTTGGTCCAGTCGTATCCAGACAAAGTTTTCTGAAATTCATATGCAGTGGACCCAGAAAATCAGAGTCAAACTGGTTTTGGAAAAAAGCCCAGTCTTTTTCCTGGGCAAGTGGATTCAATGTCATTTTGCCAAACATAAATATTATGTTTGCCACGGTTGCTCTAGATTTCTCCCTAGAAAACATGAATGTGTAGAGGTTTTGTCTCCATTAGGAACCAATTAGCGTTTGCCAGCACAAAACAAAATGTTACATGCTAAAAATCATTCAAAAACATGAAGTCCATAGAGATTATCCAGAAAACACAAACAAACCAGAGGCTGTCACTAGATGTGGAATTGAGTTAGCAACAACAAAACCGGATATTTCTGGTAGGATTCAGTCATATCTGGACAAACTGTTATGGAATTAGTATGCAAGGGTCACAAAAAATCACAGCGAAACTGGTTTTGGAGAAAAGCAAAGTATTTCTCCTGGGCAAGTGGATTCAATGTCATGTTTACAGATAAATGTCATGTTTGCAGCAGTTGCTCTAGCTTTCTCTGTAAAAAACATGAATGTCTAGAGTTTTGTCTCCATGTGGAACCAATTAGTGTTTGCCAGCACAAAATAAAATATTCCCTGCTAAACTTCATTCCAAACCATAAAGTACATTGCTATTATCCAGAAAATGCAAACACTGAGGCTCTAGCAATGTCTGGGATTGAGTAAGCCACAACCTAACAGGATATTTTTGGTTTCTTCCTGTGATATCCGGACAAAGTGTTGTCACATTCATATGCAATGGACCAAGAAAATCACAGTAAAACTGGTTTTGGAGAAAAGCAAACTCTTTTTCTTGGGCAAGTGGATAAAATGTCATGTATACAAACACAAACATCATGTATGTTTGCCACAGTTGATCTAGCTTACTCCCTAGAAAACACGAATGTGCAAAGGTTTTGTCTTCTTGTGGAACCAATTAGCATTTGCCAGCGCAAAACAATATGTTCTCTACTAAAATCCATCTACCTATCTATTTCTCTCTCTCTCTCTCTCTTTTTATTTTGACAGGCAGAGTGGATAGTGAGAGAGAAAGACAGAGAGAAAGGTCTCCCTTTTTGCCATTGGTTCACCCTCCAATGGCCGCTGCGGCCGGCACACCACACTGATCCGAAGCAAGGAGCCAGGTGCTTCTCCTGGTCTCCCATGGGGTGCAGGGCCCAAGGACTTGGGCCATCCTTCACTGCCTTCCTGGGCCATAGCAGAGAGCTGGCCTGGAAGAAGGGCAACTGGGATAGAATCTGGCACCCCAACCAGGACTAGAACCTGGAGTACAGCACCCCAAGGCAGAGGATTAGCCTGTTAAGCCATGGTGCCAGCTCTCTCTCTCTCAAATGAATGTCTTCTAAATAGGACTATTTATTTGAAAGGCAGAATGACACACTGAGAGAGAGATAGAGAGAGAGAGAATGAGAGAGAGAGGGTGAGAGACAGAGAGAGAGAGAGAGAGAAGAAATAAATATCTTTAATCTGCTGGTCCAATTCTCAAATGGTTCCGACAGCCAGGACTGGGCCAGGTCAAAGCTAGAGATTCATCTGTGTATGCAACAACTTTATGTATCTTTCACTGTTTTTCCAGGCTATTAGCAGGGAGCTGGATCAGAAGTGTAGCTGCCAGGACTCGAGCTGGTGCCCAGTTTGGATGGTGGTGCCACAGGTGGTGGCTTTACAAAAAATGCCACAGCCCTGGTCCCCTCTCTGTTTTTCTGTCTGTCTCGCCCTCTCTTTCTCTTACTCTCACTTTCAAATAAATAAATCTTTTTTAAAAGTTTAAATATAAACTAGAGATAATAGTGCCAGTCTCAAGATTCTTAGGAGATGGGTTCTGATGATCTTACAATGCCTGTTTTGGAAGAAAAGTGGAGTAATATGAGCTACTGTTGGGAGTGTTTCTTCCAGTTCCTCATTCACTGAGTCAACCCAGGAACCTGGGAGTCATCCTCAATGCCTGCCGTCCCCAGCTCCTGCATCCAGCTGATCACCCAGTGTTGCTGATTTCTCGTTATGGTTTGTTTCCTAGTTTTGGAACCAATAAGCCTTCTCCTTTCCTGATTCCCACTGCCACTGCTGGTGTACAGACTGCACCGTTGCTCTCCCAATATGAAACCGCAGTCTCTTGCCTTCTGTATGTTCCTGGGAAACCACCATGCAATGTGTTACCAGGCAGCCTCTCTGCCTAGCGGGGTCTTTGTTCTCCTTGAAGCCCTGTGGTGACTCCCCATCATGTGCAATTCAGACACCAAGCTGTCTTATGTGGTGGGCCAGGCACTCTTCCTGACACTTAATGCCCTTTAACCTCTTTTCCCACCATGTCCTGATTCCAACTTTGGAATTTGGATTCCAACTCAAAAAGCACCATCCTGCTAGCTACCTCTGCACGTTGAGTTTTTTGGTTGTTTCTTGCCTTTATTAGCCAAACTCCTTGGAGTGCTCCTTTCCCTGTTTTTCCCATACTGATTCCTTATTCTGCAGGTGCAGCTGAGGTGTCATCCCCTCCAGGAAGCCTTCTCTGACCCTCCCAGGACAGGGCAGGTAGCCTTCCATAGAGATAGTCACTGGGTAACATGACTTGTATCATATTGGATCATTGTCTTTGTATGATGCAACCTTCTTCCCAGCAGAAACCATAAAATTTCATTTCCTATTTTTGTGCCGAGTTGGATGCTCAGCATAGAGTAGGTGCTCATGAAATGTTTGGTAAATGAGCAACTGAGTTCTCTGAGAGACCTCAAATTCCAGTGTGTGTGGACTACAGTGTTCTAGGGCAAGCCTGGGAATCAGCAGTTCAAGCCTGGGCTGGGGCAGGCACAACTAAAGAGACAGCCTTAAATTCCTTCCACTGAGCACCCAGCCCTAGCACCTGCAGTAAGATCGTCAGCCCTCTAGTGTCAGAGTGAGCCTGAAAAGTATTCCTTCCAGGAGTAAAAGAAAGTCGTGTAAATCCTAGGCTTAATTCTTACTTTATTGTTACTAGAGAACACTTTAATATTTTAGAACCTATGGTAATATTGGCAACTTCTGTTTGCATATGAAGTCCCCTGATAGAAGATCCTGCAGAAGTAAGTCTTCCTAAGAAGTGTGACACCATACTAGAACTAGGTTATCATTCAGGAAAACCCAGTGCGTTGATTGTAGGGCCACCCTTAGATCTCAGAATCTGAGGATGCTTAAGTTTCTTCTTCTTGTATATTTTAAATCATCTCTAGATGCCTTACAATACTTAATATAATATAAAAATGTGTGAACTTGTTAGGGTCTATGATGTGGGCTGTAAAGACAAGAAGCAAAGTTTGCGTATGTTTAGTACAGATGTCTTTTTGCCAAATATTTACAGTCTGCACTTGGTTGAATACACACCTACAGAACCCCTTGATATGAAGGGCTGGCTAGTTTCCATGGAGATGGAGGACATGTATGCTAAGAGAACAGGACCTCTGGGAGCTGCAAATTAGGCTATATTCTTTGAGAGGCTACCTGAATCCCAATTGTCCTTTAAAAAAAAAAAAAGATGATGACCAAACACTGAAAAGCTTGGAATCTTCTAGAATTATATTACCAAATGTAGAGTGCTGTATTGTATCTGGAAATGTTTTTTGCAACTCAGAAAGGGAAGACTGTGTGTTGAATAAATGAAATTGTTTTTTCCTGCTTCACATCCTCATATCAATCCAAAGCGGCTAAAATATGTCCTGGAAAACAATGTTTACGTTTCTTAAAGAAAGCCACATGTGCTTGCTTGAATGACAGAGAAATGAGGTGTATAGTTGGATAATAATATCAAAAAGTTTTTACAAATTAAAAAGAAAAAGGAAGTCAGGATTTGCTTCCTTTTTTTTCTTCCATACTTAATTAACTCTGCTCTCTGGCTTCTGGTGGCCAGAATAATGAGAGTAAGTCCAGAGTAAGCCTAGGGTGAGGTAGCTACATCTGCTCCCAGAAGTTCTTAGTCAGGGACCCAACTGCTTGAACTGTCACCTATGGCCTCCCAAAGGTCTGTTTTGGCAGGAAGCCAGACTCACTCACTAGTGCTGGGTAATGAAACCAGGTACCCCAATATGAAATACATGTGTTTTTAATTGCTAGGCCACATGTCTGCCCTTAGACTGCCTTGACTGGTGAGAAGGGTGAAAGAGAAGGTGAAAAGCATTGCAGACTGAGAACAAAGAGTATGAACACATTCAACAGATCGCATACGCTTGCAAGTGCAAACCTTTTAGTGCCAATGGAGTGGAAAGCATGAGGTGGAGCCTCATGGACTAGAAAGGGATGTGGTATAGTTGGAGACCAGCTCATCAAGAACCAGGTACCCTCTTTAAGGATACAGGTAACATTAATCCACTGTCTCAGGAGACATTGCAGCATTTTATCCAGAGGTATAAATGGTCAGACTTGCCTTTTGGATGGATTGCCAGAACAACCCAGTGGATCGTGAATTTGAGGTTGGTTTGTAGGAAGTTATGGTGACAGGGCAGCTGGGAATGGATGCATACAAGCACAAAAGCAGCCAAAATGGTGCAAAGACGATAGGTTTGAGAAGTTCCAGAGATGTGGAGTTGACGTGGTCTTTTGACTATGAGGTTATGAACAATATGGAAGAGAACAGTATGTCCTAAAGGATATCCATATATATATATATATATATATATATATATATATATATATTTGACAGGCAGTGTGGACAGTGAGAGAGAGACAGAGAGCAAGGTCTTCCTTTGCCATTGGTTCACCCTCCAATGGCTGCCGATGCACACACCTATCCTCTACTCATGACTATTCCAATACAGAAAAGCAGTACCAAGAAAGAATTCCAGAAGTTGGAAGCAGTTAAAGAAGCAGAAGTTGCAGCACGTATGAAGGTGCAGCAGGTGAAGCTGCATAGAGCAAAATGGTATAGATATATAATGAATTGCACCCAGATTATTCTTTCAAGTTTAACCAACTAAAGTCAATTTGTCATTATACCCTTTTCTCACATAAAATTTTCATGAATGTCAACAATTTTCCAATGACTGGTTTGGCCACTCGTTCCCATTATAGGGCAACAATACATCTTCAGGAAGCATTGTGTTGATTCACTTGTTTACCCACTCACTCAGGAAAGCAACACTTCCTGGGACTATGAAGCAACAGTCACATTCCAAAGAGAAGCCAAAAGGACGAAAGCTTGATTTTACCCATTATTCAAGTGGAGGAACAGATGGGGGAAAACTAGAAGAGCAAAGTCATTTATAAGTTCCCCTCAGACCGGGAACCAAAAAGCTGGAGCAACCGTGGCAAACATGATAATTATGTTTGCAAATATAACATTGAATCCACTTGCCCAGGAAAAAGACTGTGCTTTTCTCCAAACCTAGTTTGACAGTGATTTCCTGGGTGCATTGCATACGAATTCCACAACATTTGTCCGGATATAACTGGATCATACCAGAAATATGCGGTTTTGTTTTGGCTAGTGGAAATCCATATCTTGCTACAGCCTCTGTGTTTGTTTGTGTTTTCTACTTATTCTCTATGGACTTTATAGTTTTGAAGGCATATTTCCAGGGAACATTTTGTTTTTTGCTGGCAAATGCTAATTGGTTCCATATGCAGACAAAACCTCTACACAAACGTGTTTTCTAGGGAGAAAGCTAGAGCACTTCGGAAACAAACATGATATTTATGTTTGCAAACATGACATTTTATCCACTTGCCCAGGAAAAAGACTGTACTTTTCTTGAAAACCAGTTTCACTTTGATTTTCTGGGTCCATTGCAAAGGAATTCCACAACATTTTGTCCAATTATGACAGTATCATACCAGAAATATCCGGTTGTGTTGTGGCTAACTGAATCCCAGATCTTGCTACAGCCTCTGAATTTGTTTGTGTTTTCTGGATACTCCCAATGGACTTTACACTTTTGAATGAATTTTAGCAGGGAAAATTGTGTTTTGTGCTAGCAAAGGCTAATTGGTTCCTCAAGAAGACACAACCTCTACACATTCGAGTTTTGTAGAGAGAAATCTAGAGCAACTGTGGGAAACACTCATGATATTTATGATTGTAAACATGACATTTTATCCACTTGCCCAAGAAAAAGACTTTTATTTTCTTCAAAACCAGTTTGTGATTTTCTGGGTGCATTTCATACGAATTCCACAACACTTTTTCCGGAAATGACTGGATGAAACCAGAAATATCCGGATGTGTTTTGCTAAGTCAATCCCAGATCTTGCTACCTTTGTGTTTCTGTGTGTTTTCTGGGTATTATCAATGGACTTTACCGTTTTGAATGAATTTTAGCAGGACATTTTAATTTGTGCTTTCAAATGCTAATTGTTTTCACATGGAGAAAAAACCTCTACACAATCATGTTTTCTAGGGAGAAAGCCACAGCAACTGCTGTAATCATGATATTTATGTTTGTAAACATGACACTGAATCCACATGCCCAGGAAAAAGACTGTACTTTTCTCCAATACCATTTTGACTGTGATTTTCTGTGTCTCTTGCATACAAATTCAACAACACTTTGTCCTTATATGACTGGATTAACCAGAAATATCTGGTTGTGTTGTAGCTAACACAATCTCAGATCTTGCCACAGCCATGTGTTTGTTTTTGTTTTCTGGATATTCTCTATGGACTTTACTGTTTTCAATGAATTTTAGTATGTAACATTTTGTTTTGTGCTGGCAAACACT
The DNA here is from genome assembly GCF_033115175.1 of Lepus europaeus. Lineage (NCBI taxonomy): Eukaryota > Metazoa > Chordata > Mammalia > Lagomorpha > Leporidae > Lepus > Lepus europaeus. Next base: position 84,912,729 of record NC_084832.1, read on the forward strand.
AATTATTTCCATCTGCAGACAAAAACTCTACACATTCGTGTTTTCTGGGGAGAAAGATAGAGTAACCGAGGCAAACATGATATTTATGATTGTAAACATGACATTTTATCCACTGGCCCAGGAGAAAGACTGTGCTTTTCTCCAAAACCAGTGTGACTTGGATTTCCTGGGTCCATTGCATATGAATTCCACAACATTTGTCTTGATATGTGTGGATCATTCCAGATATATCCGGTTTTGTTTTGGCTAACTGAAATCCATATCTTGCTACAGCCTCTGTGTTTGTTTGTCCTTTCTGGATATTCTCTATGGACTTTACGGTTTTGAAGGCATGTTTGCAGAGAAAATTTTGTTTTGGGCTGGCAAACGCTAATTGGTTCCATATGCAGACAAAACCTCTACACATTTTTGTTTGCTTGTGAGAAAGCTACAGCAATTTTGGTAGACCAACATGATATTTATGATTGTAAACATGACATTTTATCTACTTTCTGAAGAAAAAGACTACTTTTCTGCAAAACTAGTTTGATTGTGATTTTCTTTGTGCCTTGCATACAAATTCCGTAACACTTGGTACGGATATGACTGGATCAAACCAGAACTATCTGGTTGTGTTGTGGCTAACTCAATCCCAGATCTTGCTATAGCATCTGTGTTTGTGTTTTCTGGATACTCTCAATGGACTTTACAGTTTTGAATGAATTTTAGCAGGGAACATTATGTTTTGTGCTTTTAAAGGCTAATTGGTTCCAAAAAATACAAAATCTCTGCACATTCTTGTTTTCTAGGGAAAACGCTAGAGCAACTGTGGCAAACAAACATGATATTTGAGTTTATAAACATGAAATTTTATCCACCTGACCAGGAAAAAGCCTGTGCTTTTCTCCAAAACCAGTTTTACTGTGATTTTGTGGGTCCTTTGCATGCAAATACCACCACACTTTATCTGGATATGATTGGATGAAACCAGAAATATCCGGTTGTGTTGTAGCTAACTCAGTCCCAGATCTTGCTACAGCCTCTGTATTTCTTTGTGTTCTTGAGATAATCTCTATGGACTTTACGGTTTTGAATGAATTTTAGCAAGGAACATTTTATGTTGTGCTGGCAAACACTAATTGGTTCCACATGCAGACAAAACCTCTACACATTTGTGTTTTCTAGGGAGAAAGCTAGAGCAACCATGGCAAACATGATAATTATGTATGCAAACATGTCATTGAATCCACTTGCCCCCAAAATAGATTGTACTTTTCTACAAAACCAGTTTGACTGTGATTTTCTGGGTCCACTGCATACATATTCCACTACACTTTGTCCTTATATGATTGGATGAAACCAAAATTATCCAGTTGTGTTGTGGCTTACTCAATCCCAGATTTTGTTACAGTCTCTGTGTTTTTGTTTTCTGCATATTATCAATGGACTTTATGGATTTGTGTTAATTTGAGCAGGGAATATTTAGTTTTGTACTGGCAAGCACTAATTTGTTCCACATGGATACAAAACCTCTATACATTCATGTATTCTAGGGAGAAAGCTAGAGCAACTATGGCAAACAAACATGATATTTGTGTTCGTATACATATATTGAATCCACTTTCACAGGAAAAAGACTGTGCTTTTCTCCAAAACCATTTTGACTGTGATTTCCTGGGTTCAGAACATACAAATTCCAGAACACTTTGTCCTTATATGACTGGATGAAACCAGAAATATCTGGTTATTTTGTGGCTAACTCAATCCCAGATCTTGGTACAGCCATGTGTTTGTTTGTACTTTACTGTTTTCAATGAATTTTAGCATGTAATTCAAAAAGTTGATAAGAACATTAAGAAGTTCCCAAAAACAAATTCTTGAACTACAGAAATCCTTAATGGACAAGAAAAAAATCTCTCATGTGAAAAGGAAATATTAAGGAGGAATCAACATAAAATGAAACAACTAGCAGAACATGAAACTGTGATAGTCACAAGAAACCATAATGAAATGAAGAACTCAATAGATCAAATGACAAACACATTAGAGAGCCTTAAAAACAGAATGGGTGAAGCAGAAGGAGAATATCAGACTTAGAAGACAGAGAACAGGAAAGAAAAGAGTCAAACCAAAGAAAAGAAGAGAAAATCAGAAATCTAAAAAATATTGTCGGGAATCTAGAGGATACTATTAAAAAAACCCAACATTCGGGTTCTAGGAGTTCCTGAAGGCATGGAGAGGGAGAAAGGATTAGAAGGCCTTTTTAGACCTAACAGAGCCATCAATTGTGAACTGAAATTGATCACTTGGACTAGCGAGATGGCATTGGTACATGCCACCTTGATGGGATTGTATTGGAATCCCCTGGCACATTTCTAACTCCATCATTTGGGGCAAGTCTGATTGAGCATGTCCCAAATTGTACATCTCCTCCCTCTCTTTTTCCACTCTTAAATTTAACAGGGATCACTTTTCAGTTAAAACTTAAACACCTAAGAATAATTGTGTGTTAATTACAGAGTTCAAACAATAGTACTAGAACAACAACAACAAATACTAAAAAGGATAAAGTATTACATTGTACATCTAGAGTCAGGACAAGAGCTGATCAGGTCATTGTTTCTTATACTGTCCATTTCACTTCAACAGGTTTCCCCTTTGGTGCTCAGTTGTCGCCGATCACAAACAAAGGGATCACACAAACAAGACAAGTGTCTGCTAGTACTAACTGATAGAATCAAAAAGGGAGAGAAAGATCCAACATGGGAATCGGGATACACAGCAGACTCGTAGAATGGCAGATGTCCTAAACAACACTCTGGCCTCAGAATCAGCCCTCAAGGCATTCAGATCTGGCTGAAGAGCCCATGAGAGTATAGCAGGCATGGAAAGCCAAGATATCATGGGAAAAAAAAAAAGACCTAAATGAATGATCTCTGTGAGTGAGATCCCAGTGGAAAGAACGGGGCCATCAAAGAAGGAGGTACCTTTCTCTGAAGGGAGGAGAGAACTTCCACTTTGACTATGACCCTATCGGAATAAGATCGAAGTGGGTGAACTCTAAAGGCTTCCATAGCCCTGGCAACTCATGACTAGAGCCTAGGGAGATTACTGACGCCATGAACAGGAGTGTCAAATTGTTAAAGTTAGCAACAGGAGTCACTGTGTACTTACATCCCATGTGGGATCTGTCCTTAATGTGTTGTCTAATGTACAGTGATGCTATAACTAGTAATGAAACAGTATTTTTACACTTTGTGTTTCTGCGTGGGTACAAATTAATGAGATCTTTACTAATTATATACTGAATCGATCTTCTGTATATAAAGATAATTGGAAATGAAAAAAAAAAACCTGGTGTTAAATGGGAAATGGCATAGAAAATTAATTAATTTTAAAAAATATATTATGTAGGAACTCTGTCTTTAATGTCCTGTACACTCTTATTTAATGCTATAACTAGTACTCCAACAGAATTTTTTTTTCACTTTGTGTTGCTATATGGGGGTAAACTGTTGAAATCTTTACCTAATATATACAAAACTGATCTTCTGTATATAAAGAGAATTTAAAATGAATCATGATCTGATTGGAAGGGGAGAGGGAGCGGGGAAGGGGAGGGTTGTGGGTGGGAGGGAAGTTATGGGAGGGGGGAAGCCATTGTAACCAATAAGCTGTACTTTGGAAATTTATATTCATAAATAAAAATTTAATAAAAAAAGAAGGCCTTTTTGTGAGATACTAGCAGAAAATTTCCAGGTTTGGAGAAGGACAGAGATATCCTAGTACAGGAAGCGCCTAGAACCCCTAATAAACATGACCAAAAGAAATCCTCAGCATGAGACATCGTAATTAAACTCACCACAGTGAAACATAAACGAAAGATCTTAAAATGCGCAAGAGAGAAACATCAGACCACTCTCAGAGGATCCCCAATTAGACTCACAGCTGACTTATCATCAGAAACCTTACAAGGGAGGAGGGAATGGCGAGATATAGCACAGGTACTAACAGAGAAAAACTGCCAGCCCAGAATATTATATCCTGCAAAGCTCTCATTTGTGAATGAAGGTGAAGTAAAGACCTTTCACAGCAAACAGAAATTGAAAGAATTCGTCGCCACTCGTCCAGCCCTGCAAAAGATGCTTAAAGATGTGATACACGCAGAAACACAGAAACGTGGTCACCAATATGAAAGAAGGTAAAGGAAGGGAACCTCACAGCAAAAGATCACAGGAAACCCAAAAATGATAGGGCAAAGTTACTACTTATCGATAATCACATTAAACGTTAAAGGCTTGAACAATCAAGTTAAAAGACACTGATTGGCTGATTGGTTAAAAGAACAAAACCCATCTATCTGCTGCTTATAAGAAACACATCTTTCTAACAAAGATGCACACAGACTGAAAGTGAAAGGCTGGAAAAAGATATACCATGCCAACAGAAATGAAAAAAGAGCAGCAGTAGCCATCTTAATATCAGAAAACATAAATTTTACCACAAAAACTGTTAGGAGAGACAAAGAGGGGCACTATGTAATGATTAAGGGATCCATTCAACAGGAAGATATAACAATTATCAATGTATATGCACCTAATTACAGTGCACCGGTTTATTTAAAAGAATTGTTAAGGGAATTAAAGGGAGACTTAGACCCCAATACATTAGTACTGGGGGACTTCAATACTCCACTCTCAGAGAGAGACAGATCATCAGGACAGAAGACCAACAAGGAGACAGTAGATTTAAATGACACTATAGCTCAAATGGACCTAACGGATATCTACAGAGCTTTTCATCCTACACAGAAAGATTTTACATTCTTCTCAGCAGTACATGGAACCTTCTCTAGGATTGACCACATGCTAGGCCATAAAGCAAGTCTCAGCAAATTCAAAAGAATTGGAATCATAAGATGCAGCTTCTCAGACCACAAAGGAATGAAGTTGGAAATTAGCAACTCGAGATCCCCAGAGCATGCACAAACACATGGAGACTGAACAACATGATCCTGAATGAACAATGGGTCATAGAAAAAATTAAAAGAGAAATCAAAAATTTCCTGGAAGTAAATGAGGATAACAGCACATCATACCAAAACCTATGGGATACAGCAAAAGCAGTGTTAAGAGGAAAGTTTATATCAATAGGTGCCAAATAGATGAGCTTTCAAGTCATCTCAAGCATCTAGAAAATCAGCAGCAAACCAGACCCAAAGCTAGTAGGAGAAGAGAAATAATTAAAATCAGAGAAGAAATCAACAGGATTGAATCCAAAAAAACATTACAAAAAATCAGCCAAACGAGGAGCTGGTTTTTTGAAAACATAAACAAAATTGACACCCCACTGGCCCAACTAACTAAAAAAAGAAAAGACCCAAATCAATAATATCAGAGATGAAAAAGTAAATGTAACAACAGACATCACAGAAATAAAAAGAATCATCAGAAATTACTACAAGGACTTGTATGCCAGCAAACAGGGAAATCTATCAGAAATGGACAGATTCCTGGACACATACAACCTACCTAAATTGAGCCAGGAAGACATAGAAAACCTAAACAGACCGATAATTGAGACAGAAATTGAAACAGTAATAAAGGCCCTCCCAACAAAGAAAAGCCCAGCGCCAGATAGATTCACTGCTGAGTTCTAACAGACATTTAAAGAAGAACTAACTCCAGTTCATCTCAAATTATTCAGAAAAATTTAAAAAGAGGGAATCCTCCCAAATTCTTTCTATGAAGCCAGCATCACCTTAATTCCTAAGCCAGAAAAAGATGCAGCATTGAAAGGGAATTACAGACCAATATCCCTGATGAACATAGATGCAAAAATACTCAATAAAATTCTGGCCAATAGAATGCAACAACACATCAGAAAGATCATCCACCCAGACCAAGTGGGATTTATCCCTGGTATGCAGGGATGGTTCAATGTTCGCAAAACAATCAACGTGATACACCACATTAACAGACTGCAGAAGAAAAACAGTATGATTCCCTCAATAGATGCAGAGAAAGCATTTGATAAAATACAACACCCTTTCATGATGAAAACTCTAAGCAAACTGGGTATGGAAGGAACATTCCTCAACACAATCAAAGCAATTTATGAAAATCCCATGGCCAACATCCTATTGAATAGGGAAAAGTTGGAAGCATTTCCGCTGAGATCTGGTACCAGACAGGGATGCCCTCTCTCACCACTGCTATTCAATATAGTTCTGGAAGTTTTGGCCAGAGCTATTAGGCAAGAAAAAGAAATTAAAGGGATACAAATTGGGAAGGAAGAACTCAAACTATCCCTCTTTGCAGATGATATGATTCTGCATTTAGGGGATCCAAAGAACTCTACTAAGAGACTATTGGAACTCATAGAAGAGTTTGGCAAAGTAGCAGGATATAAAATCAATGCACAAAAATCAACAGCCTTTGTATACACAGGCAATGCCACAGCTGAGGAAGAACTTCTAAGATCAACCCCATTCACAATAGCTACAAAAACAATCAAATACCTTGGAATAAACTTAACCAAGGACGTTAAAGATCTGTACGATGAAAATTACAAAACCTTAAAGAAAGAAATAGAAGAGGATACCAAAAAATAAAGAAATTTTCCATGCTCATGGATTGGAAGAATCAATATCAACAAAATGCCTATTCTCCCAAAAAGAATTTATACATTCAATGCAATACCAATCAAGATACCAAAGACATTCTTCTCAGATCTGGTAAAAATAATGCTGAAATTCATATGGAGACACAGAAGACCTCGAATAGCCAAAGCAATCTTGTACAACAAAAACAAAGCTGGAGGCATCACAATACCAGATTTCAAGGCATACTACAGGGCAGTTGTTATTTGTTTTTGTAAACATGACATTTTATCCACTTGCCCAGGAAAAAGATTTTGCTTTTCTCAAATCCGGTTTGACTGTGATTTTCTGTGTCATTTTCACACAATTTCCACAACACTTTCTCCGGATATGACTGGATGAATCCAGAAATATACGGGTGTGTTCTGGCTAGCTCAATCCCAGATCTTGCTACAGCCATGTGTTTGTATTTTCTGGATATTCTCTATGGAATTTACAGTTTTGAATGAATTTTTGTATATAATATTTTCTTTTGTGCTGGCAAATGCTAATTGGGTTCCACATGCAGACAAAACCTCTACACATTTGTGTTTTGTAGAGAGAAATCTAGAGCAACTGTGGGAAACACACATGATATTTATGATTGTAAACATGACATTTTATCCACTTGCCCAAGAAAAAGACTTTTATTTTCTTCAAAACCAGTTTGTGATTTTCTGGGTGCATTTCATACGAATTCCACAACACTTTTTCCAGACATGACTGGATGGAACCAGAAATATCCAGCTGTGCTGTGTCTAAGTCATTCCCAGATCTTGCTAAAACCTTTGTGTTTCTCTGTGCTTTCCGGATATTATCAATGGACTTTACCGTTTTGAATGAATTTTAGCAGGACATTTTAATTTGTGCTGGCAAATGCTAATTGTTTCCACATGGAAAAAAAACCACTACACATTCGTGTTTTCTAGGAGAAAGCCACAGCAACTGCTGTAAACATGATATTTATGTTTGTAAACATGACATTGAATCCACATGCCCAGGAAAAAGACTGTATGTGATTTTCTGTGTCTCTTGCATACCAATTCCACAACACTTTGTCCTTATATGAGTGGATGAAACCAGAAATATCTGGTTGTTTTGTGGCTAACTCAATCCCAGATCTTGTTACAGCCATGTGTTTGTTTGTGTTTTCTGGATATTCTCTATGAACTTTATGGTTTTCAATGAATTTTAGCATGTAACTTTTTGTTTTGTGCTGGCAAACGCTAATTGGTTCCATATGCAGACAAAATATCTGCATATTCATGTTTTCTAGGGAGAAACCTAGAGGAACCGTGGCAAACATTAGAATTATGTTTCCAAACATGACATTGAATCCACTTTCCCAGGAAAAAGACTATGATTTTCTCAAAAAACAGTTTGACTGTGATTTCCTGGGTCCATTGCATACTAATTCCACAACATTTCTCCGGATATGACTGGATCATACCAGAAATATCCGGTTTTGTTGTGGCTAACTCAAATCCAACCTTGCTACATCCGCTCTATTTGTTTTTGTTTTCTGGATATTCTCTATGGACTTTACGGTTTGGAATCAATTTTAGCAGGGAACATTTTGTTTTGTGCTGACAAACGCTAATTGGCTCCTCATGGAGAAAAAAATTCTACACTTTCATGTTTTCTATGGAGAAAGCTAGAGCAAATTCAGGAAACAAACATGGTTTTTACATTTGTAAACATGACATTTTATCCCCTTGCTAAAGAAAAAGACTTTGCATTTCTCCAAACCAGTTTGACTGTGATTTTTAGTGTCATATTCACCAATTTCCACAACACTTTGTCAGGATATGACTGGATGAAACCAGAAATGTCCAGTTGTGTTGTGGCTAACTCAATCCCAGATCTTACTACAGCCTCTGAGTTTGTTTGTGTTTTCTGGATACTCCCAATGGACTTTACAGTTCTGAAGAAATTTTAGCAGGGAACATTTTGTTTTGTGCTAGCAAAGGCAAATTGGTTCCTCAAGAAGACAAAACCTCTACACATTCGTGTTTCTAGAGAGAAAGCTAGAACAACTGTGGGAAACACACATGATATTTATGATTGTAAACATGACATTTTATCCACTTGCCCAAGAAAAATACTTTGCTTTTCTTCAAAACCAGTTTGACTGTGTTTTTATTGGTCCATTGCTTAAGAATTCCACGACAGTTTTTCCAGGCATGACTGAATCAAACCAGAAATATCCAGTTGTGTGTGGCTAAGTCAATCCCAGATCTTGCTACAATGTGTGTTTTTCTGTGTGTTTTCTGGATATTATCAATGGGCTTTACCATTTTGAATGAATTTTAGCAGGACATTTTAATTTGTGCTGGTAAATGCTAATTGTTTCCACATGGAGGAAAAACCACTACACATTCGTGTTTTCTAGGAGAAAGCCACAGCAACTGCTGTAAACATGATATTTATGTTTGTAAACATGACATTGAATCCACATGCCCAGGAAAAAGACTATGCTTTTCTCCATAATCATTTTGACTGTGATTTTTGTGTCTCTTGCATAAAATTACACAACACTTTGTCCTTATATGACTGGATTAACCAGAAATATCCGGTTGTGTTGTAACTAACACAATCCCAGATCTTGCTACAGCCATGTGTTTGTTTTTGTTTTCTGGATATTCTCTATGGACTTTAGGGATTTAAATGCAATTAAGCGTGTAACATTCTGTTTTGTGCTGGCGAACACTAATTATTTCCATATGCAGACAAAATCTCTACACATTTGTCTTTTCTTGGGAGAAACTAGATCACTTATGGGAAACCAACATGATATTTATGATTGTTAACATGACATTTTATCCACTGGCCCAGGAGAAAGACTGTGCTTTTCTCCAAAACCAGTGTGATTTGGATTTGCTGGGTCCATTGCATGCGAATTCCACAACATTTGTCTGGATATGAGTGGATCATACCAGAAATATCCGGTTTTGTTTTGGCTAACTGAAATCCATATCTTGCTACAGCCTCTGTGTTTGTTTGTGCTTTCTGGATATTCTCTATGGACTTTACGGTTTTGAAGGCATGTTTGCAAAAACATGTTTTAGGCTGGAAAATGCTAATTGGTTCAATATGCAGACAAAATCTCTACGCATTTGTGTTTTCTTTGGAGACAGCTAGGTCAATTGCAGGAAATCAGCATGATATTCATGATTGTAAACATGACATTTTGTCCACTTGCCAAAGAAAAAGACTGCTTTTCTCCGAATCCAATTTGACTGTGATTTACTTTGTGCCTTGCATACGAATTCCATAGCACTTGTTCCAGAAGTATCTGGTTCCAGAAGTATCTGGTTGTGTTGTGGCTGACTCAATCCTAGATCTTGCTATAGCCTCTGTGTTTGTTTGTGTTTTCTGGATATTAGGAATTGACTTTTCGGTTTTGAATGAATTTTAGCAGGGAACATTTTGTTTTGTGCTGGCCAACTCTAATTGGTTCCAAAAGAAGACAATACCTCTACATGTGCGTGTTTTTAGGGAGAAAGCCAGAGAAACTATGGGAAACAAACATGATATTTGTGTTTGTATACATGACAATTTATCCACTAGCCCAAGAAAAAGACTTTGCATTCTCCAAAACCAGTTCGACCGTGATTTTCTGGGTTCATTGCATACGAATTCCACACCTTACCCGGATATGACTGAATCAAAACACAAATATCCAGTTGTGTTGTATCTAACTCAATCCCAGATCTTGCTACAGCCTCTGTGTTTGTGTTTTCTGGATATTACAATGAACTTTATGGTTTGTAATGAATTCTAGCAGGGAACATTTTATTTCTTTTAGCAAACCCTAATTGGTTGCACTAGACGACAAAAGCTCTACACATTCTTGTTTTCTATGGAGAAAGCTAGAGAAACTATGGGAAAGAAACATGATATTCATGTTTGTATACATGACATTTTATCCACTTGCCCAAGAAAAAGACTGTGCTTTTCTCCAAAACCAGTTTGACTATGATTTTCTGGGTGCATTTCATATGAATTCCACAACACTTGGTCCGGATATGACTGGATCATACCAGAAATATCCGGTTGTGTTGTGGCTAACTCAATCCCAGATCTTGCTACCGCCTCTGTGTTTGTGTTTTCTGGACTTTATGGTTTGGAATGAATTTTATCAGGGAACATTTTGTTTTGTGCTGGCAAACAAAAATTTTTTCCACATGGAGACAAAAACTACACATTCATGTTTTCTAGGGACAAAGCTAGAGCAACTACGGGAAACAAACATGATATTTGTGTTTGTATGCATGACATTTTATGCACTTGCCCAGGAAAATGACTGTGCTTTTCTCAAAAACCAGTTTGACTGTCATTTTCGGGGTCCCTTGTATATGAATTTCACAACATTTTCTCCGGATATGACTGGATCGTACCAGAAATATCCCGTCGTGTTGTGGCTAACTCAAATCCAGATCTTGCTACAGCCTCTGTATTTGTTTGTGTTTTCTGGATATTAGGAATGGACTTTTAGGTTTTGAATGAATTTTAGCAGGGAACATTTTGTTTTTTGCTGGCAAGGCTGATTGAATCCACAAGAAGACAAAACCTCTACATATTCGTGTTTTCTAGGGAGAAAGCTAGAGCAAATATGGGAAACAAACATGATATTTGTGTTTGTATACATGATGTTTTAGCCACTTGCCCAAGAAAAAGACTTTGCGTTTCTCCAACACCAGTTTGAATGTGATTTTCTGGGTGCATTTCATATGAATTCCACAACACTTTGTCCGGATATGACTGGATCATACCAGAATATCCGGTTGTGTTGTGGCTAACTCAAATCCAGACCTTGCTACATCCTCTGTATTTGTTTGTGTTTTCTGCATATTCTCTATGGAATTTATGTTTTGGAATGAATTTTAGCAGGGAACATTTTGTTTTGTACTCACATACACTAATTGGTGCCACAAGAATACAAAACCTCTACATATTCGAGATTTCTACAGGGAAAGCCAGAGCAACTATGGGAAACAAACATGATATTCATGTTTTTAAACATCATATTTATCTACTTGCCCAAGAAAAAGACTGTGCTTTTCTCCAAAACCAGTTTGACTGTGATTTTCAGGGTCCATTGCATACCAATTGCACAACACATTCTCCGGATATGACTGGATCAAGCCAGAAATATCCAGTTGTGTTGTGGCTAAATTAATACCAGTTCTTACTACTTTCTCTGTGTTTTTTGTTTTCTGGAGATTATCAATGGACTTTATGGTTTTGAATGAAATGTAGCAGGGAACATTTTGTATTGTGCTGTCAAACGCTAATTGATTCCACTGCAGACAAAAATTCTACACATTTGCGTTTTCCATGGCGAAAGCTGGAGCAACTGCGGCAAACTAACATAATATTTGTGTTTGTATACCTGACGTTTTATCCATGTTCCCAAGAAAAAGACTTTGCTTTTCTCCAACACCAGTTTGACTGTGATTTTCCTGGTCCTTTGCATACGAATTCCACAACATTTTGTCCGGATATGACTCTATCAAACCAGAAATAACAGGTTGTGTTGTGGCTAACTCCTTCCAGATCGTGCTACAGCCTCTTTGTGTTTTCTGGATGTTATCAATGGACTTTATGATTTGGAATAAATTTTAGCATGGAACATTTTGTCTTGTGCTAGCAAACACTAATTGGTTCCATATGCAGACAAAACCTCTACATAATTATTAATCAATATATTTTAAAATTGTTGGTTGGAACAGTTTTTAAAACATTTTAGAGGCTGGTGGTATGGTGTAATGTGTAAAGCCACCACCTGCAGTGCTGGCATCCCATATGGCAAGCAGTTTGATTCCTAGCTGCTGCACTTCTGATCCTGCTCCCAGCTGTGGCCTGCGAAAGCAGTAGAAGATGGCCCAAGTGTTTGGGCCCCTGCACCTGCATGGCAGTCTGGAAGAAACTCCTGGCTCCTGGCTTCAGATCAGCACAGCTCTGGCTGTTGTGGCCATTTGGAGAGTTAACCAGCAGATGGAAGACCTCTCTCTCTCTCTCTCTCTCTCTGCCTCTCTGCAATTCTGCCTTTCAAATAAATAAATAAATCTTTTAAAAAACATAATAATTGCTAATGCTAATTCTTTATAAAAGCAGCCACCATCAGAGGTGCTTCCCCCTTAAAGTTAATCATTAATATTTTAGCTCCCTGGCTTATGCAGTGGGCCAAGCCATGTTGAGTCTAGGCAGGCACCATTTTCCCTTACCAGCCGGCTTGGTAACAGAAATCCCATTGCACTGGAGAGTTGGCTGGTGCAATTCCACAGTGTACTATGCCATTTTCCAAACAACAGCTGTCACCTGAGTCCTTAGTTTTCTAAAGCTTCAGGTCGGTTCAATAAACCAAACTTCTCTAAGCCATTCAAATAACTGATAATTCTCCAAAGGAATGTGCTAGCTTGTCTAAGTTAATTTGTATTTTTTAGTCAAGGATATAAGCAATAACCTAGACAAGGGGGAGAATATAGAAAGAATTGTTTTCAGTTTTTTTAAAAGATTTATTTATTTGAAAGAGTTACACATAGAGAGAATGAGAGAGAGAGTGGTCTTCCATCCAGTGGTTCACTCCCCAATTAGCTGCCACGGCCAGGACTGCAAATCTGAAGCCAGGAGCCAGGAGCTTCTCCCAGGTCTCCCACATGGGTGCAGGGGCCCAAAGACCTGTGCCATGCTCCACTGCTTTCCCAGGCCACAGCAGAGTGTTGGATCAGAAGAGGAATAGCCAGGACTCAAACTGGCACCCATATGGGATCTGGCACTGCAGCAGCAGCTTTAACCACTACACCACAGTACCAGCCTGTGGTATTTGTATGTGAATCTGGTAGTATATAAGGTCAGCCAAAGGCCCCAGGAGGCACTGAGGATAAACAGGAGGCTGAGGGTGGGTGTGCCGTGGCAGTCCAACCCCACATGTTTTTTTAAAGTTTGTGGCAGAGCTTGCATTGGGCATTGTGGCTTAAATCACTGCCTGTGATGCCATCCTCCCAGATGGGTTCCAGTTCACGTCTAGCAGCTCTACTTCCTATCCAGCTCCCTGCTAATAGTCTGGGAAAGCAGTGAAAGATACACCAAGTGGTTGCAGACACAGATGAAACTCCTGGCTTTGACCTGGCCCAGTCCTGGCTGTTAGAACCATTTGGAAAGTGAACCAGCAGATGGAAGATATGTATTTCTCTCTCTCTCTCTCTCTCTCTCTCTCTCTCTCTCTGTCATTCTGCCTTTCAAATAAATAATTCTTTTTAGAAGACATTCTTTTGAGAGAGAGAGAAAGACAGATAGGTCGATGGATCTTCCATTTGCTGGTTCATTCCCCAGACAGTCGCAACAGCCAGGGATGGGCCAGGCCAAAGCCAGGATCCAGGACTTTCTTCCAGACCTCCACATAATTCAAAACAATAAAATAATGTGTATACATACTGCATTATTAATATATTCTACATACTGGAAACTGGGGGTAAGTATGTATGAAGTCTGTTTTATCTTTGCAGTTTTCACATAAATTTAAAAACTACTCTACAATGAAATTAGTTTGAAAAGATGGAAAAGGCCCATAGCCTAGAATTTAAACATAGACAATTAGAGAGATGAATTCATAAAGAAAATGATTCCTTTTGATCTAGAGCCAATTACTCATTGATTGTTTCTTCTGAGTAGTAAAATGGAGGGGAGTATAGTCACAATTGCTGGGAAAGTATCTGATTTTGCTTACAAAATTGATTTGATTCCTTTTTTTGACAGGCAGAGTGGACAGTGAGAGAGAGAGAGAGAAAGGTCTTCCTTTGCCATTGCTTCACCCTCCAACAGCCGCCACAGCCTGCGCACTGTGGCCGGTGCACTGCACTGATCTGAAGGCAGGAATCAGGTGCTTCTCCTGGTCTCTCATGTGGTTGCCGGGCCCAAGCACTTGGGCTATCCTCCACTGAACTCCCAGGCCACAGCAGAGAGCTGGACTGGCAGAGGGCCAACCGGGACAGAATCCGGTGCCCCAACTGGGACTAGAACGCGGTGTGCTGGTGCTGCAGGCATAGTATTAGCCTATTGAGCCATGGTGCCGGCCTGATTCAGTTTTTTTTTAAAGACTTATTTATTTACAGGAAAGTCAGAGTTACAGAGAGAGAAGGAGAAGCAGAGAGAGAGAGAGAGAGACAGAGAGAGAGAGAGAGACAGAGAGACAGAGAGAGAGAGAGAGAGAGAGAGAGAGAGAGGTTCTCCATTCACTGGTTCACTCCCCAATTGGCCAAAATGGCCAGAGCTAAGCTGATCTGGAGCCAGAGCTTCCTCCAGATCTCTCATATGGGTGCAGGGGCCCAAGGACATGGGCCATCCTCCATTGATTTACCAGGCCAGGGCAGAAAGCTGGATCAGAAGTGGAGCTGCCAGGACTTGAACCAGTACACACAGGGGATGCCAGCACTGCAGGCTGTGGCTTTACCTGCTACGCCACAGCACCAGCCCCTCTGATTCCGATTGTAAATAAGGTTTCTGAGTTGAATCCCACCAAAGGAAATTTTCATTTCAATTTTCTTCTGTAGAGATCTGCCAAGTTATCCTCCAAAGAGACTCTACCATATTATATGCCTCCCAAGTATTAGTGCAAGGTCCTCACTTCCGCCTACCATCCTCAAAAAGTGTTATCACAAGCCTGTTTGCAATTCCTCTATCACAAAGACTGTTTGCAATTCCTTGAGATGCATTAAAGCTGCCATCTTCAAGTTTTCTTTCCTTCTATCCAGCTCTCTAATCCAACAGAGAATGTTAGTGGGGAAACCTGGAAATACACAACCTGGGTCAAATTATCAGGAGGAATAAATTCCTACTGCTATAGCTCCAAAGAAAATCATCTACAAGGATTTTGCATCACGTCTTGGTTAAAATGGAATCTCTTTTTTTGCTGCATTCCACACTTATTTGAATTCTTCCTTTTGAATCAACAGCTCCTAATTTTTATTCATTACTCCTTTGCTGGAGCTGGGGTGACAGTAAGGGTGGAAGAAAAGAAAGGAAAAAAAACCTAAAAGTACCAGATTGAAAAGTAGGAACAAATGGGCAGGAAGAATAGAGGTGAGGGGGTACAGATTAGCTTTGGGGAAAAAAGCCAACTCTAAGCAAAGTTTCTTCCTTCATTCCATCACTACTGCCCTCACTCCAGAGCTCTAAGGACAGAATCCAAGGGCAGGCATGGGTTGCAGGGTGGCGCACAGTGGAAGAGGCACTGACAGCCCTATTTGCCTAAGAGCAACCTCCCCACCCCAACTTCTGATCCCACTGCCAAGAATCAGCTTCATACAAGAAACCACTTAGGGCCAAGGCTTGCAGTAAACCACAGACCCCATGCCCTCATGCCCTTTAAGCCTCTTTGAAATCACCATGTTGCTAGAGAAAATGAGATCATGGCCAAGCTGCTTCTAAGGAACACAAAGATGGGGCTGCTGTTGTGGCAAAACAGGTTAAAGCACTGACTGCAACAATGTCAGCATAGGAGCACAGGTTCAAGCCCCAGCTTCTTAGAATCTGACCCAGCTCCCTGCTGATGTGCCTGGGAAGGCAGCAGAAGATTGTCTGAGTACTTGGGCCCCTGCCACCCATGTGGAAGACCCAGATGGAGTTCTGGCAGCCTGGCTTTTACTTGGCCAAGATCTGGCCATTGTGGCCATTTGGAAAAGCAGCCAAAGATGGCCCAAGTCTTTGGGCCTCTATATGCATCTGGGAGCCCTTGAAGAAGCTCCTGGCTCCTGTCTTCAGCTTGACCCCTCCCTAGGTATTGTGGCCACTGGAGAGTGAACCAGTGGGTGGAAGCGCGCTCGCTCCCTCTCTCTCTCTCTCTCTCTCTCTCTCTCTCTCTCTCTCTCTCCTCTAACTCTGCATTTCAAATAAATAAATAAAATATTTCCAAAAAAAACCCTTCACGAAGCTGATTATATTAAATAAGCACATATTGAAGTTTGCCACAGATATAAAGCCTTTCCCAAATGTTTGTTCTTTCCAATCCTCCTGGCCCAGCTCTAACTTCTAAAAATCTCACCTAAGGGACAAGCCCTTTCAGATCCTTCCAAATATGACATGGCCTCTTCAGTTTCCTAGTAGTGGCCTGGCACAGAGCCCCGCTCTGCTTATAACCACAAAAGTTCTCTAGGGCAGAAAGCCCCTTTCATCTGAATTTTGCCTGTCATGCCTCAGGCCAAGTTGCTATGCCTCTGAGCCAGAACACTTCCCTCCACAGAACAGGGAAGAGTCACTGACCCTGCACACCAAAAAATAAAAGTGCTTGGACTTTTGTAAAGGAAAAGGGTGAATTCTTCCCAGTGGGGATACGGCAGAATACAGTATCAGCTGAGATGTCACGGGTCTGTATAAAACAGACCTGTCTTCCAATCTGTACTCACAAAAGTCTACAGAGGTTGGGAAACTTTTGTCATGAACCACTTATGCAAAGAATGCTGCCATTGGTGTCAGGAAATGGACTCTGTGCTGTAGCCCCAAATCATGTTCAGAACTGCACCTGGGGCCAGTGCTGTGGCATAGTAGGTTAAACCTCTGCCTGTGGCACCTGCATCCCATAGGGTGCTGGTTTGAGTCCCAGTTGCTCCTCCCCCAGTCCAACTCTCTGCTAATGGCCTGGTAAAGCAGTGGAAGATGGTACAAAGGCTTGGGCCCCTGCACCCACATGGGAGACAAGGAAGAAGATCCTGGCTCCTGGCTTCAGATCAGCCAAACTTTGGCCATCGCAACCATTTGGGAAGTGAATGAGCGAATGGAAGACCTCTCTGTCTCCCCATCTCTCTGTCTATAACTCTGCCTCTCTGAATAACTAACTGAAAACTAAGAAAAAGAAGAACTGCATCTAAGAGTTCTCCCTCCAAGTTGTACAGGTGGGTATTTTATAAGCCAGTTCAGTCCCATAATAATGTGATGTTCCTTAAACAAGCATTTTTGTGTGTATCCATATCTATGCATACAGTGCATATGTGCCATATTTATTTAGTTACTTTAGACTACAATACACACCCGTGTGATCTATTCCATCTCAGCCACCCAGAAATGCAGGGCAAGATTATCTGCGTCCTCTCATTTTTAAATTTATTTATTTATTTATGTATTTATTTATTTATGTATTTATATATTTATTTTTTGTCAGGTAAAGTTAGACAGTGAGAGAGGCAGAGAGAAAGGTCTTCCTTTTTCCATTGGTTCACTCCCCAAGTGGCCGCTACAGCCGGCACACTGTGCCAATCTAAAGGCAGGAGCCAGGTGCTTCCTCTGGGCCTCCCATGCAGGTGTAGGTCCCAAGTACTTGAGCCATCCTCTACTACCTTCCTGGGCCACAAGAGAGCTGGACTGGAAGAGGAGCAACCAGGACAGAATCTGGCACCCCAACCGTAACTAGATCCCGGGCTGCCGGCACCACAGGGGGAGGATTAGCCTAGTGAGCCTCAGTACAGGCCGCTTCCTTTCATTTTAAGTTGGAGTAGCTGGAGCTCTGAAGAACAAAGTGATTTAGCTGGAGTCACACTGCTCATCCCTGACAAGCCCAGCATTTCTGATCCTGCATTGTGACCCTGTCCTTAAGCTGTTCTTCACTTTCTAGGCACCACTTCCCACTTGTCAGTGTGCTAGGAGCTGCCCAGTCCTGTGCTCATCACTGAGGGGTCCTTCACACTCTATCAAATGGGCTGAAGACAGCCAGTGCCTCTCAGCCAAGAGGTGCATTTGCTCTCACAACCACTATCTCTTGAGCCAAGCACAACATGAAGTGATACACTGGATACTGTGACACAAGGAGACAGACATACACCTACAGGAGAGAAACAATGAAGCAAATAATTACAATGAAATGAGATGAGCCTTTTAAAGGGAGGTAGGAAATTACATTAGGAGTAAATCTCGCACAGAAGTCTAGAAGCAAGTTTGAGGAAGATAGCCCCTAGTGGACAGGGATCTAAAGCCACAAGACCTCATCCTGAGCCATTTCCGTAGGTCATTTAACCTCTCAGCCACCGGCACTGCCCCAGGAAGGGGAAGAACTTGAAGCAGAAGGCCAATCTGCATGTGCCCAGGACTATTCTGCCACTTCCCACCCTCCAGCACTTATTTCTTTACAAATTAGGATTTCAAAATTTGAGAGCTGGCAAAGAGAAATGGAGCGCTGAATTAAAAACAAACAAACAAAACAACCCTCCAGCCCATCCTGGCAGCATATAGCAGCAAGATGTGCTGGTGGGAGCCCAAGCCATACTGAAGCATGCCCAGCCTCCCCCACATCAGGCTAAGCACCCCAAGCCCCAACCCCTGGACCACCTCCTAATTACAAAATTGCAGAGAAGGGGCAGCTTGAGCATGCACCATCAGCTGCTCAGCAACATGGGAAGGAAAGGGAACTCCCCATGAAGGAGCCAAGGCCACCAGGGGGGCACAAGGGGGATCCTCCACAGGACTGGGCAAGAAAGGCACTGCTGGGAGCAGACCTGTGTCTCCACTCTCACCTGCTGCTCTGGAGAATGGCATCCTGCTGCGCCCACAGCTGTTGTAACACCTGCGTAGCAAACTTTTGTTACGTCAGGGGTTCACGCTGCAGGGACGAGGCGAGAACCCTGTGGGGTGTGGCCTCGGTGGCTTCTGTGTAGCCCAGGGTCGTAAAGGTTCTCGGCTCACGCACGTAACGAAAAGTAAAAGGCCTAATTACTGCTGGTTAATAAGGCAATGTGCCTCAACATTAATAGTGATTTTGTATTTAGTAGTTATGCCACGTAGTGCGTTAGGACAAGTGCACCATGATTAGAAACAAAGGAGTCAAGTAGTGCCAATAAGCATTTCACAAAAATCAACAAAAAGCACTTTAGACTTTGGCCCACCAGTCATTAGGGCAATTTACGAGGAGGCATTAAACACTGACAAAAAACAGCACACCCTAGACAAGATAAAACAAAGGGAGCTGAGGTGTTAGCTTTAGAGAGCTGAGGTGTGATTTAGGTTCTGGGTTATCAAGTTTAAGCAGCATGGGGATGAGAAAGCTACATTCAATCTTACATAGGTGATATATGAAACTTGGGCTAACAGGCACCACCATCTGATAACTCCCCTGTCCCAGGTTCTCCTAATGAGAGGTTAACTAGTAACCTGACCTTTACCTTTTCTTAAAAGTAGGACTGCGAATCATCACCACAATGTCTCCCTGTGTCTCTTGTAAAGTTAATCATGTAACCCCATTAGCCTTAACAAGTTTTTGTAATCTTGGAATTTCTTTTGTCTTCAGCAATGTAAGCTTCCCTATATAAACTCTGGTTTTCCCGCCAATAAACTGCAGGCAGACAACTGCAGGCAGACGACTGCAGCAACAGCATACTCAAAAAGTGTGTGTCTGTCTGTCATTCCCCTAGCCGATTTCTGTTCCTCCTGTGCTTTCATCCCCCGTTCTCCCTCGGGTCTGGTGTCTACGCGAGAGCCGGTCCGCGGCAGGTGGCGCCCGAACAGGGACCTGAAGGACAGGTAATCTTTTTCTTTCTTTTTCTTCAGGAATAAGAAACGGCTTTTACCAGGATTCTGCAGATCCGCCAGTGAAGGCTTACTGGTTAAGTGTAAATAATCATTGTAAAGGGGAATCATGGGGCATGCTTTAACCAAAAATGAAAAAATGCTAATTGTCATGCTACAAAAAATGCTAATTCTTTTGTGTCAGGATTTAATTCGGCCTATTAGAAAGACAGGAACTATTCAAGATTATGTAAAAGCATGTTTAGATGCCTCACCAGCTATAGTCCAGGGAATGGCCTATGCTGCAGCTATGAAAGGTCAGAAGTTTAGTGCATATGTTAAGAAAACATACGGAGGAGGCGCCAAATCATCATCCATGGATGTTTGCTATAATTGTGGCCAACCAGGGCATATGCAGAGGGAATGCAAACATTCAAAAGAAGGCTCAAAGAAGCAAGGGCCGCCGGGGCTGTGTCCTCGGTGTAAGAAGGGAAGACATTGGAAAAATGAGTGTAAATCCAAGTTCCATAAAGATGGGACTCCTTTAAATAAGGAAAAAGAGAAACAGGAGGAAGCAAAAAACTAGATGAGGGGCGGTCTCCTAGCCCCACTCCAAAGGGAGAGGAGTCAGCAGGGCAGAAACATCAATTAAATCCTGAAGCCCCGGAATTTACGGTGCATGATTTGCCTAGGGCAACACCAGGTAGTGCAGGGCTGGATTTGGCTAGCTCAAAAGACATTATAGTGTCTAAGTGGGACGGAGTAACTTTAGTGCCCACTAATGTAAAAGGAACTTTGTTGCCTCAGACAGTCGGATTAATAATTGGCAGAAGTTCAAATTATGCAAAAAATTTTGAAGTGCTTCCTGGTGTCTTAGACGCGGACACTGAAGCAGACATAAAGATAATGATCAGACCTTTAAAAGAGACAATTCAAATTCACAAAGGACAAAGGATAGCTCAATTATTATTATTACCTTATATAAACCTGCCAAACAAAATTTTACAAAAAAACAGGGGCCAAGGCCAGTTTGGCAGCACTGATGAGGGTGTATTTTTGATGTAAGATCTTGGCCAGCGTCCATTCAAAGTCGTGTATCTCAATGGCAAAAGATTTAAAGGGCTCCTTGACACCGGAGCAGATAGAACATGTATAGCTTCCTCGGATTGGCCTTCAGCTTGGCCAGTGCAACAGGTTCCTCACTGTTGGGACTGGGGACAGCTAATGGTGTCCTGCAAAGTTCAGCAATGTTAAAATGGACTTGTGAAGGTAAGGAAGGTTATATACAGCCTTATGTTCTTCCCTCTTTACCATTTACACTATGGGGAAGAGATTTCTTGGACGCAATGGAAGTTAGGTTGGTAACAGCAGATAATTTAAATGAACAGCATTTTTTATAGGGGCCACTGCAGAAAATCTTTTTGCAGATAAAATTCAGTGGCTGACTCAAGAACCTGTGTGGGTGAGTCAGTGGCCCCTTACGGAAGAGAAAATACAGGCTCTTGAGCAGCTAGTACAAGAACAACTAGAAAAAGGGCATTTAGTAGAATCAAAAAGTCCTTGGAATACACCAGTATTTGTTATAAAGAAAAAATCAGGTAAATGGAGGCTCTTACAAGATTTAAGAGCCGTTAATGCAGTTATGAGGGACATGGGTCCGCTGCAACCTGGACTGCCATCTCCGGTTGCTGTTCCTAAAGGATGGAAAGTCATTGTTATAGATCTACAAGATTGTTTCTTTACCATAAAATTGGATCCTGCAGATTGTGAGCATTTTGCTTTCAGTGTGCCATCATCAAATTTTAAGCAACCTTATAGAAGGTATCAGTGGGTCACTTTACCACAAGGGATGAAAAATTCTCCTACATTATGTCAGAAATTTGTAGACAAGGCTATGCAAGTTATAAGGAAAAAATATGCTACTGCATATATAATTCATTATATGGATGATATATTATTGGCTCATGAAAATTCTGCTATATTAGATAATTTGTTGTATGATACTATTCAAACTTTAACTGCTCATGGCTTGGTTATTGCTCCTGATAAAGTGCAGAGAGATCGACCTCTAAATTATTTGGGTCAAATTATAAAGGATGATTATATTATTTCACAAAAAGTTACAATAAGAAGGGATAGGTTAAAGACATTAAATGATTATCAAAAATTATTAGGAGACATTAATTGGTTAAGACCTCATTTAAGAATAACCACAGGGGAACTGAGTCCCTTATATTCTATCTTGCATGGGGATTCAGATCCAAAGTCACTTAGAATTATGACCCCGGAAGCTTTACAGGCTTTACAGTTAGTTGAAGAGGCATTATCAAAAGCAAGAGTGCATCAGGTAAATTATACTAAGCCATGGAGTCTGTTAATATTTTCCACAGCTTATACGCCTACAGCTTGCCTATGGCAGGAGGGAGTCTTGGAATGGCTTCACTTGCCTCATACACAGGCAAAGATGCTTGCAGATTATCCTTATTTATGTGCTTTATTAATTACCAAAGGTAGAGCTCGCTCTAAAGAATTGTTTGGTAAGGAGCCAGCAACTATTGTCACACCATACAATAAAAGTCAAGTAGAGGAGCTAATGCAAAATAATGAAGATTGGGTCATAGCGCTGCAAAACTATGCAGGGCAAATAAAATATCATTATCCAAAACATCCTATTATAGAATTTGCAAGACATGTGGAATTGGTATTTCCAGTCTGGTTTTCACCACAACCCTTGGCTAAAGCTCAAAATATTTTTACTGATGGGTCATCTTCAGGTTGTGCTGTGGTTTATTCTAAAGAGCACGGTGTGTATGTTGAAAGTGGTGAAAAAACCTCTGCCCAGCAGGCAGAAATTAAAGCAGTCATTTTGGCCTTTACAAAATTTTCACAACCATTTAACCTTTATTCAGATTCTAAATATGTGGTTAATTTATTTCCGGCTCTAGAGACAGCTCTCTTATCAGGAAAATCACCCATTCTTACTTTATTAAGACAATTACAAAAGTTAATCAGGGAAAGAACGGCAAAGTTTTACATAGCACATATAAGGGGCCATAGTAAATTGCCAGGGCCTCTGGCAGAAGGAAATGCCATAGCAGATATGCATACCCAGTCTATTGTAGCTACAGTGCAGGAGGCATTAGAGAGTCATAACATTCATCACCAAAACGCAGCCTCTTTGCGAAAAATGTTCTCTATTACTAGAGAACAGGCAAGACAGATTGTAAAACAATGTACTCATTGTCCCCCCGTACATCATCCTCCAAAGATGGGTGTAAATCCCCGAGGTTTAAAAGCTAACATTATTTGGCAGATGGATGTAACTCATGTGTCTTCTTTTGGTAAGTTGGGATATGTGCATGTGACTGTTGACACTTTTTCTCATTTTGTGCATGCTTCTGCTAGAACGGGAGAAGCAGTAAAAGATGTTATTCAACATCTAATTCAGTGTTTTCAAATTATGGGCATTCCTTCTCAAATAAAAACTGATAATGGACCAGCTTATATTTCTAAAGCATTTGCAAATTTTTGTGCCCAATGGCACATAACTCATATTACAGGAATTCCTTATAATCCTCAAGGACAGGCAATCATTGAAAGAGCTCATCAAACATTAAAATTACAATTGGAGCGTCTTCAAACTGCAAATTCTTATTTCTCACCTCATCATGTACTGTCTCATTCATTGTTTGTTTTAAATCATTTAAATGCTGATGAAAAGGGCCTTACAGCAGCCCTACGACACTGGGACAGGGAGGTTTATAAGACCCCCCTGCCCAAAGTACTCTGGAAAGACCTCTTAACAGGAATGTGGAAAGGTCCGGATGTGCTAATCACCTCGGGAAGAGGCTATGCTTGTGTTTTTCCACAGGATGCAGACTCTCCTGTCTGGATCCCAGATAGGCTCATCAGGGAGGCCCCCGGCACAGCGCCGCAAGCAGCGACGCTGGAAGAAGCAGAGAAAACGCATGGAACATCAGATGAAGAAATTGGAAATAGTTCAGCAGAGGCAGAAAATCACTTGGACGATGATCCGTCATCTAGCTCGACAAGCCAAGGAACTTCTCGCTGAACAAAAGAAGCCTCGTACAACCTCTTATCTTTTTGTGGCTTTTCTTGCCTTGATTTCAACTCCAAAAACTGAGGGGACTTCATATTGGGCTTATGTTCCTAATCCTCCCATTGTACAGCCTGTGGGGTGGTTGGATAGGGAACCCGTAAAAGTGTTAACAAATGATTCATTGCGGTTAGGTGGCATACAGGACTCTAACGCAAGAGTCTCCTCCTCCTCTATAATTTCCTTTGAAGGGAGAGCAGACTCATTGCCAATTTGTTTTACGCTGCAAGGTAAAGCTACTAATGGTTGTCTCACCACGAGCTATAAAACTTTCCTAACTGACAGTCCAGACCACGACAATCCCGGTAAACGGTGGGTCTGGGAAACACAAATTCAAACATTAGGGGCTCAGGCTCCTTATTTCAATGACAGCTTTACACATGTTCCAGAGATTGATCTGCCACTCACGCCATGTGTAAAAAAGTATCAAAACCCAGATAAGATGTGGTTATCGTCTTTAACTAAATTCCCAACCTGGTTATCTTGTGGATTTTCTGTTGCTGCTTGGTATCAACCTGAGGGTGGTGACATAACAATTTGGGACTTTTCTAATTCAAATCCTGGGGATGGAAATTATGAAAAGTACTTAAAAGAAAAGAGTAATAAATTTCATAATTATGCTTATCTTAAACCGGGAAAACCTTTACGGCGATGGTTTTCTCCTGGCTTTGTAGAACCTACTTGGTTTGCAACAAAGGATAATGTAACTCGTAAACATACTGATTTATTTCGCTTAACAGCTGCTACAAATATGTTGTTAGAAAAACAACCCAATCAAACTTTTTCACAGCCTATTACGGTTAAAGCATGTGTAGCTTATCCTAGTGCTATCTTGTTAGCTCGAACTGAAGCTGTAAAAATAACAAAAGAAGGTCGTTCATATAAGATTACTTGTGCTGCATGTAAAATGACAAATTGTATTACTTCTGCTGAGCCTAAGAATTTTACTACCATACTGTTGGTGCGTAGACCGCCGTTTGTGCTGCTACCTGTTGAATTAGGAGAAGAGAATTGGTATGATAATTCTGCTTTACAAGTATTAGATCTGTTAAGTGGGCTTTTACGTCCGAAACGCTTTGTTGCTGCCTTGATCTTAGGAATTACTACTTTAATTACTATTATCACTACTTTTGCGATTGCAACTACTGCTTTAGTTCAGGAAATTCAAACTGCTCACTATGTCAATACATTAAATAAAAATATTACCATGGCATTAATTACACAAGAGGCAATAGATCAGAAATTAGAAGCAAAAATAAATGTGTTAGAGGAAGTAGTCTTGGCTTTGGGACAGGATGTTGCTAATCTGCAAACAATGTTTTCTGCTCGTTGTCATAGTAATTTTAAGTCAATCTGTGTTACTCCGCTACCATACAATACTTCAGAACCTTGGGAAAAAATAAAAGCACACTTGCAGGGTGTATGGCATGATAATGAGGTTACACATGATTTACATGCTTTGCAAAAGGAGATAGCTGCCGTTAGTCAATCTAGGTTGCAAATAGGGGATTTACAAAGTATAGCTGCAAGCTTAGAAGCAGGAATCAGAAACTTAAACCCCATAACTTGGAAAAACTACCTCATAAATATGGGGATAGTGGCATTAGTAATTTTGCTAATAATTCTTTTTCTTCCTGGAATCTTAAAGCTTCTATTTAGCTCATTACAAGATGTCCAGCAGGAGGTCTTTGAACTTCGTCTTAA
The DNA here is from genome assembly GCF_033115175.1 of Lepus europaeus. Lineage (NCBI taxonomy): Eukaryota > Metazoa > Chordata > Mammalia > Lagomorpha > Leporidae > Lepus > Lepus europaeus. The sequence goes on from NC_084832.1 coordinate 84,938,660, forward strand.
AAATTAAAAAAAGGGGGAGCTGCTGCGCCCACAGCTGTTGTAACACCTGCGTAGCAAACTTTTGTTACGTCAGGGGTTCACGCTGCAGGGACGAGGCGAGAACCCTGTGGGGTGTGGCCTCGGTGGCTTCTGTGTAGCCCAGGGTCGTAAAGGTTCTCGGCTCACGCACGTAACGAAAAGTAAAAGGCCTAATTACTGCTGGTTAATAAGGCAATGTGCCTCAACATTAATAGTGATTTTGTATTTAGTAGTTATGCCACGTAGTGCGTTAGGACAAGTGCACCATGATTAGAAACAAAGGAGTCAAGTAGTGCCAATAAGCATTTCACAAAAATCAACAAAAAGCACTTTAGACTTTGGCCCACCAGTCATTAGGGCAATTTACGAGGAGGCATTAAACACTGACAAAAAACAGCACACCCTAGACAAGATAAAACAAAGGGAGCTGAGGTGTTAGCTTTAGAGAGCTGAGGTGTGATTTAGGTTCTGGGTTATCAAGTTTAAGCAGCATGGGGATGAGAAAGCTACATTCAATCTTACATAGGTGATATATGAAACTTGGGCTAACAGGCACCACCATCTGATAACTCCCCTGTCCCAGGTTCTCCTAATGAGAGGTTAACTAGTAACCTGACCTTTACCTTTTCTTAAAAGTAGGACTGCGAATCATCACCACAATGTCTCCCTGTGTCTCTTGTAAAGTTAATCATGTAACCCCATTAGCCTTAACAAGTTTTTGTAATCTTGGAATTTCTTTTGTCTTCAGCAATGTAAGCTTCCCTATATAAACTCTGGTTTTCCGGCCAATAAACTGCAGGCAGACAACTGCAGGCAGACGACTGCAGCAACAGCATACTCAAAAAGTGTGTGTCTGTCTGTCATTCCCCTAGCCGATTTCTGTTCCTCCTGTGCTTTCATCCCCCGTTCTCCCTCGGGTCTGGTGTCTACGCGAGAGCCGGTCCGCGGCAGCATCCTCTGTCTCTCCTCCCTCCTAACCCTAACTCCCAGTCCCTCAGGGTCAAATTCCTCTGCAAAACCTTCATTCCCTCTGATGCTGTCCCCCTAGAAGAGGGATCCAGAAACCTCAAGGGACAAAAGCAGCACTTTGGGAGGCTGCCTGCTAAAGACACAGAACTCTGGGCAGCATTCCCTGTGGTTCTGCTCAGAAGGATGAGTGTGGGTCCTGGGAATCTGCATTACACAGGATGATCCCCACAGTTGCCACCCCCTCTCCACCACCACCACACATGACTTGAAGCCGGCAGTCCTGACATCACAGGATGATGCCTGCCCTGGAAATGTTCAAGCCCTTCCTGTCTGTGGTTTTTCATGACCATTTCTGCTTCATAGAAACATCTGAGCTATCCACCATGACCACCAGGCTCCCAGGAAGAAGAAGTAGGACTCCCTCTTTTGACCTAGCCTCCCTCAAGAAAGCCAAGGCCAAGCAGTGCACCTAGAATGGGAAACCAAAGAACTCTGCCAAGAAGCCAAAGGACAATAGGGCTTCAGCTAATGGTCAAGTGACCAACCATGCAGAGGGCAAAATATACAGCTGAGCATTAACTTCAGTTTAATCAGGACTCCTTATCTACCTCCCAATAAACAGCAGCAAGGCAATGTCCTCCTTTGCTCATCGAATATTTCCTGAGTGTCTCCTCTGTGCTGGGCACAGTTCTGAATACTCTTGGGGTCTTCTGGTGGTGAAGTGATCACACATCATCAGGAAGTATTTGATAGTGATTTCTCTTTGCAAAGCAAGATCGTCTGTGATGTCAGGCCTCAGAACCACACGAGCTCCAAGTGGACATCCTCAACCAGGCCTGGCTGTTGGATGAAGAAGTACTGCAGGGAGATGAGGTCAGCTTGTGGTCCTGGCAGGAAGAATCTCATTCTCACTTCTCATAAGCAAGCCCTGGCAGCACTGGAGTTCTTTCTTCCACTGAGACGCTGTACACTGTCCCAAGAAAAGCAACCTGCCAGGCATAGCTCCTTAGAATAAACTACTTCTTCTTGAAGTTCAGGCATCAACACAAATGTCACTTCTTCCAGAAAGTTATCCTTGACTCTTAGACAAGACTGGGTGCTCAGACCTTGGAATCCAGGGCATTTTATACTTTTCAGATTGGAACACTTTGCAGTAGTTCCTGCATTTGCTAACTAGAATTTAAGGTACGACAAGCAGGAAGCATAAGCTGCCTTGCTCAGCATCCTGTCCTCAGCGCCTGTCTCCCACCTGGGACATGGTGGACATGCAGTATATCTGGCTGGATGCTTAAATTAATGAGTGAGTGCATCACACTCTCTATCTATGACAACAACTGCCACAGTTTCCTTGACTGTCAGCAATCAACACCTAAGCTCAGGCACGGCTACAGCTCTGTAATAGCAGCAGCTCACAGGGGCACAACTGCAGCTCAGAGGATCACCATGAAACAGACTCCATGGGACACTCCCCATCATCAGAGAAGGACAAAATGCTCTAGGGGCAGTACAGTGTCATCATGAGAGTGAGATCCACACTGGCCATGAGCCACATAACCAGCTGTGTCCAAGACTTGATGGTAAGGTCTCCTACAAGCCACTCACTCACCTTCCCATAGCTGTGTCATGGAGAGGGCACTGAGCACTTCCACAGCAGGTGCTGTATTCAAATAGAGAAAAAAAGACAATAAAAGCTGCCAGAGCAGGCTGAGAAGTCAGGAGGCAGCTGTGAAGCATCTCTGCTGGCAGCAAAGAGTTAAACACACCTGTCTGGGTTCTTTTTACCATAAACCACCTTTGACTTCTGCCCAGTCAGAATGAAGCCCCATGGGGTGGCCACTCACACAGGAAGCCCATGCATTGTGACTTTTGTCATTCAATGGCTGGTTTTTTTTCCTTTGTTTTTGGTGGTTTGTTGTTGCTGTTTTTGTTGTTGTTTAATTTATGGCACAAGAAGGTAGCTGAAGTCTAGGCCCTAACTTCAGTCCTGCTGAGCCTGGGCTGCTGCCCATACTTATTAGACACCACTCACCCCACCCTGGCTTTTTCTAGAATTCCTTCTGCACTGTGATTATGGCCTTTAATCCTGAATCCCATGTTGAGTGTTGTTCTTCTGCCTCCCAAACAGATTTGTGAGCCTAGATGGGAAGGCCTGGGGACAGGGAGAGGCAGAAGTGGTGCTGCGTGACTGACAGTGAGGTCCTGCCCCAGCAGTGAGCTGAACCCCTTCCCTTAAATCAAAAGGCAGGCATGAAAGAGCTGAGAGGACTTGAGGTAGCATCTTCCTGCATCTGCTACACACATATGAACGTAAGACTCCAAACACAAGCTGTACATAAACAAGTAGACTTAGGTAACAGACTCACATCCAAGGTCAGCAGGCAGAGGATCAGCATTTCCCACTCCCACACTCCTACTGCACACTCCCTGGCAATCAGAACCCTTCTCTGGCATTCCCAAGCCCCAGGGGGCTCCCTTCCTATGACAAGGAAAACATTGAGCTTATTTATGCACTCAGGGTATTGGACAGTCCTCCTTCAGCCCTAGGAGGATACCCACAGACTACATGCAAAGGCCTCTCCCCAGTTATGCTTTTCTGACACCCCTGTCAATCCCTGTCCAGAACTCCCCCAACTCAGGCCTGCTGTTTATTTCTCACCTGACCTAGGAGGCCCCTGCAAGTCACATCCTCTGCCTCCACTGAGAACAGATAACCCATCCTGCCATGGGCCTGGGACATGCACATGGGGGCAGGGGCTGCAGATGTGTCTCCCCTAGATCAGAGGGTGAAGGTATCTGTGTAATTCACGGTCTATGCACACACCGGAGACATTAAGTCCTTGTACCTTGTACCTGAGTGCTGCTCAAATATCATCACAGCAAAACTGATTCTATATCACCACAATCTCCATGACACACGAATCCTAGCAGACTGTTCTTTTCAAACAACATCTGACAAAACAAATTTCCAGGACAAGAAAGTATCTTGAGATTGGGGGTTCTCTATCCCTAGTCCATCTGACTCAGGGACTCAGTTTCTCTAATAGGAACTTGCATCTTAATCAAATAAAAGGAAAAAGAAGTTGGAGGAAACCCAGGCCTAGTCCTGGTGTGTGGATAATAATAAAGGGAGAGCAGCTGGAACAGCACAGAAAAGGGATTTTGAGCCTGCCTCCCTCCTTTCCCACATTACTATAAATGGCAAGGGAGGAGATGGTGCAGCTTCTGCAGTTTAGATACAATGTGTGCATTTTGATTCAGAGAAAGACCTCAAAATCATCAACCTAGGGTTGACCTGCAATCATCCCTGGAAAAACTGCCTGTGGGAAGAATTCCAAAAAGCACCAGGGCCCTAATGAGCACTGTAGCACCTGCTGTGGGCCTGCCTGTAGGGGTGCATTTTGAGTGGCCCATGGATGGACATGTTGCCTGCTGCAGAGCCTGGGCTTGGGAAATCCTCCCTAAGTGCTTCATGGCATTCAAAAGGAAAAGGGAAATGCCTCTAGACTGAATGGATGGCCGTGAAATTGCCCAGGTTCCCAGGGAGAAGCTAAGTCCCAGTGCACCAGGGAAAGCCTGGCGACCTGGGCGCTGCCCCTATTCCCCCAGCAAAAGCAGATCACCCAAAAGCCAGGCCCTGGTGCATGAGTCTGCACATCCACACCCATAACCACACACCCCTCACACTTCCTATGCTCTCAGGGCCCCACATGCCTTCCCTTTACCACCACCCCCACAGCCACCTGCACCTTTGGCTGGCTCCTATCACAACATGGCCCTGTAGTCTGCTCTCCACTGCAGGTCTGGTCATGTTTGTGCTACTGTTCCAGTCTCCCAGCCTCCACCAGAAGACAGCAAATGGACCCAGGGGCACAGAGAAGCCTGAAAGAGGTGGAAGGGACCCTCCCACTCTGGTTTCTAAGTAGAGAACTCACTCATGAGTGCCACATCCTGCAGAGAGATGATGAGCTCGCCAACACCTGTTAAAGCACCTGCAAGCCTCATCAGGGGTGGAGACTGGGGGGATGTCCTTGGCAAGTGAGCACAAGGAGCCCCTCTGTGGCCTTGCCTCTGCCAGGCTGGTCCTGCTGCCCCCGAGACTACTTCCCACAGATGATCCATGTCCAGGTTCACAGCTCAGTTAAGTCAGCAGGCAGCTTTGAGCGTGCAGCAGCAGGGATCACATCTGCATGGCAGTGGCTGAAAGGGGCAGGAACAGCTGGATGACCCAGCAGCTCCCCCAGGCAGAGCAGCCAGCTGTCTGCCAGCAGCAAGCAGAGCCAGGCCACACTGGGCCAGATGGCTCTGCAGCCTTCAGGGACTGCTCCCGTCCATCCAGGCCCCACCTCAGCTGTGCAAACATTGCCTCATCCCGACAGGACAGACCCAGCAGCAGGAAAAGGAGTCCCTATCAGTGTGTTGAGAGTGAGCAACCAGAAAGCACCACACTTGTCACAGGAGCCTGGGCCCCCTTTGGAGAGGCAGAGGAGGAAAGAGGCTCAGAGAACCCAGGAGCAGCTGAGCAGGAAGAGGGATAGTTCCATGCAGTCTGGACAGAGGGATGGCCCATGTCATCTGGGGATTCACTTTACCCTTCACCGGGGGCTCCAGCTCCACTCCAGAGGTGGAGCCTGCTGACCTGGGCACTGACCCAATCTCCCTAGTAACTGCAGATCTGCTATAAGCCCAGACTGGTGTCCCCACCCCTGCTTCATGACCAGAGCCCTTGGAAAGTACCCCCGACCCTCAACACCATCTTCCTGATGTCAGCCAGGCCCTGCTCAGTCCAGGCTGCCCATGGCCTGGATGGGCTCAATTGATTTAAGACACAGGGTCCTCCATGACACCTGACTTTATAAAGACACATCTCAGAGTACCAAATGCCACCCCCTACTCAGAGCTGAGAAGGCTTTTTCAAATACATCACAGAGGAGAGCAAATCACAAATCCTGAGGGTGCTGTGATCCACAAGTTTCCTGCCTGAACATAGGAAGTTGCTGCTCCTAATTCAGGGAGACAACCTGAGGAGGCCATGCTGACAAGGGAGAGTGCTGCAGTGTCTCTATTACTCTTCTCTGCATAATAAAAAGAAGAGAGAAAAGGGTGGTTATAGAGAGGATGGAAGTACATAAATTCCAAAACAGGGGAAAGAAAACTGTAGAGAAGTTTGCTAAAGAAAATAAAGAGATGGGGCTGGCATTGTGGCATTGTGGAAAAAGCCACAGCCTGCAATGCTGGCATCCCACAGGGCTGCTTCACTTCTGACATGGCTCCATGCAATGGCGCTGGAAAAGAAGTGAAAGATGGCCCACATTCTTGGGCCCCAGCCACCAATGCAGGAGACCTGGAAGTAGCTCCTGTATTTGGCCTGGGAAAGCCCCGGCCATTACAACTATCTGGGAAGTGAACCAATAGATGGAAGATCTCTCTTTCTCTGTCTCTCCCTCTTCCTCTTTAACTCTGATTGTCAAAACATAAATCTTTTTTTTAAAGAAAGAAAAGTAAATGAAGCGAATCCTTAATATGGGGTGTAAAACAACATCAGTTCATAAATTCTAACTAGGCTTGAAGCAAAATGCCCTGTCTACCCACAGCCCAAATGTTTTTTTTTAAGACTTATTTATTTATTTGAAAGAGTTAAACACAGAGAGAAGGAGAGACTGAGACAGGTCTTCCATCCGCTGGTTCACTTGCCAATTGGCCAATATGACTGGAGCAACACCAATCCGAAGGCAGGAGCTAGGATCTTTCTGGGTCTCCCACGTGGGTGCAGGGTTCCAAGGGCTTGGACCATCTTCCAATGCTTTCCCAGGCCATAGCAGAGTTGGATTGGAAGTGGAGCAGTCAGTTCTCAAACCAGTACCCATAGGGGATTCTGGCACTGCAGGTAGCAGCCTTACCCACTATGCCACAGCGCCAGACACCCAAAGTTTTCAAAACACAATGATTTTCTGGTTAAATTTGAGTAGAAGATTCTAGGGCTCAGCACTCCAAGTCTCCAAGCACCAAATAAATATTTAGTTGTCACTCTGGGCGAACATAGCCAGAGTGCCACCAGGCACATGAAAAACTTGGGAACAGCTATTTCATAAGTTGTAGACATGAAATATGGGGCAGTCACACAGGACAGCTGTGTCCAGTGCTCAAAGTGAGACTCAGGAGAGCAAGCCTGTTATATCCAAAGAGAAGTCAGCTTTCTAGTCCATTAAAGGGAAGCACCAGGAACACACAGCTGCTTGAAATGTAAGATGGATGCTTTATGGATGACGGATGACACCTCCGTCCTTCTCTGAAAAATATTCTGCGGTGGACAAGGGCTGAAAGTTGTGAAAATAGAATCTCATGCAGTCTGTTATGTCTGAAGCAACAGAAACCCTGGAAAATAATACCGTGGTCAGAGAGGCATAAGGAGGAAAGCAAAGACATGAGGGATGGATGGATGGATTTCTGGATGCCATCTCTTCCACCACATTCCACAGGAACTTACACTTGCTAGAGCAGGGGCATTCATTCCACTGCCAAATGACTGCAAAGGTAGCACAAGTTGGCTGTCTCAAAGGTGCCCACATTATGTCCATCAGCATCTCTGCCAATGGCCAATGTCCCACAAGAAGCAGTCTTCCCAGAGGGACAAGGCTGACTGGCAATTTGGATCAAGGAATGAATATTCCTGGAAAATCATCCTCTTTCCAGACCAGCAGTAACAGCAAATAGAAACAGAGAAGTCAGAAAAAGTCAGGGGCAGAAAAACAGGGAAGCCCCAATAGATGAGCCACTATCTTGTTGGCTTCCAGATGCTCAGGCGAGAGCCACCACAGGCCTTAGGAGCCAGTGGGCAGCAGCAGCAGAGCACTGTCACTCAGGAAAATCCACAGACGGTGTCCTGGGATCTACACACAGCTGACTTTGATCTGCACACATGCTGGGTAAAATGCAGTTGAGCCAAGGCAAAAAATAAACAAAAACAAAAAACAAACAAAAAAACCCTGAAGAACCTTCAGCTACAATATTCCCTGGGAAGATGAGCTTTGCAAGGCCAAGTCACCCAGAACAGGTGGGGGTCTCTGTAGTGAAGAAGCACCGTGCATGGTGGGCCTGATTCAGAGCCCAGTTTCCAGCTGTCTGGTTCCCCCACCCATGCATCTTCTCTTCATCTCCTCAGACAAGGCCTAGAAACAGAGGAATCCTCCCATCACACTCATCTGCACAAGGAACATCTGTACATGTGAGTCAGTGTGCAAACACATGGATACCTCCAAAACTGTGGCACAGACACACACATCTCCTGTGTCTCTTTTCAGAAACAGCTTCTATGTGAGCCAACAGACCCTGGAACTGACCAGAGTTAGATCAGACTTCTTTCCCTTTCCCTTGTAAAATTAAGACTGTACCTTTTCAATGCTACCGACAGCATTTCCAAATGTCTATGGAGGAGCTGGCTCCATGGCACAAAGGGTTATGCCACTGCCTCCAATGCTGGCATCCCCTATGAACACTACTCAAGACCTACTTGCTCTGCTTCTGATCCAGCTCCCTGCTCACACACCTGGGAAAGCAGCAGAAGATAGCTCCAGTATTTGGGTCCTTGCCAACCACATGGGAGACCCAGATGGAGTTCTGGGTCCCTCTGTCTCTCTGTCTCTCTCTTCTTCTCTGTGTCACTCTGCCTTTCCAAAAAATAAAATAAATCTTTAAAATGTACATTGGGTCAGAGATGAGAGAAAGGTTATCGCATTAACAGCCAAGATAATATAAGCTGATTTCTAGGACTCATTAACTTGAAAAACATAAATTAAACAGAAACTAAATGAAACTCAAAATGTAACCAAAAAATTATCATTTGCTACAAATTAAAATCCTTACATGCAGAGCTATAACTGAAAAAAATGTTACTACCTCTTTAAAAAAAAATGCAAAATGAAGTACTTTAATCACTCCCTCCAAATGAAGCCTCCATTAAGCTGTAGGTGAATCCTGCCACTCACTGGAGTTCAAGGACAAGGCTTCCTTCTCCAGCCCACAGCAGCTGTCAGTGGCTGCTACTAATGGGAAGATGAATGGACACCATCAGCTTCCTCACAGGGTGCCTTTCCTAGAGACATCACTGCTAAATCACCAGAGTATGTATCTCATATTAAAAACTTCTCTTCCAGATGCTAAATACCTTGCATATCACCCTCCAGCGGCACAGGGTATGTATGATCTGCCGAGGACAGCCAGCCAGCTGGATATCTCTAGGAATCCTGTTCCTGGCTGCTTCCCTGGGATGAATGGTCACAGGACATGGGTGCTCAGAACGCCGGCTTGAAGCAGCTCCTCCCAGCAGTGACACACAGCTGCTGGTCCATCAGAGGCGCCATGACAGAAAGCAGCCTGGAGACAAGCAAACCCCATACTGGGGCTGAGAGGAGTCACGTGGCAACCTTCACACCCACTGCCTAGAGTCCCTTCTGCTCCTCCCTCCTAGGCAACCTCATTATGGGCAATCAGGTCATCAACAGGGAATCAGGTGACAGCACTAATCTAACAGAACAGGGACTCACTCAACTGGTTAATCTCCTGACAATTCCACTATGTGGAAGACAAGTGCCATATTTTCCTAGGCTACATCTCTTCCCCACTGCGTGGGCATCTCTTTGGGGAAAGGGGGCACTTATATCTGGTCCTTTTTCTGTCTTACCACTCCTCACACTTGTACAGAGGCCTCCACAGACCAGTCCTTGTGCAAATTATTAGTTAGTGTGCTCCCAATGCTAAAAATGTCTTGGGCCTCAGCACCAAACAGAAAATAAGAAAACTCAGGGGCCCCCTTACTTCCAGCTACAGGGACTGTAGCACAATCAGCAGGGAGCGGCATTGTGGGGACAGTGAAGAAGAGGGGGAAAAAGTCAGCAGAGCCCGCAGAGCCCTAGCTGCCCTGAGTGCCCGTGGGGACCCTACCTTGTGGGCTGTGTTTGTGTGGAGTGGGCGCTGCAGGGCTGAGCCATCCACTGCAGCCCTGGGCTCCCTGCTGGGGGCCACCCAGCCCTGCTTCATGGGAACTGCTGCAAAATGGCCTGGTAAGTCTGAGGTCGCATGGGCTCTGAAAGAGGAAGCTAGCTCTTAACTCCAGTTCCTGGCAGTCACCCGCCTGCGTGCACCCAGACTTCTGACCAGCTCTTCACTGTGGCATTTCTCAGAAAGTCTCAGCTCCAAAACATCTGTCTGGTTCTAATGTGTTGCTCTTGCTGTTATTTTTGTTTTTGTATTTTTTTTTTTTTTGCCTTTAGCTAGTTTTTTCTTCCCGAGAGGACGGGTCCCTGCCATACTTAGAACAATATAAAAATGAACTCTCCCACCCCACTCCTCTGATTGTGGTCCAATTAAAAAAAAAAAGCGAGACCTTTAAAAACCTAGTACACCTCCTGAAAACCAGCATCCAGCTCGAATAAGACTCTACTTTCGCTTGATGCAATAAAACTTCTGCCTTTTTGCAAATTTTCCCAGGCATTTATTGCTACACTAAGCCAAAAAAATTAACCTAAAAATCCATTCCAGTAAAACTGCACACCCCACACACACCCTTCGTGACCGGGAATACCCGCTTGGACCCCGTAAATAAAAGGCATTAAGGAAACTTGAGAAAAGTGGAGTTTCGGGAGCCCCAGAGCATGGGCAAATGCAGGACAGCCTGGGTCCCTCTCAGTCCCTGCCACCACCCGATGGCACCCAGCGAGCCTGGACCCCCAGCCACCAGCAGCCCTGGCACCCAACCCCTCTGCATGGTCTCCATATCTGCCGTGAGAATTCCCAGGGAGCCCGGTGGCTCCGTTCAGGATGCGTAGGGAAGCAAAGGGACTCGCGGGAATGGTAGTGGCGATGGCTACAGACCAACAGCAGTGGAAGGAGAAGCAGCAGGGGCCGCCCTGGGTGTTGTGCTCACAAACTGCCTGGGACCACAGGTGCAGAGTGACAGACTCGCTGAGCCAGAGCAAAGTCACTGCCCTGCCTCCCAACGCTGGCTCTGGTCAGTGAATGAATTTCCGAAGTCCTGGGCCTTGGAACCACCTGTGCGCACGTATGCTCTGACATGCACACACGTGTCGGAGGCCATCCGACAAACCACATGGAGACGCAGCACTCAGTCAATTCATCACCACGTTTATTGCCTCATCGCGTTCCAGGCCAAAGTAGGGGGCCCAGCGATGAGGGACTGGAGGCCGTATCCCTGGGGAAACTCATCAGCCTCCAGCCCTGAGCACACAGAAAGACAAGGATATATACCCCAGGCCCCATACAGATAACATACATTGTGTGCAATCATGCATAGCACAGGAACAAAACAAGTTTACAAGGTAGCAAAGATCAGGGTACAAGCTCTGCTGATAGAGCAAAGAACATCATAAACCTTCATCAGAAGTCACATTGTGCCTGCAGGAATGAGTCTTGTTCCTTCAGAACAATAAGCACAGGAAACAGGATTAGATAAGGGACAGCCTCAGCCTGCTGCATCTCATGTCGGGCCAGGGCCACTAGCCCCTACACACACGCATGCAGGCCCTCGCGTATGCAGGACATCAGGGCACAAGGGACTCTGGGAAATGGAGTCCAGGACCAAGGCTTGGCTGCAGACCAGACTCCCTGGCCTTCCTCAAGGGCTTTACAGTCTCCAGCAGGTGGAGACAGAATGGGAACTAAGAGCCTTTGCTTTTGTTTACATCTCTCCACTCTTCCCCTCCAAAAATTTCAAAGATAGGTTGCTGCCCTTATTCCTTTCTTCAACCAACATCCTTTTTCAAATTTTCTTATAAAACTTTTATTTCATAAATATAAAGTTCTAAAGTACAACTTTTGGATTATAGTGGGGCTTTCCCCCCATAACCACCCTCCCACCTGCAAACCATCCCATCTCTTACTCTTTTCCCATCCCATTCTTCATTAAGATTCATTTTTAATTCTCTTTATATGCAAAAGATCAACTTAGTATATACTAAGTAAAGATTTCAACAGTTTGCACCCACACAGACACACAAAGGGTAAAGTACTATTTGAAGACTAGATTCACCATTAATTCGCATAGTACAACACACTAAGGACAGAGATCCTACGTGGGGAGGAAGTGCACAATGACTCCCATTGTTGATTTAACAATGGACATACTTATTTATGTTGTCAGTAATCACCCGAGGCTCTTGTCACGAGCTGCCATGGCCACGGAAGCCTCTTGAGTTCACAACCTCCGACCTTATTCAGATAAGGCCATAAGCAAAGTGGAAGTTCTCTCCTCCCTTCAGAGAAATTGAACCAACATCCTTAAGAGTGACACCCAGTGAAGCTGACCCCAATTTCAGGATGCTTTATAAACTCTGCCTTCTTCCAAAAAGTACCTTACCTGCTGCTTACCTGGAAGATTTCTCTGGGTTTTTACCTGTAACAGTCAAATAATACATGAGAATGAATGCAAAATAATTTTTGATGAGTTGCAGAGGGGAAAGCTTAGCATCCAGATTTGAGAATAAAATTTGTATTGGTGTTTTATTGATGTTTGGTAGTTATTTTCAATTCATTTTACATCATCCTTTAGTTCATCAAGTACAGAAAGATAAACAGGAGACCTGGATAGAGAACTAACATTCCTGAGAGACTAAATGGCTTACATCATATCTTTTAGCCCTTAGATTAATTCTGGAGACCATATTATCACTAGTTTGCTAAGAGGAGACTCAGGTGGAAAAGATTTTGTTATTTGCCCATGGGGAATATAGTCTTTTAGACCAGAAGGAACACCAGCTGAAGTCTCACACAGTTTAAGGAATCATTCCTTTGTCTTATGGCTCAGTTTCTCAAACCTCACATTTCCCAGCTGGAAAAAAATGAGAGGACCAGCAATGTAGCACAGTGCTTAAGCCACCAGCTGCAAGGCTGGCATTCCATATGGGTGCCACTTTGAGTCTCTACTGCTCCACTTCTGATCTCATTCCCTGCAAGTGTGGCTGATAAAGCACTGTACAGTGGCTCAAGTCATTGGGCCCCTGCACACATGTAGGAGATGCAGATAGAGTTCCAGGCTTCTAGCTTCAACCTGATGCAGCCCTGGCTATTGTGCGGAGTGAGCCTTCAGATGAAAGATCGCTCTCTGTGACCCCTCCCTCTGTTACTCTGCCTTCCAAATAAATAAATCTTTCCCAAAAAAAAATGTGAGAAAGAAAAGAATGCCTGTAGAAGAACACACTGCAGAAAACCACGTAGGATTGCAAATTGTCTAAAAAATGAATTACACTCAAAGTCTCACTCTTATTATTTCATGGTCATTTATTTATCTTTAATGTTAAGGTAACAGCTGTGCTCAGATATGTGTGTGTTATTTGTATTTTAAGTTTTTAATTAGAAGCTGTTTAGTTAAATAGTTAACTGGATCATTTGCAGTTCTATGTCTGTGCCTTCTGTCTCTTGTTCACAAGATTAGAATTGCTTGGTTTGGACGGTTTAAATCTTCAGCCATTCACTTCACACTTAGTATTTACTACACAAGGAAATATCGTTTGCTGGGTTCATTCTTTCCTGTCAGACTGCAGACTTCATGAGAGCAAGAACCGTGTTTGCTTTCTTTGACCCGATAACCTCAGAACCTGACAGAGTCTGTCTCTTAGCTGAATGGATAAAGGAGGATGTAAAAATGAACATGGGGCTGGTGGTGTGGCACAGTGGGTTAAGCCACTGCCTGTGACACTGGCCCCCTATATGAGTGCCACTTCAAGTCCTAACTGCTTAACTTCTGATCCAGTTCCCTGTTAATGTGTCTGGGAAAGCAATGGAAGATGACCCAAGTACTTGAGCCCCCCCATCACCTATGTGGGAGATTTGAATGGAGTCCAGGCTTCTGGCTTTATCTAGCCCAGAAGCACTGTGGCTTTTGGATGGAATCTCTCTCTCTCTCTCTCTCCCTCCCTCCCTCCCTCTCTCTCTCTCTCTCCCTGTGTCTCCTTCTCTCTCTATTACTCTACTTTTCAAATATATAGATAAATCACACACATACACACACACACACACACACACACACATATATATATATATAATTAAGGGAAGTGTGGTTATCTTCTTGGAATCATACCCACGAAATGCATAAAATCTTTATATTAATAAAAGAATTTTGGGGGTCCAGTGTTGTGGCATATTAGGCTAAGCCTCCACCTGCAGGGCCAGCGTCCCCCATATGGGTGCCAGTCCATCTCCCAGCTGCTCCATCCCCTATCCAGCTCTCTGCTTATAGTGTGGGAAAGCGGTAGAAGATGTCCCAAGGGTTTGGGCCCCTGTAACCATGTGGGAGAAAACAGAAAGCCCCAGTAAGCTGAGCTGGGAGTTGATATAGAAATTGGTGAAAACTGTTGAGCAAACTGAAGAGGAAATTGAAGAAAACTTCACCCATTAAGAGTCCAACTTATGCCAGTGGACACATGATGGGTGCCCTCTTCACTCTATTGGGCAGGTAAGTAATAGCTCCATTTTATCAATGAGAAAGCAGGCCAAGAGAAGATGATTTCACTTATTCACCAAATATATGCACAAGGAACTTACAGATGGGTAAGATTTTCCCAAGAAGCTCTGAATATCATAGGAGATGGAGGCCAATCATCATATTACACGAGGATGCTTAGACAAGGTACAATGAAGCCATAAGATCAGTCAGTATGAGAGGCAGGATTCAAATCGTGGACTATCTGGGTGTGAACTTCACCACCTTAGTGGGCCAGCTTTTAGTTGTCAGCATCCGAACACACAGTACAGTTCATAGGGGTAGTGGTCCTTGCTGCTGGCAGGGAGTTTTTGAGAGCAAAGAGAGGACTTTTGGGAATTGGGAAGCAGCATCTGCAAGTAATCTAGCAGCAATTCAGACCCAGAAGAGATGGGGATATATGTCTCCAAAGTGAACAAGCCATAGTGATCCTCCCCTTGGGAAGGACTGACTCCAGAGTCTAGTGGTGACAGTGGTTCTAGCTTTGGGAGCCACTGGAGGCAGGAAACCAGGTTGCTTATGAACAAAACAACCTGAGGGCAAGGGAGTAGAGGGCTCTTGAGCTAGGGTTGAGAGGAGTGGGCATATGCAGAATAGCACTGGTGATATGAGAATGAAGGATGCAAATACTTTGGTTAGGAGGAGAAAATAAACTGTGACAGGATTGGCTACCTTGCAAAAAGTAAACCTTTGCTTCTTTCTTGCCCTGTGAGCCCCATAGTTCAGGGACCCTGGGCTCCAACATTTCTAGAGATGCGTAGTCTGTGGCCAGTGGATGCATAGCTCAAGCAGGCCTTGTGCATTGGGACAGGCTGTAGGCTTCATTGAGTTTGTGACCCATTCCACTGGGGCATGTGCATGCACCACTCTGGACCAGCGGGCAAGGTTGGCTGAATGGCGACAGAGGAGGTGAGGAGAAGAGGTGAGAACTAGATGAGACACAGGAAGTGGAGTGTGGAGCTGCTAGAGGAAGAGCTCCACTCTTGACAGGTGGCCTCATTTGGTTTCTGATCAAATGGGAAGTTTATAAAGCTAACAAGTAAAAGGCTAATTTATTTATTTATTTTTATTTTTTCTGACAGGCAGAGTGGACAGTGAGAGAGAGAGACAGAGAGAAAGGTCTTCCTTTTGCCATTGGTTCACCCTCCAATGGCTGCAGTGGTTGGCGCACTGCGGCCGGCCCACCGCACTGATCCGATGGCAGGATCCAGGTGCCTATCCTGGTCTCCCATGGGTCGCAGGGCCCAAGCACTTGCGCCATCCTCCACTGCACTCTCTGGCCACAGCAGAGAGCTGGCCTGGAAGAGTGGCAACCGGGACAGAATCTGGTGCCCCGACCAGGACTACAACCCGCTGTGCCGGCGCTGCAAAGTGGAGGATTAGCCTAGTGAGAAAAAGGCTAATTTAGAATTTTATATATATATATATATATATATATATATATAGGCACTGGCATTGTAGTACAGCAGGTAAAGCCACTGCCTATGACTCTGGCATCCCAAATGAATATCAGTTCAAGTCCTGGCTGCTCCACTTCCAATCCAGCTCCCTGCTAATGGTCTCAGAAAAGCAGTGGAAGATGCTCCAAGTGCTTGGGCTCCTGCCACACATGTAGGAGACCTGAAAGTAGCTCCTGGCTCCTGGTTTTGGCACAGCCCAGCCCTTGCCATTGCAACCATCTGGGCAGTGAAGCAGTGGATGGAAAATCTCTCTCTCTCTCTCTCTCTGACATTCAAATAAATAAATACATTTTTCAAAAACATATTAAACTGCAGCATATGTGTCCCCAGGGAGTTCTCCCTTGCCATGAGGTTTCTCCCAGGGAGGCCATGCATTCCCAAGCCTGGCAGCTTTCTGGGCACTTGCGGGCCTGTAGAAACACCAATGTGCTGCTGCACTTGGTTTTGGTCACTGAAATTTTCAACAAATTCATATTAAAACCAAAGAGAGCCGGCGCCGTGGCTCACTAGGTTAATCCTCCGCCTTGCGGTGCCAGCACACCGGGTTCTAGTCCCGGTCGGGGCACCGATCCTGTCCCAGTTGCCCCTCTTCCAGGCCAGCTCTCTGCTGTGGCTAGGGAGTGCAGTGGAGGATGGCCCAAGTGCTTGGGCCCTGCACCCCATGGGAGACCAGGATAAGCACCTGGCTCCTGCCATTGGAACAGCGCGGTGCGCCGGCCGCAGCGCGCTACCGCGGCGGCCATTGGAGGGTGAACCAACGGCAAAAGGAAGACCTTTCTCTCTATCTCTCTCTCACTGTCGAACTCTGCCTGTCAAAAAAAAAAAAAAAAAAAAACAAAGAGAAAAGTAAATGGGGCCAAGTGAGTGCTGAGTGCTATGGAAGACCTTTCTCTCTGTCTCTCCCTCTCACTGTCTATAACTCTACCTCTCAAATCAATAATTTCTTTTTTCACAAAAGTGATCTGAATGTCTTATTGCTCCTGAACACCGTCACCCCTACATCTTTTGGAACCTCTGCTCTGTATAGCTCATAGATAAGTATGCATGGAATCTGTACAATGTCCCCATTTTGTGGGAAAGGCAACCATGGCAGAGAGGCTACATAGTTCTGACGAGGTTGGCAGCACCAAAGAGAAGGCCCCTGATGCTTCCAGCAAGAGCAACCTCCCAAACAACATCCAGCAATGCAACCAGACAAAGAGGCCCAGGAGGCTCAGCAGCCCAAGGCACAGGGAATCACTGAGATTCAAATCATTGAAAACTCTGGTATACTGGAAAAGGGAACGAGAGTGGAAAGATCCAGGCCAACTTTGGAGAAGCAGAGACTTAAAAATAGTGGAAATTTGGCCAGCACTGTGGCTTAACAGGCTAATCCTCCGCCTTGCGGTGCCGGCACACCGGATTCTAGTCCCGGTTGGGGCACCGGATTCTATCCCAGTTGCCCCTCTTCCAGGCCAGCTCTCTGCTATGGCCCGGGAAGGCAGTGGAGGATGGCCCAAGTCCTTGGGCCCTGCACCAACATAGGAGACCAGGAAAAGCACCTGGCTCCTGGCTTCGGATCAGCGAGATGCGCCGGCCACGGCGGCCATTGGAGGGTGAACCAATGGCAAAAGGAAGACCTTTCTCTCTGTCTCTCTCTCACTATCCACTCTGCCTGTCCAAGAAAAACAAAACAAAACAAAACAAAATAGTGGAAATTTGAATCTTGTTTTCTTCTCTCTCTGGATGGTGGAGGCAGACTGAGGATGGCCGGTGCTGGCCAGGACACAAGAAGCATTTGTTTTCTCTTCTCCAGGAGGAGAAGATATGTGTGAATGTAATGTTCTGGGTCACTGTCCAGAGCACTCACTGCACACAGATCAAGGATTCCCTTGTCACCAGAATCCCCGGTGCCCCCACCAGCTTCTGCCTACAGGTGACACTTGATGAATTCCCATTTGGTCCCTGTGCTCCTAGAGTAGCATTAGACTGGGCACTGAGGAATGAAGAGAACACCATTCCAGGCATAGGAGGGGATTGTGGCTGAGAGACTGGGTATAGGAGACAGACATCATTTTTAAAGATTTTAATTGACACAAAATAACTGTCCATATTTACCAGGTCCAGTGTGATGTTTCAATACATGAAGACCGAATGTAATGCTCAGAACAGAGTAATAGGCATTATTTATCACCTCGGACCTTTATCAATTTGCTATAGTGATTAGAACATTCAGAATTCTCTCTTAATAGCTACTTTGGAATACACAATAAATTATTATCGTTAACTACCGCTACCCTCTTGTGTTATAAAATGCTAGTACCCATGAACCAGGTGTACATAGAGTTTTTATCCCTATTCACAGACTCTGGAAAGCATTCTTTCTGCTTCTATGAAATCAACATTTTTAGCTTCTAGATATGAGACAGAACATGGGGTATATCCTAAGAGAGGTGTCAACCTCCTAGGGGAAGGTACTCTGTTGACTTTCATTACTTGGCTGGCCTGGGAGGAGAGCTGGCCAGGTAAAGGCAGGGGGCATTCCTAACAAGAAATTTACAGTTCTGCCTGCAATGTTGCTGACCCTACTTGACCATCCCCTCAGCTGCAGTGGTCACTTTGGAAGTTGGGCTGAGTGAAGGGCTTTTCAGCTTAGAGCCAATAAGATCTGTGGCTCTGACCTGGGCATCCTTCGACTCCAGGGCAGGTCCATTTCCAGTGATCCAACTCTTGGCGAGCTGCCAGGGCTCTTCACAAGCTGACTTCTGCTGAAGCCCAGGCTTACCATATTGAAAGCCACTGCAGTGGACTGGCCTGTTGGGTCTCCTTGAGGGCAGATAACTGTACAGATCAACCATTAATAGGCCTGCCACCCATTGCTTCTGATGCCGAGCTTTCTTTTCCTCCTGGTTTGTGTTAAAGCAGACCAGAGGATGCAAGTCAAGGGAGTGCCCGTGTCCCATCTCTAATCTTCGGTGGCCTGAACTACAAGTCTATAGTCACAGGCATGTTCTGTAGTAGTTTTTCTAAGGTAGACAATGCCCATGAGGAAAATTATATTCTCACTTTAAAACTTTCTTTCCCTTTGGTCTGAAAGGGAGGTTTTTTCTACTTACTGTTTACTTCACTGATGGCGAAGTGAATCTAGCTAGGAGATTATTATTTAAGTTCTTATTTTGGCTATGCTATTACAGAAAAATGTTAGCCATCTCTTTTATAAGGTCTAAAGATTAAATTGTGCATCTTACAGATTCCTTCATAATAGAATTAGTTTCCTACCTTGAAGAGAATAGAGAAATGAAAGAAGGAGTTGGGCTTAGAATAGAGAAATGAGGGAGCAAGTCCTAGATCGCTTGCTGACAATATCAATATCACATGAATACTTAGCAAACAGTTTCAACCATTAGATAACAACTTAAGAAAACATTTACCAGAAGGTCCAATGCCTTCTAGAAATTTTAAGAATCATGTATTTGAAAACACCTCTTAAATATCTAACATGGTGTAGTTTGTTTAGCCAGTAAACTTAAGCACAACCATCTAAAATGTTTTTAGTTTCTTTCTACCAACAAGTTTAAAACATATGATACACAGATTCAGGTCACACAAATTAAAATGTATCTTTGATTGATTTTAGCAGCTTAAATTTATGGACAATCTTATCTATAAGCCATTTAAAATAAAACTCTTAATAAAATTTCCCCATGTGGACATACAATATGTACACACATATAACATAGCATAATAGACCAATATAGCAATTTTAATAATAGCTTTTAAAATCTTTAACTCTTTTTGTAGATTGCCAATTGATTTGAATTGCTTTTTGTTTTTAGTAACCTCAGTTAACCATACTTTCTCTCAGTTGGTACTGTTAATACATTATTGGCTTCATCTGTTTACAGAGCCATCCCAAAGTACTGAATACAATAGAAGTGGCTGGAAAAAGTCCATAGGAACCTATAGGAGGACAGCTAAACACAGAACCAACAATGCTTTAGTTTTATGAGCAGCAAATCATATATAAGTGTGGATGACAAAAGACTTTAAGTCGCCATGTTTAAACTTATAAACTCATCAACCAACAAGAGGCACTTGCTTACTTCACAGTATTTTTGAAAGCACCTGTAGGATTTTACAAGTATTTAACCCTTTAGGCCTCTGGGGCTTTCTCATTAAGATAACTATCATGTCTAGTAACACAAGATCATTAGACTTTTTAATTCTCAATCATTTGTATTAATAGCATTTTCCATTATAGAAACTTAAAGTTTGGTACCACGTCACATCTTGACAGTACTTCTAATATAATCCAAATAGCCTGATTAGTTGGTGTCTCCATAAGATGAGAGACATAGGTCCTTCGATTTTTTCAGTTGGGCCCAAACTGGAAAAACCAAAGTCCAGGATTTACTGGAAATTTTAGAGACCAGATTGTTTGAAACTTTGATTTTTGGAATGCCTGTCAAGAATGCCAAGAAGGCTCAAAATCCAAAATATCTGGTTGAAATAAGATTCCTTAAAATCATGACATAACATAGACCAAATTTGATCATTGTTAAAAGGTGATTATTCAAAAATCTTTGAAAATCAGCACATATTTAAATAACCCATAGCTCTTAATAAAAATTCAGCTGTTTTTGAACAATTAGAATGTAACAGACATCAAGAGAACATAATAGATTACTTTAACACATTGTTTTAACAGAGCATCAGAGTTTAATTCTATGTCAAAGAGAAATTGAGCTTCCTGTGATCTTTTGCTGTGAGGTTTCCTTCCTTTACCTTCTTTCATATTGATGACCAAGTTTCTGTGTTTCTGTGTGTAACACATCTTTAAGCATATTTTGCAGGGCAGGATGAGTGGCAACACATTCTTTCAGTTTCTGTTTGCTATTAAGTCTTTATTTCACCTTCATTCACAAATGAGAGCTTTGCAGGATATAATATTCTGGGCTGGCAGTTTTTCTCTCTTAGTACCTGGGCTATGTCTCGCCATTCCCTTCTAGCTTGTATGGTTTCTGATGAGAAGTCTGCTGTGAGTCTAATTGGAGATCCTCTAAGAGTAATCTGACGTTTCTCTCTTGCACATTTTAGGATCTTTTCTTTATGTTTCACTGTGGTGAGTTTGATTACAACATGTCGTGGTGAGGATCTCTTTTGGTCATGTTTATTAGGGGTTCTATAAGCTTCCTGTACTAAGATGCCTCTGTCCTTCTCTAAACCTGGGAAATTTTCTGCTAGTATCTCACTGAAAATGCCTTCTAATCCTTTCTCCCTCTCCATGCCTTCAGGAACTCCTAGAACCCGAATGTTGGGTTTTTTAATAGTATCCTGTAGATTCCCGACAATATTTTTTAGATTTCTAATTTCTTCTTTTTTTCTTAGGTTTGCCTGTTTCCTTTCCTGTTCTCTGTCTTCTAAGTCTGATATTCTCTCTTCTGCTTCGCCCATTCTGTTTTTAAGGCTCTCTAATGTGTTTGTCATTTGATCTATTGAATTCTTCATTTCATTATGATATCTCGTCACTATCACAGTTTCTTGTTCCACTAGTTGTTTCATTTCATTTTGATTCCTCCTTAATATTTCATTTTCATGAGAGAGATTTTCTATCTTGTCCATGAAGGATTTCTGTAGTTCAAGAATTTGTTTCTGAGAACTTCTTAATGTTCTTATCAATTTTTTGAGATCCGCTTCTTGCATTTCTTCTATCTCATCATCTTCATAATCTTGAATTGGGGTGTCTTTTTCATTTGGGGGCGTCATAGTTTCTTCCTTGTTCTTGTTACCTCGGTTTTTGCGTTTATTGTTTGGCATGTTGGAGATATTTGGTTCTTCACTGTGGTGCTTTTTCTTGTTACATTATGGCTCTATATTAAGTGGATTGTCTGCTTTCGGTGGAGCCTTAGAGGCTTGAGATGAGTGTGGCCTGAGAGCTGTGTTTGGTTCCTCAGGGTTGCGGGTGTGTCAAAGATGACACTCCCAGGTTAGGTGTGGTAAATCTCTCTTTCTTTCTTTTTTGATTCAAAAGGGAAGTAATTCCACACAGCTGAACATAATTGGAGGTGGTTAGCAGGCAAATGATATACCCACAGGAGCCAGAGATCAGAAGCTCTTTCCCAAGGACCACACAGGGAATCTGTGCTGCCCTCAGTGTGGGCTCCAATTCTCCTGCAGTCTCCCACTGGGTTGCCAAGTGAGATGCTAATCTCCTGTTATTTCACCCCTCCCCCCAGAGTCAGGTTCTTCTGCTAGGCTCAGGGCTGGTGCAGACCTGAGGTCGCCCTGCTTATGACGTATGTCAAAATGGCACCTGCTCTTTGTCTTGCTCGCCTTTGAGAGGTGATCGGAAAGAGAAACTTGTGTCCGTATCGGTCACTTTTTTTTTCCTCTCTCTCTTCTAGTTAGCCTGGTGAACTTTTCTCCACGGAGTTTCAAGCCTTGTTCCCTCTGGTCTCCTCTTTCCGCTTGCCCGCTGGTGTCTCGGGCTATTGAGGTTCAGCTCACCTCGCATTCCAGCGCTGGTGTGTTGAATCTGCCACTGGTGTCCCGAACTTGGGCTCCCACGCTCTCCACGCAGGTCCAATGTGAATCACTAGTTCCGGAAGAGTTTCCTCTGCTGTTTCTTCCCCTACTCTTCCTTGACCCTGCAGTATCTCCACTTTTATTAAAGTGTCTCTCCCCCGGACTAATAGTGTGCTACCTTCCTATTCTGCCATATTGCTGCTCTCCCCTCTATGGCTGTGTTATTTCACTTAGCATGCCCTGCAGTTCCATCCATGCTGCAAGTGACTGGATTTTTTTAAGATTTATTTTATTTATTTGAAAGGCAGAGTTACAGAAAGAGAGAGGAGGATAATGCATGGGAGAAAGAGAGAGCAATAGAGAGACTGAGAGAGATCTTCCATGTGCTAGGTTCACTCCCTAAATGACTGCAATATTCAGAGCTGGGCCAGGCCAAAGTCAGGAGACTGGAACTCCACCTGAGTCTCTCAAGTGAATATCAAGAGGTCCATGCACTTGGTCCATCTTCTGATGTTTTCACAAACACATTCTCAGGGTTCTGGACCACAGGTTGAGCAGTCAGGACTGGCGCTGGAGCTCATATGGTTGCCACAGTTGTGGGCAGTGGCTTAACCCACTGAACCACAACAGCAGACCCCAGAATTTCATTCATTTTTCTGACTAAATAGTACTCTGTTGTATATAACATTCATCACTCATGTGTCAATGGACACCTAGGAAACTTCTCTATCTTAGCCATTGTGAATAATGCTGTGATAACAATGAGATCACAAGCATCTACAGAAGAGGGACAGTATTCACTGCACAAGGCATTCTCAAGGGAAGGTGCTCAGCAGAGTGGCTTCACCTGGGGCTTTGGCATTTGGGATAGGTGAAGATGGGTCATTGACCAGCTCCTAAGAATGAGGGAAAAGATGCAGCCAAGAGGATGCTGGCCAGGATGGAGCTGTGAGAACAGCAGTCCACCATAAGGTGCATGAAAATCTAAGCCAGCCTATAGGCATCAGAATGGGGAAAGGAGTTAGGGGAATTACTATCGAACAGGTCCTTATTATGCCAGGCAGGTGCCATGGTCTCCCTTTCATAATAGCTACCTTTGAGTGAGCACCCATTGAGTATCAGGTACTTTCTGTACATGAACCCACCTACTTCACAGTGATTACTCTGTGAGTCGGTCATTAAAATCTCCACTGTTAAATTAGGTAACAGCAAGTCAAAAAAAGTTAAGTGGCTTGCCTGAAGTTACACAGCTGGTGCAGACCCAAAATTTGAATCTAGATCTGACAGAGTTTGAAGTTAGTGTTTACTATGCTAGTCAGTCAGTCATTCCTCAGTGCCAACACACTCCCCCAGATCTTGGGCACAAGAGATTCCACTGGAAAAAAGGACGTCCTGTTAGTCATGATAGGACAGCATAAATTCTGTAACAGATACTATCCAAATCTCAGGGGTTTAAGGTAACCAATAATTCTCATCAGTGTCACAGTCTGGTGCTGCTTGGAAAGGGTGGTGGGTGGGTTGGGTTGATGGACTACTTGTACAGTCATTCCAGGGTCCAAGTTAATTTCATAGTGTTTCTTGTCCATCTTTTACATCCTTAGAATCTCATATTGAGTCCTCTGTAATCTTCCAACAGATAAGGGAAAAGGGAATATAAAGGCAGACTTTTGGCACAGCAGTTAAGCTGCCGCTTGGGACACCCTCATCTAATTCCAGAGGGCCTGGTTCAAGTCCCAGGACTTCACCTCCAATTCAGATTCCCTCTAATGCACACTCTAGAAGGTAGCAGGTGATGAGATTAAGTCCTTGGGGCCCTGACCCCCCATGGGGGAGTTTCCATCTCCCAACTTTGGCCTGGCCTAGCCCTAGCTGTTGGTGGGTATTTGAGAGTGAAGCAGCAGATTGAAGATTCTCTCTCTCTCTCTCTCTCTGTCTCTCTCTCTCTCATAAATACATACATAAATCTCCAAACAGAGTATAGGGTGGGGGCTTATCTGTTCAACTTCCAAAGGGCCTGGGGAATGTACTTCAGTGGTGAGCCCTATGAGAAGAGGAAATGGATTCAATGAACATCTGTGCAGTCCCCAGAGTATCAGCTCTGCTGATTTCTTGCTTGCGATTTTGGATGGGGTACTTAACCACTCTATGCCTTCACTTTTTCATCTATAGCATTAAGGTAATGATATCATGTATGTTATGTGACACTATTAAGCAAGGATTAATATCTGTGAATCATTTAACACAGAGGCTAGCACACAGTGAGTGCTTGATTAATGAATCAAGCTGTACTGGCACCATTTTTTAGAGACCACAAGGGATGTTAGTGTAGAAGTCCTCAGAAGTCTCAAAGGAGAGACTGTTTTTTTTTTTTTAATGTTGATTAACCCGGGCTTTCCCAACCATGTTTGTTCTGCAAATCTTTCTTTTTTTTTTTGTATGACACCTTTCAGCATCCAGTGAAACTGGTATTTAATCTTTCTGACAAGTACATCTCTTTGGCTCCATTGGAAAGATAAGTGGGTTCTAGGGGAAGTTTAGTAAACCAAGGTCTGAAAAGTAAAGATTCTAGAGAGCATTAAAATTCATCCTCTATTTGTTAAATGCTTCTGAAGCATTTCCAGACATACTCTGTTAGCTCAGTTGGTTATTACTATTCTTATGATTGTGCCTTAGCATAGGCACTGTGTATATTACCTGTATTACATACATACATACATTCTATATATATATACATATGTGAATACGTATATTTATAGGGATAAAAAAGGGAGGCTCAGTGAGGTAAAACCAGTGCCTTAGTCACAGAGCCCGTAATTGCTAGAGCTGATATCCAAGGCCAGATGTATCTGACATTGAGAGTCTACGGATTTTTAAAGAAGTGGTACTGCAGCCAGGCTCTAAAAACATAGCTCTCCAGTGGCCTTTAAAGAAAGCTGGACCTCAGCACTAACAAAACACTAGAATAGCCTGCTGCTTTTTGTCAGCCTTCTTGGGGAAGGATAATAGGTGTGTGGTTATCAAGGAGCTCTATGACATTGAGATGTAGGAGAATTTAGAGCATTGTGATTTAGGAATTTTGAGGGGATGTCAGAGGGTTCAGGGTCTGAATTACAGATAAAAGAATATATACCCTACCAACCTAAGGTTATCACAATGTCCCTGTTTAATGTATATATGTTCCTCTTTATTTTTTCCACTCTCCAATGTACTCAAGAAGCTTTAGAAAATAGAAATAGATCCATTTAA
This sequence comes from Lepus europaeus, assembly GCF_033115175.1. Classification (NCBI taxonomy): domain Eukaryota; kingdom Metazoa; phylum Chordata; class Mammalia; order Lagomorpha; family Leporidae; genus Lepus; species Lepus europaeus. The sequence continues at coordinate 84,964,346 of NC_084832.1, forward strand.
AGTTTTAATTCTGAAAAAAAATTTGCTCTTTGTAATGTGCAGGACCATTCTCCTTTGAGGGGAGACACAGATGCTTACCAGAATCTAGGTTGAAAATGATGTAAAAAGGAATTATGATAAATAGATACTTTGCAATTAAAAAATCTGCTATTGGACAACTATTTTTGCTATACTCGGCAGATCCAAATAGGATGCTCATTTCTTGCTGATATTGTTATTAGAATTTATTCTTTGTAACACTTTTTTGCAGACATGTATTTACTTGAATGGAAGAGTGAGAGAGTGAGATCACATCTGCTGGTTCACTCTTCAAGATTCCTCCAAGAACTTGAGCTGGGCCAGGCAGGATCCAGGAACCTGGAGCTCTATTCAGGGCCCTGACCTGGGTGGCCATGGCAGGGACTCCAGGAATAGGATCATGAACCACCTCATTCTCATGTGCATTAGCAAGAAGCTGGGTTAGATGCAGAGTTTACAGGCCTCCCAATGGCACTTGGATATGGATGCCATTGTCTCCTGTGGCGGCTTCACCTGCTGCACATTCACACCTGCTGCAACTTCTGCTTTTTAACTGCGTCCAACTTCTGGAATTCTTTCTTGGTACTGCTTTTCTGTATTGGAATAGTCGTGAATAGAGGATAAGTGTGTGCATCGATTTCACATTCACAGTCATCAATCTTTTCACGAATGGATCAGTATCAACATGTTATAGATGTGACATCCAGATGAGGGTTAGGAGAAGAGGAGGAGAATGATATCAACCCAGGACTCTGAGGAACTGACTGACAATCACTGGTTAGAGTTTTAGCAATCATTTTGCTAATGTGAAACGCAAGGTAAACAGGAACAACAGTTTGGTTGAGTAGTGTATCAGCAGTCAAAACTGATTCTAGAAATGAAATGTGTGACTGCCTTAGTGGTATCTATACTCTGTGTGTGTGTCAAGTCATGGCTTACTTTGTTACATTCCCATGGAAACCGACTAGGACCCCGGGGGATCTGGAGGGAGAATCCACTGTGGGATCAGGCGATTCCGAGAGAGGGGTTTCAAGGGAGTTGACTCTGGATGAGGCCTTCAGCGTCCTGACACTCTGCACCTGCTTAGTCGCGTCAGACTCCAGGGACCGCTTTCCCAAAACATCACCAATGCTTAGTCAAGACCTACTGAGCTTGGAAAGCAACCCAAGTGCAGGGATTCCACCTGCACATGAGCACTGAGCACTCCTGGCTGCCAGGATTCTGTGCGCATGCGCAGCCCACAGAGCTTGTGAGGGAGGTGAGCCTGTGCTGTTGTGTGTGCAGGCGTTGCTTGGCAACACTTACTGTGAGCTCAGAGAAGCACCCTGAGCCCCTGGCTTGCGGCTACACACAGCTGCTACAGGTTCCTCAGGCCTTGGAGTCTGTGAGAAGTGGCCGCCAGTCTCAGCCCAGGAGAAGGCTTTCTCCTTCCCATTTCGGAAGGGAGATCAGGTGTGAAAATGGTGGGTAGGATGAAATCCAAGTCCGGGGTCTGCCAGCACAGGTGAAGCGGCCCCAGACCACCTTAGGTACGGACTCTGTGACCCACCTCGTCCTTGAATAGTTCATCCATTTTCACAGCTTTTGGATGGGCTGTGGAGGTGTTTCCGAGGGTCTAATCATGTCACCTGCAGATATGGACTTTTGGTTTTTCTTTTAATCCTACACCCTGTAAGTGAGAGCCCTGCTTTGTCCAGGCCCTCTAAGAGTGAGAGACTTGGTTTGTCATGGCCCTGTGGCTGTTGCAGTCTTGCTTTGTCCTGCCCTCTGGGCGTGGCAGGCCTGCTTTGTACCACCCCTCTGGTTGTAACAGTCTTGCTTATTCCTGTCCCCTGGGAGTGACAGCCCTGCTTTATTCTGCCCCTGTGGGAGTACAGCCCTGCTTAGTCCCGCCCCCTTGGAATGACAGCTGTGCTTTGTTCCACCCTCTGGTAGTGACAAACTTGCTTTGTAATGCCCCCTGGAACTGACAGTCTGTCTTTGCCCAGCCCCTCTGGGTGTGACAGACCTGCTTTGTCCTGATCCCCTTGAGTGACAGCCCTGCTTTATCCAGCCCCTTTGGGAGTGAGAGCCCTGCTTTGTCCAGCCCCTCTCAGAGTATCTGCCCTGCTTTGTCCCGGCCCTTTGCCTGTGGCAGTCTTGCTTTTTCCGCCCCTCTGGGCATGGCAGCCCTGCTTTGTACCGCCCCTCTGGTTGTGACAGTACTGCTTTGTCCCGAGAGCCCTGGGCGTAGCAGCCCTGCTTTCCTTGACCCCTGCGATTGACAGTTACTGCTTTGTTCTTCCCCTTGGTGCATGGCAGCCCTGCTTCATACCGCCCCAATTGTTGTGACAGTCATGCTTGTCCCTACCCCTGGGAGTGACAGCCCTGCTTTATTCTCCCCCTGTGGGAGTGTCAGCCCTGTTTTGTCCCCCCCCCCCGGGTGTGAAAGCCCTGCTTTATCCCACCCCTTTGGGAGTGAGAGCCCTACTTTGTCCAGGATCTCTGAATGACAGCCCTTCTTTGTCCTACCCCCTGGGACTGACAGCCCTGCTTTGTCCCACCAACTGGGACAGAGAGCCCTGCTTTGTCCAGCCCCTCAGAGTATCTGCCCTGCATTGTCCCAGTCCTTTGACTGCGACAGTCTTCTTTGTCCCACCCCTCTGGTCGTGACAGACCTGCTTTGTTCCGCCCTTCTGGCTATGGCAATCTTGCTTTGTTCTCCCCCTCTGGTTGTGGCAGTCCTGCTTGTCCCACCCTCTGGGTGTGGCTGCCCTGCTTTCCAGACCCCTGTGATTGACAGTACTGCTTTGTTCTGCTCCTCTGTGCATGGTAGCCCTGCTTTGTACCACCCCTCCATTTGTGACAGTCTGCTTGTTCCCGCCCAATGGGACTGACAACCCTGCTTTGTCCTGCCTTCTGGGAGTGACAGCCTTGCTTTGTCCTGCCCTCTGGGAGTGAGAGCCCTGCTTTGTCCAGCCCCTCTCCGAGTATCTGCCCTGCTTTGTCTGGGCTCTTTTTTTATGGCAATCTTGCTTTGTACTGCCCCTCTGGATGTGGCAGTCCTGCTTTGTCCCACACCCTGGGGGTGACAGCCCTGCTTTCCCTGACCCCTGAGATTGACAGAACTGCTTTGTTCTGCCCCTCTGTGCCTGGCAGCCCTGCTTTGTACTGCCCTTCCAGTTGTGACAGTCTTGCTTGGTCCCGCCCCCTGGGAGTGACAGCCCTGCTTTTTTCCACCCCTGTGGCAGTGACAGCCATGCTTTGTCCTACCCCTCTGAGAGTGACAGTGCCATTTGTGACTCCTGATGGCTTCCTCTTTTTCAAATTGCTCTTCAGAAGGCTTCCAATACTCCATGAAATAAGAGCGGTGGGAGTTGATATCTTTGTCTGCTTCCCGGTCTGAGGGGAACTGATAGATGACTTTGCTCTTCTAGTTTTCCCCCACCTGTTCCTCCACTTGAATAATGGGTAAAATCAAGCTTTCGTCCTTTTGGCTTCTGTTTGGAATGTGACTGTTACTTGATAGTCCCAGGAAGTGTTGCTTTCCTGAGTGAGTGGGTAAATCAGTGAATCAACACAATGCTTCCTGAAGTCGTATTATTGCCCTGTAATGGGAACGAGTGGCCAAACATGTCATTGGAAAAATGTTGACATTCATGAAAATTTTATGTGAGAAAAGGGTATAATGACAAATTGACTTTAGTTGGTTAAACTTGAAAGAATAATCTGGGTGCAATTCATTATATATCTATACCATTTTGCTCTATGCAGCTTCACCTGCTGCACCTTCATACGTGCTGCAACTTCTGCTTCTTTAACTGCTTCCAACTTCCGGAATTCTTTCTTGGTACTGCTTTTCTGTATTGAAATAGTCATGAATAGAGCATAAGTGTGTGCATCGGCAGCCATTGGGGGGTGAACCAATGACAAAGTAAGACCTTGCTCTCTGTCTCTCATATATATATTTATATATGGATATCCTTTGGGACATACTGTTCTCTTCCGTATTGTTCATATCCTCATAATCAAAAGATCACATCAACTCCACATCTTAGGAACTTCTCAAACCTATATTCTTTGCAACATTTTGGCTGCTTTTGTGCTTGTATGCATCCATTCCCAGCTGCCCTGTCACCATAACTTCCTACAAACCAACCTCAAATTCACGATCCACTGGGTTGTTCTGACAAGCTGCAATGTCTCCTGAGACAGTGGATTAAGATTACCTGTAATCTTACAGAGGGTACCTGGTTCTTGATGAGCTGGTCTCCAACTATACCACATCCCTTTCTAGTCCATGAGGCTCCATTTCATGCTTTCCACTCCATTAGCACTGAAAGGTTTGCACTTGCAAGCATATGCAATCTATTGAATGTGTTCATACTCTTTGTTCTCAGTCTCCAATGCTTTTCACCTTCTCTTTCACCCTTCTCACCAGTCAAGGCAGTCTAAGGGCAGACATGTGGCCTAGCAATTAAAAACACATGTATTCCATATTGAGGTACCTGGTTTCATTACCCAGCGCTAGTGAGTGAGTCTGGCTTCCTGCCAGCACAGACCTTTGGGAGGCCATAGGTGACAGTTCAAGCAGTTGGGTCCCTGACTAAGAACTTCTGGGAGCAGATGTATCTGACCTCACCCTAGGCTTACTCCGGACTTACTCTCATTATTCTGGCCACCAGAAGCCAGAGAGCAGAGTTAATTAAATATGGAAGGAAAAAAAGGGAAGTAAATCTTGACTTCCAATTTTTTACTTTGTAAAAATATTTGATATTATTATCCAACTATACACCTCATTTCTCTGTCATTCAAAGCAAGCACATGTGACTTTCTTTAAGAAACGTAAACATTGTTTTCCAGGACATATTTTAGCTGCTTTGGATTGATATGAGAATGTGAAGCAGGAAAAAACAATTTCATTTATTTAACAAACAGTCTTCCATTTCTGAGTTGCATAAAACATTTTCCGATGCAATACAGCACTCTACATTTGGTAATATAATTCTAGAAGATTCCAAGCTTTTCAGTGTTTGGTCATCATCTTTTTTTTTTAAAGGACAGTTGGGATTCAGGTAACCTCTCAAAGAATATGGCCTAATTTACAGCTCCCAGCAGTCCTGTTCTCATAGCATACATTTCCTCCATCTCCATGGAAACTAGCCATCCCTTCATATCCAGGGGTTCTGTACCTGTATATTCAACCAAGTGCAGACTGAAAATATTTGGCAAAAAGACATCTGTACTAAACATACACAAACTTTGCTTCTTGTCTTTACTGCCCACATCATAGTTCCTCACAAGTTCACACATTTTTATATTATATTAGGTATTGTAAGGCATCTAGAATGATTTAAAGCATACAAGAAGAAACTTAAGCATCCTCAGGTTCTGGGATCTAAGGGTGGCCCTACAATCAACGCACTGGGGTTCCTGAATGATAGTATGGTGTCACACTGCTTAGGAAGACTTACATCTTCAGGATCTTCTATCAGGGGACTTCATATGCAAACAGAAGTTGCCGATATTACCATAGGTTCTAAAATATTAAAGTGTTCTCTAGTAACAATAAAGTAAGAATTAAGCCTAGGATTTACACTACTTTCCTTTACTCCTGGAAGGAATACTTTTCAGGCTCACTTTGACACTAGAGGGCTGAAGATCTTACTGCAGGTGCTAGGGCTTTGTGCTCAGTGGAAGGAATTTAAGGCTGTCTCTTTAGTTGTGCCTGCCCCAGCCCAGGCTTGAACTGCTGATTCCCAGGCTTGCCCTAGAACACTGTAGTCCACACACACTGGAATTTGAGGTCTCTCAGAGAACTCAGTTGCTCATTACCAAACATTTCATGAGCACCAACTCTATGCTGAGTATCCAACTCGGCACACAAATAGGAAACTGAATTATATGGTTTCTGCTGGGAAGAAGGTTGCATCATACAAAGACAATGATCCAGTATGATACAAGTCAAGTTACCCAGTGAATAGCTCTATGGAAGGCTACCTGCCCTGTCCTGGGAGGGTCAGAGAAGGCTTCCTGGAGGGGATGACACCTCAGCTACGCTTGCAGAATAAGGAATCGATAAGGGAAAAACAGGGAAAGGAGCACTCCAAGAAGTTTGGCTAATAAAGGCAAGAAACAGCCAAAAAACTCAATGTGCAGAGGTAGCTAGAAGGATGGTGCTTTTCGAGTTGGAATCCAGATTCCAAAGTTGGAAACAGGACGTGGTGAGAAAAGTGGTTAAAGGGCATTAAGTGTCAGGAAGAGTGCCAGGCCCACCATATAAGACATCTTGGTGTCTGAATTGCACATGATGGGGAGTCACCACAGGGCTTCTCCGCTAGGCAGAGAGGCTGCCTGGTAACACATTGCATGGTGGTTTCCCAGGAACCATACAGAAGGCAAGAGACTGCGGTTTCATCTAGGGAGAGCAACGGTGCAGTCTGTACACCAGCAGTGGCAGTGGGAATCAGGAAAGGAGAAGGCTTATTGGTTCCAAAACTAGGAAACCAGAAATCAGCAACACTGGGTGATCAGCTTGATGCAGGAGCTGGAGACGGCAGGCATTGAGGATGACTCCCAGGTTCCTGGGTTGACTCAGTGAATGAGGAACTGGAAGAAACACTCCCAACAGCAGCTCACATTACTCCACTTTTCTTCCAAAACAGGTGCTGTAAGAACATCAGAACCAATCTCCTAAGAATCTTGGGACTGGCACTATTGTCTCTATATTTTACTTATTAAAAAGATTTATTTATTTGAATGTCAGAGTAAGAGAAAGAGAGGGCGAGACAGACAGAAAAACAGAGAGGGGGCCAGGGCTGTGGCATAGCTTGTAAAGCCACCACCTGTGGCACCACCATCCAAACTGGGCACCAGCTCAAGTCCTGGCTGCTCCAATTCTGATGCAGCTCCCTGCTAATAGCCTGGAAAAGCAGTGAAAGATATATCAAGTTGTTGCAGACACAGATGAAGCTCTGGCTTTGACCTGGCCCAGTCCTGGCTGTTGGAACCATTTGGGAAGTGGAACAGCAGATGGAAGATATTTATGGACTCTCTCTCTCTCTCTCTCTCCATCTCTCTCTCTCCATCTCTCTCTCTCTCTCTCCATCTCTCTCTCTCTCTCTCTCTGTAGCATTCTGCCTTTCAAATAAATAGTTCTTTTTAGAAGGCATTCATTTGAGAGAGAGAGAGAGAGAGAGAGAGAGAGAGAGAGAGATAGGTAGATGGACTTCAGTAGGGAACATTTTGTTCTGTGCTGGAAAATGCTAATTTTTTCCACAAGAAGACAAAACCTCTACATGCTGGTGTTTCTAGGGAGAAAGCTAGAGCAACTGCAGGTACAAACATGATATTTATGCTAGTAAACATGACATTTTATCCACTTGCCCAAGAAAAAGACTGTGCTTTTCTCCAAAACCACTTTGTGAATTTCTGGGTCCATTGCACACTAATGCATAACACTTTGTCCGCATATGAGGGGATCAAACCAGAAATATCCGGCTGTGTTGTGGCTAACTCAATCCCAATCTTGCTACAGCCTGTGTTTTTTTTTTCTGGATATTATCAATGGACTTTACGGTTTGGAATGCATTTTAGCTTGGAGTATGTTGTTTTGCTCTGGCATACAATAATTAGTTACATATAGACACAAAATTTCAACACATTCATGTTTTCTAGGTAGAAAGCTAGAGTAACTGCTGAAAACATGATATGTATGCTTGTATACATGACATTGAATCCACTTGCCCAGCAAAAAGACTGTGCTAATCTCCAAAACCAGTTTGACTGTGATATTCTGGGTCCATTGCATAGGAATCCACAATGCTTTGTCCTAATATGACTGGATCAAACCAGAAATATCCAGTTGTGTTGTGGCTAACTCAAATCCAGATCTTGCTACAGCATCTGGTAAGTTTGTGTTTTCTGGATATTCTCTATTGACGTTACAGTTTTGAATGAATTTTAGCATATAATATTTTTTTTGTCCTGGCAAATGCCAATTGGTTACACAAGAAGACAAACCCTCTACACATTCGTGTTTTTTTAGGGAGAAAGCTAGAGCAACTGCGGGAAACAAACATGATATTTATGTTTTTAAACATAACCTTTTATCCACTTGCCCAAGGAAAAAACTTTGCTTTTCTCCAAAACCAGAGGACTGTGATTTTCTGGGTCCCTTGCATACAAATCCACAACGATTTGTCCAGATATGACTGGATGAAACCAGAAGTATCCGGTTGTGTTGTGACTAACTGAATCCCAGATCTTGGTATAGCCTCTGTGTTTGTATTTTCTTGATATTATCATTGGTCCTTAAGGTTTGGAATGAATTTAGTATGGAACATGATTTTTTTCTTCTGGCAAATGCTAAATGATTCCACTATTAGACAATCCTCTACACATTCGTGTTTTCTGGGAGAAAACTAGAGCAACTTCAGGAAACAAACATGATATTTATATTTGTAAACATGACTTTTTATCCACTTGCCCAGCAAAATACTTTGTTTTTCTCCAAAACCAGTTTGACTGTGATTTTCTGGGTAGATTGCATAGGAATCCACAACACTTTGTCCGGATATGACTGGATCAAACCAGAAATATCCAGTTGTGTTGCGGCTAACTCAAATCCAGATCTTGCTACAGCATCTGGTTTGTTTTTGTTTTCTGGATATTCTCTATTGACTTTATAATTTTGAATGAATTGTATCAGGGAACATTTTGTTATGTGCCAGCAAAGGCTGATTGATTCCACAAGAAGACAAAACCTCTACACATTCATGTTTTTTTAGGGAGAAAGCTAGAGCAACTGCAGGAAACAAACATGATATTTGTGTTTGTTAACTTCATATTTATCCACTTGCCAAAGCAAAAGACGTTGCTTTCCTCTAAAACCATTTGACTGTGATTTTCTGGGTCCATTGCATACGAATTCCACAACACTTTGTCCAGATATGACTGGATCAAAGCAGAAATATCCAGTTGTGTAGTGGCTAACTGAATCCCAGATCTAGCAACAGCCTCTGTGTATGTGTTTTCTGGATATTATCAGTGGACTTTATGGGTTTGAATGAATTGTATCAGGGAACATTTTGTTTTGCACTGGCAAACACTAATTGGTTGCACAGGAAGACAAAACCTCTACACATTCATGTGTTCTAGGGAGAAAGCTAGTGCAACTGCTGGAAACAAACATGATATTTATGTTTGTAAACATGTAGTTTTAACCACTTGCCCAAGAAAAAGACTTTGCTTTTCTCCAAAACCAGTTTGACTGTCATTTTCTGAGTCCATTGCATATGAATTCCACAACATCTTGTCCGGATATTAGGGGATCAAATCAAAAATAGCTGGTTGTATTGTGGATAACTCAATCCCAGATCTTGCTACAGCTTCTAGTTTGTTTTGTTTTCTGGATATTATCAATGGACTTACAGTTTTAAATGAATTTTAGCAGGGAATATTTTGTTTTGTGCTGGCAAATTCTAATTGGTTCCACAAAAGACAAATCCTCTACACATTCGTGTTTTCTAGGTAGAAAGCTAGATCAACTGCTGCAAACATGGTATGTATATTTATAAACATGACATTGAATTCACTTGTAAAGTTAAAAGACTGTGCTTTTCTCCAAAACATGTTTACCTGTGATTTCTGGGTCCCTTGCATAGGAATCCACAACACTTTGTCCGGATATGATGGGATCAAACCAGAACTATCCAGTTGTGTTGTGGCTAACTCAAATCCAGTTCTTGCAACAGCCTCTGTGTTTGTTTTTTTCTGGATATTAGCAATGGACTTTATGGTTTGGAATGCATTTTAGCAGAGAATAATTTTTTGATGCTGGCAAATGCTAATTGGTTCCACATGTAGAAAATACCTCTACATATTCATGTTTTCTAGGGAGAAATCTAGAGCAACTTCAGGAAACAAACATGATATTTATGTTTGTAAACATCATATTTAAACATTTGCCCAAGAAAAAGAATTTGCTTTTCTCCAAAACCAGTTTGACTGTGATTTTCTGGGTCCATTGCATTGGAATCCACAACACTTTGTCTGGATATGACTGGATCAAACAAGAAATATTCAGTTGTGTTGTGGCTAACTCAATCCCAGGTCTTGCTACAGCCTCTGTTTTTTGTTTCTGGATATTATTAATGGACTTTATGTTTTAGAATGTTTTTAGCTGTGAATATTTTGTTTTGTTTTAGCAAACATTAATTTGTTCCACATAGACACAAAAATTCAAAACATTCATGTTTTCTAGGGAGAAGCTATAGCAAATGCGGGAAACAAACATGATATTTATGTTTGTTAACATCATATTCATGCACTTACCCGAGAAAAAGACTTTGCCTTCTCCAATACCAGATTGACTATGATTTTCTGGGTCCATTGCATAGGAATCCACAACACTTTGGATGTCACTTGAGCAAACCAGAAATATCTGGTTGTGTTGTATCTAACACAATCCCAGCTCTAGCTACGTCCTCTGTGTTTGTGTTTTCTGGATATTCTCTATGGACTTTACAGTTTTGAAATAATTTTATCAGGGAACATTTTGTTTTGTGTTGGCAAAGGCTAATTGGTTCCACAAGAATACAAACCCTCTACACATTCGTGTTTCTAGGGAGAAAGCTAGACCACCTGCAGCAAACAAACATGATATTTGTGTTTGTATACATGACATTTTATCCACTTACCCTAGAAAAAGTCTTTGCTTTTCTCCAAAACCTGTTTTACTGTGATATTCTGGGTCATTTTCACACAAATTCCACAACACTTTTTCCGAATATTACGGGATGAAACCAGAAAAATCCAGTTGTATTGTGGCTAACTCAAATACAGTTCTGGCTAAAGCTTCTGTGTTTCTTTTTGTTTTCTGGATATTCTCAATGGACTTTAGGTTTATGAATGATTTTTAACATTTAACATTTTGTTTCATGTTGGCAAAAGCTAATTTTTTTCCATATGCAGACAAAACCTCTACATATAGGTGTTTTCTAGGGAGAAAGCTAGAGCAACTGCGGGAAACAAACACGATATTTGTGCTGTATAAATAACATTTTATCCACTTGCCCAAGAAGAAGACTTTGCTTCTCTCCAAAACCAGTTTGACTGATTTTCTGAGTCCATTGCATACGAATTCCACAACACTTTCTCCTTTATGACTGGATGAATGCAGAAATATCCTTTGGTATTATGGCTAACTCAATTTCAGATCTTGCTGCAGCATCCGAAAATGTGTTTTCTATATTATCAATGAAATTTACTGTTTTGAATGAATTTTAGCAGGGAACATTTTGTTTTTACTGGCACATGCTAATTGCAGACAAAACCTCTACACATCCATGCTTTCTATGGAGAAAGCTAGACCAACTGCAGGAAAGAAATATGATATTTGTGTGGTATAAATGGTATTTTATCCACTTGCCCAAAAACAGACTTTGCTTTTCTCCAAAAGAGTTTGCCTGAGATTTTATGGGTCCATTGCACACTAATTCCACAACACTTTTTCTGGATATGACTGGATCATAACAGAAATATCTGGTTGTGTAGTGGCTAACTCAAATCCAGATCTTGCTATAGCCTCTATGTTTGTTTGGGTTTTCTAGATATTCTCTATTGACTTTATGGTTTTGAATGAGTTTTAGCAGAGAACATTATGATTTTTGCTGGCAAATGCTAGTTGGTTCCATATGCAGACAAAACCTCTACACATTCGTGTTTTCTTGTGAAAAAGCTATGGCACTGCTGTAAACATGACATTTATGTTTGTAAACATGACATTTTATCCATTTGCCCAGTTAAAAGACTGTGATTTTCTCCAAAACAGTTTGACTGTGATTTTCTGGGTCCATTGCATAAGAATTCCAGAAAACTTTGTCCAATATGACTGGATAAAACCAGAAATAACCGGATTTCTTGTGGCTAACACAATCCCAGATCTTGCTACAGCCTCTGTGTTTGTGTTTTCTGGATATTATCAATGGACATTGCAGTTTTGAATGAATTTTAGCTGAGAACATTTTGTTTTTGCTGGCAATCACTAATTGGTTGCACAAGAAGAGAAAACCTCTACACATTCATGTTTTCTAGGGAGAAGCTAGAGCAACTGTGGGAAACAAATATGATATTTATGTTTGTAAACATGGCATTTTGTCCACTTGCCTAGGAAAAATATTTTGCTTTTCTTAAAAACCAGTTTGACTCTGATTTTCTGTGTCCAATGCTTACCAATGCCACAACACTTTGGATATGACTGGATCACACCAGAACTATCCGGTTGTGTTATGGCTAACTCAATCCCAGATCTTGCTACCGCTTCTGTGTTTGTTTATATTTTCTGGCTGTTCTCTATGGACTTTATGGTTTAGAATGAATTTTAGATGGGAACGTGTGGTTATGTGCTGGCAAACGCTAATTGGTTCCACAAGAAGACAAAACCTCTACACATTCGTGTTTTCTAGGGAGAAAGCTAGAGCAACTGCAGGAAACATGATATTTATGTGTGTAAACATGACATTGAATCCACTTGCCAAGGAAAAAGACTGTGTTTTTCTTCACAACCAGTTTTACTGTGATTTTCCGTGACATTTTCACACAAATTCCACAAAACTTTGTCTGGATATGACTGGATCAAACCGGAAATATCCAGTTGTGTTGTGGCTAACTCAATCCCAGGTCTTGCTATAGCCTCTGTGTTTGTTTGTGTTTTCTGGATATTCTCTATTGACTTTACGGTTCTGAATGAATTTTAGCAGGGAACATTTTGTTTGGTGCTGGCAAAGGCTAAGTGGTTCCACAAGAAGACACAACCAATACACATTCGTGTTTCTAGAGAGAAAGCTGGAGCAACTGTGGCAAACAAGCAAGATATTTGTGTTTGTATACATGACATTTTATCCACTTGCACAAGAAAATGACTTTGCTTCTCTCCAAAACCAGATTGAATGCCATTTTCTGAGTCCATTGCATATGAATTCCACAACACTTTGTCTGAATATGACTGGATTATACCAGAAATATTCGGTTGTGTTGTGTCTAACTCAAATCCATATCTTACGACAGCCTCTATTTGTTTTGTTTTCTGTATATTCTCTATGGAATTTATGGTAGGAATGAATGTTAGCAGGGAACATTTTATTTAGTGCTGGCAAATGTTAATTGTTCCTACATGGAGAAAAAACCTCCACACATTTGTGTTTTGTATGGAGAAAGTTAGAGCATTTGCATGAAACATGGTATCTATGTTTCTAAACATGACATTTTATCCACTTGCCCAGGAAAAAGACTGTGCTTTTCTACAAAACCAGTTTGACTGTGATTTTCTGGTCCCCTTGCATACAAATTCCACAACACTTTGTCCAGATATCACTGGATCATAGCAGAAATATCTGGTTGTGTTGTGGCTAACTCAAATCCAGATCTTGCTACAGCCTCTGTGTTTGTTTTTGGTTTCTGGCTTTCTCCATGTACTTTATGGTTTTGAATAAATTTTAGCATTGAACATTTTATTTTGTTCTGTTAGATGGTAATTGTTTCCACTTGGAGAAAAATCCACTATAGATTCATGTTTTCTAGGGAGATCGATAGAGGAACTGTGGGAAATAAATATGATATTTGTGTTTGTATACATGATATTTTATCCACTTTCCCAAGAAAAAGACTGTTTTTCTCCAAAACCAGTTTCATTGTTATTTTCTGTGTGCCCTGCATATGAATTCCACAAAATTTTGTACAGATATGACTGGATCAAACCAGAACTATCCGGTTGTTTTGTGTCTAACTCAATCCCAGTTCCTGCTACAGACTTCGTCTTTGTGTGTGTTTTCTGGATATTCTCTGTGGACTTTACCATATGTAATGCATTTTAGCAGAGAACATTTTAGTTTGTGCTGGCAAACACTAATTGTTTCCACATCAAGAAAATCCTCTACACATTTGTATTTTCTAGGAAGAAAGCTAAAACAACTGTGGGAAACACATGATATGTAGGTCTGTAAAAATGACAATGAATCCACTTTCCCAGGAAAAAGACTGTGCTTTTCTCCAAAACCAGTTTCAATGCGATTTTCTGTGTCCATTGCAAATGAATTCCACAACATTTTGTCCAGGTATGACTGGATTATACCAGAAATATTCGGTTGATTTGTGGCTAACTAAAATCCAGATCTCACACAGCCTCTGTATTTGTTTGTGTTTTCTGGATATTCTCTATGGACTTTATGGTTTTGAATGAATTTTAGCAGGGAACATTTCGTTTCGTGCTGGCAATGCTTTGGTTCCATATGCAGACAAAACCTGTACACATTCATGTTTCTAGGGAGAAAGTTAGAACAACTCCAGGAAACAAACATGATATTTGTTTTGTAAACATCACATTTTATCAACTTTCTCAGGAAAAATAATTTACTTTTTTCAAAATCAGTTTGACCATAATTTTCTTTTTTTTTAACTTTTATTTAATGAATATAAATTTCCAGTATACATCTTATGGATTACAATGGCTTCCCCTTGCCATAATTTCCCTCCCACCCGCAACCCTCCCCTCTCCCGCTCCCTCTCCCCTTCCATTCACATTAAGATTCATTTTCAATTCTCTTTATATACAGAAGATCAATTTAGTATACATTAAGTAAAGATTTCAACAGTTTGCACCCACATAGAAACACAAAGTGAAACATACTGTTTGAGTACTAGTTATAGCATTACATCAAAATGTACAGTACATTAAGGACAGAGATCCCACATCAGGAGCAAGCGCACAGTGGCTCCTGTTGTTGACCCAACAAATTAACACTCTAGTTTATGGCGCCAGTAACCACTCTAGGCTCTCGTCATGAGGTGCCAAGGCTATGGAAGCCTTCCAAGTTCCCCGACTCTGATCATATTTAGACAAGGTCATAAAAGACAGGGTGAGGATAGTAACCAATGATCCTAAGAGTGGCATTTACCAGGTCTGAACAATTATACAGCATTAAGTGGGGAAGAGGACCATCAGTACACACAGGTTGGGAGTAGAGCCATTGGTGGTAGAGTAGAGGTTATGATTACAAAGGAATGAGGCCCAAGTGCGCTAGACAGGGTCTAGAACAAAGGACAGAGTCATTATTAGAGGAGCTAAGAAAGGTGCTGTCTAAGCTACAATTAAGTTTTCTGATTGAGAGGCAAATAGAACCTGATAGAAGGGGCTTGATAATAATCTGGTGGGCTTTAGGCCTTGTAAGTTAAGAGGCCCAGACCTATCTATCTCTTCACATGGGGTATATCCTAAGGGAGGTCTGTTGACTTTCATTACTTGGCTGGCCTGGGAGGAGAGCTGGCCAGGTAAAGGCAGGGGGCATCTCTAACAAGAAATTTACAGTTCTGCCTGCAATGTTGCTGACCCTACTTGACCATCCCCTCAGCTGCAGTGGTCACTTTGGAAGTTGGGCTGAGTGAAGGGCTTTTCAGCTTCGAGCCAATAAGATCTGTGGCTCTGACCTGGGCATCCTTCGACTCCAGGGCAGGTCCATTTCCAGTGACCCAACTCTTGGCAGAGCTGCCAGGGCTCTTCACAAGCTGACTTCTGCTGAAGCCCAGACTTACCACATTGAAAGCCACTGCAGTGGACTGGCCTGTTGGGTCTCCTTGAGGGCAGATCACTGTACAGATCAGCCATTAATAGGCCTGCCACCCATTGCTTCTGATGCCTAGCTTTCTTTTCCTCCTGGTTTGTGTTAAAGCAGACCAGAGGATGCAAGTCAAGGGAGTGCCCATGTCCCATCTCTAATCTTCGGTGGCCTGAACTACAAGTCTATAGTCACAGGCATGTTCTGTAGTAGTTTTTCTAAGGTAGACAATGCCCATGAGGAAAATTATATTCTCACTTTAAAACTTTCTTTCCCTTTGGTCTGAAAGGGAGGTTTTTTTTTTTCTACTTACTGTATACTTCGCTGATGGCGATGTGAATCTAGCTATGAGATTATTATTTAAGCTCTTATTTTGGCTATGCTATTACAGAAAAATGTTAGCCATCTCTTATAAGGTCTAAAGATTAAATTGTGCGTCCTACAGATTCCTTCATAATAGAATTAGTACCCTACCTTGAAGAGAATAGAGAAATGAAAGAACAAGTTGGGCTTAGAATAGAGAAATGAGGGAGCAAGTCCTAGATCACTTGCTGACAATAGCAATATTATATGAATACTTAGCAAACCGTTTCAACCCTTAGATAAGAACTTAATAAAACATTTACCAGAAGGTCCAATGCCTTCTATAAATTTTAAGAATCATGTATTTGAAAACACCTCTTAAATATCTAACATGGTGTAGTTTGTTTAACCAGTAAACTTAAGCACAACCATATAAAATGTTTTTAGTTTCTTTCTACCAACAAGTTTAAAACATATGATACACAGATTCAGGTCACACAAATTAAAATGTATCTTTGATTGATTTTAGCAGCTTAAATTTATGGACAATCTTATCTATAAGCCATTTAAAATAAAACTCTTAATAAAATTTCCCCATGTGGACATTCAATATGTACGTACATATAACATAGCATAATAGACCAATATCAAAATCCAAAATATATGGTTGAACTAAGATTCCTTAAAATCATGACATAATATAGACCAAATTTGATCATTGTTACAAGGTGATTGTTCAAGTCTTTGAAAATAAGCACATAGTTAAATAACCCATAGCTCTTAATAAAAATTCAGCTGTTTTTGAACAATTAGAATTTAACAGACATCAAGAGAACATAATAGATTACTTTAACACACTGCTCTAACAGTGCATGAGTTTAATTCTATGTCAAAGAGAAATTGAGCTTCCTGTGATCTTTTGCTGTGAGGTTTCCTTCCTTTACCTTCTTTCATATTGGTGACCATGTTTCTGTGTTTCTGTGTGTAACACATCTTTAAGCATCTTTTGCAGGGCAGGATGAGTGGCAACAAATTCTTTCAGTTTCTGTTTGCTATGAAAAGTCTTAATTTCACCTTCATTCACAAATGAGAGCTTTGCAGGATATAATATTCTGGGCTGGCAGTTTTTTTCTCTTAGTACCTGGGCTATGTCTCGCCATTCCCTTCTAGCTTGTAGGGTTTCTGATGAGAAGTCTGCTGTGAGTCTAATTGGAGATCCTCTGAGAGTAATCTGACGATTCTCTCTTGCACCTTTTAGAATCTTTTCTTTATGTTTCACTGTGGTGAGTTTGATTATGACGTGTCGTGGTGAGGATCTCTTTTGGTCATGTTTATTAGGGGTTCTATAAGCTTCCTGTACTAAGATGCCTCTGTCCTCAAAACCTGGGAAATTTTCTGCTAGTATCTCACTGAAAATGCCTTCTAATCCTTTCTCCCTCTCCATGCCTTCAGGAACTCCAAGAACCCGAATGTTGGTTTTTTTAATAGTATCCTGTAGATTCCCGACAATATTTTTTAGATTTCTAATTTCTTCTTCTTTTCTTTGGTTTGCCTGTTTCCTTTCCTGTTCTCTGTCTTCTAAGTCTGATATTCTCTCTTCTGCTTTGCCCATTCTGTTTTTAAGGCTCTCTAATGTGTTTGTCATTTGATCTATTGAATTCTTCATTTCATTATGATTTCTCGTCACTATCACAGTTTCTTGTTCCACTAGTTGTTTCATTTCATTTTCATTCCTCCTTAATATTTCACTTTCACGAGAGAGATTTTCTATCTTGTCCATGAAGGATTTCTGTAGTTCAAGAATTTGTTTTTGAGAACTTCTTAATGTTCTTATCAATTTTTTGAGATCCGCTTCTTGCATTTCTTCTATCTCTTCATCTTCATAATCTTGAGTTGGGGTGTCTTTTTCATTTGGGGGCATCATAGTGTCTTCCTTGTTCTTGTTACCTCAGTTTTTGCGTTTGTTGTATGGCATGTTGGAGATATTTGGTTTCTTCACTGTGGTATTTTTTTTCTTGTTATACTATGACTCTATATTAAGTGGACTGTCTGCTTTTAGTAGAGCCTTAGAGGCTTGAGATGGGTGTGGACTGAGAGCTGTGTTTGGTTCCTCAGGGTTGAGGGTGTGTCAAGATGACACTCCCAGGTTAGGTGTGGTAAATCTCTCTTTCTTTTGTTGATTCAAAAGGGAAGTAATTCCGCACAGCTGAATGTAATTGGAGGTAGTTAGCAGGCAAATGATATACCCACAGGAGCCAGAGATTGGAAGCTCTTTCCCAAGGACCACACAGGGAATCTCTGCTGCCCTCGGTGTGGGCTCCAATTCTCCTGCAGTCTCCCACTGGGTTGCCAAGTTAGATGCTAATCTCCAGTTATTTCACCCCTCCCCCCAGAGTCAGGTTTTTCTGCTAGGCTCAGGGCCGGTGCAGACCTGAGGTCGCCCTGCTTATGACGTATGTCCAAAATGGCGCCTGCTCTTTGTCTTGCTCGCCCTTGAGGGGTGAGCAGAGAGAGAGAAACTCGTGTCCGTTTCGGTCACTTTTTTTTTTTTCCCTCTCTCTCTTCTAGTTAGCCTGGTGAACTTTTCCCCACGGAGTTTCAAGCCTCGTTCCCTCTAGCCTCCTCTTTCCACTTGCCCGCTGGTGTCTCGGGCTATGGAGGTTCGGCTCACCTCGCGTTCCAGCGCTGGTGTGTTGAGTCTGCTGCTGGTGTCCCGAACTTGGGCTCCCACGCTCTCCACGCAGGTCCACTGTGAATCACTAGTTCCGGAAGAGTTTCCTCTGCTGTTTCTTCCCCTACTCTTCCTTGACCCTGCAGTATCTCCACTTTTATTAACCTGTGTCTTGCCGAAGAATATCAATGTGCTCCCTTCCTATTCCGCCATCTTGGATCTCTGACCATAATTTTCTGTGACCCTTACATACTAATTCTACTGCACTGTGTCTGGATATGCTGGATCAAACCAGAAATATCCGGTTGTGTTGTGGGCAACTCAATCCCAGATATTGCTACAGCCTCTGTGTTTGTGTTTTCTGGATATTACCAAATGACTTAATAGTTTTGAATGAAATTTAGCAGGGAACATTTTATGTTGTGCTGGCAAACACTAATTGGTTCCACATGGAGACAAAACCTCTACACATTCGTGTTTTCTAGGGAGAAACCTAGAGCAACTGTGGCAAACATACATGATATTTGTGTTTGTATACATGACATTTTATCCACTTGCCCAGGAAAAAGACTGTGCTTTTCTCCAAAACAAGTTTGACTATGATTTTCTGTGTCATTTTGACACAAACTCAACAGCACTTTCTGATTTTCAGTGTCATTTTCACAAAAATTCCACAACACTTACCCAACAGGACTGCATGAAAGCAGAAGTATCTGGATGTGTTGTTGCTAACACAATCACAGATCATGATACAGCCTCTGTGTTTGTTGTGTTTTCTGGATATTATCAATGGACTTTTCAGTTTTGAATGAATTTTAGCAGGGAACATTGTATGTTGTGCTGCCTAACGCAAATTGTTTCCACATGGAGAAAAAACTTATATACATTCCTGTTTTCTAGGAGATAGCTGCAGAAACTGTGGCAAAATAACATGATATTTATGTTTGTATACATGACATTTTATCCACTTGCCCAGGAAAAACACTGTGCTTTTCTCCAAAAGCAGTTTGACTCTGATATTCTGGGTCCATTGCATAAAAATTCCACAACACATTGTCCAGGTATGACTGGATGAAACTAGAAATATCCAGTTGTGTTGTGACTAAGTCTTGCTAAGACTCTGTGTTTCTGTTTTCTGGATGTTATCCGATTCTGTTGTGGCTAACAATATCCCAGATCTTGCTAAAGACTCTGTGTTTGTGTTTTCTGGATACTGCCAATGGACTTTATGATTTTGAATGGATTTTAGCAGGGAATATTTAATGTTGTGCTGGCAAACACTAATTGGTTGCACATGGAGACAAACCGTCTACACATTCGTGTTTTCTAGGGAGAAACCTAGAGCAACTGTGGCAAACATACATGATATTTATGTTTGTATATATGACATTTTATCCACTTGCCCAGGGAAAAGACTGTGCTTTTCTCCAAAACTAGTTGGACTGATTTTCTGTGTCATTTTGACGCAGATTAAACAGCACTTTCTTCGGATATGACTGGATGAAACCAGAAATATCTGGTTGTGCTGTGGCTAACTCAATCCCAGATCTGATTTTTCTGTTTCATTTTGACACAAATTCAACAGCACTTTGTCCAGGTATGACTGGAGGAAACCAGAAATATCTCGTCGTATTGTGGCTAACTTGCTACAGCCTCTGTGTTTGTTTGTGTTTTTGGATATTCTCTATGGACTTTATGGTATGGAATGAATTTCAGCAGGGAACATGTTATTTTTTTCTGGCGAACACTAATTGTTTCCACATGCTGAAAAAAACCATTACTCATTCGTATTTTCTAGGGAGACAGCTAGAGCCACTGCTGCAAACATGGTATTTATTTGTGTAAACATGTCATTGAATCCACTTGACCAGGAAAAATGACTGTGCTTTTCTCCAAAACCAACCTGGCTGTGAGTTTCTGGGTCGAATGCATCCAAATTCTAAAACACTTTTAAGGATATGACTGGATGAATCCAGAATTATGTGGTTGTTGTGGCTAACTCAATCCCAGATGTTGCTACAGCCTCTGTTTTTTTGTTTTCTGGATATTATCACTGGGCTTTATGGTTTTGAATGATTTTTATCAGGGAACATTTTATGCTGTGCTGGCAAACACTAATTGGTTGCACATGGAGACAATAACTCTACATATTCGTGTTTTCTAGGGAGAAACCTAGAACTACTGTGGCAAACATACATGATATTTGTGTTTGTATACATGAGATTTAATCCACTTGCCCAGGAAAAAGACTGTACTTTTCTCCAAAACAAGTTTGACTGTGATTTTCTGTGTCATTTCAACGCAGATTAAACAGCACTTTCTTTGGATATGACTGGATGAATCCAGAATTATGCAGTTGTGTTTGGCTAACTCAATCCCAGATCTTGCTACACTCTCTGTGTTTGTTTGGACTTTTTGGTTTTGAATGAATTTTAGCAGGGAACCTTTTGTTTTGTGCTGGCAAATGCTAATTGGTTCCACAAAAAGACAAAACCTCTGCACATTCGCCTTTTCTAGGGAGAAAGCTAGAGCAACTCTGGCAAACACACTTGATGATTGTGTTTGTATACATGACACTTCATCCACTTTCCCAATAAAAAACTTTGCTTTTCTCCAAAGCAGTTTCTGATTTTCAGTGTCATTTTCACTCAAATTCCACAGCACATACCCGATAGGAATGGATGAATGTAAAAGTATCTGGTTGTGTTGTGGCTAACAAAATCCCAGATCATGACACAGCCTCTGTGTTTGTTGTGTTTTCTGGATATTATCAATGGTCTTCACAATTTTGAATGAATTTTAGCAGGGAACATTGTACATTGTGCTGCAAAACACTACTTTTTTCCACATGTGAAAAACCTCTTTACCTTCGTGTTTTCCTGAGAGATAGCTACATCAACTCCTGCAAACATGATATTTATGTTTGTCAACATGACACTGAATCCACTTGCCCAGAAAAAAACTGTGCTTTTCTCAAAAACCTATTTGACTCTGATTTTCTGGGTCCATTGCATATGAATCCAACAACACTTTTCAGGATTTGACTGGTTGATACCAGAAATATGAGGATGTGATGCGGCTAACTCAAATCGAGATCTTGCTACGGCTTCTGAGTTTGTGTTTTCTGCATATTATCAATGGACTTTAAGATTTTCAATGAATTTTAGCAGGGAACATTTGCTTTGTGCTGGAAAATGCTAATTGTTTCTACATGGTAAAAAACCTCTACACATTCGTGTTTTCTAGGGAAATAGCTCCACAACTCTGGCAAATGAACATGATAGAGATGTTTCTAAACAACATTTTATCTACTTGCCCAGGAAAGACTGTGCTTTTCTCCAAAAGAAGTTTGACTGTGATTTTCTGGGTCCACTGCATATGAATTCCACAACATTTTGTCCAGGTATGACTGGATGAAACTAGAAATATCCGGTTATGTTGTGGCTAACAAATTCCCAGATCTGGCTAAGAGTCTGTGTTTCTGTTTTCTGGATATTATCACTGGACTTTATGGTTTTGAATGATTTTTAGCAGGGAACATTATATGTTGTGCTGGTAAACACTAATTGCTTACACATGGAGAGAAAACCTCTACACATTCGTGTTTTCTAGGGAGATACCTAGAGCAACTGTGGCAAACATACATGATATTTGTGTTTGTATACATGACATTTTATCCACTTGCCCAGGAAAAAGACTGTGCTTTTCTCCAAAACCAGTTTGACTGTGATTTTCTGTGTCATTTTGACAGAAATTCAACAGCACTTTGTCCAGATACGACTGGATGAAACCAGAAATATCTGGTTTTGTTGTGGCTAACTCAATCCCAGATCTTGCTACAGACTCTGTGTTTGTTTGTGTTTTTGGATATTCTCTATGGACTTATGGTATGGAATGAATTTCAGCAAGGAACATGTTATTTTTTTTGGCAAACGCTAATTGTTTCCACATGGAGAAAAAACATATACATATTCATGTTTTCTAGGGAGAAAACTAGAGTCACTGCTGCAAACATGATATTTATGTGTGTAAACATGACATTGAATCCACTTGCCCAGGAAAATGACTGTGCTTTTCTCCAAAACTAAATTGGCTGTGATTTTCTGGGTCCATTGCATATGAATTCCACAAAACTTTGTCCAGCTATGACTAGACCAATCCAGAAATATCTGGTTGTGTTGTGCCACACTCAATCCCAGATCTTGCTACAGCCTCTGGGTTTGTGTTTTCTGGATATTATCACTGGACTTTATGGTTTTGAATGTTTTTTATCAGGGAACATTTTATGCTGTGCTGGCAAACACTAATTGCTTACACATGGAGACAATAACTCTACATATTTGTGTTTTCTAGGGAGAAACCTAGAACAACTGTGGCAAACATACATGATATTTGTGTTTGTATACATGACATTTTATCCACTTGCCCAGGAAAAAGACTGTGCTTTTCTCCAAAACCAGTTTGACTGTGATTTTCTGTGTCATTTTGACACAGATTCAACAGCACTTTCTGCAGATATGACTGGATGAATCCAGAATTATTCGGTTTTGTTGTGGCTAACTCAATCCCAGATCTGGCTACAGCCTCTCTGTTTGTTTGGACTTTTTGGTTTTGAATGAATTTTAGCAGGGACCTTTTGCTTTGTGCTGGCAAATGCTAATTGGTTCAACAAGAAGACAGAACCTTGCACATTCATCTTTTCTAGGGAGAAAGCTAGAGCAACTCTGGCAAACAAACATGATGATTGTGTTTGTATACATGACACTTTATCCACTTTCCCAATAAAACACTTTGCTTTTCTCCAAAGCAGTTTGTGATTTTCAGTGTCATTTTCACACAAATTCCACAACACATACCCGATATGACAGGATGTTAGCAGAAATATCTGATTGTGTTGTGGCTAACACAATCCCAGATCATGATACAGCTTCTGTGTTTGTTGTGTTTTCTGGATATTATCAATGGTCTTCACAATTTTGAATGAATTGTAGCAGGGAACATTGTACATTGTGCTGCAAAACACTATTTGTTTCCACATGTGAAAAACCTCTACATGTTCGTGTTTTTCTGGGAGATAGCTACAGCAACTCCTACAAACAAGATATTTATGTTTGTCAACGTGACATTGAATCCACTTGCCCAGAAAAAAACTGTGCTTTTCTCAAAAACCTATTTGACTCTGATTTTCTGGGTCCATTGCATATGAATCCAATAACACTTTTCAGGATTTGACTGGTTGACACCAGAAATATGAGGTTGTGATGCGGCTAACTCAAATGCAGATCTTGCTGCAGCCTCTGAGTTTGATGTGTTTTCTGCATATTATCAGTGGACTTTAAGATTTGAATGAATTTCAGCAGGGAACATTTGCTTTGTGCTGGCAAACGCTAATTGTTTCTACATGGTAAAAAACCTCTACACATTCGTGTTATCTAGGGAGATAGCTGCAGCAACTCTGGCAAATGAACATGGTAGAGATGTTTGTAAACAACATTTTATCCACTTGCCCAGGAAAGACTGTGCTTTTCTCCAAAAGCAGTTTGACTGTGATTTTCTGGGTCTATTGCATACGAATTCCACAACACTTTGTCCAGATATGACTGGATAAAACTAGAAATATCCAGTTGTGTTGTGACTAACAAAATCCCAGATCTTGCTAAGACTCTGTGTTTCTGTTTTTTGGATATTATCACTGGACTTTATGGTTTTGAATGAATTTTTTCAGGGAACACTTTATGCTGTGCTGGCAAACAATAATTGGTTGCCCATGGAGACAAAAACTACATATTCGTGTTTTCTAGGGTGAAACCTAGAGCTACTGTGGCAAACATACATGATATTTGTGTTTGTATACATGACATTTTATCCACTTGCCCAGGAAAAAGACTGTGCTTTTCTCCAAAACCAGTTTGACTGTGATTTTCTGTGTTTTTGACAGAAATTCAACAGCACTTTGTCCAGATACGTCTGGATGAAACCAGAAATATCTGGTTTTGTTGTGGCTAAATCAATATCAGATCTTGCTACAGCCTCTGTGTTTGTTTGAGTTTTTTGGATATTCTCTATGGACTTTACGGTATGAAATGAATTTCAGCAGGGAACATGTTATTTTTTTTTGGTAAACGCTAATTGTTTCCACATGGAGAAAAAAAACCTCTGTACATTCGTGTTTTCTAGGGAGAAAGCTAGAGCCACTGCTGCAAACCTGATATTTATGTGTGTAAACATGTCATTGAATCCACTTGCCCAGGAAAACGACTGTGCTTTTCTCCAAATCCAACTTGGCTGTGATTTTCTGGGTCCATTGCATACGAATTCCACAAAACTTTGTCCAGCTATGACTAGACCAATCCAGAAGTATCTGGTTGTGTTGTGCCAAACTCAATCCCAGATCTTGCTACAGCCTCTGGGTTTGTGTTTTCTGGATATTATCACTGGACTTTATGGTTTTGAATGAATTTTAGCAGGGAACATTTTATGCTGTGCTGGCAAATGCTATTTGGTTC
The DNA here is from genome assembly GCF_033115175.1 of Lepus europaeus. Lineage (NCBI taxonomy): Eukaryota > Metazoa > Chordata > Mammalia > Lagomorpha > Leporidae > Lepus > Lepus europaeus. The sequence continues at coordinate 84,989,434 of NC_084832.1, forward strand.
CACAAGAAGACAAAACCTCTGCAAATTCACCTTTTCTAGGGAGAAAGCTAGAGCAACTCTGGCAAACAAACATGATGATTGTGTTTGTATACATGACACTTTATCCACTTTCCCAATAAAACACTTTGCTTTTCTCCAAAGCAGTTTGTGATTTTCAGTGTCATTTTCACACAAATTCCACAACACATACCCGATATGACAGGATGTTAGCAGAAATATCTGATTGTGTTGTGGCTAACACAATCCCAGATCATGATACAGCTTCTGTGTTTGTTGTGTTTTCTGGATATTATCAATGGTCTTCACAATTTTGAATGAATTTTAGCAGGGAACATTGTACATTGTGCTGCAAAACACTATTTGTTTCCACATGTGAAAAACCTCTACATGTTCGTGTTTTTCTGGGAGATAGCTACAACAACTCCTGCAAACATGATATTTATGTTTGTCAACGTGACATTGAATCCACTTGCCCAGAAAAAAACTGTGCTTTTCTCAAAAACCTATTTGACTCTGATTTTCTGGGTCCATTGCATATGAATCCAATAACACTTTTCAGGATTTGACTGGTTGACACCAGAAATATGAGGTTGTGATGCGGCTAACTCAAATGCAGATCTTGCTGCAGCCTCTGAGTTTGATGTGTTTTCTGCATATTATCAATGGACTTTAAGATTTGAATGAATTTCAGCAGGGAACATTTACTTTGTGCTGGCAAACGCTAATTGTTTCTACATGGTAAAAAACCTCTACACATTCGTGTTATCTAGGGAGATAGCTGCAGCAACTCTGGCAAATGAACATGGTAGAGATGTTTGTAAACAACATTTTATCCACTTGCCCAGGAAAGACTGTGCTTTTCTCCAAAAGCAGTTTGACTGTGATTTTCTGGGTCTATTGCATACGAATTCCACAACACTTTGTCCAGATATGACTGGATAAAACTAGAAATATCCAGTTGTGTTGTGACTAACAAAATCCCAGATCTTGCTAAGACTCTGTGTTTCTGTTTTTTGGATATTATCACTGGACTTTATGGTTTTGAATGAATTTTTTCAGGGAACACTTTATGCTGTGCTGGCAAACAATAATTGGTTGCCCATGGAGACAAAAACTCTACATATTCGTGTTTTCTAGGGTGAAACCTAGAGCTACTGTGGCAAACATACATGATATTTGTGTTTGTATACATGACATTTTATCCACTTGCCCAGGAAAAAGACTGTGCTTTTCTCCAAAACCAGTTTGACTGTGATTTTCTGTGTTTTTGACAGAAATTCAACAGCACTTTGTCCAGATACGTCTGGATGAAACCAGAAATATCTGGTTTTGTTGTGGCTAAATCAATATCAGATCTTGCTACAGCCTCTGTGTTTGTTTGAGTTTTTTGGATATTCTCTATGGACTTTACGGTATGAAATGAATTTCAGCAGGGAACATGTTATTTTTTTTTTGGTAAACGCTAATTGTTTCCACATGGAGAAAAAAAACCTCTGTACATTCGTGTTTTCTAGGGAGAAAGCTAGAGCCACTGCTGCAAACCTGATATTTATGTGTGTAAACATGTCATTGAATCCACTTGCCCAGGAAAACGACTGTGCTTTTCTCCAAATCCAACTTGGCTGTGATTTTCTGGGTCCATTGCATACGAATTCCACAAAACTTTGTCCAGCTATGACTAGACCAATCCAGAAGTATCTGGTTGTGTTGTGCCACACTCAATCCCAGATCTTGCTACAGCCTCTGGGTTTGTGTTTTCTGGATATTATCACTGGACTTTATGGTTTTGAATGAATTTTAGCAGGGAACATTTTATGCTGTGCTGGCAAATGCTATTTGGTTCCACAAGAAGACAAAACCTCTGCAAATTCACCTTTTCTAGGGAGAAAGCTAGAGCAACTCTGGCAAACAAACATGATGATTGTGTTTGTATACATGACACTTTATCCACTTTCCCAATAAAACACTTTGCTTTTCTCCAAAGCAGTTTGTGATTTTCAGTGTCATTTTCACACAAATTCCACAACACATACCCGATATGACAGGATGTTAGCAGAAATATCTGATTGTGTTGTGGCTAACACAATCCCAGATCGTGATACAGCTTCTGTGTTTGTTGTGTTTTCTGGATATTATCAATGGTCTTCACAATTTTGAATGAATTTTAGCAGGGAACATTGTACATTGTGCTGCAAAACACTATTTGTTTCCACATGTGAAAAACCTCTACATGTTCGTGTTTTTCTGGGAGATAGCTACAGCAACTCCTGCAAACATGATATTTATGTTTGTCAACGTGACATTGAATCCACTTGCCCAGAAAAAAACTGTGCTTTTCTCAAAAACCTATTTGACTCTGATTTTCTGGGTCCATTGCATATGAATCCAATAACACTTTTCAGGATTTGACTGGTTGACACCAGAAATATGAGGTTGTGATGCGGCTAACTCAAATGCAGATCTTGCTGCAGCCTGAGTTTGATGTGTTTTCTGCATATTATCAATGGTCTTCACAATTTTGAATGAATTTTAGCAGGGAACATTTGCTTAGTGCTGGCAAATGCTAATTGTTTCTACATGGTGAAAAAACTTCTACACATTCGTGTTTTCTAGGGAAATAGCTCCACAACTCTAGCAAATGAACATGGTAGAGATGTTTGTAAACAACATTTTATCCACTTGCCCAGGAAAGACTGTGCTTTTCTCAAAAACCTATTTGACTCTGATTTTCTGGGTCCATTGCATATGAATCCAATAACACTTTTCAGGATTTGACTGGTTGACACCAGAAATATGAGGTTGTGATGCGGCTAACTCAAATGCAGATCTTGCTGCAGCCTCTGAGTTTGATGTGTTTTCTGCATATTATCAATGGACTTTAAGATTTTGAATGAATTTTAGCAGGGAACATTTGCTTTGTGCTGGCAAACGCTAATTGTTTCTACATGGTAAAAAACTTCTACACATTCATGTTTACTAGGGAGATCGCTGCAGCAACTCTGGCAAATGAACATGGTAGAGATGTTGTAAACAACATTTTATCCACTTGCCCAGGAAAGACTGTGCTTTTCTCCAAGAGCAGTTTGACTGTGATTTTCTGGGTCCATTGCATACGAATTCCACAACACTTTGACCAGATATGACTGGATGAAACTAGAAATATCCGGTTGTGTTGTGGCTAACAAAATCGTAGATCTTGCTAAGCCTCTGTGTTTGTGTTTCTAGATATTACCAATGGACTTTATGGTTTTGAAAGTTTTTTATCAGGGAACATTTTATGCTGTGCTGGCAAACACTAATTGGTCACCCAAGATGACAAAAACTACATATTCATATTTTCTAGGGAGAAAGCTAGAGCATCTTTGGCAAACATACATGATATTTATGTTTGTGTACATGACATTTTATCCACTTGCCCAAGAAAAACACTGTGCTTTTCTCCAAAACCAGTTTGACTGTGATTTTCTGTGTCATTTTGACAGAAATTCAACAGCACTTTGTCTGGATATGACTGGATGAAACCAGAAATATTTCGTTGTATTGTGGCTAACTCAATCCCAGATCTTGCTACAGCCTCTGTGTTTGTTTTTGTTTTCTATATATTCTCTATGGACTTTAGGGTATGGAATGAATTACAGCAGGGAACATGTTATTTTTTTCTGGCAAATGCTAATTGTTTCCATATGGAGAAAAAAACCTCTACACATTCATGTTTTCTAGGGAGAAAGCTAGAGCCAATGCTGCAAACATGATATTTATGTGTGTAAACATGAAATTGAATCCACTTGCCCAGAAAAATTCTGTTCTTTTCTCCAAAAGCAGTTTGACTGTGATTTTCTGTGTCTAATGCCTCTGAATTCTAAAACACTTTTCAAGACATGACTGGATGAATCCAGAAGTATGCGGTTGTGTTGTGGCTAACTCAATCCCAGATCTTGCTAAGCCTCTGTGTTTGTGTTTTCTGGATATTATCAATAGACTTTATGATTTTGAATGATTTTTATCAGGGAACATTTTATGCTGTGCTGGCAAACACTAATTGGTTGCCCATGGAGAAAAAACCTCCACATATTTGTGTTTTCTAGGGAGAAAGCTAGAGCAACTGTGGCAAACATACATGATATTTATGTTTGTATACATGACATTTTATCCAATTGCCCAGGAAAAAGAGTGTGCTTTTTTCCAAAACCAGTATGACTGTGATTTTCTGTGTCATTTTGAAACAAATTCAACAGCACTTTGTCTGAATATGACTGGAGGAAATCAGAAATATCTCGTTTTATTGCGGCTAACTCAATCCCAGATCTTGCTACAGACTCTGTGTTTGTTTGTGTTTTCTGGATATTCTCTATGGGCATTAGGGTATGGAATAAATTTCAACAGGGAACATGTCATTTTTTTTCTGGCAAACACTAATTGTTTCCACATGGAAAAAAAAACCTCTACACATTCGTGTTTTCTAGGGAGAAAGCTAGAGTCACTGCTGTAAACATGATATTTATGTGTGTAAACATGACATTGAATCCACTTGACCAGGAAAAACACTGTGCTTTTCTCCAAAACCAACTTGGCTGTGATTTTCTGGGTCTAATGCATCTGAATTCTAAAACACTTTTCCGGATATGACTGCATGAATCCAGAAATATCTGGTTGTGTTGTGGCTAACTGAATCCCAGATCTTGCTAAGCCTCTGTGTTTGTGTTCTCTAGATATTATCAATGGAATTTATGGTTTTCAATGATTTTTTCAGGGAACATTTTATGCTGTGCTGGCAAACACTAATTGGTTGCCCATGGAGACACAAACTCTACATATTCGTGTTTTCTAGTGAGAAAGCTAGAGCAAATGTGGCAAACATACATGATATTTGTGTTTGTATACATGACATTTTATCCAATTGCCCAGGAAAAAGACTGTGCTTTTCTCCAAAAGCATTTTTACTGAGATTTTCTGTGTCATGTTGACACATATTCAATGCATTTTATCTATTTATGACTTGATGAAACCAGAAATATCTTGTTTTTTTGTGGCTAACTCAATCCCAGATCTTGCTACAGCCTCTGTGTTTGTTTGTGTTTTCTGGATATTCTCTATGGACTTTAGGGTATGGAATTAATTTCAGCAGGGAACATTTTATTTTTTTCTGGCCAACGCTAATTGTTTCCACATGGTGATAAAAACCTCTCCACATTAGGTTTTCTAGGGAGAAACCTAGAGCCACTGCTGCAAACCTGATATTTATGTGTGTAAATATGACATTGAATCCACTTGCCCAAGAAAAATACTGTGCTATTCTCCAAAACTAAATTGGCTGTGATTTCCAGGGAATAATGCATCTGAAATTTTAAAACACTTTTCCAGATATGACTGGATGAATCCAGAAATAGCTGGTTGTGTTGTGGCTTAGAAAAGCCCAGATCTGGCTAAGCCTCTGTGTTTCCTTTTTTCTGGATATTATCAATGGAATTTATGGTTTTGAATGAATTTTAGCAGGGGACATTTTATGTTCTGTTGGCAAACACTAAGTCGTTCCACATAGAGAAAAAACCTCCAATTATTTGTGTTTTCTAGGGAGAAAGCTAGAGCAACTGTGGCAAACATACATGATATTTGTGTTTGTATACATGACATTTTATCCACTTGCCCAGGAAAAATACTGTGCTTTTCTCCAAAACCAGTTTGACTGTGATTTTCTGTGTCATTTTGACAGAAATTCAACAGCAATTTGTCCAGAAACGACTGGATGAAACCAGAAATATCTGGTTGTGTTGTGGCTAAATCAATCTCAGATCTTGCTACAGCCTCTGTGTTTGTTTGAGTTTTTAGGATATTCTCTATGGACTTATGGTATGGAATGAATTTCAGCAAGGAACATGTTATTTTTTACTGGCAAATGCTAATTGTTTCCACATGGAGAAAAAAAACCTCTGTACATTCGTGTTTTCTAGGGAGAAAGCTAGAGCCACTGCTGCAAACATGATATTTATGTGTGTAAACATGTCATTGAATCCACTTGCCCAGGAAAATGACTGTGCTTTTCTCCAAAACCAACTTGGCTGTGATTTTCTGGGTCAAATGCATCTGAATTCTAAAACACTTTTCCAGATATGACTGGATGAATCCAGAAGTATGCGGTTGTGTTGTGGCTAACTCAATCCCAGATCTTGCTACACTCTCTGTGTTTGTTTGGACTTTTTGGTTTTGAATGAATTTTAGCAGGGAACATTTTGCTTTGTGCTGGGAAATGCTAATTGGTTCCACAAGAAGATAAAACCTAGCACATTCGCCTTTTCTAGGAGGAAAGCTAGAGCAACTGTGGTAAAAAAAAAATGATGATTTTGTTTGTATACATGACACTTTATCCACTTCCCCAATAAAACACTTTGCTTTTCTCCAAAGCAGTTTGTGATTTTCAGTGTCATTTTCACACAAATTCCACAACACTTACCCGATAGGACTGGATGAATGCAGAAGTATCTGGTTGTGTTGTGGCTAACAAAATCCCAGATCATGATACAGCCTCTGTGTTTGTTGTGTTTTCTGGATATTATCAATGGACTTTACAGTTTTGAATGAATTTTAGCAGGGAACATTGTACGTTGTGCTGCCAAACGCTAACTGTTTCCACAAGAGAAAAACTCTACACATTGGTGTTTTCCCGGGAGATAGCTACAGCAACTGCTGCAAACATGCTATTTATGTTTGTCAACATGGCAATGAATCCACTTGCCCAGAAAAAAACTGTGCTTTTCTCAAAAACCTATTTGACTCTGATTTTCTGGGTCCATTGCATATGAATCCAACAACACTTTTCAGGATTTGACTGGTTGATACCAGAAATATGAGGATGTGATGCGGCTAACTCAAATCCAGATCTTGCTACAGCCTCTCAGTTTATTTGTGTTTTCTGCATAGTATCAATGGACTTTAAGATTTGAATGAATTTCAGCAGGGAACATTTTATGTTGTGCTGGCAAACACTAATTTTTACTAGATGGTGAAAAAACCTCTAAACATTCGTGTTTTCTAGGGAGATAGCTACAGCAACTGCGGCAAACAAACATGATATTTATGTTTGTAATCAACATTTTATCCCCTTGCCCAGGAAAAAGACTGCTTTTCTCCAAAAGCAATTTGACTGTGATTTTCTGGGTCCATTGCATACGAATTCCACAACACTTTGTCCAGATATGACTGGATGAAACTAGAAATATCTGGTGTGTTGTGGCTAGCACAATCCCAGATCTTGCTACAGCCTCTGTGGTTGTGTTTTCTGGATATTATGAATGGACTTTATGGTTTTGAATGAACTTTAGCAGGGAACATTTTATGCTGTGCTGGTAAACACTAATTGGTTGCCCAAGATGACAAAAACTCTACATATTCGTGTTTCCTAGGGAGAAAGCTAGAGCAACTATGGCAAACATACATGATTATTGTGTTTGTATACATGACATTTTATCCACTTGCCCAAGAAAAAGGCTGTGCTTTTCTCCAAAACCAGTTTGACTGTGATTTTCTGCGTCACGTTGACACAAATTCAACAGCACTTTATCTAGATATGACTGGATGAAACCATAAATATCTGGTTGTTTTGTGGCTAACTCAATCCCAGATCTTGCTACAGCCTCTGTGTTTGTTTGTGTTTTCTAGATATTCTCTATGGACTTTAGGGTATGGAATTAATTTCAGCAGGGAACATATTTTTTTCTGGCAAACACTAATTGTTTCCACATGGAGATAAAAACCTCTACACATTCAGGTTTTCAAGGGAGGAATCTAGAGCCACTGTTGCAACCATGATATTTATGTGTGTAAATATGACATTGAATCCACTTGCCCAGGAAAAACACTGTGCTTTTCTCCAAAACCAACTTGCTGTGATTTCCTTCGTCTAATGCATCCGAAATGTAAAACACTTTTCCAGATATGACTGCAGGAATCCAGAAAAATCTGGTTGTGTTGTGACTTACAAAATCCCAGCGCTTTCTACAGCCTCTGTGTTTGTATTGTCTGGATATTATCAACGGAATTTATAGTTTTGAATGAATTTTAGCACCGAACATTTTATGTTGTGCTGGCAAACACTAAGTCGTTCCACATGGAGAAAAAACCTCTACACATTCGTGTTTTCTAGGGAGAAAGCTAGAACAACTGTGGCAAACATACATGATATTTGTGTTTGTATACATGACATTTTATCCACTTGCCCAGGAAAAAGACTGTGCTTTTCTCCAAAACCAGTTTGACTGTGATTTTCTGTGTCATTTTGACACAAATTCAACAGCACTTTGTCCATATATGACTGTATGAAACCAGAAATATCTGATTGTGTTGTGCCTAACTCAATCCCAGATCTTGGTACAGCCTCTGTGTTTGTTTGGACTTTTTGGTTTTGAATGAATTTTAGCAGGGAACATTTTGCTTTGTTGTGGGAAACGCTAATTGGTTCCACAAGAAGACAAAACCTTGCACATTCACCTTTTCTAGAGAGAAAGCTAGAGGAACTGTGGCAAAAAAAAATGGTTATTTTGTTTGTATACATGACACTTTATCCTCTTCCCCAATAAAACACTTTGCTTTTCTCCAAAGCAGTTTCTGATTTTCAGTGTCATTTTCACACATATTCCACAACACTAATACCTGATATGACTGGAGGGATGCAGAAGTATCTGGTTGTGTTGTGGCTAACAGAATCCCAGATTATGATACAGCCTCTCTATTTGTTGTGTTTTCTGGATATTATCAATGGACTTTACAGTTTTGAATGAATTTTAGCAGGGAACATTGTATATTGTGCTGCCAAACGCTGATTGCTTCCACATGAGAAAAACCTCTACCCATTCGTGTTTTCCCGGGAGATAGCTACAGCAACTCCTGCAAACATGATATTTATGTTTGTCAACATGAAATTGAGTCCACTTGCCCAGAAAAAGACTGTGCTTTTCTCAAAAACCAGTTTGACTGTGATTTTCTGAGTCCATTGCATACGAATTCCACAACACTTTTCAGGATGTGACTGGTTCAGACCAGAAATATGAGGTTGTGATGTGGCTAACTCAAATCCAGATCTTGCTACAGCCTCTGAGTTTGTTTGTGTTTTCAAGATACTATCAATGGACTTTAAGATTTGAATGAATTTTAGCAGGGAATATTTTATGTTGTGCTGGCAACTGCTAATTGTTTCCACATGAACAAAACCCTCTACATATTCGCATTTTCTAGGGTGAAAGCTAGAGCAGCTATGGGATACATCATATTTATGATTGTAAACATGACATTGAATCCACTGGTCCATGAAAAATACTGTGCTTTTCTCCAAAACCAGTTTGACTGTATTTTCTGGGTCCATTGTCTACGAATTCCACAATACTTTGTCAGGAGATGATGGGATCACACCCGAAATATCCAGGTGGTTGTGACTAACTTATATCCAGATCTTGCTACAACCTCTGTGTTTGTTTGTGTCTTCTGGATATTCTCTATGGAGTTCACGTTATGGAATGAATTTTAGCAGGGAACATTTGTGTGTGTGTGTGTGCTGGCAAATGCTAACTGTTTCAACATGGAAAAAAAACCTCTACACATTTGTGTTTTCTAGGGAGAAAGCTAGAGCAACTGCTGCAAACATGATATTTAGGTTTGTCAACATGACAGTTTATCCACTTGTCCAAGAAAAAGACTGTGCATTTCTCCAAAATCTGTTTGAATCTTATTTTCTGGGTCCATTGCATAAAAATTCCTCAACACTTTGTCCAGATATGACTGGATCAAACCAGAAATATCTGGCTAACTCAATCCCAGATCTTCCTACAGCCTCTGTGTTTCTTTGTGTTTTCTGGATATTCTCTATGGAATTTATGGTTTGTTTTAGCATGTAACATTTTCTTTCGTGTTGGCAAACGCTAACTGGTCCCCTATTCTGACAAAACCTCTAAAACATTCATATTTTATAGGGAGAATGCCGGAGCAACTGCAGGAAACAAACAGGATATTGGTGTTTGTAAACATGACATTGAATCCACTTGCCCAAGAAAAAGAATTTGCATTTCTCTAAAAGCAGTTTGACTGTGATTTTCGGGGCCCCTGGAATATGAATTCAACAACACTTTGTCCAGATATGATGGGATCATACCAGAAATATACGCTTGTGTTGTGGCTAACTCAACCTGAGACCTTGCTACAGCCTCTGTGTTTGTTTGTGTTTTCTTTATATTCTCTATGGACTTTATGGTTTTGAATGAATTTTAGCAGGGAAAATTTTGTTTTGTGCTGGCAAACACTAATTGGTTCCACATGGAGAAAAAACCTCTACCCATACGTGTTTTCTAGGAAAAAAAAGCTAGAGCAAATGCTACAAACATGATATTTATATTTGTAAACATGTCTTTGAATCCACTTGCCCAGGAATAGGTCTGTGCTTTCCTCCAAAACCAGTTTGACTGTGATTCTCTTGTCCTTTGCATATGAATTCCAGAACATTTTGTCCAGATATGACTGGATGAAACCAGAAATATGCGGTTGTGTTGTGGCTATCTCAAAACCAGATCTTCCTACAGCCTTTTTGTTGGTGTTTTCTGAATATTCTTTGTGGACTTTGTGATTATGATTGAAATTTAGCAGGGGACATTTTGTTTTGTGCTGGCAAACGCTAAGTGGTTCCATATCCCGACAAAAATTCTACACATTCGTATTTTCTAGAGAAAAAGCTAGAGCAATGGAGGGAAACATGATATTTATGTTTGTAAACATGACATTTTATCCACTTGCCCAAGAAAAAGACTGTGCTTTTCTCCAAAACCAGTGTGACTGTGATTTTCTGGGCCCGTTGCATATGAATTCCACAATACTTTTTCCGGATCTGACTGGATGAAACCATAAATATCCGGTTGTGTTGTGGCTAACTCAATCCCACATCTTTCTACAGAGACTGTGTTTGTGTTTTCTGGATATTATCAATACACTTACGGTTTGGAATGAAATTTAGCAGGGAACATTCTGTTTTGTGCTGGCAAATGCTAATGGGTTGAACATGGAGAAAAAACCACTACACATTCGGGTTTTTTTTTAGGAAGAAAGATATAGCAGCTACCGGAAACAAACATGATATTTATGTTTGTAAACATGACATTGAATAGACTTGCCAAGGAAAAAGACTGTGTTTTTCTCCAAAACCAACTTGACTGTGATTTTCGGGGTCCACTGCATAAGAATACCACAACATTTTGTCCAGATATGCCTGGATCAAACCAGAAATATCCGGTTGTGTTGTGGCTGATTCAAGTCAAGTTCTTGCTAGAGCCTCTTGGTTTGTTTGTGTTTTCTGGATATCCTCTGTGGACTTTACCATATGGAATGAAGTTTAGCAGGGAACATTTTGTTTTGTGCTGGCAAACGCTAATAGTTTCCACATGGAGAAAAAACCTCTACACTTTCGTGTTTCCTAGGGAGAAAAATAGAGAAATGGCAGGACACATGATATTTATGTTTGTAAACATGACATTGAATCCACTTGCCCAGGAAAAACACTGTACTTTTCTCTAAAATCCGTTTCACTCTGATTTTCTAGGTCATTTTCACACAAATTCCACAACACTTTGTCCACATATGACCCGAGCAAACCAGAACTATCTGGTTGTGTTCTGGCTCATTCAATCCCAGATCTTGCTAGAGCCTCTGTGTTTGTTTGCCCTGTGTGCCTGCCCTCCACAGAGGGCTTGGGAGCAGCCGGGCCCCCTCGGCTTCTGTACCCAATTCGCCCGCAGAGCGTGCCTGAACCCTGGCTCTAGGAGGCTGCCCAGCCGGCGCTGCGGACTGGCACCAGCTGCTAGCTAGAGGCAGCGGCCGGCCTGGGGAGCACACCTGCGGGCCTGCACGGGCCACATACACAGTCTCTGAGGGAAGCTAGAGCCCCCGGCAGGCAGGCAGGCAGTTTTCTGCTCTAGCTCCAGGGCAAGCCGGCACATGCATGGTCCAAGATTCCCTGCCCTAAGGGATTAGTGCGCAGGTCCGTTCCTGAGGGAGCTGCTGCAAGACACCTACTCCTGATGCCCACTGGGGCAGTCCACCCGAGATGTGCTCGGAGCTGGGCTATTGGCTGTCCCACCATAGCCTCCTGAGTCTGATCGCACATGCGTGAGACATCTTGTGTTTTGCAGCCCTTCAGATTCGGCAGTCCTGATTTCTGGAGGCCTCCTAGGTTCCCCCCACCTCCATTGGGAAGGGACGAGGTGCAGCCCCAATAACCCTGTAAAAACCTTGCGCGTGGAGAACCCACGCACACGCAGCCAGCTCCATAGGCCCACGGCCATGCCCGAACCTGCAGCCTGCCTGGAAGGCTGCAGGCACAGGGACACAGGGATGGGAGGTCTCACGGGGCAGTGTGCACTCCCAAAACCTCCCCTGGCAGCCCCTGGGAGGGAGGGTGCAGCTGGCTGCGCCTCGGCTGGCTCCCTCCCTCTGGTCGGGCATGGCAAACCCAGACCCACTTCTGTGCCCTGTGTTCCTGGCCTCCACAGCCCGCTTGGGAGCGGCGGGCCCCGTTGGCCTCCTGTATGCCATTCGCCCGCGGAGCCTGCCTGAGCCCTGGCTCTAGGAGGCTGCCCAGCCAGCGCTGCCCTCTGGCCCCAGCTGCTAGCTAGAGGCAGAGGCGGCCTGGGGAGCACACAGTCTCTGAGAGAAGCTAGAGCCCCCTGCAGGCAGGCAGCCTGCTTTCTGCTCTAGCTCCAGGGCAAGCAGGCTCCTGCATGCTTAGTCCCTGATTCCCTGCCCTAAGGGCTTGGAGGGCTGGGCGTTCCTCTGGGTACCTGCTGCTGCTCACCTACTCCTGATGCCCATTGTGGCGGTAAACGCGACATGTGCTTGGAGCTGGGGTACGGGCTGTCCCACCATGGCGGCGTCCTGAGCCTGAGCACACACGCGTGGGCCATCTCGGGTTGCCTGCAGGCCAGTAGTCTGGGCACTCCTGCGTTCCTGGGGGACTCCTAGGTTCCCCCCACCTCTCTTGGGCCTGGACGAGGCGCAGCCCCAGGAAACCTGTGCCACCTTGCACGTGGAGGCCCCACCCACGCGCAGCCAGCTCCATAGGCCCACGGCTCCGCCCGACCCTGCAGCCTGCCTGGACGGCTGCAGGCACAGGGACACAGGGACGGGAGGTCTCACGGGGCAGTGTGCACTCCCAAAACCTCCGCTGGCAGCCCCAGGGATGGAGGGTGCGGCTGGCTGCACCTCGGCTGGCTCCCTCCCTCTGGTCGGGCATGGCAAACCCAGACCCACTTCTGTGCCCTGTGTTCCTGGCCTCCACAGTGCGCTTGGGAATGGCGGGCCCCCTTGGCCTCCACTATGCTATTCGCCCGCAGAGTCTGCCTGAGCCCAGGCTCTAGGAGGCTGCCCAGCCAGCGCTGCCCACTGGCCCCAGCTGCTAGCTAGAGGCTGCGGCGGCCTGGGGAGCACACAGTCTCTGAGGGAAGCTAGAGTCCCTGGCACACAGGCAGCCTGCTTTCTGCTCTAGCTCCAGGGCAAGCCAGCTGGCGCATGCATGGTCCCTGATTCCCTGCCCTAAGGGCTGGGAGGGCGGGGCGTTCCTGTGGGTAGCTGCTGCTGCGCACCTACTCCTGATGCCCACTGGGGCGGTCCACACGAGATGCGCTCGCAGCTGGGGTACGGGCTGTCCCACCATGGCGGCGTCCTGAGCCTGAGCACACACGCGTGGGCCATCTCGGGTTGCCTGCAGGCCCGCAGTCTGGGCACTCCTGAGTTCCTGGGGCCTCCTAGGTTCCCCCCACCTCCCTTGGGCCAGGACGAGGCGCAGCCCCAGGAAACCTGTGCCACCTTGCACGTGGAGGCCCCACCCACGCGCAGCCAGCTCCACAGCCCCACGGCCCCGCCTGACCCTGCAGCCTGCCTGGTCGGCTGCAGGCACAGGGACACAGGGATGGGAGGTCTCACCAGGCAGCATGCACTCCCAAAGCCTCTGCTGGCAGCCCCCAGGAGGGAGGGTGCGGCTGGCTACGCCTCTGCTGGCTCCCTCCCTCTGGTCGGCATGGCAAACCCAGACCCACTTCTGTGCCCTGTGTTCCTGGCCTCCACAGCGCGCTTGGGAGTGGTGGGCCCTCCTCAGCTTCCATAAGCCATTCGCCCGCAGAGCCTCCTGAGCCCTGTCTCTAGGAGGCTGCCCAGTCGGCGCTGCCCACTGGCCCCAGCTGCTAGCAATAGGCAGTGGAAGCCTGGGGAGCACACAGTCTCTGAGGGAAGCTAGAGCCCCCTGCAGGCAGGCAGCCTGCTTTCTGCTCTAGCTCCAGGGCAAGCCAGCTCGCGCATCCATGGTCCTTGATTCCCTGCCCTAAGGGCTTGGAGGGCAGGGCGTTCCTGTGGGTACCTGCTGCTGCGCACCTACTCCTGACGCCCACTGGGCCGGTCCACGCGAGATGTGCTCGGAGCTGGGGTATGGGCTGTCCCACCATGGCGGCGTCCTGAGCCTGAACACACACGCGTGGGCCATCTCAGGTTCCTGCAGGCCCGCAGTCTGGGCACTCCTGCGTTCCTGGGGGCCTCCTAGGTTCCCCCCACCTCCCTTGGGCCGGGACGAGGCACAGCCCCAGGAAACCTGTGCCACCTTGCGCGTGGAGGCCCCACCCACGTGCAGCCAGCTCCATAGGCCCACGGCCCCGCCCGACCCTGCAGGCACAGGGACACAGGGACAGGAGGTCTCACACACGCGTGGGCCATCTCGGGTTGCCTGCAGGCCCGCAGTCTGGGCACTCCTGCGTTCCTGGGGGACTCCTAGGTTCCCCCCACCTCCCTTGGGCCGGGATGAGGCGCAGCCCCAGGAAACCTGTGCCACCTTGCGCGTGGAAGCCCCACACACGCACAGCCAGCTCCAGTGGCCCACGGCCCCCCCCCCCGACCCTGCAGCCTGCCTGGATGGCTGCAGGCACAGGGACACAGGGACGGGAGGTCTCACGGGGCAGTGTGCACTCCCAAAACCTCCGCTGGCAGCCCCCGGGAGGGAGTGTGCCGCTGGCTGCGCCTCTGTTGGCTCCCTCCCTCTGGTCAGGCATGGCAAACCCAGACCCACTTCTGTGCCCTGTGTTCCTGGCCTCCACAGCGCGCTTGGGAGCGGCGGGACCCCCTCGGCTTCCGTACGCCATTCGCCCGCGGAGCCTGCCTGAGCCCTGGCTCAAGGAGGCTGTCCAGCCGGCGCTGCCCACTGGCCCCAGCTGCTTGCTAGAGGCAGTGGAAGCCTGGGGAGCACACAGTTTCAGAGGGAAGCTAGGGCCCCCGGCAGGCAGGCAAACTGATTTCTGCTGTAGCTCCAGGGTAAGCCGGCTCAGGCATGCATGGTCCCTGATTCCCTGCCCTAAGGGCTTGGAGGGCCGGGCGTTCCTGTGGGTACCTGCTACTGCGCACCTACTCCTGATGCCCACTGGGGCGGTCCACGCGAGATGCGCTCAGAGCTGGGGTACGGGCTCTGCCACCATGGCGACGTCCTGAGCCTGAGCACACACGCGTGGGCCATCTCGGGTTGCCTGCAGGCCCGCAGTCTGGGCACTCCTGCGTTCCTGGGGGCCTCCTAGGTTCCCCCCACCTCCCTTGGGCCGGGACGAGGCGCAGCCCCAGGAAACCTGTGTCACCTTGCGCGTGGAGGCCCGAAACCACGCGCAGCCAATGCAGAGGCCCACGGCCCCGCCCGACCCTGCAGCCTGCCTGGAAGGCTGCAGGCAGAGGGACACAGGGACGGGAGGTCTCACGGGGCAGCGTGCACGCCCAAAACCTCCGCTGGCAGCCCCCGGGAGGGAGGGTGCAGCTGGCTGTGCCTCGGCTGGCTCCCTCCCTCTGGTCGGGCATTGCAAACCCAGACCCACTTCTGTGCCCTGTGTTCCTGGCCTCCACAGCGCGCTTGGGAGCGGTAGGCCCCATTGGCCTCCTCTATGCCATTCGCCCGCGGAGCCTGCCTGAGCCCTGGCTCTAGGAGGCTTTCCAGCAGCGCTGCCCACTGGCCCCAGCTGCTAGCTAGAGGCAGTGGAAGCCTGGGGAGCACACAGTCTCTGAGGGAAGCTAGAGCCCCCTGCAGGCAGGCAGCCTGCTTTCTGCTCTAGCTCCAGGGCAAGCTGGCCCATGCATGCATGGTCCCTGACTCCCTGCCCTAAGGGCTTGGAGGGCAGGGCGTTCCTGGGGGTACCTGCTGCTGTGCACCTACTCCTGATGCCCACTGGGGAGTTCCACGCAAGATGCGCTCGGAGCTGGGGTACCGGCTCTGCCACCATGGCGACGTCCAGAGCCTGAGCACACACGCGTGGGCCATCTCAGGTTGCCTGCAGGCCCGCAGTCTGGGCACTCCTGCGTTCCTGGGGGCCTCCTAGGTTCCCCCCACCTCCCATGGGCCGGGACAAGGCGCAGCCCCAGGAAACCTGTGCCACCTTGCCACGCGCAGCCAGCTCCAGAGGCCCACGGCCCCGCCCGACCCTGCAGCCTGCCTGGACGGCTGCAGGCACAGGGACACAGGGATGGGAGGTCTCACGGGGCAGTGTGCACTCCCAAAACCTCCGCTGGCAGCCCCCGGGAGGGAGGGTGCAGCTGGCTGCGCCTCGGCTGGCTCCCTCCCTCTGGTCGGGCATGGCAAACCCAGACCCACTTCTGTGCCCTGTGTTCCTGGCCTCCACAGCGCGCTTGGGAGCGGCGGGCCCCCCTCGGCTTCCGTACGCCATTCGCCCGCGGAGCCTGCCTGAGCCCTGGCTCTAGGAGGCTGCCCAGCAGCGCTGCCCACTGGCCCCAGCTGCTAGCTAGAGGCAGTGGAAGCCTGGGGAGCACACAGTCTCTGAGGGAAGCTAGAGCCCCCTGCAGGCAGGCAGCCTGCTTTCTGCTCTAGCTCCAGGGCAAGCTGGCCCATGCATGCATGGTCCCTGATTCCCTGCCCTAAGGGCTTGGAGGGCAGGGCGTCCCTGGGGGTACCTGCTGCTGTGCACCTACTCCTGATGCCCTTGGGGCAGTCCACGCAAGATGCGCTCGGAGCTGGGGTACGGGCTGTCCCACCATGGCGGCGTCCTGAGCCAGAGTACACACGCGTGGGCCATCTCGGGTTGCCTGCAGGCCCGCAGTCTGGGCACTCCTGCGTTCCTGGGGGCCTCCTAGGTTCCCCCCACCTCCCTTGGGCCGGGACAAGGCGCAGCCCCAGGAAACCTGTGCCACCTTGCGCGTGGATGCCCCACCCACGCGCAGTCAGCTCCAGAGGCCCAAGGCCCCGACGACCCTGCAGCCTGCCTGGAAAGCTGCAGGCACAGGGACACAGGGACGGGAGGTCTCACGGGGCAGCGTGCACTCCCAAAACCTCCGCTGGCAGCCCCTGGGAGGGAGGGTGCGGCTGGCTGCGCCTCTGCTGGCTCCCTCCCTCTGGTCGGGCATGGCAAACCCAGACCCACTTCTGTGCCCTGTGTTCCTGGCCTCCACATCTCGCTTGGGAGCGGTGGGCCCCCTTGGCCTCCTCTATGCCATTAGCCCGCGGAGCCTGCCTGAGCCCTGGCTCTAGGAGGCTGCCCAGCCGGCACTGCCCACTGGCCCAGCTGCTAGCTAGAGGCAGCAGCGGCCTGGGGAGCACACAATTTCTGAGGGAAGCTAGAGCCCCCTGCAGGCAGGCAGCCTGCTTTCTGCTCTAGCTCCAGGACAAGCTGGCTCAGGCATGCATGGTCCCTGATTCCCTGCCCTAAGGGCTTGGAGGGCAGGGCGTCCCTGGGGGTACCTGCTGCTGTGCACCTACTCCTGATGCCCTTGGGGCATTCCACGCAAGATGCGCTCGGAGCTGGGGTACGGGCTGTCCCACCATGGCGGCGTCCTGAGCCAGAGTACACACGCGTGGGCCATCTCGGGTTGCCTGCAGGCCCGCAGTCTGGGCACTCCTGCGTTCCTGGGGGCCTCCTGGTTCCCCCCACCTCCCTTGGGCCGGGACAAGGCGCAGCCCCAGGAAACCTGTGCCACCTTGCGTGTGGAGGCCCCACCAACGCGCAGCCAGCTCCAGAGGCCCACGGCCCCGAAGACCCTGCACCCTCCTGGACGGCTGCAGGCACAGGGACACAGGGATGGGAGGTCTCACGGGGCAGTGTGCACTCCCAAAACCTCCGCTGGCAGCCCCCGGGAGGGAGGGTGCAGCTGGCTGCGCCTCGGCTGGCTCCCTCCCTCAGGTCGGGCATGGCAAACCCAGACCCACTTCTGTGCCCTGTGTTCCTGGCCTCCACAGCGCGCTTGGGAGCGGCGGGCCCCCCTCGGCTTCCGTACGCCATTCGCCCGCGGAGCCTGCCTGAGCCCTGGCTCTAGGAGGCTGCCCAGCAGCGCTGCCCACTGGCCCCAGCTGCTAGCTAGAGGCAGTGGAAGCCTGGGGAGCACACAGTCTCTGAGGGAAGCTAGAGCCCCCTGCAGGCAGGCAGCCTGCTTTCTGCTCTAGCTCCAGGGCAAGCTGGCCCATGCATGCATGGTCCCTGATTCCCTGCCCTAAGGGCTTGGAGGGCAGGGCGTTCCTGGGGGTACCTGCTGCTGTGCACCTACTCCTGATGCCCACTGGGGAGTTCCACGCAAGATGCGCTCGGAGCTGGGGTACCGGCTCTGCCACCATGGCGACGTCCAGAGCCTGAGCACACACGCGTGGGCCATCTCGGGTTGCCTGCAGGCCCGCAGTCTGGGCACTCCTGCGTTCCTGGGGGCCTCCTAGGTTCCCCCCACCTCCCTTGGGCCGGGACAAGGCGCAGCCCCAGGAAACCTGTGTCACCTTGCGCATGGAGGCCCGAAACCACTCGCAGCCAATGCAGAGGCCCACGGCCCCGCCCGACCCTGCAGCCTGCCTGGAAGGCTGCAGGCACAGGGACACAGGGACGGGAGGTCTCACGGGGCAGCATGCACGCCCAAAACCTCCGCTGGCAGCCCCCGGGAGGGAGGGTGCAGCTGGCTGTGCCTCGGCTGGCTCCCTCCCTCTGGTCGGGCATTGCAAACCCAGACCCACTTCTGTGCCCTGTGTTCCTGGCCTCCACAGCGCGCTTGGGAGCGGTAGGCCCCATTGGCCTCCTCTATGCCATTCGCCCGCGGAGCCAGCCTGAGCCCTGGCTCTAGGAGGCTGCCCAGCAGCGCTGCCCACTGGCCCCAGCTGCTAGCTAGAGGCAGTGGAAGCCTGGGGAGCACACAGTCTCTGAGGGAAGCTAGAGCCCCCTGCAGGCAGGCAGCCTGCTTTCTGCTCTAGCTCCAGGGCAAGCTGGCCCATGCATGCATGGTCCCTGATTCCCTGCCCTAAGGGCTTGGAGGGCAGGGCGTTCCTGGGGGTACCTGCTGCTGTGCACCTACTCCTGATGCCCACTGGGGAGTTCCACGCAAGATGCGCTCGGAGCTGGGGTACCGGCTCTGCCACCATGGCGACGTCCAGAGCCTGAGCACACACGCGTGGGCCATCTCAGGTTGCCTGCAGGCCCGCAGTCTGGGCACTCCTGCGTTCCTGGGGGCCTCCTAGGTTCCCCCCACCTCCCTTGGGCCGGGACAAGGCGCAGCCCCAGGAAACCTGTGCCACCTTGCCACGCGCAGCCAGCTCCAGAGGCCCACGGCCCCGCCCGACCCTGCAGCCTGCCTGGACGGCTGCAGGCACAGGGACACAGGGATGGGAGGTCTCACGGGGCAGTGTGCACTCCCAAAACCTCCGCTAGCAGCCCCCGGGAGGGAGGGTATGGCTGGCTGCGCCTCGGCTGGCTCCCTCCCTCTAGTCGGGCATGGCAAACCCAGACCCACTTCTGTGCCCTGTGTTCCTGGCCTCCACAGCGCGCTTGGGAGCGGCGGGCCCCCCTCGGCTTCCGTACCCCATTCGCCCGCGGAGCCTGCCTGAGCCCTGGCTCTAGGAGGCTGCCCAGCCAGCGCTGCCCACTGGCCCCAGCTGCTAGCTAGAGGCAGTGGAAGCCTGGGGAGCACACAGTCTCTGAGGGAAGCTAGAGCCCCCTGCAGGCAGGCAGCCTGCTTTCTGCTCTAGCTCCAGGACAAGCTGGCTCATGCAGGCATGGTCCCTGATTCCCTGCCCTAAGGGCTTGGAGGGCAGGGCGTACCTGGGGGTACCTGCTGCTGCGCACCTACTCCTGATGCCCTTGGGGCAGTCCACGCAAGATGCGCTCGGAGCTGGGGTACGGGCTGTCCCACCATGGCGGCGTCCTGAGCCAGAGTACACACGCGTGGGCCATCTCGGGTTGCCTGCAGGCCCGCAGTCTGGGCACTCCTGCGTTCCTGGGGGCCTCCTAGGTTCCCCCCACCTCCCTTGGGCCGGGACAAGGCGCAGCCCCAGGAAACCTGTGCCACCTTGCGCGTGGATGCCCCACCCACGCGCAGTCAGCTCCAGAGGCCCACGGCCCCGAAGACCCTGTACCCTCCTGGACGGCTGCAGGCACAGGGACACAGGGATGGGAGGTCTCACGGGGCAGTGTGCACTCCCAAAACCTCCGCTGGCAGCCCCCGGGAGGGAGGGTGCAGCTGGCTGCGCCTCGGCTGGCTCCCTCCCTCTGGTCGGGCATGGCAAACCCAGACCCACTTCTGTGCCCTGTGTTCCTGGCCTCCACAGCAGGCTTGGGAGCGGCGGGCCCCCCTCGGCTTCCGTACGCCATTCGCCCGCGGAGCCTGCCTGAGCCCTGGCTCTAGGAGGCTGCCCAGCCAGCGCTGCCCACTGGCCCCAGCTGCTAGCTAGAGGCAGTGGAAGCCTGGGGAGCACACAGTCTCTGAGGGAAGCTAGAGCCCCCTGCAGGCAGGCAGCCTGCTTTCTGCTCTAGCTCCAGGGCAAGCTGGCCCATGCATGCATGGTCCCTGATTCCCTGCCCTAAGGGCTTGGAGGGCAGGGCGTTCCTGGGGGTACCTGCTGCTGTGCACCTACTCCTGATGCCCACTGGGGAGTTCCACGCAAGATGCGCTCGGAGCTGGGGTACCGGCTCTGCCACCATGGCGACGTCCAGAGCCTGAGCACACACGCGTGGGCCATCTCAGGTTGCCTGCAGGCCCGCAGTCTGGGCACTCCTGCGTTCCTGGGGGCCTCCTAGGTTCCCCCCACCTCCCTTGGGCCGGGACAAGGCGCAGCCCCAGGAAACCTGTGTCACCTTGCGCGTGGAGGCCAGAAACCACGCGCAGCCAATGCAGAGGCCCACGGCCCCGCCCGACCCTGCAGCCTGCCTGGAAGGCTGCAGGCACAGGGACACAGGGACGGGAGGTCTCACGGGGCAGCGTGCACGCCCAAAACCTCCGCTGGCAGCCCCCAGGAGGGAGGGTGCAGCTGGCTGTGCCTCGGCTGGCTCCCTCCCTCTGGTCGGGCATTGCAAACCCAGACCCACTTCTGTGCCCTGTGTTCCTGGCCTCCACAGCGTGCTTGGGAGCGGTAGGCCCCATTGGCCTCCTCTATGCCATTCGCCCGCGGAGCCTGCCTGAGCCCTGGCTCTAGGAGGCTGCCCAGCAGCGCTGCCCACTGGCCCCAGCTGCTAGCTAGAGGCAGTGGAAGCCTGGGGAGCACACAGTCTCTGAGGGAAGCTAGAGCCCCCTGCAGGCAGGCAGCCTGCTTTCTGCTCTAGCTCCAGGGCAAGCTGGCCCATGCATGCATGGTCCCTGATTCCCTGCCCTAAGGGCTTGGAGGGCAGGGCGTTCCTGGGGGTACCTGCTGCTGTGCACCTACTCCTGATGCCCACTGGGGCAGTCCACGCAAGATGCGCTCGGAGCTGGGGTACCGGCTCTGCCACCATGGCGACGTCCAGAGCCTGAGCACACACGCGTGGGCCATCTCAGGTTGCCTGCAGGCCCGCAGTCTGGGCACTCCTGCGTTCCTGGGGGCCTCCTAGGTTCCCCCCACCTCCCTTGGGCCGGGACAAGGCGCAGCCCCAGGAAACCTGTGCCACCTTGCCACGCGCAGCCAGCTCCAGAGGCCCACGGCCCCGCCCGACCCTGCAGCCTGCCTGGACGGCTGCAGGCACAGGGACACAGGGATGGGAGGTCTCACGGGGCAGTGTGCACTCCCAAAACCTCCGCTAGCAGCCCCGGGAGGGAGGGTATGGCTGGCTGCGCCTCTGCTGGCTCCCTCCCTCTAGTCGGGCATGGCAAACCCAGACCCACTTCTGTGCCCTGTGTTCCTGGCCTCCACAGTGCGCTTGGGAGCGGCGGGCCCCCGTCGGCTTCCGTACGCCATTCGCCCGCGGAGCCTGCCTGAGCCCTGGCTCTAGGAGGCTGCCCAGCCAGCGCTGCCCACTGGCCCCAGCTGCTAGCTAGAGGCAGCAGCAGCCTGGGGAGCACAGTCTCTGAGGGAAGCTAGAGCCCCCTGCAGGCAGGCAGCCTGCTTTCTGCTCTAGCTCCAGGACAAGCTGGCTCATGCAGGCATGGTCCCTGATTCCCTGCCCTAAGGGCTTGGAGGGCAGGGCGTCCCTGGGGGTACCTGCTGCTGTGCACCTACTCCTGATGCCCTTGGGGCAGTCCACGCAAGATGCGCTCGGAGCTGGGGTACGGGCTGTCCCACCATGGCGGCGTCCTGAGCCAGAGTACACACGCGTGGGCCATCTCGGGTTGCCTGCAGGCCCGCAGTCTGGGCACTCCTGCGTTCCTGGGGGCCTCCTAGGTTCCCCCCACCTCCCTTGGGCCGGGACAAGGCGCAGCCCCAGGAAACCTGTGCCACCTTGCGCGTGGATGCCCCACCCACGCGCATTCAGCTCCAGAGGCCCACGGACCCGACGACCCTGCAGCCTGCCTGGAAAGCTGCAGGCACAGGGACACAGGGACGGGAGGTCTCACGGGGCAGCGTGCACTCCCAAAACCTCCGCTGGCAGCCCCTGGGAGGGAGGGTGCGGCTGGCTGCGCCTCTGCTGGCTCCCTCCCTCTGGTCGGGCATGGCAAACCCAGACCCACTTCTGTGCCCTGTGTTCCTGGCCTCCACATCTCGCTTGGGAGCGGTGGGCCACCTTGGCCTCCTCTATGCCATTCGCCCGCGGAGCCTGCCTGAGCCCTGGCTCTAGGAGGCTGCCCAGCCGGCACTGCCCACTGGCCCAGCTGCTAGCTAGAGGCAGCAGCGGCCTGGGGAGCACACAATTTCTGAGGGAAGCTAGAGCCCCCTGCAGGCAGGCAGCCTGCTTTCTGCTCTAGCTCCAGGGCAAGCTGGCCCATGCATGCATGGTCCCTGATTCCCTGCCCTAAGGGCTTGGAGGGCAGGGCGTCCCTGGGGGTACCTGCTGCTGTGCACCTACTCCTGATGCCCTTGGGGCAGTCCACGCAAGATGCGCTCGGAGCTGGGGTACGGGCTGTCCCACCATGGCGGCGTCCTGAGCCAGAGTACACACGCGTGGGCCATCTCGGGTTGCCTGCAGGCCCGCAGTCTGGGCACTCCTGCGTTCCTGGGGGCCTCCTAGGTTCCCCCCACCTCCCTTGGGCCGGGACAAGGCGCAGCCCCAGGAAACCTGTGCCACCTTGCGCGTGGATGCCCCACCCACGCGCAGTCAGCTCCAGAGGCCCAAGGCCCCGACGACCCTGCAGCCTGCCTGGAAAGCTGCAGGCACAGGGACACAGGGACGGGAGGTCTCACAGGGCAGCGTGCACTCCCAAAACCTCCGCTGGCAGCCCCTGGGAGGGAGGGTGCGGCTGGCTGCGCCTCTGCTGGCTCCCTCCCTCTGGTCGGGCATGGCAAACCCAGACCTACTTCTGTGCCCTGTGTTCCTGGCCTCCACATCTCGCTTGGGAGCGGTGGGCCCCCTTGGCCTCCTCTATGCCATTAGCCCGCGGAGCCTGCCTGAGCCCTGGCTCTAGGAGGCTGCCCAGCTGGCACTGCCCACTGGCCCAGCTGCTAGCTAGAGGCAGCAGCGGCCTGGGGAGCACACAATTTCTGAGGGAAGCTAGAGCCCCCTGCAGGCAGGCAGCCTGCTTTCTGCTCTAGCTCCAGGACAAGCTGGCCCATGCATGCATGGTCCCTGATTCCCTGCCCTAAGGGCTTGGAGGGCAGGGCGTCCCTGGGGGTACCTGCTGCTGTGCACCTACTCCTGATGCCCACTGGGGCAGTCCACGCAAGATGCGCTCGGAGCTGGGGTACGGGCTCTGCCACCATGGCGACGTCCAGAGCCTGAGCACACACGTGTGGGCCATCTCAGGTTGCCTGCAGGCCCGCAGTCTGGGCACTCCTGCGTTCCTGGGGGCCTCCTAGGTTCCCCCCACCTCCCTTGGGCCGGGACAAGGCGCAGCCCCAGGAAACCTGTGCCACCTTGCGTGTGGAGGCCCCACCCACGCGCAGCCAGCTCCAGAGGCCCACGGCCCCGCCCGACCCTGCAGCCTGCCTGGACGGCTGCAGGCACAGGGACACAGGGATGGGAGGTCTCACGGGGCAGTGTGCACTCCCAAAACCTCCGCTAGCAGCCCCGGGAGGGAGGGTATGGCTGGCTGCGCCTCTGCTGGCTCCCTCCCTCTAGTCGGGCATGGCAAACCCAGACCCACTTCTGTGCCCTGTGTTCCTGGCCTCCACAGTGCGCTTGGGAGCGGCGGGCCCCCGTCGGCTTCCGTACGCCATTCGCCCGCGGAGCCTGCCTGAGCCCTGGCTCTAGGAGGCTGCCCAGCAGCGCTGCCCACTGGCCCCAGCTGCTAGCTAGAGGCAGCGGCAGACTGGGGAGCACAGTCTCTGAGGGAAGCTAGAGCCCCCTGCAGGCAGGCAGCCTGCTTTCTGCTCTAGCTCCAGGACAAGCTGGCTCATGCAGGCATGGTCCCTGATTCCCTGCCCTAAGGGCTTGGAGGGCAGGGCGTCCCTGGGGGTACCTGCTGCTGTGCACCTACTCCTGATGCCCTTGGGGCAGTCCACGCAAGATGCGCTCGGAGCTGGGGTACGGGCTGTCCCACCATGGCGGCGTCCTGAGCCAGAGTACACACGCGTGGGCCATCTCGGGTTGCCTGCAGGCCCGCAGTCTGGGCACTCCTGCGTTCCTGGGGGCCTCCTAGGTTCCCCCCACCTCCCTTGGGCCGGGACAAGGCGCAGCCCCAGGAAACCTGTGCCACCTTGCGCGTGGATGCCCCACCCACGCGCAGTCAGCTCCAGAGGCCCACGGCCCCGAAGACCCTGCACCCTCCTGGACGGCTGCAGGCACAGGGACACAGGGATGGGAGGTCTCACGGGGCAGTGTGCACTCCCAAAACCTCCGCTGGCAGCCCCCGGGAGGGAGGGTGCAGCTGGCTGCGCCTCGGCTGGCTCCCTCCCTCTGGTCGGGCATGGCAAACCCAGACCCACTTCTGTGCCCTGTGTTCCTGGCCTCCACAGCGCGCTTGGGAGCGGCGGGCCCCCCTCGGCTTCCGTACGCCATTCACCCGCGGAGCCTGCCTGAGCCCTGGCTCTAGGAGGCTGCCCAGCCAGCGCTGCCCACTGGCCCCAGCTGCTAGCTAGAGGCAGTGGAAGCCTGGGGAGCACACAGTCTCTGAGGGAAGCTAGAGCCCCCTGCAGGCAGGCAGCCTGCTTTCTGCTCTAGCTCCAGGGCAAGCTGGCCCATGCATGCATGGTCCCTGATTCCCTGCCCTAAGGGCTTGGAGGGCAGGGCGTTCCTGGGGGTACCTGCTGCTGTGCACCTACTCCTGATGCCCACTGGGGCAGTCCACGCAAGATGCGCTCGGAGCTGGGGTACCGGCTCTGCCACCATGGCGACGTCCAGAGCCTGAGCACACACGCGTGGGCCATCTCAGGTTGCCTGCAGGCCCGCAGTCTGGGCACTCCTGCGTTCCTGGGGGCCTCCTAGGTTCCCCCCACCTCCCTTGGGCCGGGACAAGGCGCAGCCCCAGGAAACCTGTGTCACCTTGCGCGTGGAGGCCCGAAACCACGCGCAGCCAATGCAGAGGCCCACGGCCCCGCCCGACCCTGCAGCCTGCCTGGAAAGCTGCAGGCACAGGGACACAGGGATGGGAGGTCTCACGGGGCAGCATGCATGCCCAAAACCTCCGCTGGCAGCCCCCGGGAGGGAGGGTGCAGCTGGCTGTGCCTCGGCTGGCTCCCTCCCTCTGGTCGGGCATTGCAAACCCAGACCCACTTCTGTGCCCTGTGTTCCTGGCCTCCACAGCGCGCTTGGGAGCGGTAGGCCCCATTGGCCTCCTCTATGCCATTCGTCCGCGGAGCCAGCCTGAGCCCTGGCTCTAGGAGGCTGCCCAGCAGCGCTGCCCACTGGCCCCAGCTGCTAGCTAGAGGCAGTGGAAGCCTGGGGAGCACACAGTCTCTGAGGGAAGCTAGAGCCCCCTGCAGGCAGGCAGCCTGCTTTCTGCTCTAGCTCCAGGGCAAGCTGGCCCATGCAGGCATGGTCCCTGATTCCCTGCCCTAAGGGCTTGGAGGGCAGGGCGTCCCTGGGGGTACCTGCTGCTGTGCACCTACTCCTGATGCCCTTGGGGCAGTCCACGCAAGATGCGCTCGGAGCTGGGGTACGGGCTGTCCCACCATGGTGGCGTCCTGAGCCAGAGTACACACGCGTGGGCCATCTCGGGTTGCCTGCAGGCCCGCAGTCTGGGCACTCCTGCGTTCCTGGGGGCCTCCTAGGTTCCCCCCACCTCCCTTGGGCCGGGACAAGGCGCAGCCCCAGGAAACCTGTGCCACCTTGCGCGTGGATGCCCCACCCACGCGCAGTCAGCTCCAGAGGCCCAAGGCCCCGACGACCCTGCAGCCTGCCTGGAAAGCTGCAGGCACAGGGACACAGGGACGGGAGGTCTCACGGGGCAGCGTGCACTCCCAAAACCTCCGCTGGCAGCCCCTGGGAGGGAGGGTGCGGCTGGCTGCGCCTCTGCTGGCTCCCTCCCTCTGGTCGGGCATGGCAAACCCAGACCCACTTCTGTGCCCTGTGTTCCTGGCCTCCACATCTCGCTTGGGAGCGGTGGGCCCCCTTGGCCTCCTCTATGCCATTAGCCCGCGGAGCCTGCCTGAGCCCTGGCTCTAGGAGGCTGCCCAGCCGGCACTGCCCACTGGCCCAGCTGCTAGCTAGAGGCAGCAGCGGCCTGGGGAGCACACAATTTCTGAGGGAAGCTAGAGCCCCCTGCAGGCAGGCAGCCTGCTTTCTGCTCTAGCTCCAGGGCAAGCTGGCCCATGCATGCATGGTCCCTGATTCCCTGCCCTAAGGGCTTGGGGGGCAGGGCGTCCCTGGGGGTACCTGCTGCTGTGCACCTACTCCTGATGCCCTTGGGGCAGTCCACGCAAGATGCGCTCGGAGCTGGGGTACGGGCTGTCCCACCATGGCGGCGTCCTGAGCCAGAGTACACACGCGTGGGCCATCTCGGGTTGCCTGCAGGCCCGCAGTCTGGGCACTCCTGCGTTCCTGGGGGCCTCCTAGGTTCCCCCCACCTCCCTTGGGCCGGGACAAGGCGCAGCCCCAGGAAACCTGTGCCACCTTGCGTGTGGAGGCCCCACCCACGCGCACCCAGCTCCAGAGGCCCACGGCCCCGAAGACCCTGCACCCTCCTGGACGGCTGCAGGCACAGGGACACAGGGATGGGAGGTCTCACGGGGCAGTGTGCACTCCCAAAACCTCCGCTGGCAGCCCCCGGGAGGGAGGGTGCAGCTGGCTGCGCCTCGGCTGGCTCCCTCCCTCTGGTCGGGCATGGCAAACCCAGACCCACTTCTGTGCCCTGTGTTCCTGGCCTCCACAGCCCACTTGGGAGCGGCGGGCCCCCCTCGGCTTCCGTACGCCATTCGTCCGTGGAGCCTGCCTGAGCCCTGGCTCTAGGAGGCTGCCCAGCAGCGCTGCCCACTGGCCCCAGCTGCTAGCTAGAGGCAGTGGAAGCCTGGGGAGCACACAGTCTCTGAGGGAAGCTAGAGCCCCCTGCAGGCAGGCAGCCTGCTTTCTGCTCTAGCTCCAGGGCAAGCTGGCCCATGCATGCATGGTCCCTGATTCCCTGCCCTAAGGGCTTGGAGGGCAGGGCGTTCCTGGGGGTACCTGCTGCTGTGCACCTACTCCTGATGCCCACCGGGGAGTTCCTCGCAAGATGCGCTCGGAGCTGGGGTACCGGCTCTGCCACCATGGCGACGTCCAGAGCCTGAGCACACACGCGTGGGCCATCTCAGGTTGCCTGCAGGCCCGCAGTCTGGGCACTCCTGCGTTCCTGGGGGCCTCCTAGGTTCCCCCCACCTCCCTTGGGCCGGGACAAGGCGCAGCCCCAGGAAACCTGTGCCACCTTGCCACGCGCAGCCAGCTCCAGAGGCCCACGGCCCCGCCCGACCCTGCAGCCTGCCTGGACGGCTGCAGGCACAGGGACACAGGGATGGGAGGTCTCACGGGGCAGTGTGCACTCCCAAAACCTCCGCTAGCAGCCCCCGGGAGGGAGGGTATGGCTGGCTGCGCCTCGGCTGGCTCCCTCCCTCTAGTCGGGCATGGCAAACCCAGACCCACTTCTGTGCCCTGTGTTCCTGGCCTCCACAGCGCGCTTGGGAGCGGCGGGCCCCCCTCGGCTTCCGTACGCCATTCGCCCGCGGAGCCTGCCTGAGCCCTGGCTCTAGGAGGCTGCCCAGCCAGCGCTGCCCACTGGCCCCAGCTGCTAGCTAGAGGCAGTGGAAGCCTGGGGAGCACACAGTCTCTGAGGGAAGCTAGAGCCCCCTGCAGGCAGGCAGCCTGCTTTCTGCTCTAGCTCCAGGACAAGCTGGCTCATGCAGGCATGGTCCCTGATTCCCTGCCCTAAGGGCTTGGAGGGCAGGGCGTCCCTGGGGGTACCTGCTGCTGTGCACCTACTCCTGATGCCCTTGGGGCAGTCCACGCAAGATGCGCTCGGAGCTGGGGTACAGGCTGTCCTACCATGGCGGCGTCCTGAGCCAGAGTACACACGCGTGGGCCATCTCGGGTTGCCTGCAGGCCCGCAGTCTGGGCACTCCTGCGTTCCTGGGGGCCTCCTAGGTTCCCCCCACCTCCCTTGGGCCGGGACAAGGCGCAGCCCCAGGAAACCTGTGCCACCTTGCGCGTGGATGCCCCACCCACGCGCAGTCAGCTCCAGAGGCCCACGGACCCGACGACCCTGCAGCCTGCCTGGAAAGCTGCAGGCACAGGGACACAGGGACGGGAGGTCTCACGGGGCAGTGTGCACTCCCAAAACCTCCGCTGGCAGCCCTGGGAGGGAGGGAGCGGCTGGCTGCGCCTCTGCTGGCTCCCTCCCTCTGGTCGGGCATGGCAAACCCAGACCCACTTCTGTGCCCTGTGTTCCTGGCCTCCACATCTCGCTTGGGAGCGGTGGGCCCCCTTGGCCTCCTCTATGCCATTAGCCCGCGGAGCCTGCCTGAGCCCTGGCTCTAGGAGGCTGCCCAGCTTGCACTGCCCACTGGCCCAGCTGCTAGCTAGAGGCAGCAGCGGCCTGGGGAGCACACAATTTCTGAGGGAAGCTAGAGCCCCCTGCAGGCAGGCAGCCTGCTTTCTGCTCTAGCTCCAGGGCAAGCTGGCCCATGCATGCATGGTCCCTGATTCCCTGCCCTAAGGGCTTGGAGGGCAGGGCGTCCCTGGGGGTACCTGCTGCTGTGCACCTACTCCTGATGCCCTTGGGGCAGTCCACGCAAGATGCGCTCGGAGCTGGGGTACGGGCTGTCCCACCATGGTGGCGTCCTGAGCCAGAGTACACACGCGTGGGCCATCTCGGGTTGCCTGCAGGGCCGCAGTCTGGGCACTCCTGCGTTCCTGGGGGCCTCCTAGGTTCCCCCCACCTCCCTTGGGCCGGGACAAGGCGCAGCCCCAGGAAACCTGTGCCACCTTGCGTGTGGAGGCCCCACCCACGCGCAGCCAGCTCCAGAGGCCCACGGCCCCGAAGACCCTGCACCCTCCTGGACGGCTGCAGGCACAGGGACACAGGGATGGGAGGTCTCACGGGGCAGTGTGCACTCCCAAAACCTCTGCTGGCAGCCCCCGGGAGGGAGGGTGCAGCTGGCTGCGCCTCGGCTGGCTCCCTCCCTCTGGTCGGGCATGGCAAACCCAGACCCACTTCTGTGCCCTGTGTTCCTGGCCTCCACAGCCCACTTGGGAGCGGCGGGCCCCCCTCGGCTTCCGTACGCCATTCGCCCGCGGAGCCTGCCTGAGCCCTGGCTCTAGGAGGCTGCCCAGCAGCGCTGCCCACTGGCCCCAGCTGCTAGCTAGAGGCAGTGGAAGCCTGGGGAGCACACAGTCTCTGAGGGAAGCTAGAGCCCCCTGCAGGCAGGCAGCCTGCTTTCTGCTCTAGCTCCAGGGCAAGCTGGCTAGCGCATGCATGGTCCCTGATTCCCTGCCCTAAGGGCTTGGAGGGCAGGGCGTTCCTGGGGGTACCTGCTGCTGTGCACCTACTCCTGATGCCCACTGGGGAGTTCCACGCAAGATGCGCTCGGAGCTGGGGTACCGGCTCTGCCACCATGGCGACGTCCAGAGCCTGAGCACACACGCGTGGGCCATCTCAGGTTGCCTGCAGGCCCGCAGTCTGGGCACTCCTGCGTTCCTGGGGGCCTCCTAGGTTCCCCCCACCTCCCTTGGGCCGGGACAAGGCGCAGCCCCAGGAAACCTGTGCCACCTTGCCACGCGCAGCCAGCTCCAGAGGCCCACGGCCCCGACGACCCTGCAGCCTGCCTGGACGGCTGCAGGCACAGGGACACAGGGATGGGAGGTCTCACGGGGCAGTGTGCACTCCCAAAACCTCCGCTAGCAGCCCCCGGGAGGGAGGGTATGGCTGGCTGCGCCTCGGCTGGCTCCCTCCCTCTAGTCGGGCATGGCAAACCCAGACCCACTTCTGTGCCCTGTGTTCCTGGCCTCCACAGCGCGCTTGGGAGCGGCGGGCCCCCCTCGGCTTCCGTACGCCATTCGCCCGCGGAGCCTGCCTGAGCCCTGGCTCTAGGAGGCTGCCCAGCAGCGCTGCCCACTGGCCCCAGCTGCTATCTAGAGGCAGCGGCAGCCTGGGGAGCACACAGTCTCTGAGGGAAGCTAGAGCCCCCTGCAGGCAGGCAGCCTGCTTTCTGCTCTAGCTCCAGGACAAGCTGGCTCATGCAGGCATGGTCCCTGATTCCCTGCCCTAAGGGCTTGGAGGGCAGGGCGTCCCTGGGGGTACCTGCTGCTGTGCACCTACTCCTGATGCCCACTGGGGCAGTCCACGCAAGATGCGCTCGGAGCTGGGGTACGGGCTGTCCCACCATGGCGGCGTCCTGAGCCAGAGTACACACGCGTGGGCCATCTCGGGTTGCCTGCAGGCCCGCAGTCTGGGCACTCCTGCGTTCCTGGGGGCCTCCTAGGTTCCCCCCACCTCCCTTGGGCCGGGACAAGGCGCAGCCCCAGGAAACCTGTGCCACCTTGCGCGTGGATGCCCCACCCACGCGCAGTCAGCTCCAGAGGCCCAAGGCCCCGACGACCCTGCAGCCTGCCTGGAAAGCTGCAGGCACAGGGACACAGGGACGGGAGGTCTCACGGGGCAGCGTGCACTCCCAAAACCTCCGCTGGCAGCCCCTGGGAGGGAGGGTGCGGCTGGCTGCGCCTCTGCTGGCTCCCTCCCTCTGGTCGGGCATGGCAAACCCAGACCCACTTCTGTGCCCTGTGTTCCTGGCCTCCACATCTCGCTTGGGAGCGGTGGGCCCCCTTGGCCTCCTCTATGCCATTAGCCCGCGGAGCCTGCCTGAGCCCTGGCTCTAGGAGGCTGCCCAGCCGGCACTGCCCACTGGCCCAGCTGCTAGCTAGAGGCAGCAGCGGCCTGGGGAGCACACAATTTCTGAGGGAAGCTAGAGCCCCCTGCAGGCAGGCAGCCTGCTTTCTGCTCTAGCTCCAGGGCAAGCTGGCCCATGCATGCATGGTCCCTGATTCCCTGCCCTAAGGGCTTGGAGGGCAGGGCGTCCCTGGGGGTACCTGCTGCTGTGCACCTACTCCTGATGCCCTTGGGGCAGTCCACGCAAGATGCGCTCGGAGCTGGGGTATGGGCTGTCCCACCATGGCGGCGTCCTGAGCCAGAGTACACACGCGTGGGCCATCTCGGGTTGCCTGCAGGCCCGCAGTCTGGGCACTCCTGCGTTCCTGGGGGCCTCCTAGGTTCCCCCCACCTCCCTTGGGCCGGGACAAGGCGCAGCCCCAGGAAACCTGTGCCACCTTGCGTGTGGAGGCCCCACCCACGCGCAGCCAGCTCCAGAGGCCCACGGCCCCGAAGACCCTGCACCCTCCTGGACGGCTGCAGGCACAGGGACACAGGGATGGGAGGTCTCACGGGGCAGTGTGCACTCCCAAAACCTCCGCTGGCAGCCCCCGGGAGGGAGGGTGCAGCTGGCTGCGCCTCGGCTGGCTCCCTCCCTCTGGTCGGGCATGGCAAACCCAGACCCACTTCTGTGCCCTGTGTTCCTGGCCTCCACAGCCCACTTGGGAGCGGCGGGCCCCCCTCGGCTTCCGTACGCCATTCGCCCGCGGAGCCTGCCTGAGCCCTGGCTCTAGGAGGCTGCCCAGCAGCGCTGCCCACTGGCCCCAGCTGCTAGCTAGAGGCAGTGGAAGCCTGGGGAGCACACAGTCTCTGAGGGAAGCTAGAGCCCCCTGCAGGCAGGCAGCCTGCTTTCTGCTCTAGCTCCAGGGCAAGCTGGCTAGCGCATGCATGGTCCCTGATTCCCTGCCCTAAGGGCTTGGAGGGCAGGGCGTTCCTGGGGGTACCTGCTGCTGTGCACCTACTCCTGATGCCCACTGGGGAGTTCCACGCAAGATGCGCTCGGAGCTGGGGTACCGGCTCTGCCACCATGGCGACGTCCAGAGCCTGAGCACACACGCGTGGGCCATCTCAGGTTGCCTGCAGGCCCGCAGTCTGGGCACTCCTGCGTTCCTGGGGGCCTCCTAGGTTCCCCCCACCTCCCTTGGGCCGGGACAAGGCGCAGCCCCAGGAAACCTGTGCCACCTTGCCACGCGCAGCCAGCTCCAGAGGCCCACGGCCCCGACGACCCTGCAGCCTGCCTGGACGGCTGCAGGCACAGGGACACAGGGATGGGAGGTCTCACGGGGCAGCGTGCACTCCCAAAACCTCCGCTAGCAGCCCCCGGGAGGGAGGGTATGGCTGGCTGCGCCTCGGCTGGCTCCCTCCCTCTAGTCGGGCATGGCAAACCCAGACCCACTTCTGTGCCCTGTGTTCCTGGCCTCCACAGCGCGCTTGGGAGCGGCGGGCCCCCCTCGGCTTCCGTACGCCATTCGCCCGCGGAGCCTGCCTGAGCCCTGGCTCTAGGAGGCTGCCCAGCAGCGCTGCCCACTGGCCCCAGCTGCTATCTAGAGGCAGCGGCAGCCTGGGGAGCACACAGTCTCTGAGGGAAGCTAGAGCCCCCTGCAGGCAGGCAGCCTGCTTTCTGCTCTAGCTCCAGGACAAGCTGGCTCATGCAGGCATGGTCCCTGATTCCCTGCCCTAAGGGCTTGGAGGGCAGGGCGTCCCTGGGGGTACCTGCTGCTGTGCACCTACTCCTGATGCCCTTGGGGCAGTCCACGCAAGATGCGCTCGGAGCTGGGGTACGGGCTGTCCCACCATGGCGGCGTCCTGAGCCAGAGTACACACGCGTGGGCCATCTCGGGTTGCCTGCAGGCCCGCAGTCTGGGCACTCCTGCGTTCCTGGGGGCCTCCTAGGTTCCCCCCACCTCCCTTGGGCCGGGACAAGGCGCAGCCCCAGGAAACCTGTGCCACCTTGCGCGTGGATGCCCCACCCACGCGCAGTCAGCTCCAGAGGCCCAAGGCCCCGACGACCCTGCAGCCTGCCTGGAAAGCTGCAGGCACAGGGACACAGGGACGGGAGGTCTCACGGGGCAGCGTGCACTCCCAAAACCTCCGCTGGCAGCCCCTGGGAGGGAGGGTGCGGCTGGCTGCGCCTCTGCTGGCTCCCTCCCTCTGGTCGGGCATGGCAAACCCAGACCCACTTCTGTGCCCTGTGTTCCTGGCCTCCACATCTCGCTTGGGAGCGGTGGGCCCCCTTGGCCTCCTCTATGCCATTAGCCCGCGGAGCCTGCCTGAGCCCTGGCTCTAGGAGGCTGCCCAGCCGGCACTGCCCACTGGCCCAGCTGCTAGCTAGAGGCAGCAGCGGCCTGGGGAGCACACAATTTCTGAGGGAAGCTAGAGCCCCCTGCAGGCAGGCAGCCTGCTTTCTGCTCTAGCTCCAGGGCAAGCTGGCCCATGCATGCATGGTCCCTGATTCCCTGCCCTAAGGGCTTGGAGGGCAGGGCGTCCCTGGGGGTACCTGCTGCTGTGCACCTACTCCTGATGCCCTTGGGGCAGTCCACGCAAGATGCGCTCGGAGCTGGGGTATGGGCTGTCCCACCATGGCGGCGTCCTGAGCCAGAGTACACACGCGTGGGCCATCTCGGGTTGCCTGCAGGCCCGCAGTCTGGGCACTCCTGCGTTCCTGGGGGCCTCCTAGGTTCCCCCCACCTCCCTTGGGCCGGGACAAGGCGCAGCCCCAGGAAACCTGTGCCACCTTGCGTGTGGAGGCCCCACCCACGCGCAGCCAGCTCCAGAGGCCCACGGCCCCGAAGACCCTGCACCCTCCTGGACGGCTGCAGGCACAGGGACACAGGGATGGGAGGTCTCACGGGGCAGTGTGCACTCCCAAAACCTCCGCTGGCAGCCCCCGGGAGGGAGGGTGCAGCTGGCTGCGCCTCGGCTGGCTCCCTCCCTCTGGTCGGGCATGGCAAACCCAGACCCACTTCTGTGCCCTGTGTTCCTGGCCTCCACAGCCCACTTGGGAGCGGCGGGCCCCCCTCGGCTTCCATATGCCATTCACCCGCGGAGCCTGCCTGAGCCCTGGCTCTAGGAGGCTGCCCAGCAGCGCTGCCCACTGGCCCCAGCTGCTAGCTAGAGGCAGTGGAAGCCTGGGGAGCACACAGTCTCTGAGGGAAGCTAGAGCCCCCTGCAGGCAGGCAGCCTGCTTTCTGCTCTAGCTCCAGGGCAAGCTGGCCCATGCATGCATGGTCCCTGATTCCCTGCCCTAAGGGCTTGGAGGGCAGGGCGTTCCTGGGGGTACCTGCTGCTGTGCACCTACTCCTGATGCCCACTGGGGAGTTCCACACAAGATGCGCTCGGAGCTGGGGTACCGGCTCTGCCACCATGGCGACGTCCAGAGCCTGAGCACACACGCGTGGGCCATCTCAGGTTGCCTGCAGGCCCGCAGTCTGGGCACTCCTGCGTTCCTGGGGGCCTCCTAGGTTCCCCCCACCTCCCTTGGGCCGGGACAAGGCGCAGCCCCAGGAAACCTGTGCCACCTTGCCACGCGCAGCCAGCTCCAGAGGCCCACGGCCCCACCCGACCCTGCACCCTCCAGGACGGCTGCAGGCACAGGGACACAGGGATGGGAGGTCTCACGGGGCAGTGTGCACTCCCAAAACCTCCGCTGGCAGCCCCGGGGAGGGAGGGTGCGGCTGGCTGCGCCTCGGCTGGCTCCCTCCCTCTGGTCGGGCATGGCAAACCCAGACCCACTTCTGTGCCCTGTGTTCCTGGCCTCCACAGCGCACTTGGGAGCGGCGGGCCCCCCTCGGCTTCCGTAAGCCATTCACCCGCGGAGCCTACCTGAGCCCTGGCTCTAGGAGACTG
Source organism: Lepus europaeus (assembly GCF_033115175.1). Classification (NCBI taxonomy): domain Eukaryota; kingdom Metazoa; phylum Chordata; class Mammalia; order Lagomorpha; family Leporidae; genus Lepus; species Lepus europaeus. The sequence continues at coordinate 85,024,909 of NC_084832.1, forward strand.
CCCAGCCTGCGCTGCCCACTGGCCCCAGCTGCTATCTAGAGGCAGTGGAAGCCTGGGGATCACACAGTCTCTGAGGGAAGCTAGAGCCCCCTGCAGGCAGGCAGCCTGCTTTCTGCTCTAGCTCCAGGGCAAGCTGGCCCATGCATGCCTGGTCCCTGATTCCCTGACCTAGGGGCTTGGAGGGCGGGGTGTTCCTGTGGGTAGCTGCTGCTGTGCACCTACTCCTGATGCCCACTGGTGCGGTCCACTCAAGATTCGCTCGGAGCTGGGGTACCGGCTCTGCCACCATGGCGACGTCCTGAGCCTGAGCACACACGCGTGGGCCATCTTGGGTTGCCTGCAGGCCCGCAGTCTGGGCACTCCTGCGTTCCTTGGGGCCTCCTAGGATCCCCCCACCTCCCTTGGGCCGGGAAGAGGCGCAGCCCCAGGAAACCTTTACCACCTTGCCCGTGGAGGCACCACCCACGTGCAGCCAGCTCCATAGGCCCACGGCCCCGCCCGACCCTGCAGCCTCCCTGGAAGGCTGCAGGCACAGGGACACACGGACTGGAGGTCTCAAGGGGCAGTGTGCACTCCCAAAACCTCCGCTGGCAGCCCCCGGGAGGGAGTGTGCGGCTGGCTGCGCCTCGGCTGGCTCCCTCCCTCTGGTCGGGCATGGCAAACCCAGACCCACTTCTGTGCCCTGTGTTCCTGGCCTCCACAGCGCACTTGGGAGCGGCGGGCCCCCCTCGGCTTCCGTATGCCATTCGCCCATGGAACCTGCCTGAGCCCTGGCTCTAGGAGGCTGCCCAGATGACGCTGCCCACTGGCCCCAGCTGCTAGCTAGAGGCAGCGGCAACCTGGGGAGCACACAGTCTCTGAGGGAAGCTAGAGCCCCAGCAAGTAGGCAGCCTGCTTTCTGCTCTAGCTCCAGGGCAAGCTGGCTAGCGCATGCATGGTCCCTGATTCCCTGCCCTAAGGGCTTGGAGGGCGGGGTGCCACGGACCAACTCTCAGGGAGTCAGCAGACCGAGGGAGAACGAGGGCGAAGGCTCTTAGGAGGAAAGAAATCGGCGAGGGGAATGACAGACACACTACTTTGAGTATGCTGCTGTGTTTATTTGCTGCAAGGCATAAGCTTTTGTACCGCTTTTACACGGAACTTGGCAAAGCAATACAGGCTTCAAGGAAAAGAAATTACGATTACAATCATTAATCAGCAGGACATTCTAACTCACATGTGAGACAATAGTGGTTTCGGTTTTTTAATCTACATATGCCGTGAGAATCGTTTTTGCACTTTTATGAAAGGTTACAGAGAGTTTATTTCTTAACTTAAAGATAATTTTTCTTTTATAAATTTCTTGATTATTTTATCTCAACCTCCTCTCACATGCACTAATTTGCTACCTGAATAATAACTAGAGGGGGTAAATATTTTCCCGCTTGCAGGGCCCACCGAGGACGAGTTCACCACCGCCCACTAATTAGATATTGTTTATATCCTTTTGGCAAAATTTTCTTGGGAATCTTTGTTAATTTTTGCTCTCTTTTGGAATCTTTTTGGGCGTGCACATTTTCTAATAACATCTCCAAGTGGGCTTCTGCCGTGCCATCTCCTTCATCAAAGCTAAGCAGCTCCAGCTGCTCCGTGAGATCAAGCAATGTTCCCAGAGTGTCATTTGAGGTCAATGCCCAGGCTGCATTGTGCACAGCCTGGATGAATAGCGGCGCCCACAAGGATATGTTCCCGGAGGTAAAATTTATTGAATCCTGGTGTCCCACCTGTACCCCACTTGACTGCACATAGCACAATGAAAAAGCACTGCTAAAATTAACAAAAGCAACAGCAAGGAAAGTTCTCTGAGCCAAGCTGGCAGTTTCGTGCCTCTCTAGCCGCCAGGGGCCATGACGACCGCTGATTGCATGGGAACCGCCTGGGGCTTCACTCCGCGGAGCACTGACCCCTAACCCTTCAGCCTGAGGGTCCCAACATGGCAGCAGTTTTGCTACGCAGATGGGACAGCTGTGGGTGTAGCAGTTCCCCCTTTATTTTTAAGACGAAGCTCGAAAACTTCCTGCTGCACATCCCGCAATGAAGTGAGTATACGTTTAAACACTTCAGGAAACAATAAAATCACCACTAATACTATTGCAGTTAAAACTCCTATATAAATTAAGTAGTTTTTTCAATTGATAGGATTTAGAGCCTTTATTTTTGATCCTATACTTTTTGCTAATTTACTCAAATCCCCTAGTTGCAGTCTAGACTGGCTTGTTACCGCTATTTCCTTTTGCAAAGCATGTAGGTCATGTGTAATATCATTATCATGCCACACACCCTGCACATGTGCTTTTACTTTTTCCCAAGGTTGTGAAGTATTATACAACAATGGTGTTACACAAATTGATTTAAAACTACTATGACAGCGTGTAGAAAACGTCTGTAAGTTAGCAATATCTTGTCCTAAAGCGAGGACCACTTCCTCCAACACATTGATTTTAGCTTTTAATTTTTGATCAATTGCTTCTTGTCTTAATAAAGCCATTGTAATATTCCTGTTTAATGTATTTACATAATGAGTAGTTTGAATTTTGTTCTCTAATGTAGTAGTAGCCACAGCAAATGTAGTAACAATAGAAATTAAAGCAGTTATTCCTAGTATCAATGAAGCAACAAATCTTTTTGGCCTTAACAATTTAGATAACATATCAAGTACTTGTAAAGCAGAATTATCATACCATGCATTTTTTCCTAATTTTACTGGCAACATTATAAAGGGAGGTCGGCGCACTATTAGCATAGCAGAATACTTTTTTTGCACTGTGGACTCTATATAATTTGTCAACTTACAGTGAAAACATAATAATCTATATGATTGCCATTTTGCACTAATATTTAAAGAACCAGTAGGAGGAAGCAACAAGATAGCATTTGGATAAGCAACACAAGCTTTGACACTGATAGGTTTTGATTTCGTCTGATTGGGACGCTTCTTAAGAATTATATTAGCAGCCGCAGACAGTCTAAATAAATCTAAATGTTTCCTAATTTTATTCCCTTTTCTGGCATATAAAATAGGTTCCACATATCCTGGAGAAAACCTTCGCCTTAAAGGTTCCCCATGTCCTTTATATCGATATCCATGAAATCTATCCCCAGCATTAATGTAATGTTCCAGATACCAGCTGCGTTTACACATAGAATTAGAGAAATCCCAAATTCTTAGTCCTAAATTATTAGGATCATAAAATGTAGCCGAATTATTAAAGCCACATGACAGTCACGTTGGACTTTTTGTCAAAGAAGAATCCCACAATTTATCTGATTTGGAAGTAGGAAATTTAAGCTTACATGGTGTTGTGGGCATAGACACAGCAGGAATGGCTGTACAATTGTTATTATAAAGTGCTTGCCCTACTACCTGCAGTTGCCTTTTCCATATCCATCGCTTTTGTTCCCGTACCCATTTTTTACCACCAGATATTTCACTTTTTATTGAACTCGTCTTATTTGGTCCATTTGTTAGAAAAGTTCTGTATGAGGTAGGAAGACAGCCCGATGGTGGTTTCCCCTTAAGTGACAGGCAAATGGGCAGAGAATCTGCTCTTCCCTCAAAGATTATTAATGAAGAGGTGGAATATCTTTCATCAGAACCTTGAGCTCCTCCCATTCTTATAGAATCATTAGTTAGCACTTTAATAGGTTCTCTGTCTAACCATCCCACTGGCTGAATAATTGGAGGATTTGGTACATAGGCCCAATAGGAAATCCCCTCCACTTCCCCCATCGGTGTTGAGACTAAGGCTAAAAAGGCCAAAAAATAATAGGGGGCAGAAAGGGGTCTCCCTTGTTTATGTAACAACGCCTTCGCTGCGCGAATGAGATTTTTTATCTTTGTCCACGTGATTTTCTTTTTGGCTGATGTTATCTTTAGCTTTTTTAGCTTGTTGACTGTTTGTTTTTTGTTTTTCTTCCAGCGTCGTTTTCCGCGGCGCTGTCCTAAGAGTTGGCCGGATAAGGCGATCCGGGATCCAGATTGGGACGTCAGCATTCTGTGGAAAAACACAAGCATAGCCTCGTCCCGAGGTTATTAGTAAATCTGGACCTTTCCATGTTCCAGTTAATAAATCCTTCCATAGGACTTTAGGTAATGGTGTTTTATATACCTCTTGATCCCAATGTTTTAAGGCTGCAGTTAAATTTTTATCATTAACATTTAAATGATTTAACACAAATAAACAATGAGACAGTATATGATGTGTTGAGAAATATGAATTTGCCTTTTGCAGCCTTTCTATTTGTAATTTTAAAGTTTGATGAGTCCTTTTTATAATGGCTTGCCCTTGTGGATTATAAGGAATTCCTGTCACATGCACAATATGCCATTGTGCACAAAAGGTGGCAAAAGCCTTTGAAGTATATGCAGGGCCATTGTCCGTTTTTATTTGTGATGGCATCCCCATAATTTGAAAACATTGTACTAGATGTTGTATAACATCCTTTACTGCCTCTCCTGTTCTTGCGGAGGCATGCACAAAATGCAAAAAGGTGTCCACAGTAACATGCACATAAGCTAATTTCCCAAAAGAAGCTACATGCGTCACATCCATTTGCCAAATTACATTAGCTTTCAAGCCTCTGGGATTAACTCCCATTTTTAAAGGATGATACACTTCCGGACAATGTATACACTGTTTCACAATTTGCCTTGCCTGCTCTCTAGTAAGGGAAAACATTTTTCTTAAAGAAGAAGCATTTTGATGATGCAATTTATGACTTTGTTGTGCCTCCTGCACATTCCCTACAAATGGTTGAGTAAATATATTAGCAATAGCATTTCCCTGTGCTAATGGTCCTGGTAATTTAGTATGTCCTCGAATATGCCCAATGTAAAATTTCTCTGTTCTCCTTTGTATTAACTCTTGTAACTGCTTTAATAATGATAGAATGGGAGATTTCCCTGATAAAAGCGCTGTTTTTAGGGCAGGAAATAAGTTAACCACATATCTAGAATCTGAGTAAAGGTTAAATGCCTGTGGAAACTTAGTAAAAGCTAAGACTACAGCCCTTATCTCAGCTTGCTGAGCAGATGTTTTTTCACCATTTTCTACATAAATCCCATGACCAGGGCTGTAGACCACAGCTCGACCCGTGGATGACCCATCTGTAAAAATATTATCTGACCTTTCTAAAGATTGAGAGGAAAACCACAATGGAAATATTAATTTTACATGTCTGGCAAATTTTACAATGGGGTGTCTGGGATAATGATATTTTATTTGTCCTGTATAATTTTGCAATGCTAATACCCAATCATCATTATTTTGTAACAAATCATCCACTTGCATTTTATTATAAGGAGTGACTACGCAAGTTGGTTCCTTTCCAAAAAGTTCCTTAGATCTCATCCTTCCCTTAGTAATTAATAGGGAGCATAAATAAGGATAGTCTGCCACTATCTTTGTTTGTGTGTGTGGTAGATGGAGCCATTTTAGAACACCTTCTTGCCACAAACATGTTGTAGGAGTATATTCCGTAGCAAATATTAATAGTAGCCAAGGTTTTTCATAATTTACCTGTTGAACTCGGGCCTTGCTTAGAGCTTCTTTAACCAACTGTAGAGCTTTTATAGCTTTTGGAGTGATTGTTCTTAATGATTTTGGATCTGGATCTCCATGCAACAGCATATATAATGGGCTTAACTCTCCAGTGGTTATCTTTAAATGTGGTCGAAGCCAATTAATATCTCCTAATAATTTTTGATAATCATTTAATGTTCTCATTTTATCCCTCCTAATAGATATTTTCTGGGAGACTATACAATCATCTTTAATGGTTTGTCCTAAATAATTTAAAGGCCTTTTTCTTTGTATTTTGTCTGGGGCTATAATTAAACCACAAGCAGTAAGAGCTTCAATAGTGTCATATAATACTTTTTCTAACATTTCTGATATTTTATGGGCCAATAATATATCATCCATATAATGAACAATATATGCTTTATCATATTTTTGTCTAATTCCTTGTAATGTTTTATTTACAAATTTTTGACATAATGTTGGTGAATTTTTCATACCCTGAGGTAAAGTTACCCATTGATATCTCCTATATGGCCTTTTAAAATTTGTTGAAGGAACACTAAATGCAAAATATTCACTATCTTCTGGATGCAATTTTATGGTATAAAAACAATCTTGTAAATCTATTACTATGATTTTCCATCCTTGAGGCACAGCAACGGGGGATGGCAAACCAGGCTGCAATGGACCCATGTCTTTCATAATAGCATTAACTGCTTTTAAGTCCTGTAACAAATGCCACTTGCCAGATTTTTTCTTAATGACGAACACAGGAGTGTTCCATGGACTATTTGACTCTACCAAATGCCCTTTATCCAACTGTTCTTGCACTAGCTGCTCAAGAGCCTGTATTTTTTCTTCTGTAAGGGGCCACTGACTCACCCACATGGGCTCTTGAGTCAGCCATTGTATTTTATCTGCAAAAAGATTTTCTGCAGTGGCCCCTATGTAAAATGCTGTTCATCCATGGCATCTGCCGTAACAAGGCGCACCTGCATGGCATTCAAAAGGTCTCTACCCCAAAGAGTAAAAGGTAATGAGGGAAGGACATAAGGTTGAATGTACCCTTCCCTTCCTTTGTTGGTCCATTTCAGCATTGCTGAGCTTTGCAATACCCCAGTTGCTGTTCCTAAACCTATCAAAGAAGAGCCTGTCCGATGTACGGGCCAGGCAGAAGGCCAATCTGAAGAAGCAATACAAGTCCTATCGGCCCCTGTGTCCAGTAACCCTCTGAACTGTCTTCCATTTAGACGAATAGTCTTGAAGGGACGTTGACCAAGCTCTTGAACAAAATATATCCCTTCTGTGCTGCCAAATTGCCCTTGGCCCCTACATTCTTTCATGATTTTATTAGGTAAATTTATATATGGCAATAATAATAACTGTGCAATTCTTTGCCCCTTATGAATTTGTATTGTTTCTTTTAATGGCCTAATTATGATTTTTATATCATTTTCGGTATCGGAATCCAACACTCCTGGCAATACCTCAAAATTTTTTGTGTAATTTGAACTCCTACCTATTATTAATCCTACAGTTTGGGGTAATAAAGTTCCCTTTACATTAGTAGGAATTAAGGTTACTCCGTCCCATTTAGATACAATTATATCCTTAGAGCTGGCTAAATCAAGACCCGCACTTCCTGGCGTGGCTCTTGGTAAGTCATGTATGGTAAATTCTGGGGCTTCTGGATTCAGAGAACTGCTCACACCTTGTTCTCGCGGCTCTCAGCTTCTCCCTTTGTTGCCGGGCTAGGAGCCTGCCCCTGACTTAGTTTTTTGTTTCCCTTTCCTTTTCTGCCTCTTTTGTTAGAGGGGTTCCATCTTTATGGAACTTTGACTTGCATTCATTTCTCCAATGTTTCCCTTTTTTAAAACGGGGACATAATCCAGGAGCTTCCCTCTTTTGGGGGTCTCCTTTTGAATGCTTGCAGTCCTTCTGCATATGTCCAGATTGTCCACAATTGTAGCAAGCATTCATGGGGGGAGACTTTGAGCCTCCTCCATATGTTTTCTTTACATAGGCGCTAAACTTCTGTCCCTTCATTGCTGCAGCATAGGCCATTTCTTGCACTACTGCTGGTGAGGCATCTAAACATGCTTTAATATAATCCTGGAGTGTTCCTGTCTTCCTTAAAGGCCGAATTAAATCTTGACAAAGGGGATTGGCATTCTCCCAAGCCAACTGCTTAAGAAGGATGTCAGTGCCCTCTGAAGGAGGAAGCATTCTCGTGACAGCCTCCTCCAGCCTGGATATAAAATCTTGATAAGGTTCTTCAGTTCCCTGTCTTATACTAGCTAGTGTTCCCCCCTTGGTTCCTGGAGGTGGCAATGTACGCCATGCCTGTACAGCATTATTAGTTATAAAAACCAATATATCTCTAGGAATTTTGGTCTGAGCCTGAGGTGAGGTATATTCTTCTGTCCCCATAAGCATAGACATTGTGGGCTTAGGTCCCTTCTTTTTTATAGATTGTACTATAGTATCTTTGCTTCGGTCCTCATAATCTGTTCGCCAGAGAATATAATCCCCGGGGGTCAAAGTGGCCTTAGCTGTCTGCATCCAATCATACGGTGTCAGCCATAGACTAGCCACCATATCTAACACTTGCAAAGTATAGGGAGCTGTAGCCCCATTAGTCTTAACTGCACTTTGCAATTCCTTTAAAGTCTTTAATGGCATTGGTTCCCAGGTCGGTTCATCATCATTCTCAAATACCTCTGTAACAGGGAACGTTCCCAAGGACAAGTCCCCATTTCTTCTTGCCTCTGCGACTGCTCCTTGAAATCCCGTAGGGGGCAGAGGAGGACGCTTCCGGGGTTTTGGGATTGGCCGTGAAGTTTTAGAGGCTCCAGGCAAAGACATTAAAGGCATGGGATGATGGTCTCGAAAATCATCCTCCCAATCTTCCTCTGCTTGTCTCCTTTCTAATTCTGACCAATCAACCTCATCCCCATCATCTTTGTTAATAGAGGCATAGACCAATCCTGGGGCCGAAGCCATCAAGGGAGTCGCTTCCTTCTGCCTCTCTTTTTCCATCAGTTCTTCATACACTGGTCCCTCACCAGCCTCTGAGGCTGTTTCCCTGCAAAGTCCCTCAAAGGGAGTAGTCTCTGCTAAAAGTTCACGAATTTGGTACCACAACTGATATGCCTGTGGGGGCAGAGAATCCTCACCATACGTTTGCACATGCCTGCGCATTTCTTTACCTACTCTTTTCCAATCTCCCAAGGTCAAAGAACCTTCCTCCATGAACCAAGGACTAACTTTTTTAAGAAATGAAGTAAAACTTTCTACCGCTCTCATAGACACAGGAAATCCAGATTTAGTCAGCATTTTCTGTAACATTACTACCAGCATTTTCTCATTTTTAGTTAAAGCATGCCCCATGATTCCCCTTCACAATGATTACTTACACTTAACCAGTGATTCTTTACTGGCGGGACTGCAGTTCCCTGGTAAGAGGCGTTCCTATTCCTGAGGAAAAAGAAAGAAAAAGATTACCTGTCCTTCAAGTCCCTGTTCGGGCGCCACCTGCCGCGGACCAACTCTCACGGAGTCAGCAGACCGAGGGAGAACGAGGGCGAAGGCTCTTAGGAGGAAAGAAATCGGCGAGGGGAATGACAGACAGACACACTACTTTGAGTATGCTGCTGTGTTTATTTGCTGCAAGGCATAAGCTTTTGTACCGCTTTTACACGGAACTTGGCAAAGCAAATACAGGCTTCAAGGAAAAGAAATTACGATTACAATCATTAATCAGCAGGACATTCTAACTCACATGTGAGACAATAGTGGTTTCGGTTTTTCAATCTACATATGCCGTGAGAATCGTTTTTGCACTTTTATGAAAGGTTACAGAGAGTTTATTTCTTAACTTAAAGATAATTTTTCTTTTATAAATTTCTTGATTATTTTATCTCAACCTCCTCTCACACGCACTAATTTGCTACCTGAATAATAACTAGAGGGGGTAAATATTTTCCCGCTTGTGGGGCCCACCGAGGACGAGTTCACCACTGCCCACTAATTAGATATTGTTTATACAACACTCCGGCCTCAGAATCAGCCCTCAAGGCATTCAGATCTGGCTGAAGAGCCCATGAGAGTATAGCAGGCATGGAAAGCCAAGATATCATGGAAAAAAAAAAGACCTAAATGAATGATCTCTGTGAGTGAGATCCCAGTGGAAAGAACGGGGCCATCAAAGAAGGAGGTACCCTTCTCCGAAGGGAGGAGAGAACTTCCACTTTGACTATGACCCTATCGGAATAAGATCGAAGTCAGCGAACTCTAAAGGCTTCCATAGCCCTGGCAACTCATGACTAGAGCCTAGGGAGATTACTGACGCCATGAACAGGAGTGTCAAATTGTTAAATCAGCAACAGGAGTCACTGTGTACTTACACCCCATGTGGGATCTGTCCCTAATGTGTCGTCTAAAGCGAAGTGATGCTATAACTAGTACTGAAACAGTATTTTTATACTTTGCGTTTCTGTGTGGGCACAAACTGATGAGGTCTTTACTAATTATATACTGAAGTGATCTTCTGTATATAAAGAGAATTGGAAATGAAAAACAAAAACAACCTGGTGTTAAAATGGAAATGGCATAGAAAATTAATTAATTTGAAAAAAAAATTATGTAGGATCTCTGTCTTTAATGTGCTGTACATTGCTATTTAATGCTATAATTAGTAATCCAATGGTAGTTTTTTCACTTTGTGTTGCTATATGGGCAAAATGTTGAAATCTTTACCTAATATATACTAAACTGATCTTCTGTATACAAAGAGAATTGAAAATGAATCTTCACATGAATGGAAGGGGAAAGGGAGCGGGAAGGGGGAGGATTGCGGGCGGGAGGGAAGTTATGGGAGGGGGGAAGCCATTGTAACCCATGGGCTATACTTTGGAAATTTATATTCATTAAATAAAAGTTTAAAAAAAAAAAGATATTGTTTATATCCTTTTGGCAAAATTTTCTTGGGAATCTTTGTTAATTTTTGCTCTCTTTTGGAATCTTTTTGGGCGTGCACATTTTCTAATAACATCTCCAAGTGGGCTTCTGCCGTGCCATCTCCTTCATCAAAGCTAAGCAGCTCCAGCTGCTCCGTGAGATCAAGCAATGTTCCCAGAGTGTCATTTGAGGTCAATGCCCAGGCTGCATTGTGCACAGCCTGGATGAATAGCGGCGCCCACAAGGATATGTTCCCGGAGGTAAAATTTATTGAATCCTGGTGTCCCACCTGTACCCCACTTGACTGCACATAGCACAATGAAAAAGCACTGCTAAAATTAACAAAAGCAACAGCAAGGAAAGTTCTCTGAGCCAAGCTGGCAGTTTCGTGCCTCTCTAGCCGCCAGGGGCCATGACGACCGCTGACTGCATGGGAACCGCCTGGGGCTTCACTCCGCGGAGCACTGACCCCTAACCCTTCAGCCTGAGGGTCCCAACATGGCAGCAGTTTTGCTACGCAGATGGGACAGCTGTGGGTGTAGCAGCGGGGCGTTCCTGGGGGTAGGTGCTACTGCGCACCTACTCCTGATGCCCACTGGGGCGGTCCACGCAAGATGCGCTCGCAGCTGGGATACGGGCTGTCCCACCATGGTGGCATCCTCAGCCTGAGCACACACGCATTGGCCATCTCGCGTTGCCTGCAGGCCTGCAGTCTGGGCACTCCTGCGTTCCTTGGGCCTCCTAGGTTCCCCCCACCTCCCTTGGGCCGGGAGGAGGCACAGCCCCAGGAAACCTGTGCCACCTTGCGCGTGGATGCCACATTATCCCCACTAAAAAAAGAAGAGAAAAACCCCAATCATTAAAATCAGAAGTGAAAAAGTAAAGTTAACAACAGACAGCCCAGAAATAAAACAATCATCAGAAATTACTACAATAACTTGTATGCGAGCCAGCAGAGACACCTATCAGAAATCGATAGATACCTGGACACATGCAACCTACCTAAATTGAACCAGGAAGACATAGAAAACCTAAACAGACCCATAACAGACAGAAATTGAAGCAGTAATAAAGGCATTTCCAACCAAGAAAAGCCCAGGACCAGTTGGATTCACTGCTGAATTCTAGCAGACATTTAAAGAAATAACTCCATTTCTTTTCATACTATTCAGAACAATCGAAAAAAGAGGGAATCCTCCCAAATTCTTTTTATGTAGCCAGCATCACCTTAATTCCTAAGCCGGAAAAAGATTCATCATTGAATAAGAATTACAGACCAATATCCCTGATGAACATAGATGCAAAAATCCTCAATAAAATTCTGGCCAATAGAATGCAACATCACATTAGAAAGATTATACACCCAGACCAAGTGGGATTTATCCCTGGTATGCAGGGATGGTTCAACGTTCGCAAAACAATCAACGTAATACACTACATTAACAGACTGCAGAAGAAAAACCATATGATTCTCTCAATAGACACAGAGAAAGCATTTGATAAAATACAACACCCTTTCATGATGAAAACTCTAAGCAAACTGGGTATGGAAGGAACATTCCTCAATACAATCAAAGCAATTTATGAAAAACCTACGGCCAGTATCATATTGAAAGGGGAAATGTTGGAAACATTTCCACTGAGATCTGGTACCAGACAGGGATGCCCACTCTCACCACTGCTATTCAATATAGTTCTGGAAGTCTTAGCCAGAGCTATTAGGCAAGAAAAAGAAAGTAAAGGGATACAAATTGGGAAGGAAGAACTCAAACTATCCCTCTTTGCAGACGATATGATTCTTTATTTAGAGGAACCAAAGAACTCTACTAAGAGACAATTGGAACTTATAGAAGAGTTTGGCAAAGTAGCAGGATATAAAATCAATGTACAAAAATCAACAGCCTTTGTATACACAGGCAATGCCACGGCTGAGGAAGAACTTCTAAGATCAATCCCAATCACAATAGCTACAAAAACAAATACCTTGGAATAAACTTAATCAAGGTTGTTAAAGATCTCTATGATTAAAATTACAAAACCTTAAAGAAAGAAATAGAAGAGGATACCAAAAAATGCAGAAATCTTCCATGCTCATGGATTGGAAGAATCAACATCATCAAAATGTCCATTCTATAAAAAGCAATTTACAGATTGAATGCAATACTAATCAAAATACCTAAGACATTCTTCTCAGATCTGGAAAAAATGATGCTGAAATTCATATGGAGACACAGAAGACCTCGAATAGCCAAAGCAATCTTGTACAACAAAAACAAAGCCGGAGGCATCACAATACCAGATTTCAGGACATACTACAGGGCAGTTGTTATCAAAAGAGCATGGTACTGGTACAGAAACAGATGGATAGACCAATGGAACAGAATAGAAACACCAGAAATCAACCCAAACATCTACAGCCATCTCACATTTGATCAAGGATCCCAAACCAATCCCTAGAGTAATGGACAGTCTATTCAATAAATGGTGCTGGGAAAATTGGATTTCCACGTGCAGAATCATGAAGCAAGATGCCTACCTTTCACCTTACACAAAAATTCACTCAACGTGGATTAAAGACTTAAATCTACGACCCGAAACCATCAAATTATTAGAGAGCATTGGAGAAACCCTGCAAGATATAGGCACAGGTAAAGACTTCTTGGAAAATACCCCAGGAGCACAGGCAGTCAAACCAAAATTAACATTTGGGATTGCATCAAATTGAGAAGTTTCTGTACTTCAAAAGAAACAATCAGGAAAGTGAATAGGAAACCGACAAAATGGAAAAAAATATTTGCAAACTATGCAACAGATAAAGGATTGATAACCAGAATCTACAAAGAAATCATGAAACTTCACAACATCAATACAAACAATCCACTTAAGAGATGGGCCAAAGAACTCAACAGACACCTTTCCAAAGAGGAAATCCAAATGGCAACAGACACATGAAAAAATGTTCAAGATCACTAGCCATCAGGGAAATGCAAATCAAAAGCACAAAGAGGTTTCACCTCACCCCGGTGAGAATGGCTCACATTCAGAAATCTACCAACAATAGGTGCTGTAGAGGATGTGGGGGGAAAGGGACACTAACCCACTGTTTGTGGGAATGCAAACTGGTTAAGCCACTATGGAAGTCAGTTTGGAGATTCCTCAGAAACCTGAATATAACCCTACCATTCAACCCAGCCATCCCACTCTTTGGAATTTATCCAAAGGAAATTAAATTGGCAAACAAAAATGTCATCTGCACATTAATGTTTATTGCAGCTCAATTCACAATAGCTAAGACCTGAAACCAACCCAAATGCCCATCAACAGTAGACTGGATAAAGAAACTATGGGACATGTATTCTATGGAATTCTATACAGCAGTCAAAAACAATGAAACCCAGTCATTTGCAACAAGATGGAGCAATCTGGAAAACATCATGCTGAGTGAATTAAGCCAGTCCCAAAGAGACAAATATCATTTGTTTTCCCTGATCGGTGACAACTAACTGAGCACCAAAGGGAAACCTGTGCAAGTGTAATGGACACTATGAGAAATAGTGACTTGATCAGCTATGGTGCTTACTGTTGATGTACAATGTAATACTTTATCCATTTTAGTATTTTTTGTGAACTCTGTAATTAACACACAATTATTCTTAGGTGTCTAAATCTTAACTGAAAAGTGATCCCGGTTAAATATAAGAATGAGAAAAAGAGAGGGAGGAGATGTACAATTGGGGACATGCTCAATTGGACTTGCCCCAAATGATGGAGTTAAAAAGTGCCAGGGGACTCCAATACTATCCCATCAAGGTGGCATGTACCAATGCCATCTCACCAGTCCAGGTGATCAGTATCAGTTCACAATTGATCACACTGATAGATCTAAGAGTCAAAGGGATCACACAAACAAGATTAATGTCTGCTAATACTAACTGATATAACCAAAAAAAGGGAGAGAGGAATCCAACATGGGAAGGGGGAGATACAGCAGACTCATAGAATGATGGATGTCCTAAATAGCACTCTGGCCTCAGAATCAGCCCTTAAGGCATTTGGATCTGGCTGAAGAGCCTATGAGAGTAATTTAGGCATGGAAAGCCAACACACTCTGGGAAAAAAAAGATTATTAAGAAGAAGAAGACCTAAATGGAGGATCTCAGCGAGTGTGATCCCAGTGGAAAGAACGGGGCCATCAAGGTAGGAGGTACCTTTCTCTGAAGGGAGGAGTGAACTTCCACTTTGACTATGGCCCTGTTGGAATAGGATCAAAGTCGGCGAACCCTAAAGGCTTCCATAGCCTCGGCAACTCATGGCTAGAGCCTAGGGAGATTACTGACGCCATAAACAAGATTGTTAAATTGTTAAATCAACATCAGGAGTCACTGTGTACTTACGTCCCATGTAGGATCTGTCCTTAATAGGTTGTCCAAGGTGAAGTAATGATATAGCTAGTACTGAAACAGTATTTTTACACTTTGTGTTTCTGTGTGGGTGCAAACTGATTAAATCTTTACTTAGTATGTACTGAAGCGACTTTAGTATATAAAGATAATTGAGAAGAAAAAAAAGAAGAAGACCTAAATGAAAGATCTCTGTGAGTGAGATCCCAGTGGAAAGAACGGGGCCATCAAAGAAGGAGGTACCTTTCTCTGAAGGGAGGAGAGAACTTCCACTTTGACTATGACCCTATCAGAATAAGATCAAAGTCAGCGAACTCTAAAGGCTTCCACAGCCCTGGCAACTCATGACTAGAGCCTAGGGAGATTACTGACACCATGAACAGGAGGGTCAAATTGTTAAGTCAGCAACAGAAGTCACTGTGTACTTACATCCCATGTGGGATCTGTCCTTAATGTGTTGTCTAATGTGCAGTGATGCTATAACTAGTACTGAAACAGTATTTTTACACTTTGTGTTTCTGCATGGGTACAAACTGATGAGATCTTTACTAATTATATACTGAATCGATCTTCTGTATATAAAGATAATTGGAAATGAAAAAAAACCTGGTGTTAATTGGAAATGGCATAGAAAATTAATTAATTTTTAAAAAAAATATTATGTAGGATCTCTGCCTTTAATGTGCTGTACACTCTAATGCTATAACTAGTACTCCAACAGTATTTTTTTTCACTTTGTGTTGCTATATAGGGGCAAACTCTTGAAATCGTTACCTAATATATACTAAACTGATCTTCTGTATATAAAGAGAATTGAAAATGTATCATGATGTGATTGGAAGGGGAGAGGGAGCGGGAAAGGGGAGGGTTGTGGGTGGGAGGGAAGTTATAGGAGGGGGGAAGCCATTGTAACCCATAAGCTGTACTTTGGAAATTTATATTCATTAAATAAAAGTTTAATTAAAAAAAGATAATTGAAAATGAAAAAAAAAACCCTTGGTGTTAAATTGGAAATTACATAGAAAAGTAATCATACTTTTTTAAAAAATATCATGCAGGAGGCCAGTGCCATGGCTTAGCAGGCTAATCCTCCGCCTTCCGGCGCTGGCACACTGGGTTCTAGTCCCGGTTGGGGTGCCAGATTCTATCCCGGTTGCCCCTCTTCCAGGCCAGCTCTCTGCTATGGCCCAGAAAGGCAGTGGAGGATGGCCCAAGTGCTTGGGCCCTGCACCCGCATGGGAGATCAGGAGAAGCACCTGGCTCCTGGCTTCGCATCAGCCCGATGCGCCAGCCACAGCAGCCATTGGAGGGTGAACTAATGGCAAAAAGGAAGACCTTTCTCTCTGTCTCTTCTCTCACTATCCACTCTGCCCGTCTCAAAAAAAAAATATATCATGCAGGATCTCTGTCATTAATGTGATGTACACTGTTATTAATGCTATAACTAGTAATCCAATAGTATTTTTTCAATTTTTGTTGCTATGTGAGGGCAAACTGTTGAAATCTTTATATATACTAAACTGATTTTCTGTATATAAAGAGAATTGAAAATGAATCTTGATGGGAATGGAAGGGGAGAGCGAGTGGGAAAAGGGAGGGTTGTGGATGGGGGGAAGTTGTGGGGAGGAAGCCTTTGTAATTCATAAGCTGTACTTTGGAAATTTATATTCATTAAATTAAAAAAAAGAAAAGGAAAATCTTTTCTTCAGCAAGGGGATTCAATGTCATGTTAACAAACACAAATATCATGTTTGCCATGGTTGCTGCAGCATTCTGCCCAGGAAACTCAAATGTGTAAGGTTTCTGGATCCAGTTCCTCAATTGCATTCCCCAGCATGAAAACAAAATGTTACATGCTAAAATTCATTCAAAACCATAAAGTCCATAGATAATGACCAGAACACACAAACACACACTGCGGCTGTAGCAAGACCAGGGATTGAGTTAGCAGCAATAGAATCAGATATTTCTGGTTTGATTGAGTCATATCTGGATAAGGGTTGTGGAATTCAGGTTAAATTGCCCCAGAAAATCACAGTCAAATTTGTTTTGGATAAAAGCAAAATCTTTCTCTTCAGCAAGTGGATTCAATGCCATGTTTACAAACACAAATATCATGTTTGCTGCCGTTCAATCAGATATTTCTGGTTTCATCCATCCATATCCAGAAAAAGTGTTGTGGAATTCGGTTTAAATGACCTAGAAAATCACAGTCAAAGTGGTTTTGGAGTAAAGCAAAATCTTTACCTTTGGCAATTGCATCCAATATCATGTTTACAAGCACAAATATTATGTTTTTTGTTGTTGTTGCTGTAGCTTTCTACTTTGAAAACATGAATGTGTAGAGGTTTTGTCTAGATGTGGAACCAATTAGGGTTTCCAGCAAAAAATCAAATGTTACATGCTAAAATTCATTCAAAACCCTAAGTCCATAGATAATGTCCAGAAAACACAAACAAACACAGAGACTGTAGCAAGATCTGGGATTGAGTTAGCCACAGCACAAATGGCTATATCTGTTTCATCCAGCCATATAGAGACAAAGTGTTGTGCAACTTGGGTAAAACTGACCCAGCAAATAACAGTCAAAGTTGTTTTGGAGAAAATTAAAATATTTCTCTTTGAAAGTAGGTCCAAAATTATGTTTACAAACACAAATATTTTTCTTTAGTTGCTGTAGCTTTCTACCTAGAAAACACGAATGTTTGTCTCCATGTGGAACCAAGTAGTGTTTGCCAGCAGAAAACAAAATGTTACATGCTAAAATTCATTGAAAACCATAAAGTCTGTAGATAATGCCTAGAAAACGCAAACAAACACAGGGGCTGTAGCAAGATCTGGGATTGAGTTAGCCACAACAGAACCGGATATTTCTGGTTACATCTAGCCATACCCAGTCAAAGTGTTGTGGCATTCATGTTAAATTGACCCAGAAAAAGACAGTCAAAGCCGTTTTGGAGAAAAGCAAGATCTTCCTATTCAGCAAGTGGACCCAAAGTCAAGTTTACAAACATAAATATCATATTTTTCTTGGTTGCTGTAGCTTTCTACAAAAACAAAATGTGTAGAGGTTTTGTCTCCAGTTACCTCAATTAGCACTTGCCAGCAGAAAACATAATGTTAAATGCTAAAATTCATTCAAAACCATAAATTTAATAATAATTTCCAGAAAACACCAACAAACACATAGGCAGTAGCAAGATCTGGGATTGAGTTAGCCACAACACAACTGGATACTTCTGGTTTCATCCAGCCATATCCAATAAAATGTTGTGGCATTCATGTTAAATAAACCCAGAAAATCACAGTCAAAGTGGATTTGGAGAAAAGCAAAATCTTTCTCTTTGCAAGTGGATGCAAAGTGTTGTGGAATTGGGTTAAATTGACCCAGAAAATCACAGTCAAACTCCTTTTGGAGAAAAGCAAAATCTTTCTCTTCGGCAAGTGGATCCAATGTCATGTTTTCAAACACAAATATCATGTATTTCTTGGTTGCTGTAGCTTTCTACTTAGAAAACATGAATGTGTAGAAGTATTGTCTCCATGTTGCACCATTTAGTGTTTGCTGGAAGAAAACAAAGTGTTACATAATAAAATTCATTCAAAATCATAAAGTCTTTAGATAATGCCCAGAAAACACAAACAAACACAGAGGCTGGAGCAAGATCTGCGATTGAGTTAGCCACAACACAACCGGATATTTCAGGTTTGATCCAGCCATATCCAAATAAATGTTTTGGCATTTAGATTAAATTGACCCAGAAAATCACCATCAAACTGGTTTTGGAGATAAGCAAAATCTTTCTCTTCAGCAAGTGGATTCAATCTCATGTTTAAAAACACAAATATCATGTTTTTCTTGGTTGCTGTAGCATTCTACCTAGAAAACACGGATGTGTAATGGTTTAGTCTCCATGTGGAACCAATGAGCATTGCCAGCAGAAAACAAGATGTACTTACTGAAATTCATTTAAAACCATAAACCGTAGATAATGTCCAGAAAACACAAACACAGAGACTGTAGCAAGATCTGGGATTGAGTTAGCAACAAAAAGCCAGATATTTCTGTTTCACCCAGCCATATCTGAACAAAGTGTTGTACAATTTGGGTTAAGAGACCCAGAAAATCACCGTCAAACTGGATTTGGAGAAAAGAAAAATCTTTCTCTTCAGCAAGTGGATCCAATGTCACATTTACAAACACAAAGATCATGTTTTCCTGGTTGCTGTAGCTTTCTACCTAGAAAACAGGAATGTGGAGAGGTTGTGTCTCCATGTGGAGCCAATTAGCCTTTGCCAGCAGAAAACAAAATGTTACATGCTAAAATTCATTCAAAACCTTAAAGGGGTTAGATAAATTCCAGAAAAGACAAACTAACACAGAGACTGTAGCAAGATCTGGGATTGAGTCAGCCAAAACACAACCTGATATTTCTGGTTTCATCCAGCCATATCTGAACAAAGCAGTGTGGAATTCGGGTTAAATTGACCCAGAATATCAGCGTCAAACTGCTTTTGGAGAAAAGGAAAATCTTTCTCTTCGGCAGATGGATTCAATGTCATGTTTACAAACACAAATATGTTTTTCTTGGTTATTATTGCTTTCTACCTAGAAAATATGATTGGGTAGAGATTGTCACTCTATGTGGAACCAATTAGCAATTGCCAGCAGAAAACCAAATGTTACACACTAAAATTCATTCAAAACTGTAAAGTCCATAAATAATGTCCAGAAATCAGAAACAAACACGGAGGATGTAGCAAGATCTTGGATTGATTTACCCACAACACGACTGGATATTTCTGGTTTCCTCCAGCCATAACTACACAAAGTGCAGTGGAATTTGGGTTAAACTGACCCAGAAAATCACAGTCAAAGTGGATTTGGAGAAAAGCAAAATCTTTCCATTCAGCAAGTGGACACAAAGTCATGTTTCCATACACAAATATCATGTATTTCTTGGTTGTTGTTGCTTTCTACCTAAAAAAACATGAATGTGTAGAGGTTTTGTCTCCAGTTGCCTCAATTAGAGTTTGTGAGCAGAAAACACAATAATACATGCTAAAATTCATTCAAAACAATAAAGTCTGTAGATAAGTCCAGAAAATGCAAACAAACACAGAGGCTGGAGCAAGATTTGGGATTTAGTTTGCCACAACACAACCGGTTACTTCTGGTTTCATCCAGCCATATCCAATAACATTTTGTGGCATTTGGTTTAAATTGATCCAGAAAATTACAGTCAAAGTGGATTTGGAGAAAAGCAAAATCTTTCTCTTCGGCAAGTGTATCCAATGTCACATTTACAAACACAAATATCATGTTTTTCTTGGTTGCTCTAGCTTTCTACCTGGAAAACTGGAATGTGTAGAGGTTTTGTTTCCATGTGGAACCAATTAGCATTTTCCAGCAGAAAACAAAATGTTACATGCTAGAATTTACTCAAACCCTAAAGTCCATAAATAATGTCCAGAAAACAGAAACAAGCACAGAGGCTGGAGCAAGATCTGGGATTGTGGTAGTCTCAACAAAACCGGATATTTCTGGTTTCATCCAGCTGTGTCTGGACAAATATTGTAGAATTCGTGCTAAATTGACCCAGAAAATCACCATCAAACTGGTTTTGGAGAAAAGCAAAATCTTTCTCTTTGGCAGTTGGATTCAATGTTATGTTTACCAACACAAATATCATGTTTACCGTGGTTTCTGAATCTTTGTACCTTGAAAACATAAAGGTGTACAGGTTTTGTCTCCATGTGGAACCAATTAGCATTTGCCAGCAGAAAACAAAATGTTACATGCTAAAATTCATTCAAAACTGTATAGTCCGTAGATAATGTCCAGAAAACACAAACAGAGAGGCTGGAGCAAGATCTGGGATTGTGGTAGCCACAGCACAACCAGATATTTCTGGTTATATCCAGCCATATCCAGACAAAGGGTAGTAGAATTCGGGTTTAATTGACCCAGAAAATCAAAGTCAAAGTGCTTTTGGAGAAAAGCAAAATCTTTCTCTTTGGCAAGTGGATCCCATGTCATGTTTACAACACAAATATCATGTTTTTCTTGGTTGCTGCAGCTTTCTACCTAGAAAACACAAATGTGTAGAGGTTTTGTCTCCAGTTGCATCAATTAGCATTTGCAAGCAGAAAACACAATAGTACATGGTGAAATTCATTCAAAACCATAAAGTCTGTAGATAATCTCTAGAAAACACAAACAAACACAGAAGCTGTTGCAAGATCTGGGATTGAGTTAGCTGCAACACAACAAGATACTTCAGGATTGATCCAGCCATATCCAATAAAATGTTGTGGCATTCATGTTAAATAAACCCAGAAAATCACAGTCAAAGTGGATTTGGAGAAATGCAAAATCTTTCTCTTCAGCAAGTGGATTCAATCTCATGTTTACAAACACAAATATCATGTTTTTCTTAGTTGCTGAAGCTTTCTACCAAGAAAATACTAATATGTTGAGAGAGTGGCAAGATGGCGGAATAGGAAAGGAGCACACTGATAGTATGGGGAGAGACAGTTCAATAAAAGTGGAGATACTGCAGGTTCAAGGACAAGCAGGGGAAGAATCAGCAGAGGAAACTCTTCCAGAATTAGTGATTCACAGTGGACCTGAGAGCATAGGAGCCCATGTTTGGGACACCAGCTGCAGAATCAACACACCAGCACTGGAATGCGAGGTGAGCTGAACCTCAATAGCCCAAGACACCAGTGGGCAAGTGGAAAGAGGAGACTAGAAGGAACGAGGCTTGAAACTCTGTGGGGAAAATTTCACCAGGCTAACTAGAAGAGAGAGAGAAAAAAAAGTGACCAATATGAACACAAGATTCTCTCTCTGCTCACCCCTCAAAGGTGAGCAAGACAAAGAGCAGGCACCATTTTTGACATATGTCATAAGCAGGGTGACCTCAGTTCTGCACTGGCCCTGAGCCTAGCAAAAAACCTGACTCTGGGGAGGAGAAATAACAGGAGATTAGGACCTAATGAATGTGTGGTGCTGGTGAACTGAGACTGTGAAAAAAGAGATGGTGGGGGAGAAAACTCATGGAATTCACATGAGTACTCTGCAGAGACATCACAGTTTGGTAGCCTTGGCAACCCAGTGGGAGACTGCAGGAGAATTTGAGCTCACACTGAGGACAGCACAGATTCCCTGTGTGGTCCTTGGGAAAGAGCTTCCAATCTCTGGCTCCTGTGGGTATACCATTCGCCTGCTAACTGCTTCCAATTCCATTCAGCTGTGCGGAACTACTTATCTTTTGAATCACAAAAAAAGAAAGAAAGAAAAAAGAGAGATTTATCACACCTAACCTGGGAGTGTCACCTTTGGCATACCCTCAACCCTGAGGAACCAAACAGAGCTCTCAGGCCACACCCATCTCAAGCATCTAAGGCTCCATCGAAAGAAGAGTCCACTTAATCTAGAGTCATAATATAAAAGAAAAAACACCACAGTGAAGAAACCAAAGAATATATCCAATATGCCAAACAAAAGCAAAAACTGAGGTGACAAGAACAAGGAAGACATTATGACACCCCAAATGAAAAAGACACCCCAATTCAAGATTATGAAGATGATGAGATAGAAGAAATGCAAGAAGCGGATCTCAAAAAGTTGATAAGAACATTAAGAAGTTCTCAAAAACAAATTCTTGAACTACAGAAATCCTTAATGGACAAGATAGAAAATCTCCCCCGTGAAAATGAAATATTAAGGAGGAATCAAAATGAAATGAAACAACTAGTAGAACATGAAACTGTGATAGTGATGAGAAGTAATAATGAAATGAAGAATTCAATAGATCAAACGACAAACACATTAGAGAGCCTTAAAAACAGAATGGGTGAGGCAGAAGAGAGAATATCGGATTTAGAAGATAGAGAACAGGAAAGTATACAGTCAAACAAAAGAAAAGAAGAGGAAATCAGAAATCTAAAAAATATTGTTGGGAATCTACAGGATACTATAAAAAAAAAACAAAATTCGGGTTCTAGGAGTTCTTGAAGGCATGGAGAGGGAGAAAGGATTAGAAGGCATTTTCAGTGAGATACTAGCAGAAAATTTCCTGGGTGTGGAAAAGGACATAGACATCCTAGTACAGGAAGCTCATAGAACCCCTAGTAAACATGACCAAAAGAGATCCTCACCACAACATGTTGTAATCAAACTCACCACAGTGAAACATAAAGAAAAGATCCTAAAATGCGCAAGAGAGAAACGTCAGATTACTCTCAGAGTATCTCCAATTAGACTCACAGCTGACTTCTCATCAGAAACCCTACAAGCTAGAAGGGAATGGCGAGACATAGCCCAGGTACTAAGAGAGAAAAACTGCCAGCCCAGAATATTATATCCTGCAAAGCTCTCATTTGTGAATGAAGGAGAAATAAAGACTTTTCACAGCAAACAGAAATTGAAAGAATATGTCGCCACTCGTCCAGCCCTGCAAAAGATGCTTAAAGATGTGTTACACACAGAAACACAGAAACATGGTCATCAATATGAAAGAAGGTAAAGGAAGGAAACCTCACAGCAAAAGATCACAGGAAGCTCAATTTCTCTTTGACATAGAATTAAAATCTGATTCTCTGTTAAAGCAATGTGTTAAAGTATTCTATGAGGTTCTCTTGAGGTCTGTTAAATTCTAATTGTTCAAAAACAGCTGAATTTTTATTAAGAGCTATGGGTTATTTAAATATGTGCTTATTTTTAAAGATTTGAATAATCACCTTGTAACAACAATCAAATTTGGTCTATAATATGTCATGATATTAAGGAATCTTATTTCAACCAGATATTTTGGATTTTGAGCCTTCTTGGCATTCTTGACAGGCATTCAAAAAATCAAAGTTTCAAACAATCTGGTCTCTAAAATTTCCAGTAAATCCTGGACTTTGGTTTTTCCAGTTTGGGCCCAACTGAAAAAATCGAAGGATCTATGTCTCTCATCTTATAGAGACACCAACTAATCAGGCTATTTGGATTATATTAGAAGTACTGTCAAGATGTGACGTGGTACTCAATTTTAAGTTTCTATAATGGAAAATGCTATTAATACAAATGATTGAGAATTAAAAAGTCTAATGATCTTGTGTTACTAGACATGATAGTTATCTTAATGAGAAAGCCCCAGAGGCCTAAAGGGTTAAATACTTGTAAAATCCTACAGGTGCTTTCAAAAATACTGTGAAGTAAGCAAGTGCCTCTTGTTGGTTGATGAGTTTATAAGTTTAAACATGGCGACTTAAAGTCTTTTGTCATCCACACTTATATATGATTTGCTGCTCATAAAACTAAAGTGTTGTTGGTCCTGTGTTTAGCTGTCCTCCTATAGGTCCCTATGGACGTTTTTCCAGCCACTTCTATTGTATTCAGTACTTTGGGATGGCTCTGTAAACAGATGAAGCCAATAATGTATTAACAGTACCAACTGAGAGAAAGTATGGTTAACTGAGGTTACTAAAAACAAAAAGCAATTCAAATCAATGGGCAATTTACAAAAAAGAGTTAAAGATTTTAAAAGCTATTATTAAAATTGCTATATTGGTCTATTATGTTATGTTATATGTGTGTACATACTGTATGTCCACATGGGAAAATTTTATTAAGAATTTTATTTTAATTGGCTTATAGATAAGATTGTCCATAAATTTAAGCGCTAAAATTAATCAAAGGTACATTTTAATTAGTGTGACCTGAATCTCTGCATCATATGTTTCATACTTGTTGGTAGAAAGAAACTAAAAACATTTTATATGGTTGTGCTTAAGTTTACTGGTTAATCAAACTACACCATGTTAGATATTTAAGAGGTGTTTTCAAATACATGATTCTTAAAATTTATAAAAGGCACTGGACCTTCTGGTAAATGTTTTATTAACTTGTTATCTAATGGTTGAAGTGGTTTGCTAAGTATTCATGTGATATTGATATTGTCAGCAAGCGATCTAGGACTTGCTCCCTCATTTCTCTATTCTAAGCCCAACTTGTTCTTTCATTTCTCTATTCTCTTCAAGGTAGGAAACTAATTCTATTATGAAGGAATCTGTAGGATGCACAATTTAATCTTTAGACCTTATAAAAGAGATGGCTAACATTTTTCTGTAATAACATAGCCAAAATAAGAGCTTAAATTATAATCTCATAACTAGATTTACTTTGCCATCAGTGAAGTAAACAGTAAGTAGAAAAAACCTCCCTTTCAGACCAAAGGGAAAGAAAGTTTTAAAGTGAGAATATAATTTTCCTCATGGGCATTGTCTACCTTAGAAAAAGTACTACAGAACATGCCTGTGACTATAGACTTGTAGTTCAGGCCACTGAAGATTAGAGATGGGACTTGGGCACTCCCTTGACTTGCATCCTCTGGTCTGCTTTAACAAAAATCAGGAGGAAAAGAAAGCTCGGCATCAGAAGCCATGGGTGGCAGGCCTATTACTGGCTGATCTGTACAGTGATCTGCCCTCAAAGAGACCCAGCAGGCCAATCTACTGCAGTGGCTTTCCATGTGGTAAGCCTGGGCTTCAGCAGAAGTCAGCGTGTGAAGAGCCCTGGCAGCTCTGCCAAGAGTTGGATCACTGGAAATGGACCTGCCCTGGAATCAAAGGATGCCCAGGTCAGAGCCACAGATCTTATTGGCTCGAAGCTGAAAAGCCCTTCACTCAGCCCAACTTCCAAAGTGACCACTGCAGCTGAGGGGATGGTCAAGTAGGGTCAGCAACATTGCAGGCAGAACTGTAAATTTCTTGTTAGAGATGCCCCCTGCCTTTACCTGGCCAGCTCTCCTCCCAGGCCAGCCAAGTAATAAAAGTCAACAGAGTGCCTTCCCCTAGGAGGTTCACACCTCCCTTAGGATATACCCCATGTGAAGAGATAGATAGGTCTGGGCCTCTGAATTTACAAGGCCTAAAGCCCAACAGATTATTATCAAGCCCCTTCTATCAGGTTCTATTTGCCTCTCATTCAGAAAACTTAATTGTAGTTTAGACAGCACCTTTCTTAGCTCCTCTAATAATGACTCTGTTTTTTTTTTTATTTTTTTTTTTAATTAAACTTTTATTTAATGAATATAAATTTCCAAAGTATAGCTTATGGGTTACAATGGCTTCCCCCCTCCCATAACTTCCCTCCCGCCTGCTACCCTCCCCTTTCCCGCTCCCTTTCCCCTTCCATTCATGTAAAGATTCATTTTCAATTCTCTTTGTATACAGAAGATCAGTTTAGTATATATTAGGTAAAGATTTCAACTTTTTGCCCATATAGCAACATCAAGTGAAAAAACTACCATTGGATTACTAATTATAGCATTAAATAGCAATGTACAGCACATTAAAGACAGAGATCCTACATAATTTTTTTTTTCAAATTAATTAATTTTCTATGCCATTTCCATTTTAACACCAGGTTGTTTTTTTTTTTTTTTCATTTCCAATTCTCTTTATATACAGAAGATCACTTCAGTATATAATTAGCAAAGACCTCATCAGTCTGCGCCCACACAGAAACGCAAAGTATAAAAATACCGTTTCAGTACCAGTCATAGCATCACTTGGCTTTAGACGACACATTAGGGACAGATCCCACATGGGGTGTAAGTACACAGTGACTCCTGTTGCTGATTTAACAATTTGACACTCCTGTTCATGGCGTCAGTAATCTCCCTAGGCTCTAGTCATGAGTTGCCAGGGCTATGGAAGCCTTTAGAGTTCGCTGACTTTGATCTTATTCCGATAGGGTCATAGTCAAAGTGGAGGTTCTCTCCTCCCTTCGGAGAAGGGTACCTCCTTCTTTGATGGCCCCGTTCTTTCCACTGGGATCTCACTCACAGAGATCATTCATTTAGGTCTTTTTTTTTTTTCCATGATATCTTGGCTTTCCATGCCTGCTATACTCTCATGGGCTCTTCAGCCAGATCTGAATGCCTTGAGGGCTGATTCTGAGGCCAGAGTGTTGTTTAGGACATCTGCCATCCTATGAGTCTGCTGTGTATCCCACTTCCCATGTTGGATCTTTCTCTCCCTTTTTGATTCTATTAGTTAGTATTAGCAGATACTTGTCTTGTTTGTGTGATCTCTTTGACTCTTAGACCTATCAGAACTCTGTTTTTTGTTCTAGACCCTGTCTAGTGCACTTGGGCCTCATTCCTTTGTAATCATAACCTCTACTCTACCACCAATGGCTCTACTCCCAACCTGTGTATACTGATGGTCCTCTTCCCCACTTAATGCTGTATAATTGCTCAAACCTTGTAAATGCCACTCTTAGGATCATTGGTTACTATCCTCACTCTGTCTTTTATGACCTTGTCTAAATATGATCAGAGTCGGGGAACTTGGAAGGCTTCCATAGCCTTGGCAACTCATGACGACAGCCTAGGGTGGTTACTGGCACCATAAACTAGAGTGTCAATTTGTTGGGGCAACAACAGGAGCCACTGTGCACTTGCTCCTCATGTGGGATCTCTGTCC
Organism: Lepus europaeus; assembly: GCF_033115175.1. Lineage (NCBI taxonomy): Eukaryota > Metazoa > Chordata > Mammalia > Lagomorpha > Leporidae > Lepus > Lepus europaeus. The sequence continues at coordinate 85,052,315 of NC_084832.1, forward strand.
TTAATGTGCTGTACATTGTGATTTAATGCTATAACTAGTACTCAAACAGTATGTTTCACTTTGTGTTTCTATGTTGGTGCAAACTGTTGAAATCTTTATACTAAATTGATCTTCTGTATATAAAGAGAATTGAAAATGAATCTTGTTGTGAATGGAAGGGGAGAGGAAGCGGGACAGGGGAGGGTTGCGGGTGGGAGAGAGGTTATGGGAGGGGGAACCCATTGTAATCCATAAGCTGTATACTGGAAATTTATATTCATTAAATAAAAGTTAAGTCCCTTAACAAGTCTTTTATATTAACCGGTGCCCTGTAATTAGGTGCATATACATTGATAATCTTATATCTTCCTGTTGAATGGATCTCTTAATCATTATATAATGCCCCTCTTTGTCTCTCCTAACAGTTTTTGTTGTAAAGAATATGTTGTCCGATATTAAGATGACTACGCCTACTCTTTTTTCATTTCTGTTGGCATGGTATATCTTTTTCCAGCCTTTCACTTTCAGCCTGTATGCATCATTGTTGGAAAGATGAGTTTCTTGTAAGCAGCAAAAAGATGGGTTTTGTTCCTTAATCCAATCAGCCAATCGGTGTCTTTTAACTGGACAGTTCAGGCCATTAACATTCAATGTGACTATTGAGAAGGAGTAACTTTGCCCTGCCATTTGCCAAAGATATTTTCTAATATATGGTTTGAGATTCCTGTGATCTTTTGCTGTGTGGTTTCCTTCCTTAACCTTCTTTCATATTGGTGACCGTGTTTCTGTGTTTCTGTGTGTAACACATCTTTAAGCATCTTTTGCAGGGCTGGATGAGTGGCGACAAATTCTTTCAATTTCTGTTTGCTGTGAAAGGTCTTTATTTCACCTTCATTCACAAATGAGAGCTTTGCAGGATATAATATTCTGGGCTGGCAGTTTTTCTCTCTTAGTATCTGGGCTATGTCTCGCCATTCCCTTCTAGCTTGTAGGGTTTCTGATGAGAAGTCAGCTGTGAGTCTAATTGAAGATACTCTGAGAGTAATCTGATGTTTCTCTCTTGCGCATTTTAGGATCTTTTCTTTATGTTTCACTGTGGTGAGTTTGATTACGACCTGTCGTGGTGAGGATCTCTTGGTTATGTTTATTAGGGGTTCTATGAGCTTCCTGTACTAGGATGTCTCTGTCCTTCTCTAAACCTGGGAAATTTTCTGCTAGTATCTCACTAAAAAGGCCTTCTAATCCTTTCTCCCTCTCCATGCCTTCAGGAACTCCTAGAACCCGAATGTTAGGTTTTTTAATAGTATCCGGTAGATTCCCAACAATATTTTTTAGATTTCTGATTTTCTCTTCTTTTCTTCCGTTTGACTGTTTCCTTTCCTGTCTCTGTCTTCTTTTTTATTATTTTTTTAATTAAACTTTCATTTAATGAATATAAATTTCCAAAGTACAGCTAATGGGTTACAATGGCTTCCCCCTCCCAAAACTTCCCTCCCACCCACAACCCTCCCCTTTTCGCTCCCTTCCCCTTCCAATCACATCATGATTCATTTTCAATTCTCTCTATATACAAAAGATCAGCTTAGTATATATTAGGTAACGATTTCAACAGTTTGCCCCCCTATAGCAACACAAAGTGAAAGAAAAATACTGTTGGAGTACTAGTTATAGCATTAAATAAGAGTGTACAGCACATTAATGACAGAGATCCTACATAATATTTTTTATTTAAATTAATTAATTTTCTATGCCATTTCCAATTTAACACCAGGTTGTTTTTTTCATTTCCAATTATCTTTATATACAGAAGATCGATTCAGTATATAATTAGTAAAGATCTCATCAGTTTGTATCCATGCAGAAACACAAAGTGTAAAAAATACTGTTTCAGTACTAGTTATAGCATCAATGCACATTAGACAACACATTAAGGACAGTTCCCACATGTGACTTCCGTTGCTGACCTAACAATTTGACACTCCTGTTCATGGCGTCAGTAATCTCCCTAGGCTCTAGTCATGAGTTGCCAGGGCTATGGAAGCCTTTAGAGTTCGCTGACTTTGATCTTATTCCGTTAGGGTCATAGGCAAATTGGAAGTTCTCTCCTCCCTTCAGAGAAAGGTACCTCCTTCTTTGATGGCCCCGTTCTTTCCACTGGGATCTCACTCACAGAGATCTTTCATTTAGGTCTTCTTCTTTTTTTTCTTTTCCATACTTTCTTGGCTTTCCATGCCTACAATACTCTCATGGGCTCTTCAGCCAGATCCGAATGCCTTAAGGGCTGATTCTGAGGCCAGAGTGTTGTTTAGGACATCTGCCATTCTATGAGTCTGCTGTGTATCGCACTTCCCATGTTGGATCCTTGTCTCCCTTTTTGATTCTATCAGTTAGTATTAGCAGACACTTGTCTTGTTTGTGTGATCCCTTTGATTTTTAGACCTGTCTAAGCCATCGAATGTGAACTGAAATTGATCACTTGGACTAGTGAGATGGCATTGGTACATGCCACCTTGATGGGATTGTATTGGAATCCCCTGGCACATTTCTAACTCCACCATTTGCGGCAAGTCTAATTGTGTATGTCCCAAATTGTGCATCTCCTCCCTCTCTTTTTCCACTCTGAAATTTAACAGGGATCACCTTTCAGTTAAAATTTAAACACCTAAGAGTCATTGTGTGTTAATTACAGAGTTCAACCACTAGTACTAGAACAACAACAACAACAACAACAACAAATACTAAAAAGGATAAAGTATTACATTGTACATCTAGAGTCAGGACAAGAGCTGATCAGGTCATTGTTTCTTATAGTGTCCATTTCACTTCAACAGGTTTCCCCTTTGGTGCTCAGTTGTCGCCGATCAGGGAAAACAAATGATATTTGTCTCTTTGGGACTGGCTTAATTCACTCAGCATGATGTTTTCCAGATTGCTCCATCTTGTTGCAAATGACTGGGTTTCATTGTTCCTTACTGCTGTATAGTATTCTATGGAGTACATGTCCCATAATTTCTTTATCCAGTCTACTGTTGATGGGCATTTGGGTTGGTTCCAGGTCTTAGCTATTGTGAATTGAGCTACAATAAACATTAATGTGCAGATGGCTTTTTTATTAGCCAAATTAATTTCCTTTGGGTAAATTCCAAGGAGTGGGATGGCTGGGTTGTATGGTAGGGTTATGTTCAGGTTTCTGAGGAATCTCCAGACTGACTTCCATAGTGGCTTAATCAGTTTGCATTCCCACCAACAGTGGGTTAGTGTCCCTTTATCCCCACATCCTCATTAGCATCTATTGTTGGTAGATTTCTGAATGTGAGCCATTCTCACCGGGGTGAGGTGAAACCTCATTGTGGTTTTGATTTGCATTTCTCTGATTGCTAGTGATCTTGAACATTTTTTCATGTGTCTGTTGGCCATTTGGATTTCCTCTTTTGAAAAATGTCTATTGAGGTCCTTGTCCCATCTCTTAAGTGGGTTGTTTGTTCTGTTGTTGTGGAGTTTCTTGATTTCTTTGTAGATTCTGGTTATCAACCCTTTATCTGTTGCATAGTTTGCAAATATTTTTCTCTTCACTTTCATGACTGTTTCTTTTGAAGTACAGAAACTTCTCAATCTGATGCAATCCCAAATGTTAATTTTGGTTTTGACTGCCTGTGCTGCTGGGGTATTTTCCAAGAAGTCTTTGCCTGTACCTATATCTTGCAGGGTTTCTCCAATGCTCTCTAATAATTTGATGGTTTCGGGTCGTAGATTTAAGTCTTTAATCCACGTTGAGTGAATTTTTGTGTAAGGTGAAAGGAATGGGTCTTGCTTCAAGCTTCTGCACGTGGAAATCCAATTTTCCCAGCACCATTTATTGAATAGGCTGTCCTTATTCCAGGGATTAGTTTTGGATCTTTGATCAAATATAAGTTGGCTGTATATGTTTGGATTGATTTCTGGTGTTTCTATTCTGTTCCATTGGTCTATCCATCTGTTTCTGTACCAGTACCATGCTGTTTTGATAACAACTGCCCTGTAGTATGTCCTGAAATCTGGTATTGTGATGCCTCTGGCTTTGTTTTTGTTGTCCAAGATTGCTTTGGCTATTCGAGGTCTACTGTGTCTCCATATGAATTTCAGCATCATTTTTTCCAGATCTGAGAAGAAGGTCTTCGGTATCTTGATTGGTATTGCATTGAATGTATAAATTGCTTGTGGGAGAATGGACATTTTGATGATATTGATTCTTCCAATCCATGAGCATGGAAGATTTCTCCATCTTTTGGTATCCTCTTCTATTTCTTTCTGTAAGGTTTTGTAGTTTTCATCGTAGAGATCTTTAACGTCTTTGGTTAAGTTTATTCCAAGGTATTTGATTGTTTTTGCAGCTATTGTGAATGGGATTGATCTTAGAAGTTCTTCCTCAGCCGTGGCATTGCCTGTGTATACAAAGGCTGTTGATTTTTGTGCATTGATTTTATATCCTGCTACTTTGCCAAACTCTTCGATGAGTTCCAGCAGCCTCTTAGTAGAGTTCTTTGGGACCCCTAAATAAAGAATAATATCATCTGCAAAGAGGGATAGTTTGAGTTCTTCCTTCCCAATTTATATCCCTTTACTTTCTTTTTCTTGCCTAATAGCTCTGGCTAAGACTTCCAGAACTATATTGAATAGCAGAGGTGAGAGTGGGCATCCCTGTCTGGTACCAGATCTCAGCGGAAATGCTTCCAACTTTTCCCCATTCAATAGGATGTTGGCCATGGGTTTTCATATATTGCTTTGATTGTATTGAGGAATGTTCCTTCCATACCCAGTTTGCTTAGAGTTTTCATCATGAAAGGGTGTTGTATTTTATCAAATGCTTTCTCTGCACCTATTGAGAGAATCATATGGTTTTTCCTCTGCAGTCTGTTAATGTAGTGTATTACGTTGATTGTTTTGCGAATGTTGAACCATCCCTGCATACCAGGGATAAATCCCACTTGGTCTGGGTGGATGATCTTACAGATGTGTTGTTGCATTCTATTGGCCAGAATTTTATTGAGTATTTTTGCATCTATGTTCATCAGGGATATTGGTCTGTAATTCTCTTTCAATGCTGCATCTTTTCCTGGCTTAGGAATTTAGGTGATGCTGGCTTCATAGAAAGAATTTGGGAGGATTCCCTCTTTTTCGATTGTTCTGAATAGTTTGAGAAGAATTGGAGTTAGTTCTTCTTTAAATGTCTGCTAGAACTCAGCAGTGAATCCATCTGGGCTTTTCTTTGTTGGGAGGGCCTTTATTACTGTTTCAATTTCTGTCTCAGTTATGGGTCTGTTTAGGTTTTCTATGTCTTCCTGGCTCAATTTAGGTAGGTTGTATGTGTCCAAGAATCTGTCCATTTCTGATAGATTTCCCTGTTTGCTGGCATACAAGTCCTTGTAGTAATTTCTGATGATTCTTTTTATTTCTGTGGTGTCTGTTGTTACCTTTCCATTTTCATCTCTGATCCTATTGATTTGGGTCTTTTCTCTACTTTTTTTAGTTAGTTGGGCCAATGGGGTGTCAATTTTGTTTATTTTTTCAAAAAACCAGCTCCTCGTTTGGCTGATTTTTTGTAATTTTTTTTGGATTCAATCCTGTTGATTTCTTCTTTGATTTTAATTATTTTTCTTCTCCTACTGGGTTTGGGTTTGGTTTGCTGCAGATTTTCTAGATCCTTGAGATGACTTGAAAGCTCATCTATTTGGTGCCTCTCTAATTTCTTGATGTAGGCACCTATTGATATAAACTTTCCTCTTAACACTGCTTTTGTTGTATCCCATAGGTTTTGGTATGTTGTGCTGTTATCCTCATTTACTTCCAGAGAATTTTTGATTTCTCTTTTAATTTCTTCTATGACCCATTGTTCATTCAGGAGCATGTTGTTCAATCTCCATGTGTTTGCACGTGCTCTGGGGATTCCCGAGTTGCTAAATTCCAATTTCATTCCTTTGTGGTCTGAGAAGCTGCATGGTATGATTCTAATTCTCTTGAATTTGCTGAGACTTGCTTTGTGGCCTAGTATGTGGTCAATCCTAGAGAAGGTTCCATGTACTGCTGAGAAGAATGTAAAGTCCTTAGATGTAGGATGAAATGATCTGTAGATATCTGTTAGATCCATTTGGGCTATAGTGTCATTTAAATCTGCTGTCTCCTTGTTGATCTTCTGTCCTGTTGATCTGTCTATCTCTGAGAGTGGAGTATTGAAGTCCCCCAGTACTATTGTATTGGGGTCTAAGTCTCCCTTTAAGTCCCTTAACAAGTCTTTTAAATAAGCTGGTGCCCTGTAATTAGGTGCATATACATTGATAATCGTTATATCTTCCTGTTGAATGGATCCCTTAATCATTATATAGTGCCCCTCTTTGTCTCTCCTGACAGTTTTTGTGGTAAAGTTTATGTTGTCTGATATTAAGATGGCTACGTCCGCTCTTTTTTCATTTCTGTTGGCATGGTATATCTTTTTCCAGCCTTTCACTTTCAGCCTGTATGCATCATTGTTGGAAAGATGAGTTTCTTGTAAGCAGCAAAAAGATGGGTTTTGTTCCTTAACCCAATCAGCCAATCGGTGTCTTTTAACTGGACAGTTCAAGCCATTAGCATTCAATGTGACTATTGAGAAGGAGTAACTTTGCCCTGCCATTTGCCAAAGATATTTTCTAATATATGGTTTGAGATTCCTGTGATCTTTTGCTGTGTGGTTTCCTTCCTTAACCTTCTTTCATATTGGTGACCGTGTTTCTGTGTTTCTGTATGTAACACATCTTTAAGCATCTTTTGCAGGGCTGGACGAGTGGCGACATATTCTTTCAATTTCTGTTTGCTGTGAAAGGTCTTTATTTCACCTTCATTCATAAATGAGAGCTTTGCAGGATATAATATTCTGGGTTGGCAGTTTTTCTCTCTTAGTACCTGGGCTATATCTCGCCATTCTCTCCTAGCTTGTAGGGTTTCTGATGAGAAGTCTGCTGTGAGTCTAATTGGAGATCCTCTGAGAGTCATCTGGTATTTCTCTCTTGCACATTTTAGGATCTTTTCTTTGTGTTTCACTGTGGTGAGTTTGATTACGACGTGTCGTGGTGAGGATCTCTTTTGATCATGTTTATTAGGGGTTCTATGAGCTTCCTGTACTAGGATGTCTCTGTCCTTCTCCAAACCTGGGAAATTTTCTGCTAGTATCTCACTGAAAATGCCTTCTAATCCTTTCTCCCTCTCCATGCCTTCAGGAACTCCTAGATCCCGAATGTTGGGTTTTTTAATAGTATCCTGTAGATTCCTGACAGTATTTTTTAGATTTCTGATTTCTTCTTTTCTTTAATTTGACTGTTTCCTTTCCTGTTCTCTGTCTTCTAATTCCGATATTCTCTCTTCTGCTTCACCCATTCTGTTTTTAAGGTTGTCTAATGTGTTTGGCATTTGATCTATTGAATTCTTCATTTCATTGTGGTTTTTTGTCACTATCACAGTTTCATGTTCTACTAGTTGTTTCATTTCATTTTGATTCCTCCTTAATATTTCATTTTCACGAGAGAGATTTTCTATCTTGTCCATTAAGGATTTCTGTAGTTCAAGAATTTGTTTTTGAGAACTTCTTAATGTTCTTATCAATCCGCTTCTTGCATTTCCTCTATCTCTTCATCTTCATAATCTTGCATTGGGGTGTCTTTCTCATTTGGGGGCGTCATAGTGTCTTCCTTGCTCTTGTTACCTCTATGTTTGTTGTTTGGCATGTTGGAGATAATTTATGTTTTGGGTTTTTTTTTGCTGTGGTGATTTTTTTCTCGTTATACTGTGCGTCTAAGTGGGCCGTCTGCTTTGTTGGATCCTTAGGGGCTGTGATGGGTGTGGCCAGAGAGCTATGCTTGATTCTTCAGGTTTAAGGCTGTGCAAAGAGCGACTCTCCCAGATTGTTCACTCCCTTGCTGCTTGCTGGATCTCTCTCTCTCTCTCTCTTTTTTTTTTTGACTCAGTTGGGAGTGGAATTGAGGGTAGTTGAAATCTGGCCTCTGTGAGTATTCGTTTGATCTACCCCTGGGACCACACAGAGTTTATGCAGCCCTCAAGTGTTCTTGAGTTTCGCCAAAGTTACTGAGTTTGGCTGCGCTTTACATATGTAAAATGGCGGTGCTCTTTGTTTTGCTTGGTGAGTGAAGGGAGAGGCCTCTATTCCCCCCCCCCCAATGTCTCGGGTTTCTGAGGTCTTTTTCTTACCTCCGGTTGGTTCCCACGCTGGCGAGATTCTGTGGCTCGTCTCCCGTGGCTCGGCTCATCTCCTGCGGTTGAGTTTCCACGCGGTGGGCTCCCTGTAGGTCCTCTTTGTCACATCCTCTAGATCCGGAAGCGTTTCCTCTGCAGTTTTTTTCTTGAGTCTTTTCCTGAGGCTACAGTAATTCCACTTTTATGAAATTTTATTTTCCCAAACTAAGGCGCACGTCCTCACTATCCGCCATCTTGGCTCCACCCCCTCCTGTCTCTGTCTTCTAAGTCTGATATTCTCTCTTCTGCTTCACTCATTCTGTTTTTAAGGCTCTCTAATGTGTTTGTCACTTGATCTATTGAATTCTTCATTTCATTATGATTTCTCATCACTATCACAGTTTCATGTTCTACTAGTTGTTTCATTTCATTTTGATTCCTCCTTAATATTTCATTTTCACGAGAGAGATTTTCTATCTTGTCCATTAAGAATTTCTGTAGTTCAAGAATTTGTTTTTGAGAACTTCTTAATGTTCTTATCAACTTTTTGAGATCCAATTCTTGCATTTCCTCTATCTCTTCATCTTCATGATTGAATTGGGGTTTCTTGTTCATTTGGGGGCATCATAGTGTCTTCCTTGCTCTTGTTACCTCGGTTTCTGCATTTATTGTTTATCATATTGGAGATAATCTTTGTGGTTTTTTTGCTGTGGTGTTTTTTTCTTGTTATACTATGCCTCTAGATTAAGTGGGATGTCTGCTTTGATGGATCCTTAGAGGTTGTGATGGGTGTGGCCTGAGAGCTCTGTTTGATTCTTCAGGTTAAGGGTGTGCCAAAGGTGACTCACCCAGATTGTTCTCTTCCTCCATGGCTCTCTCCTTTTTTTCTTTTCCTTTTTTTTTTTTTTTTGAATCAGTTGGGAAGTAATTCCACACAGCTGGGTGGAATTGAGGGTAGTTGAAATCTGGCCTCTGTGGGTATTCGTTTGATCTACCCCTGGTTCCACACAAAGAGCTTATGCAGCCCTCAGTGTGTTCTCAAATTTCTCCACAGTCTCTCACCGGGTTGCCAAGGTTACCGAGTTTTTTTGTGATTTTTTTGCTGTGGTGTTTTTTTTTTTTTTGTTACACTATGGCTCTATATTAAGTGGACTGTCTGCTTTCAGTGGTGCCTTAGAGGCTTGAGATGAGTGTGGACAGAGAGCTGTGTTTGGTTCCTCAGGGTTGAGGTTGTGTCAAAGATGACACTCCCAGGTTAGGCGTGGTAAATCTCTCTTTCTTTTTTTTTTTTTTTTGATTCAAAAGGGAAGTAATTCCGCACAGCTGAACGTAATTGAAGGTAGTTAGCAGGCAAATGATATACCCACAGCAGCAAGAGATCGGAAGCTCTTTCCCAAGGACCACACAGGGAATCTCTGCTGCCCTAGGTGTGAGCTCCAATTCTCCTGCAGTCTCCAACTGGGTTGCCAAGTTAGATGCTAATCTCCTGTTATTTCACCCCTCCCCCCAGAGTCAGGTTTTTCTGCTAGGCTCAGGGCCGGTGCAGACCTGAGGTTGCCCTGCTTATGATGTATGTCCAAATTTCGCCTGCTCTTTGTCTTGCTCGCCTTTGAGGGGTGAGCAGAGAGAGAAACTCGTGTCCATATCGGTCACTTTTTTTTTCCTCTCTCTCTTCAAGTTAGCCTGGTGAACTTTTCCCCACGGAGTTTCAAGCCTCATTCCCTCTAGTCTCCTCTTTCCGCTTGCCCGCTGGTGTCTCGGGCTATTGAGGTTCGGCTCACCTCGCGTTCTAGTGCTGGTGTGTTGAGTCTGCCGCTGGTGTTCTGAATTTGGCCTCCCACGCTCTCCACGCAGGTCCACTGTGAATCACTAGTTCTGGAAGAGTTTCCTCTGCTGTTTCTTCCCCTACTCTTCCTTGACCCTGCAGTATCTCCACTTTTATTAACCTGTGTCTTGCCGAACTATCAATGTGCTCCCTTCCTATTCCACCATCTTACCCCTCTCCCTTGTTAAGAGACTTAAAGGGAGACTTACAACCCAATACAATAGTACTGGAGGACTTCAATACACCACTCTCAGAGATAGACAGATCAATAGGACAGAAGATCAACAAGGAGACAGTAGATTTAAATGACACTATAGCCCAAATGGATCTAACAGATATCTACAGAACTTTTCATCCTACACATAAAGCATTTACATTCTTCTCAGCAGTACATCGAAAGTTCTCCAGGATTGACTACATACTAGGCCATAAAGCAAATCTCAGCAAATTCAAAAGAATTAGAATCATACCATGCAGCTTCTCAGACCACAAAGGAATGAAGTTGGAAATTAGCAACTCGGGAATCCCTAGAGCATATGCAAACGCATGGAGATTGAACAACATGCTCCTGAATGAACAATGGGTCATAGAAGAAAGAAAAAAAAGAAGACCTAAATGAAAGATCTCTGCGAGTGAGATCACAGTGGAAAGAATGGGGCCATCAAAGAAGGAGGTACCTTTCTCTGAAGGGAGGAGAGAACTTCCACTTTGACTATGACCCTATCAGAATAAAATCAAAGTCAGCGAACTCTAAAGGCTTCCATAGCCCTGGCAACTCATGATTAGAGCCTAGGGAGATTACTGACGCCATGAACAGGAGTGTCAAATTGTTAAGTCAGTAACGGAAGTCACTGTGTACTTACATCCCATGTGGGATCTGTCCTTAATGTGTGTCTAATGTGCAGTGATGCTATAACTAGTACTGAAACAGTATTTTTACACTTTGTGTTTCTGTGTGGATACAAACTGATGAGATCTTTACTAATTATATACTGAATCGATCTTCTGTATATAAAGATAATTGGAAATGAAAAAAAAACCTGGTTTTAAATTGGAAATGGCATAGAAAATTAATTAATTTAAATAAAAAATATTATGTAGGATCTCTGTCTTTAATGTGCTGTACACTCTTATTTAATTCTATAACTAGTACTCCAACGGTATTTTGTTTCACTTTGTGTTGCTATAGGGGGGCAAACTGTTGAAATCATTACCTAATATATACTAAACTGATCTTCTGTATATAAAGAGAATTGAAAATGAATCATGATGTGATTGGAAGGGGAGAGGGAACGGGAAAGGGGAGGGTTGTGGGTGGGAGGGAAGTTTTGGGAGGGGGAAGCCATTGTAACCCATAAGCTGTACTTTGGAAATTTATATTCATTAAATAAAAGTTTAATTAAAAAAAATAGCACTCTGGCCTCAGAATCAGCCCTTAAGGCATTCGGATCTGGCTCAAGAGCCTATGAGAGTATTTTAGGCATGGAAAGCCAAGACACACTAGGGAGATTACTGATGCCATAAACAAGAGTGTTAAATTATTAAATCAACATCAGGAGTCACTGTGTAATTGCGTCCCATGTGGGACCTGTCCTTAATAGGTTGTCAAAGGTGAAGTAATGATATAGCTAGTACTGAAACAGTATTTTCACAATTTCTGATTTTGTGTGGGTGTAAACTGATGAAAGCTTTGCTTAGTATATACTGAAGCGATCCTCTGTATATAAAGATAATTGAAAATGAAAAAAAACCCTTGGTTTTAAATTGGAAATTACATAGAAAAATAATCAATCTTTTTTTAAAAAAAAAATCTTGCAGAATCTCGGTCATTAATGTGAGGTACACTGTTATTTAATGCTATAACTAGTACTCCAACAGTATTTTTTCACTTTGTGTTGCTATGGGAGGACAAACTGTTGAAATCTATACATATACTAAACTGATTTTCTATATATAAATAGAATTGAAAATGAATCTTGATGGGAATGGAGGGGGAGAGCGAGTGGGAGGGGGGAGGGTTGTGGGTGGGGGGGAGGTTGTGTGAGGGGAAGCCTTTGTAATCCATGAGGTGTACTTTGGAAATTTATATTCATTAAATTTAAAAATAAGAAAAAATCTTGGGCAAATGACAGGGCAAAGTTTCTCCTTCTCAATAGTCACATTGAATGTTAATGGCCTGAACTGTCCAGTTAAAAGACACCGATTGGCTGATTGGATTAAGGAACAAAACCCATCTTTTTGCTGCTTACAAGAAACTCATCTTTCCAACAATGATGCATACAGGCTGAAAGTGAAAGGCTGGAAAAAGATATACCATGCCAACAGAAATGAAAAAAGAGTAGGCGTAGTCATCTTAATATCGGACAACATATTCTTTACAACAAAAACTGTCAGGAGAGACAAAGAGGGGCACTATATAATGATTAAGGGATCCATTCAACAGGAAGATATAATGATTATCAATGTATATGCACCTAATTACAGGGGACCAGCTTATTTAAAAGACTTGTTAAGGGACTTAAAGGGAGACTTAGACCCCAATACAATAGTACTGGGGGACTTCAATACTCCACTCTCAGAGATAGACAGATCAACAGGACAGAAGATCAACAAGGAGACAGCAGATTTAAATGACACTATAGCCCAAATGGATCTAACAGATATCTACAGATCATTTCATCCTACATCTAAGGACTTTACATTCTTCTCAGCAGTACATGGAACCTTCTCTAGGATTGACCACATACTAGGCCATAAAGCAAGTCTCAGCAAATTCAATGTACTCCATAGAATACTATACAGCAGTAAGGAACAATGAAACCCAGTCATTTGCAACAAGATGGAGCAATCTGGAAAACATCATGCTGAGTGAATTAAGCCAGTCCCAAAGAGACAAATATCATTTGTTTTCCCTGATCGGCGACAACTGAGCACCAAAGGGAAAACCTGTGAAGTGAAATGGACACTATAAGAAACAATGACCTGATCAGCTCTTGTCCTGACTCTAGATGTACAATGTAATACTTTATCCTCTTTAGTATTTGTTGTTGTTGTTGTTGTTGTTGTTCTAGTACTAGTGGTTGAACTCAGTAATTAACACACAATGACTCTTAGGTGTTTAAATTTTAACTGAAAGGTGATCCCTGTTAAATTTCAGAGTGGAAAAAGAGAGGGAGGAGATGTACAATTTGGGACATGCACAATCAGACTTGCCGCAAATGGTGGAGTTAGAAATGTGCCAGGGGATTCCAATACAATCCCATCAAGGTGGCATGTACCAATGCCATCTCACTAGTCCAAGTGATCAATTTCAGTTCACAGTTGATGGCTCTGATAGGTCTAAGAGTCAAAGGGATCACACAAACAAGACAAGTGTCTGCTAATACTAACTGATAGAATCAAAAAGGGAGACAAGGATCCAACATGGGAAGCGGGATACACAGCAGACTCATAGAATGGCAGATGTCCTAAACAACACTCTGGCCTCAGAATCAGCCCTTAAGGCATTCGGATCTGGCTGAAGAGCCCATGAGAGTATTGTAGGCATGGAAAGCCAAGATACCATGGAAAAGAAAAAAAGAAGAAGACCTAATGAAAGATCTCTGTGAGTGAGATCCCAGTGGAAAGAACGGGGCCATCAAAGAAGGAGGTACCTTTCTCTGAAGGGAGGAGAGAACTTCCAATTTGCCTATGACCCTATCAGAATAAGATCAAAGTCAGCGAACTCTAAAGGCTTCCACAGCCCTGGCAACTCATGACTAGAGCCTAGGGAGATTACTGACACCATGAACAAGAGGGTCAAATTGTTAAGTCAGCAACAGAAGTCACTGTGTACTTACATCCCATGTGGGATCTGTCCTTAATGTGTTGTCTAATGTGCAGTGATGCTATAACTAGTACTGAAACAGTATTTTTACACTTTGTGTTTCTGTGTGGGTAGAAACTGATGAGATCTTTACTAATTATATACTGAATCGATCTTCTGTATATAAAGATAATTGGAAATGAAAAAAAAACCTGGTGTTAATTGGAAATGGCATAGAAAATTAATTAATTTTTTAAAAAAAATTTTATGTAAGATCTCTGTCTTTAATGTGCTGTACACTGTTATTTAATGCTATAACTAGTACTCCAACAGTTTTTTTTTTGTGTTGCTATATGGGGGCAAACTTGAAATCTTTACTTAATATATACTAAACTGATCTTCTGTATATAAGGAGAATTGAAAATGAATCTTGATGTGAATGGAAGGGGAGAGGGAGTGGGAAAGGGGAGGGTTGTGGGTGGGAGGGAAGTTATGGGAAGGGGGAAGCCATTGTAATCCATAAGCTTACTTTGGAAATTTATATTCATTAAATAAAAGTTTAACAAATGAAAAAAAAAAAGAAAGAGAGCACTGAAGGCAGATGGCCAAGCGCTAACCATATCAGTGAGCTGTACAAATGGAATTTTCTAGTGAATCCTCCTTACAGGAATACAGGTGAAGGTTAGTCTAAACAAAGGCCTATACAGGGAACCCAGCACAGTGGATCCCAACATTTCCCCCTTCTTTGTATATAGCAAGATGAGGTTACATGTCATCAGTGCTATACTGCTACGTTTTTGTGAGCAGTGCTATTTTTTATTTTATATAAAGCAAACGATGGTGCCTGTCTTAGGTCGTGGGTTCCACCTGCACATTCTTACCCATCATCCGAATCCATCATCATCAATGAATTCCTGTCTTAGGTTGATATGTGCGGCAACCCATCTTACCTGTCCTTGACTACCCACCGTCTTATCTTCTGGCGGACTTACAAGGCCTAGTTAGAAAATACATGAAACACCTGCCAACAAGATAGGAGGCTTATGAGGAGGCTTATGAGGAAGATTACAATCCCCACAAATGGTTTTTTAAGCCAGGAGAAATTTGGCAGCCAAGATGTAAGCCAATTGAATAAACTTTTGGACCCTTTGTCTTGAGTAAAGTGAGAAGCAAGTTTTGTGAGTTTTTGGATTTCAATAGCAATACTATGAAGTTATCAGATGGCTGCACGATTATCTAGAATACCTTGCTGTAATACTTGTTGTTTTTCGTTTATTAAGATAGGGCAGTTGAAGAATGATAAATTTTTTAAAGCCAGTCAAATTTAGCAGTGGGGGGTTGTATACCAACTTTAGTGACACTAATGTTAATAAGTTCTGATAACCCACTACCATCGGACCAGCCTGACATTAGGTGAGAGATGAAACATATAGCCAAATATTAATTATTTTTTATTACAAAGGAGGTTTGGTACAAAGTTTTAAATGATGAATGTCAGTCCATACAGACTGTAGTGAGGTTAGCACAAATTGCAGAACACATGGAAAACATCCCATGCAAAGTAGGAAAAGCAGTAGCGGTCCAGCCAGCATTAATAACCAATGAATCCATTGAAATCTTCCAAATGTTAGGAGGTTAGTAATAAACATATGTTGCATTTTTCTTTTAAGTTTATTAATAACAGACTCTATATATGGCATATTGTTAGTAATGTTAAAACAACATCCCCCTGGTACAGATTTACAGCTTATATGATCTTTTAACAGCAAATAATCGATAGCTGCTCAGTTTAAGAGTACTCCTGAACGAACTTGATCCAATTCTTCAGCTATATTGGATAGTGCAGTAGCAGTAAGATTGATGGTTTTGGTCACCAAACATGCAAGCCTTCATAGTCCATGATCATTTTCATAAGCCAATCCAGGAACTCCCACTAGCTATATAGCCATGGTAAAAGCAGGTCTCCAATTAAGATGACATTATCATCACAGTTCTTGGGTAATGAGCATCACTGTCGTGTCTTTGGAAATACAGATGTTAGTATCGGGGCCACACGGCCCAATGAGCAGTTGCGAAAATCATCAGGGGAGAAGGAGGTAAAAGCAAATTGGTTGCATAAAAATATCCATCCCGTAGGAGCCCATGTCCCATACCAGTACCAGGTCAGGTCCATTCCATTGATTGGTGATAGGATCCCTCCATTTTACCATTGTTCTTTTTACAGCTGTTTTTTTTTTAATTTTTTTTATTTAGTGAATATAAATTTCCAAAGTACAGCTTATGGATTACAAAGGCTCCCCCCCCACAACTTCCCCCCCACCCACAACCCTCCCCCCTCCCACTCGCTCTCCCCTTCCATTCCCATCAAGATTCATTTTCAATTCTCTTTATATATAGAAAATCAATTTAGTATATATAGAGATTTCAACAGTTTGCCCTCCCATAGCAACACAAAGTGAAAAAAATACTGTTGGAGTACTAGTTATAGCATTAAATAACAGTTACACCTGTTTTTAAACAGAATTTAACAGAGACATCAAGAGAACATAGTAGATTACTTTAACTCATTGCTTTAACAGGATCAGATTTTGATTTTATGTCAAAGAAAATAGACTAATAGTTTTATAACCAAAAAAATTTTATAACATTTTGTAACTTTCTTACACCTTCTGTAACTTACTTAAACCTTTTTAATTCCAGTATAAACTAACTATTAAGATAAACAATTTTTACAAACCCTGTCCTTCCTTTATTTAAAAACCTTTTTTTCTTTTAACTTTCCTTATCAAGAATACACTTTTATAATTCTGACCTTTTACATCAAAGTGATGGTATCTGGGACAGTAGCAGTCAATGGGAGAGTAACTTTGTTTAATTTCCTGTAATCCACAGTCATTCTCCAGGTTTCATCTGATTTCTTAACAGGCCAAATTAGATAATTCTTTTTAGTGATTATGGGAATCATCACTCCAGCATTAACATAATTTTTTACTGTTTTAGATATTTCCTCATGTCCACCTGGAATTCTGTATTGTTTACACTGAATAACCTTAGTTGGCCCTGGCAGTGGTACAGGAGCTTAATATAATTTTCCTACCACTACCTAGCGGTTTGACTCCAAAGGGCAGCATTTTCTTTTTCCCAATTTACATTTATCCTGTACTGCTTTTTCTGATTGTTTACACATGCATCAGTATGCAGATAACAAAATCCATCCTCACCTCCCCAAAGCCTATCGTTCATTCCTCTTTTCTACCAGCACCGATTGCAAAACCTCAATAACTTGTGAAGGCTGTGCACTCCATAACTTGCCATTCCAATTCTCACTCAATCCTGAGCAGAGAGCCCATTCCTTTGCCAAAGAGGCCAACTGAGGGTCTTTCCAGCCAGGAACATCACAGGTTATACATGCAACTTCAGTTTTCTTTTTAAAGAAAGGCATTGCTTTGTATACTTGTGGATCCTGCCAACTATGCCAATTTGTGACAGCAAATTATTTTTCAGCTGTCTGCTGTGCACAGACTTAGTTACTTTTAGTTTAAACCACAAGAAATATGCTGCAAGCCTTATAGTGCACACTAAAATTATTTGGAGAAAAGATGGTAAAGGAGCATAGATTAACAGAATGTTGCAATAAACATGGCTCCATTGCTTGAATGATACTATAGCAAGACGGTCCATTGATCCCTGTAGGGAGGGCCTGAGGCTGGCCCCACTTCCAGTTTCCTGAACTCTGTTTTTTAATGAATTACATTCTTTATCAGTTTTGGAGTGACATTTATTGGCCCAATGCCTTCCCCTTTAGCACCGAGGGCAAATCCCAGGAGGAGCCTTATTTTGATTTTTGACTTTTGGACATTTTTCTTTTTTTTTTTGCACATGTCCCTGCTGCCCACATTTATAGCACCCTCAATTATCAGGCATAGCCCTCCTTGTTGATTTTGTAATGATATACCAAGCAGAGTGGCTGTTCCTGAATTTCCTGTTTTTGAGTGAATCCATTTTGCTAATTCCTCATCAAAGGGACTGTCACAGAATATCTCAGTCACAATAGCCAATTGATTCATGTCCACATTGTACTTATGTTTTGTAGAATTTACAGTACTGTGGGCATCACTAGTCAATCTTCAAACAGCACCGGAAAAGGATCCATACTGAGAATTAAACATCATTACTAATCATCACAGGCATGTTTAACATCCAGCATGACTGCGTGTTCCCCCAGGATGAAACAGCAGCAGCAGAGGCTTGTTTTGGCTCCCTCTTAAAGGCCCCAAAGACAAGAGTGGCTCATTGCCAAGATTTTAGGCAAGCAGTGCATCCCATCTCAGATCTTGGCCAGAGAGCCAAGACACGAAGCATTGCCCACCTGTTTATCAGAAACATTCCTTTATCCTTCTCCTTGGGAACTGGCCAGGCTCCCAAGGAGCAGGAGAAGGTCATTCGGCAAACAAGTTTCTTGGTTACCAGAGCCGATCCTAGGTACAAGCCTCTCCATCCCAAAAATTTGTCCTTACATTTGGCCCTAGGGTTGCATTGAGAGGTAGACATAATTAACACATCATAAGAATACAATACAAATTTTTCATACAAGCATACATCCAGTAATCAAACACAATAATATTTAAGGTGTTTTAAGGATAAATTGAAACATATCTGAGGGGGAATTAGCTTCTTGGACACCCATGTCAGGGACATAAAAAACAGTACCATTCCAATACAACAACTCAAACTGGTGCAGACAGCCTGAGAACTGCCTAGACAATCCCATGGCATGGAGATCTGAGGCATTGTTACTTGTTAAACAGACATGTTGAGGCGCACACAGTCCAATTAACAAATGCGCTAATATTTTGCATTACTCTAAAATTTGTGATTCGGGTTTCATTAAATATTTGCAACATCTCTTTTTGATAAGACAACAAATTTTTCAGCGGATGGAACATGGTGGGTAACCATTTAGCCATAATGATAGTAGCCTCTTATTATCTGTAATTGTTACATTCTTGCAGGTTTGTGGAATCTTAACTATTTGTGGCATATTTTGATTTACATTTTTTTTGTAAAGCAAACCAAGTATAATCTGTCCAAGCATTCCTATCAATAATAAGGGTAGAGTTAGTACATAATATAAAAACAGAATGGGTAGTCCGGACACTTTGTCACCACAATTCCTCATTTCACCTAGTAATATTAATTTCACAACAGGTAACATTGACTTTAAATGAAATATTTAAATGCAGGGTGAGGGCTGTCCAGTGTACACTGATCTATATTTTTTTTACTTTAAGTGTTTCTTATCCACAACACCCTCCTCAGCAAACCAAGGACTAATTTTTTCAACAGCACTGATAAATTGCTCTACAGTTTGTTTCTTTAACCCTATTCTCTACATCTGCAATAAAGTTTTCACAGCCTTTGTCACGGCTTGCTTTGTTTCTTTAAATGCACATTTAAATCTTTTTTGAGCAAATCCCAATGTTGCTCACTCATGACTCCTTCTGCGAACCAAGGACTGACTATTCCTATAGCATTAATGAACTGTTTTATGGCTCACCTTTTTTAACCCTTGCTTCTCGTGCCTTGAGTGAGGCTTCTAGCCCTTAAACAAACATTTCTTGCTGAGTGAGTGTTTGTCCCATAGTTTCATTGCTACACTTACCCTCGTAGCCTGTATCGCAGATGGGTCAGGATGCGGTGGCCACAATGCAGGTCTTCACTCGCCTTCTCCGGGCATGTATCACAGATGAATTGTCTGTGGTGGCTCTTATGAGAAGAGGCGGTGACCTAAATGAAACAGCCGGCTTTTCTAGCGACGTTCAGCTCAATTTCCATTCCTCATGCCCCATGTTGGGCGCCACTTGCCCCAGCCCGCAGGGTAATCAACTAGGACACAAGAAGGGCAGACCTGAATGGAGAGACAAACCAGACACAAGAAGGGAGACCGAGACAGTATTCTGATCAAGGTCTCACTTTATTGGAGAAGGAGGCAGCTTATATAATAAAAGGCAAGGATTGTAACAGTCAAGGTCTTACAGCTACCAGACCTGCTTATCAAGGTACAAGAAAGAGAGCACTGAAGCCAGATGGCCAAGCGCTAACCATATCAGTGAGCTGTACAAATGGAATTTTCTAGTGAATCCTCCTTACAGGAATACAGGTGAAGGTTAGTCTAAACAAAGGCCTATACAGGGAACCCAGCACAGTGGTTCCCAACAATTAGCCTTAACCCAAATCCTACCCCTAACCATAGACGTAGCCATAGCCCTAACCCTAACCCTAATCCTAGCCCTAAACCTAACCCTAACCCTCACTGTAACACTAAACTTAAATCCTAACCCTAACCATAAACACTAACCCTAAACATAAACCCTAAATACCCCAACTCTAGCCTTAACCTTAAACTAATCAGCATCCTAACCATAATCCTAACCCTTACACTAACCCTAACCCTAGCCCTCTCTCTAGCACTAGACCGAGTCCTAGCCCTAGCCCTTACACTAGCAGTAGCCCTAGCACTACCCTAACCCTAACCCTAATCCTAATCCTAACCCTAACCCTAAACCTAGACCTAGCCCTAACCCTAACCCTAGCCCAAAACCTAATCCTAGCCCTAGCCCTAACACTAGCCCTAGCCATAAACTGAACCCTAACCCTAACACTAATACTAAATCTAATCCTAATACTAGCCATAACAATACACCTAACCATAAACCTAACCTTAGCCCTAAGCCTACCCATAACCTTAACCCTAACCCTAACCCTGGCCCTAGCCCTAGACTTAGCCCTAACCATGATCTAACACTAATCCTATACCTAGCCTTAATGATACCCTAGCCTTAGCCCTAAACCTAACCCTAATCTTAACCATAAATATAACACTAGACATAGCCCTAGTCCTATCCCTAACCCTAACCCTAAACCTAGCCCTAACACTAACCCTAATAGAACCCTAACCCTAACACTATCCCTAACCCTAATGTTAGCCCTAGAACTAGAGCTAACCATCTCCCCAAAAGTATCCTTAACCCTAACACTAAAGCTAGCCCTAGCCCTAGCCCAAACCCTAACCCTAGGCCTACCCCTAAACCTAACCCTAACCCTTGTCCTAGCCCTAGCCCTAGCCTTAACCCTAACCTAAATGAAACCATAACCCTAATCCTTTGCCAGGCCCTAGCCCAATGCTATTCCTAACCCTAACCCTAAATTTAAAATTAACCCTAAATGAAACAATAACCCTACACCTAGCCCTTCACCTAGACCAAACCCTAGCCCCAGCCATAACACTAAACCTAATCCTAACACTAACCCTAGACCTAGACCTAGCCCTAACCCTAACCCTAATCCAAACCATAAACCGAACCCTAACCCTAGCCCTAGGCCTAGATCTAAACCTAACCCTAGCCCTAGCCCTAACCATAACCCTTACCTTCAACTTGGCTCCAGCCCTAACCCTAACCCTAGCCCTAACCCTAACTGTACCCCTATCCCTAACCCTATCCTTAGCCCTAGACCTAACCCTAACCCTAACCATGACCCTCACCATAACCCTAACCATAGATCTGAAGCCCAACCTTAAACACTAACCCTAACCCTAAACCCTAATCCTAACCCTAGACCTAACCTTAGCCTGAGCCCTAACCCTAACCCTATTCCTAGTTCTAGCCCTAGCCCTAACCCTATCCATAATCCGGACCCTAACTCTAATCCTAACCCTAAACCTACCCCTAGCCCTAGCTAAAACCCTAACCCTAAACTTAGCCCTAGCCCTAGCCATAGCCTTAACCTTAATCCTAACCCATACCCACCCTAAACCTAGCCCTAGGCCTAATCCTAGTCCTAACACTAACCTTAACCCAATACTAATCCAAACCCTAGCCCTCGCCCTAGCCCTAACCCTAATCCTAACCCTAACTGTAACCATAAACCTAACCCCAGCTCAAGCACTAGCCCTAACCTTGACAGTAAGCCTAAGCCTAAACCTAAACCTAAACCTAACCCTCACCTAAACCTAAACCTATCCCTAATCCTAACCCTAGGCTTATACATAGTTAGAACCCTAGCCCTAGCCCTAACCCTAACCATAGGCCTAACTCTGACCCGCCCCTACCCCTAACCATAAACCTAAATGCAACCCTAACCCTAACCTCAGCTCTAGCACTTGCCCTAGACCTAACACTGAACCTAACCCTAACACTAACCCTAACACTAACCTAAACCTAATCCTTGCACGTAACCCTAAACCTAACCCTAAACCTATACCTAGCTCTAGCCAAAGCCCTAGCCCTAGCACTAACCCTAACCCTAACCCTAACCCTAATCTTAGCCTTAGTTCTAACCCTAACACTAACCCAGCCCTAATCCAAACCCTAGCCCTATCACTAACCCAAACCCTACCCCAACCCTAAACCTAGTCCTAGTCCTAAACCTAGCCCTAGACATAGCACTTTCCCTAACCTAGCCCTAATGACAACCCTCAACCCTAATCCTAACCCTAAACCTAACCCAAGACCTAGCACTAGCCCTAGGGCTAACAGTAACCCTAAACCTAGCCCAAGACCTAACACTAAAACTAACCCTAAACATAAATATAACTCCAGCCCTAGACATAGCTCTAAACCTAGCCATAGAACTACCCATAGCCCAAGCCTGAACCCCAACCTAGCACTAGCTCTAGCCCCAGCCCTAACAATAATCCTAACCTAACCCTAATGCTAATACTAACCCTAACTCTAATCCTAGCCCTAATAATACCCCTAGCTTTAGCCCTACCCAAAATCCTAACCCTAACCCTAAACTTAGACCTAGACCTAGCCCTAAACCTAACACTAACCCTAATCCTAAAACTAGCCTGAGACCTAGTCCTAGCCCAAACCCTAAAATTAAACTTAACCCTTGACCTAACCCTAGCACTAGCCCTAACCCTAGATTTAGCCCTAACCATAACCCTAAACCTAGATCTAGCCCTAGCCCTAACCCTAACACTAACCCTAGACCTAACCTGAACCCTAAACCTAACCCTAATCCAAAACCTAACCCTAACCCTAACACTACCCTAGCCCTAACCCTAACACTAACACTAACCCTCGCCCAAGCCCTAGCCCTAAAAATAACCCTTACCTAACCAAAAGATTGACCCTGACCTTAGCCCTAGAAATAGCATTAATTCTAGCCCTAGTCCAAACCCTAAAGTTAACACTAACCCTAACTCTAACCCTAACCCTACCCTAACAATACACCTAGCCAAAACCTGAACCCTAGAGCTAGCCCTAGCACTAGCCCTAGACCTAACACAAACCCTAACCCTAACCCTAGCCCTAGCCCTGGACCTAAACCTTACCCTAGCCCTAGTCCTAGCATTAGTCCTAGCCCTAGCCTGACACCTAGCCCTAGCCCTAACCCTAACCCTAACCCTAAACCTTGAACTAACCCTAGCCCTAGACCTAGCCCTAGCCCTAATCCAAGCCCCAAACTGAACTCTAACCCTAATCCTCACACTAGCCGTAACCGTAGCCCTAGCCCTAAGCCTAAACCTAACCCAAACCTTAGCCCTAGCCCTAGCCTAACACTAACCCTCACCCTAGGCCAAACCCTAACACTAGCCCTAACTCTAACCCTAACCCTAATCCTAGCCCTAGCCCAAACTCTAACCATAACCTTAATCCAAGCCCTAGCCCTAACCCTAACCATAACCCTACACCTAAACCTAACCATAGCTCTAGCCCTAGTTTAGCCCTAACCCTAAATATAACACTTACCCTAAACCCAACACTAGTCCAAGCCCTAACCCTAGCCCTAGCCCTAACCCTAAAACTAGCCTTAACCCTAATCCTAACCCTAACCCTAAACCTAGACCGAGCCCTAGCCCTAACCCTAACTCTAACTGTAATCCTAACATTGCACTAATTCTAACCCTAACCCTAACAAGAACCCTACCCTATCTCTAGCCCCAGCCCTAACCCTAACCATAGCCCTTACCATAGACCTAGCAAACCCTAACACTAACACTAACCCTCGCCTTAGACCTAGCCCTAACACTAACCCTTACTCTAATTAGAAGATTAACCCTAAACCTCACCCTAGAACTAGCCCTAGACCTAAACCTAAACTTAACACTAAACCCAACCCTAGCCCTAGCCCTAACATTCGACCTAGCTCAAATCCTAACCCTAGACCAAGACCAACCCTAGACCTAGCCCTAACCCTAACCCTAAACATAGACCTGTCCTGAAGACCAACAAGGAGACAGATTTAAACGACACTAAGCTCAAATGGACCTAACAGATATCTACAGAGCTTTTCATCCTACACAGAAAGAATTTACATTCTTCTCAGCAGTACATGGAACCTTCTCTAGGATTGACCACATACTAGGCCATAAAACAAGTCTCAGCAAATTCAAAAGAATTAGAATCATACCATGCAGCTTCTCAGACCATAAAGGAATGAAGTTGGAAATTAGCAACTCGGGAATCCATAGAGCACGTGCAAACACATGGAGACTGAATAACATGCTCCTGAATGAACAATGGGTCATAGAAGAAATTAAAAGAGAAATCAAAAATTCTCTGGAAGTAAATGAGGATAACAGTACATCATACCAAAACCTATGGGATACAGCAAAAGCAGTGTTAAGAGGAAAGTTTATATCAATAGGTGCCTACATCAAGAAATTGGAAAGGCACCAAATAGATGAGCTTTCAAGTAATCTCAAGGATCTAGAATCAGCAGCAAACCAGACCCAAAGCTAGTAGGAGAAGAGAAATAATTAAAATCAGAGAAGGGAGAGCAGCAAGACGGCGGAATAGGCAGGGAGCACACTATTAGTCCGGGGGGAGAGAAAGTTTTTTTTTTTTTGACAGGCAGAGTGGACAGTGAGAGAGAGACAGAGAGAAAGGTCCCCCTTTTGCCGTTGCTTCACCCTCCAATGGCCGCCGCGGTAGCGCGCTGCGGCCGGCGCACCGCGCTGTTCCGATGGCAGGAGCCAGGTGCTTATCCTGGTCTCCCCTGGGGTGCAGAGCCCAAACACTTGGGCCATCCTCCACTGCACTCCCTGGCCACAGCAGAGAGCTGGCCTGGAAGAGGGGCAACCGGGACAGGATCGGTGCCCCGACCGAGACTAGAACCCGGTGTGCAGGCGCTGCAAGGCGGAGGATTAGCCTGTTGAGCCACGGCACCGGCCAAGAAAGTTTAATATAAGTGGAGATACTGCAGGGTCAAGGAAGAGTAGGGCATGAAACAGCAGAGGAAACTCTTCCGGAACTAGTGATTCACAGTGGACCTGCGTGGAGAGCGTGGGAGCCCAAGTTCGGGACACCAGCGGCAGACTCAACACACCAGCGCTGGAATGCGAGGTGAGCCGAACCTCAATAGCCCGAGATACCAGCGGGCAAGTGGAAAGAGGAGGCTAGAGGGAACGAGGCTTGAAACTCCGTGGGGAAAAGTTCACCAGGCTAACTAGAAGAGAGATAGGAAAAAAATAAAAAAAGTGACAGATACAGACACAAGTTTCTCTCTCTCTCCGCTCAGCTCTCAAAGGCGAGCAAGACAGAGCAGGCGCCATTTTGGACATACGTCATAAGCAGGGCGACCTCAGGTCTGCACCAGCCCTGAGCCTAGCAGAAAAACCTGACTCTGGGGGGAGGGGTGAAATAACAGGAGATTAGCATCTAACTTGGCAACCCAGTGGGAGACTGCAGGAGAATTGGAGCCCACACCGAGGGCAGCAGAGATTCCCTGTGTGGTCCTTGGGAAAGAGCTTCCAATCTCTGGCTCCTGTGGGTATATCATTTGCCTGCTAACTACCTCCAATTACGTTCAGCTGTGTGGAATTACTTCCCTTTTAAATCAAAAAAAGAAAGAGAGATTTACCGCACCTAACCTGGGAGTGTCATCTTTGACACACCCTCAACCCTGAGGAACCAAACACAGCTCTCTGTCCACACTCATCTCAAGCCTCTAAGGCTCCACTGAAAGCAGACAGTCCACTTAATATAGAGCCATAGTGTAACAAGAAAAAACACCACAGTGAAGAAACCAAGTATCTCCAACATGCCAAACAACAAACGCAAAAACCGAGGTAACAAGAACAAGGAAGAAACTATGACGCCCCCAAATGAAAAAGACACCCCAATTCAAGATTATGAAGACGATGAGATAGAAGAAATGCAAGAAGCGGATCTCAAAAAATTGATAAAAACATTAAGAAGTTCTCAGAAACAAATTCTTGAACTACAGAAATCCTTCATGGACAAGATAGAAAATCTCTCTCATGAAAGTGAAATATTAAGGAGGAATCAAAATGAAATGAAACAACTAGTGGAACAAGAAACTCTGATAGTGACGAGAAATGATAATGAAATGAAGAATTCAATAGATCAAATGACAAACACATTAGAGAGCCTTAAAAACAGAATGAGCGAAGCAGAAGAGAGAATATCAGACTTAGAAGACAGAGAACAGGAAAGGAAACAGGCAAACCAAAGAAAAGAAGAAGAAATTAGAAATCTAAAAAATATTGTCAGGAATCTACAGGATACTATTAAAAAACCCAACATTCGGGTTCTAGGAGTTCCTGAAGGCATGGAGAGGGAGAAAGGATTAGAAGGCATTTTCAGTGACATACTAGCAAAAAATTTCCCAGGTTTAGAGAAGGACAGAGGCATCTTAGTACAGGAAGCTTATAGAACCCCTAATAAACATGACCAAAAGAGATCCTCACCACGACATGTTGTAATCAAACTCACCACAGTGAAACATAAAGAAAAGATCCTAAAATGTGCAAGAGAGAAACGTCAGATTACTCTTAGAGGATCTGCAATTAGACTCACAGCAGACTTCTCATCAGAAACCCTACAAGCTAGAAGGGAATGGCGAGACATAGCCCAGGTACTAAGAGAGAAAAAACTGCCAGCCCAGAATACTATATCCTGCAAAGCTCTCATTTGTGAATGAAGGTGAAATTCAGACTTTTCATAGCAAACAGAAACTGAAAGAATTTGTTACCACTCATCCTGCCCTGCAAAAGATGCTTAAAGATGTGTTACACACAGAAACACAGAAACATGGTCATCAATATGAAAGAAGGTAAAGGAAGGAAACCTCACAGCAAAAGATCACAGGAAGCTCAATTTCTCTTTGACATAGAATTAAACTCTGATGCTCTGTTAAAGCAATGTGTTATAGTAATCTATTATGTTCTCTTGATGTCTGTTAAATTCTAATTGTTCAAAAACAGCTGAATTTTTATTAAGAGCTATGGGTTATTTAAATATGTGCTTATTTTCAAAAATTTGAATAATCACCTTGTAACAATGATCAAATTTGGTCTATGTTATGTCATGATTTTAAAGAATCTTATTTCAACCAGATATTTTGGATTTTGAGCCTTCTTGGCATTCTTGACAGGCATTCCAAAAATCAAAGTTTCAAACAATCTGGCCTCTAAAATTTCCAGTAAATCCTGGACTTTGTTTTTTCCAGTTTGGGCCCAACTGAAAAAATCGAAGGACCTATGTCTCTCATCTTATAGAGACACCAACTAATCAGTCTATTTGGATGATATTAGAAGGACTGTCAAGATGTGATGTGGTACCAGACTTTAAGTTTCTATAATGGAAAATGCTATTAATACAAATGTTTGAGAATTAAAAAGTCTAATGATCTTGTGTTACTGGACATGATAGTTATCTTAATGAGAAAGCCCCAGAGGCCTAAAGGGTTAAATACTTGTAAAATCCTACAGGTGCTTTCAAAAATACTGTGAAGTAAGCAAGTGCCTCTTGTTGGTTGATGAGTTTATAAGTTTAAACATGGCGACTTAAAGTCTTTTGTCATCCACAGTTATATATGATGTGCTGCTCATAAAACTAAAGTGTTGTTGGTCCTGTGTTTAGCTGTCCTCCTATAGGTTCCTATGGACATTTTCAAGCCACTTCCATTGTATTCAGTACTTTGGGATGGCTCTGTCAACAGATGAAGCCAATAATGTATTAACAGTACCAACTGAGAGAAAGTATGGTTAACTGAGGTTACTAAAAACAAAAAGCAATTCAAATCAATTGGCAATCTACAAAAAGAGTTAAAGATTTTAAAAGCTATCATTAAAATTGCTATATTGGTCTATTATGCTATGTTATATGTGTGCACATATTGTATGTCCACATGGGGAAATTTTATTAAGAGTTTTATTTTAAAAGGCTTATAGATAAGATTGTCCATAAATTTAAGCTGCTAAAATCAATCAAAGATACATTTTAATTTGAGTGACCTGAATCTGTGTATCATATGTTTTAAACGTGTTGGTAGAAAGAAACTAAAAACATTTTATATGGTTGTGCTTAAGTTTACTGGCTAAACAAACTACACCATGTTAGATATTTAAGAGGTGTTTTCAAATACATGATTCTTAAAATTTATAGAAGGCATTGGACCTTCTGGTAAATGTTTTCTTAAATTGTTATCTAGTGGTTGAAATGGTTTCCTAAGTATTCATGTGATATTGCTATTGTCAGCAAGCGATCTAGGACTTGCTCCCTCATTTCTCTATTCTAAGCCCAACTTGTTCTTTCATTTCTCTATTCTCTTCAAGGTAGGAAACTAATTCTATTATGAAGGAATCTGTAGGATGCACAATTTAATCTTTAGACCTTATAAAAGAGATGGCTAACATTTTTCTGTAATAGCATAGCCAAAATAAGAACTTAAATAATAATCTCATAGCTAGATTCACGTCGCCATCAGCGAAGTATACAGTAAGTAGAAAAAAACCTCCCTTTCAGACCAAAGGGAAAGAAAGTTTTAAAGTGAGAATATAATTATCTTCATGGGCATTGTCTACCTTAGAAAAAGTACTACAGAACATGCCTGTGACTATAGACTTGTAGTTCAGGCCACAGAAGATTAGAGATAGGACTTGGGCACTCCCTTGACTTGCATCCTCTGGTCTGCTTTAACAAAAATCAGGAGGAAAAGAAAGCTCGGCATCAGAAGCCATGGGTGGCAGGCCTATTAATGGCTGATCTGTACAGTGATCTGCCCTCAAGGAGACCCAACAGGCCAGTCCACTGCAGTGGCTTTCAAAGTGGTAAGCCTGGGCTTCAGCAGAAGTCAGCTTGTGAAGAGCCCTGGCAGCTCTGCCAAGAGTTGGATCACTGGAAATGGACGTGCCCTGGAGTCGAAGGATGCCCAGGTCAGAGCCACAGATCTTATTGGCTCGAAGCTGAAAAGCCCTTCACTCAGCCCAACTTCCAAAGGGACCACTGCAGCTGAGGGGATGGTCAAGTAGGGTCAGCAACATTGCAGGCAGAACTGTAAATTTCTTGTTAGAGATGCCCCCTGCCTTTACCTGGCCAGCTCTCCTCCCAGGCCAGCCAAGTAATGAAAGTCAACAGAGTGCCTTCCCCTAGGAGGTTCACACCTCCCTTAGGATATACCCCATGTGAAGAGATAGATAGGTCTGGGCCTCTGAATTTACAAGGCCTAAAGCCCAACAGATTATTATCAAGCCCCTTCTATCAGGTTCTCTCAATCAGAAAAATTACTTGTAGCTTAGACAGCACCTTTCTTAGCTCCTCTAATAATGACTCTGTCCTTTGTTCTAGACCCTGTCTAGTGCACTTGGGCCTCATTCCTTTGTAATCATAACCTCTACTCTACCACCAATGGCTCTACTCCCAACCTGTGTGTACTGATGGTCCTCTTCCCCACTTAATGCTGTATAATTGTTCAAACCTGGTAAATGCCACTCTTAGGATCATTGGTTACTATCCTCACTCTGTCTTTTATGACCCTGTCTAAATATGATCAGAGTCGGGGAACTTGGAAGGCTTCCATAGCCTTGGCAACTCATGACGACAGCCTAGGGTGGTTACTGGCACCATAAACTAGAGTGTCAATTTGTTGGGTCAACAACAGGAGCCACTGTGCACTTGCTCCTCATGTAGGATCTCTGTCCTTAATGTGCTGTACATTGTGATTTAATGCTATAACTAGTACTCAAACAGTATGTTTCACTTTGTGTTTCTATGTGGGTGCAAACTGTTGAAATCTTTATACTAAATTGATCTTCTGTATATAAAGAGAATTGAAAATGAATCTTGATGCAAATGGAAAGGGAGAGGGAGCGGGAGAGGGGAGGGTTGTGGGTGGGAGGGAAGTTATGGGAGGGAGAAGCCATTGTAATCCATAAGCTGTACACTGGAAATTTATATTCATTAAATAAAAGTTAAAAAATAAATACAAAAAAAATAAAATAAAATCAGAGAAGAAATCAACAGGATTGAATCCAAAAAAAATTACAAAAAATCAGCCAAACGAGGAGCTGGTTTTTTGAAAAAATAAACAAAATTGACACCCCATTGGCCCAACTAACTAAAAAAAGAAGAGAAAAGACCCAAATCAATAGGATCAGAGATGAAAAGGGAAACGTAACAACAGACGCCACAGATATAAAAAGAATCATCAGAAATTACTACAAGGACTTGTATGCCAGCAAACAGGGAAATCTATCAGAAATGGACAGATTCTTGGACACATACAACCTACCTAAATTGAGCCAGGAAGACATAGAAAACCTAAACAGACCCATAACTGAGACAGAAATTGAAACAGTAATAAAGGCCCTCCCAACAAAGAAAAGCCCAGATGGATTCACTGCTGAGTTCTAGCAGACATTTAAAGAAGAACTAACTCCAATTCTTCTCAAACTATTCAGAACAATCGAAAAAGAGGGAATCCTCCCAAATTCTTTCTATGAAGCCACCATCACCTTAATTCCTAAGCCAGAAAAAGATGCAGCTTTGAAAGAGAATTACAGACCAATATCCCTGATGAACATAGATGCAAAAATACTCAATAAAATTCTGGCCAATAGAATGCAACATCACATTAGAAAGATTATCCACCCAGACCAAGTGGGATTTATCCCTGGTATGCAGGGATGGTTCAACATTTGCAAAACAATCAATGTGATACACTACATTAACAGACTGCAGAAGAAAAACCATATGATTCTCTCAATAGATGCAGAGAAAGCATTGGATAAAATACAACACCCTTTCATGATGAAAACTCTAAGCAAACTGGGTATGGAAGGAACATTCCTCAATACAATCAAAGCAATATATGAAAACCCATGGCCAACATCCTATTGAATGGGGAAAAGTGGTTCCGGGCAAGATGGCGGAATAGGCAGAAGCACACTTAGTCCGGGGGGAGAGAAAGTTTAATATAAGTGGAGATACTGCAGGGTCAAGGAAGAGTAGGGGAAGAAACAGCAGCGGAAACTCTTCCGGAACTAGTGATTCACAGTGGACCTGCGTGGAGAGAGTGGGAGCCCAAGTTCGGGACACCAGCAGCAGACTCAATGCACCAGCACTGGAACGCGAGGTGAGCCGAACCTCCATAGCCCGAGATACCAGCGAGCAAGTGGAAAGAGGAGACTAGAGGGAACGAGGCTTGAAACTCCGTGGGGAAAAGTTCACCAGGCTAACTAGAAGAGAGAGAAAAATAAAAAATAAAAAATAAAAAATAAAAAAAAATAAAAAATAAAAAAAGTGACTGATACGGACACAGGTTTCTCTCTCTCCGCTCACCTCTCAAAGGCGAGCAAGACAGAGCAGGCGCCATTTTGGACATACGTCATAAGCTGGGCGACCTCAGGTCTGCACCGGCCCTGAGCCGAGCAGAAAAACCTGACTCTGGGGGGAGGGGTGAAATAACAGGAGATTAGCATCTAACTTGGCAACCCAGTGGGAGATTGCAGGAGAATTGGAGCCCACACCGAGGGCAGCAGAGATTCCCTGTGTGGTCCTTGGGAAAGAGCTTCCGATCTCTGGCTCCTGTGGGTATATCATTTGCCTGCTAACTACCTCCAATTACATTCAGCTGTGCGGAATTACTTCCCTTTTGAATCAAAAAAGAGAGAGATTTACCACGCCTAACCTGGGAGTGTCATCTTTGACACACCCTCAGCCCTGAGGAACCAAACACAGCTCTCAGTCCACACTCATCTCAAGCCTCTAAGGCACCACTGAAAGCAGACAGTCCACTTAATATAGAGCCATAGTGTAACAAGAAAAAACACCACAGTGAAGAAACCAAGTATCTCCAACATGCCAAACAACAAACACAAAAACCAAGCTAACAAGAATAAGGAAGACACTATGACACCCCCAAATGAAAAAGACACCCCAATTCAAGATTATGAAGATGAGGAGATTGAAGAAATGCAAGAAGCAGATCTCAAAAAATTGCTAAGAACATTAAGAAGTTCTCAAAAACAAATTCTTGAACTACAGAAATCCTTCATGGACAAGATAGAAAATCTCTCTCATGAAAATGAAATATTAAGGAGGAATCAAAATGAATTGAAACAGCTAGTGGAACAAGAAATGGTGATAGTGATGAGAAACCACAATGAAATGAAGAATTCAATAGATCAAATGACAAACACATTAGAGAGTCTTAAAAACAGAATGGACGAAGCAGAAGAGAGAATATCAGACTTAGAAGACAGAGAACAGGAAAGGAAACAATCAAATCAAAGAAAAGAAGAAGAAATCAGAAATCTAAAAAATACTGTCAGGAATCTACAGGATACTCTTAAAAAACCCAACATTCGGGTTCTAGGAGTACCTGAAGGCATGGAGAGAGAGAAAGGATTAGAAGGCCTTTTTAGTGAGATACTGGCAGAAAATTTCCCAGGTTTGGAGAAAGACAGAGACATCCTAATACAGGAAGCTCATAGAACCCCTAATAAACATGACCAAAAGAGATCCTCACCACGACACGTCGTAATCAAACTCACCACAGTGAAACACAAAGAAAAGATCCTAAAATGTGCAAGAGAGAAACGCCAGATTACTCTCAGAGGATCTCCAATTAGACTCACAGCTGACTTCTCTTCAGAAACCCTGCAAGCTAGGAGAGAATGGCGAGACATAGCCCAGGTGCTAAGAGAGAAAAACTGCCAGCCCAGAATATTATATCCTGCAAAGCTCTCATTTATGAATGAAGGTGAAATAAAGACCTTTCAAAGCAAACAGAAACTGAAAGAATTTGTCGCCACTCATCCAGCCCTGCAAAAGATGCTTAAAGATGTGTTACATACAGAAACACAGAAACACGGTCACCAATATGAAAGAAGGTAAAGGAAGGAAACCTCACACCAAAAGATCACAGGAATCTCAAACCATATATTAGAAAGTATCTTTGGCTAATGGCAGGGCAAAGTTACTCCTTCTCAATAGTCACACTGAATGTTAATGGCTTGAACTGTCCAGTTAAAAGACAACGATTGGCTGATTGGGTTAAGGAACAAAACCCATCCTTTTGCTGCTTACAAGAAACCCATCTATCCAACAATGATCCATACAGGCTGAGAGTGAAAGGCTGGAAAAAGATATACCACGCCAACAGAAATGAAAAGAGAGCGGGCGTAGCCATCTTAATATCGGACAACATAAACTTTACCACAAAAACTGTTAGGAGAGACAAAGAGGGGCACTATATAATGATTAAGGGATCAATTCAACAGGAAGATATAACGATTATCAATGTATATGCACCTAATTACAGGGCACCAGCTTATTTAAAAGACTTGTTAAGGGACTTAAAGGGAGACTTAGACCCCAATACAATAGTACTGGGGGATTTCAATACTCCACTCTCAGAGATAGACAGATCAACAGGACAGAAGATCAACAAGGAGACAGTAGATTTAAATGACACTATAGCCCAAATGGATCTAACAGATATCTACAGAACTTTTCATCCTACATCTAAGGACTTTACATTCTTCTCAGCAGTACATGGAACCCTCTCTAGGATTGACCACATACTAGGCCATAAAGCAAGTCTCAGCAAATTCAAAAGAATTAGAATCATACCATGCAGCTTCTCAGACCACAAAGGAATGAAATTGGAAATTGGCAACTCAGGAATCCCTAGAGCACGTGCAAACACATGGAGATTGAACAACATGCTCCTGAATGAACAATGGGTCATAGAAGAAATTAAAAGAGAAATCAAAAATTTTCTGGAAGTAAATGAGGATAACAGCACAACATACCAAAACCTATGGGATACAACAAAAGCAGTGTTAAGAGGAAAGTTTATATCAATAGGTGCCTACATCAAGAAATTGGAAAGGCACCAAATAGATGAGCTTTCAAGTCATCTCAAGGATCTAGAAGATCTGCAGCAAACCAAACCCAAACCCAGTAGGAGAAGAGAAATAATTAAAATCAGAGAAGAAATCAACAGGATTGAATCCAAAAAAACATTACAAAAAATCAGCCAAACGAGGAGCTGGTTTTTTGAAAAAATAAACAAAATTGACACCCCATTGGCCCAACTAACTAAAAAAAGAAGAGAAAAGACCCAAATCAATAGGATCAGAGATGAAATGGGAAACGTAACAACAGACGCCACAGAAATAAAAAGAATCATCAGAAATTACTACAAGGACTTGTATGCCAGCAAACAGGGAAATCTATCAGAAATGGACAGATTCTTGGACACATACAACCTCCCTAAATTGAGCCAGGAAGACATAGAAAACCTAAACAGACCAATAACTGACACAGAAATTGAAACAATAATAAAGGCCCTCCCAACAAAGAAAAGCCCAGGGCCAGATGGATTCACTGCTGAGTTCTACCAGACATTTAGAGAAGAACTAACTCCAATTCTTCTCAAACTATTCAGAGCAATCGAAAAAGAGGGAATCCTCCCAAATTCTTTCTATGAAGCCACCATCACCTTAATTCCTAAGCCAGAAAGAGACGCAACATTGAAAGAGAATTACAGACCAATATCCCTGATGAACATAGATGCAAAAATCCTCAATAAAATTCTGGCCAATAGATTGCAACAACACATCAGAAAGATCATCCACCCAGACCAAGTGGGATTCATCCCCGGTATGCAGGGATGGTTCAACATTCGCAAAACAATCAACGTAATACACTACATTAACAGACTGCAGAAGAAAAACCATATGATTCTCTCAATAGACGCAGAGAAAGCATTTGATAAAATACAACACCCTTTCATGATGAAAACTCTAAGCAAACTGGGTATGGAAGGAACATTCCTTAATACAATCAAAGCAATATATGAAAAACCCACGGCCAACATCCTATTGAATGGGGAAAAGTTGGAAGCATTTCCACTGAGATCTGGTACCAGACAGGGATGCCCTCTCTCACCACTGCTATTCGATATAGTTCTGGAAGTTTTGGCCAGAGCTATTAGGCAAGAAAAAGAAATTAAAGGGATACAAATTGGGAAGGACGAACTCAAACTATCCCTCTTTGCAGATGATATGATTCTTTATTTAGGGGACCCAAAGAACTCTACTAAGAGACTGCTGGAACTCATCGAAGAGTTTGGCAAAGTAGCAGGATATAAAATCAATGCACAAAAATCAACAGCCTTTGTATACACAGGCAATGCCACGGCTGAGGAAGAACTTCTAAAATCAATCCCATTCACAATAGCTACAAAAACAATCAAATACCTTGGAATAAACTTAACCAAAGACGTTAAAGATCTCTACGATGAAAACTACAAAACCTTAAAGAAAGAAATAGAAGAGGATACCAAAAAATGGAGAAATCTTCCATGCTCATGGATTGGAAGAATCAATATCATCAAAATGTCTATTCTCCCAAAAGCAATTTATACATTCAATGCAATACCCATCAAGATCCCGAAGACCTTCTTCTCAGATCTGGAAAAAATGATGCTGAAATTCATATGGAGACACAGAAGACCTCGAATAGCCAAAGCAATCCTGTACAACAAAAACAAAGCCGGAGGCATCACAATACCTGATTTTAGGACATACTACAGGGCAGTTGTTATCAAAACAGCATGGTACTGGTACAGAAACAGATGGATAGACCAATGGAACAGAATAGAAACACCAGAAATCAATCCAAACATCTACAGCCAACTTATATTTGACCAAAGATCCAAATCTAATCCCTGGAATAAGGACAGTCTATTCAATAAATGGTGCTGGGAAAATTGGATTTCCATGTGCAGAAGCTTGAAGCAAGACCCATACCTATCACCTTACACAAAAATTCACTCAACATGGATCAAAAACTTAAATCTACGACCCGAAACCATCAAATTATTAGAGAGCATTGGAGAAACCCTGCAAGATATAGGCACAGGCAAAGACTTCCTGGAAAATACTCCAACAGCACAGGCAGTCAAAACCAAAATTAACATTTGGGATTGCATCAGATTGAGAAGTTTCTGTACTTCAAAAGAAACAGTCAGGAAAGTGAAGAGGCAACCAACAGAATGGGAAAAAATATTCGCAAACTATACTACAGATAAAGGATTGATAACCAGAATCTACAAAGAAATCAAGAAAATCCACAACAACAAAACAAACAACCCACTTAAGAGATGGGCCAAGGACCTCAACAGACATTTTTCGAAAGAGGAAATCCAAATGGCCAACAGACACATGAAAAAATGTTCAAAATCACTAGCAATCAGAGAAATGCAAATCAAAACCACAATGAGGTTCCATCTCACCCCGGTGAGAATGGCTCACATTCAGAAATCGACCAACAACAAATGCTGGAGAGGATGTGGGGAAAAAGGGACACTAACCCACTGTTGGTGGGAATGCAAACTGGTTAAGCCACTATGGATGTCAGTCTGGAGATTCCTCAGAAACCTGAACATAACCCTACCATACAACCCAGCCATCCCACTCCTTGGAATTTACCCAAAGGAAATTAATTTGGCAAATAAAAAAGCCATCTGCACATTAATGTTTATTGCAGCTCAATTCACAATAGCTAAGACCTGGAACCAACCCAAATGCCCATCAACAGTAGACTGGATAAAGAAATTATGGGACATGTACTCCATAGAATACTATACAGCAGTAAGAAACAACGAAACCCAGTCATTTGCAACAAGATGGAGCAATCTGGAAAACATCATGCTGAGTGAATTAAGCCAGTCCCAAAGAGAAAAATATCATTTGTATTCCCTGATCGGTGACAACTGAGCGCCAAAGGGGAAACCTGTTAAGTGAAATGGACACTATAAGCAACAATGAACTGATCAGCTCCTGTCTTGACTTTAGATGTACAATGTAATACTTTATCCTTTTTAGTATTTGTTGTTGTTGTTGTGGTTCTAGTACTATTGGTTGAACTCAGTAATTAACACACAATTATTCTTAGGTGTTTAAATTTTAACTGAAAAGTGATCCCTGTTAAATCTAAGAGTGGAAAAAGAGAGGGAGGAGACGAACAATTTGGAACATGCTCAATCAGACTGGCCGCAAATGGTGGAGTTAGAAATGTGCCAGGGGATTCCAACACAATCCCATCAAGATGGCATGTACCAATGCCATCGCACTAGTCCAAGTGATCAATTTCAGCTCACAATTGATAGTTCTGATAGGTCTAAGAGTCAAAGAGATCACACAAACAAGACAAGTATCTGCTAATACTAACTGATAGAATCAAAAAGGGAGAGAAAGATCCAACATGGGAAGTGGGATACACAGCAGACTCATAGGATGGCAGATGTCCTAAACAACACTCCGGCCTCAGAATCAGCCCTCAAGGCATTCAGATCTGGCTGAAGAGCCCATGAGAGTATAGCAGGCATGGAAAGCCAAGATATCATGGAAAAAAAAAAGACCTAAATGCATGATCTCTGTGAGTGAGATCCCAGTGGAAAGAACGGGGCCATCAAAGAAGGAGGTACCCTTCTCCGAAGGGAGGAGAGAACTTCCACTTTGACTATGACCCTATCGGAATAAGATCGAAGTCAGCGAACTCTAAAGGCTTCCATAGCCCTGGCAACTCATGACTAGAGCCTAGGGAGATTACTGACGCCATGAACAGGAGTGTCAAATTGTTAAATCAGCAACAGGAGTCACTGTGTACTTACACCCCATGTGGGATCTGTCCCTAATGTGTCGTCTAAAGCGAAGTGATGCTATAACTAGTACTGAAACAGTATTTTTATACTTTGCGTTTCTGTGTGGGCACAAACTGATGAGGTCTTTACTAATTATATACTGAAGTGATCTTCTGTATATAAAGGGAATTGGAAATGAAAAAAAAAACAACCTGGTGTTAAAATGGAAATGACATAGAAAATTAATTAATTTGAAAAAAAAATTATGTAGGATCTCTGTCTTTAATGTGCTGTACATTGCTATTTAATGCTATAATTAGTAATCCAATGGTAGTTTTTTCACTTTGTGTTGCTATATGGGCAAAATGTTGAAATCTTTACCTAATATATACTAAACTGATCTTCTGTATACAAAGAGAATTGAAAATGAATCTTTACATGAATGGAAGGGGAAAGGGAGCGGGAAGGGGGAGGATTGCGGGCGGGAGGGAAGTTATGGGAGGGGGGAAGCCATTGTAACCCATGGGCTATACTTTGGAAATTTCTATTCATTAAATAAAAGTTAAAAAAAATAAATTAAAAAAAAATAATTTGAAAAAAAAAAAAGAATGGGGAAAAGTTGGAAGCATTTCCGCTGAGATCTGGTACCAGACAGGGATGCCCACTCTCACCTCTGCTATTCAATATAGTTCTGGAAGTCTTAGCCAGAGCTATTAGGCAAGAAAAAGAAAGTAAAGGGATACAAATTGGGAAGGAAGAACTCAAACTATCCCTCTTTGCAGATGATATGATTCTTTATTTAGGGGACCCAAAGAACTCTACTAAGAGACTGCTGGAACTCATCGAAGAGTTTGGCAAAGTAGCAGGATATAAAATCAATGCACAAAAATCAACAGCCTTTGTATACACAGGCAATGCCACGGCTGAGGAAGAACTTCTAAGATCAATCCCATTCACAATAGCTGCAAAAACAATCAAATACCTTGGAATAAACTTAACCAAAGACGTTAAAGATCTCTACGATGAAAACTACAAAACCTTAAAGAAAGAAATAGAAGAGGATACCAAAAGATGGAGAAATCTTCCATGCTCATGGATTGGAAGAATCAATATCATCAAAATGTCTATTCTCCCAAAAGTAATGTATACATTCAATGCAATACCAATCAAGATACCGAAGACCTTCATCTCAGATCTGGAAAAAATGATGCTGAAATTCATGTGGAGACACAGGAGACCTTGAATAGCCAAAGCAATCCTGTACAACAAAAACAAAGCCGGAGGCATCAAAATACCAGATTTCAGGACATACTACAGGGCAGTTGTTATCAAAACAGCATGGTGCTGGTACAGAAACAGATGGATAGACCAATGGAACAGAATAGAAACACCAGAAATCAACCCAAACATCTATAGCCAACTCACATTTGATCAAGGATCCAATACAAATCCCTGGAATAAGGACAGTCTATTCAATAAATGGTACTGGGAAAATTGGATTTCCACGTGCAGAATCATGAAGCAAGATGCCTACCTTTCACCTTACACAAAAATTCACTCAACATGGATCAAAAACTTAAATCTACGACCAGACACCATCAAATTATTAGAGAGTATTGGAGAAACCCTGCAAGATATAGGCACAGGTAAAGACTTCTTGGAAAATACCCCAGGAGCACAGGCAGTCAAAGCCAAAATTAACATTTGGGATTGCATCAAATTGAGAAGTTTCTGTACTGCAAAAGAAACAGTCAGGAAAGTGAAGAGGCAACCAACAGAATGGGAAAAAATATTTGCAAACTATACTACAGATAAAGCGTTGATAACCAAAATCTACAAAGAAATCAAGAAAATCCACAACATCAAAACAAACAATCCACTTAAGAGATGGGACAAAGACCTCAACAGACATCTTTCCAAAGAGGAAATCCAAATGGCCAACAGACACATGAAAAAATGTTCAAGATCACTAGACATCAGGGAAATGCAAATCAAAACCACAACGAGGTTTCACCTCACCCCGGAGAGAATGGCCCACATTCAGAAATCTACCAACAATAGGTGCTGTAGAGGATGTGGGGAAAAAGGGACACTAACCCACTGTTGGTGGGAATGCAAACTGGTTAAGCCACTATGGAAGTCAGTCTGGAGATTCCTCAGAAACCTGAATATAACCCTACCATTCAACCCAGCCATCCCACTCCTTGGAATTTACCCAAAGGAAATAAATTGGCAAATAAAAAAGCCATCTGCACATTAATGTTTATTGCAGCTCAATTCACAATAGCTAAGACCTGGAACCAACCCAAATGCCCATCAACAGTAGACTGGATAAAGAAACTATGGGACATGTATTCTATGGAATTCTATACAGCAGTCAAAAACAATGAAACCCAGACATTTGCAACAAGATGGAGCAATCTGGAAAGCATCATGCTGAGTGAATTAAGCCAGTCCCAAAGAGAAAAATATCATTTGTTTTCCCTGATCGGCGACAACTAAGCACCAAAGGGAAACCTGTGCAAGTGTAATGGACACTATGAGAAATAGTGACTTGATCAGCTATGGTGCTGACTGTTGATGTACAATGTAATACTTTATCCATTTTAGTATTTTTTGTGAACTCTGTAATTAACACACAATTATTCTTAGGTGTCTAAATCTTAACTGAAAAGTGATCCCGGTTAAATATAAGAATGAGGAAAAGAGAGGGAGGAGATGTACAATTGGGGACATGCTCAATTGGACTTGCCCCAAATGATGGAGTTAGAAAAGTGCCAGGGGACTCCAATACTATCCCATCAAGGTGGCATGTACCAATGCCATCTCACCAGTCCAGGTGATCAGTATCAGTTCACAATTGATCACACTGATAGATCTAAGAGTCAAAGGGATCACACAAACAAGATTAATGTCTGCTAATACTAACTGATATAACCAAAAAAAGGGAGAGAGGAATCCAACATGGGAAGGGGGAGATACAGCAGACTCATAGAATGATGGATGTCCTAAATAGCACTCTGGCCTCAGAATCAGCTCTTAAGGCATTTGGATCTGGCTGAAGAGCCTATGAGAGTAATTTAGGCATGGAAATTCAACACACTCTGGGAAAAAAAAAGATTATGAAGAAGAAGACCTAAATGGAGGATCTCAGCGAGTGTGATCCCAGTGGAAAGAACGGGGCCATCAAGGTAGGAGGTACCTTTCTCTGAAGGGAGGAGAGAATTTCCACTTTGACTATGGCCCTGTTGGAATAGGATCAAAGTCGGCGAACCCTAAAGGCTTCCATAGCCTCGGCAACTCATGGCTAGAGCCTAGGGAGATTACTGACGCCATAAACAAGATTGTTAAATTGTTAAATCAACATCAGGAGTCACTGTGTACTTACGTCCCATGTAGGACCTGTCCTTAATGGGTTGTCCAAGGTGAAGTAATGATATAGCTAGTACTGAAACAGTATTTTTACACTTTGTGTTTCTGTGTGGGTGCAAACTGATGAAATCTTTACTTAGTATATACTGAAGTGATCTTCTGTATATAAAGATAATTGAAAATGAAAAAAAAAAACCCTTGGTGTTAAATTGGAAATTACATAGAAAAGTATTCAATCTTTTTTAAAAAAATATCATGCAGGATCTCTGTCATTAATGTGATGTACACTGTTATTTAATGCTATAACTAGTAATCCAACAGTATTTTTTCACTTTGTGTTGCTATGTGAGGGCAAACCTTTGAAATCTTTATATATACTAAACTGATTTTCTGTATATAAAGAGAATTGAAAATGAATCTTGATGGGAATGGAAGGGGAGAGAGAGTGGGAAAGGGAAGGGTTGAGGGTGGGGGGGGAGTTGGGGGGGGAAGCCTTTGTAATTTATAAGCTGTACTTTGGAAATTTATATTCATTAAATTAAAAAAATGCAAAAAAAAACCTAGACCTGTCCTAATGCTAGCCCTAACCCTAATCCTAACCCT
Organism: Lepus europaeus; assembly: GCF_033115175.1. Lineage (NCBI taxonomy): Eukaryota > Metazoa > Chordata > Mammalia > Lagomorpha > Leporidae > Lepus > Lepus europaeus. The sequence goes on from NC_084832.1 coordinate 85,094,008, forward strand.
AACACTAACCCTCGCCCTAGATCTAGCCCTTGCCTTTACCCTAACCCTAACTGAAACCATGACCCAAACCCTATCCCTAGACCTAGCCCTAATTCTAGCCCTAGCCCTAACCCTAAACTTAACACTAACCATAACCCTAGGCCTAGCTCTAGCCCGAAACCTAAACCTAGACCTAGCCCTAGCCCAAACCCTAATTCTAACCCTAACCCTAACACTAACCCTAAACCTAAACCTAGATCTAGCTCTAGTCCTAACACTAAACCTAACCTAACCCAACCTTAACACTAACCCTAACCCTAGCAGTATCCCTGACCCTAAACCTAACCAAATCTGTAGAACTAGCCCTAGCCTAAAACTAACTCTAACAGTAACCCAAACCATAAACCTAATGCTAAAGCTAATCCTAACACTAACCCTAACCCTAGCCCCAATCCTAACCCTAAAAATAGCCTTAGACCTAACACAAACCCTAACTCTATACCTAAACCTAGTCCTAACCCTAACCCTAGCCCTAGCACTAACCCTAACCCAAATCCTGACCCTAACCATAGCCCTAGCCTTAACCCTGTCCTAGCCTTAACCCTAGCCCTCACCGTAACCCTAGCCCTAAACCTTGACCTAGCCATAACTCTAGCCCTAAACCTAACCCACACCCTAGTGTTAGCCCTAGCCCTAACACTAACCCAAACCAAATAAATGACCCAAACCCTAGCCCTAGACCAAGCCCTAACTCTTACCCTAGCCCTAACCTTAACCTTAGACCTAGCCAGAGCCTGAGCCCTTGCCCTAACCCAAACCCTAACCCAAACCCTAACATGAGCCATAGAATTAACCCTAGCCTTAACCATAACTCCAAGCCTAGCCCTAGCCCTAACGCTACCCTAAACCTCACCCTAACCAACCCTAGCCCTAGCCCTAGCCTTAACCCTAAAATTAGCTCTAACCCTAAACCTAATTCTAACCCTAATCCTAGCCATACCCCTAACCCTAACAAGAGCCCTTAGCCCTAACATTACACTAACACAAACCCTAGCCTTAACCCTAACCATACACATAACCCTAAACCTAGCCCTAGCCGTAGACCTAACCATAACCATAACCCTAAATCCTAACCATAATCCTAAACCCTAACCCTAAACCGAAAGCCTAACCCTAACCCTAACCCTAACCCTAACTCTAGCCCTAGACTTATACTAATCAGCAGCTAACCCTAACCCTAAATCTAACACTAAACCTCACACAAACCCTAGCCCTAGCCCTAACCCTAACTCTAACTAAAACAATAAACCTAACCCTAGCACTAGACCTAGCTGTAAATCTAGACATAGCCCTAACCATAACCTTAAAACTAACCCAACCCTAGCCCTAGCCCTAGTCCTACTCTGAGCCCTAGCCCTAGACCTAGACCTAGCCCAGGCCATACCCAAACCCTAACCCTAGACCTAGACCTAACACTAGCCCTAGCCCTAGCCCTAACCCTATCTCAAAGCCTAACCCTAACCCTAACCCTAGACCTAGACCTAACACTAGCCCTAGCCCTAGCCCTAACCCTATCTCAAAGCCTAACCCTAACCCTAACCCTTTCCTACCTCTAATCTTAGCACCAGACCTAGCACTAACCATACACCCTACACTAATCTTCACCTAACCCTAGCCATAATCCTAACCCTAACCCTAACCCTAACTGAAACCATAACCCTAACCCAGCCCTAAAACTTGCCCTAAATCTAGCCTTAGCCATAGCCCTAAACTTAACACTAACCCTAACCCTAGCCCTATCCCTAGCACTAGACCAAACCCTAACCCTAACCCAAGCCCAGACTTACATCTAACCCTAAACCTAGCTTAGCCCTAACCCTATCAAGTCCTAGCCATAACCCTAAACCTGCGTCTAGCCCAAGCCCTAGCCCTAGCCCTAGCCCTAACAATAACCCTAACCTTAAATCTAGACCTAACATTAGTCCTAACCCTAAACCTAACCCTAGCCCTAAACTTAAACCTAGCCATAGCCCTAACACTAACCCTAGCCTTAAACCTAACCCTACCCCTACCGCTAACCCTAGACCTAGCTATAGCCCTAACCATAACCATAACCCTAAACCCTAACCATAAGCCTCACTATAACCCTAGCATTAACCCTAACCCTAACCCTAAACCTTAACCCTAACCCTAGCCCTAACACTAGCTCTAGCCTTATACTAATCAGCAACATACCCATAACTCTAACCCAAACCCTAACATTAACACACTACTCTAACCCTAGACCTAGCCCTAGTCCTAGCTCTAGCCTTAGCCCTAGCCCTAACACTAAACCTAACCAAAACCCTAAACCTGAACCTAACCTTAAACCTATCCCTAGCCCTAACCCTAACCCTAACCCTAAACCTAAACCTAAACCTAGACTTACCTCTAGACCTAACACTAAACCTAACCCTGACTGAACCCTAACACTAACCCTAATCTTAGCAGTAGCCCTGACCCTAACCATAAACAAAACCCTAGTCAGTCAACCTAAAACCCTAGTAAAACCATAGTTAGCAAAACAAACTCTAAGAGTAACCCTAACCCAAACCATAATGCTAACGCTAACCGTAACCCTAATTTTAACCCTAGCCCTAACCCTAAAAATAGCCTTAAAACTAACCCTAACCCTAACCCTGGCCCTAAACCTAGCACTAACCATAACCCTAGCCCTAGCACTAACCCTAAGCCTAACCCTGACCCTACCCTATCCCTAACCCTAGCCCTAACCCTCTCCTAGAATTAACCTAGCCCTAACCATAACCCTAGTCCTAACCCTTGAACTAGCCATAACCCTAGCCCTAACCATAACCCTAGCCCTAGCCCTAGCCCTAGCCCTAAACCTAACCTAACACTAACCCTCTCCATAGACCTAGCCCTAGCCCTAACTATGACCCTAACAGAAAATATGACCCAAACCTAGCACTAGACCAAGCCCTAAATTTAGCCCTAGCCCTAACTCTAACCTTAACACTAACCATAACCCTAGCCCTAGCCCGAACCCTAACCCTAGATCTAGCCCTAGACTGAGCCCTAGCCCTAGCCCAAAGCCTAACCCTAACCCTAATCTGAGCCATAGAACTAGCCCTAGCCCTAACGCTAACAACAAACCTAACCCTAACCAACCTTAGCCCTATACCGAGCCCTAGCCTTAACCCTAAACCCAGCTCTAACTTTAAACCTAATCTTAACCCTAACCCTAGCCTTAACCCTACCCCTACCAATAACCCGAAACTGAGCCCTAGCCGTAGCCCTAACCATAACAATAACCATAAACCATAACCCTAAACCTAACTCTAGCCATACCTTATACTAATCAGCAGCCTAACCCTAACCCTAGCCCTAAACCTAACCTTAACACTAACCCTTACCCTAACTCTAATCCTAGCCCTAGCACTAGCCTTAGCCCTAGCCCTAACACTAAACCTACCCAACTCTAACCCTAAAACTAACCTTAACCCTCACTTAGACCTAGCTCTAGCAGTAACACTAAACCTAACCCTAACCCACACTAAACTAACCCTAACCTTAGCAGTAGCCCTGACACTAACCCTATCCAAAGCCCTAGTCCTAGCATTAACCATAACTGTAAGCCAGTCCAACCCTAATGCTAACCCTAACCCTAACCCTAAATACCCTAGCATGGACCTAGCCCTAGCCCTAGCCCTAACCCTAAACCTAGCTCTAACCCTAAACCTACCCTAACACTAGCTCTAACACTAACCTGAGCCTGAACACTAACCTAGACCTAGCCCTAACAATAGTCTCAGCCGAAAACCTAACCATAAACCTAGCCAGAGCCCTACTGTAGCACTAACTCTAACCCTAAACTTAAACCTAGCCCTAGCCCTAGCCCTAACCCTAACCCTAATCCGAGCACTAACCCTAGCATTAACCCTAATCCTAAACTTAACCCAAACCCTAAACCTAAACCTAGCCCTAGCCCTAAACCTAGCCCTACCCCTAACCCTAGCCCTAACCCTAAACCTAACCCAAACCCTAGCCCTAAACCTGAACCTAACTCTAAACTTATCCCAAGCCCTAGACCTAGACCTACTTTTAGCCCTAACCCTAACCCTAAACCTAGTCCTAACCCAAACCCTAACCCTACCCCAACCCTAGCCCTAGCCCTAACTGTAACCCTAAATCTAGCACTACACCTAATGCTAACCCTTACCCTAACCCTAACCCTAAAACTAAACCTAACCCAAGCCACAGCACCAGCCCTAGCCCTATCCCTAACCCTAACCCTAGCCCTAGCCCTAACTGTAACCCTAAATCTAGCCCTATACCTAATGCTAACCCTTACCCTAACCCTAAAACTAAATCTAACCAGAGCCCTGGTGCCAGTTCTAGCCCTAGCCATAACTGTAAACCTAAATCTAGCCCTGGCCCTCACCCTAACCCTAACGTTAACCTAAACTGCTACGCCCACAGCTGTGATACCCGCGTAGCAAGATGTTGCTGCGTTGGGGGTCTAAGGCTGCAGGGTTGAGGTTAGAGCTCTGTGGAGTGGGGCCTCAGGCAGTTCCTGTGCAGTCCGCGGTTGTAATGACCCCCGACTCACATTATGGAAGCCAAGACTGTCCTTGCTGACTTTGGGGACACTGTGTCCCTGCTCTGCTGATGATCTCATTATGCATTATCTACCTGCTGTGTTTACACTTTACTGCTTGCTCTCACAATTATCAGAAACAAGAAAATCAAGAAAAAGAAGTTAACGTTTCCCATAAGATTATGGAGAAATTCAAACAATCTTTACCTCTCCATTTACTAAAACTATTTATGAGGAAGCCAGGAATGCAAGTCAAAACATATCATTAGGTTCCCATTATAGTGACAGAGAAATGCTAAGATTGCTCAAAAGTTATCTCCAAGTATCTAAAAGGCAAGCAAAACTTTGGGTAGTAATTCCCCTAAACAGTTCATAAAACAAAACTAAGCCAAAGGTCAATTCTCATTCTCAGTAAATTGTCTAAAAACAATGCCCCCACTATGTTCCTCATAAAACCACTCATATGACATCATTGTTTTAACTCATTTTGTCAACCTTTGTTGACAAATGTTGTGATAAAAGTTTTACATTTGCCTGTAGCATTGTCCTTTACTATATAAACCCAAGCCTTACTATAATAAATCGCAGCAGCATACTCATAACGTGTGTGTCTGTCTGTCATTTCCCCGCCGATTCCTGATTCTCCTAAGAGCCTTCGCCCCTTGTTCTCCCTCGGTCTGTGTCTCCGCGAGAGCCGGTCCACGGCACTAAACCTAACCCTAACCCTAACCCAAGCCCTAACCCTAACCCTTGCCTTAGCCCTAGCCCTAGCACTAGCACTAGCCCCAGATCTAACCATATCCCTAACCTACCCTTTCATAAACCTAATCCAAACACTAACCCTCGTCCTAGCCCTAACCCTAGCCATAACCCTAACTGTAACCAAAACCATAACCTTAACCCTAGCCCTAACCCTAGCACTAGCCCTAACACTTACTCTAGCCCTAGCCTTAGACCTAGCAGTAGCCCTAGCCCTAACCATAACCACAACCCTAACATTAGCCCTAGACCTAACGCTAACCCTAAACCTAACCCTAACCCTAGCCCTAGACCTAACCAAGCCCTAGCCCTAGACCTAACCCTTGCACTAACTCTAACCCTAGCCCTAATCCTAGCCTAAAACCTAACCCTACCCGTAGCCCTTGCCATACTCCTAGCCCTAAACCTAGCCCTTGCCCAAACCCTAAACCCTAAACCCTAGGCCTAGCCCTAGCCCAAAGCCTAACCCTATCCCTAACCTGAGCCATAGAACTAGCCCTAGCTCTAATTGTAACTCAAAGCTTAGCCCTAGCCCTAATGCTAACCCTAACCAAACTTAGCCCTATCTCAAGCCCTAGACTTAACCCTAAACCTAGCTCTAACCCTAAACTTAATCCTAACCCTAACCCTAGCCTTAACCCTAACCCTAACACTAACCCTTAATGTAACTCTAACCCCAGCCCTGGTCCTAGCCTAAGCCCTAACCCTAACACAAAACCTAACCCAAACCTAAACCTAAACCTAAACCTAACTGAAGCCCTCGCCCTACCTTCACCCTAGCCTAACCCTGACCCTAAACCTAGACCTAGCTCTAGCCCTAACACTAAACCTAACCCTAACCCACCCTAACACTATCCCAAACCCTAGTAGTAGTCCTGACACTAACCCTATCCAAATCACTAGTCCTAGCATTAACCATAACTGTAAGCCTAGCCCTACCCTAATGCTAACCCTAACCATAACTAGCATGGACCTAGCCCTAGCCCTAACCCTAAACCTAGCTCTAACCCTAAACCTACCCTAACCCTAGCTCTAACACTTAACCTAGCCCAAACACTGATCATAACCCTAGCCCTAACCCTAGTCTTAGCTCTAACCCTAACCCTAAACCTAGCCGTAGCTGTAGCCCTTGCCCTAACCCTAAACCTAGCCCTAGTCCTAGCCCTAACATTAACCCTAACCCGAGCACTACACTAGCCCTAACCCTAATTCTAAACCTAGGCCAAACCCTAAACCTAAACCTAGCCCTAGCCCTAACCCCATGCTAACCCTAAACCTAACCATAACCCTAGCCCTAGCCCTAGCCCTAGCCCTAGCCCTAACCCTAACCCTAAACCTGAACCTAACTATAGACGTACCAGATACCTGGTCCTAGCCCTAGACTTGGCCCTAACAATAACCCTAAACCTAAACTTAACCCAAACCCTAAACCTAACCCTAACCCTAACCTGAACACTAGCCCTAACCATAACCCTATATCTAGCCCTAACCATAACCTTAACCCTAACCCTAACCCTAAAACTTAACCTAACCTGAACCCTAGCGCCAGACCTAGTCCTAGCCATAACAGTAAACCTAAATCTATCCCTGGCCCTCACCCTATCCATAACATTAACTAAACCTAACCCTAAGCCTAACCCTAACCCTAACATTAACCCTAACCCTAATGCAAGCCCTAAACCTAACACTAGCCCTAGCCCTAACAATTGACCTAGACCTAACCCTAGCCCTATCAATAACCCTAATCCTAACACTAACCCTCATCCTAGCCCTAACATTAGCCATAAACCTAGCCCTAACCAAAACCATAACCCTAACACTAAACCTAGCCCTACACCTAGCCCTAACCCTAACCCTACCACTAACACTGAACTTAATCCTAACACTAAACCTAGAGCTATCCCTAATCCTAACCCTAACCCTAACCCTTACTCTAGCCCTAGCCTTAGACCTAGCACTAGCCCTAACTGTAATGACAACCATAACACTAGCCCTAGCCCTAATGCTAACCCTAAACCTAACCCTAACCCTAACCCTAGCCCTAGCCCTAAGCAATCCCTAGCCCTAGACCTAACACTTGCTCTAATCCTAACTCTAACTCTAACATTAGCCCAAAACCTAACCCTACACCTAACCCAAACCCTAGTCCTAGCCCTAACCCTAGCACTTGCCCAAACTCTAACCCTAGGCCTAGCCCTAGCCCAGCCATAGGGTTAACCCTAAACCTAACACAAACCCTAAAATTAACCTTAACCCTAGACCTAAAACTAAACATAACCCTAGCCCTAGCCATAAACCTAATCCTAACAATGATCCTAACACTAACCCTAACCCCAAATCTAGCCCTAGCCTTATACTTATCAGCAGCCTAACCATAACCCTAACCCTTACCCTAACTCTAACCCTAGTCCTATCCCTAGCCCTGGACCGAGCCCTAACCCTAGCCCTAATACTAACCCTAAAACTAAACCTCAACTACCCCTAGCCCTAGCCCTAGCACTAACCCTAACCCTAACACTAACCCTAGCCCTAGCCCTAGCCCTAACCCTAAACCAAACCCTAGCCCTAGACTAGCCCTAGCCCTAACCCTAACCCTAGCCATAGTCCTAGCCATAACCCTAACCCTAACCCTAGCCCTAATCCTAGCTGTAGTCCTAGCCCTATACTTAGCCCTAACACTAACACAAACCCTAACCCCAAAACCCTAGTAACAGCCCTAACCCAAACTGTAACCCTAATGCTACACTAGATATAGCCCTAGCCCTAGCCCTAGCCCTAGACCTAGCCTTAGCCCTAATCCTAACATTTAGCCTAACCCTAGCCTGAGCCCTAGCCCTAAACCTAACTCTAACCTAACCCTAACCCTAGCTCTAACCCCACCCTAACCAAAACCTTAGTCATAGCCCTAGACCTTACCCTAGCCCTAGCACTAATCCTAACCCTAGCCCTAACCCTAACACTAGCCCTAGCCCTAAACCAAATCCTAACGCTAACCCTATCCCTAATTCTAACCCTAGCCCTAACCATAGCCCTAACACTTACCCAAATGCTCTTTTTTCTTATTTTTTTTGACAGGCAGAGTGGAGAGTGAGAGAGAGACACACAAACAAAAAGGTCTTCCTTTACCATTGGTTCACCCTCCAATGGCCGCCACGGCTGGTGCACTGCAGCCGGCACATCGCACTGATTGGAAGCCAGGAGCCAGGTGCTTCTCCTGGTCTCCTATGTGGGTGCAGGGCCCAAGCACCTGGGCCATTCTCAACTGCACTCCTGGGCCATGGCAGACAGCTAGCCTGAAAGAGGGGCAACCGGGACAGAATCCAGCACCCCGACTGGGACTAGAATGTGGTATGCCAGTGCCGCAGGCAAAGGATTAACCTATTGAACCATGGCACCAGCCACACTTGCCCAAACTCTAAACCTAGCCCAGGCCCAAACCTTAGTTCTAGACCTAACACTACCCTAACCCTAACCCTAATGCTTCTTCTAGTCCTAGCCCTAGCCCTAGACCTATCCCTAGCCCTAACACTAACCCTAGATGAAACCATGAACAAACCCTAGCCCTAGACCAAGCCTTAACTATAGCCCTAGCCCTAACCCTAACCATAACACTAATCATAAACCTAGCCCTAGTATTAGCCCTAACCATAACAAGAGCCCTAACACTACACTTAGCCCTAGCCCTAGCCCAAACACTAAGCATAAGTAACCTGAGCCATAGCCCTAGCCATAACCATAACCCTAACCTAGCAATAGCCCAAACGTTAACCCTAAACTTAACCATAACCAATCCTAGACCTAACCCTAGCCCTAGCCCTAACCCTAAACCTAACTGTAACTCTAGCCCTAACCCTAGAACTAGCCCTAGCCCTAGATATAACACTAAACCTAAACATAGAACTAGACCTAGACCTAGACATAACCCTAATCCTAGCCCTATCACTAGCCCTAGCCCTAAACCTAATCCTAAACCTAACCCAAACCCTAAACATAAACATAGCTCTAGTCCTAAACCTAGCCCTAGCCTTAGTCCTAACCCTATCCCTAACCCTAATCCTAACCCTGGTGCTAGCCGAATCCATAACTCTAGTCCAAGCCCTAACCCCAACCCTATTCATAACCCTAACTCTAGTTCTAGTTCTACCTGAGCCCTAACAATAACCCTAAACCTAGCCATAGCCCTAACCCTAAATCTAATCTTAACCCTAACTCTAGCCCTAGCCCTAGCCCTATCCATAACCCGAAACTTAGCCCTAGCCCTAACGCTAACCCTAACAATAACCCTAACCTTAAACCGAGCCCTAGCCACAGCCCTAACCCTAGCCCTTACCATAACCCTAAATCTAGCCCTGGCCCTAACTCTAACCCTAACCTTAAACATAACCCTATCCCAAACCCAAACCCAAACCCTAACACTAAACCTAAACCGAGCCCAAACCCCAGCCGTAGCCATAGCCCAAAATGTAACCCTAAGTCTAGCCCTGGCCCTAACTCTAACCCTAACATTAACGTTAACCCTAACCCTACCCTAAGCCTAGCCCTAACCCTAAACCTAGCCTTAGACCTAACTCTAACCCTAACCCTAACCATAAACCTAACCCAAACCCTAAACCCAGCCTTAGACCTAGCCATAATCCTAAAACTAAACCTAGCCCTAGCCCTAGCCCTAAGGATAACACTAACCCTAACCCTAGTGCAAGCCCTTACCCCAACTCCAACACTAAACCTAGTCCTAGCCCTAGCCCTAAAACTAACCCTAACTGAAAACATGACTAGGCCTAGACCAAACCCTAACTCTAGCCCTAGCCCTAACCCTAAACATAACACTAACCAAACCCTAGCCCTAGCCATAGCCCTAGCCCGAACCCTAACCCTAGCACTAGCTCTAGCCCTAGTGCCAGTCCAAACCTTAAACCTAACCCGAGCCATTACTCTAGCCCTAACCTTAACCATAACCCTAACCCTAGGCATAGCCCTAATGCTAACCAAAAAACCTAAACCTAACCAACTCTAGCCATTTGCCTAAACTTAGTCCTAACATAAACCTAGCTCTAACCCTAACCCTAACACTAGCCCTAACACTAACCCTAGCCCTAACACTAACCCTAGCCCTAGCCCTAACCCTAGTACTAGCCCTAACACTAACCCTAGCCCTTAAAGTAAAATAATCCTAACCTGACCTAGCCCTAGCCATAGCCATAACCCTAACCCTAACTTGAGCACTAGACCTAGACCTAACCTTAATGCTAAACCTAACACAAACCCTAAACCTAAACCTAGCCCTAGCCCTAACCCTAGCCCTAGTACTAACCCTAATCCTAACCCTAAGCCTAACACTAACCCAACCCTAGCCCTAGACCTAGCCCTAGCCCTAACCCTATTCCTAACCCTAGCCCTAGCCCTAATCCTAATGCTAACATTAGCCCTCAACCTAACCCTAAGCCTAGCCTTAGCCCTAAATCAAGTCTTAGCCGTATCTCTAGCCCTAAACGTAATCCTAACCCTACCCTAACCCTAGCCCAAGCCCCAACCCAAAGCCTAACACTAACTCTAGACATAACACTTACCCAAACTCTAAACCTAGCCCTAGACCTAGCCCTAGCCTTAGCCCTAGACTAACCCTAACCCTAACCCTAACCCTAACCCTAATACTTACTCTAGCCCTATCCCTAGCTCTAGACCTAGCCCTAGCCCTAACACTACAATAAACAAAACCATGACCAAAACCCTATCCCTAGACCAAGCCCTAAATCTAGCCCTAACCCTAACCCTAACCCTAACCCTAGTCCTAGTCCTAGCCTTAGCCCTAACAATAACCCTAAACCTAGCCATAGTCCTAACCCTAAATCTAACCTTAACCCAAACTCTAGCCCTAGCCATAGCCCTAGCCGAAACCATAACCCTAACCTAGCCCTAGCCCAAACGCTAACTCTAAACTTAACCCTAAACAACCCTAGCCCTATCCCTATGCCTAGCCATAACCCTAAACCTAGCTGTAACCCTAACCCTAACCCTAGAACTAGGCCTAGCCCTAGACCTAACCCTAATCCTAACCCTAACTATATCACTAGCCCTAGCCCTAACCTAATCCTAAACCTAACCCAAACACTAACCCTAACATTAACTCTGGCCCTACCCCTAGCCCTAATCCTAATCCTAACCCTGGCCCTAACCCTAACCGTAACACTAGCCCTAGCCCTAACCCTAACACTAACCCTAACCCTAACCCTAGTCCTAGTCCTAGCCTTAGCCCTTGAATACCCTAAACCTAGCAATAGCCATAACCTTAAATCAAACCTTAACCCTGACTCTAGCCCTAGCCCTAGCACTACCTGTAACATGACACCAGCCCTAGCCCTAAACCTAACCAAACCAACACCCTAACAATAATCCTAAACCAAACCCATGCCCCTGCCCTAGCCCTAACCCTAGCCTGAAATGTAACACTAAATCCAGCCCTAGCCTTATACTAATCAGCAGGCTAACCCTAACCCTAACCCTAACCCTAGCCCTAGGCCTAGCCCTAACCCTAACCATAGCCCTAAACCTAACCCTAACCATAGCCCTAGCCCTACCCTAGCCCTAGCACTAACTTTAACCCTAATCCTAACCCTAGCCCTAGCCTTAGCCCTAGTGCTAACTTTAACCCTAACCCAACCCTAGCGCTAGCACTAACCCTAACGCCAACACTCTCCCTAAACCTTAACTAATCCTAGCCATAGCTCTAGCCCTATCCCTAGCACTAATACTAGCCCTAACACTAAACCTAACTCTAACTCTAACCCTAGCCTTAGCCCTAGACCTAGACCTAGGACAACACCTAACCCTAACCCTAATCCTAACAATAACCGAGCCCTAGCCCTAGCCCTAACCCTAATCCTAACCCTACCCCTAGCTCCAACCTAGCCCTAGCCCTAACCCTAGACTTCACCCTAACACTAACTCTAACCCTAACCTAACCATAGCCCTAGCCCTAGCCCTAGCCCTAGACCTAGCTCTAAGTGTAACCATAAGCCTAGAACTAGCCCTAGCCCAAGCCCTAACCCTAAGCCTAACCCTAGCCCTAGCCCTATACCTAGACCTAGCCATAGCCCTTACCCGAAACTTAGACTTAGCCCTAGTCCTAGCCTAACCCTAGCCCTAACCCTAGCCCTCATCCTAACCCTAACTCTAACCCTAACCATAACCCTAGCTCTAGCCTTAGCCCTAGCCCTAGCCCTAGCCCTAACACTAACCATAGCCCTAGCACTAGACCTAGCCCTAACTCTTACCCTAAACCTATCCCTAACACTAAACCTAACCCAAAGCCTACCCTGGCTCTAACACTAACCCTAACCCTATCATTAGCCCTAGCCCAAGCCCTAACCCTAAACCTAGCCTTAGCCCTAGCCCTAGCCCAGCCCTGCCCCTAGCTCTCACCCTAAGCCTAACTCTAAACCTAAACCTAACACTAGCCCTAGCCATAGCCCTAGCCCTACAGTTAGCACTAGCCCTAAACCTAACCATAACCCTAGCCCTATCATTAGCCCTAGCCCTAACCATAACCCTAACCCTAACCCTAACTGAGCCATAGCACTACCCCTAGCATGAGCCTTAGCTCTAGCCCTAACCTTACCATATCCCTAACACTAAGCATAACCCTAAACTTAGCCCAAGCCCTTGCCCTAGCCCTAACTCTAAACCTAACACTAGCCCTAGACCTCACTGTAATCATAAACATAACACAAACCCTAAACCTAAACCTAACACTAGCTCTAACCCTAGCCCTAACCCAAACCCTAACTCTAACACTAACACTAACACTAGCACTAGCCCTAGCCCTAGTCCTAGCCCTAGGCCAAGCCATGACCCTAATGCTAACCATAACCATAACCAAAACTCTAAACTAACCCCAACCCTAACATGAACACTAATATTAACACTAACTCTAACCCTAACCCAGCCCTATCCTAGCCCTAGCACTAATTATATGGTTAAACCTAGGCCTAGTGCTAGCCCTACTCCTAGAAGTAACCTTTCAGATACCCCCAGACTTAAGCCTAACCCTAGCCCTAGCCCTAGCCCAGGTCTAGCCCTACACCTAACCCTAACCCTAACCCTAACTCTAGGCCTAGCCCTAGCCCTAACCCTAACCCTAGACCTAACTCTAAACTAACCCTAATGCTAACCCTAACCCTAAATCTAGCCCTAGCAATAGCTATAGCCCTAGAAATAGCACTAACCCTAACACTAAAACTAACCCTAACACTAAAACTAACCCTAAACTAACAGTAATCCTAACCCTAAACTTAGCCCGAGACCTAGCCCTAGCCCTAAATCTAATATTAACCCTAACCCTACTCTAACCCTAGCTCTAGCCCTAGACCTAACCCTAACCCTAGGCCTAGCCCTAGCCCTAAACCTAACCCTAGTCCTAAATCTAACCCTAACCCTAACACTAACCATAACCCTAACCCTAACCCTACCCCTACCCCTAGCCCTAGCTCTAACCCTAACACTAACCTAACACTAACACTAACCCTAATCCTAACCCTGAACCTAGCCATAGTCATAGACCCAGAGCTAGCCTTAGCCATAACCCAAACACTAACCCTAAACCCTAATAGTAACCCTAACCCTAGCACTAGCCCTAATCTTAGCCCTAACCCACATTCTTTCCCTAACTCTAACCCTAATGCTAACCCTAATCCTAACCCTAACCCTAAAACCAAACCCTAGCCCTATCTCTAAACCTAACCCTAACCCTAAACCTAATGCTAGCACTAACCTTTAACCTAGACCTAGCCCTAGCCCTAGCACTAACCCTAACCCTAACTGTAACCCTAACCCTAACACTAACCCTAGACCTATCTCGAACCATAACACTAGCCCTAACCCTAACACTGACCATGACCATGACACACTCCCTGACCCTACCCTGACCCTAAACCTAACACTAACAAAAAACTAACCCTAGCCCTAGCCCTAGCCCTAGCCCTAGCCCTAAACCTAGCCCTGGAACCATCTCTAGCCCTAGCCCTATCTATAGCACTGACCCTACCCCTAACCCTAACCCTAGCCTAAACCCTAGACCTAGTCCTAGCCCGAACCCTAGCCTTAGCCTAAACTTTATCCTAACATTAACCCTAACTCTAGCCCTAGCCCTAGGCCTAGCCCTAGGCCTAGCCTTAACCTAGCCTTAGCTCTAGCATTAACCCTACACTTAACACTATCCCTAAACATACCTGCACCTTACTGCTAGACCTAGACCTAGACCTAACCCTAAATCTGACACTAACACTAACCCCAGCCCTAAACCTAAACCTAACCCTAAACCTAATGCTAGCACTAATCTTTAACCTAGCGCTAGCCATAGCCCTAGCACTAACCCTAAACCTAACCCTAGCCCTAGCCAAGGACCTAACCCTAGTTCAAACACTAGCTGTACACCTAAACTTAGCACTAACCTAGCCCTAGCACTAACCCTAACCCTAACCGTAACCCTAACCCTAACACTAACCCTAGACCTATCTCGAACCCTAGTCTAACCCTAACCCTAACCCTAACCCTAGTCTTAGCCTTAGCCCTAGCCCTACCCTTATTCCTAGCCCTAGCTCTAACCCTAACCCTAACACTAACACTAAACCTAACCCTAACCTAGCCCTAGCCATTGCTCTGGAACTAACCCTAACACTAACCCTAACCTTAACCCTAAACCTAGCCCTTGCTCTTGCCCTAGACCTAGCCCTAACCTAGGCCAAACCCTATCATTAAACCTACCCCTAGCCCTAGCCCTAGTCCTAGACCTAACTTTAACACTAAATATAACATTAACCCTAACCCTAACCCTAGCCTTAGCCCTAGCTCTAAAAATTGCCCTAACCCTAACCCAATTCTAGCACTAGCCCTAGCATTAACCCTAACCCTAACCCTAAACCTAACACTAAACCTTAACTAACCTTAGCGCTAGTCCTAGTCCTATCCCTAGGTCTAGCCCTAGCCCTAAGCCTAACACTAACACTAGCCCAAGTTCTAGCCCTAACCATAAACCTAACCCTAACCCTAGACCTAATGCTAACCCTAACCCTAACCCTAGCCCTAGCCCTAGCCCTAGACATAGCCCTAACCCTAACCCTAACTGTAACACTAACCCTAACCCTAAACCTAAGCTTAGCCCTCACACTAGCCCTAAAACTAGCCCTACCCCTAACGCTAACCCAAACACTAACCCTAAACCCAGCCCAAGCCATAACCCTAGCCATAGTACTAGCACTAGACCTAACGCTAACCCTGACACGGACCCTGACCCTGATCCGGACCCTGACCCTGACCCTGACTCTAGCCCTAACCCTAGCCCTAACACTAGCTCTACACTTAGCCCTAGCCCTAACCCTAATCTTAACCCTAACCCTAAGCCTGACCCTGACAGTAACCCTAGCCCTAACACTAAACCTAACACTAAACCTTAACTAACCCTAGAATTGACCATATCCCTAGCACTAACCCTAGCCCTAACCCTAACACTATATGTCACTAACCCTAGCCGTAGCCCTACCCTAGCTCTAATCCTAGCCCAAACCCTAACTAAAATGTTAACACTAACCCTAACCCTAACCTAGACCTTAGCCCTAGACCTAGCCCGAGTCCTAACCCTAACCCTAACACTAACACTAAACCTTAACTAAACATAGTGCTAGCCCTAGCCCTAACCCTAACCCTAGACCTAATGCTAACCCTAACCCTAACCCTAGCCATAGCCATAGCCATAGCCATAGCCATAGCCATAGCTCTAACCTAACCCTAACCCTAACCCTAACTGCAACCCTAACCCGAACCTTAAAGCTAATATTAGCCCTCACTCTAATCCTAGCCCTACTCATTACACTAGCCCTAGTCCTAGCCATATGCCTAACATTAACCCTGACCCTGACTCTGACCCTGATCCTGACAATGACCCTGATCCTACCCCTAAAAATAACCTTAAACCTAGCACTAACCCTAGCCCTAGTCCTAGCCCTAGCCCTAGCCCTCACCCTAAGCTTACTCTAACCCTAACCCCAACCCTAGCACTAGCCATAGCCCTAAGTCTAACCCTAGGCATAGGCCGAGCCCTAGCTGTAGCCCTAGCCCTAGCCCTAGCTGTAACCCTAACCCTAGCCCTAACCCTAGTGCTAGCCTTAGCCCTAGCCCTAGCTCTAGCTGTAAACCTAACCCTAACCCTAGCACTAACCTTAGCACTAGCCCTAGCTCTAGCACCAACACTAAACCTAGCCCTAGCCCTAGCACTAGACCTAGGCCTAATCTTAACCCTAACCATGACATTACCCTAACCTACCACTAGCCCTAGCCTAGACCTAACCTAGCCTAGACCTAACCCTAGCCCTAACACTACCACTAGCCCAAGCCCTAGCACTAGACATGGCCCTAACCCTAGCCCTAGCCCTAACCCTAAATCTAACCTAAACACTAAACCCTAACATTAAACCTAAACCTAATCCTAATTCTAGCCCTCGTGCTAGCCGTAGCATAGTCATAGACCTAACCCTAACCCTAACCCTAACCCTAACCCTAACCCTAATACTAACATTAGCCCTAATCCTAACCCTAGCCATAGCCCTAGTGCTAAAACTACTCCTGGACCTAGCATCAACCCTAACCCTAACCCTAACTCTAGACCTAACCCTAACCCTAGCCCTAGCCCTAGCCCTAGCCCTACCCTAACCCTAACCCTAACCCTAACCCTAAACCTAGCCCTAATCTTAGCCCTAGTCCAAACCCTAGCCCTAACCCTCACCTAATCCTAGCACTAACCTTAGCCCTAATCCTAGCCCTAGCCTACCCCTAGCCTAACCCAAACTTCATCACTAAACCTAGGCCTAGCCCTAGGCCTAGCCTTAGCCCTAGGCCTAGCCCTAGCCCAAGACCTAGCACTAGTCCTAGCCCTAAGCCTAACCCTAGCCCTAGCTCTAACCCTAAACCTAGCCCTAACCCTAACCCTAATGCTAACCCTAACCTTTACCCTAACCCTAGCCCTAGCCCTAGCTATAACCCTAAAACTAATGCTAACCCTAAGCCTAACCTAAAGTTAACCCTAACACTATCGTAGCCCTAACCCAAGGCCCTAACCCTAAACCTAACCATAATCCTAAACCTAACCCTAGCCCTAGCCTTAGGCTAGCCCTATCCCTAGCCCTAGCCCTAGCCCTAGCCCTAGCCCTAGCCCTAACCATAATTTTAACCTTAACCCTAACCCTAGCACTAGCACTAGCCCTAACCCTAACACTAGCCCTAATCCTAGCCCTAGCCGTAGCCCTAGCCCAAATCCCTAAGCCTAACACTAGCCCTAACTATAACCCTAACCAAGTCTTAACCCTAAACCTAATCCTAATGCTAACCCTAACCCTAGCCCTAGCCTTAGACCTAGACCTAGACCTAACCCTAACCCTAGCCCTAGCCCTAATCCTAGCCCTAACCCAAACCCTAACCCTAACTCTAACCCTAGCCCTAGCCCTAGCCCTAAGCCTCATCCTAATTCTAACCATAACCATAACCATAACCCTAAACTAACCCTAACCGTAACCCTAACCCTATCCTAACCTAGCCCTAGCCCTAGCCATTGCCATAGCCAGAGCCCTAGCCAGAGCCAGAGCCATAGTGCTATCCCTAGGCCTAGTCCTAGCCCTAAACCTATACCTTACCTTAACCCTAACACTGAACCTGATCCTAACCCCTAACACTAACACTAACCCTAACCCTAACCCTAGCTCTAGGTTAGCTCTAGCCTTAACACTAACCGTAATCATAACTCTAAAACTAACCATAAAATGATCTCTAACATAACACTTTACCCGAATCCTAACACTAATCCTGGGCCTAGCCATAGACCTAGACATAACCCTTGCATTGGCCTAGTCCTAACCCTAACATGACCCTAACCTAAACACTAATCCAACTTCAACCCACTCCAACCATAACCATAAGCCTAAAACTAACCCTAACCCTCCTTACCCTAACACTAGCCTGAGCCCTGTCCTAACCCTAGCTCTGGCCCTAGCCCTAGACCTAAACCTAACCCTAACCCTAGCCCTAACCATATACCTAACCCTAGTCCTAACACAAAACCTAACCCTATCCTGAACATCAACCCCAAACCCATCCCAAACCCTGAGCCTAACCCTAATCCTAATCATAATATTTACCCTAAACCTAACACTAGTCCTAGCCCTAGCCGTAGAACTAACATTAACCTTAACCCTACCATTAACTATAACCCTGACAAAACATCTAACCCTAACCATAAACCTAACACTAGCCATAAACCTAACCATAATCCTCACCTAGCCCTAGCCCTAAACCTAGCATTACATAGCCCTAGCCCTAACACTAACCCTAATCCTATCTTTAACTCCAACCCTTTCCCTAACACCTCACCCTAACCATAAACCTAACCCTAATCCTCACCCAAGCCCTAGCCCTAGCCCTAGGATTAAAACTAACCCTAACCTTAGCCCTAAACTAAACCTAACCCTAATCCTAAACTTAACCATAGCCCTCACCCTAGCTCTAGCACTACCTCTAGCCCTAAACCTAACCCTAACTCTAACCCTAACCCAAATGCTAGCTGTAACCCTAACCCTAACCTTAACTCTAAACCTTACCCTAACTCCTAACACTAAACATAATCCTACTCTAAAACTGACCTTACGCATATTCCTAGCTCTAACCCTAGCTTTAGACCAAGCCCTAGCCCCAGCCCCAGCCCCAGCCCCAGCCCTAACTCACAAACTAACCCTAACCATAACACTATATCTATACCTTACCCTAAAACCTAACCCTAACCCTAAACCTAGACTTAGCCTTATCCCTATCCCTAGCCCTAACCCTAAACCTAACCTTAACCCTAATGCTAACCTTAGCCCAAAGCTATCCCTAGCCCTAACTCTAACCTTATCTCTTACACTAGACCTAGCTATAGCCCTAGCCCTAATTCTAATGCTAACCCTAAACCTAACCTTAATCTTAACCCTAGCCCTAGACCTAGCACTAGCCCTAGACTTAAACCTAACCCTAGCATAACCATAACCCTAACTCTAACTCTAGCCCTAGCCCTAGCCTGAGCCTTAACACGACCCTAACACTTAACCCTAAAACTAATCCTAACCACTAACCTTAACCCTAACTCTAACCCTAAACTTGGCAATAGTCCAATCCTGAACCTAGTCCTAGCCCTAACAATAACACCAAACCTAGCCATAGCCCTAGCACTAGTGCTAGCCTTAAACCTAACCCTAACCCTAGGTCTAACTTAGCCCTATCCCTATCCTTAGCCCTAAACTTAAATCAAACCCTAAATCATAAACCATAAACACTAACCCTAACCCGTAACCCTAACCCTAAACTTAGCAATAGCCCTAGCCCTAGCCCCAACCTAGCCCTAAAACTAACACTAACCCTAGCCATAGTCCTAGTATAGCACAAGCCTTAAACATAACCCTAATCCTAACCCTAACTCTAACCCTAACCCTAACCCTAGGCCTAGGCCTAGCCCTAGCCCTAACCCTAGCCCTAAACATAAATCAAACCCTAAAAACTAAACCCTAAACCATAATCCTAACCCCAATGCCTAACCCTAATCCTATTTACTCTAACCCTAACCCTAACCCTAAACTTAACAATAGCCCTAGTCTAGCCCTATACCTTACCTACTCCTAGCCCTAACACTAACCCTAACTTTAGTTATAGCTATAAACCTAATACTAATTGTAAACCTAAACCTAACCCTAACTCTAGTCCTAGCCCTAAGCCCTACCCTAGCCATAACCCTAGCCTTATCCCTAGTGCTAAGCATAACCTAAACCCTAAAACCTAAACTCTACCATAAACCTAACCATAACACCAACCCTAACCATAAACCTATCCCCATCCCCAACACCAAGGCAGCCCCAGCCACAGCCCCAAACCTAACTCTAACTCTAACCCTATCCCTAGACCTAATCCTAACTCTAACCCTGATGAAAACCCTAACACTAACCCTAACTCTAGCCCTAACTGCAACCCAAACCTAATCTTAACCATAAAACTAAAAATAATGGAGCACATAACCCTAACACTAAACCTATTACTAGTCCTAGACCTAGTCCTAGAATTAACACTAGAAATAGTCCTAACCCCTAGTCCAAACCCTAACCCAAATCTAGCCCTAACCCTAACACTAATTCCAACACTAACCCCTAGATCTAACCAATCCTTTACCCTAACATTAACCCTAACCTCTAATCGCTAAACCTAATGCCTAGCCCTAACCCTAGCCCTAACCCTAGTATTAACACTAATCCTAGCCTTAGCAATAACCCTAACCCTAAACCTAACCCTAATCCTAACACTAACTCTAACCCTAATCCTAACCATAACCTTAACCCTAACCGTAACCATAACCCTAGCCCTAGGCCTATTGCTAGCCCTAAACTTAAACATAACCTGAACCTGAACCGGAATCCTGATTGTATCTCTCAATCTAGCCCTAGCCCTAGCACTAATCTTAACCCTTGTCCTACCCCTAACCCTAGCTCTAGCCCTCTCCCTAACCATAATTGTAAACCTAACCCTAAGTCTAACACTAAATGTAAATCTAACCCTAAACCCTAACCTGAATCCTAACTCCAAACCTGGACCTAGCCCTAGTAATAGCCTTAGCCCTAAACCTAAACCTAATCCTAGTCCTAAACTTAACGCAAACCATAGCCCTAACCCTAAACCTAACCCTAAGCTTAAACCTAGCCCTAAACTTAGCCCTAGCCCAAGCCCTAGCCACAGCCTAAGCCCTAACCTTAACCCTAAGCCTAACCCTAAAATTAACCCTGAACATGACCCTAACCTTTAACCCTAAAACTAAAGATTAGACCTAGCCCTCTCCCGAACCCTAACCCTAGCCCTAGCCCTAACTCTAACCCCAACACTAAAACTAACAATAACCCTAACCTATAATCCTAATCTTGAACCTAATCCAAGAACTAGTTTTAACCCTAGCACTAGCACTAGAACTAGCTCTAGCCCTAATAATAACTCTAAACCTAACCCTAACCATAACTATAACCCTAATACTAACCCTAGTCCTAACCATAGAACTATCTCTAGCCCTATCACTAAATCATAGCAAACCCTAACCCTAACCCTAACCCCTAACCCTAGACATAGTCATAGCCCTAGCACTAGCCCTAGCCCTAGACCTAGCCCTACCCCTAACCCTAACACTAATCTTAACCCCAACTTAACCTAACCCTAACCCTAACCCAACCATAACCCTGAACGTAACCCCAATCCTAGTCCTAACCCTAACCCTGACCACAACCATAACCTTAACTCTAACATTAACCCCTAGCCCTAGCCCTAGCCCTAGATCTAATCCTAACCCTAACCCTAGCCATAGCCCTCACCCTAGCCCTAGCCCAAAAGCTAACTATAAACTTAACTCTAATTGTAACCTCAAATCTACCCTAGAACTAGCCCTCTCCATAACCATAACTCTAGCTCTATCCATAAAACTAAACCTAATTCTAATCCTAACCCTAAGCCTAGCCCTAACACAAGCCCTAACACTAACCATAAACTCTTATCCCTAACCCTAAGCAAACCCTAACCCTAAACCTGACCCTAACCCTCTAACCCTAACCACCTAATATTAACCATAACATTGACTCTAATGAAGCCATTCCAGAACCCCAACACCAACCCACCCCAACATCAAGCACAATGTCACATTAGCAATAAACATAACCCAAACCCCTACCCTACACCTAACCCTAACCGTAATCCTAACCCTAACACTTTGACCTAACCCTGGCCCTGGCCCTAACTGTAACCCTAAACCTAACCCTAACCCTAGCCCAAGAGGAACTTAACCATAACTGAAGACCAAATCCTAACTCTAACCCTAACCCTAACCTTAAATTTAACCCTAAACATAACCCTAGCCCTAGGCCTAGGCCTATGCCTAAACCTAACCCTAACTCTAAACTTAAACCCTAACCCTAAATTTAACCCTAAACATAACCCTAGCCCTAGCCCTAGCCCTAGCCCTAGGCCTAGGCCTAGGCCTAAACCTAACCCTAAACCTATCCTAACATTAATCCTAACCCTAAACCAAACCCTAACCCTAGACCTAACACTGGCCCTAGCCCTAACTAGATATAGCCATAACCCTAACCATAAATATAACCAAAGTAGTAGCCCTAACCATAACTCTAGCCCTAGGCCTAGCCCTAGCCCTAACCCTAACCCTAGCACTAACTCTAACCCTAACTATAAATATAACAGTAACCTTAAAGCCAAAACCCTAACCTTAACAGTAAAATTAATCCTAACAACCCTAACCCACTATCCCTAATCCCTAACCCTAACCCTAACTCTAACCCTAGCACTACACCAATCCCAAACCTAACCCCAACATCAACCTCGATCCAAACCCTAACCATAGTGCTAACATTAACACCAACCCTGACAATAACCCCTAATGCTAACCATAACTATAACCCTAACACTAACCCTAGCCATAGCCATAGCCATAGATAGTCTAGCCCTATCACTAAACCTAAACCTAACCCTAACCCCTAACCCTAAATGTAGTACTAGCACTAGCACTAGCCATAGACCTAGCCCCAGCCCTAACAATAACACTAACCCTAACCCTAACAGTAACACAAACTGAACCGAAATTTAACACTAACCCTAACCATAACCCTAACTCTAACCCTAACATTAATCCTAATTCTAACCCTAACCATAACCAAACATAACCCAAACATAACCCCTACCCTAGATCTAACCCTAACCCTAATCATAACCATTACCCTAACTCTAACCTTAACCCCTAACCTTAATCCTAACTCTAACCATAGACCTATCCCTAGAGCTAACCCTAGCCCTAAATCTTTTTTTATTAAACTTTTATTTAATGAATATAAATTTCCAAAGTACAGCTTATGGGTTACAATGGCTTCCCCTCTTCCATAACTTCCCTCCCGCCCGCAACCCTCCCCTTTCCCACTCCCTTTCCCCTTCCATTCACATAAAGATTCATTTTCAATTCTCTTTATATACAGATCAGTTTAGTATATATTAAGTAAAGATTTCAACAGTTTGCCCATCTAGCAACATAAAGTGAAAAAACTACCATTGGAGTACTAATTATAGCATTAAATAACAATGTACAGCACATTAAAGACAGAGATCCTACATAATATTTTTTAAAATTAATTAATTTTCTATGCCATTTCCAATTTAACACCAGGTTGTTGTTGTTTTTTTTTTCATTTCCAATTCTCTTTATATACAGAAGATCAATTCAGTATATAATTAGTAAAGACCTCATCAGTTTGTACCCACACAGAAACACAAAGTGTAAAAATACTGTTTCAGTACTAGTTATAGCTTCACTTCACATTAGACAACACATTAGGGACAGATCCCACATGGGGTGTAAGTACACAGTGACTCCTGTTGCTGACTTAACAATTTGACACTCCTGTTCATGGCGTCAGTAATCTCCCTAGGCTCTAGTCATGAGTTTCCAGAGCTATGGAAGACTTTAGAGTTCACTGACTTTGATCTTATTCCGATAGGGTCATAGTCAAAGTGGAAGTTCTCTCCTCCCTTCGGAGAAAGGTACCTCCTTCTTTGATGGCCCCGTTCTTTCCACTGGGATCTCACTCACAAAGATCATTCATTTAGGTCTTTTTTTTCCATGGTATCTTGGCTTTCCATGCCTACAATACTCTCATGGGCTCTTCAGCCAGATCCAAATGCCTTGAGGGCTGATTCTGAGGCCAGAGTGTTGTTTAGGACATCTGCCATTCTATGAGTCTGCTGTGTATCCCGCTTCCCATGTTGGATCCTTGTCTCCCTTTTTGATTCTATCAGTTAGTATTAGCAGACACTTGTCTTATTTGTGTGATCCCTTTGACTCTTAGACCTATCAGAGCCATCAATTGTGAGCTGAAATTGATCACTTGGACTAGTGCGATGGCATTGGTACATGCCACCTTGATGGGATTGTGTTGCAGTCCCCTGGCACATTTCTAACTTCACCATTTGGGGCAAGTTCGATTGAGCATGTCCCAAATTGTACATCTCCTCCCTCTCTTATTCCCACTCTTATATTTAACAGGGATCACTTTTCAGTTAAAATTTAAACACCTAAGAATAATTGTGTGTTAATTACAGAGTTCAACCACTAGTACTAGAACAACAACAACAACAACAACAACAAATACTAAAAAGGATAAAGTATTACATTGTACATCTAAAGTCAGGACAAGAGCTGATCAGTTCATTGTTTCTTATAGTGTCCATTTCACTTCACAGGTTTCCCCTTTGGTGCTTAGTTGTTACCGATCAGGGAAAACAAATGATATTTTTCTCTTTAGGACTGGCTTAATTCACTCAGCATGATGTTTTCCAGATTGCTCCATCTTGTTGCGAATGACCGGGTTTCGTTGTTTCTTACTGCTGTATAGTATTCTATGGAGTACATGTCCCATAATTTCTTTATCCAGTCTACTGTTGATGGGCATTTGGGTTGGTTCCAGGTCTTAGCTATTGTGAATTGAGCTGCAATAAACATTAATGTGCAGATGGCTTTTTTATT
Source organism: Lepus europaeus (assembly GCF_033115175.1). NCBI lineage: Eukaryota > Metazoa > Chordata > Mammalia > Lagomorpha > Leporidae > Lepus > Lepus europaeus. The sequence goes on from NC_084832.1 coordinate 85,118,964, forward strand.
AGCCAAATTAATTTCCTTTGGGTAAATTCCAAGGAGTGGGATGGCTGGGTTGTATGGTAGGGTTATGTTCAGGTTTCTGAGGAATCTCCAGACTGACTTCCATAGTGGCTTAACCAGTTTGCATTCCCACCAACAGTGGGTTAGTGTCCCTTTTTCCCCACATCCTCTCCAGCATCTGTTGTTGGTAGATTTCTGAATGTGAGCCATTCTCACTGGGGTGAGATGGAACCTCATTGTGGTTTTGATTTGCATTTCTCTGATTGCTAGCGATCTTGAACATTTTTTCATGTGTCTGTTGGCCATTTGGATTTCCTCTTTTGAAAAATGTCTATTGAGGTCCTTGTCCCATCTCTTAAGTGGGTTGTTTGTTTTGTTGTTGTGGATTTTCTTGATTTCTTTGTAGATTCTGGTTATCAACCCTTTATCTGTAGTATAGTTTGCAAATATTTTTTCCCCTTCTGTTGGTTGCCTCTACACTTTCCTGACTGTTTCTTTTGAAGTACAGAAACTTCTCAATTTGATGCAATCCCAAATGTTAATTTTGGCTTTGACTGCCTGTGCTCCTGGGGTATTTTCCAAGAAGTCTTTGCCTGTGCCTATATCTTGCAGGGTTTCTCCAATGCTCTCTAATAATTTGATGGTTTCGGGTCGTAGATTTAAGTCTTTAATCCATGTTGAGTGAATTTTTGTGTAAGGTGATAGGTATGGGTCTTGCTTCAAGCTTCTGCACGTGGAAATCCAATTTTCCCAGCACCATTTATTGAATAGGCTGTCCTTATTCCAGGGATTAGGTTTGGATCTTTGGTCAAATATAAGTTGGCTGTAGATGTTTGGATTGATTTCTGGTGTTTCTATTCTGTTCCATTGGTCTATCCATCTGTTTCTGTACCAGTACCATGCTGTTTTGATAACAACTGCCCTGTAGTATGTCCTGAAATCTGGTATTTTGATGCCTCCGGCTTTGTTTTTGTTGTACAGGATTTCTTTGGCTATTCGAGGTCTTCTGTGTCTCCATATGAATTTCAGCATCATTTTTTCCAGATCTGAGAAGAAGGTCTTTGGTATCTTGATTGGTATTGCATTGAATGTATAAATTGCTTTTGGGAGAATAGACATTTTGATGATATTGATTCTTCCAATCCATGAGCATGGAAGATTTCTCCATCTTTTGGTATCCTCTTCTATTTCTTTCTTTAAGGTTTTGTAGTTTTCATCGTAGAGATCTTTAACGTCCTTGGTTAAGTTTATTCCCAGTTATTTGATTGTTTTTGTAGCTATTGTGAATGGGATTGATCTTAGAAGTTCTTCCTCAGCCGTGGCATTGCCTGTGTATACAAAGGCTGTTGATTTTTGTGCATTGATTTTATATCCTGCTACTTTGCCAAACTCTTCTATGAGTTCCAGCAGCCTCTTAGTAGAGTTCTTTGGGTCCCCTAAATAAAGAATCATATCATCTGCAAAGAGGGATAGTTTGAGATCTTCCTTCCTGATTTGTATCCCTTTAATTTCTTTTTCTTGCCTAATAGCTCTGGCCAAAACTTCCAGAACTACATTGAATAGCAGTGGTGAGAGTGGGCATCCCTGTCTGGTACCAGATCTCAGCAGAAATGCTTCCAACTTTTCCCCATTCAATAGGATGTTGGCCATGGGTTTTTCATATATTGCTTTGATTGTATTGAGGAATGTTCCTTCCATACCCAGTTTGCTTAGAGTTTTCATCATGAAAGGGTGTTGTATTTTATCAAATGCTTTCTCTGCATCTATTGAGAGAATCATATGGTTTTTCTTCTGCAGTCTGTTAATGTAGTGTATTACGTTGATTGTTTTGCGAATGTTGAACCATCCCTGCATACCAGGGATAAATCCCACTTGGTCTGGGTGGATGATCTTTCTGATGTGATGTTGCATTCTATTGGCCAGAATTTTATTGAGTATTTTTGCATCTATGTTCATCAGGGATATTGGTCTGTAATTCTCTTTCAATGCTGCGTCTTTTCCCGGCTTAGCAATTAAGGTGATGGTGGCTTCATAGAAAGAATTTGGGAGGATTCCCTCTTTTTCGATTGTTCTGAATAGTTTGAGAAGAATTGGAGTTAGTTCTTCTTTAAATGTCTGCTAGAACTCAGCAGTGAATCCATCTGGGCTTTTCTTTGTTGGGAGGGCCTTTATTACTGTTTCAATTTCTGTCTCAGTTATGGGTCTGTTTAGGTTTTCTATGTCTTCCTGGCTCAATTTAGGTAGGTTGTATGTGTCCAGGAATCTATCCATTTCTGATAGATTTCCCTGTTTGCTGGCATACAAGTCCTTGTAGTAATTTCTGATGATTCTTTTTATATCTGTGGCGTCTGTTGTTACGTTTCCCTTTTCATCTCTGATCCTATTGATTTGGGTCTTTTCTCTTCTTTTTTTAGTTAGTTGGGCCAATGGGGTGTCAATTTTGTTTATTTTTTCAAAAAACCAGCTCCTCGTTTGGCTGATTTTTTGTAATGTTTCTTTGGATTCAATCCTGTTGATTTCTTCTTTGATTTTAATTATTTCTTTTCTCCTACTGGGTTTGGGTTTGGTTTTCTGCAGATTTTCTAGATCCTTGAGATGACTTGAAAGCTCATCTATTTGGTGCCTCTCTAATTTCTTGATGTAGGCACCTATTGATATAAACTTTCCTCTTAACACTGCTTTTGTTGTATCCCATAGGTTTTGGTATGTTGTGCTGTTATCCTTATTTACTTCCAGAGAATTTTTGATTTCTCTTTTAATTTCTTCTATGACCCATTGTTCATTCAGGAGCATGTTGTTCAATCTCCATGTGTTTGCACGTGCTCTGGGGATTCCCGAGTTGCTAATTTCCAATTTCATTCCTTTGTGGTCTGAGAAGCTGCATGGCATGATTCTAATTCTTTTGAATTTGCTGAGACTTGCTTTATGGCCTAGTATGTGGTCAATCCTAGAGAAGGTTCCATGTACTGCTGAGAAGAATGTAAAGTCCTTAGATGTAGGATACAATGTTCTGTAGATATCTGTTAGATCCATTTGGGCTATAGTGTCATTTAAATCTGCTGTCTCCTTGTTGATGTTCTGTCCTGTTGATCTGTCTATCTCTGAGAGTGGAGTATTGAAGTCCCCCAGTACTATTGTATTGGGGTCTAAGTCTCCCTTTAAGTCCCTTAACAAGTCTTTTAAATAAGCTGGTTCCCTGTAATTGGGTGCATATACATTGATAATCATTATATCTTCCTGTTGAATGGATCCCTTAATCATTAAATAGTGCCCCTCTTTGTCTCTCCTAACAGTTTTTGTGGTAAAGTTTATGTTGTCCGATATTAAGATGGCTGCGCCCGCTCTTTTTTCATTTCTGTTGGCATGGTATATCTTTTTCCAGCCTTTCACTTTCAGCCTGTATGCATCATTGTTGGAAAGATGAGTTTCTTGTAAGCAGCAAAAAGATGGGTTTTGTTCCTTAACCCAATCAGCCAATCGGTGTCTTTTAACTGGACAGTTCAAGCCATTAACATTCAATGTGACTATTGAGAAGGAGTAACTTTGCCCTGCCATTTGCCAAAGATATTTTCTAATATATGGTTAGAGATTCCTGTGATCTTTTGGTGTGAGGTTTCCTTCCTTTACCTTCTTTCATATTGGTGACCGTGTTTCTGTGTTTCTGTATGTAACACATCTTTAAGCATCTTTTGCAGGGCTGGATGAGTGGCGACATATTCTTTCAATTTCTGTTTGCTATGAAAGGTCTTTATTTCACCTTCATTCATAAATGAGAGCTTTGCAGGATATAATATTCTGGGCTGGCAGTTTTTCTCTCTTAGTACCTGGGCTATATCTCGCCATTCTCTCCTAGCTTGTAGGGTTTCTGATGAGAAGTCTGCTGTGAGTCTAATTGGAGATCCTCTAAGAGTAATCTGGCGTTTCTCTCTTGCACATTTTAGGATCTTTTCTTTGTGTTTCACTGTGGTGAGTTTGATTATGACCTGTCGTGGTGAGGATCTCTTTTGGTCATGTTTATTAGGGGTTCTATTAGCTTCCTGTACTAGGATGTCTCTTTCCTTCTCCAAACCTGGGAAATTTTCTGCTAGTATCTCACTAAAAAGGCCTTCTAATCCTTTCTCCCTCTCCATGCCTTCAGGTACTCCTAGAACCCGAATGTTGGGTTTTTTAATAGTATCCTGTAGATTCCTGACAGTATTTTTTAGATTTCTGATTTCTTCTTATTTTCTTTGATTTGATTGTTTCCTTTCCTGTTCTCTGTCTTCTAATTCCAATATTCTCTCTTCTGCTTCACCCATTCTGTTTTTGAGGCTTTCTAACGTGTTTGTGATTTGATCTATTGAGTTCTTCATTTCATTATGGTTTCTTGTCACTATCACAGTTTCATGTTCTACTAGTTGTTTCATTTCATTTTGATTCCTCCTTAATATTTCATTTTCATGACAGAGATTTTCTATCTTGTCCATTAAGGATTTCTGTAGTTCAAGAATTTGTTTTTGAGACCTTCTTAATGTTCTTATCAGTTTTTTGAGATCCGCTTCTTGCATTTCCTCTATCTCTTCATCTTCATAATCTTGGATTGGGGGGTCTTGTTCATTTGGGGGCATCATAGTATCTTCCTTGCTCTTGTTACCTCGGCTTCTACGTTTGTTGTTTGGCATGTTGGAGATAATTTATGATTGTTTGTTTGTTTGTTTTTTGCTGTGGTGTTTTTTTTCTCGTTATACTATGCCTCTAAGTAGGCTGTCTGCTTTGACGGATCCTTAGAGGCTGTGGGGGGTGTGGCCAGAGAGCTCTGCTTGATTCTTTAGGTTTAAGGCTGTGCAAAAAGTGACTCTCCTTGCTCCTTGCTGGATCTCTCTCTCTCTCTCTCTCTCTCTATTTTTTTTTTTAACTCAGTTGGGAAGTAATTCCGAATGGCTGAGTGGAATTGAGGGTAGTTGAAATCTGGGCTCTGTGAGTATTCGTTTGAACTACCCCTGGGACCACACACAGAGTTTATGCAGCCCTCAATGTGTTCTCCAGTTTCACCTTAGACCCAAAGTTACTTAGTTTGTGTACTCATTGCCGGTTTACATATGTAAAATGGTGCCTACTCTCTGTTTTGCTCAAGTGGAGGGAGGGGCCTCTGCCTTTACCCACTAATGTCTCACGTTTCTGGAGCTTTTGTCTTACCTCCTGTTGGTTCCCGCGCTGGGGAGATTCTGTGGCTCGTCTCCCGCGGTTGGTTTTCCACGCGGTGGGCTCCTTGTCGGTCCTCTGTGTCACATCCACTAGATCTGGAAGCGTTTCCTCTGCAGTTTTTTTCTTGAGTCTTTTCCTGAGGCCTTGCCTCAGCTGGCGATCCACGGCTCCACCTGGCGCTTCTCCCGTGATCTTCCTCTCTAGGCGCTGTCGCCTAGGGCGAGCCAGGCCACAGGATCGCTGCCGCCACTGCCACCGTAGTGCCTGCGTGCGCTCCCCGGGACTGGGGCCGCGGAGAGAGGCGCTCGGGACGCCGCCGCCGCCACAGCAGCAGAGCTGCAGGCTGAGGCGGGAGGAGGAGAGTTTCTGAGGCTTTTGTCTTACCTCTGGTTCCCACGCTGGCGAGATTCTGCGGCTCAGGTCCCGCAGCGGGTTTCCACACGGTGGGCTCTCTGTAGGTCCTCTGTGTCACATCCACTAGATCCGGAAGCTTTTCCTCTGCAGTTTTTTTCTTGAGTCTTTTCCTGAGGCTGCAGTAATTCCACTTTCATGAAACTTTATTTTCGCAGACTATCGGCGCACGTCTTCACTATCTGCCATCTTGGCTCCGCCCCCTCCCTAGCCCTAAATCTAACCCTAACCCTAACTCTAACCTAAATCTAACCCATAAACATACCCTAACCATAACCGTAACCCAAACCCTAATCTTAGCCCTAACATTAACCCTGACCTATCCTAGCCATAACTCCAATCCTAACCCTAGCCTTAACCCTAGCCCGAGCCCGAGCCCTAATCCTAACCCTAACCCTAACCATCACCATAGTCCTAACCCAGGCATAGCCCTAGCCTGAACCCTAAACATAAATAGAACCCAAAATTCTAAATCATAAACTGTGGTGGAATGAGAAGTTGAGAAGGTCATGAGAAGGTGAGAAGGTCATGCCAAGATGGCCACTGACAACAGAAACTGCCTGGCAACAGGCCATGATTGGATGGCTTTGGAAATCACGTACAACAGAGCCTGACTGATAGCAGGCCATGATTGGATGGTTTCAGAAACTGCCTGGCAACAAGAGCCTGACTCGCAACAGGCTGTGATTGGATGGCTTTGGAAACTGCCATCAACAGGCTGTGATTGGTTAGGGCATAGACCGCCCCTTGACGAGATTGGCTGCCTTGGCTATATAAGCAGCTGTAGCCACTGAAATAAATGAGTATGCGGGCTGCTTGCCTCAGGCCTGCTTTCCCCCAACTTCCAGGGTCTGTGTGGTGACTCCACGCCTCTTGCCCCCACCATGCTCTGCATCTCAGAAGAAATCAACCTCAACATCTATCGCGCCAACGTGACTGAGAGAGAGACAGCGTGTCAGACTCGGCAAGGTCCCCCTGGATTTCGGCAAGTAGGCCCCTCGGTGTTTTGTGTGCTCTTTGGTTCTGTGAGGGTGAGCACAGAACCCCCTCCTACACCCTTTTCCTTATCCTTGTCCTTTTCCTCGGTCTAAGTGACCCCAGGTTAGGCACATACCGCCCAGAAGCGTACACCACTTCTCGGCTCCTCCTTTTACTTTTGATTCACCCAGTGAATTCACATAAGGGACTGATCATCCCAGAATTCAGAACCAAGTCATATTCCCTCACTCAAGAGAGGTGACACTCTGGAGACACCGTGTGGGCATATGGCCTTGACCTAATGAATCAAGGAAGTCTCCCACTAAGCACAGGACATATGTACGATCTGATACACCACTGTCTGTTTGTCTAACGTAGGGAAACCCCTGCAGAATGCCATTAGCTGCTGAGGTGACAGAAATTTGCTTTGTTATGGCAGCAGTGCTGTGGGTGTCTTCCCTTTGGCTAGAGTTGGTGTGGCATACCGCTCTTAAGTGCTCAAACATGGGAAAGATACCCCTCTCTCAGAAGCGCACACAGATTACCAAACATAGTGAATCTGTGAGTGATCAGAGCCTGACACTCCAAGTCCCTGTCTCACAGACAACAGTTGATGACTTAGGGAGAGAGAGCTCCAACAGTGAAAATGACAATGTAGCAAACAATGTAGCAATGCCTAGTCAGCCACCCCCCACATACCTGTGGGATAAACTTAGAGGACCTCAAGACAATAACTCACACGAGGTCATTCCATCTGCACCCAGTGAGGATCCCCACATTTGTGGTAGTCCTTGGGCACCCCAGGCTCTCAGGGCAGCCACTAGACCCCATTCCACCCACATGTTTGCCATTAATGTCGAAGTGAACACAGAATTCAGGCCCTGGATTCCAACGCCTGTAAAAAGGCTTCTGCTAACCAAGGATCGAGGATATGCTTGTGTCTTTCCAGAGAATGTGGGACAGCCCATTTGGGTACCAGCCAGAAACATCAAGCCTGCAACTGATAGCCAACCAGAACCAGCTGAACAAGACTGAGAATCCTACTTGTTAGCAGACACACCTGCCCTATCATCCTACCCTAAGAAACTGCCCATAGCCACATCTGTTACTGTTTTATACCCCCACTATCTCTGGTCAGCCACTCAAATGGCTCACAGCCTGCATGGGGTCATGCCATTCCTGATTACCACTGTTCCTCATTCCTACCCCCATCTGAGCAAGCACTCCTGTGGTCTCCTGTTTTGAGCACTGGTTAGTCAATGACGGGTAAGATCCCCTGGGGGACAACCTAAGACAGGCACAGCCATGTATGGAGACCACATGGAAATGGGGTCAACAATGGTATGGCCAAGAATCATGCCTCTCGTTGCTCAAAAATAAATGAAAAGGGGGAAAATGTGGTGAAATGAGAAGGTGAGAAGGTCATGCCTAGATGGCCACTGACAACAGAAACTGCCTGGCAACAGGCCATGATTGGATGGCTTCAGAAACCACATGACAACAGAGCCTGACTGATAACAGGTTGTGATTGGATGGCTTTGGAAACTGTCATCAACAGGCTGTGATTAGTTAGGGCATAGACTGCCCCTGGACCGGATTGGCTGCCTTGGCTATATAAGCAGCTGTAGCAACTGAAATAAATGAGTATGCGGGCTATTTGCCTCAGGCCTGCTTTCACTCAACTCCCAGGGTCTGTGTGGTAACTCCGCACCTCTTGGCCACACCACACTTCTCCTCTCATGAATGAACCCTCTCAGAAATGAAATCAACCTCAACACTAAACCACAACCCTAACCCCTACCCTAATCCTAACCCTAAACCTTAACCATAACCATAACTCTAACCATAATCTTAGTCCTAGCCCTAGCCCTAGACCTAGTCTTAGCCCTAACACTAACCCTAACACTAGTCCTAGCCCTAGACATAGCCCTGGCTCCAGTCCTAGTCTTAGCCCTAGCACAAACCCTAAGCACAGACTGAAGCCTTAACCCTAAACCTAAGCCCAACACTAACTATAACAGCCCTAACCCTAACCCTAACCTTAGCCCAAACTCCAACTCTAACCCTAAAACAAAAACTAACCCTAACCCTAACCCTAACTGTAACCCAACCCTAACCCTAATCATAATCCTAATCCTGGTCCTAGCCCTAGCCCTAACCTTAACCCTAGTCCTAACCCAAACCCTAACACTAACACTAAACCTAACAGCTAACTCTAACCCTAACACTAACCCCTAAACCTAACTTTAATCATAGCCCTAGCCCTAATGCTAGACCTAACCCTAACCATAACCATAACCCTAACCCTAACCCTGAAACTGACCCTAACCCCTAACACTAACTCCACCCCTAACCCTAATCCTAACAGAACCCTAGCCCTAGCCCTAGCCTCAGCTCTAGTTATAACTCTAACCCTAACCCTAATCCTAACCTTAATCTTAAACCTAACCCTAACACTTACCCTGAACTTGAACCTACACCTAACCCTATTCCTAAGCCTAACCCTAACCCGAAACCTAGGCCTAGTCCTAGCCCTAGCCATAACTGTAGCTGTAGCCCTTAACCTCATCCTTACACTAACCCTAACCTTAAACCCTAATCCCTAACCCCTAACCCAAACCCTAACTCTAAACATAACCCTAACCCTCTATTATAACCCCCTATCACTAACCCTAACACTAAATAGAACCCTAAGCCTACCCCAACCCCAACACCAAACTTAACCCCAACCCCAACCTCAACCCCAACTCAACCCTAGGGCTATCCTAACAATAACCCCTAAACCTAATCGTAACCATATCTTTACCTCTAACAATAACCCTAGCCCCTAACCCCTAAACCTAACTGTAACCCTGGCCCTAACCGCAGCCCTAACCTCACCCTAGCCCTAGCCCTAACCCTAGCCCTAACACCAAATATAACCCTAATCCTAACAATAACCTTAACCTTAACCCAGGCAACTGCCTTAGCTGTAAATCTAAACTAAATCATAAACCTAACCCTAGCCCTAATCATAACAATGACCCTAACTTTAAACCCTAATAACCCTAACCCCAACCCTAAACCTAACTCTATCCATCTAACTCAAACCCCCTAAACCTAACCCTAACGCTAAATATAACCAAAACCCCAACCCAAACTTCTACCCCAAACTCAACCCCAATCTAACCTTAAAGCTAACCCTAACCCTTTCTATAACCCTAATCTAACTCTAACACCTAATCCTAATCTTAACCCTAATCCTAGACCTAGCCCTAGCCCTAGCCCTGACACAAACTTTAACCACTAATACTAACCTTAACACTAACACTAAACTGTAACTATAACCCTAACCATAACACTAACAATAACCTAGCTGTAGCACAAGACCTAATTCTAATGAATAACAAATCCCTAAGCATAACAATTATCCTAAACTTAACATTAACCCTAGCTGTAGAAATAGTCCTAAACCTAAAACTAACCCTAGCCCTAAGACTAACCCTAACATTAACATAACCATAACCATAATCCTCTAACCTTAACCCACTAGCCCTAACCCTGATGCTAACTCTAACCCTTACATGACCCCAATGCCAACCTTATCCACAACCCCAAACTCATCCCCGATCACAACCCTTGTGGAACCCTAACCCTAAAACTAACCCTAACTCTAGCCCTAGACCCAGTCCTAGACTTAACACTGAGCAGAACCCTAAACCTAACCCTAACCCTAAGCCCAAACTCAAACTCAACCCAACATTAACCAGAAGCCTAAACCTAACCCTAAACTAAACCTAGCCCTAGCCCTAGCCTAGTCTAGACCTAGCCCTAGACCTAAACTTCACCCTAATACTAGCCCTAAACCTAACTGTAACCCAACACCAAGCCCAACTCCAACTACAACTTTAACCCTAACCCTAACACTAACATTAAGCATACACCTAACTGTAGCCCTACTCCTAGCACTAGCCCTAGCCCAAACCCCAAGCCCAGCCTAAATCCTAAACCTAACCTTAATGCTAACCCTAAACCTAAAACTAACCCTAAGTCTGAACTTGACACTAAACCCTAACCCTAACACACCCTAGACCTAGCCCTAGCTCTAGCTTTAACAATAACCCTAACCCTAAACTTAACCCTAGACCTAGCTTTAAAAATAACCCTAACCTTAAACCTAACTCTAGCCCTAGCCCTATCATATATGATATCCTAGCCCTAACCCTATAAATAACCATAACTCTAACCCTAACCCTCTACCTAAACCTAACCTAAAACCCAAAACATTAACCCTAATCTAACCCTAATCCACCCTAAAGCTAACCCTAACCCTCTAATCGTAACCTAATTAACCTAAACCTAACAACACCAACACCAACCCTAGCCATTACCCCAAGCTCAACCCCAACCCCAACACTAGCCCTAACGCTAAACCTAACCTTAGTCCTAAACCTAGACCTAACCCTAACCTAACTTTAACCCCAACCTCAACCTCAACCCTAATGCTAACCATAACCCTAAACCTAACCATAAACCTAACCCTAGCCCTAGAACAAGCCCTAGCCTTAGACCTAGCCCTAGATCTAAACCTAACACAGACACTAAACCTAAATTTAACCCTAAATCTAACCCTAACTCTAACCCCAATCACAACCCCAAAACCAACTCTAACACTAAGCCTAAACCTAAATCTAACAATAAATCTAGCCGTAGCCATAGCCCTAGCCCTAGCTCTAACCCTAGCCCTATCCCTAGACCAAAACCTAACACTAACCCTAGCCCTAAACCTGAACCTGACCCTAACATATAACCCTGTCACTATCACTAACTGTAAACCTAGGTTAGCCCTAGCTCTAACAATTACCCTAAAACTAACCCTAATCCTAGCCCTGACCCTTACTCTTACCCAAATGTTAAACACAATCCTTTTTTTAACTTTTATTTAATAAATATAAATTTCCAAAGTACAGTTTATGGATTACAGTTGATTCCCCTCTCCCATAACTTCCCTCCCACCTGCAACCCTCCCATCTCCCACTCCCTCTCCCATTCCATTCACATCAAGGTTCATTTTCAATTATCTTTATATACAGAAGATCAATTTAGCATATATTAAGTAAAAATTTCAACAGTTTGCACCCACAAAGAAACACAAAGAATAAGTATTGTTTCAGTACTAGTTATAGCATTAATTCACATTGTACAACAAATTAAGGACAGAGATCCTACATGAGGAGTAAGTGCACAGTGACTCCTGTTGATGACTTAACAATTTGACACTCTTGTTTATGGTGTCAGTAATCCCCCTAGGCTCTTGTAATGAGTTGCCAAGGCTATAGAAGCCTTTTGAGTTTGCTAACTCCGATTTTATTTAGACAAGATCATAGTCAAAGTGGAAGTTCTCTCCTCCTTTCAGAGAAAGGTACCTCCTTCTATGATAGTCCATTCTTTCTGCTGGGATCTCACTCGCAGAGATCTTTCATTCAGGTCCTCTTTTTTTTTCCAGAGTGTCTTGGCTTTCCATGCCTACAATACTCTCATGGGCTCTTCAGCCAGATCCGAATGCCTTAAGGGCTGATTCTGAGGCCAGAGTGCTATTTAGGATATCTGCCATTCTATGAGTCTGCTGTGTCTCCTGCTTCCCATGTTGGATCGTTCTCTCCCTTTTTGATTCTATCAATTAGTATTAGCAGACACTAGTCTTGTTTGTGTGATCCCTTTGACTCTTAGACCTATCAGAGTCATCAATTGTGAACTGAAGATGATCACTTGGACTAATGAGATGGCATTGGTACATGCCACCTTGATGGGATTGAATTGGAATCCCCTGGCACATTTCTAACTCTACCATTTGGGGCAAGTCTGATTGAGCATGTCCCAAATTGTTCATCTCCTCCCTCTCTTTTTCCCACTCTTATATTTAACAGGGATCACTTTTCAGTTAAATGTAAACACCTAAGAATAATTGTGTGTTAATTACAGAGTTCAACCACTAGTACTAGAACAAAAAAAATACTAAAAGGGATAAAGTATTAAATTGTACATCAACAGTCAGGACAAGAGCTAATCAAGTCACTGTTTTCATAGTGTCCATTTCACTTCCACAGGTTTCCCCTTTGGTGCTCAGTTAGTTGTTGCCAATCAGGGAAAACAAATGATATTTGTCCCTTTGGGACTGGCTTAATTCGCTCAACATGATTTTTTTCCAGATTCCTCCATCTTGTTGCAAATGACTGGATTTCATTGTTTCTGACTGCTATATAGTATTCTATACAGTAGATGTCCCATAATTTCTTTATCCAGTCTACTGTTGATGGGCATTTAGGTTGATTCCAGGTCTTAGCTATTGTGAATTGAGCTGCAATAAACATTAAGGTGTAGACTGCTTTTGTGTTTGCTGATTTAATTTCCTTTGGGTAAATTCCAACGAGTGGGATGGCTGGGTTGAATGGTAGGGTTATATTCAGGTTTCTGAGGAATCTCCAAACTGACTTCCATAGTGGCTTAACCAGTTTGCATTCCCACCAACAGTGGGTTAGTGTCCCTTTCTCCCCACATCCTCTCCAGCATCTATTGTTGGTAGATTTCTGAATGTTAGTCATTCTAACCGGGGTGAGGTGAAACCTCATTGTGGTTTTGATTTGCATTTCCCTGATGGCTAGTGATCTTGAACATTTTTTTATGTGTCTGTTGGCCATTTGGATTTCCTCTTTTGAAAAATGTCTGTCGAGGTCCTTGGCCCATCTCTTAAGTGAGTTGTTTGTTTTGATGTTGTGGAGTTTCTTGATTTCTTTGTAGATTCTGGTTATCAACCCTTTATCTGCTGCATAGTTTGCAAATATTTTTTCCCATTCTGTCGGTTGCCTATTCACTTTTTTGTCTTCTTGGTACTGTTTTTCTTTATTTTTGTTTTTATTTTTTAGAAATATTTAATACTTGAAAGGCAGAGTTACAGGCTGAGTAAGGGAGAGATGGAGAGAGAGAGAGAATTCCATCTGCTGGTTCATTCCCCAAATGTTCACAATGGTAGGGCCTGGGCCAGACAGAAGCCAGGAGCTTCATTCAGGTCCCCCATATGGGTGCAAGGGCCCACGCACTTGGGCCATCTTCTGATGCTTTCCCAGATGCGTTATCAGGGAGCTAGATTTTATGTGTAGCAGCTGAGACTCGAACTGAGGCCCATATGGGATGAAAGCCAGTGGCTTATCCCACTATACCACCACACCAGCCCCATTTTTTAAATTTTTCTGAATTTTTTTGGCCTTTTTTTGTGTTCACTGAATTCTTTAGCAGGGCTATGAGCTCCTTGGTCAGGGACTATGGCTACCCGAGGACCTGTTGGCTGTGGCTTCTCCCTTGCATGGGATCTCTGGGGCTCTGCTGAGAGCACTGAAGAGCTCCCTGGGCCCAGTGGACAGTGTTCACACCAGAGTCAGAAGCAGTGGATTCTGCACTCTATGATGACAGGGACCCTGTTCTGCTACCCAAAACTGTGAATGGCACATAGTAAGCACTCAGCAAATATTCATAGAACAACACTGGGCCCATGGCACTTGTGGTTCCTATTGCCAGATTTAGGATTGTGTGGTTATGTGACTCCTCCAAACCTTGGCCGTGGGACTAGGGGGAGGGGGAGAGTGGCAAGGAGTCAGCTGTTTAGCATAGCAGTTAAGATGCCCACATCCCACATCAGAATACCCTGGTTAGAATCTTGGGTCAGCTTCCTATCCAGCTTTCTGCTAATGTGCATCCTGGAAGGCAGCAGGTGGCAGCCCAAGTATTTGGGTCTCTGCTTACCCTATAGGAGACCCAGACTGAGTCCAGGGCTCCTGATTTTGGCCTGGCTTATGCCTCTTGTGGGCACTTAGGAGCAAACCAGCAGGTGGGAGCTCTTTCTCCCTTTGTACCTCTGTGTCTCTCTGTTGCTGTACCTCTCAAATAAATAAATGAAAAAACATTATCTTGGCTGGCTGTCAGTTGACTCACTACTAATAATCGCCATATCAAGTCCTAGTCACTGCAGACCTACACCTGCTACAGGGAAGCACCCAGGCTGCTCTGACATGCATGCTCCAGCAGGGGGCTCCTGTGGCTGAGCCGCTGTCACTTCCATCTAGTGGAGGTGCAAAGGAGTGTGTCCCCAGTTCTCTGGCTTCTCTCTCTCTCTCTCTCTCTCTCTCTCTCTCTCTCTCTCTCTCTCTTTCTCTCTCTCAGATTTATCTATTTATTTGAAAGTCAGAGTTACACAGAGAGAGAAGGAGAGGCAGAGAGAGAGGTCTTCCATTCTTTGGTTCACTCTCCAATCGGCTGCAACGGTCGGAGCTGTGCCAAGCCAGAGCCAGGAGCTTCTTCTAGGTCTCCCACATGGGTTCAGGGGCCCAAATACTTAGGCCATCTTCTACTGCTTTCCCAGGCCACAGCAGAGAGCTGTGGAGCAGCTGGAAGTAGAGCAGCTGGGAGCTTGGAGGTGGAGCAGCTGGGACTCGAACCTACACCCATATGGGATGTTGGCACTGCAGGTGGTGGCTTTATCTGCTAAGCCACTATGCCAGCTCCATATGGCTTCTTTTAAACACCTCTATTTAAGTAGTTGGGGAACCAACATTTCCAAAATAGAAAAATAGCTCTGGAAGCAGCAGGGACTACATTTGCAGGGGCAGCTGCATTGTGCTCAGTTATAATTTTACTCTCTGATTCGACAGAAAGGGCTGGTTCCTGCCACTTTTTCAGAAAACTTCCTGGAGCTGACTCTCTACAAGCACAGCCAATGCACTTGAGTTGCCTGTGAGCTCCAGCTGTGGAGGTGAACGGTTGGAGCTTCAGGTGATGACAGATGCTGTGAGTTGGAACTTGTCCTTGCAGCCTCTGCCTTGCTCCTCTGCTGAGTCCAGCCTTCGGCTTCTGTCACCAGCAAAGGCTACCTCTCATTGATAATTTTGGGGATAAGACTCTTGATGCAAAGAATTCAAACTCAATTCTATGGAGTCCGAGTTGTGACTCGGTGGGTGATGCCACCACTTGCAAATACAGCATCACCTATCAGTACAGGTTCCAGTCCTGACCACCCTGCTTTGGATCCAGCTCCCTGCTAATGTGCCAGGGAAAGTAGAAGATAGCCTGAGTGCTTGGGTCCCTGTTACTCACATGGGAGATGCAGATGGAGTTCCTGGTTTCATCTTGGCTAAGACCTGGCTGTTTTAACCATTTGTGGAGTGAAACAGCAAATGGAAGATACCTCTTTCTCTTTCTCTCTCTCTCTTTCTCTCTCTCTCTTTCTCTCTCTCTCTCTCTCTCTCTCTCTCTCTCTCTCATGCTCTACCTTTCAAATAGATCAACAATATAAATATAAAAATAGGCTGGCACCGCGGTTCACTAGGCTAATCCTCCGCCTGCGGCACCGGCACACTGGGTTCTAGTCCTGGTCGGGGCGCTGGATTCTGTCCCGGTTGCCCCTCCTCCAGTCCAGCTCTCTGCTATGGCCCGGGAAGGCAGTGGAGGATGGACCAAGTGCTTGGTCCCTGCATGCGCATAGGAGACCAGGTTAAGCACCTGGCTCCTGGCTTCAGATCAGCGCGATGCGCTGGCAGCAGCGCGTCGGCCACGGCAGCCATTGGTGGGTGAACCAACAGCAAAAGACCTTTCTTTCTGTCTCTCTCTCTCACTGTCCACTCTGCCTGTCAAAAAATAAAAAATAAAAAAATAAAAAAAGATCTTCCTTAAAAAAATACATAAATATAAAAATAAAGAACTCTAGCACATTAAGCAATGAGGTCAATTTACTGACAAGACAGTTGAGTGGACAGGGATGCAGCCAGAATCCGGAAGGAAGCAGAAGCAGGGCTTCAGTTGCCATCAGGATGGCTCCCTCTTGCTCTCCTCAGGTGTGCTTGCTTCAATTTTCCAGAGCTTCCTCTGTTCTGCCAGGAGGTCCACGTGTTACAAGTCATGAGTCTGAACACCATGTCAGTGTTCTCTCTGCTTCATATCACATCTGGCACAACAAGACATGCCATTTAGGGGTAGGTGTTGTGGTGCAGCAGGTTAAGCCACCTCTTGGACACTCACATCCCACATGGGAGTGCCTGGGCTCAAGTCCCAGGTCCACTTCCTTTTAAGATTCCTGCTAACCACACCCGAGAGGCAGCATGACTGTGATCTTGCCTGAATGTGATCATCTTCTTGATCTTTCTGCTTTCATCAATGGGCCTCTGGTCTCTCTTCTCAACACAGCAGTCACTGTGTTTAAAATGATTAGGACACCACTTGGGTGGCCAGTGCTGCAGTGTAGGGGGTTAAGCCGCCGCCTGCACTGCCAGCATCCCATATGGGTGCTGGTTCGAGTCTCAGCTGCTCCACTTTCAATCCAACTCCCTGCTAATGGCCCAGGGAACGCAGCACCCAAGCATTTCAGCCCCTGCCACCCACATGGGAGATCCTGTTGAAGCTCCTGGCTTCAGTCTGGCCCAGCACTGGCTGTTATAGCCATCCAGAGAGTGAGCCAGTGGATGGAAGATCTCTCTCTTTGTCCCTGTCTCTCCTTCCTCCTCTCTAACTCTGCCTTTGAAATAAATAAAATAAATCTTTTTTATGGACACCACTTGGGACAATTGCATTCCATATCAGAGTTCCTGGTTCAAGTCTCAGCTCCTCTGTTTCTGATTCCGCTTCCTGCTAACACATATTCTGGGAGGTTGGGACCCTGCCAAACACACACGGGAGACCTGGTTGGAGTTCCAACTCCTGGCTTCAGCCTGGCCCAGCCCTGGCTGTTCTGAGTATTTGAGGAGTGAGCCAGCAGATGGGAGTGCTCTCTCTCTCTCTCTCTCTCTCTCTACCTTTCAAATAAAATACTCTCCAGTTCCTTCTTCTTTTAACTGGAATAGGAGCTGCAGGCCTCAAGGCCTTTTTCATCATCTCCCTGATGCTGCCTCCCCTCCTCAAGGTCTGTTCTTCCTTGACTGCAGCCCTCACTGCCTCTGGGTCCCCCAGGCCCCTCTCAATGAGCTTCTGGCAGGCAGTTCAAAAACTGGTCCCTTCCCCACCCCCCACCCCCCAAAAAAAAAAAATACTTGGAGACAACAAAGAATGGCAGGCAGCTTCTGGAACAGAGAGGAGGGGCCCTCAGGCAGCTTGCAGGGGCCCTGCTGCAGGGTGGGTGGGGCATCCGAGGAAAAATCAGGAGTGCCATGGCCCCTGCTCACCTGCTGTGATGGTGATGATGGCTATCGTGGCTTCCTGTGCCTGAGGAATGTCCCTGGCATCTCCCACCATGACAAATATAGGTAAATTCAGAGCCACAGTACAGCGTGGCCTCTCAGTAGGACCATATGGAGCTCAGGAAACACAGTGGAAGAGGCAAAAAGTCACTTTAAACACCCCAGGTATTTCATGATGTTTCTTGGACACTAGAGAGGGATTCCTGGTCCAGAGCAACTCTCCTTAAAAACCCCGTCATCCCTCACCGCTGATCCCTGCCTCTCAGCTCTTCTCAAGCCTCAGTTTGGGCACCTTATCATCCCTCTTTCTTTTAACCCTGACCCCTTACCCTAAAAAGGCAGTCTGTGTGAAACTTCCTGGTGGCTGCAAGGGCAAGGAAGAGCCCAGCACAAGCCACCGGTGGCAGTTCGGCAGGACTGCTCTGCATATCCCTACACCCTGCTGGGGCCTGGGAGAGGAGGGCCGGGCCATGTTGCCTCCTTTCCAAAAACCCTGGGGTGTCCTAGCTCAGCATGCAGCTCCCCATGGGTGTAGGACCAGGCTTCAGGCCTGATGAGCACAGCTCTCTGGGAAGAGCTGGCCAGGTGCTGCCGGCCCCTACTGCGCCCACAGTGGGAGAGAGGCATACAGCTGGGGGCAGGGCAGAGGGGAATAGGCCCTGCCCACCTTCCGTGGGGCCAAGGTCCTGGAACAGCCATCCCAACCCTGCCGTTTCCCTACTGTCCCTGCTGTTCCCACTGTGGCTGGCTTGCTTTCCTTACGCCCTTCTCTCCTCCCCTTGGCCAAACTCATCAATGGAGGTGTGGCGGGGCTGGTGGGCATGACCTGTTTGTTCCTCATCGACTTGTCCAAGACTTGACTGAAGAACCAGCCTGGCAAAGTCTCATACAAGGGAATGTAGGTGGGGGCAGGCACCCCCAGGCTGGGCATGGGCTCATTTGGGGAGGTGGTCAGCTGTGAGTGTCCAGAAGACCAGCACCGCCCCTCTTCACTCCCGTGCTTTTCCGGCTCTGCCAGGATCGAAATGGCGGGGACCAATGGGTTCTTGGGCATGTACCAAGGTGAGCTTTACAGGCATCACGGGGACCTCAGCAGAGGCCAGGCTTGCCCCACCGGGGGCCCGGGGTGTGGTGAGGGGCTCCAGACCTTGCGAGCTTACAGGATAGCAGGCAGCAGTGTTCCTTCTGCCAAGGCAGCAGCTGCAAAGGGGCCTGGATTACCAGCGCTCCTGGCCTCCACCCTCCCTGAACTTTGGTGTGCTGAGGGGAAGGCAGAGGCAGCCCTAGCTCCTGGCAAGGCTCCAGGGAGAGCACTATGGAGACCGGCGGCCCAGCGTTCAGAGCAAGTGACACGGGTCTATTCCCAGCTCCTTCCCTCCCGCACCCCCAGCAGTGAAAAGGGAGAGGCTGAAGGGGCAGAAAATGGGCAGGGTTTTGAGCTCCTGGAACAGAGTCACTGGCAATTCTTCCTCAACATGCCCTAGCAGAGTCCTTTCCCTGGCCATGGTCATGGAGAGTGAGTGTGAAGCTGCTGTGGAAGCCAGGCCTGCCAGTGCCCCCATGGGAGCCACACAGCTGCCGACAGGCTGAGGACCAGACACCCAGCCCAGCCATCATCAGAGCCGCTTGGCACCAGAAAAGGCAGAATGAAGGATTTCCTTACAGCTGGGCCAAGGGGCCCACAAGGGACATCAGTGTACAGAAAGGAGGAAAACTTGGGTGAAAGACGAAATGGAAAGTGAACTCTCGATTCAGTACGACAGGCCCAGAAGCCCTGCTCGCCTTTTACCCCAAGCACCAGCCAGGGCCAAGTGTGCCAGGCGCTGCCAGGCAGGCAGGGCTGGGGTTGTCACTTCTGGGATGGCTTTCACCTCTCACCTTGGTTTTTCACTTCCAGGGGCTGCAGTCAACCTAACCTTGGTCACTTTGGAGAAGGCCATCAAGCTGGCAACCAATGACTTCTTGTGGCACATGCTCATGGAATATGGGTATGGCGGTGCATGGCAAGGGAGAGGTCTCTTCTGGGAGTTTAGGGATTTGGGAAAGGCGGCAGAGGGAGGACTGCAGATCCGTTTACCTCTCCTCCTGGAGATACAAGGGAGTCTTCAAAAAGCTTGTGAAAAATGTGAAATTTGCAATTATGAAAATTTTGAACTATGAAAAAATTATGTATGGATTTCAAAATGTGTCTGTATCCAAATAATCTTTACTGTTTTTTTTTTAACTTATTTATTGTGGAATGCAGAGTTAGAAAGAGGCAGAGGCAGAGAGAGAAAGGTCTTTCATCCAACGGTTCACTCCCTAATTGGCCGCAATGGCCAGAGCTGCGCCAATCCAAAGCCAGGAGCCAGGAGCTTAACTCTGGGTCTCCCTCACGGGTGCAGGGGTCCAAGAACTTGGGCCATCTTCTACTGCTTTCCCAGGCCATAGCAGAGAGCTGGATCAGAAGCAGAGCAGCTGGCACTGCAGGAGGCATCTCTACCAGCTATGAAATAGTGCCAGCCCTAATCTTTACTGTTTTTTAAAAATGATGTTTTTATGTATTTGAAAGTTAGAGGAACGAGAGTGGGAGAAGGGCAGAGAGAGAGCTTACATCCTCTTGTTCACTCCCCCAAATGGCCCTAACAACCAAATCTGGGGCAGACCAAAGCCAGGAAACAGGAACTCCATCTTGGTCTCCCATGTGTGTGACAGGGGTCCAAGTATTTGTACCATCTTCCTCTCTATTCCCAGATGCACTAGCAGGAAGCCAGACTAGAAATGGAGGATCCAGGACTTGAATCACACATTCTGATATGGGATGAAGCTGTCCCAAGCAGGCTTTATTTATTTATTTTAACATTTATTTATTTGAGGCCGGCGCCGTGGCTTAACAGGCTAATCCTCCGCCTGCGGCGCTGGCACACCGGGTTCTAGTCCCGGTTGGGGTGCCGGATTCTATCCCGGTTGCCCCTCTTCCAGGCCAGCTCTCTGCTATGGCCCGGGAAGGCAGTGGAGGATGGCCCAAGTCCTTGGGCCCTGCACCCACATGGGAGACCAGGAGAAGCACCTGGCTCCTGGCTTCGGATCAGCATGATGCGCCTGCCGCAGCGGCCATTGGAGGGTGAACCAACGGCAAAAAGGAAGACCTTTCTCTCTGTCTCTCTCTATCCACTCTGCCTGTCAAAAAAAAAAAAAAAAGAAAGAAAAGAGAGAAAGAAATATTTATTTATTTGAAAGTCAGGCAGAGCAACAGAGGGAGAGAGATCTTCCAGTGCTGGTTCACTCCCCGGATGACTGCAATGACTGGGGCTGGGCCAGGCCAAAGACTGAAACTTCATCCAAGTCTTCCATGTGGGTATAGGGGCCCAAGTACTCAGGTCATCTCATGCTGCTTTCCCAGGCACATTGACAGGGCGCTAGATTGGAAATGGAGCAGCTGAGACTTGAACCAAAGTCCATATGGGATGCTGGCATTGCAGGTGGCAGCCTAATGCTCTGTATCACAACACTGGCCCCCAAACTTATCTTTCAATTTTATTTTCCCAGAATCTTTTTGAAGCTTTATGGCTGAGGGTTGGTGTGTGAAGGGAGAGAATGTGCAAGTATAGTTTGGGAGACAGGCAGACAGATAATACATAGGACATTTATAATGTATACACATGTAGTCACCATGATACATATTTAAAACTCAGGTCCAAACACTCTCTAGTTCTCTGCGTGCCTCTCCTCTCCCAAGTGATGCTACCTAAAGGGTTATATATCTGCCACGAGGAGTTTCATTGTCAGATACCTTCAACCTCTACATAGGTGCTACCTCCCTGCAGCCTTTGTTTCTATCTTTAAGGAGTGGGCCCAAGAGCCAGGTGACTGTTTACTGTGCTGAGTGAGTGGCAGCCAAGGGTAAGAGGGTGCAGCACAAGTACGCCAAGTCCCATGTATGTGTGTCTGGGAGGGCAAGCCCAAGACTGAAGGGTTCCGACTCCTGCTCCTGTAGGATGCAGGAGAACCTGAAGATGGAGCTGTTGGCAGGATGTGGAGCTGGAGTGTGCCAGGTGGTGGTTATGTGTCCCATGGAAATGTTCAAGATACAGCTGTAGGTCTCAGGGTGCATGGGTGAGACCTGTCCCAACTTGATGTGAGCTGAGCCTAGATTCCCCACGGCCCATGGCCCACCCTGACCTGTGGGACCCTGTGACCCAGCCAGCTGCGGAGGACAACAGCAGTATAATTACAGTGACCCCTTTCAGCACTCTGGCTCCAAGACAAGTAGCAAAGATGAGAATCTTGATCCAGGAGGGACAGACTTCTCAGGCCCAATCCTCCTAACAAATCACCCTAACATTTAGGTGTGAGTTCTTTAAAATATTAAGAAATGTCAATGACCCACTCACTAACTATAGTCAGCGGGTACTTTATGCTGTAAAAGTTTTTGGCTTCGCTCCTGGAAGAGAAGTTAGGACCTTTCCTATACCCTGGTCCTCTCAGAAACACCCAGGGCGAAGCAGTAGGAAACCAGACCTCGTAGGGAAGGCTAGAGGGCCTGTCTTCAGGACTGAACTCCAGATCCAGAGTTGTGTGAGCTGAGCCGTAAAGCCCCTACCCAGCACAGGCAAGGAGGAGCTGGCCCTGGTAAATGCAGGGGTTCTCCCTTCTGCAGTTTGGCTGTATGTATGGGTCGTGCTGGAACTCAGCCCAGCTTCTACAAAGGAGGCACCAGGCTGCAGCAGACCATGCGGCAGGAGGAATAAAGGTTAGGTGCTGAAAAGGCCCCACTGTGCTTCCATCTGCAGAGTGAAAGCCCTGTTAATGTCAGTTTTTCAAACCCAGCATGAAGTCATGAAGTGCATCTGAGATGGCGGTAAGAAAAATCATGCTGATGTGGTTAAACCTCACTTGAGGCCTGCACCTGGATTACATAGGAAAGCAGGTGCAACAACTGGTTCTGTGCACGAAGCATACAGTGCACTGCCAGACACCTCACAAAACCAGGGAGCACGACACTGGCAATCATTTCTTTTTAGCAAGGACTGAAAAAAATTTAAAAATTCATCCAATTTCAAGGAAGTACTTTGATCATTAATGGAACTCACATCTTGAGTGTTTTTATTAAAACAGGGGGAAAAAAATCCATTCTAAGTTGTAGATATTGAACTCATCCCACAGGGCCTGAAGTAGTCTACTAAAATGGGTTGCCATCTAAAGCATCAAATTCCCTAAGTCAGCAAAGGATCTGAACAGCCTCTTTGCCTACTCAGAGTCCTGGCAGGAGGTGACCTCCAGACAGGGGAGTTTGTCAGGTTCTACTGCTTTACAACAGTACATGGCATCAACATGGGACTCTGGCTATGTGCTGAGGGGATGCAACCATCTAAAGAGGTTCACGGCTGGTTCAGAAACAACAGTGCAAAACCAGTCTTAACAGGAAAAGAAATCTTGGGGCAGAGGGGGTTAAGCCTCCTATAATGAAACCTGAGGAGGCAACAGCTGCACAACACATCAGCACTCCAGGGACCGTGGATGTCTCTGCAGCCAACAATTCATGTTCTAATGCTAGGGCATCTTCAGGGTTCAGGTAGTGATGGGGGTCTGTCCTTTCCTTTCAGACGTGCATCAGCAGAGTTTGGCCTCCAGGCCTGCCTCCTCCAGGTCCTACACCACGGGCTCGGCGTCCAGCCCAAGTGCCTGTCAGCCACCCTCATTGCCTGGAAGCTGCTTCATACTCAGGACCTGCCTGATCTGTACAAGGACCTGGGCACCACTCTACTCAGGTGAACATTTCTCCCTGAACGTGAGGGGGCCATGGAGCTTGTTGCCTGGTCTCTCATGTGCTACCAGGACACTCAAGTGCAGGCTTGCATGCCCTCCCCAAGCTTCCTTTGTCCACACCTCGCCAGAGATGCACAGTGGGTACCTGAGGGCTGGGTTTAGGCTCCCTCCCCTATGACCAGGCCCATGTGAGTCACAGGTATCTGGTAGCCCAAAGCCAGCCCGAAGGACTGCAGTTCACCCCCTAGTGAGAGGTCTGACCCCACACCTCATGTCTATTTAGCTGCTTTCCCTTCCATTCACCAGCCCATTCTCCTTTGCAGAGTGTGGTACCCAGGCTTCAGATCTGCAGCTAGCACCTTGTGAACAGGTGCAGGTGCTGGGCGGGATAGGGAGGCAGCTCTCCTCACAGTATCCATCACCCCACATCAGTACAGGGGCACTGTGGCATGCTTATTTCTGCCCCACAGCAGGCCCTGGTTCAGTTTCTTCTTCTGCAGGGACGTCCCTTTCTCCATCATCTACTTCCCATTGTTTGCCAACCTCAACAGCCTTGGGTTCAGTGAGCTCGCCGGGAAGGCTTCCTTTACCCACTCCTTCGTGTCAGGCTGTGTGGCAGGTTCCATAGTGGCCGTGGCAGTCACCCCTCTGGATGGTGAGTACGTGGCAGAGGCAGGGATTAGGCATCTGGGGTCCAAGGGCCAGCTGGATTTACATGTTGGCATTTATATATTATGGACTTATCTATGGGATCAATAGCACTTTTGCACTTTTAGGAAATAGTCCCAACCCTGTAAACCCTCTTGGGTTGCAACATGGGGCTATTAGCAGAAATGCATCCAAGCTCCTCAGAAAGTAGGGCTCAGAGACCTTCCCCTGATGTCTTATCACTGACAACTCCCCTCATTTTCCAGATGGAGCTGGGAGCCCCAGCAGTAAGAGGGGACAATGTTCCCCCTGCCACACAAGTGCTTTCTACAGAGACTAACCTGAAGGTAGGGTGGTTTCCAATTCACTTTTTCCACACAAGGCCCAAAGAGGGTAATCTTAGTTACAGCCCACACAGTGGCAGGCCTCGCCTCGTGACTGCATTTGCTGCATCTGGAAAGGACTGCAACCACTTCATGGTGAGGCGAAGACACCAAGAACAAGATGTTCACTTATTTTAACTCTCACTTGTCTTAGTTCTGAAAATGCAAATTCAAACCCCAAGAAAGGCCAGGGTGAGGAAGTCTACAGCGGGCTCATCAATTGCACCAGGTGGGAGCTCAGCACCCTTGTGCCGCGGAAGAGCTAGGCCCTGGGCACTCACACGTCAAAGCCCAGCATTACTGGCAAGTTCGTCTCCTTGGGACCTCGTCCATTCCCTCCCCTCTCACCACAAGCAGCATGTGCTGGGTGCATTTCCCCGTCCCTCACATCCTACAGCAGCATCTCTCCTCCAGTCTGTTGCCAGAGGGAGGCCCTCATCCCTGGCCTTGCCCCAGCTGCAACGGGCTGGGTGCAGCTCTCACATGCTTGGGGTCTTGCTATTTCTCTGGGAAGTGACTTTCAAAGGCTTTCAAATGCTGAGCCGAGGACATCAGGCCCATTTTTACCCCCAGGAAGTTCTGGATTCAGAAGGGGCCATCTGCCTTCCTGAAAGGAAAAGGCTGCTGGGCGCCTGTCATCGCACTGCTCTTCTGGACTGCCCAAGGTGTCAACTTCATGGGAACTGGAGAGTGCATCTTGAAGTGCTTTGAGTAAACACAGATGAGCTCAGGCCATCCCCTTGTGGCATCTCTCTAGCCTGTTTCACTTAGACTAGAGGGTGTGGGCTTGCAGCAAAGTGGTCCACCCACATTATACTTTATCCACTAACTTGTAGCACTACCTCCCCATCTCGGAAGACAACTAGCGAGCAAGCTGAGTGTAGCCCGAGATGCCCTGCACAATGCCTGCAACACAGGGACACTCTGAAATCGCTACCCTCCAATTTTCAACAACAGAAATGGTACTTGCTCCGGCTATATTAACTGCAGGACCTTAATCAACACTAAGGCTATATGCTTTAACCTTTCTATGTCAGACTTAAACTCAGTATACTTGAGTAAGTTTGAAGATTTAGTTTTTTTCATCTTGAATCACGTAACTGACAGTTCTAGCACTGGCTCTGGAAAAAGAAGAAGTTCAAGGGGACCAGGAAAACCTCCAGAGTCAGCAGGGACCTTTCAGGTTAGGACAGCTGGGGTTGACTCTAACTGAAGAGCCTGGGAAAGGCTGGGCAGCCGACTCCTGCAGCGCGGGCTCTCGCATGCCCACCATGGCTCCATCCCAAGGGCTACCAAAGCGAAGCAGCATGGTCAACAATCTTATAATCCTGGGCCTGGCAGATGGGCTGCCATACACAGGAGCTGCCACCCACTATTCCACATCCCGTCAGAATCAAGACTGCATTAGGAAGAAGCCACAGCAGGTCACTGTCACCCACACTTCAACCTGCTGAGGAGGCCGGAGGGAAGAGTGTAGAGCTTGACTTGGGTGTTGGGTTTTGCATCTGTCACTCTGTATATCACTTTGAGGAACCAGTGCTCCTCCTGTGCTTTAATTCCTTCCCCGATATCACTGCCACAGAGGAGAACAATGACATCACACAAATGGGATCAAGCCCTAAGGAACATCTACCTTTCCTGGAAGCTGGCACTGTCTTTAGTCACCACCTAATTTAAACCTAATTTAAATGAGAAAGAGGATGGTGTTAGAGTGGTCAGCCTCAGTGGCTATACCCTCAGGCTCTTGGGATGGACTCATACTCCAGCCCTGCCCTTTGCTACCTGGCAAGACCTTGACAGCTCTTAACTTTGAGCTGGGAAATACTAGTTCCTAGGCAATGAGAGGGAGAGAAAGGCCCCTGGGAGAGGATTTCAAGCACAAAGTACCTCTCCCCCCCAAAAAAAAAACCACTTGTAGTTGTACAACTCTTCCAGAGTGTGTTACCATGCCTGTGCAGGGGGATGTGTGGTGACTTAAGGGACTGAAAAGGCCACTTTTGGGTGACTGGTAAAACGAGGAGGAAGCCCCAGAGGACTCAGATGGGGACAATAGTTTCCAGTACTGACAACTGCAAGCTGCCAAAAGCTTCAGGGATTTGGAAGACTCATTTTCTAGGTATCTCAAGAAGAATTTGACTCTCTCAAACCACATATTTTTAGTGTCTTACAAAAGATATTACAATGAAATCCACATAATTTTTTTATTTTAATAAATACAGCATACCCATGGCTTAGATTTTAAATCACAGTAGCAGAGTTGAGGATTGAACAGGTAACAGTGAATGAAGCCACTACTTCTAGAAGGATGCATGCCTGCACGTGCTTTAGACACAAAGAGCGGGGCCATCACAGCAGAGCACACCACACACACCACCTGCAAGTACAGAATGGAAAAACAGGAGACCTATGCAGTCCACAGCCACCATCTAAGCCCTCCCTCCGTGCTGCAAAAGCAACAGAAGCTGCAGCCTCCACATGAACCAGAGGTAGGTTCCTGATCACATCAAGCAAGTCTTTCCCATTAACAATTAGGCCAAGGGCACCCACGATGGAATGTATCCACTGGTAAATAGAGAACACTATTTAAACAGCAAAGAGGGAGCTACATTGATATTGTTTCTTCAAATACCACAAACTCCATATCTTAGCAGTGGAGCAGCAGATGAACTCCACCTCTCAAAGGCTTAGTCCAAAAACTTCCTATTGGCATTCGCACCAAACAAAGCTCCCCTTACTTCTGGCATCATCTGTGAAGAAAAAAATGTAATAAGTAAGTATTCGTGACTGAGAACTCACCCAGGCTGTGTGTCTGACCCTCAGGCAGGAAGCCACCAACTTCTGTGTGGCTCTGTGTGGCCAAGGAGGAGAGCACAAAGCTAAGTGCACCCAATACATACTATACGATCCGCACTCCAACAATCCTTGGTGAGAAACTTAACTGCAGATCTGGGGCTAAGAGTTACTGCTTACAAATGACAAAAGAGAAAGAAAATCTCAGGCCACTCCTGTCTAGGCCCCACCTGTGCTTGGGACATAGGGAGAAGTGGCAGCGTGACTGGATCATACTATTCTGCATCACATAGATCCTTCTTTCAATAAACTTTTACTGAGCACCTACCATGTATCAGGAATGACCACACAGAAAACTTATAATGCAAGTTTGGGTGAAGCACTTGTTATTGCAACTGATAAATTCTTAGGCAAACTTCTAAAGCTGTGCTGTACAATGTGATAGCCACCAACCACCTGTGGTTACTGTGCACTTAAAATGTGGCTAGTGAGAGGGAGACACTGAGTTTTAAACTTTACTTAAGGATGTCCATGTGGCTAGTAGCTGCTGAACTGGAAAACATTAATCTAAAGTTTAAGTTACCAAGATGATACTCAAGGTCAAGTGCTTTAGTTATTAAGACAAGTGTCAAGGAGTAACTAAGTTAGCAGCCACAGATCACACTGCAGAGGCCACCCAGCATTTCAGAGCAAGTGAGATTTTTCCCAGCCTGTTCCCAAGAGCACATTTATACAAATCTGGAAACATCTGAAAAGCCAGTGACCTTATGGTAATTGTTCTTAAAAAGTATTTACATTAGTTTCTATCTTTCCAGCTACAGACAGAACTGCAGTCAGCAGCTCTACATGCAAAAAAACGTACAGGTTAGCACACAGCCCAAGGCCTCCCACACTTAAGTGGCTATCAGTACAATGTAACACCCCAACATGCTTAATTTCATTCCACTTAGGAAAATGTCAAAAAGTGTGAGTGACAAATCCCAAAACAGTGACTAGGTCTGTGTTCTGTGTACAACTTCAAAGAGACAAGTAGTAGCCCGACTCACCTGCTGGGCTATGAGGTCCAGCCGGCTTTCTAGGGTGTTGGAAACTTTAATTTTACGATCCCCGTTATAAATCTCAACTCCACCAGCTCTACAAAGAACACCAGAAATAGCAATTTTTGATTTAAGGAAGCAAGGACACACAAATGACCTTATTCCCTTGAAGGAAACTATTTTGGCATGTGGTATGTGAAACAAAATGGCTTAAAATTTAATTCCAAAAGTTTGTGAAGATTTCAGGTATTCAGGTTGATAATACCAAGTAACTACTGTGTGCAGTTTGTTTTTTTAAAGGATTATTTTATTTGGGGACTGGTGCTGTAGCATAGCGGGTAAAGTCACTGTCTGCAGTGCCAGCATCCCATATGGACACCAGTTCAAGTCCTGGCTGCTCCACTTCTGATTCAGCTATCTGCTATGGCCTGTAAAGCACTACTCTGGAAAGGTTTGTGAATTTTTGGGGGGAAAGAACGTTTATTTTATTCTCTACCTCTTTCCAATTTCTTTATTTCATTTATTTTTAGGTTTCTCTAAACAATCTATGCTCTTCATTAAGGCATTTGTTAAAACCTGACCTACTTTCTGTGATACAACTCTTTGTCCATATTTTGGGAACAAGGGAAGGGAGACCACCATTAAGTTAGACTGCCTGCTGTGCACCAAGCACTCCCTGAACATGAAGCCCAAGGCTTCTCATGCCTTTTCATTTATCTCCCCAATAACTTCTCACCATTTTATGAAAACAGAAAGGGGACTGCACAGAAGCAGAAACTGGGTCTGGTGGTTAGGACACTGCGTGGGATGTCTGCATCTCATAACAAAGTGCCTGAGTTCAAGTCCCAGCTCCACTCCCAATTCCAGCTTCCTAATAATGTGCACATTATTGGAAGACAGCAGGTAATGCTGTGCACATTATATGGAAGACAGCAGGTAATGGTTCAAATACTTGGGTTCCCAGACTTGACACCCATCTGGAGACCTGGATTGAGTTCTAGGCTTCTTGCTTGGCTTAGCTCAGCCCTGGCTTTTTTTAAGATTTTATTTATTGGAAAGTCAGAGTTACACAGAGAGAGGAGAGGGAGAGAGAGAGACAGCAAGGTCTTCCGTCCGATCGTTCAACCCCAGATGGCCGCAACGGCCGGAACTGTGCCAATCCGAAGCCAGGAGCTTCCCTCTGGTCTCCCAAGCGGGTGCAGGGGCTCAAGGAGTTGGGCCATCTTCTACTGCTTTCCCAGGCCATAGCAGAGAGCTGGATTGGAAGTGGAGCAGTTGGGTCTCGAACCGGCAGCCATATGGGATGCCAGCACCTCAGTCCAGGGCATTAACCCACTACGCCACAGCGCCGGCCCCCAGCCCTGGTTTTTACAGGCATCTGGGGAGTGAACCAGTAGACTGAAGATCTCCATTTCTGTCCCTCTGGCTTTCAAATAAATTAAGGGAAGGAAAAAAAAAAAAAAACAAAAACTGAAGATAATGATAGGATAACTGTCCTGGCAACATTACTTTAAATGTCCACCAGGATAAGACCTCAATCCTTATCTGCAATTGTGAAATTCAAAAAGCTCTGACCGCAGAACAAAATCTAATTCACATAGCTCCAAAAAATGAACTGGCTGGGGCCGGCGCCATAGCTCACTTGGTTAATCCTCCGCTTGCAGCGCCAGCATCCCATATGGGTGCCAGGTTCTAGTCCCGGTTGCTCCTCTTCCAGTCCAGCTCTCTGCTGTGGCCCAGGAGGGCAGTGGGGGATGGCCCAGGTGCTTGGGCCCCTGCACCCACATGGGAGACCAGGAGGAAACACCTGGCTCTTGGCTTCGGATCGGCGCAGTGCCAGCCATGGAGGCCATTTGGGGAGTGAACCAACGGAAGGAAGACCTTTCTCTCTCCCTCTCTCTCTGTCTATAACTCTACCTGTCAAATAAATAAATAAAAATCTTTAAAAAAAGAAAAAAAAGAATTCTTATAGAGCTGAAATGTGATCATGCCCTATTATCACTTAGCACAATGCCTGGGGCATGCTTAGGCTCCCACATAGAGTTGGTATGCAGAGGGCAGCTGTGGGGATGACGTACGCCACCGCGCCATCCCCAGCTCTAAAAGAATTCTGAGGTAAGTGCTACTGTGACAATTCAGAGATGTGGAAGTTAAGGATCAAATAGAATAAACAATTTGGACATGATCACTAGGCTAGCAAGTGGCAGAATGGAGACTCAAACCCATATCTGACAACAGCATTTACTAGGTCACATGCCCTCTCAGTTTATAAAGTACTTTCACATCTCTTTATAAAACAAAACTCATCACATTTTCCTGGTACAGTCCAGGTTCCACAGCTGATAAAAGGCCAAGTCAAGACTCAGACTTAGGTCATAAAGCCCTGAGACTGCCCCTCTTTCTACTCAGTCTGTAAGGGGACCTCATCACACCAGTCATGGGGAGGCAGTCTGGCATGAGACAGTAAGTGGAGGCAACAATTCCACTCTGTTTCAGGGGTTCCTAGTGCTCACCTCAGCTGTGTACAGTTTATTAGGGATGTTGGGGCCAGAAATGTGCTGCCATTTCCTCAGTCAACTACTGGTATTTGCAAATCTCTCCCCAAGGAACCTAATTATTTTCTATACATAATAGTGGTCCTTGTTCTGGGTTTCCTCACTGTCTGATATGGAAATCTGTGCCCCGCTTTGGATTCTGGGTGCAGTAGAACCACCTCCACACGATGAGCACAGTGACCACCAGCTGGACCTCAGACACTTGTCACCAGTAACCATGAAGAATGGCACAGTTGGGAGACAACACAACCACACCTCTACTCTGTATGTTGGAGGAAATACATGTTAAAAAGGGTCCAGGATTGGGCCAGCACTGTGGTGCAGTGGATTAAGAGCTACATGTGACACTGGCATCCCATGAGTACTGGTTCAAGTCCCATGGAAGATTTCCATCTCTCTCTTTCAAATAAAGGCCAATCTGTCTGCACCCAAGAGCAGCAACACACTGGCAACAGGAGCACTCCTTACATGTCCTCAGGCAGGTAGGCCTCCTGATCAATCTGGACATCAACATCTTTTTTGGTGGCGATTTTGTACATAGGGATTGCTTTTTGCACAGCAGCCTGGGAAGAGAGAAAACAATGAAAGGTTTTAATGGCAGCCATGCATTAGATGGCACCTCCATCAATATGTTATGCATTCTTATGTATTTCAAGTAAGAGTATAGATGCACAGCTGCTGGATGGTTAAAACTGTGCAGCCACTGAGAAAAAAAGAGCTAAAACAATAGCTTGCCCACAGCAGAGAAGACAGGGGAGAATTTCATGAAGAATCTACAGTTATCAGGTATGAAACATGGCGCAGCAGGATACAGATCATCACCCTAACCAGAAGCATTACCAGGAGAGGGAGGAAGAGGGGAGAGGAAAGAGAACTCAAGTGTCTATTAGTAGAGAAACAGATAAGCAAAATACAATGAAACGCTATTCAGTGTGGAAGAAAATTTTGCTAAATGCTACAATATGGATGAACCCTAAAGACATGCAGAGTGAAATAAACCTGTCACAGAGGCCAGGTGCTGTATAATATCACTTACATGGGGTACACGGGACAGAGCAGGGGAACGGGCAAAGTCTCAATTTTGGAAGGTGAAGAAATTCTAGAGATGGATGGTGGTGATGGTTGCCCACAGGGCAAATGTACCTCATGGCACTAAAATACACTTTAAAAAGGTTTATCACAACTGGCTCACCAGAAGAAAAAAAAAATTAAAATTTATACTATTGCAATTATGGCAAATCTAATTAGTAGGAAGTCCTTTTTCCCCTCCAAAGATTTAGAGAAGGAGAGAGAGAGGGTGAGCATCCATCTGTTGGTTCATTCCTCAAACAGCCAGCATTGGATCAGGTAGAAGCCAGGAGCCTGGAACTCTACCCAGGTCTTCCATATTGGTGGTAGGAACCCAAGCACTCATACCAGCTTTCACTGCCTCCCCAGAAGCATTAGCAGGGAGCTAGATCAGAGGTGGAACAGATAGGATTTTGACTCTAATACTGGATGCTGGCATTGCAGGTGGCAACTTCACCTGCTGTGCCACAACACTGGCTCCAGGAAGTGCTGTCTTCAAACAACATTGTACACACTCCAGTATTCATGGAAAAAATAGTTTCTTGAAAGAGTTGAAGGGACTTCAATATTTACCTCTGAAAATATTGCTAAAAAAATTAACAAGTTGATACCTACATTTAATAGTTCCCCGCCCTTCATAGCTAATACAGTGTACCACTGACACTGGACTGCAAAAGTTTCAAAAACAGTTTGTGTAGCACCCAAAAATACCCTGGTGTCCTCAAATGGGGCTGGCTGGCAGCTCAGACCTGCCTCTGTAGGATGCTATCACCATGGCTCCTTCTCATCAGTCCTGCTCTGCTTCATGGGTTCACACAAGAGACAACGTCAGCACAAAGCAGGATCCAGCTTACTGAGACAGTTTACAAACTACAACCACAATGTGTTATAGTGGAGAATGAACAGCTGAGAGAAACATACTTATGTGTACCAGTCAGCACATTATCCTTCCAAGGAGAAGAGTTACTCAAGACAGATTATACTAAGGATACAAATACAAATGTTTTAATTTATAAGAAATGTAATTGCCAGGGGAGTGAGTACTTACATCCTTGCCCAAAGTTATGGGGAAGAATTTTCATCTAAAGAGAAACCTTCATTTTGTTAATGTTTACTTATTTGAAAGGAACAAGGGTGGGGGGGGAGGGAGAGGAAAAAAGGAGAAGGAAAGGGAGAAGGGAGGGAGAGAATGAGGGAGGAGAGATTGATTGATTGATCGCCCACTGGCTGGTGCACTCCTCAAATGCCTACAATAGCTGGGGCTGGGTCAGGATTTAGCCAGGAACCTGGAACTCCATCTGAGTCTCCCATGTCAGTAGCAGGATTTCATGTACTCACCCATGAAGAGTTCTCAATAATACAGACTTTGACTTGACCAACTTCTGGTATCCACATTCTGTCTCTAGTTATATGAACATATTTAATTAGGTCAGAGCCCAGTCTTGTTCATCTGGCAGTAGGCTGCCTCTTTTAAGAAAGTGCTACATACCTATATATTTGTTCTAGTGTAGGAGGCACTGCTTTTATCACTTGATTTTAAGATTCTGATTTTACTGGGGCTGGCACTGTGGCACAGTGGGTTAAGCTGCAGTCCCAATTGCTCCAATTCAGATCCAGCTTCCTGCTAATGTGCCTAGGAAAGCAGAAAATGGCCCAAGTATTTGGGCATCTGTCACCCACTGTGGGAGACCTGGAAGGAGTTCTAGCCTACTGGCTTTGGCCTGCCCTAGCCCTGGCCATTGTAGACATTTGGGGAGTGAACCAGCGGAAGAAGATTGATCTCTCTGTGTTTCTCCTCTGTTAACTCTACCTTTCAAATAAAATAACATACATCTAACAAAAAAAGAAGAAAAATGGTAGCATTAAACTTTTACAAAAGAGAAGGACAGGGGCCCAAGGGCCAGTGTTGTGGCACAGCAAGTTAAGCCACCATTTCCAACAATGGCATCCCATATTGAAGTGCTGGTTCAAGTCCCAGCTGCTCCACTCTCCATTCCAGCTTTCTGGGAAGCAACAGTTGATGGCCAAATAGTTGCTGCCACCTAAGTGGGAGACAGACTGACTTCCTGGCTCCTGGCCTTGGTTTGGCCCAGCTCTTGCTATAGACATTCAGGGGGTAAAATAATGGATGGAAGATCTCTCTCGTCACTCTGCCATTCAAATAGTTGAAAATAAACTCCAGACTGCTGGCCTTGGTCTAGCCCAGTCCTGGCCATTGTAGGCATGTAAGAAGTGAACAAGCAGATGGGAGGTCCAATTCTTAATTAGTAAAGAAAAAAGACTTCTTTACCTTTACCAGAGGGAAATCTTGTTTCCTGCAACGAACAATCATTCTGGGTTCCAACAACTGGTATAAACCCTGAGACATAGGACAGTCAGATGCAATTAGTAGAAATTGCAAACTATATATGAAACAATAGCAAAATATTTTTGTAGTTCCCTGATCTAGTAAGGAAAAATGTCCCCTGGTAAGTTCCCACAAAAGACAGAATATACAGCATGAGAACATGGAAAGATCCTAGTATCAAAAACCAGATAAATATACCCCATGCTTTGATGGCAAATGAGGACAAGTATTACTGTACTTAACAAAGAAAAACTCACAGCTCAGAAGTATAGTTAAGCATATAGCAGTTAGTCTGAACCCCAAAATCTATGGCAAGTATTTTAGTAATAAAATCACATTAGGGAAGTTTAAAGCTGGAGGGTTCAAACTAATTTGACCATTGAGTTACAAAGGACCGTAGTAGGCCCGAGGTCTTATCCAACCAGATAGCTATTACTGGAGTACACATTTTAGATAAGATAAAGAATAAAACAAGGAAAACAGCTAAGATGAAAAACAAGAAAAACAGAGTTGATCTCCAACAGACCCTGAAAACCACCTCACAACTATGGCTGTAAACAGTAAAACTGGGCTATGAGAGTACCTGGAGGATCAATCCATCGAGCAACACTTGGTACCTGGTTGTGTCTTTCACCACCTTGCTGAGTCTCTGTTTTGCTTCATTTAGAAGGTCCTACAAAGAGTAGAAAAGAAAAAAGTTAGCTACATCCCTGGGTAGTCAGCTTAGAACTCCTTGTGAAGGTGGTGCTGGGTCATGTTACATCTCCTCTGACTTTATCGCTGGGTATTCATTCAATACACAGTCCCTGAGAAAGATGCTGAAGCCGATGCTATGCTAAGTATGTTAACAAAGGAAGGATGCAACAGTATCCCATGGATGGGTGTTGTGCATATGGTCTGATGCTGCATACTGGAGTGCCAATTCAGATCCCAGCTCCCCGTTCCCAATTCAGCTTCCTGCTGGCCCTCTGGGGCCAGCACTATAGTGTAGCAGGTTAAGCCTCCACCTACAGTGTCATCCATATGGGCGCCGATTCAAGACCTGCCTGATCTGCTTTCAATCCAGCTCCCTGATAATGCACTGGAAAGCAACAGAAGATGGCCCAAGTACTTGGGCCCCTGCACCCACATGGGAGACCCAGAAGAAGCTCCTGGCTTTGGCCTGACACAGCCCCAGCCATTGTGGCCATCTGGGGAGTAAACTCTCTCTCTGCCTCTGGCTCTCCTTCTCAGTAATTCTTTCAAATAAACAAATCTAAAAAAATTTAAAAATTAAAAAACACAAACACACAAGTGCAGACTCCTGCTACTGACACAGGAGACTTGGATAGAGTTCCTGGCTCTTGGCTTTAGCCAGGCCCAGCCCTGGCTGTTGCAGGCATATGGGGAATAAACCAGTGGATGGAAGATTTTTCTGTCACTCTGCCTTTCAAATAGAGTCCCCCCCCTGAAACTCAGCCTCTAGAACTGCTGAGGGACTGTGGCCTGCTCCACGTGGTGGGGCCAATGTGAGGGTACTGACATGCAAGGCAAGACTGTCCCTACATAAAAAGGCCACAGGAGCACAGGGCACACAGGAGGCTGTTCCATGAACACACTTGCTGGGCTTTACACCAAACCAGTGCACTAATTTTTAAAAAAAGCTTAATATCTTGAGATAACATGTCTCATTATTATCAGACTAGAGAGCAGCAATTGGTTAAAAAGTATGACTGTGGTGATGGTATGTAAAAAATTGTTCAATAGCAAACATGAAGAGAATTTAACCACTGTGAAGTAATACAAGTACAGAGCACAGAAGTACAACCAATGACCAAGGGACACAGTTGCAATTCAAGTCCAGAACTGCTAGACTCCAAAACTCTGTGCTGCCTCAGTCTGGTTCAGGTCTGCAGAACTGAATTAACTGAATAATCTGCCTAGCAGAAGTACAAGGTCCACTGTTCCTCATTTTCTTGTTCCTCATTTTTTCTCTACCCCAGGTTATAGACATCCTTCACCCCCAAGGGATTTTTTTGAACCTGTCAGACATCTAATTACAAGAAAACATTTATTTGCTTCTTTCTCTTTTTGTTAAAATCTGCTCTCAGAAGACATATTTATTTGAATTTATTTATTTGAAAACACATACATAGAGATCTCACATCCACTGGTTTACTCCCCAAATTCCCACAACAGCTGGGGGTTGCACCAAGCCAAAGCTGAGATCTCAAACTCAACCTAGATCTCTCAAATCAGTGACAGGGAGCCTGCTACTTAAGCCATCACCTGTTGCCTCCTAGGGTGTACATTAGCCATAGGCCGGAATCAGTACAGCCAGGACTCTGATATGAGATGTAGTTCTCAAGTAGTGTCTTAACCCCTCAGTCAAATACTTGCTCTGCAAACTTTTTTTCTTTTTTTTTTTTTTTGGACAGGCAGAGTGGATAGTGAGAGAGAGACAGAGACAGAGAGAAAGATCTTCCTTTGCCGTTGGTTCACCCTCCAATGGCCGCCGCGGCCGGCGCGATGCGGCCAGCGCACCACGCTGATCCAAAGGCAGGAGCCAGGTACTTATCCTGGTCTCCCATGGGGTGCAGGGCCCAAGCACGTGGGCCATCCTCCACTGCACTCCCGGGCCACAGCAGAGAGCTGGCCTGGAAGAGGGGCAACCAGGACAGAATCTGGCGCCCCGACCGGGACTAGAACCCGGTGTGCCGGCGCCACTAGGCAGAGGATTAGCCTGTTGAGCCACGGCACCGGCCCTGAACATTTCTTTTTATACTAAGTACAAATATGCCAAAGTTTTAAAAAATCAGGAGTATTCCTTTAAGTACGCAGTTAAAAAAATCTTTTAATAGTCAAATCTGACATTAAACAACAATCCAAATACATATAAAGATTGTTTCTGATGCATAACAAGAGAAAGTTTTAAGCAATGAGTGTATACTGTTGTAAAGATTACTAATATGTAGTTGTACAGCTTCCAGAAGTTTCACGAAGGTGTTTGAGGATCCATGTCATTCAAGATTGTGATGGAAACTACTCTATTATTGTACTTGGGTCCCTGCCACCAACGTGGGAGACTGAGTCCTAAACTCCATGCTTTGGTCTGGTCCAGCCCTGCCTGCTGTTGCAGGCATTTGGTGAGTAAACCAGTAGATGGACGATCTCTGTCTCTATCTTTCAAACAAAATGAAAATAAATTTGGAAAATTACTTCTAAACTTACCAAAAAAAAAATCTATGTTTAAAAGTAACAAAATAGGGCCAGCGCCGTGGCTCACTATGCTAATCCTCCGCCTTGCGGCACCGGCATCCCAGGTTCTAGTCCCAGTCGGGGCACCAGATTCTGTCCCAGTTGCCCTTCTTCCATGCCAGCTCTCTGCTATGGCCTGGGAGTGCAGTGGAGGATGGCCCAAGTGCTTGGGCCCTGCACCCGCATGGGAGACCAGGAGAAGCACCTGGCTCCTGGCTTCGGATCAGCGCGGTGCGCCGGCAGCAGCATGCCAGCCGCGGCAGCCATTGGAGGGTGAACCAACGGCAAAGGAAGACCTTTCTCTCTGTCTCTCTCTCACTGTCCACTCTGTCAAAAATAAAAAAAAAATTAAAAAAAATTTTTTTTTAATTCTAACAGGACTGGCACTGTGGTGCAGCAGGTTAAAGGCCCAGCCTGCAGTGCTGGCATCCCAAATGGGTCCCGGTTCAAGTCCTGGCTGCTCCTCTTCCAATCCAGCTCTCTGCTATGGCCCGGGAAGGCAGTGGAGGATGGCCCAAGTCCTTGGGCCCTGCACCCGCATGGGAGACCAGGAGAAGCACCTGGCTCCTGGCTTCGGATCAGCATGATGCGCCAGCCGCAGCGGCCATTGGAGGGTGAACCAACGGCAAAGGAAGACCTTTCTCTCTGTCTCTCTCTCACTGTCCACTCTGTCAAAAATAAAAAAAAAAATTAAAAAAAAAAATTTTTTTAAATTCTAACAGGACTGGCACTGTGGTGCAGCAGGTTAAAGGCCCAGCCTGCAGTGCTGGCATCCCAAATGGGTCCCGGTTCAAGTCCTGGCTGCTCCTCTTCCAATCCAGCTCTCTGCTATGGCCCGGGAAGGCAGTGGAGGATGGCCCAAGTCCTTGGGCCCTGCACCCGCATGGGAGACCAGGAGAAGCACGAAGCACCTGGCTCCTGGCTTCGGATCAGCATGATGCGCCAGCCGCAGCGGCCATTGGAGGGTGAACCAACGGCAAAAAGGAAGACCTTTCTCTCTGTCTGTCTCTCTCACTATCCACTCTGCCTATCAAAAAATAAATAAATAAATAAGAATTGGAGATGGAGCATGGACTAGAACTTAGGTATTCCAATATCCCAAGGGCATCTTAACCACTAAGGGAACTCCCTCCCCACCTTTTACTCATGTCCTTATTTCCTCCTCCTACCTTCCCCTCACCAGTACCAATCTCTCTCATGCAGTGAGCAGTCTGCCCCTCACATACTGTGAACCAGAAGAGTCTTACATGCTGTTAAGATTGGAAGGTCCTTGCAGACAGGGCTTGACTTACTCATGTTTGTATTTTTTATAATACCTTATGTAATAATATGCTGAATAAATATTTTCTAAAATTACTCATCTCCTAATTAACGTTAACTTTGAGTCTCTATAATAAACAATAAGCATTTTCTAATTGTGTAGCTAACAAGGTTATAATTACTCACTGTGATAAGATCATCTCTTGCTCTGAGGACTTTCAGCCTTGCTTGATTCATTAAATTGGACATCTGACTGCAGAAAGTGTGGAAAAATAGTATCAGTAAAGCCTAACAAAAACTGTAGAGAAATGTACAGCATCCTATGCATGTGCAACAAAGACCTGATAAATACTTCTCTAATGATCCAAGATAAACATACACAGATACATTCCGTGGTTTCTACCAACTTATTTTTAAAGCAAATGGAACATTTATTTTGTAATTACCAGATGGCAAGTAAGCACTTTCACATCAGTTATTACAACTTACTCAATCAACAATCCTGTGCGGCTTCCATTTTCAGAAACAAGGAAAATGAACTTAAACAAATTGCCTAATGTCAGACAAGTAGTAAGTGTTGAAGTTAAGACCTGAATCCAAAGTGGTCAAAGCATCTACCTGGTCCTCTTGCCTCATTAACTTTTTTTGTTTTTCCATATTTGAAAAGCAGAGTTAGAGAGAGAGGAAAAGAGAGATCCACCATTTGCTAGTTCATTCCCCAAATGCCTGGAGCTGAGCCAGGCCAAAACCAGGAGCCTGGAACTCCATCTGGGTCTCCAAGTACTTGAACCATCATCTGTCGCATCCCAGATGCATTAGCAGGGAAGTGGATTGGAAGCAGAGACAGGTCCAATCCCAGGTACTCCCACATAGGATGTAAGTGTCCCAAGCTACAGCTCTGCCACAGCGCTTGCTACTGTCCCACTGACTTCTGAAAGCTTTAAGTTAGCACTATAACCTAGATCTACTTACATTTTCTTCTGCTGCTCAATCTGCTTTTCTTTCTTCTCATAGTATTCCATAATCTTCAATCTCTGGGTTTGCACAAGACGACCTTTCTCGATGTTGAATTCCTCTTCCGCCTACAGGGGAATTGACTAGTATTAATTCATTACATTAGATTTTGCAAAAATAATTTTATTCCAAGCAGCTGGTGACCAGGTATACTTCCTTTTATTATTTATTCCATAAGAAATCAAGAAATTTATCATGACTCTCATCTTTAAAGATGACTTCCTTCTGGGGCAGTCATTTAGCCTAGTGGTTAAGATGCTATATAAGATGCCTGTGTCCACACTAATTATGGCTCCTGACGGCTCCTGACACACCAGCTTCCTGCTAATGCAGACCCTAGGAGGTAGAAGTGACGGTTTGAGTAACTGGGCACCTGTCACCTATATGGGAGATTCGGATTGAGGTCCCAGCTCTCAGCTTTGACCTGGCATAGCTCTGGTTGTTGCAGACATTTAAGGAGTGAACTCAGCAGATGGGAGTTGTCTCTAAAACAGATTTCAAAATAAAGATTTTTTAATTTCAATTTTTTTAAAAGATTTATCTGAAAGGCAGTCAGAGAGAAGACCTTCTGTCCACTGATCCACTCCCTAAATGGCCAAAACAGCAAAGATGGGTCAATCCGATGCCAGCAGTCAAGAGCTTCTTCTGGATATCCCATGTGGGTACAGGGGCTCAAGAAATTGGGCCATCCTTCACTGCCCTCTCCGCAGCTTCCCTGGCTGTCTCAACAAGTGTTCTGGAAGGTATTTCACCTTCTAGCACAGCCAAGACAAGTTCAAAACTCTTCCATAGTCTTGGTCACACCGCTTTTGAACTGGGTGAGTCCTAACTTCTGGAGGTGCCAAATAAACTACAGAAGATCTAGGCTTCTTCTGGGTCAGCCACTGTGGTCAAAGATCACACTGCAAACACACTGTTCTTCTACCAGCAGACATGGTGAATATTCCAGGTATAGGATCACAGTCTGATGCTGGGGGTTCACAATGGAGTCTTCTGAAAAGTACACTGAATAAACATTGGTAGGAAACAGACACTCTACCAAGAGGGGCTTTCTTTTTTCATGTCTGCTATAAGGATTCAGGTATTGCTGCCATGAGACAATGAACACTTGGTTCCAGGAACTTCAGAGGCTGCTCTGGTCCACAAAATACTTCACCACCTTCCTGGCTGGGGTGGGCTCAGCACCTGCAGCATCAGAGCCCAAAGCCCAGGAGCATGTGGGGCACATTCCCACCAGGTTAGCAGTTCAGTCATTACTATGTTGTGCCCAAGCCACTGCCACCATCAGTAAAACTAAAAAATTTAACCCCGGATAACAGTATCCAGTAACAATGTTACAAAGGGAATATAAATCAGATAGGAGGTTCTGTGATGGTTCTGTTCATGAAAAAATTACTATGTATTCTAAATTTAATCCATTGGATTACTAATGGGCTAATTTAAAAAACACAGAATTTGTGTTACTTCCTATAAAATTTGGTCAAGTAACCTCAGTTTTAGTATCTTCCTTTGTAAAATGAAATAGAAAAATAATATTCTTTCTTCATAACAGTCTTTTTAAAGATTTATTTATTTGTTTGAAAGGCAGAGATATAGAGAAGGAGAGGCAGAGGCACAGGCAGGGAAAGATGTCTTCCATCCATTGGTTCAACTCCCCAAATGGCAGCAACAGCCAGGGCTACA
Organism: Lepus europaeus; assembly: GCF_033115175.1. Lineage (NCBI taxonomy): Eukaryota > Metazoa > Chordata > Mammalia > Lagomorpha > Leporidae > Lepus > Lepus europaeus. The sequence continues at coordinate 85,160,499 of NC_084832.1, forward strand.
CAAGACAGAAGCCAGGAGCTTTCTCCAGGTCTCCCTTGTGGGTGGAGGGGCCCAAGGACCTGTACCATCCTCTCCTGCTTTCCCAGGTACATCAGCAAGGAGCTGGATTGGAAGTGGCACAGCTGTGACTCGAACTAAAGCCCTTATGGGATGCTGGCACTGCAGACAGCACCTTAACCTACTACAAACAGTGCTGGCCTTAACAGTCTTTTTTTTTTTTTTTTTTTTGAGTTCCAGTGGGCTTTTATTGAGATAAAGGAACAAAAATCCAGATTTTACTACTCATCTTTTCTGAACCTTGTAACCTCAGTAGACTCTGGTCCATAAATGTGTACATACAACATAACACATCCCAACAAGAACAGAGACCCACTAGAACATTTGCCAATTAACAGAAAGCCAATTTTTCCTTTCTCAAAATATTTTCAAAGTTTTGAGTTCCCACTGCTCATTTCTCAGTGGAAGTGGTCCCTTGTGGCTAGGGACGTTAGAATTTTCTCCCATTTTTACCAAACAAAAATAATTTCAAGTTTCAAAACAGGGAAGTCACTTTGTTTTCTCCAGGTACCCCTCCCCAAACCATTGGTTAAAATACAGCAGCCTGCATCTTAATAACCCAGCCCTACCCCTGCCCTTGCCTTACCCAGCACTGTCTACTGGAGAATTTAAATACACTTCTGTTGGAATCTGTCAGTGGAGGGGCAGAGTCCAGGTGCCAGGCTAGTTCCCTCTGACCTCATGAACTGTTGTAACCTTTGGACACTTAACTCTTTTTTTATATACATGAAGTTGAACATCCTTTTATTTGATTTTTTTTCTTTTTTTTTTATCTTTTATTTAATGAATATAAATTTCCAAATTACAGCTTATGGATTACAATGGCTTCACCCCCCCCCCATAACTTCCCTCCCACCCGCAACCCTCCCCTTTCCCACTCTCTCTCCCCTTCCATTCACATCAAGATTCATTTTCAATTCTCTTTACATACAGAAGATCAGTTTAGTATATATAAAGTAAAGATTTCAACAGTTTGCCCTCACATAGCAACACAAAGTGAAAAATGCTGTTGGAGTACTAGTTATAGCATTAAATCACAGTGTACAGCACATTAAGGACAGAGATCCTACATGATTTTTTTTTTTTAATTTTAATTTTTTTTTTTTTTTTTTTTTTGACAGGCGGAGTGGATAGTGAGAGAGAGACAGAGAGAAAGGTCTTCCTTTGCCGTTGGTTCACCCTCCAGTGGCCACTGCGGCCAGCACATCGCGCTGATCCGAAGCCAGGAGCCAGGTGCTTCTCCTGGTCTCCCATGCGGGTGCAGGGCCCAAGCACGTGGGCCATCCTCCACTGCCTTCCCGGGCCATAGCAGAGAGCTGGCCTGGAAGAGGGGCAACCGGGATAGAATCCGGCGCCCCAACCGGGACTAGAACCCAGTGTGCCGGCACCGCAAGGCGGAGGATTAGCCTGTTAAGCCACGGCGCCGGCCATGATTTTTTTTTTTAAATTGATTAATTTTCTATGTAATTTCCAATTTAACACCAAGGTTTTTTTTTTTTTTTCCATTTTCAATTATCTTTATATACAGGAGATCGATTCAGTATATACTAAGTGAAGATTTCATCAGTTTGCACCCACACAGAAACACAAAGTGGACACTTAACTCTTTACCCCAAAGATGAGTTATTAGATCAGAGGAGAGATTTTTCTTTGGGAGTTTTAAAAAACTATCTTTAGGGATATAAAGAACTATAAACTCACCAAAGTCCACTTAAGTTTACCAAAAAGCTGACTCACTTCAGCTGCCACCAGGCCAATAATTTTGTTTGACAGAAGTATTTGGCAAGAAAATGATTCCACAATAACAATTTTAAAGATACACAGAACGTTGAAAAAAATAGCAAATTAAAATAACATGGCTTAATTCCCAAGAACTTATTTCATCTTTTTGTTACTCATCTAGCAGGTCAGGAATGTGGTTAAAGGCAGTTTCTAATGAGGCTATGAGCTCCCAAAGTGTTTCTAAATCCTTAGTGCAGACAACCTCCCTGTAGGGGCACAGAACCCTCCCTCCCACCCCTATTAAAAATAGGAAAAGAAAAAAACTGAGGTGATCAGAATGAGATGTTTTAAATCCAACAATTTATACTAAAGGCTTTGGGCTAAGTTGTCTTGTTCTAACCACGCCTGATGGTATCAAACACAAAGCAAGAGTCCAAGGAAAGATGCTCCCATCTCATTCTGAAAACATAAACTGGTGACCACCCCACCCCCTACCCCCAACTTTTTGGGCCGACCCATGTTATGATGCTGGGACCAGACTGAAAATAAGCTATATTTAGGTTTTCCTTTCCCTTACTTCTTTCCAGGAAGATCTTAAAATGAACTTGCTGCATTCCTGAGGGAAAGGCAAGAAAGCTGTTTTCCCCATCAGAACACATGGGGAGACAAAAACCAAAAACATAGGCTCGAGGCAGCATGGTATGTAACAGTCCATAATTTATTACACAACTATACAACCATAAGCCAAACATGAATTGGATGCAGTTTTAGTATTAAAAATAGGGACTAGTTCTCACTCAACTGAACCACACTGGAAAAATATAACCATTACTGAAAACAAACAAAACCAATATTGGAAACAATCTGAAAATAATTCCAATAACAATGTGGAAGGATCCCCAAATAAAAAAATTGTAAAAAGAAAAAATAAAAAGGAAAAAGACTAGGCTTTGACCCAGTCGTTAGAGCATCTTTCCATTTAACAATTTCTATTCAAGAGTCAAGCACCAAAACTGGACAGCTGCTTCTGTAAGACTGTGTCCAATAGTGGTGTCCCAGACAGTCTAAGTGCCACTCCTCCTCAGAGGCTGTACTTCAATAATACTTTCCATTTTAAGTCTGTGCTTTAAGAGGGACCCACAGGCACGCGGCACCAGGCATAGCAGTCAGAAGTTGGCAAAGGAGACTGCACTTCTTTTAAAAGTCACCCACATGCCCTCTAGAGAGATTAAAAAAAAACAAAACAAAACAAAAAAAAAAAAACTGCATTTATACTGCTGTCTTGCTTTTGCTCTAATGAAATGATCCCTCTTATCTCACCAGAGGTGGGGGAGAACGAGAGCTGCATCAGTACAGGGGCAAGATTTTTTGGTCAAAAGTTAACACCTTTTCAATCCCCTCCCACATCCCTTCCTGGGAATAGGTTAGCTCCTTAATTAGGGTTTGCATTTAGTAACCAGTGTTGACTGGATAGACAGTGAGTGACTTGGAGCTTGCTCTTTTTTGGGTTTGTACTGTGCAGCTCTTGCTACAGTTGTTACAGAGTTAGGGCTCTGTCTGATCAGGAGGCATCTGCAGGATTTTTATCCCCAGGGAATTTCTGGATGAATCACAAAATAGTCTCTTAGAATTAGGCAGAGTTTTTTTTTTAAAAAAAGCAATCTCAAATAATTGATTTCTTTATCCAGATGTGTTAAGCATGAAGGCATATGCAAGACTTATCTTGCAATATTATTGTTAAGGTTTTGAAAAATAGAATATGGAAATTAATTTTAATTTGTTTTTTGCTTTTCTCCCACCAGATGCCTCCTGATTGACCTAGTACTCTGGGTTAAAGGGAATTAAAAACATTTAAAAAAAAAATTCACTGGTTTTGATTCATCTCACTCCTTTTGCCTGGAGATCAGGCCAAACATCAAGCATGTTGGGAGGGGCACAATTTAAAGCAACACTATTGACTGTAAAGCATCTGGCAGCAATTTACAATGCAAAATGACAGGACAATTCTTGTCACAACACAAGATGGCAAGCAGCTTTTTGTTGCGTGGAAGTTAACAACTCTCAAGGGTTGCCCATTCCTGCAAAAGTTTATGGATTAAGGTGGGCAGAGGGCAACACATTTACACACTTAAGGAGATGACCCATTGAAAATAAAGCTCCTGAACTGCTAACATTACCAAAGCTGGTACTGGCTACTACTCAGAAATGCAAATCCATGCTTTGAACATATATGGTTCAAGGACACTGCCACCCCACAGAATTCCCACACTGCAAAATGATTCATCTTTGCCCCTTTCACAGAGTCTGAGCTTCCCCCTCAAAATTCTAAAGAGAAAAGAAGCAGAATCAGAGAGCTTCTCAAAAAATCATCTTGAATTATAGATTTTTGAAGCTTCCTTGCTCTCTCTGATAAGCCTGCTAAAAAGGTACCAGATGAGGCAGTGTGACATCATAGAGTGTACCCCAGACTTACGGGCCTCTCTTCTAACACAGGGTTGCATTGATGCCTGCTTTCTATATTAAGAGGCCAAGAGCTTTTTAGAATTTAGTGTTGCGGAAAACTGAGCCCCTCTCATCTTTAGCTGCTCCCATAATCACTCTAATCCCCTTAATCTCAGCAACCTTCATCCAGAAAAAAAATTATATATATATGTATATATATACATATGAACCCAGAAAAACTTATTTACAAAGTTTATACAAGTATACACACCCAATTTTCTATGGGACACGCTTTGCCACAGAGGAAAGAGGGTCAAGGCTCTGACATGTCTACACATCAAGTGCCATACTGCTAATGGAGGCGTATGTAAACCAGTCTTTAGTGTTCTGCTATAGAGCACAAAGGCTTGTCATACGGCTCCTGCAATGATTGACTGCTCTTTTCTTTGGGAGCGATGATGTTGAATCTACTCAGCCCAGAAGATATTTTTACTTGGGATTGTTTTTTTTTAAATACATGTATTTACAGTGTGGATGAACTGCAGTTGCATATCAACTCCTCCACATAAAGAAAGAAAATGGTGTTAAACATTACTAATAAGCTTCATCTTCCAGCCCTGGGCTTGAGCAGAAAGGGAAGAGAAAGATTTCAATTTGAAACCAAAATAAAAAGACGTAAATTTTAAAATAAAGTAGAAAGGAAAGAAATAAATAATTACTATTGTTGATTCCTTGGGCTGTGTCTAAGATGATATTCTGAATGGTCTCATAGCATAAGGCACTTCGCATAAATAAGTAATAAGCTCTTCAGGCTTAAAAAATGGATGAGTAATCAAAGAGAAGTTGAAATGCACGAGAGTCAGCTGTTGGAGAAATTGGAAATCGTAGACAAGCTTATGTGTTCACTGAGATTCTTCTCTTTTTAGGGTTTCTCCCCTTCTCTTCTTTCTCCTCCTTCCTTGTCCCCTTTCCCCAGAAAACAGTTTTTTTAAAACCAGCAGTTAGTGCAACTAATGTTCAGTCAGCACACAGTGCAAACAAGTGGAACAAAAAAGGTATATCCCTTCTTTTCAGCTTTTTTTCTCTTCACCAGTTAAAAGAAAAAAATGTCTGAGATCTTTTATGTCTTCATAGTTTCAAAATAAAAGATGAAAAACCCACAAAGAGAAGAGCATCCCCCCAAAAAATGATGTGTCACAGAACCAAACGAGCCTTCTGTGGTGTGTCAAAGCATGCTTGTTAAAGTTTCTCGTCTTCTACAGGCTCGCTGTGGTATTCTGCCACATATAGGCTCTTGTCAATGTTGCTTGGGATAGGTTTAATTTCTGTTCCCAGCTGCTCCTCAATACTTTTCAGATTGAAACGATCATCATATGTGATCAAATTGATGGCTAAGCCAAGATGACCAAAGCGACCTGATCTTCCAATACGATGAAGATAGGTCTCTGCTAGCTTTGGAAAGTCAAAGTTTATTACCACATTCACAGCTTGTGGTAAAAAGATCAGTGCAAACAAGATTGCGGCATAAGCCATTTCAGAAATCATGAAATACACGATTTATATGTTCCTGCCTCATTTTAGCATGAATATAGAAGAATAACCCAGTTGAGAAATCTTCTTGGCTAGCAATTCAACTCTCTGAGAGGAATTACAGAAAATGATTGACTGGTTTATCTGAAGCCTGGAGAAAAGTGTGTTGAGGCAGTGTACTTTTTGGCACTCAGTTACATATGCGTAGTACTGGGTTACTCCCTTCAGAGTTAGTTCCTCCATCAGGTTAATCTCATAGGGTTTCTGTAAACGGGCTCATGAATTTTTGTACACTAAGAGGGAACGTAGCGGAATATAGTAAAATCTGCCTGTTTTTAGGTAGCGTGAGAATAATATCCTCCATTATCTGCACAAAATCCTGTGACAGCAACTTATCTGCCTCATCCAGTACTATCATCTGGACATGATCAACCTTTGCTACTCCTTTCTTGATAAGATCCACAGGGGTAGCAATCACCACGTGCACTGTGTCGTCAAGCCTCATTATGTCATCCCGTAAATTGGTTCCTCCTGCGGTTGCCATCACTTTGGCCCCTCCCGTGTGTTTGCTGACCTGGATGCAAATTTGACCTGTAGAGCAAGTTCTCTAGTGGGAACAATCACCATTGCTTGTATATTGTCCTTCTTCAGGTCTAGCCATTCAAGTAAGGGAATGAGGTAGGCACCGCTCTTGCCTGTTCCATTTTTTGCTCTAGCTAAGATATCCCTACCAGATAAAGCAATGGGAATGCTCTCCTCCTGAATAGGAGATGGCTTTTCCCAGCCCATTTCAAAAATTCCCATCAATAACTCCCGTTTCAAACAATAATCTTCAAACTCATTTCCTTTCGTGGAGGTCACATCCAAAGTCTTGATTCTTAGATCCTTTGGAGGGAGTTTTAAAGTCTTTTTCCAGTCGTCACCAGGTTTAATAGTGGTGGTCAAACTCTGTGCTTGCTGCTGAGTGCCATTATTGATTGTGTTGGTGGTTTTCAGCTGGTTCATCTGTTGCTGTGTCTGTGTGCCCCCTCCTCCAGGGCCACCACTGGGTTTCACAGGGCCCCTCAGCTGACCATTCTGACTGGACACACCCATTATAACAGGGTTCTCTGTTCTGGCCATGCTCATGCTGTGTTAATTGCAAAGGTGTCTCTTTCAAACTTCAAAACTTTTCAAAGTCAGTAGAGAAACTATAATAACAGTTTATTAGGCTCTCCAAAACGAAGAGATAAATATAAGTCTTGCTCAATACATGGGTCCTTTATTGCAATGCAGACAAACACCTGTAAGTCTCTGAACAGAAAGCAGCTTAAGTTAATTTGCTCTTACACCGCATCAACTTTTTATTTTAAAAAGCCCTCTAACAAGGTTGAGTTATATCTGAATTCACTCAGTTCAATCACCGAGGCCACTCCCACTCGGCACCCTCGGTCCTTTATGTTAACTCCCTTAACAGTCTTTTAAAAGTTATAGAGGAGGGCCGGCGCTGCAGCGCAGCGGGTTAACACCCTGGCTTGAAACACCGGCATATAGGCGCCGGTTTGAGACCCACTGCTCCACTTTCAATCCAGCCCTCTGCTATGGCCTGGGAAAGCAGTACAAGATGGGCTAAGTCCTTGGGCCACTGCACCCACGTGGGAGACCTGGGAGAAGCTCCTGGCTTTGGATCGGCGCAACTCCGGCTATTGCGACCAATTGGGGAGTGAACCAACAGATGGAAGACCTCTCTGTCTCTGTCTGTCTGTCTGTCTCTCTCTCTCTCTCTGGTTCCTGGCTTCAGATTGGCACAGCTCCAGCCGTTTCGGCCATTTGGGGAGTGAACTAGCTGATGGAAGACCTCTCTCTCTCTGCCTCTGCCTCTCTGTAACTCTGCCTTTCAAATAAATACATAAATCTTTAAAAAAGACTGTTTTTATTTCTTCACTTTCATTCCATTCTTTTAAAGATTTATTTACTTATTTGAAAACCAGAGTTAGTTACAGAGGAGCAACACGGGCAGAGAGAGATCGTTTTTCCATCTGCTGGTTCACTCCCCAAATGGCCGCCAATGACCAGAGCTGGGCCAGGCCAAAGCAGGAATCAGAAGCCAGGAGCTTCATCCACGTTGTCCAAATGGGTGCAGGGGCCCAAGCACTTGGGCCATCTTCCACTGTTTTCCCAGGAGCACTAGTAGGGATCTGGATTGGAAGTGGAAAAGCCAGGACACAAACCAGGAGCCCATATGGGATGCCAGAATTGTAGGCTGTAGCTTAACCTGCGTGCCAGGGCTAGTCCCATTTATTATTCTTCTTAAGCATTTATTTATTTACTTGAAAGGCAGTTAGAGAGAGAAAAACAGGGAGGAAGGGAGAAAGAGATATCTTCCATCTAACTGGTTCACTCCCCAAATGTCTGCAATGGCCTGGGCTGGGCCAAGCCTAAGCCAGAAATCCATTTGAGTGTCACAGGTGGGTAACAGGGGCCTACGCAGTTAGACCATCTTTTGCTGCCTGCCCAGGAGCATTTAGCAGGAAGCTGGATTGGAAGTGGAGCAGCCAGGACTTCAACTGGTACTCACAGGCAATGCTGACACTGCAGGAGGCAGCTTAACCTGCTAAGCCTCAGTGCTGGTCCCCAAGCACATACATTTTTCTTTCTTTTAAGATTTATTTATTTTTTTGAAAAGCAGAGATACCAAGAGAAAAGGAGAGAGAGAGACAGAGATATTTCATCCACTGGTTTATTCCCGAAACAGCTAAAGCCAGGAGCCAGAAGCATCTTCCAGGTCTCCCAAGAGGCATATACATTTTTAAGGCTGTATAAGTAACAAATGTAACCACAGTGGGTGCATTAAAATAAGAATGGAAGTAGAAGAAGACCATACATTTTGGTCATTTTCTAAAAATATTTTAAAGATAAAGGTCTTAAAATGTCTGTATAATACCTAGGGAGAAGAACAATTTGATATACCATTAAGAAACACCAATTGGCATAAACAATGTTTAACTAAAAATACAGATAAAAATTTCAAATGCTGACTATCACCTTGGTAATGTACAGGGGCTTTCATTTTTTCCCCCTTAAATCTCAGAGGCAGGGGGGCAGAGAGAGGGAAGGTGCGAGATCAAGAGTGAGTGCAAGCACATCGCACATGAGCTCCAACTCCCACCCACTGCTTCATTTCACAAATACCAGGGCTACTGAGCCGAAGCTGAACTTAGGAGTTGGGAAGGCAACCAGATCTCCCATATGGATAACAGGAACCCAATTACTTGAGTCATCACTATCGCCGCCCAGACACTGGAGTCAGGAGCAAAGCTAGATACTGAACTCAGGCATGCTGATATAAGACCAGGGACTTTAAAAGACTATACCTTCCCCTAGTGAACTATCAAATTTAGCCAGAGACAGCTAAATGTTGAATTTCAGATTACAGCAGAAAATTAACCCATTTATTACATTTCTAGCCCCACCATAAAATTTCAGGATACTCACTGGTGATAACAACAATTGGAAAGGAAAAGTTATTTTTAACTTTAAAGATACACATGTATTCTTCTTAGTCCCACACAATGTATTAAACAACTTTACTACTGTTTATTATTAGAGCAGAACAGTATGAAACCTTGATAGCTTAAAACTAGAAAATGGCTCTCACCTTTGCATCTATTTCTTCTGCTTTCTCGTTGGCTTCTTGTTCAATGAAAGCCATCATGTGCTTAATCTATAAGGAAAAAGGTATTTTATTTTTCAATTCAACAAAAGAAAATACAATTATCTTTCCTGATTCACTCAATAATCATTTATTGAAAGCATATCATGCACTGAATACAAACACGTATATGTAACAGTTTCTACCCTACAGAAAACAGTCTGGAGTTTGTTCTAGCACACTGACAAAATGCAACATTCAATAACACAAACAGGTCATCATCCTACTCTCAAGCAGCTTGAAATACACAGGAGGATGGCTACATACCTCCCTCTACCTCACACTCTCCATCCAGTATCCTCTTTCTCTTCTCCATCCCTAATGAAATGTTTTCAAAAGCCAAGCACACTTAATCTTTTAACTTTTTTTAAAAAAGATTTATTTATTTATTTGCAAGTCAGAGTTACAGAGAGAGAGGAGACAAAGAGAGGACTTCTATCTGATGGTTCACTCCCCAACTGGCCGCAACAGCCGGAGCTGTGCCGACCCGAAGCTAGGAGCCAGGAGCTTCTTCCCGGTCTCCCATGCAGGTGCAGGAGTCCAAGGAATTGGGTCATCTTCTACTGCTTCCCCAGGCCACAGCAGAGAGCTGGATCGGAAGTGGAGCAGCCAGGACTAGAACTGGCACCCATATGGGATGTCAGCACTGCAGGCGGCAGCTTTACCCGCTACGCCACAGTGCTGCCCCTTAACCTTTTAACTTTCTTACATCCTACTCTCAATACACTTCAAGGCCCCCTCTCTCTCTGAATGCAGTCTCATAAAGTGACAGTCTCCTTGCCCTTGAATCTTGATATTGATGTTTTTAAAATTTTATTTATTTAAAATGTGGACAGAGAAGGAAAGGGGGGAAGAGGAATACAGAGGGAAGGAGAGGAATACTATCTATCCACTGGTTCATACCCAAATGCCTCCAACAGTCAGGGCTGGGTCAGGCTGAAGCCAGGAGTTAAGAATTCCATCTTGGTCTCCCACATGGGTGGCAAGAGCCCAATTACTTGGGTCATTACCTGCTACCTCTCAGGCTAAACCCACTGCACCACAACGCCCACCCCAATCTTACTTGATCTTTCATCATAACTTAATACAATGACCATCTTTCCCTTCTTGAATAATCTCTTCCTTAGCTTCCATAACTTCTCCCCTGCTCTCCTTAGTTCTATGGGGCCATTCTCTTCTTCCTCAGCCTCCTAGACAGCTTTCTGGACAACCTACTGATAGTAACCTGAGTTCAACCCAATCAATATTAACTGTTTATCAGTCCTCTCCCCACCTCTCACTTTGATCTCTGTCTCGGGGACTTAGCATCAACATCTTACTTTGCTTCCTTCTACCTCAGTCCTCACATCCAATCAGCTAGCTAAGTCCTAGCAATTCTCTCTTCTACTAGTTCAATTTGCCCACAATGTTCCATCCTTGGAGATACTACTCTAGTCCTCACCCATCATTTCTCACTGGAGTTGTTACAGCTTCCAAATTTCTTTCCCTACCACCAATCCTCTACCAATCTACACTGCAATGACAGATCCTTTCAAAATGCCCATGATGAGGTGAGCATTTGGTGCAGTGGCTGGGAATGCCCAAATGCCATATCTGAGCACCTGATTCAATTCCCAGTTCATCTATTTCTGATCCAGCTTCCTGCTAACATGCATCCTGGAAAGAAACAGATAACAGTTCAAGTACTTGGACCCCTGCTAACCCATGTGGGAGACTCACATTGAGTTCCAGGCCTGGCTTCAGCCTGGCTGCTGCAGACATCTGGGAAGTAAACCAGTAAATGGAGGATTTCTTTCAGTCTGTTTCCATGACTTTCAAATAAAAATGCAATTTTTTTTAAAAAAAATGCCTATCTTACCCTGCATCACTCTACCCCCACTAAGACAAAATGCAAAGATTTCAGAAGATCCTCTCATCACTGCTATATTTTACACATCACATGAAACAAATCCCCTGCTCACCACTCCTCAGACCACCTGCTCCTGCAATAGCAAATCTATTTAACTTCCTTGACCTCATCATTTTCTTTCTTATCTCTAAGACTTCAAACACATTCTTCCTTCCAGTTGGCATATTCTTTTATTTATTTATTTTGCCAGAGATAGACAGTGAGAGGGAGAGACAGAGAGAAAGGTCTTCCCTCTGTTGGCTCACTCCCCAAATGGCCACTATGGCCGGCGCGCTGTGCTGATCCGAAGCCAGCAGCCAGGTGCCTCCCCCTGGTCTCCCACACGGGTGCAGGGGCCCAAGCACTTGGGCCATCCCCCAATGCCTTCCCAGGCCACAGCAGAAAGCTGTGGCTGGAAGAGGAACAACCGGGACCAGAACCCGGCGCCCAAATGGGATGCCGGCGCCACAGGCGGAGGATTAGCCAAGTGAGCTACAGCACCGGCCCCCAGTTGGCATATTCTTACTATCCCTCTTCATCTAGCTAACATTTCAGGCCTTTGCTCACTTAATTGTTAACTTCTTTGGGAAATCATTCCTGATTCTCTCATGTATGCTTATCTCAGACACTCTACATCCTATCTACCACAGTGCCTAAGCATATTTGTAAATATTTGTTTATACATTCCTACCCTCAACTCATCTATAAGCAAGGAATTTCCTAAAGAGTTGTAGATCACTGGCTACAATTGGAGAATAAGGTCCACTTATTCTGAATGGAGCCTGAGAGATGGTCTTTTACATCCAGAACACAGAATAATCAACACCACAGCAGGTATTCAATAAACATTCATGAGTAAATGAAAATCTGGAGTTTCAAGCCTTCTGAGTAGTACAGGGCATCCCAGGTACTTTCCAGGGTCCCACAGTCTAAAAACAAGTCCCAAAGCAGCTTCTCTATCTAAAAATATACCATAAATCTAATATACACATAGTTGTGCAAAAGTGAGTCAGTGCTATCGTGCAGCACGTTAAGCCACTGTATGGACACCAGCATCCCATATCCCAGTGCTGGTAAGTCCCATCTGCTCTGCTTCCAATCTAGCTCCATGCCAATGCGCCAGGCAAAGCAGTAGAAGATGGTCCAAGTACTTGGGCCCCTGCCACTCACATGAGTTCCTGGCTCTTGTCTTCAGTTTGACACAGCCTGGCCATTGACACCATTTGGGGAGTGAACAGTGGAAGGAAAATCTGTAACTGCCTTCCAAATAAATAAATCTAGAAAACAAAAATACAAGCTCATAGCATCAAGATCTTAAGATACATAGAAAGTTTTTTTTTTTTTTTAATCAAAATCCTTAGGAGCCACTCTACTTTTGAGGTGCCAAAAAATTATAACTAGAGCCTATGGTATAGACACTTCAACTTTTTTCTTTAAAAAACAATCTTTTTTTTTTAAGATTTATTTATTTGAAAGGCAGAATTACATAGAGGGAGAGAGAGAGAGATCAATTTTCCATCTGGTGATTCACTCTCCAAATGGTTGCAACAGCCAGAGCTGGACCAACCCAAAGCCAAGAGCCAGGAGCTTCTTCCAGGCCTTCTATGTGGATACAGCGCCCAAGAACTTGGGCCATTTTCTGCTGCTTTCCCAGGCACATTAGCAGGGAACTGAATTTGAAGTAGAACCCATATGGGATGCCTGCACCACTGGTGGCAGTGTTACCTGTTATGCAACATTGCTAGCCTGATACTTCAACTGTTATAAAACTGCAGGCAGGCCTTGAAATATGTGGAGCATCTAATCCACAGCTCTATGTATGGAAAATCACTAACCTCATGTAAGGAATTAGCCCCCACAGATGGTATGCATGTGATCATGGTGAGGAATAGCATCTCTACAAATGCAGTTTGAAGCCTCACTAAGCTCACTCTGTCTGGATTTTTTTTTTAAATGGGCATTTTATATTTTTTAATTTTTTAAAAAAATTTTAAATGGGCATTTTATATTTTTTAATTAATTTTTAATTAATTTGAAAGACAGAGTTACAAACAAAGAGAGGGAGAGACAAAAGAGAGAAGTTTTCCATCTGCTGGTTCACTCCCCAGATGGCTGCAATGGCCAGAGCTGGAGGGATCTGAAGCAGGAGCCAGGAGCTTCATCAATGCCTCCCACATAGGTGCAGGGGCCCAAGCAGTTGGGCCATCTTCTACTGCTTTCCCAGGCCATCAGCAGCGAGCTGGATTGGAAGAGGAGCAGGAGGGACTGGAACTGGCACCCATATGGGGTGTCAGTGCCACAGGCAGAGGCTTAACCCACTCCACCACAGCGTGGGCCCCTGGAATTTTTAAAGTAGTTTAAGTACAATAATCAAAAGTGGTGTTTATAAATGCTACAAGACAAGTTTGGCCTTTAAAGGTGAACCCTGATTCAAACCTGTATTATCTGCTTTTATCACTCCTGCTGTACTCTCAGCTACCAGATTTGACCAGAACAGCATAGCCTAGAGCAAAACACAGATTTTAACGCAGGTCAGAGAAGCATATTTACAGTCAACCAAGAGTTCTATGAAGAAAAATAATTTCAACCCCTTAAAGATATTCAACTCCATCCCAAAGGCAGAAAACAACTGACTTTTCAACAATACTTTCTTCTTCCTGTTAACCCAGTAATTAAGTTTTTTGGATTCCTTAAAAAATTTGATGAAATAAATGATCACACTCCTCACATAGAAAAGCAAATATGTACAAATATTTTAATATAATGGGGACAAGGCCAGGGAATTCTGGATTATAAAGCACCTCCTAGGTTCTTGTCCTATTCACCTGTGAGAGTACAGTGAACAAAAAAGTGCTGCTCACAAAGGTTACACAAATCATGGAACAGCAGAGAAGACAGACAAAATTTCTTTACCCTTTCAATTTTATATAAGGAAAAAGCAATCTTTTGGTCTAGATCCCAAGAAAATACACGGCATTACCTTCACACTACATTTGAGGACGCCTCAGTCTTCAATAAACATAACAAGGCAGGAAAACAGGAATAAGAGGATGAAAATTAGTATCGTGACAACTGAGACAATTTAGAAGGCACTGCACCTTTCCACTGCATCAAGTTTTTCCTACACTAAAAATCAGAAGCAGTGACAAATATTCAAAAACCCCACTGTTCTAGAGGATTCCTTAAACTTCTCCATAGATGGTATTTTTACCATCCTCATTTCCCCTTTGTGATTAATGAGGAAATACCTCACTCGTTAGTGCATATTAGGTTTAGAAAAAAAAAAAACGGAAAGACATTTTCATGGGAATGGAAATATCGAACAAAAGACCTTTTTATTGCTCATCTAAGAAAATTCATGAGCCGGTGAGTGTGCTTTAGTCAGAGAATTGTGCTCTACTTCAGGAAAGGAGGAGGGAGGGTTAGTTCTCTCAACTACACGGATATTAAACCGCAGCCTTAAACTACCTTCTCTCAAAACCTACCAGCAATCAAATACAGGACCCTGGTTTTAGGCTATCGGCAAGACAGATGGAAACCACTTGTCACGTTAGTTACAAATCCACCAACGCCGCCACATTCTCCAAAGAGGCCTCTGCGTTGTAATATTCCTAATACCCACAAACTTGAAGGCAGGGCACATTTTTAAAAACTAGTTTCCCGGGACTGATTATAACCTTTCACAGTGGACATGTATGCTCACGACTTTCACACAATATCCACAAACTGACTCACCTACAGGTGAGTCCCAAACAGGTGCTGGGGCTCATAAACGTAGGGAAAAAGAGCTTTTGTGTTTGACAAATATTAACACACAAACTAGATTAATTACGACAGAGGAGACGCCACCAAGAGGAAGATGAACACTTCTTAAAGACAATGACCTCAAAATAACATTGGGAGCTGCTCTCCCTCCCCACGCAGTTTCTTCGCTTTCGTAGGCCGTAAAACCTTCCTTCAGGATTAAATATCAAGTAGACGCTGTTTTCAACCTAAATCTCAGCTCCATTAAGCATAGCGAGTAGCCGAGGCGGCCGCCCACGAGGAATGGCCTTCAGCAGGCGGCTAGAAGGCAAGCAGGCAGGGCGCAAAACCCGAGCAGAAGTCACCTGAACTGCGGAGTAACTTAGGACCCGGGGACTCGGGGTGAGGACCCTCCCGCAGGTCCTCGCCCGCGCCCCCCCCCAACCCCCCCACCCCCGAGCCAGACTCCAGCCCTCCACCTCCGAGAACTAACCCAACTCTCACCTGCTTTTGCACGTCTGCATCGCTGAGGGCCATGGCGAAAGCGATACTAGGCCGATGGTCCCCACTGCAGGCACGATACGAAATGCTGACTGAACAGAAGAGGAAAATTCCGGAGCGCCCTTCGGCTCCCTGTACTTATAACTCAAGCTTCCGGTTCCTTCTGGGTGACCGCGCAGCCCATCCCTATGAGCCTTCTCAACCAATGGGAAGAGAGTAAGGCCAGGGAAGTCCCACCTCCCCCCCCCCCCCCGCCCCATCCCGCTTTCTGTGACAGGCGCATGTGCAGTGGGCTCCGCCGGAGTCCTTTTAATTCCTAGCTCGTGACCACTGTTAAGTTTTCCTGAACCGCCTGATTTGCCGTAGGAAGGATAGAGGAAGAGAAGCTCCTGGGTCTCAAATTAGTTGAGCTGTTTGGATTTCTTCAACCCTGCAGCCCTTGCATTTTTTTTAAAGTTTAAATATTTTATTAATAACCAAACCAGAATTTGTTGTAATTTTCCTTTCTTAGCGTTAATGGGAAAAGCTTATAAATATTTTATTTATTGCTATGGGAAGCCATGGATTTGAACTGGGCACCTGTAGTAGGACAAATCAATATAGATTAATCACAGTAACTAAGCTTTAGTTGGTTGCAATAGGCTTTTTTTTTTTTTTTTTTTTTTTTTGACAGGCAGAGTGGACAATGAGAGAGAGAAACAGAGAAAGGTCTTCCCTTACCGTTGGTTCACCCTCCAATGGCCGCTGCGGCCGGCACACAGCACTGATCCGAAGCCAGGAGCCAGGTGCTTCTCCTGGTCTCCCATGGGGTGCAGGACCCAAAGACTTGGGCCATCCTCCACTAGCCGGCGCCGCAAGGTGGAGGATTAGCCTAGTGAGGCACGGCGCCGGCCTGCAATAGGCCTTGTAGCCAATTAACTAGGTTGTAACCAATTGACTGGTTGATTGACTAAGCTGTCACCAGTTAAGTCGCTTTCTATCCTCACTTCCGTTTTTCTATAAATGCTGTCTGAGAACTTCGTTGTTTAGAGTTTCTCAGAACTTTCTCTGTTTCTGGAAGCCTCCTGACTTGGAAATATATACATATATACACATTTATATATAATATTATGTTATTATATATTTGTGTTATATGGTAGATTTGGGATCTGCAAGGAGAGAAGGCCTATACTTCTGGGAATGGAGAGTCCCTACTTGTACTTCCGGGGAAGAAAAGTCCTTGTCAAGGTCCCCACAGGTGCCTAAAGATCAACCAGTGAGGATCAGACCTGTCTCAACCTTTAACCCCCACGCCCTGTATCTATAAAAGGAGCCCTCCCAACCTCTGACACTCGACTTCCCCGGCCCCCGCTCTGTTGCTCTGTTGGAACTGGTGAACCTCGCCCGGGAGCAGAATCCCAATAAAAGCTTGTGAATTAATTGATTCATCTGCCTGGGAAGATTTGTTACGCCCCTGACACCTTGCATTAGAGTCATTTATTATGTGTAATTATAATACGTTAATATTATATAATTTTTTGTTTTACTTTGCTCAAATAAATTATGAATTTGTTTAATAAATTTGCTTCTTAAAATTATTAGTGGATTTTATTTTGGGAATGGTTTTAGCTTTACAGAGAAATTGAGCAAGATAGAACAGAGTTACAGTGCTGGCATTTAACCCGTCTTGGACACCAACAGCCCAGCTTCTGACTCTGGCCTCCAGCTTATATGGACCCTGGAAGGCAGCAGTGATGGCTCATTAGCTGGATTCCTGCCTCCTGGCCTAACCCAGAGCTTGTGAGCATATGGGGGAGTAAACCAGCAGGTGGACACTCTTTGCCTATGAAATTAAAAAAGAAAAAAAGACCCTAAAGATTCTCTATAGCCTTCTCTGCCTCACACAGTTTCCTGTATTATTAACATCTTACATTATTACAGTACATTTGTTACAATTAACAAATGTATTTTGTTAAGAAATGTATTTTGTCAATGTATTAACTAAAATCCAGAGTTTATTCTGATCAGTTTTCACCCTATGCCCTTTTTGTGTTCCGGAATCCCATCCAGAAAACCACATTACATTTAGTCATGTCTTTTTACGCTTCTCTTGGCTGTGACAGTTTCACACTTGTTTTTGAATACCTTGATAGTTTTGAGGAGTGCTGGTTAGGTATATAAGTAGGATGTGCCTCTTCTGGAATTCTTGTCATTTTTAGCTGGGATTTTGGGTTTGGGGGAGGAAGATCATGTTCATCTGTCTAATCAAGCATACATGCTGTCAACATTTTTGACTTGCTGTCAGTTTTTGATCACTTGAATGAAGCAGTGCTTGTTAGCTTCTGCCAATGTTAAATTATTCTTTTGTCCCCCTTTGGAAGGTGGTCGCTGTGTGAAATCCACACTTAATGTAAAATATCTTTAGTGTAAAATATCTTCATAAGTTTGGAATTCTTCTGAGAATACATTTTTCACCACTCTCAGAACTAATTTAGAGGACAATTAGGACAGAAATCCCCCTGGGCTTGTTTGCATTCTTGTTCTTTGGATTTACTCCAGACTTCATTATTTTTCCCCAACACCATAAGCAAAAGTTTTTTGAAAACTTCTTTATCTTTAGAGTACATGCTAGTAGTAGAGTTATGGGTCGAAGAGTATACGCTTTTGGGGCCAGTGCTGTGGTGTACCAAGTAAAGCTGCCATTTGCAGTGCCAGCATCCCATATGGGTGCTAGTTCAAGTCCTGGCTGCTCCATTTCAGATCCGGCCCTCTGCTTTGGCCTGGGAAACCAGAAGAGGAGGCCCAAATCTTTGGGCCCCTGCACTTATGTGGGAGACCTGGAAAAATCTCCAGGTTCCTGGCTCTGGCCATCGTGGCCATTTGGAGAGTGAACCAGCAGATGGAAGACCTTACTCTCTCTGCCACTGCCTCTATAACTCTGCCTTTCAAATAAATAAATAAATATTTTTAAAAAATGTATACACTTTAAAAATTTGTATTTATTTTTTAAAGATTTATTTTGAAAGAATTTCAGAGAGAGAGGGAGAGAGAGATCTACCTATGTGTAAATTTGTCCTCTTATTTAAAAAGAAAAAAGTACTCCTCATTTTGTTTGAAAGATAGAGACAGAGACAGATCTTCATCTGCCGGTTCACTCCCTAAATCCCCACAACAGCCAGGGATAAGCCAGGCTTAAGGTGAGCCCAGAGGGCCAGCGCCGCAGCTCAATAGGCTAATCCTCTGCCTGCGGCACCAGCACCCCAGGGTTGGGGCGCCGGATTCTGCCCCGGTTGCTCCTCTTCCAGTCCAGCTCTCTGCTGTGGCCCAGGTCCTTGGGCCCTGCACACACATGGGAGACCAGGAGAAGCACCTGGCTCCTGGCTTCGGATCAGCGCGGTGTGCCAGCGGCCACTGGGGAGTGAACCAACAGAAAAGTAAGACCCGTCTCTCTCTCACTGTCCACTCTGCCTGTAAAAAAAAAAAGGAGCCCAGAGTTCAATATGGGTCTCCCTTGTGGGTTTTAGGGACCCAACTACTTAAGCTCCCATCTGCTGCTTCCCACAGGATGCACCAGCAGGAAAGAGTCAGCAGCCAAGGAACTGGGACTTAAAGTAGGTACTCTGATATGGGACGTGGGTGTCCTAAGCTGCACCTTTACAGCTGTGCCAAATGCCTGCCCCTAATTTTTCCTTTAAATGAGAGTGGTACGAATATTTCTAAGGCTCTTAATACCTGTTGCCAAATTCTTTTCAGCTGTATGGTGTACAACATTCCTTATAATATATGACAGATTGGTACATGTACTTGACAAGACTAATAATGTTGGACAAGGGAAGGATTTAGGCACAAGACAGTATAATTAACACAGCAATAGAAATCCATGCAAATGATACTAAATCAATCAATATTCTCAGCAACTAGGCTAAGCCAGACAATAGAATCACTTGTTTCATTTTGTTAGTCTTTGCATTAATGGTTTTGTGAGACCTGAGCCAGGATCAAGGTGTAACTATTTTAAATTAGGCCTCCATCTTGTAACTTGGGCCTGACCAGGCCCTGAACCCTAAGCCAGAAGCTCCTAAAAGTAAATAAATGAACTCTCCTTGCAATAAACTCTCCTAGCAACAGCTGATTAACAGATAACAGAGAAATACGTAGAGTTCCTGGTGTCTTCTCAGTGCAGATAAGGTGATTGATAGCTACCTGAGACCCTGCAGTTCAGCATGTACACCCCAGCAGCTCGGACCCTATGCTTCGGCCAATCAATTCAAAAGGCATCAACCCCAAAGCCATCCAACCACCTTTAATAGGTCCGCCCCCGCCACTGGATGTACTAATCAATTCTAAGAGATGTCCTTTGAATTTCCCTCGGGATGAGATGATTTGCTAAATGGTACCATGATGTATATAATGTCTCTGAAAACCCTATGAAAACCCTGTTAACTGAAGGGTCGGGGCTCTCAATTCAGACCCACTGCATCGGTGTTGATTGAGAGTCCAGGCCCGGACCTGCAATAAAACTCTCGTGTGCTTTACAGCAATATCAGCTCCTTGGTGGTCTTTGGGGACAACTGAACTGGGCATAACAGTTTCATTCTTCACTGTCTGGGAAGACAGATTTATGATGTTTCCGTAGTGCTTCTGGGTCAGGATAAAGTGGTATTGACTCATTTGGATTACAGTCCCTCTTACCATGTATTTTTTTAAAAGATTTATTTATTTATTTGAAAAAGTTACATAGAGAGAGAAGTAAGGCCGAGAAAGAGAGAGAGAGAGGTCTTCCATCTGCTGGTTCACTCCCCAGTTGGCTACAATGGCCGGAGCTGCACCAATCTGAAGCCAGGAGCTTCTTCCAGTTCTCCCATGCGGGTGCAGGGGCTCAATGACTTGTGCCATCTTCTACTTCTTTTCCAGGCCATAGCAGACAGCAAGATTGGAAGTGGAGCAGCTGGGACTCGAACCAGCGCCCATATGGGATACCAGCACTGTAGATGGTGGCTCTACCCACAGCACCAGCCCCATTGTCATGTATTTTTACAGTATCCTGCAAATGACTGGGTTTGGGGAATGCAAGAAACAATCTAACACTTGGAATAGAAGAGCATTGTATAAATCAACTATCTTCTGTTTTTGGAAAACAGTTGATATTTATTATTATTTTGAAACATTAGGAAATACAAAAAAGTGGGATGGGCATTTGGCCTAGCAGTTAATCCCATTTAATGCCCTCATACGAAGAGGGCCTGGGTTCCAGCCCTGCCTGCTCCCCATTCCAACTGCCTGCTAATGCACACACCAGGAGGCAGCAGGTGCTGGCTCAATTACTTGGGTTCCTGTCAGACACCTGGGAGTTCTGGATTGAGTTCTGAGTTCCTGGCTTTGTCCCGGCACAGTCCTGGTTGTTGCTGGTATTTGGGAAGTGAACCAGCAAACAGAAGATTTGTATTTGTCTCTGTCTCTCTACCTTTCAAAGAAATGAAAATAAATAAGTTAAAATACAAAAAGTATAAAGAAAAAAATCACTATCTTCTAAAATTAACAATTAGCATTTGTCACATTTACTTTAGGACCTCATTTTAAGTAAATTGCATAGTTAATATCCTGTTTGGAGCAGCCTCTTCTTTCGCCTTGTTCCTGCTTGTTGCAGAGACAGCCTCTGCGGTGTTTTTGCTGAATCACCAAGGAGCAAGCCAGCCCTTGTCTGATGAGAATGTGGTAAACTTTGCAGACATCTCTGCAGTGAAAAACAAACTATGAGACGCCATCCCTCAGCATCTTTGAGGGATTGGTTCCAGCACCCTTCCTAGATACCAAAATCTGTGGGTGTTCAAGTCCCTTGGATAAAGTGATACAGTAGTTACATAGAACCTATGCATGTCCAACAGCCTACCTCAAATAATACCCTAATAACCAAACAATACCCAGTATAATGCAAATACTATGCAAATGTGCTGTATTGTTTAGGGAATCATAAGAGAAATAAGTCTGTTCATGTGCAGCACTTTTGGTTTTTTTCCAAATATTTTCAATCTATAATTGGTTGACTGCACCTGTGGATACAGAGGGCCTACTCTGCGTGTAATGATGGAGCCTTTGCTGATTTTCTAAAGCAAATTTCTATCTTAGCTTAGTTCTTGAAGAAAAACTTTGTTTAAAGCAGATTTTGCTTCTCCAAAATCGTTGGCCTAGATTCCTATTGGTTTGTCAACAAGAACAGGGCTTATTCACTCAAGATCTCATCTACTTGCATGTTGGTTAACTGGAAACTGATTCAACAGTACAGATGAGCTAACTCTTAAGTTTGTTTGCTGAAGAGCACAGAGAGGGAAAGACTTATGGATAAATGTAAATTATCTTTGCTTTTAAATATTGGGATTAATTTTAAGAGAAAAAAATCTAGCTGAAAATACTAACTAATTTATGTGCCTGTACTTTTTGCCTCTTTCCAACCAAATATGTGAGTGACTTAAAACCTAGATGCCAGGGTGCTGCTTGAGATGCCATCTCCCCAGATAGAGTGCTGTTCTCAGCCCCTGTGTTTCTGATCTGGCTTCCTGGTGATGTGGACCCTGGGAAGTAGCAGGTGGTGGCTCAAGTAGTTGGGACCCTGCCATCCACACAGGTGCTTCAGATGTTGTCCAGGGCTCTTGGTTTTGACCTGGTCAAAGCTATTGTGGGTATTTGGAGAATGAACCAGTAGATGGAAGATCTGTTTCTTTCAAATAAAATGAAAACAAGTAAGTAAATCTTAAAAAATCTAGATGGCATCAGGTCACTCCCCAGTTTACTGCCCTCTGGTGTCTTCTATTCATTCCCGAACACCTTCCAGCTGGGCCTCTGTCAATGCCAACCTGTTCTGGTTTTGCCTACTGCCTGTTTCATCACTCTTCTTCCTTTCGCTCACTGCCTCTTAGCTTTCCTGGCTTCCTTTCAGTTCCTTACATACATCAAGCTTTTTGCCTGAGAAGTTCTTTCCCTCCATATACCTTGTTTTCATTCAAGTCTAAACTTAAAATTTTCCCTTTATCAGAGCCGGCACTGTGGCATAGTGGATAAAGCCACCGCCTGCAGTGCTGGCATCCCATATAGGCACCAGTTCAAATCTCAGCTGCTCCACTTCCAACCCAGTTCTCTGCTGTGGCCTGGGAAGGCAGTAGAAGATGGCCCAAGTCCTTGGGCCCTGTGTCCATAAGGGGGACCCAAAGGAAGCTCCTGGTTCCTGGCTTCAGATTGGCTTAGCTCTGGCCTTTGCAGCCATTTGGAGAGTGAACCAGCAGATGGAAGACTTCTTTCTCTCTGCCTCTGCCTCTCTGTAACTCTGCTTTCAAATAAATAATCTTTAAAATAATTTATTTATATACAATATTTTCCTTCAGGTCAGGTCAGGTCAGGTGCTTTTCCTGACCACCCTTTCATTTATGTATTCTAGCCTGTTTGTTACAGGTACATGCAACCATTTTACACTTTTGTTTTCTTTTCCCCCTGGTTTTCCAACTAGGATGATAGCTTCACAACAGGGATCATGTCTGACCTATCAATTTTTGCTAGCATTCAGCTCACTGCCTGGGACAAAGCAGGTATTTGCCAAAAAAATCAATGAATGTGAATGAATAAAACAACTGGAACTAGAATGTAGATTCCATAGTTATAACAGACTGTAGGCAAGAACACTTTATTATCTATTAAAATCTGTCAAAAAAATCCCCAAATCATAAATTGCTATTACTAAAGTCACATAAGTTCTGTAAGAGGACTACATTACTTTTAAAATTCTTTCTGTTCAAAATTGGTTGACAATTGTGGACTTTCTATTCAGTTCCATTGACATACATATCTATTCTTACAGTATACCTTCACAAAAATTAAAAAAGAAAACCCAAACTGAAATCAATCTGAAATGAACCTAATCATATATTAAATTGATAGCCCAATTGTAAAGAAAAATGAAGCATTACATTTGACTTCTTGGGAAAGTTTTATTGAGACAAAATTTATATGGCCGGCACCGTGGCTTAACAGGCTAATCCTCCGCCTTGCAGCGCCGGCACACCGGGTTCCAGTCCTGGTTGGGGCACCGGATTCTATCCCGGTTGCCCCTCTTCCAGGCCAGCTCTCTGCTATGGCCCGGGAAGGCAGTGGAGGATGGCCCAAGTCCTTGGGCCCTGCATCCCATGGGAGACCAGGAGAAGCACCTGGCTCCTGGCTTTGGATCAGCGCGATGCGCCGGCTGCAGCAGCCATTGGAGGGTGAACCAACGGCAAAAAGGAAGACCTTCCTTTCTGTCTCTCTCTCACTGTCCACTCGGCCTGTCAAAAATAAATAAATGAATAAATAAATAAAGTACAGGAAGAATTTCCTAGCGGAAGACTGTTTAAAAAAAATTTATATAGAAAACAGTATAGACCTTAAAGGTACAGCCAGGGGGCCAGTGCGTGGCTTAACAGGTAAAGCCATCGTCTTCAGCACCAGTATTCTATATGGACATTGGCTCGAGTCCTGGCTGCTCTACTTTCCATCCAGCTCCCAGCTAATGCCTGGGAAAGTAGCAGAGGCCCAAGCACTCTCCCTACATGGGAGACCTAGAGGAAGTTCCTGGCTCCTATCTTCAATCTGGTCCATCTCCTGCTATTGCAGCCATTTGGGGAATGAACCAACAGATGGAAGATTTCTCTATCTCTCTAACTCTACCTTTCAAATAAAATATAAATCTATTTTTAAAGATTTATTTTATTTATTTGAATTACAGAGAGAGGTAGAGACAGAGAGGTCTTCAATTCAGGTTGATCTTGTGGTGCAGGGCTCAAGCCCCTGTCTGCAATGCAGCATCCCAAATGAGCACAGGTAGGAGTCCCCGTGGCTCCACTTCCCATACAGCTCCCTGCTAATACGCAGTGGGAAGCAGTAGAACGTGGCCCAAGTGCTTGGCCCCTGCACCACGTGGGAGACCAACCTGGCCCAGCCCTGGCCATTGCAGCCATTTGCAGAGTGAACCAGGGGATGAAAGATCCCTCTTTAACGCTGCCTTTCAAAAGAATCTTAAAACAAGGAATGGATCGCTGCTGTGGGAGTGCCTTCGGGACGTTCCCTCTGCTATAGTGATTCCCCCTTCAAGTACCATCTTTCCCAGACATGGGTT
The DNA here is from genome assembly GCF_033115175.1 of Lepus europaeus. Classification (NCBI taxonomy): domain Eukaryota; kingdom Metazoa; phylum Chordata; class Mammalia; order Lagomorpha; family Leporidae; genus Lepus; species Lepus europaeus. The sequence goes on from NC_084832.1 coordinate 85,185,189, forward strand.
TGGCGACTTCGCAGCTCTTTAATTGTTGACTTATGTAACCCGTTTGCACACACTGAAACTTAGTAACACGTCTGTAGAACTGATACACTCAGTCCCTGCACAGGGATTAGCCGTTCAATTATCCCAGCTGCTCTCCTAGACCCTGTAACTGGAAATGAATTAGGGAGCAGGAACTTCCCTGGTCTCGGGAATCACAGATTTAAGGACCGCCTGGGAAGAACCGACTAGGGGCGGGGTTGGTTCTTCAGGTCACTTCCGCCTGAAGGAACCTCCATATCCCGATCGAGCCCGCTTCCGCTCAGAATAAACAAGCCGCCCCCTTCCGGCGCTCTCCGGCGCCCTTGATCCGCCCGGACGCCGGCGGTGACGCAAGCACGCCGGGGTGACGGAAGCACGCGGGGTGACCTCACCCTCCAACATGGCGGCGGCGGTAGATTAGGGCCACGGGTCGGAGCAGCCACCGCCGCTGAGGGACCCTGTTGGAAACAGCCGCCGCCGCCGCCGCCGCCGCCGCCTCTTTCATCTCTTCTGGGCTAGGGGCCAGGGCCAGGTGAGGGGAGTGGGATTTCGGGCAGGTAGAACTGGGTGAGGCGGCGACTTTCACTTGGGTCTGGGTAGGAAGGTGTCCAGACTATACCGAACCACCGACCGCCCATGGCTCCGACGACGTGTGAGTGTTGTGGTGTGTTTATACGTGTGCACGTACGTGTGTATGTAAGTGAACGGTGCCTCGCCACCCGAGGGTCCCCCGAGGCGGCCCGTCGGCGTCCCACCGGACTTGTCCAGCGTGGTCCGGCTGCAGCCGCTTGTTGAGCGCGGCTGCTGCCGCTTGCGCCGCCCGCCCGCCCGCCGCTCAGAACTCGCCCTTGCTCTACAGTGCTTCTCTTCCCCACGAATGGCTTCACGTGCAAAACCCGGGTCTATTTTTAGGGCCAGGCTGCGGAACGTGGGCTTCTTTTTGGTCAAAGAAGAGTGGTTTTTTTTTTTTTTTTCATACGATTCAGTTAGAAAGATTATAGATTATGGGTTATTAACGCTGCCAGCCCTGGTCGTTTTTTCTTACAGATTGTTAGAAATCTGTTTCCCAGCCTTAATTCCCTGTTGTTCTGACACCCATTCGTTTTCCAGTAAAGCCTGCTTTTTTTTTTTTTTTTTTTAACCCTGGAGGCAATTCGGTTCCCACGTAGTCGTTTTTTCCTTTGCTTCTATCCGCTCCACAGCCACAGAGATCCCAAGTTTCTTGCCTTCATAACCGACTGTGAGGGAGAATACCTAGATTTTCTGTTTGGGGCTTTAACCTAGGGGTGAAAATCGGACAAATCTGGCCAGTTGTACACATGCTGTTGACTGATAACTTTGTTTAGCTGTTAACCACTCCCGGTAGAAATGTTTGTTTATTGAAAATAGCTATTCCACCGTGCTTGAGAGTTTTGAACGAAACTGACAGTACCCTCTTTTGCTTTATGATGTAAAACAAGACTGAAAATACTTTTGCAAAATTGTCAGTAAAATTTCCCGTTTAGGTTTGGTGTAAACCAGAATTTTGCTCTCTGCCCTGACTTGTTGTGTGACCTTGGATGAGTTGCCACACCCTTCACATACTTTTTTTTTTTTAAATCCTCCAGAAAATTAAGCAGGCATGTACTTCCTACATGCGGTTGGGTAAATGTACCCTGTGAGTTGGAAATATTTAGCCATTATGAACTACTCTTCATTTGCTACAAGGCAGTTAAAGATTTTGAAATTTATTTTTTTCTGGTCGGGTACTATCATAAATATTTTTTCTAAAAACTCATTTTTTTAATGTGGAGACTTGTATGCTAGTAATTGAATTCAGTGGTAGGATGTGCAAGATTGAGTCCATACAGTTTTGTAAAGGAAAAAAATAGTGTGTTCAGTAATATATCACTGTTAGTGTTTATTAAATGTTACACATACTGGACCGGTGCCATGGCTCGCTTGATTGATCCTCCTCCTGTGGCGCCAGCCGGCGCTGGGTTCTAGTCCCAGCTGCTCCTCTTCCAGTCCAGCTCTCTGCTTTGGGCCAGGAGGGTAGTGGAGGATGGCCCAAGTGCTTGGGCCCCTGCACCTGCATGGGAGACCAGGAAGAAGCACCTGACTCCTGGCTTCAGATTGGCGCAGTGCCAGCCATAGCAGCCATTAGGGGAGTGAACCTTTCTCTCTGTCTCTCTCTCTCTCACTGTCTATAACTCTACCTGTCAAATAAATTAAAAAATAAAAATAAAAAAAAAAAGTTGTACATACAAAGCTTTGAGGACTAGTGATTTCAAGAATAATCCAAGTTTTTGAAATTATTTTTCTTATGAAATATTTTGGACATACAAAATGAGTTTTAAACAGTATTTCAATCTTGCTTTTCTCATATTTCAGACTTGATTTTGATTCTTATCTTCCAAATAAGTTGTCACCAAGAGTTCTTGCTTAATATATATAACAGAGTTGGGACAGGGGGCTTATTTTCAGAGTAGCAGATTGTTAAACAGTTTTATTGAGAAGTTACTAATATACTACATGACACAGTTGTACAGTTTAGATTTTATTATATCCACAAAGTTGTGCAGCCATCACTCCCTCCAAAAAAACTGCATACCAATTAGCACATTCTTTTTTTTTGAAAAGCAGAGAGCACACGCATACTGTGCGCTAGGAGGCCAAGAGACAGATCCAGCGTCCACTGGTTCACTCTCCAAATGCCCACAACTGCAATAGCTGGACCCAGCCAAAGCCAGGAGCCAGAACCCAGGCCCTCTGATACTGGATGCGGGCATCCTAAGTGGTGTCTTAACTGCTGTACTTGTTATTTATTCCCACTTTCCTAGGCAACTACTTAGCTACTTTTTCTCTCTGAGTTTTTTTCTGTGAATTGTCTGGCCATTTCACATAAACAGTCTCACCTAGTATGTTAGCATTGTTTCCAGAGTTCATGTTGTAGGTATCATTTCATTCCTTTTTGTGGCTACATAATATTCATTCTATGGACATAGCCCATGTTTTTAATCTGCCAGTGGATGAGCAGCTATTTCCCCTTTTTGCGGCTTTGTGCATTCATGTGCAAGTTTTTGTGTCAACATGTATTTTTCATTTTTCTCTGACATATACCTAGTAGGGTAACAGAGTATGCAACTGAATTTTATGTCTTCCTTTTTCACAACCTGTGTACACACTTGGGAAGACTAATTATTGTGAAATTTTGTGAGAGAGGAGGGGGAGTGAGACATTCTTATGTGAGTACATTATCTGCCAATGCCAACTGCTGAGTGGATGTATTTGGGGGCCACTCTTAACAGATTAAACTAGTGTTTCAGTTAGGCATGTTTAACTGGAGAAAGATAGTCAACACTAGAGAACTAGTGTCTGCTGAGTTTTAAAAATGACACCTTCTTACTCAGTTGCATTTCTCAACAGGGCCTGGTAAATTTTTGCACTTTCATAATTTTTATTAGGGTTATTCTTTTGAAAAAGTCCTAGAATTTAATAGAAGTTAATAAAGTATGGATTAGAAATTACCATTATACTGGACTTTATGTTAATTTAAAAAAAATACCTATTAAGAGTACCCTGAGACTAAAAGATCTGATAGCCAAGAAACTTTGTTAATGTTTTAGTTCTGTATTTTTTATTTGAAAGTTTAAATTTTTTGTCCTTATAAATTTAAGATTATAGATATGTTTGTTAGTGATTGTTTTAACAATTTTACTACATTATAATTTTTATTTCAGTGAAAGGAAATGTTTTTAGAAAAACCAAAGAGGTTCCTGAAAATATTTAACTATTTAAGATGTGTTAAGTTTTAAGATGTTTCTGTTCTGGTTCTAAGAGGTTAAAGAATACAATATAGGTATGATATTCTAAGTTAGTATGTGTGACAGTATATGAATGCCATGTATTTATTGACCTGAGTTTTTGAGGAAAACCTGGTGTCTGTAAACCTCTGAGATTGAAATAGTTTTCATAATTCTGAGCTTTAGGATGTAAAATCATTTCTCAAGTTTCAGTGGGAATTGTCTGTGGGTTGGGACAGGCCTTCCCAGTGGTGCCATATATAGGTATACAGACTGTGTTCCGCACACCACCAGGTGGCGCCACTCAGTTTCTGCCATGTCATTCTTCCAGGAGAACAGTTCTTCCTGGGTAGCAAGCAGAATTGCCTCCGGTGTTTGGTGTCAAAGCATACCAACAAGAGAGTACTGCTTGTGTTAACTTTTTTCCATTTTGTTTGTGACAGCATTTAATATTGTAACTATACTTCAAGCAAAGGAGAGAGTTATAAAATAAAAACTTGTGCTTTTATTCTTGTCCTCCAAGTTTGTACTGCTGAGGTAACTGTTGTGAAGTTTGATTTGCTCTCTCCTAGTTGTATGGTATTCCTCATGTTTGTTTTACATTTTAACCAGATTGTGTCATACTATACTTATTACCTTGCAGAGTAAAGCCTGTTTTGTACCTGTTTCCAAGGCACATGACATACATAACTACTTCATTTCGTAAACATCTTCTTTGTGTTGCTGTGAATATGAGACCGGGTTGGGAAGTGGTACCTGTGAAACATGGGTCATCAGTGTAATTTGCACGGTCACGAACATTAGCCTCTGGGAATATATATTGATGTTGTCAGTGCCCAGCAATTCTGTGACTGTATCCCCCAGAGGAACCCCTGCATGTTCTTATAAAACACAGAACCCAAGATAAGAACCATCATGCAAAATAGTAAGCTAGCACAGTTAAAAAATAATGGATCAGATCTGTGTAATTGAGAGTATTCTTGGACACTGGTGAAAAATCAAGTTCTTGAATGATGATATGGTAATTATAAAAATGAACTAAGCTTAAAACAGTAAATATTCTTGGCTACAAATGTAGCACACACTTGTTTTATTCGCACAGCAGAAATCCCAGAACATGAACTGGGTTTATATTTAAGAATTGCATTTGGACAAGGAGGAAAAGGAAAGAGCTTTTTTCTCTTGTATTATGAAACATAGCTTTAAATGTAAATGTGGATAAAAGTAATTCTAGTTGAGTCATTGGGTTTTGTGTGTACACAGTGATCTCAACTTCCAATGATGACATTTTTATTTTTATTCAACACTATTCCTTTATTTTTATTACTTTATTTTGCTGGCTGAGAATTGCAGTAATAACATAGAATCAGAACAGTGAGAGGCAGCAACACAGATTGCAGTTCCCTGTTGCAAATTTGGTGTAATAGTTAACTTATATAGTCTCTGCCAGGGTAGTCCCTTTGATTCCTAAGTCAGTTTATATCCCCCGTCTTTAGCTTTTGAGTCTTAGTGCTTTTTTCATTGACTGCAAGGATGAAAATTTTTTCCCCTATAACTTGTTGATGCTGTAATTTGACTAGATTGTTTCGTGTTAAAGAACATTTTTTTCTTGGACTAACGCAACTATGTATGTATTCTCTTTTTTTTTTTTTTTTTTTGACAGGCAGAGTGGATAGTGAGAGAGAGAGAGAGAAAGGTCTTCCTTTTTTGCCGTTGGTTCACCCTCCAATGGCTGCTGCGTCCTGTGCATCACGCTGATCTGAAGCCAGGAGCCAGGTGCTTCTCCTGGTCTCCCATGCGGGTGCAGGGCCCAAGGACTTGGGCCATCCTCCACTGCCTTCCCGGGCCATAGCAGAGAGCTGGCCTGGAAAAGGGGCAACCGGGATAGAATCCGGCGCCCCAACCAGGACTAGAACCCGGTGTGCCGGCGCTGCAAGGTGGAGGATTAGCCTATTAAGCCACTGCGCCGGCCTTCTCTTTTTGTATTTCTGGTTTTAGTGTTGCTGCTGTTTAATATTCTTTAGAAATTTATTTTCATTTGAAATAGAGCTACAGACAGAGAGAGATGGACAGTCTTCCATCCATTAATTCATTCCCCAAATGCCCACAACAGCTAGGGCCTGGCCAGACTGAAGGCCAGGGACCAGGAATTCAAGCTGGATCTCCTTTGTTAATGGCATGGACTGAAGTACTTGAATCATCATCTGCTGCTTCCCAGAGTGCTTTTGCGGGAAACTGGTTCAGAATCGGAGTAACAGGCACTCATATATGGGATGTGGCATCCCAAATAGTGATTTAACTGTTGTGCTACATGCTGGCCTGGGTTGATGATACTTAATTACACTTTTGTGTATCAGGTAGCTGTCTCATCTCTATGTTATCTAAAGTCTTATGCAAAATTACATTTATTCTGCTGGTGCCGTGGCTCAACAGGCTAATCCTCCGCCTTGCGGTGCCGGCACACCAGGTTCTAGACCCAGTCGGGGTGCCGGAGTCTGTCCCGGTTGCCCCTCTTCCAGGCCAGCTCTCTGCTATGGCCCAGGAAGGCAGTGGAGGATGGCCCAAGTGCTTGGGCCCTGCACCCCATGGGAGACCAGGAGAAGCACCTGGCTCCTGCCTTGGGATCAGCGCAGTACGCTGGCCGCAGCGGCCATTGGAGGGTGAGCCAACGGCAAAAAGGAAGACCTTTCTGTCTCTCTCTCTCTCTCTCACTATCCACTCTGCCTGTCAAAAAAAAAAAAAATTACATTTATTCCTTCATTAAATGTTTGACTTTTCTGGTGTGTGTGTGTGTGTGTGTGTGTGGGGATATGATTTAGCATGTCTGAGATGGATGATAAAATGTTCTATTTTTTTTAAATAAGTATTTACTCTTTTAAAAAGAAGATTTATTTATTTGAAAAGCAGAGTTACAGGGGAAGGGGAGGGGAGAGCTTCCATCCTCTGATTCACTACCCAAATGACCCACAACAGCCAGAGCTGGGCCAAGCTGAAGCCAGGAGCCAGAATTCCATGCAGGTCTTCCACGTGGATGCAGGGACCCAAGGACTTGGACCATCTTCCTTTCCTTTTCCAGGCACATTAGCAGGGAGCTGGATCAGAATTGGAGCAGCTGGGACTTGAACCAGTGCTCACATGGGATGCTGGCAGTGCAGGCAGCGGCTTAACCCATTATGCCATAATGCTGGCTCCTAAAAATTTTTATTTACTTGAAAGGCAGAGAGAGAGACAGACACAAGAGAGATGAGAGACAGACAGACATACACAAGGTAAAATCTGTCAGCTGGTTTACTCCTCAAATGCCCACAACAGCCAGAACTGAGTCAGGCCAAAGCCAGGAGTCCAGAACTGAATCTGGGTCTCCCATGTGGGTTGTAGGAACCCCAGTACTTGAACAGGAAGCTGGAATTGTAAGCAGAGTTAGAACACAGGCACATTAATATGGGGTGCAGGCTTCTGAAGCAGCATCTTTTAAGTATTGGACCAAATGCCACAATTTTTTTTTCTTGATGACACAAGTTTGGGAGCAAATATGACAGACTGTTGAGTTGCTGCATATGTGTTTTTCATAAGAATTTATAGTAGCATTTAATAGTTGCTACATACTTTATCATGGTGGTTTACAAAATGTGCCTAATTCTTGCAGCATTAGCCTCTTGGAATTTGCACTACTACTCATAATAAAACTTTATTTTAAAAAAGAGTAAAATTGTGGGCATTACATTTATTACTGGAGCATCATTTCATTTGTGCCAGGTTTTGGAGATGTCACCAAATCAGTGCTTAAACACAGGATTTGTTATTTTAGATATGTATTTGAAGAGGATTTTATTTCAAATGTATATTTGAGATACATAGTGACACAGAGAGGGAGTAACAGGTAGAGAGATCTGTCCACTTGTTCATCCCCCAAATGCCTGCAACAGCCGGGCTGGGCCAGGCTGAAACCAGAAATCTGGAACTCACTTGGTCTCCTATGTGGGTGGCAGGAACCCAAGTGTTAGGGTCATTATCTCTGCCTTTTAGCATGTTAACAGGGAGATGGATCTGAAGCAGAGTAACTAAGATTCAAACCAGTCACCACAACACGGGATGCAGGTGCCCCTGCAGTGGCTTAACCTGCTGTGCCACAATACTTGCTCAACACAGGATTTATTCCTCAGGTTATTCTTTTGAGCTACAGCTTGCAACCCAATAGGGGGAAAAACCCAGATAGATAACAGATATGTCTGGGGACAGGCATTTGTGACAATAATGAAGTTGCTGTATAGGACACCCACATCCTGTATCTGACTGATTCAGCTACTCTGCTTCATATCCTGTTAACATGCACCATGAGAGGCAGCAGGTGGCTGAAGTAAGTACTTGGGTTTCTATCAACTATACAGGAAATTCAAATGGAGTTCCTGGCTCCTGGCTTAGCCTGACCAAGTCCTGGCTTTCATAGACATTTGGGAAATGAACCAAATGGTAGAAGATCTCTCCATCTGTCTCTGTTTTTCTGCCTTTCAAATAAAAAAAAAAAAAACTTTTTAAAGTTTAATTTTGCATAAGAGTAGAGCTTTTATGTAAGGTCATACAAGTTGTTTAGTTTCTTGATACAAAGAACACTTTTGTCTTACTTGACTTCCAAAAGGTTCTATTAGACAAAGAGTTAAAGTACCTGCCCTTCTCATCACTTAAATGGAAGCTTGTAATATTTTTCTTTTAGATACACAATACCTGTTGCTGAAGCAGTAGCGGAATGACCTTGAATGTTGTCCTTTGCTTCCAGGAAAGCTTTGGGAGACATCCAGGTTACATCTGCTTTTCATCCAATCCTTCCTCTTCCCCCCATTCTCAGAATTGACAAGTTTGCCGCTTTATTCAAAAATATGTTGTCTGATGTTAGAAAGACCACCCTGTTTTTCTACCATTTCTTCCCCCATTTGTATTAGTGTTTACCTCTGTTTTACTCTAACTTGCTGCATTGCATGGTATGCAGTAAATGCAAGGGTACTTCCATAAGTTCATGGAAAATGGAATTAAGAGATAAGTTTATTTGCTGCCAAAATATTTTCAAATTCATGCATACAAAGGGGCTTCAGAAAGTTCATGAAAAATGTCTATTATGGAAAAAGTGCATGGATTTCAAAGTTTTTTTTGCACCAAAATTAATGTTTCATTTTCCCACAAACTTTTTGAGGTATCCTCATATGTGTTGAATGAACGCAATTAAGGTCTGAGTTACAGGAGGATACACCTAATTAACTGCTTGCACTATTTTTTTTTTAAAGATTTATTTATTTATTGTTTGGAAAGCAGAAAGAGAGGGGGAGAGAGTTAGAGTCTTCCAATTACTGCTTCACTACCCAAATGCCCGCAACAGCTAGGGCTGGGACAGAAGCCAGGAACACCATCCAGATCTCCCATATGGGTGGTAGAAACCAAGCACCTGGGCCATTTTCTGCTGCATTATCAGAAGCTGGATTGGAAGAAGAGGTGGAACTTGATCCTAGGCATGCTAATAGGGGATGCAGGCTTCCCAAGCAGCAATTTAACAGCACTACAACACATACCCCAAGTGTTTGCACTCTTACTTAGCTATTGAGAGTTTTAACTTTTCTTTCTAGCATTAAAGATTGCCATGACAACACATGGAGAAGCACTTTAGAAAACAGCAGCGTTGGCCGGCGCTGTGGCTTAATAGGCTAATCCTCTGCCTTGCAGCACCGGCACACAGGGTTCTAGTCCTGGTTGGGGCGCTGGATTCTATCCTGGTTGCCCCTCTTCCAGGCCAGCTCTCTGCTATGGCTTGGGAAGGCAGTGGAGGATGGCCCAAGTCCTTGGGCCCTGCACCCCATGGGAGACCAGGAGAAGCACCTGGCTCCTGCCTTTGGATCAGTGCAATGCGCAGGACGCAGCGGCCATTGGAGGGTGAACCAACGGCAAAAAGGAAGACCTTTCTCTCTGTCTCTCTCTCTCTCTCACTATCCACTCTGCCTGTCAAAAAAAAAAAAAAAAAAGCGTTGTGCAGTTGTAATTTTGTTTATGATATGTGTGAGAGATGCAGGATTTCATTGTGCTGTATGCTGTATAGGCAGTGCAGAATGCTGCCAAGGAAGTGGGTGTGCCCTTCCTAGAATGCCCTCAGAGACATGACCTGTTGCAGCTTGGCATTTTCTCAGTGCCTTCGTCCTATAATTTAATACAAATGTACTAGATAGCTAATAGTGTATCTGGACTCTGTTCTTACACACACAGCCACAGGCCTGAATGAGCTACTTTGTTACTGTGCAAGTTTCACAAGCTAAGTTAGAAATTGAACGGATATTTTATACTGTAGAATGGCTGTGTTTAGGTCTGATGAGTTTATAACTAAAATGCCAAACATGTTTGTCTTTGTCCTTTTTTTTTTTTTTTTTAAAGGCTTATTTATTTATTTGAAAGGCAGAGTTACAGAGAGAAAGTGAAATCTTCCTTTCGCTGGTTCGCTCCCCAAATGGCCACAGCAGCTGGAACTGGGCTGATTCAAAGCCAGGAGCTTCTTCTGGGTCTCCCACATGGGTACAGGGGCCCAAGCATTTGGGCCATCTTCTGCTGCTTTCCCAGGCACATTATCAGGGAGCTGGATTGGAAGCAGAGCAGCCAGGACTCAAACCAGCACCTGTGTGGGATGCATGCACTGCAGTGGGCAGCTTTACCTGCTATGCCACAGTGCTAACCCCATGTCCTTTTTCTTTTAAGGTTTGTTTATTTGAACGGCAGAGAGATCTCCATCTGCTGGGTCTTTCCCATAATGCTGGCAATGGAAGCCAGGAGGGGCCATGAACTCTGCCTTGTGCCCTTGTGGGTGGCAACAACCCAAGTACTTGAGCCATCTGCCCCTTCCCAGGGCACTTACTAGTAGGAAGTGGATCAAAGTGGAAGAGGCAGGACTGGAACTAGTCCCTTGGATAGTGATGTGGACATCCCAAGGGGCATCTTACTACCTGACCCAAATGCCTACCCCTCATTTTTATGATATGTTGTTAAATTTGACATGTTTTCTCTACCTCACTGAAGTGTCTCCCTACTGTGTGATAGCATTTCACGTGCTAGAGAACTTTTTTTTTTTTTAAAGATTTATTTATTTGAAAGAGTTACACAGAGAGGAGAGGCAGAGAGAGAGAGAGGTCTTCCATCTAATGGTTCACTCGCCAATTGGCCGCAGAGGCTGGAGTTGTGCCGATCCAAAGCCAGGAGCCTCCTCTGGGTTTCCCAAGCGGGTGCAGGGGCCCAAGGACTTGGGCCATCTTCCACTGCTTTCCCAGGCCATAGCAGAGAGCTGGATGGGAAGTGGAGCATCCGGGTCTTGAACCAGTGTCCACATGGGAAGCCGGCACTTCAGGCGTTAGCCTGCTGCGCCACAGCGCTGGCCCCAGTGCCTCCCTACTATCTGCTACTACATTGCTACTATCTGCTGGTTTTCTTTCTACCTTTTTGATTTTTCCATCTAGACTGAGTTTTTTTTTTTTTTTTTTTTTTTTTTTTTTTTTTTTTTGCACCAGGTTTTTATCTTCTGGCCACCCCTTAAATGTTAGTTTTGTCTTGAATTCTAGTGTATGGGTTTTTTTTTTTTTTTTTTGATTATGCAAGTATTTCTTAGCATTTTTAAAAAAGATTAATTTATTTATTTGAAAGCCAGAATTACAGAGAGGGAAAGGCAGAGGCAGAAAGAAAGTGAGCGAGCAAGCTTCTATCTGCTGGCTCACTCTCCAAATGGCTGCAATGGCTAGGGCTGGGCCAGACAGATGCCAGGAGCCAGCAGCTTCACCCTGGTCTCCTATGAGGATGGCAGAGCCCCAAGTACTTGGGCCATCTGCTACTGCTTTTCCCAGGCACATTAACAGGGAGCTGAATCAGAAGTGGAGCAGCTAGAATTCCAGCCAGTGCTCATATGGGATGCCAGTGCTGCAGGTGGCAGCTTAACTGACTGTGCCACAGCACCGGCCCCTTCTTAACATATTTTCTTTTAAACTCTTGCTCTGTTTATCAAAAGGAAGTGAAAATTTCCTTGGCTTCTTTTCTGGTAGTGGTAGGTGGGTAGGGGACATGATTTTTCCCTCCTGTTCTAGCTCTAAAAATCATTACTACAAAAAAGATTGAAGATTTACTGGGCTTTACTGCCTGTGTTTCTAATCTGAAAACAATAGTTTATTTTTCTTTTCCAAGTAAGAAACTATATATTGACTGTTCCAAACTCTGTTGACTCTACTCACCTACCTTTGGAAATTACCACTTTCTCTTCACTCTTTCTAGATAATTTTATTGACTGGCATCTGCACAGAGCATTTACAGTTTTGTTCCTCTGGAACTTGTTTCTGAGTTTAAGACATGTACATTCCACTGCTTGGTGAATGTCTCTGCCTGGACAGTTTGTAGAGACTTTAAAATTTTCTTTACCCCAGTATAGATTTGTTATCCTTCTCCCTGGAACTAGTTGTTGCCATGTAAATTTGGTTTGGTGTTCAGGAATAACACCATTTCCTTTATAGCTTCCTGGATTACTCCTGGATTACTCACCAAGTTAGGTAACAAATCTTTGGATTCTTAACCTTTTTTCTGACTGCCCCTTTCCTTTTTCCAATGTCTTATGCCAGATCATGCCTTTATACATCTTGTTTAGATTTTTTTTTTTTAAATGTTCATTGTATTTATTTGAAAGGCACAGTGACAGAGGAGGAAACAGAAAGGGATCTTGCATCCACTGGTTTACTCCCCAGATGACTACAATGGCTGGGGCTGGGCCTGGCTGAAGCGAGGAGCCTAGAACTCCATGGCCACATATGTGTGTGGCTAGGGCCCAGTTACTTGGGCCATCTTCTGTTGCTTTCCCAGGTGTATTAGCAGGGAGTTGGATCAGAAGAGGGAGCAGCTGGGACTCGAACCAGTGCTCTGATATGGGATGCTGGCTTTGCAGGCAGTGGTTTAACTGCTGCACCACAACTCCAGACCTTTTATTTAGACTTTTAAAAATATGCCCCCAACTTGTTTACTTGCCTCCAATCTCCCTTTTGTCTTCCACACTGCTACCAGGAATTTTCTAAAATATGATCTTCAAGAATCTTGCTTAAAACCTTCAATGATGGTGCATGGGGGAGGGTTGGGTGGGCATTTGACTTCCCAGAGTACCTGGGTTTGAATCCTGTCTACAGCTCCTGACTCCAGCTCCTGACTCCAGCTTCCTACTAGTGCAAACCCTGGGAGGCAACAAGTGGCTTAAATGATTGCGTTACTGCCACCCAGTTGGGAGACCTGGTTTGCATTGTCAGCTGTTGGCTTTGGCCTCAGCCCAGTCCTAACTGTTGCAGGTATTTGGGGGAGTGAACCAGCAGATAGAAGCTGTCTCTCTTTCTCTCCCTTTCTATATCTGCTTTTTTGAAAAAATGATTACCAAAACAAACAAACAAACAAACAAAAAAACCTTTAGTTCATTCTGGTATTATATAGTAGTTTTTAATCTGTTTGTATCATATATAGTTTGAGTGTCTAATGAAAGGAACAAAATGACTTTTTTTCTCTAGAAAAAGTACTCAGGAGGGGCCAGCATTGTGGCATAGCAAGTAAAGCCATCACCTGCAATGTTGACATCCCATGTAGGCCTGGTTCCTGTCCCAGCTGCTCTGCTTCTGATCCAACTCCTTGCTCATGGCCTGGGTGTGGTAGCAGAGGATGACCAAGTGCTTGGGGCCAGGCTATCTACATGAAAGACCTTGAAGAAGATCTTGGCTCCTGGCTTCAGCCTTGCCTAGTGCTGACTGTTATGGCCATCTGGGGAGTGAACCATCTGATGGAAGATCTCTTTCTGTCTCTCTCTGTAACATTTACTTTCAAATAAGTAAATCTTTATAAAAAATGCTCATGAACACAGATTTAACATACAGTCTTAGTTCGTTAGTAAATGCGCATTCGTGAATGTGATTAAAATAATTCTTGTCCAGCAGGTGCTTGGTACAACAGTTAAACTCTGCTTGGGATGCATTTCATATTTAAGTGCCTAGATTTGATCCCAGCTCTGCTTCTGACTCCAAGTTCCTGGTGATGAGCACTGTGGGAGCCAACAGGTGGTGGCTCACATGGATCCCTGCCACCCATGTGAGACCTGGATTGAGTTCTAGGTTCCTGAGTTTGGCCTGACTCAACACCACCTCCTGTGGGCATTTGGGAAATGAACCTTGGATAAAAGAACTCTATCTCTGTGACTTTCAAATAAAATAAATAAAAATTTATTAAAAAAAAAATTCCTGGCATATGGGATAAAACTCAAACTAATATCCCATACCATAAAAGCACACCAAATCTGGTGTGTTGCACACTCTTGCTTAGCTAGTAATCCCCTATATATCTTATAACCATGCCAAATTCCATACTTTTTGGGTTCTGTGCCATCTCAAAAAGTTGCTGTGCCTTTTCCTAGTCTTCTAAAATTTTTATTTGAAAGGCAACGTGGTATGGAGAAAAAGAGATCTTCCATCCACTGGTTCATTCCCTAATTGCTTGCAACAGCTGGGGCCAAATCAGGCAGCATGGAACTCAGTCTGGATGTCCCACTTGGTGACAGGGACCCAAGTACTTGAACCATGATCTACTTTCCAGGGGGTGCCTTAGCAAGAAGCTGGACTGGAAACAGAGTAGCCAGGACTTCAATCAGACACTCGGACATAGGATATGGCGCCGTAATTCCTGCTTCTCTTTAAGAGAGCTCCCCATTTGCTATTACATTCCCCAAATTCCTGCTATGGCCAGGGCTGCACCTGGAGCTGGGAACTCAATCCAGGACTCCCATGTTGGTGGCAGGAATCCAGTTGTTTGAGCCATAACTGCTGCCTTCTAGGGTTTACATCAGCCAGAAGCTGTAATCAGAAGCAGAACCAGATGTCGAACCCAGGCAACTTGATATGGGAGGTAGGCATCTAACTGACATCCTAACAGTAAGCCACATGCCTGCCTTTCCTCGTTGTCTTTATGTCTGAAATTCATCCCTGTTCCATTTCCTAGTTGGTACAGCCAGTGAACATCTTATGGTCCAAGGGCCACTCTGGGTTGACTTTATAAACCTCTTCTCCCTCCCTCCCTCCCTTTCTTCTTTCCTTTCAAGATTGATTTATTTGAGAGGCATAGTTACAGTCAGAGAAAGGGAGAAAGGTCTTCTATTTGCTGGCTCGCTCTCCAAATGGCCACATTGGCCAGAGCTGGGCCCATCTGAAGTTAAGAACCAGGAGCTTCTTCCTGGTCTCCCATGTGGGCGCAGAGACCCAAGCACTTGGGCCATCTACTGCTCTCCCAGGCACATTTAGCAGGGTGATGGATTGGAAGCAGAGCAGCTGGAACTTGAACCAGCACTCTTGTGGGGTGCTGATGCTGCAGGCGGAGGTTTAACTCTATGCCACAGTGCCAGCTCCTTTAGAAACCTTTTCTGACTTCCACTTCCTTATTTTCCTTCCCCACAGAGACTTGCTTCCTTTGTTAGATTCCCTTCTCTTACGGATACTGGCTTATATCATAGAACATTAATTGTTCTTAACTGGGTATGTATTTTTGCATTCTGTTTATTTGAGAACTCCTGTGGGTTGGTGACTTATCCTACTTATCTTTGCACCTAAATCCTATAGAGTACCTTGTAGTTTAAGAAATGCATGTTGAGGTGGCTGGCACTGGGGCATAGGAGTTTAAGCTTCTGCCTGTGATGCATGCATCCCATATGGACAGGGGTTGGTTTCTGATCGTTCCTCTTCTGATGCTGTTCTCTGCTAATGGCCTGGAAAGGTAGAGGAAGATGGCTCAAGTGCATGGGCGTCTGCGCCCATGTGGGAGACGTGGAAGAAGCTCCTTTCTCCTGCTTTCAAATCGGCCCAGCTCTGGTTGTTGAGGCCATTTGGGGAGTGAACCAGCAAATGGAATACCTGTCTCTCCCTCTCTATAACTCTGCCTCTCAAATAAATCTTTTTTTAAAAAAAGAAATGTATGTTGAATAAACATAAAAAATTATCAGAAGGCACTGTTCTATTTCAATTCAAGAATGTATTTTTACTTCTAGATGTTAACTACACTACTAAGTTTACATGTGGATTTTGTAGAATTAAAATATTTCTGTAAACTAAATTTAATAATCTCACATGAAAGTACTATGTTATATTTGATGTGGAACTGCCTTACAAATTGAAAGAAAATTTGGTTCCAATATTGGCCATTCCAGGTAGGTCTTGGTTGTAAAACCTATAAGCTGATTTTAGTTTACTTAAGCAGAAAATGATTTATAAAAAAGAGTAATGGGTAGCTCAAAGCACAGATGGAAAAACTGGAAAATTAGGCTTGAAGAAAAGCAGGAACTGAGGAAGGTTAGGCTGCTGACTCAGCCACGGTCAGGCTGTTTGTGAGTAAATTAACATATTTTTCAACAGTACTGGAAAGAAGTATGAGAAACACTTATTTTGGCATTTGGTTGGTTGGTGTCAATAGTAAAATGTGCTGGCATTTAGTGAACTTTACACTAATAAAAAAACTTCTGTCTTTAGGTGTTGCGTGTCTGTGTCTGTCAGTAGACCCAATTGGAGCTCTACCAGTCAGTTCAATGGCGTCCTCTACTGCTGTGCCTGCAGGATTCCACTATGAAACAAAGTACGTTGTTCTCAGCTACTTGGGACTCTCTCAGGAAAAGCTGCAAGAGCAACATCTTTCTTCCCCCCAAGGTATTATCTTTGGCTGGTTATAAGAAGTCACAATAAGGACTTCATTTGTAAGAGTGTATTTAAGTAAGTTATATTTTGATATTGGAGTTCATGTTCACAGATAATGATCAAGAACCTGTCATTGGCCGGTGCCATGGCTTAATAGGCTAATCCTCCGCCTTGCGGCGCTGGCACACCAGGTTCTAGTCCCGGCTGGGGCGCCGGATTCTATTAAACAAAACAAACAAACAAACAAAAAGAACCTGAAAGTTAGTACATTTATTTTCCAGATCTGACTTCAGCTTCCTTAATCTAACAGAGACCCTGGGAGGCAATGGTGATGTTCAAGTGATTGAGTTCTTGCCACCCACCTGTGAGAACTAGATAACGCTGTCAACTCGAGCTTTAGCTTTGGCCCAGTGCTGGGCCTTTGCATGGGCATTTGGTGGAGTGAGTCAGCAGGTGAGAGCTCTGTGTTTCTCCCACCCGGTCCCTCTGTCAATAGATAGATAGATAGATAGATAGGTAGATACATAGATACTGCTTTCTCATTAACATAGATTCAGATATTTTTCTCAGAGTACCTACTGATGCAAAGTAACCTTAGTTTTTGTTTTACTTTTTGTTTTTTTCTTTTTTTTGTATAACCATAGTCTTTTTTAAAAAAAGAAATGTATTTATTTATTTGAAAGGCAGAGTTACAGAGAGGCAGAGGCAGAGAGACAGAGAGGTCTTCTATCTGTTGCTTCACTCCCCAAATGGCCACAATGGCTGGAGCTGAGCCAGTCTGGAGCCAGGAGCTTTTTCTAGCTCTCCCAGGGGGATGCAGGGGCCCAAGGACTTGAGACATCTTCTGCTGCTTTCCCAGGCCATAGTAGAGAGTTGGATCGGAAGTGGAGCAGCTGGGATTTGAACCAGCGCCCATATGGGATGCAGGCACTACAGATGGTGGCTTTACCCACCATGCCACAGTGCTGGCCCCACAATCATAGTCTTAAACACCTTACATTGTCAAAATCTTTACAAATATGTCCAACTAATAACCCCTTTTCAGCTCTATGTGTGTTTTTACCACTATGAGTAACACATCTTAGCAGACTGCATTTCAAATTATAATGAATGAATGTTTTCTCAGTTTCTTTGAAAATATTTTCACCTGTAATTCTTTGCAGATTATGTCCATTTTTCATTCACTGCAAATCCAGCCTTGACTTGTGGAATAAACAACAGCTGAGATGTAATTAGACATTTGCCAATATTTTTAGGGCCAAGAAAAACCACTCAACTGTTTGCCTCTATTTCATTTGAGTATTGATGTTATTTCCATTGTCCTCAATACACGGAGCAACTATTCTCTCCAAAAGACTAATAATCTTAAATATTTTTTATGTTTATTTGTAAATTTATTAACTTAATAGAGTTTTTGTTTTTGGAGTAATTTTAGGTTAACAGCAAAATTGAGTGGGAAATACAGAGATTCCCACATATCTCATGTCTTCACGCATACTTACCCTCTCCTCTTATCAACATTCCCCTCAGACCAGTGCAGTTTGTGTAGTGGGTAAAAGCTGCTACCTGCAGTGCCAGCATCCTATATGGGCGCTGGTTTGAGTCCCAGCTGCTCCACTCCTGATCCGGCTCTCTGCTATAGCCTAGGAAAATAGTAGAAGTTGGCCCTAGTCCTTATGCCCCTGAACCCGAGTGGGGGACCCAGAAGAAGCTCCTGGCTACAGATTGGCCCAGCTTCAGCCATTGCAGCCATTTGGGGAATGAACCAGAAATGGAAGACCTTTCTCTTCTTTCTCTGCCTCTGTCTCTCTGTAACTCTGCCTTTCAAATATATAAATAAATCTTTAAAAACAAAATTCCACACCAGAGTGTTACATTGGTTACAATTTTTGTTTGTTTTTGGACATAATTTTTTTAAAGATTTATTTATTTATTTGAAAGATGGAGTTACAGAGAGAAAGGGAGAGACAGAAAGAGAGAGAGGGATGTTCTATCTGCTGGTTCACTCCCCAAATGGCCTCATTGGCCAGGATTAGACCAGGCTGAAGCCAGGACCAGGAACTCCATCTGGGTCTCTCACATGGATGGCAGAGGCTCAAGTACTTGGACCATCTTCCACTGCTTTTCCAGGCTTATTAACAGGGAGCTGGATCAGAAGTGGAGCTCATATGGGATGCTTGCACTGGCAGTGGCTTAATCTGTTGTGCCACAAGCTGGATCCATTTTGGTTACAATTAATGAACCTGTCTTAACAAATTATTTTCACCCAGAGTTCATAGTTTGCATTGGTATTTATTGTTGATTTGGACAGATTTCATACCCTAAGAATCCTCTGTGTTCCACCTAAGCATTCTTCCCCAACCCCATGGGAACAACTGTTCTTTTTGCTGTTCCTGTAGTTTTGCCTTTTCCAAAATCTCATATACCAGGAATCATATAGTATGCAGTCTTTTCAGGTTGGCTTACTTCACTTAGTAGTAAGCATTTAGATGTTCTCCATTTTGTTTTTTACAAGGTTTATTTATTTATTTGAAAGACAAAGTGACAGAGAAAGGAAGAGAGTGAGAGAACTTGTGGAGGTGGATTCGTTCTGAGAGGAGGAGCGTGGTGGGGGCAAGAGGCGCAGAGTCACCACACAGAACCCAGGAGCTGGGTGAAAGCAGGCCAGAGGTGAGCGGCCTGCAGACTCATTTATTTCAGTTGGTACAGCAGCTTTTATAGCCAAGGTAGCCAATCTGGTCAGGGGGTGGTATATGCCCTAACCAATCACAGCCTATTGCCAGGCAGTTTCCGAAGCCATCCAATCACAGCCTGTTGTCAGTCAGGCTCTGTTGTCATGTGGTTTCTGAAGCCATCCAATCACAGCCTGTTGCTAAGCAGTTTCTGTCACCAGTGGCCTTCTCATTCCACCACAAGAGCTCACAGACGTCTTCCATCCTCTGGTCCACTCCCCTCATGCCTGCAACGTTCAGGGCTAGGCAAGGTCAAACTCTATCCAGGTTGCTTCCTTGTGTTGGTAATTTTGAATAAAGCTGCTGTAAACACCTGCATGCAGGTTTTTGTGAGGACATAAGTTTTCCAATCC
This sequence comes from Lepus europaeus, assembly GCF_033115175.1. Lineage (NCBI taxonomy): Eukaryota > Metazoa > Chordata > Mammalia > Lagomorpha > Leporidae > Lepus > Lepus europaeus. The sequence goes on from NC_084832.1 coordinate 85,204,775, forward strand.
TTTGGAAATACCGTGTTGGGAGATTGCTGGATCATACACTAAGAGTGTGTTTAGTTTTCTAAGAAAATACCACAGTGTCCTCCAAAGTGATTATACTATTTTGCATTTCTACCAACAATCAATATTTGATGTTTGCTGAACTTTGGCCATTGTGATAGACATCTATGGTATCTCATTGTTTTAATCAACTAATGATGGAAACTTTTTCATATGCTTATTGGACATCCATATCTATCTTTTGTAAAGTATCTGTTAAATTCTTTGGCCTGTTTTTAACTTTGTTTCTTATTGATGAATTTTAATAGTAATTTGTGTATTTTGAATAAGAGTACTTCAAATACACCTGTTTCAAATATTCTCTCCCAGTCTGTGGCCTATGCTTTCATTTTCTTGACAGTGTCTTTCTCAGAGCAGAAAAATTTAATTTTAATGAAGACCCACTTATCACATATTTCTTTTATGCATCATATCTTTGGTATTGTCTAAAAAGTCATTGTCAAACCCAGGGACATCTGGATTTTCTCATGCATAGTTCTGGCTTCCTAGAATAAATGAGGAAATATTCCTTCTGCATGTATCTTCTGAAAGAGATGATAGAATTGCTATGATTTCTTACTTAAATGTTGGTGGGACTCAAGCGAGCCCATCTAGGTTAGGTGTTTTCTGTTTTGGAAGGTTACTAATTATTGATTTAGGGTTGGCATTTGACCTAGTGATTAAGATGCCCAGATCCCACATCAGAGTGCCTAGATTTGACTTCCAGCTCCAGTTCCTGACTTGTTTCCTGCTAATGCATACAGTGGTAAGCATCTGTGGTGATTCAAGTAATTTTTTAGAAAAAATATTTATTTACTTATTTGAAAGGCAGAGTTACAGAGAGAAAGAGAGATCATGTATCTGCTAGTTCACTCCCTAAATGGCTGCAATAGCTGGAGCTGGGCTGATCCAAAACCAGGAGCTTCTTCCTGGTCTCATGTGGGTACAAGGGCCCAAGTATTTGGGTCTCCTATGCTGCTTTCCCAGGCACAGTGGCATTGAGCTGGATGGGAAGTAGAGCAGCTGGGACTCAAAATGTGCCCAAGCACTACAGAAAGTGGTTTAACCCACTGCATCACAACACTGACCTCTGATTCAAATAATTAGGTTCTTGCCACCCACATGGGAGACCTAGATTGCATTCCTGCCTCCCTGCTACAACTGAGGCCATTGTGGGCATTTGGGGAGTGAACCAGAGATGAGAGCTCTGTTCTCTTTTTCTGTCTCTTGAAGAAAATTAAATTTGAAAAAACTGTTGATTAAATTTCATTAATGAGCATGGGTCTGTTCAGATTATCTGTTCCTTGTATACAAGGAGACTTCTAGAGGTTCAAGGAAAATGAAATTTAAAAATAAAAGTCAAAAGTATAAACCATATTTCTTAACATAGTTCCATCATGTTGAAGACACTTTAGTAGGAGATGATACCAACCATTTAGTTAATCCATAAAGAAGTGAGGGTCTTCGGAATTTAACCATGTCAGTGCAGTCCTTATTTACATTATTAACTGAAGTAAAATGGGTGCCCTTAAAATGTTTAATAAGGGCACTTGGTGCAGTGGGTTAAGCTTCGACCTGGCCCAGCCCTGGCTTGCTGCAGCCATCTGGGGAGTGAACCAGTGGATGGAAGATCTCTGTCACTCTTTCAAATAAATAAAGTAATCATTTTAAAAAAGAAAAGATTTATTTGTTTGAATGGAGAGTGACACACACATAGAGAGAGAGAGAGAGAGAGAGAGCGCGCGAGAGCGAGCGAGAGCGCACACGCGAGCATCCATCTGTTGTTTCAATCCTCATATGGCTACTACAGCCATGTCTGGGCCTGGTGGAAGCCAGGAGCTAGGAACTCCATCCTGATTTCCCAAATGGGTGGCAGGGGGCTCAAGTATTTGGGCCATCATCTGCTGAGCAAACCAGTGGACTGAAAATCTCTGTTTGTCTCTTTCTGACACTCTACCCTTCAAATAAATAAATCTTAAAAAGGCAGAGGCTCAGCTTACTATGCCACAGCTCCAGTCCTGAACTTTTTTTTTTTAAGAATTTTTTTTTTTTTTTTTTTTGACAGGCAGAGTGGACAGTGAGAGAGAGAGACAGAGAGAAAGGTCTTCCTTTTGCCGTTGGTTCACCCTCCAATGGCCACCGCGGTAGCGTGCTGCGGCCTGCGCACCGCGCTGTTCCGATGGCAGGAGCCAGGTGCTTCTCCTGGTCTCCCATGGGGTGCAGGACCCAAGCACTTGGGCCATCCTCCACTGCACTCCCTAGCCACAGCAGAGAGCTGGCCTGGAAGAAGGGCAACCGGGACAGGATCGGTGCCCCAACCGGGACTAGAACCCGGTGTGCCGGCGCCGCAAGGCGGAGGATTAGCCTGTTGAGCCACAGCGCCGGCCAGAATTATTTATTTATTTAATCAGAGGAGAGTTACAAAGAAAGAGAGGGAGAGACAGAAAGAGAGGGATCTTCCTTCTGGTTCACTCCCCAGATAGCTGCAACAGCCAGGGCTGAGACAGGCCACAGCCAGCAAGAAGCTTCATCCAGGCCTCCCATATGGGTGACGGGAACCCAAACACTTGGGCCATCTTTTGCTCCCAGGCCATTATCAGGGAGCTAGATCAGAAATAGAACTGGAGCCCATATGGGATGTCAGTGTTGCAGGCATTTTTCCTGCTCTACCACAATGCCGGCCCCTTCATGTTTCTTCTTTGGCCCACTTGTTATTTAGAATGTGTTCATTAATTTCCAGGTATTTTGAAGGTTTCTCCCCACCGCAAGAATCTTTCTGTTAATGATTTTTAGTTTAATTCTGTGAAGGCAGATCTTGTATGATTTCTGTTCTAAATTTGCTAAAGTGTGTTTTATGGCCCAGAATATGGTCTATCTTGGTGTTCATTAGAACTTGAGAAGAATGTGTATTCTGCTATTGCTGGATGAAGTGGTCCCTCAAATGTCATTTGTATCTACCCGATCATGGTATGTCTTTATTGATTTCCAGCCTTTGGGATTTATCTGTTTTTGATAGCCCCAACTGTAAGAGTTGATTCAAACATTTCCCCTAGCAGTTCTGTTAGTTTATGCCTCACATGTCTTGATGGTCTGTTGATAGGTGATTACAGATTAAGGATTGTTATGTCTTCTTGAAGAATTATCCCCTTTATGATTATGTAATGCTACTCTTTATCTCTGATAACTTTTGCTTTGAAGTCTGTTCTGTATGAAATTAATAGAACCTCTTTTGTTTCCTTTTGACCAGTGTTACTTGGTTTATCTTTTTCCATCCATATATGCTTAATCTCTATGTGTCTTTTTTTTTTTTTAAGATTTTATTTATTTGAGAGGTAGAGTTACAGACAGTGAGAGGGAGAGACAGAAAAGTCTTCCTTCCATTGGTTCACTCCCCAAATGGCCGCAACAGCTGAGCCAGGTTCTTCTTCCCAGTCTCCCATGTGGTTGCAGGGGCCCAAGCACTTGGGCCATCTTCTGCTTTCCCAGGCCATAGCAGAGAGCTGGATTGGAAGAGGGACAGCCGGGACTAAAACCAGAGCCCATATGGGATGCCGGCACCGCAGGCGGAGGATTAATCTACTGTGCCTCAGAGTCGACCCCATGTGTCTTTATATTTACATTGAGTTTCTTATATACTTGACAGTTGAGTCTTGTGTTTTCATCCACTCTGACAGTTGCTGTCTTTTAAATGGTACATTTAGACCATTGATGTTCCAAGTGATTATTGATATGATTGGATTAATATCCATCATATTTATTGCTGTTTTTTTTTTTTTTTTTTTTTTGACAGGCAGAGTTAGACAGTGGGAGAGAGAGACAGAGAGAAAGGTCTTCCTTTGCCGTTGGTTCACCCCCCAAATGGCTGCTACAGCCAGTGCTGCACCGATCTGAAGCCAGGAGCCAGGTGCTTATCCTGGTCTCCCATGCGGGTGCAGGGCCCAAGGACTTGGGCCATCCTCCACTGCCTTCCCAAGCCACAGCAAAGAGCTAGACTGGAAGAGGAGCAACTGGGACAGAATCCAGCACACCAACCGGGACTAGAACCCGGGGTACCAGCACCACAGGCGGAGGATTAGCCAAGTGAGCTTGTGGCGCTGGCCTTTTTTTTTTTTTGGCAGGCAGAGTTAGACAGTGAGAGAGAGAAAGTCTTCCATCTATCTGCTGGTTCCCTCTCCAAGTGGCTGCAGTGGCCAGGGCTGGGCTGCACTGAACCCAGGAGCCAGAATCTTCTTCTGGGTCTTCCACGCAGTGCAGAGGCCCAAGCACTTGGGCAATCCTCTACTACATTCCCAGGTGCATTTGGCAGGGAGCTTGGGCAACTGTAACTTGAACCAGTGCCTGCATGGCATGCTGACACTGCAGGTGGTGGGGTGGCTTAACCCACTATGTTGCAATGCTGACCACTATTGCTATTGTTCTTGGTTCCTATCTTTGTTTTCTAGTCTTTTTTCTATCTTTTGTGATTTAAAAAAATTACTATTTTTTTAAAGATTTATTTATTTGAAAGGCAAAGTTACAGGGAGGAAAGTGACACACACTCAAGAGATATCTGCCATCCACTTGTCTGCTCTCCAAATGGCCGCTGAAGCCAGGAGCTTCATACCAGTCTCCCACGTGGGTTCAGGGGCCCAAGCACTTGGGACATACTCCAGTGGTTCTCAGACACATTTGCAGGGAGCTGGATTGGAAGTGGAGCAGTCGGAACTTGAACTGGTGCCTATATGGGATGCCAGCATTGCAGGCAGCAGCTTTAGCTGCTATGCCACAGGGCCAGCCGCTATTTTTATTTATTTTCATCTACTTGAAAGGTGGAGTGACAAAGAGAGACAGAAAGATATCTCCCATCTACTGGTTCACTCCCTAGATGCCCATAACAACCAGGGGTGGGCCAGGCTGAAGCCAGGATCCTGAAATTCCAGATCTACATGCATGGCAGGGGCCTGAGAGCTTGATCCATTATCTGCTGTTCCCCAGAATGCAATAACAGGAAACTAAGATTGGAAGCAGAGTAATCTGAACTTGAATCAGCATGTCAATATGGGATGCAAATATACCACAACACCCACCCCCCTTTAGAACACCCAACTCTACCTTTATTTTTTTAAGATTTATTTATTTATTTAAAAGGCAGAGAGAGAGAGAGAGATCTTCCATCTGCTGGTTCACTCCCCAAATGGCTACAGCATTTAGAGCTGGGCCTGTCTGAAGGCAGGAGCCAGGAGCTTCTTCTGGGTCTCCCACATGAGTGCAGGGGCCCCCGACATGAGTGCAGGGGCCCCCCACATGAGTGCAGGGGCCCAAGGACTTGGGCCATCCTCTGCTGCTTTTCCAGCACATTAGCAGGGAGCTGGATTGGAAATGGAGCAACCAGGACTTGATCTGGCACCCATACGGGATGCCAGCATGGCAGACAGCATCTTAACCCACTGTGCCACAGTGCCAGCCCCTTGTGATCCCATTTTCTTTCCACTCTTAGCATATTAGTTGTGCTTCTTTTTTACTTTTTTCTAGATTTCCCTAGACTTTGTAGTACACTGTACAACTAATTCATTTCAACTGTCGTGTGACAGTATCTACTTCACAGATGGTATTATTTTGAGCTAACTGTTCTATGTTAGGTAAATTAAGAATTCTTTTTTTTTTTTTTTTTGACAGGCAGAGTGGACAATGAGAGACAGAGACAGAGAGAAAGGTCTTCCTTTGCCATTGGTTCACCCTCCAATGGCCGCCGCGGCCGGCGTGCTGCAGCTGGTGCACTGCACTGATCTGAAGGCAGGAGCCTGGTGCTTATCCTGGTCTCCCATGGGGTGCAGGGCCCAAGCACTTGGGCCATCCTCCACTGCACTCCCGGGCCATAGCAGAGAGCTGGCCTGGAAGAGGGGCAACCGGGACAGAATCCGGCACCCCGACTGGGACTAGAACCCGGTGTGCCGGCGCCGCAAGGCAGAGGATTAGCCTGTTGAGCCACAGCGCCAGCCGGTAAATTAAGAATTCTTAAAAAGTTTTTGTCTTCATTTATTCCCTTCCCAGTGCTCTTTCTTTTTTTTCCTTTAAATAGATCTGAGGTTCTTTTTGTTGTCATTGCTATTGGCAGAAGCTTCATCTGATTCAAAAGTGAAACTCAGACCCTGACCAGTCCTGCTGATCATGGGATGGTAGGTGGATTAGAGTTGTCCTGAGTAACACTGGCATCTTACCAGATCATGAAGGGAGCAGGGAGAAGCCCAACTGTTGCTGGCCATGTAGGTTATGGCCATGGGTCAGGGAAGGGGAGTGTAGTGCTACCTCCTAGACACTATATTAGGGTTTGGGCTTAGAATAGGTCTAGGCCAGGGTCAGGAAGTTTAGGACCAAGGTGTTTAGTAGCTGTGAATAGAAATCTAGCTCCTTATGATATACTCTTGGAACTCTGTCACCACCTGCTCCCCATCCTGGGTCTCATGGTACTGATTAGAACCATGTGTGCTGTCTTGGGGAGGCTCCACTTCAGGCGCAGTCATCTTTATACTTAGGAAGCCAATGGAAGTGAATGAGCCTGGGTATCCAGCTCTCCCTACCCTCCACCACCTTCTGGTAGGTGGTGATCTCAAGGTCTAGGGCCATCTTTGAGGCTGAAGAGCCCCAGTACTTCTGTAGGTGCAAACCATCTCCTCCTTTAGCTGCTGCAGTTCTTCCTTGAGGTACACACTCACCTGCAGAGTGAATTACTCTTCCAACTCCTATAGCTCTCTGAGCAGTGCCTCTCAAACACCGTAAATCAAGTCTGCTTTGTAGATCCAACTGTAGTTCTAATGTCGGGACTCATTCATCTCCTGCTTGCCCTGGCAGAGAACCTTGTGGTTCCTGTTGGTGGCATCCAGAGGCCGACATATTTGAACTTGGACCACTCTGTGCCTCCTGTGGGATTCACCGGGATTCTCTCCTACTGTGTGTGTATGTGCCTCCGCACCATCATCATTTCCATCTGTTGGCACCTGCTGGTTCTCCACACTCACTTGTAGGTCTCCCAGTTCTCTGCATACAACTTCTTTAGGAACTCCATCTCATCCATCAGAGACTCAGCCTTGCACTCTAGTTCCAGGCAGGGCAGGAGAGGGTGGCATTGGCCATGTCCTTGCAGAAGAGCACAAGGTTGTGCTGCACATCTTCCCATTTTCTTCTCCAACTACTGCTTGATTTTCACAAACAGCCCTTTGCATTCCACCTACACCTGCTCTTACTTACAGCCTAGCAGCCATAGCTCCTGCCTCAGCTGGCGCACCTCTGGGCTACATATGCAGACCCAAGAAGTGGACCTTCTCAATGAAGTTGGCAAAGCAGTTGTTGTTCCTGCAGCTTTTGCTTCTTCTCACTATGTGTAAACTACTAGGAACTCTTCCATTGAAGGTCTTTAGGCCAAGAGAGCTTCCTTAGTGAACTGAGAAGCTTGGGGATGCTGAGCCCAGCAGGTAGCTGCTCATAAAGCAGGAGCTGGATGAGTAGGAGAAGGCCCTGGGAGATAGTGAGGGTGGTGGCCCAAATGTATTGTGGCACAAGATGTTGGCAGGTTCAGTGGGTGGTGAGGGACATCATTGCTTCTATGATGGGACCTTGAACTCTGCATCCTCCAAAGGGGATGAATGCTATGTCCTCACTTGTGGGGGGAACAGAGAGGCAAAAAACATGAAAAGTAACCTAGCAGATTTCTCCCGGCCCTTTTCTTTTTTCTTTAGAAAGCTTTTATTTAATAAATACAATTTTTTTTTTTTTTTTTTTTGGACAGGCAGAGTGGACAGTGAGAGAGAGAGAGACAGAGAGAAAAGTCTTCCTTTTTGCCGTTGGTTCACCCTGCAATGGCCGCCGCGGTAGGCGCGCTGCTGCCGGCACACCGCGCTGATCCGATGGCAGGAGCCAGGTGCTTCTCCTGGTCTCCCATGGGGTGCAGGGCCCAAGCACTTGGGCCATCCTCCACTGCACTCCCTGGCCACAGCAGAGAGCTGGCCTGGAAGAGGGGCAACCGGGACAGGATCGGTGCCCCGACCGGGACTAGAACCCAGTGTGCCAACGCCGCAAGGCGGAGGATTAGCCTATTGAGCCGCGGTGCCGGCAATAAATATAAATTTTATAGGTACAGCTTTTGGAATATAGTGGTTCTTCCCCCCATACCCACCCTCCCACCCCCAAACTGTCCCACCTCCTACTCCCTCTCCCATCCCATTCTTCATTAAGATTCATTTTTAATTATCTTTATATACAGAAGATCAACTCTATACTAAGTAAATATTTCAACAGTTTGCACCCACACAGACACACAAAGTATAAAGTACTGTTTGAAGACTAGTTTTACCGTTAATTCTCATAGTACAACTCATTAAGGACAGAGGTCCTACATGGGGGGCAAGTACACAGTAACTCCTGTTGTTGACTTAATAGTTGACACTCTTATTTATGACATCAGTGATCACCCGAGGCTCTTGTCATGAGCTGCGAAGGCTATGGAAGCTTTGGAGAACACAAACTCCTGCCTTATTTAGACAGGACCATAAGCAAAGTGGAAGTTCTCTCCTCCCTTCAGAGAAAGGTACCTCCTTCTTTGATGGCCCCTTCTTTCTGCTGGGATCTCACTCACAGAGATCTTTCATATAGGCCATTTTTTGCCACAGTGTCCTGGCTTTCCATGCCTGAAATGCTCTCATGGGCTTTTTAGCCAGATCTGAATGCCTTAAGGGCTGATTCTGAGGTCTGAGTGCTGTTTAGGGCATTCGTCATCCTATGAGTCTGCTGTGTGGTTTGCTTCCCATGTTGGATTGTACTTTCCTTTTTAATTCTATCTATCGTTATTAGCAGACACTTGGTCTTATTTATAAATGTGATCCCTTTGACACTTATTCCTATCTTTATGATCAGTTATGCACTTAAAATGATCTCTTTTAACTAGTAAGGTGGCAATAGTACCTGCCAACTTAATGGGATTTGGCAAGTTTTTAGCTTTACCCTTAGGTGTAAGTCCATGGGAACGTGTGCTGAACTGTACATGTCCACCTTCTTTTATTCCCACTCTTATTTTTTATAGGGATCAATTTTCAATTGGATTTAAACACTTAAGAATAATTCTGTGTTATATAAAGAGTTAAACCAATGGTGTTAAGTAGAAAAATAGTAAGAAGAATAAAATAATAAGCTGTTCCTTGACAGGACAAGAGCTGATCAAGGCTTCTCATGGTGTCAGTTTGACTTCTACAGGTTTCCTTTTAGGTGCTCAGTTAGTTGTCAGTGATCAGGGAGAATATATATTTGTCCCTTTGGGACTGGCTTATTTCATTCAGTATGATGTTTCCCAGATTCTTCCATTTTGTTGCAAATGACCGGTTGTATTTGTTTTTGTTTTTGTTTTTACTGCTGTAGTAATCCATAGAGTCATATCCCATAATTTTTTATCCATTCTTCCTTTGACAGACATTTAGGTTGATTCCATGGCTTAGCTATTGTGAACTGAGCTGCAATAAACATGGAGGTGCAAATAGCTCTTTTATTTGCTGATTTAATTACTTCTGTGTAAATTTCTAGGAGTGGGGTGGTTGGCTGGGTTATATGGTAGTGTTATATTCAGATTTCTGAGGTATCCAAACTGTCTTCCATAGTGGCTTTACCAGTTTGCATTCCCACCAACAGTGGATTAGGGTACCTTTTTCCCCACATCCTAACCAGCATTTGTTGTTTGTTGATTTTTGTATGAAAGCCATTCTAACAGGGGTGAGATGAGACCTCATTGTGGTTTTGATTTGCATTTTCCTGACAGCTAGTGATCCTGAGCATTTTTTCATGTGTCTGTTGGCCATTTGGATTTCCTCTTTTGAACAAAGTCCTTGGCCCATCTCTTAAGTGGGTTGTTTGTTTTGTTGCTGTGGAGTTTCTTGATCTCTTTGTAGATTCTGGTTATTAATCCTTTATTCAGTTACATAGTTTGCAAATAATTTCTCCCATTCTATCAGTTGCCTCTTCACTTTCCTGATTGTTTCTTCTGCAGTACAGAAACTTTTCAATTTGATGCAATCCCAGTTGTTAATTTTGGCTTTGGCTGCCTGTGCCTCTGGGGTCTTTTCCAAGATATCTTTGCCTGTGCCAATATCTTGCAGGGTTTCTCCAATGTTCTGTAATAATTTGATGCTGTTGGATCATAGATTTAGATCTTTAATCCATGTTGAGTGAATTTTTGTGTAAGGCATAAGGTAGGGATCTTGGCTTCATACTTTTGCATATTGAAATCAGTTTTCCTAGCACCATTTGTTGAATAGACTATCCTTGCTCCAGAAATTGATTTTATCCCCCTGATCAAATATAAGTAGGTTGTAGATGTTTGGATTGATTTCTGGAGTTTCTATTATGTTCCATTGGTCTATCTATTTCTGTACCAGTACCATGCTGTTTTGATTGTAACTGCCCTGTACTATGTCTTGAAATCTGGTGTTGTGATGCCTCTGGCTTTGTTTTTGTGTTATAAGATTGCTTTAGCTATTCGAGGTCTCCTGTGCCTTCCATATGAATTTCAGCATCTCTTTTTTCTAGATCTGAGAAGAATGTCTTTGGTATTTTGATTGGTATCACATTGAATCTGTAAATTGCTTTTGGGAAAATGGACATTTTGATGATATTGATTCTTCCAGCCCATAAACATGAAAGATTTTTCCATTTTTTTGGTATCTTCTTCTATTTCTTTCTTTAATGTTTTGTAATTCTCATCATAGAGATCTTTGACATTCTTGGTTAAGTTTATTCCAAGGTATTTGATTTTTTTTTGGTAGCTATTATGAATGAGATTGATCTTAGAAGTTCTTTCTCAGCCATGGCATTGTCTGTGTATACAAAGGCTGTTGATTTTTGTGTATTGATTTTATATCCTGGTCCTTTACCAAACTCTTCTATGAGTTCCAGTAGTCTCTTAGTGGAGTTCTTGGGATCCCCTATATAAAGAATCATGTCATTTGCAAATAGGGATAGTTTGACTTCTTCCTTCTCAATCTGTATCCCTTTGATTTCTTTTTCTTGCCTTATGACTCTGGCTAAAACTTCCAATACTATATTGAATAGCAATGGTGAGAGTGGGCATCCCTGTCTGGTACCAGATCTCAGTGGGAATGCTTCCAACTTTTCCCCCATTCAATATGATGCTGGTCTCCCGGACCTTTTCTTAGAACACTCATTCATGTATGTGGGCAGAACCCTTAGAATGTAATCATCTCCCAAAGACCATTTTTTTAAAAAAGATTTGTTTATTTGGAAGGTAGAGTTACAGAGAGAGAAATAGAGATCATCCATCTGCTAGTTCATTCCCTAAATGGCTGCAATGACTGGAGTTGGGCTGGCCTGAAACTCAGAGCCACGAGTTTCTTCTGGGTTTCCCACATGGGTAACATTTCTCACACACATTAGCACGGAGCTGGATCAGAAGTGGAGCAGCCGGGACTAGAACTGACACCCATAAAGCCTGTGATGCTGGCTTTACCTGGTATGCCACAGTGCCAGCTCCCAAAGGCGATCTCTTAATTCTTTGCATTGGGGAATATTTTTTTTTAGAGATACTTTTTCATTTATTTATTTGGAAGGCCAAGTTACATAGCATGAGGGAGAGAAAGAGAGAGGGGAAAAAGAATCCTGTATCCACTGGTCCACTCCCCAAAGTGGCTAGGGCTGGTTTGGGGCTAAGCCAGGAGCCTGGAACACTGTCTAGGTCTCTCACATGGGTGGCAGGGGCCCAAGTACTTAAGCCATTATTGGCTGCCCCCTAGGCACGTTAACAGGAAGTTGAATCGGAACTAGAACATCCAGAACCGTTAGGGTGTTGCAGTTGTTAATCCACTGTACCACAGTGCCAGCACCTACATTGGGCTTTCATTTCCAATGTGAGTTTTGGAAGGGACACAGATATTCAAAGCATACAGAATAGGTTGACCAGTCATCCAAATTGTTCAGGATTAAGCAAATCTGGGGAAATCCTGGGCAAACAAGGATGGATGGGTCATACCATCCTCACCTTTCCTAATTTTACTGATTTCTGCTAGTTTTCATTGAAAGACTTCATGTTCCACAAAAACCTGGACTTTTCAACCCTCTGATTTACAGAATTTGTAAAGATGTTAGGGTATTTATCATCTTTTTTCTTCTTTAGCAAACAGATTTTTTCCACCTGAACGTTGCAGATCTTTGTAGTTCACTGACTAGTTTTTTTTTTTATTTTGTTTTTAAGATTTGATTGTTTTCCTTCATAACTTTTGTCTTTGTAAGCCCAAAGTATTTATACATAACTACAAACATGTGTAAGCTAAATTCTTAGAAACAGTAGTTTTCTTGTTGCTGTCTTTGCAGTTTTGCTATCCTGTTTGTGTGCTAAAATGTAATGAGAAACTCACTCTTATGCCAGGCTATTATTTATAAATAAGATATGCTGTAGCAATTACTGGTTTAATGTGGATAAAGTTTGGTTTTAAGTTCTTTTCTTTTTTCCTAAAGATTTATTTTATTTATTTGAAAGAGTTACAGAGAGGTAGAGACAAGAGAGAGAGGTCTTCCATCAGCTGGTTCACTCCCCAGATGGCCACAACAGCCAGAGCTGTGCCAATCTGAAGCCAGGAGCCAGGCAGGGGCCCAAGGACTTGGGACATCTTTTGCTGCTATCCCAGGCCATAGCAGAGAGCAGGATTGGAAGAGGAGCAGCCAGAACTAGAACCAGTGTCCATATGGGATGCTCGTGCTTCAGGCCAGGGCTTCCCACTGCACCACAGTGCCAACCCCTGGTTTCAAGTTCTTGAAGCAGTAAGTATGAGAGGAAGTGGCTGAGGGAAGTGATACTATTCATGATTCAAGATTTCTTTTTTTTTCTTTTTTCTTTTCTTATTTTTTGACAGGCAGAGTGGATAGTGAGAGAGAGAGACAGAGAGAAAGGTCTTCCTTTTTGCCGTTGGTTCACCCTCCAATTGGCCGCCGCGGCCGGCGCATCGCGCTGATCCGAAGCCAGGAGCCAAGTGCTTCTCCTGGTCTCCCATGCGGGTGCAGGGCCCAAGCACTTGGGCCATCCTCCACTGCACTCCCGGGCCATAGCAGAGAGCTGGCCTGGAAGAGGGGCAACCAGGATAGAATCCGGCGCCCCGACCTGGACTAGAACCCGGTGTGCCGGCGCTGCAAGGCAGAGGATTAGCCTATTAAGCCACGGCGCTGGCCCAATTTCTGTTATATTGTGTATCTTTCATTATTTCCTAAGTGAGTCATGTACTAAGTGCAGACTTTTTCATAAATAGTTAACTTCTGTACTTTTCCAGAACTAGTTAAACCTTCCAGACTGCTAATTTATGCTGGATACAGTCAACCCTATTGAGCATTACATTTTCTTGTTCTTTTTGTTTAAGGTTTATTTTATTTATTTGGAAGAATTACAGAGAGAGCTTCCATATTCACTGGATCACTTCCCAAATGGCCTCAATGGCTGGGGCTGGGCAAGGCTGAAGTCTGGAGCTAGAAACCTTCATGCTGGTCTCCCCTGTGGGTGGTAGGGGTACAAGCACTTGTGCTATCTTCTGCTGCTTTCCCAGGTTCATTTTCAGGGAGGTGGATCAAAAGTGGAGCAGCTGGGAATTAAACTGGTGCCCATGTGGGATGCCAGCATGTTAGGTGGCTGCTTAACCCACTGCTCCACAATGCCTGGAAGGATAGCGTGTTAATGTCTGTTAATTAGTAATCAAAAACATGTAGTTGTGATACTGGCTTGTTAATTGTTCTATCAGTCATTAAATAGCTTTCTGTCTCCCCAGTACCTGGGAGCCTCTATTCCATTTCTGTCTCCCGAATTTGATTATTCTAGGTACCTCACATAATGCATTCTAGGTGCCTTATACAGTATTTGTCCTTTTGTGAGTGGCTTATTTCACTTCGTATAATACTTTAAGGGTTTATCCATGTTGTAGTATGTATCAGAATATCCTGCCTTTTCAGGATGAATGTATATACCACATTTTGTTTATCCGTCTATTGATGTACATTTTGAGGTTGTCCCTACCTTTTGGCTATTGTGAACAATGCTTTGAATTTTTTGAGGTATGTATCCTGATATAGGATTGCTTTATCACAGGTAATTCTGTTTAATTTTTGAAGAAATCACCATACTGTTTTCTTTTTTAAAGACTTATTTATTTATTTGAAAGGCAGAGTTACAGAGAGGCAGAGGCACAGAGAGAGAGGAGTCTTCTATCCACTGATTCACTCCCCAAATTGCCACAACAACCAGAGATGGGCCCATCTGAAGCCAGGAGCCAGGAGCTTCTTTCCGGTCTCCCACGTGGGTGCAGGGACCCAAGGACTTGGGCCGTCTTCTACTGCTTTCCCAGGGCATTGCACAGAGCTGGATCAGAAGTGGAGCAACTGGGACTCACCTGTCACCCATATGGGATGCCAGCATTGCAGGCAGCAGCTTTACCTACTGCGCCACAGTGCAGGTCCTTCCATACTGTTTTCTTCAGTGATTTTACCATTTTATATTCCCATCAGCATTGTACAAGCCTTCCATTTTTTTCCCCTACATCTTTCCCAATACTTGTTTTCTGTTTTGATAATAGCCTTTATTTATTTTTTTTTTTAAACTTATTTGACAGGTAGAGTTACAGAAAGAGAGACAGAAAGGTCTTCCTTCCGTTGGTTCACTCCCCCAAATGGCTGCTGTGGCCAGTGCTGTGCAGATCCGAAGTGAGGAGCCAGGTGCTTCTTCCTGGTCTCCCGTGTGGGTGCATGGGCCCAAGCACTTAGGCCATCCTCCACTGCCCTCCCAGGCCACAGCAGAGAGCCGGACTGGAAGAGGAGCAACCCAGACTAGAACCTGGTGCCCATATGCGATGCCGGCGCCACAGGCGGAGGATTAACCAAGTAAGCCATGGCACCGGCGATAATAGCCATTTAAAAAAATTATTTATTTGAAAGGCATAGTTACAGGGGGACAGAGGGAGAGACAGAGATAGAGATTTTCCATCTGCTGGTTCACTTCCCAAAAGGCAACAATGGCAGCCAGAACTTGAACCAGTGCCCATGTGGGACACTAGCGCCGCAGGTAGAAGCTTAATCTGCTGTGCCACAATCCCATCCCTAGTAACAGGCATCTTAGTGATTGTGAAGTGGTTGCTTGTTGTGGTAGGTCATTTCATTTTATTACTGAATAATATTTCAAATTCTCCTTTTTTAAAATTTTATTTATTTGAAAAGCAGAGTGACAGAGAAGGAAAGAGGGTGAGATCTTCCATTTGCTAGTTCACTCCCCAAATAACTGCAATAGCCTGGAGTTGGACCAGACCAATGCCAGAAGCCAGAAACTCCATCTTGGTTTTCTATATGAGTGTCAGAGGCCCAAGTACTTGAGGCATCATAGCTGCCTCCCAAGTCTGTGCCTTAACAGGAAGCTAGAATAAGTTGAGGAGTCAGAACTTGATCTCAGGCACTCTAGTAAGGGATGTAGTTGTCTGTACCATCGGCTTAACCACTGTGCCAAACGCCTACCCCAAAAGTGTTAAATTTAGATGAAGTCCAATTTATGTATGTTTTCTTTGATTTCTTTTGCTTTGGTGTCTTATCTAAGAAACTATTCCCTAATTCACGGTCATGTATATTTTCCATGATTCCTTCTAGGAATTTCATAGTTTTAGTTCTTAAATTTAGGTATTTGGTTCATTTCGAGTTCATGTTTATTTGTATAATATGTATGTGGCAGAGATCTCCCATCTGCTGATTTACTCTCCAAATGGCCACTGCAATCAGGAGATTTAAGCTGGGAGCTGGATCTTAATCCAGATGTCTTGCATGAATGGCAGAAACCCAACTACTTGAGCCATCACCTCTGCCTCCCAGGGTCCTCATTAGCAGGAAGCTGAATCAGGAGCTGGATCTGGGTTTGGAACCCAGGTACTCTGATAAGAGACACTGGTTTCCTAACCAGTGTCTTTTTTTTTTTTTTTTTTTTTTGACAGGCAGAGTGGATAGTGAGAGAGAAGGCAGAGAGAAAGGTCTTCCTTTTTGTTCACCCTCCAATGGCTGCTGCGGCCGGCGCATCGCGCTGATCCAAAGCCAGGAGCCAGGTGCTTCTCCTGGTCTCCCATGCGGGTGCAGGGCCCAAGGACTTGGGCCATCCTCCACTGCCTTCCCGGGCCATAGCAGAGAGCTGGCCTGGAAGAGGGGCAACCGGGATAGAATCCGGCGCCCCATCCGGGACTAGAACCCTAACCAGTGTCTTAACTAGTGGGTCAAATGCCCATCCCTGAGTTAATTTTTGTGTGTAGTGTGAAGTAAGGGTCAATTATTTGTTTTGTATGGGGTTGTCCAGTTGTCCCAGTGCCATTCTTTTTTGAGATTTATTTTGATTTGGAAGCCAAAAGTTAGAGAGAGATCTTCCATCCTCTGGTTCACTCCCCAGATGGCCACAACAGCCAGGGCTGAGCTAGGAGTTTCACCCAGGTCTCCCACGTGAGTGGCAGGGGCCCAGACATGTGGGCCATCTTCCACTGCCTTTCACAGGCCATTAGAAGGGAGGCTGTATTGGAATTGGAGCAGCCAAAAAATAATTATTTTCAAAAAATAATTATCCATGAATGTATGGATTTCTTTATAGCTTCTTAATTTAATTCCTTTAGTCTATATGTCTGTTATTATATAATACTAACTTGATTACTGTAGCTTTGTAAGTCTTGACATTATGAGGTATGGGTCATGCAAATTTGTTCTTCATTTTTGAGATTGTTTTGACTGTTTCACATCGCTTGCAGTTCTCATGGATTTTAGAATTAGTTTGTCTTTTTCTATGGAAAACAAGATCATGGAGAGCTACTCACAGAACTAGATACTGTATAATGGGACTTGAGAATCTGTATTTTAATATATTCTGTCGGTCATTTTAATGTGTCCCTGGTTTGGGAAACTATAGATTCAGAAAAGATTTTGTTCTGGAGGGTCTAGCCCCTTTAGTTGGTCTAAATTTGTTAATCTAATATGCACACTCTCTGAATGAATGTCAGGACTGAAATATGATGATTGCTGACTCACCTGACTCTTCATTTGAAACTGACGTGGTGGGACTTCGTGTGCTGAAGTCTGTTTATCTTAGAAATATTTTTCTCTGAATTTATTGTGCAGGATTTATGCTGTATTGGTCCTTGTGTAGTTCTATGCTTTAAAGAGTCTGGGTGGAGAGGATTAATTAAATGAAAATCACTGAATCTGTCTGTGTCATTGGTTAGCTAAGTAAATACCCTTTTGTGTCCTAAGAACAGTAGACTGTTTCTGGTTTAGGCTTTCCACATGGTTTGTTATTGGGTATGACAACTTGTCGTGTGTAATCAGCATCACATTAGTCTCATGAGAATAGTCAGGCACTCCTTTAATCAGCTGTTCCCATTTAATCTGGAGGGTGAGGTATATGGTAGCCAAGACATTATTGTCATTTACTTTGTGGGATGGTGGTAGTATTGGTGGTAGTGTGATTGGATGTGTGGTGTGTGTATATGTTTGGGGTATGTAGATTTTCCAGAAAGAGGCAGATGACAGGTGGCAGATAAAGTATTCATGATTCCTTATATGTCACTGTGCATCAGAATTTATAAGTGTATGTTCTAGAATTCAGTAATAATTTTATTTACCAGATGATGAACTTTCTAATCTTGGTTCTCCATGATTTATTGGAGCCTTGTCAAATCATTTACATTTTCTAAGTTCATATTCTTTTAAAGAGGAGGATGGACTTAGCCTTTATAAACTATAAATCTAAATCTAAAATTCTGTGATTCAGATGTTGATGAGTATGAAGGTAACAATTGAGATCTTATTATTTCTTTTCCTCATTCTCAGTATTCCTTATCATGATCCACTGCCATAAATAAATATTTATTGTACTATGTATGTGATTGGTGTGCTCTCATGTTTTCTTTTTTGGAAAAAGATAATTTATTTGAAAGGCAGAGTTACAGAGAGGCAAAGGCAGAGAGAGAGAAAGAGAGATCGTCGATCTGTTGGTTCACTCCCCAAATGGCCACAACAGCTGGAGCTGGGCCAATCTGAAGCCAGGAGCCAGGAGCTTCTTCCGGGTCTACCATGTGTGTGCAGGGGCCCAAGCACTTGGGCAATCTTCCACTGCTTTCCTAGGCACATTAGCAGAGAGCTGGATTGGAAGAGGATCAGCACCCATATGGGAACTTAACCTGCTTTGCCACCATGCTTGTCCCCATCTGTGTTTTTTCTCAAGTCTTCTCTCCTCAGCGAGGTTGACGTATGTACATAGAGATTCCAAAGAGGTTGTTGTCTATACATGTATGTTTGCACATCCTAATCCTTTCAGTTTTCACCACAGTAAATAGTGGGAGTTACCACTATTAAGTATATGAGTTCTTTTTCAGTTTATACTTGATACAAGTTTAGGACAAAAGAGCTATCTCAAAGTGTTTGCAATCTAATGATAATAAAGTATGAAATCTTGAGGCTGGCACTGGAGTGCAGCAGGTTAAAGTCTCAGCCTGCAGTGCCGGCACCCCATTTGGGTGCAGATTTGAATCTTAGCTGCTCCTCTTCTCATCCAGCTCTCTGCTGTAGCCTGGGAAAGCAGTGAAAGATGGCCCAACTTCTTGGCCTCCTGCTACCCACATGGGAGACTTGGAAGACGTTTCTGACTCCTGGCTTCAGATCAGCTTAGCTCTGGCTGTTGTGATCATTTGGAGAGTAAACCAGCAGAATGGAAGACCTCTTTCTCTCTCTCTGACTCTACCTCTCCCTGTAACTATATCTTTCAAATAAATAAAGTAAATCTTAAAAAAAAAATAAAGTATGAGATCTCAAAAGAGTATATGCTAGCACTGTTGCATATCAGGTAAAGCTGCTGTCTCCAACTCCGGCATCCCATATGAGCACCAGTTCAGGTCCCAGCTGCTATACTTACGATCCAGCTCTCTGCTATGACTCGGGAAAGCAGTAGAAGATGGCCCAAGTCCTTGGTCCTCTGTACCTGCGTGGGAGTCCAAGAAGAAGCTCCTGACTCCTGGCTTCAAATACAGCCAATTATGGAGTGACAGCAGATGAAAGACCTCTCTCCCCCTCTGCCTCTCCTTCTCTCTCTATGTAACTCTGACTTTCAAATAAATAATAATAAAATAATCTTAAAAAAAAGTACAGGGTAGTATATATTTAAGTATTTATTTTATTTTATTATTATTTTTTTTTTGACAGGCAGAGTGGACAGTGAGAGAGAGAGAACAGAGAGAAAGGTCTTCCTTTTTGCCGTTGGTTCACCCTCCAATGGCCGTCGCGCTGATCTGATGGCAGGAGCCAGGTGCTTATCCTGGTTTCCCATGGAGTGCAGGGCCCAAGCACTTGGGCCATCCTCCACTGCTCTCCCTGGCCACAGCAGAGGGCTGGCCTGGGAGAGGGGCAACCGGGACAGACTCCGGCGCCCCAACCGGGACTAGAACCCGGTGTGCCAGCACCGTAAGGTGGAGGATTAGCCTAGTAAGCCACGGCGCTGGCTTATATTTAAGTATTAAACTGTGTGGAATAGACTGAGAAGCATCCTGACTGTTAAATATGAATAGTAGGCATTGAAGACATTATGGAAAAATAGAGACTTAAATTGATTTTTTTTCTTTTTTTTTTAAGATTTATTTATTTATTTGAAAGTCAGAGTTACACCTAGAGAGGAGAGGCAGAGAGACAGAGAGAGAGAGACAGGTCTGCCATCCGATGTTCTCTCCCCAGATGGCCGTGACGACTGGAGCTGCGCCGATCTGAAACCAGGAGCCAGGAACTTCTTCCACGTCTTCCACACAGGTGCAGGAGCCCAAGGACTTGGACCATCTTCTACTGCTATCCCAGGCCACAGCAGAGAGCTGGATTGGAAGTGGAGCAGCCAGGACTAGAACCAGTGCCCATATGGGATGCTGGCACTTCAGGCCAGGGTGTTAACCTGCTGTGCCACAGCGCCGGCCCCTTAAATTGATTCTTAAAAGGGTAGTCAGAATTTGAATAATCAGCAAAAGGAAGGGTACTCTATGGTAGGTAAAAACGTAACAATATTTTGTTAGATAGTGAAGAAATGGGTGATTTTATACTGGAAAAATCAGGAATATATTTTAAAAATTCCTCACCACTTGTGATTTAGTGTGGCTTAAAACAATGCACAGTATCTAAACAATAAATAAAATAAAGAATAGGAAAACTGTACATTTCAGTGCTGGGAAAAATAGATCCTAGATAGGCAGTCTGTAAAGTTATTTATAGTTGTACTAACACTGAGTGGTGAATTTGATTCTGAGTTAAGACCTAAAAAAATAAATAAATAAAAAAGTAGATAGATAGTTAATTCTAGGAGACTTTGTTCCCCCAAACTAGAAGGTATACCATGTTCATTTGGGTAGAGGTTTGTTTTTTTGTTTTTGTTTTGTTTTGTTTTGTTTTTATCTTAGGATGGGAAGGACAAAGAGAGAGAGAGAGATCTTCCAGCCGCTGGTTAACTCCCAAATTGCCAAGGCTGTGCCAAGCCAAAGCTAGGAGCCAAGAGCTTCCTCTAGGTCTCCCAAGTGGGTGGCAGGGGCCCAAGCACCAGGGCCATCTTCCACTGCTTTCCCAGGCTATCAGCAAAGAACTGGATTGGATGTAGAGCAGCCAGGACTCGAACTGGCACCCACTTGGGATGCTGGTGCTGCAGGCGGCAGCTTTACCTGCTACACTACAACTCTGGCCCTAAGAAGGTTTCTTAATAGTGCCAGCACTGTGGTATAGCGGGTAAAGCTGCCACCTACAGTGCTGGCATCCTATATGGGCACTGGTTCAAGTCCTGATTGCTCCACTTCTGATCCAGCTCTCTGTATGGTCTGGGAAAGTCATAGTCCTTGGGCCCTGCACCCAAATAGGAGACTCAGAAGAAACTCCTTCAGATTGGCCCAGACCAGCCGTGGCAGCCATCTGGGGAGTGAACCAGCCGATGGAAGACTTCTCTTTCTCTACCTCTGCTCCTCTGTAACTCTTTCAAATAAATAAATAAATAAATCTTAAAAAAAATAATGCTTTCATTCACTGTAACTCATGAGAATGAGTGATGAAATTTTTTTCTTAGTATGTATTTTTATATTTGAATGGCAGAGTTGCAGAAAGGCAGAGGCAGAGAAAAGAGAAGTTGCAGAGATTTTCTAGCTGCTGATTCACTCCCCAGATGGCCTCAGCAACCTGGGCTGGCACAGGCTGATACCAGGAGCCAGAAACTCCATCCAGGTCTCCCATGTGGGTGGCAGGGACCCAAGTACTTGAGCTATCTTCCACTACTTCCCCAGGTGCATTAGCAGGGAGCTGGATTGAAAACAAAACAGTGAGAACTCCAACTGGCACTCTGATATGGGATTCCAGCATCCCAGGTTGCAGCTTAACCCTTTGCACCACAACTCTGGTCCTGAAATTTTTACGTTGTTGAGGATGGCAGATATGATGTTAGACTGGAAAAAAATGTAAAGACAATTCTATTTGAGGCAAGCCACCCTTGGAAACATTGACCATGGACCATCTGATATTCAGGAATGTAACTTCTTAGTGCAAATTCTCTGGTGAATTAGTTGTGAAATGTACCATTAAGTAACTTTGCTTCTGAATTTTTAAATGTAAATCAATTAAATTCTGCTGGATATATCTTGAGGCAGAAGAAGATTTTACTTTTATTTCAGTTGATATAATGCCATTATCGGGGGCCAGTGCCTGTGGCACCGGCATCCCTTATGAGTGCTGGTTCTAGTCCTGGCTGCTCCTCTTCCAATCCAGCTCTTTGCTATGGCCTGGGAAAGCAGTGGAAGATGGCCCAAGTCCTTGGGTCCCTGCACCCACGTGGGAGACCGGGAAGAAGTACCTGGCTCCTGACTTTGGATCAGCACAACTCTGGCTATTGCGACAATCTGGAGAGTAAACCAACAGACAGAAGACCTTTCTCTCTGTCTCTCCTTCTTACTGTCTGTAACTCTACCTCTCAAATAAATAATAATTTTTTTTTTTAAAATGTTACTATGCCATTATCTCTAGTGATGATTAAGGGGCAACTGTCAAGATTTCTCCTAATAGGTCCAGTGTTGTGGCTTAGTGGTTTGTCTACTGCCTGCAACACAAGCAGCCCATATGGACAGTGGTTCAAGTCCCAGCTGCTCCACTTCACATCCAGCTCCCTACTAATGGCCTAGGAAAAGCAGTGGAAGATGGCACAATTGCTTTTGCCCCTTCAATCCATGTGGGAGAACTGGATGAAGCTCCTGGCTCCTGGCTCTGGCCTGGCCATTGCAGCCATTTAGGGAGTGAATCAGTAGATGGAAGATCTCTCTCTTTCTGTCTTTCTCTCTGTCTTTCTCTTTCTCTTTCTTTAACTCTGACTTTCAAATAAATAAGTCTTTCAAAATAAATGAAAGAAATCTATTGTGAGAATTGGGGAAAGATCATTGTCAGATAGAAACAATATTTTAGAGAATTGAAAGGATTGGTATATGAAAGCAGCTACCTATTGGGCATTTTTTATGTGAGAGAACTTAGCATATTTTACATTATTCTTAGCAACCTGTATGATAGATACAGTTTTTTTTTTATGTAGGAGAGGTTCAAGAATAATATTTTCTTCGCCCACATGTAGTAATGAGTTGGAGTACTTGACTACAAAGCTCATCTTCCACTTTACTGGACTGCTTTCCAGAAAGCTGGAAGGGAAAGGGATCATTTTATTAGTAGAAATAAGATTGAGGGGGCCTGGTGCTGTGTTGTAGCGGTAGGGTCATTGCCTGCAGCACCGGCATCCCATATGGGCACCAAGTCTGGGCTGCTCCACTTCTGATCCAGCTCTCTGCTGTGGCCTAGGAAAGCAGTAGAGGATGGCTCAAGTCCTTGGGCCCCTGCATCCACATGGGAGATCCAGAGGAAGCTCCTAGCTCCTAGCTTCAGATTGGTACAGCTCTGGCCATTGCAGCCATCTGGGGAGTGAACCATCAGATGAAAGACCTGTCTCTCTCTCTCTGTCTCTCTCTCCCTACCCCTCTCCCTTTGCCTCCCTGTGACTCTGCCTTTAAACTAAATAAATCTTAAAAAAAAAAAAAGAGATTGAGGAGCTAGCATAGTGGCATAGCAGTTTGTCATCACCTATGACGCAGGCATCCCATACAGGCACTAGTCCAAGTACTGTCTGCTCCACTTCCAGTTCAGCTCCCTGCTAATGTGCTTGGGAAAGCAGCGAAAGGTGGCCCAAGTGCTTTTGCCCCTTCTACCCATGTGGGAGACCCAGATGAAACTCCTGGCTCCTGGTTTGCAGCCTTGGCCAAAGCAACCTTTTTGGGAATGAACCAGCATATGGAAGATCTCTCTTTGTCTCTCCTCTCTCTGTAATTCTGGCTTTCAAATAAATAAATAAATAAATAAATAAATAAATATTGACCAGAGGTTAATTGTTAAGCATTTGGTCTGAGTTTCTGTTAGACTTTTCCCCTTTATTCTTCATTCTGTGATAGAGGTCACGACTTTCCTCTTCCTTTTACTCCATGAAAATAGCTTATGTCCAGTACATCAAATATACTCATAATTTTCTTAAACTGAAGAATGTAAATCTTTGACCTTCTTTTGAACTGCAGACTACATGACATGAAGATTAAATAAGGGGCCATGAATGTCAGTGTCAAAACAATCTTTCTGGTCTGTGTTACTACTTAATTATGTAAAAATAAAAATTTTTCTGAAATATTTCCTTCTTAGCTACCTAGCCAGAAGATGAGGATTGTTGATTTGTAGTCAGACTGAACTGATTTCTAGTTTCAGCTCCTACATCATGTGGTACAACCTAAGTTTCCATTTCTTCATGTTTAAATGGAATTATTATTTCATTTCTCATTGGATTGGCATGGAAATTAAATAAAATAACACATATTAGACAGTTACCCCAATATCTGTTAAATAAGTGCTTACTGTTTTCCTGCCTCTCCTGAACTCCCCCACACTGAATAGTTTACAAGCCTTACTCATTTTTGTCCTAGTTTTATGCTCAAGACAATTCCTGATAAATAGCAAGTACTCAGTAAATGATTGTGTGTGTGTGTGTGTGTGTGTGTGAATGAATAGTAGGTAATCTGCATCTTGGTGCCCCAAATCATGCTGCTTTTCTTTTTACTGGGATTCTTGCAGAAAGGAGGAGTATAGTTGATCACAGTCCCTTCCCCTATCCCAGGTAGGGACTTCACTAGCTCTCCTAACAATTTATTTATCTCAAATCTTCAGGGAAATGAAAAATTGCTCTTCAGTTTTGGTCGATAAACATCTGACTTATTTGAACCCGAAGGTGTTCAAATAACCTTGTATGTAAGTCTCAGAAATGAGCCAGATTCCTAGAATGCTTC
This sequence comes from Lepus europaeus, assembly GCF_033115175.1. Classification (NCBI taxonomy): domain Eukaryota; kingdom Metazoa; phylum Chordata; class Mammalia; order Lagomorpha; family Leporidae; genus Lepus; species Lepus europaeus. Next base: position 85,229,194 of record NC_084832.1, read on the forward strand.
AGAATTATTTGACTTCCTGGAATGCCTTCAGCTAAAAACCAAACAAGGGTTGTTGGAGTGATTGTGAATCTGGCCCATGTCCCAGAAGTGTAGAGATTTTGCTGAGTGAGTCAAATGGTTTGTCCTCTTTTTTTTTAAATTTCTGTCCAAATGGAAACTTTTGCTCTACAGGTCTGAAGTCATCTGAAACCAAAAGAAAAATTTATTCAAGAAAGAATATTTTTACAATGTGTTAAGAACTTTAAAGCAATAAAAGAAAGGATGCCTCTTTGCTCCAATATTTGCCTGCTTTTAAACTTCAGGAGAACCTTTTGGTCTCCATTTGCACTATTTTCCGGATACAAATCTTTCCTTTGTTAGGTAGCCCCCACTACATGCCTACATTCCTTTTTTTTTTTTTTTTTGTACTCAATAAAAAGTTTATTTTTAAATGAAAGAGCCAGACAGAGAGCCTAATACATGCTTGTTCACTCCCTACATGCCCACAATCGCCAGGGCTGGGCCAAGTTGAAGCCAACAGTGGGAACCTCAGTCTGGGTCTCCCACAGTGGTGGCAAAAACCAAGAAGTTGAGCCATCACTTGCTGTTTCCCAAGGGGTACAATAGCAAAGAGTTAGAATTGACTAGAATTAGAACCCAAGCACTCCGATATGGAATCAAGTGTCCCTAGCTGTGGCTTAACCACTAGGCCAAATGCCTGCTCCTATATTACTCTTCTTGATTGATTTCCCTGGATGCCTTTATTTATTTATTAGAGATTATATGAAAGGCCAAGTGAAAGAGGGAGAATCTTCCATTTTCTGGTTCATTCCCAAAAAGCCTGCAACAGCCAGGTTTAGGCCAGGCTGATGCCTGGAGTTAGGAACTCCATCTAAGTCTCCTGTGTCAGTAGTAGGGACTTGAGTATCTGAGCCCTCATCTGCTGCCCCCAGGTATTAGCAGGAAGCTGGGATGAGAAGTGGACTAGGAACAGATACTCTGATTTGGGATGCAGGTGTCCCAAAACACAGCTGAATCCTCTGCACCACAAAGCCTGCCCCCCAGGAACCTTCTGCTGATTATTGACTGCCGCACATTAAGTCAGTTTACCTAGTAGTACAAAACTGTGCTATGTTAACCAAGTGAAAGAACAGTATATTTTGCAACAAGTTGGGTGTGTGGGGATCAGGAAGGGAAAGAAAGTTAGATGGTAATTAATGAAGTTTTCTAACAAAGGATTGTGAAAGTCTGGGGAGGTTCCATGAATACTGTGGAATTGCTTTCCAAACAAATGTGAAGAGGTGCTGTTCTTTCATTCAGGTTCTTTAAGGGGCTTCAGAAAAGCCTCAAAACTTCTATGATTAGAAGATCATCAGACTTTTGGGTGTTTGATTTTATGTCACCTACTTCTTGAAGCATGATAGGAGGCAATGTTGTATAGTGGTTAGGAGCTCAGACTCTACCTAGACTGCCAGGCTTTGTATCTGAGCTCTGCTGTTTGCATGTCTTTGGTTATGTATTTCCCCTTTGTATCAGATTTCTCACTTATAAAAAGAAGATAGTTCTAATCCATATCACTAAGGATTTTTGTAGGGATTTGATGAGGGAGCAAGGAAGGGAGAAAGAGAATGTGTAGCATACAGTATAGGACCTGATGTTCCATATTAACTGTTATTATGTATTGATATTACTATAACTGGTCATTGGGATGTCAAATCACACAGACACTTCTTTCAGGTCTTTGCGCTATCTTTTTTGTATATTTTGCTTATACAGATATATAACTATTGTTACTTTTTTTTTAAGACTTACTCATTTGAAAGGCAGGATGACAGAAAGGAGAGACAAATATTACATCCATTGATTTGCTTTCCAAGTGGCTACAGCTGCTAGGGTAGGGCCCAGCTGAAGCTAAGAGTCTGGAATTCCATCTGTGTCAGGAACCCAAGTAATTGGACCATCTTCCCCAGGCACATTAACAGGGAGTTGGATCAGAAGCACAGCAGCCAGGACTCAAACCTGCTTTCTGATGTGGGATGTGGGTATCACAGACAGCAGCTTAACCTGCTGTGTGACAGTGTCAGCCTCTATTTTGTTGCATGTTTAAAAATTATTGGAAAAAAATAAATTACTAGTAATATGCATCAGAAATGTGATGAGCATAACTCATAAATCACAATGATTTGATTGAGGCAGAGAAATCATTATGCCTGGGTCAGCATTGTGCTGTAGGTTAAGCTGCTACCTGCAATGCTGGCATCTCATATGAGCATTGGTTCATGTCCCTGCTGCTCCTCTTCCCATCCAGCTCCCTGCTTATGCACCTGGAAAAGCAGTGGAAGATAGCCCAAGTGCTTAGGACCCTGCCACCTACATGGGAAACCTGTTTGAAATTCTTGGCTCCTAACTTCAACTGTTGCAGCATTTGAGCATGAACCAGTGGATAGAAGATCTCACTCTGTCTCTCCCTATCTTTCTGTAACTCTGCCTTTTAAAAAGAAAATCATTATATCCAAAGTGGTGAAATTTTAGCATTAGGTGTGTGTTGTGGACTTAGCTTTTCACTGTGTTCGAATGTTTGAGAATGGGAAAGAAAGAAAATTACAAAGCATGTATACAATGCTAGTTTACTGTTTAAAAATGTGTCTAGGGCTGTCGAAGGCAGCAGAATATGGCCCAAGTACTAGGGCCCCAGCTACCCATGTGGGAGATGTGGATGGGCTCAAAGATCAGTCTTCGATCCGCTGGTTCATTCCCCAAATGGCCCCAACAGGGCTGGGCCAAGCCAAAAACAGGAACTGAGAACTTCATCTAGGTCTCCTACATGGATGACAGGGACCCAAGTACTTGGGCCATCTTCCACAACCTTCCCAGGAACATTAGCAGGGTGCTAGATCAGAAGCAGAGCAGCTAGGACTGGAACTGGCACTCAGAAATGGGATGCTGGTACTGCAAGTGACAGCTTAACCCATGGGAACTGCATAATTTGAAGTGAAGGGATAGACATCTTCCATGACTGGTAAAATAGCATGAATTATTTTATTTGGCTTTATCATATATATATATGTGTGTGTATATATATATTTAAAACAATTTATTATGTATAAAAAGAAAGGAGTTGTGCATATTAATAGGAGTCTTCCCTAATCTATTGAGTTAATGTGTTTCTGAAAGTTCTGTTCCTGGCAGAAACATCTAGAAGGATGGAGGCTTATTGTATTCTGTTTTACCAGACTTCTCTTTCAATATAAACCCAAGTGTTTCTAAAAATGTTTTTTTTCTAAATGATTGCAGAAAGTATCTCCTTACCCTCCCTATTAAGATTTATTTATTTATTTGAAAGTCAGAATTGCAGAGAAGGAAAGACAGAGAGAAATCTTCCATCCTCTGATTTACTCCCCAGACCCACAAGCTCCATCTAGGTCTCCAAACTGGGTGGCAGGGGCCCAAATACTTGGCCATCTTCTGCTGCTTTTCCCAGGCCATTATCAGGGAGCTGAATTGGAAGTGGAGCAGCTGGGACACAAACCAGCCCATATGGTTTGCTGGCATCGCAGGTGGTATCCATACCTGCTATGCATAATGCTACCCCAGCCTCCCTAGCTTCGATAATCAAATTTTATTTTTGCACTTTCTAATAGTTAAAATATTACTGTTTTTTTTAAAGATTTATTTATTTATTTGCAAGTCAGAGTTACACAGAGAGAGGAGAGGCAGAGAGAGAGAGAGAAAGAGAGGTCTTTCATCCACTGGTTCACTCCCCAGATGGCTGCAACAGCCAGAGCTGCGCTAGTCCTAAGCCAGGAGCCAGGAGCTTCTTCCAGGTCTCCAATGAGGGTGCGGGGGCCCAAAGACTTTGGCCATCTTCCACTGCTTTCCCGGGCCATAGCAGAGAGCTGGATTGGAAGTGGAGAAGCCAGGTCTCGAACCAGCACCCATATGGGATGCCAGCGCTTCAGGCCAGGGCATTAACCTGCTGTGCCACAGTGCCGGCCCCAAAATATTACAGTTTTATAATAATTTTTCTCTCCCTCTTGGAATAATAACTTTTCTTGTTGGTTTCAGGGGTTCAACTAGATGTAGCTTCACAATCTCTGGATCAAGAAATGTTATTAAAAGTTAAATCTGAAATTGAAGAAGAGCTAAAATCCCTGGACAAAGAAATTTCTGAAGGTCTGTTGATTCTTATTTTTTGTTTGGTGTGGTTCACCATTGGTTTGATTTGATTTCTGCAGTAGAGTGTTCTCAGCATTATTCAATTTCATTTGCACAGTATTTTAAGGGTGAAAGTAGAAGTTGGCCTTTTTCTCACTTGGGGGATAGGTTTGTAAACAATTTCCAGCTATTTCTAGTATTTAGATGTACGCTTTTCTGGTTAAGTGACAGAATAAATAACCATATTAAGGTACTTTATATTCTGTGTTTTTTTTTTTAAAGATTTATTTATTTATATTTTGAAAGTCAGAGTTACACAGAGAGAAGGAGAAGCAGAGAGAAAGAGAGAGAGATCTTCCATCTGCGGGTTCATTCCCCAGTTGGCTGCAATCACTGGAGCTGTACCAATCTTCAGGATCTCCCACATGGGTGCAGGGGCCCAAAGACTTGGGCCATCTTCCACTGCTTTCTCAGGCCATAGCAGGGAGCTGGATTGGAAGTGGAGCAGCCAGGATCTGAACAGGTGCCCATATGGATGCTGACACTGCAGGTGGGGGCTTTACCTATTACACCACAGTGCCGGCCCCTGTTTTCTGTTTTGGTTTGTATTTGGTTCCTTTAAAACTAATAACATTAGGGGCAGTATTGTGGCACACTGGTTAAAGCCTCCACCTGCAATGCTGGCATGCTACATGGGCACTGGTTCGTGTCCCGGCTGTTGCACCTCTGATCCAGCTCCTTGTTAATGACCTGGGAAAAGCAGCAGAAGGTGGAAGAAGGGTTTGCATCCCTGCCACCCAGATGGGAGACCTGGAAGAAGCTCTTGGCTTCTGGCTTCCACCTGATCCAGTGATTTGGGGAGTGGACCAGTGGATGGAAGATCTTTTTCTCTGTCTCTCTCTCCAATTATCTGCAACTCTACCTCTCAAATAAATGAATGAAATCTTTAAAAAAAATTTATTCTTCCTGTGGCCATTGTTGTGGTGCATCAGATTAAACCACCACTTGTGATGCTGGCATCCCATATTGGAATATCAGTTCCTGTCTTTGCTGCTCACTTTCCAACCCAGCTCCCTGCTCATGCACCTCGGAAGGCAGTGTAAGATAGCTTACATATTTGGGCCCCTACCAACATATGGGAGACCAGGATGGAGTTCCTGGCTCCTGGCTTCAACATGGCCCTGCCCTGATGTTTGCAGCCATTTAAGGAATGAACTGGCTGGTGGACAATCTCTGTTTTTCCATCTTTCAAATAAATAAATAAAATGTTAGAAAGAAAAACAACAGTTTTTCTTCCTTGTATTGAACAAATGGCTAAGTCTTTATAACATGGGGTTGGGAAGTGGTTAAGAAGCCGAAAGTTTGAAAAGAAATAGGTTTTTTTTTTTTTTTTTTTTTACAGGCAGAGTGGACAGTGAGAGAGACAGAAAGGTCTTCCTTTGCCGTTGGTTCACCCTCCAATGGCCGCCGCGGTTGGTGCGCTGCGGCCGGCGCACCGTGCTGATCCGAAGGCAGGAGCCAGGTGCTTCTCCTGGTCTCCCATGGGGTGCAGGGCCCAAGCACTTGGGCCATCCTCCACTGCACTCTCTGGCCACAGCAGAGAGCTGACCTGGAAGAGGGGCAACCGGGACAGAATCTGGTGCCCCGACTGGGACTAGAACCCGGTGTGCCGGCGCCGCAAGGCGGAGGATTAGCCTATTGAGCCGCGGCGCCGGCCTTGAAAAGAAATAGTTTATGAGTGCTAAAATTTATCTATGTGCAGGAATATTTGAAAGCAATGGACTCATCCTCTGAGGTGGAATAAACTAATTAGAATCTGGCTTAAGGGGCTGGTGCTGTGGCAGAGCACGTTATGTTGCTGCCTGCAGCTCCGGCATCCCATATAGGCACTGGTTCATGTCCTGCTGCTCCACTTCTGATCCAGGTTCCTGCTAATGTGTCTGGGAAAGTAGCAGAAAATGGCCCAAGTACTTGGACCCCTGTACCCACATGGGAGTCCCGGAAGAAGTTCCTGGCTCCTGGCTTCGGTCTGATCCAGCTCTAGCCATTATAGCCATCTGGGGAGTGAAATAACTGATGGAAGATATCTCTCTCCCTCTCTGTATAATTCTGACTTTCAAATAAAAACAATCTAGTTTAAGAAGTACCACAATAATAAAGTAAAAACAAAGTACTTAGCAGCAGATGGTGGAGTCAGGAGTTGCTTCTTATTTATTACTCATTTTTTCTTTTTTTTTTAAATCACTCTTTTTAAAAAGAATGTTTCTTTAAAGAGAGTTTTTTTTACAGATATATTTTGTTTGTTAATTACTTTTATTTATTTGAAGCACAGAGAGTACGAGAGAGAAAGATATCAATCTCCTATCCTCTGGTTCATTCCCCAAATGCCTGCAACAGCTAGGACTGGGTCACTCCAAAGACAGGAGCTGGGAACCATCTGGGTATCCTGAGTGGTTGTCAGGGACTCAAATACTTGAGCCATCATTTACTGCTTCTTAGGCTCATGAGTAAGAAACTGAAATCAAAAGCAGAGCCTGAAATTGAATCCAGCTACTCCAGTATAGGATGTGGGCATCCCAAGTGATGCTTTAATTGTTGTGTGAAATACTCAGCCCTCATTTATCATTTGTTTTTTAAGATTTATGTATTTATTTGAAAGGCAGAGTTAGAGAGGATGAGACAGAGAGAGAGATCCTTCATCCATCCACTGGTTCACTCCCCAACTGGCCGCAATGGCCAGGGCTGGGCCAGACTGAAGCCAGGAGCTAGGAGCTTCTTCCAGATCCCCCACATGGGTGCAGGGGCCCAAGTACTTGAGCCATCCTCTCTGCTTTCCCAGGTGCATCAGAAGGGAGCTGAATTGGAAGTGGAGCAGCCAGGACTCAAACCAGCGCCCACAGGGTATGCAGGCATTGCAGGCAGCAACTTTATCTGCTATGCCACAGTGCCAGCCCCGATTTATCATTCCTTTTCAAAAATTAATTAATTAATTTTCAGTTTATTTGAAAGACACACACAGGTACACACAGAGATAGGCAAGCAAGAGAGAGTTCTTTCATCTGCTGTTTCATTCCCCAGATGCCTACACCAGTCAGGGCTGGGACAGGCTGAAGTGAGGAGCCCAGAACTCAATCTGAATCCTCTCTATAAAAAGGAGCTCATGTAATTGAGTCATCATTTGCGGCCTCTTAAGGTATTCATTAGCAAGAAGGTGGATCAGAAGTGGAGGAATTGGGACTTGAACCAAGCACTGCAATATAGCATCTTAAGAATTCCACTAAGTACCTGCTGTCATTCATCATTCTTCCTTTTATTTAAAAATTTTTTTTGAGAACAAAACTCTTTTAAAAAAATGATTTATTTATTTGAAAAGTACAGTTGCAGAAGAGGGAAAGACAGAGATGGGGGTGGGGGAGAGAGAGAGAGAGGGAGGGAGGGATCTTCCATCTGCTGATTCAGTCTCCAGATGGTTGCAATAGTGGGTGCTGGTCCAAGGACTACCACCAGATTTCCTAAGTGAGCATCAGGGTTTCATGTACTTTACCCATTATCTGCTGCATTCCAGGCCCATTAGCAGGAAGCTAGAACAGAAGCTCATTTGAACCAGGCATTCTGATAATGGGATGTAGGTGCACCAAGTGTCAGCATAACCTGCTGTTCCACAATAACTGTCCCTAATTCATCATTCTTTTTTCTTTTTTAGAAAACTTTTATTTGATAAATATAAATTTCAAAAGTACAACTTTTGGATTGCAGTGGTGTTCCCCCCCATAACCTCCCGCAAAACATCCCGTCTCCTACTCCCTCTCCCATCCCACTCTTCATTAAGATTCATTTTTAATTATCTTTATATACAGAAGATCAACTTAGCATATACCAAGTAAAGATTTCCACAGTTTGCAGACACACAAAGTATAAAGTACTGTTTGAAGACTAGTTTTACCATTAATTCTCATAGTACAACACATTAAGGACAGAGATTCTACATGGGGAGTAAGTGCACAGTGACTCCCGTTGTTGATTTAACAATTGACACTCTTATTTATGACATCAGTAATCACCCGAAGCTCTTGACATGAGCTGCCAAGGCTATGGAAGCTTCTTGAGTTCACAAACTCCTGCCTTATTTAGACAAGGCCATAAGCAAAGTGGAAGTTCTCTCCTCCCTTCAGAGAAAGGTACCTCCTTCTTTGATGGCCCCTTCTTTCTGCTGGGATCTCACTCACAGAGATCTTTCATTTAGGTCATTTTTTGCCACAGTGTCTTGGCTTGCCATGCCTGAGAAACTCTCATGGGCTTTTTAGCCAGATCTGAATGCCTTAAGGGCTCATTTTGAGGCCAGAGTGCTGTTTAGGGCATTTGCCATTCTGTGAGTCTGCTGTGTATCCCACTTCCCATGTTGGATCATTCTGTCCTTTTTAATTCTACACTGGTCTTATTTATATGATCCCTTTGACACTTAATCCTATCTTTATGATCAATTATGAACTTAAACTGATCACTTTAACTAGTAAGATGACATTGGTACATGCCACCTTAATGGGATTTGGAATCCCATGGCATGTTTCTAGCTTGACCATTAGGAGTAAGTCTGAATGACCATGTGCCAAACTGTACATCTCCTCCCTCTCTTATTCCCACTCTTATATTTAACAGGGATCACTTTTCAGTTGTCCTAATTCATGATTCTTATACTGACTTGGTCAGTAGGAACAAACTAACTTGATTCGCTTTTTTAACATGTTAGTTTACTAATTTTCTTCTATTAAAGCTACAATTTTCCATTAAACCTTTCTATTTTTTGGAAAAAATACCTGATTTAGGATTTGCCAGTTTTTGTGTTACAGGAAAGATTACTGTCTGTAGTGAATATCTGACCTTTGTAGTGGCATATAACTGCTAGCTTGTTCCTATAGCACAATCTATAGTATTGTTTACTAACTTACATTTTTCTTTGTACTGTGTTCAGCCTTCACCAGCACTGGCTTTGACCGTCATACTTCTCCAGTTTTTAGCCCTGCTAACCCAGAAAGCTCCATCGAAGACTGCCTGGCCCATCTTGGAGACAAAGTGTCACAGGAACTGAAAGAACCTCTGCATACAGCACTGCAGGTGCTCCTCAGCCAGTGAGTTATCATTTCCCAGTGGGCATGTGCTTGCTTCTCTAACTAGTCCCTGGATCTCACGCAGCACTCAGTTGGTTAAGGCTTTGTTGTAGATGCACAGTGTCATTTCTTTTCTCACTTTTGTGCACTGCTTCTTATTTTGCTTTCCCAAAGCATCTCTGTTTCTGTTTTGAGTGAAACTTTGCATCAAAGCAGTGATTTACCTGTTTCATCATAGGCTTGATCATTTGTAGTTATTTGTTGAGCTTGAACACATGCTTTTACTGAGTTACAAACACAGCTATTTCACTTTTCCTGACCACATTTTACTACCGTTTCTTGTATCCAGTAAAAGATAGTGGCTGGCTTTTGTGTATTGTCATGTTGGAGTAACATTATGTCAGTATTTTAGATACTTGAATTTAATGTTATATCTGCTTCCCAAATGTTGCTAAACTTTGAGGTTGCACATCTGCCCCTGGAACTTTTTCCACATTTACAGTGGGAATCTTTCTGCTAACCACTGTGCTAAAGACAAGAAGCTAGTAATAAAGTGTATTAACAATGGGTCTAAATCATGTATTATAAATCTTAAGAATCAGTCTCTCCTAATTCTTTGCCAAGATTCATTGTAGAATTGATATGAATTATAAAAAATATGAGAGGATTTCAAGAAGTTCATGGAAACAGAATTATAAGTTTATTTTGATGTTAAAAAATTTTTGGAATCCACTCATTGGTTTTTAAATTTGTTTTCCAAACTAGAACATGACAATTGGTGCACAGTCTCTGCCCACCCATCAATAAGTTCATTATCATTTTTTCATAATACATATTTTTTCATGAACTTTTTGCAGATGGCTTGTATTTGTCTTAATGAAGATTGACAGCTCCATAAAATGGCAAAAGTTCCTCAATAAAAAGGCTAGAATTCATGTGTTAAATTACTCTTGTGGTAATTACTATTGCCCTTTCATGTAGGCACAGTTCATAATTTACCATTTGTAAGAAGAAAGCAATTTGGGTTTTAGGGGAATTCAGTTTGTTTCTGGGTTTCCTGTTAAAGTGAGGAAATGTAAACACATCTTAATTAGAATAGACAGTGAAATGAAATTGTACATGGATTTTCTTTATATATAGTAAAGTTAAAAATAAATATGATGTCAGGGAAAACAGGAAATTTGGATTTATAGCAATGATTTTCAAAGAGTGTTCCATGGAGCCTTGGTCTCTGAGAGGCTGTGGGGCCACTGAGGAAGTAAGGGATAGGCTGGGTGCATGGGGCTCATCAGCACCTGTCTACTCTTCTTAAACCAGAACACCTACACCTTCATGTATTTGGCATGTTGGGCAATATTGAGGTTGCTTGTAAGACTTGCAAAAGACATTTGCTGCTTCGTTAAAAAAAAAAAAAAGCAAAAAAAAAAAAAGAAAGAAAAGAAAAGAAAGCCCCAAACTTGCAAGGGCTATTGGGACTGGGAATATAATGGAGAGTTATAGACAAAGTTTCAAACTTTGATATAAACTGTTGTGGCTCTGAATAAACCACTATACTCTTTATATGTCGATTTCTACATCTGTTAATTTTAAACTCTGTCAAAAATAGTATTATGATTTTTTGAAAGTATTCTGGAGGCTTTCATAATATACAGGAAAAATTGATAGTCTTCTCGTTGCAAATTATGTTTAAAAGAAAATTAGCTTGGATAAATATTGTTTCCCAAACCATGAATGCTGATATAATTACTTTTGAAATTGGTCACATATCAGTCTCTTCTCTTTATGGTAAATTTTTTTCCACAAATCTACTATTGAAGTTTTAAGCTCTCTAACTCATACCTTGAAAATAAATAATTTATGATAAACTAGAAGTGTCATACTAGTTGAAGGCAATATCTCAAGGTGGAAAATGCCACGTGCTTTACCTCTAGATGGTTATATTGAAATAGGACACAAATTCTGAACTCTTCCTGTAGAACTCCAGTAGGTTCAAAAAACATCCCTTCTCCTCTTTTTTTTTTTTTTTTCATACTCATATGCATTACATTTTTTTGGTACTATGTATATTAGTTCCCATAGTCCCCTTTTCTTCTTTGCTATGAATTAATTAATTAATTCTCCTCTGGGACTGATTATTCAGCTTAGTTTCTGTGTAGTAGATTTTCTTTGAATGTTTTAATCTGCTTTTATATGCTTATATCTATGTAAATATAATATTTCAAATCATGTTTCATTCTGAAGGATGCTAAAGTATTTAGCTGAATAGACATCTATAACAACTGCTTGTGACCCACAGCAGCATCAGAGAGTTCAGGAAAGGAAGTGAAGGTACTGATACATGCAAGTAAAGTTTCAGAAAGAATATAGGTACGTAGACTATATAATATATACTGAAGTTCAAGGTTACAGGAAGCTGGTATATAGCCCAAAGCGTCATAAAAAAAAAAAGTTAAGCTTACTTTAATGGGAATGTGATGTCAGGAAAATACTATATACTGTGTACATCTTTTTATTATAAAGCTGTCTTATTTTTCAGCATGCTGTAGTATTGATTTGATATTGACTTCTATAAAACAATGATATGTATGTCACCAGAACTTTTTTTCCAAAATATCTAGATCAGTGCTGTCCTACAGATAAAACGTAAGTCACATGTATGTAATTTAAATTTTTCTGCCAGGCACATTAGGAGAAAAAAATGGTAATAATTTTTGTTTTTACCTTTTAGAAGTATATTTTTAGCCTAGTATACTCAATGTATCATTTCAGCATCAACTCAATATTAAAAAAGAAATATTTTACATTCTTTTTTCTTCCTTTTTGAAATCCAGTGTATATATTTTATCCCTTCAGCTCAGCACTAGCCACATTTCTTTTTTCTTTTTTTTTTTCTTCTTTTTTTTTTTTTTTTTTGACAGGCAGAGTGGACAGTGAGAGAGAGAGACAGAGAGAAAGGTCTTCCTTTTGCCGTTGGTTCACCCTCCAATGGCCGCCGCGGTAGCGCGCTGCAGCCTGCGCACCGCGCTGTTCTGATGGCAGGAGCCAGGTGCTTCTCCTGGTCTCCCATGGGGTGCAGGGCCCAAGCACTTGGGCCATCCTCCACTGCACTCCCTGGCCACAGCAGAGAGCTGGCCTGGAAGAAGGGCAACCGGGACAGGATCGGTGCCCCGACCGGGACTAGAACCCAGTGTGCCGGTGCCGCAAGGCGGAGGATTAGCCTAGTGAGCCGCGGCGCCGGCCAACACTAGCCACATTTCAAAGGATCATTAGCCGCATGTGGCATCTGAATAGTGCTGTGTGTGACATGTGTCAGAATCATAACTCGAGATGAGAGTAGTGTGACTTGGGAGCCAGATCTAAGTGGATGTAAGCACTACTTTGCTGCTTGGCTGCCATGTGGTTTTGCAGTAGTCTCAGCTTTTCTGAGTTTTGTTTTCTAGTATGTAAAATAATATAAAATACAATTTTTTTTTTTTTGACAGGCAGAGTGGACAGTGAGAGAGAGAGACAGAGAGAAAGGTCTTCCTTTTTGCCGTTGGTTCACCCTCCAATGGCCGCTGCGGCCTGCGCATCGCACTGATCCGAAGCCAGGAGCCAGGTGCTTCTCCTGGTCTCCCATGGGGTGCAGGGCCCAAGCACTTGGGCCATCCTCCACTGCACTCCCAGGCCATAGCAGAGAGCTGGCCTGGAAGAGGGGCAACCGGGATAGAATCCGGCGCCCCAACCAGGACTAGAACCCGGTGTGCCGGCGCCGCAAGGCGGAGGATTAGCCTGTTAAGCCACGGCGCCGGTCTAAAATATAAATATTTAAAAACAGAAAACCTTGCTTAGTACACTACCAATCACTGGTAGTATTTACTGTTAGCCTAAATGTTCATAGGGCAAAGAGTTCACACACCAGAGTGGGCAGAACAGAAAATGCCCTGGAAGAAGATTTTAAAATTTACAAAAGTAAGACTTCTCTTACTCATTTGTATATGTCTGTTAATACTTTACCCCAAAAAGACAAAAAAGGGGCAAATTTTATTAAACTGTTACCCATGCTATGGATGCCTTCATACATTACTTGATAACCATGTTTTTGTTTGTTTTATGTGTGAAACTAGTGCTTAAAATATAGTACTTAAGAGGGAGCAGGAAAGTGGAGGGTTGCGGGTGGGAGGGAAGTTATGGGAGGGGGGAAGCCATTGTAATCCATAAGCTGTACTTTGGAAATTTATATTCATTAAATAAAAGTTTAATAAATGAAAAAAAAATATAGTACTTAAAATCTCTCAACATACTAGTGAGTGATGTCATTACTCAAAGGTATGAGTTTTGGGTGTGAGTACTTACATATGAATAATCAGAAAGACTTCTGTCTCTACCTGCCAGGATTTGGGATCATAAGACTCCAAGTTAAAAATAGGACTCCATTTATTGCTCTTGTTTATTCCAGCTCCTTGTATTCTCAGTTTGAAAAGTCTTCCAGTGACATGTTTAGTTTTTAAATATTTTAGACTATCTTTAAAAACAGTTAAAATTCCACTCTTAATTTTACTGAGATAAATTTTTATTTGTTAGTGTTTGATCTTATTTCAATAACCCAAGTATTTATCTACAGCACAGTAGTTCTACCAGATAAATTCCAAGCAATTACAGTAACTTAATGAGAATATACATTTATCTTGCTGTGTTATTAACCACATTCCCAAGCATGCACCTTAGCCTATATCATAAAAATCTAAAACCTATAGAAAGCTTAAAATTGCATAGCAAATGTAAAAAAGCTACATCTTGTAAAAAAAAATGTGTTGAATAATTCTTGTCACTTTAACAAAAGTTCAACAAAAGAGCAGTGACTGTATATTTATTCATCTGGAAATAGAGTTTTCCTTGTTTGTGACACAGACTTTTAAAAAAATCTCTACAGGCCAGTGACATATCAGGCATATCGTGAGTGTACACTGGAGACTGCAGTTCATGCCAGCGGCTGGAATAAGGTATTCACCACATTATCTTTACTCTTGCAAAATTTTAGTATGTTAATAATAAAGTATAGGAGGAATTGTTGACATCATTCAGCAGAAAACTGTTAAATTCATTAATACATAAGTTCAGTTGTATTAAGTGGGTATTTTTGCTCTAACTGGTTTTTTGATGAACTCTGCAAGGTTCCACTTGGCTCAAAAATGTGTGCCCAGTAGTGTGTGTAGCATCCTTCTTCTGTCTGTCCTGAGTTTCTCATCACGCCTTCATTTCTGTGCATTTTAGACATGGCATGTATCTCCACATAGTTATTTGTTAACATATGAGTATGTCTGGGGGAAAAGAATAAGGACGTTGTTTGGAAGAAAGCCTCATGTAGTTCTCTGACATGAATAACACCATTTGTAGTTTACATTTTGCAGAGTCTCTTGTGTCACATCTCGTTTGATCATTGCAGACATCTTTTGCAGAGGGCACACTGGATTAGGTCAGGTGACTAAAAAGAAAAAAAGTTAAATGATTTGCCTTGACTAGTAAACATTGACACCAACTCTAGAGCTAAGATCTTTGGATCCTTGCCTTAGTGTTTGTATCTGCTGTCCCATTCTGCTTATCCTTTATCATAGACTGCATTATCTGTCTGTCACCTTGAAAAGAAGCAAAGGCTAAGGGGGATAGAATAAAGATGGCTCATCCCACTCAAAGGAGAAAAATAAATGGTCTTAGATGATTTGGTGCTAGGGATGTGGAAATTCAGTACAATTATTTTTACAAATAAACCCTCTGCTCAGAATCATCTATATGAATTTTCCCTTGGTATCTGTAGGGAGTTGTTTCCAGGATCTTCCAAAAATACCAAAATTCATGGATACTCAGATCCCTTATAAAATTGCATGGTATTTGCATTTAACCACATATACGTTCCTTCTCTATATTTTAAATCACCTCTAGATTACTTTTAGAATGCCTAATATAGGAGCAAACATTGTGGCACAGTAGGTTAAGCTGCCACTTTGGGTTCGAGTCCCAACTGCTTTACTTCTGATTGAGCTTCCTGATAATTTGCCTGGAAATGCATTAGGGGATGGCCCAAGTGCATGGGCCACTGCCACCCATAGGAGACCAGGTTGGAGTTCCTGGCTCTTGCCTTTGGCCTGGTCCAGACCTGGCTATTGTGGCTAGTTGAGAGGTAAACACACCAGATGGAAGATCTCTGTCTTTCTATGGCTCTTCCTTCAATTAAATAAGTAAATATTTTAAAAATACCTAATACAAGAAAATGATATGTAAATAATTATTGTCCTATGTTATTTAGAATATAATGAGAAGAATACAGTATGTATATGTTCAATACAGATGAATTTTCTTTCTTCCCAAAAATTTAAATATGTGGTTGGATGTGGAACCCTAGGATATGGGGTACTGACTGTAAATGGGCCACACCATGGAATCAAGTGTGCTAGATTGATGTCCAGTAGGTACATAATCAAACATTTCAGTCTTAGCTTTTTTTTAATAAATTTTTTTAAAAGATCTATTTATTTGAAAGTCAGAGTTACACAGAGGAGAAGCACAGAAAGAGAGAGAGGTCTTCCATCCGATGGTTCCCCAATTGGCTGCAACGGCCAGAGCTGCGCTGATCCGAAGCTGGGAGCCAAGAGCTTCTTCCAGGTCTCCCACACAGGTGCAGGTGCCCAAGGACTTAGGCCATCTTCCATTGCTTTCCCAGGCCATAACAGAGAGCTGGATTGGAAGTGGATAAGCCCGGTCTCAAACTGACACTCATATGGAATGCTGGCGTTTCAGGCCAGGGCATTAACCTGCTGCACCACAGCATCAGCCCCTTTTAATTAAATTTTTAAAATTTACATATGACATTGTATGTAATGTCTACAACATGATGTGAAGTAGATGTAAAGTGTAGAAAGGTTAAATCTAGCTAATTAACAAACACATGAGCAAGAATTTTGCAGTGAGAATACATAATAGCTGTCCTCATTATATTTTTTAGGTATGTGATCTATCATGAGCTGTAGTTAGCGTCTATCCAATAATCTCTTGAAATTTATTCCTGATATCTAATTGTAACTATGTGTCCTTTGATTAATGTCTTTCCATCACTACACTCCCCTAAGTACCCTATACTTTTGCAACCACCATTATGCTCTGTGCATAATTATCTATGAGATAATTCTTTTTACATTCTCAAGTCTCAGTTTTATCAAAGGCAAAGCCCCTTGGGCAGGTTAATCTTTATAACAATTTTCTCATCTGTGAAATGGAGACAGTACTTCCAACCATCTACATTTTATTGGAATCAAATGCAATAGTATATGTTAAATATTTCACACTTATTCTACCATCACAGTAAGCTTTCAGTGAGCAGCAGCTAATATTTTAGCCATAACATATGGGATCTTGTTCCCAAATGCAGCCATGCACTGCATGAGAGAGTATGTTTTGAGAATTCAGTTGTTAGGCGACCTTGTCTTGCAAATTTCATGAAGTATGATCATACAAGCTGAGATAGCTACATTACTAAGTGATGTACTCTTATGGAACTACTGTCATATGTGCAGTCTGTTGACCAGAACAGTTATGTGACTGTAGGGGCTACTATGCAGTTTTGGTATGCTACTTAGTGGTACAAAACTTATTAAAATATGTATTTGCCTCATTTGTATTTATGGAGTAAAAGAAAATACTCTCTCATATAGACAGTTGAAATAGGTTTTGTAAATAAAATTGAGCTTGGTTATTATATTTTCCTTAGTCAATTGAGCATCAAATATTTAAGTACCAAATTTTTATTCTCTTCTTATCACTACTGCCTTGGTTATAATTAACTTGTGTATACCCTGCAAGGGTTATTGTAAAAAACTTGAATAAATGGCTGGCGTCATGGCTCACTAGGCTAATCCTCTGCCTGTGGCACCGGCACCCCGGGTTCTATTCCCATTCGGGGTGCCGGATTCTGTCCCGGTTGCTCCTCTTCCAGTCCAGCTCTCTGCTGTGGCCTAGGAAGTGGGTGGAGGATGGCCCAGGTGCTTGTGCCCCTGCACCTGCATGGGAGACCAGGAGGAAGCACCTGGCTCCTGGCTTCGGATCGGTGCCGCGTGCCAGCCATAGCGGCCATTTTGTGGGGTGAACCAACAGAAGGAAGACCTTTCTCTCTGTATCTCTCTCTCACTAACTCTGCCTGTCCAAAAAAAAAAAAAAAAAAAAAATTCAAAACTGAATAAACTACAGTCTTCACTGTCTTTTTCCCCCCCTTCCTTTTTTCCCATTCCCAATTTCATTTTACTCCCTCATCTGCATCAGGTGGGCAGCTGTCTGCCTTCAAGACTGGCTTGAATACCGCATATAAGTGAGGCTTGCCAATCCAAATAGTGCTTTTTCTGCTGAATCCAGTATTACTCTCCCAAGTCCTCAAGGGATGAAAAGAACTTGGCTCATGATAACAGACTATGAAAGTCTCTCTAATCAAAATCAGATTGGCTAGCTTGAAGCACTTAGTTCATATTTTACATGTAGCATGACTGCTTACAAAATCCTGATACTACCTTGTTTATATGAGTAAAACTCGCTGGCAAGTAGATGAAGTGCAGATGAAACACTCATCAGGAGAAAACATGTTCACAAGGCATCCAAGTTAGGGGCAAACTAAGTATCAGTTCATTTGTAAAGGGCTTTTGTAAAGTGTCTTGGTTAAATGTGCTTTTTCTTAAAATTTTTATTTACTTATTTGTAAGTCAGAGATACCCCAAAACTCAATCTAGGTCTCTCACAAGGTTGGCAGGAACCTAATACTCCATACTGTTGCCTCCCAGGGTCTGCACTAGTGAAAACCTGAAGTCAGGAACCAGAGCCAGGAATCAAATTCAGGTTTTGGACTCCAGTGTGGGATTGCTCTTTAAATATATCCAAAAAAGTGTAGGAAAAAGCTGGTTATAACCTTGTTGATAAGCATTTTTTATCTTCAAAATTTTTTTGAAAGATTTTATTTTAAAGCATTACAGAGAGAACAAGCTAGAGCTCTTTCATCCACCGGTTCTCTTTCAAAATAGCTGCAATGGTCAGGGCTGGGCCAGCCTGAAGCCTGGAGCCAGGAACTTCATCCGGGTCTCCCATGTGGATGCAGGGGTCTTCTTAAATGTATTGGTTCAGTGTTGTGGTGCAATAACCCATATAAGCACTGGTTCAAATCCCAGCTGCTCTGCTTCTGATCTAGTTCCTTGCTCCTTGGCTTAGGAAAGCAGGAGTAAATAGCCCAAGTACTTGAGCCCCGCCATCCATGTGGGAGACTGAGACGGAGTTCCAGGTTCCTGGCTTCAGCCTGGCCCAGCCCTAGCTGTTGTGGCCATTTGGGGAGTGAACAAAAGGATGGAAGAACTCTTTCTCTCTGTGTAACTCTGCCTTTCAAATAAATTAAAAAGATAAGTCTTTTTTAAAAACATATTTTATTGAAAATTTTAATGTTTTGTCATAAATGTATTTTTGTTATGAATGTGCTTTTAAAACACAATTTAATCTTTAGACCTTATAAAAGAGATGGCTAACATTTTTCTGTAATAGCATAGCCAAAATAAGAACTTAAATAATAATCTCATAGCTAGATTCACTTCGCCATCAGCGAAGTATACAGTAAGTAGAAAAAACCTCCCTTTCAGACCAAAGGGAAAGAAAGTTTTAAAGTGAGAATATAATTTTCCTCATGGGCATTGTCTACCTTAGAAAAACTACTACAGAACATGCCTGTGACTATAGACTTGTAGTTCAGGCCACCGAAGATTAGAGATGGGATACGGGCACTCCCTTGACTTGCATCCTCTGGTCTGCTTTAACACAAACCAGGAGGAAAAGAAAGCTAGGCATCAGAAGCAATGGGTGGCAGGCCTATTAATGGCTGATCTGTACAGTGATCTGCCCTCAAGGAGACCCAACAGGCTAGTCCACTGCAGTGGCTTTGAATGTGGTAAGCCTGGGCTTCAGCAGAAGTCAGCTTGTGAAGAGCCCTGGCAGCTCTGCCAAGAGTTGGATCACTGGAAATGGACCTGCCCTGGAGTCGAAGGATGCCCAGGTCAGAGCCACAGATCTTATTGGCTCTAAGCTGAAAAGCCCTTCACTCAGCCCAACTTCCAAAGTGACCACTGCAGCTGAGGGGATGGTCAAGTAGGGTCAGCAACATTGCAGGCAGAACTGTAAATTTCTTGTTAGAGATGCCCCCTGCCTTTACCTGGCCAGCTCTCCTCCCAGTCCAGCCAAGTAATGAAAGTCAACAGAGTGCCTTCCCCTAGGAGGTTCACACCTCCCTTAGGATATACCCCATGTGAAGAGATAGATAGGTCTGGGCCCCTTAACTTACAAGGCCTAAAGCCCAACAGATTATTATCAAGCCCCTTCTATCAGGTTCTATTTGCCTCTCAATCAGAAAACTTAATTGTAGCTTAGACAGCACCTTTCTTAGCACATCTAATAATGACTCTATCCTTTGTTCTAGACCCTGTCTAGCACACTTGGGCCTCATTCCTTTGTAATCATAACCTCTACTCTACCACCAATGGCTCTACTCCCAACCTGTGTATACTGATGGTCCTCTTCCCCACTTAATGCTGTATAATTGTTCAAACCTGGTAAATGCCACTCTTAGGATCATTGGTTACTATCCTCACTCTGTCTTTTATGACCTTGTCTAAATATGATCAGAGTCGGCAAACTTGGAAGGCTTCCATAGCCTTGGCAACTCATGACGACAGCCTAGGGTGGTTACTGGCGCCATAAACTAGAATGTCAATTTGTTGGGTCAACAACAAGAGCCACTGTGCACTTGCTCCTCATGTGGGATCTCTGTCCTTAATGTACTGTACATTTTGATTTAATGCTATAACTAGTACTCAAACAGTATGTTTCACTTTGTGTTTCTATGTGGGTGCAAACTGTTGAAATCTTTATACTAAACTGATCTTCTGTATATAAAGAGAATTGAAAATGAATCTTGATGTGAATGGAAGGGGAGAGGGAGTGGGAGAGGGGAGGGTTGTGGGTGGAGGGAAGTTATGGGAGGGGGAAGCCATTGTAATCCATAAGCTGTACACTGGAAATTTATATTCATTAAATAAAAGTTAAAAAAAAAAAACACACACACAATTTATTTGAATAAAGATCCAAACAAGGTCCATTCATTGCATATGGCTGGTAGTATTTCTTAAGTTTTTTTTTTTTTTTATTAAAATATAATTTACATGCTGTAAAATTTACCCTTCTAACCTGTATGATTCAAAGATTTTTAGTATATTTACAGAGTTGTGCAGACATCACTGTTATATAGTTTTAGAGCATTTTCATCATGCCAAAAAGAAACCCCATATCGGGGGCCATTGTTGTGCAGCAGGTTAAGTTGCCACTTGTGATGCCAGCATCCCTTATCGGAGTTTGGGTTGGAGTCCCCTCTGCTCTGCTTCTGATGCAGTATCTGAGAAGGCAGCAGATGATGGTCCAAGTACTTGGGCCCCTGCTACCCATTCGGAGACCAGTATGGAGTCCTTGGCTCCTTGCTTTGGCCTGGCCCAGACCTGTCTGTTTTGGCCATTTAGGGAATGAACCAGTAGATAGAAGCATTCTCTCTCTCTCTCCCTCCCTCTCTCTTTGTGTTTGTGTGTGTGTATGTGTGTGTTTGTGTGTGTATGTGTGTATCTCTGTCTCTACTTCCCTCCTCCCCAAATCTCTCCACTCTACCTTTCAAATGAATAAGAAAAAAAAAGAAACCCCATATTGATTAGTAGTCATTTTCGATCTGCTGATCCTCCCAGCCCCTGGCAACAGTTACTCTACTATTTCCCTCTATGATTTTGTGTATTCTGAACATTTCATATAGATGGAATAATATAAATACAGGTCTCTTTTAACATGTAGACTTGTTTTCTCTCTTTTTTCTCCAATTGACTAAAAGTTATTTGTCAAGAAAAGTATCCTGCCTTCTGGATTTTACTGAATATATTACTAAGATGTCAAGTACCATGTTTTATCTCTATATTTCCTTTGCATTGGTAGTTAGTTCTAGAAGCTTGATCAGATTTAGGTTTAATCTTTTTTTAAGATTTTTTTTTTATTAGAATGAATGAATGAATGGATATAAGAGGTTTTCCATCTGCTGGTTCACGCTCCAGAAACCTACAGCAGCCAGTGCTGGACAATGCTGAAGTCAGGAGCCAGGAATTCCATCTACATTTGTGACAGAAACTCAAGTACTTGAGCCATCATCTATTTTTTTTTTAAACTTTTATTTGATAAATATAAATTTCAAAAGTACAACTTTTGGATTGCAGTGGTGTTCCCCCCCATAACCTCCCGCAAAACATCCCATCTCCTACTCCCTCTCCCATCCCACTCTTCATTAAGATTCATTTTTAATTATCTTTATATACAGAAGATCAACTTAGCATATACCAAGTAAAGATTTCCACAGTTTGCAGACACACAAAGTATAAAGTACTGTTTGAAGACTAGTTTTACCATTAATTCTCATAGTACAACACATTAAGGACAGAGATTCTACATGGGGAGTAAGTGCACAGTGACTCCCGTTGTTGATTTAACAATTGACACTCTTATTTATGACATCAGTAATCACCCGAAGCTCTTGACATGAGCTGCCAAGGCTATGGAAGCTTCTTGAGTTCACAAACTCCTGCCTTATTTAGACAAGGCCATAAGCAAAGTGGAAGTTCTCTCCTCCCTTCAGAGAAAGGTACCTCCTTCTTTGATGGCCCCTTCTTTCTGCTGGGATCTCACTCACAGAGATCTTTCATTTAGGTCATTTTTTGCCACAGTGTCTTGGCTTGCCATGCCTGAGAAACTCTCATGGGCTTTTTAGCCAGATCTGAATGCCTTAAGGGCTCATTTTGAGGCCAGAGTGCTGTTTAGGGCATTTGCCATTCTGTGAGTCTGCTGTGTATCCCACTTCCCATGTTGGATCATTCTGTCCTTTTTAATTCTACACTGGTCTTATTTATATGATCCCTTTGACACTTAATCCTATCTTTATGATCAATTATGAACTTAAACTGATCACTTTAACTAGTAAGATGACATTGGTACATGCCACCTTAATGGGATTTGGAATCCCATGGCATGTTTCTAGCTTGACCATTAGGAGTAAGTCTGAATGACCATGTGCCAAACTGTACATCTCCTCCCTCTCTTATTCCCACTCTTATATTTAACAGGGATCACTTTTCAGTTAAATTTAAACACCTAAGAATAATTATCTATTAATTAAAGAGTTCAACCATTGGTATTAAGTAGAACAAGAAAATACTAAAAAGAATAAAATAGTAAGCTGTTCCTTGACAGGACAAGGGTTGATCAAGTCATGTTTCTCATAGTTTCAGTTTTACTTCTGCAGGTTTCCTTTTAGGTGCTCAATTAGTTGTCACAGATCAGGGAGAACATATTAATTTTGTCCCTTTGGGACTGGCTTTTTTTACTCAGCATGATGCTTTCCAGATTCTTCCATTTTGTTGCAAATGACCGGATTTCTTTCTTTCTTTCTTTCTTTTTTTTTTTTTTACTGCTGTGTGGTATACTATAGAGTACATATCCCATAATTTCTTTATCCAGTCTACTGTTGGTGGCCATTTAGGTTGATTCCATGTCTTAGCTATTGTGAATTGAGCTGCAATAAACATGGAGGTGCAGATAGCTTTTTTTATTTGCCAATTTAATTTCCTTTGGGTAAATTCCGAGGAGTGGGATGGCTGGGTCTTGTGGTAGGACTATATTCAGGTTTCTGAGGAATCTCCAAAGTGTCTTCCATAGTGGCTTTACCAGTTTGCATTTCCACCAACAGTAGATAAGTGTGCCTTTTTCCCCACATCCTCGCCAGCATCTGTTGTTAGTTGATTTCTGTATGTAAGCCATTCTAACAGGGGTGAGGTGGAACTTCTTTGTGGTTTTGATTTGCATTTCCCTGAGAGCCATCATCTTTTGTTTTCTAGGTACATTACCAGGAAGTTGGATCAAGAGTAGAGTAACCAATACATGAACCAGGCACTTCAGTATGGGAAGCAGACATTCCAAGCATTGGCTTAACCCATTGCACCACAATGCCTGCCCCAGGTTTAATTGTTTTGGCAAGAGTACTTCACTGATAGGTTTCTGTATTTCGTGTTGTATCACATAGGATGATGCATAAAGGTCTAGTCGTCACCTAAATTGTATTTTGAAATAGACAAATCAAAGATAAATCTAATCAATTAATTAGGTGCAGACAAAATTTATGATACATGCCTTTTACTATAATTCTTAAGACACCGATGGGTTATATCATAGATTTTTGGATTGATATATGTAATTTATCATCACAGAAATCCATTGACTAGAATGGGTCTCACAGCTATAAATTAGTATGTTTGGTTTCTATACCAGGCAAGCTCATATATTCTTTAACAAAAAGATAATGTAAATTTAAGTGAGCCTAACCTACTGGAGAAAGAGGCCACAAAGTTTATAGAAGTTATCAGGGGACTAAATAGTATCTTGATGAAGGCAAGCCAGTGAAAGTAATTCTTTTTCATGTTCTATTGAAAAACTGTTGAAGAAGAAAATAATTTATTATGTGATGTAGGCATTACAATTATCCAGAAAGGGAGTAACTTAGAGAAAGAATCAAAGAATAAGACTGTTTACTTAATTTTAGGCCTAAAAATGTGATCTTGGAGTGGATGCATGGGAATCCAGTTTTGTTTTACCATTTAAAAAGTAAATTATATGATGGGAGCAGGGGGTGGGCAGGCATTTTGCACAGTAGGTAGGATGCTGCTGGGGATGCCTGCTTCCTGGATCGGAGTGCTTTGTTCAAGTCCTGGCTCCTTTGGTTTTGATTCATCATCCTGCTAATGTGCACTCTGAACAGCAGCAGGTGGTAGGTAAAGTACCTGGATTCCTACCATTCACTTGTGAGACCCAAATAGAGTGCCAGGTTCCTGGCTTCATCTGGCCTAACACTGGCTCTTTGGGGCATTTCGAGAGTGAACTAGTGGATGTGAGATCTCTGACAGTCTCTGTCTCTTTCTTTCGCTGTTTTTCTGCCTTTCAAATAAAGTGAAAATAAATAAATTTTAAAAATTTAAAAATTATATGGAGGAAAAAGAGTAAAGAGAAATCAGGTGGGGCTGGTGCCATGATGTAGTAGGCTAAGCTTCTGCTTGTGGTGCTAGCATCCCATATGCGCATCCCAGCTGCTCATCTTCTGATCCAGCTCTCTGCTTATGGCCTGGGAAAGCAGTGGATGACAGCCCAAGAGCGTGGGCCCCTGAACCCATGTGGGAGACCTGGAAGAAATTTCTCATTCCTGGCTTCAGATCTGCTCAGCTCTGGCTGTTGCAGCCATTTGGGGAGTGAACTAGCAAATGGAAGACCTTTCTCTCTTTCTCTCCCTTTCTCTGTCTCTGTCTGTAACTCTGCCTCTCAAATAAATTAAAAAACATTTTTTTTTTGAAAAAGAAATCAGATTACAGATTCTGTAGAATATTTGTAGATAGTAAAATACCTGGTTGATGGGACTCATTTGTAGAATTAACTCACAAAGCTCTGTGTATAGGTAGGTGGGTTTAACTGTTTTAAAACATTTGAAACTATTAAAAAGGTAGTAGGCCTAGAAGTCACTCTACAAGTCTCTGAAGACTATATATCAAATAGGTGGGCCTGATGTATAGGAGTTATTAAATTGTATGAGGAATAAGTAGGGGAAATTGAATCTTCTGACATAACGTGAATCGCTGGCAAGATATTATCAACCCAGTGGGAAATGTTAGTCATATAAAATGAAGTTTCTGCACTCTGGTTACTGCATTTCAAGAAAGATGTAATTGGAATAGAAGAGATCCAGAGAAAGCTCATTGAATTTATCAAAGCAATGGAGCAACAACAACCATCCAAAGAACAAACTGAAAAAGTAGATTTCAGCTTGAACGTGTAGCAAATGAGAAGGAATGTGCTCCAGGACTAAAAGTAAGACAGGAGTAAAAGATTGCAGGTTTAACAGTAAATTATTAAATAGGAAAACTAGGACATCTTCCTTTTGATACTGAAAGAGGTAAATTTGTAACAAATAAAAGAGGAGGTGTTATATAGTATAAAATATTTGCAAGTCATCTTCCCAAGAGATAATATAGCTTTAACACGAATAACTTTAAAATGTTTATGTATTTTTTTTATTATTATGGGAAATTAGAGTAGTTGGAGGTATAGAGCATCTCTGGTCATTGAAGTTGTTAGGACACAACTTAGCAAGGCTGATTCACAAGTCACCTCTTACCTGCTTCTGCATAAAGTAAAATATTGGAGCTAGAGAAACAACTTTTTTTTGTTTGTTTGTTTGTTTTGACAGGCAGAGTGGACAGTGAGAGAGAGAGAGAGAAAGGTCTTCCTTTTGCCGTTGGTTCACCCTCCAATGGCCGCCGCGGTAGCGCGCTGGGGCTGGCACACCGCGCTGATCCGATGGCAGGAGCCAGGTGCTTCTCCTGGTCTCCCATGGGGTGCAGGGCCCAAGCACTTGGGCCATCCTCCACTGCACTCCCTGGCCACAGCAGAGAGCTGGCCTGGAAGAGGGGCAACCGGGACAGGATCGGTGCCCCGACCGGGACTAGAACCCGGTGTGCCGGCGCCGCTAGGCGGAGGATTAGCCTAGTGAGCCGCTGCGCCGGCCTATGTTTTTAAAAGTATAATAGGTTCCCTTATTGTGGAAAAAGCCTGATGCATTCTTTAAAGCCTAGTATCCCTCCATTAGTGCTAAGAAGGGAATTCTTTTAGTATGTTCAAAATTGAAGGTCAGTGTTTATTGCGTTCTTTCTTTCATACTTGGACATAGATCACCTTGGGGCTGTTTTTATGTAAAAGCCAAAGAATGTTACTCTGAAATATCTGTTTCTTTTATTTGTCTTCTGCAGAAATATTTTGTCATTCCTCAGTTATTTCCTTAGCAATTCAGTAACAAGGAACTAGAGTTGGTTTCATTTCCTTTTGCATTCCTTTTTCAGTCATGTGGAAATCTCTTAATGCTTAAGATAAAAGAGATTGCAGATGGTTAGCTGAAGCACTTAGTTTCTTTCAGTATGCAAATTTTCGTTAGAAGGCTCTGGTTGGTTTCTGTTGTGAATTTTGATGGCTTTCAAATGCTGAGCAGAAAGTATAGGTTATAAAGCCTCTTTGATATGATGAATTTTGTGAGATATGGCTCATAGTTTTAAAAATATCTTATTTCAAATAGATAATAAAAGCACATGATACAAAATACAAGAATGTACAGAAAGGTATACCTTGAAAAATGGAAGTGTTCTCTTGCCCTTGTTGTCGATCATCTAGTTCCCCTCATAGGCAACCACTATTACCAGTTTCTTGTGTTTATTCAGACACTGTAGAATTATGCAAACATATATGAGTGTATATATTTTATTAATTTTATTTATTTCTACACAAAGGGTACCAGACTGTTTACACTCTTCTGTATCTTGCTTTTTTCACTTGAAGTAAATTTTAGTGATTGAGTAGTTAACAGTGT
Organism: Lepus europaeus; assembly: GCF_033115175.1. NCBI lineage: Eukaryota > Metazoa > Chordata > Mammalia > Lagomorpha > Leporidae > Lepus > Lepus europaeus. The sequence continues at coordinate 85,255,960 of NC_084832.1, forward strand.
AAATTTTTTATCAGCTATATATTTTACTAGTTCACCAGAATTTTTGTTGAGTTGTTTCTAGTCTTTTGCTGTTATAAATAATACTTTAGTGAGTTTTCCTAGTCATAGGTTGTTCAGGCACACTCAGATTATTCTCATATAATAACTGTTTCTACTACCCTATAGTATAAAACCTACATGCAATAGTCTGAAAAACCCTAAAAGGAGTTAGTGTTTTTCTAATTTGGTTATAATGAAAATTACATAGTAGTGATGCCACTGGATATAATTTTTTCAGTCATTGAACATATAAAATACATGATAAGAATTTGCGTTTTTTTATTTTTTTTTTCTCTTACCTTTGTATTGAAGATTTTGGTGCCTCTGGTTTTGCTCCGAGAAATGCTTTTCGAATTGACAAGACGAGGTCAAGAGCCTTTGAGTGCACTGCTGCAGTTTGGCGTGACATATCTGGAGGACTACTCAGCAGAGTACATCATTCAGCAAGGTGGCTGGGTATGAATGGTTACATATTTTTTTACAATCTTCCCTTTAAAAAAAATAAGCTCTTTATTTTTAACAGCATAGGTTTATATCAGTATTGGATGACAGTGCAAAGGCTGTTTATTTTTAAGTTAAGCTGTTACTTAACTTACAATACTTGTACGATTTTGCTTATGATAAATTGGTATATGGTACTTTTAAACAGATCTTTTTTATGGACAATTCCATACCAAAATGTGTGTGTGTGTGTGTACATATATATATGCTGTCCCAGTCCACGAAGAGAATACAGCTAGCACTTGAATCTCCAAATACGCTCTATATTTTGTCATGCTCTTGTCTACCTCATAAATGTAACTCCTGAATCATTTTATTTTACTTCAACTACATGTGTATCCTTAAATAATATCTTATTTTGCATATTTTGAATTTTATGTAAATAATATCATGCCATGTGTATTCTTCTGTAACTTGATTGTTTCACTCAATGTTGTTTTGTAAATTAAAAGAATTTTTTAGAGAGACGTAGGGAGAGGCTCCCATCTTTGTGGTTCATTTCCCAGATGGAAGTCAGGATCCATGACCACAGTCCAGGTCTCCCATGTGGGTGACAAGAACCTAATTCTTGAGCCATTACTGCTGTGTTTCAGCGTATGCATCAGTGTGACACTGGAATCAGAAGCTGGAGCCAGGCATTGAACCCAGGCGCTCATAGCTTGTGATTTTTCCCACCTTTCTGAAGCATTTTCACTCTTGATAATATCCCCGTTGAGAATGCATGGTGATTGGTATTCCATTGTGTAAATATAGACAGTTTATTTAAATAATCTAGTATCTTGTCAATGGACTTTTCCACCTTTGTGTTACTACAAACATTGCTTTTATAACCATTCTTATACATTTTTGCAAAAGTTCCTGAGAATATGTGTACTTTGGAGTAGAATTTCTAGATCACAGCGTGCAGGTGTGTTTTAAATTACGAAATAATGCCAGAGTGTTTTCCACAATATTTTTTCAGTTTATAGTGTGTCAGTTGTATATAGTTTTGTCAGTCTGTATCTTCTGTATTATTAGTAGTGTCAGATAAATTTTTTTAAAGATTTATTTTATTTATTTGAAAGAGTTACAGAGAGGTAGAGGCAAGGAGAGAGAAAGAGATCTTCCATCTGCTGGTTTATTCCCCAGATGGCTGCAGCGGTCAGAACTGTGCTGATCAGAAGCCAAGAGCCAGGAGCTTTTTCCTGGTCTCCCACACAGGTACAGGGGCCCAAGCACTTGAGCCATCTTCTGCTGCTGTCCCAGGGCATAGCAGAGAGCTGGATGGGAAGTGGAACAAGCCAGGGCTTGAACTGGCACCCATATGGGATGCCAGCACTGCAGGCAGCTTTACCCGCTACACCACAGTGCCACCCCCATCAGATAGGTTATTTAAAATAATTTATTAGAATAAGTTTATTTTGGAATATTTGGGGTTTATGAAGAAGTTACAAAGATAAAACAGAGGCTGATGCCGCAGCTCAATAGGCTAATCTTCCACCTGCGGTGCCGGCACCCCAGGTTCTAGTCCCAGTCAGGGTGCCGGATTCTGTCCCGGTTGCCCCTCTTCCAGGCTAGCTCTCTGCTGTGGCCCAGGAGTGCAGTGGAGGATGGCCCAGGTCCTTGGGCCCTGCACCCCATGGGAGACCAGGAGAAGCACCTGGCTCCTGGATTCAGATCAGTGTGCTGCACTGGCCACAGCGCGACAGCCGCAGAGGCCATTGGAGGGTGAACCAACGGCAAAAGGATGACCTTTCTCTCTCTCTCTCTCTCTCTCTCTCTCTCACTGTCCACTCTGCCTGTCAAAAAAAAAAAAAAAAAAAAAAAGGATAAAACAGAGTCCCCATATACTTGTCACCCAGTCTCCTGTAGGTAGCGTCAGCATCTTACATAACTATGGTACTTTGTCAAGTCTAAGAGATTAACGTTTGTACATTAAATTAATTAAACTGTAGACTTTATTTAAATCTCACCCATTTTCCTGTAATGTCATTTTTGTGTTCCAGGATCTAAGCCCATTTTTACTTAAAATAAATAAGCCGCATTTTATTTAAAGACTTAATAGTTTTGAGAAGTTGTAATCCCGTTTCACATCTATAAGCTGTCTATATTTCTTCTGTGTAGTATGTTGGCCTCGTGTCACTTGCACACCTCTCAGTTGAATTTTTCTTTTCTTTTTTTTTTTTTTAGAGATTTATTTATTTATTTGAAAGTCAGAGTCACACAGAGAGAGGAAAGGCAGAGAGAGAGAGATTGATCTTCCATCCGATGGTTCACTCCCCAATTGGCCGAATGGCCGGAGCTGTGCCGGTCCGAAGCTAGGAGCCAGGAACTTCTTCTGGGTCTCCCATGCAGGGGCAGGGGTCTAATGACTTGGGCCATCTTCTACTGCTTTTCTAGGCCGTAGCAGAGAGCTGGATCGGAAGTGGAGCAGCCAGGTCTTGAACCAGCACCCATATGGGATGCTGGCTCTTCAGGGCAGGGTATTAACCTACTGTGCCACAGCGTCGGCCCCTCAGTTGAATTTTTCTTTGTAATAGTTCTTTATATGGTGTTAAAATCATTTATTTATGTATTTGAAGGGCAGAGACAGAACTTCTGCTGGTTTGCTGGTTCACTCCTCAAATGCTTGCAGTAGTCACGACTGGACAACGCAAAAAGCCTAGAGCTGGGAACTCATTCCCAGTCTCCCACATGGGTATTACGAACTCATCTGCTGCCTCCCAGGATACCCATTAGCAGGAAGCTTGAATCAGAAGTAGAGCCAGGACTCAAAAACTCAGACAACCTTATATGAGATGCAGGTTTCCCAAGTGGTGTCTAAACTGCTGGGTAAAACACCTACCCCATAGATTTTTGTATATTTTAAACTAGTGATTTTTTATGTGTGTGTTATCAAAAACAGTATTTTTATGGTAGAGTTTAGAGCATTTGTAAAGCTCACTTTGTATAGATTGTTTTTAAAGATTTGTTTATTTGGAAGTCAGAACTACAAAGAGGGAGGGAGGTAGAGAGGGAGAAGTAGAGAGAGAGTTCTGAGTGAGAGAGAAAGGAAGAAAAAGAAAGAGATTGATCTTCCATCTGCTGGTTCACTGTCCATATTGCCACAATGGCCAGGGCTGAGCCAGGCCAATACCAGGAGCCTGGAGCTTCATCTTGGTCTCCCACGTGGTTACAAGGAGTCCAAGCACTTGGGTCGTCATCTGCTGCTTTCCCAAGCTATTAACAGGGAACTGGATCAGAAGTGGAGCAGCCAGAACTTGAACCAGTGCCCATATAGGATGGCAGGGTCACAGACAATGGCTTTACCTTCTACAGCACACCACCACAACACCAGCCCCAGCTAACTTCGTATTTTATTGTTAGTCAAAAGAATTTCATATCCTAGGTACCAGCAATTTATTAGTTAATTTTATATAGATTGCCATTTTTCCTAAATATTTCTTTTTAAATTTTTTGTTATATATTGCAAACATACTCTTCCTGTTAGTGCCCCCCCCCTTTTTTTTTAAAGATTTATTTATTTATTTAAGAGTGATAGAAGAAAGAGAGAGTGCTCTCTTACAGAGAGAGTTTACTTCACTGGTTCATTTCTCAAATGCCACACCAAAGCCAGGAGCCCAGGATTCCATCTGGATCTCCCACGTGGGTGGCAGGAAGTCAAGTACTTCAGCTGTCATCTGCTATTTTCCCAGGCACATTATCAGGAAGCTGGATGGGAAGTGGAGTAGCCACGACTCAAACCTGGCACTTGGGTAAGAGATGTAGGCATCCCAAATGGTGGCTTAACCCACCCACACCACAGTGCCTACTACCACCATTTGTGGCTTTTCTTTTTGTCATTTTAGTCTTTGGGAATTAGAAGCTTCCATATAATTTATGAATCTTTTCTTTATAGTTCATGCTTTTTTTCTTAAGAAAACTTTTCCTATCCCAAGGCCATAATATATTTCCTCATACTACTTTTTTTTTTTTTTTTGACAGTTTTGACAGTTTTTTGGACAGTGAGAGAGAGACAGAGAGAAAGGTCTTCCTTTGCCGTTGGTTCACCCTCCAATGGCCGTTGTGGCCGGTGCAGCGCACTGATCCGAAGCTGGGAGCCAGGTGCTTCTGGTCTCCCATGTGGGTGCAGGGCCCAAGGACTTGAGCCATCCTCCACTGCCTTCCCGGGCCACAGCAGAAAGCTGGACTGGAAGAGGGGCAACCAGGACAGAATCCGGCGCCCCAACCAGGACTAGAATCCGGTGTGCCGGCGCCGCAAGGCGGAGGATTAGCCTATTGAGCCACGGCACCGGCCCTCCTCATACTACTTTCAAAAACTTTATAGTTTTGCTTTTCGCATTTAAGCTACCTAGAATTTTTCAAAGATTTATTTATTTATTTGAAATTCAGAGTTACAGAGGGAAAGAGTTCTTTGATCAGCTGGTTCACTCCTCAAATGACTGCAACCTCTGGGCTAGGCCAGTCCAGAACAAAAGCCATGATCTTATTCCAGGTCTCCCACAAGGGTGGCAGAGCCCAAGCACTTAGGCCATCCCCCACTGCTGTTCTCAGGCCATTAGCAGGGAGCTGGATCATAAATGGAGCAGTCAGGACACAAACCAGCGCCAAAATGAGATGCTTGTGCCAAAATGAGATGCCAGCATCACAGGCGGCAGCTTTATTCGTTGCACTACAACTACAATGCTGGCCTCTAGAATCTGTATATGGTTTGAGGCCAGAGATCTAGTCCTGGCACTGTTTATGGATTACTATTTTCTTACCTAATGGGGCAAGTTCACGTTTCCAAGTTTGTTTGTATTTATCTGAGCCATCTCTTCTGGTTCTTGAGACTGTATGGTAAATACCTAGGCCAAGTGGCACTATCTTAACTTAATTACTGTAACTTGCTTTAGAATAGAGCATGTGGGGGTCGGCGCTGTGGTGCAGCAGGTTAAAGCCCTGGCCTGAAGCATCGGTATCCCATATGGGTGCCAGTTCTAGTCCCGGCTGCTCTTCTTCCGATCCAGCTCTCTCAGTAGAAGATGGCCTAAGTCCTTGGGCCCCTGCACCTGCGTGGGAGACCTTGAAGAAGCTCCTGGCTCCTGGCTTCTGTTCGGCGCAGCTCCAGCCATTGCGGCCAGTTGGGGTGTGAACCATCGGATGGAAGACCTCTCTCTCTGTCTCTACCTCTCTCTGTAACTCTGTCTTTCAAATAAATAAATAAATCTTAAAAAAAAAAAAAGAAGAAGAATAGAGCATGTCTTCCATTTTCTTATTTCTACTTCTTTAATTTTTTAAAAAATTATTATTCAGGAATGCTGAGTCTGAGATGACCCTTTGCTTTTTTTTTCTGTATAAACTTTTAGAAATCTTGCCAGACTATAGAAATTTTGATTAAAATTGTATTGAACCTATAATTTTGAGAATAATGGACATCTTATATTATTAACTCTTTCCATTTATGAACACAATATATCCCTTAATTTATTTGTCTTTTAGAAACATTTCAGTGTTTTAAAATTTTTTTCATAAGTTTTATAGAGTACATATTCTGTTAAATAAGTTCCTAAGAACATATTTTCCCTTGCCTATATAAGTAAATGCTTTCTTGCATAAGAAAAGCATTTTAATGTTGACTTCTCTTATGAAACTCTTATTAATTCTGGTTGTTTAAGTTGCTTTGAATTTTCTGTATAGACAGTCATAACTTCTGTAAAAATATTTTTTCCTTTCTGAATCTTTTATTTAAAAGTTTATTGGACTAACCAGCATCTCCAATACAGTATTAATAGAATTTGTATTAGCAGGAATCCTTGCCTTTTTCCTGATTTTAAAAATGAATACTTCTGGGGCCAGTGTTATGAGTAGCAAGTAAGGGCAGCACCTGCATTGCCAGCATTCCATAGGGACACTGGTTCAGGTCTCGGCTGCTCCACTTCCGATCCAGCTCCCTGGATGGCCCAAATGCTTGGGTTCTTGCACCCTTGGCCTGGCCCAGCCCCGGCGATTGCAGCCATTTGGGGAGTGAACCAGTGGGTAGAAGACCTCTCTTTCTGTCTCTTCCTCTCTCACTCTTCCTTTCAACTAAATAAAATAATTCTGGAGACCAGGAACAGGATGGGAAATGTGTTAGGAAAATGGGGGGGGAAAAAAAAAAAAGAGTACTTCTAGGTTGCACCATCATGGGTACCCTCACACAGTAGAATGGATACGATAGTTCTGGCATTTTGCAGCACGCTGGGGGTAATGACAGTTCACAATGATGTGTCGTATTCTGAACAGTGAGCTGGGATGGCAGAGCTGGTTTCCAAACACAAACAAAAAGGTAGGAAGTGGAAGGGCTGGCTGCTTGGTATGGTTGACTTGAGCTGTGAATGTGTTGAAATGTTGCATTGTACCCCTTAAAATATACAAGTATTACATACTAACCTAAAATTTAAAAAGGAATTTTTAAAATGAATACTTTTAGTTGTTTGATCATTTAGTTGTATCAGTCTCACTGAGTGAGGCAGCCTGTAATGTTTCTTTTCTGGTTTCAAGACTAAAGGTATATTGGCTCCTTGGGAGAGTTTAATATTGAGAAGAGTATTTTTTTGTTTTTCTAATAGTTTCTGTAAGATTCAAATTATTTGTGCCTTGCTCATAAAACCACCTGGTGGCCGGCACCGTGGCTTAACAGGCTAATCCTCCACCTCGCGGTGCCGGGACACCGGGTTCTAGTCCCAGTTGGGCACCGGATTCTATCCCGGTTGCCCCTCTTCCAGGCGAGCTCTCTGCTATGGCCCGGGAAGGCAGTGGAGGATGGCCCAAGTCCTTGGGCCCTGCACCTGCATGGGAGACCAGGAGAAGCACCTGGCTCCTGGCTTCGGATCAGTGCGATGCGCTGGCCGTGGCAGCCATTGGAGGGTGAACCAATGGCAAAAAGGAAGACCTTTCTCTCTGTCTCTCTCTCTCACTATCCACTCTGCCTGTCAAAAAAAAACAAAAACAAAAACAAAAAATAAATAAAACAAAACAAAACAAAAAAACACCTGGTATCTTGTTTGAAGGAAGGTTTCTTCTTTTTCTTAAAAATTCTTGATCATTTTTCCTAAATTTTTAGATGTTTTGGCAGAGACCTGTTCATAATACCCTTAATTCATTTTGGCCAGAGGGTACAGTGGATTTTTAGTTCTTAATCCTTTTGTACTACTTTTTTAAAAATAGTTAAATATTTTAAAAAATTTTGTTTTTGTTTGAAAGGCAGAAAGACAGAAAGAGGTAGACAGAGAGCGCCCCCATCGACTGGTTCACTCTAAATGCCTGCATCAGCTGGGGCTTTACTAGGCTGAAGCAAGGAGCCAGGAATTCAACCCAGGTCTCCCATGTGAGTGGCAGGGACCCAAGTACTTGAATCATCACCTGCCTCCTCCCAGGATGCACATTAGCAGGAGGCTGGGATTAGGAGCAGAGCCAGGACTCAAACCCAGGTACTCAAATATGGGATGTGGGTGTCCCAAAGCAGTATCTTAACTGGAAAGCCAAATGCCTTTTTCTTTAAAAACAAACACCTTTTTTGTTGTTGTAACATATCCAATAATCAGTGACTTTGTAGTAAGGGTATTTTTTGGTAGGATATAGTGTATGTTACTGCTTTATAGCCAATGTACATCTAAGGAGTTAATTTCTTTTTAATGAGGATATTTTATTAATATGAATGCAAATGTAGAATGTATCAGGTTTAGATTTCATGGTAAATGTTCACTGAATGAAATGCTGAGCATTTGTGTTAAGAAAATTGAAACATTTTTAAAGCTGTTCCTAAAAATAAAATCTGTGATATGTGGTGTTTTAACCTAGTAAAATAGGGAAGAAGAAATCTGTCCTGAAACAGGTAAAATGTAGAAGCATTTGTGTGTTCTGGGTGTGATTTCTTTAGTGTTTCTTTGATACTACATGTAGTGTTGACTTGCCTAAGCCTGTCTAAAAAATGTGTGTCTCAGAATGTCTCTGAATGATCTGTATACTGCAAAATAAAGCCAAACTCTGGAAGCCAAAAGCAAAAGAAAACAACCTGATCATTTACTGCATTTACTGTTATTTTCTTCATATTTTTGTCTTTGTTTTCCAGTGTAGCATTTGATTTGTATGAGAACTATGGGATACATCCGGTTAATATCCATGTAGCCTATGTCATGCTTTACAGTAAAAGACAAAAAATGCAGAGAATATTACGTATTCCGTTTTCTTAAAAGATTTATTTATTTATAAGTCAGAATTAGAGAATCATCCATCTGCTGGCTCATTCCCCAAATGGCTGTAACAGCTGAAGCTGGGCCAGGCCGAAGCCAGGAGCCAGGATCCTCCTCCAGGTCTCCCATGTGGGTGCAGGGTCCTGAGCACTTGGGCGCCATCCTCTGATAGCAGCTGGGATTTGAACTGGCACCCATATGGGAGGCTGGTGCTGTAGACGGTGACAACTCAAATATTTGTACATGAAGAAAAGGGCTACTACTAGAATAAGTTCGTTAATATTTAAAATATGCTTTATAAATATGTATTTCACATTGTTGTGTCTGAGCTGTCTACCTGCTAATGTTTAAAACCAAGATACTGCTTTTGTTGTTATCTGGTTGATCTTTGATACAGGGTGTCAGCGTGAATCATCTTTAAGGTACTTTGTGTTAAACATTGTGTTGATAGCTCTTAACACCATTCCAGAAGAGAATCCTTTGGCTGCACGATGCTTCATGTCTGTGATACAAAATACACAGGGGCTGTTTGTGTCTTAGCCATTTGAACCTGGCGTAAGATGAATGAAACTGCCTCTCAGTACGGAACTGGTTGTTAAAGGCCTGGCTTGAAGAGCAGCATCCCGTATGGGCGCCAGCTCTAGTCCTGGCTGCTCCTCTTCCAATCCAGCTCTCTGCTATGGCCCGGGAAAGCAGTGCAGGATGGCCCAAGTCCTTGGCCTCCTGCACCTGTGTTGGAGACTGGGAAGAAGCACCTGGCTCCTCACTTTGGATCTGCTCAGATCCGGCCATTGTGGCCATCTGAGGGGAAGACCAGCGGATGGAAGACTCTCTGTCTCTACCTCTCTCTCTAACTCTGTCTTTCAAATAAATAAAATAAATCTTAAATATAAAAAAAAGGAAAGAAAACCCACAGAAGAGGGTTATGCCTGCATGTGGTGGGTATAGGAATAGATTTGCAGAGAGAAAAATAATACCAGTATTTTGGCCTCTGACTTACTAACAGAAATGGCTAGAATAAATGCTTTTACAGTTCTGTGGATAATTTAATTCTTTTTCTTTTTTTTTTTAATTACTTTTTATTTATTTAAAAGAGTTACAGAGAAAGGCAAAGCCAGAGAGATAGAGGTCTTCCATTCTGCTGGTTCACTTCCCAGATGACCGCAACGGCAGAGCTGAGCTAATCTGAAACCAGGAGCCAGGAGCTTCTTCTGGATCTCCCACACAGGTGCAGGGGCCCAAGGACTTGGACCATCTTCTACTGCTTTCCCAGGCCACAGCAGAGAGCTGGATCGGAAGTGGAGCAGCCAGGACTTGAACTGGCTCCCATATGGGATGCCAGTTCTTCAGGTTGGGGTTTTAACCTGCTGCACCATAGCACTGGCCCCAGTAATTTACTTCTGTGTTCTGTGTTGTGATTATTGGCTTAGTATGGAGTGTTTTTTCCTTTATTATGGGATTGAGAAGAGCACTTGTTGAGATTTAGATGTCAGATGACCAGTTTGAATTTATTTTATTTTTAAAGGTATATGTATCTATTTATGTGTTTGCTTGAAAGGCAGAGCAACAGGAAGAGGAAGAGAGACAGGGAGGGAAAGAGAGAGAATTGTCCATGTGCTGGTTCACTCCCCAAATGGCTGCAGCAGCCAGGGCTGGGTCGTGCTGAAGCCAGGCACCTGCAATTCCATCCTGCTGTCTTGCATGGTATTGGCTGCCTTCCCAGGTTCATTAGTAGGGAGCCGGATCGAAAGCAGAGCATCTGGAACTCAAACCAGCACTGATGTGGGATGCTGGCATTGCAAGCAGTAGCTCAGCTCAATACATCGCAACACTGGCCTTAACCAGTTTGAATTTAAAGTGACCTCAAGCTGAGACTTCTTTGTCTTTTTAGCCTTTTTTTTTTTTTTTTTTTTTAATTTGACAGGCAGAGTTAGTGAGAGAGAGATACAGAGAGAAAGGTTTCCTTCCATTGGTTCACCCCCCAAATGGCCACTACGGCCAGCGTGCTGTGCTGATCCGAAGCCAGGAGCCAGGTGCTTCCTCCTGGTCTCCCATGCGGGTGCAGCGGCCCAAGCACTTGGGTCATCCTCCACTGCCTTCCTGGGCCACAGCAGAGAGCTAGACTGGAAGAGGAGCAACCGGGACTAGAACCCGGAGCCCATATGGGATGCTGGCACCGCAGGCGGAGGATTAACCAAGTGAGTGACGGCGCCGGCCCCACCTGGTTATTTTTTACTAGTAGTAATTGCACATATCTATGGGCTACAGTACAGCATTTCAATACATGTATGCAGTGTATTGATCAAATCCTGGTAATCTACATTTCCCCTTCTTGGACATTGCTTTATGATTGAAACCTTGAAGCTCCTTTCTTCTATTTTCTCATAAAATAATAGGTTCTTGTGACTGAGGCTTTTTTTTTAAAGATACACACACATACATACACACAGAGAGCTATATATTGTTTTTGTCCTTGTTACTTCACCAAGGACATTATTAATCAGACTTAGGTTATTTAGTTACAACTTTTGTACCATAGATGGAACAGGTTCTCAGTCTGCTTTGAGCACTATCATTACTGATCTTCACTGTCATATGAGGGTGAAGCACATTTCTTCATGCCCTTGGGTGTGTCTGTGTGGCATGCAAACTCCTGTTCTTAGAGCAGTAATCACAGGAAGCCAACTCACTGGCTTTCTCTTGATAACCACTAGTGTTTATTTTTGCCTAACTACATGTCCTTAGATGAGTCATTTTCCTCCATATTCCTCAGATTATTTATAAGTTCTAGGTTAATAATGAAATATAACACCTGCCTACTTCATAAGGAGTTTTTGAATATTAATATCTATAATGCTGTTACAACCCTGGAGATGTTAATTTTAGTGGACAGCAAACCTTAATTGACTGCATGTTGTATGCTGGTTCCTTTGCTAGATGGTAAATTTCCAGAGGTGAATAAAATACAGGCCCTTCTTTCAGATCTTGTTAAGGGGACATAAAGATAAATAGTGTTCCAAGTGCAGTGACAAAGCAAAAGAAGGGGAATAATTAAGATGTAATAAAAATATGGACTCAATTAGGAACATTCATCTTCGCTGTACTTAACATAGCTAAAGCTGAAATATAGCTTCATATTGCTATTTATTCAGGTATTAGAATTACAAGACAGGCATGTTTGTATTCACCATCTACCTCGTTCTTTTCACTGCATTTTTAGTCAAAGAATGAGAAGTTGAGAACTGAATTAAAAAATCACCAAGATTTGTTTCTAGCTTCTGTTCTGCCAAATACTAGCCATGTATTTTGGGTGAGAGTTTATTTAAATTTTCTGAGTTTTAGTTTTGTCAACTAAGAAAAGAAGCCTAGCTCCTCTATCTCACAAAGGTAAAGTTGTGAAAATGTTCAGTGAAGCTGTTACATTTTTACAAATGGCATGTTTTCTGGTGTGCCTGAGACTGTATTTTTTCCTCTCTCTTTAAGTCTGATTGAACTTTGCTTTGACTTTTGATTCTGACTTTAATTTGCCCTGCAGTCCAGTTAAAGCCCAGATGAGTTGGCTGCTGTGATTCTCTGTGACTCATCCTTGTCCCTCCCTCCTCTCTCTCTTTCTCTCTCTCATTTCCTGGGACTATCTTGCTTCATTAGAACTAAGTCTGTCTCCTGGAAGGGTCAGTGCAAGTCCACCGTGGTAAGGCTTCTGCATTATTTTCCTCATTTTCATGTACTTAGCTCAGTACTTACTATGGAAGATTTTAGTTTTAGGTTAAAAAAATGATTATTGTAGAAATGTCATCTAATGTTTATCATAATATTTAAGTATATTGAATAAAATTAATCTTATTTTTCTCTTTGACTTGAAGATTCTCCTTTCTATTTTAAGAATAACAAACCTTGAAAAGGTTGTTTTTCCTTTGTTGTTGTTTGAGGAACTAGTGTATTTAAGAACTATCTTGGAAACTTTTACATTAAGAATTAGTCAAGACAGTTTCCTTATTGTGGGAAGTAACACAATAGGAGGTGATCAGAAATCAATTAAGTGGAATACAGCTAAAATCAACTTAATCTAGTAAGGGTAAATACATATGTTATATATGAGTGTGATGTTTATTTTGTTGTGTCCTGAAATCCATTTGTGTGCTGTGTGTGTGTGTGTGTGTGTGAATGTCTTGGTGATTAGTGTTGGGTAGATTACTTCTCTGCAATTTCTTTGATACTCACCATTTTCCTGTTTTAGATTAATAGTGATCTAAGAGGCATTTGATTGTTAGTGGCCTGTTTGAATGTAGAAAAGCAATGATCTATTTCCATTTTATAAGAGGAATACTTGAGAGAGGTAATGGTAAAGGTTGGCTGGCATGTTCTAGGGGAAATGAGTCCCTGAATGAGTCTCAGTGTAGATGGGCTTTGGGATTCTGCCAGAGCATCCTCACATGGGAAAGTTAAGCCCATAGGAGCTCAGCTTATCTGCAGCCATGACTCAGCAGGTAAAATACTGCTTGAGATGGCAGAATAGTTTATAACCCAAAAAGTAAAATACAACAAAATGTAGTTGATATAGATAATATGAAGCAGCTGCTGCACATTTTTGAAATGGGTCTTTGAATATATGCCAAGCTGGTCTTTTTTTTTACTTAGTTCCTACCGCCAAAGCAGTTATGTTTATATTTTATTGTATATTTAAAAATATTACCTACTTTTACGTTTCTTAGTTTCTTTTCTGATTCTCATTTTAATCAGAGTTCCATGCACATATCTTTGCTTACTTGAAGATAACACCAAAAATAATCTGTCCTATTTACTTCTTGCCATAAACTCAAAAGGTACCATGATAGAGTAGGCAAAAGGACCAAAATTGGATGTGGGGTTTCAGCCCAAGAGTTAGGATAGCAAGCTTGGTAAATGCATAGGTCCTGGAGACAAAGTGCTTGGGCTTCGATCCTGGTTCCATTGCATTGGAATATTGTTTACCCTATTCAAAACCAAGTTTATTTTGGTGAGAAAAAATTGACATCCATGCATGTGAGGATTATCAGAAAGAGTTCATAGAAAATGCATAATGTGGGGGAAAATGCCTGGATTTTAAAGATTCACTTATTTGAAAGGCAGAGTGAAAGAGAGAAAGAGATGAGGCAGAGAAAGAGAGACCTTCCATTTGCTTGTTTACTCCCCAAGTGACTGTAATGATTGGAACTAGCCCAGGCTAACACCAGGACCCAGGAACTCTATCCTGGTCTCCCTCATTGGGGGCAGGGGCAAGATGCTGGTAATGCTAGTGGCAGCTTAAGTAGCTTAACCCACTGTGCTACAGCACAAGCCTCTGGATTTCAAAATTATTTTGCATCCAAGTAAATTTATCTTTTAAGTCATCTTCCACAAACTTTTTGAAACGTCATTGTGTATGACTTCCTTTGCATTGTAGTGAAGTTCAGCTAGATTCTTCTCTCTTGGTATTGACATCTAATTCTTAAGGAAGCTAAGGGACCTTGGAAAAGTTACATAATCTCTGTGGGTTTTATTTATATTCAGACACATTTTCAGGTACATAGTTCTCTGATTCTTTGTGCATATATAAACTTTGATAGTTGGTTCCAACGAATTTTGTTATCTGGATATTTGAAGTTACTCCTTTGTGTTTTTTATGTCAGTAAGATAAATACTCACTGTGAGATAGAAACTTCCAACAATGTAAATACTTTGTATTAGAACTTATTTAGATTATAGGAATGACTCTCAGACTGTTTGTAGATGTTATTATAGAGATAGAATTTATTATGGCCTGCGCCGTGGCTTAACAGGCTAATCCTCTGCCTTGCGGCACCGGCACACCGGGTTCTAGTCCCGGTTGGGGCACCGGATTCTATCCCGGTTGCCCCTCTTCCAGGCGAGCTCTCTGCTATGGCCTGGGAAGGCAGTGGAGGATGGCCCAAGTCCTTGGGCCCTGCACCCACATGGGAGACCAGGAGAAGCACCTGGCTCCTGGCTTCGGATCAGCGAGATGCGCCGGCCGCAGCGGCCATTGGAGGGTGAACCAACAGCGAAAAGGAAGACCTTTCTCTCTGTCTCTCTCTCTCACTATCCACTCTGCCTGTCAAAAAAAAAAAAAAAAAAAAAAAAGAGAGAGAGAGATAGAATTTATTAAGAGAGAGGTTGCTTTTTTGTATTTTCTTGAATTAGTCCCCAGGAGTGAAAGTATCAGTGGTCATCTAAGTGTGATAGGTGATAGAGTGAAGGGCTTACAAAGAAGGAGAAACACCTGGACATGTGGAACTTCAGACCATTTTCCATTGCAATTGGTGACACTAAGTCTCGGAGAATTTGGACCATTGACTGCTGGGTAGGAGCATGTGGAAGGGAGTAAGAATGAGTTCTATAGAGTCAGAAACAGAAGGAAGAGGAAGGGAGATGAGTGTCCTCGAAACATCTTTCACCACCTTAAAATGGTGAGACAATGTCTCAACCCCAAAAGTCCCTGGGTTAGATAAGCTCAGGCCACAAGGGGTGGAGAGAGCCCCGAGCAATCTCCAGGATTTTGGGGCACTAAATGCAGCAGGGCTACCCACACAGGACTCAAAAGAACTCACCTGACTTTTTAATAAAAAGAGTGCAGATTGGTGCCTCCTCATATGAGGCACCAAATGTAAGAAAAAAGGGTACAGAACAGAGAAGAGATATGGTACGAACTTGCAGCCAGACTGAATTTATTCAAAGAAAATAAATCTGCAGAGGTGGGTGACCAACTGCCAGCATGTACACAGACTGAATACATGGCAGAGGGCCCAGACCCCAGTAGGCTAGACCTTTTGATATCTTAGGTGGGCTAGGGGTTAGGGTGGGTGGCAGTAGGTGAAGCTGAGCTTTCCGTATAGGTTCTTCAAGTATGGCCCTGCAGGCTTCCAAACCTGGGGAATAATGCAGGATTGGGGTGGAGAACAATAGGTTGTAAGATTAAACTGGTCTTTTGAAAGAAGGCACGGGTAAGAAGAACTTAAAATGGCTGAGGCTATGTCCTGGGGACTGGGCCCTAGGCCACGTGTTCAGTCTGTGTGCACATTGGTCACTCACCTCTGCAGATTTATTTTCGGATCAGTTTGATCTGGCTGCAAGTTTGTATTCTGTCTCCTCTCTGTTCTATGCCATTTTCTTACATTTGGTGTCCTATGTGAGGAGGTACCAATTTACCCCCTTTTTCTTACTGTTCATGCTTGCTATTAAAGGTTCTGTTTTCATAGGTTCAGAGAAGTGACTTGTTTAGAGTTCAGCTACACTTCTGTTTGAAGAACTCTGTATAAGGCTCCTTCTTTTGAAATGTGCTGATAACATTACAGAGCATTTGGAGTGTGAACAGAAAGTGAGAGCAGATGTGATTCCAAGACTAAGAGTAAAGAACCTAAGAAATTACATTCTTTGTCTCCATATAACTCAGTTGGAAGGTGAGGGTGGTTAATAACATTTTTTGATGAAAAACTAACAAGGATATATTGTTTCAAGTGGCTCGTAGTGAGATAACATATTCCTTTGACTATTTTACATTACCCTAATATGTAAATTATTTGAGAAAATAGAGTGATTTTGCATCTTAGAGTGTT
This sequence comes from Lepus europaeus, assembly GCF_033115175.1. Classification (NCBI taxonomy): domain Eukaryota; kingdom Metazoa; phylum Chordata; class Mammalia; order Lagomorpha; family Leporidae; genus Lepus; species Lepus europaeus. Next base: position 85,272,281 of record NC_084832.1, read on the forward strand.
AAGACTGTAATAGTTATTCAGTGTCCTATTTCCATTAATTTCCCCAGTTTTTCTTCCTCTTCACTTAATAAAGTCTTAGCTCAGTAGTTTTTCGAAATTTTTCATTTTATTTGAAAGACACAGAGATCTTCCATCTGCTGATTCACTTCCCAAATGCCTGCAACAACCAAGGCTGAGCCAGGCTGAAGCTCAGTACAGGGCTCCTTCCAGGTCTTCCCCGTTGGTGGCTGAAACCCAAGTACTTGAGCCATCACTGCTGCCTCCCAGGGTGAGCATTAGCAGGAAATTGGTATCAGAAAGAAAGCCAGGATGCAGACTTCATTACCTCTGCTTCTCTGTAGCTCTGCCTTTCAAATAAGTGAATGGTTCTTAAAAAAAAAAAAAAGAAAGAAAAAGAAAAAAAAAAGTATCCAGCCCTACTCATACCTCCATTTAGTGTCTATCTTTTTGTTTATAGAAGTTGGGAAACAGGCTGGCGCCATGGCTCACTAGGCTAATCCTCCGCCTTCAGCGCCAGCATCCCGGGTTCTAGTCCTGGTTGGGGTGCCAGTTCTGTCCCAGTTGCTCCTCTATCAGTCCAGCTCTCTGCTGTGACCCGGGAGTACAGTGGAGGATGGCCCAAGTGCTTGGGCCCTGCACCTGCATGGGAGACCAGGAGGAAGCACCTGGCTCCTGGCTTCGGATCGGTGCAGTGTGCCAGCCGTAGCAGCCATTTGGAGGGTGAACCAACGGAAGGAAGACCTTTCTCTGTATCTCTCTCTCACTGACTAACTCTGCCTGTCAAAAAAAAAAAAAAAAAAAAAGGAAGTTGGAAAACAGATGTATTTCCTTTTCAGAAAGACTGGTAGGTCTACTAGAATAGCAGGTTACAGTGCACATTATGTTACACATAAAAAATCTTCCATTTATGTGAATTGAAGATTCCAAGGCACCAAGGGTGCAGAAAGGGAAGTAGCAGCTCTTTGAATAGGAAAGACTCAATTCAAGAACTGGACCAGCCTAAGTTCCCAAAAACTTTAATGCTAACTATTATAATTATACGTTATGTATAATTATATTAATAAAATAATCATAGAATCCTATAAGGCACATTAGAAAAGTAAGGCAGATACATTTTACTATATGTTTTATAGCTAAGAATAACAGATAAATCCTATGAATTTAGGGGTAACAAGAAGGAGAGTTGAGGGAGAGAGCATTCGGGTAGAAAGGAACAGTGTCACTTGAGACAGGAGAGGTGACTGGATTCTAGCTTCACCAGCATCATGTGACCTGAAACAATAGAAGCGCAGTTCAGTTCATATGTGAGGAAACATGGAGATGAATAACGAGCTGTACCTACAGTACCTGAGGAAATCCAAACAATGTTCAAGAGCTTTATTATTTTCTTTTTTTTTTTTTTGACAGAGTGGGCAGTGAGAGAGAGAGACAGAAAGGTCTTCCTTTACCGTTGGTTCACCCTCCAATGGCCACTGCGGCCGGCGCACCTCACTGATCCAAAGCCAGGAGCCAGGTACTTCTCCTGGTCTCCCATGCGGGTACAGGGCCCAAGGACTTGGGCCTCCTCCACTGCCTTCCCAGGCCACAGCAGAGAGCTGGACTGGAAGAGGGGCAACTGGGACAGAATCTGGTGCCCTGACTGGGACTAGAACCCGGTATGCTGGTGCCGCAGGCAGAGGATTAGCCTATTAAGCCATGGCGCTGGCCTATTATTTTCTTTTAAAGATTCATTTATTTATTTGAAAGAGGTACTGAGAGAGAGGAAGAGATAGAGAGAGATCTTCTATCTACTGGTTCATTATCCAAATGGCTGCAATGGCCAGAGCTGTGCCAGGCCGAAGCCAAGAGCCAGGAACTTTTTTTTTTTAACAAATAACTTTATTTTTTTTAAAGATTTATTTTATTTTATTTATTTGAAAGAGTTACAGAAAGAGGTAGAGAAAGAGAGGTCTTCCATCCGCTCGTTCACTCCCCAGATGTCCGCAACAGCCGGAGCTGCGCCAATCCGAAGCCAGGAGCTTCATCCAGGTCTCCCACGTGGGTGCAGGGGCCTAAAGACTTGGGCCATCTTCTACTGCTATCCCAGGCCATAGCAGAGAGCTGGATTGGAAGAGGAGCAGCCGGGACTAGAACCAGCGCCCTGGCGCCCATATGGAATGCCAGCACTTCAGGCCCAGGCATTAACCCGCTGTGCCACAGTGCCAGCCCCGCCAGAAATTTATTCTAGTTCTCCCACATAGGTGGCAGGGGCCCAAGCACATCTTCCACTGCTTTCTCAGGCACATTAGCAGGGAACTGGATCAGAAGTGGAGAAGCTGAGACTTGAACCAGTACCCATATGGGATGCCGGTTTTACAGGCAGCGGCTTAACCTGTTACACCACAATGCTGGCTGGCCCCAAGAGCTTCTTTTTATATCCAGAGATGTAACCAGTTTCCCTATCAGCCAAGCATTTATTGAGTATCACTGCTTGCTTGGTATATGTTAGGCATTGCTTGGCAGATAACAGACATTTAAAGCATATTTCCTCTTAAAATATTTATAATGTATAGGTGGTCCCCAATTTATGATAGCTCCAAGAATTTTTTGACTTTACAGTGGTGTGAAAGAGTACCCATACAACCATTCTGATTTTTTTGTATTACAATAAGTTCCATGAGGGGCCCACACTGTGGCATAGTGGGTAAAGCTGCTGCAACATCGGCATCCCAAATGAGCATCAGTTTGTGTCCCAGGTGTTCCACTTCAATCCAGCTCTCTGCTAATGGCCTGATGAAACAGTGGAAGATGGCACAAATGCTTTGGAGGACTGGAAGAAGCTCCTGGCTCCTGGTTTCAGGTCTGGCCCAGATGGCTTTTGCAACCATCTGAATCAGCAGAAAGAATGTGTGTGTGTGTGTAATTCTTTCAAATAAATAAATCTTAAAAAATAAGTTCCATGAGCTGGTCCTCATGTTATAAAATAGGCTTTGCGTTAGATGATTTTGCCCAACTGCAGGCTATGGCAAGTGTTCTGAGCATGTTTAAGGGAGGCTGGGCCAAGCTAACATGTTTTATAGGTTAGGTGTATTAAGGACTGTTCTGACTTACTGGTTTTTCATTTTATAATGGTTTTATCAGGATATAACCCCACTTTAAGTCAAGAAGCTTCTGTAATTGGGGAGGTAACTGAAACATGGGGAAAAAAATTAGTGAGAAGTACTGTGATACTTTGTGTCACTAAGGCTCAAAGCTCTCTTAAGAAGTCAGGAGAAGTAGCAAACTTTGGATCCAGTAGTCCAGAGGGGCTGAAATATGAGCCAGAGACTGATGGAGCCAGCTCAGGGGTCTCAAACTAGGACCTATGGATAAGCCAGGGAGTCTGAAGTTTCCCCTAAAATGGTGTGCTACTTTGTATGATGCCAGTTTTGAGGGAGGGATCACATAACTTTATCAACCTGGAGACATTTTCTGCTCTAAAATGATAAGAACACAAGGGTCTGTATGAATTGGGAGACAGGGCTTGGGAATTTAGTACAGCACTTACAGGTCATAGGGAATACCCTTGCCAAGCCTTCTCTCTCTTACATAGAGCACCTAACGTGATTCAGACAAATTTGGGCTATTAATGAATGACTTTTTAAAATTAAATTTATTATTTGAAAATCAGAGTTACATAGCGAGAGAAGGAGAGGCAGAGAGAGAGAGAGAGAGAGAGAGGTCTTCCATCCACTGGTTCACCCCCCAGTTGGCTGCAATGGCCGGAGCTGGGCCAATCTCAAGCCAGGAGCCAGGAGCTTCTTCGGGGTCTCCAACATGGATGCAGGGGCCCAAGGACTTGGGCCATCTTCCACTGCTTTTCCAGGCCATCAGCAGGGAGCTGGATTGGAAGTGGAGCATCCAGGTCTCAAATCAGTGCCCATATGGGATGCCAGCACTGCAGGCAGCGGCTTTACCCACTACACCACAGCACCGGCCCCATATTAATGACTTAAGAACAGAGAGGCAAGATTGGCTAATACTGTTTATTGTGCCTTTTTTTTTTTCCAAGATTTAAAATTATTTGAAAGGCAGAGTGACAGAGAGGGAGACACAGAGATCTTCCATCTGCTGATTCACTCCCTAAATGGCCACAGTGACTGGGCCTGGGACAGATCAGGAGCCTGGAATTCCATCCATCTCCCACGGTAGGTAGCAGTGGACCAAGTACTTGAGCCATCTTCTGCTGCTTTCCCAGACACATGAGCAGGGGGTTGGTTTGAAAGTGGTGCAGCCAGAACTCGAACTGGTGCTCATATGGGATGCCAGTGTCACAGGCAGAGGCTTACACTGCACCACAACACCAGCCTCTGCTGTAGCTTTTAAAAATGTGTATTTGGTTTCCTAGGAAACCAATATTGTGCTCAAGAAAGGATACAACATTATTTCAAATATGAATTTGTCCTGTTGTATTTTAATTGAAGGAACCAGGTAATTAGAATTGCAAATATAGCAGTACTTTATTTTATAAAATTCAAACTGAGCCCTTAAAGACCAGATGGTATCTTAGGTTCATCTTCTCTGCTGGTTAATTGATGTTGTTTAAGAGGCACCATATTGGGAAGTTGGGAGTTGAACTCATTTCTCAGTAGAACTAAGATCTTTGTAAGACTCAGCAAGACTAAGGGGAAAACATACCTTATGACATACAGCAATATTTTATTTCCAGGCAGAAATTGATTTTGCTCACTGTGCACTATTCCTCCAACTTCATCTTTCTTGCTCCCCGTCTTCTGCTTTAGGGTACTGAAGACCTAGCTGTCTGTATAGACTGATATGTTTTAGTATCATGTTCTTGTTTATTCTTTTCCTGCTTCCTGAAACTTCTTTTAAAAAAAAATATTTCTGGCCGGCGCCATGGCTCACTAGGCTAATCCTCTGCCTGCGGCACCGGCACCCCAGGTTCTAGTCCTGGTCGGAGTGCTGGATTCTGTCCCGGTTGCTCCTCTTCAGTCCAGCTCTCTGCTGTGACCCGGGAAGCCAGTGGAGGATGGCCCAGGCCCTTGGTCCTGCACCCACATGGGAGACCAGGAGGAAGCACTTGGCTCCTGGCTTCGGATCAGCGCAGCGCGCCGGCCACAACACACTGGCCATAGCAGCCACTTGAGGGGTGAACCAATGGAAAAAAGAAGACCTTTCTCTCTGTCTCTCTCTCTCACTGTGTGATTCTACCTGTCAAAAAATAATAATAAGTAATTAATTAATTTAAAAAGATTTTTATTTATTTAAAAGGCAGAATAACAGAGAAGGGAGAGAGAGAGAATGAATCTTCCATCTGCTGGTTCACTCTCCTAATGGCCACAATGACCAGGGCTGGGCCATGCTGAAGCCAGGAACCTAGAGCTTTTTCCAGGTCTCCCACATGGGTGCAGGGGCCCAAGCACTTGGGCCACCTTCTGCTATTTCCCCAGGCACATTAGCAGGGAGCTGGATTGAAGTGGAGCAGCTGAGACTTAAACCGGAGCCCATATGGGATGCTGTTTACCAGCCCCTTCTGGAGCTTCTTACTCATCTTTCTTTGTGTTTTTTTGTTTGTTTGTTTGTTTTGATTTGTTTTTTTTTGTTACTCATTTATTCTTAAAGATTCAGCTGTGTCTCGTTTCCTTTAATTTTTTTTAAACCTTACTTTATTGTCCAAGAATTTTGTCTCCATGTTATACAGTACCCTTTGTTTGTGTCCTTAATAGGTTTTTAACTCTATTCTAAACTCTTTGAAGATAGAGATTGTTTTATTACTAACACTTAAATAAGCAGTACCGTTTTTGGCAATAAGAAGCAGCTATTTCAAGAGTTAGAAGAGGGGCCACCATCATTGTGGTGCCGTGAGCTAAGCTGTTACCTGCAGTGTTGGTATCCAGTATCTGTCGTGGCCATTTAGGAATGAACCGTGAATGGAAGATCTCCCCTCATCAACTCTACCTTTCAAATAAATAAATAAATCTTTAAAAAAGGGGTGGGGTGGGGAGAAATCCAGTATGCCTCTCAGATCTTTGGTTTAACTGACTGTTGAAATTTGTACTTTTCATCTCTACTTTGGATTTCAGATGCTCAAGAGCTGCATTAGTTCTGATGGAAGGTAATGATCGCTTATATTAGAGTTATAGCAGAAAATTGCTGAAAGATACACCTAGGAATAAGTATTTTGAGATATGTTTAATACTTAGTAGTCTAAAAAAGGGAGGGGAAGAAGATGAGATAAGCACTTGTTTATTTTGATACAAAAAAAGTTTGAAATCCATGCATGGATTTTTTACAATGCATTTCCATGAACTTTTTGAAGATCCTTCTTGTTCTTCATGAGGACAAGTATTGAATCTTCTGGCTGTCTGAAATCAGTGGTATCTTGTCTTTTGTACTACATTTAACTGTGAAGGGCTCTTTGTAGCATTCATTATTAATATTGGTCCCAGAAATGTTATATGGTTTTATATCACTATTATACTTATAAAACATAATGAGCTTGAAAGAGATGAAACCTCATAAGATTATAGCTGTAAAGGTCTCTTCTAGGCATATGGGGTTCGAAGTCTGGGAAAGAAATTTATATGAGGAATGGCACTAATGGCAGAGATATTTTTAAAGATAAAATAATGAAGATATAAGCATTTGGTGCAGTGATTAGGATGCTGCTTGGGATTGCCTGTATTTTATATCAGAGTGCCTGGGTTCGAGCCCCAGCTCTGCTCCTGACTTGAGCTTCCTGCTAATTCAGACCCTGAGAGGCAGTAGCGGCTCAAGTAATTGGGTCTTTGTCATCTGTGTGGGAGAACTGGGTTCTCCTGGCCCATTCCTAACTGTTAAGAGCACTTGGAGAATGAAAGATCTCTGTTTCTGTCTGCCTGTCTGCCTCTCTCTAGCATGCACTCTCTCTCTCTGCCAAATAAATAAAAATAAATAGATGTTTTTAAAAATAAAATTATTAGTTAGCATACACTACTCTTTACTATCATAGAACTGTTTTTCTCAAGACAACTTGTTTATCCTCATTTTCTTTAGGCTTAGCCTAGTTGCAAGCACACGGTCCCCTCTACAACTGATTATTTTAATGTCTAGATATATCGCAATCTCGTTTAAGAATAAAAAAATGCCATGGCTCACTTGGTTAACCCTCCGCCTGCAGCACCAGCATCCCATATGGGCGCCGGGTTCTAGTCCCGGTTGTTCCTCTTCCAGTCCAACTCTCTGCTGTGGCCCAGGAAGGCAGTGGAGGATGGCCCAGGTGCTTGTGCCCCTGCACCGCATGGGAGACCAGGAAGAAGCACCTGGTTCCTAGCTTTGGATCTGCTCAGTGCTGGCCGTAGCAGCCATTTGGAGAGTGAACCAACAGGAGGAAACCTTTCTCTCTGTTTTTCTCTCTCACTATCTGTAACTCTACCTGTCAAATTAAAAAAAAAAAAAAGGAGAATAAAAAATAAAATTCTTAAAATACAATAATAATGAGACAACTCAATTTTAAAAAGAGCAGAAGATTTGAATAGACATTGTGCCAACAAAGGCATGCAAATGGCCAAGGAGCACATAAAAAGATGTTTAACATTAGTCACCAGGGAAATGCAGATCAACCACAATAATCTCACCTTTCCATGAGGTAGCAGAGCCTTATATTTACATTGTTTTCTAAGATTTATTTATTTATTTATTTGAAAGGCAGAGTTACAGAGAGAGATGGAGAGACAGAGAGAGAGAGATATTCCATCTGCCAGTTTACTCCCCAAATGGCCACAGCAGCTGAGGCTGGGCCAGACTGAAGTTAGGAGCCAGGAGCTTCATCTGGGTCTTCTGCATGGATGCAGGAGCCCAAAAACTTAGAGCATTTTTCACTGCTGTCTCAGGTGCATTAGCAGGGAGCTGGATCCAAAGTGGAGCAGCCAGGACTTGTATTGACACTCATGTGGATTAATGGGCTATGCAACAATGCCAGCCTTTTATTACCTGTTTTAAGGTCTTACCATATTGTCTTAATTACTGTACCTTTGGAATGAGTCTTTACTATTTGATAGCATCAGCCTTTTAACATTGTTATTTTTTGAAGAATGGCTTATTTTTGGCTTCTTATTACCATGTGAATTGCAAAATCAGGTTGTCAATTTCCATAAGAAACAAAAACCTGATGATATTTTATCTTTTTAAAACATATTTATTTTTTGGGCCAGTGCTGTGGCTCAGCGGGTTAACGCCCTGGCCTGAAGCACCGGCATCTCATATGGGCACTGGTTCGAGACCCAGCTGCTCCACTTCCAATCCAGCTCTCTGCTATGGCCTGGGAGGGCAGTGGAGGATGGCCCAAGTACATGGGCCCTTCCACGTGGGTGGGAGACCCGGAGGAAGCTCCTGGTTCCTGGCTTCGGATCAGCGCAGCTCCAGCCGTTACAGCCAATTGAGGAGTGAACCAGCAGATGGAAGACCTCTCTCTTTCTCTCTGCCTCTCCTCTCTCTGTGTAACTCTGACATGCAAATAAATAAATAAATCTTTAAAAAATTATTTTTTTTTTGAAAAGCAGTATGACAGAGAGACAGAGATCTGTCTGCTGGTTCACTCCCCAAATGGCCACAGTGGCCAAGGCTTAGCCAGGCTGAAGCCAGGAGCCAGTAGCTCCTTCTGTGTCTCCCACATGGGTGTCAGAGGGCCAAGTACTTGGGCCATCTTCTGCTGCTTTCCATGGCAACCCAGGAAGCTGGATTGGAAACAGAGCAGCTGGGACTTGAACCAGCACTATGATACGAAGTGCCGGTATAACAGTTGGTGGCTTATTGCACTGCGCCACAGTGCCAACCCCAGGATTTTTATATCTGAGATTGTAGGAAACAGTAGGTTAATTTGAGAATTATTGGAATCTTTATAATATTCAGTTTTCTGTACTATGAACACAATAAATATCCCTTAATTCCTTAATTAGGAAACTTTTGATTTCAATAATAGTTTTGTGTGTAGAGGTATTATGCAATATGGGGTTCCTTCTATAGATTTTAAAATGTACTTATTTCTATTTTATTAAGTAATTTGTATGAACCATATGTATGTTTACCTTTTCCAAAGGTACTGGAGGCTATTTCTAAACCTTTCATGTTAAAAATAATGCTTATGACACTCCTTGACACTTTTACATTCTGAGATCCAGTGACAGCTTTGACTTAGGATCTCCACCTCTTCTTCTTCTTTTTTTTTTTTTTTTTTTGACAGGCAGAGTGGACAGTGAGAGAGAGAGACAGAGAGAAAGGTCTTCCTTTGCCATTGGTTCACCCTCCAATGGCCACCGCAGCCAGCGTGCTGCGGCCGGTGCACCGCACTGATCCGAAGGCAGGAGCCAGGTGTTTCTCCTGGTCTCCCATGGGGTGCATGAGGTGGTAGGATGCTGAGATCATGATTATGTGATTTGCTTCTTTGTCTTTCCTCCCTCCCTCCCTTATTTGAAAGGGAGAGTTACAGAGAGGCAGAAGCAGAGCAAGAGAGGTCTTCCATCCACAGTTCACTCCCTACATGGCCCCAGTGGCTGGAGCTGCACCTATCTGGAGCCAGGAGCCCAAGGGCTTGAGCCATCTTCCACTGCTTTCCCAGGCCATAGCAGGGTGCTGGATTGGAAATGGAGCAGCCGGGTCCAAACCAGCACCCATATGGGATGCCGGCACTGCAGATTGCAGCTTAACCCGCTATACCACAGCACCAGCCCCTCTGTATTTTTTTTAAAGAGGGACTCCTGATTTATATTAGATTCTTGATATATACAGAAAGTTTTTTGTCTTGGTTGAAGAATAAAATTATTAGGGGCCAGCACATTAGTATAGCGGGTAAAGTTGCCACCTGCAGTGCCGGCATCCCATTTGGGCGCTCTAATTCTGATCCAGAGCATGTGCACGGATACACACACACACACAAACTGAGAACTAATTTTACAGTTAACTCTCATAATACAACTCATTGAGGACAGAGGTCCTGCATGGAGAGTTGGTGCACAGTAGCTCCTTATTGTTAATTTAACAATTAGCTCTCTTATGTGTAACGTCAGTGACCACCGAGGCTCTTGACATGAGCTGCTTAAGCAATGGGAGCCTTTTGAGTCCACAAACTCAATCAGTATTTGGACAAGGCCATAAGAAAAGTGGAATTTCTCTCCTCCCTATAGAGAAAAGTACCTCCTTCTTTGATGGCCACTTCTTTCCATCGAGGTCGCACTCACAGAGATCCTTCATGTGGAAGATTTTTTGCCACAGTGTCTTGGCTTTCCATGCCTGAAATTGTCTGGCCTTTTTGTAATGACACTCCACTGGCCCGTCTTTTTTTTTAACAGGCAGAGTTAACATGAGAGAGAGAGAGAAAGGTCTTCCTTTTACGTTGGTTCACCCCTCAATGGCTGCTGCGGCCAGTGCACCGCGCTGATCCGAAGCCAAGAGCCAGGTGTTTCTCCTGGTCTCCCATGTGGGTGTAGGGCCCAAGGACTTGGGCCATCCTCCACTGCCTTCCCAGGCCATAGCAGAGAGCTGGACTGGAAGAGGAGCAACCGGGACAGAATCCAGTGCCCCAACTGGGACTAAAACCCAGTGTGCTGGCGCCGCAAGGCAGAGGATTAGCCTATTGAGCTGCAGTGCCGGCCCACTGGCCCTTTTTTTGCTGATATCCTGCTGAAGAAGGAAGTGCTTCTGAAGGCTGTCCATTCTGGTAGGGCTGTCAGTAACTTTGTACCTGAGAGACTTCAGTGACTAACCATTGCCTATTAAATAAAGCCCATCTTTCTTAGCTCTCCATCATTCAGCATCTTGCAGGTTCCTGTCCTCAGGGATCTTTTTGTTCTTCGTATACACTGTATACCAATTAAATTGGGCTGCTTGCTGCTCTCTCAGTGTTGTGTCTTCTGTGTGGCCTGCACCTGCCACCTTCTTACTATTCTTCAGGTGTCCAGTATTAAAGGCTAGTTCCCCTATAACTGTGAGCATACCACCTTCCCCAACTTCCACTAACAGGAGTCATTTTCCCACTTGCACAGTTAATTGCAGTTTGTAGCATAGCCTTGTTATACCCTGCTTAGTGATGAATTTCTTGAACCCAGGATCTTGCCTTTGTTTTGAATTTGGATATATATTAATCACATTGGATGTAAATTAACTGAACTTTTTTAGTTTCAAGGAAACTGGTCAGAAGACTGTCAAAAATTCCTACTCTACATTGGCCTACGAATAAATGAAATCAGTTCAGAAATTCTGTAGGCTTAAACACTATATTTATTCTTAGGACTTTAGCAAAGAATTTTTTTCCAGATAGACATTTATTTTTAAAATGTGTACCATTATTTGGGGTGGTTATTTAGCTAGCAGTTAAGATACCCACATCCCATATCAGAGTAACTTGGGTTTAATTCTCAGCTCTGGCACCTGACTCCAGCTTCTTGCTAATACAGACGCTGGGAAGCAGCATTGATGGCTCAGTAATTGGATTCCTGGCTTTAGCCCTGGCCCAGCTCCAGCTATTGCAGGCACTTGGGAAGTGAACCAGCCAATGGGAGCTTGCTCGCTCGTTCTCTCTCTCTCTGCCTCCCAAATCAATAAGAATTTAAAGAACAAATGTTTACCCTCCTTTATATTGACTCTCCTTCTTTTCTAGGGCACTGTATTTAATCTTGAGTCTGAGGAGGAGGAATATCCTGGAGTCATTGCAGAGGACAGCAATGACATTTACATCTTGCCCAGTGACAACTCTGCACAAGTCAGTCCCCCAGAGTCTCCAACTGTGACCACTTCGTGGCAGTCGGAGAGCTTACCTGCCTCCCTGTCGGCCAGCCAGAGTTGGCACACAGAAAGCCTGCCGGTGTCCCTAGGTCCTGAGTCCTGGCAGCAGATAGCCATGGATCCTGAAGAAGTCAAGAGCTTAGACAGCAATGAAGCTGGCGAGAAGAGCGAGAACAACTCTTCAAATTCTGACATTGTGCATGTGGAGAAAGAAGAAATACCTGAGAGTGTGGAAGAGGGCGCTGTGGCTCCTGTGCCACCCAGGGAGCTGCATGAGGCCTTCCCTACAGCTCCAGCTCCCTTGCTCCCACATGTCACTGCCACTTCCTTTCTGGAGACGAGGGAATCTGGCCCAGAGATGACTGCAGTAGAGGAAACCAGCCCTGCCACATCTTTGTTTGTAGAACTTGATGAAGAAGAAGTGAAAGCAGCAGCAGTGGAACCTCCTGAAGTAGAGCAGGTGGTGACCCCTGCACTGAAATCTGCATCAACACCGCAGAGAGGAGAGGAGTCACATGTGAGCAAAGAGAGCCTTCCAGAAGAGCCCTCCCCCACTGGAGGTGCAAAGGCCGTCCCACTGTGTGAGGGCAAGTTCATCCTGCTGTTTGGAGGGGCTGCTGCTGCTGCTATCCTGGCAGTGGCCGTTGGGGTGGCATTGGCTCTGCGGAAGAAATAGATTCTCCAAAAGAGGAAGAAGACGCTATGTTTGCTGGATTTGAACTGCCAGCAGCTGAATGGGTGTTTGTGGAACACTTGGGGATAATTGGGGTTTTCTGCTCAACATGGCAGTGGGTTGATCCACACAGTAGGGCTTGAGGTCGAGGGTGTTCATGGTCATCTGTGAATTCCAAGGGCCTTGTCTCATGTTAGATTCAGAATTACACAAGTACAGAGCTCCCTCTAGAATGGAGTTTCTCCACTTTGCCGTCATTGACATTTTGATAATTCCCTGTAGGAGGAGGCTGTCCTGTACATCCTAGGATGTTTAGCAACATCTTGGCCTCTGCAGATGCAGTAGCACCCCACTTCCTAAGGTGACGGCTGAAGCGGTCTGAGAGGTTGCCAAGTGCCTGCTGTGGGCAGTCCCCCATGGAGAGCCAGTGTGTTATTGGTGGGGGGTGTGTGTGAGTGGGAACATCTAAGATGGAAGTCCCAGCCAGGAGGGTTTGCTGTCACTCCACTAGGCAGTAATTCCTCTGCTGGGATCTCATCTGTCCTGGTGGCCAGGCTGTGTGTGCAGCCAGCCACCTCTGACTCTTGCTCTCTCCCCTCTTCCTGTCCCTTCATGGGGAGTGGGCTCCCCTCCCGTCTCCGCCATCTCTCAGGTCCCTTCTCAGACCACATGGGAGAGTGCTCTGTGCTTCTGCCCAGACTTGCCACTTCCCCAAGGCTTCCTCCACCTCCACCTTGTAGAGATGTTGCCTTTAGGAATCTTTTACAAAATAAGTCAATATAGAGTAACATGAGACCTGGGGCTCCCTAACCTGTGAGTGCAGTGCAGGTGACTGGCCAGAGAAACATCTGTCTTGTGTAGAGGCAGAAGGATGGCCTAGGTGACCTATCTGGGTAGCTTCCAGCCTTTGAGTCAGTGTCACCCCCTTGCCTGTGGGTGCTTCCTAATAGCATCTGCTGTTTCTGTGCCCTGGGTTGGTATGTGCCCCCCATGGCTGACCTCAGTCTTGTTCCTGCTCCTCCACCTTTTGGTGGGTCTCTTGCCACCTGGGGCTCACAGACCCAGTTGAATTTCAAGTCTTACTAAATATAATATCATTGAGATAAAATGGCAGATATCATCTTAACATTTAAGTATCAAAGGTAAAAGACAAAAGAGGCTTGAGTTTCAAGACAGAGGCCACCTTGAGATTCACACTCGACTTCCAGAGTCCAGAATGGAGGCTTCTCTGCCTGGACTTAGCACAGCACAGATGCCAGGGGTGCCCAACACAGCAGTCTCTGACAGCGGAGAGTCAGCGGCATTTTCTTTCAACTGGCCCATCCCATCCCTACAGTAGGGGAGGAACTGCACCCTCGCGTGGCTGAGGGTCACTGTGTCACTGTGCAGAGCACGAGTGGTTTTTTTTAAAAAGGTCACTTCAGATTTACTTAGTAAATGTAACACATTACTTTTTAGAGCCTGAAATTTATAATAAAATTACTTTATCTACCCTTACCACCAAAACCCAATGCTTTCAATGTGCTTTTTGAAACTTATTTTTTAAAATAAAACCTTCTCCCTAAAGTATTACATTTTTTAAAAATGTTCAAGAAAAGGTCTGAGGATATGTTTGTTTGTCTTGCACAGCTTTATCAAGTCCTGTGTCCTTGTGATCTGAAACTTGGTGGCCCACTTAGTGGTGTTCTGAGGATCTTGTTGCACCTTTGTTAGCATAGCTGCAGGTGAGGGGCAGGCAGGATCAGTGTGGGGACAGCCTTCTCCACAGCGCTGACAGGGGCATTGGAGTTTTCTGTTTTCTAATTGCTGTGTTCCTGTTTGTGTAGGTTTGAGAGACTGGTGAGTCTCTCTTTCATAAGATCTTCTCTTCCAGGGTTAACACGTTTTAACTCTGGATCTCATACCCAGTGACCAGAGCAGATTTGAGCAGTGATTGAAGCCCTTGGCCTAGAACACCCATGCCTGTGTTTCACCCCAGGACATCAGGGGCAAGTGTAACAGTGATGTGAATGCACACAAATTCCCATTCGCTGAACGTTAACCTGAAGTACCTGGCCAGCTGTGTTGTGCTGGTTGACATTCTTTCTGCTGCCTTCTGCCCCTTGAATGCTTGTTAGTTCCCATGCTTTCTCCACTTTCTTTCCTTCTCCCTCTGCCAGCAGAGGAGTGGCCTTCCAGAAGCTTGCGTTTTTCACTATTACATTAAGAAGATTTATTTATCCAGATGCTCCTCCTCTTTTTGAGGGGCTTATAGTAGGGAGCCGGTCCTTCCTGCTCCCCAACTTACATAACACCTGAGTCCAAGGTAAAGGAAGGACTCGGAGTTAAATCCAACTTGCCGGGATAAGGGTTTCTGGTCACTTAGCAGAAAGCCAGTAGAGGTTTCTTGAAAAATCCGAGAATTATGAGCACTAGTTTATGCCCTCAGGCGTGCATCCGTACCTACAGTGTGCCTTAAGAGACTCTTGTGATCATTGCTCTTTTGAGAACTTTCTAGATAAAGAAGTGTCTGTGCAGTCCTCACCCAGAGGCACCCTTGATGCATCCTCTTGCCTGTGCTTCTGTACCATCTCAAACGATGAACCAGCAGCATGGTTTTCTGAACTGCAGCAGTGTCCTATAAGCCTTTGTGCCAATTCCCTGAAAGAACAGCTGCGCCTGCTCCCTGCCTCTTCCCCTAAAGGTGTGGCAGACATGTGGGCAGTCATTTGAAAACCTGACATTTGAATTTTTGAATCATTTTAAGAGATTTTTTTTAAGAAATAAAAGGTTTTTATAGGGAAGACAGTTGTTCCCTTCTATTCTTTCTCCTAACTTCTTAAGTCTTTGAAAACTCATCTTTCAGAGGATGTGAGGTGACTGTGTTTACCTAGAGGCCAATCACTAATTTTCTTACAGCCCCTGACATAATCCCCTCACAAGCATTGTCTCATGTAAAGTCTCAGCAACACACTGGATGCCAGAAAAATGTCTCCTTATCTCTGGGGGAGAGGACTTGCGTCCGTGACAACCTCCCAGCTGAGGTCAGTTTACACCCCTGGTAGAGTGTGCTTTCCGCACACACACTTTTGTGTGGGACACTCATCTTGGCACTCCATTGAGCATTTAAAGTGTGCAGAGGTCATCCCTGTGCCCTCACACACCTTACCACACCTGCAGGGTTAACAGCTGATTTCCTCAGCTTGTGAGTACAAACAACACAAACCTGACTGGGACCTAGTTAACCTCTAAAGTCTTCTAGCACACAAGAGGCAATGATCTGCATATTTCTGACTCCAAGTCCTAGTACCTTTTCTGGTTTTTACCATCGTCATGACCTTGCAGCGCAGTATTGGCAGGCTCCCTACAATGGTTGTGCCCCTGATTCCTGCAAGAGGGTGGGGGGAGGGGCACAGGCACTGCTTACCACACTATGCACCCTGCAGGAAGGTGAGTCTTGCTGTAATTCTGCAAAGCAACTACCTAAGCTAATATCCAGCCTGACCTGTTACAGGAGTCAAGAGTGAAGCTTATGTCCAGGGCTGAGCCAACATGCAGCTGCACCAAGTATCTTCTGTATCCACAGAGGTCCCGACAGTCATGGCTGATGCTTGGTTAGTGCCCTAAGTATTTCTGCTCTTAAACAAGGTCAGGCAATCTGATACCATGTGTAAACGAGGCAGGTGGAGGCAGCACCATGACACATTTTTCTCTCTTTCCTTTTTCCTAGTTTTCCTTTTGCCCTGCTTGTGCCATCAGCCTGGGTGGGGATGTGGAGAGGGAAGCACCTGTAGGCATTGCTTAACCTCTTGACACTTGGAGGCCACCTGCTCAGGGAGGTGGCCAGGGCACAGGCTCAGCTTTCTCAGAAGTTGCCAGAGGGGTCCTCCCAGTGAAACACCTGGACCACATGCCAAAGCACCTACAACCCTGGTTACAGAACATTGGCTCCAGATCACAAACAGTGGGATTCTGTCACTATTCTGTGATCACCTTGTTTATAGAGAGCTGCACAGAATGGGGAACTGCAGTGTTACTAAATTAATACATCCCGTCTTCCTTTCTGCACGAGACTTCTGAGCCTCAGCCCAGCTTGCCATGCTCCCTGTGTGGAAACCAGCAGGGTCGTCTCATGTTTGTTTACACTACCAGAACCCTGGCCAGAACGCTGCTTCACTGTGCGCTCAGGTTGGAATTGTTCTCAGGGATATTTGCAAGGCCTTGTCACAAGCTAAAAAGTAGCAGCTGGGTCCAGAAGGTTCTTACCCCTGTTCTCCCCTCTCCTAAGGGGAAATTTTATAGTGAAACTGTTCACTTCAGTGGGTATTCTTTGCATCACTAGAAGAAATTGGTTAACAGATACATTACTTAGAACAAAAGTTGACCTTTTAAAATTACTCTCCTCTGTCCCTAGGGACAGGAAGTTGGGGTGGAGTTTCCCTGTCAGAGTCTGGAATAACTCAGTGGGCTCTGGCAACTTTCAACAAAGGAAGGTGTCAGAGTTGCACACGTGGTCACTGGACAGCACCAAAGGAACAGAAAGAACCTACTTCTCCCTAGACCTGCAGTTTCCTGCTGTTTCCATTTCTTTTCCCCTTCAGATTAAAAGTGCCTCTTCCTACTTTATTCCTTGAGTAAACTCAAATTTATTGTTTCTAATGCTCTCATCTCTTCAGAAATACTGGAATCAAATGGTACTTTTGGTAGTTAACACAAGCATTTTGCTTAAGCAGCATTTTGCCCTTCCCTGTATGGAGTCCCTTTAGGCGTCCTAGCTGCAGCTCTGATTTGCTCGGTTTGTTACTGTGGACTCTTCTGACTGATTGCTGGTCACCAGGGGAAAGGAAAACACTCAAACCTATGAATTGTGCTTTCTGTCAGAAGCCATGTGTTGGGAAGAACACATTAGAGGTTGCAATAAAGTGAGACTTGCAGAAAACCAACAGACTCACCTTTGTATTTATATGGGGACCTTGACACATGGGGCATCATTTCTGAAAATTTGTCTACATGAGTGGGCTGCCTTGACTCCAGGATCTGCTGACAGGGTCCTAACACTCAAAGGACACTTACTCTGCATTCTAGTTCCAGTCTGCACAGCTAGTGGAGCTGGGAAACAAGGCCAGGCTGTGTGCTGTGGCGCTGAAGGCAGCCTTGAGCATCTCAGCAGTGCATGCTGGGGCCTGGGCAGAGTCAGGGACCATCTCCCCTTCTGAGTGCACCAGCTTTTCCACCTCACTTTCACATATGCCAGCCTTCCACAAAGGAGTGCCCATTGCTTCTTTCCAGTATTTAAGAAAACGAAAAACATATTCTCTGAATTCAAGTCACCTCTCAGTTACATCCACAAGATCGCATTACAAGGGCAAAATCCCCCAACACCTGAGGTGCACCCGAGTCAGGGCTGAGTACTCAAGATTAGAACATTGGTTTCTGATGCTGTGAGATCTTTATCATGTCGGCTGTGGGGAAGGGCTGGCAACCTTGCTTTACAACCAAAAGAACATGTCAGTCTCGGTCTGGAAAGATTTATACGGAAACCAGTTAAAAGCTGTATTCAAATGGTGGCCTACTTATTTGGGCCAGACAGCTGCAAATCAAGATTCTGTGAAAGCATTGTAAAAAGAGTCTGGGATTATTTGTTGCTTGATACCCACTAGTTTAGATCTGACTACTGTATTTAAACTCCTTTTAAAAGAAAACACCTCCCTTCCCCTAGTAGGAACCTGAATGCCACTCATATGGACGAGTTTGTTACATGCGACTCACACCTTCCATTGTGACAGGAACCTTTTTTAAAAAAGTTCACTCCAAAAACATTCCAAATAGCTTAACGGATTTATTTACAAGTTGCCTTCATTCTGTACGATACCTATTTGCTTTTAGTATTTGTAATCTTTACCCACTTCAGATTGAGACCCGGCCATACTGTGGTGTGGACTGAGGTAGACCTGTTTTTCTTTTCCAATGAATATAGACGTTTTTTTCTTTGCTGAGCATTTTTTTTTAAGATTATCTATTTGAAAGGCAAAATGACAGCGAGTGGGAATCTCCCATCCACTGGTTCACTTCTCAAATGGCTGCAAGAGCTCAGGCTAAGCCAGGCTGAAGCCCAGAGCCAGGAAATCCAGGTCTCCCACATGGGTGGCAGGGACCCAAGTACTTGGGCCATCATCTACTGCCTTCCCTGGTGCATTAGCAGGAAACTGGATCAGCAGCAGAGCAACAGGAACCTTGCAGACATTGCAAGTGGCAGCTGAACACTACAAAGCTGGCCCCTTTCCAGTTGAATTTAAACTTATAGAGGAGAACAGTGTTTTGCTAACAGGAGGTCTTGCTAATATTAGTGCTGTATCACTCTTGCTAGCACCCACTGTCACACTGCCACACTGCATACTGGAGACGGCTGGTGGCTGGGGTCAGCACGCCTTGAGCACTGTTTCTAACCCTAAGCATTCCCCTGTAGGTTCTAGTCTCGTGTTTTGAGTGTGCCCCTAGGAAGGGGGATCACTTCAGTGGCCGAAGTTTAGGCCTCTTAACTGCTCCTCCATCCTTTCTGGCTGGAAACCTGTGCTCTCTGATTGACTTCTTTGCATGGATGAGCTGAGGGAAGACAAAAATCTTCCATGAAGTGTACACAGCAGCTTCTGGCAAGCCATCAGCTGAGAATTCTGTCAAAGCTCTGACTTCTTGGGAAGAGAAAAGGATGCGTTGTAGTGACTTGGTTTTGAAAACAGTGGTTGGTTGGGTCTGCAACCCACCTCCATATATTTTTAATTGCCTAGGGTTGTCTTCTTGACTTGAAAATCCTATTGAAAAAGCCAGACATCTCCATGTGGAGGACAAGTTCCCCATTGAGCAAGGTGTAACAGGAAGAATATCACTTCCCAGTATGAAGACGCTTTCTACTCTGACAGGATGTTTTCATGTGGAAGAGATCTTGCATTTCTTCTCTCAAACATGACACTGCTGTTAATGACCACACCCAAGGTTGTACTTTATAATAAAGTCTTTTTATAAAAAATTGTGATTTATATTTTTTTTCTGCCTTATAACCTGCTTTTACATATAATTTTCAAGTAGTGACTTGTACATCTGAAATAAGGCACAACATGTAGGTTTAGGAGATGGTATGAAATCCACTCAAACGTGTGTAAGTTGACATTTTCATTCAAGTATATTCATGTAGAAATTGCCTAATGGATCACTAGCTTAAAACATCTCCTTGAAAATATTAAGAAATAAATAGCTACAATCCAGGTCCTGTCTTCTGAAGAACTTAGTTCATAGGGCCACGCTCCTGTTCCCCAGGAGGCAGCTCTCCTGCTGTCCGGGTATCAGGTTGTAACCAGTCTTGCTTCTGTGGCCATCCATTCACTCCATGCCCTAGAACAGGAAAGGAAGAGTCGTCAGAATGAGCCAGACTTATTCACAAGCAAGGATTCGGTGCTTAAGGACCCTGGTGCTGCGGGGTGAAGCTGGGGTTCCCTCTGGGTCCTACAACTCTGACCCATCCCTGCATCTACGCTTTGCTGAGAGGGAGCAGCTGTACAAACAGGCCTTCTCGGCGCCAAGGCAGCTTAGTGGGTCTGAGGATTCAAGCCTGTCTCCGACCTAAGGATCTGGTAAATAAGCTGTGAATGCAGACTGCTGGGACCCTGCTCTCTGCCTCCTCCCTCACATGGCTGTTGGTGCTGTCCTGCTCAGGACTTCCTCAACCTGCTCTCCTTCCTGCAGTTCAGCTTGGTTTTTCACCTGGTTCACAATTTACATTCACCCTCCTGCAAGCAGCGAAAGTGCTCAAGGCTTATCAGTACACATTAAGAGGGCTAGACGCTAGCTATTTATCTATTTTATTTGAAAGGTAGAGAGACCAAGTTCCTGCTCACTGGCTCACTCCCTGGGATGAAGCCAGATATCAGGAACTCCATCTGGGTCTCCATGTGAGTGGCAGGGACCCAACCACTTAGGCCATTACCGCTCTTCTCAGGGTATGCGTTGACAGGACACTGGAGTTGGGAGGGGAGCTGGCACTTGAACTCTGGCACTTTGATACGGTTGCAGGTGTCCCACGCAGCACAGTAGTGACTGTGCCAAACACCCACCACTATGAAGACTGCAGAGTCCTTCCCCCTTTACCATCATGTTTTTAAATTTATTTTATTTATTTGAGAGCAGAGTTAGAAAGGAAGAGACAGAGACAGAGAGAGAGAGGTCTTCCATCTGCTGGTTCATTCCTCAGATGGCCACAACGGCTGCAATTGGGCACATCCAAAGCCAGGAGCCAGTAGCTTCATCTGGGTCTCCCACATGGGTGCTGGGGCCCAAGCACTTGCGCCATCTTCTGCTGCTTTCCTGGGTGCATTAGCAGAGAGCTGGATCAAAAGTGGAGCAGCCGGGATTCAAATTGGTATCCATATGGTATGCTGGTGCTACAAGCGGGGGCTTAACCTACTGCACCATGGCACTGGCCCCACATCATGATTTTTAAATAATCTGGTACAGTAGTTAAGATTCTTCTTGAGAGCCTGCATCCCATTATCTGAGTATCAGGGCTTCGAGTCCCAGTTCCACTTCCACTTCCAGCTTCCTGCTAATGTAGATCCTGGAAGTAGAAGGTGATGGCGCAAGTATTTGGGTCCCTATCACCCATGTGGGAGACCTGGATGAAGTTCCAGCTTCAGTGTGGCTCAGCCCCTGTTGTGGTCATTTGGGGGAACATTCCAGCAGATGCATGATTTCTCTGTTGTCTCTCTGCCTTTCAAATGAATAAAAAAATTAAAAAAAAAGAAAAGAATTGGAATTACACTCATTCTCGTGACAGGTAAAGCTGCAAGCAGCCTATGAGGCTCAGTGTGGTCCATCCAGCCACCTGCTTTCCTAGCTCTACATGTCTACCCCATTACAAATAAGGCTGATAAAGCTCAGATGGACAGCAGCTGTCCACTAACACCTGCACCACAGAGCAAGACCACACAGCTCTACCTGGGCAGGAAGAGGCCTGGGACAGCATCCCTCAAGGAGCCCGGGGAGAGGCATGTGGAAGGATCATTGTCCAGGTGCTCCAGCAGGTTTCTAGACCTGAGCCGTGTGAGTGTGGGAGAGGGCAGAGGCAGGGGCAGAAGCCAGGAGACTCCACGAAATGGCAAGGAGCTGCCATGAACCAGTTCTTACATTTCCAGCTAAGTTCCTCACGTAGGCGAGCAGGTCCTGGTTAATCAGGGTCACTGCTGCACGGAAGGCAGCGCGCAGCAAGGACGGCGTATGCTCGGCTAGCTTCTTGGCCAGCAGCATGGTCAACATCAGTGCAGCCTTCTCCCTCTCCATGTCTGCAGGCCAAGTTTCCA
Organism: Lepus europaeus; assembly: GCF_033115175.1. Classification (NCBI taxonomy): domain Eukaryota; kingdom Metazoa; phylum Chordata; class Mammalia; order Lagomorpha; family Leporidae; genus Lepus; species Lepus europaeus. Next base: position 85,294,016 of record NC_084832.1, read on the forward strand.
TTGCTTGCTCCACGGCCGACGCCAGCCGCCTCCTTCTGTCCTGTGGAGGGCCACACACCACCTAGTTTGCCAATACCCTTCCCTCCTAAAGGAACTCCAGTCCCCAGCGCACAGCACACAGAAGCATTTCCAAGGGACACAACTAGGGGAGAAATGCAGAGGGGAGCCCAGATCACCCCTGGGAGGAGAGGTTACCACCCAATAAACGCATTCACCAGCAGACACTACAGCAGGGACAGGAACCTTTTTTCTGCCAAGGGTCATTTGGATATTTATATTACATTCGAGGACCTCACAAAATTAGGAACTTAAAAAATCTGCCTGCTATAGATTTATTGAATTTTGAGTTCCACTTGTGGTTGCCAGGGCCAGACCCAGAGGATTTTGCAGGTCTCCTCTCTGTGTCACTCTTTATCAATAAATAAATAAATCTTAAAAAGACAAAGTTCTCTCTAAGCCTGAAGGGAGCGTCAGTTATTTCTGGAAGTCACATGTAGTTCATTCTTTTTGGAGGTTTTTATCCCTAAACTCTCTTGGATGATTTAACATTCAGCTTCCCTACATCTCAACAATTCTGACAGACAGAAAGCCATGCTGGGACTCCACTTCCTCTCTCAAAGTGCCAGGTCTGACAGTAGTGAGCTGAGTCACTTTGCCAGGCACTGGACCAGCTGCTGTTGGATCACCTGACAGCCAAGGAGATAGAGGCCAGCATGGGTTTTCTCCCCTTGCTCACCTCCTCCGAGTGGTCATTCACAAACTCCACCACCAGGTTGTTCAGCAGCTCTGGCTGGATGTGGTGGTCCATCCTGTCCCCGATTTGGGCGAGACGCCTGGCAATGTTCCTGATGACCTCTTCTTGGCTCTCTGAACCTGAGTGTTCAGGCAGCAGAAAAAGAGACGATTTAGACAGGCCCTGGTGCACACCTCCTCCCAGCCCAGCCCACCCCACACGGCTGGCTCCGGGTCTCCCAGAGAGCCTGATGGGAAGACTTGGAGACCAGCCATGGGGCTGGGGTCCAGGGAAAGGCCTGAGCAGAAGACTGGCGAGAGATGTAAGCCTCCCTCCAAACACAGGCCCAACAGCTGCTGGCAGACAGCACTGGGCATTCATAACTTGGGCCCCTGAGGAGTAAACCTGGCTGTAATCCTCACAGCTGCCAGTTTCAGACCCTTGAATCTAACAGACGTCCACCTTAGTGCCAGCAGAGGCCCCGCCTGGGACCATGCATCGTGCCCTTCCTCCCAGGGTGGCCATGGAGTGTACTTCTTCTGCCAGCAAAACCCCACATCTTCACGGGCACCCTAAGGCCTTGTGTAACCAGCTCCTGCTTTTGTAACAGGAACTCTCCAGTGACATCTGCTGGGCTCCCTCAGCCGCAGGCTCATTCGCCCTTCTGTGGTCCCGACCATGGTACAGGTAGTACTGATAGGGTATCACTTCTCTACTCAAAACCCTTGGGGGCAGGCATTTGGCCTGGTGGTTAAGATGCACACTGGTGTACCTGGGTTCAACTCCTGGCTCCAGTTCTTGACTCCAGCTTCCTACTAATGCAGACCCTGGGAGGCTGCAATTGATAGCTCAAGTGTCTGAGCTCCTGTCACCTCCAGGGAGACCTGGGTTGAGTTCCTGGCTCCCAACTTCAGCCCCAACTGGAGTCTACTTTGAGCATTTGGGGAGCAAACCAGCAGATGGAAATTCTGTCTCTCTGCCTCTCAAATAGCTATATTATATTTTAAAAAAGAAAGAAAGAAAGAAAAAGCTAGGCCAGCATGGTAGTGCAGCAGGTTAAGCCACTTCCTACAATGCTGGCATCCCATATGGGTGCTGGTTCAAGTCCTGGCTACTACACTTCCCAATCCAGTTCCTTGCTAATGCACCTAGGAAAGCAGCAAAAGATGCCCAAGTACTTGGACCCCTGCATCGACATCTGGAGACCCAGAGGGAGTTCTAGGTTCCTGGCTTCAGCTTGGCTCAGCCCTGGCCATGGCGGACATTTGGGAGAACGAACCAGTGAATGGAAATCTCCCCCACCTCCTGTCTCTCCCTTTCTCTGTAACTCTGCCTTTAAACAAATCTTTAAAAAATGAAAAACAGGAGGCTGATGCTGTGGTACAGCAGGTGAAACCATCAACAATGCCAGCATCCCATATGGGTGCTGGTTCGAGTCCCAGCCGCTCCACTTTTGATCCAGCTCCCTGCTGATGAGCCTGGGAAAGCAGCAGAAGATGGCCCAAGTCCCTGGGCCCCTGCATCCACGTGGAAGACCCCGATGAAGCTCCTGGATCCTGGCTCCATTGCAGCCATTGGGGAGTGAACCAGCAAATAGAAGATCTTTCTCTCTCTCTCTCTCTCTCTCCTTTCTCTAACTCTGACTTTCAAATAAATAGATCTTTAGAAAAAATTTAAAAAGCAACATTTCCTATGCTTCCTCTAAAGCAACAGAAAGAGTCAAATGACTGCTGACTTCCTTTCCATGCTTCTCTTCCAATGTCCTTGCCACACTCAGCCATTCGCTGTACCTCACAGGTCCTAGGCTTGTACGGCTTCCAGCTTCTGCTTAGGCTATTGCCATTGCCTCTTCCAGGTTTTCCCAAAGAAGCAAACTGCATGCCTCCACCAAGGCCCAGCTCAACTGCTGTGCTGGCAGTTCTGGCAGGATTCCCTGCTGCGCTGAGAGTGCCCCCTCCTCCTCGCAACTGCTCCAGGCTCAGGTCCATACCTCACTGACTTTGGCAGCCTCTCTACCTGGCGTCAGCTACTTGTGTACCTGAGCTGCCTCCCCTCAGGCCTCTAGCTCAGTGACCTCAGGATCTGTGTGCAGCTGAGGGAATGAACTCCCCAGAGAAAGCACAGCGGCCACAGCCTCCACTGTGCCCCTGACCCCCACGTATGTTCAGGCGCTTGATTCACCTGCCATCTTCTACCAGAGCACCAGTAAGCTTGCAAGTATGGTCCTCTCATCGCTTTTGAAGGGCCATTTGAATCAAGCCAGGTTTTGAAATCTGAAGGCAAGGAAGGGACTTTATAGAAGAGAGAAGGAGAAAAACTTGGACTGTGGCTGTAGTTCCTGCTACAGCAGCTTTGACTAGCAGGGCTTGTCCTGTCCCTACCCCTCCCTAAACCTTCCCTAGTGGGCTTCCTTCTGGACCTGAAAGCAGAGAGTCTTTGGGACACTATGATTAGTGAGGAACTCCTGCCACAACCCCATCTACTTGGGCAGAAAGCCAGGACTGAGTCAGCTGTTGGTCTCTCCCAGGGCCACCAGAGGGCAGTACAACCTCCTCCCCAGAGGCAAGTTGGGAGGCTGGATTTCAGGCAGCTGCCAGGCTAGGCTGCAAGGGCTGTGCCCGGGGCCTTGCCAGACAGTGACTTTAAGCTGTGTCTGAATCATCTGCAGAGCGAGGTAGCTGCAGAAGGGTCAGGGGCCAGCACACTCCCAAGTTCCTTAAGTGATTTTGCTGTGTATTACACACTTCTGGAAGCAACCACCTGGGAGTTTGTCTCTGGTCTCCCTCAGGAGAGCCTTTGTCTGCATAGGCGGCCCCACTGCCAATGGGCACAGGGACCCAGGCCAGGGAAGGCAGAGGAGCCTGGAAACAGATACACCATGTGCTGGGGAGGATAACTGAGCTCTGGGGAGGCCCGGCCCAAGGCCCATCTCTGATGCACACACTCTAGCCAGACGCTTCTCCAGGCCTCTGTGTCCTCATGCAGAAATGAGGTTCAGGCCGGCACCGTGGCTCACTTGGCTAATCCTCCGCCTGCGGCGCCAGCACTCCAGGTTCTAGTCCAGGTTGGGGCGCCAGATCCTGTCCCGGTTGCTCCTCTTCCAGTCCAGCTCTCTGCTGTGGCCTGGGAAGGCAGTGGAGGATGGCCCAAGTGCTTGGGCCCTGCACCCGCATGGGAGACCAGGAGGAAGCACCTGGCTCCTGGCTTCAGATTGGTGTAGCGTGCCGGCCACAGCACACCGGCCGAAGTGGCCATTTGGGGGGTGAACCAACAGAAGGAAGACCTTTCTCTCTGTCTCTCTCACTGTCTAACTCTGCCTGTTTAAAAAAAAAAAAGAAAAGAAAAAGAAATGAGGTTCAGAATATGTCAATGTCCAAGCCATCTTACAGGCTGAGTGAGCACTGCAGTGTAAGACCTGGATGCAAAAACTCTCTATAGAAAGAGTGGATTTCCAGTGGGCCTTCTCAGGGTGCCCGGAACTGTTGTTAGCTAAACCCTTGTGGGGCTTTGCCTGGACCCAGTAGCCACAGATCAGTCCAGGCAGAACCCTTGCAGGTAGGAGCCAGGTGTCAGTATTTTCGATTTGACATGAGAGAGTGGCAGACAACGACCTCACCATAATGCTCTCAACAGCTGGCCAACTGGCTCTCAACTGTAGCCAAAGACTCAGTCCAGGTCTGGCATGTGGATGGCACAAACCCAGCTACTTGAGCCATCACTGCTGCCCCCCACAGTATGTATTAGCAGGAAGCCGCAGTCAGGAGCCAGAGCTGGACGGCAAACCGAGGCACTCTGATGTGAGGCATGGGCATCCTAACCTCCAGCTTAAATACCTGTCCCCTCTTCCCAGTATTTGTTAAAGCTTCTCAGGTTCTTGGAATTACACAGAATCCAGATCAATGGTTCCCAAGCTTCCATTGCATTAGAACCACTTGGGAAATCTGATACGAAATACTATTTCATATTGGTCCAGACAGGAGAACCAGGATCAGCCATGAAACGAGGTTTTGGCTCCTCAGAAGGGAAGACCTTTCTAATGTGCTCATCCAAGAACAGCAAGTGCCGCCAAGGACAGACCAGACATCACATGACACAGATGTGTAAGGTCCCTCCAGGCCTGTAGGCACCCTGTTACTCAGGGCTGCAAAGCCCAGCTTCAGGGCCACGGAGGAGGGTCACACACCTACCTGCCTCTGCTCTCCCCATCTGGAGGAAGCTGGCGTGGTTGCCGTCCGTCTGCAGCTCGTCATCGTAGCTGCAGCAGTCATAGCTGTCGGCCAGCTCGGCTTCTGAGAGCAGCTCCCGACCCAGCACCTGTAGTTCTTCATGGAAGCTGCAGCTGCAGAAGCTCTGGAGGAAGCCTAACACCAGCAGGTTTGTGATGTGCTCGTCCCTGGGGCCTGGACCACTGCTGACCTAAGATGAAAGGGAAGGCAGTGAGACTGGAACCTGTCACAGGGCTGGACGCCTTTTTTGCAGCTGCTGAAAGGGCTCCGGGTATGGCCAAGCCCACAGGATCCCATGGGTACTGGCGCTCTGTAAGCGGGCTCAGGGCCTGCTCTAACCAGTACCACTTGCAGATGCTGAGAAAGCTCCAACTCTGCAGAAGGCGACTCTGTACCACTTGCTTGACCTCCAGTACCCGTGGGCGAGCCGCCAGCCAGGGCAAGCGGGAAGTCAGGCAAACACCACTGTTTCAATGCCTCCTTCCAATACCATGGATCCCTTACCAACTTGAGCCTGCCTCTCCTGGCGATGCTACCAACAGCTGCAAGTTCTTTCTTTTCCATGACCTCCCTTGGGAGGCCTCAGGGGTATTGGGCAAACAGAAGAATCTCACCACTGGGGTGTGAGGGCCACAAGTAAACAAATGCCTGCCACTGGACGAGCTAGGTTTGTTCAGGTGGGTAACCCAGAACCCACAGCGCCCTGCTCTAACCCGCAGGGGCTGAGCTCTCGGCCTTCATAGGCAGCACTGCCTGCGGTACACTGCAGCACCTGTGGGGTACTGTGGGGGACGGGCCCACATGTCTGGTGTGCTGACTGGGGCTGTGCGAGGGGACTGCAGCAAGTTTGTGGGAAATGGGATCGTATAACAAATTCATCTTGATGCTATAAATTTTGAAGTCCATGCATAATTTTTTCATAATATGTATTTCCCATGAGCTTTTGGGAGCCCTTCATATTCTTTATTTTAAAGATTTTATTTAGGGGCCGGCGCTGTGGCTCAGTGGGTTAACACCCTGGCCTGAAGTGCCAACATCCCATATGGGTGCCGATTCAAGACCCGGCTGCTACACTTCCGATCTAGCTCTCTGCTATGGCCTGGGAAGGCAGTGGAAAATGGCCCGAGTCCTTGGGCCCCTGCACCCGTTTGGGAGACCCGGAAGAAGCTCCTGGCTCCTGGCTTCGGATCAGTGCAGCTCCGGCCATTGCAGCCAACTGGGGAGTGAATCATCAGATGGAAGATCTCTCTCTCTCTCTCTCTCTGCCTCTCCTCTCTCTGTGTAATTCTGACTTTCAAATAAAATAAATAAATATTTTTTAAAAATTTTATTTATTTATTTGGAAGGTAGAGTTAGAGAGAGAGGAAAGAAAGAGAGAGAGGGCTGGGCCAGGCCAAAGCCAGGAGCCCAGAGCTTCTTCTGGGTGTCCCACTTAGGTGCAGGGGCCCAAGGACTTAGATGATCTTCTACTGCTTTCTCAGGCATATTAGCACAGAGCTGGACTGGAAGTGGAGCAACTGGGACACAAACAGATGCTGATATGGGATGCCGGCACTGCAGACAGCAGCTTAACCTGCTATACCACAGTGCAGGCCCCAAGCCTCCTCATATTCTTGGCAGAGGTGAGTGTCAGCAAGCTGTGCCCACAGCAAGTGAAGAACTAGGCTGAGAGAGGGAATAGACAACCTGGTAGACAGAGACACTAAGAACTGCCCAGAGATGCAAAACAGGCACACTGGGCGGAAGACAAGGCCAAGAGAGGAAAACCAAGGTGCAAGGCAGAAATTTATTTTCTACCCTCTACTTTTTTAGAAAAGTCAAAACATTTTTAGAGGAAAATTTTTTGATTTTCAAATTTTTATTTATTTGAAAGGCACATAGAGAGAAAGAGAGAGTGAGAGCAAGAGAGAGAGAGAGATATATCTTTCATCTGCTGGCTCTCTCCCTAAAAGCCCACAACAGCCAGAGCTGCTCTAGGCTGAAGCTGGGAGCCTGGAACTCCATCTGGGTCTCCCACATGAGCAGCAGGGACTCAATTACTTGAGTCATCACCTGCTGCCTGCATCAACAGGAAGCTGGAATGGGAAGTGGAGGCAGGACTCCACCCCAGGCACTTGGTATGAGATGTGGCCATCTTTACTACTATGCCAAAGACCTGCCTTTTAGAGGACAGTTTTTATAAAGCAGATTGTGTCAAATAGATGGAATTCTGAACATAAGCTGCCTGTGCTTTACTTGTTCAGCTTTTATGCCTCCAAAATGCCTCTAAGAAAAGGAGAACGACAATGTAAAAGTTCCGTGGTATCAAATCCTTATGTTTCCTCCACAGTGCGGCCCAGAATCCCACAGTATGCTTTGTTTCTGCCTCCAGGAGGCGCCCTGGTGGGGAGGAGAAGGGAGGGCTGGGGCAGGCTGGTAGCTGAATTGTGTCCCCTGAAAGAAACCTTCAGGTGCTGACCCCAAGTACCCATACTGCAACTCTACTTGGGAACATGGTCTTGGCAGAGGTGACCAAGAAAAGAGAAGGTCGTACAGAGTTAGAGTGGGCCCCAAATCCACTGACCGCAGAGTTGTAAGAGGCAGATTCACACACAGACACACAGAGGAAATGCCCTGTGTCGACAGAGCACAGAGCTGGGGCAATGAGAGCCACCAGAGGATGGGCTTGGCACAGATCCTCCACAGCCCTAGAAAGAACTCACTCCAACGACCCTTCACTCAAGACCCCTTCATTCAAGAGTCAACTTCTATTGTCCAAAGCTGATTCATGGAGTTTGGGGACAGCAGCCCAGGAAACCAACAAAGGCAGTCTATGCCCCCAGGACTTCCTTCTGATCCAGGAACCCACTCCTGGTAAATGCCTCCAGCTAGGCCAGCGCAGGTGTCAAATGCAAGCCCCAAGATCTCAGCTCTAACAACAGAGGGGTCTTGGAGAAGAAGGAGGAGTTTCACATATGGAGGACAGGCCCACAAGCTACAATGGGGTCACCCAAGATGCCACATGCTTGGCAGTACTCAGTGGACAGCACCTGTGTGGACAGGTAAGTCAGGGACAGCATGAACTTATCATAAAACAGGCGATGTACTTGGGAAGTGGACAAACAGAACTTAGGACATGCCAGTATGGGACCACATATGCCATTTTTGATGTAAGTTGAACATCTCAAAAGAAAGGCAACTTGATAGTTATGCTCTCAGATGACAGAACAACAACAACAAAAGTTAGGAGCAATGATCAAGATGGGAAATATCACAAAGCTGATGTAAAGGAAGCAGAAAGAATTCTCACGATACAAAATCAGTTCCCATGCAGAGTAGTATGGAAACTACCCCATGTGTTTAATAATAAGCCCAATGTCCAGACAAGCAAACAAATAGAAGCACCAAACTACAAGAAATAAAGCCAGCCTCACTTTTTCTCTTTGTTTTTCTTAATATCAAAACCCAAAGAATGTTGCAACAAGGATGCACCCTGAGGACATCGTGCTAAGTGAGACAAGCCAGACACAAATGGACAAGCGTGATTTCATTCACAAGACACCTCAAGTGCCCAGATTCACAGAGACAGAAAGAAAAATGGGGCTTGCCGGGGGCTGGCGTGCAGAGTGAGGAGTTAGTGTTGAGGGTGCAGAGTCAGCTGAGGGAGAGGATATCATTCTGAAGAGGGGTGAGTGGTGGCGGCAGTGGTAGGTGTACATTTAATGCCAGTGAACTGTTCACGGAAAAATTGGTAAACTTTGGAGTCAGCATTCAGCCTAGTGGATAGGATGGCCATGTCCCACATCAGAGAACAGAAGATGGATTCCTAGCTCCAGCTCCTGACTCAAGCTTCCCGCTAATGCTCACACTGGGAGGTAACAGGTTATGGTTCAAGTAACCAGGTCTCTGCCCCTCACTGAGTTCCTGAATCCCAGCTTCATTCCTGGCACAGCCCTGGGTGTTGCAGGCATTTGGGGAGTAAACCAGTGGATGAAAGCTTTGTCTTTCTCTGCTTATCTGTTCTCTGCCTCTCAAATTTTAAGAAAAGATGAATTTTATCCGATGTGATTTTTACCGCAATTTTATTAAAACAAAACATAAAGCAAAGCAAAGAAATACTTACAACAAGATGAAAGCTCTCATGTGAGGGGTGGGGGGACAGCTAAACCACAAATATAAGAGAAAACTGCAGGCTGGCATTGAGGTACAGTGGGTTATACCACGTATGCAATGCAAGCATCCCATACAGATGGCAGTTCGAGTCCTGGCTGCTCCACTTATGATCCATCTCCCTACTAATGTGCCTGGGAAAGCAGAGAATGATGGCCCAAGTACTTGAGCCCCCACACCCACGTGAGAGACTCGGAAGCCAGGTCAGGCTCCTGGCTTCAGCCTGACCCAACCCTGGCTGTAGCAGCCATTTGGGGAGTGACCCAGCAGATAGATGATCCCTCTCTCTCTGTCACTCTCTCCCTCTTTCTGTGTATCAGTCTGCCTTTATAATAAAATAAAAATAAAAAGAGAAAATATCTCACTGCTTCATTGATGGGCAAGCCGCCTAATTTCTGTGTCTCCATGTTCTCTGACTTTGACGGTGCAAAAGAAAAAAGAAACACACTGGGAATAATTGTATCCTCTCTTCCTGCACCAAAGGAACTAGCTGGAGGGATTGCTATAGAACCCCAAAACTGCTCACCCACCCGGAGCACAGTAAGCCCATCACTGACACTCGGCTGCTGGGAAAGGCAGGTATTTACTGCAATGCACAGAGCAAGGAGCAGGCAGCTAGCACTGATCTCCAAGACTCCCTGAGGGAGTCAGGGTAGTGAATCTTCTGGCTGAAAGTTGGGGATGAGTCACAGTGATCTGCTAGTGTGTGGCTTTTGACCAGAGATCAGGGCCAGTGTGTTTCCTTTGGAATGACAAAGGTGGGCTCCTGTGTGCCTGGGTCTATGTGTAGATTGGGTACTGGTTTCTTTGATGGGGTTTGAAGTTCCTGAAAAACCTCCCAACTCAGGTCTAACACGAGGACGTCAGCTATGGTGGTGATAAATGACCTTCAAGACCTGCGTTCGTAGTTCAGCCTGTAGGTCGCTCAAAGGCTCTCAGATCAGAGGCCAGCACTGAGGAGTTCACTATGCTAAAGACAGGGACAAGAAGGAACTGGGCCCAGCAATGTGGCATAGCAGGTTCAGCCACCACTTGTGATGCTGGCATCCCATATCAGAGCATCAGCTGGAATCCTGGCTATTCCATTTTCCATCCAGCTCCCTGCTAATGTACCTTGGAAAGCAGTGGAAGGTGGCCCAAGTACTTGAGTCTCTGCCATCCACATGGGTGACCAGGATGGAGCTCCAGGGTCTTGGCTTTAGCCTGGCCCACTCCTGGCCATTGAGGCCATTTGGGGAGTGAACCAGCAGACAGAAGATCTCTCTGTCACTGTGCCTTATAAATAAACAAATCTTAAAAAAAAAAAAAGAAGAAGAAGAAGAAGAGCTATCGGAATCTGATAAAATCTACATCAAAGGCTAGCAGGGCTGGGGTTTGGTTACAAATGGGATGCTATATAAGACTGCACTCCAGGGGGCCGGCACTGTGGCATAGTGGGTAAAGCCGCCACCTGCAAGCACCAGCATCCCATATGGGCACCAGTTCGAGTCCTGGCTGCTCCACTTCAGATATAGCTCTTTGATGTGGCCTGGAAAAGCAGTGGAAGATGGCCAAAATCCTTGGGCCTGTGTACCTATGTGAGAGGCCCAGAGGAGGTCCTGGCTCCTGGTTTCGGATTGGCTGAGCTCCAGTGGTTGCTGCCATTTGGGGAGTGAACCAGCGGATGGAGGACCTCTCTCTCTCTCTCTCTCTCTCTCTCTCTCTGCCTTTCTGTAACTCTGCCTTTCAAACAAAATAAATAAATCTTAAAACAAACAAACAAACAAAAGAATGCACTCCCTAAAGGTTAGCATGCACAGCACCACGTGGCAGGGCTGCTTCAACCTGCAGGCATCTCAAGAATATGGAAGAGGGAGCAACATGACAGGCTAGAAGGGACACAAATGGGCAGCTTTAGATGGCACCAAACAGAGCACTGTTTTATTTTCTTTTTCTTAAATTTCTATTTACTTATTTTGAGAGACAGAGAGACAAAGAAAGCTGCCACCCACTGGTTCACTTCCCAAATGTCTGTAATAGCCTCTGGCTGGGACTAAAGCCAGGAACATGGAACTTAATTGGGTCTCCTACAGGGGAGGCAACTACTTGAGCCATCACTGATGACTGCCAGGGTGCTCATTAGTAGGAAGCTGGAGTCAGGAATCAAACACAGGCCCTCTGATACAGGACAGGGGTATCTTAACTGCTAGGCTAAATGCCCGCCCCAGAGCACTATTTTGTGACACTGCTAAAGGGTTTCATTATGACAAGATCTCTTCTGTTTGTTCACTTAACATGCATCCTTGGCCCACACATTCCTACACTTCTGGAAGGACATTTGACAGGTGCATGTTGCAAAGCTCCAGGCACTAAGTGCTTCTATGTGCTCAGAGATTCAGAAGCTAATTTTGTTGTTAAGTATGAAGTTCCTCTTTGCTGAGCTGTCAAAGACCTGGGCCGCAGCAACTGTCCAAGAAAACAGACATAAAGACCAGAAAGGCCTTTGGCCACCTTATAAGCCCCTTTCCATAGCATCCAAAAGAACCCTAAGAGTCTGACCTTGGGATCCACGGCATAAGCAGCACTATGCAGCTCCATGTCACCTCTGGCTCCCAGGTGTGTGATCGGCAGCCTGCAACAGAACAGACAGACCCAGGGTCAGTGGGTTCCCTGCAAGGATGCCCCCTTCATGAACCTCAGGAAAAAACCAAGGAAGCAGTCCCAGGCTCACAGCCAAGAGGCTGAGCTCAGTCACTCGGCCTCATGATGCCCTCTGGATGTCTCTCTTTCTCCCCAGCATGGAGCAAACTGGAGTTCCCTCCTTCCAGGAGCTTGCCAAGTCCTGAGCCCTCCCCAGGGTCAACCCTCCAGCCTCAGAGGTCAAGCCTCTGCTTGCACACTCAGGAAGACCTCATGGACCAGGCAAATTGGGCAGCTTGGCTCAATAAATAGCTAGTTAATACATTCTGCCTAAAGTTTTCAGGGAGTCTGTCTTACTATTACCATGCCCACTATCACAATGACTCCTTCCAACAATAAAAAGCCCAACTCATTTACTCAGTGTGCAACAGTTCTCAGAGTGCCTCACTGAGCCCTAGGTGGTGCAGATACTGACTTAGTGGGGAATGAATAAGGCGTGGATCAATCTTCTTTCTTCTCTCTCTCTTTTTAAACAGGTAGATATAATTTAAAATATTTATTTATTTATTTATGTTGGGAGCTGGTTCACTCCCCAAATGTCTACAATAGCCAGGACTGGGCCAAGCTAGAGCCAGGAGCCTAGAACTCAATCCATGTCTCCCATGTGGATAGCAGGGACCCAACAATTTGAGCCATCATCTGCTGTCTCCCAGGGTGCACATTAGCAGGAAGTTGGAATCAGAAGCAGAGCCAAGATGCAAACCCAGGAACTCCAATATGGAATGTGAGTGTTCCAAGTGTCAACTTAGCTGCTGTGCCAAATACCTGCCTAGGGAACTATTAAATGGCAGCCAGGACGGACAGGTCAGCTCTTTCCATCAGGCATATAGAATCAAGGAGTAGTTAAGAGAAATTGTCCATATAAACTTCAAAAAGTTTATGGAAAATGGAACTGAAAAAACAGCTTATTTTGGTGCAAAAACTTTCAAAATTCATGCAGAATTTTTCATAACACTCACTTTCCATGAAGTTTTTGAAGACCTCCCCATGTGCATCGATTTCAAGATCTGTTGCACCAAAATGAACTTATCCTTTAATGTCATTTCCACACTTTTTGAAGTCTCCTCATACACAGAAAAGACCTCCTATAAAATGTTTATAAAGAAACAGACTGTATTTGATAATTACATAAAAAATATTATATCTTCCCAGGACACATCTGAACTTCACCTATCATAAAACAGAGGCCAGACAAAAGCCAACTAAGGATTGACTTAAAAAATAAATGCCCTTTCAATGGAACAGACCTAACCATAGAAAGGAATGAGAGATGTGTGTGCACAGGTTAGAGAGATGTCCAGAACCATCTTAGGCTCTAGCCCCCACTGCCATGTCTGGAAACCAGGTGACCCCATGGCTCAACCTCAGCTCCACCCCCACCTTAATGGGATTTACTGCTCCTACTTCCCTACCTGCCCCCTGGCAAAGTTTTAAGAGGACCTGTTCCTGAACATGTGGCTCTCTCTCGATCTCTTGATCTCTCTGTTATGCTCTCCTTCTCCCTCTTTTCTTCTTCGACCCTTCCCTCCAGTCTGTCAGGTTTCCCCCAGTAAAGCAAGGAAGGAACGAAAGGAAGGAAGGAAGGAAGGAAGGAAGGAAGGAAGGAAGGAAGGAAGGAAGGAAGGAAAAAATCCAAAAGAGCCTGGACAAAAATTTCCATAGAACAGTCTGAATAGAATAATCCTATTTTAGAAAGTATATGCCAGGGCCAGTGTTGTGGCAAAGCAGGCTAAGCCACAGCCTACAATGCTGGCATCCCATATTGGAGTGGCAGTACAAGTCCCTGCTGCTTCACTTCTGACCCAGCTTCCTGCTGATGAACCTAGGAAAGTAGAATGTGGACCAAGGGCTTGGGCTCGTGCCACCCATATGGGAGAGCTAGATGGCTCCCAGCTTTGATTTGGCCCGGCCCTGGCTGTTGTGACATTTGGGAGGTGATGGAAGATCTCTCTCTTTCTCTCTCTCTCTCTCTCCTTGTCTCTCCTTCAAGGAAATAAATAAATAAAGTATTTGCCTGTGTATGTGTGAATCTACGCACAATAGTAGGCTGAATAAAATGAAATCAATGGTCATTTTTTAAGGCAAAACCAAATACTCACAATCTCTTTCTTTTTTTAAGGATTTATTTATTTTATTTTATTTATTTATTTTTTGACAGGCAGAGTGGACAGTAGAGGGAGACAGAGAGAAAGGTCTTCCTTTTTTGCCGTTGGTTCACCCTCCTATGGCCGCCGCGGTAGGCGCGCTGCGGCCGGCGCACCGCGCTGATCAGAGGGCAGGAGCCAGGTGCTTATCCTGGTCTCCCATGGGGTGCAGGGCCCAAGCACTTGGGCCATCCTCCACTGCACTCCCTGGCCACAGCAGAGAGCTGGCCTGGAAGAGGGGCAACCGGGACAGGATCGGTGCCCCGACCAGGACTAGAACCTGGTGTGCCGGTGCCGCAAGGCGGAGGATTAGCCTGTTAAGCCACAGCGCTGGCCAGGATTTATTTATTTTATTGAAAGGCAGAGATACAGAGAGAGAGAGAGAGAGAGAGAGCTTCCAGCTGCTGGTTCACTCCCCAAATGGCCTCAACACTCAGGGCTGCGCCAGTCCAAAGCCAGGAGCCAGGAGTTTCATCCAGTCTCCCACATGGTACAGAGGCCCAAGTACTTGGGCCATTTTCTGCTGCTTTCCCAAACCTGTTAGCTGGGAGCTGGATCAGAAGTGGAGCAGCCAGGACTCGAACTGGTGCCCATAAAGGATGTTGACGCTGCATTAGCATTCTATGCCACAGTGCTGGCCCCTGGTAATTTAATATGGATCTTAAAACATAGGAAATAGGCCGGCACAGTAGCTCAGTGGGCTAATCCTCCGCCTGCAGCGCTGGCACATCAGGTTCCAGTCCCGGTCGGGGCGCCGGATTCTGTCCTGGTTGCCCCTCTTCTAGGCCAGCCCTCTACTGTGGCTCGGGAGTGCAGTGGAGGATGGCCCAAGTCCTTGGGCCCTGCACCCACATGGGAGACCAGGAGAAGCACCTGGCTCCTGCCTTTGGATCAGTGCGGTGCGCCAGCTGCAGCACGCCGGCTGCAGGGGCCATTGGAGGGTAAACCAATGGCAAAGGAAGACCTTTCTCTCTGTCTCTCTCTCTCTCTCTCTCTCTCTCACACACACACACTAACTCTGCCTGTCAACAACAACAACAAAAAAAAAACATAGGAAATAAAAAACAAAATAATTAACAATCAACTTGTCTCTGGAAAGAAAGGAGGGGGCCCCTAGCCCTCCCCAAAGAGGAAACTGAACATGAGACCAGCCCAAGGGAGGGAGCTTCTGCCCACCAGGCAGCAGCAGGAACTGCACTGTGACACCACCATGCTTTTTGGTCCTATCCCTGTCTTAGGAGCACATACTGCACCCCAATCCTCCTCTGAGGATTCTGGAAAAGTCTACTCCTACCCTGCCATGGCCAGGTATGGCTCTATTTGGGCAAGAAAAGGGGACAAGAGCAAAGGACCAAGTGCATGCGGACAGAGGGAAGCACAAGGACACTGGCCAGAGGCCATCCTCTGGATCTCCAAGGGACAAGAGGCAAGAGCCAGAGTCATTACCAGCCTCAAGACAAAACTCAAGGGCCAGTGTCTGGTGCACAGAATTAGGCTGCTTGTAATGCTGGCATTCCATACAGGAGTGCTTGTTTGAGTACCAGCAGCTCCTTTTCCAATCCACTTCCCTGCTAATGCAACCAGGAAGCAGCAGATGATGGCTCAAGTACTTGGGTCCCTGCCACCCACATGGGAGACCTGTACAGAGTTCCAGGCTCATAGCTTTGGCCTCGCCCAGACCTGGCTGTTTGTGGCCATTTGGGGTAAGCCAGCAGACGGAAGACCTCTCTTTCTCTCTGTTTCTGTCTCTCTCCTTCTCTCCCTCTGTCAGTCTGCCTTTCAAATAAATAAATAAATATTTAGGAAAAATCAAAAACAAAAAAACAAACAAGCCACAGAAACCAGACAACCTCCCCAGAGTGACTGCATAGTAAATTAAACTCTGGTTTCTACCTCCAGCTACGGAGCTTGCATCCCTCTACCACCCCATTAAAAACAACATCAGGTGGGCAATGGCCTAGTGGTTAAGACACCTATGACTTCAGATCAGAGTACTGGGGTTCAATTTCCATCTTTAGTTCCTGACTCCAGGTTCCTACTAATGTACACACTGGGAGGCAGCAGGCGATGGCTCAGGTATTGGGTCCCTATCACCCATATGGTTGAATTTCAGGCTTCTGGTTTCAGCCTGGCTCAGTCCTGGCTGTTGTGGACACTTGGGGAATAAACTAGGGGGATGGGGTGGGGGATCTGTTTATCTCTCTGCTTCTCAAATAAATCAGTAGATTATTTTTTAAAAAGAAGTCAACTTCAGAAATTTCCATGGGGGCAAATATTCACCTGTCACTCCAGCACTCCAGACGTAACTCATGCAAACATTTTGATTGACTTCCTTTCAAATGTGTGCATGTACAAATACACACACACACACATCTACACATAAACTTCCATAGTCTTCTGCTTTCATCTACAGTGTTATCATTTTCTCACTCCAATACAGTCTTCCAAAACATTCTAATGCCTTTATCTTACTGCAATGGTTTTCAACCAGAGGTGACTGCGGCCCTCAGGAAGGACTAGGCAATGGCTGTAGACAATTCTGCTTGTCATGGGATTGTGAAGTGATACAGACAGCTCATAGTGGCTACCAGGGGAGTGACACATCCTACATACAGGTTTAGCTAGACCAAAAAGTCAAGTGCCTGATCTGAAAACCCTGTTCTAGTGTGTACAGATGCACCAACATACCATTAACTTCCTATGTTGGGCACTTAAACAGTTTAAAAATCTTCACCACTAAAAACAGGACTGTGATTAGTACCCTGGTGTGGCCCTTTCCTATTAAGTCTAGAATCAAATAAGAAAGAGCACAGTGGAAGTACAAAGTGCCATCCTAGAATGGGCTCCCGGGAATCAAGACAAAGTGACTGTAGGGGCTGGCGTTTAGCCTAGTGGCTGAACCCACTAGGAGCACCTGGGCTCTATGCCTGGCTTTGGCTCCTGACTGCAGCTGCCTGCCAGTGCAGACCCTGGGAGGCATGGTGATGGCTCAAGTAGTTGGGTTGCTGTCACTCATATGGGAGGCCTGGGCTGAGTTTCAGGCTTTGGCTGGGCCCAATCCCAGCCAATGCAAGTGTGTAGGGAATAAACCAGCAGATAGGAGTGCTCTGTGTTTCTGCCACTCAAATAAATAAATATTTTTTTAATTTAATAATAAAAAGTGACTGCACCCCAATTGGGCTGTAACCTCGAGGACCTGGGGTCGCCTCCTGCGGAACAGGTGGCCTAGAGGTCTTTAAAGGGATGGCCTGCATTCCTAGGCCCCACAGTTTCAGGAGATGCATGACTTTCAGGGCAGAACACTTGCCTGTGTTGGGGTCACACCTCAGTTCATTCCTTTCTTAAGCAGAAACTGAGTCAATGTTAGCTATAAGCAGGGCCAGTACGATAGGGATGAAGACACAACGAGAAACCACAAAAGCTCCTGAGTTAGCAGTGGTTTCATCCCCAAGCCCCAGTCCTGACTAAAGGTGCCAGCAAGAAGGACAACTCCAGCGGCCAGGAGGGCAGGGAATGGGAGGCAATAACCAGCTACCTCACCTCCGCACCAGCACAGCCAAGACCTCGGCAGCCTGGAAACCTACACACTGGGACTTCGAGTCCCTTGATGAGCCTGGCTACAGGGGTGGCCAACGTAGTCGCCCTCAGCAGCTATGGAGATTGGCTCTACGACACAAATCCTTGGACACTCAAGCACTTGCCAGTACCTACACACAGTCTCCGTATACTTTAAATCCTCTCTAAGTGACTTTATGATATGTAACACAATGTCAATGCTACATAAACAGCTGTCCTGCTGTACTGTTGAGGGAGAAATAACAAGAAAAGTCTGCATATGCCCAGTATGGACACCATTTTGTTTCTGAGTACTTTTGCCCTGTGGTTGCTAGGATCTTCTGACATGGGGCTCAAGGATGGGGACAGCCAACTGTGTCACAGCTGATAACAAGGACCCTGCAATGGCCATCAGGCAGCAATAGCCGCAGCACACAACTGGTGCAGTCTCCAATTCTCACAAGACCCTGGCAAAGAGGACGCT
Source organism: Lepus europaeus (assembly GCF_033115175.1). Taxonomy (NCBI): domain Eukaryota; kingdom Metazoa; phylum Chordata; class Mammalia; order Lagomorpha; family Leporidae; genus Lepus; species Lepus europaeus. Next base: position 85,311,986 of record NC_084832.1, read on the forward strand.
GCTGCTCCAGTTCTTAGCAACAGGGCTGAAGCTGAGGGCACCCAGTGAGGGCAGGAACTCTCAGTGGCTGCATGGTGGCCTGAGTGGGGGTGCTGGGGCAGGTCACTGCCCACCACTGGGCCTATTCCTCATCAGCAAGACTGAAGCTGAGCCCCTACTCCTGATGTATCCAGTGTAGGCTTGATGAGGCCCAAGGCTCTCTCCCTCAGCCTGCAGTTCCTCGATCTTTCCTTTGAAGATTGCAAAGCAACTCATTGCTAAAGATTAACTCATGCAATACGGGATTGATGCAATGATAAGGGTAAGCTGGTGGAACCACAGAGATTCGGGACTCAGTCACCACCTCTACAGCTATCCCAATACCACACTCTTTTGTCTGTTTGCTCAGAGTAACCCAAAATCCCTCCAGGGACCTCAGACCTGAGCTTGCTTTGCCATCACAAAGAACACTCTGGCTCCTGTCACCGAGCCATCAGTAGAAGGCCTTGACCTGCACACCTTGACGTGTGCAGGCTCGAGACCTGCAGACGTGCTGATCCTGCACTGCAGCTCACTGCAGAACACACTCCTGCTCTCTTCCACCACCCTGTTGCTGCGTGCAGTTGGGAAAGAGGACTCAGTCTTTGGGAATCTATGCAAAGGGAAGTGGACGACAGCACGGTGGGTCTGCTCTGACTCCTGCCTTCCCCTTCCCAAGGCCCCAAAGGCCTCACCCGCACCCTGGGAAACCAAGTGAATCTGAATGAACTGAAAAATCCCACAGTTCACAAAGACCCAGCTCAGCACCAACCCTACACAGTCAATGCTAAGGCTTAGGCTACGCTGTGCAGGAGCAATTCTCCCAAGAACTTGTGGAAGGAAGACCTTTTTATGGAGCAAAATCCTCAGCTAGGCAGAGCTCTCTATGGCTGTCACAGGGTCCTCCCTGTTCTCCCATGCAGACCTCCAGGTCCCTCAAACAGCCCCTGGGGAGGGTGTACTAGACTAAAGCCTGGGAACCAACCCTGCCCATCCCCCCTGGCCCATCAGGACCCAGCCATGGCACTGAGTATGGCACTCACCGAGCAAAGCACTGTGCACAGAGCCGAGGGCACAATGGTAAAAACGGTCCACGTGTTCCTGCCCCATGAAGTGTATTCATAAAAATACATAATTACAAATGATAACCACTATGAAAGAAAAGCATATGCTACTCTAACAACCCTGTCAATCATTCACTCACTAAATATTCAGAGTGCCCACTGAGTGCCAGGTGTAAGGAAAGGGGTAAGGCAACGGCGTAAAGTAGAACAAGGAACCTGACCTAGATTACAAACCCAGAGGAGAGAAAGCACCATGCGGGTCAGGGCTGAAGAACGCCCAAGAACTAACCAGAAAAAGAAGTGGGCAGGGAAAGGACTTTCCAACACCCTATGTTTTGGGGCCTTGGTATCCCCATCAGAGAAATGGGCCTGGAGAAAGTGGGTTTCTTTCTGGTCCCTTTGGTTTCCTTTGGTGAACATGTTAAAGACTGTGTTTAACTCATTATTTACTGGGGAAACAGTAAGATGTGAAGACCACTGAGAATCGTATGCATATGCAATGAGGAAACAGGAAATGAATTTACAGAATGCTTACATCCCCCAGCCAGAAACCAAGTGCATTTCACTGGGAAAATTCATTTGCCTTTCTATGGACAAAATCTTTTGTGTTAATACCTGTTTTCTACAACTTACAGAGTTAGGAGGCAGCTCAAGACAATACAGGAAATGCTTTTGGCCCATTTCAGAGTCTTTCTTTTTTTTTATAGAAAGCTTTATTTAATAAATATAAATTTCATAGCTACAGCTTTTGGATTATAGCAGTTCTTCCCCCCATAACCACCCTCCCACCTCCTACTCCCTCTCCCATCCCATTCTTCATTAAGATTCATTTTTCATTATCTTTATATACACAAGTTCAACTCTATACTAAGTAAAGATTTCCACAGTTTGTACCCACACAGACACACAAAGTATAAAGTTCTGTTTGAAGACTAGTTTTACCATTAATTCTCATACTGCAACACATTAAGAACAGAGGTCCTACATGGGAAGTACACAGTGACTCCTGTTGTTGATTTAACAATTGACACTTTTATTTATGATGTCAGTAATCACTCGAGGCTCTTGTCATGAGCTGCCAAGGTTATGAAAGCCTCAAGTTCACAAACTCTGACATAATTTAGACAGGGCCCTAATCAAAGTGGAAGTTCTCTCCTCCCTACAGAGAAAAGTACCTCCTTCTTTGATGGCCCCTTCTTTCCATCGGGATCTCACTCACAGAGATCTTTCATGTAGGTCATTTTTTGCCACAGTGTCTTGACTTTCCATGCCTGAAATGCTCTCATGGGCATTTCAGATCTGAATGCCTTAAAGGCTGATTCATTTCAGAGTCTTTCACACTTTTCTCTCTGATTTCCTGACATTCTTCCTGCCTGTGAGAATAATCTCCAGAATATTTTTTTTATTTTATTTTTTAATTTATTTTTTATTTTTTTATTTTTGACAGGCAGAGTGGACAGTGAGAGAGAGACAGAGAGAAAGGTCTTCCTTTTGCTGTTGGTTCACCCTCCAATGGCCGCCGCGGTAGGCGCGCTGCGGCCGGCGCACCGCGCTGATCCGATGGCAAGAGCCAGGTGCTTCTCCTGGTCTCCCATGGGGTGCAGGGCCCAAGCACTTGGGCCATCCTCCACTGCACTCCCTGGCCACAGCAGAGAGCTGGCCTGGAAGAGGGGCAACCGGGCAGGATCGGTGCCCCGACCGGGACTAGAACCTGGTGTGCTGGTGCCGCAAGGCGGAGGATTAGCCTAGTGAGCCGTGGCGTCAGCCCAGAATATTCTTTAATACAAAAACAGGGCTGACCTCATTAGACTGAACTGTCTGTTGCTACAGGTGCGGCAAAAGTGTTCATTACCAGCTAAGCCTCCTTACATTTCCTGCACAAACGTAGAGCCATGCAGTATTGAACTACCAAGGTCACAAAATCAACTTCCACCTGGAAATCGTCATAAGGAATCTGAGTGGACCTCTGAAAGCTTCCCTGATTTGCTATCCAGAGGGCGGGAAGGAAACTCATGAAGTCTCACCTGCAGTGTGTATAAGGGAGCATGGCCCCTTTGGAGAGAAATGCAGGCCCACCGAATGCCAAGCACAAAGGCTGTGCATTCAGAGCTTGCACTAGCACAGGACTCACCCAGAGATTCAAAAGCAACCAGAGGGGAAAAGCTTCACGAAGCAGATAAAGGCGAGGCCGCAGGCAGGCCCTGCAAGCAGGCTGTTGGCCTGTGGAGCTGCATACCAGTGGAGGAGAACTGAACAGCCCACTAATTACAGGTGCCTTTCGTTTTCTCTGACTAGTCACGGGACAAAAAACCAGGGAATCTGTCAGTTATTCAGGCTCCAGCCATCTGGGGCTGATAATTATGGAAGTCATTCCCCTACCAGTCTGCCAGCCAGCAGCTGCCTCCCTGGGCTGTTTGCTGCAGGTGTGATCAGAGTTCTGTTTTTATCCGTGACCCTCCAGTGTCCGTGCATCTATTCAGGCTCTTACTCACATCCCCCAAATATCGTACATGTCTGGGCCTGCCAGGATGCGACCTTGACCATACTGTGATCCAGTTTTCCTAGGAAGATTCTGTGGGCTTTGCTCCATGAGGTCAACTTCAGTTCCTCTAAACGTGGCATGTCATAGCTAATGACATGGGCGTCAGTCACAAACATGGCTCATGTGACCAATCTTTCCAATTACATCCTAGTTTTTAGATTAAGGACACAAATGGGGGCCGGTGTTGTGGCATAGCAGGTAAAGCTGCTGCTAAGATGCCTACATCGCATATAGGGGCTGTTCCAATTCCGATCCAACTCCCTAATGTGCCCAGGATGGCAGCGGAGTATGGCCCAAGTGCTTGGGTCCCTGCTCCCATGTGGGAGACCTGGAAGAAGCTCCTGGCTGTTGGCATTGGCCTGGCCCAGCCCTGGCTGTTGTAGCCATTTGGGCAGATGGAAGATTCTCTCTCTCTCTCTCTCTCTCTCTCTCTCTCTCTCTCTCTCTCTCCCCAACTCTGCCTTTCAAGTAAAATAAACATGTCTTTTTTTTTTTTTTTTTTTGACAGGCAGAGTGGACAGTGAGAGAGAGACAGAGAGGAAGGTCTTCCTTTGCCATTGGTTCACCCTCCAATGGCCGCCGCGGTAGGCGCGCTGCGGCCGGCGCACCGCGCTGATCCGATGGCAGGAGCCAGGTGCTTCTCCTGGTCTCCCATGGGGTGCAGGGCCCAAGCACTTGGGCCATCCTCCACTGCACTCCCTGGCCACAGCAGAGAGCTGGCCTGGAAGAGGGGCAACCGGGACAGGATCGGTGCCCCGACCGGGACTAGAACCTGGTGTGCCGGCGCCGCAAGGCGGAGGATTAGCCTAGTGAGCCGCGGCGCCGGTAACATGTCTTTTTTAAAATAAAGGACACAAATGCTAGTTCCTTTAAAAAATTAAAAATAGAATTTCCATTTGATCTTGAATTCTGCCTCTGGGTATACATGCAAAAGAACTGAGAGCAGGGCCTTGAACAGCTTTTGGTACACTAATGTTCTTTGCAGCATTGCTCACAATAGCTGAAAGGTAGAAACGGCCTGAATGTCCATCAGTGGACATTCAAGAAAATGTGGTATACACATACAATGGAACATTATGTAACCTTAAAAAGAATGAAAATTCAGACACATGCTACAACCTAGAAAAGCGCTGCTAAGCAAAATAATCCAATCACAAAAGGACAAATATTGTGTGAGTCTATTTCTAATAGGTACTTAAGGTAATAAAATTCACAGAAAAAGTGTTCATTGGTTGCCAAGGGAATGGAGATGGGTGGAGAATGGGGTGTTAATGTTTAATGCATAGAGTTTCAGTTTAGAAGGCTCAAAGAGTTCTGGAGATGTGAATGTACTTAATGCCACTGAACTATGGTTACAAATGGTCAGGAGCAGACAGGTAGCCCAGCAGTTAAGGAGCCCACCTCCCACAAGAGTGCCAGGCTTTGTTTTCTGCTCCTGTTCCTGATTCCAGCTTCCTGCCAATGAAGACAGGGGGAGGGGAGGCAGCTCAGGTAGTTGGGTCCCTGCTGCTCACAGAGGGGAACCAGATCAAGTTCCTGGCTCCTGCTTTGGTAGAGTCCAGCCATCTGGGGCATTTGGAGAGTGAACCAGCAAATAGGAGCTCTCTCATTTTCTGTCTCAAACAAAATAAAAATAAAATTAAAAACCTGGTTAAAATGGCAAATCTTCTATCAACTTTATCCACAACAAAAAATTTCTTTGAAAAAGAACAGATTCTTTATGCTGAACTATGTAAAAAGTCCCCTCATACATCTAGAAAACAGAAGTTAAAACATCAGCAATTCCCCCCATCAGTGCTTTTGGTCCAGTCCAAGTCATGCTCTCAGGATTTGGGACCAGCAGTCCACTTTCATAACACTATAACCCTTCCCACTTAGAAAGAACCCTGGAAATCCTGCCCTAGGGCAGTGGTGGGCTCTGAAGTTGTCAAAGAGATGTTAGAACAAAAGCCTGGGTTCAGTTAGTACAGTCCTTTCCTACAAGGTTCTGATTCTGTCCTTTGTTGAAGACACACATACACAGAGGCACAAAATCCCAAAACTATCTGTAGAGGACCAAGACTGACTGTCTCTGACTTCTTTTTCCGACCAACATGACCAGAAGAGTGGAGAGTCAAATTCTCTTCTGGGGTCCTATCCATAACGACTTCATAACATATGGTACGCATTTCCCCTGAGGACGAAAGTGTATTATGTGCAGCAAGGCCACTCCTATTACACCCACAATTTCTGGATATTTACACTGATAGCATTTTATCTACACAAACACTACCAGAGGTTTCAGGAGTCCCTCTACTGATGGGACAACTACTCTTGGCTACTCATAGCTCTTAGGATAGGAAGACTTAAATCTAATTTTGTTTATGGTATGTTTCTACTTATAAGGTGGATGACTAAACCTATGTGACTCTCCAGGGGCCCCCTGAAAGTCTCAGTGCTAATTTCAAATATAAAGTGTCTTGAAAATTTTTCCCTTCTAAATGTAGGGTCCAATCTTTGGAAGGCAACATCAAAAGCGCTGTCAAAGGCAAAGTGAATCCTGCGAATCAAGATCTGGTTACCTATTAATGAAACTGGCAACTCTTGGCGCTCATAAATGGTGAACTTTTGTTCTTTGTCCTCCACCCCATTAAAAAAAAAAATCAAGACCATAATGAAGTCAACATAAAGCACCAAAAATTCTGCCACTCACAATATCAGCTATCCACAGAGAAATAATCTTTCTCTTTGAATGCAAAGGCATCTGTGAGTGACAAAGAACACAGCACATTAAAGCAAGCAAATCTGCCTAACACTGTAGCATATTTCATTGCTTCCTTTTGGACTCATATATTAAAATCCATGCAATAAAACTCAGTTTCCCAGTTTTGTCTTTCACTATACCCTCCCCAACCCCACACTCTAGAACACACCAGTAAATTACTTTAGGATACAGTATTTTTCAATAAACCTTAGGGTACCTGAGACCCTCCTACAGAATCCATGAATCCATGAGGTCAAAAATACTTCAGAACAAACACAATAACAATTATCCATTATTATTATTATCATCATTATTCCTCTCATTCCTGAGGTCACCCAGTGGGGCTGGGGTCTGTGGGCCCATCAGACGTAGGTGGAATGTCCTTCACAGGCAGGCTCCCAGCTGTGGCTGGAAAGCCTCTCTCCAGACCAGCTGGCATCTCCCCCACTAATAGCTTCTCGTGCTGCATGTGTGACCTTGCGGTTTTAAATCACACCTTCAGGGTGCTTGCAATCTTTCACCAGAGCTGGCAGAGTAGGGGGCTCAGTCCCTAAGGAGACGGGCTGTCTCCAGGAGACCCCCAATATCCCCATGAGCCCCAAGCCAATCAACATACCATATGTAAAACCCCCGTCCAAAGGGCACCCCCATAGAATGACCCAACAGAAAAAACAATAATGCTTTAAAAACCCTGAGCACTTCTCATCTGGTCTCCTGTCGGACCATATGCTTTTCTGTCAAATAAAAGTTTCTGCCTCTTTGCAAATTGTTTCCTGGATTTTTATTTCTATGTTAAGCTGAGGAAAAGAACCCATGAAACTCACTCCTGCAACTGCCTTCCCCTCCATGACTGGTAACAATTCTCACCCAAGAAAGCACACTGTGGAGTTTTCCAGAGGCTAGATGATGAAGATACTGCAATGAACTGAGAATCCATACATATTCCATTCAGCCAGACATTCAAGAGACTTGCAAATAAAAGCAACCACGGAGGCTGGCGCTGTGGTGTAGCAGGTAAAACCACCGCCTGCAGTACGGCATCCCATATGAGCACTGGTTTGAGTCCTGGCTGTTCCACTTCCCATCCAGCTCTCTGCTATGGCCTGGGAAAGCAGTACATCCTTGAGTTTCTGCACCCACATGAGAGACCTGGAAGAAGCTCCTGGCTCTTGACTTCGGATCGATGCAGCTTTGGCTGCAACTCCCAACTGGGGAGTGACCCAGCAGTTCGAAGACTCTCTCTCTCACTCTCTCTCTCTCTCTGCGTGATTTTCAAATAAATAAATAAATAAATAAATAAATAAATAAATCTTTAAAAAAGCAACCATGGTGGCCAGCCTTGTGGTGCAGCAAATTAATAACCCACCATTTGCAACATCAGCATCCCATACAGAGCTCCGCTTTGAGTCCTAGCTGCTCCATTTCCGATCCAGCTCCCTGTTAATGTGCCTGGGGAAAGCAGTAGGAGTTGGCTCAAGTGTTTGAGTTCCTGCCCACCCATATTTGAGACCCAGATGGAGTTCCTGGTTCCTGGCTTCAGCATGGTCCATCCTCAGCTGTAACAGCCATATGGGGAGTGAACCAGAGAAAGGAAGATCTCTCTTTCTCTGTCTCTCCTTCTCTCTCTGTCATTGTGCCTTTCAAATAAGTAAAATAAATCTTAAAAATTTTTAACTGTTAAAGGACAATTTTAAAAATATTTTATTTATTTATATATTTATCAGGAAGACAAATTTGACTCTTCCCAGTCAGTGAACTGGTGGAGTCCAACCAGAGAAAGACATCAGCATGGGCAGAGAGCCTGTGGTCCCCGGCTGAGGGAAGGAGGAAGCTCAGGGCTCTTGGGCCTTATTTCTGGCTCTGCCCCCAGGGAACTGAACTCTCCTGCTCTGATGGCGGTGGTGAGGGGAGTAGGGAGGGGGCTGTCTTCTTGTAGCTCTCTGCTGCTGGTTTTCCATTCATAAAAGTAGACGTTAGAATTGGAAGGCACCTTAGGAATTCACATTGTTAAGAAACTGGTTGTGTCACCTTGCTAGTTCCTTCATTAGCTGAATGAATTCTTGACATGTTCGTTTTATCATTTTATATTTGTATAAGGATTGTTTCACTTAAAAACTGTCCTTGGGGCTTGCACCGTAGTATAGTGGGTAACCTGTGGTGCTGGCATATCCCATATGGACACCAATTTGAGTCCCACTGCTCCACTTCTGATCCAGCTCCCTGCTAATGTGCCTGGGAAGGCAGAGGAAGATGGCCCAAGTCCTTGGGTCCCTGCTCCTACATGGGAGAACCAGAAGAAACTCTTGGCTCCTGGCTTTGAAGCAGCCTGGCTCCAGCCATTGCAGTCATTTGGGGAGTGAACCAGTGGATAGAACATCTCTCTATATATATATCTATTTATCTATCTATCTTTGTAACTCTGCCTTTCAAATAAATAAAATACTGAAAAAGAAAAATTTTAAATGTGGTATATCCATTTCAATAAAATATTATTCAGCCAAAAGAAGGAATGAAACACTGCTCCAAGCTACAACATGGATGATCCTTGAAAACCTTATGCTAAGTGAAAAAAGCTGGTCACAGAGGAACACAGAGTGGTGCTGGCATTGCTGAGCAGCAGCTCAAGTCACCACCTGTGGCACTGGCATCCCACTGGAGCATCAGGTCCAGTCCTCACTGCTCCACTTCAGATCTAGCTTCCTGCTAATGCACCTGGAAAAGCAGCAGAAAATGGTGGGTCCCTACCAGCCACGTGGAAGACCCAGAGGATGGGAGATCTCTTTTTCTCTGTTACTCTGCCTTTTTTTTTTTTTTTTTGATAGGCAGTGTGGACAGTGAGAGAGAGAGAGAGAGACAAAGAGAAAGGTCTTCCTTTGCCATTGGTTCACCCTCCAATGGCCCCCGCGGCCGGCATGCTGCAGCTGGCGCACCGCACTGATCCGAAGGCAGGAGCCAGGTGCTTATCCTGGTCTCCTGTGAGGGTGCAGGGCCCAAGGACTTGGGCCATCCTCCACTGCACTCCCGAGCCACAGTAGAGGGCTGGCCTGGAAGAGGGGCAACCAGGACAGAATCCGTCTCCCCGACCGGGACTGGAACCCGGTGTGCTGGCGCCACAGGCAGAGGATTAGCCTATTGAGGCGCGGCGCCGGCCCACTCTTCCTTTCAAATAAATAAATCTTTAAAATGGGGAAAAAAAACATATAGTGCATGATTGCATTTATATGACATATCCACAACAGTATGCAAAGTCATAGAGAAAAAGCTCGATTAGGGTGTCCGAGGGTGGGAAGGTGGGAAGGCGGGAAGAATGCAGAGTTATCAATTATGTGAAAAAAGTTTCTTCCTGGGGTGCTGTAATGTCCTAAAATTAGACTGTGGTGATGACTGCATTGCTCTGAATATACTAAGTACCTGTCAACTGTATACTTAAATGGATGAATTTTATGATATATGAAATACATTCCAAATGAGTTAAATTTTTAAAAATTTTATTCATTTATTTGAAAGTCACAGAGACAGAAAGAGTGCTTCCATCCACTGGTTCACTCTCCAAATGCCCACAACAGCCAGGTCTGGGCCAGGAGCCCAGAACTCAATCCCACATGAGAAACAGGGGTCCACCACTCCAGTCATCCCCTGCTGCCTCCCAGGGTGTGCATTAGGAGAAAGTTGGGGGGCCTGGTGCTGTAGCATAGCGGGTAAAGCCGCTGCCTGAAGTGTCAGCATCCTATATAGAACCAGCTGCTCCACTTCCGATCCAGCTCTCTGCTATGGCCTGGGAAAGCAGTAGAAGATGGCCCAAGTCCTTGGGCCCCTGCACCTGCATAGGAGACATGGAATAAGCTCCTGGCTCCTGGCTTAATATCAGCGCAGCTCCAGCCAGCCATTATAGCCAATTAGGGAGTGAAGCAGTGGATGGAAGACCTCTCTTTCTCTCTCTCTCTGCCTCTCCTTCTCTCTGTGTAATTCTGACTTTCAAATAAGTAAATAAATCTTAAAAAAAGAAAGAGAGAGAGAGAGAGAAAGCTGGGATCAGAGTGGAGCTGCACGCTGATATAGGATGTGGTGATCTCAAGAGAGGGTAAGAGGGCCAGCAACATGGCCAGAGGAGCCTGCGGTGGGTAACAGCAGCTCTCCATGGCCCGGCAGAAAACTCCCTTTCCTCATGTGCAGGGGGATCACAACCCACAGCCGGGGAGAGGGCAGGCCTCTGTGAAGACGCTGCGACTGTGGTCCCTCACAGGTGAAACACCACCCATGGAGCTCCTCCAGCAGGGGCTCTGAACCAGTCCCCAGTCAGCCAGGCAAGGAAGGGTTTGGAGGTTAGATGCATTCCAGGGTGTAAGGAGAAACACAGGGAAGGAAAAGCAGCTTTTGGAGGCAGTGAATCCCAGGGGCCAGGTGGTCTCCCAGCCAGGAGCCAGCCTCCCCTTACCTGGACCACAGGTGAAGTCAGGTTTGGGCTATAAGAGGAATGGAGATGCCCAGCAGGTGGGGAGGGTGTGATGGGCTGCAGGAAGCACCCTTGCCACAGCTGTGTTGTCACCGCCCCTGGAATCAGCCAGCTTGCATCAGCCAGCTGCCCAGAGCTACACCACCTCCCTTCCCAGGGCCACGTGAGGAAGCCCTCCTGAGAAGTTCTGTGGGAGGCTATGATCAAGCTTCTTTTATGGCCTCGGCCTCAGCCTCAGCAGGGCCTACCTGGATTCCAGAGTAGCTGTGCAGTGCTGGGCCCAGGCAAGGAAGGGGGTCAGTCCCCAAAGCAGTGACCTCCAGCACGCCAAGCTCAGAGTTCCTCCAACCAAATGCCAGAGAGGCCTCCTCCTTCCTGTCTCTGGGAGATGCCTGCCTAGTGCAGAGGCCTCTCCCAGCCCCCTCGGATGCCAGGTCTGACTTCACAGATGGTGCCTTCTGTATTAATAACACACTGAGCTAAGCTGAGCATGGCAGATGGTGGGTGGGACTCATGCATGCAGCAGGCTGCCTCCAGACTGTGGCATGTACATTCCAGAGGCATCTCATGGTCATAGAACCTGAGTTCCTCAGCAACAGATCATGGGCCTGCACTGATCCCAGAGGTACACACGTCTGCCACCTGCCAGGTGTCTTCATGCCACAGCCCCTTTCCACTTCCATCTACTACCCCATGGCTGGCACCCACCGCCAGGTCCCCTGCTCTGACCTCAGTTGGCTCTGCAGAATGCGATCTGAACCCCAGAGATGCTCTAGTCCTTAACATCACCTGCCTAGTAAGAGGCCCGTGGGGGCCGGTATTGCAGCACAGTGGGTAAAACCCTGGATTGTGATGCCAGCATCCCATAACAGTGCTGGTTCAATTCCTGGCTGCTCTGCTTCTGATCCAGCTAGCACAACTGGGACAGCAGTGGAAGTTCTCCCAAGTATTTGGGCCCCTGCCACCCAGGTGGAAGACCTGGATGGAATTCCAGTCTCCTGACTTTGACCTGGATTAGCCCCAGCTGTTGCACTGTTGCAGTCATTTAGGAGTGAATCAGAGGATCTCTCTCCTCTCCTCTCTCCTCTCTCTCTCTCTCTCTCTCTCTCTCTCTCTCTCTCCAGTCATTCTGTCTTTCAAATAAATATTTTCTTAAAAAATAAATACATACATAAAAAAGGCCTATGCACTCCTGGCCCCCAGAGGAACCCCTGAAGTTGGAAAGGTCATATCTGCCTTCGAATCCACAACATGATTTCACTCTTCCCATCTGTAAAAAGGCCTACTCCCTGCCTTGTGAGGACCACATGGGAAAACAGGGAGGTGCCCAGCATGTACCAGCCATTAAAAAGACCCTTCCTCTCTCTGTGGCTTAGGACGGTGTGGGGGACCCAAGCAGGAGCACCTAAGGCATGTCCCAGTCCAGGCTCAGAGTTGTGGTCAGCTGAACATAGGTCCAGGCACAAATCACTCATGAGAAATAGCCCCCACAGCACCTATGCTTCCTACCTACACAACTTGCAGAATTACTGCAAGAATTAATATGAACTAGCGTCCCAACTCACAATGTCTTCACTTTACAATGGAAAGTGTAGCCATACAGCCATTCTGCTTCTGACTCTGGGATGGCAGTCAATAAATTACACAGAACAGGCTTTGTGTGAAATGCCTATGCCCAACCACAGGCAGGCCAAACTACAAAGTGTGGTATGTTAGGTGCACTAAATGAATTTATTTAATTTTTCTAAAAATTTATTTAAGAGGCAGAGACGGAGCTCCCATTCACTGGTTCACTCCCCAAATGCCTGCACTGGTTGGGGCTTCAGTTGTGAATCAGGAACTCAATCCAAGTCTCCACATGGGTGGCAGGAACCCAATCACTTGAGCCACTTTCTGCATCAGCAGAAAGGTAGAGCTGGGTATTGAACACCCATGTACTGGAATAGGGGACGTGGTCACCCCGGCCAAATGCCTGCCCTAACATGCATTTTCAACTTAGACTATTTTCAACTTACTGTGAGTTTATCAAGATGTAATCCCAGTGTAAGTCAGGGAGCACCTGTACAACAAGTACAGGGAGATTCAGCAAGTTGGACCCTACACACACACACACACACACATGTACTGCACTTGGAACTGCAAAGACCAGCCTACCCTTGACCCAGGCCACAGGACTCACAGATTTGTAAAGCTCATGAAGGAGCCAGTGCTCAAGGCAGGCTCTGCCATGCTCAACTGTCAGCAGCACAGCCATCAGCACGGCTGGGGGAATCTCATCCACACTAGCAGAAGCCCTGGCAGGAAGACCCAGGTGACAGGCCTCTCCCCACGTGGCCACAGACTCACTTCTGTGCAGCCCCCTCTTGCCCATGGCCACCAGGACAGAACATCTGTCATTCTGGTGAGTCCAACCTCACTCAAATCTGCTCCAGGATTTGAATGGTGGTCTTTTCCCTTTCAAACCCTTTCCTTCTCTCTCCCAAAACCCCTAAGCTGAGAAGAAGTAAGGCCCACTTGCTTCACGAGGGCAGCGTAATTTAAACAACCCACTTCCTTGTTTTCTTAGCTGGCGGCTTCTCTGTCTCCTGGACATAACACTTGAAACGCCAACCAAGAATTTAATTTGCAAACCATCAGCACCTCCAGAAATGGCTGCTTCATGGTTAATTTCGACAATCTTGTTTGTCTTTTAGTTGAAACTTCCCTATTTGGACTAAGGCAGAGAGGAGGAGGAAGGAAATAAAGACTGTGAGAGGGGGAGGGGCTGTAGGAGGCTGCTAGGGTGCCCTTGACACTGCCCTACTAAACCTGCACACTGTCCCCGCCCAACTCTGGCTTCCCTGCAACCCAGCTGGGAAGGCAGGTGCACAGAAAGGCATGCACTCTGTGTCTCACCCAGGAGGTCTAGGCGATGGACTGGAGGAGTGGGAGGCCTGGGCCTCCACACAGGGCAGTACAAGGTGGAGTGTGGAGCCTGACACCCTTGGCTGTGACCCTGGGCAAGTGACTCTCCTTGCTTGTTTCCCCACCTGAAGAATGAGGACAATAACCCAGTCTCTAATTACTGTGATGTCTGAGCTGATGAGCACACAGAGCCTTTTTACCTGTGTCTGTGGCACACAGCAAGCTCCGCGTGTTACAGCTGACCACACCCTTCCTCCCCTCTTCAGACTCAATCAGCTGCCTGCTTCAAACCTGCGTCAATGGCTTAGCACAAGGGCACAAGTGGCCCCTTTGGTAACTAGCAGGTGTGGCAGTTGAGGAGCTGAAATCAGGTCCTGTGTTTGGAAGCCCAGTGGGGTGGGCAGGGACACTGCTGCCCAAGCTGCCCTTGCAGCCCCTACCTGGTGCGTCCTGACCACAGGAACAGGCATGAAAAGCACTCCCAGTGGCCACAGCTCTAGAACAAGTTTTTTCGTGGGCCAACAGCATAGAGTCTGTGCCTGGGTACCAGCACGAGGACTCTCTCTGTCCTGTGAAGATGGCGCTGGGCTTTGAACACTGACACTCACAGCCTCCTGCTCAGTCTCCATTAGAGACAGAAGAAAACTGGAATTCTACTCATCTGAAGGCTCTGACATCAAATGCCCACCCTAGAGCTCCACCCGCAGAAACTTTCAAAGCCACCTTCCTCCTGGCTCTGAGACCAGATTCTCTTGCAGACAGTCATCACTGACTCCCAGGGGACTCCGGGCCCTGGTGCGGAGTCTGCTTCAACAAAGGACAGCCCAGGAGATGTGTCTGTGTCTTCATTTCAGGGTGAGTCAAGTGCGCTGCCTGGGTGGAGATGGAATGTGGAAAAACATCTTTTGGGGCTTCCCCCAGCTCTCCTAGTGCAGTCACAGGGTCACAGAGTCGTCTGAGAAGCTCCCTGCTGGTCCCTGCCCTGTGCCTCCCCCCCTCCCTGGGTCTGTCACAGACAAGTGTCATCCCAGGAGGCCCAGGCCCAAACCCACCTCCAAAGGCCTCTCTGTGTTGCTCAAGCCACTCCCTCACTGCCAGCACTATGGTGCCATCACGACCCCAGCTCCAGGTGCACATTCATATTTGTGAGTTGCAGAAACGAAACTGTGTCAGCTCAGTCACTCAATGGTGAGGGTCTCTGAGTTTCCCCAAGAACGCCTAAGGTCATTCGGTCACTCAACGCATCACTCAACCCATTCAAAACACTGTTTCCTACAGTAGCTATCAGCACACTTCAAACCACCTCCAAGTCACTGGAGGGAACGCCTTGTCCCCTCTGGCCACACGGGCCCTGCAGGTGCAGAGAAAGTGCTCTGGTTCAGAGTTTAAGGTTTAAATCTGGTCTGGGGTTTGGGCCCTGCCGTGGATCCAGGAGGATCTAAATGGCCCCTTCCCATCGGTTTTTGCATCTCTGGATTTGTTCCAGGGCCCCTCACTCACTCGCTGCCCGCGCGCTCGGGGCCACGTGTCATGTGGAGGAAACAAAGCCTCCTCCTGCCCTCCAAGGGGTGCGCCGCTTCCGCAAGACAGGGCTGCTCCGGCGCCAGGCCAGCTCCAAGAGGGTGCCCCTCCGGCGGCGTCGCAGCCAGTCGGAAGCAGACCCAGGCGGGAGAGGCTGCTGAAGTGTGGACGTCGGGGCGAGCGCGGCGAGGCTCTTACCGGATACCGGGGGCGGCACCATACGGCCCAGTCTCCTCTCCCCTCCCCGGGCTCCCACAGGGCGCAGGGGGGCTGGGTTCGGCTCAGGGGGAGCTGGCAAGTGGCGGACCCTGAACTGGAGCTCACCGCGAACACCGAAGGTGCGGGGAAGGGAGCGCAAGCCGGGTCGCCCGCCAGCAGTAGAGGCTACTCACCAGCCAGCCGCCACCGCGGGCCGTGCGCGAAGTCCCCTGGGCTCGAGGACGCAGCTCGCGGCCGGCAGCTTCCTTTCTACACCGCACGCACGCCCCGCCCCGCCCGGGCCCGCCCCCGGCCTCCCCGCGCGGGTTCCCGCAGCGCGGGACTCCCGGGCCCCCAGCGAGGGCTCGGGGGGAAAGGGGGGTCCGATTCCGGCCTGGCGCTCCGGTTGGAAGAGCTTGGATGACAGGGCTGAGTCGCAGCGCCGGACGGCAGCTGTCCCAACAGAGTCAGGGAAGGTGGCCCCTCCCTCCAGCGATGCCTTCTCTTTTTGCTTTGCCTTCTGAGTAACCCCTAGGAGAGCAATTCTGGAAACTTCGAAGGATGGAAACGTCTGGTAAAGGCATGAGGACCAAGGGTCATCTGAGCCCCCACTCACCAGTCCCCTGTCCGGAGGAGTCCACAGTTGGCACCTGCGGCGCACCCCAAAGGAGGAACGCACGTGACCCCAACAAAAGAGAAACAGAAACAGGAAAGTAAGTTTCTGGAAAGGAGGAGGAAGCAAATAGGGCCGAGAAACTTGCTATAAATGAACATAGGAACAGAAACTAATTAGAAACTAATAATAAAAGTAGGGGAGGCTGGAAGAAAAACATATGGTTGTATTAAAATAATAAAATCAGTGATTTTCTTCTTTGTACATTTTTTGTACTTGCCAGTTTTTCTTAAATGACTATGACGGGGTTGGTGCTGTGGCACAGCGGTTAAAGCCCTGGTCTGCAATGCTGGCATTACATGTGGACAGCGATCTGAATCCTGGCTGCTCCACTTCCAATCCACTTCTCTGCTAATGCACCTGGGAAAGCAGCAGAGGAAAGCCCACGTCCTTGGGCCCCTGCACACAGGTGGGAGACCTGGAAGAAGCTCCTGGCTCCTGGCTTCAGTAATCTCAGCTCCAGCAATTGCAGCCATTTGGGGAGTGAACCAGCAGATGGAAGACCTATCTCTCTGTAACTCTTTCAAATAAATAAATCTTCTTTAAAAATTTTAAAAATGGCTCTTCTCTTTCCGGTCCCAGGTGCTTCGGCAGCCGCGGGTTACAGTGCAGACATGGCCAAGTCCAAGAACCACACCACGCACAACCAGTCCCGAAAATGGCACAGAAATGGCATCAAGAAACCGCGATCACAAAGATACAAGTCTCTGAAAGGGGTGGACCCCAAGTTCCTGAGGAACATGCATTTTGCCAAGAAGCACAACAAGAAGGGCCTGAAGAAGATGCAGGCCAACAATGCCAAGGCTATGGCTGCACGTGCTGAAGCTATCAAGGCCCTGGTCAAGCCTAAGGAAGTAAAGACACGATCCCGAAGGGTGTCAGCCGGAAGCTTGATCGACTTGCATACATACACCCAAAGCTTGGAAGGCGTGCCTGTGCCCGCATTGCTAGGGGTCTCAGGCTGTCCCGGCCACAGACCAAGGCAAAGGCCAAGACTGAGCCCCAAATCAAGGGCAAGGTCAAGGCTCAAATCAAGGCCCAAGCTCAAGCTCAAATCAAGAGCAAGGGCAAGGGCAAGGGCAAGGCCCAGGCTGAAACCAAGCCCAAGGCCCAGGCCCAAGCCAAGCCAAGGCCCAGGCCCAAGCCAAACCCAAGGCTCAGACCCAAACCAAGCCGAAGGCCCAGGCCACACCTGCAGCCCCAGTTCCAGCTCAGGCTCCTCCCAAAGGTGCCCAACCCCCCACAAAGGCACCCTAGTAACAGCCTGTGCCTGCCAATGCAAGGGCAGAAGGACTGGTGTGACCCCTGGGCTGCTGTCTGCGTGGGGCTAGTGTCCTCCTGTGCTGTTTGTACAAATAAACCCGAGACAGGGAAAAAAAATTAAAAAATTATTATGACACTAATTTTACAATGAATAAAAACTTATTTGAAAATTAGATAAAGGAGGGGTGGGTACTGTGGCAGGGCATATTGAGCTGCTGCTTAGGACAACCCTCCCCTCCATCTAATAACAGATTACTGGGTGGAGTCCCGACTGCACCACTTCCAATTCAGCTCCCTGCTAATGGCCTGGGAAAGGCAGCAGAAGATGGCCCAAGTGTTTAGGCGTCTGTCACCCACTAGGAGACTCAGATGAAGCTCCTGGTTCCAGTCTTCAGCCTGGCCCAGCCCTGGCTGTTGCAACTATCTGGGGAGTGAACCAGCGAATGAAGATCTCTCTGTCTCTGTCTCTCCCTCTGCATCTCTCTCTCTGCAATCTTTCAAATAAGTAAATCTTTTTTAAAAGATTTATTTTATTTATTTGAAAGAGAGTTACAGAGAGAAGTAGAGACAGAGAGAGAGGTCTTCCATCTGCTGGTTCACTCCCCAGATGGCCGTAACGGCCAGAGCTGTGCCAATCCGAAGCCAGGAGCCAGGAGCTCCCTCCAGGTCTCCCATGTGGGTGCAGGAGCCCAAGGACTTGGGCCATCTTCCACTGCCATCCCAGGCCATAGCAGAGAGCTGGATTAGAAGAGGAGCAGCCAGGACTAGAACAAGCACCCATATGGGATGCCGGTGCTTCAGGCCAGGGCTTTAACCTGCTGCACAACAGTGCCAGGTCCTCAATTAAGTAAATCTTAAAAAAAGAGAGGGGCAGCTTAACCCACTGTGCCACAATGCTTTTGGTTTTCATACACAATTTAAATAGGCTCTAAAGGAAGTGTCAAAAAGAAAAATCTGTACATTTTGAACAAAAGTAGGCTCATTCCAATAAATATATTTGCTCCTATGGTGATTGGCGTGAAGGGGACAATACTCCTTTGGGTGTCTAAGATGACAGAACAGAGGATTCCATCTGTAGTCCCAGCTCAGCATTGTCCTCACGGTGCCAGTCTGGAGTTTGAGGCCAGGTGCAACCTTGTGCTGCATCCAGTGTAGAGCTCCTCATTTGGCCAACAGAAACTGGCCCACAGAAGCTGAAAGTCATTTCTGGCACTCATGTCTAGTGTCATACATATGTTTCTAGGACTGTAAGTTTATTTCTAGTCTCCTGTAGGGGC
This sequence comes from Lepus europaeus, assembly GCF_033115175.1. NCBI lineage: Eukaryota > Metazoa > Chordata > Mammalia > Lagomorpha > Leporidae > Lepus > Lepus europaeus. The sequence goes on from NC_084832.1 coordinate 85,330,642, forward strand.
CTCCCAGGCCAATTCATGCTCCTAAAGCTGTCCCCAGGCTTTCACAGCAAAATCTTGTTAGGGGAGCTTAATTTCTTCTTTCCTTCTCCTTCTGCTTCTTTTCTTCTTTTAAAAAGATTTATTTGACAGAGTTACAGAGAGAGAGGAAGGGCCAGAGATCTTCCATCTGCTGATTTACTCCCCAGATGGCCTCAATGGCCAGAGCTGGGCGAGGCTAAAGCCAGAAGCCTGGAACTCCATCCATGTCTTCCACGTGGATGCGGGGGCCCAAGTTATTTTGCCATCTTCTGCTGCTTTCCCAGGTAATTTTCCAGGAAATGGAACAGCTAGGACTCAAACTGGTGCTCATGTGGGATGCCAGTATCACAGGTAGTGGCTTAACCCACTTCTACACAACACCAGATCCAAGGAGCTTAATTTACTAGTTATCTAGTAAACCTTCCAACTTCGACACTACTCAACTCTCCCTTCTTTTTCCTTTCTCCCCCTCTCCTTCTTCTTATTTGTTTTGTTTTTTAAGGATTTATTTATTTAGGGGCTGACATTGTGGCACTGGGGGTCAAGCCAAGACTTGCAGTGCAGGCATCCCATATCAAAGCTCTAGTTTGGGTCCTAGCTGTTCCACTTCTGATCTAGCTCCCTGCTAATGTACCTTTCTTGCAAAGATGAAACTCTGGATCTGGAGTGGTTACAAAGACCAGGAGGGAGGCACTAGTTGGGAAATTTGGAAGGTGGTGGAATTCTTCCATAATTGAATTACAGTAGTCTTGACACAGCTGTGTATTTTCTTTCTTTTTTTTTCTCTTAATTTTATTTAAAGAACCAATTTCAGGGGCCGGTACTGTGGCATAGCAGGTAAAGCTGCCGCCTGCAAGTGCCAGCTTCCCATATGGCCGCCGGTTCAAGTCCCGGCTGCTCTACTTCCTAACCGGCTCTCTGCTATGGCCTGGGAAAGCAGTAGAAGATGGCCCAAACTCTTTGGCCCCTGTACCCGCATGGGAGACCTGGAAGAAGCTCCTGGCTCCTGGCTTCAGATCAGCGCAGCTCCAGCCATTGTGGCCAATTGAGGAGCGAACCAGCGGATGGAAGACCTCTCTCTCTTTGGCTCTCCTCTCTCCGTGTAACTCTCACTTTCAAGTAAAATAAATAAATCTTTTAAAAAAATAAAGCATACAAATTTTATGTATTTCATATATACAGATTTAGGAACATAGTGATACTTTCTATCCTTCTCTCCTTCTTGTCCATGTTCCCACCCTTCTTCCTCCTCACTCTCCTATTCCCACTCTTAAATTTTACAAAGATCAATTTTCGATTTACTTTATATTCATAAGATTAACCCCACATGAACTAAAGAGTTCAACAAATAGTAAGAGAAAAAAAACACTGAGCCTCAGCAGTAGAGACAGGGGCTATAAATGATCATCGAAACTCAAAATGCCAGTTTTATTCCAATATATTACATTTTAGGCACTCTATTAGTTACCCCAGATCAGGGAAAATGTATGACATATGTCTATTTGGGACTGGCTTATTTCACGGAGTATAACAGTTTCCAGTTCCATTCATTTTATGGCCAAAGACAAGCTTTTGTTTATATTCTACTACTAAATAGTATTCCACAGTGTATATATACCATAATTTCTTTATCCAATCATCAATTGATGAACATCTGAGTTGATTCCATATCTTAGCTATTGTGAATTAAGCTGCAATAAACATGGGTGGTACAGATAATTCTTTCATATGCTGATGTCATTTGAGTGAATTCCCAGAAGTGGGATTGCTGAGTCATATGATAGATCTATATTCAGATTTCTTAGGTATTTCCAGACTGTCTTCCAAAATGGCTATACTAGCTTGCATTCCCACCAGCAGTGGATTAGGGTATCTTTTATCCCATATCCTCACCAGCATTTACTGTTTGTTGATTTCTGTATGAAGCCATTCTAACTGGGGTGAGGAGAAACTTCATTGTGGTTTTGATTTGCATTTCCTTGATGGCTAGTGATCCTGAGCATTTTTTCACATGTCTGTTGGCCATTTGACTTTCCTTTTTTAAAAAATGCTTGTTCAAGTCCTTTGCCCATTTCTTAACTGGATTGTTTGTTTTGTTGTTGTTGAGTTTCCTGAGCTTTTTATAGATTCTAGATATTAATCCTTTATCAGTTTCATAGTTTACAAATAGTTTCTCCCATTCAGTCAGTGCTCTCTCCACTTTTCTCTGTGTGTGTGTGTGTTTTTTTTTTTTTTTTTTTTTGCAGTACAGAAGCTTCTTGCCTTGATGTAATCTCAACTGTCAATTGGCCTTGATTACCTGTGCTTCTGGAGTCTTTTCCAAGAAGTCTTTGCTTTTGTGAATGTCTTGCAGAGTTCTCTCAATGTTTTCTAGTAATTTGATCAGGTCATAGATTTAGGTCCTTGATCCATTTTGAGTGGATTATTGTGTAAGGTATAAGGTAGGGGGTCTGATTTCATACTTCTGCATGCAGAGATCCAGTTTTCCCAGCACCATTTGTTGAAAAGACTGTCCTTGCTCCAGGGATTTTTAGCTCCTTTGTCAAAGATAAGTTGGTTGTGGATGTGTGGATTTATTTCTGGAGTTTCTATTCTGTTCCCTTGGTCTACACATCTATTTATTGCCAGTACCAGGTTGTTTTGATTATAACTTCCCTGTAGTATATCTTGAGATCTGGTATTACAATGCTTTTGGCTTTGTTTCTGTTGTATAAGATTGCTTTAGCTATTCAGGATCTTTTGTCTTTCCATTTGTATTTTAGCATCATTTTTTCTAGATCTAAGAAGAGTGTCATTGATATTTTGATTGGGATTGCATTGAATCTGTAAATTGCTTTTAGTAGTGTGGACATTTTGATGATATTAATTCTTCTAATCCATGAACATGGAAGATTTTTCCATTTTTTGTGTCTTCTTCCAGTTCTTTCTTTAATGTTTTGTAATTTTTATGTAAAGATCTTTGACTTCCTCAGTTAAATTTATTCCAAGATATTTAATTCTTTTTGTAGCTATTGTGAATGGGATTGATCTTAGAAGTTCTTTCTCAGCCATCGGATTGTTTGTGTATAAAAGGCTGTTGACTTTTGTGTGTGAATTTTATATTCTGCCACTTTTCCAAACTCATATGAGTTCCAATAGTCTCTTGGTGGAGTCTTTTAGTTTCCCTATATATAGAATCATATCATTGGCAAATAGGGATAGTTTGACTTCCTCTTTTTCTTTCTTTTTTTTTTAATTTTTTTTTTGACAGGCAGAGTGGACAGTGAGAGAGAGAGAGACAGAGAGAAAGGTCTTCCTTTGCTGTTGGTTCACCCTCCAATGGCCGCCGCGGTTGGCGCGCTGCGACCGGCGCACCGCGCTGATCCAATGGCAGGAGCCAGGTGCTTCTCCTGGGCTCCCATGGGGTGCAGGGCCCAAGTACTTGGGCCATCCTCCACTGCACTCCCTGGCCACAGCACAGAGCTGGCCTGGAGAGGGGCAACCGGGACAGAATCCGGTGCCCCGGACTTCCTCTTTTTCAATTTTTATCCTTTTGATTTTTTTTCTTGCCTAATGAAACTCTGGCTAAAACTTCCTGGACTATATTGAATAGCAATGATGAGAGTCAGCCTCCTTGTTTGGTTGTGGATTTTAGTGGGAATGCTTCCAACTTTTCTCCATTCAATAAAATGTTGGCTGTGGGTTTCTCATAAATCACCTTGATTTTGTTGAGGAATGTTCATTCTGTACTCAATTTGCTTAACATTTTAATCAAGAAAGAATGTTGTGTTTTATCAAATGCTTTCTCTGCATTTATTGATATAATCATATGGTTTTTGTTCTTCAGTTTGGTAAAGTGATGTATCACATTGATTTATTTGCAAATGTTCAACCATTCTTGTATATCATGAATAAATCGCATTTGTTACGGGTGAATGATCTTTCTGATGTGTTTTTGGAGTTTAGCTAGTATTTTGTTGAGGATTTTTGCATCTATGTTCATTAGGGACATTGGTCTGTAGTTCTCTTTCTCTGTTGTGTACTTCTCTGGTTTAGGAATTAGAGTGATGGTGGCTTCATAGAAAGAGTTTGGGAAGATTTCTTCCCTTCCAATCATTTTGAATAGCTTGAGAAGAATTGGAATTAGTTCTGGTAGTACTCAACAAGTGAAGCCATCTGGTCCTGATATTTTTTTTATTGGGAGGGTCTTAATTACTGATTCAATTTCCATCTTGGTTAAGGGTCTGTTTTCGTTTTCTATGTCTTCATGACTCAATTTTGGTAGATTGTATGAATATAAGAGTCTATTTCTTCTTGATTTTCTGATTTTTTGGCAGATAGCTCTTTGTGGTAATTCTTGATGATTCTTTTTATTTCTTTGGTATCTGCTGCTACATTTCCTCTTTCATCTCTGATTCCATTAAGTTATATCTTCTCTCTCTCTCTCTCTCTCTCTCTCTCTGTCTCTCTCTCTGTTAGTTGGGCCAATGGTGTATCAATTTTATTTTATTTATTTTTTCAAAAAAAAAAAAAACCCAGCTCCTCATTTCACTGATCTCTTGTATTGTTTTTTTATTTCAATTTTGTTACTTCTTCTCTAATTTTAATTATTTTTTTCCTCCTACTAACTTTGGGTTTGGCTTGTTAATTTCTTAGGTCCTTGAGATACATTGATAGCTCATTTATTTGGTGCCTTTCTAGTTTCTTCATGTAGGCACCAATTGCTATAAACTTCACTTTTAACATTGCATTTGCTATATCCCATAAGTTTTGATATATTGTATTCTTATCTTCATTCATTTCCACACTGTTTGTGATTTTTCTATGACCCACTGTTCATTCAGGAGCATGTTGTTCAATCTACATGTGTTTGCAAATGATCTAGAGATTCTTGAGTTGTTGATTTCCAGCTTCATTCTTTGTGGTTAGAGAAGATGCATGGTATGATTTCTATTTTTTTGAATATGGTGAGACTTGATTTATGGCCTAGCATGTGGTGTATCCTAGAGAAATTTCCATGCATTGGTGAAAAGAATATTTATTCTACAACTGTGGGATGAAAGGTTCTGTAGATATCAGTTAGGTTCATTTGATCCACAGTGTAGATTAGCTCTGTTGTTTCTTTGTTGATTTTCTGTCTAGTTATCCGTCCATTGATGAAAGTGGGGTGTTCAAGTCCCCCTTTGCTATTGTATTGGGGTCTATGTCTCCCTTTAGATCTATTAACAGTTGTTTTAAATAGCCAGGAGCCCTGGCATTGGGTACATATACATTTATTATAGTCACATCTTCCTGTTGAATTGATCCCTTAATTATTACACAGTGCTCTTCATTATCTCTTTTAACAGTTTTTGTGTTAAGGCTTATTTTGTCTGATATTAGAATGGCTACACCTGCTCATTTCTGCTTTCCATTATCATTGAATACCTTTTTCCATCCTCTCTCTTTCTATCTGCCTCTATCTTTGTTAGTGAGATGTGTTTCTTGTAGGCAGCAAATAGATGGCTCTTATTTTTTAATCCATTCAGCCAGCCCATATCTTTTAATTGGAGAGTTTAAATCCTTTACATTCAAGGTGACTATTGATAAGTAACAACTTTTCCCTGCCATTTTCCTATAAATATTCCTATTGTTTGCTTTGAATTTCCTTTGTACTTTTACAGGGAGATTTTCTGCCTTTACATTATTTCAGAATGATGACTATGTTTCTGCGTGTAACACATCCTTAAGCATATTTTGTAAGGCTAGATAGGTGGTGACTAATTCTTTCCGTTTCTGTTTGTTATGGAAAGTCTCTATTTCACTTTATCCATAAATGAGAGCTTTGTAGTTTACAGTAATCTGGGTTGACAGTTTTTTTCTCTTAAGACTTGGACTATATCTCACTGTTTTTTCCTAGCCTGTAGAGTTATTGATGAGAATCAGCTATGAATCTAATTGGAGCTCCTCTGAAAGTAATCTGGCATTTCTCTCATGCACATTTTAGAATCTTTTCTTTATGTTTTACTGTTGAAAGTTTGAGTAAAATGTGTTGTGGAGGCCAGCACCACGGCTCACCAGGCTAATCCTCTGCCTGCGACGCCAGCACCCAGGGTTCTAGTCCCGGTCGGGGTGCCGGATTCTGTCCTGGTTGCTCCTCTTCCAGTCCCGCTCTCTGCTGTGGCCCGGGAAGCCAGTGGAGGATGGCCCAAGTGCTTGGGCCCTGCACCCGCATGGGAGACCAGGAGGAAGCACCTGGCTCCTGGCTTCGGATTAGCGCAGCACGCTGGCCGTAGCAGCCATTTGGAGGGTGAACCAATGGAAGGAAGACCTTTCTCTCTATCTGTCTCTCTCGCTGTCTAACTCTGCCTGTCAAAAATATGTGTTGTGGTGAAGCTCTTTTCTGGTCATGTCTACTTTCTGGTCATGTCTATTAGGCATTCTAATTGCCTTGTGTACTTGGACATTCCTTTCTTTCTCCAAAGTAGGGAAGTTTTCTGTAATCATTTCACTGAATTGGCCTTATAATCCATTCTCTCTTTCCATACCTTCAGGAACTCCTACTTCATGTATGTTGAGTCATTTGATAGTATCCCATAGATCTACAAAACTTTTTTCTTCAATTTTTCTGATTTCTTCTTCTTCTTCCTTCTCCCCCTCCCCTTCCTCCTCCTCCTCCTTCTCCTTCTTCTACCAGTTTTTTTTATTTGACATATTGAATTCTTCATTTCTAATACTTCATTTTGATTGCCCTTCAAAATCTCAACTTGATGGGAAAATTTTTTGCTCATATCATGTATGGATTTCTTTAATTCATGAATTTGCTTTTCATTGTTTCTGAGTAATCCTGTGATTAATCTTTGAATTCCATTTCAGGCATTTAGTCAATCTCTTCATCTTCACATTCTAATATCACAGTGTTATGTCCCTTTGCAGGAGTTATGTTGTCTTCTTACTTCTTGTTTCTTGGAATTTCTGCATTTATTTTTAGGCATTTATGGAATACTTGTTGCTTTTTTTTCCCTCTGATGGCTTTTATCTATGAACTATTCCTCTGTGGCTTAGTGGAGTGTCTGTTCTTGCAGTGAATATCCAGAAAGTGTGTGCTGGGTGTGGCCACAGAGCTCTGGTCAGTGCTCAGGTGGAACAAGTAGCCATGGTGACACCAAAGTTCAGCATGTTAGATCTCCTCTTTTAGCAGATGGGAGGATTATGATAATTTCTATTGGCATAATTTCACCCTTACCTCCTCTCTTCCAAAGTGATCAATGCCCAGGTGTTAGCCCACAGTGGGTGCAATATTCATCTGTGCTGCTGTGTGAACTGCACAAAGGATCTATGGGGCCCTCAGTGTGAGCACAGATCCCATTGCAATAACCCACTCCAGGGAATTAGGGAGCTGAGTGTGTAGAGCTGCTCACATTGATTATCCAGGGACCCAGCTACACCCTGCACCCTCTCGTGCAGTCACTGAGTTCCCACAGTCATGGGGTGCAGAAGATCCACTCTGCCCCACTAGTCTGTCCTGTCCACAGAGAGGCAGAGATGTTTCCAGAACTAGCAGCCTATGGGTGTTCCACCTAGGCAGTTTGAGCCCTGGAGCCTGTGATATGTTGAGAGGCTGGGGCATCTCACAGTCCTACATGGGTGCTCAGTCCCGTGTCAATCCCCCCAGCCAGACTCAAAATCAAAAGGGATTGCAGATTTTTCCCCTCTGATAGAATCTCTGGATCACACATGTGCACAAGGCCACAGCAACCACTCATTTTTCAACGTTGCCTTCTCTCTGCTGGTTGCTGGGTGTGTGCACATAAGCTGCTCCTCCACTGCCACATGGTGTCTTGTCCCATCCAGTTGCTGGGTGTGTACCAAGAGCTTTCACTGCTGCTGCTTATGCCAAAAATGACACCCACCCTCTCAGCCAGTTGCTGGACACTGTTGTAGAAGGAATGGGGAGAGAGAAACATACCTCCAAAAGTTCACTGGGTCAGCAAGTACCCTATACCTCTTAGGGTTCTGGGCTTGACTCACGCCATGTTCTCCCTCCAGCTATATCACCAGTGAAATGGGCTGTTGCACTCTGATGTCACTTCACTCTCCACAGCTGGTGCTTTCTCTGGCTTTCAGCTGCTGGAGTTGTGTGTTGTGTCCATGCTTGTGCTATACAGCTGAATCTTCCACGCCAATCCACAGTGTTCCTCGTCTTTTCATAGAATTTCCACTGTTGTTTTCTCTCTAGCTCTCCCCCTGAGAATGTACTTCCTTCTTCTTCTTCTTTTTTTTTTTTTTTTTTTTTTTTTACTATTTACCCTTAGCTTGGAACAGCACACCTTCCCTATTCTACCATCTTGACCTGGATGCATACTTTTGACAAAACTCATACAACTCCACCATAAAATTACATTTTAATTTAATAATGAAACAACACAAACTACTTACAGGAGAAAGAATGGCACTCTTGGTAATGAAAACAACAAGGTGGAACAGACAAGGTGTGGCTGGCTGAGCCAACTCTGGGAATCTGCCTTCGTTTTACTTTCCCCCAAGGGTCCTCACTTTTGCTTCTGGCTCTGGACTCGTCCCCCACAAACCCCAACATCCCCTCCTTCCCTTGCCCCTTCTCTGAGCAAGAAGGGACTGGCACTTTAATATGGATCATTAAGGGAGCCAACACTGTGGCGCAGCGTGGAAAGCCTCTGCCTGCAGTTGCCGGCATCCTAATATAGGCACCAGTTCGAGTCTTGGCTGCTCCACTTCTGATCCAGCTCTCTGCTATAGCCTGGGAAAGCAGTGGAAGATGGCCCAAGTCCTTGGACATGTTGTGAGGGATTTAAAGTCAGAGTTGCTCCTACTCCAACATGACTCATACTGGAGATCTGGACTCAGACGCATTGGGAGGGAAGAGCAGGCAAAGACACAAGGAGAGGAGCCCTCTGCCAGCTGCAGAGACAGAGACCACACAGAAGACAGAACCTGCCCATGCACCTTAGACTACCTGCTCTTAGAAGGGTGACAAAACCCTCTCTGTCACTTGAGGCCCTCTCTCCACGCTGCTTTGCGATGGCAGCCACAGCAAAAGTGTAGACCCACCTTCTGGGGTCACCTGGGCCCTGGGGAGGGGTTGGCCTTCTTTACCTTTCACTGCCTGTGTTCCTTGCCAGGTGACCTTCCTCTTCCCACCTCTCCTACTGCCCCATAGTCGAGAGCACAATTATCTTTTTTTGGAAAAAATCAAATCTTCCTCTCCTTCCCACATCCTGGACCTTAGGCATGGTTCACAGCCAGCTTTAAGGCAGAGGTGCTGGGCCTCCCTGATATCCTGGAGAGCTGTGGCCTTTCCAGTCTTTGGCCTTGAGCCTTCAGGTCATATACACCCAGACTCAGGCTCACAAGAAAAAGAAATCCCAAGCTAGGAGTTCCCCAACCTCAGACACCTGCACATTGACACTAGCAGGGTGGGGCCACCACAGGGCAAAGGGTAGGGGTATGATGACAGCTGTGTTCAGAGTCCGTGTTTTTTCTCTTGCATATTCAAGGTTGAGTTTGGACAACTGAGGTGACCAGACCTCTGACCATCAGATGCCCTGGGCATTCTCGTGTGAGGACAACTCAAGGCCGAAAACTGGTGGAGGAAGATGAACCAGATAACACTCAGCTCCATCTCCTGTGGGCTCAGAGAGGAAGGCAAGATACTCTCCACAGAAGGCATCACTTGTTTGTATACAGTTTTCTAAAAAAGTATACTGCTGGGGCAGGCATTTGGTACAGCAGTTAAGATGCTGTTTGGGACACCCACGTCCCATATCAGAGTGCCTGGATTAAGTCCTGACTCCTCTGCTTCCCATCCAGTTTCCTGATAATGTGTATCCTGGGAGGCTGCAGGTGATGGCTCAACTGTTTGGCTCCCTGCTTCCGCTATGGGAGACTCGGATTGAGTTCTAGGCTCCAGGCTTTGGCCTGGCCCAGCACCAGCTGCTGCGGGCATTTGAGCAGTCAACTGGTGGACAGAAAATCTCTGTGTTTCTCTGCCTCTCAAATTAAAAAAAAAAGAAAAAAAGAAAGAAAGAAAGAAAGAAAAGAAAGTTTTCAAAGTACATTGTTTTGTATGCATGTATTTTATTTTATTTTATTTTTATTTTTATTTTTATTTGAAAGGGAGAGAGAGAGAGAGAGAGAAAGAGAAAGGTCTTACTCCCCAGACGACCACGCCAGCCTGAGCTGTGCTGATCTGAAGCCAGGAGCGTCTTCTGGATCTCCCATGTGGGTGCAGGGGCCCAAACACCTGGGCCATCTTCTCATCTTCTACTGCTCTCCCAGGCCATAGCAGAGAGCTGGATAGGAAATGGAGCAGCTGGCTCTATATAGGATGCTGGCACTGAAGGCAGCGGCTTTACCCGCTATGCCTCAACACAGGCCCCAACATGTATTTTAATATGAGAGACACAAGCATTGCTTCACCTGCACTGTTTGTATAACCCCTCCATGTTGCCATATGTTACTTCTGAGTGCCATTGTGTATTCTGCTGTGGGTATCACCCTTGTTTTGCCCTTCTTCTCCCCCAAAATAAGGAGCCCCTGGTTACCTCCAATTTACTGCCATGACAAATAACCCTGAGATAAGCATCCTGAACAGGATGTCTAGCTTTTTTCACTTTATTTTTGTTAGTCATTACTTTAATTGTATGCATTTATGGCGTGTAGTATAATTTCATACATGTATACAATGTGCAATGATCAAATCAGGTTAGCAAGCATTCCTTCCCCTTAAACATTTTTCTAATTTTTAAACTTTCAATTACTAATTGTGCATATTAACAAAACATAGTGTGATATTTCAATAAATGCATAAAATCAAATCAGAGTAATTAACATTTCCCTCATCCTGCAGATGATCGCTCACATACCTGGGTCCCTGCTACTCACATGGAAGACCCAGACTGAGTTCTGGGGTCCTGACTTCAGCTCGGCCCAGCCCCAGATATTGTCAGCATTTGGGAAGTGAACCAGAATATGGAAGATCAAATATTTCTCTCTCTCTCTCTCCTTCCCTCTCTCTTTCTCTCTCTCTCTCTTGCTCTCTCTCTCCCTCTCCCTCTCCATCTGCCTCTCCCTCTCTGTGTGTGTCTTTCTGCCTTTCAAATAAAATGAAGATAGATAGTGTAAAAATACTATTGGTTAAAGCCCTGCAGTGCTGGCATCCCATATGAATGCTGGTTCAAGTCCCGGCTGCTCCACCTCAGATTCAGCTCTCTGCTGTGGCCTGGGAAAGCAGTAGAAGATGGCCCAAGCACTTGGGCCCCTGCACCCATTTGGGAGACACAAAAGAAGCTCCTGGATCTTGGCTTCGGATTGGCTCAGCTCCAGCTCTTGTGGCCATTTGGGGAGTGAAACAGCAAATGGAAGATTCCTCTCTCTGTCTCTCCCTTTCTCTGTCTGTAACTCTACCTCTCAAATAAATAAATAAAATCTCAAAAAAAAAAAAAAGTACAATGTAGGGCCAGCACTGTGGCACAGAGTGTTTAGCTGTTGCCTATGGTGTCAGTATCCCATATCAGTGCTGGTTTGAGTCCCGACTGCTCCACTTCCAATCCAGTTCCATGCTAATGCATCTGGGAAAGCAGCAGAGGATAGCTCAAGTACTTGGGCTCCTGCTCTCACATGGGATACCCAGATGAAGCTCCTGGTTCCTGGCTTCAGTCTGGCCTAGCTCTGATCATTGCGGCCATTTGGGGAGTGCACTGTGAATGGAAGATTTCTCTCTCTTTTGGTAACACTGCCTTCAAATAAATAAATAACTCAAAAAAAAAAGAAAAGAAAAAGAAACAAATTACTCACAAAAAAATACTGTGTAATATGCTATGGTGAACCATGGCCACTCCACTTCTGGCTGTCTGTTTTGGTAGTCATTATCCAACCTGCCTGTAACCCTCTTCCCCCTACTCTTCTCAGCCTCTAGTAATCTCTACTCCACATTTGGAGTGCCTGTTTTTCCTAGTCTCCTGTATAAGTGAGAACATACCTGGCCTATTTCACTTAACATAATGTCCACCCATTTTATTGCAAACAATACACTATCATTTTTTTTTTAATTTATTTACTTGAAAGAGAGCTCACACCCATTCATTGGTTCACTCCTCAAATGTTCATGTTGGCTGGTTTTGGCCGGGGTAAAGTCAAGAACTATAAACTCAATCCAGATCTCTCATGTAGGTGTCAGGGACCCAATTACTTGAGACATCATCTACTGCTATGTTCCAGGATGCTCATTAGCAGGAAGTTGGAGTCAAGATACAGAGCGGGCATTGAAACCAAGTACTCTAATATAGAATGTGGGCATTTTAACCACCAGGCTAAACACAGGCTCCAGATATCTCTTTTAGGAATATGGGTCAGGGTGGGTGTTGTGGAGCACATCTCATATCAGCCTGGAATCAAGTACTGGCTACTCCACTTCCAATCCATTCTCCTGCTAATGCACCTGGGAGGCAGCCAATGATCACCCAAGCAGCTGGGTTCCTGCTGCCCACATGGGAGACCCAGGTGGAGTTCTGGGTAAAACTTAGAAAAACAGAGAGCCACTTTGTGAATTCATGTGTAACACTTGCACAGAGGCAAGGCTAACCTTCTCTGTATGTTCCAGTTTTGGTGTCTGTGCTGCTGAAGTGAACCCTGAAGGATTTCTTTAGAGAGCCATCTTGAAACCAAATTCTAGGGGCAGAAGGACTGGTGCTAGTGTGGGCCTATGGGTGACTGTCTGGTTCTGTTTTGCTTCTTCCTCACCCATGCTTGGTGCGATCTGGCTTCCAATAGGCATAAAATGATACCTCAATGTTATTTTGTCTTTCCATTTCCTTGGCAAGCGATGAGTCTGAGCATCCTTGTGCAAAAGTCCTTTGGGGTTTCTTTGCTATTGTTCAGCACAGAAGCATCTGTTTGCATCCTCTGGAAAGCAGACACAGAGATGGGCAGGAGGACAAGAAGATTTGGGGAGGAGGTAAGGTCTGTGAATGATTAAAGATTAAGAAACAGAATTGGACAGCAGAAGCCTTCAGATCACAGTGAGGGGAGACCACTGCGAGAGGAAAGAGGGCAGGAGGAGGCAGAATGGGGCAGACAGGGATGTAGCTATGAGCTTCAGAGCAAAGAAGGCTTGTGAGAGGAGATGCCACACTCCCTTTCTGCCAAGAGGGGCCCTAGCCTCTGTGGCCCATTTCAACAGCACTGCATCTGGAGGTTCTCGGCTTTACTGCCCTGCTGCCTGCTGTAGAGCAAGTCCTTGTGCAGGGCAGCTCTGAGTGGTGGGTCTCCAGGACTGCCATGATGGGCATGCTGCAGTAACCTACTCTGGAGGCTCAGGGACTTCAGATATCAAAGGCGGGATGGGGGTCTGTTCTAGTAGTTACGATGATGCTTGACTGGGGCTGGTGTTGTGGAACAGCAGGTTAGCCTGCCACTCGCCATGCTGGCATCCCATATTGGAGGAGTCTCTGCTACTCTGCTTCTGATCCAGCTCGCTGGTAATGTGCCTGGGAAAGCAGCAGAAGATGGCCCAGGTACTTGGATGCTTGCCACCCATGTGGGAAACCAGGATGGAGTTTGATGCTGGCTTCTGCCTAGCTCAGACATGGCTGTTGCAGCTATTTGGAGAGTAAATCAGTGGCTGGAAGATCTCTGTTTGTCTCTTTCTGACACTCTGCCTTTTAAATAAATAAGTCTTAAAAAAAAAAAGACAATGCTTGGGACTTGCATCTCACCTCAGAGTGCCTGGGTTCAAGTTCTGGCTCTGCTTTCACCTGCTGCCTACTAATGTGCACCCTGGGAAGCATCTGGTTGGGCCCCTGCCCCCGTTGTGGGAGACCCAGATGGAGTTTCTGGTTCCTGGCATCAGCCTGGCTCAGTCTCAGCTCTTGTAAGCATTTGGGGAGTGAGCCAACAGATGGAAGTTCTCTCTCTGCCTCTCTGTCTCCCTCTGCCTATCAAATTAATTAATTAATTAATTTTAAAAATACCTCACAGATGTATTTCTCACCCAGTCTGATGAGAGTCAAGCTGTTTCCATCCTTCCTGCTGTCCTGAATCCATCATGCCCAGTGGAGGATAAAAGAGAAAGGGTACAGAATTCTTAACTGATTGGAAGGGCTGGCACTGTGGTGTAACTAGTTAAGCTGCAGCCTACAGTCCCAGGATCCCATATAGGCATCAGTTCAAGTCTCGGCTGTTCCACTTACTATCTACTCCCAGCTAATGGCTTGGGAAAAGTGATGGAAGATGGCTCAAGTATTTGGGCCCCTGCTACCCACGAGGGAGGCTTGGAAGAAGCTCCTGGCTCCTGGTTTCCGCTTGGCCCATCCCCTGCTGATGTTGTCATTGGGGGAATGAACCAGCGTACGAAAGATCTCACTTTCTCTGTCTCTCCCCTCTCTCTGTAACTCTGACTTTCAAATAAATAAATAAATAAATCTTTAACTGACTTGGAGCATCTGCTATCAGCCTTACCACTCACATCTCTGCTGGAGGGCCTATCATAACACGGAAGCTGGGCGTGTAGCTTTCCTTCATGCCCAGAAAGAGGGGACAATGCAGGGACACAGGGACACACAAGGGTACTTAAAAATGTTCATGGATTGGGGTGGCGCTGTGGCGTAGTGGGTAAAGCCACCGCCTGCAGTGTTGGCATCTCATAGGGGTGCCAGTTCCAGACTTAGCTGCTCCTCTTCCAATCCAGCTCTCTGCTATGGACTGGGAAAGCAGTAGAAGATGGTCCAAGTCCTTGTGCCCCTGCACCTGCATGGGAGACCCAGAAAGACCTTGGCTCATGGCTTCAGATCAGCACAGCTCCAGCCGTTGCAACCATCTGGGGAGTGAACCAGCAGATGGAAGACCTCTCTCTGCTTCTCCTTCGTTCTCTGTGTAACTTTCACTTTCAAGTAAATAAATAAATAAATCTTTTTTAAAAATGTCCATGGCAAATGGAATTAAAAGTTTATTTTGATGCAAAAACCTTTTGAAATCCATGTACTTTGTAAGTTTATATTTATTAAATAAAAAATAACATAAAAAAGAAATCCATGCATACAAGGAAAACAAGTATTATAAAAGACCATGTATACATTTAAAAATTTTTGCATCAAAGTAATCTTTTTAAATTTTTTATTTATTTTAAAAGGAGATAGAGATAGATGATAGATAGATAGATGATAGATAGATAGATAGATAGATAGATGATAGATAGATAGATAGATAGATAGATAGATAGATATAGAGATCCCCCAGCTCTAGACTCACTCTTCAAATGCCTACAACAGCTAGTTCTGGGCCAGGCCAAATCCAGGAGCCAGGAGCTCCATCATGGGGTGACAGGAACCCACCTATTGATCCATCACCTGCAGAGCGCACATTAGCAGAAAGTGGTACTGGGAGCAATAGCTGGAACTCAAACCCAGGCACTCTGATGTGAGCCATTCCAAGTGGAGTCTTAACTGCTGTGCCAAATTTTTGCCCCAGTAACTCATCTTTAAAAAAATTATTGTATTTATTTGAAAGGCACAATGACAAAGAGAAAGGAGAGACAAAGAACTCTCCTGTCCACTGGTTCATTCCCCAAATGGCTTCAATGGCCAGGGCTAAGCTAGGAACTCCATCCAGTTCTCCCACTTGGGTGGCAGGGGTCAAGTGCTTAGGCCATCTTCTGCTGCCTTCCCAAGTGCATGAGCAGGAAGCTGGATAGGAAGTGGAGCAGCAAGACTTGAACCAGTGCTCTGACATGGGATACCAATGTCACAGGCTTAACCCACTACACCACAACACCTGTCCCAAACTTATCTTTTTTTTTTTTTAAAGGGAAAGGGTTTATTGATGGGAGAAATCCAACAGGCTGGAGGGAAGGGGCAAAGAGGAAGAGGGGGGTATTTAGAGAGAGATCAAGAGAGAGAGAGAGAGAGAGCATGTGTGTGGGAAGCAGGTCCTGTTATATGTTTGCCTGGGGGGCAGGGAAGTAGGAGCAGTGAATACCACTAGAGTGGGGGTGGAGCTAACACCTGAGGTTGGGCCATCTGGTCACCTGGTTTCTAGCAATGGTGGCGGGGGCCAAAGGCTAGGAGGGTGTCGGGGGCATAGATTGTGCCATGGATAAGACCATGCCATTTTACTAACATTCCCCTCTTTTGTTTTTTTATAAAGCAAGTGTTGTATCAGATTACATCAGCCCTGAAAGTCCAGGAGGGGTGGAGGATGATGACCAAGTTTATCTTTTAATTACACTTTTCCACGAATGACTTGAAATACCCTTGAACATCCCTGTCTCTCCCGCATTCATCAATAAATGACTGATTTGTTTCCTTTGCCCATTTACCCCGGGGGTTCTTGTCTTTCTGGCAGGAGATACTAGTTACCTTGTTAGTTTTAAGCATTGCAAACATCTTCGTCCAGTCTGTTCTTGGCCTGATGACTTTGCCTGTGGTGTCCTGCACTGAGCAGACTTCTCCTATTTCCCATATTACAGTCTGTGCTTTTGAAGAATGGCTTAACTCCATTCTTCCATATTTTATGAAGAGAGTTGTCTATAGTCTTTCTATTTCATACATTTATTTTTTTACATTTAAATCATTTTCAAAAATCTTGTGATAACAAATCAGTTTTAATTCCAACACTTGAAGCTACAAAGGGGTAAGATTTATAATCTTCATGGCATGGTTGTATACACTCAATAAAGTGAAAATTAAACAATACCATTTATTATTTGAAAGTCAGGAACACTATTTTGTTTTGTTTTGTTTTGTTTTACAATTTTTGTTTACTTATTTGAGAGATAGAAATAGAGAGGGGGAGAGAGAGATACAGAGAGATCCATCGATTCCATCCACAGGTTCACTCCCTAAGCAGCAGCAATGGTCAGGGGTTGAGGGTTGCTGAAGAAAAGAGCCCAGAACTCAATCTGGGTCTCTCATGGGATTGGTAGGAACTCAATTAGTTGAGCCATTACCTGCTGCCTCCCAGGATCTGCACTGTCAGGAAATAGGAGTCAGGAGCCAGATTTGGGTATTAAATTCAGGCAATCTGATGAGCGACACAGGTGTTCTAACTGGTGGTTATCTGCTAGGCCAAATGTTCACTCCAAAAACTCATTTTTTAATTGTCTAAGTGTAATCTACAGAATTAAAAGCAGAATCAGAAGCCATACACAATTATACTAATTGGTGATTAAAAGCTTATGCTTAATTGTCAACTTAACAGTCAATATTTTTTTTTAATTTTCCATAGGTGCATTATCTTTTATTTTTTTATTTAGTAAATATAAATTTCCAAAGTACAGTTTATGGATTACAATGGCTTCCCCCCCCATAATTTCCCTCCCACTTGCACACCTTCCATCTCCAGCTCCCTCTCCCATTCCATTCACATCAAGATTCATTTTCAATTACCTTTATATACAGAAGATCGATTTAGTATATATTAAGTAAAGATTTCATCAGTTTGCACCCACACAGAAACACAAAGTGTAAAATATTGTTTCAGTACTAGTTATAGCATTACTTCACATTGGACAACACATTAAGGACAGATCCCACATGAGAAGTAAATACACAGTGACACCTGTTGTTGACTTAACAAATTGACACTCTTGTTTATGGAGTCAGTAATCTCCCTAGGATCTAGTCATGAGTTGCCAAGGCTATGGAAGCCTTTTGCATTCACTGACTTTGATCTTATTCAGACAGGGTCATAGTCAAAGTGGAAGTTCTCTCCTCCCTTCAGAGAAAAGTACCTCCTTCTTTGATGGCCCTGTTCTTTCCACTGGGATCTCACCCGCAGAGATCTTTTATTTAGGTCTTTTTTTTTTTTTCCCAGAGTGTCTTGGCTTTCCATGCCTAAAATACTCTCATGGGCTCTTCAGCCATATCCGAATGCCTTAAGGGCTGATTCTGAGGCCAGAGTGTTGTTTAGGACATCTGCCATTCTATGAGTCTGCTGTGTATCCCGCTTCTCATGATGGATCGTTCTCTCCCTTTTTGATTCTATCAGTTAGTATTAGCAGACACTAGTCTTGTTTGTGTGATCCCTTTGACTATTAGACCTATCATTGTGATCAATTGTGAACTGAATTGATCACTTGGACTAGTGAGATGGCATTGGTACATGCCACCTTGATGGGATTGTATTGGAATCCCCTGGCACGTTTCTAACTCCACCATTTGGGGCAAGTCCAATTGAGCATGTCCCAAATTGTACATTTCCTTCCTCTCTTATTCCCACTCTTATATTTAACAGGGATCACTTTTCAGTTAAAATTTAAACACCTAAGAATAATTGTGCCAGCGCCATGGCTCAACAGGCTAATCCTCCGCCTAGCGGTGCCAGCACACAGGGTTCCAGTCCCAGTTGGGGCGCCGGATTCTATCCCGGTTGCCCCTCTTCCAGGCCAGCTCTCTGCTATGGCCTGGGAATGCAGCAGAGGTTGGCCAAGTCCTTGGGCCCTGCACCCCATGGGAGACCACGATAAGCACCTGGCTCCTGCCTTCGGATCAGTGCGGTACACCGGTCACAGTGCGCCGGCCGCAGCGACCATTGGAGGGTGAACCAATGGCAAAGAAAGACCTTTCTCTCTGTCTCTCTCTCTCTCGCACTGTCCACTCTGCCTGTCAAAAAAAAAAAAAAAAAAAAGAAGAAGAAGAAGAATTGTGTGTTAATTACAGAGTTCAACCACTAGTACTAGAACAAAAAAAAATACTAAAATGGATAAAGTATTACATGTACATCAACAGTCAGGACAAGAGCTGATCAAGTCACTGTTTCTCATAGTGTCCATTTCACTTCAACAGGTTTCCCCTTTGGTGCTCAGTTAGTTGTCGCCGATCAGGGAGAACATATGATATGTCCCTTTGGGACTGGCTTATTTCACTCAGCATAATGTTTTCCAGATTCCTCCATCTTGTTGCAAATGACTGGGTTTCATTGTTTTTGACTGCTATATAGTATTCTATAGAGTACATGTCCCATAATTTCTTTATCCAGTCTACTGTTGATGGGCATTTGGGTTGGTTCCAGGTCTTAGCTATTGTGAATTGAGCTGCAATAAACATTAATGTGCAGACGGCTTTTTTGTTTACCAATTTAATTTCGTTTGGGTAAATTCCAAGGAGTGGGATGGCTGAGTTGTATGGTAGGGTTATATTCAGGATCTGAGGAATCTCCAGACTGACTTCCATAGTGGCTTAACCAGTTTGCATTCCCACCAACAGTGGGTTAGTGTCCCTTTTTCCCCACATCCTCTCCAGCATCTGTTGTTGGTAGATTTCTGAATGTGAGCCATTCTCACCGGGGTGAGGTGAAACCTCATTGTGGTTTTGATTTGCATTTCCCTGATGGCTAGTGATCTTGAACATTTTTTCATGTGTCTGTTGACCATTTGGATTTCCTCTTTTGAAAAATGTCTATTGAGGTCCTTGGCCCATCTCTTAAGTGGGTTGTTTGTTTTGATGTTGTGGAGTTTCTTGATTTCTTTGTAGATTCTGGTTATCAACCCTTTATCTGTAGTATAGTTTGCAAATATTTTTTCCCATTCTGTCAGTTGCCTCTTCACTTTCCTGACTGTTTCTTTTGCAGTACAGAAATTTCTCAATTTGATGCAATCCCAAATGTTAATTTTGGCTTTGACTGCCTGTGCTCCTGGGGTCCTTTCCAAGAAGCCTTTGCCGGTACCTATATCTTGCAGGATTTCTCCAATGTTCTCTAATAATTTGATGGTGTCAGGTCGTAGATTTAGGTCTTTAATCCATGTTGAGTGGATTTTTGTGTAAGGTGAAAGGTAGGGGTCTTTCTTCATGCTTCTGCACGTGGAAATCCAATTTTCCCAGCACCATTTATTGAATAGACTGTCCTTACTCCAGGGATTTGTTTTGGATCCTTGATCAAATATAAGTTGGCTGTAGATGTTTGGATTGATTTCTGGTGTTTCTATTCTTTTCCATTGGTCTATCCGTCTGTTTCTGTACCAGTACTATGCTGTTTTGATAACAACTGCCCTGTAGTATGTCCTGAAATCTGGTATTGTGATGCCTCCGGCTTTGTTTTTGTTGTACAAGATTGCTTTAGCTATTCAAGGTCTCCTATGTCTCCATACGAATTTCAGCATCATTTTTTCCAGATCTGAGAAGAATGTCTTCGGTATTTTGATTGGTATTGCATTGAATTAACAGTCAATATTGATAGGGCATGCTGAAAGTGATTTTGTAATCTCTACCTATGTATGTTATAGAAGGTAGGTGTGTAGGGATGGGACTGGCCCAAGTGAGTACAACCAGCACCAGACCAGCAAGTAACACTGCTAGTTTCTGTAGCTTCTAAGATTGTTTCTTTGTAAGTTAAAAGCAAACACACAGAATTAAATACTTATCTTTACATATACACAAAGTTTTCTGCGATAGCATATTTTCTTACAAACATATGAAAATACTTGTTAACTAGTTTGATGAGAAAATAATGTATAAAAGTACATAGAAAACGTCGATCATCTCTAATCCTGAAAAGATCAGTTCCATATTTTATAGTACATCAAACACATTTTATAGTACAACAAAACACAGTTTTTATTTTTAATACCAAAATTACTTGAAAAAGAAGATAGACAGAAATTACTCCCTTTATCTTCATCATGGTTGTGAGGAGTTAAACTTTCAAATCTGCATATGTTGAAATGTCTAAGGCTAGGGGCAAGTGCTGTGGCACAGCAGTTTAAACCACTATTTGGAGTGCCCTCATCCCATATCAGCACCAGTCCTGGCTGCTCTGCTTCTGACCCAGCTTCCTGCCAATGCAGCAGAAGATGCCCCAATACTTGAATTCTGCCATGCACATGGGAGACCTGAATGAAGTTCCCGGCTGGCTTCCACCTGGCCCAGCCCTAGCCCTGGCAACTGCAGGCCACTGGGGAGTGAACCACTAGGTGGAAGATTTCTCTCTCTCTCCCCTGCCTCCATTACTCTGTGTTTCAAATATATAAATATACAAATAAATAGATAAACAGGTAGATAAATAAATATTTTAAAAAATAACTATCTAAACCTGGAATGAGTCCAAATATTTGTCCACACAGAATATTATCATCTTCAAAGCAGGAGTAATAACAAAGGCTTTAATTCACAAAAACAATAGGCTTTTTGGTAATCTGACCACTGGAAAGCAAAAGCTTTTTCATCAGTAAAGGTCTGTGATGTCTCATTTTGTAGATTTAATTTAGTGTATTTAAGGTTAAAGTTGACATCACAATTTTATTTTAAAGATGTATTTACTTATTTGAAAAGGAGAGAGAGTGCAAGACACACACACACACACACAGATCTTTCATCTGCTGATTCACTCCCAAATGGCCCCAACGGCCAGGCCTTTACTTGGTTGAATCCAGGGAGCCTGGCACTCCAGCTGGGTCTCCTACATGAATGACAGGGTCTCAAGAACTTGGACCATCTTCTGCTGCTTCCCAGCCACATTATTGGGGAGCTGGACCAGAAGTGGACCAGCCAGGACTGGAACAGATGCTCCTATATGGGATGTCAGTATTGCAAGTGGAGGCTTAACCTGCTGTACCACAATGCCAGTTCCCCAAATTTTAAAGACAGAAATTTATGTTTCAAAAAACTCCCTATGTTTGTATTAAGATAATAGTAGGCAATACAATTCCAGAAGTTATTTCACAACATACAACTTCATTTTGGAAAACAGCTGAGGTTCCAAAACTGATTGATCTCTACTAAAATGTCAGCCCTTAAAAAAGGAATGTGTCCATGCCTATACACATGCATTTACAAGGAATCAGATGATCTTTTTTTTCCCCAAAGATTGATTGATTGATTTGAAAGTCAGAGTTACACACAGAGAGAAGGAGAAGGAGAGAGAGAGAGAGAGAGAGAGAGAGAGAGAGAGAGAGAGAGAAGTCTTCCATCTACAGGTTCATTCCCCAGTTGGCCGCAATGGCTGGAGTTGTACCGATCTGAAGCCAGGAGCCAGGAGCTTCTTCTGGGCCTCCCACGCAGGTGCAGGGGCCCAAGGACCTGGGCCATCTTCCACTGCTTTCCCAGGCCATAGCAGAGAGCTGGATCGGAAGTGGAGCAGCCAGGACTTGAACTGGCATCCATATAGGATGCCAGCACCACAGGCGGCAATTTTAGCTGCTACGCCACAGCACTGGCCCCTAGATGATCTTCAAAGCACCCTCCATGTGGCCTTTCAAGTTGTCTGTAATTGGCCACAGTAGGGCCGGCCAGCTCCACTGTTAAGGCTGGTTAGAAAAGCCTGGTGTGATGGAGACCATGAGGACAAAGATGGGGGCTTTTCCTGGCAGTGGTCACTAAAACTCAAGAGATTCCTAGAAAATGACACAGCGGCAGCCTTTCTTGTCCTTTTCCTTGTGAGGTGAACCTGGTGAAGGGGTCATCCTTGCTCCTGAAAGCAAGACACATTCATGGCAAGCTGTGTCCACTTCCAGCCCACTCTGCTGATGCCACTATGGATGTCACCTTGAGTGGCAGTGCTGGCTGCTGTCCTTCCACATTAACTGTTGGACGATTCAATTAAAATCATTGGAAACTCATCAGAATCCATCTTTTCTGACATATGCACCCTGTGGTGACTGAGAAGACTGATGGAACCCTGGCCCACCCCCATCCCCCACCCCATGCTGCTCTCAGGACTCCAAACCCTCCTTCCGTGACTGCACCCAGGACATCTGGCCAGGTCATTCTGTCACCTACGGAACCCTGCTTTTCACAAGGGCACTTCCAAAAGTCTAGGGGAAAGTGGAATGAAGTGGCCCATTATTGTGGTGCAAGAAGTTTGAAATCCATGCATTACAAAGGGGTTTTCCCAAGTTCACAGAAAATGTGTGGATTTCAAAACAAGTTTCTACATCAAATAAATTGATCTTTTTTTTAAAGATTTATTTTATGTATTTCAAAGTCAGAGTTACAGAGAGAGACAGAGATAGAGAGAGAATCTTCGATCTGCTGGTTCACTCCCCAAATGGCCGCAATGGCTGGGACTGTGCCAGGAGCTTCTTTAGGGTCTCCTCCCACGTGGATAAAGGGGCTCAAATATGTGGGTAGTGGAAGTGGAGCAGCTGGGACTCAAGCCACTGCTCATATGCAATGCTAGCATCACAGGTAGCAGCTTTACCAGCTATGCTACAATGCTGGCCCCATAAACTGATTTTTAAATTCCACTTATCCTTGAAATTTTGGAAGCACCCTAATAGGAATCTCCAAACAAGACTGGGTGGAGTGGATGGGGAGTGCCCACTCACACTTGACCTCACCACTGTGAGTTGGTTCCTCTCCTGGATGGAACAGTCCAAGTGGAGGGCCTAGCCATGGGGAGCTCTTGCCAGCTGCCACCCTATGCCTGGTTCTGCAGACAGGCTTGGCCAGTGGGCTGCGGGCAGGAGTCCTGGGCTTCAGGAGCTGCCAGGAACAAGGAGCTGGCTGGGTCCTCTGAGGGGCAGAGAAGTAGGGCAGCTGCAGGGGTCCAGGGTTGTGGTAGGGGTTAGTGAGGTGCACTCTTTCACAGGGCCTACCTGATGCAACCTCTAACACTGCTGAAAAATGTACATCTAGGTCTCTTTTGACAATTTTATTCATATGAAAGGCAGAATGACAAAGAGGGAGAGATGGAGAGAGAGAGATCTTCCATCTGGTAGTTCACTCCCCAAATGCCCACAATAGCCAGATCTGGGCCAGGCCAAAGCCAGGAACTCTATTCTGGTCTTCTATAATGTGTGGCAAGGGCCTAAGTCCTTGAGCCACCCTTTATTGCCTTTGCACTAAAACTGGATCAGAAGCAAAGTAGCCAAGACTCAGACTGGCCCTGCGATGTAGGAGGTGGTGTCCCAAATGGTGGCTTCACTTGCTGCCCACAATACCTGCCCCAAAGTCTTTAATTCATCCCAAGTTTGTTCTTACTTGTAGTGTTACTTATGATAACATGCTTCACTTTCCTTCTTGGGTGAGCTCATGGTCCCAACATATTTACAAACAATTCATTGTTCCTTAATGACTCACAGTCTCCATGCCTGAGTGCTCTGTCTTGCCAGGGTCTGCTGGCTATCATATTCATGCTGCATCACTTTCCATTTATTATTTTATTTATTTGAGAGGCACAGAGACAAAGAGAGCTCTTCCAACAACTGGGCTAGGCTGAAGACAGCTGAGGATTTTATCCGGGGATCCCCACATGGGTGGCAGAGACCCAAGCACTTGAGCCATAATGGTGGCCTCCCAGGTTCTGCATTAGCAGGAATCAGAGCCAGGCCTGAAATTCAGGTACTCTGATGTGGGTCATGTGGGTCATGGTTTTCCTAACCAGCGTCTCAACTGCTTGGGCCAAATGTCCACCCCACTGCACTACATTTTTTTTTTCTTCAAATTTTTCATATACTTTACCAACAAGTCGAACAAGGCAGCATTTCGTGAGTTAAGAAAGACACTTCATTGAAGACAAGTCATCACAGTGCTATTGAGTTATCCCAATCACAGGCATTGAGAGTGGAAAAGCCAGTCTTTGGGTGATAAAGCATAGGACCCTTGCTCGTTAGTTTAAAGGGACTCTTCACACACCACGGATGAAAAGTGTAGCACTGCATTGAGTGGCTGCTGAGGGCTTAGCCAGGAGGGCAGGGGGACTGGCAAAATCAGTGGGATATCAGAGGAAGGGACTGAGTCCAGTCTCCCATTATGCCAGTAAATTTGATTTGCTGAGCCAGCACCTGTGTGCGTGAACCCCCAGATCTCACAGACATGCAGATGACTTTCTGATCTGATGATGTGAGGAACCAAGGTGAATATTCAAAATGCTTCCTGTACACAGACCCCAGTACCATTTCCTGTATTCTTGGCCTGGTAATCCACGAAGTTCTGAGATAAAAGCTGAGGTCTTAGGGCACGGGCTTTAAAAATATATCATCACCAGTTCAAGAGAATGAAAACCCAATTCCTTTGAAATACGATTGCCTCTATTTGTACCCAGTCTCTCCCATCAGAGTTTTTTGATTACTCTTCCCTTTTGCTTACACTTTTAAAACTCATCTGAGTGTAAAAGAAGCTGCCTCACTACGAGAACACTGCTGCTCTTCCAAACACTTGAGTTCCTCACCAGCCCTCCATCTCCACCCTTCCCCTCTGCCCTAAGAGCAGGGCTCACGTGGCAGGGTTATGAGCAGTGGTGTGATCTTGCCTGGCCTTCTGTTACTGCCATGTGGCTTTGGAGAAGACTTCAAAGATGCTCGCAGAAACGACATCAGGGGTCTGGGACACGTCAATGGCAGAGTAGATTCCCCGTTGCCTGTAGTCCACAGTTGGGATGGTCTGAGTATGGTAGGCCTCCAGGCAGATTTTCAAGGCTTTCTGATCTGATTGACAGATCAAAGATTCCCCAGTGATGCCATCTTTCAAGGGTTCTTTGGGGGGTTGAATCCCTAGTGATAGGAATGGCCACTTGGGTGAATCAGCCTTCCTGTGATTCTCTGGATCAGCAAGGAGTCTGGGATGCTGAATTCAATCACAGAACCAAGCTTCTCTTCCCTCTTCTGCATGAGAACTACCTCACCGTCTGAGGGAAACCATCTAGCAGAAAATCATTCTCCGTGACGGGGGCTCCAGAGCCTCTCAGTCAGCTCCATGACCATCTCTTCACTCACCAATTTCCCAGTATCCACAGCTGTTTTCCCAGCTCGGAGCCAGAAGCTACCATGGCCCTCAGCATGTCCCCAGTGGCCAAGCAGCAGACACAAAAGTTTTCAGCCAATCCAGGTGCCTGAGTGCCAGCCCCGGGGCAGCCCTAGCAGCAAGGCCCGGATGTCTTTATGATCCACAGGTTCTTCTCCTGCTGGCACACTGGGAGCCGTGTCTGCCGAACCCTCTCACTCTTCACAGGTCCAGCGCTGCCAGGCCAGCGCACCTCGCACCATCACTCACGTCCCCTGAACCACTTTCATTACAGCGAATTTGTCCTGAGTCTTGATTCACTCGTGGTTAAGGCAACCCTCCTTTTCCTTTTCAAGGTTGTTCAGTTCCTGGGTTTGTTTTCTTTTACACAGATGTGAGAGAGTTCCCCCTCCATCTCTCAGGACAGGTTTAGACTGAGAGCCCAGAAGGAGAGCGCTGGGGCAGGTGAGTACACAGGTGGGGCCATAAGCGCAGCACAAACACAGAGACCCCCAGTGGCCTCTGCAGGAGGCAGCGGTGCAGCCAAGCCAGGGCGAGGGTCACACCACTGACGCTGAGTGTATGGAGGGCAGACGGAGTGTGTGGGTAACAGGGGCCATCAGGAGCAGGGTGTGAGGTCTCCTTCTTAGTGGTTCAGAGCGCTGTCTTTGGAGTTTGGTTTCTCAGCCCTGCTTCATATAAGCTGTGTGGCCCTGGGCACAGCGGCTAACCAGTCTGAGGCTCAGTTTTCTCACCTGTGAAATACGGATAATCACAGTGGGATGGTAACACCTCTGAACACACTGCCTGCTACAGGCTGAGTCTATGAGGCAAAAAATCGGAATGGGCAAGGCAGGCTCACAGAAGCAGAAAGGAATCCAACCTACAAAAGCCTTGGGTGAGGTCCTGGATTTCCTGGTTTGCAACTAGGCAGGAGGCCAGGGCTCCCCATGAGACAGCTAGCCATTGGCTCACACCATCCTGGGGCCCCAGAGTGACCTTTCCTATGTCCTATGTCTAAAAGGAGATGCTAAAGCATGCCTGGGAATACATGAAACGCACACAGTCTTCTGTGTGGTGGCTGCCCCCTTCCCAGCACCTCTTCCCCTCACCTCAGCTGCCACCACAGGACCTCTCCCCACCACCCACCCCCAGTTGTTTCCATCATCCACCCACCTTAACTTGAAAATTAGCTTTTCTCCAGGTGTTTCCCGTTTGCAGCGGGGCAGTACTTGGCATTGCTACAGGCCTTGCTCAGGCTCTCACGGCAGGCAGAAGACATGAAGACAGGGCCCGCATCCCCTGGGCCTGCAGACTGAGCTCTGAGATGCAGGGAGGCAGCTGTCAGCTCACAGGTGACCCCTGTGCCTGGCCCATCCTTCCCTGACTATGGCTCTGGGTCATTCCTTGTACCTGCCTTGTAGGTATCTTGTCCCCTCCACCTGCAGGAGCTAAGGCCTCTGACTTCCACTGGGAAACAAATCCCCACAGAGGGGGCTCTGGGAGGTGGAGGGGCCCACACTGCCTTCCAGGGCCCATTGCCACAGCCCTGGACCTCTCCTCTCTATGCACAGAGCCTGTAAAGAACAGCCAGAATGAATTTATTCAAGGAAAATAAATTCGCAGAGGTGGGTGACCACTTGCCAGTCTGCACACTGACTGAACCCATGGCAGAGGGCCCAGACCCAGCAGTATGATGGGCCTTTTTATATCTTAGGTGGGTAAGGGTCTGTTGGAGGGGGCAGTAGGTGGAGGTTAGCTTCTCCACACAGGTTCCTCAAGTTTTCCCATGGGCTTTCAAACCTGGAGAAGAATGAAGGGGTTGGGGTGAAGAGCAGTGGGTATAAGACTGAACTGGTCTCTTGAAAGAAGGCAGGGATAAGGGGTAGAATGACATTTTTATTTACTTTCAG
This sequence comes from Lepus europaeus, assembly GCF_033115175.1. Classification (NCBI taxonomy): domain Eukaryota; kingdom Metazoa; phylum Chordata; class Mammalia; order Lagomorpha; family Leporidae; genus Lepus; species Lepus europaeus. The sequence goes on from NC_084832.1 coordinate 85,358,219, forward strand.
GCATAAACCTAAAATGGCTGAGGCTTATGCTCTTGTTCCATCAGTCCTGACTCTGAGTTTGGATAAGGAGATGGGGCACCAGTTTCTGCCTACTTCCTTCTAATATGGGGTGTTGGCATGGGGAGGGGATTGAACTGATTGAAGAAGAGTCTTGTGTTGTTCCTGTGTGATGGCTTGGGATATAGCAGCCATTCATTCCTGTAAGAAGTTTTGAAATGTTACTTACACATGGTAAGAATAAGAGTACTATGGGCTGGCGCCGCGGCTCACTAGGCTAATTCTCCGCCTTGCGGCGCCGGCACACCGGGTTCTAGTCCTGGTCGGGGAGCCGGATTCTGTCCTGGTTGCCCCTCTTCCAGGCCAGCTCTCTGCTGTGGCCAGGGAGTGCAGTGGAGGATGGCCCAAGTGCTTGGGCCCTGCACCCCATGGGAGACCAGGAGAAGCACCTGGTTCCTGCCATCGGAACAGCGCGGTGCGCCGGCCGCAGCGCGCCTACCACGGCGGCCATTGGAGGGTGAACCAACGGCAAAAGGAAGACCTTTCTCTCTATCTCTCTCTCACTGTCCACTCTGCCTGTCAAAAAAAAAAAAAAAGAGTACTATGATTGTGAGGATAAAATGAGATGTTAGAAACATTTCCCACAAGTGCCAGTGCTGTGGCATAGCAAGTAAAGCTATTGCCTGCAATGCCAGCATTCCATATGGGTGCTGGTTTGAGTCTCAGCTACTCCACTTCCAATCCAGCCAGACAGGGCGACAGGGTGAGTAGAGGTATGTTCCAAAGGTGGCAGCATCCTTGAGGGAACAGGAACAGTGGAAGAAGGGAAAGTCAAGGGTTCTAGAGGAGGCCCCTGGCTTTTCTCCTGCCCAAGGGCTTGGAATGAGGAAAGATGACCTTGGAGGAGGACAAAGGCTTGAATGTAAGGGACCTCTGACTATTTTCCATTTCTCTGTGCAGTTATTAAGTTCATAAACAATTTTGAGAGCAAAAGTGCCAAATGATTGCATATTTCTTTGGCCTTATCTCCCCCTTTTGGACCAATTTGTGCAAATTTAAGAGACAGGCAAAATATGAGAAATTTTGGAGCCCATGGATCTGGTGAAATGGGCCCAAAGATTGGAGGATCACTCTCTTAGGGCATCCCTCAAGGATTCCCACACAATCAGAATCTTCTCCCAGGGAAGAGTGGTCTGGACTTTAAGGCAAATGTCCTCACTCTCAAGTGGAACAGGTTCACCCCATGTTAGACTTCCCAGAGGCCTCCTTTTGTTCCCGGAACAAAAGGGATGGGTAAGCAGGACCAAAGTCTACACTAGACCTCCTGGAGATGAGAGACAATGGCTGGTCTGCCCCAGTTCACTCTAAGGAGACAAGAGCTGACCTCTTACCCATCCAATGGGCTGAGAATGAGGTCCAATGTGGGCATGCAGTGATGAGATCTGGCTGTAAATTCATGGGGAAATGAGAAAGTGCAAGTGAGAAAGTGCAAGTGAGAACGTGAGTGACTACAGTGGTTCTCAACTCATCTGGGGAGTTCTGGAGAGGTGTCTCGCAGGGCCATCTGATGGGGTGACCTCAGAGTTACACTCTCCCTCCATCCAGGAGATGCACTTAGTCAGAAATGACAGGGGGCCAGTGCTGTGGCATAGTGGGTTAAAGCCCCAGCCTGCAGTACCGGTATCCCATATGGGTGCTGGTTCGAGTGAACCATTGGATGGAAGACCTCTCTCTGCCTCTCCTTCTTTCTCTGTGTAACTCTGACTTTCAAATAAATAAATAAATTTAAAAAAAAAAAAAAGAAAAGAAATGACAGTAAGAAGGAGGAAGGTGACACTAGAATACCCCATTGGGCAGTGTTGCTGGTATTTACCTGGAGAGTTTCGGATCCCACGAAAGAGTAGCCTCAGCCAGAAATCCTCAGTCTCCACTTAGTCTGGTCCCGGTCACATGCATTCATGGTCTCCTTCCAGAAAGGACAAAAGGAGATTGTAGGAAAGAGAAGGTGGGCAGAGACAGCAAAGAAGGGAAGGAGTTCAGAAAGAAGAAAGGTCGGGGCGGGGGAGGAGGGGGGGATCACAGCTCTTACCCAGGGGATGTAGGAGTGGCTGGTTTGAGCAAGATGCGGATCCCTCACTCTCTCCCTCACACGAGGCACCAAATGTTAAGGAAAAGGGATGCAGATCAGAGAGGAGAAAGGATGCACACTCACAACCAAGCTGAATTTATTCTAAGCAAATAAATAATAAATTCACAGAGGTGGGTAACCAACTGCCAGTGTGCACGCCGACTGAACACATGGCAGAGGGCCCAGACCTCAGCAGGCTGGGCATTTTTCTATCTTAGGGTGGGTAAGAGTCTGGGTAGGGGGTACAGGAGGAACTCCCAAACTGCCTTGTGGGTCCCATCGCCACAGCCCCGGCCTCTCCCCTCTGTGCACAGAGCTTACAACAGCTGATGGCTGGAGAGCACCCAGCTGGCTCCTGGGTGCAGCTCCCAGGTGTCTTCTACCCTGGTGGCCCCATCGCCTCCCCTCTGGAACAGAAAGTGAAAAGAAATCCCTGCCCCAGCTCTGAGGTGGCAAAAAGGAAGCAAAAATGTGACAAGGCCCTCTCAGGCAACATCAAACTAACAGAGGGCAGGGGACTCATGAAGCATCAGACTGGTGGCTTCTCATCTCCTGTAGCAGCGAGGCTGGCACTCAGGAAACAAAAGCGAGGTTAAGGTGCCTGCTGTCAAGGGGGCCAGGAGAGGGGCTTGTGAGGGAGCTGAGTCTCCTGTCCTGGGAAGGTGCACACACAGACCAGTGCAGCAGAATAGTTTCCTGGCAGGGAACAGTGTCTGCCTGGCCCAAGAGGTGGGGCTGGCTCCCCTACTTCCGAAGTGCTATCTGCCGGGTCAGGGGCTGGGCTCTGAGACATAGAGGACAGGTGGGTCTGGAAGGCAGGTACCCAGGGAGAGCAAAGGCCCACAAATGCTGCTGGAGGAGATGGGCAAGCTGGTGAGATCCGAGACCAGGGACTGCAAGGCAGAAGTGACGCTCAGGCCCGTAAGGGAAGCGTGGCTCACCTGGGCAGGCAGAGCTGAGCCCTGAGTGTGCCAGGGCATGAAGGCGGGCGTGGTCCTGGGAAGCTGCGGTTGGCTCTGACTCTGGGGCTGTGACTCAGCACCTGTACTGTCTGGGATTTCCTCTATGGGCAACCCCTCTCCAAGCATCAAACCAGCATGATGTTGGAGGACTCATTCCTAAGGCTGGAACAACTAGAAAAGCTCTGAACCACCTGTCCTGAGGCCTGGCTTTGGGCTCAGGACCTGATTCTTCAGCATTTGTCCCCCAGGGCTGGCCTGGATCACTCATCCCCAGGGTGAGGTGGTTGTGCCTGGACAGTTTTACAAGGTGATTTGTTAGGGAAAGGGACACTGTTATAATTTGGATATTATTTTGAGCATCCCCCAAAGGCCAACATGTTAAAGACTGGGTCCCCAGACTTCTACAAGAATGGTGCTCAGAAGCTTGGAACTTAAGCCAATTACGGTGTATGGAGGAAGGGCCTGGGGTCAGGCATTTAGCCCAGTGACTGCTGCTTGGGGTGCCTGGATATTCTTCAGAGTCCCCGGGTTTGAGTTATGGCTCTGTTCCCCCTCCCAGCTTTCTGCTAAAGAAGGCCCTGGGAGGCTGCAGGTGATGGCCCAACTAACTAGGTAAGTACCTGCCACCCATGTGGGATCCCTGGTTTGGTTTGTGCTCCTGACTCCCAGCCTTGCTCTAGCCCAAGGGCTTACAAGGGAAAAGGAGTCCAGGTTCCTCTCCCATCCCCACCCCTCCTCTAGGACAAAGGATTTGCTAAGTGTAAATTAGGAAATTCCACCCCAGGTTTGCTAGCAAAGGGGCTTCCCCCTAGTGTACCTGCCTTAGAGGAGAGTGTAGGGGTTTTTAGTGTTATCAGGCCAGGCAACCCATTTGATGCTGAGAAGGGGGCTTTCCCATGGAAGGAAGGGCTGGGACCACCTGGAAAGTTATCAGGGTCTGGGCAGGACTTTGAAGTGTGGATGCTGGGCTTCTATAGACGCTGGTTTCCCCAGGCTCCTCTCTCACACACATAAGCTAATTCCTAACTTCCTACCTAACATCCCTGCCTTTCAGAGACATAAAGTAAATAATGAGAAACAGGGCCTTTGGGAAGTAATGAGGCTGGATTATGTTGTTAGGATGGCGCCTGTGGTGGATTTGTCAGGAGGCATAGAGAGGCACACTTCGTTCTTGCTATGCGAGAGGCCTTGGGACTATGCCTGCAAGAAGTACATCTTCAACAGCCTCATCTTGGACTGTGATCCTCTAGAGCCATGAGCCCAAATCAACCTTCCTTCATGAGTAGTTTGTCTGAGGTCTCGTTACAATGGGGCTGGCTGGCTAATGCAGATGCTAAGAGGGCAAACTACAGTGTCCAGGATTCTGCCCAGAGGGGCGTGGCTCCAGATTGCTACGTGGCAGTGAGTGGGTGGGGGTGCAGGACTCTGCTCCAAGAGCAAAGGGACTAGGAGTCTTCCTTCCCTGAAGCCTGATGCACAGCAGAGCTGGACCTGAGACAGCTGGAGAATCAATGCCTGGGTTTGCATCACAGGTCCCAGGTGACACAGACTGCCTCTTCTGGGAAGGTTCTGCCATCTTTGTTCTGGCATTGGATTCCCTGCCAGTCACAGCGCTCCAGATATCATGCCGATTTCCAGGAAACTGGTGGCTTCCTGGGCAGGGAGCTGTTACTGGAATACATGCTGTGGGCAGGGCCTGGGCACAGCCCTGGAAGCTGGTGTGTGACTGTGCATGTAAGCAGCAGACCAGGGTGGGCAAAGAACCCCGCACAACTCTGGGAATATGGCATCTGTGAGCTCTGGGGCTCAGCAACCACATACAGGGATGTGAATGCTGCTTTCCCAGGCACAGACAGGTGGGCGCCAGGCAGAAGCAGGTCCCCAATCAGACTCCCGGTCTGGTGTCTGTTTCATGTGTCCAAGGGGCCTCCAACACAGAATTTGCTTCCTGGATAGGGGGAGAAAGTTCTTGGGATCATTCCTGGTTGTGCATAAAGGGAAAAGGGACGGGGCAGAGCCCATAGCAGCATCAGCTTGGAGGCAAAGGAGGATGGGGAGGCTTTAAACTGTGGCTCTCCCAGATTCAGTGAGACTGGCCTGGAGGGGTGCTGCAGATGCCACTGGCTCCCTGCCCTGGCTGAACTCACTGTTCAGCTCTCAAAGGTGAGACCACAAGGCCCAGGCATATGTGTGCGTGCCTCAGCCCTCCTGGGCACCCGATGTATGTGCCCTGGCCTCAGCTTGAGCAGGGCTTGTCAGCATCTCTGTGGTCACAGGCCATTCCACAGAGACCGATCCTCCCCTGGGGCGCTTACACAAGTCCTCTCTAATGGGTAGGGGAAATTCGGGGGGCAGGGCTAGTAGGCTGGGGGGGACGTCATGCTGTTGTCACCACTCATTCTAACCAGTAAGGCTTCACCCCTCTCCACATCTTGACACTGCCCCTCTCTGGGACACTCCCCAGGCCCTCTTTCATCTCTCAGGGGCTCTGGTGGACAGCACTGTATTCAGGTCACCTTCCCAGGGTCAGCTTCTCAATGTCCTTCTCCCAAGCCAAGTTTTGGCTTGAAATAGGCCAGTTTCCTAATTTGTCATCCTTGATCATACAGCTGCTTTCAGCCCATATGATTATTTTTTGTAGAATCAGAATTTTGAAAAAATTACATTTATTTATTTGCGAGGCAGAGAAAGGAAGAGCTTGTGCGCACTCTGTCTTTCTCTCTGCCTTGGTTCTGCAGCCCAGGTCCTTCTGCCATGACAGTGTTTGGCTTAATCACAGCCACATGGGCAAGCAGAGGAGTTGGGAGTCACAGAGTCTTGACTCTGAGGGTCTGTTGCCCAAGGGTGGTGCTGCCAAGCCTCTCCAAAAGGCCTCTGTTCCTGGTTCTAGAAGATGTTGAGGGCAGCCCAGGAGCCCTAGAGAAGCTTTATTATGGAAAGACTTGTGGGAAAAGCTTTGAGAAAAGACCTATTTTCTGAAACACTGTGTCTGAGAACAGTGTTGTGATGACTTTGCTGAAATGTCAATATAAATATAAAATACAAGGGGTGCATGTTTGGCCTCGTGATTAAGTCACTAGCTAATAGAAATCTGCGGGAGGAATAAGAGGGGTGGGAGTGTGGGAAGGATCACCATTTTCCTAAAGTTGTAATTATGAAATGTATGAAGTTTGTAACTGTAAAGCTGTATAGTTCTACATACATAGTTCCTATGGACTGACTTCTAAGGGTACAGTTTCAAAATTTGCCATGGGACCCCAAATCCCCTTCAGCTGGGTAGTAAAAATACCATCTTGAGTTTAAAGTGATCACGTGGATAGGATTAAGGGTCTGGTAATAATAATAATAAAATTACAAAGGAGTGAATGCTCCAACATGTGGAGCAGTACATACAACCAACTCATAGAATGACAATTGCTTTAAATAGCACTCTGACCTCAGAATCAGCTCTTTAGGCATCTTGTCTGGCTGAAAAGCCCATGAGAGCATTTCTGGCATGGAAAGCCAACACACTGTGGCAAAAAAAATGTCCTATATGAAGGACCTTAGTGAGCGAGACACCAGTGGAAAGAAGTGGTCATCAAAGAAGGAGATATTTCTCTCTGAAGGGAGGAGAGAACTCCCACTTTGCTTATAGCCTTGTCTAAATACTGATGGAGTTTGTGGATTTAAAAGGCTTCCATAGCCTAGGCAGCTCATGTCAAGAGCTTTAGGTGTGGGCTGGTGCTGTGACGTAGCAGGTAAAACTGCCACCTGCAGTTCCGGCATCCCACATGGGCACCAGTTCAAGTCCCAGCTGCTCCACTTTCCATCTAGCTCCCTGCTAATGTGCCTGGAAGGGCAGTGGAAGATGGTGCTTGCTACCTACATCAGAAACTCAGATGGAGTTCCAGGCTCCTGGCTTCGGCCAGGCCCAGCCCTGGCTGTTATGGTCATTGGGGAATGAACCAACGGATAGCCAATCTCTCTTTCTTTCTCTCTTTAACTCTGCTTTGAAACTAAATAAATAAATATTTTTAAAAAAGAGTACCTGGTTTCGAATCCTGCCTCTGCTTTCAATTCTAGCTTCCTGCTAATGTGCAACCTGGGAGGCAACAGGATGCTGTTGTGGGCATTTGGGAAATGAACAGTGGATACAAGATCTCTTTCTCTCTTTCTCTGTCTTCCTGCCTTTCAGATAAGTATAAATAAATAAGAATTTAAAACAGAATTTCTAGATTTTTTTTTTAAAGAAGAAACATCAATTACTGGGGTCAGAAGTGTTATTTACCACAACATGAAGCTGGTGTTGAATGAGAGTGTGGTTCTGGTTATGTTTTTATGAAGTATTTATAGTTCTTAAGGCCAGTGTGGCAGTGCAAAGGGTTAGGCTACTGCTTGTGATGCCAGCATCCTGTGCAGCAGTGTGAGTTCAAGTCCCAGCTGCTTGGTTTTGGATCCAGCTCCCTGCTAATGCACCTGGGGAGGCAGAGGAAGATTGCCCTTGCCACTCATGTGGGAGACCAGGATGGAGTGGCAGGCTCCTGGCTTTTGTCAGGCCCGGCCCTGGCTGTCTCAGTCATCTGGAGAGTGAACCAGTGGATGGAAGGTCTTGGCCACTCTCTCTCTCTTTCTCTCTGCTGCTCTGCCTTTCAGATAAATAAAGAAAACTTTTAAAAAAGTATTTTGTGCTTTAGAATTTTTTTGGAGACATTTATTTATTTGAAAGTCAGAGTTACACAGAGAGAGGAGAAGCAGAGAGAGAGAGAGAGAGAGAGAGGTCTTCCATCTGATGGTTCACTCCTCAGATGGCTGCAATGGCCAGAATTGTGCTGATCTGAAGCTAGGAGCTTCTTCCGGGTCTCCCATGTGGGTGCAGGGGCCCAAGGACCTAGGCCATTTTCTTACTGTTTTCCCAGGCCATAGCAGAGAGCTGGATCAGAAGTGGAGCAGCCGGGTCTTGTACCGGCGCCCATATGGGATGCTGGCGCTTTAAGCCAGGGTGTTAACCTGCTGCGCCATAGCGCCAGGGCCCCAATTTTTTTTTAAGTTAAATAAACTGTAGGAGAGGAGAGCGACCTTTTGGCGCTCAGATTGCAGGGAAGTCACAAAGGCTAGAGAGCCAAACCTGGGCTTTGAAAGCTTCCTCCACCACGAAACACCCATTGTTTCCATCACCTGCAGAGCCAGTCCCTGGGGGTGTGAACAGCAAGGGCCTATTCTTTTGGCCTTTGCTCTGGCTTTGCAAAGGACCTTTGATGATGGAGAAGGCAGAGCCTCAACACAGGAAGGGAACCAGGAATCCTGAGAGTGATGGGGCCACATTCAGGTTCTTATATCATGTGTGGCCCCAGGGAGCTAGGCTACACCTCTGGAAGGTTCTACCACCTCGCAACTGCCTCACTGTGGAGACCAAGCCTCTAACACATGGGCTTGTGGGAGTATTCAACAATGAAGCAATTCATGAGAGCAAACAGAATTTGGCCCAACATTTAAAATAATTAAACATAATCACACAACTCTGTTAGCTTAGCACAGGGAAACAAATGATTTTGGGCTGTAGAGAGCCAGCTGCTAAAGGCACAGGGAAGCTCTAGTCTTATTGGTCTCCTTGGGTTTGTTGTCCCCTCTTCAAGGTGCACACCAGTTACCTTTGTGGCAGAGGCCAACACATCCACAAAGGCCTTGATTTAAGAATCTCCAGTGGCCAGCGCTGCTGTGCAGCAGATTAAGCCACTGCCTGCAGTGCCGGCATCCCATATGGGCACCTGTTTGAGTCTTGGCTGCTCCACTTCTGATCCAGCTCTCTGCTATGGCCTGGGAAAGCAGCAGAAGATGGCCCAAGTCCTTGGGCCCCTGTACCCATGTGGGAGACCTGGAAGAAGCTCCTGGCTCCTGGCTTTGGATCAGGGCAGTTCCGGCAGTTGCTGCCAATTGGGGAGTGAACCAGCAGATGGAAGACCTCTCTCTCTCTGCTTCTGCCTCTCTATAACTCTGCCTTTCAAATTAATAAATCTTTAAAAATTAAAAAAAAATAATCTCCAAGGTGGGCAGGCATCTAGTCCAGAGGTTAAGATGCCTGCAGCTCACATAGGAATGCCTGGGTTTGATTCCTGTCTCTAGTTCCTGACGCCAGCTTCCAGCCAACGCAGATGCTGAGTGATGGCTGAGTAGTTGGGTACCTGCCACTGACACAGGAGACCTGGATTGAGTTCCAAGTTCCTAGCTTTGACCCTAGCCCAGCCCCAACTATGAAGGCATTGAGGGAGTAGACCAGCATGCATTCTCCTCGCTGAGAGAGAGAGAGAGAGAGAGAGAGAGAGAGAGAGAGAGACTCAAGGCCTTCGATGCATTCCCCTCTCTTGGACCCTGCAGCTTTTGCACTGAAGTCGGGGGAGAGGCAGGAATAAATGTCCCATGTGCGCACCAGCCTCGTGCTTACCTGTCTCATCCCTGCCGCTGTCTCTGCAGGTGGGCGCAGACCCCAGGAACCTCTTTCTCATTTCTGGACAGCTGAAGAGGCAGCTCCACGGGGTGCTGTGCCCTTATGAAGAACCCTTCCCTGGGGTCTGCAGGATGCTACCTCTGCCTACTTTGGAGATGTGACCTGTGGGAGTGTGACCTGCGGTGTTGGCAAAGAATGGGCTGTTTATGGTGGTGGGGAGATGATGAGCTGGAGTTGTGTCTGGTCCTGGGGCCTGGGCTGTGGCTGGCCTACCCGATCTGCTTTAGAACTAGCTTTCCACTCTGGTTCAAAAAGGACAGGAGGTCATGAAAAGGAAGTGGTGTCTGTGTGTGCATGTATCACGGAGACGATGTCTCCCCAGCCACTTTGTGGTGGGGAGTGGGTGGCACCTTGGGCAGAGGCAGTAGCATACATGGCCCACCCTGAGAAACTGGGACTCCAATTTCCTGATTTAGGTTCCAGCTGCAAGAAGATTTTAGGGTAGCAGACACAAGGTGGGGGCTGCCAAAAATGCTACAAGGTGAAGGCCCACAGAGGGGGCTCTCCAGGAGCTCTCGGAGGGCCACACAGCCCCTGTGCCTAGTCTGATTCATTCCTTGGCTCAGTGTGCAAGCCGCCTAGAACATGGCTCTGTACTATGCTCACTGGGTTTGTAAGAAGGAGCATCCGGGCAGGGAACCCAGAGGAGGCGGCTTGGGGCAGATGGCTCTCGTTTCTCTACTGTTTTTGACTCTGATTCCCGAGAAAGGACTAGGAGAGGACATTGGGCTCAGGAGGGATTTTGGTGCCATCAGCTGTGCCAGATTCTTGGAAGAAAGAGGGGTGCTTGTGAGGTAGCCCCGCAGCCTTCCCTTCCAGTTTCCTGCTGTGTGGGGTTGCTAGGAACCATAGCAAATCCTGCCTGTGGCAAGTGCTGGCCCCGAGCTTCTCCATACACTGTAGCCCGAGTAGACAGTGCGCACTGAAGAAACAGGGAACTCTTCATCTCCTCATCACCACCCCATGTTCCCAGCCTTCCAGCTCCTCCCCATGGCGGGTGCCATTATCATGTGTCAATTAAAAATTTAGAAGACATTCCAGGAAATGGAGATGCCAACTACACATATACATCATGTATGGGTAATGAAGTGTCACACTGTACTACACAAAAATACACAATAAAACAAGCGAGCACCTGTGAGGAGCAAGAGTCAACATCAGATGGTCACCAAATTCCATTTTTTTGTCCCTACGAACAAGGGCCACGACCCACCTTTCCTTTCAGGAGCCTGGGGCCACACCACATCCACTCGTGAGCTGGCTATCCAGGATTCTGTTCTCATCTTTCCTATTGAATGCATCCACATTTGTCCTGGCCAGGCCTGCCTTCTTTCTGGAATGACTGGTAATGCTCATATTTGGTCAGAGGCTCCAGCCAACAGTGGCTGCACTCCAGGGCAGTGACTCCCGGCTGCTCTCGAGCTAGGCCAGGCTCACCTCCATGCATTTGTTCCTGGTCTTCCCCACCTTGCTGCTACTGTTATTTCTTCAGAGAGCAGCACGGTGCCCTTAGGATCAACTTTGTGGGTGGTCCCCAAAGTCAGAAAAACTTCTGATGGGCCAACACACCAAGGGGGGGTTAAAGACAGCTGGAATGTACCTTGGAGGCTTCTTGTAGCAAGTGGAGAACAGCCAGCCAGGACTGTTCCCTTTCACCTCTTGTGGATGATTCCAGGCTAAGGAAGTCTCCCTTAGCATATGCACTGAATAAACTTGGGGCACCGAAGCATCTGAATGATTTGGGCCTGGAGGCCACAGACCCCAAGCTACTTGGTCAGCTGTGCCAAAAGCCAGAGTCCAGGCAGGCCGCAGCAGGTTGCCAGGGAAACAGGATCACTCTGAGGTGGAGGATCTCTATTTTAAAGAGCAGGTGTCTCATCAAGGGGCCCCTTGAGCAAGGTTTTCAAGAGCAACTTCTTTTTGGCACCAGGTGGCCTCAGACATTTTCTCAAGTGCTAGCTAGCAGTTGATGGCCGAGTCAAAAAAAATATGGAGGACTGAAAAAAAAGCACAAACTGAGAGACTGTATGCTTTCAACAACTTGCACATGCTAGACAGAACAGCTTGCCAGTACACCACGATCTCGTCTCACCGAAAAATGACTTAGCAAATACATTCTGTATTTACATTAAACACTTATCTGAGAGGCAGAGATAAAGACACAGCTCTCAGCCACTGGCTCACTCTCCAGATATCTGCAATACCTGGGACTGGGAACTCAATCCAGGTCTCCGTGTGGGCCAGGAACCCAACCACTGGAGCCTCCACCTGCTGCTCCCCAGGGTCTGCACGGGCAGCAAGCTGGAGTCAAGAGCTGGAGTAGAGTATTGATTTCAGCCACTCTGATATGGGAACAGAGGTCTCAACTAATGGGTTAAATGCTTGCCCTTACCCTGTATCTTCTAAAAAATATATTTACTGCACGTGAAATGGCCTATTCTCCTTTTGGGTCAGCTGTTACCATCTTAACAACAAACAACACAAAACTCTCCTCCTTCTTGCTCTCCACCCCCCTAAATATTTTTCCCTTTCAAGAACAGTCTATCATTGCTGGACAAAATCAGCTTGAGGATGGCTGCTGGGGGAAAGGCCTAGACACATCTGGGCAGGGTCAGGATCCCACATGGAGCTGCTGGTCAACCACATCCCTACCACCCTCCTACTCAGGAGTGGGGGTGGGGCGGAGGGTAGTGGAGAGCCTTACCTCTTGGCTGACCTCCAGAGCCACTGAACATGGACTCCTACTGAGCTCAAAGGAACTCTGGCATTTTATATACATATATATGTAAATATATCCTTGTTTCTGCTATCCTTCAAAGACTTAAATCTGAGAGAACGGCAAGATGGCGGAATAGGAAGGAGCACATTGATAGTTCAGCAAGACACACAGGTTAATAAAAGTGGAGACACTGCAGGGTCAAGGAAGAGTAGGGGAAGAAACAGCAGCGGAAATTCTTCCGGAACTAGTGATTCACAGTGGACCTGCGTGGAGAGCGTGGGAGCCCAAGTTCGGGACACCAGCGGCAGACTAAACGCACCAGCGCTGGAACGCGAGGTGAGCCGAATCTCAATAGCCTGAGACACCAGCGGGCAAGCAGAAAGAGGAGACTAGAGGGAACGAGGCTTGAAACTCCGTGGGGAAAAGTTCACCAGGCTAACTAGAAGAGAGATAGGAAAAAAATAAAAAAAGTGACCGATACGGACACGAGTTTCTCTCTCTCCGCTCACCTCTCAAAGGCGAGCAAGACAGAGCAGGTGCCATTTTGCACATACGTCATAAGCAGGGCGACCTCAGGTCTGCACCAGCCCTGAGCCTAGCAGAAAAACCTGACTCTGGGGGGAGGGGTGAAATAACAGAAGATTAGGATCTAACTTGGCAATCCAGTGGGAGACTGCAGGAGAATTGGAGCCCACAAGGAGGGCAGCAGAGATTCCCTGTGTGGTCCTTGGGAAAGAGCTTCTGATCTCTGGCTCCTGTGGGTATATCATTTACCTGCTAACTACCTCCAATTACATTCAGCTGTGCGGAATTACTTCCCTTTTGAAGCAAAAAAAAAAAAAGAAAGAGATTTACCATGCCTAACCTGGGAGTGTCATCTTTGACACACCCTTAACCCTGAGGAACCAAACCCAGCTCTCAGTCCACACTTATCTCAAGCCTCTAAGGCTCCACCGAAAGCAGACAGTCCACTTAATATAGAGCCATAGTGTAACAAGAAAAAACACCACAGTGAAGAAACCAAATATCTCCAACATGCCACACAACAAACGCAAAAACCGAGGTAACAAGAACAAGGAAGACACTATGATGCCCCCAAATGAAAAAGACACCCCAATTCAAGATTATGAAGATGATGAGATCGAAGAAATGCAAGATACGGATTTCAAAAAATTGATAAGAACATTAAGAAGTTCTCAAAAACAAATTCTTGAACTACAGAAATCCTTAATGGACAAGATAGAAAATCTCTCTCATGAAAATGAAATATTAAGGAGGAATCAAAATGAAATGAAATAACTAGTAGAACAGGAAACTGTGATAGTGACAAAAAACCACACTGAAATGAAGAACTCAATAGATCAAATGACAAACACATTAGAGAGCCTTAAAAACAGAATGGGCAAAGCAGAAGAGAGAATATCAGACTTAGAAGACAGAGAACAGGAAAGGAAACAGGCAAACCAAAGAAAAGAAGAAGAAATTAGAAATCTAAAAAATATTGTCGGGAATCTACAGGATACTATTAAAAAACCTAACATTCGGGTCCTAGGAGTTCCTGAAGGCATGGAGAGGAAGAAAGGATTAGAAGGCATTTTCAGTGAGATACTAGCAGAAAATTTCCCAGGTTTGGAGAAGGACAGAGGCATCTTAGTACAGGAAGCTTATAGAACCCCTAATAAACATGACCAAAAGAGATCCTCACCACGACACATCGTAATCAAACTCACCACAGTGAAACATAAAGAAAAGATTCTAAAAGGTGCAAGAGAGAAACGTCAGATCACTCTCAGAGGATCTCCAATTAGACTCACAGCAGACTTCTCATCAGAAACCCTACAAGCTAGAAGGGAATGGGGAGACATAGCCCAGGTACTAAGAGAGAAAAACTGCCAGCCCAGAATATTATATCCTGCAAAGCTCTCATTTCTGAATGAAGGTGAAATTAAGACTTTTCATAGCAAACAGAAACTGAAAGAATTTGTTGCCACTCATCCTGCCCTGCAAAAGATGCTTAAAGATGTGTTACACACAGAAACACAGAAACATGGTCACCAATATGAAAGAAGGTAAAGGAAGGAAACCTCACAGCAAAAAATCACAGAAAGCAAAATTTCTCTTTGTCATAGAATTAAACTCTGATGCTTTGTTAAAGCAATGTGTTAAAGTAATCTAAAAACAAAAAGCAATTCAAATCAATTGGCAATCTACAAAAAGAGTTAAAGATTTTAAAAGCTATTATTAGAATTGCTATATTGGTCTATTATGCTATGTTATATGTGTGTACATATTGTATGTCCACATAGGAAATTTTATTAAGAGTTTTATTTTAAATGGCTTATAGATAAGATTGTCCATAAATTTAAGCTGCTAAAATCAATCAAAGATACATTTTAATTCGTGTGACCTGAATCTGTGTATCATATGTTTTAAACTTGTTGGTAGAAAGAAACTAAAAACATTTTAGATGGTTGTGCTTAAGTTTACTGGCTAAACAAACTACACCATGTTAGATATTTAAGAGGTGTTTTCAAATACATGATTCTTAAAATTTATAGAAGGCATTGGACCTTCTGGTAAATGTTTTCTTAAGTTGTAATCTAATGGTTGAAACGGTTTGCTAAGTATTCAGGTAACATTGCTATTGTCAGCAAGCGATCTAGGACTTGCTCCCTCATTTCTCTATTCTAAGCCCAACTTATTCTTTCATTTCTCTATTCTCTTCCAGGTAGGAAACTAATTCTATTATGAAGGAATCTGTAGAACGCACAATTTAATCTTTAGACCTTATAAAAGAGATGGCTAACATTTTTCTGTAATAGCATAGCCAAAATAAGAACTTAAATAATAATCTCATAGCTAGATTCACTTCGCCATCAGCGAAGTATACAGTAAGTAGAAAAAACCTCCCTTTCAGACCAAAGGGAAAGAAAGTTTTAAAGTGAGAATATAATTTTCCTCATGGGCATTGTCTACCTTAGAAAAACTTCTACAGAACATGCCTGTGACTATAGACTTGTAGTTCAGGCCACTGAAGATTAGAGATGGGATACAGGCACTCCCTTGACTTGCATCCTCTGGCCTGCTTTAACACAAACCAGGAGGAAAAGAAAGCTAGGCATCAGAAGCAATGGGCGGCAGGCCTATTACTGGCTGATCTGTACAGTGATCTGCCCTCAAGGAGACCCAACAGGCCAGTCCACTGCAGTGGCTTTCAATGTGGTAAGCATGGGCTTCAGCAGAAGTCAGCTTGTGAAGAGCCCTGGCAGCTCTGCCAAGAGTTGGATCACTGGAAATGGACCTGCCCTGGAGTCGAAGGATGCCCAGGTCAGAGCCACAGATCTTATTGGCTCTAAGCTGAAAAGCCCTTCACTCAGCCCAACTTCCAAAGTGACCACTGCAGCTGAGGGTATGGTCAAGTAGGGTCAGCAACATTGCAGGCAGAACTGTAAATTTCTTGTTAGAGATGCCCCCTGCCTTTACCTGGCCAGCTCTCCTCCCAGGCCAGCCAAGTAATGTAAATCAACAGAGTGCCTTCCCCTAGGAGGTTCACACCTCCCTTAGGATATACCCCATGTGAAGAGATAGATAGGTCTGGGCCTCTTAACTTACAAGGCCTAAAGCCCAACAGATTATTATCAAGCCCCTTCTATCAGGTTCTATTTGCCTCTCAATCAGAAAACTTAATTGTAGCTTAGACAGCACCTTTCTTAGCTCCTCTAATAATGACTCTGTCCTTTGTTCTAGGCCCTGTCTAGCATACTTGGGCCTCATTCCTTTGTAATCATAACCTCTACTCTACCACCAATGGCTCTACTCCCAACCTGTGTGTACTGATGGTCCTCTTCCCCACTTAATGCTGTATAACTGTTCAAACCTGGTAAATGCCACTCTTAGGATCATTGGTTACTATCCTCACTCTGTCTTTTATGCCCTTGTCTAAATATGATCAGAGTCGGCAAACTTGGAAGGCTTCCATAGCCTTGGCAACTCATGACAAGAGCCTAGGGTGGTTACTGGCGCCATAAACTAGAGTGTCAATTTGTTGGGTCAACAACAAGAGCCACTGTGCACTTGCTCCTCATGTGGGATCTCTGTCCTTAACGTGCTGTACATTTTGATTTAATGCTATAACTAGTACTCAAACAGTATGTTTCACTTTGTGTTTCTATGTGGGTGCAAACTGTTGAAATCTTTATACTAAATTGATCTTCTGTATATAAAGAGAATTGAAAATGAATCTTGATGTGAATGGAAGGGGAGAGGGAGCGGGAGAGGGGAGGGTTGTGGGTGGGAGGGAAGTTATGGGAGGGGGAAGTCATTGTAATCCATAAGCTGTACACTGGAAATTTATATTCATTAAATAAAAGTTAAAAAAAAAAAGACTTAAATCTTGGAAAGAAAATCTGCCTGGAGCTGCATGTACTTTCAGAGTTGGAAAATATTTCATGCAGCAAATCTGGAGAGTACTAAAATCAACTGTAAACTAGTGGTTACAAAGTGACAGCTTCAGCTTTAAAAAATGGCTTTACTGGAACTTGAAGTCTTAACACTGCTGGGAGAGGTGAGTAGGGGATCATTGTGCAGGGAAGTGGGTTACTTTAAAGATTTATTGATTTATTTTAAAGGCAGAGAGAGAGAGAGAGAAAGAGAGAGAGGTATCTTCCATCTGCTGGTCCATTCTCCAAATGGCTGCAATAGTCAGGGCTGGTCCAGGCTGAAGCTAGGGACTAGGAACTCCATCCTGGTCTCCCACATGGTTGCAGGAGCCCAAATATCTGTGCCACCCTCAGCTGCCTTCCCAGGCACATTAGCAGGGAGCCGGATCAGGAGCAGAGGCTAGATTCACAGCAGTAGCTTAAACTGCTGGGCCACAATGTGGGCCCCAGGGCAGTGGATGTGTGAAGTTGCTCTGCACATCTTCCTTTCTAGTAACTGTAAGCAGCAATGTGTGCTTTGCTAGATGCAGGGATGCTGAGGCTGACTACTGTTGCATCCCTTGCAAGTCACTTCTGAAACTGCTTCCTTGTTCAGAGTTTAGCAGGAACTACAAGGAAATGGAGACAGCTCTGCCGCTTGGCTGACTATGGTGGCATTTGAGAGAAGGGAGTTTGGGAAAGTCACGCAGGCAATGAAGGCCCTTCCCCAAGTCCAATTTTATGGGAAGATTGGGGTGTGTGGAGGAGATGTAGAACACCCTCCTTGCCACCCGGAATGAGATAGAATGAAAATAGACGGCCTCATCAGAAGACAGGAGAAGCGAAGTCAGAGCTGTGATCGCTGCTATGTTGCAACTTCTGGACAAAGTGAAGAATAAGATAGGTTCCTTGGTCCTTTGCAGCTGGAATAAAGGTTTGAACTGAGGCACAGTGTGGATTCTCATGGAAACTCCAAGGTCAGCATGGACCCCTGGCCTATACCACCCTCAGGATCCTTGAGGAGTTGCTGGGCCTCTGTTCTGTCTACACTGACCCCTCCTCGCCAGGAGTTGGCTGGCGGGCCCCTTCTGCACTGATCTGGCACTAACAGTGGAATTTTCCAGACTGGCTGAGAGCTGATTTTTTTTTTTTTTTTTGACAGGCAGAGTAGATAGTGAGAGAGAGAGACAGAGAGAAAGGTCTTCCTTTGCCATTGGTTCACCCTCCAATGGCAGCCGCGGCTGGCGCACTGCAGCTGGCGCTCCGCGCTGATCCGAAGGCAGGAGCCAGGTGCTTCTCCTGGTCTCCCATCGGGTACAGGGCCCAAGCACTTGGGCCATCCTCCACTGCACTCCCTGGCCACAGCAGAGAGCTGGCCTGGAAGAGGGGCAACAGGGATAGAATCCGGCGCCCCAACCGGGACTAGAACCCGGTGTGCTGGCGCCGCAAGGTGGAGGATTAGCCTAGTGAGCCACGGCGCCGGCTGAGAGCTGATTCTGTCACTGGACAAGCGCCACAGCCCCCCGGTTTTCCATTAGTGGCTCAATGAGCTATACACAGCCAGCATCCGGCTGACCCATGAGAAAGGAACAGTTTGGCATAAGGAGCTGGGCCTGGTGCTTATTCTCTGCTGCCCTGGGAAGATTCTGGGGTGGGTGGGGAAAGGAAGGCTGGACTCACAGCACTGTGAGACCAGCCTAACCCACCAGCTGCTGCAGCACTTGCCTGGATTTCAGGCAGGGCTGGTCACAAGGTCCCCGCCCTACACGGTGCTAGCCAGCCAGAGGACTTCCCCCTAATTTTCTTTAGTGAGCATGCCCACAGAAGAGAAAAGCAGCACAAAACCGAGAAAGATGACAGGTAATGCAGAGGCAGGATTCCTAGAGTGGCATCTTTGCCTTGCCTCCAACTGTGCTGAGATCAATCTCCACACTGGCAGGGCCAAGGAGTCAGGCTCTAGTGGCCCAGCAAAGCCAGGGAGTGGCACAATGACAGGAGCGGGGAGAAAAAAGCAGCAAGCGAGGACCCACTAGGGTCTGGAGCTGCTCCGATTCCAACGGGGTCAGCAGCACTGTGAAAAGGACAATATTTGAGCCGGCGCCGCGGCTCACTAGGCTAATCCTCCGCCTTGCGGCACCGGCACACCGGGTTCTAGTCCCGGTCGGGGCACCGATCCTGTCCCGGTTGCCCCTCTTCCAGGCCAGCTCTCTGTGTGGCCAGGGAGTGCAGTGGAGGATGGCCCAAGTCCTTGGGCCCTGCACCCCATGGGAGACCAGGAGAAGCACCTGGCTCCTGCCATCGGATCAGCGCGATGCGCAGGTCGCAGCGCGCCTACCGCGGCGGCCATTGGAGGGTAAACCAACGGCAAAAAAAGGAAGACCTTTCTCTCTGTCTCTCTCTCTCACTATCCACTCTGCCTGTCAAAAAAAAAAAAAAAAAAAAAAAAAAAAGGACAATATTTGTGTAATACAAATATCTGGTCAGTATTGGGCAGAGGCCCATTTTGTCACCCCCATGTACAGGTACAGGTGATCAGTGTCTTTAGCAGAGATATAGAAATGAAGTTGCTCCTTTATGAGAATTTTTAAATGCTGACAGCAGGTGCCCCTGCAGGCTTGGGTGCTGGGGGAGGCCTAGCACCTAGGAATTAACCGATGGGTGATGGGCGCAGGAGGCAGAGCTGCAGATCACGTGAGGATAACGGTGAGGTGGTGTTTGCAATCGGTGCCCAAGGAGGGCTTCAGGCCTGGCGCTTGCCTGTGCACAGGAGCCACCACTGAGCTAGACGGGAGACAGCCACGTGGCGGGGCAGATGTAGGTGAGTGCAGGGCTGCGGGGAGTGGGGCTGTGACTGGCCAACCCCATCGCGCCTCTTGTAGGAGCAGCCCCATCTTCTTCTCAGGCACCCCAGGAAACCACATATGGAGATCCAAAGATGTCTCCCCACAGAAGGACTAAAAGACAAGTTCGGAAGGTGGCAGAGATGGAAAGAATTTCCTGAGGGACTGTGGGCAACAGAGACCTTGCTGAGGGTGGTGCCGCTCAGCCTGGGCACCGCAGGAGCCCAGGGGAAGGGAAGGGAACCGTGCAGGTGCGAGAGGCCTGGAAGGGTGCTGGAGAAGATGGAAAAGGCGGGGTGAAAAAGTCACATGCCTCAAAGACACCCCCCAGGAGTCCTGGGAACCCCCAGGAGATGAAGAGGCGAGGAAAACAGGCAGCTCCGGGGCCACAAGAAACCCAGCCTCAGACTTGCAGAAACGCGCGGGCCGCCGGGATGGCACTGAACGCCACCTAGAAAAGGAAGCCGTAAGAAATGAAAACACTGCATGGTTTTCAAAACATTTTCGCATCAAAACGAAGATATTTTAATTCAGTTTCTGGTGAACAGGATCCCAGTTTCATATTCTTGGATTTGATGCGCGTCAGCCCGTAGTCCTCATTGTCAGAAACCTAGCTTTTGTATGGACATTAGTCTCTCTCTCTTGGGTATGGAAAGAAACATTGTAGCCCTTTTAAAGGTTAGCCACTTAAATTCCATCTTATCTGGCCACTGAAGTTGCATTTAACCACTAAGGGTTTTCAAGTTTTACAGACTTACCCTGGTCCTAGGATTTCTGGGCTGTCATGCTCATCAGTTTCCTGCTTTTACCCCATTATTACAAATTAGTTAAGTATTACTTAGTGTATTTTAGGTGACCACTAAACCTAATACTTAAGGATGGGACTTCCTCTTTGACAGAACCAGGGAAGAAATTTCCAGACACATTATGTTGGCATACTGAAGAAATACACTATGCTAATGGCTGGAGAAACATCCTCCAAACTGAGTTTATGTGAAGTTAGTGAGTCTTTTTGTATTATCTCAAAAAAGTCCATGATTTATTTTTTCCCAGTGCCAACACAATTTGAACTAATCACTCAAGGTGGATACGTTTTTAAAGCCAGGTCAGCAGCAGCCCTATGGGGAAATCAAATGAAATACTTCTATTTATTTATTTATTTTTAAAGATTCGTTTATTTATTTGCAAGTCAGAATTACACATTGGCTGCAATGGCCAGAGCTGTGCCTATCCGAAGCCAGGAGCCAGGAGCTTCTTCTGGGTCTCCCACATGGGTGCAGGGGCCCAAGGACTTGGGCCATCTTCTGCTTTCCCAGGCCATAGCAGAGAGCTGGATCGGAAGTGGAGCAGCCAGGATTAGAACTGCTGCCCATATGGGGTGTCGGCATTGCAGGTGGCGGCTTTACCTGCTTTGCCACAGTGTTGGCCCCGAAATACTTTTAAATACACACTTTTGTTTTTCTTGAAAGATTTATTTATTTGAAAGAGTTACAGAGAGAGCGAGAGAGAGGAAAGACAGAGAGAGAAAGAGAGAGAGATATCTTCCATCCTCTGGTTCACTTCCCAGATGGCCACAACAGCTGGCGCTGGGCTGGTCCTGAAGCGAGGAGCTAGGAGCTTTTTCCAGGTCTCCCAAGTGGGTGCAGGGGCCCAAGGACTTGGGCCATCCTCTGCTGCTTTTCCAGGGCATTAGCAGGAAGCTGGATTGGAAGTGGGGCAACCGGGACTCGAACCAGCACCCATATGGGACGCTGGTACTGCAGACAGTGGCTTAACCTGCTCTGCCACAGCACTGGCCCCTTACATAAGCGCTTTAAAAAATGATCTGTTGAGGAGGCGACAAGATGGCGGAATAGGCAGGGAGCACACTTAGTCCGGGAGGAGAGAAAGTTTAATATAAGTGGAGATACTGCAGGGTCAAGGAAGAGTAGGGCATGAAACAGCAGAGGAAACTCTTCTGGAACTAGTGATTCACAGTGGACCTGCGTGGAGAGCGTGGGAGCCCAAGAGATGTACCACACCTAACCTGGGAGTGTCATCCTTGACACACCCTCAACCCTGAGGAACCAAACACAGCTCTCAGTCCACACTCATCTCAAGCCTCTAAGGCTCCACTGAAAGCAGACAATCCACTTAATATAGAGCCATAGTGTAACAAGAAAAAACACCACAGTGAAGAAACCAAATATCTCCAACATGCCAAACAACAAACGCAAAAACCAAGCTAACAAGAACAAGGAAGACACTATGACGCCCCCAAATGAAAAAGACACCCCAATTCAAGATTATGAAGATGATGAGATCGAAGAAATGCAAGAAGTGGATCTCAAAAAATTGATAAGAACATTAAGAAGTTCTCAAAAACAAATTCTTGAACTACAGAAATCCTTCATGGACAAGATAGAAAATCTCTTTCGTGAAAGTGAAATATTAAGGAGGAATCAAAATGAAATGAAACAACTAGTGGAACAAGAAACTCTGATAGTGACTAGAAATCATAATGAAATGAAGAGTTCAATAGATCAAATGACAAACACATTAGAGAGCCTTAAAAACAGAATGGGCGAAGCAGAAGAGAGAATATCAGACTTAGAAGACAGAGAACAGGAAAGGAAACAGGCAAACCAAAGAAAAGAAGAAGAAATTAGAAATCTAAAAAATATTGTCGGGAATCTACAGGATACTATTAAAAAACCCAACATTCGGGTTCTAGGAGTTCCTGAAGGCATGGAGAGGGAGAAAGGATTAGAAGGCATTTTCAGTGAGATACTAGCAGAAAATTTCCCAGGTTTGGAGAAGGACAGAGGCATCTTAGTACAGGAAGCTTATAGAACCCCTAATAAACATGACCAAAAGAGATCCTCACCACGACATGTTGTAATCAAACTCACCACAGTGAAACATAAAGAAAAGATTCTAAAAGGTGCAAGAGAGAAACGTCAGATCACTCTTAGAGGATCTCCAATTAGACTCACAGCAGACTTCTCATCAGAAACCCTACAAGCTAGAAGGGAATGGGGAGACATAGCCCAGGTACTAAGAGAGAAAAACTGCCAGCCCAGAATACTATATCCTGCAAAGCTCTCATTTGTGAATGAAGGTGAAATTAAGACTTTTCATAGCAAACAGAAACTGAAAGAATTTGTTGCCACTCATCCTGCCCTGCAAAAGATGCTTAAAGATGTCTTACACACAGAAACACAGAAACATGGTCACCAATATGAAAGAAGGTAAAGGAAGGAAACCTCACAGCAAAAGATCACAGGAAGCTCAATTTCTCTTTGACATAGAATTAAACTCTGATGCTCTGTTAAAGCAATGTGTTAAAGTAATCTATTATGTTCTCTTGATGTCTGTTAAATTCTAATTGTTCAAAAACAGCTGAATTTTTATTAAGAGCTATGGGTTATTTAAATATGTGCTTTTTTCAAAAATTTGAATAATCACCTTGTAACAATGATCAAATTTGGTCTATGTTATGTCATGATTTTAAGAAATCTTATTTCAACCAGATATTTTGGATTTTGAGCCTTCTTGGCATTCTTGACAGGCATTCAAAAATCAAAGTTTCAAACAATCTGGTCTCTAAAATTTCCAGTAAATCCTGGACTTTGGTTTTTCCAGTTTTGGCCCAACTGAAAAAATCGAAGGACCTATGTCTCTCATCTTATAGAGACACCAACTAATCAGTCTATTTGGAGTATATTAGAAGGACTGTCAAGATGTGATGTGGTACCAGACTTTAAGTTTCTATAATGGAAAATGCTATTAATACAAATGTTTGAGAATTAAAAAGTCTAATGATCTTGTTTTACTAGACATGATAGTTATCTTAATGAGAAAGCCCCAGAGGCTTAAAGGGTTAAATACTTGTAAAATCCTACAGGTGCTTTCAAAAATACTGTGAAGTAAGCAAGTGCCTTTTGTTGGTTGATGAGTTTATAATTTTAAACATGGCGACTTAAAGTCTTTTGTCATCCACAGTTATATATGATGTGCTGCTCATAAAACTAAAGCGTTGTTGGTTCTGTGTTTAGCTGTCCTCCTATAGGTTCCTATGGACTTTTTCCAGCCACTTTTATTGTATTCAGTACTTTGGGATGGCTCTGTAAACAGATGAAGCCAATAATGTATTAACAGTACCAACTGAGAGAAAGTATGGTTAACTGAGGTTACTAAAAAGAAAAAGCAATTCAAATCAATTGGCAATCTACAAAAAGTGTTAAAGATTTTAAAAGCTATTATTAAAATTGCTATATTGGTCTATTATGCTATATTATATGTGTGTACATATTGTATGTCCACATGGGGAAATTTTATTAAGAGTTTTATTTTAAATGGCTTATAGATAAGATTGTCCATAAATTTAAGCTGCTAAAATCAATCAAAGATACATTTTAATTTGTGGGACCTGAATCTGTGTATCTTATGTTTTAGACTTGTTGATAGAAAGAAACTAAAAACATTTTAGATGGTTGTGCTTAAGTTTACTGGCTAAACAAACTACACCATGTTAGATATTTAAGAGGTGTTTTCAAATACATGATTCTTAAAATTTATAGAAGGCATTGGACCTTCTGGTAAATGTTTTCTTAAGTTGTTATCTAATGGTTGAAACGGTTTGCTAAGTATTCATGTGATATTGCTATTGTCAGCAAGCGATCTAGGACTTGCTCCCTCATTTCTCTATTCTAAGCCTAACTTGTTCTTTCATTTCTCTATTCTCTTCAAGGTAGGAAACTAATTCTATTACGAAGGAATCTGTAGGATGCACAATTTAATCTTTAGACCTTATAAAAGAGATGGCTAACATTTTTCTGCAATAGCATAGCCAAAATAAGAACTCAAATAATAATCTCATAGCTAGATTCACTTCGCCATCAGCGAAGTATACAGTAAGTAGAAAAAACCTCCCTTTCAGACCAAAGGGAAAGAAAGTTTTAAAGTGAGAATATAATTTTCCTCATGGGCATTGTCTACCTTAGAAAAACTACTACAGAACATGCCTGTGACTATAGACTTGTAGTTCAGGCCACCGAAGATTAGAGATGGGAAACGGGCACTCCCTGGACTTGCATCCTCTGGTCTGCTTAACACAAACCAGGAGGAAAAGAAAGCTCGGCATCAGAAGCAATGGGTGGCAGGCCTATTACTGGCTGATCTGTACAGTGATCTGCCCTCAAGGAGACCCAACAGGCCAGTCCACTGCAGTGGCTTTCAATGTGGTAAGCCTGGGCTTCAGCAGAAGTCAGCTTGTGAAGAGCCCTGGCAGCTCTGCCAAGAGTTGGATCACTGGAAATGGACCTGCCCTAGAGTCGAAGGATGCCCAGGTCAGAGCCACAGATCTTATTGGCTCTAAGCTGAAAAGCCCTTCACTCAGCCCAACTTCCAAAGTGACCACTGCAGCTGAGGGGATGGTCAAGTAGGGTCAGCAACATTGCAGGCAGAACTGTAAATTTCTTGTTAGAGATGCCACCTGCCTTTACCTGGCCAGCTCTCCTCCCAGGCCAGCCAAGTAATGAAAGTCAACAGAGTGCCTTCCCCTAGGAGGTTCACACCTCCCTTAGGATATACCCCATGTGAAGAGATAGATAGGTCTGGGCCTCTTCACTTACAAGGCCTAAAGCCCACCAGATTATTATCAAGCCCCTTCTGTCAGGTTCTATTTGCCTCTCAATCAGAAAAATTAATTGTAGCTTAGACAGCACCTTTCTTAGCTCCTCTAATAATGACTCTGTCCTTTGTTCTAGGCCCTGTCTAGTGCACTTGGGCCTCATTCCTTTGTAATCATAACCTCTACTCTACCACCAATGGCTCTACTCCCAACCTGTGTGTACTGATGGTCCTCTTCCCCACTTAATGCTGTATAATTGTTCAAACCTGGTAAATGCCACTCTTAGGATCATTGGTTACTATCCTCACTCTGTCTTTTATGCCCTTGTCTAAATATGATCAGAGTCGGCAAACTTGGAAGGCTTCCATAGCCTTGGCAACTCATGATGACAGCCTAGGGTGGTTACTGGCGCCATAAACTAGAGTGTCAATTTGTTGGGTCAACAACAGGAGCCACTGTGCACTTGCTCCTCATGTGAGATCTCTGTCCTTAATGTGCTGTACATTGTGATTTAATGCTATAACTAGTACTCAAACAGTATGTTTCACTTTGTGTTTCTATGTGGGTGCAAACTGTTGAAATCTTTATACTAAATTGATCTTCTGTATATAAAGAGAATTGAAAATGAATCTTGATGCAAATGGAAGGGGAGAGGGAGCGGGAGAGGGGAGGGTTGCGGGTGGGAGGGAAGTTATGGGGGGGGGAAGCCATTGTAATCCATAAGCTGTACACTGGAAATTTATATTCATTAAATAAAAGTTAAAAAAAAATGATCTGTTATGGGGCCAGCATGGTGATGTAGCAGATAATCCCATGAGGGCATTGGTTTTTGTCCTGGCTATTCTACTTCCAATCCAGCTCCCTGCTAAAGCCTGGGAAAGACAGTAGAAGATGGCCCAAGTCCTTGGGATCCTGCCACCTATGTGGGAGACCTGGAAGAAGCTCCTGGCTTTGGCCTGGCCCAGCCCCAGGTGGTGGCCATCTGGGGAATGAACCTGTGGATGGAAGATCCCTTTCTTTGTTTCTTTTTCTCTCTCTCTTTCTGTCTCTCTGTAACTCTTTCAAACAAATAAATACACAAATCTTAAAAAAAAAAAAAATGAACTGCTATCTTTTGGAACTAGAAGTAAGGTAGTTAATATTCATCCATAAACCATTATTACATGTATGAGGGTACTTCAAATAGTTCATGGAAATGGAATTAAAGTTTATTTTGGGGCAAAATTGTTGAAATTCATGAATAGTTTATAGTTTTTTCATAATATACATAATATAATTTTTGAAAAAGTACCTTTGTATATTATTATTGCTATTGTGATATTAGAGAGTCTTATTTATTTCTGTGCCAGCTTATATTGTGAACAACTTTTGACAGTTTGGATTTTATTGATCCTGTTATGCGTGCCCTTGGAATATCTTTCTCATATTTGAGGTCTTTAGTTGAAAAGCTTACTACCAAAAAAAATTCAAACAAAAAAATACTGTTTTTACAGAATAAATTTATTGGAATGTGAAAAAAAATAAGTTAATTGACAAAAAAAAGGTCCAAAGTGGCTGAGCGTCTTGCTAAGTCATCAGCTTCATTTCAATGTGCAAACACAGGAAAAACGCTGAGGAGAAAGGTGATCTCCTGCCCCCAGCGTGAAGCACTGGACAGGGACAATGCCTGTCTGTCAGAGGGGGGCTTGAACTCAGTCCCCCAAAGTCAGTACTTTCCAGTGTCAGAAATGGTTGTGAACTATAAGCATAATGCAGCAATCCACAGGCCTCAGGCTGCAGCCAAGAGAAGCCTGGGGCATTTGGCCACTTGGGGTCCAGTGTGTGGTGTGGGGGCTGGGGACAGACCCATCTTGCATCCTCCTAACTTGCATAATGGACTCCAGGGCCTGCCTGCCCCTCTGCTCCCCCTGCGGGGCTGGGGTGGGCATTGCCCTAACTGGCCATTGCTCCTCTCTCAGGTCTCCATTCGCTTTGATCTTGGTGGGTCTTCTTATTTACTTCTTTGGTGGTGCTACCAGGAGCATGAAGAAGACAAGTGCCCCTTCCACCCTGTAGAGGGCACTTGGTGGGGCCGCTGCAGCTTCACAAGGAAGCAGCATCCTTCTCTTACCGTGTGCAGAAGGGCAGGCACCGGTGGCGTGTTCTCAGGGCCTGCGTGGCTTCCCCCAGTCCTGCATCCAATGCACAGGCTCCTTTCTCTCTTGTCTCCAGTGGGGAGTCCAGCTGAGCATCTCCCGAGGAGGCCTGGGAGCCTGTTGCCTGGGGTCTCCCCACAGCACACGGAACCTGACCCCATTTTCAGGAGGCACGTGGGCATGAGTGCAGGCTCCCACGAGCTGCCAGGCATTCCTAGACCAGGGATCCAGGAGGTTGGGAGAACGCAGCTCAGGCAGGCAGATGCCGACAGACCAAGGAGCGAGCTCCCGGGGCTCAGGACCAGTTGAGGCTGAAGCCCTTTGACAGCATGGCAGCCTCCAGGTCCTTGTCTTCCTCTTTCTCCCGGAGTCTCTGCTCCTCCAACAGGGCCACCAGAGAGTCTCTCTGTTCCACCACATCCAGCATCTCATTCAAGATCTTCTTCTCCTCTGCCAACTCCTCCTCAGTCTTCAGGTGATCTGGGGTAAAGGCCGAAGACAGCAGGCATGAAGGGTATGAGGCAACAGCCCATGCCAGCCTTCCTGTGGGTGCCTCCCCTGGGCTCCACGTACCTTCCACAGCCATTCGCTCCCGGAGCTCTTGCTGCAGGCGGCTCTGTCGGTCTTCCAGCTCCAGCTCCCGGGCACTAAGGTTGGGGGAAGGGGGAGGGAGACGAGCCACAGTGACTTTGGGACAAATTAGAGTAGCTATGTGACAGCAAGGGAGCTGGTGTTGCCCCCTGGCTGGGACCCCCAACCTAAGGCTACTCACAAAATCATCAGCTCCGACTCGTAGCGCACCATGGCGTTTTTCTCTTGCACCAACTTGAACCACTCTTGCATCAGCTTGGGGTCATCCTTCTTGCCCATGCCTGCCAAGAGACAGTGTGTGTCAGGCTGTGGGGAGTGGCTCTCGTCTACCCCAGCCCACAGGAACCATCACACTGGGGCAAATGTGCAAAGAGAGCCGAGCAAGATGCTGCCGGAACACTCCCAAGCCAGGCCCAAAGTTTGCCTACATCTGGGGGTGGGGGGTGGGGCACGGAGAATGGCAGGCCCCTGCTCATGCCCTCCTCCAGGGTCTGATGGAGCCTATGCTTTCCACTTGTCTTTCCCCCCTTGCCTTCTCCCCATCAGTAACCCTGGCCCATGACTGTTCCTTATTCATCTCTCCTGATCAGTGGTTATCTTTTGGACTTAAACTGCTTTGCCCTCTCCCCACTTTGTTCTTTCTTTATTAAATTAGTATTTACTCACTGCTTGCTCCTTTGAGAAAATTGGTACCAAACAGGGCAAATGTAAACCTACCAACTGGACTTCACTCTCCTTTGAAGTTATGGTCATTTGGCCCAGTTCTTTCCTAGGCCCACCAATGTCAATGCCTCCTCATTTCTTTTATCCTGATCAGGAAGGTGTCTCTTCACAGCTTGCAGCCTATCAGGCTTCCTGACATTCTTCCAATGAATGGTGCTGTGTGCAGGACATCCCAGGACGATTTTAGGGTGTCTCGCCAAGGGCAGAGAAATACCAGCAGACGCCAGAGACTAGGAAAGGTGGTCACTCTGGCTCTGATTTAAAGCCAACAGCAGATTCTGGTGCTGGTGCCTGACTGTCAGACAGGCTACCCTGAACAGACCCACAACTTGTATCTCAGTCTCATAGGGGTGGCCTCACCCACTGGGCCAAAGTGTAGCAGGAGGATGGAGGAGGAACTTCCCAAGGAATCAAACCACCCAAAGTGAGAACAAACTCCTTTTCTTTGGAGCACAAAGCTGATCATGACAAAGTGTGGTCCTACTTAAAGGATAGATGATGCTGGTAACTTCTCAATAGTTTTTGATTACAAACTGTTCTGAGAATCTCATGAAATCTAAGGACTCTCTTCGTAGAGAAATGCTTATGTGTATACATCAAACAATTTACACAGAGTGCCAGGGTGTTCACGGGCTTCCTGAAGTCCAACCCTGGGCCTCAGGGTAAGAGGTGATGGACTGGGAAACCTTGCAAAGCTCCTTCATTCTGAGTCACTTGGCTGTTTCAGCCTGGTTAAGGCAACCCCAAGAATGTACAGAATACAAACTCAGGCAGAAGGCCTCCTGAGTGTTAAGTTCCTTACACACTGTTGCCTGCATTCTTGCCCTTGAGGGGAATTCTTATACATGGCTCAAACACAAATCTCTTCCTGTGGTGGTGCATGCTTGACACATATGAGCCCAATGCCAGTTAGTCTTTACCCAGTGGCCATACTCTAGAGAGTCAGAAATGTATCACGTTCACACAAGCAGGGCGTTAGTGTCTGTATCGTGCCCCAAATGCACATGCAACTCTGCTCCCAAAGTGACATCCTATCCCTGAGCCCTACTCTGAAGGATGGAAACTCCTTCCTGGCCTGCCCAGCTTGCTCCTGTAGAGGCCCGCCTGCATGTCTGGGGACCCAAGTTCTCCTCACCCAATCCAATAGACTTGGGTATTTGGCTTTTAAACCAGCCCACAGTTTAGTTCCATGCATTCCTTTCGGAGCGTCTCTGCACAGTGTGCCCCCATGGCCATGGAGGATGGAGCCCTGAGGCATGCAAGCTGTCCCGCGCAGTGAGCACACCGGGACGGCTTTTGCTCCTTCCCACCTCCCCGTGTGTGAAGACAAAAGGATTCCATTAGGAGACATCTGAACACCACTCATGAGCTATGGTGGAGCTCATTCACAGCCAATGGGAAAAGGGACGCGGTGGGGTGGGTGGAAGTCAAATGTGAGAGCCATGGAGAGCAGAGTAAGAGGTTAGCAGGGGTTAGTCATGAACACACCCCCTTCCCCTGCCCACATGCCTTTCCAATGACAGTCTCATTACCACAACAGACTTCAAATCAGACAAACTTAAACAAAAACAAAAACAAAACACACTCAGCAAGACAGGAGGTTGAGAAGTTTGTTTTTAGCGGTTGTTCTGGGAAAGAACTCAGGGCTGTTTGTGCAGACCAGTCTTTGTAAGGACAGTATTCCTTGACAACATCAATACAAATCGTGCCACACAGGTGGGAGGTTCCTCACCCGCGATCCTGGCCCCTCTACCTGATGGATTTGAGGCTCAAAGACCCCAAGCATGAATAGTGGGGCAATATGGTGGAAAGATACGCAGCAGCCTGGAGAGGCCCAGACCTGGAGGCTCCCTGGCTTGACTCTGAACCCAGTCCTCCCTCACACAGTCAAAGGGATACTGTACCTTGTAAGAAACTGCCACATACTCATGACATTTTGTAACAGGTTCATCGAGTGTCAGAGAAAGAGAGGGGGAATAGTTTGGTTTGGCTCTCTGTTTAACTAATACTGCTACGGACCCTCTGAGGCAGTGGGGATGAGGTTGGTGAAGTTACGTTACCTTCCTGGACACAGCAAGGGCAGAAGGAGAGAGGTCTACGCCGTGGAGTCCCGCCACTGGGCTCAACTTCAAAAAGGACCAAACAAGGAAGAGGAGGAGGCGGCAATGGAGAAAGACAAAAGAGGAAGAGAAAAAAGAGGAGGAGGAGGAGGAGGAGGAATTTGGAGAGGGACAGGAAAGGTAAAACAAACAAAACAAGTAGAGGACAAAAAAAGCAAAAAAATTGAGAAAGGAACAACAGGAGGAAAAGAAAAAAAGATATACAAGAAATGGAGAAGCAGAAACAAGGGAAACAAAGTCTACAAATGAATTAAGTCCTTTTTTCAGCATGAAACTGAACAAGAGCAGACCCAGGCACGGGGCGGCAGGCACTGTTGTGGGCACATGGTTCACGGAGGAAGGTAAACTCCTCCAGAGGACGCTGCACCTGTTCCCTCCATGATGGCTGCAGCTCTCAGGTCAGGTGGGCTGCTCCCTCTTCATCTATTCACTTCTGCAGGGTGGTGATGTGGGAATACTGCCACACAGTGAATGGACTTTTAGGTCTTGGGCTCCCTCCTCAAAAATACCCACAGCCCCAGGATAGGGGAAGACTCTATTAAATACATGGCCTACACTGCCTTTTGGTTTGCAGATGATAATCTAGGATCACCAATCAAACATATGTAAAATGTTCTAGGACACCAACGTAGATATATGTACTTGAGTTAAAAGTAACCTTGGATAGATTCAGGGTCAGAAAGGGGTTTGCTGCCATCAGAAAGAAGCTCTAGGTCAATGGAGGCAGAATATGAGCCCTGTGACAGGCATCCTGGGCTCTGACATTGACAATGCTTTGAATTCTGGGCTAGGACAATTTGGGGAAAACGGACAAACACCGAGGTAACTTCTACCATCCATATCACTGTGGCCTGCCAAGTGCTGGGACAGCTAAACCCTTGCTTTCTTCTGGCCTTCCTATCCCTGTGGAGGGACCCAATGCCACACCTAGGGGAAGGCTGTCAACTTTGGCTGATATGGTATGCCAAAAATTCACAGTAACAATAATGGTAAGAGGGGCGGACTGGCCACTGAGAGAAGACTGTGTGCAAAGAGATGTCGCTGGACCCCGGGGGAGACCTGCTGGCAACTCAAGGGAGAGGGAGAGGGAGAGGAGCTGAGCAAGGGACCATCACAGAACCATAGGAGCACACACAGGAGACAACAAAGCCCAGGGAAGGACAGAGCCTCTGGGACTGCAGTGGTAGGGATGAGCACAGAGTCTAAGTCAACAACAGAAGGGCCAAATAGACAGACTATTGGTTGAGAGGCTGTTCTATTTTGCAACTGCATCAATATGCAGATATCAGTTTTCTCTCTGTGAAGTGTTCTGTTTTGTGCATCGTGAATGTGGTATTGGCTTCAAAACTAAAGCTGAAGACAGAGTGTGTGAAACATTGATTATATCCAGTGTTCTAAATAGAGATGACCATAGCAGCTGACGTGTTGGCACAGGGGAGAAAGGTTTCATCCTGAAAAAATTGGCTCTGCCTTATAGCTGCTCTACATGCAACCTCCTAGTTTTCAAAGTGTCCAAGCTGTGCTGAGGCTCAGAATCCTTGGATTAACCCTTTAAACTTCCGCAAATGATCTCTGACGCTTCCTGGGACTGCTATCTCACTTCAACAGGCTGTGGCGCACAGAACAGTGTCCACATTCATCAGCAAGGGACAGTGACACAACAGACACCCAACAGGCAGCTGAGCGACAGTGGGGACCTGAATGCATGTGCTAACAAATGTGG
Organism: Lepus europaeus; assembly: GCF_033115175.1. Taxonomy (NCBI): domain Eukaryota; kingdom Metazoa; phylum Chordata; class Mammalia; order Lagomorpha; family Leporidae; genus Lepus; species Lepus europaeus. Next base: position 85,390,673 of record NC_084832.1, read on the forward strand.
GTCTGCTTTCCAGCTTTAAGTCCTTTTCTGTAGAGTACATCCTCATACACTCTTTCTAATACAGACACAGTTTGAGATAACGGAGTATTCGGAAGAGAAATTAAGAAACAAAATTAGAAAGGGAGAGGAATCAGGTAAAGTAAGTGCTTCAAATGAAAAACCAAAGTAGTCTCAAACCGACAATCAGGAGGCAGAATGAAAAGCCCCCCTCTGAAGGGAGCTGGGGGCTGATGCTGGCCACACTACCACTTTCTTCTTCAGTTTCCCGTGTGCTTCAGTGAATATATACTACTTTTATAACCAGAAAACAATACCCAATGAACATTATTTTTAAAGAAGAAATGGAAGGGAAAAACCAGTCAAACAAGGGGAGTTCCACCCAACTACAATCTGAAATGAGCGTGCAGGGAGGTTGAGGTGCTGATTTTGACAAAAATTTCTTTGCCTTTTATGGAGATGTGAGAAATAGATGGTTTGGTTCACTGGCTCTGAGAGCAAAGATGTTGTGCAGCATATGGAAAATCATTTGTTTCTTCTTCTTCTTCTTCTTTTTTTTTTTTTTCTGCAAGGGTAACAGGTTTCTATCTCTTTAACCCATTTCCACATTTTCTGGACTTCTGGTCATCACTTCTGAGCTTCCCCAGAATTTGTTCCTGGTTGGAAGCATTTTACTAGCAGATTCACACTCTCATCCTGAACCACTCTGCCTGCTTTCAGCTCTGGATGCTCTGGTCTACTCTCTACGTTGGTAATTGTTCCCTTTGAAAGGTGACCCCCACTAGTGGTTTTGATAAACATGCAGGTACCACGCTATCAATCTTTCAAAGCCGTCCACAGTGCTTTGTACCGAGTGGAGGCAGGTGATGTGTGCCACTGAACTTTGAAAAGCAGCTGAGTATCATCATGGAGACAGGCATGTTTCATCATTTTCCAGTGTGGTACATGAAACAAGTATGGACAGTGTTTTCCAGCTTCAAAACACTCTCACATGCATTATTCATTTGGTCCTTACAGGGCCTGGGATGGCTATCTGGACAGGCACTTGCAGCCTCAGTTTTAAATAACGGATCTGAGGCTCAAAGTAGTTAAGTGGGACAGAGCCTCGACTAAAACCTGTATCTTCCTTTCCTACTTTGAACTAAGAGCTTGCGCCCCCCCCCCCCTTTTTTTTTTAAAGATTTATTTTATTTATTTGAAAGACAGAGTTACAGAGAGAGGTAGAGACACAGAGAGAGGTCTTCCATCCACTGGTTTACTCCCCAGATGGCCGCAACAGCCGGAGCTCCACCGATCTGAAGCCAGGAGCCAGGAGCTTCCCCCGGGTCCCCCATGCAGGTGCAGGGGCCCAAGGACTTGGGCCATCCTCCACTGCCATCCCAGGCCACAGCAGAGAGCTGGATTGGAAGAGGAGCAGCTGGGACTAGAACCGGCGCTCATATGGGATGCCGGCACTTCAGACCAGGGCCTTAACCTGCTGTGCCACAGCGCCGATCCCATGAGCTTGCCCTCTTGAATGGGCCAGTGTAGGCTGTGGCAAATCTGGAAATGGTGGTTCTTTGAGGAAGCTCAAAACAGTCAAACACAGACCCACACACAGACCCTAATTAGTATGTCTTCCTTCCTTCCATTCTTTTGTGGAGGCCCAGGGAAGGTAAGGAACTTGGCTGGGGACAGTAAATGCAGGCCCAGAATCCAGGGCTCCACATGACCTGCCTGGTCATCTTCTTCTAGGTCCTCCTGCTACTGTGGCCCAGGACTCCGTCTGTGGTAGAACAGCTGGCAGCATGGGAGACAGTGTACAATTTTATGACAAGTCCCCCATTCTCTAGGAAAGTACTTCAGAAAGTTTGTGGGAAATGGAATTAAAAGATAGATTTTTGGTGTGAAAAGTTTTTGAAATCCATGTCTAGTTTTTTTCTCAATACACATTTCCAGGAACTTTCTGAAGAGCCCTTCTATGCTCCCCAATTCCTCCTCATAAAATCTTTGTCCAAGACACTTCACCCTAACTCACTGCATCCTCCCTTTCTACCCTACTGGCTAATGGAATGAACAGCATAGGAAGCCAGAAAATATAGGTAAGCAAACTCTCACGACACTGAGCTTAGACGTTCACCTGAAATACACACGAAACCTATGAAAGTCCTTTTGTCACTCAAAATCCTAAGAGCCTGAGCTCTGAGGCTGAGAGACAGAGAAGGGTTAGTGTCTTCCTCACAGAGACCGGGGCTGTGATGAGGAAGCCCAGAGGGACCAGCACTCCATTCACAGCCCAGGTTCTGCCAGGAACACCACGTGCTGAGGAACAGGTGGATGCTCTACATTTCCAATCCAGGCATTCAATTTTCAACATGAAAACAATTAGGAGTACCCCAGAAGGATTATGGGCTTTTTAAAAGGAAAACGTCAAAGACTAATCACTTATGCATGAAATGTCGACTGAGTACTTCTGATGTCCCAGGCACCATGCTAGCTGTGCATCAACCCCATTTTCTTAAAGAGCCAAAGCAGGAAGGGATTTCTGGTTGAACGCAAAACAGGAGGACCGCTGCAGCAGGAAAGCAACTTGTGGGGTCAGTCTCAAGGAAAGAGATGAGTAGGGAGCTGCTCTGGAGTTGAGTGGTAGCCCTGGGGATCTGTCTCATCTCGCTATCTGGCACTGCCATGACTCAGGATGCCCCTTTCTTGGACAATGGAGCTATCATGACAGGCTTGAAGTGGTTGGGGTCTCTGTAGCCAATGCCTGGTAGATCATGGGAAAGTGGGGATGCTAGGGCCCCTTTTACAACCCAGAAGTCCCTGTGTGGGGTGCTTTATTTTTCCCAGGCAAACTTGGTCCTGGAGTTATCACCAGCCTTTATACAGAGACAGTATGAGGTGCTTCCTGAGGTGAGCTACTATTGATGTGAAAATACAGAATTCCAAATAATCACCTTGCAAACACTCTAGATACCATCCTTTTACAAGCTGGATATTGGCCCCACACATCTTTCCTTTGATATGCCTACCACAGCAAGTTTCACACACAAAAATCTATACAGCAACTCAGAGTTAGATTACTTCTCTGTCAGTTATACTTTGGGAAAATCCTGCACATGCAAAAAGATTCTTTTTGGTTTTGACTTCCTTTTGGCCTCTCAACAACACCCTTTGAGGTATAAGTGACAGGAAACATACACTTCTTTCTCAGTTGCATTTCGAGGTTCATTTACACCACGGGATCTCTGGGCCAGCCCTGTGCAGTCCTCATCTTGCCTGGGTGAACTCTTCATATCTCACAATTTTCTTCTTTTCTGGCAGAAAAGCCACTATACCTACTATTATCAACTGACAAGTGACCTAGTGTTAGCACGATACTCTTGTTTAATACCTGTTGCACACAGTACAAAATTTTTGTCCACCTTTTCCTAGGAAATACCGGGAGCATTACTTGTCATGCCTATGCTCAATCTATCACATAAAACTTGCAGAAAGTACAAAAGGCAACACATCCAGGGTTGGGAGACTTTCTGGGTGGTTTGAGGGGCTTTCATTGGTTTTCTATTCTGTCATGTTCAGGTTGTGTAGTCTGAAGCAAGGCAAGATGAACACATGTTTGTTGATTAGGACTATACTTGATTACTCCAACTCCCCAACTCAAGGAGCCCATTTGGTCAGCACCAATGCCTGGAATGTGGTAGCCTCTGCACAGCAAGGCTAAGGCTCAGTCCAAAACTCAGAGGCCAAGACAAATGTCATGGCCATGACAGGGAGACAAGGTGGCTATGTTGAGTGGGCCTCCCAATAAGGGCAGGGTTGCTGGGAGCAACAGGTCCAGCCTACATATGCACAATAGGGCTAGGGAGGTACTCGTGCTATAAAAGTTCAGGGCAGAATGGTTCTCTGGATTAGGGGCAAAAATGAAAGCTAAAAAAAAAAAAAAGTGCATAAGCGCATACACACACACACACACAAGAATTCTGGGAAAACTCAAGGATTTTGAAGTTCCCAAGTGAAAACAGAGCCTGGCTAATTCTCAGAGTGGACAGACAAGCCACAAATCTACCAAGATCAAGTGAAAGGAAGCAAATGGCACAGGAAGACAGTCGTGCAGAAGAGGGGATACAGGGGCAGGCCTGGGGCAGGTGTCCTGTGCCTCCCACCTCAACTCTCTAGCAACAATCTAAGATCACTCTCCTGTTCTTCAGCCACATTTCTAAACCTACCCTGTTTCTAAATCTACCATGTCCCTTTGAAACATACAAATCAAGAGGTGAGGTCCCTGAAAATTTTAAGTGTGTATTTTTAATGTAAAGTTTTCCCAGAACAGATGTGGGTTTTCTCTAAACATTTCTGGTCATTCATCTGAGTGCAACAAAACATGTAGGGCTGGGCTGGGGAAGGGATAAAAGGAATGGGGCCTACCCTTCCTCTCTCTATTAAAATTTTTATTTACTTATTTTCATTTTAATTTGAAAGGCAGAGAGACAGAGAAATATACAGAGATCTTCAATCCAGTGGTTTTACCCTTGCCCCCCAAATGCCAGCAATAGCCAAAGCCAGCAGCCAGGAACTTAATCTGAGTCTCCCATGTGGGTGGCAGGAATCTGCTGCACCTCAGGGCATTCATTAGCAGGAAGCTGGATGAGACGCACAGTAGCCAGGACCTGAATCAGATACATTGGTATGGGATGCAAGCACCTTAAATGAAGACTTAATTATCAAACGTTTTCCCTAGGGGACCCTTCCTCTCTGATCCAAGGGTCATTATGAGTTTGTTTAATATCTTTTAAATCTCAAAGTCCAGCTATATGAATAAGGGAAATCTTTATTTCCTATACTCTTTAGCTCCAAGGTACTTTTAATACAGATCTAGAGCCTTTAGTCAGCAACAAATCACCAAAAAACCCTACTGAGGTAATTTAGTGTGACAGGGAGACCACAGGGCCAGGGCCAGGAGTTCGGTCCCCTCTGGGTAGGACAAAGGATTGGCAATACTCTGAGTGCTGGCTGCAGCTTTGTTTCACCCACATGAGAAATAAGATCAGTTCTGTGGCTCAAATATGAGGCCTCTTTGTGGTCTTTGGGGGTACAAAGGTAGGGGAGCAAGCAGATTTTTACATTGCAGGCTCCACATCCCAAAAGGGTGATTTCCCCCATACCCCTCCTAAACAATGACCATCTCCAATAAAGAAACAGCAGGAAGTACAGAGGGGTCTAACTCTGGCTGCCACACTATCCTCCAGGGGCTTGATGGATGAGACCAGGACCTGGCAAACCTTTGCTCTTGTCCTGGAGCACATAGGTGATGCCATTCAGAATGAGCTGTGTCTTTCCTGTATCACTGGGAGGGCAGCAGCAGCCTCCATGTGGTAAGAAGAAGCCACAAGGGAAGCTGTTTTACATAAAAATCATCATGGGCTGACAAAAGGGGAAGTGAGGAGTCGATGGGAACCAAGTAGCAAGGGTTATGGTGGGGCATTTTATATTTCAGAACACACTGAGTTTCTTTTTTCCATTTATTTTCCCTCCCTGCAAATTGTAAGAATTCTAAATCCAAAAAGGAGTAGCTGGAGTCCAGGGACACAGCGGTGTAAACAGTCCAATATTTTCTCTCACTTGAGCAATGGATGTAAAGAAAATGGACAACACACATACGAGACCATCCGTGTGGCAAGAGCCAGCGTCTTGAGCTAGGACAGAAGGGCGGGTATGATCAAAAAGAAATGAGCTGTGATAGCTCTTTCCAGGAGGACCTGATTTAAAAGAAAATCTTCACATACTGAGATTAATTTAGAATTGACATCAACATTCCCTACAAAGTGTTAGGAGGAGGTGGGAGAGGAGTTAAGCACATTAGACAGGGGATGGAGTTAAATGTTACATGGAGTGCAAGCAGCAGCCCTTTCTCAGCAGCAATGGCCATGAGTGTGGAAGGCCCTGAACACATGGACAGTGCTGGGGTACCAAAGGAGCCTGTGCTGGAGAGGGTTTCTTGGAAGTGTGCAGGGAGAGCAGAGATCGGCAGTGACGCAGCCTACCCAAGGCAGCTCAGAGCCCCAGCTCCTTACGGAGGGTGGTGTTTGAGGGTATGTCTTATAGTACAAGTCCAATTTTGTTTTTTAAATAAATGGGCCAAGATGCTGAGGTTAGGGTAAAACACGAGACGATTATCTCTGCTGGCTCTTCTGTTTTAAGACCAGTGCTAGGCATAGAGCTGCCAAGGGATGATAAAAGGGTCAGACTGCCTGATTTAAGGACACAGGAACACCAAGAAGGTGCCAGAGTACCCCTGGTTAACCCAAATATTAGCTGCATGGCATTCTACTTGACACAATGGAAGCTTCCCAGGAGAAAAACTGCCCAAATCTAGAGGCAAGACTCAAGAATTGGTCATTTCCATAAGTGAATACAAATGGTGAGCTTTGTACAGCAAGACAGCAAACAGACCAGATTTTCTTTAAGCTAGCAGTCCTACTTTAGGAGCATCAGAGTTGCTGGAGGGCTGGTTACAACACAGACAACCAGAGTGTATGATTCAGAAGGGTGGGGACCTGAGAATCTGCACTTGTAACAATTTCCCAGGTGACGCTGCTCCAGGGGCCACACTTTGAGAACCCCTGCCTTAGGCTTTCCCTGTCTCCGTTGTGATAAAAGAAGCTAAATCAGTCTCAGGACAGAGTAAGGAGGGAGGTGCCTCAGTAAAGGCATTTGTTGGCCCAGCCTCAGGTTTGGTGGACTTGGGCAGAGATTACAACACTTGGGCTTTGTGGGGATGGCGACACACCCTGAAGAAAGCAGTTGAGGCTGGGCCCTTCACTCTTGGTTTCATAAGTGTGATTGGTAGCAAGCCTCCATGTGGGTGCGATGCCTCCGAACTGTGAGAGATGGGATTCAGGGCAAAAGCCACATTGGACTTGTGTGTACGTATGCACACGTGTATTGCTGTATTGCTGTCCAACAACTGAACAATAAGGAGACCAGGATGCAGATGCAAAGTTGATGGGGTGGGGAAGGTGAAGTTTTATGATAAAAAAAAAAAAAAAAAAAAAAAAAAAAACAGCCACAGGCAGCAAAAGTTGTCTCAAGTCTTCCTCTGGACTGTAATGAGCATTGGAGAGGGTCTGGCATGCTGCTCCATGTTGAGCTGGAAAAGGGTCTGTGCTTTTGCCATGTGGTTATCAGGTTGCTTTTTTCCTTGTTCATGAGCAGGGACTAGGAAGAGCAGGTGGGGAAAGGTATTTGCGGGATTAGTGTCAGCAACAAATGCTGCCATACATACCACCCAGATGCAAGTCGATGAGGTCACTGTAATAAGACTCTCCCCAATAGTCTACAACAAGGAATTGGTGAAGAGAGAGTTATTCAATCACATAAGCCCCCTGTTCCTCCATATCCAAAGCAATCAATGACATGAAGCATAAGAAACACGCTGAGATACAGCAGGAGGGCAAAGAGGAATAGCTGGAAGTGTGCAGTTCTGATAGTGCTGGCTATGTGTACACACGTGCTCCATCTGTGTCTGTCAATGCTGTGTTAGGTCGACCTGGGAGGGGAGAATCCATCACCAACACATCAATGTGATTCCTGTTCACATCTCAGCTTAGTTAGGACAGGAGGCTTTGGCTCTGCCAGGAAGTCTAACCTTGCTGGGATTCACTGTTACGGGACTAACATTTAAGCTTAAGTTCAATGGCAGATCAAGGACCACTCACTTCCTCAGTTACTGAACATGGGATGTCCCATCTAACAAAGTTCTGTGAGGATATCCAGCTCCAGGTTTAAATGCACTTGGAGCTCACCCACAAATTCACATGTGTGACTGCCTCCCACCTCCCTACCCCACCCTGCCATGAACATAGCAGCAACCTCTTGGCAGAATCCATTTTGCTGGATGGATGTGAGCGAGATTCTGTTCCTTCTGAGGGGGAGGTCCCTGATGTGGGCCAGCCTTCTCCTTAAACACATGAACTATGCTGTAACCACACAGGGGTCTCACCTTGTGACTATTTTCCCAAAGGCTCTTGGAGCACTGCTGGGCAACACTCCTAGCCTTTCAGCTCCTGAGCTGCCCAGCAAGGGATGGCATGTTTGCCAGGGGCCTGAGATGTCAAAACTTAGAACTGTTGAGGGGCTGGACTTGAGCAGGGAGTCCTCATCTCCCTGGAATTGTAAAGATGCAGGGAGCACAACATTCAACTGCTACAATGTCGCCCTTTCTCCAAACCTCTCAAACTGAAGATTGATGCTGGCAGTCTTCGGTTCCACACTTGGTTTCCCCTTCAAGAGTGGAAAACATTGAAAAGGAGAATGCAACCTTAAGAGGCTTTCCAACTCATGCCCAAAGTGGATCAGAGGTTTTACGCTTGAATCAGGTTCCAGATACCAGTTTCCCAAGTGCCCCAGAACCACAACATGGAAGTTTTGGTTCTGCATATATGTACACACACACACATATATATATATATACACACACATATATATATGCCTTGGACATATATATATATATATATATATATATATATATATATATATGCCTTTGACAAATAGGTATTAACAGGATGACAGGTCCACACCAGATCTCTTCTCTGGAAGGGCAGCTTGGCTAAGCCACAGATGGAAGCTTGAGGCCCCCATGTGAGGCCCCAGCCTTCAGTATGCTGAACAGAGCTATGGAACCACAGCTGACCAGGTTATCATGCTCTGCTGAGACCACCTCCTTCAGGCTCAGCCAGGTACACTCAGCCTAACAAGAGAGGAATGAATGAGATGTAGAAGTGGGAAAGCAATGTGGTCAAGGTGCACACGTCAGCCTCAAAGATGACCTCTGCCAAGGCGGAACAGGACCACTGGGCATTCTGATGTTAGACCAGCCTTGGAATGAGACGTAAAAGGAAAATAATATACTTGGAAATATATTCTTAGGGTAGGAGCTACCATATACTCAGAACTTCTCAAAGACATCACAGGGAAATATCTAAACAGAGCTAACGAGGCTCATCTCTAAAAACAGGATAGATTCATTTTTGGATATAGATATTTTGGTGGAGCCCTGTCTAAAAGGACAGTATTTAGCTTAAATATACAACGGTTTTCAAACTTCTTTGGAATGCTTAGGTTCTTCAAAACATGTTTAGGGATCTCCTAAATACTGGATTTACAAATACTTTAAAAAAATGTTTATTTGAAAGGCATAGAGGGAGAGAGAGAGAGAGAGAGAGAGAGTGAGCAAGCTTTCATTCACTGGTTCATTTCCAAAATGTGAAATGCCCATAGTAGCCGGGGCTGGGCCAGGCCAAAGGAAGGGGACAAGAACTCAGTGCAAGTCTCTTGTGTGGACGGAAGGGAACCAGGTACTTGAGCCATCATTTGCTGCATTAAGAAGCTCAAATCAGAAACAGTGCTGGGACTTGAACCCAGGCACTCTGATATAAGATGCAGGGATCCCAAGTCTGCACCCAATGCCCTGCTTCCTACTTAGGTTTTCTAAAAGACTCAAAAGTACTAGTAGGAGTGGGCTCAAGTGTTTAGGTCCTTTGCATCCATGCATAAGAGCAAGTCTGAGTTTCCAGCTCTTGGTTTTGGCCTTGCTCAGTCCCAGCTGTTATGGGCATCAGGGGAATGAACCAGCAGATGGAAGATCTCTGTCTCTCTGCTTTTCAATAAAATGAAAATAAATCAAAATATGAATTGCTGTTAGAGTTGTTACTGATTCAACTGTGAAAAAAAAAATGCTACTGTTCCATTTTTAAGCTAGTAGCATCCGTATCATTTGAACACAGATAACCTAAGATTTTTGGGGGAGCTGTTAAAAACAAACTGGTACAGCTTGTAGTAACTGCCTGTTTACTAGCCTCAGGATGTTCTCAACACTGTGATCCAGGATAGACTGGATGATGAACCTTATCAACATCTGTATCTCTCCAACGTAACCTGCATTTTAAAATCTGTGTTTAGGGACCTGTACTGTGGCATAGTAGGCTAAGCCTCTGCTTGCCGCACCAGCATCTCATATGGGTGCCAGTTCAAGTCCTGATTGCTCCACTTCCAATCCAGTTCCCTGTTATTGACCTAGGAAATTAGTGGAGGATGGCCCAAGTTTTTGGGTCCCTGCACCCACATGGGAGACCTGGAGGAAGCTCCTGGCTTCTGGCTCTGCATTGGCCCAGCTCTGGCCATTTCAGACATGTGGCAAGTGAACCACAGGATGGAAGACTGATCTCTCTCTCTCTCTCTCTGTAACTCAGCCTCTCAAATAAAGAAGTAAATTTTTTAAAAAGTTGTATTTAACATTTTAAAGTAATTCTTTTTGATTTTGAATTTGGACTTACAGTCTTATAAAAGGGTTCTGTTGCTAAACAAGTTTGAAAATCACTTACATATGAAATTTGGGTTGTGTATTTTATAAAAATGTAACACCCTAAACAACTAGAAAAAAGTTTGACAAAATCCTACGCTGGGCCGGTGCCACGGCTCAACAGGCTAATCCTCTGCCTAGTGGTGCCAGCACACCGGGTTCCAGTCCCAGTTGTGGCGCCGGATTCTGTCCCGGTTGCCCCTCTTCCAGGCCAGCTCTCTTCTATGGCCCAGGAGTGCAGTGGAGGATGGCCCAAGTCCTTGGGCCCTGCACCCCATGGGAGACCAGGAGAAGCACCTGGCTCCTGCCTTTGGATCAGCGCGGTGTGCTGGCAGCACGCCAGCCGCAGTGGCCATTGGAGGGTGAACCAACAGCAAAGGAAGACCTTTCTCTCTGTCTCTCTCTCACTGTCCACTCTGTCAAAAAAAAAAAAAAAAATCCTACGCCGAACTTGAACAGCAAACACTCTGGCCCTCTGGTAGTAGCGTCAATAACACAACCTATTGTAGAAGTAGTGAGGGGTTGTCATAGACTCAAAGTGCACAGCAGCCAATGAGTGCTTGAGTGCTTTATGGAAGCCATCAAAGCTGGTGGTGACCCAACTGAATCTCAGCATCTTGTGAGCAGCAGGGGCAGAAGGGAGACTTCACTCACGACAGGTAGATCCACACACCTGCCAAGTGACTGACTACGTGTTGAGAGATCTATCCCTCACCTTCTATCCTGGCAGAAGGAATTTGTGCAGAAGGGTTAAGACAGAAGGATGATGGGTCCAGGCTCCCTCCTGGTGTCTTCCGCAAGAAGAGAAAAGGCACAAGCCAGGCCCCATGGGTCCGGGCCCAGTTTTCTTGGTTTCCTGGATACTAAGCGGGTCAAGTTTTTCATTTTCTTGGTGGTATGAGCTCTCAACATTAATCCAGCGACACCTGAGTCACAGGAATATCCTCATCCTTTTTCCCCCCCGACTCCCCGCCCTTGACCTCCACTATCCCTTCTCTTCATTGCAGTGTTACTGAAAAAAGGTAAGTTTCTAGGCCTTAAAGGGACTGGAAAAGGAGACTTGCATGAATTTCAGTCCTTCAGAACCATATGGACTCACCACAACACCAGGCACATACCATGAGCTTAGCTCATTGATCAGTTTCCCTCAGTTAGCAAGATCAGATGGTGGCAGCTGACCTGCTGCTGGCTGCCTCTTATCACTTTTCCAGTTCCACCGACACCTGCCGGCCAAGACAGGCATCCTTGTTCTCCTCTGTCACACGAGAATAAGACGTGATAAGAAGTCATCACCTTCCTTCAACCCTAGCCTCACAATTTCAATGTTGAGCCTGCAGGCTTTGTGTTCTCTATAAAGAACTGGAGGATTCTCCATCCAGAAACTGAACTGAGACTTACAGATGCTTGAGAAAGTAGAGACCAGTCCCTTCATGTCTGGGGTTGGGGCTACAGTTGGCTGGCCCAGTGGTTCTGAGGTCCTGAACCAACAGGGCTTCGAGGGCACTTGGAACCAGAGATGACTCAGATATCCCTGGCTTCCTCAGCTGTCCCTGATGGGCTGAGTTGACCCAAAGCCTTCTGGTGGAACAGAGTGCGTGACCACCCCATACTCCCAAGCTCTTCCCTGCCAGGAGAGGCAGCCTCCAACTACACGGCCCTCCCAGCCACTTCTGACACCAACTCTGCACTGGCTCATCACAGCCCCCCGAGTCTCTCCAATCCTGCCTGTCTGGCCTTCAGTGAACCCAGACTTGGGTGGCCACATGCTCCCTGCATGCACCAGAGGTGGTGCAGTTCTGGGGCCTGTGTCCTCACTGCTCTCTGTACATCTTGGGTAGGAGGGAGACCATGGAACTGAAGATAGGAAGAGGCTTGTGGGCAATGGGCTGGGGGCCTGCTCAGTGCAGTTCTGTGATGGTTCCTTGTGGTAGAATCTCTCTCGTCCCCAGTTATTATCTTCTGGAGAAAATGATGGGTGGGAAAGGAGGAGGGAGCCCAGTGCTCACCATCGACACATGGTGGGCATGGAGATTTTCTCCTACAGGGAAGAGGCAACTCTGAGAGGGGCGGAAGAGTGGGCCTGGGCGTCAGGACTGCCCCAAACATAGGTGTTTTTCTTTTGCTTACCAGGAAGCCCCAAATCTCAGTGATACAGGGACCTAGAAAATCCTGCTGGAAAAAGAGCTGAATTCCAGGAGAAGTGATGCAAACCTAGCCTGGCTCAGTGGGGAGGGGGAACTTCCCACAGGAACAGTCTCCTCACAGAAGAAGCCGGGCAGTACCTGCTTCACCCCGCAACGCCTTCTCCACGGCAACCCCTCGTTCCTCCAGCTGCCTCTGCTTCTCCTCCACCTGCTCCAGCTGCCGCTGGATAATCTGCAGGAAACAAAACAGCACAAACACCCAGCTGTCCCTCTCTTCTCCAGCTCTTGGGAGGAAAATGAAACCACAAACACAAGGAGGCAGCATAAAAAGATCATGAACAAGTGCTGGGAAAGGCATCATACTTAGAGCGTGGTGTGAAGGCTGCCCTGGGCCTCAGCATGTGTGCAGACTCCAGGAATACCCAGGCATCTGGAGGCAGCTAAAGCAACTATCAGCACCCCAACATTTCAAGGACAGCAAGCATCTGCAAGCTCCACAGGAAGGTTTGAAGACAACCGCAGATCTTTCTGAAACAGTGGAAATCGTGTCTCCAACCTAGAGTGGTGTAGGATTTGTGAGGCCTGAAGCCAGAGGCTGATAATGGGGAGAACAGCTCTGAGCTTTCCCCACAGAATCCCAGGCCCCTCAGAGGCTGACAGGCTGCAGATGGACCCTTGATGACAGGTCTCCCAATTGAGTGAGTTTGATTACAATGATTATATTTGGAGTCTAGGCCGAGGCATTTAGGCGTCAAAGCATACCTCTTTGGTTACCAACAGCTCCACACATAGGGGCATCTGGAGCTGCACCAAGTCAACAAGGGCCCTCGGGGCTCTCTCTTCAGACAACAGAGCACCCCAGCTGCTTCTGCTCTGCTTTATTTGCCTTCCCTCATCATGGCTGAGGACCAGCCGGGTAGGGGATGGGGTGGGAAGATGCTGCCTGTCAGCTCTAGCATTTGTGCCTGTCATGGTTGACCTTCCGTGGTTTCACCTGGGCTCGGTGCAGTCGCTTAAGTTCTTCTTGCTTGGCCTGTCTGCGGGCTGCCTTTTGCACACGCCGGGTCAGCTTGGCATTCAGTTCTTCCTCTGTGTAGGTTCTGGGCTACAGAGAACAAGAGAGACATCCTCAGTCAGGTGTGGTCAGGCCTGAGATGGGTTTGTGTGGTAGACCGGCAGGGGTATGGAGAGGTGAGAGGCTGTCCCCAGGTGGGAGCTGGTGTCCCAAGGACAGACAGGCATAAGGTAGGTAGACTCCCCAGCCTGTGGCTCAGCCAGACTTCACTGGTGCTGGTCCCTGCTGGAGCCCTTACTGTCACAGAGCTTGCCCAGAGATCCACAAGGTGAGACATCTCACCTCAGTGACAGGCACAGATGCAGGAGACTGACTGTTAGGAAGCTAATGACAAAGGGACACAGGCTCCTTTATCAGTGGAAATCATGTTTCTCACCTAAGGCTTTGCGGGGCGAAGCTTAGGAAAACATTTCCCTAAGCTTGCGAGTTCTAGGAGGGAACCAGGGAAAGGGACAAACAGAATGGCCAGGATCCTCTTCTTTGGTATCAAAAGCCACTTCCTTCAGATAAGTGATAAGTCACAGGTTCTTTTAAGAAGTACTATCTGAAGTACAGAAAGCAGTGATGCTTCTTTTTTTCAGTTGGGGTAGACCCCAGCCTAGGTACTGCAGGCTGAAGAAGGAACTGTAGGCAGGCTCTGGGGCCGGCAGAGGGACTCAGTTGCTGCTGCTGAGGAGGGAAGCTGCTGGTAAGGGCTGTCACAACAGTGCCAGCCAGAGCCAAGGTGGCAACTGGCAAGAGCACTGAGGTTGCACTGCTGAGCAGCACAAGTGCACCTGTGATTGCAGGCATCACTGGCTCCCAGGAGTGTTAAGTGCTTTTGGGGTAAACACTCAGCAATCCAGAGAAGCAAAGGTTGGCAGTTGGCCTTTATCTGAAGACCCTCTTTCTTGCCTTTAAGAAAACAAACCAAAGAGACTATTATAGACTATAAAGGAGACTTTGAAATGCCTCTCAGTGGTGTATAATCATCTTTAAGAGCTCAAATGACAGCAGAGGGGCAGCTGAATGGGCAGTAGGTGTCCCTAAGGAGCATCACAGTGCTTCAGTGCCCTGTGTGTGTCACTTTGCAAACTGCAGAGCTGAGGGTTGGTGAACTGTCCCTTGCTGTGGTGCCCAGTCCCAAAAGGCAGCTCTGTCCCCTACTGGGGCACCTGGAGCAAAATTACCACATGCACCCCAGTCAGCATAGAGTGGGTGTCTCATCCTCTTTGTTGCTCTCGATACAGCTAAGGAAAGTCCTGCCGCCAGTGTCTACAGCTCCATGCACCGAGGAACAGTTAGTGAGCACGTGGCTGGAGGGCCAGGGCTGGGGCTGCTCTGGGTGGTTAATCACAGACAGGCATGCAACAACGACCAGCCAACGGGACGGAGACACTACCTTTGCTGAAAATGATCTCTTGAACGCCAAGGCGTGTGGCACATAAATCGACTTTTAAGGGGATGGCAACAGAAAACAGAACAGTAATGATAATAATTATTAAAAAAATTAAAAATAGAACACAGAAATGGAACAAAATCAGGAGACTTAAAACACAAGACTCAAAACGCAAGATTATTTTTCACACTGTCACACAAGACTGCACGAGGCGGAACCCAGGTGTGAAGACCCTGGTGGTGGCGGCTCAGGGCGCCACTCTCTGAATGAGACTGAGCTTGCCAAGTACAGCAGCTGTTTCCTCATCACCTCCAAATCTCCTCTTGTTTCAGTCTTCCTGTGTAAGTACACATGTCTAAATGTATGATTAAAGATTCTATTTTTCCTTAAATAATTCACTCATTAGTGGAAATTTATTTTTTATGTGTAACTTTAAATTTGTATTTACTACCTACTTATTTGAAAGGCAGAGACAGAGACAGACAGACAGAGGAGAAGGGGGTGGGGAGAGCAAATCTTTCATCTGCTGGTTTACTCCCCAAATGCCCACAACACCCAGGACTGGGCCAGGCTGAAGTCATGAGCCTGGAACTCCATCCAAGTGCCCCATGTGGATGGCAGGGGCTCAGCTACCTGAGACATTACATGCTGTCTACGAGGGTCTGCATTAGGAAGCTGGAATCAGGAGTGGAGCCTAGACTCAAACCCAGGTGTTCCAATATGGGATGCAGATGTTCTAAGTGGTATCTTACCCACTGTGCCAAATGCCCACCCTTCTGAAAATGGCAATTTGGATCACTTCTTCCTGCAGAATGCCATGGGGTCACAGAATGGGGGTGGGCAGTGGGACATTCCTGTAGTCAGAAAGACACAGAGCACAACTAAGCACCGGGCCCCTAACGTTCTTTCCCCAAGAGGGAGAATCCCTCCTGGCCTTGTTCCTGTGGGCCCACAGTGTGCCAGCCAGCTGCTCAGTGCTGGGGCCGGGGGCCCTTTGTTGATGACAGACCATCAAAGGGAACTGAAATTGCATCAATAACTGCTATTAGCTGAAAGTATTTCAGGAAGTCATGCTAACTCTTCTCATTCTGCTAACCCTGCCACAGAGCTGCTCAGAGGCTGAAGCAGCTGCCTTCTACATGGCTGAAAGGCAGAAAGGGACAGGGAGGGAGGTGACACGAGGTCTGGATGGCCCACAGAACATGAGTGCCTTGGGATGGACTGCAATCCCCTGCAGCTTCCTTGTCTATCTCAGGCACCAACTGAGGGCTGGCCTGCAGAAGGATGGATTTTTCTCCTTTACCCTGGAGTGCAAACATTGCACCTCAGACCGACTCATCTCCCCCAAGTCAGAGAGGAAGGATTTTATTGTTAGCATGGGCCAGTTTCAAAAGAAAACTAAGAAATGGTTTCTGTAAGCAGCATACAAAAACCTCCATGGACACTGTGTGGCCACAACCTTAGGACAGCTGAACACCTCGACCTGCAGCTGACGAAAAAGCTGCAGTGGGGGATGGGAGGGGACAGTGGCCTCCTTCTCCAGATCTAATGATAACTGGGGCTGGCACCAATTTGGAGCAGATGAGGCAAGAAGGAGATTGGCCACAGAGTGGGCGTGTCTGCTGTGGAATGAGCCTGGGGGCTGTCGGGTAGCACAAGGCTCTCTGACGGGCCACAGTGGTTAAGAAGCGGCCACACTGGTTGTAGAATGAAGCAAATCAAAGAGGCAAATGTGAGCTACCCTTCTGTAACAGGGCTGCAGGAGACTTAGAGGAAAATCTGGATTGTCTTAATTTTCCTATGGTAAACATTATACGCAAAAATGGAAATTGTGTTCAGTGGCACCTTTTCCTCCTAACAACAAAATGCCACTCAGGATTTTGGCTTGTTTCATGGACGCCTGATGCAGGGCTGTGGTCTGACTCAGGAATCATGTCCCATGTCTTGGTGGCCACAGTGGCTCTGCTGTGAGACCATGGCGTGGGCAGCCAGAGGCTTCCCCCTCGAGTCCAGTCCCATTTTCGCTTTCCCCATTGGTGCCCTCAGAAAAGTTGAACGAGGAGGACCATGAGCACCCGAGCATCCTCCACCTGGATATGTGCCAGGTTAGCATTTCCTGCCTATGTAACCCTTCTGTGCTCTTTTCTCTGATCCCAGCATGGACTTCCTAGGACAGAGGCGTTTTCCTACACAACTATGACACTTTACCACTTGTAAGGAACTTAACGCTGACTTGATATCATATAGTAATATGAATTATACAGCTCACAGTTAAATTCCCATACTGGTTCCCAAAAATGTCCTTTATGTCAGTTTTTGCTTTGGTTTGTTTTCCCACATTAGTGTCTGTGTCTCGAAAACACACAGTGTTCAGCACACAGCTCTGCCACTGGTGAACTTCCATGGCCCCTCTGTTTCGGGGTTCAGTGGTGAGGGCCTGTGGCTTGTTGTTCACATGGATGGGTGCAAATGAGAGCTCCCTTCCTCCTCATGACTGCTAGGCCCTGGGAAGGGCTGTGGTCAGTGAGTGGTCTTCCTGAGATGGTAGTCGTGGCATGGCCAGCCTGAGCAACCTGCCACTCAGGATTCTGGCAGGTATTTCACTGATTAATGGGCAGCAGCAGAGACACCTGGCCATAGCAGTGTCCACAACATGACACAAACTGCCTGGACATCTGTGTGGTCCCCCCAGAGGCAAGCGAATCTTGGCCTACATTCTCCTTTCTTCACAGACCCCCATCAAGACCCCCCAGAGCAGCACCTGCCCCAATGTTGGGATGTGTTCAGGGACCCACAGACAATCCCAGCAGTAGTTTGCTGTTATTTACCATGCTTCTGCCTGGCAGAGCTCAACAGGAGGTACACGAAACCAGGTCCCAGAGGGAGTGGGCCTTGGCTGTGACTCATGGGAGCCTGGCTCTGCAGATGGGTGTACCACAAGGAGAGGCCTCAAAGTGTCCTTTTGGGAGAGGGGACAGAGCTGGCAAGGCCAAAGGGGATGGATGCATCAAGAATGACTGAGAAGTAAATTGAGTGGCTTTCTCCAGTTTGTGAGTTACTAGGAGAAGAACTAGATCAGGTGAGAGGGAAGGAGCTAGGAGGACGCTGTAGAAATCAACCTGATCCATGGGCACAGGCAGGGGTTCACATTCACCCCAACCCACAAGGCTCCTTGGGGGTTAGTGGGGAGGACAGACTCAGCCCAGGTCCTGAGAAGCCTTGCAGAGGAGCTACCTGATGTTCTGTCATTCACACTGGGAGACAGAAGGCAGCCAGGCTACCTCTGTGGACAGTGGGATGGGGCAGAACGACTCACAGGGCTTCACTCGCTCCTGCCTTGCCATAGTTCTCATTCTATCATTACCTTGGTGACAGACTCCTTTTTAGAGTGAAACAGTCTCCCTCCTCCCAGTGCACTGGAAAGCTTTGAGAGCCCCTGAAGATCAAAAGACTGAATGAGCAGCTACAGCTTTTCCTAAACTCCAAGGCAGTGAGAGGGCCCATACCAGGCCCCCGCACACACCAGTTCTTCAACAGCCAACACTCCTTTCCAGTCATCTGCTGTGTGGAAGACAGGGCGGCCAAGCACCTTGCTCCGTGGGTGACTCAACTCGTCACTCTCCATCACCTTGGAAATGAACAACCCTTCCCCCACCCATCTGGGCATTGCTGGATGCTACTCCACTTGGGATTTCAGAGGGAAAAAGGAACCAACCAACCAGACTGCTTCCTGCAGATAAAATGAGGTTCTGAGCATGGAATGTCTCTGGTCTTCTCTGCAAGAATCGAACACATGAACCACTGCCATGCATGCAAACAACCCCCAGCTACTCATCTAAAAAGCCCAAGGGAAAACCCCCTCGCCGCTCTTTCCCTTGGACCACTGGGCTGTGCTCTGGACCCAGCTACCTGTCTACTGGCAGATCAGAAGAGGGACTCACATTCCATCCCTGGCTGTAGGTCTGTTTCCCCATCCTCCACCTTATCAAAGGCCAACAGTGCACAAAGCATGGGGTCCTTAGCTCTCGGGAAGCCTCACTCCTGACAGGACCTACGCACCTCTCGCTTGGACTTCTGGGAGGACTTCTCAAGGATGTCGTCGCTGGAGAGATCAGAGTCCTCTGAGAAACTCAGCTGGCGCCGGAGCTGTAGCTCTATGGGTACGGAAAGGAAAGGCAATGTGAGGGCAGTGACCAACTGTCAGCACTGATCTGACCCAGTTTCTATGCTCACATGAGCAATGGGGAAATGGGTCAGAGGTATGATTACCCCTTAGCTAAGTGACTCTTTTCCAGAGTATCGGGGAGCCAGAGGCTTGGATTCAGACACCTGTCCAGGCAGGGGCAAAGCTGACAGGTCTGCCTGGTGCCTCTCAGCGGTACCAGCCACTTCCCCAAGGAAAACCATGCACACCTTTGGGGTAATGGGACTTTAGGAAGGGCTCCAACCTCCCAAGTCCCCCATGCCAAGTATCAAGACAGCTTTTAGACCATAGTCAGGCTCCCCTGGGGCCCACGGGTGGCAACGGGCAAGAACTATCTCTTGAGCACACACCCCTATGCTGACGCACCTGCTCTCACGATGGGAGACATCCTGTGCTTCCCAGACTCCCCGGTGGCGCCACTGGAAGGGGTGCTGGAGCAGGACTTATCATCACTCTTCTTCTTCTTGTCCTTCTTATACCCAGAGAACACAGACTTCCACAGAGACTTGGGCTTGGCAGCCGCCTCCTCCAGCAGGCTGGGGCCAGGTTTCTCTGGCGGCTGGCCCTCACCTTTGGACTTCTTCTCTTTCTTGTTTCTGCGGGGTGAGAAGAGGGATGACCTCTTTTTGCTCTTCCCACTGGAGCCTTCAGAGGAGGTGACAGAGCCATCAGGGCCCCCTGAGTCTGACGGTGGGGAGAGGACCTCCTCGCTGGTGGCCTCGTGCTTCAGGGTTGGCTCCTCAGAGCCTCTGAGGGCTGGGCGTTTGGGGGACTTGGACATGAGTTCTTTGCCCTGGAACGGTGTGGAGGGGGCTTTGCGGGACCGGGAGGCCCCAACAGCTGTCTCCATCTCCTGCATCCTGCTCAGCTGCTTGGCCATGGCATCCCTCAGTGCCTGGCTCTTCACAGACCTCTCCCTGGCTCTCATGCGCTCCTCAGCCAGCTCCTTGGCTTCCGGCGAGACCAAGGGCAGGCCCCTCTTCTGAGGCAGGGCCCCACCCTCCAGAGCAGGCAGCCGACCATTCTCCCTGGCCCCAGGGTGCTGGGGGGTCTTCTCAGAGTGGGTCCAGCAGGACGGGGGGGTGAAGAACTTCTCCTGCAGACTCGACTCCTCCGTCTTGTCATCATATGTGTCCTCCACATCATCAGCAAAGGGGATCTCGTCCACGCTCTCCGCAAAGGACTTGCGCACCTCTTCTCTGGGGGCCTGGGCGGGCTCTCGGGGGGGCCGCATGAATGTGGCAGGTGGAGGTGGTGGGATGACCGAGGCCTTGGGCCCTGCC
Organism: Lepus europaeus; assembly: GCF_033115175.1. Classification (NCBI taxonomy): domain Eukaryota; kingdom Metazoa; phylum Chordata; class Mammalia; order Lagomorpha; family Leporidae; genus Lepus; species Lepus europaeus. The sequence goes on from NC_084832.1 coordinate 85,411,093, forward strand.
TCCTTATGCTGGTAGGGCTTCCGCTGAAGCTGAAGAGTGGCAGGTTCCTCGTCAGGGGGTGGGGGCGGGGGTGGGCTTGAGGGTGGAGTGAGCATGGTGGAGTCAGAGGTGTTGAAGCTCTGGCTGCCCAAGGTCTTCATGTTGGAGGAGCTGCCCTGGAGGCCCAGGCCCGAACTGCTGGACAGGTCCCTGCGCTCCTCGTGGCAGCTCCTCAACTCTCGGTCAGATGGTGACTTGGGAGTCAGCAGGGAGGGCTGCTCACCATCTGACTTGGGCAGGCCTAGCCTCTTAGGAACAGGTGGAGGTTTCAGAAGATGAAGCCCCTCATCCTGAGAGGACTTCTCAACAGAATAGGCTTTCAGAGACACCGGTTTAAAGGCAGGTGAGGGAAAGCTGGGCTCAGGTCCCTTGCTCCGATCCACAGGCGTGAGTCCGAGGCTGCGGCGGATCTCAGCGCTCTTCATCCAAAACTCTTCCACCAGGTCATTCCGTTTCAGGGCCTCGTCCACGGTCAGAGGGCTACCCAGCTTGTCCTTGGTGTCACCTGGGCTCTTCGTGGGGAGGGTGGGCAGAGGGGTGGAGGTTTTGGCAGGAACGGGCTGGAAGCGGATGGGAGACTGGGTGGGAGATGGGATGGTGGCTTCGGAGGATGGCTGAGGTTGGGAGCAAATGGGGAGCTGGGTGGATGGGGGTGTGGGGGGAACCAAGGGTGACACGGGCTGAGCACCAGCTCGTGAGGTAGGTGTCCTGGCTTCTGGCAGAGCCACTGGCTGCGATCGGACGGGCGAGAGCACAATTGGCTGGTTGGTAGGGGATTCAGTTTTGGGCTTCTCTCTGGGGAGGGAAGGCTCAGGGAAAAGGCGCTCGCAGGGGGATTGCACTGTGGTGGCGGTAGAGGCAGGTGGGACTTGAGACCCCTGCAGAGAAGGAAGAGAGTAGCTGCTGAGAAGGCCAGGGTTTTAACAGCCAGCAAGAATCCCTCAGGGGGGCTTTCTCCAAAGGTCCCCATCCCTTGAACATATTCCTCTCTCTGGCTTTGTAGCTATTACTGGAACAGCTCCAGGAGATCCTTTCTCACTTTCTGTGCTATTTGTTTAACTTTCAGAACTGCTCTGTTCAGTTGAACAGACTGAGCTTTCCTGGCTAGATTCATCTGGAACGCATCCCACTGAGGTGAACACTGGCCAAGGACACTAATGAATTCTGTGTTCACCCTCCACCTGTAATCCCCAGATCTCCAAGACCCCTAATGCACAAGTACCAAGGCTGCCCTATAACAAGATTTAGAATAGTCACCCACTGCATGTAGTCTGTGTTACAACCCAGGAAGCTCAAAGATGCACAAAGAACCTCAGCGCCCCATCTGTCGTCTCAGTTGGACAGAGCTCCCCATTTTCCAGACAGTGCCCCTGTGGAGTTACATGCTTCCTGAAACCCCAAAGACCCAATCAGGCAAACCAGGTCTTGACCTCTGGCCTCCCATACTCCCCTGCAACCTGTCCTCTAAGACAACATCTGGTGGAGCATGAATTCCAACAACGAGATCCACAGGACTTGCTGTTACCATGGATGCAGCCTCCCACCTATGGTTCACATAACCAGTGGCAACCTTAAATTTATACATTTTTAATATAATATTCAAAAATATGTATCTATCATATATAACCATAATCTCACAGTTATAACTTAAAAATGAATTGATTTTATGGTGGTGTGGCATGTGTATAGGACAGAGAGACGTGGAGGGGGTGATGTGGGAATGGAATGGACATGGGGTTGGGGAGGTGCTTCCCAGACTGCTGCATCCTATGGCCAGGACTAGGCTAGAGCCGGTGCTGCTCCTGCTGCCAATAGCTCACCTAGCACACAGAGCAGAAATGCCTGATGTTTTCCTCAGAATGAGGCTCCTGGCTATCTCATTTGCAGTCTTTGTGGGGTTCCCACCAAGGGCCCTGGGAGAGGTGTTTGATGCCTTTTGTGGTCCCAACAGTTCTTTTCCTCCGACACTGAGCCCCAAACTTACCTCTGCCACAGGGCTGTGGACAGGGGTGAACAGAATAACTTGTTCCTGAGGGGACCGGATGGGGCTGGAGACTTGGGAGGGACCTGAAAAGAAGTGACACAGGGGTTTATGAAGAACGCCACCCCCCAAGAGGGCCCCTCTTCTAGCTGCTTCACACGGGGATCAATCTGGGCCAGTGGCCACTTGCAGGGGTGAGGGACAGCACTCTGCCTTTGGTGCTTCTGGAAAGAACACTCCTCTCAGAGGCAAGGGGTCCTGGGTTGCATGCGCCCAAAGTGCTTCTAGCAGCCCTCTCTAGTCTCCCTGTCAGCGCCATGTAAAAGCAAACACACCCTGTGCTTGAAGGCTGTGAGATGTATCTTTTACCTTCCACAGCCCAGAATATACAAGGAGTAGGTTGCTGGCCAAAGCTGTTTGCAGAGGTATGTGCACAAGGAAGGTGGGATGGAGAACAGAGTTGCTGCTGAGGTGGGTGTTCGGCCTAGTGGCTAAGGGATCCACATCCCACACAGGAATGCCTGGGTTTGATTCCTGCCTCTCCTCATTCAAGCTTCCTGCTGATGCAGACTCCAGGAGATAGTAGTTGATGGCTTAAGGAGTTGGGTCCCTGCCATAGAAGCAGGGTACCTGAACTGAGTTCCTGGCTCTTGGCTTTGGCCTGGTCCAGTTCGGGCTGTTGTGGGCATTTGAAGAGTAAAGCAGACAATGGGAATTCTCTGTCTACCTCTCTCTTTCTCTCTGACAATAATGAAAAACAATAATAAAAAAAGAACAGATTTGTTGGCCACTGTGAGAGCTGCTCTGCAGGACCCAGGTTCTTGGTGCCACTCCCACACCCATGGGACTCTAGGAATTCTGAAGCTGTTTCTCCTGCCAACAACAGGCTTACCTTTCTCTTGTGGCTTTGTCAAGGAGGGTACAGGCTCCTCCTCATTTTCTGATACCCTCAGTTCCAGCTCTGCTTCTATCTCGGCCTGGCGCTGCAAGCGAAGCTCCGTCTCGGCATCTGATGGGATGTCGTCAGACCAGTGCTGATCTGGCAGAGGGAGGGGATGGTGCAGACTTTGGTGCACATCCTGATGAGGCCTTGCTCCTTTTCCAGTCTCCTGCCTCCCTCACGGAACGCCCCAGCTGACTAACTGCCACAGCCACAGGAGGTCTGGACCAGAGCCCACGGTCCCAGTGAGCCCTGCCTCTTCCCTGGTGCACGCTGAGCTTCAGAGAGACTTAGCCAAAAGTCCTCTCCTGACTCAAAGCACACTGTCCCAGGCCACAGAGCCTCATCAAAGCCTGTGGTATTGCTTTCTTTTTACAGCAACAGTGACACATGGCAGTTCCTGACACAAAGACAGCATGACTGTGGAAGGCAGGCCTTGCTTCCCTCACTTATGCACTGCCTGGGCCCTTTCTCCTTTCGCCAGTCCCAGGCCTACCCACCCCAACAGTGCAGCCGTGGTCTGAGCTCCCTCCAACTCACCTGTTTTCCCGAACACCATCTCATTGTACCCAGCTCTCAGAAAGCAGCCCCTGGGTCACAGACCCTGTGCAACACCTCCCATTTACTCAGGTTCATAGCACTAGTCCAATGAATGCAGGCTATGAAACACGGTGGCTATGGGTGGCTGAAATCAGGCAGAGTAAAGAAGCCAGAGACCTAACAGATGTACCCCCTGAGCTCTCTGCTTTTGCTTTAGAGGATATTTTTATCTTTTCTGAGTTCAAGCCACTCTGTCCCTGTCCCTTGGCAGGGAACAGGTGATCACCATGGTGGAGAGGGGAGGTCGGGCCCCCGTACCATCATCCAGCTCAGCACCAGTGTCCCCTGGGTCCCCATCCTCTGCAGCCTCCCCTTCTATCTCTGCTGGCTCCGAGTCCGCATCTTCCTCCAGGTCATTCTCATCCAGTGGGACTGTAAATCAGAAATGTTCAAAGAAAGAAAGGAAAGACACATAGATAGACAGACTGCCTTTTCAGGCGGCAAGAGGTTACAGCTTTTCTCAGGGTGGTAAGGGGAAGGCCATGAGAAGGTAGAAGGCCAGCAGATGGGGTGGAGGGTACTCTCTAAGAGTAGTGTGGGTGCTGGGAAGGGCCCGGAGCCCCCCAATGGCAGGAGAGCAGTGTTTCTCAGTCCTAGCAGGGCCAAGGCAAAGGAGAGGGGCCACTTAAGGTCCAGTCGCTTCCCTCTTCCTCCAGGGGCTGCTTGCTGTGAGCCTCAAGTTTGTAGACAGAAAGGAAAATGCTTGTTTCTCCAGGCTCCCCCTGTTGACTACTTCACATGCCCTGAGTCATTTAATCTTTACAACACAGCTGAGGACATTTCTAATCCCTGCAGTTCAGAGATGAAGCTGTTCAGATGAGTTGTTCGCAGCAACACCACTCAATGCAGCAATCACACCCCTGTGACAGGCGACGACCCCTCCCCTTCCCCCTGGCAGAGTTTAGAGCTCTTCATGGGGTGACTTAGAGGGATACTTTTTTAAAGCACAAGGTGGTGTGGGGTTTGAGGCGCGATGTGAAGTTCATTTTCTGGACCCAAGGGTAGCCCTTCAGTGCATAAACAGAGGCAGAGCCCTGCGCGGTTGGTAATGGATCCCGTTACTCCTGAGGAGGGACCAGCCTCTTAACGACCCCTCCCTGTCCCTAACCTCTGCACACTTGCAACTCGCATGGGTGGTTTCCCAGGGCTCTTGAGGGCTTCCTTGAGGGGCCTGCACAGCCACTCTCAATGCATTCCTAAAGGTGTTCATGTCAGGACAAGGGGTTGTGCTTTGCAGAGCACATATGGGAGCCAAGGATCTGAGGCCGCGGTGGGCTGGTTGGCAAAGAATGGGCCTTAGCAATAGGTGAAAGGGCATGCTGAAAGCGAGAGGGTATGCCAGGTCATAGCCAGACCCTCTCAAGTGACTGTTATCTTTCTGTGAGCTGACAACTGACTGCATCCCCACATCTCAGGGATGTATAGAGAAGCTGTGCCACACACAGGACAAATGGCCAGCAAGGAAAATCAAGAAGTGACTACCTCTAGGGTAGAAAGGGGGCGATAGGAACAGGGACTAAGAAGGGGGCATGTCTAAGACAAACAGGTTGGGAGAGGGACAGACAGTCCAGGTTACCAGGGGTGACGGGGGGGGGGGGGACGGGACAGGGGCATGGAGCTCCAGGGCAAGATCTGGGTTGGCAAGTGACCAGTGCATCCTCTTGAGATGCCAGGGCAGCCCATGGAGCTGGCAATGCCAAGACACTTTCCTACGGGGCATATACTAGGAGAAAATTACTCCAGTATTTCTACAGGTGAAAAACCTTCGTGCGGTGACATTGACACTGCTTGTGGCCACTCAAAGAAGACAGCCCATCAAACCCTAGGGAGCCTGCCTAGGCTCAAACAATAGTCCTGCTCACAGGCACCCAGCTCCTCTGGGCTCCTCATTCCAATCTGTGCTTGACATGTAGACAGCAGGGACATTGCTGTCTGTACCATTTCTGAGGAGGCTGGTGGAACCAAAGATCCAGAGGCAATTGAACTTGAGTCCGTCCCATGGAGAGAGCCCTTTGTGCCTGACATGCTTGCTACAATGAGTCTGGCATCAAGATGGTAATTTTACACTTTGTTTGGCAAGTGAACTGGAAGCAAGCACAAAGGCCCTGCTGCATAGGACTCCCCAGTTTGGCATAATTCAGGGTGCACTAGATGAGCCTGGTCCCCATGCTGGTTCCTTGGTCCTGCAGTGTTACAGTTCCTGCTACCAAGCATCTGCTGTGGAGTCAAAAGGGTAAGAAGTCTACACTCCTCAGGAGTACCTTGAAAGGAACAATTGTCATACACATCAAAAAATAAACAAATGAGAGATATCAATGCAGCAGCAGCATATGCTGAAAGAGACACAGCTCAAGGGATGGAATCAGGTGATTAAATCTGGGTTAAGATGGAGCGCAGAGTGCTAGAAGCTGCCACACAAACTGATGAGCCACACGCCATGACAGCCAGGAATTGCCAACATACTCAGCTCTTGGCTTATTTCAGCTGCCAGCTGGGAAGTCCTTTTGCCTCAGCCCTGTCCCCCCATCCTAGGAACAGTCATTATCCAGAAGGGAGAAACCAGCAGTTTCTGCTCATGGAGCTGATGTCTCAGGTTCTGCTGAACTGGACATCACATGAAGTCTACTGTCTCCTTGCCGCCATAGGGAGGCACCTCTTGACTTGTGCGTGTCCACTCTGGGGACAATGGATGGGCTAGTAAGAGCCAGGTAGTAAGGATTCACGAGTGGCAATCCTGTTCATCCCAGAAGTGACCACTAGGATGGTAGTTCTCCACCAGGGAGTGACACTGCCCTTCTTCAGTCCCAGCTGGTATCATGGTGAGGGGGTGGGGATGGAGCTGCACTGACATTTAGGGGTCTGAGGCCAAGGAAGTTAAACTTCAGGCATTGCAAGGAACTGTCCTAAACCAAATGCCAACAACCTCCCATTGAGAAAGACATTTCCAGAAAAATGTAGGGAGAACATGTAAGGCTTCTCAACTATGTCTTGGCCTGAGAACTTAAGGGGATACCTGCACCTTGGTCTGGAGATCCAGCTGCTGTCACTTCCGGTTACACCCAGTCTGTCTCTCCATCCTCAGCAGAACAATGTCCATCAGTTCCCTGCTCTCTTTCCAAGTTCTGACTGTTTCCTTCTTCCATACTTTGGCAGGTTTGTGCAAAATTACCTCATTCCTTTACTTTCACACCCGACTTACTTTCTACAGACTTTAAACCTCAGTGCTAACAATGCTCCTTCAGCTTTAGCCTTTTTATCTGACCTCTATCAATGACTAGAAAAAGCGAGTCTCTGTGCTGTCTCTCCTTGACGGGACTGAGGGACACGTGGTGTGCATCTGGTCCATGCAAGGATGAGCTGCCTGAGTGAGGCATGCACGGCCCCCACCCACCTCTGGCTCTGCCCTCGCATGCACTAGCGACAGGACCAGAATCCTAGTGTTAAGGTACTAGCAGAGCTGCCTAGAGAGAGGTTGCAGTGAGTGGAGCGAGAGCAAACATCACCAGACTACCTCCGGACACTGTCTCCAGCCAGGCCTGCACGGCTGCGCGGCGTATGGAGGGAAGGTCAGGCACTGAATTTAAAACAGACGATAAATACAAAATTACACAGCTGTAAGTGTTCCTGGAAGGGAGAGCTGAGTCATCCCCAAAGTCCAGAACTGGGGAGAATTTCAGATGACGTCAGGGGACAGAGGCACCGACGAGGGGTAACGGCTCCACTGCTAGCCTATGTGACGGGTACCTATCTGCCAAGGGGAGAGAAGAAGGGAGAGAAGAGTGCCCAGGCGGGTTGCAGGCTGCAGAGCCAGTCCCGTCTTGCAGGCTGCCTTGATGCCCCAGTCGGCAGGGTCTCTCTCCTTTGTGCAGAGCTGCTGGCAAAACCTTGAGCAGAGGAGGGTCACGGCTGGAGGTGACGACCGAGGGCTGGAGAGGATCGAACGTGCTGTTAGATGCTGCTTTGTGGGGCAGGGGTCATCCCGTTGGGATACATGGAGCTTGTGGGTGTGGGTATGGCCTGTGAGGAGAGGCCAAGGCTGATGACCCAAGGATTCAGAAGATAGATGCTGAGGAGAATGACAAGGCAGCCCCCTAATTTTTTCTTGTATTGCCATTGCTCACAAGACGTCAGAGTAGGGTCTGCTTTCATCCTATCATGAGACACAAACCATCTCGCCTGACGCCTTTGTGACCTCCTTGACAGGAAGTCTCTCCTAAAGCCTCATTTCTCTTCCAAGTATGCTCCTTCAACCCCCTTCCTGCCAATGCACATCCACACCCAGATACATGCTGCAGAGAAAGCACCAGAAAGAGTAGCCCAGCCTATGTGGGAGAAAGAAAACTCTTGGTCTCCCCAAGGTCAGGTTTATTTTCTTGTTTTTATATCAATAGAGAACACAATATCTTAATCCACAGAGAACTTTACATCTCCTCAAATGGGAGTCAAGGGCACTTGTCACAATTACCATCAGGGAAATGAAATTCTCTGCTGCCTCCTCCTCTAAACTGGTGGCTTTGACCCTGACAGGAAGGGCCAGAGCAGCAATGGTAGGGGAAGCCAGGAAGGAAAGTGCTCGGCGGGCACAGTGGGAGCTCAGACTTTAAAGCGGTTACCTCTGGAAGTAGAGGAGTCAGAGGCTGGCACCATTCTCTCTTCCTCCTCTTTCTCACGAATGTGTGTCCAGTGCACATCGGCCTGGATCTCCAAGGGGTCAGCTGGATTTATGATCTGCTGTAGCCTCTGGTTCCCGGCTAGTGTACCAGGTTCAAGGGGTGCAGGAGACAAGAGGGAAGAAGGAAGGAGAAAACAGTCAAGGGTAGGAGGGGGTGAAACACCACAGCAAAGGAAACAGAAAGAGAAGTTACAGTATTTGCCAGGATTGATTTGAGTCAGAAAGAGGTAAAAATTGAGAACATGCACACGCCTGTAAGCACGTGCACGTGCACACACACACTCACTCACTCACCCATGCTAATCACTCATCTTTAGTCATTAAATTTAGTCAAATCACTGCTTTAGTCATTCAGCCTTCATGTACAGCATTCATTTCATTAGCAGACCACATGTTCCCAGTCCAAATGCCAAGGTGCAAGTTACACATGGCCTCCAAGGGGCGACTCCTCCAGTGTCATGAGGACCCGCCTGTCACCAGAGCAGCAGCACGAGACTCCCAGCACACACCAAGAGCGACCCTTCTGCCGGCTGCATGGAAGGGCACTCTCCTCCTTCGACATTTAACCCAAGTGACAAGAGACAGGTGGGAAGGAGCAGGTCACTGTGTCACGCACCAGCCAGCTGACACAGGACAGAAATGTACTTGGTGGTTACTTCAGCGTCTATCTTTCACAGCGAGAGCTGCTGCGAGAGAGAAAGAAGTCCTGCTTCCCTAAAGGCCTCATGCTGCATGCTGGGTCTGCGGCAGAGGACCACGCGGTGAGGCGGCAGCTGGGAAGGAAGCAGCGCTCTGCCCTGTCAACTCCCACGGCTTCAGCAGTCCGCGGTAGCAGTGAGAGCAATTCCTGTCTGCTTTTCTACGGTCAAACTCTCTCATAAAACCCCATTTGGTGCCCTGCTGATGCCCTCTGGACATAAGACCTGGTTTCACAGTGAAGTGGCAACTGACTAGCAGCTACCAGAGCCCCAGGATCTGCATGCAGCCCCTGCCCTGTGGGATGCCTGTGATTAGTGCTTAGACCATGCCGTACAGCTGGGTTAGGAGAAAGGACAGCCAGCAGATCGGGCAGGTGGGGGGATGCCATGGAAGGCAGGATGGCTGTTCAGGCAGCAAGAGCAGGTGCCACCAGATCTGAGGGCTCTGGGACCCTGGCCAGAGCAGCCTCCATCTGGGAGTGCATGTCATCGCTCCCTCGATAATCACCTGGATGGTCTGGCTTTGGCCCTGGCCACCACCAAGACAAGCTCTCGAGTCCTAGTGGCAGGGAAGGTACCAACAGGATACCAAATCTGATGGAACGTTCTGCTTCTGCAGGTATCAGGCCCTCCTTGCTCTTTACTGGGGCCGCGGGTCTCTATAGATTCCTGCACTAAGCTTTGTAGTGCTTGATGAGGCTGAACCATAGCAAAGTCGCTAAAGAGCATGGTGCCTTAGGATGGAGGAAGGTAAGTCAAAGAGAAAAACCAAGGACCTTTCTTCACCTTCCAAGAAAGAAAGGGAAGAGAGTGACTCTTCTCCCTAAGTAATGTCTGCTTCCTGTCAACCTGCTTGGAGCCAGTATGTCCTCCTTTCTCAGGGAAATGTTAAAGGCACCTGTAGAGGCACCGAGGCCATGGCAGGTGGTTCCTGGTGAGAAGCAGCCGGGCCTTGACAGACAGGGTAACCTGCAGCAAAACCTACAGGGGCATGGAGGAGCCACATTTGATAGGGCTGTATCAGACTTCTACTTGACTCTCTTTTGCCTTACATGCTACTGTGTACACGGGTTTGAAGGCTGGGTCTAGGGCCCAGGGCCCAGGGCCAGATGCCCAGCTAGTTATGTGCAATGCTCTGTAAAACACAGATCTTTTCATGTGGGATCTGCTCTTGCAGGCAGATTTTGGATGGCTGCTAGGGAACCAGGGTAGAAGGTGGGCGAGGGGGCAGAGTGGGTACCTTTATGTGTACCCGTATCTTCTTCCTTTGAGAGGTGCTGGAGCCACTGGCCTTGCAGGAGTTCTCTGTCCCAGGGGCAGTACTCCCCTTCTACAGCAGGGGGAGCCAGACACCCACAAACAGCATCAAGAATCCCACAGGGGGATGGATGGAGAGAACAGGGAACGGAGAGGAGGGAAGAGAACAGAAAGGAGAGTTACCTTCAGCTGCAAGGCAATAGTGCCTATCACTTGCCTACACAGGTCTTGAAGTCTGCTGCTCAATGACACACACAGGTTCCCATTTGGGAACTCGCAGAGTTTGGCTGAACTTGTTGGTATGTGCTTCTCTAGTTACCTACAGGTTTGGCCTTGATGTTAGGCCCAAGTCTGGGAAATGAGGCTTCCTGTGTGAAAGCTGGAATAAACTCCCTTGAAAAAGGAGTCAGCTTTGACCCTAAATTGTGCTGGAGCATTAGCCATCAGATGGAGAGAATGAGGCAGCTCTGGGGCAGCGCAGTCCTGAAGACAGCAGCAAAGAGAACTGAGGCTCCAGCTAGTGCCTGGCTCCTTCTTCTACAGGCCTCACTCATTTCTCATAAAACTGATGGCACCAGGAGGGGCAGGCCGTGGACATAGCCTCTGCCTTCAGACACAAGAGGGCAGCAGAATTTGGAGAGGCCCCTTATGAAGCCTGAGGAAGTGCCCTGACCCTGATCTTCACACCAGTGTGCATCAGGGCTTCAGTCTCCAAAGGAGGTTGGGAACTCTCCTGGGACCAGCTCAGGAACTTGAGCCATGTCTGGGGAAGGCTCCGACCTTGCAGGCCAGAGAAAATAGGCCCCGGACAGACCAGGCAGCAGGTACGGAATGCTGGGAGCAGGGACAAGCACCATGGCACAGGGGCGAGAAGCAGGGACAAGCGGACAGTCACCAGGATTGAGTCTACCAGGCTGTCCAGAAGTTAATCTGCTCCTCTGACCAAGGCTGGGAAGAATTGATGCTTAGAAATACAAAGGCCCTGGGACCAGCCGTATGGCACAGAGGACTAAGTTGCTGCCTGTGATGCCATCATCCCATGTGGCAGCAGAAGTTGGCCCAAGTGCTTGAGTCCCTGCCACCCATGTGGAAGACCAGCAGAGTTCCAGGCTCTTAGCTTCAGCATGGTGTAGTCCTGGCTGTTGCAGCCATTTGGGGAATGAACCAGCAGGTGGATGATTCTCTCTCTCTCTCTCTCTCTCTCTCTCTCTCTAACTCTTTCAAATAAATAAAATCTTAAAAAAAAAAAAAAAAGGAGAAAGAAAACACAGAAATGCAAAGGCCCATTTCTTCCTCCCTCACTCTATGCCCCAAGGGTAGGGCGTTACCCTTCATCATCCTAGGAGAAGCAGGTCTCCTGGCTTCTTCCTCACCCCTATCAGATTTCTGGGTAGCCCAGACTTGGAAAGAATGACAGGCTGGAAGAGGAGGCCCAGCAAGCACTTGTCATCAATCAAGGTCATCTAGAGCAAGACATAGAGACAGAATGGAAACATCTCGGGTCTATGGCAACAGGCTATTCCAGGACTGAGCAGAGGGACTGAATACGGAAGCTATGATGTACCTTCTTGGGATACAGGCTCCCAAATGATACCATGCATTCTATCCCTGAAACAACCAGTGGATACCCAAGTTCCTAGGAGTCACCAAACCTCAGACTCTAAAAGGCTCAATTTCCCTTTGTTAAAATCAAGATAAAATGAGGAAGAGATGAGATTTCAATGAAATCCTTGGTCTGGACCCCTGCCTTCCAAGTTCTAAGTAGAGTGCACACCAGGGACGTCATTCCCACTGCCAGTGGGGCTGCTTCTATACTCCTGCATCAAGGGCCAGGAAAGGCAGATAGGACTGTGCTTGGGCTCTGTGGGAGGCAGTGTGCATGTGACTCAGCACAGAGCAGACCACTTCAGGTGGGATGGGGTCAGGCTTAAGAGAAAAGAATTTTTTTTCCTGACCTTCACTGGACTCTTCCTCTTCCTCATCATATTCTTCCTCCTCCTCTTCTTCATATTCCTCCTCCTCGTCCTCCTCTTCTTCATTGCCAGGCTCAAAGCTCTTTGAGGCCTCAAGCTCCTCTTCACTCTTTCCTTTCAGAAGAGCATGGATCCTCACAGCCTCCTTCCAGGGGACACCGCCCAGGTCCGAGGGGGGCAGCCCAGGCTCTTCCTCCTCCTCTTCTTCCTCCTCCATCTCAGACTCAGAACTGCTGTGGGGAAATAAGGACGCACTACAGTAAGTGAAAGGTTACGAGCCACAGGCAGCGGCAACGCAGGCCAGGCCAAGCACCTACAGAGCAGGAAGGGAGCAAACACATAAGAAGGGTCCAGCATCTTTCCTGACCAGGGAGGGAACCAGAAGGAACTCAGGGAGAGAGACTGAGATGGCAGGTTGAGGTACACACACTCGAGTGAACACCTACCCAGACCCACATTTGCAAACAGCAAGGCGAGTGTGTGCTTTGGCCCACACACACCAAGAACACTGAGTCAAGCGTCAATGGGCCTCGAGGGCACACACAGGGGCAATGGACTTGTTCTGATATAAACTCAAGACTGGGCATCCAGGACAGAGGGAAAGTCTGCTTTCATCTGATTCACTATTTGCTCTGTAGAACTCCTACTTGACTCAGGCTGCTCACAACCCTGGGTGTGGTGGGAAGGAGAAGGAGGAGCCCTGAGAGGCTGAATTGACTGGCTGGCAACCAAGCATGGGACTGGAGGTGGGGGGCAGCAGAGTCAGGTTCAGGATGTTTCTTCAGATCCCAAAATGTGCCAGTGGAGTAAGCAAGACTTGCACTCTAATATGGGATGCTGGCATCACAAGCAGAAGCTTCACCACTGTGCCACAAATGTCAGCCCTGGATAGATACCTTCTACGAGAAGATATACATATGACCAAGTATATAAGAAAAACACTCAGTGTCACTAGCCATCAGGGAAATGCAAATCAAAACTCTCCTGATATATTACCCAACCCCAGTCAGATTGGCTACTACCAATAAAGCAAAACCTAACATATGCTGACAAGGCTAGAGAATGTGGTGGGAATGTAAATGAGTACAGCCTGAATACAGAACACCATGGAGGTTCCTACAGAACTACCACAGATCCAGCAATCCCATTTATGGATATACAGCCAAAGGAAATGAACTTGGCATATCAAAGAGAAATCTGCACTCCTATGTTCACTATAGCATGATTTGCAACAGCCAAGATGTGGGATCAACCAATGTGTCCACGGGCAGATGAACAGATAATGAAAATGTAGTATTTATATAATAGAATATTATTCATCCATAAAAGAGAATGAAATCCTGGAATTTGTGAGAAAATGGATGAAACTGGAGGACACTGTGTTAAGTGGAATAAGCCAGCCACAGGAAGAAAAATATTTCATGGTCTTTCTCATGTGTTTCTGGAAGTGACAACAGTTGATCTCAAAGAGGAGAGAATGGGTGGGGCCAGTGCTGTGGCTGCTCCACTTCTGACCCCACTCCTTGCTCATGCACCTGGAAAAGCAGCAGAGGACAGTACAGGTACTTGGACCCCTGAACCTACATGGGAGACCCAGAGGAAGCTCTTGGCTCCTCGCTTCAGCCTGCCATATCATCAGTGCAGTCTTCCTCATGGCCTGGACTATATGGCCATTTGTGTAGTGAACCAGCAGATGAAAGCTCTGTCTCCCCATCTCTCTCTCTGTGTCTCTCCCTCTCTCTCTGTAACTCTGCCTTTCAATGGAATAAATAAATCTTAAAAAACAAACAAACAGGAGAGAATGGGGGTGTACAGAGGCTGAGAAGTGTCAGGACAGGGGTGGGGGGAGGGACAAAGCGAGGCTGGGTAACGTGCACCACAGCAGTGAGCCAGGAGGAATACATGCTGCATTCCACAGAACGTGGGTGACTCTAGTTTACAACTCTTACATACTATATGAAGAACTAGGGAACAGGAGTCCAAAGACTCCAAACACAAAGAAATGGTGCCCTATTTGATCATCACACATAGTACACACATCTTGAATTATCTCTGTGCCCTGTAAGCATGTATACTTATTTATGCCGATTAAAAGGAAAAAAATTACAAAGCATTTGGGCCACGGACAGCTTGACATCTGGGTTTTGAGTATTTTTCAGTATTTCTTTACTGGTATTATGTCTGCCCTATCTTTGTGTTTTCAATACTTCCTTATTAAAGAATGTACCCAGTGTGTGTCTTTAACATCACTCAAACATGAAATAAGGATAAAGACGCCTCTATGCTCATCTTAAACCCTCAGTGAGCAGAAGAAAGCCATCTTGTCCCTCCTCCAAGGCTGGGTGTGCCCATGGCTTGTTCAAGAATGCACCAGCGGTCAGCAGGGTAGAGGGCACCACACTGCAGCCTCCTGGGAGGCAGGGCTCAGTGCAGCCCTGTCCTCACCCGTGCCATGCCATGAGGAAGACTGCAGTGATGATATGGCCAATGAACACATATCCTGTGACAGGGACAATGACGCTCCACTTAGTACTATTAGTGCCACTCTGGCTAGCTTTATGACAGCTCAAGGAGCATGGAAGCATGGCAAGCAAGGCATGGAACATAAAAAGGAGAGTGCATAAAAGCATAAACCATTGCCTGTCCTCATAAGCTATATGCTAAGCCTGCTTCTGAGAGGTCTTGGGGCTTGTTTCTAGAGACCCAAGGCAGGCAAGAGGCCTCCATCTCTGTGTGCTGGATGGACAGCCCTCTGACAGGTGGTGCCAAACGCTCCTTCCCAGGCTTTCTATAGCACAGGATTCACCAGGTACATTCAGTGCCTCAAGGTTCTTCTATATTTCCTGGCTGCTCCCAGCACCTGAACCTCTGAGTCTGGCTTTGTCAGGGTGTGGAAGGAAGGATGGGGTAGTGAGTCAGATCCCCTTGCACCACGGCCTGGACACTTTCCACGTGGAAAGGATCCCGTATCAAAAGAAAATAGTTCAGGCAACCAGCTTCCATCTCCCTCTGGAAGGAGATGGTGGCCCTCCAGGAGAGACAGGGCCAGAACATCTGGTTATCAAGATCCCATTCCATCAGAGTGGGTGCCCATTTTTGTGCTGGGAACAATGCACTCCCTCCGAGAACAGGCGCCGGAGCTGCTGGGCCCAGGGAAGTGCATATCACAGTGACCAGCACAGCTAAGATGGGCAAGAATGCACATGACCCACAGATTACAGAAGCCAGGGCAGGTTCCCAACATCTCAGGGGGCCAGAGATGTCCCCCATAAACCCCTCTAGGAAGCCTTCATCACGAGAGGCTGCTCCCTGCAGTTAGAAGATCTAGCGAAACCCCTTCCTGTTTCAATTCATCCCCGACCCATCAGTTCAAAGCACTGTCCTGAATTTTCCCTCCTGTGTCTTTTTATTGAGGCACTGACAGGGCCAGGGCAGAGGGAACAAAACCCACAGGCACGTGGCCTACATTACAAAAAGGCAGAGTTGTTCTACTTCAATGAGGTTCCGCTGTGTCGGGAGGGGCAGACCCGAGGACAGCACCACAATAGTGACAGCAAAGGCTGACTGAGCCTTGTCGCGGTGCCACGGAGTTTGAGGAACTTCCCCTAGACTAGCTCACTTAGCTACACACCACTCCAGGGCGCAGCTACTATGCCTTTCACGGAAGCTTAAGAATATCAGACCACTTAGGCGAGGTGAGGTCAGGATTCCTAGCAGTGTGCACATCACACCTTCTGGGCCCTCTTGTGGCTCTCTGCCCGCCAGCAACTGCCAGGGTAGCCATCCCAGGAAGAAGGTCACGATCACACTCATGGCTGCCCGAGTGAGACCTCAGCAAGTGGAGACCAGGGATCCAGGCAGGCAGGGTGCTGTGGGGAATGCACTTCCTGGTTTCCAAAGGGAAACAGGAATCAGGGTCAAGAAGAGAGACTGTGCTCTTCCGTATTTCCCGGCCCCAGGGCCCCTCCATGCAACTGTGAACATGCTACCACTAAGCAGATGGCTGAAAGGTGTACGTTATTCACGAATCTTTACCTGGTGAAATCTAATCCGTGCTAAAAGCAGCATCCTGCTCAGCAATGGCTCATGTTGCTGCCTCTGCTGGAACGGGGGTGGAGAAGGAGGCGACAGGAACAGGCATGGTTAGCCTTGAAGAAGTGGCATTTCCCCACGCTGTTATTCTCATGGAAGGTAAAGCCCACTGGGGCAGGCCTGCCTTCAACTTGTGGGGAGTCCTGTCTGGAAAGCACATTTGTTCGTTCCAGGCCTCAGTGACTGAAGCCAGCGATGTGGGCTGTACACAGTCCCTTCACTGTTCGGGACAAATTCTTCTGGCCAGTCAGAGAAAAATGACACTGACATCCCAAGGCGAGCCTCTCTTGTCTTGGCCACTTGGCCTCTCCACAGAAAATAAACACTCTACTGTTAAGTTCCCCTCAGGAGGGCAGGCCATCCTTGCCTGCAAGGACCCACACCAGGAATTTGATGGTAAGAATTGCGTGGGATGTGTATCACAAATAGACACTCCAGTCGATTCCCCAGGGCAGGGCTCAGGAATTACTTTTCACCACATATGCCAGGCAGTGTTTTGTCACCAAGGAAATCTGGAAAACTAAGAGTGCTGATTCTCAAAGCGTGGTCTCTTTCTGGGCCACAGCATCACCTGGGGGCTGTTTAAAAACAAAAATCTCAGGCTTTAACCCCAGATCGACTGAATCAGAAGCTCAGCCAAGCCATCGGAGAACTTGGTTACAATGCCCCAGGACGGGGCCAGCGTGGACCAAGACCAATTTCTGGCCCTCAACCCACTTGTTCAAGGAAACGAGTGGGAGAATTCATGGGCCTGCCCCACCTCGTGAGGACAACCTGCATGGTGCTTACAACTACAGGTAATATAGTAGTAATAGTAACTGCTGGCACTGAATTAGCACTCACTGGTTGTTGCTGTCTTAGATTTAATCCCCACAGCAAAACTCTGAGGTGCAGTATCCTTTACAGATGAGGAAATTGAGGCACTTGGGCAACCACAGATTGGGTAACCTGCCTGCAGCTAATAGCTGCCAGAGTAGGGCTTCCAGCTCAGATCTGTTAGGCCCCAAAGCCAGGTTCTTTTCTTTCTTTCTTTGTTTTTTAAGATTTATTTATTTATTTTGAAAGATTTACAGAGAGAAAGGAAGAGTGAGAAAGAGAGAAAAAAATTTTCATCTGCTGTTTCACTCCCCAGATGGCTGCAACAGCCAAGGCTGGACCAGGCCAAAACCAGTAGCCAGGAACCAGGAGCCAGGAACATCATCTGGGTCTCCCAAGTAGGTAGCAGGGGCCCAAGTACTTGGTCCATCCTCTGTTGCTTTTCCCAGGCCATTAGCAGAAGCTGAATCAGGACTGGCGCAGCAAGGACATGAACTGGCACCCATATGCTGGCACTGTTATACCACAACACTGGCCCCACCAAAGCCATGCTCTAAAACAGCACATTATGTGGCCTCCTGCAGCAGATACCTGAGTTGAGAGTTCTCTAGACTCCCAGAAGGTGTGGTTGGACCAAGTGATTTCTTAAAGTTATTTTGAGGGGCCGGCGCTGGGGCACAGTGGGTTAAGCCACTTGCAATACTGGCATTCCATATGAGTGTTAGTTTGAGTCCTGGCTGCTCTACTTCCAATCCAGTTCCCTGCTAATGTGCCTGGGAAAGCAGCAGAAGATGGTCCAAGTGCTTAGGCCCCTGCCACCCACATGGGAGACCTAGAAGAAGTTCAACGCTCCTCACTTCAGCCTGGCCCAGTTCTAGCTGTTACAGCCATTTAGGGAGTGAAACAGCAGATGGAAGATCTCTCTCTCTCTAACTCTGCCTTTCAAATAAATACACAAATCTTTAAAAAGAAAAGAACTGCTACGTTATTTTTTATCTTCAAATGTAACATCGTATCAAGGAAGAACTGAAAGCAGAAAATGCACCAAATTCTGTGCTTTGCGCTGCAGGGAAGTTGGAAAAAAATACACAATACAGCTCTTGCAGCTTATATTTTCCTTGGGGAAACTAAGAACAAATCTGCAGCTGTTTCCTCTGGGCTTTTCACTATTAAGAAGCAATTTTTCACTCTACATAGCATCTAAAGGTATTCTTCTTTTTCAAATTTAAGTAAAATGTGTGTCTCCTGCACTGCATAGATGATAACTTATCTGTTCCATGCTGCCCTTGCTATTACACTGTACTATAAGTACTGTGATTCCAGCCTTCTGTGCATCTGCTGCCCCTTGCCTTTCAAACTGTGTAAATTGTGGTGAGGAAAATCTCTTAGAGCAGTGAAGTCATACTGACCCACACTTACCCCAAAGTCAAGTTATTGGCTCTGCCCAAGGATTTACAATGCACCCTGACAGAGAGCATATCCTGCCCCCACTGTGGGGGTCAAGCCAAGAGCATGTGGCCTCCCTCATTGGAGTGCAGCAAAGTGGGTGGGGCTCCACGAGTGTTCGGGACAGACTTGCAGAGGTATGTGACAATGACAGAACTGCAGGTGCCAGGAGGAAGCTGCTCCTGGAATGAGAGGGGAGCCACTGTGGGGCCAGCTCAAGAGGTGGCAGCTTCGTACAGGGCATGCCCAATGCCAGGGATGAAGGGGTGGAATGCAGCTGGAAGTAGCTCTGCCCAGCATACACATTCTTGGATCTTAAAAAAAAAAAAAAGCCCTGCTTTCTTTATTCCCTACTCACTCCCTTCATCACAGCAGATGTATGTGCCCAGTACAGGATTCAAACGCTCTCACACATCAGCACAAAGCTCCCTGGTCAGGGGCTGCAGCAGGAGCTTCCACCTGCAGCCCCACCTGCGTGGATTTTTCCTGTGCACTCTCTGTACCCTGCTGCTGGACGTGGCCAAGGTCATCTCTGCTGATACTGGAGGCCCTGGAATACAAGCCAGCAGCAACAGCAAGCCTGGGAGAGTGTTGGGGTGGGTTGGAGCATGCATGGCCCCCAGGTTGGTTAAACATAATTCAACACTGGGGTTGGCCAGGTGTAAAACCACTTGCTGCTGAGTGCAGTGGCTCAGAAACAAGTTTTCTGCCCCTGTCTTTACCACAGGGAGAAACAGAAGCCTGGAAAAGTGAGGTGGCCTCTGCAGGACTGCAGTCCACCGGGGGCTGAACTGCTTCCAATTCAGGCCCTGGTGCTCCTTCCTGGGACCTCCCAAGCAGTCACTGCTAAAATCTACTGCTCTCCCCCACCTGCCATCTCATCTTGCCAGCGGATTTGTAAACAACTTGAGGGCAGAACCTGTGTCCTTTTTTTTTTTTTTCCTGTTACCTTTTCAGAGATTAACAGAGTGCTTGAGACATGGCAAGTATTCAACAGATACTTATTGAGTCTGTGAATTAAGTCGCATGGGTATGATCCTTTCTGGCTAACAAGATGAAGACATGGGGCCCTAACTGGAATAGGGGAGAAAGAGTCCTGGGACAGCAGGGAAAACAGGAAGAATCCTGGCCTTGCACACAGGAAATCTCATGGAATCTTGGCTTGAGTCTTAGTCATCATCAGTGTCCTTACCTATAAGAGGACAAATAAATGTCCCTGTCCTGTCTACTCTGCAGGTTCCTGTGAGGACGACCAAATGAGGGAACGGTCAGGACGTCCTTTGTACCTGGCCCACCAGCATGCCGAGTAACCCACGTGTGCTCACACATGCCATGCACTGTGTTAAACAGAGTGCACACCGGCTTCCTTAACCTCTACATGGGTTCTGGGAGCAAGGTACTAGTCTCATTCCCATTTCTCAGATGGGGCATGGCTGTGGGTGGAAGAGCCAAGAGTCAAACCCAGACAGTCTGGCTTGGACTCCATGCTGTTAAAAGTTGCTGTGCTGCCCTCCCAAGGTGAGGCTGTTCCCTGGGGCACAGGCTGACCTGCTGGCCACATCCTCTTCAGTGCCCTTGTCCAGCACGCTGCTCAGGTTGTGCTCAGCCTGCGTCTCCTCGGGCACCTCCTCCAACTCCTCCGCCTGCCTCACGGACAGGCGGTAGTTCTCCAGCTCAATCCGCTCAGGAGTGCCCCTCAGCCGCTTGGCAATGCTGGGCTCCTCCAGGCCATTCACATTTGAACCTGCAAGATGAGCAAAGAAGCCAAGTTCTGATGACGAATGACAGAAAAGGAACATCAGCCACAGGATGATGGGAGATGTGTAGGGTGGGAGGAGGGGCTGGAGGTAAGCACCTGGAGGCATCTGAGACAGTCACCCTAGTCTTTGCAAAATGTGGATGCCCTCCCATAGAGTCAGAGCATGGCACAGACTGGAAGTCAGAAAGTCCCGGATTTGGCAGGGGCCAGGAAAGGATGCTGCTGTGGCAGAAGTGCATAAGCAGGAGGAATTAAAAATCAGCCTGTCCACGTCCATTCCTATAGCACTGGCTTTCTCAACGGAACCCCAGCCAGATCGAGAAAAGAAAAGCAAACCAGTAACGTGAAAGAGACTTGGGATAGTCCTTGAGGGGCTCGTCTCATTGCCCGGGAGCCAAGCATCTCTAAAGCAGCCTTTCCCACCCCACTAACCCAAGGTTCAGTCAAGGTCCGTGCCTTGTGTTGGCTGGCTCTGCTGAGGTGGCCAGGCTGACTGTCCTGCAGGACTCACACTGTGGATGTCTCTGTCTCTCGTGGTTGGGTCTATGACAAATACTTTGTGTTGAACAGGGATACCACATGGGTGATGCTGCACCCTTCTAGGGTACCACTGCTCGGGGAGCTCAAGCCTGACTGCTTGGGTGGTGTCATTCGTGTCTCCAGTGTAAAGGCACAGCTTCCCCATTGTAAACAACCACCCTCAGTGTGATGCTTAGAAACCAGGGGCTGCTCTGGCCCCAGTGCTCTGAGCACTCATCCACAATCTTTGCTGAGTCCATGTATTGGGGTTACAAGATGGTGATCTTTCTTTCTTTTTCTTCTTCTTTTATAAAGATTTATTTGAAAGTAAGAATTACAAGGAGGGAGAGACAGAAAGAAAGATCTTCCAACAACTGGTTCACTCCCTAAAATGGCTGCAATGGTAAGGGCTGGGCCAGGTAGAAGCCAGAAGCTAGGAGCTTCTTTTGGATTTCCCATGGGGGTGGCAGAGGCCCAAGTACTTGGGCCATCCTCCACTGCTTTTCCCAGGCCATTAGCAGGGAGCTGGATCAGAAGTGGAGAAACCCGGACTCCAACCAGTGCCCAAATGGGATGTCAGTGTTGCAGGTGGTGGCTTAAGCCAATGCACACAATGCTGGCCCCAAATAAATCTTTAAAAAAAAAAAAAAGAGTATTATGTCTTTTTTGTCTCTTAGCTTTTTGTTACTACAATGAAATACTAATGATGAAGGAAAGAGGTTTACTTCAGCTAATGGTGTTATTAGAGGTTCACAAAGATCAGTGGCCCACTGGTTTGGCATCTGGTGGGAATGTTCTTGCTGACAGAGTCCTGAGGCGGCTCAGAGCAACACCTGGCAAGAGGGAGCACAGCCTCTGTCTTTCCATATGAAGCCACCATGATTCGATATGGAGCTTCACCCTAGCACTCAAATCCAATCCAATTACTTCTCAAAGACCTCATCTGGCAACATGACAATTGGATCAACTTTCCACTCTCCTAGAGCTATTAACCTAAGACTTTGTGGACCAGAGCTGGAACTGCAGTTCAGCAGGTTAAGCTGTCACTTGTGACATCTGCATTCCATATGGAGTGCCAGTTCAACTCTTGGCTGCTCCACTTCTCATCCAACTTCCTGCCAATGTGCTTTGGAGGGCAGTGGAAGATGGCCCAAGTACTTCAACCTCTGTCAACCACATGAGAGATCAGGATGGAGCTCTAGACTCCTGGCTTCAGCCTGGTCCAGCCTGGCTGTTGTGGTCATTTAAAGAGTAAATGAGTGGATGGAAGATTTCGCACTCTCTTTCTCTCTCTAGCACTCTGCTTTTCAAATAAACAAAAGAAAATCTTTAGGAGGAAAAAGGCTTTGGGGACCGAGCCCTTAACACATGGATCTCTGGGGGACACCCCAACTAACATCAAAACCATAGTGCTCTGTTTTGATATAGGGCAGTTCCCTTGACCCCCTTCTTATTGTTATGTTTTTCAGATGTTCCTTACAAAGGACATAGCCATTTTATGATGTGTGACTATACCAGTAATTTGCTAAAAGAGCTCAGAAAAGCTGTGTAACAGCTCAGAGCTTATTTCCTGGTCTTTAAAGGAGGACAGAGTCTGCCTTCCAGGGTTAGTCTGAGTGCTGAACGAAACTGCATACATATACACATGCAGAGGTATGAGCATGCTGGCTCTGGGCCCCATACATATCTCAGCCTTCCTCTTCTAGTTAGGCCTACTATACCAGCAGTATTCAGTAAATGTGGGTGAAAGGTATACTGATGGTTAGTAGTATTTTCATCTCCAAATTTGTATGTATTCTTGCACAGGGATGTCATGTCCATTTGCTCTCAACTGTAAACAGTAGTTATTTGACAAAGAAAGACAGGTGAGAGAGCAGCATTGGCTAAGATCCAGCAATGCAATACATGATGGCAGTTGGGTATTTATTACCAGATCTTCAGGGGGAGCAGACTTGAAAGTGGCAAAGAGGCAGAAAGCAAGTGGGAATGAACGGAGCACAAAGAGCCCTGCATCCTGCCCAGGAAGGTCATGGATTTCTGTGGCATTCTAAGCTATGAAATAATATTGGGCTTTGGCATGCAACATCATACCAACCTAGTCTGGGGTGACAGGTGGTCTACTAGGGAAAGCTTGACTAAAGGAAAGGAGTAGAAAATTGGTGTGGCAATTTTTGTGGCATAACAGGCCATGCAGAAAATGTTCTGGAGCTCAGCATTTCTGTTGCATACAATGTTTTCAGCCTTTTTATAATGGCACAAAAAGAGCTTTATGAATCCAGGTAGTCACAGAATAAAGCCTCAGTGCCACTGCATGAATTACTGGGATTTTCTACCAAATAGCATCTGTCAAATTTACTACAGGATTGTCACTGAAAAGCCAGATCAGTGGCATGTTCGTGTACAAACTCAGGTACCTGTGTGATGATGGGGTCTGAATACAAATACTTGGGTTTTCCTGGGCCTTGCACCCATGCCCATTTGTTCTACTCTTTGAACCCTGAGAGGTGTCATTTTAAACATCTCTGCTCTGTTGTTTAACACTGAGCTCAAGGCTCCAAAGGTGTAAGCTAAAATGCTAAGCTAAGGCATCTGGAAGATTAGAATATATGCAGACTAGCCAGCGCTGTGGCTTAACAGGCTAATCCTCCGCCTTGCGGCGCCGGCACACCGGGTTCTAGTCCCGGTTGGGGTGCCGGATTCTATCCCGGTGGCCCCTCTTCCAGGCCAGCTCTCTGCTATGGCCCGGGAAGGCAGTGGAGGATGGCCCAAGTCCTTGGGCCCTGCACCCTCATGGGAGACCAGGAGAAGCACCTGGCTCCTGGCTTTGGATCAGCGAGATGCGCTGGCTGCAGCGGCCATTGGAGGGTGAACCAACGGCAAAGGAAGACCTTTCTCTCTGTCTCTCTCTCACTATCCACTCTGCCTGTAAAAAAAAAAAAAAAAAAAAAAAAAAAGAATATATGCAGACTACAGCTAATAGCAAAAAGGAGATAGGGCAAAGCTGGTTGAGCTCTACTTGACATTCTGCAGATCTTCCCAGGCCAGGCTGCATTAGGTCATTATTTCCTGCCATCTGCTGTCTTGTCCTCTCTCCTTATCAAAGCCCAGTGTCCCAAAATAAAGATGTGAAAAGCCGAGGAGTCCCTGACTACACTATCATCTGATTCTTTCCTGCCAATTGCATTTTTGACAACTGCCCTTAAACAGAAAGCAGATAAGAAGGAGAAATACAGCAATGACCCAAGCATGAGCTTTCCGGAACTCCACCAATATGGACTAAAAAACAGTGCTACTTCTTTTCTTCCCCCATTTATTTGAAAGAGAAAAAGAGAGAGAGAGAGAGAGAGAGAGAGAGAGAGAGAGAGAAAGAAGGAACTCTCCCATCTGCTGGTTTACTCCCCCTACATGCCCACAACATCTGGAACTGGGCTAGGCCAAAGCCAAAAGTCTGGAACTTTATCCAGGTCTCCCAGGAGTGTAGCAAGGACCCAAGTACTTAGGCCATCACCTGCAGCCTCCAAAGGTACACATTAGTAGGAATCTGGAATTGGCAGCGGAGCCAGGACTGGAACTCAGGCACTCTGATATGGAGTGCGGATTTTCTAAACAGTATCTTAACTGCTGTGCCAAATGCCTGCCTCAAAAACGTGAACCTCTCTAGTGGACCTTTAACCTAACAGTTAAGATGCTGGTTAAGATAACTGCATCTTATATCAATGTGCCTGGGTTTAATTCCGGGCTCTAGCTCCTGGTTCCAGTTTCCTGCCACTGTAAACCCTCAGAGGCAGCAGTGATGGCTCTAGTAACTGGATTCGCATAACCCACATGGGAGATGTGGATTGAGTTCTTGGCTCCTGGATTTGGCCTGGCCAAGCCCTAGCCACTGTGGGCATTTGTGGCATGAAGCAGAAAATAGGCGCTCTCTGTCTCTGAAAACAAACAAATAAAGCCAAAACAAGTGCTTCTTTTAGCTGGAAAAAACAGAAACAGAATCATTGTGCTCTTACATTTGTATATGTTAAATGCATGAAATTTATTCACCTTCTGTAAATAAAACAATAAAAAAGAAATGGGAAAAGAACTATCACTTTAAGGAAAACAAACCAGTAATATTCAACAATTCAAACTCAACCAATTTCAAGGTAGAGTGAACAAACACACTCATGTAGAAACACTCTCAAGAAGTGATGTCTGCTTTTAGTGGATAACACATACTGTTTACCAGGGATTCTCCTAGAACCTCCAGAAACAAAGTGGATTAAATCTATCTACTCTTAAGAAGCTGCAGGCTATTCACAGGAGAGAGAGTCCCATAGGAAACACTTTGATGTGAAGCATTAAAACTGATGGAGGCATGTGGTGCTATGTGAGTGAGTACAAGGGCCAAGAATCCACCCAAGGGACTTAAGGAAGGTGTTCTGGAGAAATATGTAGTTGCCAGCTTAGAAAAATGTTCTGTGAGATTTCAGGGCATACTACAGGGCAGTTGTTATCAAAACAGCATGGTACTGGTACAGAAACAGACAGATAGACCAATGAAGCAGAATAGAAACACCAGAAATCAATTCAAACATCTACAGCCAACTTATACTTGATCAAGGATCCAAAACCAATCCCTGGAGTAAGGACAGTCTATTCAATAAATGGTGCTGGGGAAATTGGATTTCCACGTGCAGAAGCATGAAACAAGACCCCTACCTTTCACCTTACACAAAAATCCACTCAACATGGATTAAAGACCTAAATCTACGACCTGACACCATCAAATTATTAGAGAACATTGGAGAAACCCTGCAAGATATAGGCACAGGCAAAGACTTCTTGGAAAAGATCCCAGAAGCACAGGCAGTCAAAGCAAAAATTAACATTTGGGATTATATCAAATTGAGAAATTTCTGTACTGCAAAAGAAACAGTCAGGAAAGTGAAGAGGCAACTGACAGAATGGGAAAAAATATTTGCAAACTATGCAACAAATAAAGGGTTAATAACCAGAATCTAGGCCGGCGCCGCGGCTCACTAGGCTAATCCTCCGCTTTGCGGCACGGGCACACTGGGTTCTAGTCCCGGTCGGGGCACCGATCCTGTCCCGGTTGCCCCTCTTCCAGGCCAGCTCTCTGCTGTGGCCAGGGAGTGCAGTGGAGGATGGCCCAAGTCCTTGGGCCCTGCACCCCATGGGAGACCAGGAGAAGCACCTGGCTCCTGCCATCGGATCAGCGCAGTGCGCCGGCCGCAGCGCGCTACTGCGGCGGCCATTGGAGGGTGAACCAACGGCAAAAGGAAGACCTTTCTCTCTGTCTCCCTCTCACTGTCCACTCTGCCTGTCAAAAAAAAAAAAAAAAAAAAAAAACAAACAGAATCTACAAAGAGATCAAGAAACTCCACAACATCAAAACAAACAACCCACTTAAGAGATGGGCCAAGGACCTCAATAGACATTTTTCGAAAGAGGAAATCCAAATGGCCAACAGACACATGAAAAAATGTTCAAGATCACTAGCAATCAGGGAAATGTAAATCAAAACCACAATGAGGTTTCACCTCACCCCGGTGAGAATGGCTCACATTCAGAAATCTACCAACAACAGATGCTGGTGAAGATGTGGGGAAACAGGGACACTAACCCACTGTTGGTGGGAATGCAAACTGGTTAAGCCACTATGGAAGTCAGTCTGGAGATTCCTCAGAAACCTGAATATAACCCTACCATACAACCCAGCCATCCCACTCCTTGGAATTTACCCAAAGGAAATTAATTTGGCAAACACAAAAGCTGTCTGCACATTAATGTTTATTGCAGCTCAATTCACAATAGCTAAGACCTGGAACCAACCCAAATGCCCATCAACAGTAGACTAGATAAAGAAATTATGGGACATGTACTCTATAGAATACTATACAGCAGTCAAAAACAATGAAACCCAGTCATTTGCAACAAGATGGAGGAATCTGGAAAACATTATGCTGAGTGAAATAAGCCAGTCCCAGAGGGACAAATATCATATATTCACCCTGATTGGTGACAACTGAGCATCAAAAAGGAAACCTGATGAAGTGAAATGGACACTATGAGAAACAGTTCTTGATTAGCTCTTGTCCTGTTGATGTACATGTAATACTTTATCCATTTCAGTATTTTTGTTTGTTCTACTTAATACCATTGGTTGAGCTATGTAATTAACACACAATTATTCTTAGGTGTTTAAAGTTAACTGAAAAGTGATCCCTGTTAAATATAAGAGTAGGAATAAGAGAGGGAGGGGATGTACAATTTGGGACATGCTTAAGCTGACTTGCCCCAAGTGGTGGAGTTAGAAATGTGCCAGGGGATTCCAATACAATCCCATCAAGATTGCATGTACCAATGCCATCTCACTAGTCCAAGTGATCAATATCAGGTCACAATAGACAATAATGATAGGTCTAAGAGTCAAAGGGATTGCATAAACAAGACTAGTGTCTGCTAATACTAACTGATAGAATCAAAAAGGGAGAGAATGATCCAACATGGGAAGTGGGATACACAGCAGACTCATAGAATGGCAGTTGTCCTAAACAGCACTCTGGCCTCGGAATCAGCCCTTGAGGCATTCGGATCTGGATGAAGAGCCCATGAGAGTATTTTAGGCATGGAAAGCCAAGATACTCTGGAAAAAAAAAAAAAAAAAGGAGCTAAATGAAAGATCTCTGCGAGTGAGATCCCAGTGGAAAGAATGGGCCATCAAAGAAGGGGGTACCTTTCTCTGAAGGGAGGAGAGAACTTCCACTTTGACTATGGCCTTGTCGAAATAAGATCAAAGTCGGCGAGCTCAGGGGGCTTCCATGGCCTTGGCAACTCATGACTAGAGCCTGGGGAGATCACTGACGCCTTAAACAAGAGTGTTAATTTGTTAAGTCAACAATAGGAGTCACTGCACTTACTCCTCATGTAGGATCTCTGTCCTTAATGTGCTGTTCAATGTGAATTAATGCTATGACTAGTGCTCAAACAGTATTTGGCAATTTGTGTTCCGTGTGGGGGAAACTGATGAAATCTTTACTTAATATATACTAAATTGATCTTCTGTATGTAAAGATAATTGAAAATGAATCTTGATATGAATGGAATGGGATAGGGAGTGGGAGATGGGAGGGTTATGGGTGGGTGGGAAGTTATGGAAATTTATATCTACTAAATAAAAGTTTAAAAAGAAATAAAATAATAATAAAAAAAATGTTCTGTGAGGCTGGTACTATCATTCTATAAATGAGGTAACCAGAGTTCAGAGACATTAAGAAAGCTGCCTAAGGTCACACAGCACCACAGAGCAGTAGAGCCGAGATTTGAATCTGAAGATGAAAGCAATCATTCTGGATGATTCACCTTGGAACCAGGCTGTTCCAAGATTTGCAAGGTGGAGAGGGTGTGTCTTCCATAAAGAGTTCCATTCTGCCCTCCCAGTTGGGAGTTTTCAATGTAATCACCTCCCCAGTGTAATTTCTAAGATGAGGGACACAGAACTTCACCAGTGTCCTGGAGCAGAGAACACAGCATCTGGAAGAACAGACGTTCTGTCCGCTAATGTGTGTTGTTTCTCTCAGGGATATTCCTGCCAGCTCTGCAGTCTAAAGGGCCTTCAAGCAGCAGAACCTGGCAGTCTAATCCCAGAGCCTGAGGCCTGGGGAAGGAGCAATGTTGGTTTCATTCTGGGCTTGGCTACAACCAGCAAAAAAGAAGCCAGAAGCACTCAGAACTCCTCAGCTCATTCACACTGCAGTCCCCTAGAGAAAGCATGATTGAGGGTGTGCAAACTTTAAGTGACTCACTGGACATTTTCTTAAAACTGAAGTAGGAAGGGGCTGAGTCACCTCCACTGTTCCAGTCCTATAGGCCTATGCAGCCTGGGGCTTCCGGCAACAAGGAAGTTCCCTGGGGAGGATCCAGGGAGGGTCAATGTGTCCAGAGGGAAGGTGACACTCAGAGAACACTAGGCAAGGACCCACTACTCACAAACTGCCTAAATACATCTAACATTCATAGTCTACAATCTTAAAATGCAACGGCAATTTGAAAAAAAAAAAAAAAGTAAATAAATCAATGAAATCAGCATCCTTGATTCTCTGTCTTGAGCAAGGGGACTGTCAGATGAGCCAGATGGAGAAGATAAACCAAGATAGCAAAAGAAGTAACAGTGCGGGAGGTCAGGGCAGTATTCAAAACACTGTGATCAACACACCACCTGCCCAGCCCCCACCTTTGCCCCATTCTTCATCAAGTAATGGAAGATCCTGGGAGACAGTGTAGGGAAGTAGGTATAAAAATAATTGCCAGATTCTGATTTGGAAAGTTAAAATACAAGCATACTTCAAAAACTCATGGAAAATGAAATTAAAAAGGTAAGTTTATTTTGGTGCATAAAAACATTTAAATCTATACATAGATGGGTCTGCAAAAGGTTCAGGAAAAATGCATATTATGGCTGGTGCTGTGGCTCACAAGGCTAATCCTCCGCCTGTGGCACCGGCAACCCGGTTCTAGTCCCGGTTGGGGCATTGGTTCTGTCCCGGTTGCTCCTCTTCCAGTCCAGCTCTCTGCTGTGGCCCGGGAAAGCAGTGGAGGATGGCCCACGTGCCTGGGCCCTGCACCCACATGGGAGACCAGGAGGAAGCACCTGGCTCCTGGCTTTGGTTCAGCACAGTGCGCCAGACGCAATGTGCTGGCCGTAGCAGCCATTTTGGGGGGTGAACCAATGAAGGAAGACCTTTCTCTCTGTCTCTGTCTCTCTCTCATTGTCTAGCTCTGTCCAAAAAAAAAAAAAAATGCATATTATATACTACAATTGATCTTAGCCAAAAGGCCAAGAAGCGATAAAATGTGTATTATGTAAAGACTGAAAATTTTGGGCACCAAAATAAAGTTATCACTTATTCCATTTTTTTCAAGAATGTTTTAACTTTCCTTGTTTAATCAGCCAGACCAGGCTAACTAGCCAAGACTCACCTCGCTCTCCACTTCACATGCTATAATGCAACAGCAACTGCACAGGGACTGCCCAGCTAAAAGTGGGATGAAAGACTGGGAATAATTTCCAAGGCTGACTCTTCACTATGTCAGGGCAGGCAGAGCTCAGGTCACAGGGAGGCCAGTTACAGCTTCACACAAACCAAAAGGAAACAGCTCCCAGGATCTGGGCTGCATCCTAAATAGGAAAAAGGCTCTGGGCCTGCCCTGAGATTCTGTTTTGGAACAGTCACTGCTTGCATGAGTCCCATAGATCATCCTGAAAGAAATATTTTTCCTAGCAGGACAACCTGCTCTCAGCTGATGAGTAGGAGCTGCCAGAAGCCTTTATTTTGTATCTGTCTGGCTGTAGCTGTCCTCCTGGGGCCCCAGCAGGCAGCTCTTCTCCCCCCTGTCCTTCCCACAGTGGCAACAAAGCCCCAGGAATAAGCACGGACAACTGCTGAGGACATTAGGGCTTTAGGCAACCGTGAAGGGCATCACCACATAAGGTGATTCTAAGGACCATTGAGGACTTTTCCTCTCTCTGCTCTACAAGTCATTTCTGGGCTGTCTTCCCATTCCTTTTCCTTCTTTATAAGCCTCAGAAAGCCTGAATAAAATCTGAGTCTGACAAGGACAATGGAAAAGGTCCCATGAACTGAGATTTATTTCTATCCTATTTCCCTGTCTCTAGGTAGGATGGCTGCAGGGACCCATTAGTCATCAATTCAACAAATACTTATTGAGCAGCTACTCCCAGTCAGGCATGGTTCCAGGTGCTCAGGCATACCAGTGACAAGAGCTCTGCCTGGGGGAAGCCCCTGTTCTGATAGAGCATGGATGTCACCCACCTGCTAGGAGACACTAATAACCCAGAGAGTGGATAAACAGTGGCCACGTCCCAGTGAGGAGTAACATTAGGATTTGAAATGCCTGGCCCATCTGAGGATAGAAGCTCTGCTGCCATTTTGGAAGACAGAGATTCTTTATAGAGTGCTCCCTCTTATTTCTGTTTCATCAAAAATTGCTGGACATGGGGCTGTTGTGGATAATGCATTAAGCTGCTTCCTGTAACGCTGGCATCCCATAAGGGCGCAGATTTGAGTCCCAGCTGCTCTACTTCCAATCCAGCTCCCTGCTAATGTGCCTGGGAAAGCAGCAGAAGATGGACCAAGTCCCTGAGCCCCTGCCACACAAGTGGGAGACCTGGGAGAAGCTCCTGGCTCCTGGCTTCTGCCTGGCCTTGCAGCCATTTGGAGCAGTAAACCAGCAGATGAAAGATCTCTCTCTCTTTCTCTCTGTCTCTATATCTCTGTCATTCAAATAAATAAAAAATAAATCTTTAAAAAAATTGCTGGATATTTGTGCTATGATTTTTCTTTTAAGAGAGACTAGCTGAAGTTCTTTCAGTTGCTTTCCCTTCATGTCCACCCAAAGCCTTGCCTGCCCCTGCTCTGCATGCACGAAGGCAGGCCTGAGCCGTGTGCCATGTATGAATGACAAGGCCTGGGGAGGCGAGGGAGTGTTAGAGGTGGTGAAACCTCCTGATGGTGGAGTCACCAGGCTGGCAGCATGAAACTGAGCTCCCAAACTCACAGTAAACTGTCTCAAAGGGACTTACCCACTGCCTGAATCATTACCCTCACAAACACACACAAATGCCCCTGGGAAATCAGAAGCCCTTCCTCATACCAAGCCCCAACCATTGCAAGAATATCAGGAGTTCTATGCCTTGGTTTTGCTGTTTTCCTGCTCCAGCTAGAAATGACACAGCTTCTACACTCTCTTCCCCAATTCCTCCTATACTGGGAAATGGGGATGAGCTCATTTGCAAGTGTGGCTGTTCTAAAACAGAACCACTGTCTGGCCCAGAGATAGTTTTCTATTTAGGACATGGCCCTGGGTCCAATGCCCTGCTTCCTTTTGCTATGTATAAAGCTGCAGCTGGACCCCAACTGACTTGAGCTGAGCTAGACATAACGTAGTCGAGAATCAGCCTGGACGTTAGTTCATTGCTTGCTTGTAACTTTTTGCTAAAGTTTCTCAAAGCAGTTGTTGCTGGGCCTCCGAAAAGTAAGCAGGGCAAATCCATCCAATGAGAGTGCCATCTTGGCTTATAAATCTAAAATATCAGAATGAGTCACTCCCTGTCTTGTAGATATCCTCAGTAGCGGAGTCAAACTGGACGTTAACTGGGATTACGGGAGAAGGGCGTTAGTTAATGTTTGGGAGCTTAGAACCCAACCAAGGCTAAAGCCTAGAGAAAAGGTCCTGTGGTTTAAACACACCTCCTTTGCTTGTTGGAAGGTCACTGGTACCAACAACTTGGGCTTTTCTCCTCTTCTGCCCCATGGTTCATCTGCTTGTGCAGATGCTGCGTGAGGGACTCACGTTTTCTCATCCTAGGAGGGCACTAAACACTGAAAGGAAGCTCCCATGCTTTGGTGATGGCAAGGGGGCTCCCACCTCACACATCACCCTCTGCCACGTGCCTTCCAGGGCTTCTGTGGGCAGGGACTATCTGTCCACAGAAGGTTTCCAAGTTCCCATGACAGGAGGGTCATGAAGCAGGCACTGGAAGAGTAAGCGGTGACATCTGTGTAGCAGCCACCTGCATCAGGCATCTTATATACAGCATTCCCTTTGTTACCTCAAGATAAATTTTTGGAAGGAAATTGAAATAGCCTCCAGCAATGCTCACAACTACCACCTGAGATTCATGTTCACTGGAGTGACACAAAGCCTTCAAGTGTTTAGAAAGTCCCTGAGACTTATCTGGAAAAGAATCTCAAGTGTGTATGGAGGGAGGTGCTGATGGGCTGAGGAGGGGTGACCCAGGCTCAGAAGGACCCTTTCTGATGAGTGATGCTGCAGAACCAGCAGCAGTTAGAGAACTTCAGTTCTCTGGTCTCCCACAAGGCTCCCATCTGTGCACTGATTCCTAAGGGAAAGTAGTCTCCCTCACCTGCAAATGGGCCACAGGTAACACCAAGGCACCTGAGGGACGAGGGTTGTGGAAAAACCAGCTCTGACTCAGATAGGCCCCAGGGACCAGGCATAAACCCTAGCTCAGCCTAAGAGAAAGCAAATCAGCTCTTACTCAGACGTCTGATGATTGAGTTAGGTGTTAAAAATTCAGTTTAATGTAAACCCTAAGTAAGACTGTTTATGCTCTTGTTAGGATAGTGAAGAACCAATCCCCACGATGTCACGGAATGAGTGGATGACTTCACATCACATCCATGTAGGCTGAAGAAAAAGCAAAGCTAAATTTGGCCATGCATCTTTGCAGCGATTTAACAATGCTTTAAAAGAGCTGGCATGAAACGCAGGTCAACTCCCCTAGCCCATTCTGCTGGAGATTAGAGTCAAACCCTTTTTAACTGCCCTGCTTCTCCAAATTTCTGCTGGTTAGGGAAACATCCTAATGTGCCATCCAGTCCTAACAACACAGGATGCACAGACAAGAAAGGGAGACAACACTCACCCACTCTCTCACTCCAAATGTTCCAGCAGGTTCTGGAATCCCCAGTGACAACCACACTTGGTATTCCTGCAATACTTCTAACTGAAGAAGTTCCATGTATTTTAGCTTACTTGCTCTTTATAACAAACTTATCAGGCAGAGAGAAGGTAGCTTTTTCTTCTATTTTCATTTTATAGATGGGGAAACTGAGGCACAGAGCGGTTGTTATGAAAGGAGGCAGAACTAAGACTCAATGAACACCTTCTGTTTTCAAGTTCAGATGCAGCTAAGTCCTCTGAGGCCATGGTGACTACAGAAGGATGAACACCTTCTGGGAGAACAGAAACAGTCACTGGAGGCTGGAGAAGAACAAAAATTCATTCCTTATTTTTCAGCCCTGCCTTCTATAATGTTTGTAGAGCAGCCACAGAATTAGTACAAGGTACTCACATGTATGTAAGCATGCATCCTGGGAATTATCTGCTCACAATTTTAACAGGGGTAGGCAGTACAGTTTGGAGATCCCTGCTGTAAGACTGTGATATCATTCTGTGTCACTTCCATTATTCTCATTCATGTTCTTTTCTGATCTGGGAACAACATAATTGAGGCTAACTGCATGTCAATGCCACATCTGTTAACTTTAGATCAGTGGTTCTCAACTGGGGTCATTTATTTTCCCTCAAAGGTTCATTTGGCAATGCCTAGGGATACTAGGGGTTGTCACCGCCTGGATGGGAGTGCTGCTCCTGATTTCTAATGGGGAGAAGCTAGGGCTACTGCTAAACATCCTACAATGCACAGGATAGGCCCCATAGTAAAGAATTCTTCTGCCCAGAACGTCAATAGTGCTGAGCTTGTGCAATACTGCCTTAGAAATTCTACCAGTTTATTTCTATTTTACTTTTTAAAAAGATTTATTTATTTATCTAATAGAGTTACACAGAGAGAGGGAGAGACACACAGAGAGAAACCTTCCATCTGCTGGTTCACTTCCCAAATGGTCACAATGACCAGGGTTAGCCAGGCTGAAGCCAGAAGCCAGGAGCTTCTTCTATGTCTCTCACATAGGTGTAGGGGCCCAGGGACTTGGGCCATCTTCCACTGCTTTCCCAGGCACATTAACAGGCTTAACAGGGAGCTGGATTTAAAGTGGAGCAGCCAGAACTCAAACTAGCACCCATAAAGGATGCAGTGCTGTGCCACAGCGCCAGCCTCATACCAGATTGTTTCTGATATCTTACCAAACATTCTGATTGTGGTTGAATCAGTCTATGTGCGTTAAGAATGGAAAGCAGCAGGTGCCAGAGTGTGGCATAGCAGATTAAGCCACCACTTGTGATGATGGCATCCCATAATGGAGTTCCAGTTTGAATCCTGGCTGCTCCAATTGATTCAGCTCCTTGTTAATGTGCCTGGGAAAGCAATGGAAGATGGCACAAATATTTGAGCTCCTGCTACCCACGTGGGAAATCAGCATGGATTTTTAGGCTCCTGGCTTTGACCTGGCCTAGCCCTGGCTATTGCAGTCATTTGGGGAGTAAACCAGAAGATGGAAGATTCGTCTCTCTGTCATTCTTTCAAATAAATAAATCTTTAAAAATAAATAAATAAAATGAATCTTAACAAAAGAAAAAGAAAGTAGCAAGGTCATGGACTCTGGCCTTGGTTGCCAAAGTGAGACATCTTGAAGGGGAGTACAATAAAGGAAGGACCAACCAAGAACTGCCACGCTTGGCAGACAGTAGCAGGCTGGTCTACAGAGAGGATGCCCAGGGAGACATTCAGATTCCATGATAAGAACTAGCTCCAATGCCACTCATGGAGCACAGGTGCTGTGGAGGTTGCAGGAGACACCTGGACTACCTCACCACGTCATGGCACGTTCTGATTCCACAAGATGACAATGCCCAACTCCTACAATGCCACCCAAGGGCAATCTACAGCAACCCCTGGCCCTGTCTGGTCATGTCTGCTTTACATGGGAGGCTTAACTAGGAAATAAAGAGACCAAGAGAAGATTCTGATGAAATGTTCTCCCCTTTCCTTTCTCCCATGGGAAGGCTGCCAACAGAAGGACCAGCCCTGCGACATCACAGTTGGTCCTTTCCTCTCACTGAACCCAGAAGAAAACTAGGCTTGAGAGCACAAGGTGGAAAAACATATCTTCTTTCGATTTGTATCTCAACTCTCCTTCTTCTCCATTTTCCATAAACAGCCTCTCCATGCGGTCCACGGGTTTTCTGCCATGGCACACCTTCTCGGGGTTAGCATAAGGCTCCGCCCCTACCTGTTTAGGAGACTCCCTGAAGGCATTGCTGTGTCTGCACCACCAACAAGGCAAAAGCAAAACTATTATCTGGAATAGCATGCATGTCCAGCCCAAGACTTAAAAGTTAAGTTTTTTAAGTGTAAGCTGAGTTCAAAGTGGCATAAAGTTGAATGGATATGAATTTCTACATCGTTCTATTACAGGTATTTTGTCTCAAAAAGAGATCTGAAATCATCTCTCTTCCTTACACCCAAACCCCACAGAAGGCCAGAGCAGGATGCTTCCCATGAGGGCTATTGAGTGGCAACTGTAAGAACTGCTAGTTCAACCATCACTAAGGACTTTCAAAGAAAGTATAATAAAATGAAATTGTAGAGGAAAAAAGATGAAAAGCCAGCAAGTGTATAAGTTAGAAGCCATTAAAGCAGGGCCCAGGGAATCATAAACATCCCCAAACACATTCCCCAGTCCTGCAGGGGGTTGGCAGGTTAAATTTCCACCTGGAGCAAGAGCAAGGGGCTGTTTCAGGATCACACTTAACAACAACATAATGCTACGCTTGATTTTATTTCAAGTGACCAGAAAGAGGGTTGATACGGAGATAATTAAGATAGAGTTTATTTCCTATTATTTATAGTTAATTCAGATGGTTATTTATTCTCTTCCTCAATTTCTTTTCATTTTTTTCCCTTTACATGTCAGTGATGAAATACTTTAATTTTAAACTACTATGTTTCCAAAGGTACATTCCTTGGGATCACTGCCAAATAAACTGGGAGCCATGTATTTCCCAGGAATAATTAGATGCATACTCACTGCTCATTCAGGGCATTCATGCAGGTTTAGAAAACCTTAAATGTGGAGCTAACCACATAGCACTCTTTCCCCTCACCGAGTGCTGTAGAGTTGGGGCTATAGAGAATGAGGAGGGAAGCCTTACAGCACAGCAGGTGCACAACACTCTCATGCCTGCAGTACAGACTCTACCCTGACTCTATCTCAATCAGATACAGGGCAAATTTTTTCTTTCTTTATTAATATAAAAAGGACAGATTTCATGTACTTCCTAGACGCAATTCTAAGAATATAATGATACTTCCCTCTGTCCCTCCTCCTCCTTTTCTTTCTTTCACTTCTGTGATAACCCACTTTCAATGTACTTTATAATCACAGGCTTAGTGCTCCACTAGCAAGTTTTCTTAACTTCCGTGTCTGTTTCCTCATTTGCAAACCACACCCCCATCCCCACCCCCGCCACAGATCATTAGGAGATTACTTGAGGACCACACACAGTGTCCACCTGGTGCCTGGTGTGTATTCAGTGATGCGTGACAACTACCCCTGCTGCTGCTGTTGCCATTACAATGCATTTGTGATGTTGCTCTCTGTGAGCTGGTATGACCAGGGCTACTATGGTAAACCAGGCTGAATCACAAATGTTGAGGGGGTGGGGATGGGGGACAATAGGAGTCAGTGCACCTCACACTTCACAGTCGGTTTTAACTTAAAGACGATACTTCCACAAAGAGGTCTCTCCTGGTGGCATCTGAACACAGCCCCCTGGTATGGTATTTTCAGCAGCATGGAGAACTGTTGCTGGCTCTTGACAACACAGCAAAACCAGTAACACTTTGGCTCTGGCTCAGTCCATGGATCCCCCTGCCCTGGGCACCCAGTGCTGCTTGCCTCTCTGAGATTCAAAGGCTTCTGTCAGCTTTGAGTTTTCCTGGAGCCACCTTCCCTGCAACACATGTCCCAAAGTTACTGTGCCTTTTTCAGTGCCAATTCCCCAAGAAAGGTGAACCCAGTTACATGGAAGGTAGATAGCTAGTTCAGGGTAATCCACATCAGACTAAACTCTAGGAGGTTTTAAAAGAACCTATTTACCTAGTCTCTAGTTGGTAAAATGGCCAGAGAGAAATTTTATAGCTGTTCTCTTTCTAACCTGGAATCTCTAGATTCTGACTTAGTCCTAGAAAACAGGGAAACAAGGAATAAACAAGCTGCTATAATCAGCAACAACAATTTCTTTCAGTCCATGAAGCCTGTGTGGTTTAGCTTCTTAGAAAGAAACTTGCCCCTAAGAGTCCAGTGAGGGTCTATCCAGCAATACTTGTTGGTTTTCAGGTTTGGATTTTGAGCAGCTACCAAATGCCCAGAGGATTTTTTTCTCTGGAACTTATTTCTGCAGCATTGCTGGGTTCATTAACCTTGAAGAACATGAGAACGTTCTGCATTAGGCCTCTGTCAGTAAAACAGCCATGGCTTTGCCAGGTGTTGGTTCAGGAAAACCAAGATGCTTTAAGGCCCTGAGTTGTTCTGCTGCCCTTATGTCCTGGACAGGTAATGCTGGACTTCAGTCATTACTTTTATATTAAGTAGGCTCTGGTGCTAGAAGAACCTGAGGGTCCTGAGGACCCTTACCTGAGTAGGGGGGTTCACCTTTCCTGGGGAATAGGCACTGGCAGAGGCATAGTAACACTGAAACACGTGGGATGTCTAAACCTAGCAGAAGGCTTTAGAATCTCAGAGAAGCCAGCAAGAGGCCCTAGGCTTAAGGTCCTTGACTACTTCTGGTGTCAGGGACTAATTAATTTAAAATAATTATTAAAGAACAACAGAGCCAAGGGCTGGTGCTTGTGATGTCCGCATCCTATATCAGGGTGCCATTTTGAGTACTGGGTGTTCTGCATCTGATTCAGCTCCCTGCTAATGTGCCTGGGAAAGCAGTGAAAGATGGCTTAAGTGCTTGGGCCGCTGCCATCCATATGGCAGAGTTAGATAGAGTTCCTGGCTACTGGTGTTGGCCTACCCCAGCCCCAGCCATTGCAGTCACGTTGGAGAGTGAACCAGTAGATGGAAGATATCTCTCTCAATGTCTCTCCCTCTTTCTCTGTCATTCTGCCTTTCAAATAAACAAATACATAAATCTTACAAAACAAAAACAAAAAACAATGCCAGGCAAGGACTTAAAAGAAACCAGGCTACACTATGAAATAATAATGATAAGATGGGAACAATCCTGTTATTTTACAGAATCATGGAATAAGGAACACCAGTCACTTAACAGTCACACTTGGGACAGTGTCATGCATTTAATGTACAATCACCACTAGTTGGCTAAGGACAGAAAGGAACAGAATTGAAGAAAACATAAGAGGGCAACAAATTCTGGATTTTTCTAGAAATTATCCCAGCATGGCCCCAAGAGAGTGTGTGGCAAGACAGAGCAGGAGCCCTAGACTCCCTTTTTGCTTAAGGATATTCCAAAACTCCCCTTTTATAGCAACCAGGGGCATGAGTTTTCTTCATCTGTGGGAAACCTTCTGACTGCAGGTACACACAACTCATTGTTAGGAGGAAAAGGTCATACACAGCAAGTTTGAGTTTGGGTGGCTGGAGTCAGGGTCTGGATGTTAGTAGTGACTCAATCTCCTGCTCACTGTCCTTGAAAACCCATTAAAGTCCTTCAGAAATATCTAGAAAATGTTCATAACTGCTTGTGCAGGGTGTTGTGAAAGTTGGCCTGCAGGAAGTAAAAGGGAGATGGTGTTCACGTGGCTGGTGAAACCCGGAAGCAATTCAGAGTCAGATTTGCCTGAAGGCCCTCCTCCCTTTCAGGGAAGGTGTTTCTGCGCAGAAGCCTCTCCCCTCCAGGATGTAAGTGGCATAGAGACAAGGAACAATTGTAAAGAAAGAGGCATCCATAGCCAACACACACATTTAAAAATTCTGGGCGGTGATGACAGAGGAACCCAGCAGTCCCATGACCTAACTCTGGAGGGACTGCCAATGCGACTCCCTCCCCCTCACTCATTATGACTAAGAGACTTGTTGGCACTTGCAGGATGCTTGGCTGGACATGAGCTGCAAGGTAATGGCTGACTCTGGAAGTCTTGAGGTTTTAGAGCTTTGTGGAAGAACTGGAATTAGGGCGGGTGCTTCCTGAAACCTCTGCCTGACTGTTATATACTAAGAGAGTTCCCACCTAAGTATCTCCTTCTATTTTATCTCAGGGGGGACATTTGTGGGACCTGGGTCTTAGAGCATCATCCGGCCCTTTTTTTTTTTTTTTTTTCATGAAAAGAGAGTGGCCCATTGTCATGGTCTGTTCTCCTCCCATGCCTGCATCATAGCATCCCTCCCAGAGAGTGTTTTAATTAGGGAAATCGCTGGGGGAACTTAAGAGAAGCAGATAAAGAATGGATTTCAAGAGGTTTCGGAAAGAAACTGAGTTCCCGAGGGAACTTTCTAGGGTCTTCACAATGGCAGCACAGAATCCTGGCAGTTGTTACCCTCCAGTTAGAAGTTGCCACACATCGTTCTAGACAACGACAGCTCTCTGCCCTTTATCATAGGGAGCTGGGAAGGCGATGGCAGCCAGAATTTAAAATTTGAAAACTACAAACATGTATGTACCCATCCCTATCATAGATTCTTAGTTGACTTATTGCATCCCCATACCCCACTTCTTTGTCGGCCTTTTGTGGACCACACACTTAGGCAGGAGAGAGGGAGGACATGACTGGGCTGAGGTCTCTCAGACCCTCCCAAGGTACCTCCCTTGGGATAACTTCTGCACCACAATGCTCTGATGACTAACACAAAGCAGCTGACAGTGTTAGGGCACAGATGTAAGACATGCAGGGACGCAGACCCTCCCTGACAGGGGCCTCACAGCTCTCGAGAACACTAGGAAGAACCTAGGATTCTGCTGCTCCCCTTTAAGGGTGGCCCAGCACCTCAGAGTTCTGCCCAGGGAGCTGTTTCAGAGTGGACGGAGGTCAGCAGGGCCTTTTAATTTTACAGCACCCAATTTACTAGAGCCCAGCAGGAGCAGTCATGGTGCTGAGGGCTCAACCCACCAAGGTACCCTTCTCTGGATCGATTTGGCACTGAAGGTTGGCCAGTGCCACTGTGGTCAGCATGACCACTGAGGTCAGCAATAGTGTGGTGAGAAGGGGACCATCTGTTTCTTAAAACTGACTCATTCCTCCAGGCTTGAGAGTGGCCAAACAGAATTGGCTACCCCAGCTCAGTGTCCTGGTCCCAGCAGACAGCATGGGAGAGATGTTGGATGAGGAAGGAAGAGCAAGAACCTGCAATATCACCAAAATCAAGGTCCCCACACCTGAAGGCATCCCTACAAGAGCCTCAAGACACAGGAGCCATATAACGGGCCCCAGCTCTCCTCATGGCCTGCTACACATAGATACACAGGAGGACCTGGTTCTGAGGCCCCGTGGTAGACATGGGCTCTGTGTGGAACTTCTAGCCCTCGGCCTGCCTTGTCCATAGGTCTTCATGCCAGCTGACTGAAAGTGGGACACGTGGATGTTCTTTTCTATGTGTGGCTGCTGCAAAGCAAAATACCTCGCCCCATACCAACCCCTGAATGGGGCCCTTCTGTTAACAGGAATCTACTCAGTAGAGATAAATAGCCTGTCCCCCACTGTACCTCCATGCTCTCTGCTGACTCCAGCCCGGGAGCAAGAGTGCTCAGCTTTCAGGCTCACGCCCGAGACCTGCCTGAGCTTCTCCCTTCCCACCCTCCAGTCAGGAAAAAGGGAAGGAAAAGAAAAACTCAGAAACCTGAAGATTGTTTGGAATTTATTCTCTTAAATAAGAATGGAACATTTGTTAAAAAAAAACTTAAAAGCACAACACCTTGGTTTCACAGTAACGGCAAAAACAATGTTACACAATTAAATAAAAACTCACAAAGAAACACACCAGAAACTCACAACAGCACAGGGTAAAAACAAGGGCAAAGAAAAGCTTCAGGGAAGGCCAGAGTGGACAGGTGACGTGTTCCTTGGCACAGCTAATCCTCCCCTGCTCTGGCTTTTCTGTACCGCTGCTGTGGGAATCCAGCTTGCTGTCTTTCCCTCCCTCGTGCCCCCGAGCTGAATGGCTCAGGAAAAAAGTGATCCCCTTAATTCATTGTTCAGACCTTCAAGGCCATCGTGGGTCCCTTTGCAGAGGCCATAGGAATGTTCCACTGTCCTGCAGAAAATTGCCAGAGACACAGTAGATCCCGAAACACAGAAGAAAGTTGAAATAACAAACCCAGTGGAGCCTATAGAGAAACTGAAACACCAAAGGGATAAAGGGGTATCTGCTTCCCTGGGATTCCTCACTAGTCACAGACCCCTGCTTTCTTGGTTTGTTCTAGAATCAATTTTCTGAAGTTGGGAGTGTGCACTGCTCATTTTTGGAGATACTCAGACCTGAAAGTCCTCACCTCTATAGGTGTGCTGTACTGGGACTGCTCTGCTCCCTCCAAATCCAGAGCAGCACACCAAGCTAGGCCAGCAGCATGGTTTCCAGTGCACAAGCTGCTTAGAAACAGCTTCATCAGCATTATTTAAGGTCCAGTGCATAAATAAGTATCTATCCATATATATACATAAATATGTATAATGTATCATATATGAAATTAATCCTATACACAGATAAATGTATATATACATATATGTGTATATATTTATATAAATATTTACTAAATATTTACAAATCACCATTGATACAACTCATTGGATAGGGCTGGGGTGGTAAGGATTGCAGAATCCTCTCTGCCCTACTAAAGGGTTTTCCAGAAATGTCTAGAAGGGAAGTGGCCTTGTGAAGGGGTAGGATTTCCTAACTTCCCACTATCAGGCAGGAACCCAGCGTTGAATGCAGTTCTCTGCACAACGTGGCTGTTCTTCTAGCTGGTGTGGGAAATGTGTGCATTTCCTAATGGCCCATCCAAGATCCCATCTATAGAACCGAGTGGTTATCATGCAAGGGGGGTCTAGGATGGGGGGCAGGCCACTTGTGATTTTGCAGATTTTAAGATAAGTTTTCCAAAGACGACAGATTACTAACATGGTTTTCCCACTCCATTTCTCTGTTGCCTGCATCACAAATGTTCCCAGATGATGAACTCTAGGAGAAAAGCTCTTCATTCCTTTCCTATGACACTCACAGCCTCTATGCTACACTCTGGGATATCTACTATGCATGATAAAAAGGGGCTCTTTGGACAAGAACCCCCAAACCTTGCA
The DNA here is from genome assembly GCF_033115175.1 of Lepus europaeus. NCBI lineage: Eukaryota > Metazoa > Chordata > Mammalia > Lagomorpha > Leporidae > Lepus > Lepus europaeus. The sequence continues at coordinate 85,453,654 of NC_084832.1, forward strand.
GCTGAGGGTCTCACGTTCATGGGAAAAATTCTCTTATCTGGGGTTTTCCTTTTTCTGCCTGTTGTAGTGCAGGTACTGTGAGGCCAGGGAAAGACAATCTGTGCCAGGGCCACTATCTGCGGCAGTGAGAGCAAGAAGTTTGAAAATCAAAAATTTACAGTTTTGAGAACAGAAAAAGAGGATTTCTCTAGTAAAAGCACATTACAAGCAAAAATATTGTAAACAATGTCTCCCAAACACTAAGTTAGGCAGCAGTTACAACAACAGATTAGGTCACCAGAGAAAGATGACATTTCAAAGCAGATCTAGCGTGGGTGCTTTGAACTTGTTGGCTGTGTTCAGGGTTTTGTTGTTGTTGTTGCTATTGTTGTTGGTGGTGGTGGTTTTATTTATTTTTTGTTGTTGTTTTGTTTTGTTTTTGGCAATAACAGTAATTTGGCATGGGGGGGAGGAATATAAAGAAGAGAAAATGTCACAAAATAAAGAGGTGGTACAGAGCACAAGCAGGCAGGGTTAAGTGCTGACTACCCTCACAGCTTTTCCAGCTCCACCTCCTGGAGGGAAGTGGGTCCAGGGAAGGTGGTTTAGTTATACACAGTCAAATTCATTCATTCACAGCCCTTCCTGGTCTCCAGTGCAATGGAGGAGGTACATTGCACATCCGGGTTAATGACTGCTCTCCTGACACATATTCTGCAACCCTAACTCCTGAGCTTTTTAAAAGGAAACTCTAAAGTAATCAAAGCTTTGGTTTGGGATTTAGTGAAGGAAATCTCTGTCAAGGGAGAGAAAGGAATATATCTCATGCCAATTATAAAATACCACTCATAAGTCTGTTCCTTTCCTGAAGAGCCTGACAAAAGTGAGCTCAAAGGAAAGCGCCAGTGCAGCATGTCAGGACACAGAGCCATAATTCCTGAAAGTTTAGGTTTCCAGGGGCAGAAACCAATGAATCCTCCCTAGTCTTTCTGTTGTCTAGATGGTTTCTTAAGCTGGGTGCTATTGCCAATCGTTCACCTTGAGGGTTCAGCTGGGATACCATCCTGGGACTTGCTCCTGCTTTAACAGCCATGTCATGTTCTAGCTCAGAACCAACAGCCACAGGAATTTTGACATCCTTGGGACTTTGGTTCTTTCTTGGGGTGTTTGATTTTTCAACTACATTGCCAACTCACATTCTCTCCCTGCTCCTCCTCTAGGAGTCCTCAATTCTCTACAGCTCGTATAAATCTGAAATCTAACCTTTGATTAGACAGTAATAATGGCAATCTGAATCAGAGGGGAAAATGAGCAAACTCAGCTTGTTCAGGGATGACCTGAACTTCTTTGTGTTTAATTCTTTTTAAAGAATCTTCTATATGTCACACCCAAAGTCAAGTTTAATTTCTTTGAGTTGCTTTACTGAGCAGTCAGGTTCTTAGAAAACCTACCTCTGGCCGGCGCCGTGGCTTAACAGGCTAATCCTCCGCCTTGCGGCGCCGGCACACTGGGTTCTAGTCCCGGTTGGGGCGCCGGATTCTATCCTGGTTGCCCCTCTTCCAGGCCAGCTCTCTGCTATGGCCCGGGAAGGCAGTGGAGGATGGCCCAAGTCCTTGGGCCCTGCACCCCCGCATGGGAGACCAGGAGAAGCACCTGGCTCCTGGCTTTGGATCAGCGCGATGAGCCGGCCGCAGCGGCCATTGGAGGGTGAACCAACGGCAAAAAGGAAGACCTTTCTCTCTGTCTCTCTCTCTCACTATCCACTCTGCCTGTCAAAAAATAAATTAAAAAAAAAAAAGAGAGAGAGAGAGAAAAGAAAACCTACCTCTGCTGAAATAAGGCTAACATGGTGGTGCTCTCACCTGACCACATATACACACTACACTGAGAGTCAAGCCCAAATCTCTGCCTAGATCTCGAGGGTAATCTTCCCATTAGCAATTTCTACCCCTCCCCTCCATGCTCTGAGGGTGTCAACTGCAAAGGGAAAGATGGACTACAGAGGGTCTGAAGACTGCAGAGGGTTTAAAAGATATTTAAGGCTTACACATGGCTTTAATAAAATGTTAGTCCCACCCAGCAGGGCACATAACAACTTCCTCTGAGTATAAAAAGGGCACATGCAGTACAGAAGCCAAGTTCATGGAGCTCAGCTAGGGTTGCTGAGTCTCATCTGCCCCCTCACAGCACCCAGATGCTGCACACAGCTTCTGGGCACCTTCTACTCAAGGCTTACATCATGGGAATCTTTCATTGGAAGGCATAGGGGACAATTTTTCTCCTTTCTCATCAAGGAAATTCTACTACCAACTCCACCATGGTTGCTGCCATTGGCTGTTAATCTTGAATGTTTCTATGAGCTTATAAATGGCTACTTGCGATATATCTGCTTTGAGTCAGAGGAAATACGTGATAAATCAGAAGCATGGCTCTGCTGTCTTCCTTTCTTATATATACCCAGTGACTCAGTGCTGTGAACAATCCAGGGTTGTCTTAGGGGCATCAAGACTGCTCAGCAGTTCGTGGAACTGTGAACACATCACAAGGGGCTGAGAGGGGCAATTCGTTTTTAGAGGTAGAGATGGTGTCATTTACCAGCGGACACAGGAAGTGCTCATCAAAGTGGGACAAACTAGGGCTTGACCCTCATTAGAAGTTCAAGTGCTCTGAAGTGATCACTTTGGCCTGTATAATGGTTATGGGTCAAATGGAAGAGCAGTGATACCTTACCAAGATATCTAAACAGGGAATTTCAAGTTTAGGTGCAAGAATTTCAAGTTCAGGTGAACACAAATCCAGACCACAGGCCCTTGAGGATCACAACTCTATGCTCTGACAAAGGAGTCCCAAACAAGGATATACATGAAGGCCTGGTGACTCTGGATTCCCAGCCAGGGTAGTGAGCACAGTAGCCTATTCTGAATTCCTGTTTACCCACATAGGATCTGGATCCACTACCCTAATGAGTCTGATGAGGGATGCAGGATGGGGTCAGGAGCTTTTGGACTCAGAGTAATCAAACCCCACAGCTTGGTGATATTGTCCCCAGACGCGCCTACTGGCTCACAGGCTGCCAGTAGAACTCCCCTCTGATCTGCACCAGCACCTCCGACAGGCCATAGAGAAAGGGGACTCCGAACGCAAGCAGCTGGCACATGAAAAAGGAGTCCAGGGGATTTTGGGCCACCTGATGCCCAATTGAAGAAATGTTGCTTTGGAGGTGCTGGCTCATCCCCTTGGCCTTGTCACAGAGGCCAAGAGAGTGACGCGCCACCCAGCCAAACAAGGAAGTGAGGCTACCTGGGGTTCTCTCAGCCAAGCTGGCGGTGGTGCTGGCCCGTCCATTTGCGTCTGCAGTGGGGCCATCCTGCAGGGGTCCTTTGGCCTCCTGTGAAAGTCCACAGTGAAAAGAGGAGTGACTTACTAAAGCACTCAAACCACACAGGGAAATGACAATGTCATCAGTTGGTTTGTCTCTGCTGACCTCACCAGTCAACCTGGACCCCTCACACATTAACTCTTTAAATAAATGGACACATGTGGAAGTCACCCAAGCATATCTTTCCACAAGCCCCTGTGCAGTCAACAGAAGCCTCTCGAGAAAGCATGACTTAGCCTGCATGCTAAGCAGATGGGATTCATGTAGTGAGGAACCACCCTGTTCACCTTGATGGAGAGAGATGGAAGAGCCACTTCCATTTAAAAAAGGGGAGGGGGACAGATGTTTAGCACTATGGTTAAGACACTCATGTCACATACTAAAGTGCATGGAGGGCCTGGGTTTGAGTCAAGCTTTCTGTTAATGCAGAAACTAGGGGAAGGTAGTGGTGATAGTTCAACTAATTGGGTCTCGGCTACTCATGTGGAAGACCTGAACTGAGTTCCCAGCTCCCAGCATTTGGTAAGTGAACTAGCAGATGGGAGCTTACTCTCTGTCTCTCTGCCTTTCAAATAAATACATAATTTAAAAAAAAAAAAAAAAAAGGAAAAAAAATGTCTTAGATAGGTACTCTATAGAATAAGAGAATTAAGGGATTGGCAAGGCAGAGCAACTTTGAGTCAAGTTCCTTTCCAGTGTGGAGAGAAAGGCCTAGCTCTTGCTCCCTCTGATCTCAGACATCCAAGAGTAGGGGCAAGGAGGAGACAAGGTGAGACCCCTCCTCGTGTTGCCTTTTCTCTCACCACAGCTGGCTTTCTTGACAAGAGCTCTAATTATGAGAAAATTGAATGGGGAGTCGCCCTCAGCAGCAGGAAGCCCTTCCCTCAGGAAGATTTATTAACAGAGGCATATATCCATTATGTGAGTGAGTTGAGGGAAGGCTTACATGATCCTCCAAATACAGCTCAGGTTGTGGAGGGGACACCACCTTAGTGAAGCTCCTCATGCTTTCCCAAGGATGGCTAGCTTCTCCCCAGACTGTACTGCAACCCTGCTTCAGGCCCTTCCCACCTGCTTGCCATACCCTTACCTATTATTACACCCATATGGTGCCCACTACTTCTCTCTCACTTACAGAATGGATTACCAGTACCTTTGCAGACAGAGGAGCCACCGCCGGTCTCTTCCTCTGGGCGTAGCCAGACAGTCGGTAACAGTAGTGTGGTTTACAGTAGAATTTACCTGCAGGCAGCAAGGAGCAGGGGAAAGGGGAGTGAGTAAGACTAATTCTGAACTTGACTCCCTGATCTTAGTATACCCCATACCTCTCCTCTAACCACAGGATGCCATCACCACCACCCCAGCCTTGCCAAGGCCAGCTTTCTTAAACTTTGAGTCCAGTCCTCCTCTCTCCTTTGCCTCAAGTGGGGGGAGTAGTGGTGGTGTCTTTTCCTTTGGGTATGTGAAGGCCATTGAGCCATCACCCAATCAGAGATGTGAGGCTTGCATGGAAGGGCCAGCAAACAAAGTGGCAGTGTGTGAAGAACAAAGAGGTGGTCACATGAAAAGTGGGGAACAGCATTTCTGGGGAAATCAAGAATGAATGCAAGAGCAGCCTGGAGGCGTGGAGGCTGCAGGAGGTGGGGCAGTGCTGGGTGTTAACTCTGACAGGACCACCACCACTGCTCCCCTCTCCCACCACCCACCAGCCAGTGCTGGTCTAATGACAGGCTAGGACCCTTCAGCAGGTAAGAAGCAGCATTAAAGAAACAGTATAAAGCACAAGGTCCTGCAATGACTCATCAGAATAATGGGGCAGAATGAAACAGTGCTGTGGCACCATTGGAGTTAAATATTGTTTCTTAAACTTTCAGCCATGTCTGTATGTATTTACTGGGTCCTGAATGGTCGAAAATCACTAATTTTGGCCCTTCCTATGACACTGGTGTTGGAATCAAATCACAAAGAGTCACTTCTTTTTTCCGATTCTTTCTCCTCACTTAAAGGGCTAAAGCTTTTGAACATTAAATGATAGACCCTATCACAGAAATTGCTGAAACAGGAACAGTTCCATTTCATCTGTCTCATTCACAGAGAGTGCTCCTTAGAATAATGAGTTTTCCTGAGGGCAAAGTAAAAATCAGAGGACCTACAAGTCAAAGACCATCAAAGTGAGACGGCAGCTTCCTCTTTCTTTCTGCCTGGTGATCTTTCTTCTTTTCCTTCAAAGGAGCTGACTTGCTTTTCTTTTTACCTACACTCCACCACCACATACTGAATAGGCTATTAGAAATCTGCAGTTTCAGGGCCAGCACCGTGGCTCACTTGGTTAATCCACCGCCTGTGGCACCAGCATCCCGTATGGGTGCCGGTTTCTAGTCCCGGTTGCTCCTCTTCTAGTCCAGCTCTCTGCTGTGGCCCAGGAGGGCAGTGGAGGATGGCCCAGATGTTTGGGTCCCTGCACCCACATGGGAGACCAGGAAGAGGCACCTGGCTCCTGGCTTCAGATCGGCACAGCGCCGGCCATAGCGGCCCTTGGGGAGTGAACCAATGGAAGAAAGACCTTTCTCTCTGTCTCTCTCTCTCTCATTGTCTATAACTCTACCTGTCAAATAAATAAATAAATAAATAAATCTGCAGTTTCAACATTTTCCCAAATAGAATTTTTCACTAACTGCTGGCACCAGATGAGGACTCAGTAACCTTTCGGCTATTGTCAGAACTACCCAGCAGCTGAAGGACCGTCACTCTTACCATCTGTTTCTCTACAAGGGAAGCTGAGTCAGGGATGGAAATATATATATATATATATATATATATGTAATATATATATATATATGTAATATATATATATATATTACAGTTTGGCTAAATTTTGCTTTTGTTATGTGTAATAAGCCCCTCTGTGTTTATGAATTTTGGCAAAATGTAGTAGTATTTGAATCACATATCACTTTTTGGGGGTTAAGAAAAAGGCTTCCCTAACATGACTGTTACAGGGACCAGCAGCCATGTGGTCTGGCACCATTCACCCCAGAGAGGATATGTGATCAGAATGGGGCCTTGCATACCTCTTTCCCTCTCCCCACTCTTATAAACAGTGCTGCGGGAGCTGGCTTATGATTAAAGCCAAGTCAAGCAGAGCCACTCTGGGGGAACTGATACCGATGGGGAAGTTCTTGAGAAGGGCAGCTCTTCTTCTCTGAGAACACTATTGGGAAGGAAGATACAAATCTAATCCTTCAACTTTAATCTGACTTGGGTCTCTATTACTTTGGCCAAGAACCTTGTTTATTAGAGTATGAGAAAACTACAATCAGTTATTGCTACCTTCATTCCTTCACTCTATTTTTTTCTTGCATTAATTTGTTTTTTCTTACTACAGTAGAATTCTAGAGCTTAAAATACAACTTAACCAAACTCAACTCAATCTTCCTTGAACCCTGCTCTGGCATCCTAAATTAACAGATAATTAAGTTTCAGAAAGAAGTCCCATAAGCCTAAACAAAATGTAATTTCCAAGATAATTCTGGAGAATTGTTTTCTCTCATAAGGCATTACAACACAATGCAAGGAATGCGAACACTGAGATCACATCTCAGTTCATATTGTCTTAACCGTACAACAGCTGTATGAACTATTTAGCCTCTTGAAATATGTTCTCTATAGAAATGAATGCACTACCCATTTCACAGGTTGAGATAATCAAAACCATATCACATGTCAGGTGTTGCAGCTGTTCAATTATTGCCCCTTCCAAAACTCATCCTGATGGCAATTTTGTCTCTCTTTTTTTTAAGATTTTTATTTATTTATTTGAAAGGCAGAGAATTACAGAGAGAATGAGAGAGAGAGGGAAAGAGAGAGAGACAGAGGGGGAGAAAGAGAGAGAGAATCTTCTATCCACTGGTTCACTCCCCAACTTGTCCCAACAGCCAGGTCCAGGGGCTTCCTTCATGTCTCCCATGTGGGACTTGGACCATTTTCCACAGCTTCTCCCAGGCACATCAGCAGGGAGCTGGATCAGAAGTGGAGCTGTCAGGACACGAACCAGTGCCCATATGGGATGCCAGTGTCTCAGGTGGCAGCTTAACCACTTGTGCCACAACTTTGGCCCCTATTTTTTACTTTTTAGACGAATGAAAAGAGCTATTTTTACTTAAGGTTTATCATGTGCAAGACACTATTTTAATTGCTTTATGTCTTTCAATGCATTTAATCTTCAAACAACCAAGTAAGGTAGTTACTGTTATCTTCCACTTTTTCCAGCTGAGATACAGAGGCTAGGCAATCTGCCCAAAGTATCCTAGTTACTAACTCTCAGAGACAAGATTTGAGCCTAAGAGGATGCTCAGAGCCCTCACTTTTAGCCACTGCCTCCATTAGTAAATCCAATCAGGATAATGCTATAAATTAGCTACAAATTAGGAATGATGCAGTCAACTGACTGACTATAGATGACCTAAATAGAAGAATCTGCATAAATATAGGAGTGTCTAGAAAAGGGATTTGGAGTAAACAGATGGCTATAGAGCAAGAATGAGGTAAACTGGGCCATTTATTCATTCACCCAACAGCTTCTGAGAGCCATTATAGGACACTAGGAGCCCTTTGGTCAAGAAGTCAATCCTCTGGATGGAGCAGCTGATGTATATTTAAGTACCAGACAGCAGTGAGGACTGTATGGAGAGTTCAAACAGGTGCGTGGTGGCATCTGGGAGGCTATGTCACATCAAAAGGTCTGGGAACAGCTCTCTGAGGAAACGATGATGTAGAAATGTGGATGAAGAGAAGGCTACCCTGTGAGGGGTGGTACAAGTACACTCCAGGAGAAGAGACAGCAAGTACAGAGCCCCAAGGTAGCAATGACTTCCTCGTGTTTATGGAATGGAAGAGAACAGTGTGAAAAGAGCACACAGGCTGGGTGGTTGCCAGTGGATAGGTTAGGGTAAGCTCTTTCAACCTGGTCAGAGGCTTCAGTGAGTAGGAAGATAGAAAGTAAGTGATTGGTGAGATCTGACTGCTCTGTGGAAGCATACTGTAGGGCAGTGTTGGAAGCAGGGAGACCAGAGGTGTGGGCTAAGGCTCAGCAGCTGGTCCAAGTGGTATCAGCAGACTGTTCCCAGGCTTCTCCCTACTGGGAACTGCCCTCCACAGGACCCTCAGCAGGTAGGGCCTGTGTTGGTTCCTCACAGGGACAGGGAAAGACGTGACACACTAATTTAGAGTCTTGGTCTTAAAAGTTGGCAGCAACCAACAGTGAGTCTGTGTTTGGCAAGAAAAAGAGTAGTTCTGATATGGGGCAGACTGTAGCCTTTAAAAAGAACTGAAGGCATGAACAACCAACAACTTGGACAAAATGCAGACTTATCTTTAAAGTACATGAATCTCAGTTTATCAGTTTGGAGTTGACAGTGGCCTGGAGTGACTAAATTCAGAATCCCTGCAATGGATCACAGAGGTTATTCAGTACAAACCAGCTCTTATTAGCCATGTCAACTTGGATAAGCAACTTATAACTTCTCTGGATTCAGTTTCCTGATTTGTAAGTCATAATAAAAATGGCTACATTATGGGGTTATTGTGAGGACAAAATGACATGATGTGTACAAAGGGCCCAGAGCAATGCTTGGGTTATTTTCTTTTTCTTTAGCTATGTCTTTTCTTATGTGAGCCTTTTCAGGGAGATTTCTGAATGACCATAACCTGGATGAAGCCTAGCCTAAACTTCAGTACCTCTAAAATTTTGTTCTTTTTCTCTGCTCCTCTGACAGATGAGGGAGATGTCTATGGAGGTGCAAAGCTGATGAAAATTTTATTTGCGATAAAATATGGGAAGTTGGTATGGACCCCTTGTCCCCCACCACTCCAGGGTCAAGAATAATGCATTCAACCAAGCTGACCTCATACTGTGCCAACGTCATGATCATTCCATCTGAGCTCCTATCCTCCTCCTACCTGGCATGCCATGTCTTCCCTTGATTCAATACCCCACACTTTTCTCTCAAAGTCTAACATAAGATCAAGTAAGTCATTCCAAATTGCTCTTGAACTTCATTGATTTCCTCTCTCCTCCCTAAATCTCTACCAGTTACGACCTATACCATGTATCTGAGCTCTCACTAATACACTCTCACACTGTCTGCTTTGCTTCATGTCCACTGTCCTCACCATGCCCCTCAAAGTGTGCTCCTGGAGGTACATTTACACGTCCTATTTATCCTCAAGGGACTATAGCAATGATGAGCACACATCTACAAGCAAAAACAAAAAACATAAAACAAAAAAAAACTTGTAGGTTGGGCCCGGCATTATAGTGTAGTGAGTAAACCTGCTCCCTGCAATGCTGGCATCCCATATAGTTGCCAGTTTCTGTACCAGATGCTCCACTTCCTATCCAGCTCCATGCTAATGTGCCTGGGAAAAGCAGCAGAAGATGGTCCAAGTGTTTGGGCCCAGATTAGTTCCTGACTTCTGGCTTTGGCCTGGCCTAGTCCTGGCCATTGCAGCCATCTGGGGAGTAAACCAGTGGATGGAAGATTACTCGTGTGTGTGTGTAAGTGAGTATGTATGTGTTTGTGTCTCTCCTCATAAATCTTAGGAAAAAAATACCTGTGGGTCAAGGGACTAGACTTTGAGGGATTTTCTTCCAGGCAGATCCTAAGGCAAAGCCTAGCTAAAATAAGTTGATCATTAAGGACCATAAAAGTGGGCTGGGGGAATGCATCTGCCAATTCCCATCCTGGCGTCAAAGGTGTTATCCAGATAGCAGGTGTGTGGGAAAAGTAGAAAAGAAAATTTGATATCTAAGAATTTAGCTCCCTTATCTAAACAGTCTTATTCTTTCCCCACTAATGGAACAAGAATGCTATAATGGTAAGGGTTAGTCTTTCTCAGTTCACCACTTCAGGCTCCTTTCTTGTTCCCTCTGACGAACTGCTGGTTTATTCACTGGAGGTTTATTCAGAGTAGGGCGTGTGGTGACTGTGCCTTATTCATACGGTGTCCCTCTCCTGCATGACGTCACCTTATAATTGCTTCACAATGAAGAAATCACCTGTCACTGTAATTGACTTCATGCTTCCTATGTGAGGATTTTACTTTCCTCTCTAGTTAACCTAGGTCTCTTCATTACTTACAGGTGAGATAGCCTCCCATTAATTTCCTTCAGCATCTTACAGGAATGGTATAGGAGGCAGCAACACCTTTGGCTACCTATTTCAGTTAACTTTCCACATGGATAAAAGGAGCTAAGTTTTACCTACCTTTTACCATGTTCTACACATGGTTTTAACTGCTTCACATCAACTCAATCCTCCAACAATCCAGTGACATAGGTACTGTTATTACCTATCCTTTAACTAATGGCTATCATTCTTTGCCTGCCAACCTCTATCAGGCTCTGTTATCAGTCTGCTTTATTCTCTACTTTCTACCCTATCAAAACCTTTCACTGTAAAAACAGCAAGTGTCACAAAGGGCTAGGCCTTGAATACCAAAATTAGATTTAGGCCAGATGCAATGAAGTCACAATTCATCAGCTATGGAGTGACAAGATGCCAATGCCAGAGCAAGGAGGTACCAGCAAACACATTTTAGTCATTCCAAGAGGCATAATCTGAGAACCCAGGAGCCTGGTATCTGGTTACAACTTGCTGTCAACCTTAGACAACAAATTTGACTTCTATGGACCTGTGACTCCCCTTCTAGAAAGATCTGTCCTTATTGGGTTCCTTTCATCTCAACACCCCATCATGAGGTGAAAAAGCAAGTAAGTTTCTGTGAAGTCAGGGAGATGACTGAGGTGAATGCATGCCATTCTCATTACTGAGCAATGCTATGAGACAGCCTGGTGACTTTGGGAAATATTTATAAGAACAAGTCTTGGAGGAAAAAAAAAAAAAAGAACAGATGGAGATGGATGGGAAGAGTCAGGAGGTAAGATGAAAAAGCACACACAAAAGAACGCAGTCAGGGGCCCCAAGGTCCTAGCACCAATGGAGAACAGTGTCCTTGAGCTTGGTTTCTAAGTGTAGGCAGAGCTGCCAGAAGACTCACCGTCTTCGATGTCATAGGCATAGGCAGAGAGGCGCAAGGTGGTGGCGCAGTACTCGCATTTGAAGCAGCTCCGGTGGAAGAACTTGCCTTCAGCACTCAGCCTCTCCATCACATAGACTCGCTTCTGGCAGAAATAGCACGTGTCACTGCCTCCCAAGTTCTGTGGGAACTCCTTCTTCATGGAGCCCTGCAGGAGGTGAGGAGAGGGAAGGGAGGAAAGAGGAGCACCTCAGGGCAGTGTCTCTCACTCAGGCTGTCCTTCTGGAGGTGCACAACCCTTTCTCTGTGAGTAAAACCAACCCTCACTAAGTGTTTCTGGAGAAAGATTATGAGTATTGAATGGCTATGGATCACTTGACTTTGGGCTTTCCAACAAGCAATGGCACTACTGCAATAGTTGTACCATCTGTGCTTCTGGAAAACCTTGACATGAGGTGGATTCTGAATCAATGTTGAGCAAGAACCATGAGGAATCCTAAGCCAGTTTGCTTCTGATAAAGGATCCAATTTTACAGAGTTTCATAACAATCAAAGCAAGTTATTTGTCAGAATTCTGTCTCAAGGGTAGCATAGATACATACAAGGGCACTTCAAAAAGTTCACAGGAAATGGAATTCAAAGATACTTATTTTGGTGTAAAAATGTTTTTAACTTATTTATTTCAGAGACAAAATGGTAAAAAGAGCTCCCTTCTGCTGGTTCATTGCCCAAATGCCTGCAACAGCCAAGGCTGAAGCTAGGAGTTGCCACATAGGTGGCAAGGAACAAAATTATTTGAGTCATCACTGTTGTCTCCCAGGGTATATATTATTAGAAGGAAGCTAGAGTCAGGAGATGGAGCTAGGGATTGAAACCAGATACTGTTGTGGGACACAGAGATCAATGGCTAGGCCCAAAGCCTGCTTGTGTGCAAAAGTTTTGAAATTATGAATAGTTTTCATGTGCACTTTCCAAGAACTTCTTTGAAAACCCTTGTATTCTCAGTGTTCACATTGTTATATATATAATTAATATATATTATATATATATATATATATATATATATTAGTCCCTTGGAGTCTAGATTAAAAGCTACTGATACACCATATAGCATTCTAAACAACTATTGCTGTCCTAGAAATTCAATTATCAAAATTCAGACAAACCTCAAAAAAAATTACCATTACCATTACCTCATGGCACACATTGGCTATACAAGTTAGTAAGTTTCTTAGACCAGGTTTGTTTACCAGAGCTGTGTTATGTCTAGCTAGTCAGTGCCTTTGATACATCTCTTACCAGTTCCTTCTTGTCTAGAAGGGTTTTGGGCTGCTCTTTCCTTTGAAGCTGATTGGCTATCTGCTCAGCCAATGAGCTCACTCCGCCTGTGTACATCTTTATATACTTCTATTGATTGGAGATTATAAATGATCAGAATGAAGGGGAAAAATAAATAAATTAAAAAGATGGAAAAATGTTTTTGAAATGTATAAAATGAATACAAAGTGCAGCAGCAAACCATGCCAACACAGTGCCCACAAGCAGGGAAACTGGGTGGTAAGAAAAACACCGCGTCAGTGTCCACGCAGAGATGGCAGCATAGGATAGAACGATGGCTGAAGGAAAACTTTTCTTCCATGGGGGAGAATGTAGCCTTTCACATCTTTTTGGAATATTCAGTTCCAGGGTAATGGGGAGTTAAGAAGACAGGATAGAGGCAAATACAGAAGAGAATGAGAAGGGTCTGTATCTCAGTGACTCAAATTACAAATAAAGAATTCAGGAAGGTCAACTCCCATGTAGGCTGTGGATAACCAGAACAACCACTGTATCAGGGTACAGGAGAAGGCTGGGAAGGTTATTTCTTCACTTAGAAAAAACCAAGCTATTCTTACAAAGGCTGACTCTCCACTGGAGTAGCAGATGTCAACAGCTCTAGTATTATTTGTGATCATCTCCTTCCTCCTTATTATGCTTTACTATAAGACGCCTTCTTAGCTATTCTCCCAGTTGATATTTAATAGGGGTTTAACTGCCGTCAGGAGGCCAAAACCTTAGTCTGGATTGGGCATCTTAATGCAAGCTGCAGCCAAGCAGACAAGCTGCCAAGTTAAGTCCTGAGAAGTTAGAATGAACATCTATTCCAGGATGACTTACTATCACAGATTAAGAAAAGATAAAAGAGAAAAAAATCCAACCAACTTGATCCTGTCTTTGGCAAAGTTGAAGAAATAATAGGAGAAAAGGGCTAAGCTTTCACTTTAAGCCATCCTGTTCACATCTAGGCTTGAATTCCCAGACAGTCCAGCTTTGGAGCCTGTCCCCAGGAATGCAGGCAAAATTTACTGGCTGTCCATGTCCAGGTCATGATGCTTCTTGGAGGAACTACATGCAATAGGGGGTCCTTGGCCAAGCCTGAGGAGCTCTAACACTTAATTCTGACTCAGAGACACTCCAGGACATACTAGAGATGTGGTCTGAACAGACAAACACATAATGCCTTGTAAGAAAATCACTGGCCTAAGCAATGTCATGTCCCAGGCTGAGCAGGGACAGAAAGAAGTATTCTAGGGGGCAGCTAATTCTGTAAAAGAAGCACAAACAAGAAAACAATTTCTGTTTGGTTCAGGTGGCACTAACTTCATAGGTTATATTCATTAGTGGCCGAGAAAACAAGTGGCTCTTAGATCTAAACCTTCTTTAGATTAAGGACATTTAAAGAAGCTTAGGTCTGGAACAGACAGACACCAGGCAGAGCTGAGCAGATAATTTAATAGCTGACACAAAGGGAGCAGAAAACTGCATTTCTTTCAACCTGCAGCAGACAAGTGACAGTGTGAACCAGACATCAAATCTGAGGCTGGGACACCAAGCATGCCCTGGGCCCTCACTGCCAGCCAGGACCCTTCTCTCTGACCAGAACCACCCCCCTGAGCAGTTACAGCCTGGGGTTGCCACGTGCAAAGGCATTTGTCACATTCAGTTCTCAGCAATGTGATAACATTGACAAGCATTCCCCCAAGACTGGTGGAAGACTCAAATTCTATTTGTTACTGACATGAAGAGCAGATGGTTTCCTTCTCCTGACCCTTAAAAAAGTAGCTGAAATGTGGCAATAACTGGGACTATCCTCTTGCACACCACACACATGCATACTCTTTCATACACATGTACCATACAGTCTGCAACTTGCTCAACAACAGGAAGCATAAGCCCAAAGGGCAACAAGATCCTCCAATCTCTGTAAACTTTTCTACACTGGCTTAGTGCCACTGCAGGAAATAGCAAGATTCATTCCTCAACATGGAGGGGCACCCAGAATACTGCATATTTGCCCTTCTATTTAAGAGGTTTAATTACACTGTGGTTCACCATTTGTGACACATATTATCATGAAGAAATCTGGACTTTAAAAAGCCAATGGCTGAAAAATGTTTATCATTATTTAATATAGTTTAAATATAATCAGAGTGGGTTTACTTTGGTAGAACTGATGAGTTAAACACAACCCAGTGAAAGTTAGCAGCAACTTATAACTTCACTGTCTGGCCACAGACCTCACACATAAAACAGACGTGCACATACACGCACACACACACAGGCAACAGGCTTCCTGTAAGGGAACAGGCCCAAGTTAAGATGTGCGCAACCTCCCTGGAGCAGACGACATTGGCAAAAGTGAAGTGAGTACAGGCTGCAGAGGGAACACAACTTTGCCAAGTCCCAGGTCATGCTACCTGTCGGAGGGAGTCAGAGGAGGGAGAGGCAGGGCGGTTGGAGGAGCGAAGGCTAAGGGAAAGCTCCCACTGGTCGACAAAGAATCGACGAGAAGGTTCAGGCTCTGGCTATAAGAGAAAAATAAAATCAATGGAAACATTACAAGTCACTGATCCAAACATGAAAAATCTGGCAGCTTTGGGCTCTCTTACTCTATGCCTTTATGTAAACAACACATGTTGTAAAGAAACATTTTCAGTACCTGGAAGCTCCAGTGGCTCATTCCAGGCTTCTGTTTTGCTTCCTACTTGCGCTGCCCTAAGCAAAGCGTGCTCTGGAATATGGTCTGCAGCTGTGAGCCACCTGTGAAAGACCGGTCCTCTCCTGCTTGGTGTTCTGACTCTTCACCCTCAAGTGGACAGTGTTGCCAGCTAGGAGGTGCTGTAGGCACAGGTGGTCCCTTGCTAACACAGGTGCTCTTTGTGCTGTGTGGGGAGCCCTCACTGGCCTATCTTGGGATTTCTCCTGGGTAAAGAGATCCTATCACCACTCCATTAGCTGTACAAACTGCAAGCGACAGGGACTGTAAATCTAGAGGAAGCTTGCTACTTCTTCATGGAAGCCAGGAACGGGTATCTCTTTCTTCTCTTGCTAATGTTTAGCAAAGCTCTGCTTGCCAAGGAGCTGGCTGAACTCCAGGCAATGATCAGGAGAAAAGACCCAAAGCCCCCAAGTCCTCTGCAGACTGCACACAGCATGTATAGTAGAAGTGGGTCAGGACTTCCTCAGCAGGGGGCCCACGCAACCAGGAGCTCTGCAGTCACCAGAGAGTGACAAGGTGGATGAAAGCTCTGGTAAGTAGTAACTGTTTCCTCACACAGGAGGTTCAGGGTGAAGTATTTGCAGGCAACTGTCAAGGTAATGGGAAGCCCTCTGCCTCTCCAGTTCCAACCAGAGGCATCCTGGCCATATTTCAGCAACACTCACTTGGTGGGGATGATAGGTGGCATGGCAGTTACCTGGTACCCCACCTGCATCTGCTCCAGATTCTCAGCAGGCTTACTGGCCCTGAGCAAAGCCCTGGGGGCAATCAGCCCCACAGGCCCCCAGAGGTCCAGAGAGACCTCTGGAGAAGAGTACCTCCCACTGCGGGGAAACCAAGAGGTGATGGGAGGCACGGGGCAGAGGCACAGAGTGGCTGAGCGGGTGGCAAGGAGCGAGTGGATGAGTGCACAAGCAGGAGTGTGAAGTGGAGAGGGAAAACCCTGGGAAAGAATGTCCACAACACAGCTCAAAAGCATCTGGCCTGGGGTCCTGCACTGAGGAATCCAGAAACCAGCTCACAGGGAAAAGGAAAGAATGAACCCTGCAAATCTTACTGCCTCCTGAGCTCCAAACCCCACCTGTCCTTGTGTGCACTGTGGCCCCAGGCTTCAGACTGTGTCTTCCTACCAACTTCCCCTTTCATGCCTCATACTTCTTTCCTTCCACTTTTAGGCACCACTTTGTCCAAAATCATCAGCACCTCATTAAATAAGCATTACTCCAAATGTAGGGCATGTCCCTGCTCAATGAAAATGCCTGCAGTTCTTCATGAGGCGAACACTGCCTGTGGAAGAAGGCAGCCCCCTTCCCCTCAATCCTGGTCTCTGTAGGACACTCCCTGGCTACTGCTAGTTTGGTGAGAGGGCAGAGGGAGATGACATTATGATTCACTTCCTAAGGGAGCAAAGAAGTAAATTTATTGCTTGGCCCCAATGGCAGTTCTCAGGGAGGAAAGGCAGTGGGGGTAAAGCTGAGGGCATAGCCTTAGGAGGAATGAACTCCCAGGGATGAGTATGATTCTTCACTTCTCTCAGAGGAGGCCTAACAACAAAAAACGTTTGATAAAATAAGCAAGCTTCCTTATTGGGGCATCTCTGCTTTCATCAAATTACATGACAGCCAGCTACAATCAGGAGTTTTCCCCCTAGCCTTTCAGAAAAGATGGGCTGAAGCTTTTCATTATGCACTCCCATCTTGCCATCATCTTCCTTGCCCTCATTCACTTCACACTCGGTCATGCCCACACTGGTCAGAGCTTTGGCTCTCACAGAATTCCTTCCTCCAATGCAGCAATACCTGACAGTCCAATGCGATTCTAGCACTGGCACATATTTTGAGGACAGGGGTAGCAGGAGCTTGGGATGGAAAGGTGACAGAAGTAGGAAGTCATTAAGGCCCTTCACTTAGGATTAGCATCCCACCTCAACTGCTGGGTGGAGGAACGCTGGGTGAAGTGAGTGCTACCTGCATGGGTCAACACTGACAGCACAAAGGATTCTAACTCTTGGCTAAGTGACAAGAGTGTGCAAAAAGCAAGGGGAGAGGAGAATGTCCCCCATACCCTCTTCCCACTGCCCACCCCGCTCCCAACTACAGCGTGCCCCATCTGTTTGCTTCTCAGCATCCCATGCCACGGGTTCATGCTCTTTTACCCTCTCATGGCGGGGACTCTGCTTGCCACGGTTGTCAGCATCAAGATCCCTGTAAGTCTGTTGGCAACAAAGTAGAAACTTAAACTCCATCCCAATGCTCTCCCTGGACCTACTAACTGACAGTGGGAAATTTAGTGTCAGAAATTCAGAGTTCATTTCAACACTGTCCCTCCAACTCCCCATCCCAAGGAACCATGGTCCCATCTCTAATTCCATGACTCAAGGGCAACTTTCTGCACAGTCATCTTGCCCACCTGCCCTGCACTGAGGTCAGCTACACAGACAAGTAAAGAACTACGGTTAGTACAAAAGTGGAACAAACGTATTTCTTCCACACAGTGGCATAAGATCAGAGGTATTATGTGGAAGACTCAGAAGGAGAGGCAGGTTAGAAGAGTGAAGCTTTCCACAATAAGACATTAGAAAGGAATAGGAAGTTGACTGGAATAAGTGGCCGATACAACAGTTCAGAGGAACTCCAGGGTGGGAAGTGGTCCCTGGATAGTAACATGAGACCAACTTGTAATGTACTAAAGAGTCAAGTAGGCTGACTGGAAGCATTTGCAGCAAATATACATGTAAGAGGGATGGAAATCCCTAAGACAGGCTCATAGCTGCCTCACTGGCCTGAGGAAATCATTACTATAGCAACTGCAAGAACTGGGAAACCAGTTCTTTCTGTGGATAACCAAGGGCTCATTCACCTGTGGCCACATACAGTGGAACAACTGACCCAAGGCTGCAGACATGGCCATTCCTTTCCAGTACTCAGGAGCATGTCTCCACAGGCAGGATGAGACTAGAGTTCAGGCTCCAGAATCACATGACCCCCCCCCCCCCCAACTAAATTCTGGCTCTGCTACTTACTGTGTGGCCTTGTGCAAATTATTGGACCTTTCTACCTATACCTCAGGCTCTTCATGTGTAAAATGGAGCTAATAATAGTACCTGCATCAGAGAGTTGTAAGAGCTGAGATAAACCATGAAAAGAACTTAGAATATTGTCTGGGTAAAGACTCAAAATTAGTGCATATCCTGTGATATCCTGTGTAGAGACAAGGCATAGGGCAATTACAAAACCCACAATGGCTCCATCCTTAGACCCAGGGGTACAGGCTGGGTCTTTAAAATCAGACATATTATGAGTGGCCATCTTTTAAACAGGCAATCTTAGTTGAGAGAATGTCTTTCCATAGATCTAGCCCTTGAAACAAGCATTTTATTTTATACGGATATGCTATAAATATACTTTGTGTAAGTGTGCTCATTGTCCTCATTAACTACATCTATGGTTAGCTACTATAAAAAGTAGTTCCTCAATGGTCAGCCTCAGGTATGAGTGGGGTGAATGAGAAAGGGCATGCAGTGAAAAGAAGTTAGAGAAACAAGAGGCAAGGTTCTCAGAATCAAAAGGAACCCAATTAATGTAGTGACACTGTTCAAACCTTCCACATGTCCTAACTATATCTCACTGGACAGCAGGAGAGAAAACACTGCTTTAAATGGTCCTTTATAAAAACGTGTTGCCCTTAGGGATTCTGGACCTTGAATCTGTGGCAAATACAGCTGAGATTTTAATCTGGGATGGCACAGTCATATTCCTGTGGTGGTGTGAGACTAAATTAAACCACCCAGGCCAGAGTTGAATATATGATGCACTATACTGATGGCCAGTCAGGAACGGCTCATTTGCAGAAGTCAAGGTGACTTTTGGCGCAAATGGTCTAAACAGGCAGGCAGGAAGACATAGGCAGGACAAGAGGGCATGCAGAGAAGATACCTGCTGGCTGGCACGTGCCCGACAGGGAGGTGGAGTAGGGGGAGGAGTGAGGGTGATCACTTTTTTGGGGCAGGTCCGAGAACGCTCCTTTTCCCGTTGCTTTTACAACAGACACAAACAGAGAGAACATTGTTGAGACAGAGGACCACTCCCATCCTCAACAGCTAATCGCTATACAGTCAGAGAGGGTGGCTGGTTGTAGTCTCTTGGGGGCCTCCTGGTTGCTGTTAGGCACCAGTTGTGCAGGTAATCTACAGCTGGTTAGAATCTGCAGTGCAGCACTTTCTAATACCAGGGATCATGGGGTTTATCAGGTAAGCTAGTGAACGAAGAGGTCAGCTTGATTACAAGTTGAGGGAAATGGCAACCACCATGAGGCAGATAAAGAGACCACCTCCCAGTAGCCAAGTCTCACACCAGGGCCTTCTCCCAGGGCCCAAATATCATACTGTCCCACCCCTGCTTCCTTCCTTAGTCTTCTCACCTACACATTCAGAAGGTTCTGCAAAACTATAAACAAATACAAGTATAAGTAACAGGTCATAAAAGTTACACATATTTCACTAACGGAAAGTCACACAGAGGCATATGTCCTCATTCTGCCCCTCTCCATGTATCCCCCTCTTTGTGAGTCTAAGAGTCAGAAAGCCCCTCGTGGTATGAGAACACTCGCAAATTCTCAGGCCTCTCTGATACCTTCTGGAGTAATTCTCCACTTCCCTAGACCCAAGAGGCCATATAGGTGTAGCACACAGGGAAGGCCTGGAGGAAGAAAAGTTGTGGAAGTCAGAAGCCTGGGGAGTGGCTCCATCACTGGTTCCAAACTCACATGACAATCTGTGTCAAAACCAAGGCTGCTTAGTATGCAGGGTTTGCCTGCAGGACAATTTTGGAGATCAAAAGGCAGAAGGGTGGGGAAAGGAAGAGCCACAGTATTTACAAAGGAGAGTGAAAAAAGTTACTGGCAATAGGGTTGTTCTTCATTTCGCTTCTTCCACACTAAGACCTAAGTTGAAACTGGTCCTTGTTCCAGCTTAGCCATTATCGCTGTGCCTGCCACACCCTCGTGCCTCAGTCTGAACTAGTTCAACAGAGACACATGGTGAGTCACTCTGAGGTGGTACCATCAGCCCCAACTCCCCACAGGTGACAGAGGACCAGCTGTCACTATGGGTGAGAAGAGGCCCCTGGCACCACTGAGTTTTTCTGTCCCAGATTCTGTAGCATGTGACATTGCATTCTAACTACTTTTCAGGAGATAAGTTTTGAAGGAGAAAAGCATGATTTAGTGTTGAAAGGAAAGCTGTATGTGAATATTACACATTTTATATAGACATAAGGATCATTACAGTTCCCCACAGGGCTATCTCTCTGTGGTCAAATAAATCTACAATTCCTAATTCCTTACAACCTAAGGCACACAAGAATCTAATAGTATTTACTTTGCTCAAGTCTCACTTCTCCATCTACTTAGCTAGTCTTTTCTAATTGTAACCTCTGGTGCCATTTTGCAGAAGCTATGTTTGACTTTAACGATTATTCTGCTGCTCATACAGTCTACAAGTATTCTGCTTCCCAACTCTGCTCGCCAAATACCCAGATGCCAAGCTGTATAGACTAACAACATTCTTTATGTAGAACCCAGCCCAAGGCTAGAGGTGGCCAAACATTTGATAAATACAAGCAAGCCCCTAAAAACCAAGACCCCAACATTCTCAATACAGTCAATCAGATGACAAGTTGAATAGAGTCCTCACAAGGACAGAGGCCACAGCTCAGTCAGGTTCCTTATGTCCCATTTGCTGATCTGCAACTTCCTAGAAAGCCCATCCCAACTGGCTCCAGGCATTGCCACAGTGTATGTGAAGTCATTGGCTCATCAGGTTGCTGTGTTTACTCCTGATCTCCCTTGCCCTTTGTTTCCACCTCATTCATCCTTTAAGAATATTTTGAGGGCCAACTGTTGTGGCACAGTGATTTAAGCCATTGTTTCCAACATCAGCATCCCATACTGAAGTGCTGGTTCAAGTCCCAGCTGCTCTTTAAAATTTATATATATATATATATATATATATATATATATATATTTGAAAGTCAGAGTTACAGAGACAGAGGAAAGGCATAGAGAGAGATCTCCCAACTGCTCATTCACTCCTCAGATGGCTGCAACAGACGGGGCTGGGCCAGGACAAAGTCAGGAGCCTGGAGCTTCATCCAACTCTTCCACATAGGTGCACAGTCCCAAGTACTTGGGTCATCCTCTGCTGCTTTCCCAGGTGCATTAGGAGGGAGCTGGATTGGAAGTGGAACAACCGGGACTCGAACCAGTGCCCATATGGGATGCCAGCACTGCAGACAGCAGCTTAACCCACTGCACCACAGTGCCTACTCCGGCTTTGCTTCTGATCCAGCTTTCTGCTAATGCACCTGGGAAAGCAGTGGAAAATGGCCCAAGTGCTTGGGCTCCTGCCACTCATGTGCAAAACCCGGATGAATTTCAGGCTCTTGGCTTCGGCCTGGTCCAACTCTGGAGAATGAACCAGTGGATGGAAGATCTCTTTCACCTCTCTTCTGTCACTCTGTGTTTCAAATAAAATACAATAAAATCTACTAAGAATATTATGAGTCTAGAGTTTCTGAAACCTCTTCAACAAATACTTAACCAAAGATAACCTCTCAAATCACACCTGCAGCTGGACTTCGAAGAAAGGGGTAAGCAGATTCCTGAAGAATTTCTTCAGAAAAACTCCCCAAGGCATAGAAAAAAGGGGAAGTTTGACAGTTTGGACACTGTTCCCAAGATCCACCACAGCCTCAGAGGACCTGACTTGAATGTGGCACAAGAAAGGTTAGAAAGAAACATGTTCCCCTGGACATAACATAAACAAAACCCAATTCTGTACCTCACAGCACCCCCACCAACTCTAGTGCACAAGAGGCTGCTGAAGCCACGATGGAAGATGCTGATGGAATCAGGGATCAGCTCATCCAACCTCTCAGCATCTCATCAGTCCTGATGACACCAAAATATGCCTCAGTTAATCTAGGCTCCAGTTCTAGAGCAGGAACTTGCTTGACTGTGACACGTGAAAAAAAAGTGGAGGCCTTCAACCCCCTAACAGTTTTCCATCAAAAAGCCAGGGCCAGTTCATGCTCTATGTTCTGCACTGCTTAGGATAGGCATTCTTCTGGGAGATCCTGCATAGGTTTTAGTGAAAATTTCCTAAAAGAGTATTTTAAATGTCTACAAAAAAAAAAAAAAAAAAAAAACAAGAAGTACCAAAGGATGTCTCTGACCAGAGTGTGAAACAAAAATTATAGCTCAAGAATATTTTCTTATTGAATGTGCTAGGCTATTGCACCCCAATTCTCAGGCCTGGTGGTCATGAATACACACAACTAGCAAACACATCAACCTGGGACAGACATTACAATAGCAAAACCCCTAAGGGGAAGGTATTTGTACACCGTAGCACATTACTTCAGTTACTTTCAATACCAAATGAACAGTCTGCTCTTGTAACTGGTTTCTCAAATCCCAAGGAATTAAACAAATCATGGGAGCTAGTCAGCATTACCTGTCAAGTATTCTTCCAGAGTCAGTGCTCAAATGAGCACAGAGCCTTCCCACACTTGTGAGCTAGGATTTATAAGCACAGGCCTGAATTGCTGGCTAACCCAGGAGAACAGGCAAGGTGGCAGGGCCTGGGGTGGCAGCCCCCATGTTAGTATGGAGCAGTTCCTTTACCTGTTTCCACTGGGGGATGGGAGCAGGGCGGCCCTGCTCAGGCAGGCAGCAGGACGGATGGCTGACCCCACGCTCTTGTGTCGGCTGTGACACACAGGCCAAGAATAAGAGAGGGACAGGACATGGAGACAAAACAAAATAAAATACATTAAGGGAGGGGAAGACACGAAAAAGGTACTGATGGAGGGACAGACACACATCTAAAAAGGCACTTCAAAAAGTTCATGGAAAAAATGAGTAAAATATATGTTTATTTTGGAGTGGGCATTTAGCCTAGTGATTAAGATGCTCACATAGCATATCAGAGAGCCTGGGTTCAATTCTGGGCTCTGATTCCTGACTCCAGCTTCCCATCAATGCAGACCTTGGGAGGGCAGTAGTGTGATGGCTCAAGTAATTGGCTCCTGCCACTCACAGGGGAGATCTGGATTTGAGTTCCTAGCTCTGGCTTCAGTCTGCCCCAGCCCCTGCTGTTGTGGGCATTTGGGTAGTGAAGTGGAATATAGGAGCTCGCTCTCTTTCTCTGTCTCTCAGATAGAAGGCTAAAAAAAATAAAATAAATTTAGAAATCCATGCATCCAAGAGTCTTCACAAAGTTCATGAAAAAAAATCATATTAAAAAATATTATGCATAGATTTTAAAACTTGGCTGCACCGGCCGGCGCCGCGGCTCACTAGGCTAATCCTCCGCCTTGCGGCGCCGGCACACCAGGTTCTAGTCCCGGTCGGGGCACCGATCCTGTCCTGGTTGCCCCTCTTCCAGGCCAGCTCTCTGCTGTGGCCAGGGAGTGCAGTGGAGGATGGCCCAAGTCCTTGGGCCCTGCACCCCATGGGAGACCAGGAGAAGCACCTGGCTCCTGCCATCGGAACAGCGTGGTGCACCGGCCGCAGCGGCCACTGGAGGGTGAACCAACGGCAAAAAGGAAGACCTTTCTCTCTGTTTCTCTCTACTGTCCACTCTGCCTGTCAAAACAAAACAAAACAAAACAAAACTTGGCTGCACCAAAATTAACTTACTTTTAAATTCCATTTCTCACAAATTTTTTGAAGTACCCTTGTATGAACTGCGGGGGAAGGAGGCTGAATTAATCCCTAGAGATTTGCCTCCCTTAAACCAAAAGAAAGTGCTGAAAAAGAGAAAAGAAAAACAAAAAGGAAATAGAAACCACAATCTCATTATCCTTTGCCCAAGCTCAATGCTCTGAATCTACACCACTAATTCTAATTTGGAAATCTAATCCCTGCCCTGTAAATGAGGAAATGAGGAAAGCGACTTCGCCTTGGAAGCATCTTCCCTATTGGAATGCAATCCAGCCTTTCTGAGGCCTCTGGGCAACCTCCAGTGTTTCCCAACCAATGGGATCATCTTTCCTGTGGGTCACAGCATGAAAAGATTGGATGCAAAGACTAATAAGCGAAGACTAGAAGCAGGAAGGAGTTAGTTATGGTCAGGCATGGGCAAAGTCAGTCTCCCCTACCATCCTGGTCCATAGGAACAATGGTTGATAAGTGTGGAGAAGATGAAGAAAAAAAGAGAACAAAGAAAGTGGTTCCCAGTCCCCTGGATGCTCTAGAAATTTTCAGTGTGAATATCAAAATCTCAGCCCTCCTCTTGTTAAGAAGTCTTAGTGACTTTTAGACAAGCAATGGGGAAAATGAGACCTAATAGAGCATCTCAAGTCAAATGCTCCCATCCTAGCACTCTCAAACACAACTTCCAGGAGTGCAATGTAGGTCCCAAAATGTTCATATTCTTGATAATATCCTACGAAAATCACCTGTAACACATGGGAGGATCCTTACCACAAGAATGTTTACCTCTGTGTTTTATCATGAAAGATGAAAAATAACTGAAATATCCAACACTAGAACAAAAGTTATGAAAAGCATGGTACCTACACACCATGGAATATGCTTATAAGAGTGTGGAACAACATAGAATATGTCTAAAATTAAATGAAAAACAGAATAGAAAAGTGTATCCTGGGGCCGGTGCTATGGTGTAGTGTGTAAAATTGCCTTCTGCAGTGCCAGCATCCCATAAGGGCGCCAGTTCAAGTTTCAGCTGCTCCACTTCTGATCCAGCTCCCTGCTGACATGCCTGGGAAAGCAGAGGAGGATGGCCCAATCCTTGGGCCCTTGCACCCACATAGGAGACCCAGAATAAGTTCCTGGCTCCTGACATTGGTTCAGCTGAGCTCCAGCCGCATGGGGAATGAATCAACAGATGGAAGATCTCACTTTCACTCTCTTTCTCTCTTCTGTAACTCTGCATTTCAAATAAATAAATAAATCTTTAAAAATAAATAAATAGATTGTTTCTCAGGGTTTAGCAAACACTCAAAATAGGTATCCTTTAAAAAAAAGTAAATACTAAGAATGATCTCAGCTACAAAAAAAGGAACACATTGGAAAAAAAAAGCAGAAAGAAATACAGCATAATATTAACAGAATTAGAGGTGCCTTAATTACCTTTACTATACTTCTCAGCATTTTCAGTCAATATACTTCTTGTACAATTTAAATGTGTGTGTGTATGTGAAAATATACCTAAGTACAGATAGCTTAAGTGTGTATATACACACCTAAGTATGTAAGTATAGATAAGTAGATATGGGTACACATTTCTTAGGTCCCTCTGCTGCATCTGTTAGATACTTCACACTTGAGTGCTGAAGATAACTTAGCCCCAGACACCTAAGATCAGCCTGTAACATGCTCACCTTGGCCACTGCTAGACACAAGGAAGCCAGACACCAGTCCTGCCCATGAATCCAGGGATCTGTGACTGAAAAGATCACTCCCTACTGTCTCACCTGCCCAAACCTGGATGAGTGAGGAAGCAGAAGGGACCTACCTGTCTCTTTATGCCCGTGGACTGTGGGGGTGCATTCTCTTCAAATTTGGCCAGCAGCTGAGTTGCCATGTACTTCACTTTGTTCTGGTTCCCAATGGCAATATCCATCCTCCTGTCTGTCAGAGTGCTCACCAGTGTTGGTCTTTCTCCTCTGTAGCCATGGGGTGCTTCCTCCTGATGAACACCAAACACTCAAGGATCAGAATTGGTGACAGGAGGCTTTCCCAAAACCTCCCTCAAAGGAGGCACGGTCAGTACCAAGCACAGAGGCTGGGAGTTATACTTTAGGTTGAGCTTAACATCTCTCTGACCTTCAAATGGAGTCAGCAAGACTTTGGCACACAGGGCAAAACAGATATACTCAGACTTGTGCTGGTATTGTCACATCCCAGGAAGGCCACTACACTTTGCCAAATGTGCGATTCCAAAAAGACAAGAAGGACTGAGTACACACATGCATATGTTCCCCTCATGCTCTCTGGAAAATTAAACAAAGGCAAGAATCCACAGAAAAGCATCTGCGCCAGGAAATTCTCATAAAGGATGTGTATGAAAAGGTGTAGCAATAGCAATTCGGGAAGGGTTTAAAGCATAAAGAGTATAATCACCCAGATGAATCCTACCTCCTCTGATTGACTAGTCTTTCTCCTCTTTCCAGCACCATCCAAGTCCTTTTCCTTTTTATCCTGTACCAAGGGAGAAGTGATATGCATTATTCCAGTCACTACACCTTACCAATAAGCTTTGCAGCCAACAAAAAGACTCCTGCACACCTTGGGAGAACGCTTCCGGGAGATGGTCTGCCCCAGTTTGCTCAGGAAGGAGATGGGGGATTTGGTGCTGGCTATCAGGACTGCTTTCTCCTCAGCATTCAGGTCCAAAGTGTCTGTGAACAGAAATCAGCACAACTCAAGGGTAGGCTGGAGGGCACTGCAAAGTCTTGATTGCAACTACTCAGCCTTGCAGGAGGATCATGAGACCTTCAAGAGTTCTAAAGGTTCCTCAACTCTGTGGGAAGCTTGTGGGTCTCAGTAGGAGACTTCTTAAAGGAAAGACACCTTTGGGTTTGGACATTGAGTCTCCTCTTTTCCATCCACATAAACAAAAACAACTTTCTTTCCCCCAGTCCACTTCAGTTATAAACACTTGCGCTTTTGCTATTCAAAAGCTGGAATCTGCTGATCAGGGTTAGAGCAAGATGGAGAGGAAAGCAGAGGTATGTGACTCAGGGTCATGGGTTTCAGTGTATGCAGATGCTGTGTTCTCTGCTATGCCACAGGCCCTCCCAGAGCAGCAACATCAGTGTTGGAGCTGTGGGTTTCTGTCATAAGAACTATACATCTGCTCAGGAGAAGCCACATAATACATGGCCTGGGAGACACTGGACGGATAGTACCATCAACTCTGTGGACTCCAATGTTGTTAGTAACAACAGTAATTTTAAAAATAGTAATTGAAACTAATACAAGGCCAATATTTGTTAAGTGGCTCCATTTGTCAAACATTCTTCTTAGCATATCATAATGTGATTACATAAATCATTCCCATTTTATACATTGGGAAACTAAGCTGTAGAGAAATTTACTAACTTCTCTAAGGTCAAACAAAGTGCTGGGATATAGACCCAAGGCTGCCACTATGGTCACTCTTAAACATTATGCCACATTTACTTCAAGGGGCAATAAATGAAAATAATTATTATCTGTAGCACTATGACAGAATGAGGCATCAGGCTGAGGGCTTAAAGATTTTTGGGAAACACTAAGATGTAGGAGTAGAAAGATGAACCGGGGGAGGAACACTAATAGAAGAAAGAAGGAGAATGTACCGAGTATGGTAACAGATCACAGAAGCTCACAAGAGAGAATCTCAAGAAAAAGGATGTCTATCCACAGCGCTGAATTATGCCAAAAAGCCAAGTATGCAAGAGATAAGACACAAGAAAAAGAACAGAAATTTGGCAAATCCCAGACACTCTGTTTCTGATCCAGCTTCCTGCTAATATGCCTGGGAAGGCAGCAGAGGACTGCCCAAGTGCTTGGGTCTCTGCCACCTATGTGGGAGACCAGGATGGAGTCCCTGCCTCCTGGCATTAGCCTGGCCCAGCGCTGGCTTTTGCACCCATTTGGGGAGTGAACCGGTGGATGGGAGATCTTTCTTTCACTGTCTCTCTCCCACTCTCTTTCTGTCACCCTGCCTTCCAAATAAATAAATACTTTTTAAAAAAAAAGTTTGAATAAGAATGATTTTTAACACACAGATTTTAAGAGAGGGACTGGGGAAAGAGGGAGTGCCCAAGATTACACAACTAGAGAAGAGAAAAGCAACAAACAGGAAACACAAGGGAAGCTCAGGTTTGCTGTCAGTAGTACTGATGAAGGATGCAGCTGGAAGAAAAGAAGAGACAGGCAGCAAGAGATGGAGGCCCTGCACACCAGCGCCCAGCAGGCCTTACCACTGGCAGGGAGCGAGTCCTGAAACATCTCATAGAACTGAGTCAGGTACATCACCATGGACAGCTTGTCAGGTTCCCCCACGGAGGCCATCTCTTTGCCTGTCATGATGGGAGAGATGCCCAGTTCTTTCTCAGCAATATCGAAGGCCAGCTGGTTATTCTTCTCCACATTCTGCTCATCCAAAGAATCAAAATCTCTGAGAAACAGGACAAGGACAGTGTATCAAGACAGGTAACTGCCCTCAAACAAGAAAACAAAATATCACGGAATCATCACTTCTCAGACTTGAGGCTAAAATCCAGGGAGCAGATATTATGGACATTTGAGATCGAGCCCCTTGGTCTCTTCCCTTTCATTAAGGACATGAAAAGTATTCTCAAGAAGAAATGATTAAAGATCTACCCACTAAAGGGGGAAGAAGTTGAAAAACTCATGTTTTTGGTAACACAAATCTTACTAGTATGTAAGCTCAAGAAAGGAACCTAATTTTTATATGCATGCTCTTGCACTTTGTGTGTCATCTATATATGATAAATGGCAGTAAATAATGATAAGAATCCTATTTGGATCAGATTGTTCCCAAGGGATTAGGACTATCAGATCTGGTGGCCTTGGACCTTACCAACTGCTGCTGTACTAGATCAGCTCTGGTAAACCTTACTCAGCTTTCTCTGTGAGGGGAAGTTCCAAAACCTTCCTTAAAAAATTTTCCATTGCTAAATTTCCTGAGTTTTCCCAAGTATTTAGATGAATGATATTTCCTACTGGGGAAATGTTTTAATAAGCTTCTTGCTATTCAGAGTAAAGACTGATAGAATTCTTTAGGTAATTTCAGATTAACTAGACAGTCCTTATTTTATGCTAACCTACTGAGCCTGCTGTACTTTAATTGTTTAAAATTTATTTTCCTTGAAGATTAGAGCTATTCAACTATGAAGACTCTTCCTGAATGAAATCACCATAGTCTAACCAGAGCCAAATTCCCTACCTACTGCTTTGTGTTTTGAATAATTCCCCTAGACTTTTTCCAGGCAACAACTGGTCTGTTCTATCAGGAATGAACTTTCTCTGCCCCACATTCACCAGTCAACATCATCTACCAGGTTGCCCTCAACTAATCCTGTCTTCATCTTTTTTTCCCTTTGCCTTTCCTTTGAAAGAAAAACTGATTAGCTGGTCCATCTTCTTTTCTTTTTCTTTATTTATCTGGGAAGGCAAAGACACACACACACACACACACGGTGAGGGCAAAACAAATGAAAAACAGAGACAGAGATCTCCCATCCACTGGCTCACTTTCCAAATGCCCACAAAGGCCAGGGCAAAGCCAGGAGCCAGGAATTCAAACCTGGTCTCCCGTGTAGGTGGGAGGGACCCAACTGCTTGAGCCACCTGCTGTCTCCGATGGTGTACATTAGCAGGAAGCTGGAATTAGGGGCAGAGTTGGGACTAGAGCTCAGCCATTCTGATATGTGATGTGGGCATCCCAAGTGGTGTCTTAACTGATAAAGCAAACACCCACCCCAACAGGCCCATCATCTAAAATAGTTCTGTGTCATATTTTTATTTTCCTCTTTTTTGGTCATAATCTTTCTTGAGCTGCTTCCCTTCTTTGGTGGGAATAATAAGCCTTATTTTCATTTACTTTTTACCAGCTTCTAGATGAGCCAAGGACAGGTGCACCTGAGGTCTCTCACTTTTATCCAAGTAAATCAGAATCCCCATTTTGAATCCACACCATGCAAGGCTGTTTTTATAAGCTCTTGCCTCATTAGTTTGTAACCATCACATGAATAGCAACCGTGTCATTTAGAATTCCTTAGGCAATCATTAAAACAAAACAAACAAAAATTGGGCCCTTAAGTGATAAAAAGGACAGGCAGCCAAAGTAATTCAACATGTTCAACTCCTGTTTCTGAATCTTTTTGTTTGGCTTCCACGGTAACAAATGCCTCTGGGGGAAATCTGAGTGCACTGGTCACCACAGCAGACGGAAGGTCATCCCAATGAACTGACTGAAGACAGGTGAATGAAGAATAGCCAAAATAGGAGATGTTACTGGTACACATGGGTAATATAACACAAGTTTCCTGGACTTGACAGAGTATGTTTGCAAGAAAACGCAATTTAAAACAAAGAAAATATGCCAATGAACCATGATAAATTGGGGAAATATTCATTGCTTTCATTTTCTTGGTAGTGACATGTTTACCTGGAGTGGCTAAATGTTCTAACCATGTCTGCCTTGCAGCCAAAAGCATTTCAGAGGTAGCTGGACAAAATGAAGAGTTCACCTAGGGGCTAACAGTTTTTTCCCTTGTGTGAAGTTAATAGGCCCAGGTGGATGTCAAAACCATTTTGACCTTATGAACGCTGTGATTTAAAAAATGCAGCTGATAATTTCTGGGTTGAGCTATATAATGCTTGACACATGGAGTTGTATTATGACTTCTAGAGAAGGTATCTCACTGTGTACCTCATTCTAGAAAAAATGAGACCAGAGTGCTCTGAGATATTTGGGGGATACAAAATAAAACAACAAAGCTTAGTCAAAACTTACATCAGGTCGGGACGATACCTATGGATAATGGCACACAGGGCCAAGCCACTTTTCCATGACATGGTGAGATCTGTCACATTCACTCCGGCGTAGCCATCTGTCTGCCTTTGGCACCAACCCAAGAGTTTGCTCGAACGAGCTACAGATTCTAAAACAACAACAAAAATTATTTCTGGAAGTGTGGTCACCTGGTAACACTGACAGGATCCTCTTTGCAGTGCACATATCCAGTTTGAGAAGTGACTGAACAGAGGGTATGGAACAGCCATTACTAGTTTTTAAAAGAAAGGAACAAGGAATGAGGAATACAGTTATATAAATGGTATCATGATGGTGGAATTTCATGTAGATAAGAAACTACCAAGTTATCCAGATTCTGAGGTCAGTGTCCATCCCCTTAACAGGATGCTAAGTCACATACAGAGCAATCCAACCTATTCATGCTGGACCTAGTACTCTCCTAGGTACTGCTGGA
Source organism: Lepus europaeus (assembly GCF_033115175.1). Classification (NCBI taxonomy): domain Eukaryota; kingdom Metazoa; phylum Chordata; class Mammalia; order Lagomorpha; family Leporidae; genus Lepus; species Lepus europaeus. The sequence continues at coordinate 85,485,119 of NC_084832.1, forward strand.
CACTGAAAGAAACAAAAGAGTGCCACCTGCTGAGCTGTCACCCTTAGTGGCTGCAGTTCTAGGAGTTTCCTGGGGAGCCACTTGGGCAGCTGGCTGAGGAAGCCTTGTCCTTACAAAGTAACACTGGGGAGACAAGATGAGAAAGGTTCATTCTATCCAGCAGCACATCAGGCCAAAAGCAAACAAAACCTTGCTCTTACGTTTTCCAAGGTTCCAAGCAATTTGCCAAGTGGAGAAACTCTGCAGGGCTATAATGCCAAGAAAGCCAAGGACTCTGGACCACGTGTGGCTCCCTATGTTACAAGTTACCACTTCTGGAAAAACTGAATAGGCAAATATATATACTTAAAGGTTTTTCCGTTCATTGAAATATTGTCTAAAATCCAAACAGCCTTCATAAAATCCCTTTCTTTTAATCACATCAAAAGCTCTTATGGAGCATTTGAAAGAATCTGTAGACTCCTATTTATGTTTAAGAAAAGAGTTTTCCCTTACTAAGATGGCTGAAAATATTTAGCTTGTACTCAATCAAGCTAAATACAGTTTCATTTAAGTCATTCACAGGTAAAATGTATTCCAAAGCTACACACAGAGCTACTCCTGGTGCTATCTCTTGGCTCAGAGACTAATTTTATTCAGATGCCTCCTGAGTCTGTCCGTCCGTCCGTCCATTCATCCATCCATCATTATGCACTGGGCAACTTCAATCTTTCAGGCTCTGAAATAATAGTGACTAGATATGCCATCTCTACTTCCAAGAAAGTGACAGCTCAGCTGAGAAAACAAAGATGTTTCCAACTGCCTGTGGCTCCTCATACCCACTCTGAGAGCCACAGCATGCTCACTTCAAAACATCCCAACAGAACTTAGACCATCTCACTGCCCCATTTCTTTTTCTGGACTGATATAGCTCCATCCACTAAGACCTATCTCTTGCCCCAAAGGGCAATCAATGGCCAATGCCTATGGATTTTGGCTCAATATTCTCTCTCACATAACTAGTAATGGCAGTGACAAAGTGGTTGTCATTCTGACCACTCACTGCATGCTGGGCAGCGTAAAGAGAACATAGCACACTATACATGTCACAGAATCCTCATGCTCTTTGGGAGATAGGCATTGCTACTGTCATTTCACAGACAAAGAAAACAAAGCTCAGAGATGCTCAATAACCTGCTGAGGGCTACACACTTCACAAGCAGCAGAGCCTGGAGTGGGACCTGGCCCCACCTTACCCCAAACTCCAAGTTCCTCTAACTATGCTCTGTTGTCTACTCCTCTTGCCACCCAGCACTAGTGCCAGATTTAGGCCTTAACCACCTGTAGCTGGACTACCACAACACATTCCTAACTGGTTTCCTGCCTTTGGTATTTCCTTCTCCAGTCCATCTTACAGGGAGCTGACAGAGAGTACTCAACGTCACTCTTCCTTCACAAAAATCCTCAGGGATTCCTCAAGACACGCAAAATATGCAACAACTTTTTACCTTTATTACCATATCCTGGCAATGTCATAGGAGCAAGCTATGCCACTACTTTTTCCATAAAATCTTCCCCAAAACCTTAGAACATTCTCTCTCTTCTCCCATCTCCAGCACCCATATACATGTGTGATTTATCTCCATATTCCCAACTTTTTGTTGTGGGGAACCAGTCTAGGGCATTGTCAGAGGTTTAGCGGCATCCTCCCCTTGTCAAGATGAAAATGTCCTTAGAGTAAAAACTGCCTCAGTCAGTTCTGCACATGTGTAACAGCTCAGTGCATGAGAACAGGCTTCTCTGAGTAGGTAACCAGCACTAAACAAAGTCATTACCAGAACTTACCATTGCGAGTCAACTTTGGAGTGGTTCGGGAATTCACCAAGTTCTCCATTTCCAGATGAATATCTTTCATTTCTCCAGTGTCATATAAATGGCGTACCTGGCAGAAAGTGAAAAAGAAGGCAGATAAACACCAAGTAACAAAAGACCCCAAGACCAGAAGGACTAAGGTGAAAGTAGTCTGGGTGAAGATTATGCAGAAGTTATGATGATGATGGACTTTAAATTCTGTAAGGATGAGGTACGGTTATAGAGAAACAGAGAAGAGTATACAGTAATACAGGCCCCTGTAATAGCCTCTGTTGACCATCGTTGCCCATTAACTGCAGAATATGGACTCTTTAGAAACTCAACCACACCTACATACAAAAGGCCTAATTGTGCAAATTTCAGGTAAAAGAAGGATAAAATTATTAAACAATAATATAGACAAATACGCATATATCAAAGAGATTGCCATGTAAAAACTTTTGAACTCAGGATTATTACTGTAAGATTAATTCTTACTGTAAGATCATTCTCAGTAATAACATCTTATACTTAAGAGAGGGTTTTCATCTTTCAAAGTTCTTCCAAGTGCCCTCAGAATGATACTTTGAGTAGATAGGAATGATTGTCTCCATTTTTCAGGTGAAAAACGGAAGTTTTGGGACTGGTGCTATGGTTCAGGTTAAGCCACTGTCTGAGGTGTTGGCATCCCATATAGGCACTAATTTGAGTCCTAGCAGCTCCACTTCCAAACCAACTCCTTGCTAATGCACCTGGGAAAGCAGTGGAAGATGGCTCAAGTGCTTGGGCCCATGCAACCATGTGGAAGAACCAGATGAAGCTCCTGGCTCCTTCTGGGGAGTGAACCACTCCCCAGACATCTCTCCCTCTCTCTCTCTCTCCTTCTCTCTCTGTGTCTCTGCTTTTCAAATAAATAAATCTTTTTAAAACAAAACAAACAAAAACCCCTGAAGTTCTGAAAAAGTGAAATGCAGGTTTCCAGGTCACAAATGTGAGTGCCAGTAACAGAAGGGAAGCCACGTTTCTGATGACTGAACAAGCATTCTTCCCTACAATATGCAGTTTGAATTAAGAGCCTGGGACAAAGTCCTGGAGCTACTGTCTTTGTCATGTTTGATATTCGTTCTATAGGTCACCTAATGCCTCCATGCTGCTGACCTGTGGATGGAGAACGACACCCACTTCTGCCAATTCAGAGCAACAGCTAATTGATCACTAAAAGTGTGTTTATGTTTGGTATTAGCAGCAAACATGGCTATATACACTTCAGTATATCAGAGTTCTGATCAGTCATGAGAATAGGCCTATATGTACTGGAAGGTTCTTACCTGGTTTGGTCGGAGGAAGTTGACATTAATATTAGGATACCTAGTAACAGGGTCGATACTATATTTGCTGAAGTTTTTGCTCACATTCTCAGGGGTGGTCTGTGGCAGTAATCTATAGATGCTTTCCCTGCAACAACAAATAATGATCTACTCAGCACACTGACAAATACCTGAAACACCTCTCTTCCTCTTCATGATATTTCTATTTTTTGAGAGTCCACCAAACCACAAATCCCCATCCTCCATCAGTTTCCTCCAACCCCATCTCAGTCCTTGCTTCCCACACCTAGCACCTTGGTGACTCCACAAGCACTGGACTAGCTAAACACAAAGGAGAAGACCAGGCATAATGTTTGTGGGCAGTCACAAATGCCTGACATCTTTCAAGATGATTAATTTACTGTTTTGCTTTTATTTTTTTCAAGAATGCCAATTAGTTTCTAAGAAAATTACAGATGGAGAGGGGCTGGCATTGTTGTGCAGTATGTTAAACCACTGATTGGGACACCTACATCCATACTGGAGTGGCAGTTCGAGTCCTAGGTACTCTGTTTCTGACCCAGCTTCCTGCTAATGTGCCTGGGGAAGGCAGCAGAAGATGGCCCAAGTGGTAGCCAACATTGTGGTGTAGCAAGTAAAGCTGTCGCCTGTGACACCGTCATCCTATATGGGTGCCAGTTCAAATTCCCAGCTGCTCCACTTCTGATCCAGCTTCCTGCTAGTGGCCTTGGGAAAGCAGTGGAAGATGACTCAACTGTTTGGGCCCCTGCCATCCATATGGGAGACCCAGATGAAGCTCCTGGCTCCTGGCTTTGGCCCTTGCCTCCACTGGCTGGTGGAGGCATTTGGGGAGTAAACTAGGGAATGGGAGATCTCTGTCTGTCTCTCTGTCTTCCTGCCTTTCTAATAAATTATTTTTTTTAAAAGGACATCAAATCACAGATTAACAAAGAACCTGACACTATATTTATCCAGAATACTTTAAGCAACAGATTTAAAAGGGTAAAATGACATTGATTACCAATTTCATCCAGAAAATTTTCACTCTCTAGTTCCTCTAGTCAAGGCATTGGCCCTTTATCAGCAAGCAAATCCTAGGATTTTTACCTCAACTGCAAAAACCTGGTTCAAAATATCTGACATTTATGAGTAAGAAAAACATTTACAAGCAATTTGATGTTTGCTATTTAATTCTATCACTTTTAATTCCTTCTCTTCTTTCATTAGTTTAAGTCTTGCTGGTTTAAAGACAAGAGGATCTAATTTACTATTTCAAAGTATTTGTTCCTACAACTGTCATAAAAGAATCAATGGTCTATAAAGATTCAGGTACCATTTGTCAATTCAATTTGGAAAGGGATAAGAGAAGAACAGGTGGATTAGATAATCTCGAATTTTCTATGATTTTATGAAATAGTCTTAATAAAGACAGGACTAAAGAAGGAAGAAAAGGGGGGACTTGTGTTTTGCCTACAGAGTAAATTGCCACTTTCTCACAGATCCTTCATGGAAAAAAGGCAGGGTCACTTCCTATTACCTCTCTGCCAGGACTTCCAAGGGACTTGTTCCTAGAGACCAACTTCGTACCATCCAGGCAGAGTCCATAGCAGCTAGAAAGCCCCGGGCTATTCCTGTTCCCATTGGCCAGAAAGGCTATGAAGAAGACAGAAGACAAAGAATTAAAATGAATCCCCTTTGAAAGAGGGAAACTAAACTGAGGAACTAAGAAGGAGCTTGCTGTTGACAGTACTGTTCAGCGACTGCTCAGACACCAGACTCCCGTACTTCACAAACCCACAGAGGGGCAGGCACAAAGAGCCACAGCGCTCCCACCCACACCTGGCAAGTCGGGGTTGCCAGTGTCCTGTAATCCACCCTGCATGCTGGTGGGTGCAGCTCCTGTGAGGAGGTTCCCCATGCTTTGCAATGCTGAAGATGCTTCCTCCACAATGGGGACACCGAGATTCAGTCCTGATGTGGCTCCTCGCCACTGCCTCACCAACAAGTGCTGCCACCCTTCTCACTCACCTCCAGGAGGCTATCCCCAACCAGAGCCACTAGAAGCTGGTGTCCGTTGTGCTCCCGCACCAAGGCAGCGTTCTCGGAGGCATACATGCAAGTGAAGTCAAACATGGCCACGTCAGGCTGCCCATAGTGATTGATGGCGAAATCCAAAGAGGGCAGCTGCTGCTGTGTGGAGAAGTCCGCTGCCTCCCTGGCGTAGTTCAACAGAGCCTCTTGGTCCACGTTCTCCCGGGAAAGCAAGAGCTCTGTGTCAGCGTAGTCCTGTCTCCAGAGAGGGGAGAGGCTCAAGATGGAATAGCCTAGGCGCGGATTGACAGGCTTAGCCAGCCAGAGCCATGCTGCATGTGCCAGACAGAACCTCGTCTCTCAGCTTTTCTTTCCCCCAAAGCAGTTTCACCCTCCCAAGCTTCATCTATTTCACAAACTAAAAAGGGAACTGGATGTGGGGGCTATTTCTAAGGTAGTAAAGACTCTGCCCCCAAAAATACAGTCTTGGCTTTTCCATTCTCTTGGAGCAAGACACACCGCTCTGAACATATCCAATCTGCCTCAATGAGGTGTTCCAGATATCAAGTATAATAATTTATATGATGGTACCGTTTAAGCTGTAAAAGCATTTTGTAGTTTATGTTATCTTCCACAATATCTTCTGGGTAGCAAGTAGCTTTTGGCAACGGGGGGAGGGGGGGTGCCACATGAAACACTCAGCTGTGCACAATTTATCATCTCCAAAGGAAGAACCCAAAAGCCTTAGAGCAAAGAAGATGTGGAGATAGAAGCAACAGTGGTCCAAGAGGCTGAGGAGGAACATGGGCCAGAGGTGTTCAGAACAACACATAACGTTCTCAAAGGCTCTATGGAAACCCACTGACACAAGCAATGACAGTGCTTTCCACATACTGGGAGTCTTCAAAAAAGTTCATGGAAATGCATACTATGAAAAAACTGTTCAGATTTCAAAACTGTCTTGCACCAAACAAACTTATTGTTTTAACTTCATTTTTCCAAGAACTTTTTGAAGAACCCTCATAAAGGAATGAAAAATCACTTTTCTGTCTTGAAAGTTCCTGGCATACTAAGCCAAGTTCTTTACTCTCCTCAAGTGGGACCTATGGTTTCTGAGTGCCTCTGATGATGCTTTGAGCTACCACTACAAGATGTTAAACACCAAACACTCAAGTTGATTGTGAAAATAGTGTTTGTTCAGCACTGAGTAAGTAGCTACAATGGGTTTAGTATTTAGAAGCACACACAGAGACATGGTTCCTGCCTTCCAGAAAAATAAAAAGGCAGAATAAATCAGGTCTTGGCATTCTGGACTCTTCCCATCTAATTGCAACTGACAACCATGGTTCCACCTAGACAGCACACTGTACTTGTCATGGCCATTTCTTACTTATGGGAAAATAACAGCCCCAGATAATCAACAAGCTCATTTTCTAAAGCATTGAACCAAACACCTCTTGGGTAGAATGGTTGCTTCTCTGCACACACACAGGACCTCTATGTGAGAAACAGACACGCAGTTCTTGGGCAGAAGGAGTCTCTGTGCTGCAGGCACGTGCTCATCAGCTTGCTCTCCACTCTGCTCTCAGATAAGGCAGTGGTGTAATTCAGACTCACACGACTTGACTCATTCCCATCCTGCAGAGACAAGGACTCCCTGACATTCAGCCATGAGTCTCTGGTGGGAACTGTACCAGCCTAAATCAGGTCATCTAATGCCTCTTTGCCTCTATCCTCATTACAAGGGGACAGTGATTCTTATGTTTAAACCAATGAAACCTAACAAGAAAGGCCCTTAAGTAACTCTGTCCTCTGGTTCTGAGCTCAGATCCTCATCTCAGGGTATACAATGAGCTCAAAAAAAGGCTAAGCTGGCCCTGACATTAAGTCCTTGCTGTTCTGTTATAAAAAGGCCTAAATATACCTTGACCTAGACCATGCTGTCTGGACTTCTGACAACTTTTTCCATGGTAAAACCAGAACTACTGCCAGGCTCCCACAAACACCAGTTACTTCTTGGACAAATCCCCTTCCTCTATGATCTATTAACAAACCAATTCCCAGTTATATATGGAATGTACTATAATCAAAATCAAACAACCCAGTATGATACTGAACATTTATGTATAGGATGATATCTGAGACTTACTTTCATACAGTTCAGTGGTGGAACGGGAGAATGGGCTGGGGGCTGGTGCTGTAGCGTAGCAGGTCAAGCCACCACCTGCAGTGCCAGCATCCCATATGGGCGCCGGTTCTAGACCTGGCTGCTCCACTTCTGATCCAGCTCTCTGCTACAGCCTGGGAAAGCAGTAGAAGAAGGCCCAAGACCTTGGGCCCCTGTACGCACGTGGGAGACCCAGAAGAAGCTCCTGACTCCTGGTTTCAGATCATGCAGCCTCGGCCATTGCGGCCAACTGGGGAGTGAACCAGTGGAGGGAAGACCTTTCTTGCTCTGTCTCTCCTTCTCTCTCTGTGTAACTCTTTCAAATAAATAAATAAATCTTAAAAAAAAAAAAAAAAAAACAAAAACAGAAACAAAAAAAACAACACTGGCTATGTGTTGATAGTTGTTAAAGCTAGATGATGGGCACAAGAGAGATCACTCTATTATTCTCTCTACTTTTGTATATACTTGCAATTTTCCATAATAAAAAATTTTTACAGTTAAACTAAAAATATCAGGGATTCTATTCTCAGGTAATACCTCCAGTGCTCATTTTCAATTCCATCCATTAAAAACCCATCAGAAAATAAAATTCTTTCTCTTGGTAATCATATTAAACAGTTCAATAAGAAAGAGGTTTGAAAGAAAACTGTTGCTCACATGCAAGATCACGCCTTTGTCCAGTAAACTCTGTTTTTTGGCTGTCATTACGAAATAGTGCGTGTCATCCTTGTAGTAGACGATGTTCTCCAAATCAATACCTGAGAAGAAAACAACCAAACAGGCACAGATAAGGGTCTGCTGAGGGTAGGGCACAAGGACAGCCAGAACGGTTGTTCATGGGTCTACAAAGACAAGAACTGTAAAACTCCAGCTAAGGAAAGATGCCTAAATCCAGATTCTTACTTACTGCACATGTAGTTCATGAAAATTGGGGATTCGTTCAGTATCTTAAGTTATCCTAAACAATGAAGGATGATAAAAGGAAGGGGTGGGCATTTGACCTAGAGGTTAAGACATCATTTAGGATGTCTGCCTCCCATATTGGAGTGCCAGGTTTGAGTCTTAGCTCTGCTCTCCATTCCAGCTTCCTGGGAGGTTGCAGATAATGGTTCAAGTACTTGAGTCCCTGTTACCCGCGTGAGGGACCTGGACTGAGTTCTCAGCTCCTGGCTTTGTCCTGGCCTAGCCCTGGATATTACGAGCATTTGGGGTGTGTACAAACAGATGGGAGATGTTTATATCTCTCTTTGCCTGTCAAATAAATAAAATAAATAATGATAAATTGAAAAAATTCAAAAAGAAATATAAATATGGGAAAACAAAAATGACCAAGAAAGAAATGAGAGAGAATGAGAGAAGAGAGAAGAGAGAAGAGAGAAGAGAGAAGAGAGAAGAGAGAAGAGAAGAGAAGAGAAGAGAAGAGAAGAGAAGAGGAAAAGAGAGGAGAGAGAGGGGAGGAGAGGGACGGGGAGGGGAGACTAGCTTTATAAGAGGGTTTCGGTTATCATGTTAAACCTCTCTGATGGTCATTAAGGAAGATGGAGGAACCTCCCAGATTCTTAAGAACAGGATAGTGCCTGGAAGTAGATACTGAACTATTTAATTTTTAATTCGAGTAATCTAAAAATAAATGAAATAGTAGTCATGTTCAAGAAAACAGAAAATGAAGGCACCTTTTTTTATGTTACAGAAAATTATCTGAGTTAATCTATTGAAAAGCTATCACAGAACAGTCTCACTCTGATCTAACACATGGTTTGCTTTCAGTCCAAACTAGCACTTGGAAAAAGACCTTATACTTCATACCTAAAGTCAGGTTTTCAATAAAATCAGGAACTACCCATCAGCAGCCAGCTACACTGAGCACCCTGACTTAGCTGAGGAGTTGGGGTTGGTGAAGAGTTGGTTGCAGAATTATTACTTTAAAGCAAATCAATACAAAAGAACAAAACCCAGAGCTTCCTGTCATTGTGAGGATTTAGAATAGTGGAGAAGTCCAGTGATGGGAAGCAACAGCTAAGAACAAAGAATGGGAGGGCAGACTCCACAGCAATGTCACTGGGCTTCTCCAGGATTCTAGATCTTCCTCAGCGATTGATGGATCTGAGTGTTGTTTCTCTTTATTGATTTGTTTCAAAATATTAATTTTGCCTTCTACCAACTCTTTCCAAATTGCTACCCACCCTTCAGACCCCAGGGAGAAAGTCACCAGTACTGCTTTGGCAGCCTCTTCACTGACCTGTAGCTTCTCTCAGTTCCTGGAAAAACTTCTGGTTGAATATAAAAGCCACACCACTGATCTCTTCCACTTTGGCTTCTGCTGTTGTATTTCGGTTAATAAAATTTGCAGTAATGGCAATGGCCAGTTTGCCACGAAACTCTTTCCGACGAAATCCTGGAGGAAAAGAAATTTCCAGAGGTGGCAATAGTTGGCTAGAGAAGAAGGAAGATCACTTTAATTGAGGGGGTGTGTGTTGATAAAGACATCAGGGAAAGTATAGAGCCAGAATAAATGAGAAAATTTTAGGCCAGCTCTTCTCTATCTGAAAATAAGGTGTTTACCTGCCAAACAACATAACCAAAACCTGACCAAACTTTTCAAAAACAGAATCCCTGTGTATGTGTGTTAGTGGGGAGGGGAGGATGGAATCCTTTTAGATGTAGATTAAATCCTGCAGGGTCACCGCTAAAAGTATAGCTCATCCTTGAATGAGCTATACTGACATGAATGCCTTGTAAGATGTGACCCAAGTACATTGTGTCAAGAGGAAGGCTGGGCCTATCAATTAGAATATGGAGCACACATGCAGATTCTTAGGAATGTGGACTCTGAGGACAAAAATCTCACCTCAGGGTAGAAAAGAATAGGCTTTCACTCTGCTATGAACCAGGCAAAGGACCCTAGATCAATACCTTCCAAGGTGTTCCTGCGGCCATCCCCACCGATGATCACTTCAAATTCGTACTCTGATACAGGATGAGTTTTGGGGTGTACCAGTGCCCTCCAACCTATCCCTGTGGACCAAAGGCAAGGTCTTCATCATACTGACACATCCATACCCAGGCATACAGACTACACAGAACCCTGAGCCCAAAACAACATGTGGAACATGGGGTTCAAACCACAGAAAGTAAGAAGCTTTGAAGAGGGCTCACAAAGCAACATCCCAATCACAGAATTTTCTATAGTATAAGTGCTGGCAATGCTATTACTACATCAAAGGCCTCCTCATGAAGCCAAAAGTCCATGAAGACACAGGCTGTACAAATGGAGAAGCCCTTTAACTTACAGAAAATGATTTATAGATTCCTCTAGTTTTCTCCTTGAGCTCATCCTTTCTCACCAATCCAATGCCCTTTTATGCCTTCATTTGTCCAATACAACTTACGTTCATTCTCTTGATCCTCGGGAGGTTGTACAAGTCCTTGGAATTCCACATTGACATGTATTTCAATGCCTAGGATCAAGGCTACTTTCAAGAGTATTAGTTGGAGCTGACGGATACCTAGGTGAATACAAAGATTATGTTGGGGAAACTATACTGGGAAAAGAGTCACCAGCAGCAGTTTCCTGCTCATGGTCCACCCATACACTTACGCATAGTTTATTCAGACTTCCAATGCCTTTTGCAGCAGGAGATATTTTCCAAGCCATGCTCCCTAACTTCTTTCTTTCTTTTTCTAAGAGTAAATATATTTTACTGGAAGAACTCTTCTAGAAAGATACACAAGGCAACTGCACCTCTTAGGTTAGTTGTTCTAAACAATTAAAAGCTCTGAGGCAATGCAGGATCATGGCCAACAGAAGACTTTCCTTCCCACTTCCCTGGTCTACGGTCATACAACCCCGAACATGCCTGATCCCATCTTCCCCTGATGCAGTCAGAGCTACCATTACTAGCAGCATCTACAATCCAGATAGGATATGGTACTCACCAAGGGAGATGGACGATGTGCACCCACAGTTTGATGCAGAGTTTCTGCACTACTTTTTTTTTTTTTTTTTTTTGGACAGGCAGAGTGGACAGTGAGAGAGAGAGACAGAGAGAAAGGTCTTCCTTTTGCCGTTGGTTCACCCCACAATGGCCGCCGCGGCCAGCGCACTGCGGCTGGTGCACCGCGCTGATCTGAAAGCAGGAGCCAGGTACTTATCCTGGTTTTCCATGGGGGCAGGGCCCAAGCACTTGGGCCATCCTCCACTGCACTCCTGGGCCACAGCAGAGAGCTGGACTGGAAGAGGGGCAACCAGGACAGAATCCGGTGCCCCGACCGGGACTAGAACCTGGTGTGCCAGCGCCGCAAGGTGGAGGATTAGCCTATTGAGCCATGGCACTGGCTCCTGCACTACTTTTGAGATGCATACAGCATCTCTCTTTCATCCCATTCCACCTCATTGATCTCTACACATTTGTATGAGATGAGGAAGGAAAATCACAGTCCAACTGTACACTCTCACAACTCCCTCTCTCATCCTTAGTCTACAGTTGTGGAGACTAAGGTCCAAAATGACTGAAAATCTTGCTCATTATCACAATGAGATTTATTCACTGAGTACTGACTAGTGCCAAACAGGGCTTCCACAGCAAGTATACAGAGACAAAAATCTAGTCCCTCATCTAAGACTCTCAATCCCAAGATAAATTCTGCCATACATAAGGCATAAAAATCCACTGAATTCATGACCCTTGATCCTCTCTTGAGACCAAACATACCTGCAGTCTGTGACTAATCTGCTAGAAGCACATGTTAATCCTCCTCTGGGTGATCTTGGTTATTTTCCCCAGTTTACCACAACCACCACCCTTCTGAGTCACACTCCCAAGACGCATTAAATCCTGTGCTAGCACACATTTTATTTTTGCAGACAACTGTGGGTTCCAAGATGCTTTGCAAATTACAGCCCAACAAACGAGTAGAGTGCTTTCTCCTCCAGTGGAATGTGGCAGCTGTCGGCCAACGTTTGATAAACTGGCACAACCGCTTCAGTGAAATGTTCAGTGATTGAATGTATTTACAGGATACATCTGGAGGAGCTCAGAACAAAGGTTCCATGATAAAGCTTCCCTGGAATCATTAATGATAATACAAAAAGACTTCAATTTCAAAACACAGTCACTGTTTATTCTGAACTGCTTTTCAGATAGATAGGTCTCTTACAGTCACAAAAACATTACTAACTATAACTTGTATTCATCCTGTGAGGTTCAGAAAAGCACAGGCCCAAGATGAGCTTGGAGATGTCAAGAGTATGCCAAGAGTTATTTGGCTGTGGACTTCATGAGAGTCACCTGACCAAAGGAACCCCACTATCGACTTGCCATTTGTGACCACCTAGGATTCTGCTTCTTCTTTAAGTGTGGTTTACCCAGCCCTGCATCTCCAGAGTACTTGTTCTTTATTAGGAGAGTGTATCAGATCACATTACAGAGAGCCATATACCTGGGTCCTACTTCCACTGGACTAAACATCACCAAGGAGTTGAAGCCCATTAGTCATGCTTCCCATAGCATGGCTCCAGCACCTGCCCCACACACTGCCAGTGCTCAGTAAGAGTCCAAGATCTAATTTAGAAATGTTTAGGTCAAATTCTTTACTTCTAGGAGATGTACTTGCAGATAACAATCCTAGATTACAAACCCACCACATAACAGCTATTCTGACTACAAGCAGAGTCTGCTTGCTACAAGATAGATCCTAAAATGATAAGAGCCAACTGGGCTGTCGATTATGAATTCCACAGATCATCTACTTGTCCTTCGACTTGACAAGCAGATGAGGGTACGGATGAAATCCTACAAGAGAACTAGCTTTACTTACTGATATGGTCGATGGCTCCAGCACAGAATTTGCCATAAAACTTCTTGGCACCCAGACCTCGCAGATCATGTATGGTGAATGGCCAGAGATGCAAGACATTGTTGCGGGAGAACGCATCCCGTTTCTCAATAACGACCACCTTGGCTCCCAATAAAGATAAGTCAATGGCTGTCCGTAGACCACAGGGGCCAGCTCCAATGATGAGACACTAAAAAACACAGCTGCTTGTTCAGGGCAATGGCAGCATTTTCTGAGAAACATTTCTAGAGAAGTTTCATGATCTCATAATCATCATTCCCTAAAACCTCCAATGGGGCTACTTTCCCTCTACCAAGAAACTTTCAAACATATTTGGGTCACAACAGAATATCCAGAGTGGACTGAATGAAGAGACAGTGACTGCCATGGACACAGAAGTCCATCTTGTCAATGGTAGACATAAATGGAATACATGATCACTTTGGAGAGCCTGTAAGACCTGCAATACATGTAAGTGGGTCACCTTTTCAACAAATGACATAAAAATCACATCTAATCTTTCATCAACAGAAGAAGGTTTAGGGGAAAGTTTCTAAGGAGACAGATATTACCTACATAGCCTAGGCAACCTTACAGTGCTGAAAAGGGTCTACTGTTCGTTTGGCAACTTTCAAGAGCCAAAGTTTTAAGTATTGTAAACAGTTCAAAAATCACCATTCCCAGATTGAAAATCCAGGAAATCAATCTTAAAAATCTACACTCCAGAGAAGAACTAATGGGAAGACTGGACACTTAATTATAAGTATAGAAGGAACCACGCAAGGGTTTTGGCTTTGCATTCCTTTTGTTCTCAAGAGAAGTCTGGTATTCATTCACAAAAGTCATGCTTTCACATTTCCTGAATTTTGTTGATGAGTATCTACCTCAATGCAAATCCACTGGGCGTGGGTCTTCAGGTATCCACACAGTGCAAATTAAACATGGTGGAAAGACAAAAGTCATTTGCAAATTTATGCCTCTGCTAACTTTTTCCAAACTTCTCATAGAAAGTGTTCTCATAATGAAAGAAGCAGGAAACGCATCTTTTCTTCTCCACCTCCTTACACCTACTCCCCCACAGATGACTATACATCAGGATTTTGTCCAAGCTTACCTGCTTCATGGAAAATTTATTTCCATACATTTTTAGAAAAAGATTTATTGTATTTATTTGAAAGGCAGAGAGAGAGAGAGAGTGAGAGAGTGTGTGTGAGAGAGAGAGTTCTTCTATCTGCTAGTTCACTCCCCAAATAACAGCAATGACCAGGGCCGGCCCCTATTCCTATAAATTTTGAAGACAGTAGCAGAAGTACTTCATTCAAAAGCCCTTGCGAGAGAACTTCTACTTTGATTATGGCCCTGTCTAAATAATGTCAGAGTTTGTGGACTCAAGGGGCTTCCATAGCCTTGGCAGCTCATGACAAGAGCCTCGGGTGATTACTTACGTCATAAATAAGAGTGTCAATTGTTAAATCAACAACAGGAGTCACTGTGCACTTGCTCCCAATGTAGGACCTCTGTCCTTAATGAGTTGCACTATGAGAATTAATGGTAAAACTAGCCTTCAAACAGTACTTTACACTTTGTGTATCTGTATGGGTACAAACTATTGAAATCTTCTGCATATACAGATAACTATAATTGAATCTTAATAAAGAATGGGATGGGAGAGGGAGTAGAAGGTGGGATGGGAGCTGGGGTGGGAGGACGGGTATAGAGGGAAGAACCGCTATAATCCAAAAGCTGTACTTATGAAATTTATATTAAATAAAAGCTTTCTTAAAAAAAAAATAAATAAATAAAGCCCTTGCTTGGGGCTGGCACTGTGGCATAGCAGGTAAAGCCACCGCCTGCAGCGCTGGCATACCACAAGGGTCACAGTTCAAGTCCCAGCTCCCTCTACTTCTGATCCAGCTCTCTGTTAACGTGCCTGGGAAAGCAGCGGAAAATAGCTCAAGTGCTTAGGCCCCTGCATGCATGTGGGAGAGACCTGGAAGAAGCTCCTGGCTCCTGGCTTTGGATTGGCCCAGCTCTGGCCATTATAGCCATTTGGGGAGTGAACCAGAGGATGGAAGATTTCACTCTCTCTCTTTCTCTCTGCCTCTCCTTCTCTGTAACTCTGACTTTCAAATAAATAAATAAGTCTTTTTTTAAAAGTGCCTATTATATGAATCAAAATAGACTTTTGGAATAGAGATGGGAACAGGTCTAAAGCTTGGGGAAAATCTTCAAGTTGGCAAATACCACACCTAATCAGTTATTGAGAATGGAATGATGACCGTAAATCTGACATGCCACGAACCACAAAGCCATGTTCACAGGATGCTAAACGGGCCTGGCTACTTCCAGTTAAGTGACACCTGTATCTTAACAATGTGAGGTTCAATGGAAGTTAGCAAAATAAAACATTCTATCTGCCTGACTTCAGGGTTGTTTTTTTTTAAATAGTTGAAGCTTTGAATTTTAGTATGTAAAAATATGAAATTGCTTAAACTAGAATCTGGATCATAGAACAAATGAACACAGGTAATGAATCCACAAAGTTTTGACAAGGCATAAGCTTATCGTCCTACATTAGACTGTAGGTAGACTTGATCTGGCTCTCACTCAGTAGCCTCTACTTAACCCTCTCTTTAGGATCTGGTTGAAGTTTCGTATCAGTGACCCCTGGGCCACAGAGCAGCCAAACACTTACCTTGGTGTTAGTACACGCCTTTCCCTTTTTGTAGTCCTTGTGACTGCCCCGTTTGTCCAGCTTTGCCCAGAGGGCTTTGGCTTTCCAGTAGTTAAGCTTGGACTTGAGCCTATGATAGAAGGAGCGATAGTCCTTGGGCTTCAGTTCCAGGTGGTCACAGAGCTCTTGGAAGGCCTTGAGAGTTCCCTTGCAGGTGGTGGCTTGGACAAACCGGTCAAAGAGAACATGAGCTTGGTTCATTGTCTCATGCTTCCTTTCTTCCATGCTTATCCACTCTCAGCACCTCCCCACAAAGGGGGCAGGGTGATGGCTACTGGTCCACCCAACTCTGTCACATTAATCTAACAAAAAGACAGAAAAAGACATGGTTAGCATTTCTGTGCCTACACATATGTTTCCAAAGACATATTCTTTCCCAAAGTAGAGTTTCCAGGAATTAACATTCACTGGTTCAACAAATGTGTACTTCAGGACTCCAGGCTCAATCCAAGACTGCAGATGGAAAGATGAGCAAGACAGTTCTTTGTTTTGAAGGGTCTCACAATCTAGTTGATAAGACCATAAACAAAATGCTACAATGTAGTCAACTAAGTACCACTGGGGAGAGGGGAATAAGAGATTTGGGGAATACACAAGAAAAGAACCTAAATCACAGGGAGGTGAAGTCCTTACAGAAGATGAATCTTCAGCAGATGACAGTTGAGTGTTCCAGTAAAAGTGTCAGTCAGGCAGGGAAGAAGTGGATGATATGGGAAAGGAAGTAAAACAGGCAGTCCTACGAGTGACTCACAGATTAAGGAGTCAAGAATAATGCCCAGGCATCCAGCTTAGGCCATTGAGTAAATGGTGACAGAGGTTAACAGATTAAGACTAGGGCACTCTTCTGTGAGGGTAGGATCACAAGTTCTCCTTTCTGCCTGTTACATATGAGCTCTTTGGGTCCTAGCTTGAGGTCTGCACCAAGGTAGTATGAATCTGAAGTTCAGGAGGAGGGGCAAGGGACACAGACTCTGATCTGAGAGTTATTAGCATATGGGTGGAAGCTGAACCTATGAAAGCTGGTAAAATAATACAAGGAGAGCCATGGGGAGAGAAAAGCCATAGGCTGTGGCTGAGATCTGGGAAGCATAAACCTCTAAGAGGCTGGCAGAGGACAATGAGCCCTCTAAAAAGGTTCTGAGCAACAACAGAGGGCGGCTTGAAAAGAACTGAAGGGCAGGCTAAGGATACAGAGGGTTCAGAAATGTAAAAGTCAGCAAGGATCTAAAGGACTCAAAAAGCCATGTCACTGAGTGTAGTACATGGAAGGGTGGGGCGACTGATTAGCCACGCCACTTTACCCACAATCATATCTTGCAGTAATAAGGATGATGTCTTCACCTTCCACTTTTTTTTTTTTTTTTGACAGGCAGAGTGGACAGTGAGAGAGAGAGACAGAGAGAAAGGTCTTCCTTTTTTGCTGTTGGTTCACCCTCCAATGGCCTCTGTGGCCAGCACACCGTGCTGATCGGAAGCCAGGAGCCAGGTGCTTCTCCTGGTCTCCCATGTGGGTGCAGGGCCCAAGCACTTGGGCCATCCTCCACTGCCTTCCCGGGCTACATCAGAGAGCTGGACTGGAAGAGGGGCAACTGGGACAGAATCCGGCACCCCGATCGGGACTAGAACCCGGTGTGCCGGTGCCGCAAGGCGGAGGATTAGCCTATTGAGCTGTGGTGCCGGCCCACCTTCCACTTTTCATAAACATCCACACAACTGCCCTCCTGGATGCTGCAGGCTAGCGGCCCAAAGATTGGCGATGGCGTGTTAGGTATTCCATTATCCACTAACTCCCTGGCACCTATTTTACTACTTTTGTGACACATTTTATTCATCATCATTTTATTGACTTACAACTATTATTGGGAGGTTGGAGGCAAAGGATCAAAGACTAAAACAAAGCCTCAGGAAGATGGGAGAAGTAGGATAGGGCAGTGCAACATGCACGACCCTGGTTCTGAGACTGTACATGCCAGTGGTTGCAAGACCCTGGATAAGTCACTTTGCCCTGTGAGGCTTTCCTTTTCTTGAGTAAGATGAGGAGGTTAGATTGATGATCTCAAAGCTCTCTTCCCATACTGAATTTCTTGGGAGTGTAGTGTACTACACAGTCACAGTCCTCATTCCCGATGTTCTGGTCAAAATTGTCCCTAATCACCCATGTACCACTGGTGTGAAAAGCATGACTCAACTAGAACTTTAAGAGGATTTATTCTTTATTCTCAGAGGTGGGGGGAGTTGGAGATAGGGAGTTATTGCTGGCTATGTTCAAGAGGGCTACATAAGCAAAAAGCTGACCAGTATTTAATGAGAGCCACCAAGCTGTAGGCACTGATGGAATCAGTTCTCAGAAGACAGGCACCAAGTTCAGAATGAGACAGAAGAGGCCCAGGGTTCTGTCATGAAGCCCTTATATAGGTAAGTCACTGGGCAACAAAATCCCCCTCTGAGGAACAGAAACAACATTCTGCCTCTCTCCACATCTTAATACAGCAAGGTTATTCCAAGTCAACAGGAGATTTTTTTTTTTTTTAAGATTTATGTAATTATTTGAAAGCAGAGTTACAGAGCAAGAGAAGGGCAGATAGAGAGAGAAACAGAGAACTTCCATCTGCTGGTTCACCCTCAAAATGGCACCAATGACCAGGGCTGGGCAAGACCAAAGCCAGGAACCTGGAGATTCTTCCAGGTCTCCCACTTGGGTGCAGGGACCCCCAAGGACTTGGACCATCCTCTGCTGCTTTGCCAGATGCATTAGCAGGGAGCTGGATTGGAAGTGGAGCATCTGAGACTTGACCCAGTGTCCATATGGGATGCCAGTGCTGCAGGCTGTGGCTTAACCAGCTGTGCCACAGCGTTAGTTTCTGGATATTGTCTTAACTTTCCCTACAGAAAGTAATGAATGGATACAAGGGACTGCCATTTACCTGTATGTTTTCTATGGCCACAGACATAGTACTCTTCATGTGCCATTGAGGACAAGTTAAAGATGATAATTCTCTACCTGAAATGCAGATTTGGGTTCCTATCTCAAAAATGTCACTTACTCAACAAACCCTCCTAGCCCTGAATATTACAAAATATACTGCTAATAAACATGGCTTATTTCAAAACCCATGTGGCCCAGAGTCCAGAAATAAAAATTAACTAGATATAGCCTTCAGTTTCCCATAAAAGTTTATTCTAGGTAGTAGCAAAGTTAGTAGCTTGATGTTCCAAAAAATCTAAATGTGCTTATCCAAAGGCAGAAGAAAGGTGACAGGTAACAACCAATGGCTAGAAACTAAGATCCAGAGCACTTGCTACATGAGTGGTCCTCTTTGCCTCTTGCTTGCTTTCTTCCTGCAACTTTATTTGCAATTTGGCAAGCAGACAGCATTGTGAACTCCTGACCCTGCATCACCTACTGGTGTTCATGGCCAACTTTAACTCCACCAGTGTCCCAATGTTTTACAAGCTTAGAATATACCTGATCTGATCTCTCTATATATCACATCAAGGATGTGACACAGAGCCACTTTTTACCCCTTGCCAGGATTCAGAGCACTCTGAATCATGATGTTCTTGCTAAGCCAACACATGAAAAATCCCAAAACACTTATTTTCAAAGCCTTTTCCTTGGGTCAACGTTGAGGTACAGCAAGTAGGTTAAGCTTCTGCCTGAAATGCTGGAATCCCATATGGGCACTGGTTTGAGACCTGGCTGCTCCACTTCCAATCTAGCTCCCTCGTAATGCACCTGGGAAAGCAGAGGAAAAAGGCCCAAGTTCTTGGACCCCTGTACCCACATGGGAGACCTAGAAGAAGCTCTGGGCTCCTGGCTTCAAATTGGCCCAGCCCCAGCCATTGCGGCCATTTGGGGAGTGAACCAGAGAATGAAATCTCTCTCTCTTTTCTTCCTCTCATTCTCTCTCTCTCTCTCCCTGTCCCTGTCCTTCCTGTCTCTGTAACTCTGCCTTTCAAGTTAAAAAAAATAAATAAATCTTTTAAAAATTAAAAAAAAAAAATAAAGCCTTTTCCCTGTCATAATGCCTGCCTTGTGCTTACCTCTCTCCCTAAAAATTAGTCTCGGGAATTAATTTCCTAAGAACCCTGTCCCTTGGTTGGTTGTAGCCCTCTCTGTGTGAAATAAACACTCCCACCTTCATTAATAACTGTCCTGATCTTTTGCTTGTGCAAAACACTTTCCAATTAACAGGTATCAACCACAGTTCCTGGAGAGCTGCAGAGAGCCAGCAAGTCCTAAGTACCCAGACTACAGGGTTTTGACCTGCAGAGAACTAATGACAACAGATGAATACAGGCCAGTTGGTTCCTGGAACAATGCGACAGGCACCCACGGTAAGGCTACACAAGATGAATTCCCCTGGGTAGCCTCACTTTTCCTTCTTTGCAAGCCAAATGCTTGCAGCAGGAAGACAGACTGTAACAGCATTATTCTGTGGCTCTGCTGGACTGGGACTGTGTCACTTTGCAAGGGGACTTACCCAGCACACTGAATCACACAGTACAATCAGAAAGAATGGCAGTCAAATGGCCATTCCTGTTATCACCTCCATTTCCCTCGTTCCTGAAGGTCAAAACTATATCATTTTCCTTCTGGCCTCTTCTGGAATACCCCTCTGTTCTGTTCTGTTCATCCAGTATCTTGGGAAAATCAACATTCGTAATCACAGGAACCTAGAGATTAGGAAGCCTGGCCACAGGGTGCCAGAAATCCTGGCAATGGAAACGCCACGGCATAGAAGTAAGGGGTAAGGGAAGTAAGAAGTGCTGGGAAGGAAGAGGAAGAGGAGGTGATGCCAGGTTTCCAGGGCACCCATGCCATTTCTGTCACTTGGCAATGCCCTGCATGTTTTGTCTCATGGCAGCTGACTGCTGACTCAGAAGCTTTGTGCATTCCTCGGCAGTGGAGGAACGTGCTTGGGAGACAGCCTATGAAGTGCACGCAGGAACAGAGTTCATGTTTCTATTTACAACAACAGTAAAAGACTGTCACTGACTCATGGCTGGTTATGACACTCAATCTCCAGCTCTTAGAATTGGTGGGCAGTTGTTCAGGAGTGGGGTGGAGAGGGGAATTATCTTTAAAAATAGTAAAAGGAAAAAGAAAACACCAAAACTAGAATTACCCTTGATGAAAACAGGACCAGGGACAAGGTTAATTAATTCTCTTAATACAGCAGCAGGCATAGTCTACGACATGCTCTTTCCCCAGCCTACCTGGAGGGTGACCTGTCTAATCAGATCCTGGGAGAGGTGTAGAGGAATGCCGCTGGGAGGACACTTGGCTAAAAAATACACCTTCAGGTTATTGAAAATCCCTGGTGTTTCATGTCAAAAACAAGGACTCAAATCACCAAAATGCCTTGGATTCCTGATCTGTCTTACTGTAACATAGAGACCAGAATGCTAGTGGATGAATCAGACATCGGCAAACAGGGTTCCTAATGGCTTCTAATGCTACTGAAACAGCTCTGAAGTAGTCCTCTGGGTATCAATGAAGCAAGCTCAAGAGACAATTAGGAAAGCAATTTCTCTCATGTATCCTTTTCTTTTTATTTCAATTTTAAAATTGTGGTAAAATACACATACCATAAAGTTTCCATTTAGAAAAAAGATTTATTTATTTGAAATTCAGAGAATTGTGTGTGTGTGTGTGTGTATCTTCCATTCACTAGTTCACTCCACAGATGGCCACAATGGCCAGGAGTGTGCCAGGATAAAGCCAAGAGCTGGAACTCCATCTAGGTCTCCATGTGGGTGGAAGGGGCCCAAGCACTTGAGTCATCTTCCACTGCTTTTCCAGCATGTCAGCAGGGAGCTGGATCGGAAGTGGAGCAGTCAGGACTTAAAACCAGCGCCCGTATGTGGTGCAGCAACCTGCTGTACCACAATGCCAGCCCCAAATTTCCAATCTTAATCATTAAAATAAAAAAAAAAATATTTGAGAGAGAGAGAGAGAGAGATAATGTTCCCATCTGCTGGTTCCTTCCCCCTAAAACCCACAATGGCTAGGACTGAGTTAGGCTGAAGTTGGGAGCTCAATCTACATCTCCCACATGGGTGTCAGGGACCCAATTATTTGAGCCATCATTGCTGCTTCCCAGTGTCTGCATTAGCAGGAAACTGGAATCAGAAGCCAGAGCCAGGAACTGAACCCAGGTACTCTGATGTGGGACGTGAGTATCTATCTTAACCTTTAGGACAAAAATTGCCCCTCTTAATCATTTTTAAGTGAACAATGGAAAGTTATTAATATAGTCATAATGTTTTGCAATCATCATCACCATCAATCTCTATAAATCTTTACATGTTTTAAAACTGAAACTATATCTATTAAAAAATAATTCCCCATTACTCCTCCTTTACTCCCTGGGTTGATTTCTACTTTCTACCTCTGACTTCTACTACTCATGCAAGTGGAATTAGATAGTGTTTGCCTTTTCGTGATTATTTCACTCAGCATAATGTCTCCAAGGTTGATTCAGATTGTGACACTGACAAATTTCCTTCCTTCAAAAGGCTGAAAAATATTCCATTGTATGTGTAAACTCACGTTTTGCCTATTCATTCATCTGTTGAGGGATACTTGGGTTGCTTCCATGAATTAGTTGTAGTGAATAATGCTGCCATGAAAATAAGTACATGAATGCTCTGAGACTCTGCTTTCAATTTTTTCGGTTTTACACCCTGAACAGGAATAGATCATAAGGTAACTCCATATTTAATTTTTGAGGAAGCTTCACACTGCTTTCTACAGTAGCTATTCCATTTTACAATCTCACTAACAGGGCATAAGGGATTCAATTTCTCTACATCCTTTACAACACACAATTTTCTGTTAGTATTTATTGATATTATTTTTTGATAACAGGGATCCTCGTGGATGTGAACTGGTACCTCTTTGTAGTTTTAATTTGCATTTTCCTAATGATTAGTGATGCTCAGTATATTTTAATGTACCTAATTGCAATTTGTATATTTTCATTGGAGAAATGTCTATTCAAGTCTTTTTCCCATTCTTTAACTGGGTTGTTTGCTGTTGAACCTTAGCAGTTCTTGATATTTTCTGCATATTAATTCTTTATCTGAAATGTAATTTGAAAATACTTTCTTCCACTATGTGAGTTGCCTTTTCACTGTGTTGATAGTGTCTTTGGAGGCACACAATTTAAAAACTTTTTATGAGGTTCAATTTACCTATTTTTCTTTTTTGGCCTGTGTCTTTTTTGGTGTCTCATTCAAGACTCATTTCATGCTCAATACTGAGAAGCTTCTGTACTATGTTTTCTTCTACGAGTATGGTGGTTTTAAGCTTTACATTTACATCTCTGATTCATCTTGAGTTCATTTTCATACATGGCGTTACACAGGAGTCTAGCTTCATTCTCCTTCATGTGGACATCCGGTTTTCCATGCACTGTTAGTTGAAAAGACTGCCCTTACTGAACTAAATGGTCTCAGCATCCTTGTCAAATATCATTTGACTATATATGCTAGGGTTTATTTCTGGAATTTCTATTCCCTTCTATTCCATTAGTCTAGATGTCTAATTATCATATTATTTTGGTTGCCATAGCTTTGCACTAAGTTTTGAAAACCAGGAAGTATAAGTCCTCCAACCCTGTTTCCCTCTCTTTAAAGATTGCTTTGGCTATTTGGGGAATCTTAAATTTCAAATTAATTTTAGAATGTTGTTTTCTATTTCTATGAGAAACATCATTAGGATTTTGATTTGGGTTGTATTAAATTTGTTGACTGTTTGGGGTAATATTGACATCTTACATTTTCCTATTAAAGAATATGGAATATGTTCAATGTATTTGTGCTTTACTGCTTTCAGTGATGTTTTGCAGTTTATGTTGTCTTTCACTTCTTTTGTAAATTCTTATTCTTTTTGATACTACTTGAAATGCAAGTGCTTTTGTAATTTCCTTTTCAGATTATTTATTATCAGTGTATAGAAATGTAACTGATTTTTTATGTTGACTTTGTATTTTGCTACTTGGCTAATTCATGTACTTGTATCAGTTTTAACAGGTTGTTTTTTTTTTTTTTTTTTTGGTGGAAATGCTAGGGTTTTCTACATGTAAGAACATATCACATGCAAACAAATTAACTTTACTTTTTCTTTTCCAGTTTGTGTGGCTTTCATTTCTCTTTTTAAATTGCACTTGCTAGAATTTCCAAATACTATATTGCACAGAAGAAGCAAAAATGGGCATCCTTGTCTTGTTTCTGATCATAAAAGGAAAAGTTTTCAGTCTTGAATATAACATTTGCCACGGGTTTTTCACTAATGACTTTTATTATGCTGAGGTTGCTTCCTCCTATTCCTTATTTTGTTGAATGTTTTTATTACGAAAGGGTGTTGATTCCTATGAATTCTTGTTTCTGCATATATTCTCTCTTTATCTTTTCTGACTTTCCACCCTAAGTAGCACCAAACTGACACTTAGCAGGATGGTGAAGAGACACCCCCATGTTTGAGCCTCTCCCTGCTTCCCAGAATCTGCTCTTTATTTGCATAGCAGTTCTCTCTCTGCCCAGACATTATATCTGCACAGACATTGTCTCTCTCCTCCACTAACTGCCAGCTTTCTGGGGGCAAGCATCAGTCAGGTCTTTGTAGTTACACCTAACCCACAGTAGAGCTGTACTATATTTCTGGAAAGTTGATGAGGGGAAGATCCAACTTGGGCCTACATGACTGGGGAAGGGAAGCAGACTTGATGCCAGAGATTTTTCAATTGTGGTACCAAAAACTGACATCTAAGAATATAATAATTTGTCTGGGTAAGAAGTGATATTCTGAGGCCAGCGCTATGGCATAGTGGGTAAAGCTGCCGCCTGCAGTGCCAGCATCCCAAATAGGCAGTTTGAGTCCTGGCTGCTCCACTTCCGATCCAGCTCTCTGCTATGGCCTGGGAAAGCAGTGGAAAATGGTCCAAGCCCTTAGGCCCCTGCACCTTTGTTGGTGACCCAGAGGAAGCTCCTGGCTCCTGGCTTCAGATTGGCCCAGCTCCAGCCATTGTGGCCATTTGGGGAGTGAACCAGTGGATGGAAGAATCTCTCTCTGCACCTCTCTGTAACTCTGCCTTTCAAATAAAGTAAATAAATTTTTTAAAAAAGAAGTGTTATTCTAAGAACAGCTAGAAAGAAAGTAGTGCTATTATGATTCCTTATACACCCTACTCTTGGCTGGGGGTCATTCTTCTCAAGGAGTGTCTACAAGAGCCTGGACAAGATAACCTCTGGATTCTCTTCCAAGTCTCTTAGGTATGAAAGACAGAAACATGGCCCTAACTCCTAAGTTATACCTTTTCTGACATTTTAGTTCTGCTCTTTGTTAACAAACCATTTCTTGTTCTTATAAATAAGCTAAGAACACCTATACAGCTAAGAAACAACATGGATCAAAATGAACTGACCTCTGTCTCATGGTTCTGTTGCTCCAAACACACATTAAAATATCTGAATTAGAGCTAAGTACAGAATAAATACAACCACTGGTGCTGATGCCAATGTCTGTCCAAAATAATCCACAAAAACAAGTAATCAAAAAGAATACTAACGGCCGGCACCACGGCTCACTTGGCTAATCCTCCGCCTGCAGCGCTGGCACCCTGGGTTCTAGTCCCGATTGGGGTGCCAGATTCTGTCCTGGTTGCTCCTCTTAAAGTCCAGTTCTCTGCTGTGGCCTCGGAGGGCAGTGGAGGATGGCCCAAGTGCTTGGGCCCTGTACCCGCATGGGAGACCAAGAGGAAGCACCTGGCTCCTGGCTTCGGATCAGCACAGCGCGCCAGCCGTGGCAGCCATTTGGGGGGTGAACCAACGGAAAAAGGAAGACTTTTCTCTCTGTCTCTGTCTCTCTCTCTGTCTCTCTCTCTCTCTCGCTGTCTAACTCTGCCTATAAAAAAAAAATACTGCAGTTCCCTTATCCATAAAATGAAAATAATATTCATGGGACTCACAGGGATTTTTTTTTTCTTTTCTTTTTTTTTTTTTTTTTATTTTTGACAGGCAGAGTGGACAGTGAGAGAGAGAGACAGAGAGAAAGGTCTTCCTTTGCCATTGGTTCACCCTCCAATGGCCGCCGCGGTTGGCGCGCTGCGGCCGGCGCACCGCGCTGATCCGATGGCAGGAGCCAGGTGCTTATCCTGGTCTCTCATGGGGTGCAGGGCCCAAGCACTTGGGCCACCCTCCACTGCACTCCCTGGCCACAGCAGAGAGCTGGCCTGGAAGAGGGGTAACCGGGACAGAATCCGGTGCCCCGACCGGGACTAGAACCCGGTGTGCCGGCGCCGCAAGGCGGAGGATTAGCCTAGTGAGCCGCGGCGCCGGCCTACTCACAGGGATTTTTAGGAATTAACAAATGTAAAGTGTTTAGGAGTGCCAGGCACATAACAAGGCCCAATCAATGGTAGCACTGTTATTATCATCTAGCAGTTTATAAATAAATCCCAGCAACAAAAGATCATGCTCAAGTCTAAATGAATGGATACTCTATATAACAGAAAGACAGAGCTCAGATAGCTTTGTATATTTTTAGTTTGTTTGTTTGTGTTTATTTGAAAGGCAGAGAGACAGGGATCTTCCATCTACTGGTTCACTCCCCAAATGCCTTCAACAGCCAGTGCTGGGCCAGGCCAAAACCAGGAGCCAGGAACTCAGTCTAGGTCTCCCAACATGGGTGGCAGGGACCCAAGTATCTGAGCCATCACTGAGTGCTTCCCAGGGTGTGCATCAGCAGGAAGTTAGATTGCAAGTGCAGTAGCTGGATCTCAAATTAGACACTCCAATAAGGGATGCTGGTAGTGTCTTAAGCATTGACTTAACTGCTATACCACAGGCCCACCCTAGATGGCTTTGTATTTGAAGGAAAGGAAATTGATTTAAAACTCTCTTTGGGGGCCAGTGCTGTGGTGCAGCAGGTTAACCCCCTGGCCTGAAGTGCCGGCATCCCATATGGGCGCTGGTTCAAGACCCAGCCGCTCCTCTTCCGATCCAGCTCTCTGCTATGGCCTGAGAAAGCAAAAGATGGCCCAAGTCCTTGGGCCCCTGCACCCACGTGGGAGACCCAGAAGAAGCTCTTGGCTCCTGGCTTTGGGTCAGCTCAGCTCCAGTCGTTTCAGCCACCAGGGGAGTGAACCAAAGGATAGAAGATCTTTCTGTCTCTCCCTTTCTCTGTCTGTAATAAAATAAAATCTTAAAAAAAAAAAAAATTTCTTTGTCCCATTATCACTTTGCCCCTCTCCATTCCATCTGTTCTAGAGGGTGTGGCAATGGTACTGGACCGGAGGGGCTAAAGGAATAAGATCTCTGTCAACAGGTTCCTACCAAACGTGAACACTGAAACAGGAAGATATAAGGAATTCCATCAATAATGACAAAAAGATATGTAATGATTAGTGGGTGCCAGATCCACACCTAACAGCATCTTCATCAGGATCCTGTGAGGGAGGAGAATCTATTACCTCCAGATTGCAGATGGGGAAATGCAGCATGAAGCTGAACAGGCATTAGGCATACAACAGTACAGCCATGTTTTCGATCTACACTTGTCTCCTATAGAGTCTAAGTCCTATTATGAAAAAACACCTGAGAACACAGATTTAAAAATAAAAGTTCATCGGAAAGTGTGCTCCACGCCCTGCTGCCAGAGAGCTGTGACCTGCAGGCATCCAGATGGATCCTGTTTGCTAGGAAGACGGCTGCCCAGCTACCGTGGATATGCAATTTCAAGTAAACTTAGCAAAGATTCAAAGGTAGGATTCTTTCTCCTCTCTTAAGTTATCTCTACATTTGAAAAGTGAAGCAACTAAAACAGCACCTATAGGACTTATCTGTTTGCATTCTTTAGGGGACTCTAGCACCTCAGCAATACCTTTAAGGAGTCAATTACAAACCATGTTGTGATCACCTAATGCCACTCCATTCACTGCAGATACTCAGGGCAAGATAGGAGATGAACTTCAACATACCTACTACCAAAGTACAGAGCTGAGTTACAAAGAGGTCAAAAGACCTACACCTACCTGGCCCACTAATTTGAGAGTATTGCTGGGATCCAGGCTCTTAAGGGTGATGAAGAGGCTTCTGACTGGGAAGAAAGCCTTACTGAGGATGTGGGAAAACACAACCAGAAAATCCCAAGGAGATGCTGGGCTTCAATCTACTCTGCTCAGTATTGTGCCCAGTTCCAGGAACACAACAGGTACTCAACGAGGTGGTCCTGAATGAAGAGCAGCCAAGTCACTTAAACCTATGCAGACTTGGGAAGTTGGCTGGCAAGCTGCACAGGGCTCAGAGAAGGCCCCAAAGTCCCAGCATTCCAAAGGAATATAAATACTTCATATATGATAGTAGAGTTTTCAGGAAAAATGCAAGGTCTCATAAAGGCATTTTGCAACAACTTAATTACCTCTCTCCTAGGGGCAAAACCTGCAGTTAAAGCTTTATAGTGTTTGCCCAACACACAGCTGGCAAGAGATTAACTTGGAACAGAATTTGGGGGATTCTCAGGTGGGTAGACTCCCTACTCTCACTGCTGCAGAAACCACAAAATACATACCAGTCAAAGCCAGGCAGCAACTGAAGACCATCTGATCTGACAGGCTTTCCTCTCCTGACCACCCATGGCATTTGAACAGCTCCAATATCAAGCAACTTCCTATCTTATGAAGCAGTCTTTGCAATCTCTGAGCAGCCTGAGACATTAATTTCTCAAGGATTCAATTTCTACGCAGAAGAACAAATCATTCTCATAATGTTTCCTTCAGTGCCTCACAGATGTTTGCAATCTACTGATTCTTATCAGTTTTTTCAATCATTTCTCCTTTGACACAGTTTGTAGTCTCTTCACTTTCTTCTACACACCACTATCATTACTCAGTTCTTATGCCCATCTCATCTGTCCCCCCACTTATGACAATGAATGGACAGCTACCCCCATAACTACCTGAAGACACCCTCCACCTGTGTACCTGATCCCATCTCCCCCTCTTAGCCAACCACACTGCCTCCTGCACTGGACTATTTTTCTTCATCTGTCTCTCCACCCCAGATGAGCTATCCCCATCAATTTAGAACTTTACATCTTAAGCAGGGAGCTGGATCAGAAGTGGAGTAGCCAGAACTCGAACCAGAGTTCATATACCAGCATCACATGTGGCGACTTAACCTGCTCTGCCACAATGCCAGCTCCAGGACCTAACATCTCTAAAAACTCTGCCCTCTCCCCCCAAATCCCTTCTAACTTACTCTGTTCCTCTTCACAGCAAACTCCCTGAAAGAATCTTCCACACTTGTGGTCGGTCATGACTTTTTCTTCCACTAACATTCTTTTTTTTTTTTTTTTTAAGACTTATTTACTTATTTGAAAGTCAGAGTTGCACAGAGAGAAGAGAGAGAGAGAGAGAGAGAGGTCTTCCATCTGTTGGTTCACTTTCCAGTTGGCTGCAACGGCCAGAGCTATGCCGATCCGAAGCCAGAAGCCAGGAGCTTCCTCCAGGTCTCCCACGCGGGTGCAGGGGCCCAAGGACTTGGGCCATCTTCTACTGCTTTCCCTGCTTTCTACTGCTTTCTACTGCTTTTCTGGTGTTGTGGCCGTCTGGGGAGTGAACCAGCGGATGGAAGACCCCTCTCTCTGTGACTCTGTCTTTCAGATAAATAAAATAAATCCTTATAAAACTACAACAATTAGACCTTATCCTCACCATTCCACAGAAGCAGCTCATCAAGGTCAAGAATCACTTTCACATTATCATAACCAATGGCCAATTCTCATGCATGCCCGTTTTCTCCAATCTGATCATGGCACTGGTCACAGTTGAGTGCCCTCTTCTCTTCTCTTTCCTCACTGTGTCCTCTCTCTGCTGTTCCCTCACATGACCGCAACCTTTGTGTCAAACGGTCCTGGATTTACTCAGTCTTTAGGTCTCTTCTCAGTCTACATTCTCTCCCAAACATTGGTGGCTTTCAAACTTTAACTATGACCTACAGTGAAAAGTGTTTTATATGATGATTTGGTGTTCAGTTATCTCTGTACATATTTATATACATGTTATTTTTAAAAAGCTTTACAGGACAAAAACATTTTTTAAAATGACACTGGGATATTCTGATGTTTTCCATTTGATTTCATTAAAAAAATTAAAAAACCACTGGTCCCCACACTACTGATTTCACGGCCCATTAATGAGACATAACCCACTCTGAAAGCCTCTGCTCTAGATAATCTCTTCCAGTTCAAGGCTTTAAGAATTACCTATCTAGGACTGACAGCCAGCAGCACCCAAATATTTATCTCCTCTCTCCTGAACTTGCATAATCACTTGCTTCTTGGACATCTCTACATGTTATTTGAGAGGCATCTCAGATTTAACAAATACAAAACACAACCCAATCCCACTCTCCAACCCCCCAAGTCTGGGTTCTGTCCTTAATGTTCTTATCTCAGCAAATAGCCACCACCATATAAGCAGGTGCTTAATCCAAAAACCACAGAATTGTCCTCATTTCTGTCACCTCCAGAGTCAGTTCTTTAGGAAACCCTGTCTGTTGTATCTTCAAATACTTCTCACCATCTTGTGTCACCACCCTTGTGGGAATCACTGCACTCTCACCTGGATTACTGCAATAGCATGTTCCCAACTCCACTCTCTGAATTCCCCAGACTATGTTCCACAGAGTGGTCAAAACATCCACTGAAAACACTAGTCCAGGGAGTGATATGCTCACATCTGTATGCCACCCCTTCTTCGCGTCCACTGCCCTCTGCTACACGGTGTCAGGCTAGCCCTTCTCCTGCCCATCAATACTTCTAGCAGGCTGCCCATCCAGGTGCTCTATCCTTCCTCATTGCCCTGTCTGATGCTCTGCCCCATGTGAACACATGGCTGGCTTGCTCGCTTTCTTCAGGTCTTCATTCAAACACCACGTTATTGGAGAAACCTTTCCTGAAAACCTACATGAAGGGACATCCTGCCCCCACCACTCTCTATCCTTAGTACCCTGCTTTATTTTCCCTCTGCATTTGTTACCAACTGACACAATATACAAAGAGACTTCAAAAAGTTTGTGGAAAATTGAAGCAGGTGTTTGACAGCAGTTAGGCTGCCTGCAGCCCATATCTGAGGGCTGGGGTTTGAGTCCTAGCTCTGTTCCCAATTCCGGCTTCCTGCCAATGCAGACATTAGAAGGCAGTGATGATGGCTTGGTGTCCCTGCCGCCCACTTGGGAGACTCAGACTGAGTTCCTTGCTCCCGGCTGTGGCTATAACCAGGTCCTGCTCTTACAGGCTTTTGGGGTGTAAACCAGTAGATGGGAGCTTCTTTCATATGTCTTCCTGCCTCTCAAAAAATAAGCTAATGGAAAATGGAATTGCAAGGAAGTTTATTTTGATGCAATTTTGAAATCCATGCATAACTTTTTCATAATACCCATTTTCCTACTAATTTTTAAAAGACCTCCTGGTACATAATTTATTTTTGCATATTGTCTGTCTTCCTTAGTAGACTGTAAGCCCCAACTAAAGAGAAAACAGCTTAACTGGGAGATGCCCCAAGCTGCTGACACATGCTATATAGTACAACTCCAATGTCTTTTTACTTCCAAGGTGTCATCTCTAACATTTTTACAATGGTCTACAAAGCCCAATAACTGTTTCATAAATTGCTGGGTCTCAGGACTTCTTTACACACTTAAAAATGATCATGGACCAAAAGAGTTCTCAATATTCACTACATATGAAACTGATGAGAAAATTTTAATATTTATTAATTCACTTTAAGTAACAATCAATTGCACATTAATATATTTTATGCAAAAAGACTATCTTCCAAAACAGAAATGTAACGTTTTATATCTTTGCAAATCTCTTTGATGCCTGGCTCAGAACGGCTGGATTCTCCTATCTACCTCTGTTTTCCACTGTTACAACATCACTTATCAGGAAAATTCTAGAAGATTACACTGTATACTCCAAACAAGACTGGAAAAAGCAATTAACATCATCTCAGTATCACTATGAAATTAGTGGATCCCCCATAAGGCTTCAAGGAGTCCCTAGGAGATCCACAGCTATACATACCTTCTCTCTCTTGCCTCCTTTCCTGCCGTTTGCCCTCCAGGCACCCTAGCCTCCTTGCTGCTCTCATACATGGCAGACACCATCTTACCTCAGCCTTTGCAGTTGCTATTGCTTTGGCCTAAAAATATTCTTTCCCCAGATCCACCTACTCTTTGAAAAAAATAACACTAAGCATCTATTATGTGCTGAGCACTTTCTAGACTCTAGAAATGATACAGTGAAAAAATGAAAAAAATAAAAAATCTCTGCATCCCAGAGCATGAGTCTTCTAATGGAGCCAACAGGTCTGTCCACACATCAGCTTCTCAGTGTAGACTTCCCTGACCACCATGTTTACAACTGCTTATCCTTGGGGCCGGCGCTGTGGCATAGCAGGTAAAGCCACTGCCTGCAGTTGCCAGCATCCCACATGGGCACCGGTTTGAGTCCCAGCTGTTCTACTTCTAATCCAGCTCTCTGCTTTGAGCTGGAAGGGCATTGGAGGATGGCACAAGTCCCTGGGCCCCTGTACCCATGAAGGGGACCCAGAGAAACCTCCTGGCTCCTGGCTTAGGATTCACCCAGCTCTGGCCATTGTGGCCATTTGGGGAATGAACCAGCAGATGAAGACCTCTCTCTCTGTTTCTGTGGCTCTTTCAAATAAATAATAAATCTTTTAAAAAAAAATGAAATAAAAGTGCTTATCCTTTTTCTGCAAATACTTACCACAGCCTGACATTCTATGCTACTTACTTACTGTCCATTTCCCTTCCAGAATATAAGCTCCATGTAGTAAAGGGTTCTGCCACTTGATTCACTGCTATATCCCTGCAACCAGAACTAACAGTCCCTGGCCCACAGCAGGTGCACAGTAACTACCATTCAGTGAATGAATGGACATGTAAATGAACTTCTCCAGCCTGCCCAGATGTTGTGAGGATCCAGGCAGAATTCTATTAGGATATGAGACAAAGCCACACCAAATGAGAGTGGGAATAGTACTCATCTGAATCCTGAGTGGGGAATCTGGGTGGTTTCTGCCCACTGGGGAAACTGCACTTCCCTTTCTGCATGGCCGTTACCTGCCATGGTCCTGACTTACACATGCTGGCCCAGCAGGCCCTCACACTCAGTTCATGCCCTGCTCTTGGCAGCAGCAGAGGAAAGCAGGACAGGATCCAGAACCTGGAGGCAGCTTTGTTTCGATAGCCCAATCAGTTCAGAGAAACCGTACCCAAAAAAAGAAACTGGTTCCTAGAAAAGGCTTATGGTATCAGTGTCCTGAAATGCTATATGACAGCCCCCAGCCCACTTGCCCAGAGAGATAAGTGGGGCCCATGATATTTCTAATTCTGAGTTACATGCATGCGTGTTTAAATCTGTGTCAGAAAACTGCGAAGCTGTCAAAACCCTGCGGTGTCTGAAAGGGCAGCATTTCTTCACTTAAGGCAGGATGACAAAGAGGACTCCAAAGGGTTATTGTGCACTTCACTATTCGTCATCTTCTGATGCGGCTGCCCAGTAATGAGGCTGAGAGGAGAGAGGCAAATGAGACACAAAGATTAATGCTTTATACCTAAAATGCCGGCCTAGGAGCAGAATGCGGATGGCATAAGAACTTTTTTGCACCTTTGGAAGCAGATGCAGATGTGTGACTCCAGCACCTATAGCCACAGGTGGGGCCCAGTGACCCTTTTACAGAACCTCTGCTGGTTCTTTCAAACCTGGCTGAGTCTCAGGCCTCCATTCCCACCCTCATACCACTCGAATGACCTTGCCTCTCACACCGCTGTTCTCTGAATCCAGCTCCAACTCTTTCATATCTATACTCTCTCATACCTATCTTTTTTTTTTTTTTTTTTTTTTTTTTTTTACAGGCAGAGTGGACAGTGAGAGAGAGAGACAGAGAGAAAGGTCTTCCTTTGCCATTGGTTCACTCTCCAATGGCCACCGCGGCTGGCGTATTGCGGCTGGCACACCGTGCTGATCCGAAGGCAGGAGCCAGGTGCTTCTCCTGGTCTCCCATGGGGTGCAGGGCCCAAGCACTTGGGCCATCCTCCACTGCCTTCCCGGGCCACAGCAGAGAGCTGGCCTGGAAGAGGGGCAACCAGGACAGAATCCGGAGCCCCGACCGGGACTAGAACCTGGTGTGCCGGTGCCGCAAGGTGGAGGATTAGCCTATTGAGCCACGGCGCCGGCCATCTCATACCTATCTGCCATAGTAACCACTCAAAATCTTTTTTATTTCTTATTTTGTACTTATTTAAGAGGTAGACAAGACACACAGCACACTGCCATCTGCTGATTCTCTTCCAAAATGCCTGCATTGGCTGGGGGTAGGCCAGGGCCAGAGACAGAAGCTGGGAACATAATCCAAGTCTCTCATGTGGGTGGCAGGTACCCAACTGCTTGACCCATCACTTGCTGCCACCCAGGCTCTAAATGACCAGGAAGCTGGAGTCAGGAGCTGGGAATGGAACCCAGATACTCCAATACGGTATACAAGTGTCTTAACCACTAAACTAAAAGCCTGCTCCAATGTCTTAACCACTTTTAGGTGGCATTAAGTACCTTCACATGTTGTGCAAACACCAGCATCTACATTTACACCTCCTTCTCATGATCAGCTTCCTTCTCTTTCAGCCTACTAACAGGTGAGATGAGAGATGAGTCTCTCTCATTGTAGCAGACATATAGATACACAGAGAACCCTTACCCTGAACCCCTTCAAGCTACTGACATCTCCTGCCTGCTTTTGCAATTGAGCTTCCTCAAAGAACAGTCTACCAAGTCTGCAATTGCTGCCACTGTGTCCTTCATCTCCTCATGGCCCCTTTCCATTCATATTTTCAGCCTTTCCAATGTGGCTTCTGTCTCCACCACTCTTCTGAGGTTGCCATTGAGGCTCTTTTTTCCAACTTACTTATTTGAAAAGCAGAGAGACTGAGACAGAGAGCTTCCATCTGCTGATTTACCTCCCAAATGCCAACAACAGTTGGGACTGGATCTATTTGTTCATTTACTTGAAAGGCAGAAAGACAGAGAGCTCCCATCTGCTGGTTCACTCTGTGGATGGGGCTGGGCTAGGCTGAAGCCAAAAACTAGGAACTCATTCCAGGTCTCCCATCTGGGTGGTAGGAACCAACTACTTGAGCCATCTCTGATGCCTCCTAAGGTCTGTATTGGCAGGAAGCTGGAGTGAGGAACTGGAGCTGGATATGGAACCCAGGTACTCTGATATGAGATGCAGGCATCTTAACTGTTGTCTTAAATACCAGGCCAAATGTTTGCCCTGAAAATGGCTTTCTAATTTAAAAGGCCCATTTTTCAATCCTTATCTTTGTTTCCTCTGTAGCCCTTCCATGAAATTCTCCTCTCCCTAGCCTCTGTAACCATCTTGTGCTTCTCCTCAGTTCTTTCAGGTGACTCCAAAGCTTTTAGCTGTTGCCCTCCATCACAAATTTAGATGATGCCTAAATTTTTACCTTTCTGATCTGGCTCTTGAGATCCCAGAGCTACTGTACAATTCCACCTAAACATCTCACAGGTACCTCAAACTGAAGAGGTCCAAAATGGAACACTTCTGTTCTTCTCCCCAGTTCACACCCCTCATTAAATCAAATGCCACCACCATCCACCCACCAAATGGAAATCTAGGATCATCTCAGACCATTCTCTGTTCTTCACTTCCTCAATCCAATGTTGATTCTTTCTAGGACCTCTATTTTATAAAATTCATTTCCCTGGCATTATCTTGGTCAAAGTCTGGACTATCCGAGTAGCCCCTTGATTTTACCCTCCAACAGACCCTGCACATGATTGCCAGAGGATCCCTTCCTAAAAGCAGGTGTGATCCTATTTCAGCTCTCCAATGACTTCACGAATCCCCCAAACTCTCAGCAAGATTCAAAAGGCCCATCAAGATCTAGACTGGCCTATTTCCTACATTTCCAAACACAAATGATTGTCTGGTCATACCTGCAGTATCTGGGATACACTGAGCTCTTCTTACAAGAGTTCTCCTCACTCTTGCTTATTTTATCATCCCTTTTGCCCAGAATGCCTCTCTGCCCAGTCCACCCTACACTCCTACTCCTGATTCCAGACTTTAATGAACAGCCCCCCTCCACCCAGAAAATCAATCATCTTTCTTCTGCTCCTTTTCTCCTTGGTACACTCCTCTTTTTCAATACTTAACCCTTGCTCTGGAATTATGTCCATGTCTGCCAACTAATTACCCCATGTGACTATACTGAGTTGGAAGAGGAATCTGTGCTCATAACTAACTGCACTTATACACAGATGCTAGCAGGACAATTGATACCATGTATAGCAGATGCCAGGAAAGAAGGGAAAAGATGAATGGATAGCTTACCTGAGCTACAATGTCAGAACTACAAAAAAGGGAGAAAAGGTATTTGCATGATGATTAGTTTGTTATTAACTTGCTGTTGATTTAGCAGGTGACAGAGGGATAAGGAAGTGGCCAAAGTTGAGATTCCTAAGGTCTCTCTGTATAAGCCCTGATCATGGAAAGGACTATTCTTTTCAGTTGACATCCAGGATGAAATTTACCTTTTTTCAGGTGCCAGCAGATCTGTAAATCACTAGAATTACAATTCTGAAGTCCCCAAGGACTAGGAAGATTAAAGTGAAGATTCACCAGATGCCCCACAGGCTTCCTGGAAATGGAAATGATGATGGAAGCAAAGGAAGCAGGTACCAGGAGATACTCTATGTACAGACTGGCCACAAGACAGGACTGGCAAGGACAAGGCCGTCTCAGGAGGCATGTGGCTAACAAAGGAAAAAGGTCTGTATTCTCCAACAAAACACTTATATACCCTCCTCTGCCTCTACCTCATATTCCAAGAAAACCAACTCAACCTGTCTTGTTTCCAGACCTCAGGAGGAAATGCTGGAAAGCTAGCTCCTAGGCCATGACTTTTTTTTAAACTACATTCATGGAAAAAAAAAAAAAATCCCAGTCATTCTCTCCAAAACAGAAATAAATCTAGAAGGCTAACCTTACTCCAGCTCAGTGGAATATGTTTTCCCTTCCAAATTAGTTTAGAAGAAAATGGATCTTAGGCAGGAAGTTTTCAGTGAAAGGGATATCTTCTCCAACTAAAACCTCTTGCTCTACTTGATTCCTATGGAGCTCTGATATCACTCATGATCACTCCCCCAGCTACATCCCTAATTCCTTCATGTGGGAAATGGAACCATTTAGTTGGGAATGAAACATTCCTAGAATGGAATAACAACCTTTCTTTCTTGTGCTGAAGGAATATTACAAATTCCCCAAACTATACTCTGGCAGGGTCTTGAAAGTATCGAGCCCACAACTTTTCCCTACTATGCCACCCCCTGCCCTAGGTTTGACCCTCTACCCTGTCCAGGGCTGTATTGAAGTACAGCCAAAACATTAATTTCTTTTCTCTCTAAGACCAATTGCCAAAAAACAACTGCCATGAGCTCTTTGAGTACAAAATTCCACTGCTCTGGGCTTAAAGCCAAGAACCCACCAAAGTTTTGCTACAGAAGACTTATTAATCTTTATTCAATTCAGCACCAATGAGATTGGTCAGGGACAGACCCAAAAGGGCCTACAGCCCGTGTTCCACATTTAGCTCTGTCCCCAAATGCCATCATCTGATGGCCAGGAAGCCCAATGCCACTTTTAGGCACCGTGCTCTGGTCCAGCAGCAGTTTCAGGTTGCGAGTTGCTCTGTATCCACCACTTGATTTTCCAAGGCTTAGTTTATTATAGGCACAGGGCTACTGCTAATTGGCCTGCTGGTGCTGGCACACAAAAGGTAAATGCCTGGGCTTGTTTCATGAACTGAAATCTAAAGTCAGAGAGAACCTAAGGGTTCCCTTGGGGATATGAGAAAGTGTTACTTACTTCTGTGGCCCTCTGTCAGTCAGCTGTGACTCAGGTAAGTCTAACTCTAGGGAAGTCATTGTTTTGGGAGAGCAACCAAAGGATGAATCTGCCTTCTCCTGAGCTCCTGAGTGGCTTCTGTACCTGCAGCAGATGCCAGGGTCAGCACCAAGACTCACCACGTATTCCAAAGCTGATCTAGACAACTATCACCCCCCACCAATCTCCATTCCAGGTGTAGATTAAACACAACACTATTAGAAATATTACTCACTTGGGGACAGGGAAAAGCAGGGAAGGATATGCACAGGGAGATGTGAGGGAGTCATGGGACCCAAATAAATCACTAAGTAAATCACTGGCTTCTGGATACCTGGGAACCTGAGCTTCTTACATCAGACCCTCTTGCCAAGGGCAGAAGTGGGCTTGGCTTATTCCTGACCACTAGTCCAATCTTGTTAGGTGCCAATACCTAAGCAGATCAAGGGGCAAGAGACCGTGAGAGCCACGGGCTGTGCCAATTCCTTCCATCAGAAGCTGCTCAGGACTTGGCCAAGAGCTATAAGGACATGGGGCTGGGCTTCTGGCCACCCAGAAGAGTAGGCCCAAAGCAGGATAAATGGTGTGATAGCTGGGGCCAGAGGCAGTGTTTTTCTATTGAGGATAATTTACATGCAATGAACTCACCCATTTTAAGTGCACAAATCAGTGGTTTTTGTCAAGTTGTGTAACAATTATCACAATCTAGTTTTAGAACATTTCCATCACCCTGGGTGGGAGATTTTTAATAACTCCCAAACCTGAAGACAATTACAGATGAGTGAGAGGCTGGCAGATGTGAAGAAAGAAATTAAATGTCAAATTCAGCAGTACAGAGGGAAGTCAGGACAGGAAAAGCAAGACGAATTCACAGCCATCTTGCCTCTGGGAGAAAAGCACTCAGAGGGCCTTGGCTTGGGGACCTGAAAAAGTATAGCATTCTCTTCTTTCAAGAGTCTGTAGCCGAAAATACTACTTCCCAAACCAAAAAGAAAAATCCCTTAATCTGCTCATGTTTTTCTGGTACTCTCCCTCCAATAATATGTGAGTAGTACTAGTGCACAGATCTTTTCACCAAGGCAGATTCTCAGTACTAGAGCCAAGGAATTAAATGCATTTCAGCTAAAACCTCAAATACGCATTGTCACTTCCTCCAGGCAGCTGTATACTTTCAACAACAGTGCAAAGCAATGAGTTCTGGATCCCAAATTTATAGTTTTCTAAATCACTGGTCAAAGAAATGCAATGAAATTTACAAAAAACTTCTTTGATTTTTAAAACTTTATAAAGATATAGGCATCTTAATTGACAGTGCCCATGGGACTGTACAGTTTTACAGATTTCTTTTTTTTAATCCCGAGACTGATCTTGGCCAAAACTCAGAATTTTTCTCCACAAATAGAATATAACAAAAGAAGCAACGAAAGAGTGGTGGAGTTGAAAATTTGGAAATGGTTAGAAAACTAAAGATCTACAGCTTCCCATATATTGTCACATATGACAACTGCCTAGAAATGAAAATCCCGTCTTAAGTCATTTTACCATGTTCAGCTTCGGCACTGCAGGGTATAGTATGAACCCAATTAGAGCGACCAAAGAGGCAGTCTGGCAAAGCACAAAGGATCACCCTGCTGCGCTCTCCTCCCTTGCTTTCTCTTTAGGGGCTCCTGGATTTCTCATTTCACACTCAGAAACCATACAGACTCCCAGGCTTCTGTCTTTGGACCTCTTTTTTATTATTTCATGCTAGTACCATATTTGTAGGTCTCTCCTGGACATCTCCTACAGAATATGGTAACCTCAAGGCAGATTATTCAAAACAGAACTCTTCTCTTCTGAACTTATTCCTTCCCCCTGAATTACTACCCTAATAAAACCACTATCCACTCGGGCCAGAATTCCAGGTGCCGGCATCATACCTG
This sequence comes from Lepus europaeus, assembly GCF_033115175.1. Classification (NCBI taxonomy): domain Eukaryota; kingdom Metazoa; phylum Chordata; class Mammalia; order Lagomorpha; family Leporidae; genus Lepus; species Lepus europaeus. Next base: position 85,524,967 of record NC_084832.1, read on the forward strand.
CCTTAGCTCCTGTTGCTAAAAAAGGGGTGGAGTGGGGAAGTAGAATACATTCCCGTTTGTTCTTCCTAAATTTCTCTTCCATATACTCTCTCCTTTCTAATCTTATTGCCCCTGAACTTCATTATCCCTACCTGGACTCCAGCACACAGTCTTCTAAGTGCAGACTCTTCCTTAAATGGTTGTTTATTTTCTTATTGTGGTGAGATAGAGATCATGAAAGTCTTAACCATTTTTAAATGTATAATACAGTGGCATTAAGTCCATTCCAAATGTTGTATGACTGTCACCACTATCTTTTTTTTTTTTTTTAAGATTTATTTTGTTTATTTTAAAGAGTTACAGAGAGACAGTGGGACAGACAGAGAGGTCCTCCATCTATGGTTCACTCCTCAAATGGCTACATGGCAGGGGATGGGCCAGCCTGAAGCCAGGAGCTTCTTCTAGGTCTCCCACATGGGAGCAGGGGCATAAGCACTTGGGCCATCTTCTGCTGCTTTCCCAGGAACATTAGCAGGGAGCTGGATTGGAAGTAGAGCAGTTGGGACTCAAACTGGCACCAATAAGTGATGCCAGCTTTGCAGGTAGTTGCTTAACTTGCTATGCCACAATACCAGCCCCATCACTATCTATTTCCAGAACTTGTTCATCATTCCCAGTAACAACAATGTACCTATTAAACAATAACTCCCATTTTTCTCTCCCCTGTTAGCTCCTGGTAATTTCTATGCTACATTCTGTCTCTCTGATTTTTTCCTATTACAGGCACCTCATTTAAGTAGAACATCTAATATTTGTCATTTTGCATCTGGCTTTTTCACATAGCAGAATATTTCAAGGTTCATACACATTGTAACATGTATCATACCTTCACTCCTTTTTATGGCTGAATAATATCCCTTTTTAGCATATATTGCATTGTGTTTATCCATTCATCCATCCAGCAATGGATATCTGAGGTGCTACTACCCTTGGATGATTGTGAATAATGTTACTATGAGCATAGGTGTGCAGAAAGACCCTGAACAAGTGTGAAATTCTTTTTTTTTTTTTTTGACAGGCAGAGTGGACAGTGAGAGAGAGAGACAGAGAGAAAGGTCTTCCTTTTGCCATTGGTTCACCCTCCAATAGCCGCCGCGGCCAGCGTGCTGCGGCCAGCGCACCGCGCTGATCCGAAGGCAGGAGCCAGGTGCTTCTCCTGGTCTCCCATGGGGTGCAGGGCCCAAGCACTTGGGCCATCCTCCACTGCACTCCGGGCCATAGCAGAGAGCTGGCTTGGAAGAGGGGCAACCGGGACAGAATCCGGTGCCCCGACCAGGACTAGAATCTGGTGTGCCGGCGCCACTAGGCAGAGGATTAGCCTGTTGAGCCACGGCGCCAGCCACAAGTGTGAAATTCTAATTCATGGATTTCTTCCCAAAGTGATCTTAAGCAAATCTAATGTCACTGTCCTGTTTACATACTCTGAAAGACACCATTTCACTGGCAGGCTAACCTCCTTTGCTGTCAGCCCATGACAACAGAGCCAGCCCTGTCTCACTGCCTCCTCTTATCATCTCCACCTTCTGACACACCCCATGCTCCTGTCACCTATATCTGCCTGCTACTCCAGGAACATACCAGGCTCTTTCCTGCACACTTCGTTTTCAGAGCCTAGATCACACTTCCCCTACCTCTGCACTCACACCTCTGAACCTCTGGTCACCCTTCAACTCCTTCAATCTTCTCTGAAGGACGGCAAACAATGAATAAGACACCCTCTCCCACACCACCACTATCCATCAGTGTCTTTGCCTTGCATCTTCTCTGAGATCTTCCCTGAAGGACTTTGCTTTTCCTTTCTTCCCAGTTGCAGCTCTGTTCTCTAAGCACCACCAACTAGACTCTGGGATCCCACATCACAACAAGTTTCTCACAGTTTCTACTCCCAGAGTTGAACAGAATGCCAAACACAACAATCATATCTTTATGGAATGAGTTAAAGTTCTGGTATACAAGTGTGTACTTGGAGCATTCAGGATAAACTGTGGGGGAGTTGGCACTGTGGCAGAGCAGGTAAAGCTGCCACTTGCAGTGCTGGCATCCCATATGGGAGCCGGTTTGAGTCCTGGCCGCTCCACTTCCAATCCAGCTCTCTGCTATGGCCTGGGAAAGCAGAAGATGCCCCAAGTCCTTGGGTCCCTGCACCCATGTGAGAGACCCAGAAGAAGCTCCTGGTTCCTGGCTTTGGATCGACCCAGCTCCAGCCACTGTGGCCATTTGGGGAATGAACCAGCAGACAGAAGACTTCTCTCTCTCTCTTACCCTCTCTCTCTCTCTCTCTCTCTGCCTCTGCCTCTCTGTAGCTTTATTTCAAACAAATAAATAAATCTTATTTAAAAAAACAAAGATAAATTGTGGAATAATTTTTTACATGTATCTTTACATGGTTTATTATATGTAACAGTGTGGTAAAAATGTATATCCACTGACATAACACTACCTTGATGCAACAGAAGAACAGCACTCTTAGAATTCTTTGGATAAACAGTGTTCCTTAAAAGCAGTTTTGGTTTAATAGTTAATACTTGGTTATGGGGGAGCGGCAAGGTGGCGGAATAGGAAGGGAGCACATTGATAGTTTAGCAAGACACACAGGTTAATAAAAGTGGAGATACTGCAGGGTCAAGGAAGAGTAGGGGAAGAAACAGCAGCGGAAACTCTTCCGGAACTAGTGATTCACAGTGGACCTGCGTGGAGAGCGTGGGAGCCCAAGTTCGGGACACCAGCGGCAGACTCAACGCACCAGCGCTGGAACGCGAGGTGAGCCGAACCTCAATAGCCCGAGACACCAGCGGGCAAGCGGAAAGAGGAGACTAGAGGGAACGAGGCTTGAAACTCCGTGGGGAAAAGTTCACCAGGCTAACTAGAAGAGAGAGAGGGAAAAAAAAAAAAAAAGTGACCGATACGGACACGAGTTTCTCTCTCTCCGCTCACCCCTCAAAGGCGAGCAAGACAAAGAGCAGGCGCCATTTTGGACATACGTCATAAGCAGGGCGACCTCAGGTCTGCACCAGCCCTGAGCCTAGCAGAAAAACCTGACTCTGGGGGGAGGGGTGAAATAACAGGAGATTAGGATCTAACTTGGCAATCCAGTGGGAGACTGCAGGAGAATTGGAGCCCACACCGAGGGCAGCAGAGATTCCCTGTGTGGTCCTTGGGAAAGAGCTTCCGATCTCTGGCTCCTGTGGGTATATCATTCGCCTGCTAACTACCTCCAATTACGTTCAGCTGTGCGGAATTACTTCCCTTTCGAATCAAAAAAAAAAAAAAAAAGAGAGATTTACCACGCCTAACCTGGGAGTGTCATCTTTGACACACCCTCAACCCTGAGGAACCAAACACAGCTCTCAGTCCACACTTATCTCAAGCCTCTAAGGCTCCACCGAAAGCAGACAGTCCTCTTAATATAGAGCCATAGTGTAACAAGAAAAAACACCACAGTGAAGAAACCAAGTATCTCCAACATGCCATACAACAAACGCAAAAACCGAGGTAACAAGAACAAGGAAGACACTATGACGCCCCCAAATGAAAAAGACACCCCAATGCAAGATTATGAAGATGATGAGATCGAAGAAATGCAAGAAGTGGGTCTCAAAAAATTGATAAGAACATTAATAAGTTCTCAAAAACAAATTCTTGAACTACAGAAATCCTTAATGGACAAGATAGAAAATCTCTCTCGTGAAAAGGAAATATTAAGGAGGAATCAAAATGAAATGAAACAACTACTGCAACAAGAAACTCTGATAGTGACAAAAAACCACAATGAAATGAAGAACTCAATAGATCAAATGACAAACACATTAGAGAGCCTTAAAAACAGAATGGGCGAAGCAGAAGAGAGAATATCAGACTTAGAAGACAGAGAACAGGAAAGGAAACAGGCAAACCAAAGAAAAGAAGAAGAAATTAGAAATCTAAAAAATATTGTCGGGAATCTACAGGATACTATTAAAAAACCTAATATTCGGGTTCTAGGAGTTCCTGAAGGCATGGAGAGGAAGAAAGGATTAGAAGGCATTTTCAGTGAGATACTAGCAGAAAATTTCCCAGGTTTGGAGAAGGACAGAGGCATCTTAGTACAGGAAGCTTATAGAACCCCTAATAAACATGACCAAAAGAGATCCTCACCACGACACATTGTAATCAAACTCACCACAGTGAAACATAAAGAAAAGATTCTAAAAGGTGCAAGAGAGAAACGTCAGATTACTCTCAGAGGATCTCCAATTAGACTCACAGCAGACTTCTCATCAGAAACCCTACAAGCTAGAAGGGAATGGCAACACATAGCCCAGGTACTAAGAGAGAAAAACTGCCAGCCCAGAATATTATATCCTGCAAAGCTCTCATTTGTGAATGAAGGTGAAATTAAGACTTTTCATAGCAAACAGAAACTGAAAGAATTTTTTTTTTCCACTCATCCTGCCCTGCAAAAGATGCTTAAAGATGTGTTACACACAGAAACACAGAAACATGGTCACCAATATGAAAGAAGGTAAAGGAAGGAAACCTCACAGCAAAAGATCACAGGAAGCTCAATTTCTCTTTGACATAGAATTAAACTCTGATGCTCTGTTAAAGCAATGTGTTAAAGTAATCTAAAAACAAAAAGCAATTCAAATCAATTGGCAATCTACAAAAAGAGTTAAAGATTTTAAAAGCTATTATTAAAATTGCTATATTGGTCTATTATGCTATGTTATATGTGTGTACATATTGTATGTCCACATAGGGAAATTTTATTAAGAGTTTTATTTTAAATGGCTTATAGATAAGATTGTCCATAAATTTAAGCTGCTAAAATGAATCAAAGATACATTTTAATTTGTGTGACCTGAATCTGTGTATCATGTTTTAAACTTGTTGGTAAAAAGAAACTAAAAACATTTTAGATGGTTGTGCTTAAGTTTACTGGTTAAACAAACTACACCATGTTAGATATTTCAGAGGTGTTTTCAAATACATGATTCTTAAAATTTATAGAAGGCATTGGACCTTCTGGTAAATGTTTTCTTAAGTTGTTATCTAATGGTTGAAACGGTTTGCTAAGTATTCATGTGATATTGCTATTGTCAGCGAGCGATCTAGGACTTGCTCCCTCATTTCTCTATTCTAAGCCCAACTTGTTCTTTCATTTCTCTATTCTCTTCAAGGTAGGAAACTAATTCTATTATGAAGGAATCTGTAGGACGTACAATTTAATCTTTAGACCTTATAAAAGAGATGGCTAACATTTTTCTGTAATAGCATAGCCAAAATAAGAACTTAAATAATAATCTCATAGCTAGATTCACTTCGCCATCAGCAAAGTATGCAGTAAGTAGAAAAAACCTCCCTTTCAGACCAAAGGGAAAGAAAGTTTTAAAGTGAGAATATAATTTTCCTCATGGGCATTGTCTACCTTAGAAAAACTACTACAGAACATGCCTGTGACTATAGACTTGTAGTTCAGGCCACCGAAGATTAGAGATGGGACACGGGCACTCCCTTGACTTGCATCCTCTGGTCTGCTTTAACACAAACCAGGAGGAAAAGAAAGCTAGGCATCAAGGGCAAGGGGTGGCAGGCCTATTAATGGCTGATCTGTACAGTGATCTGCCCTCAAGGAGACCCAACAGGCCAGTCCACTGCAGTGGCTTTCAATGTGGTAAGCCTGGGCTTCAGCAGAAGTCAGCTTGTGAAGAGCCCTGGCAGCTCTGCCAAGAGTTGGATCACTGGAAATGGACCTGCCCTGGAGTCGAAGGATGCCCAGGTCAGAGCCACAGATCTTATTGGCTCTAAGCTGAAAAGCCCTTCACTCAGCCCAACTTCCAAAGTGACCACTGCAGCTGAGGGGATGGTCAAGTAGGGTCAGCAACATTGCAGGCAGAACTGTAAATTTCTTGTTAGAGATGCCACCTGCCTTTACCTGGCCAGCTCTCCTCCCAGGCCAGCCAAGTAATGAAAGTCAACAGAGTGCCTTCCCCTAGGAGGTTCACACCTCCCTTAGGATATACCCCATGTGAAGAGATAGATAGGTCTGGGCCTCTTAACTTACAAGGCCTAAAGCCCAACAGATTATTATCAAGCCCCTTCTATCAGGTTCTATTTGCCTCTCAATCAGAAAACTTAATTGTAGCTTAGCACCTTTCTTAGCTCCTCTAATAATGACTCTGTCCTTTGTTCTAGACCCTGTCTAGCACACTTAAGCCTCATTCCTTTGTAATCATAACCTCTACTCTACCACCAATGGCTCTACTCCCAACCTGTGTGTCCTGATGGTCCTCTTCCCCACTTAATGCTGTATAATTGTTCAGACCTGGTAAATGCCACTCTTAGGATCATTGGTTACTATCCTCACTCTGTCTTTTATGACCTTGTCTAAATATGATCAGAGTCGGCAAACTTGGAAGGCTTCCATAGCCTTGGCAACTCATGACGACAGCCTAGGGTGGTTACTGGCACCATAAACTAGAGTGTCAATTTGTTGGGTCAACAACAGGAGTCACTGTGCACTTGCTCCTCATGTGGTATCTCTGTCCTTAATGTGCTGTACATTGTGATTTAATGCTATAACTAGTACTCAAACAGTATGTTTCACTTTGTGTTTCTATGTAGGTGCAAACTGTTGAAATCTTTATACTAAATTGATCTTCTGTATATAAAGAGAATTGAAAATGAATCTTGATGTGAATGGAAGGGGAGAGGGAGCGGGAGAGGGGAGGGTTGTGGGTGGGAGGGAAGTTATGGGAGGGGGAAGCCATTGTAATCCATAAGCTGTACACTGGAAATTTATATTCATTAAATAAAAGTTTAAAAAAAAAAAAAAGAAAAAAAGAAAAAAAAAAAGAAAAAAAAAATACTTGGTTATGGTGCCAACTTCCCATATCCGAGTACCTGGGTTTGACTCCCAGCTCTTGCTCCTGACTCCAGCTTCCTGCTAATACAGACCCTAGGAGGCAGCAGTGATGGCTCACACAATCAGGTTCCTGTCATCCACAAGACTGAGTTTCTGGCTCCTGGCTTTAGTTCCCACCTGGGCAGCTGAAACATTTGGGTGGTGAGGGGAGGGGGATGGGGGTGGGGTGTGAACTAATGACTGGCAGCTCTCTCTTCTTGTCTGTCTCTCAAATAGATGAATAAATAATTTTTTTAAAAAAGCAGAAATACTTTTAGGTCTAATATTTTGTTTTTAAAACCAGGTACAGGTATGGTTGTTAAAGTCTAATTCTACTATATATTAGTTCCCTGAGAAAAAGAAACAATAAATAACAACTTTTTCAAAGGCTTCCTCTACAAACATGCCTGAAACCCCTTCTGTTCCCTGCTTTGGAAGAGTTACATGTAACTGAGAAGTCTCTAGAATATATAAAAGATCTGTACAAACCAATGAAGAAAAAAAAAAAAGACACTAAATTAAAAATGGGCAGAAGATTTGACTAGGCACATCACAAAAGAGAATATTTAAATTGCCAAAAGTATATGAACAGGTGGTCAATGTATTAGTCATCAGGACAATGTCAATCAAAACCACAATGACACATAATTACACACTCAACAGGATGACTAAAAGGAAGACTGATAAGACCAACAGGGGAAAACTGGAACCCTGAAACTTTGAGAGTGTAAACTGGTATATCCACTTCAGAAAATTGCTTAGCAATGGCTCTTGAAGCTAGACATAAATCTACCCTAAAATGCAGCAATTCCACTCTTGAGGAAACATCCAACAGAAATGAATTCCTATGTCAACCAATAGACAAGTACAGAATGTTCACAACAGCTTTATTCTTAATATTGCAAAACTGGAAATAAGCTAAATGATCTACAGCAACCAAATGATAAACAAGCTGTAGGTACAATTGTGCACTAAAATACTATGCAGCAACAAAAAGGAATAAACCATACTCATCCTCCAGTATCCACAGAGGATGGTATATAGGAACTCCCTCCTGGTTCAAGTCCTTTTTATAAAATGGCACAGTATTTGCATTTAAGGTACACATCCTCTCATACTCTTCAAATCATCTCTAGATGACTGATAACACCAGATACAATGTATAGCAATTCCCTTACCTGACACTGATACATTCAGTGGCTGCCTGAAATTATGGTAACACCCAACTGTAGATACACTGTGTTTCTGCCTATACAAGCACGCCTTTGATAAAGTTTAATTTACAAATTAAGCATAGTGCGGCCAATGCTGTGGAGTAGCAGGTAAAGCTGCCACCTGCAGTGCAGGCATTCCCATATGGATGCCAGTTCAAGTCACAGCAGCTCCAATTCCAATCCAGCTCTCTGCTGTGGTCTGGGAAATCAGTAGGAGATGGCCCAAGTCCTTGGGTCCCTGAACTTGCGTGGGAGACCCAGAGATCGTGGCTTTGGATCGGTGCAGCTCTGGCTGTTGAGGCCATCTGAGGAATGAACCATTGGATGGAACACCTCTCTCTCAGCCTCTGCCTCTCTATAACTCTGACTTTCAAATAAATAAATAAATCTTTAAAAAAAAAAAAGTAGAATACTTATGGCAATATACAGCATGGATAAAGAGATGATTCACATCCTGGAAAGCACAGAGTAGGACAGCTGGGGATTTCACTACACTACTCAGAATGGCAGTTTAAAATTTGTGAATTGCTTATTTCTGGAATTTGTCATTAAGAGATTTGAGCTGCAGTAACTGATACTGTGGAAAAAGAAACTGCAGATAAGGAGAAATACTGTAATAGTTGTTATACAAGTACAGTATTACATTATTTAGCGAAAAATTTCAAAGGAAAAAGCCCATACTCAGGATAGATACAATTCTTAAAAGAATATTTTCAATCTGTTGTTGGTTGAATACATGGAACCCACAGACACGGAGGGCTGGAATGGAAGGCCTACCAAGCTACGAAATACAACAACATGGAAGAAACCAGCAGATGAGTGCTAAGAAAACGGCATGACTCTGTTTACATGAAAATCAAGAATAAACAGGCCAGCGCCATGGCTTAACAGGCTAATCCTCCACCTTGCGGCGCTGGCACACCGGGTTCTAGTCCTGGTTGGGGCGCCGGATTCTATCCCGGTTGCCCCTCTTCCAGGCCAGCTCTCTGCTATGGCCCGGGAAGGCAGTGGAGGATGGCCCAAGTCCTTGGGCCCTGCACCTGCATGGGAGACCAGGGGAAGCACCTGGCTCCTGGCTTCGGATCAGCACGATGCGCTGGCCACAGCGGCCATTGGAGGGTGAACCAGCGGCAAAAAAGGAAGACCTTTCTCTCTGTCTCTCTCTCTCACTATCCACTCTGCCTGTCAAAAAATAAATTAAAAAAAAAAAAAAGAATAAACAACCCAAATTCCATGTTGCACAGGTAGTCAGAACAGCACTTATGGCAAGCTGGGGAGCTTTGGGATCCTGACCTGGATGGTAGTGCTGTATCCCAACTTGGCAAAGCTGGAAAACATGTTTCCCAGGATCCCATTAGAGTTCTGAGTTAGAAATGGCCAAAAGAGGAGCTGGAAGGCAGAATTGAGGCAGTGGGCATTGCTCTGTTGACAGTCTCAGAAGTCCGGTAGGGTTCCAGACACAGAGAGGGGTCAACAGGTTTGTCTGTCCTTGTTCTCCTTTACCCTGCGTTCAGCACCAGTCTCTTACAGCTGACTCTGCTGACCAACATGAGCCCCAGACCCACCACCATGGCTGGGAACCCAACTGGAAAGCAGCGGCCCACAGAGAACTCCAGGGTCCCACTTTGGTGTGTCACTTGAGCAGCAGACCTGTCTGGCTCCTCATCTGTTCCTGTAGCATTTGTCCATCCATGCCAACACTTCAGGGTGGACTGGCTGACAACCGCTCTCTGACCTCCCAGCCTCCCCAACCTCTCCCTTGGTGGTACAGGTCTAATTCTGGGAATAACTCCCTTATCTCTAAAAATTTCACAGTGGGTCAGCTGCCCTCACTGAACCCTGCTGGGGACACAAATGCTGACACGTAAAAATGCAAGTTGTACACTCAAGATTTTTGAATTTTACAGAATATATATTATACCACCATTTAAACTTGTTATAAATAAATAAATGACCATCTCTTAAGTGCTCTGTGAGGATAGCCATCTGAGGGACCCTCAGCAGCATCCATGAATGGACTCCACTCTGCCCCACACACTAAGAAAGTCCCCAACATGGAAGGATTTGACATAAGACCTAGCAGACAGCTAGAAGCCCACTGAGGTGTGGCTTCTAACCACAGCCAGGGTTGTATGCTTTATAAATAGCAAATAGGACACACATGCTCCCTGCCTGGAGAGCTATCAACTCCCTGGAACCAAGTATCCTAGGCTAGAGTTCAGTTTTCCCTTTTGAAGGGACAGAATCACCAAACTTAATGTGCAGCTTGAATGAAAAAAAGAGTTTAGGGTCTCTAAAAAAAGGCAGAAAGGGACTTGTGGGATAATGAGTCACAAGCCAGCCTGTGGCACTTAGAACCTGCACTCTCTGGGGGTGCCATACATGCCATTCTCACATGCTGACACTCTTCAGCATCCTTTGCATGAGACAGTATCCTTTGGATGAGAACCTATCTGTGAAATATATACCTGTGCATCCCCAAAGCTGTTTCCCAGGCAGAAGGCTAACACCTCTTTCTGCCTTTCACTTTTTTTCTTTAAGATTAATTTATCTGAAAGAATTACAGGGAGAAAGAGATATTCCATCCACTGGTTCACTCCACAAATGGCTTCAATGGCCAAGACTGGGCCAGGCTGAAGCCAGGAGCCAGGAGCCAGGAGCTTCTTCCAGGTCTCCCACATGGGTGCAGGTGCCCAAGGACCTGGTCCATCCTCTGCTGCTTTCCTAGGCACATTAGCAGGGAGCTGGATCAAAAGTGGACCAGCCAGGATTTGAACTGGCACCCATAGGGTACTGCAGAGGATGCACAGAGGACACAGAACTTGCTATGCCACAGCATCGGCCCCACTTTCACTTCTTTTATTAACTGAGTGTGTAGTATGTGGCCCTCTTCTGCCATTAAGCTTATTTGAGTGAATGAAAACACAGTGTCTATCTGTGGGAAGCTTACTGTCTAATGGAGAATACAGACAATAAAAAAGTAAGCAAAGAAGTATATTATTATAAAACATGGGTGCTGGGAAGGAAACATATAGATTACAGTGACTTCAACTAGTAGAGAACCTAAGACAAATTGGTCATGGAAGCTTTTCTAAGCAGGTAACTTAAAGCAGAGGTCAGAGAGACAAGAGAACATAGCCTGTACTCAGTCTTGAATCCTATCATGGGTTTCCTCTGCAGCTGATACTCAATCTGCAATCCATCTATCTATGCATGCCCAACCCAACCACCTACAGAGTATGTAGGTAGCACTACATGCTCTTCACAGTACTTTGGCACAGATTATCCTACTTATACCTCACAGGATTCCATAAGTATAGAGGCAAATGTTAATGCCTCTTCAAAGCAGATAAGAAAAAAAATAAAGGAACCAAAAGAAATGAAATAACTTGTCTTGAGTCACATAGCTACTAATGGCAGCTGATTAAATGGTAAATTCTCTTCATTACCTCCCTTTGCATCGTTACTTAAGAGGCCAGATACATACTCCCTAACTGCTCCAGGACCATCAGTTCTCTAAGGACATTTTTAAAAATTGGATAATGTCAAAGACTAGCTTTCTCCAGACTTCAGTTTCATACTTGGGAGGTGGGGGAGGAAGAGATGGACTGTTATCAAAAATAGACTGCTGGAGGCCAGCATTTTAGTGAGTGAAGCTCCAGCCTGCAGTGTCAGCATCCCATATGGGCGCCAGTTTGAGTCCTGGCTGCTCCATTTCTGATCCAGCTCTCTGCTATGGTCTGGGAAAGCAGTAGAAGATGGCCCAAGTCCTTGGGTCCCTGCACCCGCGTGGGAGACCTGGAAGAAGCTCCTGGCTTTGGATCGGCCCAACTTCAGCCATTGTAGCCATTTGGAGAGTGAACCAGAGGGTAGAAGACTTCTCTTTCTGCCTCTCCTCTCTCTGTGTAACTCTGACTTTCTAATAAATAATACATATGGACTGCTAACTTCACCATATCCTACAATGATTTCTGTTATGGTACCTATAAAATTTATTCTCTACTAACCAGTTTACACAACTGTCTCTCCACATCTGTGAGTTCCTGAAAGAGAAAACCATGACAGGTGGCAGGAGCCCCAGGCACATTTCCCCTCCCCCTCCCCCACCTTCTGCCAACCAGGTAAACTGCTCCCAGGTGTGGCCCAAGCCCACCTAGAAAGCTACCCTAGCTATGTATGTGCCCTTCAAGCTGACTGGAGAGGCATACTGGCACAGTGTCGGTTCTGTCCTATAGTTAGTGTTGTCCTGAATTAGTTATGCCCCTTCTGCCTGCCATTTAAAAGATGTGTGTGGTTGTTAATAAAGCGGACATGTTCACCAAAGCCTGTCCCAGGTGCTTCTTGTGGACTATCATCATTGCCCCACCCTCCTCAGCGGTTAGCAAGATGCGTCTGCAGGCTATTGTGACTATTTTGGGAATAAACCAACAGATCTCTGTCTCCTCTCCCCACTCCCTCTTCCTCTCTCCTTCTCTGTCACTCTTTCAAATAAATAAACAAATAAATCTTAATAAATAAATCCTCCTCCAAGTAGCTCTAGAAGTCAAAGCATCACATCCAACAGTCCAGTACTGTTCTTATGCCATAATTTGCCTGCACAGAAAAGGCCTCCAAACTCTGTAACTCTGAGGCTAAATACAAAGCACAAACAAGGAAGTGTAAACATTTAATTCTGCCAATATAGCATAGCACTTGTCATTTTAACATCTGCCCTTTCTGGGCCAGTTGGATACAACTTCAAAAAGACGACTTTTTATCGGTGAAAAGTATTTATGACTCAGCCTATAAAGAACTAATCCTATAAATGCTATTAAATCCATAGAAACCAATTTACAGTAACCAGGCCAAACCCAAAGATCAAAGAGGTGACTAGCTCCATGAAATAATCAAGTCTAGCGGCAGAAAATATGTAAGAATATAATAAGCAAGAGTAAAAAATTTTTAAAAATCCATCACAAGGAAAGATGCAAAGGTAGTATATGCCCAAGGATATAGAAATACAAACACAATGGTAGCCTGAGAGTGCATCGGAAAGGAAACTAGGCTGAGGAGGGTTAGCAATAACATAAAAAAAAAAAAAATACTCAAGCAGGGGCCAGCGCTGTGGTGTAGCAGGTGAAGCTGCCACCTGTAGTGCCAGCATCTCATATGGGCGCTGGTTCAAGACCCAGCTGCTCTATTTCTGATCCAGCTCTCTGATATGGCCTGGGAAGCAGTAGAAAATGGCCCAAGTCCTTGGGCTCCACCCCTGTGGGAGCCCTGGAAGAAGCTCCTTGGCTCCTGACTTCAGATCAGCTCAGCTCTGGCCATTGCGGCCATTTGGGAAATGAATGAGCGCATGAAAGACTCTCTCTGCCTCACTGTAACTCTGCCTTTCAAAATAAATAAATAAATCTTTAAAAAAATACTCAAGCAGTTAATGATCATTTTCCACATCTGTAGATAAATTTTTTGAAAGAAAACCTACGAGCCTTGCTTCACTACACAGGCCAGCACTGACAGCCATTTAATCAGGGCAAGAGGAATTACACAAAACAAGCCAAAAGCCATGTGATTCAATGAATGTATCACAATCCTACCCAGAACAATGAGTCAATCCACTCCACCCCCATTTCTCTGCTAAAAAAAGGTAGCAGACATCCAGTTGTGCCCAGAAGCCATAGTTCAAAGGGACAAAGCAAAGAAATCCTTCCACCCACCATATCACATGCACAGCAGTGCCTGATCAACACTGACAGGAACCTGCCACTCACCTTGTTCTTTCAGACTTATACCAAGTCTGCTTTGGTTACAGGTAGGAATCAGGGGTGGGCAATGAGGCTCAGAGTGCTTGGCCCTAAGAGACTCAGAAGGTACCTGCCCAGAGAGATCCTACCATAAGAGAAGTGAACAAAGGCATCAAGGTCAGTTATCCTTGGGAGTGGACATGAAGCCTGTCTATCAGTCGACTTTAGCACACTTCCTCATCCCCAGTGTTGCTGAAGAAAGTGTCTGAGCTCTCCTAATGGATTAGAACGTTCCTCAGTTAGACCCTACAAGGGGATCCTCTACCAAAATGGAAATTATAAGAAAGTACAGACAAGCTCAGCTTCAAATTTCACACCAGAGCAACAGTTACCATTGCTCATAAAGTTAAAGCAATTCTCAATTTGAGAAAGAACTGCCATATACATTATGAGAGAGTATATCAAAAAGTTCATGGAAAATGTAATTAAAAGATTAGTTGATTTTGGTCCAAAAAATTTGGAAATCCATCCATATAAAAATATATATATTATTGTATAAATACATGTGCATGGATTTCTAAATTTGTTGCAACTACATAAATTTGTATTTTAAATCCTCTTCCCATGAACTTTAAAGATTTATTTATTTATTTATCCCATGAACTTTTAAAAGCACCCTTATATATGTCACTTTTGGAGCATATGAACTAGGAAAGGGAGAAGAAGGAAAATGCATTTTACCAGACTCTGAGTTCAGCTATTTGGTCAACTTCTACAAGGTATATATGAAGCTCATTAGAGCCACCCAGGGACTTCAAAGAGTCTGCCATGGAGTGAACATTTAGCCTAGTGTACTGTACTCCACATTTGAGTGCCTAAGATTAATTCCTGGCTCAGATTCCTGACTTTAGCTTGCTGCCAATGGAGACACTGGGAGGTAGCTGTGTGGTTGAAGTAGTTAGGTATCTGCCACACGTGTGGAAGGCCAGGACTGAGTTCCCAGCTCCTGGCTTTGGCCTAGCCTATCCGTGGCCATTTCAGACATTTCAGGAGTGAGCCAAAGGATGGGAACTCACTCTCTCTGTCTCTCAAAGAAATAAAACATAAGAAAAATAATCTTTAGGAGCCAGCATTGTAGCACAGTGGTGTAAGCTGCTGCCTGTGACACTAGCCTTCTACCTGGGCAATGATTCAAATCCTGGTTGCTCCACTTCTGATCCAGCTCCCTGTTAATATGCCTGGGAAAGCAGTAGAAGATCTGGATGGAGTTCCAGGCTCCTAACTTTGGCCTAGTCCAGAATCGGTCAGTGCAGTCATTTTGGGAGTGAATCAGCAGATGAAAGACCTCTCTTTCTCTCCCTGTCTCCTTCCCTCCCTCCCACCTTCTCTTTAAGTGTGCCCTCCAAATAAATAAATAAATCTTGGGAAAAAAATCTTTATAAGGTACACCAGGGCCAGAGCTGTGTCACAGTAGCCTAAGCCTCTGCCTGTGGCACCAGCATCCCATATAGGTAGTGGTTCGTGTCCCAGCTGCACCACTTTTGATCCAGCTCTCTGCTTATGGCCTGGGAAAGCAGTGGAAGATGGCTTAAGTGCTTGGGCCCTGTACCTATGTGGGAGACCTAGAAGAAGCTCTTGGCTCCTGGCTTCAGAACCACCAAGCCCTGACCATTGCAGCCATTTGAGAAGTGAACCAGCAGATGGAAGACCTTTCTCTCCCTCTGTCTGTAACTCTACCTCTCAAATAAATGAATAAAATCTTAAAAAAAAAAAAAAAAGTACACCAATATCCAGGACCCACATTACACTGATCAAATTAGAATCTCTTTGGCATCATGGAGTGGGTATGTCAAACCCTCTGACTCTGACTCTGACATACCACCAGAACTGCAAAGAAAGGACACAGAAGGCAAATCTAGGAGTACAGTAGGAGTACAGCACATATTCAACTGGATATTCAAAGGTTCATCTTCCTTCAAATATGCCTTCTCCCCTACAAAGATGTCAAACACCCACTCGGCAAATCTACTATCCTGAACCTTAAGACAACACAAATGGCAGGACAGTTGTCCAACCAAAGAACTGAGTAATATTCCACAAAGTGCAAGGAAACGAAGCGCCTAATCTCTGATTGTGTATGCTTTGTTCAGGAAATGTAAACCAGCTGTAATGTTCTGTCTCTCCTGAGGGGAAGTTACACCACAACGTATCTAAAGATAGTGCAGTGATTGTATGTTTGCAGGGAAGCACAGAATTAAGCACAATCTAAGTTGGCGAAGGAAAACTATGTACTGGGTGACTGCGGCTGCCAGCCCAGCTTCAGACTCTCCCTTCGTCCAACAAATCAAAGTCCTGAATGGTCCAAGAAGTGTAAATATAGCCCAGCCCCACCAAGGACAGCTCTGTGGGCTGGGAGAGACACTTATCCAGTCCTCCGTCCCTCCAATGGTGCCAGATGTCAGACATATTTTATTCACCTCCTTCATTCACAGTGGTGCGGCTTTTTAGGTCAAGCTTTTGAAAATGGCTATTAAATTCAGGGCTGGGGCCGACACTGTAGCATAGCGGGTAAAGCCGCTGCCTGCAAGGCTGGCATCCCATATAGGTGCTAGTTTGAATTCCGGCTGCTCCACTTCCAATCCAGCTCTCTGCTATGGCCTGAGAAAGTCCTTGGGCCCCTGCACCCACATGGGAGCCCCAGAAGAAGCTCCTGGCTCCTGGCTTCAGATCGGTTTGGCTCCACCTGTTGTGGTCATTTGTAAAGTGAACCAGTGGATGGAAGACCCCCCCCCCACACACACACACCTCTCTCTCTGCTTCTGCCTCTCTGTAACTCTGCCTTTCAAATAAAATAAATAAATCTTTAAAAAAAAAAAAAAGTCAGGGCTAATTCAAGATTTGTGAATTTGAAAGGATCATACATAGAATCTAAAAGATAGCTTTTGGGCCTGGCATTGTGCAATAGCAAGTTACACCTCCGCCTACAACACCAGCATCCCACATGGCTGCTGGTTCAAGATCCAGTTGCTCTACTTCTGATCCAGCTCCCCTGGGAAAAGCAGCAAAAGATGGCCCAAGTGCTTGGGCCCCTGGTATCCATGTGGGAGACCTGGAGGAAGCTCCTGGCTCCTGGGCTTGGGCTGTTAGGGACATTTGGGGAGTAAATGAGCAGATGTTAGATTCATTCTCTCTCTCTCTCTCTCTCCCCTTCCCTCCTCCTGTCCTGTAATTCTGCTTTTCAAATAAAATAAATAAATAAATCTTTTAAAAATAAGAAGAAGAGGAAGAGGAGGAGAAGGAGGAAGACGACGACAACAGCTTTCAGATGCTCAGAGACCTCAACACATCACAATACAGTCACCAAAGGAGCCCTGATGAAAGAGTCACTGAGGGTACTGCTGTTGATGCTGTTGCAGAAACTCCCTGAAAGAATCTAGCCTCTACATTAGGCTTCCAGATGACCCAAACAGCTCTAAATGACAGGTATTAGTAATTTGGCTGAGCAGTACAAGGTGAGTCAAGTGCAAGATGTTAACCAACCCAATCATGGAATATTCAAGTATAACAGGTGTAACTTTTTGAGATTCACACTGCCCTGCCCTGCTGGATCAACAGTGACCCACTTGTTCTTTCTGCACTACAGCGGGCCCAGTAAATTTCAAGGGAAAGCAGATCTCATCAAGTATACACAAAAGTAAACCTCCAAGTACCTTCTGCTCTTAGACCCTTTGGGTCAGAGGCTACACTGTGAGACTGGATCAGTTCCTTAATTCACACAGTAGAGTGACCCTATGTGATATGGCTAAAGCTTACCTCTATGTTGGAAGCGTACTGATGGCAAGAATTCCCAAGCTCTGCAGGGAACCAAGTGAAATTTTTATGATAGTATTTACTTTCCTAAAACCAACCAAATTTTTGCTACAGTAGAATACAGTTTCTTTCAAAATGCCTCTATCCTTTTCTTGTCAGAGGAAATTAAGACTGACAGACTCAAATCTCTTTAGAACAGAAAGTACTGTATGTTCTCATGAAACACAAAGTTCTTCCCTTGGGTGGTAAGACCCCTATGCTAGGTGACAGAGGTTCATGAATTGACATCAAAGCAATCTGCAGTCGTGGCTCAGCTCCTACCTTTTCTCATCTTGTTTGATAGTGTGAATTGGAGGGAACAAAAGAGCAAGAGCTCTGCTGTCTGCTTCTTTGGACCTGTCCCATAGAGAAAACAATCAGTTTGAGTTTTATGCTATGACATCAGCAGCCACTAATCAACAGAGAAGGTAGAGCTGGTTTTGTCTGAAGACAACCAATGCCATTGTCAAATCACGGAAGACTGTGCAGATGTGAGTTGGGTTTTTTTCTTCTTTCTTGTTTCTATATTAAACTATAAAAGAAAGTGGAAAACAGAGGACAAAAGTCTTTCTATAGAAAAAGCCCAGAAACCTTGGTGTATGCAAGATACCACCTAGGTGTGCACCTGCACCCCTATCCCACCAGTCTTTCGGTGGAAGTCTTTGTTCTAAGAGACAGTCAGCGGTATCTTCCCCAGGCTCTCTGCCAAGGAAAGAGAGTTTGGGGAAAGTCATTCACCATTTCCTGAGCATATGTCTGTGTGTGTGTGTGTGTGTTTTCAAATAAGGTTCCAAATCAATGATGGGAGTGGGGAACAAAAGGAAAAGACTACTTAAAATCTCTACCAAGAAATTAAACAGTTGTTTTTGTGCATCATTGCCGGATGTTCCTAGAAGTTGATTATTTTCAGTCTACTTTCCTTCCAGAAAACACCAGCCATCCCACGAATGAAGCTATTTAGCCAAGGTTAGAATACATGAGTTAAGAGGGGGTGGTAGGAGCAGAAGGCACAGGGCTCCAGGAAAGCAGGGAGTGAAGGAGAAAACTTACAGAGCAAATATTGTTTACAACTCAGAGCCAATGGATCTCTCTGTCCATTCTAGTATATTATTACACGAAGTCTCAAACAATAAAGTTGGAGGCAGGCAGAGCTGAGCTGACCCAGCCTCCGCTCTGCTAATGGCATGAGGGCAGCATTCCATGCAAAGCTTGCCCCAGCAACGGTGAGTGCCAGCTCTCCTGGGAATCTACAAGTAAGGCTACTGGACAAAAGCAGGCAGCAAGGTACACAAACACTCAACTGATGAGAGTCAGGGGACTAAGTTTCAAGAGACAGCATTGCACTCATTGATGCAGTCACAGGAGAAACTGCACTTCTAACTGAAACAGATGTCCCTGGTGGGTCCTCAGTTACCTGTAGATGGGAAATGTCATAGCGGAGGGAAGTGGAAGAGACCGAGGCAGGAGCAGCTTCTCCTCACAGCTACCAGGAAATCACTGTACTATGTTCTATCACTGCACACCTCTAAGATATTGAAATTTACCCAAATTGACAAATACACTATCAACTGCCACTAAATATGAATGTCTCACTCACTCACAATGGGATCCTACTTTTTTTCTTTTTTAACAGTGAGATTAGGTATAAAACTAAGATAAAGGCAGTAAACACATGATCTAATACTGACTTCATACTAGGCTCAATCTGTGGGGCTGACTACTGTGAACTGTAATTCTCCATGACTTATGGGAGAAAAGACTCAGAACCCCTCTCACACTGCTACTCTGGTCTTTTCCTTTACCCAAAAGTGGTCTCCCAGATGCAGGAAAGGGTTACTTGTCCCATCAATACTTTCCGGGCCCAGCTCAGCCAGTGGTGGAATAAGAAGCCTGCCAACTGAGAGCTTGTCTCAAAACCACCCAAGGGCCTATGCTCACTTTGCCCTCACCCACTAATTCATATGAAACTCTAAATCAAAAGGACACCTGGGGCTCTGGGCCCACGTCTAAGTTGCTCCCTGCCCAGGCTAAAGGCAGGGTCCTTGGCTAGATCACCCTGCAGCAGGCAAAGTCAACCTCTGCTGCGAGTTCCCTGACAGGAACCCATAAAGGGAAAAAGAGCCCAAAGTAAGGCACCAGCTGAGAAGGACCCCGGTCACTTACACGTCCAGGCTTCTCCCACATCAAACAACAGCAATATTCACATGAGGAACTTCAGAAATGTGGGTGCCACTGCCCAGGGTGAAGAAAGGGCTCTGCTGGGGGGGCAGTGGGCCTCTTCTCCAGCTTGCCCCACTTCCACCATGAGCCCTCCCAGCCCACTACATCTAAGGCCAAGACAAGGCTTCTCGTCTGCTCAGAGGCTAGAAAAAGAAGGGATGAGAGAAAGAAGAGACTATATTTAGCTGGCAGACCAAGATAAAAGGAATGAGATGAGTCACACAGGCCAAGCACCACACGAGCCCTTAACTACTGCTGGGTACAGTGGACCTTCCACAAACCACAGCAGGCAGAATCAGAGCTGGGGGCAGTTTGTTGAAGAGCACAGCTACTTTCTCAGGTTACAGAAAAAGGTAGAAACAGGCCCAGAGGGATACAAAAGCCATAACCTTATTAAGTTATTCAAAATCCAGTCTGAACATTAAGACAGAAAATCCTCCCTGGCAAAAGCAGGGCACTGCATACTAGTAGAAGGAAGTGACAAGCAAGGACTAGCCACCTAAGTCGGGCAGCAGCTCAAGTGCTTTATGGAGCTTCCCTTGGAGCCTCCCTGGCTATCTTAGGGAAATGAAAAGGAGCCAGTTTTGACCAGAGCCACCCTCTTGCCTCTGCTTTACAGCCTGAAAAGCAGAAAGATTTCATTTTCCTTGGTCTAAGGTGCAGGGTATCTCTACTTCAAAGAACAAAAAGGGCAATGGGCAGTTTACAGACCAACCCCATATTAGCCCGGCCAGCGTAGCTTGCATTTTGAACCCTCTGCTCTGCAAGCAGCATAGTTTCTGTGTAAAACAATGACCTGGGCTGGGTATTTGCTGTCCAAACACAACCCAGGGGAATCTCTTTCATTCAGTGTAAGGAGAATTGCCTTGTAAATGGGGCAATTTTTATTTTTTTTCATCCGTGAAAAAGATATCTTAGGCAACGTCTCTATGAAAATACTTTCCCAGAGCCCCACATGGTCTCAGCTCCTGAACCATGAACCATCTGAGTACCACACACATGCAGACACACGCATTTCCTACACACACATGTAGACACATGCACACACACATGCACAAACACATACAACCCAGAATTACCAGGGGACATACACCTAAAACTACCAGGCAATGTGGGAGACTTCTTATTTGGATTATATAGCAAAAGCCTATATTTAGTTGTGATATTTTAATCAGGATAGATTTATCTTTTTGTGTTCCAAAAAGTCCTCTATTCCAAGCTTGCTTATCACAGGAGGACGTGTCTGACCTGAGATAGCAGTGAGCAGGTTCTTACAAGCAGACTGTTTTTAGCCTTTGGTCTTTCCTGCCCTTTTCCCCAGGGAAAGCCCCGCCCTCTGCTCTCCAGCAAACCACCAGGCTAGAGTATAGGATCCTGACCCAGAGCAGTAAGGTGAGGCTGTCAGAGGCCTGCTACTGCCTCTTCCACAGAAGATTTCAAAAGTATGAACTGAGGATTTTGGTCTAAACTGGGAAGAAATTTTTTAGGCCACAAAGAAACTAGGAGTGTGCCTTTAGAAGAGAAATACTGTCTATAAAATGTTACCCATCTAAGATCGAGGCAAAGCGGCTGTGCCACATGGCTGAATTGGCACACCTTCTCCTCTTTGTTCTCTGTGGACAGCCCAGGCTGCTGCACTTGTTAATCTTGCAACCCACATG
This sequence comes from Lepus europaeus, assembly GCF_033115175.1. NCBI lineage: Eukaryota > Metazoa > Chordata > Mammalia > Lagomorpha > Leporidae > Lepus > Lepus europaeus. The sequence goes on from NC_084832.1 coordinate 85,546,559, forward strand.
CCTGCAGGCAAGGCTGTGCTGGTCAACACAGCCACCCCCCAGCCTGAAGAGAGCAAGGCCGCCCACCAGTGGGACTGGAACTCCGATGTATGGTGTATTTGCTTTTCAAAGCAGGTAATACAGAGCTAAGCCAACCTTTAAGGAAACAGCAAAAAAAGGGGTAGTCGGCTTGCGGTGACTGTTCCTCGCCACCGCTGGAGAATTAGGCAAGCTGCCCACAGTTTGCCTCAACCGAGGAGGGGAAAGTGCGCCACCCGCCACTCAGCCTTCCCCAAACCCGGGGGACGATCAGGCGCAGTGTGGAGCCCAGTCAAAGCAGGGTCTTGTTTATTTCGTGTGTAACAGAACCTTTTATAGCACAAAACTGCAGCGTCATTGGGGCAGGGCTAAGGACCAATCAATCACTTAAAAGATCACTTTAAGGGGGGATTTCTATAGGACTAGCCATATGTTTATACACTTGTTACTAGTTTTGTTACCTCCCCTGATGTTGCATAGCCAATTAGCTTTTGAGTTCCGCCCATCTTACTTCCCCTGGGCATGATCTTCTTTGCCCCTCTCGCAGGGCCCGCTGGAGAGGCCGCCAGCATTATCAGCAGCAGCCTGGTCCCTCTCTGTCTGGTTCCCAGCAGTCCTCTTGCTGGGGGGAGGGGGACTGTGGCGGCCCCGAGAGCTGCTCCAGGACCCACTCCCCCTCCTCGCGCGACAGCAGCTTGTTCATGGCCAGCCCTGGGCACAGCGGCATCATGGAGGCAGCTGTGCACATGCTCCAGCCCACAGTCCCGCTCCTCCAGTGCCTGCAGGCTGTAGATGAAGTCCTCCTGCAGGCGTTGCAGCCGGTCCTGCACCTCCTGGAGCTAGGCACGCTCCATGTTGACCCCTCCTTGGCGCCGCCCGGTTCCGGGGCCGGAGCCGCCACCGCCGCCGCGCCCGCGGGGTCGCTGTCCGCCATGGCGGTGGCCGGGGCCACGTGCGCGCACACCGAGTCCCTCCCTGCGCTGCCATCCCCGGGACACCCGCCAGCTGGCTCCGCGGGCCGTGGCTCAGGTTAGTTCGCAGGCTCGGCTCCGCGGGGCTCCGCTCTGCGCAGCTTGGGCGGGAGCACCCGGGGGCAGCTGCACACGCGGAGCCCCCGGGCCTGGCCTGGCCACGCCATGGCCGCACTCATGCCCCACATTGGCTTAGCTCTAAGATTTAAGGAAGGTGCTCCCTTTCACTACACCTGGTAAATGCAGCTGTTACAGAATCATCAATAAGAACTAAACATAATTCTGTTCATCCTGATTTCTCACTGCCCTGTAATTGTAAAATTAAAAATACAGAAAGATGCCTCAATCCCCTCAACAGTCAAAATTTTTATTTATTTATTTGAAAGGCAAAGAGAGAGGAAGAGAGAGATCTCCTAGCTGCTGCTTCATTTCCCACATGATTGCAATGGCCAGGGCTGGGCCAGGCTGAAGTCAGAAGCCAGGAATTCAATTCGTCTCACATACATGTGGCAGAACCCTATTTGAGCCATCACCTGCTGCCACCCAGGGTGCGCATCAGAAGGAAGCTGGAACTGGGAGGAGAGCATGGACTCAAACCCAGCACACTTGTACGGGAAGTGGACGACTCAAGCACTGTTTTAACCACTAGGATCCATTTCACAGAGGATCATTAACTTCTCCAGAGTCATACACAAACAGTAAGTGATGAAATTCAGAGAATTTATCTCCAGAGGGTTGACTGACTCCTAAGTCTAAGCCCCTTCTTCAAACACTGGCTCACTCAGCGGATTCCAATTCATGAATTGCATCCTCTCTTTTTCTGGCCTTTTCTACAGTAAACTTATAAATGTGTATGTCATATTTCTCATTCAATTTCCTATATGCTCTGACAAATTATAATAAATGGCAACTATCAAACTGCAGATATTGATTAGTTCCTGCTTTTGTGCCAACGCTGTGTCAGATGCTGCAACAAGGTCCAGACAAAAGATCATTGCCTAAACTAAAGCAGAGGAAGAAATAGTGAAAAAGCTAATACAAGACATGATCAATAAAGGATGTACAAGGAAACTTCAAAAACTCATGAAAAAATGTAACTGAAAGTTTAAAAACACAGATGGGTATTTGGTACAGCAGTTAAGCTGCCATTTGCAATCCCCAGATCCCATATCCGAGTTGCCTAGGTTTCAGTCTCAGCTCCATTTATCCTGCTAATGCACATTCTGGGAGGCAGCAATGATGGCTCAAGTACTTGGGTCCCTACCACATGCCTAAGAGATCTAGACTGAGTTCCAGGCTCCTGGCTTCGACCTGACACAGCCCTGTCTGTTGTGGACATCTGGAAGTGAATCAGCAGATAAAAAATATTTGTCTGTCTCTGCTTTTGTTTCTCTCTCTCTTTCTGACTTTCAAACAAAATGAAAAATAATTTTTAAAAAGTTTACAAAACAATGGAATTAAAAGTTCATTGAAAAATAAAAATAGGGGCCAGTATTGTGGCAGAGCAGGTTAACCTGCTGCTTGTAATGTCAACATCCCACAGTAGAGCATCAATTATAAGTACTAATCCAGCTTCCTGGTTAAGCACTGGAAAAGCAGCAAAAGATGGCCCAAGTACTTGGGCCTCTGCCACTCATGTGGGCAACCTGGATGGAGTTTCTGGCACCTGGCTTCATACTGGCCCAGCTGCAGCTATTGCTGCCATTTCGAGAGTAAATCAGCAGAAGGCAGATGTCTCTTTCTCTGTCTTTCCCTCTCTCTCTAAATATATATAATAAATGATTTTTTTAAAAAACTAGAAAACAACCTAATTGAAACAATAAAAATGAAAGACATAAACTTTGGGTCAGTGTTGTGGCACTGCAGATTAAGCCTCCCCCTGCAATGCTGGCATCCCATATGGCCAGGTTTGAGACCTGGTTGTTCCACTTCCAATCCAGCTCTCTGCTATGGCCTGGGATAGCAGTAGAAGACAGCCCAAGTCCTTGTGCCCCTGCATCTGCATGGGAGACCCAAAAGAAGTTCCTGGCTCCTGGCTTTGGGTTGGCACAGCTCCAGCCGTTGAGGCCAATTGGCTGATGTCATCACTTACAAATGTGTCTTTTTTAAAAGATTTATTTATTTATTTGAAAGTCAGAGTTACACACAGAGAGAAGGAGAGACAGACAGAGAGAGAGAGAGAGAGAGAGGTCTTTGTCTACTGGTTCACTCCCCAGAGGGCTACAACAGTCAGCACTGGGCCAAGCTGAAGCCAGGAGCTTCTTCTGGGTCTCCCAAGTGGGTAACAGGGGCCCAAGCACTCGGGCCATCCTCCACTGTTCTTCCCAGGCCATCCACAGGGAGCTGAATCGGGAGTAGAGCAGCCAGGACTCAAATCGGAACCCATATGGGATGTCAGTGCTGAAGGCAGTGCTTTAAGCCACTACACCACAGTGCTGGCCCCTGGTGAAGCTTTCTTAGATGTTTTTCTGCTAAAGTTTTGGCTTCCTCAAAACTGTTCTTTAGTTTTCTACAAAATGAAGAAGCAAAATGCCTTGAGCATCCCAAAAATCTCTTACCATGACCTTTGCTGTTGACTACCCACTTTTGCTTTGACTGGACCACTTTCTCCTTGCTTTGATGGTACTTGGTCTCCAGGATTGTACATAAAGCCATGTTTCATCTCCTATTCCAATTCTTCAAAGACATGCTTCAGCATCTTGATCCCACTTATTTAAAATTTCCATTGAAAGCTGTGCTGCAGCTGATCTGGGTGCAACAGTTTTGGTACCCACGGAACAGAAAGTTTGTCTCACTTCAATTTTTCAGCCAGAATTGTAGAAGCTGAGCCAACTGTGATATCTATGGTGTTTGGCTATTGTTTCTTCTGTTAACCACAATCCTCTTTAATTAGTACACAAACAAGATTACCTTCACAAATTGCGGTGGATGGTCTGCTACTGTGGGCTTCATCTTCAATATCGTCTCATTCCTCCCTAAAATGAGTTATCTATTTGTAAACTGCTAATTTCTTTTTTTTTTTTTTTTTTTTTTTTTTGACAGGCAGAGTGGATAGTGAGAGAGAGAGACAGAGAGAAAGGTCTTCCTTTTTGCCGTTGGTTCACCCTCCAACGGCCGCTGCGGCCGGCACATCTCGCTGATCCGAAGCCAGGAGCCAGGTGCTTCTCCTGGTCTCCCATGCGGGTACAGGGCCCAAGCACTTGGGCCATCCTCCACTGCCTTCCCGGTCCATAGCAGAGAGCTGGCCTGGAAGAGGGGCAACCGGGATAGAATCCAGCGCCCCAACCGGGACTAGAACCCGGTGTGCTGGTGCTGCAAGGCGGAGGATTAGCCTGTTAAGCCATGGCGCCGGCCGTAAACTGCTAATTTGTTTGGGACATTGTGCCCATCAACTTTTAGTAAGGCATCAATGATTTCATCATTTTTTTTTTTCTTTTTTTTGACAGGCAGAGCGGACAGTGAGAGAGAGACAGAGAGAAAGGTCTTCCTTTACCATTGGTTCACCCTCCAATGGCTGTGCATCGCGCTGATCCGAAGGCACGAGCCAGGTGCTTCTCCTGGTCTCCCATGCGGGTGCAGGGCCCAAGCACTTGGGCCATCCTCCACTGCACTCCCGGGCCACAGCAGAGAGCTGGCTTGGAAGAGGGGTAACCGGGACAGAATCCAGCGCCCCAACCAGGACTAGAACCTGGTGTACCAGTGCTGCAGGTGGAGGATTAGCCTATTGAGCCACTGCGCCGGCCAATTTCATCATTCTTAAGCTTCACCACAAATTTGATGATGGCTCTTGTTTCACTTTTAGCACAATGCATGTTGCTCTGACAGGGACTTTTCAAACTGACATCTTATCCTTCTTAGTGACTCAAACCAGATCCTCATCTGACATGTTAGTACAATTGATTTGGGGGCAAAAAATATTTTAAATCCACGCATAGTTGTTTCACATTTTTCATGAACTTTCAGAAAGGCCCCTATATGCATAGGCAAATACTTCTCTATGCACATACAAATCACATAGGGATCCCCTTACAACACAAACTCAGACTTAGCAGGCCCAGGTGGGGCCTGAAATGCTACATTTCTGTCAAGCTCTGGAAATGTACATACTGCTGATCAACAAGAGGCTCAGGTACTTCCAAGACTACCTGAGCTGCAGTGCTCAAGAAAAGGTAAAGACGTGAATGAGAAATAGAGCCTTTAGGATTTGTAGAAGTTGGGCATGGAATGCCATTAGGAAAAGACAAAACAGTATTTTAAGCAAAGGAAGAAAGAAAACAAATTAAAAGGATAGCTGTCTATTTTTTAAAATGTAAAAACACTCCCAATCTGTATCAACACTTGATTACCAGGAATTATAAGCCTTAGTTCTCTTTGCAGAGTCTCCTATTGACTAGCTTCTCTTTGCTGATCTAAAAATCACAATAAACATCTTGCAGAAGGCAGCCCTGACTACTTCACTAATTGGTGATGATGGTCTGAGGTTTAAAAAAATCTACTCTGGTACATGCTGGGCCAAAGAATGTTTCATGAGACATTTTTAAATGCAAGCCATAATGAGCAGGAAAGGAAATCCCACCGTCAGCTCCACCCTGTGTGAGCCACCCAAAACGGGTGTTCCAGAAAGGCCAGAAGAGTGGTCTCGCCAACTTATGATGTGGCCCAGTTTCCTGGCTAGGCCACTTCCTCAGCTGTTTCAGACAGAGTGGCATGACCCTTACTCAATCAGCGCCTTGGCCACCAGAGATGAATGTCCGGACTGTAGGAAAAGGTAACCCCAATGACCCTGCAGTATGTACCACTGTCTGTGAAGTGGTGCAGTGGGATAGCAGGAAGCACTGGATTCAGAATCAGGAGACCTTATTGTTATAGAAACAATTCAGCAATGAAATGTGCTTCATAAGCTTAAAGCACTTTATGACACTCTTCCTTTCATGGTCCTAGCTACTGTACATCTCTAGTATACAGAAGGAAAAACTCAAAGCACACAGAAGAAACCATGGGCTGTTCAAGATCAAACATCAAATCCATGACTGTTGAGGAATGAAACACCTGCTAAAGGCCATTATGAAGTCACATATTTTTGTTGTTGTTGTTGTTGCTATGAGAGTTCTATTAATCTGACTCTCAAAAACCTGTATTTTAGGGGCCATGCTGTGGTAAAGCCACAGCCTGCAGTGCCGGCACCCCATATGGGTGCTGGTTTGAGCCCCGGCTGTTCCACTTCTGATCCAGCTCTCTGCTATGGCTTGGGAAAGGAGAAGATGACCCAAGTGCTTGGGCCCCTAGGAGATCCAGAAGAAGCTCCTGGCTCCTGGCGATCAGCTTCAGATTGGCTCAGCTCCAGCCATTGCGGCCATTTGGGGAGTGAACCAGTGGATGGAAGACTTCTCTCAATATCTCTCTCTCTTCCCCCCCTCCCCGTCCCTGTCTCTAACTTGGTCTTTCAAATAAAAAATAAATAAATTTTTTTAAAAAAACCTATATTTTAACATTTCCTAAAGGTGCCTTGCAAGGGTAAAATTATTCAGAATACAATTCCTGTTATCTGACATAATAACATTCCAAGGTGGAACTGATTGGAAGGATGAAGACAAGATTTTAACACTGACATAATGATTAATTAGGATTATACATCCTTGGATATGACACTTGTTGGGACAAGGATTCATCTTTCTGTACTGTAAAAAGACAGGACTGGAAGAGCTAAATAACTAAACTTTCTGTTAGCAATCTATCTAGAGCATCTAACACCTAGAGCTGGTAAAAGCAGCTTTAAGTAGGAGCAAATGCCTCCCAATACTCCATTCTCTTCTCTCTAAACCCTTTCAATAACCTTGAGTTTTCCTTTTAAGATTTATTTATCTATTTATTTGAAAGGCAGAGTGACACACAGAGAAAGATCCTCTATTTACTATTTCATTTCCCAAACAGCCACAACAGCAAAGGCTAGGCCAGGCTGAAGGTAGGAACCAGGAACTCTATCTAAGTCTCTAATGTATGCAGGAACTCAAGTACTTGAGTCATCATCTGCTGCTCCCAGAGGCATTAGCTGGGAGCTGGACTGGAAGCACAGGTGTCAGTACTTGAACCAGCACTCCTATATATGTGGGTGTCCCATGTGGCAGCTTAACCTGCTGCGCCACAACACCCAAACTCAACTTTGAGTTCTTTTTTCCTGAGGAACCACCAAGTAAATTGCAAGCATCCAGATCATGAACCTCTGATGAGCCATCCTGACACACCCTAGTAGCATGAGAGGTCATTGGAGCAAGGTGGTATGGTTTGAACATCCCCTCTCAAGCTCTTATGGAAACTTTATTGTCATTGTGATAGCACTGAAAAGCAAGACCTTTAAAAGGAGATCAGGCCATGAAGGCTCTTCCCTCAGAAATGAATTAATGCCATTATCACAAGAGGGGATTTGTGGTATAAAGGATGAATTCAGCCAAATTTTCTATGTGTGTCTCCCACATGAAATCCCGCTCCACATGCTGACACATTTGAACTGTGAGCCAAATAATCTTCTATTGTTTATAAATTATCCAGCCTGTGATATTGTTATAGCAGCAGAAAATGAACTAAGACACAAGGTAGACAGGTGCCTCCTTTTTAAAATGTCCTACTTTATTCCACTTTTCCAGCTTTCTAAAATTTGCCACAATTTTGCAGGTGAGGAGGCAAAACTAAGTCAACCTACATACATTTTATGGGACAGGGAGAAAAAGGAGTGGGAATGGGAAGAGGGAAGAAGCAAATACAAGGAAGAGAAATCATATGTGCAAGGTGTCAGGCGTGTAACAAATCTTCCCGGCAGACGAATCAATTAATTCACAGGCTTTTATTGGGGTTCTGCTCCCAGGCGAGGTTCCCTGGTCCCAACAGAGCAACAGAGCGGGGGCCAGGGAAGTCGCACATCAGAGATTGGAAGGGCTCCTTTTATAGATTCAGGGCATGGAGGTTAAAGGTTGAGGTGGGTCTGATCCTCATTGGTTGACCTTTAGGCACCCACGGGGACCTTGACAAGGACTCTCCATTCCCAGAAGTATAGGCCTTCCCTCCTTGCGGCTCCCAAAGCTACCATCCCAACCTTTTGATGATAGGAAAGGGGGCAGCGATGAGTCTCTCTGGCTACTTCCTGCTGACAGGGGCCTGCTGGGGGTATCTTGGGGCTCCGCAGGGACAGGCATGTATGGATGGAGAAGCATCTGGTTGACTGCCTGGTTGCTGAAGGCATCGGTTCATTCCATTATCACCTGCTGTAAACACTTAAACAGACACTGTGGTATACAAGTCAGGGTGAGAATAGCAACCAGTGATCCTAAGAGTGGCATTAACCAGGTAATAAAAGGATTTCATAGAGGAGAGGAAATGAGGGGGGGTCTCTGGACCCTTGTGAGGATTTTTTGATGGACGTGGTTTAAATCTGATCCCAGCCAAGACAGGAAGAAAGGCCACTCAACTTTTGCAGGTAGCGGGGTTTGTCTATAGAGAAATTCTGAATAATCATACAACCTGTGTGTACTGATGGTCCTCTCCCCCACTTAATGTTGTAGGATTATTCCTGACTTTGATGTCACATGAATGAAACACAGAAGCAGAAATCCAAAATGCTTAAGGGCATAAGCTTTGAGTCACACAGAACTGGATTCAAATTTTTCTTTTAGGTTCTTACTATCTATATGACTTTAATCAAGTCATTCAACCTCTCTGATATTCCTTCCTTTTGTTCTGCTCAGGAAAGGAAGTGATTCTCATGGCCCAAGGCAGATCTAGCCGTGGAAGAAACCACAACAAGGAAACAGACTGCATGGGGAACCAATCCTACACTCACTTGCTTATTCCCACCCACCAACATCCCATAATATAAATACTCATTAAATTCTTCCAAATTAAATGGCATAGAAAATTAATTAATTTTTTTAAAAAATATTATGTAGGATCTCTGCCTTTAATGTGCTGTACACTCTTATTTAATGCTATAACTAGTACTCCAACAGTATTTTTTTTTTCACTTTGTGTTGCTATATGGGGGCAAACTGTTGAAATCGTTACCTAATTTATACTAAACTGATCTTTTGTATATAAAGAGAATTGAAAATGAATCATGATGTGATTGGAAGGGGAGAGGGAGCGGGAAAGGGGAGGGTTGTGGGTGGGAGGGAAGTGTTGGGAGGGGGAAGCCATTGTAACCCATGAGCTGTACTTTGGAAATTTATATTCATTAAATAAAAGTTTAATAAAAAAAAATTCTTCCAAATTAACAATTTGCCAAGCCACTTCTGGGAGCAATGTTTTCTGAGACAAAACTCAACATTTTTGCCGGCGCCGTGGCTTAACAGGCTAATCCTCCGCCTTGCGGCGCTGGCACACCAGGTTCTAGTCCCGGTTGGGGTGCCGGATTCTATCCCGGTTGCTCCTCTTCCAGGCCAGCTCTCTGCTATGGCCCGGGAAGGCAGTGGAGGATGGCCCAAGTGCTTGGGCCCTGCACCCGCATGGGAGACCAGGAGAAGCACCTGGCTCCTGGCTTCGGATCAGCGAGATGCACCGTCCGCAGCGGCCATTGGAGGGTGAACCAACAGCAGAAAGGAAGACCTTTCTCTCTGTCTCTCTCTCTCTCTCACTGTCCACTCTGCCTGTCAAAAATAAATAAATAAATAAATAAAAATAAAATCTTAAAAAAAAAAACTCAATATTTCTCCTGACAGTTCCACTTGCTGTGCATCTCAATATGTCAGCGATAATTTCCAGGACAACTTCCAGCCTGGGTGGGAGGTGGAAATAGATCTCATGCCTGAAAAACCCTGAGCCAACACCACAACTGCTGAAGATCTGAATTGGAAAAGAGCTAAGAGGCATCTGACTAATTCACTAAGTGGAGTAGAGGATCAAGTTTTCCTAAGGACTATAAGGGTCCACAGAGAATTTGGGAATTTCAGATCTTTGTCATCAACTAAAATCCTGGGCCATTAAGTGGTGTTTGCACAATTTAATGTTTATGTGCAGAAGGAAGGAAAATGAGCAGAAAGAGGGACTCTTGTCCTCTATGAGTCGTGATCTTGTAGGAGATGCAAATGCTGAGAGAAGACATAAACATTCATGTGGGTTTTGCATACTAAAGTCTGCACTGGCTTAATATAGCATGATCAGAGGTGCTGCATGCTCAGCCAGCACCCTCTCCTTTGGGGCCCTGCAAGGACTAGCTGAGCAGCGGGAGCCAAGAATGCTGCACATCAATACCACAACTTCTCAAGAGAAGAGAATTCAGAAAGGGAAGGGGATAAGCCCTGAGACACAGAAACAGCAACCTCCCAGGTCTGCCCAGGCCTGCTCTGCCACTACCACTGATTAAAGTGTGTGACCCACTGAGGTATATGCACTCTGTCACCTCAAAGGCTCCCAATTCATTCACTGAAACTGAATGATTATTAAAAGAAAACAAAGGAGAGAGGCAAGAACAGCCAGACTGCTTATGCAGCAGATTGCTTGTGCAACTGTACAACACATCTTGATGTCCACAGGAGACAGAGCAAGAAGAAGTGGTCTCACATAAAGCAAAAAACATTACTAACTATAGTGACGACTTCTTTCTTTGGAACAGTATCTCAATCTTATCAGAGCCAGTAATATGCTCAGCTACAAATCCACATTCCCCAGCCTTCCCTGAAGTTATGCTAAGTTCTGGCAGCTGAGATATTTCTTCCAGAAAGATTTCTTTAACGGAGTTACCTCACATTAAAGGGCAACCTTTTGCCTTTCTCTCCACTTCCTCCTTTATGGTTTAGTGTGTTCCCCTAAAGTTCATGGGTTAGAAACTTGATTCCCAAATTCATATGTTAATGGTATTTGGTGGTAATGGTATTTGGAGGTAGGGCATTTCGAAGGTGATTAGGATTAAAGGGGGTCACCAAGAGGCAGAGAGACTCAAGCTAGCACATCTGACTCTGTCTTCCATACGATGTCCTCAGCTATAGTATTTTTTTTAAGTTTTATTAATTTATTTGAAAGTCAGACTTACACAGAGAGAGTAGGAGAGGCAGAGAGAGAGAAAGAGGGCAAGAGAAAGAGAGAGAGCGAGAGAGAGAGAGAGAGAGCTTTTCTATCCGCTGGTTTACTCCGCAACTGGCCACAATGGCCAGAGGTGTGCCGATCCAAAGCCAGGAGCCAGGAGTTTCTTCCAGGTCTCCCACATAGGTGCAGGGGCCCAAGGACTTGGGCCATCTTCTACTGCTTTCCCAGGCCATAACAAAGAGCTGGATCGGAAGAGGAGCAGCCGGGACTCGACTTGGCACCCATATGGGATGCTGGCACTACAGGTGGCGGCTTTAGCCACTATGCCACAGCGCTGGCCTCTCAGCTATAGTATTATGAAGTAGCAAGGAGGCTCTCACCAGATGTGGGCACAAGGCTTTTGGACTTCCCAGACTCTAGAGTCGTGAGCCAAATAAACTCTGTTCTTTATAAATTACCTGGTCTCACTTCAGAAAACAGACCAGGACACCTCTCCTTCATGTATTCCATGGAAACAGAAATAATACGACTAAAGCTCCCACAGCAATATCTGACCATGAGGTTACCCTAAGGATGGAAACTACATGCCAGGGTATAGGGTTTGATGAAGTTAAATTATCTGCTATCAATCCATAGAATGGACCATACAACCATCATGCTGCAGCTAACACGGAAAGAACTTCCATCTTTCTGGAGATTCAATGAGTCCAAGTTCTGAAGACCATAGAGGTGGCCTTATTGGTTCAGGGACCCTCCTCTCTAACTCTTTCTACATAAAAAAGAAAATCTTTTCTCACATTTAAGCCACATTTTGCAATTTCCAACTGAATGTAGAGCTAACTGATGCAATAACCCTGATATAAAACTTTTATTTACTAAGAGACACTCTTAATTAGACAAATCATAACCAATCTCATATAGAAACAGGACAGATCCCAACACAGCAGCTTACAAGATGGTGCCTGCTGACGGAAAACAGCTTTGGTTGGTGTTTCTTCAGTGGCAAACCTGCAACTAAGGAAAGAACAAAGCTTTTCTGCAGGAGTTTAAGGCACAGAAGAGATTAAATATTCTATATTACCCAAAACTGAAATCTTGTGACAGTGAGGTGGCCTGATTTGATCTCTTAAGTGGACCCTAGATGATCCAAGCCTACAGAGTTTCCTCACCAACTGAAACACAGTTTGAGAATTCCTAATCCTAAAACCCCAAAATTCAAAGCTTTCTGAGCACTGACATGATGCTCAAAAAGTTTTAGATTCTGTAGCATTTCAGATTTTGGGCTGAATTTCAGATTAGGGATGCATGCCCAGTAAGGTCTATGTAAATACCCTAACACTCAAAAACTAGAAAGCATTTTAGATAAGGGACATTCAACCTGTAATACAACTCCCTTTAAAGTAACCTGTTAACTCTTGGAGGACAGTGTATCTTCTACTACCACCTCCTGCAGAAAAGCTCTACTATACAGAGCTCAGCAAATCTCAAAATGCACTGCTCATTCCCTCACCAATAAAGACTCACTTCTAGGGTTACTTTAGGTCCTCAGGCCATGATACTAATGGTGTTCTGTTCCCTAAAATGCAAATCCATGAAACCCAGAGACTATGCTGGATGAACAGTCCATGTGATGATGATGATGATGATGATGAAAATACATAGCTGGAGACAGTCATGGACAAAAGAAAAAGAAAGCAGAGCTTCAGTTTGGCTCTGTCTCTCTTCCTGAAGTGTCTCCTCTGTCCCCAGAGGCCTTGGCCTCATCCTCATCATCGTTTAAAGCTGGAACAGGGGTGGGCATTTGGCACAGTGGTTAAGTCACTGGCTGGGATGTGTGCATCCCATGTCAGAGTCCCTGTGTCAAGTCCCAGGTTCCCAGCTACTGATTTCAGCCTGGTGCAGCCCTGGCTGTTGCAGGCATTTAGGAATGAACCAGTGGAAGGAAGATCTTTCTTTATCTCTGTCTCTATGTGTGTGTGTCTGTCTCTTAAAAAAAATGAAAATAAATAGTAAAATAAAAATTTGGAGGGATGTTGCTTGGGATGGCTATATCCCATGCCAGAGTACCTGGAACTGAGACATGCCTCTGCTTCTAATCCAGCTTCCTGATAATACACCTGTGAGGCAGCACATGATGGCTCAACTGCCTGGGTTCTTGCCATGTGTGTGGGTGACCCAGATAAAGTTTCTGGCCCCTGGATTTGGCTTGGCCCAGCCCCAGCTATTGTGGGCATTTGGGGAATGAACTAACAGATGGAAAATTTCTCTCTCTCTCCCTCTCCCTCTGCCTTTCAAATAAATAAATACTTTTTTTTTTTTAATTTACAGGAAAAAAGCTGGAACAGATTCCTCCTGTATCCCAAAAGCCAGAGATAACTCCTGAGAGATCAAATTAAGTACACCACCGCCACACAACAGCTAGCAGGACCAGAACTGACCTTAAGGAAAGACTGAAGCAGTGGCGGCCCTGTCTTACTGGAAAGCACAGTTCAAATGCAAGGGGTACCACGGGTCATTGTCAGTGACAATGCCTATGTTTGGAGAAGGAAAGGATGGAGGCAAGACTATTTTTGCTAGTAAATTAGATAGGAACATGCGTTAAGGCACAACAGGTTAAGCCAATACTTAGGATACCTGCATCCCATATGAAGTACCAGTCCTGAGTCCTGGTTACTCCACTTTCAATCCAGCTTCTTGCTAATGCATCCTTGGAAGCAGAAAATGATGGTTCAGTGCTTGTGCCCCTGCCATCTACGTGAGAGATCCAGGTGGAGTTCCTGGCTCCTGGCTTCCGCTTGGCTCAGCCCTAGATGTTTTTGCATTTGGAAAGTGAACCAGCAGACGCAAGATCCCCCTCAATCTCTGTTACTCTGCCTTTCAAGTAGAGGGAAATAAACATTATTAAAAAAAAAAAAAAGAATTGGGTAAGTTAAGGACATAAATACTTCCCTTTCCTCAGCAGGAACAGAATCCTTTGGGACAAAAAATAATTAAACAGTGAGGGAGGGGGACTAGAGAGGTACAGAAAAAAATAGCCACAAAGAAAACAGACCTTATAAGGAGAGAATAAAGAAATAAAATTTATGATGCCAAGACCCTATATCATGCAGTATCCTCAAACAAGCATTTACTATCTGTTGACTGGTTAGCAAACGGAAGATGTTAATACTATCTCTCAGTATCATGGGAAAAGATGCAAAGATGTGCACAGAGAACAGAATAGTTCTGGGTAAGATGACTACACCCTCAGGAGGAAGCTATTCTGGGCTAGTGCCTGGCCCCTGCCCTTCCCCAGCATGGTCAGTCCCTCTTTATCCCTGTCATGGCTTGTTTCTCTCTCCACCAGCGCTGCCCTCATCACGTGGTCCTTATTAGGTCCTTACTGGGCAGTGAGCTCAAGGAGGTGGCAATCCCCTCATATTCCCATGTTGTGTGCACATGTGTGTTCCCCGGAGCCTGGTTCTTAATACATAAAGAATGCAAAATAAATGAATGGAGTGTACACATACTTACTGTTCACTCCCTATGTGTCACACAAAACTGAACAAAAATTCCTGTCCTCATGGAGCTTCCACTCTAATGAGGGGAGTTGGATAGCCCATAAGCAAACACTAACATCTTAGAAGGAAATACATGCTGTGGAGGAAAAGCAAAGCATGGAAGGGGAGAAGGAAGTGCCCAGGTGTGCTGGGGAGGGGGCTATAATGCCACCCAACAGAGTTGGGAAAGCCTGTGAGGAAAGTGAGAGCAGAACACAGGCCTGGGGGGCAAGCTGTGGATCCATCTGGACAGAATCCTTTGAGAAGTGAAGTAAGGTGAGGGGAGAGTGATGGCCAGACTGCTCAGAACCTTGCAGGCCCCTGGGAAGGCTTTAGCTGTCACTGGGTACAATGGATAACCTCTGAAGAAGTTTAAAGAGGGAAGAATGATGAGATTGGAGGGCAGGAGCGAGGAAACCAGTTTGAAGGCTATGGCAAAACTCCAGGGACAGAAGGATGTGGCTTGGGCTGGTGAAGCATCCATGTAGATTACAGTCAGTCAAAACACGAAGTTAAGGTAAAGAAGAACAACCAACAAAAGCATAAGCATGAATCTCCTTCCTGATTGGGCCCTGTTACAGCTAAGGATCAGATGAAATAACCCATGGCCACCTCACTGTGCAAGAGTGTCAGTCCCTGGACAAGTAGTCACCTGGCAGAAGTCTCCTTCTACATTCAGATCTCACCCCTAGGGCATCAATCAAGATCCAGTTTCTCACCCCCTCTACTTCCTACACTCTCGGTCATGAGCCTTCCCTCAGTGGGCAGGCACTGGATGTCACATCCACAGAACCTGCTCCTGGAGCTCCTTACTTATTGATCCTCCCCAAGTCCAAAACAGTTTGACTGAGCTCCTGATAAGCAGAAGCCCACATTCTTAGCACACACACACCAACCCCAAGAGTTTCCCCTACACACAGATGCCTCCATGCTACTCACTGAAGCAGTAACACCTTCAATATGGTAGAGGGAGGCTCAAGCCTGGGATGAAGGTGGGAAAATGGGGATAAGAAAAGGAAAGCAGGTACTGGCACTGTGGCGTGCTGCCACCTACAGTGCTGGTATCCCATTTTTGGGTGCCAATTCAAGATCTGGCTACTCCACTTCCAATTCAGCTCTCTACTATGGCCTGGGAAAGCAGCAGAAGATGTCCAAGTGCTTGGGCCCCTGCACCAGCGTCAGAGACCTGGAAGAAGCTCCTGGCTTTGGGACAGCTCAGTTCCGGCCATTGGAGTCATCTGGGGAGTGAACCAGCAGATGTAAAACCCCTCTCTCTCTGCTTCTGTAACTCTTGACTTTCAAATACATAAATAAACCTTAAAAAAAGAAGAAGAAAAAAGAAAGAAAAGGAAAGAAAGGAAAGCAAGAGGAAGCAGAAGATCTGCATCCCAACCTACTCTCAGGCTGTGTCTGCCATCAGCCAGTCATTCTCCAATTCACAGAAGGCCTTCAGCCCCACTCCATCCTTGCCATCACTGGCACCACTGTTGGCACTACTGCTACGCACAGCCACTCCTCTTCATTTTGACCTCACCCTCCAAAAGGTAAAAAGGCACTTTGCATGAGCACGACATTCATCTTTGAAAATACACTCTTGAGGTTTTCCTTGGTGAAATCCATATAACCTATTTCCTGAACATTCAAACTGAGATACACTGCAACACCTACAGAAAAAAAAAATTCACAAAGAGGCAAAGATGGGAAAGTACTTCTTACTGGTAGTTTTTGAGGCAAATAACTATAAGAGAGTGGTAAGTTTGTTGATCTAGTGTTTACTTACTGCTTATAACACACAATGTATGATAACCACTGAGAGAGGCACACACAAAATAAGCTACTGGGGCCAGTGCTGTAGCATAATAGGTTGAGCATCTGCCTGGGGTGCTGGCTGGTGCTATAGTGTAGTAGGTTAAGCATCCACCTGTGGTGCTGGCATCCCATACAGTGCGCTTGGGCCCCTGGACCCATGTGGAAGACCCAGAAGAAGCTCCTGGCTCCTATCTTCTGATCAGCATAGCTCCAGCCACTGGGGCCATTTGGGGAGTGAACCAGCAGATGGAAGCCCTCTCTCTCTGTCTCGCCCTCTCTCTCTCTCTCTGACTATGCCTCTCAAGTAAGTAAATAAATCTTTAAAAAAAAAGGAAAAGAAAGTAAGCCATTATTCCCACCCTCCACAAACTTAAAATGTGATCAACAGAAAACCTACTGAGAGTACAAACATTTCTTAAATTGTATGGCCAAGCTATCAGGATAAGGATAAATAGGGCTGGAGGGTGGGTGTGGGGGAGGGAGGGGCAGGGAGCAGAGAAAATGTCCCCTCAAAGATGGAATAGGCTTAGCAAAGCAAGAGGCAGGACTCAGCTCACACATGCAGGGTGCTGGGGAGAGGTGGAGAAGTAGTGTTAGACAGGCAGGCAGTTTCTGGTTAGCCTTCCAAACCAGGCTGGAGAAGCTGTGTGGGACCTGGGGAGGACAGGGGCCTTAAGATCACAAGAGCCTGACCACAGCCAGTTGATGCTGCCAGAGATGATAGAGCACAACCAGGCAATCTCCCAAGCATGAGACGAGGGTGTACCAGATTAGAACTACGGCAGCTGGAATTTAAAAATGAAAAATCACTTCACCAAATTTGAGTATCAATTATGGCAGGTGTAGTTTTAGGTAAGTAAATTTCCAAAGACCTACTGAAGAAAGAAGTAACAAAGCATAGGAGAGATATATGCCCACAAACCAAGTATTGATTTTATTCATTTATTATCTGTATCCTGTTCAGGGGCAGGAAGGCAAACAAACACTTTTACACCCTAACCAATGACTTCACTTTATCTACAACCTTCCTAGACACAGAATGTGTCAAGGGAGAATTGTCAGGGACACCCACAATGAGATGATGTGACAGTCATCTTGACCCCTTAATAACAATTGTTTTTTTCCCCTGAGTTTTAAATAAATATGGGAAGGGGGTTGGAAATCTGACAATTCCTGTTTCTTGAAAGGTAAGGCTGAGTTATCAACATGCGATGGGCCTGGGTGGTCCATTCCTTAGCCTGTTATGGTCAAGTACCACCCTCTTAGTGTGGGAACCCAGGGACATAAGCACAGTGGGTTGGAACCTGAAGAGCTGCTCTGACACTCCTGGCATGGAGGTAGGCCCTCTCACTCCTCTCTGAGCCCCCATCCACCCTCAAAGTGCCCTATAAGCCACAGCAGTCATCACAAACTTGGCAAGCAGGCCAAGCCAGGCTCCACTGAAGACACAGCCACACACACTAAGAGCCAGGAAAGTCATCTCCATCTCTCATCCTGATCCACATGGAGATAAAATCCCATAGACTCACTATCAGCTTTCAAGATAAAAGCTTCTAGCTTCAGATAAGTAGCCTCTTCCCCCATCGGACAACCATCTCAGAGTCAAATATGTACAAGGTCCTAAGCACATGTTTGAAGGATGTGGTCCCAGTTGTATTGCACTTATAACACATGGTAAAGTCTGAGACCTTACAGATTTTTAATGCCGTGGTAACAGCCAAGGTATTAGCATAGAGACTCCTAAGTCTTTCCTCAACAGCAGACAGAGGTCTGTTTGCTCAGTAGCCCCAGCTTTCAGGACATTATAAACAGCGTACTCAGAATGGTGTGACTATTGGAATCCTGTGTTCCAAGAAGAAGGAAAAGAACTGGCCAACATCAGAAAGAGCTGCCTCTCCTCTGCTCCAGTGGGAAATCCAAGAAAAGCAGAGCTGTAGGAAGGCATCTTGTTGCTACCCTTCTGTCACTCTGTGTCCCTCAGCATCCAGTCTTCCCATCACATCCTCTGATTGCATTTTTATCATGCATGGTTGAGGCCAAATACGTAAAGCCCAGTCTTTCAGCCATTTACAAAGTATCTGCTAGCTGAGGACATCTTTCCTCAGCTACAGGCACTGCTGCCAACAGCAGGAGCCCTCAAATGGTATTTTTACATTTGTTTGATGATCTGCCCATGATTAATGAGCGCATTTGGGTTTTGTTCTCCATCCCTGCAAATGGCACATGTCCACACAGGTTACCACGGGTGAGGGGAGGGTGAGAGGGATGTCAAAGGGATTAATTCCACAGGACTTTGACCCTTGTGAGGTTAAAAGACTTCAAATTGAAGTATGTTATTTGCGAAAATTAAAGGGAAAAAAAAAAAAGAAAGGAAGAAATGAGGAGGATTGAGGGAAGGAGGTGAGAGAGAGGCAAGTATGGCTATCTTGTTAGAACTGTATCTATGAAATACATGAAATCTGTTCTCTTTAAATTAATAAAAAAGACTTTTAGAAGACTTCAAATCAAATTCATGCACCTCTACCAGCTGTCACCCACCTCCATCCACGCTGTAACAGTCCATACTAGAATTCCTACAATCAACAAAATTTTGTGGGCTATCCCTTTAAAGATTTGCAACAGTTTAAAACCAGCTGGTTTCTGGTACAAGTCAGTCCTCAGAAAGCAACTCTCACTTCATCTACAAAGGACAAGGTCCAATGATTTGAATTTAAGAAAAAAAAGAACAAAGCAAAACAAAACCAGCTCTACCCAGATAAATTCAGACTCAGATTCAACTGTTGGTTTAAGAATGAGGGGTTGGGAGGTTTTAGAAGAAGCAGCCACAAGGCACTGACCCTAGCTGCTGAGTGTAAGTGGACTGCTAAAGCTAAACCTGGCTAGTCTGGATCTGGGACAAGGGGAAGGCAAACATGCCAAAAAAAAAAAAAAAAAAGGAATATAGTGAAGGGGCACAAAGTAGGTGCAGGGCTGGGCCCTAGGGTAGATCCAGCAGGGCTGATCCTCCATCCCAGGCTGAAGTGTCCTGCTCACCAAGGTAGCAGGTCCTTGACAGAGGGAGGAAACTGAGGCCCAAAGAAATCCATGCATTCTCTTCCCTTCTTTCTCTTTCTCACTCTTTATTTTCAAAAGAAAAGAATTATTTCTGTGCCTGAAAACTGTGACTGCAAGAGTTCCTCTGTATTAGAAAATAATCATTGATTTTAAGGATTTCAGGAATATCTGGAATCCCTAAAAGACCTTGGAATTGGCATGATCTGATTACAACCTCAGTGCTTAGGAAAAGCACTGAAAACATATCATTTCCACACAGTGGCTGAAGTTTCTTACCTTCCACTGAGAAGGCTCTATTCTTTAGTCTTACCTTAAGGAAAGCACCTACTCTGCACACCAATAACTGTGATGGCAGAGATGATGATGACGACACTAACAGCTATATGTGTTAAGAATTGTTTAAAGCACATACATGAGAGAACTTCAAAAGATTTATGGAAGGGGCCAGTGTTGTGGCACAGCCAGTTAAATCACTGCTGGCAAGCCAGCATCCCATATCAGAGTACCAGCTGAGTCTCAGCTGCTCTGCTTCCAAGACAGCTCCCAGCTAATGCACCTGGAAAAGCAGCAGATAATGGCCTAAGTACTTGGGCTCCTAACCCATGATGTGGGAGACCCAGATAGAGTTCCAGGCTCCTGATTTTGGCCTTGACCAGCTGTGGTTGTTCACGCCCCAAATGGGTAGAAGATCTCTCTTCTTCTCCCTGTCACTCTGTCTTTCAAATAAATACATGGATTTAAAAAAATAAAGAAAGAAAGAAAACAAGTTCATGGAAAATGTGTATTATCAAACAACTACACATGGATTTCAAAAAACTTTACAGCAAAATAAACTTATCTTTTATTTATTTAAAATTATTTGAGAGGGAGTGAGAAAGAGAAGAGAGGAGAGGAGGGGAAAGGAGGAAGGGGGGAAATGGGAGGAGAGGAGGGGAGCATGGCTGGAGCTGGGAACTTGAACTACATTAGCAGGAAGCTGGAATCAAGCCAGAGACAGGTGTCAAACTCAAGTCACTTCAATGTGGGAGGCATCTAAACTGTTAGGCTAAATGCCCTGATCCCTAAACTTATGTTTAAAAAATTTAAAAAAAAAAGATTTATTTATTTATTTCAAAGGCAGAGTTACAGAGAGGCAGAGGCAGAAAGAGAGATCTTCCATCCACTGGTTCACTTCCCCAAATGGCCACAATGGTGGGAGCTTGGAAGATTCAAAGCCAGGAACCAGAAGCTTCTTCTGGGTCTACCACATGGGAGCAGTGGTCCAAGTACTTGGGCCATCTTCTGCTGCTTTCCCAGACCATAGCACAGAGCTGGATCAGATGCAGAGCAGCCAAGTCTCAAATCAGTGCACATATGAGATGCTGGCACTGCAGGCAGCAGCCTTATGCCACAGCACCGGCCCCTAAACTTATCTTTTAATTCCATTAATTCCCATGGCTTACACAATCATATATATGCATCCTTCTCTTACTCAATTCTCATTGTGAATTACATACAGTTAAAAGCCTGACTTTACAAACTAAAAAAGAAGAAAGGAGATAAAATTTACGTAACTTGCCCAAAGTCACACAGTAAGTGATATAACTGACACTGGCTCCCAGGAAATCTATAATCACTAGACTATATAGCCTTCCCACTTAACTTTTACTATCATTTTAAGCCATTGCAATCCTAAGAGTAGTTAAAATTATCTGCAATTTACTGATGAAGGGGAAATAAAAGGAGTAAGGTTAGGGGCCAGTACTGTGGCATAATGGGTAAAGCTGCTGCCTCAGGTGCTGGCAACCTATATAGGCACCGGTTTGAGTCTCAGCTGCTCCATTTCTGAACCAGCTTCCTGCTAATGCACCTGGAAAACCAGTGGAAGATGGCCCAAGTGCTTGGGTTCCTTCACCCACATGGGAGACCTGGAAGAAGCTCCTAGCTCCAGCCTTTGGCTGTTGTGGCTTGCGCTTGCTCACTCGTTCTCTCTCTCTCTCCCCCTACCCCCACCCCTCACCCTCTCTCTCTGAATCTCTGCCTTTCAAGCAAATAAATAAATAACTTTTTTATTTAAAAAAAAAAAAAAAAAGAGAGAGAGAGAGCTAAGCTTAGATCATTTGTCCAGCTAGTAAACTAAAGGGCCAGGAGTCAAATCCAGCTATCTGATCTCCACATTCTATACTTTTTCACTTCCCCACACTCCAAGGTGGTTTCTTCAACCAACATGGGACATCTGTCCCCAGGACCAGAAGAGATGACAGGCGCTCCCAAGAACACACAGGATGGAAGAATCAAAAAGCAGGAATCAGCCGGTAAAGCTGCCACCTAGGATGCCAGCATCCCATATGGGCTCTGGTGCTTGTCCCAGCTACTCCACTTTTGATCAAACTCCCTGCAAATGGCTTGGGAAAAGCAGTGAAGGATGGCCCAAGTTCTTGGGCCCCTGCCACCCATGTGGGAGACCCAGATGAAGCTCCTGGCTCCTGGCTTCTGTCTGGCCCAACCCTGGCTGTTGCAGCCATTTGGGGAGTGAACCAGAGGATCGAAGACTCTCTCCATCCCTCCCTTCCTACTTCCCTCCTTCCCTTCCCTCCCTCTCCCTCTCCCTCTCTCTGCCCACCCCCGGGGTGTTTGGGGGGGGGGCGGGTGTTGGTGTGTGTGTGTCCCTCTCTTTCTATAACTATTTCAGATAAATAAATCTTGGAGGAGGAGGTGGAGGAGACAGGGCAGAAGGAGAAGGAAAAGAAGAAGAAGGAGGAAGAGGAATTAGCAGTCTGAAGGGAACTATCCTGCCAGGAGGAATCTGCTATCTGATGTCAACTTCATCACTCTAAAACAGAAACTGTATCCTGTCCTGTCCTGTTTAAAAACCATGCACACATACCAACCACTGTATTATGGATCCTGTCAGGGACTTCCAACCTCATCCTACTTTCCTGAGATACCCCACCCTCTGCTTTGGCTAGACTAGCCCCAGCCCAGCACCCACTTTCCACAAGCCCATTCTCCAGACTTGGGCCTTGGTTCCACGCCTGAATGCTCTCCTGCTCCTTTATCTAGCCACATTTCAGGAACCAGAGAGAGACCTGTTCCCCTCACAAAGTCCCTCCCCTTCTCTCATCCTTCCTGAGGTGTGCTGCAGTTCCAAACAATTTAATACTGACTCACAGCCACACAGTGTCGTATGCCATTGTTTCTGCTTCCCAGTGGAAAATTCCTCAGGGGAAAACCATGTGCAATGCTCAAGAGGCATAGATACCAGAAGGCCTCAGAGCATAGACTTGAGAGTTGGACTGAGACTGAATCTTGACTCTGCCACACACTCAGCTGCCCAATTCCTGGTTAACTTGCTCATAAATGGGGATAAAAACAGTGCCTACTTCACAGGGTATTTCTGAGGAGAGAATGCATTTCTAAAGTGCCACCCACAATGTCTGGCAAAAATGCTCAATAAATAATTCTTTCAATTATGTATCTGCCCACAGCCCAGACTAATGCTTGCTGAATGTGCAGCTGGAGCTCAATAAGTAGGTGCAATTAATTGATAGAAAATTATTGGAGATTTGGGATTATTTGCTAACAAAAAAAAGCAAGAAGGACTCCAAGAAAGTATTCCAAAGTATCAGAGTGGAATGGATAGTGGTGGAACAGGGAAAATAGGATCTACTGAAGAAATGAGATTTGTAAATACTTCCTGGGCACTGATATATGTAAGCATTCCAAGGGTTACAAAGGGTAGCTAAGACAAAGGTCCATATTCAAGGGCTCACAGTCTAGTTAAGAGGCCAAGACAATACATAGTAAAAGAGCAGAATGGCAACAAATACCAAGTGAATGGTATAGCCACAGATACTATTTTGCTGAGACTCCTTACCATCAACAATTTTTTAATCTTTATGTGGTATATTCCTTAATATTTACTCATTGAAAAGAATGCCTAATGAATAAAAGATACTATGAATTCAACATTTTCCTCTGAATTTGTATTTTGTTCATCACAACAGTATCTACGTATACTGAGGGAAAAAAAGTGGAGCACATATGTTTGAGAAATCATTTATTCAAACCCATGGTGTTTAATGAAATCTGCTCTATAGATCTGCAGGCCTGGCCACTGGGCACACACACACACAAACTTACTACCCACAATTGCCCCCAAGTAGCACAGACTCCACTAACAGCAGTTCAGGAAAGTAGAAGTTAGAGGACATGCTTCTAACAGAATCAATTTAATAAACATTTGATTAACTACATATTATAATAAAAAAAAAATCCTGAAAAAAACGGGTAAATAGATCCAGAAAGTTTCAAAGAGATTTTGAAGGCTTGAAGATCAAGTTTAACAGAGAGAAGAGGAAAGGAAAGAACAGGAGGGAACTAATGTGAGCAAAGGAGAAATGAGCAACAGAGTATGGAGGCCTGCCTTTGTGGAAATGTTAGGGGAAAAGAGAGAATAAGGAAGCGACCTTGGCACAAGATTTAGACCCATCATCCTAAGGGTTCCCAATTCTCAGAGGGCGAGTGGTGTGCAACCCAGGAGCTAGCATGCAGGAAGCATGGGTTCCAGCATTGCACGGATGCAGCCTTGAATCTGGGCTATGCCACCAACAGATCCTTGGGAAAGCAGACTTACTCACACTACATTCTCTCACAGTGAAACAGAGGAAGAATGGAGTATAATGATTTTGAGGTTAGGAACAAGTAGCCATTTTGTAGTGTTCAGGATAGTGTCTGGTGTCCAACAATGCACAAATATTCAACATATGTTATAAAAGAGGACTTGAAAATGTTTGCAGAAAATGAAATAAAAAGATAAATTTTTTGGTGAAAAAAATTTTTAAATCCACACAGATGGTAGAGTCTTCAAAAAGTTAATGGAAAAGGGTTACTATGAAAAAGACTACATATAGATTTAAAAAAAATTTCACATCAAAATAAACTTACCTTTTAATTCTATTTTCTACGAACTTTTTGAAGGATCCTTGCATTAGCACCATGACTACTAATAATCCATAAAGCAGAAAAGATTTGTTGCATGCCTTAGCTCAGCACTCCTCAAATAGGTATGACCATAAAACAGTTTTAAATTAAAATATATAAAAGGAATATTAAAGGAGCTCAAGAGATATTAGGTATGGTTAAATCTGCATGGGGTAACAAATTTTTAAATGCCCAGTGATTTAAAATTTATCATAATTTTTATTCACAAATAAAAAAGTTTCAATGGATAAACTACTTAGAAAATGTTCAGTTTTTAAAAACCAGTAAAATCCAATCATTTTATTAAGAAGTTTCTTGTTGTCAACAAAGTGAAGAGACAACCTACAGCACAGAAGAAAATATCTGAAAGCTATATATCTGAAAAGGGGTTAATATCCAGAAAATATAAGAAACTTTAAAAATTCAATAGCAAAACAAACAAAAAACTCCAAATAATCCAATTTAAAAATGGACAGTAGAATCTAAACAGACATTTCTCACAGGAAGATAGACAAATGGCCAACAGGTACATGAAAAACCTCTATATCACTGAATCATCAGGGAACTACATATCTAAACCACAATGAGATAACACCTCATTCTGATAAGATTCGGTATTAGCAAAGACAGATGATAACAAAGGTTGGTGAGGATGTGGAAAAAAGAATCTTTGTATACAGTTGGTGGATATGTAAATTAACAGCCATGTGGAAAACAGTATAGGGGTTCCTCAAAGAGCTAAGAATATAATTACCATTAATCCAGCAATCCCACTCCTGGGTATATATCCATCTGTCAAATAGATACCCACATTACCATGTTTACTGCAGCACAGTAGCCAAGAGATAGAAATAACCTAAGTATCCATCCACTGATGAATGAATAAAGAAAATGTGGTACACAAATCCAAAGGCATATTACTTAGCCATAAAAAAGGATGATATCTTGTCATCTGCAACCACATAGATGGAAGTGGAGGTCATTATGCTAAGTAAAATAAGATGACAAGCACAGAAAGATAAATATCACAAGGTCTTAATCATACATGGAACCTTTTGAAAAACAGGTGGCCTGACAGAAGTTAAAAATATAATGGTGTGTTGGGGCCGGCGCTATGGCGCACTAGGTTAATCCTCTGCCTGTGGCGTGGCATCCCATATGGGCACCGGTTCTAGTCCCAGTTGCTCCTCTTCCAGTCCAGCTCTCTGCTGTGACCTGGGAAGGCAGTGGAGGATGGCCCAAGTGCTTGGGCCCCTGCACCTGCATGGGAGACCGGGAGGAAGCACCTGGCTCCTGGCTTTGGATCGGCGCAGCTCCGACCGTTTGGCCACTTGAGGAGTGAATCAACAGAAGGAAGACCTTTCTTTCTGTCTCTCTTTCTCTCACTGTCTATAACTCTGCATGTCAAATAAATAAAATAAAATCTTTTGAAAAATATATATAATGGTGTGGAGCAGGCACAGTGAGTTAAGCTGCTGCTTGTGACTCCAGCACCTTATATCAGAGCCCTGGTTTAAGTCATGGCTCCTCTGCTTTGTATTCAGCTCCCTGTTAATGCTCCCGAGAAAGCAGCAGAAGATGGCCTGAGTACCTGAGCTCCTGCCACCAATGTTGGAGACATGGATGGAGTTCCAGGCTCCCGACTTCAGCCTGGCCCAGCCCTGGCTGTTGCAGCCATTTTGGGGGAATGAACTAGCAGATGGAAGATCTCTGACTTAGTCTCCCCATCTCTAACTCAGCGTTTCAGATAAATCTTTTTTTAAAAAAATAATATATGCACATATATTTGTGTGTGTGTATGTACCTATATGTACTTATATGGTGGTTACCAGAAGCAGAGAAGGGAAGTGGGGAGGGAAGGTTGGGGAAAGGCTGACTGACAGGTACCAGGCCACTGCTAGACAGCAGTAAGATGTTCTGGAGTTCTATTGCACAGTAGAGTGACTACAGATAATGTTAATATACTGTACAAACCTCTATTTAAAAAACTAGAAGATAGGATTTTAGGTGTTTTCACATTAAAACAAATGTTAAATGCTTAAAGGGATAAATACATACACACTAATTGGACATTACATAATGTATACATGTAATGAAACATCACAGTAGTACCCCACGAACATGTATAATTTAAAAAAAAAACAAATAAAAATTGTAAAATTAAAACATAAATTATACAGCCTGAGAAGACAGTTGGACTTGGCTCCTCTTCCTACCACCCCCAGTTTAAGACTATTTAAAGCACCTATTCTGTGCTAGGAATATTACACAGAGGAATGGGCCTACTTGGAATGAGGAGGAGACATGGACAGGAAGAAGCAGTGAAGGGAAAATGATCAAATTTTGCTTCTGAGTTTGGATTTCTAAAATGTATATTCAAATTAGTGTTGAAATATTATCCTTTGTAAGAAGCCAATAAGCTGACCTACCACTGTAATAAAACAGACATGGTTCTGACCCTGGCTGACTCTCCAAGCATTCCCTGGTCAGTGGGACCTGGTGAGGAGAAGGCAGGTCCTCCAGGCATGGCTCCGTGGCTATTTAACTACTTCTTCAAGGAAGCCCAGATTTGAACCTTGGTGTCCACCCTTAGCTTGCACTGGGCAACGTGAGCGGTGGCTGGCAAAGGAGAACCCCACCTGGCCCCGATTCTTGCCCAACTGAAGACAGCAGTAGCAAGGCTACTGAGTTGCCTGAGGGACAGAAAGCAGGGCAAAGGTGAGAGGCTCAGGGAAAGCAAGGTTCCAGGACAGTCACCCAGGGGACTGCCCTGCTGTTGTCTGCAGCTCCTCATGCTGTGGACAGTCGCTCAAAGTGTTTCTCTACTATGCTCTGTGCCACTGTGCCAGCAGGGAGAGCCAATCCAGCTACCCTTTCGTCTGCGAGCCCTGGCAACCCCAGCAGCAGCAGAAGTCAAGCCCAGGGCAGAGGAGTGGACTAGGGAAAGTCTGATTAATAATTACATGCTGACCTAACACAGCGCCTCCTTCATCCCTCTCCAGCTGCCATACACATTACCTCACTGGGCCCCAAAGTTCTTTAAACACTGTCACAGGCAAGTCACAGATTGTATCCTCGTGCACGAGGCAAGTCCTCTTTAAGCATACAAGAGAATCATACTCCTCACAGCGATCAGTAACCCACTGAGTCAGCAGAGAGGAGACCAAACCGGCCTCTCCTAGCTCTTCTGGCAGGCGGTGTAGGCTGCTTCTCAAGAATGGGCATGGGAGTTTAGGAAAAAGTGAGTATCTCAAAGATCCCAAAATAAGTGTCTAGAATTCCTCAGAGCAGAATAATAGTCCTGCCTCACCCTCCTCACAGATCCAGAATCCAAGCTATCTTAAGTCATTTCTAGGATAGCCTAAAAAGGAATAGACAGCAGAGGAAAAAGGAATAAAGGAGAAAAAGCACATGGATTTTGCCTTGGGCTGAAGAAACTTCAGTTGAAGTCAAGAGGGCTGCCGGTGCTTCTACAAAGCTTCTTTCCTGCAGATCAACTACTGCAGCACAATCCGCAGGGTAGATCACCAACCAGGCCATGCTTTTCCCTTGCCGCTAAAGCCTCATATGTATGTTTTTACAGATTCACTCATTTAGCTTTCACTCTGGGCCTGCCAAGTACCAGGTGTGATGCTGTGTCTGAGCACAGAATGTGAACATGACCCAAAACAGAATATGGTGGACACATCCATTAGCATAAAAATGTTGATGCATAAGTAGACAAGATGGCAGAACATATGAGAAATTATTGACGGCAGGTGTTGGCACAGCAGGTAAGACATTGGAGGTCCACATCCTATATCAGAGTGCCTGGTTCCTGTACCAGCCCTTCTAGTTAGGATACAGCTTCTTGCTAATAGGCACCCTGGGAAGCAGCAGTGATGGCTCAAGTATGTGAGTCCCTGCCACTTACATGGTGGACCTGGATTGAGTTCCCAGCTCCCAGTTTTGACCCCTTCCTTCTCGGCCTCCAGCAGTCATGGGCATTTGAGGGAGTAAATCAGGAGATAGGAGCTCTCCCTCTCTCTCTTAAATTAAAAAAGAAGAAGAAAGAAAAAGAAAAAAACTTATAATCTAGTTTGTGGAAAAAAAAGAAATCAGACTACCCCACCACTTGCCAATCAAGGAAACAACAACAAAACACTTGAGACAAGAAAATACACATACTCAAATGAATGCTTAAATCACCCAGTTCACTGGAAGGGGAAATAATACAGGTTTCCCAGGGAGCACAGGACTCCAGTTGGAGGCTGAAGTCTAGGGAGAATTTTGCTGAGCCACCTGGAGGAGGCTCCAGCCTTGCAGGAGGCTGTGAACAAAAATGTGAATAGGAACAGCAAGGTGCATTCAGAAGCATGCATACCACTGTAAAACACACAGCAGTGTGTTCCAGAGGCAGCTCCCAACTGCTCCTCCCATACGCCAGGGCCTGGACTGCTCTTCTGGCTGGCAGGCTCCGTGGAGAGTAGAAGGAAAGCAAAAAAGACTAAGTGCCCAAGAAGAGAAGGAGGGGTAGAGAGCTAAGGATCTCATTCACTGGGATAAAACACTAAATTCCAAGAAGGAAGAAAAGTGGGAAGGAAGAAAAGGGGGAGGGGGGGATATCCAAGTTGTTGTAGTATTATGCAACCAAAATTCCATGCATAAGCCAGGAAATTCAAAGGTCACAGTTCCCACAGCAACTGTAACTTTACCCGGTGGGGTATGTGGTCTTTGGCACTGCCAGACCCAAAGCAACCTACCCGATCCAGCACTTGGCAGCCCACGCCACCACATACCTGCTGCTCAGCCACCCCGTGCTCCTGCCTTGTACACGCCTGGCCTTCTGTGCCCATGCTGTGCTTGCAGCTCACCTGGCTGCCCACATTAGGCTGGCCTTTTTTTTTTTTTTTTTTTTTTTATTTTGAAAGTCAGAAAGAGGGAGAGACAGAGAGAGAGAAAGCTTTCATCTACTAGTCCACTCTCCAAATAGTTATAATAGCCAGTGCTGGGCCAGACTGAAGCCAGGAGCTTCAACCATGTGGGTGGCAGGGGCCCAAACACTACTGTTGCTTTCCCCAGGCCATTAGCAGGAAGCTGGATCAGAAATGGAGCGGCCAGGACACAAACTGGCAACCATATGGGTTGCTGACATTGCAAGTGGCAGCTTAACCTGCTGTATCACAATGCTGGCCCCTAGGCTGGATTCTTGTTGGCAGAGCTTCACCCTGATTCCAAGCCTGACTCCTATGGGCCTTTCATGTTAACTTCTCTATGTGACTGGGTGAATATGAGAGCAAGGAGGAGAGTGTGTTCTTGTGGGTAAAGGGGTTGCTGCCTTCTTTGTTCTTTCATATCTTGTAGCATCCCAACACTGGCCAAGCCTCACCAAGCAGAAAAAAGGAATGTGGGGTGGGGTGGGGGAGCAGAGGTGGGAGAACACAGCTTCAAAGGACAGCAACAAAAAAGTGAAAAGACAATCCACCAAATGGGATTAGATTTTTTGCAAATCATGGACATGGTAAGGGACTTGTTTCTAGAGAATACATAACTGAGCACATACAGATCCTGCACTCACCTTTTTGAAAGAAAAATTTTTAAAGATTTATTTATTTGAAAGGCAGAGTAACAGAGGGAGAGGGAGAGACGAAGAAAGAAACAGATCTCTATCTATTTACTCCTCGAATGGACACAGTGGGCCAAGGCTAGGCCAGGTAGAAGCCAGGAGCCTGGAACTCCACCCAGGTCTCCTACATGGGTGGCAGCAGTCCAGGCACTTGGGCCATCATGCACTGCTTTTCCAGGTGCATTGGCAGGGAGCTGGATTGGAAGCAGAGCAGCCAAGACTGAAACCAACACTCTAACATGGGATGCCAGTGTCTCAAGTGGCACTTTAACCCACTACACTACAGTGCCAGCCCCCCTGCACCCATTTTGAGGCACACAGTGGAACGAGTGATAGTGGAAGATGGAATAGAAAGTGATGGCAGTGAGTCATCCGTCCATCCGTGTTCCCCAACCTGGGGTGGCAATGAGAGTATGGGTATATCTGCCTGTGGTGCAGGGAAAACCAACAGGTGCCTGCCTTAGAAACGTGACTATAGGCCCTTTTTAGAAGATAAGCCCCTGACATTCTCTTTCTTTTTATCTCAACAGAAAACTTTAGACTCTCCCAGGAAAAGGCTTATGTCCTAGAAATCTTCCCTTTCTCTGGGCCAAGGCTTATGTCAGTAGCTGAAATTATAGGCGCAAGGCAAAAAAAAAAAAAAAAAAAAAAAAAAAAAAAGGTATTCCTTTTACTTTGGCTTCCAAGGTAAATGCAGATAAGGATAGCAACAAGGCAGCTAAGAAAAAAGTCCAGCTCCCATGAGTTGTATACAACCAGCTCTACCACTGAGCATCTGTCTGACTCTGAGCATGGCCCTCAACCATGCTAATAAAACATAACTGCTAAAAGACTTAATAGACAAGACACATATGAACCTTTGCTACTGGACCTAACACACAGAAAGCACTCAAAAATTGGGAAGTATTAGTATGGCATCATGTTTTCCAAAAGCATTGCTATCCAACCTGATTACCAACTTCACTGTAAGAGCTGTTTCCACATTAATAGTTGTTCATAACAACAAGAGTAGAGCCTAAACATTTTTTTAAACATTTATTTATTTACTTGAAAGGCAGAGTAACACAGAGAGAAAGCAGGAAAGATATATATAGAGATTTTTCCACTCACGGTTTACCCCTCAAATGGTCACTACAGCCAGGCCTGGCCCAGGAGCCCCAACCTGATCTCCCACATGAATGGCAGGGGCTCATGTATACTTGAACCATCTTCGGCTGCTTTCTCAGGAGCATCAGCAGGAAGCCAGATTGGAAGCAGAAAGCTAGGACTTGAACTAGCACCTGATAGGGGTTGCTGGCACCACAGGTGGCACTTAACCCATTTCACTACAACACTGGCCCCAGCACCTAACATTTAATATGTGCTTACTAAGCAATGAGCATTGTTTTATGTGCTGTTCTTTTGAACTTTATACATAAGATTTCACTTAATCCTCACAATAAATCATGAGATAATGATTTTTATCCACATTTTATAAAGAAACAGAAATTTAGCAATTTATTCAAGGTCACACAGTTACTAAGTAGTACAGGATGGAAATGAACCAAAGTAGTCTGGCTCTAAGGACCCTCACACTTAACCAAATCCAAAGTATGAAAATATGTCCTTGGCAGACACAAACTAGGCAAAAGGAACTAAAGGATCACAGATTGTAAAACCATTCTAAGGGTGACTTCTCTGAAAGAACTATCAGTCTCATGTTGCCCTTGCGATCACAATGGCATATAGAAATGGTCCCAAGCTCCACAGAAGAGAAAGGCCAGAACAAACCAAGATGCCATTCTCATCCACTATCATCTACTTGATCAGATGCAGTTCCATTCAAAATGGCAATATAGAAACATGCTTCATGCTTCACTTAAAAATTACTTTGCTAGCACTGGCCTCAGATTCAGCCCTTAAGGCATTCGGATCTGGCTAAAAAGCCCATGAGAGTATTTCAGGCATGGAAAGCCAAGACACTCTGGTAAAAAACAAACAAACAAACAAACAAAAACTAAATGAAAGATCTGTGTGAATGAGATCCCAGTGGAAAGTATGGGCCATCAAAGAAGGAGGTACCTTTCTCTGAAGGGAGGACAGAACTTCCATTTTGATTATGGCCTTGTCTAAATAAGATCGGAGTTAGCAAACTCAAAAGGCTTCCATAGGCTTGGCAGCTCATGACAAGAGCCTAGGGTGATTACTGACATCATAAATAAGAGTGTCAATTGTTAAATCAACAACAGGAGTCACTGTGCACTTACTCCCCATGTAGGATCTCTGTCCTTAATGTGTTGTACTATGTGAATTAATGGCATAACTAGTACTCAAACAGTACTGTATACTTTGTGTTTCTGTGTGGGTGCAAACTGTTGAAATCTTTACTTAGTATATACTAAATTGATCTTCTGTATATAAAGATAATTGAAAATGTATCTTGATGTGAATGGGATGGGAGAGGGAATGGGAGATGGGATGGTTGCGATTGGGAGGGAGGTTATGGGGGAAAAAAGCCGCTATAATCCAAAAGTTGTACTTTGGAAATTTATATTTATTAAATAAAAGTTAAAAAAAAAATTACTTTCTAGGAGTGAGGCTTTGGCCCAACAGTTAAGACATCAACCTGTCTCCAATATGGGAGTGCCTAGGATCAATACCTACCTCTGGATCCTGATTCAAGCTCCCTGCTAATGTACTTGGGAAAGCAACAGAACATGACCTGAGTACTGGGGTCCCAGCCACCCATGTGGGAGACCTAAATGGAGTACCAGGCTCCTAACTTCAGCTTGGCCCAGCCTCGGCCAATGCAACCATTTGAGGAGTGAACCAGTGGATGGAGGATCTCTTTCTCTGTCTCTCCCTCTCTCTCTGTCACACTACCTTCCAAATAAATAAATCAATCTTAAAAAAAAAAAAAAAAAGTGCTATGTGGCTAAAAGAAGGCAGCAAATAGGACAGTCAATAGAACATTATTATACAAGTGAAATGTTTTATTTCTTTTTAATCTTGCCTGAGCAGTTTAGCAAGAAGGTGGACTGCTAAAATATGTTGTAGGGATTAGAGTAGAGAATAGTTTAAATTTTTATTCTGGCAACTTCTCCACATAACCCAGATGTAGTTCTTTATTAAATTTAATGTGTTACACTAGCATAAAGAGAGCTGAAAATTTCATTAGATAACATAAGGGAGTTAAGATTACAACGGGAACCAACAATGCTCCATTTTCCTGACTGCACTTAAATACAATCTCAATACACTTGATCCAACTTTCAGCTATTCCCTGAAGACTGGCCCCCCCATATGTCCAATAGTAACCAGTTTATTTTTTTTTTTAACCAGCATCATGGTGAATAAAATTGTTATAAGGAGCTTTTGCAACCTAGCCTCTGCTTTCATAGGGGTTTAAGTTTCTAAAAACTAAAACAAAGTCAACCAACATAAAAATGAGCATTAAATATTATGAGACTCTAAGAGATCAGTCAGCTCTAGAGACTCATTAAATATAACGGAAACACCTGAAAGTATAGTAATCTGACATCTAAATCTAAGTTTACTCAAAAAGAACTGAGGGAAAATTTTACTTCATCCAAATTAAAAATTTGCATGCTTCAAAGCAGAAAGTAAAAAGACAACCCATATGATAGGAGGAAATCATATATCTAATCTACGATGATACATATATTGAATTGTATTTCCAACAGTATATTGTATCCAGAACATATAAAGAACAACTACAACTCAATAAAAATGTAACCCAATCTTTAACTGGTCAAAAGATTTGAACAGACATCTCCCCAATGAAAATACACAAAAGGCCATTAAGCACATGAAAATATACTTAGCATTATTAATCACCAGGGAAATGCAAACCAAAAACCACAATGAACGGTCAATACCCCCTAGGAAGGTTATACTCAAGATGGACAATAACAAATGCTGCTGAGAATATAGGAAAACTAGAACACCCCTACACTGCTG
Organism: Lepus europaeus; assembly: GCF_033115175.1. Lineage (NCBI taxonomy): Eukaryota > Metazoa > Chordata > Mammalia > Lagomorpha > Leporidae > Lepus > Lepus europaeus. The sequence continues at coordinate 85,580,485 of NC_084832.1, forward strand.
CTGGGAATGTGAAACAGTGCAACTACCTTGGAAAACAATTTGTTAAACTGAGTTCCCAAATGACCCAACAATTTCACCCCTAGGTGGATCTCCAACAGAAACGAAAACATTTGCCCACATAAAAACTTGTACAACCAAGTTCACAGCAGCATCATTTCCAAGTAATCCAAAAGTGCTAACAACCAAATGTCTATTGATTGCTGAATGGAGAAAGAAAATGTAGTAAATCCATACAATGGAATGTTATTCAGCCATACGAGGAAATGAAGCACTCAGCCATGCTACAACATGGATGAAATCTGATGATATTAGGCTAAGTTAAAGAAGCCAATCACAAAAGGAAAGTATTGTGCAGTTCCAGAATGGCATGTGAAATGTCCAGAATAGCACATCTAGAGACAGGAAGTAAATGAGCAGTTGCTTGGAGATAGGGGGAGGGGTCTTTGGGAGATGAGAAAAATGTTCTAAAATTGATTGTAGTGATGGTTGCACAACTTTAATAATATTAAACATCATTGAATTGTGCCATCGAAATGAATAAACTGCATGGTAAGTGGATTATATAATAAAGCTACTTTTAAAAACCTGAGGGGGGTCAGTGTTGTGGAATAGTAGGTTAAGCCCACATCCCAAATGGGTGCCAATTTAGGTCCTGGCTGCTCCATTTCCAATCCAGCTCCCTGGTAATGCTCCTAGGAAAGCAGTAAGAGATGGCCCAAGTGCTCAGGCCCCTGCACCCACGTGGGAGACCTAGAAGAAGCTGCTGACTGCCGGCTTTGGATCAGCCCAGCTCCGGCCCTTGCAGTCATTTTGGGAGTAAACCAAAGAATACAAGACCTCTCTATCTCTCCTTCTCTCTATAACTCCATCTCTCAAATAAATAAATAAATCTTAAAAAAAAAAAAAAAAAACCTGAGGGCAGTAACCATGTCTCATTCATGTAACACTGTATTCTCATAAGTTAACACAGGGCCTGGTATACAGGAGATATTCAATAAGTGTTAGTAAAACAGAGTACAGGTATTGATCTTTTCACTAAAGATTTCATTAAGAATTCCCCCACTGTATTCAGTGACTCCTGAAGGATGCTCACCAACTAGAGGAGACCGGAGCCCCACTACAGCACCTTCTCCCAGCCTAGCACACAGTCTACTTACTCCCCCACAAACTCTGGGACCATCTTCTATGTCTAAAGTCTTTTCTTAGCTTGGATGCTAGGAGACTTTGTTGGTGGGTATAACAAAACAGTTTCCAAAAACACATCTGAGCTCATGAGGTACGGGGGAAAGCATGGAATTGGCCCATCAAGGGGTGTCTGGCTAGAGGTAGAATTAACATTGATGAAGTAATCACATATGTCAGGGCAGTAAATGATGGACATATATTAGAAAATAAAAACTTGGGACTTACTGTCAAAAGTGGGATACTCTTCTGGGGCCCCTAAGTAAATTACTGCAAACTACTATGCTGCCTTGTCCATTCGGCCTTCCCCACACTGCCATCAGAATCAATGGCTTCCTCCACAGCACTGGTGCAGATCTGCCATCTATTACTGTTGGCTGCACACACGTCTGGCTCTCCCACCGTGTAAGACACTCCTAGAGGGCACAGAAAATGCTCACAATTGATGGCTCGTTGAGAGCCATTAGCTAAGTCCTGCACACAGTAAGCAGACAATTTATACTTGTTGAATTTAAGCATTCCCTTCACACAAAAAAATCATTACTTTGACACCTCTTTTGGAAGCCTTTTAGTGTCTGTGGCCACCTGCCTGAAGGTAGAATCTTTAGTTTGTTTACATGACTTTCACATGACCTACAAGCCCCACGCTCTTTCGCTCACACCCACCTTCTTTTCCAGAACTCCTGCCGCTGGCCCTCTTATCACTATACTGCAGCACATGAGTTGCCCATCTGTCTCTCCAGCCTGCACGCCTCACCCAGATGTGGGTCCACTTGCCAGTCACCTTCTTCTTGACTCAGCTATCACCTCTCTGATTTGCCCCTCCAACCCAGAGTAAAGACTCTGTCATATACTCTCCCTGACCCCATACTAGTCCTTCCTCAGTGCCTTTCACAGACCTGTATCTGCGTTTATCTGTTTATCTCCCACCCATACAGATGCGGCGAACTCCCTGAAGGTTCCCAGTGTGATGCCATGTGACACAGACTTAACATCTGGTCTCCAAAAACATGTGTGTATACATGTGCATATATTTATTATCAAGTTTACTGATGTAAAAGCGATAGAGTACACACTGGTAACAAACTACAGCAACAAGCATACTGTAATATGCCATGATAACATAATCAATGATAAATATACAATACTCTGTATTGTAAATACCAATTGATTCTCACTGGACATTTTCATAGACTTTTGTCTCTTTTTTTTTGGTCTCATATCTGTGGCCAACTTATGGATGCAATTGACAAACAAGTTGTTAGCTGATATTTTCATTGATTTGAAGGAAAAAAAATGAAACAAGGAAGATATGCATAAAACATGATATGAGCAACTTAATTAATGCACCAAAAGCCCATCACTGATATAAACAACTTCTTTCCCGAATCAGACACTAGTTTCCAACCACTAGAAGAATACACATTAAAATTATTACTTTCTAAAAATTTTCTTGAGAAGCACAGAAACAGAGAGACAGCAAGTTCCCATCTGCTCTTTTACTCTCCAAATGCCTGCTCAACAGAATAGAGCTGGGCCAAAGCTGGGAACTAGGAACTCAATCCAGGTCTCTGCTGTGGGAGGCAGGAACCCAATTTCTTGAGCCAGTGCCTCCCTGAGTCTGCATGAGCATAAAACTGGAGTCAGGCACTCGAGATGGGAATCAAAACCAGATTCTCCAACGTGGAATGCAAGCATCTTCACTACTAGGCTAAATACCTGCCCCTCTATCATTTTTGGACAACGAACAAAACAACAAATCAAGCTCTGATTTGTAGCATTTGCAGACTTCTGTGGAGGAAATTCTTCCACCATGGCTCCTGTCAAGCCCCTAACTTGACATCGGAATGCACAGTTGGGAAGAGATGAACCATAGCATATTACTATGTGAACAATAATTCCCTTATATAGATACAGTGGGTGTAACAGCATATGTAATGCTAAAATAATGATATGATGAGTTGTTCTTATCACCCTTGTCTTTAATATAATTTACTTAATTGTAATAATGGCTGTATTCAACAACCAACTTGCAAAATTCCTTGAAAATTTAACAACAGAGTAGGAGCTGGCTCTAGCAGGCCATGTTCATTACCAGTATGCCCAGTGTTCAGAACACAAAGGTGCTCAAGTCATATTTGTGAAAACAAAGTACCATCCTATACTTAAATTTCTGCTAAGAGTATATTATTCCATAGGGAAATAAAACTTCTACAGCTGGGAATTTTGAAAGCTAGAAGGAATAGTATAATCTTCCATATAACATATTATTGTCTTTTTAAAAGAGGTGTGTGTCTTTTTTTTAAATACCTAGCATATTCTCAAATATAAGATATCTTCTTTAAAGAGTTCTCCTTGAGGTACTTCTTCCACCAAAATATGTAGATAGCTGGAAGTGATTTTTAAATCCCTCAACAGTCTTATCTGGCTTAGGACCATGGGTGCCACTATTCACAGAGTATTCTTAAAGCTTGTGAGTCCTGGCTTTGGGTCTAGAGAAAACAGGGCCCAGTAAGTACCTCCAGGCCCCAGAGGGCACTGGGCTGGTAATGAGAATGCTGGGAACCCATCTGCTCCCTGTGCCACCTGTAGCTCAGTCTGGGACAACTCTTCCTCATTCTTTTCCCTTCAATCTTCACACCTCTCCCAGTTTCACCATGGATCCTCCCTGCCCCCTAGGCTGGTTGTAGTCTTTCACTTCCTACCAGCTTCCTCACAGTTGTTAAGAAACAAGTTTCTTTTTTTATTTTTAAAAATGTATTTATTTATTTTTAAAATCAGAGTTACAGAGAGAGAGGAGAAGCAGAGAGAGAGAGAGAAAGAGAGAGAGAGAGAGGTCTTCCATCCAATGGTTCATACCCCAATTGGCCGCAACAGCTGGAGCTGCACCGATCCAAAGCCAGGAGCCAGGAGCTTCTTCCGGGTCTCCACGTGGGTGCAGGGGCCCAAGGACTTGGGCCATCTTCTACTGCCTTGGTTGTTGTCACTAATGACTCCCAAATCCATATGGGCCTACCTGCATGCTCACTTCTACCACTTATCTTCATGACAAAAATCTAAAGTACTTCACCCAGTTATTGACGACTTCAAAGTCCTCACATTCACACTATGTATCCCAAAGCTCAAGCCTTCCATAAAGGCGAACATATCATTTCCACTACTGTAAGAATGCAGGGAGAGACTATATCCACATCAGCTAGGATCTGGTGGAACTTTATCTTCTGTAGGTTGTAACATGAATAAAAGGGGGAGGAGATGTTTTATTTTCCCAAGCATAAATTTAAGGCTGAATTGGCCGTTTTAGATTACAGGAGGCTGTCCTGCCCCAGAAGGCGGTACTGTTACAAAACCTTTTTCCTCTCTTCCTCTTCCTTTCCCTCACCCTATCCTAGGCGGTGCATACCCAAAACTCCACTCGCTGTTACTGGACCCACATCTTCTTTCCCATCTCTGTTCACTACATGGTCCTCATCAGCCATGGTGGAAACCATTCCCTCCAGGCCTCCAGTCCACCTTCCCCAAATACTTTGCACATAAGGCCACTTCCTTATGTAAGGACTACATTGAGTCTTTCTATCAAAATCACAAAGAATATTCCTGCTCCTGGCAATAAACACTGAAGGGCTTAGTTACCAAGGGGTACAATGTCTTTAACTGGGTCACAAATGGTTCTGGAAAAACAATCCAAAGAGAAGAAACAAATGGGGCAAAATGCAAACAACTGACTCTGAGTGAAGGGTAAACAGGAGTTCCTTGCTCTATTCTCACACTTCTCTAACGTTATCAAAAAACAAGTCCAAACCCTCATCTTAGCACTGAAGTTTGACAAAAAACAGCTCCTACTTATGAACCACTCCAGGCAGGCTGCTCTGCAGTGGTTACAGCTCAATGCAACATTTTGTTTTTGTCCCTCTCTCTACACCTAGACTCAGGATTTCCCCTGCTCCTCCCTACCAATCCACTTCCTTCACTGCCCTGAGAGCCAGCTCCTGACTCACTTCTTCCAGGGATGCCAAGGAAGGAAAAGAACTCATATTTACTGACCATCTGCTACCAGCCAGGCTGACGATACCGTGCTTAGTGTTTGTTGTGCATTCTTTCATCTAGTTTGCTATTACTTCCACTAAGAAGGCATTATTAGCCCAAGACTCAGTGATACTAACACGGTCCAAAAGTACACAACCATGAAGTACAAGGCTGGAATGGGAACTCAGATCGACTCTGCGGGACTATACCTCACTGATTCCGGATGCCTTTCCACAACAACTCAGCCCACAGCCCATCCACTCAACACATCCTCACTGCCTGTTTGTTTCAGGCCCTGTTCAGAGTGCCAGGGATCTGTTACAGGACAGAACAGATAAAGCTCTCTGACCTCATGAACGTGCAATTTAGTTGGAAGAAACAAGACAACAAAAGCTGTATTTATCAAATACTTACATTGGGCTTACTTCATGCCAGGTGTTATGGAATGCATTTTATAAATATTAATTCATAAGATTCTGTTGGTTAGGTATTATTCTTACAAATGGAAAACAAAGACCACAGGGGTTAAATAATCTATGCAAGGCCACACAGGTAGTAAATAGTGAAATTAGGGCGGAAACACAGGAAGTCTAGCTCTAGAGCCAAGCCTATGATGCCGCAACACACCTACGTAAATGACAAGGCATGCTCTTAAAACATGAAAATGTAAAGCAGGGTAAAAGGCACCTGAAGTACTGGAAGGAGAAATTTTAATCTGAGGAGCATGAAGTTTCATGGAGAAGGTAACATCTGAGCCAAGACATGCAAGGGCTAGGGGACTGACTATGCAATATCTACGGTGATTGTTTCTGGCAGAGTAGAGAGTCTGTGCAAAGGCCCCAAGGCAGGGGATATACCTGGAATGTATGGGGAACAGATCAGAAAGCCTGAGCAGAAAGATCGAGGGGACAGCAATGCAGCACAATTCTCATATGTAGTCTGCACCTGACTTTCTACATCTTCCTGGTGTGCACTAGCTGCTCTTTTGTAATTTATCTTGATATACAAAGTGAATTGTGAACTCTGAGAACAGATCTGTGACCTCTACTCCCTTGTCTGTCCCTGGCATTTCTTGGTTGATGTCTGCTGGATCTGTCTGCTTTGCTTTGTAGATTCCATGAATATCATGGTCCAAGAGGATGAGCAGTTCCTGTCCTACAACTTTTTAAAATTTTTCATTTTCATCTTATGTGAAAAGCAGAGAGACAGGGATCAATCTTTCATCTGCTGGCTTACTTCCCAAATGCCCCAAACAGCAAAGGTTGGGCCAGGATGAATCCAGGAGACTGGAACTCAATTCAGGTCTCCAGTGTGGTGGCAGGGACCCAAGTACCTCTCATGGTGCACACACATCAGCAGGAAGTTGGATCAGAAGTTGGATCAGGGCCAGACTCCAACCCAGGCTCTTCAATATGGGAGGCAGAAGCTCCAAGTGGCATCTTTTTTTTAATTTTTATTTTTTAAATTTTTTATTGACAGAGTTATAGACAAGAGAGACAGTCAGAGAGAAAGGTCTTCCTTCCGTTGGTTCACCCCCCAAATGGCAGCTACAATCGGTGCTGTGCCGATCCGAAGCCAGGAGCCAGATGCTTCCTCCTGATCTCCCATGCGAGTGCAGGGCCCAAGCACTTGGGCCATCCTCCACTGCCTTCCCAGGCCACAGCAGAGAGGTGGACTGGAAGAGGAGCAACCAGGACTAGAACTCGGCACCTATATGGGTTGCCAGCGCCACAGGTGGAGGATTAACCAAGTGAGCCACAGCGCCGGCCCCTCCAAGTGGCATCTTAAATCACTGTGCCAAAGGGCCACCCCTCATATGACTTTCAAGATCTCTGCCCACTGGTCCTCCAACCCTAGTGGGAGGACTCCTCAGGAAGTGTTAAGGAAACAGCAATACATAAACAGTGCTTGCATTCTGTTTCAAGGTATGCTTGCCTAATTTCACACTCAGACTTTACCCTCAGCACACCTTTAAATTGGTCGACAGCCAACATCTCTACCCAACAAACAGCAAGACTGACCCAGAACCACTAAATGTCTCTGCCAAGCCCAAGGTTTCCTTATCTAAGCTAGGAGATTAGGAAAGCAGAGATGACTCCCACTTCTTCCTCCTCTGCAACCTTCCCAGCCATTGTCATGCCTAGCAATACACCTTATGGACTAAAGACAAAGAAGTCACTTAACTCCTGGAATTCAGTCCTGTATCACAAGACTGGACTGTTAAAGGAGCAGTAATACACGAACACAGTGTAGGGTCCCAGTGACAGCTACAGGCTTCAGCCAAAGCCTAGATACCCAATGAAGTCACAGAGAATTTAGTTCAGTGCAGTAAGTCACCCAGTTATCATGTGCAGTATCTGGATTCATTCTCCTTAGTTCCCACTGAGCTAAGCAAGCTGCTCATAAGGAATTACGGAATATGCATTAGACACCTCCCCATTTCTGGTTTTACTCCCATTAAAGTAGCAAAAAGAAAGTCCATTTGGGAGCTAAATCAGAAATGGTATGTTTTTCCTCTGGTTTAATTTCCAAAATAAATTACTCCAATTTATTTATAAATTATTTTCCAGATCAAGCCTGGGGGAAAAAAATCCAAACTCAAAGAACCCTTTCCCACAGCTGAGACAAAATGCAGGAGAGGGTAAAAGAGAAAATGTGCGTGTAACTCTGAGATAGCAGTGCTGTGGCTGTGCTCTGTCTGGGAGATTACTTTCCTCAGGAAGGTGGTGGAAGAGCAGGAGCTATGTGCAGTAAAACACCACAGCTGCCCTCTGGCAGCTTGGCAGCTTGGCAGCTTGGCACTACGGGTCATTTGTCAGCCGTGGGGCTCCTCCTTTCAGGCAATTGAAAGTCTTGCCCCACTGAGCAGCCCCAGTATGGGTGCTGGAGAATCACTGCCAGGGCCTGTAGGCTCCAGAGACAGACAAGTATTGCCTACCTGTGTGACGTAACATCTTTTGCATCACCAATGACATACAGCAGGTAATATACAGGTAACAGCTATTGGCTGGATGCTGGCTTCAAAAAAATTAGATACTAGAGTTGTATTTAGGATAAGAGGAACAGTGCCTTTGACTATCAAAAAAAAATGCCTCCCCCTACCTACCACACATATGCATGTAAGGGGAGACTGATAAAGCAACTGGGGCAAATGAAAATAATTAACAAAATCTAATAAATTTAGGTAACAGATATGGAAGAGAGCTCCAGTTCTGCTTACAACTTCCATGTAGATATGACGTTGAATCAAAATGGTTACCCCCCCCCCAAAAAAATAGCTTTACCTACACCCTGACAAACAGAAAGGTATCCTATCCAGCTACAGCAGGAGCCACCATGTGCCCAACATGTCTGGAAGCCAAGACCACAGAGGTGACTGGTGTGGTGACATTCTTGGGAGACATTGAGAACAATTAACAATGCTGATGGCAGTCAGGGAGCATCTAAGGCATCGGCTATCTCTGGGTTTTTTCTCCAGGACCAAGTCATATTCTTGGCATGCAGAAAGCAAGACCAGCTTGACCATCAGGGGGCTGAGAATGTCTCTAACCTGAAGCATCAGCACTGTCTGGGGCTCTTCCCTCTCCTTATCTTCTCTGTCTAATCTGTGTCCTCTTTCCAAATGTCACTGGTCCATTCCTCTCTACTTCCACGGCCAAAGTCCTGCCCCAGCTCCTTGTCACGTCATACCTGAATCCTCACCATTACCACACATGGGGAAATCCAGTCTGAGAGCAAAGCATGGTATTTACATTTTTAAGTGGCTGAGGTTGGGGTAGGGGACCTCAAAAGAAGACAATTTTATGACATGTAAAAATTACGTGAAGTGCAAACTTCAGGGGCCATAAACAACAACTTTATTAGAACAGAGTCACACCCATCCGTTTCTCTGTGGCTGCTTTCATGTGACAACGGTAGAACTGAGTATGGCTGCACTGGAGAATGTCCAGCTGATGGGGCCTAAAACATTTACTTTCTGGCCCTTTACAGAAAAAGTGCTGACTCCTCCCACAGCTGATCCTGCTTGACTCTCATCTCTCCTGCCTCCCCTAGATTAAACTGACCTAAGATACCACTTCCACACTGTTGCTGTGTTGAAACCACCTGCTGCCCATAAACTCCACACTGTACCCTGACATCCATCAGACTAGGTGAATCAACTTGCGTTGAACAAGAATAGCCTTCACAAAGTCAACACTTTGCTCATGCTATTCTCTGCCTTTTAGCAATCCCTTCTTCTCTTCAACTGCTGAGCTTGCTGCTAACTTACCTTTCAAGACTCTGGGAACATTTCCTGGTTCCCTCTCCTCTGCTCCCACAGCACCCTATACTTACACTCATCACAGCTCTTACCACACTGCTCTGAAATCATCTATTTGTGTGTCTGTCTCCCCAGCTACAGCAAGATTCCAGAGGGCAAGAAACACATCTTACTCATCTCCCAACACCCAGACAGAACCTGGCACGGCTGTGCATAAACACTGACCTCAGCTCCAGCCAGCCAGTGCCCAAATGCACTGCGCTTACTCTCATCCCTAGCCCTCTGCTTACCCCAGCACCATCTTCTCACCTACACAATCTACCAATGATCTGGGACATAGTTTAAATTGCCTCTCCTAGACAGGCCCACAACAGTTGGTGTGAACAAGGTTCAAACTCCAGGTTCCTCTCACTCATGTGCCAAGAGCCCTTGGACAAGATGTTGCTATCACTGGGTTTGCACCTAACTGGCAGAGCCAACAATGCATGTGAAGCACCTACACCAGGGCTTGGCATGTAACAGATTCTCAAAAAGCAACAGTTATCACTGTCACCCACCTTTGCCCCAAACACCTGTCCATGCTATTTCAGTATTTCATCTTCTCTTCCCCCTCGCTGCTGTGTATATTAGTATAGTATATTCTAAAGCAGGGAGTAGGATTATCATGAGCAGGGTCAAGGTTATATAGTTTTTTTAAGATTTATTTATTTATTTGAAAGGCAGAGATACGGAAAAGGAGAGGCAGAGGCAGAGAGAGGTAAGTCTTCCAACTGTTGGTTCACACCCCAAATGGCCACAACGGTGGGAACTGAGCCAGGCCGAAGCTAGGAGTCAGAGCTTCATCTGAGTCTCCCACGTGGGTGGTAGGGGCCCAAACACTTGGGCCATCCTCACTGCTTTCCAGGCACATTAGCAGGGAGCTGGATAAGAAGTGGAGCCGGCACTGTGGTGTAGCAGGTAAAGCCGCTGCCTGCAGTGCTGGCATCCCATATGGGCACTGTTCAAATCCCGGTTGCTCCACTTCCCATCCAGCTCTCTGCTATGGCCTGGGAAAGCAGAAGATAGCCCAAGTGCTTGGGCCCCTGCACCCACATGGGAAACCCAGAAGAAACTTCTGGCTCCTGGCTTCAGATCGGCACAGCTCTGGCCATTGTAGCCAATTGGAGAGTGAACCAGTGGATGGAAGACCTCTTTCTCTCTCTCTCTCTCTCTGCCTCTCTCTCTCTGCCTCTCCTTCTCTCTGTGTGTAATTCTGACTTTCAAAATAAATAAATAAATCTTAAAAAAAAAAAAAAGTGGTGCATCTGAAACACAAACCAGTGCCCACACGGGATGCCAGGCCTACAGGCGGCCACTTAACCTATTACACCACCGGACTGGCCCCAAGGTAGTACAGTTCTAAGAACCTGCCCCCTGCCTTAATATCAGTATAGTGCAACATGTGGCAGAGAGACCTAACAGATTAAAAAAAAAATCAATGAATAAATGATTTCAGGAAGCTTTAAGAATTACTAACTAGAAAAATAATGCATATTCTAATGCAGAATAAAACTGTTCAATTAAAAAAATGCAGAGTCCCAGGGGATGAGACAGACAGTAATGAGACCAAGGTGGGGGAAGCATGTGAGGGTACTATTATGTTGATAAGTAAGGAAGTTAGAAGAGAGCTGAGTAGGTGTGACTGGCTGAAAGAGGGGCCTGTGAGATAGGAAAGAACTGGTACTGTTCACTTTCACTTGCACAAATACTGCAAAGAAACCTACTTCTGATTCACTGGACAGTCTGGATGCAGCCATGCTTCCCAGAAGACTGTCCCATGGATGAGCAGAAACCCAGAGCCTCAGTGTTCCAAGTTCTAAGAGCACAAGTCAGTAACAGCACTAGCTAACACTCATGATGCTCAATGTGTGCCCACTATGTGCAGGCAGGATTTTGAATGCTGACAGCCATACTGTTCACTGCACAGTCAAGAAGATGGAGGCCCTGGAGGTTAAAGAACATGGTCAAGTCCACACGTTCTAGCAGACTGTGTAGTACAGTAGTCTGGGTACAGATCTCCTGCTCTTCATCATGACCCGTTCTGTTTTTCTTTGATGCAGCTCCACAATTTACCAGCAGAGAGCTCAGGCAAGTCATGAGTTGGATTTTTCCCAGTCTGGTAAGTGGGCATCACACACTGAATTTTATAACAATGTTGCAAGGATAAAAGGAGACCATGTCAGAAACTGTATTTCTAAAGCTGACTCTTGGTGAGTTAGTAGCTCCCTTCCCATCTATCTCATATCCCAGTGCAAAGTTTTTAGCCAAATCCCTCTCTCTTTTTTTTTTTTTCTTTTTTTTTTTTTGACAGGCAGAGTGGACAGTGAGAGAGAGAGAGACAGAGAGAAAGGTCTTCCTTTTTGCCGGTGGTTCACCCTCCAATGGCCGCCACGGCCGGCGTGCTGTGGCCGGCGCACCGCGCTGATCCGAAGGCAGGAGCCAGGTGCTTCTCCTGGTCTCCCATGGGGTGCAAGGGCCCAAGCACTTGGGCCATTCTCCACTGCACTCCCGGGCCACAGCAAAGAGCTGGACTGGAAGAGGGGCAACCGGGACAGAATCCAATGCCCTGACCGGGACTAGAACCCGATGTGCCGGCGCCGCAAGGTGGAGGATTAGCCTATTGAGCCGCGGCGCTGGCCTAGCCAAATCTCTTGAACTTCTTCACTATCAGCACTCTCTATGCCATTCTGCACTGTCCTGCCTTTTGCCTATGTCCAAGCATTTGGACCTCACAAAAGGTTGCAAAAACAGCCTGGAGATAAGCATGAATGGAAAGCAAGTGCACATGGAACTGAGTGAGACAGTACAATCAGGGATAGCCCAGACCAGTCCTTGCGTGCAAATGAATACTGCATGAGCAAAGGCTGGGCCACAGGGCCCTGCCAAAATACACTCTGACAGCCCATGAGAGTACCAACAAGCCCAGACAACAGGCCCAGGAGGCTGCAAAGACAAGTCCAGCAGCATCTGAGTCTCTGAAGCTGCATGTGTTAGGGGGTCAAGACAGAGTGCAGGTAAAAGTGATAGGGCATCCTTCCACTAATGGTGGAAATTCAATCTGAAAAAGCTACTCATGTATACAGAGAAGTAAAATTTAAAATTCCTAGAAAGGGCTTTCTGTTGCAAAATTTCTTTACTGTGAAGTATTCAATTTAAAGCCAAGAAGTACAAACACATACTGTTTTACATGGGGGATAAATTCTCATTTCCATACATACAAGAGTTTGCTTAAGCAAGGAACACCTTTGAGCCCTTCTCTGAGATCATTGGTCACAGACAGATAAACTTTCATTAACAGTCTATAAAAGCATCCTACATGTTACCACCATACTCAGTCAACTCAATCAACATTGCAGGGAGCAGAAGTCAGAAGAACTTTAATTTCCAGGAGATACAGCATCCGGGGCCAGTGCTGTGGAACAGCGAGTTAAGCTACCATCTGTAACACTGGCATCCCATACCAGTTCCAGTTCTGGCTGCTGAACTTCTAATCCAGCTCCTTTCTAATGTGCCTGAGAAGGCAGCGATAAAGTATGTAGGCTCCTGCCACCCATGTGGGAGACCCAGACAAAGTACCAGGCTCCTGGCTGCAGCCTGGGCCGACCCTGGCTATTGCAGTCTTTTGCAGGGTGAACCACCTGAAGAAAGATCTCTCTCTGTCTCTCAAGCAGTGGCAGGCAAGCCCAACAGATCCACAGTGATGATGGACCCAAGGACAGCCTGTAGGAAGGGAAGTAGTTCTAGCCTTTCCTGAGATACAATGCAGTGTTGGTCCTCAGGGAAGAGCTGCAAAATAATCCTGTTTGCAAAACACATACAGCCACAAGGATAGGTAAATTCTAAAACTTCTCACTTATTTTCAAGAAATAAACAAAGCTGAATCAAGGGGCCAGTATTTCACCACAGTGGGTTAAGCCGCTGCTTACAATGTTAGCATCCCATACTGACTGCTGGTTTAAGTCCTAGCAGCTCAGCTTCCAATCCATCTTTCTGCTAATGTGCATGGGAAGGCAGCAGATGATAGCTCATGAACTTGGGCCCCTGCCATTTAAATGGGAGACCCAGATAGTTCCTGGCTGTTGTGGCCATTTGTGGGGGGTGAATCAGCAGATGGAAGATCTCTTTCACTCTGATACTCTGTATGTATGTATGTATGTATATATATATATATATATATATACATATATGACACTTTGCATGGATATATATATATATGTGTATATGTACACTCAATAAACATGCTGGGGGGAGGCATTTGGCATAGTGGTTAAGATGCCACTTGGGCACCTGCATCCTATATCTGTATGCCTGGATTTGAGTCCCAGTTCCACTCCCAATTCCAGCTTCCTGAAGGCAGCAAGTACTTGGGTCCCTGCCACTCACCAGGAGGACCCAGATGGAGTTCCCAGCTTCAGCTGGGAGTGAACCTACTGGGGAGTGAACCAGTAGATGAAAGATCTCTCTGCCTTTCAAATAAATTTAAAAAAAAATTTTTTTTGAAAAAAAAAAAAAAAACATATGCTGAAAGAAAGTCCAAGTGTCTTGGGTTCGGCATCCCCTAGATTCCCTGGCTCTCTGAGGGTGGTTGAGGCCCATGGATTTCTTTGTGCCCTCCCTTCCCAACTAGGGCTGGGTATGCAGTGTCCAGTAAATACCAAGGGTTGACCAAGTTTCTATCTGGCAAATTTCTCTCCCCTGCCTCATACTACCTTCTCCTTCTTGTTCACTCAACATTTTATGTTAGAGTGAGATGAGTAAATGTTCAGGACTTGGAGTATCCAGCCCATGCAAACTTCATCTCTCTGGAATAGCATCCCTACTCTAAAATGGGGGTGACAGAACCAACTTGATGACCAGAGGTGATGGGTGCACATCAAGCACTTGGCACAGCTTCTTCCCATAGCAACACTCAGTAAGTGGTAAGTGTCATGGCTAATCTCCCACAGTTGTGCACAGGACCACTGGTGTAAAGGTACTCAAAACACTAAAGGCAGAAAGTGGATTCTGAAACAAAGTCTGTTTGAGAAACAAGCTGACAAGAGCCCATGTCACTAGTTAACATTTTTTTTTCCTTCTTCACAGGGAAATAAATGACTCTGACCAATCACGGCCAAACTGGGTAAAAGGTTCTATTCCAAAAGTGCATTTGCCAACTATACACATGAGTTAGAATCCCCAGAGTAACCCATTTAAAAACAAAACCAAAATCCAGCCACAGAGTAATCAAGCTGGGGCAATGACAGATTTGCTGGAGCACTAGTCCTTGGGAATCAGACACCACGCCTGGCAAAGAGATACAGAGAAACAAGGGTAGGGGTTCCTCCCCTTTTCTTGGAGCAGGGCTGGACTCAACACTCTCCAGATTCCATAGTACAGCCCCCCAGGTCCCTGAAGACCTTCACATTGTCCTACATGCCCTATGTTCTCATCCAGATGCTTTCTCCAACTCTGTCTGAAGAAATATGCCCAAGATATTTAAAGGAATATGCCAGTAACCTGAATGCATCTCTCCTGGACCATTTCAGAGAAGCAACTCAAGAGTTGGGAGGAGAAATGTGAAGGTGGGGCCTTAAGTCTGAAGAGAGGAAGAGGTGACTGGAGGATGGAGATGACCATACAGGGATCTACCCAAATCAGCTGCTGCTAACTGGCCCATGAGAGCTCAAGTCCGGAACCAAATGAAAGTTTGAATTCTGACACCACCACTTTCTCCAGCTATCTGTATCTGCCTCCTCACATGTAAAACAGGGATCATAATACACCCCTCCTCTGAGGTTGTTGGGAGTTAAGATACAGTCAACTGTCTCTAGGTGTCTGCTGTACTATCTCTACTATTGTCCTTAGCATCAGGATGCTGCTTTCCCTGCCTCTTTTCCTTTCTCATTCACAAATCTTGCAATGCTCCATCACACAAGGCAGCCTTGGGGCAGGGAGACAGGAGATGTGGGAAAACAGGGAGGAATGTCAGGGAGACCTTAGTGAGGCAACCTGTTGTAGGCTGCGAACATAGAGGGTAAAGAGCTCAGGGGGCTCCAGGTGCTAGGAGTGAGCACCTGTATATTCTCTCTGGATCACTCCACTCCTCTCCTCCTCTCTTCCCAATCTTCCAATGCTGACATGAAGAAGGCCTATTGCTTCAAGCCTCCTCTATGATGAAATCGGCAATGGAAAAGAGGCAGGGGCAGGAAAGAGGTTGAGGCTGAGACCTGCCAAGTTTCACTTTGCCTTTATATATTTATTTTTGAGACAGTAAGGAAAAGTCAATGAAAGCTACTAGTTAGCCTCTCGATTGTGCTGTCCTTCTCGCCCCTCCCCCACACCAGAACCTTCACTTGGGTATACATCTGCAGACCTGCTGAAAGCACAAAGACTCCTCTGCTGGGTGTCACTCACACAGGACCCACGTTCATCCCCACAGTGCTTCACAGACACAAATACTCAGCTGCTTGGGCCGAGGAACTTATTCATTACAGAAGCTCCTGCCCTCCCCAGCTTCCCCAACCTCTCACCAAGGTAAAAGCCAACAATCTACTCCTTCTCCCTTCTTCAAGCTGATGATCACCACTTTCTTTGTTAAGCTGTGGCAATCTTCTCTCCTCTGTGAAACTCCAACTTGCCAGTGACAACAAGCGACTGAATTGCAGAGTTAGCTGCCTAGTTACAGCACCTTTACATCTGAAGATGGATAATGCCTGTCCAGGAACAGCAAGGCACACACTGCCAAGCCCCCAGGGCAGGGATGGTGTTCTGTCTACTGGTTTATCCCTGGCACTCCAGTGTCTGACGCCACCACCACCTTCACCCAGTCCCTCAGGATTAGAGTTGAATTTGGAAAACTGGAACCAAAAATGACAAAAGGATGGCTGGAAGGAAGGGGAAGTCCACAGGAGTTTAGGTAAATTTCCAAACTAGCCAGACCGTTCCCAGTATGTATTCTATTTGTGGAAGCTAATGACCAAAATGGAATCAGATTTTCAACTTTGCCATCTAAAGTAGAAACCGAGAGCCTTATTTACTGCACAGATTTTAACAAAACTGCTGCGCCTCCTGTTTAACAATTTCGACTAGCAGCTTACGTTAAAAAACAAAACAAAACAAAAACAAAAAACCCTGGGCCTCTGGGTTAGAATATCACTAATTTTCCTCTGTCCACAAACCCCTTCCATTCTGTCTCTAATCTTCCCATCTGGTTTTATTAAACACTTCATACCTTCCAAATATAAATTTTTTTTAGCTCTGATTATTTTCCTAAAGCAATGACTCTCCTTCCACCTGGCTAGAAGAATGCTTCTGGCAAAGGAACAGTCCACAGTGTGAAAACTCTACAGTAGTGAGGAGGAAGACCCCAATCCAGGTACAGCCCTGGGAGGGCATAGCAACCTGGGAGGGTAGCAGCAACAGGTGTCAGGGACTCTGAGACCTGCTCCTCAGACACCACTATTGTCCAAGAGCACACTCTGGAATCAAAAGGCCCTTTTAAGCCCCAGGCTTGCTTTTAGTCATGGCTGGCACTTACTGTCATTCTCTTGCCCTGTGATCGCACCAAACATTTCAGCTTGCAAAAACAGGTATGGAATTTTTCTTTCCTCCAAAGGCACCAATGATATATATGCAAAGGAAAATTCAGTCCAGCTCAGAAACCAACTCACTTGCAGCATGGAGCAAAACACACCTCCATCATTTCTTCACGTACAAAATGAGAACCATATAGGTATCAAACTCTGATAACCTCAGAGATAAGAATTAAGGAAATAACATGTGATTTTAAATAAAAAGCTTTCAATTCTTCGAAGAAAAAGCAGTAAGTAACCCCAGAGCACAATTATTATTAAAATGCCACATCCAGCATTATGGGATGTGTCTCATAGCATAAACCAATGATCATTCTTGGTAAAACATCAGGTCTGACAGCCTTTTCATCTGTTCACATGGAACCTGCTTCAAGCAGGAGGAGGTACACAGCTACTCCTTGCAGAGCCCAAATCAGAGGCAAGGTCCTCGAAAGCTACAATGGTACCCCTGCCTACCAGTCAGGCCTCCACCGTCCTGGGCCACTTCTCTGATGCCAGTGCCAGGAGAAATTAGGTAATGCTTCTGGTTCCACTTGGACACGTCAAACCAACAACAACCAAAAGACTCACTTGTTCAACTGCTCCACAGATCCAAGAAAGGGTCAATTCAGACCATTTACTCTCCTGCACTGAGTGATGTGAGACCTCTAGGGCACACACCGTCTGTTCTTGAAAAATGCAACACATAAGGCCGGCGCCGCGGCTCAATAGGCTAATCCTCCACCTTGCGGCGCCGGCACACCGGGTTCTAGTCCCGGTCGGGGCACCGATCCTGTCCCGGTTGCCCCTCTTCCAGGCCAGCTCTCTGCTGTGGCCAGGGAGTGCAGTGGAGGATGGCCCAAGTACTTGGGCCCTGCACCCCATGGGAGACCAGGAGAAGCACCTGGCTCCTGCCATTGGATCAGCGCGGTGCACCGGCCGCAGCGCGCCTACCGCGGCGGCCATTGGAGGGTGAACCAACGGCAAAGG
This sequence comes from Lepus europaeus, assembly GCF_033115175.1. Taxonomy (NCBI): domain Eukaryota; kingdom Metazoa; phylum Chordata; class Mammalia; order Lagomorpha; family Leporidae; genus Lepus; species Lepus europaeus. The sequence goes on from NC_084832.1 coordinate 85,598,533, forward strand.
AAGACCTTTCTATCTCTCTCTCTCTCTCACTGTCCACTCTGCCTGTCAAAAAAAAAAAAAAAAGAAAGAAAGAAAAATGCAACACATGAGCCAGGATGGAAAGCTCGATTTTTTCCTTGTTTGATTTCACTTCTAGGTCCAGAGGGGTGGGTTTCATTTCTAACCTACCACTAAAATGTCAGGAGAGCTGAGGTTGGAGTGGGAGGAGGGGAGTAACTTTTCCTAAGTGGTGAAGGGAATGTGCAATCAAAACTGCATCTAGTTTCATCATGCCCAGATCTCCCAAGCCCAAGGAGGAAAGGAAAAAGTTACTTAGCGTTACTGAACATCTACTATGTGCCAAGCACCATGCTAAGTACTCTTCACACACTACCTCCAAAGCCTCTCCCACACCTAGAAACACCACCCCAGGTCAGAGGAGAAAAGAAATCACAGTCTGGCAGACAAGTTTTAGATATTTCAAACGTTAGAGTTGTAAATGCAAAACGGAGGCCTGGCTGAGGAAACAGGTCACTGAATCTGAAAGATCCTTTCTAAGAGGAATGCCCAAGGCATGGCTTCCCAGTAATTCCAACCTTAACTCATGCTACTTAATACCAACAAAAGAGCTGGAAAACTTTTATAACCTGCAGTCTAAAAGCCTACTGTAGGCCTCAAAGGATTTGGGCCAAATTTCTGAATCTGCCTCTGACAGAGTTTGTAATACTCTTAGAGGTCCTTCAGTGATCACTCACAGAAGGCAACCACAACAAGGAACAATGAAGCAGCGTCTGTGTGGCCAGTAAGGAGAAGGTGCCGCTTTAGTAAGACTTTTGCACCCTAAAACTTAAGGCATTCTCACCCCTGGGGTACAGGCCATCAATCCAAAATGACTGTCTTTGCAGCAAACTGTCAGGCAGAACCAAATACACATTGGTGCCCTGATACTTAAATGCCATTCTCTCCATCCACATCTCACTTAAGGGAAAAAAAAAAAAAAAAAAAAAAGACAATTAATTATAAGCTTTACAAACAAAAACACTGTCCACAATTCACCTCCCTTCCTCTCCTTAACTCATTCCATGTCAACCATAATTAACATCTGTGTTAAACACTAACATTAAAAGAACATAAATGTGGTTTGTAGTCCTGTTAATACTTTCTCTGTATTCAGACCCTGGAGAAAAACCTGCCAAGATCTAAGGTAGGTGCATGTCCTAATGGGATGGAGCCCAGCAGCCTGGGGTGAGGGGGCTTCCCCTCCCCTGCTCCTCCACACACAACTGTGAGCTGGGGGATGTGACCGCCATTCACCAAGATGCCAGGCTGAGACGTCAGAAACACGCACCGCCAAGACACACTACGGCTGGCTTTCTGCTTACACCCGGCAAGCCCTGGGTCTGTGCAGGGCTCCTCAAGGTGATTTTAAAACGAGGGATTTCCACTGTGCCACGGAGACCTCCAACAGCGGCTCACTCGGGGTAGTAGCTGCAAGGCATCGGGGAAGTAGCTGCCATCTCCTCAGAACGCTACCACAGAAAACGTCTAAGCAGCATTTCGGGGTACGCCGGTGGCCACCTGCCATAACGACCCCGGCACCCCACACTCCAGACGCAGGCCACAGGTCCAGGCAAGGACGACAGAAGGCGTGTCTACCCCCTGGAAGCCACGCTCCGGGAGAGAAGCGCGCAGCCCCATCCCGAGGCCTCCAAGACCCCAGGCCCCTAGACCCTGGGAAGCCCCGAAGAGCTGCCCCGGCACCCAGCAGCACATCAAGTCTCGGCCACTCTCCCTCCCACTCGCTCGGCTTCGCCCGGGACCCTCCTGGCCGAACCTGACCTGGCATCCACCTCGCGGAGGTCAAGGACAGGGGCAGGGCAGGGCCGGGCAGCGCCAATGGGGGCTTCCCGGTGGCGTCACCCGCAGGCAGTAAATGGTTGGAAGCGGCCGCCAGAAGGAGGCGCCAAATGCCCACGGCGGGTCCGGAGCCCTCCGGCTGCCAGGAGGGAGGTCTTCAGCCACAGGTCCGGCCGCGGCAGGCCCGGCTCCAAAGCAAGCTATCCGACCGGCCTGGGGGCCCTGGAAACCCCGAGCTCGGAACGCGAGTGAGATGCGGCTCCCCGGGGCGGTTGGGGCCAGTCGAGGACACAAAATCGCGGTTCTCACCTCCGCCTCATGCTGCCGTGTGGCGCCGGCGCCAGAGTCCCCGCACCCGGCCCGGGCCGCCTAGTGCCGCTCCGGGACTCGGGACCCGAAGCTCCGCAGTCCCGCAGCCTCGCAGTCCCACTCCTGGAGTCCGACTCTAGCAGCAACGGCGTTGGCAGCGGCGGCAACAGTAGCAGCGGCGCCGCCGGCGGAGGCTGGGCGGGCACATGGGAGGGCGGAGGCTGCGGCCCTCCAGGCCCAACCACGGGACCCCAGCCTGGGGGGCGCGCGCTCTCTGTTGCCTCCGGGGCTGGCAGCTGCTTCCGTGCTCAGGGACCTCGAGGCTATCCACAGACTCAGCCTTTGCCGGGAACTCAAGGGTTACAGACAAAAGGTAAAGCAAGGCGCCGTTGCCACTCCCTTTCTCTCTTCCAACCCCCGCACGATCCATGTGGTACATTCCTCAAGGCCCTAGGGGCGCATTAGAGCGAAGAGCTGATTGGTTGAGAATTCTGGAAGGGGGCGAGAAGCAACACAAAATGGCCAATGGAGAAACACGGTGGGCCGATCAAAGCCTGCCAGATGGCGAGAAGAGTGGACGGATTTAAAGGGGACTTGGCTGCGCTCAGGGACCGCGACGAAATAAAATTGCAATTTTCATCTTGATCCTTTCCAGATAGCAAACGAAGAAGTTAGGGAACTCTTAAGTCTTTGTAGGAGGGAACTAAAAACATAAAGAGAATTGAGCCAGATATGCCTGAAGAATCTCGAATGGCTGGCTTCAACCCTCAGCCTCAGCTCCTGCATCTGATGCTCAAGGAGGACGCGACCCTTCTCATGTTTCTGTGGTTCTATCATCTTTTGAATGCGGTAAGCAATATATACAATTTGGGGCATGATCCACCATCTTAAAAGAGCTTTGGTTGAGGGGGGCCAGTGCTGTGGCTGCAGCGGCGGTATCCCATATGGACTCCAGTTCGAATCCCGGTTGCTCCACTTCCAATCCAGCTCTCTGTTATGGTCTGGGAAAGCAGTAGAAGATGGCCCAAGTGCTTGGGCCCCTGCACCCACGTGGGAGATCTGGAAAAAGTTCCTGACTAATGGCTTCGGATCAGCTCAGCTCCAGCCATTGCAACCATTTGGGGAGTGAACCAGCGAGTGGAAGACTCTCTCTCTCTCTCTCTCTCTCTCTCTCTCTCTCTCTCTCCCCCTCAGTCTCTACTTCTCCCTTGTAATTCTATCTTTCAAATAAAATAAATATTAAAAAAAGAAGAAAAAGAAGAACTTTGGTTGAAATTAGGTAGATGTTCTAACACCAAATCCCTCATAGGGACAGTACAATGCCACCTTTTGTAAAGGCAAATTCAGTGTTTTTTTCTGAATCCCTCATCTCTTAAAGAAGAGCTATCTTTTTACTTGTGGGGACCGCCCAACTCCAGTATCTAGTAATGTCTATGCTTTCTCTTCCTTGCCCCTTCATCCTCACAATCAGACAAAGCTTCAATTAATAATGTATTCCCTGTTCACCTGCTCAGCAGCATTAGGGTTGCTTGTCCCTCTCTGAAGTCTGAAACACCCCCATTCAACTACAAGGCCAGCTGTGCTCTCAGTCACACCCTACACGTCAAATTGAAGACCTCCCACATGTTCCCGGGAGCCTAGTCTGCTTTACTTCCCTTCTTTATCCTGGACAGGTATGCACCTACATTTTGGTCACCAGGCTTCAGTCAACATCACCTTCTTTATTTCAGAACTTTTCAACCTCCCATCCTCCGGTCACCTCACCCCCACCCAACTGCTTCCAAATTGTGTCAGGTGTTTGGGATATTCTTTCTAATAGCCTCAGTTCCAACAAGTCAGCTTCTAGCCCTTTGGGGTTCCAGAAAGCCTAATTACTTGGTGAAGGCTTCCCAGACTGATTACAGACAATGCTAGCTTATAGAGCTCCTGTTACTACACTGCGCTCCTCCCATAGCCCTGACTTCCTATGCTTTCTGCTCAAATATGCATTTTCTGTTCACATCTTCCCCTCTCTCACTAGCAAACAGCAGCTCACATTTCCCACGTGCTTACTCCATGCTGGGTACTGCTGGGAAGTGCTTTGCATGCATTATTCCATTTTACTCTCACATCAACTCTGTGAGCTGCCAATATTATTCCCACCAGTACTGTGACAAAACAGACTCCCTCATAGGCCCACACTACATACTATCTCATATTTCTTTCTTTCTTTTTTTTTTTTTTTGACTGGCAGAGTGGACAGTGAGAGAGAGACAGAAAGAAAGGTCTTCCTTTGCCATTGGTTCACCCTCCAATGGCCTCCACGGCCGGTGCATTGCAGCCAGTGCACCGCACTGATCCGAAGCCAGGAGCCAGGTGCTTCTCCTGGTCTCCCATGGGGTACAGGGCCCAAGCACTTGGGCCATCCTCCACTGCACTCCCTGGCAACAGCAGAGAGCTGGCCTGGAAGAGGGGCAACCGGGACAGAATCCGGCACCCCGACTGGGACTAGAACCCGGTGTGCCAGCGCCGCAAGGCGGAGGATTAGCCTAGTGAGCCGAGGCGCCAGCTACTATCTCATATTTCTTAGGAGTCTTCTACATTCCATACAAAAAGTAATGCCATACACTTACATCATCTTTTACATTTACTTCTTTGGCTATAATGCCATTCAGCCTCAGAACAACCGTGAGGATGGTTATCAATAGTTCATTTACAGATGACAAAGGGGACTATGGCTCAGAGGGTGATTAACTGCCAAAGATAAAAACGTTGGCGGTGAATAACCAAGCCTGACTTTCCAAGTTGTGTGTTCTTTCCACTGCAGTCCCTGCTACCTTTCACATGTAACAACCAGAGAATAATTATAAGCAACAAGGAAACAAATACAAAATAGCAAAACCTATATCTAGGAATTCAGGGAGTAGGACACAAAAAAGTTCTTGCAGTAGGGACTGGAATTTGGTGCAGAGGTTAAACCCCTGCAGGGGTCCAGTTCTGGCTCAACTCTGATTCCAGATTCCTGCTAATCAATGACTCAAGTAGCTGGGTCCCTGCCACCCACATGGGAGACTTTTGAGTTCTGGCTCCTGGCTTTAGTCTGGCCCAGCCCTGGCTGTTGCAGGCATTTGAAGAGTGAACAAACAAAGAAATTTTAAAAAATATGTCACTTGCAATGCCTGCATCTTGTATTGGACTGCCTGCTCCCAGTGCTAGCTTCCTGCTAATTCACACCCTGGGAGGCAGCAGGTGGTGACTCAAGTGGTTGGGTCCATGGTACACATGTGGGAGACCTAAACCTCCTGGCTTCAGCCTGGACCAGCCTCAGTTGTTGGGGGCATTTAGGAGATTGAACCAGTAGATGGGAGATCTCTGTTTCTCTGCCTTTCAAGTAAGTAAATAAATAAAGAGTTTTTACCAAGTGCTGACAGTTGACAGAAGAGCAGTCATGGAGGATTTTTATGAAGAGTGAGAAGCACCATGGATTTCTTTTAACTGGCTTGTTTCTCATCTGCTGGTGAGATTATTATGTCTTTCACTCATCTGGCAAATTCAACAGCAAAGAGCAACTAAAACTTCCCATCCTTTCCCACCCCCTATTGGTGGTGCTGCCAACCAGGTCAGGGAATTTCCCAACTTGCTGTCTAGAAAAAATATCCTGCTCCACTGATGGCTGTAATACTGTAGCCCTCAAAATGGGAGCTAGGCTAATATTTTCTTCCTTAAAACTGCTGCATCCTCACAAAGGTGGGCACGCCGACAGAACTGTGTGGGAGCAGCAGACTTGTAGTACTGATTAAGACACCTGACAAGGGAATCCTGAAGCCAGAACTTCTGGGTTGCTGTTTGCTTGGATCAGCCCTGGTCAATCCGGTTCCTATTCACTCTTACAGCTCTCCTATCTTTTCTTATCCCCAGAGAGCTCTAAAATGTCTCTGCTTATCTCAGTGCTGTATTTATGCATTCAAACATCTATTGAGCATCTACTACAAGCAAAGAACGGATAGGTTATGTGGGGTTATCCTGATGGATCACACACGGAGCGTGTACTTGCTGAACCGATGGAGATGATGAACGTCAGACCCACTTTGGTAAGGAATGAATCAGCCTGGAGCGCCTGTGAAGGTGTTCAACTGGATTCCATCCCCTGCTAAAGGCACAAACTTCTGCTGGAATGCACCATACCCTAGGGGAGAAAATACACTGGACTGAGTTCAGAAAAGTGTTGGGGTGGGGGAGATGGCAATGTACATAAGGGAGGTAGGTGGAAAGGTGGAGGGTACCCAGAAATAACTGGTTGCAAATCAAACAATAGGGAGAACAATCTAATGTTAATGGGTAATTTGGCCATTAAAAGACTATAGTGTATTCTTAGCTTTAAAAAAGTACTTTTTTCAAAAGTAAAACATGTTCATCATATGAAACATTGTCTAGTGGAAGGTAAGTTTGTCCCAGAAATTAAGATACCAGTGTCTCAGACTGCCTGTGTTTGGTTCTTGGCTGCAGCTTCTGCCTCCAGCTTCCTGCTAATGTAGACCCTAGGAGGCAGGTAATGGTTCAAGTGGCTGAGTCCCTAGCACCCATGTGGGAGACCTAGATTGAGTTCTGATTCCTGGCTTTGGTTCAGTCAGGTCCTAGCCATTTCGGGCATTTGGAGAGTGAACCAGCAGATGGGAGCCCTCTCTCCCCCACTCCCCTCTCTCTGACTCTAGAATAAATATTAAAAATTGCTTAAGTAAAGAAAAGTACAAAACAAATTACCCATAACTCTTTTTTTAAAGATTTATTTATTTATTTGAAAGTCAGAGTTACACACACAGAGAGAGAAGGAGAGGCAGAAAGAGAGAGAGCAACAATCTTCCATCCTCTGGTTCACTCCCCAATTGGCCACAACAGCCAGAGCTGTGCCGATCTGAAGCCAGGAGCCAGGAGCTTCTTCCAGGTCTCCACGTGGGTGCAGAGGCCCAAGGACTTGGGCCATCCTCTACCACTTTCCCAGGCCATAGCACAGAGATGGATGGGAAATGGAGCTGCCAGGATGTGAACCAGCGTCCATATGGGATGTCGGCACTGCAGGCAGCGGCATTACTGGCTATGACACAGTGCCAGCCCCACCCATTATCCTTAACAGTATAGCAATGTTACTATGGTGATGTATGTTTTCTCATAATCTTTTCTGTGTACATGTGTACATTTTCTTTTTTGTGTATATCTTCTTTTTAAAATTGTATCTACTTATTTATTTGAAAGGTGCACATGCAGAGAGAGAGAGAGAGATCTTCCCTCTGCTGGTTCACTCTCCAAATGGCCACAGTGGCCAGGGCTAGACCAGGATGAAGCCAGAAGCCCAGAAATCGATCCAAGCTTCCCAACTTCTTGAGCCATCACCACTGTCTCCCAGGGTACAGTCTAGCAGGAAGTTGGAATTGGAAGCAGAGCCAGGACTAAACCCAGGCACTCTGCTATGGGATACAGGCTTCCCAAGTGGTGTCATAACATCTGTGCCAAACATTTGCCCCTATGTGTATCTTATTCCAATGTCTGGCAATCTTCTTACAAACTGCTTGGCAATCTACAGTACTTCTCTATTCAATAGCCTAGGAATTTTCTGATTCTACTAAATGTTATTCTAAGACAATTTTAAATGAATGCACTATATGACTATACCTTGTTATTTAACCAAGATTTGAATTTAGTTATTAAGTTTATTTTCCCAGTTTTTCATTTTTCTATGCAACTTCAAGTATTATTCATGCATGTAAATGTTTATATATTTTTATGACTATTTCCTAACATTTCCAGAAACCAAATTGCTTAGTCAAAGTGCATGCACATTTTAAAACTGTCTCACATAGATTGCCAAATTGTCTTTCAGGAAGTTCTCACCAATTTAGATTCTCACCAACAGTGTACACTGGAACTATTTATCTGAATCTTCACCAAACCTGGGCATTTCTCTTCTTTTGTAATTCTTGCCCATTTAACAGATGACAAACTTATCTCATCATTTTAATTATTACAGTACATCGAAGAATTTACCCTGCCCCATTCCCAGTGTGATGTGATTGGGGTTTGCCATATCCCCTTTCTGGACCTGAAGAGGGTGCAGGCAGCTCTGGGAGGTGCACACAAAGGTAGAGACTGACTGTGAGTGGAGCCACTGGAGTGAGTTGAGTCATGCGGAGAGCCAAAGCTGGGTTTGGTCCCATCTGTGAGTCCTAAGTCAAGCCCCATAGGAAACCAGTTATGTCAGACAGTAGTTCCTCTCTCTCTCTCTCTCTCTCTCTCTCTCTCTCTCTCTCTCTCTCAATCCCGCTTTCTCTCTCTTCCTCAACTACTTTGGGCCAGCTTTCTATAGTTAGCAAAGCAAAGAATGTTGATGGAAACATTTGCTATGAATGGATTCTATTGCCCAAAAGGAACTCAATCCACCCCTTTCAAGCATCCCAAACATGACACCCATTATTGCCAACAGTTCAATTGATCATGCTCCCCAGGGGTGTCCAGCTTTAAGGTACCTCTAAGGAAATCTCAAGCCATATATAGCCTACAGGCTATAGGATGCCTTAGACAGTATAGATAACCTATCTATGTGTAGGATAAGAGAGTGAAGAAGGAAGAATGGGGTAGTTTGGAACCAGTTTGATTCCTAAGCTGCATCAAAGTCAGGGACCTACTGACATGAATATGACAGGCTTGGGCCCTGCCTGTCCTCTATACTGACTAACCAGTTTGAAAACAGGCCAGTCTTCTCGGGGAGAGCTCAGGTGATCCGTGCATTAGGGTAGCCATGGCTGGAAAATGTCCTCCTAGATTCTGGGATTTATGCCTTGGCCAACATCTCATAGTGAGCATGAGTGAAAGAGAGAAAGAGAGAGAGAAAAAGAGAGAGACAGAGAGAGGATAAATTTTTTATTTCCAACTAATTATGACTGATTTGCAAGTTTTCAACCTCCCAGGAGAAAATAAATTAAAATGCAACTTGAAAAAATTACAAATCTACTTTTAAAACAGATTATCACAATTCATGAAGAAAAACTGGAAGGTGTTTTCTGCTAACTCATTGGCATTCATGTGTTTCATAGTAGGCAGAAATTCTATGTAATAAAAGCAGGCACAACCAAGATGGGAGTATATGGAAGAAATCTCTAGCCAGCAAAGCCACTGCCACATAAAACCTAGAATCACCAAATTGTAATCCTCATTGGAACAGAGATTCCTAGAGCCTTGCTTTGGAAGACTAATCTCTAAACCAACTCAATAGAGTTCCTGAAAGTCTCCAGGAAACAAAAATTTTGCCAAAAGGACCTTTCTGAACTTAAATCTTGATATGCAGCTGTATCTTTAAAAACTCTGTCTGCGCCAGCTCAGCAGTGCAGTGCCTGTATCCCATATGGGCTCCAGTTCGAGTCACGGCTGCTCTGCTAATGCACCTGGGATGACAGCATAGGATGGCCCAAGTTCCTGGGCCCCTGTACCCACGTGGGAGACCTGAAGAACCTCCTGGCTCCTGATTTCAGCCTGCCCAGCACCAGCTGTTGTGGCTATTTGGGGAGTGAACCAGCACATGGAAGATAGATCTCTCTCTCTGTCTGTCTCTTCCCTTTTCTCTGTATCTCTGCCTTTCAACTAAATAAATAAATCTTAAAAAAAAAAAAAAAAGAGGAAATGGAGCAACGAGACTAGAACTGACACTCATTTAGGATGTTAGCATTGCAGGCAGTAGCATTATCTGGTATACCACAACCCCTGGTCCCAAAGAAGAGAGTTTTTATTTTTATTTATTTATTTTTAATTTTTTAAAATTTATTTTAGAGAAGGAGATACATAGAGAGAGAGACACAGGGAGAGAGAGAGAGACAGAGAGAGAGATCTTCCATCCACTGGTTCACTTCCCCAAATGGCCACAACAGTCAGAACTGAGCCAGGCCAAAGCCAGGAGCCAGGAGCTTCTTCTGGGTCTCCCACATGGATGCAGGGGCCCAAGCACTTGGGCCATCTGCTTTTCCAGGCCATAGCAGAGAGCTGCATTGGAAGCACAGCAGCCAAGACTCGAACCAGTGCCCATATGGGATGACAGCACTGCAGGCAGAGGCATAACCTTCTATGCCACAGTGCTGGCCCCTGCTCCACTTCTGATCCAGCTCCATGCCAATGTGCCTAGGAAGGCAGCAGAAGATGGCCCAAGTCCTTGGGCCCCTGTGCCTACATGAGACACCCAAAAGAACCTCCTGGCTTTGGATCAGCTTATCTCCAGCTGTTGCGATCATTTGGGGAGTGAACCAGCAGATGGAAGCTCTTTCTCTCTGTCTTGCACCACCCCCACCCCCGTAAAATCTGTTTTGCAAATGAATAAATAATTCTTAAAAAAAAATAAAACTCGCTCTCTGTCATCGCTAAACACGGACCTTAGCTTCTCTGTGCCCTGTATCAGATAGGATGCTATCTACCAACTAAAACAAGTAAACTCACCCTCTTGACTGAGGAGGTGAAGAAACTGTCAGTCTTTCTGCTGCTGCCTTCTCCCTCCATTGCTTAAACAATTAACTTCAAAATTACACATGGCCAAGGTCAAGTCTGGCTTAACTAAACTGGATTTGAATATGACACATTTTACACAGCTCTGTTTCAACTACAAAAGAGAAAAGAACAGAGAAGAAAGTGAAGAACAGGAGGGCAGGGAGGGAAAGGGGGAGAGAAAGTATGTGATAACACACATTTCAGAAGTGGAACAGTAACAAACGAGGCCCTGATGAAGCCTCAGAATGGAACTTCCGAAACTGCTGGCACACGTAAGGGCATTCTCAGAATTAAGACACATCCAGTTGGACCAGCCTTTGATAGAGAGGAAAAAGATATCAACCCTTCTTGTACTCAGTGCCTAGCATCTTCATCTTCACCCCCATTAGAGGTCGTGTGAACTCCAGTTGATATAAGCCTCTGGTTCTCTTAGTCACTCATCTTTGGACATCTTTGGTGGACAAGACACTTGCCTAGGTGCTCAGAGCCATACTAGGGACAGTTACACATAGGCTCTGACCTCAGGGAACTGACAGTTCTGCAGGGAAGTGAGAGGTGGCTGGAAAGACTGGGCAAGGTGGGAAGCACTGCACTGGACCGAGAAGGAGCCTCTCCCCATCTAAGAGGTCAGGGAAAGCATCACAGAGGAGGGAGTGTTTGAGTGGCCTTTCCAAAGGGAGGTAGGATTTAGCATGCAGAGATGGTAAAAGGTCTTCTGAGAAACAAGCCTCCTTTTTCTTTAAATTTTCTTTATTTATTATTTGAAAGACCAAGAGGTCTTCCATCTGCTAGTTCACTTCATAAATGCCCACAATCATCTGGGGCTGGGTTAGGATGAAGCCAGGAGTCCAGAACTCAACCCAGGTCTCCCAAGAAGGTGGCAGGGGCCCAAGTATTGAGTGCCCAATACTCACCTTAGCCCCCTTTTCTCTTGTCCTAGTTTCCACCTGCAAAGAGCAAGCAGAGCTTCCACCACTTAGCTGGGGACATCCAGGAGAAGTCCCTGCTGTCCAAGAGGCAAGGTGGGTGGGAGGTTAGAAAGAAAGTGAATTTGCAAGGGAGACATGCCTGGAGACAGGCCTTAATTCAATAAATGCTAAAGACAATGACATTTCAACAGAGTAAATTTTGGGGAAATTTGAGGGCAGAGGCAGAGGTGGGGAGGAAGCCATGAGCTATTTTAAGGTACTTCCAGTCCTGATCTGGGTAATTAGCCATTTCTTACTAACTGTGCCTAGTACGTCCCAGGCACTTTGTGCACAGAATTTTCTGTGGGATTTTTATTTCTTTTTACAAACTTGTCCCTTCATTGCTCTTTCAGTTTATAACACCATCCATGCTACAACTCCAAGTCACCTGCTTCTTTTTTGCAACTCCCTCATCCAGTCTCCCAGGTGAGTCCTGTTAACTCTCCCTCAGCAGGCTTTCACATCTTTCTTCCTCTCCTCCATAATTTCAATAGACTCTCAGCTTCACTTTACCTCTTACTACTCCAAACTTCTCTATATGTCCTATGGAAACATAGCTCTGGTATCCTAGATGTGTTCCATCTCCCCTAATAGACTGTTAGCTCCTTAAAGGCAGGATCTGTGCCTGAGTCATCTTTGTATTTCCCATAGCATCTTTTTTTTAACTTTTATTTAATAAATATAAATTTCCAAAGTACAACTTTTATGGATTACAGTGGCTTCCCCCTCCCCATAACTTCCCTCCCACCCACAACCCTCCCATCTCCTGCTCCCTCTCCCATCCCATTCACATCAAGATTCATTTTCAATTATCTTTATCTTATATACAGAAGATCAATTTAGTATATATTAAGTAAAGATTTCAACAGTTTGCACCCACACAGAAACGCAAAGTATACAGTACTGTTTGAGTACTAGTTATAGCATTAATTCACATTGTACAACACATTAAGGACAGAGATCCTACATGGGGAGTAAATGCACAGTGACTTCTGTTGTTGATTAACAAATTGACACTCTTGTTTATGGTGTCAGTAATCACCCTAGGTTCTTGTCATGAGTTGCCAAGGCTGTGGAAGCCTTTTGAGTTTGCCAACTCCGATCTTATTTAGACAAGGTCATAGTCAAAGTGGAAGTTCTCTCCTCTCTTCAGAGAAAGGTACCTCCTTCTTTGATGGCCCATACTTTCTACTGGGATCTCACTTGCAGAGATCTTTCATTGAGTTTGAGTTTGGTGTTGTTTTGTTTTTGTTTTTGTTTTTTTGCCAGAGTGTCTTGGCTTTCCATGCCTAAAATACTCTCATGGGCTCTTCAGCCAGATCCGAATGCCTTAAGGGCTGATTCTGAGGCCAGAGTGCTGTGTAGGACATCTGCCATTCTATCCCATAGCATCTTACCAATAAGTATTTCTTGAATTAAACAAAAAGAAAGTGAATTTGACAGGTTGAGTACTGACATGTTAACATTCACATAAACAAAGGGATAGGTGGGAATTTGGATGTTTGGAAAATATCTTCTTTTTGTTTGCTTGTGTTTTTTCTTTTCTTTTCTTTTTTTTTTTTTCTTTTTGACAGGCAGAGTGGACAGTGAGAGAGAGACAGAGAGAAAGGTCTTCCTTTTGCCGTTGGTTCACCCTCCAATGGCCGCCGCGGTAGCGCACTGCGGCCGGCACACCGCGCTGTTCCGATGGCAGGAGCCAGGTGCTTCTCCTGGTCTCCCATGGGGTGCAGGGCCCAAGCACTTGGGTCATCCTCCACTGCACTCCCTGGCCACAGCAGAGAGCTGGCCTGGAAGCGGGGCAACCGGGACAGGATCGGTGCCCCGACTGGGACTAGAACCCGTGCTTGTGTTTTTTCATTCTGTGATGATGGAGAACAGACTTTTGTAATGACAAAAAATAAATACAGTTTCAAAAGAACAAGACCATGCCCTTCTCCAAAAAAAAAAAAAAAAAAAGAAAGAAAAGAAAAGAAAAAGCATTGAGAAAAACGTCCACATCTCATTCAGATTCAATGGTCTTTTAGGTCTTCTGGGCTCCTATATGATCAGGAACTAATTCATATCATATCTTCCAATAAACTTCCTCTCCCCCTTCTTCCCTAGTGTTAGTTCTAGAGTCTATTTCTGTTGTTTGCAACAAAAAATACCCTATAGGTATAAGTTATTTTTTAAATTTTTATTTCTTTATTTGAAAGGCAGAATTATAGACTGAGAGAGGGAAAGACAGAGAGAAATCTTCCATTCACTAGTTCAATCCCCAAATGGCCACAATGGCTGAAGCTGGGCCTGTCCAAAGTCAGGAGCCAGGAGTGTCTTTTGGGCCTCCCACTTGGGTACAGGGAACCAAGCACTTGGGTCATCTTCTGCTGTTTTTCCAAGCACATTAGCAGGGAGCTGGGTCTGAAGTGAAGCAGCTGGGACTCAAACAGCCAGGACTTGGGTGCCCATATGGGAGGCCAGTATTGCAGACAGTGGCTTTACCCACTATGCCACAATGTTGGCCCCAGGGAGGCCAGTATTGCAGACAGTGGCTTTACCCACTATGCCACAATGTTGGCCCCAGGTATAATTTCTAAAGGAAACAGGCAAACCAAAGAAAAGAAGAGGAAATTAGAAATATAAAAAATATTGTCAGGAATCTACAGGATACTATTAAAAAACCTAACATTCGGGTTCTAGGAGTTCCTGAAGACATGGAGAGGGAGAAAGGATTAGAAGGCCTTTTTAGTGAGATACTTGCAGAGAACTTCCTGGGTTTGGAGAAGGACAGAGACATCTTAGTACAGGAAGCTTATAGAACCCCTAATAAACATGACCAAAAGAGATCCTCACCACGACATGTTGTAATCAAACTCACCACAGTGAAACATAAAGAAAAGATTCTGGCCGGTGCCATGGCTCAACAGGCTAATCCTCCGCCTTGTGGCGCTGGCACACTGGGTTCTAGTCCCGGTCAGGGCGCCGGATTCTGTCCCGGTTGCCCCTCTTCCAGGCCAGCTCTCTGCTGTGGCCAGGGAGTGCAGTGGAGGATGGCCCAAGTCCTTGGGCCCTGCACCCCATGGGAGACCAGGATAAACACCTCGCTCCTGCCATCGGATGAGCACGGTGCGCCGGCCGCGGTGGCATTGGAGGGTGAACCAACGGCAAAGGAAGACCTTTCTCTCTGTCTCTCTCTCTCACTGTCTACTCTGCCTGTAAAAAAAAAAAAAAAAAAAAAAAAAAAAATTCTAAAATGTGCAAGAGAGAAACGTCAGATTACTCTTAGAGGATCTCCAATTAGACTCACAGCAGACTTCTCATCAAAAACCCTACAAGCTAGAAGGGAATGGCGAGACATAGCCCAGGTACTAAGAGAGAAAAACTGCCAGCCCAGAATATTATATCCTGCAAAGCTCTCATTTGTGAATGAAGGTGAAATAAAGACTTTTCATAGCAAACAGAAATTGAAAGAATTCGTCACCACTCGTCCTGCCCTGCAAAAGATGCTTAAAGATGTGTTACACACAGAAACACAGAAACATGGTCATCAATACGAAAGAAGGTAAAGGAAGGAAACCTCACAGCAAAAGATCACAGGAAGCTCAATTTCTCTTTGACATAGAATTAAAATCTGATTCTCTGTTAAAGCAATGTGTTAAAGTAATCTATTATGTTCTCTTGATGTCTGTTAAATTCTAATTGTTCAAAAACAGCTGAATTTTTATTAAGAGCTATGGGTTATTTAAAGATGTGCTTATTTTCAAAGATTTGAATAATCACCTTGTAACAATGATCAAATTTGGTCTATGTTATGTCATGATTTTAAGGAATCTTATTTCAACCAGATATTTTGGATTTTGAGCCTTCTTGGCATTCTTGACAGGCATTCAAAAAATCAAAGTTTCAAACAATCTGGACTCTAAAATTTCCAGTAAATCCTGGACTTTGGTTTTTCCAGTTTGGGCCCAACTGAAAAAATTGAAGGACCTTTGTCTCTCATCTTATAGAGACACCAACTAATCAGGCTATTTGGATTATATTAGAAGTACTGTCAAGATGTGACGTGGTACTAAATTTTAAGTTTCTATAATGGAAAATGCTATTAATACAAATGTTTGAGAATTAAAAAGTCTAATGATCTTGTGTGACTAGACATGATAGTTATCTTGAGAAAGCCCCAGAGGCCTAAAGGGTTAAATACTTGTAAAATCCTACAGGTGCTTTCAAAAATACTGTGAAGTAAGCAAGTGCCTCTTGTTGGTTGATGAGTTTATAATTTTAAACATGGTGACTTAAAGTCTTTTGTCATCCACAGTAATATATGATGTGCTGCTCATAAAACTAAAGCATTGTTGGTTCTGTGTTTAGCTGTCCTCCTGTAGGTTCCTATGGACTTTTTCCAGCCACTTCTATTGTATTCAGTACTTTGGGATGGCTCTGTAAACAGATGAAGCCAATAATGTTTTAACAGTACCAACTGAGAGAAAGTATGGTTAACTGAGGTTACCGAAAACAAAAAGCAATTCAAATCAATTGGCAATCTACAAAAAGAGTTAAAGATTTTAAAAGCTATTATTAAAATTGCAATATTGGTCTATTATGTTATGTTATATGTGTGTACATATTGTATGTTCACATGGGAAAATTTTATTAAGAATTTTATTTTAATTGACTTATAGATAAGATTGTCCATAAATTTAAGCTGCTAAAATTAATCAAAGATACATTTTAATTCATGTTACCTGAATCTCTGCATCATATGTTTTATACTTGTTGGTAGAAAGAAACTAAAAACATTTTATATGGTTGTGCTTAAGTTTACTGGCTAAACAAACTACACCATGTTAGATATTTAAGAGGTGTTTCCAAATACATGATTCTTAAAATTTATAGAAGGCATTGGACCTTCTGGTAAATGTTTTCTTAAGTTGTTATCTAATGGTTGAAACTGTTTGCTAAGTATTCATGTGATATTGCTATTGTCAGCAAGCAATCTAGGACTTGCCCCCTCATTTCTCTATTCTAAGCCCAACTTGTTCTTTCATTTCTCTATTCTCCTCAAGGTAGGAAACTAATTCTATTATGAAGGAATCTGTAGGACGCACAATTTAATCTTTAAACCTTATAAAAGAGATGACTAACATTTTTCTGTAATAGCATAGCCAAAATAAGAGCTTAAATTATAATCTCATAGCTAGATTTACTTCGCCATCAGCGAAGTATACAGTAAGTAGAAAAAACCTCCCTTTCAGACCAAAGGGAAAGAAAGTTTTAAAGTGAGAATATAATTTTCCTCATGGGCATTGTCTACCTTAGAAAAACTACTACAGAACATGCCTGTGACTATAGACTTGTAGTTCAGGCCACCGAAGATTAGAGATAGGACTTGGGCACTCCCTTGACTTGCATCCTCTGGTCTGCTTTAACACAAACCAGGAGGAAAAGAAAGCTAGGCATCAGAAGCAATGGGTGGCAGGCCCATTAATATGGCTGATCTGTACAGTGATCTGCCCTCAAGAAGACCCAACAGGCCAGTCCACTGCAGTGGCTTTCAATGTGGTAAGCCTGGGCTTCAGCAGAAGTCAACTTGTGAAGAGCCCTGGCAGCTCTGCCAAGAGTTGGATTACTGGAAATGGACCTGCCCTGGAGTCGAAGGATGCCCAGGTCAGAGCCACAGATCTTATTGGCTCTAAGCTGAAAAGCCCTTCACTCAGCCCAACTTCCAAAGTGACCACTGCAGCTGAGGGGACAGCCAAGTGGGTCAGCAACATTGCAGGCAGAACTGTAAATTTCTTGTTAGAGATGCCACCTGCCTTTACCTAGCCAGCTCTTCTCCCAGGCCAGCTAAGTAATGAAAGTCAACAGAGTGCCTTCCCCTAGGAGGTTCACACCTCCCTTAGGATGTACCCCATGTGAAGAGATAGATAGGTCTGGGCCTCTTAGCTTACAAGGCCTAAAGCCCACCAGATTATTATCAAGCCTCTTCTGTCAGGTTCTATTTGCCTTTCAATCAGAAAACTTAATTGTAGCTTAGATAGCACCTTTCTTAGCTCCTCTAATAATGACTCTGTC
The DNA here is from genome assembly GCF_033115175.1 of Lepus europaeus. NCBI lineage: Eukaryota > Metazoa > Chordata > Mammalia > Lagomorpha > Leporidae > Lepus > Lepus europaeus. Next base: position 85,616,196 of record NC_084832.1, read on the forward strand.
CTTTGTTCTAGACCCTGTCTAGCACACTTGGGCCTCTTTCCTTCGTAATCATAACCTCTACTCTACCTCCAATGGCTCTACTCCCAACCTGTGTGTACTGATGGTCCTCTTCCCACCTAATGCTGTATAATTGTTCAGACCTGGTAAATGCCACTCTTAGGATCATTGGTTACTATCCTCACCCTGTCTTTTATGACCTTGTCTAAATATGATCAGAGTCAGCGAACTTGGAAGGCTTCCATAGCCTTGGCAACTCATGACGACAGCCTAGGGTGGTTACTGGTGCCATAAACTAGAGTGTCAACTTGTTGGGTCAACAACAGGAGTCACTGTACACTTGCTCCTCATGTAGGATCTCTGTCCTTAATGTGCTGTACATTGTGATTTAATGCTATAACTAGTACTCAAACAGTATGTTTCACTTTGTGTTTCTATGTGGGTGCAAACTGTTGAAATCATTACTTAATATATACTAAATTGATTTTCTGAATATAAAGAGAATTGAAAATGAATCTTGATGTGAATGGAAGGGGAGAGGGAGCAGGAGAGGGGAGGGTTGCGGGTGGGAGGGAAGTTATGGGAGGGGGAAGCCATTGTAATCCATAAGCTGTACATTGGAAATTTATATTCATTAAATAAAAGTTAAAAAAAAAAAGAACCACCTCATTCTGTTCCATTATTATTCCTATTTTAATGTAAGGTAATTGAGCTTCAGTGAGTTAAGGAACTTCCTAGAGTCACTAGCTAACGAGAGCTACCCTCAGAATAAATCAGTCTGACATGGAGACATGATGGAGACATGGAACATAGGTTTGTGGTGGAAAAAAAGATGAGCTCAAATTCCATCTTCCTCACTTTCTGCTTAAAACCGTGGTCACATTAACATCTCTGTGATGCAGTAACTCTCTCTCAATCAGAAAAATGAGAATAGTAATGCCTTCATCATAGAGTTGTTGAGGGTTGATGATGTTGTTGATGGCAATGACGTATGTGAAAGGACCTGGCCTACAGGATGTGCTTAACAAATATTAATGTTGCGGGACTGGCACTGTGGCACAGCAGGTTAGTCCTCCGCCTGTGGCGCTGGACTCCCATAATGGGCACCAGTTCTAATCCTGGCTGCTCTTCTTCCCATCCAGCTCTCTGCTATGGCCTGGGAAAGCAGTGGAAGATGGTCCAAGTCTTTGGCCCCTGCACCCGTGTGAGATACCCAGAGGAAGTTCCTGGCTCTTGGTTTTGGATCAGCACAGCTCTGGCCATTTGGGGAGTGAACCAGCAGACAGAAGACCTTTTTCTCTCTCTACTCACTGTCTGTAACTCTACCTCTCAAATAATAAAAAAAAAAAGATAAATAAATATTAATGTTGCTTCTCTAAAACTGAAATGTAACTCCATAGTAAGTCAAACAAAGTAACTGACTTTGTTTAGTCAAAAGATTATTGCTTCTCAGTTGATCTAGGTACAATGTCTCTCTCCCTTGCTCTCTCTCTCAGCATTTATTTATTGGTATTTCCTTCATACCTCTCTTCCTCTCTAGTATCACTTTTTTTTTTTTTAACTGGAACATTTCCTGTGTCCTGTTTGTAGAAGGCTACCAGAAAATTCAGAGGCCCTTAGGAAAAGGAGCATAGGATGTGCATAAATATGCATACAGCAAAATCTTCCACCTTACATGACTTTGGGGAAGGAATAAAGTAAGAGGTCTTCATCTCCCTCAGAAGGATGAAGATGAGGCAGAGAGCCTACAGGCTTATCTCAAAGTAAACCAAAGGTTAAGGAAAACCCAGGAAATATACACTAGGCCATTTGATCTGAAAATACTAGAGCCTGCAGGAAAGAGAACAGGTTTGCCAAGTTGTTGGTTTTATTCCTGCCCTTACCTTCCCCCTTCCCTCTTTCCCACTTTAAAAGCAAAAGCTCCATCATTTATGCATCTTCATTAGGCAAATTTTTAATAAAGTTTCCCCAGAGTTCTGTTCATTACATATCTGTTCTCTCCCCTAAGCACTGCGACCTACTTAAAATGTTCTCACAATTCTTTTAATGAAGGAAAAATAATTCCCTGAAGATATGTTCCCTGTGTTGGAAAGATTAGCATTCTCTTACAGCTAAAGTGTTATTTGTGCAAAGATTTCCAATGCTTTTTCAGAGGTAAACGTAGGCTTTGCCAGAACAATGGTTCGAGGGCATTTATTCAGCCACCAGTAGACATTCACAAACTGCCTGCCACAAGACCTTTACCAAAGCTAACTCTAGTTTACACCAAGATTGAAAGAAAATCCTACAAGGCTGGCGGCATGCAGTATGTAGTCGGTTAGCTGTCACCCATGCTGCCGGCATCCCATATGAGCACTGGTCCAATTCCCGGCTGCTCTACTTTCTATCCAGTTCCCTGCTAATGCATCTGGGAAAGCAGCAGAGAATGGCCCCAGTGTCTGGGCCCCTGTACCATTGTGGGAGGCTTGGAAGAACCTCCTGGCTCCTGGCTTTGACCTGGCCCAGCCCTGGCCATCTTGGGGGTGAACCAGAGGATGGAAGATCTTTCTCTCCCTCTCTCTCTGTAACTCTGTCTAAAGAAAGAGAGGGGAGGGGAGGGAGGGAAGGAGGGAGAAAGGGAGGAAGGAAATGAAGGAAGGAAGGAAGGACGCAAGGAAATCCACACATCTTAGACTTATTTAACATAATGGTGACTCTGAGATTTTGCTGGTTTCTAGGTCCAAGACAACAGGATACATTATGATACAATTTCCAAGATTTCTCTTTTTCTCATCTACATTCGTTTCTTCCAGTCCTTAAGGTTTTATTCAAAGATTCTTTGCCTTTGAAAAGTCACTATAACAATTGCAAATTGATTTTGAAAATCTAAAACTCATTCCTAATCTATCACTTCAGCACAGCTATGCACAGCTTCCCACAGGTGCATTTTTGTCTTCACATGTACACCAATTAGTTACAAACCCCACAGGTTTGCTACTTTGTATTCTGCTGTTGTTCATTTTATCATAAGTCTATTCCATGTTTCTGGACTTCAGCTTTTCTTGTGAATGCAAAGAATTCCATTGTGTTGATGTACCAAAAATTTTAAATCTGTTCCTATAATGTCAGACATTTCAGCTCCTTCTACTTTTTTCTATCATAACTAACACAGTGAAGGATATAATTTTTTGCACTTAGAATTTTAAACATCTTTGCTAATTAACTTTATTGAGAAAAAATCCTGGGGGCAACAATGTTATGAATTTTCCTATGCACTATGCTGGGTTCCATCCAAATTTTTACCAGTTTACAATGCAACCCACAACAAATAATACAATTTTTTTTGACAGGCAGAGTGGACAGTGAGAGAGACAGAGAGAAAGGTCTTCCTTTTGCCGTTGGTTCACCCCACAATGGCTGCTCTGGCCAGTGCGCTGCGACCGGCGCCCCACGCTAATCTGAAGGCAGGAGCCAGGTGTTTCTCCTGGTTTCCCATGCGGGTGCAGGGCCCAAGCACTTGGGCCATCCTCCACTGCCCTCCCCGGGCCACAGCAGAGAGCTGCACTGGAAGAGGAGCAACCGGGACAGAATCCAGAGCCCCGACCGGGACTAGAACCCAGGGTGCCAGCGCCGCAGGCGGAGGATTAGCCTATTGAGCTGCAGCGCCCGCCCAAATAACACAATTTTACTGCAACTTCAATAGCATTAAGTCTTATGTTTTGTATAATTTTTTTTATTTTATTACAAGTCAGAGAGACAGAAATCTTTGCTAGTTCACTTCCCAAATGCCCATAACAGCTGTGGCAGGACGAGGCTGAAATCCAGGAGCCTAGAACTCAACCTGGGTCTCCTACATGGGTGGCAAACAACCAAGTACTTGAGCCATCACCTGCCGACTCCCAGGGTGTGTGTTAACAGGAGTTAGAAATGGAAGGAAAGCTGGGACTCGAACCCAGGCACTGGGATATGGGACATGTCTTAACTGCTGTGCCAAATGCCCACTTTTTAAAGCTTTTTAGTCATGAGCAAGAAGTAAAAGAGTATCACGATGTTGCTATAATTTGCACCCCAGCTTGCTGTCAATAATGAACACACATCCATGTATGTTTGTTGGCTGTGTTTCCTCAAGTGGATGAATTCTTCTTATGGGCTATGAATTTATCCATGAAGTTTTTTTAAAATTCTAATCAGGTTTATTGAGATATAATGTGTATATTATCTGTACTCTCTTTAGTGTGAAGTTCCACAACTTTTAACAAATATACACAGTTACAAAACAGTTCTATCATCCCCAAAATTCTCTTTGTACTCCACTGGGTTCATGTTTTCCACCATATCTCCATAGCAATCATTAATCTGTGTGTTTTTTTTTTTTTAAGATTTATTTATTTGAGAGGTAGAATTATAGACAGAGGGAGAGGCAGAGAGAAAGGTCTTCCATCTGCTGGTTCACTCCCCAAACGACTGCAATGACTGGAGCTAAGACAATCCTAAGCCAGGAGCCAGGCACTTCTGAGTCTCCCATGTGGGTACAGGAGCTCAAGCACGTGGGCCATCACTGCTTTCCCAGGCCATAAGCAGAGAGCCAGATCAGAAAAGGAGCGCCTAGTACACGAACCAACGCCTATATGGCATGCTGCTGCCTTAGCCTACTATGCCACAGTGTCAGCTCTAGTATCTCATTTTGATTCAACTCTAGTTTCCATCAGTCTTTGCTGTAATGACTTTAAGGATTTCTTGACTGTGACCGACAATACAAATATATTTTACATCATGTCTTTTTTTTTTTTTTTTTTTACAGGCAGAGTGGACAGTGAGAGAGAGAGAGACAGAGAGAAAGGTCTTCCTTTTGCTGTTGATTCACCCTCCAATGGCCACCGCGGCCGACGCGCTGAGGCCGGCACACCGCGCTGATCCGGAGGCAGGAGCCAGGTGCTTCTCCTGGTCTCCCATGGGGTGCAGGGCCCAAGCACTTGGGCCATCCTCCCCTGCACTCCCGGGCCACAGCAGAGAGCTGGCCTGGAAGAGGGGCAACTGGGACAGAATCCGATGCCCCGACTGGGACTAGAACCCGGTGTGCCGGCGCTGCAGGTGGAGTATTAGTCAAGCGAGCCGCGGCGCCGGCCTACATCATGTCTTAATGCACACAAACATACACACACCTAAAACTGAAACAAAAATGTCAGGAAACGAAATTTCTCCCCCACTACATGTGATGCACTCTGATATTTTCTATTCTATTTGCTGTTGTTGTTTTTTCTTTTAAATGCTGTTTATAACACCACCCCCCCAAATTGATTTCATGACCTACTGATAAGTCAGAAACTCATTTGGAAAAGTGTAAATAGGGTTTTATCAAAGTGGTACAACGTCTGTATTGTTTTGACTCTGAGTTTAAGTAGTGTCTAAAGATGGACTAAGCCAGACCACCAGGACAGCTCCCTCAGTGGCCTGTGAAATAAACTGTCCTTTTCCAAGTACAGGGGTTGGTAGTCCTGGCCTGATGGGGTACTGACAAGTGAAGTAAGGTTTTGCTGCTCCTGGGGTGCTCTAGCCTGCCTTGTGTGGTGGGTCAGTAGGGAGGTGACCTGTTGGGAAAAGGTACTGGGGCTGAAGTAGAGAGCCCCCGTGAACCTTTTTTTACGCAGAACTAGTCTGCTGGGAGAGGCCAGCAGTGGTGAAGGAAAGCATGGCTAGAGTCTGGCTCTGCCCAGTGGTTCCGCAAAAATCCTGCAGAATGCTCAGGTCAGCTCCAGGAGAAGACAAAATCATATTGTGTGTGTCATGCTGAACCCAGACTGGAAAAACAATGGCAAAAGGGAAGGATGAAGATTGCTGTAACTGTCTCTGGTTGCTTGGAGAGAGTAAGTGGAAAAAAGGAGAGGGCTTGTCCCCATCCCTACCTGGAAATGCAGTGATGAGTAATCTGGAACAGAAGGTAGGGAGAGCTGTGGCCATTCTTTGGGCAGGTGACAACCTTCCAGCCACTCCCCCAGTATGGCCCTGGCATAGGTTTTTGTGCTCCAAATCACAAAAGTGAGTTTTAACTCTTTAAGCAGCATCTTAATTCTCTTGCCTATTAATGAGGTGACTGAGCCTTGCCAAGGGTTTCAAAAGACACAATACTAGCACATCTACTTAGTCTCCAGGGAGCCCTTAACCTTTTCTCAATTTAACCAAAATGAAACCAAGAACATTAGGACACTGCTACAGGTGCAATTCTGGCACCAGGTGGACAGATCACACATTCCAGTGTATTTGACTTTCTGACTTCTCAGGCCCAGAGTTTTAAGGCCTTACCTAATCTCTTTGCGCACCTTAGCATTACAAATTCACAGAGTAGTTTCTGCCTCACACCTGCTATTCAGCATTTATGACTTATGAATATTCATGAGATAGCTTTAGAATGCAAGAGTCAGGGGCCTGCGCTGTGGTGTAGCAGGTAAAGCCTGCAGCACCAGCATCACATATGGGCGCTGGCTCCAGGCCTGGCTGTTCCACTTCATATCCAGTTCCCTGCTAATGTGCCTGGGAAAGCAGCGGAAGATGGCCAAGTACATGGGCCCTTGCACCCACATTGGAGACCTGGAAGAAGCTCCTGGCTCCTGGCTTTGGCCTTGCTCAGCCCTGGCCATTGTGGCCATTTGGGGAGTGAATCAGTGGACAGAAGATTCTTTCTCTCTCTCTCTCCCTTTGCCTCTGCCTCTCTGTAACTCTACCTTTCAAATAAATAAATAAGTCTTTAAAAATAAAAGGGTGGGGGCGATGCCCAGCTAGTGGCCCTATTACTCCTTCAGGGACCTGGCCTTACATCAGAGGTCTTAAGGTGTGGCAGCTAGTTTCTGAGCTAGTAACCTCAGTGTAGAGTACAGAGAAAGTTTGGCTAAAAAAAATACAAGAGTCAGAAAAAATCCTTTTGCTTCCCAGTTTGGAACAGTCCTTGTTCAGAGGATGTTGCACCTTCTGCTCCAGTTTTCAGAGACAAGATCTTTCTAAGATGTCCCTTAGGCTCAGGAAAGGGTCAAGACATTTTGGGGGCTCTTAGGTCACTTTCTCATTTCAGGGTGTGTTGCTGTTGCTTCTTTCTTCATTAGAGTGAATGCTACATCCCTACCTCCTCCTTTCTATGCATCCATTTCTTGCAGTGGGTGGGACATTTCCACATGTGCCTCTGATTAGGGGACGGATTTGTCAATAAATCTATGGGGGGTTACCGCTGTCATCTACAGACAGCACCCTCCACACACACTTGCTCTGGAATATATTAGAATGTTTCATTTAGTGAGGGGAGCTGGTCTGAGAAAGATCCTCCCCTCCTTGCCCTGAAGTGTCACCCTCATTCTGAGCTGATCTGAGCAGCCCAAGTTCCTGCTAGCTCTTTGCCTGCAGCTCCTTGGGGGTCCCAACAGTTATGTACCTGGCCCTACAACAGCTTCATATCTTAGGGGCTACAGTATGACCAAGTTCACCTGGAAAAAATGTCAGCTTAGTTGATTACAATAGTGGGTTTGAACCTCACCTCCTTAGAAGCTCCTGGAAGCTTAAAAGAAAATATCAGTGATTAGGCTGTATCCAAGAACTCAGAGGGTTGGGACCACACATCAATATTCTTTTAGAGCTCCCCAGGTGTTCCAGCGTGCAGTCAGGTCCTGCAACCAATCCCTAGTAATACAGGGACCTAGAAAGCCAGCCTGCGGTTTATCGTTCAGTTCTAAGATGATCTCACCCTTCCCTTGAATCCCTAGAACAATGAAAATTCTGAATGGTTGATCACAGTGCTGGAGCAGTAGGAAAGCTTTTGGGGGCGGGGATGGGTTGGCAGACTGGGTACACAGACAGTATTTTTAATCGTGGACTCATGATTTGGTTCCAAAACAAACGCAGTGCTCCGGAAGTCATCCGGTGCATCAGTGTGCTTCCAGGGGGAACGAACTTAACCCTTCCCCCTCCCCCTTTTGTTAACGACCATCAGAAGAAACACTTGCACGGCTTCCCTTGCAGTCCCAGTACTAGCGCATCGGCCTGTTTACCGAGCCGCGTAAGCGAGCGCTGGCGCCCTCTCCTGGAGCGCCAGGGATGTCCCTCTGGTGGAGCAATTGTTCCTTTGGGATGAGCTCATGGATTCGCTTCCTTGCGCTCAGTAGAAAGCACAAGGCTTCGCCAGGAACCTCCTGGCAATTCCTCTGACATCTGACACTGGTTTGCCTGGGGGGTGCTGTTTCTTTGATTGTGGGATAGGAAGATTTTTAAAAGTCGATGAAAATGGCTGGGAAACAGCTCTGTTGCTTCTCTGATAGGGTTTAGGATGCATCTTTGGGATGCATGGTGTCCGCACTGGTGGGGTGGGAAGCGGCACTCATGACAAGGATATTGGGCTACTGGTTAAGAGAACAGTGCGGTTAAACGGATGCAAAAAAAATTCTAAGAAACTCGAAGACGTCAGAGAGCAAAATGCTATTTAAACTCTTAAGCAATTTAAAGATTTAAAGATGTACTTTTTTTTTTTTAAAGGCATGCATTAAGACATTAGCTTGTCATTTAGAAGATCTGCTCACCCAAAGGAAGATTTGATGGTACTTACCAAGCAGGTCTTCAAACCGGCATCTTCCCTCTGGGTGGCAAATGCCTGCCGCTTCTGCAGGTCGGTCGGCCTCAGTACACAGGTGCAGCCGCTGTGGCTGCACACAGCCCAGGACCTGGCACTCCAGCAGGAGGGGAATCCCGCCGGCGGTTACGTGCCTTTCGCACCTGTCCCTTCCCCCAGCGCTCTCGGGTCCACAGGTCCACAGTGACCAAATGAGGAGATCCGGGCCTCTGCCTCTCGGTCGGCGCTCACCACCGCACCTTAGCGGGGCTGGTGAGGGCAGCGCAGCCGCGCCGCGGGCTGTGGGCTCGCGCGGTTGCCGTGGTAACCTGGAAGGCTGCGCCGGGGGCTCCCGCAGCGAGCTAGGCCCGCAGCCAAGGAAAAGGTGCGCGACGCGCCTTGACGCCGGGCTCTCTGCGGGTGTCTGGGGAGCTGCGAGGGATTGGGAGTGGAGTTCCTGGATGGCATCAGCCGGAAAGCCTGCTCTTGAGGGTCAAAGCAAAAGCAAAACCAAAGCACTCTGCTCCTCCCCAATCCCCACTTCAGCGCACACACTAACATCCTAAGGGCTGGAAACTGAGGCGCTGTCCTGAGACGCCTTGTCCTGAGAATCCTGCCAACCGCACAGCAGAATGTTTGCAAGGCTTGCCCTTGGACAACTGTCCTCCGGCAACGGCATCAAAGGGCAGACCTCTGGGAAGCTGAACAAGCAAGTTAACTTTGGGCTGTGGTGACATTCTGACAGTGTAAAGGGTAAGTTTGCAGGCATCTTACAAAATGAAAAATACTAAGGATGTGGAAAGCCTTGTTGCCTGTTTTTTTTGGGGTTTATGTTGTGTATATGTACTGGAATACTACATTGTACCCCATAAAAATAACGTAAGTATTGCATGTTAATTAGAAAAATTTAAAATTAAAATGATCTTAAAATATTCTGTTAAAAAAACTATAAAGTTGGATTACTATTATTACTAAGATGATGATGATGGGTTTGGGCCATATCCCAAAAGATAGTAATTTTTTAAAAAAGATTTATTTGTAAGGCAGAGTTACATACAGGCAGAGGCAGAGAGAGAGAAAGAGGTCTTCCATCTGCTGGTTCACTCCCCAAACGGCCTCAGTGGCTGGAGCTGGGCTGATCAGAAGCCAGGAGCCTGGAGCTTCTTCCTGGTCTCTCATGCTGGTCAGGGGCCCAAGGACTTGGGCCAACTTCTACTGCTTTCCCAGGTTATAGCAGAGAGCTGGATTGGAAGTAGAGCAGCCAGGGATGCTGGCACTGCAGGCTGTGCCTTTACCAGCTATACCACAGTGCCAGCCCCAAAAGATACAGTCTCGATGTTGAAATCCTGATAGGTCTAAAATTTCTAAGGTCTAATATGCCAAAAGATCAAAATTCCAAAAATAGAATGCTAGGAAAATTGAAAAAATCTTTTAAAAATATTTATTTATATTTTTCCCTTAATTTTTTCCCACTATTTATATAAAAAGCAGAGCAACAGAGAGAGAGAGAGAGAGAGAGAGAGACAGAGAGAGAGATCTTCTATCCATTGGTATATGCCCCAAATTCCAGGCTGAAGACAGCGCTCTGGAACTTCATCTAGGCCTCTCATCTAGGGTGGGGCACAGGTACTTCAGTCAGCATGTGCTGTCTCCCAGGATGCATTAGCAGGAAGCTGAATCAGAAGCAGAGTAGCCAGGGCTATAAAAAGCACTCCAATATGAGATGCAAGTTTCCCAAGCAACTGCTTAACCCACTGTACCACAATACCTGCCCCATTTATTTACATTTTTAAGGGAAATTTGTTTGAGAAATATAAACACATGAGAGAGCACTTCATGGGCCACAATAAAATAGGCAATTAGAGCTTACATATTTTTTTGCATAAATATTTGGATATACTAATGATGGTAGCATTGGTATAATTATTATACACAGGTGTACTCTATTTTTAAAGAAATAGATCAGGCTGGCGCCTCAGCTCACTTGACTAATACTCCATCTGCGGCACCGGCACTCCGGGTTCTAGTCCTGGTTGGGGTGCCGGATTCTGTCCCAGTTGCTCCTCTTCCAGTGCAGTTCTCTGCTGTGGCCCGGGAGGGCAGTGGAGGATGGCCCAAGTGCTTGGGCCCTGCATCCGCATGGGAGACCAGGAGGAAGCACCTGGCTCCTGGCTTTGGATCAACACAGCGTGCTGGCCACAGCACACCAGACGTAGCGGCCATTTGTGGGGGTGAACCAATGGAAAAGGACGACCTTTCTCTCTGTCTCTCTCTCTCTCTCACTGTCTAACTCTGCCTGTCAAAAAAAGAAAGAAAGAAAGAAAGAAAAAAATAGATCAAGAAGTGAAATGTATAAATGCATATCACTATGGTCAGTATTGTGTGCAGTTTTTTTTTTAAAGATTTTATTTATTTATTTGAGAAGTAGAGTTACAGACAGTGGAAGGGAGAGACAGACAGAAAAGTTTTCCATCTGCTGGTTCACTCCCCAAATGGCCGCAATGGCCAGAGCTGCACTGATTGGAAGCCAGGAACCAGGAGCTTCTTCTGAGTCTCCCACATGGATGCAGGGGCCCAAGTGCTTGGGCCATATTCTACTGTTTTCCCAGGCCATAGCAGAGAGCTGGATCAGAAGTGGAGCAGCCAGGACTAGAACTGGAACCCATATGGAAGTCCGGCACCGAAGGCTGAGGATTAATTTGCGCCACAGTGCTGGCCTCGTGTGTAGTTATTTGAAACACCATGATGGGCAATTTAAGTCGTTTGTTGAGATTGTTTAAAAACCATGATTGATCAGCACCACATACACAGTTGCCCAAAGAGTAGAAATCTTGCAGAATTTTACCTTTTATAAATGCAGATGTACAAAATGACAGTTCTTCATTTATTGAGGAAGTTTCAATGTTTTTGCATACATGCACAATGCTTACATATAATGTCAGTGTTGTGATAATGTGTTTCTGAGTCAAGATTCCAAAAAATACATTAAAATGTTAAAGCTATGTAGTTTTTATATCCAGGATTATATATGATGCCAAGATGAAATACATAGCATAGTAAATTTTAAGAATGTTGACACCTTAAAATAGTGAGAAAAAGGGAAAAAACTCAAAAAAAGGAAATTTTGACATTGGAGAAGCTGTATTATAATATAGATTATGGGCCATTGACTGGAGGCAGTCCATAAGAGCTGGCTATCTTACCTTCCTTAACTGAATCTTTAAGTCTTGATTTTGATGAATGCTTGCTTGTTTTCTCCTAGGGACTGGGTCTCTTCAGAAAATATGCTTACATTTATTTTCTATGTGGTACAGCTTCTTTTGAAATTCTATGATTCCATATACACCAACATGAGCATTCCCCCTATTAAATTTTTCCATCTCTGCTTTTTCTGTGTTGTTTGGGGTACATGGAAATCCATTCTGAATATACTCATGTACAGACCACATATTTGGCTGAAACAATACTGGTGATTGAATAGCAAACCCAGTACACGTCTTCTTATCCTACAGTGCACATCATTACTGCCTAGCCTATCAGTAACTTTGTTGACTTCTTCAGGCAAATGCAGCTTTAATTCATTAAAGGATCCTACAATTTCATCAGTGAGAAGAAATGTCAATGTAGACAGATGATGCATTTTTTAAAAGATGATAACCCTTTTTTTCCCTAATTTTTATTTATTTTCATTTTATTTGAAAGGCAGGGAGACAGAGACAGGCAGAAAGAGAGATCTCTCATCCGCTGATTCACTCTCCAAATGCCTGCAACAGGCCAGGCTGGGCCAGACTGAAGCCAGGAGTCAGAAACTCAATCTGGATTTCCCATGTGGGTAGCAGGGACCCAAGTACTTGAACCATCACCTGTTGCCTCCTAGGGTGTGCATTAGCAGGAAGCTTGAATTGGAAGCAGAGCTAGGACTCCAACTCAGGCACTTTGATTTGGAAACTGGGTGTCCCTAGCAGAGTCTTAACCACTGTACCAAATGCCTGCCCCAAATGATAAATTTTTTTTACCTTTTAAAAAAAATTTTATTGGGGCAGGTGCCGTGGTGCAGTAGATTAATCCTCCATCTGTGGCACAGGCATCCCATATGAGCACCAGTTCTAGTCCTGGTTGCTCCTCTTCCAATCCAGCTCTCTGCTGTGCCCTTGGAAAGCAGTAGAAGATGGCCCAAGTCTTTGGGCCCCTGCATCCGCATGGGAGACTGGAAGAAGCACCTGGCTCCTGGCTTCAGATAGGCACGGCTCCAGCCATTGTGGCCATTTGTGGAGTGAACCAATGGACAGAAGACCTTTCTGTCTGTCTCTCCCTTTCACTGTCTGTAACTCTTCCTCTCAAATAAATAAAATCAATCTTTTAAAAAATAAAAAAAATTATTTGTTATACAAGTTTTATGTATTTCATATATACAGATTTAGGAACGTAGTGACATTTCTCTCCCTAACCTTCCTCTTGCCCATGCTCTAACCCTTCCTCCTCCTCCCTCTTACATTCCCACTCTTAATTTTTACAAAGATGTTTTTTCAGTTTACTTAATGATCACATAGTTAACTCTAAGTAAAAGAGTTCAACAAATGGTATGAAGAGAGAGAGGAAAAAAACACCCTGTTCCTCAATGGAAGAGACAAGGGCTGTACACAATCATTGAACCGTCGAATCTCAAAATATCTATTTAATTCTAATACACTACATTTTAGGTACTCTATTAGTTACCTTGGATCAGGGAAAACATATGATAATGTCTTTTGGGGACTGGCTTATTTCACTAAGTATAATGGTTTCCAGTTTTGTGCATCTCATTGCAAAAGACAGGATTTCATTTTTTTAAATCACTGAGTAGTACTCCATAGTGTGTATATATATATATATATATATATTATATATATATAATAATTTCTTTATCCAGTCAACAGTTGGTGGACATCTAGGTTGATTCCATTCTTGGCTATTGTGAATTGTGCTGCAATGAACATGGGGGTACAGATAGTTCTTTTATGTACTGATTTCTTTTGGTTTGGGTAAGTTCCCAGGAGTGGGATGGCAGGATCATATGGTGGATCTATATTCATATTTCTGAGGTGTCTCCATACTGTCTTCCATAGTGGCTGCAAAGGTTTACATTCCCACCAAGAGGGACCAGGGTACCTTTTTCTCCATACCCTTACCAGCATTTGTCATTTGTTGATTTCTATAGGAGAGTCATTCTAACTGGAGTGAGGTGAAACCTCACTGTGGTGTTTTGTTTTGTTTTTTTTTTTTTTTTTTTTTGACAGGCAGAGTTAGACAGTGAGAGAGAGAGAGACAGAGAGACAGAGAGAAAGGTCTTCCTTTTCCATTGGTTCACCCCCACAAATGGCCACTACGTCTGGTGTGCTGTGGCCAGCACGCTGTGTTGATCCAAAGCCAGGAGCCAGGTGCTTCCTCCTGGTCTCCCATGCGGATGCAGGGCCCAAGCACTTGGGCCATCCTCCACTGCCCTCCTGGGCCACAGCAGAGAACTGCACTGGAAGAGGAGCAACCGGGACAGAATCCGGCGCCCCAACCAGGACTAGAACTCAGGGTGCCGGCGCCACAGGCGGAGGATTAGCCAAGTGAGCTGCAGTGCCAGCCCTCACTGTGGTTTTGACTTGCATTTCCCTGATGGCTAGCGAGCCTGAGCATTTTCTCAGTTGTCTGGTGGTTATTTGAATTTCCTCTGTTGAAAAATGCCTGTTGAAGTCCTTTACCCATTTCTTAACTGGATTGTTTATTTTCTCTTTGTTGAATTTCTTGAGTTCTTTATAGATTCTGGATTTAAAAAAAAAAAAGATTTATTTATTTAATTGAAAGAGTTACACAGAGAGAAGGAGAGGTAGAGAGAGAGAGAGAGGTCTTTCATCTGCTGGTTCACTCCCCAGATGGCTGCAACAGCCGGAGCTGCACTGATCCAAAACCAGGAGCCGGGAGTTTCTTCCAGGTCTCTCAAGCGGGTGCAGGGACCCAAGCACTTGGGCCTTCTTCTACTGCTTTCCCAGTTCATAGCAGAGAGCTAGATCGGAAGTGGAGCAGCTGGGACTCAAACTGGCGCCCAGATGGGATGCCGGCACTTCAGGCCAGAGCTTTAACCTGCTGAGCCACAGTGCTAGCCCTGTAAACTCCCCTCTCAACACTGTTTTTACTGTATCCCATAAGGTTTGATATGATGTGTTATGCTCTTCATTGATTTCCAGAATCTTTTAATTTCTCTTTTGATGTGTTCTATGACCCACTGTTCATTCAGGAACATGTTGTGCAGTCTCCACATGTTTGCATATGATCTAGAGATTCTGGAATTGTTGATTTCCAGCTTCATTCCATTGTGGTCCAAGAAGATGCAGTGTATGATTTTGATTTTTTTTTTTTAGTTTACTGAGACTTGCTTTATGGCCTAGCATATGGTCTATCATAGAGAAAGCTTCATGCACTGATGATAAGAATGCATATTCTGCAACTGTGGGGTGAAAAGTTCTGTAGATATCAGTTAGGTCCATTTGGTCCATAGTGTTGATTCACTTAGTTGTTTCTTTGTTGATTTTCTGTCTACTTGATCTATCCATTGATGAAAGTGGGGTATTGAATCCCCATTACTATTGTATTAGAGTCTATGTCTTCCTTTAGATCCATTAATATTTCTTTTAAATAGCTAGGCACCCTGTAATTGGGTGTGTATACATTTATTATAGTCATATCTTCTGTTGAATTAATCCCTTAATCATTACATTGTGCCTTTCTTCATCTCTTTTAACAGTTTTTATGTTAAAATCTATTTTGTCTAATATTAGGATGGCTACACTTACCTATTTTTGTTTTCCATTAACATGGACTATCTTTTCCATCCTTCCACTTTCAGTCTGTGTGTATTTTTATTGGTGAGATGTGTTTCTTCTAGGCAACAAATAAATGGGTCTCATTTTTTAATCCATTCAGTCAGTCTATATCTTTTTGAGGCTATTAACATTCAAGGTGACTATTGATAAGTAATGACTTGGCCCTTCTATTTTTCCATAAATATTCTTATTGTTTACTTTGGATTTCTTTTATACTTTTACTGGTGGATTTTCTGCCTTCACATTCTTTCATAATGATGGCTATCTTTCTGAGTTTCTTAAGCATCTTTTATAAGGCTGGATGAATGGCAACAAATTCTTTTAATTTCTGTTTGTTATAGAAGGTCTTTATTTCACATTCATTCATAAATGAGAGCTTTGCAGGGTACAGTATTCTGGGTTGACAGGTTTTTTACTTCTAAGGCTTAGACTAAATGTCACCATTTCCTTCTAGCCTATAGGATTTTTTAATGAGAATTCAGCTGTGAGTCTAATTGCAGACCCTCTGAAAGTAATCTGGCATTTCTTTTGTGCACATTTTAGAATCTTTTCATCATGTTTTACTGTGGTAAGTATGACTACAATGTGTTGTGGTGATCTTTTCTGGTCATGTCTGTTAGGAGTTCTATGCACTTTCCGTACTTTGACATCCCTTTCTTTCTCCAAATTGGGGAAGTTTTCTGTAATTATTTCACTAAATAGGCCTTCTAGTCCATTCTCTCTTTCCATACCTTCAAGAACTCTTAAGACCCATATGTTGGGTCATTTGATAGTATCTCATAAATCTCAAACACTGTTTTTAAGTTTTCTATTTTCTTCTTGTTTTGATCTGATTGTAAGATTTCCAAAGATTTGTTTCTAGTTCAGATACATTTTCTTCTGCCTTACCAAGTCTTCTGTTAAAACTTTCTGCTGCCTTTTTTCCCCTTTTTGATCTATTGATGACATTAGCATGCTAATACACATAACATTCTAATATTTCATTTGATTTATCTTTAAAATGTCGATTTCATGGGAAAAATTATCATCCATGTTGTGTATGGTTTTCTTTAGCTCATGGATTTGCTTATGATTGCTTTTGAGTAATTATGATTAATTTTTGAATTCTGTTTTCTACATTTCTTCAATCTCTTAATCTTCACATTCTAGTATTGAAATGTTTTGTTCCTTTGGGAGGGTCATGGTGTCTTCCTAATTTTTGTTTCTTGAATTTCTGCATTTGTTTTTAGGCATTTGTGTAGTTGATTTTTATTGTTTTTTTTTTTTTTTTTTCCTCTGATGTCTTTTATCTTTGAGCTATTCCTCTGGGGCTTAGTGGAATGTCTACACTTTCAGTGAATACCAAGAGGTGTGTGGTGGGTGTGGCCAGGGAGTTCTGGTCAGTGCTCCAGGGTGGGGTGAATATCTAGGGTAACATCCAAGTTGGGTGTGATAGATCTCAGTGCCCAGATGTTAGCCCCCTGTGTGTTCTGTACCACCATACGAACTGCACAAATGACCTGCACAGTCTTCACTGTGAGCACAGTTCTTGCTGCAATGACCTGCTCCAGGCCACCAAAAAGTTCCAAGCATATGGTGCTGCACCCAGTGACCCAGCTATTCCCTGCACCTTCTCATGTAACCATTGAGTCCCCATGGTCTCAGCACACAAGTCTCCCACAGTTTCTGGGTACAGAGGTTTTTCTTTGCCCTACCAGCCTGTCCAGTAAACAGAGAGGCAGATGTTCCCCCAGACAGCTCCGCCTAGGTGTCTTGATCATGGGAGGCTGTGGGCACCTCACCCTTCTACATGTTGTCCAGCCACCTCCCAGCCAGGCTCAAAGTCAGTGGGCACTGCAGATTGTTCCCTCTGCTAGATTTTCTGGATCACATTCATACATAAGAGCCACTCGCTAAATGTTGCTCTCTCCCTACCACTGCTGCCAGTACTGCTGAGAAGATGGCGTCTTGTCTCAGGCAGTTGCTGTGCGTGTGCACAAAGTCTTCCACAGCTCCTGCCCAAACCCAATATGGCACCTGCCCTTTCTTAGCCAGGTAGTAGGCGCTGTTGTGGGAAAATTGAGATGAAATAAATGTGTCCCATTTACTTCCACTGGTTCTGCCAGCAACCACTAGCAACCGCAACCCCTCAGGGCTCCAGTCCAGACTCAAACCATGCTCTCCCTCTGCCTGTATCACCAAGGGTTGCTGCAGTCCGGTCTCATCTCTGTCTCTGAGTTGCTGTCTGCTCCAGCTCTTGACTGCTGCAGTTTGTGTGTTCATGTTCATGCTGCCTGTCTGCACCCTCCACACAGGTCCACAGCATTCCTCTCCCTCTTCTTCTTGTAGGATTTCCAGTGCAGTTTTCAGTTTTCTCTCCAGTTCTTCCTGAGGGTGCACTTCCTACATTTTTTTTTACTGTCTCTTTCTAGCCTAGTGCAGTATGTCATTCCCTAATCCGCCATTTTGGAATCTCCTTCCAAATGATACACTTTTAAACTGAAATTTTCATCATTGCCATATTGCATGGCCAATCTAGTCATCTTGATTTTCCAATAAATGCATTGGGCTGAATGGAAAAGGCAAATTATTGGTAATAATTCAAAACCGACTTCAAGAAACTTAATCACATGTCATTGTGGTTTGGGATTGAAACCTATCTTCTTCTGCAAAGTCCAACAAATCTTCAACAAGTGCTGATAAATTGCTTTGCCTTTCCTAGTCACTAATATATAAATGAGTAAATTCTAGAATTTAAAGATCCAAACAGTGTTGTGATTTATATATATTTGATGAAAAATGGTGGGTACAGCATTGTAAGTGTCATTCATTAGTCAAAGTGGGGGGGGGGGGTGCTAGTTTTTCCATATTAGATTTAGTGGTAAATACACATCTATCTTTTTTTGACAGTCAGATCCCTAAGCAAGCCTCATTCACCATTTAATGTTTTCTAACACTGGGGGAAACTCGATATTAGCAAATATCTTTGATTCAGAAGGTTGTTGGGCTTGACAAATACTTCTAACTCTCTGAGAAGGCAAGCATGGTGCCATGTGTGCAGAGACAGAAGTAGTACACAACTGAATAATTTGGCACTTATCCTGCAGACAACTGAAAGTGTGTGAATTCAGCTTTCTCTCTAAGATTTATTTATTTCAAAGCCTGAGTGATGGAGAGAGGGAGGAAGGGAGGGAGGGAGAGAGGAAGAGAGAGAGACAGAGAGAGAGAGAGACAGAGAGAGAAAGAGGGAACTCTTCTATCCACTGGTTCACTCTGCAAATAGTCACAATGACTGGAGCTGGTAGCTCTGGAAGCCAGGAGCCCAGAACTACATCTGAGTTCTCCTACATGAGTGCCAGACACCCAAAGCACCTGGGTATATCTGTTGCCTTTCCAGGCATATTAGCTTGGAGTTGACCTAGAGCTCTGATATGGGATGTTGGTATTGCAGGTGGCAGTTTAGCTCACTGCACCACAATACCAGCCCCAGAATTCCGCTTTCTGCCCATTTTACATTTAAAAAGTCACTTTCTTGGGCCGGCGCCATGGCTCACTAGGCTAATCCTCCGTCTTGCGGCACCGGCACACCAGGTTCTAGTCCCGGTCAGGGCACCGATCCTGTCCCGGTTGCCCCTCTTCCAGGCCAGCCCTCTGCTGTGGCCCGGGAGTGCAGTGGAGGATGGCCCAAGTCCTTGGGCCCTGCACCCCATGGGAGACCAGGAGAAGCACCTGGCTCCTGCCATCAGAACAGCGTGGTGCGCAGGCCACAGCGCGCCTACCGCGGCGGCCATTGGAGGGTGAACCAATGGCAAAAGGAAGACCTTTCTCTCTGTCTCTGTCTCTCACTGTCCACTCTGCCTGTCAAAAAAAAAAAAAAAAAAGCCACTTTCTTCAATGGCACTTGAGGCTTCTTAGAATTCAGCCTTCAGAATTTCAACATGTGGGATATTAATATTTTGGAATTGTCATTTCTTAGGATTTTTATTTTGAAGGATTTTAAGACTACAGATTTTATCTTTCAGAAATTCAACACTTGGGATTATGGTGTTCAGGACTGTGTCTTTTGGGTCTTTTGGGATTGTGATGGCAGGCAATGAGCATGATAATGATGTAGAGATTGATGAATGGCTCCTTGGGGGATGTTGCAGTTGCAAGAATTCCTCTTTCCCCATTCTGAGAAAGTCTCCTGCTGCTAGGACCAGTAAAGTCCTCTTTTCCCTTCCAAACAGCCCAAACAGCCTCTACCCCCAAGTTGTCCTGGCTCATAGAACTTGAAAGAAATCCACCAAGCACTAAAGTAAATGAGATGGAAGGCAGGATGGATTTGAACACATTTCTATCAACATCTGCTTATTAGAATCATAACGTTATAATCAGAGCAGAAAGAAGCCTTACAGATTATTTTATTTTCAAGGATCATTGACTTCAGTATTAATCCATCTGAAGCTGTGTGGTTGAAAGCAGATAGACTACAGCAAGCACTCTCTGAAGGCGGTGGAGCAGTAGCTGTTGAGACAGTGAGATGGAGCTCTTGCTTGTCCCAATTAGTATTTCCTTAATCATGGCATCTCTATCTCATCAACTAGTGTCCCTCTCATGTCCAAGGCCATTGATATGAATAGTGGAACTGAAAGGACCAGGGCTGTGTCTCAACAGGCTCTCCACTCATCTTCTGGAGCTCCCTTCATCACCAGCTGGAGCTGGTGTCTGTTCCACCTATAGATTAGCAGGGATTTTGCACTGGTTCTAGAATAAGGGAAGGGAACACTTTTTACTCAGCTTTGACAATGTCCCTGGGCTTTTCATGAGTTATTTAATTTAATCCTCCTGCTGGATTTATATCACTGTTTTATAGATTAAGAACTTAAGAGCACAAAAAGTGAGTGACTTGCTTTTGTAAGGTTACCCAGCTGGATACCAGGTAAATTTGGAATTCTCACCCAGCTCTGTGGGATGCTATCTCTTGAGAGGTGACCTAAGTGGATTTTAAGGAAAACTTCCTGGAATGTCTAGAATCTCTGATAATTATTTCTACCTCCCATTGTATCTATTCCCACTTTTTTTTTTTTAAGAAAGAGGATTTGTACTTTAGAAAAACTGAAAAATATAGGAACATAAAGGAATGAAAATTATCCATAATCTTACCAACCCAAAATACCATGATTAATGTTCATATTTTCTTCCGGTCTTTTTTTCTAGCTTTTTTTTTTAGAGAGAGATTTATTTATTTTATTTGAAAGGCAGAGTTACAGAGAGAGCAGGAGAGACAGAGAGAAAGAGAGAGATCTTCCATCTGCTGGTTCACTCCCCAAATGGCTGCAATGGCTGGAGCTGGGCCAATCCAAAGTCAGGAACCAGGAGCTTCTTCTGGGTCTCCAACATGGGTGTAGAGGCCCAAGTACTTAGGCCAGTCTCCACTGTTTTCCCAGGAGCATTAGAAGGGAGCTGGATCAGAAGTGGAGCAGCTGGGACTTGAACCAATGCCCATATGGGATGCTGGCCCAACTGATGGCAGCTTAACCCTCTACAACACAGTGCTGGCTCCTGGCTTTTTATATTTAAACAACATTGAGATGAGATTGTATGTGTGTGAGTGTGTATATGTACTTGCATTGTTTTTTCTTTTTTTTTTAAATAACTTTGTGGATTCTTTAAGTAATCACTTTGATGAATAAAAAAATTGTAAGTGCTACATAATATTTCATTTTAGGAATATATAATAATTTCTATTTTACTACATATATGAGATTTTTCCTATTTTTATTGTCTGCAAGTAGTGACAACAAACTGTTTTCTCCATAAATCTTGCCTGTGTTTATGAATATTTCCTTGCAATTGAGTTCTAGGAGTGAAATCTTGAATCAGAGGGTATGGACATTCTTAAGACTTTCTGATTCTCCTCTCCAGTGAGAATATCTGGCTTTTTTACCATGTCCCCTGGTGTGTAGAGGCCCGCTCCACTCACATTGCTTCTCACATCTGGTTTGCCTCACCTGGCATTTGGCTTTTAATTTTTTTTTTATTTATTATTTGAGAGACAAATAGACATAAAGAGAGGATGCACCCCCACTCACTGGTTCACTTTCCAAATGCTTGAAATGATCAGAGCTGGGTCTGGCTGAAGCAGGGAGCCTGGAACTCAATCCAGGTTGTCCATGTGGGTGGCAGAGACCCAAGAAATTGAACCATCCCCTGCTGCCCTCCAGGGTCTGCATTAGCTAGAAGCTGGAATTGGGAGCTGGAGCTGGGAATTGAACCCAGGCACTCCATTGTGGGATGTGTGGATCTTAACAAAAAACCAGTTCCACTTTTGATGATTTTAAAATGTAACTTCTAAAACCAGATTGGTGGTGGGCATTTCATGCAGTGGTTAAGATGCTTGGGATGCCAGCATCCCGTATTAGAGTGCCTGGGCTTGGTCCTTACTCAGCTCCAGCTTCCTGCTAATGCGCATCCTGGGAGCCAGCAGTTGATGACTCCAGTACTTGGGCCCCTGCCACCTGTGTGGGAGACCTGAATGGAGGAGTGAATCAGCAGGTGGAAGATCTCTCCCTCTCCCTCTCCATCTCCCTCTCCCTCTCCCCTCCCCAGCCCCTTCCCCCTCCCTCTCCTTCTCCCTCTCTGTTGCTGTGCCTTTCAGGTAGATCCAAATACATAAAAAAATAAACAAGTAACTCCTGGTCATGCTGCATTTCATTAGTAATTGTGAAGTCTGAAGGCAGGCTCACTGAATTTGCAGATGACAGAAAACTAAGAAAAACAACTAATACAGAAGTAGATTAAAATTTATTTTTTAATTTTTATTATTTATTTATTTATTTTTTTGACAGGCAGAGTGGACAGTGAGAGAGAGAGAAAGAGAGAAAGGTCTTCCTTTGCCGTTGATTCACCCTCCAATGGCCGCCACAGCCGGCGCACTGCACTGATCCGAAGACAGGAGCCAGGTGTTTATCCTGATCTCCCATGCGGGTGCAGGGCCCAAGCAATTGGGCCATCCTCCACTGCACTCCCTGGCCATAGCAGAGAGCTGGCCTGGAAGGGGGACAGAATCTGGCACCCCTACCGGGGCTAGAACCCAGTGTGCCGGCGCCGCTAGGCGGAGGATTAGCCTGTTGAGCCACGGCGCTGGCCAGATTAAAATTTATTTTTAACCTGTAGTGTACAGGGTAAACTTTAAAAATTGTCTTCCTTGGGGTGGCCTTTGGCATAGTGTTAAGATGTTGCTTGAGATGCTAGTATCCCATGTAAGCATGACTGGGTTTCAGTCCTGGTTCTGCCTCCCAATTCCATCTTCCTGCCAGTACTCATTCGGGGAGGCAGAGGTGATGTCTCAAGTAGTTGGGTTCCTGCCACCCACATGGGAAACCCAGATTGACTTCCCATCTCCTGACCTTGGCCTGGCCCAAACCCAGCTGTTGTGGGCATTTGTGGAGTGAATCGGTGGGTGGGAAATTTCTTTCTCCCTCTCTTTCTTTCAAATAAAATATAAAAAACAAAAACAAAAACAAAAACAAAACTGCTTTACTTCGAATAATAGGCCAAAGCCCATAGATTGAGATTTAGCACAAATAAATAGAATAACTTGTACTTTGGATTGAAAAATCTTGATAAACTAGAATCTACTCACCAGAGGATGGTGAGAGCCCGAGCACTGTAGAACAAGATGAAGGGTCCTAGCAGCCAGACGTAAGCATCTTGGGAACTCCTGAAGAATGCGTTTAGTGACTTCAAATATCTGAAGGGCTGTTCAATGAAGTATGTGGTTTGTTCTGTGTCACTCCATGGGGCAGAAGGAGTTATCTGGGATGAGGGCTAAGGGGAGATGGATTTCCATTCAGACTCGGAATTTCTCAGTGTTTCTGACTCACAGAAGAATGGTTTGGAAGTTTGTTCAGGAAAATGTTGGGATTCATGAATCAAAAAGCTTATAGGACGATGCTTACTTTGGGAGAGAAGTTAATTCTTTTACATTCCCTTTACCTCAGAGATCCTGAGAATGTAAAGGTCTTCCTGTGTTCCATTTCTTGCGCTAGTTCACTCCAGTAGGTAACGTTCTACTGCTCTTGACCTTCTGGTTCCCCAAAACAATTCAGAATTATTTGTTTTAGATTACATCAAAACTATTTTTTAAAAAACAAATAAAACTTTTAATGAAGAATTGAATCCAGGAGGACCCCTGGGAAAAAGTGAACTGCTGTACAATTTGGGAACAAAATTTAAATCTAAGGTTGCTCAAACTCTGAACAAAGAGAGAAGTATGTGATGTTACAGACTCTTGTACAAGAAGAGAAAGACTACACTTTTTTGTAGGAAAAGATTTATTTATCTTATTTGAAAGTCAGACTTACAGAGAGAGAGGGCAAGACAGAGAGAAAGAGAGAGAGGTCTTCCATCCACTGGTTCACTCCCCAAATTGCTGCAATGGCCGGAGCTGGGCCAGGCCAAAGCCAGTAGCCAGGAGCTTCTTCCAGATCTCCCACGTTGGTGCAGGGGCCCAAGCACTTGGGCCATCTTCTACTGCTTTCCCAGGTGCACTATCAGGGAGCTGGATCAGAAGTGGAGCAGCTGGGACTTGATCCAGTACCCATATGGGATGCTGGAGCTGTAGGTGGCAGCTTAACCTGCTTCGCCACAGCGCTGGCCCTGAAAGACTACACTTTTATTTGTGTTAATATTGACCTTAGCTTCCCAATGGGATTATAAGATCCTTAATGACAGGAATAAATCCTTTATTTTAACTCCAATAATAAATATCAAACTATTTTACACAAAGCGGGTGCTCAATGTATTTTGAAAGATTGATTTCATTTACCTTTGTATTTTTGTGGGGTCTGGTGAAAGGCAAATCCTGGTCAGGCTTTGAATGACAGTTCTGAAACTGTGTCATACCACCCCAGTGAGGTAGCCTGAACTTGGTGTAAGGTAAGCCCCAGATTGACATTTCATCTACTGGTGCCTCTTCATGTTTTCAGAACAGGTTTCCATCTTACATGCATTTGTGTTGAAGATTATTGCTGCTCTAGAACACTGGCTTTCCTTGCTCTATAGTGCTCCATTTTTCCTAGCAGTCATAATAACCAATTTGTGTATTTCACTGACTTAGAACACAAGCACTGTTAACAGGTGATTTATGTATAACCATAAATGTTCCTAACCACTTGCTGGCTGTCAGCAAGTTATCTACCTTTGACGTTTATTTAATCAAGTTCCCAAAGGACCAAAGTCTGAAGTGAGTTCTGTCTTAGTAGCAAGATGCCAGGTGTTGTATCCATCATTGTCTCTGTTCCCTGGAGACCAGCTAAGACACTGCTCTGTGCCATTTCCTTACCCAGCCCAGTTTCCTGGCCTGGCAGCTGTCCAGCTCTGCTACCAGGTTGCTTGGCTCAGGCCTTTGGAATGAAAAACATAAGACTGGACTCCTTAGAGTGATTCACATCTGTTTGGAGTGGTTTTAGCCTGTCTTTGTGCCCACTTAGCAATTCTTCCTCTCCAAACCCAACCCCTCTTCATTTTCCTAAAAAGGCCAGATGAGATGTGGTTATTTAAAAAAATCTTTAAAGATTTATTTATTTGAAAGGCAGAGTGACACACACACACACACACACAGAGAGAGAGAGAGAGAGAGAGAGAGAGATTCCATCTGTTCTTTCACTCCCCAAATGCCCATAACAGCTTGGGCTGGGCCATGCAGAAGCCAGGAGGCAAAAACTCCATCTGGATCTGGGTCTCCCAAGTATGTGGCAGGGAACCAAGTACTTGGGACATCATCTGCTGCTTCCCAGGTATATTAGCAGGAAGCTGGGCCAGAAACAAAGTAGCCAGGACTTGAACTGACGACTCTGACCTGGGATATGGGCATTCTAAGTGGTGGCTTAACCTGCGACATCACAACACCTGCCTATATGGTTATTTTTAAATCAATGTGAGTTTTAATATATTTAGCTTTGAGAATTTAACCAGCACTTCCTTTGCCCCAGCCCCACCCTGTGTTCTCCTAAGATAATTAGCACTACCTCATGGTATTGCAAAACCAGGAGACCTGGATTACTGCTAGAGGCATGGCATTGCAGAAATTACTCTTTGCCCATAACCTGCAAGTAGATACTTAATAGGAACTTTCTGATGATGACATCTCACTTCAGCAAGAGACATGGCTAGGACCAAGCCCTGCCTCTAGTTTTGTTCAGGCCAGGGTGTAAGGGAGCAGGTCTATGCCTAGCATCTCTTGCTTCTGTTCCTCTTAGACAAAACTGAGCCCAAGGGGAGGAAGAACAAGGGTGTGCCCATGGGAAACTTGTCCTCCCGTGTGGAGTTTCCCACACAGCCAGGAGTCAGCCTGTTTGCTTCATTCTAACAGCTAAGTTACCAGCACCAAACATGCTGCCTGACGGTGTATAAGCCTAATGTTCTCTATTGAGAGCAGTGGGTGTGCTGTATTGTAGGAGGTCTCCAGGAGCTGAAGAACTGGGAGATGTGCCTTGGCTTGAAGCACCAGGTGAGCAGTCAGTACTCCTATCTGCAAGGACGCAAGGAGCCTGCATGCTGGGAAACAGCTAGGGCTCTTCCTGTAGACTTAGAACCATCTGCCAAGGTGGGAACCAGACTGAGGGCAGACTTCAGGAGTCACACAGAGATCATTCAGATCTTTCATTTCTGATGTGTCCTTTTTACAGGTAGCAGGAAGAGCAAGGATAAACAAACATCAAGGGTACTTCAACAGTGTCTTTAGACCTGGAACAAGAAGGCCCGAGTTTGAGTTCTAGTAGCATCATTTGCTAACTATGTGACCAAATGGACTTCTCTGTCAAATGGGAACAGAAATTCTGTTTCCCTCATTTTAGAGAAATGTAAGGTTCAAATGACAATACATGTGAAAATACTTTGTAACCTATAATACTGTTATGAGAATGTAAAGGATGATGTTAAATGCCTATTTATTTTACTTAAAAAAATAAATAGTAACTGTTTCATCCATTTCTTCCTCCACTCAGTTTTCAGCCAAAATGTTTGTCAGTAGTATAACAGAGAACTTTTTTTTTCACCTTCTATCTTGGGTTCTACCCCAGGCAGGCAGGCAGGGGGATGTGGTTGATGGGGTACAACAGAAACTTGCAGGGAATGTATGAGGTATGAATGAGGTTGGAAGTACCTGTAGCTTTACTGAAGTAAGGAAAAAGAACCAGACAGAATTCAGGGTTGGCTGGAGGAGGTCAGTTTGAGTCACAGTTGGCGGATGGCCCTGGGCAGAGCTGCCTTGACACTGGGTATGTGTGAGGTAAAAGATGATTGCAAACAAAGCTTGAGGCAAAGACTTTTGACAAGGTCCCCCTATTGAGTGGGGCTTCCCTTCCTGGTTTGCTCAGAAGTCCCTGTTTACCTCCAGTCTGGCCCTTAATGGCTGGAGCAAATGGAAGTTCCCATGAGGGAGAAGTCCTGCCTGTCACACCAGAACCTCCAGTGTCACTGTCCGAATGCAAAGGTGTATCTCCAAGCAAGCGCAGAATCTGGTTCTGCTCCTGTCTCCACATCCCCAGACAGGTGACCCTGGCTCGCTGAAGAAAAGCCTTAATCAGGAAGAACAGAACAGATGACTTAAATCATTCCCAAACCCATCATCAACTTGGAGTTAAACAAAATGCTATCCTCACACAGAACTCAGGACCTTGGGTCCCAAATTAATATTCCTCTATTCCCAGAGGTGACTCTGTAGATACAAAATCATAAAACAAACCAAATGAACAAAAATGGGTCCTGTAAATTGTTTTTCAGAAAGAATTTTTTAGAAGGCTTAGTGTTTTGAGCAAAGAACTTAAGAAATGAAGACTTCTAATCTTCTGGAAGTATCCAGAATAAGAAAAACAAATTCAACTGATTAGTTTTTCAATTAAGTCAGGGATGTTTGGTTCGATCGTTTTGCTGTGCCTGTTCAATGTAATAGAAACAGGAGGTAAAAGGACTGAGCAGACAGCAAAGGCAGGGGCTCTGATTGGGCACATCAAGGTATTTGACGAGAAAGCTGAGTTTATAGTCTGGTTTAGGAGGTGAGAGCTCATCCTAAATGAGTACAGCCAGCCAGCCAGTGGAAGTGGAGTAGCATGGGTAAGAACCAGGAGCATTCTAGGAGGGAGTGCTTGCTCTCAGCTGGGCTGTCAGGGAAGGCTTCATGCAGGAAAGGACTGCTGTAGTGCTTGGAAATGGGGGTGTGATGGGGAGGTGTGTGTTAGGGCAGGAGGCTAAGCAGAGACAGAGTCAGGGAGTCCCCAGCTACATTCAGATGATGAGCAGATAATCTGGCTGAAGCAGAGAATCTGAGTAGGTGAGAAATGGAAGTGGGCAAAGAATGTGTGCTCTTAATGGACGTGAGCGAGAGTCAAGCCTCTGAGTCAAATATTTCCTGACTCAAATATTTCCTGATTGAGAGAAGCTCTGGAGGGTGAGATGCAAAGGCTGCCTATGGCCCAGTTCCCCTGATAGCCCTCCGACTTCTCTCCTTTTTTTTTTTTTTTTTTTTTTTGACAGGCAGAGTGGACAGTGAGACAGAGACAGAGAGAAAGGTCTTCCTTTTGCTGTTGGTTCACCCTCCAATGGCTGCCGCGGTAGGCGCGCTGCAGCCGGCGCACCACGCTGATCCGATGGCAGGAGCCAGGTGCTTCTCCTGGTCTCCCATGGGGTGCAGGGCCCAAGGACTTGGGCCATCCTCCACTGCACTCCTGGGCCACAGCAGAGAGCTGGCCTGGAAGAGGGGCAACCGGGACAGGATCAGTGCCCCGACCGGGACTAGAACCCGGTGTGCCGGTGCCGCAAGGCGGAGGATTAGCCTAGTGAGCTGCGGCGCCGGCCCGACTTCTCTCCTTCTAAGCCACCTTCAGTCTCCCTGATCCCAGCCCCTTCCCTGGGTGCAGAGATCTTGTTAGTCTGATAAATTAGGCAGTGGTGATTGGAGGACACAAGGCAAGAGGGCTGTGAAGAAGGCTGAGGAGCAGCAAGATAACAGCTGATGTCATGTCCCCACCTTGTTGCTCTGACACATACTATGTACACAGATGTGTACCCACCTCTGGTGTCCATCATATATATATATAACATCTATAAGTAGGAATGTAAGCGAACAGGCAGATTTATGCCATACACATTGTATGTAAAAGCATCTATGTCTTTATATATATAAGCTGATTTTAATAGCTGCTTTGATTTTTTTTTTTCAGGATACTGGAAGTTCAAAGCGTTGTTACATACCTGTAGCCCACCTCTGACGTAGGAAAAGCACCTGGTTTCAGGACCACGATTTCCCGTTACGCGCACTCCCTCTACCCTGCCCTATAATCCTCAGGATTGGCTGACACTTTAGGCACTCCCTGTTCTGAGGGCCTCTTCGTAACTCAGAGGGAGGAAGAAGTGAGCTAGCTTGGTGGCAGTGGGCTAGGGGTGAGGGCAGAGGGTGCATTTAGTTCATAAGCCCATTTCCTTTCTGCTTCCTTGCAAGATTGTTTAGCTGTTGGGTCTTTGGAACCCTCCCCCACCACCCCACCTCACCTTCCCCACCCCAGATGCATGCAGCTCTTCTTATTCTGTCCTGTGGTCTCCTTTGACCTGAGGAAAGCCTTTGGCACACACACAAAAAAAAAAAAAAATAGGAGAGGTGTGTGTTGGCATTGCCCTAAAGATGCCTGCCTTCCACACTTTCCACACTGGAGTTCCTGGGTTCCAGTCCCTCCTGACTTCTGTTTACTACTAATGTATACCCTGGAAGATAGCAGTGAGGGCTCAACTACTTAGGTCCCGCCAACCATGTGGGAGGTGTGGGTGGAGTTCCAGCCTCCTGTCTTTGGCCTGGCCCAGCCTCAGTTGTTGTGGTCATGTGGGGACTGAACAAGCAAATGGGAGCTTTCTTTGTCCGTCTATGTTTGTCAGTCTGTCTCTGTCTTTGAAATACATTTGTAAGAAAGAGGAAGTAACAGACCAAGAAAACCCCCATTCTCTAGAAAATACTTCAGTTTCCCCTGCAAGTTCCACCATGAGCAACAACCCACCTCTCCTGGTGTTTTGTTTTTTTTTTTCTCTCTGATTATTAGTGATGTTGAATATCTTTTCATATATTTTGACCATTTGTATATCTTCTTTGTAGAAATGTCTATTCAATGCCTTTGTTCATTTTTAATTGGTTTATTTGCTGTTGAGTTGAAGATGTTTTTCTTTTTTAAATTTTAATGTATTTAAAGTCAGAGAGAGAGGGAGGGGGAGAGAGGGAGGGAGAGAGAGAGAGAGAGAGAGAGAATCCTCATCTGCTGATTCAGCCCCCAGATGCCTGCCCAGGCCAGGAACCAGGAATTCAGTCAAGATCTGTCACATGAGTGGGGAGGACCCAACTACTTGAGCCATCACTGCTGCCTCCCAGGGTCTACATTAGCAGGAAACTGGAATTGGGAGCTGAAACAAGGGCTTGAACCAAGACATTCCAATATGCAATGTGGGTGTCTCGAGCTGTGTCTTAACCACTACACCAATTCCTGCCCCATATATTTAAAACTATATTTTGGCATTAAAAAGGATGTGGAGAGGCTACTTGTTCCTGAGCAGATTGCTGATTGCCTGACTATACTGTCCTCCTGCTTCACTGAATTTGTGTGGTAGTGTTCTCAGCTACAGAACTACATTGCTCCTTTGCCGATGGAGGTGGCCAATTAGGTGTAATAAGAAACATCTGGGGCCGGTGCTACGGCTCGCTAGGCTAATCCTCCACCTTGCGGCGCCGGCACACCGGGTTCTAGTCCCGGTTGGGGTGCCGGATTCTGTCCCGGTTGCCCCTCTTCCAGGCCAGCCCTCTGCTGTGGCCCGGGAGTGCAGTGGAGGATGGCCCAAGTCCTTGGGCCCTGCACCCCATGGGAGACCAAGAGAAGCACCTGGCTCCTGCCTTTGGATCAGCGCGGAGGGTGAACCAGCAGTAAAGACCTTTCTCTCTGTCTCTCTCTCATTCTCCCTGTCCACTCTGCCTGTCAAAAAAAAAAAAAAAAAAAAAAGAAAAGAAACATCTGCCCTGAACGCGCCCGATCTGGTCTGATCTCAGAAGCTAAGCAGGGTTAGGCCTGGTTAGTACTTGGATGGGAGAAATATCTGGGAAGACTTCTGGGAAGGCTACTTAGTGGGAGCTAACTCAGCTGCAAAGCATGTTCATTTACATCAATTCACTACTACTTCCTACTGCTGAGAACATGATGTGATGGCTAGGCTTCCAGTAACCATCAAATGGCCGTGAGGGTAATCTGGAACTCGTGTAAAAAGGATGGAAGAAGAGAAAGAAAGAAGCCATTGCAGTCTCTGACGATCATAGGGATACATCAATCCAGTCTGCCTAACTCCAGGATTCTTTGATATGATAGGAAATAAATCCTGCCTTGTTTAATTCAAGGTTTTCCAAAGCTACTTGAGGACTGAAAAGCAATACTCTAGAGCAGGGGTGAACAAACGTTTTTGTGCAAGGTCAGAGAGTATATATCTTGGGCTTTACAAACCATCTTATCTCTCCTATTTGACACTTGTCACACCTTATGCACTCCTAAAGTGTATAAGCAGCCACAGAGAATATGTGGAAAGATAAACATGGCTATGCGCCAACAGAATCTTATTTATAGGCACTGAAATTTGCATTTAATATAATTTTCATGTGTCTTTTATTCTGTTTATTTATTTTTTTAATATCTATCTATTTGAGGGGCCAACGCTGTGGTGCAGCAGGTTAAAGCCCTGGCCTGAAGTGCTGGTATCCTATATGGGCGCTGGTTCTAGTCCTGGCTGCTCCACTTCTGATCCAGCTCTCTGCTGTGGCCTGGGAAAGCAGTGGAAGATGGCCTGAGTCCTTAGGCCCCTGCACCCACGTGGGAGACCCAGAGGAAGCTCCTGGCTCCTGGCTTCAGATCGGCACAGCTCTGGCCATTGCGGCCATCTGGGGAGTGAACCAGCGGATGGAAGACCTCTCTCTGTCTCTACCCCTCTCTGTAACTCTGTCTTTCAAATGAATAAAAATAAATCTTAAAAAAAAGATTTATTTATTTGAAAGGCAGAGCCACAGAAAGGGACAGACACAGAGAAAAAAGATCTTCCATCTGTGGTTCACTCCCCAGATGGCTGCAGTAGCCAGGGCTGGTCCAAGCTGAAGCCAAGAGCCAGAAACTCTATCTGGGTCTCTCATGTGGGTGGTAGGGACCTAACTACTTGGGCCATCTTCTGCTGCTTTCACAGGCATTAGTAGTGAGCTGGGTCTGAAGCAGAGTACCTGAGACTCCAATCAGTATTCTGACATGTGATGTAGCCATCACAAGCAGCATCTTAACCTGCTGTGCCACAATACTGGCCCATTTTATTATGTTTTTAATTTTTTAATCATATAAAAATATAAATATCCTTGGGCAGACATTTGGCCTACCAGTAAAAATTTCCACATCCCACATTGGAGCACCCGAGTTCAATACCTGGCTCCAGCTCTGGACTCCAGCTTCCCACCACTGCAGAACATGGAAGGCAGCAGTATTGGCTCAACTAATTGTGTTCTTGCCACCCATATGGAAGACCTGGATTGAGTTCTGGGGTTCTGGCTTCAGCCCTGGCTGAAGTGGGCATCTGGGGAGCAAACCAGCAAATGGGAGATCTCTGTCTGTCTCTGTCCCTCTCTGCCTTTCAAACGTGTAAAATAAATAAATTTTTAAAAGTCACATGTATTTACTTATTTTTTAAAAGATTTACTTATTTATTTGAAGTCAGAGTTACACAGAAAGAGAAGGAGAGGCAGAGAGAGAAAAGAAGTCTTTCATCTGCTGGTTCACTCCCCATTTGGCTGCAATGGACAAAGCTGTGCCGATCTGAAGGCAGGAGCCAGGAGCTTCTCTGGATCTTCCCACGTGGGTGCAGGGGCCCAAGGACTTGGGCCATCTCCTACTGCTTTCTCAGGCCATAGCAGAGAGCTGCATCAGAAGTGGAACAGCTGGGACTCGAACCAGCACCCATCTGGGATACCAGCACTGCAGGCAGCGGCCTTACCTGCTACAGCACATCACCAGCCCCAAATATGTCACATTTAACTGAATGATGCTTTCCTGATACTTACCAGATGTAGTGATGCTAATTACAATATTACACAAGACCCGGTCTAATTGCTTAAAAAAGTCAGTCACCTCACTTCATAACAATACTTTGTAAGATGATATTGCTATTGACCACTTGTGATGCTAACAGGTAAAGACCAAGGTGAGGTATCCTGGGACAGCATGGATCATTGCTTGGACTCTCAGCCACATCAGTTGCTTCTGCTTGCAGTGGCTGACAATGCCATTAGTGGTCTTGGAAGCACAGAAGCCCTGGAGCTGCAGTCAAGGGGCCACAGGAAAGATAAGGAGGAGATTTACCACTGAGGATGGCAAGACATTTTTAAAAACCATGCTTGTGTGAAATCTGGTCACAGCAGGTCACTTTCCTGATGGGAGACGTGTGGCAATTGTGGAGAAACAGGATGGATATCCAGGGTTTTATATTGGAGAGAGGGGTCGAGGACAGATTGCAAAGCTTTAAAGTAGTAAGGAGCAGGTATTTGGCACAGTGACATTGCTTGGGACACCTGTATCTCATATCAGAGTTCCTGGGTTCAAATTCTGGCTCTGCTCCAGATTTCAGTTTTCCGCTCAAACACACCCTGGGAGGTTGCAGGTTATGGCTCAAGTGAGTCCCTGCCACACATGTGGGAGACCTGTGTTGAGTTCCTAGCTCCTGGCTTTGGCCTGGCCTAGCCCAGGTCATTGCAGGCATTTGGAGAATTACAGAAGATATTCTCTCTCTCTGTCTTTAAAATAAATAAAATTAAAAAATAGTATGAAAAGAGGTGGTGGTGGTGGTGGTGGTGGTGGTGGTGGTGGTGTGTGTATATGCAAGAGCCACTGGTAATTTCTGGGTAAAAAAAAATTGAGCTATTTATCCAACATCATATGCACAAGTTATTGAGTTGATTAAAATGTTTCCTTTCAGTGAGTGTAGTGATTATACACAGGTCCTTTGTGCTGTGCAGGTGAAAGTGTGTGTGATCAGGGTGGGACTGTTAGGGGTGTCAATAGAAGCATGCTGAGCGGGGGGCATGCAGAAAATGTTTTGGGTGAAGAAAATCCTAAAGTATAGGGTGAGAGGTAGTTTGTTATATAACTAGGGATAAGACTCAGGGACAGAGTGCTTTGATGGGCTTTTAATCATGCCAATAATAATTGTTTTGCCTCATATATGGAAAGAACAGAGCGTGCGCTCTCTCTATCTCAGTCTCTCCCTCGCTCTTTTTCCCCAGGCAGCTGTGCAAAGATTTCACCATGTGACCGTGACAGCACAACAGTGAAAGCCTCTGACTGCCAAAAGAAGAGTGTAGGGAAACAAAGGCCAAAGCCAGCTGCCAGGAACGCCCATCCCCAGCAGTGAGACTGTCCTCGCCAGGGCCAACCCTCTGACCGGGAGATGGAATCCACCCCCGGCTCCTCCTTCCTGCCTCCACTTCCAGTCCCCCAACTCCCAGAAGCGGAGCACTGAGGGGATTCTCACAGGCCAGGTGGAATTCCTGCCAAGCTCAAGGTATGTGGGCACAGGAGAAGGAAGGAGACCCTCTTGATGGTGAAGTTCAATAAAGCCGGTACCACTGGAACACTAGGAACTGCTCAGCACAACTCTTAGCCCTAGGCTGTGTGCAGGCTGGAACACAGCTGCCTCTTCCTGTCCCTATTTCTCTGAGCAATGCTTCTGCTGCTCTTGGCTGATGGCTTCTGCTAGAAGACCTTCAGGAGAAAATAGAACCAGTCTCTTGCCCTCAGTAACTTTCTTTCTCTACTTCTCCAGTATCAATCCCACCCCATCATCCTTACTTCTTCCTGAAGCCTTGGATCTACCACAGGCCTTAGACCTAGACTGTTCCCAGATCCACTATGTTGTTCCTATAAAATCTTTTTTTAAAAAGATTTATTTCTTCATTAAAGAGGCAGAGGCACACACACACACACAAGTCTTTTAGCCACTGGGTTCACTCCACAAATATCCGCAGTGGCTGGAGCTGGGCCCATCTGAAGTCAGGAGCCAGGAGCTTCTTCCAGGTCTCCCATGTGGGTGCAGGAGCCCAAGTACTTGGACCATCTTCCACTGCTTTCCCAGACCATAGCAGAGCTGGATCTAAAGTGGAGCAGCCTGGACTTGAACCGGTGCCCATATGGGATGCTGGCACTACAGGCAGTGGTTTTACCCACTATGCCACAGCGTAGATCCCTCCTGTAAAATCTTAAGCCAATCATTTTTACTTCTCTGGGGCTTAATTTTTTAAAAATACTCGCTTCTACCTACTCTTTCTTTCAAGGATAAAATGGGATTAAAAAGTAATAAAGTGGGGCTGGCACTGTGGCACAGTGGCTTGAAGCCCTGGCCTGAAGTGCCCGCATCCCATCTGGGCGCCGGTTCTAGTCCCAGCTGCTTCTCTTTCAATCCAGCTCTCTGCTATGGCCTGAGAAAGCAGTGGAGGATGGTCCAAGTCCTTGGGCCCCTTCACCCAAAGTGAGAGACCCAGAAGAAGCTCCTGGCTTCTGGCTTCGGATGGGTGCATCTCCGGCTATTGCAGCCAATTGGGGAGTGAATCAGCAGATGGAAGACATCTCTGTAACTCTTTCAAATAAATAAAAATAAATCTTTAAAAAAAAAAATAATGAAGCACTCAAAGCAAAAAACATTCTGAAAGTATTACACATAAATAAAGTGACTGATGTCACACATCATGTTCATGTGTGTGAAAAGGATAGTTGTTGTCTATTAAATTGTTTGCAGTGATAGGCATTGAGGTAGCAGATTTTGCTTTTGTCTTTGTATTAGACATCCATTTTCTAGCCTTTACGAC
This sequence comes from Lepus europaeus, assembly GCF_033115175.1. NCBI lineage: Eukaryota > Metazoa > Chordata > Mammalia > Lagomorpha > Leporidae > Lepus > Lepus europaeus. The sequence goes on from NC_084832.1 coordinate 85,651,477, forward strand.
TTGTCAGATACTACTCACTAATCCACACTGCTCCAAAGGTCAGGCTTTTATTGACAGATTTTCTGGCAGATGTTTTCTTTTAAGATTATAAACTAAATCAACATAGAAATTATTTTTTATGTGATTTCCTACTGTGTACTTTTTTTTACTGCTGCATAGATGTGGTCACAATCACTGAAATCTTTTATATGTTATCATGGAGGAGCAGGCATTTGGCACAGTGGTGAAGACCCTGTTTGGGACACCTGTGTTCCATATGGAAGTGCCTGGAATCAAGTGCTGTCTCTGCTTTTAATTCAAGCTTTCTGCTAACGTGCACCCTGGGAGGCAAGTAGTGATGGCTCAAGTGCTTTGGTCCACATCACCCATGTGGGAGGTCTGGATTGAGCTCCAGGCTCCTGGCTTCCGCCTGACCCAGCCCTGGCTGTTGTGGGAATTTGTGAGTGAATCAGATCACACACATGCTCTCTCTCTCTCTCTCTCTCTCTCTCTCTCTGCCTTTCAAATAAATAGTCATTTATTCAATAAAGGTAGAATGGAATCTATTCATGAACATTAAATGCTAAAAGACTGAGTAGAAATAAGAGAAACAAGAATGTTGACTTGCCCTTGGGAAAATGACTTGTTTTTTTTGTTTGTTGCATACTATTTAAGGCACTTGGGCACTTAAAGTCCTATGACTGTATAAAATAGTGATGTGCTCTTTGTCAGGATAGATACACATAGAATATGCCATTGAAAACCTGTGAGTTTACTGACTCCCATTCTGCTTCAAGATGGTAGCTTGAGCAAACTGAACTTGAGCTGTAACTAGGTAGCATTTGGAAGGGCTTCCAATTGGGTCAAAATCAGACTATCATTTATAGGAGGAAAAAGAAACAAATGAACGGCCAAATGGCCGAGTTCAAACAGAACATTCTCCAGAAGATCAACTGAAGATCTCCCCACAAACCACCATGTCAGGAAACCCTAGGCGTCTCTGAGGGGGAAAACCGTCTTAATTAACCCCTACTTTTTTTCCAATGAAGGACATTGGTTTGAACAAGTTACTGATGAATAAAATAACTTATACTCTCCTGAAATCTCTGCTCACAGCCTCTGGTGCTTGGTGTGTGCTCTATCCAGACAGTCACGTCCTACATTGCTTTTGTTAAAGAGAAGATAGGGGTATTATGAACTGTAAACAAGCTAATGAGAATAAAAAAAAATAAGATTTTCTTTTCTCCAGAACCTGAGCGTATGTAATATATGCAGCTCTCGAGTCTCCACCACATGCTAGTGCATTTAAGAAAGGAAGCTGCCATTTGGGATGCACACATCTCATATCAGAGTGCATGGCTACTTCACACTTCTGATCCAGCTTCCTGCTACTGTGCCTGGAAAAACAGCAGATGATGGCCCAGTACCTGGGTTCCTGACAAATGGAAATCTGAATGAAATTCTGGGTTCCTGGCTTTGGCCTGGCCTAGCCCTAGCTATTGTGAACACTCGGGAAGTGAAAAATTGGACGAAAGATATATCTCTTTGTTGATCTCTCCTCTTTTCTGTTGCCACTCTTTCAAATAAGGAAAGAAATCTTAAATTTATTTTTTTTCATTTATTAAACTTTTATTTAATAAATATAAATTTCCAAAGGACAGCTTATGGGTTACAATGGCTTCCCCCTCCCATAACTTCCCTCCCACACGCAACCCTCCCCTTTCCCGCTCCCTCTCCCCTTCCATTCACATCAAGATTCATTTTCAATTCTCTTTATATACAGAAGATCAGTTTAGTATATATTAGGTAAAGATTTCAACAGTTTGCCCCCATATAGCAACACAAAGTGAAAAAAATACTGTTGGAGTACTAGTTATAGCATTAAATAACAGTGTACAGCACATTAAAGACAGAGATCCTACATAATATTTTTTTAAAAATTAATTAACTTTCTATGCCGTTTCCAATTTAACACAGGTTTTTATTTTTTTCATTTCCAATTATCTTTATATACAGAAGATCGATTCAGTATATAATTAGTAAGGATTTCATCAGTTTGTACCCACACAGAAACACAAACTGTAAAAATACTGTTTCAGTACTAGTTATATCATCACTACACATTAGACAACACATTAAGGACAGATCCCACATGGGATGTAAGTACACAGTGACTCCTGTTGCTGACTTAACAATTTGACACTCTTGTTTATGGTGTCAGTAATCTCCCTAGGCTCTAGTCATGAGTTGCCAAGGCTATGGAAGCCTTTACAGTTTGCTGAGTTTGATCTTATTCCAATAGGGTCATAGTCAAAGTGGAAGTTCTCTCCTCCCTTCAGAGAAAGGTACCTCCTTCTTTGATGGCCCCGTTCTTTCCACTGGGATCTCACTCACAGAGATCTTTCATTTAGGTCTTCTTCTTTTTTTCTTTTTCATGGTATCTTGGCTTTCCATGCCTACAATAATCTCATGGGCTCTTCAGCCAGATCCGAATGCCTTAAGGGCTGATTCTGAGGCCAGAGTGTTGTTTAGGACATCTACCATACTATGAGTCTGCTGTGTATCCCGCTTCCCATGTTGGATCTTTCTCTCCCTTTTTGATTCTATCAGTTAGTATTAGCAGACACTTGTCTTGTTTGTGTGATCCCTTTGACTCTTAGACCTATCCGAGCCATCGAATGTGAACTGAAATTGATCACTTGGACTAGTGAATGGCTGGGTTGTATGGTAGGGTTATATTCAGGTTTCTGAGGAATCTCCAGACTGACTTCCATAGTGGCTTAACCAGTTTGCATTCCCACCAACAGTGGGTTAGTGTCCCTTTTTCCCCACATCCTCTCCAGCATCTGTTGTTGGTAGGTTTCTGAATGTGAGCCATTCTCACCGGGGTGAGGTGAAACCTCATTGTGGTTTTGATTTGCATTTCTCTGATTGCTAGTGATCTTGAACATTTTTTCATGTGTCTGTTGGCCACTTGGATTTCCTCTTTCGAAAAATGTCTATTGAGGTCCTTGGCCCATCTCTTAAGTGGGTTGTTTGTTTTGTTGTTGTGGATTTTCTTGATTTCTTTGTAGATTCTGGTTATCAACCCTTTATCTGTTGCATAGTTTGCAAATATTTTTTCCCATTCTGTCGGTTGCCTCTTCACTTTCCTGACTGTTTCTTTTGCAGTACAGAAACTTCTCAATTTGATACAATCCCAAATGTTAATTTTGGTTTTGACTGTCTGTGCTCCTGGGGTTTTTTTCCAAGAAGTCTTTGGCTGTACTTACATCTTGCAGGGTTTCTCCAATGCTCTCTAATAATTTGATGGTTTCGGGTCGTAGATTTAACTCTTTAATCCATGTTGAGTGAATTTTTGTGTAAGGTGAAAGGTAGGGGTCTTGCTTAAAGCTTCTGCACGTGGAAGTCCAATTTTCCCAGCACCATTTATTGAATAGACTGTCCTTATTCCAGGGATTAGTTTTGGATCTTTGATCAAATATAAGTTAGCTGTAGATGTTTGGATTGATTTCTGGTGTTTCTATTCTGTTCCATTGGTCTATCCATCTGTTTCTGTACCAGTACTGTGCTGTTTTGATAACAACTGCCCTGTAGTATGTCCTGAAATCTGGTATTGTGATGCCTCCGGCTTTGTTTTTGTTGTACAAGATTGCTTTGGCTATTCGAGGTCTTCTGTGTCTCCATATGAATTTCAGCATCATTTTTTCCAGATCTGAGAAGAATGTCTTTGGTATCTTGATTGGTATTGCATTGAATGTATAAATTGCTTTTGGGAGAATAGACATTTGATGATATTGATTCTTCCAATCCATGAGCATGGAAGTTTTCTCCATTTTTTTGGTATCCTCTTCTATTTCTTTCTCTAAGGTTTTGTAGTTGTCATCGTAGAGATCTTTAGCGTCCTTGGTTAAGTTTATGCCAAGGTATTTGATTGTTTTTGTAGCTATTGTGAATGGGATTGATCTTAGAAGTTCTTCCTCAGCCATGGCATTGCCTGTGTATACAAAGGCTGTTGATTTTTGTGCATTGATTTTATATCCTGCTACTTTGCCAAACTCTTCGATGAGTTCCAGTAGTCTCTTAGTAGAGTTTTTTGGGTCCTCTAAATAAAGAATCATATCATCTGCAAAGAGGGATAGTTTGAGTTCTTCCTTCCTGATTTGTATCCCTTTAATTGCTTTTTCTTGCCTAATAGCTCTGGCTAAGACTTCCAGAACTATATTGAATAGCAGTGCTTAGAGTGGGCATCCCTGTCTGGTACCAGATCTCAGCAGAAATGCTTCCAACTTTTCCCCATTCAATAGGATGTTGGCCATGGGTTTTTCATATATTGCTTTGATTGTATTGAGGAATGTTCCTTCCATACCCAGTTTGCTTAGAGTTTTCATCATGAAAGGGTGTTTTATTTTATTGAATGCTTTCTCTGCGTCTATTGAGAGAATCATATGGTTTTTCTTCTGCAGTCTGTTAATGTGGTGTATCACGTTGATTGTTTTGCAAATGTTGAACCATCCCTGCATACCAGGGATGAATCCCACTTGGTCTGGGTGGATGATCTTTCTGATGTGTTGTTGCATTCTATTGGCCAGAATTTTATTGAGGATTTTTGCATCTCTGTTCATCAGGGATATTGGTCTGTAATTCTCTTTCAATGCTGCATCTTTTTCCGGCTTAGGAATTAAGGTGATGCTGGCTTCATAGAAAGAATTTGGGAGGATTCCCTCTTTTTCGATTGCTTTGAATAGTTTGAGAAGAATTGGAGTTAGTTCTTCTCTAAATGTCTGGTAGAACTCAGCAGTGAATCCATCTGGCCCTGGGCTTTTCTTTGTTGGGAGGGCCTTTATTACTGATTCAATTTCTGAGTCAGTTATTGGTCTGTTTAGGTTTTCTATGTCTTCCTGGTTCAATTTAGGTAGGTTGCATGTGTCCAAGAATCTGTCCATTTCTGATAGATTTCCCTGTTTGCTGGCATACAAGTCCTTGTAGTAATTTCTGATGATTCTTTTTATTTCTGTGGTCTCTGTTGTTACGTTTCTATTTTCATCTCTGATCCTATTGATTTGGGTCTTTTCCTTTTTTAGTTAGTTGGGCCACTGGGGTGACAATTTTGTTTATTTTTTTCAAAAACCCAGCTTCTTGTTTGGCTGATTTTTTGTAATTTTTTTTTATTCAATCCTGTTGATTTCTTCTTTGATTTTAGTTATTTCTCTTCTCCTACTGGGTTTGGGTTTGGTTTGCTGCAGATTTTCTAGATCCTTGAGATGACTTGAAAGCTCATCTATTTGGTGCCTTTCCAATTTCTTGATGTAGGCACCTATTGATATAAACTTTCCTCTTAACCCTGTTTTTATTGTATCCCATAGGTTTTGGTATGTTGTGCTTTTATCCTCATTTACTTCCAGAAAATTTTTGATTTCTCTTTTAATTTCTTCTATGACCCATTGTTCATTCAGGAGCATGTTGTTCAATCTCCATGTGTTTGCACGTGCTCTAGGGATTCCCGAGTTGCTAATTTCCAGTTTCATTCCTTTGTGGTCTGAGAAGCTGCATGGTATGATTCTAATTCTTTTGAATTTGCTGAGACTTGCTTTATGGCCTAGTATGTGGTCAATCCTAGAGAAGGTTCCATGTACTGCTGAGAAGAATGTAAAGTCCTTAGATGTAGGATGAAATGTTCTGTAGATATCTGTTAGATCCATTTGGGCTATAGTGTCATTTAAATCTACTGTCTCCTTGTTGATCTTCTGTCCTGTTGATCTGTCTATGTCTGAGAGTGGAGTATTGAAGTCCCCCAGAACTATTGTATTGGTGTCTAAGTCTCCCTTTAAGTCCCTTAACAAGTCTTTTAAATAAGCTGGTGCCCTGTAATTAGGTGCATATACATTGATAATCGTTATATCTTCCTGTTGAATTGATCCCTTAATCATTAAATAGTGCCCCTCTTTGTCTCTCCTAACAGTTTTTGTGGTAAAGTTTATGTTGTCCGATATTAAGATGGCTACGCCCGCTCTTTTTTCATTTCTGTTGGCATGGTATATATTTTCCAGCCTTTCACTTTCAGTCTGTATGCATCATTGTTGGAAAGATGAGTTTCTAGTAAGCAGCAAAAAGATGGGTTTTGTTCCTTAACCCAATCAGCCAATCGGTGTCTTTTAACTGGACAGTTCAGGCCATCAACATTCAATGTGACTATTGAGAAGGAGTAACTTTGCCCTGTCATTTGCCAAAGATATTTTCTAATATATGCTTTGAGTTTCCTGTGATCTTTTGCTGTGAGGTTTCCTTCCTTTACCTTCTTTCATATTGGTGACTGTGCTTCTGTGTTTCTGTGTGTAACACATCTTTAAGCATCTTTTGCAGGGCAGGATGAGTGGCGACAAATTCTTTCACTTTCCGTTTGCTATGAAAGGTCTTTATTTCACCTTCATTCACAAATGAGAGCTTTGCAGGATATAATATTCTGCGCTGGCAGTTTTTCTCTCTTAGTACCTGGGCTATGTCTCGCCATTCTCTCCTAGCTTGTAGGGTTTCTGATGAGAAGTCAGCTGTGAGTCTAATTGGAGATCCTCTGAGAGTAATCTGGCGTTTCTCTCTTGCACATTTTAGGATCTTTTCTTTATGTTTCACTGTGGTGAGTTTAATTACGACGTGTTGTGGTGAGGATCTCTTTTGGTCATGTTTATTAGGGGTTCTATGAGCTTCCTGTACTAGGATGTCTCTGTCCTTCTCCAAACCTGGGAAATTTTCTGCTAGTATCTCACTAAAAAGGCCTTCTAATCCTTTCTCCCTCTCCATGCCTTCAGGAACTCCTAGAACCTGAATGTTGGGTTTTTTAATAGTATCCTGTAGATTCCTGACAGTATTTTTTAGATTTCTGATTTCTTCTTCTTTTCTTTGATTTGACTGTTTCCTTTTCTGTTCTCTGTCTTCTAATTCCGATATTCTCTCTTCTGCTTCACCCATTCTGTTTTTAAGGCTCTCTAGTGTGTTTGTGATTTGATCTATTGAGTTCTTCAATTCATTATGGTTTCTTGTCACTATCACAGTTTCATGTTCTACTAGTTGTTTCATTTCATTTTGGTTCCTCCTTAATATTTCATTTTCGTGCGAGAGATTTTCTATCTTGTCCATTAAGGATTTCTGTAGTTCAAGAATTTTTTTTTGAGAACTTCTTAATGTTCTTATCAATTTTTTGAGATCTGCTTCTTGCATTTCCTCTATCTCTTCATCTTCATAATCTTGGATTGGGGTGTCTTGTTCATTTGTGGGCATCATAGTGTCTTCCTTGCTCTTGTTACCTCGGTTTCTACGTTTGTTGTTTGGCATGTCGGAAATAATTTATGGTGGTTTTTTGTTTTTTTTTTTTGTTTTTTTTTTTTTTTTGCTGTGGTGTTTTTTTTCTCGTTATGCTATGCCTCTAAGTGTGCTGTCTGTTTTGATGGATCCTTAGAGGCTGTGATGGGTGTGGCCAGAGAGCTCTGCTTGATTCTCCAGGTTTAAGGCTGTGCAAAAAGTGACTCACCCAGATTGTTCTCTCCCTTGCTCCTTGCTGGATCTCTCTCTCTCTCGCTCTCTCTTTTTTTTTTTTGACTCTGTTGGGAAGTAATTCTGCACAGCTGAGTGGAATTGAAGGTAGTTGAAATCTGGCTTCTGTGAATATTCGTTTGATCTACCCCTGGGACCACACAAAGAGTTTATGCAGCCCTCAATGTGTTCTCAAGTTTCGCCATAGTCCCAAAGTTACTGAGTTTGTGTACTTGTTGCCGCTTTAGATATGTAAAATGGCGCCTGCTCTTTGTTTTACTTGGCTTTATTAGGTGAGTGGAGAGAGTCTAGTGTCCGTGCTGGTTCCCCTGATTTATTCGTGATCTTTGCCCAGCGGTGCCTAAGGCCTCTGCCTTTCCCCACCAATGTCTCGGGTTTCTGAGGTTTTTGTCTTACCTCCTGTTCCCGCGATGGCAAGATTCTGCAGCTCAGCTCCCGCGGCTGGGCTTCCACATGGTGGGCTCCCTGTAGGTCCTCTGTGTCACATCCGCTAGATCCAGAAGCATTTCCTCTGCAGTTTTTTTCTTGAGTCTTTTCCTGAGGCTACAGTAATTCCACTTTTATGAAACTATATTTTCCCAGACTATTGGTGCACGTCCTCACTATCTGCCATCTTGGCTCCACCCCCCTAGAAATCTTAAATTTAAATAAAAAAGGAAACTATAGGAATCCAGGAAGCAAATGACAGATCTAGGACCATATGGAAAGCCCCTGCACAGCTACAAAGGCATTCCGGTGGTAACCTGCTCTGGCTGGGGTTTACATTCTCTTGCTTCTGCAGAATCATGCAGAGCCTGGTTTAATTCCTTGGACCCTTTTGGAACCCATTCCTTTTCCAAGAGGATTAGTTCCTACCATCCAAAGGCAAACAGAAAGCCTTTCTGCCCTTTTCCATTTATAGAGCTCAGGAAACACCAGTGTAGCTTGCTATTGCTGTTAAATTGGGCTCCCTATACCTTCAGTATCTCTCCACAACTCCTCTTACTCATTTCCTTTCTCAACTCTCCAATAAAAAAATTCATTTGTTTCGATTTATTTGAAAGGCAGACTGAGACAGAGTAAGAGGGAGAGATCTTCCATCCACTGGTTCACTCCCCAAATGCCCACAGCAGCTGTGGTTGGGCCAGGTTAAACCCAGGAGCCAGGAACTCCATCTGGGTCTTCCACGTGGGTGATAGGGACCCAAGTACTTGAACCACAGCCAGCTGCCTTCTAGGGTGCATGTTAGCAGCAAACAGAGTCAGACATTAAATCCAGGCACTCCTAATTGGGGTGCAGGTAACCTAAGAAAGGCCTTAACCACTGTTCTAAATGGCTGCCCTTCCATGATAACAATGAATTGAGTGATGGTGAACAAATTTAGCACACTAAGAAAGCATATAAAGGGGCCAGTGCTGTGGCATAGAGGGTTAAGCCACCCTCTGCAGTGCCTCATCCCATATGGCTGCTGGTTTAAGTCCCAGCTGCTCCACTTTCCATCCAGCTCTCTGATAATGCACCTGGGAAAGCAGTGGAAGATGGCCCAAGTACTTGGGTCCCTGCACCCATATGGGAGACCAGAAGAAGCTCCTGGATTTGGAGCAGCCCAGTTCTAGCTGTTGTGGCCATTTGGGGAGTGAACCAGCAGATGGAAGATCTCTCTTTCCCCCTCTCTCTGTAACTCTTTCAAATAAATAATCTTTAAAAAGTGAAAGTATATAAAAATAATTTTGATGTTGATTCAGTTTAACATCTTAAAATGCCTGCCAAAATGTCTGTAACAGCTAGGTCTTGGCCAGCCCAAAGTGAGGAGCTGGGAACCCAATCCAGGTACCCTATGTGAATGGCAGAGATTCATCCACTTGAGTAATCACTGCTGTCTCCAAGGGTGTGCATTAGCAGGAATCTGGAGTCAGGAGTAGCACTGGGACTTGATCCCAGGGACTCTGATATTGGATGCAGGCATCCCAATGGGTGACTTAACCAATGCACCAAATACCTGCATCAATCCCTCCAATTTTCACCTGCTTCATATTGCCCTTAATGGATGTCCCTTCTTGACTCAAATATTTTATTATTTCAGTTTTATAGGATTTGTAATGCCTCCTCTGTTTCTTGCTACCACCCCTTGGCCTGGAAAGTCAGATAGACTCATAGAAATCCAGGGCAGAGAAGGATGGCAAGATATGAGGCCTGGGCCATAGTCCTATTCCCAGTTACCAAACCCCAGGAAGCTTTAGGAGGCCTCAGGATTGGCAAGATTTTCCTTCTACTCCCCTCTTTTACTTTACAAAACGACTCCACAGAGAGCAGAGAGAATAAGACCCACTGGTCCCCTATGAACCCATGTTTCTTTTAAGCTATGGCAACCACCCTACTTTGAATGGATCATAGCCATTCAGAGAGATAACCAAATTTGATTTTCAACTGATCTGATAGACCAGGGATATTCTGAGACCAGATTAGACCACAGAGTTGAAGGCTGAGCAGTGTCCTTAAATCTTTTAAGAAGTGATTCCAGGGCACCCCTGTGCCATCCCAGAGTCTGAAGATGGAAGTTACATGTGGGCCATTTTGCTTTTGCCCAACACTAATGGAAAAGTTTTCCAAATTCTCAGCTTTGTCCTGAATGGGCAGAGGGTAGCTGAGTGGAGAATTAAGGGATTGGAACAGAGGCAAGTGGATGAGAAAACCCTGGCTCCTAGAGAGTCTAGAGACTTCTCAGCAGCAGCATGAATGGCAGGAAGCCACAGTTCCAGGGAAAGGCAGGCAGAAGGCAGGATCTGAGTTGCCTTTTAGGGAAGTAGCTTTACCAGCAATTCCAGTTTAAAAAACAACTTTGCCAGCACAGATCATGTCTTGGCTTCTTCCATCTGGAACAGCATAAGGAACATATCTTTGGAGTTCAACCCTGAGTTTCTCTAGTCACTTCTAGCCTGCCACTTATGGAAGACATGCTTCTGCCCATGCTGGGTCAGGTCCCACAAGGCCTCAGAGGAAGTCTGGCCTTAGTGTTGTTTAAGGCTGAAAATGATTAGTAACAAAACAGACTGCTCTATTGTTCAAGGAACGAGAGGAACATGGGCCCCATTGTCAGGGGAGAAAGATGTGGCTGTAATTCAGCGTGACCTTTCTGGCTGTCTTTCTGCCGAATCTTTCCCAATTAGCTCTTCCTCATGTGCACTACCAGAGATGATGATGGTAGACACAGGAAAGCCAATTAGGATTCAAGGACACTTTCTCTTGGCTCAAAAGACAGTTTACTACCCCCCCCGCCAACCAAACAAACAGAAGCCTATTGAAGTCTTCTGCTGCTGTTTTCTGCTGATGACATAGATGGATCCTCATCAGATAAAGCAGGTGAGTCAGTGCTACTTCACCTGTATTGTGTGAGCAGTCTTAGGGCAGTATTCATGACATAGACAGATACAAAGGTCTGGTGATTTTTAACTTTTTTTTTTTTTTTATGGAACGCTTCACGAATTTGCGTGTCATCCTTGCGCAGGGGCCATGCTAATCTTCTCTGTATCGTTCCAATTTTTAGTATATGTGCTGCCGAAGCGAGCACAACTTTTTTTTAACTTTTAAAAACAATTATTTACTTCTCATCTACTTCAAAAGCAATGGAAAGAGAGAGAGAGAGAGAGAGAGAGAGAGAAAGAGAAATCTTGCATCTGCTAGTTCACTCCCCAAATGCCTGCAACTGCCAAGGTTGGGCCAGGCCAAAGCTGGGAGCTCAGAATTCCAATCTGGGTCCCTACATGGGCAGAAGGGACTCAAGCCCTTGAGCCATCGTCTGGTGTCTCCCAGAATGCATTAGCAGGAAGCTGGATCAGAAGTGGAGTAGCTGGGACTTGAACCCACACTCTGGTATGGGATGTGTGTGTGTCCTAAGCAGTAACTTAAGCTGCTATACCATGCCAAGGTCTGGGGATTATAGGTAATAGTGGTCTCTGGTTTGAGGATGAATGAGTTCCTATAGACTACATTTCAAAGCTTAGCTCCAGCCCTGTGTCAGACTCAGCCTCACTGGAAGGTCATCCTTTATAGCCTCAGCACCCAATGACTTTTTTTTTTTTTATTTTTATTTTTGACAGGCAGAGTGGACAGTGAGAGAGAGAGAGACAGAGAGAAAGGTCTTCCTTTTGCCGTTGGTTCACCCTCCAATGGCCGCCGCGGTAGGCGCGCTGCGGCCGGCGCACCGCGCTGATCCGATGGCAGGAGCCAGGTGCTTCTCCTGGTCTCCCATGGGGTGCAGGGCCCAAGGACTTGGGCCATCCTCCACTGCACTCCCTGGCCACAGCAGAGAGCTGGCCTGGAAGAGGGGCAACCGGGACAGGATCGGTGCCCCGACCGGGACTAGAACCCGGTGTGCCGGCGCCGCAAGGCGGAGGATAAGCCTGTTGAGCCGCGGCGCCGGCCCCAATGACTTTTATACATGATGTACCACCATGGGTGGTGGCAGGTGATGGTTGAAGTACTTGGTTCCCTGCCACCCATGTGAGAGACCCGGATTGAGTTCTAGACCCCTGACTTCTGCCTGGCTCAGTCCCAGATGACTCAGTCATCTGCAGTAGGCCAGCAGATGGAAGGTTCTCTCTCTCTCTCTCTCTCTCTTTCTCTCTCTCCTCCCACACTCAAATTTTTCTAAAGTTTAAATTTTGGTTCACTCCCCAAAATGTTGCAACAACTGGGGCTGGGCCAGGCCCAAGTCAACTTGAACTCAGGCACTGTGATGTGTACAAAGTCCTCTTAACTGCTAGACCAAACACTCACCACTTCCCAGGTTGCAACTTTAGTAATACCTGCTTGGACATGCCTACCCTAACCTCTTGAGCTACAGAAGCTCCCAAATCTCTATCTCCATTTTTTGTTCTGTGTGGCACTTATCAGTACATGAAATTATCTCATATATTCATTATTTATGTTGTCTATCTCCAGCTACTCCCCAAGTCTCCCATCTCTAGTTCTGAAGAAAAGCTCCTTGAGGCAGGGGCTTGTCCTGTTCACTCCCATATTCCCAGTGGCCAGAACTCTACTGGCACATAGCAGGCACTCAGTATTGGTGGAGGTCTCCAGCTTTCCTCAGCTCCCATCCTGTATGGTGAATATCTTTCAGAGACAAGAACTTGCTGGGAAGCAGATCTTGGGACTCTGTTCAGCCTTTTTCCCTCCTGCCAGACCTATGTCCAGTTCTTGGCCATTGGCCTCTCTTGCTCTCTGTTTCTCAGTGTGGGAAACCACTAACTAGTTTGATACTGAGGCGGGGAGGGGGCAGCATGTCAATGAAAACACAGGCCACAATCTAGATTGCTGATATCAAGTGGTAATGACTTCAGCTGCATTTAATTAAACATGGAGTAGCTGATTGGAACCTTGTGGGCCAGTAGGTCTGATTTCTGCTCTCATTTTTGCTCTCTTCCAAGCTTCAATTAAGGGAGCAACAAAAGATCCCTATCATGAGCCATGTGTAGTGATCTCATCAGCTAAAATAAATATTTTTTTCTGGTTATATTTATAGGACTCTTTCTTGTTTCCTTGGACAACCCTAGCTGGCATTACCTTGTTTATCTTTCCTTCATCTAGATTTGCATTTGTGGGGGGCAGCTTGTTATCTGTGGCTCTCAGCTGCACTGGATTTCCAATTTCTCTGTTTTCTTTCTCTTAGTTTTCATCTGTGGGGGTTCTTGTAAAATCAAGCAGTTTGTAATTTCCAGTTACCAAGGCAGTTACCAGTATTATGAAAAAACTAGCATTGGCTCCAGCCAAGTACTTTGTGTCTTGTGGCCTTCCAGGGGAGCGTGGTGCTAGTTTTCGTTTTCTCTTTCTGCCAGTCATGTGCTTCCTGCTGCCAGGCCCTGCTCCATCATCACAGGTGAAAAGTGCAGATCAGGGCTGGCACTGTGGTGTAGTGGGTAAAGCCGCTGCCTGCAGTGCTGGCATCCCATATGGGCGCAGGTTCAAGTCCCAGCTGCTCCACTTCTGATGCAGCTCTCTGCTGTGGCCTGAGAAAGCAGTAGATGGCCCAAGTCCTTGGACCCCTGCACCCGCATGGGAGACCCAGAAGCCCAGAAGAAGCTCCTGGCTCCTGGCTTCTGATCGGTGCAGTTCCAGCCATTACAGCCAATTGGGGAGTGAACCAGTGGATGGAAGACTTTCTCTCTCTCTCTCTCTCTCTCTCTCTCTCTCTCTCTCTCTCTCTCTCTCTCTCTCTCTCTTCTCTGTGTAACTCTTTCGAGTAAATAAATAAGTTTTTAAAAAACAAAAAACAAAAGAAAAGTGCATATCGTTCCACAGACCTTTAGATTATTACCTTCTGGTTCATCTGAATGGTCCTGCTAGTATATATGGCTTGGTCAGTGATCTTTCTTGGGGACCCATTAACCTAGACACTGGCAGAGCCATGAGTATGGGCAATGCAAAGTGAGGAAACAATATGTTTGGCATGGCTTGACTCTGCTCCTGCAGCCTGGCACTGGCTGTCCAAGTGGCAGAAAGAGGCTGTTCAGGCAAGGTGGTGCCAAGCAGGGAGTTTGTCTTGTGTCTCTCACTTTCTTAGAATTATTTTCTCTCTGGACCATGGTTTCTCAACTGCATTCTCAATGGAGGAGAGGGGGTATATTGCCTGCCCCCCCAAAGCAGGGTGATTGACTCTTGGAGGACTGAAAAAACTCATATTCTTTTTAATGTATAAAGCACTGATACACATATAGCACACAAAAGACAAACACTGTATTTGTAGTATTAAAATTTCCTGGGAGGTCTTTACTAATTATATACTGAATTGATCTTCTGTATATAAAGATAATTGGAAATGAAAAAAAACAACCTGGTGTTAAATTGGAAATGGCATAGAAAATTAATTAATTTTTAAAAAAATATTATGTAGGATCTCTGTCTTTAATGTGCTGTACACTGTTATTTAATGCTATAACTAGTACTCCAACAGTAGTTTTTTCACTTTGTGTTGCTATATGGGGCAAACTGTTTAAATCTTTACCTAATATATACTAAACTGATATTCTGTATATAAAGAGAATTGAAAATGAATCTTGATGTGAATGGAAGGGGAGAGGGAGCGGGAAAGGGGAGGGTTGCGTGTGGGAGGGAAGTTATGGGAGGGGGGAAGCCATTGTAACCCATAAGCTGTCCTTTGGAAATTTATATTCATTAAATAAAAGTTTAATAAATGAAAAAAAAATTTCCTGGGGCAGACATTTGGCCTCACCTGCATCCCACATTGGAATGCTTGGCTTCAGTACTTGGCTCTGGCTCCCAATGCCAGCTTCCAAATAATGAAGACCCTGAGAGGCAGCAGTGATGGTTCAAGAAGTTGGGTCTCCGACACCCATGGGAGACCTGGGTTGTGTTCCCAGTTCCCCAGTTCACCCTGGCTCAGCTCCAGCTGTGGCAGACATATTGAGAGTGAACAAGCAGATGGGAGCCGTCTCTTTTTCAATCTCTCTGCCTCTCAGAAAAATCAGAACCCTTTCTAAAGGAGTGATAATAACAGTTGAGAAACACCATCCTAGACCTTCGTTAGGCAGCTGGCTTATGCTCTTGCCTTTTCTTGTCTTGATTAAAACTCTGCTTTCAGTGAAAACCTACAGTAGATTCCCACAAATGGCTGGAAACATTAAAATACCATTTCTTATGGGATATTTGCTCTCTTACAGGTCTGACCACATCTTAAGATAAAAAGGAATGAAGTTCTAGTTACAGAACTGTAGATTAGAGCAAGCTGAAGGGTTATCACTTTTTTGAAAAACTTGGATTCATCTTTTTAAACAAAAGATACAGACACATTATCTGCCAACAGATCTTTTTTTTTTTTTAATTATTATTGATTTTAGATGTAAGAGGCTTACTCCTAGGTGTGGTTTGGAAAAGGAATTGTTGGCACTATGATAGGTTTAGGGCAAACCAGAATAGAGTTTTGTTTTTGTTTTTGTTTTTCCCCCGGGATAGTTCTGATTTATTGATGTTGCTTTGTGAGAACAAATGTGTAGCTCAGGAAAGCGTCTTCTGAGGGGAACGTCAAATGGCTAAAAGGTCACTCTGCAGCTTTCATGTCAAGTGGGAGGACACAGCACTGCCAGGGGCCCTACACTCAACCATACGGGCTGCAGTCGCTGCTGGGGCAGTGAGGGCAAAGGGGCTGGCCTTTCCCCCAGCACCTGCCTCCTGGGACCGTAGGACCTTGGTGCTGTCTCCTGTGGGCCAACACCTCCTCCTGTGCTCGGCAGTCAGTACCAGGGCCAGGGGTGCAGGAGGGGACAGGTGGCGGTGATTCTGTCCCTTCTGTGGCTGGAGGAGGCTTGGGATGGGGTGCATGTGCTAGTTTGACTGTTCCAGACCCTCTGAGACCAGAGGTATGCACGGGTTTCCTGGGCTGGCCATGGCTAGAAGTCCAGGAGCAGCTGAAGCAGCACCTTCTCCAGCTGCTCCACATCCACCTGGATCACGTCCTCTGCCTGGGCCTGCCAGACCCGGTGGACTGGTGCCTCCATGGTGAAAATCCTTAGCAACTCTGCCGTGAGCTGCAGTACATCGCCCCTGACTTTGGTCTTTTCGTCCCTGAAGTGCAGGTGCAGCAGTTTGCTCACCAGCTCCTTCCGGAAGCCAGTGCTGGATCCCTCCATGGCCTTTGCTCCATGAGTCCTCCCCAGAATAGAGTTTTTAAAGTTAAGACATTGGGGCTGGCGCTGTGGCGCAGTGGGTTAAAGCCCTGGTCTGCAGAGCTGGCACCCCATATGGACATCTAGTCTCGGCTGCTCCTCTTCTGATCCAGCTCTCTGCTGGGAAAGCAGTAGAAGATGGCCCAAGATGGCCCAAGTCCTTGGGCCACTGTACCCGCATGGGAAACCTGGAAAAAGCTCCTGGCTTCGGATAGGCACAGCTCCGGCCAGACCTCTCTCTCTCTCTCTCTCTCTCTCTCTCTCTAGCTCTGCCTTTCAAAAAATAAATAAATCTTTTAAAAAAAAAATAAAGTTGGGGCCGGTGCTGTGGCACAGTGGGTTAATGCCCTGGTCTGTAGCGCCAGCATCCCACATGGGTGCCGGTTCAAGACCTGGCTGCTCCACTTCCAATCCAGCTCTCTGCTATGACCTGGGAAAGCAGTAGAAGATGGCCCAAGTCCTTGGGCCCCTGCACCCGTGTGGGGGACCCAGAAGAAGCTCCTAGCTCCCGGCTTCAGATCGGCGCAGCTCCAGCTGTTTTGGCCAATTGGGGAGTGAACCAGCAGAAGGATGACCTCTCTCTCTCTGCCTCTCCTCTCTCTGTGTAACTCTGACTTTCAAATAAATAAATAAATCTTAAAAAATAATAAAGTTAAGACAATTCTGGAAAATCCAGAAGTTGTGATTATATGGACAAGGGGCCTTCCCCCATGCCTGAAGTCACAGCTTCAGACTTTGATTGGCTTTCCCTCTGCAAAAAGCAGTTATCAGTACTTACCCAAGTCAGGGCCGGTGTGGTAGCATAGCGATGCTGGCATCCCATATCAGAGTGCCAGTTTGAGTCTTGTGGCTCTCCTTCTAGTCCATCTCCCTGGTAATATACCGGGGCATTCTATCTTGTGGGAGACCAAGGTGCAGTTCCTGGCTCTGAATTTGGCCTGGCCCAACCCTGGTTTTTGAAGCTATTTGAGAGTGAACCATCCAATGGAAGATCTATGTCTCTCTCTCTGTTTGTATCTCCCTCTCTTCTATAACTCTGCCTTTCAAATAAACAAACAAATAAATAAATATTTTTAAAAAATTATGGTGTGAGCAGTGAGGTAGATACATTGGTGCTGTGGGGATAGGAAGAGCAAGAACGCTGGAAACACCTGAGATCAGGCTGTAGGAGTTAAAATGCTTCTTGCTGGTGGCAGAATCAGGGTGTGGGCCTGAAACGGTAGCTGGATCAGAGTGAAGACAAAGGCCACTTTAAGTGAGGCCAAGGGTCTGGTAGTCTCTCCTGTGGCTTTTAAAAATAACTGTCAGGGCCAATGCTGTGGCTCACTTGGTTAATCCTCCACCTGCGGCGCTGGCATCCCATATGGGTGCCAAGTTCTAGTCCCAGTTGCTCCTCTTCCAGTCCAGCTCTCTGCTGTGGCCCAGGAAGGCAGTGGAGGATGGCCCAAGTGCTTGGGCCCCTGTATCGTGTGGGAGACCAGGAGGAAGCACCTGGCTCCTGGCTTCGGATCGGCGTAGCACGCCAGCCATAGCAGCTATTTGGGGGGTGAACCAACGGAAGGAAGACCTTTCTCTCTGTCTCTCTCTTTCTCTCTCACTGTCTAATTGCCTGTAAAAAACAAAAACAAAAACAAAAAACTGTCATAAGGGGCCAGCGCTGTGGTGTAGTGGGTAAAGCCACTGCCCGCAGTGCCGGCATCCCATATGGTCACTGGTTCGAGTCCCAGCTGCTCCACTGCCAATCCAGATCTCTGCTATGGCCTGGGAAAGCAGTAGAAGATGGCCCAAGTCCTTGGGCCCCTGTAGCCACATGGCAGACCCAGAAGAAGCTCCTGGCTCCTGCCTTCGGATAGGTGCAGCACTGGCCATTGCGGCCAATTGGGGAGTGAACCAGTGGGTGGAAGACCTCTCTCTCTCTCTTTTTCTTCCTCTGTCTCTGTGTAACTCTGACTTTCAAATAAATAAATAAATCTTTAAAGAATGTATTCCATCACATATACTTCTATTCTGTCTAAACTTCTGGTTATTTTCCATGATAAGAAATGTAGTTTACATCATCACCTATCATATATGTATATATTAAATGCTATTAAAATAATATGGTTAGTATATGCTTTCATTTAATATAAATGTAATTTATATATACTTTTCTTGTATGAGAAATACACTAATAAGTTATATATGTTTTTTAACCAAAAAAAAAGGCAGTCACAATCTTCTCAATCAGTTTCATGATACACCAAAGGAGTGTAAATCTTGGCTTGTAAGTAATTAGTCTGTTTGGACATTGAAGTTATCCAGGATGACAGTGAGACTTGGTGTGAGGGGTGCCAAGGCCTTCAATGAAGTCAGAGAGGCAAAGACACAGCTTTGTGCATTTGTCTTTTTGAACAGCTTGCAACTTCAACACAGTCAAGTAGGTCAAGGCCCAAATGATCAATTTATTTCAGGTTAAAGAGGATCATTCATAGATGTGATGATTTTGCCCATTGATCTCCTGCTGGCACGGGGTCTTTTGCTTGGATTTTTTTTTTCACTGCCAGTGACCATTGTACTCCATTTTTCCATTTTAGGGAAAAAGCAAGGGAAGCACCCTTCATCATATTTCTGCCTCTCACTATATAAGTTTGATGGGAACCTCGGAAAAGGAGGAGTTTGATGAGAACCTTGGCAACAAGCAACTGGTGGCCACCTGATCTTGCAGTGGGCCCAAAGGTTGCAGCTGTCCTGAATCCTCCAGAGGGAGACAGTGAGGTGGGACTCAGCCTCCAGGCCAGGTGCCAGGGCATGTGTCCTGCCAAGAGAAGAGAGCTGGGCTAGAAACAATGAAAATCAAGGGCAGGCCCCTCACTGAGTGTGCAATGGACAAGAACTGGGCAACTGGTCACCCCAATGGTCTGCCAAGGTCAAAGTGTTCTCTTTTGTCTCTTTGGGTCATTACACTGCCAGCCATCTCTGTTACACATTCACACAAAGTGTCATCATCATTAATTAGCAAATCTCTGAGGCATCACACAGGATGAGGTCAGAATGATCCCCATTTCAATAGCAATGAAAAAACAAGCAGGAATGAGAATGGAAAGCAAGGGAAATGGATGAATTCATCAACCACTCAATTGAAGATCTGATGCAAATAAGACAATCTTTGTGTTTTGAGTGTTGACCTGAGATATGGGTTATGGATGGCCATACCAGGTATTCTTTTTTTTAATATTTATTTTATTTATTTGAAAGACAGAGTTGCAGAGAGAAGTAGAGACAGAGAGAGAGGTCTTCCATCTGCTGGTTCACTCCCCAGATGGCCGCAATGGCCGGAGCTGTGCCTATCTGAAGCCAGGAGCTTCTTCTGAGTCTCCCACGTGGGTACAGGGACCCAAGAACTTGGGCCATCTTCCACTGCTCTCCCAGGCCATAGCAGAGAGCTGGATCAGAAGTGGAGCAGCTGGGACTAGAACCGGCTCCCATATGGGATGCTGGCGCTTCAGGCCAGGACTTTAACCAGCTGCACCATAGCGCCAGCCCCCGTACCAGGTATTGTAATTCAAAGACTTGGAGTTTGCAAAGATCCAGTGATGAGAATGTGGAGTTTGCAAAGGATTTGGAGTTTGCAGAGATCCAGTGACTTGTTCAGGACACTGGTATTGAGATTGTTCATGTCAGGAGCCTAAAGTTCAAGAGTAGATAGCTGGGCAAAGACTGATCATGTTGAGATTTTTTTTTTAATTTGAACCACACATTTTTAAGATTTATTTATTATTTGAAAGGCAGAGTGACAGAGAGAGATAAAAAGAGAGAGAGGCAGAGACAGATAGAGATCTCCCATCTGGTAGTTTACTCCCAAAATGACTGCAACACCCAGGTCTGGCCATGCCAAAGCCAGGAGGCAGAAACTGTATCCTGGTCTCCCACATGACTGACAGGAGTCCAAGCACTTGTGTCATTTTCTGTTGCATTCCCAGGTGCATTAGCAGGAAGCTGTATCAGAAGTGGAACAGCCAGGACTCCAGCTGGCACTCCGATATGGGATGCCAGTGTTGTGAACCATTGCTTATCCTGCTGTACCACAACTTAGAATCCCTTGTCAAGATCCTGATGAAGCTGAGTGATTTGATCAATGGGAATCAGAGAATCCTAGGATGCCTCAATGCTTAGGCTGAGCCATTTGAACACCAAAAATTATACCTTGGGAATGAAGTTGAGTCCCTTACCTTTGATGTTTAATTTATGGGGCTCCAATATCTCTTCTTGTAAAGATGAACTCATTAAACTAAGGGATTGATACAAGGGTTAGAGACCCTGAATCATAAAGACTTGAAATGCCCCTATAGTTAGCCTAGTTAATATTTCAATGCTAGACTGTGTTCTGAGAGCTTTTACAGGAACTCTTAGGCCCCAAACAAAGAAACTAATACCCAATCTTTTCTTAGATCTAGACAGACTGGTGCTCACCTTCGCCATTCCAAAGGCAGCATGCTGACCCCTACCACTTACCAATCAAAGGAAGGCCTGTGCACTGTGGATGAACCAGAGTCCTACATATGAGATGATCCCACACTGCCCTGGGGCTGGTGTTGTGGTGCAGCAGGTTAAGCTAGTGCTTGTGACACCATCATCTCTTATGAGAGTGCTGATTTGTGACCTGGCTGCTCTGCTTCCAATCCAGCTTCCTTTTTAGGATCCTGTGAAGGCAGCAGAAGATGGCCGAAGTTCTTGGCCCTCTGCCACTCTCATGGGAGACCAAGGTGGAGTTCCTGTGAGTTGGCTTTATTCTGGTCCAGACCTAGCTCTTGAACCCATTTGGGAAGTGAACCAGAGGACAGATCTCTTTCTGTCTCTCCTTCTTTCTTTGTTGTTCTGCCTTTCAAGTAAGTAGATAAGTAAATAAATATTTTTTAAAGAAGGTCCATTGCATTTACTTCCTTGGAGAGTCTGAAAATTGAGTGTTAGCTGCCCGCGTCCTTGTCTGTACTTTGAAATAAACATCTACCTTTCCCCATCAGCCTAGTGTCAGTGATCGGCTTGCTGTATGTCAGATAAGCAGATCCAGTTTTGGGGTTCTATAGCAATCCCTTCAACCAGTTTTTGGAGAGAAGATCTATCAAACATTTTGAGCTAGTGGTTCAGCTACACAAGAATTTGAGGATTTTTATAAAACAGTACATGGGGTACTTTATATGATTTAATGTTCCATTATACCAATGATTGCATTTATAAAATGTAGAGGTAAGAGGGGACATTCACTTATCCTAATACCTCTACTCTGCTCCTCCTTCCTCCTTTTTCTGTTCTGCACTAACTAGAAAAAGAACCCAGATGATCTGACCCCATCTAGAGCTCTCTCCACTATTCCAGGACACTTTTCCTGTTCAGGCTCTCTATCTAGCCCTGCTTCTTCTGCACAGCCCTTTCTGTTTTTACTTTCTGGGAGGAACTGCGCAGGCTAGGAAAAAGGACACCTTGGGCTTCATGTACGATGGTCCTCAGAGATGGTGCTGTATGCCTCATGCATGTATCTGATGGGCACTGAGAACTCAGTGCTCCCTTTTATTCCAATTCTGGGGAGGCACAAATGTAGGCTAGGCTGCACCTTTCCTGCTCCAGCCAACTTACTGGATGATTCCCTCTGGGAGGAGCTGGGGGAGATGGAGTGACAGGTGTAGTAGCACTGATGTCACATTTACTAGCTAGGAACCTCAGACAAGTGTCCTGATCTGTCTGAGAGTCAGTCAAATGGCAATAGTGACAACCATTAAAGATTAAGCATGGTCCATAGGCCTCTTGCAGTGAATAGGAGAGGGGGTTAGAAATGGGAGATGGGAAGCTTCTGTGGCTTTATCTGAGGGTCCCAGCCCTACCCCCTCTCTGCTGAGATCCCCACCTAATGCGGGCATCCTGGACACTGAGGACCATTGTCTGGCTCTCAGTGTTGCCTCAGGGCATCCTGACCTAGTGAATTGCTTCCTTTAGGAGCAGTGCTTCCCCATCCTCCCCTAACTCTAAACTATTTTACTGCAGATCAAAATAGCTCCAGTGGAACTCGGGTCCCAGAAAGGTCATCTGACCTCAGCACAGAATCCCAGGGCAGGAAGGGCTTCCAGGGATCTCACAGCTCTGACTCCAAGCAGACAACCCCTCAATTCATTTTGCTTCCAACATTATTTCCCCAAATTGTCTGAAACAGCTCACTAGGCTGGCAAAGTCCCATCAAGTCTCCTGTCAGCATTCCCAGCAAAAATACTGATCTCCTCAACCTCTGTATTTTGCTGGCACAAATCCTATTTTTCCAACTGAATTAGCTTCTCACCTTTATACCCTCTCTGAGGTTTTGTATTCACTCCTCAGTCCAGGTGGCAGCTGGGTGGGTGGGGGCAGAAGCTGAATTAGCATGGTTTGGAAAGGATGCTAGCAGCCAACACGCTCCTGATTTAGGGAGAGGAGTGGAAAAAGGAAGCTGTGTCCAAGGACACACTGTGCTCTCTTTCTGCTAATCCAGGAAGACACTAGTGTTCTCTTAGCCGACAAACTACCTAAGAGGAGGCCCAGAGTACATGGAGCGAAAGGGCTGGGTGAGGACTGGGTGGGCTTAGGGGGAGGCAGAAGGAGGGCTTCAGAGTGAGGGTGGGGAAGCTACCAAGACAGGTGATTGACCTGGAAAACTGAGATTCCTGCCAGCTTTTATTTTACTGTGTTGGTGAGGATGTGGTTAGTCATTAGATGGGGGGATTCTGATTATTTATTCAACAAATAGTCATGTAGTCTCCCTGTGTTAGGAGTTGGACATACGGAAATAAATTCACAGCTGAACTCTGAAGGAGTTAAAAGGTTAGTGGGGGGTTTTGGAAGTAAATAGATGGGGAAGTGAAGGGCTCTGTGAGAATTCAAATAAGGGAGCATTTAACCCACCAGAGAGGAAGAGTGATTCAGGGTTATTTTCACAGAAGATAACCTGGAGGGTAAAAAAGAGTCGGCCAGTCCAGAAAGCAGGCAGTCTTCCACGAAGGCAGAGTCCTAGATTGGAGATAGCAGGGTGGGCCAGGGAAATGGCAGAGGAGGCTGGCTTCAGGACTGGAGCTGTGGGAATGATAGTGAGAGACAGCGCTGGGGTGGGGGCAGGGGACAGATGACTGGCTCAGTGGAGTGCCTGGGTTCAATTTCCACCTCAGGTTCCCAATTCCAGCTTCCTGCTAAGGTAGATCCCAGGACACAGCGATAAGTCTTCAAGTAACTGAGTTCCTGGGGCCGGCACTGTGGCATTAGCTAGTAAAGCTGCTTCCTGCAGTACCAGCATCCCATATGGGCGCCAGTTCAAGTCCCAGCTGCTCCACTTCCACTCCAGCTCCCTGCTATGTGTCTGGGAAAGCAGTGGAGGACAGCCCAAGTGTTTAGGCCCCTGTACCCATAGGGAAGACCTGGAAGAAACTCTTGGCCCCTGGCTCAGCCTGGCCCAACTGGGGCCATTGCGGCCATTTGGGGAGTGAACCAGTGGATGGAAGACCTCTCTGTTTCTCTCCCTCTCTCTCTCTGTATAACACTGCCTTTCAAATAAATAAAATAAATCTTTTTTTTTTAAGTAACTGAGGTCCTGATACCTATGTCCAGTAACTGGGTGGTTCCAAGCTAACTCTCTCAGGGACAGTATCTTCATTAGACACTCTAACTGTAGCCTTGGCACCTTGCCACCATTCTGAGTTCCACAGGCCAACAGTACCATGGTATACATCATGTTATATGAGAGTTATCACAAGCAAGGAGAATTCCACTAAAGCCACTTGCAACTCAGCTACCTGATCAATCTTTTTCTCCCTCCCTTGTCCCCAATCCTGCACTTCCCTCTCATGCTTTGTTAGGCAAGAAGATGACCTAAACTAAATGCTTATTCCATTACCTCTTCTTTAATCTTTCTCCTGGGTGGAGTTCCCTACCCCCTGGTTCAGACCAGCCCAGCCCTGTGGGCCTTTGAGAGTGAAACAGTAGCTGAGAGCTCCCTCCATCTTTCTGTCTCTTCCTCTTAAATATTAAATAATACATAAATAAATACATAAATATTTTAAAAAGCAACTTGGGAATGCACAGCTGATTTCACATTTGAAAAACAATCAATGCAACTAAAAATGTTTACAAACTGAAAAAAAGAAAGAAGGCGGCTGTGAAGGAAGGGATGGATGCTGAAGCAGATGGGCTAGCTGCTTCTAGTAGAGGAATGAGCTTGTTCCCACTGATGGGCAGTCAGCAGATTCACCATGGGTCAAAACTGCTTCATGTCTTGGAAGTCAGGCTCAGAGCTAAACCACAAGTCACAACAATGAAGGCAGAGGCAAAGATGGAGGCGAGGAGAAGTCAGGTGGGTAGAAGTTCTCAGCCACCTTGATGGTATTCCTGATCAGTTCAGAGGATCTAGGATTCTTTCTACACTCACTGAGGCTACCAAACCGAAGCCAGGAATTTATTCACTGATTCTTTTAAAAATGGCATCTGTAGTGTGGGATGGGGTGTGACAGCTGTGTCTGCAGCTGTATGCCAGTTGCACTTGGTATGGGCAGTAAAGGGCAATACTGTTCCAAAATGCAGTGACTCTGGGAAGAGATAAAATGAGAGGCAGGAGCTGATTGATAAATACCATGGTCCACTTTTGAATCTGCTGGGTCTATAATCTGTGGGAATGTGGAGCTTTAGTGTGGCAGTGCAAGGGAATCTTTTATTGTTACTTTCTGTTGATAATTTTAATATGATTCCAACTGGATGGAGAAGGTACCTGTCCCAGGCATACCATCCGTGCCCTTCCCTGGAAGCATGTTGCATGCCCAAAATTCTGCTGCTCTCTATGCTCAGAGTCCTTCTCTGTTTGACTATGGGGCTTGGGAGAAGAAGAAATCATATCAGAAACTATCAATTGCTTTGTATTTACATTCTGCTTTGGCCTATTGGGGCAGAACCAAGGTTTGTCCAAATTCAGATAGAAAGGGAACAGTTAGGATGAGATCCCTTGGTGAGGTGCTTAAAATGGATTGATAGCTTACCTTGCATGTCAAGTAGCTGGGTGGTTTCAAGTTACCTCTCTTTCTCAGTGACAGTGTCTTCATTAGACCCTAAAACTGTAGCCCTGGCACCTTGCCACCATTCTGAGTTCCACAGATCAGCAGTACCATGGTATGTACCACATTGCATGAGATTCATCAGAGGCAAGGAGAATTCCACGAAAGCCACTTGAAACTGAGCTACCTGAACAATCCTTTTCTCCTTTTCTACCTTTCTGCAATCCTACACTTCCCTCTCATGTTGTGCTAGGAAAAAGATGACCTAAACTAAATGCTTCTTCTCTTCCCTCTTCTTTATTCCTTCTTTCCATTCTGCCTTCCAGTTCTCTCCCACTCCATTGTTCTCATCCTGATTCCGCTTCTCATTCCACAGCCAGATTAGCTTTGATCCCAGGGGCTAAGGAGGCTACTAAAATACTATGTGTCATAAATTTTGTACTTCATCCTCCAAAATGTTAATTTGTCCCCCTGCTATTACATAACTCCAGTGAGCATGATTTGCCTGATGGTTTGTGTGCCTTTCACACACAATACAGAGTAAATGGTGCTCCATGGAGTTGTGCAACTCAGTTGTCTTGGTTTCATTGTGGGGCTTAACAGCCTTCAAAGAAATAAATCCCTTAGGTGAAAATGTTGGCCTCTTGGTGAGAGCAGGTTCTCAGACTGCACGTTGACATCTGTGAACCGTGCCTCTGTGTATCCGAGTTTCCCCACTCTCTGAGATTCGGGGCCTTCTAACACAGAGGCCTTCGTAATCATCCCTATCTACTCTGTCCAACCCCCCCATCTCCTGCTCCCCAACTGCTGGCCACATCTAGGGGCAGATTGATGGTCTGAGTGTGCCACACACCATCCCGACTCCACACTTGCTTTCAGAGTTCCTCGGACCTGAGTACCCTCTCTCTACAGCAGAATCTTGATCTGAGCAGAGAAACGCTGCCAGGTCCATCGCATTCTGCTGAGAAGCTTTCCTTGCCCATCCCAGCTGCTGGATACCTCTCCTCTGTACTGCTCCCCTCAGACTGCACAGATTGCATCAGACCACTGCCTGGAAACGAGGGCTTCCCCTCACAACTGGGATGACATTCATTCTTCTTGTCCTTATAAGGCCCCGTGTGACTTGACCCTGCCTAGCTCACTGACTTGCCTCCCACAATCCTTACACACACTCACCCTCCTTCCTCTGCATTGGCCTCTCAAGACTCTGGGCTGGCTGGTTCTGACCTCTGTTGTTCTCCCCAGACATCAGGGTTACCAGAAAACAAAATCTATAAAGGCAGAAGCTTTTCCTTTTGTTGCGTTCATTGTTGTGTTCCAAGTGGCTTAGAGAAGTGCCTGGCACATGGTGGGTGATCAGTAGGTGAATATTGAATAAGAAGTAAAAACAGTGCACTGTTTTCCCTTGCGTTGCACCATCTTTCCTTTTGCATCCTCTCCCGCAGTGGGAAGCCTCCTGAAGGTAAGATCAGGTCTTGCGGTTTGCCTCTCCCTCAGCATCTAGCCCAGCGCTTTCAGCAGGTGCTGTAAGCAATGCTTGTGGACAACAATAAAGATAGAACTGGTGGAAGGAGTCCTTGCATGCCTTTGCCACCAGGAGGGCTCAGCAGCTCCAGGAAGGAGAAGAGCAACCCCTGTGCTTGCAGAACTGCTGGTCCCCTGGTTGGGCTGGCCACAGCCCCCGCCTCTGGAATGTGTGCTGCTCCTGCCACAGAGCAGTTCTTCACGGGGATTCCTTTCCCAGCATGGCCACCATCGCATTCTAGGCTGCTCAGATTCACACGCAGGGTCTCTGACTTCCTGGAATTGCAGCTGCCAGACTGCTTTTGCCTGGGTCTGCTGAACTAAGTGCTGGACTTAAAAGAGTGAGATATTCTAGAAAGATTTATGAAAAGATTGTCACTTTGGCTGCTACATTTCAGACTTGGGTGGACGTTCTGGTGATAGAGTTAAATATCCCGAACTTACCTCATCCTCTCCCTCCCTCTGTGTGTGTGTCTCTCTCTCAAGGGTAAGGCATTCTGTTCCTTTTCCAAAACCCAGTCCTTCTCCATATTTGGGAATCTGGAATGGGCACTTGAGGCGCAGCTTAGTATTCTCTCGCTGTCTGCTGGGAGCTGTAGTTCCCAGCTGCTTTTTTCTGGCCATAAGTGAGCTGTCCTTTCTCAGGAGAGCATCTGAAAATAGGAAGCTTGTACACAGTGAGCTGGAGGGTGCTATTAGGAAGGCTTGCCTTCTATTTTCAGATCCGTGAGAGCTGGTTTTGGGCAAGGCACCACTCTTCCAAGGCTCAGCTTCCCAACCTGTAAAATGGGAATAATTATATCTCTCTTTTCCTACCTGGCACATTGTTTGTTGGGTGGGGTAATTAGCAAGCACACATTAAGTGCTTTGAGCTCATTCCAGCAAGGTGTAGTTTATAAATAAAAATTGTTATCTTTAAAGGGGAAAATACCAATTTTGATTACCTAATTGCCTCCTTAAACCAACTCTGCCTATATGTCAAAAGATGATATTTAATTCCTTGTGTATACCTTCCACCCACTCTGTTTAAATGGTTTTCTTGCACCCCATTCTATTCTGTTTCATCATCTCTAGTTTCGTATCCTCAAGAATAATTAAGCTCTGAAAAAATAGAAATGAGACAGACCAACTTTGCTCTGTGCCAGAAGTGCAAGAGAGGGATGATTTAGAGCTTCACAAACTGCACCTTCTCACCTCGTGCATGATAGGACAAAGAGCTCAGGCTCCATGGAAGGGGCTGGCCTTGGTTCCTGCTGAAGAAGGAACAGAGATTTCACTACAGCAGGAGGATTTTTGAAAGAACCTAATGAGAACTCCTCTTTCTGTGGACTTGAAAGAAGTGGTTTTGGTGCCCAGCACCTTTAGTTAGAGAAATGAGACTGATGCAATGTAGTGAAAACAGCAACAGAGGTAGAATCAAAATGGACTTAAATCCTGACTCTGAGACTTGAGGCAAATCACTGAATCTCTCTTGCCTTGATTTCCTCTTCTATAAAATGGAGCTAACAATGCATGTTAGAGTGCTTTGTAAAGCGCCTCACAAAGACTAGTTGTGATAAGAGGCAGCATAACGCAGTAGTTAATGTAGGGACTTTAAAGTGGTTAGAATTCCACTTGGATCAGCCCTGGAAATTTGATCAGATTACTTAAACTGTATGCCTCAGTAATATTCTCTCTCTCTCTCTCCCCCTCAAAGATTTATTTAAGCCAGAAACCTTCCACGGCAGCAGCCAAGAGGGGAGCTCCAAGAGAGACAGACTCTGTAATATTATCTTTAAGCTGACAGTCATGAAGATTAAGTGAGACAGCGCATGTCATGGCTCTAACACAGAGCCTGGCACACAGGAATTTCTCAATACAAGTAGTGATGACTATTTTTACTGTTATCATTGCAGTTTACTAGTATGTATCTCAGCCCTGATCGTCTTACTCTGTGATGATCAAATAAAAAGTGTAAATGTGCTTTTTCCATTGTAAAGCACCATGCTTTGCTTTTGGGTGATTAGAATTAAAGGCACAATGAGGTCCCAGAGTTTTGCCAGCTGTGGAATAAGATAGGGACAGAGATGTAAAGTGGCTTTTTGGTTACAAAGAACTGTGAATATGTGAACTGTTAGTAACAGTAGGATTTTTATTTCTTGTTTAGGCAAGTAGTGGGTAATACCAACAGTAAGAAAGATTTTGTTTGTTTGTTTGTTTCTTGTTTAGGTAGTGGGTAATAACAAAAGAATAAACAAGATTCCTGCTGCACACTGTGAGTGAGAAGTGACAGGGCCACACAGTCTTAACTGATAACACATACATGCTACGAAGGATATTCATCAACATGTGAAAAGTCGCCCTTTATGGATGGTGGGACTTCAGATGATTCCTTTTTTTTTTTTTTAGTACTTTTTTTGTCTTTATATTATTTTTCCTTTGAGAATGTATTTTTTTTTTTTTTGACAGGCAGAGTGGACAGTGAGAGAGACAGAAAGAAAGGTCTTCCTTTTACTGTTGGTTCATCCTCCAATGGCCGCTGTGGCCAGTGCACCGCACTGATCCGAAGCCAGGAGCCAGGTGTTTCTCCTGGTCGCCCATGAGGGTGCAGGGCTCAAGGACTTGGGCCATCCTCCACTGCACTCCTGGGCCACAGCAGAGAGCTGGCCTGGAAGAGGGGCAACCGGGGCAGAATCCGGCGCCCCAACCGGGACTAGCACCTGGTGTGCTGGCGCCGCAGGTGGAGGATTAGCCTATTGAGCCGCGGCACCGGCTGAGAATGTATCATTTTTTAAAAAAACTTTTATTTAATGAATATAAATTTCAAAAGTACAGCTTATGGATTACTATGGCTTCCCCCCCATAACTTCCCTCCCACCCGCAACCCTCCCCTTTCTCGCTCCTTCTCCCCTTCCATTCACATTGAGATTCATTTTCATTTCTCTTATATACAGAAGATCAGTTTAGTATATATTAAGTAAAGATTTCAACAGTTTGCACCCACATAGAAACACAAAGTGAAAAATACTGTTTGGGTACTAGTTATAGCATTAAATCACAATGTATAGCACATTAAGGACCGAGATCCTACATGAGGAGTAAGTGCACAGTGACTCCTGTTGTTGACTTAACAATTTGACACTCTTGTTTATGGCCTCTGAAATTTCCCTAGGCTCCAGTCATGAGTTGCCAAGGCTATGGAAGTCTTTTGAGTTCACCGACTCTTATCATTTAGACAAGGTCATAGTCAAAGTGGAAGTTCTCTCCTCCCTTCAGAGAAAGGTACCTCCTTCTTTGATGACCCGTTCTTTCCACTGGGATCTCACTCGTGGAGATCTTTCGTTTAGGTCATTTTTTTTTTTTTTTTTTTTTTTTGGCCAGAGTGTCTTGGCTTTCCATGCCTGAAATACTCTCATGGGCTTTTCATCCGGATCCGAATGCCCTAAGGGCTGATTCTGAGGCCAGAGTGCTGGAGAATGTATCATTTTAACAAAAGCAAAAAAAAAAAAAAAAAAAAAAAAAGACTGCAGATACTGAGCAATCAGATCTTAAGTTGTAAAACACTGGGAAAATTTATGAGACTTTAACTCCATGGAATGTTTCTTAGATATGGGAAATGGGATTTCTGGAATAAATAAGAAGCAGTTTGTGAAAATCATGATATATGCCTGTGAGGAGAAGTCAGAGGGCAACATGGGGTCCACGGTGGCTCTGGAAAGGGACGAGGGGCTACCTTTTCATCTGTGTTTTGTATACTAAAGTCACAGGCTCTGTGCACACAGTTTTCTTTGTTTGCTATGGTAACATGTGATTCCTGTTTTTCCGCCTCTATTCTTTCTGATCCCTCAGACTCTGGCTGTCAGAGAAGAGGACTGTGAACTCGCCCAGTCATTCATGCGACCCAGGTAACCACCTTTTGTCCTGAGGGATTAGGGGAAGGGTGAGGTCACCTTACTGTAATAGACTTCCACTATCCCACTGC
The DNA here is from genome assembly GCF_033115175.1 of Lepus europaeus. Classification (NCBI taxonomy): domain Eukaryota; kingdom Metazoa; phylum Chordata; class Mammalia; order Lagomorpha; family Leporidae; genus Lepus; species Lepus europaeus. The sequence goes on from NC_084832.1 coordinate 85,682,178, forward strand.
GTTTCAGACCCAGATGCACAAAGGATAAACATACTTCCCAGCAACACACAAAATGGCAAAGACGGTGGCAGGATGCCTTATCATTCATGATAATCTTCCCAAACAATTCCCACAGGCAGGTCTGCACATGCAGCCCATCCCCAATGACGACAAGAGACAAGGCTGGGGGAATGGGCGGGCTCTTTGCTGCTGGCACCACCACCAACAGAGACTGTCCCCAGAAAGTCCTGGTGGTATTTGAACTTCAGCATCAAAGGCTGTGTTATGGGACAGCTTGGGATGTCCGTATCCTATTTCAGAGTGCCATCAAAGGCTGTGTTATGTGGCAGCTTGGGATGTCTATCCAATTTCAGAGTGCCTATTTGAGTCCCAGCTCCTCTACTTCCAGCACAGCTTCTTGCTAATGTGTTCTGGGAGGCAACATGAGATGGCTGGAGTTCTTAGGCCCTGCCACTCAGATGGAAGGCCTGGACGCTGTTCCTGGCTCCATGTGGGAAGTGAACCACCTGGAGATTTCTATCTCTCTTTCTCTCTGTTTCTTGCCTTTCAAGTAGATGAAAAATAAATAAACATTTAAAAAAAAAAAAGCCTGTGTTACTGTGGAGCAAGAACAAATAGGGCCTGACACAACAGGCCTACGTGAGTTGTAAAACCACACGACTCCAGGGCCTCCATTCACACAGCCTCGATGTGGTTGCCACTTCCGAGAGTTGTGCTGTGTGAGTCTCAGGAAAGGTAATTTTTCCTGAGCATATTGATTTGCAGAGAAGGAAGTCTTTATCAAACCAAGTAGATTGGAGCTTGGCTGACTAGCCTTTACTTTCAAAATGAACTCAATGTCATTGGTTACAAAATATGCTCAGACACCTCTTTCCTTACTCTACTGATTTTTTTTAGTGTTCCTTCTGGTGTCATTCTTACTCCAATGTCTTATTTTCCTTGACCATAGTATGATAAGACTTCTTCCAATTCTAAAATTCGATGTCTCAGGATGATTGAGTTTATTAGATTATTTCCTAGGATATAAGAAAGAAAACTCTAGAAAGGACATTGCAAATTACACATGGGCAAGAAGGCAGGCTGGAGCTCCCAGTGTCTGAGGATACCTGTAAGTGTCTCTTTTTCCAGGGGCAAAGCACATGTCTTCTCAGCTTCCAATCCCGATCTTTTTACACAATGCTCATCAGCAAGGGTGCCTTAACATGAAGACTGACTCAGAACAGCTCAGCAGGTGGGCGAGTCTGGAACATTGCTTGGCCGTTGCTTTACACTGTGCTAGACAGTATAGGGGTCCTAAAATGATTAACTGCTCATCCGTGTCCTCAAGAAGGGCACAGCTGAATAGGAGCACAACACAAATAACTGTAAGAAAAGATGGAAATTGGAAGGACCCACAAGAGAGGCATTAAAAAAACCTAAGCACAGTTGGGAGTTTGAAGGAAAGAGAGATTAGCTTCAGTTAGGTGGGATCAGGAAAGACTCTAGGGAGGGGAGAGCAGCTTTACCCCTTCCACAACAGACGCAGAAATGAATCATCCCCAGTGGGTATCCAGTACTGGTCTGGCATCATGAAGATTTGTTCAGCCCTCTCTGAATGGATCTTCTGACTCCTGGAATGGGTGAGAAAGGTCTCCCCATCTGGCCTACAAGATAAATGAAGGAGAGCTATTGATAGCACTTTGAAGAATGGCTCCTGAACAGGGGATCTCATGTAAAACTTCCAGTTATTGCCCCAGCTTTGCCATGGAAACCACATGTTTCAAACTTGGGCACTTGGGCAGAGTTTTTGAGCTTTTTCTATAAATAAGGATAATGCTAATAGTAACAGTAATGGCACCCTGTTCACAGGTGTACTGTCAAGTTCAGATAATACAAGTCAAATTATAGTCTGTGTTATGTACTCGTTATAAAGACAGACTCTGGAGCCCAAGTGCCTGGGTTTAACTCCTTCCTTGTTGTGCACAGGTTGTGTGACCTTGAGCAAGCTACTTCACCTCTCTGTACCTTGGCTTCTTCTTTTACAAAATAAGGATGAAACTAGGACCTTTGTCATAGAGCTGTTGGGAATTGAACTGAGTTAACAGGAAAGCACTCAGGAGAGTACTTAGCACACACTTGACACTGTACCATGTAAACTGACCCATTGTTACTATTTCTGCAAAGAACTCCTTAGGACTATGATTATGACAGTTACTTCTTAGCTGCAGAAGCAGAGTTCTGCTGTGTCTATATGGAGAGAAGCAGTCAGGAAACATTGAGTTCTCCCCTGAATTTCAAGTATAGGCTTTCTAATAATAGCCATAAAAATGCCATCTAACTGACCAAAGTCTGGAGCAAGGGAGGCCCTCCCTTTGACCATCCTCTCCACCTGGCCAGTGCTTACTTCTTTAGCTTGCTTCTGGACAAAGTTCCACAGAGAGTGTGCTCCTGCTGTACGCAGAGCTTTGCCACACACATTCCTGGACTGAGAGGCTCCAGCCGTATGGTATGTGTTTGAGAAGGCAGTCATGGATGCTGTTTATTGGTCCAAAATGTGGACCCAGCATGGAGAGGGCAAGACAGTCCAGACTGAATGCAGACTTGAGCATCTCTGGCCTTTACCTGGAAGAGTCAAGGCTTGGATTCCTTTGAGAAAAAGCAAGATTACAGACTTTTGGGGTGAAATAAGAATCTGACTGGGGCACAGAGAAGTTTGGTGACTACCTAGAGACCACCTGGCTTCCTCTTTGAAGGAACCGGGATTCCAACCAATGTCTCTTGACCTCTAGCTGAGTGTTCTTTCTGCACTGAAACATCGACTTTGAGTGAACGTTTGATCTGGTGGTTAAGACATTGCTTGGGATGCCCACATCCCATAATTGGAGTGCCTGGATTTGATTCTAATCTCTGCTTCTGATTCCAGCCTCCTGTGAATGCACGCTCTGGGAGGCAGCAGATGATGGCTCAAGAAGTTGAGTCCCTGCCACCAATGTAGGAGATCCAGATTGAGCTTCTGGCTCCTGGCATTGGCCTGCCTCAGACCTGGAATTTGTGAGGATTTGGGAAGTGAACCAGTGGATGGGAGCGTGCTTTTTCTCTCTCCCTCTTTCTCTATCTCTCAAATAAGTAAATACAAATATAAATTTTAAAAAATTAGAAACTTCAACTCCTCAGTGGCTAAAGCAGGCTGAGCAAATCTGCATCCTTAGATTAAAAAACTTCTCCAGGCTGGAGCCGTGGCTCACTTGGCTAATCCTCTGTCTGCAGCGCCGGCACCCCGGGTTCTAGTCCCAGTTGGGGTGCCGGATTCTGTCCCGGTTGCTCATCTTAAAGTCCAGCTCTCTGCTGTGGCCCGGGAGTGCAGTGGAGGATGGCCCAAGTGCTTGGGCCCTGCACCTGCATGGGAGACTAGGAGGAAGCTCCTGGCTGCTGGCTTCGGATTGGCGCAGCACGCCGGCTGTAGCAGCCATTTGGGGGGTGAACCAACGGCAAAGGAAGACCTTTCTCTCTGTCTCTCTCTCTCTAACTCTGGCTGTCAAAAACAAACAAACAAAAAAACTTCTCCAAATACTCTGCCAAACAGAATGAAGAAAATCAAGTTCCAGAGCTTGAGTCGGGACTTGAGGGTAGTCATAGTGGGGTTCCTGGCGTCTCATGTACTTGGTTAGTTTTCCCAAATGGAATAGTTACAAAAACACACTATCAGCCTGGGCTAGGTTTCACAGGTCCAGGAGAATGGTCATTGTTTCCCCTCCTTGTTTATCTCCAAGATGAAGAAAGGAGAGGAGGGTAGGTGGTTTTAGGTGTTTATATAACACCTGGTTTCACTTCCTCAGGTATAATGAATCTGCCTCTTCTCAGGATTTTGCTGTCTTCGCTTGAGAAATCCTGGGTAGTCAGGCATGAGGAGGTGGTGTTACATCACAGCAGCCACGCGTTCAGGAATCAAGGATAACCTGTGCTAAAGGCTAGCTGGTTACATACAGACCGCTGTGAAGCCCTGGGTAGTTAAGTGAGGTGAAATGTACAAATGGAACACAATCATATCTTTATATAATTTCTAGCACCTCCTGCCTGAATTGTCTGTACCTCAGTTTGGCTACCCTCATCACTAGACAAATTTGTTTTCCTCAGGGTTGCATATTTTAAGGCTATGCTGCCATCTCCTGGAAGAATTTGAAATAGCAAGAAATTGGCTTAGGGAAGTTGGATGTGGTGCTTCTGTGGGTTAAGAAGCCACGTGCAAGGCCCGTGCTGTGGTGTAGCTGGTAAGACCGCCGCCTGCAATGCTGGCATCCATATGGGCACCAGTTCAAATCTTGGTTGCTCCAGTTCTGGTTCAGCCCTCTGCTATGGCCTGGGAAAGCAGTGGAAGATGGCCCAAATCCTTGGGCCCCTGCACCTGCATGGGAGACCTGGAAGAAGCTCCTGGCTCCTTACTTCGCATTGGTGAGGCTCAGGCTGTTGTGACTATCTGGAGAGTGAACCAGCAGTTAGAGACCTATCTCCCTCTTGGCTTCTGGCTCTCTGTAACTCTGCCATTTCAAATGGATAAATAAATCTAAAAAAAAAAAAAAAAAGAAAAAGAAAAAGAAAAGAAATCACATGCAATGCTGGTATCCCATATTGGAGCACTGGTTCAAGTCCTGGCTACTATGTTTCCCATCTAGCTTCCTGCTATTTGCCTGGAGAGGCAAGGGATGATGGCCCAAGTACCTGGGCTCCTGCCACTCATTTGGGAGACCCAGATGGAGTTTCTGGTTCCTGGTCCAGTCCTGGCTGTTGCAGCCATTTGGGGTGAGAACCAGCAGATGGAAGATCTCTGTATCTCTCCCTCTCTCCCCATAGCTCTGCTGTTCAAATAACTCTTTTAAAAAATTCTTAAATAAATCTTAAAAAGGGGGGGGGGGGGCGGCGCTGTGGCACAGGGGTTAATGCCCTGGCCTGAAGCACTGGCATCCCATGTGGGTGCCGGTTCGGGACCCGGTTGCTCCACTTCTGGTCCAGCTCTCTGCTATGGCCTGGGAAAGCAGTAGAAGATGGCCCAAGTCCTTGGGCCCCTGCACCCCTGTGGGAGACCTGGAGGAAGTTCCTGGCTCCTGGCTCCTGGATTGGTGCAGCTCCGGCTGTTGTGGCCAATTGGGGAGTGAAGCATCAGATGGAAGACCTTTCTCTTTCTCTGCCTCTCCTCTCTGTGTAACTCTGACTTTCAAATAAATAAATCTTTATTAAAAAAAGATCTCTCCCTCTCTGTAACTCTTTCAAATAAATAAAATAAATCTTAAAAAAAATTCTTCAGGATTGAGGAGGGGCCTTTTGCAGGAGCAGACACTTTTAAGTGAGGTGGTTGTGTTGGTCTCATCTTGCAAAGACCCACTTGGGCCTATTTTGGGCACTTCTTCTACCTCTCCAGTTTTTCAGGAGAGACTTCTGAAATCATTTCTGAGAAACGGAGGTAGTTTTCTCTTTTGCAAGTCCAGTAATCATTTTATTATTAATGATCTTCATCATCTGATGTCAAATCTGAGTAAGAGCTGATCAAAAGGTTGGCAATCTCAGCATCAGACTCGACACTTTCTAGGAATCTCGCCTGCTCTGGAGTTTGCTGCAGATGAGTGAATATTGCCTGGTGAGATAGAAGGGCTTAGCGGGGAGCTCTTCACATGAAGAGTGAACCCCACTGACAGAGGCCAGGCCTGAGCACGTGATCACAGCTTCTCTCGGCTTTGACCCAGCTCTGGGCTTGCTGTTAGAAAACAAAGTCAAATGCAGATGCTGTTGTTGGAATACATTCCCTGATTGCTGTATTCCACATTCTTGCCCCTGTGTGAAATAAGAATTCAAAGCAGAAGCAAGGGTCAAGTTCAAGAATAACAGCTGAATTTATGTTAAAAGAGTGCATGTTCAGATGCCGGCGACCCCGTGATGAGAGACATCAACCATAAGAAACTGCCTTTGTAAGCAAAAGGTAGAAAGAGCCATGTGCCTGTGAGAAGAGGGAGCCCCCAGTGGAGCGGACCCTTTCTTTGTGTAGGGGGTGGTGCCCTAATTGCATGTACAAATGGGGTGGGGCTCAGTGTGTGTGATATTCTCTGGAAAGGATTTCATGTTGGAACTCAATGTACAGTTGCTCATCATCTCTTCTTATTTTATATGAGACAACAAAGGCTCAAGGAGTTAAACTTACAATTGCTTGTACCATGATTGTGCATCCTCTCTGAATGGAAAGTATTGACCTTGTTCTGTCCCTGAAGAAATAATGACTTAAAACACATACCTGTGTTTTTGGTTACTTCCTACGGCAACTAGATAAGCCTCAATTGCCTCATCTGTAAAATGAGGTAACAGTTGTCCTTAATTCACAGACTCAAGAATTAAATGGCACGCAAAGTGCTTAACACAGCATCACAACCTTCAAGAACTAAGTGTGAATCGTGCTGAAGACAGTTCGGAAAAGCAGCCAGCTGCAACCTTGAGTTTTCGTGCCTTTCCTGGTCTCCCCTCCCGACGTCCTGCCTGCCATCCTGACACAAGCTCAGAATTAGAAGCTCCACCTCAATCAGTGGACTTCTTTCTGTCCAGCTTGTTCTTGCACTCGGTTACTGAGCGGCCTTCTTCATTTCCCAATATAATTCCGGTTTTGTTAACTGCTCGACTGCCCCTCTTTCCCGTTCCCAAAGCCGGCAGGCAGGTAGGTTTTCTCCTAGGACCGTGGCCGTTTCTGCGGCGTGGCATTCTGGGAGCTGTAGTCCAAATCCTCCCATCTGCTTTTAGAGAGCGACTGAGCCGAGAGGCGGAAACTACAAATCCCAGCGTCCTCCGCGCATCCGGAGCCGCAATGCTATCGCGGGCTGCGAGAGCCGGAAGATGGCCGCGCCCTGTGCTCGGTACCCGCAGTGAGGCAGTCTTGGCACAAAGAAGCACGGAATGCCACTCTTCGGAGCTCAGGTGCTCGGGCACATGTCGTGAGGCCGGAGCAGCTAGGGCCAGGTATTCCGAGAACGTAGTAATTCTGTAAACCTGAGGTGAAAACTGGTTCCCGAGGTGCCAGGTGCTTTTGAGCCCAGCCTTTGCCTCACAAATGGCCCCTTCCTTTTCGTTCTGTAGGAATCGACCCAGGAGAGGGTGGTGGGTAAGGATATGAGGACTCCCCTTTTCTCCCAGGCCGCCTCGGGACATCCTGGAGCCTTTGGAAAGGCGGGTTACTCTGGCGTCTGAGGAGACAGCCCCCGAGCCCAGGCAGGCTATGAAGAGCGACTCTTCGGCCTCTGCAGCCCCCCTCAAAGGACTCGGGGGGCTCCTGCGGAGCAGCGAGCCCGTGCCCTCCGGCCCGGCCTGTTCTCTCGCCGTGGATCTGCTGGAGGAGGCAGCAGACTTCCTAGTGGTGCACCTGGACTTTCGGGCGGCGCTGGCGACCTGCGAACGCGCGTGGCTGAGCCTGGCCAGCGAAAGTCTGGCTGAGGAGCCCGCCCGCACGTACGTGCTATGTTCCGTCCGTTTCCGGGCCGTTTTGTGGAGGGACTTAACAAGGTCGCGGCATAGCTTTCCTTTCCAGATTGCTCACGAGGAGCCTCATAGCTCGCTTTTGTGAGTGGCCGCTTTCAGAGAACCTGGGTATTTATATTGTGTCCATTCTATAGAGGAGGAAGCTGAGGCACTGCACAATGAAGAAGCGATCAAGCGTGTTACAGTTTAGTGGGAACCCACGACCAGTTCTTGTCACCTTGTTGCAGTGTAGACTGGCGTGATAGGAAGGTTGAATGAGTGTTAACGTCTCCCAGCTGCCCCTTTTGCTCTTGACCTTGGGGAATGGGGGTCAGGGAAGGAGTAGTTATGGTTTGAACTATGAATCTGGAGAAAGCCTTGGTACTGCATTGCTCCTCCTAATACCTCCATCCTTACCTGGCAGTTCAGGGCACCATTTCTCATGGATTTTAATGGTGCAGTAGGCCATACCAGGGAGGTATGATGGGTAGAATAGTCAAAGCTGACCCCAAAGAATGAACTAGGGAGGCCTGGCTGTGTTTTTAGGTGGCGATCGGGTGCTTATTGCAGTAAATGCAAAAGGCTTTGCTTCTGGGTGTCTGGAGGCAATACTGAAAGGCCAGTTTTAGAGTTCCTGTACTTACAGTTAGCCAGAAATCTTGTTCGAAACTCTTTTATTCACTAAACATTTAGTTCCACCTTTTTCTTTAAAAATCTTTTTAAATTGAAATATAGTATACATACCAAGAAATGCACATAAGTGTACAGATGAGTTTTTGTCTTCTGAGCATACTCATATTCAACATTCAAACAAAAAACAAAGTATTACTAATACCCTGTGAGTCCTCACTATCCCCCCAACATTTCTCCTTTTTTAAATGTGGAAAGCAGGAGTATATTGTTATTTACTTGGTGCTCTACCTACTTACATCCACATACCTGTGCTGAAGTTTCTCCCCCCACCTCCCAGCCCCTCTTATCCTTCCCATTCATTTATTCCTGATTTTACCTGGATACCAGGATATGTATTTGCCAACAGCTGATTTACGCCAAAAGTTTACAGGAACTTTCAGCTCCCAGGTGAAAGGGCAGCCCATGAGACTGAATGTAGGGCCCAGTAGAATACTGATGGGGAGGTTAGAGGTTGATAACTGTTGAGGTAGAAAGTAGAGAAGAGCAGTCCTGGGGTGTAGGCGGGCATGGAAATGGAGGGGAATCCCTTCTAAACAAATGGGTCTTTCTGCTGACAGCTCCTTGGAGGTGAAATGCTCCCTGTGTGTTGTGGGGATCCAGGCGCTGGCAGAAATGGACCGGTGGCAGGAAGTCCTCTCCTGGGTCCTTCAGTACTACAAGGTCCCTGAAAAGCTACCTCCCAAAGTCCTGGAGCTGTGGTATGTTCCTCTTGATTGTATAGTCTCAGTCCTGAAGATTTCATGTCCTCTCCTGAATTAGGATCTAGTATCTCCTTTTTCCCCTTCCCTACCACTTTCCTACAAATCTAATCATTTCTTCTCTTCCCCCCGACCCCCTTTTTTCAGACCCCAAAACAGCAGTAAGGGATGAGGGAGGAGGAGTTTAGGAGTGGGGTAGAGAACAGGGGACACAGGATGGGAGAGAAGTGGGAGGAAAGAAATGGACAAAGCTGAGAACCTGCCTGCTACTTTCTAGGAATTCTTGCTTATTTTTTTAAATTATTTTATTTTATTTATTTGAAAGGCAGACCGAGAAAGGTAGAGATGCAGAGATATCTCCCATCTTTACTTCCCAAATGCTCACAGGAGTGTGAATTGGGCCTGGCCAAAACTAGAAGCTGGGAATTCAATCTAGCTCTCCCATGAGGATGGCAAGGATTCAAGTATTTGAATGCACCTTCCAGGGTGTGCATTAGTTGGAATCAGGAGCAGAGGTGGGATTTGAACCCAGGTTCTCTGATAGAGGATACAGGTATCCCAAAGTGGTGTCTTAACCACTGTGCCCAACATACCTGCCCGCCCAATTCTAGTAGTGCCGGCATTCTGTAGGAAAGGGCTGGAGGACATGGAAAGATTGGGTAGGATCAGCATAATAGTTATGAGAAATGAAGCAACTGTGGAGAACTGACTCTTTTCTTTGTGGGGGGTGGGTTGGATTATTTGGGGTTGCAGCATTCTTTTATACAGCAAAATGCAAGAGCCTGGAGCCATGCTGGATGTGGTCCGTGCCTGGCTCCAAGACCCTGGTAATCAGGACCTTCCAGAATATGGAGCCTTGGCAGAACTTCACCTGCAGCGAGTGCTGCTGCCTCTGGGCCACTTGTCAGAGGCTGAGGAGCTAGTGACGGGCTCTACAGCCTTTGATGAGGAGCAGCGGCTGGGTGGACTCCACGTCATTCATGCAGCGAGGCTGCAGCAGACACAGGAACACTCAGGCTCTCAGCAGACCCAGGAGCTAAACCAGGAAGGTAGGACATTATTCCTGTGTGTTGTCTTTAAAGTGGAGTTGTGGGCTCTGTCTGCACCTGTGTCCAACATGGCTCTCCTGGGAGCTTGGGAGCAATTCTTTGTATGAATAACTTCTGAATCACAGGAAAAGACCTTACAGACCCTCTGAAGTTGGCAATGGAAGGAGAATCTTCATGTGGAGAATATTGCTGGGTCTTTTTTTTTTTTTTTTAAAGATTTATTTATTTCTTTGAAAGGCAGAGTTACAGAGAGGCATAGAGAGAGAGAGAGAAAGGCCTTCCCTTGTTTCACTCCCCAGTTGGCAGCAATGGCTAGGGCTATGTTGATCTGAAGCCAGGGGCCAGGAGCTTCCTCTGGTTTCCCCATGAGGGTGCAGGGGCCCAAGGGCTTGGGTCATCCTTTACTGCTTTCCCAGGCCATAGCAGAGAGCTGGATCAGAAATGGAGCAGCCGGACTCGAATCAAACTGGCGCCCATATGGGATGCAAGCACTGCAGACTGGGACTTTAATTTGCTGCACCACAGCGCTGCTCCCTGGGTCTTATTTTTCAGAAGTCACATTCCCATTGGGGTTTGATCAGTTACCTTTCTAGGGTCCTCTCTTTAGACTTTACTAGCTTTCTTGCTTCCATGATGCTGGCCTGGGTGGGATATTATTCTTCCTTTAAATGCTGACACGCTTGGGAGTAGCCAAAGGAAAATAAGAAACAGATAAAATAATTTGGTTACTTGACTTAGAAGATAAGAATTATCTTTAACTTTGGGTCTTCCTGCCCAATATCCTGCCTGCCTTCACATACAAGAGCTTTTTAGGGTTTTCTCTAGTGGTTGATGTCCAACCCTGATCATTTGAGTTTTACACAATGGATTCTGTAGGGAAACCACTATGTAGACCTGATACTAACTGCCTAGCTAATGTTATACAAGGCATCCTTAAACTAGTAGGAGTGGGGGTTCTTTTGTTACCAGGGTTAGGGACTTTAAAGATCCTCTACCTAGACCCTTCCCCTGGTCCTTGAGTCCTTTTAGCTATTTTCCTTGAGTGCTTATTAGCCTGTGTGACTTCCAAGGGCAGAAAATTCACTCTCCTGTGTCAATGGACAGTTTTGTGGGGAGTTTCTATGCTGAGTTGAAGTTTTTCTTCTGGGAGTTTTTGCTCACTGATCACTTTTTTTTTTTTAATCTCTTGGTAGCCTATAATAACTTCTTTTATTTAAAAAATATGAGAACTCTTAGCTTAATTAGGAGACTGACCCTGTTTTCTGAAATATTTTTTCTCTTAAAATTTTTCTCTTTTAAACTTGTCATTTTATTTATTGTTTATTTGAAAAGCAGAACAGCCTTGTGAGAGAGACAAAGGCAGAGACAGACATAGATAGATGTAGACATAGACCTTGCATCCATTGGCTCCCAAATGTCTGCAGTAGCTAAGGCTGGGCAAGGCTGAAGCCAGGAGCCTGGGACTCCATCCTGCTCTCCCACAAGGGTGGGTGGCAGGGACCCACGTACTTGAGCCATCACCTGCTGCCTCCTAGGGTGCACATTAGCAGAAAGCTGGAATTAGGAGTAGAGCTGGGACTTGAACTCAGGCACTCCTGATGGGATGATAATGAGATGTTGGCATCTCAAGAGATGTCTCTGTCTCTCTACCTGTCAAATAAAATGAGCATACAAATGGTGACTATAACTATACTTTGAACATGGAGTGGAGTCTTAAACCCAGGCTCTTTGATATAGAACATGGAAATCTTGACCACTGAACCAAATGTTCACTCCCAGAGTATTTTGCTTTGTGTGCTGAAGAGGTGAACTTGCTGAGATAACATCATTGCTATGCAGGCAGGTTGTGGGCTTCAAGGCTGACCAGTGGCTGCCTCTACTGCACCTCTTGGAGAGGAGGGTATGGGATGCCAAAATGCCAGGTTTGCCCAGCTGAGTAGTAGTTGTCTAAGTTCTCTCCCAAAGTGGTGGTAGTGTAGAGTTGTAGACTATCCTGGAAACATTTTTTTGAGTTTCCTTTAGAACCACTTTATGACTTATGCAAGAAAATCATTGTCATTACAGCTCTTACTGTAAAGCTCAAAGCTCCGAATCAGGGAAGCTGATTTTCCTGACTTACTCTGAAGTTTTGCTTTGTCCCCTGAGCAGGCTCTCTCTCCCACAAGTTCCAGTCACTACTGATGTTGCTTCACCAGCTTTGGGACTCTGCAATGAGTTACTTCTTTTGTCTGCCCTTCAAAAAGAGCCTCCTGGTTGCCTTGATCCTCTGTCTCTTGGTGGTGAGGTTTGATCCAGGTGAGTGATGGAACTTGTCTCCCCTCCCACCCTTCCTGGGGAGGGGTGCTTGATGGGCTGGGTGAATGGGTGCAGGTGCTTGCCAGCACTCCATTCCAGGAGCCACATCCCTCCCTGAGTCTCTACAAGGAGGAATTGCTGGATATAAGCAAGAGTCAGTTCCCCTGAAAGAGAGAGCAGTCTGGACGATATCCACCCTGCCCTAATGGCCTTGAGCACTGGATAAGTCATTTAAAGGTCTGATTTCTCTGGGGGGGAACTCTGACTAGAACCTCAGAGTTAAAATAGAAATATTACTCATAATAATGCCTAGAAAAGTTGTTGGTTCGGTCAAATATTAATGTCCAATTAAGTGCTAATTCAAGGGGCAGGCATTGTGACAGGATGGGATATAGCTGCAGCTTGGGACGGTTGCATCTCACTATCTGCCTGGGATCTGGGTCCGCCTTTGTGGGTCGAGTCCTGCCTCTGATTCTGATCAAGTTTCCTGCTAATGTGCATCCTGGGAGGCAGCAGGTGGTAGCTCAGATACTTCCGTTCTTGCTAGCCACATGAGAAACCTTGATGGAGTTTCTGGCTCTTGGTTTCCACCTGGCCCAGCCCCAGCTATTGTAATTTGGGAAGTGAATCAGAGGATGGAAGATCTCTCTCATGCTCTCTTATTCTCTCCACCTTTAAAATACATTTTTAAAAATACCTACTTACAAAAACACAAGTATTAATTCAAAACATATTAAATTGTAAATAAAGTACTCATACATTTTTGAAAATGTGGACAATATAGAAAAGTATAAAGAAGAAAACTGAAATCACTTACAAGTCTGCTGCTGTGATGGTTATACTTTCAGTCTTTTTCGATGGCTGTAGATAGTATTGACAGTTTTGCACATCATAAGTACTCTTTCAAGCATGGCTTCACATAGCTAAGTAATATTCCAGTTTAAAAAAACTAAGATAAGTAACTCAGTAGCCTCTGTTGTTAAACATTTTTTTTTTTTTTTTGGACAGGCAGAGTGGACAGTAGAGGGAGACAGAGAGAAAGGTCTTCCTTTTTGCCGTCGGTTCACCCTCCAATGGCCGCCACGGTAGGCGCGCTGCGGCCGGCGCACCGCGCTGTTCCGATGGCAGGAGCCAGGTGCTTCTCCTGGTCTCCCATGGGGTGCAGGGCCCAAGCACTTGGGCCATCCTCCACTGCACTCCCTGGCCACAGCAGAGAGCTGGCCTGGAAGAGGGGCAACCGGGACAGGATCGGTGCCCCGACCGGGACTAGAACCCGGTGTGCCGGCACTGTTGTTAAACATTTTGATTGTTGCTGTCATTTCTCCTTCCCTGTGAAGTAGAGATGAGCTCCATAAGTGATGTTTGGGAACATCCTTTGCTATTCCTGAGGATTAAGCCCTCTGCAGTGTGGCACTGGGCCAAGGTTAACTACTCACTCTTAGGTATTTTTGTGTGTGACTCTATGTAAGTTATGACCTTATCTCTGTTCCCATGGATTTAGACATAGAATGGGATTATACAACTTTCAAAATTGAAGGAAAAACTAGACACCCTTATTCTAGTTCCTTCATTTTCTTTCTTTTTTGGTTGAGAAACTTAAGAACCAGAAAGGTAAAATGACTAGGCCAGTGTCACACGATTGTCACATTTTAAAACTCTCAGTTCTTAGTCTTTAGATCTTCTCCATTTCCCCCTCTCATTCAACTAACTTTTTTTTTTAAACATAGCTGAGAATTGTCCTTTTAACCATTTTGTTGTTGAACACATTAAATAGGAATTCCCTCTGAATATCTCTGTTTTACAAAAATGTCACTAGTTAGCTCTCAGAAATGCTAAGGGCAGTTTGTTTTCATTCTGGTTCACCCTCGGATTTCCTACTTTGTTCCAGAAACTTGATAAATACTTAGAAATTCTTTATGGTTCCTTTCAGCCTTTTAGTCTCATAAACTCTGATTTTCAGGATGGGGCAGCATGAAGCCATTTGAGCTCGCGGCTTTCAAGGCTGCTCAGAGCTGCTTCAGAAGTGCCCTGGACCAGTGGTCCCAAATTCCAATTGCAAGCTTGACTCCATGCACTGTGATGCTGTGGGAGAGAGCAACCTACCAGTGGCTGTGATCTGAACCTGGTGGAAAGCATAGCACAAGGGTGGGCTGTCAGTAGCTTTCTAAAAAATAGTATTTGTTTCTTATTTAAGAAAGAAATATAAATTCCCTTTTATTAAAAAATCAAAAGTTTGGGCCGGCGCCGCGGCTCACTAGGCTAATCCTCCGCCTTGCGGCGCCGGCACACCGGGTTGTAGTCTCGGTCGGGGCACCGATCCTGTCCCGGTTGCCCCTCTTCTAGGCCAGCTATCTGCTGTGGCCAGGGAGTGCAGTGGAGGATGGCCCAAGTGCTTGGGCCCTGCACCCCATGGGAGACCAGGAGAAGCACCTGGCTCCTGCCATCGGATCAGCACGGTGTGCCGGACGCAGCGTGCTACTGCGGCGGCCATTGGAGGGTGAACCAACGGCAAAAGGAAGACCTTTCTCTCTGTCTCTCTCTCACTGTCCACTCTGCCTGTCAAAAAAAAAAAAAAAAAAAAAAAATCAAAAGTTCACCTAAGGAAAACAAACCAATCCAGTACATTTTACTTAATTTTTAATATGTTAAGTATGACAAAATTAGGTAATACTGTCAAATGGCATCAACTTTAAAAGGTATAAGAAAACACAAAATGTAGTGAAAAGTCACTCCCAAAATTCATCTCCCTGGAGACAGCTATTGATGCTTTTTTATCACAAGCTAGATTATAATATTATACTTCGAACCTTTTTCGCAGTAAGTTTAAGATTATTGAATTTAAGTGAAGAAAATATATCCCAGCAGAAAGTGAAATTATTTAAAAGAGAAAGTGAAATTATTTAATTTATTTGAAAGATGGAGAAAAAACTCAGAGAGAGAGAGAGTGATCTATCATCTCCTGGTTTACTCCCCAAATGCCTGTAACACCTGGGACTGGGACAGTCTGAAGCTGGGAACCAGGAATTCAATCCTGATCTTGCGTGTGGGTGGCAGGAACCTAACTACTTGAGCCATCACCTGCTGCCTCCCATGGCATGCATTAGCAGGAAGCCGGAATTGAGTGGAGCCTGGCCTCCACTCAGGTACTCTGACATGGGATGCAGATGTCTTAACTGCTAGGCCAAATACCTGTCCATGAAATTCTTTGTTATTGAGGAAGATACAAATAACATTGGCACCAAAATAGGCTTTAAAATAGTCATGCATAATCCCAAGGTGGGATGGGAGTTGGGTTTGGGGCAGAGGAGGGAAAAAGGGGGAGAATTCACAGCAGTCTTCCCTTTTCCCTGCAGCTTCTCCTTCTTCCCTGCCCTTCCTCTACAAGCTGGCTCAATTCTTCCATTGGATCCGGAAGGCCAGGTTTTCTCGCCTCTACCAGCTCCCCATCCACGACTGAATGGTCTTCCCCATTCACCTCCACCCCTCTGTTCCACATCTGCCACAACCAAAGCAGAGTTAGCAGTCCTTGATGGCCTGTTCCCTGTTGCCAGCTGAGTACCACCTAATTCTAGAAAAAGCTGAGCTAGGTGACTGTCTTGGTGTCTGAGAGCCCTCCCGTTTGTACCCAACCCTGGCTGGCCTTGGTCCTGACCACTGAGAACAGAGGGAACACAACTCCTCAGGAATAGCATCTCCTGTGACCCAAAAGCCCTTCATAAAGGAGGTGTTTGGGAACAGGAAGAGTGCCCATGAAACAGTCCATCCTGGCAAATGCAGGATGCTATTCAGAGCGTTAATGGGGCTGGAAGTTCAGAAAAACCCTAATGGAATGACCTTAGTTGTTTTTTTTTTTTTTTTACTTCCTAGAAAGACTTACTGTTGAAATTGCCCCAATGGGCAGAATCTTATAATCCAGAGTGAGATCTGAGAGACCCTCTTTCTTCTCGCCTATGTTCCTGTCCACAGATAGGGCATAATTGTGTATCAGTACACAGTTCGATGTTCCTGCAGTAAGTTTGAAGCTGCTTGAGCCCTCTTACTGTTCCGACAGGGCATGGCTTTTAGAGTCACCCAGGTGACTATTAAAAGCAAAGTGAGCCTGCTCAGCGCTTATCACTGGGTAAAGTCATCTTGCTTGGTCCCTTTTGGTCTTCATCTCGGTTTTCCAGATTGTCAGTGGCCAAGTCCTGCTCCATTACACTCAGTGTCTCTGCACACTCTTTCCCTATTGCCAGCCCCTTCCTTCTCCCCTGTAAATGTTGTCCCATGACTGTTTCACCAGGTTCTGCCTGTATCCCTGCTTCCATGGTACACACCATGGCAGGTTCCCCCTTTCTATGTCCTATTATACTAGTTATGCTCTATTATTTGTATAATGTCCAAGTTTTTCTGCTCATGTGGCCTTGAAAAGTAGGCCAGTCCTCAGAATGATGAGCTGAAAATGGAACTGGGTAATCAGGTGATCTGGAAGGGATGGTTGGAGTTGGGCAGAGAAGACTCATGGGTTTTAAAAGCAGTGAGCAACAAAACCTTAAGGGAGGAGGCATGGGAGCCTTAGCACTTGAGGAGTTGAAATGGTTAGTGTTTTTCTCACAGAATCTTACATGTTTCTGTGTAAGTAAATGCAGTGCACTGCTGTGCTGTCAGGATGGGAAAAGGCTTCCAGCAGGGCCAGGCCTTTCTGTAGTTGAAGGCCAACCAAGTTCCCCCATGCTGGGATCCTAGTCAGTGCTGATGCCAAAAATATAGGAGGTGTTTAGTAGCTTTTCTGAAAAGTTGGTTGATTATCTGGATTTGTAAGCCAACATATTTTCTTTAGAAAAAGTAAAGTCCACAGACCCTTAGGATTAAATATAAATCCCTGGGGTGTGGCCCACTCTGTAAGAAACAAGTTTATACTTTTTTATGTGGGCTTATAAATAGAGTTTAGAAGACTGTGAGAGAGAAAGGGAGCTGAGTAAGGTTTGAGATCCCTCTTTTGCAAGGCATCTTAAAATGAAAATCTGGTCTCTTTTACTACCCTAGTTAAAACTCTAATGGTATCCCATGGCCATTCAGCTTCTTCATGGAATTTAAGGTCCCCGCCACTGGTTTTGGTTAACACCTACTATTGGATGTGAGACCTCTGTTCCTATATACACCACCCGCTGACTCCCCAGCCAGTCAGTTTTCTGAGCATGTAGTAACATGCTCCCTCAGGCCTCTGTACCTTTAGCTCATGTTATTCCTTCCTGCTGGTATTCCCAGAACTCGTTATTTGCCTGGGTAGCTCCTTAGCCTTCCAGACTTACTCAAGGATTACTTCTGGGAATACTTCCTGGACCTCCTTGCTTCTAGGCCCCTATTTCTTACCTTTCTGTGATAGTGACCTTATGATCATGGAATCCTTTGTTGCTTCTAGTAACTGAACTCCTTGAGGCTAAGGAGTGTAGCTTGTGGTAGTATTTGGGAGTCAGGCTCAGGTCTCTGCTCTACCTCCTGTGTGAGTGTTGGAAAATGATTTAACCTTTTTCAGTCTCAGGTTCTCATCTGTTCATTCTTCTTGTAGGGATTTCTGGATGAGAAAATGAGATGTATTTGTAAAGTGCTTAGAATCTTACCCTGACGCAAATAAGAGTTCCTGAGAGTGACTGTTGTCACCAATACCAGCTATATCCCAGTGCCTGCTGAGTGCTGGGAGTTAGGAGGTGCTCAGAAGTATTTAGAAGGGTAGATTGATAGAACTGGCATGACAAGAAGTCTGTGTGCTTTTGGTGAGCTGATGGGGTTTGTGCTGTGAAAACCCTGCTTGTAAAGAAGACTTGATTATGCCCACCTCATTTTTTACCCTCCCCTGAACATTGTCAGCCATTGTTCTGCTTCCAGGCTTTAGGCTCTAGGTCTTTTGTTTGTCCTGAGCTTTGCAGCACTGTTTGGTGACCAGCCCCAGCTCCCTACTTAGTCAGGTAAAGAACTTAGAACCAAAACTGTTCCTATGACTTTGACCTTTTCTAAGGCTGTGGGCTGGTACTCATATCAGTCTTCAACTCTGAGCTTAATGAAGTCAAAAGTGAAGAGATGACTTCTTTGTTAAACTTAAAGCTGCACTGTCCAATCAAGTGGCCATTAGCTAAATGTTGCTTTACAGCATTTGAAATGTGGCAAGTCCATACTGAGATGTTCTATAATTATAAAATACTGTAATTATACTGCTTTTCAAAGATCTAGTACTGAAAAAAATGGAAACTCAATAATTTTTTATAATGATTGCATGTTGAAATGGTAATATTTTGGATATATTGGGTTAAATAAAATCAATTAAAAATAATTTCTGTTTCTTTTAACTTTTTTTTAGTGATGCTCCTAGAGTGTTTAGAATTACATATATGGTTCACATTATATTTCTATTGGACAGTGCCTGTTCAAAACATATAACACACATCAGCAAGTTCAGGGGGGTGGGACAATCAGCATGCATGGTGGGATTTAGATGGAGGTTAGACCTGGAAAGATTCTCTATTGCAGATAATATATTAAACCTCTTTGTTTTTCAGTTAAGGAGATTGAGACCTGGATGGGTAAAGTGATTTGCTCAAGGCTGGCGCCGCAACTCAATAGGCTAATCCTCTGCCTTAAGGCGCCGGTACACCGGGTTCTAGTCCCAGTCAGGGTGACGGATTCTGTCCCAGTTGCTCCTCTTCCAGGCCAGCTCTCTGCTGTGGCCTGGGAGTGCAGTGGAGGATGGCCCAAGTGTTTGGGCCCTGCACCCACATGGGAGACCAGGAGAAGCACCTGGCTTCAGATCAGCGTGGTGCGCCAGCCACAGCATGCCGGCCGCAGTGGCCATTGGAGGGTGAACCAATGGCAAAGGAAGACCTTTCTCTCTGTCCACTCTGCCTGTCAAACAAACAAACAAACAAAACAAAAAAACAAAACAAAACAAAAAACAAAAGTGATTTGCTCAAGTCACACAACCTGAAAAAGACTAAGGTTTTTTGATCTTCAGATCTAGTGTTCCTTTCTCTATGCCAGGATTTTGCCTTACTTGTCCTAAAAACTCTTAATTTCTGTCACTCCCTGGCTGAAGTTCACTATTAATATGTAGCTATATCCAGGAGGGGTAACTTTAGCTGGAGTTAATTGGTTCTGTAGGGTTCTAAAAGAAGGAAACATAGAACAAAATTTTTAAAAATTTTTTAAAATTTATTTGAAAGTCAGCTATGGAGAGAGGGAAACAGAGAGAGAGAGAGATTCCATTTGCTGGTTCATTCCCCAAATGACTGCAATAGCCGGGGCTGGGCCAAGCCGAAGCCAGGAGCCAGAAACTTCATCCAGTCTTTCAGTGTGGGTCCCAGTGGCCCAAACAATTCGGCCATCCTCTGCTGTTTGTCCCAGGATGTTAGCAGGGATCTGAATTGGAAGTGGAGCATCTGGAACATGAGCCTGTGCCCATATGGGATGCTGACATCAGAGGTGGTAGCTTTACCCACTAAATCACAATACTGGCCCTAGAACAGGTATTTTTAAATTTATGGGTGTTAAGGAGAGCAGAAATGGGTACGCTTGCTCTGGTCATATGGGAGGCTGGAGGGAAGAGGTGAAGTAGAGAGGAAAAATTAGGCTGCTATAGGTGATTACAGGGGTGTAGGTGAGTGGGCAACAGAACAGACAGTGCCTGGGGGAAGACTTAGGATTCTGCTTCTGGAAAGGTCAGAAAGTATGAGGAAATACCTCGAAGTTTCATGGAGATGATTCTATTCTTTTGCATGTGTGTATTCCTGTGTATATGTAGACTGAAAATATTAGAGTTTTATGTATATCATAAGGAATTCAGCAGTTCAACAGTTACAAAAGAGTGTTCATGGAAAGAAAAGTCTGTTTTTTGCTCCATTTGCCATCCCCCATTTTCCTGTCCAGAAGTAGCTACTATTGCAAGACTGTTTGTCTTTCCAGAAATATTCTCTGATGTTAAGTTTTTCTTTCTCTTACGCAAATGATAGTATTGTACTACATCTTTCATGCACACTGAGCTATACTTTTCTTAATGAATTTGGAATATTTGTCCATACCAGTATATCTAGAGCTGCCTCATTTGTAACAACTGTGTGTTACTCCAATGTCTGGTGAGATCACAGAGTATATACCTTTCCCTTTTTATTTATTTATTTTTTAAAATTTTATTTAAGGTATAAAAATTTTAAGTATTTCACATATACAGATTTAGGAACATAGTGATACTTCCCATCCTAGCCTCCCTCCCACCCTGCTTCCACCCTTCTTCCTCCTCCCTCTCCTGTCGCCACTCTTAATTTTTACAAAGACTTATTTTCAGTTTACTTTATATTCATAAGATTAACCTTACACTAAGTAAAAATTTCAAGAAATAGTATGAAGAAAAAAACCACTGTTACTCAACAGTAGAGAAAAGGATTTAAAAATCATCTAATCTCAGAATGTTCATTTCACTCCAGTACATTACATTTTAGGTACTCTATTAGGTACTGCAGATCAGGGAAAATATATGGTATCTGTCTTTTTGGGACTGGCTTATTTCACTAAGTATAATAGTTACCAGTTGTATCTATTTTGTTGCAAAAGACAGGATTTCATTTTTTTTTTTTTTAAATTCCTGAGTGGTAGTACATAGTGTGTATATGCCATAATTTCTTTATCCAGTAATCATCTGATGGACATCTAGGTTGATTCCATATCATAGCTATTGTGAATTAAGCTGTGAAAAGCATGAGGGTACAGATAACTCTTTGATATGCTGATTTCATTTTCATTTTTCATCCTTGATTAAATTTAATCCATGGTATTCTTTTTTGTAGATAACTATGAATGGGATTGATCTTAAAAGTTCTTTCTCAGCCATTGCATTGTCTATAGTGTACAAAGATTACTGATTTTCTTGTGTAGATTTTATCTTGCCACTTTACTAAAGTCTTTCATGAGTCCCAATAGTCTCAGTGAAGTCTTTTGGTTCCCCTATATATAGAATCATATCATCTGCAAATAGGGATAGTTTGACTTCCTCCTTTCCAATTTGTATCCTTTGATTTCTTTTTCTTGCCTAATGGCTCTGGCTAAAACTTCTAAGACTATATATTTTTTAAATGATTTTTTTTCTTTTTTTCTTTTTTTTAATTTTTGACAGGCAGAGTGGACAGTGAGAGAGAGACAGAGAGAAAGGTCTTCCTTTGCCGTTGGTTCACCCTCCAATGGCCGCCGCGGTAGGCATGCTGCGGCCGGCGCACTGCGCTGATCCGATGGCAGGAGCCAAGGGCTTATCCTGGTCTCCCATGGGGTGCAGGGCCCAAGCACTTGGGCCATCCTCCACTGCACTCCCTGGCCACAGCAGAGAGCTGGCCTGGAAGAGGGGCAACCGGGACAGGATCGGTGCCCCGGTGAACCCGGTGTGCCAGCGCCGCAAGGGATTAGCCTAGTGAGCCGTGGCACCGGCCCATTTTAAATGATTTTTAAATTTATTTTATTTGAAAGGCAGTTACAGAGAGGCAGAGGCAGAGAAAGAGAGAGGTCTTCCATCTGCTGATTTACTCCCCAGATGGCTGCAACGGCTGGAGCTGTGCTGATCTGAAGCCAGGAGCCAGGAACTTCTTCTAGGTCTCCCACATGGGTGCAGGGTCATCTTCTACTGTTTTCCCAGGCCATAGCAGAGAGCTGGTTCCAAAGTGGAACAGCCAGGACTTGAACCAGCCCCATATGGGATTCTGGCACTGTAGGTGGCAGCTTTACCCACTACACCACAGTGCTGGCCCCCCAGGACTAAATTAAATAGCAGTGTTGAGAGTGGGTATCCTTGTCTGGTTCTGAATCTTAGTGGGGATGCTTCTAGTTTTCCCCATTCAATAAGATGCTGGCTGAGGGTTTGTCATAAATTGCCTTGATTGTGTTGAGGAATGTTCTTTCTATACCCAATTTGCTTAAGGTTTTCATCATGAAAGGATGTTGTATTTTATCAAATGCTTTCTCTGCATCTGTTGAGATAGGCATATGATTTTTGTTTTTCAGTTTGTTAATGTGATGTATCACATTTATTGATTTGCAAATGTTGAACCATCCCTGCATGCCAGGGATAAGTCCCACTTGGTTGGGGTAAATGATCTTCCTGATGTATTGTTGGATTGGAATAGCTAATATTTTGTTGGTGACTTTTGCAACTGTGTTCATCAGGGAATTTGGTCTGTAGTTCTCTTCTCTGTTGTATCTTTTTCTGGTTTAGGAATTAGGGTGATGCAGGCTTCATAGAAGGAGTTTGGGAGGATTCCGTCCCTTTCAATCATTTTAATAGCTTGAGAAGAATTGGAATTAGTTTTGTTAAATGTCTGGTAGTATTCAGCAGTGAAGCTATCTGGTCCTGGTATTTTTTTTTTGTTGGGAATCTTTATTACTGATTCAATCTCTGTCTTTATATCTCCTTTAGACGCATTAACATTTGTTTTAAATAGCCAGGTGCTCTGTATTTGGGTGCATATACATTTATTATAGTCACATCTTCCTGTTGAATTCATCCCTTAATTATTACATAGTGCCTCTCTTTGTTTTAACAGTTTTTGTGATAAAGTCTATTTTGTCTGATGCTAGGATGGCTGTACCTGCTTGTTTCTGCTTTTTGTTAGCATGGAATATCTTTTACCATCCTTTCATTTTCATTCTGTGTGTATCTTTGTTGGTGAGGTGTGTTTTCTTAGGCAACAAATAGATGGGTCTTGTTTTTTAATCCATTCAACCAGCCTGTGTCTTTTAATTTGAGAGTTAGGCCATTTACATTCAAGGTTACTATTGTTAAGTAATGACTTGTCCCTGCCATTTTTCTCTAAGTATTCGTATCATTTACTTTGCATTTCCTTTGTACTTTTCCTGGGAGATGTTTTTGCCTTCACATTCTTTCATAATGATGACTATCTTTCCTTGCTTCTGTGTGTAGCACATCCTTAAGCATCACTTGTAAGGCTGGATGAGTGGTGACAAGTTCTTTTAATTTCTGTTATGGATGGTTTTTATTTCACCTTCATTCATAAATGAGAACTTTGCAGGGTACAGTATTCTGCATTGACAGAGTTTTTCTCTTACGACTTGAACTATATCTCTGTTCTCTCTTAGCTTGTGGGGTTTCTGATGAAAAGTCAGCTGTGAGTCTAATTGGAGATCCTCTGAAAGTAATGTGGTGTTTCTCTCATGCACATTTTAGAATTTTTTTTTTTTATGTTTTACTGTGGAAAGCTTGATTACAATGTGTCATGGTGAAGATATTTTCTTATCATTTGTATAAGATGTTCTATGTGCTTGTGTAGTTGGATACCCCTTTCTTTCTTCAAATTAGGGAACTTTCTGTAATTATTACACTGAGATGGCCTTCTCTGCCATTCTCTCATTTTATACCTTCAGGAACTCCCACGACCTGTATGATTGGTCATTTGAAAGTATCCTATAAATTTCCAGCACTGTTTTTAATCTTTCTACTTTCTTCTTCTTTAAGTCTGATTAAAATATTTCCAAAAAATTATCTTCTAGCTTGGATATTCTTCTGGTTTACCAAGTCTATTATTAAGGCTTTCCACTGTGTTTTTTATTTGACATATTGAATTCTTCATTTCTTTTTTCTTTTCTTTTTTTTTTTTTTTTGGCAGGCAGAGTTAGAGAGAGAGAGACAGAGAGAAAGGTCTTCCTTCCGTTGGTTCACCCCCTAAATGGCCACTACAACTGGTGCGCTGCGCCAATCTGAAGCCAGGAGCCAGGTGCTTCCTCCTGGTCTCCCATGTGGGTGCAGGGCCCAAGCACTTGGGCCATCCTCCACTGCACTCCCGGGGCACAGCAGAGAGCTGGCCTGGAAAAGGAGCAACCGGGACAGAATCCGGCGCCCCAACTGGGACTAGAACCTGGGGTACTGGTGCCGCAGGCAGAGGATTAGCCAGGTGAGCTGCGGCACCGGCTGAATTCTTCATTCCTAATATTTCATTTTGGTTTCTCTTCAAAATTCAGTTCCATGGGAGAATTTTTCATTGATGTTGTATATGGATTTAATTTGTGAATTTGTTTCTCATTGCTTCTGAGTGATCCTAGTCTTCACATTTGAATATTGAAGTGTTTTTGTGTTCCTTTGTGGGGGTGGGGGAGGGATCATGTTGTCTTCTTATTGTTATTTCTTGAATTTCTGCATTTACTTTCAGGCACTTATGGAAACACGTGTGGGTTTTTTTTTCCTTTGATGGCTTTTATCTTGAGCTATGCCTCTGTGGCTTAGTGTGGTGTCTGCTCTGTCAGTGAGTACCCAGTGGTGTGTGCTGGGTGTTTTGGGAACTGTGGTCAGTGCTCCAGGGTGAGGCCAGTATCTTGGGTGACACCCAAGTTGGGCGCGGTAGATCTCTTGTTAATAGATGGGAGAGTATGGTAACCTCTGTTGGTGTCATCACACCATCACCTCCTCTCCAATGCCTGGGTTTTAGCCTATAGTGGATGCAGTACTCATCTGCTCTGCCTTGAACTGCAGAAAGGATCTGTGCGGTCATCCCTGTGAACATGGATCCCATTGCAATCACCCATCCCAGGCAATCCAGGAGCTCTGAACAGCATGTGGTGCAGCTGACTTTGATTGCCCAGAGACCCAGCTATACCCTGCGCTCTCTCATGCAGTCACAGAGTTCCCACAGTCTCAGCACTTGAGGCTGCCACTGTAACGGGGTACAGAGGATCTGCTCCAACCCACTAGTCTGTCCCATCCGCAGAGAGGCAGAGACGTTCCCAGAGCCAGCTGCCTGCGGGTGTGCTGCCTAGGTGGTTTGAGCCCGGGAGCCTGTGATACGTTGAGAGGCTGGGGACACCTCATAGTCTTCTGTGGATGCCCAACCCCCTGTCAATCCTTCTAGCCAGCTCAAAATTGGTGGGAAATGTGAATTTTTCCCTCTGCTAAAATTCCTGGGTCACACATATGCGGAAGAGCTGCTGGCTGAATGTTGTCTTCTCTTTGCCAGTTGCTGGTGCTTGTACCTGAACTGCTGACCCTGGTACTGCTGAAAAGATGGTGTCTTACCTCAGCACATTAAGAGCACACACAGAAGAGTTTCCATGGCTGACACTTATGCCAAAATGGTGTCCACCCTTTCTCAGCTGGTTGCTGAGTACTGTTGTGGGAGGGCTGCAGGCCAGACTCACGCCATGCTCTCCCTCTGCCTATATCACCAGTGGCACAGTTTGCTGCAGTCTAACCTCACCTCAGTCTCTAAAGTTGGTGCTTTTTCTGGCTCTCTGCTGGGGTCAGGTGTTGTGTCCATTTTGGTGCTGTGCATCTGCACCTTCCACACTAATCCATGGCATTTCTCTTCTGGAGAATTTCTACTGCAGTTTTCTCTGTAACTCTCCCCTGAGAATGTACTTCTTACACTTTTATTTCTTCGTTGTTTTACTATTTACCTCTAGCCTAGTGTAGTACGTGCTTCCCTTTTCTGTCATCTTGGAGTCTTCTCTCCTTTTAACTATGTTGAAATCTCCACCCTTTCTACATCCTAGAAGCACAGCAAAAACACATTTATGGTTCAGAGGTAATGGTTCTATCTTTTTACTGTCCTGGGCAACCATAAAGCAAGGTATTCAGCCTCTATAACTCCCACAGCCACCCATGGGGAGATAAGAGCAGGCTTTTTGTCACACTCTGGACACTGTTTTTTTTTTTTTTTTTTTTTTTTCTTTTTCTAAATCTGGAATGGACACAAACAGCCCCTGCATCTGATCAGAAGAGCCAGAGAAAATGGGAGAAAGAGAAAGGCTTGACAAGAACTGCAAATAGGAATCCTGCCTGTCTGCTGCCCACCCTTATCTCCATGCCAGGAAGACCTCAGGGTTAACAGACTCTGCCACTTTGCTCTCTGGTTTAGTTAAGCAGACTGGCTGGTCCTGGCTGAGGTCTCCCTTGCCACTCTGCTGTGGAACCTCCTTGGAGCTCAAGCAGAGAGTGTTTCCCAGAAAAATGGAGGACCCATTTTGTTCTGTCTTGGAAACCTTAGTATTTTAGACTGGTAAGAAACTAAATTAAAGGCAATGGATACAATACCTTTAGTGGACTAATCAACCCTTCCCTGTGCCATTTACTTAGTGATGAAGTAGGGACCCAGATACTGTTTGCCAGACTCTAATCCTCTTGTGAAAACAACAAATATTTTTCTTAAAGCATTACATTCAATAATCCCTCCTTATCCACGATTTCCCCTGTGTCAGTTACCTGTGGTTAACTGTGCATTCTAGTGAACTCTGCATATACAACAAAACAAGAAATTTGAGGGGCCTGTGCTGTGGTGTAGTAAGTTAAGCATTGCCTGTGGTGCCAGCATCCCATATGGGCGTCAGTTTGAGTCCTGGCTGCTCTACTTCCTACCCAGTTCCCTGCTGATGGCCTGGGAAACAGTGGATGATTGTCCAAGTGCTTGGCCCCCTGCACCAGTGTGGGAGACTTAGAGGAAGCTTCTGGCTTCAGTTCGGTACAGCTCTGGCCATTGTGGCCATTTAGGGAGTGAACCAGTGGATGGAAGATCTCTCTCTCTCTGTCTCTCCCTCTCTCTGTAACTCTGCCTTTCAAGTATATAAATAAATCTTTCTTAAAAAAAAGAAACGATATTTTGAGAGACAGATCATCCATATAACTTCCATTACAGTATAATTGTTCTATATTATTTTTGTTAATTTCTTACTGTACCTAATTTAGAAATTAGCATAGATTTGTGTATATAGGTATATACTACATGAAGGTACTTCAAAAAGTTTGTGGAAAATTGAATTTAAGGTGCAAAACATCTTGAAATCTGCCTTTTGAGGGTTTTTAAAAAGTTCATGGGAAAAAGATGCTTATGAAAAAAAACTGCATGGATTTCATAATGTTTGCACCAAAGTAAATTTCCATGAACTTTTAAAAATGTATTTATTTCAAAGGCAGAGTTAGAGAGAGGAGAGAAAGAGAGATCTTCCATCTGCTGGTTTACTCCTCAAATGACTGCAATTGTTGGAGCTGGGCCAATCTGAAGCTAGGAGTCAGGAGCTTCTTCCGGGTCTCCCACGTGGGTGCAGGGGCCAAAGCACTTGGGCCATCCTCCACTGCTATCCCATACACATTAGCAGGGAGCTGGAACAGAAGTGGAGCAGCTGAGACTTGAACTGGTGCCCATATGGGATGCCGACAATGCAGGCAGCGGCTTAATCTGCTACACCACAGCACCGACCCTTCCATGAACTTTTTGACTTGTATTTGTATATAGGGTTTGACACTATCTGTGATTTCAGGCATGCACTGGAGATCTTGGAGTATCCCCCAAGGATAAGGGTTGTAAGGAAGACTACCGTATGTATATTCTAGAAAATGTTACAAATTCAATAGAAGAAAATACAGGATTTATGATGCCACCACTGAGATAATCTTTTATAATATTGGTAGATTTTCTTTCAATTAAAAATTTAATATAAATTTTTAACTGTGGCAGCCTGAGTACTTGAGAACTGTAGAAAAATGTGGCAGTTTGGGGCTGGTGCTGTGGCGTAGCGGGTAAAGCCACTGCCCACAGTGCTGGCATCCCATGTAGGCGCTGGTTTGTTTGAGTCCCAGCTGCTCTACTTCTGATCCAGCTCTTTGCTATGGCCTGGGAAAGCAATGGAAGATGGCCCAAGTCCTTGGGCCCCTATACCCGCATGGGAGACCCAGAAGAAGCTCCTGGCTTCTGGCTTTGGATCGGCACAGCTCCAGCCATTGTGGCCAATTGGGGAGTGAACCAGCAGATGGAAGACCTCTCTCTCTTTCTCTCTGGCTCTCTTTCTCTCTCTCTGTAACTCTGACTTTCAAATAAATAAATAAAATCTTTAAAAAAATGTGGCAGTTTGCAGGACACAGTAGTTTGTGATGAAAGGTACTGGACATGCAGCTGGGCATTCTCTGCTTGAGAATGAAGTGATCTGGGAAAGGGCAGGCTAGGGGAGAAGTAGGTAAGCAGCATCTGTTCCAGTCTATAACGATGAACTGAACAGCTTGGGGTGTTATAGAATCATGCAGTGTTCAACCAGTGCCCACTCTCATCAGCTGGGCAGTTCCAAATAGGTGGGGTGGGGTTTTTATAGCCTTTTTCTAATTTTAATAGTACTGACCCAAACTCATATTTTCCAATAGCCTCTGAAACTTTTTTATTTATTTATTTATTTTTTTGACAGGCAGAGTGGATAGTGAGAGAGAGAGACAGAGAGAAAGGTCTTCCTTTTTGCCGTTGGTTCATCCAATGGCCACTGCGGCCAGTGCATCGTGCTGATCCGAAGCCAGGAGCCAGGTGCTTCTCCTGGTCTCCTGTGCAGGTGCAGGGCCCAAGCACTTGGGCTATCCTCCACTGCCTTCCCAGGCCTTAGCAGAGAGCTGGCCTGGAAGAGGGGCAACCGGGATAGAATCCGGCGCCCCAACCGGGACTAGAACCCGGTGTGCCGGTGCCGCAAGGTGGAGGATTAGCCTGTTAAGCCATGGCGCCGGCCTTAGCCTCTGAAACTTTTAACATCTTTTTGTGACTTTTGTGCCATCTGAAGTGGGGGTATCATGTATTAGATGGGGACGACAAACATAAGATGATATTCAAGAACTTGGTTGAAAAACAAAAGGACTTTTGCTAGAATTGTGTCATTTCAGAAAAGGCCACTTTAATAAGCACATCAACATTTTTTATATGGAGTGATTTCTTAGGGAGAAAATTGATGTTTATGGTACTTAGAATGTAGCCAATGGTTGTGCATGTGACACAGTGGTTGGGACTCAGCTTGGCGCACCGGGGTCCTATGTCAGAGTACCTGGTTCAAGTCCCACCTCTTGCAATCCAGTTACCTGTTAATATGCACTCTGGGAGATGTCAGTGATGGGTCAAGTACTTGGGTCCCTGCCACCCACCTGGGAGACCCCGATTGAGTTCTAGGTTCCTGGCTTCAGCCTGGCCTAGCCCTGGCTACTGGCAGGCATTTGGGGACTCTATCTTGTTGCTCTGTGTTTTAAATAAAAATAAACAAAATTGAAGAAAAAAAGATTTTCATCTTCAGAAAGTATAAGTTCTGGAAAAAAACATACATACTTGGGGCGGGTGCTGTGGCGTAGTGGGTAAAGCTGCTGCCTGCAATGCCAGCATCCTATATGGGCGTTGGTTTGAGTCCTGGCTGCTCTGCTTCTGATCTGGCCCTCTGCTATGCCTGGGAAAGCAGTAGAGGATGGCCCAAGTCCTTGGGCCCCTGCACCTGCATGGGAGACCTGGAGAAAGCTCCTGGCTTTGGATTGGCAGAGGCCCGGCCATTGCAGCCATCTGGGAAGTGAACCAGTGAATGGATGACCTCTCTTTCTCTCTGCGTCTACCTCTGTAACTCTGCCTTTCAAATAAATAAATAAATCTTAAAAAATGCATGCTTCATATAAAAGGTATATTTCCCAAATGCAGTAGAGCATCAGCCCTTCCTTGCCTCTTTGCTTCACCCCTTGTCTCACTGACCCATCTTTTTCTGTTTCCATAGCTTATTTTTCTGTTTCTTCTGGCCTCAGGACTCTGACTACTGCTTTTCTCTGTCTGCATTTCTCTAACTGGGTGAGTTTTTATACTTTGGTGGAGTCAATTCTCACTTTTATCTAAATGACTCCTAATCTCCAACGATATTCGGCCACTCAGGATTTGCCTAATTGTATTTTCAACTGCAGAGGAAACTTCGACTTCCCAGCCATATCCCCCATTCAGACTCTTGGTCTTTGTTAGTATTACTGGTTAGCTTCAACCTCAAACCCATTCATGCCTGATGCTCTTTCCTGTATTTCATTTTTCCTAGTCTGGTTGTCCTTCAGATATGAACTTAGCCAAATTTCTCCTTCTCTGAACCTTTTACTGGCAACTCTCACTGCAAGGGTACTTCAAAAAGTCATGGAGGAGAATTAAAAGAAGTTTATTTTGGTGTGAAAAAATTTTAAATCCATGAAAAAATGCATATTGTTGATACACTATACATGGATTTCAAATTTTTTTACACTAAAAGAAACTTATCTTTTAATTCCATTTTCCAAAGTTACCAGGTACTTTTCTAAGGACTTTACTAACTGAATTTTTTTTTTAAAAGATTTATTTGAAAGTTACAGAGGGATAGAGATCTCCCATCTGCTAATTCACTCTCCAAGAGGCTGCAATGGCTGGAGGTGGACCAATCCAAAGCCAGGAGTCAGGAGCTTCTTCCTGGTCTTTCACATGGGTGCAGGTGCCCAAGGACATGGGCCATACTCCGCTGCTTTCCCAGGCACATTAGCAGGGAGCTGGATCGGAAATGAAGCAGCCAGGTTTCGAAACTGGCACTCATATGGGATGTATTGCAGGCAGGATCTTTAACCCACTGTGCCACAGCACTGGCCCCTAATTGAATCTTACAACAAGTTAAGAGGAAGGTATTATTACCCCTATTTTAGAGATGACAGAACAGACGCACAAGTGCTAAGAAACTTGCCCAGTCTTCCACAGCTCTTAAGTGGTAGAACAGGGATTTGAACCTAGGCAGACCAGCATCAGGGTTCATGTTCTTATCTCCCCTTGTATCATCTAGAATGAGGCCATGTGTGTAAGAGACCATATAATAAGATTTTGTTGAATGAAGTTCATTAATTTGTTGAATGAAATTTTAGAGGGCCAAGGAATTAGAAGCAGTGGAAGCTGGTGAGCAATAAAGGTAAGCCTTAGGGCTGGGGGAAGGAGGAAGCATATGGAGCCTTGGCACCTGTTTTAACAGTCTCATGCTCTACCCTCAGCAGAGGGAGAGAGCAGGAGGTGTTCCTTTTCAAATGTGCCAGCAATGACAAAGAGCTTGGTAGGCGACCTTCTGTGTAGATATAAATACAAGCTGGTGGTTCCATCAGATGACTCATATGGATAAGCAAGCTTTTGGTTACCCAGGGCCTTAGCTGTAGCCCAAGGAACAGGCTGCTTTTTCTGAAAGGAGGCCACTTCAAACTGTTTTAAGAATTTCTGACTTTCCCTAGTCCATTGCTAAGCAGAGAAGCTGGTGAAATTGTTCCTTTACAAGAGCCACCTGGTAAAATTCCCTACCACCCTATCAGAGACAGCTTACTTACTCCCAGCTTCTCCAAGCTTTTGGACTTTGGCAGTGAGTGGCAGTCTCCTAGCAGGCATCCACTGCTGTGGAATATTCTGGAGATTATGCCTCCTTCCTTCTTAGTACTCACTAGGGTTCTGTCTTATTCTTGGATTTCCTGGTCTCCTAGGTTCAGAAGAGCTGAAGATAATGGTTAAAACAGGGATTATTGGCCGGCGCCGCGGCTCACTAGGCTAATCCTCCGCCTTGTGGCGCCGGCACACCGGGTTCTAGTCCTGGTCAGGGCACCGATCCTGTCCCGGTTGCCCCTCTTCCAGGCCAGCCCTCTGCTGTGGCCAGGGAGTGCAGTGGAGGATGGCCCAAGTGCTTGGGCCCTGCACCCCATGGGAGACCAGGAGAAGCACCTGGCTCCTGCCATCGGATCGGCGCGGTGTGCCGGCTGCAGTGCGCCTACCACAGCGGCCATTGGAGGGTGAACCAACGGCAAAAAGGAAGACCTTTCTCTCTGTCTCTCTCTCACTGTCCACTCTGCCTGTCAAAAAAAAAAAAAAAAAAAAAAAAAAACAAAAAAAAAACAACAACAGGGATTATTAATCTCAGGAGACATTAATTAAAAAAAATTTATGGAATAAATTTTTATTATTTGACATGCAGAGTGGACAGTGAGAGACAGAGAGACAGAAAAGTCTTCCTTTACCTTAGTTTACCCTCCAATGGCTGCAGCTGGTGTACCGAGCTGATCTGAAGGCAGGAGCCAAGAGCCAAGTGCTTCTCCTGGTTTCCCATGCGGGTGCAGGGCCCAAGGACTTGGGCCACCCTCCACTGCACTCCCGGGCCACAGCAGAGAGCTGGTCTGGAAGCGTGGCAACTGGGACAGAATCCGGCATCCCAACCGGGACTAGAACCTGGTGTGCTGGTGCCGCAGGCAGACGATTAGCCTATTGAGCCATGGCGCCGGCCAGAATAAATCTTAAAAAAAAAGGGGGGGGTGGTGGTGCTGTAGCGCAGCAGGTTAACACCCTGGCCTGAAGTGCTGGTATTCCATATGGGTCCCGGTTCTAGTCCCGGCTGCTCCACTTCTGATCCAGCTCTCCGTTATGGCCTGGGGTAGCAGTAGAAGACAGCTCAAGTCCTTGGGCCCCTGCACCCACGTGGGGGACCCGGAAAAAGCTCCTGGCTCCTGGCTTTGGATCAGCGCAGCTCCAGCCATTGCGGCTATCTGGGGAGTGGATGGAAGACCTTTCTCTCTGTCTCTACCTCTCTCTGTGTAACTCTGTCTTTCAAAAAAATAAAATAAATCTTTAAAAAAAATTATGTGAAAGTGACAGAGAAACAAGAAAGAAATTTTCCATCTGCTGGTTTACTCCCCAAATGACCATAAAGGTCAGGGCTGGGCCAGGCTGAAGCCAGGATCCTGGAACTCCCATCTGGGTCTCCCATGTGATTGGTAGGAGTCCAGTCACTTAGGCCATCTTCTGCTGCTGTCCCAGGTGCATAGGCAGGGAGCTAGATTGGAGGTGGAGCAGCTGAGACTCAAACTGACACTCATGGGATGCTGGCATCACAGGAGGTGGCTTAACACAGTGGCAACTAAGCTGGCCCTGAAATAGATGAACTTTTACAAGGATTTTTTTTTTTTTTTTTTTTTTTTTAGAAATAAGGCCTAAACCGATTGGAATAATTTTGCTATGTAGTGAGGGGTAGTGTGGAAGGTGTTAAAGAGTATGAACCCTTAGACCATGATGTCCAAGTGCATACCTTGACTCCCCTACATTGACCTTGAGAAAATCATCTTTCTAGTTCCTCGATTTCTTTACCTATAAAATAAAAATATTAGTAGTATGAGTATTCATAGGTTTGTTTTGAGGGTTAATGGTGCTAATATACATGTAACACTTAAGAAGTACAAGGTGTATAGTGAGCAGGTGCTAGTTATTGTTGCTGTTAATTAAGTGGGGTAGAAGATGGGAGGGGAGAGTCAGGAATGAGAGAACCCAGTGTCCCATACATATATATCATATATATACCAGGAAAACGGTAGCTGTCTCGACTCCTGGTGCTTAGCATAGGAACTAAACTACAGAGGTGGCTTTAGTTACTTAAAGAAATACTAGGCCTTTTTTATATGTTCATTGAAGAACATTATTTAATTTTCTTAATATGAAATACAAGACACTTCAAAAAGTTAATGAAAATGGAATTAAAAAGTAAGTTAATTTTGGTGCAAAAATTTTTGAAATAAATGTATATATAGGGTTCTCAAAAAATTCATAGGAAACATATTATTTAAAAAGCTATGCATGGATTTTAGAGTATTTTTGCTCTAAAATAAACTTAACTTTTAATTCAGTTTTTCCTCAAACATTTTGAAGTAACCTCCTACATTCATATGACTTTTTTTTTTTTTTTTTGACAGGCAGAGTGGACAGTGAGAGAGAGAGACAGAGAGAAAGGTCTTCCTTTTCCGCTGGTTCACCCCCCAGTGGCCGCTGTGGCCAGCGTGCTGCAGCTGGCGCACCGCACTGATCTGAAGCCAGGAGCCAGGTGCTTCTCTTGGTCTCCCATGCGGGTGCAGGGCCCAAGGACTTGGGCCATCTTCCACTGCACTCCCGGGCCACAGCAGAGAGCTGGACAGGAAGTGGAGCAACCGGGACAGAATCCGGCGCCCCGACCGGGACCAGAACCCGGTGTGCCGGCGCCGTTAGGCAGAGGATTAGCCTATTGAGCCGCGGCACTGGCCTCATATGACTTTTTAAAAAATACAAAAAGGTCTAGTATGAAAAGCCTCCCATTCTTTCATCTAGCAAGTTCTCACATTGATTCCCTGTCTCCCAGAGACGGCCATTGCTGTTTTCAATGTATTCTTCCAGAGTTTGTACAAAAACAAATTTGGATATGTATATATCCTATTTTCTCTCTTTCTCATATAATTGTAATATATTATGCCCACTTCTTTGCTTTTCTATTTTTCAAATAAATGGCATGACTTTTTTTTTTTTTAAAGATTTATTTATTTGAAAGTCTCAGGCCATCTTCCACTGCTTTCCCAGATGTATTAGCAGGGAGTTGGATCAGAAGCAGAGCAGCCAGGATATGAACCAGCACCTAGATGGGATACTGGCATCGCAGATGATGGCTTAACCCACTACACCACAACACCGGCCCCAGTGGCACAATTTTTGATGATAATAAAGCAAAATATGTAATTGTACTGTGGCCTTCTGTCCACAGGATTGAGTGGGTATGGGCACATTTCATTGTATCACATTAGATTTAAAAGGTCTATTAAAGACTTGCATGCAGAGTTACATAGGCAACTGCAAATCAGCACTTTCTTTGGGCTGTTTAAAATTATCATGCGCTAGGCCAAAAAAATGATATGCTCTCTGCCTTATCTTTTAGTTAAAGTTTATAGGAAGAGGAGGATGGGTGCTGGTGAGTGGGAAATAATGGAGTTTGTGAGGGACTATTTTGTTTGGCTAGAGACAAATGCTGGAGAGACATGGACCAGCAGGTATAAATCTGTGAAAAAGTGGCAAGAGGCCATTATAGGGAAACTGCAGGTGGGTACGATTTTGGGCATGCAAATTTCTAAAATGGACTTATGAAGCAGTATTGCTGTACTTAAAACCAAAAAATTTTAATTGACCAGAGTGAAAAATGGCCTGGTTCCCAGCCTGGCTCTGCTGCCACATGGAATGACTGGACTTAAGAAAGGAAATGCTTTCTATTCGATAAAAGGGCAAGCATTGTGTAGCAGGTTAAGCTGCCTCTTGCAACAATGGCATCTTATATTAAAGTGCTATTTTGAGTCCTAGCTACTCTGCTTCTGATCTAGCTTCCTGCTAATGTGCCTGGGAAGGCAATGGGAGATGGCTCAAGTATTTCAATCCCATATGGGAGACAAAGATGGTGTTCCAGGCTCTTGGCTTTGGCCTTGCCCAGCCTTGGTCGTTGCAGCCATTTGGGGAGTGAACCAATAGATGGAAGAACTTTCTGTTTCTCCCTCTCTTTGCTGCTCTGCCTTTCAAATAAGTAAATAAATCTTTTAAAAATTGCCACAAAGGGACCATTGTTATGGTACAGTGAGTTAAATCTCTGCCTACAGTACTAGCATCCAAAATGAGCACTGGTTCAAGTCCTGGCTGCTCCACTTCCCATCCAGCTCCCTTACTGATGTGCTTGGGTAAAGCAGCAGCAGATGACTAGAGTACCTGGGCTCCTGACACCCGTATAGGAGACCTGGATGTAGTTCTAGGCTCCTGGCTTTGGGCTAGTCCAGCCCTGGCTGTTGCAGCCATTTGGGGAGTGAACCAGTGGATGGAAGACCTCTCTCTCTATGCCTTTCCCTGTAACTTTGCCTTTCAAATAAGTAAAATAATTTTTTAAAGATTTATTTACTTATTTATTTGAGAGGTAGAGTTATAGTGAGAGGGAGAGAGTGAGAGAAAAGCCTTCCTTCTGTTGTTTCACTCCCCAAATGGCTGCAATGGCTGGAGCTGCACCAATCCGAAGCCAGGAGCTAGGAGCTGCCTCTGGGTCTCCCACATGGGTGCAGGGGCCCAAGCACTTGGGCCATTTTCTACTGCTTTCCCATGCCACAGCAGAGAGCTGGATTGGAAGAGGAGCAGCCGGGACTATAACCAGTGCCCATATGGGCTGCTGGCACTGCAGATGGAGGATTAACGTACTGCACCACCGTGCCGGCCCCCAGAATAAATATTTTTTTTAAATCCCATAAAAATAAGATAGCCTGTATATTCTGTTCTACATATTCATATGTGCTTACTATTTTGAGCTCTACATTTTTTCTTTTTTTTAAACTTTTATTTAATAAATATAAATTTCCAAAGTACAACTTTTGGATTGTAGTGGTTTTTTCCCCCTATAACCTCCATCCCACCCACAACCATCCCATCTCCCACTCCCTCTCCCATCCCATTCTTCATTAAGATTCATTTTCAATTATCTTTATATACAGAAGATCAATTTAGTATATACTAAGTAAAGATTTCAACAGTTTGCACCCACACAGAAACACAAAGTATAAAGTACTGTTTGAGTACTAGTTACACCATTAATTCACATAGTACAACACATTAAGGACAGAGATCCTACATGGGGAGTAAGTGCACAGTGACTCCTGTTGTTGATTTAACAATTGGCACTCTTATTTATGATGTCAGTAATCACCCTAGGCTCTTGTCATGAGCTGCCAAGGCTATGGAAGCCACTTTTATACTTAATGCCATTGGTTGAACTCTTTAATTAACACACAATTATTCTTAGGTGTTTAAATTTAACTGAAAAGTGATCCCTGTTGAATCTAAGAGTGACAATAAGAGAGGGAGGAGATGTACAATTCGGCACATGCTCAGTCAGACTTACCCATAATGGTAGAGTTAGAAATGTGCCAAGGGATTCCAATTCAATCCCATCAAGGTGGCATGTACCAATGCCATCTCACTAGTCAAAGGGATCAGTTTCAGTTCATAATTAATCATAATGATAGGATTAAGTGTCAAAGGGATCACACAAACAAGACTAGTGTCTGCTAATACTAACTAATAGAATTAAAAAGGAGAGAACAATCCAACATGAGAAGCAGCATACACAGCAGACTCATAGAATGGTAGATGTCCTAAACAGTACTCTGGCCTCAGACTCAGCCCTTAAGGCATCCGAATCCGAATCCGGCTAAAAAGCCCATGAGAGTATTTCAGGCATGGAAAGCCAAGACACTGTGGAAAAAAAAAATGACCTAAATGAAAGATCTCTGTGAGTGAGATCCCAGTGGAAAGAACGGGCCATCAAAGAAGGAGGTACCTTTCTCTGAAGGGAGGAGAGAACTTCCACTTTGAATATGGCTGGGTTGTATGGTAGAGTTATATTCAGGTTTCTGAGGAATCTCCAAACTGACTTCTATAGTGGCTTTACCAGTTTGCATTACCACCAATAGTGGGTTAGGGTCCCTTTTTCCCCCATCCTCGCCAGCATCTGTTGTTGGTAGATTTCTGTATGTGAGCCATTCTAACCAGGGTGAGGTGAAACCTCATTGTGGTTTTGATTTGCATTTCCCTGATGGCTAGTGATCCTGAACATTTTTTCATGTGTCTGTTGGCCATTTGGATTTCCTGTCTGGTACCAGATATCAGTGGAAATGCTTCCAACTTTTCCGCATTCAATAGGATGCTGGCCGTGGGTTTTTCATAAATTGCTTTGATTGTATACCCAATTTGATTGTATACCCAATTTGCTTAGAGTTTTCATCATGAAAGGGTGTTGTATTTTATCAAATGCTTTCTCTGCATCTATTGAGATAATCATATAGTTTTTCTTCTGCAGTTTGTTAATGTGGTGTATCACATTGATTGATTTGTGAACGTTGAACCATCCCTGCATACCAGGGGTAAATCCCACTTGGTCAGACTGGATGATCTTTCTGATGTGTTATTGCATTCTATTGGCCAGAATTTTATTGAGGATTTTTGCTTCTATGCTCATCAAGGAAATTGGTCTGTAATTCTCTTTCTCTGCTGCATCTTTTTCAGGTTTAGGAATTAAGGTGATGCTGGCTTCATAGAAAGAATTTGGGAGGATTCCCTCTTTTTCGATTGTTTTGAATAGTTTGAGAAGAATTGGAGTTAGTGCTTCTTTAAATGTCTGGTAGAATTCAGCAGTGAGTCCATGCGGTCCTGGGCTTTTCTTTGTTGGGAGGGCCTTTATTATTGATTCAATTTCTGTCTCAGTTATGGGTCTGTTTAGTTTTTTTCTGTATCTTCATGGTTCAATTTTGGTAGGGTTATGTGTCCAGGAAGCTATCCATTTCTGATAGATTTCCCTGTTTGCTAGCATACAATTCTTTGTAGTAATTTCTGGTGACTCTTTTTATTTCTGTGGTGTCTATTGTTACATTCCCTTTTTCATTTCTGATTTTATTGATTTGGGTCTTTTCTTTTTCAGTTAGTTGGACCAACGGGGTGTCAATTTTGTTTATTTTTCAAAAAACCAGTTTTTTGTTTTGCTGATCTTTTGTAATTTTTTAATTCAATTCTGTTGATTTCTTCTCTAATTTTAATTATTTCTCTTCTCCTACTAGTTTTGGGTCTGGTTTGCTGCAGTTTTTCTAGATCCTTGAGATGCATTGATAGCTCATTTATTTTGGTGCCTTTCCAATTTCTTGATGTAGGCACCTATTGCTATAAACTTTCCTCTTTTTTTATTTAAAAAACTTCTTTAAAAAATTTTTTTGACAGGCAGAGTGGACAGTGAGAGAGAGAGACAGAGAGAAAGGTCTTCTTTTTGCTGTTGGTTCACCCTCCAATGGCCGCCGCGGCTGGCACGCTGCGGCCAGCGCACTGTGCTGATCGGATGGCAGGAGCCAGGTGCTTCTCCTGGTCTCCCATGGGGTGCAGGACCCAAGCACTTGGGCCATCCTCCACTGCACTCCCGGGCCACAGCAGAGAGCTGGCCTGGAAGAGGGGCAACCGGGACAGAATCCAGCACCCCGAACAGGACTAGAACCCGGTGTGCCGGCGCCGCAAGGTGGAGGATTAGCCTAGTGAGCCGCAGCGCCAGCCGTAAACTTTCCTCTTATCACTGATTTGCTGTATCCCATAAGTTTTGGTATGTTGTGCTGTTATCCTCATTTACTTCCAGAAAGTTTTTGATTTCTCTTTTGATTTCTTCTATGACCCAGTGTTCATTCAGGAGCAAGTTGTTCAATCTCCATGTGTTTGCATATGCTCTAGGGATTCCCGAGTTGCTAATTTCCAGCTTCATTTGGTGCTGGTCTGAGAAGATGCATGGTATGATTTTGATTTTTTGAATCTGTTGAGACTTCTTTATGGCCTAGTATGTGGTCAATCCTATAATAGGTTCCATGTACTGCTGAGAAGAATGTGTATTCTTTAAGTGTAGGATGAAAAGTTCTGTAGATATCTGTTAGGTCCATTTGGTCTATAGTGTTAATTAAATCTGCTGTTTCCCTGTTGATCTTCTGTCTAGTTGATCTGTCTATTGCTGAAAGTGGCATATTGAAGTCCCCCAATACTATTGTGTTGGAGTCTAAGTCTCCCTTTAAGTCCCTAACATATCTTTTAAATAAACCGGTGCCCTGTAATTAGGTGCATATACATTTATAATAGTTACATCTTCCTGTTGAATTGACCCCTTAATCATTATATAGTGCCCCTCTTTGTCTGTCTTAACAGTTTTTGTGTTAAAGTTTATTTTGTCTGATATTAAGATGGCTACGCCTGCTCTTTTTCCATTTCTATTGGCATGGTATATCTTTTTCCAGCCTTTCACTTTCAGTGTGCATGCATCTTTGTTGGAAATATGTGTTCTTGTAAGCAGCAGATAGATGGGTTTTGTTTTTTAATCCATTTAGCCAGTCTTGTGTCTTTTAACTGGAGAGTTGAGGCCATTTACATTTAATGTGACTATTGATAAGTAGTGACTTTACCCTGCCATTTTTCCAAAGATATTTCTAATACATGTTTTGAACTTCCTGTGATCTTTTACTGGGAGATTTTCTCCCTTAACCTTCTTTCATACTGATGGCTGTGTTTCTTTGTTTCTGTGTGTAACACATCTTTAAGCATCTTTTGCAGGGCTGGACGAGGGGTGATAAATTCTTTCAATTTCTGTTTGCTATGAAAGGTCTTTATTTCACCTTAATCACAAATGAGAGCTTTGCAGGATATATTATTCTGGGATGGCAGTTTTTTTCTCTTAGTGCTTGGGCTATATCTTGCCATTCCTTCCTAGCCCATAGGGTTTCTGATGAGAAGTCTGCTGTGAATGTAATTGGAGATCCTCTGAGAGTAATCTGACGTTTCTCTCTTGCACTTTTTAGAATCTTTTCTTTATGTTTCACTGTGGTGAGTTTGATTACAATGTGTCATGGTGAGGATCTCTTTTGGTCATGTTTATTGGGGGTTCTATGAGCTTCTTGTACTGGGATGTCTCTGTCCTTCTCCAAACCTGGGAAGTTTTCTGCTAGTATCTCACTAAAAAGGCCTTCTAATCCTCTCTCTCTCTCCATGCCTTCAGGAACTCCTAGAACCTGAATGTTGGGTTTTTTAATAGTATCCTGTAGATTCCCGACAATATTTTTTAGATTTATAATTTCCTCTCCTTTTCTTTGGTTTGACTGTATACTTTCCTGTGCTCTGTCTTCTAAGTCCTATATTCTCTCTTCTGCCCCACTGATTCTGTTTTTAAGACTCTCAAATATGTTTTTCATTCGTTCTGTTGAATTCTTTATTTTATTTTGGTTTCTCTTCAATGTCTCAATTTCATGTTCTACTAAATTCTCTTTTCATTTTGATTCCTCCTTAAGATTTCATTTCCTTTTTTCTTTTTTTTGACAGAGTAGACAGTGAGAGAGAGAGAGACAGAGAGAAAGGTCTTCCTTTTTTTCCATTGGTTCACCCCACAATGGCCACTGTGGCCAGCGCACCACGCTGATCCGAAGCCAGGAGCCAGGTGCTTCTCCTGGTCTCCTCTGTGGGTGCAGGGCCCAAGGACCTGGGCCATCCTCCACTGCACTCCCGGGCCATAGCAGAGAGTTGGAATGGAAGAGGAGCAACTGGGATGGAATCCGGCGCCCCAACCGGCACTAGAACCTGGGGTGCCAGCGCCGCAGGCGGAGGATTAGCCTAGTGAGCTGCGGCGCTGGCCAAGATTTCATTTTCACAAGATAGATTTTCTGTCCTGTCCTGTAAGGATTTCTGTAGTTCATTCATTTGTTTTTGTTAACTTCTAAATGTTATCATAAATTTTTTGAATTTTGTATCTTGCATTTCTTCTATCTCATCATCTTCATAATCTTTTACTGGAGCGTCATGTTCATTTGGGAGCATCATGATGTCTTCCTTGTTCTTGTTTCCTTGGTTTTTGTGTTTGTTTGGTATTGTGGAGATATTCTTTGGTTTCCTCTT
The DNA here is from genome assembly GCF_033115175.1 of Lepus europaeus. Classification (NCBI taxonomy): domain Eukaryota; kingdom Metazoa; phylum Chordata; class Mammalia; order Lagomorpha; family Leporidae; genus Lepus; species Lepus europaeus. The sequence goes on from NC_084832.1 coordinate 85,723,401, forward strand.
CTTCTTCTTCTTTTTTTTTTTTTTTTCTCGCTGTGTTGACTTTTCTCGTTATACTATGACCCTAGATTAAGTGGACTTTCTGCTTTTGGTGAATCTCTAGAGGCATGGTAAAATCTTCTCTCCCTCTTTTTTTTTTTTTTTTTTTTTATTCAGAAGGGAAGTAATTCCGCTTAGCTGAGCTGTTCTCCTTGATGGCACTCAGTGCCTGAGCACTAGCCCCAGTGGGTGTAATATTCATCTGCTCTGTCCCAAGGACCACACAAAAGATCCGTGCAGTCCTCAGTGTAAGCTCAGATTCCCCTGCAATGTCTCTCACCGGGTAGCCAAGGCTACCGAGTTTGTGGCATCTCCCACCAAGAGTGGCGTCTCCCATCAAAACTACTCATGTCTCAGCCACACCATGAGTTCTCCCACACACCCTCAATTTTTTTTTTCACAGTTCTGGTTCATAAGCTCCACACATTCACTAGGTCTTAGTCTCCTGTTATTATTCCCAACCAGAGTCAAGTTTTTCTGTTTGGCTGAGGGCAGGCACAGCCCCGAGATGGCGCTGTTAACGTATGTCCAAAATGGTGCCTGCTCTATTGTCTCGCGTGCCTTTGTAAGGTGTGTGGAGAGAGAGAATCGTGTCCATACCATCCCTTTTGTTTTTTTCTTTCCCCTAGTTAGGCTGGTGTACTTCCTCCATGGAGCTTCATGCCTCGTTCCCTCGTTCCTGCCGCTTTTCTGCCAGTGTCTCAGGCTCCTGCGGTTTCGCCTTACCTCCCTTTCCAGCACTGGTGCAGAGGAGAAGATTCTCGGCAGCTGGGCTCCTGAGCCATGGGCACAGTGTCCTCCAGTAGATCCACCGAGTCCCTCTAATTCTGGAAGAGTTCCCTCTGCAGTTTTTTCCCTAACTCTTCCCTGAGACTTCACTATCTCCACTTTTATTAAACTATGTTTTCCTGGACTATCAGTGAGCTCCCTCCCTATTGCGCCACCTTGGAGCCCCCCCATAGCTACATTTTTTTTTTTTTAAAGATTTATTCATCCATTTGAAAGGCAGAGTTACACACACACACAGAGAAAGAGAGGTAGAGAGAGATAGAGGTCTTCCATCTGCTGGTTCACTCCCCAATTGGTCGCAACGGCCAGAGCTGCACCAATCTGAAGCCAGGAGCCAAGAGCCTCCTCCAGGCCTCCCACGTGGGTACTGGGGCCCCAGGACTTGGGCCATCCTCCACTGCCTTCCCAGGCAATAGCAGAGAGCTGGATCGGAAGTGGTGCAGCCTGGTCATGAACTGTCTCCCATATGGGATGCTGGCATTGCAGGCAGCGGCATTACCTGCTATGCCACAGCGCCAGCCCTGAGCTCTACATTTTTAATATCATCATTTATTCAGCTTCCAACATTATCTATTTCTTTACTGTATATAATTGTTTCTTAGGGTTGCTGTAACAAATTGGCCCAAACTAATGGCTTAAAACAACTGATATTTATTCTGTCACAGCTCTGAAATACTGGAAGTCCAAAGTCAAGGTGCCTCCTTCTGAAGGCTCTAAGGGAGTCCCTCCTTTCTTCTTCCAACTTCTGGTGGCTCTCGGTGTTCCTTGGCTTGTGAAGACACAATTTTAATCTGTGCTTCCATTTGCACTTGGCCTTCTTCTGTGTCTCTGTGTCTTCTCCTTTTCTTTCTTATAAAGACACTTGTCACTGAACTTAGGACCCACCCTAATTCAGGATAATCTAATTTTGCAATCCATAATTATATCCACAATGATCTTTATTCCAAATATCATCATATTCTGAGATTTTGAATGGACACATCTTTGGAGGGGGTCACACTGCAAGTCATAATCTATATTGGCAGTCATGCAGTATTCCTTCCTATTAATATTCTGGTTATTTCAGTTCTTTCCAACTTTCTGCTAAAACGATTAACAACTCTAAATGTTGCATGTGAAAACCATGTGAAATCACTTAACTCCCGAGTAAACCAATTAAAATTATAATCAAATGGAATAGGTAGGCAGCTAACTATATCTGCTGAGCTGGAAGTCTCAAGCCCCCATGTTTTGTTATGCTCCTTGTTAATCTAAATACTGCCTTCCCTGGGATGCATCTGCTTCATCTAAGACTCAAGGGAAGTGCCATGCAAACATGGATATCAAGCTCCATGTGGAATCTTTAGAGGTGCCATATAACTTGCAGGTAGCACCATCTTCCATCCCCAACCTCATAAAAGAGAACCAACAACTGGAGGGCTCTCCCCTGAGCCCAGCAGACCATGCTTGGAGGTGCTGCCAGAAGCCCTCTGTCTTCCCTTCCCACCCTTTTGGGCAGTCTTCTGGCCCACTGTCCACTCATGACACGTATTTCTGTATATGGGAGAACCCATGCTGTGTGTGTGTATGTGTGTTTGCTTTCGCACTTTTTGAATAAATTTTATCAGTTTGTGCACCTTATACATGTCAGCACCTAGAATGCTTATCTTTGTGCATGACAAGAGCCTGGAGTGAAATTAATACCCTCCTTGTCCACATCAATAGTAAATTTTGTTGTTATTTTCTTGGGATAGTTTTGAAAAGTGTATTTATAATATCAATAGTAAGAACAATTTTCCTACTCTTGAAACATATTGCCAGGATATAATCCAGAAAGATTGGATCATATTGTATTAACCATAGCAATAGGGGAAATAAGAAAATGAGACAATTCAACCCGTTGTTTTAATTTCTTGTAGGGAAGTATCAAGAAAGGTGAAAATTATATTCAGAATACCAAGGCCTCAGAGAGAAGATAATGGCTACACTGCCTTGTCTTTCCTATAGTGCCACTTTATTGCACACAGACCTTTGGCTGCTTTTTCAAGGGCAGGCAGCTGGCAAAGTGGTTACCTGATCTGTAATAGAGCCTCAGGTACAGTGAGGGTGAGGGCTTAGGCGCTGGCTGGACTCATCTTGAGGCAATTTATGAAAAAGACACTTTTTTTCTTAGTACCCCAATCTTACTATTCTCTACACTTTGCTAGACAGTGTTTGGCTCCAGCTTCAAGTGCTCCCTACCTTGTGTTTTCACCGTCTCATGTTTCTGCTAAGTTCTGTGTGACCAACTGATATAAATTTAAAGTCCTACTCTCTCCCAGGGGAAGCAAGTTTAACAGGAATCAAAAGCTAAAGAGATGATACTCGAAAGTTGCCATTTATGACATCAACTAGTTGGGAGGAGTGGGAACAGAGGAAGAGTCAGGGCTAGTAGGAAAATACTGCTTCCCCCAACTAAGTACAAAACCATCCAGGTTTTCCAAGTTTTTGTTTTTGTTTTTTTTTTTTTTTTTTTTTTTTTGTATATTTATTTACTTGAAAGTTATAGACAGAGAGGGAGAGATCTTTTCTGCTGGTTAACTTCCCAGATGGCCACAATAGCAGGCCTGAGCCAGGCTGAAGCCAGGAGCCAGGAACCAGGAATTTCTTCCAGGTCTCCCGTGTGGGTGGCAGGGGCCCAAGTACTTGACCATCTTCTGCTGCTTTTCTCAGGCCATTAGGTTGGATCAGAAGTGGAACAGCCAGGACATGAAGTGCCACCCATATGAGATGTCAGCATTAGCTCTACATGCTATGCTATAATGCTGTCCCCCTTTCCCCACCTCCCAAGTTTGGCTTTGCAAGGAATACTGCCTGGGAAAAGGGCCATAAGAATTGGGTGGCCCCCGATTTGTCTTGAGGTAGTCTTTGGTGATCTCTTGATTATGGCTGCTATAACCATGTAGACCTAAAGGGAGCCCTTTATCCGTGCTGCTGTGATGAGAATTTCCTCCGTTCCCTTTGCTCAGTGCCCTGCAGCATACAAGATACCAGCTGGAATAGTAACTAACATTCAAATATGAGAGAACTCCAAAAAGTTTGTGGAAAAGGTAAGTTTGTTTTGGTGTGAAAGTATCTTTAGATCCTTGCAGTTTTTTTGTAATACAATTTTCCATGCACTTTTGGAAAACCCTTTGGATGCATGGATTTCAAAAATGTTTGTACTAAAATAAACTCATCTTTAGGTTCCATTTTTTTCTGTGACCTTTTTGAAGTATCTTTATGTGAATGTACATAGGTGCTAGGAAATAACCAAGGTTAAATTCACATGGCAAGAACCTGCATCTAGATAATGTAATTATCTAATGTGTTGGTCAATTCCATCTTTAACACTTACCCCTCACAGCACCAACCTAGACATTTAGAATAAGGGAACAAGCACACATCCTCTCCATCCAAGGTTTGCCTTTCCAGGACCGACTCTATAGGTCATGATTAAATGTTTGAGCTCAGCCTGTGGTGTCGGATTCCCTGAGTGTAAACCCCAGCTTAAGTTTTAAGGAATTAAGACTTCACATTCCTAAGTCTCAAATCCTTCATTTGTGAAAAGAGGATAATAAAGTTTTAATTTCAGAGGTGTGATGTGAGGAGTAAAGGAGACAGTATGCAGGACTCTCCAGTGCAGGGCATGGTATATAGAAAGTTCTCAGTGTTAGGAATATTGTATAAATAAAGACATTAATATCATGAAGACTAACTGTTTTCCTGGATGATTGATAGGAATTATCTTATCTCTTATTCAAATGGCTCAACTCTTTGGGCCATGACTATAATTTGATAGTATGACCCTATAGCACATAAATTCATACAAGATACATATTCTCACATATACTAGCAAGTGTGGTAAATATGGGGATAATTTCTTTAAAAAGGCCTAAATCACATGGTTGGGTGGTGCTTTCTCAGAAATATCCTGATTTGACTTCAGTTTCTCCATCTGCAAAAGGGAGACTGTGTTCTCCAGAGAGACAGAACAATAGGAGATACCTGCCTATTCAGCCCCGGGATCTGCAGCTGGCAAGCTGGAGACCTGGGTGAGCTGATAGTGTAAGTTCTACTTTGAAAACAGAAGACATATCTCAGCTTAAATAGGTAGGCAGAGGTTCTCTTAGCTCTTTTGTTGTATCCTGCTCTTCAGTTGATTGAATGAGGCTTGATCTACTGATTCAGATGTTAATTGCATCTAGTAACACAAACATCTAGAGTAATGTTTAATCTATTGGGTACATGTCACCCAGCACAGAGACTAAAAACCATGTTCTTTCTTATTTCCAAACTAATGTTCAGGAAGAAATGCATAGGTAGGGGTGGGATGGGGGAGTATCAATAACAGATCTGGAATCCTACAAATCAGAGAGGACTTAAAATCAAAGAAACAAAACAGAACAAAATATCCACCATTTTTAACTCCAAAGACTTGAAGGCCACCGTCTTAGTCTGCTAGGGTTGGTGTAACAAAATACTGCAGACTGGCTTAAATAATAGAAGTCAGTTTTCTTGCAGTACTAGAGGCTAGAAGTCCAAGATCAGGGTGCTGGCAGAGTTGATACTTTCTGAGGCCTCTCTCATAGATATACAGATGGCTGTCTTCTCATGTGTTCCCACATAGCCTTTCCTCTGGGTGTGCTTCCCTGGTGTCTCCTCCTCTAACCAGGAATCAGTCGTAATGGATTAGGGCCGCACCCTTATGACCTCATTTAATCTTTTTTTTTTTTTTTAAAGATTTATTTATCTATTTGAAAATCAGAGTTACAGAGAGAGGCAGAGAGAAAGAGAGAGAGTTCTTCTAGCCACTGGTTCACTCCTCAGGTAGCCACAATGGCTGGAGGTGTGTTGATCCGGAGGCAAGAGCCAGGAGCTTCTTCGGGTCTCCCACGCAGGTGCAGGGGCTCAAGGACTTGGGCCATCTTCTACTGCTTTCCCAGGCCATAGCAGAAAGCTGGATCGGAAGTGGAGCAGCCAGGACTCCATATGGGATGCCGGCGCTTCAGGCTAGGGCGTTAACCTGCTGTGCCACAGCATTGGCCCCATACTCATTTAATCTTAATCATCCTCTTTAAAGGCCCTGTCTCCAAATACAGTGAAATTGGATGTTAAAGCGCCAATATATGAATTTTGAGAATACACAATTCAGTCTATAACAGCCAATCTTCTTCTTATATCCCTGGAACCAAAAGATACCCTGTTTGGTATTTATGTAGTCATGGCTCCCTCCAGCTCCAAAATGTTTAAAGGGACAAAATGAGTGGCTTAAGAAAATCATAATAATGGAAAGCATTTCTTTATCCTGAGACATTAAGCACCTGTTCATAATGTATTTGGTATTTCACAGAGAACTCAAAAAGTCAATTTTTTCATGAGTGCTTCTAGAGTATCTCTGATGTATTTGACATGCTACTTTTGGTGGAGAGGCACTAAGATGGATAACGCGACCCCTGCCTTTGACATGTTGCAGTTTTGTAGGAGCATCTAAATGCACATACACAAACACACATAGTCCACAGTACAAAGTGATCAATAAATGTCATGGAAAAAGTAATAGGATATGTCATGGGGGTTTGGAAGAGAGGTAAATACAGGGTTAACCGTAATAATCCTTTATTGATTATTTGCCATGTTTTAGCACATGATTTCATAATTTTTTAAAGATTATTTATTTGAAAGAGTTATAGAGAGAGAAGGAGAGGGAGAGAAAGAGAGGGGTCTTCCATCTGCTGGTTCACTCCCCAGTTGGCTGCAAGGACTGGAGCTGTGCTGATCCAAAGTCAGGAGCCAGGAGCTTCTTCCGGATCTTCTATGCGGGTGCAAGGACTTGGGCCATTTTCTATTGTTTTCCCAAGCCATAGCAGAGAGCTGGATCAAAGTGGAGCAGCTGGGACTCTTACCAGCGCCCATATGGGTTGCTGGCACTGCAGGCAGTGGCCACAGCGCCAGCCCCCATCATGATTTTTAATTTTAGGATCTTCCATAATGAGATAGACCAAGTGCTGTATATATCAATGGACAAAGCATTATGTTTGGTGCCCTCTCAGATGCAAAGTTGATTAATACACGTGTTCTTTCCTCTAGAAATTAATAATACAAATAGGCAAATGTATGAGTGGATGGTCAGCAGAACAAACTTCTGTCTGTGCTTGGGAAGTTGGAGAGTCATTACATTAGGTGACAGCAGCTTTGTGCACTGTTATTTGAGGAAAAGCTATGAATTTGCAGTGCCTTGGTGGTTGGTGGTGAATTGCTGGGTTATACACCCTTCAGCATGAATTGACCGTGGGTGAGAAATTTTGCAGTGAGACCAAGGAACTGTGACTATTACAAAGTCCAGCTAGAAGTGAGGTTTGACAGTATGGCCAGGCTGTTCCTCCCACTGCCTCCCAAACTAGAGGATGACTGAGGGCATTCCCTGGCCCTTCAATATGACCGGTGGCACAAAGAGGAAGTCTTGCTACTGGGGTAGCAGGAATCTGAATATCAGTTCTGGAACACATAGGAGAGATGACAAGGGTGCTTTAGGGCTTAAAAGTAGGAAAAGGGATCGGGTAAAATGAATCAGAGAGAGAGCCTAGAAAATAATGAGGGAGAGATGAGGTACACTGATAGATTAGTGAAAAGGGGAACAGCTAGAGTATTGAGCAGGTGCAGTATGCCTCCAATAGCCAAGTAGGCCTTGGTGGAAGTGGCACAGGCTGCCAGAGCAGAGCTCCAAGACTTGCCCAAGCACACACCGGGAGTGAGCAACAGACTGGAATCTGCTGGCCCCACCTAGCCACTCCTGTCCTCTTCTGTCTTTAGCTGACTGAAGTCAGCTAAACCTTAACAGGTGCCTCTCCGGCCTGGGCTAGTCTGGGGGGAGAAATGGACTTTTGCTTTCCGGAGCTGTCTGAGTTATAATGGCTGACCTCACCCGCTTTGGTAACAAAACTGTCTCCAACCGAGCCGGCCTGCGAGGAAGCTTACTAGCGACCGCAGTTGTCAGGCGTGTGAGGCTCTTTGGCAGTCAGGGCTGGACGGAGCAGCCAGGCAGGGTGGCGCCCGGCAAACGGAGATTTGAGCCGCTGGTGGGCGGGGAACAGCCATTGTGACCTGCCGGGTCTCCCCCCCCCCCCCCCCCCCCCAGCACTGTGATGCTGCAGGGCAGCTGCCTGCCCGGCGAGTGCGTCCCCAGCCCCCCTCCCGCCTAGTGTCACAACAGCGGAGGCAGCGGTACTGGAGCACTTGGGGCGGGCAGGCCCAGCGGGGAGGCGAGCGGGCGAGGAGAGCGGCCGCTATGGTGAGCCTAATCGGGGCGGGCGCCGGGGCCCGGGGTCTGGGGGCACCTGCCTAGACCGGGGGGCAGACAGATCCTGCGTTTTGAATTCGCAGAGCTGGAAGCCTCCTGGGGGGAGTCAGCTCAGGGTCGAAGGGTCCGCGCCGTTGGGCAGAGGTCACCTGGTGCCAGTACCTTTTGTCAATGAGGAAAATAGACCAGGAAGAGAGATTTGCGCACGCAGGTGAGGGAACCCGGGCTGAGCGAGTGAGATTCTGAGTGATCCTCAGTGAGCAGCTTGCGGACCCCAGTCGGAAGAAAAGGGAAACTTCAGTGTTCCGGAAAGGTGATCTGGGCTGGGGCTGGGGCTGGGGAGTGGTAAGGTAAGGTCCCCAAATGTGACAGAGGACCCAGGACTTCACAGTCTTCTCCCAGCCTCCTTTCCGGGGTCGTTCTCTGCTTCCCCGGGACCATCTGCTTGGGTTTGCGGCCCCCACAGCTCCAGCGCGGCTAGTAGCTTCCCGGGTACCTGGCGCTGGTGCCAACTCCCCTGCTTGACACCCCCCCCCCCCCCCCGGCCCCCGAGGCCAGGGGACCTCCAACTTCTGGTTGTGTTTCTAACTCTGGCTTAAGGGTCTCTGAGAGGCTCCTCCTCCCCCCATCTCTGTTCCTAGAGCAGATCTTATTTGCCGGAGAGGCCCCTTCCCCCTAGCTTGCAGTACCACTTTACAGAGTCTCCTCCTCCTGTCCCCCGTACCACCCGGGGGAAGGGGACTAAAATACCCCTCCCAGAACGCTTGGAAACCCAGGAATCTTCCAGAGTCCTGACATTTCAGCAGTGGGGAGGGCAGTTGGAAAGGTTGGTGGAGGGTGGGGGCAGAACAGCCTATCTCAACAGCCAAGGTCAGGTTCTCTGGCACTCCTTGCTCCAGGTGTCAGTGATAGAACAGGCGGGGCAAAAGCCCTCTTCTCCCGACTACTGATATTTCAGAAAGTCCTTGGACCTCTGGCTGAGCCCTAGCTGTGCTTCTGGCTCCAGGTCTGTCCAGTACCCTCCCTCTCCAAGCATACTCTCAGGCACACCTGGGAGCTTGAAGCATTTGGGGGAGTGGCCAGAGGAACCGATTTCTGCCTGATGCTCTGGGTGTGGAAAGAGCCAAGATGAGGGTTCAGAAGTTTGGCTCCTGGCTCTGCAGCTAATTGTGTGACTTAAAAAGGGTCATGTAACCTCTCTGGACTGGTTTTTCTTATCTACTAAGTGAAGGGGGGTTGGGTTATAGTTCAACTTTCCGGGGCTCTAGATAGATTTTATTTTTTAAAACTTTTTCTTATAAAGAATTTCAAGCATGTACAGAAGGAGAGTTAGTGGCATGAAAGTCATGTATGTGTCATCCGATTTCAACAATTGCCAATTTCTGACCAGCTTCCTCTCATTTCTTCCCCACTCCATTATTTGATGCAAATCCTAGGCTGCATACTCAGGAACTGATGTTTGGTATTTATTGTATCTAGTGTGTAGCTAGTACTTTATAGTGTTCAAAGGGTCTTCTGTTGCATGTAGTAATTTTTATCTGAATGTCATACTGACTCTCAGAGTGGAGCCTAAAGGAAGCTTACAGCAGGGAAACCAAGAGTCATAATCCAGCCCTCTGAGCAAACCTCAGTGTGTTCAATAGTTAGGATTCAGAAAATATCTGGTAAATCAAACACTGAAACAGAAAAGTCTTACCTTAAATGTGCTTAAGAATTTAGAAATGTGCCTAAAAATTTCAAAAACCCATGGTTTAATATTTTGGAAAGGAAGTATCTTTTATTTATTATGAAACACTGAATTGTATGTAGTAAGTTCTACTTAGAAAACTTATTTATGTGCCCAGTACTGCCTTGAGGGGCAAACATCTTTTATTGAACATTTCCCATTCACAGAACCTTTGACTTAGTCCTAAGAGCCTAGAGTGATACAGCTATAAGCCTTGCCCTCAACAATCCATCCCTCTGAAGTGACTGTACTTCCTCCTGCAGCATGTTGTTACAGACAGTTGGCCCTTGTGTTCCGTGTTCCCCCACAGGGATTGGGGGAGGTTTCCCTGGTGTTAAGGAGAATTCGATTGGCATTTCTGAGGTCCTGGATAAGAAATACCTAACTAATCCTTATGCATATTCTAAAATGCATTCCTCTGGTTCCTAGGCAGATGAGCATTTTTCTGTATGAATTTCCCCCCCTTCTCTGCAGTCACCCACTACACCATACCACCAATTTCCTTTAGCATTTCAATCCTGGAGCCTAAAGTCAAGGCTGGTAAGAAGCTGAGTAGGAACTTGAACTGACAACCTCTTCCTTCCAAAGCCTCTGTTCTTAACTACAGGACAGTACCAGATCAGCAGGCTGATCCTATAACTGAGCATTCTTGTCTGCTCCCAATGTCCTTCTGGTAAGCAACTCTCCTGGGTACTGAGACTCAGGCACCTTTTTTGGGAAGTGATATGGAGAGCACTGGCCAAGTGCCCCAAGCCAAGCCCACGTCAGAGATACCAGGGCACAGAGAACATTTCTGGCGTTTATGGGGAGGTGAGGATATCTGTAACACAGCCTCTTTAAAATCTATTTCTTTTGGATTGGTAGCACTAGTTCAGATGGGGATTGGCATCAAATGGCACCAGAGATCCTATCTCCCTTCCTTCTGTGTGTGAAGGAAGAGTGTTCCGGGGGCAAGGATGACACTGCTGTGTCTGCAGTCCTTTGACAGTCTGCCCAGTGCAGGAGGCATGACAGCTTTGCAGGGTCAGTGCATACATTCTGATCCGAGAGCACTGTGCAGGGTCCTCAAGGGGCTAGAGGTCACTGCCACATCTTCCCTTCCCATCACTAAGTGTTGGGTTCTCAGAGGTTCCCCTCTGAGCAGGGGAACCTTGATCAACAGCGTTTCCCTTGGTTAACAGCGCAATGGCTGGGGGCAAATCTGCTGGGTAACTGAGAAAGAGCTGGTGAGTTTTGATGGGGACCTTCCTGATTCAGGTCTGGCCCTTGCAGAGCTGGGGGACTACAGTAGGGGTGTTAATGCCAGTGCTGAATGTCCTTTCTGAAGGCGCTCCTGAGTGACCATGAAAGTGAAAAATAATTTTTGAGGAGCAAAGAATAATGAATAGGGATGGGTGGGGGGATGTTCTCAGCGTGAGGAAGTGGATCAACACTGTTTTTCCACCGTGATGGCCCTGTCTGTGACCTTTGTGGCTGGCATTTTGCCTGTCTCCCTGTTAGAATTTCTTCCAGACAATGAGCTGGAGAAGAAAATGGGAGAGTGAAGATCTCATCAGATGAAAATACTTGACTTAGATGCTATAACTAGTACTGAAACAGTATTTTTACACTTTGTGTTTCTGCATGGGTACAAACTGATGAGATCTTTACTAATTATATACTGAACTGATCTTCTGTATATAAAGATAATTGGAAATGAAAAAAAAAAACCTGGTGTTAAATTGGAAATGGCATAGAAAATTAATTAATTTTAAAAAAAAATAATATGTAGGATCTCTGTCTTTAATGTGCTGTGCACTCTTATTTAATGCTATAACTAGTACTCCAACAGTATTTTTTTCACTATGTGTTGCTATATGGCGGCAAACTGTTGAAATCTTTACCTAATATATACTGAACTGATCTTCTGTATATAAAGAGAATTGAAAATAATTCTTGATGTGATTGGAAGGGGAGAGGGAGCAGGAAAGGGGAGGGTTGTGGGTGGGAGGGAAGTTTTGGGAGGAGGGAAGCCATTGTAACCCATAAGCTGTACTTTGGAAATTTATATTCATTAAATAAAAGTTTAATAATAAAAAATAAATAAATAAATTTAAAATAATTAAAAAAAAAAAAAGAAAATGGGAGAGTGGAGTGGGCACAGAGTACATTCCTCCTTTACTGTCTTTCCTGCATTTGCCCACAGTGTCGGTTAAAGCCCAAGGAACTTTTCTTTCTTTTTTTAAAGATTTATTTTATTTTACTTACTTTAGGGAAAAACACAAAAAGAGAACTTCTATTGCGGGTTCACTCCCCAAATGGCAGCATCCCCTGGCCAAAACTAGGAGCCTGGAAATCCATTGGGTCTCCCACGCGGGTAGCAGGGGCCCAAGTACTTGGACATTCTCCACTGCTTTCCCAGCTACATTAATGGGGAGGTGGATTGGAAGCAGAGCAGCCAGAACTCAAGCTCTGATAATGGGATGCTGTGTTCCAGGTGGCGACTTAACCTGCTATGTTACAATGCCCCCATGCCCCATGACCCAGGAACTTTTGACATCACAGGGTCCCTTGTGCTGATGTTACCAAACCCCCCTGCAGTTTCCTAATGTTGGTCTCATGTCAGCCTGAGCAATCTGAGCCCCTCTCCTGAGCCACCTTCACTTCACTAATGTTAATTTAGGTCAACTCTTTGCTCTTGCTGTTTCTGGCTTGCTGTCTATTCTTTGTTCTGAGATTCCAAATATGCTCTAATTGAAGGCTTCAGAGCAGTGATAATTCAATCTTTGATGAATCACATTTGTTCTTGCTTTAATTATCCCTCCCTAAGACTGGATCCATGTTCCACTTGCTATCCCTGACCTAGGTCCTAAAATATATGTGATTTATTATTCTAGCCGGACAACTAGAAATAATTCTGTGTAATAATATGCTTTCTGCAAACAACTATGTGGCATTTGGATGCATGGATGATCAGGGGAGTGTAGATGGGTCTCAGGTTTTCACATGGCATGCACTGCTGGCCTGTGTGCATTCCCTTTACAGATAATATGACAGTTTGACTGTTTTGTGATATTTAGAAATGATTCAGAGCCTTCTTGTGCTCAGAATAATAATTACCTGATCTTAGCCCTCTGAGAATAAAGCAAAAGGAAATGGCTAATATTAAAATGAAAAGAATGTGATTGAAATAAGGAAGGGTCTTGCCATGGAATCATAAAAGGAAGGGCTGAAAAGTTCTAGAATTCCAGTTACTTCTTCAGTTTCCTGACCTCCTTAATGGAGAGTGAGCTTTGGAGAGCAAGGGTCCCCTGTTTTACTAACTGAATCCCCTGTTCCTGAGCACAGTGCTTGAATGTAGCAAGTACTCAATAAAGGTAGACTTGACTAGAATGAAAAACCTCCCTGAAGGGGCTTGCGGTCCATTTAACAAGAAGAGTGGCAGTGCATACGAAGGTTACAGGAAAAGAACACCTAGCTTGGGTTCTTGAGGTGGACTTAGGAGCAGTGTGAAAGAGGCAGGAAACTTGAGGGCATCTGGAATATGGTGAGATGAATTCAATGATAGAGATGGAGGGCCCTGGGGGAGCACATCGCTGGGGCCCTGTGCTGTTATGTTTTGGACTTCCTGGAGGGAGTGACATTTCACTTGAAACCTGAAGGGATGAGTAGGAGTTCGCCCAGTGCTGTTCAGTGCCTTCTTGCACATAACCCCCACAAGAAGTATTTGTTGTAGGAATGAACAGAGTGGGTAACTTTTGTAGTCTTCTCAGTACTAGATCTGTGTGAACAGGGTATCATCCTTTTTTGAGGAAAGGAACTTCTAGGTCTCTCCATCTCCTTTAATTTCACTCTGGATTTTTGGGCAGAGGGGCTCCAGTAGCACACCAGGAAGCCTTCCTGCCTGTCAGGGACCAAGCACAATGGAATTTCTCTGAGCTGTACAAACCCAGATTCAAAATAGAAACAAGAGAGAGAGAGAGAAATAGTGTGTGAGTGAAGGAATGAGCTCCGATCAGCTGAAGAAAGGAGTCTGAAATATGAGTTTGGAGCAAACATCTGACTTAAATAGCCACAGATGACCCTTGTCCCCACCCCCAGCTGTACACACTGTCCCTGGGAAACAGACTGTTGAGTCTGTCAAGGAAGTGTGGCCCATTTTCCAAGAAGCCACCACAAACTTTCTCAATTCTCTGCTCTGGAGATTTTTTCCTTTGGAGTTTTGCTAAATAAGGGGCCATATTATTAAAAAAACCATGTGGATTTCAGAATTTTTGGGGGCACCAAAATAAATTTAAAAAAATGTTATTTATTTGAAAGGGAAAGAAAGAGATAGAGATATAGACAGATAGAGATCTTCGATCTACTTGTTTACTCCTCAAATACTCACAGCGGCTAGGGCTGGGTCGGGCAAAAGCCAAGAGCCCAGAACTCAATCAAGCCCAGAACTCCCATATGGTGGCAGGGACTCAAGTACTTTGGCCATTGCTTTCTGTCTCCAAAGTTGTCATTAGCAACAAACTACAGTCTGAAGTAGAGCTGGGACTCGAACCCAGACACTCCACTATGGGATGTGAATGTCCCAAGTTGCAGCCTGCTTCTGTTTTTCTCTGAACTTTTTGAAGTCTCCATGTGTATACCTGGTATTGCTCTCACTATCAGGCTTGCACTGATGTAGATGTAAGCTACACCCCAGTGCCTTGAATGTTCAGAGTGAAAGTGAGGCAGGAGGTTGTGTGGTGTAAAGGAAAGAACCCAAGCTGGAGTCAGAAGGCCTGGGTTCTAGTTCAGGCTCTTTTGCTGCAAAGCTGTGAAATACCGAATCTGTCCCTTTACCTCTCTGAACTTCAGCTTTTCATCTGTAAAATAATGGAGAAAGAATCATACTAGGTTATTCAAGAGGCCAGTCCAGCTCTGGTATCTTGAATGTTCTGAGCTAGTTATGACAGATGGATGGCCTTTCCTGGGCTTCAGAACTGGCCCCCAAGAGCATCAGCACTGAGTCTGCTCTGTGCTGCTTGTCTGTGTAGAGCTGGCAGGCAGAGACGGGGCTAGTGACCAAGCAGAGTGGCTGGAGTAGGTTAGCTCAGTGCCTGAGCTGGGGGAAGTCCATGGAAGAGCTTTGGATAACTTTGTGTGCCCTGAAGGAGCAGTTGTGAGAGGCCCGGCAGAGTGCTGAGAATGTATGCACATCAAAGAACTCTGAACACTCATCTACCTTCAAATTTTACCTCTGATTTTTTTTTTCATGTAACTTTAATTAGTTTGAATGGCACACACACACACACACACACAAAGGATTTTCACCCATTGGTTCACTCCCCAGATACCCACAACAGATACCCTGCTGCCTCCCAGGGTGTGTATTAGCAGGAAGCTGGAATCAGGAGTGGAGCCAGGACTTGAACCCAGACTCTGCAATATTGGAGAGTCATCTCTCATTTGTTGTTTCATTCATCCAATACCTGCAATGGCTAGAGCTGCACCATGCTGAAATCAGGAGCCAGGAACTCAGTC
The DNA here is from genome assembly GCF_033115175.1 of Lepus europaeus. Classification (NCBI taxonomy): domain Eukaryota; kingdom Metazoa; phylum Chordata; class Mammalia; order Lagomorpha; family Leporidae; genus Lepus; species Lepus europaeus. Next base: position 85,738,745 of record NC_084832.1, read on the forward strand.
TGGGTCTCTCATGTGGGTGGGTAGGGGTCCAACTACTTGAGTCATCATTGCAACAGGTAGAATTGGAAGCAGAGCTGGTACTTGAAAATTACTCTGATATGGGATGCAAGTATTCTAAGTAATGTCTTGCTGGGCCAAATGACCACTCCCTTAAATTAACTTTAGTTATTTATGTTAAAAAGATTTATTTATTTATTTGAAAAGCAGAGTTATGGAGAAAGAGGGAGAGACAGAGACACACACACACACACACAGAGAAGTATCTTCTGCTGGTTCAATCCCCAAATGGCTGCAATGACTTGGGCTAGGCAGGCCAAAACCTGGAGCCCAGAACTTCTTCTAAGTCTCCCATTTGGGTGCAGGGCCCTAAGCACTTGAGCTATCTTCCACTGCTTTCCCAGGTGCATTAGCAGGGAACTGGATCAGAGGTGGAGCATTGGGGTCTTGAACCAGCCTCCATATGGGATGCTGGCATCATAGGTGGTGGCTTTACCCACTACCTCACAATGCTGGCCCCCATTCAATGAACTTTAAAATCCTGTTTTCCCTCTCAAATGATTATATGAAATGGAGCAGGGAGAACCCATACCATCTCATAATAAGGCAGCTAAGTGAATGATGACCCTACTCCTACTTTTCTGTTTCCTTTTTTAATTTTTAGTAGGATGTACTATTATACCACTAAAAGTGGTATGATGCCACCCTTATAGCTATCATCTGGACACACTAAGAATTATTTTTTCCTATTTTTACTTTACTTCCTGTCTTTGTTAAAGTATTTTAAAGTGCATACATCATGACATTTTATGCCTTAATTTTTCAGCTACAACACTAGCAAACAAGGATATTTTCATAGTTATCCACATTTTTCTTACCATGCCTAATAAAATTCATCAATTTGTCCCCCAAATATTTTGATTTGGTCAAGGCAGAATTCTAAATTCACATACTATACATGGTTGTTACACTTCTTAAATTTTCTTTTGATATGGAATAGTCTCCTTCACCACCTTTACTTTTCATGAATTAAAAAAGCTGGATGAGGCTGGCGCCGCGGCTCACTAGGCTAATCCTCCGCCTTGTGGCGCTGGCACCCAGGGTTCTAGTCCCGGTTGGGGCACCGATCCTGTCCCGGTTGCCCCTCTTCCAGGCCAGCTCTCTGCTGTGGCCAGGGAGTGCAGTGGAGGATGGCCCAAGTGCTTGGGCCCTGCACCCCATGGGAGACCAGGAGTAGCACCTGGCTCCTGCCATCGGATCAGCGTGGTGCGCCGGCTGCAGCGCGCCTACCGCGGCGGCCATTGGAGGGTGAACCAACGGCAAAAAGGAAGACCTTTCTCTCTGTCTCTCTCTCACTGTCCACTCTGCCTGTCAAAAAAAAAAAAAAAAAAAAAAAAAAAAAAAAAAAAAAAAAAAGCTGGATGAAGTTTCCCTGTAGAATGTTCCATCTTCTGGATTTATTTTGTTTCCTCATGTGACTTGACTTGTCTCTTTGATCTGTATGTTTCCTGTGACGAAGAAGCTAAATCTACAAGTTTAGTAGATTAAGGCTGATTTTTTTTTTTTTTTTTGAGAGATGGATGGAAAGAGACCCCATTTGCTGGTTTACTTTCCAAATGCCTGCAGTGATGGGTGCTGGGCTGGGACTGGGCCAGGAGCCAGGAACTAAGATCAGGTCTCTGACCTGGGTGGGAAAAACCCAACTCCTTGAGCCATCATCACTGCTGCCCTGGGTGTGCATTAGCAGGAAGCCAGAACCTGGAATCAATCTCAGATACTCCAGTGTAGGATGAAGGTGTCTAACTGCTAGGCTAAGTACCCACTCCAAGGCTGAGTATTTTTGACAAGAATTCCTTATGGGTGGTGTTCTACATGTTCTATTGCCCTTAATGTCTGGTTGGGTCACTATTAGTGGTGGTTAAGATGGATCAGTGTTAGGCTGCTGACCCTTGTCACCAGTCACCTTGTGACTGGAAGTAACAATGATTCTTTGGCTCTATGTAAATGTCTAGTTCCCCATCAGCCTTTCACCTAATGGTGTTGATATCTGTGTTCAAATCACTTTTGTGGTTGGAAACTGTATTTCATAATCTGTCATTACTTCAACATTGGTGAGCATTCTTCTGCTAAGAAAAAGGAAATTTCTGGGGCCTGTGTTGTGTGGCATAGCAGGTGCTGGCACCAGTTCTTGTCCTGGCTGCTTCACTTCTGATCCAGCTCCCTGTTAATATACCTGGGAAATCAGCAGAGGATGGCCCAAGAGATTGGGCCTCTGCACCCGTGTGGGAGACCTGGAAGAAGCTCTTGGACCCTGGCTTCAGCTTGGCCCAGCCCCAGCTACTGCAACCATGTTAGGAGTGAACCAGTGGATAGAAGATCTGTCTCTCTGTCTCTGTAATTCTGCCTTTCAAGTAAATAAGTAAGTCTTTTAAAAAAAGAAAAAGAAAAGGAAATTTTCCTAATTATCAGGGCTCTTTGGGTAGGGACAATGAGTTTTTCTCTGAGATTTTTCCTTTTTAATAACGGTAAGGAGTTGTGAATTTTTTATATACGTCCTATTTCAATTAAATACTGTCATTACTCTTTTTGGTGCTTGGATTATCTTGTCTCTGGCAGTGGCTTGGACTTTATCCCAGCCTTGGTTAGCTTCTGTGATTTCTGGTACTCTAAGATGTTCCTGGCTCATCTTGTGTTTTCTTTGTATCAGGCCTAGAAGCCCACATTTCTCCAAGGAACTTTGGCTCCTATTAGTGGGAAATGGCATTGAGAGAACTTCCTTTTATCTTGATTGGTATAGCTATTTTTGACTTTTGGGAACACCTGTGAACCTGTCAGTCATTTCTGGGTCTATGTTATACTTGTCTATTTTATACAAATTTTGTTTTATTCCTAAGAGGGGTGTATGTGTGTATGTGTGTGGGGGGTGAGAGTGGGAGAGGGAGGGAGAACTTGATTTAGTCTGTGAAGATTGACAAATTTGTTAGTATGAGACTAAAAAGGTCATCAAAAGAGGCTGAAAACATTGCCATCACTGGCAGTTTCAGGTCCCCAAGGCTCTTTGCCCTTTCTCCTATGATATTTGATTTTCCCAAAATATCACTACATCCTCTATGGAAAGAACCAGAGTGCTCCAGAAGGGGGCTCCGACGGTCAGATTGGAGACACAGCAGCACTGTAGATAGGGCTAGGGGGATAGTTGGGATATGGTGGTGATGAGGGGGCACAAGGTTCAGAAAGTTGAAGGTCAGGACCACAGAGGAGACTGTCACCTAGACGGAGAACATATAAGATCAGGCTCTTTTCAGGCCCCTTAACATCCCCTCAGTTTCAGACACATCCCTAGGAAGCCACAGTTGCTTGCTAAATTTGAGGCTGTGTCCTGGGTTGAAGATGTGCCAATGTGGGCTGGTTTCTGCGTGAACACTGCTCCTCTTAAGCTTGAATTTGGTCCTCTGATGGAGGCAGAGCAGAGACCCTATGATAAAGGACAAAGGAATGGGGGCCTGAGATCTAACCTTTCCCATACATACTTCTTTCAGGCGGAGACAAAAGTGTGCAAGGTGATGTCATAATGAAAATGATATTGGTAAAGGCAACAGGAACAATCATGGTTAACTTATGATTTTCAGATAAGAGAAGGCTGAGTAACTCAGCCAGGGTCACACACACATCCTAGCAAGTAAGAAGTAATTTGAGAAGGTGAGATTTGAACCCTGGGTAAGCAGCTTTGTGAGGGAAGCCTTTCTCTGGACACTCAGGGAGCACCCTTCCTCCCGCCCCCACCAGACTGTGCAGGCCTGTGTTACATACTGGCTGCTGTAGAGACCTGTGGTCCATCTTTCCCAAAGGTAAAAGCTGTGTGTCACTCAGACCTAGCACAGAGACAGGTGTAAGAGTAGTCCTGACAACTCTGGCTCTTAGAAATGTTGCTCAGTGAGCTGCTCTGCTCGTCATGCCCAGAAGATCCTCCAAGTTTCCAGAAATTCTGTACTTTGAGGTGGACTCTGCTTGTTTCCATGCCCAGCCATGTTCTCTGGAGGCTCTGCTGCTGGCTTGTGTTACCTGGAGATGGAAAATGCCAGGTCAGGTCATGGATAAGAATAGAAACCCACAGACCAGCACATGCTTCCCTGCTGGGCTCTGGCCAGGCATCATAGGCATGGAGCCACCTTATGTGGGTCAGTTCCCTGCTGCAGCCAGGGTGTGGGTGTGGGTGATGCGTCCATCTTCCAGCAAAACATCATGTGGGTTTCTATTCTCTCTCTCTCTCTCTTTTTCTGTCTCTCTCTCACACACACAGACACACCCTTCCCCTCATCTTAAACTCTCAATACTAGGACCAATCAGGTAATTGTGCTTCATAGAGAACACTCTAAAAGTTAGTTGTATTTAACACATGGCCTGACACAGGCAAGGGAGCAGGTTAGATTTTCCAATTTCTTAGCATTCAAGAAGGGCCTGATCCTAACCCACCAGCCATTTCCTGGATGGTGTTTCAATCCTTTCTTATTTCTACTTTGTAACGATAGCACTAATGACACCCATGATACAGACTTCCAGAACATGTTTGGCCCACAAGTGTTCATCTCTTCCATGATGTTCCGACTCTGTGTATGCGTGATGTCTTTGGAAGTCAGGGTTTAGGAACACATGTATATGCTGCCACTGCATGTGCTAGTTCAAGGATTTTCCTGCTGTTATCATTTGTTCTTCCTTTGGCTTTCTTCATCAGTACAGGAGCCTTATGGTTTGGAATTAGGCCCTTATTTCATTATGTCATCTCCACATATGCCCTCTTTTTTTTAAAGATTTATTTATTTTGACAAGGAGAGAGAGAGAGAGAAAGAGAGAGAGAACATTCCACCTCCTGGTTCACTCTGCAGATGGTTGCAATGGCCAGATCTGGGCCAGGTGGAAAGCAGGAGCTGGGAGCTTCATCCAGGGCTCCCATGTGGGTGGCAGGATCCCCAACACTTGAGCCATCTTCTGCATTGTATTGTAAATGGAGCAGCCAGGACACAAACCAGTCCATGTGGGCTGCCAGCATGGCAGGCAGTGGCTTTACCTGCAATACCACATGCTGGTCCCTGCCCTCTTTTTTTTTTTTTTTTTTTTTCATTTTCCTGTAAAAAAGATTAACCCTGGAAAGTGACCTCCAGAAAAAAAAAACACAAAACAGCTGTCTTCTTTGGAACCAAGTTTTGGTCTAGGTGTAGTGGTGCCCAGCAATTGAAACTTCAGATACCATCATGTTACAAGGACGCCTGGCTGGAGGAATGGCTTTCTTGTAAGTTGAATGCCTAGTTCTCAGATGTGGTCCTTCAGTCCATTGCCAGGGGCCTAGGGCTCTCTAACCTTGGTGCTATTCTCCTCCACAGAGGGAATGCATATCAGTCCACGTGGGCCAAGCAGGAGTTCAGATTGGTAATGCCTGCTGGGAGCTCTTCTGCCTAGAGCATGGCATCCAGGCAGATGGCACCTTTGGCACTCAGGCCAGCAAGATCAACGATGATGACTCCTTCACCACCTTTTTCAGTGAGACTGGCAATGGGAAGCATGTACCCCGGGCTGTCATGGTAGATCTGGAGCCAACTGTGGTAGGTGAGTATGGACTGAGATCTCTGCAGAAAATAACTTGGCACTGGAGGCCTTGGCCTGCAGTAACTAAGGAGGCAGCATCTTCAATGAACGATAGGGTGACTTAGCTAGAGCCCAGCAGTACGCATGAGTGCTGCCAGCTCCTTGGGTCTCCACTGTCTTGGGGAATCTTATAATAGGGAACAAGGGTCTGAACTAATCTTTGTAAAATAAAATGCCCTCTATTTAAATCCCTTATGCCTACTAAAAGACTGAAATAGAAGATTGTTAGTAAATACTAAGAAAAATAAAAACCAAATTATTTGGGAAATTGTAAGAAGCCCCCAAATAAGACAGTTTCCCAAAGCATAGGCTTCTGATTCTGTAATAATTTCAGACTGTCCTTACAGGTCTGGTATTACCTTTGAAGTATCTTATTTACAAAATTATATAACAGCAGGTGCATTCGTTCACAACCAGGGGTTGCTATAGTTCTAGAATGAACTTCGTTCAGATTTAGGGAAACAAAGAGGAGTTCCTACTTGTTGTATCTTGCTGCTCAGTAGTGCCACTTCCTCTCAGTCAGCTTCAAAGCTGGGTCCTCTAGCAGTGGGTAGACAAATTCCACAGAGATGTCTGGGCAAAAATCTGTGAGGCCTGATCACTGATTTCTAGGGGCAAAAGACCACACACAGGTATTCCACCCCCTGGATACTTTGTACAGAAGCAAAAAATTCAGGTGGCCTTCCCAGGCCACTGCACAGATGGCTGAGTTCTCTGGACAAGGGGGAGTACAGGAATCATGAAATAGAGGGAAGATGGAGATAGGGCTGATTAAATTCAGCCTTCCCTGTGTCCACTTTGTGGGGCGCTTTGGAGGTTAGAACTCCCTTGAAAACCTCTCTAGGGCTCCTGAAGACCTGAGCATAGCTATGCTTAAAAGTTATGCTGGGATTCACTCGGTGTTTGACATATATTATTGTTGCCTTGAGATGTCGGTGAAGGAAGTGACAGTTCCTGGTAGGGCCAAGGATCTGGGCAGGTCACCCTGAATCTTTCTCTGTGTCCCTAGAACATTTTAATGCAAGTAAAATTATCAATTATTGGCATAAAGTATAACTTTGTAGCATGAGAGAAAAAACAAATGGTAGCCAATGAGGGGGTCAAGGTGGAAGGAGAGACTATCATTTGTTGTTGGGTAAGCTTTGTAAACCCAAGGCATTTTAAAGTTCTAGCTAGCAGAGCAGTTGGCTTCTCATTGCCTGCTTGAATCCCAGCCTCTGTCTCTGTTGGTGGAATTTTCTTAGCCTTTTGCCAGTTTCTCATAGGGTTGTCTGGTTTCACTTCATTATAGTTTCACACTCAGGGACAACAGAGGAGTATCATGTGGTATGCTAACCAGGAGGGCTTCTCCCTGGAAACCAGGTGGTAAGATTTAAGGGTCCCTCCTCTCCTGGCAGATGAGGTTCGGGCAGGAACCTACCGTCAGCTCTTCCATCCTGAGCAGCTGATCACAGGAAAGGAGGATGCAGCTAACAACTATGCCCGGGGTCACTATACAGTGGGCAAGGAGAGCATCGATCTGGTGCTGGACCGCATACGGAAGCTGGTAAGCATTGACCAGGACACAGGCTTGGTGAACACATGTATTCATACCTCTGCTTTTAAAACATTTTTCTTTTCATTTTATTTGAAAGGCAGACAGAGAAAGATATACAGACAGAAATCTTCCATCTACTGGTTCACTCCTCAAGTGCCTGCAACAGCTGAGGCTGAGCCAGCCTGAAGCCAGGAGCTTGAAATTTAATCTGTGTTTCACCACTTGGATGGCAGGGACCCAAGTACCTCAGCCATCACCTGCTGCCTCCTAGGGTGTACATTAAGAGGAAGCTGGAATTAGGAGGGGAGCTGGGACTTGAACTCAGGTACTCCTGATGGAATGAGATGAGATGTTAGGCATCTCAAGAGGTGTCTCTGTCTCTCTATCTTTCAAATAAAATGAACATAAAAGTAAAAAATGGTAACTATAACTATACCTTGAATGCCATAAACATACATGGCTATAAAATTTCAGTAGATAATAAAAATTGTTTAGACCCTTTAGGTTTCCTGACTCCATTTTTAATTTTGAAATTGGTACCTTGGGGGCAGGCGCTGTGGCATAGTAAAGCCACTGCCTGTAGTGCCGGCATCCCATATGGGGGCCAATTTGAGTCCTGGCTGCTCCACTTCCAATCCAGCTCTCTTCTATGGCCTGGGAAAGCAGTAGATGATGGCCCAAGTCCTTGGACCCCTGTACCTGCATGGGAGACCTGGAAGAAGCTCTTGGCTCCTGGCTTTGGATCAGCACAGCTCTGACCATTATGGCCATCTTAGGGGAATGAACCCGCAGATGGAAGACCTCTCTGTCTCTTTGACTTTCAAAGAAATAAGTAAATCTTTAAAAAAAGAAAGAAAAGAAATTGGTACCACTAGTCAGCTACCAATTTTAGTATATGTGCTGCCGAAGTGAGCACTGAGTCACCTTCCAAAGTTGGGTCCAGAAGTGTAGATCAACATTTCCCACAAAATCGTATGAGAAGAGAAGGGAGGTGGGCCAGTTGGAGCTCTCAAAGGACCAAGTCACTAATCCCTGTGGTTCTGAACCTTTCATTCCTGATGTACCTGGGGGCTTGTGCATGTGTGGTTTGTCACCCTATGTTTTAGCTATTGTTCCCAACATCAAAATAACTGCTTTTGTGTTTCCTTATTCCTTCAGGTGTTAGGATTTCACTCACAAAAAGTGTTGAGGGATAGGATAGGGCTCACAGAGTGGGCTTGCCTGGCTTCATAGTTTCTTCTCATGTTCTACTCTTCCCAGACAGATGCTTGCTCTGGCTTGCAAGGCTTCCTGATCTTCCACAGTTTTGGTGGAGGCACTGGCTCTGGCTTTACCTCTCTGCTGATGGAACGTCTCTCCCTTGATTATGGCAAGAAGTCCAAGCTAGAGTTTGCTATCTACCCAGCCCCCCAGGTCTCAACTGCAGTGGTTGAGCCCTACAACTCCATCCTGACCACCCACACTACACTGGAACATTCAGATTGTGCTTTCATGGTGGATAATGAAGCCATTTATGACATCTGCCGCAGGAACCTAGACATTGAGCGCCCTACTTATACCAACCTCAACCGCCTCATCAGCCAGATTGTGTCCTCAATCACTGCCTCTCTCCGCTTTGATGGGGCCCTCAATGTGGACCTCACTGAATTCCAGACCAACTTGGTGCCCTACCCCCGCATCCACTTTCCACTGGTTACCTATGCTCCCATCATCTCTGCTGAGAAAGCATATCATGAACAGCTCTCTGTGGCTGAAATAACCAGCTCCTGCTTTGAGCCCAACAGCCAGATGGTGAAGTGCGACCCAAGACATGGCAAGTACATGGCCTGCTGCATGCTCTACCGGGGGGACGTGGTGCCCAAGGATGTGAACGTCGCTATTGCTGCCATCAAGACAAAGAGGACCATCCAGTTTGTAGACTGGTGCCCCACAGGTTTCAAGGTGAGTAGTGATGCCTTAGGGAAGAGAAGGAAAGGGAAGGGAGATTGCCAAGGATAAGAGAGAATGATATTTTGGACTAAGATACATACAATTGCATAGGAGCTTCAGATTTGTTGCAATGATATGAGGCGAGGGATTTAGGTAACATTAATTTCACTCACCTTTGGTTGAGACACAAATATTGCTGAAGCCATTTTAGAAAATGTTTGAGTTTTGTACTTTTTTTTTTTTTAGAAAACATTTATTTAATGAATACAAATTTCATAGGTATAGCTTTAGGAATATAGCAGTTCCCCCCCTCCATACCCACCCTCCCACCCCCACACCCATCCCACTGCGTACTCCCTCTCCCATGCCATTTTTCATTAAGGTTCATTTTTAATTATCTTTATATACAGAACACCGACTCTATACTAAGTAAATATTTTAATAATTTGTACCCACACACATATGCAAAGTATAGAGTACTGTTTGAGAACAAATTTTACAGTTAATTCTCATAGTACAACTCTTTAAGGACAGAGGTCTTACATGGGAAGTAAGTGCACAATGACTCCTGATGTTTTAACAATTGACACTCTGATTTATGACATCAGTGGTCACCTGAGGCCCATGACATGAGCTGCCAAGAGAGGCCTTTTGAGTCCACAAACTCTGTCAATATCTAGACAGGGCTATAAACAAAGAGGAAGTTTTCTCCTCCCTTCAGAGAAAGGTACCTCCTTCTTTGATGGCCCCTTCTTTCCACTGGGATCTCACTCACAGAGATCCTTCCTATAGATCATTTTTTGCCATGATGTCTTGGCTTCCCATGCCTGAAATGCTGTCATGGGCTTTTCAGCTTGATCCGAATGCCTTAAGGGCTTATTCTTAGGTCAGAGTGCTGTTTAGGGTGTTTGTCATTCTATGAGTCTGCTGTTGTGGACTGTTTCCCATGTTGGAACATTCTCTCCTTTTTAATTCTATCTATTGTTATTACCAGACACTGGTCCTATTTATGTGATTCCTTTGACACTTATTCCTATCTATATGATCAATTACACTTAATATGTTCACTTTAGTATATAAGATGGCTTTAGAACCACTCTACTTAATGGATTTGGAGTCCCATGATGAGTTTTTAGCTTTACCCTTAGGAGTAAGTCCATGGGAATGTGTGCCGAAGTGGAGCTTGGTACTATTTTTAATTGGTTAATCATCTTTGATTTTTTTTTTAAATTGAAGAATAAGTAAATGATTTGGTCCTGGCCTGAATCAGTGCTTTTGTGGTTTCCTTTTCAGCTCAGGCTGCCTGAGGTTGATTTTAGTGGATATTTTATACTTCAGGTACATCATCATTATGTGGTCATTTTAACCTTAGAATTGACCAAATTACTCAAGTTGTGAAAGAAGTATAATTCCCTCCTCTAACAAAATATGTATCTCCCAGTTTTTCTTGAAGAATTAAATATCCTGTAAATCTTCATTTGCAGTAACAATGAAATAATTGTATTATATGATGGGAATCACTGGTGTTTGGAAGTCCTGCCATTTTCCATTATTATTAACCAGGAGTAGGCAGAAACTGAGGAAGTCTAGTGGCCTGTCTCAGGTTGGGTGTTCACAGTCTGGAAAGTACCAGACTTTGAGGATCAGTAGTAGGGGAGATACAGAACAGCTGGGGAAGCCCCTGAGCTCCAAGAGCAGTGAATGTTGAATGTTAGAAGCCACCCTTTGAGTTGGATTGGCAGAGTATGCAGTCTGGCTCTCTGCATGTGAACTACTTGACCACTGTGTCCTGTGTTTCCAAAGCCTTTTGTTAGGTAACTGTCATATCATTCATCATAACTGCCCCCAAGTCATGTCTTTAATAATTCAAAAGTTTACTGAGCACCTGTTATATACCACGGGTGGTTGCAAAAATAGCTGGAAGTAAAGTATTGGCTCTGGTTTGGGATATATGTGTGGGGAGAAGAGAGATTTCTAGGAAAGTAGCCCTACATTAGGATAGGGCTGGGGTCGACTTGGAGACTCTGACATACTACCAGTAAGGAATCCGTTTTCCAGATACCTTTCAGGTCTTTATTGATTGCTCTGGAATATCCCTATAGCTTTCAAACAACCTTTCACCCTTTTGCAGAGAAACCTCTGTAAATTTTCTTACTAAATAGCTAAAGTGGAACTTCAGATGACAATGTAGGAAAAATAGCTTCGAGTTCAGAAACTGATTTCCTCTAAAAAGGAATATATTTCCCATTTAGAGATAAACATGTACTGGACACTACCCACTTAATCTCATTCATTGCTCTCCTTTGTCTACTTACAACTCTCCACCTATATTTTTCTTTCTCATCAGCTCTATTCTCCTATTTTTTCTCCTTTGCAGAGTCTTTAGATCCCCCAGAACTTCCTCTGAATCTTCTGTACTAAACCCCACTTGCTTTTACTTTCTTCAGCGTTCAACTTACCTCCGTGTCTCCAACTTCCCAGTTCTCTCTGTCCATGTTCCACCCAGCGGTCCCAGTCCCATACCATGACCATGTCTTGCTGCTACACCTGGTGACCAATATGCTGCTGCCATGAGTTGTTCTTTGGATGACATATATCTTCCTCTTTCTGGTTCCCAGGTGGGCATCAACTACCAGCCTCCCACAGTGGTGCCAGGAGGGGACCTGGCCAAAGTCCAGAGGGCTGTCTGCATGTTGAGTAACACCACGGCAATTGCAGAGGCTTGGGCCCGCCTTGACCATAAATTCGACCTAATGTATGCCAAGCGGGCCTTTGTACATTGGTATGTTGGAGAGGGGATGGAAGAAGGAGAATTTTCCGAGGCCAGGGAGGATCTGGCTGCCCTGGAGAAGGATTATGAAGAAGTGGGGACTGATTCATTTGAAGAAGAAAATGAAGGGGAGGAATTTTAAATATACAACCTCTCCCTTGGCTGTGTCTCTTTTATTTATGCTGCTCCGCCGAAAGCACATTTATAACTACTCAAGAGTAACACCATTCTCCTGTACCCTTCTGCGGCGAGCCTTGACCAGCAAGGCACAGAATTAAAGGCACGAAGATCCTTCTTCAATCACGGTTTATTGAGACGCCACTCGGTTGTCAATACAGATGTAGGCGGAGAGGCACTAAACACATTTCTTCCACTGCTTATATATCCATCCCCTGTCCCAGTACATAGTCATACATTATCTTAAGTCTAAACCCATCCCCTGTCCCAGTACATAGTTAAACATTATCTTAAGTCTAAACATAGCGAAAGAGCAGTACAATAAACCCATAAAAGCAGGGAGCTTCAGAATAAACAAGCCTTGCTAGAAACTGGCCTTGTTAAACATCAGTGTCTTCACACAGACACTTATCTAAGGCTCCTGGGAGATCGCATAAACAACCTTTTACTCCAGCACGTAGGCATGAAAGCAATCTTTACTTCAGCACGTAGGCACCTTGCCTTACAAGCCTCCCACAGTTCCCCCTTTTTTGTTTTTTACAGCAAATGAGGTCTTATCCCCGATCAGGCCTTCACCTCATGATGTGCTGGCCGATCAAGGGGCGCCTGTGCTCAGGGACACTCCTATTTCGGTGCAATGAGCAAAAGCTCTCGGAGTGCTAAGGCAATATCCCAGATGAAAAGAATTCCTATCAGGTGCAATGGCACTATGGCCCCTGAGTGCAAGGACATTCTTTTAAGCTTCTTTAAACATGCTGAGCCAAACCGCGGGGGAACTGCCTGCCTTAATTGCGGCCATTGCTTGCAGGAGAGCAATTTTTTCGCGCTTGCGGCTCCGTACTAATTGGAAAAGAACAAAAAGAGTACACAACAGCCCTAATAGTAATACAGCTCCGAACAATCCAACCCCCACCCATTCTTTGAACCATTGTAACCCCTGTAATATATAATTAGAAAACCCTTTCAGAGTGACAACAGATGCTCTAGTTTCATTCAGCTGCAAAATCATGATAGTAAGATTTTGCTGAAGTTCCCCAAATTCCATAGACCAGTTCCCTGATAGATAAGACCCAAGTTTTCTTGACTCATTTAGAGAGGCTGGATATGGCGTAACACACATATGGTGCAGTCTCTGAACGCAACCTAGGCTGGTGACTTCAAAAAGATCTTCCATAGCTGCTTGCAGCAAGTCCATGCGTTTAATAGTAGCACCCCTGAAGCCAGATGATCATTTATGCGTTCCTGGACAAATAGAGCATCTGATGATCTTTTTACGACGTCATTAATAGTCTGCACAGTTTGGACAGTGGAAGCCATGGCCACTCCCGCCGTAACAGCTGCTGCGGCAGAGGCGACAATTGCGGTTACAATGGCTATAATCCCAAAGTCCCGTGGCTGTCGAAACAAGACTGCTAGAGGAAATTTCTCTGGGTCAGTCACTACTGGTATAGGAACATAGGTAGGTACATGCATTACTACCATAGTTTTCTGAGTTCCATTCCAACACTGGGTTAAATAGCATGTATCATTTCCTGCACATTCTATTATCGTCCCATTATCTTGTTTATCTGTCAAAAGAAAAATAAAGGGAGGATCGACACAAACATGACTAGACAGGAGGCTCATATTATGCAAAGAATGTGATGTAAGGTTACTGAGTACGTGACTAGTTATGTTATAACTGCCACTAGCATTATAGAGGCTTATATTAATAGAATCAAGCCTTGCCAAAGGGGACAAATTTATACTAGCTCCACGTCTATTTCACAATACCCAGGAGGCTAAAGGATTGCCCGCTTTGGGTTTCTGATATAATTTGAATTTAGGAGAAAATTTATACGGTTCTTGGGTTTCTACACTTTCTGTGCAATCACCAAATCGCGGGGGATAGCTGAATTCCCGAGTGATGCACTTTGGTACAGGTCTAGATATGTTCCATGAAGCACTGGAATTGGTTCCTGTCTGTATTAAAAAAGGGACTGTTATGTTGGCTGTGATCAGGAGTGTAGTGACATTAGTCACGGTGCTATTACCTCCTCCTCCTGTTCCATTTGTGCTCCCTAGAGCAATCTTTGTAAGGGCCTCGAGCAACATTGGGATCGAGAGGTCAGGATTTAGATATTTAAAGGGATCATATATCCAACTAAGGTTATATGAAAGAATCTGTATACAGGGACTCTGCGAGTTCATAGAAAAACACAAGCTATTATAGAGGGTAACATTAGTAGCATTATATCGCATTTGTCGCATATTTTGTGGTGTTTTGCACGGTATTTCTAACTGACAGTCTCTAGTATACAATTGAGGAAACATCTTATCACTAGAGAACACTGGCTTAGGTATTGGCCATGTTCTCGCAATGGCCCACAGGGTCACATTCTTTGATATCGTCATGGGAAATGTCAACCATAGTCCCATCAGTATCCATGTCAGACGTTTCATTATCATGCCTCGTGTTCTCTTGTCGTTCCTCTTCTTTCTTATCTGTCACTCTCCTTGTCAGTCTTTCTGGAATCCAGATCGGGTCTGGTCGTTCCTGCGGAAAAACACAGATTGCTCCCCTGGATCTCTGTATCACAGGATCCGGGCCATACCATTTGTTATCTAGTACATCTTTCCACATGACCTTTTGGCTAGTTTGTACAGGATTTTTTGTATGCCTCATAGCCGCTGATTCATTCTCTGTATTAAAATGTAAGAAATTGAGAGTGTATAATGCAATAGCGAGGCGTTCTCTGGGGGTTGCATGGAGTGCAATTCCCCCTTTTTGTCTTTGCAATGTTTCTTTTAGGGAGCGATTAGCGCGCTCCACAATGCCTTGGCCTTGAGGATTATACGGTAGGCCAGTTTTATGAGCTACTTGCATTTGTGACATAAAGGTAGCGAAGCCTTTTGAAGTATAAGCGGGCCCATTGTCAGTTTTTATGAGGGCAGGCTTTCCCCAAGCTGCCCAAGCCTCCAGACAATGAAGTTTTACCTGTGCTACACGTTCCCCAGACAAGGAAGTGGCATGAATGACACCAGAATATGTGTCCACTGAGACATGTACGTATTTTTGTCTACCGAATTTTGGGATGTGTGTAACATCCATTTGCCATAAGGATAAAGGTTTTAGTCCCCTAGGATTAACACCAGAATGTGGCGGATGGAGGAATATTGCACAATCTGGACAGGCCTTTACAATTTGCCGAGCTTGTTCTCTGGAGATATGAAAGCGCAAGCGTAGCGTATTAGCTGGAACATGATAAGAGGCATGAAAGTTTTTTGCTAGGTCAACAGAAGTCAGAGATACAAAGACACTATTACGGGTTGCAATATCTACCTTGGCATTAGTTTTACTCATAGGTCCAGGGAGGCCAGAATGAGCTCTTATATGGCCAATGAAAAAGGGCATACGTCTAACCAGGATAGCTTGCTGGATTTGTCGAAATATCGGGGCTACCGTGCTATGCGACTGTATATGAGCTACAACTTCTAGTGAACGGACAGCATTTACCACATATTGGGAATCTGAGATAATATTAATGGGTTTATCTGAAAATGTGCGAAATACTGTCAATACCACTAAGTACTCTACCACTTGAGGGGCGTTAGGGCGAAAATAAAGAATCACAGGCTCCGAATCAGTTGTGGCATACGCTCCACGACCAGTCTTGGAACCATCAGTGTAAATAGTTGTCGCAGCGGGAATGGGTTTGCTCTTTGTAAGTTTAGGAAAGTAAACTAAATTTCGCTGCACAAAAGTTAATAATTTGTCCGCTGGCAAGTGATTATTAATTACACCTGAGAAGGCAGTTAGAACAATAGGCCAAACATTAGTGGTACCGGCAAGAGTCTCAATTTGTATCTGAGTATAAGGCACAATCAGCTCATCAGGATGTTTACCAAAATGCATTGTGCAAAACTTGAGACCCAGAAGAGCATAATGAGCTACTAATTTAGGATAATACCGCAACGTTCTTACACCCGCTGAATTACCATGTATCCACCATAAAGGAGCATTTTGCCACACCACTCCAGTAGGTGTAGTGGGCGTAGCAAGAATGCATAGTAGTAATTTTTTAGACGGATCGAACCTACATAGTTGGGCTTTACTAATGGCCTTTTCTACGAGTTGCAAAGCTTTAACGCCCTCAGGAGTAAGTTGACGAGGAGAGGCAATATCTGGATTGCCCTCCAGAATAGAGAACAAAGGCTGCAGGTCGTTTCGGGTCAGCGGTAAATATCCACGTAGCCAATTTATGTCCCCTAGCAGTTTTTGAAAATCATTTAGTGTGCATAGGTTTTGAGTGCTAATGCAGAGCTTCTGTGGCCGAATGGAAGTTGTAGTAATTTTTGCTCCTAAAAATTGCACCACATCAGATTGTTGTATTTTTTCTGGGGCAATAGAAAGACCATATGCGTTAAGGCAGGAGGAAAGCAATGCAAAGGCCTTATCTACTAATTGCTGTGAATGAGCTGTGATAAGAATGTCGTCCATATAATGAATGATACGGACTTGTGAAAACTGTTTTTGCACTGGTGCGATAGCCTGATTAACATATAATTGGTAAAGAGTAGGGCTATTAGCCATGCCTTGAGGCAACACTTTCCATTGATACCTTGCGTCAGGCATTTTATGATTCTCTGAAGGGAGAGTAAAAGCAAATCGCTCTCGATCTAAAGAATGCAAAGGTATGGAAAAGAAACAATCCTTAATGTCTACCACTAGCATAGGCCAGCCCTTTGGAAGGGAAGACAGAAGAGGCAGTCCTCTCTGTACTGGTCCCATCAATTGCATCTGTCTATTGACTGCTCGCAGATCATGCAAAAGCCTCCATTTGTCTGATTTTTTCTTTATGACAAAAATTGGAGTATTCCAGGGCGATACTGAGGGCTCTATATGTTCTAACATCAGCTGCTCTTGCACAAGTTCTCTAGCGGCGGCGAGTTTTTTATGACTGAGGGGCCACTGGGGCACCCACACTGCCTTATTTGTATTCCAGGGAATACGTAATAGTTTTTCCTCAGTGGCCCCTAGGAAAAACCCACGCCTTTGCGGTCTGTTTTTTGAACTAACTCCACCGGTTCTGATATACCCTGAAGATTTTTTCCTAACCCTTTATTGGGCATATATCCTTGTCTTGCCATGATATTTTTGTTAGTCTGCGAATACTCATTAGTCAATATGAGTTTCATCTGGGTTTGTATATCCCTACCCCATAAATTTATAGGTAAATCTACCACAAAGGGACGAAAGGTGCCTTGTTGTTTATCGACTGTCCAGTGGAGTTCCTTAGAACTTATTTCTGGAGCCTGTCGATATCCCAGTCCTACCAAGTCTTGAGAGGCATGCTGCAAAGGCCATCCCTTTGGCCAAAATTGTTTACTCATAACGCTACGATCTGCTCCTGTATCCACTAAGCCTGAAAAATGTTTACCCTCCACCTCTATCTGTAACATTGGTTGGTTATCTAATTCCATGCTTAGACATGCGAGATCAATTTCTGTAGATCCAAAACCAGATGCGCCGCGGGCATGTGACTGGGCGGGGTATTTTTCATGACCTGATTGCAGTATCAGAAGTTGTGCTACGAGATCACCAGGGGAAATGGAAATTATTTCAAAAGGGGAGTAGCACATTACCTTAATAACACCCTCATAGTCAGGATCAATTACTCCTGGTAAAACAATTAACCCTCGTAGCGTTGATGATGATCGTCCAATGATTAATCCTGCGGTATTCTTTTCTAATGGGCCCTGCATGTCTGTATCTATTATCTGTACTTCCATGCTCTGTGTTAATACCAAGCCGGAGGTGGCACGGAGGTCCAGCCCTGCGGAGCCCGCTGTTGCTCTGCGGACTTCGGGGGTGGCTGCATGGAAGGTTCCTGTAGTGCCCCATATGCTTTCGGGCCCTGGGGACGGGGGCCCCGATATCCGTTTTTTGACTCCTTTTCTATCGTCTCGAGGGGTTGTCCGTTAATGTCTTTTACTGACCTACATTCATTAGCCCAATGCTTCCCCTTTTTGCATCTGGGACAAGTGCCAGGTATTTGTCGCACAGGATTGTTATGCTCCTTTTGTTCTTTACAATTTTTCTTAAAATGACCAATTTTCCCACACTTAAAACATGCACCATTATTGTTATTACGTTTTGTTGCAGTTAAAATAGCAGCAGCAAGCCCAGCATTAGTTAATGGTCCCCCAATTTCCCTACATGCCTTTAACCAGGCTTCTAGCCCTTTTCCTTTCCATGGAGTTATGGCTCGTTTGTAATCTTTAGTAGCTTGCTCATATATAAGCTGCTGAATTAAGGGCATTGAACTCTCCACGTCCCCAAAAATTTTTCCCGCTGCTTCCATCATTCTACCCACAAACTCTGAAAAAGGCTCATTGGACCCTTGAATAATTTTTGTTAAATTCCCCGAGACCTCACCTCTTTTGGGTAAAGTCTTCCAAGCCCTGAGATATATGTCATTAATCTGTCTGTATACTTCAAGGGGGTAGCGAGTTTGATCAGCCGCCCATTGTCCTTGTCCTAAAAGCATATCTGTTGTCCAATGCGGCTGACCATCCCGCACATTTTGTCTAGCCTGTGTATGTGCAGCATCGACAACAATGGATCTGTAATCGAGATATTGTCCCGTGCTGAGGCTGCCTCGTGCAATCTCAAACCAATCTGAAGGTGTCATAGCATTAGTGGTTAATCGTCCTAACAAAGTTAAAGTATAGGCGGCATTGGGACCAAATTGGCGAGCGGCCTCCACTAGATCTTTTAACTGTTTATATGGTATAGGCTCATGAAATCGGCGTTGAGTCTGTTGTTCCTCAAATACCGGGAAGGCTGATGCCAATTGGGCCCATGTTTCCCTTTTAATAAAATGGCTGCCTTTACTGTGCATAACATAAGGGGGAGGGCGCACGCTAGCAGCCTGAACTTTATTATCTGTGCCCTGTTCCTTAGTCTCAGTGAAATCATCATCCAAATTTTTTTCATACTGCTCCTCTTCTGCCAATCTAAGATCCTCAAACTCACTTAAGGCGGGGTACAAAGGTGCTGAAGGTTTTTCTTTTTTTGAGCTCAAAATTTTCTTCATTTCCTTGCGAGATCTCTCATCTTTTACCTTGCCTTTTCTTTTGGTATGTTCCCTCTCCTCTGTAATACTTTGTTCCGACCAACTATCCTGCTGGTCAGCTAGTGCTCTTCTCCCTTGTTTGATAATTTCCACATTTTTACCAGTTTGTAAGCAGGAATGTACCAATTTCCAAAACGGAAGGGTTCCTGCCCTAAGCGACCCCTTTTCTTTAGCCTGCTCCAAATCCTTTCCTAATTTTTCCCAACATTTCAAATTAATATTTCCAGTGTAAACAAACCAAGGGGCTTTTCTGTCTATATCTTCTAAAATCGTCTTTATTGTTTTTGTGGAAATTTTTAATCCCCTTTCTTTTAACAATGCTTGTATGGGATCCACGAAATTTTCACTTTTATGACTATTGGTAGTACCCATATCTATAATTCTAAAAGGCACTGTTTCCTTTTACTCTGGGCCGCACACAACTTTAGAACTATAACAGCGAGTATTAAAACAATGATAAGAGAGAAGGCAAAAATGATAATAACCAGGAGAAATTCTTCTAACATACCCTTCCTCGACGTCGACCCGTCTCCCGTGTGAAGTTCTGGACCTTGCCTCTCCAGTCGTGCAATGTTACGCGTCTGGTTCGAGTTCCCGGGTTTCGGCACCACCCTTCTGATTCCTGTCTGTATAGGAGCAAGGTGTTGAAAACAACAAATATGGGGTATGGGACTGGGCCAGAAATGGATGCTGAGCTCTATCAGATCTTCTGCTAAGTGAAAGCAGCTTTGTGTCACATGGGAAAAGAGGGCTACTGTCTCTGGGTGAGGGTGAAGACAAATTACACATGTGAGGAGGCCTCATCAGGAACTAAGTTTTAGATTAAGCTGAATCTACTCCAGGACATAGCCTGCTGTCTGGAGAATGGTAAAACATATGGAGAAAGAAAAGGTCTGGACATTGGGAAGGTTCCAGAGAGAGAGTGGACAGAAGTTTATGGTTTTTCTTTTTTCTTTTCCTCTCCTTTTCTTTCTTTCTTTCTTTTTTTTTAATTAATTTATTTTAGGGGCAGAGTTACAGACAGAGAGAGGGAAACACAGAGCAAGGTCTTCTATCTACTGGTTCATTTCCCAAATGGCCACAATGGCTGGAGCTGGGCTGATCCGAAGCCAGGATCCAGGAGCTTCTTCTGGGTCTCCCACATGGGTACAGGAGCCCAAGTACTTAGGCCATCTTCTGCTGCTTTCCCAGGCCATTAGCAGGGAAGCTGGATCAGAAGTGGAGCAGCCAGGACTTGAACGGGCACCCATATGGGATGCTGGTGTCATAGGTGGAGGCTTTATGTACTGCACCATAGTGCCAGCCCCAGAAGTTCATGTTAATGTGTCTGTGCCATGGCCTTGGCATCATGACATATTACACATTACTTCAAACATTAGAGTACAGATCTATCCCAGGCTCCCCAGTAGATAACTGAAACCAAAGATAGTACTGAACACTATATGAAGGCACTTCAAAGTTTGTAGAAATTGGAATTAAAAGTTATTGTAGTGCAAAAAATTAGAAATCTACATATGTATAGGCATTTTAAAGGCAGATTTATTTTTATTTATTTGAAAAAGTGACAGAAAGAGATCTTCCATCCACTCTGTCACTCCTTAAATGGTCACAATGGCTGGGGCTTTGCCAGACCGAAGCCAGGAGCCAGGAACTCCATCTGCATCTCCCACATAGGTAGCAGGACCCAAGCACTTGGGCCATCTTCCACTGCTTTCCCAGGCACATTAGCAGAGAGCTGGATCAGAAGCTGAGAGGAGCAGCCAGGACTTGAACTGGAACTCCAATATGGGATGCCAGGGTCACAAATAACAATTTAAACTGTTGTGATGCAATACCTGGCCCCTGGGCTTTTTTATAATACTCATTTTTCATAAACTTTTTGAGGACTCCTTGTATGTACAAGTTCAAAATTTTTTTCACACAGAAAAGAATATATTTTTTTTCTTTTTGATTTATTTTATTTATTTGAAAGAGTTACAGAGAGAGGTAGAGACAGAGAGAGGTCTTCCATCTGCTGGTTCACTCCCCAGATAGCCGCAATGGCTGGAGCTGTGTTGATCCGAAGCCAGGAGCCAGGAGCTTCTTCCATGTCTCCAACGTGGGTACAGGGGCACAAGGACTTGGGCCATCCTCCACTGCTTTCCCCGGCCATAGCAGAGAGCTGAATCGGAAGAGGAGCAGCTGGGACTAGAACCGACACCCATATGGGATGCTGGCACTTCAGGCTAGGGCTTTAACCCGTTGAGTAATAGCGCTGACCCCCCCCTTTTTTTTAAATCTTATTTTTGACAGGCAGAGTGGACAGTGAGAGAGAGAGAGAGAGAGAGAGAGAGAGAGAGAGAAAGGTCTTCCTTTGCTGTTGGTTCACCTTCCAATGGCCGCCGTGGCCGGCGCACCGCACTGATCCAAAGGCAGGAGCCAGGTGCTTCCTCCTGGTCTCCCATGTGGGTGCAGGGCCCAAGCACTTGGGCCATCCTCCACTGTACTCCCGGGCCATATCAGAGAGCTGGCCTGGAAGAGGGGCAACCGGGACAGAATCCTGCACTCCGACCGGGACTAGAACCCCGTGTGCCGGCGCTGCTAGGCGGAGGATTAGCCTGTTGAGCCACGGCGCCGGTCTTAGACCCCCCTTTTGTTTTAAAAAGATTTATTTCTTTATTGAAAGGTAGAGTTACACACAGAGAGTGGGAGAGACACAGAGAAAGGTCTTCCATCTGCTGGTTCACTTCCCAAATGTGCGCAACGACTGGAGCTGGGCTGGAGCTGTGCTGATCTGAAGCCAGGAGCCAAGAGCTTCTTCCAGGTCTCCCAAGTGGATGCAGGGGCCCAAGCACTTGGGCCATCTTCTACTGCTTTCCCAGGCCACAGCAAAGAGTTGGATCAAATAGGTGCAGCTGGGACATTAACTGGCACCCATATGGGTTCCTGGTGCCACAGGCAGAGACTTAGCCCACTATGCCACAGTGCTGGTTCCCAAAAGAATATCTTCTAACTCCATTTTCCCATGAACTTTTTGGAGTACCCTCATATATAGTGTATTTTCCCCTATACATAGCCTGTGATAAAGCTTAATTTATACATTAGACACAGTAACAAATTAACAACACTAATAATAAAAACGTTTGCAATGAAATATTGAAATAAAAGTTATATGAGTGGTTTCTCTTTCAGCATATCTTCTTGTTCTCTACTCACCCTTCTTTCTGTGGGTAATTGAAACCGCAAATAATGGGAAACTACTGTGTACTAGACACTGTTCCAAGAGTTAGAGAGTTAGTGATAAGCAAGACACATTCCATGCCTTCCCAGATCCATAAATAAATGAATGAGATCATGTCCAGCAGTGTTAAGTGATATGAAGTAAAAACAGCAAGAGAAACATCTGGGGAGCTCCCCTGTGGATTGGGTGGTCAGAGGGCCTCATGGAGACCTGCAAGACATGAGGCTCTAGCATCAGAGCATGATGGGTACAGGGCAAAGCAAGTGCAAAATCCAAGAAGTGGGGACACACTTGGAGTGTCTGAAGAGTAGAAAGGAGACCAGTGTTCTGGAAGATGATGAGAGATGAAGAGATGAAAAGTTGAGACCTAAGGGTCAAGCAGGTGCCAGAATATGTGCAGCCTTGTAGACACTGTGAAGGCGACTGTAGATTTTTTCCTAAGTGGGACAGAAACATCTGGAAGGCTTACAAAGGATATTAACTTGTTACTGAGACTTACATTCATATGTGCCTCATCTCCAGTCTCAGCAACAATCTCCAAAATGGATATTCTGCTCATTTTGTACATGACAAAATGGAGATTTAAAAGAGTTTATGTGCTGGGACAGTACAAGGTGGAGCTCAGCAGGGCCCACCAGTTCTAGTCTCTTGGGTTTCCTACACTGTTGATTATTTGTTTGAAAGGTAGAGTTATGGAGGGGGGGGTGGGAGGGAGAGAGGGCGAGGGAGAGGGAGAATGAATCTTCCACTTGCCTGTATTGTTTTTATCCTCTGGTGATTGTGCCAGGTTCCAAAAGCTACCTCAAGATGACGAATGGAGAGAAACAAATCTATCATTTCCAAAGAAGAGGAGGAGTAAATGCATCTCTTCCCTAGAGTTGGCAGTTCTGGTAGGATTTTAGGATTAACCCAAAGGCTACTCTGGTTAATCTGCTAGTGAGATAACAAGGGCTGGACTCAGTGGGTCTTTCTGTGTTAAATGCACATCTCTTTATGTGCATTTCCCTAAGTATTGCTATTCTGTATTCCATGGAAGCCTGGAGAAAGACAGAAAAGGAAAGATAAGATGAGAAGTGAGTCTAATCACTTTTAGAAGGTTGGGGCGCCGGATTCTGTCTCGGTCGCTCCTCTTCCAGTCCAGCTCTCTGCTGTGGCCTGGGAGTGCAGTGGAGGATAGCCCAGGTCCTTGGGCCCTACACCCTCGTGGGAGACCAGGAGGAAGCACCTGGCTCCTGGCTTCAGATCAGCGCAGCACACCAGCTGCAACGCATTAGCTGTAGCGGCCACTTGGGGGGGGTGAACCAATGGAAAAGGAAGACCTTTCTCTCTGTCTTTCTCTCTCTCACTGTCTAACTCTGCCTTTAAAAAAAATAAATAAATAAAAAGAGAGAGAGAGAGAGAGAGAGAGAGAAAGAAACTATACTTTCTTGCTTTTCTATAAAGATCATGGTGCCAAAAAAGAAGGTGCAGATCTGTTGTCTGCTGTCACCTCTAGCAAGTTCCCCAAGTGGCTGCCCAGACTAACCTGCCAATTAGGGTCAGGAGCTGTCAGGAAGGGGGTATATTCCCCCTCGACAGAGGTGAGTACTACTCATGGGTTTCAGGTCAGAATCAAAGGACTTCAGGCCGGCGCCGCGGCTCACTAGGCTAATCCTCCGCCTTGTGGCGCCAGCACACCGGGTTCTAATCCCGGTCGGGGCACCGGATTCTGTCCCAGTTGCCCCTCTTCCAGGCCAGCTCTCTGATATGGTCCGGGAGTGCAGTGGAGGATGGCCCAAGTGCTTGGGCCCTGCACCCCATGGGAGACCAGGATAAGCACCTGGCTCCTGCCATCGGATCAGCGCGGTGTGCCGGCCGCAGCGCGCCAACCGCGGTGACCATTGGAGGGTGAACCAACGGCAAAAGGAAGACCTTTCTCTCTGTCTCTCTCTCTCTCACTGTCCACTCTGCCTGTCAAAAAAAAAAAAAAAAGAATCAAAGGACTTTCT
Source organism: Lepus europaeus (assembly GCF_033115175.1). Classification (NCBI taxonomy): domain Eukaryota; kingdom Metazoa; phylum Chordata; class Mammalia; order Lagomorpha; family Leporidae; genus Lepus; species Lepus europaeus. The sequence continues at coordinate 85,763,121 of NC_084832.1, forward strand.
GAGTGTTTATGACCAATTAGGAAGAATATAATGCACCCCCTGGGCCAAGGCTTAGGTCTGGGGAAATTCATGGGGGATACATTCCTTTCCTCTAGATTTATATGAGGTAGGTTAGAAATAAACACGAGGCTGGCACCGCGGCTCACTAGGCTAATCCTCCACCTGTGGCACTGGCACCCCAGGTTCTAGTCCCGGTTGGGGAGCTGGATTCTGTCTCGGTTGCTCCTCTTCCAGTCCAGCTCTCTGCTGTAGCCCGAGAGTGCAGTGGAGGATGGCCCAAGTGCTTGGGCCCTGCACCTGCATGGGAGACCAGGAAGAAGCACCTGGCTCCTGGCTTCGGATTGGCACAGCATGCCGGCCATAGCAGCCATTTGGGGGGTGAACAAACAGAAGGAAGACCTTTCTATCTCTCTCTCTCTCTCACTGTCTAACTCTGCCTGTTTAAAAAAAAAAAAAATGAATGGCAAAGTCACAAGGGTGATGTCTAAGGTATGTAAAGGGGGATGGAGCTGCTGGAAGACTTTGGGAATAATGTACCAGGGGGCTTTACACTAAAGTCAGGAAGAAGGTAAGGGTGAAGGTGCCTAATATCTCCAGTTCAGTTTAAATTCTACTGGAAGAATGGCTTTTGTAATAGCTGTTAAGATTCTGCTCGAATTGCCTGAATTTCAGTCTTAGCTCTGCTTCCAATTCCAGCTTCCTGCAAATGTGTGCTTTGGGAGGCAGTAGGTGATGGCTTAAGTATTTGAGTCCTTGCCACCTACTTGGGAAACTCAGATTGAGTTCTGAGCTCCTGACTTCAGCCTGGCCCAACTTTGGCTTTTGTGGCCATTTCGGGAGTCAACCAGCAGATGGAAGATCTCTTTCTATCTCTCTGTCTCTCTGGCTTTCAAATAAAATGAAAAATAAGCAAACAAGAATTTCTATTCTTTGAAAAACAGCCTAACAAACATTTGAAAGTATATTACTTTAAATAAGAGAAATGCAAATTAAAACTACTCTAAGATACCATATCGTGCTCACCAAATTAGAAAAAATTAAAAGCTGATAAAACACTCAGTTGGTAAACCTGTGCACAAACAGGTACTCATATACATTACCAGCAAGAATGCAAAGTGATATAATCACTATGGTGAGCTTCCTTGTGTATAACAGAAGGGGAAATAAAGCATACATGAACATAACCTCCAATAGTTTTTTGAAATTTATTTTTTATTTTTATTCCTGAATTTATTAATTTTTTAAAAATTTTATTTAAACTATATAAATTTCATATAATCAGATTCAAGGACATAGAGATATTTTCTATCCTATCCTCCCTCCCACCCACTCTCCTACCCTTTGTCTTCCTCTCCTATTTATTTTTTATAGAGATCTGTTTGTGGTTAACTTTATACACATTGAGACTTACCATGTACTAAGTCAAGAGTTCAACAAATAATATGAAGGGGAAAAAAATGCCATTCCTCAACAGTTGAGACAAGGGCTATTTAAAATCATTGCATCTCAAAGTGTCAATTTTAGTTACCACAAATCAGGGAGAACATGGACACACAAGACATCCAGAATGACTAAAGAAAACTTATACAACAAACACAAAGCTGGAGGCATCACAGATTTCAAGACATACCACAGGGCAATTATAATCAAAATAGCCTGGTACTGGCAAAAACACACATTTAGACCAATGGAACAGAACAGAGACTCCAGAAATCAATCCACGAATCTACAACTAACTTATCTTTGACAAAAGAGCTAAAATCAATCACTGGAGCAAGGACAGACTCTTCAACAAATGGTGCTGGGAAAACTGGATCTGCATGCACAAGTATGAAGCAAGACCTCTACCTTACACAAAAATCCACTCAACACGAATCAAAGACCTAAATCTATAACCTGATACCATCAAATTATTAGAGAACATTAGGAAAACTCTGAAAGACATAGGCATAGGCAAAGAGTTCTTGGAAAAGACCCCAGAAGCACAGGCCATCAAAGCCAATAGTTTCTAATGTATAGAACCTTTTGTGTTTTCTTCTGATAAATAGGAACATAGCTCTACTGCCACCTCCTGGAATATATCTGCTCTTGCTTGGTAGTTGTTCATGACGTTAGCCAAAGTTGAGCTTGCAGTTCATTTGCTACACCTGGTGAGCCTTGCAGCCTTCCCTGCTGTCCTCCATATCATTTAGGTGTTTGGGAAATAGACCTTACAGCAATTAACATGAAATGTCTTCAAAGGGTGGAGAAAAGATAGGAAACAAAATAAAGAACTTTAAGATTGTTTTCAAACCAAATGTTTCATGTAGGATACTATAATGTTGGCTTGTCATTAAAAGCATGGATATAAAAATTTTAAAAAGTATGGATGTGTAAGCATCTGTAGTTGTGCTCAGTTTGTAGTGATGGCGAGTATATTTTACTGTGATCAAATAAGCAATACTGGAATATTAAAAAAAGAATATACATGGAACTTCTCATTTTAACTGAAAGAAGCAAAGAAAGGATAAATAACTAATTAAACTGGTTATTATGGGATGTATAAGAGAGAGGTGACAGTTTATTCATACATTTTGACTTATGAAAAGATATAAATGTTTTAAAAATAATATGACAAAAAGATATACAAGTGTGGGGCCCACATTGTGGCTGGTGTAGCAAGTTAAACCACTTGTGATGCCAGCATCCCAAGTTAGAGTCTTATTTTGAGTCCCAGCTGCTCCTCTTCCTATCCATCTCCCTGCAATTGTACATGGGAAGGCAATGGAAGACAACCCAAGGACTTGGGCCTGTGTCACCTACGTAGGAGACCTGGATGGAGTTTTAGGCGCCTGGCTGTGGCCTGGCTCAGCTCCAGCTGTTGCAGCCATTTGGGGAGTAAACCAGAAGTTGGAAGATTTCTTTCTCTTTGTCACTCTGCTTTTCAATTAAATAAATGACTGATGGGTAAGACTGAATATTCTGGGGCTGGCATGGTGGTGCAGAGGGTTAAACCATATCCATCAGCCCTGGCGCATTAGAGTGTGATCCAGCTCCCTGCTAATGTGCCTGGGAAAGCAGTGAAAGATGGTGCAAGTACTTCCATCCCTGAACCCACATGGGAGACCAGGAAGAAGCTCCTGGCTTCTGCCTGGACCTGTCCTGGCCACTGCAGTCAACTGGGGAGTGAAGCAGGGTATGGAAGCTCTCTCCCTCTCTCCCCCTCTTTCTGTAACTCTGCCTTTCAAATAAGTAACTTTTTTTTTTTTTTAAGAGATGGAAGGTTCTGGAATCAGGTCCCGTTTAAATCTTGACCTCACCACTTAGAATTTTCTATCCTTTACATTTTGTTTTAAAAATAGGGTTTGTATCGAGAGGCTGTGGTGTAGATAAAAAACAGGTTTCCAGATTAACGGAGAGCCTGGCACACAGTAGGGACCCGGGAGTGACAGGTCTGTAAGACTGTCCCAGCAGGAACTCTGAGGAGAAACAACCGATCCACTGCCTTTCCCAGCCCTCCATTCCCTGCGGGGAGCCCGCGACGTTAACAAGCCCTATTTCATCAAATCTGCAAGCCTGGGATGGATACCCGATTCAAGAGAGTATATCCTAATCTTCGGAAAGAAAAAAATACTCTGCCGCGCAGGTTAGAAAATGTCAAGTGAGGCCGGCGCTGTGGCTTAACAGGCTAATCCTCCGCCTTGTGGCACCGGCACACCGGGTTCTAGTCCCGGTCGGGGCGCCGGATTCTGTCCCGGTTGCTCCTCTTCCAGGCCAGCTCTCTGCTATGGCCCGGGAAGGCAGTGGAGGATGGCCCAAGTCCTTGGGCCCTGCACCCGCATGGGAGACCAGGAGAAGCACCTGGCTCCTGGCTTCGGATCAGCACGATGCGCCGGCCGCAGCGGCCATTGGAGGGTGAACCAACGGCAAAAAGGAAGATCTTTTCTCTGTCTCTCTCTCTCTCACTATCCACTCTGCCTGTCCAAAAAAAAAAAAAAAAAAGTCAAGTGGTTGTAACACGCATCCTAGCGGCAGAGACCTTAACATGCCAAATAAAAAGAAACGTGTGCTCTTGGAATCGTCAGCAATTGGCATTTGCAAGTACTGAAACCATAGCACAAATCTTTAAACGCAAAGGCACACAGCACCGATGCGTTAGCTCACACGTGGCGGGTTGGGCTGGTCCCCACCGGCTGACCGGTAAGTAGTCCCTGCGAGCGCGCGCCGTGCCTTCCGCCTGCAGCCAAGCCGGCCTTTGAGTTTCACTTTCCATTCCGCGGGAAACGAAAGCCGAGAGGCGGGGGCGAGGCTCGCGCTCCGCCGCCTGGCGCCGCAGCGCAGAGCTACAGCTGAGCCTGGGGCTGCACGGGCGTGCCCGCCCTGTCTCCTGCCCTGGCTGCGGGCGGCTCTGCTTTCCCGGCTGCGTTCTCCGACAGAGCTGTCGCGGGGCAGGCAGCGAAGTAGCATTGGAGGCTTGACAATTGCGTGGCACTTGAGGCAAGTGTGGGCTAATTTGCGGAGTTTTCTTTAGGAAAGACATCCAGCGGAGCTCCTGGGTAGTTAAGGGATGTATTTGGGCTCCGCGAATTATAAGGATCCGTAATCATTGCATGCATATGTAAAGCCAATGATTTTTTTTCCTCAAGCGGCTAGATTTATTTGGGCTTTTTATATGCCTTTGTGTTTAAGCCTTTGCGTTTAAAAGAAAAAGTTACAAAGGTGTTGTAAGCTTGTAAAAAAATGTGTAAGGGAGAAACAGAAGTTTTCTCAATCCGTTGTGTATAATTTATCAGGAAGGCTTCTATGTGCGGGTCTTTAAAATTGAATTGTAATTAGCTTTCCCACTTAATAGTACATTATGGACATCTTTTTATGGAAGGACATATGGATGTATCAATGGTATTTTTTTAAACTGATGAACAATGTGGAAAGGATGTTATGTATTTAAACAATGCTAGGACATTTCGGTTATTTCAAGTTTCTACTGGTACAGATGATGCAGCAATGACTCTCATTTTATATGCACATTCTTACTAATGGACGAATATATTTGGAAAATTTCTCGAAGCAGAATTTCTCAGTCCGTGGACATACATGTTGAGAAATTTTAAAGATTTTGTCAAACTGTGCAAACAATGTTTTAGTTTTAATCCCTCTTTTCTCCTCTTTTTTTCCTAGGAAGAAAGCCAAAAGGATTTTTAAACATAAAATTCCATTCTAATGCCTGTGAAAATCTGTGTTCAGTGTATCTGAAAATTAACACAGTGGCTTGAATTTCGTACTTAACAGCACTGAGGTGGTATACTTTGAAACTGTTCCAGAAAACAGGGCAAATATTTTAAACCATTTAAAAACATTTCATATGAGGCTTTATTTTTGGTGTTACAACATGCAGAGTGAGGTGGAGTGTTAAGGAAGGTATGTAGATTTCCTGTGTTTGTAGAGCAAAATGGAAAGGAGAGTAACATAGGTGTCTGATTCCACCTTGAATTTCATTCTGTTAAAGAATGAAAACAAAAAGCTTTTACTGGCTTCTCTCATTTACTATTGAAAATGTTTTGTGGAGCGGTGCTGTGGTGTAGCAGGTAAAGCCGTTCGCCTGCCGGTTCGAGTCCTGACTGCTCCACTTCTGATCCAGCTCCTTGCCAATGCAAGAATATGTCCCAAGTGCTTGGGCCCCTGCACCCACGTGGGAGATGTTAGGGTTTTCAACCACACCCGAGAACGACAACCAAGACCACACTCAGCAAAGAAAAGTTTATTAGGGCAAAGAAATGCTGGGAGTGGCCTCAGAGGGAGATGAGCTTGGGGCTCATGTGTAAGGCTGGGGTTTTATAGGGAACTTGTGTCAAGGGAGGAGGGAGAGAGGTGGGAGATGAATCGGAGCAGGCGAACAAAAGGATGTGGGGTGTGGGTTGGAGCAGCTGGAGAGGATACCAGATACCGTGAGACAGGGTGTTTCTGACACAGGGGGTCTCCGGGGCTGCCTGATTTGTAACTGGGGCAGTGATAGGGACTGGGAGGCACAGGATATCTGCAAGATTTGTAGCTGGGACAAATTGTGGGAATGGTGAGGCTCTCCAGGAGCACGGTACCTCTATGTTTTTGTTTTCCTGATGCCAGGAAAGAGTGGGGGAGATGTCTTGGCCATTTAGGGAGTGAACCAGTGGATGGAAGATCTCTCTCTATCTCTGTCTCTGTCTCTCTCTCTGTAACTCTGCCTTTCCAAAAAAATAGTTTTGCAGTTTTCTTACTTTTGCACAATGTTAGGCTTATGAAGAGGATAATGTTTAATGTGAGCATACCCTCAAAGGAGATGAGTTCTACTCCTTCCATGGGGCTGTTTTTTTGGGAATGATAGGTGCAAGGATTCTTATTATTTTGGGTTTTATCTGTGTGTCCAGCATATTACTATTACTCAAGGAAGGCGGAAGTGTGAATAAATCATGAAAACTGAGATCTGAATTTGTTACTGCCATGATGAAGTGAGTACGGAAGACTTAAGTTAATAGGATTATTCCCTATGTGTACATTTTGTCCTCTTAAGGCCTTTGAAGTGGAGTCAGTTTTTCTTCAGTGAGTCTAGCTATGGGTTAAGTAGTCAGAGACCCAGACTACTCCAGGTTTTCTGTGTGACGCCCTTGGCCATCTGCTCTCTCTCTGAAGAAGCTGACTGATTCTGAGGCCTATGCCAGTTATTGCTGTCACACACATCTATCCACATTTTTCTCTCCACATTTTCTTTTTAAAGATTTGCTGAATTATTTGAAAGGCAGAGTGAGAGAGAGAGAGAGAGAGATTTTCCACTCCCCAGTGGTGGCTTAACCAGCTGGACCAATTAATTGAAGTATACAATTAATGGATTTCAACAGTAGATAGAGGGGCCGGCACTGTGGTGTAGAGGGTAAAGCCACCGCCTGCGGTGCCAGCAACCCATATGGGCACTGGTTCGAGTCCTGGCTGTTCCTCTTCTGATCCAGCTCTCTGCTATGGCCTGGGAAAGCAGTAGAAGATGGCCCAAGTCCTTTTGCCCCTGCACACACACGGGAGACTGGACGAAGCACCTGGCTCCTGGCTTCAGATTGGCACAGCTCTGGCCGTTGTGGCCATTTGGGGAGTGAACCAGCGGATGGAAGACCTCTCTCTCTCTCTCTCTCCCCCTGCCTCTCTGTGTAACTCTGATTTTCAAATAAATAACTCTTTAAAAAAGAAAAACAAAACAGTGGATAGCCCACTATGCTACGGAGCATTAGAAGCTATTCTTTCTGTTCAACTGTACTTTGTACCTATTGATTCAGTTTTCTTCATCCCTTCCTCTCGCACCCTTCTTAGACTCTGGTAAGCCCTTCCTCTGATTTTTTTTTTTTATTTGACAGATAGAGTTAAGACAGTGAGAGAGAGAGAGAGAGAGAGAGAGAGAGAGAGAGAGAGAAAGGTCTTCCCTCCATTGATTCACCCCCCAAATGGCCGCTACGGCCAGCGCTCCGCCGATCTGAAGCCAGGAGCCAGGTGCTTCCTCCTGGTCTCCCATGCGGGTGCAAGCGCCCAAGCACTTGGGCCATCCTCCACTGCCTTCCCGGGCCATAGCAGAGAGCTGGACTGGAAGAGGAGCAACAGGGACTAGAACCCGGCGCTCATGTGGGATGCTGGTGCCGCAGGCGGAGGATTAACCAAGTGAGCCACGGCGCTGGCCCCTGCTTCTTCTGATTTTAAGGATAAAAATTTCAGGAAGGTAGGGAACTAAGTGATTGTAGGACTTTGGGGACAGATTTTTTGGTGTTTTTTGGCATGGGTTGGGTTTGGAAATTCAAACACTCTCCTCCTTTCTCTGGTGGATGCCTTGTTTCATCTGCTTCCTTTTCCTGCATCTTCTCTGCCCACCGGCCTTTCTCCATCTTAGATCTTGAAGTTTCACTTAGATCTTTAAGTTTCTCCAACTTAGATCTTTAAGTTTCACTTTCCTTCCCCCTTGTTGCCCCACCTACTTACCTCCCTCTGTGATCAGCCCTACAAGTTTGCTGCATTTTTTCCCGTTGTCTCTCTGGGACCAGGCCTGCCAGCCTGTTTAAAGGATATACTCCATTGGGTTTTAGGCCATCTTTTCTGGAGTAAGAATTCACGAGATCTTGGCAGGACAATGTCTGGAAAATGTGGCTGGCTCCTTTCTGTTCTGTTTTATCAGATTTCTCTCAGTGATGATCTCCAATACTGAGTTCTAGTTGACATAAATCTGCTGTCATCATTTAACTTCCAGCTTAACTCTCCTGACTTAGCCTCATAAGGGAAATAACTATTTATAACTATCTTTTTAAATAAAAAATTAATTGATGCATAAACTGTACATTTTTACAGGGTATAATGTGATATTCAATGCATGTATATAACATGTGATATCAGATCAAGGTACTTGGTGTATCTATCACCTGAAACATTTATCATTTCATTGTGTTGGGAACATTCAAAATCTTCTCAACTATCTTGCAGTATACAATTAATTGATTTCAACAGTACAAAGCCCACTGTGCTATAGAACATTCAGCTGCACCCTGTGCCTATTAATTAGGTTCTCTTTTCCCCCTTCTGGTAGACACTATTGTACTATCTACTTCCGTGAGAATAATTTTTTTTTAGCTTCCACATATAAGTGAGGACATGCAGTATTTTTCTTTCTGTGCCTGACTTATTTCATTTAAGAAGTTTCCTCTAAGTTCATCCGTGTTGCTGCAAATGATATATTTCAGTATTTTATGGCTGAATAAGAAAGATGCTTGTGAATAAATATCACATTTTATCTATCCATTCTTCTGTTGATTCCATATGTTGGTTTTTGTGAACAAACAGTGCCACCTTAAACACTGGAGTGCAAGATGTCGCTTCTGCATACTGATTTCTTTTCCTTGGTTCCATTCCCAGAAGTGGGATTTCTGGGTCCTATGGTAGTACTATTTTTAGATTTTGAAGACCCTCCACACTGTTGTTCATAATGATATTTCTAATTTACATACCCGCCAACAGCATATAAGCATTCTCTTTTCTCTGCATCCTCACAAGCGTTGATTTTTGTTTTTTTTTTCTGTTTAAAGAGTTTTTATTAAAACAAGAATTTTATAATCCAAATTGCATTTCCTTGTTCAGTTATCAATTCCAATCCATAAAACAGAGCTGACATTCTGAGCTATTCCACAGTAAATCATTACAAAATTTAAGAAAGGCATGCTTTAAATTTGCTGAAAATTCTTTTTTTGGGGTCTAGAAAACATAAAATTGTTTTTATATTTTACTATGTTTTGTGTTTTTGTTTGTTTGAAGTCAATAAGTAATCTAGGGCTAGCATTATGCTTGCTAGACCTGGCTTTTGCTTGGTTATACGGTTCAATGTTTCCTTTCCTTTTTAAACTTTATTAAAATAAAGTTTAAATGTAAACATTTTACAGTTTTTTCATAATGTTTAACTTTTTTGATGTTTATATATTTACTTTTGTTTGTTTGTTTGTTTTTGACAGGCAGAGTGGACAGCGAGAGTACTTTTTGTTTTTTTTTTTTGATACTAACCATTCTATTGGGGTGAAGTGATACTTTATTGTGACTTTGAGTGCATTTCCTTAATGATTAGTGATGTTGAATATTTTTTCATTTGGGAGCATGTTGTTCAGTCTCCATTTGTTTGCTTATATTCCAGAGATTCTTGAGTCGTTGGTTTCCAGCTTCATTCCACTGTGATCAGAGAAGATGCATGGTATGATTTTGATTTTTTTTGAATTTTCTGAGACTTGCCTTATGGCCTAGCTCGTGATCTATCCTAGAGAAAGTTCCATGTACTGGTGAGAAGAATGTGTATTCAGCAACTGTAGGTGAAAAGTTCTGTAGATATCACTTATGTCCATTTGGTCTATAGTGTTGATTAATTCTTGTTTCCTTGCTGATTTTCTGTCTGGTTGATCTGTTCATTGCTGAAAATGGGGTATTGAAGCCCCCATTACTATTGTATGGGAGGCTATGTCTCCCTTTAGATTCATTAATATTTCTTTTAAATTACCAGGTACCCTGTAATTAGGTGCATGTACATTTATTATAGTCACACCTTCCTATCGAATTGATCCCTTAATCATTGCACAGTTGCCCTTCTTTGTCTCTTTTAACAGTTTTTGTGTTAAAGTCTGTTATGTCTTATATTAGGATGGCTACAGCAGCTCTTTGGTTTCTGTTAGCATGGAATATCTTTTTCCATTCTTTCACTTTCAGTCTGCACATATCTTTGTTGGTGAGATGTGTTTCTTCTAGGCAATAAATAGATGGGTTTTGCTTTTTAATCCATTCAGCCAGTCTGTGTCTTTTAACTGGTGAGTTGAGACCATTTACATTCAAGGTGACTATTGATAAGTAATGACTTGGCTCTGCTGTTGTTTCACAAATATTCCTATTGTTTACTTTGGATTTCCTTTGTACTTTTACATTCTTTCATGGTGATGACCATGTTTTTGTATTTCTGTGTGTAGCACATCCTTAAGCATCTTTTGTAAGGCTGTATGAGTGGTGACAAATTCTTTCAATTTCTGTTTGTTATGGAAGGTCTTTATTTCACCTTCATTCATAAATGAGAGCTTTGCAGGGTACAGTATTCTGGGTTGGCAGTTTTTTTTTTCTCTTAAGACTTGGAATATATCTCATAATTCTCTTACAGCCTGTAGGGTTTCTCATGAGAAGTCCACTGTGAGTCTAATTGGAGATCCTCTGAAAGTAATCTGGTGTTTCTCTCGTGCACATTTTAGAATCTTTTCTTTATGTTTTACTGTGGAGAGTTTGACTACAATGTGTTGTGGTGAGGCTCTTTTCTGGTCATGTCTATTAGGAGTTCTATGTGATACCTGTACTTGGATATCTGTTACTTTCTCCAAATTAGGGAAGTTTTTTGTAATTATTTCACTAAATAGGCTTTGTAATCCATTCTGTCTTTCCACGCCTTCAGGAACTCCTAAGACCCATATGTTTGATTTATCCTGTAAATCCCCAATAGTGTTTTAGTTTTATAATTTCTTGTTTTTTTTTTTTTTTGGTCTGATTAAAATTTCCAGAGATTTGTCTTCTAACTTGGATATTCTTTCTTCTGTATCACTGAGTCTGTTGTTAAGGCTTTCCATAGCATTTTTTATTTGATCTATTGAATTCTTCATTTCCAATATTTCATTTTGATTTCCCTTAAAATCTTGATTTCATGGAAAAAATGTTCATTCATGGCATGTATGGGTTTTTTTAGTTTGTGGATTTGCTCCTGATTACTTCTAAGTAATCCCATGATCAAATTTTTTTGAAGATTTATTTATTTATTTGAAAGAGTTACACACATGGAGAGAAGGAGAAGCGGGGAGAGAGAGAGAGAGAGAGAGAGAGAGAGAGAGAGAGAGAGATGTCTTCCATCCACTGGTTCACGCCCCAAATGGCTGTAACAGCTGGAGCTGCACTGATCCAAAGTCAGGAGAGAGAGAGAGAGAGAGAGAGAGAGTGAAAGAGAGAGAGAGGTCTTCCATCCACTGGTTCACGCCCCAAATGGCTGTAACAGCTGGAGCTGCACTGATCCAAAGTCAGGAGTCAGGAGCTTCCTCCAGGTCTTTCCACGTGATGCAAGGGCCCAAGGACTTGGGACATCTTCTACCGCTTTCTCAGGCCATATCAGAGAGCTAGACTGGAAGTGGAGCAGCCGGGACGCAAACCAGCGCCCATATGGGATGCCAGCACTGCAGGTTGCAGCTCCACCTGCTACACCACAGCGCCGGGCCCTTCATTCAATTTTTTGAATCTGTTTCTGGCATTTCTTCATTCTCTTCATTTTCACATTCGAATATTGAAGTGTTGTTGTGTTCCTTTGGGGGCATCGTGTTGTCTTCCTTATTCTTATTTCTCTAATTGCTGTGTTTATTTTTAGGCATTTGTGGAGATACTTTTTTTTTTTATTATTCCCTATGATGACTTTTACCTTTGGTCTGTGCCTCTATGGATTAGTGGAGTGTCTGCTGTTTCAGTGAATATGCAGAGGCATGTGCTGCGTGTAGCCAAGGAGGAGCTGTGTTCAGTGTTCCAGGGTGAGGGGAGTGTCCAAGATGACACCCAAATAGGGCTTGGTAAATCTCTCTTTTTTTAAAGATTTGTTATTTATTTGAAAGGCAGAGTTACAGAGAGGCAGAGGCAGAGAGATAGAGATAGATAGAAAGAGAGAGAGAAAGAGGTCTTCCATCCACTGGTTCATCCCTCAAATGGCTGCAGTGACTGGAGACATGCTGGTCCAAAGCCAGGAGCCTCCTCCAAGTCTTCCACACAGATGAAGGAGCCCAAGGACCTGGACCATCCTCCACTGTCTTTCTAGGCCACAGCAGAGAGCCAGATTGGAAGTGGAGCAGCCCGGACTCGAACTGGCGCCCATATGGGACACCAGCACTACAGGCGGTGGCTTCACCTGCTATGCCACAGTGCCAGCCCTTTCTTTTATTTATTTATTTATTTTTTAATCAGAGGGGAGGTTTACTCTACTCTGTTGGTGTAGTCTCACACTCACCTCTGTTTCTCCAAGGATACCAATACCTGGTTACTAGCCCAAGTGGGTATACTATTTGTTCACACTGCCACAAGAACCACACAAATGATCTGTGCAGTCTGAGCCTGCAATGACCTGCAGCAATGACCCTCTCCAGGGATCCTGCAGCAATGACCCTCACCAGGGACTCAAGGAGTCCTGAGCTCGTGGAGCTGCCCACAGTGACTCCCCAAAGACCCAACACATCCTGTGCCCTCCCACACACTCACAATGTTTTCACAGTCCTGGCACACAAGGCTCCCACAGTCACAAGCACCCAGCTCCCTGTCAGTTCTCCCAGCCAGACTCCAGCATCTCTTCTCAGCTGATTGCTGGCACCTGGATATGAGTTGATGCAGCTGTTATGTATGTCCAAAATGGCACCCACCCCCTCTTGGCTAAATATAGGATGCTGGTGCTGGGTGGTCAGGGAGAGAGAAATGTGCCCCCTTTTTATTCCCTCTAGGTTGGCAGGTTTACTGTTCCACACAGGACTCTAAGCCAGACTCATGCCAGGATATTCCTGAAGTTTTATTTTGGGATGCTGCAGTCTGGTCTCACCTCACTCTCCAAAGCTGGTGCTGAGGCTCTCAGCAGCTGGGGTCCTGAGTTCTGCGTGTCTACACCCTCCACATAGATCCACAGTGTTCCTCTAATTTGTCGGAGTTTTCTCTGCCATTTCCTCCCTAACTCTTCCCTGAGATTGTACTCTCTCCATTTTTTAAAAAACTGTATTTCCCTAGACTAGAGCAGTAAGCTCCCTCCATACTCTGCCATCTTTGTGTCTCTTTGAATATTTTTTATACACTTGTTGGTCATTTATATGTCTTCTTTTGAGAAATGTCCATTGAGTTCATGTAGCTGTTTTTAAATTGGATTATTTGTGTATTTGCTGTTAAGTTGTTTGAATTCCTTATATAATCTGGATATTAATTTATTGTCAGATGGGTATTTTATGAATATTTTTCCCATTCTGAAGGTAGTCTCTCTTTTTTAAAAAAGATTTATTTATTTATTTGAAATGCAGAGTTATAGAGAGAGGGAGAGACAGGGAGATATTCTGTTCACTAGTTTAGTCCTCAAATCACTGTAATGGCTGGAGCTGGACTGAAGCCAGGAGTCAGGAACTCTATCTGGGTTTTCTATGTGGGTGTCAGGTGTCCAAGAACTTGGCCTACCTTCCTCTGCTTTCCCAGGCTCATTAGCAGAGAGCTTCATGGGAAGTGGAGCAGATGGCACTTGAAGCAGCTTCCCCATATGTGTTGCAGGCACTGGCTTAGCCCTTTGCACCACAACACTGGCCCCTGTAGCTTGTCTCTCTCTCTTTTTAAACTTATTTAATGAATATAAATTTCCAATGTACAACTTATGGATTACAATGGCTCCCCCCATAACTTCCCTCCCACCCGCAACCCTCCCCTTTCCCGCTCCCTCTCCTCTTCCATTCACATCAAGATTCATTTTCAATTATCTTTATATACAGAAGGTCAGTTTAGCATATATTAAGTAAAGCTTTCAACAGTTTGCACCCACACAGAAACACAAAGTGTAAAATACTGTTTGAGTACTATTATAGCATTAAATCACAATGTACAGCACATTTAGGACAGAAATCCTACATGAGGAGTAAGTGCACAGTGACTCCTGTTGTTGACTTAACAAATTAACATTCTTGTTTATGGCATCAGTAGTCACCCTAGGCTCTTGTCATGAGTTGCCAAGGCTATGGAGGCCTTTTGAGTTCGCTGACTCTGGTATTTAGACAAGGTCATAGTCAAAGAGGAAGTTCTCTCCTCCCTTCAGAGAAAGGTACCTCCTTCTTTGATGACCTGTTCTTTCCACTGGGATCTCACTTGCAGTGATCTTTCATTTAGTTTTTTTTTTTTTTTTTTTTTTTTTTTTTTTTTTTTTTGCCAGAGCGTCTTGGCTTTCCATGCCTGAAATACTCTCATGGGCTTTTCAGCCGGATCCAAATGCCCTAAGGGCTGATCCTGAGGCCAGAGTGCTGTTTAGGACATCTGCCATTCTATGAGTCTTGTAGCTTGTTTCTTAACTCTTGATTATTTCTTTTGCTGTGCAGAATACATTTAGTTTAGTTTCATTTGTCAATTTTGACTTTTATTTCTTGTGCTTTTGAGATCATATCCAAAAAATCTTTGCCCAGACCAACGTGTTCAAGAATTTGCCACTTTTTCCTACTAGTTTCATAGTTTTGAGTCCTACATTTAAGACTTTGATTCATTTATCGTTGGCTTTGTACATCGTGAAAGATGAGGAGGATGAGAATCTGGCATCTGTCTTGAATATACAATTTTTCCAGCATCTTCTATTGAGAATATGGTACTTTCTCCAATGTATGTTCTTCTTTGTGGCCTTGTCAGAAATTAGTTGTTGGTCGGTATGTGGATTTATTTCTGTTCCATTGATCTTTGTGTCTGTTTTCGTGTTTGAATGTAGTTTTATATATATTTTGAAGTCAGGGATTCTGATGTCTCCAGCTTTCTACTCAGGATTGGTTTGGCTTTTCAGAGTTATTTGTGATTACATTAAGATTTTAGCAATATTTTTTCTATATCTGTGATGAAGGCTATTTGTATCCTGATAGAAATTGCATTTACTCAAAGAAAAATCCAGGACTATATGGCTTCATTGTTGAGTTATACCAAAATTTTCAAAGAAAAACTAATAACAATTCTTTTAAAATTATTGCAAAAAACTGAAAGGGAATATTTTTCCAAGATGATTCTATGAGGGCAGCAGACAGAACAAAAACATATTTGGGTAATATGGACATTTTAACAATATTAATTATGCCAATCTATGAACATGGGATGTATTTCTATTTTTTGGTATATGCTTCAGTGTCTTTCATCAATGTTTTACAGTTTTCAATGTAGAGTTCTTTCATCTCCTTGGTTAAACTGATTCATAAGTATTTGGTAAATGGAATTTCTTTCCTGATTCTTTTTTAGCTACTTCATTACTGATTTGTAGAAGCATTGCAGATTTTTGTAGTTGATCTTGTATTCTGCAAATGTACAGAATTCATTGATTCTCACAGTTTTTTTTAAGTGGAGACCAAGATTTTTCTCTGTATGAGATAATGTCTTATGTAAACAGGGTTACTTTTACTTTCTCGTTTATTATTTAGATGCCCTTTATTTCTTTCTCTTGCCTGATTGCTCTGGCTAGGACTTCCAGTTCTGTCTTAAACAACAGTGATGAAAATGGACATCGTTGTCTTATTCCAGATGTTAGGGAAAATGCTTTTAGTGTTTCGCCATTTAGCATGATGTTGACTGTAGCTTTGTCATTTGTGACCTTCATTGTGTTGAGGTATGTTGCTTCTATACCTAATTTGTTGAGAGTTTTTTTTTCCAATGGAGAAAAGGACATAGAATTAGCCAGCTGGACACAATTTAGGTGTTGTCAACAAAACTGGTATCACTTACATAGACCAGGTGTCTATGTAGGTGTTCTATTTCTTTGTGATTTAATCTTCATAGGTTATTTGTGTCTATTTCTTCTAGGTTTCCTAATCTGTTGTTGTATAGTTGTTCATAACAATCCCTAATAATCCTAAGTGTTTCTATGGCATTACTTGTAATATCTCCTTTTTGTTCTCTGATTTTATTTTGGTTTTCTTTCTTTTTTTTTCTGAGCCTATAAAAGTTTTTTGATTTTATTCTGAATAACTATTCTTTTGTTTCATTGATCTTTTGCTTTTTTTTTATCTCGATTTCATCTATTTCTTTTCTTTCTTTCTTTCTTTTTTTTTTTTTGACAGGCAGACTGGACAGTGAGAGAGAGAGACAGAGAGAAAGGTCTTCCTTTTTGCCGCTGGTTCACCCTCCAATGGCCGCTGCGGCCAGCTCATCGCGCTGATCCGAAGGCAGGAGCCAGGTGCTTCTCCTGGTCTCCCATGCGGGTACAGGGCCCAAGGACTTGGGCCATCCTCCACTGCCTTCCCGGGCCTTAGCAGAGAGCTGGCCTGGAAGAGGGGCAACTGGGTTAGAATCCAGCGCCCCGACCGGGACTAGAACCCAGTGTGCTGGCGCCGCAAGGCAGAGGATTAGCCTGTTAAGCCACGGTGCCGGCTGATTTCATCTATTTCTTTACTAATTTTGAGTTTGATTTGTTCTTACTTTTCTAGTTCATTGAGTTGTTTAGTTAGGTTGGTGATTTGAAACTTTCCTAATTTTTTTCATGTAGGCATTTGTTGCTGAAAATTATCTCTTAGTACTGCTTTGACTGTAACCAATATGTTTTGGTACAATTTGTTCCCATTTACATTTGTTTTAAGAAATCTTTAAATTTCCATTTAACTTCTTCCTTGATCCATTGGTCTTTTAGGAACATGTTGTATAACTCCATGTATTTATACAATTTCTACATTTCCTAATTTTATAAGTGTTTACTTATTTAATTAATTTATTTTAAAGGCAGAGCAACAGGGAGGAAGTGGGGAGAGAGTCTTCTGTTCAGTGGTTCACTCTCCAAATGCCTGTAACAGCCAGGGCTGTGTCAAAAGATGAAGCTAGGAACCCAGAATTCTGAGTCTCCCACATGGGTGGCAGAACTGAAGTACTCAGGCCATAATGTGTTGCTTCTCAGGATGAATTAGCAGGAAGATGATCAGAACTGGAGTAACCAGCACTCAAACTGGCACTCTAGTACAGCATTAGGCACCCTAACTGGTGGTTTAACTCACTGTGGCACAGTGCCCACTCCTACTTATTTCCTCTTTTTTGTTGATTTATGATTTAATTCCATTGTGGTCAGTGCAGACACATGATATTATTTTGATTTTTAAAAATTTGTGGGACCTATTTTGTGACCTAACACATAGCTTATCCTGGAGAATGAATGTTCCATCTGTTGATGAGAAGAATGCATATTTTGTAGCTGTTGGTTAAAATTTCTGTAAATGTCTGTTAGGCACATTTGGTGTATAGTATAGTTTGATTCCAGGGATTCTTTGTTTGTTGATTTGCTTTTTAAAAAAGATTTAGTAAAATGTTTTTAAAGATTTATTTATTTATTTGAAAGTCAGAGTTACACAGAGAGAGAAGAAGAGGCAGAGAGAGAGAGATCTTCCATCCACTGGTTCACTCCCCAGTTGGCCTCAATGGCTGGAGCTGCGCTGATCCGAGCCAGGAGCTAGGAACCTCTTCCAGGTCCCCTACGCGGGTGCAGGGGCCCAAGAACCTGGTCCATCTTCTACTACTTTCCCAGGCCATTGCAGAGAGCTGGATCAGAAGTGGAGCAGCCAGGACTCAAACCGGTGTCCCTGTGGGATGCCAGCACTGTAGGCGGTGGCTTTACCCGCTATTCCACAGTGGTGGCCCCCTTTGTTGATTTTCTGCCTACATAATCTGTCCATTGATGATAGTGGGGAATTATAGATCCAAAATATTATTGCAATGGAGTCTATTTTTCCTTTAAGACTAATACTATTTGCTTTATTTATTTAGATGATCATGTGTTGGGTGCATTTATTTATAGTTATTATATGCTCTTTCTGAGTTGACCCTTTTATCAATATATAGTGATGTTTTATCTTTTACAGTTTGTGTTAAAGTCTGTTTTATGAGAGTTTAGCTACTCCTGCTCACTTTTGGTTTCTGTTTGCATGGAATAGTTTTTGTATTCCTTTACTTTCAGTTCATGTGTATCTTTTATTGGTGAAGTGAGTTTCCTACATTGTTGGGTCTTGTTTTTTAAACCATTCAGCCAGTGTATATCTTTTAATTGGGGAATTTAACCCATTCACATTCAAGGTTATTCTTTTTTAAAATAAAGATTTATTTATTTATTTAAGTTGAAAGAGTTACATAAACATAGAAAGAGAAAGAGGGGTCCTCCATCCACTGGTTCACTCCCCAATTGGCTGCAACAGCTGGAGCTGTGCCGATCTGAAGCCAGGAGCCAGGAGCTTCCTCCAGGTCTCCCATGTGGGTGCAGGAGCCCAAGGATTTGGGCCATCTTCTACTGCTTTCCCAGGCCATAGCAGAGAGCTGGATCAGAAATGGAGCAGCCAGGACTCAAACTGGCACCCATATGGGATGCCTGCATTGCATGCGGTGGCTTTACATGCTACACCACAGCACAGGCACCATCCAGGTTATTCTTCATAAATAATAACATCCTTCTATTATTTTGTTAATTGTTTTCTGGGTTGTTTGGTATATCCTCTGCTCCTTTCTGTCTTGTTAATCTCTGTTGTTTGGTGTTTTTTTTTTTCTTTTTTTTTGTAGTGATAAGGTTTGATTCCTTTCCCCTTTTCATTTGAGCATCTACTCTCATAGTGAATGTAATTCTTTTGGATGTTTTCATGACGACAGCCATTATGACGCTTTAATTTTTAGGCATAAGTCTCCCTTAAGCATTTCTTTTTTTTTTTTTTTTAAGATTTATTTGTTTATTTGAAAGGCAGAGTTACACACAGAGAGAAGGAGAGGCAGAGAGAGAGAGAGAGAGAGAGAGAGAGAGAGAGAAAGAGAGATTCACTCCCCAGATGGCTGCAACGGCCGGAGCTGTGCTGATTTGAAGCCAGGAGCTTCTTCCCAGTCTCCCTCACAGATGTAGGGGCCCAAAGACTTGGGCCATCTTCCATGGCTTTCCTAGGCCATAGTAGAGAGCAGGATTGGAAGTGGAGCAGCCAGGACTCAAACTGGTGCCCATATGGGAGGCTGGCACTGCAGGCGGCAGCTTTACCTGCTATGCCACAGCGCTGGCCCCCTTAAGCATTTCTTATAAGGCTCATCTGGTGTTGATGAATTTCATCAGCTGTTGCTTGTCTGAGAAACTTTATTTCTCCTTCATTTCTGAAGGTTACCTTGCTGGGTATATTTTTGGTTGGCAGGGTTTCTCTTCCTGAACTATGAAAATATCATGGGCCCTTTAAGTAGCAACTTCTCAGTCCTTAACTTAAGGTTGGATAGTATTCCATTGTGTGTATGTATGTTTTCCTGATCCACTCATCCCTTGATGGACACCTAGGTTTATTCCATATTTTGGCTCTTGTGAACACTGCTGCAATGATCATGGGCATGCAGTTATCTCTTTGTCATAGTCATTTCCGTTCCTTTGAATATATTCCCAGAATTGGTATCACTAGATTATAGAGTAGTTTCATTTTTAGTTTTTCGACAAAGCTGCATCCTGTTTTTCATAATGACTGTACTAATTTCTGTTTCTACCACCAGTGTCCAAAGGTTCTCTTTTTTATAATGTCAAAAGTGCTTCTCGTTCATATTTTTCATAAAAGCCATTCTTTTTTTTTTTTTTTGACAGGCAGAGTGGACAGTGAGAGAGAGAGAGAGACAGAGAAAGGTCTTCCTTTTGCCGTTGGTTCACCCTCCAATGGCCGCCGCGGTAGGCACGCTGCGGCAGGCGCACCGCGCTATTCCGATGGCAGGAGCCAGGTGCTTATCCTGGTCTCCCATGGGGTGCAGAGCCCAAACACTTGGGCCATCCTCCACTGCACTCCCTGGCCACAGCAGAGAGCTGGCCTGGAAGAGGGGCAACCGGGACAGGATCGGTGCCCCGACCGGGGACTAGAACCCGGTGTGCCGGCGCCGCAAGGCGGAGGATTAGCCTGTTGAGCCACGGCGCCGGCCCATAAAAGCCATTCTGACACGTGTGAGGCATTAGCTCATCGTAGTTTTAATTTGTATTCTAATGATTAGTGATGCCGGGCATTCTTTCATGAGCATGCTGCCCAGTTGTATGTCTTATTTTGAGAAGTAACTGTTCTAGTCCGTGACCATTCTTTAACCAGGCTATTGTTCTTGCTATTTCATTGAATTTCTTATGTATTTTGGATCTTCATTACTTATAAGATGTATGGTTTACAAATATTTTGCGCATTTGACGAATTGCCTCTTTACTTTGCTAATTGTTACTTTTGCTGTGCAGAAACTTTTTAGTTTGATCAATCCAACTTGTCTATTTTTGCTGCTGTTGCTTGAACTTTCAGGACTAATCCATAAAATTGTTGCCCACACCAGCATTATAAATATTCCCCACACCCTACGATTTCTTCTAGTACTTTTACATTTTAGGTCATTCATCTAACACTTTAATCCTTTTGAATTTATTTGTGGAAAATGACATAAAATAAGGGTCTAGCTTCATTCTTCTGCATAGGATGATTAATTTCCCCAGTCCTTTCTGCACTGTGTATTCTTAGCACTTCCATCAAAGATCAGTTGACTATAAATTCTTGAGTTTATTTCTGGGCTTTTTAAAGATTTATTTGTTTATTTGAAAGTCGGAGTTACACAAAGAGAGGAGAGAGAGAGAGAGAGAGGCCTTATATCCACTGGTTCACTCCCCAATTGGCTGCAATGGCCAGAGCTGGGCTGATCCCAAGCCAAAGAACAGGAGCTCCTTCCGGGGTCTCCCACGTGCGTGCAGGGGCCCAAGGACTTGGGCCATTTTCTACTCCTTTCCCAGGCCATAGCAGAGAGTTGGATCAGATGCGGAGCAGCCAGGACTTGAACCAGCACCCATATGGGATGTCAGCACTGCAGGTGGAGGCTTTACCTGCTACGCCATAGTGCCGGCCCCCTATTTCTGGGCTTTTAAAAAGAGATTTATCTATTTATTTGAGGGTCAGAATTACAGATAGTGGGAGAGACACAGAGATTTTCTGTCTGCTGGTTTGCTCCCCAAATGGCTGCAATGGCTGGAGCTGGGCTGATCCAAAACCAGGAGCCAGGTGCTTCTTCTGGGTCTTCCATGCGGGTGCAGAGGCCCAAGCACTTGGGTCATCTTCCACAAGCTATAAGCAGAGGGCTGGATTGGAAGAGGAGCAGCCGGGACATGAACTGGCACCCATATGGGATGCCGGCACTGCAGGCAGAAGCTTAGCCTACTAGGCCACAGTGCCAGCCCCAATTTCTGGGCTTTTGTACCCTATTCAATTGGTTGAGTCTATTTTTATGCTCTTAGCATGTGTTTTGGTTATAACTGCCTTATAACATATTTGAAGTCAAAATCTTTTTGCTCAAGATTGTTTTGGTTATTCTTGGTCTTTGATTACATTTGAATTTAAGGCTTTTTAAAATAGTTCTGTAAGAAATGACATTTGAAAATAATCTTCATGAAACAAATGGATGGTAGCTGCTGCATTAAAACTCAAATACTTTAGAAGCCAGAGCTTCTTCAGTGCTTGCTGTTAGAGCAAAGCTTCAAACTGTAATGGTCATGTGGATCACCTAGGAATCTTGTCAAACTATGGCTTCCAATTCAGTAAGTCTGCAGTGGAGCCTAATATTCTGTCTTTAAAAAATATTTTAGGTGGGGGCCGGTGCTGTGGCACAGCCAGTTAAATCCATGGCCTGCAGCGCCGGCATCCCATATGGGCACTGGTTTGAGTCCTGGCTGCTACACTTCACATCCAGCTCTCTGCTATGGTCCAAGTCCTTGGACCCCTGCACCTGTTTAGGGAGACCTAGGAGAAGCTCCTGGATCCTGGCTTCAGATCAGCTCAGCTCAGCAGCCATTTGGGGAGTAAACCAGCAGATGGAAGACCTCTCTCTCTCTCTCTCTCTCTCTCTCTCTCCCCCTCTCTCTCTACCTCTCTCTGTAACTGTCTTTCAAATAGATAGAATGAATCTTTAAAAAACATTTTAGATATTTGAACAGGAAGAAGGGAGAAAAGAAGGGGAGAGAGAGAGAGAGAGATAAGAAGAGAAAGAGAGAGAGAGAGAGCAAAGAGAGGGAGCTCTCACCCATTGGTTCACTCTCCAGATGTCTACAACTGCTAAGCTGGTAGCATAGTCCAGGTCTCCCTCATGTGTATCAGGGACTCTTAGTTTCGGTCATCTGCTGCCCCTCACTGTCTGCATTGGCAGGAATCTGAAGTTTAGAGCCAGAAATCTAACTGAGGTGCGCCAGTGTGGATGTCTTCACTGCTAGGCTAAACACTGGCTCCCTCTGCTGTTTTAATAAACTCCCAAGTGATGGCTGTAGTGCTGGTCCAAGGCTTTGCTTTTCTAGTAGAAAAATGTTAGACTGGTGGTTCCCAAAGCAAAATAAAAAATTCAGGACTTTGCCCTCCTCAAGATAATAATTGTACTTTTAGTTTCCATTGAGAAAGCACACTGAAAATTACCATGTTTTCAGAAGCATGGTAAGCTTCTTGATGCTTACCATGGTAAGCTTTTTGATGTAAGCTTGTGCTTTTACAGTCAGACAGCATCTGCCTATATGTTAACCCCTTTTGACAGAACTCTGAGGGACTGAGAGTTAGAGTCAATATTTAGTCACAGTTGGCCGGCGCTGCGGCTCACTAGGCTAATCCTCCGCCTGCGGTGCTGGCACCCCGGGGTTCTAGTCCTGGGTGGGTCACCGGATTCTGTCCCGGTTGCTCCTCTTCCAGTCCAGCTCTCTGCTGTGGCCCAGGAAGGCAGTGGAGGATGGCCCAAGTCTTTGGGCCCTGCACCCGCGTGGGAGGCCAGGAGGAAACACCTGGTTCCTGCCTTTGGATCGGCGCAGCGCACTGGCCATAGCGGCCATTTTGGGGGTTGAACCAACGGAAGGAAGACCTTTCTCTCTGTCCCTCTCTCTCTAACTTTGCCTGTCAAAAAAATATTTAGTCACAGTTGAGGTTATCTGGCTCTCACTGCTCCCCCTTTTTGAAAATCAGAGCTACAGAGAGAGAGGGAGAGATGGACAGGAGAGAGAGAGAGAGAGAGAGAGAGAGAGAGAGAGAGAGAATGAATCGATCTTCCACTCCCCAAATGGCCGCAATGGCCAGGGCTGAGCCAGGCCAAAGCCAGGAGCCAGGAGCTTCCTCTGGGTCTCCTACATGGATGCAGGGGTCCAAGCACTTGTCCATCCTCCGCTGTCCCTCGCAGGCCATTAGCAGGGAGCTGGACCAGAGCAGAGCAGCCTAGACATGAAATGACACCCATGTGGGATACCAGCATCACAGTGGTGGCTTTACCCACTAGGCCACCTCTCTGGCCTCCTCTCATATCCCCTTTAAAAGCACACCAATTTCAACCTCTTCTCTAAAACTGAAGGGCAGGAAGATCCTACAGCAGGTAATGCATGAGAAACCTTGGGGTTTTCAAATGACTTTTAATTTTGTTATTCCTTCTATAGGTTTCAGTGAAGAAATTGCAGGCATTAGTTTTTGTAAAGTACAGCATTCTTGCTTTTGCAGTTGTTAACTGTTTGAGTAGTTTTTTGAAGCACCTGGTGCCTGTGAACAACTTGTACAAAATTACAAAATATTTGGTGTCACGTAGTGTGCCGTGGACTGATTGACCATCTTTATCCTTTGGCCAGGAATTCTGTTATGTTCTGCTGTGCTATTATTACTTTCTGAACACATGCCTAAGAAATGTGAACAGAACACTGTACAGGACAGGCTACATAATTTATTGGCCCTGTGGCAAAAAAAAAAAAAAAAAGAAAAGAACATGAGACTCCCTGTTAAAAAAGTTGGGAAGGGGAAAGCATTAAACCAGCCAAGTAATGGCACAAGTTGCATACTTAGAATGCCAACCCTGGCTGAATGTTTGTGATTTTTTTTTTTAAAAAACTTTTTTATTTATATAAAGGGAACACATTTCATATATTGAGAACATAATGATGCTTTGCACTCTATCCTTCCTCACTGCTGCCTCCCCTCCTTTCTTATTTTTATTTTAATTTTTGCAACGACATACTTTCTTTTTTTAACTTTTATTTAATAAATATAAATGACATACTTTCAATTTAGTTCATAATTACAAACTTAACTCTCCACTAAATAAGGAATTCAACAAGAGCAAGTAGAAAAACCATTGTTCCTCAGGAGTACAGACAAGGGCTATAAATAATAATCAAATCTCAAGATGTCAACTTCACTCATATATATTAGTTCTTTTTTTGTATGCTGTATATTAGTTACCACAAATCAGGGAAAACATATGACATGTGTCTTTTTGGGACTGGCTTATTTTACTAAGCATAATGGTCTCCAGTTGCATCCATTGTGTGGCAAATGACAAGATTTCCTTCCTCTTTTTGGCTGAGTAGTATTCCATCATGTGTATATACACCACAATTTCTTTATCCAGTGATCAGCTGATGAACATCTAGATTGATTCTACATCTTAGCTATTATAAATTGAGCTGTAAAAAACACGGGTTCTTAAACCGTTCCTAGCCTTCATCTTGTTTGTTCCATTGTTGATGACAATTGTATGACTTTAACTTTTTTGAAAAAATTTATTTTATTTATTTGAAAGACGAGTTACAGAGAGAGGTAGAGAAGAGAGAGAGATCTTCCATCCACTGGTTCACTCCCCAGATGGCCGCAATGGCTGGAGCTGCTCGATCTGAAGCCAGGAGCCAGGAGCTTCTTCTGGATCTCCCATGCAGGTGCAGGGGCCCAAGGGCTTGGGCCATCTTCTACTGCTTTCCCAGGCCATAGCAGAGAGCTGGATTGGAAGAGGAGCAGCCAGGACTAGAACCGGCGCCCATATGGGATGCTGGCGCTTCAGGCCAAGGTTTAATCTGCTGCGCCACAGCATCGGCCCCAACTTTAATATTTTAAAAACTGGATTTCCAGGCTACAAATCTTTCTTCTTCAAGTTTTGCAGCATTGAATCCTTGCTAAATTCATCATCAATTCATGCTATTAGATATAAAATGAACTCTGGCTTTTTCTGCCTATTCAGATGCCTGATGCACATGATATGGAAGTATGACATTTAAAACTATCAGTATTTTTTGTGCATGGCAGAATGTAATTCAGGAATATTATCTTTAGGAACCTATTTTCCAGAAGTCATGTTGTTCCCCAGCATTTGTAGTTTGAACAACTGTCAGATCTGAGACTCCTCTCCTGAACTATTTAATTTAATGACAATCTAAAGCGGTCATGGGACAACAGTTTCTAGCCTTACACTGAGTTACATTACAAAGAGCAGTGACTTGATTGAATCTGGACTCTTCTTCCTGGAACTATTTATTTTTTTCTTTTAAAGATTTATTTATTTATTTGAAGGGCAGAGTTACAGAGAGGCATAGGCAGAGAGAAAGAGAGAGAGAGAGAGAGAAAGTGAGAGAGAGAGCGAGAGGTCTTCCATCTGCTGGTTCACTCTTCAAGTGGCTGCAGTGCTACAATGGCCGGAGCTGAGCCTATCTGAAGCTAGGAGCCAGGAGCTTCTTCCGGGTCTCCCATGTGAGTGCAGGGGCCCAAGGACTTGGGTCATCCTCCGCTGCTTTCCCAGGCCATAGCAGAGAGCTGGATCAGAAATGGGGCAGCCGGGACTCGAACTGGTGCTGAAAAGGGCTGCCAGCATTGTGGGCGGCAGCTTTACCTGCTATACCACAGTGTGGGTCCCTTGAATTATTTCTTAAGCTTAATAAATAGTTGTTAACCCCCAAAGGATATAATATTTTTCACAAACTATTAATATATGTGTCAATGTTTAATTTATTTTCTTTTAAAATTTATTTTCTTTAAAAATAATAGTTTTATATGCAAAATGATGCAATCCTCATTCATTGTTTCAATTCTTACTTTTGCCCAGAAATTGTGCTTTTATACCTCAAAATCTGAAATATATGAGAATTCACCTTAAAGTTATGTTTAGAATGTTTGCAACTGGATATTCAGATATTAAGGTTAATCCAAATGACCTTGTCCTATTGCTTAGATATGGTGCTAACACAAGTGATCACTTGGTCAGCATCAAGTGCCTAGTCATCAGAAATGACATGGACTATTTTGCCTTTTAAAGACTAAAACCAGATCTGGAGCTGGGGAGCAGATCTTGGTTCACTAATGATGTTGAAACCATGCTTTGGAAATTTCATGCTTCATTTGAAAAAATTGTCTTCGGGGTCAGTGTTGTGGAGTAGTCAGGTAAAGCCACCTCCTGCAACACCAGCATCTAATATGGGTGCCAGTTCCCATCCGGCTGCTCCACTTCCAATCCAGATCCTTGTAAATGGCTAAGGCAAAAGAGCTTCCTCCCTTCCTCCCTCCCTCCCTCCCTCCCTTCCTCCCTCCCTCCCTTCCTTCCTTCATCCCTCCCTCCCTCCCTTCCTTCCTTCATCCCTCCCTCCCTTCCTTCCTTCATCCCTCCCTCCCTTCCTTCCTTCCTGCATCCCTCCCTTCCTTTCTTCCTGCATCCCTCCCTTCCTTTCTTCCTTCCTTTCCTCCCTTCCTCCCTTCCTTCCTCCCTCCCTCCCTCCCTTCCTCCCTTCCTCCCTCCCTCCCTCACTTCCTTCCTTCCTCCCTCCCTCCCTCACTTCCTTCCTTCCTGTATCCCTCCCTCCCTTCCTCCCTCCCTTCCTCCCTCCCTCCCTCACTTCCTGCCTTCCTTCCTCCCTCCCTCCCTCCCTCCCTTCCTTCCTCCCTCCCTCCCTCCCTCCCTCTCTTCCTCCCTTCTTCCCTTCCTGCATGCCTCCCTCCCTTTCCATCCTTCCTTCCTTCCAAAATTATTTAATTTTTACATAGAGAGGTAGAGCCAGAGAGAAAGAGAGAGAGGTCTTCCATTCTGCTGGTTCACTTCCCAAATGACCACAACTGTCAGAGCTGAGCTGATCCGAAGTCGGGAGCCAGGAGCTTCCTCTGGGTCTCCCACACAGGTGCAGGGGCCGAAGGACTTGGGCCATCTTCTACTGCCTTCCAGGCCATAGCAGAGAGCTGGATTGGAAGAGAAGCAGCCGGGACATGAACCGGCACCCATATGGGATGCCAGCACTGCAGGCTGGGGCTTAACCCACTGCACCACAGCGCTGGCCCTGGCAATTTCCCTCTAAGAATCTCTCCCAAAGATCCTAAGAGAGTCCTAGTTTAATCAAAACTGTTTAGTGGGCCGGTGCCGCGGCTCAATAGGCTAGTCCTCCGCCTAGCGGCGCCGGCACACCGGGTTCTAGTCCCGGTCGGGGCGCCGGATTCTGTCCCGGTTGCCCCTCTTCCAGGCCAGCTCTCTGCTATGGCCCGGGAGTGCAGTGGAGGATGGCCCGAGTGCTTGGGCCCTGCACCCTCATGGGAGACCAGGAGAAGCACCTGGCTCCTGCCTTCGGATCAGCGCAGTGTGCTGGCCGCGGCGGCCATTGGAGGGTGAACCAACGGCAAAAAGGAAGACCTTTCTGTCTCTCTCTCTCTCTCACTATCCACTCTGCCTGTAAAAACAAAACAAAACAAAACAAAAAACTGTTTAGTGCCTAATCGCTAGGTAGGCTATAGGACCACTGGACTGTTGGCAGGGAGAAAGGCGAACCATTGAGGAAATCCTGTGTACATGCCTCTGGGCCAAGAGAAGGGAAGCAAAGAGACTACAGCATGGTTTGTGCTCCCTAGTTGTATCTGTGGGCAGGCCTGAAGGCACTGGGGAAGGTAGAAGCTTCAGGAAGAAATTGAAGTCCTTTCAAGAAGGAACTCAGTGAAATCAGAAGACATGAGGTGGTGGGGAGACCTGATGTGATACTGACCCAGAGTTCCTTGGCTCACTTGCAAATAGAAATTGACAAAGTGCTGGTGTTCAGCCCGGATGCAGTTTATTGGGGGCTTATGCTTGAACACAAGACAGATAGCATAGCAAGAAGAGGTTCTACTGACTGGCTCTGTGAGGGAGCTGAACAGGGGTTTTATTGGATGGGGAAGCTGTGGCCAGGCCCTCTCTGTCTTTGATTTGTCCTCCTCAGCACTGCAGCTTGCACCTGGCTCTGTATTCTGTGCAGGCTCAGTTGTCTCTTTTGCACATGACAAGCTCCAATTGGCTGTGTTACTTACTATTGCCTTAGCAGGAAGGTCATTATCTTGGTTGTATTGGGCTTTTCTGGGCATGTGTGCAGGTTGGGGAAGGCCTTAATGGAGTAAGAGGGGGGTCTTTTATCATTAGAGTCTGGATGCTCCTTGCTCCTGCTTGGTTTGGAGTGGGAGATGGACACATGTTGGGTTGAGAGGGGCTTGATTTTGTGGGTCTTGTTTCTATCCTGTTCAGATGTGTCTCCTTGAGCTCCCACTTGGAGAGATGGGGGCGCCTCTGCATACTGACTGCTGTGTCTGACCATGCCCCATAGCTTCCTAGAGGACAGTTTAGGGAGGTAAGTGGTAGTGTAGCATGTGAGCTGTGTTCCAAACACAGATGAGACCCCTCCTGGGATTCCATAGCATGCTTGGGGAGAACAGACCAGTGGCTGAGGTCTGTGTTGTCAGGAGGAAGTAAAGGACCGGGAGAATTTGAGTACTTTAGGCTGACATGGCTTCTTTTATAGCTGCAATTTTGCTGTGTCCCCAGACCTTTGGTTTGTACAGAGAGGGACATGGCTGCTGTCAGCCACCAACACCCCTCTCAGCCTGGGGAGTCGGTGTCTGTGCTGAGAGGTGCATCTGAGTGGCAAACCACACACTGGCAAATGGAGAAACAAATACTCATATCAGAGTAAGCCAGTGATTTGAATAGTTCTGTGTACAATGTGTATGGGCCTTCCCGAGGATTTGGGACATGTTTTCCAGATGTGGAAACATCTTATGGGGACTTGAGTGGCTGTGGGAGTATCCAGGGAAGTCGAAGGCGGGCACCAGGGAGTTTGCTTGTGAGCTGCCTTTCAGCAGTGGAGTTGTTTGCCATAGGTGCCTGGGGATGAGAGCAGAGAGTAAGGAGACACCCATGTTTCCAGCTTGACCCCTTGGTGAATGTTGTGCCAATTACCAGAGTAGAGAATCTAGGGGAGAAGAGGAATTCTGTGGTGAGAGTTGGCAGTGCCTCTAAGAACAACGGAAATGTGTGTGGCCAAGAGTAGGGGACATCTGGCCTTGCTGCTGTCCCCAAGCCCTGGAGCTTTAGGATCCATCTCTCTGAATGTGTGTTGGTAGTGGACACGAGGGGTCTGTCCACTTGGGGTGTCATCCCGAAAGATCAGCTCCAGTGGGGAGTTGCTCTAAGGGAGGCTGTGTTTACTCTTGATGAGTAAGGAGATGGGGAAAGTATTGTCCCAGGAGGAAACTGCCTCCCTGAGAAGCAATTTGCCAGGGCAAGGGTTCGGGTGGGCGGGTATCCAGGGTGTAGAAGACTGGAGGCGGTATGGTGATTGCTGCTTGCAGCGTATATCCAGGATGTACAAAAGTGGGCAAGGGGACCCTTCCTGTTCAAAGAACAAACCGCTTCTTACACTGCAGGCTTCAAACTGTAATTCGGACTGGTTTCTTGACGCTTTCCTTAGTTTACCAGTGTCCTGGCCCGCTCTGAGTACAGTGCTGCACTAAGCATTCCTGGGACATCTCTGCTATTGCCTATGCCTTGCTCTTGCTTCCACTGTCTCCTTCTGGGACACGGCTCTTGGAAATCAGAACCGATGACACAAATACACTTTATCCCTTCCCTTCCCCTTACTCACCTGCCGTGTGTTTTCACAGAGCTTTCACTGTGCCCTGCTCATGATAGCTCTTCTGAAAATGGAGTCATGTGGTTCTAAACACCAGCCAGGCAGCCTCAGCCTGGGAGTTTTGGAGTGATCCCTAATGGGCAAAGTGTTTGGGTTCCTGACGAGAACCTGCCGGTCAGTCCTGGCTGAGTCTCTACAGTTTCCAGCACAGTCTGTTGAGAAGGAGGAGGAGAACAACATGAAGAGGAAGAGAGAGAAGCTGAGAGAACGTCATGGTCCCTGGGACTACCGTCACGGTCATTACAACCCTGCCATTTCCCCCATTTTGGCTTTATAGGAATGCTTTGCTCACTCACTGTACTCTACAGCTGTAGACCATAATGATCTCCTCTGCCTCCTTTTATATATCTGTAAAATGGGGGTGTTAACAGTACTGAGCACAAGGATTGTTAGGAAAAGTAAATGGAATTAAGTCTGGGGCAGGAGTTTGGCCTAGAGGTTAAGATGCCTGTGTCCTACATCAGAGTGCCTGGGTTTGAGTCCTAGCTCTGTTCCAGTTTCCTGGCACTGCAGACCCTGGGAAGAATCAGGGCTTAAGTAACTGGGTCCCTGCCACCCATGTGGGAGACTTGGATTGCATTTACAGCTCCCAGCTTTGGCCTGTCATAGCTCTAGCCATTGTAGGCAATTGGGTTTGGGGTGGGGGGGACAGAATGAACACGTTGTCCCTGCTGAAGGCAGCAGAAATCTGTGATCACTTCTTACCCTTGGATTTTTACGTTTATTGCCTTGTTCCATAAACACCAAAGCTCTTTTCTAAGGAATTCTGAGTTCTGGGTTCTCCTTCCCTTTTAAACTGTTCAGCTGTGGGATCCATTGAGCCTAAGTTGGGTTGGGAAAGTGGAGGTGAGTTGCTAGAGTGTTAGAGAAATGTTATGTTTTGGATTTTTTATGTCCTTGTAAGTTCCTAATGGCTCTCAGCTTTTCAGATAGGTTTAGATTAGGTGGATCTTCCTCCATTTCTGTGGTAGGGAGTGGGCAGGGAACTCTCCATGGAGTGCAGCATAAACTAGCTGGGAGAGTTGCTCTTATCTCTGAGCCCCATAGATGCTGTTCTGGGTCAGCTCTGTAGAGGACAATTTGAATGGGGGGAACACATATTTCTCCCAGTTATATGCTTTTTGTAACGTTTATTTATTTCTTTTTTTTTTTTGACAGGCAGAATGGATAGTGAGAGAGAGAGACAGAGAGAAAGGTCTTCCTTTTTGCCGCTGGTTCACCCTCCAATGGCCGCTGCGGCCGGCGCACTGTGCTGATCCGAAGGCAGGAGCCAGGTGCTTCTCCTGGTCTCCCATGCGGGTGCAGGGCTCAAGGACTTGGGCCATCCTCCACTGCCTTCCCGGGCCATAGCAGAGAGCTGGACTGGAAGAGGGGCAACCGGGATAAAATCCGGCGCCCCAACCAGAACTAGAACCCGGTGTGCCGGCACCGCAGGGCAGAGGATTAGCCTGTTAAGCCACGGCGCCAGCCATATTTCTTTAAACATATATTTATTTTCATTTATTTGGAAGGAAAGAGAGGGGGAAAGACACACACACACACACACAACACACTGGTTCATTCCCCAAGTGTCTGCAAGTGGACCAATCCAATGTCAGGAGCTAGAAACTCAATTCACGTCTCTCACCTGGGTGGAAGTGACCCAACTTCTTGAGTCATCACTGCAGCCTCCCAGGGTGCACATCAACAGGAAGCTGGAATCAGGAGTGGAGCTGGGACTTGATATGGTATCCAATATGGGTGTCCCAAGTGGTGTCTAAACTACTTTGCCAAATGTCTGCCTTTGTGTATTTCTTTTCCTTTGCTTTTCCAACAATTGCTTGTACTATTGAATTGGCAATGAATAATACACCTTTTTTGGTGACACCTATCTTTTGTAATAGATCATTAAAATTTTTCCTGTTAGTTAACTTTGCAAAGCTTCATGCTTTGGTACTTCCTCTTTTATTGGTAAGGCTCTTAGTGAGGTCTTTGTGCCTGTGAGAGCACTTCACAGAATTTCATGTCCTTAGTGCAACTAGAAAAAATTTGTTTTTTGTTAAATCTTTATTTATGCCTTGTACTTGTATTTTTTTCCTCATCCCTTTATAGGCCTAGTTGGTTTATACAACCTTGGACAGACCTGTAGCCTTAATTCCCTGATTCAGGTATTCATCATGAATGTGGAATTCACCAAGATATTGAAGAGGTGAGTCTGTTATTCAGACTGATAAACATAAAGTAATTATAAAGCATTATAAACTGATCATATTAAGTATTCACTATGTCTTGGAGTTTTAAAGATCTTCTTTCAAAAATTACCAGAGAAAAGGTACTTTTCTGCATTTAGAAGCTCATAGGAAATTTTAAAGATGCATAGTGCTTGGTTCCATCCTCAGTTCTGTGGTTTCAGTTGATCTGGGGTGGGACCCAAGCATTTGTACTTTTACACTATTTATTATTTATTTTGAGGGAAGGGGAGGGGAGCAGAGTGGAGATGGGGGAAGAGAGAGAGAGAAGGAGAGAGAGAGAAAGAGAACTCCCATCAATTGGTTCACTTCCTAAATGCCCTCCAGGGCCAAGGCTGGACTGGGCCAAAGCTGGGAGCCAGGAACATAATCCAGGTCTCTTATGTGGGCAGCAGGAACCTAATCACTTGTGCCATCACCCCTTTTTCAGGGTCTACATTAACCAGAAACCAGAGTCAGGACCTGGAGCTGGGAATTGATCCCAGTCACTCCAGTGTGGGACATGGGCACCTCAACCCCTAAGCTAAATGCCCACTCTTTTGATACTTTTAAAAAAGCTCCTTGGGTGATTTTAAAATGCATCCAGAACTGATAGCTACTGATTTGATTAAAAGGGAACTAGGTCAGTGTTGGGGAAAATGCCAGGAGAAACCCCCCCAACCCCCATGCATGTACCACACAATCACTCATTCTCTTTTGCCTTGTGTTTGCTTGTTTTTCTCGTCTATTGGCATGGGCAATTGAGAGATGGCCACAATACAATGGATCATTGCTGAAAGACACTGGCACCCTTTATGTTGTCCTTCCTGGGCCTAACTCAATCTTTGCTTTCAATTTGGAGTACATCACATTGGACGTTTTGGTGCTTGGCCTGGATGTGGACCTAGCACCCAGAGTATCTGCCCTTCATTCTACTGTGATTATAGGGCAGGGTTGGGAGTGGGGGTTAAGGCAGTGGTGTTGTTGATGCCCCTCTTGAGAAGGGACTATGTACCAACCAATGCACCAGCATGGTGATTCTCAGTATTGGTTACCCATTCAAATCTTTTGGGGAACTTAAAAATTCTGTTAATTGGGCCCCACCCCCAGAATTTAGTTCCTGTGGGGAGTAGTCTGGAAATTCAAAAATGTTTCCCACATTGGCTGGCGCCGTGGCTTAACAGGCTAATCCTCTGCCTTGTGGCGCCGGCACACCGGGTTCTAGTCCCGGTCGGGGCGCCGGATTCTATCCAGGTTGCCCCTCTTCCAGTCCAGCACTCTGCTATGGCCCGGGAAGGCAGTGGAGGATGGCCCAAGTCCTTGAGCCCTGCACCCGCATAGGAGACCAGGAGAAGCACCTGGCTCCTGGCTTTGGATCAGCGCAGTGCACTGGCCGCAGCGGCCATTGGAGGGTGAACCAACGGCAAAAAGGAAGACCTTTCTCTCTGTCTCTCTCTCTCACTATCCATTCTGCCTGTCAAAAAAAAAAAAAAAAAAAAAAAAAAGAAAAATGTTTCCCACATGATTTCAATGTGTACCTCCCACTGAGAACGGTGGCTATTAAGGAGGCTCCTGGCTGTTCTTATCTGGCAGGATAACAGTGCCGAGGGGAGTGGAGGAGCAGAAGAGAAGTGTCCCTTTCCAGTTGCTTTTGCTGCTGGAGAAGATGCAGGACAGCCGGCAGAAGGCGGTGAGACCCATGGAGCTCGTCTCCTGCCTCCAGAAGTACAATGTGCCATGTAAGATCATCCTCCTAGTCCAGCTCCTACCTATGGATCTGGAGGGGACTGAAGCTTGAGAGGGGTGGGGGAGGGGGAAGAGGAAGAGGGGGGTCAAGGAGAGAGAGAGAAAGAGAGAGAGAGAGAGAGAGAGATCTCCACTCTGCTGGTTAAACACCAGATGCATGTGGCACTCTGGGCTGGGCCTGGCTGAAGCCAGGAGCCAAGAATGCAATCCCGGTCTCCCATGTGAGTGACAGGGACCCAATTACTTGAGCCATCATGGCTGCATGTCAGGGTGTGCATTTGTAGGTAATTGGATTGGAAGCACAGCCTGAACTTAAATCCTGGCACTCTGAAGTGGGATGTGGGCAACCCAAGCAGCATCCTAACCACTGCACTAAATGCAATGCCCACTTCATTTTATTTGTTTTTGAAAGGCAGAAAGATTGGGGCCACTTTGTGGCACATTGGCTTAAGCTGCATCCCATATGAGTGCTGGTTTAAGTCTCATGCTCCACTTCCAATCCAGCTCCCAGAATCTGTGCCTGGCTTCTACTTAACATCATTGTCCTCCAGTTTCATTTTGTGACAGATAGGATTTCATAATTTTTTATTATATACCTCATTGTTTTTTCTGTTTAAAAAATATTTATTGATTTGAAAATCAGAATAAGAGAGAGAAAAAGTGGGGGTGGGGGAGAGATAGAGATAGAGGGCTGGGCTGGGCTGAAGCCAGGAGCCAGGAGCCTCCTCCAGGTCTCCCACATGGGTGTAGGGGCCCAGAAAATTGGGTCATCTTCTGTTACTTTCCCAGGCCATAAGCAGAGAGCTGGATCAGAAGTGGAATTGCCAGGACACCACAACACCACCCCCTATACCTCATTTGCTTTGTTCATTCTTCTGTTGCTAGATACCTAGATTGCATTTGTGTCTTAGCTGTTGTGAATAGTGCTGAAACAAACATGGGAATGTAGTTAACTCTTTGACACACCAGTTTCCTTTCCTTTGACTATATACCCAATAGTGGAATTTCTGGATCATATGGGAATTCTATTTCTGAGTTTTCTGAGGCTACCCTGATTTGCATTTCTGCCAACGGCGTGTGTTTCCCTTTCCTTCTCTACATCCTTGCCAGCATTTATTTTTTTTGTCTTTTTGTTTATAACAATCTAGCTCAGATGAGAGATTAAAGCCACTCTTTGTGGTTTTTATTTATATTTTCCTGAATATTAGCATTGTCAAGATTTTTTATAAAAAGTATACTTGGCAATTTTTATTCATTTGAGCAATGTCTATTCTTGGTCACTTGCCCATTTAGAAACCTGATTATTATTTTTATTGCTATTGAGTTGAGTTCCTTGTATTGTCTGGATATTAATCCCTTATTGGATGAATATTTGCAAAAATTTTCCCATTACATAGGCTATCTTTTAACTGTATTGTTTTCTTTGCTGTGTGGAAAAAACTTAATTTGATATAATACCATTTACTGGGGCTGGTGTTGTGGCATAGCAGGTAAAGTTGATGTCTGTGACACTGGCATCCCATGTGGGTGCTGGTTTGAGTCCTGGCTGCTCCCTGCTAATGCAGCTGGAAGAGTAGTGGAGGTTGGCCCAAGTACTTGGGCTCCTGCACCTGCATAGGAGACCTGGAACTTCTACTGTGTTGAATGATAGTGGTGAAAGTGGGCATCCTTGACTTGTTCCAGATCACAGCTTTCAGCTTTTCCCCATTCAGTGTGATGTTGGCTGGGGGTTTGCCATATGTGACCTTTATGATGTTTTTTCCCAGCATTTTCTTTCCTGAAGGAGCAGATTTATGGAGGCCTCTACTCCACCATTCCAGCTGTATTCTCACCTCTTTTTAGTCTCCCTTAATAGTCTGTATACTTTAGGGAATTTTTCCTTTTTTAATCGTTTTAAATATATTTATTGTGTTTGGTTGAAATGGAGAGGGAGAGGGAGAGGGAGAGGGAGAGGGAGAGGGAGAGAGAGAGAGAGAGAGAGAGAGAGACAATGCTCCCTAAATGAATACAACAGCTGCAGTTGAGCCAAGCTGCAGTCTGGAGCCTGGAACATAATCCAGGTCTCTCACATGGGTAGCAGGGACTCAACTCCTTGAGCCATCACTTGCTGCCTCCCAGGGTGTGCATTACCAGGAAGCTGGAATTGAGAGCAGAGCTGAGATTTGAACCCTAGGTATTCTGATATGGAGTGCTGGTGTCCCAGGCAGCATCTTTTTTAAAAATATATTTTTTTATTTTATTTTTAAATTTAAAGTCAGAGCTATAGAGGAGAAGCAAAGGCAGAGAGAGAGAGAGAGAGAGAGAAAGAGAGAGAGAGAGGGAGAGAGAGAGAATATCTTCCACTCGCTGGTTCACTCCTGAATTGCTGTAATGGTCAGGGCTGGTCCAGGCCGAAGCCAGGAGCTGGGAGCTTCATCCAGGTCTTCCACATGGGTGCAGGGGCCCACTCTCTTGGGCCATCCTCTGCTGCTTTCCCAGGCACATTATCAGGGAGCTGGATTGGAAGTGGAGCAGCCAGGACTCAAACCAGTGCCCACATGAGATGCAGGCACTGTAGGCGGAGGCTTTACCCACTATGCCATGGGGCTGGCTCCTGAGGAGCATCTTGACTGTGCCCAATGCCTACTCCCTGGAGCTTAAGTTCTAAGAGGAGTTCTCAAAAATCAATACCAAGCTGAATTTTCTTTCATGGAACATCTAATAGGAAGTACAAATGGAGGCTTTTTTGGGAGAGAGGAAGGCTAAGACAGGATGAAGTGTCCATGTGCATCTGGGTAGCTAGGGCAGAAAGGTATGAGAGGATCCCCAGAAACCTCACTAACTGGGCTGCTGCTCTTCTCTCTTGTAGTGTTCGTCCAGCATGATGCTGCACAGCTCTACCTCACGGTTTGGAACCTGATTAAAGACCAGATCACAGATGTGGACTTGGTAGGAACCTGGAGCAGAGAGCACAGAGGCTACCCGTTTAACTTATCCACTGTTGTTTGTATATGGTGCTGAGAGGAATGAAAGGTTTTTTTTTTTTTAAGATTTTATTTATTCATTTGAGAGGTAGAGTTACAGACAGTGAGAGGGAGACAGAGAAAGATCTTCCATCCGTTGGTTCACTCCCCAAATGGCCGCAATGGCTGGAGCTGCGCCCATCTGAAGCCAGAAGCTTTTTCCATGTGTCCTACGCGGGTGCAGGGGCCCAAGCATTTGGGCCATCTTCTATTGCTTTCCCAGGCCATAGCACAACTGGAGCAGAAGAGGAGCAGTTGGGACTAGAACGGGCGCCCATTTAGGATGCTTGCACCGCAGGCAGAGGATTAACCCACTGAGCCACGGTGCCGGCCCCAGGAATGAAAGTTAATCCACATAAAATGCTTATTGCCATTCAATCATGTAATTACTGTTATTACCTTTCACTTTCACAATAAAACATAGAGTGGCTCCCATTTCTGGAGCTCTCGGCTGGTGGCTCCAACCTCTGGAAATTGGCCTGGGCTGGTTAATGGCTTTTTTTTTTTTTTTTTGGACAAGCAGAGTCAGACAGTGAGAGAGAGAGAGAGAGAGACAGACAGACAGACAGACAGAAAGGTCTTCCTTTCTGTTGGTTCACCCCCCAAATGGCCACTACAGCCGGCGTGCTGCACCAATCCGAAGCCAGGAGACAGGTGCTTCTCCTGGTCTCCCATGCGGGTGCAGGGCCCAAGCACTTGGGCCATCCTCCACTGCCTTCCTGGGCCACAGCAGAGAGCTGGACTGGAAGAGGAGCAACCAGGACAGAATCCGGCACCCCAACCTGGACTGGAACCTGGGGTGCCAGCGCTGCAGGCAGAGGATTAGCCAAGTGAGCCGCGGCACCGGCTCTTAATGGTTTTTTAATCTTATGTCTCCCCTGATCTCTCATGCAGGTAGAGAGGCTGCAGGCCCTGTATACAATTGGGATAAAGGAGTTCCTGATTTGCCTGGACTGCACCAAGGAGACTAGCAGAGACAGTAGCTTGCTGACCCTCCCTCTTAGTCTTTTTGATATGGATTTAAAGCCCCTGAGAACACTGGTAAGAGGTTTCTCTTGGTGGATTCACTGTTCCCACAGAACCTAATGTTGCCATTTCCCCTTGCTTCTTTTAGCTGCCCTTGGCTTTTAAATGTCACTTCGCATTTCATCTGTGAGGCTCTGGTCAATTTATGCTTTGATTTGGCAAAAAGTATTTTTTATTTTTTTACTCTTATTTCTTCTTCCTTCTGCTGCTCCCTTAACAGGTGTCTCTCCTGTTTTGTTCCCCCTGCAGGAAGCAGTTTCTGAGACCCACCAATTGTAACACAGTGGGCCTGACATTAAAGTGGGGGGCATGGAGTGAGCTTGCTTGGAACCCCTCAGCAGCAGGGTGGGGAGGCTGTACTCTAGGTGGGAACTAATCAACCTGCTTTGTCCTTGTTCTGGGTGGGGCAGGAGGATGCGCTGCGCCGTTTCTTGCAGCCCACGGAGTTATCAAGAAAAAGCAAGTGCTTCTGTCAGAACTGTGGAAAGAAGACCTACAGAAAGCAGGTGCTCACTCCCTAAGAGATGACACTTCCCTGGTCTGAGGTTGCCCATGCAGGATTTCCCAATGCAGTCTTTGCAGGATGGAGGGAGATAGAGTCAGGCTAGTGCCTGGCATCCCAGGGCTTCTGAGTCCCAGGGCAGTAGACACATCACTGAGAGGGACAGAGCCTCTGAGGAGAAGAGGAGAAGGTCCAAGAGCAGTAGGCTGAGGGGAAAAAAAACCAGCTCCCTGGAGAAGATGTTACAGTTCTGCTGGGTTCAGGTGCCCATGGGAGATGCACAGTGGTGCAGTAGGCAAGTGTCCTAGGCCAAGTTATTCATGGAGGAGTATGACAGAGGCAGTGAATTTCAGGATTTAACCCTGCCACCTCTTTGGGAAGAAAAACATGCCACCAACCCTGCTTCTACTCCTTGCAAGTGTCAGAGAGCTTCATTTCTGCCTTGATTTTGCTTTCTCAGGCCTTGAAGCTGACCCATTTGCCCTTGACCTTGACGATCCACCTCCAGCGATTCTCAGTCAGCAATTCACGGACACAAAAGGTCTGCCACTCCCTGTATTTCCCCCAGAGCTTGGATGTCAATCAAGTCCTTCCAAGTGAGCAAGCCCTCAGCGATGATGAGGAACAGGTGAGACACTCACCTCCCTCTCATCCTGCATCTCAGCAGGTGCCACGGTTCCTATTCTCCTAAGCTGCTGCAAACCACCCACTCATACCTTCTCCACTTACAAGTTCTTTCCCAGTCCAGATCAGTGAGTTGGCCCTTAATGGGTTCCGGACTGTGGGGTAGAGTTAAACAGCAGCATGCTGGACAAACACTGTCTATCTAGAGAAAAAAGTTACATCCCAGTTACTGAGGTCTGCATCCTCTGTTAGCCTCTCTTCTAAGAAATCATGCCCCCTGCTGGCCATGCTTGGGATACACAAGGGGACAGAAAAGAACCAGCTTGATGTGATTTCATGCAAGAAACACTTATTGTCGCCGTTAATGAACCACACGCAGCTTCTCCTATTTTTCTTTTATTCAAATTCCCTTTATCCTTACCACCCCTCCAGCCCTCTAGTAGTCATCATCCTGTGTTCACACTGAATTTTTTTAAACTCATGTACTAATATGAGATGTTAAGAATAGGGGAAGCTGGGTGAGGGGTCTATGGGAAACTGTACTACTTCACAATTTTTGTTTTGTAAATTTAAAATTATTCTGCAATAAAACGTTTATTAAAAAGATAAATATTTACTTTTCAACAATATTTTGATGATGGAAACCTATGTGTAAAAGGATAGGACAACAAGGTTTTGCAGTTTGTAGTTGCTTTTAAGGTTTTCTAAATGTTGCACTTGTTCTCATATGACTTGTATACCTCACAGTCCTGAGGGAAGGCATTCACAGTTCAGTACTTTGCTTTGGAAATAACATGTGGAATACAAACGCTTACAGAAATGTGACATTTTGGATTCCAAGTGTAGTACCAGCCGAATGTTCTTATTAAAACAGTGGATGCCCAGTTTGAAAATAATAAAGTAGCCAGTTGATGGGTCTAAATTTAATCAGAGTAAAGTCAAATTCAGTTGTCTTGAGATAATAATTTATTGGCCGGTGCCACAGCTCACTTGACTAATCCTCTGCTTGCGGCGCTGGCACTCCAGTTCTAGTCCCAGTTGGGGCTCTGGCGCGCCTGCTGTAGTGGCCATTTGGGGGGTGAACCAACAGAAAAGGAAGACCTTTCTGTCTCTCTCTCTCTCATTATCTAACTCTGCCTGTCAAAAAAAAAAAAAAAGAAAGAAAACAAAAACAAAAAAGAGATAATAATTTATTGGAAGATTTCTGAGAAAATAATGACATAAATATCTTCTCTAGAATTTTGATGTGCTACATTTAGAAAATTTTGTATTCTCTTTGCATATATGGAAATTCAATAAATCTATAGCAGATCAAATTTTTTTCTTTCTTTCTTTTTTTTTTTTTGACAGGCAGAGTGGATAGTGAGAGAGAGACAGAGAGAAAGGTCTTCCTTTTTGCCGTTGGTTCACCCTCCAATGGCCGCTGCGGCCGGCGCACTGCGCTGATCCAAAGCCAGGAGCCAGGTGCTTCTCCTGGTCTCCCATGGGGTGCAGGGCCCAAGGACTTGGGCCATCCTCCACTGCCTTCCCGGGCCTTAGCAGAGAGCTGGCCTGGAAGAGGGGCAACCGTGATAGAATCCGGCGCCCCAACCAGGACTAGAACCCGGTGTGCCAGTGCCGCAAGGCAGAGGATTAGCCTGTTAAGCCACAGCGCCGGCCCCAGGCTCATGAATTTAAATACCACCTATTTGCTAGTAATCCTCAAATGGCTGCAATGGCCAGCAGGGCTGGGCCAGGTGAAGCCAAGAGCAGGAGTTTTATCTGGGTCTCCCATTTGGGTGCAGGGTCCCAAGGACTTGGGCCATCTTCTACTGCTTTCCCAGGCCACAGCAGAGAGCTAGATCAGAAGTAGAGTGGCTGGGATTCTAACTGGTGGACATATGGGATGCTGGACTGCAGGCAGAGGCTTAACCTACTACACCACAATGCTGGGCCCAAAATCTGGTCTCTTTTTATTTGTAAGTTTTTTTTTTTTTTGATTTTTTTAAAGAAAATATTTATTTATTTGAAAGTTAGAGTTACAGAGAGAAAGGGAGAGACAGTGATCTTTCACCTGCTGGTTCATTCCCCAGATGGCTGCAATGACCAGGGCTGGGCCAGGCTGAAGCCAGGAGCTTCATTTGGGTCTCCCACTTGGGTGGCAGGGGCCCATACACTTGGGCCATCTTCTGTTGTTTTTCCAAGGCACATTATCAGGGAGCTGGATTGGAAGTGGAGCAGCTGGAACAAGAACCATTGCTCATATGGACTGCTAGTGTTGCAGGAAGTGGCTTTACCCACTATGCCACAATGCAGGCTCCTATTTATAAGTTTTTTTTCTAAAGATTTATTTTAATTTATTTGAAAGACAGAGTTACAGAGAGAGGTAGAGCCAAAGAGAGAGATCTTCTATCCACTGGTTCACTCCCCAGATGGCCTCAACAGCCAGAGTTGAGCTGATCCGAGACTAGGAGACAGGAACTTCTTCCAAGTCTGCCACAAGAGTGCAGGGACCCAAGGATTTGGGCCATCTTTTACTGCTTTCCCAGGTCATAGCAGAAAGGTGGATCAGAAGTGGAGCAGCTGGGACTTGAACTGACGTCCAAATGGGATGCCGGCACTGGTAATGGCTTTAACCTGCTGCACCACAGCGCTGGCCCCATATTTATAAGTTTTGACCTTGAGTAAGTTACCTCATCTCCCTGAGCTCAGGTTCCATCTCTGTAAAACCTCATACAGGGAGGTTGTATTAACTGAAATGATTCATGTTAAAACTTGGTCAAGTACGTACTATGTGCTAAATGTTAGGAAATCATTATTATTTTAATGATAATTATTTTAACAATAATTGTTGTTTTTAATGACTACTACTGATAGTAATTTTTCTGGTTAGTACTGTTTCTTCCTTGAGCTATTGTGGTACCCTAGTTTATGACACCTTGTTCCCATAACCTGTCTGCCAATGTAATTTATCCTAGATCAGTCCAACTGTGTCTTCTCTGTTGAGACCTCACCAGCCCTTCAGCCCCTCCTTAACTCATGGTCCTTTTCCTATTCTGGACAAAAATTTAGACTTCTCAAATT
The DNA here is from genome assembly GCF_033115175.1 of Lepus europaeus. Taxonomy (NCBI): domain Eukaryota; kingdom Metazoa; phylum Chordata; class Mammalia; order Lagomorpha; family Leporidae; genus Lepus; species Lepus europaeus. The sequence continues at coordinate 85,805,244 of NC_084832.1, forward strand.
ACCTCTACAGACATCTGGTGCAAAACACACTATTCTAATTGTGGTTTATACATTGTTCTTCAATTAGCTGTGAGATTCCTGAGGACTGTGTTTTGGTTCCTTTGAAGGAGCAGTGCCTGGCAGAGAGTAGGTGACAGGGGACTAGGACAGCGATAGGTTAATCATTCCACGTCTTCTCTCTTTCCAGTCTGGAGGACAGTACGAACTCTTTGCTGTGATCGCTCACATGGGATTGGCTGACTTTGGTCACTACTGTGCCTATATCCGGAATTCTGTGGATGGAAAATGGTTCTGCTTCAATGACTCCAATGTTTGTTGGGTGAGAACAGTTATCTAAAATTGTCCCTTTACTTGGCTTAGTCATATATAACAAATCCTCAGTTTAGGACTGCAAGAATCCTCCAGATCAAGACAAACTTGTGGTCCTGTTCTCTGTGTGTGGAGCTTTTGATTGGGTTGGAGCCCTTTTATTCATGAGAGTCCCATCTGGTTGACAGCTCTGTGAGTGTCTTCAAACCTTGATGTCTACGTTTTTGATACCATGGGCTCTGTGTCCTGGGAAACTTCTGTAAAGAAAGAATAGTTAGAAATATGTAAGTCAGAACTCTGGGATAGGTGCAGATTGTTAAGCCACAGCTCGCAACACACCAGCCCAAGTTGGAGTGCTCATTCAAGTCCTGGCCCTCTACTTCTGGTCCAATTCCATGCTAATGCTCTTGGGGAAGCAGTGGATGGTGTCTCTTGTACTTGAGTTCCTGCTACCTATATGAGAGACCCATATGTAGTTCCTGGCTCCTGGCTTCAGCCTGGCCCAGCCCAGCTGTTGCAGCCATTTGGAGAGTGAACCAGCAGGTGGAAGATCTCTCTCTCTCTCTCTCTCTCTCTCTCTCTCTCTCTCTCCCTCTCTCTATCTTATTTATGTTTTTTATTTATTAGAAAGGTAGAGAGATAGACTGAGGGAGAGAGCTCCCATGTGCTTGTTTACATCTCAGATGCCTGTAATGACTGTGTCTGAGCCACAGCTGAGAGTTGGGAACTCAGTCCAGGTTGTGGGGCTGGCATTTTGGCACATTGTGTTAAGCCACAACTTAGGGTGCATACATCCCTTATCAGAGTGCCTGGTTTGAGCCTCAGCTACTCTGCTCTGATCCAGCTTTCTGGGAGACAGCATGTGATGGCTGAAGTACTTGGGTCCCTCTCACCTATGTGGGAGCCCTTGGTGCACTTCTAGGCTCCTGACTTTGACCTTGCCCAACCACAGATAATGTGGGGATTTGGGGACTGAAACAGTGGATGAAATATCTCTGTCAGTTTCTCTCTGTGTCACCCTGCCTTTCAAATAAATCAATAAATAGGCAAACACTAGAAAAAAATCCTCTCAATTGGTAACAGGAACCCATTTATTGGAGCTGTTACCAGTGTGTACATTAGCATGAATCTGCAGTCAGGAGCTGGAGTTGGCATCTCAACATGGGACAGACATAGGTATCCAAAGCAACATCTTAACTGGTAGGCCAAATGCCTGTCCCAAGGGATAAAGATATTAAAAATAAATTAAAGATATTAAACAAAGGGATAAAGATATTAAAAATGCTTTAGTGTATGTGACATTGTATGGCCAGATGCTCCAGGGTTGGGAGTTACTGAGGGTGGGTTTATCTAGAGGAGAAAAAGATGGAGAATATAGTTCCATGTATTCAGGGCGATGCTTGATTCCACTCTGTTTATATACTTCAGGTGTCCTGGGAAGACATTCAGTGCACCTTTGGAAATCATAATGACCGCTGGTAAGAGGGGTGTTGGGGTGATGAAAATGTGAACTTACACAGGGTTCTTGGAACTTCCTTGCTGTTGACTCCCTGGTGACTGCTGAGCCTGATTAACACCCTCCCACTCCACCACACTTTTCTCACAGTTTAGACTCCAGCAGTGCTAAAATAGAAGTAACTTGGGGCTGGCACCATGGCGTAGTGGTAAAGCCTCCACCTGCCATGCTGGCATCCCATATGGGTGCTTGTTCAAGTCCCAGCTGCTCCACTTCCAATCCAGCTCCATGCTAATGGCCTTGGAAAGCAGTGGAGGACTGTCCCTGGTCCCTGCTATCCACATAGGAGACCCAGAAGAAGCTCCTGGCTCCTGGCTTTGGATCGGCCCAGCTCCCGCTGTTGTGGCCATTTGGGGAGTGAATCAGTAGAAGGAAGATCTCTCTCTCTCTCTTCCTCTGTCTCTCTCAAATTCTGCTCTTCAAATAAATAAATGCATCTTTAAAAAACTGTAAAAAAGAAAGTAACTTATGAAACACCATGTACTCCATCTGCCTTTTTGAGTCTTTGTATTCAGTTTCTGGCCTGTGTGGCCCTCTCCTAATTTACCATGCAGCAAAGTGCCACTTACGTTTTGCTACTCAAGACCTTTTCCTACTCTAGAGAGCCTTTATGGATTCACCCAAGCAGCAGCTCTGTAGGGGCTTCTTGGATACAGCCACTGCATTTTCATCATGCGTCTTTTACAGCAAGATTCACTCTGTGTTTAATTATTTGCTAATATAACTTTCTTTCAGATTAGATCATGAGCTAGGGGTGGGGGAAATCATTTTAATAAATCCTTTTTTTTCTTTTTTATACTTTTAAAAAAATTTTATTTAATGAACATAAATTTCCAAAGTACAGCTTATGGATTACAATAGCTCCCCCTCCCATAACTTCCCTCCCTCCCACAACACTCCCCTCTCCCACCTCCTCTCCTCTTCCATTCACATCAAGATTAATTTTCAATTATCTTTATATACAGAAGATAAATTTAGCATATATTAAGTAAAGATTTCAACAGTTTGCACCCACACAGAAACACAAAGTGTAAAATACTATTTGAGTACTAGTTATAGCATTAATTAAACACCTAAGAATAATTGTGTATTAATTACAGAGTTCAACCAATAGTTTTAAGTAGAACATAAAAAATACTGAAAGGGTAAAGTATTAAGTTCTTTTTTGTTTGTTATATAGTTATTTTTTTTATTCAATAAATGTGAATTTACAAAGTGCAACTTTTGTATTGTTGTGGCTTCCCCCCCCCAACCTCCCTCCCTCCCATGACCTTCCCCTCTCCCACTCCCTCTCCCATCCCGCCCTTCATTTTCAATTACCTTCATATACTGAAGATCAGCTTAGTATATACTAAGCAAGGATTTCAACAGGCTGCACTCACACAACCGCACAAGGTATAGGGTATTGTTCGACTAGTAGTGTTTTTAAGTTTCATAGTAAAACACATTAAGAACAGAGATCCTATGTGGGGAGCATGTACCCAGTGACTCCCGTTGTTGATTTAACAATTGGCACTCTTATTTATGACGTCAGCAATCACCCGAGACTCTTGCTATGAGCTGTCTAGGCTATGGAAGCCCCTTGAGTTCACCGACTCTGAACTTGTTTAGTCAAAGCCGTATCATAGTGGAGGTTCCTTCCTCCCTTCAGAGAAAGGCGCCTCTCTCCTTGATGGCCTGTTCCTTCTGCAGGGGTCTTGTTCACCAGGATCTTTCATTTAGATTGTTTTTTGCCACTGTGTCATGGCTTTCCATGCCTGTGAGACTCTCATGGACCTTTTAGCCAGATCTGAATGTCCCAAGGGTTGCGTTTGCCATTCTATGAGTCTGCTGTGTGTCCTGCTTCCCCCGCAGGATCATTCCCCCCCCCCCTTTTTAAAAAACTTTTATTTAATGAATATAAATTTCCAAAGTACAGCTTATGGATTACAATGGCTTCCCCCCCTCCCATAACTTCCCTCCCACCCGCAACCCTCCCCTTTCCTGCTCCCTCTCCCCTTCATTATTTGCTTACACTGGTCTTATTTGTGAAATCTCTTTGACACTTACCCTATCTTTTTGATCGGTTGTGTATTTATACTTATCACTTTACCAAGTGCGCTGGCATTGGTACCTGCCTCCTTGGTAAGATTGAGTTGAAATCCCCTGGCACATTTCTAGTTCCACCATTGGAGGTAAGTCCGAGTGAGCATGTGCCAACCTATATATCTATAATTAGATAATCTATAATTAGAGTGGAAGCTGGATAGAAAAAAGCTGGGTAAGTTAAAACAGAGAGATTCTGTTAGCTTTTCAGCTGAGTTTTTGCCTTAGGAGTGACATGTATGCCACAAATGATATTTGAAACAATTCTCAGCTGAAGAGGTATATATGATCATTTGAAAAATGTGAGAAAAATAGTGAGTTAGGTGAAATTGGAGTGTGGAATCCACTTCAAACCTTCTGCTTTTCACCTTTCTCTTCTGTTTCTTCTAAACTTCTCTCTTAGATGCCCAATATTTCTCAATTATTAGTTATTGTTCATATTCCCATGATTTTGATCACAGATTGGCAAGCTTTGTCTGTAAAGGGCCAGAGTGAAAATATTTTAGGCATTGTTTTATTGATATGTCTGTTTTTATTATTATGTTATTATAATTGTTATTACATTGTTATATATTATATATATGTTATATATTATACATTAATATAATTTTTTTGTTTTGTTTTTTTCTTTCTTTTTTTTTAAACTTTTATTTAATGAATATAAATTTCCAGTGTACAGCTTATGGATTACAATGGCTTCCCCCTCCCATAACTTCCCTCCCACCCGCAACCCTCCCCTCTCCCGCTCCCTCTCCCCTTCCATTTGCATCAAGATTCATTTTCAATTCTCTTTATATACAGAAGATCAATTTAGTATAAAGATTTCAACAGTTTGCACCCACATAGAAACACAAAGTGAAACATACTGTTTGAGTACTAGTTATAGCATTAAATCACAATGTACAGCACATTAAGGACAGAGATCCCACATGAGGAGCAAGTGCACAGTGGCTCCTGTTGTTGACCCAACAAATTGACACTCTAGTTTATGGCACCAGTAACCACCCTAGGCTGTCGTCATGAGTTGCCAAGGCTATGGAAGCCTTCCAAGTTTGCCGACTCTGCTCATATTTAGACAAGGTCATAAAAGACAGAGTGAGGATAGTAACCAATGATCCTAAGAGTGGCATTTACCAGGTTTGAACAATTATACAGCATTAAGTGGGGAAGAGGACCATCAGTACACACAGGTTGGGAGTAGAGCCATTGGTGGTAGAGTAGAGGTTATGATTACAAAGGAATGAGGCCCAAGTGCACTAGACAGGGCCTAGAACAAAGGACAGAGTCATTATTAGAGGAGCTAAGAAAGGTGCTGTCTAAGCTACAAGTAATTTTTCTGATTGAGAGGCAAATAGAACCTGATAGAAGGGGCTTGATAATAATCTGGTGGGCTTTAGGCCTTGTAAATTCAGAGGCCCAGACCTATCTATCTCTTCACATGGGGTATATTCTAAGGGAGGTGTGACCCTCCTAGGGGAAGGCACTCTGTTGACTTTCATTACTTGGCTGGCCTGGGAGGAGAGCTGGCCAGGTAAAGGCAGGTGGCATCTCTAACAAGAAATTTACAGTTCTGCCTGCAATGTTGCTGACCCTACTTGACCATACCCTCAGCTGCAGTGGTCACTTTGGAAGTTGGGCTGAGTGAAGGGCTTTTCAGCTTAGAGCCAATAAGATCTGTGGCTCTGACCTAGGCATCCTTCGACTCCAGGGCAGGTCCATTTCCAGTGATCCAACTCTTGGCAGAGCTGCCAGGGCTCTTCACAAGCTGACTTCTGCTGAAGCCCAGGCTTACCACATTGAAAGCCACTGCAGTGGACTGGCCTGTTGGGTCTCGTTGAGGGCAGATCACTGTACAGATCAGCCATTAATAGGCCTGCCACCCATTGCTTCTGATGCCTAGCTTTCTTTTCCTCCTGGTTTGTGTTAAAGCAGACCAGAGGATGCAAGTCAAGGGAGTGCCCGTGTCCCATCTCTAGTCTTCGGTGGCCTGAACTACAAGTCTATAGTCACAGGCATGTTCTGTAGTAGTTTTTCTAAGGTAGACAATGCCCATGAGGAAAATTATATTCTCACTTTAAAACTTTCTTTCCCTTTGGTCTGAAAGGGAGGTTTTTTCTACTTACTGTATACTTGGCTGATGGCGAAGTGAATCTAGCTATGAGATTATTATTTAAGTTCTTATTTTGGCTATGCTATTGCAGAAAAATGTTAGCCATCTCTTTTATAAGGTCTAAAGATTAAATTATGCATCCTACAGATTCCTTCATAATAGAATTAGTTTCCTACCTTGAAGAGAATAGAGAAATGAAAGAACAAGTTGGGCTTAGAATAGAGAAATGAGGGAGCAAGTCCTAGATCACTTGCTGACAATAGCAATATCACATGAATACTTAGCAAACAGTTTCAACCATTAGATAACAACTTAAGAAAACATTTACCAGAAGGTCCAATGCCTTCTATAAATTTTAAGAATCATGTATTTGAAAACACCTCTTAAATATCTAACATGGTGTAGTTTGTTTAGCCAGTAAACTTAAGCACAACCATATAAAATGTTTTTAGTTTCTTTATACCAACAAGTCTAAAACATAGGATACACAGATTCAGGTCCCACAAATTAAAATGTATCTTTGATTGATTTTAGCAGCTTAAATTTATGGACAATCTTATCTATAAGCCATTTAAAATAAAACTCTTAATAAAATTTCCCCATGTGGACATACAATATGTACACACATATAATATAGCATAATAGACCAATATAGCAATTTTAATAATAGCTTTTAAAATCTTTAACTCTTTTTGTCGATTGCCAATTGATTTGAATTGCTTTTTCTTTTTAGTAACCTCAGTTAACCATACTTTCTCTCAGTTGGTACTGTTAATACATTATTGGCTTCATCTGTTTACAGAGCCATTCCAAGGTATTGAATACAATAGAAGTGGCTGGAAAAAGTCCATAGGAACCTATAGGAGGACAGCTAAACACAGAACCAACAACGCTTTAGTTTTATGAGCAGCAAATCATATATGACTGTGGATGACAAAAGACTTTAAGTCGCCATGTTTAAAATTATAAACTCATCAACCAACAAGAGGCACTTGCTTACTTCACAGTATTTTTGAAAGCACCTGTAGGATTTTACAAGTATTGAACCCTTTAGGCCTCTGGGGCTTTCTCATTAAGATAACTATCATGTCTAGTCACACAAGATCATTAGACTTTTTAATTCTCAAACATTTGTATTAATAGCATTTTCCATTATAGAAACTTAAAGTCTGGTACCACATCACATCTTGACAGTCCTTCTAATATACTCCAAATAGCCTGATTAGTTGGTGTCTCTATAAGATGAGAGACATAGGTCCTTCGATTTTTTCAGTTGGGCCCAAACTGGAAAAACCAAAGTCCAGGATTTACTGGAAATTTTAGAGACCAGATTGTTTGAAACTTTGATTTTTTGAATGCCTGTCAAGAATGCCAAGAAGGCTCAAAATCCAAAATATCTGGTTGAAATAAGATTTCTTAAAATCATGACATAACATAGACCAAATTTGATCATTGTTACAAGGTGATTATTCAAATTTTTGAAAAAAGCACATATTTAAATAACCCATAGCTCTTAATAAAAATTCAGCTGTTTTTGAACAATTAGAATTTAACAGACATCAAGAGAACATAATAGATTACTTTAACACATTGCTTTAAGAGAGCATCAGAGTTTAATTCTATGTCAAAGAGAAATTGAGCTTCCTGTGATCTTTTGCTGTGAGGTTTCCTTCCTTTACCTTCTTTCCTATTGGTGACCATGTTTCTGTGTTTGTGTGTAACACATCTTTAAGCATCTTTTGCAGGGCAGGATGAGTGGTGACAAATTCTTTCAGTTTCTGTTTGCTATGAAAAGTCTTAATTTCACCTTCATTCACAAATGAGAGCTTTGCAGGATATAGTATTCTGGGCTGGCATTTTTTCTCTCTTAGTACCTGGGCTATGTCTCGCCATTCCCTTCTAGCTTGTAGGGTTTCTGATGAGAAGTCTGCTGTGAGTCTAATTGGAGATCCTCTAAGAGTAATCTGACGTTTCTCTCTTGCACATTTTAGGATCTTTTCTTTATGTTTCACTGTGGTGAGTTTGATTACAACATGTCGTGGTGAGGATCTCTTTTGGTCATGTTTATTAGGGGTTCTATAAGCTTCCTGTACTAAGATGCCTCTGTCCTTCTCCAAACCTGGGAAATTTTCTGCTAGTATCTCACTGAAAATGCCTTCTAATCCTTTCTCCTTCTCCATGCCTTCAGGAACTCCTAGAACCCGAATGTTGGGTTTTTTAATAGTATCCTGTAGATTCCCGACAATATTTTTTAGATTTCTAATTTCTTCTTCTTTTCTTTGGTTTGCCTGTTTCCTTTCCTGTTCTCTGTCTTCTAAGTCTGATATTCTCTCTTCTGCTTCACCCATTCTGTTTTTAAGGCTCTCTAATGTGTTTGTCATTTGATCTATTGAATTCTTCATTTCATTATGATTTCTCGTCACTATCAGAGTTTCTTGTTCCACTAGTTGTTTCATTTCATTTTGATTCCTCCTTAATATTTCACTTTCACGAGAGAGATTTTCTATCTTGTCCATTAAGGATTTCTGTAGTTCAAGAATTTGTTTTTGAGAACTTCTTAATATTCTTATCAATTTTTTGAGATCTGCTTCTTGCATTTCTTCGATCTCATCATCTTCATAATCTTGAATTGGGGTGTCTTTTTCATTTGGGGGCATCATAGTGTCTTCCTTGTTCTTGTTAGCTTGGTTTTTGCGTTTGTTGTTTGGCATGTTGGAGATATTTGGTTTCTTCACTGTGGTGTTTTTTCTTGTTACACAATGGCTCTATATTAAGTGGACTGTCTGCTTTCAGTGGAGCCTTAGAGGCTTGAGATGAGTGTGGACTGAGAGCTGTGTTTGGTTCCTCAGGATTGAGGGTGTGTCAAAGATGACACTCCCAGGTTAGGTGTGGTAAATCTCTCTTTCTTTTTTTGATTCAAAAGGGAAGTAATTCCGCACAGCTGAACGTAATTGGAGGTAGTTAGCAGGCAAATGATATACCCACAGGAGCCAGAGATCGGAAGCTCTTTCCCAAGGACCACACAGGGAATCTCTGCTGCCCTCAGTGTGGGCTCCAATTCTCCTGCAGTCTCCCACTGGGTTGCCAAGTTAGATGCTAATCTCCTGTTATTTCACCCCTCCCCCCAGAGTCAGGTTTTTCTGCTAGGCTCAGGGCTGGTGCAGACCTGAGGTCGCCCTGCTTATGACGTATGTCCAAAATGGCACCTGCTCTGTCTTGCTCGCCTTTGAGAGGTGAGCGGAGAGAGAGAAACTCGTGTCCGTATCGGTCACTTTTTTTATTTTTTTCCTATCTCTCTTCTAGTTAGCCTGGTGAACTTTTCCCCACGGAGTTTCAAGCCTCGTTCCCTCTAGTCTCCTCTTTCCGCTTGCCCGATGGTATCTCGGGCTATTGAGGTTCGGCTCACCTCGCGTTCCAGCGCTGGCATGTCGAGTCTGCCGCTGGTGTCCCGAACTTGGGCTCCCACGCTCTCCACGCAGGTCCACTGTGAATCACTAGTTCCGGAAGAGTTTCCTCTGCTGTTTCTTCCCCTACTCTTCCTTGACCCTGCAGTATCTCCACTTATATTAAACTTTCTCTCCCCCCGGACTAATAGTGTGCTCCCTGCCTATTCCGCCATCTTGCCGCTCTCTATACATTAATATAATTGTATTACATTTTTATTATTATATGTCTGTTGAAATGACTCATAGTCATATAACCAAAGCAGCTGTGGTTAGTACATGAAAAATGGGAATGGCTGTGTTCCAGTTAAATTTACTTGCAAAGACAGGATTGGACTTGTTTCATGGGCCCATCATTCATCAAATCACAATATAGATGTTAACTGATAACAACTTAGCGGCTATTTTCCCAGGCCACCATTTTTTCCCCCTCTGAGATGATGGATAGACAGTGAGGATAGATGAAGATCTTACATAATAACGGAGTGTTTGCCGACACTCATCTGTTCATGGATTAATAATGTGCCATTTCACTGTGGGCGGATGTTTCATTTTACTACATTGATGCATTTTTCTATTCTTTCTAGGCGTGAAACTGCCTATCTTCTGGTTTACATGAAGACTGAGTGCTAATGAATGTACCCTAAACTTTCAGAGACTGAAAAAACATCATTTCCTTTTTCTATCCCTGACACTGCTGCCAAAGAGATTGTACAATGAGAAGAAGCATCGTTTTCACACTATATAATTATATCTTATTTATAACCAGGGGTGATTATTACTGTGCTTTGGATGTGATGTGTCTCCCCAAGGTTCTTGTGCTGGAGGCTTGGTATTCAGTGTGGCACTGTTGAGTTGGTGGGCTCTTTAAGAGGTGGGGCCCAGTGAGAGGTAATTAGCTCCATGTGGTCTCCTTGTCCTGGGCACTGATGGTTCCCTTCTGTTCTACTGCGGTGTCTGATGGTTCCTTTCTGTTCTACCGTGGTGTTCTGGTGCAGCCAGAGACTCCTTGCCAGGATGCTTATACTGGTTGGGACCCTCCAGCCACCAAAATTGTGAACCAAATAATTAAATATCTTTGCTTTGTAAAATACCCAACCTTAGCTATTTTATTATAGCAATAGAATGCAATTATCAAAATAATGCAAAATAATGCAATTATCAAAATAGTTAACAACAAGACTACGTAGGTTTCGATTAGTCATAATGGATACTTTCATCAGTGGACTCTGGTCACATGGTTGAATCGAGGCATTAGCCCTTCAGTTGGGAGGTTGTGGGAGTCCAGGTACTCCTATGGGGGAAAGTACCAGTTGTGGGAGTCATTTGGGTGATAAGGAGCAATGGTAGAGAAATATTTCAAAGTTTAAAACTGATGTGAACACATTGTTGTGTACTGGATGACTATCACTCTCTATATAATTTATAATTTTTAGAACCATAATTAATTCCATAAAGGTCAAATGTTTTGTGATTATTATTCATTGGCTAGGCAAAATAATGAATAAAGTTCTTTTCCTCAAAAGAAGTTTTCAGTTTAATGGATGATATTTACACCACACATGACACTGAGTGTTTTCAGGGAAAGTAGAATCACTTCTATTGTGGGTCATGGAGGAGGACCTATAGCAAACCTCCATGCTGATCTTCATAATGGCTTTACTAACTTGTATTCAAACCAACAAGGTATATTTAAGAGCTCCCTTCTTTCTACTTTCTTACCAACATGTTTCATTTTTATTTTGTTGGTTATAGCAATTCTAACTGGTGTGAGATGATGTCTCATTGTGGTTTTTATTTGCATTTCTCTGATGACTAATGATGCTGAGCAAGTTTTCATATAGTCGTTGGCTACTTTTGCATTTTCTTTTGAGAAATGTCCATTCAGATCACTTGCTAATTTTAAAATACGATTTTTTGGTGAGTTTCTTTAGTTCATTATATATACATATTTAATTCATTATATATGTTATATGTTTATACAGTATACATACGTTATATGTATATGTATACATATGCTATATATACATACATACACTACATATATATGCTATATATTATATACTACATATGTCATATATACATACACTATGCATTTTATATATATACATGGCGTATATATATTATATATATACATACACCAGTATTATATATATATATATATTACATATTATATGTATTGTGTATATACACTATAGTTTTTTTAGGTCATAATATATACATACTTAGTTCATTATGTATGTTACACATATATATAGTATACATATATGTATACATTATATTATATACTACATACACTATATATGCATACTCTATAATGTATACATAAACAATATATTTATATATACATACACTATATATTTTATATATACACTGTGTAGACATATTCTATATTCATATTATGTATATACATCCACCAGTATCATATATATATTATATATACATATACTGTATGTATTGTATATATACATATAGATTTTTTAGTTCATTATATGTACAAATTTTTTAATTTTTAAAAAAATTTTAAAAATTTTTTGACAGGCAGAGTGGACAGTGAGAGAGAGAGAGACAGAGAGAAAGGTCTTCATTTTCCATTGGTTCACCCCCCAATGGCCGCTGCGGCTGGTGTACTATGACCAGTGCACTGCACTGATCCGAAGCCAGGAGCCAAGTCTTCTCCTGGTCTCCCATGCAGGTGCAGGGCCCAAGCACCTGGGCCATCCTCCACTGCACTCCCGGGCCACAGCAGAGAGCTGTGTTAGTTATTTTATTAAATACATTATATAGGCACACACTTTATGATATATACACATACTATATATACTTTACTTATATAAATACACTATATAACATACATGTACACCATATAATATATACAAATACTATATATATTTATATATATGCATAAACTATAATATATATGCTATAAATATACATATACTACACTTGATCTTAGCCAAAAGGCCAAGAAGCAGTTATATATACATACATATATATGACTAGTTAGATGAATAGTTTACAAATATTTTCTCCCATTCTGAGGCTGCCTCTTCATCCTTTTTATTGTTTTCTTTGCTGTACAGAGGCTTCTTATTTTGATATCCCATTTGTTTGTTTTTGTTTGTTGCTTGAGACTTTAAGGTATTATCCAAAATATCATTGCCTAAAACAATTGTCTTTAAGTGTTGTATGTTTTCTTTTAGTAGTTTTAAAGCTTTTGAGGTATTACCTTTAGGTCTTTGATCCATTTTGAATACAACTTTTTAAAAATATGGTAAGATATAGGGTTTAATTTCATTTTTCTAAATATGAATATAGTTTTCCCAGAATATTTACTGTAGGCACCTTTTTTTTTGCTTCAAAGTGCTTACTTTATTTAAAAAAAGAGAAGATCAAGAGGGTTGCAGGATTTTTTTTTTAACAACAAATCTGTGTCATGTGTCCCAGGCTCCTCCTTCCTCTTCCGTTAGTGCGTCACAGTGCAGCAGCCTCATGGCAAAGGCCTGATTCCAGAAGATTTGGCCTGATTCCTGAAACCTCACCTACAGCAGAACTCGAGGGGTTCTGTTAGGGGTGGCCCCTTTTTTCTTCTGCAGCCGACTCTGAACCTCCCGCGATTTCACCACTTTCATTCTGACCTCAAAGACTTCATGGATGGCCTTCCGGAAGCAGTGAAAATTATAGTCAATAAGACCTTTTCTTTCAAAGCTTTCCTCTCTGACAAAGCAGACGAGAGCCAGGAACTTTGTCACCTCTTTCAGATAGAGCACAGTTGTGTTATTCAGCTTTATAATAGCCGTGGATTCCTTGTCATAGGGGGTTACTGTAGGCACCTTTCAAAAGACAAGTTATCTGTGGATGTGACTTATGTATGGATATCTTTTCTCTATTGTTTTTGCATTTATTTTTATGCCAGCATTTTGCTGTCTTGTTACCATAAGCATGTTGTATGTCTTCAGATCAGGTATTGTGATAACTCCAGCTTTGCCTTTTCACTCAGTATAGCTTTGGATAGCCAGAATCTTTTTTAGCTCTATGAATTTTAGGCTTATTTTTCCCTTTCCTGTGAATAATGCATTGGTATTTTGATGGGTACTGTGTTGAACCTGTAGATTGCTTTGGGTAGTATGGATATTAAAAAAATTTTTTTTATTTGACAGAGTTAGACAGTGAGAGAGAGAGACAGAGAAAAAGATCATCCTTTGGTTGGTTCACCCTGAAAATGGCCATTATGGCCGGAGCTATGTCTAGCTGAAGCCAGGAGACAGGTGCTTCTCCTGGTCTCCCATGCGGGTGCAGGGCCCAAGCACTTGGGCCATCCTCCACTGCCTTCCTGGGCCACAGCAGAGAGCTGAACGGGAAGAGGAGCAACCTGGACTAGAACCTGGAGCCCATATGGGATGCCGGCGCTGCAGGTGGAGGATTAACCAAGTGAGCCACGGCGCCAGCCCCAGTATGGATATTTTAACAATATTAGTTCTTGCAGTTAATGAACATGAGAAGTATTTCCATTGTTTTGTGTCTTCTTCAAGTTTTTTCATCAGTGTTTCTCAGATATCATTGTAGATGTTATTTACTTCATAGATATTTTATGATCTTTGTAGCAGTGGTAAATAGAATTGCTTTCTTGATCTTATCATCTGTATGGTTATTATTGGTATAAAATGTCACTATTTTTTCATATATTTTTTGTTCCTGCACTTTTATTGGATTTGTTTTTCCATTCTAACAATCTAACAATCATCAGGTTTTTATATTTAAAATGTTAAAACATTTTACATTTAAAATTTAAAACATCAAAATATTTTCTACTTAAGAGGGATAATTTGACTTCTTGTTTTGGATGACTTTGTTTTTGTCATCTGATTTCTCTATGAGTTCCAGTATCATATTGAATAATAGTGGGAAAGAGGATATCCTTGATTTGCTCTAGATTTAAGAGAAAATGCTTGCAGCTTTTCTATACCTAATGATTTGAGAATTTTAATCTCTAAGAGATCTATAATTTTATCAAATGTTTTTCTATATTTATTTAAATAATCATATGATTTCTGTCCTTCATTCTACTTATGTGGTATATTACGCTTAATTATTTGTGTATGTTGAAACATTCTTGCATCTTGGATAAATTCTATTTGATTATAATGTATTTTTGATCTGCTGATGGACTTGGTTTACTGTTTTTTTTGTTGAGTTTTTTTTGTATCTATGTTTATCAGTAATATTGGGTTATAATTATCTTTTTCTTGTGCCCATGTCTGGTTTTGGTTCCATGGTATGTTGGTCTTGTGGTATGAGTTTGGAAGAGTTCTCTCTCTCTTTTTTTGATGGAATGTTTATATTCATGTTTTCTGCATACATGGATATTTGGCTTCCTCTTTTATAATTTTGATTCTACTTATTTCTCTTCTCTAATTGATCTTGCTAATACTTTCAATGCTGCATTGCGAAAGCAGAATCATTGTCTTGTTCCTTATCTGAGGGGAAGTGCATTCAGTCTTTCCTCATTCAATGTGACATTTTCTTTTGATTTGTGTTGTATAACCGTTATAATTTTGAATGATGTTCTTTCTATACATAGCTTGTTTGGAGCTTTTTTTTTTTTTAAATCATGAGGGGATGTTAAGTTGTAACAAGTGCTTTTCATGCATCCATTGAGATCATCATATGATTTTTGTTCTTCATTCTGTTCATTTGGTTTATTACATTTATTGACTAGTGGATATTAAATTATCCTTGTTCCCTGGGATCAATCCTACTTGGCAGTGACTTATGAACTTGTTGATAAAATGTTAAATCTTCTTACCAGTATTTTGTTGAGAATTTTTGCATCTATATTTATTGTTAATTATTTCTAGTTCTTTTTTATTGTGTGTGTATGGTCTGATTTTGATGTTAGAGTGATGCTGCCCTCATATAATGAGTTTGACAGAGTTCTACCTTTTTCAATATTTTGGAAGTTTAAGAAGCATTGGAGTTATTTCTTCTTTAAATGTTTTATAGAAATTAATTCTAAAGTCAACAGGTCTTGGACTTTTCTTTGATAAGAGACCTTTCTTAATACAATCAAGTCAGAATTTATAAATAAACAAGAGCAACCCACAACAGAGTGGAAAACAAATAATCCAACAAACAAAGGCAAAAATAAATACTGCACAGAATCAATCTCAGGAATACTGCTTAGACTTCAGGCCACCAGAACACCTGCAGGCATCCCCTCTTTCACCCAGTATAAAGACCTCTAGTAGTGTAAGCAAATCCATAGCAATGCAGAGATAAATCTAGAAATCTCATGAGTATAGAGATAAACAGATACTAATTCCATATCTGGGTCAAGAGGCTCATCATCCAGAGATGGAAGTATAGTGTAATGACTGGCACATAGGTCAGATGACATTCCTGTGACCATGCCATGAGTTTGTACTAGAGTAATGTGTGAAAAAATTGGGAAGACAACAAAACCACTACATCAAATAACTTCTGAATTGATGAAGATGGTATTGGAGAATATGGTTGATTGAATATGTTTATAAAATTTGTGAAAACACAGCTTATTTACATAGTCACACATAATAAAGGTAAGTAAAAAATGCAGATTTTATGTCTAAGAGACAAAAGTAGATTTTGAAGAACATATAGCCAGTCTGTCACGCAGGATTATTCTGTCATGTGAATTCCCTAAAATCTATTGAGATATGATTAAAGCAAAGGGTTTTTCCACACACATTACATTTTCATTAATTTACATTTACATTAATTTTACATTATTTTACATTAATTTTGCTGACATTTGCTGAAGCTTGCCTTGTATCAAAACAATTTTCTATTTCATTGCATTCATAGGGTTATTAATCTGTGTGAATTGTTTGATGGAAAGTGAAGGGTTACTGTGGCAGAAAGTTCTCCTACAGACACAAACTTCCTCATGTTTGAGTCTTAATGTATGATGAACACTGCTGGCAAAGAATTTTCCATTCATTAAATAGATAGGAATTTTAGGGGGACATTTTCACCACTATGTGTGTATCCTATTGTCTGTTGAAGTTCAACTTCTGGCAAAAGGTCTTTTCACATTCATTGCACTCAAAACATTTCTGACCTTTGTGAAGTCTATGCCTCTTGAAGGTTAATTTCAGGAACAGCTTCTTTCCGCATTCATAAGGTTTCTTCTCTGAATTAACTGATGCCTAATGAGGGCTGCCTTCTGGCAACGTGCTTTTCCACACTCATAATATTCTTAAGGTGTGAATGCCCTTTTGTGAATTCTGTGATGTGCTATGAAGATTGATTTCTGGCAAATGCTTTTCCACATTCATAGGGTTTCTCCACTGTATGAATTCCCTGATGTGTTATGAGGTGTGACTTCAGGAAAAAGGCTTTTTCACACTCAGTACTTTCATAAGGTTTCTCCTCTGTGTGAATTCTATGATGCAGAATGAAGGATGACTTGTGAGAAAAGGCTTTTTTATGCTCATCACATTCATAAAGTTTCCCTCTTGTGTGAATTCTCTGATGTATTATGAAGTGTGATGCAGGGGATGTGCCCAAGTGTCTCTCAGAACAGGCATGCTCTCTGTTCTCCACCAATACAAACTAGGGGAGGGCACACTTGCCTTCAAAGGAATGTGGCAGTGGGAGCCTCAGGGGTTTAATGGATGTTAATTTGTACCTGGGGTGTTTTCAGGAATTTGAAAACTTGCAGGGGCATTGAATGGGCCTGTCTTTGAAGATTTCCACCACCATTCTGTTCTCTACCATGGTCCACCAGACTGAATTCCTTTTCCCAGTTGTTAAGTTGATGTATGACTTTGTGCCTTTTGGCTTGTAGACTTGTTGGTATCCTCTAAATAAAAGTGCTAGTGCAAAGCTATATGGCGGCACACTCTTAGAATGGATGCTCCCGTGTCCTGTCTCTTTATTTGAAAAACCCAATACTGTGACTCATTCTCTTTTGTGGGGCTTTGTTGATGTTTATTGAGATAAGAATATTTATGGAAAGTTTGCATCTCATCAGGCCCACTAGAGATGTGCACGTTGTGAAATACATTTCATGCCTCAGGTCTCATTCCTGAACAATTTCTGTTTTTGAAAATCAGCTTTGAAATATGGTTTGAGCTTAAATTAAGTCTTTCTTAATTCAAATCCCTTGTGAATTGATGTGTGGTGGTTTGTGATTACATGTTGCTTCAAATGTAATCTTGACTTTTCTGGTTGTTCCCAATCTGGTGGTCCTTTTTCTCGGCAAGTGGGAGGCTCTGGTTTAGATGTTTTCCACCATTCACAGCTCTGCTCTTTGCTCCAACTCAAAGATTAAATCAGGTTTGGTAATGCAGTATTCCAAGGACAGCAGTTGCTGAAGGTCTCCAGCATCACATCCCTGTAAGGAGTCTCTGAGTATTGCTCAGCCCCGCCATTCTTCCCAGGCGAGGTCCATAGGCAGGTCTTCAAATGACACCATCACCTGTAACAGCACATTTATGCTCAACGTGTGAGCTTGGAGATGTATTTTTTTTATCTTGGAGACCTGGGAAGGTCTCTAGGGTTATACCATTTTCCAGTCTGTGAGGGGTCTGGGCATCCTGTTGAAAGCTCCTACAATCACAAAAGTTCACAGAGTGGCAAAAACTGAGTGACATGGGGCCAACATGACTATCAGAGCTGGGAAGCAGAGAATCTTGATAAGAAACTTATAATTATAGCTTCAATCTCATGACTTGTATTTGTTTTGTTTAGACTTTATATATCTTCTTGATATACTATTAATGGGTTGTATCCAGAAATTTATTCCTTTATTAGAAATTTCCCAATTTTTTTAACATATTCATTGTAGTTTCTTATGATCCTTTGTATTTCTGTGATATCAGTTGTAATGTCTCCTTTTTCATCTCTAATTTTATTTGTGTTTTTTTTTATTTTAAAGGCAGAGTTGGAGAAAGAGTGGGGGGAGAGAGAGAGAGAGAAAGAGAGAGAGAGAATCTTCCATCTGCTGGTTCACTCCCCAAATGGCAACAACTGGGGCTGGACCAGGAGCCAGGGGCCAGGAGCCAGGAGCCAGGAGCCAGGAGCCAGGAGCTGCTTCTGGGTCTCCCATGTGGGTGCAGGAGCTCAAGCACTTGGGCCATCCTCCACTCTTTCCCAGTGCATCAGGAGGGAACTTGATCAGAAGTGGAGCAGCTGGGAGTTGAACTGGCACCCACATGGAATGCCAGCATTGCAGGCAGTGCTTTAATCCACTGTGCCATAACACTGGCCCCTATTTGTCTGAATTTTAAACATTTTTTCTTTGATAGTCTGGCTAAAGATTTGTCCACTTTATCTTTTGAAACAGACAAGTTTTGTTTTTCATTGATCTTTTTAGCTACAAATTTATTTATTTCTGCTCCGATCCTCATTATTTGTTGTATTCTGCTAACTTTGGGTTTGTTTTGTTTTTGTTTTTCTACTGTTTATTTGAAATAGATTTCTAAATGCTTCAAACTTCCCTCTTAAAACTGCTTTTGTATTATTCCTCATATTTGATATCCTATGTTTTCAGCTTCATTTGAAGAATTTCTATACTTCCTTTTTTTTTTTTAAAGGAAAGGGTTTATTGGGGAAAACCCAGCAGACAGAAGGGAAGGGGCAGAGAGGGAAAAAGAGCGAAGGAGAATGTAAGAGAGAGAGACAGAGAGGCAAGGAGAGAAGAGAGAGAGCACAGAGAAGAGAGCAAGAGGGAGCCACATGTTCAGGAACAGGTCCTTTTAAAACTTTGCTGGAGGGCGGGCAGGGAAGCAGGAGCAGCGAATCCCATTAGGATGGGGGTGGGGCTGACACCAATGGTTGGGCTATGTGGCTACCTGGCTTTCAGCAATGGTGGCGGGGGCTAGAGCCTAGGATGGTGTCAGGGTGTAGATCATGCCATAGATAAAACTGCGCCGTTTTCCTAACATTCCCCTCTTTTGTTTTTTATAAAGCAGGAGTTGTATGGGATTACATTAGTCCCAAAAGTCCAGGAGGGGTAGAGGGATGATGATTTGTCTTTAGAGCTAATTCCTGCTGACATCGGGCAATGAGGTACTCTTTGCTGGCATGGGGCGATGTCTCAAGCTGCTGTCTCTTGGGTGAGGAGCCGAGTATATCCCTGTAGCAGCATTTGGTTGACCGCCTGGTTGCTGAAGGCCTTTGTTTGTTCCATTATCACTTCCTGTAAACACTCAGAATTTGCAAGGCTGGTGTATAGATGGAGATTGTGGAGCGTTTGGTGGTGTGGAAGGAGTTCCAGGGGTGTGTTTTGCAACTGGCAGAAATCCAGGATCCCAGAGCACCTGAGATCCCCAAAGGGAGAACAAAGCCACTGGGGGACGCTGGATCACCAATGTAAGGTTTTCCCAGCCAATGCATCAATGTTAGGCCATCACAAAACACACCAAACACCAGAGTAAGGGAAAGGGTTTATTGGTGAAAACCCAGCAGACCAGAGGGAAGGGGCTAAGAGGGAAAAAGAGAGAGAAGGAGAGTATAAGAGAGAGAGAGAGAGAGAGAGAGAGGCGAGGAGAGAAGAGAGAGAGCAGAGAGAAGAGAGATGAGAGGGGCAGAGGAAAGGAGGGCAGAGAGCGCAGAGAGCGAGAGTGAATTTCTATACTTCCTTTCTAACTTTTCAATGATCCATTAGTCATTCAGTAGCATGCTGTTCAATTTACATCTGTTTGTAAATTTTCATTTTGCTTCTTGTTGGCTTCTAGTTTTATTTTTTTGTGGTCTGAGAATATACATGGTTTGATTTCAGTCCTAAAAACTGAGACTTGATTTGTGGCCTAATATATGGTCTATCCTGGGAAATGTTCCATGTGCTGATGAGAAGTGTGCATTCTGTAGCTGTTAGGTGAAATGTTTTGTAAATATCTGTTAGGTCCACTCACTCTATAGTATAGTTCAGCTCTGATGTATCTGTTGATTTTCTGTCTGGATGATCTGTCCATTGATGACAGTGAAGTGCTGAAGTCCCCAACTACTATTGTATTGGAATTAATTTCTCCCTTTTGGTGCAATACTATTTGCCTTTTATATCTAGGTGGTCTTGTGTTAGGTGCATATTTTTATGATTTTTATATCTTCTTGCTGAATTGATCATTTTATTAATATATAATATTCTTGTCACTTTTTATAATTTTTATTTAAAATCAGTTTTATCTGATATAAGTATAGTTATTCCACCTTATTTTTTGTTTCCATTAGCGTGGTATATCTTTTTCCAACACTTTACTTTCAGTCTATGTGTATGTTTACCTGTGAAGTGAATTTCTTGTAGGCAGCATATAATTTGATTTTTTTAAAGCCCTTAAATCAATCTGTATTTTGACTGGGGAATTTAATTTACTACATATCAAGATTAATACTGATAGAGAAGGGGGCGGAGCCAAGATGGCGGATAGTGAGGACGTGTGCCTTAGTTTGGGAAAATAAACTTTCATAAAAGCGGAATTACTGTAGCGTCAGGAAAAAACTCAAGAAAAAAACTGCAGAGGAATCGCTTCCGGATCTTGTGGAGGAAACACAGAGGACTTACAGGGAACCCACCGCGTGGAAAACCAACCGAGACAAGCCGAGCGGCAGCGGCGGGAGAGGAGGCAGAGCCACAGAATCTCGCCAGCGCGGGAACGGAGGAGGGTAAGAAAGACAAAAGACCTGAGAAGTCCGAGACATTGGGGGGAGGGGGAACAGAGGCCTCTCCCTTCACTCACCAAGCAAAACAAAGAGCACCGCGATTTTACATATGTAAAGCTCAGCCAAACTCAGTATCTTTAGCGAAACTGGAGAACACATTGAGGGCTGCATAAACTCTTTGTGTGGCCCCAGGGGTAGATCAAACGAATACTCACAGAGGCCAGATTTCAACTACCCTCAACTCCACTCCCAACTGAGTCAAAAAAAAAAAAAAAAAAAAAAAGAGAGAGAGAGAGAGAGAGCGTCCCAGCAAGGAGCAAATAATCTGGGAGAGTCGCTCTTTACACAGCATTAAACCTCAAGAAACAAGCATAGCTCTCTGGCCATACCCATCACAGCCCCTAAGGCTCCAACAAAACAGACAGCTCACTTAGAGGCATAGTATAACGAGAGAAAAAAAAAACAAAAACAAAAACAAAAACACCACAAATTATCTCTAACTTGCCAAGCGGGAACGGAGGAGGGTAAGAAAGACAAAAGACCTGAGAAGTCTGAGACATTGGGGGGAGGGGGAACAGAGGCCTCTCCCTTCACTCACCAAGCAAAACAAAGAGCACCGCGATTTTACATATGTAAAGCTCAGCCAAACTCAGTATCTTTAGCGAAACTGGAGAACACATTGAGGGCTGCATAAACGCTGTGTATGGTCCCAGGGGTAGATCAAAGGAATACTCACAGAGGCTAGATTTCAACTACCCTCAACCCCACTCCCAACTAAGTCAAAACAAAAAAAAAAGAGAGAGAGAGAGAGAGCGTCCCAGCAAGGAGCAAATAATCTGGGAGAGTCGCTCTTTACACAGCCTTAAACCTCAAGAAACAAGCATAGCCCTCTGACCACACCCATCACAGCCCCTAAGGCTCCAACAAAACAGACAGCTCACTTAGAGGCATAGTATAACCAGAGAAAAAAAAACAAAAACAAAAACACCACAAATTATCTCTAACATGCCAAGCAAGAAACATAGAAGCGGAGCTACCAAGAACAAGGAAGGCACTATGACGCCCCCAAGTGAACAAGACATGCCAATGCAAGATTATGAAGATGAAGAGATAGAGCAAATGCAAGAAGCAGATTTCAAAAAATTCACAAGAACATTAAGAAGTTCTCAAAAACAAATTCTTGAACTACAGAAATCCTTAATGGACAAGATAGAAAATCTCTCCCGTGAAAATGAAATATTAAGGAGGAATCAAAATGAAATGAAACAACTAGTGGAACAGGAATGTGCGATAGTGAAAAAAAACCTCAATGAAATGAAGAACTCAATAGATCAAATGGCAAACACATTAGAGAGCCTTAAAAACAGAATGGATGAAGCAGAGGAGAGAATATCGGAATTAGAAGACAGAGAACAGGAAAGGAAACAGTCAAATCAAAGAAAAGAAGAAGAAATCAGAAATCTAAAAAATACTGTCAGGAATCTACAGGATACTATCAAAAAACCCAACATTCGGGTTCTAGGAGTTCCTGAAGGCATGGAAAGGGAGAAAGGATTAGAAGGCCTTTTTAGTGAGATACTAGCAGAAAATTTCCCAAGTTTGGAGGAGGACAGAGACATCCTAGTACAGGAAGCTCAGAGAACCCCTAATAAACATGATCAAAAGAGATCCTCACCACGACACGTCGTAATCAAACTCACCACAGTGAAACACAAAGAAAAGATCCTAAAATGTGCAAGAGAGAAACGACAGATTACTCTCAGAGGATCTCCAATTAGACTTACAGCTGATTTCTCATCAGAAACCCTACAAGCCAGGAGAGAATGGCGAGATATAGCCCAGGTACTAAGAGAGAAAAACTGCCAGCCCAGAATATTATATCCTGCAAAGCTCTCATTTGTGAATGAAGGTGAAATTAAGACCTTTCACAGCAAACAGAAATTGAAAGAATTTGTCGCCACTCGTCCAGCCCTGCAAAAGATGCTTAAAGACGTGTTACATACAGAAACACAGAAACACGGTCACCAATATGAAAGAAGGTAAAGGAAGGAAACCTCAGAGCAAAAGATCACAGGAATCTCAAACCAGATATTAGAAAATATCTTTGGCAAATGGCAGGGCAAAGTTACTCCTTCTCAATAGTCACATTGAATGTTAATGGCTTGAATTGTCCAGTTAAAAGACACCGATTGGCTGATTGGATTAAGGAACAAAACCCATCCTTTTGCTGCTTACAAGAAACCCATCTATCCAACAATGATCCATACAAGCTGAGAGTGAAAGGCTGGAAAAAGATATACCACGCCAACAGAAATGAAAAGAGAGCGGGCGTAGCCATCTTAATATCGGACAACATAAACTTTACCACAAAAACTGTTAGGAGAGACAAAGAGGGGCACTATATAATGATTAAGGGATCCATTCAACAGGAAGATATAACGATTCTCAACGTATATGCACCTAATTACAGGGCACCAGCTTATTTAAAAGACTTGTTAAGGGACTTAAAGGGAGACTTAGACCCCAATACAATAGTACTGGGGGACTTCAATACTCCACTCTCAGAGACAGACAGATCAACAGGACAGAAGATCAACAAGGAGACAGTAGATTTAAATGACACTATAGCCCAAATGGATCTAACAGACATCTACAGAACATTTCATCCTACATCTAAGGACTTTACATTCTTCTCAGCAGTACATGGAACCCTCTCTAGGATTGACCACATACTAGGCCATAAAGCAAGTCTCAGCAAATTCAAAAGAATTAGAATCATACCATGCAGCTTCTCAGACCACAAAGAAATGAAATTGGAAATTGGCAACTCAGGAATCCCTAGAGCACGTGTAAACACATGGAGATTGAACAATATGCTCCTGAATGAACAACGGGTCATAGAAGAAATTAAAAGAGAAATCAAAAATTTTCTGGAAGTAAGTGAGGATAACAGCACAACATACCAAAACCTATGGGATACAACAAAAGCAGTGTTAAGAGGAAAGTTTATATCAATAGGTGCCTACATCAAGAAATTGGAAAGGCACCAAATAGACGAGCTTTCAAGTCATCTCAAGGATCTAGAAAATCTGCAGCAAACCAAACCCAAACCCAGTAGGAGAAGAGAAATAATTAAAATCAGAGAAGAAATCAACAGGATTGAATCCAAAAAAACATTACAAAAAATCAGCCAAACGAGGAGCTGGTTTTTTGAAAAAATAAACAAAATTGACACCCCATTGGCCCAACTAACTAAAAAAAGAAGAGAAAAGACCCAAATCAATAGGATCAGAGATGAAATGGGAAACGTAACAACAGACGCCACAGAAATAAAAAGAATCATCAGAAATTACTACAAGGACTTGTATGCCAGCAAACAGGGAAATCTATCAGAAATGGACAGATTCTTGGACACATACAACCTCCCTAAATTGAGCCAGGAAGACATAGAAAACCTAAACAGACCAATAACTGACACAGAAATTGAAACAGTAATAAAGGCCCTCCCAACAAAGAAAAGCCCAGGACCAGATGGATTCACTGCTGAGTTCTACCAGACATTTAGAGAAGAACTAACTCCAATTCTTCTCAAACTATTCAGAGCAATCGAAAAAGAGGGAATCCTCCCAAATTCCTTCTATGAAGCCACCATCACCTTAATTCCTAAGCCAGAAAGAGACGCAACATTGAAAGAGAATTACAGACCAATATCCCTGATGAACATAGATGCAAAAATCCTAAATAAAATTCTGGCCAATAGAATGCAACAACATATCAGAAAGATCATCCACCCAGACCAAGTGGGATTCATCCCCGGTATGCAGGGATGGTTCAACATTCGCAAAACAATCAACGTAATACACTACATTAACAGACTGCAGAAGAAAAACCATATGATTCTCTCAATAGACGCAGAGAAAGCATTTGATAAAATACAACACCCTTTCATGATGAAAACTCTAAGCAAACTGGGTATGGAAGGAACATTCCTTAATACAATCAAAGCAATATATGAAAAACCCACGGCCAACATCCTATTGAATGGGGAAAAGTTGGAAGCATTTCCACTGAAATCTGGTACCAGACAGGGATGCCCTCTCTCACCACTGCTATTCAATATAGTTCTGGAAGTTTTGGCCAGAGCTATTAGGCAAGAAAAAGAAATTAAAGGGATACAAATCGGGAAGGAAGAACTCAAACTATCCCTCTTTGCAGATGATATGATTCTTTATTTAGGGGACCCAAAGAACTCTACTAAGAGACTGCTGGAACTCATCGAAGAGTTTGGCAAAGTAGCAGGATATAAAATCAATCCACAAAAATCAACAGCCTTTGTATACACAGGCAATGCCACGGCTGAGGAAGAACTTCTAAAATCAATCCCATTCACAATAGCTACAAAAACAATCAAATACCTTGGAATAAACTTAACCAAAGACGTTAAAGATCTCTACGATGAAAACTACAAAACCTTAAAGAAAGAAATAGAAGAGGATACCAAAAAATGGAGAAATCTTCCATGCTCATGGATTGGAAGAATCAATATCATCAAAATGTCTATCCTCCCAAAAGCAATTTATACATTCAATGCAATACCCATCAAGATCCCGAAGACCTTCTTCTCAGATATAGAAAAAATGATGCTGAAATTCATATGGAGACACAGAAGACCTCGAATAGCCAAAGCAATCCTGTACAACAAAAACAAAGCCGGAGGAATCACAATACCTGACTTTAGGACATACTACAGGGCAGTTGTTATCAAAACAGCATGGTACTGGTACAGAAACAGATGGATAGACCAATGGAACAGAATAGAAACACCAGAAATCAATCCAAACACCTACAGCCAACTTATATTTGACCAAAGATCCAAATCTAATCCCTGGAATAAGGACAGTCTATTCAATAAATGGTGCTGGGAAAATTGGATTTCCACATGCAGAAGCTTGAAGCAAGACCCATACCTATCACCTTACACAAAAATTCACTCAACATGGATTAAAGACTTAAATCTACGACCCGAAACCATCAAATTATTAGAGAGCATTGGAGAAACCCTGCAAGATATAGGCACAGGCAAAGACTTCTTGGAAAAGACCCCAGCAGCACAGGCAGTCAAAGCCAAAATTAACATTTGGGATTGCATCAAATTGAGAAGTTTCTGCACTTCAAAAGAAACAGTCAGGAAAGTGAAGAGGCAACCAACAGAATGGGAAAAAATATTCGCAAACTATACTACAGATAAAGGATTGATAACCAGAATCTACAAAGAAATCAAGAAAATCCACAACAACAAAACAAACAACCCACTTAAGAAATGGGCCAAGGACCTCAATAGACATTTTTCGAAAGAGGAAACCCAAATGGCCAACAGACACATGAAAAAATGTTCAAGATCACTAGCCATCAGGGAAATGCAAATCAAAACCACAATGAGGTTCCATCTCACCCCGGTGAGAATAGCT
This sequence comes from Lepus europaeus, assembly GCF_033115175.1. NCBI lineage: Eukaryota > Metazoa > Chordata > Mammalia > Lagomorpha > Leporidae > Lepus > Lepus europaeus. Next base: position 85,831,818 of record NC_084832.1, read on the forward strand.
CACATTCAGAAATCTACCAACAACAGATGCTGGAGAGGATGTGGGGAAAAAGGGACACTAACCCACTGTTGGTGGGAATGCAAACTGGTTAAGCCACTATGGAAGTCTGTCTGGAGATTCCTCAGAAACCTGAACATAACCCTACCATACAACCCAGCCATCCCACTCCTTGGAATTTACCCAAAGGAATTTAATTTGACAAATAAAAAAGCCATCTGCACATTAATGTTTATTGCAGCTCAATTCACAATAGCTAAGACCTGGAACCAACCCAAATGCCCATCAACAGTAGACTGGATAAAGAAATTATGGGACATGTACTCCATAGAATACTATACAGCAGTAAGAAACAACAAAACCCAGTCATTTGCAACAAGATGGAGCAATCTGGAAAACATCATGCTGAGTGAATTAAGCCAGTCCCAAAGAGACAAATATCATTTGTTTTCCCTGATCGGTGACAACTGAGCACCAAAGGGGAAACCTGTTAAGTGAAATGGACACTATAAGCAACAATGAACTGATCAGCTCCTGTCCTGACTTTAGATGTACAATGTAATACTTTATCCTTTTTAGTATTTGTTGTTGTTGTTGTTGTTCTAGTACTATTGGTTGAACTCAGTAATTAACACACAATTATTCTCAGGTGTTTAAATTTTAACTGAAAAGTGATCCATGTTAAATCTAAGAGTGGAAAAAGAGAGGGAGGAGATGAACAATTTGGAACATGCTCAATCGGACTGGCCGCAAATGGTGGAGTTAGAAATGTGCAGGGGATTCCAACACAATTCCATCAAGATGGCATGTACCAATGCCATCGCACTAGTCCAAGTGATCAATTTCAGCTCACAATTGATAGCTCTGACAGGTCTAAGAGTCAAAGAGATCACACAAACAAGACAAGTATCTGCTAATACTAACTGATAGAATCAGAAAGGGAGAGAAAGATCCAACATGGGAAGTGGGATACACAGCAGACTCATAGGATGGCAGATGTCCTAAACAACACTCTGGCCTCAGAATCAGCCCTCAAGGCATTCAGATCTGGCTGAAGAGCCCATGAGAGTATAGCAGGCATGGAAAGCCAAGATATCATGGGAAAAAAAAAAAGACCTAAATGAATGATCTCTGTGAGTGAGATCCCAGTGGAAAGAACGGGGCCATCAAAGAAGGAGATACCCTTCTCCGAAGGGAGGAGAGAACCTCCACTTTGACTATGACCCTATCGGAATAAGACCAAAGTCAGCGAACTCTAAAGGCTTCCATAGCCCTGGCAACTCATGACTAGAGCCTAGGGAGATTACTGACGCCATGAACAGGAGTGTCAAATTGTTAAGTCAGCAACAGGAGTCACTGTGTACTTACACCCCATGCGGGATCTGTCCCTAATGTGTCGTCTAAAGCCAAGTGATGCTATGACTGGTACTCAAACAGTATTTTTATACTTTGCGTTTCTGTGTGGGCGCAGACTGATGAGGTCTTTGCTAATTATATACTGAAGTGATCTTCTGTATATAAAGAGAATTGGAAATGAAAAAAAAAAAAAAAACAAAAAACAACCTGGTGTTAAAATGGAAACGGCATAGAAAATTAATTATTTTGAAAAAAAAATTATGTGGGATCTCTGTCTTTAATGTGCTGTACATTGCTATTTAATGTTATAATTAGTAATCCAATGGTAGTTTTTTCACTCGATGTTGCTATGGGGGCAAAATGTTGAAACCTTTACCTAATATATACTAAATTGATCTTCTGTATACAAAGAGAATTGAAAATGAATCTTTACATGAATGGAAGGGGAGGGGGAGCGGGAGGGGGGAGGGTTGCGGGCGGGAGGGAAGTTGTGGGAGGGGGGAAGCCATTGTAACCCACAAGCTATACTTTGGAAATTTATATTCATTAAATAAAAGTTTAATTAAAAAAAAATAATAAAAAATTAAAAAAAAATAAAAAAAAATACTGATAGAGAAGAAATGACTTCTGTCGTTTTGTTGATTGGTTATGGATTATAGCTGCTCATAAGTGAATTTTATACTGTTGTAGTGTGTTTTCATGATGTTTGCTTTTAATGCAGGACTCCCTTCAGGTTTTCTTGTAAGACTGGTCTGGTGGTGGTGAATTCTACTTTTGCTCTTGTGAAATACTTTCTCCATCACTTCTCGATGGTAGTTTTGCTGCATATAGTATTCTTAGTTGGAAGTTTTTTCTTTCAAGACCTTGAAAATATCATCCCTTGAATGTATCATCTCTCTTCTGGCCTGTAGGACTTCTGCAGTGAAGTCTGATGTTAGTCTAATGGTTTTTCCTTTATATAGAAATTGATTTTCCCTCCATCTTTAAGATTCTCTCTTTGTCCTTAATTTTGACAGTTTGACCAGAATATGTCTTGTATAAGATCTTTTTTTGGTTGCATCTAGTTGAGATCCTTTGATATTCATATGTCCTATTTTTTAAAAGATTTATTTTTTTGAAAGGCAGAGTTACTGACACAGAGAGGTAGATAGATATCTTCTATCTACTGGTTCACTCCCCAAATGGCTGCAATGGCCAGGCTGTATGAAGCTGAAGCCAGGAGCCAGGCGCTTCTTCTGGATCTCTCACCTGAGTGCAGGGGTCCAAACATTTCGGTCGTCTTCTGCTGCTTTCCCAGGCATATCAGCAGGGAGTTGGATCAGAAGTGGTGCAGCCAGGACATAATTGGCACCCATATCATATGCAGGTGCTGCAGGCAGTGGCTTAACCTGCTATGCCACAATGCTGAACCCCATATATCTTTCAAGATGAGAGATTTTCAACTTATCTCAATTGGTTTCAATTGGTTCTCAATGTCTTGTTCCTTCTCTTCTCTTTCAGATATCCCTACAACATGAGTGTTTTCACTTAATGTTATCCCATATATCTCACAGGTTTTTTTTTACTTAAAAAATTCTTTTCTCTTTATTTTGGTCTGACTGAGTTATTTCAAAAGATTTCTCCTCCAGATCAGAAATTGTTTCTTCTGCTCAGTCTATTCTGTTGAAAGTCTCAGTCATATTTTTTATTTCTTTGTTTTCTACTTCAAAAATTATTGGATTCTTTTTAGTTATTTCTAGCTCCTTATTTTTCTCATTCATATCATGTGTTGTTTTCCTCATTTCATTTTTTTTTTTTGACAGGCAGAGTGGACAGTGAGAGAGAGACAGAGAGAAAGGTCTTCCTTTTGCCGTTGGTTCACTCTCCAATGGTCGCCGCGGTAGGCGCGCTGCGGCTGGCGCACCGCGCTGATCCGATGGCAGGAGCCAGGTGCTTCTCCTGGTCTCCCATGGGGTGCAGGGCCCAAGGACTTGGGCCATCCTCCACTGCACTCCCTGGCCACAGCAGAGAGCTGGCCTGGAAGAGGGGCAACCGGGACAGGATCGGTGCCCCGACCGGGACTAGAACCCGGTGTGCCGGCGCCTCAAGGCGGAGGATTAGCCTAGTGAGCCGCAGCGCCGGCCTGTTTTCCTCATTTCTTTAAATCGTCTGTATTCTCTTGCATTTCATTGAGTTTCCTTAAGACCATTATGTTGAATTACTTTTCAGGCACGTATAATTTTCTTCAAATCAGGATCTATTTCTGGAGAGCTCTCATGTTCTTTTGGAGGTGTCATGCTCCCTTGCTTCTTTTTTTTTTTTAAATTAATTAATTAATTCAGGAATACAAATTTCATAAGTACAACTTTAGGAATATAGTTATTCTTCCCACCATACCTGCACTCCCACACACACTCCCACCCCTCCTCCTCCCTCTCTCCTTCCCAGTACCATCTCCATTAAGATTCATTTTCAATTAACTTTGTACACAGAAGACCAACTCTATACTAAGTAAAGATTTCAACAATTTGCACACACAAACTGTTTGAGAACAAGTATCGTTGATTCTCATAATACAACTCATTGAGGACAGAGGTCCTGCATGGGGAGTTAGTGCACAGTGACTCCTGTTATTAATGCTTCCTTGCTTCTTGATGTTTCTTGTTTCCCTATGTTAATGTCTGCACATTTGGTATAACAGCTTCTTCTTTATAGGGTGGGTTTTGTTGGAAAAATACTTTTAAAAAAAGATTTATTTATTTTTTTGAAAGTCAGAATTACACAAAGAGAGAGGGAAAGGGGGAGAGAGAGAGAGAGATCTTCCACATCCGCTGGTTCACTCCCCAGTTGGCCACAATGGCTGGAGCTGCGCTGATCCGAAACCAGGAGCCAGGAGCTTCTTCCAGGTCTCCCATGCAGGTGCAGGAGCCCAAGCACTTGGGCCATCTTCTGCTTTCCCAGGCCATAGCAGAGAGCTTGATTGGAAGAGGAGCAGCCAGGACTCAAACTGGCACCCAAATGGGATGCCGGCATTGCAAGCTGTGGCTTTACCTGCTACTCCACAGTGGTGGCCCCTGGAAAAATACTTTTTATGAAATGGAATGTGGACTATCACTTTGGTTATTTTGGCTTTGGCTCATAGTGAGCCCAGAAGTATAATCTCTGAGTGATTCCTTCAGTTGTAATCTGTGTCAGCAGTGTCTGCGAGTGCTGCATATGCCTAGTCTGGAGCAGTTCATGGAGGTAGTAATATGACTTCACAGTGGATATGGACTTCCAAAGATGTGTGTCTTCAGTTCCCGGAGAGTTGAATGTCAATCACACTATGGTTTGCAATAGCTATATCTTTGTTTCTGGCACTATGGGACACAAATGAGCTGTCCTGTTATTCTACCAGGCAAGCCTGAGTGATTCTTGGGCTTGCAATACCAGTAGATGTGACTCTTGTACCATGTAATGTGGATGAGACCTTCTCTAGATACTACTGCTTGGGCTTGTAGCATCAAATAACCAATTCTAGCACTAGAAGATGTATAGGGAATCTGGACCCAATCATATGGGATGAATACAAATTATACAAGGGGTTGTGCACTGGCAGGTGTGGGCCTAGACCAGTGGAGTGCAGGTAGTTCTTCCACAGGTCATGCAAGGCAAGTTCCAGTGACTCTGAGGAATAAGGACTAATATAGTCCTGGAGCTGCAGGATGCAGTGGGCCCCTTATCCAGGTCTCACAGAGTGCCAGTTATGCTGGATATTATGGACTGGTAGCCACAGGTCTGAAGCAGAGAAATGTACATAGGGCCCTTCAGATTCCACAGGTGAGTCCAATTCACTCAGGTTGTATCACCAATACTGACATTTCCACAGCTGCATATTTCCCTCTATTTTCATTATAGATCTTCTTGCTGCTGAAGTATGTTATAACTTCACCTGCTCTCAATGGGGAGCCTTGGCAATCATGTTTTACTCTGCATTTGTGGCTTGACATGGAAACTTCAGCAGGAGGTGAGAGTTAGTAAAAGTTTACAGTTCCTTAGCAGATAGTTGTAAGAGGCTTAGCCCAAGTCCTTCATCAAATCTGCGGCATTGGTGCTGTGGAAATATGCAATTCACATTCCATAAACAACATCAGCTCCTAAAGTTATTGCCAAGTTAAGTATAGCCTGAGATCAGTAATCTTTGAACTAGTTTCCTACACCTCCACTACACCTACACCTGTGGTTTGGCCATCAAACATCTGTTCCTGCTTTCTCAAAAACTTCAGTGAACCTAGGGTGTTAGTGTACATCTTACATGGGTTACACAGGGCATAAGTGAATTAAGGCATTGAGACATTTTCAGCAGTCTCTATCTTGTATCCAAGCACCTCTAACTCCACCCTGCATACAAATTCAGTACACCTACTTTCCTTTGATGTACCTAAGCCTCCATCATAAAGATACCGCTGAACAATTGTAAGCATAGTGCCATGTGGAGATGCCATGAAAACCAAGCCAGAGGTTATCATCTGCACTAAACCTTGCCCAAACTCCACCTCATTTTAATATTCAATTAGGACCACCCACTACCCAATCAAGGGGCCCAATGAACTGGGTTCTATCCTCCTGGTATGAATCTCCCTGTGGGGCTGCCAACATTCACTTCTTCTTTTTTTTTTTTTTGACAGGCAGAGTTAGACAGTGTGAGAGAGAGAGACAGAGAGAAAGGTCTTCCTTCCGTTGGTTCATTCCCAAAATGGCTGCTACAGCCGGTGTGCTGCACCAATCCGAAGCCAGGAGTCAGGTGCTTCCTCCTGGTCTCCCATACGGGTGCAGGGCCCAAGCACTTGGGCCATCCTCCACTGCACTCCTGGGCCACAGCAGAGAGGTGGCCTGGAGGAGGAGCAACCGGGACAGAATCCAGCACCCCGACTGGGAATAGAACCCTGGGGTGCCAGCATCGCAGGCAGAGGATTAGCTTAGTGAGCTACGGCACCAGCTCTCTACATTCACTTCTGAATATGTACTCTCTACCTCTTCAAATAAATCCTCCTCCCATTCTTGAACTTTATGGTTCATATAGAGGCAGGAATCTTGAATAAATACAACTCCCCAGTTGTATTTATTATTATTCCTATATTTTAGTGAGGAGCTACTAGCCAGTGGACATTGGGGAGTAATAAGGGCATCCTCATGGACAGCGCACACTTAAAACCCACACACTTATAAACTGCTTTTCCCTTCCTCCCTTACAGACTCTGGGTAGGCCTTTGAAATGCTAAACTGGGGGCCGGCGCTGGGGCTCAATAGGCTAATCCTCCACCTGCGGTGCCCGCACACCAGGTTCTGGTCCTGGTTGGGGTGCCAGATTCTGTCCCGGTTGCCCCTCTTCCAGGCCAGCTCTCTGCTGTGGCCGGGAGTGCAGTGGAGGATGGCCCAAGTCCTGGGGCCCTGCACATGCATGGGAGACCAGGAGAAGTACCTGGCTCCTGCCTTCGGATCAGCGTGGTGCGCTGGCTGTGGCGGCCATTGGAGGGTGAACCAACGGCAAAGGAAGACCTTTCTCTCTGTCTCTCTCTCTCACTGTCAACTCTGTCAAAAAAAAAAAAAAAAGAGAAATGCTAAACTGGGATTTTCTTTGGTTCTTACTAATTGGGAAGCCATAGAGTATTTACCAACAGCCACCAGGTGTCACCTAGGAAAAGCAGGGAAAAGAAGCTGAGGAAGACATGCATCCACATACATCCCCATGAGATGGCTAGGGGAAACAGTCAGCTTTCCAGCAGGCAGGAAGTGTAAGGGCATGGCTATTTACAGTTAGCCAAATAAGCATGTAGGCTGCCTCATATACAAGTGGATGGGCTGGCGCCATTGTTGCCACTCCCTATCCTCCCTGGTGTCTGGTCTTCAGGTACTGTTCCCAGACAGCTGGAAGTTCTAAACTAGATTCACAGATCTGGTTACCAGGGGTGGGCCTGGGGTCTGTGAGTGGGGGAGGTACCTGACTTCTGGTTTCTAGCTTCCACTGAAGGTGGGACCAGGTGCCAGACTTCCAGTTCCAGTGAAACCTGTGAAGTAGCTACAACTCCTCCCCAACCCTAGCCTGCAATAACTTAATCCCCTACCCCACCCACACTTTCTGCATGCAGGATATTTTTGCCTGCTCAGCCCATATGCCTCTTACCATGTCAGCTGACCTGAGCCCCAGTGGGTTGCTTGATGTCTGCGTGGGGCAGCCAGCCCAGTGCCTGGCTCATAGTCTTGATGTGGTAGATATACTAAGGACCCTATGAAGCATTGGCTCCCTAGAGGCAGTGGATGCGTGCTTGTTTGTTGTCTGCGTGGGGCAGCCAGCCCAGCGCCTGGCTCATGACTTTGATGTGGCTGATGTGCTATGGACTATGGAGTATCAGCTTTATAGGCAGTTGATACATGCTGTTCTGCTCTGTTCAAGACAGAACAAGTGTGGTTTCCAGCTTCCAGATGCAAGTCCAAGTACCCAACTTCCTGGTTCTAGATTATGGGTCAGGCTGCTCCTAGCTAGCTAGCTAGGGCTTGGTTTCTCTCATGACTAAGCTAACTGCTCCTTTCAGGGTTAGTCTTGAGGTTCAAAACAGAATTCAGGTGCAGGTTTTAGTTCCCTTGTATGAGGACACCTGGATGTGGATTATTGTCCTGAGATTCAAGCAGGACCACAGGCACCATGAAGCTCCAGGGCCCGAGGGCACTCCCTATGGCTCAAGTTGAACAATGGGTATGGTGGTCTAGCCCCCATAAATGACCAGGGCACTGGGCAATTACATGTGAATCTAGAAGGAAATACAACCTTCAAGGAGCTCTGGAAGTGAATGGCATATGGTTTCACTGAGCCCCCAACTTGGGATGCAAGAAGATTCTTGGGATTCAGGATCTTCCCTAATGCCAGAGTTCAAGATGGATGCCTGAACACTACTGGCCTCAAGCAGAGCCATGCTTTCCTTTCCATTCCTAGATTTCAAAGAAACTCAGCTATGGGTCATTGTATGTCTATTCCATGGACTCACCCTTAGAGTGCTTACTTAATTGGGAAACTGTAACTATAATGATAAAGGAGCTTTTGTTTTTTAAAAAATAAGATCTTCTGGCCGGCACCGCGGCTCAGTAGGCTAATCCTCCGCCTTGCGGCGCCGGCACACCGGGTTCTAGTCCCGGTCGGGGCACCGATCCTGTCCCGGTTGCCCCTCTTCCAGGCCAGCTCTCTGCTGTGGCCAGGGAGTGCAGTGGAGGATGGCCCAAGTGCTTGGGCCCTGCACCCCATGGGAGACCAGGAGAAGCACCTGGCTCCTGCCACCGGATCAGCGCGGTGCGCTGGCCGCAGCGCGCTACCGCGGCGGCCATTGGAGGGTGAACCAACAGCAAAAGGAAGACCTTTCTCTCTGTCTCTCTCTCACTGTCCACTCTGCCTGTCAAAAAAAAAAAAATAAGATCTTCTGTATATAAAGAGAATTGAAAATGAAAAAAAAATAAGATGAATGAGTCCAAGATAGTGGAATAGGGACAGGGCAGACTGCTCTAAGCTAGGGGAAAATATTTTTAAATAAGTGGAAAAGTGCATTCTCATGGGATAGTTGGAGGGAAAACTGCAGTGTAGATTCTGCAGAAGGAAGAGAGATGGCATGGATCTGAGTGGAAGGTGCACACACACAGTAATGAACATGGACACAACACATAACCCCAGCAGCTCTGAGCTAGAGAAAGTGCCAGCTTTGGATTGCAGCAGCCAGGGCCATTGGTGGTATAGCTGGAGGGAAAGTCTAGCAGACTAAACTGTCTTTGAGTCTGGTCCAGAGCCCTGAGGGGAACAGAGTGTCTGCTCATTGAAAGAAAAAGAAAAAGGGCATGTCTCTCTCTTCCCATCCCCCAGACCCCACACACAGTGGCACCCAGCAACTGAGAGAGGGAGGGAGCCATTCTGAACATAAGTAGGTAGCAGCTGCTGCAGCTCTTGTGGGCACATCCAGCAACTGGTGGAGACAGTCACCATCTTGTTAGCAGAGGCAAGTGCAGCGGCTTGGGTGTGAGCATCCAGCAATGCATGGGGAGAAGGAGCCATTCCAATGTTAGCCCCAGCTGCAAAGATTCTTATACATGAGCAACAACCAGTGGGGAGAAGACACAATAATGAAAAGACTAGGGCTATGGATGGTGGGTTTTGTGGAAGTGTGTGATCCAGGGATTTTATCAGAGGGAAAAAAGTCCACATTCCCCACCCCACTGTTTTTGAATCTGGTTGGGAGAATTGACAGGGAACTGGGCACCCACATGAGACTGTGAGGTGCCCACAGCCTCTCAATATACCACAGGCTCTGGAGCTCAAACTACCTACTACAGGCAGCTGGCTCTGGAAATGTCTCTGCCTCTTTGTGGATGGGACAGGATAATGGGGCAGATGAATCCTCTGCACCCTGTGACTATGGGAACCCTGTGTGCTGTGACTGTGGAGACACTGTAACTACATGAAAAGGTGCAAGGTGTAGCAGGGTCTCTGGGAAAACACTGTGTGTGGCTCCACATGTTCAGAGCTCCCTTATAGCCCGGGGTGGGGGTCATCACAGGGAGATTTGTGCACACACTGAGGACTGCAGAGATCCTTTGTGCAGTTCATGTAGAAGTATTGATGAGTATTGCACCCTCTAATGGCTAACACCTGGGCATTGATCACCTTGGAAGGGAGGAGGTGAGGATGTGATTATGTTAACATAGAAGACCATACTTCCTCTTCTATTAACAAGAGGCGATCTACGTGCCTAACTTGAGTGTCATCCTGAATATCCGCCCAAACCTGGAGCTTTGACCAAAGATCCCTGGCAACATCCAGCAAAACCACTCAGTATTCTCAGAAAAAGATGACATCCCAATAGGCCACAGAGGCATAGTTCAAAGATAAAGCCTTTGGAGGAAAAACCAACAAGAATCTTCACAAATGCCTAAAAATAAATAAGCAAATTCAAGAAACAACAATAAGGAAGACAACGTGACTCCCCCAAAGGAACACAAAAAAATTTTAATAGTAGAATATGAAGATGAAGAGATTGATGAAATGCTTGAAAAGGATATCAAAAGAATGATCATAGGATTAATCATAAGCAAGGAGACATGCATCCATGAGTTAAAGGAATCCATACATAACATGGAGGAGATGCCTTCTCATGAGATTGAGATTTTGAAGAGTGGTCAAACTAAATATTAGAAATGAAAAATTCTGTATGTCAAAAAAATACATTGGAAAACCATAACAACAGACTTGGTGAGGCAGAAGAAAGAATATCTGAGCTAGAAGACAAACTTTTGGAAGCCTTTCAGTTGGACAAAAAAAATTTCTAGAATATATGCATACATGAAGAATGAACAACATGCTCCTGAATGAATAGTGGATCATAGAAGAAATAAAAAGAGAAATAAATATTTCTGGAAATGAATGAAGATGACAATACATCATAACAAAACTTATGGGATATAGCAAAAGCAGTGTTAAGAGGGAAGTTTGCAACAATCAGTACCTGCATCAAGAAATTGGAAGGGCACAAAAAAATGAGCTATCAGTGCATATCAAAGACCTAGAAAAACAACAAACCAAACCCCAAATTAGCAAGATAAAATTAAAATTATAGACAAAATAAATAAAATTGAAACAAAAACAATGCAAAAGATCAGTGAAATGAAGATCTGTTTTTTTTTTAAATAAACAAAATTGACACGCCATTGGCCCAACTACTCCACAAAAGAGGAAGACCAAAATCAATAAAATCAGAGATGGAAAAGGAAAGGTAACAACAGATACCACAGAAATAAATGGAATCATCTGGAGTTACTACAAAGAGCTGTATGCCAACAAATCAGGAAACCTAGAAGAAATGGATAGATTCCTGGACACATACAATCTACCAAAAATGACTCATGAAGACATAGAACACCTAAACAGACCAATAACCAAGATAGAAATTGAATCAGTAATAAAGACCCAACTAAGAATGAAAAGCCTAGGATTGGATGACTTCATTGTTGAATTCTTCCAGACATTTAAATAAGAACTAATTCCAATTCTTGTCATGCTATTCAAAACAACTGAAATGGAGGGTGTACTTAAACTCTTCCTATGAATCCTGTATCACCTTAATTCCTAAACCAGAAAAAGAAACAACAGAGAAATAGAACTATAGACCAACTTCCCTGATGAACATATATGCAAAAATCCTCAAAAATATTAGCTAATCAAATTCAACAACACATCAGAAATATGATCTACTAGGATCAAATGGGATTTATCCCTGATATGCAGGAATGGTTCAACATTTGCAAATCAATCAATATGATACATCACATTAACAAACTGAACAAAAACCATATGATTACCTCAATAAATGCAGAGAAAGCATTTGATAAGATTCAACATCTTTTCGTGATGAAAACCTTAAGCAAACTATGTATAGGGGAACATTCCTCAACACAGTCAAGGTAGTTTATGGTAAACCCCTGGCCAGCATCCAAGTGAATTGGAAAAGCTGGAATCATTCCCCCTAAGATTTGGAACCAGACAAGGATGCCCACTCTCACCATTGCTATTTAATATAGTCCTGGAAGTTTAAGCCAGAGCCATTAGGCAAGCAAAAGAAATAAAGGGAAAAATTGGGAAGGAGGAAGTCAAACTATTCTTATTTGCAGATGACATGATTAGATATTTAGGGGATCCAAAAGACTCCACTAAGAGACTATTGGAATTCATAAAAAGGTTTGGTAAAGTGGCAGGATATAAAATTAGCCCACAAAATCAATAGCCTTTATACACACAGACAATGCCATGGCTGAGAAAAAAATTTAAAGATGAATCCCATTCACAATAGCTGCAAAAAATTAAATACCTTGGAATAAATTAGTCAAGGAGTCAAAGTTCTCTATGATGAAAATTACAAAACATTAAAAAAACCCAGAAGATGTAAAAACATGGAAAAATCATCCATGTTCATGGATTAGAAGAATCAGTATCACCTACATGTCCATACTACTGAAAACAATTTGCATATTCAATGCAATTCCAATCCAAACACCAAGGACATTCTTCTACAATCTAGAAAAAATGGTGTTGAAATTCTTATGGAAACACAGAAGACCCTGAATAGCTAAAACAATCTTATACAATAAAAACCCAGGGGCATCACTGTCGGCTTCCCGAGCATCAGCAACTGGCCAGGAAGCCAAGGACAGGTTCAACAAAGGAGACTGAGAAGACTCAGGTACACACCTTTGTTATGGCATCTAGAGGGAGAGACTGCTCAGCCAAACTCCTGCGGGCACAAGGCACTACGGACCAGGAGAATCCCCGCAGGCACAAGGCACTACAGACCCGGGAGAGAGGCTGAGCAACTTCTGCTTTACAGCCTCTGAGGGTCCACTTACATATAGTTTTTGAAGGGCAACCCTGCCCCTGTGCCGCCCTCCAGGGTCTTGTAGTCATAGCAACGCTGCCCTCCTAGGCCCGATAGTCCTAGTAGAAGGGTTACATAGTTGTAACAATGGTCTGTGGTTAGGGCATTTCCTCTTGCAGGGCAACTTAGAGTGCAGCTTCTTCTCCTTCGTAATTCCCTGACAATCACAGCACCAGATTTCAAGATATACTACAGGAGAGTTATAATCCAAACAGCCTGGTACTGGCAAAATCATGTCAACCAATGGAACAGAATAGAAACTCCAGAAATAAATCCATGCATCTATAACCAACTTGTCTTTCACAAAGTAGCTGAAGTCAATTTCTGGAGTAAAGACAATTTCTTCAACAAATGCTGCTAAGAAAACTGGATCTCCTCATGCAAAAGTATGAAGCAAGACCTGTAACTTACACCTTACACAAAAATCCACTCAAAATGGATCACAGACCTAAATTTATGAGCTGCTACCTTCAAATTATTAGGAAATTATTAGGGAACATTCAGGAAACCCTACAAGATATTGGCATAGGCAAATAATTCTTTCTTGGAACAGATGCCAGAAGTATAGGCAATCAAAGCAAAATTGACAAATGGGCTTACATCTAATTGATGAGGTTCTGTACCATAAAAGAAACACTCAGCCAAGTGAAGAGGCAACTGATAGAATGTGAGAAAATATTTTTGAACTATGAATGCTAGAAATCTTTTCAACAACAACAAGGCAAACAATTGGTTAAAAAATGGGCAAAGTATTAAACAGGCATATTTATTTTTTTTTTATCTTTCATTTAATGAATATAAATTTACAAAGTACAGCTTATGGATTACAATGGCTTCCCCCCCATAACTTCCCTCCCACCTGCAACCCACCACTTTCCCACTCGCTCTCCCCTTCCATTCACATCAAGATTCATTTTCAATTCTCTTTATATACATAAAATTAGTTTAGTATATATAAATATTTCAACAGTTTGCCCTCACATAGCAACACAAAGTGAAAAATACTGTTGGAGTACTAGTTATAGCATTAAATAACAGTGTAAGCACATTAATGACAGAGATCCTACATGATATTTTTTTAAAAAATTGATTAATTTTCTATGTAATTTCCAATTTAACACCAGTTTTTTTTTCATTTTCAATTATCTTTATATACAGAAGATTGATTCAGTATATACTAAGTAAAGATTTCATCAGTTTGCACCCACACATAACCACAAAGTGTAAGAATACTGTTTCAGTACTAGCTATATCATTACTTCACATTGGACAACCCATTAAGGACAGATCCCACATGGGACATAAGTACACAGTGACTCTTGATGTTGATTTAACAATTGAACATTCTTGTTTATGGCGTCAGTAATCTCCCTAGGCTCTAGTCATGAGTTGCCAAGGCTATGGAAGCCTTTAGGGTTCGCCGACATCGATCTTATTCCGATAGGGTCATAGTCAAAGTGGAAGTTCACTCCTCCCTTCAGAGAAAGGTACCTCCTACCTTGATGGCCCGGTTCTTTCCACTGGGATCACACTCGCTGAGATCCTTCATTTAGGTCTTCTTCTTTTTTTTTTTTTTCCAGAGTGTCTTGGCTTTCCATGCCTAAAATACTCTCATAGGCTCTTCATCCAGATCCAAATGCCTTAAGGGCTGATTCTGAGGCCAGAGTGTTGTTTAGGACATCTGCCATTCTATGAGTCTGCTGTGCCTCCCCCTTTCCATGTTGGATCCTTCTCTCCCTTTTTGGTTTTATCAGTTGTATTAGCAGACATTAGTCTTGTTTGTGTGATCCCTTTGACTCTTAGATCTATCAGTGTAATCAATTGTGACCTGAAATTGATCACCTGGACTAGTGAGATGGCATTGGTACATGAAACAGGCATATTTAAAGACAGGGAATTCAAATGGTCAACAGACTCATAAAAATGTCCAGGATCGGCCGGCGCCGCAGCTCAATAGGCTAATCCTCCGCCTGCAGCGCTGGCACACCGGGTTCTAGTTCTGGTCGGGGTGCCGGATTCTGTCCCGGTTGCCCCTCTTCCAGGCCAGCTCTCTGCTATGGCCTGGGAGTACAGAGGAGGATGGCCCAAGTGCTTGGGCCCTGCACCCGCATGGGAGACCAGGAGAAGCACCTGGCTCCTGGCTTCGGATCAGCACGATGTGCCGGCCGCAGTGTGCCTTCCGTGGGCCATTGGAGGGTGAACCGACAGTAAAGGAAGACCTTTCTCTCTGTCTCTCTCTCTCACTGTCCACTCTGCCTGTCAAAAAAAATGTTTAGGATCAGTATCCATCAGGGTAATGCAAACCAAAACCACAATGAAGTTTCACCTACTCCAGTTAGAACGGCTCTCATACAGAAATCAACAAAAAACGAATGCTGGTGAGGATGTGGTGAAAATGATACCTTAATCCATGTTGTTGGGAGTGTAAACTGGTGCAGCCACTGTGGAAGACAGTATGGAGATTCCTCAGAAAGCTGAATATAGATCTACTGTATGACCCAGCCATCCTAAATAAAAAAAAATCAGCTTATGGAATAATTATCTGTACCCCCATGTTTACTGCAGCTCAATTCACAATAGCTAAGATGTGGAATCAACCCAAATGTCCATCAACTGAAGACTGGATAAAGAAATATAGAGTACTACACAGTGCTAAAAAATGAAATCCTCTCATTTGCAAAAAATGGATGCAGCTGGAAACAATTGTACTTAGTGAAATAAGCAAGCACCAAAAGACAAAAACAAAAACAAAATCCTAAATACCATATTTTTTTTCCTGATTTGTGGGACCTAATAGAGTACCTAAAAGGTAATCTATAGGAGTGAAAGTGACATTTTGTGACTAGATTATTTTTATAGCCTTTGTCTTGATGGTTGTGGGACATTATTTATTTATTTTTTTACACTTTATACTATTTGTTGAACTCTTAGTGTAGGATTAATTTTTTTTTAAAGTTAAGTGAAACTAAAGCCTTGTAAAATTAAGAATGGTAATTGTAGAGGGAGTACAAAGAAGGTTTGGGAGCATGAATGAGATGCAGGGTAGGGTGGAAAGTTTCACAATGTCCCTGAAAGTGTTCATAGGAAATATATGAAATTTGTATACCTTAAATAAAATTTTTAAGAAGTAAAAGGAAGATGAGATATTAACCTCCTTTATTAAATTGATACATATTTCTCAAGTACCTAACATTCAATGCTAAATGTTTTATTGCATTGCTGAGAATATTGCATTAAAATGTTTTTATTGTATTTATTCAATGATTTTTAAAAATATGTATTTATGTATTTGAAAGGCATAGTTACAGAAATAGATAGGGAGAGCGAGAGTGAGAGATCTTCCATCTACTGGTTTACTCCCCTGACTGGGCCAAGCCAAAGTCAGGAGCTCAGAGCTTCTTCTGGGTCTCCCATGTGGGTACAGGGGCCCAATCACTTGAGTCATCTGCTGCTGCTTTCCCAGGCACATCATCAGGGAGCAACTGGGGCTCAAACCCATGAAGGGAGCAAATTCCATTTATTTTATATTATAAGAGCATAATGATACTTCCCACCCTAATCTCCCTCCCTTCCTCACTCTCACCCTCCTTTTTGGAGTTAGTTTGCAATTAGGTGCCAAGAGTATAAAGGTTTTATATTTTCTTTTGGTTTCTGATGAAGAAGCTTATTTGCAACACTGACCAAGATAAACTAGAAATGGAGAGAACTGGCTACTAAACAGACTCTTAACTTTAACATAATCTCACAACTTGACCTCTTATGTATGAGGCAACAAGAATGGCCAGAAATTGTTTGCATCCAAGTCTTTATGGTACTCTTTCAAAACTCCACTCTTAGAAGGAGTTATGGGGTCTGTTGTATCCCTGCTCTCAAAGACAATGATAATTATGGTGGATGATTTTTCCATTTTTGGTATTGTCTTCTATTTCTTTCTTTAAGATTTTGTAATTTTCATTGTAGAGGTCTCTGACATCCTTGGTTAAGTTTATTCCAAGGTATTTGATTGTTTTTGTAGCTATTGTGAATGGGATTGATCTTAGAAGTTCTTTCTCAGTCGAGGAATTGCCTGTGTATACAAAGGCTGTTGATTTTTGTGCATTAATTTTATATCCTGCTACTTTCACAAACTCTTCTATGAGTTCCAGTAGTCTCTTAGTGGAGTTCTTGGGATTCCCTAAACAAAGAATCGTCATCTGCAAAGAGGGATAGTTTGACTTCTTCCTTCCCAATTTGTATCCCTTTAATTTCTTTTTCTTGCCTAAATAAAACTGGCTAAAACTTCCAGTACTATATTGAATAGCAATGGTGAGAGAGGGCATCCCTGTCTGGTACCAGATCTCAGCGGAAATGCTTCCAACTTTTCCCCATTCAATAGGATGCTGGCCGTGGTTTTTTCATAAATTGCTTTGATTGTATTGAGGAATGTTCCTTCTATATCCAGTTTGCTTAGGGTTTTCATCATGAAAGGGTGTTGTATTTTATCAAATGCTTTCTCTGCGTCTATTGAGAGAATCATATGGTTTTTCTTCTGCAGTCTGTTAATGTGGTGTATCACGTTGATTGATCTGTGAACATTGAACCATCCTTGCATACCAGGGATAAATCCCACCTGGTCTGCGTGGATGATCTTACTGATGTGTTGTTGCATTCTATTGGCCAGAATTTTATTGAGGATTTTTGCATCTATGTTCATCAGGGAAATTGGTCCGTAATTCTCTTTCAATGCTGTATCTTTTTCTAGCTTAGGAATTAAGGTGATGCTGGCTTCATAGAAATAATTTGGGAGGACTCCCTCTTTTTTGATTGTTCTGAATAGTTTGAGAAGAAATGGAGTTAGTTCTTCTTTAAATGTCTAGTAGAATTCAGCAGTGAATCCATCTGGTCCTGGGCTTTTCTTTGTTGGGAGGGCCTTTATTACTGATTCAATTTCTGTGTCAGTTATGGGTCTGTTTAGGTTTTCTGTGCCTTCATGGTTCAATTTAGGTAGATTTCATGTGTCCAGGAATCTATCCATTTCTGATAGATTTCCCTGTTTGCTAGCATACAAGTCCTTGTAGTAATTTCTGATGACTCTTTTATTTCTGTGGTGTCTGTTGTTACATTCCCTTTTTCATCTCTGATCCTATTGATTTGGGTCTTTTCTTTTTTAGTTAGTTGGGCCAATGGTGTGTCAATTTCATTTATTTTTCAAAAAACCAGTTCTTCGTTTTGCTGATCTTTTGTAATTTTTTTTTGATTCAATTCTGCTGATTTCAATTATTTCTCTTCTCCTACTAATTTTGGGTTTGGTTTGCTGCAGATTTTCTAGATCTTGAGATGACTTGAAAGCTCATCTATTTGGTGCCTTTCCAATTTCTTGATGTAGGCACCTATTGATATAAACTTTCCTCTTAACACTGCTTTTGCTGTATCCCATAAGTTTTGATATGTTGAGTTGTCATCCTCATTCACTTCCAGAAAGTTTTTGATTTCTCTTTTGATTTCTTCTATGACCCATTGTTCATTTAAGAGCATGTTGTTCAATCTCCATGTGTTTGCATATGCTCTAGGGATTCCTGAGTTGCTAATTTCCAGCTTCATTTGGTGCTGGTCTGAGAAGATGCATGGTATGATTTTGATTTTTTGAATTTGTTGAGACTCGCTTTATGGCCTAGTATGTGGTCAATCCTACAATAGGTTCCATGTACTGCTGAGAAGAATATGTATTCTTTAAGTGTAGGATGAAAAGTTCTGTAGATATCTGTTAGGTCCATTTGGGCTATAGTGTCGATTAAATCTGCTGTTTCCTTGTTGATCTTCTCTCTGGTTGATCTGTCTATTGCTGGATGTGGAGTATTGAAGTCCCTCACTACTATTGTGTTGGAGTCTAAGTCTCTCTAAGTCCCTTAACATATCTTTTAAATAAACCAGTGCCCTGTAATTAGGTGCATATACATTATAATAATTACATCTTCCTGTTGAATTGACCCCTTAATCATTACATAGTGTCCCTCTTTGTCTCTCTTAACAGTTTTTGTGTTAAAGTTTATTTTGTTTGATATTAAGATGGCTACCCAAGATCTTTTTTGGTTTCTGTTGGCAAGGAATATCTTTTTCCAACCTTTCACTTTCAGTCTGCATGCATCTTTGTTGGAAATATGTGTTTCTTGTAAGCAGCAGATAGATGGGTTTTGTTTTTTAATCCATTCAGCCAGTCTTGTGTCTTTTAACTGGAGAGTTGAGGCCATTTACATTCAATGTGACTATTGATAAGTAGTGACTTTGCCCTGCCATTTTTCCAAATATATTTCTAATACATGCTTTGAACTTCCTGTGATCTTTCACCGGGAGAATTTCTTGCTTTACCTTCTTTTGTACTGATGGCTGTGTTTCTTTGTTTCTGTGTGTAACACATCTTTAAGCATCTTTTGCAGGGCTGGACGAGGGGTGACAAATTCTTTCCATTTCTGTTTGCTATGAAAGGTCTTTATTTTACCTTCATTCACAAATGAGAGCTTTGGAGGATATAATATTCTGGGATGGCAGTTTTTTTCTCTTAGTGCTTGGGCTATATCTTGCCATTCCCTCCTAGCCCATAGGATTTCTGATGAGAAGTCTGCTGTGAATCTAATTGGAGATCCTCTGAGAGTAATCTGACGTTTCTCTCTTGCACATTTTCTTTATGTTTCACTGTGGTGAGTTTGATTACAATGTGTCATGGTGAGGATCTCTTTTGGTCATGTTTATTGGGGGTTCTATGTGCTTCCTGTACTAGGGTGTCTCTGTCCTTCTCCAAACCCAGGAAGTTTTCTGCTAGTATCTCACTAAAAAGGCCTTCTAGTCCTTTCTCTCTCTCCATGCCTTCAGGAACTCCTAGAACCCAAATTTGGGTTTTTAATAATATGCTGTAGATTCCCAACAAAATTTTTAGATTTCTAATTTCCTCTTCTTTTCTTTTGGTTTGACTGTATACTTTCCTGTGCTCTGTCTTCTATGTCCAGTATTCTCTCTTCTGCCTCACAGATTCTGTTTTTAAGGCTCTCAAATATGTTTTTCATTTGTTCTCTTGTATTCTTCATTTTATTTTGATTTCTCTTCAATATCTCAATTTCATGTTCTACTAAATTCCTCATTTCATTTTGATTCCTCCTTAAGATTTCATTTTCATGAGAGAGATTTTCTGTCCTGTCCTGTATGGATTCCTTGTAGTTCATGCATTTGCTTTTGATATCTGCTAAATGTTCTTATCATAACTTTTTGAATTCCATATCTTGCATTTCTTCTATCTCATCATCTTCATAATCTTGTATTGGAGTGTCATGTTCATTTGGGAGCATCATGGTGTCTTCCTCGCTCTTGTTTCCTCGGTTTTTGCATTTGTTGTTTGGCATTGTGCAGATATTCTTTTGTTTCTTATTTTTTTCCCCCGTGTGGTGGCTTTTCTCATTATACTATGACTTTAGATTAAGTGGACTGTCTGCTTTTGGTGAATCTCTAGAGGCTTGTGGTGGGTGTGGCCAGAGAGTTCTCTTCAGTTCTTCAGGTTTCAGGGTGTGCCGAAAGTGACGCACCCAGGTTTGGTGTGGTAAATCTTCTCTCCCTCTTTTTTTTAATTCAGAAGGGAAGTAATTCTTCTCAGCTGAGCTCTTCTCTTTGATGGCAATCGGTGCCTGAGTGCTAGCCCCAGTGGGTATAATATTCATCTGCTCTGTCCCAAGGACCACACAAAGGATCTGTGCAGTCCTCAGTGTAAGCTCAGATTCCCCTGTAATGTCTCTCACTGGGTAGCCAAGACTACTGAGTTTGTGGCATCTCATCCTGAGACTACTCACATCTCAGCCTCACCATGAGTTCTCCCACACACACCTTCAATTTTTTTTTCACAGTCCCGGCTCATAAGCTCCAGACATTTACTAGGTCTTAGTCTCCTGTTATTATTTCCAACCAGAGTCAATTTTTTTTTGTTTGGCTGAGAGCAGGCACAGACCCGAGCTGGGGCAGCTGTTATGTATGTCAAAAATGGCGCCTGCTCTATTGTCTTGCATGCCTTTTAAGGTATGTAGAAAGAGAGAATCCTGTATGTACTGTCCCTTTTGTTTTTTTCTCTCCTCTAGTTAGGCTGGTGTACTTCGCTCCACAGGGCTTCAAGCCTCGTTCCCTCTAGGCTCTTCCTGTCACTTTTCTGCCAGTGTCTCAGGCTCCTGCTGTTTTGCCTCACCTCCCTTTCCAGCACTGGTGCAGAGGAGAAGATTCTCGGCAGCTGGGCTCCCGAGCCATGGGCGCCGTGTCCTCCACGTAGATCCACCGTGTCCCTCTAATTCTGGAAGAGTTCCCTCTGCAGTTTTTTCTCTGACTCTTCCCTGAGACTTCACTATCTCCACTTTTATTAAACTATGTTTTCCTGGACTATCAGTGAGCTCCCTCCCTATTCCACCATCTTAGAGCCCTTCCTCTTATGTAAATTTTAATTAATTTTAACAGATTCCAGAAGATTTATAGATGCCAGACTAAGAATATCATAATATTCCCCCTCCTTCCTTCCCATACTCCTTCCTTCTGTCTTTATTTCTGTCTTGCTTTTAATTTTTCAGATAACATGTTGTAAATGTACATCACAGTACAAGGGCTTTCTACTTCATCAAATAAGAAGTTTCACAAGTTAATAGCAAAAAAAAAACCCTAGTTTTGTGGGAATTCAGACAGTGGCTATAAAGTTTACTTAGATTTTAAGCTATTGCAGATTGCAATTCAAATAATTACAATTTTATGACTGAGTCAATTTCCCTAATATAACGGTTCCATATTCTCTTTATCATATCATTGGTTGATGGGCATCTGGATTGATTTCATATTTTAGCTATTGTGAATTGGGCTGCAATAAATATGTGGCACTGAGAACTCTTTCCTATGCCTATTCCATTTGGTTTGGGTAAATTCCCAGCAGTATGATGGCTATTTTCAGCTTTTTGAGGTATTGCCATATTGTCTGACACAATGGCTGTACTAGTTTGCATGTTTTACCCCACATCCTCCCCAGCATTTATTTATCTATCTGAATGAGAGCCATTCTAATAGGATGAGGTTAAACCTCATTGTGGTTTTGATTTGTGCTTTTTTGATGGCTAGTGATCTTGAGCAGTAATCCTATTGGCCATTTGAATTTTATGTTTTGCGAAATGCCTGTTAAAGTTCCTTTCACAGTTTTTAACAGGATTGTCTGCTTGTTGCTATTGAGTTTTTTTAGGTCTTTAGATTCTGGATTATTGTTCAGTTTATGTTTTTGAATATTTTCCAGAGATTCTTGAATTTTTAATTTCCAGATTCATTCCACTGTGGTCAGAAAAGAGTCATGAAATGGTTTCAATATTTTTGAATTTACTGAGTCTTCTTCCATGACCTAGCATGTGGTCTATCTAATGAAAGCTCTATGCACTGATGAAAAGACTGTATTCTGCAACTGGAGGATGAAAGGTTCTGTGGATACCAATTAGGTTCATTTGGTGCATAGTGTAGATTAGCTCTGCTGTTTCTTTCTAGATTTTCTGTTTAGTTGATCTGTCCAATGATGAAAGTGTGATGAATTCTCCCCTTACTCTTGTGTTGGGTTCTCTGTCTCCCTTTAGATCCATTAACCTTTGTTTTAAATAGCTAGGTTCCCTGGCATTGGGTGTATATACATTTATTATAGTCATATCTTCTGGTTGATTTGATCCCTTAATGAAGTCATGCTTTGTCTCTTTTAGCAGTTTGTGTGTTAAAGTCAATTTTGTCTGATATTAGGATGGCTACACCAGTTCAGCTTTGCTCTCCACTTGAATGGGTACATTTTCCCATACTTTCACTTTCAGTCTACATTTATCTTTATTGATGAGGTGTGTTTCTTGTGGGCAGCTAATAGATGGGTCTTTTTTCAAATCCATCTAGCCAGTCTTTTAATTGGAAAATATAGGCCATTTACATTCATGGTTACTACTGATAAGTAATGACTTGGCCCTGCCATTTTCCCATAAGTATTCCTATTATTTGCTTTTGATATTCTTTGTACTTTTCCTTGGAGACTTTTTGCCTTCATATTGTTTCATGATGAGGGCCATCTTTCTGTGTGTAGCACATCCTTAAGCATCATTTTTTTTAAGGGAAAGGGTTTATTGGGGAAACCCAGCAGACTGGAGGGGTGGGGTGAAGAAGGGAAAAAAAGAGAGAAGGAGAGTATAGGAAAGAAAGAGACGGAGAGGAGAGGAGCTAACGAGGAAAGAAGAGAGAGTGAGCAGGAGATAGAAGAGAGAAGAGAAAAGAGCAGAGATGAGAGAGGAGACCAGAGGAGGAGGCTAGAGAGCCACGTATTCAGGAACAGGTCCTTTTAAAACTTTGAAGGAGGGTGGGCAGGGAAACAGGAGCAGCGAATCCCATTAGGACGGGGGTGGGGCTTGACATCGGTGGTTGGGCTATGTGGCTACCTGGCTTTCAGCAATGGCGGTGGGGGCTAGAGCCTAGGATGGTGTCAGGGTGTGGATCATGCCATAGATAAAACTGTGCCATTTTCCTAACATTCCCCCCTTTTGTTTTTTATAAAGCAGGAGTTGTATGGGATTACATTAGTCCCAAAAGTCCAGGAGGGGAAGAGGGACGATGATCTGTCTTTAGAGCTACTTCCTGCTGACATGGGGCAATGAGGCACTCTTCGCTGGCATGGGGTGATGTCTCAAGCCTCTGTCTCCTGGGTGGGGAGCCAAGTATATCCCTGTAGCTGCATTTGGTTGACCGCCAGGTTGCTGAAGGCCTTCGTTTGTTCCATTATAACCTGCTTAAACACTTAAACAGACACTGTAGTATAAAAGACAGGATGATAATAGCAACCAATGATCCTAAGAGTGGCGGATGGAATACAGTTAGAGAAAAGTTCTCATTGCGACCTGTAGAGTCAGATCCATGGATTGCAAGTGTATTTGAATCCCAGCAGTCTGACTAATGAGAGAATATGGGAGCAGAAGGCGGGGTCATCACCCAAGCGCCCACTGGAGCCCATGGCTTAGCCTGTAAAAGGGAAACAGAGGTTGAGTCATCACTCACACCTGCTGTTGCCTGGACACAGTGTCCCTAGAGACTAAAAGCCTTAAGTAGGAGTTGTGGTTAGTGTCTAGTACTATGACTTTTACGAGAGTCAGGTGAGTAGACGACAGTAGACCACAACTCAAAGTAGAGTTGCTGTGAGAATTTTCCGTTCTGCGTCTTACCTCAGAATTTGGAAAGCCAGTGTATGGATGGAGATCATGGAGTGTTTGGTGCAAGGAAGGAGTTACAGAAGTGTGTTTTGTGACTGGCAGAAATACAGGACCCCAGAGCACTTTAGAGATCCCCAAAGGGAGAGCAAAGTCAGTGGAGGACGCTGGATCACCAATGTAAGGTTTTCCCGGCCAATGCACCAATGTTAGGCTGTCACAAAACACACCAAACACCGGAGTAAGGGAAAGGGTTTATTGGGGCAACCAGAAGGGTGGGGCAAAGAAGGGAAAAAGAGAGAGAAGGAGAGTATAAGGGAGAGACAGAGAGGAGAGGAGCTAATGAGGATAGAAGAGCAAGTGAGCAGGATATAGAAGAAAGAAAAGAACAGAGACGAGAGAGGAGACCAGAGGAGGAGGCTAGAGCCTTAAGCATCATTTGTAATGCTGGATGAGTGGTGACAAATTTTTTCAATTTCTGTATGTTACACAAAGTCTTTATTTCACCTTCATTCATAAATGGGAACTTTTCAGGTTGCAGTATTCTGAGTTGATAGTTTTCTTTCTTTTAGGTTTGGACTTTGTTTCCTCTCTCTATAAAATCATATCATCTGCAAACTAGGATCATTTGACTTCCTCCTTTCCAGTTTGTATCCCTTGATTTATTTTCTTGCCTAATGTCTCTGGATAAAATTTCCAGTACTTTATTGAAAATAATGGTGAGAGTGGGCATCTTAGTGGAAATGCTTCCAACTTTTCCACATTCAATTTGGTGCTTGCTCTTGGACATACACTGCTTTGATTGTATTAAAAATGTTCCTTGGGGCTGGTGCTGTGGCGTGGCGGGTAAAGCTGCCACCTCCAGTACCAGCATCCCCTGTGGGTGCCAGTTCGAGTCCTGGCTGCTTCACTTCCGATCTAGTTCTCTGCAATGGCCTGGGAGAGCAGTGGAAGATGGCCCAAGTCCTTGGGCCCCTGCACCCAAAAGAGAGACCTGGAATAAGCTCCTGGCTGGTGGCTTTGGATTGGCACAGCTCTGGCCATTGCTGACAACTGGAGAGTGAACCAGCAGGTGGAACACCTCTCCCTCTCTGTCTCTCCTTCTCTCTCTGTGTAATTTGACTTTCAAATAAATAAATAAATCTTAAAAAAAACTGTTCCTTATATGCCCAGTTTGCTAAAGATTTTTATCAAGAAAGGATGTATCAGTTGGCGCTGTGGCTCACTTGGCTAATCCTCCACCTGTGGCGCAGGCACCCCAGGTTCTAGTCCTGGTCGAGGCGCCGGGTACTGGTCCCAGTTGCTCCTCTTCCAGTCTAGCTCTCTGCTGTATCCCGGGAAGGCAGTGGAGGATGGCCCGAGTGCTTGGGTCCCTGCACCCACATGGGAGACCGG
This sequence comes from Lepus europaeus, assembly GCF_033115175.1. NCBI lineage: Eukaryota > Metazoa > Chordata > Mammalia > Lagomorpha > Leporidae > Lepus > Lepus europaeus. The sequence goes on from NC_084832.1 coordinate 85,857,184, forward strand.
GAAGAAGCACCCGGCTCCTGGCTTCGGATTATGCAACACCAGCCGTGGTGGCCATTATGAGAATGAACCAATGGAAGGAAGACTTTTCTCTCTGTCTCTCTCTCACTGTCTATAACTCTCTCTCTCTAACTCTGCCTGTCAAAAAAAAAAAGGATGTATTAAATGCTTTTTCTGCAACTATTGATATAATCATATTATTTTTCTTCTTTAATTTTTGCTTATGTGATGTATCACATTTATTGATTCCGAATGTTGAATTATCCCTGCATACGAGGAATAAATCTCATTTGGTCTAGGTGAATGATCTTTCTGATGTGCTATTTAATTCAATTAACTATTACTTTGCTGAAGATTTTTGCATCTATGTTCATCAAGGATATTGGTCTATAGCGCTCTTTCTCTTTTGTATCTCTTTCTGGTTTATAAATTAAGGTGATGCTAGCCTCATAGAAGGAGTTTGGGAGGACTCCCTCCCTTTCAATTGTTTTGAATAGCTTGATTATAATTGGAATTAGTTCTTTAAAAGTTCAGAATTCAGCAGTGAAGCTATCTGGTAATATGGTTTTTTTTTCCCCCTTGGGAGAGTCTTTATTACTGACTCAGTCTACATCTTGTTTATTGGTCTGTCTAGGTTTTCTATGTCTTTATGACTCAATTTTCGTAGATTATAATGTGCCTAGGAATCTTCCGTTTCTTTCAGACTTTCAAATTTGTTGGTATATAGCTCTTTGTAGTAATTCATGATAATTCTTTTTATTTCTGTTATCTCAGTTGTTACATCTCCATTTTCACCTTTGATTTTATTAATTTGGTTCTTCTCCCTCATTTTCTGGTTAGTTGGACCAATGGTGTATCAGTTATGTTTTTTTTTTTCAAACAATCAACTCTTCTTTTCACTGATATTTTGTATTTTTTGGTTTCAATTTAGTTTATTTCTTCTCTAATTTTAATTATTGCCTCCCTCTTGCTAATTCGGGGTTTGGTTTGTTCTTTTGCTAGGTCCTTGAGTTGCATGTATATTTCATTTATTTGATGCCTTTCCAATTTCTTGATATAGGCCCTAACAACTATAAACTTCTCTCTTACTGCTTTTACTGTATTCCAGAAAATGATATGTTGTGCTCTAATTTTCATTTGTTTCTAGAAATTTTTTAATTTCCCTTTTGATTTCTTGTATGATTTGTTCATTCTGGAACATGTTGTTTGCTCTCCATATTTGCATATTTTCTAGTGTTTATTTTCTTTTTGTTTTTAAAGACATCTATTTATTTGAAAATCAGAGTTACAGAGAGAGGAGGGGAGGGACAGAGTGAGGGAGGGAAAGAGAGAGAGCGAGATCAAGAGTGAGAGCGAGAGCGAGAGCGAGAGAGAGAGAGAGAGATCCTCCATCCTCTGGTTCACTTTCGTTTTTTTTTTTTTAATTTTTTTATTTTTCACAGGCAGAGTGGATAGTGAGAGAGAGACAGAGAGAAAGGTCTTCCTTTTGCCGTTGGTTCACCCTCCAATGGCCGCCGTGGTAGTGCGCTGCGGCCGGCGCACCGCACTGATCCGATGGCAGGAGCCAGGTGCTTATCCTGGTCTCCCATGGGGTACAGGGCCCAAGGACTTGGGCCATCCTCCACTGCACTCCCTGGCCACAGCAGAGAGCTGGCCTGGAAGAGGGGCAACCAGGACAGGATCGGTGCCCCGACCGGGACTAGAACCCGGTGTGCCGGTGCCTCAAGGCGGAGGATTAGCCTAGTGAGCCGCGGCGCCGGCCTGGTTCACTTTCTGTATGGCTGTAATGGCTGGTGCTGCTTCAAGCTGAAGCCTGGAGCCAGGAGCTTCTTCCAGGTCTCCCAAAGGGATGGCAGGGGCACAAGAAGCTGGGCCATTCTCTGCTGCTTTCCCCAGGCCACTAGCAAGAAGCTAGATGGGAAGTTGAGAAGCCAGAACATGAATCACTGCCCATAAGGATTGCTGGAATGCAGGTGGTGGCTTTACCCACAATGTCACCATGCTGACCCTTTCTAGAATTTCTTGTTAATTTTTAGCTTCATCTGTTGTGGTCAGAAAGGATACATGGTATGATTTCAATTTTTTAAAATTTGTTGGGAGTTGCTCTATGGCATAGCATATAGTCTATCCTAGAGAATGTCTCATGCACTGATGAAAAGAATGTGTATTCTGCAGCTGTGGGATCAAATGTTCTGTAAATATCAATTAGGTCCATTTGGCACATATTATACCTCAGCTTTGTCATTTGTTTGTTGACATTTTGTCTAGTTGATTTGTCCATTGATGAAAGTGTGATGTTGAATTCCTTGCTTACTATTGTATTGGTGTCTAGGTCTCCCCTTTGATCCATTAACATTTGTTTTAAATAAACAAGTACCCTGGGATTTGGTACATATACTTTGATTATAGTCATATCTCCCTACTGAATTAATTCCCAATCATTACCTCATGCCCTTCTTTATCTCTTTTAACATTTTTTTTTGTGTTAAAGTTTATTTTGTCTGATATTATGACATTTACACCATCTCTTTTTTGCTTTCCATTAGCATGGAATATCTTTTTCTGTCCTTTCACTTTCAATGTGCATGTATCTTTGTTGGTGAGCTGTGTTTCTTGCAGGCAGTAAATAGTTGGGTCTTGTTTTTAAATCCATTCACCCAGTATCTTTTTTTTTTTTTTTACAGGCAGAGTGGACAGTGAGAGAGAGACAGAGAGAAAGGTCTTCCTTTGCCGTTGGTTCACCCTCCAATGGCCACCGCGGCCGGTGGGCTGTGGCCAGCGCACCACGCTGATCCGAAGGCAGGAGCCAGGTGCTTATCCTGGTCTCCCATGGGGTGCAGGGCCCAAGCACTTGGTCCATCCTCCCCTGCACTCCCGGGCCATAGCAGAGAGCTGGCCTGGAAGAGGGGCAACTGGGATAGAATCTGGCACCCCGACTGGGACTAGAACCCGGTTTGCTGGTGCTGTTAGGCGGAGGATTAGCCTATTGAGCCGTGGCGCTGGCCACCCAGTATCTTTTAATTGGAGAATGTAGGCCATTTACATTCAAGATTATTGATAAGTAATGAGTTGGTCCCACCTTTTTTCCACAAATATTCCTATTGTTTGCTTTGAATGTCATTTGTACTTTTACTAGACTTTCTGCCTTCACATTCTTTATTGATTTTGACTATCTTTTTCTGTTTCTGTGTGTAGCACACCCTTAAGTGTCACTTGTAAGGCTGAATGAATGCTTACAAATTCTTTCAATTTCTGTTTGTCTTGGAAGGTCTTTATTTCACCTTCATTTATAAATAAGAGCTTTGCTGGGCACAGTATTCTGGATTGGCAGGTTTTTTTCTTTTAGGCTTGGATTATGTCTCTCCTAGACATAGGGTTTCTGATGAGAAATCAGATGTCAATCAGCAGTAAGAAACAATGAAACCCAGTCATTTGCAACAAGATGGAAGAATCTGGAAAACATCATGCTGAGTGAATTAAGCCAGTCCCAAAGAGACAAATATCATTTGTTTTCCCTGATCAGTGATAACTGAGCACCAAAGGGGAAACCTGTTGAAGTGAAATGGACACTATAAGAAACAATGACCTGATCAGCTCTTGTCCTGACTCTAGATGTACAATGTAATACTTTATCCTTTTTAGTATTTGTTGTTGTTGTTGTTGTTCTAGTACTAGTGGTTGAACTCTGTAATTAACACACAATTATTCTTAGGTGTTTAAATTTTAATTGTAGATCCTTTCAAGTTAATCTTGTGTGACTCTCATGTCCATTTTAGAACCTCTATGTTTTAAATTTGAAAATTTGAAATAGCATGTTGTGGTGAGGATCTTTTTTAAATAACTTTTTTACTTATATAAAGTAAACAAATTTCAGGTATTTCATGTATACTGATTTAGGAGCATATGATACTTACCACCTGACCCTCCCTCCTTCCCATGATCCCACCCTCACTCCTTCCTTCCTTTTTTTAAATTATAACAATGATGTACTAGAGTTATGTTGAGAGTAAAGCTTATTATTAGAGTAAGGGCTTCAGTTGCAGCCATGGTTATGGTTATGGTTAGGGTTAGAGATAGATCTTGGGTTATGTTTAGTATTGGAGTTGGGCTTAGGATGAGTTAGTGGTTAGTTTTCATACTATGGATGATCTAGGTTTACAGGTACAATAAGGTCTATGCATAGGGAAGACTTAGGGCTAGGGTCAGTTTAGGGCTTGGCTGAAGCGTAGGATTAGGGTAAATGTTACAGTTAGGGCTATAATAATACTTAGAATTAAAGTTAGGGTTAGGTATAAGGTTAGGTTTGGACTCAGGTTAGAACGCTGGTGACAGTAAGGATTAATGCTAGGTTTATATTTAGGTTTTGGGCTAGGGTTACAGCTAGTGTTATATTTAGTATTAGGGCAAGAGTTAATAATGGTGGGGTTAAGGTTAGAGTTTGTGCTCTGGTTAGGATTAAGGTTAAATATAGGTTTAGGTTAAGGGCTAGGGTTAGATTTAGAATTGTGGAGTTACTGTTATGATTATAGTTAGGTCTATTATTGTTATGGTTATGTTTACAGATAGGGTTAGAGCTAGGAAGAGGGTTAGGATTAAATTTAAGGTGAGAGTTAGGTTTAGAATTATAGTTAAAACTAAAGTAAGGTTAGGATTATTATTAGGCTAAGATTAGAATGAGGCTGAGTTTAAAGCTAGGTTTAGATCTGCAGTTAGTGTTAACATTAGGGTTATGCTTAAGGTTAGGTGAAGTGTTGGTGTTAGGGTTAGGCTGAGTAGTAGGACTAGACTTTGGGTTATTGTTATGGTTTAGGATGAGAATTAGGGTTAAGGTTAGAATTAGTTATCAGGATAGTTTTACAGTGATGGCTAGAGTTAGGGTTTAGGCTACCCTAAGTGCTAGGATTATGGCTATGGTTAGAATCAGAATCAAGGTTAGAAGTAGAGTTAGAGCTATCATGATTTAGAATTAGGTCAGGGTTAGGTGTTAGGCTAGTTGGGGTTAGATATCAGTGTTAGGATTAGAGTTAGGGCTATTCATGAATTGTTTTCTAGGTTTTCTATTTTTTGTCAGGAATTTTGATAACTAGATTTGAGTTCTTGAGAGTCATCATTGTTTCTACCAGTCTTTCAGAGGTTGTTCAATTTACTTTGCCAAAAACTATTCAGAAACACTGATCACCTAAATTACAATCCCTATTTACATGCCATGAAATCCATCAACATTTTTGATCAATTTAGTGCCTGTGATGTGTCCTGCTTTCATATATTTACAGCAAGTACCTGTCGTGGAATTAATTCTCTGTATTTCATCTCAGTCCACTTCTGTCAACTCTCTCACCTGCCATTATAGAGCCAAAGTTCAAGTATTTTTCATCGAGCTTTCATTAGGCTTTAATAAGGGTTTGGGCTCTTTTTCTGGGCACTCAGCACAGTGCAGCTTCACCCACCTGGAATCACAGCATTAACTGTAAGATTATAGAACAATTTATTTTAAAAATGGGTAGTTTTGACCACATGCCCAATATAAAAATTTCACTAAAACATGAACAAATTTATGTTCATTTCCTGTGTCCTAGTTGTCACATTCCTGCAGTTGTCTAGAAACTTTGCACCCTCAACTTAATGCATACTTTTCTGCTTGCTATGTCACTTGTCATCACAAATCCCCAAGACACTCTCACAGGACAATGGAAAACTTCAATTGGTTTTAACTTTGAAAGGAGGTGGGAAAAGGTCTTTAGAACTTGGGTTTACTTTTTAAATTTTCCTCTTTTTTATGTCAGCAATTTTAACCATTGTACCTGATTTCTTCAAAGTGACCTTCTCTCAGAGAAATAAATAAATTAAAAAAAATTTTTGTCTTCCTTCTCCTCCTCCTCCTCCTCTTTTTCTTCTTCAATTTATTTATTTATTTGAAAGGCAGAGTCACAAAGAGGCAGAGGCAGAGACAGAGAGAGGTCTTCCATCCACCAGTTCACACCCCAGATGGTCACAAAAGCTGGAGCTGCACCAATCTGAAGTCAGGAGCCAGGAGCCTCCTCCAGGTCTCCCATGTGGATGCAGTGGCCCAAGGACTTGGGCCATCTTCCATTGCTTTTCCAGGCCGTAGCAGAGAGCTGAATTGGAAGTAGAGCAGCCAGGACTTGATCCGGTGCCCATATGGGATATCGACACTACAGGTGGAGGCTTTAGCAGCTATGCCACAGCACCAGCCCCTAAAATCTTTTTTTTAAGAAATATTTAATGCTAAAAAGGATAAATATGCTCACCCTTATTGAATATCACTAATTTACACTGAATATGTATAATTTTTTTACATTTGTAAAACTTTAAAAGATTTTTAAAAAAGGAAATTTAAACCCTCAACATTGAATGTCAGAATATTGTGTCTCTATTTTCTGTTAAAAATGTTATTGCTATGTAGGGCTTTTTAAAGCCATGTTTGAACAAGATTTGCATGATTTCAAAATCTGCTTCCTGATTATATGTCCCATCTGATTAGACTGATGTTCTCCATCATATTCGACATCTGCATAAACAAAAAGATGCTTAAAGCAGTGAAGTTTATACTTTCGAATATTAATTTATTTTTTTGAAAAACAGAGTAACACAGAGTAGTAGACACACACACACACACAGATACAGAGAGACAAAGAGTGAGAGAGAGATAATCCATCCACCGATTCACTCCTGAAATGAATACGATGGCTGAAGTAGGATCCAAGAGCCTCTTCTGGGTCTTCAGTGGGGGTGTCAGGGGCCCAGCCTCTTAGGCCATCTTTCACTGATTTCCCAGGCCATTATCAGGGAGCCAGACTGGAAGTAGAACAGTTGGGATGCTGGTGTTGTAGGTGGAAGATTCACCCATTGCAATAAAACACTGACCCTTTTTTCTTTTTTCTTTTTTCTTTTTTTGAGATTTGTAATTAGAAAAACTTTAGATAAATGAATAACAAGGGATAATTAACAAACGGTCATTTATTTAAACATTGAAACACAAGCCATTAAAACCTTTCCAACCTCATACTACATCAGAACACCTCCCTCACTGGGAGTCTCATCTAAATATCAAGGCTTTATGTACTATCTGTACATTAATTCCACAAATTCTTATTTTTCCCTTTTCAAACTGCTTACTCAGTCTCTCCACATGACTATGTAGTAGGCATCCAACATTTTATGTGTTCAAAGTTCTAACTTTGAATATTCTCATTGCCATTGTCTCTTTGTCTCTGATTCCTTTTTATTTCATATACACATACTTCTGTCTAGTACAGTCTTTCCTATCTCAGAAAATTATAAATCAATGTTAATTCCTTGGACATATTTTCAATTTTTATTTCTCCAACCCCATATTCAATCCATCAGTAAATAAAAGTTAACTCTCCCTTTCAAATACACCCAGAACTCAGCTGTTTCTCACCATCTTTACTTCTATGTCCTGGTATTGGCAACCATCTTCTTTCACCTACATGGTTTCCATACCTTTTGAGGTGGACCCTTGTTCTCCAGCCTTCTACTTCTACAGGATATTCTCAATAAAGAAGGAGATTTGAAACTTTCAGAAATACATTGTATTATATCTTGAGGCTGGCCAGTGGGGCTGGGAGTCTGTGGGCACATTCAGACATAGGTAGAGTGTCCTTCACAAGCAGGCTGCCAGTTGTGGCTGGAAAGCCTGTCTCCAGGCCAGCCAGCATCTCCCCCACTACAGATTCTTGTGCTGCATGTGTGACCTTGCAGCTTTAAATCCCACCTTCAGGGGCCGGCGCCGTGGCTTAACAGGCTAATCCTCCACCTTGCGGCGCTGGCACACCGGGTTCTAGTCCCGGTTGGGGTGCTGGATTCTATCCCGGTTGCCCCTCTTCCAGGCCAGCTCTCTGCTAAGGCCCGGGAAGGCAGTGGAGGATGGCCCAAGTCCTTGGGCCCTGCACCCGCATGGGAGACCAGGAGGAAGCATCTGGCTCCTGGCTTCGGATCAGTGCAGTGCGCTGGCCGCAGTGGCTGTTGGAGGGTGAACCAATGGCAACAAGGAAGACCTTTCTCTCTGTCTCTCTCTCTCACTATCCACTCTGCCTGTCAAAAAAAAAAATCCCACCTTCAGGGTGGGTGCAATCTTTCACTCAGAGCTGACAGGGAAAGGGGCTGAGTAGCTGGGGAGAGTTCCAAGAGACCCTGGCTATCTTGTGTGACCTTGCGGTTTTAAACCATGTCTTCAAGTTAGTTGCAATCTTCCACCCCAGAGCTAGCAGAAGAGGGGACTGAGCCCCTAAGGAGACAGTCTACAGGAGACCCTTGCTATCTCCATGGTCCCCAAACCAATCAACATATGTATGTGAAACCTCCTGTCCAATGGGCACCCCAGTAGGATAACCCAATGAACAGAAATAATGCTTTAAAACTCGGAACATTTCCTCAAAGTCAGTATCCCACTAGGGCACTCTGCCTGGTCTCCCCTTGGACCAGTTGCTTTCTCTGTTGCTTGGCAATCAAATAAAAGTTTCTGCTTCTTTTCAAGTTGTTTCCCAGCTTTTTATTTCTATATTAAGCTGAGGAAAAGAATCTAAGATACTTGCCCTGGCAATTGCCCTCCCCTCTGTGATCAGTAACATATCTCCTACACTCACAACATTCTAATGGCTCCCTGTCTTATACAGAAGAAAATCCGAAGTTATTACAGTATCCTCCAAGCCCTAAAATCTGAGCCTGCTTCTTCTCTGTCCTCACCTTGTTGTTATCTCACTCTGTTCCAGGACCCACTCTACTCTAGTACCCATGCTGTTCCCGAAACACACAAATCATACTTGCCTCAGTATGTGCCAACCTTTGACTTGTCCATCTCAGGAGTCAGGTGAGGCAGAATTGTAGTGATGCTGTTAAAATTATTACTTCAACTGAACTTCAGGCCCTGCCCTACTACCTTAATTCTGTTCTCCAGGAAGTGTCTCCTCTCTGAGGCCCCACGCATCCACAAATTTTTCCATGACTTGTCTCCTTAGTATAGTTTATAGGAAATAAAATATGTAATACTTTGCTCTTTCAAGAGTTAAAAGAAGAAATTCTGACCTTTGATCTGTGGAGTGGTTATGTGATGAAGTTGGTCATTCTTGGGCAAATCACAGACCAACTCTTAGATTACATTTCCAATAAGTCAAATGGGTTTAATGACAATATGTCCACCTCTTAGATTGGTTCTGAGAATTAAATATCATTATCCTATGTAAGGAAGTTGAGAATATTTAGCAAGAGAAAGGACTTGAAAATTGTCAGATTTTTAAAATAAATTTAATGATTATTTGTATTCACCTATGTCTCTTCTCTATGTGCTAGCTCTGGGAGTAAAGAGAGGGGAACATTGTTATTCTCTGATTTGAGGTATTTCTATGGTGGTTGAAGAATGATACACAGAGAAATCCCTGGGCTCTAACCAAAATGTGAGCTGTATTATTCATGGTTCTCCAGAGAAACAGAACCAACTGTGTATAATTCAGTACTACATCTTGCAGTTATGGAAACAGGCATTCCATAATCTTCCATCTACAAGTTGGAGACTCAGGGTTGTAGTTCAAAGTCTTGAGAGCCATAGTAAATGCTAATCTGGACCCAAATGCCTTAGAAACAGGAGCACCACAAGCACAAGACCATTGTTCTCAGCTCATTCAGTGAGAGATTCAGATGCTCTGTTCTTTTGTTCTATTTAGGCACTCAGCAGAGTACGTGATGCCCACTGACTTTAAGGTCATTGTATTGACTCACTCCACCAATCTGAATATGAAGCGCTTCCAGAAACATCCTCACAAGCACACCCCAAAATAATGTGTAATCTGAACTGTGCATCCCATGGGACAGTCAAGTTGACACATAAAAGTCACTATCACACAGAGTTCTAATAGTTCCAATGAAAGCATGACTTTTCGGTTTGAGACATATCAGCTATGTCTTCCCTCATACTTGAATCACAGTAGTTTTCTGCTCCAGGGCAATTTTTAGACTCCTCAGGGAGATTTGGAAGCTTCTGGAGACATTTTGTTTGCACTGAAGGAGGGGGGAGAGGTGCTATCTAATAGGTCAAGGCCAGAAATACTGCTCAAAAGTCCACAATGCATAGGAAAGCATCCACCACCAACTGCCAGTGTTATCGGTGTTAAGAATGACAAGACCAGGGGCTGGTGTTGTGGTGTAGTGGGTAAAGCAGCTGCCTGAAGTGCCATAATCCCATATGGGTGCCAGTTTGAGTCCTGGCTGCTCCACTTCTGATCCAGCTCTCTGTTATGGCCTGGGAGAGCAGTGGAAGATGGTCCAAGTCCTTGGGTCTCTGCACCCATGTGGGAGACCTGGAAGAAGTTCCAGGTTCCCGGCTTCAGATTGGCCCAGCTCCGGACATTGTGGCCAATTGGAAGACCTCTCTCTCTCTCTGCCTCTACCTCTCTGCACCTCTGCCTTTCAAATAAATAAATAAATCTTAAAAAAGGACACACCTATGTTCATTCAACAAACATTTATTGAGCACCTACTGTGTCCAGACATTTTTCTAGGCACCATGGAGATATGGCATTGAACCAATTAGACAAGATTACCAATCTCAATGCTTGTACTTAAGAAGGGAAAAAGTAGAGATGAAAAATAACCATACTGTTGGATCTCCATATCCACAATTTATTCATCCACATATTGAAGCAATCATGGCTCAAAAATATTGAACATAAAATTATATGTGGACTGAACATGTACAGAATTTTGTTGTCTTTTTTCCTAAAATTACAGGAAGCAACTACTTATGTAATCTTGAGATGGTATTAGCTATTTTAAATAACCTCGATACTTTAAAGTATATCAGCAGGGGCTGGTGCTTTGGCATAGCAGGTAAAGCCACAGCCTGCAGTGCTGGCATCCCCTATGGTTGCTGGTTCGTGTCCCAGCTGTTCAACCTCTGATCCAGCTCTCTGCTATGGCCTGGGAAAGCAGTAGAAGATGGCCCAAGTCCTTGGGGCCCTGCACACACATGGGAGACTTGGAAGAAGCCCCTGGCTCCTGGCTTCAGATGGGTGCAGCTCTGGCCATTGCAGCCAATTGGGGATGGAACCAGAGGATGGAAGACCTCTATCTTTCTCTGCCTCTCTTTTTCTCTCTGTGTAACTCTGATGTTCACATAAATAAATAAATAAATAAAAGATAAATAAATCTTTAAAAAAGTATATGGGTTGATGCACATTCTTTACATGCATATATGCATTTTACACAAACATTTTGAATATTCTGGATTTTAGTTTCTGCAGGGTCCTAGAAGAAATCCCCTATGGATACTGAGGAATGACTTTACAAATCACATTGTGTGTTGATTGTGATAAAAGCTGTGAAGGAAATAAATGTGTTTCAATGAAGGATTTGATGGAGATGGTGACAGTGTGGAAAGTCAAGTATGAACTTTCTGAGAAAGAAGACTTTAGGACAGACCTAAGGGTATCTGAAAATAGACAGCAATAAAGGGTTTTCAGGTGGAAGCTGGAGCTAGTACAAGTGGCCTAAAGTCTAGGTGTGCTTGGTTTTCTGCAGGAAAGGTGGTAAGACCACTGAGGTCAGAGCTGGAAGGGCTAGTAGCACCTGACCATGTGGCCTTGTTGGCCACTCTAGAGTTTGCTCCGTTATCTTAAAAAATTGATGGCTTAAGCAGAGGGGATATTTTAATATTTCTTTTAGAATTGTCTTGGATTTGGGTCAAAACACCTGGGGATTTAAGAATGGAATAAGAAAGAAAACAAACATGAGGAGATGAATGGAATTTTATTACAATTGCAGGAAGATTGTGTTAACATCAGGGAAGGGCAGAACAAGAGGAGTCAAGAAACAAATCCCATCTCTCAAGCAGGCCTCTATCAATTGATCATCACAACACTGGGTTCCAATTATCAGGCAGTGGCTGGTCCCCTAGAGTCTGGGGATCTTCCCTTACCAGTCTTTCTAAGTGCTCCTGCCTGCTAATCACCTCTCTGGGCTCTGGACTTGCCTTGGGAATACTGAGAAATGTGCCACAGAGGAGGCCATTAACAAGAAATGCAAACAGTAAGGAATACATGGGTTGGAAACTTCAAAAAGTGGAAACTGATTCATAGAGGGGAGACCCTGATAAATGATTACAGAACTTAGTGGGAAGGCAGCCAATGCCAGTGGGCAGAGATGGGGGCTGTTTCTACCTCTGCATTGTGGAGGGACGGTACCCCTAATCCCTGGCTGAATGTACACTGACTTCTTGGAATTCATCATGATTTTACCTCGCCAGCTGAGTTGATGTCACTTCCTTTTTTGTTTTTTTTTAGGGAAAGGAAATGTGAACTTTTTTTCTCCTTTAGAGGGAAATTAGGCATGTGAGGCAGCCAATTTGAGTTTCCATTTTAAATCACCAAAAAATTGAGTAATCATGATAAATAATATTTAATGTAATATTTTTCATTCAAAATATTTATTTATTTTTGAAGTATACATATCTATGGAGTTCATGGAGATAACTTTATACTTGTAGAATCAAAACTAATTTTTAAAATTCATAATGAACCAAAAACCCAACACTTTAAATAAGAAAGGCAAGGTTGCTCTTTCAGAACCCCGTGTCACTTGCCTTCCTCTGTCAACCTCTTGGGGTTCAGAGTGTGCCACTTACCCTAGCAACATAGGTGCACTAAAGTTTACCTTCTTTGCTTGTTGCTGCTTTACAAAACAACTCATACTAAGTCAAGTAAATGAATGAAAGTAAGGTTTAGTTTCAGAATGCAATGAGAGTGATGAATCTAAAGAGGAAGTAGTTTGTCTTTCTGTGATGATCCTAGGGAACGCTGTGACTATACCTGTCGATAAACCAGAAGCTACCTCTGCCATCAGCTCTTTACAGTTTGTGCAGAGTGATTCTTGCCTGTTGGCCAGAACCTTCCCATTTGTCTCAAGAGCTATAATAAGCTACAGAGCTTGGGCTATACCCTAGGCCTTGTGCTTGTCACTTTAACATTCCTTCATCCATGATATCTCTGGAGAGGGGATATTGACCTTCTTGGATCCCTTTACATTTTGTAAGGGAGGCAAAGATGCCCATAAATATTGCTAGTAAATACCCTGAAACTTCTAGTATAACCAGAGATCTGGCTTTAAAAGGGGGCCAGGATGTTTATAGAGCAAATAATTTAATAAAAGTTGAGCATCCCTAATATGAATATCCAAAATATGGAATACTTTCAAATCCAAGCATTTTGAATTTTGACATGATTCCACAAGTGAAAAACTCCATACTTGACCTCATATGACAGGTTTCAGTCAAAACAGAGACCCACAAAAATATTTAAAGGTTTATATATTTGAGTGTCAGAGTCACAGAGATTGGGAGAGATAGAGAGAGCGGTTTCCATCTGCTGGTTTCCTTCCCAAATGGCCACCAATGGCCAGAGCTGGATTGATTTGACACCAAGATCCAGGAGCTTTTTCTGGGTCTCCCACGTGGGTACAGGGGCCCAAGCACTTGGGCCATCTTCCACTGTTTTCTCAGGCTTTTAGCAGAGGGCTGGATTGGAAGTGGAGTATCCAGAATATGATCAGGTGCCTACATGGGATTCTGGCACCTCAGACAGAGGCTTAACCTACTATGACATGGTGTCAGCCCCACAAAAATATTTTTTTTAAAATAGCCTTCAGTCTATATATACGAGATGTATATGAAACAAAAATTGAGTTTGGCTTTAGAATTGGGCCCCATTCCTAGGATACCTTACTATATATAATAATCAGGATGTCCCAAATCCTGAAAAAAATCTAAAATCCAAAACAGTTTTTCCCCCAAGAATTTCAGATAATTGTTACTCAACCTGTACTTAATGCCTTTCCATAATAATAGTTCTACTTAAAACAGTTATCAATTTGACCAAACTCATAAGGTGTCTTGCTAATTAATACTCTCACACTGTTTTTAACCCAACGAGAACAGTGTATTTATGGTCCTGGTCTCCCTTCATTTGGAACAGACTGACCTCCCCTCCTATAGCATTCTGAGAAATATTATTATTGACAGTTCCAAATTAAAGAATAGGTTTAATTATGAGTTTTCCACTTTAGGGGCTAAATATTTAGCTAACTAATTTAGAATCTTTTTGGTCAGTTTCCTCATATTCAAAATGGAACTAATAAATCTGCATAACTTACTTGTGAAGTAAAATAATTTGTGTGTGTTAAAATTAGCTTGCCAAACTTATTCTAGACAAAATTTTGTGCAGTAAATATAGAAAATTCCCAAATATCACCTCTTCAGAAATCACTAGGACAAGATAAGATCACAGAGCAATTGTGTGAAAATTTCATTTCCAAAACTGTGTGTTTAGAGTAAAAAATTTAATTTTCCAATCTTCATAATGATAAAGCATTATTGACAAAACTTATCTTGAACTTATTATTAACACTGATGCAAAAAAATTTGAATGCAATGATGGTTTAGATAAGTAAATGTTGTAGGAAGCCAGTTGTATCAACTGTACTACTGAACTCAACTCAGGAGATCTAACCAATATAGAGTTTAATTACAGTCGCTGAGCTCTAGTTTATTGTAAGAAGATCTATAACAAATTAAATTGTACATTAAATAGCTTTTACAATTCATCTCTGTATTTTCATAATGCCACCAGATCATGTTTGACTGGAGCTTCTTCACCTATTTTGATTCTGAGGGCTGCTAGATTTGTGAATAATTTTTGCATTATTTTGTTTTTAATTGCTTAAATAAATTCTATACTTTGAAAATATGTGTGTTGAGCAACTTAATACCTGTGATTAGTCTTCAGGGAATTGTAAACAAAACCATATTAAGATAGCACCAAGAGAGACCAGCACTGTAACATAAGCAGGTAAAAGCCACCACTTGTGGCATAGGCATCCATGTGGGCACTGGCTCGAGTCCTGGCTGCTCCACTTCCAATCTAGCTCCCTGCTAAAGCACCTAAGAAAGCAGCAGAAGATATACCAAGTTCTTTTTTTCCCATTTATTAAACTTTTATTTAATGAATATAAATTTCCAAAGTACAGCTTATGGATTACAATGGCTTCCACCCTCCCATAACTTCCCCCCCACCCACAACCCTCCCATTTCCCACTCCCTCTCCCCTTCCATTCACATCAAGATTCATTTTCAATTCTCTTTATATACAGAAGATCAGTTTAGTATATATTAGGTAACGATTTCAACAGTTTCCCCCATATAGCAACACAAAGTGAAAAAAAAATACTGTTGGAATACTAGTTATAGCATTAAATAATAGTGTACAGCACATTAAAGGCAGAGATCCTACATAATATTTTTAAAAAATTAATTAATTTTCTATGCCATTTCCAATGTAACACCAGGTTTTTTTTTTCATTTCCAATTATCTTTATATACAGAAGATCGATTCAGTATATAATTAGTAAAGATTTCATCAGTTTGCACCCACACAGAAACACAAAGTGTAAAAATACTGTTTCAGGACTAGTTATAGCCTCACTGCACATTAGACAACACATTAAGGACAGATCCCACATGGGATGTAAGTACAAAGTGACTCCTGTTGCTGACTTAACAATTTGACACTCTTGTTTATGGCATCAGTAATCTCCCTAGGCTCTAGTCATGAGTTGCCAGGGCTATGGAAACCTTTAGAGTTTGCTGACTTTGATCTTGTTCCGATAGGGTCATAGTCAAAGTGGAAGTTCTCTCCTCCCTTCAGAGAAAGGTACCTCCTTCTTTGATGGCCCGTTCTTTCTACTGGGATCTCACTCGCAGCAATCTTTTATTTAGGTCTTCTTTTTTTTTCTTTTCCATGGTATCTTGGCTTTCCATGCCTACAATACTCTCATGGGCTCTTCAGCCAGGTCTGAATGCCTTAAGGGCTGATTCTGAGGCCAGAGTGTTGTTTAGGACATCTGCCATTCTATGAGTCTGCTGTGTATCCCGCTTTCCATGTTGGATCCTTCTCTCCCTTTTGGATTCTATCAGTTAGTATTAGTAGACACTTGTCTTGTTTGTGTGATCCCTTTGACTCTTAGACCTATCAGAGCCATCAATTTATACCAAGTTCTTGGGCCCCTGCTCCTGTATGGGGATCCAAAAGCAGCTCTTTGCTCCTGGCTTCAGAACAGTCTAACTTCATCCATTGCAGCTATTTGTGGAGTGAACCAGCATTTGGAATATATCTCTTTCCCTCTTAGCTTCTCTCCCTCTCTCTCTCTCCAATTTCGCTTTTGAAATAAATAAATATTTTTAAAAATATATAGCATGGAGAGGACAAAGTCAGTTAAAAATGAAGTATTGATAAAGATGTGAAGAAATCAGAATAATCATACACTGTTATTACAAAATGGAATATAAAATGGGGCAGTCATTTTGAAAAATACTCTGGAAGCTCGTTAAATGATTAAAAATAGAGTTAACATGTGATCAATCAATTCCACTCTTTTGTATATAGTAAAATAATTGAAGACTTGTCCACACAAAAACTGACACATTTTTGTTTATAACAGCATTATTCATGATAGTAAAAAGTCGAGCTAATCAAAATGGCTATCAATGATAAATGTATAAAAAGTAGTTTGTCCATTATATTGAATATTACTCAGCTCCCAAAAAGAATGAAGCATTGATATATGCTACACAAAGGAATAAACTTGAAAGGCTATGCTGAGTGACAGCATCCAGATATGAAGGACCATAAATTGTGTTCTATTCATATGAAGTGTTCATAATAGGCAAATCCATAAAGATAAAAAGTAAAATGTGGTTTTCAGGGGCAAAGTGGAAGGCAGGAAATGGTAATGATAGCTGAAGTGCATAGAGTTTATTTTTAAGGTTACTACCTTAAAAGATATGATTAAACATATCTTTCAATGGGTGAAATATATTGTATGATAATTATACCTCAATAAATATGTCAAGACAAAGACAATATCTAGCTGATGGTAAAGAGTTAAAAAATGGGAACTATTACTGTTTTAACTGTTAAAAAAGAATGAAGGAGGGAGGTAGGAAGAAAGGGGGTTAAACAAAGAAATAAATGGATACTGAGAGAGAATGGGATAAAGGAGGGGGGGGGATGATGGGAGAGAAACAGGAAGAGTGATAAGAAGGAAAGACTCCCCATTCACTACCTTCCCAGGCAGAAAATGAGCAACATTAGGAGTTCTGGAGAAAGAGTTTGTTGAAGAAGCTCTTCTTCATGGCAATCTTCAGATCCTTGTTCCTAAGGCTGAAGATGATGGGGCTGAGGAATGGAGTGAGAATTGTGTAGGTTATGCCCATCAAGGAATCTCCTTCCAGAGACTGAAGACCACTGGGCTTGAGGTATATGACAGAGGCAAAGCCATAGTGCACAACTACTACAGTAAGGTGGGATGCACAGGTGGAGAAAGCTTTGTGCCGCCCCTCAGCTGATGGTATCTTCAAGACAGTAGCCACAATGAATGCATAGGATAGAAGGATGAGGAAACAGCAGCCCAATAGAGCTGTGATGCACACCAGGCCCATGACTTTAGCAACCACCTGTACCTGTCTTCCACAGGCCAACTTTAATAAAGGTGGCACATGGCAAAAGAAATGGTGGATCACATTGGGTCCACAGAAGTTCAGGTGGAAAACAGACAGTGTCACCACCATACCAATGACTGAGCCACCAGCCCAGGACCAGGCCACCAGACAGGCACAGCCATAGGGGCTCATGAGCACATTGTAGCGCAGGGGGTGACAGATGGCCACATAGCGGTCATAGCCCATGACAGTGAGAAGGAAGGAGTGGGTGAAACCAAACATGAAGGAGAAGAACATCTGACTGGCGCAAGCCACAAAGGTGATGGAGCTGTGGGTGAAGAGCAGATCAGTCAGCATGCGTGGGATGATGGCAAAGGTGTAGAAGATCTCAGAGATGGAAAGGGCACAGAGGAAGAAGTACATTGGTGTGTGTAGGCTGTGCTCACTCCAGATGGTGGCCATGATGAGCAGGTTCCCCAGCAGTGTGAACAGATACATAAGCAGGAACAGTGGGAAGAAAATCAGCTGAAGGTTGGGGAAAGAGGAGAAGCCCATGAGGATGAATTCAGACATGGAGGTGTGGTTTAGCACCATAATGTCAGTCACACCTAGTTGGGGAAAGAAGAAGAAGATCCAATGGTTAAGAGCTCAGGCTTTTTATTGAGTTCTTTTTAAAATTAAGAATACATGTGTATTTTATTTTTCTATACTTTAAAAAATTCATATGAAAGGAACAAATTTCATACTTACAATTTTAGGAACATAATGATACTTTCTTTTTTTTAAAGATTTATTTTATTTATTTGAAAGAGTTACAGAGAAAGGTGGAGGCAGAGAGAGAGGTCTTCCATCTGCTGGTTCACTCCCCAGATGGCTGCAATGGCTGGAGTTGAGCCTCTTCTGGGTTGCCCATGTAAGTTCAGGGGCCTAAGGACTTGGGCCATCTTCTGCTGCTATCCCAGGCCATAGCAGAGAGCTGGATTGGAAGAGGAGCAGCTGGGACTAGAACCGGTGCCCATATGGGATGCTGGTGCTTCAGACCAGGGCATTAACCCATTGTGCCACAGTGCAGGCCCCCATAATGATACTTTCTATCTCCCTATCCCAATCACTTACATCTTCCCTTCTCTTACTAATTTTTCTTTAAATTTTTCCGATGACATACTTTCAATTTACCTTATAATCACAAGCTTAACCCTCCACTAAATAAATAATTCAACAAATAGTAAGTAGAAAATCCACTGCTCCTCAAGAGTTTAGACAAGGACTTTAATCAATAATCAAATCTCAATATGTCAATTTTCCTCATATACTTTACATTTTTTGGTATTCTTTTAATTAGTTACCCCACATCAGGGAAAACATGATATTTGCCTTTTTTGGTATTGGTTTATTTTACTAATCATAATGGTCCCCAGTTGCATCCATTTTGCTGCAAAAGATAGGATTGCAGTCATTTTTATGGATGAATAGTATTCCATTGCATATATGTACCACAGTTTTTTTTATCTACTCCTTTACCTGTTCAATGCATGGTTAGTTCATCTGTAAAAAGGCATTAACACAGCTGTCCCTTAGTGTCCACAGAGGTTTAGTTCCAGGATCCCTGAAGATACCAAGACATGTGGATACTAAAATACTCTATATACTATGCTGTAGTCAGAATTGATATTCAATGCAACTGTTAAGACACCTCTTGGGATGCCTGCAGCCCATATTTGAGTGTCTGAGTTTGAAGTCTCAGCTCTATTTTGATTCAGGCTCTCTGATAATGTATACCCTGGGAGACAGAGCACTCAAGTACATGTGTCCCTTTAGCCTATGTTGGATATCTGGATTGAGTTCCTGTCTCCTGGCTTCCACTTGTCCCAGCACTAGCTATTTTGTGCTTTTAGGGGGGATCTCTCTCTGTCTCTCTGGATCTCGCTATTCCTCTCTCCCTCTTTCCCTGTGTGTGTTTCAAAAAATAAAAATAAATTAAAGTGAAACAAATAAAATGACATGGCCTTTATATATTCACATTCACATTTTGTCCCATATATTTTGAATCATTGCTAGATGATTTATAATATCTAATATGATGTAAATGCTATGTAAAGGGTTATTATGCTCTATTACATGGCTAGAAAGTCATATGTGTATGTATATGTTATATGACTAGAAAGTATATGCTTGTCTGAAACGCATGCAACCTTTTGGGGTTTAATGGCTGGTTGGATCTATGGATGTAGATTGATTTTCAGTCTATGGATGTAGATTGATTTTGAGGACTGATTGTGATAATGTGTTTAGGTTTAAATAAGATCATGCATCTTCAGGGTTTCACACAGCTATTGATATGTATTGAGAAACCAATAAACAGTAATACTGATAATAATAATAATAATAGCTACTATTACTATTTAAAAATCTTAGTAGTAGACACAGAGTATTTAACCACTTTAGAGATATGTGACCTTGGGTTGGTTCCTGTCTCTTTGTCAGCCTATTCTTTTCGTCCTTAAAAATAAGTTTATAGTACTAATCCTGAAATGGCAGGGTTTTATGTGGATTAAATAAAATCATTCTTATGATATGCCTACTGGAAGTTTTGGAATAAACACTTAAGAAACTGAGGATAGGTATGATTGACCAGAATCAGGTCCTCTTAAATTACAGCAGCCCATGAGAGTAGTTCCTCTTTCATTGGTGAGTTACATCTATGTGAATTTTTGTTAATTACTGTTGTTTTGTAACTTCATTCTGTAACTCTTTAAATTAAGATATTAAATATTTCTGTATTTAAGAGCAAATAACTATGTTTTTATATGTATATTTAGCCTGTTAAGTATATATAAACACACACTAATGGGCACACATTCCTTTCACCAAAACAAAGAATACTTTTACTAATTTAGTTCATTTGAAAGTAGAGAGGCAGAGACAGAGAGAGCTCCCAACCACTGGTTCACTCCTCAAAGGCTCGCAAGAGCTATGGTTGAGACTGAGCAGAAGCCAGGGTCTGGGGACTCAATCCAGATCTCCTTTGTATGTAACAGGAATCCAGCTACATGACTCATCATCTCTGCCTCCCAGGGTGTGTAATGGACAGTGGATCCTGGACTTAAACCCAGGCATTTCAACATGGGATGCAGGTATTCTAAGCAGTGGCTTAATCCATTGAATCAAACACTTGCCCCACAAACATTGTTCAAGGGAGTGGGAAAGGGGAGGGTTGCGGGTGGGAGGGAAGTTATGGGAGGGAGGAAGCCATTGTAACCCATAAGCTGTACTTTGGAAATTTATATTCATTAAATAAAAGTTTAATAAAAAAAAGGAAAAAAAAACATGAAATCACACCAAAAATGATCTTATGTCAGGCATAAAAGAAGTTTAGGTGAGTTCTTAAGTGCCAATATCAGCAGGAATGTTCTGGTCATTCTGCAATGAAATTGGAAATTAATAAGCAGAGAATACATAAAATTTCCCATATATTTGAAATATAGCTATCAGGTAGAAATTAATTGGCACTTGATAGTCTTGGGATAAAAGGAAAGCTAAAATATACTAAGAATTAAATGATAATGAAAAGTTAAAATAACAATTAAATGAATTGTATCCTGGAACATAAAAATTATTTTAGTATAAAAGCTGGCAAAATTGAAGTACAATCTATAGTTAGCTTAAAAATATTTTACCAATGTCAGTTTCTCATCATTGTAATTGGGTTATGTAAGATATTGACAAGAAAATAAGTTGGGTGAGGAAAGACAAAAATATTTGTATTTTACTTGCAAAATTCTATAAGTTGAGAGTTACAGTTATTCCACTCCTGGGAATTTATCCAAACAAAATAAAATCAGCATATAAAAGTGTTATCTGTACCCCCATGTTTATTGCAACTCAAGTCAAAATAGTTAATATGTAGAATCAACCTGGATGTCTACCAACTGATAACTAGACAAAGAAAATGTGGTTTATACATTGTGGAATACTACTCAACCATAAAAGAAAGAAATCCTTTTTTTTTTTTTTTGCAACACAATAGATGCAACTGGAAATCATTACGCTTAGTAAAATAGATCAGTACCAAAAAGACAAATATATTTTTTCTTTGATTTGTGGTAACGTATATACAGAGTGCAAAAAAATTGTATATGAATGAAGTTAACATTTTGATTATTGTTTACAACCCTTGTCTATACTATGGAGGAACAGCTGTTTTTCTACTTTCTGCTGATTGAATTCTTTATTTAGTGGAGGGTTAGGCTTGTGATTATAAAATAAACTGAAGTGTCATTGTTAAAAAAAAAAAGCTAAGGTTCAATTTAATGCAGCAGCAAAATATATCAAGTATCTAAGAATTATTTTAATCAAGAGCACACAAGACTTCCATGATTAATTAAACTTCTCATTGATAGGAAAAATAGGGGTTAACATTGTGGTATAGTGGGTATGGCTGACACTTGTGATGCCAGAATCTCATATAGGTACCTGTTGATGCCCTGGCTGCTCCATTTCTGATCCAGCTCACTGCCAAGGGTCTGGGAAAAGCAACAGAGGAGTGCCAGTACTTGGGCCCCTGCTACCCATGTGGGAGACCTAGCTCCTGACTTTGGCCTGACTCATCCTTAGCAGTTGCAGCCATCTGAGGAGTGAACCAATAGATGGAAGAGCTCTCTGTGTGCGTCTCTCCCTATCTGTCTATAACTCTGACTTTCAACTAAATAAATAAATCTTAAAAAAAGAAAACTTAGCAGGTAGCTAAAATAAATGGATAAAATAGAAAAGAGAATATTAGAGGAAGATTTTAATTCTTCCCCAAAGTTAATGCGTGTGTTCAGTGGAGCCTTCCTCAAAAAGTTAGAAATTTTTCAAAGAAACATGATGCACTTATTTTAAAACTTTTATGAAAGAATAAATATTCATGAATAACTAAGTCAACCTTAGAAAAGAAGAGTGAGGGGCTGGCACTGTGGCGCAGCAGGTTAGTGCCCTAGCCTGGGGTGCCGGCATCCCTTATGAGTGCCGGTTCGAGTTCCGGCTGCTTCACTTCCGATCCAGCTCTCTGCTATAGCCTAGAAGATAGTGGAAGATGGCCCAGGTCCTTGGGCTCCTGCACCCACGTGGGAGACCTGGAGGAAGCTCTTGGCTCCTGGCTTCAGATTGGTGCAGCTCCGGCCACTGCGGCCAGTTGGGGAATGAACCAGCCTTTCTTTTCTCTCTCTGCCTCTCCTCTCTCTGTGTAACTCTGACTTTCAAATAAATAAATAAATCTTAAAAAAAAAAGAAAATTAAGTGTGATAGGAATTATGGGGAAATCATCTTCCCAGATATGAGATAGTCTAGGAAGTATTGAAAAATAAAGCATTTTAAGATTATTACAAAAATATCAAAATAGGCAGTGATTCAAAATGGAGGCTGAGGAGTGGAGTCATGCGTATGATGAAAGTCACATCAAAAATCAATAGGCAACGATGAACTGTTTAAAGGATGCGGTGGAAGAAAGTGTCTCTTTATACAGATGAAAAGGCAACGGACTCTCCACAAATAATCCATTTAAAGAAAGAATCAAAGTAGATTAAAGACCTAACTGTGAGAGATAAAAGCATAGTTAATAAAAGATAGTATGACATTTAAGATATAGAAAGAAAAAAGTTAACAGTAAAATAACAAAGCAAAACAAAAAGAATGTCATAAAAAGAATGATGATCAAATGTATTACATCTACATAATAGATCTTATCAACAAAGACCATAAACGAATAAAGTTAATAGATGACAGAAAGCAAGAAGATACTTGCAATATTTAAAATGGACAAAGACCGATACCTATAATCTACAAGACATCTAGATAAGTCAAGAAGAAAAAAGATAGGAACCATGGTAGAAAATGAGTGAAGAGTAAACTCAAGCGGCTTGTAGAAGGGAAAGTCTAGTAGGCTAATGGTAAATTAAAACATGCTTAAATTCATTAGCGATTAGAGGGAAGTAATTAAAAAATAAAGCTAAAGCATTAAAACCTTTCTCCCAACATTTTAAAAAAACATTTATTTATGGGGACAGCGCTGTGGCTCACTTGGTTAATCCTCTGCCTGCAGCGCCGGCATCCCATATGGGCACTGGGTTCTAGTCCCGGTTGCTCCTCTTCCAATCCAGCTCTCTGCTGTGGCCCAGGAAGGCAGTGGAGGATGGCCCGAGTGCTTGGACCCCTGCACCCGCATGGGAGACCAGGAGGAGGTGCCTGGCTCCTGTGTTCGGATTGGAGCAGTGCTGGCCATATCGGCCATTTGGGGGTGAACCAACGGAAGGAAGACCTTTCCCTCTGTCTCTCTCTCTCACTGTCTATAACTCTACCTGGCAAATAAATTAAAAAATAAAAAAAAAAACATTTATTTATTTATTTTAAGGAGTTAGATTGTTGCCGATCTGGCAACAATGGCCAGGGCTGAGCCAGGCAGAAGCCAGGAGCCAACAGCTTCATTCAGGTCTCCCATACTGGTACAGGACCAAGTATTTGGGCCATCCTCCGTTACTTTTCCTGCACCATTAACAGGGAGCTAGATCAGATGTGGAGCTGCCAAGACATGAACCGGCACCCATATGGGACTGGCACCCATATGGGATGCTGGCATTGCAGTTGGTAACCTTACTCATTACCCCACAATGCCAATCTTTCTTCTAGCTTTTTTTTTTTTAAATGTTCAACAGTAACTCTGCTGTGTAATGGAATACCAGAACTTATTTCTCCTAACTGTGACTTAGTACTCATGGACCAGTCTTTTCTTCCCTACATCTCAAACGTCACATGGAGAGGCTGTCTTTGGCGTAGCGGGTAAAGCTGCTGCTTGTGGTGCCAGCATCCCATATGGATGCAGGTTCAAGTCCCGGCTGTTCCTCTTCTGATCCAGCTCTCTGCTATGGCCTGGGAAAGCACTAGAGGATGGCTCCAGTCCTTGGGCTCCTGCATCAGTGTGGGAAACCTTGAGGAAGCTCCTGGCTCCTGCCGTAAGAACAGTGCAGCTTCGGCCATTGCACCACCTGGGGAGTGAACTAGCAGATGGAAGACCTCTCTCTCTCTCTCTCTGCATCTGTCTCTCTGTAATTCTGTCTTTCAAATAAATAAATCTTTAAAAAAACTTCACATGGTACCCTATAAATATGTATTTTTCAACTTTTATTTAATAAATATAAATTTCCAAAGTACAACTTTTGAATTATAGCAGCTTTTCCCCCCATAACCTCCCTCCCACCCACAGCCATCCCATCTCCCACTCCCTCTCCCATCCCATTCTTTATCAAGATTCATTTTCAATTATCTTTATATACAGGAGATCCACTTAGTGTATACTAAGTAAAGATTTCAAGACTGCACCCACACAGACACACAAAGTATAGAGTGCTGTTTGAGTAGTAGTTTTACCATTAATTCACATAGTACTACACATTAAGTAATATGTCAAGTAAAATATATAAATCTAAACAAATTTTTAAAAACCAACACTTTCTATATGTTATAATAGAAAAACTTAGAACATTGGATACTGCTACATGTTGGCCCACAAGTGATGACACAGAGACATAAGTCATTCTCACTGATGCCTGGTGGTTCATGGTCAAATTAAGAAACTCCTTTTCCTAAGTCTCACAAATGCTGCTCCTAGGTCTCCACCTTAATGAATATCTTACAGAACAGTGAGGGAGCATGATCCAGGACATTCATTGCAGCATTTTCTGAAGAAGCAAAGAGTCAGGAGAAGCATGGGTAACCCCCACTACTGATGGAGAATAATAAAATGTGGTAAATGCATACCATGAAATTCTAGATTACATTTAGTAACAAGTTGACATTGACATAGCAGCGTGGATGACTTTTTTTGGCCATTAAAATAATGTTTTATTGAGCTTAACTAGCACCCCATTATGTTAACACATATATTTGTTGAAGTTCCATTATTTTTCTCTTTTGTTAAATCTTTATTAATATAAAGAGAGAAGATTTCATGTATTTCAAGGGTACAATTTTAGGAATAACCATATTTCACTTTCCCCTTCTCTCCCAATGACTCTTGTGAGAATATTTTTGGCCACTCACAATAGCCAAGAGATTAAATAAATCAAGGTGTTCATTGATGTAATTATGGATAAAGAACATGTGATACAGGTGCACAACTGAATCCTATTCACTCATAAAAAATGAAATCCTGTATTTTGTGGCAATTTGGGTGGAAATAGAAGACATTGTGTAAGGTGAAATAAACCTGGCACAGAAAGACAAATACAGTATGTTCTCTTTTATATGTAGAAGCAATGACATTTGCTCTTATAGAAATAGAGATTAAGAAGGGGAGGGTGTTTAAAGGGAAGTCAGGAAATGGTCACAAAAATATAGTTAGATAGGAGCAACATGTATTAGACTCATATAGCACAAAAGGGTGACCATAGTTTACAATAATTTATTAAATACTTATAGAGAACTAGAAGATAGGTTTTCAAATGTTCCCAACATTTGAAATGTAAATTTGAAATGCTAAATGTTTAGGAGATGGAATTTTTTTTGACTGATAGAGTTAGTGAGAGAGAGAGACAGAGGGAAAGGTCTTCCTTCCGTTGGTTCACCCCTCAAATGGCCTCAACGGCCGGCGCGCTGTGCCGATCTGAAGCCAGGAGCCAGGTGCTTCTTCCTGGTCTCCCATGCGGGTGCAGGGGCCCAAGCACTTGGGCCATCCTCCACTGCCTTCCAGCACCACAGCAGACAGCTGGACTGGAAGAGGAGCAACTGGGACTAGAACCCGGCGCCCATATGGGATGCTGGTGCTGCAGGCAGAGAATTAACCAAGTGAGCCATGGCGCTGGCCCAGAGATGGATATTTTCATTACTACTAATTTGGTCATTACACATTGTATACATGTGCCAAATTATCACATTGTGCCTCATAAACATTTATAATTCAAAAATAATTTTGAATGCAAGAAAAAATGGTAATGAGTAAAAATGTTAGAAAACATTATCAGAACTTCAGCAATGAATAACACATCACAGTGAAAGCATTTACATACAACAGCACACATTTTAAGAATTCATGCAAATAAAAGGATACACTTTCAGAACATATTATAATGTCATGCAAGGAGTATAGCAGTGGAGCAAGATAATAATGAGAATCAATCAAATAATATATCCACTGCTGTTCAGATCAACAATGACAATCTGTCATAGAGTAATGAGTACAATTTATTCAAATATCTGCAGTTAAGTCCAACAAAAATACTCTTTGACTAACTGAAGCTGTTTTGATAATAGGTTTTAAATTTCCAAGGAAGATCATGCTAATCTTAAAAAAAGTCCCTTAAACCCCATCTTGAGACTTGCTGCTAAATGTTCTCTCAAAGCAAAGTCACACCAATGTTTGCAAGACTCAGAATCCCACCAGAAAATGGACAGTTTGGGTCATATCAGGAAGAACCACCCCATGCGGAAACCAGTATCCATGGGCTTGAGAGGATGCAGCTAGCTGAGCCAGCCTTGACACCATATCCTCTTCCTCATTCCTCTTGTCACTTAACAGTCATCTCTGAAACTCTCTCCATGCTTGTTCATTATATGAATGCAGCTCCATCTCTCAACTTATGTCCCTCATCCCCCTAGACCACTGTGCTTGTCTCCTCTCCTCAGCTTGACCCATTCTTTGACTGCCAGAGATAATTCTGAGAAAGTCATAGGCTATGAGTCAACCAGATACAGACAGGGCTCAAATCGTAGGTTCAGACTGTTTATTGGAATAAGCAGAGACTTGCTGTCATTGGTGTGTGGACGGGATGCAAAGTGCACAGACAAGTTCTCATGGTATGCCAGCTGGCACTGTTGTCATCAGCTCTATCTTTATTGCTGATTGCTGTTTGCTGAGCTGATTGTCAGTCATTCTTCCCTGCTAGGTAACCTGTGTAGGCGCTATGACAATATAGGGCCTAAATGACATTCCAAGTTAACCTTCCTTCTGAAACTCTAAATGTCCTCTAGTCCTTGACACCTGTTCCCTCAGGCAGCTCACTCCTTCTTCCCTCTTGGATACAAAAAGGCTCCAGGTGCTTTGAAATACACAAATATTTTCTAAAAATCAATCACCAAAAAGGGTCCTCTATGCTCTCTCTCTCCCTCTGACACTTGATCAATGGATAAAAATCACAAGCAGGACTCTCAAAGTCCCCTGAATAAGCCTGGAATTGTGGGTGCTGTGAGGCCGGATTGTATTTCTTGCCTAGAGCTCTCATTTAGAGTCATACGCTAGTGCAAATGCAGCCTAGATCCCAGGTTCTGCTCCTGTGCCCTCGCTCCTCAGGGGGGACATCACTCAGCTCATTCAGCTCTCTTTTAATGCACCTGTGTTGTAGATCTAAGTTATTTTACACAGATGAATCACTGAAGTCACACTGATTCTGAATGACACAATGACAGTGGCACCCAGGAAACAGTCAGGAAGGAAAAGACACACAGAAGTTGTGGGATTGCTGAGAAAGGATTGGAGTGATGCAGCCAATGTCTGGAGCTACCAGAAGCTGAAAGGGGTAATGAAACATTCTCCTTTAGAGTCTTCAGAGGGTGTGTGGCCCTCTGGACATCTGGATTTTAGACTGCTGGCCCCAAGAACTGTGAGGAAATAAATATGTCTTGTTCTAAGACATTGAATTTGTGACACTTAGCAATGACAGCTACAAGAAAAAAACACAGCCACACACAGTGAAGGAAGTACACACTTACCACTAAGTGCATTCATATACATAATAACACATTCAAAGTTGCCCTCACCTTACCTGGTACAGTGGCCATTACTCAACTGGAATGGACCCTGGAGATCATGACTACTATAGAAAGCTGTGGGGAAAGCTGTGGGCAGCAGATAACTCAGTGGGTTAGAACAAGACATAATTATACTCTCACAGTTCTTGGGGCCAGCGGTCTAAAATCCAGATGTCCAGAGGGAATCAGGATAGATTGAACCAGCCTGGAGCCAGGCAGCTGGGGCTATAGATCCATCCCTCTATTATCCTGCTCTCTGCTCCTGGCTCCAATTCAGATCCTCCCTGAACTCCAGTTTTCCTTGCTCCTCATGCCTTCTCCTTTCCAGCCTTTGTGATTTTTGCACTTCATCTTGGAAAGTGACCCTGGAAACAGAGGGCTTCTCTTACCTTCCTTGAAGACCTGCATGTACTCCCTGTTGCTGGGGCATAGGGTGGCCCCATGTAGTGTGCCTTGATCTGTGGTGAGAGGTGGAAGCTTTATCTCTGCAGGTGTCTTCCCCAGTGACAAGTTCCCAAAGGCATCACCACAGAGCTTTTCTGAGGATGAGGAATTCATGGTTCTGGAAGTCCAAGGAGGATGTCTGGGACTCTGGGAATGCCTGCACCTCCTCCTTCTCCCTTCTTCTGTCCCTCTGCCCCTCCCTGTCTGCCTTCCTTCCTTCTTTCATCCTTTCTTCCCTCCCTCCTTCCCTTCCTCTGTTTTTTCTTTACTTCACTCCTTTCATATTTCTTCATTTTTAAATTTCTTTCCTCCATTCTTCCATTTCTCCTGTTTTTCTTGTTTTCATTCTTTCTCTTGCCTTCTTGTTTGTGCCTGGGTCAATTTTCCTCCCAGCATCTGCTCTCACCTGTCTCAGGTGTATTCTTCATTGAGACATCAATCTATACCTCCCTCCTCCTAGATATCATACACACACACACCCCTTCCCCTGGATTGGTAGGCATTTGGAGTAAGTGGGACAGGACTCCACTACGATACTTTTCAGGTTGGTTCCTTCTGTCAACTGACATGAGCAAAGGAGTCTGAAAAAGTGTAGACACCTGCTCCTCAGAAGAAGCATCAAGTATTGTTGCCCCTAGGAACCCAATGTACTTAGAGGGCAGGGAACAAGGCCAGGGTCACACAGCATATCCTGCAGCAAGCCTTAGGTGAAATGCAGGGGACCTAAGACTCCAGCTCTGTGTTTTTGACCATGAGCGTGCACCATGACACAATCATTGACACGTTCAGAATCACCCAGTTCCTCATGGTTTCAGAAGCCCACCAATGAAGACTTCATGTTTTGGAATTACTAGGCAAGGGAGTATGAAACAACAATGCTTACTAAACTGAATGGATGAAATGCGATTTTGGAAAATTTAGGGACTAAACAGTGTAAACAGTGAAAAAGAAAAAAATGTCATTTTTAGAACACAAATTCAAAATTGCTGCTAGTGGGGAGAAGTTTAATACAGATTGGATGCAATCAAAAGGAGAAATGATGAATTGGTATGGACTCAGAAGAAGTTCTAAAGAAGGAAACACTGAAACACAATGAGGGCAAGTAAACATGGAGGTTGGAATGATAATGCTGAATTTCATTTAATCAAAATTTCAGAAGTAAAAGTGAGATTCATGGATTATTTGAGAAATCGTGATCAAATTTTTTATAAAGTTGATTCGAAGATATTGATTAATAGGTTCAAAAATAAAAGTGAACATGCAAGCAGAATAAATTAAGAGGAATCAACACCTTGACACACTGTCAAGTAAAACTGCAGACAAGTTAAAGCAAAAGAAAAAAAGTAAAAACACCATAAGGGGAGTGAGGATAGAATTTATAGTCAAGTGAACTGAAAGTTCTCAACATTGAAAGGAAACTCCAGAAATATATGAAATTATTTTGTGTGCAGAAATAAAATATCTGCCAAATAGGTTTTTATTATTTTATTAAAAATTTTAGAGACATAAAATTGTGCATATATATTTGAAACTATAGGATTTTTTACTTTTATATATTGTGCAACATTCAGTCAGGGTGAATATCTATTAACCATTTAACATTGCTTTTTAGTGAAAACACAAAATTCTATCTTCAAGCTTTTCAATACAGAAGCACACAGCATATTAGCATTATCAATAGTCAGTCTACCATGCAATAGAATCCCAGAACTACTTACCCCTAAGTATCTACAGTCTACTGTCAATTCTATCAATTTTCACCAAACTTACCTCCTTCTTCCTCAGCCTCTGTTAACCACTAGTCTATTTTTTTAAAAAAGATTTATTTATTTATTTGAAAGGCAGAGTTAGAGAGGCAGAGGCAGAGAGAGAGAGAGAGAGAGAGAGAGAGAGAGAGAGAGAGAGATTTGCCATCCACTGGTTCACTCCCCAAATGGCCGCAACAGCTGGAGCTGTGCCAACCCGAAGCCAGGAGCCAGGAGCTTCCTCCAGGTCTCCCATGCAGGTGCAGAGGCCCAAGGACTTGAGCCATCTTCTACTGCTCTCCCAGGCCAGAGCAGAGAGTGGGATAGGAAGTGGAGCAGCCAGGACTAGAACCAGCATCTATATGGGATGCCAGCACTTCAGGAAGCAGCTCTACCTGCTATGCCACAGTGCCGGCCCCCCACCATTTTATTTTTAACTTCCATGAGAGCACCTATTTTTGATTTCATGTATGACTGAAGTGGTATATTTATACTGTTCTTGGCTCATTTCACTTGACATAATAAATTGTTCCATCTATGTTGTTGTCAATGAAAATATAATTTTTATGGCTAAGTAATGTTTTGTATGTGTGTGTGTGTGTGTGTGTGAAATGTTTTTATGCATTCATCAGTGGATGAACACTTAGGTTACTTCCAGTTCTTGGCTATTGTGAATAGTGTTGTAGTAAATGTGGGAATGCAGATGTCTCTTCTATAGATGGATTTCACTCCTTTTGGATATACATACAGATGTGGTATTCCTAAATGACACAGTAACTCTATTTTCAGCTTTTTTTTGGGAACCTCCATTCTGTTTTCCACAATGGTTGTTCTATTTTACATTTCCATGAACAGTGTGAAAACATTCCCTTCGCTTCATATCTTCACCAACATTTGTCACTTTTCTTTTTGATAATAGCTGGTCTAACTCCAGTAAAGTTATATCACTGTGCTTTTCATTTCCATTTCCCTGATGATTAGTGATGTTGGACATTATTAAACGTGCCTGTTGGTTGGTTGATTGTTGTTCACTGAGAAATATCTTTTTAAACCTACTGCCTACAGTTTAATTGGACTGTTACATTTTAAAGATTTTGTTGTTTGACTTTATGATTGCTGAATAGGGAAATGACATATTGCTTTTAGCCAGGGAGAAATTACCAGAAGAAAAGCAGAGGAAGTGCAACCCTAGGGAAGAATTGGAGAATATTGCAGCTGACATTCTGTAGAAGGAAGAGGGATGTCATGGAACAACATGGAAGGTGTGGACACACAGCAATGAGAAAGGGCACCAAACACGACCCCCACAGCTGGGAGCTGGAGAGTCACCAGCTCTGGAGAGCGAGGTGAAAGCAGAGCTCTGCAGCCCACACCACTACTGCTATTGCCTGAGGGAGAGCCTTGTGGACCACACTGTTTGAATCTGGCCTGGAGCCACAGCAGGGGACAGGGGCAGGGTACCTGCCTAATCCAGTGGAAGAAAAGCACATTTCTTTCCCCCCATCCAACCACAAGGGCGCCTGA
Organism: Lepus europaeus; assembly: GCF_033115175.1. Classification (NCBI taxonomy): domain Eukaryota; kingdom Metazoa; phylum Chordata; class Mammalia; order Lagomorpha; family Leporidae; genus Lepus; species Lepus europaeus. The sequence continues at coordinate 85,889,191 of NC_084832.1, forward strand.
CAACGGTCATGGAGAAGGCACCATTTTGACAGCAGTAGAGGCTGTGGTGGCTCTTGTGCATGCCTGTGGCCAGGGATTTTACCAGAGAGAAGAATCCATGTTCCCCACTGACACTGAGTTTGGCTGGGAGGGTTAGCAGGGGGCTTGGCACCCATTAGGACTCTGAGGCCCCCCAATCCTTTCAACATACAATAGGCTCCAAGAATCAAATTTCAAAGATGGAGCACCTACAGACATCTGGATCTGGAAATGTCTCTGTTCTCTCCATGGAAGGGGCAGGCTCACAAGGCTCAGTGGATTCTCTGTACCCTGTGACTGTGGGAAGCCTTAGATGTTGGGACTGTAGGACTTTTTAAAAAATATATTCTTATTTATTTATTTGACAGGTAGAGTTATAGAAAGTGAGAGAGAGATACAGAGAGAAAGGTCTTCCTTCTGTTGGTTCACTCCCTAAATGGCTGCTACTGCTGGAGCTGTGCCGATCTGAAGCCAGGAGCCAGGTGCTTCTTCCTGGTCTCCCATGCGGGTACAGGGGCCCAAGCACCTGGGTCATCCTGCACTGCCCTCCCAGGCCACAGCAGAGAGCTGGACTGGAAGAGGAGCAACTGGAACTAGAGCCCAGCGCCCATATGGGATGCCTGTGCCGCAGGCAGAGGATTAACCAAGTGAGCCAAGGCGCCAGCCCCAGGGAATTTTTTTTTAAATTATTATTTACCTGAATGTCAGAGTTACACAAAGAGAGAGGGAGAGGCAGAGAGAGAGAGAGAGAGAGAGAGAAAGAGAGAGAGAGAAAGAGAGATCTTCCATCTGCTGGTTCACTCCCCAGATTGCTGCAATGGCCGGAGCTAAGCCAGTCCGAATCCAGGAGCCAGGAGCTTCTTCCTGGTCTCCCATGTGGGTGCAGTATCCCCAGGACTTGGGTCATATTCTATTGCTGTCCCAGGCCATAGCAGAGAGCTGGATCAGAAGTAGAACAGCCAGGACTAGAACTAGCACCCATATAGGATGCTGGCACTGCAAGCAGTTGCTTTAACCACTATACCACAGCAGGGACTGTAATTTTTTTGTGACTGCTTGATAGGGTGTATGGTGTAACTGGGTCTCTGGACAATTATTGTGTTGGCAGCAGAGGCACAGAGCTTCCTGATGGCCTGTGGGGTGTCACTGAAGAAAGTTCCTTGCTCATACTGAGGACCACACAAATGCTTTTTATGTTTCATGTGATAGCATAGATGGGGGTTGTACCCACTGTGGGTTAACCCCAGTTATTGATTTACTCTGGAACAGAGATGAGGGTTTGATTATGCCAACATGTGGAATCATACCTTCTCCTTGCTGACAATAGGGATATCTACCATGCCCAATTTGGGTGTCACCCTGGATTGTCACCCAATCCTGGAACACCAACCAGAACTCCTAGGCCACACCCAACACACACCTCTAAATATTCACTGAAAGAGCAGACACTCCACTAAGCAACATAGGCATAGTTCAAAGATAAAATCCACCAGAGGGGAAAACTAACAAGAATTTCCACTAGTGTCTAAAAATAAATGCAGTAATTCAATAATCAATAATAAAGAAGACATGACACCACCAAAGTAACACAAAAATACCTCAATATCGAATGGGAAGACGAATAAATTGATGAAATGCTTGAAAAGTAATTTAGAAGAATGATCATAGGGTTATTGTGAATCCATGAGAAGCAAACTCACGAGTTAAACAAATCCATATATGACATGGAAATAATTTTTTCAGTGATATTGAGATTTTTGAAGAGATATCAAACTGAAATTTTATAAATGAATAATTTAATATGTCAAATAAAAATTTGGTAAGGCAGAGGAAAGAATATCCAATCTAGAAGATAAATCTTTGGAAATTTTTCAGTCAGACCAAAAAGTGAAGATGGAAATTAAAAAAATTAAAAACAATGTCCAAGATTTATGAGATATTATTGAATGACCAAACATATGGGTCTTAAGAGTTCCTGAAGGTGTGGAAAGAGATAATACATTAGAAGATGTATGCAGGAAAATATTAACAAAAAACTTCCCTAATTTGGAGAAAGGGAATCCAAGTACAGGAATCACATAGAATTCCTAATAAAGGTGAACAGAAAAGATTGTCACCGTGGGGCGGAGCCAAGATGGCGGATAGTGAGGACGTGCGCCATTAGTCTGCGAAAATAAAGTTTCATAAAAGTGGAATTACTGTGGCCTTGGGAAAAGACTCAAGAAAAAAACTGCAGAGGAAACGCTTCCGGATCTAGTGGATGTGACACAGAGAGCTCACGGTGTGGAAACCCAGCCGCGGGAGCCGAGCCGCAGAGTCTCGCCAGCGCGGGAACGAGAGGTAAGACAAAAGCCTCAGAAACTCTCCTCCTCCCGCCTCCGCCTGCAGCTCTGCCGCAGCGGCGGTGGCGGCAGCAGCGGCGGAGTCCCGAGTGCCTCTCACCGCGATCCCAGTCCCGGAAAGCGCGCGCAATCCCTACAGCGGCGGCGGCGGCGTGCCGAGCGCCTCTCACCGAGATCCCAGTCTCAGGGAGAGCGCGCAGACACCACACCAGCAGCGGCGGCGGCGGCGGCGGTGGCGGCGGTGATCGTGTGGCCCGGCTTGCCCTAGGCGACAGCGCCTAGAGAGGACACAGAGGACCTACAAAGAGCCCACCGCGTGGAAAACCAACTTCGGGAGACGAATTAAGCCAGTCCCAAAGAGACAAATATCATTTGTTTTCCCTGATTGGCGACAACTGAACACCAAAGGGGAAACCTGTTGAAGTGAAATGGACACTATAAGAAACAATGACCTGATCAGCTTTTGTCCTGACTCTAGATGTACAATGTAATACTTTATCCTTTTTAGTTGTTGTTGTTGTTGTTGTTGTTCTAGTACTAGCAGTTGAACTCTGTAATTAACACACAAGTATTCTTAGGTGTTTAAATTTTAACTGAAAAGTGATCCCTGTTAAATTTAAGAGTGGAAAAAGAAAGGGAGGAGATGCACAATTTGGGACATGCACAATCAGTCTTGCCCCAAATGATGGAGTTAGAAATGTGCCAGGGGATTCCAATACAATCCCATCAAGGTGGCATGTACCAATGCGATCTCACTAGTCCAAGTGATCAATTTCAGTTCACATTCGATGGCTCTGATAGGTCTAAGAAACAAAGGGATCACACAAACAAGACAAGTAACTGCTAATACTAACTGATAGAATCAAAAAGGGAGAGAAAGATCCAACATGGGAAGTGGGATACACAGCAGACTCATAGAATGGCAGATGTCCTAAACAACACTCTGGCCTCAGAATCAGCCCTTAAGGCATTCAGACCTGGCTGAAGAGCCCATGAGAGTATTGTAGGCATGGAAAGCTAAGATACCATGGAAAAGAAAAAAAAAGAAGAAGACCTAAATGAAAGATCTCTGTGAGTGAGATCCCAGTGGAAAGAACGGGGCCATCAAAGAAGGAGGTACCTTTCTCTGAAGGGAGGAGAGAACTTCCACTTTGACTGTGACCCTATCGGAATAAGATCAAAGTCAGCAAACCCTAAAGGCTTCCATAGCCCTGGCAACTCATGACTAGAGCCTAGGGAGATTACTGACGCCATGAACAGGAGTGTCAAATTGTTAAGTCAGCAACAGAAGTCACTGTGTACTTACATCCCATGTGGGATCTGTCCTTAATGTGTTGTCTAATGTGCAGTGATGCTTTAACTAGTTCTGAAACAGTATTTTTACACTTTGTGTTTCTGCGTGGGTACAAACTGATGAGATCTTTACTAATTATATACTGAATCGATCTTCTGTATATAAAGATAATTGGAAATGAAAAAAAAAAACCTAGTGTTAAATTGGAAACGGCATAGAAAATTAATTAATTTTTAAAAAATATTATGTAGGATCTCTGCCTTTAATGTGCTGTACACTCTTATTTAATGCTATAACTAGTATTCCAACAGTATTTTTTTTCACTTTTGTTGCTATATGGGGGCAAACTGTTGAAATCGTTACCTAATATATACTAAACTGATCTTTTGTATATAAAGAGAATTGAAAATGAATCATGATGTGATTGGAAGGGGAGAGGGAGCGGGAAAGGGGAGGGTTGTGGGTGGGAGGGAAGTGTTGGGAGGGGGAAGCCATTGTAACCCATAAGCTGTACTTTGGAAATTTATATTCATTAAATAAAAGTTTAATAAAAAAAAAACTCACAACTACAAAAGTCAAAAAAAAAAGAAAAAAAAAAAGAAAGGCTGTAGTCTGCTAGGTTGTCCCTCCAGCTATATCACCAGTGGCATGGGCTCTGCAATGTGATCTCACTATGCTCTCCAAAGCTGGCACTCAGGACTGCTGAAATCCTGAGTTGTGTTCATGCTCATTGTTGTGCAACCACACCTTCCACACAGATCCACAGTGTCTCTCCTCCTTCTGCAGAATCTCCACTGCACATTCTGTGCAACTTGCCCCTGAGAATGCACTTTCTCCCCCTTTATTTTCCCCTAACCTAGAGCAGTCTGCCCTTTCTCTATTCTACCAACTTGGAACCTCTTGTTTCTCTCTTGCACATTTTAGAATATTTTACTTTATTTTAATTTTGAAAGTTTGACTACAATGTGTCACGGTAACAATCTTTTTTTTATTCAACTTTTATTTAATGAATATAAATTTCCAAAGTATAGCTTGTGGGTTACAATGGCTTCCCCCCTCCCATAACTTCCCTCCCGCCCGCAACCCTCCCCTTTCCCGCTCCCTCTCCCCTTCCATTCATGTAAAGATTCATTTTCAATTCTCTTTATATACAGAAGATCAGTTTAGTATATATTAGGTAACGATTTCAACATTTTGTCCCCAGAGCAACGTAAAGTGAATAAACTACCATTGGATTACTAATTATAGCATTAAATAGCAATGTACAGCACATTAAAGACAGAGATCCTACATAATTTTTTTTTCAAATTAATTAATTTTCTATGCCATTTCCATTTTAACACCAGGTTGTTTTTTTTTTCATTTCCAATTATCTTTATGTACAGAAGATCAATTCGGTATATAATTAGTAAAGACCTCATCAGTTTGTGCCCACACAGAAACACATAGTATAAAAATACTGTTTCAGTACTAGTTATAGCATCACTTCGCTTTAGACGACACATTAGGGACAGATCCCACATGGGGTGTAAGTACACAGTGACTCCTGTTGCTGATTTAACAATTTGACACTCCTGTTCATGGTGTCAGTAATCTCCCTAGGCTCTAGTCATGAGTTGCCAGGGCTATGGAAGCCTTTAGAGTTCGCTGACTTTGATCTTATTCCGATAGGGTCATAGTCAAAGTGGAGGTTCTCTCCTCCCTTCAGAGAAGGGTACCTCCTTCTTTGATGGCCCCGTTCTTTCCACTGGGATCTCACTCACAGAGATCTTTCATTTAGGTCTTCTTCTTTTTTTTTTCTTTTCCATGGTATCTTGGCTTTCCATGCCTACAATACTCTCATGGGCTCTTCAGCCAGATCCGAATGCCTTGAGGGCTGATTCTGAGGCCAGAGTGTTGTTTAGGACATCTGCCATTCTATGAGTCTGCTGTGTATCCCGGTTCCCATGTTGGATCTTTCTCTCCCTTTTTGATTCTATCAGTTAGTATTAGCAGTTACTTGTCTTGTTTGTGTGATCTCTTTGACTCTTAGACCTATCAGAGCTATCAATTGTGAGCTGATATTGATCACTTGGACTAGTGCGATGGCATTGGTACATGCCACCTGGGTGGGATTGTGTGGGAATCCCCTGGCACTTTTCTGACTACACCATTTGCGGCCAGTCTAATTGAGCATGTTCCAAATTGTTCATCTCCTCCCTCTCTTTTTCCACTCTTAGATTTAACAGGGATCACTTTTCTGTTAAAATTTAAACTCTTAAGGATAATTGTGTGTTAATTACGGAGTTCAACCAATAGTACTAGAACAACAACAACAACAACAAATACTAAAAAGGATAAAGTATTACATTGTACATCTAAAGTCAGGACAGGAGCTGATCAGTTCATTGTTGCTTATAGTGTCCATTTCACTTAACAGGTTTCCCCTTTGGCGCTCAGTTCTCACCGATCAGGGAAAACATATGATATTTGTCTCTTTGGGACTGGCTTAATTCACTCAGCATGATGTCTTCCAGATTGCTCCATCTTGTTGCAAATGACTGGGTTTCGTTGTTTCTTACTGCTGTATAGCATTCTATATAGTACATGTCCCATAATATCTTTATCCAGTCTACTGTTGATGGGCATTTGGGTTGGTTCCAGGTCTTTGCTATTGTGAATTGAGCTGCAATAAACATTAGTGTGCAGATGGCTTTTTTGTTTGCCAAATTAATTTCTTTTGCTTAAATTCCAAGGAGTGGGATGGCTGGGTTGTATGGTAGGGTTATGTTCAGGTTTCTGAGGAATCTCCAGACTGACTTCCATAGTGGCTTAACCAGTTTGCATTCCCACCAACAGTGGGTTAGTGTCCCTTTTTCCCCACACCCTCTCCAGCATCTATTGTTGGTAGATTTCTGGATGTGAGCCATTCTCACCGGGGTGAGGTGAAACCTCACTGTGGTTTTGATTTGCATTTCTCTGATTGCTAGTGATCTTGAACATTTTTTCATGTGTCTGTTGGCCATTTGGATTTCCTCTTTTGAAAAATGTCTATTGAGTTCCTTGGCCCATCTCTTCAGTGGGTTGTTTGTTCTGTTGTTGTGGATTTTCTTGATTTCTTTGTAGATTCTGGTTATCAACCCTTTATCTGTAGTATAGTTTGCGAATATTTTTTCCCATTCTGTCGGTTGCCTCTTCACTTTCCTGACTGTTTCTTTTGAAGTACAGAAACTTCTCAATTTGATGCAATCCCAAATGTTAATTTTGGTTTTGACTGCCTGTGCTGTTGGAGTATTTTCCAGGAAGTCTTTGCCTGTGCCTATATCTTGCAGGGTTTCTCCAATGCTCTCTAATAATTTGATGGTTTCGGGTCATAGATTTAAGTCTTTAATCCATGTTGAGTGAATTTTTGTGTAAGGTGATAGGTATGGGTCTTGCTTCAAGCTTCTGCACTTGGAAATCCAATTTTCCCAGCACCATTTATTGAATAGGCTGTCCTTATTCCAGGGATTAGATTTGGATCTTTGGTCAAATATAAGTTGGCTGTAGATGTTTGGATTGATTTCTGGTGTTTCTATTCTGTTCCATTGGTCTATCCATCTGTTTCTGTACCAGTACCATGCTGTTTTGATAACAACTGCCCTGGAGTATGTCCTGAAATCAGGTATTGTGATGCCTCCGGCTTTGTTTTTGTTGTACAGGATTGCTTTGGCTATTCGAGGTCTTCTGTGTCTCCATATGAATTTCAGTATCATTTTTTCCAGATCTGAGAAGAATGTCTTCGGGATCTTGATGGGTATTGCATTGAATGTATAAATTGCTTTTGGGAGAATAGACATTTTGATGATATTGATTCTTCCAATCCATGAGCATGGAAGATTTCTCCATTTTTTGGTATCCTCTTCTATTTCTTTCTGTAAGGTTTTGAAGTTTTCATCGTAGAGATCTTTAACGTCTTTGGTTAAGTTTATTCCAAGGTATTTGATTGTTTTTGTAGCTATTGTGAATGGGATTGATTTCAGAAGTTCTTCTTCAGCCGTGGCATTGCCTGTGTATACAAAGGCTGTTGATTTTTGTGCATTGATTTTATATCCTGCTACTTTGCCAAACTCTTCGATGAGTTCCAGTAGTCTCTTAGTAGAGTTCTTTGGGTCCCCTAAATAAAGAATCATATCATCTGCAAAGAGGGATAGTTTGAGTTCGTCCTTCCCGATTTGTATCCCTTTAATTTCTTTTTCTTCTCTAATGGCTCTGGCCAAAACTTCCAGAACTATATTGAATAGCAGTGGTGAGAGAGGGCATCCCTGTCTGGTACCAGATCTCAGCGGAAATGCTTCCAACTTTTCCCCATTCAATAGGATGTTGGCCGTGGGTTTTTCATATATTGCTTTGATTGTATTGAGGAATGTTCCTTCCATACCCAGTTTGCTTAGAGTTTTCATCATGAAAGGGTGTTGTATTTTATCAAATGCTTTCTCTGCGTCTATTGAGAGAATCATATGGTTTTTCTTCTGCAGCCTGTTAATGTAGTGTATTACGTTGATTGTTTTGCGAATGTTGAACCATCCCTGCATACCGGGGATGAATCCCACTTGGTCTGGGTGGATGATCTTTCTGATGTGTTGTTGCATTCTATTGGCCAGAATTTTATTGAGTATTTTTGCATCTATGTTCATCAGGGATATTGGTCTGTAATTCTCTTTCAATGTTGCATCTCTTTCTGGCTTAGGAATTAAGGTGATGGTGGCTTCATAGAAAGAATTTGGGAGGACTCCCTCTTTTTCGATTGCTCTGAATAGTTTGAGAAGAATTGGAGTTAGTTCTTCTCTAAATGCCTGGTAGAACTCAGCAGTGAATCCATCTGGCCCTGGGCTTTTCTTTGTTGGGAGGGCCTTTATTACTGTTTCAATTTCTGTGTCAGTTATGGGTCTGTTTAGGTTTTCTATGTCTTCCTGGCTCAATTTAGGGAGGTTGTATGTGTCCAAGAATCTGTCCATTTCTGATAGATTTCCCTGTTTGCTGGCATACAAGTCCTTGTAGTAATTTCTGATGATTCTTTTTATTTCTGCGGCGTCTGTTGTTACGTTTCGCTTTTCATCTCTGATCCTATTGATTTGGGTCTTTTCTCTTCTTTTTTTAGTGAGTTGTGTCAATGGGGTGTCAATTTTGTTTATTTTTTCAAAAAACCAGCTCCTCATTTGGCTGATTTTTTGTAATGTTTTTTTGGATTCAATCCTGTTGATTTCTTCTTTGATTTTAATTATTTCCTTTCTTCTACTGGGTTTGGGTTTGGTTTGCTGCAGATTTCCTAGATCCTTGAGATGACTTGAAAGCTCATCTATTTGGTGCCTTTCCAATTTCTTGATGTAGGCACCTATTGATATAAACTTTCCTCTTAACACTGCTTTTGTTGTATCCCATAGGTTTTGGTATGTTGTGCTGTTATCCTCATTTACTTCCAGAAAATTTTTGATTTCTCTTTTAATTTCTTCTATGACCCATTGTTCATTCAGGAGCATGTTGTCCAGTCTCCATGTGTTTGCATGTGCTCTGGGGATTCCCGAGTTGCTAATTTCCAATTTCATTCCTTTGCGGTCTGAGAAGCTGCATGGTATGATTCTAATTCTTTTGAATTTGCTGAGACTTGCTTTATGGCCTAGTATGTGATCAATCCTAGAGAAGGTTCCATGTACTGCTGAGAAGAATGTAAAGTCCTTAGATGTAGGATGAAATGTTCTGTAGATATCTGTTAGATCCATTTGGGCTATAGTGTCATTTAAATCTGCTGTCTCCTTGTTGATCTTCTGTTCTGTTGATCTGTCTATCTCTGAGAGTGGAGTATTGAAGTCCCCCAGTACTATTGTATTGGGGTCTAAGTCTCCCTTTAAGTCCCTTAACAAGTCTTTTAAATAAGCTGGTGCCCTGTACTTAGGTGCATATACATTGATAATCGTTATATCTTCCTGTTGAATGGATCCCTTAATCATTAAATAGTGCCCCTCTTTGTCTCTCCTGACAGTTTTTGTGGTACAGTTTATGTTGTCCGATATTAAGATGGCTACGCCCGCTCTTTTTTCATTTCTGTTGGCATGGTATATCTTTTCCAGCCTTTCACTTTCAGTCTGTATGCATCATTGTTGGAAAGATGAGTTTCTAGTAAGCAGCAAAAAGATGGGTTTTGTTCCTTAACCCAATCAGCCAATCGGTGTCTTTTAACTGGACAGTTCAGGCCATCAACATTCATTGTGACTATTGAGAAGGAGTAACTTTGCCCTGCCATTTGCCAAAGATATTTTCTAATATCTGGTTTGAGATTCTTGTCGTCTTTTGCTGTGAGTTTTCCTTCCTTTACCTTCTTTCATAGTGGTTACCGTGTTTCTGTGTTTCTGTATGTAAGACATCTTTAAGCATCTTTTGCAGGGCTGGACGAGTGGCAACAAATTCTTTCACTTTCCGTTTGCTGTGAAAGGTCTTTATTTCACCTTCATTCATAAATGAGAGCTTTGCAGGATATAATATTCTGGGCTGGCAGTTTTTCTCTCTTAGTACCTGGGCTATATCTCGCCATTCTCTCCTGGCTTGTAGGGTTTCTTTTTTTATTTATTTATTTATTTATTTATTTTTTTTAACTTTTATTTAATGAATATAAATTTCCAAAGTATAGCTTGTGGGTTACAATGGCTTCCCCCCTCCCATAACTTCCCTCCCGCCCGCAACCCTCCCCCCTCCCGCTCCCTTTCCCCTTCCATTCATGTAAAGATTCATTTTCAATTCTCTTTGTATACAGAAGATCAATTTAGTATATATTAGGTAAAGGTTTCAACATTTTGCCCATATAGCAACATCGAGTGAAAAAACTACCATTGGATTACTAATTATAGCATTAAATAGCAATGTACAGCACATTAAAGACAGAGATCCTACATAATTTTTTTTTTCAAAATAATTAATTTTCTATGCCATTTCCATTTTAACACCAGGTTGTTTTTTTTTTTTCATTTCCAATTCTCTTTATATACAGAAGATCACTTCAGTATATAATTAGCAAAGACCTCATCAGTCTGCGCCCACACAGAAACGCAAAGTATAAAAATACTGTTTCAGTACCAGTCATAGCATCACTTGGCTTTAGACGACACATTAGGGACAGATCCCGCATGGGGTGTAAGTACACAGTGACTCCTGTTGCTGACTTAACAATTTGACACTCCTGTTCATGGCGTCAGTAATCTCCCTAGGCTCTAGTCATGAGTTGCCAGGGCTATGGAAGCCTTTAGAGTTCGCTGACTTTGGTCTTATTCAGATAGGGTCATAGTCAAAGTGGAGGTTCTCTCCTCCCTTCGGAGAAGGGTATCTCCTTCTTTGATGGCCCCGTTCTTTCCACTGGGATCTCACTCACAGAGATCATTCATTTAGGTCTTTTTTTTTTTTTTCCCATGATATCTTGGCTTTCCATGCCTGCTATACTCTCATGGGCTCTTCAGCCAGATCTGAATGCCTTGAGGGCTGATTCTGAGGCCGGAGTGTTGTTTAGGACATCTGCCATCCTATGAGTCTGCTGTGTATCCCACTTCCCATGTTGGATCTTTCTCTCCCTTTTTGATTCTATCAGTTAGTATTAGCAGATACTTGTCTTGTTTGTGTGATCTCTTTGACTCTTAGACCTATCAGAGCTATCAATTGTGAGCTGAAATTGATCACTTGGACTAGTGCGATGGCATTGGTACATGCCATCTTGATGGAATTGTGTTGGAATCCCCTGCACATTTCTAACTCCACCATTTGCGGCCAGTCCGATTGAGCATGTTCCAAATTGTTCATCTCCTCCCTCTCTTTTTCCACTCTTAGATTTAACAGGGATCACTTTTCTGTTAAAATTTAAACACCTGAGAATAATTGTGTGTTAATTACTGAGTTCAACCAATAGTACTAGAACAACAACAACAACAACAAATACTAAAAAGGATAAAGTATTACATTGTACATCTAAAGTCAGGACAGGAGCTGATCAGTTCATTGTTGCTTATAGTGTCCATTTCACTTAACAGGTTTCCTCTTTGGCGCTCAGTTGTCATCGATCAGGGAAAACAAATGATATTTTTCTCTTTGGGACTGGCTTAATTCACTCAGCATGATGTTTTCCAGATTGCTCCATCTGTTGCAAATGACTGGGTTTCGTTGTTTCTTACTGCTGTATAGTATTCTATGGAGTACATGTCCCATAATTTCTTTATCCAGTCTATTGTTGATGGGCATTTGGGTTGGTTCCAGGTCTTAGCTATTGTGAATTGAGCTGCAATAAACATTAATGTGCAGATGGCTTTTTTATTTGTCAAATTAAATTCCTTTGGGTAAATTCCAAGGAGTGGGATGGCTGGGTTGTATGGTAGGGTTATGTTCAGGTTTCTGAGGAATCTCCAGACAGACTTCCATAGTGGCTTAACCAGTTTGCATTCCCACCAACAGTGGGTTAGTGTCCCTTTTTCCCCACATCCTCTCCAGCATCTGTTGTTGGTAGATTTCTGAATGTGAGCTATTCTCACCGGGGTGAGATGGAACCTCATTGTGGTTTTGATTTGCATTTCTCTGATTGCTAGTGATCTTGAACATTTTTTCATGTGTCTGTTGGCCATTTGGGTTTCCTCTTTCGAAAAATGTCTATTGAGGTCCTTGGCCCATCTCTTCAGTGGGTTGTTTGTTTTGTTGTTGTGGATTTTCTTGATTTCTTTGTAGATTCTGGTTATCAATCCTTTATCTGTAGTATAGTTTGCGAATATTTTTTCCCATTCTGTTGGTTGCCTCTTCACTTTCCTGACTGTTTCTTTTGAAGTACAGAAACTTCTCAATTTGATGCAATCCCAAATGTTAATTTTGGTTTTGACTGCCTTTGCTGTTGGAGTATTTTCCAGGAAGTCTTTGCCTGTGCCTATATCTTGCAGGGTTTCTCCAATGCTCTCTAATAATTTGATGGTTTCGGGTCGTAGATTTAAGTCTTTAATCCATGTTGAGTGAATTTTTGTGTAAGGTGATAGGTATGGGTCTTGCTTCAAGCTTCTGCATGTGGAAATCCAATTTTCCCAGCACCATTTATTGAATAGACTGTCCTTATTCCAGGGATTAGATTTGGATCTTTGGTCAAATATAAGTTGGCTGTAGGTGTTTGGATTGATTTCTGGTGTTTCTATTCTGTTCCATTGGTCTATCCATCTGTTTCTGTACCAGTACCATGCTGTTTTGATAACAACTGCCCTGTAGTATGTCCTGAAATCAGGTATTGTGATTCCTCCGGCTTTGTTTTTGTTGTACAGGATTGCTTTGGCTATTCGAGGTCTTCTGTGTCTCCATATGAATTTCAGCATCATTTTTTCTATATCTGAGAAGAAGGTCTTCGGGATCTTGATGGGTATTGCATTGAATGTATAAATTGCTTTTGGGAGGATAGACATTTTGATGATATTGATTCTTCCGATCCATGAGCATGGAAGATTTCTCCATTTTTTGGTATCCTCTTCTATTTCTTTCTGTAAGGTTTTGTAGTTTTCATCGTAGAGATCTTTAACGTCTTTGGTTAAGTTTATTCCAAGGTATTTGATTGTTTTTGTAGCTATTGTGAATGGGATTGATTTTAGAAGTTCTTCCTCAGCCGTGGCATTGCCTGTGTATACAAAGGCTGTTGATTTTTGTGGATTGATTTTATATCCTGCTACTTTGCCAAACTCTTCGATGAGTTCCAGCAGTCTCTTAGTAGAGTTCTTTGGGTCCCCTAAATAAAGAATCATATCATCTGCAAAGAGGGATAGTTTGAGTTCTTCCTTCCCGATTTGTATCCCTTTAATTTCTTTTTCTTGCCTAATAGCTCTGGCCAAAACTTCCAGAACTATATTGAATAGCAGTGGTGAGAGAGGGCATCCCTGTCTGGTACCAGATCTCAGTGGAAATGCTTCCAACTTTTCCCCATTCAATAGGATGTTGGCCGTGGGTTTTTCATATATTGCTTTGATTGTATTAAGGAATGTTCCTTCCATACCCAGTTTGCTTAGAGTTTTCATCATGAAAGGGTGTTGTATTTTATCAAATGCTTTCTCTGCGTCTATTGAGAGAATCATATGGTTTTTCTTCTGCAGCCTGTTAATGTAGTGTATTACGTTGATTGTTTTGCGAATGTTGAACCATCCCTGCATACCGGGGATGAATCCCACTTGGTCTGGGTGGATGATCTTTCTGATGTGTTGTTGCATTCTATTGGCCAGAATTTTATTGAGTATTTTTGCATCTATGTTCATCAGGGATATTGGTCTGTAATTCTCTTTCAATGTTGCGTCTCTTTCTGGCTTAGGAATTAAGGTGATGGTGGCTTCATAGAAGGAATTTGGGAGGATTCCCTCTTTTTCGATTGCTCTGAATAGTTTGAGAAGAATTGGAGTTAGTGCTTCTCTAAATGTCTGGTAGAACTCAGCAGTGAATCCATCTGGCCCTGGGCTTTTCTTTGTTGGGAGGGCCTTTATTACTGTTTCAATTTCTGTGTCAGTTATGGGTCTGTTTAGGTTTTCTATGTCTTCCTGGCTCAATTTAGGGAGGTTGTATGTGTCCAAGAATCTGTCCATTTCTGATAGATTTCCCTGTTTGCTGGCATACAAGTCCTTGTAGTAATTTCTGATGATTCTTTTTATTTCTGTGGCGTCTGTTGTTACGTTTCCCATTTCATCTCTGATCCTATTGATTTGGGTCTTTTCTCTTCTTTTTTTAGTAAGTTGGGCCAATGGGGTGTCAATTTTGTTAATTTTTTCAAAAAACCAGCTCCTCGTTTGGCTGATTTTTTGTAATGTTTTTTTGGATTCAATCCTGTTGATTTCTTCTTTGATTTTAATTATTTCCCTTCTTCTACTGGGTTTGGGTTTGGTTTGCTGCAGATTTCCTAGATCCTTGAGATGACTTGAAAGCTCATCTATTTGGTGCCTCTCCAATTTCTTGATGTAGGCACCTATTGATATAAACTTTCCTCTTAACACTGCTTTTGTTGTATCCCATAGGTTTTGGTATGTTGTGCTGTTATCCTCATTTACTTCCAGAAAATTTTTGATTTCTCTTTTAATTTCTTCTAGGACCCATTGTTCATTCAGGAGCATGTTGTTCAATCTCCATGTGTTTGCATGTGCTCTGGGGATTCCCGAGTTGCTAATTTCCAATTTCATTCCTTTGCGGTCTGAGAAGCTGCATGGTATGATTCTAATTCTTTTGAATTTGCTGAGACTTGCTTTATGGCCTAGTATGTGATCAATCCTAGAGAAGGTTCCATGTACTGCTGAGAAGAATGTAAAGTCCTTAGATGTAGGATGAAATGTTCTGTAGATATCTGTTAGATCCATTTGGGCTATAGTGTCATTTAAATCTGCTGTCTCCTTGTTGATCTTCTGTTCTGTTGATCTGTCTATCTCTGAGAGTGGAGTATTGAAGTCCCCCAGTACTATTGTATTGGGGTCTAAGTCTCCCTTTAAGTCCCTTAACAAGTCTTTTAAATAAGCTGGTGCCTTGTACTTAGGTGCATATACATTGATAATCGTTATATCTTCCTGTTGAATGGATCCCTTAATCATTAAATAGTGCCCCTCTTTGTCTCTCCTGACAGTTTTTGTGGTACAGTTTATGTTGTCCGATATTAAGATGGCTACGCCCGCTCTTTTTTCATTTCTGTTGGCATGGTATATCTTTTCCAGCCTTTCACTTTCAGTCTGTATGCATCATTGTTGGAAAGATGAGTTTCTAGTAAGCAGCAAAAAGATGGGTTTTGTTCCTTAACCCAATCAGCCAATCGGTGTCTTTTAACTGGACAGTTCAGGCCATCAACATTCATTGTGACTATTGAGAAGGAGTAACTTTGCCCTGCCATTTGCCAAAGATATTTTCTAATATCTGGTTTGAGATTCTTGTCGTCTTTTGCTGTGAGTTTTCCTTCCTTTACCTTCTTTCATAGTGGTTACCGTGTTTCTGTGTTTCTGTATGTAAGACATCTTTAAGCATCTTTTGCAGGGCTGGACGAGTGGCAACAAATTCTTTCACTTTCCGTTTGCTGTGAAAGGTCTTTATTTCACCTTCATTCATAAATGAGAGCTTTGCAGGATATAATATTCTGGGCTGGCAGTTTTTCTCTCTTAGTACCTGGGCTATATCTCGCCATTCTCTCCTGGCTTGTAGGGTTTCTGATGAGAAGTCAGCTGTAAGTCCAATTGGAGATCCTCTGAGAGTAATCTGGCGTTTCTCTCTTGCACATTTTAGGATCTTTTCTTTGTGTTTCACTGTGGTGAGTTTGATTACGACGTGTCGTGGTGAGGATCTCTTTTGATCATGTTTATTAGGGGTTCTATGAGCTTCCTGTACTAGGATGTCTCTGTCCTTCTCCAAACCTGGGAAATTTTCTGCTAGTATCTCACTAAAAAGGCCTTCTAATCCTTTCTCCCTTTCCATGCCTTAAGGCACTCCTAGAACCCGAATGTTGGGTTTTTTAATAGTATTCTGTAGATTCCTGACAGTATTTTTTAGATTTCTGATTTCTTCTTCTTTTCTTTGATTTGACTGTTTCCTTTCCTGTTCTCTGTCTTCTAATTCCGATATTCTCTCTTCTGCTTCAACCATTCTGTTTTTAAGGCTCTCTAATGTGTTTGTCATTTGATCTATTGAGTTCTTCATTTCATTGTGGTTTTTGGTCACTATCTTAGTTTCCTGTTCTACTAGTTGTTTCATTTCATTTTGATTCCTCCTTAATATTTCATTTTCACGGGAGAGATTTTCTATCTTGTCCATGAAGGATTTCTGTAGTTCAAGAATTTGTTTTTGAGAACTTCTTAATGTTCTTATCATTTTTTTGAGATCTGCTTCTTGCATTCCCTCTATCTCTTCATCTGCATAATCTTGCATTGGGGTGTCTTGTTCATTTGGGGGCGTCATAGTGTCTTCCTTGCTCTTGTTACCTCGGCTTCTATGTTTGTTGTTTGGCATGTTGGAGATAATTTATGGTGTTTTTTTTTTTTTTTTGCTGTGGTGTTTTTTTTCTCGTTATACTATGCCTCTAAGTGAGCTGTCTGCTTTGTTGAATCCTTAGGGGCTGTGATGGCTGTGGCCAGAGAGCTATGCTTGATTTTTCAGGTTTAAGGCTGTGTAAAGAGTGACTCTCCCAGATTGCTCACTCACTTGCTCCTTGCTGGCTCTCTCTCTCTCTCTCTCTCTCTCTCTCTCTCTTTTGACTCAGTTGGGAGTGGAGTTGAGGGTAGTTGAAATCTGGCCTCTGTAAGTATTTGTTTGATCTACCCCTGGGACCACACAAAGAGTTTATGCAGCCCTCAATGTGTTCTCGAGTTTCACTAAAGTTACTGAGTTTGGCTGCGCTTTACATATGTAAAATCGCGGTGCTCTTTGTTTTGCTTGGTGAGTGAAGGGAGAGGCCTCTGTTCCCCCACCCCCAATGTCTTGGGTTTCTGAGGTCTTTGTCTTACCCTTCTCGGGTTCCCGCGCTGGCGAGATTCTGTGGCTCTGGCTCGTCTCCCGCCGCTCGGCTCGTCTCGGTTGGTTTTTCACGCGGTGGACTCCCTGTAAGTCCTCTGTTTCACTTCCACTAGATCCGGAAGCGTTTCCTCTGCAGTTTTTTCCTTGAGTCTTTTCCTGAGGCTACAGTAATTCCACTTTTATGAAATTTTATTTTCCCAAGCTAAGGCGCACGTCCTCACTATCTGCCATCTTGGCTCCGCCCCCCAGACTATAGTCTTTCAGTCTGGCCCAGAGCCCTGAGGGGAACAGGTTGGCCAATCACCCAGAGGAAAATGGGGCACATCTCTCTTTCCCTATCCCCTCCAAATGGTGCCCAGCAGCTGGCTGAGAAAGGGCAGGTGCCAGTTTGGACATAAGTAGGTAGCAGCTATGGCAGCTCTTGTGCATGCACCCAGCAACTGGCAGGGACAGACACCATCTAGTCAGCAATGGTACCCACAGCAGCTTGGGTGCATGCACCCAGCAATGAGTAGAGAGGAGAAAATCTGATAGTGCCAGCTGCAGAGACTCTTGCACATGCCCAGCAACTGGCAAAGAGATTTCTAGATTGTGAAATGAGTAGGTCTGTGACTGTTAGCTACTGTTCATATGTGTGATCCATGTATTTTACCAGAGGAGAAAAATCCACATTCCCCTCTGTTTTTGAGTCTGGCTTGGAGGATTGGCAGGGGCTGGTCACAGACATATGACTGCAGGATGACCCCAGCCTCTCAACATTTCACAGGCAATGGGACTCAAACCATGTATGCAGAGCACCCACAGGCAGCTGGCTCTGAGAACATCTCAACCTCTCTGTGGATGGGACAGGCTAATAGGGTGGAGTGGATCCTCTGCATCTATGAGTGTAGGAGTCCTGTGTGCTGAGATTGTGGGAATTATGGGACTGCATGAGAGGGTGTGGGGTGTAGCTGCATCTCTGGGCAATGCAGCTCCACATGCTCAGAGTTCTGCTCCCTGACTGCTGGGGTAAGTCTTTGCAGTGCAATCCACACTCACACAGAGGATTGCACAGATCCTTTGTGCAGTTCATGGAGGGGCACAGATGAGTATTTCATCTGAGGACTAACATCTAGACATTGATTACCTTGGAGGAGAGGAGGTGAGGATGTGATTACATCAACAGAGTTGACCATACTCTCTTTCTGTTAATCAGAGAAGATATACCATGCCCAACTTGAATGTCACCCTAGATACTTGCCCCACATGGCCATACCCAGAACACACCTCTGGGTATTCACTGAAAGAGCAGACATTCCACTAAACTGCAGAGGAATAGTTCAATGATAAAAGCCAACAGAGGGAAAGAAAACAAGTATCTCCAAAAATGCCTAAAAATAAAGACAGAAATTCTAGAAAAAAGAATAAGGAAGACAACATGACATCTCCCCAAAAGTACACAATAACACTTCAATGTTGGAATGTGAAGATGAAGAGATTAATGTAGTGCCTGAATTGGAATTCTAAAGATTAATCATAGAATTACTCAGAAGCAAATCCATGAATGAAAAAATCCATACATGACATTAATGAAAAATTTTCACATTTACAAAAGAATGTGAAATAAAGACCTGCCAAAAGAAACACAAGTCTAAAGAAACTGTTGACTTTCATCTAGCCTTACTAATGATGCTTAAGGATGTGCTACAAACAAAAACACAGAAAGACAGTCATCATTATGAAAGAATATGAATACAGAAAAACTCCCAGTAAATGTACAAAGCAAAAAAAGAGAAATCAAATGAAATCTGAAAAAATGAAGAATTCAGTAAGTCAAATAAAAAATACAGTGGAAACCCTTAATAACATATTGGTGAAGCATAAGAAAGAATATCTAAGCTATAAAACAGTCTTTGGATATTTTTTAGTTAGACCAAAAAAGAAAAAGTAATTAGAAAAAATTAAAAATAGGGGCTGGTGCTGTGGCATAATAGTCTAAACCTCTGCCTGTGGTTCCAGCATCCAATATGGGCTCCAGTTCATGCCCCGATGCTCCTCTTCTCATTCAGCTCTCTGCTATGGCCTAACTGGCCTTGGAAAGCAGAAGATGGCCCAAGTGCTTGGGCCGCTGCATTCTCATGGGAGACCTGGGAGAAGCTCCTGGTTCCTGGCTTCAGATCAGCTCAGCTCTGGCTGTTGCAGCCATTTGGGGAGTGAACCAGTGGATGGAAGAACTCTCTTTCTGTCTCACCCTCCCTCTTTTTGTAGCTCTCAAATAAATAAATACAATCTGAAAAAAAGAGAAATTAAAAACAGTGTTGGAGATTTATGGGATACTATCAAACAGCCCAGCATATGGGTCAGCAGTTCCTGAAGGTGTGAAAATACAGAATGGACTAGAAGGCTTATTTAGAGGAATACTTACAGAAACTTCCCTAATTTGGAGAAAGAAAGGTACACCCAAATACAGGAAGTACATAGAATTCCTAATGGACATGACCAGAAAAGATCTTCACCATGACACATTGTAGTCAAACTTTCTTTTTTTATTATTAAACTTTTATTTAATGAATATAAATTTCCAAAGTACAGCTTATGGGTTACAATGGCTTCCCCCTCCCAACACTTCCCTCCCACCCACAACCCTCCCCTTTCCTGCTCCCTCTCCCCTTCCAATCACATCATGATTCATTTTCAATTCTCTTTATATACAGAAGATCAGTTTAGTATATATTAGGTAACGATTTCAACAGTTTGCCCCCATATAGCAACACAAAGTGAAAAAAAAATATACTGTTGGAGTACTAATTACAGCATTAAATAACAGTGTACAGCACATTAAAGACAGAGATCCTACATAATATTTTTTTTAAATTAATTAATTTTCTATGCCATTTCCAATTTAACACCAGGTTTTTTTTTTCATTTCCAATTATCTTTATATACAGAAGATCGATTCAGTATATAATTAGTAAAGATCTCATCAGTTTGTACCCACACAGAAACACAAAGTGTAAAAATACTGTTTCAGTACTAGTTATAGCATCACTGCACAGTAGACAACACATTAAGGACAGATCCCACATGGGATGTAAGTACACAGTGACTCCTGCTGCTGACTTAACAATTTGACACTCCTGTTCATGGCGTCAGTAATCTCCCTAGGCTCTAGTCATGAGTTGCCAGGGCTATGGAAGCCTTTAGGGTTTGCTGACTTTGATCTTATTCCGATAGGGTCACAGTCAAAGTGGAAGTTCTCTCCTCCCTTCAGAGAAAGGTACCTCCTTCTTTGATGGCCCCGTTCTTTCCACTGGGATCTCACTCACAGAGATCTTTCATTTAGGTCTTCTTCTTTTTTTTTCTTTTCCATGGTATCTTGGCTTTCCATGCCTAAAATACTCTCATGGGCTCTTGAGCCAGATCCAAATGCCTTAAGGGCTGATTCTGAGGCCAGAGTGTTGTTTAGGACATCTGCCATTCTATGAGTCTGCTGTGTATCCCACTTCCCATGTTGGATCTTTCTCTCCCTTTTTGATTCTATCAGTTAGTATTAGCAGACACTTGTCTTGTTTGTGTGATCCCTTTGTTTCTTAGACCTATCAGAGCCATCGAATGTGAACTGAAATTGATCACATGGACTAGTGAGATGGCATTGGTACATGCCACCTTGATGGGATTGTATTGGAATCCCCTGGCACATTTCTAACTCCATCATTTGGGGCAAGTCTGATTGTAGTCAAACTTTCAACAGTAAAATATAAGTAAAAGAATCTAAAATGTGCACAAGAGAAATGCCAGATTACTTTCAGAGTATCTCCAATAGCTTCACAGTGGACTTCTCATCAGAAACCCTATAAGCTAGGAAAGAATGGTGAGGAATAGTCCAAGTCTTGAGAGAAAAAAACTGTCAACCCAGTATACTATATACTGCAAAGCTCTCATTTTTAATTTTTTTTAAATTTTTTTTTCTTAGACAGGCAGAGTGGACAGTGAGAGAGACAGAGAGAAAGGTCTTCCTTTGCCGTTGGTTCACCCTCCAATGGCCGCCGCGGCTGGCGCGCTGCGGCCAGCGCACCGCGCTGATCCGATGGCAGGCAGGAGCCAGAGAGAAAAGGAGAGTCAGAGAGAGTGAGGTCTTCCATCCACTGGTTCACTCCTTAATTGGCTGCAGCAGCCAGAGCTTCTTCCAGGTCTCCCGTGTGGATGCAGAGGCCCAAGGACTTGAACCATCTTCTATTGCTTTCCCAGGTCATGACAGAGAGCTGTACTGGAAGCGGAGAAGCCAGGACTCAATCCGTTGCCCATATGGGGTGCTAGTGCTGCAGGTGGCTGCTTTACCCAGTATGCCACAGCACTGGCCCCTATTTAATTTTTCTTAATGAGTCCTATTTGTTTAGTAATATTTCCATTCATGTCACTCATTGGTTTCCTCATTTCTTTCTTTCTTTTTTTTTTTTGACAGGCAGAGTGGACAGTGAGAGAGAGAGACAGAGAGAAAGGTCTTCCTTTGCCGTTGGTTCACCCTCCAATGGCCGCCACGGTAGGCGCGCTGTGGCCGGCGCACCGCGCTGATCCGATGGCAGGAGCCAGGTGCTTCTCCTGGTCTCCCATGCAGGTGCAGGGCCCAAGCACTTGGGCCATCCTCCACTGCACTCCCTGGCCACAGCAGAGAGCTGGCCTGGAAGAGGGGCAACCGGGACAGAATCCGGAGCCCTGACCGGGACTAGAACCTGGTGTGCTGGCGCCACTAGGCGGAGGATTAGCCTGTTGAGCCACGGCGCTGGCCAAAGCTCTCATTTTTAAATAAAGGTGAAGTAAAGACCTTCCATAACAAACAGAAATTGAATGAATTTGTCAACACTCATCCAGCCTTACAGTTTATGCGTAAGGATGTGGTGACACAGAAACACAGAAAGATAGCCTTCGTTATGAAAGAATACGAAGACAGAAAATCTCACAGTAAAAGTATAAAGGAAATCCAAGGTAATCAATGGGAATATTTATGGAAAAATGGTGGTGCCAAGTTGTTACTTATCAATAGTAACCCTGAATATAAATGGCATAAAATCTCTAATTAAAAGATACAGACTGGCTTAATGGATTAGAAAACAAGACCCATCTAGTTGCTGCTACAAGAAAAACACCTCTTTAATGAGGATACTTGCAGATTGAAAGTGAAAGGACAGAAAAAGCTATTCCATTGGAGGATTAAGGTGGTGGAGTAGGGAGGGAGCTTACCACTCTAGTCTAGGAGAAGATAGTTTTTAAAAAGTGGAGAGAGTGCAGTCACAGGGAAGAGTTAGGGAGAAAATGGCAGAGGAATCTCCAAATTAGGGGGGACACAGTGGACTTAGGTGAAGGATGTGGGCACACACAAATCAGGTTCCCAGCAGCTGAGAGATTCACACCAGCTTTGGAGAGAGGTGAGACCAGACTGCAGCAGCCCAAGCCACTGGTGATAAGGCTACAGGAAAATCTGAGAAAATCCAGCTTGAAACCTTGTGGAGGATAGTGTACCTGCCAAACTAGAGGAGGAAAAAAAAGGGGAGGGGCACATTCTCTCTCTCTGATAACCCTGCAATGGTGTCCTGTAACAAGCTGATACAGAGCAGGCGCCATTTTGGACATACATAACCACTGTGCCAGCTCGTGTCCATGCCCAGCAATCAGCGAAGCAGAGACTCCTGAGTCTGGTGGGGAGAAATGATGGGGGGCTGAGTGCTTGTGAATGGGAGGCTTGTGTGCAAACACTGACACTGTGGGGCTTTGAAAACACTGAGGCAGCGTGGGAAGGCTTATGGTGTGGCTGGGACTTTGGACAGTCATTTTGGGAGGCTCCACGTGCTCAGGGCTCCCTGGTTTCCTGGTGAGGGACACTACCAGAGAATCTCCTTACACAGAGACTGCATAGATTCTTTATGTGGTCCTTGTGGAAGTGCAGATGAATATTATAAACACTGGGGCTAGCACCCAGAAACTTGTCTACTTTCAGGAGAGGAAATGAGCAAAATCTATAGCAACAGAAGAAAAACTTCTGCCCCGGTTAAAAAGAAAGATTTATCATGCCCAACCTGGGTGTCCCCCTAATACTGCCTTTACCCTGGAGCACTGAACAGAGCTCCCTGACTGCACCCATCACATGCCTCTTAGGTGTTCCCTAAAAGCAGACACTCCATGAATCCACTCATAGCACAAAGAAAAAAGTCACCACAGCAAAAAAAGTGAAGAAGAAACTAATGAGTATCTCCACAAATGCAGAATATTAAATGTACTAATTCAAGAAACAAGAATAAGGAAGACGACATCATGCCACCAAAAGGATATAAAACTTCAGTACTGGGTTGTGAAGATGAAGAGTTTGAAGAAATGCAAGAAATGGAATTCAAAAAATTGATCATAAGATTACATAGAAGTAGTCAGAAGCAAATGGATGAATTAATGAAATCTATACATAACATGAAAGAAAATTTCTCTCACAAAATTGAGATCCTAAGCAAAAAACAAAATGAAATTATGGAAATGATGAATTCAATAGAAAATGCAGTGGAAAGCCTTAATACAGAATCAGTGAAGCAGAAGAAAGAATATCCGAATGAAGACATATCACATGAAATTATGCAACCAGACAAAAAATAAGAAGAAATTAGAAAACTAAAAAACACTTTTGGGAATCTACAGGATACTACCAAATAACTCGACAGACCAGTTCTAGGAGTTCCTGAAGCTGTGTAAAGAGAGAAAGATTAGAAGTCCCTTTTGGCGAAATAATAACAGAAAACTTCCCTAATTTGGAGAAAAAAGGGACATCCATGTACAGGAAGCACATAGAACTCTTAATAGTCATGACCAGAAAAGATCTTCACCATGACACATTGTAATCAAATTCTCCACAGTAAAACATAAAGGAAAGATTCTAAAATGTGCATGAAGGAAATGCCAGATTACTTTCAGAGGATCTCCAATTAGACTCACGGTTGACTTCTCATCAGAAACCCTACAGGCTAGGAGAGAATGGCAAGATATATTACAGCTCATAAGAGAAAAAAACTGTCAACCCAGAATACTGTACCTTGCAAAGCTCTCATTTATGAATGAAGGTAAAATAAAGACCTTCCATAACAAACAGAATTTGAAATAATTAGTCACACCTGTCCAGTCTTGCAAAAGATGCTTAAGTTTGTGCTGCACACAGAAACATGGTCATCACTACAAAAGAAGATAAAGGAAGAAAATAGTTCAGTAAAAGTACAAAGGAAATACAAAGTAAACAATAGGAATATTTATGGGAAAATGGTAGGACAAAGTCGCTAATTATCAATAGTCACTTTGAATGTAAATGGCCTCAACTCTCCAGTTAAAAGACAAAGATTGTCTGAATGGATTAAAAAATAACACCCATATATTTGCTGCATACAAGAAATACATCTCACCAACAAAGACACAGACTGAAAGTGAAATGGAAAACGATATTCCATGGTACAGAAACCAAAAAAGAGCTGGTGGAGCCATCCTAATATCAGACAGAATGGAATTTAACACAAAAACTGTTAAAAGAGACGAAGAAGGACACAATGTAATGATTAAGGGATCAACAGGCATATGTAACTATTATAAATATTATAAATATATATGCACCTAATTATGGGGCACCTGGATATTTAGAAGCAATGTTAAGGGATCTAAAGGGAGATGTAGACTCAAAAATATAGTAATGGGGGACTTCAATACTCCATTTTCAGCAATGGACAGATCAACCAGCAAGAAAACAACACAGTTAATTGATACAATAGACTAAATGGGCCTAACATATATCTACAGAACTTTCCATCCTGCAGTTGCAGAATACACATTCATCTCAGCAGTGCATGAATCTTTTTCTAGGACTGACCACATGCTAGGCTATAAAGCAAGTCTCAGAAAATTCAAAAAAAATTGAAATCAGACTATGCATCTTCTTGGACTACAATAGAATGAAGCTGGAAATCAGAAACTCAGGAAACTCTAGAACATATGCAAACACATGGAGACTGAACAATATGCTCCTCAATGAACAGTGAGTGGGTCATTGAAGAAATCAAAAGATAAATAAAAAAATTCTGGAAAAAATGAAGATGACAAAACAACATATCAAAACTTATGGAATACAGCAAAAGTAGTGTTAAAAGGCAAGTTGATAGCAATTGGTGCTTACATCAAGAAATTGGAAAGGCACCAAATAAATGAGCTATCAGTGCATCTCAATATTTCTAGGAAAACAACAGCAAACCAAACCTAAAACTAGTAGGAAAAAGGAAATAATTAAAATTAGAGAAGAAATCAATAAAATTGAAAAAATAACAACAAAAAAACCCACCAAATATCATCAAAATGAAGAGCTTGTTTTTTGAAAAAGTAAACAAAATTGACACACCATTGGCCCAACTAACCAATAAAAGGACAGAGAAGACCCATTAACAAAATTAGAGATGAAAAAGGAAATGTAACAACTGACACCACAGACATAAAAAAGAATCATCAGAAATTACTACAAAGAGGTGTATACCAAAAAACCCAAGAAACTTAGAGGAAATGGATAGTTTCCTGGATACGTACAACACATATGAATTGAACCATGAAGACATAGTTAATGTAAACAGACCCATAACTAAGATTGAAATTGAATCAGTCATAAAGCCCCTCCCAACATAGAAAAGCCCAAGACCAGATGACTTCACTGCAAGATTCTAATATTTAAAGAAGAACTAACTCCATTTCTTCTCAAACTATTCAGAACAATTGAAAGAAGGGAATCCTCCCAAATTCTTTCTATGAAGCCAGCATCACCTTAACTCCTAAGCTCCAGTGGCTGGAGCTGCACCTATCTGGAGCAGGAGCTTCTTCCAGGTCTCCCATGTGGGTGCAGGGGCCAAAGAGTTTGGGACATCTTCTACTGCTTTCCCAGGCCATAGCAGAGAGCTAGATCAGAGGTGGAGCAGCCAGGACTTGAACCGGCACCCATATGGGATGCTGGCACTGCAGGAAGTGGCTCTACCTGCTATGTCACAGTGCTGGCAGAAAAGATGAGGCATTTAACTGTAAGCTCAGGGGTTAAAGAAATAAAGTATATGGTTTGCCTCCTGGCTGGAATGAGAGCATAAAAACATAGGCATACTTCATGTCTAAGGTCCTCTGAGTTTGAGAGGTCTCCCAAAAATCTCTCACTGCCTGTGGCATCCAGACGTGCACTGAAGCCCATAGGGAAGGAAGCAAGGTAAGGGTGGGATTAGCCTGTGTCGCCCACTCTTGCTCAGCCTGCCATGCCTATAACCTAGGGTATATATCTGGAAGAATAGCACACACAGGGATTGCTCAGTTCCTTTACTGGTGGTGTGCATGACTGGGCCTCTGCCTGGTCAAATATATACTGTTGCTTTGTTCTTATACATAAGGAAAGATAGTTGTTCTGTGTCTCTCCTTGAGTCTTATCTAATAGGCATGATTTTGACAATGAACTTTCATGAGCCTTAGCAGAGGTGTTTGTAAGCTAGAGTTTGGTGAAAGAGTGCCAGTCCTGGTTACTACATATGTTGGAACAAGGCAGGTGAAGGAATAAAGGAACTTAGCAAACTTCCCTGAGGTAGTACTACATAGGAAAAGTCTGGCAGTGGGGATCCAAAAGAACAGACTTGAGAAGGAAGGTGGGGGATACCAGAGACATTCTGAGACTTGTCTATGCCACATGGGGACTGCATCTAATGGGAGTCTAGATCAAGTGACTACCTATCTGCAAACAAGATAGCTAGACTTTAACCCAGAACTAATGAACAAATTATCTAGGAAATACCCACTAATGAGACAAAAAAATCGAGTTTGTAGGGATTGTGGAGACTTGATGAGCAAGCATTTAGAGAAGCATAGAGAGAGACAGGGAGAGACGAAGATCTTGTCAAGATCTGGAGTAAAGGAAAAAACTCACTGAGGCATGGAGCCCAAAGCCCATGGCCCCACTCCAAGCTGCACCCAGTCTCACTGACAAGTTAATCTCTGGGAAGCAAGAAGAGAATGCAGTTTTCAGCTGACACTCTAACGGGCCACTGGGATCTGGGATCCAGTCAGGGAATCCTTGAAAAGTGCCAGAGTGGTCCTGGCCAGAATTTTAAGGTTATTCCAAACCTTTCTCTCAGTTCCATGTGTTGGGCCGATCCCCATGAAAGGAAGCTGAGCTTGGTGAAACCAACATCCTCAGAGCTGAGAAAAGAAGTATGAAGAGTGAAGCCTCTGGCTTTATAGATCATGAGGACTCCAAAAAGTCAGGCGACTTGTTCCCTGCTGGAAAGGGCGTTTCTCAGCCCAACACCATTCTGGCAGTCAGAGTCTGGTGCCTGGCCACGATACCATTAAAAATGCTGGAGTGTAGCCCCAGCCAGAATTCATCAGTTGTCTCAAGGCATTCTTCCAGTCCCACATGAAGGGCTGATCCTTTCAAGAGGGAGGGGAGGTGTTAAGATAGCGTCTCCAGAGAAAGCATTTGATAAAATACAATACACTTTCATGATGAAAAACCTAAGCAAACTGGGTATAGAAGGGACATTCCTCAATACAATCAAAGCAATTTATGAAAAACCCACGGCCAGTATCCTATTGAATGGGGAAAAGTTGGAAGCATTTCCACTGAGATCTGGTACCAGACAGGGATGCCCACTCTCACCACTGCTCTTCAATATAGTTCTGGATATCTTAGCCAGAGCTATTAGGCAAGAAAAAGAAATTAAAGGGATACAAATTGGGAAGGAAGAACTCTTTGCAGATGATATGATTCTTTATTTAGGGGACCCAAAGAACTCTACTAAGAGACTATTGGAACTCATCTAAGAGTTTGGCAAAGTAGCAGGATATAAAATCAAGGCACAAAAGTCAATAGCTTTTGTATACACAGGCAATGCCCTGGCTGAGGAATAAACTTAACCAAGGACGTTAAAGATCTCTACGATGAAAACTACAAAACCTTAAAGAAAGAAATAGAAGAGGATACCAAAAAATGGAGAAATCTTCCATGCTCATGGATTGGAAAAATCAACATCATCAAAATGTCCATTCTCCAAAAAGCAATTTATAGATTCAATGCAATACCAATCAACATACCAAAGGAATTCTTCTCAGATCTGGAAAAAATGATGCTGAAATATGCAGACACAGGAGGCCTCAAATAGCTAAAAAATGATGCTGAAATATGCAGACACAGCAGACTTCAAATAGCTAAAGCAATCTTGTACAACAAAAACAAAGCTGGAGGCATCACAATACCAGATTTCAGGACATACTACAGGGCAGTGGTTATCAAAACATCATGGTACTGGTACAGAAACAGATGGATAGACCAATGGAACAGAATAGAAACACCAGAAATCAACCCAAACATCTACAGCCAACTTATATTTGATCAAGGATCCAAAACCAATTCCTGGAACAAGGACAGTCTATTCAATAAATGGTGCTGGGAAAATTGGATTTCCACGTGCAGAAGCATGAAGCAAGATCCCTACCTTTCACCTTACACAAAAATCCACTCAACGTGGATTAAAGACCTGACACCATCAAATTATTAGAGAGCATTGGAGAAACCCTGCAAGATATAGGTACTGGCAAAGACTTCTTGGAAAAGACCCCAGGAGCACAGGCAGTCAAAGCCAAAATTAACATTTGGGAATGCATCAAATTGAGAAGTTTCTGTACTTCAAAAGAAATAGTCAGGAAAGTGAATAGGAAACCGACAGAATGGGAAAAATATTTGCAAACTATGCAACAGATAAAGGGTTGATAACCAGAATCTACAAAGAAATCAAGAAAATCCACAACAACAAAACAAACAACCCACTTAAGAGATAGGCCAAAGACCTCAACAGACATCTTTCCAAAGAGGAAATCCAAATGGCCAACAGACACATGAAAAAATGTTCAAGATCACTAGCAATCAGAGAAATGCAAATCAAAACCACAATGAGGTTTCACCTCACCCTGGTTAGAATGGCTCACATTCAGAAATCTACCAACAATAGATGCTGGCGAGGATGTGGGGAAAAAGGGACACTAACCCACTGTTGGTTGGAATGCAAACTGGTTAAGCCACTATGGAAGTCAGTCTGGAGATTCCTCAGAAACCTGAATATAACCCTACCATTCAACGCAGCCATCCCACTCCTTGGAATTTACCCAAGCGAAATTAAATTGGCAAACAAAATAGCCATCTGCACATTAATGTTTATTGCAGCTCAATCCACAATAGCTAAGACCTGGAACCAACCAAAATGCCCATCAACAGTAGACTGGATAAAGAATTTATGGGACATGTACTATATAGAATGCTATACAGCAGTCAAAAACAATGAAACCCTGTCATTTGCAACAAGATGGAGCAATCTGGAAAACATCATGCTGAGTGAATTAAGCCAGTCCCAAAGAGACAAATATCATTTATTTTCCCTGATTGGTGACAACTAACTGAGCACCAAAGGGGAAACCTGTTGAAGTGAAATGGACACTATGAGAAACAGTGACTTGATCAGCTCTTGTGCTAACTGTTGATGTACAATGTAATACTTTATCTATTTTAGTATTTTTTTGTTCTAGTACTATTGGTTGAACTCTGTAATTAACACACAATTATTCTTAGGTGTTTAAATTTTAACTGAAAATTGATCCCTGTTAAATATAAGAATGAGAAAAAGAGGGGGAGGAGATGTACAATTGGGGACATGCTCAATCCAACTTGCCCCAAATGATGGAGTTAGAAATGTGCCAGGGGATTCCAATACAATCCCATCAAGGTGGCATATACCAATGCCATCTCACTAGTCCATGTGATCAATTTCAGTTCAAAATTGATCACACTGATAGATCTAAGAGTCAAAGGGATCACACAAACAAGACTAATGTCTGCTAATACTAACTGATAAAACCAAAAAAGGGAGAGTAGGATCCAACATGGGAAGGGGGAGACAGAGCAGACTCATAGAATGGCAGATGTCCTAAACAACACTCTGGCCTTAGAATCAGCCCTTAAGGCATTTGGATCTGGCTGAAGAGCCTATGAGAGTATTTTAGGCATGGAAAGCCAAGACACTCTGGAAAAAAAAAAGAAGACCTAAGTGAAGGATCTCAGCGAGTGTGATCCCAGTGGAAAGAACGGGGCCATCAAAGAAGGAGGTACCTTTCTCTGAAGGGAGGAGAGAACTTCCACTTTGACTATGACCCTATCGGAATAAGATCGATGTCGGCGAACCCTAAAGGCTTCCATAGCCTTGGCAACTCATGACTAGAGCCTAGGGAGATTACTGACGCCATAAACAAGAGTGTTAAATTGTTAAATCAACATCAGGAGTCACTGTGTACTTACGTCCCATGTGGGATCTGTCCTTAATGGGTTGTCCAATGTGAAGTAATGATATAGCTAGTACTGAAACAGTATTTTTACACTCTGTGTTTATGTGTGGGTGCAAACTGATGAAATCTTTATTTAGTATATACTGAATCGATCTTCTGTATATAAAGATAATTGAAAATGAAAAAAAAACCTTGGTGTTAAATTGGAAATTACATAGAAAATTAATCAATTTTTTAAAAAAATATCATGTAGGATCTCTGTCATTAATGTGCTGTACACTCTTATTTAATGCTATAACTAGTACTCCAACAGTATTTTTTCACTTTGTGTTGCTATGTGAGGGCAAACTGTTGAAATCTTTATATATACTAAACTGATTTTCTGTATATAAAGAGAATTGCAAATGAATCTTGATGTGATTGGAAGAGGAGAGGGAGCGGGAGAGGGGAGGATTGCGGGTGGGAGGGAAGTTATGGGGGGGGAAGCCATTGTAATCCATAAGCTGTACTTTGTAAATTTATATTCATTAAATAAAAGATAAAAAAAAAGATAGCGTCTCAACTCCAGGGCATTGATCTGGCCTTAATCAGCAAGCCTCGCCCCTGAGTCTTAAGACCAGATGCCATGCTAATTGCTTTTTTAAAAATTTTTTTGACATGCAGAGTGGACAGTGAGAGAGAGAGAGAGAGAGAAAGATCTTCCTTTGCCGTTGGGTCACCCTCCAATGGCCGCTGCGTCGTGCTTATCCAAAGTCAGGAGCCAAGTGCCTCTCCTGGTCTCCCATGGGGTGCAGAGCCCAAGCACTTCCACTGCACTCCTGGGCAACAGCAGAGAGCTGGCTTGGAAGAGGGCCAAGCGGGACAGAATCCGGTGCTCTGACCAGGAGTAGAACCTGGTGTGCCGGTGCCGCAGGTGGAGGATTAGCCTATTGATCTGCAGTACCAGCCCCGCTAATTGCTTTTAAGTGGCTGACAGGGACCTGGTGTTTTTGAGAAAAATGTGAGTTGCTATGAAGGAGAGCAAGGCTTTCTGAAAAAAAAAAAAAAAAAAAGCAGCAGCAGTCCACATACTCACCTGTCTGGTGGGATGATCCGACACTGGCTGGAGTTGAACTCAAGTGGGATCCATGTCACATTGGAGTTACAATCCAAGTCATGGCACTAAAATGTTATGGGAAAACAGCGGTGGAGAAATTATTATTATCTCGGTTCATTGTCTCACATGGAAGAAGAATTTCCAAGCAGACAAGTAGAGAGATTTAAAATATGTATTAGAGTTAAAGACCTCCAGCCAGAGTGGCACAGAGGGGGAGGGAGGCTTCCAACAGAGGAAAAAAAATACCCTTTCTTCCTTTTTAATCTTAAACTTGTAATAGTTCCCAATTTTTGATCATTTGTCATCATCTAGTTATGGCCTTTTCTTTTCTTTTTTTTTTTTTTTTTATTTTGAGCCAGGTGCTTCTCCTGGTCTCCCATGGGGTGCAGGGCCCAAACACTTGGGCCATCCTCCACTGCACTCCCTGGCCACAGCAGAGAGCTGGCCTGGAAGAGGGGCAACCGGGACAGGATCGGTGCCCCGACCGGGACTAGAACCCGGTGTGCCGGCGCCGCAAGGCAGAGGATTAGCCTGTTGAGCCACGGCGCCGGCCGAAATACAAGATATTTTAAAAAAAGTTCTCTAAACTATTTGGGTTATATATACAAATTTACAGAATTAAGGAAGTCACAGGTTTTTTTATGTGCAACTTAATAAAATTAGTTTAATTCTTAAACTAAGAAAGAATTATACTAAATGATCTATAGTCTCTTCTAGCTCTAAAGTTTTGGTTACATTGCTCCGCTAAACAACAGCTAAGATCGTATCCCAAACAACATTATTTAATTAGGCAATATTGGTCCTGAATTAAACACATTTCTATCCTTTTCTGGCTTAGCCCCTCCTAGTCAGGTATTAATGGAATACAAGTATCACATATTTTACTCAATTGATTCTTAAATTGCATCTCTGTGGCTCCTCTCTCCAGAGCCCACAGTGCCCCATCACATGGTAAATGCAAAACACTGAATATTTTTGAGGGAGCAGCAATATACTAAGGATGCACCAAGAATTAAAAAGAATCTGGAGGTAACAGTAGTTGCTTTTATACAAATCACTAAACAGTAATTTCAGAGCTCTTGGTTTCCTTTTTTTTAAAATAACTAATAGGAAGAGAAAATATGGCACAATACATGATTAGATCATTAAACTTAAACAAAGACACACAAAAAAATTAAGTTGCCATTCATGTATTGAAGAATGAATTTTATTTACACTACTAGTAGATCCCAGCTACTCCAGTTACTCTGAGATATAATTATTTTATCAATGACAGGAAAAATATCTTTTAGTATTTCAGTTTTAACAACTGTAATTAAATTGCTTAGTTATACAACAGAGTAAGAAGCAATGAATTACTTTGGAAATAAAAAATATGTATATACATTACCCTGATGCCTAGGCCAAAATATATCTAACAACAAATTTTCTTGATTCTATTAGTCATAAAAATAAAGGAAAATATATATTGCAAGTATTTTCTTTATAGGCAATTTCAGTAAGAAAACAATAGTTTAATGAAAACAATACAGTGGTTCATGTGAGTGGACTGATGTGGAGGCAAGAGAAGTATTCAAAACATGACAGAACATACTGTCAAACAACTGAAGATCTGCCTCAATGACACTGTAGAGGCAGTAACCAGATCTTTGCACATCTCAATTTTATCTTATATTCAAGGAAAAGCCAGGTTAGTGGGTTATGATCCCAAGTCATAGTTAAGAACCCCTCCTTTTAGCTTGTAAAATGTAGCCTTTGGATTTGATAATTCCTCTACTTTTCACAATGACCGAATAGCGCAATAGCCACAGTGGCACCCACTCGTGTGCTTGGATGTCAGGGATGCTTTCCCGAAGAGCCTCTTGGAAACTTGCTTCAGAAAGTAGTTCTTTTGGATCATTATGAGTCAACAGCTGCTGGGCGCTCGGGTCGAGCGAGACCGGACGGCGGCTGAGCGGCGACCCGGGCGGGAGGCGTCGGTGGCTGCGACTGCTGCGGCCGCCGCTGGAGAGTGGACTCCAAGCTGAGGGAGCTGTTTCCTGGAAGACAATGACTAAGCAGAAATTATGGCCTTTTCTTGACATATTTATTGAGGTACAATAAGCATACAATATAATTCACCCTTTGGAATATATGGTTAATTATCACCACCACTAATTTAGGGTATATTATTACCATCCAAAGAAACTAAAGAATTTAACTATTTTTATTTTTATTTTTTTGCTATTGATTTTTTTTAACTTTTATTAATGAATATAAATTTCCAATGTACACCTTATGGGTTACAATGGCTTCCCCCTCCCATAACTTCCCTCCCACCCGCAACCTTCCCCTCTCCCGCTTCTTCTCCCCTTCCATTCACATCAAGATTCATTTTCAATTCTCTTTATATACAGAAGATCAATTTAGTATATATTAAGTAAAGATTTCAACAGTTTGTACCCACATAGAAACACAAAGTGAAACATACTGTTTGAGTACTAGTTATAGCATTAAATCACAATGAACAGCACATTAAGGACAGAGATCCCACATGAGGAGCAGGTGCACAGTGACTCCTGTTGTTGACTTAACAATTTGACACTCTAGTTTATGGCGCCAGTAACCACCCTAGGCTGTCGTCATGCATTGCCAAGGCTATGGAAGCCTTCCAAGTTCGCTGACTCTGATCATATTTAGACAAGGTCATAAAAGACAGGGTGAGGATAGTAACCAATGATCCTAAGAGTGGCATTAACCAGGTCTGAACAATTATACAGAATTAAGTGGGGAAGAGGACCATCAGTACACACAGGTTGGGAGTAGAGCCATTGGTGGTAGCGTAGAGGTTATAATTACAAAGGAGTGAGACCCAAGTGCGCTAGACAGGGTCTAGAACAAAGGACAGAGTCTAAATGACCCTTATTTAATAGTTATAGTTCATTCTTTCAATGTAGTTAGAATTTTGTAGCTAATGTTTGATTCAAATGTTTTTTGTGTCAGTGTTCATAGTCACTTCAAGGTAAGTTTATTGATAATTCTTTATCATTATGAAGATTGGAAACTTGGAATTTTTCCTCTTAAATACTTACATAGATTTGAAATGAAAGTTAAACACAACTACTCTGTGATCTTTGTGCTAGTGATTTTTGAAAAGGTCAATTTTGACATTTTCTACATAAATTACACAAAAATTTGCCTTAGATCTTTCTAGTAAGCTAATTTTAACTTACAAGAATTCTTTTAAATCACAATGAAGCTATGTAGATTCATTAGTTCCATTTTGAAATTGAGGAAACTGAGCTATTATGATATAAATTAGTTTTCTAAATGTTTTGCCCCTAAAGTGGAAAATAAAGAATTATATGCATTCTTTAATTTGGAGCTGTGAATCAGAATATTTCTCAGAGGGCTCTGAAGAAAGACCAAGATTTCAAATAAAACACAAATTCTAGGTAGCACCAATGAAATAGGACCAGAATCATAAATACACTGTTCTTGTTGGGTTAAAAACAGTGTGAGAGAATTAGCAAGATACCTTATGAGATTGGTCAAACTGGCTATAGGTTTTTAAAATAGACCTATTACTGTAGAAAAGCATTAAATACTAGTTGAGTATCACTTATCAGAAATTATTGGGAAAAGAAGTATTTTGGATTTTGTATTTTTTCTAATTTTGGGACATTCATATATCTATAATAAGGTATCATAGGAATGGGGCCCAACTCTTAAGCCAATCTTAATTTGTATTTCATATACACCCTATACATATATCCTTGAGACTACTTTATACAAAAATTTTAGTGTGTTTGTATTTTGACTTCAACTTGCCAGATGATGTCAGGTATGGAGTTTCTCAGTTGTAAAATCATATCAATATTAAAAATGTTTGGATTTGGAAGCATTCCATAAATTGGGGTTTCAGATTCGGGATGCTCAACTTTTGTTAAATTTTTTGCTCCATAAAAATCATGACTCCTTTTAATGCCAGCTCCCTGGTTACACAAGAAGCTTCAGGGTATTTAACTAGGAATATTTATGGGAATCTTTGCCTCTCTTACAAAATGTGAAGGGATCCTAGAAGATCAAAGCCTCCTCTCCAGAGATATCATGGATGAAGCAATGTTAAAGCGACAAGAACAAGGACTAGGGTGTAGCCAATGCTCGATACTTGATAATGGCTTTAGAGATAAGTGGGAATATTCTGGCAAACAGTCTAAATTCATACTGAAAAAGTTTTAAAGAGCAGAGGTTACTGCTAGTAGTTTTACAGGAGTCACAGTGTTCCCTAGAGTCATCACAGAAAAATAAACTACTT
Source organism: Lepus europaeus (assembly GCF_033115175.1). Lineage (NCBI taxonomy): Eukaryota > Metazoa > Chordata > Mammalia > Lagomorpha > Leporidae > Lepus > Lepus europaeus. The sequence continues at coordinate 85,925,052 of NC_084832.1, forward strand.
CCTCTTTTTTCTCTAAAGAAGGCTTTTATTTAATGAGAACAAGTTTCATAAGTATAACTTAGGAATATAGTGATTTTTCCCACCATATCCGCCTTCCCACTCCCACTCCCATTCCCAGTCCCATTCTCCATTAAGGAAAAAAAAAACACCTGTTCCTTGACAGTCAAGATAAACACTGTTTAAGTCATTGCTTCTCAAAATATCGATTTCACTTCTAGAGATTTCCTTTTAGATGCTCCATTAGTTATCACAGATAAGGGAGAGCATATGGTATTTGTCCCTTTGGGGTTGCCTTAGTTCACTAAGTATGGTGTTTTTTAGATTCTTCCATTTTGTTGCAAATAACCAGATTGCATTTTTAACTGCTGTGTAGTACTCCATAAAGTACATATTCCATAATTTCTTTATCCAGTCTTTGGTTGATAGGCATTTATGTTGGTTCCATGACTTAGCTATTGTGAATTGAGCTGCAATAAACATGGAGGTGCAGATAATTCTTATTTGCTGATTTCATTTTCCTTGGCTAAATTCCCAGGAGTGGGATGGCTGGGTCATAGGTGGGTCTATATTCAGATTTCTGAGGTACCTCCAAACTTATTTCCATAGTGGTTTTATTGGTTTACATTCCCACCAGCAGTGTTTTAGGGTACCTTTTTCTCCACATGCTCACCAGCATTTGTTCATTGACTTCTGTTGAAAGCCATTCTAACTGGGGTGAAGTGAAATCTCATTGTGGTTTTGATTTGCGTTTCTCTGATGGCTAGTGATCCTGAGCATTTTTTAAAATTTATTTGACAGATAGAGTTGGACAGTGAGGAGAGAAAGATCTTCCTTCCATTGGTTCACCCCTCAAATGACCTCTATGGCCAGAGCTACATCAATCTGAAGCCAGGAGCCAGGTGCTTCCTCCTGGTCTCCCATGTGGTTGCAAGAGCCCAAGCACTTGAGTCATCCTCCACTGCCTTCCTGGGCCACAGCAGAGAGCTGGACTGGAAGAGGAGCAACTGGGACTGGAACCCTGCACCCATAAGGGATGCCGGCACTGCAGGAGGAGGGTTAACCAAGTGAGCCACAGTACTGGCCCTGATCCTGAGCATTTTTAAATGTGACTGTTGGCCATTTGTTTTCCTCTTTTGAAAAATGTCTGTTTAAGTCCTTTGCCTGTTTCTTAACTGGGTGTTTATTTTGTTGTTGTGGAGTTTCTTGTTGTTATTAATCCTTTATCAGTTGCATTGTTTAAAAATAATTTCTCTCATTCTGTCAGTTGCCTCTTTTCTTTTGCAGTACGGAAGCATCTCAATTTAGGGTAATCCCATTTGTTCGTTTTGGCTTTGATTGCCTACTCCCCTGGGGTGATTTCCAAGAAGTCTTTGCCTGTGTCAACGGCTTGCAGGATTTCCCCAATGTACTCTAATAATTTGATGACATCAAGTCATTGATTTAGGCCTTCAATCCATTGTGAATGGATTTTTGTGTAAGGTATAAAGTAGAGGTCCTGCTTCATATTCCTGTATATGGAAATCCAGTTTCCCCAGCACCATTTTTTGAAGAGACTGTCCTTGCTCCAGGGATTGGTTTTAGCTCCTTTGTCAAATATAAGTTGGTTGTAGATGCTTGGATTGATTTCTGGCATTTCTATTCTGTTCCTTTGGTCTATCCATCTGTTTTTGTGCCAGTACCAGGGTGTTTTGATTATAACTTCCCTGTACTATGACTTGAAATCTGGTATTGTGATGCCTCCAACTTTGTTTTTGTTGTTTAAGATTGCTTTAGTTATTCAAAGTCTCCTGTGTTTCCATATGAAGACTACTTCCTCTTTAGATTCATCACTGTCATTGCATTCTGAAACTAAACCTTATTTTCACTCATTTACTGGACTTAGTATGATTTGTTTTGTAAAATTGCAACAAGCAAAGAAGGTAAACTTTAGTGCACTTATGTTGCTAGGGTAAGTGGCATACTCTGGACTCCAAGGGGTTGACCAAGGGGAAGGCAAGTGATACAGGGTTCTGATAGTACATTCCCTCTGTATTTATTTAAAGTGTTGATTTAGGATGGTGGAATAGTGAGGGCGCGCACTGATAGTCCGGGAAAAGATAGTTCAATAAAAGTGGAGTTACTGTAGTCTCAGGAAAAGGCTCAGGAAAAAATTGCAGAGGAAACTCTTCCAGATCTAGTGGATGTGACACAGAGGACCTTTAGGGAGAACAAGGATGCCCACGGCATGGAAAACCAGCCGCAGAGTCTGTGCGCCAGCGCTGGAAGGGGAGGTGAGATAAAAACCTTGGTAACCCGAGACATTGGCGGGGAAAGGCAGAAAGAGCCTAGAGGGAACGAGGCTTGAAGCCCTGCTGGGGAAAGTTCAGCAGGCTGACTGGAGGAGAGGAAAAAAACCAATAAATAAGGGGAACCGGCATGGACAGGACACTAGCCTCTCTCTCCACTCACCTTACAAACCCAGGCAAGAAAAAGAGCAGGCGCCATTTTGGACATACGTAAAGCGGCACCCACCATCAGCCAAGCAGAAAAACCTGACTCTGGGGGGCGGGGGGAGAAATAACAGGAGGTTAGGACCTAGTGAAAGTGTGGAGCTAACGAACTGAGACTGTGAAAATCTGAGTGTGGGCAAGAGAATTCACTGAGTACACAAACTTGGTAACCTTGGCAACCAGGTGAGAGACTGCGGAGAAAGTTGAGACCACGCTGAGGGCTGCATAAACACTTTGTGTGGTCCCTGGGGTAGAGCAGATGAATACCCACAGGGGCCAGATTTCATACATCAAATACCCTCAATTCCACTCAGCTGTGCGGAATTACTTCCCTTCTGAGTCGAAAAAAGAAAAAAAAAAGAGAGAGGAAGAGAGAGTCACCTTTGGCACACCCTTAACCCTGAAGAAGCAAACAAAGCTCTCTGGCCACACCCATCACAGCCTCTAAGGATCCATCAAAAGCAGTCCACTAAATCTAGATTCATAGTATAACGAGAAAAAACACCACAAGAAGAAACCAAAGAATATCTCCAATATACCAAACAACAAATGTAGAAACCAAGGTAACAAGAACAAGGAAGACACTATAATGCCCCAATTTGAAAAAGACACCCCAATTCAAGATTATAAAGATGATGAGATAGAAGAAATGCAAGAAGCGGATCTCAAAAAATTGATAAGAACATTTAAGAAGTTCTCAAAAACAAATTCTTGAACTACAGAAATCCTTACTGGACAGGATAGAAAATCTCTCTCACGAAAATGAAATATTAAGGAGGAATCAAAATGAAATGAAACAACTAGTAGAACATGAAACTGTGATAGTGAAGAGAAATCATAATGAAATGAAGAATTCAATAGGTCAAATGACAAACACATTAGAGAGCCTTAAAAACAGAATGGGTGAAGCAGAAGAGAGAATATCGGACTTAGAAGACAGAGCACAGCAAAGTATACAGTCAAACCAAAGAAAAGAAGAGGAAATTATAAATCTAAAAAATATTGTTGGGAATCTACAGGATACTATTAAAAAACCCAACATTCGGGTTCTAGGAGTTCCTGAAGGCATGAAGAGGGAGAAAGGATTAGAAGGCCTTTTTAGTGAGATATTAGCAGAAAATTTCCCAGGTTTGGAGAAGGACAGAGACATCCTAGTACAGGAAGCTCATAGAACCCCTAATAAACATGACCAAAAGAGATCCTCACCACAACACGTCGTAATTAAACTCACCACAGTGAAACATAAAGAAAAGATCCTAAAATGTGCAAGAGAGAAATGTCAGATTATTCTCGGAGGATCTCCAATTAGACTCACAGCAGACTTCTCATCAGAAACCCTACAGGCTAGAGGGAATGGCGAGATATAGCCCAGGTACTAAGAGAGAAAAACTGCCAGCCCAGAATATTATATCCTGCAAAGCTCTCATTTATGAATGAAGGTGAAATAAAGACCTTTCATAGCAAACAGAAATTGAAAGAATTTGTTGCCACTCGTCCAGCCCTGCAAAAAATGCTTAAAGATGTGCTACACACAGAAACACAGAAATACGGTCACCAATATGAAAGAAGGTAAAGGAAGAAAACCTAGTAGTAAAAAATTACAGGAGACTCAAAGCATATATTAGAAAATATCTTTGGGAAAATGGCAGGGCAAAGTCACTACTTCTCAATAGTCAATAGTTAATGGACTTAACTCTCCAGTTAAAAGGCACAGACTGGCTGAATGGATTAAGGAAAAAAACCCATCTATTTGCTGCCTACAAGAAACACATCTTTTCAACAAAGATGTGTGCAGACTGAAAGTGAAAGTTTGGAAAAAGATATTCCATGCCAACAGAAACAAACAAACAAAAAAAGCAGGTGTAGCCATATTAATATCAGACAAAATAAACTTTAACACAAAAACTGTAAAGAGAGACAAAGAGGGACACTAAATAATGATTAAGGGGTCAATTCAATAGGAAGATGTAACTATTATCAATGTATATGCACCTAATTACAGGGCACCAGTTTTTTTAAAAGATATGTTAAGAGACTTAAAGGGAGACTTAGATTCCAATACAATAGTACTGGGGGACTTCAATACTCCGCTCTCAGAGATAGACAGATCATCTGGACATAAGATCAACAAGGAAACAGCAGAATCAATAGACACTATTGCCTAAAAGGATCTAACAGATATATACAGAACTTTCAATCCTACATCTAAAGATTTTACATTCTTTTCAGCAGTGCATGGAACCTTCTCTAGGATTGACCACATACTAGGCCATAAAGCAAGTCTCAGCAAATTTAAGAGAATTAGAATCATACCTAGCAGCTTCTCAGACCACAGCGGAATTAAGTTGGAAATTAGCAACTCGGGAATCCCTAGAGCACGTACAAACACATGGAGATTGAACAACATGCTCCTGAATGAACAATGGGTCATAGAAGAAATCAAAAGAGAAATCAAAAACTTTCTGGAAGTAAATGAGGATAACAACACAACATATCAAAACTTACGGGATACGGCAAAAGAGGAAAGCTTATAGCAATAGGTGCCTACATCAAGATATTGGAAAGGCACCAAATAAATGAGCTTTCAAGTCATCTCAAGGATCTAGAAAAACAGCAGCAAATCAGACCCAAATCTAATAGGAGAAAAGAAATAATTAAAATCAAAGAAGAAATCAACAGGATTGAATCCAAAAAAAATTACAAAAAATCAGCCAAACAAGGAGCTGGTTTTTTGAAAAAATAAACAAAATTGACACCCCATTGGCCCAACTAACTAAAAAAAGAAGAGAAAAGACCCAAATCAATAAAATCAGAGATGAAAAAGGAAATGTAACAACAGATACCACAGAAATAAAAAGAATAATCAGAAATTACTACAAAGAGTGGTATGCCAGCAAACAGGGAAATCTATCAGAAATGGATAGATTCCTGGACACATGCAACCTACCTAAATTGAGCCAGGAAGACATAGAAAACCTAAACAGACCCATAACTGACACAGAAATTGAAACAGCAATAAAGGCCCTCCCAACAAAGAAAAGCCCAGGACCAGATGGATTCACTGCTGAGTTCTACCAGGCATTTAGAGAAGAACTAACTCCAATTCTTCTCAAACTATTCAGAACAATTGAAAAAGAGGGAATCCTCCCAAATTCTTTCTATGAAGCCAACATCACCTTAATTCCTAAGCCGGAAAAAGATGCAGCATTGAAAGAGAATTACAGACCAATATCCCTGATGAACATAGATGCAAAAATCCTCAATAAAATTCTGGCCAATAGAATACAACAACACATTCAGAAAGATCATCCACCCAGACCAAGTGGCATTTATCTCTGGTATGCAGGGATGGTTCAATGTTCACAAATCAATCAATGTGATACCCACATTAACAGACTGCAGAAGAAAAACCATATGATTATCTCAATAGATGCAGAGAAAGCATTCAATAAAATTCAACACCCTTTCATGATGAAAACCCTAAGCAAACTGCATATGGAAGGAACATTCCTCAATACAATCAAAGCAATTTATGAAAAACCCACGGCCAACATCCTATCGAATGGGGAAAAGTTGTAAGCATTTCCACTGAGATCTGGTACCAGACAGGGATGCTCACTCTCACCACTGCTATTCAACATAGTTCTGGAAGCTTTAGCCAGAGCCATCAAGGAAGAAAAAGAAATTAAAGGGACATAAATTGCGAAGGAAGAAGTCAAACTATCCCTCTTTGCAGATGATATGATTCTTTACTTAGGGGATCCAAAGAATTCTACTAAGAGACTGTTTTTTTAAAACTTATGTTTAATGAATATAAATTTCCAAAGTACAGCTTATTGATTACAATGGCTTCCCCCTCCCATAACTTCCCTCCCAACCGCAACCTTCCCTTTTCTCGCTCCTTCTCCCCTTCCATTCACATTGAAATTAATTTTCAAATCTCTTATATACAGAAGATCAGTTTAGTATATGTTAAGTAAAGATTTCAACAGTTTGCACCCACATAGAAACACAAAGTGAAACATACTGTTTGAGTACTAGTTATAGCGTTAAATCACAATGTACAGCACATTAAGGACCGAGATCCTACATGAGGAGTAAGTGCGCTGTGACTCCTGTTGTTGACTTAACAATTTTACACTCTTGATTATAGCCTCAGTAATCTCCCTAGGCTGCAGTCATGAGTTGCCAAGGTTATGGAAGCCTTTTGAGTTCAACGACTCTTATCATATTTAGACAAGGTCATAGTCAAAGTGGAAGTTCTCTCCTCCCTTCAGAGAAAGGTACCTCCTTCTTTGATGACCCGTTCTTTCAACTGGGATCTCACACTAAGAGACTATTGGAACTCATAGAAGAGTTTGTCTAAGTAGCAGGGTATAAAATCAATGCACAAAAATCAACAGCCTTTGTATACACAGGCAGTGTCATGGTTGAGAAAGAACTTCTAAGGTCAACCCCATTCACAATAGCTACAAAAACAATCAAATACCTCAGAATAAACTTAACCAAGGATGAAAAAGATCTATATGATGAGAATTACAAAATCTTAAAGAAAGAAATAGAAGATGATACCACAAACTGGAAAAATCTTCCATGCTCATGCATTGGAAGAATCAACATCATCAAAATGTCCATTCCTCCAAAAGCAATTTATAGATTCAATGCAATACCAATCAAAATACCAAACACGTTCTTCTCATCTCTAGAGTAAATGATGCTGAAATTCATATGCAGACACAGGAGTCGTCGAATAGCTAAAGCAATTTTGTACAACAAAAACAAAGCCGGAGGCATCACAATACCAGATTTCAGGACATACTACAGGGCAGTGGTTATCAAAACAGATGGTACTGGTACAGAAACAGATGGATAGACCAATGGAACAGAATGGAAACACCAGAAATCAACCCAAACATCTACAGCCAACTTATATTTGATCAAGGATCCAAAACCAATTCCTGGAACAAGGACAGTCTATTCAATAAATGGTGCTGGGAAAATTGGATTTCCACATGCAGAAGCTTGAAGCAAGACCCCTACCTTTCACCTTACACAAAAATCCACTCAACGTGGATTAAAGACTTAAATCTACAACCTGACACCATCAAATTACTATAGAACATTGGAGAAACCCTGCAAGATATTGGCACCGGCAAAGACTTCCTGGAAAAGACCATGGAGGCGCAGGCAGTCAAAGCCAAAATTAACATTTGGGATTGCATCAAATTGAGAAGTTTCTGTACTTCAAAAGAAACAGGAAAGTGAAGAGGCAACTGACAGAATGGGAAAAAATATTTGCAAACTATACTACAGATAAAAGATTAATAACCAGAATCTACAAAGAGATCAAGAAACTCCACAACAACAGAACAAACAACCCACTGAAGAGATGGGCCAAGGACCTCAATAGACATTTTCCCAAAGAGGAAATCCAAATGGCCAACAGACACATGAAAAAATGTTTAAGATCACTAGCCATCAGGGAAATGCAAATCAAAACCACAATGAGGTTTCACCTCACCCCATTTGGGATGGCTGACATTCAGAAATCCACCTCCAACAGTTGCTGGCGAGGATGTGGGGAAAAAGGGACACTAACCCACCATTGGTGGGAATGCAAATTGGTTAAGCCACTGTGGAAGTCAGTCTGGAGATTCCCCAGAAACCTGAATACAACCCTACCATACACTCAGCCATCCCACTCCTTGGAATTTACCCAAACGAAATTAAATTGGCAAACAAAAAAGTTGTCTGCACATTAATGTTTATTGCAGCTCAACTCACAATAGCTAAGACCTGGAATCAACCTAAATGCCCATCAACAGTAGACTAGATAAAGAAATTATGGGACATGTACTCTATAGAATACTATACAGCAGTCAAAAACAATGAAACCCTGTCATTTGCAACAAGATGGAGGAATCTGGAAAACATTATGCTGAGTGAAATAAGACAGTCCCAAAGGGACAAATATCATATGTTCTCCCTGATCAGTGACAACCAACTGAGCACTGAAGGGGAAACCTGTTAAAGTGAAATGGACACTATGAGAAACAGTGAGTTGATCAGCCCTTGCCCTGTTGATGAACAACTTAATACTTTATCCTTTTAGTATTTTTTTGTCTGTTCTACTTAATACTATTGGTTGAATTCTGTAATTAATACACAGTTATTCTTAATTGTTGGAACTTAACTGAAAAGTGATCGCTGTTAAATATGAGAGTGGGAATAAAGGAGGGAAGAGATGTACAATTTGGGACATACTCAAGCTGACTAGCCCCATACGGTAGAGTTAGAAACATACTAGGGGATTCCAATTCAATCCCATCAAGGTGGCATGTACCAATGCCATCTCACTAGTCCAAGTGATCAATTTCTGTTCACAATTGATCATAATGATAGGACTAAGAGCCAAAGGGATCACATAAACAAGACTAGTGGCTGCTAATACTAACGGAAAGAATAAAAAAGGGAGAGAACAATCCAACATGGGAAGCGTGATACACAGCAGACTCATAGAAATGGCAGATGTCCTAAACAGCACTCTGGCCTTAGAATCAGCCCTTAAGGCATGTGGATCCAGCTGAAAAGCCCATGAGAGTATTGTAGGCATGGAAAGCCAAGACACTCTGGCAAAAAATAAAAAATGACCTAAATGAAAGATCTCTGCGAGTGAGATCCCAGTGGAAAGAACAGGTCATCAAAGAAGGAGGTACCTTTCTCTGAAGGGAGGAGAGAACTTCCACTTTGACTATGACCTTGTCTAAATATTATATGAATTCAAAAGGCTTCCATAGCTTTGGCAACTCATGACAAGAGCCTAGGGTGATTACTGACGCCATAAACAAGAGTGTCAAATTGTTAAGTCAACAACAGGAGTCACTGTGTACTTACTCCTCATGTAGGATCTCGGTCCTTAATGTCCTTTACATTGTGATTTAACGCTATAACTAGTACTCAAACAGTATGTTTCACTTTGTGTTTCTATGTGGGTGCAAACTGTTGAAATCTTTACTTAATATATACTAAACTGATCTTCTGTATATAAAGAGAATTGAAAATGAATCTTGAAGTGAATGGAAGGGTAGAGTGAGTGGGAAAGGTGAGGGTTGTGGGTGGGAGGGAAGTTATGGGGGGGAAGCCATTATAATCCAGAAGCTGTACATTGGAAATTTATATGCATTAAATAAAAGTTAAAAAAATAAAAAAATAAAAAACAACAAAGTGTTGATTTATTGGTTCATCGTGAATTTTAAAAATTAATTTTGATTCTACTAGTATAAAATTATCTATAAGAATTCCATAATTATGTATAATTTTAAAATAAATTATTTTTGAATGAGAAATGTTGCATTATATATTATTTATTGCAACTACTCAATTTTTCAGTGATTTAAAATGGAGACTCAAATTGGCTGCCTCACATGCCTCACTTCTCTCCAAAGGATAAAAGTAAGTTTACATTTCCTTTCCCTAAAAAGGCCAAAAACAGAGCGACATTAACTCAACTGGTGAGGTAAAATCATGATGAATTCCAAAAATTCAGTTTATATAAAGCCAAGGATTGGAGGTACTGTACCTCCATAATGCAGAAGTAGAGACAGCCCCCATGTCTGCCCACTGGCATTGCTGCCTTCCCACTAAGTCCTGTAATCATTAATCAGGGTCTCCCCTCTATGAATCAGTTTCCACTTTCTGAAGTTTCCAACCCCTGCATTCCTTGCTGTTTGCATTTCTTGCTAATGGCCTCCTCTGTGGCACATTTCTCAGTATTCCCAAGGCAGGTCCAGAGCCCAGAGAGGTGATTAGCAGGCAGCAGCACTGAGAAAGACTATTAATGGGCAATCCCCAGATTTTAAAGCACCTGGCATTTTCTGAGATAATTGGAAACCAGTGTTGTGAGGCTAATTGATAGAGGCCTGGTTGAGAGATGGGATTTGTTTCTTGGCTTCTCTTGTTCTGCCCTTTCCTGAAGTTGACAACAATCCCCTTGTGGTTGTGACAAAATTCCAGTCCTCACTTTGTGTATGTTTTCTTCTTATTCCAGCCCAAACCAGCAGGCTTTCTCTAACCAGCATCCAGAGATATTTCTAAAAGGAAATACTAAAATTTCACCCCTGCTGAAACCATCCATTTTGAAGATATGGTATAAACTGTAGAGTAGCCAACAATGTTACATGGTCAGGTGCTACTTTACCTCCAAATTTATCTACCATCCCTTCCAACTCTAGCCTCAGTGGCTTCCCCCACTATTTCTGCAGAAAAAAGCACACTAGACCTTAGGCTAGATAGCTGCAATGGTCAGAGCTGAGAGCTGATCAGAAGCCAGGAGTCAAGAGCTTCTTGTGTATCTCCCGTGTGAATGCAGGTGTTAGAGCATTTGGACCATCTTCCACTGCTTTCCCAGGCCATAAGCAGAGAACTGTATTGGGAAAGGAGCAGCTGGGACCCAAACTGGAACCCATATGAGATGCCAGATCCACAGGCAGAGGCTTAGCATACTACACCACAGTGCCAGCCCCACATTCAGACACTCCAGTCTGACCTAAAGTACTCCTTCCCAGAAAACTCTTAGCTAACTTCCCCACACTGTCACCACCTCTCTCAAAATCCTTCATGGAAACACAATTATTTCCTTCCTAGCTTTTATCACAATCAACATGCATAGTAATTGTAGTCATTCCTCAGTATAGGGATTGCTTCTAGGACCTCTGTGGAATCCAAAACCCAAAATACTCAAGTTCCTTGTGTAAAATGCATATTTGCATGTCATGAATGTGGATCCACTCATATACTTTAAAACATCTAGATTATTTAAAATAGCTAATACCACCTCAAGATTAAAAATAGTTGTTTAATTTTAGGGAAAATGACAACAAAATTCTGTACATATACAGTGTACACGCAATTTTGTGTTTAATATTTTTGAGCCATGATGCTTCAATATGTGGATGAATATATTGTGGATATGGAGATCCAACTGTATGTTTATTTTTAATCTCTACTTTTTCTTTTCCCAAGTACAAACACTGAAATTGGTGATCTTGTCTAATTGTTTCAATGCCATACTCCATGGTGACTAGCAGTGTCTGGAACATAATAGGTGCTCAATAAATGTTGAATGAGTATAGCCAGGTTTTGTCATCCTTAACACTGATAACAGTGGCAGGTGGGGGTGGATGCTTTCCTGTGCATCATGGAGTTTTGAGCAGCATTCTTGGCCTTGACCTACTAGATGCTAAAGCACATCTCCTCCTGCCTTCAGTGCAAACAAAATATCTTCAGAAACTTCCAAATCTCCCCAAGGAGTCTAAAAATTGCCCTTGGGCAAAAAACAACTGGGATTCAGGAATGAAGGAAGATGTAGCTGATATGTCTCAAACTGAAGAGCCATGCTTTTATTGGTACTCTTAGAACTTGGTCTGTGTGTCACTGACTTTTATATGTCAACTTGACTGCCCCATGGGATGCATGGTATCATGTTACACATTATTTTGGGGTGTGTTTTTGAGGATGCTTCTGGAAGATATCAGCATTCAGATTGCTGGAGTCAATAAAATGAACTTCCTTTTTTTTCTTCTTTATATGCAGAAGATCAGTTTAGCATACATTAAGTAAAGATTTCAACAGTTTGCACCCACATAGAAACACAAAGTGAAAAATACTGTTTGAGTACTAGTTACATCATTAAATCACAACGTACAGCACATTAAGTACTGAGATCCTACATGAGGAGTAAGTACACAGTGACTCCTGTTGTTGACTCAACAATTTGACACTCTTGTTTATGCCATCAGTAATCCCCCTAGGCTCTTATCACGAGTTGCCAAGGCTATGGAAGCCTTTTGAGTTAACCAACTCTGATCATATTTAGACAAGGTCATAGTCAAAGTGGAAGTTCTCTCCTCCCTTCAGAGAAAGGTACCTCCTTCTTTGATGACCTGTTCTTTCCACTGGGATCTCACTCACAGAGATCTTTTTTTTTGAAACTATAATATATATCAAGCATTTTTATTACAAAGATGGAGGAAATATTTAAAAAGTGAAAAACAAAAAGCATGGATTTATTTTAAATGTAATAAGGAAGATGAAAAATAGCATTTTTTTTCAGAAACTTTCTATTTAAGGAATACAAACTTCATGCATTTCATAAATACAACTTTAGGAACATAGTGATTTTTGAAGCTGAACATCTATGATAATTGTATAGTTTAGATAGAAATTGTAAAAAAGTCTAATTTAGGATGGTGGTTGGAGACAATACAATTTCATTGCAAGAATGAGATTGGATTTACCCATTTAGGTCTTGTTTGATTTTAGGACCTCTTGATTTTAGCTATAACTGTAATTTATCAACACTTATCTTCTATTTGCTTGGACCTTGGGAATCAACTTCTTTACGAATCATGAATTTTTATCCTTTTCCAGAAAACAAAGAGGTCTAAGTGAGCACATTACAAATGTGACAGTGAGTTTATAAATGGTTGAAACATTTTTTTTATTACTAAACTTTTATTTAATGAATATAAATTTCCAAAGTACAGCTTATGGGTTACAATGGCTTCCCCCTCCCAAAACTTCCCTCCCACCCACAACCCTCCCCTATCCTGCTCCCTCTCCCCTTCCAATCACATCATGATTCATTTTCAATTCTCTTTATATACAGAAGATCAGTTTAGTATATATTAGGTAACGATTTCAACAGTTTGCCCCCATATAGCAACACAAAGTGAAAAAAAATATACTGATATACTGTTGGAGTACTAGTTACAGCATTAAATAACAGTGTACAGCACATTAAAGACAGAGATCCTACATAATATATTTTTTAATTAATTAATTTTCTATGCCATTTCCAATTTAACACCAGGTTTTTTTTCATTTCCAATTATCTTTATATACAGAAGATCGATTCAGTATATAATTAGTAAAGATCTCATCAGTTTGTACCCACGCAGAAACACAAAGTGTAAAAATACTGTTTCAGTATTAGTTATAGCATCACTGCACATTAGACAACACATTAAGGACAGATCCCACATGGGATGTAAGTACACAGTGACTTCTGTTGCTGACTTAACAATTTGACACTCCTGTTCAAGGCGTCAGTAATCTCCCTAGGCTCTAGTCATGAGTTGCCAGGGCTATGGAAGCCTTTAGGTTTCGCTGACTTTGATCTTATTCCGATAGGGTCATAGTCAAAGTGGAAGTTCTCTCCTCCCTTCAGAGAAAGGTACCTCTTTCTTTGATGGCCCCGTTCTTTCCACTGGGATCTCACTCGCAGAGATCTTTCATTTAGGTCTTCTTCTTTTTTTTTTCTTTTCCATGGTATCTTGGCTTTCCATGCCTACAATACTCTCATGGGCTCTTCAGCCAGATCCGAATGCCTTAAGGGCTGATTCTGAGGCCAGAGTGTTGTTTAGGACGTCTGCCATTCTATGAGTCTGCTGTGTATCATGCTTCCCATGTTGGATCCTTCTCTCCCTTTTTGATTCTATCAGTTAGTATTAGCAGACACTTGTCTTGTTTGTGTGATCCCTTTGACTCTTAGACCTATCAGAGCCAAGAATGTGAACTGAAATTGATCACTTGGACTAGTGAGATGGCATTGGTACATGCCACCTTGATGGTATTGTATTGGAACCCCCTGGCACATTTCTAAGTCCATCATTTGGGGCAAGTCTGATTGTGCATGTCCCAAATTGTACATCTCCTCCCTCTCTCTTTCCACTCTTAAATTTAACAGGGATCACTTTTCAGTTAAAATTTAAACACCTAAGAATAATTGTGTGTTAAATACAGAGTTCGACCACTAGTACTAGAACAACAACAACAACAACAACAACAACAACAAATACTAAAAAGGATAAAGTATTACATTGTACATCTAGAGTCAGGACAAGAGCTGATCAGGTCATTGTTTCTTATAGTGTCCATTTCACTTTAACAGGTTTCCACTTTGGTGCTCAGTTGTCGCCGATCAGGGAAAACAAATGATATTTGTCTCTTTGGGACTGGCTTAATTCACTCAGCATGATGTTTTCCAGATTGCTCCATCTTGTTGCAAATGACTGGGTTTCATTGTTTCTTACTGCTGTATAGTATTCTATGGAGTACATGTCCCATAATTTCTTTATCCAGTCTAGTGTTGATGGGCATTTGGGTTGGTTCCAGGTCTTAGCTATTGTGAATTGAGCTGCAATAAATATAATGTGCAGATGGTTTTTTTTATTAGCCAAATTAATTTCCTTTGGGTAAATTCCAAGGAGTGGGATGGCTGGGTTGTATGGTAGGGTTATGTTCAGGTTTCTGAGGAATCTCCAGACTGACTTCCATAGTGGCTTAATCAGTTTGCATTCCCACCAACAGTGGGTTAGTGTCCCTTTATCCCCACATCCTCATTAGCATCTATTGTTGGTAGATTTCTGAATGTGAGCCATTCTCACCGGGGTGAGGTGAAACCTCATTGTGGTTTTGATTTGCATTTCTCTGATTGCTAGTGATCTTGAACATTTTTTCATGTGTCTGTTGGCCATTTGGATTTCCTTTTTTGGAAAATGTCTATTGAGTTCCTTGGCCCATCTCTTCAGTGGGTTGTTTGTTCTGTTGTTGTGGAGTTTCTTGATCTCTTTGTAGATTCTGGTTATCAACCCTTTATCTGTAGCATAGTTTGCAAATATTTTTTCCCATTCTGTCGGTTGCCTCTTCACTTTCCTGACTGTTTCTTTTGAAGTACAGAAACTTCTCAATTTGATGCATTCCCAAATGTTAATTTTGGTTTTGACTGCCTGCTCCTGGGGTCTTTTCCAAGAAGTCTTTGCCAGTACCTATATCTTGCAGGGTTTCTCCAATGCTCTCTAATAATTTGATGGTGTCGGACCGTAGATTTAAGTCTTTAATCCATGTTGAATGAATTTTTGTGTAAGATGAAAGGTAGGGGTCTTGCTTCATGCTTCTGCACTTGGAAATCCAATTTTCCCAGCACCATTTATTGAATAGGCTGTCCTTATTCCAGGGATTAGTTTTGGATATTATATCAAATATGAGTTGGCTGTAGATGTTTGGATTGATTTCTGGTGTTTCTATTCTGTTCCATTGGTCTATCCATCTGTTTCTGTACCAGTACCATGATGTTTTGATAACCACTGCCCTGTAGTATGTCCTGAAATCTGGTATTGTGATGCCTCCAGCTTTGTTTTTGTTGTACAAGATTGCTTTGGCTATTCGAGGTCTTCTGTGTCTCCATATGAATTTCAGTATCATTTTCTCCAGATCTGAGAAGAATGTCTTCGGTATCTTGATTGGTATTGCATTGAATGTATAAATTGCTTTTGGGAGAATAGACATTTTGATGATATTGATTTTTCCAATCCATGGGCATGGAAGATTTCTCCATTTTTTGGTATCCTCTTCTATTTCTTTCTTTAAGGTTTTGTAGTTTTCATCGTAGAGATCTTTAACGTCCTTGGTTAAGTTTATTCCAAGGTATTTGATTGTTTTTGTAGCTATTGTGAATGGGATTGATCTTAGAAGTTCTTCCTCAGCCGTGGCATTGCCTGTTTATACAAAGGCTGTTGATTTTTGTGCATTGATTTTATATCCTGCTACTTTGCCAAACTCTTCAATAAGTTCCAGCAGTCTCTTAGTAGAGTTCTTTGGGTCCCCTAAATAAAGAATCATATCATTTGCAAAGAGGGATACTTTGAGTTCTTCCTTCCCAATTTGTATCCCTTTAATTTATTTTTCTTGCCTAATAGCTCTGGCTAAGATATCCAGAACTATATTGAATAGCAATGGTGAGAGTGGGCATCCCTGTCTGGTACCAGATCTCAGCGGAAATGCTTCCAACCCTCCCCATTTAATAGGATGTTGGCCGTGGGTTTTTCATATATTGCTTTGATTGTATTGAGGAATGTTCCTTCCATACCCAGTTTGCTTAGAGTTTTCATCATCAAAGGGTGTTGTATTTTATCAAATGCTTTCTCTGCGTCTATTGTGTTATTCATATGGTTTTTCTTCTGCATCTGTTAATGTAGTGTATCACGTTGATGGTTTTGCAGACGTTGAACCATCCTTGCATACCAGGGATAAATCCCACTTGGTGTGGGTGGATGATCTTTCTGATGTGTTGTTGCATTCTATTGGCCAGAATTTTATTGAGGATTTTTGCATCTATGTTCATCAGGGATATTGGTCTGTAATTCTCTTTCAATGCTGCATCTTTTTCCGGCTTAGGAATTAAGGTGTTGTTGGCTTCATAGAAAGAATTTGGGAGGATTCCCTCTTTTTCGATTGTTTTGATTAGTTTGAGAAGAATTGGAGTTAGTGCTTCTTTAAATGTCTGGTAGAACTCAGCAGTGAATCCATCTGGTCCTGGGCTTTTCTTTGTTGGGAGGGCCTTTATTACTGATTCAATTTCTGTCTCAGTTATGGGTCTGTTTAGGTTTTCTATGTCTTCCTGGCTCAATTTAGGTAGGTTGCATGTGTCCAAGAATCTGTCCATTTCTGATAGATTTCCCTGTTTGCTGGCATACAACTCTTTGTAGTAATTTCTGATGATTCTTTTTATTTCTGTGGTGTCTGTTGTTACGTTTCCCTTTTCATCTCTGATCCTATTGATTTGGGTCTTTTCTCTTATTTTTTTAGTTAGTTGGGCCAATGGGGTGTCAATTTTGTTTATTTTTTCAAAAAACCAGCTTTTGTTTGGCTGATTTTTTGTAATTTTTTTTTGGATTCAATCCTGTTGATTTCTTCTTTGATTTTAATTATTTCTCTTCTCCTACTGGGTTTGGGTTTGGTTTGCTGCAGATTTTCTAGATCCTTGAGCTGAATTGAAAGCTCATCTATTTGGTGCCTTTCCAATTTCTTGATGTAGGCACCTATTGATATAAACTTTCCTCTTAACACTGCTTTTGTTGTATCCCATAGGTTTTGGTATGTTGTGCTGTTATCCTCATTTACTTCCAGAAAATTTTTGATTTCTCTTTTAATTTCTTCTAGGACCCATTGTTCATTCAGGAGCATGTTGTTCAATCTCCATGTGTTTGCATAGGCTCTAGGGATTCTCGAGTTGCTAATTTCCAACTCATTCCTTTGTGGTCTGAGAAGCTACATGGTATGATTCTAATTCTTTTGAATTTGCTGAGACTTGCTTTATGGCCTAGTATGTGGTCAATCCTAGAGAAGGTTCCATGTACTGTTGCGAAGAATGTAAAGTCCTTAGATGTAGGATGAAATGTTCTGTAGATATCTGTTAGATCCATTTGGGCTATAGTGTCATTTAAATCTACTGTCTCCTTGTTGATCTTCTGTCCTGTTGATCTGTCTATCTCTGAGAGTGGAGTGTTGAAGTCCCCCAGTACTATTGTATTGGGGTCTAAGTCTCCCTTTAAGTCCCTTAACAAGTCTTTTAAATAAGCTGGTGCCCTGTACTTAGGTGCATATACATTGATAATCGTTATATCTTCCTGTTGAATGGATCCCTTAATCATTAAATAGTGCCCCTCTTTGTCTCTCCTGACAGTTTTTGTGGTAAAGTTTATGTTGTCCGATATTAAGATGGCTACGCCCGCTCTTTTTTCATTTCTGTTGGCATGGTATATATTTTCCAGCCTTTCAATTTCAGTCTGTATGCATCATTGTTGGAAAGATGAGTTTCTTGTAAGCAGCAAAAAGATGGGTTTTGTTCCTTAACCCAATCAGCCAATCGGTGTCTTTTCACTGGACAGTTCAAGCCATTAACATTCAATGTGATTATTGAGAAAGAGTAACTTTGCCCTGTCATTTGCCAAAGATATTTTCTAATATATGGTTTGAGACTCCTGTGATCTTTTGGTGTGAGTTTTCCTTCCTTTACCTTCTTTCATATTGGTTACTGTGTTTCTGTGTTTCTGTATGTAACACATCTTTAAGCATCTTTTGCAGGGCTGGACGAGTGGCGACAAATTCTTTCAATTTCTGTTTGCTGAGAAAGGTCTTTATTTCACCTTCATTCACAAATGAGAGCTTTGCAGGATATAATATTCTGGGCTTGCAGTTTTTCTCTCTTAGTACCTGGGCTATATCTCGCCATTCCCTCCTAGCTTGTAGTGTTTCTGGTGAGAAGTCAGCTTTGAGTCTAATTGGAGATGCTCTGAGAGTAATCTGGCATTTCTCTCTTGCACATTTTAGGATCTTTTTTTGTGTTTCACTGTGGTGAGTTTGATTACGACGTGTCGTGGTGAGGATCTCTTTTGGTCATGTTTATTGGGGGTTCTATGAGCTTCCTGTACTAGGATGTCTCTGTCCTTCTCCAAACCTGGGAAATTTTCTGCTAGTATCTCACTAAAAAGGCCTTCTAATCCTTTCTCCCTTTCCATGCCTTAAGGCACTCCTAGAACCCGAATGTTGGGTTTTTTAATAGTATTCTGTAGATTCCTGACAGTATTTTTTAGATTTCTGATTTCTTCTTCTTTTCTTTGATTTGACTGTTTCCTTTCCTGTTCTCTGTCTTCTAATTCCGATATTCTCTCTTCTGCTTCACCCATTCTGTTTTTAAGGCTCTCTAATGTGTTTGTCATTTGATCTATTATTGAATTCTTCATTTCATTATGATTTCTCATCACTATCACAGTTTCCTGTTCTACTAGTTGTTTCATTTCATTTTGATTCCTCCTTAATATTTCATTTTCACGAGAGAGATTTTCTATCTTGTCCATTAAGAATTTCTGTAGTTCAAGAATTTGTTTTTGAGAACTTCTTAATGTCCTTATCAATTTTTTGAGATCTGCTTCTTGCATTTCCTCTATCTCTTCATCTTCATAATCTTGAATTGGGGTGTCTTGTTCATTTGGGGGCATCATAGTGTCTTCCTTGCTCTTGTTACCTCGGTTTCTATGTTTGTTGTTTGGCATGTTGGAGATAATTGATAATTTATGTTTTTTTTTTTTTTGGCTGTGGTGTTTTTTCTCGTTATACTATGCCTCTAAGTGGGCTGTCTGCTTTGATGGATCCTTAGAGGCTGTGATGGGTGTGGACAGAGAGCTCCGCTTGATTCTTCAGGTTTAAGGCTGTGCAAAAAGCAACTCACCCAGATTGTTCTCTCCCTTGCTCCTTGCTGGATTGCTCTCTCTCTCTCTCTCTCTCTCTCTCTCTCTCTCTCTCTCTTTGACTCAGTTGGGAACTAGTTCGGCACAGGTGAGTGGAATTGAGGGTAGTTGAAATCTGGCCTCTGTGAGTATTCGTTTGATCTACCCCTGGGACCACACAAAGAGTTTATGCAGCCCTCAATGTGTTCTCAAGTTTCATCAAAGTTCCAAAGTTACTGAGTTTGTGAACTCGTTGGCGGCGCTTTACATATGTAAAATGGCGCCTGCTCTTTGTTTTGCTCTCTGAGTGACTAGAGAGGCCTCTGCTTTTCCCCCCCAATGTCTCGGGTTTCTGACGTCTTTGTGTTACCTTCTGTTCGTTCCCGCACTGGCGAGATTCTGCGGCTCGTCTCCCGTGGTTGGGTTTCTACGCGGTGGGCTCCCTGTAGGTCCTCTGTGTCACATCCACTAGATCTGGAAGCGTTTCCTCTGCAGTTTTTTTCTTGAGTCTTTTCCTGAGGCTACAGTAATTCCACTTTTATGAAACTTTATTTTCCCAAACTACGGCGCACATCCTCACTATCCGCCATCTTGGCTCCGCCCCCCGCAGAGATCTTTCATTTAGGTCATTTTTTTTTTTTGCCAGAGTGTCTTGGCTTTCCATGCCTGAAATACTCTCCTGGGCTTTTCAGCTGGATCCGAATGCCTTAAGGGCTGATTCTGAGTTCAGAGTGTTGTTTAGGACATCTGCCATTTCTATGAGTCTGCTGTGTATCACACTTCCCATGTTGGATTGTTCTCTCCCTTTTTTATTCTTTCCGTTAGTATTAGCAGCCACTAGTCTTGTTTATGTGATCCCTTTGGCTCTTAGTCCTATCATTATGCCTATCATTATGATCAATTGTGAACAGAAATTGATCACTTGGACTAGTGAGATGGCATTGGTACATGCCACCTTGATGGGATTGTATTGGAATCCCCTGGTTTTTTTCTAACTCTACCGTTTGGGCAAGTCAGCTTGAGCATGTCCCAAATTGTACATCTCTTCCCTCTCTTATTCCCACTCTCATATTTAACAGCGATCACTTTTCAGTTGTTTCAACACTTAATAATAACTGTGTATTGATTACTGTATTCAACCAAAAGTATTAAGTAGAACAAACAAACAAAAAATACGAAGAGGGATAATGTATTAAGTTGTTCATCAACAGTCAGGGCAAGGGCTGATCAACTCACCGTTTCTCATAGTGTCCATTTCACTTTAACAGGTTTCCCCTTTGGTGCTCGGTTAGTTGTCACTGATCAGGGAGAACATATGATATTTGTTCCTTTGGGACTGTCTTATTTCACTCAGCAGAATGTTTTCCAAATTCCTAACAGGGATTATTTTTCAGTTAAAATTTAAACACCTAAGAATAATTGTGTGTTAATTACAGAGTTCAACCAATAGTACTAGAACAAAAAAAATACTAAAATAGATAAAGTATTACATTGTACATCAAGTCAGGACAAGAACTGATCAAGTCATTGTTTCTCATAGTGTCCATTTCACTTCAACAGGTTTCCCCTTCAGTGCTCAGTTAGCTGTCGCCGATCAGGTAGAACATATATATTTGTCCCTTTGGGACTGGCTTAATTCACTCAGCATGATGTTTTGCAGATTTCTCCATCTTGTTGCAAATGACTGGGTTTCATTGTTTTTGACTGCTGTATAGCATTCTATAGAGTGCCTGTCCCATAATTTCTTTATCCAGTCTAGTGTTGATGGGCATTTGGGTTGGTTCCAGGTCTTAGCTATTGTGAATTGAGCTGCAATAAACATTAATGTGCAGACAACTTTTTTGTTTGCCAATTTAATTTCGTTTGGGTAAATTCCAAGGAGTGGGATGGCTGGGTTGTATGGTAGGGTTGTATTCAGGTTTCTGGGGAATCTCCAGACTGACTTCCACAGTGGCTTAACCAGTTTGCATTCACACCAATGGTGGGTTAGTGTCCCTTTTTCCCCACATCCTCGTTAGCATCTATTGTTGGTAGATTTCTAAATGTGAGCCATTCTCACCGGGGTGATTTGTGATAGTTACCTATGATTATTTTTATTTTAGTGGCATCAGTTGTAACATCTCCTTTTATGTATCCAATTTTATTAATTTCTTTTTTGATTAGATGGGACAACAGTTTGTTAATTTATTTTTTCAAAACCAGCTCTTCATTTCACCGTCCTTTCATATGATTTTTTGTTTCAATTTTATTTCTTTCCCTAATTGTTATTATTTCTTTCCTCCTTCTAATATTGGGTTTGGTTTGTTCCCGTCTTTCAAGGTACTTGAGATGCATTGATATTTGATATCTTTCAAATTTCTTGATGTAGGTGCTAATTGGTATAAACTTTCCTCTTATCCCTGCTTTTGCTATATCTCAAAAGTTTTGATGTGTTGTGTTGTGATCTTCATTTGCTGCAAGGAATTTTTTATTTACCTTTTGATTTCTTCTATTATTCACTGTTAATTGAGGGTGGTGTTGTTCACTCTCCATGTTTTTTTTTTATATTTTCTAGAGTTTCTTTTTGTTGTTAATTTCAAGCTTCATCCCAGAATGAAAAGATACATGGTATGATTTCAATTTTTTTCAACATTTGTTGAGAATTGTTCTTTGTACAGGCATATGGTCTACCCTAGAGAATGTTCCATGCACTGATGAAAACAATAAATACTTTGCAGCTGTGAGATGAAATGTTCTGTAAATACCCATTAGAGCAATTTGGTCTGTTGTGTAGATTAGCTGCTGTTTTTTGTCCGTGTTTTGCCTAGTTGATCTGTTCATTGATTAATGTGAGTTGTCCAAGTCAACCACCATCACTGATTTAGAGGATATGTCTTCCTTTAGATCTATTGACATTTGTTTTAAATATTTGTGTGTTCTACCATAGGGTGCATAAACATTTACTTGTCACATCTTCCTGTGGTGTCTTATTCATTACAGAATGAACTTCTTTTTTTTAGATTTATTTATTTATTTGTTTGAGAAGTAGAGTTACAAACAGAGAGAAAGAGACAGAGAGAAAGGTCTTCCATCTGCTAGTTCATTTTCCAAATGGCTGCAACAGCCAGAGCTGAACAGATTGAAAGCAAGGTGCCAGGGACTTCTTCTGGTCTCCCACATGAGCGCAGGGGCCCAAGAACCTGGACTGTGTTCCACTGCTTTCCAAGGCCATAGAAGAGAGCTGGATTAGAAGAAGAGCATCCAGGACATTAACCAGTGCACATATGGAATGCTTGCGCTACTGGAGGCTTAGAGTACTACACCACATTACCGGCCCCAAAAATGACCTTATTTGACTCTTAACAATTTTTGTGTTTAGTCTGTTTTGTCTGATAGTACAGCCACTCCTGCTCTTTTTTTAAATTTCCATTTGAATGGAAATATCTTTTTCCAGCCTCTCACTTTCAGTCTGTTTGTATCTTTTTTGGTGAGTTAGGTTTATTGTAGGCAGCATATAGATGGGTTTTGGTTTTTAATCTATTCAGCCAATCTGTATCTTTTAATTGGAGAGTGTAGTCCATTTAAATTCAATGTTATTATTGATAAGTAATGATTTGGTTGTGACATTTTTCTGTAAATATTCCAATTGTTTGTTTTGTATCTTCTTTTCACTATTTGGAGTTTTGCAGTCTTCACATTCTTTTATGATTATGGTTATCTTTCTGTGTGTAGTACATCCTCAAGTATCATTGGTAAGGATGATTGAGTGGTGACAAATTGTTTTACTTTTTTATGTTTTGGAAGATCTTTGTTTTACTTTTAATTTTTAAATGAGAGCTTTGCTGGATACAGTATTCTGGACTGACAGCTGTTTTTTTTTTCTTAAAGGACTTGGACTATACTTCTTCATTCTCTCCTAACCTGTAGGGTTTCTGGTGAAAAATATGATGTCAATCTAATTGGGGATTCTTTCAAGATAACCTGACATTTATCTCTTGCATATTTAAAATATTTGTTTTTCATTTTTCAAACTTTGAATATCATGTGGCCTGGTGAAGATATTCTCTGACCATGTCTATTTGGGGTTCTACATGCTTCTTCTACCTTGATGTTCACATCTTAGTCCAAATTGGGGACATTTTATGCTTTATTTCACTGCAAAAGTTTTCTAAGTCACTATGTTTTTGCACTCATTCAGAATGCCTAAGACATGTATACTTTGTTTTCTGAAGGTATCTCATAGATCCTGAACACTGTTTTCAGTTTTTCTAACTTTTTTCTGAGATATTCCAAAAGTTCTTACTTCCAACTCAGATATTCTTTATCCTGCTTCTTTAAGCCTGTTGGTTAGCCTTCCACTGTATTTTTATTTAACATATTAAAGACTTCATTTCTAATGTATCAGTTTGATTTTTATTTAATATTTCTATTTCCTGGCAGAATTTCTGATCCATGTCATTCACAGATTTCTTTAACTCATATAATTTCTTCTCTATGTTTTTCATAATCTTCCAATCATTCTTTTGAACTCCTTTTTGAGATTTCATCAGTCTTCTCATCTTCACACTCTAATATTGAAGTATTACTATGTTCCTTTTGTGGAGTCATATTGTCATCCTTGTTCATCTTTCTTATATTTCTATGCTTATTTTTATACATCTACAAAATCCCTTGTTGATATCACCTCTGAAGTCTTCATTCTTGGGAATGTTCCTCTAGGTGTCGTGGGATGCCTGCATCTTTATGAGATATCAAGAGGTGAATGCTGGGTGGGGCCAGGGAGCTCTGGCCACTGTTTGTGGGTTGTGTAAATATCCAGGGTAATACCCAAGTTATACGTGGTAGATATCCTCTATAATCAGTATGGGAAAGGGAATGACTGTCTTGGCTGGCATGACCCCAGTCTTTGGCTTTTCTATGTTAAGTTGAATCTCTCTGTGCCTGTGCCCCCACTCACTCAGTTGCATGAACTCACAAAGAATCTATGTGCTCCATTGCATGTATGGAGTCCTCTGTGATGTCCTTTCCCATTATGCAAAAAATTCTGAGTTTCTGGAGTCAGGTTCACTAATTGTCCAAAAACCTAGACACACCCCATGCCTTTATAGGTTTTCTGGCCTATCACAGAGTCTCAGAATTTCAATAATTATGGGATGCAGGGTTCCTGGGTTCACAGGCTGCAGGAGATTCACACTCTGCTCTTTGAGTTTCTCCATCCAGAGAGCTACCTCATCCCTGAATCTGTTGCTTTATTAGGAGAAAATGAGGAGAGAAACATAACAAGTGAGTATCCTGCTTCCCCCCCGCCAGGCCAAATCTCTAGCCCGGACTCCACTTACCTTATTCTGGGAAGATGGTGCTCCCCTTTTGGCAGCCAGGAACCTTGTGGGAAGAAAAGGGGGAAGCAACGCCCCTCCATTCACAGAGTTAAGTGGGCACCTTGCCCCCCACCAGCTCATCTACCCAGACTTGAGGTCAGTGGGGACTTTGGATTTCTGACAAAATCCACCAGAGGTACAGGGGCTGCCATAACCCTGGTGAGGGAAGGGGAAGAAGGTGATGTGCCCTCTACTCACAGAGTTAAGGGGCCCACCCTATACCCCACCAATTCATGCTCCTGGACTCAAAGTGGGGAGTGGGAGGCTGTCCCCAGATAAGATCAGCAGTGGAGCACAAGCTAATTCAGACTCCTTTCACCCTGCTATGGGAACATGGCCTCCCCACCAGCCACCAGCATCTGGAATAGCTGGTAGTGTCCCACGAACTGCTTTATGTCTGTACAATCTTTGTTGCTCCATGGAATCTCTCTTCTTTCTGTAGACTTTTCACTGAAAACTCTCCAACTAACTCCCAGGAACACAGATACTACCCTACTTTTCTAGTATCTGCCTGTGTTCAAAATCAGCATGGCTTTTTCCTATTCATCCATCTTGGAATTGGCCTAGCTATATCCAAATACAGATTACAAGGAGATTGGCTCTTTTATCTGAAAGTCTATAAGGAGATTGATTCTTCTATCTGAAAGTCGAAGTCTCAGAAGCGTTTAGAGAAAATATTCTTAAATATTAAGTGGCAAGAAATTGAAAAAAATACAGAATGCAAAAAAATGGTGGTAAATTTATGCATATATGAAGGCTTTCAAGAATTCTGATAGCTATTGACCACATGCATTCTGGAAATACATTCTAATTGTGTGCTACTGTACATCATTTTAGTTTTCTCAACCCACGGGTGGGTATCAACAACATGGAAACTGGTAAATGCTAGCATTTAAGTGGAGGTGAGTCCAGAGGCAGGGAGACTGGGAAGCAGGCTCCATCAGGAGAGATAATTAAGAGAACTGGCAATGTTTTACAGCAGGTCAAGCTGCCACCTGCAATGCCAGAATCCCATAGGAACACCAGTTCAAGTTCTGCCTGCTCCACTTCCGATCCAGTTTCTTGTTAATGTGCTTGGGGAAGTATCAGAAGATGGCCCAAGTACTTGGAGCCCTGCTACTTATGTGTTTCACTCAGATGAATTTTATGGCTCCTGGTTTTGGCCTGTCCCAGCCCTGGTTGTTTTAACCATTTGTGGAGTAAACCAGCAGATGAAAGATATCTCTGTCTTACTCTCTCTCTTTCTGTAACTCTTTCAAATAAATAAAAAAGACAGCAGATGGAAGATCTCTCTCTCCCTCTCTCTGCAACTATGACTCTTAAATAAATAAGTTTTTAAAGAAAGAGAGAGAGAATAAGTATGGAGAGAAAAGAAAACATTACTCTAGAAAAATCTAGGAAATATGTGCAAAAGAATTTGATTAGAAAAAAAATCAGTTCGAGAAAATGTTCTTTTTATTTTCCTAATTGCAGAAAGACAATAGAAGAGAAGTAGAATAGAATAGAACTTGTTGAGAAGTAAAAGCAGACAAAGTTTTTTATAGCAGAAGCTACTGTCGGTTAGCTTGGGTTGTCTTATTTATTTTTTTGAGCCCTCTTTTCATAAAATAAACATTTTAGGGACAGTCATTTGGCCTAGTGATTAAGACACAGGTGAAAGTAACCATATCCCACATAACAATGCCTGAGGTTTAAGGCTTAACTCTTCTTCTGATTCCCGTTTCATGCTTATGTACAACCGGGAAGCAGCATGTGACAGCTCAAACACTTGGGTCTTTGTCACCCATGTAGGGAATCCAAATTGAGTTCCCAGAAACTTACTTGAGCCTGATCCTCTTAGTAATTTGGGGAGCAGTGAGTGCAAACCCTCGCACTCTCTCTCTTTCTATCTTTCTTGCTCTCTCTCACATAACACAAAACTAAAATTAAAGACAAGAGTTAGCATTTTACTTCTTGGCACTTGGACTGGAACAAATTCTCAAAATCTCAATGTGATTGTTTTCTTCTCTAAAATCTGTTACTTCTCATTAATAGATAAACCCTCAAATGCTGCTTTTTAAAAAAAATCATGTCTTGTAGCTCTGTTTGCTAAAGTTAAAAAGCTGAAAATAAGTTCAACAAATAATTTTATACCTATTCTTTCAAATATGCTACATTAAGGACAATTATTTCATTTAGAATCAATCTTCAAGTTCTTGAACTGAGGGTGTCTATATTGCTTGGACACAGAAGTCTGATTTACCAAGTACTCACTATGTACTGAGCTCTTTCATAAAATAGCAATCACTGGGGAGATTGGAAACATTGCTGACTCCAGCCCTAACATGAGATATCACTGAGATGAAAAAGTTAATTTAGTTGCAAATATAGGTTAGCAGGAAAGACGGAAACGTTCTCATTTGTTGGAGAAGAAAATGCAACTCAAAGGGATAGTGTCCCTTTTCCCCCACATCCTCTTCAGCATCTGTTGTTGGTAGATTTCTGAATGTGAGCCATTCTAACCGGGGTGAGGCGAAACCTCATTGTGGTTTTGATTTGCATTTCCCTGATTGCTAGTGATCTTGAACATTTTTTCATGTGTCTGTTGACCATTTGGATTTCCTCTTCGGAATGATGTATGTTGAAGTCTTTGGCCCATCTCTTAAGTGGATTGTTTGTTTTGATGTTGTGGAGTTTCTTGATCTCTTTGTAGATTCTGGTTATCAACCCTTTATCTGTAGCATAGTTTGCAAATATTTTTTCCCATTCTGTCGGTTGCCTCTTCACTTTCCTGACTGTTTCTTTTGAAGTACAGAAACTTCTCAATTTGATGCAATCCCAAATGTTAATTTTGGTTTTGACTGCCTGTGCTCCTGGGGTCTTTTCCAAGAAGTCTTTGCCAGTACCTATATCTTGCAGGGTTCCTCCAATGCTCTCTAATAATTTGATGGTGTCGGACCGTAGATTTAAGTCTTTAATCCATGTTGAATGAATTTTTGTGTAAGGTGAAAGGTAGGGGTCTTGCTTCATGCTTCTGCACATGGAAATCCAATTTTCCCAGCACCATTTATTGAATAGACTATCCTTATTCCAGGGATTGGTTTTGGATCTTTGATCAAATATGAATTGGCTGTAGATGTTTGGATTGATTTCTGGTGTTTCTATTCTGTTCCATTGGTCTATCCATCTGTTTCTGTACCAGTACCATGCTGTTTTGATAACCACTGCCCTGTAGTATGTCCTGAAATCTGGTATTGTGATGCCTCCGGCTTTGTTTTTGTTGTACAAGATTGCTTTGGCTATTCAAAGTCTTCTGTGTCTCCATATGAATTTCAGCATAATTTTCTCCAGATCTGAGAAGAATGTCTTCGGGATCTTGATTGGTATTGCATTGAATGTATAAATTGTTTTTTGGAGAATGGACATTTTGATGATATTGATTCTTCCAATCCATGAGCATGGAAGATTTCTCCATTTTTTGGTATCCTCTTCTATTTCTTTCTTTAAGGTTTTGTAATTTTCATCGTAGAGATCTTTAACGTCCTTGGTTAAGTTTATTCCAAGGTATTTGATTGTTTTTGTAGCTATTGTGAATGGGATTGATCTTAGAAGTTCTTCCTCAGCTGTGGCATTGCCTGTGTATTCAACGGCTGTTGATTTTTGTGGATTGATTTTATATCCTGCTACTTTGCCAAACTCTTCGATGAGTTCCAGTAGTTTCTTAGTAGAGTTCTTTGGGTCCCCTAAATAAAGAATCATATCATTTGCAAAGAGGGATAGTTTGAGTTCTTCGTTCCCAATTTGTATCCCTTTAATTTCTTTTTCTTGCCTAATAGCCCTGGCTAAGACTTCCAAAACTATATTGAATAGCAGTGGTGAGAGTGGGCATCCCTGTCTGGTACCAGATCTCAGCGGAAATGCTTCCAACTTTTCCCCATTCAATAGGATGTTGGCCGTGGGTTTTTCATATATTGCTTTGATTGTATTGAGGAATGTTCCTTCCATACCCAGCTTGCTTAGAGTTTTCATCATGAAAGGGTGTTGTATTTTATCAAATGCTTTCTCTGCGTCTATTGAGAGAATCATATGGTTTTTCTTCTGCAGTCTGTTAATGTAGTGTATTACGTTGATTGTTTTGCGGACGTTGAACCATCCTTGCATACCTGGGATAAATGCCACTTGGTCTGGGTGGATGATCTTTCTGATGTGTTGTTGCATTCTATTGGCCAGAATTTTATTGAGGATTTTTGCATCTATGTTCATCAGGGATATTGGTCTGTAATTCTCTTTCAATGCTGCATCTTTTTCTGGCTTAGGAATTAAGGTGATGCTGGCTTCATAGAAAGAATTTGGGAGGATTCCCTCTTTTTTGATTGTTCTGAACAGTTTGAGAAGAATTGGAGTTAGTGCTTCTTTAAATGTCTGGTAGAATTTAGCAGTGAATCCATCTGGTCTTGGGCTTTTCTTTGTTGGGAGGGCCTTTATTACTGATTCAACTTCTGTCTCAGTTATGGGTCTGTTTAGATATTCTATGTCTTCCTGGCTCAATTTAGGTAGGTTGCATGTGTCCAGAAATCTTTCCATTACTGATAGATTTCCCTGTTTGCTGGCATACAAGTCCTTGTAGTAATTTCTGATGATTCTTTTTATTTCTGTGGTGTCTGTTGTTATGTTTCCTTTTTCATCTCTGATTTTAGTGATTTGGGCCTTTTTTCTTATTTTTTAGTTAGTTGCGCCAATGGGGTGTCTATTTTGTCATATATAATATATAATATATAATCTATATATAATATATTATAATGTATTATATATAGATTATATACAATATATATTATATATAATATTATATTATATATTATTATATAATATATATTAAAATATACAATATAAAAGATAAAATTATATATTATATATTTATAGATTATATATTATTATATATTTATATATTATATTACTATATAATGTAATATATTCTAGTATATATATTAATATATTATATATATCCTATAATACATAATATATAATATATAATACTATAATGTATAATTATATATATTATATATTATATAATATATATACTATATTATATATAGATTATATAGATTATATATTATATATAATATTATATCATATATTATTATATATACTATGTATATAATAATATATTATATATTATATCATATTATATATTATATATTATATAATATATATAATTATACATTATAATATTATATATTATATTATATATTATATATTATATGATATATAATATATAATATATATACTAGAATATATTACATTATATAGCAATATAATACATAAATATATAATATATAATCTATAAATATATAATAATATATATTTTCATATATTATATATTATATATTAATAATATATAAATAATATACAATATATATTACATAATATATAATACATAATATATATTAATATATAGTATTATATACATTTTATATATTATATATAATATTAATATATTATAATATAATATATATAACAAATATATATATTGTATATAATATATATATTCATATATAGTATACATATTTTATAAAATATATATAAGATAAAAATATATATAATAAACATATATTAATATACAATATATTAATATATTAATATATAGTATAATATTTGTTTTTTATGTATTATATTTAATATCATATATTATTATATATTATATATGTATATATCATGTATTATTATATATTATACTATATATTATATTATATTATTACATATAATATATAATATATTAAATATATATAATATAATATATATGGTCCTAAGTACACATAAAATATTTATTTATTTGCTTGTTTATACTTCTTAATACTATACTACTATATGATTTTTTTTGTTTATTCACTTATGGGTTGGGAAATCTGAGTTTTTTCTACCTTTTGGCTATCAGAAATAGTGATACTGTGCACACTTATGTACAAGTATTCATTTGAGTCCCTGTTTTCAGTTCTTGACTTCAAAATTCTTGTAGAGAAATTGAACTAAAAAACTAAAATTAAAAATATGAACTTTATTTCTTAATTTAAACTCTATCAAGAGCAAGACATTTTTATGAGATGATACCACCTAACTGATAGAATTAAAAAGGAGAGAACAATCTAACATGGGAAGCGGGATACACAACAATAGAATGAAGAACAATAACCATACAGTCATCTCAACAGATGTAGAGAAGGCGCTTGATAAGATTCAACACACTTCATGATAAAAAAAAAACCCACAAATTAGTTATAGGAGGAACATACCTCAAAATTATAAAGGCTACATTTGACAAACCAACAGCCAATATTGCATGAGCAAAAGCTGAATGCAATTACCCTCAGAACTGGAACAAGATGAGGATGTCCACTTTTGCCACTCTTACTCTAGCAAGAGCAGTTGGGGAGGAGAAAGAAGTAATGGAAAGCATAAAGTCAAATTATCCGTGTATGTAGATTATATATTTTTTTGTACATGGAGAAACCTAAACACTCCACCAAAAAAAAAAAAACCCTTATGAGAATTGATAAACCAATTCAGTACAGTTGCAGGTTACAAAATAAACATACAAAAAACAGCTGTTTTTTATAAGCTAATAATCAACTCACTGAAAGAGAAATCCCATTCACAATAGCCACCAAAAATCAAATCTTTATTAATAAATTTAACCAAAGAAATGAAAGATCTTTAAAATGGAAATTATTAAAAGTTGATGAAAGAAATTCTAAAGGGCAAAAAAAGGAAAGATAGTCCTTGCTCATGGATTGGAAAAATCAATATTATTAAAACCATTAAAATGTCTATACTCCTTAAAGAAATCTACAGATTAGTATAATTCCTAGCAAAATAGCAATGACATTCTTTGCAGAATTAGAAAAAGCAGTCCTAAAGTTCATATGGAATCACAAAAGACTCAGAATAGCCAAAGCAGTTCTGAGCAAGAAAAATCAAGCAAACATATCACAACATATGACTTGAAAGCATACTACAAAGCTATAGTAATTATAAAAGCATGGTACTGGCATAAAACTAATACAAAGATCAAAGGAACAGAATAGAAATCCAAGAAATCCACATACATAAAGCCAACTGTGGAAAACAGTGTAGACATTTCTTTAAAAACTATAAATAGACTTTCCACATGATTCAGCAATTTCACTAGTGGGTGTATACCAAAAGACATGAACACATTGTATCATAGATACCTGCACTGTCATGTTTATAGCAGCACTGT
Source organism: Lepus europaeus (assembly GCF_033115175.1). Lineage (NCBI taxonomy): Eukaryota > Metazoa > Chordata > Mammalia > Lagomorpha > Leporidae > Lepus > Lepus europaeus. The sequence goes on from NC_084832.1 coordinate 85,957,198, forward strand.
TTACAACAGCCAAAATTCAGAATCAACCAAGGTAGCTATCATCAAATGACTGGATAAAGAAAATATGTGTATATATATATATATATATATATATATACATATATATGTATATACACATTGGAATATTATTCAGCTATAAATAATTAAAATTTTACCACCTGCAGAAAAATGGATGCAACTGGAGGGCATCATGTTGAGTAAAATAAGCCAGACCCAGAAAGACAAATATCACATATTCTCCCTTATATGTAAGCACTAAAAAGTTTTCAAAAAAGAAATAAATTCCCGTGTGTATCAGTATTAATTCAAATATAGTTTTGTGAAACTTTGTTTTATACATTTTTGAAACCAAGGTAGGAATGTTACCTATTATAATTTTAATGATCTGTGATTACTTTAAAATTTATGTGGGTGAAATGGTCATTTTTCCATTCAATCATTGTTGTAGCCATTGTCTATATTCCCACTAAACTAAGGTCTTTTTGATTTTTACGTATTAAGCTTCTTTTTTGCTTTCTTTTCAAAAAGAAATTTAATGAGTAGAAATATAATTTAATGAATAGAAATAGGAACTTAATGAATTTCATAGATATAGACTTAAGAACACAGTGAGCTTCTTATTTGGTGAAGTATTAAGCCTTTTTACAGTAATGTAAATTAAAACTATGTTATCTCAAAAACTAAAAAAAGAAAGGAAGATGGAAAGGAGGTGGAGGGAAGGGGAGAAGGGTGGAAGGTCAGATAGAATATCATCATGTTCTTCAATTGTACCTACAAATTACTTTGAATCTGTTAAAAACAATTAAAAATAAAAAATTAAATAATTTGATAAAATATAAAACAAGCTGTAAGTTTTCTGCAGTATTATTACCCTCGTGAAGATATCCAAATGCTGAACTTCCTTCAGCAACTCATCTTTTTGTGTATCTTCATACATGTTACAATAGAAAAATACAAAACTTACGTTAATATCCAAATTTTTAAGTCAATTGATAGGAAATGACAATAAAAAGAAAATAAATATGTTTATATAAGTCATGAATTACAGAAAAAGTTTTGGTGTTCTATTTAAAAGTAGGGAAACTATAGTTAATGTTAATGTACTATATTTTTCTCTATTAAAATCAGAAAATAGGATTTTGGAAACTTTCATAACACAGATGTGTTAAATGCTTGAAAGGTTAAATATATTTACTCTGGTTGGATATTACACAATATGCACATAGAACCCAATAAATATGTACAATTATATATGTCTGTTGTAATTTAAAAATAAAAAATAAAAGATTATATATATGAATAATTTCAAGGAATTTATTTTTGTTATTATAAAGACCAGGATGTTCCAAGATCCGCAGTAGGATAGCTGGAGTGCTCAGAGTGCCAGTGGTGTAGTTCCAGTGCACATTGAACATCTGAGAAGCAGAAGGGCTGGTGTAGGTTCTAGTACATGCATACACATATAAATACGATCCTCACACTCAAGGGAGCATTGTGGGGAGTTGGCCAGGTGCTAGCAAGATATTTGGTGCATCTCCCAAAATATAAAATCCCTTCCTGTCATAACTCTGCTGAACTCTAATATAGGTGTTGTTTCTTTTTCTCCCTTTTTTGCCAAGGTACAAGAAACATTTCTCATTCAAAATTTAGAAATTTAAACAACATTGCTATTATCACTATGCTTTAACTGTAAAATTATATCAGTTCATAATTTACCAAGTAAAAGATTACTGAGTTCAAAAAATAGGTGGTGAGTTATGGAAATGACTTTTACCCAATGAAGTACAAGGAAAGTTTCAAAATCCAAAGCTTTCAAAAACCAGACCTCTGGTTTCTAAAAATAAGTTTACTCAGTCTTAAAGACTACTAACCAGCAATCTTTTTAAATTTAAATTTAAATTTTTAGGTATTTAAAAGAGATTCAATACAGTTCATGGATAGAATTCTAAGCCTACAGTGACACTCCATTCCTCAGCCCTTCTGTCCCTCTCGCCCCCTCTTTTCCTTCTACTCTCCCTCCATCTCCCTTTCCTTTTTCTTTTTTTAGTTTTTGAGATAACATTTTAAATTTACATTGCAGTAAAAAGGCTTAATACTTCACTGAATAAGTCATTTAAGAAGCAAAAAGCAAATATCCCTAGTTTAGTGGTAATATAGACAGCAGCTATAAACAATAATTGAATATATAGCAAATTTCAAAATAATCACAGATCATTAAAATTATAATAGCATAATATTCTTTTTTTTTTTTTGACAGGCAGAGTTAGACAGTGAGAGAGAGAAACAGAGAGAAAGGTTTTTCCTTTATGGGTTCATCTCCAAAATGGCAGATATGGCAGGCGTGCTGCACCGATCTGAAGCCAGGAGCCAGGTGCTTCTCCTGGTCTCTCATGCGGGTGCAGGGTCCAAGCACTTGGGCCATCCTCCACTGCCCTGGTGGGCCACAGCAGAGAGCTGGACTGGAAAAGGAGCAACCGGGACAGACCCGGTGCCCCAATCGGGACTGGAACCTGAAGTACTGGTGCCGCAGGTGGAGGATTAGCCTAGTGAGCCGCAGCACTGGCCATGTAACATTCTTAACCATTGGTTTGACAAAAGTACAAAACAAAGCTTTACAAAACCATATTTGCAGCAATATTGTTACACACAGACATTTCTTTTTTTCTTTCTTCTTTTGTTTGTTTTTTAAATGGTAGCTCCCACTTATAAAGGGGAACATGCAGTATTTGTCTTTTTTGTGTTTGACTTAGTTCATGCAACATGGTGTTCTCCAGTTGTGTCCATTTTTGCTGCAAATGATAGAATTTCACTTTTTAAATTGCTGGATAATATTCCATTGTGTATATATACTACATTTTCTTAATCCATTCATCTGATGATGGACATCATGGTTGATTCCAAATTTTAGCTACTGTAAATGGTGCTACTATAAATAGTGGTACAGGTATCTCTTTGATACATTGTTTTCATGTCTTTTGGGTATATACCCAGCAGTCAGATTTCTGGATTATATGACATATGATCCAAAATACCAAACCTTTTAACCCTATCTAGCTATAAACCTATCTAACTTAACCCTACTTAACCCTACCAAGTTTAACCCTATTTGACTATAAACTTTCCCACTGCTCTATCCCCACTCCCACCTACCCTCCCCTAGCAGCCTCTGGTATCCATACTATACTTTTAAATTCTATGAGAAAACCTACTTTTCAGACTCAATGTCAGTGAGATCATGTGATATTTGTCTTCCTATGCTTGGCTTATAGTACTTAACACAGTGATCTCCAGTTCCATCCATTTTGTTGAAAATGAGAGGATTTCAACCTATTTGTGGATGAGTAATAGTCCCTTGTCTTGACTGTTTAGGGACAGTTTTCTTCAAACTATTTGTTGAATACTTTAGTACAGAGTTAATTTTATGTGTGTGAAGTTAATTGAAAATAGGTCTTAGTGAAAAACAAGAATGGGAAGATGAGAGAGAGGAGGAAGAAGGGTGTCAGGGTGAGTATTATGGGAAGAATCACTGTTTCTGAAGTTGTATTTACAAATCTCATGAAATTTGTATACATTAAATAAAACTTTTTCTGGGAAAAAAGAGATACTATAAAGTATGCTACAATTCTGTTCCATTCATACGACTTTTTGAATTTTGATGTTAAATTTGACTTCTTCCAATATAGCCTGTCTTAACATTCTAATGAAATTTTTACAATTTTTAGTCTTTATAATAAATATATAAATGACTCACACACAAAGCTTATAATATTAAAGGATTTTGAATTTGTAAAGGTACTATTACCTGTGAGTTTTCTACTTTCTAATATTTCTTTTTACTTGTTAGCCTTTCTTCCTTTAGGCTTGAGGTACTCCTATTTTAGCATATCATGCAGCATTTATCATGTGGTGATAAATTCACTCAGCTTTTATTTGGCGATGTCATTATCTCTCCCTCATATGTGAAGAAAGGTTTTGATGTGTGCCATATACTTGGGTGGCACTTTTTCCTTCAGTGCTGGAAAAGTCTCATTCCATTCCCTTCTGGTCTCTGAGGTTCCTGTTGAGAAGTCTCAGTCAGGTGAATTGGGATTTTCTTTATTGGTTATTTGCTGTTTTTCTATTGCAGCTTAGAGAGTCTTAAACCTGTTTAACCCCAGACTGTTCACAACTTGTTCCCACACAGATCCCCCAAAGGTGTTTGACAAGTCCAGCACTCTGCCAGCAACACATACCAAAATTATCTCTGTCCTTGCCCCTGGAACACAGGTTCTGCTTATTGCTGGGAAAGTCTACAGCCTCAATATGTTACCACCATCCAGGGTTAGAGGCTGTCAGGTTTTAAAAGGTGATGTGTATTTGCAAGGTAGACTAGGCTCTGAGCTCTAAGCTGTGGTTCTAAACTTTCTCTCCTGGCCTCAGTGTGAGGCTAGAGCTTTGCTTTTTCCCAGCATTCAGGGTAGGGGTGTCAGAGGCCACTGTTCACTGACTATTCACTCCCAGATAGAAGTCAAGGGTTCAGAGCAGGAGGCCCAGTCTGATTTTCTTCACTGTGGGCCTGGCCCTCGGATTCAATTCATTTTATCTCTCTCAAGCCAGAGGCATCTTTCCAAACAAACATCCCAGGAGTTAGAAGAGAGGTGATATGGGCAATTCTTCTCTTCTTGCTTTCTTTCAATGAAACTTTTCTGATGATTATAAAAAGACAAGGGCCTGTGATTTCACACCTAGCTCTCGTGAAGGCAACTTGTTGTGTATGCACAGCTGTTTACATTGGCATCTCAGTGGGGAGTCTGTCGCTGGAGCCTCTTACTCAGTCAACATTATTCCCTGTGATCAGCCTAAGATATATATATATATATATATATATATATTAGCATATATATATATATATATACATAGTAGTTTAGTAACACAAATGATGGGGGGGAGGGAAAAAAGAAAGAAGGGGGAGAGATAGAGCTAGAGCGGAGGAGAGAGAGAGGGAGAGACAGAAAGAGAGGGAGGGAGAGACTTTCTTTTAATTAAAAAAGATGACCTCTTTTTTAATTAAAAAGGAGCTGGTGCTGTGGGATAACTGGTTACACTGTGGTCTACAGCACCAGCATCCCTAATGGGTGCTGGTTCAAGTTCTAACTACTCAAACAAAATCCAACTCCCTGTTAATGCACCTGAGAAAGCAGTGGAGAATGGCCCAAGTGCTTGGACCCCTGCACTCATGTGGGAGGCCTGGATGAAGCTCCTGGCTGCTGGCTTCAGCCTGGCCTAGCCCCAGCCTTTGTGGGCAGTTGGAGAGTGAACCAGTAGGTGGAAGACCCCTGTCTTCTCTCTCTCTTCTCTCTCACTTTCTCTGTGTGTGTATGTGGGTGGGTGGGTGGGTAGGTCTGTATGTCCCACTCTCTCTGTAACTCCGTCTTTCAAATTATTGAAGTAGGTCTTAAAAAAGATGACTTCTTCATAGAACTTATACTTAGAGCTACAATAACATTACCATAAAATACCAAATATAAAAAAAAGAAAAAAAAACCTAAGTGCTGTAAAGGATGTAGATCAAGTGAAACAGTCTGATGGATGAATGTAGATGGAAAGACCACATTGGAAAACTGCTTTGGAGGATCTACTGAGATGAACATACATTCAGAAATGTCACTCTGTGTACGTTACCTAATATAACGTGTTCAAGACTTATCCACACTGTTAATGTGCTTCAGAATAACACTCCTTTTAATACCTGAAAAGTGCTTTATTGTTTTGTTTGCATATTCACCTGTTGATGGACAACTGACTTGTTTCCAATTTTTGGCTGTTTTGCCTAAGATTCATGGGTGTGCCAGTCTTTCTGGCAACATAGGTTTTCATTTCTTGGGGGTGAGTACCTGGAGGTGCAACTGCCAGGTATAATGGAAACTTGAGGAGCAGCCAGAATGTTTTTATGACTTTGCCACTCTTATTTTTAAAGATCTCTTTATTTATTTGTGAGTCACAGTTATAGAGACACAGAGACAAATGCAGAGCCAGAGACAAGCAAGGGATCTTCCATCTGCTGGTTCACTCTCCAAATGGCTGCAGCAACTGGACAGGGCCAGCCAGGCAGAAGCCAGGAGCCACTTCAACTGGGTCTCCGAGGTGGATGGCTGGGGCCCAAACACGTTGGCCATCCTCAGTGCATTCCCAGGGAAAAACACTAGCAGGGAGCTGGCAGAGGAACAGGAGGCGGCTTGACCCCTAAGCCGTAAGGGCAGCCCCCAGCCCTGCCTTTCTTGACTGCTGGTTTCGTCAGTTGTTAACTGGGGTCTTCACAGTGCTTTTGACTTTCTGTCATTAGTAGGCTTTCTAAAGAGGTGGTCTGAGGAGTAACGGTGGTTGGCTTTCACCAAAAGCAGGCAACAGAGCGCCATTGTGACGCAAGTCTCGCGTGAAGGATACAAATCCAGGCCTCCTCGTTGCCCTGGAAACCTGACGTCATCACGGCGTCTGTGAGGACTGACTTTGTCACAGAGGCCCAAGCAGCCTGGTGAGAGGAGCAGAGTCCTGCCTTAGGGTCTGGGCGCAGCTGAGGGTCTGGGTGCCTGCGGAGACACAGACCCTCCCTGAGGTGCAGGAGGAGAGTGGGTCCCAGTTCTGAGTCGCCTCGTTGCTGCCCCGAGACTCCGTGCCCAGGTGTTGTGAGAGGAAGACAGAGGGAGGATCTTCCCGCCCCTGCCCGACTCCCCTCAGCCCCACCAGCGAGGGGGACGCCCTGCTCCGGAGTGTCCTGGAGCTCCTTTCCCTGTAGACACGCGTGGCAAGGTAAGAGGGTGACGAATCAGAGCCCAGCGTCCTGCTGTCCAAGGGGAGGAGAACGCTGCACCTTCAGTGGTCACATTTGGAATATGTCCTCTGAGGTTCACAAGATAATCTCAATGCACCATGATTTCCTGAGTGGGGAAGTTGATGAGCAGGTGAGATTTCATCCCACCAAGAGCTACATGCTTTGTTGCCGCCCTTGTTGCCGGTGTGAGAGATGTCCTCTTTGTGTGCAGTGAGCTGTCCGTGTGGAAATGTGATCTTAACTTGCAGTAAATAGGCACACATTTTACTGTCTATATTCATAGTGATCCGAGGCCCCCACGTATCTCTGACAGCTGTTGAAATACGCAGTTAGTGGAAAGGTATTCCTGGCAAGAGATTATGGATTATAATGTGACTTCTTTTCTGGTAACCATAGTTTTATCCGTTGTGTGAGTTTTATGCATTGATGAGTTGTATCCATCACTTATCCATTGATGAGTTTCTAAAACAATCACACTTTTCTGATGTACACATGAGGTATACTGTTTATAAGGATTTAGGATTACACACTATAATAATTATCTGTGTCATTTTCACCATGTTAATGATGTCCAGAAAGGTTCAGTATCTTAATTGGAGCCTGCTAAACATTTCTGTGCCTGTATTCCTATGCTCAGTTTTGTACCCAGAGTCTGCTCCCCTCACTGTGCCCTCTGCCCAGGAAACAAACGTTCTGAAAAGTAGATCAGGTTCCATTTACTATAATTTTATGCAAGCAGAATCAGAGAATTTGTACTTGAACTGAAAGCGTGTGGACTGGCTTGTCTTATTCCGTCTTTGTGTACTTGTTGAAAGTTATTTTATTAGGAGGAATAGATGAAGCAAGAGAGACATTATTTCTTTTGTTACATACATGCATTTTTCTCTATTGGATCAAAGCAGATTTTCAGTTCTACATTTTCGTTTATCTTGTACTGAAAGGGTTAAAAGCTTAAAAGTAAAGCCATAAAACTGAAACGGCAAAAATCCAAGTGTAGTCACGGTGATAAGAAACCAAATTATCTCTGTTTGAAACATGTGTCCCCACTTGCCTGTGAAACTGTCCCCATCCGCTAGAGAAATGGCCTTGTAAAACTGCTTTGTGTAACTGTCTCATGGGATAATGCTTGCAGGAGTCCGGAAAGAGCTACAATAAGTTCCTGTAACTTAGTGACCTTTGTATAAACTCACCCCCTCCCGTTTGTTGCACTGTATAAAAACCCTAGCCTTCTTTCACTCGAGGCTGCTCTGTTCCTGAGTGTTCAGACAGCCCCAGCATGCTGGAGAAAATAAACCCTTTGCTGATCGCATGAGAGTGTCTCTTGGAGTCGTTCCTTGGTGGTAGACGTTCTGCACCCTTACAGTACATGGCTATTTTTCTCGCATTGTGTCATGATGATTCATGTAAGCCTTTGAAAAGTGTCTGCGCAAACAAGTATGTTTGTATAGCTATTATTTTAATGATAGTTGTATTAAAATTGCCAATGGAGTCATCAGGAAACTAGGTGGCTGCTTACTATGAAGGAATATATTGGACACATGTCTGTTGACCTGAGGATCAATGCACCAAGTTTTGTCTTTGTGATTTGTGTGAGCATTCCATTGTCCATGTCATCAGTCTAAGATCAGGGACTTTGACAGAACTTTTGTATCTCTGCATTGTCTTGTGCTTCCTAGAGACTCAATGCATTTTTGTGTTTTTGAGATTCAACAGCTTTTTAAATAGTTTATTAGGATATTTGGGCCATGCCATGCAATCCACTTAATCAAGTAAATTGAAAGTATGTTATCAGAAAAATTAAAAGGAATAGGAAGGAAGGAGGAGGGAAGGAGGGAGGGAAGTATCCTTATGGGGGTAGCACTGTACATATGAACACCATGAAATCTGTTTTATTTCTTTAAAAATAAAATATTAAAGATTAAAATTAAGATTGTGTCACAAAAATTTTTTACACCAAAAATACTTAAATCTTAGTTCCATTTACCCATGAATTTGTAAAGGTTTATTTATTTACTTGAAAGGTAGAGTTATGGGGAGGCAGAGAGAGAAAGAGAGAGAGAGAGAGAGAGAAAGGTCTTCCATCTGCTGGTTCACTCCCCAGATGGCAAAAACAGCCAGAAGTGAGTGGATCCGAAGCCAGGAGCCAGGAGCCAGGAGCCAGGAGCCAGGAGCCAGGAACTTCCTCCAGGTGTCCCATGTGGGTGCAGGGGCCTAAATTCTTGGGCCATCTTCTACTGTTTTTGCAGGCCATTGCAGAGAGCTGGATTGGAAGAGGAGCAGCCAGGACTAGAATGGGTGCCCCTATGGGATGCCAGCACGGCAGGCCGAGGCTTAGCTCCCTATGCCACAGTGCTGGCCCCTAGTGAATTTGTTGAAGCTTCTTATATGTTTCCTGTATAGATATTATAATCAGACTTTCAAAATCATGATTGATAATTTATTTAAAAATACTAGACTCAGAATTCTGTAAAATGTGTTGTATATGACATCTTGATTTGTATTTACCAGTATTCCAGCTTAGAGAATTTGGAGGAAATTTTCCATAGTATGAGTAATGGTGTGTGCATGTGCATGCGTGTATGTATTTCCCCTCCTGAACACTTACTTTTCTTTCAGAAAACTTTATTTACTTCCAAGAACATGGAAGATTTTTCCATTTGTTGGTATCTTCTATTTCTTTCTTTAATGTTTTGTAATTCTCATCCTACAGATCTATGACATCCATGATTAAATGGATTCCAAGGTATTTGATTCATTTTGTAGCTATTCTAAATGGAATGGGTATTAGAAGTCCTTTCTCAACCATGGCATTTTCTTGTATACAGAGGCTATATTGATATCTGTGCATTGATTTTTTATCCTGCTACTTTAGCGCACTTTTCTATGAGTCCTGATAGTCTCTTGGTGGAGTTCCTTGGATCCCCTAATTAAAGACCACTGGTTTTGTCAGTTGTTAACTGGGGTCTACACCGTGCTTTTGACTTTCTGTCATTAGTACACTTTCTAAAGAGATGGTCTGAGGAGTCCCAGTGGTTGGCTTTCACCCAAAGGCAGGCAACAGAGCGCCATTGTGACGCAAGTCTCGCGTGAAGGATACAAATCCAGGCGTCATGGTGGCCAAAGAAACCTGACTTCATCGCGGCGTCTGTGACGACTGACTTTGCCACAGAGGCCCAAGCGGCCTGGTGAGAGGAGCAGAGTCCCGCCTTAGGGTCTGGGCGCAGCTGAGGGTCTGGGTGCCTGCGGAGACACAGACCCTCCCTGAGGTGCAGGAGGAGAGTGGGTCCCAGTTCTGAGTCGCCTCGTTGCTGCCCCGAGACTCCGTGCCCAGGTGTTGTGAGAGGAAGACAGAGGGAGGATCTTCCCGCCCCTGCCCGACTCCCCTCAGCCCCACCAGCGAGGGGGACGCCCTGCTCCGGAGTGTCCTGGAGCTCCTTTCCCTGTAGACACGCGTGGCAAGGTAAGAGGGTGACGAATCAGAGCCCAGCGTCCTGCTGTCCAAGGGGAGGAGAACGCTGCACCTTCAGTGGTCACATTTGGAATATGTCCTCTGAGGTTCACAAGATAATCTCAATGCACCATGATTTCCTGAGTGGGGAAGTTGATGAGCAGGTGAGATTTCATCCCACCAAGAGCTACATGCTTTGTTGCTGCCCTTGATGCCAGTCTGAGAATTCCTCTTTGTGTGCAGTGAGCTGTCCGGATGGAAATGTGACCTTTTTTTTTTTATTAAACTTTTATTTAATGAATATAAATTTCCAAAGTACAGCTTATGGGTTACAATGGCTTCCCCCTCCCAAAACTTCCCTCCCACCCACAACCCTCCCCTTTCCCGCTCCCTCTCCCCTTCCAATCACATCATGATTCATTTTCAATTCTCTTTATATACAAAAGATCAGTTTAGTATACATTAGGTAACGATTTCAACAGTTTGCCCCCATATAGCAACACAAAGTGAAAAAAAAAATACTGTTGGAATACTAGTTATAGCATTAAATAAGAGTGTACAGCACATTAAAGGCAGAGATCCTACATAATATTTTTTAAAAATTAATTAATTTTCTATGCCATTTCCAATTTAACACCAGGTTTTATTTTTTCATTTCCAATTCTCTTTATATACAGAAGATCGATTCAGTATATAATTAGTAAAGATCTCATCAGTTTGTACCCACGCAGAAACACAAAGTGTAAAAATACTGTTTCAGTACTAGTTATAGCATCACTGCACATTAGATAACACATTAAGGACAGATCCCACATGGGATGTAAGTACCCAGTGACTCCTGTTGCTGACTTAACAATTTGACACTCTTGTTCATGGAGTCAGTAATCTCCCTAGGCTCTAGTCATGAGTTGCCAGGGCTATGGAAGCCTTTAGGGTTCGCTGACTTTGATCTTATTCCGATAGGGTCACAGTCAAAGTGGAAGTTCTCTCCTCCCTTCAGAGAAAGGTACCTCCTTCTTTGATGGCCCCGTTCTTTCCACTGGGATCTCACTCGCAGAGATCTTTCATTTAGGTCTTCTTCTTTTTTTTCTTTTCCATGGTATCTTGGCTTTCCATGCCTACAATACTCTCATGGGCTCTTCAGCCAGGTTTGAATGCCTTAAGGGCTGATTCTGAGGCCAGAGTGTTGTTTAGGACATCTGCCATTCTATGAGTCTGCTGTGTATCCCACTTCCCATGCTGGATCTTTATCTCCCTTTTTGATTCTATCAGTTAGTATTAGCAGACATTTGTCTTGTTTGTGTGATCCCTTTGTTTCTTAGACCTATCCAGGCCATCGAATGTGAACTGAAATTGATCACTTGGACTAGTGAGATGGCATTGGTACATGCCACCTTGATGGGATTGTATTGGAATCCCCTGGCACATTTCTAACTCCATCATTTGGGGCAAGACTGATTGTGCATGTCCCAAACTGTGCATCTCCTCCCTCTCTTTTCCCACTCTGAAATTTAACAGGGATCACTTTTCAGTTAAAATTTAAACACCTAAGAATAATTGTGTGTTAATTACAGAGTTCAACCACTAGTACTAGAACAACAACAACAACAACAAATACTAAAAAGGATAAAGTATTACATTGTACATCTAGAGTCAGGACAAAAGCTGATCAGGTCATTGTTTCTTATAGTGTCCATTTCACTTCAACAGGTTTCCCCTTTGGTGTTCAGTTGTCGCCGATCAGGGAAAACAAATGATATTTGTCTCTTTGGGACTGGCTTAATTCACTCAGCATGATGCTTTCCAGATCCTTCCATCTTGTTGCAAATGACTGGGTTTCATTGTTCCTTACTGCTGTATAGTATTCTATGGAGTACATGTCCCATAATTTCTTTATCCAGTCTAGTGTTGATGGGCATTTGGGTTGTTTCCAGGTCTTAGCTATTGTGAATTGAGCTGCAATAAACATTAATGTGCAGATGGCTTTTTTATTAGCCAAATTAATTTCCTTTGGGTAAATTCCAAGGAGTGGGATGGCTGGGTTGTATGGTAGGGTTATGTTCAGGTTTCTGAGGAATCTCCAGACTGACTTCCATAGTGGCCTAACCAGTTTGCATTCCCACCAACAGTGGGTTAGTGTCCCTTTTTCCCCATATCCTCTCCAGCATCTATTGTTGGTAGATTTCTGGATGTGAGCCATTCTAAGCGGGGTGAGGTGAAACCTCATTGTGGTTTTGATTTGCATTTCTCTGATTGCTAGTGATCTTGAACATTTTTTCATGTGTCTGTTGGCCATTTGGATTTCCTCTTTTGAAAAATGACTATTGAGGTCCTTGGCCCATCTCTTCAGTGGGTTGTTTGATCTGTTGTTGTGGATTTTCTTGATTTCTTTGTAGATTCTGGTTATCAACCCTTTATCTGTAGTATAGTTTGCGAATATTTTTTCCCATTCTGTCGGTTGCCTCTTCACTTTCCTGACTGTTTCTTTTGAAGCACAGAAACTTCTCAATTTGATGCAATCCCAAATGTTAATTTTGGTTTTGACTGCCTGTGCTCCTGGGGTCTTTTCCAAGAAGTCTTTGCCTGTACCTATATCTTGCAGGGTTTCTCCAATGCTCTCTAATAATTTGATGGTTTCGGGTCATAGATTTAAGTCTTTAATCCACGTTGAGTGAATTTTTGTGTAAGGTGAAAGGTATGGGTCTTGCTTCAATCTTCTGCATGTGGAAATCCAATTCTCCCAGCACCATTTATTGAATAGGCTGTCCTTATTCCAGGAATTAGATTTGGATCTTTGGTCAAATATGAGTTGGCTGTAGATGTTTGGATTGATTTCTGGTGTTTCTATTCTGTTCCATTGGTCTATCCATCTGTTTCTGTACCAGTACCATGCTGTTTTGATAACCACTGCCCTGTAGTATGTCCTGAAATCTGGTATTGTGATGCCTCCGGCTTTGTTTTTGTTGTACAAGATTGCTTTGGCTATTCGAGGTCTTCTGTGTCTCCATATGAATTTCAGCGTCATTTTTTCCAGATATGAGAAGAATGTCTTCAGTATCTTGATTGGTATTGCATTGAATGTATAAATTGCTTTTGGGAGGATAGACATTTTGATGATATTGATTCTTCCAATCCATGGGCATGGAAGATTTCTCCATTTTTTGGTATCCTCTTCTATTTCTTTCTTTAAGGTTTTGTAATTTTCATCGTAGAGATCTTTAACGTCCTTGGTTAAGTTTATTCCAAGGTATTTGATTGTTTTTGTAGCTATTGTGAATGGGATTGATCTTAGAAGTTCTTCCTCAGCCGTGGCATTGCCTGTGTATACAAAGGCTGTTGATTTTTGTGGATTGATTTTATATCCTGCTACTTTGCCAAACTCTTCGATGAGTTCCAGTAGTTTCTTAGTAGAGTTCTTTAGGTCCCCTAAATAAAGAATCATATCATCTTCAAAGAGGGATAGTTTGAGTTCTTCCTTCCCAATTTGTATCCCTTTAATTTCTTTTTCTTGCCTAATAGCTGTGGCTAAAACTTCCAGAACTATATTGAATAGCAGTGGTGAGAGTGGGCATCCCTGTCTGGTACCAGATCTCAGCGGAAATGCTTCCAACTTTTCCCCATTCAATAGGATGTTGGCCGTGGGTTTTTCATATATTGCTTTGATTGTATTGAGGAATGTTCCTTCCATACCCAGCTTGCTTAGAGTTTTCATCATGAAAGGGTGTTGTATTTTATCAAATGCTTTCTCTGCGTCTATTGAGAGAATCATATGGTTTTTCTTCTGCAGCCTGTTAATGTAGTGTATTACGTTGATTGTTTTGCGGACGTTGAACCATCCTTGCATACCAGGGATAAATCCCACTTGGTGTGGGTGGATGATCTTTCTGATGTGTTGTTGCATTCTATTGGCCAGAATTTTATTGAGTATTTTTGCATCTATGTTCATCAGGGATATTGGTCTGTAATTCTCTTTCAATGCTGCATTTTTTTCTGGCTTAGGAATTAAGGTGATGCTTGCTTCATAGAAAGCGGTTTCACCTCACCCCTGTGAGAATGGCTCACATCCAGAAATCTACCAACAATAGATGCTGGAGAGGATGTGGGGAAAAAGGGACACTAACCCACTGCTTGTGGGAATGCAAACTGGTTAAGCCACTATGGAAGTCAGTCTGGAGATTCCTCAGAAACCTGAACATAACCCTACCATACAACCTAGCCATCCCACTCCTTGGAATTTACCCATAGGAAATTAATTTGGCAAATAAAAAAGCCATCTGCACATTAATATTTATTGCAGCTCAATTCACAATAGCTAAGACCTGGAACCATCATAAATGCCCATCAACAGTAGACTGGATAAAGAAATTATGGGACATGTACTCCATAGAATACTATACAGCAGTAAGAAACAACGAAACCCGGTCATTTGCAACAAGATGGAAGAATCTGGAAAACATCATGCTGGGTGAATTAAGCCAGTCCCAAAGAGACAAATTTCATTTGTTTTCCCTGATCGGCGACAACTGAGCACCAAAGGGGGAAACCTGTAGAAGTGAAATGGACACTATAAGAAAAAAAGATCTGATCAGCTCTTGTCCTGACTCTAGATGTACAATGTAATACTTTATCCTTTTTAATATTTGTTGTTGTTGTTGTTCTAATACTAGTGGTTGAACTCTGTATATAACACACAATTATTCTTAGGTGTTTAAATTTTAACTGAAAAGTGATCCCTGTTAAATTTCAGAGTGGAAAAAGAGAGGGAGGAGATGTACAATGTGGGACATGCTCAATTGGACTTGCCCCAAATGTTGGAGTTAGAAATGTGCCAGGGGATTCCAATACAATCCCATCAAGGTGGCATGGACCAATGCCATCTCACTAGTCCAAATGATCAATTTCAGTTCACAATTGATGGCTCTGATAGGTCTAAGAGTCAAAGGGATCACACAAACAAGACAAATGTCTGCTAATACTAACTGATAGAATTATAAAGGGAGAGAAGGATCCAACATGGGAAGCGGGATACACAGCAGACTCATAGAATGGCAGACGTCCTAAACAACACTCTGGCCTCAGAATCAGCCCTTAAGGCATTCGGATCTGGCTGAAGAGCCCATGAGAGTATTGTAGGCATGGAAAGCCAAGATACCATGGGAAAAAAGAAACCTAAATGACAGATCTCTGTGAGTGAGATCCCAGTGGAAAGAACGGGGCCATCAAAGGAGGAGGTACCTTTCTCTGAAGGGAGGAGAGAACTTCCACTTTGACTATGACCCTATCGGAATAAGATCAAAGTCAGCGAAACCTAAATGCTTCCATAGCCCTGGCAACTCATTTCTAGAGCCTAGGGAGATTACTGACGCCATGAACAGGAGTGTCAAATTGTTAAGTCAGCAGCAGGAGTCACTGTGTACTTACATCCCATGTGGGATCTGTCCTTAATGTGTTGTCTAATGTGCAGTGATGCTGTAACTAGTACTGAAACAGTATTTTTACACTTTGTGTTTCTGTGTGGGTACAAACTGATGAGGTCTTCACTAATTATATTCTGAGATGGAGGAATCTGGAAAACATCATGCTGAGTGAATTAAGCCAGTCCCAAAGAGACAAATTTCATTTATTTTCCCTGATCGGCAACAACTGAGCACCAAAGGGGAAACCTGTGGAAGTGAAATGGACACTATAAGAAACAATGACCTGATCAGCTCTTGTCCTGCCTCTAGATGTACAATGTAACACTTTATCCTTTTTAGTATTTGTTGTTGTTGTTGTAGTTGTTGTTCTAGTACCAGTGGTTGAACTCTGTAATTAACACACAATTATTCTTAGGTGTTTAAATTTTAACTGAAAAGTGATCCCTCTTAAACACTAGAGTGGGAATAAGAGAGGGAGGAGATGTACAATTTGGGACATGCACAATCTGACTTGCCGCAAATGATGGAGTTAGAAATGTGCCAGGGGTTTCCAATACAATCCCATCAAGATGGCATGGACCAATGCCATCTCACTAGTCCAAATGATCAATTTCAGTTCACAATTGATGGCTCTGATAGGTCTAAGAGTCAAAGGGATCACACAAACAAGACAAATGTCTGCTAATACTAACTGATAGAATCAAAAAGGGAGAGAAGGATCCAACATGGGAAGCGGGATACACAGCAGACTCATAGAATGGCAGACGTCCTAAACAACACTCTGGCCTCAGAATCAGCCCTTAAGGCATTCGGATCTGGCTGAAGAGCCCATGAGAGTATTGTAGGCATGGAAAGCCAAGATACCATGGAAAGGAAAAAAAAGAAGAAGAAGACCTAAATGACAGATCTCTGTGAGTGAGATCCCAGTGGAAAGAACGGGGCCATCAAAGAAGGAGGTACCTTTCTCTGAAGGGAGGAGAGAACTTCCACTTTGACTATGACCCTATCGGAATAAGATCAAAGTCAGTGAACCCTAAAGGCTTCCATAGCCCTGGCAACTCATGACTAGAGCCTAGGGAGATTACTGACGCCATGAACAGGAGTGTCAAATTGTTAAGTCAGCAGCAGGAGTCACTGTGTACTTACATCCCATGTGGGATCTGTCCTTAATGTGTTGTCTAATGTGCAGTGATGCTATAACTAGTACTGAAACAGTATTTTTACGCTTTGTGTTTCTGCGTGGGTACAAACTGATGTGATCTTTACTAATTATATACTGAATCGATCTTCTGTATATAAAGAGAATTGGAAATGAAAAAAAAAACCTGGTGTTAAATTGGAAACGGCATAGAAAATTAATTAATTTAAAAAAATATTATGTAGGATCTCTGTCTTTAATGTGCTGTACACTCTTATTTAATGCTATAACTAGTACTCCAACAGTATTTTTTTTTTCACTATGTGTTGCTATATGGCGGCAAACTGTTGAAATCGTTACCTAATATATACTAAACTGATCTTCTGTATATATAGAGGATTGAAAATGAATCATGATGTGATTGGAAGGGGAGAGGTAGCGGGAAAGGGGAGGGTTGTGGGTGGGAGGGAAGTTTTGGGAGGGGGAAGCCATTGTAACTCATAAGCTGTACTTTGGAAATTTATATTCATTAAATAAAAGTTTAATTAAAAAAACTAATTATATACTGAATCGATCTTCTATATATAAAGATAATTGGAAATGAAAAAAAAACCTTGTGTTAAATTGGAAATGGCATAGAAAATGAATTAATTTTAAAAAAATATTATATAGGATATCTGTCTTTAATGTGCTGTACACTGTTATTTAATTCTATAACTAGTACTCCAACGGTATTTTTTTCACTTTGTGTTGCTATATGGGGGCAAACTGTTGAAATCTTTATCTAATATATACTAAACTGATCTTCTGTATATAAAGAGAATTGAAAATGAAAAAAAAATATGATGTGAAAATATTGAACTTTGATGACGATAAAAACCAAAGCACACAGGTGAGTTTGTTTCTATCTTTTTTACTTCTGACATATATTTAATTCAAAGAACAGGGATGCTAGTTAAGGAGTAATCATAACATAAGTACTTTTAATTTTAATGTTTATTTCATACATTTTAATATAACATATATATTTACATGCAGCTTCTTTTTTTAAGAAACATTTTACTTAATTTATAAAACCTTAACGTATTTCATATATACACATTTAGAAACACGTTTTTTCCCACCACACCCTCCTTTCCACCTGCACTCTTTTCCTTCTTGTGCTCCCTCTCATATTTCCATTCTTATATTATACAAAGATCTGTTTCATTTAACATTATACTCATAAGATTAAACCTATATTAAGAGTTCAACACATAGTATAGAAATTTTTTTTTTAAATCTGCTCTCCAATAGTCAAAACAAGAGCTGTTCAAAAACATTGTATCTCAAAGTGTCAATATCATTTCTTTACGTGACCTTTTAGGTACTCTGTTAACACAGATTTGGAGAACATACGATATTTGTCTTTTTGGGAATGGCTTATTCCACAAAGTATAATGGTTTTCACTTGCCTCAATTTTCCTGCAAATGGCAATTTCATTCATTTTTTTAACCACTGTGCAGTATTCCATGGTGCAAATATGTCATAACTTCTTTATCCTGTTTTCTGTTGATGGCCAGCTGGGTTGATGCCGTATCTTAGCTATTGTGAATTGAGCAACAATAAACCTGGGGATATAGGTACCTCTTTCATATGAGGGTTTCAACTCCCTTGGGTAATTTCCCAGGAGTAGGATGGTTTGAGTCATATGGTAGGTGTATATTCAGATTTCTGTCTTCTACAGTGGCAGCACCAATTTATATTCCCACCTAATAGATTTAGGGTACCTTTTTATTCACATCTTCACCAGTATTTGTTGTTTGTTGATTTCTGCATGAAAGTCATTCTAACTGGGGTGAAGTTAAACATCATTGTGGTTTTTAATTTGCATTTCCCTGATGGCTAATGATCCAGACCATTTTTTTGTGTCTGTTGGCCATTGGCATTTACTCTTTTTTTTTTATTAAACTTTTATTTAATGAATATAAATTTCCAAAGTACAGCTTATGGGTTACAATGGCTTCCCCCTTCCAAAATTTCCCTCCCACCCACAACCCTCCCCTTTCCCGCTCCCTCTCCCCTTCCAATCACATCATGATTCATTTTCAATTCTCTTTATATACAGAAGATCAGTTTAGTATATATTAGGTAACGATTTCAACAGTTTGCCCCCATATAGGCATTTACTCTTTTGAAAAATGTCCTTTGCCCATTTTGTAACTCAACTGTTTCTATTATTGTGAGTTTCTTGAGCTCTTTATAAATCTGGATATTAATCCACTATCAGTTGCTATCATGTTTTGTAAATAATTTTTCTCATTCTGTCAGTTCCCACTTTACATTGCTGAGTGTTCAGTGGAGACCTTCTTAGCTTGATGTAATCTCCATGGACACTGTCCTTGATCCAGGGATTATTTTAACTCTTTTGTCAAAGATAAATTGGTTGCAGGGCAAGCACTGTGGCATAGCGGGTAAAGCCACCACCTGTAGTGGTGGCATCCCCTATGGGCTCTGGTTTGCATCCCAGCTGCCCATCTCTGACCCAACTCCTTGCTAATGTGCCTGGGAAAGCAGCAGAAGATGACTCAAGTCCTTGGGCCCCTGCAAGCAACATAGGTGATCTGGAAGAAGCTCCAGGATCCTGGCTTCGTGGGGCCATTTTTGGAGTGATCGAGTATATGGAAGACCTCTCTCTTTCTCTGTGCCTCTGCCTCTCCTAAACTGCCTTTCAAATAAAGAAATAACTATTTTAAAAAAGATAAGTTGATTAAAGATTCAATGATTGATTTCTGAAGATTCTATTCTGTTCCTTTGAAAAAAAAATATATATATGGCTTTTTGCCCATACCATGCTGTTTTGTTTATAACTTCCCTGTAGAATGTATTGACATCAAATATTGTGATGCTTTTGTTTTTATTTTATAAGATCGATAGTTATTCAGAGTATCTTATATTTCTATATGAATTTTAGCATCATTTTTTTTAGATCTGAGAAGAATGTCATTGGTAATTATATCAGGATCACACTGGATCTGTAAATTGCTTTGGGTTGTATGGACTTTTGATGATATTGATTCTTCCAATCCATGAACATGGAAGATTTTTCTATTTTTTAAAAAAAATTAAAGATTTATTTATTTTACTTGAAAGTCATAGTTAAACAGAGAGAGAAGGAGAGGCAGAGAAGAGAGATAGACAGACAGAGAGAGGGAGGGAGAGAGAGAGAGAGAGAGAGAGAGAGAGAGAGGTCTTCCATCTGCTGGTTCACTCCCCAAATGGCCACAATGCCCAGAGCTGTGACAATCTGAAGCCAGGAACCAGGAGCTTCTTCTGGGTCTCCCACGTGGGTGCAGGAGCCCAAGGGCTTGACCATCTTTTACTTCTTTCCTAGGCCATGGCAGAGAGCTGGATAGGAAGTGGAGTAACCAGGACTCGAACCAGCACCATATGTGAAGCCAGCACGGCAGGCAGTGGCTTTACCCATTACACCACAGCACAAGCCCCAATTTTTCTATTTTAATGTCTTGATTTCTTTCTTCCATGCTTTGTAATTTTCATTGTAGAGAACTTTAGCATCCTTATTTCTTCCAAGGCATTTAAGTCATTTTTAGCTATTGTAAATGAGATTAATCTTAAAAGTTCTTGCTCAGTCATGGAATTGGATGTCTTTATAAATGCCATTGATTTTTTTATTTTTTTTTATTTTTTTAAAACTTTTATTTAATGAATATAAATTTCCAGTGTACAGCTTATGGGTTACAATGGCTTCCCCCTCCCATAACTTCCCTCCCACCCGCAACCCTCCCCTCTCCCGCTCCCTCTCCCCTTCTATTTGCATCAAGATTCATTTTCAACTCTCTTTATATACAGAAGATCAATTTAGTATAAAGATTTCAACAGTTTGCACCCACATAGAAACACAAAGTGAAACATACTGTTTGAGTACTAGTTATAGCATTAAATCAAAATGTACAGCACATTAAGGACAGAGATCCCACATGAGGAGCAAGTGCACAGTGGCTCCTATTGTTGACCCAACAAATTGACACTCTAGTTTATGGCCACAGTAACCACCCTAGGCTGTCGTCATGAGTTGCCAAGGCTATGGAAGCCTTCCAAGTTCCCCGACTCTGATCATATTTAGACAAGGTCATAAAAGACAGGCTGAGGATAGTAACCAATGATCCTAAGAGTGGGATTAACCAGGTTTGAACAATTATACAGCATTAAGTGGGGAAGAGGACCATCAGTACACACAGGTTGGGAGTAGAGCCATTGGTGGTAGAGTAGAGGTTATGATTACAAAGGAATGAGGCCCAAGTACGCTAGACAGGGTCTAGAAAAAAGGACAGAGTCATTATTAGAGGAGCTGAGAAAGGTGCTGTCTAAGCTACAATTAATTTTTCTGATTGAGAGGCAAATAGAACCTGATAGAAGGGGCTTGATAATAATCTGGTGGGATTTAGGCCTTGTAAGTTAAGAGGCCCAGACCTATCTATCTCTTCACATGGGGTATATCCTAAGGGAGGTGTGACCCTCCTAGGGGAAGGCACTCTGTTGACTTTCATTACTTGACTGGCCTGGGAGGAGAGCTGGCCAGGTAAAGGCAGGTGGCATCTCTAACAAGAAATTTACAGTTCTGCCT
Organism: Lepus europaeus; assembly: GCF_033115175.1. NCBI lineage: Eukaryota > Metazoa > Chordata > Mammalia > Lagomorpha > Leporidae > Lepus > Lepus europaeus. The sequence continues at coordinate 85,978,637 of NC_084832.1, forward strand.
GCAATGTTGCTGACCCTACTTGGCCATACCCTCAGCTGCAGTGGTCACCTTGGAAGTTGGGCTGAGTGAAGGGCTTTTCAGCTTAGAGCCAATAAGATCTGTGGCTCTGACCTGGGCATCCTTCGACTCCAGGGCAGGTCCATTTCCAGTGATCCAACTCTTGGCAGAGCTGCCAGGGCTCTTCACAAGCTAACTTCTGCTGAAGCCCAGGCTTACCACATTGAAAGCCACTGCAGTGGACTGGCCTGTTGGGTCTCCTTGAGGGCAGATCACTGTACAGATCAGCCATTAATAGGCCTGCCACCCATTGCTTCTGATGCCGAGCTTTCTTTTCCTCCTGGTTTGTGTTAAAGCAGACCAGAGGATGCAAGTCAAGGGAGTGCCCATCTCTAATCTTTGGTGGCCTGAACTACAAGTCTATAGTCACAGGCATGTTCTGTAGTAGTTTTTCTAAGGTAGACAATGCCCATGAGGAAAATTATATTCTCACTTTAAAACTTTCTTTCCCTTTGGTCTGAAAGGGAGGTTTTTTCTACTTACTGTATACTTGGCTGATGGCGAAGTGAATCTAGCTATGAGATTATTATTTAAGTTCTTATTTTGGCTATGCTATTGCAGAAAAATGTTAGCCATCTCTTTTATAAGGTCTAAAGATTAAATTGTGCATCCTACAGATTCCTTCATAATAGAATGAGTTTCCTACCTTGAAGAGAATACAGAAATAAAAGAACAAGTTGGGCTTAGAATAGAGAAATGAGGGAGCAAGTCCTAGATCGCTTGCTGACAATAGCAATATCACATGAATACTTAGCAAACTGTTTCAACCATTAGATAACAACTTAAGAAAACATTAACCAGAAAGTCCAATGCCTTCTATAAATTTTCAGAATCATGTATTTGAAAATACCTCTTAAATATCTAACATGGTGTAGTTTGTTTAGCCAGTAAACTTAAGCAAAACCATATAAAATGTTTTTAGTTTCTTTATACCAACAAGTTTAAAATATATGATACACAGATTCAGGTCCCACAAATTAAAATGTATCTTTGATTGATTTTAGCAGCTTAAATTTATGGACAATCTTATCTATAAGCCATTTAAAATAAAACTCTTAATAAAATTTCCCCATGTGGACATACAATATGTACACACATATAACATAGCATAGTAGACGAATATAGCAATTTTAATAATAGCTTTTAAAATCTTTAACTCTTTTTGTAGATTGCCAATTGATTTGAATTGCTTTTTGTTTTTAGTAACCTCAGTTAACCATACTTTCTCTCAGTTGGTACTGTTAATACATTATTGGTTTCATCTGTTTACAGAGCCATCCCAAAGTACTGAATACAATAGAAGTGGCTGGAAAAAGTCCATAGGAACCTATAGGAGGACAGCTAAACACAGAACCTACAACGCTTTAGTTTTATGAGCAGCAAATCATATAGAACTGTGGATGACAAAAGACTTTAAGTCGCCATGTTTAAACTTATAAACTCATCAACCAACAAGAGGCACTTGCTTACTTCACAGTATTTTTTTTTTAATTTTTTTTTAATTTTTTTTGACAGGCAGAGTGGACAGCAAGAGAGAGAGACAGAGAGAAAGGTCGTCCTTTTGCCGTTGGTTCACCCTCCAGTGGCCGCCGTGGTAGGTGTGCTGCAGCCGGCGCACCGCGCTGATCCAATGGCAGGAGCCAGGTGCTTCTCCTGGTCTCCCATGGGGTGCAGGACCCAAGCACTTGGGCCATCCTCCACTGCACTCCCTGGCCACAGCAGAGAGCTGGCCTGGAAGAGGGGCAACCGGGACAGGATCGGTGCCCCGACCGGGACTAGAACCCGGTGTGCCGGCGCCGCAAGGTGGAGGATTAGCCTATTGAGCCGCGGCGCTGGCCACTTCACAGTATTTTACACCCGTAGGATTTTACAAGTATTGAACCCTTTAGGCCTCTGGGACTTTCTCATTAAGATAACTATCATGTCTAGTAACACAAGATCATTAGACTTTTTAATTCTCAAACATTTGTATTAATAGCATTTTCCATTATAGAAACTTAAAGTTTGGTACCACATCACATCTTGACAGTCCTTCTAATATAATCCAAATAGACTGATTAGTTGGTGTCTCTATAAGATGAGAGACATAGGTCCTTCGATTTTTTCAGTTGGGCCCAAACTGGAAAAACCAAAGTCCAGGATTTACTGGAAATTTTAGAGGCCAGATTGTTTGAAACTTTGATTTTTTGAATGCCTGTCAAGAATGCCAAGAAGGCTCAAAATCCAAAATCTCTGGTTGAATAAGAATTCTTAAAATCATGACATAACATAGACCAAATTTGATCATTGTTACAAGGTGATTATTCAAATTTTTGAAAAAAGCACATATTTAAATAACCCATAGCTCTTAATAAAAATTCAGTTGTTTTTGAAGAATTAGAATTTAACAGACATCAAGAGAACATAATAGATTAGTTTAACACATTGCTTTAACAGAGCATCAGAGTTTAATTTTATGTCAAAGAGAAATTGAGCTTCCTGTGATCTTTTGCTGTGAGGTTTCCTTCCTTTACCTTCTTTCATGTTGGTGACCATGTTTCTGTGTTTCTGTGTGTAACACATCTTTAAGCATCTTTTGCAGGGCAGGATGAGTGGCGACAAATTCTTTCAGTTTCTGTTTGCTATGAAAAGTCTTAATTTCAGCTTCATTCACAAATGAGAGCTTTGCAGGATATAATATTCTGGGCTGGCATTTTTTCTCTCTTAGTACCTGGGCTATGTGTTGCCATTCCCTTCTAGCTTGTAGGGTTTCTGATGAGAAGTCTGCTGTGATTCTAATTGGAGATCCACTGACAGTAATCTGACGTTTCTCTCTTGCACATTTTAGGATCTTTTCTTTATGTTTCACTGTGGTGAGTTTGATTACAACATGTCGTGGTGAGGATCTCTTTTGGTCATGTTTATTAGGGGTTCTATAAGCTTCCTGTACTAAGATACCTCTGTCCTTCTCCAAACCTGGGAAATTTTCTGCTAGTATGTCACTAAAAAGGCCTTCTAATCCTTTCTCCCTCTCCATGCCTTCAGGAACTCCTAGAACCCGAATGTTAGGTTTTTTAATAGTATCCTGTAGATTCCCGACAATATTTTTTAGATTTCTAATTTCTTCTTCTTTTCTTTGGTTTGCCTGTTTCCTTTCCTGTTCTCTGTCTTCTAAGTCTGATATTCTCTCTTCTGCTTCACCCATTCTGTTTTTAAGGCTCTCTAATGTGTTTGTCATTTGATCTATTGAATTCTTCATTTCATTATGATTTCTCATCACTATCACAGTTTCTTGTTCTACTAGTTGTTTCATTTCATTTTGATTCCTCCTTAATATTTCACTTTCACGAGAGAGGTTTTCTATCTTGTCCATTAAGGATTTCTGTAGTTCAAGAATTTGTTTTTGAGAACTTCTTAATGTTCTTATCAATTTTTTGAGATCCGCTTCTTGCATTTCTTCGATCTCATCATCTTCATAATCTTGAATTGGGGTGTCTTTTTCATTTGGGGGCGTCATAGTGTCTTCCTTGTTCTTGTTAGCTTGGTTTTTGCGTTTGTTGTTTGGCATGTTGGAGATATTTGGTTTCTTCACTGTGGTGTTTTTTCTTGTTACACTATGGCTCTATATTAAGTGGACTGTCTGCTTTTGGTGGAGCCTTAGAGGCTTGACATGAGTGTGGACTGAGAGCTGTGTTTGGTTCCTCAGCGTTGAGGGTGTGTCAAAGATGACACTCCCAGGTTAGGTGTGGTAAATCTCTCTTTCTTTTTTTCTTTCTGTTTTTTTTTTATTCAAAAAGGAAGTAAATCCACACAGCTGAACGTAATTGGAGGTAGTTAGCAGGCGAATGATATACCCACAGGAGCCAGAGATGGGAAGCTCTTTCCCAAGGACCACACAGGGAATCTCTGCTGCCCTCAGTGTGGGCTCCAATTCTCCTGCAGTCTCCCACTGGGTTGCCAAGTTAGATCCCAATCTCCTGTTATTTCACCCCTCACCCCAGAGTCAGGTTTTTCTGCTAGGCTCAGGGCTGGTGCAGACCAGAGGTCGCCCTGCTTATGACGTATGTCCAAAATGGCGCCTGCTCTTCTCTTTGTCTTGCTCGCCTTTGAGGGATGAGCGGAGAGAGAGAAACTCGTGTCCGTATTGGTCACTTTTTTTTTTCCCTCTCTCTCTTCTAGTTAGCCTGGTGAACTTTTCCCCACGGAGTTTCAAGCCTCGTTCCCTCTAGTCTCCTCTTTCTGCTTGCCCGCCGATGTCTTGGCTATTGAGGTTCGGCTCACCTCGCGTTCCAGCGCTGGTGTGTTGAGTCTGCCGCTGGTGTCCCGAACTTGGGCTCCCACGCTCTCCATGCAGGTCCACTGTGAATCACTAGTTCTGTTTCTTCCCCTACTCTTCCTTGACCCTGCAGTATCTCCACTTTTATTTACCTGTGTCTTGCCGAACTATAAATATGCTCCCTTCCTATTCCGCAATCTTGCCACTCTTGCCATTGATTTTTGTGTATTACTTTTGTACCTTGTCACTTTACCAAACTCTTTTAAGAGATCCAATAGTCTATCAGTGGAGTCTTTTGGATTGCCTGCATATAGAATCATGTCATCTGAAAACAGGTAAGTTTGAATTCCTCCTTTCCAGTCTGTATCCCTTTTATTTCTTTTTCTTGCCTAATGGCCCTGTCCAAAACTTCCAGGAGTATTTGAAAAGAAGTGGTGAGAGTGGGTATCCTTGTCTGGTTTCAGATGAAATGCTAGAAGCATTTCCCCATTCTATAATGTATGGCTGTGGGTTTGCCACACATTGCCTTAATTGTGCCAAGAAATGTCCCTTCTATACCTAATTTGCTTAAAGTTTTCATCATGAAATAATGTTTCATTTTATCAGATGCTTTCTCTGCCATCTACTGAAATATTCATAAGGTTTTGTTCTTTTTAATGTTATGTATCACATTCATTGATTTGCAAATTTGTACCATCTTTGCATACAAGGGATTAATTCCACTTGGTCTGGGTGAATGATCTTTCTGATGTGTTGCTGGATTCTATAGGATAGTATTTTTTTTGTATTCTTTTTTTAATTAAACTTTTATTTAATGAATATAAATTTCCAAAGTACAGCTTATGGATTACAATGGCTTCCCCCTCCCAAAACTTTCCTCCCACCCACAACCCTCCCCTTTCCCGCTCCCTATCCCCTTCCAATCACATCATGATTCATTTTCAATTCTCTTTATATACAAAAGATCAGTTTAGTATATATTAGGTAACGATTTCAACAGTTTGCCCCCATATAGCAGCACAAAGTGAAAAAAAAATACTGTTGGAGTACTAGTTATAGCATTAAATAAGAGTGTACAGCACATTAAAGACAGAGATCCTACATAATATTTTTTTAAAAATTAATTAATTTTCTATGCCATTTCCAATTTAACACCAGGGTTTTTTTTTTTCCATTTCCAATTATCTTTATATACAGAAGATCGATTCAGTATATAATTAGTAATGATCTCATCAGTTTGTACCCACGCAGAAACACAAAGTGTAAAAATACTGTTTCAGTACTAGTTATAGCATCACTGCACATTAGACAACACATTAAGGACAGATCCCACATGGGATGTAAGCACACAGTGACTCCTGCTGCTGACTTAACAATTTGACACTCCTGTTCATGGCGTCAGTAATCTCCCTAGGCTCTAGAAATGAGTTGCCAGGGCTATGGAAGCCTTTAGAGTTCGCTGACTTTGATCTTATTCCGATAGGGTCACAGTCAAAGTGGAAGTTCTCTCCTCCCTTCGGAGAAAGGTACCTCCTACCTTGATGGCCCCGTTCTTTCCACTGGGATCTCACTCACAGAGATCTTTCATTTAGGTCTTCTTCTTTTTTCCTTTTCCATGGTATCTTGGCTTTCCATGCCTACAATACTCTCATGGGCTCTTCAGCCAGATTATAGGATAGTATTTTGTTGAGGATTTTTGTGTCTATGTTCACCAGGGAAATTGATCTATAGCTCTCTTCCTCTGTTGTATCTTTTCCTGGTTTAGAAATTAGAGTGATGCAGACTTCATAGAAGGAGTTTGGGAGGATTTCCTCCCTTTCAATTGTTCTGAATCATGTGAGAAGAATTGGAATTAGTTCTCTAAATGTCTGGTAGAATTCAGCAGTGAAGCTGTCCAATTCGTGGATTTTCTTTATTACTACCTCAGTCAATCTTAATTATTGGTCTGTTTAAGTTCTCTCTGTCTTCATGGATCAATTTTTTAGGATGTATGTGTCCAGGAATCTATGTATTTCTTCTAGGTTTACTGATTGTTGGAATACTACTCTTTGTAGTATTTCCTGCTGTTTAGTTTAGTTTTCTCTTCACGATATTCTCTGAGCTCCTTTTCTTAGAGTAGGGTTTGCTATATGATCACTAAAAACCTGATAATAGATCATTTTGGCTAAGTTCAAATGTAAAAATTAATAATGGGAATTTGAGTGGAAAAGGGTTGGAATGTGGGCAGGAGGTAGTGGAAGCCCCACTTTGTTCCTAAATCTGTATATATGGAATATGAAACTAGTATAAATTAAATAAAATTAAAAATATACCTTCAACAGTATCATTTATGTCAGATTTCTGAACTATGCCATTTCTCTTCTCTCTGAAAATTGTTTTGTTATCTATCATAAGACAAGTCTTCAGACAAATTGCTTAAATTTTTCTTTTTCTGAGAAACTCATTTCTTCTGCATTTTTTGAGGGATATTATTTCACTGGATAAAGAATTCCAAAAATGGTGGCTTATTTCATCTTTATTTCTCCTTTACCTTAAAAAATTTTGTGTTAGCTTTCCCATTTTCTTTCTTTTTTGAATAAAGATTTATTTGAAAGTCAGAGTTACGTAGAAGGAGAGGTAGAGGCAGAAATTTTAGAGAGAGACTGAAGAGAGAAAGATATCTTCCATCTGCTGCTTCACTCCAAAAATGATTCATTGGCAGGGTCTGGGCCAGGTGGAAGCCAGGAGCCAAAAGCTTCATTTGCGACTCCCACGTGGATGTAGGGTCCCAAGGACTTGGGCCATCTTCTAGCATTTCACAGATGCATTAGCAGGGAGCTTGATTGGAAATGGAGCAGCTGGGAATGGAACTCGCACCCATAGAGAATACTGGCACTACAGGCAGCAGCTTTACTCACGATCCCACAGCCTGGAACCACCTCTCCTTCCCTTTTTAAGGATAATTTCATGGGACACAAAGTTCATTGTTGGAATTTTTTTCTCTGTTATCATGAATAAAGGTTCTCTTCTACTCTATACCATCTTTTATAGCTTTTAAGGAGAAATCAGATAAAACTTTCATATTTCCACTTCTGTAAGATTGTTTCAGTTTTGAATTCTTTCAAGATATTTTTGTTTTCTTTAATTTTCTGAATTTTGAATATGGTGCTTGATATTAACTTGCAGAAATTCTCCCTCATTATGACCTCAAATATTGTTCTTGTTACCTTCATTCTTCTCCAGCTATTACCTGTAAGAATGTTATACTTATTGTAATTGTCCTGTAGTTCTTGGATGTTTTCTTTATTTTCAAAAATTTTATTCCTTTTCCTACGTTTGCTTTTAGCTTTTTGAAGTTTCTGTTGACAGATGCTGAAATTCAGTAATTGTTTATCTGACAACTCTTGTTCTACCAGTGATCCCATTCTACACATTCTCCACTTCTGTTACAGCTGTGTTTTTGATATCTAGCATCCCATTTTGTTTATTATACTTCATTTCTCTGCTAATATATACTCATCTCTTCTTGCATGTTTTCTACTTTATCTATAAGAACTTTTATCATCCCCATAATAGGTTTCTGAAAATCAAGGCCTTATAATTCCATTATGCCTATCATATTCTGAGTCTAGGTCTTTTGCTTATTTTGTCCCTTAAAGTTATGACTTCTGCCTCTTTTTATGCCTTACAATTTTTTGGAGAAAGTTGAACATGATGCACTGTGTAAAAGGAGCTCCAATAAGTAGAACACTAGTGTGTAGTGGTAATTTGAGGGTAAGGAAATCATCCAACAGCCCAATGATTACTCTCAGGCTTTCAGTGAGCCTGGACCTCTGGACTCAGAACTTCACAAGTGCTTCTCAATTCAGGGGCAGAATGGTCAGTGATGGAGGGCACTACTGAGTGTTTCCCCACTTATCCCACATAGATGGCTTCAGCAGGCCAGAATTGGGTTTGCCCTTCCCTTGGGTCAGTTCAGTTCTGATAAACCTCTAGTGGGTTAGGCTTTGGTAAATAGTTTCTGTTAAGGGCAGGACCCTCTAAGCAGAGAACTCTCTGGTGCATTTCATGGTGGAAGCAGAATGGGATGGGCATCTATCATTCACTAGGGAACCCTGGTGGAACTCTTGGTGTAAAGCCCACTGTGCACACCTTGGGTTTTCATTCTCAGATTTTCTCACACTGAGTCTGCAGAGTCCTATTCATTACGGTTTGTTTTTCACTCTGGTATTAGTCCCCTGGAGGTTTCTGAGCTTAGGTTTCTGTTTGACTTGGCTATGATTCTGTATATTTACCATTAATGCTCCAATTTGGAATCAGCTGTTTTCCCTTTGTCTCACCTCTTTGATAGATCTAATTAGAAGTGTTGATTTCTCAACTCATATTTTTATTTGTTGTTGGGATGGAGTCATAATTTAAAATCTGCCTGCACACCAGTATGAAAATTGACATTCATTTTTTAAATTATCTGTTTCGTTGCTTGTATCAATTTTTAATTTTTTTGCTGTATCATATCTTATAATATGGATATGAAATAATTTGTTTCATCAGTTTACTTCTTGAGGAACATTTTAGGTTGTTTCCAGTTTGGGTTCCTTGGAAATAAACCTGCTGTGATCACTGGTACATCTCCCTGATGAATACCTTGTTCCCATCTTCAGTGTGTGAGACCCACCTTCCTCAGAATCGCCAACATTTGCTAGTATCCATCTGTTTAAATGTAGATAACCTTTGCAGAACTGTAGTAGTATGATATAATAGTTTGAATTTTATTTTTCTAATAAATAATGATAATAACCATATGTTCATAGACTTATTTTCTGATTCTAGGTTTTTGGTGATGTACGTCTTCAAATCTGTGTCATTTAATCTTTTGAGTGTTTACTTTGTCTTAGAACTTTTGAGAGATTTCTCATATTTTCTATGGAAGTCCCTCACAAGGTATATAATTTCGCTTTTTCCGTTCATAGCGCAGCCATGGCTCGTGGTCCCAAGAAGCATCTGAAGCGAGTAGCAGCTCCAAAGCATTGGATGCTGGATAAGTTGACTGGTGTGTTTGCTCCTCGGCCATCCACTGGTCCCCACAAGCTGAGAGAATGTCTCCCTCTCATCATCTTCTTAAGGAACAGGCTTAAGTATGCACTGACAGGGGACGAAGTAAAGAAAATTTGCATGCAGCGGTTCATTAAGATTGATGGCAAAGTCCGAACTGATATAACCTACCTTGCTGGTTTTATGGATGTCATCAGCATTGACAAGACTGGGGAGAATTTCCGTCTGATCTATGATACCAAGGGTCGCTTTGCTGTTCATCACATTACACCTGAGGAAGCCAAGTACAAGTTGTGCAAATTGAGAAAGATCTTCGTGGGCACAAAAGGAATCCCTCATCTGGTGACCCATGATGCTAGTACCATTCGCAATCCTGATCCCCTCATCAAGGTGAATGATCTGGAGACTGGCAAGATTACTGATTTCATCAAGTTTGATACTGGTAACTTGTGCATGGTGACTGGAGGTGCCAATCTGGGAAGAATTGGTGTTATCACCAACAGGGAGAGACATCCTGGCTCTTTTGATGTGGTTCATGTGAAAGATGCGAATGGCAACAGCTTTGCCACTTGGCTCTCCAACATTTTCATTACTGGCAACAAACCATGGATTTCTCTTCCTCGAGGAAAGGGGATCTACCTCACCATTGCTGAAGAGAGAGACAAGAGACTGGCTGCAAACAGAGCAGTGGGTGAAATGCTCTCCTTGTGACATGTTAGAGAAGTCTTTGTACTTATTAAAGACAATTCAGTGTAAAAAAGGTATATAATTTCATTTTTTTATTCATTGGCTTATATTTTAGCTTTTAGTAGTTACTTTGGAAGAGCATAGACTTCTAACTCTGAGGAAGTGTAATCTCTGCATTTGTTCACTAACAGCTACTGTTCATGTCTCATTTAAAAATCTTCACCTAAACCATGATCAAATTGATTTCCATTATGTTTGATTCTGCAGATTTTATATTGTTAGGCCCTATATTTTGTTATGTTTTGGAACTAGATTTACTTTTTAATGGAGAGAGATAGAGGTAGAGAGAGCAATCGAGAGAGAGGAGAGAGGGGTATCTTCCATTCACTGGTTCACTTGCCAAATGTTTGCAATAGCCTATTATGGGCTAAGACAAAGCCAGGAGCCAGGAACTTCATCCTGGTTTCCCACATAGGTGGCTGAGGATCAAGTATGTCAACCATCACTGGGTCTTAAATTGGCACTCTGATACAGGATGTGCATGTCACAAGTGGCAGCTTAACCCACTGTGCCACAATGCCCAGCATCTCTAGGTTTTTGATCCATTTTGAGTTAAGCTTTGTATATGGTGCCACATATTGTTTATGGTCCATATTATTGCAAATGATGCTCATTTGCCCCAACAACCTTAGTTGAATAGACTATCAAATCCACTGAATTGCTTCTGTACTTATGTTGAAACTCAGTTATCAATAAATGCGTGGGGCTATTTCTGGATGTTTTATTAGGTTTCTATGTTCTTCTTGACTACAATATCACTTGTAGCATTTTATTTATACTCTAGGCTTACAAAGAGTGTTAAAAGCAGATACTATTTGTCAAAATGTTGTTCCTTTTTCAGTGTGTTTTTCATTGTATTAAGCTTTTTTTTAATTTCCACATGAATCATGTGACAGTTTCCTTAAAACTGATTGAATTTTGACTAGAATTGTATCAAAAGTTCACTTTCTGGAAACAGATATCTTAGCAAAGCATAATATTTCCATTTGAGAAGAGAAAAAACTAACCTAGAGACAATTAGACATGTCATTTCAAAAAAGCACTCACTAAAAGATTAGTTATAATACTTGTAAGTTTCTGATTTTGGCTAGAATCATATCATTGATGTGCATTTTTGTATTTTTCACTTAATGCTTCTAGAAAATCCATCTTTCTGATTATTGGATTCTATTGAGAGAGAGAAAGAGAGAGAGAGAGAGAATATGATATCATAGATATGTATTGGTGTGTATATATATGCACACATGATTATATGTGTGTGTCTCTGAATTTGCCATCAGGACATGTTGTGAGGAATATTTGTGGGGTGTTAGTGTCATATGAGTCTCAGTTAGTTCCTAGGGTATTTTGGAAAGACAGGGTGATTGTTGTCTTTCTTTCATGCTTCCCCTTGGCCAGAGCAGTTACCATGGTGACTCAGTGACTTCTTTAGCATTTGGTAAAGACTGAGATTTCACTTTTAATTATTGCCTAGATTGGTCCCATTTCAAACTCCATTGGGAGGGTAGCAGAGAATTTGCTCTAATCACACAACCTATTTTTTTCTGTGGCTGACTCCCTCCAATCCACATAATGGTGTAATATTAACTTTTATTAGTAGGGTTCCAAGATGGCGGAGTAGGGAGGTAGCTTACCGCTCTAGCCCAGGAGAAGATAGTTTTTAAAAAGTGGAGGGAGTGTTGTCTCAGGGGAGAGTCAGGGGAAAAACAGCAGAGGAAACTCTACTGAAATTAGTGGGACACAGTCTTCCTATGTGGAGATCATGGGAGCCCAATGCTTGGACTCCAGCATCCAAGAGCCAATGCACCAGCACTGGAAAGTGAGGTGAGATGAAACTTCAGTACTCTGAGCCACTGGTGAAATAGTGCAGGAAGAGCCTAGAGGGAAGGAGGCTTGAAGCCCCATGGGAGAAACTGTACCAGCCTAACTAGAGGAGGGAAAGAATATAAAACAATGGTAAAGACATGTTTCTCTCTCTGCGATCACCTTACAAAGGTGTGCAAGCTGATAGAATGGGCACAATTTTGGACATATGTAACTGCTGTGCCAACTTGTGTTTGTACTGGGTAATCAGCCGAGTGGAGACTCCTTACTCTGGTGGGGAGAAATAACAGGGGGCTAGGAGTTTGTTACTGTGCAAAGCTTCTGAACTGGGACTGTGGAAAAGAAAAACAAACTGAGGTTGTGTGGAAGAACTCAAAGTGTGGCTGGGACTTTGAGCAGTCTCAATGGGAGATGCCACAAACTTGAGGGTTCCTTGTTACCTGGTGAGAAACATTGCTGGGGAAATCTGAACTTACACTGAGGACTACACAGATCCTTTGTGTGGTCCTTGGAAACCAAGTAGAAGAATATTACACCAACTGGGATTAGTGCTCCGGCACTGGTATCTATCACGGAGAGGAGCTCAGCTGAGCAGAATTACTTCACTTCTGATTTAAAAAAGAGAGAGATTTACCATGCCAAACCTGGGTGTGTCACCTTAAGTACACCCTTAACCATGGAGAAATGAATAGAGTTCTATGGCCACACCCACTACAAGCCTCTAGAGATTTACTGAAAGCAGACAGTTCACTTATCTACAGAGTCATAGTACAAGGGTGAAAACTTCCACAGCAGAAAAAAAATACAAGAAGAAACCAATGAGTATCTCCACAAATGCCAAACAACAAATGCAACAATCCATGAATCAAGAATAAGGATGACAACATCATCCCCTCAAAGAACATGACACTTCAATACTAGATTATGAAGATGATGATATAGAAGAAATGCAAGAAATGGAACTCAAAAATTGATCATAAGATTACACAGAAGAGGCCGGCGCCGTGGCTCAACAGGCTAATCCTCTGCCTAGCAGCGCTGGCACACCAGGTTCTAGTCCTGGTCAGGGCACCAGATTCTGTCCCAGTTGCCCCTCTTCCAGGCTAGCTCTCTGTTGTGGCCAGGGAGTGCAGTGGAAGATGGCCCAAGTGCTTGGGCCATGCACCCCATGGGAGACCAGGAGAAGCACCTGGCTCCCGCCTTCAGATCAGCATGTGCCGGCCATGGCAGCCATTGGAGGGTGAACCAATGGCAAAAGGAAGACCTTTCTCTCTGTCTCTCTCTCTCTCTCTCACTGTCCACTATGCCTGTGAAAAATAAAAAAAAAAAGATTACACAGAAGAGAGCAGCAAGATGGTGGATTCGGAAGGGATCACACTGATAGTCCAAGAAAAGACAGTTTAATAAAAGTGGAGATACTGCAGGTTCAAGGAAGAGTAGGAGAAGAAACAGCAGAGGAAACTCTTCCGGAACTAGTGATTCACAGTGGACCTGCGTGGAGAGTGTTGGAGACCATGGTTTGGGACACCAGTGGCAGAATCAACACACCAGCGCTGGAATGCGAGGTGAGCCGAAACACAATAGCCTGAGACACCAGTGGGAAAATGGAAACGGAGACTAGAGGGAATGAGGCTTGAAACCCCATGGGGAAAGTTTACCAGGCTATCGCAGGGAGCACACTATTAGTCCGGGGGTAGAGAAAGTTTAATATAAGTGGAGATACTGCAGGTTCAAGGAAGAGTAGGAGAAGAAACAGCAGAGGAAACTCTTCCGGAACTAGTGATTCACAGTGGACCTGCGTGGAGAGCGTGGGAGCCCAAGTTCGGGACACCAGCGGCAGACTCGACATGCCAGCGCTGGAACGCGAGGTGAGCCGAACCTCCATAGCCCGATATACCATCGGGCAAGCGGAAAGAGGAGACTAGAGGGAACAAGGCTTGAAACTCCGTGGGGAAAAGTTCACCAGGCTAACTAGAAGAGAGATAGGAAAAAAAATAAAAAAGTGACCAATACAGACACAAGTTTCTCTCTCTCCACTCACCTCTCAAAGGCGAGCAAGACAGAGCAGGTGCCATTTTGGACATACGTCATAAGCAGGGCGACCTCTGGTCTGCACCAGCCCTGAGCCTAGCAGAAAAACCTGACTCTGGGGGGAGGGGTGAAATAACAGGAGATTGGGATCTAACTTGGCAACCCAGTGGGAGACTGCAGGAGAATTGGAGCCCACACTGAGGGCAGCAGAGATTCCCTGTGTGGTCCTTGGGAAAGAGCTTCCCATCTCTGGCTCCTGTGGGTATATCATTCGCCTGCTAACTACCTCCAATTACGTTCAGCTGTGCGGAATTACTTCCCTTTTGAATCAAAAAAGAGAGAGATTTACCACACCTAACCTGGGAGTGTCATCTTTGACACACCCTCAGCCCTGAGGAACCAAACACAGCTCTCAGTCCACACTCATCTCAAGCCTCTAAGGCTCCACTGAAAGCAGACAGTCCACTTAATATAGAGCCATAGTGTAACAAGAAAAAACACCACAGTGAAGAAACCAAATATCTCCAACATGCCAAACAACAAACGCAAAAACCAAGCTAACAAGAACAAGGAAGACACTATGACGCCCCCAAATGAAAAAGACACCCCAATTCAAGATTATGAAGATGATGAGATCGAAGAAATGCAAGAAGCGGATCTCAAAAAATTGATAAGAACATTAAGAAGTTCTCAAAAACAAATTCTTGAACTACAGAAATCCTTAATGGACAAGATAGAAAATCTCTCTCGTGAAAGTGAAATATTAAGGAGGAATCAAAATGAAATGAAACAACTAGTGGAACAAGAAACTCTGATAGTGACTAGAAATCATAATGAAATGAAGAATTCAATAGATCAAATGACAAACACATTAGAGAGCCTTAAAAACAGAATGGGCGAAGCAGAAGAGAGAATATCAGAAGACAGAGAACAGGAAAGGAAACAGGCAAACCAAAGAAAAGAAGAAGAAATTAGAAATCTAAAAAATATTGTCGGGAATCTACAGGATACTATTAAAAAACCCAACATTCGGGTTCTAGGAGTTCCTGAAGGCATGGAGAGGGAGAAAGGATTAGAAGGCATTTTCAGTGACATACTAGCAGAAAATTTCCCAGGTTTGGAGAAGGACAGAGGCATCTTAGTACAGGAAGCTTATAGAACCCCTAATAAACATGACCAAAAGAGATCCTCACCACGACATGTTGTAATCAAACTCACCACAGTGAAACATAAAGAAAAGATCCTAAAATGTGCAAGAGAGAAACGTCAGATTACTGTCAGAGGATCTCCAATTAGACTCACAGCAGACTTCTCATCAGAAACCCTACAAGCTAGAAGGGAATGGCAACACATAGCCCAGGTACTAAGAGAGAAAAAATGCCAGCCCAGAATATTATATCCTGCAAAGCTCTCATTTGTGAATGAAGGTGAAATTAAGACTTTTCATAGCAAACAGAAACTGAAAGAATTTGTCGCCACTCATCCTGCCCTGCAAAAGATTCTTAAAGATGTGTTACACACAGAAACACAGAAACATGGTCACCAACATGAAAGAAGGTAAAGGAAGGAAACCTCACAGCAAAAGATCACAGGAAGCTCAATTTCTCTTTGACATAGAATTAAACTCTGATGCTCTGTTAAAGCAATGTGTTAAACTAATCTATTATGTTCTCTTGATGTCTGTTAAATTCTAATTGTTCAAAAACAGCTGAATTTTTATTAAGAGCTATGGGTTATTTAAATATGTGCTTTTTCAAAAATTTGAATAATCACCTTGTAACAATGATCAAATTTGGTCTATGTTATGTCATGATTTTAAGAATTCTTATTTCAACCAGATATTTTGGATTTTGAGCCTTCTTGGCATTCTTGACAGGCATTCAAAAAATCAAAGTTTCAAACAATCTGGCCTCTAAAATTTCCAGTAAATCCTGGACTTTGGTTTTTCCAGTTTGGGCCCAACTGAAAAAATCGAAGGACCTATGTCTCTCATCTTATAGAGACACCAACTAATCAGTCTATTTGGAGTATATTAGAAGGACTGTCAAGATGTGATGTGGTACCAAACTTTAAGTTTCTATAATGGAAAATGCTATTAATACAAATGTTTGAGAATTAAAAAGTCTAATGATCTTGTGTTACTAGACATGATAGTTATCTTAATGAGAAAGCCCCAGAGGCCTAAAGGGTTCAATACTTGTAAAATCCTACGGGTGCTTTCAAAAATACTGTGAAGTAAGCAAGTGCCTCTTGTTGGTTGATGAGTTTATAATTTTAAACATGGCGACTTAAAGTCTTTTGTCATCCACAGTTCTATATGATTTGCTGCTCATAAAACTAAAGCGTTGTTGGTTCTGTGTTTAGCTGTCCTCCTATAGGTTCCTATGGACTTTTTCCAGCCACTTTTATTGTATTCAGTACTTTGGGATGGCTCTGTAAACAGATGAAGCCAATAATGTATTAACAGTACCAACTGAGAGAAAGTATGGTTAACTGAGGTTACTAAAAACAAAAAGCAATTCAAATCAATTGGCAATCGACAAAAAGAGTTAAAGATTTTAAAAGCTATTATTAAAATTGCTATATTGGTCTATTATGCTATATTATATGTGTGTACATATTGTATGTCCACATGAGGAAATTTTATTAAGAGTTTTATTTTAAATGGCTTATGGATAAGATTGTCCATAAATTTAAGCTGCTAAAATCAATCAAAGATACATTTTAATTTGTGGGACCTGAATCTGTGTATCATATGTTTTAGACTTGTTGGTAGAAAGAAACTAAAAACATTTTAGATGGTTGTGCTTAAGTTTACTGGCTAAACAAACTACACCATGTTAGATATTTAAGAGGTGTTTTCAAATACATGATACTTAAAATTTATAGAAGGCATTGGACCTTCTGGTAAATGTTTTCTTAAGTTGTTATCTAATGGTTGAAACGGTTTGCTAAGTATTCATGTGATATTGCTATTGTCAGCAAGCGATCTAGGACTTGCTCCCTCATTTCTCTATTCTAAGCCCAACTTGTTCTTTCATTTCTCTATTCTCTTCAAGGTAGGAAACTCATTCTATTATGAAGGAATCTGTAGGATGCACAATTTAATCTTTAGACCTTATAAAAGAGATGGCTAACATTTTTCTGCAATAGCATAGCCAAAATAAGAACTCAAATAATAATCTCATAGCTAGATTCACTTCGCCATCAGCCAAGTATACAGTAAGTAGAAAAAACCTCCCTTTCAGACCAAAGGGAAAGAAAGTTTTAAAGTGAGAATATAATTTTCCTCATGGGCATTGTCTACCTTAGAAAAACTACTACAGAACATGCCTGTGACTATAGACTTGTAGTTCAGGCCACCGAAGACTAGAGATGGGACATGGGCACTCCCTTGACTTGCATCCTCTGGTCTGCTTTAACACAAACCAGGAGGAAAAGAAAGCTCGGCATCAGAAGCAATGGTGGCAGGCCTATTAATGGCTGATCTGTACAGTGATCTGCCCTCAAGGAGACCCAACAGGCCAGTCCACTGCAGTGGCTTTCAAAGTGGTAAGCCTGGGCTTCAGCAGAAGTTAGCTTGTGAAGAGCCCTGGCAGCTCTGCCAAGAGTTGGATCACTGGAAATGGACCTGCCCTGGAGTCGAAGGATGCCCAGGTCAGAGCCACAGATCTTATTGGCTCTAAGCTGAAAAGCCCTTCACTCAGCCCAACTTCCAAGGTGACCACTGCAGCTGAGGGTATGGCCAAGTAGGGTCAGCAACATTGCAGGCAGAACTGTGAATTTCTTGTTAGAGATGCCACCTGCCTTTACCTGGCCAGCTCTCCTCCCAGGCCAGCCAAGTAATGAAAGTCAACAGAGTGCCTTCCCCTAGGAGGGTCACACCTCCCTTAGGATATACCCCATGTGAAGAGATAGATAGGTCTGGGCCTCTTAACTTACAAGGCCTAAAGCCCACCAGATTATTATCAAGCCCCTTATATCAGGTTCTATTTGCCTCTCAATCAGAAAAATTAATTGTAGCTTAGACAGCACCTTTCTTAGCTCCTCTAATAATGACTCTGTCCTTTGTTCTAGGCCCTGTCTAGTGCACTTGGGCCTCATTCCTTTGTAATCATAACCTCTACTCTACCTCCAATGGCTCTACTCCCAACCTGTGTGTACTGATGGTCCTCTTCCCCACTTAATGCTGTATAATTGTTCAAACCTGGTAAATGCCACTCTTAGGATCATTGGTTACTATCCTCAGCCTGTCTTTTATGACCTTGTCTAAATATGATCAGAGTCGGGGAACTTGGAAGGCTTCCATAGCCTTGGCAACTCATGATGACAGCCTAGGATGGTTACTGGCGCCATAAACTAGAGTGTCAATTTGTTGGGTCAACAACAGGAGCCACTGTGCACTTGCTCCTCATGTGGGATCTCTGTCCTTAATGTGCTGTACATTGTGATTTAATGCTATAACTAGTACTCAAACAGTATGTTTCACTTTGTGTTTCTATGTGGGTGCAAACTGTTGAAATCTTTATACTAAATTGATCTTCTGTATATAAAGAGAATTGAAAATGAATCTTGATGCAAATGGAAGGGTAGAGGGAGCGGGAGAGGGGAGGGTTGCGGGTGGGAGGGAAGTTATGGGAGGGGGAAGCCATTGTAATCCATAAGCTGTACACTGGAAATTTATATTCATTAAATAAAAGTTTAAAAATATATATATATATATATATATATATATATATATATATATATACTGGAGGCAACAAAAAAAAAGAAAGTTTACCAGGCTATCTAGAAGAGAGAGGGAAAAAAAAGTGACCGATACGAGCACAAGTTTCTCTCTCTCCACTCACCTCTCAAAGGTGAGCAAGACAAAGAGCAGGTGCCATTTTGGACATATGCCATAAGTAGGGCAACCTCAGGTCTGCACCTGCCCTCAGCCAAGCAGAAAAACATGGCTCTGTGGTGTGTGTGTGTGAAATAACAGGAGATAAGGACCTAGTGAATGTGTGGTGCTAATGAACTGAGACTGTGAAAAAAAAAAAGAGGGTGGGGGAGAGAACTCACAGAATTCACGTGAGTACTCTCCAGAGATGCTACAATTTGGTAACCTTGGGAACCCAGTGGGATACTGCAGGAGAATTTGAGCCCACACTGAGGGCAGCAGATTCCCTGTGTGGTCCTTGGGAAAGAGCTTCCCATCTCTGGCTCCTGTGGGCATATCATTCGCCTGATAACTACTCCTCAGCTGTGTGGATTTACTTCCCTTTTGAATTCAAACAAGAAAGAGAAATTTACCACACCTAACCTGGGAGTGTCACCTTTGGCACACCCTTAACCATGAGGAACCAAACAGAGCTCTCAGGCCACACCCATCTCAAGCCTCTAAGGCTCCATTAAAGCAGACAGTCCACTTAATACAGCCATAGTATAACAAGAAAAAACACCAAAGCGAGGGAAGAAGTATCCAAAGAATATCTCTACAATGCCAAGCAACAAATGCAGAAGCCAAGGAAACAAGAACAAGGAAGATATTATGATACCCCCAAATGAACAAGACACACCAAGCCAAGATTATGAAGATGATGAGATGGAAGAAATGCAAGAAGCAGATTTCAAAAAATTCATGATAAGAACAATTAGAAGTCTACAAAAACAAATGCTTGAGGTACGGAATTCCTTACTGGACAGGATAGAAAATCTCCTTCGAGAAAATGAAATATTAAGGAGGAATCAAAATGAAACGAAGAAACTAGAAGAACAGGAAAGTGTGAGAGTGAAGAGAAATCAAAATGAAATGAAGAACTCAATAGATCAAATGACAAACACATTAGAGAGCCTTAAAAACAGAATGGGTGAAGCAGAAGAGAGAATATTGGAATTAGAAGACAGAGAACAGGAAAGGAAACAGTCAAATCAAAGAAAAGAAGAAGAAATCAGAAATATAAAAAATACTGTCAGAAACCTACAGGATACTATTAAAAAAAACCAACATTTGGGTTCTAGGAGTTCCTGAAGGCATGGAGAGAGAGAAAGGATTAGAAGGCCTTTATAGTGAGTTACTTGCAGAGAACTTCCCGAGTTTGGAAAAGGACAGAGACATCCTAGTACAGGAAGCTCATAGAACCCCTAATAAACATGACCAAAAGAGATCCTCACCATGAAACGTTGTAATCAAACTCACCACAGTGAAACATAAAGAAAAGATTCTAAAATGTGCAAGAGAGAAACGTCAGATTACTGTCAGAGGATCTCCAATTAGACTCACAGCTGACTTCTCATCAGAAACCTTACAAGCTAGAAGGGAATGGCAACACATAGCCCAGGTACTAAGAGAGAAAAACTGCCAGCCCAGAATATTATATCCTGCAAAGCTCTCATTTGTGAATGAAGGTGAAATAAAGACCTTTCACAGCAAACAGAAATTGAAAGAATTTGTCGCCACTCGTCCAGCCCTGCAAAAGATGCTTAAAGATGTGTTACACACAGAAACATGGAAACACGTTCATCAATATGAAATAAGGTAAAGGAACGAAACCTCACAGCAAAAGATCACAGGAAGCTCAAAGCATATGTTAGAAAATATCTTTGGCAAATGGCAGGGCAAAGTTACTCCTTCTTAATAGTCACACTGAACGTTAATGGCCTGAAATGTCCATTTAAAAGGCACAGATTCGCTGATTGAGTTAAGGAACAAAACCCATCTTTTTGCTGCTTACAAGAAACTCATCTTTCTAATAATGATCCATACAGACTGAAAGTGAAAGGCTGGAAAAAGATATACCATGCCAACAGAAATGAAAAAAGAGTGTGCATAGCAATCTTAATATCGGACAACATAAACCTTAACTGTCAGGAGAGACAAAGAGTGGCACTATATAATGATTAAGGGATCCATTCAACAGGAAGATATAACGATTATCAATGTATATGCACCTAATCACAGGGCACCAGCTTATTTAAAAGACTTGTTAAGGGACTTAAAGGGAGACTTAGACCCCAATACAATAGTACTGGGGGACTTCAATACTCCACTCTCAGAGATAGACAGATCAACAGGACAGAAGATCAACAAGGAGACAGCAGATTTAAATGACACTATAGCCCAAATGGATCTAACAGATATCTACAGAACATTTCATCCTACATCTAAGGACTTTACATTCTTCTCAGCAGTACATGGAACTTTCTCTATGATTGACCAGATACTAGGCCATAAAGCAAGTCTCAGCAAATTCAAAAATTTGAATCATACAATGCAGCTTCTCAGACCATAAATGAATGTAGTAGGAAATTAGCAACTCAGGAATCCCTAAAGAATATGCATACACATGGAGATTGAACAACATGCTCCTGAAAGAACAATGGGTCATAGAAGAAATCAAAAGAGAAATCAAAAATTTTCTGGAAGTAAATGAGGATAACAGCACATCATACGAAAACTTATGGGATACAGCAAAAGCAGTGTTAAGAGGAAAGCTTATATCAATAGGTGCCCACATCAAGAAATTGGAAAGGCACCAAATAGATGAGCTTTCAAGTCATCTCAAGGATCTAGAAAATCTACAGCAAACCAGACCCAAATCTAGAAGAAGAGAAATAATTAAAATCAGAGAAGAAATCAACAAGATTGAATAAAAAAAACATTACAAAAAATCAGCCAAATGAGGAGCTAGTTTTTTGAAAAAATAAACAAAATTAACACCCCATTGGCTCAACTAACTAAAAAAAGAAGAGAAAAGACCCAAATCAATGAAATCATGGATGAACAGGGTACGTTAACAACAGACACCACAGTAATAAAAAGAATCATCAGAAATTACTACAAGGACTTGTATGCCAGCAAACAGGGAAATCTATCAGAAATGGATAGATTCCTGGACACGTGCAACCTACCTAAATTGAACCAGGAAGACACAGAAAACCCAAACAGACCAATAACTGAGACAGAAATTGAAACAGTAATAAAGGCCCTCCCAACAAAGAAAAGCCCAGGACCAGATGGATTCACTGCTGAGTTCTACCAGACATTTAAAAAAACTAACTCCATTTCTTCTCAAACTATTCAGAGCAATCGAAAAAGAGGGAATGCTCCCAAATTCTTTCTATGAAGCCAGCATCACCTTAATTCCTAAGCCAGAGAAAGATGCAGCATTGAAAGAGAATTACAGACCAATATCCCTGATGAACAAAGATGCAAAAATACTCAATAAAATTCTGGCCAATAGAATACAACAACACATCAGAAAGATCATCCACCCAGACCAAGTGGGATTTTTCCCTGGTATGCAGTGATAGTTCAATGTTTGCAAAACAATCAACGTAATACACTACATTAACAGACTGCAGAGAAAAACCATATGAATATCTCAATAGACACAGAGAAAGCTATTGACAAAATACAACACCCTTTCAGGATGAAAACTCTAAGCAAACTGGGTATGGACGGAGCATTCTTCAATACAATCAAAGCAATTTATGAAAAACCCACGGCCAACATCCTATTGAATGGGGAAAAGTTGGAAGCATTTCCGCTGAGATCTGGTACAGACAGGGATGCCCACTCTCACCACTGCTATTCAATATAGTTCTTAAAGTTTTAGCCAGAGCTATTAGGTAAGAAAAAGAAATTAAAGGGATACAAATTGGGAAGGAAGAACTCAAACTATCCCTCATTGCAGATGATATGATTCTTTATTTAGGGGACCCAAAGAACTCCACTAAGAGACTATTGGAACTCATCAAAGAGTTTGGCAAAGTAGTAGGATATAAAATCAATGCACAAAAATCAACAGCCTTTGTATACACAGGCAATGCCATGGCTGAGGAAGAACTTCTAATGTCAGTCCCATTCACAATAGCTACAAAAACAATCAAATACCTTGGAATAATGTTAAAGATCTCTACAATGAAAACTACAAAACGTTAGAGAAAGAAATAGAAGAGGATACCAAAAAATGGAGAAATCTTCCATGCTCATGGATTGGAAGAATCAATATCATCAAAATGTCTATTCTCCCAAAAGCAATTTATACATTCAATGCAATACCAATCAAAATACCAAAGACCTTCTTCTCAGATCTGGAAAAAATGATACTGAAATTCATAGGGAGACACAGCAGACCTGGAATAGCTACAGCAATCTTGTACAACAAAAACAAAGCCGGTGGCTTCACAATACCAGATTTCAGGACATACTACAGGGCAGTTGTTATCAAAACAGCATGGTATTGGTACAGAAACAGATGGATAGACCAATGGAACAGAATAGAAACACCAGAAATCAATCCAAACATCTACAGACAACTTATATTTGATGAAGGATCCAAAACAAATCCCTGGAGTAAGGACAGTCTATTCAATAAATGGTACTGGGGGGGTGGAGCCAAGATGGCGGATAGTGAGGACGTGTGCCTTTAGTTTGGGAGAATAAAGTTTCATAAAAGTGGAATTACTGTAGCCTCAGGAAAAGACTCAAGAAAAAAACTGCAGAGGAAATGCTTCCGGATCTTGTGTATGGGACACAGAGGACTTACAGGGAGCCCACCGCGTGGAAAACCAACCAAGACGAGCCGAGCGGCGGGAGAGGAGCCAGAGCCACAGATTCTCGCCAGCGCGGGACCGAGGAGGGTAAGACAAAGACCTCAGAAACCCGAAAAACTGGGGGTGGGGGGGAACAGAGGCCTCTCCCTTCACTCACCAAGCAAAACAAAGAGCACCGCGATTTTACATATGTAAAGCGCAGCCAAACTCAGTAACTTTAGCGAAACTGGAGGACACAGTGAGGGCTGCATAAACTCTGTGTGTGGTCCCAGGGGTAGATCAAATGAATACTCACAGAGGCCAGATTTCAACTACCCTCAACTCCACTCCCAACTGAGTCAAAAAAAAAAAAAAAAGAGAAAGCGAGCCAGCAAGGAGCAAGAGAGTGAGCAATCTGGGACGCTCTTTACACAGCCTTAAACCTGAAGAGTTTACCTGAAGCATAGCTCTCTGGCCACACCCATCACAGCCCCTAAGGCTCCAACAAAGCAGACAGCTCACTTAGAGGAATAGTATAACGAGAAAAAAAACACCACAGCAAAAAAAAAAAAAAAAAAAAACCATAAATTATCTCCAACATGCCAAACAACAAACATAGAAGCCGAGGCAACAAGAACAACGAAGACACTATGACGCCCCCTAGTGAACAAGGCACGCCAATGCAAGATTATGAAGATGAAGAGATAGAGGGAATGCAAGAAGCAGATCTCAAAAAAAATTGATAAGAACATTAAGAAGTTCTCAAAAACAAATTCTTGAACTACAGAAATCCTTAATGGACAAGATAGAAAACCTCTCTCGCGAAAATGAAATATTAAGGAGGAATCAAAACGAAATCAAACAACTAGTAGAACAGGAAACTGAGATAGTGACAAAAACCACAATGAAATGAAGAACTCAATAGATCAAATGACAAACACATTAGAGAGCCTTAAAAACAGAATGGGTGAAGCAGAAGAGAGAATATCGGAATTAGAAGACAGAGAACAGGAAAGGAAACAGGCAAATCAAAGAAAAGAAGAAGAAATCAGAAATCTAAAAAATACTGTCAGGAACCTACAGGATACTATTAAAAAACCCAACATTCGGGTTCTAGGAGTTCCTGAAGGCATGGAGAGGGAGAAAGGATTAGAAGGCCTTTTTAGTGAGATACTAGCAGAAAATGTCCCAGGTTTGGAGAAGGACAGAGACATCTTAGTACAGGAAGCTCATAAAACCCCTAATAAACATGACCAAAAGAGATCCTCACCACGACATGTTGTAATCAAACTCACCACAGTGAAACACAAAGAAAAGATCCTAAAATGTGCAAGAGAGAAACGCCAGATTACTCTTAGAGGATCTCCAATTAGACTTACAGCTGACTTCTCATCAGAAACCCTACAAGCCAGGAGAGAATGGCGAGATATAGCCCAGGTACTAAGAGAGAAAAACTGCCAGCCCAGAATATTATATCCTGCAAAGCTCTCATTTGTGAATGAAGGCGAAATAAAGACCTTTCACAGCAAACAGAAATTGAAAGAATTTGTCGCCACTCGTCCAGCCCTGCAAAAGATGCTTAAAGATGTCTTACATACAGAAACACAGAAACACGGTAACCAATATGAAAGAAGGTAAAGGAAGGAAACCCCACAGCAAAAGATCACAGGAATCTCAAACCAGATATTAGAAAATATCTTTGGCAAATGGCAGGGCAAAGTTACTCCTTCTCAATAGTCACACTGAATGTTAATGGCTTGAACTGTCCAGTTAAAAGACACCGATTGGCTGATTGGGTTAAGGAACAAAACCCATCTTTTTGCTGCTTACAAGAAACTCATCTTTCCAACAATGATCCATACAGACTGAAAGTGAAAGGCTGGAAAAAGATATACCATGCCAGGGGGCGGAGCCAAGATGGCGGATAGTGAGGACGTGTGCCTTAGTTTGGGAAAATAAACTTTCATAAAAGCGGAATTACTGTAGCATCAGGAAAAAACTCAAGAAAAAAACTGCAGAGGAATCGCTTCCGGATCTTGTGGAGGAAACACAGAGGACTTACAGGAAACCCACCGCGTGGAAAACCAACCTAGACAAGCCGAGCGGCAGCGGCGGGAGAGGAGGCAGAGCCACAGAATCTCGCCAGCGCGGGAACGGAGGAGGGTAAGAAAGACAAAAGACCTGAGAAGTCCGAGACATTGGGGGGAGGGGGAACAGAGGCCTCTCCCTTCACTCACCAAGCAAAACAAAGAGCACCGCGATTTTACATATGTAAAGCTCAGCCAAACTCAGTATCTTTAGCGAAACTGGAGAACACATTGAGGGCTGCATAAACTCTTTGTGTGGCCCCAGGGGTAGATCAAACGAATACTCACAGAGGCTAGATTTCAACTACCCTCAACTCCACTCCCAACTGAGTCAAAAAAAAAAAAAAAGAGAGAGAGAGAGAGAGAGCGTCCCAGCAAGGAGCAAATAATCTGGGAGAGTCGCTCTTTACACAGCCTTAAACCTCAAGAAACAAGCATAGCCCTCTGGCCATACCCATCACAGCCCCTAAGGCTCCAACAAAACAGACAGCTCACTTAGAGGCATAGTATAACGAGAGAAAAAAAAAACAAAAACAAAAACAAAAACACCACAAATTATCTCTAACTTGCCAAGCGGGAACGGAGGAGGGTAAGAAAGACAAAAGACCTGAGAAGTCCGAGACATTGGGGGGAGGGGGAACAGAGGCCTCTCCCTTCACTCACCAAGCAAAACAAAGAGCACCGCGATTTTACATATGTAAAGCTCAGCCAAACTCAGTATCTTTAGCGAAACTGGAGAACACATTGAGGGCTGCATAAACGCTGTGTATGGTCCCAGGGGTAGATCAAACGAATACTCACAGAGGCTAGATTTCAACTACCCTCAACCCCACTCCCAACTAAGTCAAAACAAAAAAAAAAAAAAGAGAGAGAGAGAGAGAGCGTCCCAGCAAGGAGCAAATAATCTGGGAGAGTCGCTCTTTACACAGCCTTAAACCTCAAGAAACAAGCATAGCCCTCTGACCACACCCATCACAGCCCCTAAGGCTCCAACAAAACAGACAGCTCACTTAGAGGCATAGTATAACCAGAGAAAAAAAAAACAAAAACAAAAACACCACAAATTATCTCTAACATGCCAAGCAAGAAACATAGAAGCGGAGCTACCAAGAACAAGGAAGGCACTATGACGCCCCCAAGTGAACAAGACATGCCAATGCAAGATTATGAAGATGAAGAGATAGAGCAAATGCAAGAAGCAGATTTCAAAAAATTCACAAGAACATTAAGAAGTTCTCAAAAACAAATTCTTGAACTACAGAAATCCTTAATGGACAAGATAGAAAATCTCTCCCGTGAAAATGAAATATTAAGGAGGAATCAAAATGAAATGAAACAACTAGTGGAACAGGAAATTGCAATAGTGAAAAAAAACCTCAATGAAATGAAGAACTCAATAGATCAAATGGCAAACACATTAGAGAGCCTTAAAAACAGAATGGATGAAGCAGAGGAGAGAATATCGGAATTAGAAGACAGAGAACAGGAAAGG
This sequence comes from Lepus europaeus, assembly GCF_033115175.1. Lineage (NCBI taxonomy): Eukaryota > Metazoa > Chordata > Mammalia > Lagomorpha > Leporidae > Lepus > Lepus europaeus. Next base: position 86,005,680 of record NC_084832.1, read on the forward strand.
AAACAGGCAAATCAAAGAAAAGAAGAAGAAATCAGAAATCTAAAAAATACTGTCAGGAATCTACAGGATACTATTAAAAAACCCAACATTCGGGTTCTAGGAGTTCCTGAAGGCATGGAGAGGGAGAAAGGATTAGAAGGCCTTTTTAGTGAGATACTAGCAGAAAATTTCCCAAGTTTGGAGAAGGACAGAGACATCCTAGTACAGGAAGCTCAGAGAACCCCTAATAAACATGATCAAAAGAGATCCTCACCACGACACGTCGTAATCAAACTCACCACAGTGAAACACAAAGAAAAGATCCTAAAATGTGCAAGAGAGAAACGCCAGATTACTCTCAGAGGATCTCCAATTAGACTTACAGCTGATTTCTCATCAGAAACCCTACAAGCCAGGAGAGAATGGCGAGATATAGCCCAGGTACAAAGAGAGAAAAACTGCCAGCCCAGAATATTATATCCTGCAAAGCTCTCATTTGTGAATGAAGGTGAAATTAAGACCTTTCACAGCAAACAGAAATTGAAAGAATTTGTCGCCACTCGTCCAACCCTGCAAAAGATGCTTAAAGACGTGTTACATACAGAAACACAGAAAAACGGTCACCAATATGAAAGAAGGTAAAGGAAGGAAACCTCAGAGCAAAAGATCACAGGAATCTCAAACCAGATATTAGAAAATATCTTTGGCAAATGGCAGGGCAAAGTTACTCCTTCTCAATAGTCACATTGAATGTTAATGGCTTGAATTGTCCAGTTAAAAGACACCGATTGGCTGATTGGATTAAGGAACAAAACCCATCTTTTTGCTGCTTACAAGAAACCCATCTATCCAACAATGATCCATACAAGCTGAGAGTGAAAGGCTGGAAAAAGATATACCACGCCAACAGAAATGAAAAGAGAGCGGGCGTAGCCATCTTAATATCGGACAACATAAACTTTACTACAAAAACTGTTAGGAGAGACAAAGAGGGGCACTATATAATGATTAAGGGATCCATTCAACAAGAAGATATAACGATTATCAACGTATATGCACCTAATTACAGGGCACCAGCTTATTTAAAAGACTTGTTAAGGGACTTAAAGGGAGACTTAGACCCCAATACAATAGTACTGGGGGACTTCAATACTCCACTCTCAGAGATAGACAGATCAACAGGACAGAAGATCAACAAGGAGACAGTAGATTTAAATGACACTATAGCCCAAATGGATCTAACAGACATCTACAGAACATTTCATCCTACATCTAAGGACTTTACATTCTTCTCAGCAGTACATGGAACCCTCTCTAGGATTGACCACATACTAGGCCATAAAGCAAGTCTCAGCAGATTCAAAAGAATTAGAATCATACCATGCAGCTTCTCAGACCACAAAGGAATGAAATTGGAAATTGGCAACTCAGGAATCCCTAGAGCACGTGTAAACACATGGAGATTGAACAATATGCTCCTGAATGAACAACGGGTCATAGAAGAAATTAAAAGAGAAATCAAAAATTTTCTGGAAGTAAATGAGGATAACAGCACAACATACCAAAACCTATGGGATACAACAAAAGCAGTGTTAAGAGGAAAGTTTATATCAATAGGTGCCTACATCAAGAAATTGGAAAGGCACCAAATAGACGAGCTTTCAAGTCATCTCAAGGATCTAGAAAATCTGCAGCAAACCAAACCCAAACCCAGTAGGAGAAGAGAAATAATTAAAATCAGAGAAGAAATCAACAGGATTGAATCCAAAAAAACATTACAAAAAATCAGCCAAACGAGGAGCTGGTTTTTTGAAAAAATAAACAAAATTGACACCCCATTGGCCCAACTAACTAAAAAAAGAAGAGAAAAGACCCAAATCAATAGGATCAGAGATGAAATGGGAAACGTAACAACAGACGCCACAGAAATAAAAAGAATCATCAGAAATTACTACAAGGACTTGTATGCCAGCAAACAGGGAAATCTATCAGAAATGGACAGATTCTTGGACACATACAACCTCCCTAAATTGAGCCAGGAAGACATAGAAAACCTAAACAGACCAATAACTGACACAGAAATTGAAACAGTAATAAAGGCCCTCCCAACAAAGAAAAGCCCAGGGCCAGATGGATTCACTGCTGAGTTCTACCAGACATTTAGAGAAGAACTAACTCCAATTCTTCTCAAACTATTCAGAGCAATCGAAAAAGAGGGAATCCTCCCAATTTCCTTCTATGAAGCCACCATCACCTTAATTCCTAAGCCAGAAAGAGACGCAACATTGAAAGAGAATTACAGACCAATATCCCTGATGAACATAGATGCAAAAATCCTAAATAAAATTCTGGCAAATAGAATGCAACAACATATCAGAAAGATCATCCACCCAGACCAAGTGGGATTCATCCCCGGTATGCAGGGATGGTTCAACATTCGCAAAACAATCAACGTAATACACTACATTAACAGACTGCAGAAGAAAAACCATATGATTCTCTCAATAGACGCAGAGAAAGCATTTGATAAAATACAACACCCTTTCATGATGAAAACTCTAAGCAAACTGGGTATGGAAGGAACATTCCTTAATACAATCAAAGCAATATATGAAAAACCCACGGCCAACATCCTATTGAATGGGGAAAAGTTGGAAGCATTTCCACTGAGATCTGGTACCAGACAGGGATGCCCTCTCTCACCACTGCTATTCAATATAGTTCTGGAAGTTTTGGCCAGAGCTATTAGGCAAGAAAAAGAAATTAAAGGGATACAAATCGGGAAGGAAGAACTCAAACTATCCCTCTTTGAAGATGATATGATTCTTTATTTAGGGGACCCAAAGAACTCTACTAAGAGACTGCTGGAACTCATCGAAGAGTTTGGCAAAGTAGCAGGATATAAAATCAATGCACAAAAATCAACAGCCTTTGTATACACAGGCAATGCCACGGCTGAGGAAGAACTTCTAAAATCAATCCCATTCACAATAGCTTCAAAAACAATCAAATACCTTGGAATAAACTTAACCAAAGACGTTAAAGATCTCTACGATGAAAACTACAAAACCTTAAAGAAAGAAATAGAAGAGGATACCAAAAAATGGAGAAATCTTCCATGCTCATGGATTGGAAGAATCAATATCATCAAAATGTCTATCCTCCCAAAAGCAATTTATACATTCAATGCAATACCCATCAAGATCCCGAAGACCTTCTTCTCAGATATAGAAAAAATGATGCTGAAATTCATATGGAGACACAGAAGACCTCGAATAGCCAAAGCAATCCTGTACAACAAAAACAAAGCCGGAGGAATCACAATACCTGACTTTAGGACATACTACAGGGCAGTTGTTATCAAAACAGCATGGTACTGGTACAGAAACAGATGGATAGACCAATGGAACAGAATAGAAACACCAGAAATCAATCCAAACACCTACAGCCAACTTATATTTGACCAAAGATCCAAATCTAATCCCTGGAATAAGGACAGTCTATTCAATAAATGGTGCTGGGAAAATTGGATTTCAATGTGCAGAAGCTTAAAGCAAGACCCATACCTTTCACCTTACACAGAAATTCACTCAACATGGATTAAAGACTTAAATCTACGACCCGAAACCATCAAATTATTAGAGAGCATTGGAGAAACCCTGCAAGATATAGGCACAGGCAAAGACTTCTTGGAAAAGACCCCAGCAGCACAGGCAGTCAAAGCCAAAATTAACATTTGGGATTGCATCAAATTGAGAAGTTTCTGTACTTCAAAAGAAACAGTCAGGAAAGTGAAGAGGCAACCAACAGAATGGGAAAAAATATTCGCAAACTATACTACAGATAAAGGATTGATAACCAGAATCTACAAAGAAATCAAGAAAATCCACAACAACAAAACAAACAACCCACTTAAGAAATGGGCCAAGGACCTCAATAGACATTTTTCGAAAGAGGAAACCCAAATGGCCAACAGACACATGAAAAAATGTTCAAGATCACTAGCAATCAGAGAAATGCAAATCAAAACCACAATGAGGTTCCATCTCACCCCGGTGAGAATAGCTCACATTCAGAAATCTACCAACAACAGATGCTGGAGAGGATGTGGGGAAAAAGGGACACTAACCCACTGTTGGTGGGAATGCAAACTGGTTAAGCCACTATGGAAGTCTGTCTGGAGATTCCTCAGAAACCTGAACATAACCCTACCATACAACCCAGCCATCCCACTCCTTGGAATTTACCCAAAGGAATTTAATTTGACAAATAAAAAAGCCATCTGCACATTAATGTTTATTGCAGCTCAATTCACAATAGCTAAGACCTGGAACCAACCCAAATGCCCATCAACAGTAGACTGGATAAAGAAATTATGGGACATGTACTCCATAGAATACTATACAGCAGTAAGAAACAACAAAACCCAGTCATTTGCAACAAGATGGAGCAATCTGGAAAACATCATGCTGAGTGAATTAAGCCAGTCCCAAAGAGAAAAATATCATTTGTTTTCCCTGATCGATGACAACTGAGCACCAAAGAGGAAACCTGTTAAGTGAAATGGACACTATAAGCAACAATGAACTGATCAGCTCCTGTCCTGACTTTAGATGTACAATGTAATACTTTATCCTTTTTAGTATTTGTTGTTGTTGTTGTTGTTCTAGTACTATTGGTTGAACTCAGTAATTAACACACAATTATTCTCAGGTGTTTAAATTTTAACTGAAAAGTGATCCCTGTTAAATCTAAGAGTGGAAAAAGAGAGGGAGGAGATGAACAATTTGGAACATGCTCAATCGGACTGGCCGCAAATGGTGGAGTTAGAAATGTGCAGGGGATTCCAACACAATTCCATCAAGATGGCATGTACCAATGCCATCGCACTAGTCCAAGTGATCAATTTCAGCTCACAATTGATAGCTCTGATAGGTCTAAGAGTCAAAGAGATCACACAAACAAGACAAGTATCTGCTAATACTAACTGATAGAATCAAAAAGGGAGAGAAAGATCCAACATGGGAAGTGGGATACACAGCAGACTCATAGGATGGCAGATGTCCTAAACAACACTCCGGCCTCAGAATCAGCCCTCAAGGCATTCAGATCTGGCTGAAGAGCCCATGAGAATATAGCAGGCATGGAAAGCCAAGATATCATGGGAAAAAAAAAAAGACCTAAATGAATGATCTCTGTGAGTGAGATCCCAGTGGAAAGAACGGGGCCATCAAAGAAGGAGATACCCCTCTCTGAAGGGAGGAGAGAACCTCCACTTTGACTATGACCCTATCGGAATAAGACCAAAGTCAGCGAACTCTAAAGGCTTCCATAGCCCTGGCAACTCATGACTAGAGCCTAGGGAGATTACTGACGCCATGAACAGGAGTGTCAAATTGTTAAGTCAGCAACAGGAGTCACTGTGTACTTACACCCCATGCGGGATCTGTCCCTAATGTGTCGTCTAAAGCCAAGTGATGCTATGACTGGTACTGAAACAGTATTTTTATACTTTGCGTTTCTGTGTGGGCGCAGACTGATGAGGTCTTTGCTAATTATATACTGAAGTGATCTTCTGTATATAAAGAGAATTGGAAATGAAAAAAAAAAACAACCTGGTGTTAAAATGGAAATGGCATAGAAAATTAATTATTTTGAAAAAAAAAATTATGTAGGATCTCTGTCTTTAATGTGCTGTACATTGCTATTTAATGCTATAATTAGTAATCCAATGGTAGTTTTTTCACTCGATGTTGCTATATGGGCAAAATGTTGAAACCTTTACCTAGTATATACTAAACTGATCTTCTGTATACAAAGAGAATTGAAAATGAATCTTTACATGAATGGAAGGGGAAAGGGAGCGGGAGGGGGGAGGGTTGCGGGCGGGAGGGAAGTTATGGGAGGGGGGAAGCCATTGTAACCCACAAGCTATACTTTGGAAATTTATATTCATTAAATAAAAGTTTAATAAAAAAAAAAAAGATATACCATGCCAACAGAAATGAAAAAAGAGCGGGTGTAGCCATCTTAATATCGGACAACATAAACTTTACCACAAAAACTGTCAGGAGAGACAAAGAGGGGCACTATATAATGATTAAGGGATCCATTCAACAGGAAGATATAACGATTATCAATGTATATGCACCTAATCACAGGGCACCAGCTTATTTAAAAGACTTGTTAAGGGACTTAAAGGGAGACTTAGACCCCAATACAATAGTACTGGGGGACTTCAATACTCCACTCTCAGAGATAGACAGATCAACAGGACAGAAGATCAACAAGGAGACAGCAGATTTAAATGACACTATAGCCCAAATGGATCTAACAGATATCTACAGAACATTTCATCCTACATCTAAGGACTTTACATTCTTCGCAACAGTACATGGAACCTTCTCTAGGATTGACCAGATACTAGGCCATAAAGCAAGTCTCAGCAAATTCAAGAGAATTAGAATCATACCATGCAGCTTTTCAGACCACAAAGGAATGAAATTGGAAATCAGCAACTCGGGAATCCCCAGAGCACATTCAAACACATGGAGATTGAACAACATGCTCCTGAATGAACAATGGGTCCTAGAAGAAATTAAAAGAGAAATCAAAAATTTTCTGGAAGTAAATGAGGATAACAGCACAACATACCAAAACCTATGGGATACAACAAAAGCAGTAAGAGGAAAGTTTATATCAATAGGTGCCTACATCAAGAAATTGGAAAGGCACCAAATAGACGAGCTTTCAAGTCATCTCAAGGATCTAGAAAATCTGCAGCAAACCAAACCCAAACCCAGTAGGAGAAGAGAAATAATTAAAATCAGAGAAGAAATCAACAGGATTGAATCCAAAAAAACATTACAAAAAATCAGCCAAACGAGGAGCTGGTTTTTTGAAAAAATAAACAAAATTGACACCCCATTGGCCCAACTAACTAAAAAAAGAAGAGAAAAGACCCAAATCAATAGGATCAGAGATGAAATGGGAAACGTAACAACAGACGCCACAGAAATAAAAAGAATCATCAGAAATTACTACAAGGACTTGTATGCCAGCAAACAGGGAAATCTATCAGAAATGGACAGATTCTTGGACACATACAACCTCCCTAAATTGAGCCAGGAAGACATAGAAAACCTAAACAGACCAATAACTGACACAGAAATTGAAACAGTAATAAAGGCCCTCCCAACAAAGAAAAGCCCAGGACCAGATGGATTCACTGCTGAGTTCTACCAGACATTTAGAGAAGAACTAACTCCAATTCTTCTCAAACTATTCAGAGCAATCGAAAAAGAGGGAATCCTCCCAAATTCCTTCTATGAAGCCACCATCACCTTAATTCCTAAGCCAGAAAGAGACGCAACATTGAAAGAGAATTACAGACCAATATCCCTGATGAACATAGATGCAAAAATCCTAAATAAAATTCTGGCCAATAGAATGCAACAACATATCAGAAAGATCATCCACCCAGACCAAGTGGGATTCATCCCCGGTATGCAGGGATGGTTCAACATTCGCAAAACAATCAACGTAATACACTACATTAACAGACTGCAGAAGAAAAACCATATGATTCTCTCAATAGACGCAGAGAAAGCATTTGATAAAATACAACACCCTTTCATGATGAAAACTCTAAGCAAACTGGGTATGGAAGGAACATTCCTTAATACAATCAAAGCAATATATGAAAAACCCACGGCCAACATCCTATTGAATGGGGAAAAGTTGGAAGCATTTCCACTGAAATCTGGTACCAGACAGGGATGCCCTCTCTCACCACTGCTATTCAATATAGTTCTGGAAGTTTTGGCCAGAGCTATTAGGCAAGAAAAAGAAATTAAAGGGATACAAATCGGGAAGGAAGAACTCAAACTATCCCTCTTTGCAGATGATATGATTCTTTATTTAGGGGACCCAAAGAACTCTACTAAGAGACTGCTGGAACTCATCGAAGAGTTTGGCAAAGTAGCAGGATATAAAATCAATCCACAAAAATCAACAGCCTTTGTATACACAGGCAATGCCACGGCTGAGGAAGAACTTCTAAAATCAATCCCATTCACAATAGCTACAAAAACAATCAAATACCTTGGAATAAACTTAACCAAAGACGTTAAAGATCTCTACGATGAAAACTACAAAACCTTAAAGAAAGAAATAGAAGAGGATACCAAAAAATGGAGAAATCTTCCATGCTCATGGATTGGAAGAATCAATATCATCAAAATGTCTATCCTCCCAAAAGCAATTTATACATTCAATGCAATACCCATCAAGATCCCAAAGACCTTCTTCTCAGATCTGGAAAAAATGATGCTGAAATTCATATGGAGACACAGAAGATCTCGAATAGCCAAAGCAATCCTGTACAACAAAAACAAAGCCGGAGGCATCACAATACCTGATTTTAGGACATACTACAGGGCAGTTGTTATCAAAACAGCATGGTACTGGTACAGAAACAGATGGATAGACCAATGGAACAGAATAGAAACACCAGAAATCAATCCAAACATCTACAGCCAACTTATATTTGACCAAAGATCCAAATCTAAACCCTGGAATAAGGACAGCCTATTCAATAAATGGTGCTGGGAAAATTGGATTTCCACATGCAGAAGCTTGAAGCAAGACCCATACCTATCACCTTACACAAAAATTCACTCAACATGGATTAAAGACTTAAACCTACGACCCGAAACCATCAAATTATTAGAGAGCATTGGAGAAACCCTGCAAGATATAGGCACAGGCAAAGACTTCCTGGAAAATACTCCAACAGCACAGGCAGTGAAAACCAAAATTAACTTTTGGGATTGCATCAAATTGAGAAGTTTCTGTACTTCAAAAGAAACAGTCAGGAAAGTGAAGAGGCAACCAACAGAATGGGAAAAAATATTTGCAAACTATACTACAGATAAAGGATTGATAACCAGAATCTACAAAGAAATCAAGAAAATCCACAAAAACAGAACAAACAACCCACTTAAGAGATGGGCCAAGGACCTCAATAGACATTTTTCGAAAGAGGAAATCCAAATGGCCAACAGACACATGAAAAAATGTTCAAGATCACTAGCAATCAGAGAAATGCAAATCAAAACCACAATGAGGTTCCATCTCACCCCGGTGAGAATGGCTCACATTCAGAAATCTACCAACAACAGCTGCTGGAGAGGATGTGGGGAAAAAGGAACACTAACCCACTGTTGGTGGGAATGCAAACTGGTTAAGCCACTATGGAAGTCTGTCTGGAGATCCCTCAGAAACCTGAACATAACCCTACCATACAACCCAGCCATCCCACTCCTTGGAATTTACCCAAAGGAAATTAATTTGGCTAATAAAAAAGCCATCTGCACATTAATGTTTATTGCAGCTCAATTCACAATAGCTAAGACCTGGAACCAACCCAAATGCCCATCAACAGTAGATTGGATAAAGAAATTATGGGACATGTACTCCATAGAATACTATGCAGCAGTAAGAAACAACGAAACCCAGTCACTTGCAACAAGATGGAGCAATCTGGAAAACATCATGCTGAGTGAATTAAGCCAGTCCCAAAGAGAAAAATATCATTTGTTTTCCCTGATCGGTGACAACTGAGCGCCAAAGGGGAAACCTATTAAATGAACACTATAAGCAACAATGAACTGATCAGCTCCTGTCCTGACTTCAGATGTACAATGTAATATTTTATCCTTTTTGGTATTTGCTGTTATTGTTGTTGTTCTAGTACTGTTGGTTGAACTCAGTAATTAACACACAATTATTCTTAGGTGTTTAAATTTAACTGAAAAGAGATCCCTGTTAAATCTAAGAGTGGAAAAAGAGAGGGAGGAGAGGAACAATTTGGAACATGCTCAATCGGACTGGCCGCAAAAGGTGGAGTTGGAAATGTGCCAGGGGATTCCAACACAATCCCATCAGGATGGCATGTACCAATGCCATCGCACTAGTCCAAGTGATCAATTTCAGCTCACAATTGATAGCTCTGATAGCCCTAAGAGTCAAAGAGATCACACAAACAAGACAAGTATCTGCCAATACTAACTGATAGAATCAAAAAGGGAGAGAAAGATCCAACATGGGAAGTGGGATACACAGCAGACTCATAGGATGGCAGATGTCCTAAACAACACTCTGGCCTCAGAATCAGCCCTCAAGGCATTCAGATCTGGCTGAAGAGCCCATGAGAGTATAGCAGGCATGGAAAGCCAAGATACCATGGAAAAAAAAAAAAAAAGACCTAAATGAATGATCTCTGTGAGTGAGATCCCAGTGGAAAGAACGGGGCCACCAAAGAAGGAGGTACCTTTCTCTGAAGGGAGGAGAGAACCTCCACTTTGACTATGACCCTATCGGAATAAGATCAAAGTCAGCGAACTCTAAAGGCTTCCATAGCCCTGGCAACTCATGACTAGAGCCTAGGGAGATTACTGACGCCATGAACAGGAGTGTCAAATTGTTAAGTCAGCAACAGGAGTCACTGTGTACTTACACCCCATGTGGGATCTGTCCCTAATGTGTCGTTTAAAGCCAAGTGATGCTATGACTGGTACTGAAACAGTATTTTTATACTTTGCGTTTCTGTGTGGGCGCAGACTGATGAGGTCTTTGCTAATTATAGACTGAAGTGATCTTCTGTATATAAAGAGAATTGGAAACGAAAAAAAAAAAAAAAAGGAAGGAAAAAAAAAAAAAAAAAAAAACAACCTGGTGTTAAAAGGGAAATGGCATAGAAAATTAATTAATTTGAAAAAAATTTTTGTAGGATCTCTGTCTTTAATGTGCTGTACATTGCGATTTAATGCTATAATTAGTAATCCAATGGTAGTTTTTTCACTTGATGTTGCTATGTGGGCAAAATGTTGAAATCTTTACCTAATGTATACTAAACTGATCTTCTGTATATAAAGAGAATTGAAAATGAATCCTTACACGAATGGAGGGAGAGGGGGAGCGGGAGGGGGGAGGGTTGCGGGCGGGAGGGAAGTTATGCGAGGGGGGAAGCCATTGTAACCCATAAACTATACTTTGGAAATTTATATTCATTAAATAAAAGTTTAATAAAAAAAAAAAAATAAAAAAAAAAAAATAAAAAAAAAAAAAAAAGGAAAAAAAAAAAAAAAAAAAAAAGAAATTGGAAAGGCACCAAATAGATGAGCTTTCAAGTCATCTCAAGGATCTAGAAAATCTGCAGCAAACCAAACCCAAACCCAGTAGAAGAAGGGAAATAATTAAAATCAAAGAAGAAATCAACAGGATTGAATAAAAAAAAAAACATTACAAAAAATCAGCCAAACGAGGAGCTGGTTTTTTGAAAAAATAAACAAAATTAACACCCCATTGGCTCAACTAACTAAAAAAAGAAGAGAAAAGACCCAAATCAATAGGATCAGAGATAAAAAGGAAACATAACAACAGACACCACAGAAATAAAAAGAATAATCAGAAATTACTACAAGGACTTGTATGCCAGCAAACAGGGAAATCTATCAGAAATGGACAGATTCTTGGACACATACAACCTACCTAAATTGAGCCAGGAAGACATAGAAAACCTAAACAGACCCATAACTGACACAGAAATTGAAACAGTAATAAAGGCCCTCCCAACAAAGAAAAGCCCAGGACCAGATGGATTCACTGCTGAGTTCTACCAGACATTTAGAGAAGAACTAACTCCAATTCTTCTCAAACTATTCAGAACAATCGAAAAAGAGGGAATGCTCCCAAATTCTTTCTATGAAGCCAGCATCACCTTAATTCCTAAGCCAGAAAAAGATGCAGCATTGAAAGAGAATTACAGACCGATATCCCTGATGAACATAGACGCAAAAATCCTCAATAAAATTCTGGCCAATAGAATGCAACAACACATCAGAAAGATCATCCACCCAGACCAAGTGGGGTTTTTCCCTGGTATGCAGGGATGGTTCAACATTTGCAAAACAATCAATGTAATACACTACATTAACAGACTGCAGAAGAAAAACCATATGAATATCTCAATAGACGCAGAGAAAGCATTTGATAAAATACAACACCCTTTCATGATGAAAACTCTAAGCAAACTGGGTATGGAAGGAACATTCCTCAATACAATCAAAGCAATATAAGAAAAACCCACGGCCAACATCCTATTGAATGGGGAAAAGTTGGAAGCATTTCCGCTGAGATCTGGTACCAGACAGGGATGCCCACTCTCACCACTGCTATTCAATATAGTTCTGGAAGTTTTCGCCAGAGCTATTAGGTAAGAAAAAGAAATTAAAGGGATACAAATTGGGAAGGAAGAACTCAAACTATCCCTCTTTGCAGATGATATGATTCTTTATTTTTGGACCCAAAGAACTCTACTAAAGCACTACTGGAACTCATCAAAGAGTTTGGCAAAGTAGCAGGATATAAAATCAATCCACAAAAATCAAGAGCCTTTGTATACACAGGCAATGCCACAGCTGAGGAAGAACTTCTAACGTCAGTCCCATTCACAATAGCTACAAAAACAATCAAATACCTTGGAATAAACTTAACCAAGGACGTTAAATATCTCTACGATGAAAACTACAAAACGTTAGAGAAAGAAATAGAAGAGGATACCAAAAAATGGAGAAATCTTCCATGCTCATGGATTGGAAGAATCAATATCATCAAAATGTCTATTCTCCCAAGAGCAATTTATACATTCAATGCAATACCAATCAAGATACCGAAGACATTCTTCTCAGATCTGAAAAAAAAAATGCTGAAATTCATATTGAGACACAGAAGACCTCGAATAAGCAAAGCAATCTTGTACAACAAAAACAAAGCCGGAGGCATCACAATCCCAGATTTCAGGGCATACTACAGGGGAGTTGTCATCAAAACAGCATGGTACTGGTACAGAAACAGATGGATAGACCAATGGAACAGAATAGAAACACCAGAAATCAATCCAAACATCTACAGCCAACTTATATTTGATCAAAGATCCAAAACTAATCCCTGGAATAAGGACAGTCTATTCTATAAATGGTGCTGGGAAAATTGGATATCCACGTTAAGAAGCTTGAAGCAAGACCCATACCTTTCACCTTACACAAAAATTCACTCAACGTGGATTAAAGACTTAAATCTACGACCCGAAACTATCAAATTATTAGAGAGCATTGGAGAGACCCTTCAAGATATAGGTACAGGAAAAGGCTTCTTGGAAAAGACCCCAGGAGCACAGGCAGTCAAAACCAAAATTAACATTTGGGATTGCATCAAATTGAGAAATTTCTGTACTTCAAAAGAAACAGTCAGGAAAGTGAAGAGGCAACTGACAGAATGGGAAAAAATATTTGCAAACTATACTACAGATAAAGGATTGATAACCAGAATCTACAAAGAAATCAAGAAAATCCACAACAACAAAACAAACAACCCACTGAAGAGATGGGCCAAGGACCTCAATAGTCATTTTTCAAAAGAGGAAATCCAAATGGCCAACAGACACATGAAAAAATGTTCAAGATCACTAGCAATCAGAGAAATGCAAATCAAAACCACAATTAGGTTTCACCTCACCCCGCTTAGAATGGCTCACATTCAGAAATCTACCAACAATAGATGCTGGAGAGGATGTGGGGAAAAAGGGACACTAACCCACTGTTGGTGGGAATGCAAACTGGTTAGGCCACTATGGAAGTCAGTCTGGAGATTCCTCAGAAACCTGAACATAACCCTACCATACAACCCAGCCATTCCACTCCTTGGAATTTACCCAAAGGAAATTAATTTGGCTAATAAAAAAGCCATCTGCACATTAATGTTTATTGCAGCTCAATTCACAATAGCTAAGACCTGGAAACAACCCAAATGCCCATCAACACTAGACTGGATACAGAAATTATGGGACATGTACTCCATAGAATACTATACAGCAGTAAGGAACAATGAAACCCGGTCATTCGCAACAAGATGGAGGGATCTGGAAAGCATCATGCTGAGTGAATTAAGCCAGTCCCAAAGAGACAAATATCATTTGTTTTCCCTGATCGGCGACAATTGAGCACCAAAGAGGAAACCTGTTGAAGTGAAATGGACACTATAAGAAACAGTGACCTGATCAGCTTTTGTCCTGACTCTAGATGTACAATGTAATACTTCATCCTTTTTAGTATTTGTTGTTGTTGTTGTTGTTGTTCTAGTACTAGTGGTTGAACTCTGTAATTAACACACAATTATTCTTAGGTGTTTAAATTTTAACTGAAAAGTGATCCCTGTTAAATTTCAGAGTGGGAAAAGAGAGGGAGGAGATGCACAGTTTGGGACATGCACAATCAGTCTTGCCCCAAATGATGGAGTTAGTAATGTGCCAGGGGATTCCAATACAATCCCATCAAGGTGGCATGTACCAATGCCATCTCACTAGTCCACGTGATCAATTTCAGTTCACAATTGATGGCTCTGATAGGTCTAAGAGTCAAAGGGATCACACAAACAAGACAAGTGTCTGCTAATACTAACTGATAGAATCAAAAAGGGAGAGAAAGATCCAACATGGGAAGTGGGATACACAGCAGACTCATAGGATGGCAGATGTCCTAGACAGCACTCTGGCCTCAGAATCAGCCCTCAAGGCAATCGGATCTGGCTGAAGAGCCCATGAGAGTATTGTAGGCATGGAAAGCCAAGATACCATGGAAAAGAAAAAAAGAAGAAGACCTAAATGAAAGATCTCTGTGAGTGAGATCCCAGTGGAAAGAATGGGGCCATCAAAGAAGGAGGTACCTTTCTCCGAAGGGAGGAGAGAACTTCCACTTTGACTATGACCCTATCGGAATAAGATCAAAGTCAGCGAACTCTAAAGGCTTCCATAGCCCTGGCAACTCATGACTAGAGCCTAGGGAGATTACTGACTCCATGAACAAGAGTGTCAAATTGTTAAGTCAGCAACAGGAGTCACTGTGTACTTACATCCCATGTGGGATCTGTCCTTAATGTGTTATCTAATGTGCAGTGATGCTATAACTAGTACTGAAACAGTATTTTTACACTTTGTGTTTCTGCGTGGGTACAAACTGATGAGATCATTACTAATTATATACTGAATCGATCTCCTGTATATAAAGATAATTGGAAATGAAAAAAAAAACCTGGTGTTAAATTGGAAACGGCATAGAAAATTAATTAATTAAAAAATAATATGTAGGATCTCTGCCTTTAATGTGCTGTACACTCTTATTTATTGCTATAACTAGTACTCCAACAGTATTTTTTTTCACTTTGTGTTGCTATATGGGGGCAAACTGTTGAAATCGTTACCTAATTTATACTAAACTGATCTTTTGTATGTAAAGAGAATTGAAAATGAATCATGATGTGATTGGAAGGGGAGAGGTAGCGGGAAAGGGGAGGGTTGTGGGTGGGAGGGAAGTTTGGGAGGGGGAAGCCATTGTAACCCATGAGCTGTACTTTGGTAATTTATATTCATTAAATAAAAGTTTAAAAAAATGGTACTGGGAAAATTGGATTTCCACATGCAGAATCATGAAGTAAGAAGCCTACCTTTCACCTTACACAAAAATTCACTCAACATGGATTAAAGACCTAAATCTATGACCCGACACCATCAAATTATTAGAGAGCATTGGAGAAACCTTGCATGGTTTAGGTACTGGCAAAGACTTCTTGGAAAAGTCCCCAGAAGCACAGGCAGTCAAAGCAAAAATTAACATTTGGGATTACATCAAATTGAGAAGTTTCTGTACTTCAAAAGAAACAGTCAGGAAAGTGAAGAGGCAACCGATAGAACGGGAAAAAATATTTGCAAACTATGCAACAGATAAAGGGTTGATAACCAGAATCTACAAAGAAATCAAGAAAATCCACAACAACAAAACAAACGACCCACTTAAGAGATGGGCCAAGGACCACAATAGACATTTTTCTTTTTTTTTTAAACTTTTATTTAATGAATATAAATTTCCAAAATACAGCTTATGGGTTACACAGGCTTACCCCCTCCCATAACTTCCCTCCCACCCGCAACCCTCCCCTTTCCCACCCTCTTTCCCCTTCCATTCACATAAAGATTCATTTTCAATTCTCTTTATATACAGAAGATCAGTTTAGTACATATTAGGTAAAGATTTCAACAGTTTGCCCATATAGCAACATAAAGTGAAAAAACTACCATTGGAGTACTAGTTATAGCATTAAATAAGAGTGTACAGCACATTAAAGACAGAGATCCTACATAATATTTTTTTTAAATTAATTAATTTTCTATGACATTTCCAATTTAACACCAGGGTTTTTTTTTTTCATTTCCAATTCTCTTTATATACAGTAGATCGATTCAGTATATAATTAGTGAAGACATCATCAGTTTGTACCCACGCAGAAACACAAAGCGTAAAAATACTGTTTCAGTACTAGTTATAGCATCACTTCACATTAGACAACACGTTAAGGACAGATCCAACATGGGATGTAAGTACCCAGTGACTCCTGTTGCTGACTTAACAATTTGACACTCCTGTTCATGGCATCAGTAATCTCCCTAGGCTCTAGTCATGAGTGCTAGGGCTATGGAAGCCTTTAGAGTTCGCTGACTTTGATCTTATTCCGATAGGGTCACAGTCAAAGTGGAAGTTCTCTCCTCCCTTCGGAGAAAGGTACCTCCTACCTTGATGGCCCCGTTCTTTCCACTGGGATCTCACTCACAGAGATCATTCATTTAGGTCTTTTTTTCCATGATATCTTGGCTTTCCATGCCTACTATACTCTCTTGGGCTCTTCAGCCAGATCTGATTGCCTTGAGGGCTGATTCTGAGGCCAGAGTGTTGTTTAGGACATCTGCCATTCTATGAGTCTGCTGTGTATCCCGCTTCCCATGTTGGATCCTTCTCTCCCTTTTTGATTCTATCAGTTAGTATTAGGAGACACTTGTCTTGTTTGTGTGATCCCTTTGACTCTTAGACCTATCAGAGCCATCAATTGTGAACTGAAATTGATCACTTGGACTAGTGAGATGGCATTGGTACATGCCACCTTTGGGGATTGTGTTGGAATCCCCTGGCACATTACTAACTCCACCATTTGCCGCAAGTCCGATTGTGCATGTCCCAAATTGTACATCTCCTCCCTCTCTTTTCCCACTCTTAAATTTAACAGGGATCACTTTTCAGTTAAAATTTAAACACCTAAGAGTAATTGTGTGTTAATTACAGAGTTCAACCACTAGTACTAGAACAACAACAACAACAAATACTAAAAAGGATGAAGTATTACATTGTATATCTAGAGTCAGGACAAGAGCTGATCAGGTCACTGTTTCTTATAGTGTCCATTTCACTTCAACAGGTTTCCTCTTTGGTGCTCAGTTGTCGCCGATCAGGGAAAACAAATGATATTTGTCTCTTTGGGAGTGGCTTAATTCACTCAGCATGATGTTTTCCAGATTGCTCCATCTTGTTGCAAATGACCGGGTTTCGTTGTTTCTTACTGCTGTATAGTATTCTATGGAGTACATGTCCCATAATTTCTGTATCCAGTCTAGTGTTGATGGGCATTTGGGTTGTTTCCAGGTCTTAGCTATTGTGAATTGAGCTGCAATAAACATTAATGTGCAGATGGCTTTTTTATTTGCCAAATTAATTTCCTATGGGTAAATTCCAAGGAGTGGAATGGCTGGGTTGTATGGTAGGGTTATGTTCAGGTTTCTGAGGAATCTCCAGACTGACTTCCATAGTGGCCTAACCAGTTTGCATTCCCACCAACAGTGGGTTAGTGTCCCTTTTTCCCCACATCCTCTCCAGCATCTATTGTTGGTAGATTTCTGAATGTGAGCCATTCTAAGCGGGGTGAGGTGAAACCTCATTGTGGTTTTGATTTGCATTTCTCTGATTGCTAGTGATTTTGAACATTTTTTCATGTGTCTGTTGGCCATTTGGATTTCCTCTTTCGAAAAATGACTATTGAGGTCCTTGGCCCATCTCTTAAGTGGGTTGTTTGTTTTGTTGTTGTGGATTTTCTTGATTTCTTTGTAGATTCTGGTTATCAATCCTTTATCCGTAGTATAGTTTGCAAATATTTTTTCCCATTCTGTTGGTTGCCTCTTCACTTTCCTGACTGTTTCTTTTGAAGTACAGAAACTTCTCAATTTGATGCAATCCCAAATGTTAATTTTGGTTTTGACTGCCTGTGCTGCTGGAGTATTTTCCAAGAAGTCTTTGCCTGTACCTATATCTTGCAGGGTTTCTCCAATGCTCTCTAATAATTTGATGGAGTCAGGTCGTAGATTTAAATCTTTAATCCATGTTGAGTGAATTTCTGTGTAAGGTGAAAGGTATGGGTCTTGCTTCAAGCTTCTTAACGTGGAAATCCAATTTTCCCAGCACCATTTATAGAATAGACTGTCCTTATTCCAAGGATTAGATTTGGATCTTTGGTCAAATATAAGTTGGCTGTAGATGTTTGGATTGATTTCTGGTGTTTCTATTCTGTTCCATTGGTCTATCCATCTGTTTCTGTACCAGTACCATGCTGTTTTGATGACAACTGCCCTGTAGTATGTCCTGAAATCTGGGATTGTGATGCCTCTGGCTTTGTTTTTATTGTACAGGATTGCTTTGGCTATTCGAGGTCTTCTGTGTCTCCATATGAATTTCAGCATCATTTTTTCCAGATCTGAGAAGAAGGTCTTCGGTATCTTGATTGGTATTGCATTGAATGTATAAATTGCTCTTGGGAGAATAGATATTTTGTTGATGTTGATTCTTCCAATCCATGAGCATGGGAGATTTCTCCATTTTTTGGTATCCTCTTCTATTTCTTTCTTTTTTTTTTATTAAACTTTTATTTAATGAATATAAATTTCCAAAGTATAGCTTATGGGTTACAATGGCTTCCCCCCTCCCATAACTTCCCTCCCGCCCGCAACCCTCCCCCCTCCCGCTCCCTCTCCCCTTCCATTCATGTAAAGATTCATTTTCAATTCTCTTTGTATACAGAAGATCAGTTTAGTATATACTAGGTAAAGATTTCAACATTTTGCCCATATAGCAACATCAAGTGAAAAAACTACCATTGGATTACTAATTATAGCATTAAATAGCAATGTACAGCACATTAAAGACAGAGATCCTACATAATTTTTTTTTCAAAATAATTAATTTTCTATGCCATTTCCATTTTAACACCAGGTTGTTTTGTTTTTTTTTTTCATTTCCAATTCTCTTTATATACAGAAGATCACTTCAGTATATAATTAGCAAAGACCTCATCAGTCTGCGCCCACACAGAAACGCAAAGTATAAAAATACTCTTTCAGTACCAGTCCTAGCATCACTTGGCTTTAGACGACACATTAGAGACAGATCCCGCATGGGGTGTAAGTACACAGTGACTCCTGTTGCTGACTTAACAATTTGACACTCCTGTTCATGGCGTCAGTAATCTCCCTGGGCTCTAGTCATGAGTTGCCAGGGCTATGGAAGCCTTTAGATTTCGCTGACTTTGATATTGTTCCGATAGGGTCATAGTCAAAGTGGAGGTTCTCTCCTCCCTTCGGAGAAGGGTACCTCCTTCTTTGAAGGCCCCGTTCTTTCCACTGGGATCTCATTCACAGAGATCATTCATTTAGGTCTTTTTTTTTTCCATGATATCTTGGCTTTCCATGCCTACAATACTCTCATGGGCTCTTCAGCCAGATCTGAATGCCTTGAGGGCTGATTCTGAGGCCGAAGTGCTGTCTAGCACATCTGCCATCCTATGAGTCTGCTGTGTATCCCACTTCCCATGTTGGATCTTTCTCTCCCTTTTTGATTCTATCAGTTAGTATTAGCAGATACTTGTCTTGTTTGTGTGATCTCTTTGACTCTTAGCCCTATCGGAGCTATCAATTGTGAGCTGAAATTGATTACTTGGACTAGTGCGATGGCATTGGTACATGCCATCTTGATGGAATTGTGTTGGAATCCCCTGCACATTTCTGACTCCACCATTTGCGGACAGTCCGATTGAGCATGTTCCTAATTGTTCATTTCCTCCCTCTCTTTTTCCACTCTTAGATTTAACAGGGATCACTTTTCAGTTAAAATTTAAACACCTGAGAATAATTGTATGTTAATTACTGAGTTCAACCAATAGTACTAGAACAACAACAACAACAACAAATACTAAAAAGGATAGAGTATTACATTGTACATCTAAAGTCAGGACAGGAGCTGATCAGTTCATTGTTGCTTATAGTGTCCATTTCACTTAACAGGTTTTCTCTTTGGCGCTCAGTTGTCACCGAACAGGGAAAACAAATGATATTTCTCTCTTTGGGACTGGCTCAATTCACTCAGCATGATGTTTTCCAGATTGCTCCATCTTGTTGCAAATGACTGGGTTTCATTGTTTCTTACTGCTGTATAGTATTCTATGGAGTACATGTCCCACAATTTCTTTATCCAGTCTACTGTTGATGGGCATTTGGGTTGGTTCCAGGTCTTAGCTATTGTGAATTGAGCTGCAATAAACATTAATGTGCAGATGGCTTTTTTATTTGCCAAATTAAATTCCTTTGGGTAAATTCCAAGGAGTGGGATGGCTGGGTTGTATGTAGGGTTATGTTCAGGTTTCTGAGGAATCTCCAGACAGACTTCCATAGTGGCTTAACCAGTTTGCATTCCCATCAACAGTGTGTTAGTGTCCCTTTTTCCCCACATCCTCTCCAGCATCTGTTGTTGGTAGATTTCTGAATGTGAGCCATTCTAAGCGGGGTGAGATGGAACCTCATTGTGGTTTTGATTTGCATTTCTCTGATTGCTAGTGATCTTGAACATTTTTTTCATGTGTCTGTTGGCCATTTGGATTTCCTCTTTCGAAAAATGACTATTGAGGTCCTTGGCCCATCTCTTAAGTGGGTTGTTTGTTTTGTTGTTGTGGATTTTTCTTGATTTCTTTGTAGATTCTGGTTATCAATCCTTTATCCGTAGTATAGTTTGCGAATATTTTTTCCCATTCTGTTGGTTGCCTCTTCACTTTCCTGACTGTTTCTTTTGAAGTACAGAAACTTCTCAATTTGATGCAATCCCAAATGTTAATTTTGGTTTTGACTGCCTGTGCTGTTGGAGTATTTTCCAGGAAGTCTTTGCCTGTGCCTATATCTTACAGGGTTTCTCCAATGCTCTCTAATAATTTGATGGTTTCGGGTCCGTAGATTTAAGTCTTTAATCCATGTTGAGTGAATTTCTGTGTAAGGTGAAAAGGTAATGGGTCTTGCTTTAAGCTTCTGCACATTGAAATCCAATTTTCCCAGCACCATTTATTGAATAGACTGTCCTTATTCCAGGGATTAGATTTGGATCTTTGGTCAAATATAAGTTGGCTGTAGATGTTTGGATTGATTTCTGGTGTTTCTATTCTGTTCCATTGGTCTATCCATCTGTTCTGTACCAGTACCATGCTGTTTTGATAACAACTGCCCTGTAGTATGTCCTAAAGTCAGGTATTGTGATTCCTCGGCTTTGTTTTTGTTGTACAGGATTGCTTTGCTATTCGAGGTCTTCTGTGTCTCCATATGAATTTCAGCATCATTTTTTCTATATCTGAGAAGAAGGTCTTCGGGATCTTGATGGGTATTGCATTGAATGTATAAATGCTTTTGGGAGGATAGACATTTTGATGATATTGATTCTTCCAATCCATGAGCATGGAAGATTTCTCCATTTTTTGGTATCCTCTTCTATTTCTTTCTTTAAGGTTTTGTAGTTTTCATCGTAGAGATCTTTAACGTCTTTGGTTAAGTTTATTCCAAGGTATTTGATTGTTTTTGTAGCTATTGTGAATGGGATTGATTTTAGAATTTCTTCCTCAGCCGTGGCATTGCCTGTGTATACAAAGGCTGTTGATTTTTGTGGATTGATTTTATATCCTGCTATTTGCCAAACTCTTTGATGAGTTCCAGCAGTCTCTTAGTAGAGTTCTTTGGGTCCAAAATAAAGAATCATATCATCTGCAAAGAGGGATAGTTTGAGTTCTTCCTTTCGGATTTGAATCCCTTTAAATTTCTTTTTCTTGCCTAACAGCACTGGTGAAAACTTCCAGAACTATATTGAATAGCAGTGGTAAGAGTGGGCATCCCTGTCTGGTACCAGATTTCAGCGGAAATGCTTCCAACTTTTCCCCATTCAATAGGATGTTGGCCGTGGGCTTTTCATATATTGCTTTGATTGTATTGAGGAATGTTCCTTCCATACCCAGTTTGCTTAGAGTTTTCATCATGAAAGGGTGTTGTATTTTATCAAATGCTTTCTCTGCGTCTATTGAGATATTCATATGGTTTTTCTTCTGCAGTCTGTTAATGTAGTGTATTACATTGATTGTTTTGCAAATGTTGAACCATCCCTGCATACCAGGGAAAAACCCCACTTGGTCTGGGTGGATGATCTTTCTGATGTGTTGTTGCATTCTATTGGCCAGAATTTTATTGAGGATTTTTGCATCTATGTTCATCAGGGATATTGGTCTGTAATTCTCTTTCAATGTTGCATCTTTTTCTGGCTTAGGAATTAAGGTGATGCTGGCTTCATAGAAAGAATTTGGGAGCATTCCCTCTTTTTCGATTACTCTGAATAGTTTGAGAAGAATTGGAGTTAGTTCTTCTCTAAATGTCTGGTAGAACTCAGCTTTGAATCCTTCTGGCCCTGTGCTTTTCTTTGTTGGGAGGGCCTTTATTACTGATTCAATTTCTGTGTCAGTTATGGGTCTGTTTAGGTTTTCTATGTCTTCCTGGCTCAATTTAGGTAGGTTGTATGTGTCCAAGAATCTGTCCATTTCTGATAGATTTCCCTGTTTGCTGGCATACAAGTCCTTGTAGTAATTTCTGATGATTCTTTTTATTTCTGCGGCGTCTGTTGTTACGTTTCCCTTTTCATCTCTGATCCTATTGATTTGGGTCTTTTCTCTTCTTTTTTTAGTTAGCTGGGCCAATGGGGTGTCAATTTTTTTTATTTTTTCAAAAAACCAGCTCCTCGTTTGGCTGATTTTTTTGTAATGTTTTTTTTTTATTCAATTCTGTTGATTTCTTCTTTGATTTTAATTATTTCTCTTCTCCTACTGGGTTTGGGTTTGGTTTGCTGCAGATTTTCTAGATCCTTGAGATGACTTGAAAGCTCATCTATTTGGTGCCTTTCCAATTTCTTTTTATTTATTTATTTATTTATTTTATTTTATTTTATTTTTTTTTAATTTTTGACAGGCAGAGTGGACAGTGAGAGAGAGAGACAGAGAGAAAGGTCTTCCTTTTGCCGTTTGTTCACCCTCCAATGGCCGCCATGGTAGCGCGCTGCGGCCGGCGCACCGCGCTGTTCCAATGGCAGGAGCCAGGTGCTTACTTATCCTGGACTCCCATGGGGTGCAGAGCCCAAACACTTGGGCTATCCTCCACTGCACTCCCTGGCCACAGCAGAGAGCTGGCCTGGAAGAGGGGCAACCGGGACAGGGTCGGTGCCCTGACCGGGACTAGAACCCGGTGTGCCGGCACCGCAAGGTGGAGGATTAGGGAGGATTAGCCTGTTGAGCCACGGCGCCGGCCTCCAATTTCTTGATGTAGGCACCTATTGATATAAACTTTCCTCTTAACACTGCTTTTGTTGTATCCCATAGGTTTTGGTATGTTGTGCTGTTATCCTCATTTACTTCCAGAAAATTTTTGATTTCTCTTTTAATTTCTTCTAGGACCCATTGTTCATTCAGGAGCATGTTGTTCAATCTCCATGTGTTTGCACGTGCTCTAGGGATTCCTGAGTTGCTAATTTCCAATTTCATTCCTTTGTGGTCTGAGAAGCTGCATGGTATGATTCTAATTCTTTTGAATTTGCTGAGACTTGCTTTATGGCCTAGTATGTGGTCAATCCTAGAGAAGGTTCCATGTACTGCTGAGAAGAATGTAAAGTCCTTAGATGTAGGATGAGATGTTCTGTAGATATCTGTTAGATCCATTTGGGCTATAGTGTCATTTAAATCTGCTGTCTCCTTGTTGATCTTCTGTCCTGTTGATCTGTCTATCTCTGAGAGTGGAGTATTGAAGTCCCCCAGTACTATTGTATTGGGGTCTAAGTCTCCCTTTAAGTCCCTTAACAAGTCTTTTAAATAAGCTGGTGCCCTGTGATTAGGTGCATATACATTGATAATCGTTATATCTTCCTGTTGAATGGATCCCTTAATCATTATATAGTGCCCCTCTTTGTCTCTCCTAACAGTTTTTGTGGTAAAGTTTATGTTGTCCGATATTAAGATGGCTACGCCCGCTCTTTTTTCATTTCTGTTGGCATGGTATATCTTTTTCCAGCCTTTCACTTTCAGTCTGTATGGATCATTGTTGGAAAGATGAGTTTCTTGTAAGCAGCAAAAAGATGGGTTTTGTTCCTTAACCCAATCAGCCAATCGGTGTCTTTTAACTGGACAGTTCAAGCCATTAACATTCAATGTGACTATTGAGAAGGAGTAACTTTGCCCTACCATTTGCCAAAGATACTTTCTAATATATAGTTTGAGATTCCTGTGATCTTTTGGTGTGAGGTTTCCTTCCTTTACCTTCTTTCGTGTTGGTTACCGTGTTTCTGTGTTTCTGTATGTAACACATCTTTAAGCATCGTTTGCAGGGCTGGACGAGTGGCGACAAATTCTTTCAATTTCTGTTTGCTGAGAAAGGTCTTTATTTCACCTTCATTCACAAATGAGAGCTTTGCAGGATGTACTATTCTGGGCTGGCAGTTTTTCTCTCTTTGTACCTGGGCTATGTCTCGCCATTCTCTCCTAGCTTGTAGGGTTTCTGAAGAGAAGTCAGCTGTGAGTCTAATTGGAGATCCTCTGAGAGTAATCTGGCGTTTCTCTCTTGCACATTTTAGGATCTTTTCTTTATGTTTCGCTGTGGTGAGTTTGATTACGACGTGTCGTGGTGAGGATCTCTTTTGGTCATGTTTATTGCGGGTTCTATGAGCTTCCTGTACTATGATGTCTCTGTCCTTTTCCAAACCTGGGACATTTTCTGCTAGTATCTCACTAAAAAGGCCTTCTAATCCTTTCTCCCTCTCCATGCCTTCAGGAACTCCTAGAACCCGAATGTTGGGTTTTTTAATAGTATCCTGTAGATTCCTGACAGTATTTTTTAGATTTCTGATTTCTTCTTCTTTTCTTTGGTTTGCCTGTTTCCTTTCCTGTTCTCTGTCTTCTAATTCCGATATTCTCTCTTCTGCTTCACCCATTCTGTTTTTAAGGCTCTCTAATGTGTTTGTCATTTGATCTATTGAATTCTTCATTTCATTATGGATTCTAGTCACTATCATTGTTTCTTGTTCTACTAGTTGTTTCATTTCGTTTTGATTCCTCCTTAATATTTCATTTTCGCGAGAGAGGTTTTCTATCTTGTCCATTAAGGATTTCTCTAGTTCAAGAATTTGTTTTTGAGAGCTTCTTAATGATCTTACCAATTTTTTGAGATCTGCTTCTTGCATTTCTTCTATCTCATCATCTTCATAATCTTGGCTTGGGATGCCTTTTTCATTTGGGGGCATGAGAGTGTCTTCCTTGTTCTTGTTACCTTGGTTTCTACGTTTGTTTGGCATCTTGGAGGTGTGGCCAAAGAGCTCTGATTGGTTCTTCAGTGTTGCCTAGGCTAAAGATTTTGTTTTTCTTTTGTAAATTGGTCCCTGCTCTTTGTCTTTCTGGGGTTTGTAAGGAGAGTGCAGAGAGGCTGGTGTCCCAGCTGGTTCCCCCCCTTTTTTTTTCTTCCAGTCAGCCTGGTGTAGTTCCCCGTCCCCCCTGCGTGAGCTCGGACCAAGGTCTAACCTTCGCAGCCAATGTCTCGGGTTACCTGTGCTTCCAGCGCTGGGGCTCAAATTCTGTGGGTGGGCTTCTGTAGCTGGGTTCGCTGTTTTCCCAACTTTAGGGGCCCCTGTGTTTTGGCGCGGCTCAGTGCGGGTCGGGTCGGGTTGGAGCGGTGCAGCTGGGTGCTGCTAGGTGCGGCTCAGGGCGGCTCCGTGCGGCTCGGCAGGGCTTGGTGCGGCGGGGCAGTGGGCCACTTTACTCTCCTCAGAGGTCCTCCATGTCACATCCACTATATCCGAAAGAGTTTCCTCTGCAGTTTTTTCCTCTGAGTCTCTTCTTAAGGGTACAGTAACTCCACCCTTGTTAAAATTTCTTTTCCCAAACTGTTGTGTGCGCCCTCACTCTTCTGCCATCTTCAATAGACATTTTTCAAAAGAGGAAATCCAAATGGCCAACAGACACATGAAAAAATGTTCAAAATCACTAGCAATCAGGGAAATGCAAATCAAAACCACAATGAGGTTCCATCTCACCCCGCTTAGAATGGCTCACATTCAGAAATGTACCAACAACAGATGCTGGAGAGGATGTGGGGAAAAAGGGACACTAACCCACTGTTGGTTGGAATGCAAACTGGTTAAGCCACTATGGAAGTCAGTCTGGAGATTCCTCAGAAACCTGAATATAACCCTACCACACAACCCAGCCATCCCACTCCTTGGAATTTACCCAAACGAAATTAAATTGGGAAACAAAAAAGCTGCCTGCACATTAATGTTTATTGCAGCTCAATTCACAATAGCTAAGACCTGGAACCAACCCAAATGCCCATCAACACTAGACTGGATACAGAAATTATGGGACAGGCACTCTATAGAATACTACACAGCAGTCAAAAACAATGAAATCCGGTCATTTGCAACAAGATGGAGCAATCTGGAAAACATTATGCTGAGTGAATTAAGCCAGTCCCAAAGAGACAAATATCATATGTTCTCCCTGATCAGCGACAATTAACTGACCACCAAAGGGAAAAGCTATTGAAGTGAAAGGGACACTATGAGAAACAGTGACTTGATCAGCTCTTGTCCTTACTGTTGATGTACAATGTAATACTTTATCCATTTTAGTATTTTTTTGTTCTAGTACTATCAGCTGAACTCTGTAATTAACACACAATTATTCTTAGGTGTTTAAATTTTAACTGAAAAGTGATCCCTGTTAAATTTAAGAGTGGGAATAAGAGAGGGATGAGATGTACAATTTGGGACATGCACAATCAGACTTGCCCCAAATAGTAGAGTTAGAAATGTGCCAGGGGATTCCAATACAATCACATCAAAGTGGCATGTACCAATGCCATCTCACTAGTCCAAGTGATCAACTTCAGTTCACAGTTGATCACACTGATAGGTCTAAGAGTCAAAGGGATCACACAAACAAGACTAGTGTCTGTGAATACTAACCGATAGATCAAAAAGGGAGAGAATGATCCATCATGGGAAGCGGGATACTCAGCAGACTCATAGAATGGCAGATGTCCTAAATAGCACTCTGGTCTCAGAATCAGCCCTTACGGCATTCAGATATGGCTGAAGAGACTATGAGAGTATTTTAGGCATGGAAAGCTAAGACACTCTGGAAAAAAAAAAGAAGACCTAAATGAAAGATCTCTGTGAGTGAAATCACAGTGGAAAGAACAGGGCCATCAAAGAAGGAGGTACCTTTCTCTGAAGGGAGGAGAGAACTTCCACTTTGACTATGACCCCATCTGAATAAGATGGAAGTCAGCGAACTCAAAAGGCTTCCATAGCCTTGGCAACTCATGACTAGAGGCTAGGGAGATTACTGATGCCATAAACAAGAGTGTAATTTATTAAGTCAACAACAGGAGTCACTGTGTACTTACTCCTCATGTGGGATCTGCACTTAATGTGTTGTCCAACGTGAAGTAATGCTATAACTAGTACTGAAACAGTATTTTCCACTTTGTGTTTCTGTGTGGGTGCAAACTGATGAAATCTTTACTTAGCATATACTGAATCGATCTTCTGTATATAAAGATAATTGAAAATGAATCTTGATGTGAATGGAATGGAAGAGGGAGCGGGAGATGGGGGGGTGCAGGTGGGATTGAAATTATGAGGGGGGAGCCATTGTAATCCATAAACTGTACATTGGCAATTTATATTTCTAAATTAAAAAAAAAGGAAAATCACAGAGGGAGAGAGAGAGAGTTCTTTCACCTGCTGGGTCATTTCTTATATGGCTTCAATGGCCACATCTGGACCAGACTGAAGCCAGGAGACATGAGTTTTTTCCAGGTTTCCCATATGGGTGGCAGGGGTCCAAACACTTGGGTCATCTTCCACTGCTTTTCCCAGGCCATTAGCAGGGAGATGGAGCAGAGGTGAAACAGCTGGACTGAACCAGCACCCATATAGGATGCTTGCGTTGCAGGTGATGGCTTTACCTGCTATACCACAATGCTGGCACCTACTTAAGCTTTTTAAAAACATTGAACAGAAGGTCTGCTATATGCTAGTAGTTCAGAAAGAAGGTAATATTTACAGAGTGAGACAGACAAGAAAATAAATCTAAAAAACACTATATTAGAATTATAAGGATATAATATGAAGATGATTTTGGGCCAGTGCCATTGCTTAACAGGCTAATCCTCCACCTTGTGGCACCTGCACACCAGGTTCTAGTCCAGGTTGGGGCGCCGGATTCTATCCCGGTTGCACTTTCTTCCAGGCCAGCTCTCTGCTGTGGCCAGGGAGTGCAGTGGAGGATGGCCCAAGTGCTTGGGCCCTGCACCCGCATGGGAGACCAGGAGAAGCACCTGGCTCCTGCCTTCGGATCAGCACAATGCGCTGGCCGCAGTGGCCATTGGAGGGTAAACCAACAGCAAAAAGGAAGACTTTTCTCTCTCTCTCTCTCTCACTATCCACTCTGCCTGTCAAAAATAAAAAAAAGATGATTTTGCTCTTTCTTCTTTGCAAATGCAATGGCTTAAACAAGAAAGAATTCTGTTTGGTTTTATGTAACAATTGTCTGACTTCTGTGTAAGTAATAAAGGTGTGCTATGGTGGCTCCATTGCGACAGGGGGAAAAAAGATTACACAGAAGAAATCAAAAGCAAATGCATGAACTACTGAAATTCATGCAGGATAAGAAAGAAAATCTCTCCCATGAAATTGAAATCTTAAGGAGGAATCAAAATGAAATGAAGAATTCATTGGAACAAGTAAAAATACAGTAATGAGCCTTAAAAACCAAATAAGTGATGCAGAAGAGAGAATATCAGACTTAGAAGCCAGAGCACAGGAATGTATGCAGTCAAACCAAAAATAAGAAGAGGAGATTAAAAATCTAAAAAACACTGTTGGGAAACTACAGGATAGTATAAAAAACATTCAGAATCTAAGAGTTTGTGAAGGCATGGAGAGAGAGAGAGAAAGGAGTAAAAGGACATTTTAGTGAAATTCTAGCAGAGAACTTTCCGGGTTTGGAGAAAGAAATAGACATCCAGGTACAGGAAGCACATAGATCTCCCAATAGACATGACCAGAAAAGATCCTCACCACCACACATTATAATCAAACTCACCACAGTGAAACATAAAAAAAGATTCTAAAATGTGAAAGAGAGAAAGCTAGATTACTTTCAGAGGATCTCCAATTAGACTCACAGCAGACTTCTCATCAGAAACCCAGCAGGTTAGGAAAGAATGGTGAGATATAACCCAAGCCCTAAGAGAGAAAAAAAAAACTGTCATTTCAGCATTTTATACCATGCAGCTCTCAATTTTAAATAAAGGTAAAATAAAGGCCTTCCAAAACAAACAGAAATTAAAAGAATTTGTCACCATTCATCTCCAGCCCTGCAAACAAGCTTAAGGATGCATTACACAGAAACATAGAAACAAGGTCATCAATAAAAAGAAGGTAATGGAAGAAAATTCTCTCAGTAAAAGATCAAAGGGAGTTCAAAGTATAAAGTAAGAATATCTTTGGAAAAATGTCAGGGCAAAGTCATTACTTATCAATAGTTGCACTGAACACAAATGGCCTCAGTTCTTCCGCTAAAAGGCATAAAATGGCTGAATGGATTAAAAAACAAAACCTATCTATTAGACTCCAATACAGTAGTATTTTGGGACTTCAATACTCCACTTTCAGAAATGGACAGATCAATCAGACAGAAAATCAACAAGGAAACATCAGATTTTAAAAAACTATGGATTGGGGCTGGCGCTGTGGCACAGCGGGTTAACGCCCTGGCCTGAAACACTGGCATCCCATATAAGTGCCAGTTTGAGACCCAGCTGCTCCACTTCTGATCCAGCTCTATGCTGTGGCCTGGGAAAGCTATAGAAGATGGCCCATGTCCCTGGGCCCCTGCACCCTCCTGGGAGACCCAGAGGAAGCTTCTGGCTCCTGGCTTTGGAGCAGCACAGTTCCAGCCATTGCAGCCAATTGGGGAGTGGACCAGCAGATGGAAGAATTCTCTCTTTTTATGCCTCTCCTCTCTCTGTGTAACTCTGACTTTCAAATAAATAAATAAATAAATCTTAAAAAAAACACTATGGACCAAATGGACCTAACAGATATCTGCAGAACTTTCCTTCATGCACTTGCGGAATACACATTTTCTCAGCAATGCATGGAACTTTCTGTTGGATTAGCCACATATTAGTCCATAAACAATCTCAGCAAATTCAAAAAAATCAAAATCATACCATACATCTTCTGGGACCAGAATGGAATGAAGCTGGAAATCAGAACCTCAGGAATCTCTAGAGCATATGCAAACACATGGAGACTGAATGACATGTTCCAGAATGAACAGTGGGTCATAGAAGAAATCAAAAGAAAATCAAAAACTTTCTAGAAACAAATGAAGATAACATCAGAACATATCAAACTTATGGGATACAGCAAAAGCAATGTTAAGAGGAAGTTTATAGCAATAGGTGCCTACATCAAGAAATTGGAAAGGCACCAAATAAATGAAATATCAATGCATCTCAAATAAATAGAAAAACTACAGAAAACCAAACCAAAAACTAGTAGGCAAAAAGAAATAATCAAAATTAGAGAGGAAATTGAATCCAAAAGATTATAAAATTTCAGTAAACAAAGAGCTAGTTTTTTAAAAAAGTAAAATTGACACACCATTGTCCCAATTAACCACCAAAAGGAGACAGAAAATCCAAATCAATAAAATCAGACATGAAAAAGGGCATGTAAAAACAGACACCACAGATATAAAAAGAGTCCTCTGAAGTTACTAAAAAGAGTTGTATGCCAACAAACTGGGCAATCTACCAGAAATGGATAGATTCCTCAACTCATACAACCTAGCTAAATTGAACCATGAATTGAACCATAGGCAGTCAAAGCCAAATTAACAATTGAGATTACATCAAATTGAGAAGTTTCTGTACTGCAAAAAAGAAAACCCATCAGGAAAGTGAAGAGGGAACAGACAGAAGGGGAGAAACTATTTTTAAACCTGAATATAACACTACCATACAATTCAGCCATCCCACTACTCAGAAATTACCCAAGGGAAATTAATTTGGCAAATAATAGTGCTATCTGCACTTCAGTGTTTATTGCAGCTCAATTCCCAATAGCTAAGACATGGAATCAACTTAAATGCGCATCAAAAGAAGACTGGAGAAAGAAATTATGGGATATGTACTCTATAGAATACTACACAGCAGTAAAAATAATTAAATCTGGTCATTTGCAACAAAATGGAGGAATCTGGAAAACATCATGCTAAGTGAAATAAGCCAGTCCCAAATGGACAAATTTCATATGTTCTACATGAACTGTGACAACTAACTGAGCACCTAAAAAAAAAACCTGTAGAAGTGAAACAAACACTATGAGAAACTGTAACTTGATCAGTCCTTGTCCCGACTGTCAAAGAACAGCTTACTATTTTATATGTTTTAGTATTTTCTTTTTCCACTTACTATCATTGGATGAACTCTTTAATTAACACGCAGTTATTCTTAGGAGTTTAATTCCAACTGAAATTTGATCCCTGTTAAGAATAAGAATGGGAATAAGAGAGGGAGAAGATGTACAGTTCAGCACACACTCATGTGGACTTACTCCTAAGAGTAAAGCTAGAAACATGGTATGGGACTCCAAATCCCATTAATTGGCAGGTACCAATGCCACCTTACTAGTTAAAGTGATCAGTTTAAGTTCATAATTGATCATAAAAATAGGATTAAGTGTCAAAGGGAACACATAAATAAGACCAGTGCCTGCTAATAATAATTGATAGAATTAAAAAGGGGAGAATGACCCTTCATGGGAAGCATGATACAGAGCAGACTCATAAAATGGCAAATGCCCTAAACAGCACTCTGGCCTCTGAATCAGCCCTTAAAGCATTCCTATTTGGCTAAAAATCCATGAGAGTTTCTCAGGCATGGAAAGCCAAGACACTGTGGCAAAGAATGACCTACTAAAAGATCTCTGTGAGTGAAATCCTAGTTGAAAGAAGGGGCCACAAAGAAGGAGGTACCTTTTGAAGGACCCTTATGGGGGGAGGGACAAGAAACTAGGCCTGGGCAAATATCAGGGGCTTCTTAAGAGGTTAGATGTTCCCCAGAGTCTAGCGGGCAGGACGTTCTCTGGGAAGGAAAAGTCAATCCCCTTCAGAGAATCTCTAGGCACACTCAGAGCAGAACTGCCCCTCCCCTCCGGGAAACCTCTGGGCGCACCCAGAGCAGAGCTGCCCCTCCCCTTTGGAGAGTCTCTAGGCGCGCACTTATGATGTCACTGCGACCGCCAAATCCTGTAACACCTCAGCACTCTCCCTCAGCACTCTCCCTCAGCATTCTCCGGTATGCTATTTGTCCCTCCGAACCAGCCAATCCCATGCCACCTCTGCATTCTCCACCAGCACTCTCCACCAGCATTCTTCGCCAGCGTTCTCCCATATGCTAATGGTCCCTCTGAACTGACCAATCCTATGCATGCGCATTAGGAATACGCTAATTCGTTGCCTATATAACCTGTGTAAAACTGCCGCTCAGGGCTCCTCACTGCCTGAGGTGGGGGCCCGTTTGTGCAAACGTTCAATAAAAACCTCGTGCTTTTTGCATCAACTGGTCTGGAGTCTGGATCTTTGGGCGTCCTCCCGAGCAAGTGGGCATCTCTGCAACTGAGAGGTCTAACACTTTCTTTGAAGGGAGGAGAGAACTTCCACTTTGATTATGGCCTTGTCTAAATAAGGTTGGAGTTTGTGAACTCAAGAAGCTTCAATAGCCTTGGCAGCTCATGACAAGAGCCTCGAGTGATTACGATTACTGACGTCATAAATAAGAGTGTCAACTGTTAAATCAACAACGGAATCACTGTGAACTTACTCCCCATGAAGGATCTCTGTCCTTAATGTGTTGTTCTATGTGAATTAATGGTAAAACTAGTATTCAAAAAGTACTTTATACTTTGTGTGTCTGTGTGGGTGCAAACTGTTGAAGCCTTTATTTAGTATATACTAAGTTGATCTTGTGTATATAAAGATAATTAAAAATGATTGTTAATGAAGAATGGGATGAGAGAGGGAGTAAGAGATGGGATGGTTTATGGGTGGGAAACTGCTAAAATCCAAAAGTTGTACTTTTGAAATTTATATTTATTAAAAATGTCTTCTAAAACAAAAACTAAAAAAGAAATGTGTTTTCTGTATATATATTATTATCATATGATTTTTGTTCTTCACTCTATTGATGTGGTCCATCACATGTATTAATTTATGTAACCAGAACCATGCTTGTATCCCTAGGCTTAATCTTACTTAATTATAGTGAATTATCTGTTTAATTTGTGTGTTGTTAAGGATTTTTGTATCTAGGCTCATCAAGGATATGGGCCTGCAGCTTTCTTCGTTGTGTCCCTGTCTGGTTTTGCCATCAAGTTACTTCTGGCCTCACAGAATGAATTTGAATGAATTTCATCCTCTTACATTTTTAAATATGTTAAGATGGACTGATGTTAATTCCTTCAATTTTTGATCAAATCCAGCAGTGAACCACTTGTCTTGGGCTTTTCTTTAATGGGAGAATCTATTACTGTTTCAATCTTGCTAGTCAATAGTTATCTGCTTAAGAAATCTATGTCCTCAATTGTATAAGGTATATGTGTACCAAAATTTATTTCCATTTATTTCCATTATCAAATTTGTTGGCACAAAATTGTTCATAGTAATCTCTAACTGATTTCTCTTTTATTTATTTAATTTCTGTGGTGTCAAAAGCAATGCTTCCATTTTTATCTCAACTTTAATGTATTGAGTCTTTCCTCTTGTTACCCTATACAAGGGTTTACCAGGTTTTGTTTTTGTCTTTTTAAAGGCACAGCTCTTCATTTCTTTGTTTTTTTTTTTTTTACATTGTTTGGTCTTTATATAACAGGGTAGTAAAACACTGAAAATATCTACAACAATGCCTATAAATAAACACAGCAATTCAAGATACAAGAATAAGAAAGAGAACATTATGCCCCCAAAAGAACACAAACACTTCAACAGTAGAATGTGAAAATGAAGAGATTGAAGAAATGCCAGAAACGGAATTCATAAAATTGATCATAGGATTATTTAGAAGTAATCAGAAGGGGGGATGGTGCTGTGGCAAACAGGTAAAACTGCTGCCTGCAGTGCTGGCATCCCATATGTGTGCCAGTTCAAGTCCCAGATCCTCTGCTTCCAATACAGATCTCTGCTATGGCCTGGGAAAACAGCAGAAGGCAGTCCAGGTCCTCAGGCCTCTGCACCCACATGGGAGACCCAGAAGAAACTCCTTGCTCCTGGCTTCAGTTTGGTGCAGCTCTGGCCATTGTGGTCATTTAGGGAGTGAACCAGGGGATGGAAGATCTTTCTCTCTGCCTCTTGCCTCTCTGTAACTCTGCCTTTCAAATAAATGACCTTTTTTTTGAAAAACAAAAAAGAAGTAATCAGAAGAAAATCCTTGAATTCAAGATATCCATATATGACATGAACGAAAATGTTGCAATTGTAATTGAGATTTTAATGAGAAGTCAAAATGAAATATTGGAAATAAAGAACTCAATAGATCCAATTAAAAATGCAGTGGAAAGCCTTAACAGACTGGTGAGACCAACAAGTATCTGAAATAGAAGGCAAATCTCTGGAAATTTTACAGTCAGACCAAAAAAAAAAAAAAACAATGTTTGAGAATTGTGGGATACTATAAAGCGACCCGGTATACAGGTCTTAAGAATTCATGAAGATGTGGAAAGAGAATGAATAAGAAGGTCATTTTGGTGAAATAATTACAGTACCTTCCCTAATTTGAGAAAGGGGTGTCCAATAACAGGAAGCACATTAAAATCCTAATAGACATCATCAGAAACAATCTTCACCACAACATGTTGTAGTCAAACTTTCCACAGTAAAACATAAAGAAAAGTTTCTAAGATGTGCATGAGAGAAAAGCCAGATAACTTTCAGAGAATCTTCAATTAGACTCACAGCAGATTTCTCATCAGAAACCCTAAAGGCTAGGAGATAATGGGGAGATATATTCCAAGATTAAGAGGAAAAAAATGGAGAACTCAGAATACTGTACTCTGCAAAGCTCTCATTTGTAAATGAAGGTGAAATGGAGACCTTCCATAAGAAACAGAAATTGAAAGATTTTATCACCATTGTCTAGGTACAAAAGATGATTAAGGATGTGCTATTAACAGAAACAGAGAAACATGGTAATCACTATGAAAGGAGGTTATGGAAGAAAATCACCCCGTAAAACTACAAAGGAAATACAAAGTAAACAATAGGAGTACTTATGGAAAAATGGCAGGGTAAATTCATTACTTATCAAAAGTCACGTTGACTGTAAATGGCATCAACACTTCAGTTAAAAGATACAGACTGGATTAATATATTCAAAAACAAGACTCATCTAATTGCTGCCTACAAGAAACACATTTCACCAACAAAGATACACACAGACTGAAAGTGAAAGGATGGCAATGATATTCTAAGTTAACAGAAACCAAAAAGGGGCTGATGTAGCCATCCTAGTATCAGACAAAATAGACTTTAACACAAAAACCATTAAAAGAGGTGAAGAAGGGCACTATGCAATGATTAAGGGATGAATTCAACAGGCATATGTGAGTATAATGAATGTATATGCTCCTAAGTACAGGGCATCTGGTTAGTTAAAAGAAGTATTAATGGATTTATTTTTTTTCATTTATTAACTTTTATTTAATGAATACAAATTTCCAAAATACAGCTTATGGATTACAATGGCTTCCCCCCACCCATAACTTCCCTCCCACACGCAACCCTCCTGTTTCCCGCTCCCTCTCCCCTTCCATTCATATCAAGATTCATTTTCAATTCTCTTTATATACAGAAGATCAGTTTAGTATATATTAGGTAAAGATTTCAACAGTTTGCCCCCGTATAGCAACACAAAATGAAAAAAATACTGTTGGAGTACTAGTTATAGCATTAAATAACAGTGTACAGCACATTAAAGACAGAGATCCTACGTAATATTTTTTTAAATTAATTAATTTTCTATGCCATTTCCAATTTAACACTTTTTTTTCATTTAAAAATATCTTTATATACAGAAGATCGATTCAGTATATAATTAGTAAAGATCTCATCAGTTTGTACCCACGCAGAAACACAAAGTGTGAAAATACTGTTTCAGTACTAGTTACAGCATCACTGCACATTAGACAACACATTAAGGAAAGATCCCACATGGGATGTAAGTACACAGAGACTTCTGTTGCTGACTTAACAATTTGACACTCCTGTTCATGGCGTCAGTAAGGATAATTGTGTGTTAATTACAGAGTTCAACCACTAGTACTAGAACAACAACTACAACAACAACAACAAATACTAAAAAGGATAAAGTATTGCACTGTACATCTAGAGTCAGGACAAGAGCTGATCAGGTCATTGTTTCTTATAGTGTCCATTTCACTTCAACAGGTTTCCCCTTTGGTGCTCAGTTGTCACTGATCAGGGAAAACAAATGATATTTGTCTCTTTGGGACTGGCTTAATTCACTCAGCATGATGATTTCCAGATTCCTCTATCTTGTTGCAAATGACCAGGTATCATTTTTTCTTACTGCTGTATAGTATTCTATGGAGTACATGTCCCATAATTTCTTTATCCAGTCTACTGTTGATGGGCATTTGGGTTGGTTCCAGGTCTTAGCTATTGTGAATTGGGCTGCAATAAACATTAATGTGCAGGCAACTTTTTTATTTGCCAAATTAATTTCCTTTGGGTAAATTCCAAGGAGTGGGATGGCTGGGTTGTATGGTAGGGTTATATTCAGGTTTCTGAGGAATCTCCAGACTGACTTCCATAGTGGCTTAACCAGTTTGCATTCCCACCAACAGTGGGTTAGTGTCCCTTTTTCCCCACATCCTCTCCAGCATCTATTGTTGGTAGATTTCTGAATGTGAGCCATTCTCATGGGGGTGAGGTGAAACCTCATTGTGGTTTTGATTTGCATTTCTCTGATTGCTAGTGATCTTGAACATTTTTTCATGTGTCTGTTGGCCATTTGGATTTCCTCCTTGAAAAATGTCTATTGTGGTCCTTGGCCCATGTCTTAAGTGGGTTTGTTTTGTTGTTGTGGATTTTCTTGATTTCTTTGTAGATTCTGGTTATCAACCCTTTATCTGTAGTATAGTTTGCAAATATTTTTTCCCATTCTGTTGGTTGCCTCTTCACTTTCCTGTTTCTTTTGCAGTACAGAAACTTCTCAATTTGATGTAATCCCCAACGTTAATTTTGGTTTTGACTGCCTGTGCTCCTTGGTTCTTTTCCAAGAAGCCTTTGCCTGTACCTATATCTTGCAGGGTTTCTCCAATGCTCTCTAATAATTTGATGGTTTTGGGGCGTAGATTTATGTCTTTAATCCATGTTGAGTGAATTTTTGTGTAAGGTGAAAGGTATGGGTCTTGCTTCAAGCTTCTGCATGTGGAAATCCAATTTTCCCAGCACCATTTATTGAATAGACTGTCCTAACTCCAGGGATTATTTTGGATCTTTGATCAAATACAAGTTGGCTGTAGATGTTTGGGTTGATTTCTGGTGTTTCTATTCTGTTCCATTGGTCTATCCATCTGTTTCTGTACCAGTACCATGCTGTTTTGATGACAACTGCCCTGTAGTATGCCCTGAAATCTGGGATTGTGATGCCTCCGACTTTGTTTTTGTTGTACAAGATTGCTTTGGCTATTCGAGGTCTGCTGTGTCTCCATATGAATTTCAGCATCATTTTTTCCAGATCTGAGAAGAATGCCTTTGGTATCTTGATTGGTATTGCATTGAATGTATAAATTGCTTTTGGGAGAATAGACATTTTGATGATATTGATTCTTCCAATCCATGAGCATGGAAGATTTCTCCATTTTTTGGTATCCTCTTCTATTTCTTTCTCTAACGTTTTATAGTTTTCATCGTAGAGATCTTTAACGTCTTTGGTTAAGTTTATTCCAAGGTATTTGATTGTTTTTGTAGCTATTGTGAATGGGATTGATCTTAGAAGTTCTTCCTCAGCTATGGCATTGCCTGTGTATACAAAGGCTCTTGATTTTTGTGGATTGATTTTATATCCTGCTACTTTGCCAAACTCTTCGATGAGTTCCAGTAGTCTCTTAGTAAGAGTTCTTTGGGTCCCCTAAATAAGGAATCATATCATCTACAAAGAGGGATAGCTTGAGTTCTTCCTTCCCAATTTGTATCCCTTTAATTTCTTTTTCATGCCTAATAGCTCTGGCGAAAACTTCCAGAACTATATTGAATAGCAGTGGTGAGAGAGGGCATCCCTGTCTGGTACAGGATCTCAGCGGAAATGCTTCCAACTTTTCCCCATTCAATAATATGTTGGCCGTGGGTTTTTCATATATTGCTTTATTGTATTAAGGAATGTTCCTTCAACACCCAGTTTTCTAGGAGTTTTCATCATGAAAGGGTGTTGTATTTTATCAAATGCTTTCTCTGCATCTATTGAGAGAATCATATGGTTTTTCTTCTGCAGTCTGTTAATGTAGTGTATTACATTGATTGTTTTGCGGACGTTGAACCATCCCTGCATACCGGGGATAAATACCACTTGGTGTGGGTGGATGATCTTTCTGATGTGTTGTTGCATTCTATTGGCCAGAATTTTATTGAGTATTTTTGCATCTATGTTCATCAGGGATATTGGTCTGTAATTCTCTTTCAATGTTGCATCTTTTTCCGGCTTAGGAATTAAGGTGATGCTGGCTTGGTAGAAAGAAAGTGGGAGGATTCCATCTTTTTCGATTGTTTTGAATAGTTTGAGAAGAATTGGAATTAGTTCTTCTCTAAATGTCTGGTAGAACTCAGCAGTGAATCCATCTGGTCCTGGGCTTTTCTTTGTTGGGAGGGCCTTTATTAGTGTTTCAATTTCTGTGTCAGTAATTGGTCTGTTTAGGTTTTCTATGTCTTCCTGGCTCAATATAGGTAGGTTGTATGTGTCCAAGAATCAGTCCATTTCTTTTTTTAAATTTTTTTATTAAACATTTATTTAATGAATATAAATTTCCAAAGTACAGCTTATGGGTTACAATGACTTCCCCCTCCCAAAACTTCCCTCCCACCCGCAATCCTCCCCTTTCCCGCTCCCTCTCCCCTTCCAAACACATCATGATTCATTTTCAATTCTCTGTATATACAAAGGATCAGTTTAGTATATATTAGGTAACGATTTCAACAGTTTGCCCCCATATAGCAACACAAAGTGAAAAAAAAATACTGTTGGAGTACTAGTTATAGCATTAAATAAGAGTGTACAGCACATTAAAGACAGAGATCCTACATAATTTTTTTTAAATTAATTAATTTTCTATGCCATTTCCAATTTAACACCAGGTTTTTTTTTTCATTTCCAATTATCTTTATATACAGAAGATCGATTCAGTATATAATTAGTAAAGATCTCATCAGTTTGTACCCACGCAGAAACACAAAGTGTAAAAATACTGTTTCAGTACTAGTTATAGCATCACTGCACATTAGACAACACATTAAGGAAAGATCCCACATGGGATGTAAGTACACAGTGACTCCTGTTGCTGACTTAACAATTTGACACTCCTGTTCCCGCCATTAACAGGAATCTGTCCATTTCTGATAGATTTCCCTGTTTGCTGGCATACAAGTCCTTGTAGTAATTTCTGATTAATCATTTTATTTATGGTGTCTGTTGTTACGTTCCCTTTTTCATCTCTGATCCTATTGATTTGGGTCTTTTCTTATTTTAGTTAGTTGAGCCAATGGGGTGTCAATTTGGTTTAGTTTTTCAAAAAACCAGCTCCTCGTTTGGCTGATTTTTTGTAATGTTTTTTTGGATTCAATCCTGTTGATTTCTTCTTTGATTTTGATTATTTCTCTTCTCCTACTGGGTTTGGGTTTGGTTTGCTGCAGATTTTCTAGATCCTTGAGATGACTTGAAAGCTCATCTATTTGGTGCCTTTCCAATTTCTTGATGTAGGCACCTATTGATATAAACTTGCCTCTTAACCCTGCTTTTGTTGTATCCCGTAGGTTTTGGTATGTTGTGCTGTTATCCTCATTTACTTCCAGAAAATTTTTGATTTCTCTTTTAATTTCTTCTAGGACCCATTGTTCATTCAGGAGCATGTTGTTCAATCTCCATGTGTTTGCACGTGCTCTAGGGATTCCTGAGTTGCTAATTTCCAATTTCATTCCTTTGTGGTCTGAAAAGCTGCATGGTATGATTCTAATTCTTTTGAATTTGCTGAGACTTGCTTTATGGCCTAGTATGTGGTCAATCCTAGAGAAGGTTCCATGTACTGCTGAGAAGAATGTAAAGTCTTTAAATGTAGGATGCAATGTTCTGTAGATATCGGTTAGATCCATTTGGGCTATAGTGTCATTTAAATCTACTGTCTCCTTGTTGATCTTCTGTCCTGTTGATCTATCTATCTCTCAGAGTGGAGTATTGAAGTCCCCCAGTACTATTGTATTGGGGTCTAAGTCTCCCTTTAAGTCCCTTAACAAGTCTTTTAAATAAACTGGTGCCCTGTAGTTAGGTGCACATACATTGATAATCGTTATATCTTCCTGTTGAATGGATCCCTTAATCATTAAATAGTGCCCCTCTTTGTCTCTCCTAACAGTTTTTGTGGTAAAGTTTATGTTGTCCGATATTAAGATGGCTACGCCCGCTCTTTTTTCATTTCTGTTGGCATGGTATATCTTTTTCCAGCCTTTCACTTTCAGTCTGTATGGATCATTGTTGGAAAGATGAGTTTCTTGTAAGCAGCAAAAAGATGGGTTTTGTTCCTTAACCCAATCAGCCAATTGGTGTCTTTTAACTGGACAGTTCAACCATTAACATTCAATGTGACTATTGAGAAGGAGTAACTTTGCCCTGCCATTTGCCAAAGATACTTTCTAATATATGGTTTGAGATTCCTGTGATCTTTTGGTGTGAGGTTTCCTTCCTTTACCTTCTTTCATGTTGGTGACTGTGTTTCTGTGTTTCTGTATGTAACACATCTTTAAGCATCTTTTGCAGGGCTGGACGAGTGGTGACAAATTCTTTCAATTTCTGTTTGATGTGAAAGGTCTTTATTTCACCTTCATTCATAAATGAGAGCTTTGCAGGATGTACTATTCTGGGCTGGCAGTTTTTCTCTCTTAGTACCTGGGCTATATCTCGCTATTCTCTCCTAGCTTGTAGGGTTTCTGATGAGAAGTCTGCTGTGAGTCTAATTGGAGATCCTCTGAGAGTAATCTGGCGTTTCTCTCTTGAACATTTTAGGATCTTTTCTTTATGTTTCACTGTGGTGAGTTTGTTTACGACGTGTCATGGTGAGGATCTCTTTTTGTCATGTTTATTAGGGGTTCTATGAGCTTCCTGTACTAGGGTGTCTCTGTCCTTTTCCAAACCTGGGAAATTTTCTGCTAGTATCTCACTAAAAAGGCCTTCTAATCCTTCTCCCTCTCCATGCCTTCAGGAACTCCTAGAACCCGAATGTTGGGTTTTTTAACAGTATCCTGTAGATTCCTGACAGTATTTTTTAGATTTCTGATTTCTTCTTCTTTTCTTTGATTTGCCTGTTTCCTTTCCTGTTCTCTGTCTTCTAATTCCGATATTCTCTCTTCTGCTTCACCCATTCTGTTTTTAAGGCTCTCTAATGTGTTTGTCATTTGTTCTATTGAGTTCTTCATTTCCTTATGGTTTCTTGTCACTATCACAGTTTCATGTTCTACTAGTTGTTTCATTTCATTTTGATTCCTCCTTAATACTTCATTTTCACAAGAGAGATTTTCTATCTTGTCCATTAAGGATTTCTGTAGTTCAAGAATTTGTTTTTGAGAACTTCTTAATGTTCTTATCAGTTTTTTGAGATCCGCTTCTTGCATTTCCTCTATCTCTTCATCTTCATAATCTTGCATTGGGGTGTCTTGTTCATTTGGGGGCATCATAGTGTCTTCCTTGCTCTTGTTACCTCGGTTTCTACGTTTGTTGTTTGGCATGTTGGAGATAATTTATTTATTTATTTATTTATTTTGCTGTGGTGATTTTTTCTCGTTATACTATGCCTCTAAGTGGGCTGTCTGCTTTGATGGATGCTTAGAGGCTGTGATAGGTGTGGCCACAGAGCTCTGCTTGATTCTTCAGGTTTAAGGCTGTGCAAAAAGCAACTCACCCAGATTGTTCTCTCCCTTGCTCCTTTCTGGATCTCTCTCTCTCTCTTTTTTGACTCAGTTGGGAAGTAATTCCGCACAGCTGAGTGGAATTGAAGGTAGCTGAAATCTGGCCTCTGTGAGTATTCATTTGATCTACCCCTGGGACCACACAAAGTGTTTATGCAGCCCTCAATGTGTTCTCAAGTTTCGAACAGTCCCAAAGTTACTGAGTTTGTGTACTGTTGCCGCTTTACATATGTAAAATGGCTCCTGCTCTTTGTTTTGCTCCACTTTTTTAGGTGAGTGGAGAGAGAGGCCTCTGCCTTTCCCCACCAATGTCTCGGGTTTCTGAGGTTTTTGTCTTACCTCCAGTTCCTGCGCTGGCGAGATTCTGCAGCTCGGCTCCCACGGCTGGGCTTCCACGCTGTGGGCTCCCTGTTGGTCCTCTCTGTCACCTCCACTAGATCCGGAAGAATTTCCTCTGCAGTTTTTTTCTTGAGTCTTTTCCTGAGGCTACAGTAATTCCACTTTTATGAAACTAAATTTTCCCAGACTATTGGCGCACGTCCTCACTATCCGCCATCTTGGCTCCGCTCCTGGATTTATTTTTTTAATTTTATTTAATGAACCTAAATTTCCAAAGTACAGCTTATGGATTACAATAGCTTCCCCCCCATAACTTCCCTCCCACCCACAACACTCCCCTCTCCCACCCCCTCTCCTTTTCCATTCACATCAAGATTAATTTTCAATTATCTTTATATACAGAAGATCAATTTAGCATATATTAACTAAAGATTTCAATAACTGCACCCACACAGAAACACAAAATGTAAAATGGGAGTGGGGAAGCCATTGTAAGCTATAAACTGTACTTTGGAAATTTATATTCATTAAATAAAAGTTTAATAAATGAAAAAGAAACAATTTGTGTACTAGTTATAGCATTAATTAAACACCTGTGAATAATTGTGTATTAATTACAGAGTTTAACCAATAGTTTTAAGTAGAACATAAAAATACTAAAAGGGTAAAGTATTAAGTTCTTTTTTTGTTTGTTTGTTATATAGTTATTTTTTTATTTAATAAATGTGAATTTACAAAGTGCAACATTTGTATTGTTGTGGCTTCCTCCCCCAACCTCCCAATGGACAGATCAACCAGACAAAAAAATCAGCAAGGGGACAATAGAGTGAATTGACCCTTTAGGTAAATGGGTAGGCCTAATGGATAACTATCCATTCATTGAATGGATATTAGTTATCTTAATGGATAACTACACAACTTTTCATCCTACATTTACATAATACAATTCTTCTTCTCACCAGTGCATGGAACATTTTCTAGGATGGGCCACATGCTTGGCCATAAAGTGAGTCTCAGCAATTTGAAAAAAATTAGAAATCATCCTATGCATCTTCTCTAGAAATCAACAACTGAAGAATCCTCTAGAACATATGTAAGTATATGGAGACTGAACATCATGCTCCTGAATGAACAGTGG
The DNA here is from genome assembly GCF_033115175.1 of Lepus europaeus. Classification (NCBI taxonomy): domain Eukaryota; kingdom Metazoa; phylum Chordata; class Mammalia; order Lagomorpha; family Leporidae; genus Lepus; species Lepus europaeus. Next base: position 86,049,715 of record NC_084832.1, read on the forward strand.
GTCATAGAAGAAATAAAAATAGAAATCAAAATAGTTCTGGAAACTAATGAAGATGACAGTACATCATATCAAAACCTATGGCATACAGCAAAAGTAGTGTTAAGTGGGAAATTCATTGCAATCAGTGCCAATATGAAGAAACTAGAAACAAACCAAATAAGTGATCTATCAGTGTATCTCAAGGACCTAGAATATCAAGAACAACCCAAACCCAAAACTAACAGGAGGAAAGAAATTATTAAAATAAGAGAAGAGGTTCCTGCACTGTGGCGTACCAAATAAAGCCGTCACCTGCACTGCCTGCATACCAATTGGGCACCAGTTCAAGCCCCAGCTGCTCCACTTCTGATCCAGGTTTCTGCTATAGCCTGGGAAAACAGTAGAAGAAGGCCCAAGTCCTTGTTCCCTTGCACTCATGTGGGAGACCTGGAAGAAGCTCCTGGTTCCTGACTCTGGATCATTACAGCTCTGGCCATTGCAGCCATCTGGGGAGTGAACCAGAAGATGGAAGACCTCTCTCTCTGACTCTTCTTTTCTCACTGTGTAACTCTGACTTCCAAATAAATTCATTCTACCTCTCCCAAGCCAGAGGCATCTTTCCAAACATACATCCTAGGAATTAGAAGAGGGGTGATATTGGCAATTCTTTTCTTGCTTTCTTTCAATGTGACTTTTCTGATGATTATAACACCTAGATCTTGTGAAAGCAACTTGTTGTGTGTGCACAGCTGTTCACATCAGTGTCTCAGTGGGAATTTGTCTCTGGAGCCTCTTAGTTAACATTATTCCCTGTGATCAGCCTAAGATAGATACATAGACAGATGATAGATTAGATAGACATATATTAGATTCTCTTAATGGAATTATTTCTTAATAATGCAAAAGATGGGGAGGAGTGAGAGATGGAAAAGAAGAGTGGGAGGGGAGTAGGGGGAGAGAGAGAGAAACAGAGAGAGAGACAGAGAGAGAGAAAGAGAGATAGAGGTCTTTCATTTCTTTTAATTAAAAATGATGACCTCAGGGATGGCATTGTAGCATAACAGTTTAAGATGTTGTCTGCACCCCAGGAGCACAGGCAGTCAAAACCAAAATTAACATTTGGGATTACATCAAATTGAGAAGTTTCTGCACTTCAAAAGAAACAGTCAGGAAAGTGAAGAGGCAACTGACAGAATGGGAAAAAATATTTGCAAACTATACTACAGATAAAGGGTTGATAACCAGAATCTACAAAGAAATCAAGAAAGTCCACAACAACAGAACAAACAACCCACTTAAGAGATGGGCCAAGGACCTCAATAGACATTTTTAAAAAGAGGAAATCCAAATGGCCAACAGACACATGAAAAAATGTTCAAGATCACTAGCAATCAGAGAAATGCAAATCAAAACCACAATGAGGTTTCACCTCACCCCGCTTAGAATGGCTCACATCCAGAAATCTACCAACAATAGATGCTGGAGAGGATGTGGGGAAAAAGGGACACTAACCCACTGTTGGTGGGAATGCAAACTGGTTAAGCCACTATGGAAGTCAGTCTGGAGATTCCTCAGAAACCCAATTCTGGCCTGCTGAAGCCATCTATGTGAGATAAGAGCAGAAATACTCAGTAGTGCCCTCTATCTCTGACCATGTTATCCCTGAATGAGAAGCACTTGTGAGGTTCTGAGCCCAAAGATCCAGGCTCACTGAAAGCCTGAGAGCAATCATCAGGCTGTAGGATGCTTTCTTCCCCTGAAATTACCACCACACACTAGTGGTCTACTTATTGGAGCTCCTTTTACACAGTGTATGAAAAAAATTGTAAGGCATAATAAGAGGCAGAAGTCATACTTTTAAGGGACAAAATAAGCAAAAGACCTAGACTCAGAATATGATAGGCACAATGGAATTATAAGGCCTGGAATTTCAGAAGCCTATTATGGGAATTCTAAAAGTTCTTATGGATAAAGTAGAAAACATACAAGAAGAGATAAGCAAATATTAGCAGAGAAATGGAGTATATTAACAAAATGGGATGCTAGATATCAAAAACATAGCTGTAACAGAAGTGAAGAATGTGTAGAATGGGATCACTGGTAGAACAAGTATTGTCAGATAAAACAATTACTGAATTTCAGCATCTGTCAACAGAAACATCAAAAAGCTAAAAGCAAATGTAGGAAAAGGAATAAAATTTTTGAAAATAAAGAAAACATCCAAGAACTACAGGACAATTACAATAAGTATAACATTCTTACAGGTAATAGCTGGAGAAGAGTGAAGGTAACAAGAACAATATTTAAGGTCATAATGAGGGAGAATTTCTGCAAGTTCATATCAAGCACCATATTCAAAATTCAGAAAATTAAAGAAAACAAAAAAATCTTGAAAGAATTCAAAACTGAAACAATCTTACGGATGTGCAATGTGAGTTTTATCTGATTTCTCCTTAGAAGCCATACAAAGATGGTAGAGAGTAGAGGAGAAACTTTAACATGATAACAGAGAAAAAATTCCAACAATGAACTATGTGTCCCATGAAATTATCCTTAAAAAGGGAAGGAGAGGTGGTGCCAGGCTGTGGGATGGTGGGTAAAGCTGCTGCCTGTAGGGCCAGCATGCCCTATGGGTGCCAGTTCCAGTCCCAGCTGCTCCATTTCCAATCAAGCTACCTGCTAATGCATCTACAAAAGCAACAGACAATGGACCAAGTCTGTGGGGGCCTACATCCACATGGGAGACCCAAAAGAAATTTTTGACTTCTGGTTTTGACTACCAGAAATTTTTGACTACCTGGCCCAGCCCCTGCGAATGCAACCATTTGTGGAATGAACCAGCAGATGGAAGATATCTTTCTCTCTTCTGTTGCTCTCTCTCTCTCTTTCTGCCTCTACCTCTCCTTCCATGTAACTCTGGCTTTCAAATAAATCTTTATTCAAAAAAGAAAGAAAATGAGAGAGCTAACACAAATTTTTTTAAGGTAAAGGACAAATATTTTTGAAATAAGCCACCATTTTTGGAATTCTTTATCCAGTGAAATAATATCCCTCAAAAATGCAGAAGAAATGAGTTTCTCAGAAAAATAAAAATTGAAGTAATTTGTTGTTGCAAAACTTGTCTTATGACAGATAACAAAAGAATTTTTCAGAGAGAAGAGAAATGGCATAGTTCAGAAACCTGACATAAATGATACTGTTGAAGGTATATCTTTAATTTTATTTAATTTATACTAGTTTCATACATTTCCTATATACAGATTTAGGAACAAAGTGGGGCTTCCACTACCTCCTGCCCACATTCCAACCCTTCCCCCTCAGTTCCCATTAGATCATTATCAGTTTACTTAGTTTATCAATAGATCATTATCAGTTTACTTAGTGATCATATAGTCAGTCCTTCTCTAAGAAAAAAAGTTCAGAGAATAGTATGAAGAGAAATAAAACTAAACTAAACTAAACAGCAGGAAATACTACAAAGTGTAGCATTCCAACAAATCAGTAAGCCTAGAAGAAATACATAAATTCCTGGACACATACATCCTAAAAAATTGATCCATGAAGACAGAGAGAACTTAAACAGACCAATAATTAAGATTGACTGAGGTAGTAATACAGGATCTACCCACAAAGAAAATCCAAGAATTGGAAAGCTTCACTGCTGAATTCTTCCAGACATTTAGAGAACTAATTCCAATTCTTCTCACATGATTCAGAACAATTGAAAGGGAGGAAATCCTCCCAAACTCCTTCTATGAAGCCTGCATCACTCTAATTTCTAAACCAGGAAAAGATACAACAGAGGAAGAGAACTATAGATCAATTTCCCTGGTGAACATAGACACAAAATCCTCAACAAAATACTAGCCTATCAAATCCAGCAATACATCAGAAAGGTCATTCACCCAGACCAAGTGGGATTGATCCCTGGTATGGCAAGGATGGTTCAACATTTGCAAATCATCAATGTGATACATTACATTAACATAATAAGAACAAAAACCTTATGAATATTTCAATAGATGGCAGAGAAAGCTTCTGATAAAACATTATTTCATGATAAAAAAGAAAACTTTAAACAAATTGGGTATAGAAGGAACATTTCTTGGCACAATTAAGGCAATGTGTGGCAAACCCACAGCCATACATTATAGAACGGGGAAAAGCTGGAAGCATTTCCAATAAGGTCTGGAACCAGACAAGGATGTCCACTCTCACCACTACGTTTCAAATAGTCCTGGAAGTTTTAGACAGGGCCATTAGGCAAGAAAAAGAAATCAAAGGGATACAGACTGGAAAGGAGGAATTCAAACTTACCTGTTTGCAGATGACATGATTCTATCTGCAAGCCATCCAAAAGATTCCACTGAGAGACTCTTTAAACTCTTAAAAGAGTTTGGTAAAGTGACAAGGTACAAAATTAACACACAAAAATCAATGGCATTTATAAAGACATCCAATGTCATGGCTGAGAAAGAACTTTTAAGATCAATCTCATTTACAATAGCTAAAAATGATTTAAATGTCTTGGAAGAAATTTAACCAAGGATGTCAAAGTTCTCTACAATGAAAATTACAAAGCATGAAAGAAAGAAATAGAAGACATTAAAAATAGAAAATTGGGGCTGGTGCTGTGGCATAATGGGTAAAGCCGCAGCCTGTAGTGCCGGCTTCCCATATGGGTGCTGGTTCAAGTCCTGGTTACTCCACTCCCTATCCAGCTCTCTGATATGGCCCAGGAAAGCAGTAGAAATGGCCCAAGTCCTTGGGCTCCTGCATCCATGTGGGAGACCTGGAAGAAGCTCCTGGTTCCTGGATTCAGATCAGCACAGCTCTGGGCACTGTGGCCATTTGGGGAGTGAAAAGGCAGAACAAAGACTCTCTCTCTCTCTCTTTCCTCTGCCTCTCCTCTCTCTGTGTAACTGTGTCTTTCAAGTAAAATAAATAAATCTTTAACAATTATTAAAAATAGAAAAATCTTCCATATTCATAGATTGGAAAAACCAATATCATCAAATTTCCATATAACCCAAAACAATTTACAGATCCAATGTGATCCTGATATAATTACCAATGACATTCTTCTCAAATCTAGAAAAAAAGATTATGGAAAACATACAGAAACACAAGATACTCTGAATACCTAAATCAAATTATACTACAAAAACAAAGCCAAAGGCATCACAATGCTCAATATCAAGACATACTAAAGGGCAATTGTAGTATGGTATTGGCAAACAGCATGGTATTGGCAAAAAGGCAGATGTGTATTTCAATAGAACAGAATAGGATCTCCAGAAATCAAGCCATGCATCTTCAACAAGCTTATTTTTGTAAAGATTTATTTATTTATTTATTTATTTATTTGAAAGGCAGAGTTAGAGAGAGGCAAAGGCACAGAGAGAAACATGAGCCAGCTTCTTCCATGTTACCTATCTGGGTGCAGGGGCCAAAGGACTTGAGTCATCTGCTGCTGCTTTCCCAGACACATTAGCAGGGAGTTGGATCAGAAATGGAGCAGCCAGGACACGAACCAGAACCCATATGGGATCCCAGCACTGCAGTTGGCGGCTTTACCCACTATGCCACTGTGCTAGCCCTAAAACCAATTTATCTTTGACTAATGAGCTAAAATAATCCCTTGATCATGGGCAATCTCTTCAACAAAAAGTGATGTGAGAACTGGATCTCTACAGGCAGAATTATGAAGACCCCTACCTTACACCTTATACAAAAATCCATTCAAAATAGATCAAACACCTAAATCGACAACCTGATACCATCAAATTATTAGAGAACATGGGGGAAACTCTACAAGAAATTGGCATAGCCCAAGATTTCATGGAAAAGACTCCAGAAGCACGGATAATCAAAGCAAAAATTAACAAATGGGATTACATCAAGCTGAGAAGCTCTGCACTGCAAATGAAACACTCAGTAAAGAGGAAACTGACAGAATGGGAGAAAATATATGCACATGATGTGACCTATAATGGATTAATATTCAGAATCTATAAAGAGCTCAAGAAACTCAAAACAATAACAGAAACAACCCAGTTACAAAAGGGGCAAAGGACTTTAACAGGCATTTTTCAAAATAGGAAATGCCAATGGCTAACAGACACAAAAAATGGTCAGGATCATTAGCCATCTGGGAAATACAAATAAAAACCACAATGATCCTTCTCTTTATCCCAGTCAGAATGACTTTCATACAGAAATCAACAAACAGCAAATGCTGGTGAAGATGTGAATAAAATGTAGCCCAAACCACTACTGGTTGGAATGTAAATTGGTGCAGCACTGTGGAAGATAGAAATCTGAATATACACCTACCATATGACCCAAGACATCCCACTCCTGGGAATTTACCCAAGGGAGCTGAACCCTCATATGAAAGAGTTATATTTATCCCCATGTTTATTGCAACTCAATTCACAATAGCTAAGATATGATATCAACCAAGCTGGCCATCAATTGAAAACAGGATAAAGAAATTATGGCATAAGTACCATGGAACAGTGCACAGTGATTTAAAAAAAAAAGAATGGAATTTTGTCATTTACAGGAAAATAGAGGCAACTGGTAACCATTATACTTCATGAAATAAGCCAGTCCCAACAAGACAAATACCATATATTCTCCCTGATTTGTGCTAATGAATAGAGTACCTAAAAGGTCATCTAAAGAAGTTATATTGACACTTTGAGATACAATGTTTTTGAGCAGTCCTTGTCTTGATTACTGAGAAATGGATTTTTTAAAAAAATGTTTCGATATATTTATTGAACTCTTATTGTAGGTTTAATCTTAGGAGTATTGTGTTAATTGAAATAGATCTTTGGGGGCAAGCACTGTGGCGCAGCAGGTTAACACCCTGGCCTATAGTGTCGGCATCCCATATAGGCACCAGTTCAAGTCTCTGCTGCTCCTCTTCTGATCCAGCTCTCAACAATGGCCTGGGAAAGCAGTAGAAGATGCTTTAAGCCATTGTACCCCTGCGCCTATGTGGGAGACCTGGAAGAAGCTCCTGGCTCCTGGATTCAGATCAACACAGCTCCGGCCATTGCAGCCAATTGGAGAGTGAACCATTAGATGGAAGACCTATATCTCCCTCTCTCTGCCTCTCTTCTCTCTGAGTAACTCTGACTTTCAAATAAATAAATAAGTCTACAAAAAAGAAATAGGTATTTTTATAAAATAAGAATGAATAGGAGAGGGAGTAGCAAGAAGGATGGGCGTGCAGGTGGAGGGAGAATGGAGTTGGAAAAAACACTGTGTTCTAAAAGTGTATATATGAAATGCCGGAAGTTTGTATAACTTAAGTAATATGTTTCTTAAAAAAGAAAATACATCTAAAGATATATGTTATACTAAATATATATGAAATAAATCTAAAATTAAAAGTACTCATGTTGGGGGCAGAGCCAAGATGGCGGATAGTGAGGACGTGCGCCGATAGTCTGGAAAATAAAGTTTCATAAAAGTGGAATTACTGTAGCCTCAGGAAAAGATTCAAGAAAAAAACTGCAGAGGAAACACTTCCAGATCTAGTGGATGTGACACAGAGGACCTACAAGGAGCCCACCACGTGGAAATCCAACCGCAGGACCCGAGCCGCAGAATCTCCCCAGCGCGGGAATGAACGGGAGGTAAGACAGGAGCCTCAGAAACGCGAGACATTAGTGGGGAAAGGCAGAGGCCCCTCCCTTCACTTGAGCAAAACAAAGAGCAGGCACCATTTTACATATGTAAAGTGGCAATGAGTACACAAACTCAGTAACTTTGGGTCTAAGGTGAAACTTGAGAACACATTGAGGGATGCATAAACTCTGTGTGTGGTCCCAGGGGTAGTTCAAACGAATACTGACAGAGGCCAGATTTCAACTACCCTCAATTCCACTCAGCCATTCGGAATTACTTCCCAACTGAGTCAAAAAAAAAGAGAGAGAGAGAGAGAGAGAGAGAGAGAGAGAGAGAGATCCAGCAAGGAGCAAGGTGAGTCACTTTTTGCACAGCCTTAAACCTGAAGAATCAAGCAGAGCTCTCTGGCCACACCCATCACAGCCTCTAAGGATCCATCAAAGCAGACAGCCCACTTAGAGGCATAGTATAACGAGAAAAAATCACCACAGCAAAAAACAAAACAAAACAAAAAAAAACATAAATTATCTCCAACATGCCAAACAACAAACGTAGAAACCGAGGTAACAAGAGCAAGGAAGACACTATGATGCCCCCAAATGAACAAGACACCCCAATGCAAGATTATGAAGATGATGAGATAGAAGAAATGCAAGAAGCGGATCTCAAAAAACTGATAAGAACATTAAGAAGTTCTCAAAAACAAATTCTTGAACTACAGAAATCCTTAATGGACAAGATAGAAAATCTCTCTTGTGAAAATGAAGTATTAAGGAGGAATCAAAATGAAATGAAACAACTAGTAGAACATGAAACTGTGATAGTGACAAGAAACCATAAGGAAATGAAGAACTCAATAGAACAAATGACAAACACATTAGAGAGCCTTAAAAACAGAATGGGTGAAGCAGAAGAGAGAATATCGGAATTAGAAGACAGAGAACAGGAAAGGAAACAGGCAAATCAAAGAAAAGAAGAAGAAATCAGAAATCTAAAAAATACTGTCAGTAATCTACAGGATACTATTAAAAAACCCAACATTCGGGTTCTAGGAGTTCCTGAAGGCATGGAGAGGGAGAAAGGATTAGAAGGCCTTTTTAGTGAGATACTAGCAGAAAATTTCCCAGGTTTGGAGAAGGACAGAGACATCCTAGTACAGGAAGCTCATAGAACCCCCAATAAACATGACCAAAAGAGATCCTCACCACGACACGTCGTAATCAAACTCATCACAGTGAAACATAAAGAAAAGATCCTAAAATGTGCAAGAGAGAAACGCCAGATTATTCTCAGAGGATCTCCAATTAGACTCACAGCTGACTTCTCTTCAGAAACCCTACAAGCTAGGAGGGAATAGCGAGATATAGCCCAGGTACTAAGAGAGAAAAATCGCAAGCACAGATTATTATATCCTGCAAAGCTCTCATTTGTGAATGAAGGTGAAATAAAGACCTTTCTCAGCAAACAGAAATTGAAAGAATTTGTCGCCACTCGTCCAGCCCTGCAAAAGATGCTTAAAGATGTCTTACATACAGAAACACAGAAACACGGTCACCAATATGAAAGAAGGTAAAGGAAGGAAACCCAACAGCAAGAGATCACAGGAATCTCAAACCATATATTAGAAAATAACTTTCGGAAATGGCAGGGCAAAGTTACTCCTTCACAATAGTCACATTGAATGTTAATGGCTTGAACTGTCCAGTTAAAAGACACCAATTGGCTGATTGGGTTAAGGAACAAAACCCATCTTTTTGCTGCTTACAAGAGACTCATCTTTCCAACAATGATCCATACAAACTGAAAGTGAAAGGCTGGAAAAAGATATACCATGCCAACAGAAATGAAAAAAGAGCAGGCGTAGCCATCTTAATATCGGACAACATAAACTGTACCACAAAAACTGTTAGGAGAGACAAAGAGGGGCACTATATAATGATTAAGGGATCCATTCAACAGGAAGATATAATGATTATCAATGTATATGCACCTAATCACAGGGCACCAGCTTATTTAAAAGACTTGTTAAGGGACTTAAAGGGAGACTTAGACCCCAATACAATAGTACTGGGGGACTTCAATACTCCACTCTCAGAGATAGACAGATCAACAGGACAGAAGATCAACAAGGAGACAGCAGATTTAAATGACACTATAGCCCAAATGGATCTAACAGATATCTACAGAACATTTCATCCTACATCTAAGGACTTTACATTCTTCTCAGCAGTACATGGAACCTTCTCTAGGATTGACCACATACTAGGCCATAAAGCAAGTCTCAGCAAATTCAAAAGAATTAGAATTATACCATGCAGCTTCTCAGACCATAAAGGAATGATATTGGAAATTAGCAACTCGGGAATCCCTAGAGCATGTGCAAACATATGGAGATTGAACAACATGCTCCTGAATGAACAATGGGTCCTAGAAGAAATTAAAAGAGAAATCAAAAATTTTCTGGAAGTAAATGAGGATAACAGCACAACATACCAAAACCTATGGGATACAACAAAAGCAGTGTTAAGAGGAAAGTTTATATCAATAGGTGCCTACATCAAGAAATTGGAAAGGCACCAAATAGACGAGCTTTCAAGTCATCTCAAGGATCTAGAAAATCTGCAGCAAACCAAACCAAACCCAGTAGGAGAAGAGAAATAATTAAAATCAGAGAAGAAATCAACAGGATTGAATCCAAAAAAACATTACAAAAAATCAGCCAAACGAGGAGCTGGTTTTTTGAAAAAATAAACAAAATTGACACCCCATTGGCCCAACTAACTAAAAAAAGAAGAGAAAAGACCCAAATCAATAGGATCAGAGATGAAAAGGGAAACGTAACAACAGACACCACAGAAATAAAAAGAATCATCAGAAATTACTACAAGGACTTGTATGCCAGCAAACAGGGAAATCTATCAGAAATGGACAGATTCTTGGACACATACAGCCTCCCTAAATTGAGCCAGGAAGACATAGAAAACCTAAACAGACCAATTACTGACACAGAAATTGAAACAGTAATAAAGGCCCTCCCAACAAAAAAAGCCCAGGGCCAGATGGATTCACTGCTGAGTTCTACCAGACATTTAGAGAAGAACTAACTCCAATTCTTCTCAAACTATTCAGAGCAATCGAAAAAGAGGGAATCCTCCCACTTTCTTTCTACCAAGCCAGCATCACCTTAATTCCTAAGCCGGAAAAAGATGCAACATTGAAAGAGAATTACAGACCAATATCCCTGATGAACATAGATGCAAAAATTCTCAATAAAATTCTGGCCAATAGAATGCAACAACACATCAGAAAGATCATCCACCCAGACCAAGTGGGATTTATCCCTGGTATGCAGGGATGGTTCAACATTTGCAAAACAATCAACGTAATATACTACATTAACAGACTGCAGAAGAAAAACCATATGATTCTCTCAATAGACGCAGAGAAAGCATTTGATAAAATACAACACCCTTTCATGATGAAAACTCCTAGAAAACTGGGTGTGGAAGGAACATTCCTCAATACAATCAAAGCAATATATGAAAAACCCACGGCCAACATCCTATTGAATGGGGAAAAGTTGGAAGCATTTCCGCTGAGATCCTGTACCAGACAGGGATGCCCACTCTTACCACTGCTATTCAATATAGTTCTGGAAGTTTTCGCCAGAGCTATTAGACAAGAAAAAGAAATTAAAGGGATACAAATCGGGAAGGAAGAACTCAAACTATCCCTCTTTGAAGATGATATGATTCTTTACTTAGGGGACCCAAAGAACTCTACTAAGAGACTACTGGAACTCATTGAAGAGTTTGGCAAAGTAGCAGGATATAAAATCAATGCACAAAAATCAACAGCCTTTGTATACACAGGCAATGCCACAGCTGAGGAAGAACTTCTAAGATCAATCCCATTCACAATAGCTACAAAAATAATCAAATACCTTGGAATAAACTTAACCAAAGACGTTAAAGATCTCTACAATGAAAACTACAAAACGTTAGAGAAAGAAATAGAAGAGGATACCAAAAAATGGAGAAATCTTCCATGCTCATGGATTGGAAGAATCAATATCATCAAAATGTCTATTCTCCCAAAAGCAATTTATACATTCAATGCAATACCAATCAAGATACCAAAGACATTCTTCTCAGATCTGGAGAAAATGATGCTGAAATTCATATGGAGACACAGCAGACCTCGAATAGCCAAAGCAATCTTGTACAACAAAAACAAAGCTGGAGGCATCAGAATACAGATTTCAGGACATACTACAGGGCAGTTGTTATCAAAACAGCATGGTACTGGTACAGAAACAGATGGATAGACCAATGGAACAGAATAGAAACACCAGAAATCAATCCAAACATCTACAGCCAACTTATATTTGATGAAAGACCAAAACTATTCCCTGGAGTAAGGACAGTCTATTCAATAAATGGTGCTGGGAAAATTGGATTTCCACGTGCAGAAGCTTGAAGCAAGAACCCTACCTTTCACCTTACACAGAAATTCACTCAACATGGATTAAAGACTTAAATCTACGCCCCAAAACCATCAAATTATTAGAGAGCATTGGAGAAACCCTGCAAGATATAGGCACAGGCAAAGACTTCTTGGAAAATACTCCAGCAGCACAGGCATTCAAAAGCAAAATTAACATTTGGGAATGCATCAAATTGAGAAGTTTCTGTACTTCAAAAGAAACAGTCAGGAAAGTGAAGAGGCAACTGACAGAATGGGAAAAAATATTCGCAAACTATACTACGGATAAAGGATTGATAACCAGAATCTACAAAGAAATCAAGAAAATCTACAACAACAAAACAAACAAACCACTTAAGAGATGGGCCAAGGACCTCAATAGACATTTTTTGAAAGAGGAAATCCAAATGGCCAATAGACACATGAAAAAATGTTCAAGATCACTAGCAATCAGAGAAATGCAAATCAAAACCACAATGAGGTTTCACCTCACCCCGCTTAGAATGGCTCACATTCAGAAATCTACCAACAATAGATGCTGGAGAGGATGTGGGGAAAAAGGGACACTAACCCACTGTTGGTGGGAATGCAAACTGCTTAAGCCACTATGGAAGTCAGTCTGGAGAGTCCTGAGAAACCTGAACATAACCCTACCATACAACCCAGCCATCCCACTCCTTGGAATTTACCCAAAGGAAATTAATTTGGCTAATATAAAAGCCATCTGCACATTAATGTTTATTGCAGCTCAATTCACAATAGCTAAGGCCAGGAACCAACCCAAATGCCCATCAACAGTAGACTGGATAAAGAAATTATGGGACATGTACTCCATAGAATACTATACAGCAGTAAGAAACAATGAAACCCAGTCATTTGCAACAAGATGGAGGAATCTGGAAAACATCATGCTGAGTGAATTAAGCCAGTCCCAAAGAGACAAATATCATTTGTTTTCCCTGATCAGCAACAACTGAGCACCAAGGGGAAAACCTGTTGAAGTGAAATGGACACTATAAGAAACAATGACCTGATCAGCTCTTGTCCTGACTCTAGATGTACAATGTAATACTTTATCCTTTTTAGTATTTGTGTTGTTGTTGTTGTTGTTCTAGTACTAGTGGTTGAACTCTGTAATTAACACACAATTATTCTTAGGTGTTTAAATTTTAACTGAAAAGTGATCCCTGTTAAATTTAAGAGTGGAAAAAGAGAGGGAGGAGATGTACAATTTGGGACATGCACAATCAGACTTGCCGCAAATGGTGGAGTTAGAAATGTGCCAGGGGATTCCAATACAATACCATCAAGGTAGCATGTACCAATGCCATCTCACTAGTCCAAGTGATCAATTTCAGTTCACAATCGATGGCTCTGATAGGTCTAAGAGTCAAAGGGATCACACAAACAAGACAAGTGTATGCTAATAATAACTGATAGAATCAAAAAGGGAGAGAAGGATCCAACATGGGAAGTGGGATACTCAGCAGACTCATAGAATGGCAGACGTCCTAAACAACACTCTGGCCTCAGAATCAGCCCTTAAGGCATTTGGATCTGGCTGAAGAGCCCATGAGAGTATTGTAGGCATGGAAAGCCAAGATACCATGGAAAAGAAAGAAAAGAAGAAGACCTAAATGAAAGATCTCTGCGAGTGAGATCCCAGTGGAAAGAACGGGGCCATCAAAGAAGGAGGTACCTTTCTCTGAAGGGAGGAGAGAACTTCCACTTTGACTATGACCCTATTGGAATAAGATCAAAGTCAGCGAACCCTAAATGCTTCCATAGCCCTGGCAACTCATGACTAGAGCCTAGGGAGATTACTGATGCCATGAACAGGAGTGTCAAATTGTTAAGTCAGCAACAGGAGTCACTGTGTACTTACATCCCATGTGGGATCTGTCCTTAATGTGTTGTCTAATGTGCAGTGATGCTATAACTAATACTGAAACAGTATTTTTACACTTTGTGTTTCTGCATGGGTACAAACTTATGAGATCTTTACTAATTATATACTGAATTGATCTTATGTATATAAAGATAATTGGAAATGAAAAAAGGAAAAACCTGGTGTTAAATTGGAAATGGCATAGAAAATTAATTTTTTAAAAAAAATATATTATGTAAGATCTCTGTCTTTAATGTACTGTACACTCTTATTTAATGCTATAACTATTACTCCAACAGTATTTTTTTTCACTTTGTGTTACTATATGGGGACAAACTGTTGAAATCGTTACCTAATATATACTAAACTGATCTTCTGTATATAAAGAGAATTGAAAATGAATCATGATGTGATTGGAAGGGGAGAGGGAGCGGGAAAGGGGAGCGTTGTGGGTGGGTGGGAAATTTTGGGAGGGGGAAGCCATTGTAACCCATAAGCTGTACTTTGGAAATTTATATTCATTAAATATAATTTTAATTAAAAAAAAGTACTCATGTTATGATTACTCTCTAACTAACACCCCTAGTTTTTGAATTAAATAAATCTGTCAGAAGTAAATTAGATAGGAAAAAACTCACTTCTGTGCTTTGGTTTTCATCATCATCAAAGTTCAGTATTTTCACTGTACATCTTCAAAAACAGTAATATTTTTACTTTCTAATGACCTAGTTAACTCGGACAGTTATAACATAATACCATAGACTAGGTGGGTTAAAGTACAAACATTTGATAAGAACATTTTGTGATACAATTCTGGAAGCTGGGAAGTCCAAGATCAAGATGCCAGCACTTCCGTTTTCTAGTGAGTGCCCTCTTCCTGGTTTGCAAACAGCCATCTTCTTGCTGTGTCTTCACACACAGTGAAGACACAGCAAAAGACATATCTTGTGTCTATTACTGTAAATTTGCTAATCCCATTAGGGCAATTCCATCTTCAGGACCTCATCTAAACCTAATTACCTTCAAAAGACTCCAGTCCTAGGATGGTGGAGAGGGAGGGAGCTTGTTGCTCTAGTCTAGAAGATAGTTTTTTTAAAAAGGGAAAGAGTAGAGCCTCAGGGGAGAGTTAGGGAGAAAACAGCAGAGGAAACTCTACACAAATTAGAGGAACACAGTGGACCTACGTGGAAGGTGAGCATGTGCAGAGCTTAGGACTCTAGCAGCCAAGAGCCTCCACAACAGGGTTGGAGAATGAGGCAAGACCCTACTGCAGCAGCCCAAGTCACTGGCAAAAAAGCTGCAGGAAGTGCAGCTCCAAACTGGATTCTCCAGTGGAGAATAGTGTACCCACCAAACTATAGGAGAAAAAAAAGGGGGGGGGACATGTTTCCCTCTCCCTGATCACTCTGCACAGCATCATGTAACAAGCTGACAGAGAGCAGGCACCATTTTAGACACTGTTAACAGCTACACCAGGTGGTGTCCACGGCCATCAATGAGTCAAGCAGGGACTCCTGAGTCTGGTGGAAACAACACAGGGGTTGGGTGCTCCAGACTGTAGGAGGCTTGTGTGCCAGGACTGTGAAGATACAGGTTGCGTGGGAGAACTCAGGGCATGGCTGGGATATTGAGCAGTCACTGTGAGAAGCTCCATTCAATCAAGGCTTCCTGGTTACCTGGCGGTGGACATTTCTGGGGAATCTGAGCTTACACTGAAGACTGTACAGAACCTTTGTGTGGTGCTTGTGGCACAGTGGACGAGTAATATGCCCAGGCACTGGTCTCATTCAAAGAGAGAAACTCAGCTGGTCTACACCAACAGACAGAAGAAAACCCTCACCCTGGTAAAAAGAAAAAAAGGAAGTTTACCAGGATGTCACTTCAGAAACACATATCATCTTGGAGCAATGAGCAAGATCCCTAGCCACACCCACCATATGCCTCTAGTTATTCCCTGAAAGCAGACACTCCACTAATCTACTCAGACACAGTCCAAAGATAAAAGCTGTCATAGCAAAAAAGAAGAAGAAGAAGAAGAAGAAGAAGAAGAAGAAGAAGAAGAAGAAGAAGAAGAAGAAGAAAGAAAAAAGAAAACGAGTATCTGCACAAATGCATCAATTCAAGAAACAAGAATAAGGAAGACAGGGCTGGCACTATGGCATAGCAGGTAAAACAGCTGTCTGCAGTGCTGGCATCACATATGGGTGCCGGTTTGCATCCCAGCTGCATCACTTCTGATCCAGATCTCTGCTGTGGCCTGGGAAAACAGTATAATATGACCCAAGTCCTTGGGCCCCTGCACCCATGTGTGAGACCTGCAAGAATCTTCTGGCTCCTAACTTCAGATCAGCAGAGCTCCAGTGTTGCTGACAATTGGGGAATGAACTAACAGATAGAAGATTTCTCTTTCTCTCTCTCTCTCTCTCTCTCTCCCTCTCTCTCTCTCTCTCTCTCTCTCTCTCACTCCCCCCTCACTTTCTCTCTGTTTGTAATTCTGACTTTCAAAGAAATAAATACCTCTTTCAAAAAAACATGAAGACATAGAGAACCTGAACAGACCCATGACCAAGACAGACATTGAATCAGTAATAAAGGCCCTTCCAAAAAAGGAAAGCCGAGGACTAGATGGCTTCATTGCTGAATTCTACCAGACATGTAAGGAAGAACTAACTCCAATTCTTCTCAAACTACTCAGAACAACTGAGAGAGGAAATCCTCCCAAATTCTTCCTATGAAGGCAGCATCACCTTAATTCCTAAACTCAGAAAAGGCGCAGCAGAGAAAGAAAACTACAGACCAATTTCCCTGATGAACATAGATGCAAAAATCCTCAACAAAATTCTGGACTATCAAATCCAACAGCACATCAGAAAGATCATCCACCCAGACCAACTGGCATTTATCCTTGATATGCAGAGATGTTTCAGCATTCACAAATCAATCAATGTGATACATCACATTAACAAACTGAAGAACAAAACCATATGATTATCTCGATAGATTTAGAGAAACATTTCATGAAATACACCACCCTTTCATGAAAAAAGCTCTAAGCAAATTGGGAATAGAGCAAGCATTCCTCAACACAATCAATGAAATATAAAGAAAACCAACGGCCAGCATCCTATTGAATGGGGGAATGTTGGAAGCATTTCTACTGAGATTCAGAACCAGACAAGGATGCTGACTGTCACCATTGCCATTCAATAGCATCCTGGAAGGTTCAGCCAGAGCCATTAGGCAAGAAAAAGAAATCAAAGGGATACAAGTGGGGAAGGAAAAAGTCAAACTATCATTTTTGCAGATGATCCCCTTTAATTAGGGGATCCAAAGGACTCCACCAACAGACTATTGGAACTCATAGAAGAGTTTGGTAAAGGAGCAGGATGTAAAATCAATGCATAAAAATCAATAAAGCCTTGGTATACAAAGAAAATGCCATGGCTGAGATAGAACTTCTTATATCTACCCCATTCAAAATTGCTACAAAATAAATCAAATATCTTGGAATAAATTTAACTAAGGATGTAAAAGATCTGTATGATGACAATGACAAAACATTAAAGGAAGAAATAGAAGATACAAAAAAATGGAAAAATATTCCATGTTCATGGATTGGAAGAATCAATATAAAAATGTCCATACTTACAAAAGCAATTTACAAATTTAATGCAATACCAATAAAAATACCAAGGATATTCTTTTTAGATATAGAAGAAATGATGCTGAAATTCATATGGAA
Source organism: Lepus europaeus (assembly GCF_033115175.1). Lineage (NCBI taxonomy): Eukaryota > Metazoa > Chordata > Mammalia > Lagomorpha > Leporidae > Lepus > Lepus europaeus. Next base: position 86,067,453 of record NC_084832.1, read on the forward strand.
ACACAGGAGACACTGAAAAGCTAAAGCAATCTTATAGAACAAAACAAAACCGAATGCATCAGAATGCCAGATTTCAATTCGCACTACAAGGCAGTTATAATCAAAACAGCCTCAGGGCTGGCACCGTAGCTCACTTGGTTAATCCTCCACCTGCAGCACCAGCATCCCATATAGGCACCAGGTTCTCGGTTACTCCTCTTCCAGTCCAGCTCTCTGCTGTGGCCCATGAAGGCAGTGGAGGATGGCCCAGGTGCTTGGGCCCCTGCACCCACATGGGAGACCAGGAAGAGGCACCTGGCTCCTGGTTTCAGATTGGTGCAGCACTCACCATAGTGGCCATTTGGGGAGTGAACCAATGGAAGGAAGACATTTCTCTCTGTCTCTCTGTCTATAACTCTACCGTCAAGTAAATTAAAAAAAAAACATTCTGGTACTGGTACATATGGATAGAACAATGGAACAGAATTGAAATGCCAGAAATCAATGCAAGCATCTACAACCAACTTATAGTTGACCTAAGCAAAACCCTACCATACACCTTACCCAAAAATCCATTCAGAATGGATTAAGGAGCTAAATCTATGACCTGATATCATCGAATTATTAGAGAACATTGAGAAACCCTGCAACACATTGGCACAGGCAAAGAGTTCTTGGAAAAGACCACAGAGGCACAGGCAATCAAAGCTGAAATTAACACATGAGATTGAGAAGCTTCTGTACTTTAAAGAAATTTTCAGGAAAGTGAAGAGGCAACCAACAGAATGGGAGAAATCATTTGCAAAAAATGCAACTGATAGACTTCTCATCAGAAACCCTACAAGCTAGAAGGGAATGGCGAGATATAGCCCAGGTACTAAGAGAGAAAAACTGCCAGCCCAGAATATTTATCCTGCAAAGCTCTCATTTGTGAATGAAGGTGAAATTAAGACTTTTCATAGCAAACAGAAACTGAAAGAATTTGTTGCTACTCATCCTGCCCTGCAAAAGATGCTTAAAGATGTGTTACACACAGAAACATGGTCACCAATATGAAAGAAGGTAAAGGAAGGAAACCTCACAGCAAAAGATCACAGGAAGCTCAATTTCTCTTTGACATAGAATTAAACTCTGATGCTCTGTTAAAGCAATGTGTTAAAGTAATCTAAAAACAAAAAGCAATGCAAATCAATTGGCAATCTACAAAAGAGTTAAAGATTTTAAAAGCTATTATTAAAATTGCTATATTGGTCTATTATGCTATGTTATATGTGTGTACATATTGTATGTCCACATAGGAAATTTTATTAAGAGTTTTATTTTAAATGGCTTATAGATAAGATTGTCCATAAATTCAAGCTGCTAAAATCAATCAAAGATACATTTTAATTTGTGTGACCTGAATCTGTGTATCATATGTTTTAAACTTGTTGGTAGAAAGAAACTAAAAACATTTTAGATGGTTGTGCTTAAGTTTACTGGTTAAACAAACTACATCATGTTAGATATTTAAGAGGTATTTTCAAATACATGATTCTTAAAATTTCTAGAAGGCATTGGACCTTCTGGTAAATGTTTTCTTAAGTTGTTATCTAATGGTTGAAACGGTTTGCTAAGTATTCATGTGATATTGCTATTGTCAGCAAGCGATCTAGGACTTGCTCCCTCATTTCTCTATTCTAAGTCCAACTTGTTCTTTCATTTCTCTATTCTCTTCAAGGTAGGAAACTAATTCTATTATGAAGGAATCTGTAGGATGCACAATTTAATCTTTAGACCTTATAAAAGAGATGGCTAACATTTTTCTGCAATAGCATAGCCAAAATAAGAACTCAAATAATAATTTCATAGCTAGATTCACTTCGCCATCAGCGAAGTATACAGTAAGTAGAAAAAACCTCCCTTTCAGACCAAAGGGAAAGAAAGTTTTAAAGTGAGAATATAATTTTCCTCATGGGCATTGTCTACCTTAGAAAAACTACTACACAACATGCCTGTGACTATAGACTTGTAGTTCAGGCCACCGAAGATTAGAGATGGGAAACGGGCACTCCCTTGACTTGCATCCTCTGGTCTGCTTTAACACAAACCAGGAGGAAAAGAAAGCTCGGCATCAGAAGCAATGGGTGGCAGGCCTATTAATGGCTGATCTGTACAGTGATCTGCCCTCAAGGAGACCCAACAGGCCAGTCCACTGCAGTGGCTTTCAATGTGGTAAGCCTGGGCTTCAGCAGAAGTCAGCTTGTGAAGAGCCCTGGCAGCTCTGCCAAGAGTTGGACCACTGGAAATGGACCTGCCCTGGAGTCGAAGGATGCCCAGGTCAGAGCCACAGATCTTATTGGCTCTAAGCTGAAAAGCCCTTCACTCAGCCCAACTTCCAAAGTGACCACTGCAGCTGCGGGTATGGTCAAGTAGGGTCAGCAACATTGCAGGCAGAACTGTAAATTTCTTGTTAGAGATGCCACCTGCCTTTACCTGGCCAGCTCTCCTCCCAGCCCAGCCAAGTAATGAAAGTCAACAGAGTGCCTTCCCCTAGGAGGGTCACACCTCCCTTAGGATATACCCCATGTGAAGAGATAGATAGGTCTGGGCCTCTTAACTTACAAAGCCTAAAGCCCAACAGATTATTATCAAGCCCCTTCTATCAGGTTCCATTTGCCTCTCAATCAGAAAACTTAATTGTAGCTTAGACAGCACCTTTCTTAGCACATCTAATAATGACTCTGTCCTTTGTTCTAGACCCTGTCTAGCACACTTGGGCCTCATTCCTTTATAATCATAACCTCTACTCTACCACCAATGGCTCCACTCCCAACCTGTGTGTACTGATGTATAATTTTCCTGTATAATTGTACCTGTATAACTGTTCAAACCTGGTAAATGCCACTCTTAGGATCATTGGTTACTATCCTCACTCTGTCTTTTATGACCTTGTCTAAATATGATCAGAGTCGGCAAACGTGGAAGGCTTCCATAGCCTTGGCAACTCATGATGACAGCCTAGGATGGTTACTGGCGCCATAAACTAGAGTGTCAATTTGTTGGGTCAACAACAGGAGCCACTGTGCACTTGCTCCTCATGTGGGATCTCTGTCCTTAATGTGCTGTACATTTTGATTTAATGCTATAACTAGTACTCAAACAGTATGTTTAACTTTGTGTTTCTATGTGGGTGCAAACTGTTGAACTCTTTATACTAAATTGATCATCTGTATATAAAGAGAATTGAAAATAAATCTTGATGCAAATGGAAGGGGTGAGGGAGCGGGAGAGGGGAGGGTTGCGGGTGGGAGGGAAGCTATGGGAGGGGGAAGCCATTGTAATCCATAAGCTGTACACTGGAAATTTATATTCATTAAATAAAAGTTAAAAAAAAATGCAACTGATAAAGGATTAACAACCAGAATATATAAAGAGATCAAGAAACTCAACAACAACAAGACAAACAACCCAGTGAAGAAATGGGCAAAAGACTTAACAGACGTTTTTCAAAAGAGGAAATGCAAATGCCAACAGACACATGAAAATATGTTCAGCATCACTGGCCATCAGGTTAATGCAAATTTAAACCACAATCAGGTTTCAACTACCACAGTTAGAATGGCTTTCACACAGAAATCAACAAATGCTGGTGATGATGTGTGGAAAAAGGTACCCTAGTTCACTGTTGGTGGGAAAGTAAACCGGTAAAACCACTATGGAAATCAGTTTGGAGATAAATTAGAAATCTGAATATAAAACTACCAGAGACCCAGCCATCCCACTCGTGGGAATTTACCCAAGAGAAACAGAATCAGCATATGAAAGTGTTATGTGCATCCCCATGTTTATTGCAGCTTAATTCACAACAATTAAACCATGGAATCAATCTAAATGCCCACCAACTGTAGACTGGATAAAGAAATTATGAGATATGTACTCTCTGGAATACTACATAGAGGTAATATATATGAAATGTAGTCATTTGCAACAAAATGGATGAAACAGAAAATATCATACTTAGTGAAATAAGCCAGTCCCAAAGGGACAAATACCATTGTTCTCCCTTATGTAAAACAGAGCACCTAAAAGGAAATCTGTAGAAGTGTAATTGACACTTTGAAAAGAAATGACTTGAATAGTTCTTGTCTTAACTGCCAGGAGACAGGTTTTTTTTTTTTTTTCCTTAATGGTGAATGTGACTGTTGGGAGAGGGAGGAGGAAGTGTGATGGGAGGGTGGGTATGGTAGGAAGAATCACTATATTCCTAAAGTTGTATTTATGAAATTCGTATTTATAAAATAAAAGGTTTTGTTGGGGAAAAAAATAAGACCCCAGGAATGCTTTCACATATAAATTTGCTGGGGATGGCACAAACTTTCAGTTCATAGCATCTTTGGAATTTTATTTTATTTTATTTTTTTATTTTTGACAGGCAGAGAGTGGACAGTGAGAGAGAGACAGAGAGAAAAGTCTTCTTTTTTGCCATTGGTTCAACCCGCAATGGCTGCCGCTGGCGCGCTGTGGCCGGCATATGGTGCTGATCCGAAGGCAGGAGCCAGGTGCTTCTCCTGGTCTCCCCTGTGGGTGCAGGGCCCAAGCACTTGGGCTATCCTCCACTGCACTCCCTGGCCACAGCAGAGAGCTGGACTGGAAGAGGGGCAACCGGGACAGAATCCGGCGCCCTGACCAGGACTAGAACCTTGTGTGCTGGCGCTGCAAGGTGGAGGATTAGCCTATTGAGCCGTGGCGCAGGCCTTCTTTTAATTTTTGATAACATCTTTTCAATTTACTTGATTAAGTGGATTGCATGGCTTGGTCCAAATAACCTAATAAATTATTTAAAAATGTATTGAATCTCAAAAACAAAAAAATGCATTGAGTCTCTAGGAAGCACAAGACAATGGAAAGATACAAAAGTTCTGTCAAAGTCCCTGATCTTAGACTGATGACAAGGACAATGGAGTGCTTTTACAAATAACAAAAACAAATGTTCATGAAATGATCCTCAGATCAACAGAAATGTATCAAATTATATGCCTTCATATTAAGCAGTTACATATTTTCCTGATGACTTCCTATGAAATTCTATAATATAAATATCACTAAAATAATAACTATTTTAACATAATTGCTTTTGTAGACATTTTTTAAAGGCTTACAGGTATCATGAAGCAATGTGAGAAAAATATTCACGTAGAAGATACACGAAAATGTAAAACCGAAAATCCTGATTTAATCCAACAAAGAAAAATATATACCATAAAAAAATAATGTCTCCTTTGCTTCATCTATTCATACTAATAAAATCACTTTTAAAAAGTACACAAAGGCTGAATAAGACAAGCCAGTCCACACACTTTCAGTTCCCCCAATACAACTTCTATGATTCTGTTTCATAAAATTATGGGAAATCAAACCTGATCTACTTTTCAGAACGTTTGTTTCCTGGGGATAGGCCATGATGAGGGGAGGCTGCTCTGCAAACAGACCTGAGTGTAGGAATACAGTCACAGAAATATTCAGCAGGCTCTAGTTAGTATGCAGAACCTTGCTAGACATAATTAACATAGTGAAAATGACAGTTATTATTTTATGTAATTCTAAGTCTTTATAAACAGTATACTTCACACAACTTTGGACAATTGTCATTTTTTAAAAATCTTGTCAATGAATAAATGATGGCTAAAACTCATACAATGAATAAAACTATGGTTACCAACAAAGAATCCATATTATAATCCATAATCTCTTGAACTGCATATTTCAACAGCTGTCAGAGATACATGGGGGCCTCTGATCACTATGAATATAGACAGTAAAATGTGTGCCTATTTACTGCAAGTTAAGATCACATTTCCACACGGACAGCTCACTGCACACAAAGAGGACATCTCTTACACCAGCATCAAGGGCAGCAACAAAGCATGTAGCTCTTGGTGGGATGAAATCTCACCCGCTCATCAACTTCCCCACTCAGGAAATCATGGTGCATTGAGATTATCTTGTGAACCTCAGAGGACATATTCCAAATGTGACCACTGAAGGTGCAGCGTTCTCCTCCCCTTGGACAGCAGGACGCTGGGCTCTGATTCGTCACCCTCTTACCTTGCCACGCGTGTCTACAGGGAAAGGAGCTCCAGGACACTCCGGAGCAGGGCGTCCCCCTCGCTGGTGGGGCTGAGGGGAGTCGGGCAGGGGCGGGAAGATCCTCCCTCTGTCTCCCTCACACAACACCTGGGCACGGAGTCTCGGGGCAGGAACGAGGCGACTCAGAACTGGGACCCACTCACCTCCTGCACCTCAGGGAGGGTCTGTGCCTCCACAGGCACCCAGACCCTCAGCCGCGCCCGGAGCCTAAGGCGGGACTCTGCTCCTCTCACCAGGCTGCTTGGGCCTCTGTGACAAAGTCAGTCCTCACAGACGCCGTGATGACGTCAGGTTTCCAGGGCAACGAGGAGGCCTGGACTCGTGAACTTCACGCGAGACTTGCGTCACAATGGCGCTCTGTTGCCTGCTTTTGGTGAAAGCCAACCACCGTTACTCCTCAGACCACCTCTTTAGAAAGCCTACTAATGACAGAAAGTCAAAAGCACTGTGAAGACCCCAGTTAACAACTGACGAAACCAGCAGTCAAGAAAGGCAGGGCTGGGGGCTGCCCTTACGGCTCAGGGGTAAAGCCGCCTCCTGTTCCTCTGCCAGCTCTTTGCTAGTGGTTTTCCCTGGGAGTGCACTAAGGATGGCAGAAGTGTTTGACCCCTGCCATCCACGTGGGAGACCCCGCTGAAGTGCCTCCTGGCTTCTGCCTGGCTGGCCCTGTCCCCGTTGTTGTGGCCGTTTGGGGAGTGAACCAGCAGATGGAAGATCCCTTGCCTGGTCTGATTCTGTATCTGTCTCTCTGTGTCTCTGTAAATCTGACTTACAAATAAATTAAGAAATCATTTTTAAAAATTATATCAGGGTCATAAAAACAGTCTGGCAGTTCTTCAAGTTCCCATTATACCTGGCAGTTCCACCTCTAGGTACACACCCCCAAGAAATGAAAACCTATGTTGCTAGGAAGCCTGGTATACCATGATTTTTATGCCAAAAAGCCCAAAACTGGGAACAACCTAAATGCCCATCAATAGACACGTGGATGAACTAACAATAAAGCATTTTTCAGGTGTTAAAGGAATGATATTCTGAAGCACATTAACAGTGTGGATGGGTCTTGAAAGCATCATATTAGGTAAAAGAAATCAGACACTAAACACCAAATGTATGATCCCATTTATCTGTAACACCAGCAATAGGAAACATCTAGATGAAGAAAACATACATGTGCTTACTTAGAGCTGGGGCTGGGTGCTGGGTGCTGGGCTTGATCACATTCAAGTGGGAAAGAACCATGTGAGATGATGGAAATGCCTGAAACTGGAGTAAATGGTACACAATTTGACCCATTTACTAAAACTCAAATAATTGTACCCTTAAAATGCATGAAATCCATTGTCCGTAAAGTATATTACATGAAAACTGTTAAAAATATGATTTTGGCCTCATCTTCTGTTGTAACTCTGGGATTATCAAGGTTTGTTTTGTTTATTTGAAAGGCAAGAGCTCCAGAGAGGTGGGGAGGGGGGCTTCCATCCTCTGGCACACTTCCCAAATTTCCCAAATGGCCACTACATCCAGAGCTGGCCGATCTGAAGCCAGGAGCCAGCAGCTTCTTCCGGGTCTCCCACATGAGTGCAAGGGCCCAAGGACTTGGGCCATCTTCTACTGTTTCCCAGGCCACAGCAGAGAGCTGGATTGGAAGTGGATCAGCCAGGACTCGAACTGACACACATATGGTGCCACTCCAGGCAATCAGGGAGCTCTGAGCCTCTGAGGCCAGACACAGTGGTTGCCCAGAGACCCAGCTACACATCACACCCTATTGTGCAGTCACAGAATTCCCACAGCCTTAGCACACAAGGCTCCCACAGTCACCGGGAGCAGGGGATCCACTCAGCACTGCATGCCTGTGAGTGCTCCATCTTGGCAGTTTGAGCCCAGACCCCATGGTAGGGTGGAGGTGATGGCTGTTCCACACAGTCTTGAGTACCCAACCTCAAACCAGCTTTGGAGGCCAGACTCCAAGTCATTGGGAATGCAGTTTTCCCTCTGATAAAATCCCCTAATTACACATGTGAGAGCCACCGCAGCCTCTACTCGATTTTCTTTTTAAGGTTTACTTGTTTATTTGAAAAGCAGATTTACAGTGGCAGAGGCAGAGAGGGAGAGAGGTGCTCCATCTGCTGGTTCACTCCTCAGACAGTCAAAATGGCAGGAAATGCGCCAATCTGAAACAAGAACCAGGAGTTTCTTGTAGGTCTCCCACATGGGTGGAATGGTCTAAGGACTTGGGACATCTTCTGCTGCTTTTCCAGGCCACAGCATAGCACTGGATCAGAACTGGAGCAACCAGGACTTGAACCAGTGCCTATGTGGGATGCCTGCACTGCAAGCAGCGGCTTTAACCTCCATGCCACAGTGCCAGCCCCTCTACTGCCTTTAATGGGACTATTTCGCCCTGTGGGTCACTGGATGCCCTCCTGGGGGATGGAGAGAAATGTGCTTTTCTTTCCTGGGGCCCCATTAGGACTCCATACCAGACTCAAGATCACTGTGGTCTGCAAGTCTCTCCTCCAGGCAGTATCACCAGTGACAGCGGCTGCCACAGTCTGTTCTCACCTTCTTCTCAGAAGTCACTGTCTCCTCCAGCCCCCAGCTGCAGCAGTCACTGGTGCTGTCTCTGCTCACTGCAGCATGTCTGTACTGTCCACGGAACTCCCTGGTGTCTCTCTGCTTTCTGTAAAACTGCCATGGCAAACCTCTCTCCAACTGTACCCCTAGGAATGCACTTCTTTGCTTTTCTTCTGTTGTCTTCCTCTTTCTCTCTCTCTCTTTCCTCTTCCTCTCCCTCTCTGTCTCTCATGAATAAATAAGTAAATCAATAAACAAATGCATTTCATGGAAACATAGTCATAATAAGAGCTAATATGGGCCACAAAGATCATTAAGAAGCATTTTTGCCTTCGTAGTTTTCTGGCTATTTATCCAAAGGACTAAAAGCAAAAAAAAAAAAAAAGTAGAAATGATCCTTTTTCCTCTCACACAGAGCTTTCTCTTTAGCAAACCAAGAGCTGCACTTTCTAGCGGGAGGCCCTCAGGCTGCACACACTGGGAATGCGGTGCTTTATACAAGGACTCACAGAAAGCAACTGGGGTGGATTTGCGACAGAGCCTCTCCACCTTCCTGCCCACTGATGTTTAAGCTGCAGTGCAGCATTCTCATCACAGAGTGGCACCAATGTACCACCATGATTAAGCTTCTGTACAAAGAGGTCTATGCCATAGCAAACCCTAGTTTATGGTTCTTTGAAATATTTTAAATGTACCAGTGGAAAAAAACTGACAGATGTTTTTTTAAAAATACTGCAAAATTTAGGGCGGCACTGTGGCACAGTGGGTTAAAGCCCTGTCCTGAAGCGCTGGCATCCCAGATGGGGGCTTCAAAATATTCATGCTTGCAAATGATACGATTTTCTATGTTGAACAAGTTAAACACTTTACCAAAAAGCTCCTAGAACTGATAAATTGATTCATTCAAATCAAGGTTATGGAATCAACACACAGAAACAGTATTATTTTATACACCAAGAATGTGTGTGTGTGTGTGTGTGATTTAACATCTCCATCCAGAAAACAAAACAAAATTTGCTTAGAACAGTAAGAGAAGACACACCGAAGCAGAATGACAATCCATGTTCAAGGGTTAGAACTGAATACAATATGAGGACAGTTCTTCTCCTAGGGATCTACCATTGCTATACAGAGAAGGCAGAGCTCCCGCAGGGCAGGCAGCTAGAGTGGCCTGCAAGGGTGAAGGGCTGTGCTCTCTCACTCCCTGCACCTGGCTGCTGCCTCTACAGGTCTCTGGGCAGTGTCTGGGGCTGCGATCTGGGCAGGAGAGTAGTGCCCCACTGGGCAGGGCTGGCTGTGGTAACTCCCAGAGCCTGAGAGAAATGGAGGGGAAATTCTGAGCCAGTGACTGAGATTGCAGGGAGGGTCCCAGGGCAGGAGGTGCTTGACGGGGTCATGGGGGAGACAGCAAAGCAAGTGGTGGAAGAGTCTGGATTGGAGGGGCCAGCAGGGGACCCTGTGCCTGCTATGCCTAGCACCTCCATCCTGCAGTTCCCTGTGTCTCTTGATGCTCAGCACAGGCTCTGTCTCTCTCTCAGCTGGTGCAGGGCAGGGCAGCTGGCAGTGTCAGGCAGAGGGGAGAGCAGGATAGTGGAGCACAGTGCCCACCTCTCAGCTTTGGCCCCAAACTTCACTGCACACAGACCACAGGGAGCCTGCTGTATGTGGGACACCACATGCTGGAGTCTCTTAGGGGACCCTAAGTCCCTTCCTCAGAGGCCAGTAAACATGTGGTGACCTGAGGAGGTGGCCTTCCATGGGCTGAGTGATCAGGACTCTCTTCCTCATCCTCAGGGACACTCCTATCCTCATCACTCCCTCTAGCCTAGGGGACTGGGGTGGTGAAAGTGGCCAAGCCAGGAGGCTACTAAGACCCACTCCCCCCCATCCCAGTCTCCAGTCCACCTGCCTCCACATCCACACAAGCCCTTCCACATTGACCAGGCACACTGGCCCTGCACCCTCTCCCTCAGGACTGCTGGGCTTCTCCCTCAGGGCTGCTGGACACTCTTCCCAAGGCGCCCTCACCTGCTGCACAGGGTTCCCCAGGGGCTGCCTGGCCCCCCAAAGCACAGAACAGTCCAGGTGGGCAAGGAAGGCACCAGCTCACATCCGGAGCTCCTCTCTTCGCATTCCGGGTGCCAGCCAGGCAGGGGCACTCTCTGGGTCCTTAGTGTCAGATTGCAGAAATGGCCATGTGGGCACAGGTCACCAAGGGAAGTCCCTCCTGGAAGAGGAGGAATCTGTCCAGGCTCCAAAACTGAGGGTGGGGGTTTGATCCACAAACTTGCCTTTTCAGCCTCCCTGAGCCTCCCTCTGAGGAAGCTGACAGGGTACAGGTTCAGCCTGGCCAGTGTCCCTTTGAGGGCTGCTCTGGGAACTTTACTTTTCAAAAAATGTAAAAAAAAAAATTGCTGAATCGTTAAAGACCCAAACAACATAAATCTCTGCCTGTTTCCTACTGGCACTGATACACAACTTTAATTATGGCAAGGAACAACTGCCTATCATATATTCTCTATCTATTTATTTTTATAGATTTATTTATCAATTAATTAGTCTCAGTATCTGTATATCTATCTATCCATCCATGCATCAACTGTTAATTGTCTACCAAATAATCAATCCCCAGTTTGCCATTTATCAACTACCAATCATCTGTGTAGCATGCAGGATACCCACCTGCCATGGTTAAGAGTCCCCTCCATCCTCCAGGTTGCTATGCCATATCTGTCCCTATATAATTTTCCTGTTACTGAGCTGTTGCGGACTTTGATGGGTTTTAGATTTTGTTATAATAATCTGCAGTATTTTGTAATTTTACTTAAATCATTTTCTCCCTTTCAAGGTCTTGCCCACACTCGAATGATTGCATCCATGGATACAAGCTGCCTGAAGTTTGGCAAGGAATTCTAGGCCCCAGGCAGCCATGGGGCCATGGACTCTGCCCAATGTCAATGCTGTGTGAGGCTCCAGCACTTGCCTGGGCTCTTGCTGGTTAGTGCATGCACAGGGTACACACACTTGCTTCGTGTGCCCGGATGTCAGCCCCTGTGCCTTTTACTAGGTGATGACATAAATATTTGGATTCAGCCCCCCTCCTGTGGAGCCTGCATGTAACCCACTCAGGCCTGTTCCATCCAGTTCTCATTGATGTTTCCTGGCTCAGTCTCTGCCAGGCTTTCATCTCATCTTTGCCATGGTGCTCGGCCTCCACCAGGCAGAGGGCAGGATCTGGCCCCTCTCTGCTCTCCAACTCACCAGGGACATGGTGCTGAAGCCTGGCCCACAGTGATAACCAGGTTGACACAGCACTTGGCCAGGGCAGCCAGGACACACACACGAGAGGCAGACCAACGTTTCCACAGACCCTAAGTGCTGGACTGGAAAATTCCCACCCCATGAGGAATGCTGTGATTAGAACCTCTGCCCAGCAGACCCCAGCAGCAGGGGACAGGGGGATGGTGACCAGGTCATGATAGTGGCTATGTCATGGGAGGAGTAGTCACAGCTGAGCAGACTGAGGGGGGGTTGCCCTGCTGGGAGCTCACCTGCTCTCCCAAGCCCCTGAGCCCCTCCACCTCCCTCTTCCTTTCCTCTCATAGGGGTAGGGTCCACTGCTCTCAGGACCTCTGGTCAAGCTCCCTATTAGAAACCAGCTGCTGGAACATGAGTGTGGGAGGAGGTGGAACTGGGTGTGGCCATGTCACAGCAAAGGGATGCCCGGCTGATGGGTCCAGAGCCTTCCCATGTTGAAGCCCAGACCCAGCTACAGGGCCTGTTGGCGGTCTCAACTGGGGACAGAGGATGGACAGCAGACCAGGGGCTGGGCAGTAGTGCCCAGGAGGACAAGCACAGGGCCAGCTATTCTCATTCGGCTGCAGAGATTTCCTCCGGGGCACTGCTGGACATTGGAAAGGGGTTGGTCTTCAAGGTCAGATCTTTTTCACACCTTTAATACCTAGTTAGACTCTGGCCAGGGACAGGGGCTCAGGACAATGTGAGTCTGAGTTGGGATTTGCTGGCCAGCCCCTGCGTTCTGTGCATGCACCTTCCTCTTGAGGAGGGCAGAGGCTGGAGGAACCTGGTACTCTCTGAGCATCCAGCCTGGCCAAGGATTGCTGCTGCCTGGAGGAGGGGGACCTGGATTGAGACACTGAGAGTCCCTGTGGAGGCTTCCAGCAGCTGAAGTCACTTTGCATAATCACCAGGCCCCTCCATGGAAAGCAGGTGGCCAAGAAAGCTCTAGCAGAGCATTTCCAAATGGAAATGCATGAGCTCTCACTTCAAATGTGGAGGAAGCAAGTGCACCTGGGGCAGTAGGAAGAGGCACCCATTGCTACTCCAAGATGGCATACAGTGGGCTCCCACTCTTACCTGGAGGGCAGGGTTTGATGTCTCCAGCACCTGTAGCTTCCTACAGTGGGAGCCAAGGGTGATGCCCACCCTAGCCAGGATCAGCATAGTGACTCTTCCTGGGAGGCAGAAGTCAGCAAAGGAAGCCTTGTGCAAGCCCCCAGGAGGGCTCTGAGACTCCACCCAGGACCCTTCTTTAATATCCCTGACTACCAGTGGGCAAGGTCTGGTGGGGCTGCAAGTGGAGTCCAAGCAAGGCTGGGGCAGCTCCCTCTTGGGCAGAGAGCAGTGCTGCCTCTGTCCAGAGTCCCTGTCACAGAGTGGGTGGATGTGGGCACAGTCCTGCACAGCTCCCCAGGGCCACTTCAGTCCACCCCCCTTCCCTTCCTTTCAGGAGAAGCACTTTCTCCTCTTCATCCACAGTGGAGCCCCGGCCTGGCCCAGGAGGAGATTCCATACCAGTCTTCCCACTCCCTCCCCTCTGTGCTGGAGGAAGCAGTTGATCTGTCCAGGCCCTGGGTTCCTCCTGCAGGTGACAGCCCCCCTGTTGCCTGCTCCCTCCTTGCTTGGAGCTGAGCTCTGGAGTCACCAGACAGAATTCTCAAAGACCCCCACCCACCCACCTGTGGGATTTTCCCACTTTTGAACCCTCTAGGGTTGCAGTGTGTCTCAGGGACACTTACAGAGAAACTACCAGCCTCACAAGGCTATAGTATGATGGTCCCTAGCTCAGGGCAGTATTGGCCTGAAGGGAGCAGGCCTCAACTAACCTTGCACCTGCATTTTAGCAGTAGGTTCCCCTGGAGGAGTAGCAGAGAGCTGAGAGTGCCACAGCCTTCAGTGGGGCGCCCTGACACCTGAGGTTATGGTCTCTTCAAGATCAGGAACCTTTTTTATCCCTAGGCTTCTCTCAGGCCCCAGTCCTCCATAGTCCCTCAGCTGGCCCTGGGTGGGACATGGCAGTGTGATGGTTTTAAAGACAGACTAGGGGACCGACACTGTGGGATAGCGGGTAAAGCTGCCGCCAGCAGTGCCAGCATTCCATATGGGTATCACTTCAAATCCAGGCTGCTCTACTTCTGATCCAGCTCTCTGCTGTGGCCTGCGAAAGCAGTAGAGGACAGCCTACATCCTGTGCCCCTTCATACATGTAGAAGACCTGGAAGAAGCTTCTGGCTCCTGGCTTCAGATCAGCCCAGCTCTGGCCATATCAGCTATTTGGGGATTGAATCAGTGGATGGAAGATCTCTCCCCTTCTGCCTCTGCCTCTCTCTAACACTGCCTTTCAAATAAATAAATAAATCTTAAAAAATAACAGATACTTAACAGAATTATTGATAAAGTAGAAGAAATAGCATTCACACAATGTTTGCAAAAAATAAGTCTCCAAGTAATGGCTGTCATCATGAACGTCATTGTCACCACCACCGATAACCCTTAGGGCTAAGTTGTAAACAATAGGAGGAAATTACCACTTTCCCTCCTCAAGAAACTAATCTGGTCTTGGCAAACCTCAACTTGAGAATGATCAGGTGTTTTACAGGTGGACATGAGTCACAGTGGGCTGGCTGAAGGCTCACTCCTATGGTGAGCTCCACCTTTATAAAGAGCTACAAGTATTGCCCAAGCTGAAGCTGGATTTGGACTCTGAACATAAGCAGCAATCACATTCTCAACTTCACTTTCTCACATAGCAAGCCAAAGACCCATCACTACAACACCAAATCTCTACCCTCATGTAAACATGGAATGCACGGGACATCCACAAACATACCTGGCAACTTAGTGCGCATGCACACCTGCTCCCTTTTGAATATGCATCAGCCTCTGGGAACTTACTGAAATTTAGTGACTATGTAGGCCTTGCCGGGAAGTGAAGTTGATAAAACTTGCAACCACTCATTACTCAGGGATCTTGGGTATTTATTTAATTATTTGAAAGTCAGAGTTAAACAGAGAGGAGAGGCAGAGAGAGAGGTCTTCCATCCGATGGTTCACTCCCCAGATGGCTGCAATGGCCAGAGATGCACCGATCCTAAGATAGGAGCCAGGAGCTTTATCCAGGCCTCCAAAGTGAGTGCAGGGGCTCAAGGACTTGGGCCATCTTCTACTACTTTCCCAGGCCATAGCACAGAGCTTGATTGGAAGAGGATTTGGGACATCCTCTGCTCATTTGCAGGCCATGAAAGAGAGTGGGATCAGAAGTGGAGCAGCCAGGGCTCCAACTGGCGCCCATATGGGATGCCAGCACTGCAGGTGGCATATTTGTTTTTAATACATAGCATTCATTTTTATTTCTTTATTTCAAAACCATCTTTAAACAACTTCCAGATAAAATCACCTTTCCTTGAACAAAAACTATGTATTTATGCTTTTCTTATACTATTTTTCCAAAACATATCTGTGTTTAATGTAGTATTATCTTAATCCTTAACCATTGTAAACCAGCATTTTGTAGAATAACACCATTTCGTAATTTATAAAAAATACTTTCAAATAAAGCAATTGGAAATTGTATTACTAGAACCAAATACATCTTGCCTTTCTTAAACTTGAAGAGACCTAGATTAATGTACTTGAACATATGTTTAACCATTAATATTTCATATTTTATCTTATTTGGAAATATTCTGGATACTTAACAAATATCCATCATTTAATTGATCTTAATAAAGCTAAATGAATGTAGTTATCAAAGAGGTTACAGAAAAAATTTTGAAGACAACATTTTATAAAATATAACTGCTTAAAATATATTTATAAGTTCTAATCCCATTTACAGTTCCTTGATTTATTCTTATTTTAAACTGACATTTTTGTGATGTTAAATATATTACAGAAATAAATTTATATGCATCACCTATATTTAATGCTGGTATACATATCTGTTTTAATTACACCAGCAATATCGTTGTTTATCAGAAATTATTAAAGTCATGTGAATTGAAGAAACAGCTAAGTTAGTGATTTAATTTACAAACACTTCAAGTCAATGGATACCATTTAGAGAAAACATATAATACACAATGTACACATTTATATACATATATATATATATAAATCCAGAGAGATAAAAATAAAGATCTTACTATTTCATTTTAAAATCTTAGTGATAAGAGAAGTTCTAATATTTACTGATTTATAAAGACAGTTGGATCCAATAGAGAAATTAGAACTCAAAGCAGATGCATAGATCCTGAATATCAGCTTCTAATTAAACTAATTGACCACAGAGTTCTTTTTAAAACTCCTCTTCAATATCTCATTATCAGGGATTGGCTGGGACAAAAGAGCCCAGGGGAAGTTTCAGTCCTAGTGTGTCATCTCCTGAGGAGAAATTTGAGCCTTTCTCAGCCAGATGGCTCCTCAGCCTCCTTGGCAGCACCTGCAATTGACAAGCCACCCACATGCTGGAGGAGGATCGCTCTGCTGGTTGTAGATCATAGCCGTCCTTGCTGTCTCCTCCAGCAGCTTGGTGCTGTAATGTATGTATCAAGGAACCATCTCCTGGGTCTCCAAGGATTTAGATTTGTCCTCCCTGTTTATTGATTTTTTTCGCCAATATCTTATACTCTATTTGCAAATTCTGTTATAAAACAATGTTATAAAATCTTCCACATAGGGAATTTCATCCCATTTGCCTTTCCTTTTACAAAGCCAAGCAAACTGTAATGCGCTGTTATAAGACAAGGATCCACTTTCAGACAATTCAGCATAATGTGGCCACTCAGGATTACCAAATAAAAAACTTTTTCTTCATTGCATCGTATACAAAAAGACTCCAGTTCTTTAAAATATGCCAGAAAGGACTGTAGTCTGGAACATTTCGTTGATTACCCTTAATCATACACAATTAATTTTTTAAGATGTGTTGTATTTATTTGAAAAAGAGTGATGGAGGGGAGAGAAAGAGAGAGAGAGAGAGAGAGAGAGAGAGAGAGAGAGAGAGAGAATCTTCTATCTGCTGGTTCACTCCTCGAATGGCCACATTGGTTGGGGTTATACCAGGAGCCAGGAGCTTCATCCAGGTCTCCAACATGGGTGGCAATTGGCCAAGTACTTGTACACCTGGCAAAATACCTGGTTACTCTTGGAGCTGGCATTGCGGCACAATGGGTTAAGCCACCAGCTGTGACACACACATTCCATATGAGCAACTGTTCAAATCCCAGCTGCTCTACTTCCAATTGAGCTCCCTGCTAATGCACCTTGGGAAGAAGCACAAGATAGCCTGAGTGTGTGGGTACCTGCCACGCATGTGGAAGATCCAGATGGAGTTCCAGGCACCTGGTTTCAGCAGGCCAGCCCTGGCTATTGCAGGCATCTAGGGAGTGAAGCAGCAGGTGCAAGACAACCTCTCACTCTCTGAGTGTCTCTCCCTCGCTTTCTGTAACTCTGCCTTCCAAAAAAAAAAATAAGTAAATCTTAAGTGCTTCCCCCAAAGAAAAGAATCCCTGGTTTAGTCCAAGTTAGGTTACTAGTCGTGGTGGTGGTGGAGGAATTCACTGCAGAACCAGAGGCCTGAGAACCACACAGGCAGTGGAGTTCTGACAGGAAACCCAGTCAGCTTGTTCTGTTCTCTTCAGGCTGTGCTCTTTCATGGGCTTCCACACATGTACACATGAACAAGTGTTCGGATGACTGGCCCCAGGTGGCCCCAGCATGAGCAGTGCCCATCTGAGTTTATAAGGGGAAGTTCAGGGTACTCACCTCCCTTCTAGTCCTGCCTCTCACTGTGTGACCTTGAGCAAATCAACTCACCTCTCTGTGCCTTTGTTTATGAACACACCTTTCCTCCTGTGTCCACACCTTTGCTAGGCAGTCTTGGTTCCCAGCTTCCCCCTGCCATATGCTGATTCAGCTGTAACTGGCCTCCTGCCAATAATGCAAAACACTTGTCCTGCAGAAGGAAGTGCACACAGCTGGGTTCTTGTGGGGAAAGCTCACTGGCCTTTATCTAGTGCAGCAAATGGGGCCATACAGTCTGTAATACGGAGAGTATACCTGGGATGGAAATGGGGTGGGGGTGCAGAGAGAGACCTCTGTTGTTCAGGTAGGTGACAGTGAAACAAATTTAACATGGCTCTTGGGTGAGAGGGATGGAAGTGCAACCTTGTGGCTGGATGCAAGGATGAGGGAGAGTTGTATGACTGTGATGGGAATCGTGAAACCCCAGGCATGGGGTCCCTGAGGGCCCCCAAGCCCCTGCCTGCACTGAGGACTTTTACTCAGCAGCCACAGTCAGCAGCACACCCACCCTGATCGCTGTTGAGGGGAAGTCCTCACCCAGTCTGGCCTCACTTGGCCCTGGAGAGAAGCAGAGCCTCTATTCCTAAGGCCTGTGGCATGGACTTGATCAAGCCCCGATTGCTCTGTCTTCAGTTTGGACTTTACAAGTCAACTCCCCACTAGAGTTTAGCTCATGAAACTAAGGGAGTGGTACAAGGGTCAGGGTGGCCCTGCAGGACCCGACCCCAGATCACCGTGGCTGGCATCGTGACACTATGGTTAAGGTGCTGCTTACAATGCCAGCATCCCACAAGGCTGCCAGTTTAACTCCCTCCTGATCCACTTTCAAACCAGCTGCCTGCTGGCTTGTGCCTGGGAAGGGAGTGGATGGTGGTCCAAGTACTTGGTCCCCTGCTGCTCATGTGGGAGGCTAGGATCAGTCCCTAGTTCTGTCTTAAGCCTGGCCCAGACTTGGCTGTTGCTGCTATTTGGGGAGTGAACTAGCAGGTAGAAGATCTCTCTGTGTCTCCCTCTCTGTCACTCTGCCCTCCGAATAAATCTTTAAAAAGCAAATCCTAGAGTTCAATTTCCATCTCCATAGTTAACATTCTGATGATGGACTGTGTTCTGAGAGACTTCACAGGAACTCCAGGTCCTGATCAAACAAATACCCCATCTGCTCTAGACCCCAGTCAGACAGGAACCCATGTTGCTGTCCCAGCATCTTCAGAACATGCTTGGCTCCTCTCCCTGACCACTCTAAGGAAGGCTATGAGCCCTGTTTACCAACCAGGACACACAGAAGCGTACCATACCCTGCTCAATCTATTTAAATACAGTTTTTAAAAAAATGTATTTATTTGTAAGGCACAGAGACAGAGAGAAAGAGACAACAAAGAGTGTTCACTCCTCAGTGCTCACAAGAACCAGGGATGGGCCAGTAAAAGCTGGAAACCAAGAACTCCATCCAGAGCCCCCACTGTGCCAGGGACCCAAATTCCTGAGCCAGCACTAGGTGCATATCATCAGGAAGCTGGATGTGGGAACAGAGCAGGGAGGCAACCTAACTCACATTTAGCTGTGGGTCCAAATGTCCACTCCTAGCCCTACTTTAACCTATAAGATTCACCACCCTTAATCTGTAAGAGAGTTTGGAAACTGAGTGATAGCTGCCCGACTCTTGATCCCCACACTGTAAAATACTTTGTTCCACCACCCTGGTGTCAGTGATTGGTATGCTGTGTGTCGGGTGAGCAGACTCAGGATCTGGGAGTTCTACAGAGGAGGAGCCACTACCATGCGGCAGCTTCAAAGACTGCTGTCCCGGTACCTAAAAAGATAGGGACATCTACAACCATGCCTGGGTACTGCACGTCCAGGTGAGTGGGTGAGCCCAGCTTCACGTAGGTCCTGTGCTGAGCTGCCAGCGATGCCTCCTGCAAGTCTCTTGTTCTTGCTGCCTCCACCAAGATGACAGCCCTGGCTGCAGTTGCTGAGACAGTACCTGGAACTGCAAGTGGGAAGACACCAAGCCTGGAGCCTGGCCCATCGTGGGCCACAGGAATGGCAGCTGGCTGTGTTGGGGGTGTGTTCCCTGGGGCCGGGTCTGGGGCAGTAAGTTGAGCCCTTAGGACAGGGGTCTTTTGCTTTTGACAGGAGAGCCATTCAGAGATGCCCTACTTTAAGTCACAGGCCTGAGAATGGGCAGAAGGAAGAAATACATGGAGTTTATAACAAAAAGACATATTTAGGATGAAGGACGAGAAGAAGCTGCTGCACACTCCTTTCCTCTCAGCTGGGGATGGGCCATTGTGGTGGTGCCACGTCCTGCCTGCAGAACAAGTGAGCCCAGCAGCAGCAAGCACTCCCCTTCGGGACCACCCCCATCCCAGGACTTGGCCCACTTTGTGTTGTCCCATCCCTCTCACTCATAGCCAGTGTAGGTCCAATGTAAACAGTTTATGCTTTCTGATCACATTTACATTATTGAATACCCTGGCTTTGTAGTCAATGAGTGGTTTTCCAAATGCACTCTACCATGTTGCTGGTGGTTTTAGAAAATTTGTCCCAAAAGCACCCTCTATTAGTTTTATGCAAATAAATCATTTATTATTTATTTGAAAGATAGAGTTACAAAGATAGAGGGGGAGAGCAAGTGAGAGATCTACCGTCCACTGGTTCACTCTAGATGGTTGCAATGGCTGGGACTGGGCCAAGTCAAAGCCAGGAGCCTAGAACTCTTTCTAGGTCTTCCTTGTGGGTGGCACGGGACCTAACACTTGGGCCATCTTCTGCTTTCCCAGGTGCACTAACAGGGAGCTGGGTTGGAAATGAAGCAGCCTGAACACAAACCTATGCTCATAGCGATGACAGCGTGGAAGGCAGCGGGCTTAGCCTGCTGCACCACAATGCTGGCCCCAGTTCCTTATTTTGGCCAGCGTCTGTAGCCTCTCAATAAAACCCTCTCATTTCAGAGATAGTGGATTCTCCATTTTCATTTTAGCAATCTTTATCCTGCTGAACAAACAGTGGGTGCTCAATCCATGCACCAAAGCATGGATTAGGAGTGATCTTGAGGGCCTGCGTACAGACTCCCCTGGCTCTCCTCGCCGCCTCTTGACAGACAAGGAAATTAAGACAGAAAGGGAACAAGTTAATTCCAGGATCGCACAGCTGTGCTCTCCCCAAGGACCAGCGCCTGGCAGTCTGTCCTGGCATGCTCTTCTTGAGGACCCAAGGCCAGGGGAGTGGAATGGGGAGCAGCACCACCCCCACACCCTGGCTCTCAGGGAAGCCATAGCTCCCAGGGGCCTCTGGGATGGTGGTGTGTATTTGTGTTGCAGGGGGAGGGTGTTATGTTTCTAGGTCAGGTTGCAGCAGGTTGAGTCACATGCTCCAGACCAGGCAAGCCTAGATTCCGGCAGGTTCTCTGGTCAGCTTTTTCTGGGTGGTGCTCCAGCATGGAACAGCCTGGGCCCTGGCTGGCCCTGGTCCTTCTGCTGGGCATTGTCAGTGCAGGTGAGTAAGAATGAGGTCAGTCAAATACCAGCCTGCATGTCTGCTGTGTATGGGATCCACCTACATTCTGTTAGCTACTCACCAGCTCTCTACTCAATTGATGTGATGAAGACACAGCTCAGAGAGGTAAGTCCCCCAGCCAAGGTCACTGGTAAGTGCCAGGGCTGGGGAAGAAGCTCAAGTGTGGTGTTCATTGCCTCCAGGTGTGCTTTGAGACAGGGGCAGGAGGAGCAGGTACCACCAACCTCTTCTCCTAGGTCTCTCTGTTCCCTCTTCCTGTCCCAGGGGGAGCACCTGCTGCACACTGCCTGCTGGTTCTCAGGGATCTCCATCTCTGGTCTCCTCCTCTCCCTCTGTGCCTTCTCCCAGGGCCCTGAATCACAGGCTGCCTTGAGTGATTCCCCTTGCCCTAAGGTCTCCCTGGGACTTCTGTTTCCATTGTGTCAGGGAAACACGCTGGGCCTCCTGTGAAACACGTTTGCTTTGTCAAACTGTGAGGATACATCAGAAAGTTCATGGAAAGCAGAATTAAAAGACAAGTTTCTTTTAGTGCATCCTTTCTACGTAAGCATTTCCGTGAACTTTGTACAATCTCTCAAATATTATATACATAATCCTTTTGATTTATTGTCCACAATTCCTTTTCACGTATGGTCCACAATTCTCAGAGGTAGGGATTGTGTTGGAGTTTCAAACGTGATAAAGCTGAGGCTGAGGGAAGAGCTGGGATCTGAGCCAGGTATGTCTGTTCCCCAAACCCATAACCTCCCAGCTAGAGCCCAGAATACCCAGGTGCCTCTGTAAGGATTTACTGGGTGGTTCTAAGGTCAAGTTCAAGCAGCATTTATTTGGCTTTCAGCCCCAAAGAGGTCCTTAGTGCCAGCACAGCTTTGGTTTAAGAGGGAAGGGCTGGAGCAGGTGGGGTATGTGCACCCCAGGCCGGCTAAACTGCAGGCCACTGGGAGTCGTGACTCACAGGCTCACCTGGGCCAATCCCCCTGCTTCGACCAGGGCCCAAGATGGCTTTGGCCATCCTGCACCCTCTCCAGGCCTACTTTCCCCCACGTAAAATGAGAGGGCTAATGTGCAGACAGATGAAATGTCAGCTCTGCTCTTCAGTAGTGCTGACCGCATGTCACACTGAGCTCCTAGAAATTCTAGGAGCCAGGTGCGGACAGGGGCCATTGTGGCTTCCTCAAAGCATCAAGTTTCCAGGGTGCTGGGGGCCTCTCTCACCTGTGGCCCTTGTTACAGGATCTCTGGGCTTTTCTCTTCCTGCTCCCATGCCACTGTCTCCAAGGCAGCCCTGCTCAGCTCCGGCCACACACGTTCTGGGGTAGGGCCAGGCTTTCCTAGCTGCTCAGTGCAGGCATGGCTTTGCCTGGGCTGCAGCTCCACGGCAGACACTAGCACAGAGCGGGCTCTGCAGCAACAGGAGGCGGGCACTCATTCCCACACTTTGCACTCCGCAGGGACAGCAGACCTCTCCTCCCCAGGCGGGACCAACAGCCTCTGCCTGTGCCTCATCGCCTGCCTGCCTGGTCAACGATCCATGGCTGGGTACCGCCTGCAGTGGCCCTCAGGCTTCTAGTAAGGGGAGCCACTGTGCCCCAAACGGAAAGAGGGTGGCAAGGGGGACCATGGGACTTCCCTCACTCTGCGGAAAGCCCAGCAAGTCCCTTCTGTGATGGCCATGAGTGCCCGGGACCATGGTGGCCTTAGACCCCAGAGCCCAGCCAGGAAGCAGTCCATGCAAATTTTGAACTTGCTGAAAAGAGGGACTAGGAGAAGGAAGCTCTGGTGGGGCTCTGCCTCCTTCCTGTCCCTGACCTGGGCAAGTCCTTCCCTGGGAGAGCTGCATTGCTCCCAAAGGATGCTTTCTGCTCACAGTCAAGGCTGCCGCTGCTGAGGAGCTTCCTCGTGGAGATCACACTTGAGCTCATGGCCCCACAGCTCCTGTCCCTTCTCCCCAGTGGCCCAGGGTGAGCCTTGAGTGGTCAGCCAGGTCTGGGGAGCATGCACTCACACCCCAAGGCAGGGCTTGTCCTGACCTATTCCCAGGACCCTCAGCACTGACCATCAGCTCTGATGTGTCCAACTGGGGACAAGTGGCCTTCTCCACCCAGCCCTTCCTAGTGGGCACAGCAGAGAGAGGGTCAGGCAGTGAGCTGGGCAACAGCATCCCCTGGCTGAGGGGAGGGTCACAGGACCATCTCTGCTGCCACCCAGGCCCAGCTGTCCCATAGCTGGGTGATTTCTCTGGTATGCAAGGCCTGTCCTGGTCCTCAGTCTCCTTTGGCCTTTACAGCAGCCTAGCTGTCACCACAGGGCTGTGGCCACACCACACTGGAACATGCAGAGGGAACCTAAGACTTGCACGTGGCACAGACTGTCAGGTGAGCAGGGGGTAGGGACAGCTCCTTGTCTCTGTTGTTCCTTCCTGAGGGGGGCAGGGGACAGTGGGGTTGCAGGAAAGACCCCAGAAGAGGTTGAATCTGTAGAGGTCAGGACCAAGCCCATACTGCCTGACCTGTATGTCAGGTGTTGATGCTGTTCCTGGGGAGCAGCCTTCACTCCAGTCCCGACCTGACCCCAAACCCCAGGGATGTGCCCAGCCAGTAAAACCTGGAAGCAAGTTCAGCTCACACGGAGGGCTGCTGTGGCAACCAATGAGGTGATGCCCGTGCACCTGCCGGGAGACTCGGAGTTGCCATTGCCACGTGGCACACCGTTGCAAGAGAAGCCAGGGAGATATAGGGCCAGCAGAGATGCGACCACCCTTTTGGCTTAGCCAGTCCCTCATGTACCAGACGCTGCTGCACACTGTGTCTGGTGCTGGGCTTTGGGTTGTCAGAGCTGTCCTGGCAGTGCCTGCTGTGTGCCACTGCAGATCTACCAGACGTAATAGACGGAGGAATCTCAATGTAGCCTCAAAGCTCCCAGGCCACGTAAGCGGCTCCTCCTCCCCACAACATACGGAGGTCATGACCTTTCTTGAAAGCACTGGAGGAGCAGACAGGTTAAGGGATCTACAAAGACACTCACAAGGCCAATACCAGAGAGGAGGCTCCAATTCAGCAGTGTCCGGTGTGGGTGCCAGTCACAACACAGCTGCCCTTTGGTTTCCTTGTGCCCCAGCAGTGTCCCCCTGAACAGAAGCCAAGCCCTCAGCACGCTGGCTGTGTCTTCTGCCCTGTGGGCTACTTCTTCTCGGGCAGCAGCCCTGGCTGCTGGTCCTGTCTCCAAGGTAAGAGAGACTGGGCTGAGGGACCTGATGACATCCAGGTGGGCTACAAGGGACTGGGAGCCATGCCTTGGGCAGTTTCACATTGCTGTGACAAAGTCCCTGAGGCTGGGAAACCTATAAAGAAAGAAAAGGGGTTCATTTAGCTCCCAATTTCAGAAGCCCCGTTTGTCTGATGGCATCGTGATTAGAGAGCATGCAAGAGAGATCATGTGGTGAGACAGGGAGCCAGGAGCAATGCTGGGGTCGTGTGTGCCACTGGGGCCCCACGAGCTCTCTGTAATCCCTGCCCAGCACAGTGTCCCAGTGCTCCAATAACCGGATGGTTTGAAATGAATCCAGTGTGGGGGAGGCCTTTCCCAGAGCTCTCAGGAGCACAGCAGATGCTTAGACAAGAAAGCCAGGCACATCCCAGATCTGCTATCTAGAGGATAGCCAGGCACACTGGGCTCTCCAGGAGGACAGTCCTGGGAAGGGAGAGGCCTACCCTGCAGGTCCTGGGAGTCGGAGCATGAGAGACCAAGCCCTGTCAGACACTCGCTTCACTTTTGAGGGCAGCAACTTCCCCATCTGGGCCTGCAGAATCAGATGCAGACACAGTGGGGCGGGAATAGGTCTACGGGGCAGGGGCACGCAGGTTGGGTATGAGCTGGGCAGCCTGAGATTGCCCCTCTTCCAGGGTGTGCTGGTGGTGAGATTGGTGCTCTCCCAGGCTTGTCGTGTGCCCTGTGCTCACAGAGCATTGGCACCTTGGACAACATGGTATTCAGTCCTCACAGCCAGGCTGGGAGCAGGTGTTGTGATGAACCCATTTTACAGATGGGAAAACAGGGGCTTGAGCAGCTGGGAGAGTTCCCATCACAGCCACCCCTGGGCTGTGCTTCTGAGTGAGGCCAACCCAAGTGCAGGACAGTGAGGCTGCCTGGCATGGGAGCTGGCCACTGTGGAGTGAGGACAGGCCCGGTTCTGCACTCGACTCCCTCCCACTGCCCAAATGAAATAGCCTTGGGGTGGGAGGAACTGCTGACCCCCCAACACCCCAAGCCAAGGCAAAGCTCCAGCTGCTGTCCCTTCTACCTGCCAGGGGAGGTAGCTGGAGCAGGTCAGCCCCCTCTGGGCCTAGTCCAGGTCTGTTTGTAGGAAACAGGGACCCCAGTTGTTCCCCCGTACTTGCCCAGCTGGCCACTACTGTCCCCCAGGCACCAAGGAGCCCACCGACTTCCAGTGTCCCCTAGGTACCTGGAGTAATTGGACAGGATGGACCAAGAGCCAGGAGTGTGCACCCTGTTCCAAGGGCTGGTTCTGTGTCAGTGGAGCCCAAGCAGAGCTGGGCATTACTGTCCCCAGGATGAGGGACTAGGGCTCTAACTTGGGCAAGATCCCAGGAAAATGCCAGAGGTGTGAAAGGACAATGCCCCTGGCCCATCCCCTCCTCTGCAGCAGATGACGTGGCAGGCGAGAGGCATTAAGGCCTCCTGGGAGGAGGAGGGCTGGAAGGAGCAGGTCTCCAGCAGCATGAGACTGGAGGGGCCATGCCAGCTGCTGAGCGCCCTGAGGCTCGGCATCCTGACGGGGCCCATGGGGCCTCTCAGCCCACACAAGGGTGGGTCCTGTGGATGGGGTTCAGGGGAGCAGGCCCCTTGCTCCTGCCATTCCTACACAGGTCTGTGCCCCCTCCCTCCTCTGATGTTTCCTCTCTCTGAAACAGGCACAAAGTGGGGCACCCAGCTCCTCTGTCCTGCAGGCACCTACAGCCCCCAGACAGGCAGTGCCCAGCTGGAGGACTGTGCACCCTGCCCCCCAGGAGCATTCTGCCCTGATGGAACCACAGAGCCCGTGCCCTGCCCACGGTAAGAGAGCCCAGGCACTGGGACTGTTCTGGAAGCCAAGTCCTCATCTTCCCTCGCATCCCCACCATAGCCCAGCTCTGTTCCAGAAATGTATAGAGAGGGGTGCACCCAGCCTGCCTGTAGGACACAGCAGCCTGGTGGAGGCAGAAACTTCGGGAATGGTCTGAGCTAGGCCATGGTTCCAGGTGCAGCAGGTGCCGGGCACCACCACAGCCCAGATACTGAAGGAGCGAGAACCTGCCCTGGGCTGCAGGAGCTGGGGGAGGACTGGGGGGAGGAGGCTCCCTTCTGCCTTCATTGATGGCCAGAATCGGGGCTGGGTGGGAAGGGCATCCCCCTACCACCCTGTCCACTCACCTGCCTGACGAGGAAGCTGTCCCTCAGCTGCCGGCCCAGAGCCCAGCACTTCAGGCCTGATGCTTCCCAGTGCTTAGCAGAGCTCTGCTGTTCTCTGTGGATTCGACTATTTCATTCAGATGTGCCTTCAGAGTTTTGTTTTTAAGAAAAACAATCCACATTCTTCAAGTAAAAGGTGAAAACAGGGGTGCATTTGTCCTAGCAGCAAAGGTACCCACAGGGGAAGCCCTCAGGCTCAATGCACACCTCTGACCCCTACCTCCAGCTTCCGGCTGATGCAGATGCTTGGAGGCAGCAGGGGATGGCTCAGGTTGGGATTCAGCCACCCACCTGGAAGACGTGGACTGAGTTCTCGGCTCAGCCCAGGCTATGGTGGGGATTTGGGGAGGGAATCAGCAGGTGGGAGCTGTCTCTCTCTGTCTCTCTGCCCCCTCAAATCTTAAAAAAAGTAGAAACAGCATTCATCAAAATAAATTTTATATCAAGTATAGATAGACTTCAAGGGGGAAAAATACACCATCAGACCATGTAAGGGATATGTATTGAATTTGAGAGAATGGCGAAACCTCAGCATGGCAGGAGAGGCAGAAAGGGTGAAGCAGAGCAGGCAGAGACTGAAACAGGACCTCACTCCACAGCCCTGCCTGGGCTTCATGAACAAACCGCAAGGCTGACCGCAAGGAGTGGGGTATTTGCAGCATGAACAACGGGCCCAGCATGTGTCTCCCGACTGCCTTGTTATAGAAAGATGCCTTACAAATAGGTCAGAGTAGGGAAAGGCAGACACAGAGCAGAGGCAGAGAGATAGAAACAGGCACAAGACAGAAAGAGAGACAGAGACAGAGACCAAGAGGAGAGCAGAAGCAAGGAGAGGCCCAGGAAACTCGGCAGGAACCAGTTAGTCTGGATTTCATGTCTCACACACAGTCCTGCCCCACCCAGGGCCAGTGGAGGGGCATGGGGGCCGGACACTGAGGGGAGGCTGGGGTAGGGAGGACCCCTGACCTTGCAGACAGGGTGACCCCAGTGACAGGGCTCCACCCCTGCCAAGGCTGTGACACTCCCAGCTCTCTGCTCTTCCTCCAGGGGAACCTACTGCCAAGGAGCAGGTGCGAGGATGGCCGCAGCTTGTGCCCCATGCCCTGAGGGCCACCACTGTCCCGAGCCAGGGACCATCATGCCACAGCCCTGCCATGCTGGCAGTTTCTCTGTAAGTGTGCCTGAGACACATCCATCCCCAGAGGGCCCAGGAGGCTCCTACGGGCAAGAGAGAAAAGAGAGTGCCCTGGGGAGCCTACGCCAGGGAGGATATAGCCATGTCGGTGACTCCCCGGAGCTCAGCTCCAGGCAAGCAGGCAGCATGCCACTGAGGGACTGTCACCTCCAGGAGGAACCTAGGGCCTGGGCAGACCCCCAGCCACTTCCTCCAGCCAGAGGGGAGGGAGTGGGAAGACCCTTGTGGAATCTCCTCCTGGGCCAGCCTGGGATTCATCGTGGGTGTGGGGGAGAAAATGCTTCTCTCTGAAAGGATGGGAAAGAGGGAGGATTGGAGTGGCCCTGGGGAGCTGTGCAGGACCATGTCGACGTCCACCCACCCCGTGACAGGGACTCTGGACAGAGGCAGCACTGCTCTCTGCCCAGGAGGGAGGTGCCCCAGCCTGGCTAGGACTCCACCTGCAGCCCCATCACACCCTGCCCACTGGTGGCCAGGGACAGGAAAGAAGGGTCCTGGGTGGGGTCTCAGAGCCCTCCTGGGGGCTTGCACAAAGCTTCCTGGGCTGACTTCTGCCTCTCAGGCAAGTCACTGTGTTGACCCTGGCTGGGGTGGGCGTCACCCTTGGCTCCCTCTGCAGGAGGCTACAGGTGGTGGAGACATCAAACCTTCATTTTACCCCCTAACCCCAGGGGCTAAAAAGTGAGGAGGAGCCCACTATGTGCAGGCCTGCAGGAACAATGGGAGTCTCCTCCACTGCCCAGCTACACCTGCTTCCTGCACAATTGAAATGAGGGCGTCTGCATTCCTGTTTTTGGGGAAGTTGCATTACATAAATACCACACTGTTCTGGTAGCAACCTCGTGCCCAGCTTCTCTTTATCGAGGGACCTGGTGATTGCACAAAGTGACCTGAACTCGTGGACTCTCAGTGTCTCAATCCCAGGTCCCCCTCCTCCAGGCAGCAGCAATTCTTGGCCAGGCAGGATGCTCTCAGAGCACCTGGTTCTTTCAGCCTCTGCCTTCCTTAGGAGGGAGGTGCACTCACAGAACTCAGGGCCTGGCCAGAAAATCCCCACTCAGACTCACACATTCCTGAGCCCCTGTCCCTGGCCAGAATCTACCTAGAAGCTTGATGGCCAACCCCGTTCCAGGGTCCAGGAAGTCTCCGGTGCCAGGACTGCCCAGGAGGAAATCTCTGCAACCGAACGAGAATGGCGGGTCCCACGGCGTGTCCTCCTGGGCACTACTGCCCAGCCCCCGGCCTGCTGTCCATCCCCTGCCCCCAGGTGAGACCACCCACAGGCCCTGCAGCTGGGTCTGGGCTTCCACATGGGAAGGCTCTGGAGCCATCAGCCGGGCATCCCTCTGCTGTGACATGGCCACATCCAGCTCCACCTCCTCCCACACTCACGTTCCTGCAGCTGGTTTCTGATAGGGAGCTTGACCAGAGGTCCTGAGAGCAGTGGACTCTACCCCTGTGGGAGGAAAGGAAGAGGGCGGTGGAGGGGCTCAGGGGGTTGGGAGAGCAGGTATAGGTGGAGCTCCCTGCAGGGGCAGCCTCCCCAGCTGTGACACACTCCCCTTCTCCCTGTGCAGCTGCAGTTGGGGTCCTGTCCCCTGCAGCCGGGGTCTTCTGGGCAGCGGTTCTAATCACAGCATTCCTTACTGGGTGGGCATTTTGCAGTCCAGCACTTAGGGTCTGTGGACATGTCCGCCCTCCCTAATGTGAGTGTCATGGAGGACGTCCTTGGACATAGCTAACCTGTCTCCCCCCACTACCCCATGTGTCCAAGGGGAGTGGATGAGCCTGCTTCACTGCCCCCCAAAGAGAGAGATTGGGCTGCCCAGCTGCAGTCCCACTCTGTCCTCAGGATCATGACCTCAGTGGATCCTTCTCCCTGTTCAGGGTACTTTCCGAGAGGCTCCTGGGGCTGCCCGCCTGGAGGACTGCCAGATGTGCCCCCCCGGGGCTTTCTGTGGCAGGACTGGTCTGACCAAGCCTCAAGGGCTGTGCAACCCTGGCTATCACTGTGGGCCTGGCTCCACCATCGCATCCCCGGTGAGTAGGACTCCAGAGAGGAACCAGATCCCGCGCTCTGCCTGGTGGAGGCAGAGCAGCCTGGCAAAGATGGACTGAAATTCCAGCAGCATAGAAATGCAGGCAGTAAACCTGGGTAATGAGGAGATGCTGGGCCCAGTGGCTGATGTGCAGGCTCCCCTGCAAGGGGGAGGAATATCAATGGGTGTGATGTCAGCTAGGCAAAGGCACAGGAAGCAATGCCATGTGGGTACCCTGTGCATGCACTTACCAGGGAGCGTCCAGGCAAGTGCTGGAGCCACCCACTGCATCGATATCGGGCAGAGTCCACGCCCCCTGCAGCAGCCTGGGGCCCGGAATTCCTTGAAAAACTCTCAGACATCAATGTAATAATAATTCCAACTTGGGAAAGAACCTGAATGGAGGAAAAATGTTCAAAATACTGCAAACTTTCATAAAGAAAACAACACAAAGGACCAGTAATGGGAAAGTAACCAGACAGAGACATAGTAGATTAACCTGGGGGATGCTAGGTGATGGTTAACTGTGGCATGTGGGAATGCTGTTTGCTATGTAGATGACTGGTAGGTGATAAAAGGCAAATATGCATATTAATTGCTTAGATGATTGATGATGGATGGATAAATAGATCGATAAATAGATTGATAAATAGATTGTTAAAGATAGATGGTAGATAGATACATAGATGTGTACATGGGTGTCCCTTACCACAATTGTTATTTAATGCTATAATTAGTACTCCAATGGTAGTTTTTTCACTTTATGTTGCTATATGGGCAAACTGTTGAAATCTTTACCTAATATGTACTAAACTGATCTTCTGTATATAAAGAGAATTGAAAATGAATCTTGATGTGAATGGAAGGGGAAAGGGAGCGGGAAAGGGGAGGGTTGTGGGTGGGAGGGAAGTTATGGGAGGGGGGAAGCCATTGTAACCCATAAGCTGTACTTTGGAAATTTATATTCATTAAATAAAAGTTTAAAAAAAAAAGTTTAGGGGGGCGGAGCCAAGATGGCAGATAGTGAGGACGTGTGCCTTACTTTGGGAAAATAAACTTTCATAAAAGTGGAACTACTGTAGCCTCAGGAAAAGACTCAAGAAAAAAAACTGCAGAGGAAACGCTTCCGGATCTTGTGGATGAGACACAGAGGACTTACAGGGAACCCACCGCGTGGAAAACCAACCGAGACAAGCCGAGCGGCAGCTGCGGGAGCGGAGCCAGAGCCACAGAATCTCGTCAGCGCGGGAACCCAGGAGGGTAAGACAAAGACCTGAGAAGTCCGAGACATTGGGGGGAGGGGGAACAGAGGCCTCTCCCTTCACTCACCAAGCAAAACAAAGAGCACCGCGATTTTACATATGTAAAGCTCAGCCAAACTCAGTATCTTTAGCGA
Organism: Lepus europaeus; assembly: GCF_033115175.1. Lineage (NCBI taxonomy): Eukaryota > Metazoa > Chordata > Mammalia > Lagomorpha > Leporidae > Lepus > Lepus europaeus. Next base: position 86,098,864 of record NC_084832.1, read on the forward strand.
AACTGGAGAACACATTGAGGGCTGCATAAACTCTTTGTGTGGTCCTAGGGGTAGATCAAACGAATACTCACAGAGGCTAGATTTCAACTACCCTCAACTCCACTCCCAACTGAGTCAAAAGAAAAAAAAAAAAAGAGAGAGAGAGAGAGAGAGAGAGAGTATCCCAGCAAGGAGCAAGTATTCTGGGAGAGTCGCTCTTTACACAGCCTTAAACCTCAGAAACAAGCATAGCTCTCTGGCCACACCCATCACAGCCCCTAAGGCTCCAACTAAACAGACAGCTCACTTAGAGGCATAGTATAACGAGAGAAAACAAAAACAAAAACAAAAACAAAAACACCACAAATTATCTCCAACATGCCAAGCAAGAAACATAGAAGCGGAGGTACCAAGAACAACGAAAGCACTATGACGCCCCCAGGTGATCAAGACACGCCAATGCAAGATTATGAAGATGCAGAGATAGAGCAAATGCAAGAAGCAGATTTTAAAAAATTCATAAGAACATTAAGAAGTTCTCAAAAACAAATTCTTGAACTACAGAAATCCTTAATGGACAAGATAGAAAATCTCTCCCGTGAAAATGAAATATTAAGGAGGAATCAAAATGAAATGAAAAAATTAGTGGAACAGGAAACTGCGATACTGGCAAAAAACATCAATGAAATGAAGAACTCAATAGATCAAATGGCAAACACATTAGAGAGCCTTAAAAACAGAATGGATGAAGCAGAAGAGAGAATATCGGAATTAGAAGACAGAGAACAGGAAAGGAAACAGGCAAATCAAAGAAAAGAAGAAGAAATCAGAAATTTAAAAAATACTGTCAGGAATCTACAGGATACTATTAAAAAACCCAACATTCGGGTTCTAGGTGTTCCTGAAGGCATGGAAAGGGAGAAAGGATTAGAAGGCCTTTTTAGTGAGATACTAGCAGAAAATTTCCCAGGTTTGGAGAAGGACAGAGACATCCTAGTACAGGAAGCTCAGAGAACCCCTAATAAACATGATCAAAAGAGATCCTCACCACGACACGTCGTAATCAAACTCACCACAGTGAAACACAAAGAAAAGATCCTAAAATGTGCAAGAGAGAAACGCCAGATTACTCTCAGAGGATCTCCAATTAGACTTACAGCTGATTTCTCATCAGAAACCCTACAAGCCAGGAGAGAATGGCGAGATATAGCCCAGGTACTAAGAGAGAAAAACTGCCAGCCCAGAATATTATATCCTGCAAAGCTCTCATTTGTGAATGAAGGTGAAATTAAGACCTTTCACAGCAAACAGAAATTGAAAGAATTTGTCGCCACTCGTCCAGCCCTGCAAACGATGCTTAAAGATGTGTTACATACAGAAACACAGAAACACGGTCACCAATATGAAAGAAGGTAAAGGAAGGAAACCTCAGAGCAAAAGATCACAGGAATCTCAAACCATATATTAGAAAATATCTTTGGCAAATGGCAGGGCAAAGTTACTCCTTCTCAATAGTCACATTGAATGTTAATGGCTTGAACTGTCCAGTTAAAAGACACCGATTGGCCGATTGGGTTAAGGAACAAAACCCATCGTTTTGCTGCTTACAAGAAACCCATCTATCCAACAATGATCCATACAAGCTGAGAGTGAAAGGCTGGAAAAAGATATACCACGCCAACAGAAATGAAAAGAGAGCGGGCGTAGCCATCTTAATATCGGACAACATAAACTTTACCACAAAAACTGTTAGGAGAGACAAAGAGGGGCACTATATAATGATTAAGGGATCCATTCAACAGGAAGATATAACGATTCTCAACGTATATGCACCTAATTACAGGGCACCAGCTTATTTAAAAGACTTGTTAAGGGACTTAAAGGGAGACTTAGACCCCAATACAATAGTACTGGGGGACTTCAATACTCCACTCTCAGAGATAGACAGATCAACAGGACAGAAGATCAACAAGGAGACAGTAGATTTAAATGACACTATAGCCCAAATGGATCTAACAGACATCTACAGAACATTTCATCCTACATCTAAGGACTTTACATTCTTCTCAGCAGTACATGGAACCCTCTCTAGGATTGACCACATACTAGGCCATAAAGCAAGTCTCAGCAAATTCAAAAGAATTAGAATCATACCATGCAGCTTCTCAGACCACAAAGGAATGAAATTGGAAATTGGCAACTCAGGAATCCCTAGAGCACGTGCAAACACATGGAGATTGAACAACATGCTCCTGAATGAACAATGGGTCATAGAAGAAATTAAAAGAGAAATCAAAAATTTTCTGGAAGTAAATGAGGATAACAGCACAACATACCAAAACCTATGGGATACAACAAAAGCAGTGTTAAGAGGAAAGTTTATATCAATAGGTGCCTACATCAAGAAATTGGAAAGGCACCAAATAGATGAGCTTTCAAGCCATCTCAAGGATCTAGAAAATCTGCAGCAAACCAAACCCAAACCCAGTAGGAGAAGAGAAATAATTAAAATCAGAGAAGAAATCAACAGGATTGAATCCAAAAAAACATTACAAAAAATCAGCCAAACGAGGAGCTGGTTTTTTGAAAAGATAAACAAAATTGACACCCCATTGGCCCAACTAACTAAAAAAAGAAGAGAAAAGACCCAAATCAATAGGATCAGAGATGAAATGGGAAACGTAACAACAGACGCCACAGAAATAAAAAGAATCATCAGAAATTACTACAAGGACTTGTATGCCAGCAAACAGGGAAATCTATCAGAAATGGACAGATTCTTGGACACATACAACCTCCCTAAATTGAGCCAGGAAGACATAGAAAACCTAAACAGACCAATAACTGATACAGAAATTGAAACAGTAATAAAGGCCCTCCCAACAAAGAAAAGCCCAGGGCCAGACGGATTCACTGCTGAGTTCTACCAGACATTTAGAGAAGAACTAACTCCAATTCTTCTCAAACTATTCAGAGCAATCGAAAAAGAGGGAATCCTCCCAAATTCTTTCTATGAAGCCACCATCACCTTAATTCCTAAGCCAGAAAGAGACGCAACATTGAAAGAGAATTACAGACCAATATCCCTGATGAACATAGATGCAAAAATTCTCAATAAAATTCTGGCCAATAGAATGCAACAACACATCAGAAAGATCATCCACCCAGACCAAGTGGGATTCATCCCCGGTATGCAGGGATGGTTCAACATTCGCAAAACAATCAACGTAATACACTACATTAACAGACTGCAGAAGAAAAACCATATGATTCTCTCAATAGACGCAGAGAAAGCATTTGATAAAATACAACACCCTTTCATGATGAAAACTCTAAGCAAACTGGGTATGGAAGGAACATTCCTTAATACAATCAAAGCAATATATGAAAAACCCACGGCCAACATCCTATTGAATGGGGAAAAGTTGGAAGCATTTCCACTGAAATCTGGTACCAGACAGGGATGCCCTCTCTCACCACTGCTATTCAATATAGTTCTGGAAGTTTTGGCCAGAGCTATTAGGCAAGAAAAAGAAATTAATGGGATACAAATCGGGAAGGACGAACTCAAACTATCCCTCTTTGCAGATGATATGATTCTTTATTTAGGGGACCTAAAGAACTCTACTAAGAGACTGCTGGAACTCATCGAAGAGTTTGGCAAAGTAGCAGGATATAAAATCAATGCACAAAAATCAACAGCCTTTGTATACACAGGCAATGCCACGGCAGAGGAAGAACTTCTAAAATCAATCCCATTCACAATAGCTACAAAAACAATCAAATACCTTTGAATAAACTTAACCAAGGACGTTAAAGATCTCTATGATGAAAACTACAAAACCTTACAGAAAGAAATAGAAGAGGATACCAAAAAATGGAGAAATCTTCCATGCTCATGGATTGGAAGAATCAATATCATCAAAATGTCTATCCTCCCAAAAGCAATTTATACATTCAATGCAATACCCATCAAGATCCCGAAGACCTTCTTCTCAGATATAGAAAAAATGATGCTGAAATTCATATGGAGACACAGAAGACCTCGAATAGCCAAAGCAATCCTGTACAACAAAAACAAAGCCGGAGGCATCACAATACCTGATTTCAGGACATACTACAGGGCAGTAGTTATCAAAACAGCATGGTACTGGTACAGAAACAGATGGATAGACCAATGGAACAGAATAGAAACACCAGAAATCAATCCAAACATCTACAGCCAACTTATATTTGACCAAAGATCCAAATCTAATCCCTGGAATAAGGACAGTCTATTCAATAAATGGTGCTGGGAAAATTGGATTTCCATGTGCAGAAGCTTAAAGCAAGACCCATACCTTTCACCTTACACAAAAATTCACTCAACATGGATTAAAGACTTAAATCTACGACCCGAAACCATCAAATTATTAGAGAGCATTGGAGAAACCCTGCAAGATATAGGCACAGGCAAAGACTTCCTGGAAAATACTCCAACAGCACAGGCAGTCAAAACCAAAATTAACATTTGGGATTGCATCAAATTGAGAAGTTTCTGTACTTCAAAAGAAACAGTCAGGAAAGTGAAGAGGCAACCAACAGAATGGGAAAAAATATTCGCAAACTATACTACAGATAAAGGATTGATAACCAGAATCTACAAAGAAATCAAGAAAACCCACAACAACAAAACAAACAACCCACTTAAGAGATGGGCCAAGGACCTCAATAGACATTTTTCGAAAGAGGAAATCCAAATGGCCAACAGACACATGAAAAAATGTTCAAGATCACTAGCAATCAGAGAAATGCAAATCAAAACCACAATGAGGTTCCATCTCACCCCGGTGAGAATGGCTCACATTCAGAAATCTAACAACAACAGATGCTGGAGAGGATGTGGGGAAAAAGGGACACTAACCCACTGTTGGTGGGAAAGCAAACTGGTTAAGCCACTATGGAAGTCTGTCTGGAGATTCCTCAGAAACCTGAACATAACCCTACCATACAACCCAGCCATCCCACTCCTTGGAATTTACCCAAAGGAATTTAATTTGGCAAATAAAAAAGCCATCTGCACCTTAATGTTTATTGCAGCTCAATTCACAATAGCTAAGACCTGGAACCAACCCAAATGCCCATCAACAGTAGACTGGATAAAGAAATTGTGGGACATGTACTCCATAGAATACTATACAGCAGTAAGAAACAATGAAACCCAGTCATTTGCAACAAGATGGAGCAATCTGGAAAACATCATGCTGAGTGAATTGAGCCAGTCCCAAAGAGAGAAATATCATTTGTTTTCCCTGATCGGTGACAACTGAGCGCCAAAGAGAAAACCTGTTAAGTGAAATGGACTCTATAAGCAACAATGAACTGATCAGCTCCTGTCCTGACTTTAGATGTACAATGTAATACTCTATCCTTTTTAGTATTTGTTGTTGTTGTTGTTGTTCTAGTACTATTGGTTGAACTCAGTAATTAACACACAATTATTCTCAGGTGTTTAAATTTTAACTGAAAAGTGATCCCTGTTAAATCTAAGAGTGGAAAAAGAGAGGGAGGAAATGAACAATTAGGAACATGCTCAATCGGACTGGCCGCAAATGGTGGAGTCAGAAATGTGCAGGGGATTCCAACACAATTCCATCAAGATGGCATGTACCAATGCCATCGCACTAGTCCAAGTAATCAATTTCAGCTCACAATTGATAGCTCCGATAGGTCTAAGAGTCAAAGAGATCACACAAACAAGACAAGTATCTGCTAATACTAACTGATAGAATCAAAAAGGGAGAGAAAGATCCAACATGGGAAGTGGGATACACAGCAGACTCATAGGATGGCAGATGTCCTAGACAGCACTCCGGCCTCAGAATCAGCCCTCAAGGCATTCAGATCCGGCTGAAGAGCCCATGAGAGTATAGCAGGCATGGAAAGCCAAGATATCATGGAAAAAAAAAAAAGACCTAAATGAATGATCTCTGTGAGTGAGATCCCAGTGGAAAGAACGGGGCCTTCAAAGAAGGAGGTACCCTTCTCCGAAGGGAGGAGAGAACCTCCACTTTGACTATGACCCTATCGGAACAATATCAAAGTCAGCGAACTCTAAAGGCTTCCATAGCCCTGGCAACTCATGACTAGAGCCCAGGGAGATTACTGACGCCATGAACAGGAGTGTCAAATTGTTAAGTCAGCAACAGGAGTCACTGTGTACTTACACCCCATGCGGGATCTGTCCCTAATGTGTCGTCTAAAGCCAAGTGATGCTAGGACTGGTACTGAAACAGTATTTTTATACTTTGCGTTTCTGTGTGGGCGCAGACTGATGAGGTCTTTGCTAATTATATACTGAAGTGATCTTCTGTATATAAAGAGAATTGGAAATGAAAAAAAAAAACAAAACAACCTGGTGTTAAAATGGAAATGGCATAGAAAATTAATTATTTTGAAAAAAAAAATTATGTAGGATCTCTGTCTTTAATGTGCTGTACATTGCTATTTAATGCTATAATTACTAATCCAATGGTAGTTTTTTCACTTGATGTTGCTATATGGGCAAAATGTTGAAATCTTTACCTAGTATATACTAAACTGATCTTCTGTATACAAAGAGAATTGAAAATGAATCTTTACATGAATGGAAGGGGAGAGGGAGCGGGAGGGGGGAGGGTTGCGGGCGGGAGGGAAGTTATGGGAGGGGGGAAGCCATTGTAACCCATAAGCTATACTTTGGAAATTTATATTCATTAAATAAAAGTTTAATAAAAAAAAGAATTGAAAACAATTTTAAAATAAAAAAAAAGGGAAAAAAAAAGTTTAAAAAAAAAAGAAAAAAAAAGCTGTATAACAGTAGTTGAGATTGTTTTGACTGCAAAACAATTTAACAATTAACTTTTTTTTCATTTTTCCAAAAAGTTAAATCCCCAGAGGAGACCTCAAAGGGACACTGACCTCCCGGCCAGCTTCCTTAGAAGGAGGCTCAGGGAGGCCAGGAAGGGGTGTTTATGGAGCAAAGCCCCTGCCCTCAGCTTTTCAGCCTGGACAGATCCCTCTTCCTCCAGGAGGGACTTCCCTTTGGTGACCTGTGCCCCCCTGGCCATTTCTGCCCTGCTGGCACCAAGGACCCCAGAGAGTGGCCCTGCCCGGCTGGCACCTGGAATGCAAAGAGAGGAGCTCGGGATGTGAGCTGGTGCCTTCCTTGCCCACCTGGCCTCTTCTGTGCGTTGGAAGGCCAGGCTGCCCCTGGGGGGCTCTGTGCAGCAGGTGAGGGCGCCTTGGGAAGAGTGTCCAGCAGCCCTGAAGGAGAAGCCCAGCAGCCCTGAGGAAGAGGGTGCAGGGCTAGTGTGCCTGGTCAGTGTGGAAACGCTTGTGTGGATGTGCATAGGGATTGACCAGAGACTGACCAGGGTGGGGAGGACTCTGACACAGAGGCCCCCTGTCACAGCCAGTTGGACCTTCCCAGCGCCCTAGGCTGGAGGGAGGCATGGGGACAGGAGTGTCCCTGAGGCCAAGGACAGGGATACTGCTCAGACCCTGGAAGGCCACCTCCTCTTGGGACCACACCTTGCCTGGGCTCAGAGGAAGGATCTGAGGGTACCCCGAGGGCCTCCAGGGTGCGGTGGTTCATACAGCAGGCTGCTTGAGTGTTGTGAACAGTTTGGGCCAGAGACAAGAAGCAGACGATGCCCTCCACCTTCCTGGCCTCCCCTCAGCCCCGCCCCCCCAACACACAGGGACATAGATGTGCAGATGTGGATTTAAAGGGGCCCTGAGTGGTGAATACACGGGCAGCCCCAGAGCCTGACCCCATCATGGCCGCAGGGATGCCACAGACCCCATGTGCTGGGAGGCAGGACCCAGGCTCCAGCCTGCAAAGCTGCCAGCCCGGGTGCTTCCTCTTCCCCAGGATCTCACTGCCCAGGAGGGGCATGCATCCCAAGACCCCCTGGAATGTTATGGGAAGACCTGGAAGACTCTTTGCAGGCCACAGCCCAGATAGACAGGGAGCACAGCAAGGACACAGGTACAGGCTGGCTCAGGGCCCAGCACAGTTGCCGTGGAAACGTGGTATGCCCTACATGGGCGGGGCATTGAAATGACCATGCCTCTTTTCTCCAGGCCAAGAGACCTACCAGGAGAAGACCTGCTCCCTTGCTCATTTCTGTCCCCAGGGCACATCCAGTCCCCAGCAGGTCCGAGGCCAAGGCCAGGACTGCCCCCTATGTCCTGCAGGTAAGGCAATGGAGAGGTCTGTGCCCGGAAGAACGGCTTGAGGAGAGTGGCTCCCTGGAAATCTCCTGCTGACCAGCCCTGGAGGGTGAGGGTGGGGCCTTTGGTGAGAGGGGGCGGAGCCAGCTTCCTAAGTGTGGGAGATCTCTCACCTCAGCCATCCCAGGGGTCCTTCCTCCTAGAGCCAAGGTGGGTACTAAATAAGACGAGGCACAGAAGGGCAGCAAATAAACACGTGTCATCCCAAGGCAGAAGAGAGCTCCATGGGAGGATCAGGCAGGTGTGGACCTCAGCCACAGGGGCTGCTCTTTCTGCAGCCTTCCAGCTCTGCCCCATTCTTCCAGGATATCCTCCTGCAGAGCAGGTGGGGAGGGGAGGCTGGGGCAGGGAAGGGCTGCCTGTGGTTCACCCCCTCCTGTCTGGCAGGAACCAAGGTCACCCATCCTGATGGAGGTGTCCCTGAGACTGCAGGGGGGCCCTGCCCTCCAGGCCACTTCTGTCCAGTGGGCACGGGGGTGCCCCTCCCTTGCCCTGTGGGCACCTTCTCAGACAGGTGAGTGCTTGGCCTGGGAACGCAGCATTGGCCTAGAGTGGGATTCTTCCAGGCTCTCCTACTGATCACCCGACCAACCATGCCTCGAGCTGGTCCTCAGAGAGCAGAGGGCAGCCTGGTCCTCAGAGAGCAGGATGCCCACCTGGCTGGAAGGGCAGAAATCTTCAGTGTGGGGGTGGTGGGAGGAGCATGGAGAGAGTGGGACAGAATGAGGGACGCACACATGGCCCAATGGGGGCTGCAGACGCATGGCATGGCTGGGAAAGCAAAGTCCAGGAATCCCTGCATCTTGTTCAAGATCAGACCCCGTATCAATTTCGGGACCCTCCCAGCCCCCAAGAGAACACAGCCTGAAGCAAGGGGAGAACACAGGTCCATGACTGCAGGGCTGTTGGATGCTCTGGTTGTCACTGCCTGCTCCCAGGAGGCTGCACCCAGGACAGCCTGAGCTTGTATTAGGGTTCAGATGGAAAAGACCAGGCGCAACCAAGTGCCTGTCTCAGAGGGAACAGACACAGAGGCACAGAGACAGGAGGAAGGAACTTGCCACACTTTCCTCCAGGTGTCTGCAGGACTCTCCCTGTATCCACTACCAGCAGGAGGAGCAGCAGGGAGCCTAAAGGAAGAGAGACAGAAAGGCAGCCACTGGCAGGACCCAGCTGCCCACCCAACACACCCACCAGGGACAGGCACCCACCTTCCCTTCTCCCACCCTCCCTGACCCAAATCCTGGGTTTCTTTTTCCTTTAAACTTTATTTATTTCTATTTCCTTTAAGATGTTTTTATGAGAGAGAGAGAGAGAGAGAGAGAGAGAGAGAGAGAGAGAGATTCCATGGTCTGGTTCATCCCCCAAATAGCCACAACAACCAGGGCCGGGTCAGGAGAAGCCAGGAGCCAGGAAGTCCATCCAGGTCTCCCACATGGGTGCAGGGGCCTGAGCTCCTGGGCCACCTTCCTCTGCTTTCCCAGGCACATCAGCAGGGAGCTGGATGAGATGTGAGCAGCCCGCACTCAGTGCAACACTCTGATATGGGATGCCAGTTTCGCAAGCAGTGGTTTAAGCCACTGTACCACAATGCTGGCCCTCAAGTGCCAGGTTCCTCCGTGTCTTCCAGGATGTTTCTCTCCATGGCCTCTGAGTGCCTGTCCTGCCCACCTGGCCATTTCTGTGCTGCCTCTGGCCTCACTGCCCCCTCTGGACCCTGCTCCCCCGGCTACTTCTGTCTGGCTGGAGTCTCCTCCCCAACCCCAACAGGTAGGGGCCTCTCAGGGTGGGCGCAACCCTGCACTGACTGGATGCCTGTCGTGGGGGAGACCCATGGTGAGGGGGGCGTTGATGACTGGGGGTGCCCTGGTGCTGTGCAGGGTGAGGACAGAGGGCATGTGGGAAACCAGAGGTGGGGCATGAGTTGCTGCACCCGGGTCACACCTGCAGTTCCCAGACCCACTCAGTCAGCCACAAATTTGCCAGGAGGTGAGCAAATAGGAGAGGGCCTTGCTGTCAGTGAGTACCACAATGATGCCCAAAGGCTGAGCCAAACATGAACCTCATCCCCCATGGAGGCCAGATACTGCGCCTTGTGAGGAGGTGGGGTCCAAGGCCAAGGCCCCGGAGGCAAACACCATTCACTCCCCATGAGTCACAGAGAATGTGAGGGGTCTTGCCTGGAGGCCAAGCCCAGGATGCCTGGCTCCCTCTAGAGGCCGTTGGCATCTTCTGGAGCTGGCTCCTTGCACAGCTCTGTCCTGCCAGCAGGGGTGAGTGTAGGCAGAGTCCCAGTCCCTCTGATGGGGAGGACATTCCTGAAATGCACCAGTGACGCAGGTAGCCGAACCCGGCCAGGCCCTGCCACAGCTCTTCTGTCACCTCCATTGCTCAGAAAACACCCCCAGCCGAAGCCTAGATCCCAAATGGAAGGTTGGGTTCTGAGGGTCTAGGTCAGGGAGCTGGGGGCAGGAACCAAGTCTATTTCCAACTGCTGAGCCAGGACACTGGACCGCGACAGAGCCGGCCTTCTGCTCCAGTCTCCCTCAGTGTTACTGAGAAATGAGCAATCACAGGGCAGATCCTGGGAAGGGCACTAGGGGGCGCTCACCAGCAGCTCCGAGCCTGGACGCTGCACAGAGCACCGCTGGCATGAGTGCTTCCTCTCCATTCCCACCCATGATCCAGAGGGCTGTTCTGAGGCTGGACACTGTACCCTGCGTGTAAACCGAGTCCTTTCTGACCGTGAGGTGCAGAGCAAGTGCTAGTGACAGCCTCTTTCTTGAGATCCTTGCACCTTTGACTCAACGCTGGCCACCATTTGACCCCGGTGGCCACACACAGCTGGCTCAGGCCCCAGCATGATCTGTTTGACTGCACCCCTCACTCGGTGTCCTCCCTCCCTCAGGTCGCTCAGAGCAGGGGGGACCCTGTCCCCCAGGCCACTTCTGCCCCCAGGGTACCAGCTTCCCACAGCCCTGCCCTGCCGGCTCCTACAGCTCCCTGCCTGGCCAAGCCTCCTGCTTCCCCTGCCCTGCCGGCTACTACTGCCCTGAGAACACCACCGACTACCTCAGGCTCCCCTGTCCTGCTGGCTTCTACTGCCCCCGGGGTGAGTGACTGGGCCACCATCCCCAGTGGGGTGGGCTGGTGCCCTCACTCAGCTGGGGACAGGGGCTCTGCTCTGCAAACTGCCACATCTGCTGTAGATTGCACAGGTGTGTCCTCTGCTTCCAGGACATCCCCAACCCCAATCTGAGGGAAAGGGAAGGACAGGCCCCAACAGGGGCTGAGCCCAAAGCAAGCCAACCATGAGCACCAAATTGTACGCAAGTCACCAGATTTATCTTTAAAATGTATGGGACTTGTATGCTCTATTTTTCAAGTATCCACGTTGGTTGGAAAATAGATTTTAAGTGGTTCTGGCAATGTGTTGCACAGTTTGGAAAAACTCTGGTCCAGGAAAGTTGATCACCAGAACAGCTGAGCAAATTCTGTGCCTTTGTGGTCCCTCAACCCAGGGTCAGATTCCCCAGCATGGGGGAGCCGGGAGTAGCTGTTTCAGCTCAGGGGAAGTTAACTGAGGACCAGCCCTGCAGCAGGTGTGGGGAGCATCAGCTGCACTGTGCCTCCCACCCAGTCCCCGGAGTCAGGCGCCCCAGGGAAGCAGCAAACAGGCTCCCTCCTCTGAACCTTGCTTCTCAGGCACCAAGTACGCCACCCAGTTCCCCTGTCCTCGGGGCTACTACAACCCGGAGTCTCTGACCCAGAGCCTGGACAGCTGCCTGCCCTGCCCCCCTGGCCACTACTGCGGTCAGGAGAATCTGACGCAGCCCTCGGGGCCTTGTGACCCAGGTGAGTCTCGCATCCCATGGAGCTCCCCACCACCATCTCTGTGATTGCATTTCCAGCCCTGGGCCTGGATTACCCAAAGACCAACTGGAGCTGCACTGGGGGTGGGTGGGCCTGCATCCTACTGAGCTTGGGCTTTGCCTCTGAGAACACCCATCCCTGTAGGCTGGTTCTGTGTGTCGGCGGCGTGGACTGCCCGCCCCTTCGACCTGGACAACTACACCAGCTCCAATTGCCTGTGCCCTGCGACGGCCACAGGAGGGAAGTGCCCCACTGGCTCCTACTGCCCCGAGGGCAGCCCAGAGCCCACGTCCTGCCCGCCTGGCTCCTTCTGCGCCACCTCTGGTAAGGAGCCACTGCCCCTACTGCCCCCAGTGGGAGAAGCAATGTGAGTGCGACTCCCAGTGATCATCTTCCCGACAAGATGAGCATCTCCATGCCACATAACAGATGTGGTTGTCCTCACTGTGGGGTGGACACAGGCTGGTCAGCAGAGCAGCATGGGAAGCAGCCAGGTGCACAGACAATGCTGGTCCCTAGGACCCAGGCGTGCACTCACTCTCCCTGCCCTGCAAGGCACTCAGTTCCCCCACAGGACCTGAGAGCTCTGGGAGGTCAGGATCCAGGCTGCAGGGAGCTGAACTCCTGCTCTACAGGCAGCTCTGGGACTTTGTGACAATGACCACAGGCTGTCTGTGAACCACAGCAGTGCCTGTGACACAGGGATGGACAGGAAGGGAGGGTGAGACGGAACGCTTGGCTCAGACTCAGGACAAGCTCAACACAGGTCAGCCACTGGTGGACACTCAGTCCCAGCAGGGACTTCACTCGTACCCAAGTCCTCTCCAGACTGACAACCCCAGGGACCCCAGTCTGCCTCACAGCCTCCTCCACTGAGTCTACTCAGTACCCAGCCCAGCCCGCTCTTTCCCAGGCCTCTCTGCACCCAGTGGTCCTTGCCAGGCTGGCTACTTCTGTGCAGAAGGAGCAGCGTCCTCGGCTCCAGAGGACGGGGTGATGGGGGCCCCCTGCCCCCCAGGATCCTTCTGCTGTGAGTGTCTCCTTGGGCACTCCCCTTAGCTCCACCTGCCCGTGCCCCGGGACTACGAATGGATGCCCTGCTTACCCTACAGAGAGGGACGGTGGGGAGGAAGCCAGAGGGCGGGGAGATGAGCACAGGGGTTGGACCATGGTGAAGAGTCCGGCAGCGGGCGTGGCTCCAGCACACACTGGCCGTTTGCTGTGGTTTCAGGGGTTCTCTGAGGCCAGTGGCAGTGGCCTGGTCTCACTGGAGCAGCTCTAGGTGCTCCGGGCCTGATGGGCCTCCCCCTGCTGCAGGTGAAGGGCTGGGTCTCTGGTGCTACAGAGGGGCAGGGGTGTGGTGCATGAAGGATTGGGCAGCAGGAGACCTACAGGTCTGTGGGTTCCATGGTCATCCATGCTCTGATGGTGTGTCCACTCCCACTGCCCATGAGGAATGTCTACTCCTGGATCCATGGCCCCTCTGTGCCCTCAGCTGCAGGGTCCCACAGGCCTACGCTATGTCCCGCGGGCACCTTCTCCAGCCTCCCCAAGCAGCTGGGGCCCTCCGCATGCCAAGACTGTCCATCAGGCTTCTACTGCAAGGAGGCCGGACTCCAGGCTCCCAGTGGGCAGTGCCCAGCAGGTGAGAGGATGGAAGATGGGACCTGAAATGGGCCAGGCTGGGTGAGACCCCAGGGGCAGTGCTCTGAAACTGGGCTCCATGGCGCAGCCCCAGAGCCCCTCATGGTAGGAGACGCTGCTAGGACCAGTGTCTGGGGTGGGGGCTGCTTCTTCCTCCTTCACCTCTCTCACTCCTGCCAGGCTATTACTGTGACTCCAGCGGGGGGCCCGTGCTGGACTTCAGCCTGTTCCCGTGTCCTCACGGGTACTACTGCCCCCTGGGCACAGCCAAAGCTACACGCTACAGCTGCCCAGTGGGCACTTACGGCCCTCGGAAGGGGCTGATGAGTGTCACCGAATGCCAGCTGTGCCCTGCAGGGAAATTCTGTGCCCTGGCCGGACTCACAGAACCAACAGGTACAGATGCATCAGGCTGTCCTGGGGGCAGACAGAGCTGGGGGCAGACAGAGCTGGGGGCAGGGGTGGGCTTCAGGGGCAGGGCCCAGGATGAGGACACGTGGCAGGGAGAGGTTCTAGCCTGATGGATAACCCACATGGTCCAGGCAGAGTGGGCTTGCTAGCTATGCTTGCTCCCCAATCCCAAAGACCCTCCCCTTGCTCATACCAGGAGTGGGTGTTTCCCAGCCCCCGGGGCAGGTTTGGGCCCTAGTGGCTGTTGCTTCTGATGTCACCTAGCACCGGGAGCCCTGTCACTGCCCCCTGCACCCAAGCAGAGCTGCCCTGTGCCCACTCGCACGCTAGGTAGGTGGGAAGTGCAGGACCAGGCTCTCCTCCCGGGAGTCTCAGCATCTGTCCCCACTGATTTGTCAGTCCAGGGGAGGGAACTCACCTGCAGTGCCAGGGACTCTGCTGTGCTGACCGGTGAGGGAGAAGCAGCCGCCAGCAGCTGCTGCCCCAGGGCCATGTGCCGGGCTGGCCTGGGTCAGGGACTCCTGCTGTCCACAGCCAGCCTGTGGGGAAAGCGAGAGCTACCCAACCCCATATGGCAGCCTCCAGGGAGGAGTGTGGGGGATACACTGACCACAGTCCTCTCCCACAGGAAACTGTGTCGCAGGGCACTGGTGCAAGCGAGGAGCCACCAGCAAGGACCCCACTGACGGGGCCCGAGGCCTGCTCTGCCCACCTGGGCACTACTGCCTTGAGGGTACGTCTGCATCTGAGGGCCACTGCAGCCTCCCAGGGTGGACAGCCCCCACCCAGGCCCCTGAGTCCTTTCCCCACCCAGGCCCTCAGCTGTGCCTTAAAGCAGGGTAGGGGCTGAGCCAAGCTGCTGAGCACGGACGCTTGTCCCACCATTGCCCTACACACACACACCCTACTCACCCTGCTCTCCAGGCCCAACTCCCATCCCAAAAACCTCCTGAATCCAGACCCAGGGTCTGGACCTCCCATGGTCCCATCCCTCCCCTGCACCTTGGGCATTGGCCATTGTCTACCCAGGGGGCCGTTTCAGGACTAGTGGGCCTTCCTCTCCCAGGTAGTCACTTGCTGGACAGCAAATGACACACTGCCTTTGCTTTCACCAGCACAGAACTCCACCCGGATCAGGGCACCACTGTCTGCCCATTTGGTCACCATTGGGTCCATGAAGGTGACCAAGGACTCCAGAGCCCAACTGACACCTCCTCCCTGGTCCCCTGGGAGGGGCCCAGGCATGGGAGCAGTGGGATGAGCTGGTCTCCTCCATGCACCTCCCTGATCCTGCAGGAACACCTGTTCCAGCCCGATGTCCGCCTGGCACCTGGTCTGAGGAAGGCACAGGAGCCCCAGAGGGATGTCACGAGTGTTCCCCTGGACAGCCTTGCTCTGGGGGCCGTCCTCCCATCCAGCCAGCGCCTTGTGACCCAGGGTGGGCAGTGTGTCCCCTCAACATGCCCAGGTTGGGACGGAAGGCTGTGTCCACAGAGCACAGAGCCAGCTCCATTCTAGGCCTGGCCTGGCCAGAGAATCCTGTTTGAGGGGTGGGTGTGATCTGCGGCTCGGTCAGGGAAAAGCCCCTCCTCTGCAGACGTGCAGAGCTCAGGCCACACAGGAACACAACCGCTGTGGGAGGACACTGTCCCGACCCGTGGCAGCATGCCAGCACCCCTGCCCCCCAACACCACAGGGCCAGGCTGGAGGGCACAGGAGACTAGAAAGGACGGCTCAGGCATCTGGGCCCCAGGAAGCCCTTGCACTGCCCCAGGCTGCATCTCCCCGGGAGACCATCCCCAGCTAAGATCCTCTGCTTGACCCACGTGTTTCCAGCGTTTCCTGCATGGGTGGACCTGTCCCTGGCACCCCCACGGAGGGGCTCTCTGGGAGATCCTGCCCCCCTGGTCATCTCTGTCCTGGGGGAATGGTGGACCCCACTCCGTGCCCTCCTGGCTCCTACGCTCCTGGCCCCCACACAATGGAATGTCACGTCTGTCCTCCTGGTCACTACTGCGCCCCAGGGCTGCAGCCGCGGCTGTGTCCGAGAGGTCAGTGACCTGCAAGCAGCCTGGCTGACTGCTCTGAGGGCCCTGATGTGGTGGGGTGGGGTCTCCTGCAGCCAGTGAATTGTCCTGTGGTCCCCCATGTTCCTCACGCTTTGCTTGGGCCTCCAGGTACCCAAAGAGCTGGGCTGTGCACTCTCTACACCATGGGTCACCCTCACATTTGCAAAGCTCTGGCCCGTGAACGCTTATTGCACAGCTGAGTCCCCAGAGCCGCCCCCCTCAGAACCTCCTCTTGCTTTCTCTCCTCCTGGCCCCCTATACCCCATTCTGGGCCCTGCTCTTTTCCAGGCTTCTACTGCCCTGAAGGCACAGGCTTGGACTGGCAGCCCTGCCCCCCGGGCACCTACAGCCCCGTGCCTGGCCTGAGCAACCTGCTGGGCTGCCAAGCCTGTGACGGAGGCAGGTTCTGCCCTTGGGCCAATGCGACAGTGGCCGGCGGACAGTGCTGGGAGGGCTTCTTCTGCTCCAGGGGGTCAACCCGTCCCAACCCAGAGATGGGCACAGAAGGTACTCCACCGTCATGGTTTCCTGGCTGGGAGGTATGAGGGTGGGAAGGGGGTTCCTTGTCCTGGTGGGCAGTGTTTGTCTCCACACTCATCATTTCCTTTGCTGTGGTCCAGGAACAAACAGAGCCCTTGTCTGTGTCCCAGCCCCCTGCTGCATCCTGGGCTGAACCTCCAGGCCCCCATGTCGCACAGGGGCCGGGGCTGGCCATAGAACGCTGGCCTTAGGAGTCAGGGTGCCCTTCTCAGGAGCTGTGTGCTGAAAGTAGGGGGCAGCAGCCAGGTGGAGCGGGACATCACGTCAGATCAGAGGGTGGGGCTGGCCAGGGACAGTCACTTGGTGAGGCTTCCCTGTGCACCCAAGGGGTCATTCCAGTGCTCTGAATCTTCTAGGGCTTAAGTCTCCTTTGAAACCTATGGACACACTTCTGAGAAATCCTGTCCTAGCACACAGAGCTTCCAGGTGTTTCCTGGAGCCCCTGGAGCCCCTGGAGCCCTGAACCCAGGGACGAGAGCCTGTGCATCTGCAAAGCTTGGTCTGTGGCAGATGAGGACACGGAGGCTCAGGAGGAGGGCACAGTCACGGGGAAGGACACCCAGGACCCTGATCCCGACCTGGCTCCCTGACACCCGGAGCACCCTTGGCAGCAGGGGTCACGCCAGCCTCAGGGTAGCTGGGCGCTGGCAGGAAGCTCAGCCCCAGCTTCTGACCACAGCTCGGACGGGCAGGGCTGCTGAGCAATAGCAGGGAACCAGCCTGTCTGTCCTCACTCACCGAGTGGCCTCCTGGGGCGTGGTCGGCAGGGCAGGGAGAAGAATCCAAGTGAGAAAGCTCAGAGGCAAAACTTCTGTGAGCGTGTCCGGGAAGTCAGCGCGGGCCTCGCAGCAGGGACTACACAGGAGGTCACCAGGGAGCCCTGCTTCAGCCTCAGACGCTGTCAGTCCCCCAGTCGCTAGTGCTGAGCCTTCCAGGAGGGAGAGCAGTGCAGTCGCCACCCTCCACAAGGCCACACTGGGGCTCAGCAGGACGTCTGCGACCTCTACCACTGGGCACCAGCAGCCTGGGCCAGGTGGGAGGGTGGTGAATATGTGGGTGCAGCAGGTGCTGGAGGCCCAGAGCTTACACCAGGAGCACAGGGGCCCTGCTAGGATCATTTGCCTGCCCCTGGCCCTGCCCCTGCCCCGCCTCTGCCCCTCCCAGGAGCCAGGCTGACCTGGGTCTTGGTTACAGAAGGCGCTGGCCCATGTCCTCAGGGATATTACTGCTCCAGGGGCTCAGCAGTGCCCCAGCCCTGCCCAGCTGGTACCTTCGGATCCCGGGTCAAGCTTGGCTCAGAGGTAGGGACACCCCAACCCGGACAGGAGGCCTAGGCTGGGGAGGAGGGCCCCAAGTGCATTGTCCCCAGGGTCAAAGGACTCCATGAGGATCAGAGGACAGGGCCACTCCCTCCCACTTCTTTCCTCGGAGGCCCCCCCTGGCCTCCTGCACGCACCCCACAGTCTAACATCCTGCTTTACTCTCTAACCCTGTTGGTTTTCTGTGCTAATTGCTGCAATCTAAGTGCCACACGCTGGAGAGACTTGCTGTTTTGGTCACTGCTGTGTAGTCACAGAGCATGCACCCCAATGTGGATTTCTCATGGATTGGTGGGACACTGCAGGACTAATAGATGCTGGGGGACAGCTCAGGGAAGCAGCAAACCTGGCCTGGCAGCACGTGAGGGGGCGGTCAGGAGGGCACAGGGGGCCCCTAGGGGTAGAGGGCAGCTGGGGGTTCCCTTGGAGTCATTGATCCCTGTGAAAGCACAGGGAACTAGAGTGGGAAACGAAAGGGACAGCTGAGGTGAGGAGGGGAGGTCCATGGGGCAGATTGGGGGTTCTCTCCTGGCCCTAAGAGAGCCCATTGGAAGGACCACAGGAGCTGCCCACAGAGCACCTGCCCTGGAGAACGGGCAAGCAGAGCGGCAGCAAGGCCAGGGCAGGGGGTGCTCTAGGACAAGCAGGAAGCCTTCGGGAGCTGGGGTGGGGACCCTGAGTGGGGACATCTCCCACAGGAGGCTTGCTCCCCGTGCCTGCCCGGCCACTACTGCGGCTCCCCGGGCCTCCCTCGGCCTTCTGGCCCCTGCAGCGAAGGCTTCTTCTGCCTCCGGGGAGCCCTCGTCCCCAACAACTCCCTGGGAGATGGGACCAGCGGGCCCTGCCCTACAGGTACCACACAGGGTGGGTGGCATGAGGGCATCCCGGTGAGGTGGAAAAGGAGTGAACACCTCGACCAAGGGGGACCTCCTGCCCCTCTGCCTCTGGCACCCTGGGCCCTGCAGGACCTGAGGCTCCAAGTGGGGCCACCTGGACTCCCGGGGCAGGGAGCTTCTGGCAGCCTGGCCCACGGATTGTTTCCCTTCCAGGACACTTCTGCCCCCCAGGCACCGCCACCCCTCGGCCCTGCCCAGCAGGCTCCCACAATGCCTTGACGGCTCAGGGCCGCTGCAAGCCGTGTCCCCAGGGGTGAGTGCTGGCTGAGACCGCTTGCAGCCTGAGCTTTCTGGGGCTGTAGAAGCCTCGGAAGTTGCTGGGTATCCCCGAACCTTTCTTGCCTTCAAACCAGGTCTCTTGCTGCACTTCAGCCTATTTCACCTCCCCTAACCCCACAGCCCCCAGGAGAGCATTGTGCTGTGCACAGTTGTGTCCCCAGCCCAGCAATGACTCTCGGAGCCGGTGATGAAGGCTGGCGGGGGCGGTCATCTCCGGCTCATGCCAGGCTGCAGAGCCCACCACGTGTCTGAGCTCCTGCTTCCCTCTCCTGTCTGCAGCTTCTTCTGCCCAGCCAACACCTCCTCCGTGCTGGGGAACGAGTGTCCCGCCGGCCACTACTGCCCTGCTGCCACAGCCTTCGCATCACAGTTCCCCTGCCCCAGGGGCTCGTATAAGCCACAGACAGGAGGAGTCCAGCAGTCAGACTGCACCCACTGTGAGCCAGGTGAGGGACAGGGACACAACCTCTCACTGCGCCACCTCCCCACCTCTGGTCCCTCAAGCCCTCTCTGGCTGGTTAGTGCAGGACCTGGGTCTGGCTGGGATGAGGACTTGGGGGCTACAGCCCAAGGACACCTCAGGAGATTAGCCTTGGGGGTGGCTCCACCTGCAAACTCAGCCTGTCGCTCCTTCCAGGCTCCTATTGTGCCCTGCCTGGCCAGGCAGCCCCGTCAGGGCCCTGCAGGGCCGGGTTCTACTGCACGCATGGAGCACTGGTCTCGAATCCCATCGATGGAGTCACAGGAGACTTCTGTCCTCCAGGCCACTTCTGTCCCCAGGGCAGCCCCCAGCCCACTCCGTGTCCCCCCGGTGAGGGACCAATTGGTGAGGTCTGCTCCAGGCTCTTGGGCGGGGAGACAGGTGCTGTGGGCTCATGCTTAGGCGTCTCCTGGGGAAGCACACAGAAGTAGCCCCTGGTCTGCACTTACAGAGCAGTGTCCCTCCCACACACTCACAGTGTGGGCCGTGGGGTTGGGGAGCTGTGATGGTGGGGGGCTCTAGAGCCAGACCCAGGCTCTGCAGACGGGGCTGCAGGGGTGCCTCGGGGAGGAAGGGAGGCTGAGGGGGCTGGGGAGGCCAGGGTGGGTCTCCATCCAGGAAGCCTGGTGCAGCCACAGCTGTGTACCTGCAGGCTCCTTCCTGCCCACCCGGGGTGCCACATCCAAGCAGAGCTGCCAGCCATGCAGGGCCGGCTGGTACTGCTCCCGGGCCGGTCTGAGCTCCCCGGAGGCCCCGTGTGAAGGAGGCTGGTACTGCCCCAGGGCCTCTGTCTCGGGACACAGCCCAGGTAAGATTGGACCCTCTTTGCCATTCAGAGGGGTTGGGGTAGGTCCTGGGGAACCCCCAGGTATCCAGCCTGGAGGAGGTCATGCACCATGAGTTCCCATGGTACACCCCCCTCACCTGGCTCCTGGCACCCTGTAGAGAGGCACCATGCATTAGGAAGCCTCCTGCAACCTAGGCTCCACACACTGCCACCCACTGGGAGATGGAGGACAAGCAGGAAAGTGGGGAAGAGACAAAGAGCATTCAAACAAAGGCCAATCAACCATGGGGCACTCCATGCTGTAGTGGGGACCTAAGGGCTGGGGAGATGCGTGCAGTGAGACAGGAGCCCGGCAGAGAGGGGCAGAGGGTGTGAGCCTGACAATGATGAGAGTGCACTCAACTCCCCTTAGTGGAGCCAGGGCAGTTGTATCCTCTGGGGCCCATGCAAAGAAACTGTAGACAAATTAAATGCAGCAGAGCAATGTGAACAGTGAATGATCCTTGAATCAGGCAGTGCTCAGAGCACAGAGGGTTCAGAGAGCTGCACTCAGCAATACGAGCAACGGCGCCTGCAGGCCGAACCAAGGAGGCTCAGAGAAATCAGCAGGCCAGCTGCAGCTCAGCCTCTGCCTCACCTCGGAGGGGGATCACGTGGGGGTTCCCCGGGGTGGATGGAAACCTGGCGAGTGTGTGTGTGTGTGTGTGTGGTTTTCCTTAATGCATTCCTAAGTCAGGTTTCCTAACACAGAGCTGGGGTTCAGTTTGGTTTCCCGGAACCTAAGGTGGGAAGCAGCCCCAGGCTGACGGGCTCCTGCTTGTGTACTTGAACAGGCTGGATGCAATCAGCTTTGAGGGTGGTAGAGAACTGGAACAGAGCACCGGTGCTCATGGTGGATTCCCTTGTTTTGACCAGGATGGTGAAAGCTGGCGCTGTCCCTCCATTGCTCAGTTGTAGTTCTGCCACACTTTCCATCAAAGGGGTGAAGCAAGTGCTGCTTCCTGGGGCCTGAGCACGACTTGAGGCATTACGTGTGTGTGTGTGTGTGTGCGTGTTTGCATATGATGAGAAGGTCAGCGTCACGTGGCCCCCGAGTCGGGGCAGCAGAGGGTGCTGTCCTCCCAGATCCACAGGAGTGGTCACCAGAGCCCCATTTACACAGATGATGGGGGACCTAGGGAGCCGCCCCCCATCCTGGGAGTGGCCATCAGGGGACAGTGAATGTGCAGGCGGTGGGATGCACAGCAAAGCCCAGAGAAGCTGCAGATGTAGGCAACAGAGCTCAGAAGCTTAAACACCAACCCAAACAAGCTGGCTGCAAACTCCAACACAGTCTGCAGGACGCTCACTGAGCACCTCCTGCTGCCACTGTCTTCACACGGCCCCCAGCGGGCCCAGGTCCCAGATCACTGGAGTTTGTACCTACAAGCCCTGAAGCATGAGGCTGTGTGGGGAATGAGGCTCCTGGCCTCAGCCTGGCCTCCCAGGCAAGGCTCCGTCTAATGCTCCTGCCTCTCCTGGAAGCTGTGGCCTCAGCGTGGAAGTGGAGAGCACAGCATCTGCAGAGAGAAGGCCATTAAACACCTGGCGAGACCCCGGGGACGCCGTGTCTGCAAGGAGAAAGGCAGCTGTGGCCCCCAGCGGGTGGACGCAGGGTGCAGATTGTCGGTCCGGGCCATCCCTTCTCACATTCTTCCTCCCACAGTAGCTCCACGCCAGCACGCAGAAGCCTCCACACACACAGAGCCTCTGGTCAAACTCTCTGTGACCACTGGACGATGCCACCCAGGACGATGGTGTGGGAACTTAGGGACCTCACTGAACACAGGGTTTCCCAAACTTCATGTGCCCAAAGAACCCATGTCAGAGGAGCATTTTATGGGACTGAGCCCCTGGGATCCTATCTGGTGAGACATTCTGGTCACAGAAAACTAAGGCTTCCTCGTGGTCCCCTGCAGTGCCCCCCTCCCATCCCCAAGAGCTGCTTCTGCTCCTGAGGGGACAGCCTAGGTCACAGCTCCCCTGTCTGCTGGGCCATGCCCATGTAGAAGAAACAGGAAAGGGAGGGCCTGGCCTCTAGCTGGAAGGAGGAGGGTAGCCCCCCAGGGTAAACAGCCCCCCTCTCTTTGCTTTTCCAGAAGCCCTCTGCCCCCCTGGACACGCGTGCCCCCCCGGCAGCGTGGCGCCTCGGCTCTGCCCCGCCGGGCAGTACCAGGATGAACCTGGACAGAGCGTCTGCAAGACGTGCCCTGCTGGGAAGTGAGACACCGTCACCTGGGCTGAGGCCCCACCTCTCTGTCCTGCGCCTTCCCTGCTCTGGCTCAGGCCAGAAGGGGCTCAGACACACCCCAGGGAGCTCATGGACAGTTCCCACTGGCCAGCAACGCCCTAGCCTTCTGCCCTGCAGAGCCCAGTGCAATGATTCCTCCAGCGCCAACACAGGGCCTCCGTGGGCTGCAGCTTCCTGCCAGGGCTCAGTAGACACAGCCTACTGCCCACCTGATGTCCATGTCCTCCCACTATGGGTGGGCCTGTGGGGTTTGGCATCTGCCCAAATCCCCTGGGTTCCAGAAGTTTCCTGCCCTGGAGTTCTGTCTCCTAGGAAGCCTGGGCATGCAGTCAGCCCTGATGACCCTCACTCCTGACACCCACCCGCTGTGTCCGCAGGTTCTGTCCCTTTGGGATCCAGGGATCCTGGCCCGTGTGGCCAGTGGACTGTCCTGCTGGCTACTACTGCCCTCTGGGCACCCAGAGCCCCACCCAGCACCCATGTCCTGGGGGCACCTTCCGAGAGAGGCCTGGAGCCCGCAGCGTCAAGGACTGCAGACCCTGCCCTGCAGGGCACTTCTGCACTGACTCAGGTGACCAGAGAGAACTCTCCGGGATTTTCAGGTCCCGAACTGGCCCATCTCTCTCAGGGGCCCCTGGCCGGAACATGGGCTCACATCCTAGGCGCCCTCATATGCAGTGTGTATGACCTACAGCTGAGTGTGGCAGGCACAGGGCCAGGAGGGAGGGCAGAGGGAGGGATGGAGGCGACCCAGCAGCCACGCCCAGCCCAGGACATGCTGAGCTCCATGTAGCAGGTGCTTTAATGGGGGCCTGGACAAGGTGCCTGGTGGGTGTGGAGGGTGTTGGGATTGCATACAAGGGGAAGGCTCTGGGCTTCACAGTGACTGAGGTCTGGGGCAGTGGACCCCAGGAAGAAGAAGGCCACAGCCAAGGCAAGGCCTAAGGAAGGAAGCAGGGTTCAGCCTAGGCAGGAAGCAGGAGGGGCAGGACCTCAGGGGTCTCTGCTAGGATTGTGCCCAAGGGTGGGAGGGTGGGCAGAGCAGTGACCATGCCTGAGGCACGAGAGACTGATGTGGGCTTGACCGTCAGCTGTCTGCCATCTGTTCACAGACCACCTAGGCAGTACATGGCCTGGTGGGTGCAGTGGGAGGCGGAAGGAAGAGGGCCAGTCCCTGGGGGTTCCCAAAAGCACCCTGTGTCACTCCAGAATCAAGTGGGGGATGGGAGGCCTCAGCCCATCACCTGCACCCAGACAACCCCACAGGGGGCCTGTATGTCCAGGTTCCTAAGTCAGGGCCCCTCCCTTGGGCTCAGATGATCCCCTGGGGATGACCACATCTGCCTTGCAACTCCTCGGTCCTCACGGTGGGGCTGCTTCCTCCACAGGAAAGCCTGAGCTCAGGGGGGCCCTGCACAGCTGTACAGGAAGTGGGCAGCAGGGAGAGAGGAGAATCAGAGCCGGAGGGGACAGAGTCCAGCTCTACAGCCGCATGCCTTGATCCCTAAGGCGCCCGCACCTCCAGGCTGGGCCCAGGCGGGGCGCTGCTTCCCTCGATCTCATGTGAAGCCAGGCCCACTGCCTGGGACAAAACCTGTGTGCCCATCTCTCCACAGGGACCGGGAATCGCCTCCCCAATGGGCCATGCTCCACAGGCTATTACTGTCCCCCTGGCCAGACCTCGGCCACCCCTCCGTCTTTCCGGTGCCCTCGTAGCTTCTACTGTCCCGAGGGCTCTCCCCAGCCAAGGGCCTGTGAGAACGGAACCTTCCAGCCCCTGGAGGCCCAGGGCACCTGCAAGCCCTGCCCTGAGGGTTTCTACTGTGAAGCCTCTGGCTCAGGTGTATTCGGGGCTGGCACTAGACACTGTCAGGGCTCTGGATGCCAGAGGCTTGGTTGCCACAGTGAAGCACAGTGCTAGGATCCACACGGAGCCCTTGAGCAGCTGATGGGTGGGAGAACCTGAGAAAGGCCTCGTACAGGGGAAGAGCATGCCCTGCCCCTACATCCTCAGACCTTCCATGCCTAGACCAGCCCTGGGCCTTGTGGGTGTGGACACTGAGTGGGTCAGGATGGGCCAGTCTGAGCCAGGACCCTTGTTGGCCATGGGCTGACTCATTCCTCAGTTGTGCAGTGCACACCAGGTCAGGGCATGGCCTGAGCAGAGGGGGTGGGGGGTTGCAGGCTGCTGAGGCAGTGCTGGGGGTGGTGGCCCCTGGTGGCCAGCGTGGGCAAGTGCACCCCATCCATGCCCTGGAGAAAGGGGCTCTGCACTCCCTGGGCAGGGCTCCCCAGGGCTGCCAGCTTCCTGGGCCTTGCACCTCCTCTGCACACATCAGTGCATTTGGGCCCCTCCAGCCAGCACACCTGTTAAGCAAAGAAGGAAGCATCTGGACTGGGGCCCCAGGCCCTGAACCAGGATGCTTTAGTCGGGCTGACCTGCCATCTCCCCCTGGACCCTGCAGCCCACAGCCCCAGCCTGTGCCTGCAGGGCTACTTCTGCCCCCAGGGATCCCACTCAGCCACTGCACACCCATGCCCTCAGGGGACATTCGGGCCCAGGAGAGGGGCTGCAGCAGAGGTGGACTGCGAGCTGTGCCCAGCAGGTTTGTGGTCTCTGGAGCGACTGTGGCCCAGAGGCTGATGTGGGGAGGAATGAGGGAAAGTGGGAGGAGGGAGTGCCTGCTCTGGAACAGCACCCAAGAGTCTCTCGGCTGCTCAAGCCCATGTCAATGCCCTGAACTTGGGTTGGCCTGGCAGCTGCCACAAAGGCCCTCAGTCCCACTGCACCTGCCTTCTCACAGCCTCCTCATCCCCAGCACCTGCATCAGAGGTCCTTGGGCCCCCAGCGGCCAGGTGCTGCTGGAGAGAGCAGACTGCCCTTCCTGAAGCATCTCTCTAGCTCCTTCTGCCCACACTCCCCCACCACGTCCTCACCCTGCCCAGCAGCCACCCTGTGCTCCTCTGGGAGGCCTGGGGGAGGAGCATGTGGGGGAGGGGGCACAGGTGAGAAGGGGTGTAGGTGGGGAGAGGTCAGGGGGTGGAGCAGGGCATGGAGGGGGGTGCAGGTGAGGGAAGATGCAGGTAGGGGGAGGTGCAGGTTCTGCTAGGTCACAGCCCCAGAGGGACAGTGTCTCTGCTGGAGCAGGAAGCAGGCAGGGTCCCTCTCTCACCTGCCTACCTGGGTCTCTTCTTCCCAGGGATGTTCTGCTCATCAGAAGGGCTGCCCCAGCCATCAGGGCTCTGCCACTCAGGCCACTACTGCACAGGGGGCGCTGTGTCACCCACCCCCATTAGACACAAGGTAAGTGACGCTAAGCCCCAGAGAACCCCAGGTTCATCTTGGAACACTCAGAGTGTATTGGTTCAGGACCTAAAAGCTAACCAGGGGCTCCTCCCTCCCCCAGGGTTGAAACTCCCTAAGGACAGACCCTCCCCACCTTAAGGTCCCCAGGCCGAGCACAGGGTAGGATGATAGCTCATTCCCACTGGGTCCCAGCTGTGTGTCTTCCTCACAATTAACATCCCTAAAATCAGCAGCATGGGTCCTGGCCTCTAGGACCAGAGCTGGCGGATGGTCTCCTGTCATGTGGTTCATGAGATAAAAGCTCATCTTTCAACAGATGGCATCTGGGTTTTGATGACCTGAGGCAATGACAGCAGGCAACACACACAAAATGTGAGCTCTAGAAGAGTGGCATTGGGTGCATGTGCACACGGGGCCCTGGGACAAGACCCCGGGGTGACCGCATCTTACATGAGAAGGACAGGAGCTCACAGGGCAGCAGCTTTCTGGAGGCCACGTCCGGGAAAACCTCTGTCTGTGCTGAGTCAGATTCTGTGCTGTCAGGGGATCAGCTGGGAGAATGGACACCCACAGAGGGACAGTGCTGTTGATTGGTCACTGGCTTGCTGTGACCTGGGACATGCATGGCCCTTGCCCTCTCTGGGCTCAGCCCCTGGTTTAAAATGGACAGATCTTTCTGGATGGGCATTGAGCAGAGCGGTTAGCAAT
Source organism: Lepus europaeus (assembly GCF_033115175.1). NCBI lineage: Eukaryota > Metazoa > Chordata > Mammalia > Lagomorpha > Leporidae > Lepus > Lepus europaeus. Next base: position 86,125,703 of record NC_084832.1, read on the forward strand.
CTGATTGGGATGCCCACATCCCATAGCAGAGCGCCCGGGTCCCAGCCCAGCTCTCCCCTGATCACAGCTTCCTGCTAGTGCACACTGGAGGCAGTGATGCCTCACATATCTGGCTTCCTGCCACCCACGTGGGAGACGCAGGTGGAGATCCAGATCCTGGTTTTGGCCTGGCCCAGGCAGCAACAACTGGGGAGTCAGCCAGTGGATGGGAGAACCTTCTCTCTCTCTCTCTCTCTCTCTCTCTCTCTCTCTCTCTCTCTCTCTCTCCCTCTTCAAGTACATAAAATAAATAGATATGTTAAGTGAAGGAAATGAAACAGACTGCTGTTCCTTCTGAGATTCTACCCCAGCACCACAAGGGGGAGAACAGACAGGGGCTGGAGGGAGGGAGGAAGCAGAATCTAAGAGGTCAGAAGCCTCCACGCAAGGTGCTCCAGGGTCCTCTCCCAGGCCTCTGCATGCAGGGAAAGCTGGCCTCAGCAACAGGGCCTGCCCGTGACCTTGTCCCAGTGCAGCACTGCAGCGACTCTGATGTGCAGCCCTTTCTGCCCTCTCCCCCTGCACAGGTGGAGGCCCCCGGACTTTCTGGAAATGACATCTGCCCCCCAGGCTTCTTCTGCCCCAGGGGAACAAGCTCCCCAGTGCCGTGCCCGCCTGGGTTCTACTCCTCTCTCCCAGGCCTGCACAGCGAGGACCAGTGCCAACCGTGCCCCGCAGGGCGCTACTGCAGCCAGCCCGGGTTGTCCAGTGTCCTGGATACAGGGCTTTGTGATGTGGGGTGAGGGGAGTCTCAGGACGAGGAGGGAGGGGACCCCAAGCTCTGACCTAAGCCTGCCAGGGCCCTCATGGCACAGATCTATCCTGCAACCCCAAGGTCTTCCCCCAGCCCCTGTGAGAGGCACTGGCCAGGATAATCACTCCCCGGGGCATATGGGCCTGGACACATGCTCTGGCCCCCATCCCTGACCTTGCACGGCCCCAGGACAGCCTCTGCACAATCCATGGGCATCTCTGCCTCAGACACCTGACCTGCCCAGCTGCCCAGGGCCCAGGACCCAGGGACAGAATGTTTGGGGAGGGAGTCGAGCTTGTTCAGGAAGACTCCGGGCCCTTCCCAAGACTGTCTCCCAAGGCCCACTACTTAGCTTCCCACTGCAGAGGCTGCAGCATGAATTAGGTTGAGGGCCCGGAAGAACACCTGCCACATTTGGGACCCTCTCTGGTCCCCGGGATGGCCCTTGGCTGTGGCCACACGGGCCTCTTCCCTAAGCACATGCCTGATGTCCTGCACCCTGACAGCTGGCTGACCCTGGCACGCTGGAGAAGGCCCAGCCGGGATCCTTGTGTGCTCTCAGGTACATCTGCCTGGGAGGCAGCACCAACCCCTCCCCCTCCGACCGGACCCAGGGATACAGATGTCCTCCTGGCTTCCGCTGTCCTCCAGGGGCTCACCGTGAGCTGTCCTGCGAGCCTGGCACCTTCAGCCCACTGCCTGGGGCTGACTTCTGCTGGCTGTGCCCAGAGGGCACCTCCTGCCCTCAGGCTGCCACTGTGGAGCCCACCACCTGCCCCGCAGGTAACCCCAGCTGGCCTCCTCCTCACTCCCTGCATACCTTGGGCAACCCTGGCTCTGCTCAGCTCCATCCCACAACTCCTCCCTTCGCACTACATGAGACCCACCTCCCTGCACATCAGATGTAAGAAATGGGCTCACAGTGTATGCCCCACCCTCCTGCCCACCTGAGCCCCCAGTGGGCTCCCCGGGGGATGAGTGTGCACAGTGCTCTGCCTGCAAGGCACTGGGGGGAGGTCCCACCCTGGTGGGCAATGAGCTGACTCCTTAAGAAACACCCACCCAACCCCCCAAATGGCACTGCTGTAGGTCTAGTTTGAGACTCTGGGTCACCTCTCCAGTCCCATAGCCAGGCTGGTGCCCTCAGGGGTGCCCATGAACCCCAGAGGAAATGCTAGAGTGATGGAGCCCATGGCCCCACAGTCTCCAGGACACAACTCCCTGTCCCTGCCCTACAGAGCAAGAGCACACCTGCCACTGGTGCACCTGTCCCTACAGAACAACTCAGAGCTCAAGGCTGGCACACACACACTCCCAGCCCACACACTTGCTCTCACAGCCACCATCACGCTCACACAGCCCCTACCTGGTACCCCATGGCAGCAGCCTCTGCACCCTCAGAGCTGCCTGGCCTCTCTGTTACGTGTGACAGAAGAAGGGGGGGGGGGAGCTGCGGAGTCAGACACTCCCAGCTCATGCCAGCCTTGCCCACAGGCCACTACTGCCCCGCAGGGACGGCCTCTGCACTCCCCTGCCCAGAGGGAACACTGAATCCACGGGAAGGCGCCTTCTCCTCCGGGGCCTGCCAGCCTTGCCCAGCAGGGAAATACTGCCCTGGAGAGGGCAATGGGCAGCCTGAGGGTAGGTGCTGAGCTGTGTCCTGCCACTGCCCTCTGTACAGTCCCCGCCCCTCAGCCTTGTGCCAAGTGCAGGGTTCTGGAACCACTGCAGTCACCCCGGACTGCACTCAGCGATGCTGGACAAGTTGTGCGAATTCCCTGGGCTCAGTCTCCTCTCCTATAAAATGGGATACAACAGGACCCACCTCCCACAGTCACTCAGATAGAGGCCGTCACGATGGGTGTAGCTCAGGGGTCCTCTTCCACCTTCCTCCTCCTGCCTCTGGGGTCCTCCCCATCACCGAGAGCCATCAGCCCCACGGGCCCAGGACTCCACAGTTGTTCAGGGATCTGCTGTGTCCCCAACGTTTTCCTCCTTTGGGTTCCAGGATACTCCTGGGCTCCAGGCAAGACCCCGGCCATCGCTAGTGCAGGCAGGGATCAAATCCAGGCTCTGGGGTTTCCGCTGCTGCCCTCGAATTCCATGTGTCTCTCTATCCAAGGACCCTGTGCAGCTGGCTACTACTGTGAGGGAGGGGCTGCCAGCCCCACACCCTGGGGAAACCCGGCCTTCCCCCTCAATGGGCCCTGTCCTCGAGGCCACTACTGCCCACAGGGGACTCTGTACCCAGTGCCCTGCCCCCCGGGGACAATACGGAGCAGCCCAGGTAAGTGCCTGTCCTGTGCCCTCCTCTTTCTGCCTGTGACTGCCCCAAGTGGCTTCCTCCACGTGGTGTCTGGGGCCTTGCCCCACACTGGCTCCATGGACCCCAGGAAACCACAGCACGAGAGGATCTGCTGGCCCCGTTCCAACTGCCACTGCATGGCTGGGTGTGCTGTGTGGCCTCCCCCCATGACCGGGCGCCCCGCCAACTAATAGGCTGCAAACGTGGAATGCCAGGGGCTGCTTCTTTCACCAGACTGTGCTATGCTGGGTTCCAGGTCTGGGGCAGGGTGAGGAGCCCAGCGGTTGGCATTCCAAGGTGAGGACAGGGCACTACATGCACTCTGCCCCTTCCCGTGCAGGGGGCTCCTCAGAGGGGAGCTGCAGGCCCTGCCCAGCCGGCTCCTTCTGCCCAAGCCTGAGCCTCAGCTCACCTAACGGGACCTGTTCTGCTGACTCCAGCTGCCCCTCAGACCCCAGGACCTCCAGCCCCACGGCCTTCCCCTGCCCCCAGGTACCTTCTGGGAGCTCCCAGGGGGTGAAGCCCAGTCCCCAGAGCCCCAGGTACAGCCCAGACTTCAGGCAGGTGCTCTGCCCTCCCAGTGTGGGCAGAAGCCTGGCTCTCAGTCACTGCAGCGAGGGACCCCAAACCCACATCTCCCAGGCGGGTTAGCTTTCTCCAACTGCCCCCATCCCAGTCTCCAAACCTCCTGCACTCCAGGTACCCCAGCCTGACCACACTGGCCTGACCTCAGAGATGTCACCTTGTATCTGATGTCCAGGGTCACTTCTGCCAGATAGGAGCTGCTTGGCCTTCTCCATGCCACCACGGACTGTATCAGCCTGCCCTGGGCTCGGACACCTGCCTCCCGTGTCCACCGGGCTCTTTCTGCCCGCATCCCGGCACTACAGTGCCCAGGCTCTGCCCAGCACACACCTACTGCCCAGCCGGTATGTCCAGGATCCCTCACCTCCCAGGCCCTCTTCCTTCTCCCACACCCCTGCCTGCTGTCCATTCATTCATTCACTCACTGAATCATTCATTCATTCAAATGCCACAGAGTGCCCCGGTGTGAATGCACTGCCAGGCTCAGCCTCCTCTCACTGCGCCCACACCTCACTCCTCCCCACCCACCTTGCTTTCTTCCCTCCGTCTGAGACCTGCCCATCCCTCAGGCCCTGAGAGCTCTGGCCGGTTTGAGTCCCATTGCTCTGAACACACCATGCATGAATCCCCCTCACACAAGCACACCCCCCCACACACACACCCGCATATGCAGGGTGTGCACAGGCAAATGTTCTCATGCACAGACTCGCGTCTGAACATACACAAGCACACATGCCCACATGGACACGTGTGTCTATACAAGCTCACCCTTCAGGGCAGATCCATGCATGCACACAAGCACATACACATATATGCACCACCCCCAGGCAGTCGGCAGACAGAGGTGTGCACAGAGGTTCACGACCTTGGCCGTGTCTTAGGGAATCCACCTGCCACTCCTGGGGGCTGTGCGTGCTGGCCCAGTGTCCCTACAAGTCCCTGGGACTCTAGCTGCAGCCACGCTGGCTGAGGGGTCAGGAGAGAGGGCGGCCGCCATGTGGGGAGGCAGGGACCCTCCCACCTGGCCCTCACCTGACCCCTCACCTAGCTCCCCCAGCTATGTGCTCACTGCCCCTCTCTCCGTGGGCATCTAGGCGCTCCCTCAGAGCTCTCCCCATGGGCAGAGTCCTCCTCGGTTCCACCTGAAGCGTGTCCTTGCTGTGCACCTGGAACATACCAGCAGCCCATGTGCCCCAAGCACACGGAAAGCCAGGGGCTGCTCTGGGGCTGTGCTCCTGGATGTGGCAAGTGGCAGGGCCCTGCTCAGGAGGGCGCTGCAACCCTAGGAGGGCACGGTGGCTCCCAAGTGACAGCTGCCCAGCTGTGCACACACAAGGCCTGGACACAGTCCCAGCGAGCCTACAGGGTACTTGGTGCACAGTAGGCACCTCACTGGGTCCCTTGGCTGGAGACATGGCCCCCTCCACTTGGGAGACTCCCTTGTGACAGGTGCGGGCCTTGTCCTCTCTGTAAAAGACAATCACCTTGGGGAGAGACTGAAGGCAGCACCAATTCACTGTGCCAGAGCCCTGAGAGGCCAGCAGGGGGAGCCAGCAGGAGCCAGGCCCGCTGATATGAGGGTGGGGGCCTTGGAAGAGATGTGCTTCAGGGAGTGAAGGCAGAGGGTGGCCCTGTGCTGGTGTGGCCCGAGCCCCCAGGGCCTGCCTACATCTGCTCCACCCCCACTCCGTTTGCAGGGACCTGGGCCCCCACTCTGTGTCCTCCTGGGACCTTCACTCCCCAGGGTGTATCCGGTCTCCAGGAAGAGAGGGCCTGCTCCATCTGTCCCCCTGGTCACTACTGCAGGTCAGTCCCCTCCTGCCTCCGTGTCGCAGGCACTATAGGTGAGGGTGGGGCTACAGCTGCAGTCCAAGCATAGCTGTCAGGGCCAGCAGTGAGACCACAGCCCCGCCTGGACGCCCAGGCCTGAGCACGGACGATAAACCTACCTGCTAGGGAAGGAGGCCAGGGCACAAAACCTCAACTCTGTAAACAGGAAAACGAAGGGCAAAAGGCAATGGAAGGTAGCGAGGATCAGCGTCAGCCTCAAGGAAGAAACAGCTCTGCTCAGTTGCTGCCATAGCACAAGCACGCTTCTCACAGGGGCCGCCAGGGGGCGCCAGAGCTCTCTGGGCGAAGGGGGACAGTTCTTCCTTCTGCTTCCGGTGGACTGGGAGAGGCAATGAGCGGTGCCTTTAAAGAGGAGGCTCGGAGAGCCTGAGGTCCTCCCCGCGAGGGTGTACGGGACACGCCTGCACGACTCCACACCTGTGCATGAGGGCATTCTCACCCGAGAAACCCCTGGAGGAGCTCTGGTCTCCAGGGCTGGCTCGGGAATTCCGCGGCTCTCCAAGCGGCCTAAGGCCCTCGCCCGGCAGTGAGCCAAACTGGCAGGGACGCCCTGGGGGGGTAGAGGGGTGTCTCCCTCCGTGGTAAGTCCCTGCAGCTCCCCTGGAATTCCCAGCAGCTCCCCTGGAAAGGGAGCCGGGTTCCTCCAAGGAAAAGGCGCAGAGGCTCCGTGCCAGAGTGAGCTGCTCCGAGGCCGGTTCTTAACCTGCCTGGAAGGTTTGTCTCCCTCTGCTGGGAAAGTCCTTCCCTAGGTCTAGCTGGCCTTCTCCCGCTGGGCAGCCTGGGGACAGGAAGCTGCTGGGATACCTGCCTGTCCCCCTGTGCCCCCTGTTTGCACAGCAAGGGCAGCGGGGCCCTGAGCTGCCCCAGGAGGGCTCTCCCTGCCGGCGGCAGCCCCAGTCCTGACCCTGATCCCCCCACACACCCAGCCATGGGCGCTGAGGAGAGAAGCAGGAGCCAGGCTCAGCAGCGAAGTGCAGAGGGGGCTGCAGGCCCCACGCTGGGCCCAGGCCCTGGTCACAGCCTCCTCTGCTTAGTGCTATCGGTCACACTTGTGTGTGCAGCCTGTGGCACATTCCCGGGCTCTCCTGGGGCCGAGGGGAAGTCCTCCACACAGAGCCGCAGTGAAAACTCTCAGCTCCTACAGGGCCAGGTGCAGGCTCCAGGCTCAGAGGGTCCCTGCACCCAACCTTGGCCCCTGCCTTCCCTCACTGTAGAGAAGGACAAGTGTGGGGCAAGTGTCCTGCCGGCTACTTCTGCCCACCTGGGACCTCGGAAGTGACGCCACCAGGCTCCAGGCAGCCAGCAGCCCCTTGTCCCCAGAGGCAGCAGTGTGCGGAGCAGTGCCCACCAGGTAACAGCCCCGCCTCCTTCCCGTGGCACAGACAGAGACTCAGGACCCACCCAGCCAAGGATTTTCTTTCATCATCACAAGCAGACTCAAAACAGTGGTTGAGTCTGTGCATGCAACATGTATGTGTATGCTGCATCTGTGTATAACACAAGCAAGAACACGCATGCATTTTACATGAGTGCTTAGTGACACTCACCAGGAGAGGCAGGACCCAGGTCCACACCTCTCAACTCCAACCAGTGGCTCCCCAGGCCTGCAGACACAGTGCCCAGCATGCTCCTGTCCTGCAGGGTCTTACTGCCCCGAGGCCAGTGGAAAGCCCACCCTGTGTCCACCCCACACCCTGGCAGCTGCCCCTGGGGCCACACGGAGGGAAGACTGTGGACACTGCCCCCCTGGGCACTGGTGCACAGCAGGTGAGACGCTGGCAGCAAGGGACACTTCTCACAGTCCTGGAAGGCATGGGTGGCCTGGGGAAGCCTGAGAGGCCCTGGCTGGGAGGAATGTGAGCACAGTGCTTGCTCTGCAGGGGCTCTGGCCGTCCGGCCCTGCCCCGCCGGGTACTTCTGCCCTGGAGGGAGTGGGACAAGCCCAGGATCGCCCCAGGCCTGCCCTGAGCATACCTACCTGGCAGACGAAGGAGGCCAGAGTGAGGCGGAGTGCATCCCCTGCCCTGCCGGGTACCACTGCCCACGGCCAGGTGAGAGCCCACTGTGCACTGGACACTGAGGCCAGGGAGGAGAGGGAGAGGCAGCTCCCAGTGGAGACTTTCTCTTCCTTTGCCCTCAGGTCTGTCTTCCTTCAAAGACCACCCGTGTCCTCCGGGCTACTGGTGCCCAGGTGCTCATGCACCCCTTCTCTGTCCACCTGGCACCTTTCGGACCCAGCCGGGGGCAGCAGCGCAAGAGGACTGTCAGCTGTGTCCCCCTGGCTTCCACTGCCCGGATGCAGAGCTGAGGGGCCGAGCAAATGTGTTTGCCACCCCCTGCAGGGCTGGCTTTGAGTGCCCTGAAGGTGAGCCTGTAGGTCCTGCGCCTGCAGCCCCTGTCCTGCCCTTCACTCCTGCACTCCAAGGCTCAGCAGGGGCTCAGCAGGACCCCTGGAAAGTCATCTGCGGGTGCTGGAGGCCCACCCAGGCTTTGGTTGGTGTCTACACCACCAGGATTTCCCCAGCCCCCTTTTCTTCCTTACCCGGGTCAGAAGTGCTTTGGGGTCCCCAAATCTCATGGCACAGCAAGAGACCTCTCCTATTGAGACAGGAGCAGGAGGGAGTGAGTGATAGACAGGGGCAGTGGCTGCAGGGAGGTGTCGCTCGGCCCTCCTGGCAGGGCTAGCTGTGTGGCCTTAGGGATCTAGCACAGCAGCAGGCCCCCAGCCACTGCACCTGCTGTCCCAGGGAAGGGGAGGAGGAGACCTGAGACACAGAGATCAGACTGGGGCATGCACGGCAGACGGTGGGGCTGCCTGCCCCACACTGGCCTCGCTGGTGTTAGCTCCACCCACACCTCCACTCGCTCCCCCCCCCACGTAGCCATGTTGCCAGTGGTTCCAAAAGGACCCTGGGAACCTCTTCTCTCATTGGATGGTCCCCGTTATTGGCCTCCACTCCCAAGAATGTCTGCTTCCCTGACTACCTGATGACCTTTCACCCCTGGAACCTGTCCTCATCCCATTCCCAGGGTGATACCTGCACCCGCTCTGCTCTCCTCCTGCTCAGGCCCATGTGAGAACCCCCCTCAGTGAGCCCATCACGTGTCCCTCAGGTGCTGTGGCTGAGGTTCCATGTAGAGCCGGCTGCTACTGTGGGCCCCAGACGGGAGTCCCTCCACTCTGCCCTGGGGGTTATGTCTGCCCCACGGGCTCCTCCACCTACACTGGTCTGGGGCAGCGGTAAGTCCTCCCCAGACCCCGATCTGTGAGTGTGTGAGCCCCTCAGCCCTGACAGTATCCCATGTGGGACCATCCCCATGACAAGCCTGCCGGAACTCCGGCACGGCTGGGCGTGGCGTGCTGTGTCTGGAAGCCCAGGCCTGTATCCAGGACTGTCACATATAGTCCACAGGCCCCTCTGCCTGGGGACACAGGCCCAATCCTGACAGTGCCGGTTCACCTGCTCCCAGCTCAGCCTCCTCCTGGAGGGCAGCTGGTCCTGCAGAGGCCCCGTCAGACAGGAGGCCACCCCAGGGCCCAGTCTAGGGCAACATCAGCATCTCTCCCACTCCCAGCCTGAGCCTCAAGCTGGGGGTGCAGGCCCTGGTGGGATGTGAGAAGCAGCAGCACACCATCTCTCTCTGTGCAGCTGTGTGTTTCCCCACTACTGCCCACCAGGCAGCGCCCTCCCTCGTGCCTGCCCTGGGGGCTCTGAGGCCCTGAATGGCAGTGGCCTCAGGGTTTCCCAGGAGACCTGCTGCCGCCTGTGTGCAGCAGGCACCTACCGAGGCCAGGCTCTGGATGCCCTGCCCTGCCAGCCCTGCCCACCAGGGTTCAGCTGCCCACAAGGTGAGTGCCGGGAAGCCTGCATGGAGGTGGGAGAGGCCCAGGGTGAAGGATACAGAACATCCTGTTGCCACATGTTGGGTTGACAACACCTGTGCAGCATGGTGCACAAAACCCCAGGCAGAGGACTATGGGGAGCCAGGGGTCCCGGTGCCAGCTCCATCAGCTGACCTGCCCCGTGCAGGCTGAGAGAGATGGTAGCCTGTCCTGAGTGCCAGGAGACCCAGGGGACTACAAGAGGGGGATGCTAGGCCCTCTACTGTCTGCTGTAGCCCAGGCTTCCCCCCACCCCATTTGTTTGCTGCCTCCCCCAAGCCCCAGCGAGCACAGCCTTCCCGGGATCCTGCCTGCACTCCCAGTCGCTGGCTCAGAATTTCCTCCTCCGTTTCCCTCAGGCTCAGAGAGTTACCACAGCCAGCCGTGCCCTGTGGGGCACTATTGTCCAGCTGGGACCCGCAGCCCCAGGCCCTGCCCGGAAGGGACCTTTAGGGGCAGCAGCCAGGCGCACACAACGGGAGACTGCAGCCCGTGTCCCACAGGCACCTTCAGCTCCCTGCCAGGCCAGGCTAGCTGCCTCCCCTGCGGGAGCTCTGCCTTCTCTGCAACAGGTGAGTCCCCATGGCTCAGTGCCTTCCCCTCCTCCTGCAACCTGGAGGGCTAAGGTTTGGGGAATGAGCCCTGTGGCTGAGTGCGCTGGTTTCAGGAGAGCTGCGGTGGGTGAGAGAAAAGGCGTGCTCTGTGTCAGCAATGCCAGCAAGCGTGGGAGCAAGCACGTGGGAATGGCTTGGAGAGGTGCACGGCCCAGCTCATGGGGCCAGGCCTCTGCCCTGACACTGTCCACCTGGCTCTATGGCTGCATTCACTCTTTGGGCAGCAGCAGCTGTACCTTGCTCTCCCAGTCCCATTGCTGTCTCTTGGATCTGTGGGGCAGGATGGGGCAGAGCTGCAGGCCCAGCTCTCAGCCTGGGGCCACAATCTCACCGCCACCCCCTCCACTCTCCCCATTTGGAAGATGTGGTCTTCTGAGTGCTGTCATCAGTGGCCTGTTTGCACCAGTGCGCCACTTGCATTGGTGGCCCACTGTGCCATCAGAAAGAAGTATGGATCGTCCCACCATGGATGATGCAAACTCATACATCATACATCTATGGCCCCAGTGGGGCTCCCTCCAGCCCCGCCCCAAGTGAGGGCCTTCCCAGCTCCCCACGGGGGACATGATGCCTTGTGCCACAGAGGGCACTAACTGCTCCTGCAAACCTCCTAACAACTCTGTGAGCCGGGCACAATGATCTTCCCTGAGCAGAAGACAGGTACCAGGGCCCATCCAAAGTCATGGAAAATGGAAGTGAAAGAGACATGTGTTTTAGCACGCAAATGTTGAGATCCATACATAGTTTCTAAGATAATAGTCATTTCCCATGAGCCCGGGAGCGCAGAGTTTGAGTAACTTGGCCACCCTGAGTTACCAGGCTCGCTGAACCCAGGGCAGCTAACTCCCAAGTCCCTGCTCTGAAGACAGTACCATGCCTCCTTCATTGGTGTGGTTTGCAGCTCCCAGGGGTTCCACCATCATGTTTCATCTTCTGGTTAAGACACCTCGTCTCTTAGTTAGGTGACCACCCCTGGAATCCTGTGGCAACTCCACCCTCCTCCTGTTACCTGGAGAGGAGGACTGAGCACAGCACCCCCAGTGGGTGCTTTGTGTAAATGCCATGTCACCAGCTGCCCATAACCACCCACTGCAACCAGCTGTGGGGCTGTGTGCTATCGAAGGGTGCATTTTTATCTGGGTGGTCACTTGATGGTGAGTGCAAGGCGAGGTGACTGCTCAGAAGCACTAAAATTGTTCCAGGCTAAAATCAGTGCAGCCGCGCTCTGAGACAGCACTCTGGGGCTATGTTAGTCTGCCAGGGCTGTTGTGATAACCTACAACAGGCCAGGCACCTTATACAGCAGCAAGGTAACTTCCCCCACAATCCCTCAGGGCTGCTGTGAGTTTACTGCTGGGCTCCAGGTTTGCTGAGAGCTGCTTCTCCATGCACCGCGCCCTCATGGGAGTACAGCTCCCCAGGGGTTCCCATGGAAAGCTGTGATCTTGGCCAGAGACCCTCACTCTTAAGGGACCTAATATTTGTCCCTGCAGCCTGAGACTTCCAATGTGATGCTCACCTCAGCTGACCTAGTCTGTTAAGGCCGCTACAATGAAGTGCCATGCACTGGGCAGGTAGGGGGGTTGGCTGATGGACAGCAGAACTTGCTCCTACAGTTCTGGAGGCTTTGCCGTCACTGAGTTTAGGTGAGGGCTCTCGGCTTCTTTGGAGACAGAAAACTCTTCACTGTGTCTCCATGTGCCAGGAATCAGGGAGCAAAATCACCCGTGAGGCCTCCGCCCTTATGACCTGGTCTCCCCACCACCACCTCCTCCACGGAGCCCACCTGCTAACACAATCACCGTGGGGCTTAGTGTATGAATTTGGGGAGGATTCAGACACTCAGCCCATCTCCCAGTCGCTCAGCTGAGCCTTTTAAAGTGTCAGGAATCTCAGGACAAAGGTGGCGTCCACCGTGGGCTCATCCCTGGGGATGTGCCTGGTCCTCAGCTACACCATTCGTTCTGATGAAACATGGTGATGACAGATACAGAGCGGTGATGTGAGTATACGTACTTGCATCCGCATTTCTAGTCGTGCATCACAGGGGAGTGTTCTGGGATAAGCTACTCTGTCCTTGCAAAATGAGAACACTCATCCTGTATCACTTGGAAATGGCCTCTTTCCCCTCAGTGAAGAAGTGAACAAATTTTAGTTTTTTTCCCCAGAAGTCCTTTGCTGAAGGTGTTCAAACTTCATGCATTTCATAAATACAACTTTAGGAACACAGTGATAGTGATTCTTCCCACTGTACCTGCCCTCCCAACCACAGTCCCACCCTTCCTCCTCCCTCTCCTATTCCCATTCTTATTTTTTATTAAATTCTATTTTTAATTAACTTTACACACAAAGATTAACTCTGAACTAAGTAGGAGTTCAGAAAATAGTATGAAAAACAACTTGTTCCTCAATAGTTCTTTGATTTCTTTTTTGATTTCTACTATGACCTCCTGTTCATTCAGGAACATGTTGTTCAGTCTCCATGTGTTTGCATATGCTCTAGAGATTTTTCAGTTTTTGATTGTCAGCTTCATAGCATTGTGGTCAGAGAAGATGCATAGTATGATTTTGATTTTTTTTTTTAATTTGCGGAGACTTGCTTTATGGCCTCACATGCGGTCAATCCTAGAGACACCCAGGGGCCTTCTATAAAAGCAGAAGCCTTGGTCTCACTCCCAGAGAGCTTCATTTCATGAGTCTACAGGTTTCCTGGACAGCAGCCTTTTCTAGAAGTTTCTCAGCTGCATCTACTGTGGTCAGGATGGGAGTGACTGAATGCCCAGAGAGCCCTCTGAGGTCAGCGTTCTGCTACAGCAGGTGTCACCCTCCCACCCTGGACCCCAAACTCCCCAAGGACAAGACACAGCTGGCCTCGAACCAGGCTCCCTGTCGGCTGTCTGGGAGGCTCCAGAACTCCTCTCTCCCCAGGTGCCTCCCTCTGTACCTGTCGGGGTCTGAACAGGATCTTCCAGAAGTCAGATGGTTCCTGCATCTGCCAGGCAGGATATGTGTCCTACGACAGTAGAGGCCTGGAAAGTGACCAGGACAGCAACAGTGATGAGGACTGCCAGCCCCGGGTGAGGCTCTGCAGCCCCGCACAAGCAGGGGTGAGGCAGGGAAGGGGAGCCAGCCTCCCTGGAGACTGTGGGGCCAGGATCTTGTCGTCTGCCTTTGCCCCATGCTGCATCCTCTGAGCAGGTGCATTCCCTCCTTCTGAAGGAGAAGAGCTTTCTTAGCCCACAGCTGCAACTGAGCACCACACAGGATCTCCCAGCCCCATTCCACTGTGGGCTGTGTGTGTCACTGGTTTGAATGTGATACGTGTTCTGAGGTGGCCCCAGCACAGGTGCTGCAGGGCGGGCTGTCCTGGGGGTGCCCATGGGACCTTGCTGGGGTGACCTTGCCTTGTGACTCTCTTGGCACATTTTAATCATGTTCCTGGGAGGAGCATGATCAAAGTGTGTCTGCCGCAGCCTAAGTAACTGAGCTGATGCAGCCCAGGTTGTCTCTGCCGATGCAGCCTCAGCTCCAGCTGCTGTGCCTGCTGACCCACACTGTCAGAAGCTGGCCGGGGCAGCATAAGAGTAGTCTGGATCAGTCCTGTTTGATGCCCTTTGCTGCTGCAGAACCCCTTCCCCAGCCTGGCCCTTTGCAGCTGAGCTCTGGACATACCCTGCTTCCTCTGCTGTGTCCTGCCATGGCTTCCTACTTCACCCCCCATTCTCACAGTCACTGCCTCCAGGAAGCCTTCCCTGACCTGCTCCCCAACCCCCATGCCAGCAGGAGCACCACTCACCTTGTTCCCTGTGGATTCTGTGGGTTCCCCTTACCCTGGAGATCCTCCCAGTCTGAACACACTCACTACGTGGGTTCCCCTGAGGCCCTGCCCAATGACTCCAGAATGTTGTCTGACACCAAGAATACCCCCAGGGGGCCTGTGTGGGCATCAGGACCAAAGCTTTCCTCGGACACCCTCCCAGGTCGCCAAGCGCTGCTCCCCTGGAGACATCCGCCTGGCTGCCACCAGAGAGTGCGTGTCCCCACATCAGCACAACTGCAGCTCCTTCTGCCTCCCTGGAGGCGGGGAGCTCAGCATGGAGCTGGGCATGTGAGTGAGAGAAGCCGCTGAGTGCAGAACAAGCAGCCTACTCCAGAAGGGTCCTCCCCACCCCCACAGGGCCCCACCCCAGGGTGTTAGTGGGACCCAGCCCTGGTGGGAGATGGAGCAGAGGGCAAGTTCTTTCCGGAAGCTGCCCTGGGTCAGAGTTCCCCAAGGTGACCACAGAAGTGATGTGGGACAGCAGCACTGGGCTGGGGAGGTGTAGGTCCCACAGTAAAGTGTGTCCACACCCCATATCCTGAGGCAACTGCAGATGCTGGCACTGACCCAGATCCAGCAGTGGGTGGGTGGTGGGGGCGGGGCGAGGTGGTTCTGTCCTGAGCTCTGATCCTCCTGCTGGCTGTGGACTGGATGGAGAGTGCCCATCCTCCTAATCCAGCATATTCCAGGCTGAGCAGCTCTCTCCCCTGCTGCCTCCTCAGGACACCCAGAGCAAAACTGCTGAGTGCATCCAACAGTCCTTTGTCCCGCATTGCCCTGGGGCACAGCCCACATGGGGGTGGGAGGCAGGGGTGGAAGGGGGCCCCATCAGCCTTTGTCAGAGACCACAGCTCCTCCTTAGGAAGGAGTCACTTTCCTTGGGCAGAGGGCAGAGGACCATGGAGGAGAGACATTCGCAAGGGCAGGCCCTGGAGGGCTGAGCCTGCTCCTGCACTGGGAGGGAGATGATGGGGACTGTCCTTTCCAAGAGGACTGAGAGGTCTCAGGGCCAGGGCAGCCCCTCCATGCCCCCGAGGCACCCCCACCCACCCACCATCTCTTCACTCCTGCAGATGCCAGTGCAGGGTGTACGTCTCAGCCGAGGAGATCTGTGATGCTCAGTGCCTGGCTAGTGCCCCCCGGCTCTCCCTGGCCCAGGGCCCCAGCAGGAAGCTGATCCTCAATGTGATGAGCCAGGCTGGGGACAGCATCCAGAGGGTGAGTCCCGCGTGGGAAGGGGCAGGGACGGGAGGGCAGCCTGTGCCCGCTGGAGACCGGGACGATGCTGTAGAGGAATCAGGCCCGGAGTCTAAAGAACCCAGCGGTGGAGAGGCAGCCCATGGTCAGTGGCCTTTCCCACCTCGTCTTGCTGTGTGCAGAATTCTCCTTCCGGTGGACAGAAGGGCAGGGCAGCCAGAGGAGAAACAAGGTTACTCTATGAGAATGGCAGCCGTCCAGTTTTGATGCTGGAAGGGGACTTAGAAAGCATCAGCCTCTCCTTGCAGCCTGTGAAGGGAGACCTAGAGGTGGTGGTGCACCCCCCACCATGGTCCTGCGAATGGCATGAGCCCTGCCTGAGCCCACCCTGAGCCTCCGGCTCCCAGGCTGGACCTCTGGCCATGGGGCCAGGCTGCATCTTGGGGCCACCACAGGAGAGGCAGGTGACCCAGAAGAGGGCATGGATGGACCCAGGGCACTTTCTGCAGGAGGGCACAGGGCCCATGAGGCCACGTGGGAGAGATTAGTGAGGAAGGAGATGACACTGAGAGAGGCCGGAGGTGAGAAGTCTGAGCCCAGGTGTCTTTCAGGGCCACCCAAGGGCCCTGTCCTGGCTCAGGTCCCTCCATCTCTGACACCCTTCCCCCACCCTGGCACATCATGCTGCATCTTCCTAGGAGGTCCTTGGCACTCTGGGCCCAGCCCAGCTCTTCCCAGCGAGTGCCAGGGTCCACCTGGTCCAGTTTGGCCCCCAAGGCGTCTTTGGCTTCATCGTCAGCACAGCAGATGTGCTCAGCCCCTTCCTGCAGGGTAAGCAGAAAGGCGGACTTCCTGGGGAGAGTGGGGGAGCTGGGTGCTTCCAAGACAAGCAAGTCAGAGGGTGCAGGGCCCACAACAGCCTCTGCACCCTGGGTGTTCTGGAGGCCTGAGCCCTGCCCAGGGCACAGAAGGCCATGGAAGATAGACATGCACAGGGGCGGGCCCTAGAGGGCTGAGCCTGCACCTGCATGGGAGGGGAGACTGATGGGGACTAGTGCCTCTCAGGCAGGCCAGGCCCTCAGTGTGCCATCCCCAAATGCTTCCAGGACCACTTGAGAAGAGCCCCCCACGGCAGTGGAACTCTAGGACCAAAGGCCCCAGGCCTCTCAACACCGAGCACCCCGGCATTGGTCCCCGTATTCCAAACCCAGTGGTCTGCCTGGTGGTGGGGGACGTGATCCTCTTCCAGCTTCACATTCTTCCCCGCAGTGAGTTCCCCCCTGCCCTTCACGCTCTGCTCTGTTCTCCCTCCTCTGGCTCTCTGGTCCCTCCCCTGCCTCTCCAGCACAGACAATGCCTTTGCAAGGCTGGGATGCTCAAGCCTGCTTCCTCTGCACACACAGCCCTGCACTGATGGGGGACACCCTCACGGCCATGGTTTATTCTTTTCATGCTGTGCCTCTGGGTCCCTTTCCCTGAGCTCTGCTATACCGAGTTACTGGGTCCTCACCCATTCTACTGAGCAGTGCTTTTTGGAGCACTGCAATGGGGATGAAACTGTCGCATCTGGAACCCTCTCACTGCTCACACAAGTGACACAGAGTTGGCGGGACCCTCTGGATACCCCGAGATGCCCAATGACTTGGCTGGCTGAGACAAGGACAGGCCCAAGGGAGCTGCAGCCCTGGAGGCACAAGAGAGGCAGAGACAGGCAGGCAGGAGCCCAGAGAGTAAGGGTGACCTGTGTCAGGGGGAAACAAACCTAGAAAGTAACCCCCATAGTGGACTTTGTGGGACTTGTGGGACTGGGGCCCAGTCTACCATACCCAGTGAGAGGGCATGACACCACCCTCTCCAAATCTTGCATTTGCAACTGTGTTGTGAGCCCAGGTACACTCCCCCTTACCACCCTCCAACCCCATCTTGGTGGTGGGGGCTCAGGAGGAAGAGCTGCTAGCCATTCTCAGAAAGGCCTCCCGGGCATAGGGAATGGCCAGGCCTGGCTGCCTGGGTTCCTGCCAGAGACTCCACTGTCCCTAGGCTATCCCTTCACTTAACCACCGTCCAGCATGTATTGAGTGTCTACCGCATAGCAGCCCCACGATGCACAGTCCCACGTCTGAGCACGCAGGACTTCGGCTGTGAATTTCCACGGTGGGCAGCAGGCCTGGTGGCCCTGCTCAGAGTGGACAACTCTGTAAGGGTCTTTCTGGGTGGAAGGAAGAATGGCTTGACCTGACACAGCTTCATTGCAGACATGTCTTAGTCCCCCTGACTCACCAGAGCTCAGAGCGCTAAGCTCCTTGACTCTGCCTTACCCTGGGCAGGGACTGGGGTGGCCTCCAGATCCCAGTCCAAGCCCATGTCCATCCCCCAGACCGCTCAGCCAGCCATTTCCCTGTGTACCAGAGGCAGCACCTGTTCAACAGCAACCCCCACTGGGACTTTGGGGCCTTCAGGAGATTGGGCCTCCTGGTACGAGAGACTCACCTCCACTTCTCAAGGTAATTGGGAGTCATGCAGCTAGCCTCTTTGTAGATGAGCAGAAGGAGGACATGTGAGGCTGCGACCATGTGGGAGGCAAGGACAGAGAGACCATGGCCAAGTGTGGCCTCCTGTGCCTGTGTTGTGGGCAGCTTGGCTAAGTCACCCCGCATTGCTCCCATGTGTGGGAGGAGGCCCAGCCATGGCCCCAGGACATCCAGACCTTGCCTGATGTGTGAGCCCCTCCAGACCAACTCCCAACATTCTGCCTCTACCCCTCCCCTGTGCCACCCCCAGGTTTGCCCACCAGTTCCTAGATCCGGGTACCTACGTGTTTCAGGACAATGGCCGGCCTGAGAGCACAGCTGTGGTGCAGGTTAAAGAGGAGGGTGTGGCCTGTGGCCCCGGCCTGTCCCCCGTGCAGCCCCCCTCCCCGTATCAGCTGGGCAGGCTTGGCATCCTCAGGCATGGGCCAGCAAACCTGGGCCCAGACTGGACAGCGATCACAGGTATGGTCCAACAGAGCAGCCCGGGACCCAGGGGTGAGAGGAATGCATGCAACTGGGCCCACGTGTGCATACTCACATACATGCACACACACTCACGCACTGAAATGCTCTTCTACACACACAGGCATGCACACTCATACATACACATGTGCTAGCAAACTCACACACATTCTCACACTCACACAGTCACACACTCACATGCACAAACACACACACTCTTACACAGTCCTAAACTCACACACATCCATGGTCAAACACACACACATTCTAACTCTTACGCACACACACTTGAGCACAGGAAGGCACAGGGTGAGGGAGAGTCTCCCAGCTGGAGACCCACAGGGAACTCCCTGGAGCACGAAGGCATCCGTGAGCTAAGGCCCAAGGGCAGCATCTCAGAAGTCAAGGTCATTGAGGCAAAAGCCAGACCCCTTGGCCCTCATATGGCCCAGCCCCCTCCTGCCTGCCTTCCAGGGACGTTGCTGGCTACTGGCTTGGCTACCACACTTCTGACAGGCCTGGTTCTCCTGCTGAGACCTCCAGTGCCCCAAGTTTGCCCCATGAGGGCCTGGAAACCCCAGTGGAGAAGCCTGGGACAGCCTGCTGCACCTGCTGAGTGCATCCTCCTCAGGGATAGGTGAGTCTGCCCCCTGCCACACATCCAAACCCTGCTCTCCTACACACACACACACACACACATGCACACACACATCCCAGCCCTGACTCCCTCCAAACACACACACACACACATCCCAGCCCTGCTTCCCTCCAAAAACACACACATCCCAGCCCTGTCCCCTCCACACACATACATATCCCAGCCCTGCACCCTCCATGCACATACACACACACACACACATCCCAGCCCTGCCCCACCCAGGGGCTATTGCAGCCATCTTGGAGCAGTGTGGTCTGGGTACTCAGGCCTGCTCTCATTCCAGCCTCGTGATCTATGAAGACCTTGGTGCTTGGAGCTCTGGGAAAGGAGCTGATTTCAAGGAGAAGGCTGTGACCCAGGGCACAGGTACCAGGCTGGGTGTGGTGAGTCCCCTCCTCTCTGCATGTCCCCTCACCACCACCAGGCCTGCACCAGGCTTGCACTCTGGAACCCAGCCTGGGCACAAATGCCTCAAAAGCCTGTGGCACTGACAGCTCCTGAGACACACGGTGCTGTCCATGTGACACAAAGTCACCTGCAAGAGGGTAGCTTTTGCTGTCCCATTGGACAGACAGACAGACTGAGGGGCAGGAGAATGAGTGCCCTGCCTAAGGTCCCTGGGGCTGTGGCCATCTCCTTCCTGTGCTGGTCAGTTCTCCAAGACCTAAGGCAGCTCCCCAGCCCTGGCTACTTTTCCTTTGTCCACCTCAGGGGCAGCAACGGGGACTGTCATGGAGGGCCATCACCTGCACCTGCCAGCTGCTCCCTAGAGCTCAGGAGGACCTGGGGACTCCCCACTGCCCACCCCTTAGCACCAATCATCAGCAGGAATTGTGAGCAGAGGGGCAAGGGAAGTCTCGCCTAGGAGCGGGGCCCTTCATCTACTTAGGGCTCAGTTTCTCCACATCCCCTCCACACTTGTTATTTTCTGGTTTTTCATGTTGTTGTTGTTGTTGTTGTTGTTGTTGTTGAGTAGCCACCCTAATGGATGTGAGGTGCATCTCACTGGGGTTTTGGTTTGCACTCCCTTAATGCTTTGTGGTCCTGAGCATCTCTTAATGTGCCTCTCAGATGTATGTGGGTCTTCTCTGGAGAAATGTCTGTTCAAGCCCTTTGCTCGCTTTTTAACCACATTGTTAGATATTTCGTTGTAGTTGAATTTTAGGAGTTAGCTTTGTGTTCCGAGTATTAATCCCTTATCCCATTTTGACTTGCAAAGGTTTTCTTGCATTTCGTAGGTTTTTGCTTTTTGCTCAGTTTATAAGTGTCTGTTGATGTGCACAACTTCCCAAGTTGCTGAAATCTATTTTGACTTTTATTGCCTGTGTCTTTGATGTTGAATCTTAGAAATCATTTCCAAATTCAATGCTATAAAGTTTTAGTTGCAGCTGCTACCTTGAGGTCTTTCATCCAGTTGTTGTTGGTTTTTACATTTACTGTTAGGTAGGGTTCTCCTATCATTGCGGTGCATGTTGTTGTCCAGTTTTTCCAGGACCTTTTCTTGTTAAAAAGACTATCTTTCCCCCTCTTGATCTTGGCACCTTTGTTGAAACTCATTTGACCACATAGGCAAGGTTCATTTCTGGACCCTCAATCCTCTTATAGTACAGCTACATTCAGATTTTCAATCTCTTGACGATTAATCTTGGCTTTGTCATCCTTGGAATTTGTTGATTTCACCTGGGCTATAGGGTTTCTTGGTGTGCAATTATTCCTAGTAGTCTTATAATCCTTTTTACTTCTGTGTAGCTGGCAAACTGCCCACACTTTTATTCTGATTTTTTAGAATTTAAAAGACAAAAAAAAAAGAGAGAGATAGCCCTATTTGCTGGTTCACTCCCCCCAAATACCTACAATGGCCAGACTGGGCCAGGCTAAAGCCAGGACAGGGTAATTCAATTCAGGTCTCCTATGTGAGGGCCAGGGACTCAAGCACTTGAGCCATTATCTGCTGCCTCCCTGTATGCACATTAGCAAGCAGCTAGCATCGAAAGTGCAGCAAAGACTGGAACCCAGGCACTCTGATGTGGGATGCACGAGTCCCAGGCAGCATCTTAACCAGTGGGCCGAACACTTATCCCCATTCTGGTATCAGGCATTTTGATCTTCTTTTGTTTTTCCTTAGTCCATCTAGCCAGATGTTTGTCCATTTCATTGATCTTTTCAATGAACCAATTTTTGTTTTCATTGAGTCTCCCGATTTTACATTCTTTATTTTGTTCATCAGTGCTCCAGGGTTTATTTCCTTCTTCCTGCCAGTTTTGAATTAGGTTGGTTCTTTTCACCTATAGATTATTTCTTATTTCTCAGTATAAGCATTTATGGCTATAAATTCTCTCCTCAAACACTGCTTTTACTGAGTCCCATAAATTTTTGTACAGGGTATTTTAGTGCTTTTTTTTTAAATTCATTTTCATTTGTCTCTAAGTATTTTCTAATTTTTCATGTGGTTTCTTCTTTGATCCATTGTTGTGGATCATTGTGGATCCGTTGTTGTGGAGTGTGCTGCTTAATTGCCACAAGTGTTGGATTTTCTAGTTTTCCTTCTGATAATGACTTTTAAAAAAGATTTCCTTATTTATTTGAAAGGTAGAGTTACAGAGAAACAGAGGCAGAAAGAGAGAAAGAGAGAGAGAGAGAGGGAGAGAGAGAGAGGCAACGGCCAGAGCTGCACCGATCCAAAGCAGAAGTGAGGAGCCAGGAGCTTCTTGCAGGTCTCCCACATAGGTGCCAGGGCCCAAGGACTTGGGCCATCTTCTACTGCTTTCCCAGGCCATAGCAGAGAGTTGGATTGGCAGTGGAGCAGCCAGGACTCAAACCAGCGCCCATATGGGATGCCGGAAGTACAAGCAGCGGCTTTACAGCAACGTCACAGCGCCGGCCCATGAGCTAATGTTCTTTAGATCCCCCTTGTGGAATTAACAAGCCAGAGTTAGAATACTACCAGCTTTCAGATCAATCATTTTTAACACTGTATTTGTCTGTTAAATTGTGTGGAATACCAATTATGGAGTTACAAAACTTTGCTACAACAATGCTAGCGTTTCTCGTTGCCCACATCCTCACCTTCACTGAGAACTTCACTCTTCCTGGCATTTCCAGTTCCCGTCTGCTGTCCTTTCACTCCAGGGCTCCCGGGAGCATTTCTTGCAGGGAAGGTGGGAATGAGCTCCTCAGCTTTTGCTTACCTGGGAATTCCCTAATGTCTCCCTCACTGTTGAAGGACAGTTTTGCTGGACACAGAATTCCTGGGAGACAGCCTTTTCCTTAACCCCTTGAACAGAGCAGTTGGGAAGGGGCCTCCCTCACAGCTGTCCTACCTCAGGTGGTTGCCATCAAGGTACCACGGGAAGGATCTGCAGAACTTGAGAGCTACTTGGGCAGAGGCTAGGCGGGGGACTGCCTGGATGGAGACCCCCGATCCCTGCTCCCATGAAGTCAGGAGCCCCTCAGCCAAGCAAGTGCCTGCCACACAGATGCCTGGGCTTGGGGATGTTGGAGAGCCAGCTGGACATGAGTCTGTGGCACAGTGGGGAAAGACAGGGCGAGAACAGGGGAGTGCAGGGCAGTCGTGGGAACTGGAGACAGAGAGATGGACATGGGGAGAGGGCAGGACAGACCTAAAGCCTCAGGGAAAGTGTGGGCAGACCCTCAGGAAGGTGGTTGAGGACTGGGAGACCCACCCTCAGGGGAGGCAACTCCCTGCCCAGCTCTGCGGCCAGCTCTTGTCAATCACAGCTGCGCAGAGGAGGTTCTTCCTGTGGCCCCTGCTGCCGCCTTTCCCGGGAGTGTCCTTCCTGCCCTGCTCACATGGGCCCTCATCCCACTTTCCCTCTCTGTGGGGTCCTCCTCCCCATAGCCTGCCTCTTCCTGCAGCATGCCTACAAGTCCCCACCTCTGAGTAAGGGAAGAAGGGGCTGAGTCACTCCCAGCCGGGACCACTCCCAGCTGCTCATCCCAAAGTCTCACTGTCCAGACCTCTTCCCGCAGGGGCGCCAGTCCTGGCGCAGACCTTGGAGGACTTCAGCATCCGCACACTCTACGACAAGCTTGAGGACCAGAGCCTGCACATGGCAGCCCAGCTGAGCAAGCACAGGAGGGATGCACTGGCCTTCTACAAGACCGCCAGCCAGCAGCTCCGGGGGCTCCAGGTCAGCTGCATCCCCAGAACCTGGTTCTGGACTGAGCTCAGAAGGGCACAATCCCAGATCACTGATGCACTTCTGGTTCCCTCAGGACTTTCTGCAGGACCTCCGTGCATCAGGGCTGCAAGCTCTGGTCAGGGGCCAAGACTCTGAGAAGGTGGACAAAGCCACTGCCCAGACTGACACCCAGCAGCATGAGGAGCCCGGGAGCAGCCACACTGCGGCTTCCACCCCAGAATGCCAGCAGCCACCGCCAGGTGAGAGGGGGGCGGACAGTGGGTGGATGGTCACATTATCCATTC
The DNA here is from genome assembly GCF_033115175.1 of Lepus europaeus. NCBI lineage: Eukaryota > Metazoa > Chordata > Mammalia > Lagomorpha > Leporidae > Lepus > Lepus europaeus. The sequence goes on from NC_084832.1 coordinate 86,148,849, forward strand.
ACATTGGTCATCTCACTCGGTGCTCAGCAGCAGGGTTGTCACCAGACACCCCCACCCCAGTCCCAGAAGGGAAGACAGGGCCCAGAGCCTCGGGATGCGATGGGCCACATGACCCAGCTGTCCTGTAAGCTCCCGTGGAACAGAGAGCACACGAAGCTGTCTCCTCGGCTAGAGGAGGGAGCCAGCCCAGCCCTCCTGCACCAGGGGCAAGACCCTGGGACCCCAATGTCTCCAGGGCAGTGTCCTCCCAGCCTCCTGGCTGCAGCTGTAAACACAGGATAGTGTCACCTCATTTAACCCCTGCAGTTGTCCCAGGAACCCTGTGTGTGGTGTGATCATCATCTCCATTTATAGTGGAGGGAACTCGGGCTTAAGGAGGCCAACAGTCCTGCCCGAGATCAGGCCAGAAACCCATCTCAGCTCCACACCCGCCTGCCTCTGAAAGGCCACAAAGTCACTGACCTTACCTGACCCGAGGCCCCAGGCTCCCATTCCCACACCCAGCCTCAGGCCTGCGGGAGCTCCCGGACCTTTCAGGGAGAAGGGCCAGCCCCGCCTGATGGGGCCACATCCCCCATTTCCTCAGTGCAGGTCGCCCTCTAGGTAGGAATGGGCCCCTTGGACGTGTGTTTGGGCCTGAGGTTCCAGCACTGGGAGCCCATATGGGGTCCTCAGATGCAGGGGCCTCCAGATGCAGGCCCTGGAGAGGGGCCCTGGGGAGCAGACCGATGCCAGAAGCCTGCTTGTGCTGTCCACACTCCAGCCTGGGGCCAGGCCTTCCATGAGCTTCTCTTCAAACCAATCCCCCTTTTCAAATGTTCTTTGGAACACACCTGCCTGGGACCTGTGGCCCAGTGAGTGGGAAGGACCAAGACAGCCACGTTCCTCTGAAACCTGCCTGAGACTGTGCAACCCTGTCCTAAAAATGCCAGACTCCTCTCTGCTCATGGCTCAGCACCACGCCAAGCTATCACTAATGACAAAACAGAGGATTCAATTTTTTTCCTGGCTTTTTTTTTTAATGGAGATGATGAAATTTTGATTTAATTTTTAAAAAGTAATAAATTAATAATAGTAAAACAGTTAAACAACATTTTAGTGAACTTACCCTATAATCTGGAAACTACTGTGGTGGGAGCCCCAAACATCCCACTGCTGACCCAGGAGACTGTCCTCACGTAGCTCCGGTGGGCGTGGGTGCCACTGGCAGCTGCAGGCTCCAGGATGTGAGCAGAACACAGTGTATGGCAGGAGGGCGTGGCACCGTGAGAACTAACAGAGGGAACAGAAAGGTGGGGAGACCTCTAAGCATTTCTGGGCCTAGAGAACAAGTGAGAAACAGATGAGACGCACAGGTCGGCAAGAGACGGTGTGTGAAATTAAAGTGTTCACATACAACCACGGTCACGTGTTGCCCAAGGTCTGTGCACGTACATCAGGACAGAGCACGGCTGTCTCAGGTGAGGGGGAGGTGGAAGTGTTGCTGCACAAGAGGGAAATCAGAGTTAGAAGGTGTCACACACGGTCGGCGTTGTGGCTCACTTGGTTAATCCTCCACATGTGGTGCTGGCATCCCATATGGCGCCGGGTTCTCGTCCCAGTTGCTCCTCTTCCAGTCCAGCTCTCTGCTGTGGCTCAGGAGAGCAGTGGAGGATGGCCCAAGTGCTTGGTCCCCTGCACCCACATGGGAGACCAGGAAGGAGCACCTGACTCCTGGCTTCGGATCGGTGCAGTGCCGGCTGTAGCGGCCATTTGGGGAGTGAACCAACGGAAGGAAGACCTTTCTCTCTGTCTCTCTCTCTCTCACTGTCTATAACTCTACCTGTCAAATAAATAAATAAATAAAAGAAGGTGTCACATGCAGGATGCCACCATGGGGAATGGTGAGGAGTGGCAGGAGGAGGTGTCTGGGAGAATGAGGGCCCCATGTCCAGGTCACTCTGTCCTGTGTCCTACTTCTGCAGGCGGCACCCCCAGCACCTCTCCCCCAGGCTTCCAGCCAGAGCTCAACAGAGCCATCGCTGCCCTGGCTTCTGCTCTTTCCCATGCATGCTGGCCATCCGTGGAGGCCAGCAGGAAGGTGAGGGACGAGCGGGGGCAACCGGGCACACCTGTGTGTGTAGAAAAGCCTCTCACCTATTGGTGCCCACAGGTACACACCCAACACACACATTCACACACAAACCACACAGCTACCCATGTGAGCATTCACACACACGCATACACACCTTCCCTGCGACCTCCCCCTCCCTGCACTCAGATTCCCAGGGGCTCTCCCTGTGCTTGTAGATTAAGCCCAAATTTCAGCCCTGTCCCTCCTCCTAGGCTGCTAGTCAGTTTTCTGGCCCATCACATGGAGCTCAGGCAGTGACAGGATTCCTGAATCGTGGCTCAGAGAAGCCTGTGCAAGGGCAAGTGCACACTTGGACTCCAGGCAAAAGACCCGGCCTGAATGTGTAAGGGCACACACTGCCACTCACTGGAGCCCACCAGGGCAGCAGCATTCCAGAGGCCTGGGACACCAAGGGACAGGCCACAGTCCATATCAGGGTTTCACTGCTACCAGGCAGGTGCTAGGGCCCAGGAGCACCTGAGGGTTGGTAGCCACACAGATCAGGGCACTGCCTCCATGGCTCTAGCAGTGCTGCCCTCACCTGTCCATCCGTCGCTGTGCTTTTCTGGGCGCCGTACCCTGGAGGAAAAGTTACAGAATTGTCTGTTTCTCCAAGGCCTCCAATCAGCTTGCTGAGCAGACTCTGTCCACCTGTCAGCCGGACATGCTCCTGATGGCCCAGCCTCCACCCTCGGACCAGTTCATAAGGTGAGGCAGAAACCAGTGTCTCAGTAGCAAGTGAGTTCTCAGGGGCTTCACCTAGCACCCTGGCACTGACAGTCTGGTTGTTCAAAACAGAATCCAATCGAAAGCCTGTGTCCATTTGTTTGCATCTACAAGGTTTCAGACTCCCCCTGCCCAGGACTGTCCCATTGCTGCGGACACCCTGGCTTGTCACAGGGTCCACTGACTGAGCCGTCCAGAACACAAGTCCTCTATTGTTCTGTCTGCACACTTCAGAACAGGGCCACTTCACACTGGTGGAGCCCAGACCTCATCCTCAAGTTCTTTATCATCATCATCCTTCTTCTACCTCCTCTGGGGTGATGGCCACAGGTTCTCTGCTCTTCCTCCATGTTCACCCCAAGGCTGGGTGTCGTTTTTTTGTTGCTTGTGTTTTGACTTTATTTATCTTAGCATATTTAGTCTATTTTTCCTTTCATTCATGTTTTCCCCTGAAACCTTTTATTTAAGGAATACAAACTTGATGTGTTTCATATATACAACTTTAGGAACATGATGATTTTTCCTTCTGTACCTGCCTTCCCAACTACACTGCCACTCTTCTTCCTTGTCCCTCTCCTATTCCCATTCTTATTTTTTACTAAGATCTATTTTCAATTAACTTTATACACATGAGATTAACCCTATACTAAGAGTTCAACAAATAGTATAAAAAAGCTATTCCTCAACAGTTGAGACAAGGGCTGTTCAAAATCATTGCAATTTGAAGTATAAATTTCACTTCTATAGATTACTTTTTAGGCGCTCTACTAGTTACCACAGATCAGGGAGAACGTATGGTATTTGTCCTTTGGGGACTGGCTTATTTCACTAAGCATGATGTTTTCCATTTGCATGCATTTTGTTGCAAACAACAGGATTTCATTTTTTTTTACTACTGTGTAGTATTCCATGGTGTACATATCCCATAATTTCTTTATGTAGTCTTTGTTTGACAGACATTTGGGTTGATTCCATATCTTAGCTATTGTAAATTGGGCTACAATAAACATGGGGTACATATTGTCTTCATACATTTCCAGAAATTTCTTGATTTCCCTTTTTATTTCTTCAATGATATTCAGGAGCATGTTGTAAAGTCTCCATGTGTTTACATGTTTTAGAGATTCTTGAGTTGTTGATTTACAGCTTCATTCCATTGTGGTTAGAGGAGATGCACGGCGTGATTTTGATATTTTTGAATTTGCTGACTTGCTTTATGGCCTAGCCTGTGGTCTATCCTAGAGAAAGTTCCATGCACTGCTGAGAAGACCATCCTTCACTTTTAACAGCAGCAAGTGCAATAATTGCTGGCTGCTTGTATTTACTAGGCGCTAAGATGAGAGCATTATCTGCAATCTCACTTCATCCTCACCACCCTAGGAGGTAGATGCTATTTGGATAAAATGCCAGTGTTCTTGTCTGACAGAAAGGTTTTCCACTCGGACAATACAGTGAGCAAAGCAATGTTTATTTAAGTCAGAAACCTCCTGCCACAGCAGCCAGGAAGGGGATCCACAAAAAGCAGCAAGAAACTGTGACAGTCAAGTCTTCAAACACAATTTTTGGGCACAAAACAGAACAGCAACTAACAATCAATCAGAGGGTGGAGACAAAACCCAACAGAAGGCCATAATCCTAATCCTGTCTGGCTTGCTCATGATAATACAAAAATAATAATAATAATAATAATAAAAAAACGTGTGAGTGGTAACTTATCCTTTGTATTCTCATGATAAAATATAAACTGAGCAGGGTGGAATCAATACGCCCTTGGGTTGGCACTTTCATCTTGCTAAAGGCAGCTTCTGGGCAGAAGCATTTTCTACCCTCTTAAAGAGACTTCCCCTTTCCTCATTCCGACCAAGACCCAACCTCACTGCCTACTGGTCCATCTACCTCTCACACTAGCACTCGCCAGATTAAGGATGAGGATGCCTGGGCTCCCAGGGGCTAAAGTGCAGGAGGGAGCTGGGACACCAGCTCAGGGAATCTGAACCCCAGAGCCCAGCCTGCACTGCTGGCCTGCACAGGCTTCCTCTAGCCCTCCACTAACCCCAAGCCCATCCTCCCAGGAACCCCCGTGATCATTTCTTTCTTTGGGGGGCTTTAAAAGTTTGTACAGGCCGGTGCCACGGCTCACTAGGCTAACCCTCCGCCTGCAGTGCTGGCACCCCGGGTTCTAGTCCTGGTTGGGGCGCCAGTTCTGTCCCAATTGCTCTTCTTCCAGTCCAGCTCTCTGCTGTGGCCAGGGAGGGCAATGGAGGATGGCCTAAGCCCTTGGGCCCTGCACCCTCATGGGAGACCAGGAAGAAGCACCTGGCTCCTGGCTTCTGATCGGCGCAGCGCGCAGGCCATAGCAGCCATTTGGGGGGTGATCCAACTGAAGCAAGACCTTTCTCTCTGTCTCTCTTTCTCACTGCCTAACTCTGCCTGTCAAAAAAAAAAAATAATAAAATAAAGAAAATTTTAAAAATAAAAGTTTTAACAGAGAACTGATGTCTACTGCAGGCAGGAGGAGAGGAATCTGGACTCTCCTTCTAAAGTTTCAGAGTCTGGGCCCCAGAGGACCAGGAACTTCAGAAAAAGGATTCCACAAAGGAGAGGAGAGTTAAGAATCCTGTGATCCAGATGTCATGGGAGCTGAGCAAATTCTTTCTCCGGCAAGTTCCACTAATGACACACTTGCCTATTTTTGGTGCAGGCACCGTGCAGAGGGTTTGAGGCCGAGTGAGTCAGGAACAACAGCTCTGAGGATGTCCATGACTGTAAGAAAGGACAAGAAATTGCTTGTACAGTGCCAAGGTTCTATAAGTTTAGAGATTTCCATCAGATCCGTTAAAGGAGCTGTGGGTTTCTTGGCATGGGTTTTGAGATGAGGTAGGATCCAGCCCAGCAGAGGCGAGAGGAGGGTGCTCCTTGACTAAATCACAGGTGACAGAACTAGCTGTGGCTCATGGACTGATCAGGCCCAGGGCCCCCAAGGCTCCTCATTCCAAACCTGGAGACCGGTCTAGAACTGAGCTACCCGAGGTGACTCTGCAGGGCACAGCACTGCCTGGAACAGGGTCACAACAGGACACAGTGGGCACATCCACGTGGAAAATCTGGACCACGCAGAAGGTGTGGCAGGGATGTGTAACCACACAGCTGACAGCCCCCTTTCCTGCAGTCACTACACACTGCCTGAGGGAGGGAGGGAAAACCCTTCTCTACCCATCTTGGGCTCTCAGGTTGGCCTGTAAATTAGACCAACAAAAGACAGATCAGCAAGAGACAACCAAACATGATCCCTTCGGCAAAGCGTGCATTGGGCTGCCCATGGGGACAGCCAGGGAAGATGCCTCAAAGAGGGGGAGGGATTTCCTGAACTCCAAGGACGGCACCATCCCTAGATGGTAGGTTCCAGGGTAAATACAGGCAGACAAGGGCCAGTAGCGGGGAAGTGTGTTTTGTGTTTCTCAGTGTGTCTCCATGCACAGTGATGACCTCCTAGCCCCCCAACCCCAGTGGAGAGGAAGCGGGACATCCTCACAAGTGTGTGCCCCACTTTTAGCCAGTGGAGAAGGCAGAGAGGTTTCCTGTATCTGCTTCTACTCAGTCGTCCTCAGGTCAAAATATCCAGTGTGCCGCAGGACAGCCAGGGAGGGGGTCAGCCTGCTCCACTCCGCTTCCCTGAGAAGGGCACTCTGCTGTGCAATGGGCAGACTGTGAGCGCCTTCGTCCAGCTCCAGGGAGCCTGAGGCTTATCAGTTTCTCTGGGGCATTAATATCTCATCCTCCTCTGATTTCAGGCTCGCTGCAGGGAGCTAACAGTGGTCAGTGTCCTCGGGGTGTCACCAGGATCTGAGGGGCCTTTCTTTTCTCTCATCCAGCCCCCAGCAGGACACGGGACCTACGTGGCACCCCCAGGGCAATAGGAAAGGAGGAGCTGCCCAGAGCCCTGGCCCTGAAGAGTGGATCTGCTGGGCTGGGCCAGACCACAGAGCCCTTCCTGAGCTGAAGGTAGGGATGGGGCCTTGAGGCCAAGGTCATGTCCACCATGAAGTGCTTGTGTTGAACATGTGTCCCACAGCCCTTTCAGAAGGTTCTGTGGGTCCAGCTGACCTGCCTGCCGGCCCCACTTTGTTGCCCACATGCCTGTTGGAACTCTGGGAGACAAAGATCAAACGTGAAGTTACAGAAAACATCACTGAGGGGCACATTTGGTGGGGAACAAAATTACAACTGGAGTGTACTGGGGAGGGGAATTATTCATCCAGCCACCCATATCCAGTGACTCGACAATACTGCTAAAGGCAAGAGGTAGAAGCTCAGGAAGGTTTAAAAGAATCTTCAGGGGCAGGCGCTGTGGCGCAGGCGGTTAATGCTTAGCTGAAATACTAAGTAATTGTGAGTGTTGATTAGGTGGATGCTCTAGTATTGTATTATTGTAGTGTTGTGTATTGGCATTGTATTAGCATTGGGATCCTCTACAACTAGCTTAATTTCACATGTTCAAAAGCAAACCCATGGGACAGGGTTGTGGCGCAGCAATTAAGATGCTGCTTGGGATGCCCACATCTCACACCAGTGTTCCTAGGATCCAGTCCCACCTCCACTTTCAATCTAACTTCCTGCTAATGCACCCGGAGGCAGTCAATTATGGCCAAATGCTTGAGTTCCTATCACCAACGTGAGAGACACTAATTGACTTCCTGGCTCTAGGTTTTGGCCTGGCATGACCCTGGCTGATGCAGGCATTTGGGGAGTGAACCAGTGGGTAGAAGATTCTCTATCACTCTCTGCTTTCCTTCATTCTCTATCACTTTGCCTTCCAAATTAATTATTTTTTTTAAAAAAAAAAGACATACTCATCTGAAAAGCAGAGAGACAGAGAGAGAAGGAGAGACAGAGGGATCTTCCATCTGCTGGTTCACTTCCCAAAGGGCTTCAATGACCATAGCTGGTTTGGTCTGAAGCCAGGAACTAGGAGCTTCTTCCAGGTCTCCCACATGGGTGGCAGAAGCCCAAGTGCTTAGGCCATTCTCCACTGCTTTCCCAGGCACATTAGCAGGGAGTTGGATCAGAAGCGGAACAGCTGGGACTCAAACCAGTGCACATACAGGATGCTGGCACTCCTGGCAGCAGCTTTACCTGGTGCTCCACAACACTGGCCCAAATTAACTAACGTTAAAAAAAAAAAAAAAAAGCAAACGTGGTGGCTGGTGCTGTGGCAAATCCGGTAAAGCTGTCACCTGCAATGCCAGCATCTGATATGGGTGCTGGTTCATTTTCCAGCTGCTCCACTTCCTGTCCAACTCTGCTTATGGCCTGGGAAAAGCAGCAAAAGATGGCCTAAGTACTTGGGCCCCTGCTATCCATGTACTGCCAAAGAAGCTCCTGGCTCCTGGCTTCAGCATGCCCAGCCAAAGCCATTGTGGTCATCTGGGTAGTGCACCAGCAAATGGAAGATCTCTCTCTCTCTCTCTCTCCTCTCTCCCTCTCTCCTCTCTCTCCTCTCCTCTCACTCTCTCCTCTCTCCTCTCTCCTCTCTCCTCTCTCCCTCTCTCTCTAACTCTTTCAAATACATAAATAAATAGTTTTAAAATCCCGTCAGCATCCATGGTGTCCTCTGTTTTCATGACCCAAGAACATGACATTCATCTTCAGTTCACTCACAGCACAAGATGGCTGCTGGGGGCTAAAAGGAGAACTCTGCTTCTCTTCTCTCACGGAGCTCTTCCTGAGCCCTTCCCCAACCACTTTCTTTTACAGCTCTTTGGGCAAGACTTAACCACGTGATCATCTCTATCTTCATGAGAGCATGATGACATCAGTTGTTTTTCAACTGGGCCCCTGGCCCTAAGAAGACAGGGAGGGTTCTGTTGATGAGAAAGGCTATGCCGTGGCAGCCCCACAGTGATCCTACAGTTCCAAGAAGAGCACACAGGTGCCTGTGTGGCTGCTGGCCCCATTTCTCCAACATCACCTCCTTCTGCCCTTCCAAATTCCATGCTACTGACCGACTGAACTTTGACTGCTTTCCACAGAACCTGACATTCTTTCAGATAACATGGGTCACACCCATTTCCTCACCCTATCTTTTTTTTAAGATTTATTTTATTTATTTGAAAGACAGAGTTACAGAGAGAGGTAGAGACAGAGAGAGAGGTCTTCTATCTACTAGTTCACTCCCCAGATGACCGCAACAGCCAGAGCTGCGCCGATCCGAAGCCAGGAGCCAGGAGCTTCTTCTGGGTCTCCCATGTGGATTCAGGGGCCCAAGGACTTAGGCCATCTTCTACTTCTTTCCCAGGCCATAGCAGAGAGCTGGATTGGAAGTGGAACAGCTGGGACTACAACCTGCACCCGTATGGGATGCTAGCACTTCAGGTCAGGGTGTTAACCCATTGCACCACAGTGTCAGCCCCACCCTGTTTGTCTTTCTCAATAGCCTGGAAACAAGGAATTTCACTAAAACAGTCCCAAAAGTGATCACCAACTTCACATATTCTAGGTGCTCAATAAGTCCTTATTTGTGAGTGGATGAATGGATGGGTAGGTGGGTGGATGGATGGGTGGATGGATAAGCAGGTACATGGATGTATAAATAGGTGATTGGGTAAGTGGATGGGTGGGTGCACAAAGGGATGGATGGGTGGATGGATGGATGAATAGTTGGGTGAATGAGTGAGTAAATGGATGGAGGGCAGGTGGGTGATGGATGGGTGCACAGGTAGATGGATGGATGGATGGATGGATGCTTGCTATGCTGTCTCACATCTCTTTTCCCACACGTTGCTCCCTTTGCCTAAAATACCCTTCTCCATTCTCCCAGCAGCTAACATATGTCCATCCCTTAAAATTCAGATGCAGTGCCCTCTCTTCCAGAGCTCTCCCTGAACACACCTACTGGGCTGTGAGTCCTGCTTTTTGCTCCTGTAGCACCCAGTGCATCCCCGCACAATAACCTTGACTGCTTGACTGTGTTGGACATAGGTCTGGGTCCCCTCATCAGGCTCTGAGCTTTCTGAGTGCAGCACCCAACTTTGACACTGTATGTCCAGCTCCAGCCCTGCAGCTGCTGTGGAACAGGAGTACAAGAAATTCTATTGAAATTAGAATAAAAATGAGACTAATGAAGACAACCTGCCCCTTGCCCCTAGAGAAAGATCCAGCAAGTGGAAGACACTATGGATGAGCTGAATGAGGAGTTCCTGCAGCTCAGTGCCCAAGCCCTGGAGCTGCAGAAAGAAGAGACCAAGCCAGATCAACTGCTCTCAGGAGAAGGCGACACCCTTGCGGTAAGCCCGGCAGACAAACGTCCTAGCTCCTGAGGTGGCCACAGGTGGGACCCATGAGGTCATGCCCCTTTCTAGAGAGAGGGATGGAACCAGAACAGCTTGTTTCAGCCTCAAAGCCAGATCAGGTGCTGCATGCTTGGTTTGGTGAGTGGAAGACTAAGCAGGAAGACAGAGCAGAGACTGCAGGTGGGGAAGCCCATGCCCTCAGCTGGAGGTCGCAGAGCTCAGTAAAATCATAGCTGCAAAGATTACAGAAGACCATGGAAAGGAAGCAACAAGAATAGCTGTTGTAGATGTGGCCTACCTGAGAGCACCTGCTTTGGCACCTGGAGGGTTCTTGAGCTCCATCTGCACTGAACTCTGTGCAAATTTATCTGCAAAACAAGCAGCCAGGTTGATTGCTGTAATTCTGCATAAAACACCGTCTATCCTGACTTGAGGGTTTTGGTGCCTCCTTGGGCTGTTGTCTCCTCTTTGTGCTCACTTTGATTTCTATGCCACCCTCCCTCTGAATTGTCAACTCCCTTGGATCTCTAACCAAGCCCACTGCCTTCCTCACCCTAACTTAGTTCCCGCTTTACAGAGTTGCTAGCAATTGGTACTTTCATGAGCCTTCCTGGAGTGGGCATCTGGGCTGGGAATCCTCTCTCTCTGTCCAGGGAGAGCTCCCTGGGGTGGGGTCAAGGAGGCTGGAGGTGGGTTCTTCTCACAACAGAGCCAGGATCCTCCCTGATCCAGAGAGTTCCAAGAGAATGCTGGGGTCTTGTTGTCAGGAGGTCTGGGCTATCAGTTCTTAGTGAAACTGACCCTCTGCAGACAGGGCACCTGTGCTCAGCACCACTGAGGGGAAATGCACCCTGTGAGCACACAGCCAAGGCAGGGCCACAAAATGCACAGAGCCCTTCCCTGTGGGGCTGCAGGGACAGTCTGCCTGTGCTCTACGGGATCCTTGCATTCCCAAGTGGGTCCTCCCCGTGAAACCCAAACATACCCTCCTCCCGGGTCCCCCTCTCAGTGTGCTCACCATTACTGCCATGAGCTATATCTGGACTCTTTTAAAAGAGTTCCCAGGAAGCCATAGTGGAGGGAGGGGCTCCTCATTAACCCCACCCCCATCTGCCTTCCATGGGCAGCTCCACCGAAGAGGGACAGATACAGGAACCTGTCCTGAGCTGTGTGGAAATAGTGATTCTGTGCACAGAGAGACAAGAGAGCTTCATTCTTGAAAAGTCACAATCTATATAGATATCCTGTTGTTATGGAAGGAATAAGCAGGATGAGGTGACAGGATGTAAAATGCAATCTGAGTTAATGATTCAGTAATTGTTCCAAGTCATTCATCATGACGATTGTGCAGCAGTATAATTGGCTGTTGTGCATTCATGTGGCAATGTAAGCCGGGAGACATTGCCGTCCTTGGTTGATCCTCAGGCCAGTCCCTGGAGGAAGCTCACGGGCATTTCCCAAGTGTGGGAGGTGTCAGAGGGATGAGGGTCATGGCCCAGGGTGGGGGGAGCTAGGAACTTCAAGGGTCACCTCTTCTTTCCAGATGGCTCCTGGCATCTCCCCCGGAGTGTGGCAGGAAGGCAGACTTAACCCAGCAGAGACGAGCAGCCCAGGCAGAGAGGAGCTGAGAACTCAGGTCCTACAGAGTGAGCAGGCCCTGGTGCTGGAGGTGAGGAGGATCCACCTGGCCCAGAAGATTGAGGATCTGGAGTGGGAGCTCTCACTGCTCCTCCAGGCGGCAGCAGATGGCAGCACCAACCTGGGCAGCCCGGGCAGCCCTGAGTCCCTCAGGACACAGCAGTGGCCACCTGTGGGACGTGCCTTCCCCACCAAGGACATGACCAGGTTCCCCTGGTAGGAAGGACTGGGAGTCTGAGGTTGCAGTGCCGGTTGGTGATGATATGCTCCCGTCAGAAGCACCTGGATCCCTGTCAGAGCCCACAGCACAGCACCTGCTGGATTCTGCCTTTGTTCTTTTGAAAATAAAGTAGTATGGGCTGAGGGACTCCATATGCACTCCACTGCCTGGCCTGTCCCCCAGTGGTCTCTCTTGGGCACTAACCATTCAGCCTCACAGTCAAGGCCTATGCAGAGTGTCTCCTAGGGTACCTGGCTTCAAGATGGAAATAGCTTGTGGTGGGGCCCAGGGATGTGGGTGCAACCACAGCACATCTGTAACCCCATCTTGCATCCCATGTCTCTGCTGAGTGTCCAAAGCTCCCAATGTGGCTTATGGGGATCCTGAGTGGCCATATCCCCTCCCAGCTCCCCGCACCGACCCCATGGATGGCAGTGTCTGTGAGCACAGTCTCCCAAACCACACTGGGGCCTCCAATGCCAGACAAGACTCCCAGAGGACAACCAGAGCCGTGAGTCACTTGGAGCTCTGCCCCCAGAACACCTTAGCTCATGCCTCTGTGCCTTGTGGGGCTGCTTCCTCTTAGAAGGTCTTTGCTCCTTTGCCCTGCCCCCACGTGGGGCTACTTTGCCTGGGAGTGGCCCAGCCAAGGCCACTCAGGCCACTCACTCCCCAGGTCCTTTTGTGCTCTTCCACCCACCATGCTGCTGAGTGGGAGCAGCAGCTGGCTGGTTTGTGCTGCGAGGTAGCTGCCCTCTAGACTGAGCTCCTCAGAGGGGACCATGCAATCTTGCACACACACATCACAGGACTCACACACACACACATTTACACACTTATGCAGAAACACACACACATGCATAGAGATGTGCACTCACATGCACACAGCATGTACTCCCAGGCAAACACAGACACACAGACATCTGCACACAGAGAACACAGCTCCACAGGTGCAGGGTATCAGCTGGCCCACAAATGCTGCATGTAGCACATGTGGGGAACCAGGCCTAACCTGGAGCTCACAGAATCCCACTGCAAGGCCACAGCAGTACAGACAGGCCTGACCATGAGATAGCATAGAACTGAGTAGCAAATATGTGGACTCACTAGAAGAGGCTAAGGGACCTGGAGCCTGAAGGAGGTGGAGAGGAGGGAGAGGGAGCTCCAGGGAGCCCTTAGGGAGTTGTCCAGGAGGGGCTGGGCCACCAGGCTAATGCAGTTGTTGGTAGGGCAGGGAGAAGGGACCGTGTCCGGTGTTGGGTGACTAAGAGTGTAACATGCAATGTGCTGGTTGAAATGGGTTGGGGGAGGCTGGCAACGTGGCTCAATAGACTAATCCTCTGCCTGCGGTGCGGGCACACCAGGTTCTAGTCTCAGTCAGGGCGCCAGATTCTGTCCCGGTTGCTCCTCTTCCTGTCCAGCTCTCTGCTGTGGCCCGGGAGTGGAGTGGAGGATGGCCCAAGTCCTTGCACCGTGCACCCCCGTGGGAGACCAGGAGAAGCACCTGGCTCCTGGCTTTGGATCAGCGCAGTGCACCTATGGGGATTGTGCGTGTGGGTCTGTAAGGGTCACCTTGGCATGAGCCCACAATGGGGCTTGCTCATAGCAGCAGAAGCCATGACCCAGACCCGAGCCCAGGGATCTGTCATGGTCCCTGAATCAACCATTGGTCCAGCCAGATCTTGGCAGACTTGGAGATACCTAACACTTCCCAGAGGGACCCAACAAGAAAGCAGCAGAGCCTGACTGGAATCCAGGCTCCTGGCTCACAGGCCAAGGTACAAAGGCCCCCAGGGAGGCTCTGCAGTGCCAGGACTGGGGCCTCTACACCAGGAGAAGTGAGTGACCTTAAAGGTTCCAACTCCACATGTTGGAGGACTTCCTGGATCTTATTCAAATGAGAGCACCCAATGCTACAGCCTGAGCATCAGCATTTAGCATAGGCTCAGGAGAAGCTCGGCCCCTGGACTGCAGATCTCACTTAGTTCTCTGCCACAGGCCCTGGAAAGAAGAGTGCATCAGTTCTCAGGTCAGTGAATACCTGTGGGAAGCTGTAACCAGGAGAGTAAAAGGTCTAGGGGTCCCCAGGTTTGGAAGGGCCTGAGGCAGTTCTTAGATTCTGTTTATTTCCAAGTTGGAGCTGCATCCTGCTACCCCCAGTACATTGCAAGGTAGACAACTGTGTGTGTGACTCAATCTAAGAGTGAGTCAGAAATGATGAGAGCACCTGCACAATGCCTGGCCCACACAGCCCCCAGAGCAGTCTCTCTCTCACCGTCAGAGCCTTCAGAGTACCTGGGCCTGGTGGGAGAGGTGTGGCTATGTTCAAGTGCCAGTTTGAATCCCAGCCTCACCATTTCTGATTCCACTTCCTACTGATGCCCCCTTGGATGCAACAGATGATGGCTCAAGTGCTTGGACCCCTGTCATCCATGAAGAAGACTAGGATGGAGATCCAGGCTCCTGGCTTCAGCCTGGCCCAGGCCTAGCTATTGCAAGCATTTGGAGAGTGAACCAGCAGACAGAAACCGATGACCTTTCTCTTCCTCTCTTTCAAGTAAATGAAAATAAACTGATTCTTTTTAATTGCCCAGCCTGAGCTGGAGCTCTGGATGAAGGATCTTGATTAATCCTCACATGGGGGCCAGTGCGGTGGCATAACAGGTAGCCTGCAGCTCCAGCATCCCATGTGGCCACTGATTCAAGTCCCAGCTGCTCCACTTCCTATCCAGCTCCTTGCTAATATGCCTAGGGAAGCAGTGGAAGATGGTTCAAGTGCTTGGGTCCCTACACCCACGTGAGAGACCCGAAGGAAGACCCTGGATCCTGGCTTCAGTCTGGCCCAACTCCAGCCATTGTGGCCATTTGGGGAGTGAACCAGCGAATAGAAGATCTCCTTCTGACTCTCTCTCTCTCTCTCTCTTTCTCTTTCTCTATCTCTTTCTCTCAACTTTGCCTTTCAAATAAATGTTTTAAAAAAATTCTCACCTGGAGCCCAGTTCCTGGTGCCCACTTCATACTCCCTATGTGAGGAACAAGGGTGGAGCCATAGAAAGCAAGTCACAGTGGCTGATTCATCTTCTGGCTGGCTAACAGCAAAACTCATGTTCTCAGCTCCATGTGAGAGCAACGGGTAGGTGTGGATTCCCCAGGGAACTTCTGGAATCACCAACTTCACAAACTCAACACTTGCCCACAGAGTCCCAGAGGAAGGGGACACACATCTCTCGACAGTAGCGCTGATTTCCTGGGGTAATGATTCCCAATCCAGGTTCATCGGAATCCCAAGGCTTGCCTGCACCGATGTCCAGGGGCTCAACAAGGATGTCGGCTCCCTTTCACTTTCTGAACAAAATTTTCACATTATTTCTAAGTTAATAGTTCAGAAAATACATTCAAAGATACGGTAGCTCACAACTTTACACTGGAGCTCTCTGAGGTTTGAACTTGAAGTGCTGGGTTATTGTTTATTAGGTAATTGCCCAGATAAATCTCCTGTGCAGCTCATTTTTGAAATATCCTAAAATTGCAAAGCAAGACATGTTTAGAATGTTGGCATTTCTAACAGTGGGTCTGAGTGGACCTGGAATTTTCTTTGTGATGTGCCATCAGAGAGAGGTGAGGGCTGTGGCACACACCTGACTCACACACAGCACGGGGGCTCCATTTGATGTTTGTCTCTCCCAAGGAGTCTGCTTATTCCACCTGGGCTACTTTACAACCAGCTGACTGAATGAATCTGAATACATGAAATAGTTCCAAGTATTAAAAGGTGACCATTTTCTGATTTCATACGCTGCCTCCTCTTAGGACCTGGGAGCCTCAAGGCCAGTGCTGGCAATGCTGGGGCCAGGCTGGGGCCTGTCTGCCCTCAGGGGAAACCCTGGCCACTGCTACATTAGTGCTGAGGGCCACTGTGCATGGACATAGGCAGAGCACGGGAAACACCAAGCTTTCCTGTTGGGAGGAGCCCTGACTCCAGCTTGCCTGCCCCCACACAGGAGACCTCAGGCTGTGGCCCTATCTACCTGGTTTGCATTCTGTGTGGACACAGTGACACAGTGAGCAGCTAGGTGACAGTCACAAGGACACACTGAACACCCAGGACGGCATGACCCCCACCACACACACTGACCACTTGAAGAGAGCAGCCCATGGGTGATGACCACCACAGACAGTGTGTCCTCTACATGACACTTCTCCATGACCACCAGGATCAGTCCAGCCCTGCGGGTGATGTCACCACCATGCTACAGACAGAAGGGCCTGTACTAGGATCACACGATGCTACCACATGGCAATGGACAAGAAGTGGAAGCAGTTGTGTTTCACACATCGGGGAGGCTGGGAGGAGAAGGGCACTCCCCACAGAGTGCAAGACTGGGGACCAGGCATACCTCTTCCACAGGATGCAGCCCTGGCTGGAGCCTGGCTGAGTTCCCCACCAGCTCCTCCACTTCCCTGGCTGAGGGGCTCTGAGTGAATTAAATTCCATAGCTCTGCTTCCCTGCCAGTGAAGCAAGGATTCATAAGCATTACTTGGTTTCAGAGCCACAGCTAGTTAGAAAGCCTATGCATCCGGCTCACAATACCATACTTCAAAAAGATTGTAAAAAATGCAATTAGAAGATAAATTTAGGGGCTGGCACCATGGCTCACTTGATTAATCCTCCAGCGCCGGCATCCCATGTTGGCACCGGGTTCTAGTCCCTCTTCCAGTCCAGCTCTCTGCTGTGGCCCAGGAGTGCAGTGGAGGACGGCCCAAGTGCTTGGGACCCTGCACCCACATGGGAGACCAGGAGGAAGCACCTGGCTCCTGGCTTCGGATCAACGCAGTGCTCTGGCCCTAGCGGCCATTTGGGGGGTGAACCAATGGAAGGAAGACCTTTCTCTCTGTCTCTCTCTCTCACTGTATAACTCTGCCTAATAAGAAAGAAAGAAAGAAAGAAAGAAAGAAAGAAAGAAAGAAAGAAAGAAAGAAAGAAAGAAAGAAAGAAAGAAAGAAAGAAAGAAAGAAAGAGAAGGGCGGGCGGAAGGGAAGGAAGGAAGGAAGGAAGGAAGGAAGGAAGGAAGGAAGGAAGGAAGGAAGGAAGGAAGGAAGAAAAGTTTAGTTTGGTCCAAAAATTCTGAAATCTATGCATAGGTTTTCATCACAAGCAGTTTCCATGAACTTTTTGAAAGCCCCAGAGTCTCATGAATTTCAAAAATTCTTGCACCAAAATAAACTCATCTTTTAACTTAATTTTCTTTGAACTTTTTGAAGTACCCTTGCATGTGTGCCTAGCCTTCCATAAATGGGCTAATTGGTGGATCATTGCCATCTGAAGGCAGTTCTGAGACTGCAGAAGGTGAGGACCTCATCCCTAGTGTGAAAGTGGAGTCAGAACAGCCAGGGAGAGAGAAGCAGCAAGTGAGGGAAGATGTCTGGGCGACACCTGAGTCCTAGGGATGCAGACACTCACAGCATCTGCCCTGCATGCTGGTTTGTCTGAGCCTGTGAGGCCTCTGCCAGACCCAGACCCACCCCAGCCCCAGCCCCACCCCCATGAGCTGGCCCACCAGAGAGCAAAGGATCAGAATGAAGTGCCCTCCTGGGAGCAGAAAACAAAAAGATTCACTGGAATGAAACCATTGGTTTGGGTGCATAGCAACTCATGAACAATTTATTTACACTGAGTGACATATGCAACTGCACTTACAGCCCAAAACAGGCCAGAATGCAACCAGCCCTTCATGAGCGCCTGGGGATTGCCTGCTTGCTTAATTGTTATTTAACTTTGAAATTACATTCTAATTTTATTGTGCAAAATGGTTCTCTACTTAGACCTTCTATACACAGAACTCAAATATCAGAATTTCGGAATACTCACTGTGTCTATCTTAACACGTTCTCTTGTTTCTTTTTGGTGGCCAAGCACAAATACTAAATACTGGGATCAGCCTATGTGCACATGGGTTTTTACACTGACTTTCTGTATAATAAGTTTCCCCTGGGATGTTTTATTTGGTTTTTATTTTTCTTTTTTTTTTTAAACTTTTATTTAATGAATATAAATTTCCAAAGTACAGCTTATGGATTACAATGGCTTCCCCCCTCCCATAACTTCCCTCCCACCCGCAACCCTCCCCTTTCCTGCTCCCTCTCCCCTTCCATTCACATCAAGATTCATTTTCAATTCTCTTTATATACAGAAGATCAGTTTAGTATATATTAAGTAAAGATTTCAACAGTTTACCCCCACATAGCAACACAAGGTGAAAAAATACTGTTGGAGTACTAGTTATAGCATTAAATAACAGTGTACAGCACATTGAAGACAGAGATCCTACATAATATTTTTTAAAAATTAATTAATTTTCTATGCCATTTCCAATTTAACACCAGGGTTTTTTTTTTTCATTTCCAATTCTCTTTATATACAGAAGATCGATTCTGTATATACTTAGTAAAGATTTCATCAGTTTGCACCCACACAGAAACACAAAGTGTAAAATACTATTTCATTACTACTTATAGCATTACTTCACATTAGACAACACATTAAGGACAGATCCCACATGAGATGTAAGTACACAGTGACTCCTGTTGCTGACTTAACAATTTGACACTCTTGTTTATGGCGTCAGAAATCTCCCTAGGCTCTAGTCATGAGTTGCCAAGGCTATGGAAGCCTTTAGAGTTCACCGACTTTGATCTTATTCCAATAGGGTCATAGTCAAAGTGGAAGTTCTCTCCTCCCTTCAGAGAAAGGTACCTACATCTTTGATGGCCCCTTTCTTTCCACTGGGATCTCACTCGCAGAGATCTTTCATTTAGGTCTTCTTCTTTTCTTTCTTTTCCATGGTGTCTTGGCTTTCCACGCCTACAATAATCTCATGGGCTCTTCAGCCAGATCCGAATGCCTTAAGGGCTGATTCTGAGGCCAGAGTGCTGTTTAGGACATCTGCCATTCTATGAGTCTGCTGTGTATCCCGCTTCCCATGTTGGATCTTTCTCTCCCTTTTTGATTCTATCAGTTAGTATTAGCAGACACTAGTCTTGTTTGTGTGATCCCTTTGATTCTTAGGTGTTTAAATTTTAACTGAAAAGTGATCCCTGTTAAATATAAGAGTGGGAAAAAGAGAGGGAGGAGATGTACAATTTGGGACATGCTCAATCGGACTTGCCCCAAATGGTGGAGTTAGAAATGTGCCAGGGGAATCCAATACAATCCCATCAAGGTGGCATGTACCAATGCCATCTCACTAGTCCAAGTGATCAATTTCAGTTCACAATTGATGACTCTCATAGGTCTAAGAGTCAAAGGGATCACACAAACAAGACTAGTGTTTATTTTTCTTTTTAAATTTTAATGGACACATAATAATTGTACCTATTAATGGAGTACACTGTGACATGTCAATACATGTACACAGTATGTAACGACCAGAATCACAATTAGTATATCCATCACCTCGACAATTTATCATCTTTGAGTTGGAAACATTCAAAATCTCCCCACAAGCTATTTTGAAGTAATCAATTAACTGTTGTCAACTATAGTCACCTTCCTGGGCTACAGAATATGAGAGGTTATTCCTGCTGCCCAGATGCACCCCTGTACCCATTAACCATTCCTTCTCCACCACCGCCACCCCCGATAATGCAAGGATTTGATAAATCTGTTAAACTGGTGTGGATTTTACTGAACTCTTCAGACTTGGGCATTTTCTACATTCTTAGGTGAAGCTAGAAACAGAGGCCGAAGGTCTTCCAGAGAGCTCCTGTGTTTCCCATTGCAATAAAATGTGAACTTGCACGCCTCCAGGGTCGCCATGACCACTGCAGGGATTGCCAAGAGCGGGTGGGTTTGACCTCTTTGAACAACTTCTTGTAATTTTCTTAAAGCCTGGTCTGTAAGATATCTTAACAAGACTCGAGTCAGTGAGATCATATGGTACCAGCTTTTGAATTGCCAATTGCTTTTTAAAGCATTTACAGTGCAAGGGCAAAGTCTTCTCAGGTATTTCTGACCTGTCCTCCTTCTAGAGAAAGTAAGTCACTCATGGAGCTCTGACCCAGGGAGCTAAAAGTGGTTGTTGGGCAGGACACTCCTGCACAGTAAAAAGGCTTCTGGGAAGTCACAGAAAGACACAGAAAAGATCTTTCATCATATGAGCAAAGAGAGCCCAGGTTACTGCCCTGGGAGTATCCCAAGAGGTCTAGATTAATGAGAAGGCAGAACACCATGTACAGCACTTTAAAGAGAAAACCATCCAAGGACATTGCTTGTAAGCCAAGCTTCCCGTCCAGCGTTCTCTCCAGCTCTTCACCAAAAAACTGACTAGTAGGGTCTTTGAGTGGGATATCACCCAAGGTAAACTGTTCTCGCTTGAGTTTCTGGGAGCAGAAAAGCATTCTGGACATAGAGGAGAGAAAGATAACAATCATAAAAATGAGGAAGGGTTTGTAAATACCAAGAATTTTAAGCCAGAGTGTCACCAAACCAGAATGGCTCACCTCTTGGTGAGGGGAAACCAAAGCCTTCAGCCCAGGAGCTGTCACACAAAGTCATTTATTTGTAACAAACAAAGAGCCCAAAGAGAATTGTTTCCACAGTCACGCCTCCCCAAGCAAGAGGGAAATGGTGTCTTTCATTCTAGGGGAAATGACTACAGCAATGGGAAAGTTGCTGTCCTCACACATAAGAGTGGCCTGCACTCACAAGGGTGCAGTGCAGGGATGTGTCTTGAGCATGCTCTGACCCAGGTCAAGGTGGCTGGGGAGCACCTCTGTCCCTGGAACATGACTGAAAGCCAGCTTTGAAGAATGTCAACTGCTTTGGGAGCTTTAGGGTCCTCAAGTAG
The DNA here is from genome assembly GCF_033115175.1 of Lepus europaeus. Classification (NCBI taxonomy): domain Eukaryota; kingdom Metazoa; phylum Chordata; class Mammalia; order Lagomorpha; family Leporidae; genus Lepus; species Lepus europaeus. The sequence goes on from NC_084832.1 coordinate 86,169,682, forward strand.
AAATAAGTCACAGTAAAGACTGAGCTGCCCCGGGCATTGGCCAGTTACAAAAAGAAATTAGCATCAGGCTTAGTAAAAGCCAGGGACTTTAGCTAACAGCACACCCAGCACAACCCTGGTGCAGAAGTAACTCTTCAACAGAACCGGTTCCCCGAGTCCCCTTCCTGTGTTGCTCTGTTCACCATGACTTTCAGGCACAATAGGTGAGATACAGAGATGTGACAAATGGTCCACAAGAACCTGTTTTTCTCCTGACACTCAAGAAAATCATCAACGGTGGGCCTGGAAGTAACCCAATAGCTCATCTGATTAAACCTGCGAAGTGAAAGTTTCTGGAGGCCGTAGTTTTGGACTACACTCCAGCACTGGGCCCCAACAGACCAGACTACACATCAAAATGGAGTCACATGTGCCGAGCAGCCAGGTCCCCAAGGCAAAACGGAGTTAACTGAGTTGTTAGGGCCTTGACAGGAAACAGCCAAATATCCCAAACGGACACTTTCCATGGCATGAAAATAAAGCTCCCCCTGCACAAAAAGTCACCTGAAGTACACTGAGGTCAACCAACCAGGTCAATCAACCAGGGATTTTCTTACTGCTCTGTGTCCCTTTCCTCCCCTTACAAGGAAGGGGACTTTGAAACAGCCGGTCCCTTCTGTGTTGTTTCTTTCTGCTGACTTCCCTCTGTCTACAAAACCAAGCTCTCTTGGTCAGCTCTGCTGAACACTTGTTTATGTGATAGAAGGGAGGGTTACACCTGATTCTAGAATAAAAAATAAAGCCAAAGGAGATGTTTAACTAAGCCCGGGATATTTTTGTCCTTAGACTACTCCAGTATGAGCAGAAGAGAAGCCTGACCCCACGGGAGGCAGAGGTGGAGGACAGTCTGAGCCAGAGAAACCCGAGGAAGAGGAGGGTTTAATGAGGAAGACAGACACAGAGGTGGCAAAGCTACAGGGTGCCAAGGGTTTACATAGCCTCATGCAATGTCTATGTTTGTTTGCCCTGGTTCTCTGTGAATGGTTCTATCTCCTGCTCAAGTGAAACTCTTGGGCCACCCCAGGAGGAAGAATCTACCCTTCCATTCTGTATTTTCCCCTCCTGTTGAAATGTAAATATCAAGTGCCAGATTCTCATGCAAAGCAGGGAGGGAATCAGGACAGGTTCTTTCAAGGATGCCACCCACAGCCCTTCAAGCTTTGGCAGAAACCCAGGAGCCCAAGGCCTTTCCTGCTGTCAGCCAAGAGTGACTCAACTGTTCTCAGAGCCTTTCCACCCACCTCTGGGCAAATCCTGAGTAGGGAATTCAGCATCACCCATGGGTGCCTGGCAGGGCCTGCTCTGTGCAGGAAGGACCCATAATATAGAGACATTGGCCCCACTCTCAGACCACATACAGCAAAGTCACAAAGACATGAGGTCCTGCCTTGTGCAATTCAGATCTCCCTGGTCCCCACTGCACAGCGCGTGTGCAAGGAGAGCACAGGCCCTGCTTGCAGAGCTCCTAGCCCAGGGCTCAACCTCAACACTGGAAGCCTAATGGTGGTCATGGCCATGTTGTCACTTATCCTCCAATTGCCCCATTTTACAGCAAAGGAAATGAGCCTTGAAGAGGCCGCCATATGCCCATGGGCAGCCCTCAGCACAGCCAATGGATAGGCACCCGGCTGAAGCTCCTGACCCCTTGTCCTTACCTAAGGAGCTGAGCTCAGAGCAACAGGAATAGGGAAATGCGAATCAGAGCTTTGGACTCCAGCATTGAGGAGTGGGTGAGCTTAGAAACATTTTATTACTATCCCCAGTCTTTTTTTTAAAGATTTATTTATTTATTTGAAAGTCAGAGCTACACAGAGAAAGGAGAGGCAGAGAGAGAGAGAAAGGTCTTCCATCCTATGGTTCACTCCCCAATTGGCCGCAACAACTGGAGCTGCGCCAATCCGAAGCCAAGAGCCAGGAGCTTCTTCCAGGTCTCCCACATGGGTGCAGGAGCCCAAGGACTTGGGCCATCTTGCACTGCTTTCCCATGCCAAAGCAGAGAGCTGGATTGGAAGTGGAGCAGCTGGGACTAGAACTGGCACCCATATGGGATGCCAGTGCTTCAGGCCAGGGCATTAACCCGCTGCACCACAGCAACAGCCCACTATCCCCAGTCTTAAGAGAGATAAGGTATTCTAACAAGAATTGACTATTTATTGGTGGCAATTACTATGTGTATACTAATCTTTTCTGTGCAATATTTATTCAATTCTCACTATTATCAGGGGAAACAGATATTATTGTCTCAGTTTTATGCCTGGGAACACTGAGGTTCAGAAATTGATAAGCCCACAATCTCATGCAGAGCTGGGACTGAAGCCCAGATGTGGATAAAGCCAAAACTCATTTTCTAAACTGCTGGGTTTACCTGGTTCCTTCCCTGTAAACAGCAGGGGCTGGCAGAGTCACCCTTACTCTTTCAGGGCTTGCTTTGGACCAGCATCTAGACTTGACCAAAGGGACGCCCGTGTGCAGTAACACAGCACAGGGTGATGCAGGCATGGTCTTAGGGCACCAGCAGTCTCCACTTGTCTCCCCAGCAGCCCTGCTGGCAGAAACAATATAGGAAGGGCAGAGGTACAACTGATCCTCTTTCACCAGAGATGATTTCTGCTTCTCGGATGGCCTAAAATCCCATCGTTACACTAGAACAATTTTTGATGCCAGGCAGATCTTTAAACAGCAATCCTCAGGCTCCCCGAACTAGGAGGGAACTGAGAAGCAGCTGAGCTGACGCTGCGGTTGTTCTTGGAAACTGGGGTTCCAGTCCCCTCAGAGCTTCAACCAACACAAGACCTTGACTCCTCCTGAGAGGGTCGGTGGAGCTGAGAACGCAGCCAGAAAAGGTTGTGCTTGGTTCCAAACGCCCTCTTCCTGGGAGTGGGTGTGCAAGGAAAACCTCACCCACTGACACTGGCACTTAAAATTCGCTCAGACGGAACAAAATTGTCCCTGAGAATTCAGGACTGCAGGCCTCATCTGCAGAGTTGGAGCTGGAATTCACAGCGTCCCAGTATCTCCGGGCACCATGTTCTCAAACTGCTTCCACAGTGGGCCTAGCAGAACTTGCACAGTTGTCAGAAGACAGAATTACGACAAATGTGAAGCTCTCCCTTGGCTTTCTTTGTGATTCCAGAAGCGAGCACCATCTCCTTCCATAAAATAGAATAAGTGCTCCAGTGGCTAAGCAGAGGAAGTCAGTTTTATAGACAAAAAAGGGGGTGGGGCTGAAGAAAGCAGAAACACTGAACATAGGTGAGATTGGTTCTTTCAGTCACTTTCCTTGGAAGACCAGACAGGGAAACAGAACAATAGAAAAATAACTGAGTAGTGAACATTGAGTTACTTCAAGTAACTGTTTTGGTGAGGATTAAAGCTAAGAAAACCTTGATGGAAATGAGTTTGCTTGGGAAATTTGGCTATTATCTCTTTCTCTCCTGGTTTCTACCTAAGTCAGATAACAACTCCAACTCCATTTTGTTTTGTTTCGGTGTTGTGGAGCTTCCGTATGAGCGACTCCATTTTGATTTTTAGTCTGGTCTGTTGGAGCCTAGTGCAGAAGTCTAGTCCAAAACAACGGCCTCTTAAAATTTTTATTTAACACAGTGAAGCCACAAGAGATTCTCTTGGTGGAAACAAGCTCCATTAAACATGAGCTTATAATCAAAAATGATAAAGCATACGAGGAAAACTATCAACAGTGACTGAAATTCAGCAAACACAAGCAACAACAAAATTAGATCTCTAAGCATTTGAGATAACAGAATAACTGCATGTAAGAGAATGATAGAGTATATGAAATAGGGGCTGGCACTGTGGCATAGTAGGCTAAGCTTCTGCCTGCAGTGCCGGCATCCCAAATGGCCGCCACATCCCATACAGCTGCCAGTTCATGTCCTGGCTGCTCCACTTTGCATCCAGCTCTCTGCTTACGGCCTGGGAAAGCAGTGCAAGATGGCCCAAGTGCTTGGGCCTCTGAGACCCTGAGGAAGCTCCAGGCTCCTGGCTTCTGATTGGCCCAGCTGCAACCATGTGGCCATTTAGGGAGTGAACCATTAGATGGAAGATCTCTCTCTCTCTCTTTCTCTCTCTCTCTCTAACTCTGTCTTTCAAATAAATAAATTAATAAATCTTTTTTAAAAAGTGAACAGAAAAGGAAGCACATTTTAAATGGCAATCTATCATGTTACTGATCAGGTACATCGCTAGAATGTTGCCAAACATTCTAGCTGAATTTCCTTCTGGTCACTCGCAAAACAGAACATGAGGGAGACTTTATGACACAGCATATTAAGATGCTGCTTAGGATACTCACAGCCCCTATCAGAGTGCCTAGAATCAAGTCTCGCCTCCACCTCTGATCCAGCTTCCTGCTGATATATACCTTGGGAGGCATGAGATGATGGTTCAAGTACTTGGATCCCTGCCAACCACTTGGGAGACATGGATGGAGTTCATGGCTCTTGGCTTCACCCTGACCCATCCCCTTTTGCTAGGAACATTTAGGGAGTAAATCAGCAGATGGGAAATCTATATATCTCTATCTCTTTCACTTGCTGTATCTTACCTTTCAAATAAGTAAATAAAATAAATAGACTTTTTAAAAACTGTAGAAGGGGGAGAGAGCATTTGGCCTACCAATTAAGACAGCACTGTCCTATATGCAACTATCTTGGTTTCATCCCCTGCAAGGCTCCTGACTAACTTCCTGCTAACGTAATGCACACCCTAGGAGGCAGCAGTGATGGCTCAGGTACTTGGGTTCCTGCCACTCAAGGGGGAGATCCAGATTGAATTCCCACCTCCTGGCTTCAGCCCCAGCCCAGCCTCAGCCGCTGTGGGCATCTGTGGAGTCAATCAACAGACTGAAGCTCTCTCTCACTTGTTCTCTCTCTCTCTCTCTCTCTCTCTCTCTCTCTCTCTCTAGGTCTTTCATGGAAAGAAGGACTTTCTCTGAAGTTGCTGCTGAGGCTTGGCATAGAGAAAGAATAAAGCCATATGGAGAGGAATGATAGGCTGGGTGCAACTCTGCATGCAGTTAATCCAAATAAACGCTATGTCTGTATCTGCACTTGCCAAATCTTTATTACTAGGAAAGCAGTTTTTGTTATTGCTGTACTCCTTGTTCCCATTGTGCTTCAAGGTCTTTACTCCTTCCTGTCTGCAAGAGAAGCTGGGAACATCACTCCTGCCAGTGCTGGTTCCCCGTCCACTGGACCACTACCTAGAGAAGAAAGTGTGGCTTCTTCCCTCAAGCCTTGAAATCACCCCAGCAAACCAGTGCAATTCCCCTTTGAGCAGACATTGTAGGCCTAGCTTTTGCCATCATGACAGCATACTCATGCTTGAGCCGTGACTGCAGAGCTGATTTCACATTCAAAATCATGCAAAATCATGCTTCTTCACTTTTTTGTGCAGCCCTCCACTGGGAGAAGGCTAATCAATTTTAGAATAACTGTTTGGTGAAGATGTGGGCTACATTGAAAAGTAATATAGATTCATTTTTCTGAAATAAACTATTTGAAACTTTATATACACATTCACCTTAGCTATTATCCCAAAGGGCCATTTGGGGAGGTGAACCACCTGCAGGAAGACCTTTCTCTCTCTGTCTCTCTCTCTCTCACTAACCCTACCTGTCAAAAAAAGCAGAAGTTCAGTAAAATAAGTCAAATCAATATCCTCACACAAAGGACTGATTCCATATGTTCTATTCTAATACTGACTTTTACTTGTCTAAAAAAATTTCTAAGAATATGCAGATGCTCATGCTCTGTGCTGTGGTAGAGTCTTCTCCCAGGTAGAGCCCATCCTGCTCTGGCTGTGGTAGAGGCTCCTTACTGCCTGTGTTGGGACTGGGTTTGGATAGGTACCTGAAATAAAGGCCCTTGTGTATCTTTCTGGGATGACCTGAGACTTGCCTGTTCGGCAACCCCTTTGTGGCATGAGGACACCAACCCAGAAAGTATTCAGGTTCCCACAGGTCTCAGTCTTGTGAGGATTTCAGGTTTCTCCTGGTGATTCTCTTTCAGTTCTGTACACCTGATGACATTTTGCTTGATCTGCAGTCTAATTAAAAAATTTTATAAGCACCTTTACCATGGGTTCATTAGGGCTTGGTGACTCCTGTCTATAAATGATTTGGCTTTTTTTCCTTTTTTTTTCTTCCCTTTTTGGTTCTGAAAATATTCGGATAGCAAAAACAAACATCTAAGTGGTGAGAACTGGACAGCCAGCTAAAAGACACTTGAGGGGCCGGTGCTGTGATGCAGAGGGTTAATGCCCTGGCCTGAAGCGCAGGCATCACATATGGGTGCTGGTTCAAGACCTGGCTGCTCCCCTTCCAATCCAGCTCTCTTCTGTGGCCTGGGAAAGCAGTACAAGATGGCCCAAGTCCTTGGGCCCCTGTATCCGTGTGGGAGAACCAAAAGAAGCTCCAGCCTCCTGGCTTTCGATTGGCACAGCTGCAGCCATTGCAGCCATCTGGGGATTGAACCAGCAGATGGAAGACCTCTCTCTCTCTCTCTCTCTCTCTCTCTCTCTCTCTCTCTGTAACTCTGTCTCTCAAATAAATAAAATAAATCTTTTAAAAAAAAAAGACACTTGAGGGTTCACTCTTATTCTAACCTCTGAAGCTAAAGTATCCCTATGTGAAGATTACCTGGTCATAGACATGCAGGATCACCACTACAAGCACCTGCCAAGACAATTTCTGTGCAACTAGAGAAATCTTGGTCACAGGCCATATAAGCCAGGGCCTGGGCAAAGCCAAAAAGGATCCTGTGTCAGGAACATTTATCAAAGCAAAGCACTTTACCCAAATCCTTAACATTCCCTGACAGGGCTTAAAGAATTTTTGTGCTATCCAGAAAATAAGACAGAAAATGGAAACTCAAATTTTTTAAAGCAAAGAACACCCCCATTGGGGCTTCCACGAAGCTATATTGCAGTTCATTCTCATGTGCATTCTTTCCATATATATATATATATATATATATATATATATATATGAAAGGGTAGTTCTTAAACTATTATTCTAGGGTTAATATGTGTAGACTTCTTAGCTGTTGTTTTAATTTACTTGAAAGGCAGAGTGATGGAGAGAGGGAGAGACAGAGAGAGATCTTTCATTCACTGGTTCACTCCCCAAATGGCTACAACAACCAGGACTGGACCAAATTAGGAGCCTGGAACTCTATCCCAATCTCCCACATAGATGGTGGTGGGGGGTAGGGCAAGCACTTGAGCCACCTTCTGCAGTTTTTCCAGGTGCATTAGCAGGGAGCTGGATAAGAAGCAGGACAGCCTGGACTCAAACTGACACTCTAATATGGGATGCCAGTGTTGCAGGAGGTGGCCCCAGCTCTCCACCTATCTTTTTCTCTGCCTATTTTGAATCTGCCAACTTGTTCACTTATTGAAACAAAAATAGGATGAAGCTTGCTTAAAATCTTACAGCATTTCAACCAAGGTAAGAAAACATAAACTTTCAAATTAATAGCTTTGCAATTTACAGCAGCTCCATGACAACTAAAAAGTCATCCTTTTTTTTCTTTTAAAGATTTATTTATTTATTTATTTATTTATTTGAAAGTCAGAGTTACACTGAGAGAAGAGAGGCAGAGAGAAAGAGAGAGAGAGAGAGAGAGAAAGAGAGAGATCTTCCATCTAATGGTTCATTCCCCAGATGGCTGCAATGGCCGGAGTTGTGCCAATCAGAAGCCAGGAACCAGGAGCTTCTTCTGGGTCTCCCACATGGATGCAGGAGCCCAAGGACTTGGGCCATCTTGTACTGCTTTCCCAGGCCATAGCAGAGAGCTGGATTGGAAGTGGAACAGCCAGGTCTCGAACCAGCGCCCATATGGAATGCCAGCGCTTCAGGCCAGGGCATTAACCTGCTGCACCAAGCCCCAAGGCATCCTTTTTCAAAAATGTAAATTTCGGGGCTGGTGCTGTGACATAGCCAGTAAAGTTGCTAGCTACAATGTCGGCATCCCATATGGGCAACAATTCAAGTCCTGGCTGCTCCACTTCCAATCTAGCTCCCTGCAAATGAGCCTGGGAAAGCAGCAGAAGATGGTCCAAGTACTTGGACCCCTGCATTCATGTGGGAGACCCAGATGAAGCTCCTGGCTCCTGGTTTCAGCCCTTCCCAGCTCTGGCTGTTGTGACCATTTGGAGAGTGAACCAGCAGGTGGAACTCTCTCTCTCTCTCCCTCTCTGTCTGTAACTCTGCCTTTCAAATACATAAATAAGTCCCAGAAAAGAGCTTGAGCTCAGAGCAACAACAAAGAGCCCTCTGTCAGGTAAAAAAATTGCTTTGTTTCCACACAGACCAGGAAAAAACTGAAAATAGTCTTTTAAAACTATTTTCTAAAACATTTCCTTCCACATTGATTAGTTGAGCAAACCAGACCAGCAAACAGAAGAAAGAAAATTGTGTTATTAAGTTCAAGGTTGCTGAGAGTTTTGTTCTTCCAGTGAGTCCTACCTAAAATGTAAACATGCAAGAATTAATCTCTAAACGCCTTAGAGACTAAAAAAAATGGTGAAAAAGAGTAAAAGAAGCTTCTTAAAACCAAGCTGCTATGGGAAGTGCTTTACACAGAATTTGGCCTCCTGTCTTCATAAGATTACTAGCAGGGCAAGCGAAAATCTTGAAGTTTAGCTATAGGAATAAGTGGCCTTGTTTCATTGTGTCAGAAGCGCAATTTGGATTCAAATGCTTTCTGAGAAAAAAAGTTAATTTTATACTATGATAGTTTTCTCTCTCCTGACTGAAATTCAAATGAAAGAACTTTGTGGGGTATGTGTGTTATGCATAGGTAGATGTTCTATATTGTGTCTGCATGGCAAAATCCCTTAAGAAATTCTTTTCAAATTGGTTTACAAATAAATGAGTGCTAACATAAACTAAAGCTATCAAGATCATAGCAATTAATCTAAATGCATTTAGTTCACATGACTTAAGTACATCTTTGCTTTATACACCACTTTTAAATGTGTTGCTGGGGTGGGCGTTGTGGCACAATAGGTTAAATCACCAGTTAGGCTGCCTACTTCCCACACTGGAGCACTGCTTTGAATCTCAGCTCCTCTGCTTCCAATTCAGCTTCCTGCTAATGTGCCTGGGAAGCAACAGAGGATGACCCAGCAGAGGATGCTTCTTGCCAGCCATGTGGAGACCTGGATGGAGTTCCTGGATCTTGGCTTCAGCCTGGCCCAGCCCCAGTTCCGGAGGGCATTCAGATAGTAAACATTAGTCAATGGAAGATCAGTCTCTCACTCTCTTTCTCTCTACCTTTCATTCTTTCCAAAAGTAAATAAATCTTTTTTAAAGGCTGTGTTAGTAAAATAAAAATGAAGATCCTTTCAGAATTATTACCATATATCTTTGCCTGGGTTTGCTGGCCAGGCAAGCCTGCATTTATGTCCGTTTGATGTTTAAGATCATAAAAGTATAAATTTAACCTAAGAGCAAATAACGCAGATGACAGTACAATGAAGAGTCCGTTGCTTCCTGTGTATTGAGTACAGCAGTTTAACTTTTAGGGTTTTTTTTAACAAGGAAATACTTTCAAGTGATGTCTATGCTTGTCTAATATCTCAGCTTGGTAACTAGTCTAGATACAATCGTTGAAAATAAATCAGGTGAGGACTGGCGCTGTGGCATAGCAGGCTAAGCCTCTGCTTGCAGCACCAGCATCCCATATGGGTGCCAGTGATGTCCCAGCCACTCCTCTTCTAATCCAGCTCTCTGCTATGGCCTGGGAAGGTGGCCCAAGTGCTTGGGCCCCTGCACCTGCTTGGGAGATCCAGAAGAACCTACTGGCTCCTGGCTTCAGATCAACTTGGCTCCAGCCATTGCAGCCAATTTGGGGAGATTCAACAGATGGAAGATCTCTGTCTCTCTCTTTCTCTTTCTCTCTCTCTCTACTCCCCCCATCTATAGCTCTTTCAAATAAATACATCTTTGAAAATAAATAAATATAGCTTGTCTTAGACAAAAATAGATGTTAAATAGCAAATGAAGATTGCTTTCTTTTTGGGTATTCAATAGAAATTAAAGGGACTGAAAGTTAAAAATTCTGATTGAGGGGCTGGCATAGTGCCAGAGCAGCTTAAACCTCTGCCTGCAACACTGGCATCCCATAGCATCCCACATGAGCGCTGGTTCAATTTCCTGCAGCTTAATTTCCAATCTACCTCCTTGCTGATGCACCTGGAAAGCAGCAGAAGATGGCTCAAGTGCTTGGGCCCTGCCACCCATAGGAGAGACCCAGATGGAGCTCCGGGTTCCTGACTTTGACCTGGCCCAGCCCTGGCCATTGAAGGCATTTGAGGAGTACACCAGTGATTGGAATATTCCTCTCTCTGTAACTCTGCCTTTCAAATAAATAGATTATTCTTTTTAAAAATCTGACTGAGGTATCTAATAATATGCAAAGAAGAATTCAGTTGTGTCTTTGATGAGATGCACAATAAGCAAAACATATTATTGAGAAAAAGGATAATTTTGCCTAATGTCACAATTTCTTTCAGGATTGTTTGAAAATGTAAGTCTAAATAAGAAAATAGAAGCAGGCCACAAGGGACCAGCAAGTAATAGAGGGAGAAGGAAAGCAAGTAAGTAAAGAAAGGGAATTTTTGATATGACAAAGAATTTTGTGCAGAATAAACTTTTTGTCTGACTATAGAATAATTGGATTGTGTCAACATGGTAAGAAAGAAATATGGGGCAGAAGAAAAGGCTCAAGCAAGTTGCAAAGTGTCTAGTAAGTGACAGAAGGTTTGTGGGCAAATCTTATGAAAGAAAATTTGTGTATACTCAAGTCGGACAAAATATTACTAGGACCAAATTATTATTAGTAGGACAAAATTGTTTCTAGGTTTTCCTTAAAATGGGACATTAGCACGCCAACTTTTAAAACTCATAATTGAATTCTTTATTATAAAAACAAGTTTTCTTGAAATATTAATCTACTCAGGAAAAAAATTGCAAAAGGTCATGTTTTTTAATTCTGAGATTTCTTTTTCTAGTTTTTCAATTGTGTTTTTGTTTAAAGATCTACTTATTTGAAAAGTGGAGTTACAGAGAGAGGCAGAGGCAGAGACAGAGAGAGAAGTCTTCCATCTGCTGGTTTACTCCCCAAATGGCCACAATGGCCAGGACTGGACCAGGCAGAAAGAAGGAACCAGGAGCTTCATCCGGGTACTTGGGCCATTAGCCACTGCTTTCCCAGGCACATTAGCAGGGAGCTGGATCAGAAGTGGAGCAGCCAAGAACCAAACCAGTGCCCTTATGGGATGCTGGTGTTACAAATGGCAGTTTAATCTGCTGAACCACAGCACCAACCCCTCAATTGCCTTCTGAAATGCAGTTTTTCTCTTTTACAATTTCCATTTAATTGGTGATTCTCTGCTTCATCTTTCTAGGCAGCTCCTATAAGCTTTCTTGTCTCTCCAGTTCTGGCTTTGCTAGTGTGGCCTGATGCTAGAAATGTTTACCTTGGCTTTCATTGGTGTATTTGAATTGTTCCAGGTACCCAGACAATTCCACATGCTTTCACCACTTCTGAGAGCCCAGAGTTCTCTTGCTCAGGTGCTGGTTTTCTTATTTGCATTCTTCCATTGTGTGTTGTTTACTCATGACCTTGAATAGATGCTCTTTTAGTGCCTATGAACGTTTAAGTATCTCTCCATCCAATTTGACGTCCCTATAGTCTGAAGGGAGCAGCAAACTCACCTCAGGAGGCTTTTCTTTCACCTTTTGGTCACTGGCATACGAAACAAAGATTTTCTGTTTTGTCAAGAAAATCTCTTGTGTTTTCTGTTACACATATTGGGCTTTTGATTACGTAGGAAAAAAAGTTAAGGCTTTTTCAAACATCAGTTGGCTTTTCAAATCTTTTAATCACCTTATACACTTAAATTATGAACACTTTATAACAGTCGCTAAATCTGGCCTATAACTCTGGTTAAATCATTCTGGTTAAAAATGAATGCTATTTCATAACAATCTGTGATCTGGTTTTGGTCAAATGTTTTAAACCTTTTGATGTTTTTGGCAGGCTTCCTCAGGATCAAAATTCTCAATTAGGTCCTTTAGACTTGGACACTTTTTATTTCACTTTTTCAAATTAATTAAACTCTATTTAAGGCATACAAATTTCATGTATTTCCTGTATACAGATTTAGGAACTTAGTGATACTTCCTACCCTGGCCTCCTTCTTGCCCCCACTCCCAGAACGGAAGGGACAGAGAGAGAGCACCCAGTCACTGGGACTGGGGAGAGCGAGGTTACATGATTGAATGGAGAGAATACACCTGGGCAGCCCAGGAGGTGGCTCAGCAGAGAGCAGAGAGCTGAACGCACAGTCTGTTTGGCCTCCCTAGGTTTTTAAGAGAGTGTTTACCCACCTTCCCCTCTACTCCGGGACAAAGGATGGGGAGTCCTAGAGAAAGGGTCTGATGGGTGAAACTTAGCGAATTTCTCCCCAGATTTGCTGGCACCAGGCAGAGTAGAGGGGCTTCTCTAAGGGTGTCTGTGAAGGTTTTATTGCTCCATGTTAGCAGGTCAGGTAACCCACTAGTTCCCCAGGAGACAATTCTCCTGGGAGCTTTCCTTGAGGGAAGGGCTGGGACCTCCTGGAAGGTTGTCAGGGTCTGAGATGGACTTTGAGGAGCAAAATGCTGGGCTTCTGGAGCTTCCGCAGTAGGTGCTGGTCTTCAGGACTTTGTCACACACACATAAGCTAAATTTCTGACTTCCTACCTAACACTTCCTCTCCTATTCCCTCTCTTAACTTTTACAATGATCTACTTTCTGTTTACTTTATACTCATAAAATTAACCCTACACTAATTAATGAGTTCAATAAATTGCATGAAGAAAAGAAACACTGTTCCTCGACAGTAGAGACAAGGGCTGTAACAATCATCAATGCTCAAAATGTCCATTTCAGACATTTTTCAGTTGGGCCATCTTATGGACATGACAAACTAATTATGCATATTCAAATTGTTTGGATAATGGGGGAAGCACTGTCAAACAACAAAGTGATGCTAACTCGTCTTGAAGTTATGTTCGTATGACTGCTTTGTTGATGTGAATGTTCTACAGGTTCTCAGGACTTCCTGCAGCAGAGACCACAGGAAGAAAATGCTGAGGTGGCTGGCACTGTGGTGTAGCGAGTAAAGCTGCTGCCTGCAGTGCTGGCATCCCATATGGGGGCCGGTTCAAGTTCCGGCTGCTCCACTTCCAATCCAGTCCTCTGCTACGGCCTGGGAAAGCAGAAGATGGCCCAAATGCTTGGGCCCCTGCACCTGCGTGGGAGACCTGGAAGAAGCTCCTGGCTCCTAGCTTTGGATCGGTGCAGCTCCAGCCTTTACAGCCAACTTGGGAAGTGAACCAGAAGACCTCTCTCTCTCTCTCTGACTTTCCTTCTCTCTGTGTATAACTCTGATTTTCAAATAAATAAATAAATCTTAAAAAAATAAGAAAATTTGGAACAGGTGGTCGCCAACATTTAAGCAAAGTGGAAGTCAGATGAGCAGGATGTCATTGGGGTCCCTATGGGCAAACCCAAAGGCTTTGTTGACTGCACAGAAGCTTCCTGCCCTCAGAACAACACTCTCCCCTCCAGGGGCATTGCCTAACCACCCGGGGCAGCTCGGATAACAGGTGGGCTGAACCACACATTCATTCCCATTCTTTTTTTTAATATTTTATTTATTTATTTGAGGGGCAGAGTTATGGAAAGAAAGAGGGAGAGGCAGAGAGAAAGGTCTTCTATCCGCTGGTTCACTCCCCAAATGGCCACACCAGCCCAAGCTGGGCAAGGCAAAAACCAGAAGCCAGGATCTTCTTCCAGGTCTCCCACGTGGGTGCAGGGACCCAAGCAGTTGAGCCATCTTCCACTGCTTTCCCAGGCCATAGCAGAGAGCTCACTCACTGCTGGGGTCCTGAGATGTGCACCTCCACACCCTCCAGGTAGGTCCTCAGTGTCCCTCTAAATTGTGTGGACTTTCCTCTGCTGTTTTCTCCCTAGCTCTTCCCTGAGACTGCGCTCTCCCCACTTTTTTTAAACTCCACACATTTATTTTCTATTCACCAATGTCCTTGTGTTTAAGGCTATTGTAAAAATTGAGTAGAGCAATGTGTAATATTCTGGTGTTGATTTAAAGGAGGGGGGTGAGTGCTGGGGAGGAAAAGTAGAGGCAATAAATGATCTGTCTTGAACACTATGCAAATATTCCATCTTTAGAGCTTGAGTGGGGTGGAACAGACGTCCATGAGTGTCACAGGAGGTGAGGTGCTGAAAGACAGGGTGTGAGACAGAAGGGACCCTGTGGATTCTGCTTACCTATCTGCCTGGGGCTGTGCAGGGTGGGGGTGGGAGTTACATGAGACCAGAGCCAGAGGATCAGCTCTGCCCATGGTTTGTTGGCATGGACTCTCCCTATGCCTCAACTGACACGTCCTCATAAAGGCAACTTTTATTAAGTTTTGATCACCACATTAAAAGCGAGTAGCTCCAGCAAGCTCTTTGCAAACAGGAGAGGGGAGAGGATGGAAGGGGAGGCAGGAGGTGGAAGGACTGGCCCTTCAGGCTGAGGTGTAGTGGGTGCCTCAGAGTCTGGAGGGCATCCCTCCTGTACTGGTACAGAAATATTTTTTTTTCATTTAATTTCACATTTTTATCTCATTGCATTGAGCTGGGAAAGGAAGAAGTCACATACCAGGGTATAAAGTTATGCTTTGCTGTGATCTTTCAAACGGGATTAGAATCTAGGTGTTGCCAACCCAAGGTTCTTTGGTCCCCTTGCAAACAAAAATTGACGAGAAGCCAATATGCAACCAGACAAGATTCACGGGGGCTTATGTTTAAAAAAAGGGAGACAGCTCAATGGGAAGAGATTCTACCACCTGGCTCTCTGATGGGAGCTTCACAGTGCTTTTATTCATCCGGAAGGTGTGGCAGGTTCTGCTAGGCACAAGGCACGTCCATCTGCACCTGCTCGGAGTTCAGTTTGCACCAGCTTGGTGCTCTGCGCTGGCACTGTTTATTTATTTTTTTATTTTGCATGTGACAGACTTAAAATGGCACTGTTACTACTGCCACCACAGGAAGGCCGCATGTCAATGGCTCTGGGCTATTCTTGGCAAGGGTACAATTTGGGGATTTCCCTAACAGAGCATTAGGGAATCTTCTGTGGTTAGGCTTTGGATACTCCTTGCCCCTGATTGGTTTGGAGGTAGAGATGGATACCTGTCAGGTGGGAGGGGCTTGGTTCAATGAGTCCTTTAGTGACTCCTTAATTAGTGAGTTCTGTTTCTACCCTCTCTCACAGGCTCCAATTTCTTTAAGTTCGGGATCTGGATCTCAGTCAGAAGAGGCAGCCATCTTTGCTGGGAGCTGAAAGCTACTGGGACAAAGGCAGAAAACAGACCTGGACTTGAGAGGCAGGAGTGATGTTGCAAGACCCCCACCTGCATTCCTGAGGGTCCTCCCAGCAGGTCCTCTGATGTTACAGGGTCGCAATGGCCTGGAGCCAGTGCTGGGTGGGGGATGGGGGAGTCTGCTGCATGTGCACTGAGGGAGTGAGTCAGTGGTTGGAAGATCTCTCACTCCCTCCTTCTCTCTCTGCCATTCTACCTTCCAAATAAATGAATAAATCTTTTTTAATTAAAAAGTAAAGAAATGATCTGATTTTGTTAATCCAAATATAGTATTTAGGGAATCCTTCTTACCAGAATTCTTGTTAATGTTATGTAATGAGTGTATCACTTTTTGTTACTTTAGATCCCCAAGAGGGTCAGCTTAGGAGGGAAGGTTTATTTCAGCTTACAACTTGGAGGTCCACAGTCCAAGATCAGTCTAGCACCAGGTGGAGGTCTGCAGGTGTGGAGCATATGTGGAGGAAGAATCACACCATGAGGCAGGAAGCAGAGACACAGGAAGTACCCTGGGTTTACAGAACAACCTGCTGTGAGAATCACCTACCAACAGAAAGCCCCACCCAGATGCCATCATGCTTTAAAACTTATTTTCATATTATTTGAAAGACCGAGAGACAGGGAGAGATCTTCCATCCCTTAGTTCACTGCCAAATGCCTACAACAACTAGGACTAGGCCAAACTGAAGCCAGGAGCCCAGAACTCAACACAGGTCTCCCAAGTGGGTGGCAGAGACTCAAGGTACTGGAACCATCACCTGTTGCCTCCCAGGTTGCATATCAGCAGGAAGTTGGATCATAAGTAGAGTAGCTGGACTTGAACCAGTACTCCAATGTGGGATGCAGGGATCCCAGGAGGCAACTTCACTGCTACATCAAAAGCCCCTTCCCCATGCCATAACTGGGTCAAGTCTTCACCCTTAATCCATGAACATCAGCAAAAGACTTCAGGATTTAAATGTCTACACCAGTCTGGGGAGCCAAGCCCTGTTCAGACCATACCAGTGGATAATAATGCTGACAGCACCAAAGTTTACAGAAAAATTTTGGTAAATGATGCTCCTGATCAAATTGTTCACCTCTTACAAACAGGACCATATTCCTTTTGGTGGGACTTCTCGAACCTTTAAGTTATATTAAAGTTAAACTCTCAATAGTAACTTATTGGAGATGCCTAACACACTTATTCTTTCTTTTATAAGGATTTTTCTGTTTGCAAAAAAGTGCATGCTTCAAGTCCCAGCTGCTCCACTTCTGATCCAGCTCTCTGTTATGGCCTGGGAAAGCAGTAGAAGATGACCCAAGTCCTCGGGTCCCTGCACCCGTGTGGGAGACCCAGAGGAAGCTCCTGGGCCCTGGCTTCAGATTAGTGCAGCTCTGGCAGATGTGGCCAATTAGGGAGTGAACCAGTGGATGGAAGACCTCTCTCTCTCTTTGTCTCTGCCTCTTTTTCTCTTTCTGTGTAACTCTGATTTTCAAATAAATCTTTCAAAAAATGTTTAAAATGGTATCTTGTTTAAACAAACTTCATTAAAGTAAAATTTACATAAAATGCATATGTTAGGTAGACAGCTAGATGAGACTTGACAACTGTATACAACCACATACCCAGCACTCCATCATAACACAGAACATCTCCATCTCCATTCCCCATCTCCACCCATAGCCCCAAGCCATGGATTTCCTTGTCTGGTTTGTCTTTCCTAGAATCCTATATGAGTCATACAGTGTTACACTCTTTTGTGTCTGGCTTCCTTTGCTAAGAATAATGTTTTTCAAAGTCATCTGGACTGTGTGTCAACAGTGAGTTCCTTTACGTTAATTCCATTATGCTGATATACCATAATTTGTGTATCCATTCATCTGTGGTTGCACTGGCCATGTCCAGTTGGCTATTCTATTTTTTTAATGTTTACTTATTTTTCATCTACTTGAAAAGCAGACTGACAGAGACAGACAGAGAGATATTTCCCATCCATTAGTTCCCTCTAAAAATACCTACAACAGGGCTGAGCCAAGCCAAAGCCAGGAATTCCATCCAGGTCACTCATGTGGGTGGCAATGGCCAAGGCACCTGGGTCATCTTCTTCTGCTTCCCTGGAATCATTAGCAGGAAGTTACATCAGAAGTGGAGAAGCTGGAACTTCACTGGCACTCCAATATGGGATACAGGCATCCCAAGAGGCAGATTAACCTGCTGCACCACCACACCCACCCTAGCTGACTGCATGGACATAGCATTTTCATTTCTCTTGCCTCAATACCTAGAAGTAGAATTGCTAGGCCTATGATAATTGTGGCTGAACTTGATAAAAAGCTACCCAACTTGTATGTTACATTCTCATCTGTAACGCATCAGTTGTCTGCATCCTTGCTGACTGTTGGCGACTTGAATCTTTTGTAACTTGGTCTTTGAATCTTTCAAGGAATTTTGCTTTTAAGGGTTTTTTTTAATTACTGAATTTTAACTCCTCTTATTATTCTTTAATCTCTCAAAGGCCATACTGACAACTCCTCTTTTTCCTTGATCAGTTTTTCTAGAAGTTTATCTATTGTTATCACTGTCTCAACTTCATGTTTATAACGCTTATAAACTTTAGAAAACCAGCTTTATGATTTATTTTCTGTATTTTTTGTCTGTTTTGTATTTCATTGGTGTCTATCTCTTTCTTATGATTCCTTTTCTGCTAAATTTAGGTTTAACTTCCACTAGCATCTTAAGTTGGAAGATTAGATTGTCAATTTGGGGCCTTTGATTTCTTTTCTAATATAACTACTTAAAGTTATAAATTTCCATCTAAGTATTACTTTTATGCTGCATCCCACAAATGATATGTGTATGCTATTTCCATTTTGATTCAATACCAAATATTTTCTAATTTCTCTTGTGATTTCTGCCTTTACTGTTGGTTATTTAAGAAATATGTCACTTAGGGGCCAGCACTGTGGCATAGTGGGCTAAGCCTCCTCCTGCAGCGCTCGAATCCCATATGGTCGCCTGTTAAAGTCCCAGCTGCTCTTCTTCCTATCTAGCTCTCTGCTATGGCCTGAGAAGGCAGTGGAGGATGGACCAAGTCCTTGGGCCCCTGCATCCATGTGGGAGACCTGGAATGAAGCTCCTGGCTCCTGGCTTAGGCCTGGCCCAGCTCCAGCCATTGTGGCCATTTGAGGAATGGATGGAAGACCTTTCTCTCTGTCTCTCCCTCTCTCTGTCTGTAACTCTACCTCAAATAAATAAATAAAATATTTTTTAAAGAGAGAAATATGTCACTTAATTTCAAAATATTTGGGATTTTCCAAATAGCTTTCTGTTGTTAAATTTATAAATGATCAATCCAGCATACTGTTGAGCTCACTGGCTAGAAGTTATAGCTCAATCCCTGATTATCTTGGATTTTTCCCAGATCTTTCATCTGGCAATACAAATTTTACATTGGCTAGAGCCTCCAGTATAATGTTAAATTGTAGAGTTGATAATATGGATGTCTTAGATCTGACTTTAATGAAATGTAATGAATTGTAATGAAATAATGAAGTTGTTATAGGCGTCAAGACAATATCATTTAGCAAGTTAAGGAGAAGTTATCATGAGCAAAAATCAAACATTGGAGTGCATTTTCTAAATCTACTAATAGAAAAATATGATTTTATTCTCTTTCACTTTGCCAATGTGATGGCTTACATTGAAGATTTTCTGACATTGAATCATCTTCACATTCCTCAGATAAACTCCATTGTACGCTCCCTTTTTAAACACAAGGTTTTCTTTTTTTTTTTTTTAAGATTGATTTATTTGAAAATCAAAGCTACAGAGAGAGAGGGAGAGACAGAGAGAGATCTTTTATCCTCTGCTTAACTCCCCAGATGACCACAACAGCCAGGGCTGGGTCAGCTGTAAGCCAGGAGTCAGGAACTACATCCAGGTTTTCCATGCAGGTGGCAGGGGCCCAAACACTTGAGACTAAAATTATTCAGAGCACATACCAACAGGAAACGCATGAATTAATAAATGGTGTAAGACATAATCAGCTATAGGATAAACTGTATTTTGGTTCTCACCAAAATATATGCCCAAATAAATGTCAGATCATGAAATCACTATCAAAATACAATAATACCAAGAAAAATAAACTCAAAACTGTATTTAAGGGGCCGGCGCTGTGGTGCAGTAGGTTAATGCCCTGGCCTGAAGCGCCGGCATCCCATATGGGTGTTGGTTCCTGTCTCGGCTGCTCCTCTTTTGATCCAGCTCTCTGCTATGGCCTGGGATAGCAGAAGATGGCCCAAGTCCTTGGGCCCCTGCACTCACATGGAAGACCCAGAGGAAGCTCCTGGCTCCTGGCTTGGGATCGGCGCAGCTCCAGCTGTTGCGGCCAACTGGGGAGTGAACCATCAGATGGAAGACCTCTCTCTCTCTGCCTCTCCTCTCTCTGTGTGTAATTCTGACTTTCAAATAAATAAATAAATCTTAAAAAAAAAAAAAAAAGGCCCAGCATTGTGGCACAGAGGCTAAAGCCACCACCTGTGATGTCGGCCTCCCATTAGGGTGCCAGATCATGTCCGCTCCTTCACCTCTGATCAAGTTCCCTGCTAACAGCCTGGGAAAAGCAGTAAGTTTTGGGCATTTGCTACCCACTTGGGAGACCTGGAAGAAGCTCCTGGCTCTTGGCTGCTGTGGCCATTTGGGGAGTGAACCAGCGGATTGAAGATCTTTTTCTCTGTCTCTCCTTCTCTCTTTCTCTGTAACTCTCACAAATAAATAAATTCTTTAAAAAAAAAAAAAAAAGGCCTGTCTGTCTATATCTTGGTAAGAAATATTTTTACTCAGTCAAACATGATTTGTAATAGTAACTATTGTAATTGTAAGCATTTTTTATTTTTTAAGGAATTGATTAGCACATTAGACCCTCAGGATCACAGCAAATGTATGATTACTACAACACAATCCACAATCAACTCTCAGGTTAATGTGATGTTACTACAAAGAGAACAGATTCTATGTAGCTCACAGATAACAACTCTAAGAATACATTGGGGCCAGCACTCTGGCACAACGGGTTAAACTGCTGCCTGCAGCACTGGTATCCCATAAGGCGCTGGTTTGAGTCCCAGCTGTTCCACTTCAGATCCAGCTCACTGCAAACGCACCTGGGAAAGCAGCAGAGGATGGCCCAAAGGCTCAGGCCCCTGTACCCACGTGAGAGCCCCGGAAGAAGCTATTGGCTTCTGTTTTTGGCCTGGCCCAGCCCTGGCTGTTTTGGCCATTTGGGGAGTGAATCGGTGGATGGAAGATTTCTCTCTTCATGTCTGTCTTTTCTTCTCTCTATATAATTCACTTTTTAAAATAAATAAATATTTTTAAAAAGAATATAATGATTGTTCTCTTCTTCCCTCCATCCCTCTCCTTTTCTTTTGCTCATTCTTTTTTAATTTTTGAGATAACATTTTTAATTTACATTATAGTCAAAGGCTTAATACTCCACTAAATGCGGCCGGCGCCGTGGCTTAACAGGCTAATCCTCCGCCTTGCGGCGCCGGCACACCGGGTTCTAGTCCCGGTTGGGGCGCCGGATTCTATCCCGGTTGCCCCTCTTCCAGGCCAGCTCTCTGCTATGGCCCGGGAAGGCAGTGGAGGATGTCCCAAGTCCTTGGGCCCTGCACCCCATGGGAGACCAGGAGAAGCACCTGGCTCCTGGCTTCGGATCAGCGCAATGAGCCAGCCGCAGCGGCCATTGGAGGGTGAACCAGCGGCAAAAAGGAAGACCTTTCTCTCTGTCTCTCTCTCTCAGTATCCACTCTGCCTGTCAAAAAAAAAAAAAAAAAAAAAAAAAAAAACTCCACTAAATGAAGAGTTCTGCAAGTAAAAAGACCCTAGTGCAGTGAGAATATCAAAATGGATGCAACCAGAGGACAACATGCTGAGTGAAATAAGCTAGATACAGGGAAAAAAAAAAAAACACCATGTGTTTTCCCTTTTATTTGGAAGCTGAAATTAATGCAGTGCCGGCATCCCATATGGACACCAATTCAAGTCCCGGCTGCTCCTCTTCCAATCCAGCTCTTTGCTATGACCTGGGAAAGCAGTGGAAGATGGCCCAAGTCCTTGGGCCCCTGCACTCATGTGGGAGACCCAGAAGAAGCTCCAGGCTCCTTGTTTCAGATTGGCACAGCTCTGGCCATTGCAGCCACCTGGGGAGTGAATCAGTGGATGGAAGACCTCTCTCTCTCTCTCTCTCTCTGCTTCTCCTCTCTCTCTGTAACTCTGACTTTCAAATAAGTAAATAAATCTTTTAAAAAGTTCTCCAATTTAAAAATAATAATATATTACTATAGTTTTAATGATTTGTAATTATTTTAAAGTTTACTGTAAGTGAGTGAAATGGTCATATTTTCATTTGATTGTTGTTTATAGCCCTGCTTATATTCTCTCTGAATCACTGAAACATAATTTGAGATAAAAGGGAGCTTTGCTTATCTTTGCAAGGGCATTTACTACCTTCCATTACCATAAATGCATTTTAATAAGGGGAGGAAAAGCAAGTCCAGTCTGGTCCACCTACGTGATAACCAAGGTTGGAATCCAGTTCAAGCTGGGCCTGGGGAAAGCAACAGGTTCAGGGAACCAGGAAGTAACCTGGTTAGGCTCTATTCCCTTCAAAACTCTCCAAGGACAATGCTCTGACTGCTCAGAGCAGGCAGGATTATGGTCAATCCCAGGCCTCTGCCCAAGTGTAATCAGTGTTATCAGTCTATGTGTGACCTCCCAGAACCAGAGTGCATTCCCAGACACCTGTGTGTGTTGATGTACCCAGAAATACGGAGTTTTGCTTCACACAAGTGCTGCTACTTCTGCATCAGGTTGGTACCCCCCTCCCCCACCACAGTCTTGGAGATCTTTCCATGCGCGAGCCTGTAGGTCCATCTGAGCCCTCACTGCCAGCATCACAACTTAGTGGATCATTCCCTGCTGAATATGCATCTACATGGTGGCTGGGCTTTCACTATTAAATTGTAAGAGCAATCTTTCAAGACAAGATTAAGAGGCATTTGGTGACATTTATGGTTTTTCTACAATTCAGTCTCCATCTCTCCGTTTCTTCTTTTTTTTTAGATTTTATTTCCTTATTTGAGAGGCAGAATTATAGACAGAGAGAGGGAGAGACAGAGAGAAAGGTCTCCATCCACTGGCTCACTCCCCAAATGCCCGCAGTGGCTAGAAATGAGCTGATCTAAAACAAGGAGCCAGGAGTTTCTTTTGGGTCCCCCATATGGGTGCAGAGGCCCACTTGGGCCATCCTCTACTGCTTTTCCAGACTATAGCAGAGAGCTGGGTTGGAAGAGGGGCAGCTGGGACACAAACTGGCACCCATATGGGATGCCAATGCCACAGGCAGAGGCTTAGCCTACTATGCCACAAAACTAGCCCCTTTCCATCTGTTTCTAAGTCTTAGCTTCCAGGAAAGGACCCTTCCCCAAATAGCATACTCTAGTTTAACTAGCCTAACATGATTTACTGGCTCAAAACCTGTGTGTACATCAATCCCTCCACCCAAGAGGCCCAATTGTCTTCTTCCCACCTCTCTAACTGTGGCCTAATAGAAGGTCATCTTGTGTCCTCTCTGCTTGCTGAAGACTTCCTGATCTTCCCTGCTCTACCAGCCTGCAATTTTCTCATCTGCCTAAGAGCTATCATGCACTGTACTATTCATTCAACACGTCTACCCTCCCTTGCAGTATAGTACTTCACGAGATTAACAACCCTGATGTCTCTAACTCAACACTGAGTACTGACGTTGGAGTAATCCTCTTGCCTTTTAACCAGACCACTAACTCTATTTTCTTTCCTCTTGAGACATTGCCTCCCCCAAATCCAGACACATGATTCTTCTGCTTGTAAACCAAAGATGACGATGATGATGTCATCCTCGATGCTCTCTCATGACTGACATCATCAACTTTCTTCATATCAAATAGTCACAACAAGGGAAATGTCTTATTAAGTGACTCCTGTCTTAGATCCCAATCCCAGGAGAGTTCCCACCTCATTGCCTGTGACCTTGTCTTAGCAGCACAGGAGATTTCCTTACCCACATCACACTTGGCCATGGGTCAGAATGGTCTCCTTGGCAGCCCGCCCTCCTCTTCTGGAACCTCTGCCATCCCAGCCTCTGCAGCCACACTGCTGAAAGGATGAGTGTACCCAAGCCTCACACACTCTGAGCAGCCTCTGCACAGAAGTGCCTGCCAGTCTTC
Source organism: Lepus europaeus (assembly GCF_033115175.1). Taxonomy (NCBI): domain Eukaryota; kingdom Metazoa; phylum Chordata; class Mammalia; order Lagomorpha; family Leporidae; genus Lepus; species Lepus europaeus. The sequence continues at coordinate 86,193,431 of NC_084832.1, forward strand.
TGTTCATTGCCTGCAGCCCCCACTTATCAGGGGCCCCAACACAACTGGAAAAGAGACTTGGAAGTTTAGGTGCACAAACACCATCTGGAGAGACTAGGGTCTCAGCCACAGAGCTGCTGTGATGAACTTGGGACTTTAAGAAACGGAGACAGCAAGAAGCTAGAAAAGGCAGAAAGAGCCTTGAGACATTTGCTGCAAGAGAAAGACTTCCACAGAGGCTGGGATAGGGCCTCTCACCAAAAATATCTACCCCAACATGATCTGAGCACCTTCAATAGGTCACTGTGCCTAAAATTCTACCAGGGGCAAGGATGTTGAGCTTAGTGAATCTTCATTTTGAAAATCCCAGGCAGTCTGAGAAGTCAAAGGAGTTCTCTCTCCCCCTCCCTTCTGAGTTAATCCCAATAAGACACCTCTAAATGAGGTCAGTGAGAAAAGAGTATCCCTTTTTGGGAGAAGATGAAAAAGTAGTCTTGGACCATAGTGCCCACGTGAGGAGCTGCAGATAACAGGAGCAAGAACAGAGAGGTGGAAGTGGCCAGGACACACCCTTTCTGACTTTCTGACTTTCAGGAGGAGGAAGAGGTGGGTCCTTTTAGTCCTCTTTCATTTGCTCCCCCCCACCCCAATCCCGCTGCTGCTGGAGCACAGATTTCAGGTGGGCTTCAGAATTGAAAGCAAATGCCTTTGAGAAAGATGGCAGAGTTAATAATTATTCAATTAGCTGTGACTGTGGGAAACCTGTGACTGAATGGGGTATAGCCCAGTTTCTGGGCAATCACTGAATCTGGCATCAGAGGCTCAGAGCTCCCTGACTGCCTGGGGTGGATCATTGCAGAGGGTTCCCTGCTCAGACTGAAGACCGCACAGACCTTTGTGTGGTTCATGTGTCAGCCTGGGTTAGGGTTGTTTCCACTACAGGGAAACCCTGGGCATTGATCACCATAGGAAAGGAGGTGAGGTTGTGATTACACCAACAGTTGTGATCATACCCTCCCCCCAAAGACAATAGAGATCTACCACGCCCAACTTTGGTGTCACCCAGGAATCCTGCCCCACCTGTGAGCACTTATCACAGTTCCCTGTCCACACACAGCACACATCACTGTGTATTAACTAAAGAAGCAGACACTCCACTAAGCCACAGAGGAAATGTTCAAAGATAGAACCCAATAGCAGAGAAAATCAACAAGTGTTTCCACAATGACTAAAAATAAACCCAGAAATACAAGAAACAAGAGTAAGGAAGACAACATAATTATCCCAAAGAAACATAACAACACTTCAATATTAGAATGTGAAGACAAAAAGATAGATGAAATGCCTGGAAAGGAATTCAAAAGAATGATCAGGATTATTCAGAAGCAATGAGAAGCAAATTCATGAGTTAAAGAAATCTTTCTCCAATCCAGGTCTCTGCTTATAGCCTGGGAAAGCAGTGGAAGATGGCCCAAGTGCATGGGCCCCTGCACCAATGTGGGACACATGGAAGAAGCTCCTGGCTCCAGGCGTCCAGCTCCAGCTGTTGCAGCCATTTGAAGAGTGAACCGGAGCATGGAAGACCTTTCTCTCTGTAACTCTACCTCTCAAATAAATAAGTAAAATCTTAAAAACATGAATAATTAAATTTATCAACTAAAGAAAAATGAAAAGCCATAACAAAAGATTTGGTGAGTCAGAGAAGACATATCTTTGGAAATATCTCAGACAAAAAAAATAATAAATTAGAAAAATTGAAAAACAGCACTCACCTAGCCTTACAAATGAAGTTTAAAGTTGTGCAACACACAGAAGCACAAAATGATCACCATCATTATGAAAGAATGTGAAGGCGGGGGGGGGGGGGGGGGGGAGGGAGGTGGAGCCAAGATGGCGGATAGTGAGGACGTGCGCCGTAGTTTGGGAAAATAAGTTTCATAAAAGTGGAATTACTGTAGCCTCAGGAAAAGACTCAAGAAAAAAACTGCAGAGGAAACGCTTCCGGACCTAGTGGATGTGACACAGAGGACCTACAGCGAGCCCACCGCATGGAAACCTAACCGCGGGAGACAAGCCACAGACTCTCGCCAGCGCGGGAACGGGAGGGAGGTAAGACAAAGACAGCAGAAACCAGAGACATTAAGGGGGGAAAAGCAGAGGCCTCTCTGGTCACACAAGGAGCAAAACAAAGAACAGGAGCCGTTTTACATATGTAAAGCGCAGCCACAAACTCAGTAACTTCGGAATTTGGTGAATCTTGAGAACACATTGAGGGTTGCATAAACTCTTTAATGAAGGACATTAAAGATCTCTACGATGAAAACTACAAAACCTTAAAGAAAGAAATAGAAGAGGATACCAAAAAATGGAGAAATCTTCCATGCTCATGGATTGGAAGAATCGACATCATCAAAATGTCTATTCTCCCAAAAGCAATTTATACATTCAATGCAATACCAATCAAAATACCAAAGACCTTCTTCTCAGATCTGGAAAAAATGATGCTGAAATTCAGAAGACCTCGAATAGCCAAAGCAATCCTGTACAACAAAAACAAAGCCGGAGGCATCACAATACCAGATTTCAGGACATACTACAGGGCAGTTGTTATCAAAACAGCATGGTACTGGTACAGAAACAGAAGGATAGACCAATGGAACAGAATAGAAACACCAGAAATCAACCCAAACATCTACAGCCAACTTATATTTGACCAAAGATCCAAAACTAATCCCTGGAATAAGGACAGTCTATTCAATAAATGGTGCTGGGAAAATTGGATTTCCACGTGCAGAAGCTTGAAGCAAGACCCATACCTTTCACCTTACACAAAAATTCACTCAACATGGATTAAAGACTTAAATCTATGACCCGAAACCATCAAATTATTAGAGAGCATTGGAGAAACCCTACAAGATATAGGCACAGGCAAAGACTTCTTGGAAAAGACCCCAGGAGCACAGGCAGTCAAAACCAAAATTAACATTTGGGATTGCATCAAATTGAGAAGTTTCTGTACTTCAAAAGAAACAGTCAGGAAAGTGAAGAGGGAACCAACAGAATGGGAAAAAATATTTGCAAACTATACTACAGATAAAGGGTTGATAACCAGAATCTACAAAGAAATCAAGAAAATCCACAACAAAAGAACCAACAACCCACTTAAGAGATGGGCCAAGGACCTCAATAGACATTTTTCGAAAGAGGAAATCCAAATGGCCAACAGACACATGAAAAAATGTTCAAGATCACTAGCAATCAGAGAAATGCAAATCAAAACCACAATGAGGTTTCACCTCACCCCAGTCAGAATGGCTCACATTCAGAAATCTAACAACAACAGATGCTGGAGAGGATGTGGGGAAAAAGGGACACTAACCCACTGTTGGTGGGAATGCAAACTGGTTAAGCCACTATGGAAGTCAGTCTGGAGATTCCTCAGAAACCTGAACATAACCCTACCATACAACCCAGCCATCCCACTCCTTGGAATTTACCCAAAGGAAATTAATTTGGCTAATAAAAAAGCCATCTGCACATTAATGTTTATTGCAGCTCAATTCACAATAGCTAAGACCTGGAACCAACCCAAATGCCCATCAACAGTAGACTGGATAAAGAAATTATGGGACATGTACTCCATAGAATACTATACAGCAGTAAGAAACAATGAAACCCAGTCATTTGCAACAAGATGGAGCAATCTGGAAAACATCATGCTGAGTGAATTAAGCCAGTCCCAAAGAGACAAATATCATTTGTTTTCCCTGATCGGCGACAACTGAGCACCACAGGGGAAACCTGTGGAAGTGAAATGGACACTATAAGAAACTATGACCTGATCAGCTCTTGTCCTGGCTCTAGATGTACAATGTAATACTTTATCCTTTTTCGTATTTGTTGTTGTTGTTGTTGTTGTTGTTCTAATACTAGTGGTTGAACTCTGTAATTAACACACAATTATTCTTAGGTGTTTAAATTTTAACTGAAAAGTGATCCCTGTTAAATTTAAGAGTGGAAAAAGAGAGGGAGGAGATGTACAATTTGGGACATGCACAATCTGACTTGCCGCAAATGATGGAGTTAGAAATGTACCAGGGGATTCCAATACAGTCCCATCAAGGTGGCATGTACCAGTGCCATCTCACTGGTCCAAGTGATCAATTTCAGTTCACTACCAATGGCTCTGATAGGTCTAAGAATCAAAGGGATCACACAAACAAGACAAGTGTCTGCTAATACTAACTGATAGAATCAAAAAGAGAGAGAAAGATCCAACATGGGAAATGGGATACACAGCAGACTCATAGATTGGCAGGCGTCCTAAACAACACTCTGGCCTCAGAATCAGCCCTTAAGGCATTTGGATCTGGCGGAAGAGCCCATGAGAGTATTGTAGGCATGGAAAGCCAAGACACCATGGAAAAGAAAAAAAAAAAAAAGAAGACCTAAATGAAAGATCTCTGTGAGTGAGATCCCAGTGGAAAGAATGGGGCCATCAAAGAAGGAAGTACCTTTCTCTGAAGGGAGGAGAGAACTTCCACTTTGACTATGACCCTATCGGAATAAGATCAAAGTCAGCGAACTCTAAAGGCTTCCATAGCCCTGGCAACTCATGACTAGAGCCTAGGGAGATTACTGACGCCATGAACAGGAGTGTCAAATTGTAAGTCAGCAACAGGAGTCACTGTGTACTTACATCCCATGTGGGATCTGTCCTTAATGTGTTATCTAATGTGCAGTGATGCTATAACTAGTACTGAAACAGTATTTTTACACTTTGTGTTTCTGTGTGGGTACAAACTGATGAGATCTTTACTAATTATATACTGAATTGATCTTCTGTATATAAAGAGAATTGGAAATGAAAAAAAAAAACCTGGTGTTAAATTGGAAATGGCATAGAAAATTAATTAATTAAAAAAAATATATTATGTAGGATCTCTGTCTTCAATGTGCTGTACACTGTTATTTAATGCTATAACTAGTACTCCAACAGTATTTTTTTTTCACTATGTGTTGCTATATGGCGGCAAACTGTTGAAATCATTACCTAATATATACTAAACTGATCTTCTGTATATAAAGAGAATTGAAAATGAATCATGATGTGATTGGAAGGGGAGAGGGAGCGGGAAAGGGGAGGGTTGCGGGTGGGAGGGAAGTTTTGGGAGGGGGAAGCCATTGTAATCCATAAGCTGTACTTTGGAAATTTATATTCATTAAATAAAAGTTTAATTAAAAAAAAAGAAAGAATGTGAAGGCAGAAAATCTCTCAGGAAAAGTACAAAGGAAATTCAAAACAATCAATAGGAATATTTAGGGGGAAATGGTAGGACCAAGGCCATACTTATCAATAGTAACCTTGAATGTAAATGGTCTAAACTCTTCAATTAAGAGATATATGCTGGATGAATGGATTAAAAAACAAGACCCATCTATTTTCTGCCTGTAAGAAATATATCTCACCAACAAAGATATGTGCAGAATAAAAATGAAAGGGTGGAAAAAATATTCCATGCTAATGGAAAGAGGAAACAAGCAGGTATAGCTATCCTGATATCAGACAAAATAGACTTTAACACAAGAACTGTTAAAAGAGACAAAGAAAGGCATTATGTAATGATGAGGTGATTGATTCAACAGGAAGATGAGGCAATAATAAATGTATATGCACCCAATGCCAGAGTGCCTGGCTATTTGAAACAGATGTTATCTTACTAAAGTGATCAATTTAAGTTCATCACTGATCATAAAGATAGGATTAAGTGTCAAAGGGATAGCATAAATAAGACCAAGTGTCTGATAATAATTGACAGAATTAAAAAGGAGAGAACGATCCAACATGGGAGGCAAGACATACAGCAGACTCATAGAATGACAAATGCCTTAAACAGCACGCTGGCCTCAGAATCAGCCCTTATGGCATTCGGATCTGGCTAAAAAGCCCATGAGAGTTTCTCAGGCATGGAAAGCCAAGACACTGTGGCAAAGAATGACCTACATGAAAGATCTCTGTGTGTGAGATCCCAATGGAAAGAACAGGCCATCAAAGAAGAAGGTACCTTTCCATGAAGGGAGGAGAGAACTTTCACTTTGATTAGGGCCCTGTCTAAATAATGTTGGAGTCTGTGGACTCAAGAGGTTTCCACGGCAGCTCACTACAAGAGCCTTGGGTGATTACTGACGTCATAAATAAGAGTGTCAATTGTTGGCCAGCACAGCAGCTCACTTGGCTAATCCTCTGCCTGCAGCACCGGCACCCCGAGTTCTAGTCCTGGTTGGGGCGCCAGATTCTGTCCCAGTTTCTCCTCTTCCAGTCCAGCTTTTTGCTGTGGCCCAGGGAGGCAGTGGAGGATGGCCCAAGTGCTTGGGCCCTGCACCCGCATGGGAGACCAGGAGGAAACTCCTGGCTCCTGGCTTCGGATTGGCACAGCACGCCGGCCACAGCGGCCATTTGGGGAGTGAACGAACGGAAGGAAGACCTTTCTCTCTGTCTCTCTCTCTCTCTCACTGCCTAACTTTGCCTGTTAAAAATAAATAAATAAACAAATAAATAAATAAAAGACTGTCAATTGTTAAATCAACAACAGGAGTCACTCTGCACTTGCTCCCCATGTAGGACATCTATCCTTAATGTGTTGTACTATGATAATTAATGGTAAAATTAGTCTTCAATCAGTACTTTTATACTTTGTGTGTATGTATGAGTGCAAACTGTTGAAATATTTACTTAGTATAAAGTTGATCTTCTGTATATAAAGATAATTAAGAGTGAATCATAACAAAGAATGGGATGGGAGAGGGAGTAAGAGGTGGGATGGTTTGGGGGTGGGAGGGCATGTATGGGGGTAAGAAATGCTATAATCCAAAAGTTGTACTTATGAAATTTATATTTATTAAATAAAAGCTTTCTATAAAAAAAGAAAATTGTATTAAAAAAAACAAATGTTAATGGATCTAAAGGGATACATAGATTCCAAAACAATAATAATGGGGATCTTGATCAATGGTCAGATCAACTAGACAGAAAATCAACAAAAAAACAACAGAACTAATCTACATTATGGATCAAGTGGACCTAATTGATATCTACAGAACATTTCATCCCACAGTTGCAGAATATGCATTCTTTTCAAAATGGGACAGAACTTTCTCTAGGATAAAGTTAAATGCTAAGCCATAAAGCTAGTCTCATCAATTTTTTTTTTAAAAAATGAAATCATACCATGTATCTTTTCTGCCACATGGAATGAAGCTGGAAATTAACAACCTAAGAATGTCCAGAAAATATGAAAACACATAGAGGTAGAACAACATGCTCCTGAATGAACAATTTGTCATAGAAAAAAATCAAAAGGGAAATCAAAAACATTCCTGGAAAAGAATGAAGATGACAATATAACATATCAAAACTTATGGAATAGAGCAAAAGCAATGTTAACAGGGAAGTTTATAGCAATTAATGACTACATCAAGAAATTGGAAAGGCATCAAATAAATGAGCTCTCAGTGCAACAAACAACAAAGCAAATCCAAAATAATAGGAGTAAAGAAATAATTAAAATTAGTGAAGAAATAAAATTGAAACAAAAAATGCAAAAGAACAGTAAAATGAAGATCTGTATTTTTGAGAAAATAAATAAAACTGATACACCATTGGCCCAACTAACACCAAAAAAGAGAGAGCTAACTCAAGTCAATAAAATCAGAGATGAAAAAGGAGATATAACAATAGATACTACAGAAATAAAAAGAATCATCACAAATTACTACAAACAGCTATAAGTGAACAAATTAGAAAATCTAGAAGAAATGGATAGATTTATGGACACATGCAATCTATCAAAAAATCTACCAAAAATGAGGCATGAAGACACTGAAAACCTAAACAGACCAATAACCAAGACAGAAATTGATTGAATCAGAAATAAAGACCCTCCCAACAAAGAAAATCCCAGGACCAGATGGCTTCACAGCTGAATTATAGCAGAGAGGAACTAATTCCAACTCTTCTCAAACAATTTGAGACAATCCTCCCAAATTCCTCCTATAAGGCCAGCATCACCATAATTCAAAAACAAGAAAAAGATACAACAAAGAAAGAAAACTATAGACCAATATTTTTGATGAATATACATACAAAGGTACTCAACAAGATACTAGCTAAGTGAATCCAACAACACATAAGGAATATCATTCACCTGAACCAAGTGGGATTTATCCCTAGTATGCAGAGATAGTTTAACATATGCAAATCAATAAATGTCATACACCAACATAACAAATTTAAGAATAAAAAACATATTATTATCTCAATAGATGCAGATAAAGCATAAAATGCAACATTCTTTCATGATTAAAATTTAAAAAAAAAAACTTTAAGCAAATTGAGTATAGAAGGAATATTCCTCAAAACAATCAAGGCAATATCCAACAAATCCACAGCCAGCATCATACTGAATGTGGAAAAGTTGGAAGCATTTCCACTAAAATCAGAAACCAGACAAGGATGCTCACTTTCACCATTGCTATTCAATATGGTCCTGGAAGTTTTAGCCAAATCCATTGGACAAAAAAAAAAGAAAGAAATCAAAGGGATACACATTGGAAATAAGGAAGTCAAACTATCCTTGTTTGTAGATGTCATGATAATATATATTAGGGAACCAAGAGACTCCACCTAAATACTATTGTAACTCATGAGAGAGCTTTGTAAAATTGCAGGAATAAAATCAACACACAAAAATCAATAGCATTTGTATACATAGACAATGCCATGGCTGAAAAAGAACTTGTAAGATCAATCTCATTCACAATAACTACAAAAAACATAAATACTTTGGGATAAATTTAACCAAGGGGGTGAAAGATCTCTAAGATAAAAATTATAAAACATTAAAGAAAGAAATAGAAGAAGACAACAACAAAAATGGGGAAAATCCCATGTTTGTGGATTAGAAGAATTAATATCATCAAAATGTTCATACTATCGAAATCAATTTACAAATTCAGTGCTAGCCCAATCATAATACCAATGACATTCTTTTCAGACATAAAAATTGATTCTTATATTTATATGGAAACACAAGAGACCCCAAATACCTAAAACAATCTTAAACAACAAAAAAAAGCTGGAGACATCACAATACCAGACTTTAAGACATACTACAGAGCAATTATTATCAAAACAACCTGGTACTCGCATGGAAATAGACATGTAAACCAATGGAACATAATAGAATTCCCAGAAATCAATACATGCATCTATAACCAATTAATATTTGACAAAGGATATAAATCAGTCCCTGGAGAAAGAAGAGTGTCTTCAAAAAATGGTGCTGCGAAAATCGGTTCTCCACATGCTGAAGTATGAAACATGACCTCTACCTTACACCTTATAAAAAATCAACTCATAATAGATCAAAGATCTAAATCTATGACCTGATACCATCAAATTACTAGAGGAGAACATTGAGGAAACTCTGCAAGACATTGGTATGGGCAAAGACTTCTTGGAAAAGACCCCAGAAGCGCAAGTGATCAAAACCAAAATTGACAAATGCAATTACATCAAACTGAGAAGCTTCTGCACTGCAAAAGAAACATTCAGCAAAGTGAAGAGGCACCAGACAGAATGGGATATTTGTAAACTATGCAACTGATGAAGGATTAATATCCAGAATCTATAAAGTGCTCAAGAAACTCAACAACAAAACAAATAATACAGTTAAGAAATGGACAAAAGACTTGAACAAACACATGAAACATGACACGTGAAAAAATGCTCAGGATCACTAGCCATCAGGGAAATGCAAATAAAACCATAATGAGATTTTACCTCACCTCAGTTAGAATGGCTTTCATACAGAAATATACAGAAATCAAAAACTAACAAATGTTGGCAAGAATGTGGGGAAAAAGGTTCCCTAATCCACTGATAGTGGGAATACAAACTAGTACAGCCATTGTTGAAGACAGTATGGAGATGTTTCAGAAATCCAAAATAGATCTACCATATGACCCAGCCATGCTACTCCAGGAATTTACCCAAGGGAAATGAAATCAGCATATGAAAGAGTTATCTGTACCCCCATGTTTATTGCAGCTCAATTCACAATATCTAAGGTATGGAATCGACCAAGATACCCATCAACCAATGACTGGTTAAAAAAATGTGGTATATATACACTATTGAATATTATTCAGTTATAAAAAAGAATGAAATTCTGTTGTTTGCAAAAAAAAATGTATTCAGCTAGATACCATTATACTTAGTGAAATAAGCCAGTCCTAAAAAGACAAATATAAAAAGTTTTATCTGATCTATGGTAACTAACAGAGCACAAAAAATGTAATGCATAATTATGTTTTGCAATCTTCAAAAAATTATTCCTGTGAATAAACTGGTGAGAATGAATGGCGTAAAGTCTAGATAAATTTAACTTTTATAACCACACAGGAAATATTTAGATGTTACAATGTCATTGGTTCTATTTCATTGAAAGATATTATGAATGACTAATTGACAAAAAAACAGTATATGGGTGAAATGGTCAATTATACATTCAATTATTGTTTATAGTTTTCTACATTCAGACTAAATGAGGAACATTTTGCTCTTTAATTGTTAAATTTCGTATTCAGTGAAGTATTAAACTTTTATACTATAATGCAAATTTAAAATATATTATCTCAAAAAAAAAAAGAAAGAAAGAAAGGTAAATAGAAGGAGGATGGGAGGGAAAAGGGGAATATCATTATGTCCTTAGACTTGTATCTACAAATCATATTGAATTCTAAAAATTAATTAAAATTAAAATAAAAATGAAAAAGACTTTTAAAAACTGTCATTATAACTAGAAAAGAAGTTGCTTTACAAATCCAGAGTGCCCCCAGAATGTCATTGCATTAGAGATAAATCTAATCAGCATCTTCTGGCAGCAGATTCTGTACAAAAGCAGGCACTGATGGACTGATCTAGGCACAAGTTCCCAGGCACAGGTCCACGGTGGTCCCAAGCATGCAGATAGGTGGCCCTTAGAACATACACAATAAATAAACACTCCACACGTCAAGGAAACACCAATGCAAAAGTAAGCTTAGGGGATTGAGAATGAAGAACAAAAAGACTTCAAAAAGTTTGTGGAGAGTTCACACTACGAAAAAATTATGCCTGGGGACGAATGTTGTAGCAGGTAAAGCCAACGCACACAACACCGGCATCCCATGTGGTCACTGGTTCAAGTCCCAGCTGATATACTTCTGCTCCAGCTCCCTGCTAATGGCTTGGGAAAAGCTGTGGAAGATGGCCCAAGTACTTAGGCCTCTATACCCACATGGGACACCCTAAAGCTCCTGGTTCCTATTTTTTTGGCCTGTCCCAACGCTAGCCATGTGGCTCTCTGGGGAGTGAATCAGTGTACGGAAGATTCTCTCTCTCTCTCTCTCTCTCTCTCTCTCTCTCTCTCTCTCACTGACTTTCCCATAAACAAATAAATCTTTAAAAAAACTATGCATGGGGTCGGCGCCGTGGCTCAATAGGCTAATCCTCCACCTGTGGTGCCGGCACACCAGGTTCTAGTCCTGGTCAGGGCGCCGGATTCTGTCCCGGTTGCCATTCTTCCAGACCAGCTCTCTGCTGTGGCCAAGGAGTGCAGTGGAGGATGGCCCAAGTGCTTGGGCCCTGCACCCCATGGGAGACCAGGAGAAGCACCTGGCTCCTGCCATCGATCAGCGCGGTGCACTGGCCACAGCGCGCGGGCCACGGCGGCCGTTGGAGCATGAACAAATGGCAAAGGAAGACCTTTCTCTCTGTCTCTCTCTCTCACTGTCCACTTTGCCTGTCCAAAAAAAAACTATACATGGATTTCAAAAATAATTTTGCACCAAAATAAACTTATCTTTTAGTTCCAATTTTCCTATGCACTTTTTGATCTACTTTCATAGAAGAATGAAAATTCTTCACTGCTCGAAAAAAATAGAACCAAATATATATTAAAGAAACAGTGAAAAGACAAGACCAAGAAAATGAAATGAAATCCAAAGAGCCAAGAAAAAGTCCAGAGATTTTCTAACTTCCCCATGGCCATTGTCCAGGCAGGCTGGATGGAGCCTGATTCTCCACCTGCTAGAGCAAATGAGTTTTCCAACTTTCACTCACTTTCCTCTCATTGTGCTAACTATGCTAACTATGCTGGAGCTGCCTTTTCAAACCAGTGGAACAGCTTGCTGAAGCCAGAGTGATGCACGCCCAGATGACTGGACACTGAAGTGGACCACAAACATCACTCCCATGGCTGCACCTTCTGCCACCAGACAGAGGTAAGAGGTATCTGCCAGGGGGGAACTCACAGCTGGAAAGACAGCTGTGGCCAGGTGGGACCCCAGCAACCATGCCATTGGGCAAGGTAGGGGCTGAAAATGGCCGGTCTGAACCCTTGCCACCATTCACCAGCTAGCTTCCCACCACAGGGCTCTGCTAGTGTCCAAGTCAACAGCTGGACCAGAGAGGACTTTAGAAAGCATCAAGCATCCAACCCCTCTGCCTCTGCACATCTCCTAAGAGAGCTTCTGTGAGCTGTGGAAGTCAGCCCCACCTGGATACTTAAAGCACCTGCATGGGCAGAGCTGAGCCATCTGAGTGTTGCCTTACAAACCAGCTTCAGGGCAGGGCCCTGCTGACAGTCACGTGCCAGCCAGACCACAAGCATTTGTGAGTGTGCAGCAGATGGCTCCTGACCTCTCTCCACTCTCGGTGAGCCTCTGAGCACTTTGTTGTTGACACTGCACTGTCACCTTACATGACATAAACTGACCAGGACCAGCCTTCAACAAATCCATGAGATAATTAACATTTATCTTGCCCTTCCCCCATGTCCACGGCCCCCTCATCCAACCTTTTATTCCCACCATGGCCCCCACTTCAATGGTCCCTCTAAAGGGACCAGCAGATGAAGGTTGAAGATCCTTTATGTTTTACTTCATTTTATTTAAGAATTATTTATTATGTATTTGAAAGATGGGATTAGAGAGAGGCCCCAGATGGCCCTTACAGCTAGGGCTGAGCCAGGCTGAAGCCAGGAGCCAGGAGCTTCATCTGGGTCTCTCATATGGGTGCTAGTAGGGCGCTTGAGCCATCTGCTGCTGCTTTCCCACCACATTAATAGGGAACTGGGTTGGAAGTAAAGTTCACCTGATACTTAAATTCTTAACCCACTGCACCAGAATGCTGCCCCAGTCTTGTATTTTCTTTTTATTTTTCAGGTAGAGTAGACAATGAGAGAGAGAGAGAGAGAGAGAGAGAGAGAGAGAGAGAGAGAGAGAGAGAGAAAGGTCTTCCTTCTGTTGGTTCACACCCCCAAATGGCCGCCACGGCCAGCACACCGCACTGATCCAAAGCCAGGAGCCAGGTGCTTCTCCTGGTCTCCCATGCGGATGCAGGGGCCCAAGCACTTGGGCCATCCTCCACTGCCCTCTCGGGCCACGGCAGAGAGCTGAACTGGAAGAGGAGCAGCTGGGACTAGAACCCGGCACCCGTATGGGATGTCGGCACAGCAGGCAGAGGATTAACCATGTGAGCCATGGCGCCGGCCCAGGCTTGTATGTTTTTTAAAAAATATAATGTAGGATCTCTGTCATTAATGTGCTGTACACTGTTATTTAATGCTGTAACTAGTACTCCAACAGTATTTTTTCACTTTGTGTTGCTATGTGAGGGCAAACTGTTGAAATCTTTACTTTATATATACTAAACTGATTTTCTGTATATAAAGAGAATTGAAAATGAATCTTGATGTGAATGGAAGGGGAGAGCGAGCGGGAAAGGGGAGGGTTGTGGGTAGGAGGGAAGTTATGAGGGGCGGGAGCCACTGTAATCCATAAGCTGTACTTTGAAAATTTATATTCATTAAATAAAAGATAAAAAAAAAATTAGGAAACCTTCCAAGTTCACATGTGGAAACCATAATGATAGGTAGGATATCTGTTGTTGTTGTTGTTGTTGTTGTTGTTGTTGTTGTTTTTCAGATATTGGAGAGACATGGGGAGCTGCTGGCTCCTTCCCAAACCACACCATGTAGGCACTAGCAACTTGGTAAATGTTTTTTTGAGTATGACTCTTCATACTCAATGACATAAATCTCCAAAGCTGACATCGCTTCCTGACTCCACAACTCCTTGCTAGCCTAGCTGTGGAATTTCCCTAGGGAGCAGGGACCCTAGCAGTGCAGACTGCTAACACTTCCCCCCTTCCAGCTCTGTCAGGTCCATATGTCACACCGGCCATGGATGCTCCAGGCAAAGGGCCCTAAAGGCACCATGAAGTTACCGAACTCAAGAAAACCCAAGCACCCTGGGGGGAAAAGGAAACAATGAAGCTGGTTTTCTACAGATACCGTGAGAAAAAGCAAATCCCATGAGAAAATCAAGATGGCATGAGAAATGAGGATGGCAGCTTCGTCCCTTCTACCTCTAAGGTCTGAGAAGTTATGCAGTGCCCCACCAGCACACACAGCCTGTTAAGCAATCATGGTTATTTAAGAAATTAAATGGGGCCGGTGTTGTGGCATAGTGAGTACAGCCACCAACTGTGATGCTGGCATCACATATAGGTGCTGGTTCGTGTCCCAGCTGTTCCACTTCTGACCCAGCATCCCAGCTAATGGCCTGGGAATTGCAGTGGAGGATGGTCCAAGTGCTTGGGCCCCTGCACCCATGTGGGAAACTGGCTTCAGCCTGGCTCAACCATCTGAGAAAACAAATCAGCAGATGGAAGAATCTCTCTCTCCCACCCTCCTCCCCTCCCTCCTTCTCCCTCTCCCTCTCTTTCTCTTTCCTCTACAATTCCTCTTTTCAAATAAATAAACATGATTTTTAAAGATTTATTTATTTGATCCAGTTACAGACAGAAGGAGAGGCAGAAAGAGGAAGAGGTCTTCCATCTGCTGGTTCACTCCCAAGATGGCCACAACGACTGGAGCTGCACTGAACCGAAGCCAGGAGCCAGGAGTTTATTGCAGGTCTCCCACGTGGGTGCAGGGGCCCAAGGACTTGTGTCATCTTCTACTGCTTTCCCAGGCCATAGCAGAGAGCTGGATTGAAAGTGGAGCAGCCGGGACTTGAACCGGCTCCCATATGGGATGCTGGCAACTATAGGTGGTGGCTTTACCCACTACGCCATAGTGCTGGCCCAGATAATTTTTTTTAAAAAAGAAATTTAAAAATTTTTTTCTTGGGTCAATCTTTGGTGTAGCAGGTTAAGCCACCACTTATGACAGGTGGCATCCCATATCCAGGTGCCAGTTCAAGTCCCAGCTGCTCAACTTCCAATCCAGCTTCCTGCTAATGTGCACCTGGCAGACCAAGGCCCAAGTGTTTGGACCCCTGCCACCTGCAAAGGAGGGCTTCAGCAGGCCCAGCCTGGCTGTTGCAAACATTTGGAGAGTGAAATGGTGAATGGAAGTTCAGTCTTTCCCCCTCTCTTTGTCACTCTGCCTTTCAAATAAATGTTTTTAAAAAAAAATGATTTCTTTAAGCTGACATTGTGGTACAGCCAGTGAGACCAATGCCTGCAATGCAGGCATCACATATAGGTACTGGTTCAAATCCAGATTGCTTCTCATTCAATCCAGCTCCCTGCTAATGAACCTGGGGAAGCAAGAGAAGATGGCCCAAGTACCTGGGTCCATGCACCCATGTGGGAAACCTGGATGGAGTTTCTAGTTCCTGGCTTCAGCCTGGCCCAGCCTTGATCATCATGACCATTAGGGGGGTGAACCAGCAGATGGAAGATTTCTGTCTCTCCCGTTCTCTCTGTAATCCTGCCTTTCAAATAAATAAGGTAAATCTTTAAAAAAAAAAATACAGATACCATTTGGAAAACCCACAATCCATATCAGAGTGTTTAGGTTTGAGTCTCAGCTCCACCTCTGATTCCAGTTTTCTGCTAGTGTACACGCTGGAAGACAGCAAGCAATGACTCAGGTAACTGGGTCCCTGCCACACACACGGAAGTTCCAGACTGGGTTCCTGGCTCCCAGCTTCAGCCTGGCCCAGTCCCAACTATCGCAGGCATTTTGGGGAGTGAACCAGTGGTTGGGAGATTCATTCTCTCTTTCTCTCTCTCTCTCTATCTATCTCTCTTTCTCTCTCCCTCTCATTCCATCCCTCACTCTCCCCCTCTCTATTTCTTTCTCTCTAATTTCAAATAAATAAACAAATTTTTTTTTTAATTTAAAACAGCTTCCTTAGCCTGAGAAAGGGCTTTAACCAAAAAACACCAAACTTAAGTGTGAACCATTAAAAGTATTCCACTTCAAGTCAGGGGCTAAGAACTAACCCAGTACAGTAAGCAAAAGGAGCACAAGACATTAGGATTGGAAATGATGGAGAAATTCATTACGTGCAAATGTTAGGTGTACACATCACATAAATGGAAGTCTCTATCTGCTCTATCACCTGCCTCTGACCTCAACCAGCTTAAGCCTCAAAAGCAGCAGGCTGTCATTCCGCTTCTTCTTAACAGTTCCTGTGTTTCCCAAGCCAGATCCTTCTACTGCTTTCACTCCTCCTTCCTCCCAATGGGATCATCCATCCATTTCTGCACTGGCTGATGAAAAGGAGAAGAAGAATTCAGCAGGACTGACCACAGCTTCCAGGAAGGATGTGCTGGCTCAGCAGCTTGGAGGCAGGAAGTAAAGGCAAGTTTGTGTTACTCACAGCCAAGGCCTAACTTCCCAATGCATAGTCCCAGCAGGCCAGCAGCACAATGATGCCAATCGGTCCCATGCCCCATACAGGCCTCCCCCCAACACCCGGATGCCTACAATCCTATAGTGAGGGCTTCGTCTCTTCCTCACCAAGCCCATTAGCACCTTCAACCCTCCTGGAGGATGGAAAATCTGGGGATAGATGGGTCTCCCCCTGATACCTTGAGTGCTCTAGAGTATCGAGATCCACCCCCAGGGAAAGTTGGGGTGGCCCTGATGTCCTAATACTGACTTTCTACCAACTGGCAAATGGACTTTAAAATGGAAACTAAACTTAGTTATAAAAAAATAAAGTTCTGTTTCTCTCACATATCAACTTTAGGTCTCTCTCAAACCTGCTATGTGAACATTATTGGCACCTAGTAAATGTTCCAGGATCAGTATCCTTAGCCTAAGTTGCACATACCCAAGTGTGGACAGTTTCCCTAAGTGATGATCTGCAGCAAACTGAGATGCTGGTGACTTCTGGAAACAAGGAGAGAAGGAGTGGATAGAAACTCATGTTTACTTTCCTCAGTACTATAATACTTTTGCCATTATAGAAGGAAGAGAAGGAAATGTTGAGTGCAGCTGGCATGTTTTATACCTGTGACCTTGATGATGTAATTTTCCAACCTATTTTAGAATCCATATTTGCACAGATTTTATGGGGATACAAATGAAAATTCTATTTTAAGGATATGATGATCTCATAAGGAAAATACAAAGTTTAATTCTAAGTAAATATATCTGAGGCACATTCTCTCCCTCCATACACCCAGGAGTTTTAGCTAGTCTGGGAGGAGCCCTGCCTCTGACCTGGGATGATGAGTTCATACCTTATTGCTTATAAATTTGTTTCTTCTGGAAAGAATGCTCTAATTTATCTCACTGTCTCCAGTTGATTGACTGAGCTCTGTGCAGTTTTCCAAGAAAAAAATGTCCCATCTTAGCCATGGGACAGCTCTTCTCCACTGCCTCCCCTGTCTTGTCTTGCTGTCCTCAATCCCGTCTCACCCCTGCAAGGCTATGAGATGGAAGACAGTTCGCACAGCTGTAGTCCCCAGTTAGCTTAAAAATCCTTTCTGCTTCCTGTTCTTGAGCACTGCCCACCAGCCCTGGGCATGGGTCCCTTCCAGCTGCTCTCCCTTGAAACCAACACTTCCCCAGTGAGCTGCTGCAAAATGGACTCATCTCCAGAGAAGCTGTCCGAGAGCCTGTGCTGTCCTTGGAGTGTGCAGAAGGAAGAGGGCTGGAAGAACGGTTCTTTCATGTCAAAGAGGGCTTCTTGCTTCCCAGCAGCAGCTCTCATAAAAATTTTGTGGAACATCATAGAGAACACTCTATAAATCCTCCCTTCCCCTTTGCCCCAGGAAAATGAAGCCCAAGCTATGCAACAGGTACAACCCCCAAGTTACAGGCCTGTGTCTGGCCTGCTGTTGTCACTCCCTTGCTCTGGGACACTCTAAAATCCACTTAGATCCCACTTAGTTTCCATCTCTCCATCAATAAAGCACTTGTAGCAACTCCAACCATCACAGTCCAGCTAGAGAGAAGGAGGCCACAGGAGATGTGCAGTGAGGATGGAGTGCCAGGAAGTGGTTTGCACAGTTGAGAGCACTGGTAAGATGGACTTCAGGCCATGAAGAAGGGCAGCTGGAACTTGGCTGCTGTCACAGGCAGAACTTCTTCTGCAGGGAAGTTCCCTCTGTTCCAATGGGGCCTTCCCGGGTCAGCCAGGACGGTCTCTCCTTCTCATCTGGACTTTCTGTCCCATCTTCTGAAGACCACACAGGGTGCTTGACTGAACACCTGGGGACTGAAGCTCAACCAGGCAGAAGCGTCCAGCTGAGCCTCCCAGCTGTGTGTGTCCTGCCTGCTTCGCATCCTTTAGGAGGTTTTACACTTGCTCTCTTTTAGAAACAAGCAATCAGATGAAAAGGAACTGAATAAATATCGAGTTCTAAATTACTAGCCTCACCCAAATGCTCTCATATTAGTCAGTGTGCATACAAGACAATTTCCCCTGTGGTCATCAGCGTGCACAGAACTTACTTTCTTCTATATTCAGCTAACTCCATGACCTTTAGGCATGTCGTTGTCTGCTATTTTCTTCATAGCTGCCACTTTTCCCAATTAATGAATAGCACTTGTTCATGTTGATTGATACATTTTTAGGTCATAGTCCTTTTTCTTCTCCATTTAAAAAGTTCCGAATGTTTTCAATTTAAAAAACACTACTATTGGGGCTGGCATTGCGGTGCAGCTGGTTAAGCCACTGCCTGCATTATCAACATCCCTCTGAGCACTGGTTCAAGTCCTTGCTGCTCCACTTCCCATCCAGCTCCCTGCTAATGGATGATGACACAGGGGCCAGCTTGTTCCTCCTGGGCTTCTCAGGATATTGGTCAACATGGGTCATCCTTTTATTTCATTCTTTTTATTGCTGAATAGTATTCCATTGTGCCTAGATATGATATTTCCTTTGTCCATCATCTGTTAACAGATACCTAGGTTGATTCTATGTCTTGGCTGTTGTGAATAGAGCTGCAGTGGACATGGGAGTGCTGATATTTTCAACATACTGATTTCATTTCCTTTGAATACATATTCCCAGGAATAATATTGCTGGACCATATGGGAGGTCTAGTTTAATTTTTTGAGGACCTTCTATACTGGTTTCTGTACTGATTTCACTAGTTTACATGAATAGATTAATAGTAAAGCATCACTCCAAGGAGAAAGAGAAGGTCAAAGAATAAACCATCGCTGAATGTGTCTGTCCTATGACCACACTGCAAGACTAAGCTTCCATGGCACACATTTGGGGAGCTGTCAAGTAGAATTCTCTAAAAAAATCACCTGTCTATGTTTCCCATTCTTGTACAGTAATAATCAGACGTGTTTAATCTGATGCAGGTGACTAAGACTGAGAGGCTGAGAAACCAAAGGTGTTTAGGCTGCTGTTTGGATCTTTCCAGTGACTCTGCAAGCTGAGATTTAATGTCTACACTGATGAGATCCACCAGGATGTTGGTGGATGCCCTATTTCCTTTTATTTTGTAGAGACGGTTTACAGGCTGCATTGGAAACAGTTTACAAGCATTCTGAAATTCAGCAGAAGTCTCTTGACCTCCTCAAGTTCCTAATTCACTTCATCACACCCTCTCAATTAAGTCAGTGCTGCTCTCACAAGAACTGCTCATTCACTCTCTGCCCCAGCTACCCACAGAAACTGATCTGGGCCCACTCACTTCAGAACAAACTGCAGGAAATCTGCTCTATGAAATATGGAGCACCCCTTATTAACAGGGGGCTGCCCCAATAGCTCTTTCACATTAACCCCATTTTAAAAACAAACAGATCTTACAGGTCTCCTTTAGGTTCCAGACTTCACTGAAAACAGTCTCTGACATCTGACTTCTTGTCTGTGCCCTGGAAATCCTTTATGCGGTTTGCAGGGCTGAGGAGGTTAAGAGGGTTGTAAGAGGGCTCTTCAAAAAGTCCATGGAAAATGAGCATTATGAGAACACTATGCATGGTGTCCAAAATCTGTTGTACAAAAGTAATCTTACATTTTTAACTCAGTTTTCCCGCAAGCTAGAGCTTGAAGGCAGCCTAGGGCAGAATCCTCTTCTTGTTGGGGGACTTCAGTCTTTGTTTTTGAGGCCTTCCAGTAACTGCACAAGGCCTACCCTCATTGAGAGGGTACATCTGCCTTACTCAGTCCAAAGATTGAACTGGTAGTAAGATCTAGAAATAACTTCACAGTGACATGTAGACCGATTGTTGGGCCAAGGATCCAGTACTACAGGCTAATCAACTGAGACATAAAATTACCCACCCGAGGTTGACTCAGAATCTCCTCAGAGCCAACGGCTGCACTGGAAGTAAGGTGCAGTGGCTGAGGAACTTCCACCCCCGCAGTGTGACTTTTGTCACTTGCTGAAGCAGAGCGGATCTGTGTTTCTGATGGAGAACCTAGTTCCCAACCACCATCAGGCCCAGTCCCTTGGGAAGGAGGAGAACCCAGCCCCAGGTCTGGCTCTCCCAGTGTAAAGCCAACCCACGCGAGTCTTTCCAGCCGTGGAGGGAGGTGAAAGCAGTGAGACACCTCTAAGTCCCCACCTAAGCGCAGAGAAACTCACTTGCACAGGCATGTCATGAGAAGAGGGGCCTGGTGTTGGAGCTCTGAGTGGCCAGCAGGGCTCTCAGTCCCTCCCTCTCCACAGGAGCAACAGCATCCATGGCAGCCCAGTCAGTACCCACACTCCCTGATGACAGCATCAAACCACACAACCCACAACGTAGTGGTGGTGACAAGCCCAGGATTCACAGAACTGCACTGGACAATCTGCCAAGGAGACCACAGGGGCCTGACTGACAACATGGATATACGCTGGGTACCCTGAAGGCCTTGTCCCCTCTGCTAACTCAGAGCCTCAACACCTATGAAGCCTCCAGCAGTCCTGGACCCCAGGAGAAGTCCAATGTCCTCCTCTCTGCTCCAGCGATGCTCACACTCCCCCATAGCTAACACGCTCCACATCGGCCAGCTGCCAGGGTCTGCCACAGCTTTCTGTTAGCTCATGCTGAACAACTGAGTGTTTTACCAAGCACCACCACTGCTGGTGCCCAAAGGCTACAGGTGCCAAAACCTCAGGTCCACTGCGGTTTGTGGAATAGACATCTAAGCCTTCATTGTCACATCCTCAGGCCAGAGCTGGGCAGAGAGATGATGGGCAAGATGATTGGCAAGGTCCTTCCAGTGCCTAAGGTGTGCTACAGCAGCAACCCTTGCACACCTGGTGCCTCCTCTGCAAAAACGCACTTCCTCCAACCACCTTCCTTTTGGTCAGGCCCATGGTTCTCCAGCCATGCACAGGCAGCTGTGCTAGTGCTGGGCACACTTCAGGCCCAAGCCGGAGGCTCTGAGCGCTGGCAGTTGCTCTCCTCTGCCCTTGTATGGAACACAGGCACCGGGGACATTTGAGAAGGCAGGAATGTTGGAACTATAATTACTGGGAGTCATCTTGTTCACTATACTACTGCTGCAGAATGGATCCACGTATGTAGGAAACATGATGTCAGCCACACACACAAGCTGCACCTGCCTGCCGGTGGTGGTTGTGGAGAAGTGTACCTCGCCTCACCCACCTCTCACATTCCCTTTTCCTGGGAATAAGAGAGATCCTTTGGCAGGGGGTGGCCATAACACCTTTGCCTCCTAGTCCACAGATAGGAGCTCCAAGAATCAAATCATTCCCCGTTTTCATTCAATGCAATAAAACTACCACGGAAGTATGCTTACAAGTCAAGGTAAAGTAAGAATGCTCAAGCCGGCCAGTGTTAGATTCAGGCAGATCTTAAAGTGTCCAGGGCCCTTGCCCTTGGAACACACCCCTGGGAATCAGAGCACTGATCTATGGCATCTGAACATTCTTCATGGCAGGCTGGAAACTACCCATGAGGTCCATGGTTCATAAGAATCAAGTGAGGCACTTTAGAAAAATGAATCTCCAGGACTTATCCCAGAATTATTAAGGTATAGAGCCTAGAAATCTATATTTTAACATTCCCCAGAAGACTGTGTGAACACGTGGGTTTGGAAAGCATTGATCAACTGAGCTCTGACATGTCTGAGGCCACAGAAAGGTGAAGTCTCTGTTCTCCAGCAAACTCAGTGAGCAGACGCAAAAACCAGGACCAGAACTCAGGTCTATGAGATGTGCAATTCAGCATTATTTATGCAGAGAGTACCAAATCTCTCTCAAGCTGGGGAGAAATACATTTAGTTTACACACACACACACACACACACACAAAACAACCAAGATTTTCTTTCTTTTTTTTTAATTTTTCTTTTAATTTTCTTTTCTTCTTTTTTTAAGATGTATTTATTTATTTGAAAGGCAGGGTTACAGAGAGGCATAGAGAGAGAGAGGTCTTCTATCCACTGGTTCACCCCTCAAATGGCCATAACGGCCAGAGCTGGGCCAATCAGAATCCAGGAGCCAGGAGCTTCTTCCAGGTGTCCCATGTGAGTGTAGCGGCCCAAGCACTTGGGCCATCCTCTGCTGCTTTCCCAACACAGGGCTGGATGAGAAGTGGAGCAGCCAGGACTTGAACCTGCATCCATATGGGATGCTAGCACTACAGGCAGCAGCTTTACTCACTACAGCACAGCAACTGGGGAAGGTGGAGAGAAGGGAAAAGCTCCAGCTTCAAATGGAACATTTTCAATCGTGTGGAAGGAAGACTTTCTTCTTTATTTCTCTTTTTTTTTTTAAAGATGTACTTGCTTATTTGAAAGACAGAGTTCCAGTAAGAGAGGGAGAGACACAGAGAGATTTTACATTCAGTGATTCACTCCCCAAATGGCAGTAACAACCAGGTTGGACCAGGACCAAGCCAAGAGCCAGTAGTTCCACCAAGTTTTCCC
This sequence comes from Lepus europaeus, assembly GCF_033115175.1. Taxonomy (NCBI): domain Eukaryota; kingdom Metazoa; phylum Chordata; class Mammalia; order Lagomorpha; family Leporidae; genus Lepus; species Lepus europaeus. Next base: position 86,216,599 of record NC_084832.1, read on the forward strand.
ATGTGGATGTCAGGGGCCCAAGCACTCTTCTGCTTTCCCAGGCCATTGGTAGGGAGCTGAATTGGAAGTGGAGCAGCCGGCTCTTGAACCGGTGGCAAATGAGATGCTGGCATCACAGGCAGTGGCTTAACCCGCTACACCACAACACCAGGCCCAAGCAGACTTTCTTGATTGTGAAATTGATGAGGAAGAATTATGGGCTCTCCTTTTAAATGGAATGTTAAAAGCATTCTTTCATTTCCCTCAGGAGAATTGAGACATGGAGAGGCTCACACTACCTGCCATCCACTGTGGCTGTGCCTCTGAAAAAAACAAAACAAAAAAAAAGCCTAAGGTGGGTGTGGAGGAGTGTGTGGACAGCCCCTCTGGGGAAGCGAACGCAATGAAGTGGTCAGAGGCAGGTCCGGCCCAGACTGTGTGCATTAAGCCCTCGGGAGAAGACAGAGAGGGCGCCGTTGCTCAGAGAACACTCGTGGAGGAAGCAAGTCGGGGCTGGATGTGATTTCCCGATTCCATATCCCTGGAGAAGCCACCACAATTTGTTTTTCCTTGTAGATCTTCCAATTCACTTGCTCTGATGATTCTTGGTATTTTTGTCGTTCTTGCTTTGACTATTTTGTTGTTTGGTTTGTTTGCTTTCGCCAAGGTGTCCTTTGCTTAGTCAGAACTGAAGCTTTCAAAGCCTGTGGGTGTTCTATAAATTCCTGGTGCCTGACCAATACCAGGTAGATGGCTGATGAGCTCACCCTGTTTCCTGACCCCGCCCTCCCCCACATCCTGAATGTCCTTGTAGAATGTGCTCCCTCTGCTGGTGACCTTCAAAACCTGGAAATCGGTTTTGAGGCAGCCTTGAATCCCCACGGCTCTCTTCCCAGACTCAAGAACCTGACCTTGCACAACAGTAAGAAGTTTCTGGCTAAAGTGATATTTGATTTAAAAATAACATAAAAACTCTTTCTCCCACTCAAGTTGACCATGTCAGGTGAATCCATCTCCCGTGGACTCTTGCGACTGGCCTGGTGAAGAGACAATCTGAGTGTTTGTTTTCATAGTTGGCCTAGCAACAATTGGGGCAGTGCAGCTTAGGCAGAATCCCCAGATGCCTGAGGATGAGCAGTAAAGGACTCTTGCCCTCATGCCTCGGGCACCCAGAGGGAGGAGGGCAGCGGTCAGCAAATTAAAATACCAGATGCACAGTTAAACTTGTCTTCAGATCTTGGTGTGATGTATGAGTGTGTGTGTGTGTGTACTGGGCAATCCTAGAGACACACTGAAAAATTGTTCCCAGACAGGGAACAACCTATTCTCTGACATTTTTGCAGAGCTGATTTATTTTTTAAAGACTTATTTTATTTATTTTGAAAGCCAGAGAGAGAGAGAGAGATCTTCCATCTGCTGGTTCAGTTCCCAGATGGCTGCATTGATAAGGACTGGGCCAGGTCTGGACCAAGAGCCTAGAACCCCATCCAGATCTCCCATGTAGTTGTCAGGGGCCCAAGCCCTTGGGCCATCCTCCACTACTTTCTCAGGCACATTAGCGGGGAGCTAGATCAGAAGTGGAGACACCAGGTATCCAACCTGCCCTCATATGGGACTTCAACTTTGCAGGTGACCACTTAAGCTGCTGTGCCAGAGCTGATTTCAATCCTGGCATTTCCTCTTTCTATACAATCTCATGTTTAAAGGGTCTTAGCAAATATTTAAATATCACTTATTTTAAATATCATCTTCACTTGGTGCCTTTACACGCAGTGGGAACTTCTCTGATAGCTGCAGATAGTTAGCCTGCTCTGTTGGTGCTCTGTTGGTGAACCGAATGTGGCTCATCCAGCTTTTCTGACCTGACCTGTTTCCCAGACTACAAGCACGCTGGCCACCTGTTAATGAGCACACAGTGTGCTTCAGCAGCCAATGGCCATGTTTCCTAAGGGGCCACGGGGACAGCCCCAGTGTGACCGCCCAGAAATGTACCAGCATCTTCTCTTGAGCAGAGGGTGTGCTGTGCTAGGGCTGGGCCTTTCCTCCTCCAGATCCACTTCAGGGGCAGGTCTGGGGCTGCCCCAGCTGTGTGAACAGGGCCCTGCCCCCAGCCCCTCTCGGGCAACCTCCCAGGAGAACTGGAGCTGGGCAGCTGCCGGCGTCTTCTCAGCTGTCCCAGACAACGTAGCTTCACGTTTCCTCCCCTTGTCTTCTCTTCCTCGGGTTTGTCTAGAGTGCTCACACCATGTACAGTGGTGCGGCCCTCTCTGTGCACCCTTCCAGGGCGGTGAGAACTGAGTCAGGTCCAGAGTGAAGGAGACCAAGGATGCAGGCTAAGCTCCTCCTCTCCACCCCCTCCCCTTGCACCAAGAGCTGCTTTATGTTATGATGAAATGCTGACCCCTGGATAGATATGCAACTAACTGACCTCTTGCTGACTAGATCCTGGGTTATCACAGACAATTATTTAAAATACATCAGAGAGAAAGAAACTGAGTGATCCTTAGCTGTGCCTGGCCTGGCTGGACAGCTGATCCTAAAAGGACAAGGTCGTTCTTCTAATGGAACCTCACTAGGAACAGATCCATCCTGAAGGTTGGAGGGATAAACTCAGCTGTCATCTCATCCCTTGAGAACAGACAACATCACAAACTCTACTTTTTGATGACCCTTGTTCAAGAAGGACAGCCACTTGGGGTGGGCATTTGGAACAACACAGTGGTTAAGATGCCAGAACTGGCTCTGCTTCTGATGCCAGCATCCTGCTAAAGTGCATCCTGGGAGGCAGGTGATGGCTCGTCAAGTACGGAGGCTCCTGTCACCTACATGGGAGACCTACATTGAATTCCCAGCTCCTGGCTTCGACCTGGCCCAGCCTCAGCTATTGGGGACATTTGGGGAGTGAACCAGTGGATGGAAATCTCAATCTCTCTCTCAAATAAAATGAAAATAAATTAATAATTTTTAAATGTAAATATAATGGCCCCTCTGGCTCTGTGCCATAGCAGGCAAAGCTGCTGTCTGAGGCACTGGCATCCCATTTGGGGGCCAGTTCAAGTCCTGGCTGCTCCACTTCCAATTCAGCTCCCTGCAAATACACCTGGGAAAGCAGTGGAAGATGGCTCAAGTACTCACACCCATGTGGGAGACCTGGGAGAAGCCCCCAGCTCCTGGCTTCAGATCAGCCCAGCTATGGCTGTTGTGGCCATTTGGGGAGTGAACCAATGGGTAGAACATGTCTCTCTCTGTCTCTCCCTCTTTCTCTCTCTCTCACTCTTGCTCTCTCTCTCTCTCTCTCTCTCTCTTTCTCTCTCTGTAACTCTGACTTTCAAATGAATAAAACTTTAAAAAAAAAATATGGCCTCCATCATTATCAAATTGCTGCCAACCTTATGAACAAAGTAGATCGTGTCTCTTATGGCATTCTTTCACTCCACAGATCTCCTCCCCAACATGGCTCCCAAAGCAGCTCGGCTCACCCTGGAAACACTGGAGTAGGACAGACCCACTGGGGCATGGAGAGGGGAGAAGTCATAAAACCTCTAACTTCCATCAAGTGACTATCATTTGCCCTTTTCATGGGCTCATCTCAAAGGTCCTTGAAAGAAGAAACAAATCTATCTGAAATAGTCTCAGGACAATTAGATTGCTAAAGCACATATGGCTGAAGCAGCCAGACCTCTTGCTGACAAATCCACTTGTTGACAGGAAGCAGCATAAAGGTAATTGGGCTATGGACACTCTCACCTTCACCAAAATGTTTTTCCACCAGGTGACCCTCATTCTCAAGGTACAAGGACAATGACCAGTGCCTGGACAGCCCCAACTTGACAGCCAGACCCATGCTACTCTGATGGAACCTATTTTGTTTATCCTGTTTTCCTTCCCACCCACCTTTGTCTCTTGGCAGCCTGCAACTGCTCTCCCACAGCCTGCACCATCCTCCTGCTCAGCCTCCCAGCCTTCAACACCCACTTGCACTTGAACTCCTTCAAGAAGTGCCCATCTAGGGGCTGGTGGTATGTTTCAGTGGGTTAAGCTGTTGCCTGTGATGCCAGCATCTCATATGGGTGGCGGTTTGTGTCCTGGCTGCTCCACTTCAAATCCAGCTCCCTGCTAATGGCTTGGGAAAAGCAACAGAAGATGGCCCAAGTGCTTGAGCCCCTGCATCCACATGGGAGACCCAGATGAAACTCCTGGCTTCACCTTGGCCAAGCCCTGGCCATCGCAGCTATTTGGGGAGTGAACCAGTGGATGGAAGATCTCTGTCTCTCCCTCTCTGTAACTCTACCTTTCAAACAAATAAATAAGTCTTTTTTTAAAAAAAAAAGTGCCCATCAAATCCTTGCATGGAGCTCATGGCTACCTCAGCTCCACTCAAGGAACACTCGGGCCTGACCTGCCCACCCAATACTGGACTATTCACTCTACCTCTTGGAGGTCTCAAGGAACACCTGCTGATTTTTGATTTCTTTGTTTATTTGTATGTTTAAATATTCATTTATTGATTTGAAAGCCAGAGCTACAGGGAAAGGGAGAGATAGAGGGGAAGAGATATTCAATCTGCTGGTTCACTTACCAGATGGCTGCAACAGCCAGGGCTTGGCCAGGCCCAAATCAGGAGCCAGGAGCTTCATCCACGTTTTCCATGTGGGTGGCATCCTCTGCTGCTCTCCCCAGGCCATTAGCAGGGAGCTGGATCAGAAGTGGAGCAGCCAGGACATGAACTGGTGTCCATACAGGAAGCTGGCGCTGCAGGAGGCAGCTTAACCTACCATGTCAACAAAACCAGCCCCAACGTGTCCCATTTGAATGTCCAAATGTATCTTGTCTACACAAACTCTGTTCACAAGTTCTTTCCAAGAAAGGGCCTGGTTTGATATGACACACTACACACATCACAAGCCTCCAAGCCCAGCAGGTATAAATAAATGTCAGCTTGTCTGCTTTGGCCCAACAACTCAGGAATGTACAGCTAGCTGCTGACCAAGAAAACCTTATGTCATTCATCAGAAGAGGCAAATTCCTGCCAAGGTAAGCAAACACATTTAAAATCCTTTGTTACATGTTTATAACATAGATATGTTGTACATGATTCATGTGCAGTAAACCTGTTTTCAAGGTAAGGTTAAAAAATGAAAAAACAGCCATCCCACCAACATCCCATATAGGAGCTGGTGTAAGTCCTGGCTGTTCCACTTCTGATCCAGCTCCCTGCTAATGTGCCTGGGAACTCAGTGAAGGATGGTCCAAGTGTTTGGGCCCCTGTACCTATGTAAGAGACCAAGATGAAGCGCTTGGATCCTGGCTTCGGCGTGGCCTAGCCCTGACTGTTGCGGCCATTTGGAGAGTGAACCAGCAGGTGGAAGCTCTTTCTCTGCCTCTTCATCTCTCTATATAAGTCTGACTTTCAAATAATAAATAAATCTTTATTTAAAAAATAAAAACCAAAAGACTTCAGAATGCAGCCCATTTTCCAATCACCTATTGAAAGGAATATAGTAATTTTCTGAAAAAGCAGTTTATCATGGGAGGTGGCAATGGGAGGTGCTGGACAAAAGGTACAAAGTTGCAGACATAGAGGAATAGGTCTAGAGATCTAAAGTACAGCTTGAGGACTCGAGTTATAATCTTGTGTGATGCTCTTGAAATTTGCTAAGGGGATAGATTGGGGGGGTGCTTTTATCACAAAAAGAGATTGTGATGTAATGATGTGAGAGGATGGGTAAGTCAATTTGCTTAACTACTTTGTTATGAATATGTATACATTTTTATTTTATTTTAGCTTATTTTATTTTAGGAACCAGCATTGTGGCACAGCAGGTTAAGCCACCATATGCGAATATAGCATCCAATAGGAGTGCTGGTTTGGGTCCCAGTACATGGGCCCATGCCATCCACATAGGAGACCTGGATGGAATTTCAGGCTTCTGGCTTCAGCCTGACCCAGTCCTAGCTATTATGGCCATTTGGAGAGTGGACCAGAGGATAGACTATTTCTCTCCTCTCTCTCTCTCTCTCTCCCTCTCTCTCTCTCTCTCTCTCTGTAACTCTGCCTTTCAAATAAATAAATTATAAAAATTATAAATATATTATATAATGTATAATAGAATAGAAAAATAAATAATAAAAATTATTTTCTAAAGGCAGAGAGAGAGAGAGACAAAGACAGATTTCCCATCCTGGGGTTCACTCCCCAAATGGCCACAACAGCTGAACCAAGAGCCTGAAATTCTGTCCAGGTCTCCCACGTGGAGTCCTTTAGAATAAATAAACCTATTTTATTTATTTGAAAGGCAGAGTTACAGAGTGAGAGTGACAGAGATGGAGAGAGATTGCCCATCCTCTGGTCCCCTCCCCAAAAGCCTGTAACAACCAGGGCTGGGCCAGGCCAAAGCCAGGAGTTGGAATCTCAATCCACGTTGGCCACATGGGTGTCAGTGACTGATGTACTTTAGTTAGCACATATTACCTCCCAGGGTCACATTAGTGGGAAACTGATGTAGAGAGTGGATCCGAGACTCAAACCCAGGCAAACTGATATGGGACACAGCCATCCCAAGCAGTGGCTTAACCACTGGGCAGAGCACCCACCCATATCTGAGTATATTAACACAGCATGTGGTACACCTTCTATATATGAGTCAATTTTAAAAGGTCTATCTTAGCCCCTTACAGGCCTTCACCTGCTTCTGAAAAACACCACAGCTCACGGTCCTCGAGGTCTCTAACAACCCCAGAAAAGGTCAACACAGCAGATTACCACTGATTTTTGGAAAGCGTGTTTCTCTCCTGCAGGATGTTTATATGCCAGTCTCGACATATCCTATAAAAAAAAAAAAAAAAGAAATGAGGAAACCATATAAAAGTGTGCTAGGCTGCAGCTTTGTTTTGCTTTTGGTTCTCATTCTGACTCCAACTCCAGGCAGTCCTCATTGGCAGAGAAACGCTGGCCTAGTCATAGCCTGGCACTCTGGGCAGAAGCAGGTGTGCAGGGAGGGCTGTGGGAGATGTCCAGTGTGTGGGAGAGGAATCCAGGGACAGGGAGAGGGCAGGTGGGCAGCAGAGGCACCAGCCAGTCCGGATCCGAAGCAGGAAGCAGAGCTTCCTCTTGTGCTCATCACCTGGATCCTCTTCCCTATATGCTTGGGTCATCGGTCACACCCCAAGCCAGCTGGGGGACAGCTCCAAGAGGGCTCCCCCAACTAAAGCCCCACCTCAACGGCCCTTTTTGCCTCTTGTCCACCTTCCTTGGAGGGTGTGAAGGGATAGAAAAGTATCTGAATAATAAATCCTGAATTTGGAGATGGGGCCGTTCTCCCTGTCTTCGTCTGTATTTTGTTGCTGTAACAGAAAGCCAGAAACTGGGTGATTTATAAAGAAGATGGTTTAATTCAGCTTATGGTCCTAGGGCCTGCGAGATTTGAGGTTAAGGGGCACTTCCCGTGCAGGTTTCTTGCCTGTGGGGACTTTCTGCAGAGTCCCAAGGCAGTGCAAGGTAAGGGAAGGATACATCCAACAGAGTCAAGAGGACTTTTATAGTACACCTGCTCTCTAGATAATTCACTAAACCATTGATCCATTGATGATGAAAGAGCCCTGAGAACTCATCAGCTATTAAAGTCACCCTCCATGCCTCTACAATGGGGATTACATTTCAATGTGAGTTGCAGGCATTTGGCCTAGGAGCTAAGATGCCAGTTCCATTACCCTGTCCCATATGGGATTGCCTGGATTCAATTCTCATCTCCAGTTCCTGATTCCTGCCAGTGCAGGCTCTGGGAGGCAGCAGGGGACGGCTCAAGAAGTTGAGTCTCTGCCACCCAATATGGGGGACCTGTATGGAGTTCCCAGCTCCCAGCCCCACTAACAGCCCAGCCGTTGCAGGAATTCTAGGTATGAGCTAGTGAATGGGAGCTCTTGTTCTCTACTACCTATCATCTATCTATCTATCTATCTCTAATAAACAATTTTAACATGAGATTTGGTGGGGACATTCAAACCATAGCAGTCCCCCCAAGCAATCTCTTTCCCTTAATTTCTTCAAGCACTTACAGCCTGATAATGACAACCGCACGCTGTATTACTTCTTACCCTGCCTTATTCACTAGTGCTGCTTGGTTAACTTGGCCTCTCCAACTCCAGCCCAACTTCCTGGAGGACAGAGAATAGCATAGTTTTTGGTACCATTTCTTTCCACCACCCCCACCACCCTGACCCATTAAGCCTCAAGTTGAGCTCCATGAGTTGATGAAAATGAACTAGGAGCAGTCACACACATGATGACAGGCTGGCCCAGATATGTAAAATACTTGCCCATAAGAACCACAGTAAAAGAGCCTGGCATGAGTAGGTTTCTTTTGACAGACAGGAAAATTCAGCCTCAAGCGGAAGCTGCTGCTAGAGTGTGTGGGCTGGGGAGGTGTCGCCAGTTGCAGCCTGGCTTCCTCTGTGGCCAGTCTAAGAGAGGCATTCAAAATAGGTGGAGTGCAAGGTTTGTTCCCTGGAACAGGGTAGGGGTTGTCCCCTGTGGCCAAATGAAGTTGAATCAGTGTCTGAAAGGAAACCCAGATTCTTCCCTCCAGGTGAGGACTACTCCAGGTGCTCCCATCACAGACAGCCAGCAGCCACTCAGGCACAACAGGACATCCAGGCGACTAGAGGCAGCAGGGGGCTGGCCCCACGTTCCCTCTTCAGTACAGGTCAACGCTCCGGGACACCTGAAGACACCAGGGACTGCCAAAGGCCATGGCAGCAGCAGCAGCAGCTAACACTGATCCCTGGCAAAAGCTGGAAACTGTGCAAAGCCAAAGAACATGACAACAGAAACTCTTTTGTCCAGTTTGCTAGTAAGTCTACTTCTTCACACTTGACACCAGCAGAGATAAGCAGCCCACTTCCTAAGTGTAGTTGTAATTCACCAATTTTTAAAATTACACCATCACTTCTCCATGAGTCCCCTCCCTCCACACCTGCCAACACACTACATCCACCCCCACCTCCCTATATTCCATCACTAAAGCTTGAACGAGGCCCTGAGCTCAGACTTCATTCTGGGCACTACTTCTCTGTGCCACACCTGGCCCAAAAGTTGGAACAAGGCTAGAAAGGTGGAAAGTGAGCAGCAGCCACCTGTACAACGACTCTCACCAGAGGTTTCCAGTAAACAGTGAACTGTCAGGTTCATAAAATTGTGTATTTCGTTACCTCTTTCTGCAAATCTTTCTTTGGAAAAAAGATACAAAGCAGAGCTCCTCCCGATGACCCTGTTGCTTCAGTTTAGACTAGAATCTACTCTCCCCTCCAACTCTGAAGGACCTGTGATGTGTGATCTCTGCACCAGCTATCACCATGGTCTTCTTGTCCCTTAAGATTTAATGACACTCCCTGGTGTCATCCCTATCCCATAGCCAGAGAATCCCAGACTTAAATTCTGCTCTTTGGCTTTAGGGTGTTTTTAATGGATTTTCTTTTTGTAACTTCAAGTATTTATTTATTTAATGTATTTGAAAGACAAAGACACAGAGATGTCTTCCCCACTACTGGTTCACTCTCCAAATGTCCCCAAAGCAGGGGCTGGGCCAAGAGGGAGCCAGAAATCCAAGAGCTGGGAACTCAACCTAGGTGTCCCATGCGGGAAGCCAGGACCCAGCTACTTGAGCAGCCCCTGCTGCCTCCCAGGGCGTGTATTAGCAGGAAGTCAGAATGGGGAGGAGGGGCGGTGCTTGAACCCAGGTACTCTGATGAGGCAGGCAGACGTCTCCAGCGCTGCACCAAATGGTCACCCCAGATCCTGGGCTTGAGGAGCGGAGGGAAGGGGCGAAAACTTGTGTGTGCAGTACTGTGGTCAGGGGTCTCCATCGATCCGGAGTCTGGGGGTGTCATCCTAAATTCTGCTAACAACTGGGCGCAGCACCACGCAGCCGGGGACCCCAGAGCCCTCCGCGCTCACTGACCCAGACCCTCCATCCCCAACCCGTCTCTCCTCCAAAATGGCTTCAGAACTCCCAAATTCTGATGTAGATGCTGCACAGGGTATACCAGCGTCTCCTCAGAGTCTCTCACGGCTGGGCCCACAATGGCGGTTAACCCAGATCCGCTCCCCAGGTGACTTGACCTTCACTCTGAGAGTGCAGCTGCTACTGGAACTGCAATTTCCTCTCCTCTGCTTACATATCTGTATAAACCCCTTTATGGGTTAGCAAATGAAATTTTATAAAGTGTGTGGGGGTTCCCACGGAAGCTCTAACAGGGAGTGGGAGCGCCCGGAGCGCTGAGCCTCAGCAGCCCAGGGAGGCTTGAGGACTTGGGGGCTCCGGATCCTGGGGCCTCTGGGGTGGGGAGGGGCTGCTGAGCACAGAGGCTACTGCGCAGCTGAAGGTGCAGTTGTTCCAAGCGCCGAGGATTTGGGACCCGGCCCGGAGACGCCCCACGCCGCTGTGTTCAGCTCCTGGAAGGAATTGGGGTCCCCAGCCCGGGATTCTCCCTGCCTCTTGCCATTGTCAGCCCGGTCCCCGGACAGCGCATCCTCGGTTTCCCAGCCCCCTGGGGTGTCTGCAGGCCGGGCTACTTGCGCCGCAGCAGGTGCGTGGGCGGGGCGCGCTGCATTTAAGGCGGACACCACCTACCCTGGGCAGCGGCTGGCGATCGGCTGCGGAGGTGCGCGCAGGGCCCGCGTGGCTGTGGGTATCTCCTTCGCCAGCACCGTCGCCACTACCAACGCCGCCACCGCGGGACCCTACCCCCGCATCGGTCGCCGCCGCCACCGCAGGTCCCACGACCCCTCCTGCGCTCCGCGCCCCCTGCCCGCCGACCCGCGGCGCCTCCAGCGCGACATGCGCCAGGTGTGTGAGGAAGTGACGCGGTGCGGACTGGCGAGAAGTGCGGAAAAGGGTGAAGGGCTCCGTCCGGGCGGTCTTTACTCTGCATCCCTGTTCCAGCCGCCGAGCACCCGTGTGTCACTCGGGAACTGGCTGGGTAAAGAGGTCAATCCAGACACGCGGGGAAGGAGTTCCAGGGGTCCTGGGCCAGCTCCGCCCTCGCACCTACGGGCTCGGATTCGGAGAAACGTGCTAGACTGGAGCTACACGTATGCGTGGCGGTCTGAAAAGTGCCCCAGGCTCGGGTCTGAGGGGCACAAGTCTATGCACCGCTGGTGTGACCCGTGGGAACAGGTGCAGGACAACCCCGCAGTTAACTTCTCTCCTGCCCACCCCTAGAGGTGTCTTCCTGGGAAGACGATGGCAGGCGGTGTCCACCGAGCCGACCATGCACATGGGAAGAGAGGAAGGTGGGAGGTGGGAGGGGGGGCGCTCCCTACAGCCCTGCCCCTCCTGGCCCGCGAGGGTGTCCGGTCCCACTCAAGGCAGTTGCGCAGAGCCTGTGCAGAAAACCCACCTGGGGCCAGTATTGCACTCTGCTTCTCTTTCAGAGAAAGCTGGAAATTTACTCCGTGGAGCACCATGCGGCTACAGATATCAAGAAGAAGGAGGGGCGAGATGGCAAGAAAGACAATGACTTGGAACTCAAAAGGAATCAGCAGAAAGAGGAGCTTAAGAAAGAACTTGATCTGGTCAGTAGCCTTGGAAAGGGTTCCCGCGGACTTGGTCCTTTCCCTCTGGGAGCTGGCCCCTTCACCGGCCTCTTACAAAAGAAAAATCAGGCTCAAGGCTTTGGAATCCCCTTAAGAGTCGTTTCCTTGTGGATTTTTTTTTTTTTTAAGATGTGATAATATCTTTCCGGGGCTCAGGTCCTCTGCAGGATGCCTGAGCTCTGCTTGAAGGCAGTCCTGGGGAGAATTGGGAGACACAAATCCCTAACTCCCGCCCCACAGGCATGGCCCCGAGGTCTCCCTTCCTGTCTGCTTCAACGAGATAGAAATAACCAGCTGCCCGTTTTTAGTTGGAAAAACTCTTTGGGCTGGCACCTGCCAGGAAGAGAACCCAAGCCACTGGACCTTGTTAGGTTTGGGGGGCGGGGGTGCTGCCTGGGCGAGAAGGGCTCAGGCAGTGAGAATGTTGCACTTGGAACCACTTAGGTTCCGCACAACCCCTTCTCCATAGTCTGAGCTGTAAACGATCTAGCCTCATGGAAGCTCACGGAAAATGGGAAATAAAGAATCTGCAGGGATCTGACAGGAGAAAAGTGAGGTACAAGTCTTTAGAAATTAAGATGCTTTCTAGGAGTGCAACATTGTTATTATCAAGGATGAACTCCGGACTTATTTCAGCTGTGGTTATTTAATAAGTATTAATAAATTCATCAGATTACTTACTGAATAAAGAGCTGCCGGGGATCTGAATGGTGACAGATTGCATCTCAGGAATGTCAGGGAGGGAGAGAGATTTTGCTGGATTGCCCTCCAGCCCCTCACAGAGGTTACGGCTCTGTGACTGGTAGGCAGCTGCTGGGCTGGCAGAGGCCAGCACGCTCAGGCTACACAACTGATTGTCAAATATTCAGGAACTTGGCAAGCCGACTGAGATTCTGTTCGCAGCTGGAAATTTGGCTCTGGTCAGAAATCAGTGGTTGCCTTGAACCAGAGCCGTTTGTTTGTCTTGCCTGGAGTTCCCATGTGTGAATGACACTCACTAGTTTCCTATTTTGAAAAAAATAGGGATTAAAAATGGTGCCTGCCACCTGAGGTTATTAAGAAGATTAGGTGAGATAAAGCAGGAAAAAAACAATAGTCAATAGTCATGGTTATTTCCTATGTATCTCTGGCATTTAAGATTAAAAACACATCTGTTCTTCCTTGAAATTGCTCTTGTACCACGGATATTTATCCATTCTCTCATATACCTATTGGCTAGATGAAAATCCCCCTTTTCTGAGCACTTTATGAGGATGTACGATACAATATAGAAGAATAGCTTCCATTGTATTAGGCAAAGAGTCCCCCTTCCTCCTTGCTGGAAAAAGGAGCTCCTTTCTTTCCTTCCTTGTTCTCAAGCTCCTCACAAGAATTCTGCAGTTTGCAAGAGTGCACTTCAATACTGCTGCCTCTCCACCTTTCCTGCAAATCAGAGCCTTGATAACTAAAGCACCCCTGGCTTCTGAATAAAGGACTCCGGCTGCAGGGTGCTTCCCTGTGCTAAGCCAGCAATAGCTGGCAGAAGGCGCCCAGACACCCAGCACTCCTCACACCACTTAACTCACAGGCTCCCCTCCAAGTCCAGGCTGGAAAGACAAGAAAGGTAGAGTGCTTTGCCTCACAGTGCTGCCAGGTCTGTGGTCCATCCACACAAATCTTTACTACTGTGTCTGCCCAGTGCTTCACAGTGCGCCCTGTAACCTTCCATGCCCCCAGCAACAACACATCCCATTGACATTGGCACAATGGCTGATGAGCAAAGCAGAATCTGACTGAGAAGAGAGCCAGAAACAAAATAACAATACATCATCTTTTATTGGAAGGCTTAATTTCCTAATGCAACATCAACTATTAATTTCCAGCATGCATTTAAGAAGGGAGATGGTTCTAGTACCAGTCACAGCATAAATCTTCATTTCAGTGAGTCAGGGTATGAAGAATCCTGAGTGCTGGGGTTTTCTTGGGGGTAGGTGGGTGAGGAAGATATACCACTGGGTTTTCTGCTATAGCAAGAAGTTTCTTTTCATCTGTTAGCCCTGTGGTTCTCGAAAGGAGAAGAGTGAGTGGATTTTGTCCCATCCCCTTCCCCCACAAAAACACATTGGCCCAAAACGTTAGTAATGCCAAGGTTAAGGAAGTCTGCATTAGTCTAATTAGTGTAATGACTCTGTGGCAAAGTCTGCAAGTGTGAGCCATACTGGTATTGTTTGCTTGTCGGGTTTTTAATCCCTACCAGTGAACTTGCATTTCATGGCTCAAATAAGGGAAGGTGTGCCTCTTTCTGCCAGAGACCACCTAGGAGGAATGAGGAGTTGTCCAGAAGAAGTGGGTCTGGTTTGTTTTGCTCCTCAGCCTCAACCAATCCTAGAATTCAGGTCTGAATGAAGTATCCAGCTTGCTGATACTTGGCAGATGTGCTAGAGATGAGATTGACATGATACGTGACTTTGTTGATAAAAATTACAGATGCACCAGGTAGCCAGTAGCAGGTGTAACCTGAGCTCTTTGGGCTGGCCGTGGCGCAGGACAGGGCTCTCCTGTAGCAGTGTCTTCCCTGGCTGCACAGCTCCTGGCACCAAGGGTCCCTGTGCTCCTTTCCTGCACCCTCCAGCCCCTCCTAGCCACAGTGCTACCCCAGCTGTCAGGAGCTGGTCAGAGCTTGGGCTTTGAATCCTTTGGAATTATGTCACTCACTCTGCTCCTCTTCTGATTGTGCATTTCAGGATGACCACAAACTCAGCAATAAGGAGCTGGAAATGAAATATGGCACAGACATCATTCGGGTAAGTTATCAGGGAAGTGGGCATCAGGCAAGGAAGCCTGCGGACTACAAAGGGGAAAGCTATATGCTCTGCATGTGTGGAAAAGTAAGAGGGCTCCTTTGGGGCAGGTGGCCTGCCACACGCTGCAGTCGTCAGCACACATGGTTGGCTTCCCATGGTGTGCTGCACCAAGGCCAAGGCTGTGTCCCTACACAGAGGGCGATGCTTGGTTGTAGAGAGTTCTTCCCTCTGTGACTGCAGGAAGGCTGTGTGCCTAGGAGATACGCGATTGGATGCTTTTAATCTCTGCCTCCTGGGAGTGTAATGAGGGAGGAGCTGGGGGATCCAGTATTAGAAGGAAAAGACCCAGGGGTGCAGTGTTTGGTGCAACAGTGAAGACACCACTTGGTACACTCTCCTCCCATATTGGAGTGCCTGGATTTCATATCCACTCTGGTTCCCCACTCCAGCTTCATGACAGTGCAGTCCCTCTGAGGCAACAGGAAATGGCCTCTTAGGTCCCTACCACCTTCGTGAGAGGCCTGGATTGAGTTACCAGCTCCCAGTTTCTTCCTGGCCCAGTCTTGGCCATCATAGTAGCCATTTGGGGAGTGAACCAGAAGACAGGAGTCTCTCTCTCTCTCTCTCTCTCACTCTCTTTCTCTCTTTCTCTCTTTCTTTCTCTCTCTCTCTCTCTCTCTCTCTCTCTCTCTCTCTCTCTCCTCCCACCCTGCCCCCATCACATTTTTTAAAATTACAAAGAAGAAGACACAGATCCAGAGCAACATCTGAAACCCTGCTGATCAGCCAGACCCTCTGAGAAGGGATGATAGCCCCAGGCACACCTCTGTGATTTTCTGCCTCTTACAGATTCTCTCCCCACAGGAGCACTGCTTTCCTCTGGGAATTCAAGTTCAAATTACATTTCGATAGTTTTTGTGTGTTGACATCAGGAGGTCTGGATACTGAGTGTACATCTGTGTAAATCAACACAAATCCCTACTATGTGGTTCACACTGGACTGGCACTGGGGCAGGTGACCTCCCTGACCTTAAGGAGGCAGCTGGGTAGGGAAGTGAACATCCAGGCTATCCCATGCCAATGGCCAATGAATGGTTGAGACCATCTGTTGGGAGAATGATGAATTCTGACCAGAGGGACCAGGGAGCACAGAGTTTCTAAAGAGGGAAGCAACTTGATACAATTCACTTTCACCAGGCAATTCTTTAAGTGGAAGGTGGAAGCTTCTAGAAAAATGAAATAAACCAGGACTGTGAAATGGGGATCCCAAAGAGGGGAGCCCAGTAAGACGGGAAGGAAGGGGACAGGTTTAAGAGGGAGTTCACAGAAATAACCAGCAGCTCTTGAGGGGTACTTTTTGAATGAATCCCTAAGTCAAGTTAGAGAAGCAGGAGGCAGAGATTTGGCCAAGTTGGCGGGGGGGGGGGGGGGGGGGCACCTAGGTGAAGGTGAGAGATTAGAGGAGGTGGTAGGGAGGAGATGATGGTGAGCTTTATTTTACATTAATCAGCCTTCAGTATCCATAAGGTCCCTCCTTGATAGCAAAATCCACAGGTGCTCTAGTCATTTATATAAAATGGCATACTACTTGTATGTAACTTGTGCATATCCTCCCTTATACTTTAAATCATCTCTAGATTACTTATAATAACTAATACAATGTGAATGCTATGTAAATAGGTGTTGTATGGTATTATTTACAGTACAAAGATAAGAAAAAGAAAGTTTGTACATGTTCACTAAATATGCAACCACCACATGATCCAAGGTTCATTGACCCTGTGGGCCTGGAACCCATGGATGCAAAGGGCAGATTATATAGTTAGGAATGACTCTGCAACATCTGTGCGGAAATGACCAACAGTTATTGAGAAGGATGAGCCAGGGTTCTAGAAAAGGATTGTGGTTAGAGGGTGATGGTATCAACTTGGTGACCAAGAATCCAGCTATTCAATAATTATGGGAGTTCACTAGTCACTAAAAAAAAAAAAAAAAGCATTAGACCCTAAAAAAGACACAGAAAACACAGAAATGATTAAGCCAGAGCCCTTGCCATTATGTAGCTGGCAACATAATTAGGGAGAAAATGTGTGTACAAAACTAGTCCCATAAAACATAGTATTTGGGGGGAAGCCCTATGCAAATGCAGGATCCTCTGTGCACCTGTGAGTGTCACTCTAGATCTTGGGTAGGATTTGTAACTGTTAAGACAAACAAGAACTGGGAACTTAGAATGCATATGTAGAAAAGTGCAAGAGTAAGGATGGAAAAATCAGCCCATATGGTCTACAGAGTTCCAGAATCAGTTGTATTTTCTGCAGGATCACTGCATTGTCCTTAATCCTGATGACAGGCTTCTTTATTTCAAATACTCCTTATCCAAGTTACTTCCTTCTGTGGATGAATCTCTAGAATGCTAAAATGCCTAAACATGCAGAGGCTTTGAACTGGTCACCTGGCTGAGTCCTGGTGCCACTTTTTAACATTTTTTTAAGATTTTATTTATTTATTTGAGAGCTACAGTTACAGACAGAGAGAAGGCGAGGAGACAGAGAGAAAGGTCTTCCTTCTGCTGGTTTACTCCCCAAATGGGTGCAATGGCCAGAGATGAGCCAATCTG
Source organism: Lepus europaeus (assembly GCF_033115175.1). NCBI lineage: Eukaryota > Metazoa > Chordata > Mammalia > Lagomorpha > Leporidae > Lepus > Lepus europaeus. The sequence continues at coordinate 86,233,574 of NC_084832.1, forward strand.
AAGCCAGGAGCCAGGAGCTTATTCCAGGTCTTCCATGTGGATGCAGGGACACAAGCACTTGGGCTGTCTTCTAACTGCTTTCCCAGGCCACTGCAGAGAGCTGGATAGGAAGAGGACATGAACTGGCACCCATATGGGATGCCTGCACCACAGGCAAAAGCTTAGCCTACTACACCACAGTGCCAGCCCCCTGTGGCCACTTCTTACCAGCCAGGTGACCTTGGGCAGGTTATGTCACCTCCGTGTGCCTCACATTCCATGCCTACAGATGAGAATAATAATAATAGTACCCTCTTCAGAGCCATTCTGAAGACTAAGTGAGTAAACCCATGGGGTATACTGGCTGGCTATCAGCATTAAATATTCCTTCCAGAAAAATGGGTATTGCCCATATTTCTTGGGATTTTCTCCAGCGTGTTAATGCCTGTGCGCCACCTGTAGAAACAGGAAGCACAGCCTCAAAGGGAGCAGGGATGTCTCACTCCGGTTTGCTTTTTGTGCTTTTTGTGTTTCAGGGTCTCTCCAGCACCAGAGCTGCTGAGCTCCTGGCACAGAACGGACCCAACGCCCTCACCCCTCCCAAACAGACCCCAGAGATCATCAAGTTCCTCAAGCAGATGGTGGGCGGCTTCTCCATCCTTCTGTGGGTAGGAGCCGTCCTGTGTTGGATCGCATTTGGGATTCAGTATGTCAGCAATCCGTCTGCCTCCCTGGACAGCGTAAGGCTCCTGGTGTCAACTTCCTGGTTTTGCTCTGCAAGGGTGGGGTTGGTTGTGGGAGGGGAGAGTACAGCTAAAATAAAGGCCATCAGTGACATCCATGAGAGCAGCCATGGGCTGGAGGCAGAATTCTACCATGATCAATCACTGCCAGGGTGTGGGAAAATCAGGACTTTTCCCAGATGTAGAGCAAATGCTCTGTGACTTTCTGATGCCTCGGTGGGTAGAGTGAGCATGGATTTTAGAAGAGGGAGATAAAGCCAAACCAGTTTAAGTTCCTCAAGAAGTCAACATCCATGTGAAGTGTCTAGGGCCTTCCCTCCTTAAAGCTGACTTTTCCTTTGAAACTGGTAAGCATCTGTTTCTGCTGGGAGCCAGCAACCAACCCCACAACACAGAGCTGGCTGGCATGGTGCTGGGAAAGGAGCCAGATGCAAGGGCCTCACGTTGTGTGACTCCTCTTACCTAGAGCATCCAGATGAGCATATCTGTGGAGACAGGGAGCTCACCAGTGGGGACAGGGATGGAGCAGGGGCAGGAAGTGACTGCCTAGGGGCCTGATGGCCATGCTCCAGAGTTGAATGACGGCTGCACAGCTCTGCACATTCAGGAGAAACCAGTGAGTTGTACACTTACAATGAGTACAGGCTGGGTATCAGGATTCAAATGCCAGCAGCTCATCCCTGTGGAGAGCTGCAGCCCAGGACCTGGCTCATACTTGACCCAGGTTGGTGAGCCATCATCTGCAATGCTTGGGGCCAGAATATTTGCACACATCCATAGCGAGATGTCTTGGGGATGGAACCCAAGTCTCTACATGAAATTTATCCTCCATACACAGCTTACACACATAGTCTGTAGGTGATTCTGAGCAATATTTTTAATGCACTTGTTTTATTGTGGTTGTCATATGAGGTCAAGTGTGAGATTTTTCACTTGTGGTATCATGTCAGTACTCAAAAAGTGTCAACTCTGGGAACCCTTTCAATTTGGGATGCACAACCCATGCATATGTCTCTGACTGATGCTTTTCTTCCTTAACCAGGTGTACCTGGGCACTGTACTTGCTGTGGTTGTCATTTTAACAGGAATCTTTGCTTATTACCAAGAGGCAAAAAGCACCAACATCATGGCCAGCTTCTGCAAGATGATCCCCCAGGTGAGCATCAGTTGCCTTTCCTCTGGTCTTAGTACAACTTTCAGGTGAGGAAGCATCAGACAGGCCCTGGAGACAGGGTCGCTACCATAGCCCTGGCCCTATCTGTGCTGTCTGAGAAATCTTGAGTGGGTTACCCCCTCTTTCTAGACCCCAGCTCTTCACAGGGTTTAGAGGTGATCGAACTCAGATTGGGGAAAATGCTTTTCAAAACATGAGTTGTCGCACAACATCTTCAATTACCAAAAAGTTTGCAGAAATTGATTTAAAAGATAAGTTTATTTTGGTGCAAAAAAAGAAATTGGAATCCATGCATAGTTTTTTTTTCATAATCCACATTTTCCATGAACTTTTGATGACCCCTTGTACTGTTCCTTGGCATTTCTGGGTCAGCTGGGTTGTGATGTGGTAGCTCCAAGGAGGGAACCTAGAACTCCAGGGGCTGTTTGTGCACTGGCAGCCATGGAGGACCCCTTGTGCTCCTCTCCATGGGACTGCTTTTCCTCCTATCCCTGAGCTATAGTAGAAGTTGCCCCCAAATGCTCTGGGTAAGAGGACCCGGCATTCCCCTCCTCCCCCAAGAGCCCTACCAGCTGTCCGCAGCAGGGAGACCAGTGTTCCCGACCCAGACAGCAGACAGCTGTTAGAAGGGGAAGGCTCTGACTAGCAAAGATGCCTCCTAAGAAGTGGGCCATCAATCACTTCATCAAAGTTCCCCCAGCCTTAGCAGATGCATAAGCTCCTGGGCTCCTCCCGGGCACCCAGCCACGTAATTGTCCCCCTCTCTGAAAGGTCCAGAGCTCTCATTTCTCCACATCCACCTGACAGCAGCATTTTCTGGTTCTGTGAGCACAGGAAAAGATTAGTTCTTGGGGTCTTCAGCCCCACGGCGGAAGTCTTCCATTTCATCCTCGCTCTTGGGGCGGCCATGGGTACCATACCTCTGTTCTGGGATTCAGTGAGGTGTGGACGGAGGAGGCCAGCATCACCGTGGGGTCTGAGGTTCTGTCACGCTTTGCTTCCACAGCAAGCTGTTGTCATCCGTGACTCAGAGAAAAAGGTTATCCCTGCAGAGCAGCTGGTGGTGGGGGACATCGTGGAGATTAAAGGAGGCGACCAGATTCCTGCCGACATCAGGCTGCTGTCCGCCCAGGGGTGTAAGGTAAGGGCCGGGGGAACCCCGAGGATCCTGCTTGGAGCGAGCAAACATTCTGCTCTTCCCTGGCCGTGGTAGGCAAGGCAGTTCCCTTTGAACTGCTGTCCAACTTTCTCGTAGGTGGATAACTCATCTCTTACTGGAGAGTCTGAGCCCCAGTCCCGCTCAAGTGAGTTCACCCACGAAAACCCCCTGGAAACAAAGAACATCACTTTCTACTCCACGACCTGCCTGGAAGGTAAGCCCAGCAGCTGACAGGGTCGCAAGCCCCACCTTGTCACTGCTGACCCCTAAGGCCAGAGGGCTTTGTCGCTGCCTTCTCTTGTTACGAAGCTTTTCCCCTCAGGAAGCATGCAGTGGAGGGAACTACCAAGGAGGGCCTTGAATAAAACGTCTACTTCTCCCGTAGGCACGGCAACCGGCATGGTCATCAACACGGGTGACCGGACCATCATTGGCCGCATTGCCTCCTTGGCTTCAGGCGTTGGGAATGAGAAGACACCCATTGCCATTGAGATCGAACATTTTGTGCACATTGTGGCAGGAGTGGCCGTCTCTGTCGGCATCCTGTTCTTCATCATCGCAGTGTCCATGAAGTACCACGTCCTGGACGCCATCATCTTCCTCATTGCCATCATTGTGGCCAACGTGCCCGAAGGCCTCCTGGCCACTGTCACTGTGAGTCTACACTGTTAGGCAGCCTGCAGCCCAACCGTGGCTGCTGGGGAGGCTCCACATGCAGATCACAAGGTCTCCCTGGCCCCCGTCTTCAGAACAGGGACAACCAAGGAACATTCTGGAAAGACTGCTTCCTAGAGGGACAAATGGAATTGTTTATTTCTAATGTTTGAATGCAACCTCCTTGAAAATGTCAAGATTTCATGCGATATCTCTGTGATTCACAGAGGTTACATAGCTCCCTTAAGATCTAGAAAGGACAGACCCCCAACCACCACTTACAGATTTTCTAGAAGCCTGATTTCTCCCCAAAGTTTAAAAAAAAAAAAGATGTCCAGGTCTCTTCTGACTCCAGGAGATAGAATTTGGAGAAGCTGGAGCCAACGGAACCCTTGGAGAGCTGAAATACAAATGCTTCTTGCCTCCCCAGAGCAGCCAGTCAGGGTCTCTCTCACACATTCGTGCTCCTGGTAACAGGATCAGGGTGGCCCAGGCACCCTAATTGGACGCAAGCACCAGCCACAGCAATGTGGCTGTCTCCACTGCCTATAAGCCCTCAGGATTATGTTCTCCAAGAAATAAAGGAACAAGAATAGTGTCTCATATTTAATTTTTTTTAAAAAAGGATTGTGACCTGTAAGACTTTTAGTGGCTTACATGTTGGCAGTTCTGCCTTAATGCTAAAACTAGCCCAGCCCCTCCCGGAATTCCATCACAGCTCATCTTAGCTGTTAATACACCTGAACTCCCGATCAAAGTTACCTTGCCCAAAGCTTCTTTCCCTCTCTTCTGCCAGGTGGCCCTGTCACTCACAGCCAAACGGATGGCCAAGAAGAACTGCCTGGTGAAGAACTTGGAGGCAGTGGAGACCCTTGGCTCCACCTCCATCATCTGCTCTGACAAGACTGGGACTCTGACGCAGAACAGGATGACCGTGGCCCATCTGTGGTTTGACAACCAGATCTTCGTGGCCGACACAAGTGAAGACAATTTAAGTAAGACTTTTAGGGTGGGGCATTGAGCATGGGCTGAAGCTGTGGACTCAAGCAGTGGCTAGGCTGAGTGCTGTGACCAGCACGGTGCAGGCATGGTGGGCCCAGCACCCATAGCAGCCATTCTTCTTTCTCCTTGTTTCAGACCAAGGCTTTGACCAAAGCTCTGGAACCTGGACCTCCTTGTCCAAGATAATAGCATTGTGTAACCGAGCTGAGTTCAAACCAGGACAGGAGAGTGTCCCCATCATGAAGGTAAAACTTCCACATGCTTGTCTTAAATCACTGCTGGTTTTAGGTCACTTTCTCCATCCAAGCAGAGTTGGTACGAGCAAGAGTAAATCTGACTTACAACACACATAGCAAGCTTTCTCCACTTTAGTTTTGAGAAATCACAAAGTTGCTTAAAAGATCTTGGGCCCTTCTGAAAATTCACAGTATGGGAGATGAATGTGCCTTTTTATTTCTTCCCTAACTTCTTTACCAGCTAAGTGGAGATAGTCAAATGTTTTGCCATTCACTGAAGTTTAAAATATAATTGGATGGAAATTTTGAATTGGTCTTAGTTCATCTTCCTCTTGACTATAAGATGATAGTAGGTGGGACACTAAGGGGCCCTGAAATTTGGAAATAGACAATATTCCAAAAGTGCAGTGTCTCTTTTCTCTCTCCCTATCCCTATGCCTATCTCTGTCTCTATCTCTATCTCTGTCTGTCTCTATCTCTATCTCTGTCTATCTCTATCTCTGTCTATCTCTATCTCTGTCTATCTCTATCATCTCTATCTCTATTTCTCTGTCTCTATCTATCTCTATCTCTATCTCTACCTCTACCTCTACTCTACCTCTACCTCTACCTCTACCTCTACCTCTACCTCTACCTCTACCTCAACAAGTCACCAAATCTGGGTTCTCCTTGCTTTTCCATTCACCATCTGTTTCTTTCACTGACTCACTTTCTTTCTTATATTTTTAATTTGCTTTTCCTTATTAGAAAGCTCATCAATGCTCCCTTTGGCCAATTACTTCTCCATCCATGCCTTTTGAATCTCTATGTCCCATCCTGATTTCTCATCTAAACCCCAACCTGGATTCCCAGCAAACTGCATGTGTCCACTCAGAAGTTCCACTGAGTTCACCTATCAACAAATTACACTTGTCCAGTTCCACCTGTATCTACCTTATTTTGTCCTGAGTTTTCTATTATACTGTATCATAACCATTCCACATGCCATCCAGGCTAATGCTTTTAGAAGCCTTCTTTGACTGTCTCCTTTCCATAAATCTAGTGAATCACCAAGTCCTATCATTCTTGCTTCAAAATACACATAATTTTATACTTCTATGATCATTACTACCTTGCATCTCTTTTTAAGATTTTTTTTATTTATTTACTTGAGAGGTAGAGTTACAGACAGTGAGAGGAAGAGAGAGATAAAGGTTTTCCACCTGTTGGTTCACTCTCCAAATAGACACAATGGCCAAAGCTGAGCTGATCCGAAGCCAGCATCCAGGAGCTTCTTCCAGATATCCCAAGTGGGTGCAGAGGCCCAAGCACTTGGGCCATCTTTTACTGCCTTCCCAGGCCGTAACAGAGGGCTGGATCAGAAGTACAGCAGCTGGGTCTCAAACCGGTGCACATATGGAATGCCAGCACTGCAGGTGGCGGCTTTATCTGCTATGCCACAGCACTGGCCCTAATACCTTGTATCTTAATAGCTGCACCAACCTCCCCAGATTCCAGAATATGCCTCCCACAGTCTTTCTTCAATTTTCCTTAAAAATTACTTTTATCTTCACCTAACTGTGATCAAAATTTCTCCCACTTCCCTATTTTCTTCTTCTTGAATCTAGACCTCAGCTTGTCTTTCAGGGACCTGTCTGACCACACTCTCGGTGTCCACCTGTACTCCCAGCACTCACAGTGCAATCTTCCACTCCACACTCGGTGTGTAGAATCCTGGCTTCTTCTGCTCCTGTGTCTCTCAGGGACCCATGGCTATCAAGTTCTAGTTCATAGCTGCTTTTTTTCCTGAAGCTCTCCAGTCTTCACAGAGCTGCCACCCATTTGAACTTCCCTAGTACCAGTAAGGGGCACCACTGTTTTGTACTCTTACCATGGTCATGACTGGGTCACTGATGGACAAGTGAGCACCTTGTCCTTCTGACCAGGTAGCAAGCTGGGCTAGGAAATGAGTGGCTTGCTTCTAAAATAATGTTGGTCCATTAAAAACAATCACAAAAGAACCAGGTGATATACTGCAAATATTTGTTTCTCTCTTTTGCTTCCCAGAGAGTCGTGGTTGGAGATGCTTCAGAAACTGCTCTTCTGAAATTCTCAGAGGTCATTTTGGGTGACGTGATGGAAATTAGAAAAAGAAACCACAAAGTAGTCGAAATCCCTTTTAACTCAACCAACAAATTTCAGGTGAGCATTTCCTCATAGTCGGCAATCTTTGTTATCACTAGAACAACATTTTTACTTGTACACGTTCTTTAATTAACCCATTGTTTGAGTGATACATGACTTCAAAAGTGGTCTTCAGGGAATGCAGAGCCTTGGCATCTGTTCAACCCAGGCAAGGTCCACTGCTTTCCCTAATGTAATAGAGAGAAAAAAGAAAGAATCTATGAGGGCGTGGCTGCCTCTGTGAATGACCATCTCTATTGCGTCCACACTCACTCATGCTCATACACACTCATGCATGCCTCCACCACCACCACCAACATCCGGTAGCTTTTGCACAGGTGAGGAGCAGCAGCCCTGTTTCAAAGGGTAAGTGAGAGGCTGGGGAAGAGGAGAGACCTAATTTTTATGGCTCACTCAGTACAGTTGCCCCTCTGAATCTGTGCATTCAATATTAATGAGAAAAAGATGTTGTTGAACTTGTATAGACTTTTGTTCTTGTCCATATTCCCTAAACAATACAGTACAACAACCATCAAGCATAACATTGACTTTGTGTTTGGTAGTATATATAACCTGGAGATTTTTAAAATCTACAGGATTACATGGGCTCTGCACAAACACTATCCCATTTTAGGTGAGGCACTTGAGCATACCCAGTTCTTAGTATCTCAAGAGGTCCCGGAACCAAACCCTCTAGGGTACCAAGGGACAGCTGTATTCATTAATTCATTTAATCTTCACAACAAGCCTATGAAGTAAGACTAATGGGCCCAAATTTATAGAAGAGAAATGAGGCCTTGAGAAAGTGTTGATGAAGTCATAGTCACATAGATAAGCTAAGTGGCACAACCAGTTCTCCCAAGTCTATGCTTCCACCACAGCCCCGAGACAGGTGGTTTTGTTCAGGCATGTGCTGGGCCTTGCCCATAGTGGGAGGAATGAATAGACATCGGTGACCTGTCTGGTTGCTTTTCCACTCCGCCCCATATGCTGTGGGTAGTGAGTTCCTCTCCACACCTTGTTGAGGAAGAACATGGCCATCCTTGCCTTATCATCTTGCCTCATTCCGGAGGTAGCCAGCACTCAGCAGTCTCCATCCTCTGGTGTTAAGGCAAATGACAGTTTATAGGTCTTGCTGCTGAAGGGATATCCCACAAGATTCCAAGCTGACAGCAGGGGATAGTGACTTGGGCTTTACGTAACAGGAAGATATGTCGTACGTTGCTTAGCAATAGGGGCATCCTGCGTGTAGGCAGTTCTATCATCATTGTGCAAACGCCACAGAGTACACTTACACAAACCTAGATGGTGGTGCCCCACAACACACCTAGGCTAAATGGTTGAGCCTATTTCTCCCAAGCTACAACAGTACAGCATGCAACTTATTACTGCAAGCAATTTTAACACAGTGCTCTTTGTGTATCTAAACAGAAAGGCTAAAATGAAAATACTAAGCTATAGGAATGTTCAGCTCTGTTTTAATCTTGTGGGACCACTGTTATACACATAGACCATTTTTGACTAAAATGTCTTTATGTAATGCATGATTGAATATAAATAGGATAGCCGTGTGTATGTAGAAATTTCCAGAGATAATCTATCCTTCTTTGTTTAAATGTAATTTAGAGTTGGAAAAGAACTGTTTGTGTTGCAAATTGCTTCTTTAAGGACAGTTAGCCAATAAAAACTAATGGCCCGAATGCTTGGGCCCCTGCCTCCACATAGGAGATCCAGATGGAGTCCCTGACTCCTGGCTTTGGCCTGACCCAGTTCTGGCCATTGCTACCATTTGGGAACTGAGCCAGCAGGTGGAAGATCTTTCTCTCTCTCTCTCTCAACCTCTCTCTCTCTCTCATTCATACAAAATAAATAAATCTTTTTTTAAAAAAATCATAAATAGCTAACAAAAATGTATGAAATAAAAAACAGTAAAAACAGGATATCAGATCCTTTATTCAAAACAGTGAAAACAGAATGAGTAACAATAAAATAACAGCAACAAAAGTAGCTATTTTATGCTAATTTCCATTAATGGTGTTAAGCCATTCATTCTCACATGAGATAGGCAGAGGATGAGGAAACTGAGGTACAGAGCACTAATAAGGGTCGGAACCAAGAGTCAAGTGTAGCCAGGTGGTCCGTGCTGGAACATACCAGGTTAGATGCACCTTCCAGGCAGGAACCAGACTCCAACTCCCACTGTGGTGCCATCTGTGACAAGAAAGGGTCTTCTGTCATGTGGGCAGTGAAAGAAGCAGGCCCCGCGAGACCTGCTGAATTCTGGCTCAGGGTGCCCCTGTGGGCTGGAGTGATGCCCAGATGCTCCTAGTTGGCCACAAAAAGAAAAAGGCTAGAACATTCCTCTGAATGTTGTTCCCCTTCCTCCTTTACACCTCAAGGACAGTCATGAAAAAGCACTGTGTCTCCAAGTCCTGTCCTGTTGCTAATTGGAAGGGCTGTGGTGAGCAGGCTACGTCTAACATGCCCTATTCATGCTCTCTCAGCTCTCCATACACCAGACAGAAGATCCCAATGACAAGCGCTTCCTGCTGGTGATGAAGGGGGCCCCTGAGAGGATCCTAGAGAAGTGCAGCACCATCATGATCAACGGCAAGGAGCAGCCACTGGACAAGAGCAAGGCCCAGGCCTTCCACACGGCCTACATGGAGCTGGGCGGCCTGGGCGAGCGCGTGCTGGGTGAGTGTGGGGGCAGAGCCCCGCCCCTCCCCCAGAGGTGCCAAACCGAGGCTCCTGCGCTGGTCGAGTAGCTGCAGCATCCACACGCATCACAGAAAGAATACGATCAACAGGATGGCAACAGATACGACAATGCTGCATGAGGGGTCTTCAAAAGGGCATGGAAAATACATATTAGGAAAGAACAATACATGCATTTAAAAATTTTTTGCAACAGAATGACTTCTTTTTTTAAAAGATTATTCATTTGAAAGGCAGAAATATACAGAGAGAAGGAGAAAGAGAGAGAAAGAGAGATCTTCCATCCGCTGCTCCCCAAATGGCTGCAATAGCCAGTGCTGGGCCAGGCTGAAGCCAGGAGCCAGGTGCTTCTTCTAGGTCACCCATGTGGGTGTAGGGGTTCAAGCCCTTGGCCATCTTCCTCTGCTTTCCCAGACACATTAGCAGGGAGCTCGATTGGAAGCAGAGCAGCCAGAACTCAAAGTGCTGCCTATATGGGATGCTGGCATGCAGGCAGAGGCTTAACCTTCTGCACCACAGCAGAATTAATTCCATTTTTCAAGGGTCTTTTGAAGTCCACTAGCATGATGGCACTGAGGAGTGTGGGATCACCTCCAGACAAGCATAATCAAGAAAGACTTCCTGGAGGGAGTTACATTTTAACTGGGGACTGAAGTGAGGTGGGGGAAAGTAATCAGGGTGGAAGGAACAGACAGAGCATTGCTGGGGAGATCAGCTGGCACATTCTGGGGAAGCAGGGCTGGAAAGACAAGCTGGACGTCAGGCTGTGGAGGCTTTGAACATGCAGGTGAGGGGTGAAGGTTGCAGTACAAACTCTGCCATTTGTACCCTGTTTTTATTGTGATTTATCTCTTTTCTGTCTGTCCCTCAACCAAAAAGGTATATCTTCAGAAGTAAAGGCAGTCTACTTTACTTGAAATGGTCGTTTTATCTCTAGAATATAACATAGAGCCTAATTAGCACAGAGTAACTATCTTTGGACGAAATATGAGGGTACTTCAACAAGTCCATGGAAAATGGAATTGGAAAATAAGTTTAATTTGAAACCTGTGCAGTGTTTTTCATAATAAGCAGTTCCATGAACTTTTTAAGACTTCATCATAAGCATGCATTTCAATTTTTTATACCACAATAAATCTATATTTCAATTCCATTTCCATGGACTTTCTTTTTTGAAGATTTATTTATTGTGTATGTGAAAGGCAGAGTTACAGAGAGGCAGAAGTAGAAAGAGAGAGAGAGGTCTTCCATCTGCTGGTTCACTCTGCAGGTGCCCACAATGGCTGGAGATGAGCCAATCTGAAGCCAGGAGCCAGGAGCTTCTTCTAGGTCTCCCACATGGGTGCAGGGGCCCAAGGACTTGGGCCATATTCTACTGTTTTCCCAGGCCACAGCAGAGAACTGGATCGGAAGTGGAGCAGCTGGGACTCAAACCAGTGGCCAATATGGGATGCCAGCACTGCAGGTGGCAGCTTTACTTGCTTTGCCATAGCACCGGCCCCTTTCATGTACTTGCTAAAGTGTTCTTATATAATGTCAGCACCAAGAAAAACATTCATTATGGAATTTTAGGAATTTAACAGTTCTGGTCCATTCTATTGTATCAGTAAAAGCAAAGGGGGGGGGGGTAGCACTGTGGCACAGCAGGTTAAGCCATCATCTGCAGCACTGGCATCCCATATGGAGCTGGTTCGAGTCCCAGCTGCTCCACTTCCAATCCAGCTCCCTGCTAATGCACCTAGGAAAGCAGGAGAAGATGGCCCAAGCCCTGGGCCCCTGCCACCCACATGGAATACCAGGAAGAAGATCTTGGCTCCTGGCTTTGGCCTGGCACATCCCCAGTCATTGTGACCATTTGGGAAGTGAACCATCAGGTAGAAGATATCTCTCTTTCTCTTTGTTTCTCCTTCTGTATCTGTCATTATCTCTGCATTTCAAATTAAATCTTTTTAAAGAGCAAAGGACTGAGAGTGCATCAACATGCTTCCTCTTTTCTTTTGTTATTCCTCAGCTTCATCTCATTGGCTCCCACATCCTTGTCTTTTCCAGGTTTCTGCCATTTCTACCTGCCAGTAGATGAGTTTCCAGAGACCTACTCATTTGACTCAGAAACCATGAACTTCCCCACCTCCAACTTATGTTTTGTGGGACTCTTATCAATGATTGATCCTCCTCGATCCACTGTCCCAGATGCAGTCACCAAATGCCGGAGTGCAGGAATCAAGGTGGGAGCTACTTTCCAAACTCAAGGCACAAACACTTGTGTTGTGTCCTCAGAGCATTTGTCACAGGATATGGTCAACGTTGAGGTTTCTTCAAGTCAGTATCATAATGCCCTCTTTCTTTCAACATGCTGAGATTTCAGTAACTATTCCATAAAAGCAAAATTGTTGTTTCTATGTGGAGCAAACCGTGACAGTAATGAGAGTGAGAAGGATCTCCCAGCACCATGAACTAGCCATGATCTTGCCATGATAAATAATAAAAACTTCATTCTTTACTCTAGAGGTTCAGCCTCCATAATCCATTTATCTCCATGATATTGAACCCAAAATATGTTAATATTCAGACAGCTGAAGCAACATGTAGTTGCCCCAAGTAGATATCTTCTGGCCCTTTCACCAAAAAAAAAAAAAAGTGACTTCAAAGGAGAAATTATATCCTCCAATGTCAGAGGAGAAAATGCAAGAAGCTTAGGAGTAAGGGTAGACCCAATGAAGTCAATTTGTCCTTCAAAGACAGTTATACCTTAGATTTAGGACTGGAATGAGTCAGCCAAGCCACAGCAATCACTAAGCGTATTCTACCATTTCCTCTAGAGTAGATGACATTGAACTGTCCCTACTGTAGCAGGTCGAGATCCTCATAGCCCACGGGCCCTTCTTGTTGTCTCTGCTCTAGGTTATCATGGTTACAGGTGATCATCCCATCACGGCCAAAGCCATTGCCAAGAGTGTAGGGATCATTTCAGCCAACAGTGAGACAGTGGAAGACATTGCAAAACGCTGCAACATCGCCGTGGAGCAGGTTAACAAACGGTAAGCACAGACCCAATACTGCGTACATTCAAGGAACCATGCTATTTGGAGCAATTGAAGCAAATGGAAGCAAACCTTTTTTTAAAAAATGTTTATTTATTTATTTATTTAAAAGTCAGAGTTACACAGAGAGAGAAGGAGAGGCAGAGAGAGAGAAAGAAGTCTTTCATCCACTGGTTCACTCCCCAATTGACCACAATGGTGGGAGATATGCCAATCTGAAGCCAAGAACCAGGAGCTTCTTCAGGGTCTCCCATGCAGGTGCAGGGGCCCAAGGACTTAGGCCACCTTCTACTGCTTTCCCAGGCCATAGCAGAGAGATGGATGGGAAGTGGAGCAGCCAGGACTCAAACGAGTGCCCATATGGGATGCTGGCACTGCAGATGGCAGCTTTACCCGCTATACCACAGTGCCAGCCCCTGCAAATCGCCTTTTTGCCAAACACCCTCTCAGGGTAATGCTATTCTAGTTTGATCCATAGTTCATTTAGTCATTCATTCACTCAGAATCTTACTGAGCACTTAATATGTGCCAGGCACAGTCCTGATATCATGAAAGTGACCCATTGACCATTCCTTATCTGAAACGTCAAAATCCAATGAAGTACAATTATGCATTTCTTAATAATAAGAATATGTCCTGAGAAATGGAATTTCATCATTATGGAAGCATCATGGAATGTACTTACACAAACTAAGACAGCTACAATGTCACTAGGCAGTATAATCTTTTTTTAAAAGATAGATTTATTTATTTATTTGAAAGAGTCACACCGCAGAGAGAGGAGAGGCAGAAGAGAGAAGTCTTCCATCCACTGGTTCACTCCCCAATTGGCCGCAATGGCCAGAGCTGCACTGATCTGAAGCCAAGAGCTAGGAGCTTCCTCCAGGTCTCCTACGCAGGTGCAGGGGCCCAAGACTTGGACCATAGCGGAGAGCTGGATCAGAAGAGGAGCAGCCGGGTCATGAACTGGTGCCCATATGAGATGCTGGCGCTTTAGGCCAGGGCGTTAACCCACTGTACCACACAGCTGGCCCAGGCAGTATAATCTTAAGGGACTACCATCATTATATGTGATCTTTCATTGAAAGTGACACAGAAATGTCATCATGAGGCACATCACCGTGTGAAAACCTATGTGCCCAACTCAGAGTGAGAAAAACTGAAACAAAAGGTTTATGTGAAATCACTTGCCTTTGACCCAATTGTATAATCAGGGGTATTAAGAACCTTTTGAGTTTCATGTACTACCACCCCTAGTGGTGTGTGTGTGTGTTTGTGTGTGTATTTACCTGTATATATGTGTGTGTGTTTACCTGTGTATATGTGTGTGTGTAGTACATTTACCTGTGTGTTCAGTTGACTTCATTATGTGCAGCTAAAATAGAACCTTCCTAAGGAGAGTTTTTTTCCTTGCTTCTCCCAATTGTTTTCATCTGTCTATCCTTTAACCCATCTATCTATCCATGAACTCATCTATTAATCCTTTCAACAATTAAGCATTGAGTGCCAAGTGTATACCAGTCACTGTGCTAGATGCTGGAACTATAAGCAGCAAAGAGAACAGATATTATTCCCTACCCTGGGAGTCCAGGGAAACTGGAAAAAAACATGAACCCTATGCGAGAGTGCCTGCTCTGGGCAAGGGAGGAAGACTGGTGGAGGCCTCTGGGCAGTGAGGGCGCTGGGATGTCAGAGCTGGGAGGGTCCAGCTAGCTGCAGGGCAGGGCCCGAGAGAAGGCAGAGCTCAATCGCTCAGGCTGCACCTGGTCTTGCTGACCAAGTTGGGAATGTTCTGGGGTGTTCTTGGGGCACACTGCGAGGCTCCTGAGGAGTTTCAGCAGGAGAGTGGTACAGTCAGACCTGGGGTGAGAGCTTGGCCTTGCAGTTAAGACACTTGCATCCAGTATCTGAGTTCTTGTGTTCAGTACCCAGCTCCAACTCCTCACTCCATCCTCCTGCCATTGTGGACCCTGGGAGGCAGTGGTGATAGTTCCAGTGGTTGAGTCCCTACCACCCACGTGGGAGACCTGGACTAGCGCTTGGTTCCAGGCTTCAGCCCAGCACAGCCCTGGCCGTTGTGGGTATTTGGGAGGTGAACCAGTGAACAGGTGCTTTCTCTGTCTCACTGTATCTCTGCCCCTCAAATAAATAAATCAAATAAGATAAACATAATCCCCAGAGTCTTGCTTTTATAATTGGCAGGTAATAGTTTTGTTCAAAGAAGACCACAATAAGCCTTCTTCCCCACATGGCACATTGTACATAGCAGACACTCTATAAACCCGAAACAATAGCAGCAAAGAACAATTACCCATGTATTTTAGTGTAAAGGAATTTCTGTACCCAAAACATATGAGCAGACATTTTTTTGTTTTGCTCTCCTTTTCTTGTGAAGTGAAGCATTGCCCCCAGGAAATAATACGTCTCACCCATTCCTGGAAAGAAAAGGCTTCCTAGATTTTTATTCCTATTGTTCTATGACACCAGGAAATGGCTCTAGTTTTAAACTTTCTGTTTACTATCTTGAAATGGAGGGCAAAGTTTCCCCAGTAGTCATAACCCCTGAGATATCCCCAGAGTATTCGCCCATCTGGGATATTGGGTTCCAAATGGAGTCAAAGAGAATTGAGGCCACATCTAGCCTAGAACCATTTCAACCAAAGATCTGCCCTTGGCCTCACTAGGTTTCTTCTGGCCCTTCTAGGGATGCCAAGGCCGCCGTGGTGACCGGCATGGAGCTGAAGGACATGAGCCCAGAACAGCTGGATGAGCTCTTAGCCAACTACCCGGAAATTGTGTTTGCACGGACGTCCCCCCAGCAAAAGCTGATCATCGTGGAGGGCTGTCAGAGGCAGGTGGGTGACAGCAGCACCTGGAGAATCAACAACCCCCAGCCACATGTCCCCAGCTCTGCATTTGATCATGGGAGTCTGGGGTTTCGACAGCAACGCATTTGCCACTGTGGCAGTGCCGCTGTAGAAAGATGATAAAATAGTAAGTTTCAAAACAAAGCTTGCAGAGACATAGGATATCCAACACCTCCATTTGCACACACCTTATTCGGAGCTCCTTGTCTTGCATCTGAGATTTCCTGACGGTCTCTTCTCCCAACGGGACCTCATCCTGGCCCCAGCAGTCCTCGCAGCCCCAAGGACAGCAGGAGACTGTGTGCGGCTCTCGCCCGCTCACTCACTCCCCTCTTCCCACGGGGCCCCCGCAGGACGCAGTTGTGGCCGTGACGGGGGACGGAGTGAATGACTCCCCTGCTCTAAAGAAGGCCGACATTGGCGTTGCCATGGGGATAACGGGTTCTGACGCAGCCAAGAACGCAGCCGACATGATCCTGCTGGATGACAACTTCTCCTCTATCGTCACGGGGGTGGAGGAAGGTGAGCAGGGTCCCCAAGGTCTACCGGAGGGCCGAGGTCCACGGGAGGACGGGGGGCAAGCCCTATAAGGAGAACCATCTCTGCCTAGGCCGCTTGATATTTGACAACCTAAAGAAGACCATCGCTTACACCCTGACCAAGAACATCGCCGAGCTCTGCCCCTTTTTGATTTACATCCTTCTCGGGCTCCCCCTGCCCATCGGCACCATCACCCTCCTGTTCATCGACTTGGGCACAGACATAGTAAGTGGCACTAAAGGGAACAGGGTCCTTCTGCACCGCAGAGAGTGCACAGGTTGCGGTTGTTGCCTTGGAGGGCCAGGAGATGGGCTGAGCCCACGCTTCTCGGACTTCTCTGCAATGGAGTTCAAAGTTTCGCCTTTTTGACAAGCTCCCAGGACATACCGATTCTGCTGGGCCCACAGACCACCACTTCAAGGGACTAGAGACTCTTGTCAAGTGTTTGGAAATTCAAACTTCACTGTTTACGGGGATTTTTAAGGCAGGAGCCCCTCAAAAAGTGTCTTTTGCCATGGGTCAGTTTTAGCAGCCAGGCAGCCCTTTTCTTTGGCACAGCTGAAGGGCCCTGTGCTACTGGGGGCTCGGTGGCTGATGTGGTAACCCCACAGCGCCCCCTGTGGAGGGAGAGAATGGGCGCTCTTAGGGCGGGCCCTAGGTTCTGCTCTGGGATTCGGCTGCACAGCAGAGAGGGGAAAGGGTGTTGGGAGAAATCCTGCTTAGAGGGAAAAGTGTTTTATGGCCAGCATTGTTTAGAACTGCCCACACACGGTGACTGATTTTAAAGCTAGCTGTTCTTAAGCTCCTTTGAGACAAATGCACCCCTGTTGTCTGCCCCCTGGATGGACTGGCTCTGTGTCTCCTTACACCACCATCCAGCAACCTCCACCTACCCTCTGCCCATCCTTGCTTGGCTGTGCTTTTTCCCATTATTCTGGGAGCATTCCAGGTTAAGGCTTCATGCGCAAAAAAAAAAAGGGGGGGGGGGAGGCAGCACTGTGGCATAGCTGGTAAAGCTGCTGCCTGCAGTGCCAGCATCCCATATGGGTGCCAGTTCATGACCCAGCTGTTCCACCTCCAATACAGCTCTCTGCTGTGGCCTGGGAAGGCAGTGGAAAATGGCCCAAGTGCTTGGGCCCTTGCAACTGTGTGGGAGACCTGGAATAAGCTCCTGGCTCCCGGCTTTGTATCAGCCCAGCTCCAGCCATTGCAGCCATCTGGGGAGTGAACCAGTGGATGGAAGACCTCTCTCTCTGCCTCTGCCCCTCTGTAACACTGCCTTTCAGATAAATAACTAAATTAAAAAAAAAAAAAAAAAGACGTCATGGGCTGTCTCCCTCTCCAGATCCCCTCCATTGCCTTGGCGTATGAGAAAGCAGAAAGTGACATTATGAACAGGAAGCCTCGGCACAAGAAAAAGGACAGACTGGTGAACCAGCAGCTTGCCGTATACTCGTACCTGCACATTGGTACGCCTGGGCTCTCCTACTGTCACCGGAGGGCCTGTTCCAGGCACAGTCGGAGAGTGTTTTCCTTTGGGGCTGAGGTTGGGATGGTAGGAGGGGCTGAGAGGAGACAGGATGAGGCCATCCTCTGGAAGCATCAGGGAGTCTAAGCCCTTAGCTCTCTTGTTCTTTCAGGCCTCATGCAAGCCCTGGGAGCTTTCCTCGTGTACTTCACTGTGTATGCACAGCAGGGCTTTCGGCCAACCTCACTGTTTCACCTGCGGATAGCGTGGGACAGTGACCACCTGAACGACTTGGAAGACAACTATGGACAGGAATGGGTAAGCGCTGGGGCGCTCTGTGCCAGCCTTGCCTGCTGCTTCTTCCCTCCTCTCGCTGCCCTGCCAGGACTGGGGCAGAGCCTGCATTCTACCACATGGCCTTGACAAGACCGACTGTGGAAGCTTGCTAGTTGCTAGGGCTGGGGACCCCTGGAGGACACTGGTTTGGCCTTTGCTAGGACCCAGCCTTTTGTCTTGGGCCAGAGCCCAAGAGCTCACTTTTTAATGTTAGCTTTGCCATTGGCATGGAAAAGTAACCATGTCAACATGCCCACAGTTCAGCCAGAGACGTCAGCATCTTTCCCTCCTCACCTGGCTGAAGACCAAGTTTCTCTCTCCACCTGGGTCAGGCAGAGATGAGAGGATGAGAGGAAAGCTTCCCAGGGTTGCCCCGGAATCTGCAGCTTTCCTCCAAGCTCTTACTGTCTTCTCCTTCTCTGCCCGTCGACAGACGAGTTATCAGAGGAGATACCTGGAATGGACAGGCTACACGGCTTTCTTTGTTGGCATCATGGTCCAGCAAATAGCAGATCTGATCATCAGGAAGACCCGCAAGAACTCCATCTTCAAGCAGGGGCTCTTCAGGTACTGCTGTATCGGCCTCACGGGTCAGCCCCAGGCCTGCGGACTTGCTGGAGCTTCCTCCGGCCATGCCTGGCACACACAAGGCCTTGCTCAGCTGGTGGCCGGTTCTGAGGAGGGCATGATCACAGAGCCGTGGGAACTCAGAATCTGCTTTCTTTGTCTTGCAGAAATAAAGTCATCTGGGTGGGGATCGCCTCACAGATCATCGTTGCCCTGCTCCTGTCTTACGGGCTCGGCAGTATCACAGCCCTAAATTTCACCATGCTCAAGTGAGTTTGCCTTCCACAGCAGCAAGGAAACTGACAGCCCTATCCCGAGCTGTCACAGCCCAAATAATAACTAGGGTATCTCAAGGTCCCTCTCCCACCCCGCTTTTTTTTTTTTAAGATTTATTTATTTATTTGAAAGAGTTACAGAGAGAGAGAGAGAGAGAGAGAGAGAAAGGTCTTCCATCTGCTGGTTCACTCCCCAATTGGCCGCATGGCCAGAGTTGGGCCAATCAGAAGCCAGGAGCCAGGAGCTTCTTCCAGGTCTCCCACATGGGTGCAGGGTCCCAAGGACTTGGGCCATCTTTCAGTGATTTCCCAGGCCATAGCAGAGAGCTGGATTGGAAGTGACACAGCCGGGACTCCAATCGGCGTCCATATGGGATACTGGCACTGCAGGCAGCAGCTTTACTGGCTATGTCACAGCGCCAACCCCCTACCACCTGTTTTGAAAGAGATCAAAATGATTTCATTTTGTTTGAGCCCTAGACTTTGCACTTTATTTCCCAGAAGAGGAAACAGATTTTCCAGACCTTGCCATTCTTACAAGAGCTGCTTATAGCAGTCACAGTCCAAGTTAACTAAGGAGATTTCCAGGGGTAGATATTTGGTGCAACAGTTAAGATACTGCCTGAATCATTTACACAATTTTTTTATTGATTGACTTTTTTTATAAGTTTCAAATATTTCACATATATAGATTTAGAGAAATAGTGATACTTCTCACCCTCCTTCCTCCCACCCACACTCCAACCTTTCTTCCTCCTCCCTCTCCTGTTCCCACTCTTAATTTATACAAGGATCTATTTTCAGTTTACTTAATGATCAGAAGATTAACCCTACACTAAATAAAAAATTCAGCAAATAGTATGAAGAAAAAAAACACTGTTCCTCAACAGAAGAGACAAGGGCTATAAACAGTCATCAAGTCTCAAAATGCCCATTTCACACCAATGCTTTACATTTTAGGTACTCTAGTAGTCACCCCAGATCAGGGAAGACATATGATATTTGTCTTTTTAGGACTGGCTTTTTTCGCTAAGAATAAATATAAATCAGAGTGTCTGGATTTGAGTCCCAGCTCAGCTTCTGATTCCTGCTTCCTGCTAATGCAGACCCTGAAAGCAGCAGATCACAGTTCAAGTATTTGGGTCCCTGCTACCCAAGTGGGAGACCCAGATTAGCATCTGAGCTCCAGACTTCAGCCTGGCCCAGCCCTGGCTATTGCAGACATTTAGGGTGTAGACCAGGAGATGGGAGGGCTCTCGCGCTCTCTCTCTCTCTTTCAAATAAATAAATACATAGAAGTACTTTTTTTTTTTTTTTGACAGGCAGAGTTAAACAGAGAGAGAGAGAGAGAAAAGTCTTCCTTCTGTTGGTTCACCCCCCAAATGGCCGCTACAGCCGGCACGCTGCACCTATTCGAAGCCAGGAGCCAGGTGCTTCTCCTGGTCTCCCATGTGGGTGCAGGGCCCAAGCACTTGGGCCATCCTCCACTGCCCTCCTGGGCCACAGCAGAGAGCTGGACTGGAAGAGGAGCAACCGGGACAGAATCCGGCGCCCCAACCAGGACTAGAACCCGGGGTGCTGGTGCCGCAGGTGGAGGATTAGCCTAGTGAGCCGCAGCACTGGCCAGAAGTACTTATTTAAAGTACAACTTTTTTTAAATAAGAAACTTTCTGGTTTGGGTGTGGTGTGACCCAGTGGATTTGGTGTGCTTATCAGTAAAGCAGGGCCAAGGGCCAAGAGCAGGAGGCTCCCTGCTTGCTGGCATTCGCACGTTCCAGCACTCACCATCCTCCCTTCTGCTTCCAGGGCTCAGTACTGGTTTGTGGCCGTACCCCACGCCATCCTGATCTGGGTGTACGATGAAATGCGGAAACTCTTCATCAGGCTCTACCCCGGAAGTGAGTAGTACGGTGGTATCTTGGAGGTCCTGTGTGCTTCCTCTACCAGACTCTCCATTTCTAATTTGCCTTCTTCTGCCTCTCTAGGCTGGTGGGATAAGAACATGTATTATTGAGACCAGGTCTGTCTCCGAGTCTCCCAGCGGCACCTGCCTGGTGTTCTTCAGCAGGACCTCTGTAGTGTGGACCTTGCCAAGCACCACTTGGGAGGAGACTCTCCTCTAGAACACAGTAGTGAAGCTTCTCACTGATCTGTTGTACTTCAAAGCTGAGATTCAGCTGCTTGTATACGATTTTCATCTCTATCTCCATCTCCTTACCTTAAAAGATGTGGATGTCAAGATCACGGTGTAGGGAAGGATGTGTTTATCTGTATATGAAGCTCACTGATGTCGCACAGACTTGTGTAACCCTGCTGCTGGAGTCTGCCATAAGTTGAGCTAGAATTGCTCAGATCTCCTTCCACACCCTGTCAAAGGCCTGGTGAGCTCCGTAGGATTTCTGTGAATCCCCTTGAAACATAATTTTTGGGGTTTGCTTTGCTCTGCTGAGAGTGTGCAGAGTTGGAAGTGTGGCAGCAGGAGCACCTCAGAACAGCAAAGACAGCCCCCGTTGACTCCCAGACACCTTGTTGCTGTGATGGGTTCCCTGGCCATGCGGCCCCAGTCTGCCTCTCACAGCACCCCACCACCTGTTTCTGCAAAGCTGACCTCCAAGTCCATTCCACAAATCTTAACTCAAACATTCATGGACCCAAAGGGGCTGCCACTGACTAGGACTCAGTCTCTTCAGAAAGCCACTATGGTTTAGATAGCTCTATTTATTTCTTGTAGATAGGCTGCCAAGCACTCTCCAGCAGTCATTTTATGTCAATCATGTTTTTGTAACTTAGGTATATTTGTGTGTGACACGAAACACATACATCCATGTTGACAGGTTGTTTTTTTTTTTTTTAAGTAAAAGATGTTTTTAAGTAAAATGTTTTATAAAACCAAATCTAATTGTGATGTTTTACTTAATTCAAGTTTTTCCAGAAGGCGGGCACAGAAAATACCAAAAAAATAAAATAAGATTCTGGTTTTTTTTTTCTTTTTTGCTCCTTCTGGTCATTTTCTTTACCCACAGAGTGTCTGGAAATGCAGGCTTTTCCTTGTGAATGCTTCCTGCACCTGTGCCCTTCCCCCCTTCTCACCTGACTGGGACTCTTGTGGACCAGATCAACCTGCTGGCAGCAGCACCACAGGCAAAGTCATTTTCACAGCCTTTCCATCAACCACACACCCACACTAACTGATTTCACAGACTTTAAAAGCTGTACTTGGTTAAACTTTGCCCATTCAGTGGCCTCTCCTCCAGCCAGCCACTTGCACCTGCTGCTGGAGGCTTCAGCTTGGCATCTCTGGGACAGGAGAAGGGAGACGTAGAGTCTCGTGTTCTCAGGATCAGAGCTGGAATGTGAAAGAAGTAAGGGGACCAATCCTGCAACCCTCTGTAAATGGATGTAATATCTCATGTGTAGTCTGTGTGCCTGTTTAGCTAACCTCCATGTGCAGTCACAAGGAACCCAGACTAATCTCTCATCGGTAGCTCCAGTGAACTGGAACCCTCTCCAGGGTGGTTTGGGTAGTATGGTAATTGCCTTATCTGTCTAGGCCTGACAAAGCGGCTAAGGCTTTCTAGACTTCAGGCAAGAGTAATTTGCCCTTCCTCTTATTCCTGCTTGGCCTTCCAGGTGTTCTGGCTATGACGCTTAGTAGTTCCTCCTGGTCCTGCCAGGGCCTGCAAGAGTCATCAATGTGGCATAAAACTGTGAGATTTAACTGGGTTAAGTCTGATAGGATTTAAATTTGAAATACGAGGGTATTTTGTAGGAAAAAAATGGAATTAAAGATATTTTGATGCAAAATTTTTGAAATCCATGCAAAGCAGTGTCTTCAGGAAGTTTGGATATGTATTATGAAAAACTGTGCCTACATTTCAAAAATCTTCTGCACCAAAATAACTTATTGAAAATATTTTTTGTAACAGGAGGTGTGTCTGAAATAATTTTATATTTATACACACATACTGTTGCAAACATTTATCAACCTGAGTAAAATGAATGACTAATCTGAGTAATCCTAGAATCGTACATATCAAGTATATTTATTAAGTTGTAAACAGAAGGCAGCAATAAAAATCCATCTCATAGGGTTTTTTGGGAGAAGTTACTTAATTAACTCACAAAGTCCAAGATAACTTTTTTTCAAAAAAAAAAATAAAGTTAACATTAATAATTATAGCAATGTATATTAAGACATGAAAAGAAAGCTGGATTATTGGAGTTTTCATTTTTGTAAATATCTTTATTCTGCTTATAAAATTGCAGCTCATTTAATGTAAACAAGAGAAAAAAATTAAATCATCCTGAATCTCACTGCCTAGTAATATACCTAAATGAGAGATTAGTTAATGTCTTTGGTGATTTTCTATACATATATAAAGTTTTCCATTCTCCCTTTTTATTTAACATTGAATCTGATGTAAATGCACAGTATTTAGATATTGAGAGTATTTTAGCTATAGCTCATCCCCCAGTTAGATGCTTCTTTTATTCCCTACTTTTTATATAAATTTATTTTACTTATTTGAAAGGCAGAGTTACAGAGAGAGAGAAAGGGAGAAAGAGAGACAGAGAGAGAGCTTCCATCTACTGGTTCACTCCCCAAATGGCTGCAATGGCCAGAGCTGGGTTGACCCAAAGCCAGGATCCAGGAACTTCTTCCCAGACTCCCACACAGGTGCAGGGACCCAAGGACACGGACCATCATCTGCTGCTTTCCCAGGCACACTAGCAGGGAATTGGATTGGAAGTAGAGCAGCCGGGACTTGAATCAGCACCCATATGGAATGTTGGTATCACAGGCAGTGTCTTAACCTACAGTACCATGGCACCAGCCCTGCGGATTGGAATCTTCACAACCCTGCATGTTATCTCTTTACCTGTCAGTTAAAGATGCCTACCTCTCTAAGATCCCACTGTGTCTCATCTGGGATCAAGAAGGGGGTCCCATGATGAAAACATGATGTAAAGCTCCATGTGGAGTTCATGGATGGAGGTGACATAAAACTCCCAGAGGGCATTAAAGCACCACCTCCCACCTATTAAAAGAGACTGAAAATAAGGAAGGACTCTTTCGCCACAGACCACAGTTCAGAGAACAACTTAAGTTTTCTTCTCTCTCTATCTCTGCCTCTCTCTCTCTCTCCACTCCCCTCTTCTTTAGGCAACTTTCTGGCCCACTCATGATGGATATTTCTTGGTTTGAAGTGGCCCATGCTCTCTCATAGATGTTGTGTTCATTTTTCTCACCTGTCTAATAAATCATGTTCTCACTTTGTACACCTTTATACATATCTCCACTTAGAATTTTTATCTCTGAGGATTGGATTAGATGGTGGAGGCCGGTGCCATAGTTCAACAGGCTAATCCTCCACCTAGTGGCGCCGGCACACCAGGTTCTAGTCCCGGTCGGGGCTCCGGATTCTGTCCCGGTTGCCCCTCTTCCAGGCCAGCTCTCTGCTGTGGCCTGGGAGTGCAGTGGAGGATGGCCCAAGTGCTTGGGCCCTGCACCCCATGGGAGACCAGGATAGCATCTGGCTCCTGCCTTTGGATCAGCGCAGTGCGCCGGCCGCAGCGCACTGGCTGTGGCGGCCATTGGAGGGTGAACCAACAGCAAAAAGGAAGACCTTTCTCTCTGTCTCTCTCTCTCACTGTCCACTCTGCCTGTCAAAAAAAAGAAAAGAAAAGAAAAAGATGGTGGAGTAGGGAGGAAGCTTACCACTCTGGTCTAGAAGAAGATAGTTTTAAAAAAGTGGAGAAAATGCAGTCTCAGTGAAGAGTTAGGGAGAAAATGGCAAAGGAAACTCCACACAAATTAGACAGACACAGCAGACCTACCTGGAGGGTGTGGACGTGCACAAATCAGGACCCCAGCAGCTGAGAGCCTCAGCACCAGCTTTGGAGAGAGGTGAAACCAGACTGCAGAAGCCCAAGCCACTGGTAATAAGGTTACAGAAAAATCTGAGAATCCAGCTTGAAACCTTGAAAATTTGTGGGGGATAGTGTACCTGCCAAACTAGAGAAGGAAAAAGAGGGGGGAGGCACATTTCTCTCTCCTCCATCTCCTGCAAGGACATCCTGTAACAAACTGATACAGAGCAGGTGGCATTTTGAACATATGTAACAGCTGCAGCAGCTCCTGTCCATGCCCTGCAACCAGCAGAGCAGAGACTCCTGAGTGGTGGGGAGAACTGACAGGGGGCTGGGTACTTGCGACTGTGGAAGGCTTGTATGCCAGGGCTGCAAAAACACTGAGACTGCAGGGTTTTGAAAACACCGAGGCTGTGTGGGAAGGCTCAGGGTATGACTGAGACTTGGGACAGTCACAGTGGGAGGCTCAACATGTGGGAGGCTCCTTGGTTCCTTGGTGAGGGACATTGCTAGGGAACCTGCTTACACTGTGGACTACACAGGTCTTTTGTGTAGTCCTTGTGGAAGTGCGGACAAATATTATACCCACTTGGGCTAGCACCCAGGCACTTTTCTCCTTTTAGGAGAGGAAATGAGCTGAGTTTATGCCAACACAAGAAAAACCTCCCTTTCATTAAAAAAAAAAAAAAAGATGAGATTTATCACACCCAACTTGAGAGTCACCTTAACACCTCCTTTAAGCCTGGAGAACTGAACAGAGCTCCCTGGCCACAACCACCTCACACTTCTAGGTACTCCCTGAAAGCAGACACTCCAAAAATCCACACATAGTCCAAAGATAAAAGCCATCACAGTGAAAGAAAGAAAAAAGAAGAAGAAGAAGAAACCAACGAGCATCTCCACAAATGCCAAATAATGAACACACTGATGCAAGGAACACAACATGATGCCCCCAAAAGAATATAACACTTCAATACTAGATTGTGTAGATGAAGAGTTTGAAGATGCAAGAAATGGAATTCAAAAAACTGATCATAAGATTACATAGAAGTAATCAGAAGCAAATGTACAAACTAATGAAATCCATACATAAAATGAAAGAAAATTTCTCCCATGAAGTTGAGATCTTAAAAAGAAAGCAAAAAAGGCGCCGCTAGGCGGAGGATTAGCCTATTGAGCTGCGGCGCCTAGTCCCGGTCGGGGTGCCTGATTCTGTTCCAGTTGCCACTCTTCCAGGCCAGCTCTCTGCTCTGGCCCGGGAGTGCAGTGGAGGATGGCCCAAGTGCTTGGGCCCTGCACCCCGTGGGAGACCAGGAGAAGCACCTGGCTCCTGCCTTCGGATCAGCGCGGTGCGCCAGTCGCAGAGCACCGGCCGTGGCGGCCATTGGAGGGCGAACCAAAGGCAAAAGGAAGACCTTTCTCTCTGTCTCTCTCTCTCTCACTATCCACTCTGCCTGTCAAAAGAAAGAAAGAAAGAAAGAAAGAAAGAAAGAAAGAAAGAAAGAAAGAAAGAAAGAAAGAAAGAAAGAAAGAAAGCAAGAAAGCAAGGAAGGAAGGAAGGAAGGAAGGAAGGAAGGAAGATGAAATCTTGGAAATGAAGAATTCAATAGAACAAATAATAAAAAATGCAGTGGAAAGCCTTAACAACAGAACCGGTGAAGCAGAAGAAAGAATATCCAACTTAGGAAACAAATCACAGGAAATTATACAGTCAGACAAAAAACAAGAGGAGGAAATTAAAAAATTAAAAATCACTGTTGGGAATCTACAGTATACTACCAAATAATCCAACATACAAGTTCTAGGAGTTCCTTAAGATGTGGAAAGAAAGGATTAGAAGACTTTTTTAGTAAAATAATCACAGAAAATTTCCCTAGTTTGGACAAAGAAAGCTAAATCTAGGCCGGCGCTGTGGCTTAACAGGCTAATTCTCCAGCTTGAGGCGCTGGCACACCGGGTTCTAGTCCTGGTTGGGGCTCCAGATTCTGTCCCGGTTGCCCCTCTTCCAGGCCAGCTCTCTGCTATGGTCCAGGAAGGCAGTGGAGGATGGCCCAAGTGCTTGGGCCCTGCACCCCATGGGAGACCAGGATAGCATCTGGCTCCTGGCTTCAGATCAGCGAGATGCGCCGACCACAGCGGCCATAGGAGGGTGAACCAACGGCAAAAGGAAGACCTTTCTCTCTGTCTCTCTCTCTCACTGTCCACTCTGCCTGTCCAAAACACAAACACACACACACACACACACAGATGGATAGGCCAATGAATAGAAACACCAGAAATCAATCCAAGCATCTACAATCAATTTATATTTGACAAAGGAGCTAAAATCAATCCCTGGAACAAAGACAGTCTCTTCAACAAATGGTGCTGAGAAAACTGGATTTCCACTTGCAGAAGTATGAAGTTTCACCTCACCCCAGTTAGAATGGCTTTCACACAGAAATCAACAAACAAATGCTGGTGATGATGTGTGGGATAGGTTACATTTTTGGTGGGATTGTAAACTCTTAAAATCACTATGGAATTCAGTTTGGAGATACCTCAGAAATCTGAATATAGACCTACCATATAACCCAGCCATCCCACTCCCATAAGTTTACCCAAGGGAAATTCAGCATGTGAAAAATTTATCTTCATCCCCATGTTTATTGCAGCTCAATTCACAATAGTTAAGACATGTAATCAACCCAAATGCCCATCAACTGAAGACTAGATAAAGAAATTATGGGATATATACACTATGGAATACTACACAGTGGTAAAAAAAATGAAATGAAATCTGGTCATTTGCAAGAAAATGGATGAATCTGGAAAACATCATACTTAGAGCAATAAGTCAGTCCCAAAGGGACAAAATACCACTTGTTCTTCCTGACCTGTGATAACTAACAGAGCACCTAAATGACAATCTGTAGAAGTGAAATTGACACTTTGAGAAGCAATGACTTGTCTTGACTGTTGAGGAACAGTTTTGGGGGTTTTTTAATACTATTTGTTGAACTCTTTAATTAACATAGAGTTAAACATCCCTGTATAAAGTCAACTGAAAATAGATCTCAGTAAAAAAGAAGAGTGGGAATGAGAGGGAGGAGGAAGAGGGGTTGAGAGTATGCGTGTGAGGGTGGGCATTGTGGGAAGAATCACTGTGTTCCTAAAGTTGCAATTATTTAGTGTATGATGTTTGTAACTGTAAAGCTGTCTAGTTCTGCATACATTCCTATTGTCTTACTTCTAAGGGCACAATTTTAAAACTTGCCATGGGACCTCAATGATAAAAATACCATCTTAAGTGTTAAAGTGACCATATGAATAGGATTAAGGGTCTGGTAATTATAATAGATAGAATTAAAAAGGAGTGAATGCTCCAACATGGGAAGCAGTCCACACAGCAGACTCATAGACTGACAATTGCTTTAAATAGCATTGTGACCTCAGAATCAGTCCTTAAGGCATTCTAGTCCAGCTGAAAATCCCACGAGAGCTTTTCAAGCATGGAAAGCCAAGACACTGGGGCCAGCTGGTATAGTGGGTAAAGCTGCCATCTGCAGTGCCAGCATCCCATATGGGCACTGGTTCGAGTCCTGGCTGCTCTTCTTCAAAGCCAGCCCTCTGCTATGGCCTGGGAAAGCAGTAGGAGATGGCCCAAGTGCTTGGGCCCCTGCACCTGCATGGAAGATCTGGAAGAAGCTCCTGGCTCCTGGCTTCAGATCAGTCCAGCACTGGCCATTGTAGCCAATTGGGGAATGAACCAGCGGATGGAAGTCCTCTCTCTCTCTCTCTCTCTCTCTCTCTCTC
This sequence comes from Lepus europaeus, assembly GCF_033115175.1. NCBI lineage: Eukaryota > Metazoa > Chordata > Mammalia > Lagomorpha > Leporidae > Lepus > Lepus europaeus. Next base: position 86,262,162 of record NC_084832.1, read on the forward strand.
TCTGCCTCTGTCTCTCTGTAACTCTGCCTTTCAAATAAATAAATAAATATTAAAAAAAGAAAGAAAGACATCCAAGACACTGAGGCAAAAAAATGTCCTACATGAAGGATCTTGGTGGGTGAGACCACAGTAGAAAAAAGTGGTTATCCTGAGAAGACCCGAAGGAAGCTCCTGGCTCCTGGCTCCTAGCTCCTGGCTCCTGGCTTTGGATCGGCACACCTCCAGCAGTTGGGGACAACTGGGGAGTGAACCAGTGGATGGAAGATCTCTTTCTCTCTCAATCTCTCTCTCTCTGCCTCTCCTTCTCTGTGTAACTCTGACTTTCAAATAAATAAATAAATCTTTAAAAAAAAAAAAAAAGAAAAAATGGTCATCAAAGAAGAGGTACTTTTCTCTGAATCCAGGAGAAAACTTCCACTTTGCTTATTGCCTTGTCTAAATACTGATGGAGTTTGTGGATTCAAAGGCTTCCGTAGCCTAGGCAGCTCATGTCAAGAGCCCTGGGTAATCACTGACATAATACATAAGAGTGTTAATTGTTAAATGAACAACAAGAGTCACTGTGCACTAACTTCTCATGCAGGACCTCTGTCCTCAAAGAGTTGTATTATAATTATGTCTAAGTGCTCCCAAAAGATGTATCGTTCTTGGGTGCTTCTTTAAAGTTAATTAAGTTTCTAAAAAAAAAAAAAAGGAAGAAAGAAGTGAAATTAACTTTAAGATGCAATGACTTTGAACAACCCTTGTCTCAACTGTTGAAGTTTTGTTTTGTTTTTGTTTTTGTTTTTGTTTTTTACTATGCAAATTGTTGAAATCTTAGTATAGAGTTGGTCTTCTGTGCATAGAGTTAATTGAAAATGGAAATTAGTGGACAATGGCACTGGGAATGGGAGAGGAGGAGAAAGAGGGGTGCTAGAGTGGGTGGGAGGGCAGGTAAGGTGGAATATGAAATTCATGAAGTCTGTATTATTCCCTAAGAAGAAGTTTTTTGGGGGGAAAATAAATAAAAAAGTAAAAAACAAAAAGAAGAATTTTTATCTCTGTGAGAGATGGAAACCTGGAATAGACATTAAGCTAAACCATACAACAATAATGAGGCTTCCATGGTTACAGGATGGCGGTGGGGGGGGGGGGGTAATCCCATTTAGTACAGTCAGAAAAATCTTTTTTGAGGAGGTGTTGGAAAAGAAACAGCCAGTGTGAACAGCACAGAGAATTCCAGGATGAGGAAGCACAGAGTCTCCAGAGTCTGGGAAGCTGTGGGAAGGAGGTCAGCGTTCATTACAAACAAGCTGCTTGGAGATGATTAATCAGTGCAGGAACCAGCCCCAGCTGGTATGCTAAGGGCACTTTGACTTCTGTGTAGAGGATGGAAGGCAGGCCAGGTGAGGTGAGGGGAGGTGAGGTGAGGCAGTCCCCAGCAAAGACAGATGTGGCTTGGACTAGGAGGGCAGCAATGAGTATGCTACCAACAAGGGATGTATAAGAACGGGCATGTGAGATGCATGTGTGCACACGTGTGCATGTATATGTACATACATGTGCACAGGGACCTTCAACTGGACTAACATTCCACTGCATGAATTTTGTAAGTGAGCTCACCTCACTTACAAGACTTACATGTGTTCAACTCAGGCCCCTAGAAAAGCCACCACTTCTCTGACTGTCCATATCACAGTCAAGGCAGAGAGAACAGGGACGGCTTCGTGGTACAGATTAAGCTGCATCCTGCAATGTCAGCATCTCATAGGAGCACTGGTTTAAGTCCCAGCTACTTCACTTCTGGTCCAGCTCCCTGCTTAAGTGCCTGAGAAAGCAGCAGAAAGATGGTTCAAGCGCTAGGGCTCCTGCTACCCATGTGGGACTCATGGATGTAGTTACAGGCTCCTGCCTTTCACCTGGTCCTGCCCCAGCCATTGCAGCCATTTGGGTAGCAAAGCAGTGGATGGAAGATGTCTCTCTCTCTCTCTCTCTCTCTCTCTCTCTCTCTCAGTTTATCTCTGCCTTTCAAATAAATAAAATAAATCTATTTTTAAAAAAAGTGTTGCAGGGTGGAGAGAAGATCCAAAAGCAAGAACAATTTCCCCTGCTTATCTGGGGGATGCTTCCCAAGACCAATATGGCTGATGAAACTACAGATAGTATTGAACCCTAAGAACCCTATGTAAAATACATTTTCTTATATTTATATATCCATAGTAAAGATTAATTTATAGATGAGGTGCAGTAAGAGGTAAACACCAATAATAAGAGAACAATTATAAGAGTATACTATAATAAAGGTCATTATATAAATGTGTTCTCTCACCTCACCTCTCAAAATAGCTTCATTCCTCTTTGCACCACAATAATATTTTGGACCACGGTTGACTGCAGGTCACTGAATCCACAGATGAGGGGGCGCTCCGTACAGTGTCGCTGGAGATGGCCGAGCAGGCGACACACACATGTGAAAACCCAAACTCTCTGAGTACACCAACAGCTTGGGCCTCTGCAGGTACTTGTTCTGACATCATCATAAGGCATGCATCTGATGTCTCTTAAAAGGACAGTGACAGTGGCTGGTTTTATTAAACTCTTATCATGAGCTGGGCATGGTGGCACGATCTCCTTAACGCCCACAATGACCCTGCCAGCTACAGTGCCTGCTTTCTATAACCAACAGGGAAACGGAGTCCTGGAGATCGCCCAGCACTGCCTATTTCTCCTACTATGCTGGAAAGTGCGCACTTGGGTGGAAAAGTACCCTGCAGGCTGCAGTCTGCTTCCTAGCCTCCAGGTTTAGATCAGCGATAACAACACCAAGTATTTCTTGTCTGCAGATACGCAAATTAATCCCCTCTGAGGGAGCCAGTTTTGCTCCTTTTGAACAGACATTCCTAACTCTAGATAAATGGACTCCCTTGCCTCTTTGAACCGGTTAGAACCACTGCCTCTCTCCTTCCCTTCAATCATGATTTAAGCAGAATCTCGAGCACTTACTCACCTCATATCTGAGTGAGAATCCTGATTTTATCTTTTTGTAAAATTATTGATTCACAAGGCAAAAAGCAAGGGCTTAGCCATTCCAGGGCCCATCCTCTTTGCTGCTCTCATTCATGCTGCTTTTTCTGCTTCTGACCAGTTCTCCCTGCAGGCTCCCTCCTGCCCTGGCCCTGTTCCTACTTTGCCACCTCCTCCCTAACATACCAGAGCCCAGCTTGGGGGTTTTTATCTTCTTGGACCAGACTTTCTAAGGTCAAGTTTAATGGCAATGTAAGGTAAAAACCTGATTAATTTGAAAGAGCTTGAAGCTCCACTCAGCAGATAAATAATTGTTGCAGCTAAAGATACTAGAGTGAAACGTTTTGTTAACTAGAGTAGAGTTGGGGACTGTTTTAGCTTTTCAAATTCTGGACATTTTCTAAATGGAATTTCTTCCTCACCAGCCTTCATTCAACAATCCAAGCTCTCAGGTGCATGGCCCTGAGTTGGCGTCATAGGAGAAAATAGCAGTGCAAATGGGAAAGACAAAAACGTTTGCCAAGATAGTGTCAAGAACAGGCTTTGGCACAGGCAGGGCAGGTGCCCAGTGCTGTGGATGAGGGAAGACCACCCTGGGTGAGTGACTGAAAGGGCCATCGGGAGGCAAGGTCCTCCACTTGCCCTAAAGGAGGTAGGACTTCAATGCCAAGGAGAGGAAGAGGAGGGAACAGGGGTATGAAGCGGGAGTGGGATCACAGCAGTTTCCTTGTAAGCCAGCTCCCTCCAAGGCAAAGTCAGACTCCACAGGCCAAGGCTGTAGTATCTGTTGACCAACCTCCTCTTAGAGACCTGTGGGAGGGAGACTCTACTCCACGTACTCAGTGATCTGCAGAAAGTCATCCGACTTTCTGGGAGCAGGGCAGTTTGGGCTCCAGGCGGGCAGGGCTGGGTGTGGGGCATGAGGGAGGTGAGTCGGGACAGGACATTCAGCAAAGTAGAGAAGATTTCCGGGGCTTGTGAAGAGGTTCCCAGGGCACAGCATATTGGCCAGCACCATGGGAGTGTCCCAAGTGCATCCCACAAGGTTCTATCCGACCTGCCCTGATCCAGCCACACAGGAAGCCAGGCAGCCTCCAGCTCAGGCCTTGGTGCCGGCTGCTCCCTGCCCAGGAGCGCTTCTCCCAAATGCCCTGGGGTGTCTCTCCTGCCCACGCTTCCCAGACTTGCTGGCCACTACTGGCTTCCCAGCACCCTTCACCCCAACATTATTCTCTTTTCTGCACCTTTGCCTTTCTCCACAGCAATTCTCCGTTATCTGGCATGTTCCGTGTTTCACTGCAGGTGTATCTTACTGCCCACCTCCCCACGCACAAGCCCTAACACAAGCTTCACAGGGCGGGACGGTCCCCTGGCTTCACTGCTGGAGGCTGCAGCCAACCCCATGCCCAGCATATGGCAGGGAGGATGGTGAGGACAGATGTCACTGGGGGAATGAGTCAGGGGAGGGGCTGAGAACCAGACTTGGAGAGGCTTGCATTCCAGAAGGCAGGAGGGAACAGGCTGGGCCCAGCCCGGAATTTGTGACAGAGCTGTTCCTAGGGGAAAACCCTCCTGGACATTGGAGTCAGAGAGGCCCAGACTGGATTGTTCTCTGTCCTTTAATTTCTATGCATCTTCATTTGTTGTCCCTAAAATATAGATAATACCTACCTCCTGAGCAACTGAAAGAATGAGCCGGGGGCCAGCGCTGTGGTGTAGCGGGTAAAGCTGCCACCAGCAATGCCGGCATCCTATATGAGCGCTGGTTCAAGTCCCTGCTGCTTCACTTCTGATCCAGCTCTCTGCTATGGCCTGGAAAAGCAGTAGAAGATGGCCCAAGTGCTTAGGCCTCTGTACTCACGTGGGAGACCTAGAGGAGGCTCCTGGCTCCTGGCTTCGGATTGCTACAGCTCCTGCATTGTGGTCATTTGGGGAGTGAACTAGCAGATGGAGACCTCTCTCTGCCTCTGCCTCTGCCTCTGCCTCTGCCTCTCTGTAACTCTGATTTTCAAGTAAAATAAATAAATCTTTCAAAAATGAGCCAGGGAACACAAGGTGATCGGGCACCTAGTGTCCTTCATTCCCCACCCCTTGTTTTCACTATGAGTCAGCACTTGCAGGTCTTTTTCCTAATTTTTTTCATTAAAACCCATGTACATACATGAATAACTTTAATAAATGGACTTTTCTCTTTTTTGCTGGCTTCTCCTTTCCACCACCACTCCCACCCACCCCACCCTGCATCACGCCCATGCCAAGTAACCCATCTTAACAATTGATATGCAGGCTTTCCTCACCTTTCCCATACTCGTATACTCACAAAGAAAGATTCCAAGGGCAATAATAACACAGCATGAGCTTGAAAGCACTAAGACTGGGGTAAAAGTCAATTTTTCAAATATGGAGAAAGTAGCCTGTTACCTTGTAGAGCCCTAACATCCACATTAACCTAGCTGTGGCCTTTCAGAAAATCTTACTCTCAGCTACCCCAGGGTAGCATCCTGCATACGCTTTCCTTCAGGAAGAGAACGAATAGATTTATTCAACAGCTAGACTAGAGTGAATAGTGTCCTCTGGTGCTTTTTTTATTCCTCATGGAGCTTAGCCTAGCTTTACACAAAGAATAGGATCTCAGTTCAGATGCTTACAAGGAGGTTACATTTGGATAAACCAATCATATAAAGAACATATCCTAGGTTGAAAATATACTTAATAAACCTAACTTCCTTCACATCATAGTTTGGCCTATGTTACCTTAAACGTGCTTAGACACTCTGGCCTCAGGATCAGCCCATAAGGCAATCGGATCTGGCTAAAAAGCCCATGAGAGTATTTCAGGCATGGAAAGCCAAGACACTCTGGCCAAAAAAAAAAAAAAAAAACTAAATGAAAGATCTCTGTGAATGAGATCCCAGTGGAAAGTATGGGCCATCAAAAAAGGAGGTACCTTTCTCTGAAGGGAGGACAAAACTTCCACTTTGACTATGGCCTTGTCTAAATAAGATCAGAGTTGGCAAACTCAAGAGGCTTCCATAGCCTTGGCAGCACATGACAAGAGCCTCAGGTGATTACTGACGCCATAAATAAGAGTGTCAATTGTTAAATCACAACAGGAGTCACTGTGCACTTTCTCCTCATGTAGGATCTCTGTCCTTAATGTGTTGTACTATGCAAATTAACGGTAAAACTAGTGTTCAAACAGTACTTATGCTTTGTGTGTCTGTGTGGTGCAAACTGTTGAAATTTTTACTTAGTATAGAGTTGATCTTCTGTATATAAAGATAATTAAAAATGAATCTTGATGAAGAATAGGATGGGAGAAGGAGTAGGAGATGGGATGGTTTTGGATGGGAGGGTAGTTACGGGGGAGAAGAACCACTATAATCCAAAAGTTGTACTTTCAAAATTTATATATATTAAATAAAAGTTTTCTATTGAACAAAAAAAAACATGCTTAAAACACTTACATTAGCCTACAGTTAGGAAAAATCATCTAACACAAAGCCTATTTTATACGAAAGCATTGTCTGCCTCCTGTAATTTACTGACTATTCAGCTGAAGTGTGGGAGCTCACTGTGGCAGGAGAAGCAGATGGGCATTTTGAAGACATGAGGGGATGCAAAAACACAGAACAGAGAATCCAAAAAAATGCTGGCCAACCTTATACCACCCAGCCTCCCAAGAGAGGATTGTACTGCACAGTGCTAACTAGGAAAAGATCACAATTCAGGATTTCAAGTGTGGTTTCTCCTGCATGCACACCAGTTTTGCAGCACTGGAAAGCTAGACAATTGTCAGTGCAACCATGGAACGTTGTGGAACATCCACACTCATCCACGCAGTGAACAACTCAGACACAAGTTGAGCCCAGGCCCAGGTGCCTATTAGTGTCCAATGGATAGAGAAATGAGTGATCACTAATGACAGTTACAGTTTGTAGTCTGAGCACACGGAGAAATGATCTCTGTCTTCTACATTCTCCAACTTATTTTGCAAAGCAGGCTCCACCTCTGACCCAATGTTGACTTTTCTCCCATTGTAATTTCTCTCACTAAGGCCAGTGGCTCCTCCTCAACCACATAACACTTTGCCTCTTAGCAGTCTTGTCACCATGCTCTGGGAATTCCTTTCTCTTTGGTTTCCATGACTCTCTACCCTGGCTGAGTAGAGTGAGAAGGGGCCACACCATTGTGATGTCACCAAGCATCTGTGACACGTCCCCAGGAGTCAGAACAAGCCCTGGAGTCAGATCACTTGGGTTTTGTCAAAGCCACCAACCAAAGGCCACTAGGGAAACACCTGTGGTCAAGGAAGTTACTTGGAACTTGCTGTGTCAACGAGAGAGCGCACCAAGAAGACCAGAGGTTCTCAGCAGGATGGTGTTCCAGGGAGCTCATTGCTGGATTGGGTCTGTGCTGAGAGGTTCGAAGGAGGCCTAGAGAACCAGAGCCAGGGCCAATGGGTGCTGTCAGGGACTGAGGGCTGACTGGTGGTTGGTGTCTCTCCAGTTCTCTAAGTCCTCTTCTCCTTCCAGGTTGTACTGTGATTATGGAATAGTCTTCCACCCTGGCTGCAGAGAGGTGGTGTCGGCGTCTCAGGTATCGTCTAGGAAAATTGTTCTTATTCATCCAGGAGCTTATTATGGCCTGCCTGGCAACCGAATCCCTTGAATGGCTGCTGTCCACTCGTTTGCTGTGAAGATTTGTGCAAATGACGATCTCTCTGTGCCTCCGTTTCCTCATCTGCAACATGCTGATAATAATATAAGGGTGCTTGAAAAAGGTCATGGAAATGGAATTGAAAGATAATGTTTATTTTGGTGCAAAAAGAATTTGAAACCTGTACATTCAAAGGAGTCTTTAAAATGTTCATGGAAAATGCTTATTATGAAAAAACTATGTGTGAACACACAAGCAGACATACACACACATGCCTAGAGCTCAATTTTTTTCTAATTCTGTTCTCTCAAGAAGCATCTGAATAGGCAATGTTGGTCTAGACTGCTAATAAAATCCTGAAGCAGCCTTGATGAAAAAGTTACATTAGAGCTAAAGTGGAACCAAGGCATGGAAGGCCAGGGAGGCATTTTTGGGCCCTAAAACTTCCCAACAACCTTTGCAAAGTGCCAGTGTTTGCAAATTGAGTACCAGCGGAGTCGACTAAGAACAGTAAGCACTAATGCAAATCACTGTAGGGTGTTAGTTGGCTAAAAGCCTCCTAGGAGCTTCTGTATTATCAGGACGACCGTAGGATTTCTCATCAAACTCAGACACTTTTGAAAAAAAAAAAAGAGTCCCCAATACTAATTATGCTGAGAGAAGAGGCATAAACCAGTATGACCGGAGTCAACCAGGATGCACAGCCACTCTGTGCATTGAGGGGTGGGTCCCTGTAGGTAAAGCTCAGGCCTGGGGCCCAGGACTGCCCCTCCACGCTGACTCCAGAGAGCTTGCTTAACCAACCTGTAAGAAAAGTGGTGGAAAACGAACTTGAAAGGTTCATGGCCTCTGGCTACCACTTGTTTAGGCCACACCTCATCAAATGTGGGATAACAGACTTCTAACACTATTAAACCTTCAGGAATCTGGCCTCTTAATATACTTCTGAAAACAAGATAATACAGCTATCACCATCTGCCACCCTCAGCAACCAGGGTAGAAGAAGGATAGATCTACAAGGTCATGGGAAAGCTGCCTCCTCTAGTCACCACGGTCTTTTTATTTTAAGATTTATTTGTTTATTTTAAAGAGTTAGAGAGAGAAGCAACAGAGAGGTCTTCCATCCACTGGTTCACTTCCTAAATGTCTGCAACTAGACCTGGGCCAGGCCAAAGCCAGGAGTCAAAAATTTCTTCCCAGTCTCCCATGAGGGTGGCAGGGGCCCAGGGACTTGGGCCATCTTCTGCTGCTTTCCCAGGTGCATTAGCAGGGGGCTGGATTGGAGGCAACAAGGACTTAAACCGGCATCCGTATGGAATATTGGCACTTCAGGCAGCAGCTTAACCCGCTGCACCATAGCGCTGGCCCCGATCTTGTATTTATTTTTTCAAGATTTATTTATTTATTTGAAAGTCAGAGAGAGAGAAAAGGAGAGACAGAGAGTCTAGCCCCGACTGTGGAAACAGCTTCCAGGGCCAGCACTGTGGCACAGCAGGTTACATAAGCCATACCTGCAACAACGGAATCCCGTATCAGAGAGCCAGTTTGAGTCCGAGCTGCTTCACTGCTTCACTTCCCATCCCGCTCCCTGCTAATGTGCCTGGGAAAGCACTGGAAGCTGGCTCAAGTACTTAGCCCCCTGCCGCCCACGTGGGAGACCAGATGGAGTTCCAGGCTCCTGGATTCCACCTGGTCCATTGTGGCCATTTGCAGAGTTCATCAGCAGATGGAAGATTCTCTCTCTCTCACTCTCTCCCCCCACCTTTTTTCTCTTTCTGTCTCTCTGCCACTTTGCCTTTCAAATGGATAAACACATCTTTAAAACAAACAAAAACAGAGAACATCCAGGCTCTCTTCTCATCTTGCTCAGATGTAAGGCAGAAAAGGAAAAGAGGGGTGAGGCTTAAAAGATGTCAACAGTCAGACATCAAAACGCTGGGGTCAGACTCTCTGAGTCAAGTCAGCTCAGTGGACAAGGCAGGCAGACCAGCCCTGCCCCATAGCTCCCAACAGGGGTGCCAAGCCTGTGCCAGGGAGTTACCAGGGTCCTTCCTTGGTGCTCAGCATTGGCCAGACACAGTTCTAAGTACCTTTATATAAAGTGAACCCTAGTGGGTACTTGAAACCAGGGCTAATACCAAATCCTATATACACACACACACACACACACATCAAGAACTTTCACTTCAGAGGTTTTCGTTTAAAGATGAGGCCTCTCTTTGGTGCATCTGAATTACTAGCACTGCTACACTTGCACTTCGTGTCTCTAATGAAGTAAATAAGGGTTACTTGAACAGAGGCCCGGTGATGGCAGGACACCAGGCAGCTGCAAAGTGACAGCAGGGTATGCTGGACAAAGCGACACTTCATGCCCGACATGCGCTGGACTGGGACAGCAGGAGACCTGATCACACCACTTCAAACGGTGCACAATTTACAATGTAGGTAGTCTTTCTGGACTTTTCTATTCAATATTTTTGTGGACTGCAGTTAACCACAGGTAACTGAAAACCAGGGAAAGCAAAACTGCAGGTAATGGGATTACCATGTTAACTCAATCTTCACAACAACTGTGAGGGGCGGATGCTATTACCATAGTGCCATTTTACAGATGAAGACTGAGGCTCAGAGAGGCTAAGGGCCCAGCACACACAATGAGCCTTAAGTAGCCAAGCCAGGAATCAAACCCCATCAGTCTGACTCTAAGGCCTGTGCTCTAAGCCACGGCGTGATGCATCTCTCAGAAATGGGGCCTCACCTGCACCTGGGACCTCCAACGAGATGTACTTCAGGCTCTTCCACCTGAGAAGATCACACTCTTACAGAACACTTTCCATGGTGCTTTTTATGTATTAGCATAAAAGCTAGAACAGGAATCTCTCATGCATGTTGACAATGAGGAAAAATGAGGAAAGCAAAGCCCTCTCACCTTCCACCCTCACAAGCAGCTGAGAGTGAGCTGGGCGGTCTGAGAGAGTGAGCTGGAGAAAGTCTGAGAGATTTGCCTAGGGCCACACAGCTAACCAGTGCCAGAAGGGCAGTCTCTTTCTCGGGACCCCAGGGAACAGCTTTTTCAGACTATGCCTTTAAGGTAAGAACCTACACCAGAAGTTCTGAGCAGGGCGGGAGTCAATGAGTTAACTCCATCTTTGCTCTGTGCCAACCAGGCCCTTCATGGACAAGGAACTTGCCAGCCTTCTGAGTAGTTCTTTGATGTAAGGACTATTTATCAGCCCCATTTTCAGATGAAAAACAGAGGCACAGATAGCATAACCTGCCCCAAGCTCACATAGCTAAGAAGTGTCCACAGAACTAAGTCTGCCCAACCCTGAGCCTTCCTACCATGCTGTCCATGTGTGATATGATGGCCCTCTTTGGGGACATGCAGTAGGCCTCAACAAACAAGGCTACCCCATGTGAAACAAAGAGAGGGCCTCACTGAGCATGAAATGAGAAGCGTGCTTGGTGCTGTTGGTATGGAAGATCTGAAGGAGGCACTAGGGACTTGAAGAGGCCATAGGCCAAGCACAGTCTTGAAATTTAAAATTGCACTTGAACCTCCAAGACCCTGCTTCCAGGACTGGCACTGTGTCGCAGTAGGTTAAGACTCCACTTGAAATTCTGGCAGTTCGAGTCCCAGCTGCTTGGCTTCTAGTTCCCTACTAATGCACCTGAGAAAGCAGCAAAATATGGCCCATGAACTTGGGCCCCTGCCACCCATGTAGACCTGGATGGAATTCCTGGCTCCTGGCTTCAGCCCAGCCCAGCCCTGGTCATACGGGAAGTGAACCAGTGGATGGAAGATCTCTTTGTCACTCTGCCTTTCAAATAAATAAAAATAAATCTTTAAAAATAGAATAATACTGCTTCCACTAAGATGAGATAGGCCAATGAATGTAGGAAGGAGTGTTTTCACAAAATGCTAATCAAGTCACACATGGATTTTACCTGCTTTTAAAAATGAGAGATAAACCATGTTCATAGAAGCACTGTTCACAATAGCCACAATTTGGAACCAATCATCAGATGAATGGGTAAAGAAAATGTGGTATATACACACAATTGAATATTTTTCAGCTACCAAAAAATGCAATTCTACAATTTGCAGCAAAAGTGAATGTAATTAGAGAAGATCATGCTGAATGAAATAAACCAGACCTAGAAAGACAAATACCACATGTTCTCCATTATATGTGGGAGCTAAAATTCATAAACAGAGAAGAAAGAAATGCCTGTGTGCATCAATATTGCTGCAAATAAAGCTTTGTAAAACTTTGTTTTGGGCCGGCGCCACGGCTCAATAGGCTAATCCTCAGCCTTGCGGTGCCGGCACACTGGGTTCTAGTCCCGGTTGGGGCACCGGATTCTGTACCAGTTGCCCCTCTTCCAGGCCAGCCCTCTGCTATGGCCCGGGAGTGCAGTGGAGGATGGCCCAAGTGCTTGGGCCCTGCACCCGCATGGGAGACCAGGAGAAGCACCTGGCTCCTGGCTTCGGATCAGCGCGATGCGCCGGCTGCAGCAGCCATTGGAGGGTGAACCAACGGCAAAGGAAGACCTTTCTCTCTGTCTCTCTCTCTCACTATCCACTCTGCCTGTCAAAAAAACAAAAAACAAAAAAAAAAAAAAAAACTTTGTTTTGTACCTCTGAGGCAATGGTTAACAGTGTTATACTACTATAGTTTTAATGATCTGTGATTACTTTAGAATGTACTGTATATTGGTGAAATCATCTTTTTTCATTCAAGTCTTGTTTATTGCCATTTTCTACCCTCTCAATAAACTAGGGTGTTTTTGCTTTTCACTTGTTAAACTTCTAATCTAGTGAAGTATTAAGCCTTTTTACTGTAATGTAAATGTAAAATATCTCAAAAACTAAAAAAAAAGGGGGGGAGAAGGAAAGAGGTGACAGGTAGGGAGGGAAGGAGAAAGGGAATGTCATTATGACCTTAGAATTGTGTCTACAAAGCTCATTGACTGTTAAAATCTAATCAAAATTAAAATTTTTTGAAATACATAAATAAAAATGAGTGGTAAGGGGTGGGAGGGAATGAGAGGAGAACTTGCAGAAGGAAAAGAGGGCTCAGAATTCCATTTCCCGGGGCCCAGGCGCTGAGCCCGGGCGTGCTGCAGCTCCAGGGCCACAGCCAAGCCTCCACAATACTCAGAGCCCCTCGCCCTGGCCAGCTGGAGATCTCTTGTTTCTTCATCTTCTCCTTGAAGCTGCCGTCAGAGCTGACGCCCTCTCTGTTAGAGGCTTAAGCAGGGCTGATGAACTCATTTAACAGCACAGCTCACTACTGTGAGGGAGGCAGTGGGGACATTGAGAGAAGAAATGGCAGCCTGTGGAACAGCAGGAGAGGATGCCCAAGCTGTGCAAGGAAGTGTGGTGCTTCCTCTGCAGGGTTGTACCATCTTCCGCTGCAAGAGGCAGGGGGGAGAGAAGGCCCAGGTGAGCACCTCCACCCACCCTCCCTGAGGCAGGAGTGCCTGACAGCCAGCAAGCCTGGCAATCGGAGCCCAGGATGCAGGTAGCACCCTGCAGCCGTCTGTCAGGCTGTGTTTTTCTACTGAAAGCCAGTCCCAGATGTGCTTCCTGTCACCCCCTTCACAACTCAACAGGCACAAACTTGGGCTTGGACTGACCTCTGCCTCACCCCCCCCCCCTCCCCGGGTCTCCTGATTCTAATAACCAGTCTCAGTGCAAACAAACGCTGAGGGCGGGATGTTACTCCTCCCTCAGCGTCTGCAACTTCCTGTTTCCAAAAGAAAGAAACCTGGTGTAGACAGCAGTGAGTGGAAGCCTTGGAATGGAAGGAACCAGAGATGTGAAGACGAAACCACCATTCACCATTCTGTAAGGCAGGTCCTGGAGGACACGGGCAGCAGCAGGACAGCTGTGGAAGCACCCGAGCCCGGCTCCATCCTCAGCCTCCCGAGATCCGAGCCAAAGTCTGGAGCCCACGAGTTAGCTTCTGCCAGTCAAGCTCAAGCTACAGGGGTCTTGAACTCTCTTCCCACTGTCCACACTCAGCTCAGTCAGGAGGGCAAAAGCAGATGGGAAATCCTCTTGATGAACACACGGAGGAAGGGTCAGTGGAGACTGGCATGGAGGGGTCTGGGAGTCCCGAGGGAGCATGGCAGGGGACCCTGGGTGCCTGCTAACACCTAGCACGCCTTTGGAGAAGTGCATGGTCACTGCCTCAATATTTAGTTAGAATTTGCCAGAGCTCAGGCCAGGCTATTGTTCAGGAAAGACCACAGGCCACCTGCATGCTGCCCCTGGATTCCTCATACCCACAGAGTGAGAATGGCTGATCCCCACGAAAGGCCTCCAGATCTGGCCTGAAGCCAGCAATCCCATCTAATGGTGCCGTGGTCCATGTTTGTTTGAATTCCCCAAGTCATGTTTTCTGGAAGTGAACATGGAAACTGCTGTAGTTAAGTGTGGGAGCAGGGCTGGAAATCAGATCACCCAGGGCTCTCGCTCAACCCTAAGATCGAGGGTGGTTCTGAGCCTCAGCTGTCCCACCCTAAATGAGAAGTTGGGATTTGGGGTTTTCTGAAAGTCCTTCCTACCCCACTGCCTTACAATTTCTAAGAAAAGAGCCAGAATCACTTCTTGAAAGAGGTATTCCACCTCCTCCAGAATTGAGGGGACCTCCAAAATTTTGTGGAAAAGTGGCATTTAAAAGATAAGTTTATTTTCGTGTAAAATAATTTTGAAATACATGCATAGTTTTTGCATAATATCTATTTTCCATAAACTTTTTGACAACTTTTCACCACACTCTTCAGCTAATAGTGACAAAAGCAGAAAGGCTGGAAGCGAAGTAGCAAACGACCTGAACACTACCTCCAAAAACTAACAAAGGAAGCAAACTGCAGGTGTTTCGTGGGCCCGGTGCCACTTGGTGCGTTTGAAGACTGTGCTACAGTGCAGGGTGGGTGCATGCTCCCTACTGCCATCTTGTGGTCAGACAAGATGTGAGCATTTACTGTCTTACTGTTACTAGCGAGCATGGGCTGTTTGCGCGAATGTGGTAAAATAAATTATTTTAATTAGTACATGATAATTTTAGTAAGGCTAAAGGAAAAGTGGTAAATTCAATGTTTTATTAAAACAAAAAACAGACTCAAAGTTGAAATATACTTGATCCCTTTCCTGTAAAAAACCATAATAAAGTGCCTTAGTGAAATCTCCCACACTCTCCCTCCCTGTTCTGAAATGGCACTACATCAATGTGTAAAAAGTAAATCAAGTGCCTGTAGAGAGACGTGCATCCCATATTGGAGTGTCTCAATTCAATGCCCAGTTTCACCTGACTTCAGCTTCTGCTAGTGTAGACCGTGGGAGGAAGCAGTGATGGTTCAAGTCATTGGATTCCTGCCACTCATGTGGGAGACCTGGTTTGAGTTCCTGGCCCCTGGTTCCATGCTCTTGGCTTCAGCCCCCAGGCTGACCCAGGGCCAATTGCGGGGGCAGGGAGGAGATAAGTCAGGGGGTAGGAGCACTCTCTCTGTCTTTCAAGTAAATAAATCTAATTTTAAAAAAAGTAAATCAAGGTTCATGATCATGTCCATCCACCCCACTTATCCTCAATTCTATGAAATGGGCAACAAAGCTGAATTTTAAAGTGGAAGGGAAGGAATGAAGGTAATAAATAGGGAACTTATTAGGGCATAAATATGGAATGGATATTGGAATAAAATGGGGAACATAATAAATAAGTTGAACATTTAGCTTGCAGAAATAGTTCTTAAAATAATAAATAAAAGTTGCAAATCTTAAAAAAATATTGAAAATGCCTCAGAAAAATAAAACACCTTTTGACAGTAAGAAATATAAACAAAGGAGGAAACAAGTCACGGCCTATTAGATATTTGCAATGGAATCCAGAAGAAACGAAGAGGAGCTGGCATTGTGGTGCAGCTTGTTAAGTTTCTGCTTGCAGACACTGGCACCCCATATTGAGGTGCTGGCTCAAGTCCTGGATGTTCCATTTCTGATCCAGCTTTGTGCTAATGCTCCTGGGAAGGCAGTAGAAGATGCCTCAAGTTCTTGGGCCCCTGCTACCTATGTGGGAGACCAGGATGGAGTTCCTGGCTCCTAGCTTCAGTCTGACCTAGATCTGGCTATTGAGGCCATTTGGGGAATAAAGCAATGGATGGAAGATTCTCTCTCTCTTTCTCTCTCTCTCTCTCTCCCCTTCTCTCTATGTCACTCTGCCTTTAAAATAAATATATCTTTTTTTTTAATTGTAAAAATCTAAAAGAAAGAGGCAAACAACCCAAAAGACAATAGGAGGTTATTTCAGAAAGTTCACAGGAAAGTGGAATTAAAAATTTATTTTGGTGCAAAAAAAAATTTGAAATTCATGCATAGTTTGTTCATAATGCAGTTTCCATAAACCTTTATTTATTTATTTATTTATTTATTTATTTTTTGGACAGAGTTAGACAGTGATAGAGAGAGAGAGACAGAGAGAAAGGTCTTTCTTTTCCATTGGTTCACCCCCCAAATGGCCACCAGGAGCCATGTCCCTTTAACAATTAACACTCTTATTTATGACATCAGTGATCACGGACACAGGCATCTTAAATACTAACCTAAATGCTCACCTCAAAAATTTCTTAATAGCAACAATAGAAGTAAAAAATAAATGTGATGTTGTCAAAGAAAAAGAAACTATCAATCTGGATTTTACCTTACTAAACAATCATTCAAGGGGCCGGCACCATGGCTCACTTGGTTAATCCTCCACCTGCGGTGCCGGCATCCCACATAGGTGCCGGGTTCTAGTCCTGGTTACTCCTCTTCCAGTCCAACTCTCTGCTGCGGCCCAGGAGGGCAGTGGAGGATAGCCCGAGTGCTTGGGCCCCTGCACCTGCATGGGAGACCAGAAAGAAGCACCTGGCCCTGGCGTCAGATCGGCGCAGCGCCAGCAGTGGCGGCCATTTGGGGAGTGACCAACGGAAGGAAGACCTTTTTCTCTGTCTCTCTCTCTGTCTATAACTCTACCTGTGGGAAAAAAAATCATTCAAAAAAGAGAATGAGGGGCTAGTGCAGTGCAGCAAGTTAAGCCACTCCATATGAGTCCCAGCTGCTCCACTTCCTATCCAGTTCCCTGCTAATGTGCCTAAGAAAGAATGAGATGATAGCCAAAGTACTTGGGCCCCTGCCATCCACAAGGGAGATCTATAAGGAGTTTCTGAGTTACTGGCTCCCGGCTTCTGCCTGGCCCAATTCTGGCCATTGTGGCCATTTGTGGAATGAAGCAGTAGATGGAAGATTGATCTCTCTCTATCTCTCTCTCTCCCTCTCCCTTTTTCTCTCCCTCTCCCTCTCTCTGTGACTTTGCCTTTCAAATAAATTTTTAAGAAAAAAAAAAAAAAAGAATGATGGTGAGATAAAAATGGTTTCATCCAAATAAAAATTGCTAACATTCACAAATAACACACCCTCACTAAACACAATTCTTTAGCCTGTCCTTGAAGAAAAATTATCCTAGGATGAAGGTATGAAATCTGAGAACAAGTAAAGGATTGGCCAACATGTGAGTAAATCTAAACAGGCACACTGAAACTAGATTATCCGACTAAAACTAAATTATTTCTTCAACTGGTTGGAAGTAACTTAGGCATTGATACTTATATTTTTTATTCTTTTTCATGATGTTAAAATATTTCATAGTTATTTTTAATAATGCAAGAAGATGGCCGGCCTTGTGGCATAGCAGGTTAAGCTACCATCTGGGACGCCAGCATTCCACATGGGCACTGGTTCAAGTCCTGGCTGCTCCACTTCTGATCCAGCTCCCTGTCAGAACTCCTGGGAAAGCAGTAGAGAAAGCCAAAGTGCTTGGGTCTCTGTACCCATGTGGGAGACCTAGATGGAGTTCTGGGCTCTTGACTTCAGCTTGGCTAATCCTGGGCCATTGCAGCAATTTGGGGAGTGAACCAGCAGATGGAAGATCTCTGTCTGTGTGTGCGTGTGTCCTCCTCTCTTTGTATAACTCTACCTTTCAAATAAATAAATAAATCTTTTTAAAAAGAAAATAGTGCAAGAAGAGAGAGTTCCAGGCACAAGTTCCTACTGCTGGAAAGAACCTGATCTATTTACAGACTGAAAGAGGCCAGTGTGTCAGGAACATGGTGATGAGATGTGGCACAAAACAAGGCCGCAGGGACAAACAGAGGCCAAGTCACAGGGGCTTCCAAGTTCATTTTAAAAATTGGCTACAGTCGGGGCCAGCGCCGTGGCGCAGGTTACTCTTCTGCCTGCAGCACTGGCATCCCATTTGGGTGCCAATTCTAGCCCCTGCTGCTCCTCTTCCAGTCCAGCTCTCTGCTGTGGCCTGGGAGTGCAGTGGAGGATGGCCCAAGTGCTTGGGCCCCTGCACCCGCATGGGAGACCAGGAAGAAGCACCTGGCTCCTGGCTTCGGATTGGCACAGCTCCGGCCGTTGCAGCCATTTGGGGAATGAACCAACGGAAGGAAGACCTTTCTCTCTGTCTCTCTCACTGTCTGTAACTCTACCTCTCAATAAATAAAGTAATAACTAAAAAATTGGCTACAGTCAATGGGAAGACACTAAGTGGTTCCAAACAAAGGATTTAAGGAAGCTGAATTAAATATGGAGATGACAATTCTGGATGCTTTATTTGAAGGTTCTTGTTAAGTAAAGTACTAAGCACCCAACACAAAAGGCCTAAACATATACAAGGGGTCTTCAAAAGTTCAGGGAAAATGTATATTATGAAAAATCTACATGGATTTCAAACATTTTTGCTTCAAAATAAACTTGCAATTCCATTTTCCATGAACTTTTTGAAGTACCCTCAAATCATTGTATTTCTCATTGACCCCAACTTATCTAAGCTTTATTCAATTTCTGGCATCACCAAAGGCATAATTCTTTGTGGCATGCCTAGTGATAGAGATGACTCCTCTGTACTGCATATTAAATACTCATACTCATGTTAGGGCCCCAAACCACCCCTGTGTAATGAGACTGTCATTATTCAAATGACACTACAGATATCCTGTGGGAAAGGAGATCACTGCTACATGTAAACATAGTATTGAGCACGGGGAAAATGCAAAAGTTTCAAAGAGAAGGTGATTCTGACTCTGACCCATGAAGGATAAGTGAAAGAATGGCATTCCAGATGAGGGGGATAGAAAAAAAATCATAAAAGAAAAATTATAGACTCAACCTACTTTATGGAAATATTGGCTTATTTAGTACCTTGAATTCCATTATATATTAGTAACGGAAACTATTAAATAGGTAGAGTGGAGATAGGTTGAGGAGCCAGTATTTTTCCTGAAAGCAACAAAGTGCAAAGATTTATGGGTGGAGAGTGCTTGGAATAGAATCTCTTTCTCTCTCTCTCGCAGAAAACGAGAAATCTATGCACGCTTTTATTCTTGACAGCTGAAGGCAACCATGCCCTCTTCTTCCCCAATACGTACACCTGTCACTTCACTGCCAGATTACTTCATTCCTCTCTCACAGACCTTTCCCTTGTACTCTAAAGGATAAAGTCCAAATTCCTCAGTCCAACAATCAAGGTTCCAAAATTCTTCCCCAACATATTTCTCCAGAAAGCTAACACCCCCAATAAATGGCATATATGCTAAATTCTGAAGAGGCCACCGCCTCTCCCATCTACCTCCCGTTGCTTATGTGTCTCCCCACCCATGCCTCATTTCTTGTTTATTCCTACAAGTACCACCCAAATTTTAAGGTCTGGTGTGAACCGTATGTCTTCTAGGAAGTCTTCACACCACTGTACACCACAGTGACTTCCTCTTGTTGGCCTATAGTTAATTCTTGCTGCCTGTTACATGTGCCTGGCACTTAACACAAGCTCCTTTAGCAGAATCACTGTTTGAGGCACTTACGCAAGAAGCCTGTTGGTTATACTTTTTTTTTTTTAAATAGTTAATTCATTCATTTGAAAGGCAGAGCCACAGAGAGGTCTTCCATCAGTTGATTCACTCCCCGTTAGGCTGCAACAGCCGCAGCTGAGCTGATCCGAAGCTAGGAGCTTCTTCCAGGTCTCCCATGCAGGTGCAAAGGCCCAAGGATTTGGGCCATCCTTTCCTGCCTTCTCAGGCCACAGCAGAGAGCGGATGGGAAGTGGAGCAGCCAGGACTCAAACTGGAGAGCCTACATGGGATGCCAGCACCGCAGGCCAGGGCCCCATCCACTAAGCCTAAGCACTGGTGCCTAGTTATAAATTCTTAACATCCCCAGCCACATCTAGCACACAGCGGCAGTGTATCATTAGGCTCAGCAACGGTTAGTAATGTAGTAAAGAGCATCACCTGTTATCTTGAAGTTAATTGACTTTCATCTCAATGGCAGCTACTGATGTGCGCCTCCACCACAGCTGAGCAAGTCCTTAACGTCCCTGGCTGACAGGTTTAGGGTTTCTGGCCAGGATGAAGAATGGGAAAGGGAGATTACTTCAGTACTGAGTGTTGTTTGCCGCTTGAGAAGTCCTCCACAATGTAAGTTTTATAATCCTGGAACTTGAATTTGAGTTAACTAAAAGTGTAAGGTGGTGACGCTTTGAGTAGAGAGCTGATAGGTAAACGACCTTTCCCCACCCCAAGACCGCCTCCTAGGAACAGAGACCTGGATAAAACCGAAAACAGCCCCACGCGCGCCACAGCACCGCCCACAGGCAACCTCAGGGCGGGCTCTACTCTCCAGGAACACTGATTGGCTAGCTACAGCTACTGGCCTCAGGTGATTGGTCGCAGCCACAAGGGCTTCTGGGACTGGCACGTGGCACCAGCCTCACTTCTCGAAGAAGGCAAAGATGGCGGCAGAGGCCTCGACGGCTCGGCTCGCCCTGACCTCCTATCGGCAGGTGGGGAGGAAGAGTTGGCCTTGGGATGCCGCCGAAATCCAGTGCACACAGTGTGGAAGAAGTGTAATTTCCGGTGAGGAGCCTGAAAGATGCACTGCATCCCGCCCTAGGCTGGCAGCCCACGTATGCCGGGAGCAAGGCCTGGGTGAGGGCTGGGGGCGGGGGAAGGGCTTCCCCTCAGCTGCCGCCAGGTGGCCGGAAAACGGCCTCTCAGGCCTGCTGACAGTCACAGCCCACCCCAAGAGGTCCTCGGACAAACGCTGGGGTCCGCTGGGGTGGCTTCCCGCCCCTTCAGGCCTTCTCACCCTCCCGCCAAGTAGGCGTGGTGGCTTCTTTCCGCCTTCACGGGAAGCGGGCTCGTGGGCACCGGTTCGTAAACGTCCCACATTTGCTGATGTTAAGAGCATTCAAAATCCTAATAGCTCTTTTCAAATAATAGTTCCTTGTTATTAACTGCAGTTACCCTTTTGTGGGAAAGAACTTAAGAACTTACGCCTCCTTTCTTGACAGTCAAAAATTAAAATGGAAGAGTAGATACAGAAATTTAGCTTATTGTCTTGGGGTCAACAAGGAATGAAACAATTTGGGGGGGGGGTTGGGGGGCGTAGGGTTTTTTTTTGCTGGAGTAACAAATAGATTACCATTTAAAATTGCTGGATTAAAACAAAAAATGGTGGAGTTTTGTTTGATTTAATTTGGGTTAAAGCACAGTTTAGAATGGTTCCTTTTGTGCAGCTTGTCATTTTTAGTTTTGTGGGGGTATTTTTTGTTTTTGTTTTGGTCTATACATCGAGAAATACAATGCATTTTTCATCTACTCAAGTGAACTCAGGTTCAAATTATTTTAATAGAACTTTCCTTTGAGCACTGTGTTTCAGGCAGGGATGGATTGTTGACCTCAGCTCTTGGAGCTACTGAGAAAGTCATCACTTGGTGAAACTGTTGAATGTTTATATTCTCAAAGTGAAAATCATTTGATCAGTTTTCCCTGATCTTTCGGAATAGACTTCTTTCAGGACATACGAACCTTTGTACAGAAAGTTGTGTTTTCAGTGGAAAGTCAGTTCTCCTACTTGTGGTTTTAATTACTGCTGCTACATAGAAAATTGTATTTGAATTAAATAAGAATTACAAAGCACACAACCCTTTAAAATCAGTGGTTCTGGGGCTGGCATTTAGTCTGGTGAAGATGCCTCCTTCCCAAATTCATTGTCTGCTAATGCAGAACCTGAGAGGCAGAGGTAATGGCTCAAGTGATTGGGATCCTGCCCCACGTGTGAAAAACCAGGATTGAGTTCCCAGCTTCAAATGCAAACATTTGGGAAGTAAACCAGCAATTGGAAGCTCTCTTTATAAAAAAAAAAATTTTTTTTTTAAATCTTAATGGTGCTTCCATACATTTGTATTGCAATGCTTAGAAATACTCAATTGAAAAGATTACTCATTTAGAACTGTGAAAGTGCTTTGTTATGCACCACAGGATTTTTTGATGTATACAATATCAGAAATTTTATTTAAAAAGTTGAGTTTTTACTTCTTTGGTGATATCTCTGGGATTTATGTAGGACTTTAAAATTTATAGTAGTTGTATGCAAATTTCAGATATATCAGGCAGCTGAAGAATTGTGAAGTTTCTTAAAAATTAATACAATTATTTAAATTCAACTAGAGCAAATCTTTTTGATAGCAAAAGACAACTGATTTTTAATCTGGTATATTTTTCTCTTTTTACTTATTTTCTTGCCCCCCAAAAAAGGTTTTTTTACATAACCTTTTGGGGTAGCATTGTAGCACAGTGGATTCAGCTGCTACTTGAGATGCCCACATCCCATATCAGCATACCTGAAATGAAGTCCCTTCTCCACTTCCAATCCAGCTTCCTATTAATGCACCTGGGAGACAGCAGATGTAAGCCCAAGTACTTGGGTTCCTGGCACCCATGTGAGAGACATGGAATTCCTGGCTCCTGGTTTCAATCTGGCCTGGCCCAGCCTCAGCTGTTGCCAGTATTTGGAGAGCGAACCTAAAAACACAGGGGAAGATTCATGCTCTCTCTCTCTCTCTCTGGCTCTCCTTCTCTACCGGTCTGCCTTCAGAATATTTTTTTAAAAAAACAGTCTAGCTGAAACAAATATATTGTTGATATTAAACTTCAGATTCTACTTAAAGGACTTAAATCTTAATATTAGGTTTTCAATCAAGACTATAGTATTCCCTTTTGTAAATGCTAGGTTGTGAAAATTAGCTTTACAAAAGAATTTGTTATTCGTTTGAGAGAGAGACACAACAGAAAGAGTATTTGGTCTCCCATATGGGTGGCAGGAACCCAATTACTTGAGCCAAGACTGCTGCCTCCTACATTGGCAGGAAGCTGGAGTCGGGAGCCAGAGCCAGAAATGGAACTTAGATACTCCAGTGTAGCATGCCGGCGTCTTACCGGCTCTGTTAACTGCCTGTTCCTGTATAGATGACCTTTAGGTAGGTTGTGTGTATGACAGTAGTAGCACCTGGCTGCTGTCGTAGCTTCTGTCCTTTCCAGTGCTATATATTATTGTAAGAGCAATCTTACCAATGTCTCATTTCAACCCTCACTGACTCCAACTTTGGGAATTATAGGGGCCAGCACTGTGGCATAGCAGGTAAAGCTGCCTTCTGAAGTGCCAGCACCCCACATGGGCACCAGTTCGAGACCCAGCTGCTCTACTTCCCATCCAGCTCTTTGCTATGGCCTGGGAAAGCAATAGAAGATGGCCCAAATGCTTGGGCCCCTGCACTCACATGGGAGACCTGGAAGGAGCTTTAAGCTCCTGGCTTCAGGACATTCCAGCCCCAGCCTTTGCAGCCATTTTGGGAGTGAACAGCACTTGGAAGACCTACCCCCCCCCCCCCGCCTCTCTCTGCCTCTCTTACCTTTCAAATAAATAAATCTTAAACAATGTGAAGTATAAACTAGTAGAGGGCAGTATGGTTCAATAGAAAGAACACTGGGCTTGGAAACAGAATTGGTAGAGACCGATTTATGATTTAGTTACTCAAATGAACAAGGTGTTTTCTTAGCACTTTGGCTATAGCATTCCCAGTTTCTTGGTTGTAGTATTTACAAAGAAAAACTGAAATATATCTGAACACTCTAGAAGATATGGTAAGCTCAAAGTTTTAGAATATATAAAATAGTTATCTGGATTAATATAAGCATTTTATTATATAGTTCTAATTTTTTTTTCTCCCTCTTCTGAGCTGTGTAGTTTCTAGTGAATTTTGTATCATAAGCCATTAATTTCTAACTCAACTAGGTATTTTTTCTGCACAAGAGAATCCTCTTTAGATTTTTCTCTTTGATACTGCCATTCTATACATTGTGGAAAGTTGAATTCATAATAGAATTTCATCAACAGGTCGCCACCACGAACTTCAGTGTGGTCACACTTTTTGTGAACTATGCTTATTAATAACTGAAGAATTCAGCACAATTATGTGCCCTGGTTGTGAGGTAAGTTTTATGATTTTTTTTTAGATTTAATATATCATAGCCTAATGTTAAAAGTAAGAATGTTAAGAGAAAAAGCAAACTTACAGTTGGAAACTAACAACTTTGTTTTTTGCTGCTGAAAAAATTTTCCATTTTACATCCGTTCAAAGTGAAGAAAAATAAAGACTAAAATCATGCATTTATTGCCTACATATTTTCACTGGAGACATAGATAGAAAATTTATTTTAATGGAGCATATTCCTTTCTAAACCTTATAATGTTTGTTCACACCAGTATCACACAAGAAAATTTCAAACTCTCCCTGTCCCTCAACCTTTGAGTGTCATCAAATTTTATTTTTATTTTTTTAAGATTTATTTATTTGAAAGTCAAAGCTACAGAGATGGAGAGAGAGGGAGAGAGAGAATCTTCCATCTGTTGGTTCACTCCCCAGATGACCACGATATCAGGGCTGAGCCAGGAGCTTCTTCTGGTCTCCCACATGGGTGCAGAGGCCCAATCACTTGGGCCATCTTCCTCTGCTTTTCCTAGGCCATTAGCAGGGAGCTGGATCTGAAGTGGAGCAGCCAGGATGCAAACCAATGCCTGCCTGTATGGGATGTTGGCTTTGCAGCTGGCAGCTTTACCTGCTAAGCCACAGTGCAGACCCTGAGTGTCATTAAATTTATAGAAAGGTCATACTATGAAAAGGTAGGGAAGCCAAACAGCTGCCAAAATTAATATTTACTGCAGAAATACCTAAAAATAGAACAATTATACTAGGACTAAAATCTGTCAACTCATTAAAAAGAGAACAAATTAAAGATTTAAAATAAATTTTACTGGACATCCTTTCTATTTTCTACACATACAAGGGTAATTCAATTTATGTAGTAGTATGTTCCCAGAAAAATATCTTAATCTGTCAATTCTTATCACCTCTCCTGGAGAAACCAGATGATGATTTGTGTCCATGTTTTCTGTTGCAGTGAGGCAGACAGTTGACAGGCACAAGTCCTACTTGTTGTGTTCTTGCTCTGTCAGCTCACCTGACTGTAAGAACCAAATCTGGGTCATATAGAAGTTCTCTCTAAGCTTACAGACCATTAACACATTCCTTCATTATTTACATGTGGATTAACTGGTTTCAGTTTAAAGATGATAAACTATACATATATGTATTGTAACTTATGAAAGTTTGAATTATAACAAAGATGTACATATTAAAAGCTGTCTTATTTTAGAATTTTATGTTTTACAAGTCATACCCTCTATTGTGGGTATCCCTTTTTGACCTGAGATTCCACAGTTGTGGCCGGCTCTGTTGTTAAGACAAAGGGAGTCCCCTCTTGTGGTTGTGGTAGATCCCTGACGCA
Organism: Lepus europaeus; assembly: GCF_033115175.1. Classification (NCBI taxonomy): domain Eukaryota; kingdom Metazoa; phylum Chordata; class Mammalia; order Lagomorpha; family Leporidae; genus Lepus; species Lepus europaeus. Next base: position 86,287,554 of record NC_084832.1, read on the forward strand.
TTCAATCTGATGGTGAGTGAAGGAAAAGGAAAGGATCAGGTGACTGGAAGTGACCCTGCCTGTGTCCATCCTAGTCTAATATTGATATCAAATGTATTTTTAGCAGTAATTTTTTGCTTTTGGGGGAAAGTGATGTTATGCTTAATGGCCTTAAGTCATTGTACTTGAATTGTATTTAGGATTTTGGGTAATATCTACAAGAACACTTACAATGTGTTCACAAATAATGACTTTGATTTTAGGGTTATGACAAATCTATTTTGTATCATCTTGACTAGTTTTGACTCTTACTTTGGGAGATATGTGACCTGTCCTATATACCTTGTCCCACCCCATTAGCCCAGATAATTGTCCAGTGACTATATTGAGATCTTTCAGATACACTGGTGAGCTAATCCCTATTTAAAGGAGTCCTTCAAGAAACCTTCCTAAACTTGTCACCACTCTTTTTTAAGTTTCTATTTTACTAGCACCTAATATTTATGTGGAATAAGGTATAGAGAAGGCCGGCGCCACAGCTCACTAGGTTAATCTTCTGCCTGTGGCGCCAGCACTCCGGGTTCTAGTCCCAGTTGGGGTGCTGGTTCTGTCCCGGTTGCTCCTCTGCCAGTCCAGCTCTCTGCTGTGGCCCAGGAAGGCAGTGGAGGATGGCCCAAGTCCTTGGGCCCTGCACCCGCATGGGAGACCAGGAGAAGCACCTGGCTCCTGCCTTCGGATCAGCACAGCGCCCCGTCTGCAGCAGCCATTTGGGGTGTGAACCAATGGAAGGAAGACCTTTCTCTCTGTCTCTCTCTCTCACTATCTAACTCTGCCTGTGAAGAAAAAAAAAAGGTATAGAGAAAATAGAAGAACCTAGTTTTAAGTAGTGGAAAGTTTGAATTGATAGATTATTTAGGGAATATAGTTTATTACTTTTGAATGTTGTATATGCTCTAAAATTTTCTAGATAATCACATTAGACTTACATTTATAATATGCCTATAATATTGAAGGCCTAGATAATGCTGTCTACTTCAAACTTAAGCCTAAAATGATTTTTCATGTTTGTATGGTTCCTAGTAACATACTTTCTCTGCTTTTGATTGATAGTAATGATTAGTGATCATTTTCTAATTTTGCATAGCAAAATATTTTATTCAAGAATAGGATCACACTTAGCTACTATTTTAGAAATAATGACATTGATCTTTTGGACTTGAGTACAAAATATATCAGGCTATAAGGAAAGAATAAATCACCAGCAACTAGATAATTAATATATACTGGGCCAGCGCCATGGCTCACTTGGTTAATCCTCCGCCGCCGGCATCCCATATTGGCGCCAGGTTCTAGTCCCGGTTGCTCCTCTTCCAGTTTTGCTCTCTGCTGTGGCCCAGGAGGGCAGTGGAGATGGGCCCTTGCACCCACATGGGAGATCAGGAGGAAGCACCTAGCTCCTGGCTTCGGATCGGCACAGCTCCAGCCGTTAGCGGTTTTGGGGGGTGAACCAACAGAAGGAAGACCTTTCTCTGTCTCTCTCTCACTGTCTAACTCTGTCAAATAAATTAAAAAAAAAAATTTAACATATACTAAAATCTCATGTGACTAGACACATTCAATTGTCAACCAGAAGAAAGTAGAAATAACTGTATAATCTTGGATAAAGAAGCCTTGTTAAATATATCATTGAAGTCAGAAACCATAGAAGAAATACTTGCTATTTTTTTTTTTTTAAGGGAAAATGCTTATTGGGGGAAACCCGACAGACAGGAGGGAAGGGGCGAAGGAGGAAAAGAGGGAGAAGGAGAGCATAGGAGAGAGATCTAGAGACAGAGATCAGGAGACAGAAAAAGAGCAATACTTGTTAAATTTGACCACATTTTTTTCATTTATAAGCAACAAAAAAACACCACTATAAATAAAATTTAAATGATAGGCAATGGGGGAAGAAGAAAACTCTTACTATAATGAGTTATAAGAATAAATGGTTTTGGGGCCAGTGCCATGGTGCACCAGGTTAAAACCATGGCCTGCAGCATCCCATATGGGCACCAGTACAAGTCTCAGTTGTTCTACTTCCTGTCCAGCTCCCTGCTAATGCACAGAGGATAGCTCAAGTGCTTGGGCCCCTGTACCCATGTGAAGAACACAGATGAAGCTCCTGGCTTTAGCCTGGCCCAGCCCTGGCCTTTGTGGTCATTTGGGGAGTAAACCAGCAAATGGAAGATGTCTTTGTCTTTCCTTTTCTCTCTCTGTAACTCTACCTTTCAAATAAATCTTTAAAAAAGAAAGGAAGAAAGAACATATGGTTTTAACTGAAGTCTTAAAAAAAACCTTTTTTCTTTTCTTGAACTCTCTGGAAGAAAGGCCCTGTAATAGATCTACCAGTAGTAAGATCAACTTCTTAATTAACCAAACCAAAAGGAAATTAACAAGGAGATTTACAAGAAATTGGCCAGCGCCGTTGCTCAATAGGCTAATCCTCTGCCTGCGGCGCCGGCGCCCCAGGTTCTAGTTTCGGTCGGGGCGCCGGATTCTGTCCCGGTTGCCCCTCTTCCAGGCCCGCTCTCTGCTGTGGCCCAAGTCCTTGGGCCCTGCACCCCATGGGAGACCAGGAGAAGCACCTGGCTCCTGCCTTCGGATCAGCGCGGTGCGCCGGCCGCAGCAGCCATTGGAGGGTGAACCAACGGTAAAGGAAGATCTTTTCTCTTTGTCTCTCTCGCTGTCCACTCTGCCTGTCAAAAAATAAATTTAAAAAATTAATTTTGAGGGGCTGGCTCTGTGGCGCAGTGGGTTAAAGTGCCAGCATCCCATATGGACGCCGGTTCAAGTCTCGGCTGCTCCTCTTTCGATCCAGCTCTCTGCTATGGCCTGGGAAAGCAGTAGAAAATGGCCCAAGTCCTTGGGCCCCTGCACCCATGTGAGAGACCTGGAAGAAGCTCCTGGCTTCAGATCAGCTCAGGTCTGGCTGTTGCGGTCATTTGGGGAGTGAACCATCAGAATGGAAGACCTTTCTCTCTCTCTGGCTCTACCTCTAACTCTTTCAAATAAATAAAATAATTCTTTAAAAATAAATATATAAATACTTTTTTTTACTGGGTTGTCCTTAAAAATATTATTTGGCCCAGTATGATATGTTAAAAGTAATACTTTTTCCATAAACTCATGACACGTGGCTAACTTTGGTATATCATGTTTAAAACCTTGAAAGAATACCCTTTTCCCTAAGAAGATGTACATTTACATAATGGGAGAATGTAACTTTTAGTAGTCTGCTTTATTTCTCTAAGCAGCAAAGCAACATTTACCTAATTCATGAAAGTTGTCTACATTAATAACTGCATAATAAACCATTGTACATAAGTGCTGTAATTTTCTTAACTCTTTACTGTGAAACATTTAGGTGATTTTCAAATTTTTTCTCTATAATTTTGTGCAATTTCTCAAATCCACCCCCACCCCCCAAAAAAAATCCTATTAGCAAGGTCTATAATTTCTAGATCCAAAAAAATCCGTGTTTAGATTTGTCATTTATTTTAGTGCTTGGCAGTTTGATATCAAGAACTGTTTTTAATTGCAGTTCCCTCTCTAACCATGAAATTGAGCAATTTTTCATACATTTGAGTATATTGACAGATCTCAAACTTCACCTGTTTTCCTTTTGTCTTTTTTCTGACTTGTAAGAATATGTGAGAAGTTATTAACTTTCTCCTGTGAAGCTATTTTCTCAGTCTTTCACTTTTGATTTTATTAAATTTAGCTTATTGGTTCATAGCTTCTAGATTTTCTTTGACTATACAGCAGATCTTCCTATCTCAACATTATATATTCACAGATATTTTGTGGGTTTTTTTTTTTTTGAAGATTAGTTTGTTTTACTTGAGAGTCAGAGTTACATAGAAAGAGGAGAGACAGAGAGAGAGAGGTCTTCCATCCGATGGTTCACTCCCCAATTGGCCGCAACGGCCGGAGCTGCCCCAATCCAAAGCCAGGAGTTTCTTCCAGGTCTCCCACACAGGTGCAGGGGCCCAAGGACTTGGACCATCCTCCACTGCTATCCCAGGCCATAGCAGAAAGCTGGATTGGAAGATACACAGATATTTTATTAATTGTGTATTTAAAGGCATGTAGTCTTTTTATAATGTATTTTATATAAAATGAATGTATAACTTTATTCAGAATGATAAGCTGACTTTCCACACTATTTATAATCCTCCTTCCATTTATAATCTTTATTCCACCTGTATTTTATATTAAGTTCCCATAGATAGGTAGATTCGTTTCAAAACCTTATTCTATTCATTTATTTTACCAGTATCATAATGTTTTATTACAGAGCTTTATGATAGTCTTATGGGGTAAATCGATAAATATACTGAATCATGTTAAAGTGGGTTTTTTTTTTTTGGTCATTATACAATGTATCTTTCTGTATGAACTTCAGAATTGTATTAATTTTATGTTAGGTGAATTTTAGGATGTTAAGGCTTTGTCTTTGGGAACCTGGCATGATGCCCATTTATTCAATTTTTTTTATGACCTCCAACAAACTCTTTTATAGTTTATATTTCTCTTGTTAAATTATTACTATTTTACAATTTTGAATGTTGTAAAATGTTTAAATTTTTGCAATGTTGCAAGTAGTCTTTTAGGATTGTAGAATGACATATTTTAGTTATTTGAATTGTCAATTAGTAGTTGCCAAATCACTGATGCTTTTCAAAAAATCTAAACAGGGTAAAAAGCATTATGTACGTACAGCTTTCCCTTGATTTAAAGGGTGTTTCAGGATCCTTATGTTTATTATTAATTTTAGCTGCCAGTGAAACACATTTACATGGTTGTTTGGTTTCTGGATAATGGGAATTTATTGAATGACTTTGTGCTTTTTTTTCTTTTTTAATATTTTGTACTTAGGTTGCTACAACTATAAATATGAAACAAGGACACTACCCAATAGATGAATGTATTAAAGGAGATTCTTTAATGGGAAAATTGCAACCTAAAATGTATGTTATGTGTATACTTAAACTTCCATGTATTTCTGAAATAATTTTCAATTATAGAATGTCATTTTTAGATCTGTGTTTATAGAGTGCTGTTTCTGTAAGTTCATATTGTATGTTAACTGTTAGCAAAATGGAGACTCCAGCTCCTGAAGAAGCAGCATTAGTTTTTACTTAAAGTGGAGAAAACAAGGTTACTACATCAGGCAAAAAAGGTTGATAGTACAATAATTCTTGGTGCTGGATGAGAAGGAGTTATAGAAGAAAAATTTTCAGTTGATTCTTAAGAGCAGTTACAAATACAGTGTGGAGAACTTTGGGAAGAAATGTTAAGCTTTTTTTTTTAAGTATTTTACTTCTTTGAAATGCAGAGAGAAACAAACAGACCCAGAGAGAGCTCCCAGCTGCCAGTTCACTCCCCAAATGGCTGTAACTGCCAAAGCCAGGAGCCTGGAACTAAATCCAGGTCTCCCATGTGGTGTGTAGGGTCCAAAGTACTTGAGTCAACACCTGCTACTTCCCAACATGGATATTAGCAGGAACCTGGGATTGGGGGTAGATCCAGGACTCAAACTCAGGCACTCTGATAGGGGGTGTGAACATTGCAAGTACCGTCTTAACCACTATGCCAAACTCTTACCTAAGAAGTGGTTTGAAAAGTGATTTAGAGAAGGAAAAATAGTAATTTTGGGATTCTCTTAATTTTTCCGTTCTTCTGTGGGAGTTGACACAAATACATACTTCTATTAATAAATGTTCTTTTGAATTAGTAAAAGGTTTAAAAACAACCAAACTAAAGACTATATTACTTGTTATTCACTTAATTGTTCACATGTCTCCCCCGCTAGTCTAAAAGCCTCTCTAAGGGCATGGGCCACAGTTTATTCTTCTGTGTCCCTGGTGTGGGACATAAGAATAAAGGTGCAATAAATGTTAGATGAAGAAACACAGTATTTTTACATTTTGTATAGTTTTTCTGAAGTCATATTTCAGTCTTACCCAAGTTTACATTTATTATTATTATCAAATTGTATTCTTATCTAGATACATGTAATATCTAATAGGATTGAAAAGTAAAATTTCAGCTTTCGCAGTAAAAGAATCTAACCCAAAAGGTACTCAAATTTGCTACAAATTACTGGGGTTTTTTTCTACACTATATTCCCCATCTCAAGAATGCTTATGTTATAAACTACTGTTCCCTCATTTAAGTACAGTTTAGCTTTAAATAGCTGTATGTTTTTAAATTGTATCTTTTGATTCATAATGTATTTTTTACTGCTTTGTTTATGTTTTGAAACAGGAATTATATAATGGATGTTGCAAGGCTGATATATTCACATATTTTCAAGAATTACCATTCACTTTTCATGGAATATTGAAAAGTTATTTGGCATAATGTATCTCTCTGTAAGAGTATTATTTCAGCATCATAGTTTCTTCCACACAGTTTAAGCTTATACTTAAGCAAACACTAAATGTTTCTTGTGTGCTAGCCAGTCTGAAGATATAAAGATAAAAATAACTAAAAACTCTGGCTTCCACAGACAAGAGAAAGCAAGTAATTTTTTCTTTGCGATTAAATTGGTTAAAGTTACTACTACCTGTAAATTTTCCAGACTTATAAGTATACTTTTTAATAGCTGATTTTGTGTATATAAATACTTCAATGATGAACTTAAGATACTTTAGCAATTATCAACATCTCTACCAAAAAAAAAGAAGAAGGTAAAGAGAGAAGATTAATAATTAATCACAATGTAAATTTAGAGAAATTCTTCTTAGGCATTTAAGAAGCTGAATTCTTTAAAAGCAAAGTTTAAGTGAAAATATATTTACTCATAATTTCTGTCTCCTCACTCAGATAAATAATCAAGAACCCACTGTGTTCTTATAAGTCATTATATGAATTATTTTTGAAAAAGGTAAAAAATCACAATAGAAGGTTAATGTCCCATTAATGTTGGTATTTAAAATAATATCCTTGACATTTTTCAGGATAAAGAATTGTTCTCATGACTTTAAAAGGACTGCTGATCAGCTGACTTTTGGTATTGGGGTACAGCATTCAACTTCCATATGCAGGACTCTTTTGAACTCATCAGCTGTAATGTTGGTATGAAAAATATCATAAATACAAGGAAGACGAACATTTGACTTTATCTGCAATAGCTTAACTTTCTTTTTCTCAGGATTCTTATAGATTCTTTTGGAAGCTTGAAAGTAACAGACATAAACTTTCCTCAGATATCTTGTTTTATTATATACTTAAACAATTCACTCTTTTTTCCTAAGGTAGCCATTCTACCCTTGATGAATTCTGGTTCAGAGTTGTAGATATTTACTTGTATATATTATCTTCTCTGAAACTAGTGAATTCAGATTCTGTGAAACATGCATAAAGTACAGGTTTCTAAATTCTTGTTTTAAAGATTTATTTGAAAGAGCTACAGAGAGGCAGAGAGAGAGAGACAGAGACAGACAGGAAAAGTCTTCCATCCACTGTTCACTCCTCAGATGGCCACAACAGCTGGAGCTGAGCAGATCCAAAGCCAGGAGCTTCTTCCAGGTCTCCCACTCAGGTGCAGGGGCCCAAGGACTTGGGCCATCTTCCACTGCTTTCCCAGGCCATAGCAGAGAGCTGGATTGAAAGTGGAGCAGTCAGGACTCGAACTATGCCCATATGGGATGCCAGCACTGCAGGCGGCAGCTTTACCCACCATGCCACAGCACTGGCCCCATGTTTCTAAATTCTAAGTGTGATTTTCCAGTTATTTTAATGGTGACAAAAGGCCTAACTGCATCAATAACTCTCTTTGTTGAGGGTTGAATTTTACATATTATCACTACTATATAACTTTACTTTTTCAGCTTAAATTTGGAAATACAACAAATTCCCAGGTACTGTGAAATGAAGTGCTAAATCTTTTTATTAAAGTCATTAATGAGCCAGGAAGGAGTACACTTCATTTTGCTGACTTTTGCTTCAAGTTACATCTTAACAAAGCCAAATTATAATCTTTCTTTTTTTCTTAAGATTGATTTATTTACTTGAATGGCAGAGTTACAGAGTGAGATAGTGAAAGAAAGATCTTCCATCAGCTGGTTACCCCCCAGATGACCTCAATGGCCAGGGCTAAACCAGGCCCAAGCCAGGAGCTTCATCTTGGTCTCCCACATGAATGCAGGGGTCCAAGGAGTTGGACCATCTTCTGCTTTCCCAGGCACATTAGCAGGGAGCTGGATCAGAAGTAGGGCAACCAGGACTTGAACTGGCAACTATATAGTATTCCAGCCTGCAGGTGGCAGCTTTACCCACTACTCCATAGTGCCAGCCCCCAAATTATAATCTTTTTTCGTAGACACTGTTTATAATCCTTATATGTGTACATTTATTGGCATGATAAGTTGTTCAGGATGGTTGTAAGTTGAGAAATGGTTACAGGGCATAATCTCATTTTTTTAAAGGTATCTTCATGTTATCTTAACCAGAATTCTAAAATCTTAATGGTGTTTATCTTGGAATAAACAGGAATATAAGTGTTGCTACTTAGTTTTAGGTTTCTGTAGTGAATCTGTTACTTTTGTAAACAAATGCTAGCTTGAAGTTTTTGCAACTATAATGTATCAAAGCATCTATTTTATATTTATGTGTGGTTCCTGTCCCTTTTTAGGAGACTAAAACTACTGAAGAAATTGATGAAGCATTGAAGATAGCAGGATATAATTCTGAACAATTAAGTACTGCCGTAAAAGTAAGCATTTTGAATTATTCTATCAAAAAGTGTAGTGTGACCTTTTTAAATGTAACACATTTAGGTGTATTATCACTAAGGTTAGTGCCTATTAGCACTGAATTGTTATACATAATTTTATAATAGAGAAGCACACAAAAGAATGGAAAACTACTCCATGGCCCACCAGGATTTACGTTGTAGCATTATTGTGCTGAGAACCTAATGAAATTGGAGCTTTATAGGGACCTATGACTTCTACCTGTTGGCTGAATTTTTATCCTAGCAGCATCACAGATAATCATTTCAAAATTTGTTTATTACTTGACTGAACCTTCCAACTGAATTTTATTCTCTGTCCTCCATGCTTTACCCACCCCCTGCATCAAAAAAAAAAAAAAAGACTATTGTGACAATATTCAAGCTCTTTTTTTTTTTTTTAAAGATGTATTTATTTATTTGAAAGAGCTACAGAGAAGGAGAGGCAGAGGAAGAGAGATATCTTCCATCCACTGGTTCACTCCCCAAGTGGCCACAACAACTGGAGCTGAGCCACACCAAAGCCAAGAGCCAAGAGCTTCTTCCAGTTCTCCCATGTGGATGCAGGGGCCCAATTGGGCTGTCTGCTGCTGCTTTCCTAGGCACATTAACAGGAAGTTGGATTGGAAGTGGAGCAGCGGGGAGTTGAACCAGGTGCATAGGGAATGCTAGCACTGCAGGTGGTGCCTTTACCTGCTATCCCATGGTGCCAGCCCTAAGAGAGAAGTTCTTAAGCACTCAGCAACAAATTTAAAAACAAGGAGTTTAAAAGTTAGTTGATTTATATCATGGCTGCTGCTTTGCACAGAAAGACAGGACATTTTGGACTGGCTAAAAGTCACTATGAAAAGTTAGATTTCACAAGAGGAGTGAGAGATATGATGAATGTATCAAGACGGAAGACTGTGAGAAAGGAAAAGCATTGAGAGGCATGTATTTTGCACAGTAGTTAAGACAACTCTTGGGGTGCCTGCATCCTATTATCAGAGTCCCTGGGTTTGAGTCCTGCCTATACTTCCAATCCAGCTTCTTGCTAATGTGTACCCTGGGAGGCAGCAGTGATGGCTCAAGTGTTTGGGCTTGTGCCACCCACATGTGATACTCAGATTGAGCTCCCAGCTCCTGACTTCAACCTGGTCCAGCCCTGGCTGTTGAAAACATTTGAGAAGTGAACCAACATACAGAAGATCTCTCTTTCCCTCCTTCCATATTTCAAATAAATAAAAATGTTTTTACTGAGAAAAGGGGAAGTTAAATGACACCTGTTTTAAGAAGCAATTATAAGATAATAAGTACTAATATGATAGAGAAGAGCAAATTTGATGAACTGAGGGTTAGGAATTAAGTGTCTGAATGCAGGAAGCACAGTTCAACTCAAGCGAAGCTACCTTATGCCCCTAATATTAATATCTTTTTCAGTGCAAAGTACATTCACTCCATTCCAGCATCATGCTAAGACCACAATTTCATCTAAAGCTGTGGGTGAGACTTGGGCTATGAGTCTTCCTGAGGCAAAATTTCTCTCCAGCTTTGAGCCTGTGAATCCAGACAAGTCATCTGCTTCTAAAAGGCATATGATAGACATTCCCATTACAAAAGGAAGAAATTGGGGAAAAAGTAATGGGGAGAAGAGTCATGGATCCTAAGCAAAAGTTTTTAAAACTGTTTAACAGTAGAAAGAAATACGTGGAATAACTACCATTTCAAGTTTCTAGGTTGTGATTTTTTGGGGGTTGGGGGTGGTTAATTCTGCCAGAAAGAAATTGAGCTGTCCAAAATAACTCATTTCCTGTAATGATTAAAAAGTTTAGAAAACTTGCCAGTTGGTTTTTTTAGTTCATTTTCCCAAATTAGTACAAAATGACAAGATGTGGTCTTGATGACAAATACCAGGATTTAAATCTTGTGACTTAATTTATTATAATCACATATATGGAATTTTGAAGTCTAAAAAATTACTTTGAAAACTCAGTTGATACTGTGCAGTGGTGCAGTGGATTAATCCTCTGCCTGTGGTGCCAACATCCCATGTGGGTGCCCATTCTAGTCCTGGCTGCTCCTCTTCTGGTCCAGCTCTCTGCTATGGCCTGGGAAAGCAGTAGAAGATGGCTCAAATGCTTGGGCCCCTGCACCCACATGGGAGACCCAGAAGAAGATCCTGGCTCCTACCTTCAAATCGATTCAACTCCAGCCGTTGCGGCCATTTGGGGAGTGAACCAGTGGAGTGGAAGGCTTCTCTCTGTCTCTCCCTCTCATTTTCTGTAACTCTACCTCTCAAATAAATAAAATCTTTAAAAAAAATTAAGTTGACAGGGTTGGTGCTGTAGTAGAGCAGGTAAAGCCACCATCTGCAGTGCCAGCATCCCATATGGACTCTGGTTCATGTCCCAGCTGCTCTACTTTGGATCCAGCTCCCTACACCTAGGAAAGCAGCTGAAGATGGCCCAAGTACTTGGACCTGTGCACCCACGTGAGAGACCTGAAAGAAGCTCCTGGTTTTAGCCTGGCCTAGCCCTGGCCATTGCAGCCATTTGGGGAGTGAACCAGCAGATGGATCCCTCTCTTCTGTTTCTCTCCCCCTCTCCCTCGCCCTTCCTCTGTCACTCTACCTTTCAAATAAATAAATACATCTTTAAAAAAATTAAATTGACAATACAACCTTTTTTTATAAAGATTTATTTACTTAAAAGGGAGAAAGAGAATGAGATTATGAGAGAATGAATGTCAATTCGGTTCACTCCCCAAATGGCACAAACAGCCAGGGCTGAGCTAGGCAGAAGCTAGGATCCAGGAACTCCATCCTGGTCTCCCACGTGTGTGATAGGAGCCCAAGGACTACTGTGGCCATTCCAGTTGCATTAGTAAGGAGCTGGTCCAGAAGTGAGAAAGCTGGAACTGAAACCAGCACTGTGATATGGGATATTTGCATTGCAAGCTGCAGGTGAACCCTCAATGCCACAGCCTCAAACCTTGACCATATAACTTCTACAAAATAAATATACCAAATTAAGTTTTTATGTTGGTTTCCCCAGGTACTTGAACACATACAGAATCAAGCAAAAGAAGAGACAGACAGTCTCATGCAGGTTATGGAGAAACAATTTGATCAACTTTTTGCTTCTCTTGTTTCCAGGTAATAAATAGATTAAAAATAGAAACATGATAAAACTGAAATATTTCATATTAACTTGTAATTATATTCATCTTGGAGAGATAGTTACTCTTATTAAGCATTTTTAAATATATAGTAGTGACATTGGTAATTCTGTGTTTAACTTTTTGAGGAGCCACCAAACTGCTTTCCACAGTGGCTACATGCACTGCTTTACTTTCTCACCAGCAATATACAGGGTTTCTAGTTTCCCCACATTTCATCAATGCTTGATGAAGTGATATCTCATTGTGATTTTTATTTAAAATGTCATTAGCATCTCCCTAATGACTGTTCGTGTTAAACATTATTTGCAATGTGTATGTATCTTCGAAGAAATATCTACTTAAGTACTTTGTCCATTTATTGTTTGTTGGATGGTTGGAGTGTTTAAAAATATATTCTCAATATTAAATCCTTACCAGATATATGACCTGAAAATATTACCCCTTATTCTTTGGGTTGTCTTTTCACTTTTTTGATAATGATTTCCATAAGGGTTTTTAAATGTATGAAGTCTAATTTATTGTTTCTATTGTTGCTTGTGCTTTTGATGTCATATCCAGGAAATATTTACCAAATCCAAAATCATGATGCTTCCACATACTTTTTCTTCTAAGTGTGTTACAGTTTTAATTCTTACATTTAGATCTTTGATCCAATTTTATTAATTTGTGTATATGTGATGACAAAGTAAGGGTATGACTTCATTCTTTGGAATTGTGTATCCAGTTTTCCTAGGACCATTTGTTGAAAAGTTCTCCTTTCCTCTTGTCAAAAATTAGCTCACTGTGTGTGTGTGTATGAAGTTTTTCTGGGTTTTCTGTATGATACCAGTAGCTTATACAGGGGGTCTTCAAAAGGTTAATGGCAAATGCATATCATGAAAATAGTATTCATGATTTTCAAAAAAAAAAAAAACTTTGTACTTACATCAACCTATCTTGTAATTTGATTTTTCCACAAACGTTTTGAAGTCCTTATGCAAGTATCATACTGTTTTGATAACTATATCTTTTTTAGTTTGAAGTCATAATAATTGAGTTCTCCAGCTTTGTTCTTTTTTAAAAAAATTTTTTTTGGAAAGGCAGAGCTACAGAAAGGGTGAGATAGAGATCTTCAATCTGCTGGTTTGCTCTCCAAATGGCTGGAGCCAGGCCAGGCCAAAGCCAAGAGGCAGGCATTCTATCTGAATCTCCCACATGGATAGGAAGGGTCCATGTGTTTGAAGCATGATTTGCTGTGTTTCCAGTCACATTAGCAGAAAGCTGGATTGGAAACAGAGCAGCTGGAACTCGAACCTGCACTCCATTATGGGATACAGACAACTTAGCCCACTGAGCCACCATACTGGCCCCATGTTCTTCTTGAAGATTATCTTGGCTGTAGCGTGTGTCCTAAGAGTCCCTGTGACTTTTAGGATGGATTTTTCTGTTTGTACAGAAAATCTGCAATTTTGTTAGAATTGCATTGAATTATAGCTCGCTTTGGGTAGAATTGATACCTTAACAATTCTAAGTCTTTCTGTGAAAACAAAATGTTTTTCTGTTAGATCTTATTTAACATATTGGAATAATTTTGTGTAGTTTTCAATGTAAGTCTATCATGGCCTTAATTAACTTTATCCTTAAATATATTACTTTTTTAAAAATAAATTTACATTCTGATGGACTGGAGGAATGTTCTGCAGACTGGCTTCTTATGCTATATCTTTAAAAAAAAAAAGATATATTTATTTGAAAGGCAGAGAGGTCTTCCTTCATTCCCCAGATGCTGCTTTCATAGGCACATTAGCAGGGAGCTACATTGGAAATGGAACAGCCAGGACTCAAATTGGTGACTGTATGGGATGTTAGCAATGCAGACAGCAGCTTAACCCACTGTGCCACAGCGTCAGTGCCCCATATTTTTTAATTATGGAATTAGGTCAATTTACTTTCAAGATTATTAATAATCACTTGGCCCTGCTATTTTTCCTTTAAAATTTCTTTTGTTTTGAGTATCCTTTCTTTATTCCTAGTAGGATTCATACTTTCACTTTCTTTCATGATGGCTACCTATCTTTATTTCTGTATGTAATACATCAAGTATCATTTGTAAGGCTAGTGGGTGGTGATGAATTCATTCAGTTTCTACTTGTGTTGGCAAGGCTTTTATTTCACCTTCATTTATGAAAGAGCTTTGCTGGGTAAAGTATTCTAGGTTGGAAGCTTTTTTCTTTCAGAAGCTGGATTATCCCTTTTTATCTTCTTCTGACTTGTAAGGTTTCTTCTGAGAAATCCACTGTCAGTCTAATGAGATTTCCTTTAAAAATGACCTGACACTTTTCTCTTGCAAGTTTTAGAATTTTCTTTGTGTTGTTTATTATAGGTTGGGTAGGACTTGTGTCCCCAAAACTAATGCAAGTGTTAAAACTCTGTCTTTATTTTTATTTATTTATTTATTTATTTATTTATTCAAGAGGTAGAGTTACAGACAGTGAGAGGGAAATACAGACAGAAAGGTCTTCAATCCACTGGTTCACTCCCCAAATAGCTGCAATGACTGGAGCTGAGCCGATTCAGAGGAGCTTCTTCTGGGTCTCCCATGCAGGTGCAGGGACCCAAGAGCTTGAGCCATCTTCTGCTTTCCCAGGCTGTAGCAGAAAGCTGGTTGGAAGAGGAGCAACCGAGTCTAGAACTGGTGCCCATATGAGATGCCCACACTGCGGGTGGAAGATTAACCTACTGCGCCACAGCGCTGGTCCCTTTGATGTCTTAATGTTAAAGATTGATAGATTGGAGCCAGTGCTGTGGTGTAGTGAGTAAAGCTGCAGCCTGCAGTGCCAGCATCCCATGTGGGCGCTAATTGGAGTCCTGGCTGTTCTACTTCCTATCCAGCTCTCTTCTATGGCCTGGAAAAGCAGCTAAAGATGACTCAAATCCTTGGGCCCCTGCACCCATGTGGGAGACCCAGAAGTTGTTCCTGGCTCCTTGCTTCGGATCAGCACAGCTGTGGCCATTATGGCCAATTGGAGAGTGAACCAGCAGATGGAAGCCCTCCCGCCCCTCCCCTCTGCCTTTCAAATAATAAATCTTTTTAAAAAAAATGATTTTTAAGGATTGAGACTTTATCTAATTGTGGCAACAGAGAAGTGGGTCTTACAGGAGGTCTTCAGGTCACTGAGAACATGCCCTCAGAGGATAGTTCTCAAGAGAGGGTTGATTATTCGAGCCCAAGCTCTGCCTAGCTGTTCTCTCTATCCTGGTTTACTAGGTGATCATTCCTCTACACCTACTCTGCCATGGCCAACCTCCACCAGACCCCAAGCACTGGAGCTGCCCGATCCTGAACTGCACCCTCCAAACTATAAGCTGAAGTAAACCTTTCCTTTCCCAAGAAACTCCTCTAGGGTGTTTTAGTTAAAGTAACAAAAAGTGGTTTCAGAAGTTCATTGTGATGAGGTTCGTTTCTGATCATTTTTATTTAGGGTTCTGTGAGCTTTCTGTATTTAGTGGTCTGTTTTCTCCAAACTGGAGAAGTTTTCAGTTATTTTATTGAGTAGGTTTTCTAAGCCACTTTTTTTTCCCAATCCATAATGTACTCCTAAGATGAATATGGATATATTTGATGGTATCCCAAATAATGGTCTTTTTAATTTTTTCTTTTAAAAAAAATTTTGTCTGACTGATACATTTCAAAACGCTTGTCTTCAAGATCAGTTATTTTGGGGCCAGTGTTGTGTCACAGTGGATTAAACTGCCACTTGGAACACTGGCATCCTATATCAGCCAATTTGAGTGTCGAGTACTTTGCACCTGATCAAGCTTCCTGATGTTGCAGCTGGGAAAGCACCAGAAGATGGCTCCAGTACATGGGCCCTTATGACCCATGAAAACTAGGAGGAAGTTCCTGTCTCCTGGCTTTGGCCTGGCCCAGACGTGGCTCTTGTAGCCATTTAGGGAGTGAACCAGCAGATGAAAGATGTAATCTCACTCTTTTACTCTGCCATTCAAATAAATAACTAAATCTTTAAAAAATATATATATCGTCTTCATTCTGCTTGATCCAATTTGTTAAGGCTTTCAGTGCTGTTATCGTATTTGTCTTATTTCTTCATTGCTAATATTTTGGTTCTTAGTATGTCTTTGCTGAATTTCTTAATGTCATCTAATGATTTCCTAATTTTGTTTAACTGTTTGTATTCTCTTCAGATGTTATAGTCTCTTTTGAATTATTAGACATTTCATCAATCTCCCTTTCTTCAAGGTCTTGTACTAAAGCATTGTTCCTTTTGGGGTATCATTTGCCTTGTTCATATTGTCTGCATTTCTACATACTGTTAGCACATCTGGAGGATCAATTGTTTGTTAGGCATAGGGGATGGTTTTTGTGGATTGAAGGCTTTTTCCCAAAGACGTGCCTTAGGGATGTTTGGTAGCGTGTTTTGGCTTTGATCCTTTTTATTTATTTATTTAAGGTATACTAAATGTCATGTGTTCCACATATACAGATTTAGGAACAAAGTGATACTTTTAATTCTATCCTTTCTCCTCCTTCCTCTCCTATTCCTGCTCTCAGTTTTTACAATGATCTACTTTGAGTTTACCTAACATGCATAATATTAACCCTAAGTAAAGAGTTCAACAAATGATAAGAAAAAACACTGTTCCTAAACAGTAGAGACAAGGGCTGTAAACAATCATCAAAACTCAAAATGTTAGTTTCCCTTCTATACATTACATATTTTGTACTCTTAGTTACCACAGATCAGGGAAAACATGGTATTTGTCTTTTTGGGACTGGCTTACTTCACTAAGGATAATGGTTTCCAGTTGCATCCCTTTTGTTGATTCCATATCTTAGCTATTGTGAATGAAACCGCAATAAAAATGGGGGTACAGATAACTCTTTCATATGTTGATTTCATTTCCCTTGGATAAATTCCTAGGAGTGGAGTTTCTTGGCCATATGGTAGATTATTTTCAGATTTCTGAGGTATCTCCATACTGTCTTCCACAGTGGCTGGACCAGTTTACATTCCCATCAACAGTGGATTAGGGTGTCTTTTCCCATATCCTCACCAGCATTTATTGTTTGATTTTTGTATGAGAACAATTCTAACTGGACTGAGGTGAGACATGATTGTGGTTTTTATTTGCATTTCCTTGATGGCTAGTGATGCTGAGCATTTTTTCTTGTCTGTTGGCCATTGAACAGACATTTGAAAAATATTTATTCAAGTCTTTTGCCCAGTTTTTAACTGGATTGTTTGCTTATTGTCGAGTTTCTTGAGCTCTTTATAGAATCTGTATATTAATCCTTTCTCAGTTGTATAGTTTGAAGATATTTGCTCCCATTCTGTTAGTTGCCTTTTTACTTTGCAGAGTGTTTCCTTGCAGTACAGAGGCTTCTCAACTTGATGTAATCACATTTGTCATTGTTGGTATTAATTCCCTGTGCTACTGGGGTCTTTTCCAAGAAGTCTTTGCCTATGCCAGAGTCTTAGAGTTTCCCCAGTGTTCTTCTATAGTAATTTGATGATACTAGGTCATAGATTTAGATCCTTGATCCATTTTGAATTGATTTTTGTATAATATGTAAGGTAGTGGTCTTATTTCATACTTTGGCAGCGATCCAGTTTTCCCAGCACCATTTGTTGAAGAGACTGTTCTTTCTCCAGTGATTGATTTTAACTCCTTTGTCAAAGATAAGTTTGTTGTAGATGTGTGGATTGATTTGTGGAGTTCCTGTTCTGTTCCATCGGTTAACATGTCTATTTTTGTGCCAGTACCAGGCTATTTTGATTAAAATAGGTCTTCAAATCTGGTATTGTGATGCCTCCAGCTTTGTGGGGTTTTTTTGTTTGTTTTGGGGGGATGGGGACAGGCAGAGTAGACAGAGACAGAGAGAAAGGTTTCCTTTTCTGTTGGTTCACCTCCCAATGGCCGCTGCAGCTGGCACACCACGCTGATCCGAAGCCAGGAGCCAGGTGCTTCTCCTGGTCTCCCATGCAGGTGCAGGACCCAAGCACCTGGGCCATCCTCCACTGCACTCCCAGGCCACATCAGAGAGCTGGACAGGAAGAGGAGCGACCAGGACAGAATCTGGCGCCCCGACCTTGACTAAAACCCAGGGTGCCGGCACCGCAGGTGAAGGATTAGCCTATTGAGCCGTGGAGCCAGTCTTCCAGCTTTGTTTTTGTTGTGTAAAATTGCTATAGCTATTTGGTGACTCTTGTGTTTACATATGAATTTTAGCATATTTTTTATATATCTGAGAAGAATTTTGGTATTTTGGGATCTCACTGAATCGATAAATTGCCTTCAGTAGTATGGACATTTTGATTATATTTTCAAATCCATGAATATGGAAGGTTTCTCCAGTTTTTTTGTATCTTCTGTTTCTTTGTTTAATGTTTTGTAATTTGTTTTTTTGTTAACAAAATTTTCTTTCAAAGATTTATTTGAGAGGCAAAGGCAGAGAGAGAGAGAGGGCTTCCATCCTCTGGTTCACTCCTCAGATGGCAGCAATGGCCAGAGCTGTGCCTATTCAAAGCCAGGAGCCAAGAGCTTCCTCTAAGTCTCCTATGTAGGTGCAGGGGCTAAAGGACTTGAGGCATCCTCCGCCACCTTCTAGGCCATAGCAGAGAGCTGGATCAGAAGTGGAGCAGCTGGGACTCAGACCAGCAGTAGCTTTACCCGCTATACCACAGCATCAGCCCCTGAAATTTTCATTATAGAGATCTTTCCCCTTCTAGGTTAAATATATTCCTAGGTATTTGATTTTTTCTGTAGCTATTGTGAATAGGATTGACCTTAGAAGTTCTTTCTCAGCCATGGCTTTTGTATACAAAAGCTATTTTTGTGTGTTAATTTTATATTCTGCCACTTTGCCAAACATGAGTTCCAATTGTCTCTTATAGTCTTTTGAATCCTTTGTGAATAAAATCATGTCATCTGTAAATAGGGATAACTTGACTTCCTCCTTTCCAATCTCCCTTTGATTTCTTTTTCATGCCTAATGGCTCTGGCTAAAACATCCAGAATTATATTGAGTATCAAAGGTGATAGTGGTCATCCTTGTCTGATTCTGCATCTTAGTGGAAGTGCTTTCAAATTTCACTATTCAGTAAGATGTTGGCTGTTGTTTTTGTCATACAATGCCTAGATTGTGTTGAAATGTTCCTTCTATACCCAGTTTGCTTAAGGTTTTCATCATGAAAATGATGTATTTTATCAAATGCTTTCTCTACATCTATTGAGACAACCATGTGGTTTTTGTTCATTTTATTAATGTGATGTATTGCATTTATTGATTTGGGTATATTGAACCATCCCTGCATACCAGGGATAAATCCCAGTTGGTCCATGTGAATGGTCTTTGATGGGTTGTTGGATTTGATTGGCTAGAATTTGTTGAGGATTTTTGCGTCTATGTTCATCAGGGATATTAGTCTATAGTTCTCTTTCTCTGTTGCATCTTTTTCTGGTTTAGGAATTAAGGTGATACTGGCCTCATAGAAGGAGTTTGGGAGGATTCTCTTCCTTTCAGTTTTTTGAAATACTTTGAGAAGAATTAGAATCAATTTTTCTTTAAAAGAATGGTAGAATTCAGCAGTAAAGGCATCCAGTCCTGGTATATCAATTTTGCTTATTTTTTCAAAAAAACAGCTCTTCCTTTCTCCACTCTTTTTTGTTTCAATTTTATTTCTTTAATTTTTATTATTTCTGCCTCCTATTAATTTTGGGTTTTGTTATTTTCTAGATCCTTGAGGTGCATTGATAGTTCACTTATTTGCCTTTAAAATCTTGATGTAGGCACCAGTTGCTATAAACTTCCTTCTAACACTGCTTTTGCTCTGTCCCATAAGTTCTATTGCCGTCTTCACTCATTTCCAGAAACTGTTTCCTTTTTGATTTCTTCTGTGACCCACTATTCATTCAGGAGCAAGTTGTTTGGTTTCCATGTGTTTGCATATATATTCTAGAGATTCTTATTTTCTGGCTTCATTCCATTGTGGTCAGAAAAGATGCATGGTATGATATCAGGTTTTTTAATTTTCTGAGACTTGCTTTATGGCCTAGCATATCCTCCATCTTAGAGAAAGGCCCATGTGCTGATGAAAAGAATGTATGTGCCACAAATGTGGGATGAAAAAGTCTGTAGGTATCAGTTACATCCATTTGGTCCGTAGTGTAGATATGTTCTGTTATTTCTTTGATTATCTGTCTAGTTGATCTGTACATTGATGAACTGGAGAGTTGAATTCCACCATTACTATTGAATTGGAATCTCTGTCTTCCTTTAGATCTGTTAACATTTGTTTTAAATAACCAGGTACTCTGACTTTGGGTGCATATACATTTATTATAGTCACATATTCCTGTTAAATTGATTCCTTAATCATTACATAGTGCCTTTCTTTGTCTCTTTCAGAGGACAAAGTTGTTAGAGTCTATTTTTGTCTGATATTAGGATGGTTATACCTGCTCATTTTTGTTTTAACATGGAATAGCTTTTTCCATCTTTTTACTTTCTATGTGTACCTTTGATGGCAAGATGCATTTCGTGTTGGCAGCAAATAGATGGGTCTTATTTTTTAATCCATTTGGCCAGTCTGTATCTTTTAATTAGTGATGTTAAGCCATTTGCATTTAAGGTTACCATTGATAAATAATGAGTTGGCCCTACCATTTTTCCATAAATATTCCTATTGTTTACTTTTGATTTCCTTTGTACTTTTACTGGGAGATCCTGGTCTTCACATCCTTTCACAGTGATGACTATGTTTCTATGTTTCTCTGTGTTGCACATCTTTAAGCCTCTTCTGTAAGGCTGGACTAGCAGTGACAAATTCTTTCAATTTCTGTTTGTTATGAAAGGTCTTTATTTCAGCTTCATTCATAAGTGAGAGCTTTGTGAGTATAGTATGCTGGGTTGACAGTTTTTTCTTTTAAGGCTTGGAGTATGTCTCTAATGTCTCTCCATTCTCTCCTAACCTGTAGAGTTTCTAGTGAGAAGTCAACTGTGAATCTAATTGGAGATCCTCTGAAATTAATTTCCATTTCTCTTATGTAACTTTTAGTATCTTTTCTTTGTTTTATTGTTGAAAGTTTGACTACAATGCGTCATGTTGAAGATCTTTTCTGGTCATATCTATTAGGAGTTCTATTTTCCTTGTGTACTTGGGCATCCCTTTCTTTATTCAAATTGGGGAAGTTTCTGTAATTATTTCACTCAATAGGCCTTTCTTTCCCCACCTTCAGTAACTCCTAAGACCTATATGTTGGGTCATTTGATAGTATCCCATAAGTCTCCAACACTATTTTTAATTTTTCTGATTTTTTTTTGTCTGAGAAATTTCCAAAGATTTATCTTCTAGCTTGTATATTCTTTTTCTGCCTCACCAGGTCTATTGTTAAGGCTTTCTACTTCACTTCCAATATGTCAGTTTGATTGCTCTTCAAAATCTCAATCTCATTGGAGAATTTTTCTTCAGTGTCATGTATGAATTTCTTTAACTCATGAATTTGTTTCTCATTGTTTATGAATAATCCTATGATTAATCTTTTGAATTCCTTTTGAGGCATTTCATCACTCTCTTTGTCTTCACATTCTGTATTTAAGTGTTGTTGTGTTCCTTTGGGGGAATCATGTTGTCTTCCTTTTTTTTCTTGATTTTCTACATTTATTTTCAGGCATTTGTGGATATACTTGTTTTTTCCTCTGGATGGCTTTTAACTTTGAACTATGCCTCTTTGGCTTAGTGGAACGTTTGTTCTTTCAATGAATACTCAGTCATATGCTAGGTGTGCCCAGGGTACTGTGGTCAGTGCTCCTGAATGAAGCAAGTATCCAGAGTGACACCCAAGTTGGGTATGAAAAAAATCTCTTCTGTTGTCAACAAGGAAGTGGTATCACCTCTGTTGGCGTAATCACACCATCACCTCCTCTCTTCCAAGGTGTTCATTGCCCTGGG
This sequence comes from Lepus europaeus, assembly GCF_033115175.1. Classification (NCBI taxonomy): domain Eukaryota; kingdom Metazoa; phylum Chordata; class Mammalia; order Lagomorpha; family Leporidae; genus Lepus; species Lepus europaeus. The sequence goes on from NC_084832.1 coordinate 86,309,424, forward strand.
TTAGCCCACGGTGGTGCAGCACTCACACACTTCCACATAAACCACACAAAAGATCTGCACAATCCTAGTTGTGAGTGTAGATCCTGCTGCAATGACCACCCCAGGCAATCAGGGAGCTCTTAGCATTTGGCATCCCACACAGTGATAGCCCAGAGACCCAGCTACACCCCAGGGCTCTATTGTGCAGTCAAATTGTGCCTGTGGGTGCTCTGCCTTGGATGTTTTAGCCCTGTACCCTGTGATATGTTGAAAGGCTGGGTGCACCTCACAGTCCTATGAGTACCCAGACCCCTGTCAATTCTCCCAGCCAGATTCAAAGTCAGTGGGGAAAACCCCTTTGGTAATACCCCTGGATCACACATGTGCACAAGAGCCCCTGCAACTGCTACTCATGTCAAAATTGTACCTTCTTACCCGTTGCCAGGTGCACACACCTGAGCTGCCACAGCCACTATGGTATCAAGATAGCACCTTGGGCCGGCGCCGTGGCTTAACAGGCTAATCCTCCACCTTGCGGTGCCGGCACACTGGGTTCTAGTCCTGGTCGGGGTGCCGGATTCTATCCCGGTTGCCCCTCTTCCAGGCCAGCTCTCTGCTATGGACCGGGAAGGCAGTGGAGGATGGCCCAAGTCCTTGGGCCCTGTACCCGCATGGGAGACCAGGAGAAGCACCTGGCTCCTGCCTTCAGATCAGCGCGATGCGCCGGCCGCAGCGGCCATTGGAGGGTGAACCAACGGCAAAAAGGAAGACCTTTCTCTCTGTCTCTCTCTCTCACTATCCGCTCTGCCTGTCAAAAAAAAAAAAAAAAATAGCACCTTGTCCCCTCCAGTTGCTGGATACGTGCACAAGAGCCACCTCAGCCGCCACTGATGTCGAAATGGTGCCTTCTCCCAGCCACTTACTGGGCACCATTGTAGGGGGAATACACAGAAGGAAAGGTGCCCCTTTTTATGGCGAATACCCCATTCCCCCTAAGACTCGGGCTGGACTCAGTGTACTCTGCCATGCTCCTTCTCTGGCTGTATCAGAGGACTCTGCTTTCTGTTCTCACTCTCCAAAGCTGGCACTTCCTCTGGCTCTTGGTTCCAAGGGTCTTGTGTTGTGTCCACGCTCGTTGCTGCACCTCTGCAGCTTCCCATGCTAATCCACGATGTCCTTTTTCCTTCTGTAGAACTTCACTGCAAATTTCTCTGCAACTCTCCCCTGGAAATGCACTTTTCCACTTTCTTGCTACCATTTTTCCCTGGCCTAAAGCAGTTTGGAATCTCCTCAGCTTTGATTCTGATAAGACTCTGTAGCATAGACTCCTATTCCCACTATTTTTGCTATACTTGATGCTAGTAGCAGGGATCTGTGGCCCAGTGAGATTCCTAGGACCCCTGGGGAACAGCCCCAGCTGACTCCAGAAGGAGAGACTGGAGTCAGAAGCTTCTCACGTGTTTTAGAGCCGGACCTGCTAGTGCTACAGGTGTACCTGGCACAAGGCTCCCAACCATTACCCAAGTGAAGATCTGAAGCTGCAAGATCAGCACTGGACTCACAGACTACCAGCCACTGCCCAACTCCAGAGCCACAATATTAGCATTAGCACTGGTTGGAGGAGATAAGTCCCCTAGATGCTTTTTATTTTTTTAAGATTTATTTATTTGAAAGGCAGAGTTCCAGAGAGGCAGAGGCACAGAGAGAGAGAGACAGAAATCCCAAGCCAGAGTCACAAGTGACAAGTCACAGGATTGGAGGGATCTGGATTCCTGGCAGCTTCCATGAGAGGGGCTGGAACCCTGCAGACCTGGATGGATTGCAGAAGCTATGGTCCAGAGCCCCTAGAAGTATGTGGTTTGTTGGGCTGAGCATGGAATGCAAGGTCCACAGAATAGCTCTGAGCAAGTCTGCTGTGCTGTGAAGAACACAGAAAGCCTGTGCCAGAGTTACACTGTGTAAGGTACAGAAAGCCAAGGCAGCTATTTGTGGGAGGAGCAAGAACCCAGAGTGATGCCTGGGTTCAGTTGGATACAGAAAACCCAGCTACTTTCAGTGGGAGGGACTAGATCCAAGCAGTGTAGAGATTAGTCTGCAGTCCATTCACTGTGCTAGAAACAGGCCAAGTGCACTGTCCAGAGTGAGTACACCATCCAAAGTGGGGTGTATTTTTTTTAAGATTTTATTTGAGAGGCAGAGTTACATACAGAGGGAGAGATGGTGATATAGGTCTTCCTTCTGCTGGTCCACTCCCCTAATGACTGCAATAGCCAGGGATGGGCCAGGCCAGGAGCTGAGAACTCCATCTGGATCTCCATCATGGGAGGCAGGAACCCAAGAATTTGAGCCATCACCTGCTGCCTGCCTCCCAAAGTGGAATTGGGAGCAGAACCAGGACTGGAACTCAGATACTCCAGTATAGACTGCAGGCATCCCAAGTGGCATTTTAACCACTGTGACAGAAAGGGAAGCTTTCAGTCTTACACTGCTGAGTATGATGTTCACTGTAGGTTTTTCATATATAGCTTTATTATGTTGAGGCAGTTATTTCTAGTTTTTAGAGGGTTTTGAATTACGTCAGTTCCTTTTTCTACATCTGTTGAGACAGCCATGTGGTTGTTTTGCTTCTTTCAGTTAATGTGGTGTGTTACAGCAATTGATATTTGCATAATCATTCATTCTTGCATTTTGGGAATAGATCCCCACTTGGTTATGGTGCACAATCATTTTAATAAACTGCTGAATTTGACTTGCTATTTTTTTCTGAGAATTTTACTTTGATCTAGGAAATACTGGTCTGTAGTTTTCTTATAGTGTCTGTGTGTGGTTTTGGTGTCTGGGTAATACTAGCCTGATAGAATGATTTAGGGGTTGTTCACACCTCTTCAATATTTTGAAAGAGTCTAAGGAGGAAGAGTGTTAATTCTGCATCAAACACTTAATGGTCCAGAGCTTTTCTCGATATTACTATTGTTGATAATTCTGTTCAGGTTTTTCTAATTCTTCATGAGGCAGTTTTGGCAGGTTACATGTTTCTGTGAGTTTGTCTGTTTTGTGTATGTTATCTAATTTATTCATAATATTTGTTCATATTATTTGTCTAATAGTATTCTTTCCATAGAATTGATGGTAATGTACCTACTTCTTGATTTTAGTAGTTTGATTCTTCCTTTTTCTTAACATAGCTAGGCTTGTCAATTTTAATCTTAAAGACCAACTTTTCATTCTCTATTCTGTTTTTTTTTTCTACTGTAGGCTTTACTTCTCCTGTTTTTAAAATTGAGTCCTTTTTCTAGTTCCTTAAATTATAAAGCTAGATTGTTTGTTTGAATGCTCCTTTTATAATGTTCATAGCTATAAAGTTTCCCTCTTAGCACTGCTTTCATTACATCAATAATTTTGTATGCATGGTTGAAAGAAAGACAAATGTAGAGATATTACATCTACTGGTTTACCCCCAAGATTCATGCAAACCAGAAGCTCAGAACTCAATCTGGCTCTCCCACATGGGTGACAGGGACCCAAGTACTTGGCCATGAGCTGCTGCCTCCCAGGGCACACATTACATGGAAGCTGGAATTGAAAGCATAGCCAGGACTCAAACCCAGGCATTCTGATGCAGAATGGAGTTGTCCCAAATGACATCTTAACCACCATGCTGAATGCCTGCTCCTCCATCAGTTTTCTTGTTGAGGGGAGAGGGGCTTCCTTTGCCTCAAAATATTTTGCTGATTTCCCTTGTAATTCTGTCTTTCACTCATTGATGTTTAGGAATATATTGGTTAATTTCTACATACTTGTTAATCTTTCAGTTTTCCTTCTGTTAATTATTTTTACTTTCATTTCATTGTGAGCAAAAGCATAATTTGTGGAGCCTATATTGTGGTGCAGCAGGAAAAGCCTCCTGTGACTCCAGTATCTCATATGCACCCCAGTTTGTGTCTCAGCTGTTCCTTTTCTGATCAGCTCCCTGATAATGGTCTGTTAAAAGCAGTGAAAGATGGCCCAAGCATTTGGGGCCCTGCCATCCATGTGGGAGACACAGAAAATACTCATGGCTTTGGTATGGCCCATCACTGGCTATGGTAGCCACCTGGGGAGTTAACCAGCAAATGGCAGATTGATCTGTCTCTCTTGCCATATCTCTCTCTATAACTCTTTAAAAATAAATCTTTGTATAATTTGAATATTTAAGCTTACTAAGACTTGTGTTATTGCCTAACATATGGTCTGTCCTGGTAAATGTTAAATGTATACTTGATGGAAATGTGCATTTTCCTATTTGGAGATAGAGTGTTCTGTATGTCTATTAGGCATGATTGGTCTGTGTACCATTGTCCAAGGATTTCTTGATTGATTCTGTTATTGTTGTTCTATCCATTGCTGAAAGTGGGATATTGAAATCTCTAATAGGGATCGGCACTGTAGTGTAGGTTAAGCCTTTGCCTGCGGCAACTGCATCCCATTTAGGTACCAGTTTGAGTTCCAGCTGCTCCGTTTCAAATCCAGTTTTCTGCTAATGGCCTGGGAAAGCAGTGGAAGATGGCCCAACTGCTTGGGTCCCTGTACCCATGTAGGAGAACTGGAAGAAGCTCCTGGCTTCAGATCAGCCAAGCTCTAGCCGTTGCAGCCATCTGGGGAGTGAACCAGCAGATGGAAGACCACCCCCTCTCTGTCCCTCCTTTTCTCTGTATATAACTCTGCTTCTCAAATAAAATAAATACATTTGTAAAAAATAAATAAAACTTTTTAAAAAATCTCCAATAGGGGCCAGCTCTGTGGCATATAAGGTTAACCCTCAGCCTGCAATGTTGCAATCCTATATGGGCACTAGTTCAAGTCCCAGCTGCTCCACTTCTGATCCAGCTCCCTGCTAATGAGCCTGGGAAAGCAGCAGAAGATGGCCCAAGTGCTTGGGCCCCTGCACCCATGAGGGAGACCTGGAAGAAGCTCTTATCCAGGCTTTGGCCTGGCCCAGCCCTGGCTGTTGCGGCCATTTAGGGAACAAACCAACAGATGGAATCTCTCTCTCTCCCTCTCCCTCTCCCTCTCCCTCTCTCTCTCTCTCTCCCTCTCCCTCTCCCTCTCCCTCTCTCTCCCCCCACCTTCTTTCTGTATTTCTGCCTTTCAAATCTTTTTTTAAAAAATCTCGTTATTGTAGACCTGTCAATTGCTTCTTTAATTCTGCCAGTTTTTCCTTCGCATATTTTGGTGTTCTGATGTTTGATGCATATCTGTAATTGTTGTATGAAAGTCTATTTTGTCTAATATTAGTATGCCCATCCTAACTCTTGGCTAATTTCTGTCATTTCCGTTTCAATCCGTGTATATCTTTAGATCTAAAGTGAGTTCCTTGTGACAGCATGTAGTCGGGTGATATTCTTTATTCATTCTTCAAATTCTTCAAACCTTTTGATTGGGGAGTTTAACTGACATTTAAAGTAGGCACTGATAATGGAGGACTTAATTTTACCATTTTATTTGTTTTATAGTTTTTGTTGCTTGTTTTCTCCATTACTGAATTTCTTTGTATTTACTTGATTTTTTTTTTTTGTAGTAACAGATTTTGATTTGCTTCTTACTTATCTTTGTATTATGTGGATAATTTCCTTGTGGTTTCTCATGAGGATTACATACAACATCCTGAAGTTATTATAATCTACTTTGAGTTAAAAGCTTAACTTTAGTTGCATATACTGTTTTATACATCTGCCTCCCTTTTATTTTTGTCACAAAGTACATATTTATACATTATATATCCATTACTTTAATTCTATAGTCATTTTATGTTTTTCCTTTAAATCTTGATAAAAAGTAGAATTATGAACAAAAAAGTAATACTGATTTTCCCATGTATTTACCTTAACCAGCAATATTTATTTTTGTCATTGTAGAACTTCAAATTACTGTGTAGCCGCCTTTATTTTGATGTGAAGAACTTTTCTTAAAAGATTTTTATTTATTTCAGAAGCAGAGTTACAGAGAAAGGGAGAGACAGAAAGAGAAGTCTTCCATTAACTGGTTCATTCCCCAAATGGCCACAATGGTTAGAGCCAGGCCGATCCAGAGCCAGGAGCTTCTTCCAGGTCTCCCATGTGATTTCAGGGGCCTACGCATTTGGACCATCTTCCACTGCTTTCCCAGGCAACCATCAGGGAACTGGGTCAGAAATGAAGCAGCTGGCACCCAAACCAGTCCCCACATGGATACTGATGCTGCAGGTGGAGGCCTAACCTATTTTTGCCACTGCACTAGCCCCAGAAGAATTTCTTTTAGTGTTCTTGAAGGACAGGTCTTTTGGTAATGACCTCCTTTGGTTTTTGTTTTTCTGGGAATGTTATAACTTCTCCCTCATTCCTAAAGGACAAAAATGTTTTGGTTGGTATAGAATTCTCAGTTGACAGGTTTTTTTGTTCTTTTGTGTGTTTTTGTTTTTAAAGATTCATTTATTTTAAAAGAGAGGTGCAGAGAGAGAGCTTCCATTCGCAGGTTCACTCCCCAAATGGCCGCAATAGCAACAGCTGGGCCATGCCAGAGCCAGGAGCTTCATCCACATCTCCCACATGGGTACAGGGGCCAAGGCCTTGGGCCATCTTTCACTGATTTCCCAAGCACAGAAGCAGGGAGCTGTACTAGAAGCAGAGCAGCCAGGACTTGAACCAGCACCCATATGGGATGCTGGCAGTGCATCACACTGCTGGCCCACGATTTTGTTTGTTTTTGATTTTGCCTTTAGCAGTTTAAATATATTCTCCATTACTTTCTGATTTGTAAAGTTTCTGCTGATAATCTCACTGACGATCACTTGTATTTGACAAATTACATTTGTCTTGCTGTTTCTAATAGTTGACCTTCAGCAGTCTCTTTATAATGTGTTCTGATGTGGATCTGAGTTTATTCTATCTTGAATTCCTTGAGCCCCTAGACTTGTAGATTCCTATGTTATCAAATTTGGAAGTTTGGTTTGTTTGGGTTTTGTTTTTAACCTTTTCTCAAACAATCTCTCTTCCTTTTGTAACTCTCATAAATTGTTTATCAGTCTACTTGATGGTGTCCTATAGGTACCTTAAGTCTGTTTACTTTTGTTCATCCTTGTTTTTCACTCAATAATTTCGATTGTTCTGCCTTCAAATTTGCTAATTGTTCTGCCTGTTAAAATCTATAGTTGAACCCCTTTGGTGAATGTTTTTATTTCAGTTACTGCACTTTTCAGGACAAGCTATAGAATTTATGTTTGATTGATTTTTATAATTTTTATAATTTTTCTTTGGTGATACTGTCATTTTGTTTATAATTTTCCTGATTTCATCTCGTTCTTTGTCCATATTTTCCTTTACTCTTTGGGCATATTTAAGACAGTTGTCTGTCTGCTCAGTGCAATGTCTGTGCTTCTTATGGAACCAGTTCTACCAATCCATTGTCTTCCTTTGAATGGGCATTTGTTTTATTTTCAGTTATACCTTGTGAGTTATTATTGAAGAGTGAGCATTTGAAAAAGTAATCACCTCTGCAGTCTTTGCAGACTGGCTCTTGCTGGAGGAGCCCTTCACTAAGTAACTGAGTATTCTCTGAGCCTTTGGATCAGTCTTAAGGAAAGACTTAGGGTTTTCTCGGGTGTTTCCTTAGCCTGGTTCTTGCCTAGCTCTGACTCTGGCTTTTCAATTCCCCTGCTTTTGTATGTCACAATTAAACAGTCTCAGCCAAGCTGCTTCTCCAGGCTTCAGGTAGTCTATTGGATATTTTCACTTGTAATCTCTTGCCCAGGCATCTATAGCTCTTAGTGCCCCTGCATTTTTCCTCAGCAGAACCCACTGTTTCTCTCCTACCTGAGATTTGACAAAGACAGGACCAGTCCTTCAAGCTGGTCAGAGCATAACAAATAAGATCTGTTCTATCCTCAGTGCTTCCAGACTGAGACACTCCACCAAAGAGGGGATTTTGTGGTCTGCTATAGACTTTTAGGGGCCAGTGTTGTGGTGTAGCAGGTAAAGCTACTGCCTACAACACTGGCATCCCATTTGGGCATCAGTTCATGTCTCAGCTGCTCTTCTGATCCAGCCCCCTACTAGTAGCCTGGGAAAAACAGCAGAAGATGGCCCAAGTGTTTGGGCTCCTGGCACCCACATGGGAGACTTGGATGAAGCTCCTGGCTTCAGCCTAGCCATTAAGGCCATCTAGGGAATGAACCAGTAGATGGAAGATATCTCTTTCTCCCTAACTCTGACTTTCAAATAAATCTTTTTTTAAAAATTAGACTTTTGGAGCCGGCGCCATGGCTCACTTGGTTAATCCTCTGCCTGCAGCGCTGGCATCCCATATGGGCACCGGGTTCTAGTCCCGGTTGCTCCTCTTCCAGTCCAGCTCTCTGCTGTGGCCCAGGAGGATGGCCCAAGTGCTTGGGCCCCTGTACCCGCTTGGGAGATCAGGGAGAAGTGCCTGGCTCCTGGTTTTGGATCGGCGCAACACCAGCCGTGGCAGCCATTTGGGGAGTGAACCAACGAAAGGAAGACCTTTCTCTCTGTCTCTCTCTGTCTATAACTCTACCTGTCAAATAAAAAAAAAAAATTAGACTTTTGATTGTTTTCTAGAGTTCCAATAAGACTATTTTAGCCATTTTTTTTTAATTACTGTTGACACTTCCGTAGAGGAATAGGGCTTGGATCGTCCTAGTCCACCATTTTGTTGAATCACTGCATGTTCATGAGTTTTTAGGAACATACTGTAACTTATCAAAGTGACCATTGCTCCTCTAAATAAGTTAATTTCAGATGTTTTATAGACAATTACAAAAAGGCTTTTGGAATGCCTCTTCGCCTTCAGAGCCTGAGTCACTAAAGTCAACTCTTTATATTGATAAAGGGTTTGGTTTTGTTTTGAGGGGAAAGGATGAGGAGAACTGAATTCAGTTTGGGGAAATAATGAGTAATTATTTGTGTGATGAATGAAATGAGTAAGTTAGAAGCCAGTGCTATGGCATAGTAGGCTAAGCCTCCATCTGCAGTGCCAGTATCCCATATGAGTGCCAGTTTTAGTCCTGGCTGCTCTTCTTCCAATCCAGCTCTCTGCTATGACTTGGGAAAGCAGTAGAGGATGGCCCAACTGCCATCATGTGGGAGACCTGGAAGAAGCTCCTGGCTTCAGATAAGCCCAACTCTGGTCATTATGGCTATTTGTGGAGTAAACCAGTGGATGGAAGACCTCTCTGTCTTTCCCTCTCTCTGTCTGTAACTCTATTAATAAAACTTTTTTAAAAAAAACTAAGTATGATCAGAGTCAGTGAACTCAAAAGGCTTCCATAGCTTTGGCAACTCATGACAAGAGCCTAGGGTGAAAACTGATGCCATAAACAAGAGTGTCAATTTGTTAAGTCAACAACAGGAGTCATTGTGCACTTACTCCTCATGTAGGATCCCTATCCTTAATGTGCTGTACATTGTGATTTAATGCTACAACTAGTACTCAAACAGTGTGTTTCACTTTGTGTTTCTATGTGGGTGCAAACTGTTGAAATCTTTACTTAATATATACTAAACTGATCTGTATATAAAGAGAATTGAAAATGAATCTTGATGTGAATGGAAAGGGAGAGAGAGCGGGAAAGGGGAGGGTTGTGAGTGGGAGGGAAATTATGGGGGGGAAAGCCATTGTAATCCATAAGCTGTACTTTGGAAATTTATATTCATTAAATAAAAGTTAAAAAAAAAATTAAAAAAACTAAGTTAAACACTACAGTTTTCAGTGTATATTTTTAAACTTACCATAATGTAATTTCACCATAGATTCAGAACAGGTTTTTCATAATGAGGTACAAGTAATAAAGTATGTAATCTTCCTAAGCAATTACTTTGGAAATTATAATTAATTGATATTCAAGTTCTGGTTTAGTGATGTCTATTTTAAAAATCTCATTTTATATTCTCATTATATATTCCATTTATGTCTGTTAATGGAAATTTTAAAATATGTGAGTAGATCCGTAGAAGAAATTAGGGTGGATTTGTCTTTGTAAGGGCACAGTGACTATTGGATATATACAGCCAAGATCTGTCTTTACTGTTAGGTAGAATGATGTAGAGTCTTTTTTATGTCTATAATTCTGTAACAACTATATTCATCACATAACTATCTTCCTACAAAGCCTTTTTCTCTAATTATGTATACATTGCTATAAATTATAATGCATCTCAATTAATTGAATACCTCACTTCACCATGTTGTATGTAGTCTTTCAATAGGATTACCCTTTAAGATACTTTTCAGTTATTATATGCCTTATTTAATTGTTTTGTTATTTAAATTACTCAGCTAGTGAAATAACTTTCAAATATTGTTCAGTTATTTAAAAATTCACTTTAAGTGTTTATGAAATACTGAAAACTAACTTTGGGGTCTTGAAGGAAAAAGAATCTATGTGAAGAACTTGTAAGAAATACAGATGACTATTTATCAAAGTTAGTAATGGCTAAAAGCTACATTGAAGAAAAGAAAAAAGATTTGGATGCAGCTATGAAGATTGCAAGAGAGTTAAAATCAGCACCTTCTCTGAGGACGTATTGTGACATGAATCAGGTAATTTTAATAGTTCACAATGTGAATTATTTCTGGTATTTTATATACTTTGGAATCTGATATTTAAGAATTAACACGATGAATTTCCTTTTTAGATTATCTTAACCTGTATTAGCATCAATTTAGAATTAAGTGTTTGAATTATAAGAAAAACATTATTAAATTTGTATAACCTTTTATTAGTTTTTACCTCCTGGGGGAAATAGCGCAAAAGGTCTTTATTACACATGTTCTGAGAGCAAGGATAATTAAGATGGAAGTTGAGGTTTCTAGGACACCTGCATAAAAGATGAGGACAATTAGAGGAGCAAGAATAGGCATTTGGCATTAAGATGCAACTTGGGATACTCACATCCCATATCAGTCCTAGTTCCACTTCCATTCCAGCTTCCTGCTAATGTGTCTGGGAAAACAGCAGAAGATGGCCCAAGTACTTGGGACCATTTCTGGCTCTTGGCTTCAGCCTGGCCCAGTCCTAGCACTGGTTCATTTTCTCCCCTCTCTTTCCCTCTCTTTCCCTCTCCCTTCCCTTACCTCTCCCTTCCCTCTCCCTTCCCCTCCCTCCGCCTTTCTCTGCCTTTTAAATAACTAAATCTTTTTTAAAAATTTAAGAGTAAGTTTACTTTGATGCAAAAAAATTTGCAATTCACATGTAAGTTTTTCATAATATCCATTTTCCACCAAGTTTTTGAAGGCCCCTCATATACAAGGATTTCAAAAAAATTTTGCACCAAAACTAACTTCTCATTTAATTTCATATTCCACAAACTTTTTGAAGAACTCATATGGATACTCTGCTTATTTCTGCTTTACTTTCTTAGGGTTTATATCCTACTGTTTTCATCTTTGAACCTTTGGGATTTCATTTTCCATAGCTACTCACATGATTGGACCAAATTGAGGTGTAGAATAGAAGTCCTGGTTCATCTGCTTCCAGAGACTATAAATGAAAGAAGAGTCTGCTTCCACCTAACTTGGACTCCTGCCAACTGTAATTCTTAAACCAGTAATAGTCATTTTCTATGTATTACACATGAGGTGCTAGGAGGCAAAAAAATAAATGTGATAAAACTTGGTCTTCACCCTAACTAGTCTAGTTAGGAAAATTGAAAAGCAACAACAAGTTGATAGCTACACAAGTGCAAAATGAGTCTGATCATGTAGCCCTGTCCTATTCATTAGCTAGTATCTATTTTATACACACACACATACACATCTTTTAAATAATCCTCTGGAGAAAAAAAATCATAAACACATATTTGAATCCCTTCCTTTGAATGCCTAAAATCTAGCATTGAATGTATTAATTAATATGAAATATCTAAAAGATGTAGTTTCCTTCTAAAACCTGTTTAAGATTTGTGACAAATATGAAGAACACATGAACAGTACTTCTCTTTTAATTGTAGATTATTCGGACTTTGAAGTTAACATTTGAGAGTGAATTGTCACAAGTTAGTTCTCTAAAACTAAGGAGCTCTCCTAGGTGAGTAACTCATAATTCAGAAGACCAATAGCAAGTATAAAAATGTATTAAAATAGAAATTATAAATTGGCGATTTGGGGCACAAATGTTTTCCAAGTTAGCAACCAAATTAAGTGTAATTTATAATAACTGTTTGCTTTTAAATCAGTCAACAATTGATTTTCATTTCAAAAAAAATAAACTGAGAACACTATACTATTTTATTTTAGGTTGAATATGAATTGTAGTGAGATTATCTGTATGTTCAACAGTATGGGAAGGATTGAATTTGAGAACTCAGCAAAGTAAGTACTTACAAGAATGGCAATATGCCATTAGTGTCTGACAGTAGTTCCATTGGCTAAGAAACAGAAAAAGTGATATTTCTAGTAGTAGGATCCAAAAGATGAAAAATAATTTAAAGGGAAAAATAGTCTCTCTTGCTGAATTATAGTATAATATTTTTTAAAGGTCTGAAAGGGATCAGTTTTCAATGATAACATGTGTCAAGTTGTCTTTGAGATTCAGTCAGCAAGCATTAAACATTGATTACAATGCTAGGTGCTGATACTTTAGCTATCAAGATACATGTCAGAGAAATTACAGCAAGTAGAGAATGACATCTAAATAATAAAATACATAATCACTATGATATTCTGCAGAGGTAGTGGAGGTAGAAGGGATGGAAATAATCAGTTCTTCCTGAGGTAAAAGGGAACTTGAAGAGGGATTTTATTTCCTTATCCAAGAAATATGAGTAGCAAATGGAAAGGAGGACAAAGTGGAGAGAGGCATCTTAGAAAAAAATATACAGGCAGTGAAATAGCATGCTAAATTTGGGGAACTCTCTATATAGTACCATTCTGTATAAGTATACCCCCAAATATGTATAGAGGCTAAATCTTAGACTATAACCTGTGTAATAGCATTTGAACTTTATTTTCTAGACCCATGTTGTCCCATATAGTAGCCATTAACCATATGAGCTATTTAAATATAATTAATTAAAATTAAATAAAGTTTAAAACTCAGTTTCTCATTTGCACTAGCTACATTGCAAGTGCACAGTATACACATATGCCTAGATAGCCATGACTTAATCTGTTTATGCAGTTTATAACAAAATATCTGATACTGCACAATTTATAAGAAATAGAAATTTATTTCCTCACAATTCTGAAGTCTTGTAAGCCCAAGAAGAACCTGCCAGCAGGGTTTATTTGTTTTGAGGGCTCTAGTCTGTTCTTTAAGATGACACCTTGAATTCTGGGACCTCGTGTTGACAGAAAGGATGGAAGAGCAAAAAGGGATCAAAGACCGTGTTGTCACTACTTGGTGGGAGAGCAAAGAGCAAGGAAAGGACCTCATATAGTTCCCTCTAGTCCTTTTTTGTTTTTTAAGGAAAATGAATTTTATTAGTATTTACTGAGAAGCATAAAAAAGATAGTTTCTGGTTAGCTGAACTGATGAACAGAGAAATTTTGGAAAGACAGGCTTTATTTTTTTCCCAGAAACCTTTTAATTAAGGTCTGCAGACTTCATGCATTTCATAAATGCAACTTTAGAAACATAGTGATTCAGGGGCCAGCGCCATGGGCCTCCACCTGCAACGCCAGCATCCCATATGGGCACCAGGTTCTAGTATCGGTTGCTCCTCTTCCAGTCCAGCTCTCTGCTGTGGCCCAGGAAGGCAGTGGAGGATGGCCTGAGTGCTTGGGCCCCTGCGCCCACATGGGAGACCAGGAGGAAACACCTGGCTCCTGGCTTCAGATCAGCGCAGTGGGCCAGCTGTAGCGGCCATTTGGGGGGTGAACCAACAGAAGGAAGACCTTTCTCTCTGTCTGTCTCTCTAACTCTGCCTGTCTAGTAATAATAGTAATAATAAACGAAACATAGTGATTTTTCCCACCCTACTGCCTCCCACCTGCACTCTCAGCCTTCTTCCTCTTATTCCCAATCTTATTTTCACTAAGATCTATTTTCAAATAACTTTTATACACATAAGATTAGATTAAAAGTTCAACAAATAGTATGAAGAAGAAAAAAAATCTTTTCCTTAGCAGTAGAAACAAGGGCTGTTTAATCATCCCATCTCAAAATGTCAATTTCACGTTAGAATACCTTTTAGGTGCTCTATTAGTTACCTCAGATAGGCAGAATGTATAGTATTTGTCTTCATAAGATACCAAACCATTCATGGCCGGCGCCGTATCTCAACAGGCTAATCCTCCGCCTTGCGGCACCGGCACACTGGGTTCTAGTCCTGGTCGGGGCGCCGGATTCTATCCCGGTTGCCCCTCTTCCAGGCCAACTCTCTGCTATGGCCCGGGAAGGCAGTGGAGGATGGCCCAAGTCTTTGGGCCCTGCACCTGCATGGGAGACCAGGAGAAGCACCTGGCTCCTGCCTTCGGATCAGCGCGATGCACCGGCTGCAGCTGCCATTGGAGGGTGAACCAACGGCAAAAAGGAAGACCTTTCTCTCTGTCTCTCTCTCTCTCTCACTATCCACTCTGCCTGTCAAAAAAATAAATTAAAAAAAAATTAAAAAAAAAAAGATACCAAACCATTCATGAGGGCAGAGCCCTTATGACTTAATCACTTCCCCAAAGGCCCACTTCTTAATACTTCCACAATTTGGATTCAGTTTCAACATGGATTTTTGACCATGTCACCTCCATATTAAATAGTGCAGCACGTTTTCACATCGCTAAAAGTTTTGAACAGTGCACCACTAAACAATAAAAAACTGCTAAAAGGTCTTAACCATTAAAGTGAAAATAATATTACATTTTTAAAAGATAACTCTGAACATTTAAGAGATTATTTGGGAGAGTGTGATGGTGGAAGCTGAATGATCAGTCAGGCTGTCATCAATACACCCAACAAATGAGGAAAACCCAAACTTAAGTAGTAGCAGTGGATTGGGACTGAGAATGAATAAAATGCTAAATAGGGAAAATTAATAAAACTTAGTAATGTGTCAGTGTGAGGAATGAAGAAAAGGAAAATATCCTCAAATATCCTTACAGACTTGGTTTGGATGACTAAATTGATATTTCTCACCAAGACTAGAAGAACAGGAAGAAAAGTAAATTGGGAGGAGGAAGATGGTAGGTCACTTTACTTCCAGTTGTATCATGGTGTTTCAAAATTTCATGAAAAATGAAATTGAAAGAAGGGTTTTGTACAGTACTTGAAACAAATGTGTATAGATGTCTTCAAAAAGATCATGAAATGCATATTATGAAAAAACGTCATGAATTCCTGTAATTGTTGGCAACAAATAAGCTTTTAATTCCATTTTTTGCACAAACTTGTTGAACTACCCTTGTACACCAGCTTTCTGGGGAGAAAAGCCTAGAGAACAGTAGAGTATAAGTATGTGCTGAAACTTAAGAAGAGATCTTAGACTTGATTTTGGGTTTAAGAGCAGTTAGAATACAAATGTAGAAACTCCCAAAAAGAAAAATTCATTCACTTTTAGATGGTTTATCTATAGGGGTCCTCCATGGAGTGTAAATGCCATTTGGGATTGAATTAGAATGGCCGCTAGTCTTACAAGCTCAGAAACATGCACAAGCATATCTACTGTAAACCAGGTAAAGTTGGAAAAGCCAAGTTCACAAAACTGATGTCAGAAAATAGTGCCAATTTAACCTAAGAGACGAATACCAAGTAAAGAAGTGAGAATCAGTAGTTGATTTATTTGCAATATTGTTTGGGATATAAGGAATAAAAATAATCAAATAGTTTAATAGCATTAGGCTATGACAGCCTACTGCATTCTTCTCCACCAGAGATAACCTTGCCAGAGGAACTGACATTCCTTCATCCCAGGTCAACTTCCTCGGGCAGTACTTGGTGAGATCTGTCACATATTGCCCTCTCTGACTTGACTTTTTGTGCTTATATGAATAATCAACAATCTTTGCAATCAATATGTTCTTTTAGATATTTTTATAACTTGACTATGGTCATTGTCCAAATTTTTAAAACTAAAAACTCTTCTGTATCTTTGAGAATCTATATTGATCTTTTACAGATTTCAAATTTAATTCAGGTGGTCTTTTAAAAAGTTATCCTAGTTTTTAGGGAAAGTATCACTGTGAATTGCTTCTCCTAATTACTAGTGACAGTTAAATCATGGATTTGGGCAGTAAGGCAAATACTAAAGTAAGACAAATATTAAAATTTAAAGCATGGAAAGGGTAACTTACAAAAAACAAAACTGAAAAGGAGCAGGCAGAGGTTGAAAGAGAACACAAGATAGTGGTGTACTGCAAGACAAGGAGAATTTTAGGAGACTAATGTTGGCTGACAGTGTTAAATGTTTCAATAACGTCTAATGAGTTATTAAAAGGGATGTTTAGACTATAAGGTTATGTGCATATACAAAGGGACTTCAAAATGTTCATGGAAAATGAAATTAAAAGATAAAAGTTAAAAATATAAACATTTTTTCTCAAGACAAACTCCATTAAGTGGAAGAAATTTTGGTAAGGAATGATACCAGCCATATAGTCCATCCCAAAAGAACTGAAGGTCCTGGGAGTTTAGTCATGTCAATGCAGTCTTTTTTTACATCAGTAGTTGAAGAAAACTAGGTGGGCTTTAAAGGTTTTTGTTTTGTTCCCTAATCTTAAAAAAAAAAGTCAGAAGGAGCCAAATTAGGACTTAAAGAGTGGTTGCCTAATAATTTCCCATCAAAACTCTCACAAAATTGTCCTTGTTTGATGACAGAAATGAACAGGAACATTGTCATGATGTATAAGGACTCTATAGGGACGCTTTCCCAAGAGGGCTTCTGCTAAAGCTTTGGCTTTCTCAAAACATTGTAATTGTAAGCAGATACTATCATTCTTTAGCTCTCCACAAAGTCAGCAAGCAAAATGCCTTGAGCATCTAAAAATAACTGTTGTCATGATCTTTGCTTTTGACTAGTCCACATTTGCTTTGGACCACTTCCACCTCTTGGTAGCCATTACTTTGGTTGTGCTTTGTCTTTAGAATCATGCTGGTAAAGCCATGTTTCATCCCCTGTTATAGTTCTTTGAAGAAATGCTCCTGGATCTTGACCAAACTTGTTTAAAATGTCCAAGGGTGATATTGACATGGCAACTAAAACAACCCACATCTCATATCAGAGTGCCTTAGTTTGAGTCCAAGCTCTGCTCCTGATTTCAGCTTCCTGCTTTGAACATTCTAGGAGGCAGCAGGTGATGGCTCAAGTGATTGGGTCCCTGCCACCCACATGTGGGAAACTAGATTAAGTTCCCAGGTGTTGGTGTTGGCCTAGCCCAGTCCTAGGCGTTGCAGCATTTTGGTAGTGAACCGTAGATGGAAAATGGTTCTGTCTTTCAAACAATTAGCAAAAGTAATTTTTTTAAAGAGAGAAGTCTTTTTTTAAAAGATTTACTTATTACACAGAGAAGGAGAGACAGAGAAAGAGGTCTTCCATCCTCTGATTCACTCCCCAGGTGGCCACAATGGCTGGAGCTGCACCAATCTGAAACCAGAAGCCAGGAGCTTCTTCTGGGTATCCCATGCGAGTGCAGGGACCCAAGGATTTGGACCATCTTCTGCTTTCCCAGGCCATAGCAGAGAGCTGGATCGGAAGTGGCGCAGCCCAGGACATGAACTGGTGCCATATGGGATGCCAACCTCACAGGCACTGGCTTTACCTATTATTCCACAATGACAGCTCCTATCAAAGACAGATAGGCATTTGTCACTGCTAAATCAGTTGATTTTATTTCTAAAATGGCTTCTAAAATGATAGGTTGGGGCAGACATTGTGGCACAGTGAGTTAAGCCACCACTTGTGTACTGGAGTGCCTAGAATCTAGTCTCAGCCCCTCTGCTTCTAATCCAGATTCCTGCTAATGTGCCTCAGAGGCAGCAGATGATAGCCTAAGTACTTGGGACCCTATCACTCATGTTGGAGACCTGAATGAAGCTCCTGACCTGGCCCAGCCCTGGGTGTTTTGGACATTTGGAGAGCAACAATCTGTCCTCTCACTTTGACTTTCACACTAAATAAGCCTTTAAAAAACTGATAGGTTAGCAAATACAAGCTTTGTGAGACACAATCTCATTTCATTGTAAAATTTCTCTACTTGTAGATTTGATAGCCTAAACTTGTATCAGTATGTGAATTTAGAAAAAATATATATATATAATTAGCTATAGATAATGGTTATTAGATAACCATACTGAAAAAATTCAGATTAATAGTGATTATTAGTCTTGGTGATTTGCTCATTGTTTCTTACATTTTATTTGTATGGCATTGAATTGAAAGAAAAAATAATGTAATTTATTTTTAAATTTTTTTGTTTGAAAATTAGAGACAGAAATCCTCTATCTGGAGATTCACTCCCCAAAATACTCAAAATAGCCAGGGCTGGGCCAAGCCAAAGCTAAGAGTCTAGCACTCAATCCAGGTCTCCCATGTGGGTAGCAGAAACCCAAACACTTGAACCATCATATACAGGGTACACATTAGCAGGAAGCTGGATCAGAAGCAGAGGAGCCTGAGACTTGAACCAGGCATTCCAATGTGGGCTGAAGGTATCCCAAGCAGTGTCCCAGATGCTGCACAAAATGCCTGACCCTCCACATAAGTTAAATAGCAGTTAAGCAAAATCAAAGTTTCTTTTGAATTCCTGTATCCACTGTTATTTTAGGATCAGATCATTATGAGTGTATAAAGTTTTTTTTCAGCTTCTCATTGATTATACTTTTTTAAAAAGATTTATTTGAAAGGCAGAGTTACAGAGAGGTGGGCCGAGGGTCGGGGGGACTTCCATCCAATGGTTTACTCCCCATATGGCCACAACAGCCAGAGCTGTGGCAATCCGAAACCAGGAGCCTCCTCTGGGTCTCTCATGTGGGTACAGGGGCCCAAGGACTTGGGCCATCTTCTACTGCTTTCCCAGTCCATAGCAGAGAGCTAGATCAGAAGTGCCGCAGCTGGGACTCAAACCGGTACCCATATGGGATGCCAGCACTGCAGGCAGCGGATTTACATGATATGCCACAGTGCCAGCCACTGTACCCTTTCTTGACATTATAAAAATCTTGGAATTTTCTTGGGATTGGGAATGGACAAAGGTGGCTTTGTGGGTCAAATGTTCTAAAAGTAGATTGTGTAACAGTTGTAAAATTCTAGGTTTAGTATAAATCAAGTTTTATTGTATGTAAATTATAAATTAATAAAGCTATTTGAAAAATACCTCTAGGATAGCTAGGCAACTTTAAGCTTTTGTTTGTGTCACAGAATATACTGTCATGTAGAAAGCAAATGGCTTGTAAGTAGATATTAAAAATTAAATGATTCAAAGTGGCCATATACCTCTGTGTTTTTAAACAGATGTTATCCCCAAGAAAATGAAACTGGACAGAATGTTCAAAAGAAATGCTATAATAAAAAGGAACTTTGTTGTGATACATATTCATCACCAGAAAAGAGAAAAGCTAATATGTCTCTCCTAACCAGTGAAGCCCTGGAGACCAATGCTATGCGCTTAGAAGTCAAAACCTTTCAGCCACAGAAAGAGGTTGTTGCAGCGACCCCCCCTAAAACCATTGCTGTGCTACCTCAAATGGGATCTAGCCCTGATGTGATAATTGAAGAAATTATTGAAGAAAACCTGGAAAGTGAGTGAAAATATGAAAAAGCAGAGGGAGGACTCAAATCCATAAGTAGAAGCAACTGGTATTTTTTTGTTCCATGTACTTAGTAGAAACATGCCACTGTTAAAATACTGTGCTTTATTATGAGATAAAAACCTATTAATTTCTGTGCCCCTACTCTTACATTTGCCAAAGTTAGGGCAATTTTTATTTTTTATTTTTGTAAAGGTTTATTTATTTGAAAGAGTTACAGAGAAAAATCTTATCTGCTGGTTCACTCCCCAGATGGCTGTAATGGCGGGCTGGGCCAGACTGAAAGCAGGAGCCAGGAGCTTCATCAAGGTCTCCTATGTAAGTGACAGGGGCCCAAGCACTTGGGCCATCTTCTGCTGCTTTTCCCAGGCCATCAGCAGGGAACTGGATTGGAAGTGGAGCAGCCAAAACACAAACCAGCACCCATGAGGGATGCTGGCGTTGCAGACGGCAGCTTCACCTGCTATGCCACAGTGCCAGCTCCACAGTTTTTATTTTTAATACAGTAATATGGCTGTCCTCAGAGGTGTAAATTTAATGTTTGGTTTAATTAGGGTATTTGACTTTTTTGGTGTTCCGCATACAAAGTTTGTGTACAGATACAAATATAAAATGCAAGAGATGTAATTTATAGTAGCAATTCCATTATTTTTTGTTAAGGATAATTTCTCTTAAATCTCCTGAAATTTAATTTAAGAAAAACTTGTAAGTATAATGCATTTTATAACAGTTAAGTGCATCACAATTGTTTGATTAGATTTCCAGTGTTGGTATTCGCCCGCTAACATAGTAATAAAATACTACTTGATGTAGTCTTATACTAGATCTTCTTTAGGACCACTTTTTTTGATTCCCCACCCCTTCTGTTTTATAGGCTGACTCTCCAGAATAACATTTTTAATACAAAAAAAGTCACAATCTTTTCTTTCTGCTGTATTATCACTGGATATTTCAGTTACTTAAGATAAGCTCCCATGACTTCACTTACTGATACAAGGAGTGTGCTATTCCCAGGTTTTGCTCTTTAAACACAATCATGCTATTATCAACTTTAACAAAACTAGTAAAATTGTCTATTTCTTATTTTGATGAAGCTTGCTCTACAGATTATCTTGTAGAGGCACCTAGATATCCAGAAAAACCTCTTCAGAAAGAGTCATCTGTTCCTTTTGGATCACAAGCAGGTATAAGTTTCTGAGCTTGATGTAGTACTGACTGTTGTATCTGTGGGACACTTTGAGTCAGTAAGCAAAATGAATTGACTAGAACTTTGTCATTAAGTTTTGACACTTTTTGGCAAAAATACTTGAAATTTATAACACTTCTCACAGCTAGCACCCCACTTATACCTACCCATCTTCAGCATGGGTATTCTTTGTAGTCTAGTTACAATGATCCATTTGTTCAGGTTCTGTTATATACTAGTCTGTTTTTTAAAAAAATTTGATCAAAAAGCAAATACATATTAAAATATCTATGAAATTACCCCACTCCTATTCCAGTTTGTTTAGTTCCTCCCTCCCTTCTAGAGTATTTTTATACATATATACACAAAAATTTTTTCTAGCCCTCTTTGTATGTTTTACATAAAACATAACATGCCATAAGCTCTTTTTTCTTTTTACATTTGTCCCTTAACTTTATTACTTCAGAGATTTTTTTTAAAAAATACTTACTTATTTGTTTGAAAGAAAGGGAGAGACAGAGAGGGGGAGAGAGAGTTTGCATCTACTGGCTCACTCGCCAAATGGCTGCGAGGGCTGGAGCTAGGCAGATTCAAAGCCGGGAGCTTCATCCTCATCTCCCACATGGGTGCAGGACCCAAGTACTTGGGCCTCCTCTGCTACTTTCCCAAGTGCATCAGCAGGGAGCTGGATTGGAAATGGAGCAGACAGAATATGAACCAATGCCCATATAGGTTGTTGGCATTGCAGGCAGCATCCTTACCTGCTACACCACAACACCATCCCCTAGAGATTTTTTTTGTATCAGTAGAAATACTTGGCTTAATTACTCATGTATATACAAAATTTTCTCACTGTCTTTACCTGCTCTGTCTCCACCAAAATACACACATAGTCTCTTAAATGATGCCGAATACTTTGGCTTTGCAAAGACTTTTATATCTCACTAAGCTGATTTATTAAGACTTGAGATTCAGAGTGGCCAGAAGCTACACTGGTTCTATAGGTATAATCAAGATTCACCTGGTTTTATGGGCTATCCTAGAAACTAAAATCAATGGGGTTCTGGCTCATTAATAAACTAAAGTTTTGTCATAAAGTAGTTACAATATGTATTCTGGTTTTAGAATTTAAATACAACATGAACTGCAATTCCATTTATATAACATACTTCTCAAGTGAGATGAACTATTTGTAGTTCGAATTGCCAAAGAATTCATTGTTGAAAGTGATCCATTTTTTATCAGTTATTTTGTGTTTGAATTATTTCATGGAGCCTAAGTATTCTGGAGTTCACAATACCACAAGACACTTGTTAAAGGATATTGCAGTTATGGCCTTGTGATCTATCCTAATGCATGGTTGATTCATGTGGTTTAAATGTTGATTCTTACCTAGGTTCTCCAGAGCTAGTTTTTGTAAGCCATGTAATGCATCCTTGCCACTTCTACATTCGGAAGTATTCACAAATAAAAGATGCAGCACTATTGGAGAAGAAGGTCAATCACTTTTGCAATAAGAAGTTACACCTTGATCCTTCAGACATTTTGGAGCTTGGTAATAAGTTTATTTAAGCACTATAATTTCTAACCAATCCACATAGGCCTGTTATAATCAGCTTGAAGCAAAAATCTGTATTCTAAGGATGAAAGTTTTCGAATTACTTAACCTGAATTAAAATTAGCTAAGGATTAAAATTAATGTTGACACTTGTTTTGAGTCAGACATATGTAGAATCTCCATTTCAGGGTACAGAAAATTACTTTTTAAATTACAAAACCTTTCTGAAGGGTTATGTAGCCCATGCTTGTCTTCAGGGAAAACTATGCCTCTTAGATGATTCTTTTTTTTTTTAACTTTTATTTAATGAATATAAATTTCCAGTATACAGCTTATGGATTACAATGGCTTCCCCTTCCCATAACTTCCCTCTCACCCGCAACCCTCCCCTCTCCCGCTCCCTCTCCCCTTCCATTCACATCAAGATTCATTTTCAATTCTATTTATATACAGAAGGTCAATTTAGTATAAATACTTCAACAGTTTGCACCCACATAGAAACACAAAGTGAAACATACTGTTTGAGTACTAGTTATAGCATTAAATCAAAATGTACAGTACATCAAGGACAGAGATCCCACATCAGGAGCAAGTGCACAGTGACTCCTGTTGTTAACCCAATAAATTGACACTCTAGTTTATGGCGCCAGTAACCACCCTAGGCTGTCGTCATGAGTTGCCAAGGCTATGGAAGCCTTCCAAGTTCCCCGACTCTGATCATATTTAGACAAGGTCATAAAAGACAGGGTGAGGATAGTAACCAATGATCCTAAGAGTGGCCTTAACCAGGTCTGAACAATTATACAGCATTAAGTGGGGAAGAGGACCATCAGTACACACAGGTTGGGAGTAGAGCCATTGGTGGTAGAGTAGAGGTTATGATTACAAAGGAATGAGGCTCAAGTGCACTAGACAGGGTCTAGAACAAAGGACAGAGTCATTATTAGAGGAGCTAAGAAAGGTGCTGTCTAAGCTACAAGTAATTTTTCTGATTGAGAGGCAAATAGAACCTGATAGAAGGGGCTTGATAATAATCTGTTGGGTTTTAGGCCCTGAAAGTTAAGAGGCCCAGACCTATCTATCTCTTCACATGGGGTATATCCTAAGGGAGGTGTGAACCTCCTAGGGGAAGGCACTCTGTTGACTTTCATTACTTGGCTGGCCTGGGAGGAGAGCTGCCCAGGTAAAGGCAGGGGGCATCTCTAACAAGAAATTTACAGTTCTGCCTGCAATGTTGCTGACCCTACTTGACCATACCCTCAGCTGCAGTGGTCACTTTGGAAGTTGGGCTGAGTGAAGGGCTTTTCAGCTTGGAGCCAATAAGATCTGTGGCTCTGACCTGGGCATCCTTCGATTCCAGGGCAGGTCCATTTCCAGTGATCCAACTCTTGGCAGAGCTGCCAGGGCTCTTCACAAGCTGACTTCTGCTGAAGCCCAGGCTTACCACATTGAAAGCCACTGCAGTGGACTGGCCTGTTGGGTCTCCTTGAGGGCAGATCACTGCACAGATCAGCCAGTAATAGGCCTGCCACCCATTGCTTCTGATGCCGAGCTTTCTTTTCCTCCTGGTTTGTGTTAAAGCAGACCAGAGGATGCAAGTCAAGGGAGTGCCCGTGTCCCATCTCTAATCTTCGGTGGCCTGAACTACAAGTCTATAGTCACAGGCATGTTCTGTAGTAGTTTTTCTAAGGTAGACAATGCCCATGAGGAAAATTATATTCTCACTTTAAAACTTTCTTTCCCTTTGGTCTGAAAGGGAGGTTTTTTTTTCTACTTACTGTATACTTCGCTGATGGCGATGTGAATCTAGCTATGAGATTATTAGTTAAGTTCTTATTTTGGCTATGCTATTACAGAAAAATGTCAGCCATCTCTTATAAGGTCTAAAGATTAAATTGTGCGTCCCACAGATTCCTTCATAATAGAATTAGTTCCCTACCTTGAAGAGAATAGAGAAGTGAAAGAACAAGTTGGGCTTAGAATAGAGAAATGAGGGAGCAAGTCCTAGATCACTTGCTGACAATAGCAATATTACATGAATACTTAGCAAACCGTTTCAACCCTTAGATAAGAACTTAATAAAACATTTACCGGAAGGTCCAATGCCTTCTATAAATTTTAAGAATCATGTATTTGAAAACACGTCTTATTTATTTGAAAGAGTTACACAGAGAGAGGAGAGGCCCTAAATGGCCGCAACAGCCGGAGCTGCGCCGATCCAAAGCCAGGAGCCAGGAGCCTGGAGCCTCTTCCGTGTCTCTCTTGTGGGTGCAGGGGCCCAAGGACTTGGGCCATAGCAGAGAGCTGGACAGGAAGTGGAGCAGCCAGGTCTCAAACCTGCGCCTATATGGGATGCTGGCGCTTCAGGCCAGGGCGTTAACCCACTGCACAACAACGCCGGCCCTCTTAGATGATTCTTAAGAGTACCACTCTTCTCCCTTGCATTTTAGGACCACCATTGTATATTTAAGTGAGATAGTAAGGCTTTGACACCCATTCCTATGGCCCCACGGAGGATAAAAACCATCTGTTTTAACTCTCAGGGTATGTGAGAATTTGCCATGGTTTAGGTTTTCATTATGATTATTTTCCTTATAATATTGTTGGCTGAATTTGATTATACTCTGTATATGGTGAATATGTGATTTTTCTGATTTATTAAGGGAGCATTTTTCTCATTCTGCTAATAGCAATCAATGCCTATATATAACCAGTACCAAAAAAGTATTATCTGTTTAGCTTTATATTGATGGTTGCTAAAAATGTGATCAACTGTCAGCTTGTCCATGTAGCTTTTCAGAATCAGTGGATAAGGATCATCATATACTTGGAAAAAATGAATAATTTTAAACTTAAAAATGACATTTTAATTATTATCTAGGAGGAGGGAAGTGTAGTGTTAAACTGCATTTCTACAGTTAAAAATAATTCTCTAAAATGTAATACATGCCCAAAAGAACTCAGTTTAGATTCAGAAAGTTCTAAGACAAAAAGTCATCTTTTTGTTTCAAGTTGTTAATTTTAATTATGTTTGCGTGATCAAAATATAACTGATTTAAATATTTATATTTTGAGAAATTAGTGATAAGACAAGAAATGTGATGGTGCTTGAGGGGAGGGGAGGATACCCTCTTGTTCTGGGTATTTCATTAAAAAGAACAACAAATAACTTCACCAGGCTTTTACCTATTGGAAGAAAGAATGGTGGTTTGTTTTTTGTTTTTGGTTTTTTTTTTTTTTTTTTTTTTTTGACAGGCAGAGTTAGAGAGAAAGGTCTTCCCTCCGTTGGTTCACCCTGCAAATGGCCGCCATGGCCGGTGCACTGTACCGATCCAAAGCCAGGAGCCAGGTGCTTCCTCCTGGTCTCCCATGCCGGTGCAGGGCCCAAGCACCTGGGCCATCCTCCACTGCCCTCCTGGGCCACAGCAGAGAGCTGGACTGGAAGAGGAGCAACCGGGACAGAATCTGGCGCCCCGACCAGGACTAGAACCTGGGGTGCCGGTGCCGCAGGTGGAGGACTAGCCTCATGAGCCGTGGCACCGGCCTAGAATTTACTTTTTTAAAAGATCTATTTATTTATTTGAGAGGCAGAGTTAAATGCAAAGAGGTATTTATCTGCTGGTTCACTCCCCAAATGGCTACAACAGCCAGAGTTGGACCAATCCAAAGCCAGGAGCCAGGAACTTCTTTTGGGTCTCCCACATGGGTGCAGGGACCCAAGCACTTGGTCCATCTTCCACTGCTCTCTCAGGCTACAAGAAGAGAGCTGGATCAGAAGAGGAGCCAGTGGAACAGGAACCAGCCCCCATGTGGGATACCAGTGCCGCGGGCAGAGGTTTAACCTACTACACCACGGCTCCGGCCCTGTACAATATGCTTTCAAATCCAAAATAATGTTGGTTACATAGAGTATTAGAATTAGAGAAGTGTCCCTTGGGCCCTGCACCCCATGGGAGACCAGGATAAGCACCTGGCTCCTGCCATCGGATCAGCGCGGTGCGCGGGCCGCAGCGCACTACCGCAGCGGCCATTGGAGGGTGAAACAACGGCAAAAGGAAAACCTTTCTCTCTGTCTCTCTCTCACTGTCCACTCTGCCTGTCAAAAAAATAAAAAGAAAAAAAAAAAAGAATTAGAGAAGTGTCACTGATAACCTTAAGACCAAACAGATGTTTTGATTGAACTTAAAAGGCTGCCCTAATGTGTCTTTCAGCTGTCTGTCTTTTGTACGTTTATGAGGGATCTTAAAACTTCATGGAAAAAAATTAAATACGGGTTTCAAATCTTTTGCACCAAAATAAACTTTTAATTACATTTTAATTCCAACTTTTTGAAATACCCAAGTACAGAGGTGATTATACAGCATCCTTTAGCTGGGCTCAAAACACTACAATATGGGTAATGTTTTCTGAGTCATAATATTTGAGTTTCCTACCTATGACATGGAAGCACCGCCTCCATAGAGTTATTGTGAAGATTAAGTGAATTCAAACAAAGTACTGAAAATACTGCTGAGTTCATGGTAAACCTTCATGTTTAGGCCTCTTTGTTCCTTGATCTTTTTTTCTTTGTGTTAATTGGTAATATAGCTGATCCCTCCTTAAGGTGTTCTTCTTTTGTTAAGTCCTTACTGCTTAGTATTAACTTTGCCATTTCACCTGCTTCTCTTCATTGTTTCTTTACTTTCACTTTCCTTTATCAAAAAAAGGTAAATCTTTTATTACAAACCTCAGTATGTACATATCTATAGGTATATCTGTGCAAATGCACAAGAATAGATGATCTTTATTACATTAAGTACACAGTCTTACAGTAATTTGCCTTTCTTCCTTTCTTGAGCTTTTTGGTGGCAATACAGTCTCATTTTGTTGATGTATATTATTCATGAAACACAGGTCCTCATTAAGTATCTACAGGCTAAGTATTCTTTGTTTTCCCCCATTTGGCTTGTAAGTTTCTGTATAACAAGCTGTTACAATTACTACTTCTTCATAGCACTTGACACAGTACTACTTAATAAAAATTAGCTGTAGAACTGAAGTATGTTTATAAATTAATTATGTATCTTTCTCCATAAACATTGGTAATGATTTGTCTCCCACATTATTTAGGTGCAAGAATATTCATCAACAGTGTTGAAAATGGAATGTGGTGCCGAGGAACTATCACTGAATTAATTCCAATAGAAAGTAAAAATACAAGAAAATCTTGTAGTCTGACCAAATTCTCAGTCCGAGAAGTTGCACTAATACAGATATTCATGGTAGACTTTGGAAATTCTGAAGTCCTAATTGTCACAGGGTATGATATTTTATAATTATGTGTTCCTGGACTGTTAAAACATTTCTGGGGGGAGGGGTACTTCAAGAGTGAAGGAAACTAGAAAGGGGTAGAGGAGTAATTTGTCGTTCTTCACTTCCAAGGCCTACATTTTATTTTGCTCTTATTTGTTTTTCTAAATAAGTAAAATATTATCATATATCAGTATTACTAGATAAAGAGCTTGGGAAAGGAGCTTTTGGATGCACTCCAAAAGTATACTTTCTGTATTGCCTTAGGTATGAAATTAAACAAAGAATTCTTTAAAGTATTATAGTTAGCTGCTAGATGATTAACTTTTAATTAGATTTTTGTAATTTCATTAATGTATTTTTCACTGTAGGTACTCAAAAATGTTTTACTGAGTCTTTTACAAAAATAAACTGTAGTAAAGGCCAGTGTTAGCTAAAACGTGATCTATTTAATGATCATAGCTTTATAAATAGATTTATGTTTGAAGGGGATGGTCATTATACCCTTTTCGTTTAAACTGAGTATATTTAAAGTTCAAATAAAAGTAGTTGAGATTTAATTCTACGGACAAAATCAGTGTTAAAGCTATATTGTAGGAAAGTTTGAATTTGGAATTTAACTTTCTAGAAGATTTAAAGAAAGTAACCTTAGAAAAGCATACCTTTTAAGGGGAAAAGCAAGTTCAAGTTTTAAGTGTTATTTTTGGTAAGCAAAAGAGGCACAGAACAGAAAGAGGATACGAACTCACAGCCAAAATGAATTTCTTCAAGAAAAATTCACAGAAGTGGCCAACTGCCAGTGTGGACAAACACGTGGCAGAGAGCGTAGTCCCCCAGTGAACTGGGCCTTTTATATCTTAGGATGGGCTAAAGGTCTGGTGGGAGGAGGGAGAGGAAGTAGTTGGAGGTGAATTTCTCCATACAGGCTTTTCAGTTTTTTTGCAGGCTTTTAAACTTGGAAAAGAATGCAGAGGGTGGGGTGGGGAAAACTACAGGGCATGGGGCTGAGCTGGTCTCTTGAAAGAAGGCAGCATTCAAGGGGTAAAAGGGAATTTTATCTACTTTCAGGCAAGGAGCTAAAATTGCTGAAGCTTATGTTCTTGTTCCATCAATTTTCAACAAATATTACTTGAATTTCTCTTAGGGTTGGTGGTACCCATGTGAAACCAGAACACATTTCTAAGCAGCATGTTTTTCTAAATGATTTATGTCTGGTTCTACGGAAGTCTGAGCCATACATTGAAGGGTTGCTAAAAGATATCCCACCATTAGCACAGCCATGCTCACTGAAAGATATTGTTCCACAGAATTCAGTAAGTGATAAATTATTTCTTCTTCAAAAGCTAAATATTCCAATTTTAGCTTTGTATTGCCAGTTAGATAGGTAAGTGCTGCCCCAAGGAACCAACTATTTTGGTAGATTAATTTTGCATAAAAAGCCATTCATAATCTGTGTAACGGGACATGAACTTCAGTTTCCACAATTGAAAATATTCTTAATGAGAAATTGAGTAAGCATATATGAATATAGTGATAGATGAAATAGCCAAGAAAACCACTAAATTTTGGAATTGACTATATGTCAAGAAATAAGTTTTAAATATAGTGTATATTTCTACACATTTCTTTCCTATTCCCATGGGACTTTTTCCATCATTTGTATCTCATATTGCCTTCTGTTTTGTGCTATTCATGAATATCTGTTCCCCAACAAGATTGAAGATTCCTAGAGGACTGAAATTATGTGTAGCAATGTGTTAAGTAGAAAGTCTATGGAAGCAGGAGTCTGTGTCATTGCTCATCATTGTATTCACCCAGTAAACACATCTGCCATGTGGCAGTATTCACCAAATACTGGAGGGGCAGGTGCTGTGGCAAAATAAGTTAAGCCTCCTCCTGTGACACCAGTATCCCATGTGGGTGCTGATTCGAGTCCTGCTGCTCCACTTCCTATCCAGCTCTCTGCTATAGCCTGGGAAAGCAGTGAAAGATGGTCCAAGTGCTTGCTCCACTACACCCACATGGGAGACCCAAAAGAAGCTCCTGGCTTCAGATCAGCCCAGCTTCTAGCATTCTTTCAAAATTTCCTTTTTCATTTTCATCATTTAAGTAGAAAATTCATGTGTAATACCAGTTTCTTTTATTTTAAATCTTTAATAATTTTTATGTTAATATTCAAAAGTAATGCTAAATTCTGTAGTGAAACTACTCATAGACACCTTGAGAATGTATTGTAAACTCAAAGTATGTGTACATTCTGTGTATATAAAATTTGCCCTCAAGTTTGTGATGCCAGCTCAGATTTGCAGGCTTTGCAAATCTTTTTGCAGCTAAATGCACAACATTTTAGCATTAAAGCTAATTGTAACTGTGATTACTGTGTAATTTTACTTATTTCCACAGAGTGAAGGCTGGGAAGAGGAAGCTAAACTAGAATTTTTGAAAATGGTAAACAACAAGGCTGTTTTAATGAAAGTTTTTAGAGAAGAAGATGGTGTGCTTATTGTGGATCTGCAGAAACCACCAACAAATAAAATAAGTAGTGATATGCCCGTGTCTCTTAGAGATGCATTAGTATTTATGGAACTCGCAAGGTAAGTAACTTAGTAAAATCTAAATATTCTTTGCTCTAAGTATAAATGGGAATAGAAGATTTCGCCCTTAAAAGCCAGGGGTTCTCTTTTTTTTTTTTTTAATTTTTTTTCTTTTTTCTTTCTTTTTTTTTTTTTTTTAACAGGCAGAGTGGACAGTGAGAGACAGAGAGAAAGGTCTTCCTTTGCTGTTGGTTCACCCGCCAATGGCCGCTGTGGCTGGTGCACCGCGCTGATCAATGGCAGGAGCCAGGTGCTTCTCCTGGTCTCCCATGCAGATGCAGGGCCCAAGCACTTGGGCCATCCTCCACTGCCTTCCCGGGCCATAGCAGAGAGCTGGACTGGAAGAGGGGCAACCGGGACAGATTCCATTCTAGAAAATACAAGTAGAGTCTTAAAGTCTGGAAGGGGCCAAAAAGACACCTCAGCTGGCCTCACTGGGCATTACCACAAACCACAGAATTACATTATACTTTGGAGCAGAAACAGCTTTGAATCTAAGTACAACATGCAATCCCACCTCTAAAATGTCATAACACAAATTTAAATGTTAATTACTGAGTTTTGAAAATTGACACCTTAATCTAGTGTGATGTAGATAATACAAAGAAATTTTATGTTAGAAGATAAAAAATTGGAATGGAAATACTTTGTTAAATAAATTAGTATGGGACTGGTACTATGGCGTAGTAGGTTAAGCCTCTGCCTGCACCAGTTTGTGTATAAGCTGCTTCTCTTCTGATCCAGTTCTCTAATTGCCTGGGAAAGCAGTAGAAGATGGACCAAGTGCTTGGGCCCCTGCACACAGTGGGAGACCCAGAAGAAGCTCCTGGCTTCAGATGGCCCAGCTGCAGCCATTGTGGCCATTTCGGGAGTGAACCAGCAGATGGAAGATGTCTCTGTCTTTCCCCCTCTCTGTAATTCTCCTTCTCAAATAAATCTTTAAAAAATAAATGAATTAGTATATAAATAAGTCACTGAAAGAAGAGACTTTAAGAAAATGACTCTTGGCCAGCACCGCGGCTCAATAGGCTAATCCTCCGCCTTGTGGTGCCGGCACACCAGGTTCTAGTCCCGGTTGCCCCTCTTCCAGGCCAGCTCTCTATTGTGGCCAGGGAGTGCAGTGGAAGATGGCCCAAGTGCTTGGGTCCTGCACCCCATGGGAGACCAGGAGAAGCACCTGGCTCCTGCCTTTGGATCAGCGCGCTGCGCCGGCCACAGCGGCCATTGGAGGGTGAACCAATGGCAAAGGAAGACCTTTCTCTCTTTCTCTCACTGTCCACTCTGACTGTCAAAAAAATTTTTAAAAAGAAAAAGAAAATGACTCTTATTTTTTAATTATGCCTTTAATTAGGTTTAGGTCACAATCACCAGGAAGTCACTCTGAAAAAAATATGACTTTACACTATCATCCACCTATCTTGCCTAAAGAAATGACAAATGTTTCTGTTATGGTTTGTCATATAAACAGTCCTACTGATTTCTATCTTCAGTTGGTAAGTATATCATGTTCCTTTGATAATTTTTAAAAAATTTAAGTAGAAAAATTTCATAGGAATGAGTACCAGTACAAATTTTAGTAAAAGCAAACAAACCACTGTCATCCTTCTATTCATTTTAATTTCTTAGTAGCTGCAGCTTTAAACAAGTTCACATGATTTATAGTAAATTGAAGAAGCTCTTCATCCATGCAAGCTGGTAAAATACAGAGGAAAAGGACAATGAAGGATACCTAATGGAAAAATACTTCTTGCTGCCTTCTGAAAGCTAGAAACAAAGCACATAAAGCTGGCAGATCAAAATATAATGATAAACCTTTTTCTGATCATATTGAACTTTGGATATGTGACTGATACGTTTGTTTAGGTATCTAATACTAGTAGCTCATCTTTAATGACCTCCTGGGGCTTCATATGGATTCACTTGTCATAAGAACCTTAAGACTTTATGTGAATTCACTCATAATCTTCTCAAAAATCCTGATAGATAGGTACTACCATCTCCATTTGAATGTGAAGATTCTAATCACAGGAATGAAGTATCCTGCCTAAAGTCACCCATCTGTGAAAGGGTAGAGCCAGGACTGAACTGGGCCATGTTACCTTCTGAGCCTTTCACCTTGAGCACTGATCCACAACCTCCATGAGTTGTAAATGTTGCTTATCGAGCACTAAGTTAGAACTTGTATTTATTAGTTTTTTTTTTACTACACTCTTATTGTGGTAAAATATACAGGCCATATAATTACCATTGTAACCATTTTTAAGGGTGGAGTTTAGTGCCTTTAAGTTCATTGGCAATGTTGTACAGCCATCCAGAACTTTTTCACTCATTATTGTATTTGCCAGCTTTTCATCACTATAACTAACATACCTGAGAAGCTAATTTATACAGGAAAAGGCTTATTTTTGCTCACAGTTCTGCAGGGTCATAGTCCAAAATGGGGTGGCATCATTGGGTTAGTGTCTGATGAAGGCGATGGATGGCAGAGTGCATGCAAAGGAGGTGAGCTAAGAGACAAGGAACATGCTCATTCTTCATGTCCATGTAGTCTCTATAAAGCCACTAAGATTTGATCTGGGGACTCCACACCAACAACTTAATCCAAACTAATCGCCTCCCAAAAACCCCACTTTGAGACGCCACAGTTTGGTCCACCATACTTGTGGACCAAGTTTCTATTCTTAATACTGTCAACTTATGACTTCAGATTTTAACCATCTGTGTGTGTTGGGGAACCAAATCATGCTCAAACTATAGCAGTTATCCAAAGCAGAAGATCTGTACCCATTACACACTTAATATCCCATTTCCTCTCCCATAGCCCTACCGTACTTTCTGTCTTTGCATTTTCCTATTCTAGGTGCCTGGCCTGGATTATTTCATTTAAGCATTTTTTCATGGTTAATCTATATCTCTGAATATATATCAGATTCCTTTTTATGGTTGAATAATACTTAGTTGTGTGGGTGTACCATATTTTGTTTAACCATTCATCTGTTGATGGACATTTGGATTGTTTGCATCTTGTATCCGTTATGAGAAATACTGCTATGGGCACTGCTTTCAGTTCTTAGATATGTATCCACAGGTGGAATTGCTGGGTTATATGGTGATTCTGTGTTTTACTTCCTGATGAATTGCCAAACTATATTGATATCACTATATATATTTTCTCCCATTCTTTAGGTTGTTTTTTCATTCTATTGACATGTCCTTTGAGCCACAAAAGTATTTAATTTTATGAAGTCCAATTTGTTATTTCTTCCTTGTATTTTTGGTGTCATATCCAAGGAATAATTAACAAATCTAACAACAGGATGCTTTTTCCTTATGTTTTTCTCCTAAGAGTTTTGTAGTTTTCATTTTTTAAAAATTTTATTTTTATTTGAGAGCTAGAGTTACAGAGTGAGTGAGAAGCAGAGAGAAAGGTCTTCCATCCACTGATTTGCTCCCCAAATGGCCGGAGCTGGGCTGATCGGAGCCAGGAGCTTCCTCCAGGTCTCCCACATGGGTGTAGGGGCCCAAGCACTTGGTCTATCTTCCGCTGCTTTCCCCAGCCATAGCAGACAGGTGGATCGGAAGTGGAGCTGCTGGAACTCAAACCGATGCCCGTATGGCATGCTGGCAGTACAGACGGCAGCTTAGACCAGTGCGCCACAACACCAGCCCCCAGTTTTCTTTCTTTCCTTTTTTTTTTTTTTTTTTTTTTTTTTTTTTTTTTTTTTTGACAGGCAGAGTGCATAGCGACAAAGAGAAAGGTCTTCCTTTGCCATTGGTTCACCCTCCAATGGCCACCACGGCTGGCGCGCTGCAGCCAGTGCACCACGCTGATCCGAAGGCAGGAGCCAGGTGCTTCTCCTGGTCTCCCATGGGGTGCAGGGTCCAAGCATTTGGGCCATCCTCCACTGCACTCCCTGGCCACAGCAGAGAGCTGGCCTGGAAGGGGGGCAACCGGGACAGAATCCAGTGTCCAGACCGGGACTAGAACCCTGTGTGCCGGAGCCGCAGGCGGAGGATTAGCCTATTGAGCCACGGCACCGGCCAGCCCCCAGTTTTCATTCTTAGATTTAGATCTTTCATTTACTTTGATTTAAATTTTGTGTTACGTAAGGTAAGGATCCAACTTCATTCTTTCACATTGAATACCAGTTTCCCCACACCATTTGTTGGAAAGACAGTCATTTCCTTGTCAGAATGTATGCTTGCTTCTGGGATTTTTATTTGATTTCAAGATCTCTGATCTTCATGCAGTATTGACTGTTTTGATTACTGTAGTTTTGTAATAAGTTTAGAAATCAGTAGCTTTTCCAAGCAGGTACCTGCAATTTTTCCCACCTGTGATCCAAGTTGTAAGAAGTACCTTGTCTCAATCCTGCAGGGATCCCCAGGCAAGTTAGAACACATAAGCGTAGTGATTTGTATATAAAATCTAGTCTAGTTCCTTCTCTTGAATCACAGGGAACAATAACTGGAGTTCCACTTCTCAAGACCAAGTCATCAGCCTTCTAGGGAGGAGTGGGGCAAGAACACACAAAAATGCCACAAAATTTTCTTACCATTTAGAAGATGACTTTTCCTGATAGGACTTGCTTTATTGCCATAAAATTTTGACTGTTTGTCAGAGCCCTTGGACAGTTTTTTTTTTTTTCCAGCATTTCTGTGTTAACAAAAACTTAGAACTTCCTGCTCTACTTCAGTGACATCAACTACTAAATTTTTAAATGCCATCTTTGGATTACCTGTTAATGGAAAAATATGAGTCATATCCATTAAAAGTAAATGTTTAGAAAGTTGATAAGTAGTTTTAAAGTAATTTAAAATAACATATAGGAATTCAGAAAACTTCCACTTGCATAATTACATTCACAAAACAAAATATTACTTTATTCTCATTTGAGATAGCTTTTAAAACATTTTTTAGGGCCGGCGCCGTGGCTTAACAGGCTAATCCTCCACCTTGTGGCACCGGCACACTGGATTCTATCCCGGTTGCCCCTCTTCCAGGCCAGCTCTCTTCTATGTCCCGGGAAGGCAATGGAGGATGGCCCAAGTCCTTGGGCCCTGCACCCGCATGGGAGACTAGGAGAAGCACCTGGCTCCCAGCTTCGGATCAGCGAGATGCGCCAGCTGCAGCGGCCATTGGAGGGTGAACCAATGGCAAAGGAAGACCTTTCTCTCTGTCTCTCTCTCTCACTATCCACTCTGCCTGTCAAAAATTTAAAAAAAAAAAGAATTTAAAAAAAATTCTTTTTAATCTGAAGAATTAACATTGGTGAAATACACATTTATCCTTGATTATTATTTTTGGTACTTAGGAACTTAATAATTTCAGACTATACCAAATAGCTACATTTAATAAGAGAAATTTCTATTTCTTTCAAAAATACAGTAATTTCATAAAACCTGAATTAAAGAATTATTTTGAAACCATTAGAGAGATGATTGATAAACTGGGCATTTGTCTAATGTCAGAGTAGCACCACAAGGGGAAAACATAGCTATACCGTGGGGAGAGGGAAGGATGTTTTCTGATGTATTGCAGCTTGAGTCTACAAAATGATCTGTGCTGAAATCTAGCCAAAAAGGTTTGGCTAACATCCATCAAACTGTGAGATACAACATTCAACTTTTCAAAAACCCAACAGCAAGACCCTTATTCAGTGGAGGAATAGAGCAAAATAGTATCATGAAAATCATAAATCCAGAAGGTGGGACACTGCAGAAAAATAACTTACTCTCTCCAACACAACAAAGTCTTCTAAACAACTGGGCTAAATTATTGAAGAGTTAGAGATAACCAGAAACAATGTGTAATCTCGGATACAGGTTTGGATTCGTTAGGGAAAATGTGGTCTTAGAAGTATGAATAGGAACATTTACTAAAATAAAATAGAATTGATAGAAACATGAAGGTTATTTAATATGTATGGTATAGTCTGGTTTTGTTAGAAACAGAAGTGGAGGGAGGTGTATATGTATATAGAATAAGATTTAGAAGAATATATGCTATTGTCTGATGCAATGATACTTTAGTTACATCTGTATGTTAATTTTGTATAATATGCAATATTTTAACTAAATTATATAATTGATATATTTCTGTATAATTCCAGTTTTAGTGTTTCATAATTTTATGAACAATGCTGTAATACATTCAGCATTTCAATTTTAGTTCCCATGGAACTATAGTGCTTTATCCCCTTATTGTTTTAGATAGAAAATCTGGAGTTTTTATTACTATTAAAAAAAATCGAGGAATTCTATAAAAGTGAAGATGGGGATAACCTGGAAATCCTCTGCCCAGTTCAAGATCAAGCCTGTGTAGCTAAATTTGAAGATGGAGTTTGGTACAGAGCAAAAGTAACAGGTAAGAAAGTACACACTGTTTCTGTAGGGAAATGTTATACTTCAAAACTATTGTAATTTGAGTTGGTACAAACTAAATCTCAGAAGTGGTATTTGATGTTACCATTTTCTCTGTCCTTTGTCTTTAGAAAGCTTTGTGATACTCTTGAAGTGAATTTCTGGCTCCAGAGATTTTATTTGACATAATTAGGACTTAACCATTGGGAATCTGGCTAGAAAACTAGTAGACACTACAAAGCAGCAAAAGCTCATTATTCAAAAACTGGTGGCAACTAGCTTCATATTGGCTGTTCATGTCTTTCCCATGCTGTGTTGTTCTTTGAGGTACAAATTAAAGATACAATCTTTTGTGTCCTGTCAGCTTTCCTACTATTTAATATATAACATGCTCTTGAGGATTTACCAAGATGTTGGTTTTTTTTTTTTTCAGTATCATTCTCTACATTTTCTACTTCATTTTTCAGTCTAGTAATTGAATTCAATTTATAAAATAATGTGAAAAATAAAAAGTAGGAATGGAAACAAGATTTACGAAAATGGGACAGATAATAGCAACCTAATTAGGGAAGTTTGTGACTGCTTCCCTAGCATTGCATAAGAGAAAAATTATTACATACCACACATCTGTGGTTTTAGAAAATAAATGTTATAGGCAGCTTAGGTGATTGTGTTAGGTTCTGCTATGGTTTGAATATGGTTTGTCCCCACCAAAACTAATGTTGAGACATGGTCTTCAATGTTCCAGTGTTGGGAGGTGTTTGGATCATGGAGATGGGACACCCATGAATAGAATATTTTTCTTGTATGAGTTAGCTCTCATGAACTGGATTAGTTACCTTGAGAGCTGGCTGTACTCAGCAAGTTTGCTTCTCATGTTTTATCTTTCCCTGTGTGCCCACTTCCCATTCTTTTTTTTTTTTTTTTTTTTTTTTTTTGACAGGCAGAGTGGATAGTGAGAGACAGGACAGAGAGAAAGGTCTTCCTTTTTGCCATTGGTTGACCCTCCAATGGCCGCTGCGGCCGGCCGGCGCATCTCGCTGATCCGAAGGCAGGAGCCAGGTGCTTCTCCTGGTCTCCCATGCGGGTGCAGGGCCCAAGGACTTGGGCCATCCTCCACTGCCTTCCCAGGCCATAGCAGAGAGCTGGCCTGGAAGAGGGGCAACCGGGATAGAATCCGGCACCCCAACCGGGACTAGAACCCGGTGTGCTGGCGCCACAAGGTGGAGGATTAGCCTGTTAAGCCACAGCACCGGCCCCCATTCTTCTTTAACCATGGGTTGAAGCAGAACAAGGCTCTCATCGAAAGCTGAGCAGTAGAGTAAGCACCAAGATGGCAGAATAGGGAGGGAGCTCACCGCTCTAGTCTACAGGAAGATAGTTTTAAAAGCATGGAGAGAGTGCAATCTCAGGGAAGAGTTAGGGAGTAAATGGCAGAGGGCACTCTTTACAATTAGAGGGACACTGTGAATCTGTGAGGAGGATATAGATGCTCAGAACTCAGGACCCCAGCAGCCAAGAGCCCCCGCACCAGCTTTGGAGAGTGAGATGAGACAGCGATAAAACTGTCGGAGAACCTGGCATGAGTCTGGCTTGGAGCCCTGTGGGGGACAGTATAACTGCCAACCTAGAGGGAAAAAGGAGCACATTTCTCTCTCCCTGACTACTCAGCACCAGAGACCTGTAACTAGCCAAGAGCAGGCAGGTGCCATTTTGGATATACATAACAGCTGCACCAGCTCACATCCACATGCCCAGCAACCAGCCACGATGAGACTCCTGATTCTGGCTGGGAGCCCGTGACTATGGGAGCCTTCTGTGCTGGGACTGTGAAAACACTGTGGCTGCATGTGAGGGCACAGGGTGTGGCTGGGTCTTTGGGCAGTCAATTGTGGGCAGCTCCACATGCTTGGGGCTCCCTGATTCCCTAATGAGGGTCATTGCTACGGGATCTGTGTTCATACAGAGGACTGCACAGATCCTTTGTGTGGTTCTTGTGGCAGCACAGATGAATATTTCACCCACTGGGGCTAGTACTCAGGCATTGGTCTCCTTTGAGGAGAGAAGGTGAGTGTGAGCTACACCAACAGAGCTGAGCAAACCTCCCCTCTGATTTAAAAAAAAAAAAAAAAATTTACCCTGCCCAATTTGGGAGTCACCTGGGACACTTTCCTCACCCTGGAGCACTGAGCAGAGCTCCCTGGCCACACCCAGCACATGCCTCAGGGTATTCTCTGAAAGAACAGACCCTCCACTAAATACCCACAGAGGCATAGTCCAAAGATAAAAGCCATTGCAGGGGAAATAAAAATAAACCAACAAGTATCTCCACAATGCCTAAAAATGCAGAAAGTCAAGAATAAGGAAGACAGCATGACACCCCAAAGGAACACAGCAATACTTCAGTATTGAATGTGGGGGCCGGCACTGTGGTATAGCGGGTTAAACCACCGCCTGCAATGCCGGCATCCCTTATGGGCACCAGTTTGAAACCTGGCTGCTCTACTTCCCATCCAGCTCTCTGCTATAGCCTGGGAAAGCAGTAGAAGATGGCCCAAGTTCTTGGGCCCCTGCACCCATGAGAGAGACCTGGAAGAGTATCCTGGCTCCTGACTACAGGTTGTGTGTGTGTGTGTGTATGTGTATATATGTATATATAGTATTTTCCATCTCCTCGTTAACTTACCAGATGTCCACAACAGCCAGTGCTGGACCAGGCTGATGCCAGGAACTCCATCCTAGTCTCCCATATAAGTGACAGGGGCACAAGCACTTGGGCTATTACCCACTGCCTTCCTAGATGAATTAGCAGGAAGCTGGATAGGACACTGGCTCTGCTTCTTTGTTTTCTAATACCTCATTTACAAGCTAATGGCTCCATTTTCCTGCTAGTTTGTAACACTTATCCAAATAATTAGAATTTTCATTTTTTTTTTAAAAAACTGTAGAAAAATTCTTGTCTTCTCCCATTGGACTGCTTACTTCTATGTTTACTATGCATTTGTTATTCTGGGCTTTCATTTCACTTGGCCATGTACTTCACTGTTCTCCTGAACTGGATCCCTTGTTTTCAGGATCCTATGTTTACCACTTCAATTTACTCCTTTATCTTCTAGTAGTTCCCTCAAAGAGATTGCATTGATTGTCTCCTGACTCTGCTGTTAGATGTGATTGATAATTTGAGTAAAAAAAAAAAAAAAAGTTCCTTAAAATCTAATCTATACCCATCTATTTGTTTAGAACAGCATCTCCATTCAGAAATTTGAGAAAAGATAAGAATCTAATGGCATTGGTAGAGTTGAGAATATCCTTGTAGTGTAGGAAAAAACAGTGGAACTGGAAAGAGTTCTTTACCTTTTGGCCTTATGAAACACATGTCTTCTTCATTGTCACAAAAGTCCATTTCCACAGGAGCCTAGGTTGTTAGAAATGCCATTTTGAGTATGAGTGCTGTGCCACCTGCTTCCACTTCTGCCAAGGAAAGAACCCTGGATCTTTTCACCATATTAAAATGGCAAATACTATACCAAGGGTACCCCCAAAAAATCATGGGAAATGGAATTAAAAGATAAGTTCAATTTTGAAATGGCAGAGAGACAGAGAATGCAAGCGAGATTGTCTGCTGGTTCACTCCCCAAATGTCCACAACAGTCAGGGCTGGGACAGGCTGAAGCTAGGAGCCAGGAATTCCATCCTCTTCTCCCACGTGGGTGGCAAGAGCTCAAATATTTGAGTCATCAGCCACTGCTTTCCATGCACATTAGCAGGGAATTGGATCAGAATCAAAGTAGTTGGAACCAACACTCTGATATGGGATGCAGGTGCCTCAGGAGCTGGATTGGAAGTGAAGCAGCCGGGACACAAACCAGCACCCATATGGGATGCTGGCACTGCAGGCAGTAGCTTTACACTACTGTGTTGGCCCCTAAGTGCTTAC
Organism: Lepus europaeus; assembly: GCF_033115175.1. Classification (NCBI taxonomy): domain Eukaryota; kingdom Metazoa; phylum Chordata; class Mammalia; order Lagomorpha; family Leporidae; genus Lepus; species Lepus europaeus. The sequence goes on from NC_084832.1 coordinate 86,350,032, forward strand.
TTTATACCAGTTGGTTTTTAACTGTGATCCTCAAAAAACATCTTGTGAAATTAAATTGCATTGGTATACCCATTTTACAGATAAAGTAATGAGGCTTAACAAAAAATTACTTGCTCAGGGCAATAACTTACAGATATTAACTAGCCTGCTTCAGGTCACATAGTATTTCAGTGACCAAGCTGAGTTTTAACCTGTTCAGTCTGATCCGAAACCTAATTCTTAACTGTAATACCACATACCACTTACTAGATTTTGTTATGATTTTGGTCCATTGAATATCTTAAAGTTGTTTGTCATTCTACCAAGTCTGTATTATAGATGACTTTTTTGAAATTCACATTTTAGAAATACTTCTCACATTTTAAAAAGCATTAAGTTTGGGGGCAGGTGTTTGGTCGTATGGTTGGGATGCTACTTAGGATGACCATATTCCCTGTTGGAGTACCTGGATTAAATACATGCTTCTAACTTCTGACTTCAGCCTCCTTTTGATAGAGTCCCTGGGAGGCAGTGGTAATGGCTCAAGTGGTTGTATTCCTACCACCCACTTGGGATACCTGGATTGAGTTCCTGGCTTCAGCCAACTGTCCCTGGCATTTGGGGAATAAACAACTAACAGATGGTATCTCACTCATGCACACTCTTTTGCATGTCCCCTACCACACACATATATACTTGTTTTTAAATTATTCCTAGTAAAGCTGAAAGTTTTCTAATCTAGTTGACAGAATAGTTAAATTTTGCTAGATAATTCTCTATTTATAACTTTGTGATTTCTGTTTTCATAATTTTTAAAGGATTGCCTGGATTCCGGGAAGTTGAAGTTAAATATGTGGACTTTGGTAATACTGCAAAAATAACACTTAAAGAGATGCGTAAAATAAAGGATGAGTTTCTGCATCCCCCAGAGAAGGTAATTGTAGAGTTGTAACATTAGCACAAATTCGAAATTAGTCATTTTCACCACAGCAATGTTCTGTTAACTGTCATTTTTGCCTGTAAATAGTTTTCTGATATAGATTTTAGATAAGTGTTGCTTTAATTATTGTTTAAGAAATAGGTATATCTTGGGAAATAAATATTAACAATACATTTCTTAAGTGTTAGTACTAACTGGTTTGAAGCTACATCATGTTGAGATGTCATATGTGATAAGAGTGTCATATTTATGTATATTGAGTGAAAAAAGGTCATCCCAGGACTGTTTTTACTGTGATACCATTTGTGTTTCTGTGCGTGTGTGTATGTGTGTGTGTGTAAAATAAATATGTTCAAAAGAAAGAAGTTTGGAGGAATATATTGAAAAACTTAACCTTACTGACCTCTGTGAAGTAGGATTGCAAGAGAATGATAAAGGATCTTTTTTCTAATTTATATTCAGCTATGTAATTTGAATTTTAAGCTATGTTTCTCATTTTGAGAAATGGATAGTATTATAGCAAAAAAAAAAAAAACCTTGAAAATACAGATGAGTACAAAAAGAGGAGTCACTCAGAAATTACAGGTATTGTTCAATGTCTTGTTATACTTGTACATACATTTGAGTCTTCTGTGTTTTTGATAATTATGGACTCAGACTATAAATAGTTCTATAACCTGCTTTTATCACTTAATAATGTCTCATAAGTATCTGTAGTTCTTTGATGCTTGTTTTTCTTGTATGTGAATGTGCATTAATTCACTCAACCACATACTGTGTTCATTTTAATTGTTTGCATTTAGTAAGTACTTTTATAGATACCTCTGCACATTTATAAATATGTACTGAATTCAAAAAGATTAATTTTGTACAGACTTACATAAAATTTTTACTGTAAAATAACTAGAAATTAAGTTTGCTTTATTAATGGCAAGATTTTGTTTGACACAGGCAATTAAATGTAAGCTGGCTTATATTGAACCATGTAAAAGGACAATGCAGTGGTCCAAAAAAGCCAAAGAAAAATTTGAAGAAAAGACTCAAGATAAATTTATGACATGCTCAGTTATTAGTAAGCTATTTTTATTTTTTATTTGTCATATAGTTATATAAAATTCTAAGAATGACGTGATATAGCATTTGTCTTAGGGTAAATTCAGTGTGCCATCATTAGTAATAGAACATTTATTGACAATTATGGAATTATATCTTCTGCAGGCACTAGAGTCTAAAGTCAGCACATGAAGTAAAAATTACCATTAAAGATCAAGTCACCCTTGACATGAGCCCTTAAAAGCCCTAAAATCAGGAATTAAATCAGTTCCTTTTGTTTACAGTTTTGCTAGGGCCCTGTCACAGTTCTTGGTACAGTGCATGGAAAATACACCTCACAGGGACAAACCACCAAGAACTGATTACTGTGTTTCTTGATTCTTCTTTGTTTCTCAATTATTTGTTATATCAGTGTCAGCCACTCACTAGTCATACCACATTAATTTTTTTTTAAGATTTATTTATTTGAAAATCAGAGTTACACAGAGAAGGAGAGGCAGAGAGAGAGAGAGGTCTTCCATCCACTGGTTCATTCCCCAATTGGCCGTAATGGCCGGAGCTGCGCTGATCTGAAGGCAGGAGCCAGAAGCTTCTTCCGGGTCTCCCATGCAGATGCAGGGGCCCAAGGACTTGGGCCATCTTCCATTACTTTCCTAGGCTATAGCAGAGAGCTGTACCAGAAGAGGAGCAGCCAGGACTCGAACCAGCACTCATATGGGATGCCAGCACTGCAGGCAGTGGCTTTACTTCCTACACCACAGCGCCGGCCCCGTACCACAGTAATTAACTTAGATAAATTTGATTTAAGGAGTGCCAAAGGACCATGCCCAACCAAACTTCTCTGCATTCACCTGCCTCCAGTGGTAAAATTGGGAGGTCAAGACCCTTAGAGTAAAGTGAACTACCACAGGAGCCACCCATTGATGTCTATTGTTACCTTATAAAGCAAGGAACATTTAAATTTAATTATGAGAGAAGGGAAAATGGAAACTACAGAATCAAGAGAAAGTTGACCCTAATGGAAATATGAAACCAAAGAACTGAAAGGAAGCATAAGAGATGGAAGTAATGAGATCAAATTTTGTTGAGATTTAGCATTGCCTAGCTTTTCATTTTGAGATAATTTACTGGTCATTCAAAAGTCACTAGGAATCATTTTTCAACTCTTGAAAAAGAGTTTCTAAGAAATGCTCTTACAGCTTCATTATATAAGCTATTACACCAGTAATGGTTATCTTATTTAGAATCATGACTCTAACTAGAGACTGCCAGCTCCTACTGTGCAAAAGGTTTAGGCAAATATCTCTATTATATACTCAGATAATTATTGAGCAGGTTCCCTGTCCTGTGTACAATAAATAAATATGCACAAGAGATAAAAAGTTCACCTCCTTGAGGCAAGCATTGTGGTGCAGCAAGTTGAACCACTTCTTGGTACACAGGTATTCCATATCAGAGTGCCAAGAATCAAGTTCACAACCAATTTGTTTTCTATAAGAATTAAGAGTTAGATTATTTATCCTAAAAATGAAACAGGAAAAAATTCTAGTTAATTGAAGGTTATAGATTGAGTTTTTAACTATTTTTAAATTTGTGGCATTCTTATAAAAGCTGTAAACTTTCACAAATCACTGGCCTAAGTTAATTTTCATTCACTTTTGTCCTCTTGGAACTTGGCTGAAGCCAACTAAACAGTTTAAAGGGGATGGTGTTGCCGGCGCCGCGGCTCAGTAGGCTAATCCTCCGCCTGCAGCACCGGCACCCCAGGTTCTAGTCCTGGTTGCTCCTCTTCCAGTCCAGCTCTCTGCTGCGGCCCAGGAGTGCAGTGGAGGATGGCCCAGGTGCTTGGGCCCTGCACCCGCATGGGAGACCAGGAGAAGCTCCTGGCTCCTGGCTTCAGCCTGGTACAGCCCTGGCCATTGTGGCCATTTGGGGAGTGAACTGGTGAATGGAATATTCTCCCTTCCTCCCTCACGGCCATTGCGGGGTGAACCAACAGAAAAAAGGAAGACCTTTCTCTCTCTCTCACTATCCACTCTGCCTGTCAAAAATAAAAAATAAAATAAAGGGGATGGTGTTGTATACAGTGGGTTAAACTGTTGCCTGCGATACAGACATCCCATATGGGCGCTGGTTTGTGAGTGCCAGTTGCTCCACTTCTGATCCAGCTCCCTGCAAATGTGCCTGGTAAAGCAGCAGAAGATGACCCAAGTCCATAGGCCCCTGCACCCATGTAGGAAACCTGGAAGAAGCTCCAGGCTCCTGGCTTCAGCCTGGTACAGCCCTGGCCATTGTGGCCATTTGGGGAGTGAACTGGTGAATGGAATATTCTCCCTTCCTCCCTCACTACCTCCCTCCTTCTCTGTTTGTAACTCTGCCTTTCAAACAATAAAATCTTTAAAAAATTTTGAATACAACAGAATACTTCTTCAATGAGTATGTTAATTTACATTTTTCTCAGTCTAAAATCTGTAAACTTCTTTTGGTTAATAATATAACAAATAGCACACAAAAATGTAAAATAAAATATTTATTAATTTGCATATGCCACAGTAAATAATGATAGTTCATTTAGGCCTGCAAGATGTTATTTTAGGCCTGCAAGATGTTATTTTAAGCCCCTAGAGAGACTATGACTTTATTCAGCAAGAAAATTCAGGTAGGCAAAATGAAAGAAATTAACTTTCCAATTTTTAAAAATTGCCTAATTTAGTATATTTTGCAGCATATTTCTTTCCCCAAACTAGTCTTAATGATTTTACAGAAATTCTGGAAGATAATGTGCTACTAGTTGAGCTTTTTGATTCTATTGGTGTTCCGGGAATGAGTCCCACTAGTATTAATGACCAGCTAGTCAAAGAAGGCCTAGCATCTTATGAAGTAAGGTAAGTTCTCATATAAACTTTCATTTTTACTTCTTATGCAGCATTTTAATCTGACATTAAATGTTCCTTTGGATTCTGCCTCATATGTAGACTTGGGAATTTCCTTACTACTTGATCAGAAAGAATAGAGGGAAAATAATTGGAATCATTGGTCTAATGGGGAGTAGAATATCTTTAATATCCTTCCCTAAGGAACCCTGAAACCAAGAGAAAGGCCCCTAGAAATCAAGAGTACTTCTAAGAAAACAAGACTTGCATCCTACTTCTTGCTGGAACATCTGCTTAGCCAGCCCCAGGTGTCTAGTTGAGAAGAGAATTGGGGAGAGAAAAAGCAGGATAGACAACAAACACAGTGATAGAATAGCTCATATTCCTTTCTGAAGAAATATAAATTTTCCTGATTACAGGCTGGTACTTTGAAAGATATCCAGGCTTAAGCCATTGTGCTAATACCCACTGAGGATGAGCCAGTAGTTGAGGTGACCCCAGACACAAATGGGCAGAGTCATAGTGAGGATAAGAGTTAGAGGTCATGACAAATTCTTCCACAGTAGGGACTGTGCAGTGGCTCCTGTAGGATCTAATGAAGAACTGGCCCTAAGTAAGCCAGTATTTGCATAGCACCTACATGTGGGACTACCAGCAAAAGCCAGAGAAAACGTGATGTCCAGCAGAGGCCTTAATGATCTTTGCTCATGCTTGTCCTACCTACCCTAACACTGGAGCAGCTAGAAGCAAAAGAGGGAGGGCCAGTCTCAAATGAGGAAAGGCCTGATTTGAGAGTAACATTTAAGCTCTATTGAACTGAGGTTTTTCTTTTTGAAGACAGGGTTGTTGAGGCACAAGTTACGTGGAGTAAAAAATTTACCCTTCTAAGACAAAAACTTTACTGAATTTTGACAAACATAAAGTCATATAACTATCATCACCATCTATATATATAGACTGTTTCCTTTACACCAAAAAGTTCTCTAACCCCTAGCAGTCATCAGTCTAATTTTTGTCCATATAATTTTAACTTTCTCACAACTTTATGTGAACAGAATAATACCTTTTGTGCCTGGCCTCTTTCAGCATAATGCTTTTGAGATTCATCCATGTTGTTGCACTTATCAATAATTTGTTTCTTTTTTATTGATAACTAGTATTTCATTGTATGGATGTACCACAATTTTTTAAATGAACTTTTGAGTGAACTTTTGATGAACTTTGAGTTCTTCACAGTTTTGAGTGTTTTTCTGAAAAAGCTGCTGTAAATATTTAGATGCAGATCTTTAGATAGACTTTATATATTTATTTTTCATGAGTAAATGCCTAACAGTGAGATTGCTGTATCGTAAGGTAAGAACAACTTTATTTTAAAAACAGTAAAATGATGAATTTTATGTTGGCACAAAATATAATTAAATATCAGAAAATTGTTACATACTAAAAGTCAGTAGTATGTTTTGAAACATGGAAACCACTTACTGAGTTAGGTTTTTATGAAAGCTCTATTAGGACTGATTTTAATGTCATAGATTATCTAAATCATGAAGTTATTAAATGTTACTGATAACTTCCTACTGAAAAGTAGTGGAGAATTTTTCCTAAATGCTTTCCAAGAACATACTCCTGAAACAACCAGTGAATCAAATAAATAAAAAGGGAAATTTTAAAAATCTTGAGACAAATAGAAAGAAAACATACCAAAACTTACTAGATGTAGCAAAACAGTTCTAAGAGGGACATTTATAGCAATAAATGCCTACATTGTAAATAAAGAAGAAAGATCTCATACACCCTAACTCTGTACCTCAAGGACCTAGAAAGACAAGAACAAACTAGACCCAAGTCAGCAGAAGGAAGGAAATATTAAAAATCAGAGCAGAGGGGCCGGCCTGCGGCACCAGCATCCCATCTGGGTGCCGGTCCGAGTCTTGGCTGCTCCACTCTGATCCAGCTTTCTGCTGTGGCCTGGGCAAACAGTGGAGGATGGTCCAGGTCCTTGGGCCCCTGCACCCTTGTAGGAGACCCAGGAAAGGCACCTGGCTTTGGATCAGCTCGCCTCTTGCTCTCCCTCTCCCCCTCTCTCTCCCCTCCCTCCTCCTCCTCCCTCCCTCCTCTCCATTCACCTCCCCCTCCCCTCTCTCCCCTCCCCCTCCCCTCTCTCCCCCTGTCCTCTCCCCTTCCCCCTCTACCTCCCCCTCTCCTTCCCCTCCCCCTCCCTCCCTCTCCCCTCCCCTTCCACCTCTACCTCCTCCCTCTCTTCCTCTCTCACTCCCCTCCCCTCTCTTCCCCTCTCCCTCTCCCTCTCCCTCCTCCTCTCCCTCTCCCTTCCCCTCTCCCTCCTTCCCTCATTCCCTCCCTCCCTCTTTCTCCCCCTTTATCCCTCTCCCTCTCGCTGGCTCTACCTCTCTCTGACTCTTTCAAATAAATAAAATAAATCTTAAAAAAAAAAAAAAAAAAACAGAATTAGAGACTAGAAAAGAACAAAAAACTAAGTTTATTTTTTTAAAAAGGATAAATGGAATTGTCAAATCTTTAGCCAAACTAAGAATTAGAGATCAAAATAATAAAGAGAATTACAAACTGATTTCACAGAAAAATAAAGAATTGGGGCCAGTATTGTGGTATAGAGGGTTAAGCTGCCACCTGCAACGCCAGCTTCCCATTTGGGTGCAGGTTCATGTCCTGGCCACTCCACTTCCAATCCAGTTCCCTTCTAGTAGCCTGTTGGGCCCATGTCACCCATGTAGAAGACCTGGATGAAGCTCCTGGCTTTGGCCTGGCCCAGCCCAGGCCACTGCAGCCATCTCAGGAATGAACTAGCAGATGAAAGATCTGTTTCTCCTTTCTGTATCTCACTTTCAAATAAAGAAATCTCTTTTTTAAAGATTTATTTATTTGAAAGGCAGAGTTAGAGGCAGAAGCAGAGAGAGAGGTCTTCCATCCTCTGGTTCACTCCCCAAATGGCTGCAGTGACCACAGCTGGGCGGGCCTGAAGCCAGGAGTTTCTTCTGGATCTCCCACACAAGTGCAAGGGCCCAAGGACCTGGTCAATCCTCTACTGCTTTCTCAGGCCATAACAGAGAACTAGATCAGAAGTGGAGCAGCTGGGACTCAAATCGGTGACCGTATGGGATGCCAGCACTGCAGGCAGCAGCTCTACCCGCTACACCACAGTGCTGGCCCCATAAATAAATCTTTTTAAAAACAGAAAAGTAAAGAGACTAGTATGGGGGCCAGCACTGTGACGCAGTAGGTTAATCCTCCACCTGCAGCGCCAGCATCTCTTAAGAGCACCAGTTCTAGTCCCAGCTGCTCCTCTTCCAATCCAGCTGTTTGCTATGGCTTGGGAAAGCAGTAGAAGATGGCCAAAGTGCTTGGGCCCCTGCACCCATGTGGGAGGCTCCTGGCTTCAGATTGGCACAGCTCCAGCCCTTGCAGCCATTTGGGGAGTGAACCAGCAGAAGGAAGATCTTTCTGTCTCTGCCTCTCAATGTCTGTAATTCTACCTCTCAAATAAATAATTAAAATTTAAACAGTGGTTGCATGCCAACCAAATGGATAACTTACAAGAAATGAGTAAATTCCTAGAAACATACGGCCTACCAGGACTGAATCCTGAAGAAATAGAAAATCTCAACAGATCATTAATGGGGAGACTGAATCAGTAACAGTCTCCCATCAAAGACAGTGCTAAGACCAAATATTTAAACAATGTTAAACTTTTTCAAATCATCCATCCTGTATGGGGGTCGATTTGGTCTTGGCTGCTCCACTTCCAATCCAGCTCCCTGCAAATTCGCCTGGGAAAGCAGCAGAAGGTGCCCCAAGTCCTTGGGCTCCTGTACCCATGTGGGAGACCCTGATGACGCTCCTGGCTTCAGCCTGGCCCTCTCCCTCCCTCCCTACCTCTGTTTTTAACTCTTTCAAATAAAAATAAATCTTTAAAATGTAATAAAAGGGAAAAGTTCCAAATTTATTTTATGAGACCAGCATTACCCTGATGCCAGAGCCAAAAAGGACACTACAGAAAAGAGATTACAGGCTGATACTCCTGATGAACCTAGTGTGCTTGTTTACCTATCTCGGCATAATAGCCATACATGAAGATCCCATAGCATAGAAATCAGTGGCAAAAGACCTTTCCTCTAAAATCAGGGACAAAGCAAGAATGTCTACTTCCACCACTTCTTTTCAACATAGTACTGGAAGTCCTTGTCAGCACAAGTAGACAAGAAAAAGAAAAGCATCCAACTTGGAAAGGAATAAGGAAGATTTTCTGTGTTCACAGATGATATGATCTCATACATAGAAAACTAAAATGATTCCACAAGCTATTAGAATTGGTAAATGAATTCAAAAGGGCAGATGCAAAGTCAGTGCACAAAAATCAGTTGTGTTTCTGCACACTAACAGTGAACAGTACAAAAAAGTTAATTCCATTTATAGTAGCATATAGAGGAATAAAATACCTTAAGAATTGGGGCTGGCATTGTAGCAAAGTGAGTAAAGCTGCCATCATCCCACATGAGCACTGGTTTGAGTTCCAGCTGCTCCACTTCTGATCCAGCTCCTTGTTCTTGGCCTGGGAAAGCTGTGGAAGATGGCCCAAGCACCACTGGTCCTCTGCACCTATGTGGGAGACCCACAAGAAGCTCCTGGCTTTGGATCAGTCCAGCTTTGGCTGTTTGAGCCACGTGGGGAGTGAACCAGCAGATGAAAGACCTCTCTGTCCCTCTCTCTTTCTATAATTCTGCCTCTCAAATTAAAAAAAAAAAAACTGATTATAGAGTTAAAGTAATCAGGAGTGTGGGGCAGACATTTGGTGAGGCAGTTAAGATGCCTTTTTGAGATGCTGGGATGCTCATATTCCCTATCAGAGCGCCTCTGTTCAATTCTTCACTTTAGAGTCCAGCTTCTTACTAATGCATACCTGAGAAGCAGCAGCTGTTGGCTCAACTGTTTGGATCCCTGCCATCCACACGGGAGACCCAAATTGAGTTCCCAGCTCCCAGCTTTAGCCTGACCTAGCCTAGACTATTGGCAGCATTTGGGGTATGAACCAGCAGGTGGCAGACATCTGTCTCTTCCTTCTCTCTCTCCTTTCTCTAACCTTTCTTCCTCTTCCCTTCCCCTTCCCCTCCCACGTGGTCAGCCATAGTCCAAAATTATTAAGTGGAAAATCCCAGAAACAATTCAAATAAATTTTATTATAGTATATTACTATAATTGTTCTAATATAAATTACTGTAATTGTTCTAATTATAAATATTTATAACTATTATTAGTTATTAATCTCTTACTCTGTTTAACATACAAATTAAACTTTTTCATAGGTATATATGTATAACAGGAAAAAAGGTTTAGTACTATCCACAGTTGCAGGCATCTAGGGGGCTTAGCACATATGTCCCCCATATAAGGGAGAATTGCTGTATTATAAACTCCAAGAGGGGATGGGTGTTGTGCTACAGCATGTTAAACCACCACTTGGGATGTCTGCATCCCACATCAGAGTGCATGTGGTCAAGTCCTGTCTCCTCTTCCCAACCAGCTTCCTGCTAATTCACATTCTGGTAAGGCAACAGATGACTCAAGTACTTGGGTCCCTGCCACCTGCGTGGGAGAGCTAGATGTGAGTTCCTGGCTTTGATTACAGCCTGACCCAGTTCCAGCTATTGTGGGCATCTGGGAAGTGAACCAGCACATGGAAGATCTCGTTCTTGCTCTCTCTACACATCAAATAACTGAAAGTTTAAAAAGATAAATGACCAGTTTAAAACAACCCTAAGACACATAGCCTGTGTTATTTTTCCCCCTGACATGTCTGGGGTATCTAGTACTATGCTTGTCTTGTAGTGCATGCCCAGTGAATACTAGACTGAATGAGCTGAATGAAGGAAATAAACACAGGAATCTGAAATTCAGAAGAGGACCCAATTAGGTAGTGCAGGTAGGGTTAGCATTTAAATGACAAGTGAGAAGATGAGAATGAATGAAATCAGGGCTGGCGCTGTGGCATAGTGGGTAAAGCTGCCATTTGCAGTGCCCGCCTCACATATGGGTGCTGGTTTGAGTGCAGGCTGCTCCACTTCCAATCCAGCTCTCTGCTATGGCATGGGATAGCAGAAGATGGCCCAAGTCCTTGAGTCTCTGAACCCGCATGGGAGACCAAGAAGAAGCTCCAGGCTCCTGCCTTCGGATCAGCCCCTCTCCAGCCATCACAGCCATTTGAGGAGTGAACCAGTGGATGGAAGACCTTTCTGTCTTTCCCTCTCTCTAACTCTGCCTCTGTAAATCAATATTTAATAAAAAAAAGAATGAAACCATAAGTCTCATTCATTTCAGTCTCTTGATGAAGGTAACAGTGTTGAATATCACAGGGAAGAAAGAAGTCTAAAACATGGTAGATTGAGAACCAAAGAACATTTCAAGAAGGAAAGAGTAACTAGTATGGAGAGTTCAAGGCAGGACTGAAAACTGTTGATAGATTTTAAAAAAATTAGTCACCATGGTTAAATCACAGCTTCTTGTGAAATTAAGCTTCTCCTTTATATAAAAAAAAATTCATCTCATCAGATTTATGAGGTATTAAATACAATTATTTTATTTGATACATTTTAATATAATTGTTTTCTACTTGTATTCTCATTGGTGAAGAGATTGATCTTTTTTAGAAAGCAGCTACCCCTCCTAATGAGTGTTTGCTGTTGGAGATGCAGATATGGACAAAAAGTGCCTATCTGCTGGTCATTCACCAAACACTCACAATGGTGGGGCCTGCACCAGCCAAAGCCAGGAGCTCATCCAGGTCTCCCACAGGGGTGGCAGGAATGCAATTAGATGAGCCATCAATACCACTTCTCACTAGCAGGAAACTGGAATATAGAAGAACCCGGAGGGGGCGGGGCGCTGTGGCGTAGCCGGTAAAGCCGCAGCCTGCAGTGCCGGCATCCCATATGTTGCCGGTTTGAGACCTGGCTGCTCCACTTCCAATCCAGCTCTCTGCTATGGCCTGGGAAAGCAGTGGAAGATGGTCCAAGTCCTTGGGCCCCTGCACCCAAGCAGGAGACCCGAATGAGGCTCCTGGCTTCGGATTGGTGCAGCTCTGGCCATTGTGGCCATCTGGGGAGTGAACCAGCGGATGGAAACCAACCTACCTCCGTCTCTCCCTGCCCCCCCCCCCCCCGCCTCTCCTCTCTCTGTTTAAATGTGACTTTCAAGTAAAATCTTTTTAAAAAATGAAAACTGGGACTCAAACCCAGGCACTCCCCATATGGAATGTAGGTGTCCCAAGGGGCATTTTAACAGCTACACCGAATGCCTGCCCTGATGGATACTTCTCAGCCAAAGAGAAATATTCAAGTTGACGAACTTTGAATTATTATTTTCCTATTTGACTACAAGTAGCAATGGGAAGAACTGAAGTTCTGAGCAAATTTGGTACTTTGAACCACGTTTTTAAAACAAGGTTTGGTTTTTGTTTTTTTTTGTGTGTGTGTTTACTTCAGTATTAAGAACGTCTGTAAAAAGTAACTACATTTAGTAATTGATAGAACTGTCAATACTGGGAAGCAGTGAGTGATAACTAAAACCTGTTCATCCGTAAACCTAACCAAATCCAAACATACATAAAATAATTTGCAAACTTTTCTAATTTTTGTTATTTTTTTCAGATATACCCTCAAAGATGATTCTGAAAAGCATACTGAAGTGTGGGATCCTTCTCTAGAAGAAATTATTTCCAATGAAGTAAATGACTTAAGTCCTGTGTCTGCAAAATCTCTACCAAATGAGAATTTCCAGTCACTTTATAATAAGGAACTGCCCGTGCATATCTGTAATGTAGTATCTCCCGAGAAGATTTATGTTCAGTGGTTGTTAACAGAAAACTTAATTAATAGGTATTACATATAAAGAGAACAGTATATAAGATTTTATTTATTTCAGTGATCTAAAAGTCATAAATATAGAACTTTTAAAGTAATAAAATTGTGCTAACTAAATATTCTGTGGTTAAAAATATAAAAATAGTATTGCTCTTAGTTACTTCTACTATATTAAAAGGTATTCCATAAATACTTACTGAGTACCTACTGTGTGATAGCCATATTCTAGGGGTTGTAGCTCACAGTAGTGAAAACAGACAAGTTTTTGCTGTCATGGAACTTAAAATCTAGTAGAGAGAGAGACAATGAATGAAACTTCTAGCATAGCAGATGATTGGAGGTTTAATACAGAAAATAAAGCATTTGGGGGAAAATGTAATTTTAGGGTATCAAGGACGACCTCAGAGACACATTTAAAATGGGTTCTGGAGGAAAATGGAGTAAGTCCCCAGGGTTTTTGACAGAAGCTCAGCGCAGGCAGAGGGAGGTGCTAGTTCAAAGACCGGAGGCAGGAACGTGGACTGGAGTACAACTAGGGTAGGGGTGGGGAGCAGTGGAAAACCTATGATCTGAGAATTAGAAAAGATTATACAATACAGCAGTAAAAAATAAAGTCTGGTCATTTGGGCAAAACTAGAAAACATCATACTTAGTGAAATAAGCCAGTCTCAAAGGGACAGACTCTTATATGTTCTCTCTGATATCCCATAACTAATAGAGCACCCAAAAGTTAGCATGTAGAAATGAAATTGACACTATCAGAAGCAACGAGTTTGAGAAGCCCTTCTCTTTACTGTTGAGGATCACCTTTTTATTCTGTATTTTTGGTTATCTTTTCCTTTATAATATTTTCCTTTTTCTCTTGCATACCAGTCATTGAACTCTATACTTAACAGATCTTAGTAAAGACTGAAAGTAAGGGAAGAAGTGGGGTGGGAGTGTAGGTGGGAGGGTGGGCACGGTGGGAATAACTATTTACATAATGTTGTATTTATGAGATACATACAAATTAAAAATTTTTTAAATTTAGAAAATGAAACTTTGTTCTATCTTTATATAGTTTAGAAGAAAAGATGATAGCTGCTTATGAACACTCAAAATGGGAACCTATTAAATGGGAAAATGATATGCACTGTGCTGTTAAGGTCCCAGATAAAAATCAGTGGCGAAGAGGTCAGATCATCAAAATGGTCACAGACACATTGGTAGAGGTAAGAACCATGAAAGAATGCATTTTGCATGGTTTTTCAGTTTGTAAATATATTTTCAAATCATGTATTTCCCTAGACTTAAAGCTGTTGTTTTCCTAGGTCTTGCTGTATGACGTGGGTGTGGAAATAGTAGTGAATATTAACTGTTTGAGAGAACTTGAAGAAAGTCTAAAGACAATGGGAAGATTGTCTTTGGAATGCTCTCTTGTTGACATAAGGTAGTTTTTAACTGAATAAATTTTTTTCATTTTTGAATATTTAAAATACTTGGGTGAATTCTTATCAGTTTTAATTTGTGTTCTTAAGTTTTTGTAAAATCTAATTTGAGGTTTTAAGAAGAGGTTAACAGACTATTTTGAGCACATAAATTTAGTGGCATTTAAGAAAATAATAGAGGAGTGTGAAAGTTACCTAGATAGAATTCAAACTGTTAAATATAAAAATTTATCTTCAGGGACAACATAACTTTAGAATTTCATGAAAACATAAAATTATGTGAATTAGCAAAAAGTGAATTATATAATATCCTGGAAAAGTAGAATCAGAGCAGAGCCAGAATTGGAACCAATTCATTCTGACATGGGATGCAAACATCCCAAGCATCATCTTAACTGCTGCACCAAACACGAGCCCCAAGTTGTGGATTTTATTCATATCCAGCTAAACTAACCTTTAGGCATAAAAGCTGCTTACTGATAGAACCACTGAAGGACTCCAGGAGTGTGGTGCCTAGGAAACTCCCTGAGGAGTCTGTAAGAGAACAAGCTTCAGATAACCAAAAAGATATGAGACATTTTGACAAAAGGACTATGGTTAACATTGTATATTTTACCTATAATATTAAATGATGATTATTAGAGAAATGGTATAGTATACAAAGTAGATACAGCAAAATTTTTAAAATAGTAGTGGAAAGAGGAGAAACAGGAGTTTATATTAAAGTTGAATAAGCTTACTGTTTGTCTTACTAACATTAACTAGGAGTAAGGGTAATTCCAGTAAGATATTGAGAGAAAGAAAAGAGGTTACTAACAATAGTGATTTAACTTTGGAACTATGTTAATATTTTATATGAAAAATAAGCAAAAATGATAGTAAAGTGATAGTAAAAATGAAATTATCTGTACAGTAATAGCATACACTCAGAAACTTCTTCTAGTGACTTTAAAACATTAATATGACTATTCATCTTCACTGGACTATATTCCAAGAATGAAAAAATACCTGTCCCCTTTAGAAATAAAAACCATGAGCTATTTTCTTTAATCTCAATGATGTTGTAGTGTTGATATTGTATTCTGAAGCTTTTACTCGTGTATTGTGGGATAAATCAAAATAGTTATTATGTACATACATATCAGTGCTGGATCTCCTGAGAGAACTCCAAATATACTACACAATAAACCTAAATTTTTTAAAATATTTATTTATTTGAAAGAGTTACACAGAGAGAAGAAGAGGCAGAAAGAGAGAGGTCTTCCATCTGCTTGTTCACTCCCCAACTGGCCACAACAGCTGGACCTGAGCCGATCTGAAGGCAGGAGCCAAAAACTTCTTCCAGGTCTACCACATGGGTGCAGGGGCCCTAGGATTTGGACCATCTTCTACTGCTTTCCCAGGCCATAATAGAGAGCTGGATTGGAAGTGAAGCAGCCAGGACTCAAACCGGCACCCATATGAAATACTGGTACTGCAGACAGTGGCTTTACTCACTATGCCAAAATGCTGGCCCCTTTTCTTTTACCTTTTTTTTATACGTCTAAAATTTATTGTCTACTAGGTCAGACATTCTATGGCATACTTTCCCTGTATTCATTTAGTTCTCACAACATCACTGATATAGGAAGTATTATTATCCCTATAATAGAAATAAAGAAATTGACACCAAGAAATTGTTTCCCTGAAGTACATATAAATGAAACATTGGTTTAATTCGTTCACTTTGAAACCTAACTTTTAAAATGAAGTTAGAATAGTATGCCTTCTTCTTAGTGACCACTTTTGATTGTGTACAGTTCACCTGTTTATTGCTCTTGAAGAGTTCGTCAGTAGTAGTCTCCGTTAGTCCACCCATTGGCACAGAACATGACTCCAGTCTTCCAGGCACCTCTCTCTCCTCTGTGATCTTGAATAGACTGTGCAATCATATTTGTAAGCTCAGTGCTGTGAAATGGGAATCTTAGGCCCACGTATTGTACAAATCCAATCCTATTTTTCATTGCCATCTTGAATAGTTCAGTCAGGTAGCAGACATTTGGTGCAGCAGTTTAGACACTGCTTGTAATTGCCTGCATTCCATATCAATGTTGGGTTCAAGTCTTAGCTCTGCTCCCAATTCCAGCTTCCTGTTCATGCATACCCTGGGAGGCAGCAGTAGTTGGGATCCTTACATCCATGTGGGAGACCCAAACTGAGTTCCTAGATCATGTCTTCAGCCTAACCTGGACCCAGCTGTTTGAGTATTTAGGGATTGAACCAATAGGTGGGAGAACTCTCTACCACTTTCCCCCCCTTTCAAATTAAAATTTAAATTAGAAAAATAGTTCAGTCTGAATATAGTGATTGAGCAGATTTCTGTAAGTCTCATAAATGTACCTAATATTGTATCGAATTTGTTTCTGTATACATTTTGAATTGTATCTTATGGAATGGAATAGAATACTATCTTAAGAGACTACTAACAATAGCTGAGCCCTGTACTAGTTGCATTATGTAGCCACTATTTCACTTAATCCTCACAACAAATCTTTAACTTCAGATACAGTAGTATTTGCAAATGAGAGAATTGAATCTTCAAGAGGTTAAGTATCTTGTAATACAGGTTAAAACATCTGACTATTCCGTTAGGATTACAAACAAGGCCTGACACACACACACTCAGACTTAGCCCTAATGGTAGAGCTAGAAATGTGCCATGTGACACCATTAAGTTGGCATGTACCGATGCCATCTTACTAGTTAAAATGATCAGTTTAAGTTCATAATTGATTATAAAGATAGGATTAAGTATCAAAGCGATCACATAAATAAGACCAGTGACTGCTAATAATAATTGATAGAATTAAAAAGGAGAGAACAACCCAACATGGGAAGCGGGATACACAGCAGACTCATAGAATGGCAAATGCCCTAAATAGCACTCTAGCCTCAGATCAGCCCTTAAGGCATTTGGATCTGGGTAAAAAGCCCATGAGAATTTCTCAGGCATGGAAAGCCAAGACACTGTGGCAAAAAATGACCTAAATGACCTCTGTGAATGAAATTCCAGCGGAAAGAACAGGCCATCAGAGAAGGAGGTACCTTTCTCTGAAGGGAGAAGAGAGTTTCCACTTTGATTGTGGCCTTGTCTAAATAAGGTTGGAGTTTGTGAACTCAGGAGGCTTCCATAGCCTTGGCAGCTCATGACAGGAGCCTCAGGTGATTACTGACGTCATAAATAAGAGTGTCAATTGTTAACCACAGGAGTCACTGTGCACTTGCTCCCCATGTAGGATCTCTGTCCTTAATGTGTTGTACTATGTGAATTAGTGGTATAACTAGTACTCAAACAATACTTTATACTTTGTGTGTCTGTGTGGGTGCAAACTGTTGAAATCTTTACTTAGTATATACTAAGTTGATCTTCCATATATAAAGATAATTGAAAATTAATCTTGATGTGAATGGGATGGGAGAGGGAGTAGGAGATGGGATGGTTTGCGGGTGGGAGGGTGGTTATGGGGGGGAAAAACCGCTATAATCCAAAAGTTGTAGTTTCAAAATTTATATTTATTAAATAAAAGTTTTCTAAAAAAAAAAAAAAAAAAAAAAACGAAAAACAAGGCCTGAATCGAAAACTGGAACTCTGTGTTTTACTACTATTCTAAAATTCTTTTCCATAGATTTTTATGATTCAGTTGACATAAAATTTATCCCTCTTACAATTTTTAAGTGTGAGATTAAGAACATTCACACCACCATTCCCAGAACTCTTACTTCTTCAACTGACATTTTGTATCCATAATTTTTTTTATGTTGTAAATGTCTTCTGATGTTAAAGAGTTAATGTTCATAAAAGGTGTATCTATAATAAATCATAGAAAGACCCTAATCTTGCACTGGTTTTTATTTGTATATCATAGTAAACATTAAACCATAATTCTAGAAATTACTAGAGTTTCATAGCTCATAAAAACAGTTTGACCTTCATAATGAAGACTGTAGTATATTTACTGAATTCTATTTGGTCAAACTACATACCCCATTGATTTGATTAGTTCATGAATACAAACCATTTAATATGAAAGATTGACCTGATTATTTACTTTGCTCATGGATCAGCTTATGAAATTCTAGATCTGAAAAGCCTGTTATCCTTCAGGACCTGCTCATGAACTGTGTAACCTCATCAGTGGTATTCCATCTTTCTTCTTGGGGGCTCAGTTTGATGGCTAGAAACACCTAAAGGATGGGGGTCAGTGTGTTGTACAGCAGGTTAAGCTACCACCTGCAATACCAGCATCCCAAATGGGCAATGGTTCGAGACCTGGCTACTCCACTTCTGATCTAGCTCCCTGCTAACGTGCCTGGGAAAACAGCAGAAGATGGCTCAATTGCTTGGGCCCTAGCACCCAGCCCAGCCCCAGCCATTGCGGCCATATGGGGAATGAACCAGCCAGCAGATGGAAAAGATTTCTCTGTCTCTCTAACTCTGCCTTTCAGATAAATCTTTTTTAAAAAGCCTACAGTCAGTTTCCACTATGAAAACTAAAAACAATGGATAATGAAGTCGGATACTCTGCTTTTCATTGATCTGTCAAATATTCATTGAGCATTTTTACTGTTCATTATTGCCTGCCATCAAAATTAGACACTGATCTAATTTCTAGTCATTTATTTTTTTTAAACTTTTATTTAATGAATATAAATTTTCAAAGTACAGCTTATGGATTACAATGGCTTTCCTCCCTCCCCAAACTTCCCTCCCACCCATAACCCTCCCCTTTCCCGCTCCCTCTCCCCTTCCATTCACATCAAGATTCATTTTCAATTCTCTATATACAGAAGATCAGTTGCGTATATATAAAGTAAAGATTTCAACAGTTTGCCCCCACATAGTAACACAAAGTGAAAAATACTGTTGGAGTACTAGTTATAGCATTAAATCGCATTAAGGACAAAGATCCTACATGATATTTTTTTTAAAATTGATTAATTTTCCATGCAATTTCCAATTTAAAACCAAGGTTTTTTTTTATTTTCAATTATCTTTTTTCTTTTATTTTTTTGTTATATAGTTATTTTTTTATTTAATAAATGTGAATTTACAAAGTGCAACTTTTGTATTGTTGTGGCTTCCCCCCCCCACCTCCCTCTAATTTCTAGTCATTTAAAGTTTCATTATTACATCTACTATTTAATTTTGTTGAAACAAGAATAAAAAAAAATTCTATAAACTGTTGAGACTTATTTTGGAAGCTCAAATCTCATTTCCAAGAAACTTCTAAAAGTAAGCAATGGAATCATGGCAAAAGACTTTTTTTTTGCATTAAACACTTTTGGAATACCTTTTATGTGCCAGGTACTGTATTAGACATAATAATTCCTGTTCTCTTAGAGTTTATAGTCTAATTGACATATGAAATGCTGACTAAAAAATACTTAAAATATATATACTTTGAGGTCCTCGTTATGGCTTCAAAATAGATACACATAAAAAGTCTATGTTTAAATTGATTTTTCACTATTTATGTGTATATAGAGTGTTTCTTGTATGAAACAAATTGTCATATGATCTGTTTCAGACCAACTGGTGGGAGTGACAAGTGGACAGCCACAGCTTGTGACTGTCTTTCATTGTACTTAACTGGAGCTGTAGCAACTATAATCTTACAGGTGGGTAGTGGGGTAAGCATTACAACAGATGTGTACTGATGATCTATCTCATCAATGTTTTCATCAGTTCCACTTTCTGTCTTGTTGAAAACAGCTATTTGGATTTTGTTGCAAAATTTTTTCATCTTATTTTCAAATGATTGTCTGAATCAAGTTGTTTTTAAATATGCTTGAATTGATAACTTGCACATTAAAAATATAACGTGGAAAACTGGCATTTGGCCTACCTGTTAAGACTCCCACTTCTCACATAGGAATACTTGGGCTCAATTCCTGGCTCTAGATCCTGACTCTGGCTTCCTGATAGTGCAGACCCGAGGAGACAGCGGTGATGGTTCAAATAATTGTATTCCTGCCACCCATGTGGGAAATCTGGATTTTGAGCTATTAGGCCATTTGGAAAGTGAAACAGCAGATGGGAACTCTATACACACGTGTATGTGTGTGTGTGCGCCTCGAGTGAAAATATATATATACACAACTATATATATAGCCATATATGTATATATATAATATGGATCTTAGCAATATTTCTGAAGCCTTTTGAAATTGTTTTCTTAAATACACTGATTTGAAAGGCAGAGAGAGAGGTCTGCCATCTGCTGGTTCACTCCCCAAATGCCACATCTGCTGAGCCAGGCACCAGGAACTCAATTGGAGTCTCCCACAGGTCAGTCAGTTTCTCTCGCAATCTCTCTAATTTAAAAAAAAAAAAAAATTAAAGATTTATTTATTTGCAAGTCAGAGTTAAGCAGAGAGGAGAGGCAGAGAGGCCTTCCATCTGCTGGTTCACTCCCCAGTTGGCCACAACGGCCGGAGCTGCGCCAACCTGGAGCCAGGAGCTTCTTGTGGGTCTCCCTTGCGAGTGCAGGGGCCCAAGAACTTGGGCCATCTTCCAGTGCTTTCCCAGGCCATAGCAGAGAGCTGGATTGGAAGTGGAGCAGCCAGTCTTGAACCGGCGCCCATATGGGATGCCGGCGCTTTAGGCCAGGGCGTTAACCTGCTGTGCCACAGCGCCGGCCCCTCTTATTAAAAATTTTAAATGATAAATTTAATGGTAGACACTTGTCCTACTGATTAGAACATCTATGTCCCATATTGGGATGCCTGGGTTCAATACACACCTCTGCTTCTAACTCCAGCCTGCTGTTAGTGCAGACCCTGGGAGGTAGTGGTGATAAGTTATTGGCTCCTGGCTTCAGACCTCACCCATGGCCACTGTGGGCATTTGTGGATGAGCCAGCAGATGTGAACTCTCCCTTTCTCTCTGCCTCTTAGAAAAATAGATGGAATTTTTAAAGTTTATTTTGGAGCAAAAATTTGTGATGTCCATGCACAGTTTTGTCATAATATACGTTTGCCACAAACTTTTTGATAGTCTCTTATTGATGGTATATCACAAGATTTGTGTGAGTATGGATTTAAAAAGAGGCATATATCTTTTTGGGATACTTAAAAACATTGTTTCCTTTATTTTTCTAATTTAAGTGTTTTATTTAATGATTAGAAATGTCTTATATAGTTCATTTTTCTGTGTGTGTTTTGTAGTTTTGCTTTTTATAGGGGGAATAAGGCACACCTTGGAGAATATATTTTGATTCTATAGTTCACAAAGAGTTTAAGGAAATAGAGAAACATAACTATTATTTTCCTTCCATTGATGAGGAAATGTTTTCCGTTTGCTTTTTTTTTTTTTTTTTTTTTCTGTGAGGGGTTAAGTTTCACAGTGAGGTCTTTCTTGGCATGTTTTGAAAAATGACTGTCCCTGTTAGCTATCTTCCATGCTGTTTTCTGAGATATTTAATTATTAAAGTAACTTTTCTCTCTTGAGAAATTTTTTTCTTGCTTAGAGAATATATCATTTCTGTATCTCCTACTTTGATTTATCACTGCAGGACAACAATACAACATGGCCTTTACCTGTGAAAATCTTCTGCAGAGATGAAAAAGGAGAGCGTGTGGATGTTTCTAAGTATTTGATTAAAAAGGGTTTGGCTTTGAGAGAAAATAGGTACAGACTTTCTTTAAAAAATTTTGACACCAGTTGATGATGCCTGCATCTCTCACCTGTGAAAGCTTCAAATACGTATTTCTTCAAACCTGAATTGCATCTTATTTGCTCTTAAAGATTATTTATAAACTAATCCCTGAGGAGTCAACTCAGAAGCAGATACCCTCAGAATTGGTTATGTCTCTCTTCAAGCCCATCAACTCTTGCATTCTCAAACTTCTAACATACCAGCCTTTATACTTTTAACTTTCCTTGGGCATTTACACTGAAACCAAAGAAAGAGGGAACATTATAGTAGATAACAGATCTGAACCATTGGCATCTTTTCTCAGAGGTGTTTGAGCTTTTGATGGAAATTCTGATGGTTATACATTGACATTTAAATATATTAAATAAGAGTAAGTAGCTAAAGAGTAATTGAGCAATATTTACTTTTAAAGATCCTCTTGTGTACTGAGTTTGGGTTAAGTACTGTTGGTTCAGAGGGAGAAGGATCAGGATATTACTCATTTATCTCTATGTGTAGATGAAGGGGCATGCTGGAATTTCAAATGTTCCAAGGAGCTGCTTTGTACCATGTCTGGTATACTTAGTAAATTTATTGTCACTCTAACTTAAATACCTGAGATAGGCTGACTTGTAAAGAAAAAAGTTTATTTTTTTGTACACAGTTTCAGAGGTTCAGTCCAAAATGGGACTGCCTCACTAGGCTGGCCTCTGATAAGTCTGTGTGCAGAGGGAAGATCACATGGTCAGTCAGGAGGCAGGGAGAGACAGCACATTTGTCAGCATGATGTAACCATGGAGTGCCACCCTAACCACCTAATCCAACTCAGCCACTTTGTAGGACCCCATCTTCAGACACCATAAATGGATTAAGGTCTGTCCTTGATCAAGTAACTAAGATTCTAGAAACCAAGCCCTTAACACCTAGGCCTTTTGGGGACACACAAACTATTATCCAAACCATTATCAGTAGCTCATCTTATTTGGACCAGGTGCCAGTCCTGATGAAATGGAAAGAGAAAAATAAAAAATGAAATGGGACTTAAAGTAACTGACCAAGTACAGTTGGTTACTTGATGCAGATTGAGAGGCCAGGGCCTTGGCAAGGTCAAGCTCATGCATTTGAGTTAACTGGTATCTCCTAGACTACATACATCTTTTCTGGGTTTTGGTAACTCTGGGATACTACAGTTTTTTGATAAAAGAAGTGTTAAGGTTAAAAAAAAAAAAAAAAGCTAGGCAAGTTAGTACCACAATTATCTGCCACTGATCATGAGAGTTTTGCTGTGCTATTTACTGCTTTTACAGCACTGTCATTTATCGTGGGTATTTGGGAAGTTAACACAGGAATTTACATAACTGTTGTAGGATGCTTATTTTAACAGAAAAGCACAGGAAATTAGAAGAAATGAAAATCTGTAATTCTGTGAACGGTGTTAATATTGCCCTCTAGATGTTAGGTGTACTTTGGAAAAAAAAAATTTATAAGGCAAAGTTAACAAAGAGAGGATGAGAGAGAGACCTTTGCATCTGCTGGTTCACTCTCCAGATGTCCTCAATGGACACAGCTGAGCCAGGCTGAAGCCAGGAAGCCAGGAACAACTTCTGGGTCTTCCACATGGGTGACAGGGGCCCAAGCACTTGAGAGATCTTCTGCTTTCCCAAGCACTTTAGTAGGGAGCTGGATCAGAAGAGGAGCAGCCAGGAGCTGGTGCTGTGGCGCAGTGGGTTAAACCGCTGTCTGCATTGCCAGCATCCCATATGGGCCCCAGTTTGAGTCCTGGCTGCTCCACTTCCAATCAGCTCCTTGCTAATGGGCCTGGGAAAGCAATACAAGATGGCCCAAGTCCTTGGGCCCCTGTACACATGTGAGAGACCTGGAAGAAGCTTCTGGCTCCTGGCTTTGGATTGGCCCAGCTCCAGCTATTGCAGCCATTTAGGGAGTGAGCCAGCAGGTGGAAGACCTCTCTCTATCGCTCTCACTCTGCCTTTCAAATAAATAAATCTTAAAAAAAGTGGAATAGCTGGCTATTAACCAATACCCATATACCGATGTCTCAGCCAGCAGCTTAACTCACTACCACTACAACACTGGCCCCAGCATACTTTTCTGAATTGGAAGAAAATAACATGAAGTAAAAAAAAAATGAGCAAAAAAAAAAAACAACAAAGAGCAAATATAGCATATTACCACCAAAACCTAGTATCTTAATAATACCTTATTTTTTTATAAGAACCTTTATTATTTTATAAGTATACATGTATATGTTCTATCTATGGACTAAATTAAAATCAACTTGAAGGTGTTTTCTAATAACTAGTTAATTGTACAATACTTGGTATATAATTCATATGAATTTTTTGAGAGTATCATGTAAATAGGTAATAGTAATTTAAAACATTTAGGTGAAATTATACTGTTTTTGTTTTTTATCATCAGTCACATAATTTAAAATCATTTTCATTGTAACATGTTCATTTTCATGTAACAAACTAGTATATTCTAGACTATAACAGTTTCTATTTCAAGTGTATTTGAAGGATTCTTTTTGTATAGAAAGTTTTCTCCCTATTTTTATATTTATTCATGTTTAGATGGATTCTTTTTGGGTGTTACAGAATTGATACACTAGCTGACAGCTGTTCAGTATCTGAGAAGTCTCCGGAAAGGCCCCTGGAACAGGAAGATTCAGTAGTTACCAAGTGTACTAAAATTAGCTTTGTCCCCGACAAAAAATCTGCTGGTATAACCAGTGAACACAAAGTTTATGAATTTAAGGAGAAAATTGCAGAACCAAGAGCCCCTGGATGCTACAAACCACCAGCTATTCCTAACATGAAAGTGTTTGAAGCAGTTGTCAGCTGCATTGGTGATGATGGAACTATATTTGTGGTCCCTAAATTATCAGGTGAGATGTTTTAAGTTCTGTAGGGTTAGTCAGTGAACATATACCTAGTATCTCCAGTTGTCTGGTAAGATAGGCATGCATGAAATACCTTGGTAAGCAATGAACTTCTTTAACATCATTTTCACAGGATTTTTAGATTAAATGATTTCCTGCAAGATATACAATGTGCTTTTAACAATGCCTACCACATAGTTATTTGAGTTTTTCATTATTTTAATGTAGCAATGCTAATGTGTTACACTGAGCACGATTCTCAGTTTGGAATTTCCATTTCCACTACTATGGCAGATTATGCAACCCTCCCAAATAAGTCAGGAAAAATGACTGTTACATCAGGATTAGTACACATTGATCTGCCAGGCACCACTGTGTGTTCCTTATTTCCCCACACTATGTCAAAGATGCAGAGTAGGGAGCTGGGGGGGGGGGGGGTGGTAATGCCAGTTTTGTAAGACCTGCCATTTAGATGAGTTTGTAGGCTCTATAAGAAAAAAGGATTTAAAAACTTCTATTTGAAGAGAATGAGGAAAGAATTCACAACAAATGACTGGAGATTCAGAATACTTTGAAAAACATTTAGGTCCTCCGTGATATTTCCTTAGGTTTTTATGCACATGGTTCCTGACTATGGTCTGGGCCCATCCAGAATACTCTAACTCACATGATTCAACACTCCTAGGGCTTAAGTGCCACTAACTCTCTAGTAAGTCTGCCTGCCCATGAGGATATGGTGGCTATAAATTCATCAAGATTTTTCTTCTTTTCTTGATCTCCTAAATACTATTTTTTAATTAAAAAAAACACACAAAATAAACCCGTTCAATTGGCTGTTGTAGAAGAAGTAAATAATGTCTTGAGACCTGTAATAATAGTACTTAAACCAGAAGCTATCCTTGACAAATATAAATACTTAGTTATTGCTAAATTGGTTGACTGTTACGTGCCAAGCATTGTGCTCAAAGTTTTAATCTCCATGCCATGCCGTTAGGGCAGTTAAGATGCCATTGTGGAAGAAACAGAACTATCCAGGATCACACAGCTGTTAACAGGATTGGGGTGAGAAGTGATGCCAGAGCTTGCCTTTTGTGTTATCAGTTATACAGATAGATTAACTTTGGAAATAATGGACTGATAAGCAGTAAAAGCTATTTTATATCCCTAGAATTCTGTAGTGAAACATCAAATAATACATAACATATTCTGTTTTACCTAGATATGTTATCAAACTGACATTTTAAATTAATAGTTCTTTTCTGCTAGGCTATCCGGTATGCTTAGAGCTGTTTTTGACATTTGCACTATCAAAATATAATCAAAGATCAGAATAGTTGTATGCTGTTGATAGTGTTTTGTTTTTGATAGTGTGTTTTGAAGCATAGAGAAACTATTGACAGAATTAGGTTTTTATGAAAGTTCTATGTGACTGACTTTTAATTATATTACCTAAGTTACGAAGTGCTTAAATATGATTAATGACTTTTTATTGGAAAATGGTAGGGAATTCTTCCTAAATGTTTTCTGCTTTTAATAATTTCTTCAGAATTTGAGCTAGCAAAAATGATGAATGAAATTCAGAAAAATTTAAAATGCCTTGGTCTTTTGGAGCCTTATTTGTGGAAAAAGGGAGAAGCTTGTGCAATAAGAGGATCCGACACTCTGTGGTACCGGGGCAGGGTAATGGAAGTTGTTGGCGGCACTATCAGGGTGAGTCCCGTACGCTTTTGTGACTTTCTCAAGGTAAATGCTATTGCAGTAAGTGGTCTTTTGAGTATAAAAACATAAGAATGTAGTTAAAACGTCTCATGATAGGATCAGTTTTTAAGATCAGATCTATGGCCGGCGCCGCAGCTCACTAGGCTTGCGGCGCCGGCACACCGGGTTCTAGTCCCGGTCGGGGCACCGATCCTGTCCCGGTTGCCCCTCTTCCAGCCCAGCTCTCTGCTGTGGCCAGGGAGTGCAGTGGAGGATGGCCCAAGTCCTTGGGCCCTGCACCCCATGGGAGACCAGGAGAAGCACCTGGCTCCTGCCATCGGATCAGCACGGTGCGCAGGCCGCAGCGCGCCTACCGCGGCGGCCATTGGAGGGTGAACCAATGGCAAAAGGAAGACCTTTCTCTCTCTCTCTCTCTCACTGTCCACTCTGCCTGTCAAAAAAAAAAATCAGATTTATTTGTAATTAAATTTTTTTTACTTTTATTTTCAAATATATTTAATAGTTTAGATAACAACAGAAAATTCCAGATAAGGATTTGACCACTTATACCTTAATGAGTGAACTACTTAGCTAGAATTGGTAGCCCTGTTGACATTTGATGTAAAACAACTTGTTTTCCAATATGCTAAATATCAGCCTTAGGGCCAGTGCTGTGACATAGCAGGTAAAGCCACTGCCTACAGCGGTGGCATCCCATAAGGGCACCAGTTTGAGTCCCCACTGCTCCACTTCCCATCCAGCTCTCTGCTATGGCCTGGGAATGCCGTACAAGATAGCCCAAGTGCTTGGGCCCCTGCACCCAAATCGGAGATCTGAAAGAGGCTCCTGGCTTCAGATCAGTGCAGCTCTGGCCATTGCAGCCATCTGGGGAGTGAACCAGTGGATGGAAGACACCTCTGTCTGTCTCTTGTTCGCTCTCCCTCTCCCTCCCTCTCCCCTTCTCCCTATTTCTGTAACTTTCAGATAAATAAATAAAATCTTTCAAAAAAAATCAACCTAGCAAATTTGTTTATGGACTAGTTAATGCTTTCAGAGTAAGGGCTGACTTATGAGGTAGCACTTAAATTTCACTCAGAATCTTCTAAAATAGCTTAAAATACACACATAAAAATACCTTTATTTGCATTGTATTTTCTAAAAGTTAACAAAAATGATGAAGTATTTCATCAGATATTTAGCATCACAGGCAGCAGCTTCACTCACTATGCCATGATGCTGACCCCTCAATTTAATATTTAAAAATGTTTTAAAATGCTGATTGCCAAGCAAACCCAGTTAAACAGTGATACATTGATTTTGTTACATTGGAGCAGAAGAAATAACTTGTTGGCTTTCCTTTTTAAGATAATTGAGAAATTTAATTATAAAAATGAAACGAAGAATTGCAAAACAGGGATTGCTTGTAAGGAATTTGTAAATCTGTTAAGACCCAAAAACACTTTGGTTTTAAGAAAACCTTTTTATGAGGGTAGACATGTGACAGCAAACACAAAGGACTTGAAGCAGGTGTGAGATGCAGTAGTTAAGCTGCCACTTGGACTGACTCATATCAGGGTGCCTGGGTTCAAGTCCCGACTCCACTCCTAACTCCAACATCCTGCTAGTATGCACCCTGGGAGGAAACAGGTGATGGCTCAAGTACTTGAGTCCCTGCCACTTGTGGGAGACCTGAATTGGGGCTTGGCTGTTGGCTTCTACTTGGCCTAGTCCCTGCCACTGTGGTCATTGAGTTGTCTAATAGATGGAAGATGTGTGTGTCTGTCTCATAATAAAGATATACTACAAGATGGGAGAATATGATGTTGCTTTTTTTCCTGGAAATTTTCTCAAATCCAGATTTAATCATCTTTCCAGGATATGCATGTCTATGTTTAACATATCAGGTTTTTTTTTTTCTTTTTTTTTTTTTTTTTTTGGACAGGCAGAGTGGACAGTGAGAGACAGAGAGAAAGGTCTTCCTTTTCCGTTGGTTCACCCCCTAATAGCCACTGCGGCTGACGCGCTGCAGCCGGCGCACCACGCTGATCCAAAGCCAGGAGCCATATCGATTTTTAATAATAAATTCTAACTAAATTTTATCTGACCTGTTTCAGGTACAATATTTAGATCATGGATTCACTGAGAAGATTCCACAGTGTCATCTTTACCCTATTTTGTTATATCCTGATATTCCCCAGTTTTGTATTCCTTGTCAGCTCTATAACACCATACCGGTGAGTACACAGTAATTTGTGGAATGATTGCTTTCAAATACTTTATTAATGATTTTTTTTAAAGATTTCTGTATTTACTTGTAAGTCAGAGTTACATAGAAAGAAGGAAAGAGAGAGCACGCGTGTACACTCTTCCATCCACTGGTTCACTCCCCAGTTGGCCAGAGCTGCGCCGATCCAGAGCTAGGAGCTTCTTCTGGGTCCCAAGGACTTGGGCCATCTTCTACTGCTTTCCCACGCCATTGCAGAGAGCTGCATAGAAATAGGAGCAGCCGGAACTCGAACTAGTGCCCATATGGAATGCCGGCACTTCAGGCAGCAGCTTTACCCACTACGCCACAGTGCTGGCCCCTATTAATGATTTTTTTAGAAATTAGAATGTAAAAGTGAAATCCCTTCCCAGTGTAACAAAAATTATTAAATACCTGCAACTAAGTTTCTACATTTTTATAAAATTTTATAATAAATAAATAATGAAAAGCAGAGAGACAAATGGAGAGAGATCATCCATCTGCTAGTTCACTTCCCTAATGCCTACAAAAGCCAGGGCTGGGCCAGGCCAAAGCCAAGAACTAGGAACTCAATCAAGGTCTCCCAGATGGATGGCAGGAATCAATTACTTAAGCTGTCAACACTGCTTCCCAGGGTACATGTAAGTAAGAAGCTGGAATGGGGAGCAGAGACCAGACTGAAACCCAGGCACTTTGAAATGGGATGCAGGCACACCAAGGAATGTTTTAACTGCTACGTCACCCTCAAAAATAAGTTTATTAAGACAGCCAACAACTTTTATAAAGAAGACTACAAAATTACACAGAAGGGTGCAAAGCATCTAAAATTGTAAAACTTATTTCTTCAATCAGTGAAATTTTAACAGATTTATAGCTGGAAATCAGATAAGAGTGACTTTTTTTTTTTTTTTTAATGGAAAAGGGGGCAGGTGTTTGGCCTAGCAGTTCAGACACCTGTGTCTAATATCAGAGTGCCCAGGATTAATTCCTGGCTCTACTTTCTGCTAATGCAGACCCTGAGAGGCAGTGGTGAGGGCTTAAAGTGATTAGGTTCCCCCGACCCATGTGGGAGACCTGAACTGAGCTCCTCCTGACTTCTGGGTTAGCACCGAGCCAGACCGTTATAAACATTAAAGGAGAGAACCAGTGGATGGAAGTAGGTTCTTACTCCTTCCTTTCAAATAAGTAAAAAGTGTTTATCTTTAAAGAGTGGTATTTTATCTCTCGCGGTATAACAAATTATGCTAAAACTTACTGGTCTGAAACAATAAACCTTCCTTATACAGTATCTGTTGCCCAGGGATCAGGAGTGGCATAGCGGGGTGGTTTTAGCTTGGAGTCCCTTGTATTGCTGGGGTCTAGATGTCAACAGAAGTGCAGTCAGAAGAGCAGCTTCTAGACAGCTTATGTCCTTGTCCCATGAATTTTAACACCTGAGAACCTAACAGTCACTGCTTGTTAATGAATATGTTTTACAGGCCTTGTGCAAGCACTGCCTTGGCATATTGGTCTTTTTTAAAATTTTAAATGTGATGTCTTTAATGTAGGTGTATATTTTTAAAGCATAAAATGTTTTAAGTGAACACTGTGTAGGGAGAAGCTCAAATTCTAAATATTTTAATATTTTTATCATGTATCCATTATGTTCTTTGAAAAACATGTGTTTTATATTATTTAATGTTATCTGTTTTGACTACCTTTGTGTATCTTAATTTGCTTCCTGCTCTGTCTTATTTTGTGAAAGTGTAAGAAACTGAATTTATTGATCCCAAATAGGTGGGAAATATCTGGCAATCAGATGCAATAGAACTTCTTCAGGAACTACTTTCAAAGAGAGAGGTGGAAATTCACGTTATGGTAATTTGTATTTAAAGCTGGTTTAAATGGTTTGCTACAAAATATTACAGCTAACATAATTTGAGGAATATTTTTGATGATAAGCAATGTTATAGGTATTCTTAGATGAATATAAATTATTAACATAAAAGAAGTTACCACTTTGGTTCCAGGCTTGTTTTAAATAAGTTAATTTTGAACAGGTTCTTGAGAACTTCCAAAACCATTGCAGTAATTTGAAAGATTCTTATTTGGATACTGATAGCAGTATCAAATTATTAGAGATGTCTTAAATACATGTAGCAGCCTTCAGGATGGTACTATGTATGCAGCACTGGGTTACATTAGGGTAATTTAAAAGGAAACTGTTAGGATCCCCATGCCCTAGACCTTATGTTGTTAGTGAAACAAGACACAAACCTAAGAAGTTCACACTGAAAATACAATCCAACATGCTGCAAGAGGGGAATAAGTGTATTAGGAATTTAGAGATGATGGGAATTGAGGTATCCTTTAAAGAAAACATAGTACAGTTGTTCTGGCTAGAGAAATGAAATGCACAGAAAGAGGTTTCTAGAAATAGTGTAGCAGTTTGATATAATAAAGTTTTATGAGAAGTGGTGAGTAGGATTCAGGAGAGGTGAGGCCCTTTGGAGCTTTCTGAGCAGTGAGGTCGTGCGACTAACCTGCAACTATGTTTGAGATGTAAAAATGGTAAGGAAAGTATTTGTTTCAAAGGACAATGATGGGATAAAGGATAAAGACCTACAAAGAGGCCCAGATCATGTAACTATAAAGTGGCTTCTGTTAGTGCTAAGAGCCTTCCCCAACTACTCATTCTCCATGGCAGGCCATGAAGTGAGGCAGAGATTGAAATTGCTCAGATAGTCAAGGAGCTTTCTTTGTGCTGATCAGCTTAATATAGTTAGGAGAACAATCTGGAATTAGCAAAGGCTGCTCAGCTGAGTTTCCCCACTTGTGAATGTGCATGCCCATATCTCTACCCAGACCTGCCCCTGGGATTCTGCATTGAGGAGAGTGCTGGGCTCCACCCTAGGCCTGGGCGTACAGTGAAGGAGCATGTATCGGAAACCCTGCCTTTGTGGAGCCTCTGTTTAGTGATGGGGCCAGAAAACAAAACACAAAGTCAAGGGTATATTAGTGATAAATATATAATGTATATTATATATTATTTATATATTATATATAATTATATATATATAAAATGGTGGACCATTTTGTGACCAGGGAGGAGTTTCTATTTTCAACACAGCCATCAGTGAAGACAGCACTGCAAAGTGCATTAGAGGAAAGACCTTGTAAGCAGCATCAAGGGAAAAACCAGAACAGAAGGAGCAAGCACAGGAGAGTGGGCAACGGGGCCAGGCTGTGCTTGCAGATATGGGCACCCTAGGATCTGATATGAAAGCCCAACCTACTGTTCGCTCTGGCTGCTGCAGTGACTGAGGACTGGGCAGTAGGAAAAGACACAAGCAAATCTGCTGAAAGGCAATTGCTGTAGCTTAGTGAGGAGAGTGTGGAAGAAGTATGGAAGAGGTTTCCACCACTCAGCTGACCAGTTATGGACATAGTACCTAATAATTGTCAGTGGACATTATTCAGAGTTTCAGAGACATTATCATGAGCCCTGCTCTTTAGACTGTTAATTTCTTCTGATTCCTGCCATTGTAGGGTGTTTAAATTAAACTTCATTTCTTCACCCTCTGATCATACCTTCTATTTCTCCTATTTAGTATAAATTATTAGTATTATTTAAACACGCTATGTGTGGTAAATTATGTATGGTAAGTTGCTTTCTAGTAAATCACTAGAAAATTCTATACCTTATGGAGATATTCCATAAAACCAAACTAGAAAAAAGTTTCTGCCTCATGACCTGCCAGAACACTAGGAAAAAAATTTTATTAAATTAATCACTAGTCAAACTATCAGATAATACTGTGATTATTAGAAGCCTAATTTTATGTTTTCTGACTAGAATTTTATTCATAAGAGACTATTTTTATAGTAATTATCTTATTTATTAAACTTAAATAGGAATTGCCTGAAAATCCATGGGAGAAATTATCTATTCTTCTATATTTTGATGGAATGTCACTTTCTTATTTTATGGCACATTATAAATATTGTACTTTTGAACGTTCTGAAGAGATACTGAAGGAAGTAAGTAAATTTTTTTCTATAAACATATATAGAAAAAGTTTAATTAAGCCGGTGCCATGGCTCACTAGGCTAATCCTCTGCCTGCGGCGCTGGCACTCCAGGTTCTAGTCCCAGTTGGGGCACTGGTTCTGTCCCGGTTGCTCCTCTTCCAGTCTGGCTCTCTGCTGTGGCCCAGGAAGACAGTGAAGGATGGCCCAAGTGCTTGGTCCCTGCACCCACATGGGAGACCAGGAGGAAGTATCTAGCTCCTGGCTTTGGATCGGTGCAGCGCACCAGCTGTAGCGGCCATTTTGGGGGTGAACCAAAGGAAGGAAGAACTTCCTCTCTGTCTCTCTCCCTCACTGTCTAACTCTGCCTGTCCAAAAAAAAAAAAAAAAAGTTTAATTAAACGTTGTATTTTTGCCATCTTACATGCTAAAGTGATCATATTAAGTGTGTAACTGATCATATGATTTGATTAAGTGTCAGAGGGATCACATAAATAAGACCAAGTGTCTGCTAATAACAATAGATAGAATTACAAAGGAGAGAATGATCCAACATGGGAAGCAGGCCACACAGCAGACTCAGAATGAAAAATGCCCTAAACAGCACTCTGACCTCAGAATCAGCCCTTAAGGCATTCAGATCTGGCTGAAAAGCCCATGAAAGCATTTCAGGCATGGAAAGCCAAGATACTGTGGCAAAAAAATGATCTACACATAGGATCTGTGTGAGATCACAGTGGAAAGAAGGGACCATCAAAAAACGATGTACTTTTCTCTGAAAGGAGGAAAGAACTTCCACTTTGACTATGGCCCCGTCTCCAGAGGTTCCATAGCCTTGGCAGCTCATGACAAGAGCCTCAGGTGATCACTGACATCATAAATAAGAGTGTCAATTATTAAATCAACAATAGGGCCGGGGCCGCGGCTCACTAGGCTAATCCTCCACCTTGCGGCGCCGGCACACCGGGTTCTAGTCCCGGTCGGGGCACCGATCCTGTCCCAGTTGCCCCTCTTCCAGGCCAGCTCTCTGCTGTAGCCAGGGAGTGCAGTGGAGGATGGCTCAAGTGCTTGGGCCCTGCACCCCATGGGGAACCAGGAGAAGCACCTGGCTCCTGCCATCGGATCGGCGCAGTGCGCCGGCCGCAGCGCGCCGGCCGCAGCGCAGCTACCGCGGCGGCCATTGGAGGGTGAACCAACGGCAAAGGAAGACCTATCTCTCTGTCTCTCTCTCACTGTCCACTCTGCCTGTCAAAAATAAAAAAATTAATTAATTAAAAAAAAACAATAGGAGTCATTGTGCACTTGCTCCCCATGTAGGACCTCTGTCTTTAATGAGTTGTACTATGATAATTAATGGTAAAACTAGTCTTCAAACAGTACTTTATACTTTGTGTATCTGTATGGGTGCAAACTGTTGAAATCTTTACATAGTATAGAGTTGGTCTTCTGTATATAAAGATAATTAAAAATGAATCTTAATAAACAATGAGATGGGAGAGGGAGTAGGAGGTAGGATGGGTATGGGGAGGAAGAACTGCTATATTCAAAAAGCTATACCTATGAAATTTATATTAAATAAAAGCTTTCTAAAAATAAACAAATGTCACATTTTCTGTTACACCTCATGTCTTAAATATGATTCTGCATATCTGACATATTCAGAGAGCCCAGAGGACTTGTAAATTCTTTGTTAAGAAAGCAATGTTCTGTATTATGCTTTATAAATGTCCTGAAAGATTAATGTTTTCTGTACCTTCTAACCTAGGTATTCATTCATATGTTATTCAACATCATTTAAATGTAAGGATACATGTTATAAAATCTGTAGAATTAAATTCCACAAAAGAGCTCTCTCCCCAGATAAAATGTTTTTTTCTTTCATTTGACATAAAAGCCATATATTACAACATTTCTCACATCGTGCCTCATTCAGAGCCACATTTGAGCTTATTCTCAACAAATAGTCCATTCTAGTTACCTGGTGCTTCTATTTTTAATATTTTTAAAACAATTAGCTTGTTAAGATGTAGTTTCACATTAGAAGATAGCTGGATTGGAAGTGGAGCAGTTGGGACTTGAACCAACACTCCAGTATGTGTTGCAGGCGATGTACGCAGCAGTTTAACATGCTGCACCACAACACCAGCCCCAGAATGTTTTTGACCAATGTAGAAAACTAGTTTCTTAGACACTGTGACATTACCCTGTACATGTAATCCTTATTGCCAGCTTTTTCTCTAAAACAAAAATGTGTGTGTGTATACCTATTAAACTGGTATTAGAAAGATTACTTAGCCTCTTCCAGTCATATTCTGCACTGTGAATGTTTTAAAGGGAAAAGAGTGTCCACTCTTACTCGATTACTTTTTGATCTAATAATTATCTTAGCATAATTTTGAGGAATCTTATAGTTGCAATATAAGAAGAAAGAATATTCGGAACATTAGATTTCCCTGTTAAACTAAAATAACTAAACAGTGCCACTGAGGACATGCTTCCAGTTTTTGAGGGGATGAATTGTGGAAATGCATCAGAATATTATTACAGTTAAAGGTGGTTTTACTCAATAACAGTATTATATTATTTCAGAAGCCAACAGATTACAATAAAAAGTATGAGGCGGAAAGATGGGAAATAAGCTTTGAGGTAAGTCACTATCCAAATGGTTTACAAACTGGATATTATATCAGTATAATGGATCTGATAGAGAATCAGAAACTAAGTTTTCTTTTATAAAGTTGAGATATTATTTATATGACATAAAATTTGCTGTCTAAATGTACAGTTCAGTAGTTTATGGTATTATTTATTGACTTTTGCAACCATCACCCTTTATGTTCCAGAACATTTCACCACCCCAAAAAGGAAATTTCATATCCACAGCAGTCATTTCCCATTCTTTCCTGTCTCAGCTTTGCAATCACTCCATCCCTCCCTCTCTCTGGATTTGCCTACTCTAGACTCTATAAATGGAATCAGACATTATGTGGGCCTTTGTTACTGGCTTTTCACTTAGCATGATGTCTGCAAGGTTCATGCATATTGTAGTTTGTATCAGTACTTTATTCCTTTTTATTGCTGAATAAAATTTCATTTTTTGAATGATATATTTTGTTTATGCATTCATGAATTGATGGGACATTTGGGTGGTTACCACTTTTTGATGATTCTGAGTAGTGCTGCTATGAACATTCATGTATAAGTTTTTATGCAGATATGTGGTTTTATCTTGGTTATAAAACTAAGAGTTTTAGGCCTGACACTATGGCGTAATAAGCTAAGCCTCTGCATATGGTGCTGGTATCCCTTATGGGTGCCAGTTTGTGTCCCGGCTGCTCCTCTTCTGATCCAGCTCTCTGATTATGGCCTGTGGAAGCTGGCCCAAGTGCCCCGGCACCCGCAGGGGAGACCCAGAAGAAGCTCCTGGCTTCAGATCGGCCCAGCTCCGGCTGTTGCAGACGTTTGGGGAGTGAACCAGCAGATTGAAGACCTTTTTCTCTGTCTCTCCCTCTGTCTCTCTATAACTCTGCCTCTCAAATAAATAAATCTTTTTTAAAAATGGGACTTTTGCTGAGTCTTACGGTTGTAAGTCTAAGGAACAGTAAGGCTGTTTTCCAAGAAGTGGCTTCCCCTTTACAGTCACACTGGGAATGTGCAAGTGCTGTTTCCTCAGCATCCTTGCCAGTGCTTGTAATCTTCCTCCTAGCCATCCTATGATAGGTCTGATGTGGTTGTTCATTGTGGTTCTGATACGCATTCCCCTAGTGATTAATAATGTTGAGCATCTTTGCATGTACTTATTGGCTGTTTGTATATTTTCTCTGGCAAATCTCCATTCAAATTCACTGCCTATTTTAGCGGTGTTATTTATCTGTTTTTGGTGAGTTGTAAGAGTTTTTCATATACCCCTTATCCAAGTCCCCTATCAGATCTATGATTTGCAAACATCTCCTCCCATTTTGTGGGTTGTCATTTTACTTTCTTGACAGTTTCCTTTTAAGCAGTAAAGTTTTTAACTTTGATGAAGTTCAACTTATCTTTTTTTTCACTTGTGGTTTTTGGTGCAGTAAGAGTGTTAATAAGTCAAACTTTAGTAGAATTTCATTCCTATGATTATAAAAAGAACATGGTTGTTGTGCTAACTTTGTAACAAAGCAGTAAAATTTAATAACTCATCACTTTTTTGCTGAACTTTCCTTAGTTCAACTATTTTTTGTTGTCATCAGTTCAAAAATGTTAAATGGTAATAACCTACAAATTTGAATGTGATGATTTAACTGCTTATGTTACTGCATTCTTTATGAATAAAAAGAACTTTTAAAAAGATATTGCTGGTATTGGCAGAAAAATGAACCCCACATTTTTGTATACATTACTTTCAGTGACTACTGACTCCCAGGTCTTCTTGGGGGTCATATAACTATATTTTTCCTTATACTTTTATATAGCTTAAAAGAGAATACACCTTTTTTATTATTTTTAACTTACCTAAATCTTTTAGCATTTCATTTATTGCTTTAGTTTTTATTATAAAGTAGCTGTTTCTAAAAATCCTACAGAAATGTGTAAAGGAAAAAGTAAATATCTCCCATCCTGTACCATAAGCACCCAGTCTCACTGATTACTAGCAGTTACTGTTGACCATTTTCTAATAGCTCTTCCAGAAATCTCTTTATAATGTAGATATATGTCCATGTTTTAAGTTGAGGGACAAAAAAGGCTAAAGATTTTTAGCCATCACATGTTGTTCACACTGCTTCAAAATCATGTGACATTCAGTATCTGAGAGCTTGCTTTCTGCTCACTGAAAATAAACTGGCACTATAATAGATTTTTATACTATATTGAGTTTTCCTAGTTCTAAAATCTGAATTTATTTGTGGTGTTCTAGGAACTGCTTCTATCTGAAACAGAGACTCCTGTTTTACCACCGTATGTGTCTTCATCTCTGCCTCCCCCGGAAGAACTCTTTGCTGTTCAAGTGAAGCACGTTGTCTCGCCAAATGAAGTAGGTGTCTTGGTCTTACTCACCAGGGGTGACTCCCCATTGCTCCATTTTCCTGGTTTTAAGTAATTCGAAAATTGGTGATCTCTAGTTTGCCTCACCCTGTAATAATATCCCTGTGGGAATAGCAACTCTTGATAAGACAAGTGTTTCTTAACCAGCTGCTGGTGTCTCACCATTTTCTTCAATTGAAGCTTTTCTTCAATGTTGTGTTCATATCAAATATGTAGGTTTTTAAGGTGGAATTCTTCCACCTAGGACATCTTAAACACCTCACTGCCCTTCACTCATGTAGCCATGAATTCTGGTGTCTGACCCTGCTCTGTGTGTTTCCAGACCACTTGCCACCTTCTGACAACCTGTGCCACTTTTCTATTTATTATGTTGCTCTGCCTCCCCTTAGAATATTACTCCATGAACCAGAGGTTTTTGTGGTGTTCACTGATGTATCCCTGGAACCTAGAATAGTGTCTGACCTGCCGAGTGAATGAATGAACAAATGTACTAAAGAAAATCCAGTTACATCTCTTGGCTAACAAGAAAGGAAGAAATGACAAGTAGCATTCGCAGCTCCTTCAGCCTTTTACACAGTAAACCATCCTCTAACAAGCAATTTCATCAGAAAGATTAGAGCTTAGTATAGCTGTTACTGGTTTTTATAATTTTTATATATTATTTGTGTTAATGTTGCATAACAGTTACCTCCAAACTTCGCAGCTTAAAACACACATGAGGGCCCAGAATCCAGGAAGTACTTAGTTAAGGACCCTACCCCAGGACCTTTCAGGGGGTGGTAATCAGGATGTTCGGGGGAGCAGGGAACTGCAGAATTCACTTCCATAAAGACCAGCTTATGTGACAGTTCTGTACCCAACCCAGGGTGTCTCCAAGCTCTGCTCACAGCTGTACTTCCTGGGCACATGGTCCCAGACCACCATACCACACCCAGAAACCCCATCTCATTGTCCAGTCTTGGACAATGAGTCGTGTTCCCTGTGTAGGAGGGAATCCCAGAAGCGGGGAAAATGAGGCAGGGATCCCTGGTACCATGGGTGGAGGCCATTTCCCAAAGTATTTCTGTCCAAATCAGTGAATACTGGAAATGAAAGAGTTTGAACGTTGTTTCCCTCCCTTTCTCCCACTTAGGTATACATTTGCCTTGATTCTGTAGAAAGTTGTAGTCAGTTTAACCATCACAGTGACACGGATGACAGTGGAGTCAGCTGGGAGTCGGAACCTGAGAGCCTGGAAGAGGCGTTGCGAAGGTCTAATAAGAATGTAGAGACGTTTCCTCCCCTGACCGATTTCAGAACAGGTATGCTTGTTTGTTTTTTTTTTTTTAATAAGATGGGGTTCGTTCTTAATAAAACTTGTTTTTTGTTTTGATGGGCTGATGAGGTTGGGTTATTTCTAGTATTAACTGATTGTCTCCTCCTGTCCACGTGATGTGCATGATCTCCCATTTTCTAGATGAGGAAGGTGATCTAAGAGAAATGATCCTTCATGTCTCTTTTCACCTTGCAAAGATCAGGCCGTGTTGAAAAAAGATTGCATAAAGATGGTTTTCCAAGTTTGTAGTTTATTGCTAGCTCAAATTGTGAGAATTGTCATTCAGGCTTTGCTGGCAGTGATTTTCATTACAAGTGCCCTACATGGGTCATTTGGGGACACTGTGTCCTGGTCTGCCTCCATAGGCCAGATTCCCAATGTTTCTAATCCATTCTTCCTAAATCTGTGTGATTCTCCTATGAGAAAAAAAGTATCTAGTTATATTGAGCGTCCCTGAATGCCAACAGTGGGAATCTACATTTTTATCAGTGATAGAGAAAGATGTGTTTATTCCAGGTACTTCCTACACACCAGAAGGTATTTTAGCAAGGAAAAACACACATGAATTTAATGTCATATCTGATTTTATTCAGTGAGATTTTAACTGGCTGTGATCTACTGTAGGCCAACTGTTCCCTCTGATTTGGCCCCTGCTGTTCTCTCTACATGGAATGTTCTCCCACCCAGACAAGGTTTCTGTTCAGCTGTCTCCTTATCAGAGCCTGCTCTGATCTCTCTGTATGAAATGACTAATGCTCTCTCCATTCCCCATCATTGCTCCTCTTTTTTCAGTAGCACTATGAGCATGTGGCTCTTTAGGTAATCAGCAGTAGAAGGGCACCTTGCACGGGTCAGTACTCATAAATATTGAAAAAGTAAAAGAGTAGACTAATTTTTTTTGGTGTGCTCAGATTTGTGGCCTGGAAGGAATAATTCCTTATTGTGTTTGTATC
Source organism: Lepus europaeus (assembly GCF_033115175.1). Taxonomy (NCBI): domain Eukaryota; kingdom Metazoa; phylum Chordata; class Mammalia; order Lagomorpha; family Leporidae; genus Lepus; species Lepus europaeus. Next base: position 86,390,008 of record NC_084832.1, read on the forward strand.
TGAAGGGAAATAATACAGTCAAAAATGTATGCATAATGTGATAATTCCTATAGCTATACATGTTTGAACATTTTTCTTTAGATATTTTATACTTCAATAAAAATTACTTTTAGTATACATATGATCAAATTGATTCATAAGCAACTGCCTATTAAATATGTACATTCAATTAAGGAATTTATATCAAAGGAGTCATTTTTTTGGATTAAGATGACAACTAGGTGTTTTGACTTTTTAAAAGTTATATTTTGTAATCAATTTTTTAAAAAAATATATCATGTAGGATCTCTGTCCTTAATGTGCTGTACACTGTGATTTAATGCTATAACTGGTACTCCAACAGTATTTTTCACTTTGTGTTGCTATGTGGGGGCAAACTGTTGAAATCTTTATATATACGCAGCTGATCTTCTGTATATAAAGAGAATTGAAAATGAATCTTGATGTGAATGGAAGGGGGGAGAGAGCAGGAAAGGGGAGGGTTGCAGGTGGGAGGGAAGTTATGGGGGGGAGGGGAAGCCATTGTAATCCATAAGCTGTACTTTGGAAATTTATATTCATTAAATAAAAGATTTTAAAAAAAGTTATATTTTGAGGATATGACACTTGAGCCATATTTTGTCATCCTAATCATTTTTAATCTGTGGTTAGGTATTTTTTTAACTTTATAAATTTCCAAAGTACAACTTTTGGATTATAGCAGCTTCCCCCACCCCCATAACCTCCCTCCCACCTACAACCATCCCATCTCCCACTCCCTCTCCCATCCCATTCACATCAAGATTCATTTTCAATTCTCTTTATATACAGAAAATCAGTTGCGTATATATAATCCTCCACCTTGCGTTGCCAGCACACCGGGTTCTAGTCCCGGTTGGGGCGCCGGATTCTGTCCCGGTTGCCCCTCTTCCAGGCCAGCTCTCTGCTGTGGCCCGGGAGTGCAGGGGAGGATGGCCCAAGTGCTTGGACCCTGCACCCCATGGGAGACCAGGAGAAGCACCTGGCTCCTGCCTTCGGATCAGCGCAATGCACCAGCCGCAGCACGCTGGTCGCGGCAGCCATTAGAGGGTGAACCAACAGCAAAAGGAAGGAAGACCTTTCTCTCTCTCTCTCTCTCACTGTCCACTCTGCCTGTCAAAAAAAAAAAAAAAAAAGGAAAAAAAAAAAGAAAGAAAGAAAAAAGAAAAAGAAAAAAAGAAAAGGCAATGTTAACATTTTTATTTTTGTGTTTTTCAGAAATGCCTTGCCTTGCAGAATATGACGATGGCTTATGGTATAGAGCAAAAATTGTTTCCATTAAAGAATTTAATCCTTTAACTATCCTGGTGCAATTTGTTGATTATGGATCAACTGAAAAGCTGACAGTCAACAGGTTAAAAAAAATTCAACTTAGTTGAAATATGATTCTTAGTTTTTTAGATGTTTTGTCTATTGGTTGGTTGATTTTTGTGTGTGGTTCTTAATTGGGAAGATTTTACTTCATTTTTTAAAAGACAAAACCTGTTTTAAAGCTGTTAATGTGTTCAGAATTTTTTAAATCTAGGTATTTGTGTGGTAAGAATACACATAAAATTTACCATTTTAGTTATTTTAAAATCTGCAACCAAATGGCAGTAAGTACATTCAACGTGTTGACAATTATCACTATTTTGCGTTTACAGAATTGTTCATTATTCCAAACGGAGACGACACTCATTAAACAGTAGCTTCCCCTTCCATCCTCTCCCTGCCCTGAAAATCTGTCGTCTACTCTGCCCCTCTAGATTTGACTCTTCTAGGTACTTCACATAAGGAAACTCACACAGCATTGTTCTTTTGTGAATGGCTTATTTCACTTAGCATGTTTTTAAGGTTCATCCACATGGTATATTCCTTCCTTAAGGCTGAAGAATAATCTGTTGTGTGTATGTTCCACATTTAGTTTACCCATTCATCCATGATTGGGTACTTGAATTGCCTTTTGGTTATTCTGAATATGTGCCTGTAGACATGGGTGTACAGCTATTTCTTTGAGATTCTACTTCCAGTTATTTTGGGTAAATACCCAGAAATGGAATTGCTAGATTATATACTAATTCTGTTTTTAGCTCTTTGAGGACCCACCATTTTGTTTCCCATGGCATCTTGCCATTTCACATTTCTACCAACATCCTATTTATATTTTTGGGGCTTTGTGGATTTTGTTTTAATGGTAGCCATCCTAATGAGTATATAGTGGCATCTTACTGTGGTGGTTGTTTTCACTTCCCTAACAATTAATGATGATAAGTATCTCATGTGTCTGTTAGCCACTTCTATAGAGAAATGCCCAATTTTATGTGTACTTTCTCTCCATAGGAATCACTGTATTGATTATGTAATTTGATATTTTTAATTTTGGTGGAGTCCATTTTATCTGATTTTGTTGTTGACTGTGTTCTTGGTGTCATATAAAAAAAAATCAGTGTAAAATTCAATGTCATGAAGCTTTCCCTAAATGTTTTAAAAGTGATATAGTTTTGAGCAGTAAGAGAATTTTAATTGTGACATTCTGAACACTTTAAGAATTTCTTTTGTGACAGACTGCGTCAGATTCCTCTACATCTTATGCAGTATCCAGCCCGAGCCATAAAAGTTCTCTTGGCAGGGTTTAAACCCCCCTTAAAGGATTCAGGAAAGACAAGAATACCATACTGTCCCAAATGGAGCATGGAGGCATTGTGGGCTATGATAGACTGCCTTCAAGGAAAACAACTTTATGCTTCCTCCATGGTAAATATGTATGAATTGGACCAGATTCGTTTAAAGCTATGTCCACAACCCCTAATAACTTCATAAAGTGCTTTGTTTCTATGTGACTTTAAAGGCAAAAAATATATTAAAACTAGGTATAGTATAGGATTGTTAAGACTTATAAAAATGGTAAAAAGGGTGTAGTTTGTATTTGACAAACCTTATTATCCCTACAGTGGTATATCATTGATGTAATGAATAAGAAATGATCAAGATATGAGCATCCTATCATCAAACACCTTATAAGTTAATGAGGGAAACAAACATGCACATCACTAATTAACATGACGTAGAATAAAATCAGTACTATGGTACGGAGAACTCTGTGGGGTGGGAGGGAGTGCAGGAAGGGTTAATTTCTATCTGATAAGATGAGGCAAGGGCGTCTGAGCTGCTGCTTAGTAGGCTCTCCAGTAGTTAGCTGAGTGAGCTTGGAGCTGCATCATAAAGAGGAGTTACGAGTGACAGGGACTTCTGATCCAGCATGGAAAAGCTTGAAGTGAACTAACTCATATCTGTACTAATTTTGAATTACTGTGGTTGAACTTGTACCCATTAAAAGGTCAAAGAAGAAGATCCAGATGGTGTTTAATCCAACGTTGTTCCCCTGAGGTGTGGCATGTCACAATAGCCCACAGGCAGAATCTGGCCTGTACTATGTTTTATTTCATGCATTTTTGTTTAGATTTGTTTAAATTAATTTTTATGTTTGAAATGCAGAGTAAGAGATATCTTCCATCTGCTGGTTCATTTCCCAAAAGCCTACAAGAGCTAGGCCTGGGCAAAGCTGAAGCCAAGAGCCTGGAACTCAATCCATGTCTCTCCCATATGGGTAGCAGGAACTCAAGTACTTGAGCCATCAACAGTGCCTTCTGGAGTGCACATTAGCAGGAAGCTAGAATTAGAAACCAAGCAGGAACTCAAATGTAGGCACAGATATGGATGTAAACATCTCAGTGTCTTAACCACTGCACCAAATGCTAGCCCCCATGCATCATGTTTTATCCATAAGAAGTCTGTTACAGCTTTTCATTGAATATTATAAAATCAAAGAATCCTGGATCTCCCTATGGTAGGTAGTTGGAGTGGTAGAGGGACTTTTTCCTTCCATTCACCCTGTTCCTAGCCACTGGTGTTTGGCCCAGCTTGGTTCCCTCCTTTTCCATACCTACCTGGACCTGGGTCTCCTACATGGGTGGCAGAAGCCCAAAGCTCTTGGGCCATCTTCTGCTTTCCCAGGCACATTAGAAGGAAGCTGGATTGGAAGCAGAGCAGCCAGGACTCAATTGGTGCTCATATGGGATGCCAGTGTCACAGCCGGAGGCTTACCCACTGCACCTCAATGCTAACCCCTGGAAAGCGGTGAAACTCATATATGCTGCTGTTCTTAGTGATGAATTAGCTTATGTAGGGATTCTCTCAAGAAACCAAAGAAAATACAGACAGGAACAGGACAAATGAGGAATTCTTTATAGCTAGCTATTTTTTCACCCTATGAATAACATTCAAAATTTAGTCAGTTTATGCATGAAAGTTCTGCTAGATGATCCATCTAGCAGAACCTTGTGAGAAGGAATTTCAGTCGCAATAAAGAATGAAAGAATGGGATTTGGCAGGAAACTTGCAGGTGCATTTTGGAAATAGAGGATAAGATAGAAATAAATGCAGGGACTGACCCTTCCCCACTGTGTGAATGGCCAGATGTAGGAGAGGAAAAGCAGCAGATGTTACCGTATTTTCTTGACAACTGTGTCTTCATTTTAGGCTCAGGCACCAGAACAAGTAGTGACATTATATGAAGATGAACAGTATCCAGTTCACATGTCATTAGTAGAGATGGGGCTCGCAGACAGAGATGACTGATGTAAGTACAAGCTTCTCCCTGAGCGTAAGGCATATGACTAATAAAGCAGACTAATATGAAATTGCCCATAAAACCACCCTGGGATTTTCCTCGATTTCTCAAAGGAATGATAACAAAACAAGAATCTCTCCTCCAGATTTCTCCTCTTCGGGCCTGTCTCACCTGTTGAGCAGCAGTATGAGATGGGGTGTCCCACATCTCTAAGAACACTTGCAGTGATTGTCCTAACACCACAAAGGTGTGGGCACGGTAATCATGGAGCACGTGAAATGTATGGTGCTCATACAGACCCCCCTGAACAGCCAAAGTCCTGGGGCCACCGGCTAGCCTACCCACTTATGTTAACTCTAACTAGAGGTGGACAGGTTTGAAATAACACACATTTTGTTTTTCAGGTATGCAAGGCAGAGTGCCCCCAGAGCCCATAAGGAAGTTTTGTGTTACAGTTAGAACATTTTCTTGATTTGTTCTGCAGTTGAGTTCTTTCCCACCCCTGCCCCATTCTTTGTGTTCAACTATTGGGGGTGTTGTGGAAAAAGCAGGAAAAAAGTTAATAAATATTTGCTTTCAAACACTTGCTTGTTTTACTTTACTGTAATTTCAAAGTGAAATAGTTTAGTCACATAAGCTTTTCCATTTCATTTTATAACTGATTGTTGCAGTGGATTCATTTCAGGGAGGAGGAGCGTGGTGGGGGCAAGAGGCGCGGAGTCACCACACAGACCCCGGGAGTCGGGTGAAAGCAGGCCTGAGGCAAGCAGCCTGCAGACTCGTTTATTTCAATTGCTACAGCAGCTTATATAGCCAAGGCAGCCTATCCGGTCAAGGCTATGCCCTAACCAGTCACACCCTGTTGCCAGGCAGTTTCTGAAGCCATCCAATCACAGCCTGTTGCCAGGCAGTTTCTGTTGCCAGCGGCCATCTTGGCATGGCCTTCTCACTCCACAACTGATGATTCAAAATGAGGCATTATCAACATAGATGAAGGTCCCACAGCCCCCTCCCACTCTCACTGCCTTCTCTTTGAGGCAGGCACTGCATGACCTGAGGTGCCATGGAGGAACACATCCATAAATAATTTGTTTATTTGAAAGGCAGTTTGACAAGAGAGAGGGAGGGAAGGAGGGATTTTCCATCTGCTGGTTCACTCCCCAAATAGCCACAACTGGGCCAAAGCCAGGAGCCAGGAACTCCGTCCAGGTCTCCCAAATACCTAGTCATCTGCTTCTCAGGCACATCAACAGGGAGCTGGACTGGAAGCAGAGCAGCCAGGACTCAAAGCAGTACTCCAGTATGGGGTGAGGGTATTCAAGGAGGCAACTTAACCCACTGTGCCACACCACCTGTGTTTGTTAATGTATGTGGTATCACATGGTTATCCTTTATGTTCTCAATATTTTATTTGCACTCTTTATTCATGCTGGTATGTATAGCACTACCTATACTCTCACTGTACCCATCTGGGAATATAATTCTGTTAATTACAAGGATTTTTCTGTAAGATCCTTGGACATGAGAGGCTTCATATATACACATACAGATAAACAGAGTAGTGGAATTTAATGAATTAAAGGGTAATTGTGTTCTGAAAGGTTTGACCAACTCCATCAGTTCTGAGTCCAGCAGTTGCTGTGGTAGGACCTTCATTTGTCAGAATACAATACTGTGGGGTGGGCATTATAGCACAGCAGGTGTGGCCAGTGCTTGGGATGCCCACGTGCCTCATCAGAGTGTCTGGGTTTGCACCCCACCTCTGCTTCTAATCCAGTTTCCTGCTAATGAACACCTTGGGAGGCACGAGATGATGGTTCAAGTACTTGGGTTCCTATCACCCATACAGGAGGCTCAGATAGGGGTATTGGCTCCAGGCTTTGTCCTGGCCCAGCAGCAGCTACTGTGGTACCTGGGGAGTGAACCGGTGATGGAAGATCTGTCACTTTCAGATACGTATTTTAAATATGACACTAGTATAAAAAGGTATCTCATTGCCATTAATATACATTCACTGGTTTATTAGCATTCTGTCACTGGTTTACTGCTAGTTGCTTTTTTTTGGTCCATATTTCTATTGTGTTTGGAATTTCCTGCTAACTTGTAGGACTCCTATAGGTAGATAGTAACACACTCCCAAGTGGAGTATTCCTCTTCTCATCTGTGGCTTGCCTTTCCCCTTTTTTTGTAATATCTTTTGTCAAACTTTTTTACTCAGCAACATTTTCCTTTTAAGTTTGTGCTTTCTGTGTCTTATTTAAAAGCTCTTTCCTATTCTGGCATAATACATGTAACAGTTAAATCACCTGAAATTGATATTTTGTTGTTTGTCTCTTTAAATTTTACATCAATGTTTAGTGTTAACACTGAGTGATGGGCAAGGTCTATATAGACCAATCTAACTCTAAAAAGATAAGTGACTTGCCTTTCCTTCAAGGACACATTGCTTCTGTCAGTCTACAATCTGGCGACAGCAAGGCAGCTGTGGCCCTTATACTGACCAGTTACTGTTCTCCCCTTCGAGTGTCCCACTTTTGACAAGTTACACAGCCAGCCTCGTTAGAACTGCCCTCTCCTCACCAAGATCCTCTCTCTTGCCCATAGCACTAGGAGAGCACTAGTGTTCACTCACTGCAGCTTCCCATCCTTTTACAATCAGTGAGCCCTGCAATAGATCAAACGTTTTATTTAATGTTGATACTCTTGGAACGTATTTTGACTAGACACACACTCGTCATTCAAGTGTAGATTGTGTACACATCCAGGTCCTATGGTTGCTGTGCCCATGGAGCATCTAGGTGAGGTACCTCTTGGGTTTTTATAAACCATCTCCAATCACCCATTTATTTTAAAAGCCTGTGTACGGCTTGTAACTTTTTTTTTTTTTTTTTTTTTTTTTGACAGGCAGAGTGGATAGAGAGAGAAAGGTCTTCCTTTTTGCCATTGGTTCACCCTCCAATGGCTGCTTGCGGCCGGCGCACCGCGCTGATCCGATGGCAGGAGCCAGGTGCTTCTCCTGGTCTCCCATGCGGGTGCAGGGCCCAAGGACTTGGGCCATCCTCCACTGTACTCCCGGGCCACAGCAGAGAGCTGGCCTGGAAGAGGGGCAACCGGGACAGAATCCGGCGCCCCGACCGGGACTAGAACCCAGTGCGCCAGCGGAGGATTAGCCTGTTAAGCCATGGTGCCGGCCAACACTTTCCTTATCTAACAAACAGAGGTGAAATAAATGAAAACTGTCCTTGTGCATTTCAAGGAATATGAAAATGAGGAAGTTATTTACAGAGTAAACTTTTATTTTAGAATCCAAACCATCTTTTCCACTTACACACACACACACACAGTCTATATAAATTAAATAGAATCCACAAAAGTACATCTTTTAACAAAAAAATCAGTGTTACTTCATGATTTGTCACCAAGGACCATTACAATTCTGTGTCCATGAGAACATTGCCATCTTTATCCTTAACTCTTATTCGACCAGATGTGTATTTTGTTTCCTGCCGACCGTTTGTATACACAGTTTTAACAGTACCGTCCGGATATTCCCTTCTCTTGAACTGGGCAGTATGTAGTTCTCTCTGGCCATTATTAAACTCAATAATTTTGTTGCCATCACTGTAAAATAAGAATTTATTTTCCTTAAAAATATGAAATGTATAACAGAAAAACTAAAAGTAGCCTTTGCATTCTAGCAGGTATTCTAGAGAAAACCCCTGGTCCTTTTTCCCACACAACTGTACATTCTAGACAGCTTCTGCTACCTGCTGATAGTTCTAATTATCAGCATGAGAATGTGCCCATGAAAATCTTTAATAAATTTATATTGTCAACACAAAATGCTTGAGGTTTTGTGTGTGTGTGTGTGTGTGTGTTGCCTCCCAAAGTAACTGGCCAATAATATCTGGCTGTTTTGAGTTCTGACCCTTCTTTTCACTAAGGTTACAGTTAAAACCATCTGAGTGCCTGCTGTGTGTCGGAGGAAGAGAAGGGTTTGTCTGGGAAGAGAAGGGTCAGGGCCATTCTGATACAATGAAAAAATAACATGAACAGTTAATTAGGTAGATTGTTTAGGAGAGGGATGTCCCCCAGGCATGATCAACACAGATCTGTGCCATGGAAATGCAAGCCTGGGGCTCATGACAGGGAATCACCACTTCTGAACATGGAGACAGAGTGCTACCACCATGTGGCTTTTTCTGTCAAAGTAATGCAAGCTGAGACTCTTGTCACTGGGACAGCGTGCTCGCCCAACATGGTCCTATCCCTGCTATCAGTCACCCAGGAACTGGTCAGAAATGCAGATGATTGGGGCAGGGAGTCAGCAAGCTGCAGCTGTACAGCCCCAGGGATTTTCACACACACTGAAGCGTCAGAACCACTGCCTCACGTCCGCATTCCCATGAAGGAAGCAGTGTGCTGTGATGTGCCCGAGTACAGGTGGAAAAAAGATCGACACATGGGGCACATACTACTTCCTCTTGTTTTCACAGATTTCAAATGTAAAATGACTTGTAAATTTTGGAAATCAAACAAAGCAGGTACACAAGTATGTCCTCTGATTATAGAACAAATTATTGAGCACCAGGCAGTTTTAGGCCATGTTAAGAGAATAACACGCTCATGACCATAAGAAGTTTCCATATTATCCAACAGTTTTTTCTTTTTGCCAACTTCATACCATAGACTTTAGGTTACTTAAATGTATGCCACGTAAGCCGTACCGAGGTTAATGAGTACTCAGTTGTCACTAGGAGAGGAGGGTGAAAACTGAAAATAGGAAAATTGGAGGATGGTGGAATAGGGAAAGGCCATACTGCCCTAGGCTGGGGGAGATGCCCTGTGTAACTCTTTCAAATAAATAAGTAAATCTTTAAAAAAAAAAAAAAAAGTGGAGGAAGTACATTCTCAGGGGAGAGAGGGGAAACTGCAGTGGAAATTCTACAAAAGAAAGAGGGTGCTGAGAATTGTAGAAGGTGTGGACACACAGCACAGGCACAGACAAAACACATGACCCCAGCAGCCGAGAGTCAGAGAAAGCTTCAGCTTTGGAGAGAGGAGATACTGGCCTGTGCCACTGGTGATACAGCCAGAGGGAGAGCCTGCTGAGTCCAGCCTGGAGCCATGCGGGAGACAAGGTATCTGCTAACCCAGCAAAAAAAAAAAAAGGGGGGGGGACATTTCTCTCTCCCCATTTCCCCCCTGATGGCACCTGGGCTGAGAAAGGGTGGACAGCATTTTGGGCACAAGTAGCATCTGCAGCAGCTCTGGTGCACATACCCAGCAACTTGTGGGGAAAAGGCACAGTTGTAAAATAAGCACAAGCTGCAGCCGGTGGCTCTTGTACACGATGTGCTCCAAGGGCTTTACCAGAGGGAAAATCCATCTTCCACACTGACTTTGAGTTGGCCTGGGAGGATTGACAGGGGGCTTGGCACTCACCCTCTCATCATGTAACAGGCTCTGGGGCCCAAACCGCCTAGGAAAAGACTACAGGCTGCTGGCTCTGGGCACATCCCTGCGTCTCTCTGGACCAGGCAGGCAAGAGGAGTGAAGTGGCTTCTAAGCACCCTGTGACCGTGGGAACCCTGTGTGCTGAGACTGTGCTAGCAGTATGACTGCAAGAGAGGGCGCAGGACATAGGCAATCACTGTGAGCGGGTCCCCATGCTCGGACTCCCTGACAGCTGGCAGGGGGCGGGGAGGGGTCACTGCAGCAGAACCCGTGCTCACTGAGGACTGCACAGGTGCGCTGTGAGCATCCTAACAGCAGAGCAGATGAGCACTGCAGCCCACTGTGGGCACTGATCACCTCGGGAGGGGAGGGGAGGGTATGATTACTCCAACAGAGGTGATCGCATCCTCCTTTCTGTTAATAAGACGAGATTTACCATGCACAACTTCAGTGTCACCATGGATACTCGCCACACCCTGAAGCAATGACAGAGCTCCTTGGGTACACCCAGCACACGCCTCTGGGTATTCACTAAAAGAGCAGACATCCACTAAGCCACAGAGCATAGGTCAAAGATAAAAGCCATTAGAGGGAAAAACCAACAAGTATGTCTACAAATGTCTAAAAATAAATGCAGAAATTCAAGAAACAAGAATAAGGAAGACAATATGACCCCACTAAAGGAACACAATGACACTTCAGTGTTAGCATGTGAACATGAATTGCCTGAAAAGGAATTCAAAAGATTAATCATAAGATTACTCAGGAACAATGAGAAGCAAAATCATGAGTTAAAGAAATCCGTACATGATGTAAATGACAAACTTTGCCATAATTGAGATTTTAAAGAGAAATCAAAATGAAATATTAGAAATGAAGAATTCAATAGAACAAATAAAAAATGCAGTGGAAACCATTAATAACAGACTTAGTGAAGCAGAAAGAAGAATATCTAAGCTAGAAGACAAATCTTTAGAAATTTTTCATTCAGACCAAAAAGAAGAAACTAGAAAAAAACAATTTTAGAGATTTTTGGAATACCATCAAACAGCCCAATGTACAGGTCTTAGGAGTTCCTGAAGGTGTGGAAAGAGAATCAGAATGCTATTCAGTGAAATAATTATAGAAAAATTTCCCCATTTTAGAGAAAGAAAGGTAAGTCCAAGTACATGAGGCACATAAAACTCCTACACACATGACCAGAAAAGATTGTCATCACAACACATTGTAGTCAAACTTTAAATAGGAAAACATAAAAGATTCTAAAATGTACACAAGATAAATATCAGATTACTTTCAGGGGATCTCCAATTAGACTCACAGCTAAGGATCTCACAGGATAGGAGAGAGTGGAGAGACATAGTTCAAGACTCAAAAGAAAAAAACTGTCAACCCAGAATACTATACTCTGCAAAGCACTCATTTATGAATGAAGGTGAAATAAAGATCTTCCATAACAAACAGAAATTGAAAGAATGTCACCACTCATCCAGTCTTACAAAAGATGCCTAAGTATGTGCTACACGAGAAACACAGAAATCATTATGAAAGAATGTGAGGCAGGAAATCTCACAGGAAAACTACAAAGGAAATACAAAGCATACAAGAGGAATATTTATGGGAAAATGGCAGGGCCAACTCGTTACTTATCAATAGTAATCTTGAATATAAATAGCCTAAACTCTCAGTTAAAAGATACAGACTGGGGCCAGTGCTGTGGCGCAGCAGGTTAATCCTCCATGTCTAAAATGGAAGAATTTTCTGTCTCTCCCTCTCACTGTTTATAAATCTACCCCTAAAATAAATAAAAATCTTTAAAAAAAAAAAAAAAAGAGAGAGACTGGCTGAATGGATTAAAAATACTGCAAACAGATTGAAAGTGAAAGGATGGGGACCGGTACTGTGACATAGTGGGTGAAGCCACTACCTGCAGTACCGGCATCCTACATGCATGCTGATTCGAGTCTCGGGTGCTCCTCTGCCATGTCCTGGAAAAGCAGTAGGAGATGGCCCAAGTGCTTCAGCCCCTGCACCCACGTGGGATTCCTGGAAGAAGCTCCTGCCTCCTGGCTTCAGATTAGCCCAGCCCCAACCGTTGTGGCTACTTGGGGAGTGAACCAGTGGATGGAAGATACCTCTTTCTGTCTCTCCCTCCTTCCCTCTCTCTTTCTCTTTAACTCTGCCCTTCAAAATAAATAAATCAATCTTAAAAAAAAACTTATGCAAAAGTACTAAGCAAAAGCAGTGTGAAGAAGGAAGTCTATAACATCTGGAGCCTACATGAAGACATTGGAAAGGTACCAAATAAATGAGTTATCAGTGCTCTCAAGGACCTAGAAAAACAACAAACCAAACCCCAAATTAGTAGCAGGAAGAAAGAAGAGAAGAAATAAACAAAATAGAAACCAAAAAATATATACAAAAGATCAGTGAAGTGAAGAGCTGGTTTTCTGAAAAAATAAAATTGATATACCATTGCCCAACTAGCCAAAAGAAAGACAAGACCTAAATCAATAGAATCAGAGAAGAAAAAAGCAAATGTAAGAATGATACCACAGATATAAAAAGAATCATCAGGAATTACTACAAACAGCTATATGCCAACAAATCAGAAAATCTAGAAATGGATAGATTCCTGGACACATTCAATCTACCAAAAAATTGAGTCAAGAAGACAAAGAAAGCCTAAACAGACCAATAACCAAGATGGAGATTGAATCAGTAATAAAGGCTCTCCCAAAAAAGAAAAGCCCAGGACTGGGTGTCTTCACGCCTGAATTCTACCACACTTTTAAAGAAGAACTAACTTTAATTCTTCTCAAGATATTCAAAACAATTCAATGGAGGGAACCCTCCAAAACTCCTTTCATGAGGTCAGGATCACCTTAATTCCTAAACCTGAAAAAGACACAACAGAGAAAGAACTACAGACCAATATTCCTAATGAATATAGATGCAAAAATCCTCAACAAAATACTAGCTGATCAAATCCAACAACACATCAGAAAGATCATTCACCCCAACCATGTGGGATTCAATCCTGGTATGCAGGGATAGTTCAACATTTGCAAATCCATCAATGTGATACATCACATTAACAAACTGAAGAACAAAATCCATATGATTATCTCAATAGCTACAAAGCATTTGCTAAAGTACAACATCCTTTCATGATGAAAACTTTAAGCAAAATGATTACAGAAAGAACATTCCTCAACGCAATCAAGGCAATTTATGACAAACCCACAGCCAGCATCTTATTGAATGGGTTAAAGCTGGAAGCATTTCCACTAAGATCTGGAACCAGACAAGGATACCCACTCTCACCACTGCTATTCAATATAGTACTGCAAGTTTTAGCTAGAGCCATTAGGCAAGAAAAAGAAATGAAAGGGATACAAATTGGGAAGGAGAAAGTAAATTATCCCTATCTGCAGATGACAAAATTCTATAAATAGGGGATTCAAAAGACTCCACTAAGAGGCTATTGGAACTCATAGGAGAGTTTGGTAAAGTAGCAGGATATAAAGTCAATACACAAAAATCTACAGCCTTTGTATACACAGACAATGCCATGGCTGAGAATGAACTTCTAAAATCAATCCCATTCACAACAGCTACAAAAAAAAAAAAAATCAAATACCTTGATATAAACTTAACCAAGGATGTCAAAGATCTCTACGATGAGAATTACAACACATTAAAAAAAGAAACAGAAGATACAAAAAAATGGAAAACTCTTTCATGTTCATGGATTGGAAGAATCAATATCATCAAAATGTCCATTCTCCCAAAAGCAATATACAGATTCAATGCAATGTCAATCAAAATACCAAAGACATTCTCCTCAGCTCTAGAAAAACAGATGCTGAAATCCATAAGGAGGCACAAGAGACCTGGAATAGCTAAAGCAATTTTATACAACAAAAACAAAGCTGGAGACATCACAATACCAGATTTCAAGATATACTACAAGGCAATTATAATCAAAGCAGCCTGATAGACCAATGGAACAGAATAGAATCACCAGAAAGTAATCCAAACACCTACAACCAACTTATATTTGACTAAAGAGCTAAAACCAATCCCTGGAGCAAGGACAGTCTCTTCAGCAAATGGTGCTGGAAAAACTGGATTTCCACATGCATAAGTATGAAGCAAGACTCCTACCTTACACCTTATGCAAAAATCCACAAGCATGGATTAAAGATCTAAATCTATGACCCGACATCATCAAATTATTAGAGAACATTGGGGAAACCATGCAAGACAATCGCACAGGCAAAGAGTTCTTGGAAAAGACCCCAGAGGCACAGGCAGTCAAAGCCAAAATTAACAAATGGGATTACTTCAAATTGAGAGGTTTCTGTATGGCAAAAGAAACAGTCAGGAAAGTGAAGAGGCAACCGACAGAATGGGAGAAATTAATCTGGAAAACATCTTATTTAGTGAAATACACCAGTCCCAACGGGACAAATACCATATGTTCTCCTTGATCTGTGACAACAGAGCACCTAAAAGGAAACCTGTAGAAGTGAAATTGACACTATAAGAAGCAAAGATTTGAATATTCCCTGTCTTGACTGTCAAGGAAGGGTTTTTTTTTTTTTCTTTTTCTACTTAATACCACTGGTTGAACTCTTAACATATAAATAATCATAGCTTTATAAATTCAATTAAAAATAGATCCCAGTAAAAAATAAAAGTGGGAATAAGAGAGGGAGGAAAAGTACAGTTTGGCACACATTCCCACAGACTTACCCCTAACAGTAAAGCTAAAAACTTGCCATGGGACTCCAAATCCCATTAAGTTGGGTGGTACTAATGCTATCTTACATGTTAAAATGATCATATTAAGATAGGATTAAGGCGCCGCGGCTCAATAGGCTAATCCTCCGCCTAGCGGCGCCAGCACACCGGGTTCTAGTCCCGGTTGGGGTGCCAGATTCTGTCCCGGTTGCCCATCTTCCAGGCCAGCTCTCTGCTGTGGCCAGGGAGTGCAGTGGAGGATGGCCCAAGTACTTGGGCCCTGCACCCACATGGGAGACCAGGATAAGCACCTGGCTCCTGCCATCGGATCAGCGCGGTGCGCCGACCGCGGCGGCCATTGGAGGGTGAACCAACGGCAAAAGGAAGACCTTTCTCTCTGTCTCTCTCTCTCTCACTGTCCACTCTGCCTGTCAAAAAAAAAAAAAAAAAAGAAAGAAAAAAAATTAAAAAAAAAAAAAAGATAGGATTAAGTGTCAGAGGGATCACAACATAAATAAGACCAAGTGTCTGCTAATAACAATAAATAGAATTACAAAGGAGAGAATGATCCAACGTGGTAAGCAGCCCACACAGCAGACTCAAAGAATGACAGATGCCCTGAACAGCACTCTGACCTCAGAATCAGCCCAGAAGGCATTCAGATCTGGCTGAAAAGCCCATGAGAGCATTTCAGACATGGAAAGGAGACACTATGGCAAAATGGTTCTGCATGAGGGATGTGACTGAGACCCCAGTGGAAAGAAGGAACCAAAAGAAGGAGGTGCTTTTCTTTTTTTTTAATCTTTATATACAGAAGATCAAGTTAGTATATACTAAGTAAAGATTTCAACAGTTTGTACCCACACAGAAACACAAAGTATAAAATACTGTTTGAGTACCAGTTATACCACTAATTCACATAGTACAACATATTAAGGACAGAGATCCTACATGGGGAGTAAGTGCACAGTGACCCCTGTTGTTGATTTAACAACTGACACTCTTATTTATGACGTCAGTAATTACCCGAGGCTCTTGTCATGAGTTGCCAAGGCTATGGAAGTCTCTTGAGTTCACCAACTCCAATCATAGTCAAAGTGGAAGTTCTCTCCTCCCTTCAGAGAAAGGTAAGAAGGAGGTACTTTTCTCTGAAGGAAGGAAGACAACTTTCAATTTGCTTATGGCCCTGTCTAAATACTGACGGAGTTTGAGGACTCAAAAGGTAAAACTTGTTAATGGTAAAACTTGTTAATGGTAAAACTTGTTTTCAAACAGTACTTTATACTTTGTGTTTCTATGTGGGTGCAAACTGTTGAAATCTTTACTTAGTATAGAGTTGTTCTTCTGTATATAAAGTTAATTAAAAATGAATCTTAATGAAGAATGGGATGGGAGAGTGAGTAGGAGGTGGGATGGGAATGGGGATGGAAGGGCAGGTATGGGGGGGAAGAACCACTATATTCCTATAGCTGTACCTATGAAATTTGTATTCATTAAATAAAAGCTTTCTAAAATAAATAAAGAGTTGGAATAGGAGAGGAAGAAGGTTGGGAGTGTTGGCTGGAGGGAGGCTAGAGTTAGAAGTATCACTATGTTCCTAAATCTATATGTATTAAAATCATGAAATTTGTATACCTTAAATGAAATTTTTAAGAAAAGAAAGAAAATTGAAAATAGGCCAGTGGATTGGCAATGTTTCACCAAGTTTCTAAAAAGTAATGTGTAAGAAGCAGCTTATCCCAGAAATAAGAAGTTTCTAACTTGAAGAAATGTAACACTCTGAAGGACAAAAGAGGTGGTTGATGTTAAAGAGCTAGATCAGGGAGAGCAAAGAATAAAGTACTTGCCTGCCAGGAAGAGAGGTCCAAACATTCCAAACAAGCAAAAGAAGAGACGTCTAATTCAAACCCTACCACCTCTGTTGGTCATCCTTAAAAAGTGACAGAATCATGCTCACTCTCCTTCCAATGCTGCCTTTCAAATAAATAAATCTTTAAAGAAACAAAAAACCTGACCAGGTACTCTACCTTTTTTCGGTCTCTCTGTTTTCAATTTTTTTTTTTTTTTTTTTTTTTTTTTGGCACCTTCTCAGGACAAAGCTCTTGGAAAATCATACTAAAAAATCAAAGTTACAAGCAGAGAGAGGGAACAGCAGAGCAGAGCAAGAGGTCTTCCATCCGCTGGTTTACTCTTTAAATGGCTGCATGGTCGGAGCTGAGCCAATCCAAAGCCAGGAGATTCTTCTGGGTTTCCCAAGTGAGTGCAGGGGCTCAGGCATTTGGGCCATCTTCTTTTGCTTTCCCAGATCATTAGCAGAGAACTGGATCAGGAGTGGAGCAGCCAAGACTCGAACCAGTGCCCATATGGGATGCAGTACTGCAGGTGGAGGATTAACCTACTATTACAGCACCAGCCCGTTTTCAAATTTCACAAAACATTTCTAAACAAACACTGACTATTCTCCTTTCTTGGAATGCTACATAGATTCCTCTAAGGCTCTAGGATAGAGAGATACAAGGGAGCTTCAAAAGGATCGTGGAAACAGAATTCAAAGATGTGAGTGTTCTGTGAACTTTTTGAAGCCCTTTCATATTGTGTGGCAAAATATTTATCAGAATCTACAAATCTCAAAACTGGCTCTAAACTCCAAAATGCTGACAGCTTGTTTGACCTGCTCTCAAAGTGTCTGTTACTTTGCATTATGATAACTAAAAAATCTAGAAGCAAACTGAACAGGTGACATACCATTGTACTCTGACAACTGTACCATCTGGGAAAATGCTTTCTTCTTGTCCATCAGCAAATAAGTTTTTAATTGTCTGGTCAGGAAATGTGATTTCTTTTCTTCCATCTGGGAAATGTTTTTCTGTTTCAAAAAGGTTACTGTAAATATTTTTTAAGGGATGGGAAGAACTTAACAATGACAGGGCAGAGCAGGTACATACCTATCTGTCCACTTGAGAAATGCAAGACTTGTAGTCCCTCCGGGTATGTGGTGTGGGTGGTCTGGGCGGCGGCATAGTAGTAGATCTGTGAGACACAAAGTCAGCCCCTCCCACAGCAGGCCAGGTGGCACGGGGGCGCCCTACGGACACTTACCACTCTCTCATCTGGCATGACCTGCTTCACGTCCCCATTAAAGAAAGTGACAGTGACAGTCTTCCTATCCGCACTCACTTCCTTGCGAGTTCCATTGGGAAAGAGTATAACCCGGCACCCATTCTTATAAACCTTCTCCACCTGCGAACACAACATCATCAACAGGTTAGATGTCCTCCCGAGGCCATACAACTGAGATATGCTTAATTTCTAAAGTTTTTCATAATAAGAAGTAAAATATTCTCTCAAAAGTAGGGAAGGTCCTTTGTTTCACTAGGGACTGCCAATCAGTCATTTCCCAATTTTCTCATTCCTTTTCCAATTATTAGCTAGAATTCATGTAAAAAAGAAAACTTTTCTCCATGAACAATTTGTTACCCCCCAAGGCAACTGCACAGGAAGTCTAACTGCTTCTTTGGGCTGCTGCTCTCTGTCCTAACTGCTCAAACCCGGTAGCGAACTTCACCACAGAATTTCAATTAAAACGGATCAGTTTAAGGATCTGAGAAAGTAAATTTTCCATAAACCTAAGGAAAAAGTTGCCCACCACCTCCACTCCCTTCCCTTTTCATTCCCTCTTCAGCTACAACAGCCAGGCAAGCAGTTTTTTCCCTCAACGCCTGCCCTAAGCATGGCACCAGCCCCCTCAATTTTTTTTTTTAAGATTTATTTATTTCCTTATTTGAATCAGAGTTACAGAGAGAGAAAGAGACAGAGAAAGAGAGATCTTCCATCTGCTAGTTCACTCCCTGGATGGCCTCAATGGCCAGGGCTGAGCCAAGCCATAGCCGGGAGCCAAGAGCTACATCTGGGTCTCCCACAAGGGGTAAGCAGGAGCCCAAACACTTGGGCCATCTTCCTCTGCTTTTCCCAAGCCATTAGCAAGGAACTGGATCGGAAGTAGAGGAACTGGGACACAAACCAGTGCCCACACGGGATTCCGGCGTTGCAGGCTTTACACCACAACACTGGCCCCATGGTCCTCAATTTGTTAAGCTACGATCATCAGTCTTACACACCAACTACTCTATTTTAATACATGTTTATTTTTTACAGCATTCATTAGTTTTTAAAATGTTTTTAACCTTTCCATCAGGATGACTAACTTCTGACTGAATTTCTTCTTTATCTTCGACTTCTTTGTTGTCCTCAAAGTTGGGATCTGGAAAGTTCCCTTGCTCAAGTGGCTCCCTGGGAGACGCCACCTGTAAGCAGACAACATGTAAGTAGATGTAAACCTACTTGGTTCTAAAAGCCAGATTCTAACAGAATAGAATTCTAGGTGGGGTAAGAAAATTGGCATCATACACAAAATGTTTACAACATTAAGAAAGAAGCCTCCATTATACAGGTTAGTGAAGTGATATATTCAAGCACAAGTTATCTATGTTTGCATATATAAAAATATAAAAAGATTTACTTGTCCCTTATCTGAACTGCTTAATTCATGAGGAGGTACAGGCTTGGATCTTCGAGATGGATTTCCTGTAAGATTACAATGTCAAAGTTAGTTTTAATATTTAATGGAAAATTTTAAAGTTACTATGTAGTCAAACATTTCCTTAGTTCATATCCTTCTTCTGTAAATTGCTGTTCTTTATTAATTACAAAGTCTTTACCAGTGCTCTTTTCTAATTTGTAGGGGTTCTGCATCGTGTGCTGGGCAACCAAGACAAGACGGTAAGATGGTGTCCATCAGAGTTTACAGTATGGAGGAAGAGACAGGCTCTAAGATGACCTAAGAGCCCCAAAGGTATTCTGCAGACAGTCACAGGACTGTGAAGGGCCTCTTGTGGGGGGCAGATAAAGAGGCAACCAAGGGGCTGGCGCTGTTCCGCAGCAGGTTAGAACCCTGGCCTGCAGTGCTGGCATCCCATGTGTGCGCCAGTTCAAGTCCCAGCTACTCCACTTCCAGTCCAGCTCCCTGCTAATGCTCCTGGGAAAGCAGTGGAAGATGGTCCAGGTCCTTGAGCCCCCTGAACCCAGGAAGAAGCTCCTGGTTCCTAGCTTTGGATCAGCTCAGCTCCAGCCATTGCAGCCATTTGGGGAGTGAACCAGCAGATGGAAGGCCTCTCTCTCTCTCTCTGACTCTACCTCTCTCTGTAACTCTTTCAAATAAAATCTTAAAAAAATAAAAAATAGGAACCAACCCAAATGCCCATCAACAGTAGACTGGATAAAGAAACTATGGGACATGTACTCTATGGAATACTATACAGCAGTCAAAAACAATGAAACCCAGTCATTTGCAACAAAATGGAGCAATCTGGAAAGCATCATGCTAAGTGAATTAAGCCAGTCCCAAAGAAACAAATATCATTTGTTTTCCCTGATCGGCGACAACTATCTGAGCACCAAAGGGTAACCTGTGGAAGTGTAATGGACACTATGAGAAATAGTGACTTGATCAGCTATGGTGCTGACTGTTGATGTACAATGTAACACTTTATCCATTTTAGTATTTTTTTTTGTAAACTCTGTAATTAACACACAATTATTCTGAGGTGTCTAAATCTTAACTGAAAAGTGATCCCAGTTAAATATAAGAATGAGAAAAGGAGAGGGAGGAGATGTATAATAGGGGACATGCTCAATTGGATTTGCCCCAAATGATGAAGTTAGAAAAGTTCCAGGGGATTCTGATACAATCCCATCAAGGTGGCATGTACCAATGCCATCTCACCAGCCCAGGTGATCAATTTCAGTTCACAACTGATCACACTAAGAGTCAAAGGAATCACACAAACAAGATTAATGTCTGCTAATACTAACTGACAAAAAAAAAAAAAAGGGAGAGAAGGATCCAACATGGGAAGCAGGATACACAGCAGACTCATGGAATGACAGATGTCCTAAATAGCACTCTGGCCTCAGAATCAGCCCTTAAGGCAATTGGATCTGGCTGAAGAGCCTATGAGAGTATTTTAGGCATGGAAAGCCAAGACACGCTGGGGAAAAAAAAAAAAAAAAAAGATGAAGAAGAAGAAGAAGACCTAAATGAAGGATCTCAGCGAGTGTGATCCCAGTGGAAATAACGGGGCCATCAAAGTAGGAGGTAACTTTCTCTGAAGGGAGGAGAGAACTTCCACTTTGACTATGGCCTCGTCGGAATAGGATCGAAGTCGGCAAACCCTAAAGGCTTCCATAGCCTCGGCAACTCATGGCTAGAGCCTAGGGAGATTACTGATGCCACAAACAAGAGTGTTAAATTGTTAAATCAACATCAGGAGTCACTGTGTACTTGCGTCCCATGTGGGATCTGTCCTTAATAGGTTGTCAAAGGTGAAGTAATGATATAGCTAGTACTGAAACAGTATTTTTACACTTTGTGGTTATGTGTGGGTGCAAACTAATGAAATCTTTACTTAGTATATACTGAAGCGATCTTCTGTATATAAAGATAATTGAAAATGAAAAAAAAAAAAACCCTTGGTTTTAAATTGGAAATTACATAGAAAAATAATCAATCTTTTTTTAAAAAAAAATATCTTGCAGAATCTCGATCATTAATGTGATGTACACTGTTATTTAATGCTATAACTAGTACTCCAACAGTATTTTTTCACTTTGTGTTGCTATGGGAGGACAAACTGTTGAAATCTATATATATACTAAACTGATTTTCTATATATAAAGAGAATTGAAAATGAATTTTGATGGGAATGGAAGGGGAGAGCGAGTGGGGGGGGGAGGGTTGCGGGTGGGGGGGAAGTTGTGGGGGGGAAGGCTTTGTAATCCATGGGCTGTACTTTGGAAATTTATATTCACTAAATAAAAATAAAATAAAATAAAATAATAAAAAGAGGTAGCCAAGAATACATGGAGAATGTGGTTTCACCAAAAAACTGGTTATTGAGCTACAACCTGAGTGCCCTGGTGGTTGTGGTCTAAACGGTAGGTCATGAGCAGCACGCCAATCACGTGTGGCATTAGTAACAAAGACATTAAAAAGGAGATACACATCAACAACAAACAATTTTTAAAAATATATTAAAGCACTAATGTCTCCTTCCTGTAAGCCAGTGGGTCGTACGGAAAACACTCGGAATTTCCAAGGGTGTCGAACAAGTGCCAGAACCTGCCTTGCATACTGAAAGTAAACTGGTGGCTGAGCTTAGAGAGAGGCCTGGAGAAGGACAGAGGCAAAGTTAGGCCAGCAGGACGTGAAGCTTGCGAGGAGCGCGATGGAAATACTCCCTCATGCTGCGTATCATCTCCAGTTTACAGGTCCCAACTGCCAAGTACAGCAGCTGCACAGGAATCAGGAATAAAACAGGAATCCCAGGTCTTGGCTTGAGCCAGTGGGCAGACTGCAGGTAACAGACACTCTGTGTGGGCAGGACAGGAGGCCATCCTCTTCCACCTCACAGGGTAAGGTGTGTGCCACATGAAGTACATAATGATCTCTGTTCCAGAGCAAAGAGCAATATTCCCATTTTACAGGTGAAACAATAAAGCTGAAAGGCTAAATAACTTAACCAAGGCTGTCAGCTAATACGAGTCAGAACCAGGATTCAAACTTTCTGTATCTCAAATTTCATTCTCTCTTGACAGGTAAAGGCCTGCAAACTCTCCACCTCCTGTGCAGCATGAGAAGAGGGGACCCGGAGCGTGGGCTGACTCCCGGCGAAGCGCGCCATCTGGAGGACTGCAGACACTCAACTGGAACAAGCGAGCTGGGCATGGAGACTCAGGAGCACATCCATAACCCCGAGACAGGGACAGACTCGGAAGCACTCCAGGAAAAAACGGAAATTCAACCACATTAAGAATCTGGGTTCACCAGAAGGTGCTGGAAAGAGCAAAAAGCCACACAGTGTGGGAAGACACTTGTAATCCACATGGGCTATGATGGTGGAGAAGGGGAACCCTCTCATAAATTCATAAAGAAAAAGCCCCCACAGAATATGTGAAAAGATCTGAACAAGCTCTTCTCAAAAGAAGAAACTGGGGGCTGGCACTATGGCACAGTAGGCTAAGCCTCTGCCTGCAGTGCCAGCATCCCATACGGGCACTGGTTCCTGTCCCAGCTGCTCCTCTTCCAATCCAGCTCTCTGCTATGGCCTGGGAAAGCAGTACTTGGGCCCCTGCACCCACGTGGGAGACCCAGACAAAGCTCCTCACTCCTGATCGGCCCAGCTCCGGTCACTGTGGCCATTTGGCAAGTGAACCAGCAGATGGAAGACCTTTATCTGTCTCTCCCTCTTCATGTCTGTAATTCTACCTCTCAAATAAATTTAAAACATAAAATAAAAAGAAGAAATCTGACAGCTAAGAAGCAGAGGCAGATGTGTTCAACATACTTAGTAATCAGCCAAATGCAAACTAAACTATAATGCCACATACTGTTACACCTCACCTACCCGGCAAACACTCCAGTCTGACAGTACCAAGCCCTGGCAAGGCAAGCGCTTTCCTGCTAGTGAGAGGGTAAAAACACTGGGAACGATCTTGGCAAAACTATTAAAGATCCTCATCCCAGTTCCCTAGCCATTACAGTCCCAGGTGTGTCCAGAGGAATGGACGTGCCTGTAGCTGAAACACAACAGCTCACTCATGACATCACTGCTTCCAGACCAAAACTGCTACAAAGTGTTTCTATCAGGAGAAGGATAGTCAATTTAACATATTCAGGAGGGAGGGAACTAGAGCCAAGGATACACCAATGATGCTGAATGAAAGAAGACAAAGGAACATGGTCAGTATGATTCTAGTCACAAAACTCAAAAGTGGGTCCTTTCTTCAGGGCTCATCTGCAGAGTCTGCGCTCAGAGGCAGGCAATGCAAAACCACGGTGGGGCACTTGTGGGCGCAGCTGAGCATCTGTGTCTGTACCTCAGTGGGTGTCACCCTACTGTTAGCTCTGTAACTGTCAAATTGCACATGTTCACATTAATGCATTTTTTGCAATTTCAGGAAAACAATTTTTAAAAATTCTAAGACTCACATGAAAAAGCAAAAAGACAAAAACAATGAGATTGGAAGGAATGTCTTAAAAAGTCACAAAACTCAGTTTTAAGAAATCAATAAATTTGGGGCCAGCGCTGTAGCCTAGCAGGTAAAGCCACCATCTGCAGTGCTGGCTTCCCATATGGGCGCCAGTTCAAGTCCTGGCTACTCCACTTCTGATCCAGCTCTCTGCTATGGCCTGAGAAAGCAGTAGAAGATGGCCCAACTCCTTGGGCCCCTGAACCCAGATGGGAAGACCCAGAGGAAGTTTCTGGCTCCTGGCTTCGGATTGGCGCACCTCTGGCTGTTGCGGCCAATTGGGGAGTGAACCAGCAGATAGAGGACCTCTCTTTCTCTCTCTCTCTCTCTCTCTCCCTCTCTCTCTCTCTCCCTCTTCCTCTCTCTCTCTCTCTCTTTCTCTCTCTCTCTCTCCACCTTCCCTTCTCTCTCTGTGTAACTCTTTCAAATAAATAAATAAATCTTTAAAAAAAATCAATAAATTTAATGTTAGAAAAAGAAAAACAAGAGAGGGCACTTGACAGAGCAGTGAATATACTTCCTGGGACACCCGCACCCAGTATCAGAGCCCCTGGGTTTGAGTCCAGCTCCACTCCCAGTTCCAGCTTCCTGCTAATGCACACCCTGGGAGGCAGTAGAGATAGTTCAAATATTTGGGTCCCTGCCACCACGCGGGAGACCCACACTGAGTTCCAGGCCTTTGGTTTTGTCCCAAGCCCAGTCTAGTCTGTTGCAAACATTTCAGAAGTAAACCAGCAGATGAGGGTTTGTTTCTCTGTCTCTGCCTCTCAAATGAGAAATAAATTTTTTAATTAAAAAATAAAAAACTATACCTAAGCACCATTTCACATCCAAGTGGAAACATTTTAAACTTTAACCAGCTCCAGTGTGAAAAAGCACAAAGGGCGTGTTTTGCAGACAGTGAAAAACCAGCACCAGCACTTAGCAGAGCCAAGGGAAGACCCACAGCACACAAACCTGCCAGGCCCAGCATCCATTCTAGAGAGACCTGCTCTGCAGCCCTGCTCACCACTGTGCAAAACTGCAGGAGAGCTGATTGCCCGCCCGCAGAGATATAAAACTGTGGAAATACCCAGTGGAATCTACAGAGTGACTAAAATCAGCCTCCTAGGGCATTTATGAGTTAATGTGGGAAAGTCTTACCAGATTAAGAAAAAACAGCAACCTGTAAAACACACAGAGCATGAAATGATACTGTATTAATCTATGTAATAAAAGAATAACCTGCTTCAGGGGATACTGACAGGGAGTAAGATGAGGCAGGGGGGCTTCAACTATATCTATAATGTTTCTTAAACTGAGTATAAATTCTCTATTCTTTATATTCTGAAAAGATTTATAAAAAGATCATACAGCCTCTTACCTCGTGTTGACAAGTAAGTTTGCTTGTGTTTTTCTACATGGGTTCCCGAAGAAATCTGACTCTTTTGAAATCGAACAGAGGGGTTCTAAAGTATGAGATAATTTTGAACATAAAATAAGCATCAGGTTTTTTATATCAGAACACTGAGTGAAATGAATAGAACTCAGCTAGGCACGAAAACACTAAAGGTTCGTTCATTTCTGTTGCTGTATCACCACAGGCCAAGGTGATAGATATTATCTGACAATGAAGCATGTGTGCATTCACACACACACACACACACACCCTTATAAACACATGAGGGTTCTTCATAAAGTTCATGGAAAATGGATTTCAAAAAATTTTTGCACCAAAATAAACTTACTCTTACACTGCATTTTTCCAAGAACTCTCTGAAGTCCCCTTGTACATTCAATTCTTCACATTAGGACACAGCAGTGTAACCATACTGTAACTTAACCAGTCTTCTCTGATCGTTAAAGGCTAGCCAAGGAGAACACAGGCCTCAACTCCTGAGGCTGCAATGGTTGAGGGTTCAGGCTCTTCCAGGCTCACTAGAATGAGGCACAGTGAGGCCTTCCAGCTCCACCTCAACCACCCTCTGTCGGGTTCGTGCCTATAGCAATTACTTCTAGTAACTTCGCTTCTCAGTGTCTCAACCTACTCCCCCTGCAGTCTTACTGTCCTGCCTCAGCTACACAGGGAAACTCTTCCAAAACTGCCATTATGAACAAAACCATTTATAGCAATTTATCAATAACTGCAAAAATCTTAAGTTCAAAGTATTTCTTACAAAGATCCAGAATGTGAGGCAGTCTACAAAATAATTCAATGGGCCTCTTCAAAAAATCAATGCTATTTAAGAAAACACAAAAGGGCGGCTGGCACTGTGGTGGAAATGGTTAAGCCACCGGCTGCAATGCCAGCATTGCATATGGATGCCAATTCAAATGCCGGCTGCTCCACTTCTGATCCAGCTCCCTGCTAATGTGCTTGGGAAAGCAGAAGAAGATGACCCAAGTGCTTGGGTCCCTGAACCCAATTCAGAGACCCAGATGAAGCTCCTGGTTCCTGGCTTTGGTCTCATCCAACCCCAACTGTCGCAGCCATCTGGGGAGTGAACCAGCAGATGAAGATCCAACTCTGTCTCTCCCTCTCTGTCACTCTACCTTTCAAATAAATATTAACAAAAAAAAAAAAAAAAGGAAAAGAAAATACAAAATATTCAGGAGAGATATCATGATTTCCACAATTACCTTTAAATGCTTTAGAAAACCATAAAAAATAAGGCAAAACATGCACAGTAGTTGAAACCAGTTGGCTGCTCAGGTGTTCACTGTAATATTCTTTCACCTGTTCTGTATTTGGGGATATGTTTAGGAAGGAACAGGTGTCTAGCTTAGTGGTTAAGACACCTGCACCCCAAATCAGAGTACCTGAGTTCAATTCCTGGCTCTGCTCCCAATTCCAGTGATAGCTCAAGTGGTTGAGTCACAGACACCCACACAGGAGATCTACACTGAGTTCCCAGCTCCTGGATGTGGCCCACCTAGCCCTGGCCATTGTGGGCATTTGAGAAGTGAACCAGTGGATGAGAGCTGTCTACCTACCTCTCAAATACATAAATAAAATGGGAGGAGGGATTGCCATCTTCTGATTACCAAATCCAATCCTTCCAGCTCATTCCTTGAATATCTCCATATCCCGACAATGCTTAGATTCACCAAGTCTCAGAATTCACTGACCCATGTGCGGTTGCTGTATCCCCCAACCCTTGGCATCTTCTGCCACAACCCAGTTTACATTCATGCTTCATTGCAGGCTCTTACCACTCATTCTACTAACCATGTCCCTCTTACTCAGAGGCATTTACTGTGTGACCGCATCTCAGCTGAAATATAACTCCACCATCCTATACCCCCAAAAGCTAAACAGGAAAGAACTTGAGCATAAACAATTCTCTAAGTGCATTATCTCTAACGGAGGCAGCCCCAATACATCCCAAGATCAGCCTCCCTTCCCCAGCCCTCTGCTTTCCACTCCCAGGGGCTACATCCTCTTTCTCTGTTCCCTCAGCCTCCCACAGTGCCTCCTCCATCCTCACTAGCTAAGGAGCATGTCCCAGCTTCCTGAGAGATATTCTTAAAGCATTGCAGGGGAGTGCTTCCCAAACAGCTGCCACACACTTTAACCTGGTCTAGGCCTGCCCCTCCTATCACCTATCACAAGGCATGACCAGCTGTCTTCATCCCTCCCCAAGCCCACCTGCTCACTGACCCAGGACACAGCTCAGCAATCATCCCACTTCCTCCCGCAATAACATTCTCTATTTTGCCAACACACACAAACACACACACACACACACACACACACCCCTACCTGCTCACCTTCTGTCTTAAAAAAACAACACAAACACTGTCCACTCTCCCTTACTTACTGCAAAACCGCTCCACAAAGCATTTCTACTTTGCCACAACTGCACCTCATCTCTTCTCCAATCAGGCCCACCAGCCCCACACAACCCGGAATTGAGTCTCGTCAAGCCCAGTGCTCCCCTCTACTCAGTGCACCTGCGGTCGTTTTCAGTTCCCACCTAACTTCCCAGCGGCCCCCAACTCCACAGCCCCAGTGCCTCTCCCAGCCCAGCTTCCTTCCAGCTGTACTGCTCCTGACAGCCACATGACCATCTCGTCCTCTTCTCCACATGTCCCAGAGGCAGCATTTCAAACTAGCCCTGTCCACATCTGGGCTCCTGTCCCCACACCCTCTGAAAATATAGGTTCTCTTTTTGTGGTCTCTCCTGATAAGTGAGGCCAAAACACAAAACCAAACTAAACTGTGGTTAGAAATCACTCCTGATTCTGTCACACCCTCTTCCAGTCAAAAACAGATCTAGGTGGCTGCTCAATCCCCCACTGCTGCCACGCAGATGGAAGCCATCGCTCTGGTCTGAATTCCTGCAATGGTCCCTGACTGTGTTGCTGACTTTGCTCCCCTCTCATCTATTCTCAAGTCTGTGGCAGACAGAGCAAGTTCACTGAAGTAAAGATCAGGCCACTCCCCCAAAGCCCTCCCGGGGCTCCCAACTCAGCAGGCAGAGCCCAGAGGCTGGCAGGACTCTGCCAATGCCAACACCTCTGACTCTGAGTGCTCTTGCCTTCCCACTCACTCTGCTCCAGCTGCTCTGGCCTCAGGTGTCCCCAGTGACAGACCCTGCCTGCAGGCCTCTGGCTCCTCTGCAGGTCCTGCCAGCCACCCTGGGCATGTCCTCACTGTCTCCTGCAGGATTTTTCCCAGCAGTTCCATGTGGATAGGCCTTAGGGCTGCTCTCAATTGCTTCTGCCAGTAAGCTTTCCCCAAAAGTCTCCCAGGCATGGGATGTAAACCTGCCAGCAGTTACTCCCGTCTTTCTTTTCCTCCTAGCTCCGTCACTATCACACAGTCTTTCTCCTGTTGCTCGAATATAAATCCCATGATTTACATTCCAAGGAATTTTTTTCTGGTTTGTTCACTGCTGCCTCCAGCACAGATGAAAACCAGTCACTTGATCAGAAAGGATCTATGCATGTGACTGCAAAACTCACTTGACTTTTTTTAAGTTTTATTTATTTGAAAGGCAGAGTTACAGACAGACAGACAGGGATAGAGGTCTTCTACACGATGGTTCACTCCCCACATAGCCTCAACAACCGGGGCTGGGCAAGATGGAAACTAGGAGCTTCTTCTGGGTCTCCCACGAGGGTGCAGGAGGCCCAAGCACTTGGGCCATCTTCCACTGCTTTCCCAAGTACATTAGCAGGGAGCTGGATAGGAAGTGAAGCAGCCGAGACCGAAACCCGCACCTATATGGGATGCTGGTGTTATAGGCAGTGGCTTTACCCACTACACCACAGCGCCAGTATCTGAGACTATCAGCCTATTTTGAAAGAGCTCCATCTTAAGAATATTTTTAAAAAAAAATAATCTGAAAAGTACTTTTCCAAGTATTCAGCAGTGCTTGAAAGAAATTTTAATTGTGGTAAAATGTACATCACATCAAACACGCCGCCTTCAGCACAGCGAACAGGATGGCTCCGGGCATGAGGCACATTCACACCACATGCAGCCCCTGCACCACCCACCTGCAGAACGGTTCAGCCCACAGCACTACAGTACCAACTCCCCATTCCCTGCCCCGCACCCACCACTCCATTCTCTCTATGAATTTAAATATCACGTGTTTGACATCACCCCCAGACCTGACAAGACCAGCTGCCCCCTAAACCTACCATGGACTCAGGATTTTTCCCAGCAGTTACATGTGGATAGGCCTTAGGGCTGCTCTCAATTGCTTCTGCCTTCTTCCAGGCATCCAGTCGGAATCTTTCCATCACCTTTATCTCTTCCCGAAGGTCTGTGTTCTCTCTGACCAACATTTCTATCTGGCTTCTGAGACGCCCATGTGCACTTGACCATTTTGCTTCTTTCCTTTTCAAATCTTCCTGTAAATCTGCTACTTGCTGTTTCAAAGCCTCTCAAAAAGAACCAAAAACAAACAAAAACACACACATACAGTATTACAGGGTTAAAACAGTGTAAAAGAGACCACGTCAATGAAACAGAACAGCTGGCTCAGCAGACAGCAGCAAAAGAAGACGTCATCAATAAACAATGTCTCCAGAACACTGACTTTTCAGAAGCAGGGAGGAGGGGATCAGTTGGAGCCTCACTTCATCCCAGCAACAAAATCCAGGAGAGAGACAGGACACAGATACCACTCAGGGTCTCACTTCAGTCACCACCACGAGATCACAAAGCCCTAACCTAAGACATCAACTCAAAGAGAAAGAAGGAAATCACGGGTGATACTTGACAAAGAAAAAACTGACAGGGATTCATGAACAACTGAAGGAAGAATTGAGATAAAGGAAGGAGTAAAAGATTGCAAAGTCAAAACCACCTGCCCTAAAAACTGAATCTATTTAGAATCTCTGAGACGAAAAAGCAGCATTAAGAAAATGAGTTAATTAAAAAAAAAAACCCACATATGAACCTAATAAATTAAGAATGCAATAGTAATTAACATTTACAAAGTATCTACTGTTCAGCACTGGTATGGATGCTTGGGTTACCAAGCACAAAACACAGGCCCCTGGCTTTATGCTGCTTACCGTGTGCCAGGGCTGGAGGGAGTGGTGAGGGTGGCAGCTTAGGGAGACTGGTGTTGCTGGGCGTGTCCGTGAGCATGCTGGCGCTCACTAAACACAGACCTGCAGGAGGCAGGGAACCAGTCCGAGGCCCCCAGGGAAGAGCAAGCTCAGACTGCCAGGAAGGTGCAGGGCACAGTTCCAGCGCAGCAAGGGTCCAGCGAGGGGCATAGAAGAACAAAGGGAGGACTGAGAGCTGACAGGAAGGGAACCTGGAGCTCCCTAGCGAGAAGGAAGAGGAGGAGCCCACAGCCCGAGACAGGTCTCAGGACAGAGGAGATATAGACTGCCTCCTATAGTGAGCAGCCACTGGCCCAGCACCAGTCCCTCAACTCCAAGTGGGTGACTCAACTTTCTAACAAAAGAATGTGCTGTAGAAGAGAGAGAAGGCTTGAGAATGGTCCCAAGCCTCTTGCCGAAGGAGGGCAGGGCAGGCCTGAAGTAGGGGACGCCCTGAAGTAGGGGAGCCCAGTAGCCACAGACAGAACACGGCAGTCAGGCCAGTGGGAACCAGCAGAGATCCATCAGGACAGAAACCCTAACACAGGCCACCAGAGGCTGGGGCCTCCCTGCCACGGTGCCGCCTCAGTCAAGGAGGAGACAGCGGCAGAGCCTGAGAAATCTGCAGGACATTGTGGCTAGGGAATCACAGGCTGCCGCCAGTCACACAGCCTGGGGATGGACTGAGCTCAGCCATAGCTCCACAGTGACAGGATGGCCAAAAGCCTAAATGGAGCACACGAGGGGAAAGCAGGCAGCAAGATCTGGAGACAGTGAATACAGACAATGCTTCCAGAGACTTGTGCCACAAAGGGAATCACCCAGGGCTGTGAGGCCAAGAGAGACTTTGGTTTCTAACTGATGGTGCATTTGGCAGAGGGCGGAGGATGGGTGGTGTGGAGGGAAGGGAAGGGGAAAGCTGAGGGGGTAGGCCAGTGTATGAGCAGAACCCAGTCACCCCAGGAAAGGGAGGCTGGGTATGGGGTGAGGCTGAAGGCACAGGCAGAGAAGAGGCTGGGAGAGACTGTGGGGATGGAGGAGGCTCAGGGGTGCAGAGGAGGTCGGGGGGAGAGCTGAGGCACTGCAGATATCAGACAGGAGAAGAGTCAGGAACCAGAGAAAAGTCAGGAGGCAGCAGACAGGCAGAGTGAAGGCAACGGCCCTTGCAGATGAGAAAGCTGAAGAGCCGAGACCTCCAACCTGAGTGAGTGGGTAAAAGAGGAGAAAGGCAGACTTAAGGGGGATGAAGGTAAGTGTGGGACACCTAGACAAAGTGAGCAGCTCCCAGCTGCTATGGGCAGCAGAATGGGGAGACGGCTGCCAGCCACACCATGTGGCCTGGCAGACACGAAACCTCACCCTCTCCAGAAATGAGAAACAAAGCCATCTAAGTCATTAGGCTGGAAAAAATCAGTGGTAATAATCAGAAAGCAGGGATACTCTGAAAACTGAAGACATGCTCAAAGGCAAGGGAGTCACCTAAGGTCCCTGTGGTCAAGTTGGGATCACTGAGTATCAAAAGGAAAATTAATTAAAGCAACTTGAATTTGTAAAGGGCTATGAATGGATGAATGGATAATGGATAATGAGTTTAAGTTCCAGGTTGATAGAAATGTCTTACTCAATTCACCAGGGCTTAAAAGGGTCTAACACACAAAGGGTTCGCAATACATTTGTTGAAATGCTGCCAAGAATGTGGAGAATACACTGTTGATGGAACTGTAAATCAGTACAGGCACAATGGAAAGCTGTTTGGAGGTTCCCGAGAAAACTAGAATCATAACTACCACACCTAGCTATCCTACTACGGGGTATATGTTTAGAGGAAATGAAACGAGTCTGTGGAAGAGACACTTGCACCTGCATGCTCACTGCAGCTCTACTCCCAACAGCCAAGAAATGGAATCAACCTAAGCACCCATTAGTGAATGACTGGATAAAGAAAATGTGGTTACTGTTCACAACCGGATACTATTCAGTCATAAACAAGGATGAAAACCTGTCATCTCCAGCAACATGAATGGAACTGGAAGACATCATGTTAAATGAAATAAGTCAGGTACAAAAAGATAAATACCACAGGTTCTCACTTAAATGTGGAAGCTAAAAAGTTGATCTCAAAGAAATAGAGAATAGAATAGTGGTTAGCAGAGCCTGGGTACGTTGTGGGAGAAGAAAGGATGAGACAGGATAGTTAACAGGTACAGGAGAGCAGATGGATAAAAGCAAGAATTTCTAATTTTTTTTTTAGCATAGCAGGATACCTGTGGTAGACAATAATTAATTATTTCAAAATAGCTAGTAGAGAGAAGTTTGAATGGTCCCAATACAAAGAAATGATGACTGTCTGAGGTGATGGACATGTCAATCACCCTGATGTGACATTACTTGTATATAGGTCCTGAAATGGCAACTGTACCCCATAAATATGTATAATCACTAGTGTCAATTTAAACTAAATATTATATTTTAATGCTTTTTTGAAACTCATTTGTTTTTACGTATTTGAAAGGCAGAGAAACAGAGAGACGAAGACAAACAGGCAGAGATCTCCCATCTGTCAGTTCACTCCCCAAACACCCAAAAAAGCCAGGGCTGGGTCAGGCTGAAGCCAGGAGCCTAGAATTCAATCCAGGTCTCCTGCACAGGTGGCAGGGACCCAACTATTTGAGCCGCCATCTGCTGCCTCCTAAGGTGCCCATTAGCAAGAAGCTGCAGTCAGCAATGCAGCCACGCCATGAACCCAGGCACTCCAATAGGGGAGGTGGGCAACCCCAGCAGTGGCTTAAATGTGCACATTTTTATCCCTGAGTTTTTTATGTTTTGTTTTGGAGAATCAGAGCTCCAATCCACTGGTTCACTGCCCAGTGCTGGTGATCTGTCATGTCAGAGGTGGGCTGATGCTGATGCAGGGAGGAACTCAAGTCATATCCACATGTGTGGGAGAAACCTCATTTCTTGAGCCATCACCTGCTGCCTCCTAGGGTACACATTAGCAAGAAACTGGAGTCAGGAGTGAAGCCAGGTATCAAACTCAGGCACTCTGATATAGGCCACAGATGCTTCAACCAGCATATCAATCACTAGGCCAAATGTTTGCCCAAATACTATTATTTAAAATATGGGAAGTAATGGTAGGCATTTGGCCTAGCAGTTAAGGTACCAGTCAGGAGACAAATATCCCATATCAGAGTGCCTAGATTCGAGTCCCAGTTCTGGTTCCCAGTTTCAGCGTCCTGCTAAGACAGACTCTGGAGACCAATGATGGCTCAAGTAGCTGGGTCCCTGGCTCCTGGCTTCAGCTTGGCCCAGCCCCAGACACTGAGGGCATTTAGGGAGTAGGCCAATGGAAGGGAGTGCTCTCTCTGTCTCTCCATCTCTCTGACTCACAAATAGTAAGTGGAAGATGAGTTCACATTTTAGGCTAAGAGCAACCAACGGTCACTTTACATTTTTCTTCTGAAAATATGAAGTTTTAACTTTGAAGAAGTCCAATATAACCAGTGTTTTTACTGCTAGTTAGCCATGTGTTAAAAATCTTTGCACATACCAATGCTACAAATATATTCACCTGTTTTTCTTCTAAAAGGTTTATAGTTATACAAGAAATGCATTAATTCTTTTTTAACTGCTACATTCCTACAATCTAGCTCTGAAATGAAGAGGAATAGTAGCTTGGCCTATAGTTTTATAAGTTTTAAAATTAAACACAACTCAGTATATTAAGGCCTTACAGTATTATAAATGAACAGAACTAACAGTATTTGTTGTGCAGTGGGTCAAGAAGATTAACACAACATTACAGTGCTGAACTTCCATCTCCTAGCTTATAAACTCACTCAGGTCATTTCAGGGTCTGGGAAGCCTTTAGCAAGTCTTCACTAATAGAAATGATCTAATATTTTGAACTCTTTGATACAAAAAATGTTCTTGATGCCAAGTCTCTAACACAGTATTTGTTGAATGAATGAATAATGGAAGAATACCCATTTTTTTCTTTGATACACCAAATAACTCCAATGAAAACATACAAGACCATCACTTTTACTAACTTACATAAGTATAATGTAAAGAACTGGCATACCTGTATTTCTTCACGTTCCTTTTTATCTGGAAAAGTTCTTGCAACCGTGGTATACTTTTCAAACACTTTGCGTTCCTTTTGTAGCTTTCTCATTTCCTCCTTCTTAAACTCTTCTATTCGAGCCAATTCTTTTGCTTTCTGCTGTTCAAAGTCTGCGATTTCTTTCCTAAAATGACCAACCATGTTATCATCTACAGGGACCATCTCAATTTAGTAATCCTGTGTGGCACCAAACACAACCCAGTGGCAGCTGAGGAGCTGTGGTCATAGTGAATCCATCTTCAACCCACAGGCCTAAGACATCAGCCGGTCCACTCTCCAGAGCACTGACCCACCAAGAACTCACTGGGTGCCTACTAGAAGTCAGGAAACCACAGGAAAAAGAACAAAAATCCTTACGCCCATGAAGCTTCTTAGAATTTAATAGGAGGCAGACAATAATGATTAAGATAAATAAGTTAAATATATGGAATATCAGAAGCATCAAGGAGAAAAATAAAGCAAGGAAGGAGGTAGGAAATATGAGGATGGGAGGCTGAAGTTTGAGTGGAGTCATCTTGCTAAGATAACATACAAAGTAAAACCTGGAGGGAAAGAGAACAAGTCACGTAAGGCAGGGGGAGCACCAAGTGCCAAAGCCATGATGGAGGAAGTTCCTTCTGAAGGGCTCAAGGAATAGCCAGGAGGCCAGCGAGGCTAAAACAGCCAGCAAGACATGCAGCAGATGTCAAACAATAAGGAGGCCTCTGATATCTGCCTCAGGGAAGGCCACTCTGAGCAGCTGTGCTGGCGCAGGCTGGCTCTGGCAGCTGTGTGAGGAGCACAGGGAGACGGGAGCAACAGAAAGCAGTCAGGACGGCAGGGCGGGGTGAGACTGCGATGAGATAGCAGAGAAGTCTCCAGGCTGACTCTGAGATTTCTGGCCTGCATGAACAGAAAAACAGAGGCATTTGGAGAAGACTGTGAGATGACCAAGTACGGGGGGAAGAGCAGGAGCTGGCTCTTCTAGAAATGATCAATTTGAAATGCTTAACAGTTCTCTAAAGAGAGAGACCAAGCAGGCAGTCAGATATGAAGTGCAAGCCAGAGAGTCTGATTTGGGATGGTAGCACCGGATGATATTTAAAGGCTTGAGACTGGACAGGCACTCCACATTTATATGTGAATGTAACAGATGTTCAATTTTGCCTAAATATCCAAACTTCTATAATATATACACAATCATACATACAAAGCAGAAAATGGGAGGACAGCTGTTGCATATTTGAGCCCTTAACAAATCTAAAAAACTACTGCTGTCACTAAGATCAAACTCCCACTGGGTAAGTAGGCAAAAGTCACAAAGAAATTTGCAAAACAAATACAAATGACCACTAAATGTACAAGTATGCTCAGCCTGATCAATAATTGAGAAATGTCAAGGGGCCAGCATTATGGTGCAGTGGGTTAAGCAGCCTGCAACACCACCATCCTATATTAGAGCACCAGTTCCAGTCCCAGCTGCTTAGCTTCTGATCCAGTTCCCGCTAATGCATCCTGGGAAGGCAATGGATGATGGCGCAAGTGCTTGGGCCCCTGCCCCCCACGTAGGAGACCCAGATGGAGTTATTGATTTCAGCTTGGCCCAGCCCGTATTGATGTATCCAGTTGGGTAACCAGTGGATGGAAGATAACTCTCTCTCTCTCTCTCTCTCTCTCTCCTCTCTCTCCCTCTCCCCCCCACTACTCTGTGTTGCTCTGTTGCTCAAATAAGTCTTAAAAAAAATAAAAAAGGCAAAAAAGTTACAATTAGCAGGTTAGCAAGATTTTAAAAACTGCTAACGCTCAATTCTCATGATGGGGAAAAGGAGATGAGGCGAAGTCTCAGATACTGACCAGGGCAGATACTGACCAGATGTTCTTGAACTTCATCACAGGGTAGTTTTTTTTTATTTTTTTTCCCAAAGGTAGACTCATAGGTATGATGCTACACCCTATAACAGAGTCTATCAGAGTGACACAGATGGACTGAATACACTCATAGTCACCTCAGGGATGTACTGGTAGGGTGAGATGTCTACTACATCAT
Organism: Lepus europaeus; assembly: GCF_033115175.1. Classification (NCBI taxonomy): domain Eukaryota; kingdom Metazoa; phylum Chordata; class Mammalia; order Lagomorpha; family Leporidae; genus Lepus; species Lepus europaeus. The sequence goes on from NC_084832.1 coordinate 86,426,629, forward strand.
TACATTAAAAGCGGATTTGGCCGGCGCAGCGGCTCACTAGGCTAATCCTCCGCCTGCGGCGCCGGCACCCCAGGTTCTAGTCCCGGTTGGGGTGCCGGATTCTGTCCCAGTTGCCCCTCTTCCTGTCCAGCTCTCTGCTGTGGCCCGGGAGTGCAGTGGAGGATGGCCCAAGTGCTTGGGCCCTACACCCGCATGGGAGACCAGGAGAAGCACCTGACTCCTGGCTTCAGATCAGCACGGTGTGCCGGCCGCAGCGCACTGGCCGCAGCGGCCATTGGAAAGTGAACCAACGGTAAAGGAAGACTTTTCTCTCTCTCTCTCTCTCTCTCTGTCCATTCTGCCTGTTTAAAAAAAAAAAAATGCGGATTAAAGAACAAGACAGACAATAGAGTCCAGGCTTGGAGGCAGCCTACCTGGGATGGAGTTGTGGCTGTCACTTACTAAGGATGGGAACTTGGGACAATATTCTTAACTTCTTACTACCTCAGTTTCCACATGTGTAAGACAGAAAGGATAGCACATTACCTAAATTCAAGTTTTGAATTTTGCTTAGAGCCTAGCACAGTGAAATTGCTTTAAAAAATGATAGTCACTATTATAGGATATAAATGTCCTTTATAAGAAATTCTTATATATTTTAAAATAATGAAGTAAAGGCATTGAAAAAATTATCTTTGGGGCCCAGCACTGTGGCATAGTAGATAAAGCTACAGCCTGCAGTGCCAGCATCCCATATGGGTACCAGTTCGATTTCCAGCTACTTCACTTCCAATCCAGGTCCCTGCTAATGCGCCTGGGAAAGCAGCAGAAGATGGTCCAAGTCCTTGGGCTCCTGCACCCATGTGGGAGACCCGAAAGAAACTCCTTTTCCTGGCTTCAGATCAGTGCAGCTCTAGCCACTGCAGCCATCTGGGCAGTGAACCAGCAGATGGAAGACCTCTCTCTCCCTCTCTCTCTTTCTCTCTCTCAGCCTCTGCCTCTCTGTAGCTCTGCCTTTAAAATAAATAAATCTTTTTTTTTTTTTAAGTTATTTTTGGTGATGAAGAGGTTTGGAATAAGTTCTTAATTTTAACCATCATTATTATTTATAATAAGCATATATTGAGAATATGTATCAGCAGAGGGGCAGACATTCAACCTAGCACTTAAGATGCCCACATCCCACATTACAGTGCCCGGGGTCAATTCCCAGCTCCACACCTGATTCTGGTTTCCTGACAATGCAGACACTAGCAATCTGCAGGTGATGGCTCAAGTATTTGGGTCCCTGCCACTCACTTGAGACCTGTTGAGTTCCTAGCTCCAAGCTTTGGTTTTGCCCAGCCCAGGCTATAGAGGGCATTTCGGGAGCGAACCATCAGATGGGGAGAGCTCTCTGTCTCTTTCTCTGTTTCTCTGTCTCTGTCTCTAAAATTTAAAAAGAAAGAAAGAAAGGAAAGAAAATATTAAGTGTTGGTGTAAGGACAAATTTTTAGGATGAAGAGGCTTGTATCTAGGTTCGGCTCTGATAAACAAGCAACTTGTCTGCCAATGACGTTCTCCTGCTTCTTGGAGCCTGGCCAGTTCCCAGGGGGGAGGATAAAGGAATGTTTCTGATAAACAGGTGAGCATGCTTTGTGTCTCGGCTCTCTGGCCAAGATCCAAGACGGGATGCACTGCTTGCCTAAAATCTTGGCAATGAGCCCCCTTTGTCCTTGGGGGCTTTAAGAGGGAGCTGGAGCAAGCCTCTGCTGCTACTATTCCATCCCGGGGGAACACGCAGTCATGCTGAACGTTGAACGTGCCCGTGATGATTATTGATGATGTTTGGTTCTCAGTATGGATCCTTTTCCGGTGCTGTGTGAAGATTGCCTAGTGGTAAATTCCGGGCTGAGTCCCCTACTCTTAGGGACACCCCTCATCCTTTCTCTCTCTCTCTCTCTCCTGCTTCTTAAAATTTGCTACTTAAATAAACTACTTGTTTCTTTATACTACAAGGCTTGCAGAGTATTTATTGTGGATTGAACTAAAGGTAACTAAGTCTGTGCACAGCAGACAACTAAAAAATAATTTGCTGTCATAGCTGGCAAGAACACAAAATACTAGAACCCCTGTGAATTACTGGAAGAGATCCAAACTGATGTGGCCACTGTGCAAAATAACACATCAGCTCCTCAAAAGGTTGTATATAGAACCACCACAGGATCTAATACTTCAGTCCCTGGATAGAATTAAAAAGCATTAAAAGCTGGGACTTGTGGTAGGTGTTGTGAAGCAGCAGGTTGAACCACTATCAGGGATGCCCACATCCCATATGGGAGTACCTGGGATCAGGCCTCTGCATCTGATCCACTTTCCTGCTTATGTGCCTGGGAGGCAGCAAATGATGGTCCAAATGCTTGGTTCCTACCACCCACAAGAGAGACACAGGTGGAATTCCTGGTTCCTGACTTTAGCCTAGCTCAATCTCAATTGTTGCAGGCATTTGGGGAGGGAACCAGTGAATGGAAGAATGGAAGATTTTACTATCCATCCAACCCTATCATTCTGTCTCTCAAATAAACAAAACTAAAAAAGAAAAAAACATGCAGGGACTTGAACAGGTGTGGTTACAAAATCCACAGCAACACTCTTCACAACATAAAGGCAGAATCAGGGGCCTGAGTTGGGGCACAATGGTTTAAGCCCCTGCCTATGACACCAGCATCCCATATGAGGGCTGGTTCAAGTCCCAGTTGCTCCACTTCCAATACAGCTCCCTGCTAATGTGCCTAGGAAAGCAGCAGAAGATGGTCCAACTTCCTTGGGTCCCTGCCATATGGGAGACCAGGATGACATTCAGGCTCCTGGCTTCGACCTGGCTCAGCCCCAATTGCCACAGCCTTTTGGGGAGTGAATCAATGGATAGAAGAGCTTTGCCTTTCCCTCTCTCTGTAACTCTGCCTTTCCAATAAATATATAAATCTTAAAAAAAAAAAATAAAAACAGGGGCTAGCATTGTGGTATAATGGTATATTATATATAATATACTATAATGCCTGCAATGCTTGCATCCCATATGGGCACCAGTTCAAGTCCCGGCTGCTCCATTTCCAATCCAGCCCCGTTATAATATGCCTGGGAAAGCAGCGGAAGATGGCCCAAGTACTTAGGCCCCTGTACCACATGGGAGACCCTGATGAAGCTCCTGGCTCTTGGCTTCAGCCTGGCCCAGTTCCAGCCATTGCAGCCATTTGGGGAGTGAACCAGTCAATGGAAATTCTCTCTCTCTCTCTTCCTCTCCCTCTTCCCCCCCTCATCCTGTAACTCTGCATTACAAATAAATAAAATAAATGTTAAAAAAAAGAAACCACCCAATGTCCAACAGCAGATGCAATGCACAACAGATAAAAATAAAATGTGATAGCTCTGTGCAGTTGTATTATCATTCAACCATAAAAAGCAATAACATACAGATACATGCTGTTAACATTTATGAATCTTGAATACACAATACTACATAAAAAGAAGCCAAACAGAAAATCATGTACTGCATGATTCACTTTAAATGAAATATCCAGAACAGGTAATTCCTAGAGACAGGGATGGTTTCTAGGAAGTGGATGAAGAAGGGATATAGAGAGTGAATAGGTAAGGATACGGGGTGATACATTTTTTAAAACAGAGAGAAGCTATACATAATTCTACAACACAACTAATGCATTAAATGTCATTAAATTAATATAATTTAATACTTAAATTAATATAATTTGAAATAGCTAATTGTATGTTGTATGAATTTCACCTAAATTAAATATTAAAATAACAAAAACAGGAGCAGGCATTTCGCACAGTAGTTACAATGCCACTTGGGATGTTCCCATCAGAGTACCTGGATTCAAGTCCCAGCCACATTTCAATTCTAGTTTCCTGCTAATGTGTACCCTGGGAGACAGCAGGAAATGGTTCCAGCACTTGGGTCTCTGCCACCCACATGGGAGACCTCAATGGAGTTCTGGGATCCTTCTGGCTTTGGCCTGGCCCAGTTCCAATTGTTGTTGGCATTTGGGGAATGAAATCAGCAGATGAAAAGAACTTTGTCTTTATTTATTCAAATAAATAAAAATAAATAATTTTTTTTTAAAAATAACAAAAAAAAATACAATGTATACCATATATTATATAATATCTCCAGCAAGATCCACGGCAACACTCTGAAATTAAATGCATCAGTTTCATGCAACGGACGTCATGACACTCGCAACAAGTGTAATTTTTTAAAAACATACATGTATTTGCATATATATTCACTCACATACTCATAAATACTCATGTGTACCGACATACACATATATGTACATGCAGGTAGCCTCATATAAGTTCAGTTCAGATTTTGCCACACAATAAAATCAGGCAAGATCATGACTTATGTGGGAAACTACATCCGCCTTTCTTCTCACCACTGTCGGTAGAGTTCTGTCTTCCAAAACAGTAAGCTGAAGTCCTCATGCCTGTGAATGTGATCTTTTTGGAAACAGGGTCTTTGTAGATGTATTTAAGATATGTTAGATAAGATCATTCTGGAGTAGGGTAGGCCTTTAATCCAATGACACTATCGTTAAAACAGGAGAAAGACACAAGGTGGGCACACACAGAGGAGCATGCCAAATACAGACAGAGGGAACACAGTCGAGTGACCACAGAGGCAGAAACGAAAGCCAAGGCACATCACCAAGGACTGCCAGCCTCACAGGAGAGAAGAAATGTCAGGACCCCAACGATGCCTTGACATTGGACTTCTTGCCTCCAGACAGTGAGAAAATCAATGTCTACTGTTTTAAGCCACCCAGGTTGTGGTACTTTGTTACAGTAGCCCTGAAACTAATAAAATAGCCAAGGGACCACTTGAAGTCATGGCTTCAGACTGTTATTCCCATTTTGATTCACAATCTCACCAGTAAAAGAATTCCCCCTTTAATACACCTTGGACTACACTGAGTCATTTAACATAAAAATCATATGTGTAACAGATTATACTTTGTTTTTATTCATATTTGCTGGATTAATTAAAAATGTTTTGGGGTGGGTTAAGCTGACACTCGGGATACCTCAACTCATATAAGGGTGCCTGGAATTGGGTCCAACCTCCATTTCCAATTCAGCTTCCCCCTAATGCACACCCTGGGAGGCAGCCAATGATGGCTCAGGAATACATGGGTCCCTGCCACCTATATAAGAAACCCAGATGGAGTTCCTGGCCCCTGGCATCAGCCAGGTCCAGCCCCTGCTATTGAGAGCATTTGGAAAGTGAACCAGTGGATAGAAAATCTCTTTCTCCATCTGTCTTTCAAATAAAGTTAAAATAAATAATGTTGTAATGTTTCAAATATCTTAGATATAGTCTTAAAGCTATAAATGAATCACCAGCTTTCTTCCCCAACTTACCGATATAAACTTACCTGAGTTTTTCCAAGGCACTTTCTCGTTCAATGCGAAGTTTAGCTAAAGATGTGTTCTCAGCTTTAAATTTTTCTATTTCTGTTTCCAGTTCAATCACTTTCTCTCTCAGAATCTGAGATCTAGCACTGTCACCTATAAAACAGGCCATAAATATGGAACTTCACAAAAGACTTCATAGCAGCAAAAAAAAACACTAGCTTGATTAACAGTAAAAACCAAGAATATGGTAATACCTATGCCATCAAAATGCATTAGAAAGGGGCTGGCACTGTGGTGCAGTGGGTTATAGCCCTGGTCTGTAGTGCTGGCATCCCATATGGGTGCTGGTTCAAATTTCAGCTGCTCCACTTCCGATCTAGCTCCCTGCTAATGTGCCTGGGAAAGCAGCAGAGAAGGGCCCAAGTGATTGGGCCCCTGCACCCCACATAGGAGACTCGGAAGAAGCTCCTGGCTCCTGGCTTCAGATCAGCTCAGCTCTGGCTGTTGCAGCCATTTGGAGAATGAACCAGCAATGGAAGACCTCACTCTGTCTCTACCTCTAACTCTTTCAAATAAATAAAACTTTTTTTTAAAAAATGCATTAGAAAAAGTTTCAAGAAAAAAAATTAGACTGGCCTATCTCCTAGAGGAAGCCAGTCTAAATTTTTTTTTTTTTTTTTTTTTGACAGGCAGAGTTAGACAGAGAGAGAGGTCTTTCTTTTTCCGTTGGTTCACCCCGCAAAGGCCAGTGTGCTGCGCCAATCTGAAGCCAGGAGCCAGGTGCTTTCTCCTGGTCTCCCGCATGGGTGCAGGGCCCAAGCACTTGGGCCATCCTCCACTGCCTTCCCAGGCCACAGCAGAGAGCTGGACTGGAAGAGGAGCAAATAGGACGGAATCTGGCGCCCCAACCGGGACTAGAACCCAGGGTGCCGGCGCCACAGGCGGAGGATTAGCCTAGTGAGCCGCGGCGCCGACCCGCCAGTCTAAATTTAACAAACATTCTACCTCAAAAGAAAGTCAACCTGAAAAGAAATCAGCATTATACAAACAAAGAAATCATTGAAATCACTTTTTAAAAGACCAATAGTTTAAGAACACGAATAACTAATTCACAAAGAGACCTAAAGGGCTAATTTAATACCAACATCAAAGCTTACCCTCCAGTACTAATTAAAGAAATACAAATTAAGATTTTTTTACCTTGAGTATGTTTGCTATTTTCAAAAGTAAATAAATAATAAAACAGTCAATACTTCTGTCCTCAATTGACATAAGCATTTTATCAATTGGTAGTACCCTTTTGGAAAATAAATCTGATCTGTATCACAAGGCTAAAAGAATGTAGCAAGTTATATCTCTCTTGTTGAAAAATACATAAGAAAAATCACTGGAAGGAACTATCCCAAAATCGTGTAGCAGTTGCCTTTAGAAAGTTCAGTTATAGGCCGGCGCCGTGGCTCAACAGGCTAATCCTCCGCCTTGCAGCGCCAGCACACCGGGTTCTAGTCCCGGTCGGGGCACCGATCCTTCCCGGTTGCCCCTCTTCCAGGCCAGCTCTCTGCTGTGGCCAGGGAGTGCGGTGGAGGATGGCCCAAGTGCTTGGGCCCTGCACTCCATGGGAGACCAGGATAAGCACCTGGCTCCTGCCATCGGACCAGCGCGGTGCGCCGGTCGCAGTGCGCCGGCCGCGGCAGCCATTGGAGGGTGAACCAACGGCAAAAGGAAGACCTTTCTCTCTGTCTCTCTCTCACTGTCCACTCTGCCTGTCAAAAAAAAAAAAAAAAAAAAAAGTTCAGTTATAAATACTTTTGCTTCTCTATTTAACTTCCAAACTTTTTACAAAAGTATTCCTTTAAAATCAGAATATTGTTTTAAATTCCTGAAGCTATAACTTATGCACTAAAGCATCTATGCTCTGCTGGGTATTCAGTCATAATGTAACGATTCAATGTACATTTGAGAAGTCCACCACATCAACCGGATACTACACAGTCCTTAAATGGAAGAGGAGGATGTGTATGTCTATTAGAACAATCTCCCAAATTCATTATAAGCAAGGTAGAGGACAGAATCAAAAAGTGTATGTTTCCATTTGTGTGAAAAAGATCACACACACACACACACTCTCTCTCTCTCTCTCTCTCATATGCATGGACTCTACAACACACAAATGAAACAGCAATGCTCATACTTCTAGGAAAAGGGACCAGGAACAGATCTGGGGAAGGATGGAAACTTAGATTTTGCAGCAGTCCCCACTGTTATCAACAGTTTCACTTTCCATTTTTCCATTACCTGTAGTCAACCAGAATCTGAACATGGAAATTTCCAAAAATAAACAATCCACAAATTTTAACATGCAGAGCACTCTGGGTAGCATGGTGAAATTTCAATGTCCCACCTGGGATACTATCATCCCATATATCTCAGCTATTTAGGCCACTTACCCACCATTAGTCGCTCAGTAGTCTCGGTAGACAAATCAACTGGCACAGTACTGCAGTACTTCTGTTCAGGTAACCCTCACATTACTTAATAATGACCCCAAAGTTCAAAAGTAGTGCTGCTGGCAATTTGGATATGCCAAAGAGAAGCCATTAAGTGATTTCTTTAAGAGCAAATAATATACATATAAGAAAAAACACAGAGGCCGGCTCTGTGATGTAGGTTAAGCATCTACCTGCAGTTTCGGCATCCAATACGGATGCTGGTTCAGGTTCCAGATGCTCCACTTCTGATTTAACTCTCTGCTGTGGCCTGGGAAAGCAGTAAAAGATAGCCCAAGACATGGGCCCCTGCACCCATGTGGGAGACCCAGAAGCAGCTCCTGGCTCCTGGCTTCAGATCAGCACAGTTCTAGCCACTGTGGCCATCTGAGGAGTGAACCAATGGATGGAAGACCTCTCTCTCTCTCTCTCCCTCTCTATAGCTCTGCCTTTCAAGTAAATGAAAAATATTTCAAAAAAAAAAAAAAAAGGCAGAAAAAGATGGCCCGTACACCCAAATGGGAGACTTGGATAAAGATCCTGGCTCCTGGCTTTGGCCTGGCCCAGCCCTGGCCATTGTGGCCATTTGAGGAGTAGAACCAGCAGAGGGAAGATCGATTCTTTCTCTCCCCCTCTCTCCCTCTCTCTTTCCCCTTCTCTTCCTGTATTTCTGCCTTTCAAATAAATAAATAAACTTTTAAAAAAGAAAAAACACAGCATATATAGACATCCAGTACTCTCCAGGGTATCAGGTATCCACATGGAGTCCTAGGACACATTTCCCACAGAAACGGGGATGACTGTATTGTTTTAGTCCTTCTTGGACATGTTTGGCAAGCTCACATAAGAGGTACACAAAAATAATTTTTTTAGCAGTCACAAAAATCTGTGCACAAAAAGATTCACCACCACCCCCTCCTAGTAACATAAACCATTACTTGGAGTGCTCCCTGGCTGTAAAAGAAACTTAAATATTATCTCACTTTATAATAAAGTAATTTATCTTAAAGCCTTAGGAAGGTTAAAACACAAGTTTACGTTTGAAGAACCTGAAGGCATAATTCATCTGAATCTCTTATACCAGGGACTATTACTTTACTTAGACCAACAAAACAAATCAAAGTTTTACAAATCAATCATTAATTTAACTCTTGCTGAGCAATAATGAAGGTTAGGATTTTAAGCATCCTGAGAGCATGGCAGTAAAACAAATGTTAAATTTTTAACATTCCAACACATATTTTATCATGCTGACTCACCAGGTGGTTGGTCTTGACTCATGTTTAACTTGGGTTCATTCTCCAAATGTGAATCTGATTTTGATTTTGGTTTTGGCTTTGGTTTCAAAGAAGGGAAGAATTTCATCATGAGATCCGACACAGGGGGAGGGCTTCTGCTCCTGCCTGCCTGGCGTGAGTCTTCTCCCTTCTTGACTGGTGCAATCTTCCTCTTTATTGTTTTGTCCAGGACACAGATTTCACTCTTATTAAGGGCATGTGTCTTGGGTATCCCATAAATGGCTTCATCCTCAAGGACAGCATCATGTTTACATGAACTCTCTTCAAGGTCAGTCCAAGTTCTTTCATCATCAAAGTCGATTTTACTCATACTTAGAGATGAAGGTCTTTGTGAGGGCTCAGGTTCCTTGTTCTTCACGTTTTCTGTTATGATATACTCATCACTGCTATAATCTTTATCAGACAAATCCAGATCCACATCTCTTTTATCTTCTTGAGTTTGAGCATCCCTAAAAGGCCCCTTGCCATCACAGACGTGTGGGCTATCCTCCATGCTGCCGAAACTCCTTTCTCCCTCCTCAGTCAATGGTTTTATGGTGACATCAAGCTGCTCCTCAGAGTCAGTGCCGCTGTCACTGTTGGTAACACCTTCATCATCACTTGCATCCCATGCAGCTTGGCTTTCAGAATTGCTCAAAGAGTTCCTTTGACAGGCTTTCCTTCTGATTTTACAAGCCTGTTCTCTCAGTCCATTAAGTGGGGACACTGTGCCCAGTGGCTTGGGTGCCACCTCACACTCACTTTTGCTTTCACGGGCAGTGTGGCTGGGACCCTCACTGTGGTTACTCTGACTAACAGGATCCACCAGATGTGCCTTCTCTGGCTGCACAGCTTTCACAGGGGTGGAAGACATCCGGCGACCTTTGCAGATCTGCTGATCCCTTTCTAAGATCTTCAGCACAAATGAGGAATTACTAGAAAATGATATTTCATCAGCAGCTTGCTCTAAAAACAAAAACTCATCTAATTCCAAATTTTCCTTTTCCTTTTCTCTTTCCCAATTCTCTAATTTTTTCTGAAGAGAAATGTCAAGAGAAGATTCCATCTCTTTCACAGTATCACTCATTGGGTCCTTAGAAGCCACGCAGCTGAGCTGCCCTGGTAAAAGTGGCAGTCTGTCTTTCCTTTGTGTTTTATTCCACACTCTGCAACCAGTATCACAAGGTTTTGTACCCTCAGGTACATTTTCCTTGCTAGTAAATTCAACCTTTTTTTCTACTTTGATCTGGTCTCTCAATTGTCCATCACATTTCTTTCCCGGCTGAATTTTCAATCCTGACGGAGAGAGACTTTTTCTATTATTACTTTTAGGCACTTGTAGCTTCTGACCAAGTGTAACAGAAACACTCTTGGTCCGAACTTTATTGTCCTTTTTAACAGTAGGGCTCTCTGCACACAGTTCTTTATTTATAAGAGCAGTTTTCCGCTGGAATTGCTGTCTGTCTACTTTAAACACAGAGTGGTCTTCTGAAGTGTTCTGGTTAGTCACTAGTTTGCTTTCTTTCCCTTTTTGAAACCTAGATTTAACATTTGTAAATCTAGCTAAACCTTCTCCTCGTTTTAAGAATGGTTGCTTTGGTTTTGCTTTGATTTGCAATGGTCCTTCTGCTTCCTAAATTAAAGGACAATTAATTCTAGTAAGTAATCTCAAAGTCATTTTTAAAGCAAATTATAAACAAATCTCTAAAGTCTTAGAATAATTTATTCAAAATAATAGACGCTAACCCTTAGCTGTTTTTGTTTTCGTTCTTGTTCTTCCAGCCGAATTTGTTCCTCTAAGTAGTCTTCAAATGTCTGTTTCCTTTCTCTAATAGCAGCTTTAATAGGCCTAATCAGAAAAAAAAAAAGTTATATAGCACACAAATCACAATGTGTGACTATTTTACTTAATGTGCCTGATAGACATCCTTGACTACACTGAGAATTAATCAAAGTCAAGGACCCTCTTTGAGAATCCAATAAAAGCAACAAGCAACAATCCTACCACCCCTAAAAACATAGAGATATTTACTATTCTGCATGTGATTTGGGGGGTCATCAAGATCCCTTCTGAAACCTATCCAGTGACTGCTGATTGAATTTTGGAGTGACATATTCATTATATAACTTTAAAATTTATTTCAAAAAAAGTTCATTGAATTTGTCCTTTCAAATTAAGAAAGGTCCTTAGTGTAAATAGCCACCAAAGTCACTCTACCCATGGCATAAAGTACATTAAAATATTTCAAATCATCTTTACAACATTTTTATATAATTATACAATTATAACATATAAGTGACACCAAATGTGAGACTTCAATACTTAATTTTTCTCCTTTCAAAAACAGGATTTAACTATGTGAGATTACGTTTACCCAGATGTGTCTCTTTTTTTTTTCTTTCTTTTTTTTTTGGACAGGCAGAGTGGATAGTGAGAGAAAGAGACAGAGAGAAAGGTCTTCCTTTTTGCCGTTGGTTCACCCTCCAATGGCCGCTGCGGCCGGCGCATCTCACTGATCCAAAGCCAGGAGCCAGGTGCCTCTCCTGGTCTCCCATGCAGGTGCAGGGCCCAAAGACTTGGGCCATCCTCCACTGCCTTCCCGGGCCATAGCAGAGAGCTGGCCTGGAAGAGCGGCAACCGGGACAGAATCCGGCGCCCCAACCGGGACTAGAACCTGGTGTGCCGGTGCCGCAAGGCGGAGGATTAGCCTGTTAAGCCACGGTGCCGGCCAGATATGTCTCTTAAGTGAAAATAATTTTGTTCCGTTCTTCTAGTGCTATATCAAAGCTCCTGTAACCGGTTTACTCTCCCCAACCTTTCTGTCGCCACCAGCATGACAGGTTTTATCTTCAACTTTATACTCAAAAGCATATTCAATTGAAATCAAGTGTAGATATTTCACAGAAAGAGCTCAATAATAACATTAACAATGACAAACTGCTACATTTCTTATTTCTTTCAACATTAGCAATACCTTTCTTCAATATTAATGACTTCTGAGGAATCACCAATTTTTTTTAAATTCACATCACTCCTTTCCAGAATCTGTTCTGTCATTGATAAACTTTCTCCTAGAATAAAAATTAGAAAGTAATTCAGTCCAAAAAAAAACAGATTAAAGTCCTAAGACAAAGGAATCTTACAAGTTATTATGCTAAAAAAATTGTGATTAAAAATAATACGTCAACAATTTTACAATACTCAAGAATTTCTTTAATATAAGGAAAAACTACAAAACCCTAATTATGGCACTTGATATGCTTCAAAAAGATAACATCATGGGGGAAAAAAATGTGGAGGCATTTCTTGAGCAAAATGGTCTAAAGAGTTTTAACAACCAAAAGTAATGCATTAACTTGACAGATCCATCTTTTAAAAAAAAAAACCTTTTTTTAATTTTTTTAAGGTTTTTATTTAATGAATACAAATTTCATATGTACACTTTTAGGAATATAGTGTTTCTTTCCCCCATTCCTGCCCTCCCACCCCCATTCCTATCCCACCTCCTACTACTTCCTCTCCCATTCCATTTTTCATTAAGATTCATTTTTTTTAAAGATTTATTTATTTATTTGAAAGAGTTACACAGAGAGGAGAGGCAGAGAGAGAGAAGTCTTCCGTCCAATGGTTCACTCCCCAGATGGCTGCAACAGCTGGAGTTGCACTGATCCAAAGCCAGGAGCCAGGAGCTTCTTCTGGGTCTCCCACATGGGTGCAGGGGCCCAAGGACTTGGGGCATCTTCCACTGTTTCCCCAGGCCTTAGCAGAGAGCTGGATCGGAAGAGGAGCAACCGGGACTAGAACCAGCGCCCATATGGGATGCTGGCGCTTCAGGCCAGGGCGTTAACCCACTGTGCCACAGCGCCGGCCCCAAGATTCATTTTTAATTCACAAAAAAACTTTTTTAAAAGACATTTTTAGGATAACAGGAAGAATTCCAAAATGTTCTTGGAGATTACAAAATTACTGTTCATGTCCATAGATATAATATTGTATTGTGGTTTTATATAGCAATGTCCTGATTTTTACTTGATAAATGCTGAAACACTTATAATAAAGCTTGCATATTACCTTCAGTGAAACAGTTCAGCAAATTACATGCAGATATAGTTAGAAACACATATATAAGCATAGATACATAAGGGAGTACTTCAAAAAGTTCATGGAAAATTGAATTAAAATGTTTAGCTTAGTGCAACAAAACTTTGAAAATCATGCACAGTTTTTCATAATACAGTTTCCATGAACTTTCTGAAGACCCCTTGCATATAAATATATTAAAAAAGCAAATACATCAAAATATTTACTGCTGAACCTAGGTGATTATCATTTGTAATCACTGTAGTGATCTTTCAACTTTTCTGGATATCTGAAATTTTCTAAAATAAAAGACTGGGGTGGGGCCAGCGCTGTGACATAGCAGGTTAAAGCCCCAGCCTGCAGTGCCAGCATCCCCTATGGGCATCAGTTTGAGTCCCGGCTGCTCTACTTCCAATCCAGCTCTCTGCTATGGCCTGGGAAAGCAGTGGAAGATGGCCTGAGTCATTGGGCTCCTGCACCCGCATGGGAGACTCGGAAGAAGCTCCTGGCTCCTGGCTTCGGATCAGCGCAGCTCTGGCCGTTGCAGCCAATTGGGGGGGTGCAGATGGAAGACCTCTCTTTCTCTCTTTCTTTCTTTCTTTCTCTCTCTCTCTCTCTCTCTCTCTCTCTGCCTCTCTCTCTCTATGTAACTCTTTCAAATAAATAAATAAATCTTTAAAAAAAAAAAAAAAAGACTGGGGGTGGGAGGGGCAGCTTTGGTGCAACAGTTAAGACTCTGCTTGAGATGCTCACGTCCCACATCAGAGTGTCTGGGTCTGAGTCCTTGTTCTGCTCCTCATTCCAGCTTCCTGGAATGCTCACCCTGGAAGGCTGTAGGTAATGGCTCAAGTGATTGTGTCCCTGCCACTCACATGACTCCTAACTTTGGCCTGGCCCACCACTGGCACTTCCAGGCCTTTGGAGAGTTAAACAGTGGATGAGAGATCTCTGTCTCCTTACTTCTCTTTCTTGTCCCCCTCCCTACACCTTTCAAATGAATAAAATAGGTGAACACTTAAAAATTAGGGAAATATACTGTATAATAAAGAAGAAAAAGAGGGATTCCAAGATGGCTCAATAGGGAAAGAATGTACTGCTCTAGGCTAGTGTAAAATAGTAGCAAAAAAGTGGAGGAAGTGCTCTCCCACGTGAGGGTTGGAGAGAAATCTTCAGTGGAAATTCTGCAGAAGGAAGAGGGATGCCGTGAATCAGCATGGAAGGTACAGACAATAGCAACAAGCGCAGACACAACACACAATCCCCACAGCCAACAGCCAGAGGAAGCGGCAGCTTTGGAGAGCGAGGTGAGAGCACACTGCAGCAGCCCACACCACTGCTGATATTGCCAGAGGGAGATCCTGGCAGAGCACACTGTCTTTGAGGCTGGCCTGGAGCCCTAATGGGGGACAGGGTACCAGCACAACCTAGCAGAAAAAGAGCATGTTCCTTTCTACCCATCCCCCAACAAGGGCACCTGGTACCTGGCGAGCGAAGGCGCAATTCTGACACCAGTACTAGCTGTGGTGGTGCTTATGTGCAGGTCCAGAAAGAGGCGGAGAGAAGGCACCACTATGACATCAATAGTGGCTGCAGAGGCTCTTCTGCACGCTCCCAGCAATGGGGATATGGGGAGAAGGGGCCATTTTAACACCAGTAGCATCTACAGCAGCTCTTGTGCACACATTTGATATGGGGATTTTACCAAAGGAAAATATCCAGGTAGCCCACGGATTTTGAGTCTGGCTGGGAGGGTCAACAGAGGGCTGGGCATCCGCCTAGGACTGTGAGGTGCCCCCAGACTCTCAACATACCATAGGCTCTGGGGCTCAAATGGCCAAGGTGAAACACCCACAGGAAGCTGGCTCTGGGAATGCTTCTGTTTGCTCCATGGATGGGCAGGCTAGTGGGGTGAAGCAGAACCTTTGCATTCTGGGATTGGGGGAGACTGTGCTGAGACTGTGGGAACTCTGACTGCACGATAGGGCGCAAGGTGTACCTGGGTCTCTGGGCAATGACTGTGTGGGGTGCCGGAGGCTCAGAGCTCCCCGATTGCCTGGGGTGGGTCACTTCAGTGGGATCTGTGCTCACACTGAGGACTGCACAGATCCTTTATGTTATTCATGCAGCAGCGTGGGTGAGTGCTGCATCCACCATGGGCCAACCCTGGGCACTGATCACCTTGGAGGAGAGGTGTAGGTGTGATTACACCAACAGAGCTGAGCAGACACTGCCCCCTGCTGACAACAGAGGAGATCTACTACACCCAACTTGGGTGTCACCCTGGATACTCACCTCACCCTGCAGCACTGACCATGAATAGAGATTTAGAAGATAATCAAACTGAAATATTAGAAATAAAGAATTCAACATCTCAAATAAAAATACAGTGGAAAGCCTTAACAGACTTGGTGAGGCAGAAGAAAAAATATCCAACCTAAAAGGCAAATTTTGGAAATGTCTCAGATCAAAAAAAAAAAAAAAAAGTTAAAGAAAAATTAAAACCAGTGTTGAAGATTTATGGAATACTATCAAACAGCCCAACATACAGTCTTCAGAGTTCCTGAAAGTGTGTAAACAGAGAGTGGATTAGAAGGCCGATTCAGTGAAACTATTACAGAAAACTTCCCTACTTTGGAGAAAGAAAGGAACATCTAAGTACATAAGGCACTTAGAATGCCTAATAGACATGACCAGAAAAGATCTTCACCATAACACATTGTAGTCAAACTTTAAACAGGAAAACATAAAGAAAAGATTCTAAAATGTGCACAAGAGAAATGCCAATGAGACTCAAAGCTGATTTCTCATCAGAAACCCTACAGGCTAGGAGAGAATGGAGAGACATAGTCCAAATCTCGAAAGAAAAAACTGTCAACCCAGAATATTGTACATTGCAAAGCTCTCATTGATGAATGAAGGTGAAATAAAGAATTTCTATAACAAACAGAAATTGAAAGAATTTGTCACCACTCATCCAGCCTTACAAAGGATGCTTAAAAATGTGCTACACCTCTGACCTCAGAATCAGCCCTTAAGGCTTCCTGGTCTGGCTGAAAGGCCCATGAGAGCATTTCAGGCATAAAAAGCCAACACTCTTTGGCAAAAAATATTCTACATGGGGCCGGCATTGTGGCGTAGTGAGTGGGTAAAGCCACCACCTGCAGTGCCAACATCCCATATGGGCACCAGTTCGTGTCCCGACTACTCTACTTCTGACCCAGCTCTCTGCTATGGCCTGGGAAAGCAGTAACAGATGGCCCAAGTCCTTGGGCCCCTGCACCCACATGGGAGACCCGGAAGAAGCTCCTGGCTCCTGGCTTCAGATCTGCATAGTCTGGCTGCTGCAGCCAATTGGCGAGTGAACCAGTGGATGGAAGACCTCTCTCTCCCTCTCTCTCTCTCTCTTTGTGTGTGTGTGTGTGTGTGTAACTTTTTCAAGTAAATAAATCAATCTTTTAAAAAAAAAATGTTCTACATGAAGGATCTCTGTGAGAGAGATCCTAGTGGAAATAAGTGGCCATCAAAGAAGGATGTACTTTTCTCTAAAGGGAGAAGAGAATTTCCACTTTGCTTATGGCCTTGTCCAAATACTGACAGAGTTTGTGGCATCATACATAAGAGTGTTAACTGTTAAGTTAACAACAAGAATCACTGTGCACTAACTCCCCATGCAGGATCTCTGTCCTCAATGAGTTATATTGAGAGTTAACTGTAAAACCAGTTCTCAGTTTTTGTGTGTGTGTATGTGTGTGTGTACAAATTATTTAAATCTTTACTTGGTATAGAGTTGGTCTTCTGTGCACAAAGTTAATTGAAAATGAATCTTGATGGAGAATGGGACTGGCAAGGGGAAAGAGAGGAGGAGAAGGAGGGGTGGGAGTGTGGGTGGGAGGGCTGATATGGTGGGAAGAATAACTATATTCCTAAAGTTGCACTTACGAAATTTGTTTTCCTTAAAAAATAAATTAAAAAAAAAAAAACTCACCAGAATAGAGACAAGAGGATTTTAAGCCTAAGACTAAAAATGAACAGGTAAAATCAACATCAGAGTACAGACAGAATTTCCAGGACCAACTGACAATTGTGTCTTGCAACTACTCCAGTTGTTTCCAACACTACTACTTAGCTTTTTTCTTTCTGTTGCTTAAAAACTTTTTACAACAGTTTAAACATGGGAAATTGTAGCAATTTATGTAGCTTTAATAAAAAGAGAGAGTCTTGAAAAAAACATGTGCCACACAAAGAAACACAGAAATATGGTCATCATTATGAAAGACTATGAAGGCAGGAAATCTCCCAGTAAAAGCACAAAGGAAATACAAAGCAAACAATAGGCATATCTATGGAAAAATGGTAGGGCCAATTTGTTAGTTATCAAAAGTCACCTTGAATGTGAACGGCCTCAATTCACCAGTTAAAAGATACAGACTGGCTGAATGAATTAAAAAACAAGACCCATTCAATTTGCTGCCTACAAGAAACACATCTCATCAACAAAGACACACAGACTGAAAGTGAAAGGATGAAAAAAGATATTCCATGCTAATGGAAAGCACAAACAAGCAGTATAGCCATCCTAATATCAGACAAAACTATTAAGAGGGAAAAAAAGAGCATTACGTAATCATTAACGGATCAATTCAACAGGAAGATGTGACTTAATAAATGTATATATACCCATATGCCAGAGCACTTGGCTATTTAAAACAAATGTTAATGGATATAAAGAGAGACACAGACTCCAATACAATAGTAATGGGAGACTTTAACACTCTACTTTCATCAATGGACAGATCAACCAGACAGAAAATCAACAAAGAAACAACAGAGCTAATCTACACTATGGGCCAAGTGGACATAACTGATATCCACAGAATATTTCACAGTTGCAGAATGTACATTCTTTTCAAAATTTCAATTTTCTCTAGGCTAGACCATATGCTAGGCCATAAGGTAAGTCTCAGCAAATTCAAAACAACTGGAACCATAACAAGCATCTTTTTTGACAATAGAATGAAGCTGGAAATTAACAACACAAGAATCTCTAGAAAATATGAAAATACATGAAGACTGAACAACACACTCCTGAATCATCACGGAAGAAATCAGGAGGGAATTGAAAAAAATTCCTGGAAACAAATGAAGATGACAATGCAACATATCAAACTTTTTTTTTCTTTTTTTTCTTTTTTTTTTTTTTTTTTTTTTTGACAGGCAGAGTGGACAGTGAGAGAGAGAGAGACAGAGAGAAAGGTCTTCCTTTGCCATCGGTTTACCCTCCAATGGCCGCTGCGGTTGGCGCGCTGCAGCCAGCGCACCGTGCTGATCCATATCAAAACTTAAGGGCTATATAGCAAAAGCAGTGTTACAAAGGAAGCGTATAGCAATTTGTGTCTGCATCAAGAAACAGGAAATGCATCGAATAAATGAGCTATCCATGCATCTCAAGGACCCAGAAAAACAACAAATCAAACCCCAAATTAGTAAAAGGAAAGAAATAATTAAAATTAGAGAATAAATAAAATTTTAAAATAAAAAAGATCAGTGAAATGAAGAGCTGGTTTTTTGAAAAAATAAACCAAATTGATACACCATTGGCTCAACTAACCAAAACACAGAGGGAGAAGACCCAAATCAATAAAATCAGAGATGAAAAAGGAAATGTAACAACAGATACCACAGAAATAAAAAGAATCATCAGGAATTACTACAAACAGCTATATGCCAACAAATCAGAAAATCTAAAAGAAATAAATAGATTCCTGGACACATACAATCTACTAAAACTGAGTCCAGAAGACACAGAAAATCTAAACAGACCAATAACCACAATGGAGATGGAATCAGTAATAAAGACCCTCCCAGCAAAGAAAAGCACGGGACTGGATGGCAGAGACTCAATGACTTGCTTTCTCAGATGCATCAGCAAGAAGCTAGATCAGAAGCAGAGGAGCAAGGATCTAAATCAGCAATCTGATTTGTGGTACCGGCATCCCAAGCAGGGGTTTAACCCACAATGCCACCCCAGTGCTTTCCTTTTTGAAGACCTCACGTTTCTATGCAAAGTTTAGAGTCAGCATGAGCACTGTGATTGTTCTTACAAAGTCAAATCCTAGCCCTGCCTTCATTCCAATTCAAACTTGGTGGCTGTGAAGCATGTGGAACCTCACAATTAAAGCCAAAGAAGATGAGAAAAGACACACAAAGGCTTTCTCTTGTCTTAGGACAACTTGGTAATCCTGTTAGTCAAGTACAGAAGACAGAAATGTAACTCACCTGTAGCATGGTTATGGTTTTCTTCCTTCGAATCAATTTTCGCAAGTGCTTCTTGACACTGGGCCTCATAGAACAAACTGGGAGAAGCACTGTTTGAGTGCTTGATAGGTACATCTTGAAAGGTACCTCTACACAAGTTGTTCTGCTCATCAGGTAAAATATCAGAAGTGTGAGCTTTCTCTTGGGATTGGTTCGAGAAGATGTAAGATGGTAAGAAGGGCATGGCTTTCTCTCCAGCAGCTGAATTTCCTGGTGACCTGTACTTCTGGCTCTGATCATCAGGCAGTAAAGCCAAAGCTTACAATTAAGAACACCAACAAAGTTAATGCCTTCATACAACATTTTGTGTTCTGCCTAGTAGGGACCCTCCACCCCCACCCCACACAATATTCTTCAAAATATTTTTTCTCATTAGGAAAAGGTATTTAACAAAATCATGAAATTTTAAAATTCCAGAGTGAACATCACCAAACTTTAAGTAAGAGTATATTTACAGAACACTTCCTGTGCAAACAGCATGTGTATGGCAGAGCTGCAGCTCTGCTGACTCCAGGAGCACACACCACAGCAGCTGTCAACTTGCAGCCTGTAGCAGAAAAGTCCCACACGGCACCAATGCAGACTTATGCCAGCGATCTGAACACTACCTACCTGTAAAAGTACACTCCCCTTTAGACTGCCCGTAAAGTTCTGGAACTCACACAGAACTGTGGGGGGCAGCGCTGCAGGGGCTGGCACTGTGGCATACCGAGTAAAGCTCCACAGTGCCGGCATCCCATATGGGCGATGGTTCAAGTCCCAGCTGCTTCACTTCTGATCCAGCTCTCTGCAAAGGCCTGGGAAAGCAGCAGAAGATGGCCCAAGCATTTGGGCCTCTACACCTGCTTGGGAGATCCAGAAGAAGCTCCTGGCTTCAGATCGGCGCAGCTCAGGATGCTGCAGCCAATTGGGGAGTGAACCAGCAGATGGAAGACCTTTCCTCTCTCTTTCTCTCTCTGCCTCTCCTTCTCTCTGTATGTTAACTCTGACTTTCAAATAAATAAATAAATCTTAAAAAAAAAATAAGAAGACCCAGCTTCTCCACTTCCAATCCAGCTCCCTTTAATGCCCTGGGAAAGCAGCCAAGATGGCCCAAGTGCTTGGGCCTCTGCACCCACATGGGAGACCCAGAAGAAGCTCTCAAAGTCAAAATTACCTTTTTTTTTTTTTTTAAGATTTATTTTATTTATTTGAAAGACAGAGTTACAGAGATAGGGAGAGGGAGAGAGAGAGGTCTTCCATCCATTGGTTCACTCTCCAGATGGCCACAATAGCCGGAACCGCACCAATCCGAAGCCAGGAGCCAGGAGCTTCCTTCGATCTCCCACATGGGTGAAGGGGCCCAAGGACTTTGGTCATCTTCTACTGCTTTCCCAGGCCATAGTAGAGAGCCGGATTGGAAGAGAGGCAGCCGGGACTAGAACTGATGCCCATATGGGATGCTGGCACTTCAGGCCAGGGCGTTAACCCACTGCGCCACATCACTGGCCCCTAAAATCACCTTTATAAAAGAGGCACTAAGGGTGCAAAAACAAAATGGAAAACTCTTTGAGAATCTTAGTATTCAACAAGTTGCAGATTTTTAGAGCATTTCGGATTCTGGATTTTCAGATTTAGCAATGCTCTACCTATCCATATGTCCTCTATATTCTCCAAGATAAGCATCTAAGTTTCCTAAAACATTCCTCACTTGCTACAATTTCTCTTCACTACTCCCCACCCCTCCCACTTAGCCACACTTGACACATTCATTGACTAATGTCTTTTCTATATCCTCAATGCCCACTGCAATCTCTGAATAGGCACTTTTCTGAACCAGTCAAGTGTGTCTCTTAAGAAATAATACTGGGACAGGCATTTAATATAGCAGTTAAGACACCACTTCAGACACCTGCAGATCACATGGGAGTGCTTGGGTTTCCATCCCGGTTATGCTCTCAATTCCAACTTCCTGCTAATGTGCACGCTGTGAGGCAGCAGGTGATAGCTCAAGCAGCTGAGTCCCTGCCACACACATAGGAAACCTAGATTGAGTCCCTAGCTCCTGTCTTCAGCCTGGCCCAGCTTTGGCTGTTGTAGCCTTTTGGGGAGTACACCAGTAGATTGATGATATATTCTCTTTCAATATAAAATTTATCATTGCAAGTCATGATTTTTTTTTTTTTTTAAAGGATACCCAGGGCTTTATTTTGTAATGCGGAGGCCACACTGTGGCCCCAACCCCACTTCCCACCCTGCACTTCTTAAATGTTTATCACTCTAGGAGACCCAGCAATCCTCTTCATGATCTTTTGAAGATCATTGAACTGGGCAAGTCATGATTTTAAATACTTTTGTGACTACTATGCATAGCCTACAGACTTTTCAAGGGTCAGGCATTTGGCCTAGTGGTTAAGATGCTTGTATCCCACATCAGAGTGCCTGGGTTATAGTCTCAGTTCCAGCTCACTACTGATGCAGATTCTGGAAGGCAATGGTGACGGTTCAAATAATCTGATTACTGCCATCCACAACGGAGGCCCAGACTGAGTTCCCAGGTTGGCCCACCTGTGGCTGTTGTAAGTATTTAGGGAATGGACTAGCAGATAGCAGCTCTGTCTATCCCTCTCTCTGCCTCTGAATCAATAAATTAAATATATATACATATATTTATTTAAAGATTTAAACTACTGCTGATCACATTTCAACAGTCTTCCCCTCATAAATGCAAGATGCTTTCTGTTCACTGACATAGCAACAACAGAATACTGTCATTTACTTTAGACATTTCTGGAATAGTTCAGCTGAGAAGAATGGCTGGTTGGTTTATTTTTAGATTTATTTATTTATTTACTTACTTATTTATTTATGTTTATGGCCCAAATAGTTTTCATTCATCAGGTAGGGGTTGGTCTAGGCCAAATTTGGCTTTTCTGCTACTGGCCTTTTTAATGATTATTTTTATTTTTCATGTGAAAGCTATTAAGCAGGGCACATGCATCACAGAATGCCAGCACTCCCTCTTGTCCCAACTCTATTACAGCACCACTTCATGTGTATCTGCCTAGCCCCTAAATACATCTGAGCTTGCAACATAGGCTGGAGGAATGGTGGAGATAACCTGTGAAACAAAGGAAGATAAAGAAGTACATGCCACTGTCTCTCATGATACTACTGAAGGCTCTATATAAACAAAACACACCAGGAAGCGTGTGGGGCCCAGACACCATCGTAAGCAGCTTCTCCTGTTCTTCCACGAGTCTCTGCAGCTGCTCCAGCTGCTGCCTCTTCAGTTGCTCCTGTTTCTTCTGTTGTACTTCTTTCAGCTGTTCAAGCATACAATTAACTTTATTAAACGAACTCCACATTTCTTCATAGACCCTTATTGCCTGCATTTATCTTAATCTCTCCCATCTTCCTTCTTGTATCTTCCCTGATACAGAATCTCAGAAAGGGGGCCAGCACTGTGGCAAAAAAGGTTAAGCCTCGGCCTGCAGCACAGGCATCCCACATGGGCATCCGTTTGAGTCCCTGATGCTCTACTTCCAATCCAGCCCCCTGCTAATGCACCTGGGACAGCAGTGGAAGATGGGCCCAAGTGTTTGGGCCTCTGCAACCACATGGGAAACCTGCATGAAGCTCCTGACTTCAGCCTGGCCGAGCCCCAACCATTGCAGCTGTTTGGGAAGCGTACCAGCAGATGGAAGACCTCTCTCTCTGTCCCTTTCCCCCACTACTCCCCGCCACCGTAACTCTTTCAAATAAATAAATCTTTAAGGGGGGGGGGGGGGGGCTGTGGCACAGTGGGTTAAAGCCCCAGCCTGCAGCACCAGCATCCCTAAGGGCACAGGTTTCACAGGTTCCAACTGCTCCATTTCCATTCCAGCTCCCTGCTAATACACCTGGGAAAACATTGGTAGATGGCCCAAGCATCCATGTGGGAGACCCAGAAAAAGTTCCTGGTTCCTGGCTTCAGACTGGCTCAGCTCCAGCCACTGAAGCCATTTGAGGAGTGAACCAGCAGATGGAAGACCTCTCTCTCTCTCTCTCTCTCTCTCACTGTCTATCTCTACCTCTCTCTGTAACTCTTTCATATAAATAAAATAAATATTTTTAAAAAAAGTTTCAGAGAGAGACCGACCCTTTAGTAACTAAATCAACCACCAAAACTCTAAAATCCAGTTTCTTATGAGGGAAATTATATCACTAAGAAATATAAGAAGCCACTTGAATCCTTTGGTTCTTAAAATACAATACGTATCAAGGTATCATCAACTTCTTTCCTTTAATATTTGATCAACTATTTCTTAGTCTTTACCAAATGAGGAAACAACTTAACACTGTTATTTTAAGTGTGAGATATTCTCCTATCTTACCAAAAAAATTTTTTTAATGTTTTACTTTAGACAAAAGGCTTAGTCAGTTATTTGGAGAATTTCAGAGTAAAGGGAAAAAAATAAGGACATGGAACAAATGACTTCCACATCAAAAGAAATCTGCAATAACACAAATACATATAAAGCCAAATCCTATTGTACCTGTTCCAGTTTTTTAAAAAGTGGGTCTTTATAAGCCACTTCTTTGAATTCACTCACAAGGGCTGGAATAAAGTCATTTTTGTTATCTTCCTGGTGTCTAGAAACATCCTGACATGCCACACTTTGTGATCCATTTTTAATTAAAGGGAAGACGGTGCGTGTTTCAGGTGTATCTGACTGTGGTCTGTAAGTGCTATTGGATTCCAACTTCTGCCCTTCATGAAGTGAATCTTCTTCACTAAGAAAGGTGAAGCTATTTGAAAAATGTGTGGCTTTAATAGGAAAACCAGCAGAAATGTTTGCACTTGCTCGCTTCTCTTCATCAGCTTCCAAAATAGGAAATCCACGATTTAATATGACCCCAGCCCGAGAAGGATTGGTCATCCATTGGGTTAAGAAGTTCTGCCCACTGTTTAACTCTGAGGTTGGCGTCAGGAACATTTCAGTGCAATGACACTATTATATTTGAATTGTGTAAAAGCTAGAAGAGTTGATTTCCAACACCTGTATGAATAGACAGAAAAACTATTAATCAAAACTACTACATGTTCTACCCAAAACTAACGCAAACCTCAATCTCACATGAAAATGCAGTCAACATTTCATATATAAAAGCCTTTAACCAGCAAAGAAATTGAACACTGAGCTACCTGGGTTTGGTTCGGTCTTCAAAATGTCCAAATACAGTTGGACCAAAAACTTAAAATTCCTTCCTTCCTAATTATTCAATTGTATAATGGTATTATGAAAGTGCTAGATCAGCTGACTTAGAACTATGGGAACTAAAACACCTTGAAAGTCTCCGAATTTTTAAAAAGCCATTACTGGGGCCAGCACTGTGGTATAGCAGGTTAAGTCACCACTTGCAATGCTGACTTCCTTTTCAAGAGTGCCAGTTTGAGTCCTGGCTACTCCACTTCCAATCCAGGTCCCTGCTAATGCACCTGGAAACACAATAGATGATGGCCCAAGTACTTGAGCCCCTGCCATCTATGTGGGAGACCCAGATGGAGTTCCTAGCTACTGCTTCACCAGGCTGCTGCAGGTATTTGGGGAGTGAACTAGTGGATAGAAGATCTCTCTCTCTCTCCCTGTCATTCAAATAAACAAAACTTAAAAAAAAAAAAAAAGCCATTGTCAATGTCAAATATGAACCACATTAAACACTCATTTTCTCCCTAATTCCAGAACAAAAGTTATCACCTCTTTCCATGGCTCTATGTAGTAGTTTTCCCAAATGTTCCTTTATGCCCCATCTTTCTTTCTCCTGACCTCTCACCATCAGACAGTCTCTCATCCATATTCCAAGGGGGCGTTGACTTCACTATTGGAGCCCTTCTCTCATTGACAAGGGGTATTTTGTTTTCAAGCTCACAATCTACCAAGCCATGGAGTTCCTTGAGGATATCTTCATATTCACCACTACCTAGGCTCATACCTGGCTGAAAAGAGGAACTTGATAAACATTTACTAAAATTAAGTGAAAAATAAATCAGAACTAAGGTTGGATTGAAAACTAAATTTAGTACTTAAGATATATTTTGTTTATTGGACATTCAACAATAAAATTACATTCTGCTACTTTACCTGAATTATCAGAATTTAAAATATTCCCAGTAATTCTGTCACTGTGCAATAAGTGAGCTTCAATAGGACATCACAAAGGAGATAAGCTCTTCCCCTTAATATGTCTGATTTTACTCAACGAACAAACATTCATTAAGTTCTTACTCTGTGCCACATATTGTTTTAGAGCTCAAATACAAAGCAGTAAATACATGAGAGTGCAATTGGGAAAAACACACTCACAGGGCCGGCGCTGTGGCTTAGCTGGTAAAGCCACCGCCTGCAGTGCCAGTATCCCATGTGGGTACTGGCTTGAGTCCCAGCTGCTCCACTTCCAATCTAGCTCTGTTACGGCCTGGGAAAGCAGAAGATGGCCTAAGTCCTTGAGCCCCTGCACCCACATGGGAGACCCAGAAGAAGCCCCTGGCTCCCAGGTTCAGATAAGCCCAGCTCCAGCTATTGTGGCCATCTGGGGAGTGAACCAGCAGAGAGAAGACTCACACTCACTCACTCACTGACTCTCTCTCTCTCTCTCTGCCTCTCTACCTTTCAAATAAATAAATAAATCTTTAAAAAAAAAAAAAAGGAAAAGAAAAACACACTCACATAAATTACACAGTATATACAACAGTAATTAGTGCTAAGGAGAAAAATAAAAGCCATGCGGTTGCAAGTATAGACAAGGTGGACAGGAAGTCCTTGTGTGTAAAATTAAAGACTAGGTGGAGGAGAAGACATGGGTAGTACAGCTACCAGGGCAGAGTAGGACCAGCCACCTACACTTCTTATGCTTCATCTGCAGGATGCCCCCCCCAATGACCCATCCCTCCAGGAACCCACCATGACCACTACCCTACCTTGACTTTTCCAGGATTAATCTGTGTACTTAAACCTTTATCAGTCACCACAAGCAGTCCCCTGCTCCCAAGCCACCCTTCACCTCTTACATGCTAATCCCCACGCCTTCTTTTGTTTCCAGCTCCTAAGCATCCCCAGCACTAAAATACTCACTTTCCTACATTAGCAAAACCCGCTATTAACCTAACCGCTTCTGGAAGCATCCCTCTCTTTCCTCAGAACACGTTTTCTATGCAGCCCAGCCTCTAATATCACTGGGCCTGGAGTACATATATGTATTATGTATACATATACATACTATATATATATATATACACACACACATATATGTAATTGATTATTTTTTTCTTCCACACTATTCCTTCCTGCCTCTACCATAAAAAGCAATTTTAATCTCTTATGATCAGCCTGCATCACCAACCATCCCTCCTTGATTGTCTAACAACCTCCAAAAGTCACTGGGCTCCTCCACTTCATTCCTTACAATGTCCTTGATGACCAACTGGAAAAACAGAGTTGCCATTTACTGAGATAAGGAAGACTGAATTCAAAACAGGTTTATAAGAAATAAAGAGCTGAATTTATGGGGCAGGCATTTAGCCTAGTGGTTAAGATACCCACAGTTCACACTAGAGTACCTGGGTAGGAACCCTGGCTCCAGCTCCTGACTCCAGTTTCCTGCTAATTCAGACCCTTAGGAGGAAAGAATGATGGTTCAAGAATCAGGTTCCTGTCATCCATGTGGGAGACCTGAAATCAAGTTCCTGATTTCCAGCTTTGGCCGGTAGGCGTTAGCCAATGCAGATATTTGGGGAATGGACCAGCAGACCAGAGCATTCATGCTCACTCTAATTATCACTCTCTCTTTGTAGCTCTGTCTCTCAAATAAATATTTTCTTAAATTTTAAAAAAAGTTTAATAGCAGACAATTTAAGATGTCTAACAGACATCCAAGTAAAGACATTTTATGAGCAGCTGGATGCAGAATGGAATTCACAGAAGATGGGCCAAAGTGTTTGGGCCTCTGCAACCACATGGGAAACCTGGATAAAGCTCCTGACTTCAGCCTGGCCCAGCACCAACTATTGCAGCCATTTGGAAAGTGAACCAGCAGATGGAAGACCGACCTCTCTCTGTCCCTTCCCTCTCCACCCTCCACCACCATAACTCTATTTCAAATAAATAAATCTTAAAAAAAAAAAAAAAAGGGGGTGGGCGGTGGGGTGGGATTGCGCTGTGGCGCAGTGGGTTAAAGCCCCAGTCTGTAGCACCAGCATCACTATGGGCACAGGTTCAAGTCTCTCCCTCTCTCTGTCTGTCTACCTCTCAAATAAATAATTTTTAAAAACCAAAGAGAAATGAAAAATGGCAATTTGGAGGCAAACAAACATGCATTTCACTTGTTAACTAGGTCTAAAAAAATAAACATACAAAAGATAGAAAAACAGACATACAAATATCAAAAATACACCCACCCTCACTGTACTGAACAGAAATTAAAACAGTAATGACAAACCACTTTTCACATACAGGGTTGACAAAGACTAAAACTCGATACCAAGGGCTGGTGTTTGATGCAATGATTAAGTCAACCATCAGGACGCCTACACCCCATGTCGGGAGTACCTGGTTTGAATCCACTTCCAATCTAGCTCTTCCACTTCCAATCCAGACTGCTGCTACTGTGCTTCCTGTAAGGCTAAAGTTCTTGTCACCCACAAGGGAGACCCAGATGAAGCTCCAGCCTCCTTGGCTTCAGCCTGGCCAAGCCCTGGTTATCATAGACATTTGGAGAGTGAACCTGCAGATGTTAAGTATCTGTCTGTCTGTCGCTCTCTTTCATATAAAAAATGAGAAATGAATAATTTTTAAATAGATAAAAATTAACACCAAGCATAAAAAAGAGGATCTCTATTCAAACTGACAATGAACAGAAACTTTGACTCAGCAATTTTTTTTTTTTTTTTTTTGACAGGCAGAGTGGACAGTGAGAGAGAGACAGAGAGAAAGGTCTTCCTTTTGCCGTTGGTTCACCCTCCAATGGCCGGCGCACCGCGCTGTTCTGATGGCAGGAGCCAGGGGCTTCTCCTGGTCTCCCATGGGGTGCAGAGCCCAAACACTTGGGCCATCCTCCACTGCACTCCCTGGCCACAGCAGAGAGCTGGCCTGGAAGAGGGGCAACCGGGACAGGATCGGTGCCCCGACCGGGACTAGAACCCGGTGTGCCGGCGCCGCAAGGCAGAGGATTAGCCTGTTGAGCCATGGCGCCGGCCTGACTCAGCAATTTTACCTCAAGACATTTCTGTCTCAGTCATACTGGCACAAGCTCACAATAGTAAAAATAAACTTAAAATAACTTAAGTATCCATTAACACAGGAACAGCTGCTAATCATGCATTCAAATTACACAACTGTTAAAGAGAACAAATAAGCTCTTTAATTACTGAGATGGAATTACTGAATATATCCTAGATATACCATTAACTACAAAGGAAACCGAACAGCTGCATATACAAGAATTAGAAAGAGGGACAAAAAAAAAAAACAACCAGTATCACGGACATGTGCTGTGTAGTAGTCACACATGGCTAGCAAGTACTGAAAAAAGTGGCTGATGTGAAGAATTGAATTCAATTAAAGTTAAATTCAGAAGCAGAAGAAATATGAAATTTTTTCTATCTTTTTGATAATATTATACTTCACTTCAAGCATTGTATGATGTAAGACGTCATGTACTGGGGCAGGCACCTGGCACAGTGGTTAAGATTCCACTTGGGACACCAGTATCCCTTGCAGGAATGCCTAATTTGAATCCCAGCTCTTCTACTTCTGATCCAGCTTTCTGCTATTTGAAAGACAGAATGGGGACCAGCACTGTAGTGCAGAGGATTAAAGCCATGGCCTGCAGCACCAGCATCCCATATGGATGCCAGTTTGAATCCCAGATGCTCCACTTCTGATCCAGCTCCCTGCTAATGTACCTGGGAAAGCAGTGGAAGATGGCCCAAGTCTTGGGCACCTGAACCCACATGGGAGACCCAGAAGAAGCTCCTGGTTCCTGGCTTCAACCTTGCCCAGATCTGGCAGTTGCGACCATTTGGGGAATAAAGCAGGGGATGGAAGGGGTCTGTATCTCTGTCTGTCTGTCTGTCTGTCTCTCTCTCTCTCTCTCTCTCTCTCTCTAACTCTGCCTTTCAAATAAATAAATCTTTAAAAAGAAAGAGAGAGAGAATCTTCTATCCATTGGTTTACTCCCCCAGATGGCCACAAGAGCCAGGTCTGGGCCAGGCTGAAGCTAGGAGCCAAGAGCTCCATCCTAGTCTCCCACATGGGTGGCAGGGGTCCAGATACGTGAGCCATCATCTGCTGCATTCCCAGGTGCATGAGCATGGAGCTGAATTCGAAGCAGATGAAGCGCCTGGTTCCTGGCTTCAGATTGGCCAAGCTCGTCGTTTGCAGCCATTTAGGGAATGAACCAGTGGATAGAAGCTCTCTCTTAAAAAAAAAAAAAAATTGGGGCTGGTGCTGTGGTGCATCAGATTAAACCACCACTTGGAATGACAGCAACCCCGTGCACCAGTTCAAGTCCTGGCTGCTCTGCTTTTGAATCTAGCTCCAGCTAATGTTTCTGGAAAAGCAGATGATGGCCCAAATACTTGAACCTCTGCCACCCACATGGGAGACCAGGATGAAATTCTTGGCTCCTGGCTTCAGCCCTGCCCAGTCCTGGCTGTTGCAGCTATTTGGGGTGTCGACCAGCAAATGCAAGCTCGCTCGCTCTCTTTCTCCCCCTCCTTGTTACTCTTCCTTTCAAATAAATAAATCTTAAAAAAAAAAAAAACTTACAGTTTCACTTCAATTTCATGACTATGAATCTAAGTACACACTTGATGTCACCACGAAGTATAAAACAGTGCTTTGGGGCAAATGTTGTGGTTGCAAGTTGATCAGGCTGCCATTTGCAAGGCTGCCATCCCATACCACAGTGCTGGTTTGAGTCCCATCTGCTCCACTTCTAATCCAGCCTCCTGGGAGGCAGTAGGTGACGGTTCAAGCAGTTAGGTTCTTGCCACCACATGGGAGAACCGGATTGAGTTCCCAGCTCCTGGCTTGGCCTTGCCTAGTCCTGGCTTGTGTGTTCATTCGGGGAGTGAACCAGCAGATGGAATATCTCAATTTCTCTCCCCACTCCCTTCCCTTGTCTGTCTCTCTCTCACTGTTGCTCTACCAAATAAATAAAATTATAAAAGATAAAATAAAATGCAGTTTCACAGGAATTCACTACTTCCTGCCTAAAAAGGCAGTGGACTCAGATATCAAAATATTATGGATAAGGAAGCCTGAATATGTCAAACCCATCAAGCCGTATGAATTAAACATGCACCATGTTTATTTTTTATCAATAAAGCTGTTCATAAAAGCCTGACAAATTGACAGCCTTGCAACCTCCAAAAAACGCTAGGTAAACATTCTTTAAGGCAATTTAAAGAGAGAGAGAAATTCTCTGCAGTGACGAGGAAACTGGACACAAACAGCACATTCAAAGCCATTCTGAGGCCGAGAAAAATTGGTTTGAGAAGTGATTATTAGTCCTCGCGTCGCAGCATCTACTAGAAAGCCAGGAATACACACAAAGGTTTAAATGAGAACCCCCTGACGCGGCTCAGCGAAACCCGCCCAGAGGACTGCAAGCAACGCCACTCCGCCAGCTCGGCTCCAGTGGGGCTGTGGGCCTCGCGCCCCTCACCACACCTAAAACTCGCCCGGCCAGGACGAGACCACCGTGGAGGCAGGCGACCCCGGCACCCTAAGGAGCAACGCAGCGCTGAGGAGCCAAGCCAGGGCCGCCGCGGCCAGCCGCCGCCGGCGCCCTGCCGAGCCTACCCCGCCGCCCAAGCGGGGTCCTCCCTCAGGTGCCGGGCGCCAGAAATCGAGCTTCCTCGCCCCCTTCCCACACGAAATTACCGCTCCGCGCAGCACCGACAGCTAAACCCACGGGAACCAGAAGCCGCAGTCGCAGCCGCACTTACGAATGAGCCGCCACAATCACCGCGTCAGTAGGAGCCCCGCCCCCCGGAAGGCCCCGCCCCTGTCCCGAGGGCTCCTGGGAATTGTAGTTTCCATCGCCCCCCTTGCGCTTGCGTGCGGGTACGCTGAGTCCACGCAAACTACAATTCCCAGCGACGCCACAAGGACGGGCGTTGCCCAGGGGATGGGCTGCGCTCCTCCTGTCGGCCCGGAAGCTAGCGGGTGACTGCGGTAGGCGGGCGGCGGGGCGGGAGGGAAAACCGTCCTAGAGTCGGGTTCCGCAGTGGTTGGAGACCCTGGGCGCAGACGTCTTTGAAAACTGAGGGACGCGTACAAGAGCAACACATCTCCAAGTATCCCGGAAAACAGGGAGCGCCGACTCAAAGCTAACCTAGAGATCGAAGCTTTGGGAGGGTTTGGTTTGATTTGGCTTGCTATTTTGGTATTTATTTTTCTCTTTGCTTTCCGCTTTGGCTGGGTAAAAAGAAAGGGCTGTTTGCTATACTGTTTCATGAGGTGAAATAATAAGGGAAAGTAGAATATTCTAAATGCATTTTCTTTATCTAGTTCGTTATTGAGAGAAACTGCAGGCCTCCGCAGACACAGGAACTGGCCCTGAAAAGCGCTCCTTGTATAAGAAGAAATTTACATCTATTTATGTTAATAAATACTGGATTCAGGGACAGCTTTTTCTGTCTGAAACCCAATACGCCCACTCCCAGAGTCTTTTCCCAGGAGAAGGGTGGAGACTGACTGCTAACCAGAGATGACAACAGGTGGCCGTCACCTGGGAGACCATCTGCAGAACAAGGTGGCCGGCTGTCTGTGCACTACCTCCCCCACCCCACCCCCCGCCATGGTCTGTGCCACCTCCCTTTCCTCCTGAGTCCCATGCCCCTGTATAGGGTTCAGATCTTGCCCTCCTTTGCCTTTGAGTCTCATACTCCTGTTGCGGGGGTTCTGTAGGAACCTGGCTTTATTCCAGGTTCCTACCTCGGCATAAGAGATTAATCTCAAAGCAGAGACATGGATGAAGTGCAAGAATGGGAGGATTTACTTTAAGTGATAGAAAGTAGCGTCAGTGCAGGCAACCGCATGGGGGGAAATTGTGCCCACCCCATGAAAGTCACCCCCTTTATCCGGCAGGGGGCGGTGCCCTGGTGGAATATACAAACTCAGTGATGATCTCTGGCATCTCCACCTGGAGTTCAGCATACACGTGATCATCGTGTCTTCTCTATGATGGAGGAGATTTGTCATGGGAAAGTAGATAGTCAAATTGGCGCAAAAGGGTGCAAGGTCATGGCAAGGACACTGCTGGACGCTTCTTAGCTCCTTGTCCTCTAACTTCTTGGCTGGCCCCCATCACTCCCGGCATAGTAGACATGTAGTTCCTGTATTCTTTTCCTGTTGCCTTTTGTCAGTGTATTTCATAGGCAAAAATGTCGAAAACCTTAGAGGGGGAAATTTAAAGCTTCTCT
This sequence comes from Lepus europaeus, assembly GCF_033115175.1. Taxonomy (NCBI): domain Eukaryota; kingdom Metazoa; phylum Chordata; class Mammalia; order Lagomorpha; family Leporidae; genus Lepus; species Lepus europaeus. Next base: position 86,459,635 of record NC_084832.1, read on the forward strand.
ACATAGCCATGTGATAATTCACTCCAAAAATAGGTATCACTCATCAGTTCTCATAGTTAATATTTATTTTGGAAGTGAATGTCCATTGACTATACAATGATTGATTTTGAATACTGAAAATGCAGAACTCAGGGTTTTGTTTTGTTTTTTCTAATTGCCATCACAGGATGCTGTGTAGGCACAGACACGCCTGGGAACTAGGAAGTTACAGACCTGCAAGTTACTGCAGTGACAGATCTGGCTCAGTGTCTAACAGTAGGCCAAGGAGAATTGCTAAATAAATTAAATGAAGTGTCATTTATAACAACTGGTATAACAGTTGAAACAAATACACTGGTTAAGGATAATTCAAAACATTTAACAGAAATTTGTCCCCTCGAGATTTCTTTTGCTTTCTACTTCAACAAAAGTCCTCCCCTAAATCAAAGTTTTGATTTTGCTGCTTCTTTCAATTTTTAAAAAAAAATTTCATTAGAGATGAGGAAACCAAAGCCCAAGAACTTCCAAGCTGACACAACTAATAGAGCTGCCAGACAAGGACCCAAACAGTTTTCATCTTTATGATAATCCTTTGGCCAAAAAGTCTCATAATTTTCCTTAAAATGTTGTATGTTTTTTAGAGAAGTCACAATATCCTCTAGTTCACATGCCTGTTTTATTCTAAATGATATGTAGTTCTACATTGTTTGTTGGTTGAATAAATGAATGGACCTTTTATCACACCCAAGTCTTAAGGTTCATATATAAGTTTTCACCTGTAGCCCAGGTAGTTCTCAAAACTGCCCACTAGGCTGGAAGGGTTCTCCAAATCCATTAGAAGATGGAAGAGGTAGGGGGAAGGAACTTCCGGCTTCTATTCTGCCACAAAGAAAGGTTCAACATCGTCCGCTGCTCCTATCCTTGCTGCGTCGTCAGGTATTGCTGTGGGGAAAAAAATTAGACTCACAGCTCCCACAGAACAAGGAGGGAGCCCTGGTTAGCCATTCTGATACAGTCCTTTATGCCATCATGGGGCAGGAGGGCAGTGTCATTGTAATGGTCAAGAGCCCAGGCTCTGGAGTTTGGTAAGCCTAGGATCAAATCCTAGCTCAGCATTCAGAAAGCTTTGTGATCAGCAGCACTCCACCTTCCTGAATCTAGTCTTACCTGCAAAACGAGGATGATGGTAATGACACCTACTGCATAGGATGGTCAAGGTTACAATAGAGAGGCCTGTGCTGTGGCGCATTGGATTAAAGTCCTGGCCTGCAGCGCCAGCATCCCATGTGGGTGCCGGTTCAAGTCCTGGCTGCTCCACTTCTGATCCAGCTCCCTGTTGGTGAGCCTGGGAAAGCCGTGGAAGATGGCCCAAGTACTTGGGCCCCTGCACCTGCCTGGGAGACCCGGAAGAAGCTCCTGGCTGCTGGCTTCAGATCTGCCCAGCTCCAGCCATTGTGGCCATCTGGGGAGTGAACCAGCAGATAGAAGACCTCTCTCTCTCTCTCTCTTTCTCTCCTGCTGTCTGTAATTCTTTCAAATAAAGTAAATCTTAAGATTATTTTTAAAATTACATTAAAAGAAAATACATGTAAGCAACACAATGCTTGCTAAATAATAAAAAGTAAGATGGTTCATCTTTATCATGACTTGTACTCTTAATGAATTCACTTGGCCAAAAGTCCCTACAGATCACATCAAATGGTGTGCAAGATACAGAATAATACTTAACATGTTATTCCCAAATTATTTGGTAATAACCATCATTTTATAAATTATAATCTGGGTATGAAAGATGTTTGGAGGGTTAGAAACTTGTCATTGCTAGACAGTAATGTAGTGGTGACTCTGCAGACCTAGCCCAGAGGAATATCCCCAGGCCTGGGTCATCCCAGGCTAGCAGGGGTGACTCCCACAGGCTGAGGAGATGCACTGAGAGATATGAGTGCTGGCCCCTAGGCAATGGTAAGAAAACACAACCTCTCCACCTTTGGGAAGAGAGGGGTTCCTCACCAAGTCCCAGACCTCCGATTTCTAGAATTTTAGCTCCACAGAGGAGTTTCTCACAACATCAGGTGCTGCTACACTGCCGCAGTTTGTGCTTGCAGACGTCGACTGCATTGCTTTCTTTTAAAGGTGAATAGCGGCTGGTGGCGGGGGCCACTGCACTGGGATGAACAGCGCTCCTAGTGGAGGCAGAGAGCACAGCCGGACGTGGCCAGCACTGGTAGCAGTTGAACTGACCATTGCTATGGTGGGATTTACAAGTTGTTATGTTTGGCAAGCCACAAAGCATACAGAGCCTCAAGTAAAACAAGTCTTGCAGGTCTACCAAAATCTGTTTTCCATGGTGGTTTTCACAGAGGCAGCTTTGAACCCAAAATGACAAAACAGGAAGCAGCATGAAAACTAGATGTAAGATTTACTGTCAATAAAGGAAAAATAAGAGATGCTCACTGATGAAATATGCTCTTAAATCACCCAGAGGAGGATCTCCTTATATAGTAGTAAAAAATCAATGAAAATAAAGATTTACTAGAAGGTCAAGCTAACAACTTAGGTATATGATGAATTTTCAATTCGTATTGTATATATATCAACTTTTCTATAATAAAATGCCTCAGATCTAAAATTTTTTAATTTAGAAAATGCTGGATGCTGAAAGACAAACAAGGTTTACAGTTTTTGTTGTTGGGAAGTGGCATGTTGCAGTGGGTTAAGCCAGCATCCCACATTGTGGTGCTAGTTCCAGTCCTGGCTGCTCTGCTTCCAATCCTGCTCCATGCTAATGCACCTGGGAAAGCAGATGAGATGGTCCAAGTGCTTGGGCCCTCTCTCTCTCTCTCTCTCTCAAAGAAAAAGATTTTTCAAAACACACAAATTTTTTGTTGTTTAAGAGTTAGAGCTCCCATCCCCTGGTTTACTTCCCAAATGCCTGTAATGTCTGCAGCTGGGCAGGGGCCAGAGCCAAGTACCAGGAGCACAATCCAGGTCTCCCACATAGGAGGAACCCTATTACTTTACTGCATTGGTAAGAAGCTGGACTCAGAAGGCAAAGCTGGTGTGGGACACAGACATTTTAATTGTTAGACCTGGCTGTTGCAGCCATTTGGGAAGTGAACCCCAGTGGGTGAGAGATTTTTTTTTTCTCTCTCTCTCTCTTCCTTTCAAATAAAAAATATTTTAAAAGGCAAATCAGATAGGAATAAATAAGTTTTAGAAACCAACACTATGATTCCATTGGCTCTTTTTCTTACCTTTATCAATGTTCCTTACTTCATTTGGCTTCAGGTTACTTACTGTCTGATGTTCTTTCCTTTTAAGATAAAAGATTCCTTTAACATAGCCTCTAAGTTGGGTCTACTCGCACGGAACTCTCAATTTTTATTTAACTAGCAATGTCTATTTCTCCATTTTTGGAAGATAGTTTTCATGGATATATAATTATTCATTGCCATTTTTTTTCTTTCAGCACTTAAAATATATCATCCCACAGGGGCCAGCGCTGTGGCGCAGCAGGTTAATCCACTGCCATCCCATGTGGGCGCCGGTTCTAGTCCCTGCTGCTCCTCTTCCCATCCAGGTCTCTGCTTAGCCTGGGAAAGCAGTAGAAGATGGCCCAAGTCCTTGGACCGCTGCACCTGCATGGGAGACCTGGACGAAACACCTGGCTCCTGGCTTTAGATGGGTGCAGCCCCAGCCATTGCGGCCATTTGGGAAAAGAACCAGTGGATGGAAGACCTTTCTCTCTGTCTCTCCCTCTCACTGTCTGTAACTCTACCTCTCAAATGAATAAATGAAATATTATATGTATGTATATATACCCCACTGTCTTCTGCCTCCATGATTTCTGCTGAGAAACTGGCTTATGGAGGGCCTTCAAATATACTGATCACTTCTCTCTTGCTGCTTTCAAAGATTCTCTTTGTATTTGACTCTTAACAGTTTGACTATGTGTATCCAAGTGAATCTCCTTGAGTTTATTATACCTGGAGTTCATGGAAATTCTTCGATGTGTTGCTCTATATCTTTATTAAATTTGGTACTCCTGGGCCATGATTTCTTCTGATATACTTTCTGTGAATTTCTCCCTCTCATCTCTTAATGCATATATTGGCACTCCTGATGGTGTCTCCTGACCTTTGTTGCTTTGTCCCTTTTTCTTCATCCTTTCGGCTTCTCAGACTTGATTAACTGCTGTAAGTTAAAGTTTGCTAGTTCTTTCTTCTGCCTGCTCAAACTACTGTTAAGCCCCTCTTATAACTTTCTCATTTAAGTTACTGTACTTTTTTCAACCACAAAATTTCTTTTTTATTTATTTATTTTTTTTTTATTAAACTTTTATTTAATGAGTATAAATTTCCAAAGTATAGCTTATGGGTTACAATGGCTTCCCCCTCCCAAAACTTTCCTCCCACCCACAACCCTCCCCCCTCCCGCTCCCTCTCCCCTTCCAATCACATCATGATTCATTTTCAATTCTCTTTGTATACAAAAGATCAGTTTAGTATATATTAGGTAACGGTTTCAACAGTTTGCCCCCCATATAGTAACACAAAGTGAAAAGAAAAGAAAAAAAAATACTGTTGGAGTACTAGTTATAGCATTAAATAAGGGTGTACAGCACATTAAAGACAGAGATCCTACATAATATATATTTTTTTAAATTAATTAATTTTCTATGCCATTTCCAATTTAACACCAGGTTTGTTTTTTGTTTTTTTTTTCATTTCCAATTATCTTTATCGATTCAGTATGTAATTAGTAAAGATCTCATCAGTTTGTACCCACACAGAAACACAAAGTGTAAAAATACTGTTTCAGTACTAGTTATAGCATCACTGCACATTAGACAATACATTAAGGACAGATCCCACAGGGGATGTAAGTACACAGTGACTCCTGTTGCTGACTTAACAATTTGACACTCCTGTTCATGGCGTCAGTAATCTCCCTAGGCTCTAGTCATGAGTTGCCAGGGCTATGGAAGCCTTTAGAGTTCGCTGACTTTGATATTGTTCCGATAGGGTCACAGTCAAAGTGGAAGTTCTCTCCTCCCTTCAGAGAAAGGTACCTCCTTCTTTGAGGGCCCCGTTCTTTCCACTGGGATCTCACTCACAGAGATCTTTCATTTAGGTCTTCTTCTTTTTTTCTTTTCCATGGTATCTTGGCTTTCCATGCCTACAATACTTTCATGGGCTCTTCAGCCAGATCTGAATGCCTTAAGGGCTGATTCTGAGGCCGGAGTTCAACCACAAAATTTCTATCTGGTTCCTTTTCATAATTTCTATATCCACACTATCTGTTGAGACATTGTTCTCCTGGTTTCTTTTTTTCTTTTTTCTTTTTTTTTTTTTTACAGGCAGAGTGGATAGTGAGAGAGAGAGACGGAGAGAAAGGTCTTCCTTTTGCCGTTGGTTCACCCTCCAATGGCCGCCGCGGTTGGCGCACCGTGCTGATCCGATAGCAGGAGCCAGGGGCTTATCCTGGTCTTCCATGGGGTGCAGGACCCAAGCACTTGGGCCATCCTCCACTGCACTCCCTGGCCACAGCAGAGAGCTGGCCTGGAAGAGGGGCAACCGGGACAGAATCCGGTGCCCCGACCGGGACTAGAACCCGGTGTGCAGGTGCCGCAAGGCAGAGGATTAGCCTAGTGAGCCGCGGCGCCGGCCGTTCTCCTGGTTTCTTTTCATTCTTTGTCCATGTTTCCATGTAGTTCTTTGTGCATGTTTAAGATACTTTATTAAGTATTTGTTTAATTATTCCTGTGTCTATATTTCCCAAGAGACTATTTCTGTTCATTTTTTTCCCTTTGAGTTGGCCATACTTTCATGTTTCTTTACATGCCTCATAATTTTTTGCTGAAAGTTGGACATTTTGAGTATTATGATGTGGTAACTTTGGAAATCAAGTTCTTTATTCCCATGATTTCTTGTTGTTGCTAGCTGTGAGTTTTGGTGTTTGGTTGTTTACTAGTTTTTAAAAACTTGTTGTAAAGACTGTGTTCTTTGTCATCTGTTGTCTCTGAAGTCTCTGTCCTTTAGCTTATTGCTCAGCCAGTGATTTAGCTAGGTTCTTATTAAATGCTTGTAGAAAAAAAAAGAGAGAAAGATTCACTGGATGTTTAAAGATTGGCTTTGTTTTGAAGCATTCCTTCAATGCTTAGCCAGGCCTTTTTTTTTTTTTTTTTTTTTTTTTTTGGACAGGCAGAGTTAGACAGTGAGAGAGAGAGAGACAGAAAGTCCTTCCTTCCTTTGGTTCACCCCCAAAATGGCCGCTATGGGCAGTGCCGTGCTGATCCGAAGCCAGGAGCCAGGTGCTTCCTCCTAGTTTCCCATGCAGGTGCAGGGCCCAAGCACTTGGGCCATCCTCTACTGCCTTCCCGGGCCACAGCAGAGAGCTGGACTGGAAGAGGAGCAACCGGGACAGAACTAGCACCCCAACCGGGACAAGAACCCAGAGTACTGGCGCCGCAGGCGGAGGATTAGCCTAGTGAGCCGTGGCGCCGGCCTTAGCCAGGCCATTTACAAAAGGTTTTCAAAAAATTTGTGGAAAATGCATATTATAAAAACTATGCATGGATTTCAAACATTTTTTGCACCAAAATAAGATTTTAAAAAAATATTTCATATTCTTATTTAAAGTTTTATTTATTTTCAATTTTTAAAAGATGTATTGATTTATTTGAAAGGCAGAGTTAGAGAGGAGAGAGAAAGAGAAGGAGAGCTGTCTTCCATCCTCTAGTTCATTCTGCAAATACAACAGACAGGGCTGGGCCATACCAAAGCCAGGAGCCCAGAATGCCATTCAGCTCTCCCACATGGGCTCCCAGCACTCAAGCCGCCATTCCACTGCGTCCCAGGATGCACATTAACAGGAAGATGGATTGGAAGCTGAGGAGCTGGGATGTGCACCAAGTACTCTGATATGGGCTACGAGCATCCCAAGAGGTTACCTAATTGCCTGTTCATAAATTTATCTTTCAATTCCATTTTCCACGAACTTTCTAAAGTACCTTTAAAGTATAACTCTGCTTTAACTGTCACTTCCTGCTTGCACTGAGCACAAAACCAGCCACAGGTGAAATTAGTTTTGCTCAGCAAGCATCTTGCCCTTAGCATTGCATGGAACTTTCTAGATGCCTCAGTTTAAAGGGAACCTTTTTCAAAGAAAAATTACTTATTTAAAAGGCAGAGAGACAAACAAGGATCTCCTATCCACTGATTCACTCCCCAAATGCCTGCAACAGCCAAGACTGGGCCAGGCTGAAGTCCGAGGACAGGAATTTGATGCAGCTCTCCTATGCAGGTGGCAGAGCCCCAAGCACTTGAGCCATCAACTCCCTCAATTGCTGTCCCCCACAGTAGACATTAGCAGGAAGCTTGAATTGGGAGCCGAGTTGGGACTTAAACCCAGACAGTCTGGTAAAAGGACGCATTTCAAAGCTCTTCTGTCTCCAAAAATCTCACCCTGGGGCCTCCCAAGATTTCAGCAGCTCTGATTTCGGCCTGTGGTAGCAAAAATGTTCACTTGCCTTCTAATATTTTTGAGGCACACCCTCCTCGCAGCTGCTTTTCTGCTTCAAGAAAGTTCTGAACTAGGAAAACAAAGGCAAGCCCCTTGCACCAGACCCTCTAGGAGGTCCCAGAGAGGTCAAAATAGACAAACACTGGGGACAAAGTCTACTCACTCCAGAATGAGGTATCCACACCAGGAACGATGCCTGACCAGGGGAGTGGAGCTAGGGTGAGTTAAAATGCCATAAAAGATCTACCTGCTTTCAGTCGCCTTTTTCCTGGTTAAACATTTCCTTGTTTGCTTTTAAACTTTTGACTTTTAGGTTTCAGTAAGATTCTGCCAGGTGTTTCTTGATTTTTTTTTTCTTATGCTTCTGGACAGGAATAGATTCAGAACCCACTAGTGTGCCATTTTTGCTAATACCACCTAAATTATTCTTCTGCAACCTTATAAGGCAGGTCATAAGGATAGGACTTCCAGGTAAGGTTCTTGTCCACAGTCTCCTCAGTAACAAATGGTAGAGACAGGATTCAAAGCCATACCCTTTCCACTGGATTATTTATTCTATCCCTTGCTGTCTCATTCTGTTTTCTGGGAGTCTGATTCTTTCTCATTACTTTCCTTTCTGATTAGTGAATCTCAGATCTAGGTATCTAGCTCCCACCTCTCTTGACTGGTAGATACGGTCAACCCTCCTTGTCCATGAAGGATCGGTTCCAGGAGCTCCCACACATGCCAGAATCAAGGATGCTCAAGTTAAGTAGAATTTGCATAGAACCTACACATATCCTGGACTATACTTTTTTTTTTTAAGATTTATTTATCTGTTTGAAAGGTAATTACAGAGAGGCAGAGACAGAGAGAGAAAGGTCTTCTATCTGCTGGTTCATTCCCACAAATGGTTGCAACGGCTGGAGCTGAGCCAATTCGAAGGCAGGAACCTGAAGCTTCTTTCCGGTTTCCACATAGGTATAGGGGTCCAAGGACTTGGGCCATCTTCTACTGCTTTCCCAGACCACAGCAGAGAGCTGGATTGGAAGTACAGCAGCCAAAACCCAAACTGGCACCCATATGGGATGGAGGCATTGCAGGTGGCGGCTTCACCCACCATGCCACAGCGTCGGCCCCCTCGCCTGTACTTTAAATCATCTCAGGGTTGTTTGTAATATTTAATACAATGTAAATCACATATAAGTAGTTTTTATACCAGATTGTTTAGGGGATGATAAAAAAAAAGTCTATATGTGTACAAGCGTATTTTTTAAAAAATATTTATGATGGGAGGTTGGTTGGAGCACAGACTGAATATGGCTACCCACAAACACTGTCATGAACTTCAACTCCGGAAAGTCCTGAACTGAATTCATTATTTTACTCCCTGTGACCCAGATTGGAAAAACCCTCGCCCATTTTGCTTCTTTCTGCCTCTGGGGATTGCCCTATTTTTTCAGTTCAATGAAGTTCCCCCTTGGGCAAATCCCTCCTGAAGAATGAACCCAAGATAAAGTCCTGAACCGTCGGACTGACCCTGGAAGAGGCACTGGCCTGAGCTCGGTCCCGACCCGCACCTCCACCTCCGGGAACCCGCCTACTCGCTCGTGCGCGGGGTTGGGAGGGGCGCAGGGCGGAGTGCGGGGGCGATCGCTTCGCCCCGCCCGCCTGGCCGCCCTCCAGGGCAGCACTGGAGGCGGAAGAGCCCGCAGCGTCGGAGCAGCGAGCGCCTGAAATCGGTGGAGCGCCCGCAGCGGCCGGATTTTGTGGCAGGTGCGTGGCGCCCGGGGTGTCCGGCACCGGGTTCCAGTAGTCGTGGCCAGCACGGGGTCCGACCGCGGCTATGCAGCGGTTGCTTTGGGCTTCGGGCTGCCGGGATCTGTGGCGTCCTCAGGCCTGGGGTCGGCTCGGCGTTAGGGTTACTGCCCACGGGGCGGAGGGAGGGCGCCCACCGCACCTGGCGGCAGACGCGGGTCCCCGGACCCCAGCTTTGCGCTGCGAAATGAGCGACTCGCGGTAGAATGCGGTGTTTCCTGTTTCCTGGGTGCCCAGCGTCCCCTCTTCTTTCGGTTAGGCTTCAGAGGCGCTTGCGCGAATGTGCAGTGAGTGGTTTGATGAACACTCGGGCAGCGTAACCGGACCGGACCTGGGGAGGCATAGGGAGCGCCCTGACGGAAGCAGTGCGCGGGCTGCGGGTCCGACGGTATCTGCAGGGGGGTCTGGTGGGCGAGCTCGGCTCCTGGAAAACCCGGGACCTAGCTGCAGCGGTTCTCTGATCCCGGCCTGCTAAGTGGCAGGGAAAAGTAACACTATTCCGAGCGCAGTGTGCTGATACCGGAGAAGTGCACCCTGAGTTTGCTCGTTCACTGCGTTTGACTTGATCTTTTATCCCACAAGCATTTATTAGGCCCTATGCTGTATGCTATGGGGATCATTGGAACAAAAGAAAAAAAAATAAAAAAGAGTGCCTCTGCTTTTTAGCGGCTTAGGGATCCCGTTAAGGAGGTCCTATGGATACCGTTTGAGTTCGAACGCGCACGCAGCGTCAGAAGGCTTGGCCGTGACCCTGGGCTTTCACTGATGAGGAAGGTTTCTCAGTGAGTTCGCATTACTGCAAGCTCTACGGTGCATCGGAAGTGGGCCGGATTCTAGGCACGGCCCCCACCCCGCAGCCCTGACCCTCGGGAGGAATTGCCGTGACAGTGGACTGCTGCCCGTGGGGAGGTGTGCGGCCACCGCGAGGCCCGGAGGAGGGCAGCCCATCCGAGAAGGGCCCCGGAAGACTTCTGGCCGGGGACGGCCCGGGGCTTTCCGACAGGAGCCGACGCGAGCTCCGGGTGAAGGCGGGACCTGGGAATCCGGAAGCCTCTTGCCCACGGCTGTGTCCGCGATCTGCGGATGCTGCAGCCGGGTGCGGGGTAGGAAGGCGATGAGCCCTTGCCCTGGAGTTGCGGAGGGGGCAGACCGGAGCGACTCCTTGCAGACTCGCCCTCCTCGCCAGGGGCCCTTCGAGCCCTACACACCTGTAAAGAGTGCTGGCGAGAACCGAGCGGGCGCTGGCAGCAAGCAGGAGGAGCTATGAGACGGGCGGGAGGCCGGGCTTGCGACCTGGCACTCCGGTAGGAGCCAGGAGAATGCAGGGGGAGAGACCTGAGACCTTACTTAGGTGTGCTTTCCTGGCAGCCTGGGGTGCTGGCAACAGGCCAGAGACTTGTATCCAAGATGTGAATGCTATGGGTTCACAACGGGGTGGAGGTGGGGGGCTCGGTGCCACTGAACTGCACACTGTTTAAGTGTGGTTGAGATGGTAAATTTGGTTACGTAGATTCTATCGCATCAGAAATAAGGGCTGGAAAATGCTCATACTTTTTGATTCAGTAATCCCACTTCTAGCCATCTATTCTTAGAAAACAATGACAGATTTGGCCACAAATTTAGGTATAAATATTTTCCTCAAAGTATATATGTAAAAGTGAACAGGTTTTTTTTTTTTTTTTTTAAGGTTTACTTGTTTATTTATTTGAAAGGCATAGTGACACAGAGAGAGGGAGAAAGATTTTTCCAACTGCTGGTTCACTCCCAAAATGCCTGCAATAGCCAGGCCTGGGTCAGCCTGAAACCAGGAGCTAGGAACTCCATCTTGGCATCCCCAGTGGCTGGCAGGAACCCAAGTACTTGGGTCATCATCTGCTGCCTTCCCGTGCACTTTAGCGATGAGCTGGATCAAGGTGGAAGTGTTGCACCTGAGCGAGTGCAAACAGAGGAGCACCACATTGATAAAATTTGATGGTCCTTTATTGCCAATGGTGGACAGCCGGCTCATGCCCTAAAGAACTCTCAACCCCAAAGCTCATAGCAACAGGGTTTATAAAGGCAAAAACCACAAGGAAGGGAGGGGGGAATACATGGTTGCTAGGGTCAAGCTGACCTAAAGCATATGCAAAACTAATATCGATTATAGTCTTGACAGTACCAGTTACAATCTTAACAACACCAATTACAATCTTAACCACACCAATTACAATCTTGACATTTGTCCAGATACTGACCTAAATCATATCTGGGACATAGACAAATAACATTAATCCAAGTGCAGCCAACTGTTTTAAGCTTGAGCAAGCATGCAAGGGGATTTCTATGTTCTGCCAAGTGGCATGTAGTATACTGTTATTGTCTTAGTTTTAGATCATAGTTAGTTTCAGACCATAGTCTCACACTGGGGAGGGGGGTGCTTTCTCAAGATGGAGTCTCGGATGCTCTAAAATGGAGCCCCTGCTGTCAAGGTGTCACTTCAGAGGAGCTGGGACTTGATCCCAGGACTTCTCTATGGGATACTGGTGTCCCAAGCTGTGGCTTAACCTGCTGAGAGCAATTTTAAATAACCAAATATCCTGTGACATGGTGTGAAATGAAATGAACATAGCTTATGTAGCCACTGCAAATACTTTCAAAGAATATTTGATGACATGGGAAAATTCTCATTAAAAGAAAAATAAGAGAGGCTGGCATTGTGGCACAGCAGGTTAAACCATGGTTTTCAGTGCCAGCATCCCATATCAGATCTAGTCCCGGCCAGTTTTAGTCCCAGCTGCTCTGCTTCTGATCCAGCTCCCTGCTTATGCATCTGAAAAAAGCAGCAAACGATTGCCCAAGTACTGGGGTCCCTGCCACCCATGCTGGAGACCTGCATGGAGTTCCTGGCTCTTGGATTCAGCCAGAACCTGGCTGCAGCCATTGCAACCATCTGGGGAGTAAACCAGTGAATGGAAGATGTCTCTGTGTGTCCCTCTCTGTTTCTATTATGCTGCCTGTCAAACAAACAAATAAATAAATAATAATAATAAATAGAGACTGGCTACAAAATTAAATATACAATAAATAATGTATATTTTTATTAAAAAGTTATAAAATGTAATGATATAGGGAAGAGTAATACCAGAAAGAAATATATCAAGATATCCAACAGTGGGATTATTTTTGGATGGAGGGATGGTAGGTACTTTTGAAAAACAACTTTATGGGGGCCGGCGCTGTGGCGTAGTGGGTAAAGCCACCACCTGCAGTGCCAGCATTCCATGTGGGCACCAGTTCAAGTCCTGGCTGTTCCACTTCCAATCCAGCTCCCTGCTATGGCCTGAGAAAGCAGTAGAAGTCTTTGGGCCCCTGCACCCGTGTGGGAGACCCGAAAGAGGCTCCTGGCTTTGGATCAGCTCCAGCTGTTGTGGCCAATTGGGGAGTTAGCCAGTGGATAGAAGACCTCTCTCTCTCTTTCTACCTCTTCTTCTTTCTCTGTGTAACTCTTTCAAATAAATAAATAAATCTTTTTTTTAAAAAAGCAACTTTATGGAAGTATGATTTACATACCATTAAATTCACCCATTTTAATTGCACAAATCAGAAAATTTGTAGGAAAGTTACTAAATTGTGCTCTATCACCACAATCTAGTTTAGAACATTTCCATCTCTTGGAGAGCTTTCTGTATTTCCTTCATGGGGGTTAATTTTTTTCTTTTATTACATTTTTAAAATTTATGTTCAATTTTTATCTATTTATTTTTAATTTATTTAAAAGGCAGAGAGAAAGTAAGAGAGATCTCCTGTCTGCTGGTTCATTCCCCAAATGCCCACAACAGCCAGGGCTGACCAAGCTGAAACCAGGAGCTTGGAACTCCATCCAGGTCTCCCACTCTGGTGGCAGGGACCCAGGTACTTGATCCTTCACTGTTGCCTCCCAAGGTGTGCAGCAGGAGGCTAGAATGGAAAATAGAGCCATGACTTGAACCTTGACACTCCAGTGTGAGATAGGGCATCCTAACCTGGGCTTAACCACTGTGCCAAACTCCCATTCCAATGATTGATATAAATAACATTTTGAAACTCTTTGAATTCAGTAATTTTACAAAGATTCACAAGCAAGCAATTCATTACAGCTTTTTATGATATGAAATTAAAAAACATTTAATTTTCTAACCAGAAGTTTATTTATGGTATATAATTAAGATAGCCTCTACTAAAAGTGTTTTTATTTAAAAAAATATTTATTTTATTTATCTGAAAAACAGAGTTACAGAGAGAAAGGGAGAGACAGAGAGAGATCTTTCATCCACTGGTTCACTCCTGAAATGGCTTCACCAGCTAGGGCCAGGCCAGGCAGAAGCCAGGATCCCAGAACTGTATTCAGGTTTCTCACATGTTTGGCAAGGACCCAAATACTTGAGCCATCAGCGGCTGCTTTCCCATCAGCAGAGAGCTGGGTGGGAAGAAGAGCAGCTGGGACTTAAACAGGCGCTCCCATATGAGATGCTGGCATCACGTGCAGTGGCTTAATCTGCTGTGCCACAACACCAGCCCCTACTGAAAGTGTGTTCTAAGAATGCTGAATGGCAAAATGCTAAAGACATCATGCTGGGACAGCGCTATGGTGTAGCAGGTAAAGTTGCTGCTTGGCATACCATATGGGCGCCGGTTCTAATCCCGGCTTCTCCACTTCCGATCCAGCTCCTGGCTGATGGCCTGGGAAAGCAGTAGAGGATGGCCCAAGTGCTTAGGCCCCTGCACCCGCATGGAAGACCTGGAAGAAGCTCTTGTATCTTGACTTCTGATTGGGCCATCTCTGCCTGTTTCAGCCATTTGGGGAGTCAGCAGCAGGTGGAAGATCTCTGTCTCTCTGTAACTCTTTTAAATAAATAAATAAATCTTTTTTAAAAAAGATATCATGTTTGCTGATAATAACAGGATAGGTATTGTGTATATAGGTTAATTTTAATTTTGATTTTCCATTATAGACCTAAAATAAAAAGCCTGGAAGAAAAAAGACAGAACAAGATATTTTAATGTAACCCTTAGGTTTTGAGTTTTTCTTTTTTTGCTGTTATGCATTCTGTGTTTCCAAATCTGCAATCGTTACCATGAATTACTTTACTAGAAAACATTAAAAACACAAGACAAGAATACACCCGGGGCAGGCATTGTGGCGCAGCAGATGAGGCCGCTGCACGTGACATCCTCATTCCGTAAAAGGATGCCTGGTTTGACTCATAGGTACTCTACCTCCGATCCGGCCTCGTGGTAACACATCTTTGGAGGCAGCCAATTGTCAGACCCTCGCCAGCGAGGGTCCAACGCAGTCACGACACGGTCACTGTTCATCGGTTCTCAAGGAACTTTCACTTGTGGGGGCAAAAGGAAAGTGGGGAGAGGAGAAAAGAAGAGGAGGTGCCACGGCGGCGGCCGCGCCGGCCCGCCCAGATCCCAATGTCCCTTTATGCTAATATCCGTCCAATCAGATGAAAGGGCATGTATAGCCTCAGGTCGAAAGTTCATCTGTTTCACCTGGTTCTTCCTAATTGCTTATGCAGAGTCCGTCCTGCCTCAACTTCATCTGTTTCACCGGGTTCCTCCTAGTTGTTTATGCAGAGTCTATTCTGTTTCATCTGTTTCACCTGGCTGTTTTCGTAGGCCTTGTGGTCGACCGATTGCTGCAAGCTATGTAGATGAGGAGGTTCACACAGGTGGCCAGCCTGTGGTTCCCTACAGCCAATGATGGCTCAAGTCGTTGGACCCCTGCCACCCATGTGGAAGACTCGGGTGGAGTTCTGGGGCTCCTGACTTCAGCTTCGAACAGCAGGGCATTTGGGGAATAAACCAGTGGATGAAAGATCTTTCTCTCTCTCTTTCTTTCTCTCCTCTCTGTTACCCCACCTTTCAACTAGATGAAAATAAACAATAAAAAGCATTTTAAAAAAGAATATACCCAGGACAGAGCTGAAGGTGGGCCTGAGCAGCTGCCTACTTCAGCCTAAGGTAGTTGGCCGAGGCCAGAGGAATGGTATTGCATGAGGGTCTTCAAAACATTTGTGGACAATGGAATTATAAGATAGATTTATTTTACTGCAAAAAAAATTTGAAGTAAACACATAGGTATTCATAATATGCATTTTCCATGAACTTTTTTTTTTTTTTAAGATTTATTTGAAAGGCAGAGTTACAGAGAGTGCTGGTTCACTCCCCAGATGGCCACAACAGCTGGAACTGGGCCAATCCAAAGCCAGGAGCCAGGAGCCAGGAGCTTTTTCTGGGTCTCCCACATAGGTGCAGGGGCCCAAGGACTTGGGCCATCTTCCACTGCTTTTGTGGAGTGAACCAGTGAATGGACTACCTCTCTCTCTCAGTCCTTGGGCCCCTGCACCCTCGTGGGAGACCCGGAAGAAGCTCCTTGGTTCCTGGCTTTGGATTGGCCCAGCTCTGCCATTGCAGTCATTTGGGGAGTGAACCAGTGGATGGAAGACCTCTCTCTCTTTCTCTATCTCTATCTCTCTCTTTCTGCCTCTGCCTCTCTGTAACTCTTTCAAATAAATAAATAAATCTTTAAAAAAAAAAAAACCCTCATTTGTGTGGATTTCAGGTTTTTACACAGAAATAAGTGTTTCCTTTTCTTAATATAGATTTTTTTAAGATTTTATTTGTTTATTGGAAAGTCAGTTATAGAGAGAGAGGGAGAGACAGAGAGAGATCCACTGGTTCATTCCCCAGATGGCCAAATTGGCCAGGGCTGCGCCAGGCCAAAGCCAAGAACCAGGAGCCAAGAGCTTCCTTTCAGTATCCCACGTAGGTGCAGGGGCCCAAAGACTTGGGTCATCCTCCACTGCTTTCCCAGGCACATTAGCAGGGAGCTGGATCAGAAGTGGGGCAACTGGGACTCGAACCAGCACCCACATGGAATGCTGGCACTGCAGGCGGCAGCTTTATCCACTATTCCACAGCGTTGGCCCCCTGTCTATCTGCTTGTTAATTGTCTGAGATTAATAATAGGCTAGATTAACCTAAATAGTGTGGTGTAATATCTTTTAGAGTATCCATCATTTTCAGCCCTTATACCTACTCGTATGCTAACTATTAATAATTTGTATGTAAAAGGCAACCAACAATTATGAAACTAGTAAGTGTTAAAGTTATGGAAAAGCAGAGTGAAATCAACCAGACCTCATTAAAAGAAAAAAGAAATGAGGGGACCTCTGACTTGTTCATTCCTTGAACAGACTGCTAGGTGCTAGGAGGGTGTACAGTGTGGGAGAGGGCCTGTAGGAGACCTGAGGACTGTGTCCTGAAGTTTCACCATGCGACAAGGCCTGTGTGGCCAGGACAGGGTGGGAGAGAGAGAGGGGGCAGGGCAGGATAAGGCCGGAGAGAGCCAACAGGCCTTGAGCTAATGATCAAGAATTCAAATAGTATTTGAAATTCAGTTCCTTCAAACACAAGAATTTTGGAGCTCCGGAGTGGAGAGTGGAGTGACATTCGGAGGCAGGGCCAGGCAGAAGTGGAGGAAGGGGGCAATGAGGCAGAACTCAACTGATGGGAAATGGGCCATGGTGGCAGCCAGCTGGGCTGTATGGCACACAGATTGGGCTGTATGGGTGGAAAGTAAGGATCGCTGGGGCAGCTTGAGAGGCCAGCAGGACAGTGGTAGGCAGTTGCCAAGAGGGGACGGGAGTGGAGGTGGGGGGCGGGGAGGCCTAGGTTAGGGACGTGGCATATCGCCAGTGAGCACGGTGAGCATGGGCAGGTATCTGGGAGGTGGTGGCGCTGCACCGGTCGCTAGCAGGGCAAAGGAACTAGGCAGCCTGAAGCCCTATTGTGGGAGCGGGATGCCATGAGGGAGCGTGAGGGAAGGGAGAGGGGGTACAGAGCCGGGAGGGAAAGCATGCCCCCCTGCAGGGTAGTAGGGTAGCTCCAGGCTGCCGGGAGCAGGGTATTCTATTTTTTTTTTTTACTTGCTTTTTGATTTTTTTTTAAATAAATAAAACTTTTATTTAATGAATATAAATTTCCAAAGTACAGCTTATGGATTACAATGGCTTTTTCCCCCCCATAACTTCCCTCCCACCCACAACCCTCCCCTCTTCTGCTCCCTCTCCCCTTCCATTCACATCAAGATTCATTTTCAATTCTCTTTATATACAGAAGATCAATTTAGCATATATTTAGTAAAGATTTCAACAGTTTGCACCCACACAGAAACACAAAGTGTAAAGTACTGTTTGAGTACTAGTTATAGCATTAAATCACAATGTACAGCGCATTTAGGACAGAGATCCTACATGAGGAGTAAGTGCACAATGACTCCTGTTGTTGACTTAGCAAATTGACACTTGTTTATGGTGTCAGTAATCATCCTAGGCTCTTGTCATGAGTTGCCAAGGCTATGGAGGCCTTTTGAGTTCGCTGACTTCGATCTTATTTAGACAAGGTGATAGTCAAAGTGGAAGTTCTCTCCTCCCTTCAGAGAAAGGTACCTCCTTCTTTGATGACCTGTTCTTTCCACTGGGATCTCACTCGCAGAGATCTTTCATATAGGTATGTTTTTGTTTTTGTTTGCCAGAGTGTCTTGGCTTTCCATGCCTAAAATACTCTCATGGGCTTTTTAGCTGGATCTGAATGCCTTAAGGGCTGATTCTGAGGCCACAGTGCTGTTTAGGACATCTGCCATTCTATGAGTCTGCTGTGTATCCCGTTTCCCATATTGGATTGTTCTCTCCCTTTTTTATTCTATCAGTTAGTATTTGTAGACACTAGTCTTGTTTATGTGATCCCTTTGACTCTTAATACTATCATTATGATCAGTTGTGAACAGAAATTGATCACTTGGACTAGTGAGATGACACTGGTATATGCAACCTTGATGGGATTATATTGGAATCCCCTGGCACGTTTCTAACTCTACCATTTGGGGCAAGTCCGATTGAACATGTCCCAAATTGTACATCTCCGCCTTCTCTTATTCCCACTCATATTTAACAGGGATCACTTTTCAGTTAAGTTTCAACACTTAAGAATAATTGTGTATTAATTACAGAGTTCAACCAATAGTATTAAGCAGAACAAAAAAATACTAAAAGGGATAAAGTATTAAGTTGTTCATCAACAGTCAGGGCAAGGGCTGATCAAGTCACTGTTTCTCAAAGTGTCCATTTCACTTCAACAGGTTTCCTTTTTGGTGCTCGGTTGGTTGTCACCGATCAGGGAGAACATATGATATTTGTACCTTTGGGACTGGCTTAATTCACTCAGCATGATGTTTTCCAGATTCCTCTATTTTGTTGCAAATGACCAGATTTCATTGTTTTTGACTGCTGTATAGTATTCTATGAGTACATGTCCCATAATTTCTTTATCCAGTCTACTGTTGATGGGCATTTAGGTTGATTCCAGGTCTTAGCTATTGTGAATTGAGCTGCAATAAACATTAAGGTGCAGACAGCTTTTTTATTTGCCAAATTAATTTCCTTTGGGTAAATTCCAAGGAGTGGGATGGCTGGGTTGTATGGTAGGGTTATGTTCAGGTTTCTGAGGAATCTCCAGACTGACTTCCATAGTGGCTTTACCACTTTACATTCCCACCAACAGTGGGTTAGTGTCCCTTTTTCCCCACATCCTCTCCAGCATCTATTGTTGGTAGATTTCTGAATGTGAGCCATTCTGACTGGGGTGAGGTGAAACCTCATTGTGGTTTTGATTTGCATTTCCCTGATTGCTAGTGATCCTGAACATTTTTTCATGTGCCTGTTGGCCATTTGGATTTCCTCTTTTGAAAAATGTCTATTGAGATCCTTGGCCCATCTCTTAAGTGGATTGTTTGTTTTGTTGTTGTGGAGTTTCTTGATCTCATTGTAGATTCTGGTTATTAATCCTTTATCTGTTGCATAGTTTGCAAATATTTTTCCCATTCTGTCGGTTGCCTCTTCACTTTCCGGGAGCAGGGTATTCTAACAGAACTGCGTTCCTAGGCGCGCAGTGAGAGGCGGGCGGATGGTGCACCTACGGGAACCCGAGCCCACCAGCCTGCCTGTCAGCAGCTTACTTTGTGGAGTGTGTTAGAGCTGGCTCTGTACTTAGGAAACATCCTGTATGGGAGTGCCTGGTTTCCACGCCCGGATCCAGTCTCCTGCTAATGTGCCTGGGAGGCCACTGATGATGGGCCAAGTACTTGGGTCCCTGCCATGCATGTGGGAGGCCTGGATTGAGTTCCTGGTTCCTGGCTGTTGTGAGCAGCATTTTGGGAATGAACCCCTTCTGTCTCTGGGTCTGTCTCTGTGCCTTTGATATAAAATGAAAACAAAGAAATAAAACACATTTTTTAAGAATATTTATTTGTTATTTTGAAAGAGTTACAGAGAAAGACAGGAAGAGATCGTTCACCCACTGGTTCACTTCCCAGATGGCCTCAAACACCAGGCCTGAGCCAGGCATAAACCAAGAGCTTCTTCCAGATCTCCCACATGGGTGCAGGGGCCCAAGAACTCAGGCTATCTTCTGTTGCTTTCCCAGGCCATTAGCAGGGAGCTGGATTGTAAATGAAGCAGCTGGGACTTGAACCAGCATCCATATGTGATGCTGGCCCTACAGGCTGTGGCATAACCCACGAAGCCGTGACACTGGCCCTAAAAAAACTTTTTTTAAAATTTTTTTGTTTTTGTTTTTTTATTTTTTATTATTTATTTTTTTTATTTTTTTTTTATTTTTGACAGGCAGAGTGGACAGTGAGAGAGAGAGACAGGGAGAAAGGTCTTCCTTTGCCGTTGGTTCACCCTCTAATGGCCGCCGCGGTAGCGCGCTGCGGCCGGCGCACAGCGCTGATCCGATGGCAGGAGCCAGGTGCTTCTCCTGGTCTCCCATGGGGTGCAGAGCCCAAACACTTGGGCCATCCTCCACTGCACTCCCTGGCCACAGCAGAGAGCTGGCCTGGAAGAGGGGCAACCGGGACAGGATCGGTGCCCCGACCGGGACTAGAACCCGGTGTGCCGGCGCCGCAAGGCGGAGGATTAGCCTGTTGAGCCACGGCGCCGGCCAATGTTTTTGTTTTTTTATTTTTAGAGAGAGACAGAGAGAAAGGTCTTCCTTCCGTTGGTTCACCCCCCGCAAATGGCCGCTACAGTCGGCACTGCACTGATCCAAATCAGGAGTCAGGTGCCACCCCCCACAACCAGTCTCCCATGTGGGTGCAGGGCCAAGCACTTGGGTCATCCTCCACTGCACTCCCGGGCCACAGCAGAGAGCTGGATTGGAAGAGGAGCAACCAGGACAGAATCCGGCGCCCCAACTGGGACTAGAACCTGGGGTGCCAGCGCCGCAGGCAGAGGATTATCCAAGTGAGCTGTGGTGCTGGCCCCCAAAAACCTTTTAAAAGCTATAAATAATTCTAAAAAACCAGGACACATATTGCAAGCTAGGAGAATGTTCATTTTTGTGATTATATAATGGTCACAATTTTTTAAAAAGAATGGCCATTTTTTTAAATGGAGTCTTTTTTTAAAGATTTTTTTATTTATTTGAAAGTTGGAGTTACACACACAGAGAGAGAGAGAGAGAGAGGGAGAGAGAGAGAGAGAGAGGTCTTCCATCAGCTGGTTCACTCCCTAATTGGCTGCAATGGCCCGAGCTGTGCCAATCCAACGCCAGGAGCCAGGAGCTTCTTCTGGGTCTCCCACATGGGTGCAGGGGCCCAAGAACTTGGGCCATCTTCTGATGCTTTCTCATGCCATTAGCAGAGAGCTGGATCGCAAGTGGGGCACCTAGGACTCGAACCAGCACCCATCTTGGATGCCGGAACTGTGTAGTTCTACCCAGTATGCCACAGAGCCGGCCCCATATGGCCATTTTAGGGTGGTGTTTGGTGCAGTGGCTGACATGCTACATGGGACTCCCACATCCCATATGCCTAGATTTGAGTCCCGGCTCTTCTGATTCTAAATTCCTGCTAATGTGCCCCCTGCGAGGCAGTAGGTGATGGCTCAAGCACTTGGGTCCCTGCCACCCACAAAAGAGTCTCTGACTGAGTTCCTGGCTCCTAGCATCAGCCTGGCCCAGCCCTGGCTGTTGTGGGCACTTGGAGAGTGAACCAGCAGTTGATGGTAACAAACTTTTTTTTTTTCTTTTTGAGGAATGGCTGTCATCAAAGTGAGCACAAAAGGGACAAAATGACATTGTGGCCCAGCAGGTTAAATTGCCTCTTGGGACACCTGCTTCCCATATCAAAGTGCCTGGGTTCAAGTCCCCCAACTGCTTCCAATCCACCTTTTTGCCAGTGTGTCTGGGAGGCAAGAGATGATGGCTTAATTATTTAAATCCCTGCCACCCATATAAGGAGACCTGAATAGAGCTCCTGGCTCCTGGTTTCATCCTGGCCCAGCCACAACTATTGTGGCCATCTGGGGCATGAACCAGCAGATGGAATATGTGTGTGTGTGTGTATGTGTGTATGTCTGTCTGTCTGCCTTTCAAAATTAATAAAGATAAATCAATAGAAATAAAATAATAACGGCCATTGTCTCCACAGTTTGCATGTAGAATAATTCTAAATTCATTGTCAATATATTCACCTAAAAGAGAGTCCTTAAAAACTATGACTTGAAATATTCTTTCTCGCAGGATGACTATGGGAATCTTTGCAAACTGTACCTTCTGTTTGAAAGTCAAGTACTTACCTCGACAGCAGAAGAAAAAGCTACAAAGTGACATTAAGGAAAACGGTGGAAAGTTTTCTCTTTGGTTAAATCCCCAGGTATTTCCAAGTCTCATAAACTATTGTATGATAAACATGGTGCGTTCAGGGAACAAGGGTCATGGTTATAAGCATGAAGCAGAGAAGATTGGTAGCAGGAGAAATTGTGGCACCGCCCCCGGGTCAAGAGTGGCCCAGCCCCTTCTCCCATGGGCTGCAGAAAATCCTGCATGTCTTTGAAGACATGTTGTTAGAGCACAACCAAAGACATGAATAGAACTTCAGACCAGCCAGATTATTCTCAGAGGAGAAAAGTGACAGTGCACAACGTTTGCAAAAAGCCCACTGTGGTCACTTACCAGCGTGCCCACACTGAGTGACACCTGTGAGTGTGGCTCCCACAGGACAGAGAGTCATTCAGTATCAGCTGATGTTTGTCGTGGAGCTTGTGCTATTTTTATACTTATTTAAAGGCAAGAGGAAGCTCCCTTCCCTTTCTTGAAATGAACTGTCAATCTGAGAATTTAGATAATTTCACAGCTGGATGAAGTCTTGGAAGTAATCGGGGCTAATTTCTTTATTAATCACCTTCTTATAAAAAGTAGAAATTGAGATCCAAAAGCATTCGCTCCAGGGTTTGCTTGTCCCAGACCTTTGCCCCTCTCTTTATAGATGGGGCTGACCCAGCCTGCCTCTCCCTGGGCCATAGCCCTAAGGCTTGGCCACAATAAGCATCATGTGTTCTGTGAATCACGGGGTCAAGCTGAGTATGGGAAATGGAATGGCTATATTTCCCTCCAGTGTAGGTAGAAATCCCTTACTCATGAGGCTTACCATCTCTGCAGGTGGATGACTAATACACACCCACTCTACCTTTTCAATTTGTCTTCTGGGTGGAGAACTGCCAGCATGCTCTCTTGGCTTTAGAAGCACTCACATCCTGTGAGTGCAGCCTTTTGAAAATTTTTTTGGCCAGTGTACATAAACTTTTTTTTTTTTATCTGACAGGCAGAGTTATAGACAGTGAGAGAGAGAGACAGAGAGAGAAAGGTCTTCCTTCCATTGGTTCACTCCCTAAATAGCCGCTACGGCTGACACTGCGCCGATCCGAAGCAGTGTCTGTAACTCTACCTCTCAAATAAATTTTTTTTTTTTATTTTTTTGACAGGCAGAGTGGATAGTGAGAGGGAGAGACAGAGAGAAAGGTCTTCCTTTGCCGTTGGTTCACCCTCCAATGGCAGCTGCGGCCGGCACATTGCACTGATCCGAAGCCAGGAGCCAGGTGCTTCTCCTGGTCTCCCATGCGGGTGCAGGGCCCAAGCACTTGGGCCACCCTCCACTGCCTTCCCGGGCCATAGCAGAGAGCTGGCCTGGAAGAGGGGCAACCAGGATAGAATCCAGCGTCCCGACCGGGACTAGAACCCGGTGTGCTGGTGCCGCAAGGTAGAGGATTAGCCTGTTAAGCCACGGCACCGGCCTCTCAAATAAATTTTTAAAAAATTGGTTTGGGTTTTGTTTTCACTGATAGATAACAAATTAATTTTTTGTCTTTAGTGTACACATTTAATCTTAGACAATGCTGATCTTCTGAGTCAGTACCAACTGGACTCCATCCGAAAGAAACACATCCATATTGCAAGCCCAGATTTTGTGTGGGAATCCATCAAAGAAAGGAAACTCTTGGATGTTGAGAGTTATGGTCCTACTCAGGCACTGGACATCACGCTACCCCCCGATCAAAAGACAGGCAGTTCCGGTAGGTATTTATATACATCCAAGAATCTGAATTCCATCAGTTATGTTAACTCATTAAAATAAACCTTTGAGCAGTAAACAAGTGTTTGGTTTGTTTTACTCCTAGATGTGAAAACAGACGATCTCCTCCTGGATGATGTCGCAGAGAAAGAGAACATTGTGGAACCCACCAAGTAAGTTGTCCACCTCTGATTCTCAGGGCTCTGCAGGGTTTATGTTTTGTAAACCTCAAGCACACTATTAAAATATTATTTGTAGGCTATTATTATGTTAGCTTATTTTGCTTATCTAACTCTACTAGGTTTTTTTTAAAAAAAGATTTTATTTATTTATTTGAGAGAGTCACAGACAGTGAGAGGGAGAGACATCGAGAAAGGTCTTCCGTATGTTGGTTCACTCCCCAGGTGGCAGCAATGACCAGAGCTGCACTGATCCAAAGCCAGAAGCCAGGAGCCAGGAGCCAGGAGCTAGAACCAGCGCCCATATGGGATGCCGGCACTGCAGGCAGAGGATTAACCTACTGCGCCACGGCGTCGGCCTCTCTACTAGACTTTTATTTAAGACTTTTTCCACCAACTAGGGTTGTGATGATCATTTCTGACTTCTCAGTTTCATGAGGTTTGATGTAAATATTAGATACTTTGATTTTAAAAAAAGAAAGCCACTGGTGATGAGATTTGGGCAGCTTGCTGGCTCTGTTACCTTAAATAGTTTGATACTTTTATTATATTTGTTACCAGTGATGTTAAAAGAGAACAAAATCCAAAGTACAAAGTTCAGATTTAAGAGAAGTCTGAGTCCTTTGTTTTATAGAGGAGGTGAAGGTGTTCCAGGCCGGAGTGAGCACCACCTGGGAGCACAGAGTAGACAGCCCTATGGTTGGTGCCTCTGCTCCTGAGCATGGACACTTGCCCGAGAAGCCCAGTGCTGGGCACCAGAGCTCATGAATTACGCATCTCATTTCCCACAGTCTGGAAGCCATTTCTAGAACACTTAAGAAAGCATCAGGGACTTGTACATATTTCATAAGGAATTAGGAGGTCTACAAAAAAATTTTATGAAATTGTGTTTAGCATAAAAATCTACTTTAATGTTAACATTTTAATTATTCAATTTCAGGTTTCATACAGAGAATGTTGATTTTCCTCAAGATTTTGAAGTTGCAAAATATAACACCTTGGAAAAAGTGAGTCTGATTTCTATTTAGGAAAAGAAAACATAATATCTTCTGAGTATTTTTCCTGTTCAGTCACTTTCTTGTTGTTTTGAAAAAGTGTGCATATCCTGAAAATCATATATTCTGTAATATATGAACTGATTTTTAATAGTGAAGGAAATAAAAATTAGTGCTTGAGTTTTACTATCAAAGAAATGAATGTTCATAGAGGACATTTTAAACACTACAAAGTATTCATACAGCATTAAGAAATAAAACTGCTCCTCTCTGTTGCTAGCAGTTTCTTTTCTTTCTTTCTTTCTTTCTTTTTTTTTTTTTTGACAGGCAGAGTAGACAGTGAGAGAGAGAGGGAGAAAGGTCTTCCTTTTGCCGTTGGTTCACCCTCCAATGGCCGCCGCGGCCAACACGCTGCAGCCCACGCACCGCGCTGATCCGAAGGCAGGAGCCAGGTGCTTCTCCTGGTCTCCCATGCGGGTGCAGGGCCCAAGCACTTGGGCCATCCTCCACTGCCTTCCCGGGCCATAGCAGAGAGCTGGGCTGGAAGAGGGGCAACCAGGACAGAATCCGGCGCCCCGACCGGAACTAGAACCCGGTGTGCCGGCGCCGCAAGGCAGAGGATCAGCCTAGTGAGCCGTGGCACCGGCCGCTAGCAGTTTCTTGTAATTTTCTTTTTTTTTTTTTTTTTTTGTTTTGTTTTTTTTGACAGGCAGAGTGGACAGTGAGAGAGAGAGAGACAGAGAGAAAGGTCTTCCTTTGCCGTTGGTTCACCCTCCAATGGCCGCCTGCACTCCCTGGCCACAGCAGAGAGCTGGCCTGGAAGAGGGGCAACCGGGACAGAATCCGGAGCCCCGACCGGGACTAGAACCCAGTGTGCCGGCGCCGCTAGGCGGAGGATTAGCCTGTTGAGCCACGGCGCTGGCCCAGTTTCTTGTAATTTTCTTAGACTTATCTGATTTATTTGAAAGGCAGAGTAACAGAGACAGGGAGCCAGAGAAAAAGAAAGAGATCTTCCATCTGCTGATTCACTCCCCAGATGGCCACAAGAACAGGAGCTGGGCCAGGCCAAAGCCAGGAGCCCAGAGCAGTATGCTGGTTTCCCATAGGGGTCACAGGGGCCCAAGCACTTGGGCCATCTTCCACTCTTTTCCCAGAAGCTTTAGCAGAGAGCTGGATCAGAAGCAGAGCAGCCGGCACTCAAATGCTGACATCATAAGCAGCAATATAGCCCACTGTGCCACAACGTCAGCCCCCAATTTCTTGGATTTTAAAAGCAAAGATTTGATATGAAGTATTTATGCCATTTTGAATTTCTGTTTCTTTTGCATTAAAAATAAAAGCAGGAAACTTTTCTTTGGTAAATTCACACAAATAAATATCAATAGTCATCTTCAAAGTTATGCCCCATTTGTATTTTTTTACATAGCTGATAAAATTTGAAAATAATATTTAATTTGAAAATAACATTTCCGGGGCTGGCTCTGTGGCATAGCGGGTAGAGCCACCGCCTCCAGTACCCGCATCCCATATGGGCTCTGGTTCGAGTCCCAGCTGCTCCACTTCTGATTCAGCTCTCTGATGTGGCCTGGAAAAGCAGTAGAAGATGGCCCAAGTCCTTGGACCCCTGCACCCATGTAGGAGACCTGTAGGCTCTTGGCTCCTGGCTTCCGATCTGCACTGCTCCAGCCAATGCTGCAAATTGGGGAGTGAACCAGCAGATGGAAGAATTCTCCCTTTCTCTCTGCCTTTCCTCCTCTCTCTGTGTAACTCTGACTTTCAAATAAATAAATAAATCTTAAAAAAGAAAATAACATTTCCCTCTGTTATAAAGAAAACATGAAAAGTGGTACAGCGTAAACACACAGCCATTGGAATATGCAAGGATTACAAAACTTTTTTGCCCTGTAATTAATGTGTCTTTTAATTCCATTTTCCACCTTCTTTTTAAAGTACCCATGTATCTATAGTAGAGGAAGAAAAGTACCAAATATTAATAGTGATTAGATCTTTGTGGTAGGAATTCAGGTGATTTTTATTGTCTTCTTGTATTTTTAAGTGTGTACCTCCTCATCAACATGTATGGCTTTGTAGTTATGGTCAGTACTTCTGAGTGTTGTGCGTGTTTGCCGTTTCCCAGCGTAGCTGCTGAAACCACATCCTGTTTTCCAGGTGGGAATGAATGACGGCCCGGAAGTGGTGGTGATGGAGCTGTGCTGTTCCCGGCGCCTGGGGACTGTCCTTTCCTGATCTCCGCACACTTCCTGCTGGCTGATGGCGTGCAGGTGATGCTCTGTGTACTGATGCCTGTGTGTTTATCCAACCCCTGTTCACAACTACTGCAGTGTCCTTAAAACTGGTCAGTGAGCCAGCCAGCCTGCTCCCCTTGCTTTTCTTACCTGATGTCAGCTCAAGCTGCTGTAACGAATTCCACAGGCTGGGGGCTCAGACAACAGACATTTCTCACACTGCTGCAGGCTGCACCTCCAAGGTCAAGGTGCAGCAGGATTAGTTTCCTCTGAGGTCTTGCTCCCTGGTTTGCTGTGTCCTCACATGGTCTTCTCCTCTTCTTATAAGGACCCCAGTCATACTGGATCAGGATCCACTCACATCACTTTATTTTACTTAAAATTCTTTTTTTAAGGTTCATTTACTTATTTGAAAGGCAGAGTTACAAAGAGAGAAGCATCTTCAATCCACTGGTTCACGCCCCAAATGGCTGCAACTGCTGGGGCTGGGCCAGGCCAAAGCCAGGAACCTGGAGCTCCATCCAGATCTGCCATGTGGGTAGTAAGGACCCAGGTACTTGGCCCATCTTCCAATGCTTTCCCAGGTACATTATCAGGGAGCTGGATCTGAAGTGGATTAGCCAAGACTAGAACTGGTGCTCATATGCGATGCTGGCGTCACTGGCCGCAGCTTAGCAGGCAGTGGGTTTGCCTCCTGCACCACAACACTAGCCCCACTCAACTACATCTTAAAGTCTCTGTATTCAGGGGCCAGTGCTATGGCATAGTGGGTAAAGCCACCACCTGCAGCATCAGCATCCCTTATGGGCACCTGTTCTAATCCTGGCTGCCCCACTTCTGATATGGCTCCTTGCTAATGAGCCTGGGAAAGCAGCTGAAGATAACCCAAAGTACTTTGGCTCCTGCACCCACATGGGAGACCCAAAAGAAATCCTGGCTCCTCTCTGGTTTAGCCCAGCTCCAGCCATTGCAGCCATTTGGGAAGTGAACTAGTGGATAGCAGATCTCCTGTCTCTCTCTGTAATTTCAAAATAAATAAATAAATCTTTAAAAAAAACTTTATGTACTTATACATTCTCACTCTGAGGTACTGGGGGGTCAGGACTATGCATTTCAACCAAATGGAAATGGGTTCCCTTTGGAGTGTGGGAGGTAAGGACAGCACACCAGACCAGAGCATCACAGGGTCCTGCCAAGGAGAATAGTCCCTGAGCAGGAGACACATGGAATTCCTGCCCTTGTTCCACACCACTTATGGGACATTTTCCTAATGTGTAAACCTCTAAAGCAATCCCTTAACATGCTTCATTAAGCACCACCTGCTATGTACTAAGAATCTAGTACAGCTGGAACCCAAAGAGAAAACACTCTTGTCACCTTGACCCTCAGAAATCACCACCTGGATGGAAGAAACACAGTTGTCATTGCAACCCACTGTGACAGTTCTGCTATCCAAATGTGTGTGCAGCATCCAAGGTCGGGGTTGCAGAGCCCTGGGAATGGCAGTGAAGGCTATGCAAAGGCCATGACCCTTGCCCCAGGTCAATATCAACTCAGGAGCACAGTTCTAAGCTAAAGCATGTAAAAGACAAAAGTAAATTCAGTTAATGCCTAAAGTTCAAATAAAATGTGAAACATGCCAGGTGTCTTCTCAACTATTCAGTTACAGATCCACCATGGTCCAGGAAACAGCAGAACACCCAGCACTTCTCAGTGGGAGGGGCTCACAGGCACTGGACGTGTCTTACTGTGCCTCCTCCCCAGGTGTCAGCTCAGGTGCAAGGCAAGGATACTCAGGTGCATACAGATCCACCTACCCCACAGGAACCCATAGCTCTTGTACCATCAGCCTTGGTTCCAGATGCCCTCAGGGAAACACCACTTACACGAGTCATCATTGTGAGGGAAGCCCAGAGTCTGGGTCTCCCACCATTCGTTCATGAACTCCTAGTCCCTGTGCAGTGTATAAGGGAGAGGCCATATTAGCAAAACAATTTTGCTAGTATAACAACTGACATTCTCACTACCATCAGGTTTCCATGGGAACAGCTAAAAAGTCAGAGACATCCAGGAAGGAGACTTTGAACCCAAATTGTTAACTTTGAACCCAAAATGTGTACTATGTTTTGTGGATGGTTTAGTTGTTTGGGTAAAAAAACAAGTAAACATGAAATAGAAAGCCTTGATAATAGCATTTGTCACAATGTTCTTTCTCCTGTCCGTCCAGGGAACTTTCCACCCTTAGCCAGCCAGAGTCTAGAGCTCTCCTTGGGTGAGCCTGTTCACCTTGCAGAAATGAGTGACCTTCTCTTAACCAGAAATGAAAGAGCTCTTCGGCAGAAGAGGATTTTCGAGTTGACCCTTCTTGATAAAAGTGTTTTGGAGCAAGCATTTGGTGTGAAGGTCAAGATACTGCTTAAGGGGCCAGCACCATGGCTCACTTGGTTAATCCTCCGCCTGCAGTGCTGGCATCTGATATGGGCACCGGGTTCTAGTCCCGGTTGCTCCTCTTCCAGTCCAGCTCTCTGCTGTGGCCCGGGAGGGCAGTGGAGGATGGCCCAAGTGCTCGGGCCCCTGCACCCGCGTGGGAGATCAGGGAGAAGCACCTGGCTCCTGGCTTCGGATCGGTGTAGCTCCAGCCGTGGCAGCCATTTGAGGAGTGAACCAACGGAAGGAAGACCTTTCTCTCTCTCACTGTCTGTAACTCTACCTGTCAAAAAAAAAAAAAAAAAAAAAGATGCTGCTTAAGAAGTCCACATCCCATACCTGAATGCCTGGATTCAAGTCCTAGCTCCTCTCCCAAATCCAGTTGCACTCTAGGAAGCAGCGGGTGATGGCTCAAGTGGTTGTGTCCATCCATCTGTGTAGGAGACCTGGACTGAGTTCCTAGCTCTCGGTTTTGACCTGGCCCTGCCCTGACTGTTAAGGCATTTGGGAAGTGAGCCAGCGCATGGAGATCTGCCGGTCTATCAGTCTCATTCTGTCTTTCTCTCTCTGTCAAATAAGTAAAATAATTTTTAAAAATCATTTTTGGGAACAGCATTGTGGCATAGTGGGTTAAGCCACCACCTGGGACACTGGCATCCCATATGGGCAACAGTTCGAGTCCTGATTTCCCCACTTCTGATCCAGTTCCCTGTTAATGCACCTGGAAAGCAGCAGAGGATGGCCCAAGTCTTTGGGTCCCTGAACCCACGTAGGAGACCAGAAGAAGCTCTTGGCTCCAGCCTGGTCCAGCCCTTGGTGCTGTGGCCATTTGAGAAGTCAACCAGTAGATGGAAGATCTCTCAATCTCTCTGTGTCTCATTCTCTCTGTGTAACACTGACTTTAAAATAAAATAAACAAATCTTTAAAAAATCATTTTGATTGAAATATTCCAAAGTTATGATAAATTCTACCTACTTTAAAAATTATTTATATATTTAATTTTATTTTATTTACAAGGTCCAGAGACAAAGACAAAAGGACAAGTAGAGATCTTCCCTCCATTTGTTCATTCCCCAGTGCCAATAACAGCTAGGGCTGGGCCAGCCTGAAGTCAGGAGCCAGGAGTTCTGCTTGGACTTCCCACGTGAAGGCAGAAACCCAAGAACTTGAGCCATCATCCGCTGCCTCCTGGAGTGTGCATTAGTAGAACCCTGATTGGAAGTAGAGGAGTTGGGACTTGAACCCAGGCACTGCAGTATGGCATGACTTGCAAGTTAGTGACAAACTTCAAAGCTACTTAGAATAGGAGATAAAATAAGAGTCTGAAGGCTCTGAATGAACATTTGAGTCAGCCAGTGCTGTGGCTCAATAGGCTAATCCTCCGCCTTGCGGCACCAGCACACCGGGTTCTAGTCCTGGTTGGAGCGCTGGATTCTGTCCCGGTTGCCCCTCTTCCAGGCCAGCTCTCTGCTGTGGCCCAGGAAGGCAGTGGAGGATGGCCCAAGTGCTTGGGCCCTGCACCCCATGGGAGACCAGGAGAAGCACCTGGCTCCTGGCTTTAGATCAGTGCGGTGCGCCAGCCGCAGTGGCCATTGGAGGGTGAACCAACGGTAAAGGAAGACTTTTATCTCTGTCTCTCTCTCTCACTGTCTACTCTGCCTGTCCAAAAAAAAAAAAAAAAAAAAATTTGAGTGACTCCCCAAGGAGTCACATGGTCTTTTCTCTCTGTTGTGCCTGCTCAGTCTTTTTCATTTTACTCCCAGGTTTTAGGCTGTTTAAGGTTTAAGTAACTCCCTCATGGCAGAGATCTTATGCCTTGTGTGCATTCAGTATACAGTAGGTATAAATAAAATAAAGATGGATGTGTGAATAAGTTATTGTGCCCTTGCTGTATACTATCGTTCACAGACTAGAAGACAGTCCACTGTGAAGAAAACCTCCGCAGAAGCAAGTGAATACTATGAAAACTGCATTGAAGAGCTGAAGAAGCAGGGATTTCTACTAAGAGACCATTTCACACCCAAAGCCACCCAGTTAGCATCTGGAAAACTGCAAGCAGTAAGATTGATTTTTGCATGTTTATGGATTGAATATTTTTGATGGGCATGTTTTCTTTCTTAAACACAAAAGACTGGCAGGAGAGAAGAGGAAGAGTTAGGGAGAGGAAAAGTGGGCCCACAGACAGGCATGGAAGCTGAGTGGGGAGCGTGTCCCAGGACCAGCCGTGAAAGGTATTGCATATTTCAACAAAATCCACTCACAGCATTTGAAAGATTTCATGACAGTTTAGGCCATGAGCAAGGGTTGTCAACCCTGACTGCGTGTGCTTAATGCCAGTACCAGACCTGGAGCTTACACGGTGAAGGGAAAGGCAAGGGGAAAACTGAAATGAGAAGAAAACAGCTGAGGGGCAGGGAGAGGAGGCTCAGACTCAGAGAAGAGAGTGGAGGAGGAGGAGGAGGAGGCCCGGAGTATCACAGTGACTCTGTGTCTTACTCTGTTTCCTGATACTGTAACGAATACCTGGAGCTGGATATTTTATAAGCAAAGAGGGCTCTGGATTCTGGTGGCAGGAGAGTCCCAAGAGCTGGTGTCAGAACATGGCAGAGAAGCAGAAAGACGGCATTTCCTCCAGAAAAGCACTCGCCCCTTCTGTGGACTGGGTCCCCTCAGACCACAAGGCCTCACCTCCCAGCCAGGCACAGGATCACCTGCAGTGGGACACACTTGAGCAGTACCCAAACAGTGGCACCAGGCTCAGGTGAATTACTTCTGTCACCTCTGCTTTCACCCAGCTCACTCACAAGGCCTTTTTGGTGGTGTTTCTTTGTCGTGTTGCAGCTGCTTTTGGAGGAGGTCCTGGGCGCCAGCACACTGAGCACAGAGGTGAGCGATTTGGTGGAGCTGCTATGGGCTGAAGCCCTGGGCCATCTGGAGCACACACTGCTGAAGCCAGTGAACAGGATCAGCCTCAATGATGTGAGTCAAGTGCCTGAAATACTGTGGGACAAACTGCTTCCTGGCTGCTTAGCTCAAGTAGTGATGCTATGTGTGCATGCTAGGTAGATTCATTTCTGGCTGTTCCTTCCTCAGATCCTGAAGAAAGGGAACATTAGGAGCGGGGCAGGGTGGGGAAGGGGGGAATAAGCCTCCCAGGAACCCAGACATCACTTTCTAGCATTATCAACCCCTGGCTGATCTGAAGTCGGCATTCAATGCAGGCTAATTAAGAGGCCAAAAGGTTTGTAATAGACCTGAGGGTCACGGCTGGTCTTGATCCTAGTTGGATACCCAGGCTCCAAGCTGCACCGCAGTCTCATACCTTCTGATATCTTGGGCAAGGCAGGTGTGCTCTGGTCCCCAGAAAGCATGCTTCCCTCCTTTAGTGTGTGTAATTGCAAGTGAAAGAGCAAATGAAAGAGGATCTCTCCAATGGGACAACTTGTGCACCTGCGTTGTCATGTGGAAATAGTACAGTTTTTCTCTATAGGTTTAAATTCATTTATTTTTGGGAGAACAGCTCCCCAGGACAACAAGCATGAAGCACTTGTGTAATGAGAAACACCATCCAGGGGTCTTGTTCCTGCCTTGATGCTGGCATCTTTCCACATGGGAAAAGCAAGTCTCCTCCAGTTGTATTAGTATCTCTTTCTCTGTGTGTATATATGAGGGCTCTTCAAAACCTTCCTGGAAAAACTAGGCATGGATTTCCAAAAAAAATTTTTGCCCCAAATAAGCGTACCTTTTAATTCCAATCTTCCATGAACTTTTTGAAGTACCCTTGTGCACATATGGATAGAAGTGCACGGAGGTTCTTTCTTGTTCATCATCTGAGCCCAGTTTTGGAGGATTCCTTCTGGCATCATCCTCACAAATGAGATGTGTTTCCAAGCAACATCCTCATTCAGTTCATGCAGCTAACAGTAAACCATGGATAACTGTGCTGTGCCCAACAATTATTTTTTGATATTGTTATACATGCTCCTTCACTTATGAGCTAGATTTAATTTTTAATAAGCATATTTGATCTCTTTAAAGGTGAGCAAGGCAGAGGGAATTCTCCTTCTAGCAAAGTCAGCACTGAAAAATGGAGAAACAGCAGAGCAATTGCAAAAGCTGATGGCTGAGTTCTACAGATTAATACCTCACAAAGGCCCAGCCACTGAAGAAGTGAATCTGAAACTGTTAGCTAAAGAAGAGGACCTCTGCCAGGTAAAATTCTGAAATAGGAAATTTAATTCAAAATATGTTTGGGTGGAGGGTGGTCTTTAAAAACCTGATGAATGGGACCAGCGCCGTAGCCAAGAGGGAAAAGCTGCTGCCTGCAATTCAAGCATCCCATACGGTTACCAGTTCGAGTCCCAGCCACTCCACTTCTGATCCAGCTCCCTGATGATGCACCTGGGAAAGCAGTAGAAGGTGGCCCAAGTCCTTGGGCTCCTGCATCCACATGGGAGACCTGGAAGAAGCTCCTGGCTCCTGCCTTCAGATTGGCCCAGCTCCAGGCATTGTGGCCATTTGGGGAGTGAACCAGCAGATGGAAGACCTCTCTCTCTCTCTCTCTCCCTCTCTCTCTGTAACTGCCTTTCAAATAAATAAATAAATCTTAACACCAGAGCACAAAAGTCACCTTCAGGGCTATGCTCAAAAATAGTTGAACCATTCTAAAATGTTCTGGGTCTTTAGGGAAGTTTTCTAAAGTATGTTTCTAAACAAGTGCAGAAATATGTTTAGAATCACCATGTTGTGAACATAATTTCCAGGTCATAGCTTAAACAATGAGGACATCAGTGATCCTAGACAATAATAAGCCCAGGTATGGGGT
Organism: Lepus europaeus; assembly: GCF_033115175.1. Taxonomy (NCBI): domain Eukaryota; kingdom Metazoa; phylum Chordata; class Mammalia; order Lagomorpha; family Leporidae; genus Lepus; species Lepus europaeus. The sequence goes on from NC_084832.1 coordinate 86,494,045, forward strand.
GGCTGATGGCCCAGTCCCCTGAAGATGATGCCTGTTTGTCAGTACTATCATCAGGGTATCTGTGCTTTCCATCTCACGGCCCTTGCTATAAAGCAGCTCCTCCCCTCCCAGCCTGCCTCCCTCAGTCCCAGCGTGGAGCTGTAGTAGTCCCAGCAGCCCATCTGGAATAGTTGCTTTTGTGTCTCAGAGGGGAAGCCCCCAGCAGACACCTATTTCTCAGGTCAGCATTGAGTCAGCTGAGCTTCCTTGAGCCAGTCACACGTGAGGGGAGCAGAACGATTGCCTCTTCCGGAATGGGCCATCTCCTCCGAGCTGGGAGGGGGCAGAGGGCTCTGTTGGCTAAGAGGAAGTGGCTGCAGCGGCCACTCCTGCCCAGACGAGGCTGACTTCCCACTCAAGTCTGAGTTGCCTGTTTGGGCAGGACTGGGACACGATGGGAGATTCAGAACAACCTGTAGGGGCACCTGTGGAATGGTGAGTGTTCGGGGGAAATGTTAGCTTTGAACGAATCCCCAGAAGCATCAGTAGCTCAAAGTTAGTGAAGAACCAGTACATGAGAGGAGATGCAGGACCCTTCCAAGTGTGAAGTTTCATGAGATGTAGAATCTCATGAGCACATTTGCTAAGAGGGAAAGTTCGCAGATCAGTCAAATGCATTTTTAAATGTTTATTTATGTATTTATTTGAAAGGCAGAGTGACGCAGAGAGATGGAGAAAGAGAGATCTTCCATCCACTGATCCCCAGATGGCCACAACCATCGGGTCTGGGCCAGGCTGAAAACAGAAGCCTAGAACTCCATCCTGAAGAAGTGGCCATCAAAGAAGGATGTACTTTTCTCTAAAGGGAGGAGAGAACTTCCACTTTGCTGATGGCCTTATCTAAATACTGATGGAGTTTGTGGATTCAAAAGGCTTCCATAGTCTAGAGCAGAGCCTAGTCATGTCTAGAGCCTCGGGTGGTCATTGATGTCATACATAACAATTAACACTTGTTAAATTAACAACAGGAGTCACTGTACACTAACTCCCCATGCAGGACCTCTGTCCTCGATGAGTTGTAGTCTGAGAGTTGAATGTGATACTTATTCTCAAACAGTTTGTGTGTGTGTGTGTGTGTGTGTCTGCAAATTGTTGAAATCTTTACTTAGTATAGAGTTGGTCTTCTGTGTACAAAATTTTTGAAAATAAATCTAAATGGAAAATGGGACTGAGAAGGGGAGAGGGAGGAGGTGAAGGAGGGCTGAGAGTATAGATGAGAGGGCAGATATCATGGGGAGAATAACTATATTCCTAAAGTTGTACATATGAAATTTGTATTCCTTAAAAATTAATTAATTAATTAATTAATTAACAAAACAACTTCATCCTGGTCTCCTACATGGGTGACAGGGGCCCAAGTATTTGGGCTGTCTTCTGCTGCTTTGCCAGGGGCGTTAACAGGGAGCTGGATCAGAAGCAGAGTAGCTGGGACTCAGACTGGCATGCTGATACAGGATGTTCCCATTGCAAGTGGTGGTTTAACCTGCTGCACTACAATGCCAACTCTTCCAGATAATTCTTAATTGGAACTTACATTTCGAATAGACAAAAATATCTACATGATTCAGAAGTCAGAATTATGGTAAAAATACATACTCAGAGAAATCTCTGATCCAGCCTGCCCCTCTCCCTCTGCCTTCCAAATAAATAAAATAAATCTTTGAAAGAGGGGGACAGTGTTGTCACATAGTGAGTGAAGCCGCAACCTGTGACGCTGGCATCCCATGTGGGCTCCGCTTCGTGTCCCAGCTGCTCCATGTGGTCTGTTGTGTGGGTCAAGACTACACTCCTGGAGTGCAGAACACACTCAGTAAACTTTTTTAAGCTGAATTGGACTTGAAGTCTACTGATCGTAAGATCCTATTTACTCACTATCCACTCCTCAGTGTGGGATCTTTTTATTTTCTTTTTATTTTTTAAAGGTAAACACTTTTTTTAAGATTTATTTATTTATTTGAAAGTCAGAGTTACAGAGAGAGAAGAGGCAGAGAGAGGGAGAGAAGTCTTCCATCCAATGGTTCACTCCTAAATTGGCCACAATGGCTGGAGCTGCACCAATCTGAAGCCAGGAGCCAGGAGTTTCTTCCGGGTCTCTCACACAGGTGCAGGGGCCTAAGGACTTGATCCATCTTCTACTGCTTTCCCAGGCCATAGCAGAGAGCTGGATTGGAAGTGGAGGAGCCGGGTCTTAGAACTGGTGCCCATATGGGATGCCAATGCTTCAGACCAGGACATTAACCCGCTGCGCCACAGCTCTGGCCCTACACTGTGGGATCTTAAGCAACTGATTTAACTTCTCAAAGTCTCACTTTCCTTATCTATATGACATTTCTTCAAGAAGTTCATGGCAAATGGATTTAAAAGATTGAATTTTATTTTTGTGCAAAAATTTTTTTGAATCTGTGCATAGTTTTTTCATTGTATGTTATTTTCCATGAACTTTTTGAATACCCTTTGTACAATGAGGATAATAAGCCCTACTCTGCTATTACAGTAAGGATTAAATGAATGATGTAGGGGTCAGCATTGTGGTACAGGGGATTAATCCACTGCTTGGGATCTCTCCTCCCATATCAGAGCATTGGTTCAAGTTCTGGCTGACGGGGCCATGTTGTGGTGCAGTGGGTTAAGCCACCGCCTGCAACACCAGCATCCCACATGAGCAATGCTGGTTCAAGTCCAGGATGCTCCACTTGCAATCCAGCTCCCTGCTAATGCATCCAGGAAAGCAGCAGAAAATGGCCCAAGACCTTGGGTCCTTGCACCCATGTGGGAGACCCAGATGGTATTCCAGGTTCCTGGCTTCAGCCTGTCCCAGCCCTAGCTGTAGTGGCCATTTGCTGAGTGAGCCAGAGGATAGAAGATCTCTCTCTCTCTCTCTCTCCCTCTCTCTTTGTAAATTTGCCTGTCAAATAAATAAATCTTAAAAAAAAAAAAAAACAGGCCCAACTGCTCCACTTCTGATACAGCTCCTTACTAGTGCTCCTGGGAAACAGCAGAAGATGGCCCAAGTGTTTGGGCCCCTGTCACCCATGTGGGAGACCTGAGTGGAGTTCCAGGTTCCAGGCCTAGCCTGGCTGTTGTGGCCATTTGGGAACTGAACCAGCTGATGGAAGATATTTTTCTCTCTCTGTCTCTCTCTCTCTCTCTGTCACTCTGCCTTTCAAGTAAAAAAAAAAAATCTTAAAAAAAATAAATGAACCAATAGTGTATCTGCAAACATTTGGTTAACAACAATGTGCTATATTAAGATACATATTGCTATCACTATGCATTGTGTGATCAGAGAACCAACTTTGTTAATCTTAATACACCACTAATAGAAAATATTGATCCAAAGCTTTGGTGAAAAAACTGGTTTTCCCATTCTTTTTCAGAAAATGTTAATGCAACATAAATAGACATTTTGATAGGTGCTGCGTCTAACGTCTGTATATCACTTCCGCCTACAGCTAATAAGGGACATGGTTAATGTCTGTGAAACTAATTTGTCCAAACCCAACCCACCATCTCTTGCCAAATACCGAGCTTTGAGATGCAAAATTGAGCACGTTGAACAGAATACTGAAGAATTTTTTAAGATTAAAAAAGAGATACTGCAGAGCAGCCGCAGGTAAGCCTAAAGGAAGTACCTCAGGAGCTGTGTTGATGTGTTGCCCTTTGAGGTGCTATTAAAAAGCTGATGGGGGACAGGGGTTCGGCCTAGTAACATAGATGCTGGTTAAGGCATCCGCAGCCCACATTGGAGTGCCTGGGGCTGATACCGGGCTTCAGCTCCTGACTCAAGCTTCCTGCTAGTGGGAGGCAGTGGTGATGATGCTGCTGTGAAAACTTAGATTCTTGGCCAGCGCTGTGGCTCACTAGGCTAATCTGCCGCCTGCGGCACTGGCATCCCAGGTTCTAGTCCTGGTTGGGGCACCGGGTACTAGTCCCTGTTGCTCCTCTTCCAGTCCAGTTTTCTGCTATGGCCCGGGAGTACAGTGGAGGATGGCCCAAGTGCTTGGGCTCTGCACCTGCATGGGAGACCGGGAGGAAGTACCCGGCTCCTGGCTTCGGATCAACGCAGCGTCTGCCCTAGCGGCCATTTGGGGAGTGAACCAACAGAAAGAAGACCTTTCTCTCTGTCTCTCTCTCTCACTGTCTAGCTCTGCCTGGCAAAAAAAAAGAAAAAAGAAAAAGAAAAGAAAGAAAAGAAAGCTTAGACTCTCTCCATTTCATTTCACCAATAACAATTTCTTCATGTTGACTTTTTAAATGACAAAATTGATGTTCTTGGCTGAAAGTTTAGAAAATATGTAAAAATATGAGGAAAGTTAACATCACCCCAAATGGTACCACCTCATTGGTTTAGTACCTGATGGGTGGCTTTCTTGCCGGCAAAATCATGAGGTGGCCCAGGGCACCCCCAGGAGTGTGTGGTGGTCTATGCCTCTTCTTATGAAGTCCTGGGGGCTCCACCCTCACAACCTAATTTAGTCGAATCACTTCCCGCTAGCCCCCCACCCCCACCTCTACACACCGTGATAATTCTACCCTGGTCCTATCATTCGCTCACCATTTTGGGGCCCAAGCCTGTAACACATGGGCCTCTGGAGGAACTCCCAGACTAGTATGCAGGCCACAGCAGTCGCCCACCCAGAGCCACTGTGGGTTGCCGCTCCCTCCTCTTCACATCACCTGTCCATCTGTTGCCCGATGCGCTTCAGCCCTCAGCCTCTTGCTGCTTACTGTGTTGTTAGTCCAGACCACGCCGACCCATCCTCTCTGCTACAACATCTTTCCAGATGTTCTTTTCCACTCCTGCCCTATCCAACCCATCTTCCCACAGCAGCCAGTTCTGTCGTAAAATATGCATTGTATTATGCCATATTCCAGTAAAGCTCATCTCCAAAGAGAGGCCTTACTCAATCACCCTTTTTCAGACCTGGTTGGTTCCCTGGGTAGCACTTAAAGTAAGGTGTTTAGCACCATCTTAATTTTTGTCTGTCTCATTAGAACGTATGTTTCAGGAAACCAGAGACCATGTTGTTTTATTTCTCATGTCTGAATGTTTGGCGCAGATGATGTCTGTTGAATGAATGAGCCTGTTCAATCTGTTTTCACTGTGTATGTGTGTATTAAGGAGCCTTCCGAAAGTTTGTGGAAAATGGAATTGAAAGATAGGTTTATTTGGGTGCAGAAACAATTTGAAATCCATACAGAGCTTTTTGATAATGTGTATTTTTCTTTTTTTTTTTAAAGGTTCATTTATTTATTTGAAAGTCAGAGTTACACAGAGAGAGAAGGAGAGGCAGAGAGAGAGAGAGAGAGAAAAAGAGAGAGGGAGAGGTCTTCCATCCGCTAGTTCACTCCTCAATTGGCCGCAACGGCCTGAGCTGCGCTGATCCGAAGGCAGGAGCCAGGAGCTTCTTCTGGGTCTCCCACATGGGTGCAGGGACCCAAGGACTTGGACCATCTTCTACTGCTTTCATAGGCCATAGCAGAGAGCTCGATGGGAAGTGGAACAGCCAGGACTCGAACTGGCGCCCATAAGGGATGCTGGGTCTGCAAGCGGCGGCTTTACCCACTATACTACAGCGTCAGCCATAATAATGTGCATTTTTCATGAACTTTTTGAAGATCCTTTTTTAATATTTTTTAAAAAGATTTATTTATTTATTTGAAAGTCAGAATTACACACAGAGAGAGGAGAGGCAGAGAGAGAAGTCTTCCATCTGATGGTTCACTCCCTAATTGGCCATAACGGCCGGAGCTGTGCCGATCCAAAGCCAGGAGCCAGGAGTTTCTTCTGGGTCTCCCACATGGGTGGAGAGGCCCAAAGACTTGGGCCATCTTCTACTACTTTCCCAGGCCATAGCAGAGAGCTGGATTGGAAGTAGAGCAGCAGGGACTAGAACCGGTGCCTATATGGGATGCCATTACTGCAGGCAGCAGCTTCACCTGCTACACTACAGCACCAGCCCGACCCTTCTTTTATATTTAAGTGAAACTATACACTCAAATGATTGTTTAATGATAGGAATACATTCATATGAAATGTGTCATTAGGCAATTTCATTGTTCTGCAAACGTCTTAGAGTACATGTACACAAATCTAGATAGTATAACCTACTACACACCTAGGCTGTAAAATAAAAATGAGCTCACAGCATAGCCTATGGCTCCCAGGGCTGTGATGAACAAAATACAAGAAAGATTAAATCAAGCACAGGGGCCAGCTTCTGTCACAGCAGACTAAGCCACCATCTGTGACACTGGCATCCTATATGAGCACTGCTTCGCGTTCCAGCTGCCCCACTTGTGACCCAGCTCCCTACTAATGCACCTGGGAAAGCAGTGGAGCTTGGCTCTGGAGCGTGGGCTCCAGGGTGAAGCTCCTGATTCCTGGCTTCTGCCTAGCCCAACCCCAGCAGTAGTGATCATTTGGAGAGTGAACCAGCAGATGGAAGATCTCTCTGTCTCTCTGCGTGTGTCTCTCTCCCTCTCTGTAACTCTACCTTTCAAATAAATAAATAAATCTTTAAAAAAAATCAAGCACACATGGAAATTATGCAATTAAGAGACACAAGATGTATGAGGCTGCTGGCATGACATGGCATACTGTTTTACAGTCAGCTTTTTTATATATATAAATAGAAGCACACTCTAAAATAATGATTGAAAGTATAGTATAGGGGCCAGTGTTGTGACCTAGCAGGTTAAGCCACTGCCTGCAATGCTGACATCCCATCTGGGCACCAATTTGAGTCCTGGCTGCTCCACTTCCTATCCAGCTCCCTGCTCACGTACCTGGGAAATCAGCAGAAGATGGTCCAAGTGCTTCAGCCCCTGCACCCATGTGGGAGAGTGGGAAGAAGTTCCTGGCTCCTGGTCACATCCTGGCCCAGCCCTGGCTATTTGGGGAGTGAACCAGTGGATGGAAGATCTCTGTGTCTCTCCCTGTCTCTCTCTGTAACTGCCTTTCAAACAAACAAACAAAAAAAAAAACCTGTTTTTTTAAAAAATGTATAGTATAATAAGTATGTAAACTAGTAGCATAGTTTATTATCATTATCAAGTATTGCATTGTACATAATTGTGTGCTACACTAGATATAACTGACAGGGCAGTAGGTTTGGATTTTTTTTATTTTATTTTATTTTTATTTTTTGACAGGCAGAGTTAGACAATGAGAGAGAGAGAGAGACAGAGAGAAAGGTCTTCCTTCCATTGGTTCACCCCCCCAAATGGCCACCACAGTTGGCGCACTGCGCTGATCTGAAGCCAGGAGCCAGGTGCTCCCTCCTGGTCTCCCATGTGGGTACAGGGCCCAAGCACTTGGGCCATCCTCCACTGCACTCCCGGGCCACAGCAGAGAGCTGGACTGGAATGGACTGGAAGAGGGGCAACCGGGACAGAATCCGGTGCCCCGACCAGGACCAGAACCCGGGGTGCCGGCGCCGCAGGCTGAGGATTAGCCTAGTGAGCCGCGGCACCGGCCAGTAGGTTTGTTTACACCAGCACCACCACATACTTGAGTAATGCATTGTGCTACAATGTCACAACAACCATGGAATCACCAGGTGATAGGAATTTTTCAACTCTATCATTAATCTTATGGGACCACCACCATGTATGTGTTCTGTTGTTGATGAAATGTCATTAAGTCATATGACTGTGTACATATGAAATGAATATGTCTATTCTATCTCATTTTATATATATGATGAAAACATATTGAATGTTCATTCATCCATTCCTTTTGTTTGTTTGTTTAAAGATTTATTTATTTATTTATTTGAAAGACAGAGTTACAGAGAGAAAGGAGCAGGCAAAGAAATCTTCCATCTTCTGGTTCATTCCCCAAATGACTGCAATGGCCAAGGCTGGGCCAAGCCAAAGCCAGGAGCTTCATCCAGGTCTTCCATGTGGATACAAGAGCCCAAGTACTTGGTTCATCTTCAGCTGCTTTCCCAGGCATATTAGCAGGGAGCCGTATTGGAAGTAAAGCAGTTGGGACTCAAACCAGCACCTATATAGGATGCCAGCCTTGCGGGCAGTGGCTTAGCCCTCTGTGCCACAGTGCAGCCCACATTCATTCTTATGTAGGAATGAAGCTGTATACTCTTTATTATATGTTTGACATGATTTGGGACCATCCTTTGCATAAAATTTTATAATGTACTTAAAATTTTAATTTTACTTTAAGCTTTACTTCATATCCTTATTTACTATTTAAGGCCCGGTTTTTTAGGAGCAGGCATTTAGCCTAGTGGTTAAGAAGCATGCCTCCCACATCAGTGTACCTGGGTTTGATTCCACCTCTGGAACCTGATTCCAGCTTCTTGCTAATGTGTACTGTGAGAGGCAGCAGGTCATGGTCCAAGTATTTGGGTTCTTGGCACCCACATGTGGGAGACCTGGGTGGAGTTCCTGGCTCCTGGCTTTAGCTCCAGTCCAACCCTGGCCATTGTAGGCATTTGGGCATGGACCAGTGGTTGGAAGCTCTCTCCATCTGCCTCTCAAATAAATAAATAAAACTTTTTTAAAAAGTAAACTGGGGCCGGCGCCGCGGCTCACTAGGCTAATCTTCCGCCTTGCGGCGCCGGCACACCGGGTTCTTGTCCCGGTCGGGGCACCGATCCTGTCCCGGTTGCCCCTCTTCCAAGCCAGCTCTCTGCTGTGGCCCGGGAGTGCAGTGGAGGATGGCCCAAGTGCTTGGGCCCTGCACCCCATGGGAGACCAGGATAAGCACCTGGCTCCTGCCATCGGATCAGCACCGCAGCGTGCTACCGCGGCGGCCATTGGAGGGTGAACCAACGGCAAAGGAAGACCTTTCTCTCTGTCTCTCTCTCACTGTCCACTCTGCCTGTTAAAAATAAAAAAAAAAATTAAAAAATAAAAAAAAGTAAACTGGGGGCTGGTATTGTGGCATAGCAGATAAAACCTGCACCTGCGTCGCCAGCATCTGAGTGCCGGTTCAAGTCCCAACTGCTCCACTTTCAGTCCAGTTCCCTACCAATGTGCCTGGGAAAACAGCAGAGGATGGCCCAAGTGCTTGGACCCCTGTATCCATGTGGAAGACCCAGAGGAAGCTCCTGGCTCCTCGTTTCGGCCTGGACCAGCCCCGGCTGTTGGCGGCCATTTGGGGAATGAACCATTGGGTAGAAGATCTCTCTCTCTCTCTCTCTCTCTCTCTCTCTCTCAATCTGTAACTCTGCCTTTCAAATCAATAAAAAAAATCTTAAAAAAAAATTTAAAAAGTAAACCATTTTCAGGATGTATTGTGTTATGGGTCATGGAATTAGTTTTCTGACAATGGACATTTGGGCCGTTTCAGGACTTCAGTGGTTAATAACAATATTTTGTGTGTCTTTTGCTTCCAGTTATGTAATTTCAAGGTCTTTCTTCTGCTTCTTACAGGAAAAGCCCAGTGAACATCTTGCAGATATTTAGAGTTGGCAAAGTGAATGAAACCACAGAGTTTCTGAGCACACTTGGCAACGTGAGGCTCCTGTTGCACGGATCTCCTGTACGGAACCTTGTAGGGATCCTGTCCCGGTAAGAGCAGCCTCACAAACGAGAAATGTCTTCCTTTTCTCTCTAGTTTTTTCTATACGGCATGGGTCTTCTCAGGTAAAATCTGCCAACTTACTGCATTCTAGAGGAAATTATATGCCTCATCATTAAACATATAATTTAAATTATGTATTTTTATTTTTTAATTATGTATTTATTATTTTTTTTAAAATGTGTTACCTGGCTATGCGTTGATCCTGCAACACTGTATCATATGAAGACAAATGATTCAACATTTCACAGCTCTTCATGTGTATCTAGTCTGGGGATAGCCCAATATTTAAAGAGACAGATCTAGAAATTAAAGTACCCATATAATGTGGGTTACTAATTCAAAACATAACTCTAATTTTCTGTTGATTTTGAATAACCACTTAACATTAATGCTGAAACTGAGCTCATGGGGACAGGGGAAAACTTGATTAAATTTGGTCCTTTAATTAAGTACTTAAAAAGAAACATGCAAGACCCACCTGGGAAAAATTTGGAACTGCTATTGCTTAGCATGCCCACATCCCATATTGGGGTGCCTGGTTGGAGTCCTAGCTTCCCATTCTGTTCTTATCCAGCTTACTGATGATACACCTGGGAGTCAGCAGATGATGGTGTAAATACTTGGGTTCCTGCCACCCATGTGGGAGACCCTGATTAAGTTCCCTGCTTTAGGCTGGTCCAGCCTGGCTATTGGAGGCATTTGGGGATCAAACTGGCAGATGGGAGGTCACTGTCTATTCCTCTCCCTCTGGCTACCCCTCTCTCTGTCACTCTGCCTTTCAAATAAATAAATCTTAAAAAAAAAAAAAAACTGCTGTTGATGGACCTAAAAGACATTTGCATTAATCAGAAGGATGCTTTAATTTTCCTCAAACTAATTTATACATTCGGTGCTGTAACAATGAAAGTACCAACAAGATATTTTTATTTTTTAAAAATATTTATTTATTTATTTGAAAGGCAGAATTACAGCGAGAAGGGAGAGATACAGAGGTCTTCCATCCACTGGTTCACTCCCCAAATGGTTGCAACAGCAAGAGCTGGGCCAAACCAAAGCCAGAAACCAGAATCTTCTTTCAGGTCTCCCATGTGGGTGTAGGGGCCCCAGCACTTGGAACATTCTCTGCTGCTTTCCCAGGTGCATTAGCAGGGAGCTGGATAGGAAATGGAGCAACTAGGACTTGAACTGGTGCCCACATGGGATTCGTCACAGGCAGCAGTTTTATCCACTATGCCACAACACTGGCCCCAGTAACAAGATGTTTTTAAAGAAATTAAAAGCTGCCTGCATCGTGGCACAGCAGGTTAAACTGCCACTTGCAACACCAGCATCCCATATCAGAGTGCTGGTTTGTGTCCTGGCTGCTCTGCTTCTGATCCAGCTTCCTACTAATGAGCCTGGAAAAGTAGTGGATCGTGGACTAAGTGCTTGGGCCCTTGCCCAAGGATGGAGTTTTTGGCTCTTGGCATCTGCCTGGCCCTAACCTGGTTATTACAGCCATTTGGGGAGTAAGATAGCAAGTGGAAGATCTCTGTCTGTCCATCCCTCTCTGTCTATCCACCTTTCAAATAAATAAATCAATCTTTAAAAAAGAAGGAAGAAATTTAAAGCTGCTTTTATAGCATATATTTTTAAAAATTTTGATGGGGCTGGCACTGTGGTATAGCAGCTTAAGCAGCCACCTGCAATGCCAACATCCCATATTGGCACTGGTTCGAGTCCTGGCTGCTCTACTCCCAATCCAGTTCCCTGCTAATGCGCACAGGAAAGCAGTGGAGTGCTTGGACTTCTATGTCCACATGGGAGATGCAGAGGAAGCTCCTAGCTCCTGGCTTCAGCCTTGCACAGCTCTTGCCATTGCAGCCATTTGGGGAGTGAAGCAGAGGATGGAGGACCACTCTCTTTCTCTCTGTAACTCCACCTTTCAAATAAATAAAATAAATCTCTAAAAAAAATTTGACATCACCAGGATAATTCTAAAGATGAATAATAATGAAAGAATTAACTGATCAGACATTAAAAGTATTATAAAACCATATTAACTAAAAGTGAGGTGATGCATAGATGATTCAGCAGAATAAATATGTATTGAAAACTCAGAAGAAAATGAATATAAATAAACTCAAAAGCAGAGAGGATATAGGATATGATAAAAGTAGCTTTTACTTCTGCAAGAAAAACTCCAACACTTTGAGGGATCATCAAAAAGTTTATGGGAAATGCAAATTATGAAGAAATTATGCATGAACTTCAATTTTCTGTGCCAAAATAAACATATCTTCCAAATATTTTAAATGTATTCATTTGTTTGAGAGGCAGGCAGACAGACAGAAAGAGCTCCCATCTGCTGGTTCCCAATTCAAATGCCCACAGCAACCGGGGCTGGGCTGGGACTGGAGCCAGGAGACAGAAATCCAGTCCAGGCCTCAGATGCGGGTGGCAGGAAGCCAGTCATTTGAGTCATTACCACTATCCCCCATGGTCTCCATTAGCAGGAAGCTGGAGTCAGGAGCTAGAGTAGGTGTGAAACCCAGGTACTTTGATGTGGGATGCAGGAGTCAAACACCCACCCCCACTTCATGCTTTTTAAACAACCACCATCTCTCTATTATTGCAAGCCTTAATAAGAAGCTCCCCCTTTTTTCTGGTAAATCATTGTAATACCCTTTTCTTTTTAGGGGGTTGCTTTTACCCAAAGTGGTTGAAGGTCGTGGCGTGCACAGAACAGACGCTGGAAATCTTGGGAGTGGGATTTATTTCAGCGATTCACTCAGGTTAGTCTGTTCTGTCCTGAACCAAGGAATTGTCACTTTGCTCTCGTTTTCCTCTATCTTTCCTTGGGGAGGGAATTTCTGACCCAAGAAACACATTGTTGAAAGCAACCAGTTTTCCCGAGCTCCTGTAGAAGCATGCCTCGAGGTGACTATTTGGGGAAGTTATGTTTGAACTCGTCCTAGTGATTGCACCTATGTGTTCTCCCAGGATCCTTACAACAGTGCCCCAGGTCAGTCCTCTTAGTTTGCTTTGTCACAGTGGGAACACTGCGGACGGCCAGAGCGCCTTGCCTCAGCTCATGCAGCTCACTTAGGATGAGGGCAGAACGTCTTCACTTTTGCAGCCCACAACCTCTTCCCTAATTGCTATTCTTTAAACATTTGTATCATAAATGCTCTTTGCATTGTACAAAATGTTGCAAAGTAAAAATTTTTAGATGTTATATTTTTAAAAACAGTTTGCCATTCAGATGCTTTCAATACAATGGGAATCCTCTGTAACTTTGAGCAGCGTGGCTTCCTTTAGTGCAGAGAATCAAAGCTGCTTTTTCCTAATGAATGTTTTCTTCTTTTCTTCCAGCATTCTGGTGCTCTTTTCCTAATGAATGCTTTGTTTCTCTTCCCCACTCTGGTGCTCACTGCGGCAAAATGTGTACATTTTAGAATCTAGCAAAGATTGGCAGGAGCAGTAGAATTCATCTCTCCCTGAGAACAAGTGCTTGGAGCACACAGCCTGGCACAACCAAGGGCCACATAGACATTTTCTATCTAAACTTTTAAAATAAATAAGTTCATAATAAAGTTCTAAGTTGAATATTTATAGATATCTCAATAACAGTAAATTTTGAAACAGTCTTCTGGGGATGTTTTTTCAACCATACCAACTGAGGATCCCTTATCCTAAATGCATGGGGTCAGAAGTGTTTCAGATTTCCAATTTTTGCATATCCATAATGGGATAGGTTGGGGATGGGACCCAAACCTACACTTAAGATTCATTCATTTATGTTTCACATACACCCTGTACACCTAGCCTGCAGGTAATCGCATACATGTTTAGTGCACCTGTGTTTTGACTGCAACCCAGTGCTTGAGGCCTGGTGTGGAATTTTCCATTCTGGTGTCATGCAACACTCAAAACTCTTTTGGATTTTAGAGCACTTCAGATTTAGGATTTCAGAAGAGGGGTGATTGGTCTGCAATAAAATGCTACTGACCCATAGCTGTAAGTTATAAATCTGCTTATTTCCTTTTCACACGCAGTGCAAGTATTAAATACTCCCACCCTGGAGAGACGGAGGGCACCAGGGTCCTGGTTGTGTGTGATGTGGCCCTCGGGGAATGCATAGAATTCCACAAGAAGGACTTGTCCTTGACCGAAGCCCCACACGGCTACCACAGTGTGCATGGAGTCTCACGAACAGCCTCTCTCAACACAGATTTTGAGGTATTTTTCTATCAAGAAATAGACAAAGAGGGTCCTGGGTGCCCAAAGCACAGCCTCAAGTTTTGCTCCTGCTTACATTAAAATGATTAATTGTACATCTGCCAAATGAATTAGCAAATCCGATAATCTGCTCTTCGGAGAACATCCGCTGATGAAGGTTTGGGATTATTGCCATTGTTTCTAACCCCGATTCTTTCCTGTTCATTCTAGGATGATGAATTTGTGGTATATAAAACTAATCAGGTTAAAATGAAATATATTATTAAGTTTTGCCTGCCTGGGGACCAAGTAAAGAAATTTCACCCTCCTAAAAATACTGAGTTAGAGGAATATAGACCTATGCATTCAAACATTTCAAAGGCTGAAGGTAAGACAACTTTATGATATAAAGAACTCAAATATTGTGTTATCTTTTTTTAAGATTTATTATTTTATTTATTTGAAAGACGGAGTTATAGAAAGAGGTAGAAACATAGAGAGGTCTTCCATCCGCTGGTTCACTCCCCAGATGGCCACAGCGGCAGGATCTGAGCTGATCCAAAGCCAGGAGCCAGGAGCCTCCTCCGGGTCTCCCATAGGGGTGCAGGGACCCAAGCACTTGGGCCATCTTCTACTGCTTTCTCAGGCCATAGCAGAGAGCTGGATCAGAAGAGGAGCAGCTGGGACTCGAACCGGCGCCCATATGGGATGCCAGCACTTCAGGCCAGGGCACCACAGCACTGGCCCCCAAATATTGTGCTTTCAATGAAACTTATATTCATGCTTGGCAAGAATTTCTCTGACCCCATACACACATTTTTCATTTTATTTTTTGTTTTGGACATGGTGAAACCAGCATGTGTGAGAAAGGTTGAGTGATCTCAAAATTCTGTGTTGTTTTGTTAACACACCCAAGTTGAACTCATTCTTGTCAGAGCATAGCCAATCCTAAAACCCATGGAGCCATTTCTAAATGTCCCAGTACAAGAAGTTTACCAGGAAGATGTGGATTAGGCCATTTTTTGTGAAATTCCTGAGGCAGGCTAACTTCATAAAGAAAGGAAGTTTGTTTGGCTCAAGGTGTGGGGGCTAAAATACAAGGTTGGGTGGTCCCAGGAGGCCTAACAGCATCATGGTGGGAGCTTATGTGAGCAATCACACCTCAAAACAGGGAGTCAGAGAGTGAGTCAGGGCTGGGTTTTGTTTGTTTGTTTGGTTGGGTTTTTTTTTGGTTTGTTTTTTTGACAGGCAGAGTGGATAGTGAGAGAGAGAGAGACAGAGAGAAAGGTCTTCCTTTTTGCCGCTGGTTCACCATCCAATGGCCACTGTGGCCGGCGCATCTCGCTGATCCGAAGCCAGGAGCCAGGTGCTTCTCCTGGTCTCCCATGCGGGTGCAGGGCCCAAGGACTTGGGCCATCCTCTACTGCTTTCCCGGGCCATAGCAGAGAGCTGGCCTGGAAGAGGGGCAACCGGGATAGAATCCGGCGCCCCGACCAGGACTAGAACCTGGTGTGCCGGTGCCACAAGGCGGAGGATTAGCCTGTTAAGCCACGGCGCCGGCCAGGGCTGGGTTTTTTTGTTTGTTTGTTTATTAAGATTTATTTATTTTATTTGAAAGGCAGAGTTACAGAGAGAGAGAGAGAGAGAGATCTTCCATCTGCTGGTTCACTCCCCAAATAGCTACTGTGTCAAGAGCCAGAAGCTTCTTCTGGGTCTCCCACATGGGTAGCAGGGGCCCAAACACTTGGACTATCTTCCGTTGCTTTCCTAGGTGCATTAGCAGGGAGCTGGATCAGAAGTGGAGCAGCTGAAATTCAAACTGGTGCCCATATGGGATGCCAGCGCCACAGGCAGCAGCTTAACACAACATACCACAGCGCCAGCCCCTGGGTTCACTCTTAATAGCCTGCTCTAGAGAGAGCTCAGGACTCCCACAAGAGCTACTTTAGTCCTTTCTGAGAGCAGTGACCTCCCACTGGGTACCACATTGAAGGGCTCCACAACCTCCCAGCATCACTACACCAGGGGCCAAGCTCCCAGCACAAAACCTTTTGGGAGACAAACTCAGACCACGTCCCAGTGAAGCAGGGAGGACAGAATACCCAGTCTGCACAGCTTTAGAATCAAGTTAGGGTTTGTGGGTGAACCCTACCACTTTGTAGGCTGTGCCATCTTGAACAGATCGCATGAACTCTCTGAGCTTTGCCTTCTCCCAGATGGAGATGAGAGCACTGTCTGCATCAGTGTTGCCATGGGAACTCAACAGGAAAAGTGAGGGGGTCCCATGGATTGTGATGTGTGGCGGTGTGTTACTAGCAGTACGTGTGTATGAGGGGATGACAGCTTCTCAGAAAATCAGGGTCCCAAGCTTTTCATTTTATTTAATTTTATTTATTTATTTTTACAGGCAGAGTTAGACAGTGAGAGAGAGAGAGAGACAGAGAGAAAGGTCTTCCTTCCATTGGTTCACCCCCCAAATGGCCGCTATGGCCGGCGCTGCGCTGATCCAAAGCCGGGAGCCAGATGCTTCCTCCTGGTCTCTCATGCGGGTGCAGGGCCCAAGCACTTGGGCCATCCCCCCACTACCTTCCTGGGCCAAAGCAGAGAGCTGGACTGGAAGAGGAGCAACCGGGACAGAATCCGGCGCCCTAACCAGGACCAGAACCTGTGGTGCCGCTGCCGCAGGCAGAGGATTAGCCAAGTGAGCTGCAGCGCTGGCCAAGGGTCCCAAGCTTTTATAGTATGGATTAACAGGAGTATAAGACTCATGAACTTTTGGACTGTGATCAAATTCTTTTTATTAGAAATGTGTGAGTTCATGTCTGTTCAAAGAGCTGACTCCAGTTTTTTCTCTGGAAATCATTAAAGGAAGTAGCTGGCAAGACAGTGTATTTTTGGGGTTGGCGCTGTGGCATAACTGGTAAAGCTGCTGCCTGTAGTGCTGGCATCCCATACGGGCACCGGTTTAAGCCCCGGATGCTCCACTTCCAATCTAGCTCTCTGTTATGGCCTGGGAAAGCAGTACAAAATGGCCCAAGGCTTTAGGCCCCTGCACCCGCATGGGAGACCAGAAGCAGCTCCTGGCTCCTGGCTTTGGATCAATGCAGTTCCAGCCGTTGCGGCCAACTGGGGAGTGAACCAATGGATGGAAGACCTCTCTCTCTCTCTCTCTCTCTCTCTCTCTCTCTCTCTGCCTCTCCTTTCTGTGTAACTCTTTCAATTAAATAAATTAAATGAATCTTAAAAAAAAAGACAGTATGTGTTTATGTATCTAACCATATCATATCTTTATAGCACTTATTATACTACAGTAGGAGTTTGATTTAGCCTTCCTTGGATTGAATATCTAGAAGGTTTCATATTGCTCCAAAATACTTTTGTGGCACGATAAATAATAGTGACTGATTAATTCACTATTATAACTAGGGAGTGCAGCTAGCCAAATGAATGCTTCAGCTAACTCATTGAGAGAGTCTGAAGACTCTGTGTTTTTGTTTGTGCTTAATTTAACTTTTGGCTTAGACATTTGGCCTAGCACTTAAAATGCTTGTTGAGACACTTGCGTCCATATCAGAGTACCCGGTTCAATAACCAGCTCTGGCTCCTAACGCCAGCTTCCAGCTAATGCAGACCCGGGAAGCAGTGATGGTGCTCCAGTGATTGGGCTCCTGCCATCCATAATGGAGACCTGGATTGAGTTCCTGGCTCCTGGCTCCCACCTGGCCCAGGGCTGGCCATTGCAGGCATTTGGGGAGTGAACCAGTAGATGGAAGATCTTGGACTGTCTCTCTGTCTCTCAAATAAAATGAAAATAAATAAATAAATAAGATAAAGTGAAAATGAAAATCAACACTGACATTTCTAACACACAGATTACCAGTTGCCAGACACCCAAGCTTCCAGCAACACCCAGGCTGGTCTTCAGGATACCTCTGGGAATTTGATTCCTCTTGAGAATGTTCACATCAAGGGCAGAATAATAGACTTTGTAGCCCAGGTAAGTTCTTTGTGGTTTTATGGTGCTTCAACCAAATAGGTGTACATCATAAGAATCTGATTGCCGTTGCATGAGCTAAACCAACCATGTGCATCTCTAAAATCCATTTGGCCAACTGTGATTTGCTGGGCAGTACATGGGAGGGGCTGCCCCCATGGAGCATACCCACAGACATGATAAATGAGTAAAATACCTAACAGGATGGATGGTGATGGATGCCAAAGAGAGAAGTCAATGCAGGGGAGTGTAGGAGCTGCATAGGAAGGCGGGGTTTGAAGGTTCAAACAGGACAGTGAGGAAGGCCTCACTGAGAAGGTGACATCTAATTACAGACATGAAGGAAGTGGGGAGGTAAACTGAATGGACTTCCGGGGATGCTCATTCCAGGCAGAGGGAATGGTGTGGACAAAGCCCTGAGGTGGGAGCCTGCAGGGGCCAAGCGACATCAAGGAGGCCACTGTGGCAGAGCAGCGGGAAGGGGGAGAGTGGGAGGGGGTGGAGGCGGAGAGCAAGGGGGAGGCTTGAGTCAGGGCATAGGACGTGCTGCCTTGCTCTGAGCCAGACGGAAGCCTCTGGGAGGTGTCTGGCAGAGGAGCAGAAGGGGCAGTCCTGTGTTGACAGGAGGCTTGTTGGGAAGTGACCCAGGAGAGCAACACCTGTAAGGGAGTGTTGTAAGAGGCGGGGCCTGGCAGGGGGAGTGAAGAGTGGGACACAGCATGGCAGTCGTTGGTGACCTCGGGGGAGCTCTGGCTCAGGCGGCCCTTCAGGGATGATGTAGACTGAAGCAAGGGGTCAGCCTTTGTCCTCCACAGTCCTAGTCGCTGCATATGGCCGTTCCGGGGTAGGGGGCAGGGGGCAGTGTATGCTTCGCCAGGTCGATTTCTGGGCAGGAGCTCAGCAGGCCACACTCCGAGAAGTCTTGGCCCAAAGGGGATGTCCGGGGCCACATCGCAGCATCAAATACAGAAAGATGAACTGGCAGATAGGAATGGGAAAGGACTTGCTTCTGGAAGAGTCATGGCAAGAAGAGATGTGGAGCTGGATGAGAAAAGACCCCAGCGTGTTGCTTAGAGGGGGCAAAGCCCCGGAGACCTCTCAGAGAGGGGACACCAAGACCTGAACGGTGACTGGGGCAGAGCCGGGTAGGGGTGGAATGCACACAGTCTTGATTAGGATGGCTCAACTTGGAATTTCTCTACTTTATGAAAGTTTGACTTTTAATGATCAGTAGATACCCTGTCTGGAATTTAGAATTAGGATCTTTCCGGCTGATGCTGTGCAGTCCAATCCTGGCTTGGATGTGGGGAAGTGGCGGTGGCTGCTGTTCCCACTCAATAAAAGAGCAGTGCAGTGTGTTGCTGAGCCGGGGTGTGCAGCGAGCGTGTTACGTGCATTTTCTACTTAGGATATTTTTAATTTACCATGGGTTGCAGGGGTGGGAATCCTTTTTTTCTGCCAAGGGCCATTTGGATATTTGTAACATCATTGTGGCCTATGCAAAGTTATCAACTTAAGAATCTGCCTGTTGCAAAAAATGACCTACATGAAAGATTTCTGTGAGTGAGATCCCAGTGGAAAGAACAGGCCATCAAAGGAGGTGCCTTTCTCTGAAGGGAGGAGAGAACTTCCACTTTGACTATGGCCTTGTCTAAATAATGTCGGAGTTTGTGGACTCCAGAGACTTCTATAGCCTTGGCAGCTCATGACAAGAGCCTCGGGTGATCACTGACGTCATAAATAAAAGTGTCAATTGTTAAATCAACAACAGGAGTCACTGTGCACTTGCTCCCCATATAGGACCTCTGCCCTTAATGAGTTGTACTATGAGAATTAACGGTAAAACTAGTACTCAAATAGTACATTTTTTTCATTGTTTAAAAATTTTATTTAATGAACATAAATTTCCAAAGTACAGCTTATGGATTACAATAGCTTCCCACCCCCATAACTTCCCTCCCACCCACAACACTCCCCTCTCCTACCCCCTCTCCTCTTCCATTCACATCAAGATTAATTTTCAATTATCTTTATATACAGAAGATCAATTTAGCATATATTAAGTAAAGATTTCAACAGTTTGCACCCACACAGAAACACAAAGTGTAAAGTACTGTTTGAGTACTAGTTATAGCATTAATTAAACACCTAAGAATAATTGTGTATTAATTACAGAGTTCAACCAACAGTTTTAAGTAGAACATAAAAAATACTAAAAGGGTAAAGTATTAAGTTCTTTTTTTTCTTTTTTTTTGTTTGTTATATAGTTATTTTTTTATTTAATAAATGTGAATTTACAAAGTGCAACTTTTGTATTATTGTTGCTCCCCCCCATCTCCCTCCCTCCCGTGACCCTCCCCTCTCTAATCCCTCTCCCATCCCACCCTTCATCGAGTTTCATTTTCAATTACCTTCATATACTGAAGATCAACTTAGTATATACTAAGCAAGGATTTCAACAGGCTGCACTCACACAACCGCACAAGGTATAGGGTATTGTTCGACTAGTAGTGTTTTTAAGTTTCATAGTAAAACACATTAAGGACAGAGATCCTACGTAGGGAGCATGTACCCAGTGACTCCCGTTGTTGATGTAATAATTGGCACTCTTATTTATGACATCAGCAATCACCCGAAACTCTTGCTATGAGCTGTCTAGGCTATGGAAGCCCCTTGAGTTCACCGACTCTGAACTTGTCAAATAGTACATTATACTTTGTGTGTCTATGTGGGTGCAAACTGTTGAAATCTTCACTCAGTATAGAGTTGGTCTTCTATATATAAAGATAATTAAAAATGGATCTTAATGAAGAATGGGATGGGAGAGGGAATAGGAGATGGGACAGTTTGGGGGTGGGAGGGCGGGTATGGGGGGAAGAACTGCTATAACCCAGAAGTTGTACCTATAAAATTTATATTTATTAAATAAAATATTTCTATAAAAATAAATAAATACAATACTACAAAAAAAAAAAGAGAGAGAGAGAGAGAATTTGCCTGTTGGGGCCAGCGCTGACTTTCAAATAAATAAATCTTTGGGGAAAAAATAATTCACCCGCTATAGATTTATTGAATATAAAGTCCCACCTGTGGCTGCCTTGGCAGGGCCAGACCAAATGATTTCATGGGCGTTATGCAGCCCACGGGCTGGACGTTCCCTACCCCTGGTAGTGGGATGTGACCCCGTGATAAATCCAGGAGCACCTGAGTAGTTTCTGGGCCACCTGACACTCAGGAGGAATCACAGCCCACAGTGTGCACGGGACTGTTTGTAGTGTAGCTGAGACTTCCACCAGGTAGGCATGAGCTCCTGAATGTGCAGCCAGTGCCTTTGATCAGAGCACCTGGAGTCTGCACCTCCATGTGGGAGTGCGTGGCGGCTGAAACCAGGGCTGGGAGTTTGAGGGACATGCTAAAAACGTAAGGAATGGGAAACAAATATGTGCAATCATTTCTATGTTGTTCAGAGTCTCATCCAGCATGTGGGTTTTTCTCTTCGTCAGGTTGTTGTTTTTCAGACATACACGAATCAGAGTCATGTGCCTATTGAGGCAAAATATATCTTTCCTTTGGATGACAAAGCAGCGGTGTGTGGCTTTGAAGCATTCATCAACGGGAAGCACATAGTAGGAGAGGTAAGGGGGCAAATGCTCTGTGACTGCCCTCGGCTTCCGATTTCCCAGTTCCCCAAATCTTTGTTCCAGAGCCCTGCTGGCTACAAGGCCGGGGATCAGTCTTTTCCTAAAACAAAAATATTCTTGGAAGAACCAGTCCCTCCCTGCTTAGCTGGTTTCTGTCCAGTCTTAAGCTGTCAGTGTCCTGCAAATTCTGTGCTTAGGTACTTCTCAAAAAGGTGATTTAAGTATCAGAAGTTTAAAACAGGTGCATTGGGAAATTGTATGTTTGCAAAAATCTATTTTCCAGCCCCTGCTGTAAAAGTTAAGCTGGGGGAGGGGGGTGGCTCTGTGGCATAGCAGGTAAAGTGCCCGCCTGCAGCGCCAGCATCCCATATGGGTGCGGGTTTGTGTCCTGGCTGCTCCACTTCTGATCCAGCTCTCTGCTGTGGCCTGGGAAAGCACTGGAAGATGGCCCAAGTCCTTGGCCCCTGTACCCTCATAGGAGACAGGGAAGAAGCTCCTGGGGAGTGAACCAGCAGATGGAAGACCTCTCTCTCTCTCTCTGCCTCTCCTTCTCTCTCTGTAAATCTGACTTTAAAATAAAATAAATAAATCTTTAAAAAAAAAAAAGTCAAGCTAGGGAGAGAGTGTGGCAGGCAATGTTGTGGCACAGCAGGTTAAGCCGCCTCCTGTGACGCCAGCATCCTATATGAGCTCCAGTTCAGGACTTGGCTGCTCCACTTCCAGTCTAGTTCCTGCTTGGAAAGCACCTTGGAAAGCAGCAGAAGATGGCCCAAGTGCTTAGATCCCTTCAACTCACATGGGAGACCAGAATGGAGTTCCTGGCTCCTGGCTTCCACCTGGTTCTGCCCTGGCCATTTCAGCCCTTTGGGGAATGAACGAGTGGATAGAAAAATCTCTCGCTCTTCCTCTCTCTCTGTAACTTGGACTTTCAAATAAATAAATCTGAAAAAAAAAAAAAAAAAGTCAAGCCGGGGCAGGCATGTGTTACAACCATTAAAATGCCAGTTAGGGAGCCAGCGCTGTGGCATAGCAGATAAAGCCACCACCTCCAGTGCCAGTATCCCATATGGGCACTGGTTCAAGTCTCAGCTGCTCCACTTCTGATCTAGCTTCCTGCTAATATGCCTGGGAAAGCAGTGGAAGATGGCCCAAGTACTTGGGCCCCTTATTCACTTGGGAGACCTGGAAGAAGCTCCTGGCTCCTGGTTTTGGATCAGCCCAGCCTCAGCCATTGCAATCATCAACGGATGGAAGATCTCTCTCTCTCTCTCTCTCTCTCTCTCTCTCTCTCTCTCTCTCTCTCTCTCCTCTCTCTCTCTGCCTGTAACTCTGCCTTTCAAATAAATAAATAAATAAGTCTTAAAAAAAATGCCAGGCGCTGGTGCCATGGCTCACTCGGTTAATCCTCTGCCTGTGGCACCGGCATTCCATATGGGCGCCGGGTTCTAGTCCCGGCTGCTCCTCTTCCAGTCCAGCTCTCTGCTGTGGCCCGGGAGAGCAGTGGAGGATGGCCCAAGTGCTTGGGTCCTGCACCCGCAAGGGAGACCAGGAGGAGGCACCTAGCATCTGGCTTCTGGCTTCTGGCTTCAGATTGGCACAGCGCCAGCCATAGCAGCCATTTGGGGAGTGAACCAACAGATGGAAGACCTTTCTCTCTGTCTCTCTCTCTCACTGTCTGTAACTCTACCTGTCAAATAAATTTTTTAAAAAATCAAATAAATAAATCTGAAAAAAAAGTCAAGCTGGGGCAGGCATGTGTTACAACCATTAAAATGCCAGTTAGGGGGCTAGAGCTGTGGCATAGCAGATAAAGCCACCACTTCCAGTGCCAGCAGCCCATATGGGCACTGGTTCAAGTCTCAGCTGCTCCACTTCCGACCTAGCTTCCTGCTAATATGCCTGGGAAAGCAGTGGAAGATGGCCCAAGCACTTGGGCCCCTTATTCACTTGAGAGATCTGGAAGAAGCTCCTGGCTCCTGGTTTTGGATCAGTCCAGCCCTAGCCATTGCAATCATTTGGGGAGTGAGCCAGCGGATGGAAGATCTCTGTCTTTCTCTCCCTCTCTCTGTCTGCCTCTAACTCTGCCTTTCAAATAAATAAATCTTTAAAAAAAAAAAAATACCAGTCAGGACTCCCATATTGGAGTGCCTGGTCTGAGCCCTAGCCTCACTCCCATTTTCAGCTTCCTGCTAATATGCACCTGGGAGGCAGCAGTTGATGGTGTATGAAGTACTTGGGTCCCTGCCACCCACAGGAGAGACATGGTGGAGTTCTCAGTTCCTGGCTCCCACCTGGCCTGCCACTCTCTGTGGCAGGCATTTGGGGAGTGAGCCAGCAGATGAAGGTTTTCTCTTTTTCTGCCTTTCAAATAAATAAAAATGAATAAGGAAAAAATTTAAAAAGAGAAAGTTTAGCTGCAATGAAAGCTATTGTAGTAAGTTTCTAAGAAAAAGTGTACCAAAGGAATTAGAGTTGATTTAGTCTTTAAGGATTAGCATACAGTTGGAAGTAATTAAAAAATTATTAAATTTAAAATAAACTTTGGGAGCAGCAATTAATATGCCACTTCATACGGGACACTTGCATCCTATATCACAGTGCCTGGTTCAAGTCCCGACTGCACTCATGATTCCAGCTTCCTGCTAATGCACACCACGGGAGGCAGCAGGGATGGCTCAGGTAGTTGAGTCCTATTTGTGTGACAGAGACATAGATCAAATTCCTGGCTCCTGATTTTGCCCTGGCCCAGGCCTAACAGTTGGGGGTTTTCTCTTTGTCCTCTCTTAAATAAATAAATAAATATCTTTTCCAGATTAAAGAGAAGGAAGAAGCCCAGCGCGAATACCGAGAGGCCATCAGCCAAGGCCACGGCGCGTACCTGATGGACCAGGATGCTCCGGTATGCCTTGACACTCACCCAGCAGTCAGCCTGTTTATGAGAAAGGGGAAAAGAGTTGGAAAAGGTTTTGAAATGTGAAACCTATATGAGAGAGCAAGATCATTTATGCTATTTTAGGCCCCAGAGTTTTAGTTGCTCTGAGCAAGGGAGGCCAAGCGGGTCAGATCCATTTGATTGACTCAGTAAGGGAGGAAGTGGGGACAAAATGAAAACATTTGGGGCTGGCGCCATGGCTCACTCGGTTAATTCTCCGCCTATGGCGCTGGCATCCCATATGGGCACCGGTTCTAGTCCCGGTTGCTCCTCTTCCAGTCCAGCTCTCTGCTGTGGCCCAGGAGGGCAGTGGAGGATGGCCCAAGTGCTTGGGCCCCTGCACCCACGTAGGGGACCAGGAGGAAGCACCTGGCTCCTGGCTTCAGATTGGCACAACGCCGGCCGTAGCGGCCATTTGAGGGGTGAACCAAGGGAAGGAAGACCTTTCTCTCTATCTCTCTCTCTCACTATCTGTAACTCTACCTGTCAAATAAAAAAAACATTTGGAGTGCATCATTTTACTTTTCTGATAAAAGAATGTAATACAATGCTATCTCAAAAAAATTCACAGAAAAATAGAATCGAAAGTATGAAGTTAGGGGTAGGTGGTGTTGTGCAATAGATTTACCCACATCCCATCTCAGAATGTCCTGGGACCGAGTCCTGCTTCTGCTTCCAATCAGCTTCCTGCTGTTGCACAACCTGGGAGGCAGCAGGTGATGGCTCAAGTACTTGGGTCCCTAACACTCACATGGAGACCTAGATGGAGTTCCTAGCTCCTAGCTTCAGCCTGATCTGCATTAGCTGTTGAGGGCATCTGGGGAGTGAACCAGCAGATGGAAGATCTCTTTCTCTCTCTCTCTCTCTTGCCCTGCCTTTCAAATAAATAAAAATAAATATATAAACAAAAAACATACCAAGGGGCCAGCTTAGCCTCTGCCTGCAGCACTAGCATCCCATATGGGTGCTGGTTTGTGTCCCAGCTGCTCCTTTTCCAATGCAGCTCTCTGCTATAGCTTGGGAAAGAATAGACGATTGCCCAAGTGCTTGGGCCCCTGCACCCATGTGGGAGACCCCAAAGAAGCTCTTGGCTCCTGACTTCGGATCAGCCTAGATCCGGCCATTGCGGCTATTTGGGGAGTGAACCATTGGATAGAAGTCCTTTCTCTCTGTCTCTCCTTTTCTATGTCTATAACTTTACCTCTCAAATAAAATTTTTAAAAATAGAAAACACACACACACACAAACACAAAATGAGTTGGGGCCGGCACTGTGGCACAGAGGGTTAACGCCCTGGCCTGGGTGCCAGTTCTAGTCCCAGCTGCTCCTCTTCCGATCCAGCTCTCTGCTGTGGCCTGAGAAAGCAGTAGAAGATGGCCCAAGTGCTTGGGCCCCTGCACCCACGTGGGAGACCCGGAAGAAGCTCCTGGCTCCTGGCTTTGGATCGGCACAGCTCAAGCCGTTGTGGCCATCTGGGGAGTGAACCATCAGATGGAAGACCTCTCTCTCTCTGCCTCTCCTCTCTCTGTGTAACTCTGACTTTCAAATAAATAAATAAATCTTTAAAAAAAAAATGAATTGAGGGGCGGGCTTTGACCTGGCAGTTACGCTGCTGGTTTGGATACCCACATCCCATGTTGGAGTGCTTGGGTTCAAATCCCAGCTCTGGCTCCCGATTCCAGCTTCCTGCTAATAAAGACAGTGGGAGGCAGTAGGTAATGGCTCAAGTAAGTTGGGTCCTGCCACCACAGGGGAGACCCGGTTTGGGTTCCTCTCTCCCAGCTTCAACCCAGCCCAGTCCTGGTCATTATGAACACATAGGGAGTAAACCAGCAGATGAGATCTCTCTGTGTGTCTCTTTATTTCTCAAATAAAAAAAAAATTAAAGATAGTTTATTTTTTACAAAAAAATAAATTTAGAATCTATGAATATTTTTTAATAATACACAATTTCCACTTTTGAAAAAAACTTTTTGCATCAAAATTAATTCATATTGCTGGGCTAGCATGGTGGCATAATGGGTTAAGTCACCTGTTGCAATGCCAGCATCCCATATCAGAGGGCCAGTTTGAATTCTGGCCACTGCGCTTCTGACCCACCTTCCTGTAATGTGCCTGGGAAGGCAGCAGATGAGGTCCAAGGGCTTGGGTCTCTGCTACCCATGTAGACCCAGGTGGAGTTCCTGGTTCCTGACTTCAGCCCGGCCCAGCCCTGGCTGTTGTGGCATTTGGGGAGTTAAGCAGTGGATGAAAGATCTCTCTCTTTTCTCTCTTCCTCTGTCTTTCCTTCTCTCTCTGTTGCTATGCCTTTCAAATACGTAAATATATGAATTTTAAAAAACACATAAATTCATGCTTTTAATTCTATAAACTATTTGAAATACACTTGTATATTTCTATTTTTCCTAGAACTGAGCTTACCTAACAATTTGCCCAGTTTTCACCAAAGCATCACTCAGGGAGGCATTTCCACAGGACCCTGTGACAAGTCCAGCTTCTTTGCTTTCTGGTTACCAACATTAACAAAAGAACACAAATCTCATCCTCAGCCTTATTTTCTTCTTCATTTAAAAAAAAATTAACTTTACCTGAAAGGCAGAGAGAGGGGGAAGGAGAGAGGAGGGGAAGAGGGAGATCTTCTATCTACTGGTTCACTTCCCAGGCTGGGGCCAGGAGCCTAAACCTCCACCCAGGTCTCCCACATGGGTGGCAGGGCCCAACCACTTGGACCATCATCTGCTGTCTTCCCAGGTGCATTAGCAGGGAGCTGGGTTAGAAATAGATCTTTGTAAAAATTGTGAGTGGGAATAGGAGAGTGAGGAAGAAGGGTGGGAGCAGGGGTGGGCGGGAAGTATCACTATGTTCCTGAATCTGTATTTATGAAATTTATATACCTTAAATAACATTTTAAAAAAATAAAAAGAAATGGAGCAGCCAGAACTTAAACTGGCACTCCGATATGGGATGCTGATGTTGCGATTGGCAGTTTAATCCAGTATGCCACAATACCAGCCCCTTCCTCTTATTCTTTCTGTTTGTTTGTTTTTGAAAAAGATTTATTTAAAATCAGAGTGACACAGAGAGAGGGAGAAACTGAGAAAGAGCGAGAACTGTATGCTGGTTCACTTCCAAAATGCCTGCTCCTACGAGGGCTAGACTAGGCCAAAGCTAGGCACCAGGAACTCCATCCAGGTCTCCCTCATGGGCAACAGAAACCCAAGTACTTGAACCATCACCTGCTGCCTCCCAGGTACATTAGCTGGAAGCTGGATAGGAAATGGAGGAACCAGGACTCTGATGTGGGATGTAGGTATCCCAAGTGGCAGACTAACCTGCTGCACCACAGCATCCACCCCCACTTTAATTTCTTATTGCATTTTGTTTTGAGTAATTTCTATTGACATTTTCAAGTTCACTAATTCTTTTCTCGGCTGTATCTAGTCTGACAATAAGCTTGTTGATAATTCATCTCTGATCATATGTTTCATTCCAGCATTTTTGACTTTTTTTATAATTTCCATCTGTCTGATGAACTGTTTCATGTACTATCTTCATCTTTCTTATAGTTCTTTTAATTAATTAATTTATTTGAAAGGCAAAGTTACTTAGAGATGGAGACAGAAAGAGAATTTCCATCAGCTGGTTCACTCCCCAAAGGCCTGAGCCAGGCCGAAGCTGGGAGCCAGGAACTCTATCCTGGTCTCCTATATGGGTAGCAGAGGCCCAAGTACTTGGGCCATCTTCTGCTGCTTTCCCTCGCATTAGCAGGGAGCTGGATCAGAAGTGTAGCAGCCTGGACTAGAAGCAGCACTTATATGGGATGCCAGGGCTGCAGGCAACGGCTTAACCCGTGGGGCCACAACGCTGGATTCACGGTCCTGACTGTTCCAACGTCATGGTTACCTTTGATTCTGTTCCTGTTGATTGCTTTATCTCTTGAGGCTTGGTCATGTTTTTCTTGCTCTATTTGTGTGTGTATTTTGGAATTTGTGGCTGAGTACTAAACGTTGTGTGAAGTGTATTTATGCTTAGTAACAGCCGCTCCTGTTTAATCAGGCTATTGGAGTAGGAGCTGTGAAGAACTGAGTCAAGTTTGAGTCTCACTGTGGTCATCGTTACCCTCAGGGCAGTACTAGCTTGGGTGGCAGGAGTGGGGGTGGAGGGGATGGGCGTGTTCTCCTTGTTCAGCCTCATTTTTCTTTTCTTTTTTTAAGATGTATTTATTTGAGTTACAGAGAAAGAGGAGAGACAGAGCAAGAGAGAGAGATCTTCCATCTGCTAGTTCACCCCCAAGATGGCTGCAAAGGCCAGGGCTGGGCCAGGCTGAAGCCAGGAGCTTCTTTCCAATCTCCCACGTGGGCTACAGGGGCCCAAACACTTGGTCCATCTTCCGCTGCTTTCCTAGGTGCATCAGCAGGGAGGTGGATTGGAAATGCAGCAAGTGGACTCAAAAAGGTGTCCCTATTGGATGCCAGCGTCACAGGTGGCGGCTTTACCTGCTATGCCACAGCACCAGCCCCATCAGCCTCATTCTTAAGGGGACCTGTGCGTCCTCCCCTAGTGGCGGCCAGATCCTGCCTTGTGCCTGCTGAGGGCCACCTGAGGCTATTTCCTGCCTCCGCTGCAGTTGCAGCTTGTTCTCATGCCAGCGCTTGGTCCTGTGCAGAGCCCCGGGCCCAGCAGGGGCTTATCTGTGGGGAGGTAGCTTTTGCTTCTGCACTTCTCTTTGAAGCAGTGCAGCTTTACCTGTTTGCTACCCTCATAAGGAAGATTTCTCTCCCTGTTTGGCTTCTGTCTGTCCCAGTGAAGTGAAAGAGTTTGCTACCTTTCCCCAACGACTTAAGGCTTTTGCTTCTTAGGCGGAAAGGATCCAGGGAAGTGGTTGGTGTGCCAGGCCGAGACCCCAGCAGCAGCCAGCTGCCTCCTGCACATCTGTCCAGCTGGCCACCCCCACACACCTGCCCTGCCCACTGCCTCCTGTAGCTGTCTCACGCCTGCTCTCTTTGGTCTCCTGCCCCATTCCAGTCTTTCTGCTGGACTTGGTGGAAGACTGTGGAGGAGAGCCTGCTTCCCTTGGGTCGAGCGCTCTTGGTTATTCTAAGTGTGGAAGCTATCACCTGTAGGAATCTACACAATTTCTCTGTCCCATCTTCCCCCAGAGGGGCCTGCCGCTGTTTGGAATTCAGTTTTTTTGGTTGAAGGGTTCAGAACGAGTTATGTATTTATAGATTATCTACTATGTTATAACAGAATTGACGTCGTCTTGCAGCTCCGTAGTCCTACCCAGTAAAGGAACTGCAACCCACACAATTCCGCCACAGTCCCTCAAATGAACCCCAGGCTTTTACACCTACGCTGCTTTTAATGGCTAGAATTATTAACTGTTTAGTAATTACCTCTTCATTGTTCATTTCCATCTTGCAGATGGATTTCCTTGATGTCTGAAAATATATTAAGATGTCTTTAAAACTGTATTAACCATTAATATTCCACACCTCTCATGCAAACACACCAAATTTTCATGATACTGTGATAGCCTGCCCAGCAGACACAGATAGGGATATTGAGAGAATCTCTGTGTAGATACCAGAAAAAGACACCTTTAGCCTCTCTTTCTTAATTTTATTATTTTTTAAAATTTTATGGGACCGGTCCTGTGGCGTAGCAAGTTAAACCATTGCTTCTGATGCCAGCGTCTCGTATTGGAGCACCAGTTAAAGTTCCAGCTGCTGTATTTTCAACCAGCTCCCTGCTAATGCACCTTGGAAAGCAGCAGAAGATGGCCCAAGTATTTGGGGCCACCCATATAGGAGATCCTGATGGAGGTCCTGGCTTCTGGCTTCGACCTGGCCCAACCCTGGCTATTGCAGCCATTTGGGAAGTGAACCAATGGATAGAAGGTCTTCCCCCCCCCCCCAAAAAAGGGGGATCTTTAAAAAATTTATTTAGTTGAAAGGCAGAGAGACAGAAAGATAGAGATCTCCCATCTACCCTGAATCTTAATATCCCATTCGAAGAAAGTTAAATACATTTTGTGAAAACTAAAATGATACATTTACTAAACAGTGGGGCTTGTCGGAGGGTGAAGCTGCTGCCTACAATGCCAGTATCCCATATGGGCGCCAGTTTGTGTCCTGGCTCCTACACTTACGATCCAGCTCCCTATAATGCACCTGGGAAAGCAGCAGAAGATGTCCTAAGTACTTGGGCACCTGCCATCCATGTGGGAGACCAGGAAAATGATCCTGATTCCTGGCTTTGGCCTGGCCCAGCCGTGGCTATTGTGGCCATCTGAGGCGCAGACCAGCAGATAGAAGTGTTAGGTTTGGAATAGCTCAGGGTTCCAGCCTTTTGTGGCCCCCAGAAAAGATATGGGAAAGAGAGATAGATACCGACCTCAACAGATGCAGGGTGCTTTTATTGAAGCAAAGAGGGACAAAGTCTCCAAAGAGACTGTGCACAGGGCGTGCATAGTGCTGGGCTTTTATCTGGCTGAAGAGAGAATCTGCCACCTCCCATGGGAAACAGGGGGCTTGCTGCTGGATGGGAAGTAGGGGTTTTTAGAAGCCACTGGGGGGCCGGTACTGTGGTGTAGCAGGTAAAGCTGCCGCCTGCAGTGCCGGCATCCCATATGGGCACTGGTTTGAGACCCAGCTGCTCCACTTCCAATCCAGCTCTCTGTTATGGCCTAGGAAAGCAGTAGAAGTTGGCCCAAGTCCTTGGGCCCCTGAACCCGCATGGGACACCTGGAAGAAGTTTCTGGCTCCTGGCTTCAGATTGGCGCAGCTCTAGCCATTGCAGCCAACTGGGGAATGAACCAGCAGATGGAAGACCTCTCTCTCTCTCTCTCTCTCTCTCTCTCTCTCTGTCTATCTCTCTCTCTCTCCTTCTCTCCTTCTCTCTCTGTGTAACTCTTTCAAATAAATAAATAAATCTTAAAAAAAAAAGAAGCAGCAGCAGCCACTGGGAACTTTCTTCTTAACTCTTTCACAAGCTGCCCCTCGCAGCTTACCTGTTTTGCCATCAGATTTGCAAGGAGTCTGGGGGAGGTGGAGCTTGGGTTCCTGCACCAGTGGTCTCAACACATAGGGAGGAAATGGGAGAGGGTAACATTTTGTGAGCTTTATTGCTCTTTAGAAAGGGCCTCTCTCTGTCTCTCCCTCTTTCTCTATAACTCTGACTTTCTAATAAATAAATAAATCTTTTTTAAGAAATTTACTGTACGGTAAAAGAATTAAGTGAAGACCAAGTTTAGAGAAAGTTGCTCTCGCCTCGCAGCTGCCGGGGGAACTGATGCTGCGTGCTGTGGCATCAGGGGCCGGGGCACAGGCTTTTCCAGGATTGGCAGCAAGTGGAGGCCATCTGGGCAGTGGAGCCAACACCAGCAGGGCCACCAGTGTGGAGTCCACTGGGGGGCTTTCCTCAGCTCAGCAGCCCAGGGGCCTCCTCTGCCTCCATCTCCTGCGATCTCACCCTGTCCTCTAGACTAAGGAGCGGCTCCAAGGTTCTCCTTTAAAGCCCATCGCTGTCCTGTGGGTTCTGTTGCCGCTTTGAGCCTGATCATTTGGGATTTAAATCGTTGAAGTGACATGAGGGCTTGACTAGAACAGATATGGTTTTGAGTTGCAGCCTAATCAGTCAAGGCGGCTAACTTTATAAAGAGAAAAATGTGTCTGGCACATGGTTTCATGGTTTGGGAGGTTCAGGTGGCCCCGTTGTTGGGCATCTGGTGAGCATGTGTGAAAGGAAGACCACATGGTGAGCCAAGAAGCAGATAGAATAGCTGGGCCTGACCTAGGCTTTTATAGCAGCCCACTGGTTACCTCCGAAGACACGCCTCCAGTGGCCCAAGGACCACCCCCCACTAGGCCTACCTCTCAAACACCATCATTGGCTTAAGTTTCCATCAACTTCAAAAAAATTGTTTATTTGAAAGGCAGAGTTACAGAGGCAGAGGCACAGAGAGAGAGAGAAGTCTTCCATCTGCTGGTTGACTCCCCAGATGGCCGCAACAGCTGGAGCTGGGCCAATCCGAAGCCAGGAGCCAGGAGTTTCTTCCAGGTCTCCCATGAGGGTACAGGGGCCCAAGGACTTGGGCCATTCTTCTACTGCTTTCCCAGGCCATAACAGAGAGCTGGATCAGAAGTGGAGCAGCCGGGTCTTGAATCGGCGCCCATATGGAATGCTGGTACTGCAGGTGGCAACTTTACCACTATGCCACAGTGCCAGCCCAGGTACCATCAACTTTTAACTTTGGGAGTTAGACTCCTGTATGAGTTGGAGAGCCAGATGGCCTTCAAACCACAGCATCTGTTTCTGTTTCAGGATGTTTTTACTGTCAGTGTTGGAAACCTGCCTCCTAAGGCTAAGGTCCTTATCAAGATTACCTACATCACAGAACTCAGCCTTCAGGGCCCTGTTGCTGTCTTCTTCATGCCAGCCACTGTAGCTCCCTGGCAGCAGGACAAGGCTTTGAATGAAAACCTTCAGGTTTGTATCCTTAAGATTGGATTTGAGGATGCATGTGGGGAGGATTTTATGCCTGGGGAAGCAAAATTTTACAGACATTTATGTGTTTAGGCATATGCCCTCTCTGTGAAATGAATTGAAATGAACACAAATATACTCAATGGGCATAATGTTATTTTACTATTAGTCACTCAAGGAAGTTCTGTGTCTGTACTGCATGTTCACTCCTGAAGAATCTGATAAGCATAGAGAATGCAAATAAGCCAAAAGAGGAGAATTAAAATCACCCTTAATTCTATCACCCAGAGAAAGCTATAATCAATGTTTTGATATATATATCCTTCTAGACTTCTTTGTATATATTTAAATAAATCATGTGTGCATGTGTGTATATGTGTGTGTGAATATATACACACAGAGAGACATGTATGTGGTTAAAATCTCTGTCAACATGGCCGTATGTGATTCCTGTTTTGGAAGTTACTATTATTCCAAGTGTTTCAGGACGTGGAAGAGAAACCACCTGTCTTGTTGCTGCCATCAGCTGTGGCCCAGCTGAGATTATCTCCAGTTCAGAGTTTCACTGTTAACTTTAAACAGATACTTAAACACACGTATTTTTCTTTAAACAGGATACAGTAGTGAAGGTTTGTGTAAAGGAAATAGGAAAACAGCAAAGGTAAGTACCTAAAATATACAGCCTGTCAATCATTCAGTGGACATTCATTTTATGGTTTAAATTCACATCTAAAATTATTTGAAACAACTTGGCAGAACTCTAAGGTATCTAAAATAACCTCTTCATTTTTGGTAGCTTCTCTTTGACTATGTCGATTGAGATGCCATACGTGATCAAGTCCATTTCCAGTGACACACACGAACTGAAACAAAAGGTTAGTGAATGTTTGATTTCTTTCTTTTTTAAAAAAATTGTTTATTGAATGGCCAATCTAGATACAGCCATAGACTTAGACATAGAAGCAAATGGAGAGAGAGCTCCCTCCCATTCCCCAAATTCCAAATGCCCACAACAGTCTGGGCTGGACCAGACTGAATCCTATGTGGGTGGCAGGGACCCAAGTACTTGAGCCATCATCTGCTGCTTCCCTGAGTGTACATTAGCAGGAAACTGGATTGGAAGCAGAAAAGAGACTCAAACCCAGGTACTCTGATATGCGGAGCAGGTGTCCCAACCTGCATCTCCATCACTGAGCCAAAAGCCTGCCCCTTGGATTTCTTTCCAAATTAGTGAATTTTTAAAATTTCTAATGGATTTATTTTAGAGGCAGAGAGATAAAGAGCTTCCATTCTCTGAATGGAGAGGAGCCCTCTCTGTCTGTCTCTTTGCCCCTCAAATAAAAATTTTCTTAAAGATAGGAGTTTATTTTGGTGCACAACAAAAAGCAGCAGAAATGGCCCAAACACTTGGGTTCCTGCCATCCACATGGGAGACCTGGAGGGAGTTCCTGGCTCCTGGTTTCAGCCTGGCTCAGCCCTGGCTGTTATGGGCATTTGGGGGTGAACCAGCAGATGGAAGATACCTCTGTGTGTGTGTGTGTGTGTGTGTGTGAAATAACGTGAAAATAAGTAAATACAATTTTAAGTTGTTATGATTATATAAACAGTGTTTACCATTGAACCAAGAAATACATTATGATGCTATTCTTTTGTAAAAGTTGGCTTTTCCATTTGCTTGGTGTTTTAGGAGTTTTTTCTCATTGCCTAACACATTGGTTCGAACCTCTCTCCATACGGTTTTTCGCATTGGCCATGCCTCAGACATGCCCATTTCCTCTGTCTCCCCAAGCTCCCTTTCCATCTACCCCTGCAGCCTGGCTGGGTGATGGCTAGGCCTCCCTTTTCTGTCTTTTTCTCCTTTTTCTTGTTTCTTCCTTCAGCTTGGCAGAGCACAGCCCCCACGCACTTCCTGAGCAGGAGAGTGGGGGGTGGGGTAGAGTGTGGAAAAACCTTTATTCTGGGTGCTGCTCTTGGCCCTCCAATGAGATGTGACTTTCTAGGCTGGGATTCAACTTCTCCCAGAATATCAAGGGCATTGACTTATAGTTTCCAAGGTTACTTTTGAGAAACTCAGTGGTATTCTTATCCCCTGTTCTTTGTATGTGGTCTGTTTAGCTGTGTGGGGTTCTTTTTTTTTTTAAGACTTATTTATTTATTTTAAAGTCAGAGTTACACAGAGAGAGGAGAGACAGAGAGAGAGAGGTCTTCCATCTGATGATTCACTCCCCAGATGGCCGCAAAGGCCGGAGCTGCACCGATCTGAATCCAGGAACCAGGAGCAGCCAGGACTTGAACTGGCGCCCATATGGGATGCCGGCATTGCAGACCAGGGTTTTAACCCACTACATCACAGTGCTGGCCTCTGTTTCAGTGTGTTTTTTAAGATTCTGCGAGATTTTTGGATCTTCTCTTTATCCCTGGGATTCTGAAATTTCCTAACAACGTGATAGTCAGTCATTGTATATAACTCATGGCCGTTAGTTCTGGGAAACGCTCTCATATTTTTTAAATGAGTTGTTCCTTTCTCTTCTTCCCTACTGCTACCCCTTCCAATCAGGTGTGCGCGGGGAAGGAGCCACTTGCTCTCTGGAGTTTTCTGTCTTATTGCCCACTTCAGTCTGTTTTGGTTCTACTTTCTGGGTTATTTTGTTGTTCAAATTTAAAGTCCCACCTTTCTACTGAACGTTCTAATTTGGTTCTCATGCACTTTATTTCTCAGGGCTCTTTTCTGTTCTGTGAGTATTCCTTTTTTCTACAGCATCTTTGTGTGTCTTATGCAGGAACTCTCCTCTCCCACGTTTCTCAGAAAACATTTATAATATATATTTTTTCCCTTTCCCTATGTTGTACTTCCTCTTTTGGGGGTTCCTTTTTCTCCTTCTGGGTTTCTGTTTGTCTCCAGTTTTCATGTTAGAGGTTTTTCCTTAAACGCCTGAGTGACCCTCCCTGTGTCCGTGGTTAGGACTGAGATGAGAAGCTCTGGGTGTTCGGAAAGCGTGACTGGGGAGGGCAGCTCGGTGGCTCATGTTTTAGGATGCCAGCTCACTTTCATGCCCCTGAAGAAGCAGCCCTGTTCTTCTCTGTGCCACTGTGCCAGCCTTCCCTAGTCTGGGTACTATTTGGTTGAGTTTTGTCTTCTTCTTTTAAGATTTCTTTATTTATTTGAAAGGCAGAGTGACAGAGAGAGAGAGAGTCAGAGAAAGATCTTGCATCTACTGGTTCACCCCCAGATGGCCACAACTGCCAGGGCTGAGCTGGGCTGGGCTGAAGCCAGGAGCCAAGAACTCCATCTGGATCTCCCACATGAGTGCAGGGGCCCAGGTACTTGGGCCATCTTTACCTGCTTTCCCAGGCACATTAGCAAGCAGCTGGATCGGAAGCAGAGCAGCCGGGACTAGAACCAGCACTTGGATACAGGATGCCAGTGTCACAAGAGGCGGCTTAACCTGCTGCGCCACAATGCCAGCCCCTAGTTGACTGGGTCTGAGTAATGAGTCTTCAGTCCTCTTTAGTGAGAAAACACGAGAAAAATGGCACTAGCTGCTTGGCTGCTCGGTGGGGAGGAGCCTGGGGCCTGACAGCTGAGCACGTAGTCTCTTGACCAGGAGCATGTTCCTGGAGGAACTGTGTCTCCAGTTTATTGAGCCTTCCTGCCCGGATGGCTGAGGAGTAATGAGACCACAGCTCTGAGCTGTCCCCTCTGTGGCACTTGGGCAATAGCTTCCTCCACTTTGGCCAAATCACTTACCACGCCTCCATCAACTTTCCATCTTCCTAAGATGTGTTGATGTCTCTCATCTGCTATCATTTTTGCTCTTGCTCTCAGTGTCTTTTATGAGTTAAACCCTTTTATTGCTTCCTTGTCCCTGTATGTAAACTTAGCACTTTGCTAGGGAGTACAGATAAGCACATGTCCTTAATCCATCCTGGGTGAGATGACCACTGCCTCAGTTAGATTTTGCTGCATAACAAACAAATCTTGGGGCTTCAAACAGTAAGCACTTGTTATTCTCACAAGTCTGTGGTTTGGGGGAGGGGAGCAGTTCTGGGCCTGGCTGGGACAAGATGGCCTAACAAGGCCTCACCAACGCCTGGCAGGTGGACTCAAGGTGGTTTGTTCAGTGGTAGGACAGCCCTCTCTCACAGCGAGAGAGGGCCAATGGCATTCCACAAAGACTTTGTTGTGTTGTTGAAGCTCAGAATTTCCCCACAAGAGGAATTTTATTGAAGGCTCTAGTTTATTCCCTCCCAAAAGACCAAATGAAGTGAACAGTAACCTTAAGATTTCATTGTCTTCATGACAAAAGAGAAGATGGAGATTAGAACTAGATCCCTTGGTCTTTTCTTTCCTCCTCCTAGTTCAAATAACCAGCATTCTCTTGGGTCTTCAGTTGGGCTCCACACACTCAAGAGTCAGCACAGGCTTCTTGTAGTTTTAACCTTTTCCTGAAAACGCAGCTTAGTCTGTCCGCCACGGCCACTCTGCTCCCCATCATATCACTGCTTTCCCTGGGCATACAGTCTTTGCCCTTCTACTGTGTCACTGTGTGGGGTTGGTGCTTGCCAGACTTCTTGCAGAAGCTCTGTTGGACTTTAGGGATGTTCACCACATTTGCAGAGCGCAATTGGTAGGGGAAGCCCACAAACGCTTTTCAAGTCCCTGCTTACATCACATGTGCCAGTATTCCACTGGGCAAAGCAATTCACACAACCAACTCTGTTAGGCAGTTCAAGATCAGGGGACCAGGGGCTGGTGCTATTGCATAGTGGGCTAAGCTGCCGCCTGTGCCACCGGATCCCATATGGGCTCTGGTTGGTGTCCCAGCTACACCACTTCTGATCCAACACCCTGCTAACCATCTGGGAGAGTAGCAGAAGATGGCCCAAGTGCTTAAGCCCCTTCCCCAATGTGGGAGACCCGGAAGAAACTCCAGACTCCTGGCTTCAGCCTGACCTAGCCCTAGCTGCTCTGGCCATTTGGAGAGTGAACCAGCAGATGGAAGATTCTCTCTCTCTCTCCTGTCACTCTGTGTGTGTGTGTGTCTCCCTTTCTCTCTGTAACTCTGCCTTTCAAGTAAATAAATAGATAAATAAAAAGAGCAGGGAAATTGGCACCAACTCTTGAGAAGAGGAGCTCCAAGGTCACAGAGGCGTGGGATTTCAGGAATGGTAAGAGCTTGCGGCCATTTATGATCTGCCGTATTGTCTTCATTGCTTTGACACTTATGTACACTTTCAAAAGCTGCCTTACATTTCTGAAAATGTGATCTACAAATAAGAGTTAACTCTAAGATTTCTACTGACTGTTCTGTGCTGCTCGTCTAGGTTCTGGTTACCTGCTGTGCTTTCTGCCATACCCAAGTAAATCTAGCTGAATGCACAGGCCTATACCTTTGAATCCAGAGTTGAGACTATCTGAAACTTACCTAAATGTGACTGTGTAAATCAACCTTGGGATTCCAGGTGGAATTGATGATACTGCTCATATGCCTAAAAATCTACATTTCATACACTTGGGATGTATTCCTACATTATTGGCTTTTAGTAGAGTTATGTAAATCCAACAGGGGTTTCCTCCTTGCCGGGTAAGTGCAAACGGGTAACATGATGTAACCCCGTTGCTCACCTTGTCGGTGGCTGTTTGCTTTACAGAGCACAGACTGCAAGGCCGTGATCAGCACTGTGGAAGGCAGCTCCTTAGATAGCAGTGGATTCTCTCTTCACATCAGTCTGAGTGACGCGTACCTCCCAAGAATGTGGGTTGAAAAACATCCAGAAAAAGAAAGCGAGGTACAGTCCGTCTTACTTAGAATTAAGCGAAATGATTGGAATAAAATATTTAGGAATAAGTGGGTTATTTCAGTTTGGAAATTATTGACTGGAAATTAGTGCATCCTGTTGGACTCAGCGGAGTGAGAGGCTGGCGTGAAGCTTGAGAACAAGAGTGCCAGAGCCAGCACCCAGCTCTGCGGCCCTGCGCAAGGGCTTGAGCGTTTGGTGCTTCAGTGTCCTCAGCTGTCATGACATAGGCTAATCTGAATATCAGCACTGAAAACAAGTAAAAGTTATGTATGATCATCTGAGGTGGCTGTCACGATGAACTGCTTCTTATGTTAAAATAAAAATAGGAGCACTGTTCATTTGAACTCCTAGTAGGCTGTCGTGTGTTAGATACACCTTATTCCATTTAGTTTTATAGTATGAGTTTACCTTCCTAGAGAGTTTTTGAATTTTACTTATTCCATTTATGCCAAATCCCTGCAGGTCTTAGCTACATGTACAACTCACTTTGTCCCCCAGAAGGATGCCTGGAACATTAGTTGTATATAAACTCAATCATCTTTCAAATATCACAGCTGATTGTGGTGTTTAAGGAGTGTGGAAACTCATGAGCCCTCTCTGGTATTGGGGATTCGCTTGCCAGCTGTTCCTGCTGGCAGGTAGCACATTCCCATCACAGCATGAAATCTCGCGAGCCCACGGGGCTTCTCACGAGGTTCCACTGCGCCTCTCTTGGCTCTGTTACTCGGTCCCTGTTACAGGACCACCCTTTTGTAGTGGGGGAAGTGGGGGTGGGGCTGGAACTCTGTGATCTGCCGATGCAGAAGGTGATGCCATTCTAAACTCACCAGGGCAGGGGCAGTGGTGAGAAGCTCCCATGTGGTGCCTTTCCCTCCTTGCAGGCTTGCATGCTTGTCTTTCAACCCCATCTCGCTGCCACCCTCCCAGACCTGGCTGTCAAGAGTGAAGTGATCATTTGTCTTGACTGCTCCAATTCCATGGAGGGTGTGACATTCAGGCAAGCCAAACAGATCGCCTTGCATGCACTGTCCCTGGTGGGCGAGAAGCAGAAAGTAAACGTTGTCCAGTTCGGCACAGGTGAGTGCACTGGGCTCCTCTCCACGTGTGCCTCCTCCTTAATGAGAATGCACCTGTGAGAGGAGTGAGAGCCTGGCACGAGGCTTGAGAGCAGGGATGCCGGAGCCAGCGCCCAGCCCTACCACTCACAGGCTCTGTGTGTTGCCATGGGCACGTGCTTGAGTTTTTGGTGCCTCAGTTTCCTGATCTGTAATCTGAGGGTAAAGCCCCTGCTTTGTGGTACTGGCATGTGCATCGAGCTGATGTATGTAAAGGGTTTAAAACGGGATCTGTTCCAGAGTAGATGATGATGAATATTTTTAGAATTATGACTGACTGGACCAAAGGCAAGACGCTTGGTGTGACAGGCAAGGATAAAGATGGAACATTTGCAATCAGCACGGTCATAGAAGGTCTATAAGGCATGTTCCAGGCAGCATCAGGTCACTGTGAGAAGGAAGGTGATGTGTCCTCCCAGTGAGGGCCCAGAAACACCTCCTCCAGTTGCAGGGGACACTTCAGGAACGAGAGAAGGGGCATGGGGAGGAGTGCGAGGACTCTTGTCCTCATGATTCTCCTCTTCCGTGCCATCCAGCAGATGGCCCAGAGCCTTCACGGTGCAGCTACGCACAGAAGTCGGGCAGATGTGGGCAGTGCCAAGGGCGTGCCTGGAGCCTGGGCCCTTCAAAGGCGAGCTGCCCCTGCCATTGCCACACCCCATACTTTGCACAAATGATCTGCCGAGCAATGAATTGACCACATGACCGGAGTTGACCCAGAACATTTTGCATAGTGAAGTGCAGACATGGAATGCTCTAGAAGGTACTTAGAAGTGTACTACTTAGAAGTGAATTTTTTTTTTTTTTTTGACAGGCAGAGTGGATAGTCAGAGAGAGAGACAGAGAGAAGGGTCTTCCTTTTGCCGTTGGTTCACCCTCCAATGGCCGCCGCGGTTGGCACGCTGTGGCCGGCACACCGCGCTGATCCGATGGCAGGAGCCAGGGGCTTCTCCTGGTCTCCCATGCGGGTGCAGGGCCCAAGCACTTGGGCCATCCTCCACTGCACTCCCTGGCCACAGCA
This sequence comes from Lepus europaeus, assembly GCF_033115175.1. Classification (NCBI taxonomy): domain Eukaryota; kingdom Metazoa; phylum Chordata; class Mammalia; order Lagomorpha; family Leporidae; genus Lepus; species Lepus europaeus. Next base: position 86,534,829 of record NC_084832.1, read on the forward strand.
GAGAGCTGGCCTGGAAGAGGGGCAACTGGGACAGGATCGGTGCCCCGACCGGGACTAGAACCCGGTGTGCCGGCGCCGCAAGGCGGAGGATTAGCCTAGTGAGCCGCGGCGCCAGCCAGAAGTGAATTTTTTATACGTTAAAATCATCAAACATGGTTTTCTAAAAAGGAAGGTATACACATAAATAGCATTTTCTTTATGATAGCAGCAGAGATATCAAATAGCATTCTTGTTTGTTTGTGGTTAATCAAGTGAATATTTCATGGGAACATCTCACGCTCCTCTTACTACACAGGTTACAAGGAGTTATTTTCATATCCTAAACACATCGCCAGCAATAATGCGCCAACGGAGTTCATTTTGGTGAGTGAAAACGTTTTCTCTATCTTCTGAGTCGTTCCTTACAAAGCCTTAGAGATCCTGGGTAGGCCCCATCCCCTCTGAGGGCTTCTACGTTGGCAGGTTCTTTATTTTATTAATAAACATCATGTGAAGTTGTTAAAGAAAATTGGAAATTAAAAAGAGTAGAGAGAAGAGTCATCCATGGTCCCACCAACCAAATGCAACTGGCATTACAGTTTAGGACAATGTCCTTAAAAAAATCTTTTTTTTTTATTTGAAAGGGGAAAAGAAAGAGACAGAGAGATTCAGTCTGCTGTTTGCTCCCAAGGTGGCCACAGTGGTTGGAACCAATCCAGGCCAAATCTAGGAACCTGGAACTCCATCCAGATCTCCTACATGTGTGGCATGGGCCCAGGTGCTTGGTCCATCCTCCACTGCTTTCTCAGGCGCATTAGTAGGGAGCTGGACCAGAAGTGGAGCAGGCAGGACTCACAATGGCTCCCATATAGGAGGCCAGGATCACGGGCAGTGGCTTAGCCCGCTGCACCACAGCACTGGCCCCTTGAACAGTTAACTCCTGTCTCCAAGTGGAGTAGCCTGACTGGCCTGGTGTCAACAAAATCCCGGCTGGTGAACCCAGGGGTGCTTTGAGGGGACACTTCTCCCAGACATAAAATAATTCTTTGAAAACTATAACAAGCAGGGGTCGGTGCTGTGGGTAACAGGTAAAGCCACCACCTGTGGTGCCATCATCCCACACGGGTGTTGGTTCAAGTCCCGCCTGCTCCACTTCCGATCTGGCTCTCTGCTATGGCCTGGGAAAGCAGTAGAAGATGGCCCAAGTCCTTGGGTCCCTGTACCTGCATGGAAGACCCAGAGGAGGCTCCTGGCTCCTGGCTCCTGGCTTCAGATTGGCTCAGCTCTGGCCGTTGCGGCCAACTGGGGAATGAACCAGCGGATGGAAGGATGGAAGACCTCTCTCTCTCTCTCTGCCTCTCCTCTCTGTGTAACTTTGACTTTCAGATAAATAAATAAATCTTGAAAAAGAAAACTATAACAAGCAAGTAAGTGGCAAGTGATAATATTATAGCTATTGTGTGATATGAAATGAACTGAAGGGTGCAGCTGTTCCACAAATTCGGGACAGCAGTCTTTACAGTGACGGCATATCTCTAAGCCCTTGTTAAGAGATGGGCTTGGCCAGTGCCGCAGCTCACTTGGCTAATCCTCCGCCTGCGGCGCCAGCACACTGGGTTCTAGTCCCAGTTGGGGCACCAGTTCTATCCCAGTTGCTCCTCTTCCAGTCCAGCTCTCTGCTGTAGCCCGGGAAGGCAGTGGAGGATGGCCCAGGTGCTTGGGCCCTGCACCCGCATGGGAGATCAGGAAGAAGCACCTGGCTCCTGGCTTCGGATCAGCGCAGCAGGCCGGCCATAGCAGCCATTTGGGGGGTGAACCAACGGAAAAGGAAGACCTTTTTCTCTGTCTCTCTCTGTCTAACTCTGCCTGTCCAAAGAGAGAGAGAGAGAGAGAGAGAGAGAGAGATGAGCTTCAGGGAATGGTTCCAGTCGATGGTGAATTCACCCAGAAAGGAGTGAATAATCTTCTGCTTCATCTCCTCCAGTCTGCTACTCCTACCATGGGCAACACAGACTTCTGGAAGACCCTCCGGTATTTGAGTTTGCTGTACCCTGCTCAGGGGTTACGGAACATTCTCCTTATATCAGATGGGCACCTCCAGAGCGAGAGCCTGACCTTGCAGCTTGTGAAGAGAAACGTGCAGCACACCAGGCTGTTCACCTGCGGGGTTGGGTAAGTCTTGGCCATCCGGGCACTCAGTGAAGACCACCTGAGAACGCAGCCTGTACAGGCTTTCTGAAGTTTGGAAACTAAGCAGCATGCAGTCACCCAGTGCTGAACAGCAGGGGATGCTTGCTGAGAAACGAACCGTAGACGGCATTGTGGGAACACCCGAGGGTGACTCACACATACCTAGGGCGTGTAAGTCTTCACTCAATGTTGCCTCTTGATGCACTCAAAAGTCGGTGTCAACATGAGATGTGCAAATGTAGACCAAAACGTTTGTGGAAGGGGGCTGGCGTCATGGCATAGAGGCATGTGGATGCCGGTTCTTGTCCTGGCTGTTCCACTTCTGATCCAGCTTCCTGCTAATGACCTAGGAAAAGAAGAGGAAGATGGCCCAAGTGTTTTGGACCCAGCCACCCTCATGGGAGACCTGGATGAAGCTCCTGGCTCTTGGCTTCAGCCTGGCCCAGCCCTGGCTATCGTAGCCGTCTGGGGAGTGAACCAGTGGATGGCAGACCTCTCTCTGTGTCCCTCCCTCTCTCTCTCTAACTCTGACTTTCATATAAATAAAATAAACCTTTAAAGTAGTATTTTATAGTAAAATATGCTTTTTTAGTGCAAAAATTTTTTGTGCACTTTTTTTATAGTTCACACTTTCCATGAACTTTTTTTTTTTTTTTTGAAAGGTAGAGAGACAAACTCAGAGAGAGAGAGAGAAACAGAGAGCTCTCTTAACTGCTGGTTCACTCCCCAAACACCACAATAGCCAGGGCTGGGCCAATGCCAAAGCCAGGACCCAAAAATTCAATCCAGGTTTCCCACATGGGTGCCAGGGACCCAAGAACTTGAGGCTGCCTGTCTCCCAAGGCCTGCATTAGCAGGAAATTGGAGTCAGGGCAGAGCCGAGATCCAGGTATTTTAATATGACATGTGGGCATCCCAGACACCAAATGCCTGCTCTCCATGAACTTTTTGAAGACCTCTCAAGTGAGGCTGCCACTAGTGTCACAGCCTATTGTCACACAGTAAACTTTTTTATATATAAGTAGAATACACTCTAAAATAATGATTAGGGGCTAACGTTGTGGCACAGTGGGTTAAGCTGTCACCTGCAAAGCCAGCATGCCATATGAGTACCAGTTGGAGTCCCAGCTGTTCCACTTCTGATCCAGCTCCCTGCTAATGCTCCTAGGAAAGCAGCAGAAAATGGCCCAAGTGCTTAGGTCCCTGCACCCATGTGCAAGACCCAGATGGAGTTCCAGGCTCCTGTCTTCAGCCTGGCCCAGCCCCAGCTGTTGCGACCATTTAGTGGGTGAACCAGGACATAAAAGATCTCTATCTATCTCTTTTCCTCTCTTTCTCTATTTAACTCTGCCTTTTGAATAAATTAAAAATAAATATTTAAAAATAATAGAATGACTAAAAGAATAATATAGTGAATATATCATCCAGTGACATAGTTGTTTATGATCATTATCAATATTATGTCTTGCATAATACAGGTGTTATACTTTATGTGACCACCAGTTCAGTTGGTGTGTTACACCAGCATACTACACACCTATGATGGCTGTGACGTCACTAGGTGACAGGAATTTCTCCTCCCCACTATAATCTTACAGATCCCCATTGCCCATGCAGTCCGTCTTGAGGAAAACCCCCTATGCAGCAACATGACTGCTCCAGTGTGCAGAAGCTGCACAGTGTGGCGGGACGGAGGCCTGGGCTTAGGGCCAGACTGACTGCCAGGGTCTCAGAACTGGAGTAGGCCGCCCATCAGCTGTGGCCTTAGACCCTCTTAACCTCTCCTCTGCAAAATGAAGCCATTCGTGAAAATGGCTCCCGTATCAGATTATTTTTCTTTGTAAGAATCCGAACGCCCAGCCTGTCCTGAGCAGCCAGGGCTGCCCACAGGCTGCTTTGCTCTGCCACCTCCCTTCCCAGGCTGCCATGTGCATTTTTATCTTCCAGTCTGCAGTGTGCACAGCCTGTCTCCTGGGGAGGCTGCCACCTCACCATGGCTGGCACTCCCCTCCCCCAGCTGCAGCTGCCTCTTTCAGATTGCCCTAAGGCAGACAGCAGATTGCAAGGAAAATTACAATCAGAGCTGCCCGCCCACAGCCAGTGACTGCCCTACAAGTGGTCACCAGGTGCTCCTGTTCTGAGGTCCAGCGCAGAGCGGACTCAGCTCAGTACGCTGGAGGGCAGGCGAGGGGTGTGCTGGGCCGGCCCAGCCCCGTGCTCCCGGAGCTGGCCCAGTTGCTCTAAGACCAGCCCTGCCCACCTGTCCTCCTCACAGCTCTTACTGTTATTCTTTGTAACCCCAGGCATGCTTGGGCATCACAAAGCTGAAGCAAACTCCTCCAGGAATTGTCCCGGGCATGCTTACCTGAGGACCCCGCACTGGAGAAGGCTCCGACACCTGGGCAGCACCTGTTTCCGCCTTCTGATGGAAAGTTGTCCTGGAGCAGCCAATGGCCCTCACCCTAGTGGTGCCAGGCGATCAACCTAGGAGGAAACAAAGGGGGTGTGGAGGGGAGGAGCAGGTGGCAGCCAGAGCCTCCCAGAAGCACCATCCGGCCCGGGGAGCTAGGATCCTTGGTGTTCTGTGAAATTTTGGGGCTTTTTCCGTGGGTTTCTGCCCCATTTTCTATACATACACTTTTGTGTCTATGCACTCTAGCAATGCTGTCAGTTCTCCAGGATGGAGACTGTGTATCCAGCCTTGCCTTCCCCTGGTGTGTGTGTTTGTATGTGTGTGTTTGTGTGTGTGTGTAATAATTGTCCTCAGGCCCCACAGCAAGAGCACTGTAAAGACTCCAGCCAGCCCGACTAGCAGACACAATCTGTACAGTGCTCTCTGTCTTAAGGATTTTTTTTCAGTCAGTGTTGAAGTCATTGCAAATTAATTTTGAGAACTAGGGGCTGGCCCTGTGGTGCGGTAGGCTAATCCTCCGCCTGCGGCACCAGCATCCCATATGGGCGTCGGTTCTAGTCCCGGATGCCCTTCTTCCAATCCAACTCTCTGCTATGGCCTGGGAAAGCAGTAGAAGATGGCCCAAGTGCTTGGATCCCTGCACCCACATGGGAGACTGGGAGGAAGCTCCTGGCTCATGGCTTCGGATCGGCACAGCTCCAGCCATTGCGGCCATCTGGGGAGTGAACCACCGGAAGGAAGACCTTTCTCTCTGTCTCTCCCTCTCACTGTCTATAACTCTACCTCTCAAATAAATAAATAAAAAATCTAAAAAAATTTTTTTCGAGAACTAAAGATAGATGCGATGTGTTAGTCAACATTTTGTTGCTGTAACAAAATACCTGACACAGGCTACTTATGAAGTAAAGGAAGGTTTATTTTGGCCCACAGTTCTGGAGTTTCACAGTCTAAGATCAGGTTGCAAGTATCCTAAGTGGTGACTTAACTGCTCTGCTAAACATCTCCCACCCCCAGAAAAGCAAAGCTTGGACCTTTGGGGGAGGAGACGTTCAATATCCCGACTAATACTCAAACCATAGCATCCAGCCCTTATCAGTAGCCTCAAAAAAATTGTGATGTAGCTTTCTTTAGCTCTTTTCCTAGAAAAATAATCCATCAATTCTTTCTTGTTTCAGAGGAAATGTCCTAAGAAAGGAGTTCATTTTTAAAAAGATTTATTTATCTATTTGAAAAGCAGAGTTACAGAGAGAAGGGGGACAGAGGGAGAGAGAGATCCATCTGCTAGTTGGCTCCCCAGTGGCTGCAATGGCCAGGGCTGGGCCAGTCTGAAGCCAGGACCCTGGAACTCCACCCGGGTCTCCCATGTGGGTGGCAGGGGGTAAGCCCTTGGGCCATCTTCTGCTGCCCCCGACCCCAGGTGCCTTGACAGGCAGCTGGATCAGAACTAGAGCAGCTGGGACTCAAAACAGCACTCATATGAGATGTCAGCGTCACAGGCGGTGGCTTAACCTCCTCCACCACAGCATGCGCCCCAGAAATGAGTTCTTAATAGTTTTTTCTCCAAGTGTTATCAAGAGAAACGTAACAGGACACTGATCATTTAAGTATCAAAGATGTTCTTTGCTAGAGTGAGCATTGCTTCTTTATACTTTTTGCTTCTAGGTGTGTATCCAGTTTTAAGGTGTAAATTTTGTTCACTTTTTTGCCAGTTCTTGGCTTTTGGGATCAGAGTCAGGAAACACTGACATTTGTTGATAGTTGGTTGACATCTTAATCGCATTCTGATGCCTTTGGGGGTGTTTTAGAATCATCTACACCTTCCTTTGGTAAACTGGAAGTCAAGCAATTTTACTTTCTGGTTGTGAAAAATAAATAAGTTGTCCGAAACACAGGAATTTACATTAGCAAAACTTTCCAAAACCAACCAATTATTTTCTGCTGCTCTCAGTTTTTCTTTAACTTCAGCTACATTCCCACAGATGATCTCTTTCATTGAGTTTTGAGCTTTCTCAATATGTTGACATATATTTCAAAAATGTTTTTAAAATTTCATGAAAATTAAAGTGTGAAATGTGATCAGTTCTACAGCAAATCGTCACATCTTAAGAACTTTGTCCCAGTATGGTGCTGGAGTATTTGAATATTTTAACTCAAACTCCAAACAGAGTTGGAAAAAGCAGGTATGTTTTAAGAATTTCTTACACCTAATTTGATGTTTGTATATAGAATATGATCACACAAGTCTAAGTGATGGTAACTACTGTTTTCTTTTAAATATTTACTTTGCTTATTTTCAAAGCAGAGTTAAAGAGAGAAATATTGGGAGAGACAGAGGGAGAGAGGTTTTCCATCCACTGATTCACTCCCCAAATGGCCGCAACAGCTGGGGCTGGGCCAGGCTGAAGCAGGAGCCAGGAACTACTTCCTGGTCTCCACATGGGTGCAGGGGCCTAAGCAATTGGGCTATGTTCTGCTGCCTTCCCAGGTACATTAACAGATTGGAAGTGGAGCAGCCGGAATGCAAACCGGTGCCCACATGGGATGCCAGCATTGCAGGCAGAGGCTTCACCTGCTGTGCCACAGCACCAGCCTCTCCTGTGTTTTCTTGACTAGAAAGGAGAGCTATAGAGAGACAAAAGCAACAGAAGCGTGAGCCTTGCTGTTGGTACTGCTCCTCTTACACCTATCAGGAATACCGTGACTACTGTTCCATGGTATGAATAGACCGCATTTTGTTCACGCATTCTTCCGTGTGGACCCTTGGGTTGCCTGCACCTTTTGGCTGTTGTGAGTAAAGCTGGCCAAGCACTGGCATACGAGAGTCTGTGTGTGGCTCTGCATTCAGTTCTGGGCAGCTCACTGAGAAGTGGGACTGCTGAAGCGTGTGGTCATTCTGTGTGTAGATTTGTAGGAGCTGCCATTCTGTCTTCCACAGTAGCTGCACTATTTCATATTCCCACCAGCCGCACGTAAGCCTTGCAGTTTCTCTGACCCTCTCCAATGCACATTGTTTTCCATCTTTTATTTGTTTGTTTGTTTAATAGTAGCCATCCTAATGGATGTGAAGTTATATATCATTGTTTTTTTTTTATTTATATTCCACTGTTAACTAGTGGTGTTGAGCATTTTTTTTTTTTGAAGAATTTTTTTTTTATTTGAAAATCAGAGTTAAACAGAGAGAGAGGGAAAGACAGGAGGAGATCTTCAATCCACTGGCTCACTCCCCAGATGGCTGCAACAGCCAGGACTGAGCCAGGCCAAACCCAGGAGCCATGAGTTTCTTCCAGGTCTCCCACATGGTGGCAGGGGCCCAAGTACTTGAGCCATCATCTCTTTGTAGCAGTAAGATGGATCAGAAGTGGAGTAGCATGGACTTGAATAGCACTCTAACATGGGATGTGGGCATCTCAAGTGTGGCTTAACTCACTGTTAAGTGAATGAATCTAATAGAGGCCACAACTCCCACCCCATAGGATTCATTTTTATAACTGGTGTCTATTCATATCAAAGTTGCAAGGAAGTCATTAGCTAATGGCATAAATTTAGGATGCTTTGTAAACTTAAATCCTGTGATAGTGCTATTATTAAACATTTTGTCTCAGCCCTTTGGGAAAAGTACCCAGTAATAGGAAGGAGGAAAAAAAAATCAAGGAGCCACCAAATCCACAAGCGGTAATGTAAACACGGATGTAACCTTGAACAAGAAGTAATTCCCATTTTATCCATAGATAGAAGAGCAAATGACCAGGCTGCGTTCTCCAAGTTGCCACTCCGTCTCTGTGAAATGGCAGCAGCTAAATCTGGACGCACCTGAGCCCCTGCAGGCCCCAGCCCAGGTGCCCTCCTTGTTCCACAACGACCGGCTCCTTGTCTATGGATTCATCCCTCATTGTACACAGGTAGGAAGGTGCACAGCGGGTGTACCACGGGGAGAGCCATACGTTTTGCTACTTTTTCCCCTCTGGGTGGCAGATTTTCTCCTTCTGGGGCACAGCCGGGGGTCAGCCTGGGCTCAGAGAGGCTTCTGACTCATCAGACACTGGGGTGACAAGCTAATGACGAGGCAATGTTTTCCCCCGTCCCAGGCAACTCTGTGTGCACTCATTGATGAGAAGGAATTTCAGGCCATGGTGTCCACTACTGACCTTCAGAAGACAACAGGGACGGTAAGATTCAAACAAACTGTGGACCGAAAGTTCTGTGTTTTCTTATGTGGGCCTAATGCTCCATGTGTTTCCTGTGTTGTACGTGGAACTGAGCTTGATCACGTGTACACAGGGGACAGTGCTGAATACATGGTGACACCAGCTGTGTGCCCTTCATCTTAATCCACCTCTGTTAACTGCCCTGACTTGGCCCCTGTCCCAGGAGGAGAAGGTGCAGTCCCACAAGACTGCCCCCAACTCAGACACTCCTGGGCCCCCAGGTTGCCCACACTCTGTCTGCCTCGGCTACAAACTGGAGATTGCCACCACCCTAGTAACGTGCTGTAACAGCTCACAGAGCTCAGGGAACACTTCCTCCCTCTCTCCAAGTTCCTATGTTACTAGCATGATACAAAGCACACATCCGGACAAACGGGGCGAGTCTGGAAGGGTCCCCAGTGCTGGAATTTCTGCCCCCAGGGAGCTGGAGTGTGCCACCCCACCGCGTGTGGATGTGTCCAACCCACAGGCCCTCTGGGCCTTCAGTCGGGGTCATCACACAGGAGTCACGATGACCCCTGTGATTAACTCTGCCCCAGGAAGTGGGCTGAGCCAGTCCCATTGCTCTAATCTCCCTGGCAGACCGACCCCCATCCTGGGGGACTTCCAGAAGATAGCCTCATTAACATAAATGTGGGCGTGGTTGGAAGGAGCCAATAGAGAGTAACCCTTTCACCTTTGGTGTCTCTGAAGGGATTTCAGGATTCAAGGAGGAAAGATCAAATGGAGCAACAAATGCTCCTTCCCTTTTTCTTTTAAACATTTCTTTATTTATTTGAAAGGCAGAGAGAGAGAGAGAGAGAGAGAAAAACAGAGCTCTTCCAACCACTGGTTCACTCTCCAAATGGCCACAACAGCCAGGGCTGGGCCAGGCCAAGGCAGGAGCCAGGAACTGCAGCCAGATTTCCCATATGGGTACAGGGACCAAGGACGTGAGCCATCCTCTGCTGCTTTCCCAGGCGCAATAGCAGGGGCTGGATCAGAAGTGGGACTGCCAGGACTCGAACCGGCGATGTAGTTAACCCGCGGTGGTGCAGTGCCAGTTCCTCCCTCTTACACTAAAGAAGTCACAGTGTTTTCTTTAGGAGGTGTGTGCCAGGAAGTATGGACAAAGTCCAAAATACATCTATATTATTAGATTACAGCATCACAAGCAATCACCAAAAAGCTTGCAGCACTTGCCTTAGTACTGAATCCACTGTAGTTTTGACCTTGAAAACTCCTGAGCTGTCAATTCTATCTATGCACTTTGTTATCCATAGATTTATTTGTATAACCAGGTAAATCATATTCCGGTTATTGCTGTCATTCAAAAATAAGATACAGCTTACTTTTGGACAGTGAATCAATATAACTGACTTAATATTTGCCAGTGACTTAACGTATGGAATTGAAGGGAATCTTGTTTTAAAAATTGAATCTAAGGGGGCAAGAAAGCCAAGGATTTTACCTGGAAATGGGTCATTTTCCATAAAATCACAGTCTGGGCACTGACCTTCCTTTGTGACTTGTGATTATTGAAAGCAGATGTTACCATTTGAGACCAGTTCCTCTTGCTAGTCTGAGCGGAAGCACTTCACCTACAGGTCCTGTGGCCCCCGCCCTGCAGCATGGAGCCCCGTTCCTGGCTGCACACCCCCAGCACCAGCTTGGCTCCTCCTACAGTGGAAGAGCAGTTATAAATTGTCAAAATGAATCTGATCTGCAAAATGGCTGTTGCTAGAAAAGGCCATCTCAAGGGACAGAAAACAGAAGAATGGTGGCCAGTGGCTGGGGCCAGGAGACTGACCACAGAGGTGGTTTTTGGGGTGAAGGGATGTTCTGTGTCTTCATTTTGGGCATGGCCACACAACAGTATACTTCTGTGAACACTCACCCAATTGCACTCTGGTAAAGGATAAATTCTACCACGTGTAAATTATGCCTCAGTTTTTACAAAAGAGTGTCCTACGTCTCAGATGAGAAGCCATTTGAATCTCTCTCGCCTTTGTTGCTTAAACACAGATGATTCACAAGCTGACGGCGCGAGCTCTGATCAGAGATTACGAAGACGGCATTCTCCATGAAAACGAGACGAGCCATGAGGTTCGGGCTTTTTTTCATAGAACCCAGTATGCCTTGCTCTTGATCCCTTGTTTTAGCCAAGGGAATGTAAGGTGAGGACAGCTGTGTGGAGAACGTGCTGTCCAGGGAACATCCACCCCTGCTTCTGTGACCTCCGTGCCTCGAGTATGGATGCTCCAAGAATGTTTGTTGAAGTTCGCGAAAGCATGGATGTCCGTGCCTTCCTGAGAATTCTGTAACATTTCACCCTGCACAAAGAGGCTGCAGTGGCGCTCAGCCAGCATTCATTGAGTGCCTGTAGTGGATGTCATCTCGGCTCCCATGGGTTGTAGTGTTGGTGTTCCTGTCCTGTGGTGAGGACCAGGGGCAGGCCGGTGGGAGACCTGCCTGCCTAAGGCACCCAGCAGAGCCAAAGGCCACCCTGTTCCCTTCTTGCTGTGCAGATGGACCCAGACTGAAGGTCTCACCCATCGAGCCCAGCCTGACCGATCAGCTGGTCACCCAGGGGCTGTTATCTGAAAGAAAGTTGGAGTGTTGGTGTTATGTGCAATCCCAAAGGAAGGTGCCAGATGCCGTGGAGGGCCAGGTACCCTGACGGACAGGCACGGCTGGTGACAAATGGCCTTGCGCTTGCTCTGGTCTCCTGACAGCCTTGGAGCACAGCTTTCTGTTCTGTTTCGCTTAAGGCCCTTTTATCTCTGAAGGCAACTGACCAGGCCCTGCCTGGGACCATCCTACACTGCTCCCTGTGCCCCTTCAGTGCCTCCACAGACTAAGGGCTCTCGCCACTGGTGGGTGCTCTTTATAAACTCCAAGAGATGGCTAACAGGAGCTCCTCTTCTGTGGCTGAGCTAGGTCAGCTGACCCCATGTTGCAGGGAGTGTTGGGTCACCTACCTGACAAGGCCCTTAACCTAGCATTCAGTTTGACGTGCTTATTAGAAGGGGGTTTACTTGTCATAGAAAAACAGCAATTTAGATTATTTAATGCTCTCTTTAACTAAGCGTGTGTAGCTAGGCTCAAATAAAACAGGCCATGGTTTCTTTGGTTTTATTCTCTCCTAGATGAAGAAACAAAGCTTGAAATCTCTGATCATTAAACTCAGTAAAGAAAACTCTCTCATCACACAATTTACCAGCTTTGTGGCAGTTGAGAAAAGGGTATGTATTGCTAATTCGTGGTTACTTTATGGATGTTTGCATCTTACAGAAGTGGCTCTTGCTCTGATCCTGTGAATGGCAAGGTGGGGGGAAGCCAGCAGGCCTCCTGTCCATCATGGCCTCCACTAGGATTTCTGATGACCTCTCTAAATGCTTATGTTATCATTTTAAAGATATGATTATTAATTAGTTACATATGTATTCTCAAGGTGTCCTGCCATTCTGTTACATTTTTGGCACTTCTCATCTTTCATTAATCTGACATTTCAAAAAAATAGATAAAGCCTAGGTTTCCCACCAAGAGGCCCTTTCCTGTTCATGAGTGAGTAAGAAACCCATGTGCAGCACTCAGCATAGCTCTCAGCGGCACCCCTCAACTGAGGGGCCTGTCCGTGCCTCTTTCTCTCAAACCCGTGGCCCAGGCCACGAGACCCAACCTTACAGACAGACCCAGTGCAAATGCAACAACCACAAGGCTTTAGAATGTGTGATCATCATTAATCTGAGAATGGCTGTTTTAATTTAACCCCAATGTGATTCGATATAGGATGGTAATGAGTCACCGTTTCCTAATACACCAAACATTTCAAAACTGATTGCCGAAGAAGATGTGGACTTCCTGCCTTACATGGATTGGCAGGAGAAGCAACCAGGAGCCAGCACAGCACAGGTGAGCCCTAATTACCAGGTCAGCAGACAATGCGCTTTCATATTTCCACAACAGAGCTAGAATAGCGCCTTTGTCACCTGCGTCTACAGGCTGTCTCCTTGATGAGGGGAAAAACACACCAGTGTAGCCGCAAAGCACGAAACGAGAATGACTGTGGCTAGGCTTCATTCACGGGCAGAGTCACTGCCACACAGCCAGCCAGTCAGGTACCGCAGAGGACTTCAACAAGTTATGGAGGGTTGGTGTTGGGGCAGTGGTTAAGACATCTCAGAGTGCCTGGGTTCTACACCTGATTCTAGCTTCCTGCTAGCGGGCATCTTGGGAGAAAGCTAGTGATAGCTCCTGTTCTGGGGTCCCTGCCAACCACATGGGAGACCCAGACTGATTTCCAGGTTCTGGTTCCAGCCTGGCCCAAGCTGTTGTTGCAGGCATTTGAGGACTAAGTCAGTGGGATGAAAGATCTCTCTCTGTCTCTGTCTTTATTTCTGTCTCTATTTCTATTTCTGTGTGTCTCCCTCTGTATTCTTGCCTTTTAAATAAAATAAAAATAAATGAATAAATAAAATTGTTTTAAAGTTCATGGAAAATGGAATTTAAGTTTATTTTGGTGCAAACAATTTTGAAATCTGTGCAGTTTTCTCATATTGTATATTCTACATGAACTTTTTGAAGATCATTTTTTATTAAAGATTTATTGATTTGAAAGTCAGAGTTACAGAGAGGCAGAGGCAGAGAGAGAGAAAGGTCTTCCATCTGCTGGTGCACTCCCAGATGGCTGCAACACCAGGAACTGTGCCTTTCCAAAGCCAGGAGTCAGGAACTTCTTCTTGGTCTCCCAAGAAGGGTGCAGGGGCCCAAGGACTTGGGCCATCTTCTATTGCTCTCCCAGGCCATAGCAGAGAGCTGGATCAGAAGAGGAGCAGCTGGGAATCAAACCGGCGCTCATATGGGATTGCTGGCACGGCAGGTGGCAGCTTTACCCACTCACTACACAACACCAGTCCCTCTCATTTTCTTAATATTGCCAGAAAGACTGACATAATTTATTTCAAAATATTTGCTTATTTTCGGGCTCATTTCCACACTACGATTCTGTTCAGTGTAACATCTTGGACAAGTCACTTCTCTGGGTGTTCACGGTTCTGATTCTCGGATCACAGAAACACCTTTGGAGGTGTTGTTGCTGCTGTTCTCTCCAGAGCTCTGCGTCCTTATCTATAAACCCAGGGCTCCTACTGAAACGTCCAGAGTACCTCGGGTGCCCTGCCCGTGCATGCTGACGACCCTGACTGCGAGCCCTGGGTCGTGGGGAAGCCAGTCACAGGGAAGAACGTTCACCTGACCCTGCATTTTGTTCTGTTTTCCCCTTCAGCGCCTCCCTTCAGTATCCTCTGCATGGGGTGAAGAAGTGCAACCTAAATATTTGGTTAAAAAGAAACTGAAGCGGAGTATGTGGCGGGTCCTTGGAGAAATGAAAGAGGGAGTCTTAGATTCACAGGCAGCGGCAGAACCTCTCACACCCAGTTTTGGATGTAGAGATCTGGAAATGCCTCTGGATTTAAGTGTGATGGATTCCCTTCAACAATCAGAAATCACAGACAGAGGCGTGCCAAAAAATGCCGTTGCTTCCAGCTTTCCCGTGGGGGCTGCAGCCTGGAGCTCCTCCGCCATGCCGCCTCCGCCCGCTCTCCCTGGTGCCTCCTTGGCTTCCAACACGGGTCTTCAAGTGTTTGCTTCCACATTTCTTGCCCCGGCTGCAGCCAGTGACTCCTGCGCCGTGGCTCTTCCGCCGCCTCTCTATGGTGCTTTCTCACCTTCCTACAGGGGTCCTCAAGTGTTGGCTTCCGAAAGGATTGTTTACAGCTCTCCTTCGGTGGCTGCAGCCCGTGGCTCCGCCTCCTCTCCTCCTCCACCCCCTCTCCCTGGTGCTTCCTCCTCTTCCCGCACCTGTCTTCAGGGCCCTCTTTTTTCTCTTTCTGCTTTCAAACACTCAGACCCACCAAATGACGGCCAGCGCCCCGAGACCAGCAGCGTGCTTCAGCTGGAGTCGTCTCCCATTTTGCCTCCCCGCATCCCCATAAGGAGGTCGTCCCCTCTTAGCTTTTCGAGGCCTGCACAGTCGGATCTATTGGAACCTCTTCGAGCCCAAAGTATCAGGCTTAATGCTCGAGCCCAAAGTACCAGGCTTCATGCTAAAACCGCCTCTCGGATGAGCGCCAGCCCCGGCCCACATTCGCTGTTCGCTCTTCAAGGCCCTCCTGTTGGTCCCACCAGCCCCCGTGGTTCCCTTCGTCGCTCTGTTGGTCGCGCTCGGTGCTCCAGCCCACCAGCGCTCTCAGTACAGCAGCGCCCTCTCCTGTGCTCTCTTCCTGCCCGAGCCGCACCGTCTGGTTCTCCCACCGGAGGGCTCCGTGCTGCTGACAGTTCTATGGGAGAAGACACTGATGGGTTAGCAGACATACCTCTGAGTGATGTGTTTGCAGACGTACCTCTGAGTGATGTGTTTGCAGACGTAGACGTACTTATGAGCTGTGAGTCTTTCGACATGGAGGAAGAAGCTGCTGAGACCGAAAGGGACTTCCCATTGCCTCTACCTTGCCTGGCAACTGAAAGAAAAAAGGAACAAAGGGACTTTCAGGCAGGAGAGAGAGGGCAAGCCGTGGTCCAGGAACAGAGCCGCAGGAGTGCTGCGACGTACACGGAACTCTTCAGTCTACAAACCGAGGTATTTGGCCTGCTTCGCTGTAAATGTGTGGTTAGTTGGCTTCGTGGTTAAGCAGTGCCGCTCAGAGCAATCGGCCATCAGAACTGCTGGCTACCAGTCGGTCGTAAAGTAAGGGATTTGTGCCAACGCCGAGTCACGCTGCTTTCTTCATCAAGAAACTCTTGCTTTCCAAACCCACCAAAACCACAACCAGCTAGCGGATGGGAGCAATATGTTTAATAATTACTGGTGCTTGCCCATTAACTGTTGAGCCAGAACCTCATGTTGGTGAATGTTAATATTCCTCAGTTGACAGCATCCCTGAACAGATCCTAGGGTAAGACCTTAATTCCCTAGGTGCTAGAACTGATGAACTGCCATTCATATACATTTTCTATTGTGAAGTAAAACAGAATGCTATAAATGTACAGAGAGAGAGAGAGAGAGGGAGAGAGGGAGGGAGAGAGATAGCTTCCATCCATTGATTCACTCCCTGAATGGCTACAACAGCCAGAGCTGGGCTGGTCAGAAGTCAGGAGCTTCCTCTGGGTCTGCTTTGTGGGTGTAGAGGCCCAAGGACTTGGGCCATCCTCTACTGGTTTCCCGTTAGCAGGGAGCTGGATCTGAAGTGGAGCAGCTGGGACTCAAAAGGACACCTGTATGAAAAGCTTACCCATTACACCACAGCGCCAGCCCCTAGGTATTTTTGCATGAGTTCTTGGGAATACAGGAATTAGTCGAGCTGTAATATTAGGTTAGATCTTATCATTCGATTTGTTAAACTAAGAAACACTCCAGGAATTGAGCTCCTACACTGATGCTAAGACCCCATCTGACCTCTGTAACTGTATTGACTTAAGGTAATTTAATAAAGTAGAAGGGCTGGATTTAGCATAAGATTAAGCATGAGTCCCAGTCCTACCACTGTGTGACTTGGGGCAAGTCAGGTCACCTGTGTGAGCCTCAGTTTCCTCATCCACATAATGGGAATATAATGGCGTCCACCTCACAGAAGGGTTTTCTGGTTGAAATAGGATGGTCCCAGCTGCCCAGCTTCCCTGCCTGCGAGGATCAAGTGCAAGCCAGCAGGAAGAAGCAGAGGGTGGGCCCTGCCGCCAAACTCTTGGGGCTCCAGTCCTGCTCTACGACACAGTACGCTGTGACTTTGGACAAGGTGCCCGTCCTCTCCCTGTCTCCACGTCCTCACTTGCAAAGTGGGTCTAACGATAGGACCTCCACCAGAAAAGTGCCTGAAAAGGCAGAAGATCCGCTCCCGGGGGCTAGTTATGTACAGGTGGCCCCTAGCATCACTGCTGTTAGTTTTCAGGTTTCTGCCATAGATCCAGTCACCTGTGCACCTGTGTGGGATGGGACCCTCCTTCCTGCTCCCTCTCTTAGTTCCCAGAGGGCCTAGGGTCTGTCTGTTCCAAGGTGAGGATCCCCAAGCCCAGACTTCTGCATTCTCCTAAGCACGTGACAAGGCAGGCAGGGGACGGTGGGCACAGGGAGGGTGGTTTAGAGGAGCAGGTTCAATGTAACACCTCTGTATTTGGAACTCTGTTGCCATCATATTTCAGACTACCTACGGGCACACTTGTAATGCTTGAACAAAAAGAATCAGGCAGGCGACCTAGTGTGCGCAATGAACAATACTGTTTTGTGCTCTTTGATACCCGTGAAGACAGAGGCCTTACGCCCAGTGCTGAGGAGGTGGAAGGGAGCTTTCGGAAGCGATGGATGAGTTTGCGGCATTGTTTGCAGTGTTGGTTAGTTATAAACTGATGTCCAAACACGGCAGCTTGCACATTCTAAAGATCCGAGGCTCTTTTTTTTTTTTTTTTTATGTCAGTCATACCTCAAAAAAGAAGCCTTTAAAGAAAGGAATCATGCAATTTAAAAGTTGGAGGAACTCGGGTTCAGAGCATTGTTAGGAGGAAACAAATGTATAGTACCATTTTTTTAAATCTCTATACCTGAGCCTCTTTCCAGATTTTTTGTAAATGCCACTATTTAATGTCTATAGTACTTATGATATCCCAGACAAGACTGTGTCCTAGGGTGTGAAGAACCTTGATATCTAAGTAATAAAAGCTTTTCAAAAGTCTTAATTGTTGAAATTGGAAAATATGGAAATTTATTTACTACATAACCTCATTTGTGATGAAAGTTCAATAATGTGACTTAAAAACTTGCTTCTTAATTTCATAGGATGGCTTCTGGAAACTTACACCCAACCTAGGATTTATTTTAAACTTCAATACAAATGTTTTACTCAGCTTTCTTGAACAAAAAGGCATTCGCTCTCTGGGTAAGTCTCAATTTTTCTGTTCACTTAAGGCACAGTAGTTGTTCATTTTTCCATTCATTCATAGGTATGTGCCTAATTGTTATAAATTTTTTAAGGTTTATTTATTTGGAAGGCAGAGTTGCAGAGAGAGAGATAGGCAGAGGTAGAGAGAGAGAAGTGTGCATCTGCTGGTTCACTCCCCAGATGCCCACAACAGCAGGAGCTGGGCCTATCCAAAGCCAGGAGCCAAGAGCTTCTTCCGGATCTCCCATGCAGGTGCAGGGGCCCAAGGACTTGTGTCATCTTCTACTGCTCTCCCAGGCTATCAGCAGGGATGCTAGATCAGAAGTGAAGCAGCTGGGTCTTGAACCAGCACCCACATGGCCACAGCACCAGCTCCTATAAATTATTTTGTAAAGAAGTTAATTAATACAATAATTATTAAAGTTGTGTATGAATGGGATTATATTTGTTAAATATCAGTGGAAATAGGAGAGTAGTTTGTAATCATACCTTCACCACTATTTAGGGTGTTATATGTGCTGTAAACAACAACCCCACGATCTTAGTAGCTCAACACCATCGAATGTTACCCGCCCAGGTGGGCACTATCATGCAACACTTCCAATCCAGCCTCCTGCTAATGCGCCTGGGAAAGCAGCTGATGACCTAAGTGCTTGGGCCCCTGCACCAATGTGGGAGAACTGGATAAAGCTCCTGGCTCCTGGCTCCTGGCTCCTGGCTCCTGGCTTTGGCCTGGCTCTGCGCTAGTTGTAGCCATCTGGGGAGTGAACCAGCAAATCGAAGATCAATCTCTCTTTCTCTCTCTGTAACTCTCCCTTTCAAACAAATAAATAAAATATTTTAGAAATATATTGCTTGCCCATATCAGTCAAATATTGGTCAGCAGGGCAGTTCCTCTCCCTGTAGTCACCTACAGACCCTGGCCCTTTCTGCATTGTGGCTCTGCTATGTTCAACAGATAGCTTGAAAATTATTCTGATAAAAGCAAACAAGAGAAAAGATTACTGTGGCATCTTCCACTTAGTAGACAAAGGAGCTAGGGGATAGGGGAATTTTTTTTTTTAGCTTTTTTTTTTAATTTTATTTAATGAATATAAATTTCCAGTGTACAGCTTATGGATTACAATGGCTTCCCCCTCCCATAACTTCCCTCCCACCCGCAACCCTCCCCTCTCCCGCTCCCTCTCCCCTTCCATTTGCCTCAAGATTCATTTTCAATTCTCTTTATATACAGAAGATCAATTTAGTATAAAGATTTCAACAGTTTGCACCCACATAGAAACACAAAGTGAAACATACTGTTTGAGTACTAGTTATAGCATTAAATCACAATGTACAGCACATTAAGAACAGAGATCCCACATCAGGAGCAAGTGCACAGTGGCTCCTGTTGTTGACCCAACAAATTGACACTCTAGTTTATGGCACCAGTAACCACCCTAGGCTCTCGTCATGAGTTGCCAAGGCTATGGAAGCCTTCCAAGTTTGCCGACTCTGATCATATTTAGACAAGGTCATAAAAGACAGAGTGAGGATAGTAAGCAATGATCCTAAAAGTGGCATTTACCAGGTTTGAACAATTATACAGCATTAAGTGAGGAAGAGGACCATCAGTACACACAGGTTGGGAGTAGAGCCATTGGTGGTAGAGTAGAGGTTATGATTACAAAGGAATGAGGCCCAAGTACGCTAGACAGGTTCTAGAACAAAGGACAGAGTCATTATTAGAGGAGCTAAGAAAGGTGCTGTCTAAGCTACAATTAAGTTTTCTGATTGAGAGGCAAATAGAACCTGATAGAAGGGGCTTGATAATAATCTGGTGGGCTTTAGGCCTTGTAAATTCAGAGGCCCAGACCTATCTATCTCTTCACATGGGGTATATCCTAAGGGAGGTGTGAACCTCCTAGGGGAAGGCACTCTGTTGACTTTCATTACTTGGCTGGCCTGGGAGGAGAGCTGCCCAGGTAAAGGCAGGGGGCATCTCTAACAAGAAATTTACAGTTCTGCCTGCAATGTTGCTGACCCTACTTGACCATACCCTCAGCTGCAGTGGTCACTTTGGAAGTTGGGCTGAGTGAAGGGCTTTTCAGCTTAGAGCCAATAAGATCTGTGGCTCTGACCTGGGCATCCTTCGACTCCAGGGCAGGTCCATTTCCAGTGATCCAACTCTTGGCAGAGCTGCCAGGGCTCTTCACAAGCTGACTTCTGCTGAAGCCCAGGCTTACCACATTGAAAGCCACTGCAGTGGACTGGCCTGTTGGGTCTCCTTGAGGGCAGATCACTGTACAGATCAGCCATTAATAGGCCTGCCACCCATTGCTTCTGATGCCTAGCTTTCTTTTCCTCCTGGTTTTTGCTTTGTTCCCAGAAGAGACAACAGCTTTGACAACAGCCAGGCTCTGCTGGAACCAGTTTTGTGTGTCAGGACAACAAATGCAGAAGTCCTGGGCATCTTCTAGCCAGCAAGTGGTTTGGAGGTCAAATGCTAGCCCTGAGATAAGAATTTGTATTTATTCTGGGGCCGGTGCTGTGGCGCAGCAGGTTAACACCCTGGCCTGAAGCACCGGCATTCCATATGGGCGCCGGTCCCAGCTGCTCCACTTCCGATCCAGCTCTCTGATATGGCCTAGGAAAGCAATAGAAGATGGCCCAAGTCTTTGGGCCCCTGCACCCACGTGAGAGACCCAGAGAAAGCTCCTGGCTCCTGGCTTTGGATTGGCACAGCTTCAGCCATTGCAGCTATTTGGGGAGTGAACCATCAGATGCAAGACTTCTCTCACTGTCTCTCCTTCTGCCTCTGCCTCTCTGAAACTCTGGCTTTCAAATAAATAAATAAATCTTTAAAAAAAAAAAAAAAGGCCTATAGAACAGTCAAAACCAGGCAGAGACTGGAGGATGATGCTCAAAAGAAAGGAAGCAAAGCAGGCCAGCCCCACATTTACCCAGCTTCCCGCCTGGGGGCGCTTCTTACGAGGCACCTAGGTTAAAGTCTTAATGGGATGAGGACATAGGGTCGTCAGAGTTCAAGGTGTCAGAGTGACTGCAAAGTGTGAAAATTCTAGAAAGAGGTAGGTGTTCTGGTGCTATGGGTTAAACCAACACGTGGGACACCCACGTCCCACATCAGAGTACCACGGATTAAGACCCACCTCCCCTACCCATCCAGCTTTCTACTAGTGCACCTGGGAGGCAGCAGATAATGGCATAGGACTTGGGTTTCTGCAACCTACCTGGGAGACTCAGATGGAGTTCCTAGCTCCTAACTTCAGCCTGGCCCAGCCCTGGCTATTGTGGGCATTTGGGCACACACATTTGTGCAACTACCAGAAGGAAGATCCCTCTGTCTGTCCCTCTCTCTCTCTATCTCTGTCATTTATTCAGATAAATAAATCTTGAAAAAAATAAAATTCCTAGAAAGGAGGTAGCCACACAGAGGAGGAGCTCTGCAATTCCATGCACATCCCCCTCAGCTTCTTGGCTCTCCCTTAACCTACGTGTTCCCAGGCTGTGAGTATAAGGAAACCAGGAAAAAAAACAGCTAGGCTCAGAGCTGGGCCGAGGTTTTCAGCTGCTGCCAAGGGTTGGGAGACAGAGTCTGGCCTTCAAGGATGTCATGCACCACTGGAAACATCATGAAGGCCTTCTCTCTCTCCTTTTTTGAAGTTCTATTTATTTGTTTTTCTTTATTTATAGAGACGGAAATCTCTCACCTGCTAGTTCACTCCCCAAATGCCTGCAACAGCCAGGGCTAGGCCAGGCTAAAGCAAGGAGTCTGGGCCTCAATGTAGTTCTCCCAAGTGGGTGACAAGGACCCAATTGCTTGAGCCATCACCTGCTGCCTAGGGTCATACCCCTTGATCAAGGACTATATCACAGGACAAAAGGAAAAACCAAAATAGGCCCACCCTAGCAAAGCCAAAAAAAGCAAACTCTTCACAGGTTTCACTAGAACAAAACTGGACACTCTTCAAAGTCGGATGGCATAATCCAGGGTCTCTTATAAAGAATCATCGAAATGTGCAGTATAGACTGGAAAGAAAATGTATTTAACCTTGCTTCTTGGATTTCTTTTTTCCCATTTTATTTGAAAGGTGGAGTGGTGGAAAGAGAGGCACCCAGGCACTTTGCTAGGAATGTGGGCATCTTTTTTTCTAAGACCTTTATGGCTTTTGCTTTTTATTATTATTTGTATGTATTTGAAAGAGAAAACGAGAGAGAGAAAGAGAGAGAGAGAGAGAGAGAAATGTTTTCCATCTGCTGGTGCATTTACCAAATGCTTGCAGCATCTGGGGCTGGGCCCAGGATGGAACCAGAAGCCAGAAATTCAATCTAGGTCTCCCATGTGGGTGACAGGGACCCAAGTATTTGAGCCATCACCTGCTGCTCTCAGGGTCTGCATTAGCAAAAAGCTGATCTGGGGAGCAGACCTGGAATTTGAACCTGGCACTTGAACCTAGGAACTCTAATACGGGATGCTGGTGTCCCAACCAGTATCTAAACTGCTGGACCAACTCCCACCTGACACTGAATTTCTTTCATTGTACTTCATGTACTTCATGCCTTTCTGGTTACTGAAGGTGGCAGGGGAGGGACTTCTGGAACCAGTCCACTTTCCTCATAAACATCTTGCTATGATAGGCATGAGTCTGTCATCTTCATTCTTAAACTTAAATAGCAAACTAAGTACCTTGATAGAGTTTATGATGTAGCCGTATGTTATGGTTTAATAATAACAGTATATTCTTTAATGGAAATTGTATACATGCGCACAGTTTGAGATATAGCCCTGATGGAGGTCTTTCCTTTTAGGTGTCAACGGGAGAGAATGTCTCCTGAACCTGATTGCCACGTTGCTGGTCTTGCAGTTTCTTCGCACCAAGTTGGAACAAGAGGGGATTGTCCTGAAGTCGTTGATGAAATTGGACGTGCTTTCTGTTTGCAGGTGGCTTTTGGGATAGTGATAAACAACACGTGGATATTCAACCGTTTCTTAAATAAGCCTTGCAGAGGGAATTTGCTGAAGGGTGGCAGAGGTGCCCAGTCTCCTGCGATAGGCAGGGCTGACCCAGGGTTCTGGGTCTGCAGACCACACAGGAAAACAGGCTCTGAGAGTTTACCTGTAGCTCATGCTGCAGCACAGGTCTCCCAGCTCCTGGCTAGGTCCTCTTCACAATAGTGTGTTAATCCTGTGTGCCTTCAGGAGATCCACGACATGACTGTTGGGCCCAGGCCTGTTCCCAACAGTTGCAGGGTGTGGGACCAAGAGGACAAATGGAAGCCCACATACTCGATGTCTAAGTATTTGGCAGTTATAAATCAGACTGGCACACTGCTAAGTAAAATGTGTTCTAATCTTCTACCTTGACAGGTACAACTCTGTAACCACCTGGGAGACCAGGGTCAAAGTTAGCCTTCATTTGACCCCTCAGCACCATTAGAGGCCTTCAGTGCCCATGTAAACACCACACATCACCCATCACAGAGCCAGGAACACCAGATGCACTTGACCACCCTGCAGACCTAGTGACATGCTAGCACCATGCAAACCCAGGAGGGCAAACAAGGGGACTCTGGCCACCTGCTCAGAGAATGCTGTGACTCCAGGGTCTACAGGGAGGCTATGGACTATTTGAGAGCCTTTTTGCAGGCTCTGGGCTCTGGGTGGGCACATTCTCTCTCTCTCTCTCTCTCTCTCTCTCTCTCTCTCTCTCTTTAATTAATTTATTTATTTGAGAGTCAGAGTTACACAGAGAGAGGGGAGGCAGAGAGAGAGAGGTCTTCCATCCGATGGTTCACTCCCCAGATGGCCGCAACGGCCGCAGCTGCGCCAATCCAAAGCCAGGAGCCAGGAGCTTCTTCCAGGTCTCCCACGTGGGTGCAGAGGCCCAAGGACTTGGACCATCTTCTACTGCTTTCCCAGGCCATAGCAGAGAGCTGGATTGGAAGTGGAGCAGCCGAGACTCAAACCTAAACATTATGCAAATTACACTTTGAAATATTTGTTTTAAAATTACTGTACCTAGTCTTTTTTGCATTACCTTGTAACCTTTTTCTATGCAAAAGTCTTTACATATCACTAATTAAATGAAGTACATTTTGACAATTTTTTATGTGGATGAGTTACTTTGCAAAATGGAAAATTGACATGAATTTCAAGAGAGGCCGGCCACCTTTGGCTAAAAGTTTAAGCCATGGCTTTTCTTTCTCCCTTTCAAAATCATTTGACTAATTTATCACAGCTTGATCGAAAATAACGTTTTTCTGAGTTTGTGAATCAAACATAGGCAGGTAAGACATTTGGAAGTGAAAAGTGATCAGTTTTCTCTGCCTTTTTTTTAATTCAGTTTTTTTTTTTAAATATTTTAGTATGCTATTTATTTTCACTTTATTTGAAAGGCAGAAACAGAAACAAGAGGCTGGAACTCAATCCAGATCTCTCACGTGGGCAGCAAGGACTCAAGTACTTCAGCTGTCATCTGCCGCAAGGGGCGCGCATTTGTAGGAAGCTGGATCCAAAGTGGAAGAGCCCAGGCTTGAACCAGGCACTCCAATAATGCACGTGTCCCAAGCAGCATGTTACCCACCATGCCAAATGGCTACCTTTCTGCTGTTTAACTGTGGGTCTTGGAAAAGTGCAAGGCCGGTGCCGTGGCTTAACAGGCTAATCCTCCGCCTTGCGGCGCCGGCACACCGGGTTCTAGTCCCGGTTGGGGCGCCGGATTCTATCCCGGTTGCCCCTCTTCCAGGTCAGCTCTCTGCTATGGCCCGGGAAGGCAGTGGAGGATGGCCCAAGTCCTTGGGCCCTGCACCCCATGGAAGACCAGGAGAAGCACCTGGCTCCTGGCTTCGGATCAGCGAGATGTGCTGGCCGTGGCAGCCATTGGAGGGTGAACCAACGGCAAAAAGGAAGACCTTTCTCTCTGTTTCTCTCTCTCACTATCCACTCTGCCTGTCAAAAAAAAAAAAAAAAAAAGTTATTTCTTAGAGATACATGTGTATAGATACATTTAAATAAATAAATAAGTGGACCTATTTTTACCTCTCGCAAAGACTGATTATATGTTCTATTCTCAGGGTGCCCAGCACTGTGGCACAGTGGGTTAAACTGCCACTTGCAATGCTGACATCTCATAGCAGCATGCTGGTGCAAGGCTTGGCTGCTCTGCTTCCAATGCAGTTTCCTGCTAATGTGCCTGGGAAGGCAGTGGACGATGGCCCAAGTGCTTTTTGAAGACCAACTGAAGTAAAGGAAAGGCCAGCTAGGGCTGATGTCGTGGTGCAACGGGTTAAGGCACTGCTTGTGACACCCACATCCCGTGTCAGGGCACTAGTTTGAGTCTCAGCTACTCCACTTCCAATGTAGCTTCCTGCTAATATGCCTAGGAGGCAACAGAAAATGGCCCAAGGACTTGGGTCCCTGCCACCCACTTGAGAGACCCAGATGGAATACCTGGCTCCTGGTTTTGGCCTGGCACAGCCCCAGCTGTTGTGACCATTTGGGGATTGATGCTGTGGATGGAAGACTCTCTCTCTATCTCTGCCTCTTCCTCTCTCTCTGTCACTCTGCCTTTTCAAGTAAATCTTAAAAAAAAGAGTAATGCCAACTTAGTCAAATTATTTAAAAACATTTCTGTTGCTCCCAGTAGTAGTATAAGTAGATTTATAATTGTTGGAGGGCCTTAGTTTCTTAACACTTTGGGCATGCTCATTCTTCATGATATTCAACTACTATTTGTTGAGTGCATACTCTGTACTAAGGACTTTCTTCTTCTTTTTTGTTTTTAAGATTTATTAATTATTTGAGAGGTAGAGTTATAGATGGAGAAGGAGTGACAGAGAGAGATCTTCCATCTGCTGGTTCATTCTGCAAATGGCCACAACAGCCGAAGCCAGCCCCATCCAAAGCCAGGAGCCAGGAGCTTCTTCTGGGTCTCCCACGTGGGCACAAGAGCCCAAACACTTGGGCCATCCTCCACTGCCCTTCCAGGCCATTAGCAGAAAGCTCAATAGGAAGAGGAGCAGCCGGGACACAAACCAATACCCACATGGGATGCCGGCACTGCAGGCAGAGGCTTAGCCTACTACGCCACAGCACTGGCCCTGCTAGGGACTCTGAAGCATATCAAATTCATGAGTTCTGTGGATCTCCAGAACAAACCTATCAAACCCCGTAGTATTGTCCTAATTGGGGAAATGGAGAACTCCGGTGCGGAGTGAAAGTTGTGCAGTGTCCCACAGCCGACACCGTGTGAATGTGGTCAGGACTTGGACCCACACTTCAACCACCACTCCTTGCTGATGGCCCTTTGCCAGTTCACAGGGAAAAGCCAGGAAACTGGAGAGAGCTTTCAAAGTGTTAAGTTCCCCCTTTCCCTTAGAACTCCCTTTAAAACCGTGGTATGTGTTAGTACTTGTTGAGTCACTAGTTCTAGAAGATGACAAGTAAGGAAGTATGTGACATTAATGAAACATCTCAGAATTTTTCTGAGTCTTGAGTAGATATGAATACTCAATAGTGTTTTTTTGACATTTATATTCTGCACATTTTACTAGTGGGTCGTTCCTGGTTTACATGGCACAGTTCCGTAGGTGCCAGTTTCTTGAGTGACTCTCGGGAATTCAGCAAGTAACAAATCAAGATGAGAATTCCCAGTACAGAGGAACGGAGAGCAAAACAGAGGCCTCGTTTGTAAGATGATCCTGAGTTTGTGCTTGAAGAATTTAAAGGGTTTAGGGAGAGAGGAGGGGAGCAGGGGTGACAGTGAACACCTATGCAGAAGCTGGAAGAAGCCAACTGGTTCTGGGAACTGGGAAGGAAAGGGAGGGGGTGAGGTACTTGAAATGTGTGGGACAAGCTTGGAGCCCCAAGTCAGACTGGGAGAGCTTCCATATGATGGCCAGCAGAACTGCTTGTGTTAGATTTTTATTTTTAGTTATCGTTTTCATTGTACGCTTTAGAAATTATTTATCTATTTAAGATGTAAGGACACAGACTGGCAAAGAGAGCTCCTGGTTCATGCCCACAAATGGCTATAACAGCCAGGACTGGGCCAGGCTAAAGTAAGGAGCTGGAGACTCAATCCAGGTCTCCCACGTGGGTTTCAAGATCTTGAACTATCCCCTGCTGCCTCCCCAGGTGCATATTAGCAAGAATTTGGAATGGATTGCAGAATCGGCACCATAGGTGACACAGGAGCCAGAGCTGTGGCGTAGCAGGTAGAGCCACTACCTGCAGTGCTGGCATCCCATATGGGCACCAGTTCAAGACTTGGCTGCTCCACTTCCAATCCAGCTCTCTGCTATGGCCTGGGAAAGCAGTAGAAAATGGCCCAAGTCCTTGGGCCCCTGCACCCATGTGGGAGACCTGGAAGAAGCTCCTGGTTCCTGGCTTTGGATCAGCGGAGCTCCGGCCATTGTGGCCATCTGGGGAGTGAACCATCGGATGGAAGACCTCTCTCTCTCTTTCTCTCTCTCTTTCTCTCTCTGCCTTCCCTTCTCTCTCTAACTATGACTTTCAAATAAATAAATAAATAAATCTTTAAAAAATGTTATGCTATCGCTTCTCGGCCTTTTGGTTAAGATCAAGTGTAAAAAATGTTATGCTAAAACCCTGTTATGATTTTAGATTGTATATATTTATGAAGGACAGTGTGAGAATTCAGTGTGTGATGATCATATCACGTTTAGTTAACATTTCCTTAACACTTAATAATTGCACAAACTTATGGGGTAATATGTAACTATTTTTATTTTTGACAGAATCATTTTGTCTGATAAAGTGTAATGGATTTCGTATCGTATTACATTTCACACATAATTATCCTCTGAAATTGATGGAAACTTTTTTTTTTTAATCTAGTCATATTCCCTGGGCTTTTGAGAAAATAAAGAGAGCAAGTGAATGGGTCAGAAGAACGGAAGGACAGTATTCGTCTATCTGCCAGCGGCTTGCACTGGGTAAAGACTGGGACTCGGCCACTAAGCAGCTCCTGGGAATTCAGCCCACAGACCCTGCCTCTCCTCTCCACAAGGCTCTCAACCAAAGTCAAAGCCAATGAAATTGTATTTTACATTGTTTTGATGCTTCTATGTGCAAAATAATCGAATATTAATGGAGACCTACAGTTAAACTTAGTTATGATTTTATTTAGCATAGCAATCAGAATTGATCATTTGGCTTTACTAGCAAGAAACAATAAAAATTACCATATAACAGTTTCTTTTGCCTTTGTGTTTTAAGGTGATGGGAAACATGTGTGGATGGGTGGTTGGTTCTGAGGCTCAATTCCTTCCCTGGCCCAGGAGTCTCGTGGAGACTTGAGCAGGCTGGAAAGAAACTAGGTCTCTGCCTGGCGTCTGCAGGGCTGGTGCGCAGGCCGGCTGTGGCCCCCTGTGTGCTTCCTGGATTTGCATACCCCTTGATGCACTTTGCTTTTGGTGTTGCATCTTATCCCCAGATCCAGTATCACCCAGATCTTCTGCTATGCTGTCTTCTGGAAGTTTTCTAGTTTGGCATTTTCCATTTTAGATTTGTGAACCCGCTTTGGGTTATTTTGTGAAAGGTGTAAAGTCACCTTCCTTCTTCCCCCAACACAACCACTTGCAAACGATTACATAAAACCCTGGTTTCTCTGAAAATCCCATCTTCTGGCCATACCCCTCTCTGTTCTCACCATACACCTAGCACCTGCCCTCATTCACAAGGCTTTCCCACTCTGAGTCTTGCTTTCATCTTTTGTGCCTGCCAAAATCCTGATGTATGCCTGTCCTGACTCCCTGGGCTGTCACTGGTAACCTTTGTAAAGTTACATTGGTAGTGCTAAAAATATACCCCTTGAAATTTAAAAAGGGAAAAAGTGCAGAGTTTTGGCCTATATTTGGAAACTTTCAATAAGATAAAATACCGAAAAATAAGAGAATTCTGCTTGGGTCTTATGAAGAAACGAATCCAATAGAGGAGAAATCCCATTTTTATTTTACATTATTTATTAGAGAATCAGAGCAAGAGAAATAAAGCCCCATCTGCTAGTTCACTCCTCAAATGTCTGCAACAGCCTGGCGAAGCCCGAAGCCGGGAACTCAATCCAGGTCTCCCTCATGGGTGGTAGGAACTCAGTTACTTGAGCCATCACTGCTGTCTCCAAGAGCATGCATTCGCAGGAAGCTGGAGCCAGGAGCTGGAGCCTGTACTCCGGTACAAGTGGGCACCTTGCACTTTGCCATGCAAGCAAAGGCTTGGGCTACAGCTAATCTGAGTTTTGTGACCCCACTGGGCCACAAGAGAACAGGGCTTTGGAGGAGCTGCCACCAAGCCTTCTGCCATGTGCCTCCCCTAGGAGGCTACCAGGACAGTTTCTCATGATCTCCCAGTTCTGATGAGCTCTGAGACTCAAGCCCCAAACCCCCTTAGCTGCAATGGAGCAACGGGGCATCCAACAATTCAGGTCTCAGTGATCTAACTCTTCTTGTTTCTATGTGGTTTTGGGGGTGTGTAAAAAGGATCCCCGGAAGCTAGCACTTATTTTTCCTTTTACTGTTTAAATAAGTAATAAAGCATCCAAATCTGTAACTCTGACTTTCAAATAAATAAATAAATAAATCTTAAAAAAAAGGAAAATTGGCCGGCGCCGCGGCTCACTAGGCTAATCCTCCACCTTGCAGCGCCGGCACACCGGGTTGTAGTCCCGGTCGGGGCACCGATCCTGTCCCGGTTGCCCCTCTTCCAGGCCAGCTCTCTGCTGTGGCCAGGGAGTGCAGTGGAGGATGGCCCAAGTCCTTGGGCCCTGCACCCCATGGGAGACCAGGAGAAGCACCTGGCTCCTGGCTTCAGATTAGCGAGATGCGCCGGCCGCAGCAGCCATTGGAGGGTGAACCAACGGCAAAAAGGAAGACCTTTCTCTCTGTCTCTCTCTCTCTCACTGTCCACTCTGCCTGTCAAAAAAAAATAAATAAATAAAAATTAAAATTAAAAAAAAAGGAAAATTGATAGTGCCCAATAGAAAAGAAGAGGTGAGGATAAAAGATACTTCTTTGCATTGCTACTGAAATGCAATTTGGCAACATCTCTCACAATTTAAAAATCTCTACCCTCTTTGCCCTATAAATTCCACTAATAGGGCCGGCGCCGTGGCTTAACAGACTAATCCTCCACCTTGCGGTGCCGGCACATCGGGTTCTAGTCCCAATTGGGGCGCCAAATTCTGTCCCGGTTGCCCCTCTTCCAGGCCAGCTCTCTGCTGTGGCCAGGGAGTGCAGTGGAGGATGGCCCAAGTCCTTGGGCCCTGCACCCCATGGGAGACCAGGAGAAGCACCTGGCTCCTGGCTTCGGATTAGCGAGATGCGCCGGCCGCAGCAGCCATTGGAGGGTGAACCAACGGCAAAAAGGAAGACCTTTCTCTCTGTCTCTCTCTCTCACTGTCCACTCTGCCTGTCAAAAAAAAAATAAATAAATAAAAATAAAAATTTAAAAAAAAGGAAAATTGATAGTGCCAAATAGAAAAGAAGAGGTGAGGATAAAAGATACTTCTTTGCATTGCTACTGAAATGCAATTTGGCAACATCTCTCACAATTTAAAAATCTCTACCCTCTTTGCCCTATAAATTCCACTAATAGGGCCGGCGCCGTGGCTTAACAGACTAATCCTCCACCTTGCGGCGCCGGCACACCGGGTTCTAGTCCCAATTGGGGCGCCAAATTCTGTCCCGGTTGCCCCTCTTCCAGGCCAGCTCTCTGCTATGGCCCGGGAAGGCAGTGGAGGATGGCCCAAGTCCTTGGGCCCTGCACCCGCATGGGAGACTGGGAGAAGCGCCTGGCTCCTGGCTTCGGATCAGCGAGATGTGCTGGCCGCAGCGGCCATTGGAGGGTGAACCAACGGCAAAAAGGAAGACCTTCCTCTCTGTCTCTCTCTCACTATCCACTCTGCCTGTCAAAAAAAAAAAAAAATTCCACTAATAGGAATGTCACTTCTAGACATTCAGCTAACAGAAGAAAGGACACACACATATGCGATATTTAAAAGCTCATCTCAAAATCATGTAGGGCAAGCATTTGGCCCAGTGGTTAACACCCTGCTTGGGATGTCCATATCCCAGATCACAGTGCTTAGGTTCCGGACCCAGATCCTCTGCTTCCAATTCCAGCTTCCTGCTAATGCACACTCTGGAAGGTAACAAGTGATGACCCAAGTAGTCAGGTCCCTTCCACCCACGTGGGAGACCTAGATTGAGTTCTGAACTCCTGGCTGCAGCCTAGCTCAGCCCTGGCTGTCATGGACATCTGGGGGAGTAAACTAACAGATGGAATTTCTCTCTCTCTTTCCGTTTTTTCCCTTTCAAATATTTTTTAATTTAAATTTTAGGTATATATTAAGTATATGTGTTTGGGGTAAACATCTGTTATGTCACACTCCAAACTGGTTACCTTTGAAGAGTAAAAACTTTCTGTTTAAATTATTATTTTTAAGTTTGAGAAAGAGAGAGAGAGAGAAAGGACCCCCCCCCCCCCCACATATACTGTTTCCCAGCTGATAACAGCTGGGGCTGGGCCAGGGGCCAAGGCCAAGAGCCAGAAACTCAATCAGTTTCTCCCACAAGCGGCAGGAACACAATTAAGTTAGCCATCTCCGTGGCTTCCCAGTGTCTACAACAGTGGGACACGAGAGGCCGGAGCTGGAGCCAAACATCAAGCCCAGGCACTTAAATGTAGGAGGCGGGCATCTTAACTGCTAGGTTCCATGTTTCTATTTTATATATTTTTGAATGGACAAAATTTTACCATGATTTACCATAATTTTTTTAATTTCAGAAAGCATATCTCATAAAAGCAGAGAATAGTGTAATGAACTATTAATATTTAAAATACAAATACTTAAAACTATGTTGTCCTGTTTTTTAAGTTCTTACAAATTTAGAACCACCTTTCTTCCTTTGACTTGAGACAGACTCAATTGTCCAACAGAGTTTACCACATCCTGGATTTGTCTGATTGTTTCCCTTTTCTCTGATGCTTTTGTTCTTGTAAAATGGAAATTAGATCTGAAGGCCATAAATTAGGGATCGTCAATGGGAGGCATAGTCTGCTTGTTCTACTCTTAGTAATGCTAAAATTGATCAGTGGGTTTTGAATGTGAAGACAGCACTCCCCTATAATCATTAAATAATCTGTGGAGACACTTTGGCACAGTGAACATCCCAGTTCCTATCTTTGCCTAATCATTTTCTTTTAAAGATTTTTTTGTGGGGTTGGTGTTGTGAAAAGTTCATGACCATAAAGATTTTAGTTGCTTATTTGAAATTCGAAATGAGAAAAATATTTTGTCCTTAATCTTCCTAGCAGTATTTTGCTACGTGTGGGCAACTATCTTTGTCAGTTACTAATAATCTGGACAAAACCTTTTATCACGTCCTTCTCTGATTTTTAACATGTTTTCTTTTATTCATAGGAAAGGTAGGACCAGAGGGGTGGGAGGAGGTAGGGAGACAGAAAAAGAAAGGTAAGTCTATTTCTTTTTTTTTAAAAAAAATATTTATTTATTTGAAAGGCAGAGTCAGAGGGAGAGATAGATCTTTCATTTGCTGGTTTACTATCAAATGGCCCAAGGGCAACGGAAGCCAGGAGCCAGGAACTTCTTCCGGGTCTCCCAGGTCGGGGCAGGGCCCAAGGTCAGCGTCCTCTGCTTTCCCAGGCCACAGCAGAGTCTGGGCTCCAACTGGCGCCCATATGGCATGCAGGGGCTACACATCCTACTAAGCAGGCATCAGAGGGTGTTGTGTGTGCTGGTTCAAGCCCCAACCAGGAAGCCCAGGAGCCGGGAACTCCATCCGGGCCTCCCGCGTGGGTGACGGAGACCCAGGCACTTGGGCCGCCAGCCGTGGCCTCCAGGCCTATGAGCACAGCACCTGGATTAAACCAACTCGCAGAAGTCCCCGGGGGGGGGGCACCCCCTCCCTCTGGTATTTTTAACGGATAAAAAAGGTACTAGAACTTGGGAAAGACGTGTTTTATTAGGCCAATACATTTCCTTATCTTTAAACAGCCTCATGCTGTTAAAGACATATATGTTTAAAGACATATGATTGGATCATTCACACCAGTAAACCAAACAATACATGGATTCCTGGGCAGCCATTCCGCTCCGCTCGGCGGCGCCAAGCAGAGAGGGTCCCTTCACGAGAAATTCTGGTGTCCGCCCCGTCTCGTCCCTGGGCGCCGCCCCCTATCCCAGGCCCCTTCCCACTTCCCGAGCCTCTGCGACACCTCCTCAGGCTCGGTGCCCCTCCTGCGGCCACCGTGCGGCCCTGCCCAGCCACAAGGACCGGCAGCAGCCCCGTCCCCTCCCCGCCGCGACCCCTCCTGCACCTCCCCGACACCGGCCTTCCGCCCAGGGTGCTCCGCCGCCCGCCTCCCCGCTTCCCGTAGGCTCTGCGCGGCTCCCGTGGTCCCGTATTTATGTGATTGGTTCCCGTACGTGTCAGTCCAGGATGGCCTGGCCGGCCATTGGCTGACTTCCCCACGGCCGCGTGACGCCGCCCAGGTGGCTTAAGGCCGAGCGTGGAGCGCGCGGCGCCTCCGCGGTGTATGTCGCAGCCGGTTTTCCGGGGCGGTTTTTGGCGCGCCTGCGATGGCGGCGGTGGAGCCGGTCGCCGAAGAGACAAGTGTGACCGCAGTACCTGTGCCCGATGCCTACAGCAATGCTGAGTCTTACGAAGTCGAAGGAGTTGGAGCTGCGGATCCAGACAAGGACGGCGTCGCGAAAGGAGCGGAGGCCGTTGGAGACAGCGAGGAGGACGGGGAGGATGTGTTCGAGGTGGAGAAGATCCTGGACATGAAGACCGAGGGAGTACGTGGAGGGGGACCCCGGCGTGAGGGGGCTGGCGGGCCGGGGAGGGGTCCCGAGTGAGCCGGGGACGCTCGCGTTTCTAGACCCAAGACGGGAGCAGCGAAGGGACCGGCCCGAGCCGAATGGAAGTCGTGGGCGAGGCAGTGGGACATTTCGGAACGGACTCCCTGGGCCGTGATGGTGAAGGGCATGCTCCAGGAAGTTCTCAGGAAGTGTTTTGGCAGAAGGGGGGAAGCCGTTGGGGCTGTGGGGTGGGCGTCCCAAGAGGGCAGACCACTAGTGAAGGACTTCTGTGGACATCTGTGCACAGAGCTGGGCTGCCGCCCCGTGCAGGACAGGAGTCGTAGACGGTGCTGTGTTCACAGTCCATTGTTCGCCATCGGTCCAGTGTTGGCCAAAACCGTAATCGTTCCCTGGTTGAAAACCGTATGGAATTCGCGTTCAGCCTGAAATAACATCTCAGTCCCGTCCACGAGGCTGGCATTATAAAGGCCTTCAGAACCTGATCGGTGTCATCCCTCTGTCCCTTATGCGTTTTGACTGTGGCCATACAATAAACTTAAATTCCCCCTCCCAATTGTGCCTTGGTGTTCACTGCCCTCTTGGCCTGGGCTGCTCTCTTCCTTCTCTGGTGAAATCCTGCTCGGCTTTTCAAGTCTTTGTGGGGGTAGATTCCTCTGCCCTCATGCCCACGGAGTGAGGTGCTTTCTCTTCTCCGCCCTTACTGCCCTTTGGATAGACCTCTGTTAAGGCATCAGCCTTCTTTATGTCTGTTCTTCTGTTAGATTGTGGACTCCTTTAAACTAGGCGGTGTGGGTTTGTTTTTGTTTTTGTTTTTTTTAAATTAATCTTTGCATCACTGGTTCTTAGTCCAGTGCTTAGCCTACGCTAATTGCTTAGTATGAATCAGATTACTGAATGAGTGAGTGAATTCTGAACTGGAGGGTAGCGGGGAATGAGAAGAAGCATGGACTATATAGAAAAAGAATGTTTCAGGGGCCGGCGCTGTGGTGTAGTGGGTGAAACCACAGCCTGCAGAGCCCGCATCCCATGTGGATGCTGGTCAAGTCCCTGCTGCTCCACTTCTGATCCAGCTCTCTGCTGTGGCCTGGGAAAGCAGTAGAAGATGGCCCAAGTCCTTGGGCCCTTGCACCAGCATGGGAAGACCCGGAAGAAGCTCCTGGCTCCTGGCTTCGTATCCACACAGCTCTGGCCGTTGCAGTCAGTTGGGGAGTGAACCAGCGGATGGAAGACCTCTCTTTTTCCCTCTGCCTCTCCTTCTCTCTCTGTGTAACTCTGACTTTCAAATAAATAAATAAATCTTTAAAAGAAAAAAAAAGAATAAAAAGAATGTTTCATTAGTTAAGGAGTGAAGTGACCAAAGGCCCCATGCAGTGAGCTGTCTCTATGTCGTTTTTTTCCCTAAGGTTTATTAATCAACTTATTTATTTGAAAGGCAGAGCAACACAGAGAATCTTCCATCTACTTGTTTGTTTCCTAAATGGCCACAACAGCCAGGTCTGGCATAGGTGGAAACCAGGAACACAATTCTGTTTCCCACTTGGGTGCAAGGGCTGCCTTTCCAAGCTCATTAGTAGGAAGCTGGATTGGAAGCTGAGTGGCCAAGACATGAACTGGCATTCCTGTATTGGATGCTGCCATTGCAGCACAACACTGGTCCCTTGTTATATAAATATATTTTTAATGTAGTAGACACTGGCTTTTTCTTTTCTAAAATTTATTTATTTATTTGAAAGAGTTACACTGAGAGAGAATCTTCCATCCACTGGGTCACTCCCCAGATGGCCACCATGGCTGGGGCTGGGCCAGGCCAAAGCTGGGAGTCAAGAGAATCATCCTGGTCCCCAACGTGGTGCAGGGGCCCAAGCACCTGGGCCATCTTCTGCTGCTTTCCCAGGTGTACCAGTAGGGATCTAGATGGGAAATGGAGCAGTCAGGTCTTGCACCAATGCCCACATGGGATGCTTTACCCACTATGCCACGATGCTGACCTCTGTTGTATTTTTTAAATTGTCTCTTTATTTCCTGTTTGACAGATGTTACCTTCTGTTAATTTTTTGTCCATTCATTCAGAATTTTCTTAACAATTATTGTGTGCTAGGTAAATGTGTCAGGTTCCAGCAGAGATTAGTTGAAGCATGTTCAGTTGTTGAAAGATTTTCTGTCCTGGAGAAGTTAAATAATTAAAATCTAGTGTTACTAATGTTACTGTTGACTACAACACAGTCAAGATCGAAATGTTTTATTGTATAATTTCTGCACATATATTGTAAGTACCTTGAAGAAAGAACCAATCTTTTTGTTTATTTTAAAATGTATTTTCAAAAAGGTTTATTTGAAAGAGTCACACAGAGAGAGGGAAAGGCAGAGAG
The DNA here is from genome assembly GCF_033115175.1 of Lepus europaeus. Taxonomy (NCBI): domain Eukaryota; kingdom Metazoa; phylum Chordata; class Mammalia; order Lagomorpha; family Leporidae; genus Lepus; species Lepus europaeus. The sequence goes on from NC_084832.1 coordinate 86,570,757, forward strand.
AGGGAGAGATCTTCATCCACTGGTTCACTTCCCAGGCTTCATCTGGGTCTCCTGCATGGGTGGCAGAGTCCAAGCACTTGGGCCATCTTCCACTGCTTTCCCAGGCACATTAGCAGGGAGCTGGATTGCAAGTGGAATAGCTAGGACCCAAACTGGTGCCCTTATGGGATGCCTGCACTGCAGGCAGTTGCTTAACCTGTTGTGCCACAGTGCCAGTCCCCAGAATTTATTTGAAAGGCAAGAATGGAGGTCTTCTATCTGCTGATTCACTCCTCAAATGGCCGCAACAGCTGGGGCTGGGCAAAACTGGAGTCAGGAAACTCCATCTGGGTGGTAGGGGCCCTCGTGCTTTTACTGCCTTCCCAGGCACCTTAACAGGGAGCTGGATTAGAAGTGGAGCAGCTGGAACTCTCAACTGGTGCTCTGATATGGGATTGGCATGCCAGCGTCACAGGCAGTGGCTTAACCCACTGGACCACAATGCTGGTCCCAAGAACCAATCTGTTTTGTATTACCTGCATTTAACTTCAGTATTGTCACACAAAAGTTATTTAGAAAATAGGAGTCATTGGTTAGGAGTGTTATATCGTTATTAATTTTAAAGATTTATTTCTTTATTAGAAAGGCAGAGTAACAGAGATGTTCATCCTCTGGTTCAATCTCCAAGATGGCTTCAGAAGCAAGGGCTGGGTCAAGGTGATGCCAGGAACCAGGAACTCCATGTGTCTCTCCCACAGGGGTGGTGGAAACTTGAGCTATCATCCACTGCTTCCCTGGCACCTGAGCAGGGAGATGGATCTGAAATGGAGTAGCCAGGACTACAAGCAGGCATTCTGATATGAGATACGGGCATCCCAAGTGACAGCTTCACCCTCTGTGCCACAGTGCCCATCCCAAGGAGGGTAGTATCTTTAGAATTAAGATTCATACAGTATTTAATTTTGCCACTGTCAAAGAATTGTTGGATTTGTACCTAAAGCCTCATATTTTAGTGTAAAATAAAAAGATAGTAAACGAGAATTATATTTTAGCAGTATAAGTCTGAGTTAAAATTCTGGTTCTTAGGGACTTGGTTGTAAGTGTTCTTAGGAATGATTTATAACATGAAAGGTGTTAGTTCAGCAGAGCAGGATTGAAAACTTAACCAACCATCCAACTGTTACCACTTCCTAATAATGAGTTATTAGGCCTCCTTATAGTCTAGGGGCTTACATTTTAGTTAGAAACATTTAAAGTTACTTTTGACTAATTTATACATGGTATTTCTTTTTTTGAAAGATTTATTTTATTTATTTGATAGAGTTACAGAGAGAGGTCTTCCATCTGCTGATTCACTTCCCAGAGCGCCGCAATGGCCAGAGCTGTGCCGATCCGAAGCCAGGAGCCGGGAGATTCTTCCAGGTCTCCCACGTGGGTGCAGGGGCCCAAGAACTTGGGCCATCTTCTACTGCTTTCCCAGGCCACAGCAGAGAACTGGATCAGAAGAGGAGCAGCCGGAACTAGAACCGGCGCCCGTATGGGATGCCCGTGCTTCAGGCCAGGGCTTTAACCCGCTGCACCACAGCGCCAGCCCTGTACATGATATTTCTTGATGGCAAGGTGCATATATGAACAACCAACCTAAGGACTGTGGAAATATATACATTCATCATGCTAGCCTATGTATTATTATGTATTTGGGGTAACAGAATAAGCAAACAGTGTAGTACTAGTAGATGAATGGCAGTAAACATTTTGAGTTGTATAGGTGTACCCTGTGAGCTTCTTGGCAGGAGAGAATTATAGTGCTGTATAAAATGATGGGAGCAGATTGGACACTCAGAAAAACTGGGAAGTAACAGGCAGAGAGATTGGCATTCCAGAAGAGTGGAATGAGTAGGCCAGCAGTTTCAAATGGGCACCTAATTGGCCTGCAGACTTACTTTGGTACATACTGTTAGTCACTAACACTTACATTCTGGAGAAGGGCGAGCATGCCGAAGTGTTAAGCAGCTGCTTGCAATGCCAATTTGAGTCCTGGCTGTTTTGCTTATGAACCAGCTCCCTGTTAATGTGCCTGGGAAGACAGCAGAAGATGGTCCAAGTTCTTGGGCCCCTGCCACCCTTGGGAGACCCAGGTGGAGTTTTGGGTTGCCAGCCCAGCCCAGTCTTTGCAGCCATTTTGGAACTAAACCAGTAGATAGATCTTTCCCTCTCCGTCTCCGTCTTGGTCATTCTGCCTTCGAATCAATCAATCAATCTTTTAAAAATTGCAGGGCCTGCATTGTGGCATAGTGTTCAGCCACTGCCTATAGCACCAACATCCCTCTTGGGTGCCACTTAATCCCGGCTGCTCCACTTCTGATCCAGCTCCCCGCTAATGCAACAGAGGATGGTCCAAGTCCTTGGGCCCCTGCACCCACGTGCGAGACCCGGAAGAAGCTCCTGGCTCCTGGCTTTGGACTGGCCCTGCCCAGGACACTGCAGTCATTTAGGGAGTGAACCAGAGATGGAAGTTCTTGCTTTGTCTGTATCTCCCTCCCTTTCTCTGTGACTCTGAGTTTCAAATAAATCTTTTTTCAAAAGAAAAAAAAATGCATGTTTGAGACTTCTTGAAAATTCTGATTGGCAACAATGAGACAGACTCATGCTTTCTATGTTAGCATATTTCCCATTGCCCCACAATTCTGTTAACTGTCTTCCTGATTTTCTTAATCCCAGTTTCACTCATTTATTCAACTTCTAAAGAAAGCAGAATCCCAGAGTAATAAATGAGCAGGCTTTTCTGGCTGGTAAGAAGGCGCTTGGGAAATGGAGATGGCAAGACAGTAAGCTGAGGCCAGGCCCAGTGCAAGGCTTGATAGGGACTACATTGTACACATGAAATGAGTCTTCCTTCCACCCACCGCTCTCTTCTGTCCCCACTTCTTTCTTTCTTTTCTTTCTTTTTTTTTTTTTTTTTTTGTATGTTTGTGTTTAAGATTGATTTATTTGAAAAGCAGTTACAGAAAGCAAGAGGAAAGACATAGTGAGATCCGGAATCTACTGATTTACTTCCCAGATGGCCACAACAGCCAGGGCTGGGGCAGGCTGGAGTCAGGAGATTCATCCAGGTCTCCCACGTGGGTGCAGGGGTCCAACTACTTGGGCCATCTCCCACCGTTTTTTTCCCAGGCACATTGGCAGGGAGCTTGATCAGAAGTGCAGCAAAGGGATTCAAACCTTTGCCCATATGAGATGCTGGTGTCATGGCAGCCTAACCTACTATGCCACAATGCTGTCCCTAATCTCCCATCTTTCCTAATGAAAACTTTAAATTACAACAAAGCACATAAAATGTAAAGAACATCTGTAATCTCACCAAGAGATACTTGATTGATTTTTCTCTCAAGGGAATGGTTTGGCTGAAATCACCATGATAAATACTGGCTTGGGAGAATGGTATTAACACTGAGTTTATATGTTAACTGTGTTCTTTTTAGTTTATTGCTGTAATTATTTTGTTTGTTTTCAGAAAAACGGATCAAATGTCATGTTTTGGCATAAGCTTTGAATTGGAATAATTTTTATATAATAAGTTGGGACCGTTTTTTTTCTAATATTTGTGGGCATTTTACTTGATTAGTTAGTGGATAAAGATTTTCTCGTGGCCGGCACCGCGGCTCACTAGGCTAATCCTCTGCCTTGCGGCACCGGCACACCGGGTTCTAGTCCCGATCGGGACGCCGGATTCTGTCTCGGTTGCCCCTCTTCCAGGCCAGCTCTCTGCTGTGGCCAGGGAGTGCAGTGGAGGATGGCCCAAGTGCTTGGGCCCTGCACCCCATGGGAGACCAGGAGAAGCACCTGGCTCCTGCCTTCGGATCAGCGTGGTGCGCCAGCTGCAGCGTGCTGGCCGTGGCGGCCATTGGAGGGTGAACCAACAGCAAAAGGAAGACCTTTCTCCCTCTCTCTCTCACTGTCTACTCTGCCTGTCCAAAAAAAAAAAAAAAAGATTTTCTTGTTGAACATCCATCCCATTGGATGTTCTCCAAGTCAACACTAGAAAATACTAGACTGCCAGTTCCAGACATTTCTTTTGAGTATCCTGATCAGTAGTCCCTGTCCAGCTTCCAGAATCACTATTCTAAATTATATGGTAACTATGTTCCTTATGTCCCCTTTTTTTTTTTGTAATTCAGTCACCAAAGCATGTGTTCCTCATCCCTAGTTTTGCTTAATTTCTTACTTTTCATATAAATGTAATATCACAAAATTTGTGTTTTTTAAAATTTTTGCTTGGCCATATGTTTGTGAGATTAATACAAGTGTATGGGAATTATAGTTTCTTTAATTTTCAATTTATGCAAATATATTACAGTTTGCTTTTTCTGCTACTGTTGGTGGGCATTTGAGTAGTTTCCAGTTTTTAGCAATTTTGAGTAATGCTTTAATGGATATTTTTATTTAAAGTGTGTCCTTTGGTTATCCTTGGTTACATACTCATACACCTAACAGTGGGATTACTGTGTCATAGGTATGTGTTTATCTTCAATTTAAGGTGAAAATTGTTTCTGAAAGTGATTATAGAGTGCCAGCGTTGTGGCGTAGCAGGTAAAGCTGGCGCCTGCAGTGCCGGCATCTTATTTGGACGCTGATTCATGTCCTGGCTGCTCTACTTCTTATCCAGCTCTCTGCTATGGCCTGGGAAAGCAACAGTAGATTGCCCAAATCCTTGGGCTCCTGCATCCACGTGGGAAGACCTGGAGGTACCTCCTGGCTCCTAGTTTCAGATGGGTGCAGCTTCGGCCATTTCAGCCAATTGAGGAGTGAATCAGCAGATGGAAGATCTCAGTCTCTCTCTCTCCCTCTCTCTGCCTCTTCTCTCTCTGTGTAGCTCTGACTTTCAAATAAATAAATAAAAATCTTTAAAGTGATTGTGCCAACTTATACTATCATAGCATAAGATATTGCCTTTTTTTTAAATTTTAGTTTTTAAATAAGAGGGGTGGACATTTAGTAGCGTCTCATATTGAAATTACAATATTCTAGACTCTGGGAGTTTCTGGATTCCAGCTTCCTGCTATTGCAGACCTAGCTGTTGTGGGCATTTTTTTTTTTTTTTTTTGAAAGAGTGACCAAGAGAGGGTGATCTTCCCATTGGTTCACTCCCCTAGTAGTCACAGCAGTCAACTGGGCCAGACCAAAGGCAAGAGCCTAAAATGCCATATAAGCACCTGGGCCATCATCATTGCCTTCCAAGGCACATTAGTGTAAGCAGGAAGTTGGATCCAAAGAGAATAATGGGGACTCCAGCTGGCACTTGAGTGAACCAGTAGACCAGGGCTCTGTTGGTATGTGAGTTACACAGAGAAGGAGAGGCAGAGAGAGGTCTTCCATCTGCTGGTTCACTCTCCAGTTGGCTGCAACGGCCAAAGCTGAGCTGATGCGAAGCCAGGAGCCAGGAGCTGCTTCTGGATCTCCCATGTGGGTGCAGGCGCCCAAGGACTTGGGCCATCTTCTGCTTTCCCAGGCAATAGCAGAGAGCTGGATCGGAAGTGAAGCAGCCAGGACTTGAACTGGCGCCCATATGGGATGCCGGCACTGCTTTACCCGCTACGCCACAGCGCTGGCCCCTGACTTTCAAATAAATAAATCTTTTTATAAATGATTGATCCATGTGGTAGCATGTCAGGATTTCCTTTTTCAGGCTGAATAATATTCCATTGTATGTGTGCACTATGTCTTATCCATTTATCACTGATGAACACTTAAGTTGTTTCCACCTTTTGGCTACTGTGATTAATGCTGTAATGAACATTGGTGCACAGATGTCTGTTTAAGTCGCTATTTTCTATTCTTTTGGGTATATACAGTCATTCTAGGTATCTGTGGGGGATTGGTTCCAGGACACTTCCACCCTCCACCCAGATACCTTAGTCCATGAGAGAGCCAGTGCCTTAATGGAAATGATACAGTATTTGCATTTAAACTTACTTACATCCTCCTGTATGCTTTAAATCACATCTGTATGACAATACCTAATACAATGTAAGTGCCATGTAAGTAGTTGTTACACTGTATTACTAAGGGAATAATGATAGGAAAGTCTGTGTATGTAGTCTGTATATGTAGTAACAGTGCATTTTTTCCCCCAGATATTTTTGAGCCGAGATTGGTTGAATCCATGCATGCAGAACCCAGAGATACTAAGGGCCAACTATTTCTACTTGTGGAATTGCTGGGTCATAGGGTGATTGAGTCTGTGTTTAGCTTTTTGAGGAACTATCTAACTGCTTTCCATAGTAGCTGTATCATTTTATATTCCCAACACTAGTATAAGAAGGTTCCAATTTCTCTACATTCTCATAAGTATTTGTTATTTTCTTATTTTGTAGTTATGATTTGTATTTCCTTAGGGACTAGTAATATTGAACATTCTTTTCATATACTTGTTAATGATTTGTATGTTTTATTTGGAGAAACATCTGTTCAAGTCCCTTACCCATTTTTAAGTGAATTGTTTTGTCTTGTTTGTGAGTTGTAGGAGTTGTTTCTGTGTTTTAGATATTAATCTCTTACTAAATAGGTCATTGGTAAATATTTTCTCCCATTTTGTCAGTTGTCTTTTCATTCTATTGGTAATGTTCTTAATGCACAAGTTAATTTTTATTAAATATGGTTTATTTTTCTTTAGTTTGTGCTTTTGGTGTAATATTCGGGAATCTGTTACCAAAGACAAAAATCTATTCCTGTGTTTTAAGATTTCATGGCTTTAGCTTATTTTTTTTTTTTAAGATTTATTTATTTGAAAGTCAGAGTTACACAGAGAAAGAAGGAGAGGCAGAGAGAGAAAGAGAGAGGTCTTCCATCCACTGGTTTACTCCCCAGTTGGCCGCAACAGCCAGAGCTACACTGATCTGGAGCCAGGAGCTTCTTCCGGGTCTCCTATGCCGGTGCAGGGGCCCAAGGACTTGGGCCATCTTCTGCTGCTTTTCCAGGCCATGGCAGAGAGCTGGATTGGGAGTTGAGCAGCCGGGACTTGAACCAGCGCCCATATAGGATGCTGGCGCTGCAGGTGGTGGCTTTACTCTCTACACTACAGCACCAGCCCCTAGCTTATTTTTTAAAATTTATTTAAGACACACATGCACACACACACACACACAGCCGGGACTAGAACTAGTGCCCATGTGGGATGTCGGCACTGCAGGCAGAGGATTAACGTACTGCACCACAGTGCCGGCCCCAGTCTTGAGTTTTTGAAAAGTATATTAGGAATGCTGTGTTTTCAAAAGCCACTTGTGTCAGGAGATTAACCCACTTTATAATATGATTCGGATTTCCATTTAGAAGCAGTTTTCCGGTTCTTTCATATATTCTCAGGAGTTTTATGTTTGGAGAAATTTAATCAAGCCAGTAATATGCTTTGTTTGCCTGTTTTAAATTTATACAACAGGGTAAAATCCTTTACAAAGTTCGATGGAAAGGATATACCTCAGATGATGACACGTGGGAGCCTGAGATTCACCTGGAGGACTGTAAAGAAGTTCTTCTTGAATTCAGAAAGAAAGTTGCGGAGAACAAAGCCCGAACAGTCAAGAAGGATATTCAGGTATCAATGTTTTATCTCATATTTCTTTTTTGTTTTTACGTACATGAGTTCATTCTAAATTTCACTACACAAAGTATATATACTAAACAGTTTACAAATAATACATAATATTCCTTATTATCAATTCCATATAACCAGCTGGTTTTCATCCAGTGCTTTCTGTGATTATTTATTTATTTATTTTTGCCATATTCTGCTTTCTGTACTCAACCTACAATTCTAGTTCACAAATATCTAGTTTAGACATGAGAACTGGTTAATAATTAAGCTGGTTAATAGTTAAGAGCAAAATGAAAATTAAAAAAACAAAACAAAAAAAACTAAGTGTATCAAAACTTAAGTTGTTTATCCATGATGTCATGTTTGTCTAAAAAGCACAGTGACAGAGAGCGAGATCTTTCTCTTTCATTCACTGGTTCACTCCCCAAATGCTTGCAACAGCCTGAACTGGGCCAGGCTGAAGGCAGGAGCCAGGACTCCATCCGCGTCTTCCACATACATAGATCACAAGAACTGAAGTACTTGGGCCATTCTGTCACTCCTCAAGTATTCTGATATTCACACCACATTGATTCTTTGGCCTGATCATCGAAGTAATGTCAGTAGACAGGAATATAGCACAAATAAAACTGAAATTCATGAAAGATGAGCATTATGGGGAAAAATACTATGCATGGATTTCCAAATATTTTGCACCACAATAAATCTTCTGGATTTCCAAAAGCCGTTTTGAAGTAAGATGAACTGCCTGTTGCTTCCTGATGACTGTTTCTTTGTAGGTTTGTTTTTCCTTGTACTGTAATCATTTCCTGCTCTTGTACTTATGTGGGATGGCTCCTCCTGAAGTTCTGGGCGGCAGGGGAAACAGGATAATTTCCTTACTGTCACGGCTCCTGAGCAGCCTCCTTTTTTCTGTTTATAAAAAGTTAAAAAAATATGGCCTTTGTAAGGCTTTTTCTGGCTCTCTGTACACACCCCCTCCTCCCCTGCTCCCTCTACCTCTGAATCCTGTATTTCTTTTTTCCTGTCCAGAATCTAATCCTAGCTGTTTTCTTCCTTGTGCAGCGTAGTTAGGGAAGTCCTGGGAGGGAGCCAACAGTGGAAGTTCATAGTCAGTCAGAGGGCACCAACTTCAGTACCTCCAGCACCCCACACACGGCCTCCTCACAGGTCAGCTGCTCTTAGAAAGAACTGCCAGTCTCTATTGATTCTTCCACACTTGGTGATCACTTCCTCTGCTTCCCTGTTTCCATATCAGTATCACACAGCTCTTACAGCTCTTGGTGGTTTCTTCCCCCGCTTGTAGTTTGGGGTTCTCCAGCATATATTTTTTTTTTTTAGAAAACTTTTATTTAATAAAAATAAATTTCGAAAGTACAACTTTTGGGGGCTGGCACTGTGGTACAGCAGGTTAACGCCCTGGTCTGAAGCAGCTAGTCTGAAGCACCGGCATCCCATATGGGTGCTGGTTCGAGACCTGGCTGCTCCACTTCTGATCCAGCTTTCTGTGGTGGCCTGGGAAAGCAGTAGAAGATGGCCTGAGTCCTTGGGCCCCTGCACCCAAATGAGAGACCCAGAAGAAGCTCTTGGCTCCTGGCTTCGGATTGGCACAGCTCCGGCCACTGGGGAGTGAACCATCGGATGGAAGCCCTCACTCTCTCTCTTTCTCCTTCTCCCTCCCTCCCTCCCTCCCTCTCTCTCTCCTCTCTCTGTGTAACTCTTTCAAATAAATAAATAAATCTTTTAAAAAAATAAAGTACAACTTTTGGATTATAGCGGCTTTTCCCCCCATAGCCACCCTCCCACCCACAAACCATCCCATCTCCAACTCCCTCTCCCATTCCATTCTTCATTAAGCTTCATTTTTAGGCCGGCGCTGCGGCTCACTTGGCTAATCCTCCGCCTGCGGTGCTGGTACCCCAGGTTCTAGTCCCACTTGGGACGCCAGGTTCTATCCCGGTTGCTCCTCTTCCAGTCTAGCTCTCTGCTGTGGCCCGGGAAGGCAGTGGAGGATGGCACCTGCATGGGAGACCAGGAAGAAGCACCTGGCTCCTGGCTTCAGATTGGCGCAGCGCGCCTGCTGTAGCAGCCATTTGGGGGGTGAACCAGTGGAAGGAAGACCTTTGTCTGTCTCTCTCTCTCAATGTCTAACTCTGTCAAAAAAAAAAAAAGTATGCCTTGGGGCCAGCGCTGTGGCATAGTGGGCTAAGCCTCTGCCTGCAATGCGCGCTTCTCATAGGGCCCTGCCTCAAGTCCCAGCTGCTCCACTTCCGATCCAGCTCTCTGCTATGGTCTGGGAAAGCTGTAGAACATGGCCCATATCTTTGTGCCTCTGCACCTGCATGGAAGACCCAGAAGAAGCTCCTGGCTTCAAATCAGCCCAACTGGCCCTTGCAACCATTTGGGGAGTAAACCAACAGATGGAAGACTTCTCTCACTCTCTCTGTGCCCCCACCTCTCTCTGTCTTTCAAATCTATAAATAAATCTGCTTTTTTAAAAAAAAAGTATACCTAGCTTTTCTCTTCCTTCTTTCTACTCCCAAGACAATTTGGGGAAATGTGTAGTGTTTTTGGTTATACAAATATTTTATCATTGTTTCATTTTAAATTTTAGAATAGGAATATATTGTCCATAGCAACTATGAGAGCTTATCTAACACAAATCAAATCAGTTGGAAAAGTAAGATTTGTATACAAGCTTATTTGTACCATGCATATTTATGAAATGTAATAGCAAAGTTTAAGAGCAGTCTTGGATCCAAGGTCTTTAAAAACATATCTATTTTTGGAGTTTTGGTTACTACTTCGTTAGTAATGAAGTAAAAATTACTTTCTTTATATGAGATGTTGACGTTTAAATCATGTACAACCCACTATGCATGACAATATTACTGTTCACTCCTGCTTCCATTAGAATCTTCAGAGCATGGACGTTTTCTGTTCTGTCTGTGTGCTTTTTAAATTGACACTCATCACCAGCACCAAGTATGTGCAGAATCTTCAGTTTGGGTACAAGGCGCTGAGACTCTGGTTGGAGGAGAAAAGTCTGCATATTTCACTTACTGTTTCTCACAATCTTTAAAATTATTAATGAGTACTAAAATTATTAATGAGTATTTTAACCTTTTTGTGTTTTATAGAGACTGTCATTAAATAATGACATATTTGAGGCAAACTCTGATAGCGATCAGCAGAGTGAGACAAAAGAAGATACTTCCCCAAGGAAGAAAAAGAAAAAGTTAAGGCAGAGAGAAGAAAAAAGCCCAGATGATCTGAAAAAGAAAAAAGCAAAGACTGGGAAACTAAAAGATAAATCCAAACCAGATCTGGAGAGTTCTTCCGAAAGTTTAGTTTTTGATTTAAGGACAAAGAAAAGAATTTTGGAAGCCAAAGAAGAATTAAAAGAACCTAAAAAGGCAAAGAAAGATGAAATAAAGGAAACTAAGGAATTAAAAAAGGTTAAAAAAGGTGAAATGAGAGATTTAAAGACTAAAATAAGAGAGGATCCCAAAGAAAACAGAAAAGCAAAAAAAGAGAAATCTGTTGACTCTCTGTCTGAGTCTGAGTCGATTGTAATTAATGATTCTCCTCTTCAGGAAGAGAACAATGAAGAGTTAGTTTCTGACAACAGAGATGAGGAACAAAATAATAAAAACGCAAAAGATGCAGGGGCGCAGGATGGAGTACAGGAGACTGTTTTTGAGAAACAGGTAGATGGCACTTTGAGTGCTGAGGAGGATACTGATAATAGAAGCAGAAGGAAAAAAAAGAAACCAAGGAAGACTGAGGATCCGAAAGAGAGCAAGAAGCTAGAAAACAAGAGTGTTTTCTCCGAGAAGAAAACCCTTCCTAAAAAGCCTAAGAATCAAGACAAGGGCAGAAGTACCACAGAGTTGGACAGACTGACACCTGTGTCTGCCCAGACTCCCAAGACTTCACGGTTAGCCGAGGAGGAGAGAGGCCTCAGGTCCTCCGACTCGGCCGAGGAGGTAAGGGTCACAGGGAAACCCGAGAGTCCAGAAGGACTGCCAGCGACTGGTGCAGGCACCAGTAAGAAAAGGCACAGTTAGGACAGTGTTTCTTCGGGGATTAGCATTGCTACTCCTTCTACTCACTAAGTGCTAACGGTCTTCCAGCCTTGTGGCCCCCACGTTATCTCTGAGTCTTCAACTTTGTTTTCTTTTAGTAATTATGAGAAAATTAAAGGTTAATTTGTGAACAGAAGTCAGATTTTTTTTAGAGGTATTCAGATAATAGCACTGTCAGTGAAGCTTATCAGCTTTTCATATCCTATTTGGTATTTTTCCCTCTTAAGAACGTTTACTTTAAGTCTTTTAACATTTTAAAATGTTTACTAATTTATTATTTTCATGTACTTGAAAGGCAGAAGAGGGGCTGGCACTGTGGCTCACTTGGTTAATCCTCCGCTTGTGGCGCTGGCATCCCATATGGGCGCCAGGTTCTAGTCTCCGTTGCCCCTCTTCCAGGCCAGCTCTCTGCTGTGGCCCGGGAGGGTAGTGGAGGATGGTCCAAGTGCCTGGGCCCCTGCACTCACTTGGGACAACGGGAAGAAGCACCTGGCTTCTGACTTTGGATCGGCACAGTTCTGGCCATAGCGGCCATTTGGCGGGTGAACCAACGGAAGGAAGACCTTTCTCTCTCTCTCTGTCTATAACTGTCAAAAAAATTTAAAAAAAGAAAAGAAAGGCAGAATTCATCTGCTGGTTTACTTCCTAACCCGAAACAGTCAGGGGTAGGTCAGGCTGATGCCAGAGCCAGGAACTGCATTCAGGTGTCTCATGTGGTTGGCAGGGGCCCAAGCACTGAAGCTATCATCTGCTATCTCCCAGGATAGATTAGCAGGAAGCTGAATAAGAGTGGAATAACTGAGACTCAGACTAGCACTCCCCTATGGGTGTTGGCATCCCAAGCAATGACTTTTATTTTTAGATTTGTTCATTTATTTGAAAGGCAAGTTATAGAGAAGCAGAGGCAGAGCAAGAGAGAGGTCTTCCATTGGCTGATTCACTCCCCCGCTGGTCGCAATAGCCAGAGCTGGGCCAGTCCAAAGCCAGGAGCCTGGAGCTTCTTCTAGGACTCCCACACAGGTGCCAGGGCCCAAGGACTTGGGCCATCTTCTACTGCTTTCCTAGGCTATAGCAGAGAGCTAGATCAGAAGTGAAGCAGCTGGGACTTGAACCAGCGCCAATGTGGATGCTGGTGCTGCAGGTGGTAGCTTTGCCCCCTATGCCACAATGCCCCCCCCCCAAGTAGTGACTTAATGCACTGCACCACAATACCCACCCACAAGTCTTTTAATTCTTATAAAACATATTTAATATATAGTTCATCCCATTATTATATTTTTACATGAGTTTTTCAAAATGAAAATATTTTCCAAATTATGAAAGTAGGTATATATTCAGTATTTTTCAAGGGCTATAAAGAGATCAGTTTAACTTTTCATCCAGAATTCACACTTTTCTTTCTTTCTTTTTTAAGATTGACATTTATCTGAAAGGTAGAGTTAGAGAGAGAGAGACAGAGATCTTCCATCTACTGGTTCACTCCCCAAATGGCTACTGAAGCCAGGAGCCTGATACTCCAACCAGGTCTCTCATGTGGGTACATGAGCCCAAGCATTTGGGCTTCCTTCTGCTTTCCCAGGCACATTAGCAGGTAGCTGGATCAGAAGTGTAACAGCCGAGATTCAAACCTTTGCTCATATGGGATGCTGGTGTCGCAGGCAGTGGCTTAACCTGCCACACTACAACATTGGCCCCATTATTCATATTTTCTAGAATTTATCTTAAGGAAGTCTTTTTTAAAGGATTATAAAGCTGTGTATAAAAAGATACTTAGGGCAGTATTGTCTTCATTAGTGAAAAACTGTTAGCAGTTTGTTTAGCCATGGAGGAAAATGGTTTATAGCCATTGGAACACTAATTATGAGGTCAGTGTAGCAAATGGGAACATTTAGAAAATGTGATTGAAGAAAGCCATGCATCCGTATGAACACAGTCATGTAACCTCTGCAGTGTAAATAAAGAATGAATATCTATTTGAGGGTCAGAAAGGGGAACATAGAGAAATAAAACTACTCATACTTTACTTGGTTGATAAGAATAGGTGGAATTTTTTTTATTTTTTTACAATCAGTTTTATCTTTATCATATTTTTGATAGTGAAATTCTTTTTTTCTAATTAGAGATTTATTTTATTTATTTGAAAGAGTTACTGAGAGAAGGAGAGAGAGAGAAAGGTCTTCCATCCACTGGTTCACTCCCTAAATGGTTACAACAGCTGGAGCTGTGCTGACCTGAAGCCAGGAGCCAGGAGCTCCTTCCAGGTCTCCCACATGGGTGCAGGGGCCCAAGCACTTGGGCCATTCTCCACTGTTTTTCTAGGCACATTAACAGGGAGCTGAATCACAAGTGAGGCAGCTGGGACTTGAACGAGGGCCCATATGGGATGCCAGGGCTGCAAGCTGGGGCTTTAACCCACTGCACCACCATGCTGGTCACTGGTCATAAAATTCCTAAAAGAGAGTAGGGTAACTGGTTTTGGGTTTTCAATTAGATGGTCTGTAAATCATCTTTACCAGAATAATCCTAATTGTGGAAGCAGTTCAAGTGAAAAATGACCAGTAATCATGGGCCATACTATAGAAAGGCAATCATTGATGCCATTAGAGACCTGTAGTTTAGTTTTCAAATATAGAGTTCAGCTGTTCATACATTATTATTATTTTTTGCTTATAAATAGTTATTTAAAAGTTCTTAAAAATTTATATTAAGAAAACAGGTTCATGCATTTCATATACACAATTACATAATTTTGATTTATTTTGTAGTCACAGGCTTAGTCTCCATTAAATAAAGAATTCTACAAGTAGTCTTCATCTATTCCTGTTTTGGATCCTAAATACATCTTTTTCAGGAGAAAGAGACCAAAAAAAATGAACCCAAAGAAAAATATCAAAAAAGGCATGATTCAGACAAGGAAGAGAAAAGCCGAAAAGAGCCAAAGGGATTAAAGAGTGAGTGTAAATACCAATGTTTTACCATTTATCTTGCCATTTTATACGAAAGTATCTGTCTAACCATTGTTAAGAACTGGGAGCTTTGTTCACGGAAGACTTTAAGCAGCTATGTAAGTTTGTTACATAACAGTTTACATTCTTTCTTTAATACATTTTTCTCTTTCTATTCACTTTGTTCTTCTTCCTTTTCAGTGTGATACTAGAACAGATTAGAATTAGAGGAATTAGTTATAGTAAATATGACTTTTATAGTGGGGGCTAAATAAAACTTGTATTTTTAAAATGTCATCTGTGTAAATACCAAATATACATTTTGGGTCAATTCAAGATAGGATAATTCAGAATCCAAACCACATGTTAATACTGGAACAAGTATTTCATTTAAATATCACTGTTACAGTGTTTGAGTGAGCTCCAGCAGATAAATACTTAGTTTATGGACCAAAAGTACTTAGAGCACAGGTTCTCTTGGAAGTAGTGATTCTAAGGGGTGGGTAATTTCCCTTGGGCTTTCTCCTGAGTGCTGTATGTAACTGAAGTAATATTAAGAGTAGGCTTTGTTCTAAGCCTAACAGGGGCTTGGCAATAATAGCAGGTAATGGAACTTCAGAAGGAGCAGTGGCTGTTTCAATGGGTCATGTGTCAGGTGACTGTATTTTAAAGACTCTGCTCAAAACAAAATCTTCAGGACCTACCATTCAACAGAGTTATTGGAGATTCAAAATACTGTGGAACTGGACCTGGCTCATCGCCTTTTTCTTCTGTGTCAATGTCAAATTGAATGAAACACCCTTACATAGAACTGCTTGTCCCATTCATGGTGGAACTAGCAAGGAGTCTGTTTTTCAGGACACCCTGCTAATAGAAACTATTTCCCGTATACCCAGACTTTGTAATAGAGTTATTCTTAATTTTGTTCTCTTTTTGAATTATTACACTAGGCCTAGTGTTTTGCCATTTTTCCACTTTGATTTTTAGTTTAAAATTGACATCAGGTAGAATTTTACCAGCTGCAGCAATGCTCTGATTGCACGAGCTCCAGCAGGCAGTTGTAGCCAGGCAGCAGTAGGAAAGCTGGTATGACTGGGGTCATCGGCAGAAGGCCTGTGTCACAGCTAGATGTGTTCAGAACAACTGATTAAAACTCAATTTTAAATGTTAAGCAGACAGAAGAAAGATTGGTAGAAGTGGTTTGTAACTTTGATAGTAAATCTTGATCTTGCTTTATAAATATATATATATATCTTAGTGAAAGCTAAGAAAATATGTTTAACACTTACCCATATTTTCTTTTGTGTCTCAAACTTGCCACCAATTTAATCTTCTCACCAGCATTTAAGGAAATTAAAACTGCATTTGATTTATTTAAAAAAACTCCAGAAGAAAAAAATGATGTTCCTGAAAATAGTCGAAAAAAAGAAGAACTACCACTGGATTGTAAAACCACAGAAGACCAGAAAACCAAGGAAAACAAGCAGTCATTGAAAGAGAGGAGGAATACAAGAGAAGAAACTGATACTTGGGCACACATTGCAGCAGAGGGGGATCAGGAGGTTTTGGACAGTGTGTGCCACTCAGACGAGAACTTGGGTGAGTCTGTGTGGGAGGGTTTGAAGGATAGTGCAGTACATTCTTTTGTAATTCTGATCACAAGATGAGAAAATAATGGAATAGAAGACTTATTTTTATCTTGAACAAGCAACTATTTTTGAAGACTTTGGTCACCGGATCAAATATTTTCTGAGTTCCTATCATTTGCTCAGCACATTTAGAAACTATAAGATTTCTGATTTTGTACCTGACTTTTCATTTCCACCAGCCTATGTCTTTCTAGATTTCAGAACGTTACATACAAAAAATTTATTACAAGCATAGACTTATTTATATTTATATATATATATATATTTTGCCCTTTTAACTTTACAGTAAGTAGTATTTATTAATAATAAATTTATAGTGTAAACCCTGTCCAGAGGGCTTTGGAATCAACTGAGATGAAGGGAAGGACCTGATATAGAATGATTGACAGTAGGGAGTAGAAGTTAAAAGGGTACTTAGGTATTTATAACTAG
Source organism: Lepus europaeus (assembly GCF_033115175.1). Taxonomy (NCBI): domain Eukaryota; kingdom Metazoa; phylum Chordata; class Mammalia; order Lagomorpha; family Leporidae; genus Lepus; species Lepus europaeus. Next base: position 86,587,441 of record NC_084832.1, read on the forward strand.
GACAGAATAAACCAGAGATGTTAATAGGATCAAACTTTGTATTGAAAAGACTAATAAGTTTCTGGCATGGGTGAGGGGAACAGTATTTCAAATAAAATAACACAAATGCATATTGTGTACAAATGAAAAAATTCAATAGGGAGTTTCTTGGGATAGATTGAAAACTGAATGTGGGAACATTCCCAGAAAATACAATTTCACAAAACTGAATGAAAAATTGTAACTTAGCATGAAATAGTAATTAAAATAACTTCACAAATTTAACACCAGGCCCAGAGGGTTTTATATGCAAGTGCTACCAATCTACATCTTCCTCAGAATATACAACATTAACTTGTTCTGAGAGACCATTAATACCAGACAAAAACTGTGAATGGAAGGAAAATGACAGGCCAAACTCAAATTCAGATGCTTGAGGCCTGCGATGTGGCACACCAGGTTAAGCCACTCCTTGCAGTGTCACCTTCCCCATACCAAGAGTACTGGTTCAAGTCCCTGCTGCTTTACCCTGCTGTTGTGCCTGGGAAAACAACAGAAGATGCCCTAAGTACCTGGGCCCCTGCCACCCACATGGGAGAGCCAGATGGAGTTCCAGGCTCCTGGCTTTGGCCTGGCCCAGCCCCCTGACAGCTGTTGTAGCCATTTGGAAGATCTCTGTTACTCTGCCTTTCAAATAAAATAAATCTTTCTTTTTTGTTGTTGAAGGATTCAGATCCCAGATAATACTAGCAAACTGAATCTGATTCTTTTTTTTTTTGTTTATTTCATTTTGTAATCTCTTACAAACAAGTTTGGTTTTCCTTAGGAATTGTTAAGGTGGAAGTAGTTTTTTTTTTTTTGTTTGTTTGTTTGTTTTTTAAGATTATTTATTTGAAAGGCTAATAAGTTAGAGAATCTTCCATCTGCTGGTTCACTCCCCAGATGGCTGCAGTGGCCAGTGCTGGGCCAGGCTAAAGCCAGAAGTGAAGAGCTTCATCTGCCACCTGGGCCATCTTCTGCAGCTCTCCTGAGGCCATTAGCAGGGAACTGGATCAGAAGTGGGGCATCCAGGACTTGAACTGGCACCCATATGAGATGCTGGTATCACAGGTGATGGCTTAACCCACTATACCACAACAGCAACTCCCAAGGTGAATGTTATTTAATAGCACTTTTTTTTAAAGACTTGTTTATTAGTCTAGGCTCTCATTTTTCTTTATTTTTTAAAAAAAAGTATTTCAGAGGGAGAGCTCCCATTTGTAGGTTTGCTACCCAAATGACCACTAACAGCTGAGGCTGACCTAAGCCAAAGCCAGGAGCCAGGAGCCAGGAATGCAATCCAGGTTTCACATGTGGGTGGCAGGAACCTAATTACTTGAGTTACACCTGCTGCCTCCCAGGGTCTACAATACCAGGAGCTGGAGTCAGGAGCTAGAACCCAGATACTCTAGTATAGGATTCAGGCATCTTTAACTGCTAGGCTAAATGTCTGACCCTGAATATCATTCTTGATTTTATTTCTATTTTCTTTTGTACATTTATTTATAGTTTAAAAGGAAGAGTGTGACAGAAGGCGACAGAAAGATCTTCAACTGCTGGTTCACTCCTGAAACAGCCACGATGGCTGGGGCCAGGAACCCAGAACTCCATTTGGGTCTCCCACATGGGTAGCAGTCAGGTACTTCGGCCATCTTCTGCTGCTTTCCCAGGCACATTAGCAGAGACTAGAAAGGAAGCAGAGCAGGCAGTACTCACGCTAGTGCTTCACTATAGGATGCTTGCATTGCATGTGGCAGTTTAACCCACTGTGCTGTACCCCATTTTTTTAAAAGTTTATTTATTTTATTTGAAAGAATTAGAGGAACGGAGAGACAGAGATCTTCCATCTGCTGGTTCATTTCCCAAATGGCCACAATGGCTGGGGCTGGGCTGGGCATAAGCCAGGAACCAGGAGTTCATCCAGGTCTCCCATGTGGGTGCAGGGGCCCAAGCACGTGGGCCATCCTCCACTGATTTTCCCAGGCACATTAGCAGGGAGATGGATTGGAAGTGGAGCAGCTGGGACTTGAATCTCTGCCCACAAGGGATGCTATTGCTGTAGACCAGGGCTTTAACTCACAGTGCAAAACTGCCAGCCCCTGGCTGCTCCACTCCTGATCCAGCTCTATGCTAACAGCCTGGGAAAAGCAAGGGAAGATGGCCCAAGTGTTTGGGCCTCTGACAGCGATATAGGAGACCCAGATGAAGTTCTTGGCTTCTGGCTTAAGCCTGGCCTAGCAGTGGCCTTTGCAGCCATCTGGGGAATGAACCAGTGGATCGAAGATTTTCTCTCTTGCTATCTCTCTCTACCCCCATCTCTGTAACTCTGCCTTTCAAATAAATAATTTTTTTAAAAGACAGAATCTAGCAAACTGAGTAAAGAGAACTTCGAGTTGATAAACAGCATTAAGCCTGTAGCAAACATCTTTTGTAATGGTGAAACATTTTTCTTAGATCAGGTCCAATCCAAGGATACCTTGTGTCACCACTAATCCAAAAGAATCTACGAAGAAATTATTAGAAATACGGAAAGCTCGGCCGGCACCGCGGCTCACTAGGCTAATCCTCCGCCTTGCGGCGCCGGCACACCGGGTTCTAGTCCCGGTTGGGGCACCGATCCTGTCCCGGTTGCCCCTCTTCCAGGCCAGCTCTCTGCTGTGGCCAGGGAGTGCAGTGGAGGATGGCCCAAGTCCTTGGGCCCTGCACCCCATGGGAGACCAGGAGAAGCACCTGGCTCCTGCCATCGGATCAGCGTGGTGCGCTGGACTCAGCGCGCTACCGCGGCGGCCATTGGAGGGTGAACCAACGGCAAAAGGAAGACCTTTCTCTCTGTCTCTCTCTCTCACTGTCCACTCTACCTGTCAAAAAAAAAAAAAAAAAGAAAGAAATACGGAAAGCTCAGCATGGTGGCTGGATATAAGATAAATACACAAAAATCAGTTGTCCAAGTATTTTCTATCTACATACACATTTCTACATAATAACAAATAGACTTATTAAAAGCATTTTCAAAAGCAGTACATTTACTAAGAATATTATTCATAAAAGGTAAAACAAGACCTGTATGGAAAAAATCACGAAGATTTCCTGAAAATCACTAAAATCTACATATACACTATTTTTATTAATAGGCAAACAATTTTACTAATCTGTCATTTTCTTCAAACTGGTTAGTGGCATCACTGCAGTTCCAACCAGAATCCTAATTCTAAAATTTATGTGGAAGACTCAGGAAAAGCCAAAGCTAATTATTACAGTAACAATAAAATTGACTGTATAAAACTAGCAACTGAGGTAGGCATTTGAGACTGTATTTAAGATGCTGCTTGGTAGTGCCAGTGCTGTGGCACTGCAGGTTAAATCCCTGGTCTGCAGGCTGGCATCCCCTGTGGGTGCCGGTTCCAGTCCTGGCTGTTCTACTTCCAATCTTACTCTCCACCAATGCACCTGGGAAAGCAGTGAAGGATGGCCCGAGTGCTTTTGGGCCCCTGCACACACATGGGAGACCTGGAAGAAGCTCTTGACTTCTGGCTTCTGCCCGCCCAGCCATTTGCGTTGCAGCCGTTTGGGGAGTGATCCAGTGTATGGAAGACCTCTCTCTCTCTCCGTCTCTACCTCCCTCTGTAACTCTGCCTTTCAAATAAATAAAATAAATCTTAAAAAAAAAAAAAAAAAAAAAAAAAAAAAACATTGCTTGGGACATTTGTATCCCACATTGATGTGCCTGGGGTCAATTCCCAGCTTTGCTTCCTCTAATGTCTGTCCTGGGAGACAGCAGGTGATGGGTTCCTGCCACCTATGAAGGAGATCTGCCTCTCAAATTTTTTTAAAAGAAGGAAAGACCCATTTTTATAAGACTTATTAGAAGTAAAGTTTTGGTTAAGACACCACACATTTAATAAAAAGCATTGTTTTGTTTTTTTTTTTCCACTCCTGAGAAATGTGTTAATAAGGCTATTGTGTGTTCCAGATGGCAGGCAACAGATTTTGAGTTTGGGCATGGACTTGCAGTTGGAGTGGATGAAATTGGAAGATTTTCAAAAGCACCTTGATGGGGAAGATGAGAATTTCACTATTGCAGATGCAATTCCAAGTAGTAAGTAGTTCTGAAGTTTTAGAAATCCTTTTCTCAGAACAATCCAACATGGGAAGCAGGATACACAGCAGACTCATAGAAATGACCTACATGAAAGATTATTGAGAGGGAGATCCCAGTGGAAAGAACGGGCCATCAAAGAAGGAGGTACCTTTCTCTGAAGGGAGGAGAGAACTTCATTTTGCTTATGGCCTTGTCTAAATAAGGTTGGAGTTTGTGAACTCCAGAGGCTTCCATAGTCTTGGCAGCTCATGACAAGAGCCTCGGGTGATTACTGACGTCATAAATAAGAGTGTCAGTTGTTAAATCAACAACGGGAGTCACTGTGCACTTACTCCCCATGTAGGATCTCTGTCCTTAATGTGTTGTACTATGAGAATTAATGGTGAAACTAGTCTTCAAACAGTACTGTGTATTTGTGTGGGTGCAAACTCATGAAATCTTTATTTAGTATATACTAAGTTGATCTGTATATAAAAATAATTGAAAATGAATCTTGATGAAGAATGGGATGGGAGAGGAAGTGGGAGATGGGATGGTTACGGGTAGGAGAGAGGTTATGGGGGGGAAAGTTGCTATAATCCGAAAGTTGTACTTTCGAAATTTACTAAATAAAAGTTAAAAAAAAAAAAAAGAAATCCTTTTCTCAGAACTGGTAATACAAAACCTAATTTCTCTGCTCTTTGATTTTAGATTTGTTGAGAGATGCTGTGAAAAATGGGGATTATATTACTGTAAAGGTTGCACTTAATTCAAATGAAGAATACAACCTGGACCAAGAGGTAGTATGTCTTTGAAGATACCATGAAAGGAAGACAAAAAGTAGTTCTTTTTAACAATTCAGTTTTACTTTTCATTACCTTTTTTAAATTACAAAAGTAACACGTTTACTTTATAAAATCTGAATTTCAGTGTAGAACAGTATGAACATACAGCTGCAGTCCCGGTAATTCCAGGCTTCACTATGACCACAGGTGGAGTTGTGACCTGTCTGGCTTTCCTCTGCTACATCAAGGAATGGGGGTGACTCCCTTCTCCACGTACCTATTTGTGTTTCTTAGAGTGATTGCTCATTGACAGCAATTGCCTATATTTCTAATGGGGATTTTTTTCATGGTGATACCTAATTTTTCAATTTTCTTGTAAGTTTTCAGTTTTGTGTTTTTACTCCTGTGTTGTTTAGAGGATATTGACCTTTTTCATGAATGACTTTTATTTGTCTTGCTTAGAAAGCATATTTTGGGGCCGGCGCCGTGGCTTAACAGGCTAATCCTCCGCCTTGCAGCGCCGGCACTCCGGGTTCTAGTCCCGGTCGGGGCGCCGGATTCTATCCCAGTTGCCCCTCTTCCAGGCCAGCTCTCTGCTATGGCCCGGGAAGGCAGTGGAGGATGGCCCAAGTGCTTGGGCCCTGCACCCGCATGGGAGACCAGGAGAAGCACCTGGCTCCTGGCTTCGGATCAGCGCAATGAGCCGGCCGCAGCGGCCATTGGAGGGTGAACCAACAGCAAAAAGGAAGACCTTTCTCTCTGTCTCTCTCTCACTATCCACTCTGCCTGTCAAAAAAAAAAAAAAACAAAAAAAACAAAACAAAACAAAAACAAAAAAACAAAAAAAAAAAGAAAGCATATTTTGGCTTTTGTTTTGGGTTTATTAGGTTTAGTCTTTTGTGATTACAGTTCCAAAATTGTTGGGATTTTGATTAAAATTGCATGAAATATATAGATTAGTTTGCCTAAGAATTAATATTTTCATTTATATCTTGTCTTACATATAGAACATAGCATACTATATTTGTTCAGCTCTTCATCTTTTTATTATTTTTTAAGGCTTATTTATTTGAAAGAGTTAGAGAGAGAGATCTCTTACACCCCAGTGGCTGCAATGGCCGGGAGTGGGCCAGGCTGAATCGAGAAGCCAGGAGTTTCTTCCAGGTCTCCAATGTGGGGTGCAAGGGCCCAAGAACTTGGACCATCTTCTGCTGCTTTCCCAGGCCATTAGCAGTGAGATGGATCAGAAGCAGAGCAGCTAAGACTTGCATCGGTACTCATGTGGGATATTGGCACTGAAGGTTATGGCTTAACGTGCTGCACTATAGCACAAGCCCCTCAGCTGTTCATCTTTAAACCAGGGTTTTTTCTTCAGATAGATCTTGCTTATTTCTTTTCAATGTACAAGGGTACTTCAAAATTCATGGAAAATGCTTTTCATGGCGGGGAGCAGGGGTGACTATACATGGGTTTCAAAATTTTTGTACCCAATTGAATTCAAGTTCTCCACAAACTTTTTTTTTTTTTTTTTTTAATTTTATTTGAGAGGTAGAATTACAGAGAGTGAGAGGGAGAGACAGAAAGAAAGGTCTTCCTTCCATTGGTTCACTCCCCAGATGGTTGCAAAGGCCAGAGCTGTGCTGATCTGAAGCCAGGAGCCAGGTGTCTCTTCCTGGTCTGCCCCATGGGTGCAGGAGCCCACACACTTGGGCCATCTTCTACTACTTTCCCAAGCCACAGCAGAGAGCTGGGTTGGAAGAGGAGCAGCAGCTGGGACTAGAACTGGCACCCATATGGGGTGCCGGCACTGCAGGCGGAGGATTAAACCACTGTGCCACAGCCCTGGCCCCTCCACAAACTTTTTGAAGTACGCTTGAATTCCTATAGGTTTTCTGATATTTTGTTATCTTACTGTGGTTATTATGGTCTTTTTTCACTCTCTTTTCTAACTTTTATATGGCCATAGCTGCTTCTCACTGTGTGTTGCCTCTTAATGCAATTCCTTTAACTCTGATCATTGTGAAGCCACTTGCTTTAGATTTTCTAGTTAGAAAATTTGATCCTTTGCTCCCAAAAAATTTACTGTTTATTTTATATCTTGTACACATGTTGATATGCCTTAAGAACTTAACACAGGAATATTGAAAAATTTCACAACATATAAAAAGACAGTCCAAAGATTTTTAGTATCTGATTGTTTATTAGGATAATGTAATGAAAAAGCAAAGCAGATGCCTAAATCAATGCATTTTAGTGATTTCACATTGAAGTATCTTAGGTAAAAAGACTTGGTTCTGAAATTGTTCTGAATGAAAATTAACAAGTTTTTCTCTTTAATGAAACCAACCAAGGATTCCAGTGGGATGACACTGGTCATGCTTGCTGCTGCAGGCGGGCAAGATGACCTCCTGCGACTCCTCATCACCAAAGGAGCCAAAGTGAACGGGCGGCAGAAGAATGGAACCACGGCCCTCATCCACGCTGCAGAGAAGGTCCGTGACTTGGCTGCTCTGCTGTCAGCGTCCCAGTGACGTGATTCCGTAGTGAAGTGTGGTGCCCTTGGTGGGGTTTTAATCATCAGGACCAGTTTGTAACCAAATTTCCAAAATGTGATTGGTCCAGTTGCAACTAATTTATCATGAAAAGGCCTCTGAAGTAACTACATTAATTTCAGTTTTAGCTAATTTCAGCATCTTTTCTGACTGAAATTTAGTATTTCTTTTGGTCCATGATTTGAAATATAGATTCTAAAAGATTTATTTATTTGAGATGCAGAGTTACAGACAAAAAGAGGAGTCTGCCATCTGCTGGTTCATTTCCCAAATGGTTGCAACAACAGGAGCTGGGCCAGTCTGAAGCCAAGAGCTTCTTCTGGGTCTCCCACGTGGGTGCAAGGGCCCAAGAACTTGGACAATCTTCTGCTGCTTTCCCAGGCCTTCAGCAGGGATATTGACCAGAAGTGGAGCAGCTGGGACTTGAACTGGTGCCCATGTGGGATGCCAGTATTGTAGGTGGAGGCTTAACCTACTATGATTTTTAAGGGAGCTATGTTCAAACCTCAGGTGGTACTTGCTTGCGTTAGGATATGAGAACACTGGCCAGCAGTCACTCTCTTGGGAAACAATCTATTGAGTATTTTTCCTGATGAACAAAAATTTCATATGCATTTTAAAACTGGGTTTGTTTATTTTAATAGAACTTTTTAACAACAGTGGCTATTCTTTTGGAAGCCGGAGCTTTTGTCAATGTCCAGCAGAGCAATGGTGAGACTGCACTCATGAAGGTAAGTCCTGCATGCGATCATTCTTTTGTGTACTACTGGTGGGGGATCATGTGGGCACTTGCCACAGCCAGGCCCAGCGTGGAGGACAGGACAGTCTCTGGAACCCAGCACCTGGCAGATAAGCAGAAGAGGTGGCCACAGAGCAGCCCTTAGGGCTTGGTGTGGTCCGTACTATGATTTAGAGCAGGCACAGAAGTACCCCTGAGCTCAGTCTAGTGAGCCCAGGACACACAGGTCAGGGGCAGTTGGGGTTGGGTGTGTCAGGAACTGGAGCAGGACGGGAAACCATAGTTCCAGCAGGGGCAGAGACCCGAGAGCAGGAAGAGAGCATGAGGTATGGACTGGTTTGCAGATACCTGTAATTATGTATTCATGTATTTGAGAGGGAGTTTCCATGTGCCTGAGATGAGGGAACAAAGCTGTGAGCTGGGAACTTAATCCAGGTTTCCCACATGGGTTGCAGGAACCTAAACACTTAAGCCATCATTACTGTTCCAGGGTCTGGTCCTCGTTAGCAGGGAGCTGCAGCCAAGAACAAATGCATGTTTCTGATACGGAATGCAGGTCCTAACGGGCACCTTAATTGAGAAGCCAGAGGCCCACCTTGCGGATATTTTGAGTGGAAGGTTGGAGCCCTCACTGCCCCATACATTGCTGTCACCCCTTCCTGTGTGACAGTTTTGCATTTGCCTCCCTTGAGTCCCAGCTCAGTCCTGCTCTGTGGCAGCTCTCAGTTTGTGGCCTAAGGTGCTGTTAGGACATAGGAGAGGCAGACCTCTGCTGGGAGAGGTCCATCTTCCTGTCTCCTCCCAGGAAGGCGGCTTTCTGTCACCCCTGCCTTGAGCATGTCTGTACGGTCCCAGTCTGTCATGAGTAGGCAGAATAGGCCTGGCACTCAGTCTGGTCCTTTTTTTTTTTTTAAGATTTTATTTATTTATTTGGGAGGTAGTTACAGACAGTGAGAGGGAGAGACAGAGGTCTTCCATCTGCTGGTTCACTCCCAGATGGACGCAATGGCTGGAGCTGTGCCAATGCGAAGCCAGGAGCCTCCTCCAGGTCTCTCACATGGGTGCAGGGGCCCAAGTACTTGGGCCATCTTCTACTGCTTTCCCAGGCCACAGCAGAGAGCTGGGTTAGAAGAGGAGGAGCAGCCGGGACTAGAACTGGCGCCCATATGGGATGCCGGCACTGCAGGCGGAGGATTAACCCACTGCACCAAAGCGCCAGCCCCTCAGACTGGTCTTTGATCCTGTTCTGCAGGCCCAGACCACCTGCCCCTGACCTCTGGCCACACTTGGAATGTAAACTTCACTCACTGCTTTGTGTTTATTTCATCTTTGGTTCACAGAAATGCTGACTGTTCAGGAGAGTGAGCTTGGCTTTTAAAAAATGTGATTCTGTTACTGGTGTCCATGTGGAGCAAAAGGGGGCTCCTCAGAGTATCTTCTCAAACATCGCCAGGTCCATCCGGATAGCAGATGCCTACACGTCTGTGCAGCCAGTAGGGCACGGGGCAGGGTCCACAGCCTCCAAAGGAACTGGGAACTCCCCCTGAGGGCAGCAGCACAGGGTGGCTCAGGAAGGCCTGGTGTTTGTCTGTCTTGGGATTTGAAAGATCCTTTTTGAAACTGCCCATTTCTTGAAGATTCAGCCACTGAAGTTAATCAAACACAGTACAGAGGATCTGTGCCATTCTCTGAATAAAAAGGAGCACAACACCTGCAGAAGCCGGACCCCAGGTTTTCTTGCCCCTCCTCATCCTCCCTTCCCAGAGAACTGCCAGGAGTATGTGGAGAAAGAGACCAACTCTGGTAGGATCATAGTTCACAATTAAATAACCATTGCTGTTTCCCTCCCCGACCTAGGCCTGTAAAAGAGGAAATTCAGATATTGTACGACTTGTCATTGAATGCGGGGCAGACTGCAACATTTTGTCAAAGCATCAGAACAGTGCTCTGCATTTCGCAAAGCAGTCCAACAATGTGCTTGTGTATGACTTGCTGAAGAACCACTTAGAGACGTAAGTATGAGGTGACTATGCCATGGTTAAGTCACAGATTATTTGAACACATCAGAATAGCCTATATAACTTCTCAGGAAAAGATTAAGTGCAAATCCTGATGGATTTCTGTCCCCAGATCACAAATTTACTAAGTGGCATTTAAATGATGTTCAAAATTATCAAAATCTTAGAAAATTTCAAAGTGAACACTGGCATATCTAGGAATATGTTTAAAAATCTTAAGTCTGCTCTTATTTGGTTAGCACTTTCTTAGACCCGTGTAAACTTTTTTCTTAATAGACTGTACAGCAATTTTAGTTTCATAGCAAAATTGAGTGGAAGGTATAGAGATTTCCCGAATGCCCCATTCTCGGTACACATACAGCAGGTCTTTCGAGTGTCCCACACTTGCGGCACATCTGTGACAACCCAAGAACGTATGCTGACACATCATCACTAGAGTTCGTAGTTGGCGTATCCCTCGAGGTGTTGCACATTCTGTGGGCTTAGCAAGTGTATGCTGACATGTATTGCCATCTGCCGTTCACTGCCTGAAGAATCCTCTGTATTCCATGCAACCACTGGCAACCACTGATTTTTTGTTTTAACCATCTCCGTAGTTTTGCCCTTTCCAGAGTAGTTGGAGTGAGATATTATTTGGGCCTCTCAGATTAGTTTCTTTCTGCTAGGAATAGGCAGATAAGGTTCCTTCCATGGCTTTTCGTGGCTTGATAACTTACACTAATATTCCGTTGTCTGTATGTACTGTAGTTTATTCAAGTTATTCTCTAAATTAGACTTCATTCTATTATAAGGTCATACTTAATAACACAGATGGTTCAGTGTTTTTAATTACCTGAGGAGTCTTTTGGCAACACTGCTCAGAAATTACAGATGGTAGCTCACTCCAGGCGGGTGCTTATTGTTCATGTGACAGGAGTCCTCGCGTAGGCCACCTGGGGGCAGTGGCCACTCTCCTCTCCTGGTCTTCTGTACTTAGGAAATGACTTGGATCTTCATGCCTATGATTACTCCAATTCCAGGTGTACCATCCACATTCTAAGCAAAAATTAAGGTAAATTTTAGACAAGAGACATAAAAGGCAAAGGCCAAAAAAGCACTGCCGGCCTCCAACCAGGCACATGGCATGAGGTACTGAAGGAATTCTAGGAAGCCACCTGTCCTGTCCCTTATACACAGAGCCAGCCAGGTCAGCCACCAGCCTTCCTGGTTTGCCCAGGACAGAGGATACGAATTTCTGATTTTCTGTGCAGTCAGCTGGGGTCGTGTAGACAGCACGAGGAAGACTTGCCCTCTTGGAATTTCAGGCTCAGTGAGAGGACAGCAGTAAGATGCTAGGTGCTGTACAGAAATAGAGCAGGGAAGGAGGTGCGGGCAGAGTTCAAGTCTTGTTTGTTTTTCCTTCCCAAGTTTCGCTTATTTGAAAGGCATGTGTCAGAGGAGAGGGAGAGATTGATCGATCGATCGATCAATTGATTGCTCTTCCAATCTGCTGGTTCACTCCCCAAATGGCAATAATAGCAAAGTGTCCAGGAGCCTTGGACTCCATCTGGGTTTCCCACACCCAAGCCTTGCCTTCCCAGGCACATTAGCAGGAAGGTGTGAAGTACACTAGCTGGCACTCTAGTATGGGATGCTGGCATCATAAGTGGCACCATAACCTGTCCACTCTACCACAGCCTAGCCCCTTGATTGTCAAAGGTTGACCTGGGAAGGCCACACTGGTATTCAACAGTCTAATAATTGATAGCTGAGGTCTTTTTCTAATGTTATTAACCATTTTTCCTGTCCTGTCTCGTCAGACTCTCAAGAGTGGCTGAAGAGACAATAAGGGATTATTTTGAAGCTCGCCTTGCTCTGCTAGAACCTGTTTTCCCAATAGCATGCCATCGGCTCTGTGAGGGGCCAGATTTTTCCACAGATTTCCATTATAAACCCCCACAGAACATACCAGAAGGTAAGCCTCTACACAGAAGCCATTCTTTGCACAAAACCTAAGGAAGTAATTACAACAAGAGTTAGCAGGGGCATGCTCACAAATGTTCGCTGAGCTGCTGCATGGGATGCCCGGTCCCCTGTCAGACTGCCTGCCTTGAGGCCTGACTGCTCTGCTTCTGCTGCAGCTTCCAGATAACGGGCCCCAGCACTTGGGTTCCTGATACCCATGTCAGAGACCCAGATGGATTTGCGGCTCCTGGTTTTGGAGCTATGGGCCCTGGCTATTGTAGGCATTTGGTAAGTGATGCAGCAGATGGAAGATGTCTCTGCTTCTCCCTCTCCATCACTCTACCTTCAAATAATGAAAAAAATAAACAACAGAACTGTTCTGGTGAAGAAAGTGACATTCAACGTACTAATTAAAGAAAAAATAGCCTTGGTGTTTCGTGAACTTGGCATTAAAGAATCCTGATTTGTTGCATGGACTATTTACATAGCCCACGTGCACTTCCAGTTGTGAGCACCAGCAGCAGTAAGCGTGTCAGTTGACAGTACCTCTTGCTTGCTGTGCCTTGCACAACTGGGCTACTCAATTTTATTCTGCACGTGTATCATGTCTGCATCTACCAGAAGTTTTATTTATATGAAATCTTGCTAGAAAAAGATGCCCTGTCCCTGTCATCCTCAATCCAGTGGATTTTCCTCAGAGGACGCCCTGAGGTCTAGCCTTTCTGAGTATCAGCCTTCTCCTTGGTAAAGCTTTAGGCTGCAAGCACACAGACATTTTACATATACAGACCTTGGCTTCCGCAGGGGCTGTTTGTGCTTAAGAACTGGATAAACATGTTTAAAAAATGTTGTCAGCCAAAGATTGATTTATTTTAAAGGCAGAGTAAGAGAAGATGACATGGGGGCAGGCATTGTGGCGTAGCAGTAAAGCCCTCCATATGGACACTGGTTAGAGTCCCAGCTGCTTCACTTCCAGGCCAGCTCTCTGCACTGGCCTGGGAAAGCAGAAGAAGATGGCCCAAGCGCTCGGGCTTATGCATCCATGTGAGGGACCTGGAGGAGGCTCCAGGCTCCTGGCTTTGGATCAGCCCAGCTCTGGCTGTTGTGACCATTTGGAGAGTGGGCCAGCAGATGAAGGACTTCTCTCTGCCTCTCTGTAACTCTGCTTTTGGAGTGAATGAATAAATCTTTAAGAGAGAGAGAAGGCCAGCGCCACAGCTCAATAGGCTAATCCTCCACCTGCGGCACCGGCACACCAGGTTCTAGTCCTGGTCAGGGTGCCAGATTCTGTCCTGGTTGCTCCTCTTCCAGTCCAGCTCTCTGCTGTGGCCAGGGAGTGCAGTGGAGGATGGCCCAAGTCCTTGGGCCCTGCACCCGCATGGGAGACCAGGAGAAGCACCTGGCTCCTGGCTTTGGGTCAGCGCCGTGTGCCGGCCACAGTGGCCACTGAGGAGTGAACCAACAGCAAAGGAAGACCTTTCTCTCTGTCTCTCTCTCTCTCACTGTCCAGCCACTCTGCCTATTAAAAAAAAAGAGAGAGAGAGAGAGAAGACAGAAAAATCCCTGGTTCACTCCCCAAATGGCTGGAGTTTGTAAAACTCCATCCAAGCCTAGCAGGGTCCCAAGTAGTTACTCCTTTTCCAGGCATACTAGCAGGGAGCTGGATCAGAAATGGAACAGTCATTCTGCTGCAGAATGCTGGTGTCACAGATGGCAGCTTAACCCAGAGTGCCACTGTGCCTTGTTGGCTGGGAAGAAAATTATAGTGAAACAGCTCTTAGCAATTTGATTAGAGTCCCTTATGTCACTTTCTATGAAATACAAATATTTATGTCAAGAGTAAAACTGACTGACAAACTTAGATTTAACTCATTTTGACTGGGAGAAATACAAACATGACCTTAAGAAGAGAATCTTCTGGGTTTCACTGTAGACCCCAGTCCCCATTTGGGCTGCCTGGCCTGTAGCAGCCTGCTCTGGGAGTACCACCCTTGGACTCCATTTGCTTTTTTGTAGTGGGATTTGAGTGCAAGACAGAGTAAGACAGTCCCTGCGTCTTGATCCTTGTCCTCTCCTGTGATCCTTAGTGCTCTCAGCAGGGAAGCTGCATTGCCAAGCTAGAAGAAGGAACAATTTTTTTCCTGGGACTAGGACAAATGGTTTCTGGGGGGTCTCTCAAAGTCTCTTCTTGATAACTGGCCTAGATCACTATTTGATCAAAGTCTAGATTTTTAACATGACTTTGTTTTCAAAGATGAATTTCATGGGGCCGGCGCTGGGCGTGGCAGGTAAAGCTGCTGCCTTCAGTGCTGGCATCCCATATGGGTACCGGTTTGTGTCCCAGCTGTTCCACTTCTGATCCAGGTATGTGCTATGGCCTAGGAAAGCAGTGCAAGATGGCCCAAGCCCTTGGGCCCCTGCACCCCTGTGGTAGACCCTGAAAAAGCTCCTGGATTCAGATCAGCTCAGCTTTAGCCTTTACATTTGGGAGAGTGAACCAGCCTCTCTATAACTCTGCCTTTCGAATAAATAAACCTTTAAAAAAAAAGATGAATTTCAGGTATTTGGGATATTGAATAAAGTTTCACACTGTATGCCAACACTCAGAGGGAGGGCAGGCATCCCAAGCAGTGGTGTAATAATGTGCTGTGCTACAACACCAGCTGTGACAACAACTTTTAGATAACAGTTACACAAAGTCTTTCTCAGGAGCTATCATAGGGACTTGGAGGAAAATGGCTGTGGCTTTGAAAACTGCCAGGTGACAGACACAAACTGAGACTGGGCATCAGGGTGGGTGGGTAAGCCAATCTGCTCAGGGCACTGGTAATAACCTCACATTTCCCCTACTCAGGCTCTGGTATCCTGCTCTTTATTTTCCATGCAAACTTTCTGGGTAAAGAAGTTATTGCTCGGCTCTGTGGACCATGCAGTGTACAAGCTGTTGTTCTAAATGATAAATTTCAACTTCCTGTTTTTCTGGTAAGATTTTCTGTAGTTTCTAAAGTATAGGTCACTTAATTTTCAATTAATACATAATTGATCCAGTGGTATACTTAAAGCCAAATTTTCCTGAATTTTCTAAGTGTTTCTAAATGTTTGGTTTTTTTGAATATAAATTCTTGGGGCTCAAGAAACATAAATTGGAAACATTCCGATTTTAAATATTATGCTTTCTGTTTAACATTGGTCATAATTATGCTGACTTCTATTGTATAATTAATCTATTTGTATAAGTATATTTTAATATCACAAAATTTTTTCTCAAATATTTGAACACATTCCTTTTTTGCCACTTTTGGAATTCTTTCCTTGGGCTAAATTCAGCAAAATTAAGAATATATGGACACTACTGCTTATATGTTCTGTATTTATCTGGATTTTGTTGGAGAGAAAAGAATTTAGAGCACATTGACTCATATGAAATTAAAAAAGTTATTCTTTTATACCATTAGAGTCTTAGTAATTTCTTTTGCCTGTTTAAAATCGTTATTATAGTCTAGAAGTAGCAGTTCATCTTAAAAATACTGCCTTTTTTCTGTCTTTTCCACTATAGGATAGTCATTTTGTTTACTCATTCAGCCCTGTTGCGGGCCCCAATAAACTCTTCATAAGGTTGACGGAAGCACCCTCAGCAAAGGTGAAATCCTTTCTTCATACTGTTTTCTCAAATTGTTATGCCAGGTTATGTTATCATTAGAAAAAAATTTCAAGAATGTCACAGTGTCCCTTCCTCCTGCCAAGTACAGTGTGCACACATGTACTGGAGACAAGTATGCCAGGGTGGTGATGCTGGGTACACTATAAAGCCCAAATGTAAATAATATGGCAAGATCAGGGCCAAGGCTGTGTCTGGCAAGAGCAGCTCTCCAGCTGTGTTGAGTCCTGTCCTGAGCTTTTGAGTAGTATTGCCAGAAGGTCACTGATGTCTCTGTGACAGGAAGCTCGATTGAAATGCTATCTGATAATAGCTATTGGATGACCTCAGTCATGAACACGTGCAGTTTTTATTAAAATCACAGTAATGTGTGAACTAATAACCAAGTCAGTGACTCCGGCTGTTGCTCACACACACTACTTCTCTCTTCCTAGGTCAAGTTGCTGATAGGTGCATACAGAGTGCAGCTGCAGTGACCCCACAAGAAGGACTGGATGAAGTTCTCAGATGTACCCCTAAATTCTATCTTGGGAGCAGTTTGGAATTCTTCTGGCACATCTTTCAAATGTCAGGTTTCATCTGTGAACCCCTTGCAGTTTTAGCCTGTCATCTATTATAGTTTGTAAGGGGGCATGGTGGCCCTAATACGTTATAAAATACAGAAGTAAGTATGGGTGCCGTATTTGGAAACTTCAACAATGTGTCCAGACTGTATATTTGATTTTTTTCCACAATGTGGAATGATATGCATGAGGATTATTTAACAAAGTAAGTTTTTTTATTACTTGAAATTTTCTACTAGCCCTGGTGAATTTCTGTGCTTAAAAAAAGAAAAAGCTAAGTGTAAAGCAACTGATCAAAGCAAGAGAGGCATGTTACAGTCAAGTTACTGAATAAATGTGGATTTGCTGCCCCGAAGGATGACTAACCCCATCCAACATGGTGATGGGAGGGAGGTCTGATTTCTTGCTAAGACAGTCTCCACACATGGCCTTATCCTTTCATAAGGTAACAAGGGTCTAAGAAGCAGCAAGAATGTAAACAGGACATAATAAAGCTTAAAAGAGATCTGCTTATTCTCAGACTAAATAATTTTGAAATGGTAGCTCCTGTGCCTGTCTGCAGCACTCAGTGAGCCTTGCCGTGCTGGCTGCTGTGTTAGATCAACACTGTTTCCCGTAAGTTACTGCCTCTGTAGGTGACACCAGAGGTGTCATCCTTGGTCCATCCTTCCACTGAGGTATTTGGCAAATACACATGAAGCCCTTTCTGGATTAAGGAAGTTTTCTGAGTGCAACATTATGGTTGATCCATTGTGTACACATATCAGAGAACCATTTTTACTGTACAGCTTGAAACTGCTTTTTCCTATGCATTTCTCAATAAAAGACACTTCATATTTCGAGCTTCAGGATTCCAATGTGGGCACTGACTGTGTGGTTTACTAGCTCAATGATGGCTGGGAGTAGACTTTTTCAACTAAACTGAATCATGTACTGACTGCATTTCATAGGTTTCAGGGGGCTGAGCTGGAAATTCCAGGAGATTTGAGTTAGTAACAGTGCAGGTCAGAACTCTAAGTGACTCAGTAATCTCCAACTGGGTAATAGAATGAATTTTTAAATGCATGCCTTATCAAGAAAGCAGAACTAAGATACACATTAAGTAGAAAATTTATAGTTCCTTTAAGAGTTTAGACTGAGAAATACAGAAGCTGACAAGGATTACAGGTGTTACTGTTACCTGAATAACAATGTGTCTACTAGGAATACAGCAGAGCCATGCAATTGAATATAGTTTTTTAGCTCTAACACTTAGCTTCTGGACAGCCAGGTAAACAGCCCATGTCTCTCTGAGTGGGTAAGTAAAAGTACGGAAGTGGTGGAATTTCTGCTTTCTTATGGATGGCAAGGACATCCATAAGCTAGACAGTCTTGCCTCCAGAACTATTCCTTCCGGGTGTGCAGATTCTCTGCTGTACCTAGTGCTGCTGTTTTGCCATTTGAATTAGAAACATTTTTAAAAAGGTATGAGCCTTGAGCCCGGTGCTGTGGCTCACTTGGCAAATCCTGCGCTTGTGGCGCCAGCATCCCATATAGGTGCCGGGTTCTAGTCCCGGTTGCTCCTCTTCCAGTCCAGCTCTCTGCTGTGGCCCAGGAGGGCATTGGAGGAGGGCCCAAGTGCTTGGGCCCCTGTACCTGCATGGGAGACCAGGAAGAAGGGCCTGGCTCTTGGCTTTGGATCGGCGTGGCGCCAGCCGTAGCAGCCATTTGGGGGATGAGCCAACATAAGGAAGACCTTTTTCTCTCTCTCACTCTCTGTAACTCTACTTGTCAAATAAATAAATAAATAATCTTAAAAAAAAAAAAAAAGTATGAGTCTGATTCCTCAGGAGAGCAAAACAATTCTCAAGCAGCCCCAGCAGATTTGCTTGCAACTGCAGGTCAAGGCCAAAGCAATCCCCTTGTCCAGTAAAGGTAGAAAGAATTTTCAACTTCTATCCTGATCCTCTTCACCCACTAGCCTAGGAGGATCAGAGGTCAGTATCTGAAGCTTTCTAAGTCTTTTTACATGTTTTACATTTCTGAACAAACATCCTAATGTTTGGGACCCTGCCACCCACATGGGAGACCAGGATTGAGTTCCCAGCTCCTGGATTTAATATGCCCCAGACCTGGCTGTTGTGGCCACTTGATGTGTTTGATGATGTGTTTCTGTTATCTTTCAAATAAATAAATCTTTAAAGGGGGGAGTGGGGGGTGGAGATCCCATCCCCAGGCAACAGATGGGGCCTGTGAATATGCTTTCTTAGCAAATTCCTAGATGATAATGCTGGGTTAGGTGCCAGGTATGAGAAGCATAGCACAAGACTAATTCTCTAGAACTGGGTAATAGTATACAAAATAGCTCTTAAGTTTTACACTGCACCAGGTCAAAATATTTTTTAATTCCTCAAAAGTACAGAGTCATCAGGGCTTCTCAAACAACATGTAGATAGAAACCCTGGAAGGTCTTGTTAATATGGACATTCGGGTTCTGTAGGACTCTGTCCTACTTGCAGCAGCTGCATTTCCAAAAAGTTTTCAGTGATGCCACCCCTGGTCCCCAGCATCATATATGTAGCAGTACAACATTTATCTTCACCAGATCAAATGGCACACCGGGTTCTAATCCCGGTTGGGGCGCCGGACTCTATCCCGGTTGCCCCTCTTCCAGGCCAGCTCTCTGCTATAGCCCAGGAAGGCAGTGGAGGATGGCCCAAGTGCTTGGGCCCTGCACCCGCATGGGAGACCAGGAGAAGCACCTGACTCCTGGCTTCGGATCAGCGAGATATGCCGGCCGCAGCGGCCATTGGAGGATGAACCAACAGCACTCACTATCCACTCTGCCTGGCAAAAAATAAATAAATAAATAAATAAATAAATCAGAATTTGAAGCAGAAAATATGCCAGCTAGCCTTGCTTACAGACAGGCTTCATCCACACTGTTCTCAAGTATTCTATTAAAACCCTGGGACCAGGGCTGGCGCTGTGGTACAGCAGGTTAACGCCCTAGCCTGCAGTGCCCATATGGGCACCGGTTCAAGACTTGGCTGCTCCACTTCCAATCCAGCTCTCTGCTGTGGCCTGGGAAAGCAGTGGAAGATGGCCCAAGTCCTTGGGGCCCTGCACCCTCATGGGAGACCCAGAGGAAGCTCCTGGCTCCTGGCTTCGCATCAGCGCAGCTCCGGCCATTGCAGCCAATTAAGGAGTGAACCATCAGATGGAAGACCTCTCTGTCTCTCTCTCTCTACCTCTCCTCTCTCTGTGTAACTTTCAAATAAATAAATCTTTAAAGAAAAAATAAAACCCTGGGTCCAGTATGTTCACTGTAGTCTAAAGGATTGGAATCAGGAAGACTGATAAAAGAAAACGAACTTGAAGAACTTTGACAAAATAAGAATAGATGCCAACTGACCTGAAGGGGAGCATGTGTTGAGCTTTCCTGGTTTTCAGACTTCTGAATTTCTCTAGAAGCTGCTGAACTTAGGTAGCTTCAGCCACGTTTCCTTTTCTCCCCCTAGAAATACAACAAAATCAGATTCAGCCTTTTAAAACCTGGTTTCAAGAACGGATGTCTGGCGTAGCGGTGAAGACTCCACTTGGGATGTCTCCATCCTGTGACTGAAGTGCGGGGGTTCAGCTCTGCTCCCAATTCCAGCTCCTTCCTAATACACACACTGGGAACAGCAGGTGACAGCAGGAGTGGGAGACCCAGACTAAGTTCTCATCTGGCCAGTGGATGAGCCAGGATAAAATGAAAATTAGTTTTTACAATGTTTTAAGTTTATTCTGTGTGAAATACTTCAAGTCAGTAAATAGTTTTTCCATAAAACATTTTCTATGAATGTCTTGAACAGCTTTCCTGCACCTATAAAATTTTACTAGTAATTTAAAATGATTCACTGATAACCTAATACTCCTCAATGAAACCCAATATAAAATATTAAATACAAGGGATTTCCAAAAAATTCATGGAAAATGTACATAGTGAAAACACTTTGAGGACTTCAATTTTTTCGCAGCAAAATGAAAAATACTTTTTGAAAGTATTTGCATGTTTCAAAACAAAGTATACCGTAAATCAGTGCACTTATGTTTATATTTCTACCTGTAACTAGCACTCTGCTACAAGATATTTCACGAGGCCTGCTCCTAAATCCAGTTGTACTCATAAGTTAGTTTTTCATTTACTTATGCATATTCCTTTGATAAAGTTAAGGATGACAAAAAGTAGAACCATAGATTAACTGGATAACAGGATTATTTAAGTCTTCTCAACAACACAATGACATACATACTTTAAACCTTTTCTACTTGTCAGACATACCAATTTGCAATTTACACGAAATTCTATTGACACTGCGAAAAGTAATCTGAGAAATTTAGCCAAGTTCTAGTTGTCAAAATTATTAATTATTCTTAATATTTAACAGTCAAACACAATCCCTTGAGTTCTGCTTAAACAGTCTTAAAAAGAAGTGATAAGGTTTAACTGTAATCAGGACTAACACAATGAGCTACTATACAGGCACTATTTGGGGATTTTTAAAAATCTGTTAAGGGCAGAAAAGTTGATAGGACAGAAGGACTTAATATTTTCTGATCTTGAGGCTGGCATTGTGGCACAATGGTAAAGCCTTCACCTGCGATGCCAGCGAGCTCTGGCTGCTCAGCACTCTGCTAGTGTATCAGGGAAACAACAGCAGATGACCCAAGTACCTAGGTGCCAGCCAACCACGTGGGGAAACCCAGATGGAGTTCCAGGCTCCTGAGCAGCCACGCCTTTGCAGCCATTTGGTCTCTCTCCTCTTCCTTGCTCATTGAATCTCTCCTCCCTCTCCTTTTCTCCCCCTGCCACCCCACTTCTCTGTCACTCTGCCTGTCAAATAAATACAAAATTTTTATTTAAAGGTAAAAAAGTTTCCTTTAACTGCATCCTAAGATTGAAATATAACTGGTCAGTGCTACATACACTTCTCTGGTAACTAAACAAACAAAAAAAATTAAAGCTTCATTCTAAAGGGAATATTCAGCTATGAAACAATACACAGTATTCTCCCAGCCTTAAAGATGCCCTCTCTTCTCCAGGGTAGAAACTTCTCATCATTCATGCATGACATTTCATGCAACAGATAAATCATATACAGAAACTGAAAGGAAGGGATGTGGGGCCGGCGCTGTAGCGCAGCAGGTTAACACCCTGGCCTGAAGTGCCGGCATCCCATATGGGTGCCGGTTCTAGTCCCAGCTGCTCCTCTTCCAATCCAGCTCTCTGCTATGGCCTGGGAAAGCAGTAGAAGATGGCCCAACTACTTGGGCCCCTGCACCCACGTGGGAGAGCCGGAAGAAGCTCCTGGCTCCTGGCTTCGGATCGGCGCAGCTCTTGCCATTGCGGCCAACTGGGGAGTGAACTATCGGACAGAAGACCTCTCTCTCTGCCTCTCTTCTCTCTGTTTAACTCTGACTTTCAAATAAATAAATCTTTTTAAAAAAAGAAAGGAAGGGATGTATAAAATATATTAATCCACTGTACAATGAGGCTGAGTTATTCAAATTATAACATGAATGTTACAATTCAAACAAGATTTTTAATGGCATTGAAAAACAGCTTGATACAATGGTACTTCAAAAAGTTTAAGGAAAATGGAATTAAAGGTTTATCTTGATTGAAATAATTTTTAAATCTGTGTATGAGAAATCTTCAAAACGTTAATGAAAAATGCTTATTTTTTTAAAAAGGAATGTACTTAAAATTTTTTGCACCAAAATTTATCTTTTATTTTATTTATTTATTTATTTTGACAGGCAGAGTGGATAGTGAGAGAGAGAGAGACAGAGAGAAAGGTCTTCCTTTTTGCCGTTGGTTCACCCTCCAATGGCCGCTGCGGCCGGCACATCTGGCTGATCCGAAGCCAGGAGCCAGGTGCTTCTCCTGGTCTCCCGTGGGGTGCAGGGCCCAAGCACCTGGGCCATCCTCCACTGCCTTCCCGGGCCATAGCAGAGAGCTGGCCTGGAAGAGGAGCAACCAGGACAGAATCCGGCGCCCCGACTGGGTCTAGAACCCGGTGTGCCGGCGCTGCAGGCAGAGGATTAGCCTATGAGCCGTGGCGCTGGCCCCAAAATTTATCTTTTAACTAATTCCATCTGTCATGAACATTGTGCAGTGTTCCTGAGATCTTCAAAGAGGGAAATGGCATGTGACTGAGTGATAATACAGTGGGAAAAAAGATTAAAAAATTCAAGTCAATTATTTTCCAAGGAAACATTGACAAAATGCCCATGAAAACAGCAGAGATATAAGGCATTTGACAATAATATATCTACATGATTCTCCTTTTTGATATATGACATCAGTGCAAGAACAAATGATTTAACATCCCAGGATATAATTTCAGTTAACTGAACAACTAAGTATATAGCATTAGTACAGAAGCTCCATCTTCTAGCCAGTATTTTAAAAAAAATAAATAAATAATGTGAAGGAATATTCACTTCTGGATTCCCCATCATCTGGCTCTTCAGGATTCTAATAAAGCCATTACTGCTCAAACTGATTTTACATCACAGGTCAAAGAGACAGCCATGAAACCACCCAACCTAAATAAACATCAATAAAGGCATGGTGATTAAAGAGCAACTGAATAGCAAAGAAAGTATATGACAAAGTATTCAAAACCAAATTAAATTGAAAATGCAAACTTTAAAATCACAATGAGATGACTATATTTTCACTAGAATAGCTAAAATTAACATGACTGACAGGGGTGACAAGGACACAGAACAACAGAAATCCTGTACATGACTTAGAACACTGGAAAACTGGCAGTTCCTAAGTAACATACATACACTTACCCTATACTTAGCAATTTTGTTGCCAGATACTTTCAACAAGAGAAATAAACATGAGAGCCCCAAATTGGAAACCCTAGTACATCAATAAAAAGATCAGACAAAATGTGGCATATTCATTTAATTCAGAAACATGGAAACCACTGGTCTATACAATAACATAGACAAATTTTAAAAGCAGTATACTGGGGCCTGCACCGTGGTGCAATGGTTTAAGACACGGGCTGCAGTAAAGGCATTCCACATCGGTGCCAATTTGAGACCCAGCTGCTCCACTTCCCCGTTGCTCCCCGTTGATGGGCCTGGGAAGGCAACAGAGAATGGCCCAAGTGCTTGGGCCCCTGCACCCATGTAGGAAGACCTGGAGGAAGCTTCTGGCTCCTGACTTCTGCCTGGCCCAGTTCTGGCCATTATGGTCACTTGGGGAGTGAGCCAGAGGATAGACGATCTCTCTGTCTTTTCTAACTGGCTTTCAAATAAATAAATAACTTTTTGTAAATAAATCTTAAAAACAAAAAGTATACTGTGGGGCATGGCATAGCAAGTAAAGCTACTGCAGTCTGCTCCAGTTTCAATCTAGCTCCCTGCTAATGCAGTTGAGAAAGCATCAGGGGATGGCCCAAGTCTTTGGGTCCCTGAACCCAGAGATCTGGAGGAGCCTGGCCCAAACACAACTGTCATGGCCATTTAGGCACAAGCACTTTGGACCATATTCTGCTTTTCCCGGGCCATTAGTGCAGAGTTGGACCAGAAGGGGAGCAGCTGGGACATGAATTGGCACCCGTATGGCATGCTGGCAACAAAGGTGGCAGCTTTATCTGCAGTGCCACACCACCAGCTCGGATTTTCACTCCCTAAATGTCCTCAATGGCTCGGGCTGGAGCTGGGAGCTGGGAATGCAATCCAGGTCTCCCAGATGGCCCAGTGTCTTGGGCCATCATCTCTGCCTCTCGGTGTCTTTAACAGGAAGCTGGAGGTTAACAGCCAGAGCTGGTATGGATGTAAGGTACATTGCATATGTGGTTGAGTGTTTTAACCAGTGTCTTAATCACGAAGGCAAGTTTCCCTTGGTTTGAATTTCATATAAATGGAATATTACAATATGTGCTTTTAAAAATTATTTTATTATATGTTTTTTTTAAAAGATTTATTTCTTTGAAAGGCAGAGTTAGAGAGAGGAAGAGAAAGGAACACAGAGGGATCTTCCATCCACTGGTTCACTCCCCCAAATGGCCACAACAGCTAGGGCTGGGCCAGCCCAAAGCCAAGAGCCTGGAGAGTTGTCCAAGTATCCAACATGGGTGCAGGGGCCCAAACATTTTGGCCATCCACTGCCTTCCCAGAGATGCCAGCAGAGAGCTGGATAGGAAGTTGAACAGCCAGAACTTGAACTAGTGCTCACATGGAATGCTGGTGTGACAGGCAGCAGTCTTACCAGACACACTACAAAGCCAGCCCCAACACAGTTACTGATTTAACATATCAACCACGTTCATCTGTCATGAAAGGGCACTGGAAATGAATTATCAAATGACATTTAACAGTTTATTTTTACTATATACTTAAAACCACTTAAAAATAGCATCTATTTTGAAGGTGATGTAAAACAGCTTAGTACAGAAACACTTCTTGCACAATTCATTATATAATCATGCACAGAAAAAATTCCAAAATGCTGTAATAAGGAAAATTACTCAAATATCAAATTCTGCTGCTAGCTGCTGATCATTTATTTAAATGCAAGAGTGAAACGTGCTAAATGTAATCACTGATGAGGCAAGAGGATCTTTTCCTCTACTACGTCTTCCTCACTGGAGTACATGACTTCTGAACTAGAAATGTATGCCAACAATAATGCATTAGGACTGTTAAATGTTTTAGCAGAACAGGATGCCAGCACATCTAAAAAGGGACTACAGGGGCAGCTGGTTGATGCAGTGGGTTAACACTGAGTCCCAGTTACTCTGCTTCCAATCCAACTTCCTGCCAATGCATTCTGGATGAAGAGATGATGGCTAAGGGACTTGCACCCTTGCCACCCACGGGAAAGACCCAGATTAAGTTCTGGGCTTCTAACTGAGGCCTAGCCCAGGCCCAGATTATGTGAGCATTTGCAGAGTGAACCAGCAGATATAAGATTTATATCTGTCTCAGTGCCTTTCAAGTACATAAAAACTGAAGAAATTAAAAGGTACATTGAAATCTAAAAACCGGAGAGTTTAAAAAAATCTCACATTTTAAAATGTACAATATCCCATTTATTGGCTGCCACAAGGTCTACGAAATGTAGAAAATACAAAACTAAGTCACAAGAAAAGGTGTATAGTCTAAATCTTGTGTCTCAGCAAAACTGTTTTCCTGCTTTCACTTCATTCATAAATGCCATGTCCTCCCATCAGCAAAAGCTCCTGGTACCTGCACCCACTATAGCTCATTAGAGTACAACATCTTTTTAAAAAATTTATTTATCTATTTATTTAATTTGGAAGGTAGAGTTAAAGAGAGAGGGAAGGAGCCAGAGGGAGGAAGAGACAGAAGAAGATATCTTCCATCCGCTGGCTCACGCCCCAAATGCCACAATGGCTAGATCTGGGTCGGTCTGAAACCAGCAGCCAGGAGTTCCTCCGAATCTCCCATGTGGGTGCAGGGGCCCAAGAATGCTTTCCAAGGTGCATTTGGAGGGAGCTGGGTAGGAAATGGAGCAGCTGGGATTCAAATCGGCACCCATATGGGATGCTCATGCCACAGATGAGATGTGAATCTTCAGGAAATTCACCTTTTTTAAAAATGTTATTTCTTACTTTCAGTCACAATCAGGGCTTATTAAATCA
Organism: Lepus europaeus; assembly: GCF_033115175.1. Classification (NCBI taxonomy): domain Eukaryota; kingdom Metazoa; phylum Chordata; class Mammalia; order Lagomorpha; family Leporidae; genus Lepus; species Lepus europaeus. Next base: position 86,613,455 of record NC_084832.1, read on the forward strand.
CTGCCAAGGGCTAGAATTATAGCACAAGTGGTAAAGCTGCCACCTTGGACACCGACACCCACATGCCAGCTCCACTTCTGACCCAACTCTCTGCTATGGCATGGGAAAGTAGCGGAAGACGGCCCAAGTACTTCACCTTCAGCTACTACACCCATGTGGGAGACCCGGAAGCAGCTCCCAGCTTTGGTCTGGCCCAGCCTTGGATACTGTTGCCATCTGGGAAGTTAACCAGCACACGAAATTCTCCCTCTCTCCGTAACTCTGCCTTTCAAATAATTAAAATAAATCTGAGAAATCCCATTTTGATTCTGTAATTCCATTGTGACCTTGGACAAATTGCCTGTTTACTGATTCAGCAGAAGCACAGAAACACTTTCTGAGTCTTCATAACTTAATAGTCTCCCTTACTATCTCAGACAGCATGAGAATTGCACATTCGGTAAGAATCACTCTAACAGAAACAGAATTAGAATTTACCTAAAAATGTTCACACACTAATACAGTCACAACGACTACAGAAGAACAAGAAAGTGTACAGCCTCAAATCTGCAGTAGAGGAATGACTGGACAGGGGCACATGGCCACTGCGGCCAAATAAAGGCTGAAATAAATCTGGACATTCAACCACTATAAATGTTCTTTTGTTTTGTGAACATCTACTTACATATAATGACTGAAAAACAGGAAACAGAAAATATTTTACCTCAGGGTCAAAATTTAGACTTGACTAACTTCCCAAAGCATCCTTTCTCATAATTCTATGGGTTCCAACAGAGGGCATTTTTCCCCTAGAGATTCTGTCAGTATTATACAGGAACTTCCCTTTTATAGACCGCTAATGCTATAACCATTGTGTTTTTCTTCTTTTTTCTCTCTCCCCACTTCTATTTTTATTTATTTATTTATTCATTTATTTGACAGGCAGAGTGGATAGTGAGAGACAGAGAGAAAGGGCTTTTGCCATTGGTTCACCCTCCAATGGCTGCCGCGCTGATCCAAAGCCAGGAGCCAGGTGCTTCTCCTGGTCTCCCATGCAGGTGCAGAGCCCAAGGACTTGGGCCATCCTCCACTGCACTCCTGGGCCACAGCAGAGAGCTGGCCTGGAAGAGGGGCAACGGGGACAGAACCCAGTGCTCCAACCAGGACTAGAACCTGGTGTGCCGGCGCCGCAAGGGAGAGGATTAGCCTATTGAGCTGCAGCGACGACCTTCCCCCTTCTATTAATAGTGAACTTTAGTAGGCCAAGCCACCACCATTTGACCTCTCCTTATTGGTCTTTTATTGTTTTTTAAAGAGAGAAAGAGGCCTTTCATCTGCTGATTCACTCTCCAAATGGCTGCAACAGCCGGAACTGGGCCAATCTGAAGCCAGGAGCCAGGAGCTTCTTCCTGGTCTCCCATGCGGGTGCAGGGTCCCAAGGACTTGGGCTATCTTCTACTGTTTTCCCAGGCCATGGCAGAGAGCTGCATCAGAAGTGGAGCAGCCAGGACTTTAACCAGAGCCCAAATGGGATGCTGGCACTGCAGGCAGTGGCTTTACCAGCTACAACACAGTGCAGGCCCCCTCCTTATTGGTCTAATTGGCACTGCAGGCAGTGGCTTTACCAGCTACAACACAGTGCAGGCCCCCTCCTTAGTGGTCTAATTGGTCTACCAAATTTTATTCTGGCTCTCCTCGATCATTATACGTAAGAAGCCAGAAGAATTCTATTCTGAATCATAAACTAGATCACATCATTTCTTGGTCCATATGTCTCTAGAAATTTCACATTGCATTCAGGAAAAAGAACTCGGCTACGTACAGTGGCACTGACTACATCTTACACTCTCAATAGGGCAATACTGCCCCCGAGAAAAGAAAATGAGATGTCAGGTAAGGGAGGACAAAACCCTTCCTCTCAATGTATGACGCACAGATACAACAAGGAGTACAGAAAGTTTTCTGAGTCATCAGCATATCACGAAAGAGAACAAAAGGTCAGGATTCTGGGGAGGCAGTAACCTTTACTACAGATTGCAAAATCCCTCTCCTCTATTAGACTTTTGCTCTCCTTGCTTAAAGGCAAATCCCCTCATCTTGTAACCTCATCACTTCCAACTTTTCCAGTGTCCTTTTTTAACCAGCTTAAGTGAAATGGATGTCTGTTTACCCAACCTACAATAAGTATTCCTGACTATAACCACAGTGCCTAGAATAGTCCCCTTGTACTGCCATTGTATGTGCTCAATAATTGTCTTAATATGCCTAAAACTATAATGATGATTGGCCCGCGCTGTGGCTCAATAGGCTAATTCTCCGCCTTGTGGCGCCAGCACGCCGGGTTCTAGTCCTGGTCGGGGCGCCGGATTCTATCCCGGTTGCCCCTCTTCCAGGCCAGCTCTCTGCTATGGCCCGGGAAGGCAGTGGAGGATGGCCCAAGTGCTTGGGCCCTGCACCCCATGGGAGACCAGGAGAAGCACCTGGCTCCTGCCTTCGGATCAGCGCGATGCGCCGGCCGCAGCGGCCACTGGAGGGTGAACCAACGGCAAAGGAAGACCTTTCTCTCTGTCTGTCTCTCTCACTGTCCACTCTGCCTGTCAAAAAAAAAATAGATGTAACACAAAAAGGTTCATTCTCCCTACATGCCTGAAGGGGATAATAATCCAAATCTATTACAAATACTGAACTGAGGTGAAACAACCAATGATGAAGGAGCTGTTATCTTTTTTTTTTTCTATTTGACAGGTAGATTTATATACAGTGAGAGAGAGAGAGACAGAGAGAAAGGTCTTCCTTCTGTTGGTTCACCCCCCAAATGGCTGCTACAGCCAGAACTGCGCCTATCCGAAGCCAGGAGCCAGGTGCTTATTCCTGGTCTCCCATGTAGGTGCAGTGCCCCAAGCATTTGAGCCATCCTCCACTGTCTTCCTGGGCCACAGCAAGAGAGCTGGACTGGAAGAAGAGCAACCAGGACTAGAACCCGGCGCTCATATGGGATGCCAGCGCCGCAGGCAGAGGATTAAACAAGTGAGTCACGGTGCTGGCCCTGGAGCTGTTTTCTAAGGAGCAAACTGCACTCATTCAGGTGCTTCCATGCACCAAGGATCTTCAAAAAGTTCATACAAACTACGTATTATGAAAAACTAGGCCTTTTGGTACCAAAGAAAACATCTTTTAATTCCACTTTGACAGGTTTTTTGAAGTCCTCTTGTACAATGTATACATAATTGTTACTATCTTAAATGACACATTTTGAAATATTTCCTTGTTATGAAGACTTCATATAATTTATTACATGATTAACTGAATAAAAATCTTTGACAGCACCTTAAATGTTTTTGAAATTTTTAAATAAACTCCAGATTAAGCTAAATTTAGATACAGTTAGAGCCTCCATCCTTTTTGGTTTATAAATTCAGAGTTTATCTTCTCAGCTCCTCCGCCCTCAGTATTAACAAGTATCATTTAAATTCAAAGTGAAATTACCATATAAATATCAATGAAAAAGTACTCTAAATACTTTGTAGTTTTTCCTATACCTTATATTTAACAAATGCATTAAAGTTACCTATCTGACTTTAGCTATGTAAATAAATGCTCTTTTCTATTCCTAAAGAACTGAAATTGAGTCCAATTCTTTTTTGTCACCAAAGAAGATACTCTATCACTCTTAAACTCAGTTAAACAATCCTCATAAGGCCAATCATTAAAGCTCAAAATGTCATCTTCAAAATTTTACAGGGGGCTGACGCTGTGGTATAGTGGGTAAAGCCACTGCTTACAGTGCTGGCACCGCATATGCGCACCGGTTTGAGTCCCTGCTGCTCCACTTCGGATCCAGCTCCCTGCTAATGTGCCTGGGAAAGCAGAGGAAGATGGCTCAAGTCCTTGGACCCTACACCCAGCAGCCATTTGGCTCCTTGGACCCTACACCCAGCCCCATCTGTTATTGGAGTCTTACCTTTTCTATTGCCAATCCAACTCCCTGGAAAGGCAGGAGCAGATGGCCCAAGTGCTTGGGCCCTGCAACTACATGTGAGACCCTGATAGAGTTCGAGACATTTGGCTTCCGCCTGAACCAGCCCCAACTGTTGTGTCAATTTGGTAATTGACCCAGTGGATGAAAATATTCTCTCTCTCTCTCTGATTTTCCCCTTCTTTTAAGTCTGCCTTTCAAAAACAAATACTAAAAAAAAAAAAAAAAAAAAAAAAAAAGTTTGTGGAACATAGAATTATGTTTATTTTGTTGTAAAACAATTTTGAAACGCATGCATACATGAAGGGTCTAAAAAAATACCTATTATGGAAAATCTTGGTATAGATTACAAAATGTTTCTGCACCAAACATATTTTAATTCCATTTTTCTGCAAACCTTTGGAAGATCTCCTGAATATAGGCTGTCAATACATATGAAACCAATGAGGACTCTCTTCTCTATGCATTTGGAACAATCTCTAAAATAATTGTGGAGAAATAAGCAGAGGTGTACAACATATGCTTGTGTTAAAGAATATATATAAATAAATCTGTGAATATATATGTTTCTGAAAGGATCCACGAGATAGTAACAGCTGCACTGAATAAAGCCGGGTAACCAGTAAACAGCATAGTGGAAATTACTTTACTATGTAACATTTTTAACTCTAATTTTTGTGTCCCTGGTACATATTAGTACTTTCTTTTGAAAAGCAGACAGAATTCCCGTCTGCTGCTTCAATCCACAAATGCCTGCACTTGCCAGGGCTGGGTTGTGTCCAGAGCCAGAAGCTCCACACACGGCAGGAAATCCACCACTTCGGACCATCGCTGCTATTTCCCAGAATCTGCATTGGCAGGCAGCAAGAAACAAGAGCCAGAGGCGGGAACTGAACCCAGGCTTTACGAAGTGGGACATGGCTGTCTTTAACCATGAGGCTAAACACCTGATCCTCTATTAAACAATTCAAAAGCATTTTGTTGATCTATGTATGTAAACTTTGTAAGACAGTTGATATTAGATGTTAATGCTGTCCACCATGTGTAATAAGGATTGTTTTTACATCTCCAAAGATTTGAATCATGCCTATGTGAGGGCTTGTTTAAGTAACCAGAAATCATTAGCAATCTATCTGAAATGCATGACTACCTTCACTCTCCTGACAAAAACCTACAAGTGTCTTATCAGAAAGTTAAATTTCTGATTAGTCTTCCAGCCCTAACGTTTGGTCACAGAGGTCAATCTTGGATTGGACAAATTCCCGAAAATGTAACTCATCTGAAGATACCTGGGATTTCCACCTCCGCAGACCGCTAGGTATGTAAGATTCCATGTCTTATTTTGTATTTGATGAGTTAATTTTTCCTTCACCTGCCTCTCCTGGATATGTAATGCAAGTATCAGGTTGTTAAAAGGTGCTGCTAGACCCACTGATGTTTACCATCCTTTTCTGTTCTTCCTCAGAATCCTCCTGCACTCTCCTCTTCTATACAGGAGTGAGGTCCTCCATCTACCACACACCAAGAGCCTGAGTCTTAGGTGGAGCAAAGACACACTGAATACAGCTTACATTCTTGTCACCCATATCTACTGCAGACTTACATCATTCGTATCCCATGACCACTTTTACTGTCTACTCACTAAAGCAACCTAGGCTCCCAACAAATATAGTAATTTTTCACAATTCATTCATGGACCCTATATAGTATCTTAAAAATCACTAATTGTATTCACCAGAGTGTTAACTTTTTAGCTTATATCTGAGTGTGAGAGTACAGCAGTTAAACATTCACATTAGCCACTTAAAACACATGAATTATCCTTACCCAAAATGTTTGGGGAAAGAAGTGTTTCTGATTTTGGATATTTGCATATAAATAATTTTATGTTGGGGATGAGACCCAGGTCTAAACATGAAATTAATTTGTTTCATTTACAAATTATACATATCACCCAAAGGTAGTTTTGAACAGTATTTTAGTGTTAGTGCCTTTTGACTGTGACATGAGGTCTGGTATGGAATTTTCTATTTGTGGCATCATGTTGACATTCAAAAAGTGTCACATCTTGGAGGATTTCAGATTTCAAATAGGGATGATCAACCTGAACCTAAGTTACATTTAATAATGTGATGAAGTCCTTTAGAAAAAAAAAAAAAAAACCTCACTGTATTAATCCTATACTAGCTTCCAGGCTTTTGTGTGTGTGTGCTCTATCTAAATGAAGATAATTTTTAGACAAATAGGAAATTACACTTAATAATCACAAAGAATTGTCAAGTATTCACTTAATGTTGATCCAGACAGAGCATTTTGAAATCCAGAAAACTGAGCCCTACAGTTGCAGCGCTGATCCAGCTGATCTGGGCAACAACCAGTTCAAACGAGAAAAGAAAAATGAAGGCCACAGAGGAAAATCTGGGTTAAGGACAAGTATAAGATGATAATGAACATAGTAAATTAAGTAAATAGTAAAAGAAATGAATAGTAGGCAAAGATACATGAAAAATGTAGACAAGGTAGTTCAAGGTCTGGTGTCATGGTGTAGCGGGTAAAGCTGCCACCTGTTACACAGGATTTCCACATGGGCGCCAGTTCAAGTCTGTTTCTCCACTTCCAATCTAGCTCCCAGCTAATGGCCTGGGGAGAGCAGCAGAAAATGGCTCAAGTGCTTGGGCTCCTGCCACCCGCGTGGAAGACCTGGCAGAATCATTTGCCTGGCCCAGCCTGGGCTGATATCTGTGCCTTTCCCTCTCTGTACTTCTTTAAAATAAGTCAATCTTTTTAAAAAAATGTAGTTCAAACAACTAATTACCAGTCATAGAAACCTGTTCTTTTTCCATAATCGTGAATGCAAAGACAGAAAACTTAACCGTGGGGCATGATTGTTACTTTAGAATACCTGGGTTCTAGCTTCCTGCCAACGTGAGCTCTAGGAGGCAGCAAGCCACGGTGCACGATACTGGGCTTGTGCCACCCATGCAGGAGATCTGGATTGACTTCCTGGCTGGCTCCTGCTGTCAGCCCTGCCTCAGTCCCAGCCCCGTCACTTGAGGAATGAACCAGAAGATGGGAGTTCTATCTCTCAAAGAAAGAAAATTTAGCCATTGTTTTATTAAACACACTGAAATAACCTATATTTTACCTACCATGTGAAGGTTCCTCAAAGTTTGGGAAAACCCAAACCAAAAACGTAGTTGGGGTAAAACATTTTGAAATTCATATATAGTACTTTCATAATATAGGTTTTCCATATTTTTTGGAAGATGCCTTGTACACATGGATTATCACAATGTTTTTCCATGTATGAATATATTCCTATATTGACCATTTCCTTACCAACACTTGGTTTCATCAGGCTTTTACATTTTTCTAATTGGATGGGTCTGAAAAAGAAATCTTACTGCTGTTTATTGGTCATGTGGGCCACTTCTTGGATGAAATACTTCCATCTATAATTTGCTTTTTTTTTTTTTTTGCTCTTTTGTACATATTTATGGGGTACACTGACAATCTGACACATGTATTCAATGACTTAAGACCAATTCGGTTAGTTAAGATTTCCATCTCTTGAAACACTTTAAGAATTTTTTGATCAGCGTCAGGTGTTGTAGTGCAGCAGCTTAAGATGCTCCCGCAATGTCTGCAACACTTATTGCATTATCAGTCCAAGTCCCAGCTGTTCAACTTCTGAGACAGCTCTTTCCTAATGTACCTGAAAAGCAGCAGAGAATGGCTCTAGTGTTTGAATCCCTGCCACCGACGTGGGAGGCAGGGATGAAGTTCCAGGCTCCTGTCTTTGGTTTGGTCCAGCCCTGTCTATTGCAGACATTTGGAAAGTGAAACAGCAGACAGAAGAGATCGGTTTTTAGAAGAATTATTCAACCTTCCTCTAATCCTCTCCCCTTCCTGTGCTTTAGAAGTTTTCACATGACAAGAGAACATGTAATATCTGACCAACATGTTCTCCAGTTTCAAGGACTTGACTGCAAATGACAGGATATCATTCTTTTTATACCAGAATAAACTCTTAATTCCATTTTTCAGGCACATTTTGAAGTACATTCATATATTACTACTATAGAAAAATATTCTAGTTTTGACTTTGCTATTTATGCTTCAAAAATTCCTAGAAGATGCAACATGGTATAAACCAAAATTGTACCAGAATGCACATTTGCACATTTTAAAACTCCATTCCAGGGGCCAGCCCTGTGGCTCACTTGGCTAATCCTCCGCCTGCGGCGCCAGCATTCCATATGAACGCTCGGTTCTAATCCCGGTTGCTCCTCTTCCAGTCCAGCTCTCTGTTGTGGCACAGGAGGGCAGTGGAGGATGGCCCATGTACTTGGGCCCCTAAACCTGCATGGGAGACCAGGAGCAAGCACCTGGCTCCTGGCTTCAGATCGGCGCAGTTCCAGCTGGAGCGGCCATTTGGGGAGTGAACCAACGGAAGGAAGACCTTTCTCTCTCTCTCTATCTATATCTCTGTCAAAAAAACAAAACAAAACAAAACAAAAACACCTCCATTCCAAGTACTGCAATATAAATTTCTCATCATCTCTGAGATCAAGGAGAGAGAAAACAGCAAAAATGGGAAACTTTCTTGCAGGACTCAGTGGGATTCCCACTCTTCCCAACTTGAACTTACTGTAAGAACACAGAGCCCAGGATACTGAAATCAGTATTTAGTGCTGTATTAACAAAGACAACAAAATGCAGTACTTCCTAGTATATAACTAAGAAACATATTAATCTGATCTCAATTAGAAATATTTAAAACCATCATTGTAAAAGTGATCTAGAAAAGTAGTGTCTATTTTATAAACCACTGTAGCATATCCAACTGAACAGTAATACTAATTCAGACTGTGATAAACAAGCACTAGAGAGAGACAGTATGGAGCAGAGAGGAATGCGGTGAACTCTAAGAACTCTACAAAGTATGTGAACAATTACACACTCACAAATAGGGACGAGTAACACAACAGCAATTCAGAAAAATGTTCTGAGAAGTAACATTTCTTCAAACTTTGAATTATATGCCTTTTCTCCAAGAATTTGCACAAGATACTTTTTCAATAGAAAGCTTTTTTAGGATAGTTTTTCAATCTATATTAGTATATAAAACTTACACAAATCTGTCAGAGAATTAGGTGTTCCCTTCAAAACATACAACTCTTAATTATTTCCCAAGAAATCTGAAGTACTTTTGATAAGATTAACAGAAGAATTAGCAACATTAGACTGTGTCTTGCAAAAGTATATACAGGAAATGTTATGTGGGTAACCGTATCAACAATGAGTTTAAATTTCTACATTTTCTGGGACCCTTCCAAGGTATTTCCTGACCAGTTGCTTCCAGTTGACCATCTTCTTCCCAACTGATGCTTCTAATCATCTCTTCCATGAACATGAAAGTTAAAATTTAAGGGGAGGAGCTGGTGCTGTGGGTACAGCTGGTTAAACTGCTGCCTGCAGCACCAGTATCCCATACTGGTGACGGTTTGAGTACTGGCTGCTCCACTTCCAATCTAGCTCCCTGTTAATTGCCTGGAAAGGCAGTGGAAGTTGGCCTACATGACTGGGCCCCTGCACCCATGTGAGAGACAGGGAGGGAGCTGGCTTTGGTCTGTTCATTGCTGCCATTTGTTGGGTGAACCAGTAGACAGAGGGTTTTTCTCATTCTGCCTTTGCCTCTTGGTAACAAAAATCTTTAAGGGGGGGGGGGGCATAGGCACAGTGGGCTAAGCCTCCTCCTATGGCACTAGAATCCCATGTGTACCCCGGTTCGAGTCCTGTCTGCTCCACTTCTAATCCAGCTCCCCGCTGATGTGCTGGGAAAAACAGTGAAAGATGGCCCAAGTCCTGCACCCAAGTGGGAGACCCAGAAGAAGCTGACCCAGAAGATGATCTTAGCCCCTGGTATAAAATCAGCCCAAGTCCAGCTGTTGTGGCCATTTGGGGAGTGAACCAGCGGATGGAAGACCTTTCTGTCGCTCCACCTCTGTAACTCTGCCTCACAAGAAATAAATAAATCTTAAAAAAAAAAAGGGGGGGGTGGGGGGGACACAAAAGGCTGTTTTTCCTGGACTGCATTTAGGCAGGTAATTAAACTTACTTCTAGGTCTTCTGGTCTTCATGGTCAGGGATCCACCAACATCAAAACCGAAACACAGTTTGTTGTGAATTTCATTTCAATTGCTAAAACTTTGTCTTTTCCTATAACGCCAACTTCATTCACTCTTCAGCCTCAGATGTTTTGACGCCGAATCATAAACCTCTATGCCCCTCAACCTCCAAACTCTCTCCTTTCGCTTTAGATTGGGTGCATACTGTTGACCCAATTCTATTAAAAACTGAGCTACGGATACTCTTGGCTGGCTTTTCTCTGTCCTTCTACTACAATGGTAGAGTCTCCTTAAGAATTTCTTTATAGCCTTTCTTTACAGGGGGCCAGCACTGTGGCCCAGCAGTGAAACCACCGCCTGCAGTGCTGGCATCCCATATGGGCACCAGTTCAAGCCTGGCTGCACCACTTCTGACCCACCTCTCTATGGCCTGGGAAAGCAGCAGCAGATGGGCCAAGTCCTTGGGCCCCTGCAACCGTATGGGAGACTCAGAAAAAACTCCTGGCTCCTGGCTTCAGAATGGCACAGCTCTGGCCATTGCAGCAATCTCAGGAATGAACTAGAGGATGGATGACCCTCTCTCTGCCTCTACCTCCAACTCTGCCTTCAAATAAATATGCAAATCTTAAAAAAAAAAAAAAAGAGGTAGCAATAAAGTCTACTTTGTTTTCACTACTATATGCACAAAGGCAAATTCTCAAAAAATATTTACTTAGCAAACAACCTGGTATTCTCATCCACATACTTTTCAGTGGTACTGGAAACCCCACTCTTGAATCTATGCACTGGTCCATTTTTTCTCCAAAATTTTCCTCAAATCAGTTCAAGAAATAAAGTTGTCCACCAGAATCCTTGGGGGCATTGGTTCCAGGACCTTGCAAAGACATCAAAATCCATGAATGCTCAAGTCTTTTAATAAAATGTAGTAGTATCTGCATAGACTACACGTATCTACCCATGGCCTTTGATACTCTCTAAATTACTTATATTCCCTAATATAGTGTAAATGCTATGTAAACAGTTGTTATATTGTTATTGTTTATGAAGAAATGAAAAGAAAAAAATTGTCTAGTAAAGGTGCAACTCTTAAAAATATTTTCAATCTGAGGTTGGCTGAATCTGCTATGCAGAACCCTGTACTAAATGCCAATGTGAATGAATCTTGAAAAAGATGAACACAATATAGGCACAACAAGCACAAAGTCACATGACTGAAGTAGGTGATGTGAAATTCTACTGGGATAGGCTCTATAACTTATAAAAGGCCTGCAAAAATATGTGCAAGACAGACGAACCACCTTAGAGTTTGGTGAGCAAGGTGGGGATGCGGAGGCAAATGGGGGTGAAAAAGTGGACCCAGACCAAATAAAGCTCTGCAGTCTACAACACAGTTGTGTGTGAATTCAGGTGGGAAGCCACTGCATTTGAGAAAAGAGAGCAACCTGGATCTGAATCACGTTCTAATAGGACACACTGGACATTTGGTGGAGAATAAACTACAAGAGCAAATACAAAAATAAGATGAATTAAGAGGGTACCAGATAATTTACATTAACATTGGATTTGAAGAGAATTTCATTTATCAAACAAAGAGGTTTATCAGTTTTTAAAATCCCAACAGATCAGCTATATGCATTCAAAACCAAAACATTTGAAAATCTAATAGATTTTACCTTCCTCTAACAACTGTTATCACCATCAATCCTGAATATACTTACCTTTGATGTCTCAGTATTCTCAACCTATCATTTAAACTAGAACTCCTGAGAACACTTTGTGTCTCTGCTGAACTCACTAGTCACCGTTAAATTCCTTCTACCTCTCAATTACTCCTATTTGAACTTTGAACAAATCTTCTGTGCCACTAAATATGCTTTCAAGTATCATGGGGGAATGTGGATCACTGCTGTGTGAATTTTTTTTTCTTTTCCACTCACTCTTACAATAACTGCGTAGACTACCATTTAACTTAGATTAATTATAACCTTAACTAACCTTTACTTCTCTCGCTCTACCAGTCTAAACCTTCCTCCCCTTAGCTTCAACTCATTTGCTAGGAATCTGTTCATTCCCACCAGCCCTTGTGACCACACCATCCTGCTATCCCACAACCCTTCCTGGCCCACCACAACAGGAATCTGGGGAGTGAACTAGTAGATGGGAGCTCTGTTTGTCTCAGAAAAATTTTTGTAAATCAAAAAGGTCTCTACTGTTGTAGAGATGATATTCTAGACAGAGTAAAATGTACAAATAAATGACCAAGATAACCTCACATAAATGTCTTAACAGAAATTCAGAATGACAATCCTATCAAGGCTTAATTTATGTGCTTAAAACTTTTATGGTTAGTACCAAGTAGACAATTATCACAGGAGAAAAAGTAACAAAAATGAAAGGACTATAACACAAACATTTCCAGGAAACTAGGTGCTCAAAATTCTTCTCTGCAATGAGGCAAACAACAAATAATTATGCTACATGAAACTGACAAATAGTGAAATTCAACTTCACATTATTCATCTTCGAAGGTAAGGATAAATCAGTTACATCATTACAGTCCATAATGGTACGCCTGGATTATAACCATGAAAGAAAAAAATCTAAATTTGACAAAGTTACTCTTCTAGACAAGTGCTGTCTAGAAGAAAAATAATGGAGTTACAGGTGAAACTTAATTTTCTAGAAGTCACATTAAAGAGAGGGGAAAGGAGGAAAGCAACACGTGAACTTTAACAGTACATTTTATTGAATCCAATGTATCTTAAAATAATATAATTTCAACATGTAACCACATAAAAATTTGAGAAACTTTACATTTCCTTCTTCATACTAAGTCTTGACACATCTAATCCAGACACTATCTTTTCTAACTTTATACCACACAGAACTGAAGATGTAAAACTAGATTCATATACCCAAGTTGTTTCAGATTTACTTAACACTGTATTGACAAATAAATTAATTACAATAAAATTTAGAATTTATAAAGTCTCAGCAGTCTCTTATCAAATACTCACAGACACATGTGACCACTACTAAATTCCAGACAGAAGATACACTGCATGACAACTCATTTTATCAGCACAGACTAAATCAATATGTTCCCCTTTATTTCCTTAGATGGACATTTTCTAGTTCTCTATCTAAAACTACCTTTGTCATTACAATGGGAAGCTAGTTCCACTACATCTGTTACTTCATTTAGCTCCTCTAGGTCCAGGACACAATTGCCTCGGAGCAAAGGATTGGTCCACTGGGCTCAGATTAGTACACAGAACACAGACTGCAAGAAATCAGTATTTAATATATCTATAGAGGCAATGTTTACCTAATCTATAAATAGAAACATACTAATTAAAACATTCTTTTGTATTAATCAAATAATCCCAAAATAATTGAAATTATGAAATTCATATTTTCAATCAACCTATGAAATATTTCCTCCATCCAACAGTCTAAAACTTAATAATAAAACCTCTACAACCTAGTTTAACTTACCTCTCATAGCACAAATAGCAAGACACAGAGTAATATACTGAAAGGCAGAACTGAGAATATGTATTTTCATTATTGGATTTTCGATTCCCAAAACCTAAAATACTTTTCAAACTTCCACTTCCTAATTTTTGTTTTAAAAGTCTAAATCCAGGGATATGCATGAGAATTAGTACTTGGGATATCCATATCCTATATTAGATGGCCTGAGTTTCAGTACTGGCTCACTCAGGATTCCAGGTTCCTGCTAATGTGCACTATGATGGATTCTAATGAGCACAGTGATGGATTCCTGCCACCTATGTGGGAAACAGAAATTGGGTTCCATTTTCAGCTAACGGGGCATTTAGTGTGAACCAGAAGATGGAAAACCTTTGTCTCTCTTTCAAATAAAAGCTTTTTAAAATTGTAACTCAAGATAAAGGTCAATTTAACACAAAACATAGCTAAGAAATGTGTGGCCCAGGAGGTTCAGCAGCTGCATGCAGGGCCAGCATTCCGTACCAGCACCAGTTTGAGTCCTAGCTGCTCCATTTACAAACCTATTGGTTGTCTGGGAAAGCAGAGGAAGATGACTCCAAGACCCTGGGTCCCTGCCACCCACATAGGAAACTTGGAGAAAGCTCTTGGCTCCTGGCCAAGTCATTGCAGCCATTTAGTTAACAAACCAGCAAATGAAGATCTTTCTGTCTCTCTCCCTGTGTCTCTCCTCTTCCTGGGTAACTCTCCCTTTCAAATAAATCTTAAAAACAAACAGGGGCCAGTGCTGTGGCTTAATAGGTTAAACCTCTACCCAGTGTCAGCACCCCATATGGGCCCCAGTTCAAGTCTAGGCTGCTCCACTTCCAATCCAGCTCCCCATTAATGGCTTGGGAAAGCAGCGGAAAATGGCCCAAGTGTTTGGACCCCTGTACTCACTTAGGAGACCTGAAAGAGCCTGGTTCCTGGCTTTGGATTGGCCCAGCTTCAGCCACTGTGGCCATTTGGGAATGAACAGCAGATGGAAGGCCTTTTTCTGTCTCTCCCTCTCTCTCCCTCTCTCAACTCAACCTCTCAAATAAATAAAATCTTTAAAAAACAACAAAAAAACAAAAAAACAAAGCGTCATTTTCCCTCAAATAAAAACTAGGAATAACTCTAAATACCATCAACAGGTCAAATATATAACTTTTACATGTTCCTAATAATATAATATTGAGACTGTTAAATATACAAGTACGTGAGGGTAGGGAACCATATTCTAAATCAAATTTCAGAAATCTATAGGATGCTGAATGTCAAGCAATTTACTTTTTAAAACTTATCATTTTTTGTGTTCATATGCCTTAAGAGCTACAACTCATGTTAGTTTCATAAGAATTTAAAATAATTTTCTCTTGAAAAATTAAAAAAAAAAGGACCATCTAAAATAAATTTACAAATAAATCTTTTTAAAGGGGGGGGGGTTTATAGCCCACACTACAATTCAACAAACTAGTAGCACAGTCCTGGGCTTACAGGGAGCAAGCAATCCGACATTCGAGTACAAACAATGGGGGAAGCCTATGGCTGGTGCAATGTTATAAAAACAAGGGCTGATGGGGTGACCTCCTCCACCACAGATGAATGTGCTTTAACAGTCACACCCGCCACTACTTAACACAGGAAAATGGTTGTCAGTGGATTTCTTGGCAAAACTAAGACAATAAATTCCACAACAGTGGTCTTTCAGAAGAAGAGAGGTCCCCCCAGGTGACATCTTTTTTTTAATTATTTTGTATTTTTTTGACAGGCAGAGTTAGACAATGAGAGAGAGAGACAGAGAGAAAGGTCTTCCTTCCGTTGGTTCATCCCCAAAATGGCTGCTATGGGCAGCGCGCTATGCCAATCCAAAGCCAGGAGCCACGTGCTTCCTCCTGGTCTCCCATGCAGGTGCAGGGCCCAAGCACTTGGGCCATCCCACTGCCTTCCCGAGATACAGCAGAGAGCTGGACTGCAAGAGGAGCAACCAGGACAGAATCCAGAGCCCTGACCGGGACTAGAACCTGGGGAACCAGTGCTGCAGGCAGAGGATTAGCCAAGTGAGCCGTGGTGCCGGCACTCAGGTGACAGCTTGATTACAGTTAGAATCCCGTCTATTTACTTATTGTAACTCCCTACAAATATTCTTAGCATACATAAAGATTAACTTCTATGAAACTCTCCTGAGATGCAAAATGACTTAAAATCAGGTGATTCTTTCTTTGCACTACTATAAGGACAATTTTTAAAAGAAATTTTTGTAAATATGGCAGTTCTGTGTTCTTACTAGAGACCAATCTAATTTATTGCATAGTTTTGAATAGACATTGAATAACGTATAGATGGCATAAATATTTTTAAATTCTCAAAAAGTAGGCTATAAACTTTTACTCTCTAAAATGACTAACCAAGAATGAAGCTCACATTGTGGCACAGTTGCTGGCTGTGACGTTAGCATCCCATATGAACGCTGGTTCCAGTCCCAACTGCTCCACTTCTAATCCTGATCCCTGCTAATGTTCCTAGGAAGGCAATGGAAGATGGTCCAAGTGCTTGGTACCTTTGTCACCTAAGTAGGAGACAAGGATGGATTCCAGGCTGCTGGTTTTCGCCTGGCCCAGAATCTCACCGTTGCCATTTGCAGACAGAAGCGCACTCTCTCTCTCTGTGTATGTGTGTGTGTGTGTGTGTATGTAATTTGCCTTTGAAATAAATGAATCTTTTTATTGAAAATTCCATAATATCAAAGGTGACCTTTCTCCCTCAAAATTACAATGGCACTAAAAAAAAAAAAAGAATGAAGATGCAAAGCAAATGAAATACTGTTTAATAAACATACTCATCGACTCAGGAAACATGTTTATCAAATTTTTGTTTTCAATATTCAAAGCAGAAAGAGAAGCTGACAAAAAAGAAAAGTCATTTTGATCCACCAAAATTGTTATCTTCCTAATCACATTTACGAGGATGGTAAGTATGCACCATGACAAGTTTTCTAGCATCAGGCACATCCAAATATACTGAAATAAAGAGATTATTACATCTTTCTCTGGTATCATTAAGGATAGGTGAGAATCAGTGAAAATTTTCATTTTATAAAATATTCAAAATGCACTTTGTATTTTCTCTCTTCAAGCAAAAACTTCAATTTAAAAAAATGTAGTGAATACCACATATTTTGTGGCACTCAGAAGCTAGAATGCTTTTAAGAGGTCACAAATTACTAAAAGTCATACATAAAATGATTAGGTGACATTCAGTTTGCTTCTTCTAATGAAATACAAACACCTGGTAACATAGGCAAACATAAAGAAGGGACAAAATTTGATACTGTTTTACATCACCTAATTATGTGAAAATACCCTGGGGGTGGGGGTTATTCTGGCAGAATGTACACTAAAATGTTTTCTGTTTTCACATATAAGGTAATGTAAGTAATTTGTAGAAAATACACATATAGAAATAAAACATGGGGAACTCATAGCTCAAAACACTAACATGAATAGGATTATATTTATATAGATCATCATATAAAAACTCATGTTCACAAAAGTCCAGTAGGTTGACAATTATACAATGCTTTTTTGAGTGCAATAAACTAGAATAAGTGAGATCCAAGGACAGAAAAAACATAAAACATAATGACTACTCAAATTTCTAGACAGCTCATTTAGAAATAATTTCTGCCTTACATTATTTCTACCTGAGACATACAATACACAAAATTGTCAGTTATGACATAGCTAGAAAAAATTTAGACATATAAAGTCTTATATGCAAACACATTTATAAAGAGAATATGAAAAATGAAAAGTTCACTTACATTACCATGGATGTAACGTAAGATCCTCTATTTAACAGGTAACTTAAAGAAGTTCTTATTGAGTAACTTATTTTAAAATACGGAGAAAATTGTGTATTACAAACAAAGTACACCTCAACTTAACTTTACCTAATACTACTACTGTTAAGTCTTTAATCTTGTGACTGACACGACATATTCTACAAGACAGAACTGTTAATCGTATGAATAAGCAGACAATTACCTCTTTTAAAGTTCATTTCTACAAATGTGAAAGATAAACTCAGAAAAAACACTTCTGAATTAGGATTCTTTTTAAAACACAGTACAAAGTATATCCAACAAAATATAATATCTGCTGCAGACAGAGTTGGTAGTAATACTGGTGATCCAAGGAATAAAGCAATACACTGGAGAAAGAAGTTTATGCAACAGATGTATGTATGAACTCTGGCAACATTAATTTAGAAGCTGCAGTATTATAAAACTGGAAACAAGCTTTTGTTACTCAAAGGGAAAATAAAAGATCATGAAAAAGAAAAGGACATTTTGCTCATTTCATCATATAAAAAGATAATCAAATAAGTTTTCAACAAGAGAAACCTTTGAGATGTTTATAACCTAAATATTGTTTCCCAAAAAAAGACAAGAGAACAAATAAAGTCCAAATGTGAAAGAGCTCTATGATATGACCTTTAAATATTTCTTACAAGTTTCAAATGTTAATCATTAAAGTAGTAATATACTAAACAGAGAAATAAATAAAAGTGATTTTTACAACACAGAGCTTTAATATAAAGACAAAAAGCTAATACCTTAACACGTAAGTCCAAATTTTAATATAAGATACTATGAAAATCTTTCAGTAATATTTCATTATTTCCCCCAAAGGAATATTCTATAAATTACTTAAGGGGACATTCACTTGAGAAACTATGCACATACTTTATTTAATGTAAGTGGGAACAACAGAAAATTATTTTATGCTTTTAAACTTTCAGTAATGAAGATAGCCGATGATGAAATAATGTTCTTGTAAAACATACAACTATTTCCAATTTATCTGATCATATAATTTGCTTATAATGAAATAAACCTATACTAAACTATGTAACCTAAGATGGACTTTTACTAGCTATGACAGATTTAACATTCTTCTGAACAAAATTGACCTAATGATTTTGTTTTCATGTGTTTGAAACCTGCTACTTACTCTAAATTAGTTTCCCCGCCCACTCCCAAAGACCATTCCTACAAATAGCTAACTATAAATACAGGAAAACACTAACAACTGTTGAATCTAAGAGAGAAGCACATGAGTGTTCGCTGTCTCACTGCCAAAAGTCTGACTATCCTCTGAAACTTCAGGAATATACTTTAGTATATTAGATGTCCTAACAACACTCAACACACAGAATACACTTAAATACCCCCAGGAAACTTCCTCTACCTCTTTGAAATGTCCTGCCCCTTTTATTTTCACCAGTACCAATTGACCCTAAATGTCAACTTTCTTAAAACTTTTACCATACATTTGATCCTTCTGTCACAAAACTTCATTTCAATAACATGTTTATTTCCTTTTGTCTCAATACTGTGTAATCCCATTTATTAAGTTGTGAATAACAGTTACTCAAATTGATATTTAGCAATTACATACTTTACAGATCAATAGCAAGTTACTGAAATATTCAACAAGTTTATTTCTGAATAAACTATAAAGGAATAATTCCAGATAATGCTTGAGAGACAAAAGCCGGTTTGTCACTCATAATTCCTGTTCCCATTAAATGTCAATTCCAACCATAACAAATCCCCCTAGGACTAATGATATCTTTTTTTTTTGGGGGGGGGGGGTTGGTACTAATGATATCTTAAGAGTTAAAAACAAATATGTAATCTCTCACCAAATGCTCATCACTAATTTTAAGATAGAAAAATCCAAACTCAAAGCACAACAAACTGAAATTCATGAAACACAAATAAACCAAAATTCTTTAAAAACTGCATCTGTCCCAAAAAACACATGTAAACAAAAACACATGTAAACACATGTAAACAAAAACAGGAGGGAATTCCCAACAAAATACACTACCAGAATAAAACAACAGGAAAAGAAAAATGGTAGCTCCTTTATTATATGAATATTAATTACAAATAGCATAAGAAACCTAAATCCTTATCTTTCAGACTTTAAACCTGATATTTCAAATCATGACAAAGGAAATATTAATACTGTGATAATATTAAATATTTCATAATATCTCTTTATGAAAAATTATATCATAACAATTTCACACTATTTAAGAAAACTAACACTATTCAATTTTATTTATATATTTTCCACCTTTAAACAAATGGCATTCAAAAATCTTCCTTTGCATACTAATCTACAAGAAAAAACCACTGATTCAATCAGCAATCGGGTTGTTTGGCCATGCAAAAACACTAAAAATTAAATGACTAGTAGTTCAAAGATGCTCCCCTTGACTGTTACTCAGAAGCTGACTGTTCCCAGGATAAACTTGGTAAAGACCGGAACAAGGATGTCCTTGATGCAGGCAATAAGCTGTAGAGAACTCTGTTCCTGGAGCCAGAGTTGAGCCCAGACACTAGCAATGTTCAGGAGATGAAGACATCTCTTTGTGCACTGGCTTTCAAATGTTCTTGAATGAATCATACTGAGTTTCACAGCCTTGGCCAAACTTAGCTCGGTATTAACATTAAAGGATCAAGTTTCTCCTACCTTAATTTAGCTTTGAAGTTAAATACAATGCTAAAATTAACGAAGGACTGTATGAATGAAATACAGATGGCGGAAAGGCAGATTTAAGTGCAGCTAATATTACTTGTAAATTGTACTTAATGTTAAAACTCCCACCCTCCAATTAATGTCATAAAACAAATCTGACTCCCCATTACCTTATATTGAAAAGCATGAGAACAATCTTTGACTATTATTTTACAATCTCCAATAGTGTTTTCAAAGAACTGTCAAAAACAAAAGACTTTGTTGCAAACTTTAGAAAATAATTCCATCTGCATTGTTGTATCTAAATAATAGAACATGAAATTATATACGTGAAAAAATTAACTAGTACAAGAGAATGCATCAATTATGCTTTACCAGTTTTATAAAAGTCTTTACATAACATTAAATTACACTGCAATTAATTTAATTAAATAAGCTATTTTCTCTCAAATATATCCCTTCCAGCAAAAACCGACACCATGAAAAAATAAAAGGCATTGTTCACTTAAATATTTTTTCCCAAAAAGTGCTAAAAAGTATAACACACTGAAATGTTATGAGAAATAACATGATCAGCGACTGGTGAAACAGATGTTATACTATTAAATTAAACATGCCTCCTTAATGGATTCAAAATTCAAAATTTTAAATACAGCTATAGATGACTTTGTTTTGGAATCACAACACAATCTGATAAAATAACTTTCTAATATTGAAAAAATAAAAACTGAAAATAAGTATGTGAAAGCAGAGGGAACTAATCAGATTCCAATGACCCATGTTATTCTCAAGTTAATTCTCTGCTTTTAAAAATCACCACTTTACCACCTGCAACACCTGCATCCCATATGGATGCTGGTTCAAGTCCCCGATGCTCCACTCCCAAGCCAGTTCCCTGCAAAGGTCACCAGGAAAGCAGCAAAGGATGGACCAAGTGCTTGGGCCCTTGCACTGACATGGGAGACATAGAAGAAGCTCCTAGCTCCTGGTTTCAGCTGGACCCAGCCCTGGCCATTGCAGCCATTTGGGGAATAAATCAGTAGATGGAAGATCTGTGTATATATGTGTATGTATGTGTGTGTGTATGTGTGTATAACTCTAACTCTGCCTTTCAAATAATTTTTTTTAAAAAGTCTTTAAAAAACAAAATAAAAATCACCACTTGACCTAGAAACAGCCCTAGCCCATTAGACAGTTTTACTGGAGAGATTTAATAAACTATGGGAAAACATTTACAGCACTGCAGAGCTAAGCTTTTTTCTTTTTAATATAAGAAACCAACCATCTCACACTGTGAAACACACTGCAAATCCTCACTTAAAAACCCAAAAAATTTTTTGATTTTAAAGAACATTTAACAGTAACTGTACAATTAGTTCAGTAGCATCTAATATTGACACCAAATAAATGATGGCAGATAAAATTATAACTAGATATTATTTTATAAGCAAAAGAGATTTGCCTTCAAACAGGGTTTTCACGATTCAAAAGATTTATTTGGAAAAATCAGCACAGGACAAAGATATACTTAATATAAGTCTCAGAATATTTAGCTATTCAGAATCTACATGAAATGTAGGCAGCAATTCTGATTTCACAGAACATCAAAGGTTTATACAAATTAAACCCCATAACCCAGCCCCCCGCCAATATACTACTATATCTACCCCCTTTTGACAATAGCTTTGACTAAGCTTATATCTTCAGGGCTACTAGAACAAACTAAAAAAGCATAATCATTTTCATCTTTTAAATGACTAGGATTAAAGCAACCAAAATATTACTGTTACAGCAAAGTTTATTAAAACCGTAAGAGAACACCACTAATAACATTTTTAAATTATGCAAAATGATTTCTTTATTGAGAGTAAGTAACTACATAGATTTCACAGTACTGTGGCATACTTGCATTTAGTTAGTCACAAACACATTTTTGACATTCACAATGATGAGCATCATCATTACCATTCTATTCTACAAAGCGTATGAATAAAGAAAAATACAAAAACCTCGAGTTTTACAAAAGAAAAAAACTCTTTTAAGTCTACATACATTAACAATAAAACCATTTCTTCCAGGTAACAAGTAAAAGTGTAAAGGCATACCACTGGATTGTTTTTTCTAAATAGCAAGGAATGAAAGATATGTTTAATATCTACGACGCTTATTGGGGCCTTCAAAGTTGCCACCTTGACTTCCTCTACCAAAGCCACCGGGACCACCACTCACAGGACCTACACCACTCAGTGGTGCCTGAGGGGTTTCAGAACCTGTTCTAGTCCCCATAGGTGATCCCATCTGAGATGGTGGCCCTTGGGGAAATCTATCATTGTGCTATAATATCACAAAATAAATATGAAGTCCATTTGGAACACGCCAAATATAAGTGACAAGAAAAATTGGCAAAATCCCAAGTGGTGGTGTCATGAAGTTCAGCAGAAAGTCCAGCAGAATCAGGATCACACATAGAAGGAAGAAAGGAGCAATTTAATTAGTAACTATGTTTAAAAAAAAAAAAAAGCAGCATCTGAAGATTTAGATATCACTAATACTATGCCCCAATTTTATGAAAAAAGAACTGATTTTACAACATAAGCAAATGCCATCTTAAGCCTAATCAGTACTTCAATAGTGCTCTGATTACAGTGGTTAAAAGCTTATACTGCTTGAAACTATGCTGTACAAGAAAAAATATTTTTTGAAAACTCAAAACAAAACTGGGGAGCAGCATCACATTGTTTTAAAATGTAAATATTCTAAAAATCTCAGTGTCAATGTTTTTAAGACAGAAACCACTAGCACAAACACACACAAAGGAAAATGATTTCAATGTAGAAACCTGAACTGTATGCACTGGAACATTAGTACTGAGAAAATAATTTCCTTTTAAAAACTAATAATTTAGTAACATGAATTACTAATAGCACAATTAAACATATGAATTGTGTATTTTTTAAAACTTCACAATAAAAAACCACACGTATTAATCTCAAGGGTTGAAGAGAATTTATGTAATTGTAAAAAGTCACTGAAAAAAGGACAATGGTAGTATTTAAATATTGTACAATTTCAGAGAAAGGGTAGAAAAATGGGACAATTAGCCTTACTTCTATGTTACTTTTGCCAATCGGATGCTACACAAAAAGTGAACCAAAGCAGTTTATATTCTTACTACATTTCAGACATTTTACTATAAAAATAAACCCTCTACTGACGGAAACAAATACACCATAAAGTGCATGATGCACCACCTGCAAATAGTATGTATTACGCAATGCCTCTTGTCCCCGTAAAATCGTTTAAAAAAAAAAAAAAAAGCCCAACAGTTAGCAAGTCCAATTTTTCCCCAATTTTTAATAGATTATGTATGACGGCAATAAATTTTAAAATGAAAAACACTGCATTCATCAATTCTAAGAAGCACAATGTCTTACTTTTAACATCTCAGTGCTTTTATTTAAAGATCTGGTATGACAGTTCCAAAATAAACCTTTTCAAAATATAGAATCAATTTTCCTTTCTAGTCTTTCAATATCATTAACAAACATCAAATGAAAAAGCTATTTCATCAATATTCAAGCTTCATTTAAATAGTGCTGGACTTTAAGTGATAAAAGGTATCACTGTTTCTGATATCCAAGTATAATAAAAATCATAACTGAAAAATCTTGTATTTTATAATATTTAACCTACACAAAGATATCTTCACACTCTCAGATCAAAACAAAAACCTGTCTACTTCAAATTCAGTTAGAAATATAATTAAGAATTATATGAAAGAATGAGCAAAGTTAAAGTTTAGAATATTCAAATAAACTTTGCTAATTACTTTACAGTTAAAATTCTTTAAAATAAATTATGACAGATGATCTTTTTATTAAAAATGCTTACTGAAAATAACTGTCTCACAAATAGTAGAGTCCACATAGAAAATTAAAATAATCATAAACTATTTGAGTATTACATTGAATGCTAATAAAAGTTATTTACAAATTAAACTCATTGAAAAAAGTAACTATAATGAACATATGCATTTGCTATTAACCGAGGCACAAAAGCATGTTGGGGATGGTAATACTAATTCTTACTCTATTTAAAAATTCTTTATCATAAACCAACATATAACATCAGAAAATTAGTTTATTCATTGGCTGTTGATCTTTACTACCAAAAGAAATGATGCTGAATTAAGTGTGAAGTTACCTTTGGGGTACAAGTGTATATTACCAAATATAATTAAAATAATGTGCATGATACATTACCACTGCTCCATTATCTGGCATCATTGGAGTTCCCATATTTGCAGCTCCTTCTGGTCCCATGGCAGGACCAGGACCCATTGGTGGGCCAGGAATAGTTCCTCTGTTGTTCATATTCATACCCATCATTGGAGGAGGACCTTGGTTACCAGCAGGTGCTGGGCTAAACGCATCTATGTAAAACAATCTAAACTTAGAGCTGTCCTATCTTAGTTTAGTAAACATCAAAAATTTAACAATACTTATGTATACTATACAGCAAAATTATTATCAAAAATCATTTTCCTTATTTGAGAATGGGACACTCAATTATCTATTCTGTAATACACCATTACCTACACTCTCAAATTTCCATGCCCAAATCAAACGAACTCAAGCAAATAAGGCAACTATCATTTACTTTAGACCACTGGAGACTGTAGCAGTTTGAAACTTATAAACATCAGTATCATTTACGATAGTCTGCCTTTAAACCTAACAATGATGACTATACTCTACTAGTTTAAACAAAGAACTAGCACTTTGAAAACCACTTAATTTTCTTCAAGTTATAACTAAAAAGAGAATGCAAATTATATTACTTTGTAAGAGGGGAAACCACTTCGTACAATATACACTAAGATCACAATAACTAACCTCTTTACACAGTTATGGAACCTTCCAAAATTATAGGAATTACTATTTCTTAACTTTATATGGAAACACAATATAAACAAAAAAAATTAAAATGACTTATCATGAAAAAACTGATTTTAAAAAGCAACTACAACCAAATACAAATAAAATGACATGGCTCTGAGTTCTTTGACATGCCAAAATTCTAAAAATGGACAAAAAGAAATCTTTTTTCTTCAAAAAGATATCCACCTATCTCACACTAATTCCAACAGTGTTTGAGCAGAAATACTAGATATGATGGTCTCAGATAAAAGATTTTTAGGTACTTTATATAAAATTATTTCCCTCTTTGTTTATCCTCATTTATTGTTAAAAACTGCTCCAATCTAGGTTTCCTTCTAGTGTTTTATTCCAATTTTCTGACACTCAATTTCTCAAATGTATTTCATAAAAGGAGGTAAAAGTCCATATATTCAAACCCACTACAAAATACTCAATGCAGCTGAACTCTGTATGTAGCCAAGTCCAAGGAGTAGGCCAAAGGAAGAAGTCTTGCTCCTTACCAGAACTTGGCATACATATGAAGAGGATCTTCAATACATTCATGGAAAATGGCATTATGAAAAGGCACACAGGATTTCAAAAAATTTTTTGCATCAAAAGAAGCTTCTCTTAATTTTATTTTCCATGAACTTTTAAAAATATTCCCATATTACTGTTCTTTGAGTCCAATAACCTCGTAAGAATTAGTTTCTAAAGAAAATGTTCCTCCTGAAAACATCTACAGTTTATTCAAGAATAATTCCAATCCCCTAATATAGGTATAAACAAACATTTTTAGTAATTTCCACAATCTAGAAAAGAAGGGGGAAGTAGAGTACTATGAAATATTCCATGTCAACAATCCCCAAAAAGGACACATTAAGGATAAATTCCATGTCCCTCTTTAACAGAACACAACTGTTAAATTTTACTTGTGAGTTTAGACTATAGTGATTATGTATATAAAAGAATTCCAACATAAAGCCTTATGTTTAATATCTATATCTTCCACCACACAGCAATAGCAAACTAAATTTAAGGATCCAAGAAATGTGGCATTATCTGGTTATCTAAAAAGCAAGATTTATGACCTGTGTTTCACATGGTATGCACATGCTGGTGATACACTGGAAAATTTGCTGCCAAATTCCATCATTATAAATAATGGGGATATGACAGTTCTATCTTCTCAGCAGGAACCCAACTAACTGATAATGAAAAATCAGCTCCACTGAACCATTATGATAATGCTCACAGTCTATGAAGTTTCATATTGAATGAAGACTAAGGAAAAGAACATTAAATGGACTGGAGACTAAGTGTCAAAGTGTAAATATGCTTCTCTGATGAATAAAATGCCATAAAAATTTGTTTCTATTGTTTCTGAACAAAATAAAGAATTTTAAGGCATATTCTCATATTTTTCCTAATAAAGCTATTATTCAAGAAAATAGTGCTTACAGGGTCTCCACACAATCCAAAATGGATTTTAAAGGTTTTTTTTTAATGGTACTAGTATCAATATAATAATTGTAAAAACCTCCAAACTGCCTATAATCAATAATAAACTCATAATCTTTAAAATCATATGGACTTCCTAATATATTATCTCAAAATTTAAACTAAAATAGACATAAATATTGACCAGCACATTACTACATACTCAACTACTGTTCATAATTTAGAACCCTTGCTTCATTATTTCATGTGCACTGCACAAATCTCCAGATTAACTTGTTTGTGGGCCAGAGTCGTGTTTCTTGTTTCCTCTGTGGAATAGAAATGCTCAGAGACTAAGTAAACAGCAATAATGATTCCAAATTCTCTGATTAGTAGTGTCAAAAAACTAGCATCAGGTTGGTTTAAAAGGGGGGTGGGTTAAGGAAAATGCTCTCCCTGCATACACATTACATGTTTTACAGCATAAACTACATATTCCAAGGGCATACTGGAGGAGTATGCATGTTATGCATATTGGATGCTACAGTAATCTTTAAGACATTCTATGCACACTTGAGTTATGTAAAAAACGACAGCTTCAATGGGTCGGTCAATTTAATATAAAAGGAATATATATATGTATACATATATATAAGTAATTTAATTCATTATCCAACACTTAAATGTATGGCACTCCAAATTTAATGAGGTCGGTGATACTCCATTTATTTTTCTTCCCTTTACTTGATAGGACTTCACTGACAATTTGGCTATTCAAGCCAATAGAAATTAAAGTTGTTATCATAGGCAATGTCTTTAAAAACTACATCAACTTTAAAGAAATGTATTAGCAACATACATCTCATTTTTCAATAAATTATGTACTCTCCAAATTGTACATTTTTGTGCACATTACTGTAGTAGGTAAGAAAAGAAATTTCAATAGTGAATAAAATACCTACAAAGTTACATGAAAAAGTGCAAAACAGAAATACGTAACATATTCTCAGAGGTTTGAAAATACAAGTAACAACCCAAATTTCCAAGGTAAAAAAACCAATATGAAGACAGGAAATTTGATTTTTGAAGTACAACAGAGTAATACTGTACCATGCAATGACTATACTAGTTTCAGGCTATATCAAAACCTGTTTTATAGGTTTTTTTCCATTAAAGAGCCAAAGCCTCTGCTAAGGCTTCAAATTTCCATCCTAGTCATGTATTTTTAATTGAATTATATTTTATATCAATGTAATCAATGTAAGAGATTTTTAGCTTCATAAGTGTTAGTTATTTTAGTTTCATACTGATATGTATAGACCCCACAAACAGCATATACACTCCCCCCAAAGAATCACAAGTAAGTTACAGAAGCCTTTTGCTTCAAATCCCTACCTCCCATGTTTATTGCTCCACGGGGACCCATATCACCCATTCTCATTTCCTGTTCTCTCTGTAAGTAAACATAGTTGTCACAGTCAACCTATCGATCTTATGATTTTACATTTCCCATCTAAAATAAAAAAGAAAATAATGAATTGGGACATTACTTCCATTAATATTTGCAAATTTCCAACACCAACGACTTGATAACACTGAAAGCAACTTCAGTTTCCCAAACTTAACCCACTGCAAGCAAGTTCCTAGAAGACTCACTGTACATTGCAAGATGAATTATCAGTGAGTCAAATCACATAAAATCTACCACAGATCGTTTAATGTTTTTACTCCAACAGATCAAGGACACAAGCAAAAGAAAATCTAAATATTACCACCACTCGAGTTACTCTGTCCTCCCAGGTCACTGAAGTCTTTAAAAGGAAATGATTGTTACCATGTTTATATTAAAATGTCTTCAAACATAAAACACAAAGAAACAGCTTTAGGACACTAAACTAAAACTATAAACAATTAGCACTATTATAATTCATTCTTGCATTTATTTCTGTCACTTAAGCATTATTCCACTCAGGGCTTACAGATATACCATGAGAATTCTTCACTCTGCAAAAAGTTATTGAAGCTACAAAAAAAACATTACTTTTTTTTAGCTAAGCAAAAGATTTATGTGAAACCCTGAATGGAAAGTGTTACACAGTTGGTAAATTCTGTTAGAATGTACTGTGAAGTTAACTGTAACTAAAAAGTTATACAAGTGTTGCGAATATTTCAAATTTCAACACAGAAACTGCTTCTTTAAAAACACGTAATGTACTAATGTTACATAGAATTAACTTCAATAAAACCTCTAGGTGAAAGTACAAAAGAGAACATATTAAAATTGTAATTACTGCTTTGATATGACTGTTTCCAGCCTCAGACAAATGTGTTAAATGTCTTAATTATGAAAAGCATTCAGAGACAAAAGTGGCAATGTTTAAATCTAAAGAAAGCAAATTTATTATACTTTTAAAACAGCAATCTTACGAAATTCTCAAAGTTCACTTAAAATTTCATTTAATAATATAAAGTACTTGTGAAAAGCACCCACACAATGAGAAATAAAGGAAATAAAAGAATGATGGAAATACCTAAGAATTTCTCAAAAGGGCCATGGAAAATGGAATTAAAGCTAAGTTTATGTGCAAAAACTTTTGAAAATCATGCACTTTATTCATGATACATATTTTAAAGAATTTTTGAAGAACCTTTCATATATAGGAATTCCAAAAATTTCTGCAAATAAACATTTTAATTTCATTTTCCACGTTTTTCAAATTACCCTCAATAAATGCCATTAAGCAGCAAGTGGCTCAATTTAACAAAAGAAAACTAACCAAGTAATCTAATAGAAGATGCCCAAAAGTAATCATTGGTGAAAATATAACAAAAACACCATCATGAAGAAATGAAATACTGTCACATTTCAAAAATAAGAATGCCAAATCTTTCAAAAACCTATGCTTGGGGCAGGCATTTGGCGTACTGTTAAAGACATCATTTGAAGCATTCCCACAGTGTACGTTAGGATGCCTGAGTTTGGTACCCTGTTCCAGTACCACTTACAGCTTCCTGCGAACACGTACTCTGCGACACACAAAGTGATGGCTAGGGCCCAGTGCTGCAGCTTAGGGGGTAAAGCAGCCACCTGTGGTGCCGGCATCTCATAGGACCGCCATTTGAGTCTCAGCTGCTCCACTTCCAATCTAGCTCTCTGCTATGGCCTAGGAAAGCAGTGAAAGATGGCCCAAGTGCTTGAACCCCTGCATCTGCGTGGGAGACCCAGAAGAATCTCCAGGCTCCTGGCTTTGGACTGGTGCAGCAACAGCCATTGTAGTAAGTTCTGAAGTGAACCAGCAGACGGAAGAACTCTATCTCTGTGTGTTTCTGCCTCTGCCTGTCTCTGTAACTCTGCTTTTCAAATAAATAAATTTTAAAAAAAGAAGTGATGGCTCAAATGGCTAGGTCCCAGCCACCCATGCGGGAGACCCAGACTGAGTTCCTGGTTCCCGGCTTCAGCCTGGCCCAGCCTTGGCTGTTTTGAGTATCCAGGAAGTAAATAGCAGTTGGGAGATCTCTTTCTGTAAAATAAAAGTTCTAAAATCTATTCTTTAAAGTTTTTAAAATTGAACTTCTCTCTTCATTAAACTCTGGCTATTAATGGATGGTATCATTGATCTACAAATCAAGCTAAATTATAAGATAAAATTACCAATGAAGCACTTATGGAAGAAAGCTTTAACTTTCATCATAACTCGCAATAAACCAAACCAAGCTTCAGCTTCTCACTACTTAAAAGCCAAAATGCTCTGGCACACCCAAAAATCTTCTAGGGTAATAACAAAGGAAATAACAGAGGAAATAGTTATATTTCAGCACAATAAAGTAAAACATAGATTTTATGATCTTGACTTTTTAGATGGACAAAGGTTTAATTATTACTTTTGGATTTGTCTTCAATACAAAGGGTTAGGAATGCAATGTCTAACACTAATAGAAGGTAATTACTGTATCCTCACTATTGGAGATGTCAATTTTGAAATACTCCTTATGAGTTCTAATGACCCTAACTACAGGCCTATGATTCACTAGCATAGCAAAGAGACATAAACAATCTTTCTTATCACATTGTATTATTTTCGGGGTTAACAACATTTACTTTCATTAATCACAAAGTTAATTGCTTTCCTTTATTATTTAATAAATCCATTTTCATCATTAAGAGAATTTTATGGGACACTTATAACATATTACCATTTTAAGTGGAACAAAGGGGGTGAACATTTCCCTTATGCTGCTATATTATAAACTGGTTTGAGGAAAAAATGTATTTCATTAGATGCAATAATCAGATGTCTTAAGATTATTCCATGCTAGCATACCCTAATCAATATATTAAAATATTAATTCATGTTGTAGATAGCACTTCCCCTAAATATATGCAGATTTAGCATTGTTAACAGTTAACAAAAATTACCATTTCACACAATTTTACTCTTAATGAAAAAGAGTATTACTTGATAACAGATTATGATTTTAGAAGGATTACTATTTTAGAAGCAAAACAAGTTTCAACCTTCCTGGCAAGGTTTTCAGTTGCAGTTACTTTCTAGAAATCCATGGCTACAGACTTCTAGTAAAATGTAAAAGGCAGAGATTATATTTAAGGTGATTCTGCAAACTAAAATTAAGGCAGTTATTTCTTATTTTAATAATGAAGCATCAGGGCCGGCGCCGTGGCTTAACAGGCTAATACTCTGCCTTGCGGTGCCGGCATACCGGGTTCTAGTCCCGGTTGGGGCGCCGGATTCTAACCCGGTTGCCCCTCTTCCAGGCCAGCTCTCTGCTATGGCCCGGGAAGGCAGTGGAGGATGGCCCAAGTGCTTGGGCCCTGCACCCCATGGGAGACCAGGAGAAGCACCTGGCTCCTGGCTTCGGATCAGCGAGATGCGCCGGCCGCAGCTGCCATTGGAGGGTGAACCAATGGCAAAAAGGAAGACCTTTCTCTCCCTCTCTCTCACTATCCACTCTGCCTGTCAAAAAAAAAAGCATCATTAAAAACAATTACAAAATTTAGTCCAGCTGTATGCCCAACCACAAAGCACTATACATAAGCCTCAGTGCATTTGTCTCTCTCTCTCTGCCTTTCAAATAAATAAATCTTAAAAAAAAAAAAAAAAAAAGATGATAAAACCAAGGTAAAGAGTTACTACACAACCTAAATCAAGGTCATAAATACCAAGTGGTTGAATTGGCCTGTAAAATTCTGCTAGAGTTCATAAAACTTCTACCTTCACAAGGTGCCTTCTTAAGAATCCCAAGGGACAGCACTCTGGCGCAGTAGGCTAAGCCACCGCCTGCTCCACTTCCAATCAGGCTCTGTGCTTTGGCCTGGGAAAGCAGTGGCTCAAGTGATTGGACCCCTGCACCCACGTGGGAGACCAGGAATAAGCTCCTGGCATCGTGGTTCCTGGCTCCGGATTGGCACAGCCCCAGCCACTGCAGCACATGGGAATTGAACCAGCAGATGAAGACCTTTCTCTCCATCTCTCCATCTTTCTGTCTGTAACTCTACCTCTCAAATAAATTAATTAATTAAATAAAGAATTCCAAGAGTAAAGGCTTAATAAAACCTAAAATTTTGGGGCTGGTGCTGTGGCTCAGCAGGTTAAACCCCTGTTCTACAGCAACAGCATCCTATATGGGCACCTGTTCAAGTCATGGCTCCTCCACTTCCAATCCAGCTCTCTGGCATTCCACATGGGTGCCAGTTCAAGACCCAGCTGCTCCATTTCCGATCCAGCTCTTTGCTGTGGCCTGGGAAAGCAGTACAAGATGGCCCAAGTCCTTGAGCCCCTGCACCTGCGTGGGAGACCAGGAAGAAGCTCCCGGCTCCTGGATTCGAATCGGCGCAGTTCCGGCCATTGAGGCCAATTGGGAAGTGAACCATCAGATGGAAAACCTCTCTTTCTTTCTCTCACTCTCTCTCTCTCTGTGTACCTCTGACTTTCAAATAAATAAATAAATCTTTGAAAAAAAGAAAGAAAAGAATGATTACAATTCAGGAGTAGCTAAATTAAAAGATGACCCTCAAAAAAGCAAAGTATGGCTGATTCCTAGAACTACACAACAAACCATATCCATGTAACATGAAACAGGAGTTCTCAAAGTGCAGTTCATTTAGTAGTAAAGATTCTTTCAGCAAACACACAAAGTAAAAACCATTCCATGTTTTA
The DNA here is from genome assembly GCF_033115175.1 of Lepus europaeus. NCBI lineage: Eukaryota > Metazoa > Chordata > Mammalia > Lagomorpha > Leporidae > Lepus > Lepus europaeus. Next base: position 86,646,125 of record NC_084832.1, read on the forward strand.
TAAACTCAGACATAGTTGTAATACCATGATCTTATGAGACCTGTCACTCTCAATATAGACTACATTCAATAGTATAAAAGCAACAGTTGGCAAAACTCCAGATGTTTTATCACAAATCAAGGCATTTATACTCAATTATTATTAGCGACCATTGTATTTATCACATGCATTAAACTACAAATTAAGCATTTGTATTTATTAGTTGGGCATTGTAGAACAGATGTTAAAGCCACATATTGCTGATGCCAGTCACCATTTTGGCTACTCCGCTAACCATCTGCCTCCCTGCTAATGCTCCTGGCAAGCAGCAGCAGAAGGCTTAAGTTACTTGAGTCTCTGCCACCAATATGGGAGACCCAGATGAAGTTCCTGGCTCCTGTATTCTTCGTGGTCAGGCCCCAGCTGTTGGGCTCATTTGGGGAGTGAATCAACACATAAACCGGGGAGGGTGGCGGAGGCAAAGAAGAGACAGAGAGAGGAAAACAGAATTCCGGTGATTGGGATGCATCTTCATTAAGTGACTCTTTTCACAGAACAAGATTTTTACTTGAGAAACTGCTTTCTGACTAAGTTTATTACTGCTATGATTTTTTGGTGGGTATTTTCTAATGAGATTGGTACTAAAAATTTAAATTATTTTTCTGAAAAAGACCTATTTATTTGAAAGACATAGTTAAAGAGAAATGCAGATTCTTTAGTACAAAACAGTAACATTTGGACTATCTCAATAAATCAATGAATCTGTATTTTTTTGATAATCAGTACATATTACAAAATCATTATAGGAAAAAGATTCAAAGCTAAAAACAGACCAATTCATTTTTATGCGAGTACTTTTAAGACATCATCAATGAAATGTTACCACACTGTCAAAGTATCCAGTAATCGAAAAAAGTTATTAATATAGTCCTTGCCTTACTTATTAACTGTATAAAGTCAGATTTTCTTCATATATTTTAATCCCGACCCTTTTGCATAGGTGAACACAGAAGGAAATATGGAAAACCAACTATTTTCCATACAGCATTAAACAGATTTGCAAAACATAATCCTTTTCTTCTCACTACACTAAAAACATTTAAAACACTTGCAAAACTGCAGAGGCTACTCTTCCCTCTAAGAAACTATTTTCTTTAAAATGTTTCAATTTGTAACATGATAAATATAACCTAAACAGAAGCTGATTGGAGTCTTCAATAATTTTTTAATGCCAAAACGTTTACAAACTATTATTTTTAACGTCCTACTATCCTTACTTGGGACCAGCATTTGTGGTATAGCAGGTAAAGCTGCCACCTAAAATGTCAGCATCCTGTATGTGGGACGGTTCACAACCCAATTATTCCACTTCCAACCCAGCTCTCTAAAGACCTGGAGAAAGCATCTGGGCCCCAGCCACCTACATGGGAGACCCAGATGAAGCTCCTGACCCAGTCCTGGCCATTGTGGCAATCTGGGGGGTGAACCAATGGATGGAAGATCCTCCTCACTCCCTTGCTCTCTCTGCCTCTCCCTCTGACTTCCATAAATAAATCCTTAAAGAAATAAAAACTTCTGGGGCTGGTGCTATGGCATAGCGAGTCAATCCACCGCCGGCAGTGCCAGCATCCCATATGGACACCGGTTCGAGTCCCGGTTGCTCTACTTCCAATCCAGCTGGGAAAGCAGTAGAAGACCCAAGTCCTTGGGCCTCTACACCCGGAAGAAGCTCCTGGCTCCTGATCAGTGCGGCTCTGGCTATTGCGGCCAATTAGTGAGTGAACCAGAGAATAGAAGACCTCTTTCTCTCTCTCTGTGCCTCTCCTTCTCTCTCTAACTCTGACATTCAAATAAACAAATCTTAAAAAAAAAAAAAATAGGGTTGGCTTGCCGCGCAGTGGGTTAAAGCCCGAGCCTGCGGCGCCGGAATCCTATATGGGCGCCGGTTCAAGTCTCAGCTCCTCCTCTTCTGATCCAGCTCTCTGCTACAGCCTGGGAAAGCAGTAGAGGATGGTCCAGGTACTTGGGCCCCTGCATCTGCATGGGAGACCTGGAGGAAGCTCCTAGCTCCTGGCTTTGGATCAGTTCAGCTCTGGCCATTGCAGTCATTTGAGGAGTGAGCCAGTAGAATGGAAGAGCTCTCTCCGTAACTCTGTCTTTAAAATGAATAAAAATGATTTTTAAAAAAACAAAAGTAAAGTTCTATTCTTTCATAAAACACCAAAAAAATCTGCTAATTTAAAATCAGCAAATCAATATCCTCAAAGTTGAGAAATTATTCCATTCCAGTATTTGACATTCTGTAGAAAATGGCTATTCTTCCTTTAATATATTCAATACTTAAGAAGCTATCAATTTGTGATCTTAAAGAAACTGTAATGTGGTTTTTAAAATAACCTAATTAAAGGAATTACATGGTACTCAGGAAATGCAACAATTGTTGCATTAATTAAGTACAATGCCAATGCCTAAATCTTGAAATTTACTGCAGTAATGAAACACTGCCTTAAACTTTATCAACTGGAAGAATAGTTCATTTTCAATGGCAAGATACATCTTCATTTTGATCAACAAAAATTCTTATTTGAGTGACTGTAGCTTTAACAACCATAACCAATATTTTTTATTCGTAAAGATCTTTCATGTTTATCTCTTAAGAAAAACCCAAGGTTTATTTAGGCATCTCCATGTGCCTAAACAAGTTTCCATGTCTTAAAAAAAGAAAATTACATGGAGGCCGGCGCCGTGGCTCACTAGGCTAATCCTCCGCCTTGCGGCGCCGGCACACCGGGTTCTAGTCCCGGTCGGGGCACCGATCCTGTCCCGGTTGCCCCTCTTCCAGGCCAGCTCTCTGCTGTGGCCAGGGAGTGCAGTGGAGGATGGCCCAAGTGCTTGGGTCCTGCACCCCATGGGAGACCAGGAGAAGCACCTGGCTCCTGCCATCGGATCAGCGTGGTGCGCCGGCCGCAGCGCGCCAGCCGCGGCGGCCATTGGAGGGTGAACCAACGGCAAAAGGAAGACCTTTCTCTCTGTCTCTCTCTGTCACTGTCCACTCTGCCTGTCAAAAAAAAAAAGAAAATTACATGGGGCCGGCATGGTGGCGTAGAGGGTAAAGCTGCAACCTGCAATGCCAGCATCCCGTATGTGCTCTGGTTAGAGTCCCAGCTGCTCTACTTCTCGTCCGACTACCTACTAATGTGCCTGGAAAAGCAGAGGAAGATAGTCCAAGGGCTTGGGGCCCTGCATACACATGAAAACTGAAAGAAGCTCCTGGCTCCTGGCTATGGCCTGGCCCAGACCTGGCTGCTTCAGTGATTTGGGGAGTGGACAAGTAGATGGAAGACCTCTTTCTCTGTCTCTCCTTCTTCCTCCTTCTCTAACTCTATGTTTCAAGTAAATAAATAGATCTTGAAAAAAAAAATTTAAATAGAATAAAATTATATAAAATAATAGAACATTTAAATCCACTAAAAATATATGTAATTAATTCTAAAGACAGAATGTTGTGGTATAGCAAATTAAGTCACTGCTCTGTTCCACATGCTCCACTTCCAACCTAGCTCCCTTTTAATAGGTTTGGGAAGCAGCAGATAATGAGACAAGCACTACAGTCCCCGAAAACCACGTGGGAGACCCAGATGGAGTTTCGACTACTGTATTTGGCCTGGCTCAGGCCTGGCTGTTGATCCCATTTGGTAAATGAACAAGTGGATAGAAGATTTTTCTCTGTGTCATCCCATTTTTTTAAGTAAATAAAAGTTAAAAAAAAAAAAGTGTTTTTTTTTTTCTTCAGGAAAATGCATAGTAAATTCTGGTTAGTCTGAATATTTAACTTTTTATCATTAAATATTCTTAAAAATAAATTTCCTAATCAATACTTAATACTTGATAATATTTCAGTTAGCAAATAGAATTCTTTTCTCTCTTCCTTGACAACAAAAATCTTCATAAAAGGAAATCAAATCTTTATGAGAAATGTTCTTTAGTAAAAACTGTTGGCCGGCGCCGTTGCTCACTAGGCTAATCCTCCGCCTTGCGGCGCCGGCACACCGGGTTCTAGTCCCGGTCGGGGCACCGATCCTGTCCCGGTTGCCCCTCTTCCAGGCCAGCTCTCTGCTGTGGCCAGGGAGTGCAGTGGAGGATGGCCCAAGCCCTTGGGCCCTGCACCCCATGGGAGACCAGGATAAACACCTGGCTCCTTCCATCGGATCAGCCCGGTGCGCCGGCTGCAGCGCGCTACCGTGGCGGCCATTGGAGGGTGAACCAATGGCAAAAGGAAGACCTTTCTCTCTGTCTCTCTCTCACTGTCCACTCCGCCTGTGAAAAAATAAAAATAAAAAAAAAATAAAATAAAAACTGTTAGCATCCAGAAATTACTAGCTAACACAACATATTTATACATGAAGAATGGAGTAACAATTACATTAAATATCTAAAAAATGGGCATAAAATTTCTCCAGGTTGTCTCTTTGGAAACAAAGTATTCACCCATCAAAAAAAGTGTTAGGTTACTGAAGGGTATGCATCCGTAAACTAATCTTTAATTTTTTTTTTTTGGAGGAAAGTAAATTTAATATTTTTAAAAGAAAAAGCTTGGGAAACGTAACATTTTCAATTCACAAAATTAAATAAATGCTAAAAGATGATAAGGAAGGAAAAATAAAAAAATGACAATCTTTTGATATACATTAAGCAGAAACTCTAGCAAAACCTAGAGTTTGTCCCTCAGTTTGAATAGATGAATTCCAAAATATCTTCACACAAATATCTGAGAAAAACTTCCTTCGGTTTTCCAACTGTTAAAATAAACTTTAATATCATTACATTGAATAGGGAATTACAAATTTAAAAATCAATACAGAACTACACACATGTTAGAATAGTCAAAATCCAATCACTGATCACACCAAATGCTTTACAAGGATGTTGAGCAACAGAGACGCTCATTCAACAATAGAGGATATGCAAATGTACAGCCATTTTGGGAGAGAGTTTGGCAGTTCCTTATAAAACTCAGCACACTCTTACCACAAGATCCAGCAATAAGGTTCCTTGCTGTTACCAAAACGAGTTGAAAATTTCTATCCATCCAGAAACCTCCACATGAATGTTTAAAGCAGCTTTATTCACAACTGCTAAAACTTGGAGGAACCAGTATGTCCTTTACTGGAACAGATAAACCACAGTACATCCAAGACAACAGGTACTATTCAAAGCTAAAAAGAAATGAGTTGTCAACCCATGAAAAGACACGAACGAAAAATAAATGCATATTACTAAGTAGAAGATGCCAAACTGAAACAAATACAGTGTCCATTCTAACTGTATGACATTCTGGAAAAGGCAAAAAAATGAAAACAGAAAAGAATGAATAGTTTCCATGGGTTAGAGGGAAGGAAAAATAAGCAGAAACAAAAAGATGTTTCAGAAGAGTGAAAATATTGTCAAAAGCTTCAGGATGTATACGACTACACAGGAAGCTTATTGTGTACTACGTAGGTTTACTGATTGTTAACAAATATATGCCACTCCAGAGTATGATTTTAATAGTGGGGAAAGTTGTGCCTATGTGAAAACAATGATAAACAAGCTAGTCTCTGTACCTTCTTCTTAACTTTCATGTAAATCTAAACTCTTTTTAAACAAATTAAACTTTTTGGAAAAAACTTAGTAAATCAACCATAGTTTAGTTTTTCCTGCAAAGTTCAATAATGAAATTAAAAAGTTGTTCCCGGGGCCAGTGCTCTGGCGAAGCAGGTAAAGCCACCGCCTAGAGTGCCAGTATCACATAAAATTCAATCAACTGATGGACAAGGAGGGTAGCAGACTAGTGTCCTCAAAAAACTATGGACCTGCTCAGTGAGGGCAGTCTGGGACCTTTAAGAAGTACAAAAGGGGGGCCTGCGCCATGGCTCAATAGGCTAATCCTCTGCCTAAAGCGCCGGCACCCCAGGTTCTAGTCCCGGTTGGGGCACCTGGGGCACCGGCTTCTGTTCCGGTTGCTCCTCTTCCAGTCCAGCTGTCTGCTGTGGCCCGGGAGTGCAGTGGAGGATGGCACAAGTGCTTGGGCCTGCACCCGCATGGGAGACCAGGAGGAAGCACCGCACCGGCTGCAGCGGCCACAGGGGGGTGAACCAACGGAAAAGGAAGACCTTTCTCTCTCTCTCTCACTGTCCACTCTGCCTATCAAAAAAAAAAAAAAAAAAAAAAAAAAGTGCAGCCGGCGCTGCGGCTCACTAGGCTAATCCTCCGCCTTGCGGCACCAGCACACCGGGTTCTAGTCCCGGTCAGGGCACCGATCCTGTCCCGGTTGCCCCTCTTCCAGGCCAGCTCTCTGCTTTGGCCAGGGAGTGCAGTGGAGGATGGCCCAAGTCCTTGGGCCCTGCACCCGCATGGGAGACCAGGAGAAGCACCTGGCTCCTGCCTTCAGATCAGCGCGGTGCGCCAGTCGCAGCACGCCAACCGCGGCAGCCATTGGAGGGTGAACCAACGGCAAAGGAAGACCTTTCTCTCTGTCTCTCTCTCTCTCTCACTGTCCACTCTGCCTGTCAAAAAAAAGTGCAAAAGGGGTGCCAGTGCTGTGGCATAGCTGATAAAGCCACTGCCTGCAGTGCTGGCATTCTATATGGGCGCTAGTTCAAGTCCCGGCTGCTCCACCTCTGATCAAGCTCTCTGCTGTGGCACAGTGGGTTAACACCCTGGCCTGAAGCACCAGCATCCCATGTGGGTGCCGGTTCGGGTCCCGACTGCTCCGCTTCCTATCCAGCTCTCTGCTATGGCCTGAGAAAGCAGTAAAAGACGGCCCAAGTCCTTGGGCCCCTGCAACTGCATGGGGGACCCTGAGGAGGTGCTTGGCTCCTGGCTTCAGACTGGCACATTTCCGTCTGTAGCAGCAAACCGGGGAATGAACCAGAGGATGAAAGACCTCTGTCTCTGCCTCTCCTTCTCTTTTTAACTCTGACTTTCAAATAAATAAATGATATCTTTTTTTTTAAAAAAAAAAAGTTGTTCCTTATTTAATATTGATCTGTAATAGAAGCAACAAATAGAAATAGCAAGACTCAGTGTGTTCATTAACTTTTAAGACATGTTCTTAAACCAAGTTCATCCAACTAATGTATTCTTAAGGTCTAAATGAACAGCTTATTCTGACATATTATCAAATTCAACAGAGTAATATAATTAATGGTTGTTTTAAAAGATGGGCTGGCTTTGAGTAACACTGAATTAAATGTTACTACATATAATCTGTAATACATGAAGAGACAGAAGGCAACATATTTTATATCAACGTTTTATGTTTCTCAGTTTCTCCCTCTACCATGACTTTTTTTTTTTTTTTTTTTGGACAGGCAGAGTGGATAGTGAGAGAGAGAGACAGAGAAAAAGGTCTTCCTTTGCCGTTGGTTCACCCTCCAATGGCTAACACGGCTGGCGTGCTGCGGCCAGCATACCGCGCTGATCCAAAGGCAGCAGCCAGGTGCTTATCCTGGTCTCCCATGGGGTGTAGGGCCCAAGCACTTGGGCCATCCTCCAATGCACTCCCAGGCCATAGCAGAGAGCTGGCCTTGAAGAGGGGCAACCAGGACAGAATCTGGTGCCCCGACTGGGACTAGAACCTGGTGTGCCAGCGCTGCAAGGCGGAGGATTAGCCTGTGGAGCCACGGTGCCGGCCCTTTTTTTTTTTTTTTAAAGATTTATTTATTTCTTTGAAAGTCAGAGCTGCACAGAGAGAGAGGTCTTCCATCCGACGGCCCACTGGCTCCAACAGATGGAGATGTGTCAATCTGAAGCCAGGAGCCAAGTGCCTCCTCCAGGTCCCCCACGTGAGTGCAGGGGCCCAAGGACTGGGCCATTCACTGCTTTCTCAGGCCATAGCAGAGAGCTGGATAGGAAGCGGAGCAGTCGGGACCCGAACCGGCGCCCACATGGGATGCAGGTGCTTCAGGCCAGGGCGTTAACCCACTGTGCCACAGCACCAGCCACATATGACTTTCAAATAAATACTTTTTAATTTATTTTTTAAATAAGCTGAGAATTTAACTTTTAATGTATATACCAGAGGACATTCTTAAGATTATCATTTTTGAGGCTGGCATTGTGATACAGCAGGTTATGCTGCCATCTGTAATGTCATCATCCCTATGAGTGCCAGTCTGAGTCCTAATTTACTGTTCCACTTCTGATCTAGCTCCCTGCTACTACACCTGGGAAACCAATGGAAGATGGTCCAAGTGCCATGTGGAAAACCAGATGGAGTTCTGGGCTTCTGGTTTCAGGCCTGGCACAGTCTTGGCCGTTATAATCATTTGGGAAGTAAATCATCAGATGAAAGGTCTCTGTCTCTCTCTCCTTCTCTGTAACTCTCTGCCTTTCAAATAAATAAAGCTTTAAAAAAATTATCATTTCCAACTTCATGGCAAACCACTATAAAAAATGTTTTGAAAACCTAAAATTGATTGGCATTATTTAATTATTCTTCAAATTTAGCTCTTTTACACAAAGCTCCTAAAAATGAACAATGGTATTAGCTACAAAAAAAACAATACTATTAAAAGAATCTAACAAAAGCTCGCATAATACTGGTGAACTATTTGCATTTTGTTATCCAAATTTCTTTCTTATGAAATATTTCCTTATCAAAGTAAACAACTTATAACAACAAGCTAGCTTCATGAAAGTATGAAAGATGAGACAAAGGGACAAATACAAACTGCACAAGAAGCAATTCCAAATTGGTCCCATCAACAGTAGAAAGCAGTGGAAAAAGAAAACAAAGCATATAAGGTTCAATGTATATTCAATTAAGTACATATTTCATAGAGGAAAATATGCTTTTCTGATTGTGATATTAGCCATTACATAATCATCAACAGTTTACCAGAGGCTTTGAAATTTTGAGAAATTATGTAATTTCTCTACATGGCTAACTCAAAGCTACAGATTCAATAAGTAGCAATTTTTAAAACATTTAAGTGGTACCAAAATAAAAATCAGTTATTTAAAATTTGTAATTATAGGGGTAGGTGTTCGGCCTAGCAGTTAAACAGGATGCCCATGTCCCACATCACAGTATCTGGTTTGAACTCCTTGCTCCGTCTCCTGATTCCACCTTTCCACTGATGCAGATCCTGGGAAGCAGGAGTCACAGCTCAAGTATCTGGGTTCATACCATCCAAAGGGGAGACCTAGATTGAGTTCCTAGGTATTGGCTATGGCCCAAGCCCTGACCTAGCCATTTTAGGTATTTCATGAGTAAACCAGTAAATGGAAGCTCTATCTGTCTCACTCACATTTAAAAAAAAAAAAAAAAGGCAACTTAAAAGGCAAATTTAAAAAGAAGCTACTGTAACAATGATAAATCGTTTAAAATCAGAATTTACAAAATGCAATGGAATGGTAAACAAAAGTTAATTTATGCAAAATATGTCTGAGTTTATAACCAGAAAAGCTAGGATTTCAATGTGATATACGGTATAGTAGAAGGTAACAAGATAAAGAAGAAGTTATTCATATATTTTCAATTATCTCAAATTTTAAAAAGCCTTTGAACATCTGTAATTGTAATAATTAGCAACAGTCTAAAATAAATGCATTTCATCAGCAGAGCATGCTTAAAACTTGAATTCCTATGCCCTACCACTGATACTGAACATGGATACTGATATTCTCATTTCTCTGGCTTACACATAATACTTTGACATTTCAAGTCATACAACAGAGTGTCATGCCCTAATATGGAGTATAGAAGACATTAGGTACTCACTGACCTTTAAAAAAAAAAAAAAAACTTTTAATAAATTCATCATATAAACAACTCCTATTGGATGGCTCCAAAAATACAAGAAACAAGTGACAAAAGAGAATGAACAAACCTTGTATGCTTTCTTAGGACATTTTACTCATTCAAACTAATAATTAAACCAAATTCTCATTAATCGTATCAAACACATTAAGTAATTCAAAAAACATGTGTACTTTAATCACCTCTACTTGCCAATCTTGATTCTCCTCTAAGAAAGCCCATTAGCTAAAAGTAAGGTTTTATCATTCTAAACCAAAAAGTACCAGAACTTACCATTTCAAATGAAAAGACATGTTATACCTACAACACAGCAGAGTAATAAGCTAATATCAGTTTAAAATAAAAACAAAATAGATTCCACAATAATGACAGGATTATTCAATAGGACACTTAGCATTCCTCAGTAGAGAATTTCTTTCTCCAAACTCTCAGAATATTTTATCTGTTATCTCTTAATGTTCTTTATCTATACTCTACATCTAAAATCCTCTAACATCCTCTGTATCCTCTACGGCGTTCAGTACTATGTTTTGAACACAGGAAAAAAGGAGCAACTTTTTTTCTTCCTAAAATGAAACCTCCAAGTCTTCCTGTAAGACTAACACTCTGAAGGAATATTCAAGTAGGATCCGCATACTGAAAAGTTAGGTGTGCTGAAAACCAAGCACAAAAATATTGTTATTTGACAGTAATCTTTGGTTTTTAAGATTGACTCTTCATTTTGTGTTCCATTATGAAGTCTTTAAAAATAAATCAGTAGTTGCACCTCAATGCCACTTGTTTTCCAAAATGACATATTTAACATCTGAAATATCAGTATTCAGTAAAACACCAAGGTGTGGCAGCCCATAAAGTACACTGAATACTATAACTGAGTTGCACTGGCATTTGAAAAACAATTTCTCTCATTTTACATCTAAGTAACTATAATATTATAAGTATAAAGCTGTAGACCTCAAAAAACCTCAGAGAGTAACCTAAGTAGACAAGAAAGTCAGAAAATAATTAGAGCATAACTTTTTAACTACTTAATAAAATAATTATATTCAAAAAAGAAAAGATTATAACTGGAGCAAGGATTCAGAGAAGATAATCTATAAACACTTCCTGCATAGATTTTCTCCAAAGGGGACAGAGAGGGGACAAAAGAGATGAGGAAACATTTCTGAAATTCTAAAGAAGACAATAAAATACTAGAGTCATCAAATATGACATAGAAATAACCAAGTACAATAAAGTGTCCTCTGATAAAGTATGTGTAGAGTATAAGTGACTCAAATACTTTGAACACAAATATCCCAATTCATTAAAATCCTAAAGACTATTTCCAAGTGTATGTATAAACAATATAATCTCTTTGTTTCTACTGGACTACAAAAGTGTAAGCTGGCAGCCAGCACTGCGCATTAACAATTTAAACTGCAGCCTGAGCCAACAGTATCCCAAAAGAGCACAGTTCAAATATTGGCTGCTTCACTTGCAGTCCAGCTTCCCACTAATGTATCTGAGAAAGCAGAAGACAGCGCCAGTACTTGGGCTCCTGCCACCCACCACCCAGATGGAGTTTGTTCTAGGCTCCTGGTTTTAGCTCGGCCCCACCCTGGCCAATGGGGATATGTGGGTGGTGAACCAATGAATGGAAGATATCTCTATTTCCCCCTTTTCTCTGAAACTCTTCATTTCAAATAAATAAATATATCTTTAAATTGAAAAAAATCTAGGTCAAGTTATGAAAATCATCTAAGCATTCAGAAAAGTCAATGATTTGTAATAACCAATTAAATTATTTTAGCGAAAAAATAAATGAAAACTATTTGGCAACCAAATCTGGTCACAACCAGAACATTATATAGGAAATCACTTCCATACTAAAATTATTATCCTTTTCTGATTTTACTAATATGTCCAAACCACTGGGATTGGGCCACCATTATACCAGCAACAGATAACCTGCCCAGCAGGCCAAACCTAAATCTAACAACAAATCCTATAGCAAATAATTATTTTTTTACTGCCATAGGATTATGAAGAGGCCATAAAAATCCTTTGTAAATTATGTCTTGTTTGAATGCCTCAAGTATTTACATAGCACCCCCGCATACCTACCTCCCTCAAAAAAAACGTACAACACAATCAAATTACTTGTTAGAGGTTTGTAGAAAGAGAAGCAATAGCCATGTGGAAACTATCAAACAGTAATTTTTCTCAAAACTCACAAATGATTTAGAAAATAAATTTGTATCATAACTACACATTCATTCATTTATTGACAATAAGGTCATTTCTCCCTGCCCATACCAATTACTGAACTTTTCACTACTGACCAGAATTTCTGTTTGGAATTTTGAATATGACACATTAGGTGTCAATTAATAATAATAATAATAATAATAATAAATTTTTTAAATGTCCATACAAGAAGCAGAAAAAGAGAATGACATAAAGAAGTGGCTGGTTAAATAACAGGCCAAATTTGACAATGCACATCAAAAAGGGGTTAACAATTGAAAAAATAATGCTTTACACTTCTATTGACTAAAACTAAAAAGATTTGCCAACTCCAAGAAATCAGTGTGAGGCAGTAATTCTTTACCAGTTCTCCCCGTAACTTTTCCTCTGATTTATAACCATGACTACCAATCAAACTTCTGGTCACTAATTTGAATTCGTCAGGAACCTTGCATTTAGTGTATGACGTGCTGTGCTCAGAAAGCCTTCTATAAACACTGGAAAAGAACATATAAGTTAATAAATTTGCATTACAACTTAAAAACACCACTGAGTTTGGTTAACAAGCCACTGTTTACAGACTACCCCCAACTCTCAGACTGGCTCCAAATCAGGAATTAGAGGAAACATACTGGGTAAAGAGCCCCATAGTAAATACTCTAGGCTTCCTGATCATACAGTTCTGTCACAGATACTCAATTTAGCCTCTGTAGGACAAATCAGCCATACACAAGCAAAAACAAAGAGCTGTGTTGCAATACAATTTTATTTACAAAAACAAGCAATTTTCAGATTGAGCTGGAACTACTCTAGTCCATCCACCTCTGGTTTAAAATGAAGTAATTAAAAGACCAAAATTTAATGTTACCACTTGAGACCATATCCCCTGCATATGTATAGTCTGAAAGCCCAAATCAAAATTGCCATACACAAATTCCACAGCACCCTATTAGTGCTGTGCTATTTAAATTGTGTTCTGTGTGACTTTCACCACATGCTGAAACATACCAAGCTTGTCTTCTATTCATATTTCCAAGACCCCTAAAAACATGGACGACTATTATTTTCATTTTGACACAGGGTCAGTCGCTTTTCAATCCTGGATCCAGCTATGTGCTCTAGTTTCCTGCTAATGCAGATCCCAGGAGACCGAAATGATGGCACAAGTAAGTAATTAGGTTCCTGCTGCCTACAAGGGAGACCTAGATTGAGTTACCAACTCCTGGCTCTGGTCTGAGTTACTTTGGGCATTTGAGAAGTACAAGCAGTAAATTTGAGCATTCTGAGTGTACGAGTGTGTGTGTGTGTATGCACACACATGTCTCTATAATAAAGTTAAATTTTTTTAGTTTTAGAAAAATACAGTGGACTCAGGCCCTTTCCTGTAAGTTCCACAAATGTATTGCAAGGCTAGTAATTACTGCATTTAGCAAAATATACAATCAAAGGACAACACATATAAGAAATTACTCTGAACACAAGGAAAATCAATTTCTAGGTATAAGACCAAGAAACTCACAACATTTTGAAAAAGTTCCTTGAGGGACCAGTGTTGTGGTTCAGTAGGTTAAGCCACCACTTTCAACACTGCACCCCATATCAGACTGCCAGTTCAAGTCTCAGCTACTTTCAATCCAGATTCCTGCTAATGGGCATGGGAAGACAGCAGATGATCACAAAACTACTTGGGCCCTGCCACCTAAGTGGAACACCTGGATGGAGTCGTTGGCTCCCAGCTTTGTCCTAGCCCACCCCAGGCATCTGAGGTCATTTGGGGAGCAAACAGCACACAAAGACCAATCTCTATCTCTTCCTCTTTTCCCAACAGTCTTTCAAATACATTTTGAAAAATTTAAAAATAAATAACATAAAATGCCCCTAGTGTTTATTATGTATTATTTGAAAATTACTGCCCTTAGAAAAGGCATAACTATGTATATATTTTCCTAATGTTTCTGACCTATTTCATAATTCCTGTGTTGCTATAATGAAAAACCTTTGAGAAAGGAATAAAAATTTTTGATTTAGGATATAATCTATTTTTATTTTCAAGATTACTATGCACATGTGTTGGAATATTCAAGACTATTCTCAAGAATCATATGGAAGACCAATGTTGTGGCACAGCAGGTTAAGTTGACAATACCAGCATTCCATACGTGTGCCAGTTTGTGTACTGGCTGCTCCACATCTGATACAACTCCCAGATCCTGGCTTTGGCCTGGCACAGCAATTTGGGGACAGGATAGAAAATCTCTCTAACTCTACCTTTTAAATGAATAAATAAATCTTAAAAAAAAAAAAAATCATACATGACCAGAAACTCTTCAATACCAAGTCAGGTATATACATATATTTAATTTAATGCAATATATCTGAAATGGATCTAAAGGGCTATTCTTTTCTTTATTGAAAAGGTGACCATAATATGTACCATGGCAGAAAAAAATAACTTCTGAGGTTTAGAAACTAACATCTAATCTTAACAATTTAAGATTAGATGCAATTTACCTAATGAAACTATTTTATAATAGAATTACTAAAGCTATGAAGAGACTGACATTCACATTATTTTTATATTAATATTTCCCCAAGAAGCAAAACTGACAAGAAACAAAATCTTTCATTTAGTACAACACAAATTGGTGCCACAAATTAAGACAGTACACTGCAGTATTTCATTAAGTACATAATCTATAGTAAGAGGAGTAACTCAATAGGAAAATAATCACAGTACAACCTCAAAAAGTTTTCACTGTTCCCAGTATAACACTCATGAAATGTCTAAAAGCTGTAAAATTGTGATAAGCAGAAAATTTCAGTAACATTAACTATAAAGTAATCAAATCTACACTCTACACTATGGTAGATATAAATCAAAATATAATTAAAACACAACATAAATGTGTATGTATTCTTAAGGTAGAAAAGGTTATATTATTCTGTAAGATAAGAAATGTTTGGCCGGCACTGTGGCTTAACAGGCTAATCCTCCGCCTTGCGGCGCCAGCACACCAGGTTCTAGTCCCGGTTGGGGCGCCGGATTCTATCCCGGTTGCCTCTCTTCGAGGCCAGCTCTCTGCTATGGCCCGGGAAGGCAGTGGAGGATGGCCCAAGTCCTTGGGCCCTGCACCTGCATGGGAGACCAGGAGAAGCACCTGGCTCCAAGCTTCGGATCAGCGCAATGCGCCGGCCGCAGTGGCCATTGGAGGGTGAACCAACGGCAAAAAGGAAGACCTTTCTCTCTGTCTCTCTCTCTCACTATCCACTCTGCCTGTCAAAAATTTAAAAAAGAGAAATTAAAAAAAAAATGTTTAATTACAATAGCAATTATCAAAGAAAAATAAGGTATGAGATAATGACAAATTGAAACTGATGAAGTTTGTACATATACCTTAGACTCTGAAAAATAAATTCCCATGTGTGGCATAAAATTATCAAGTTGAACGCTAACAAAGAAAAATATGGCCAGATATGGTTACTGCTTCCCCTCACAGTTGATTATGTTAAAAAATTTAGTTGCTCTCTCCTGATTCCTCTCTCTCTTACTCTCTCACCTTCTCCACACCCCGGCCCATCAGGCTGCCCCACTTCCAATCAAGCTCACTATTATGGCCTGGGAAAGCAGTGGAAGATGGCCCAAGCCCTTAGCCCCCGCACCCACGTGGGAGAACCTGAAGAAGCTCCTGTCATCGTGGTTCCTGGCTTCAGATCAGCGCAGCTTGCGACCAATTGAGGAATGAACCATTGGGTGGAAGACATCACTCTCTCTGCCTCCCCTTCTCTTTTTGTGTAACTCTTTCAAATAAATATATAAATCTTTAAAAATTTAATACATAAAATATGAAAATTGCTATTCCTTTTGTATTTTAAAGTCCTATACTCTCAGCTCTACTCAAATATTTCTAGTCTTTCTAATAGGAAGATAACAAAAAAATGATGCAGCATCGTAACACTAACCAAGAAAATCTACTTATTACTTGGGCAAACTGTGCACTTAGCATTTGATTCCTCCCTGAATAGTGATAAAAGATAGAGTACATAAGAGGGCCTAATTTCAAAGCTTAAAAACAAAAATAAACAAGGATTCAAATTCATTTTTTTAAAAAAAGACAGTTTTAAAAGTAAACGAAGAATTAATACAATGCCCTCAAATGTATTCCTATTAACACAACATTTTCCAGTTAAGACTTTCACATTAACACAAAATAGTTGAGATCTATAAAGTGCCCTTGGTAACATTTCTTTCAGTGGTTGACTAGTTTAGTTTAACAATAAGTATTATGAGGCTGGGAACCAATTAAAACTAACACAAAAATGATAAAGGAAAAAATGTATGGTTATTTATATAACCTCTAATCTCAATAAATCTGAAAGTAGAACAAAGTTTATTTCTATTTAGTTCTGTTGTTACACAAATTATAGTTCAACTAACACACTATTTGAAATACAACTGCTCCTCAAAAAATTAAAAGCTTAACTTGTGTCCTATGAGCCACTAATATAAGTATTTGTCACAAGTGATAAATATTCCACGGGGCTGGCACTGTGGCACAGCGAGTTAAAGCTCCACCCTTGGCCGACACTGTGGCTCACTAGGCTAATCCTCCGCCTGCAGCGTTGGCACCCGGGGTTCTAATCCCAGTTGGGGCGCCGGGTTCTGTCCCAGTTGCTTCTCTTCCAGTCCAGCTCTCTGCTGTGTGGCCCGGGAAGGCAGTGGAGGATGGCCCAAGTCCTTGGGCCCTGCACCTGCATGGGAGACCAGGAAGAAGCACCTGGCTCCTGGCTTCAGATCGGCACAGCGTGCCGGCCTTAGCGGCCATTTAGGGGGTGAACCAGCGGAAGGAAGACCTTTCTCTCTCTCTCTTTCTTTCACTGTCTAACTCTGTCCAAAAAAAAAAAAAAAGCCCCAGCCTGTAGCACCAGCATCCCATATGGGCACTGGTTCAAGTCCCAGCTGTTCCACTTCCGATCCAGATCTTTGCTAATGTGCCTGGGAAAGCAGTAGATGGCCCAAGTCCTTGGGCACCTGCATCCCATGGAGACCTGACAAAAGCTCCTGGCTCCTGGCTTCAGCTCAGCTCTGGCCATTGTGGTCATTGGGGAGTGAACCAGCAGAATGGAAGACCTCTTTCTCTCTCTGGCTCTAATTCTCTCTGTAATTCTTTCAAATAAATAAAATAATCCTTAAAAAAAAAAAAATACTCAGAAGTACTTAAATATTCCAGTCCAGGGTTCAACAACAGACTTTTGGCTGGTGCCGTGGCTCAACAGGCTAATCCTCCGCCTTGCAGCACCAGCACACCGGGTTCTAGTCCCGGTCGGGGCGCCAGATTCTGTCCCAAGTTGCCCCTCTTCCAGGCCAGCTCTCTGCTATGGCCCGGGAGTGCAGTGGAGGATGGCCCAAGTGCTTGGGCCCTGCACCTGCATGGGAGACCAGGAGAAGCACCTGGCTCCTGCCTTCGAATCAGCGCGGTGCGCCGGCCACGGCAGCCATTGGAGGGTGAACCAACGGCAAAGGAAGACCTTTCTCTCTGTCTCTCTCTCTCTCACTGTCCACTCTACCTGTCAAAAAAATAAATAAAATAAAATAAACCCCAGACTTTTAAAGATAGCATACCAGAGAACAAATATTTAAAGTTACTGTGAGTCACAAATAGTCTCTAATATTTTGTCCTAAGTAATCCTTTAAAACATGAACGTCATTCTTATCTCTGTGACGTGGGAGTATGAAAACAGCTACAGGACCTCCAATTTCTGCTGTAGTCAAATTAATTTTACTACAATGCTGTAAGTATGTAATGCATATTTTGAAACTACTTAAAAAGTATTTAACGTTTAAATATATTGTCTAAATCTTTCCTAGGAATATAATCTTTTGAAACAATAAATGATCTATTTTTTTAAATGTCAATATAGTCAATGAAGTATTTTACTCATAAAGGTCTAATTCATCTATTCGCAAAGTTCAGTGGTTATTTGTAAAACTTTACCTTCCATTAAATGGAATTTTAAATGCAAAATATTTTTAAATAAAAATAATTTGAAACAATTCAATTTCAAATTATAACAATGTTCCCAAATATTAAAACAGAAAGTAAAACTATCTATGCAACACCAATTATATCTACATTAAATACCATGAGATATAAAACACACTGGCTTAAGTTTTTAAAAATTGTGAATTATTTCAAAGAATAAAGGGTTTATAACTAACTTATTCAAGTTTAGTGGTACAATGCATGTTATGCTATCATTCCCTTCCAGGCCCCTAAATAATTATTTACACGTATAACAGTAGTATAAATTGGTAGAATTCATTCCAGATGTGAATAACAAATGCAAAGAGGGGGTGGGGGGGCTCTAGGACTACATTAATCCCAACAAACTCACAATGTACAAGCACCATAGTAGATATATTCAATTAAATAAGAGGAACGAGTGGAGTTTCCTAATCCTCACTGGAAGTTTCCCTAAACGTTAACACATACGGCTTATAATCGTGATTATATTTGAAGATAAAAACACTAGTTACTATGTTTCAAAATGGATTTGGAAAATTTTTAAATTGCACTTTTTTAACATCATACAAGAGCCTTGCATTGACAAACCTAACATATTTATGTTCAAACAAAACAATCAAAAAATCTAAGACAACTATTCATTCTGCAAATGTTACATAATCAAGGACGAAAACAAAATTGCTATAAAATAATGCAAGAAATTATTCTGGGGGCCGGCGCCATGGCTCACTTGGTTAATGTTCCGCCTGCAGCGCCAGCATCCCATATGGATGCCGGGTTCTAGTCCTGGTTGCTCCTCTTCTAGTCCAGCTCTCTGCTGTGGCCTGGGAAGGCAGTGGATGGCCCAAGTCCTTGGGCCCTACACCCGCATGGGAGACCAGGAAGAAGCACCTGGCTCCTGGCTTCAGATCGGCGTAGCTCCAACCATGGCAGCCATTTGGGGAAAGAACCACGGAAGGAAGACCTTTCTCTGTCTCTCTCTCTCTCTGTCAAAACTCTAACTATCTGTCAAATAAAAAAAAAAAAAATTTTTCTTTTTTTTTTTTTAAAGAAATTATTCCGGGGGAAAAAAAAAAAAACCTGAGAGTTTTAAATTAAATTAATTTAGAGACAGACTTTAAAATCGAATTAAGCTTTTAGGATGACTTACAATAAAAAAACTTACTGATTTAGATGCTATATAATTTTCTTTAAAAGTATATTTACTTGATACATAAAACTTTCTCCCCATGGGTGCTGGTGTTGCATGACAGCAGATTAAACCTCTGCCTGAGACATGGGCAGCTCATACAAGCTTGGGTTCAAATTCCAGCTGCACCACTTCTGTTCCAGCTCCCTGCTCATGTACCTAGTAAAGCAACAGAAGATGGCCAGGTGCTTGGGCTGCTACCACTAATACGGGATAGCAGAATGGAATTCCAGGCTCCTGCTTCTGCCTGGGCCAGTCTCAGCCCCAACCATTGCAGCCATATGGGAAGTAAACCAGTAGGTGAGAGATCTCTTTCTCTCTCTACCCTTTAAATAAATAACTAATTAAAAAAATTTTTTTCTCTCCATTATACAAGTTAAGATTCATTTAGGGGTCAGCACTGTGGAGCAGTAGGTTAAGCCTCTGCCTGCAGTGCCAGCACCCCATATGGGCGCCGGTTTAAGTACCAGTTGCTCCACTTCTGATTCAGCTCTCTGCTAATGCACCTGGGAAAGCATTGGAAGATAGCCTAAATCCTGCACCCATGTGGGAGACCTAGAAGAAGCTCCTGGCTCCTGGAGTGAGAGCAGCCCAGCTCAACAGTTACAGTCATTCTGGGGAGGAAACCAGTGGATGGAAGACCTCTCTCTCTGTCTCCCCCTCTCTCTGAACATGCAACTCTGCCTCTTAAAAAAAAAAAAAAATTTAAAAACACAAACAAAAAAAATTTATTTAGTGTATATGCGTTTTAATAAAAAAAAAAAGTTTTAAAATTTATAGGGAACAAAAGAATGAAGACAGAGAAGGCCAGAAAAAAAAGTATATGTGGCCACTGATGGGTTAATCCATCACTTGCAATGCTGGCATCTGGTATCAGAGTGCCAGTTCAAGCCTTGGCTCCTATACTTCTAATCCAGCTTACTGTTTATGTGCCTGGGACCCCTGCTACTCATGTGGGAGTCCAGGATGGAGTTCCTGGCTCCTGGCTTTGGCCTGGTCAAGATCTGATTGTTGCAGCCATCTGTGAAATGAACCAGTGGGTAGAAGATCTCGCACTCTGCCTTTCAAATAAAGAAATGGTTTTCACATTAAAAAAGCAATTATGATTTGAATTAATACTCATACTTTTAGCCTCAGAAAAGCAGTAACAAGTTTAAAAAAATTCTTATCAAAGCATCATGGCTTTTCAACACCACAGAAAAATTTAACAGTAAATATTTTTCAAAGATTAAAATTCCACTCTTGAAGGTGAACAATGCAGTCCTGCTAGTTATCATTAAGAACTTCTAGATTTTTTAGATTTTTAACATCTGAGGTAGTCTTGTTTGCTCCACCACCCTGTCTCCAGAAATAAAAATGCAGGTCAGATCATGTCTTCTGAACTAATACCAGTTTGCAGCAAGCTAAAGGAAAGTGTTAAACATCACTGCAGTGTGGGAGTGGGTATTTAGCCTCCGCATTAAGGCCATCTGCATCCTACATCAGAGTGCCTGCGTTTGATTCCCAGCTTCAGCTCTTGAATTCAGCTTCCTTGCAAGGCAAACCCTGCAAGGCAGAGGTGATGGCTCAAGTAATTGGATTCTTCCACCTGCATAGGAGATCTGGATCACATTTCTGAGCCCTGGGCCTTGGCCATTGCAAGCATTAAGGAGCAAACCAGTGAATGAGTCTGCTCTCTGCCTCTCAAATTAAAAATAATAGGGGGCAACACTGTAGCAGGTTAGGCCACCACCTGCAGCGCCAGCAGCTCACCAGTTCAAGTCCCGGAAGCTCCACTTCTGATCCAGCTCTCTGCTGGCGAGCCTGGGAAGGCAATGGATGATGGTTCAAGTGTGTGGGCCCCTGCAGCCACCTGTGAGACCCAGAAGAAGCTCCTGTCTCCTGACTTCAACCTGGCCCAGCCTCAGCCATTGTAGCCATTTGAGGAGTGAACCAGCGGACAGAAGACCTCTCTTACTCTGTATCTTCCCTGTCACTCGGACTTTCTTCTTATTTTTTTTTTTAATATTTATTTATTTATTTATTTGAAAGTCAAGAGTTACACAGAGAGAGAAGGAGAAGCAGAGAGAGAGAGGTCTTCCATCCACTGGTTCACTCCCCAATTGGCCACAATGGCCGGAGCTGTGCCAATCCAAAGCCAGGAGCCTGGAGCCTCCTCTGGGTCTTCCACCACGGGTGGAAGATTTGGGCCATCTTCCACTGCTTTCCCAGGCCATAGCAGAGAACAGGATCGGAAGTGGAGCAGCCAGGACTTGAACCAGCACCCAAATGGGAAGCTGGCACTGCAGGCAGGGGCTCTACCCGCAATGCCGCAGTGCCGGCCCCAACTCAAGCCTTTCAAATAAAGAAACTCAATCTTTAAAAAAACCCAGCATGTGATCAGATACTCTGTACAATGAAGTTCTCTTTTAATAATCAAATAAATAAAGGGAAACAAAACAGAAAGAGGGAGAGAAAACTATGTTCTTAAATAATCGGACCTATCCGACAACAAAGACATCAACTGCAAAATAAATAAATAAATAAAGATGACGTGCAAATCTGGGCTTTAAATACACTATACTAGAGAACCAACAAGCTTTAAGATATGATAAAAGAATGAGGGGAAGAGTCATCATCTTTTAGAAATACATGCTGAAAATATTTAAGCATAAAATAACATCAAGTCAAATATTTCATACCAAATAATCTGAGAAAGAAAATGAGCATACTTAAAAGATGAAAAAGATCAGCCATGTGTTTTATAACAGTTATGGTTATATGATAAACACAAACTGGTCTCCTTTTGTGTGTCTGAAATCTGCCAAAGAAAAAGACTTTTGTAATCTTTATATAGATTTCTAATTTAGTAACATTAGTAACATTTTGTAAAGTTCAAATACAATAATGAAAAAATGTTATGACATGATTACCTTTAGAAACTAATTTTAATTTACTAACTGTAAAAAGCTAAGAATCATTAGTTTAACAAACAACAAATTCAGAAAAGTTGGGCATTAAGTGAACCAAAATATAAAGAATTACAAATAAACATCATCTGCCTCACAATATAAAATCATTTCAGTTAACTGGCATTTTACTTACATTTTCCATATAGTTTGGTTTAAAGCCCTCTTGCTGTCGTCTCAATTCCTCCTGTTCTCTGTGTCGGATCATTTCTTCCTCACGACGACGATGCTCTTCTTCATGCCTGAGAATTTTTTAAACAAAAATCTTATCACTATGACAAGTGAGTCATAATTTCATATAAAATAAAATAAAAGCATTTAAACAAATTACATGCACCAGATCTATGACTAATAATTAGCTATGGCATCCTAAATTTACTTTATTTTGTTCTAAGCCTTTAATAAATTCAACCAACCAAAAACTAACTACTATAAACCCAAAATCCAAGCAACAATATATAACTAAGGTAGTTTATGTGCTTATATTTAGGAAACCAAGAATTTAAAAAAAGTTCAAATATGTAACCCTCTTTCTGTAAAAAAAAGAAGTCTGCAGTTCATCACTGTCGTAACAATAGCACAGTGCTTAAAGATACTTCAAAACCTACGCAAAGATAAACCACTTCAAAGCACAACTCTCTAGGCCAAAATCTCATTATGTGCAGAAGGAAAACTTACCAATCCCTCTTGCACCAATTTTTATCAACCTCTGAGGGAAATACCTAGAGTAGGTTGCAGGCTCCCAACTTGCTTTCAGTAAATTAAATTTTATAAGACACTAATTTATATTACTGTCTACAGCTCCCTTGTGGCTAGAACAGATGAACAGTTGAGAGAAAAGTCATCTATAACCTAAAAAGCCTAAACACTTACTATCTGCTTTCCTCCAAGAAAATGTCTGTTAACCCCTACCCAGTAAGTATAATCAAAGTACCACTTATATGTTTGTGCAAAGTCAGATGATGCTGTAACATGATTAAGTGGAAAAATCTACTTCAATACTGAAAAAGATTTTACTTTGATATTTAAATTAACATAAACTCATATATGCCCTCCACAAGAAAAAAAATTCTGCTAGTAATTTTAATAGTAAAGACTACATCAAACTAATGTCCCTTCAGTGGGACTCTTTTTCCAGGTTACTCTTAGAAACAATTTTCTACATTCAGAATTACAGCACAATTCTCCAACTGCAAGACATCTTGTTGTAGTTTGTTGTACAACATTCAGACTAAAAATAGTTTTTCCAATTTTAAAAGGGATTTACATACTAACACTACTTATACTCCCAGTAGGACCTGGGCAGCACTCCAAATCAATCACATTAATATTTCTATAGTAAAGTGAACATTCACATTGTTTACAAATAATAAATGTTTAACATGACCACAACAGGAGTTCAAGTCAAGTTTTGCCAGCCAATACAGTCATATCAGATCTTGCTAACAAATGATACAGGAATAAAGTTTCAAGGATTTTTTGTGTTCAGAACTGCAGAAGGAGTATTATGGACAGAATGATCTTGTGGGGGCCAACTTCTAACACATAATTTTAAATATGCAAACTTATTTTCAATAAATGCAACACATACACACTATGGAATCACTTAAAAAAGCAAAAGGCGGAGGATATGTTAATTGGTTATAAATGTGGGACAATTAAGGGTCACTGTTGCCAATTGTTAAAGAGGTAGATTCATATCTACTAATACCAAAGAATGTCAAGGGAAATTATCAGAAAAAAGGCAAATAAAAGAACAGTTGTTGGAGCCGACGCAATGGAGTGGTAAGCTAAGCTTCTGCCTGCAGTGCCAGCATCCCAGATGGGCACCAGTTCGAGACCTAGCTGCTCCTCTTCCGATCCAGATCTCTGTTATGGCTTAGGAAAGCAGTAGAAGATGGCCCAAGTGCTTGAGTCTGTGCACAGGCATAGGAGACCCAAAAGAAGCTCTTGGCTTGGGATTGGCTCAGCTCCAGCCATTGCGGCCACAATGAATCAGCAGGTGGATGACCTGTCTCTCCCGCTCTCTAACTGTAACTCTACCTCTTAAATAAATAAAATAATTTTAAAAAAAAGTTGTTAGGAAAAGAGGCAAGTAGAAGAATTTATTTATTTGAAAGTTAGAGTTACAGAGAGAGACAGAAATCCATCTGTTGACTCACTCCACAAATGGCCAAAATGGCCAGGATAAAGCCAGAAGCCAGGAGCCTCTTCCAGGTCTCCCACCTGGATGTGGGGACCCAAAAACTTGGGTTATCTTCTACTTATTTCCCAGTCACATAAGCAGGGAGATGGACCAGAAGTAGAGCCCCCAAGACTTGAACCAACACCCACATGGGATGCCAGGATCGCAGGTGCAGTTTAACCCACTACACCAGCATGGCCCCAAGAACAGTCTTCTATTATTTCTTTAAAGAGTCATTTGCTTGGATGGTGCTGTAGTGTAACAGTGCCAGCATCCCATATGGGTGCTGGTTCAAGATCTAGCTGCTCCCCTTCTGATCCAGCTCTCTGCTATAGCATGGGAAGGCAATGGACGATGGCTCAAGTGCTTAGACCCCTGAACCTCTTCCATCTGCTGATTCATTCCCCAGATGGCCGCAATGACCGGAGCTGTGCCGATCCGAAGCTAGGAGCCAGGAGCTTCTTCTGGGTCTCCCACAGAGGTGCAGGGTTCCAAGGACTTGGGCCATCCTCCACTGCTTTCCCAGGCTATAGCAGAGCTGGATGGGAAATAGAGCAGCCAGGACTCAAACTGGCCCCTGTATGGGATGCAAGACTGCAGACTGAGGCCTTAACCTGCTGTTCCCCAAACCTCTTCAATTTAACTGCTACTGCAGTACTTCGAAAGTCATAGAAAATGAAATTAAAGCCTGTTTATTTTGGGGCAAAAGTATTTTGAAATCAATGCATAGTTTTTCCATAACTTCTTATGAACTTTTTGGAGACCACTTGTATGAATGGATTTCAATTATTTTTCATCAAAGTAAACTTTTAAGTTCAACATGAAGGAAAGCCTAATAGTCAAAGTTGGGACACTTTCAGCAACAAAATAATTTAAATGACAACTATGATGCTAACTGTACAAAGAAATAAATGGGAGAGAAAGATTAGCTTTTCTTTACTATAGAATAATAAATGTATGGCTGGTGTTGCAGTGTGGTTACTAAAATAATAGTTACTATAAACACTTCATCCAGTTTCCTCTAATATATAAAACCATGACACACAATCATGAAAACAAGTAATAAACAACAGTACAATATTATAATTAACTAGTCTTATTCAAATTTAACCAATTTCCCCACTAATGTCTTCCTTCTGTTGCAGGACCTAACCCAGAATCTTGCATTCAATAATTATGTCTCTTAGCCCTTAAGGCATTTGGATCTGGCTAAAAAGCCCATGAGATCATTTCAGGCATGGAAAGCCAAAGACACTGTGGCAAAAAATGGCCTACGTGAAAGATCTCTGTGACTGCAATCCCAGTGGAAAGAAGGGACCATCAAATAAGGAGGTACCTTTCTCTGAAGGGAGGAGAGAACTTCCATTTTGATTATGGCCCCACCTAAATAAGGTTGGAGTTTGTGGACTTAAGAGGCTTCCATAGCCTTGCCAGCTCATGACAAAAGCTTTGGATGTGCCAGCGCCTTGGTTCACTTGGTTAATCCTCGGCCTGCGGCACTGGCATCCCATATGGGCGCTGGGTTCTAGTCCTGGTTGCTCCTCTTCCAGTCCAGCTCTCTGCTGTGGCCCGGGAGGGCAGTGGAGGATGGCCCACGTGCTTGGGCTCCTGCACCTGCATGGGAGACCCTGAAAAGGCACCTGGCTCCTGGCTTCGAATCGCCATAGCGGCCAATTGGGGGATGAACAAACAGAATAAAGACTTTCTCTTTCTCTCTCTCTTTCTCTCTCTCTCTCACTATGACTCTACCTGTCAAATTAAAAAAAAAGAGCCTTGGGTGATCAACAACAGGAGTCACTGTGCAACTGTTCCCCATGTAGGACCTCTGTCCTTAATGAGTTATACTATGAGAATTAATGGTAAAACTTATCCTCAGACAGTACTTTATACTTTGTGTGTCTATGTTGGTACAAACTGTTAAAATCTTTACTTAGGATAGAGCTGATCTTCCATATATAAAGATAATTAAAAATGAATCTTAATGAAGAATGAGATGGGAGGAGTGGGGGTGAGAGGGCAGATATGGGGCGGGGGGAAGAACCGCTATATTCCAAAAGCTGTACTAAAAGCTTGCAAAAAATAATAATTATGTCTCTTTTGTCTGCTCCAGTCTGTAACACTCCAATTTTTCTACCTCTCTTTTACAGAGGACTAATTACTTTGTAGGACTATCCTTCAATTTACGTTTGTCTGATGTCATATCATGACTGCAATTAGGTTATACCTATATGGAAAGAATACCATAGAAATGTCCTATTAATCCAAGTGAAGCATATCTAGGAGCCCCTGAAGTCAACTGTCTTAATATGGGTAATAAGAAATTAAATATTTAAATATTGTGGTATTTGCCTAGTCTCTCCACTTTAAGCTTACTATTCTTCAATTTATACTTAATACAATGAGACTATGCAAAAATCACATTTCTCCAATTTTTGTACAACTTGAATATCAATATAGATCTTGCCTGTAGCAATTAGCGTTGTAATGTTTGCCTATCAGTGATTTTTCTCTTTGTAGTCTTTCTACATTTATTTTATTCATTTTGTTTGTTTAAAGATTGATTATATTTATTTATTTATCTGAAGGTCAGAGTTTCAGAGAGAGGTAGAAAGAGATCTTTCTTCTGCTGGTTCATTCCCTAATGGCTACAATGGCTGGGGCTGGGGCAGTACAAGGCCCAAAACAGGAAGCGAAAAGTTTCCTCCAGGTCCCCAGCTGGGTTGCAGGAGCCCAAGCACTTGAGCCAACTTTCACTGTTTTTCCCAGGCCATCAGCAGATAACTGGATCCGAAGTGGCGCAGCTAGGACACAACCAACAACCATATAGGACACTGGCAGCTTCACCCTCTAAACTGCAACACCAGCCATGCATTTATTATTCTAAGGAATAGAATAATAAGGAAAAGTTAGTCTTTCTCTCCCAGTTATTTCTTTGCTTAATTATCATCAAAGTTATTTCATTGTCACTTAAATTGTTTTATTGCTGAAAGTGTACTAACTTTGACTATTAGGCTTTACTTCAAGTTGGCTCCTAGGTTCTTTTGACAAGCTCTGTCCTTGCTCCCTGGTACAAGATATTTCAGTCTCCTGAATTTTTCACCCTACCCTAGTATCAACCATTGTTCCAAAGAGTACCCATTTTGTTTATTAAAGAAAGGTGCTTAGG
This sequence comes from Lepus europaeus, assembly GCF_033115175.1. Classification (NCBI taxonomy): domain Eukaryota; kingdom Metazoa; phylum Chordata; class Mammalia; order Lagomorpha; family Leporidae; genus Lepus; species Lepus europaeus. Next base: position 86,673,649 of record NC_084832.1, read on the forward strand.
AGCAAAGACATCATCATTAGACATATTCGTCATTATTGGATGACACTGTTTCCAGGGCCATAAATAGGTATGTACATTGTGTGTGCGTGGGTGTGTGTGTATGTGTACACACATGTCATCATCTACAGCCGCCCAGGATGCATTAGGAGGAAGATGTACTAGAAGCAAAGTAGCCAGCACTGGAACCACCATTCTATTATGGGATGAAACGCCCCAAATACCACCTTAACCTGTTTTGCCATAATACCACCCCTATACATACATTAACCCACACATAAACACATATCTGTATTTCTGCATCTGTCAATATTAAATACTACGGAGTTCATACTGATACTTTTGATTCCAGTCAAACAGCGCAAGACTTATTTTAATTTTAGCCTTTCCTCCTTCTCCAAAGGTGAGAAATGGGTCTCATCTATATTTTCCAATTTTTACTTTAAAAAGTAAACACAAAATACTTGCACAAATGCTAACTCATACCCTCAACTAAATTACAGAACTTACATATGATTCAACTCATTATCAGTCTTGCACAACCCAGCAATGATACTGTTTTCAAATTACTTAATTCCCTTTTCGTCTTCCTCAACCCCTTTCAATGTGATAATGCTATTCTTTAAAAAAAAAAAAAAAAAAGACTTACTTATTTTAAAGACAGTGAGGTCTTCCATCTGCTGGTTCACTCCCCAGATGGCCGCAACAGCGAAAGCTGTGCCAATCCGAAGCCAGGAGCCAGGCTTCCTCTAGGGCTCCCCGCGTGGGTGCAGGGGTTCAAGGACTTGGGCCATCTTCTACTGCTTTCCCACGCCATAGCAGAGAGCTGGATCAGAAGAGGAGCAGCCAGGACTCAAACCTGCGCTCGTATGGAATGCCAGCACTGCAGGCCAGGGCTTTAACCCATTGTACCACAGCGCTGGCCCCAATGCTATTCCTTTATAGTAAAATCAAGTTCATTTGTTCTACTCTGTCTTATTTGGGGTTCCCCTCATATTGCTTGACTTGTAGGGTATCTACAGGGCAAGGTACTATTTTAGAAAGGTTAGTTAAAGTCTAAATGTAAGAGGAAAAAGATGGGAGCCGGCGCTGTGGCACAGCAGGCTAAAGCCCCAGCCTGCAGCGGCCAACTGGGGAGTGAACCAGCGGATGGAAGACCTCTTTCTCTTTGCCTCTCTTTCTCTCTGTGTGTAACTCTTTCAAGTAAAATGAATAAATCTTAAAAAAAAAAAGAAAGAAAAAGATGGATTCAGATGAGATTTTATAAGATAATGTATCTAAAAGTAGAAACAAAGTAAACATGTTTATATGGAAAGGAAAAACTGGTTGAAAAGGTGCTAAGGTTAGTTAGTTCAGGTGTGCAGTTGTATACAACAGTGGTTCTCAAATTTCTGGATGCAACACAATCAGCTGGAGGACTGCAGGAAGAAAGGCCTGCCAATATATATATAGCTTCTAATTCAGAACTTCTGGAGAGAGGCTTGCATTTCTAACAATGCCTTACATACAGAATGATGCTGCTGCCTGTCCAAGGACTGTAATTTGAAAATGACTTGGGTAAACTCAAAGTAGATACCAAATAGATATACACAGATATAACCAAGTACAAAGTTAGATAGCACTTTCAAAATCAAAATGTCTACATTTGCTTCATCTTAGACTTGCTAATAATACATCCAATTATGATTTTTGAAACTTAAAAAAACATTTAACCAATTGCCTTTTGCAACCAAATACACGAAGTGGGCCAGTGCTGTAGCACAGTGGGTTGAGCCACCCACCTACAGTGTCTGCATCTTAAGATGCACTGGTTCAAGTCCCAGCTTCTCCACTTTATTTTCTTCTTTTTGAAAAAAAATTTATTGATTGATTTGAAAGGCAGAGTTATAGAGAGGCAGAGGCAGAGAAAGTCTTATATGTACTGGTTTACTCCCCAAATGCTTGCAATGGTCGGAGCTGGACCAATCTAAAGCCAGGAGCCAGGAGCTTCTTCCAGGTTTCCTATGCGGGTGCAAGGGCTCAAAGATGTGGGCCATCTTCCACGGCTTTCCCAGGCCATAGCAGAGAGCTGGATCAGAAGTGGAGCAGCCAGGACTTGAACTGGCGCCCATATGGCATGCCAGAACTACAGGCAGCAGCTTTACCCACTACACCACAGCACTGGAACCAGCTTCTCTCCATATCTGATCCAGCTCCCTAATAATCCAACTGGGAAAGACAGAAAATGGCCAGGGTGCTTGGGACCCTGCCACCAATGATGGACAGGCTCCTGATTTCAGCCTGGCCCACCTCCAGTCATTGCAGCCATTTGGGATGAACCAAAGAATTGCAGATTCTCAACCCATTTCTCTGTAACACTGTCTTTCTTTCTTTCTTTCTTTCTTTTTTTTAACAGGCAGAGTAGATAGTGAGAGAGAGAAACAGAGAGAAAGGTCTTCCTTTGCTGTTGGTTCACCCTCCAATGGCCGCTGCAGCCGGCGCACCGCACTGATCCGAAGCCAGGAGCCTGGTGCTTCTCCTGGTCTCCCATGCGGGTGCAGGGCCCAAGGACTTGGGCCATCCTCCACTGTCTTCCGGGGCTATAGCAGAGAGCTGGCCTGGAAGAGGGGCAACCGGGATAGAATCCGGCACCCCGACCGGGACTAGAACCTGGTGTGCCAGCGCCGCAAGGCGGAAGATTAGCCTGTTGAGCCACGGTGCCGGCCTATCACTGTCTTTCAATAAAACAGATTTTAAGAAATAAACATTGGTGAAAACAGTATGGGTGTTATTTAAAGTCTATCCATGGTCAACTTAAAATCCTTTAGCTTTAAGTTTATTTAGGAGAATGGTTGATTCAAGGTATGTAAACAATCTGACAGCTTTCCTTGTACCTTCAATGTTTCTTTGTAAATATTTATTTATTTTAAAGGCAGAGTTAGAGAGAGAAGGGGGGAGGTGAAGCGGTGAGGGGGAGAGGAGAGAGGGGAGAAGGGGAGAGGGGGAGAGGGAGAGAGGGGGAAAGGGGGAGAGAGAGATCAAGAACTTCCATCTGTTGGTTCACTCCCCAAATGACTGCAAAGGCTGGGGCTGGGCCAGACCAAAGCCAGGAGCCTGAACTCCATATGGATTTCAAACACGGGTGGTAGAGGCCCATGTACTTGGACCATTTTCTGCTGCTTTCCCAGGCACATAAGCAGGGAGTTGGATAGGAAATGAATCATGGGGCCAATGTTGTGACTAAGCATCTAAAGCCACTGCCTGCAGTACCAGCATCCCGTATGGGTACTGGTTCGAGTCCCAGCTGTTCCACTTCGATCCAGTTCCTTACTTGTGGACCTGGGAAAGCAGCTGAAGATGGCACAAGTGCTTAGGGCCTTGCTCCCAGATGGGAGACCTGGATGAAGCTCCTGGCTTCAGCCGGAATTGTGCAGCCATTTTGAGGTGAAACAGCATATGGAAGCATGCGCTCTCTCTCTCTGTCTCCCTATAATTCTGCCTTTCAAATAATAAATCTTCGCTGGTGCCGTGGCTTAACAGGCTACTCCTCCGCCTTGCGGCGCCGGCACACTGGGTTCTAGTCCCGGTTGGGGCACCAGACTCTATCCCGGTAGCCTCTCTTCCAGGCCAGCTCTCTGCTATGGCCCGGGAAGGCAGTGGAGGATGGCCCAGTCCTTGGGCCCTGCACCTGCAAGGGAGATCAGGAGAAGCACCTAGCTCCTGGCTTCGGATCAGCGAGATGCGCCGGCCGCAGCGGCCATTGGAGGGTGAACCAACGGCAAAAAGGAAGACCTTTCTCTCTGTCTCTCTCTCTCACTATCCACTCTGCCTGTCAAAAAAATAAATAAATGAATAAATAAATAAATCTTAAAACAAAACAAAAAAGTGGAGCAGCCAGCACTCAACCTGGAACCAGTACAAGATGCCAGAGTCCCAGGCAGTGATTAACCTACTGCACCACAGTGCTGGCCACTCTAGACAACTTGTTAAAAATAATTATATGAAGCACAAAGATGCACAAAACCATTCACAGGAGCCAGCACTATGGAAGAGCAGCTTAAGCCACCACTTGCAACACTAGCGCCTCATATTGAAATGCCAATTCAAGTCCCATATGTTCTGATTATGATTCAACTCCCCACTAATGTTCCTAGGAAAGTACAGAAAGACAGTCCAAGTACTTGGACTCCTGCCATCCATGTGGGAGACCCAGATGGAATTCCTTATTCCTGGCTTCAGCCTGACTCAGGCCTAACTATTGAGGTCATTTGGGGAGTAAACCAGCAAACGGAAGATCTCTTTCTCTGTGTGTCTCTCCCTCTGTCCCTGTTACTCTTTCAAATAAGTTAATATTTATTTTTAAAAAGACATTGATAGGCTGGCGCCGTAGCTTAACAGGCTAATCCTCTGCCTTGCGACGCTGGCACACCGGGTTCTAGTCCCGGTAAGGGCACCGGATTCTATCCCGGTTGCCCCTCTTCCAGGCCAGCTCTCTGCTATAGCCCCGGAAGACAGTGGAGGATGGCCCAAGTCCTTGGGCCCTGCACCCGCATGGGAGACCAGGAGAAGCACCTGGCTCCTGGCTTTGGATCAGCACTATGCGCTGGCCGCAGCGGCCATTGGAGGGTGAACCAACGGCAAAGGAAGACCTTTCTCTCTGTCTCTCTATCCACTCTGCCTGTCAAAAAAAAAAAAAAAAAAGAAAGAAAGAAAGAAAAGAAAGGAAGAATGCATCTAATTTGGCACATCTTTCACTCAAGAGACCTTAAATCAGGGGACTTTGGGAAGCAAATTCATTAGCTAAAAAAAAAAAAGACATTGATAGTGGTTTTACATACATAAAAAACAAAAAAAAACTAAGAATAACACACAAGTAGGCATGATGGTACAGCAGGTTAAGCCAATGCTTGGGATGCCTGCACCCCTTATGACAGTGTTAGTTCACTCTGCTTCCAATCTAGCTTCCTGCTAACGATTCTGGAAAGACAATGAATGATGGACCAGGTACTTTGGTCCTTGTCATCCATGTGGGAGACCTATATGGAGTTACTGGCTGCTAACTTTGGCCTGACACCATTGCAGCTGCTGCAGGCATGTGGGCAGTGAACCAGCAGATGCAAGAGCTCTTCTTTCAATCTACCTTTTAAATAAATAAATAAATCATTTAAAGGAAGCAGCAGTAGAATATAAAGTCATACATCTCTTGAAAAAAATGGTATGGTATAACGCCACTTAGTCTTAAAATAAATTACATATAATTATTATTTAAATTCAAAGGGCATACAATCAGGCCGGCGCCGCAGCTCACTTGCTAATCCTACGCCTGCAGCGCCAGCACCCCGGGTTCTAGTCCCTGTTGGGGCACCAGATTCTGTCCTGGTTGCTCCTCTTCCAGTCCAGCTCTCTGCTGTGGCCCGGGAGGGCAATGGAGGACGGCCCAAGTGCTTAGGCCCTACACCCGCATGGAGACCAGGAAGAAGCACCTGGCTCCTGGCTTTGGATCAGCGCAGCGCGCCGGCAGTAGTGACCATTTAGGGGGTGTACCAACGGAAAAGGAAGACCTTTCTCTCTGTCTCTGACTAACTCTGCCTGTCAAAAAAAAAAAAGAAAAAGAATATACAATCAAAGTGCACTTAACAAGCTAAAAAAGATTAACAAAGAACTATCATAGATTTGGGGTTAATTTCCTACATGTAGTTAAACATGGATAACTTTCCTTGTTCCTTCCAAGTACAAGCTTTTTAAATGCGAGATGGCATATTTCATTACTAACATAAACAATGAAAACTATACATATTTACACCCATATTACAGTTTAAATTCTTCTACCTCAATTGTATTTGCTTCCGTTTTTGCAGTTCTTGGTTTCTAAGTTCTTCCAAGCGCCTGAGTTCTTCTTGACGTCTCATCAGATCTATAAAATATTGATTACACATTAGTATCTTTAACTTCCCTTTCTGTCTTTTTTAGTATCAATAAACATACAGATTCTCTACTACTGGCAATATAGCTCCTAACTTAAACTTGTGCACTTAACTCCTTCAAGTACGATAATAATTTTATAATGAAAATTACAGGCTATATAATTAATCAAACTAATATTCCTTCTGGGCATGTTTCTAATAAAACTCATTTTAATGTTAAGAATTAAAATGGGTAGCAACTGTTTTAATAGAAAGCTTAGCACATAATTAAAACAAATTAAGTAACAGCTATATTGATTCATTTTTATTTACAATTTATAAACATTTACAACTTTTTTGCAACAACTGTGAAGTTCAGAAAAACACCCTTGGCAGCACTAGCAGAAGGTATTCAAGAACCAAACAAATAGCAGAAATAAGGATAGGGAACTGCATAAAATCTAATGGATTTCCCTCCTAACACAATTAGCTAAGATTTCTTCTGAATTAAGTCAATGGTTGAAGAAGAACAAACAGGAGAGAATTTTTATTTCATTTTAAACCATAAAAGCATTTTCTTTTAACAAAAAAGGTTTTTTTTTTTTGTTTTTTTTTTTTTAATTTATTTGAAAAGCAGAGGGGCCAGCGCAGTGGTGTAGTAGGCTAAGCCTCTGCCTGTAGCACCGGTATCCCATATGGGCACTGGTTCAGGTCCCAGCTGCTCAGCTCTCTCGGATGGCCTGGGAAAGCAGCAGAAGATGGCTCAAGTACTAGGGCCCCTGCACAGGCGTGGGATACCCGGAAGAAGCTCCTGGCTTCGGATTGGCCAGTTCCAGACGCTATAGCCATTTGGGGAGTGAACAGGCGGACAGAAGACTTCTCTCTCTCTCCCTGCCTCTCTGTAACTGTCTTTCAAATAAATAAATCTTAACAAAAAAAAGAAAAAAGAAAGAAAAGCAGGGCCAGCACCATGGCTCACTTGGTTAATCCTCCGCCTGCAGCGCCTGTATCCCCTATGAGTGCCGGGTTCTAGTCCCGGCTGCTCCTCTTCCAGTCCCACTCTCTGCTGTGGTCCGGGAAGGCAATGAAGGATGGCCCAAGTGCTTGGGCCCCTGCACCTGCATGGGAGACCAGGGGGAAGCACCTGGCTCCTGGATTCGGTTCGCCATAGCGGCCAATTGGGGGATGAACAATCGGAATAAAGACCTTTCTCTCTGTCTATCTATAACTCTACCTGTCAAATTGGGAAAAAAAAAAAGAAAGAAAGTAAAGCAGAGACAGAGTTCTTGTATCCACCGGTTCACTCGTCAAATATCCACAACATCTAGGGCCAAAAAATATCAAAGCCAGGTGCCAGGGACTCAACTCAGGTCTCCCACCAAAATGGCAGGTACACAACTATTTGATTTATCACCTATTACCTTCCAAAGTATGCATTAGTAAGTAGCAAGCTAGAATCAGAAACAGAGGAACCTAGGCAGTCCAACCTGGGATGTGGGCATCCCCTACAGTGTCTCAACTGCTAAATCAAATGTCCACCGCAGAATAATTATTTAAAGGGGATAAAAAATGGGGCCAGTACTGTAGTGCAACAGATTAACTGCTGCCTGTGAGATTCAGATGGAGATCCCATCTCCTTGCTTCAACCTGGCCCATTCCCCACCACTGTAGCCATTTGGGGAGTGAATTAACTGATGGAAGATTGATCTCTCTCTGCCTTCAAATTAATAAATCTTTTTTTTTAAAAAAAAGAGTAAAAAATGGCTGAATATTGGTGTGAACAATACCACTTTCAAAAAGGCAGAGTATGAGACCAGCGCTGTGCAGCAGGCGAGCAGAGCCACTGCCTGGCAGTATAACACCTCATATGGAGGCTGGTTTGAGTCCTGGATGCTTCACTTCCCACCCAGCTTCCTGCCAATGTGCCTGGGAAAGCAGTGGAGGATGGCCCAAGTGCTGGGGTCCCTGCACCCATATGAGAGACCTAAAAGAAGTTCTTGGCTCCTGGCTTCAGTCTGGACAGCCCCAGTCATTTGAGGAGTAAACCAGAGGATGGAAGATCCCTCGCTGTGTCTCCTCCCTCTCTCTCTGTAACTCTGCCTTTCAAATAAATGAATAAATCTTAAAATTAAAAAAAAAAAGTATGTTCACTTGCTCACTACATCCAATTCCTGCCATAGAAAAAAGAAGGTTCCACAGTTAAAATACATTTGTGTTGCACATCTGAGAAACAGTGGATAAACTTTCCAAGTACTAAAAATCTATAACAAATTATGTGTGCTTATATTTAAAAATAGTAAAATATTAAATTATTCTGGACGGCACAATTATGTTTGTTTTTATTTACCTTTTCTTTTTAATGTTATCCAAAACTTCTAAGGTGAACATAAATTTCTTCAGTTGAAAGCTTAATAAATCCCTATGTGCAGCAGACTTCAGTATGACAACTAACCTAAGGTATTAATATCCATAACATTGTAACGATAACAAGGTAAATATCCTTCTTATTTTACAGATTAAGAGCAGAGTCAATTATATATAAATTATACCAAAGAAAAAAGGATTCAGAGTCATACAATTATTAAAGGATTCGACTAGGACACAAAACTGAATCTCTTTTTTTTATTCCAAAGTTCTTTCCAAAAGAATAATAAACTTTATTCCAAAGTTCTTTCCAAAATATAATAATGCACTTAAGCCAGCAGTTGGAACACTGGCATTACTTATTGTTCAAGTCCCAGCTCCATTTGATTCCAGTTTCCTGCTAATGACACGCTGGGTGGGTGCTATCTCTATTGGTTTGGTCCCTCCCATTCACAAAGGTGATGGGAATTGAGTTCCCAACTCCTGATTTTGGCCCAGCCAAGTCCTGGTTGTTGTGAACATCTGGGAAGTGAATCAGTAAATGAAGTATCTGTCTCTCTGCCTTTCAAATAAATTTTTTATTTATTTATTTTTAATAAAAGGGAATTGGATTTTTTTACATAAAGATTTATTTATTTTTTTTTTAACTTTGAAAGGCAGAATTACAGACAGAGAAGGGAGAGACAGAGGGAGAAAGATCTTCCATCCGCTGGTTTACTCTCTAATAGCCACAATTGCTGGGGCTGTGCCAGGCAGAAGCCAGGAGCCTGGAGCTTTTTCAGGACTCCGAAGTGGGTAAAGAGGCCCAAGGATTTGGGCCATTTTCCACTGCTTTGCCAGGTGCACTAGCAGGGAGCCGAATTAGACGTGCAGTAGCAACTAGGTCTCAAACTGGTACATGTATAGGATGCCAACGTCATAGTCACAGCTTAACCCAAGGCTATGCCACAACACCGGTCCCTCAAATTTTAAAAAAAGAGGGAAGGGGGCAAGACATTTAGTCTAAGGTTAAGACACTGTGTTGAAACTCCCACATATCAGGGCCAGTGCTGTGGCATGGCAGGTAAAGCTGCCACCTGCAGTGCTGGCATCCCATATGAGCTGGTTTGAGTCCCAACTGCTCCACTTCCAGTACAGTTCTCTGCTATGGCCTGGGAAAGCAACAGAATATGGCTCAAGTGCTTGGGCCCCTAAACCCACATGTGAGACCTGGAAAAAGCTTTTGGCTCCAGGCTTTGGATTGGCCCAGACCCAGCACTGCAGCCATTTGGGAAGTGAACCAAAGGCTTCTCTCTGCCTTTGCCTCTCTGTAACTCTGCCTTCCAAATAAATAAATAAATAAATATTTTTTTAAAAAAAAGAAGAAGAGGAAGAAAGAAACGTCTATATCATACTGGAGTATCTAGGTTACAGTTCTGGCTCCACTCCTGATTCCAGCTTCCTGGTAGTACACCCTGGAAGATAGCATGTAATGGCCCAAGTAACAGCATCTCCTACACAGGAGACTTGCATTGGGCTCCTGGCTCCTGGTTTCAGCTGTTGCAGGCATTTAGGGAGTGAAATAGCAGATGGTAGATCTGTCTGTGTCTGTCTCTTCCTGTCTCTCAAATCACTTTTTTTAATTTCAGACTTAGTTCAGATGCTCCCACAGAAAGAATGCTAGAAGACAAGGTAAGAAGAGAGAAAAAGATCCACGAATTTTATATCACTCAAGAACCAGTTTAAAACACAAGGCTCATAGATACTATTTTACGACGAACAAAAGCCCAAGGAATGTTGTTTCTATGAGCCCTTCTTAATGAGTGAAGAGAAGAAAACCAAGACAATCAAGTGACGAATAGCAAAGTCATGCCTGAGCCTCTATGAAATATGCTTAAGATTTAAATACATATGAAGATTACAGTTAAAGAACATTAAGTCAGTATGATAAATCTAGACAAATTAGAGGCAAAACAAGTGAGAAATGAGACATAAGAGATAAGAGGAGGGGTCAGTGCGTGGTACAGCGGGTTAACGCCCTGGCCTGAAGTGCATCCCATATGGGCGCCAGTTCAAGACTCAGCTGCTCCACTTCCGATCCAGCTCTCTGCTATGGCCTGGGAAAGCAGTGGAAGATGGCCCAAGTCCTTGGGCCCCTGCACCCAGGTGGGAGACCCAGAAGAAGCTCCTGGCTCCTAGCTTCGGATCGGCACAGCTCCAGCCATTGCGACCAATTGGGGAGTGAACCAGCGGATGGAAGACCTCTCTCTCTCTCTCTCTCTCTGTAACTCTTTCAAATAAATAAATAAATCTTTAAAAAAAAAAAAGAGAGAGAGATAAGAGGAGCCTACTTCCTCATATTTTCTCCTTTGGTAGTCACGTATCTAAAGACATCATTCAAAGGAAATAAATTACTTGATAAATAAAGTACCAAAGCAAAAGATAACCAAAAAACATCTAAAAACATCTAGTAACAGAAGGAGAGAAAGTAAAAAGACATAGTAGAGAATATTATGTAGTCAAAGTTATATAAATTTTGGCAACAAAAGCAACAAAGAAATAACCATGAGGAAATCTCAGAAACAAATTATAGAAAAAATTAAAATAACCCACAACTATAATGAAATTTGTATCTAGAAAGCACTATATAAACATCAGTAAAAAGTATAAGTGAAGAAATTGTGATAAAGTACAAATGTGTTTCAAAATAAAAATCAGCATTTACAAAAATTTTCCAACACTTATGCATATTCTCTGTATCAGTTTTTAATAATAAGTTAGAGAGAGAAATCATCTAACAATCAACAGGGTGAGCTAAATTAATTATGCAGGTACTATAAAGAGGTAAAACTATGAAAGTACTTATATAGAAAGTGAAAAAAAGCAAGATGCAGAAAAAGATAAAACTTCTTTTTTGGCTTATAAATGCTACAGATTCTACTGATATGCAAGATTTTTTTACATTAAAACACACACATTTCCTACAACACAACAGAAAAATAGAGAGCAGACATTCTTCCTATACTGCTTGAGATTTCTATTTCCATGATAGGTTTCTGCAAAATCACAGAATTAAGATTACTTAAAGGCTGGCGCCACGGCTCAATAGGCTAATCCTCCGCCTTGCAGCGCCAGCACACAGGGTTCTAGTCCCGGTCGGGGCGCCGGGATTCTGTCCCGGTTGCCCCTCTTCCAGGCCAGCTCTCTGCTGTGGCCCGGGAAGGCAGTGGAGGATGGCCCAAGCCCTTGGGTCCTGCACCTGCATGGGAGACCAGGAGAAGCACCTGGCTCCTGGCTTCGGATCAGCATGGTGCGCCGGCTGCAGTGCGTCGACCATCGCGACCACTGCGGGGTGAACCAACGGTAAAGGAAGACCTTTCTGTCTCTCTCACTGTCCACTCTGTCAAAAAATAAAAAATAAAATAAAATAAAAAAATAAAAGATTACTTAGAGGAGCCAGTGCTGCGGTGCAGCAAGTTAAGGCCCCAGCCTGCAGCGCCAGCATCCCATATGGGCACTGGTTCAAGTCCTGCTGCTCCACGTCCAATCCAGCTCTCCTGCTATTGCCTGAGAATGCAAAAGATAATATGGCCCAACACTTTGGACTCCTGTACCGGAGAGGGAGACCAGGGGGAAGCTCCTGGCTTCAGATCAGCTCAGCTCTGACCATTGCAGTCACCTGGGGAGTGAACCAGTGGAATGGAAGAGATATATATCTCTCTCTCTCTGGCTCTACCTCTCTCTGTAACTCTGTCTTTCAAATAAATAAAATCAATCTTTTAAAAAAAGACTACTTAGAGTCCCTCCCTAACCCTGAATGTACCCTTACAAATGCCAGATACAATATAAAATTGTAGAAATATATTTTCAAAAAATTTTTGAATAAACTAGAACAGATCTGCCAACAATAAAATTCTGCTGAAATAAATATAAGGTGTACTGCAACAGACATGAATCTAGAAACAAGGAGGAAGATGCACTAAAGCTATGCAATTTTCTAAATACAACAAGCCCACACATTGTTAACAGGGGATTTAAATAAAAGCATACAAAGCAACCAACTAAAATCTCAGGGGAAATAACTGAAAAACTACTCTATGACAGAGGCAGGCAATCAGCTCATGATGAAGATACCACTTAGGACATTCATATCCCACATGGGAGTGCCTGGTTCAAGACCATGCTCCACTTCTGATTCAGTTTCCTGCTAATGCACAACCTAGGAAGACAGCAGATGGCAACTCAGGTAGTAGGGACCCTGCCATCCACATAGCAGACCTGAACTGAATTCCTGACTTTTGGCTTCAGCCTGGCCCAGACCTGGCTGGTTGCAGCTGTTTTGGAAGTCAACCAGCAGATGAAAGACCTGTTTCTCTTTCTCTATTTTAGAACTAAACCAGATGAAAGATGTTTCTCTATGTCTCTTTCTCTCTTTTAGGAATTAACCAGATGAAAGATCTGTTTCTCTCTTTCCCTTTCTCTCTGTCTGCCTTTGAAATATAACAAAGAAAGTATTCTGGGATCAGTACCGTGTCATAGCAGGTTAAGTCACTGCCAGCAATGCCAGCATCCCATACAGGAGTCAGAAATCCAGCTGCTCCACTTCCAATCCAGCTCCCTGCTAATACTCCTGGGAAAACAGCTGAAGATGGCCCATGTGCTTGGGCCCCTACACTCACATGGGATAAGTGAATGAAGCTTCTAGCTCCTGGCTACAGTCTGGCACAGCACCAGCCATTGGAGACATTTGGAGTGAACCAGCAGATGGAAGCTTTCTCTCATTCTCTGTCTCTCCCTCTCTCTCTCTCTCTTTCAGATGAATACATCTTTGAGAGGAAAAAAAAAAAAGTATTCCAAATACCCTCAGAGGTGATAAAGTTTCCTAAGAACGCAGAAAAAATAGCTCCATGAGGTCTGAAGAAATGTTCTTTGTCATTATCTACTAAGTTGCTCAGCAAAACTCACATTAAACATGTGCAGAATTAATGAATGACCTACAACTGCTTGTCAATAGCAGCAATAAAAATCTTTTTTTAAAGATTAATTTGGGGCCAGGGTTGGGCATACTAGGTTAAGCCACTGCCTGCAGCACCATCATCACATTTCGAGTCCTGGCTGGTTCAAGTCCCGACTGCTCCACCTATAAAGATGCAGCTCTCTGCTAATGTGCCAGCACTGTGGCACAGCAGGTTAAGCTGCTGATGCCAACACTCCTTATCAGAGCTCTGGTTCAAGCCCCAGCTGCTCAGCTTCTGATCCTGCTCCCTGCTAATGTACCCAGGAAAGCAGAAGATGGTCCAAGTCCTTGGGCCCCTGCACCCATGTGAGAGATCCAGAAGAAATCCCTGGCCCAGTCCAGATGGTTTTGGCCATTTGGGGAGTGAACCAGCAGATGGACCCCCCCCCCCCCCGGCCTTTCCTTGTCTGTTAACTCTTTCAAATGAAACAACAAATCTTTAAAAAAAAAAAAAATTAATTAGGGTGGCAGGGAGACAAAGAAAGACCTTCCATATGCTGGTTTCACTCCCCAAATGACCACAAGAATCAGGCCTAGGCCAGGCCAAAGCCAAGAACCTAGAACTCCATTCAGATCTCCGAATGGGAGGCAGGGGCCAAAGCACTCAGGACATACTCTGCTGCTTTCCCAGGTACATTAGTAGGGAGCGGGACTGGAAATGAAGCAGCCAGGATTCCAATCAGCACTGATATGGGATGGTATGAGATGACAACATCACAGGCAGCAGCTTAACCCACTGTGCTACAACATCAGACCCAACAGAAATCTTTAGTACAGATGCTTTCACACCTAATAAACGTTATCTCCTAATTAGGGCATGGCTATAGAGTTAAAAAAAGCAGCAAAGAAAAATGCTGGGAGTCTCAAAGGGACAATTCATGTTTAATAGAAGTGTTACACAGGATCTAGGAAACTTTAAACAAATTTCTAGTTGATTCTGATGTGTAACAAAATTTCAAAATCACCAGACTTAGATAAACCTCAAGCTCTCTCTTCCACTTCAATAGCCAATGATTTGATCTTTGCCTTAGACAACGATTTTCAAATTTTCCGCAAACTAAGAGTCTTATCTTTAAATGTAAGATATGAGTAAGTTCAATTTTATTAAAAAAGGTAAACTTAACAGAACTACCAAGTACAGATTCCAAATGAAACCAGAAATGTATTACTAGTTCCAATCATTTGCTGGGTTCAATTTCATTTGTTTTGGGGGCAGATGTCATGACTTAATGGGTTAAGTAGTCACCTACAACACCAGCATCCTACATGGGTAAAGGTTCAGGTCCCAGCCACTTCACTTCCGATCCAGCTTTAACATGCCTGGGAAAACAGCCTAGGATTGCCCAAGTGTTTGGGCCCCTGTCACCCATGTCAGACCCGGATAAAGCTCTTGGCTCCCAGCTTTGGCCTGACAGCGCTGGCTACTGTGGGGAGAGAACCAGTGGATAGAAGACTTCTCTCTCTCTCCATCTCTCTTTCTCTAATTCTGCCTTTCAAATAAACAAATATATCTTTTTTAAAAAAATAAAAAACTTCATTTGTCTCAACATACTGGCATCAGCATGGTAATTTAGGGATTCATCATAACTGCTCAATAAACATTTATTGAACAGAAAAAAGAAAAACACATACGTACATACAAAATGCCAGATTTTATCCTAAAGGAAATGAGAATTTACCAAAAAGGATTTGGAGATGACCAAATTTTCACCTTTAGGGGCTGGCACTGCGGCTTGGCAGATAAAGCCACCACCTTTAACACCAGCCATCTAAACTGGGCTGCTTTATTTCCATTCTAGCTTCCTGGTGATGGCCTGGGAAAAACAGCATTAGATGGCCCAAATAGGAGACCAGGAAGAAGCTCCTGGCTCCTGGCTATGGCCTGGCCCAGCCCAGCCCTCACAGCCATCTGGGGAGTGAACCAGCAAATGGAAGATCCCTCTCTCTCCATCTCTCCCTCTAACTTTCAAAATAAATAAATATTAAAAAAAATTTTTTTTTCACTTTTCAAGAAATATTGTACTTTTCTCCGAAGGGAGGAGAGAGAACTTCCAGTTTGCTTATGGTCCTGTGTAAATACTGACAGAGATTGTGGACTCAAAAGGCTTCCATAGCCTAGGCAGCTCATGTCAAGAGCCTTGGACAATCACTGGCATCATACATAAGAGTGTTAATTGCTAAATTAACAACAGGAGCAGGCGCTGTGGCTAATCCTCCGCCTAGCGGCGCCGGCACACCAGGTTTTAGTCCTGGTTGCCCCTCTTCCAGGCCACCTCTTTGCTATGGCCCGGGAGTGCAGTGGAGGATGGCCCAAGTGCTTGGGCCCTGCACCCCATGGGAGACCAGGAGAAGCACCTGGCTCCTGCCAGCGCGCCGGCCGCAGTGGCCATTGGAGGGTGAACCAACGGCAAAGGAAGACCTTTCTCTCTGTCTCTCTCTCTCACTGTCCACCCTGCCTGTGTTAAAAAAAAAAAAATTAACAACAGGAGTCACTGCGCACTTACTCCTCATGTAGGACGACCTCTGTCCTTAATGAGTTATACTATGAGAATTAACTGAAAAACTTGTTCTCAAACAGTTCTTTAATATTTTGTGGGGAAGGGGGTGCAAATTGTTGAAATCTGTACTTAGAATAGAGTTAGGCTTCTTTTATGAAGTTAATTAAAAATGAATCTTAATGAAGAATGAGATGCGAAAAGGAGGAGGAAGAGGGATGGGAGTGGAGGTGGCAGGGTGGGTAAGGAGGGAAGAACCACTATATTCCTAAAGCCATACTAAGGAAATTTGTACTCATTAAATAAGGTTTAAAAAAAAAAAACAAAAGAAAAAATTAAAAAAAAAAAAAAATGGTGCGGGGGCCAGCGCTGTGGAGTAGCACGCTAAATCTCTTGCAGCACCTACATCCTATATGGGCGCAGGTTAGTGTTCTGGATGCTCCACTTTAATCTAACTTCTGCTACAGCCTGAGAAAGCAATAGAAGATGGTCCAAGTGCTTGAGCCCTTGCACCCACGTGGGAGACCTGGAATAAACTCCAGGCTCCTGCCTTCAGATCAGCCTAGCTCCGGCAATTGCAGGTATTTGGGGAGTGAACCAGTGGATGGAAGACCTTTCTCTCTGCTCTCTTTTTCTCTGTCCACAACTCTACCTCTCAAATAAATAAAGTCTTAAAAACAAAACAAAAATAGGAGAACTCGACTGGTACAGCAGTGAAGACATCACTTGAGAGGCCAATATCCTACAGGGGTAAAGGTTCAGGTCCCAGCCACTTTACTTCCTATGTCAGAGAGACTGGTCTGAGTTTCAGCTCCCCTTTCAATTCCAGCTTCCTGCTAACACACTCCCTGGAAGGCAGCAGATGATAGTGTTAAGTACTTGGGTCCCTGCTAGCCACAGGGGAAACCTGGATTCAGTTCCAGGCTCCTGTACTCAATGTGACCCAGCCCTAGCTGCTGCAGGAATTAGCAGAGTAAATTGGCTTATGGAAGATCTTTTCCTGTCTCTCTCAAATAAAGCGAAATCAAATCTAATGTCAAAAACACCAATGAAGGGGCAGGCACTGGAATCCTGGGAGACTCCCATCCCCTATCAGAGTGCTAGTTCAACTCATGGCTACTCCACACTCCCAATCCAGCTTCCTGCTAACTGTGAGGCACCAGATGCTGGCTCAAGTACTTGAGTCCCTGAAGCCCCGATGGGGGACCCACATGGGGTTCTGAACTCCTGGCTTTGGCTTGGCCTAGCTCTCGCTGTTATACACATTGGGGAATGAACCAGCAAATGCAAGATATCTCTCTGTCACTCTTCCTTTCAAATCAAATAAATTTTAAAACAACAACAACAAAAAGGACAGCATTTGTCTTATGTCTTCTTCCCACCAAAATCTTTTTTTTAAAAATTTATTTATGTATAGTTACAGAGAGGTAGAGCCAGAGAGGGAGAGAGAGAGAGAGGTCTTCCATCTGCTGGCTCACTCCCCAGATGGCAGCAGTAGCCAGAGCTGCGCCAATCCGAAGTCAGCAGCCAAGAACTTCTTCTGGGTCTCCCATATGGGTGCAGGGGCCCAAGGACTTGGGCCATCTTCTACTGCTTTCCCAGACCATAGCAGAGAGCTGGTTCGGAAGTGGAACAGTCGAAACTTGAGCTGGCGCCCAGATGGAATGCCAGCACTGCAGGTGGTGGCTTGTACCTGCTACACCACAGCACTGGCCCCTCCACCAAAATCTTAATACATGGCTCTATATGCCTTATCTACCTACCAAGTATTGCCACACCCACACTCTGCTGCTTATTGCCAGGTGAATCATGTATTTGCCACTAAAGTATCTCTAACAATACTATTTATATAGGGAAAACTTACTTTTTAGTAAGTTTTTCTTAAGGAAGTTTCCTTGAGAAAGAGAAATTTTGATTTCTAACAGGCTGAATCCTATCTATAAAGTCCTAAAGGGCGATTAAACAAATATGTTTCAGTGGGACACACTGAACCTTAAAGGAGGAAAAAAAAATTTCGCATCACATAAATACCAAAGTCCATTTTTACCTTGCCTCATTAGCATTAACTGGTGCTCATGACGAGCTGCTTCCATTTCTGCCTCCAGTTTCTCTTTGGCTTCTCTGATGTTTCTATCAACCTGCTCACGCTGCTGTTTTTCCATTTCATCAAGAGCCTTCCATCGAGAAGCATACTCAAATTCAAACGTTCCAGGTTGAGCAAAACGTGGTGGCTGTTCTCTTTCCCTAAATTTACATTAAAAAAAAAAAAAACAGAAATGCATGTTTAAAACAGAAATCACCAGCAAATGAGAATAACAACTAGTATCATTTATTGAACACTTATAATATTCAAGGCCCTGGCCAGACAGGTTTTCAACATGAATTATCTCATGGCAATATTGCACTGTAGGTGTGAGTTTAAGAAACTGTCCAAGGACGCTCAACTATTAAGTAATATAACTGGGATTCAAATGTACAACGTCTGATGCTACAACTTGTACTTCTGTAATTATTACCTCTATTAGGACTTTGTTTTCACCCAACTTTCACATCAGGAAGCATGTAACATGTGGGTCTTAAGTATGGTAAGTGAACTGTGTACAATCAGATGTTTAATAAAAGCAGTTACAATTTATCAAGTGCTACATGCCAGGCTGACTAGCTGAGCCAAAAACTAAAGGTCTGAGTACAACTGTAGTTAATTATTTAATACCTATTTCCCTTGCTATTTTTTTATTTTTTATTTTTTTGACAGGCAGAGTGGACAGTGAGAGAGAGACAGAGAGAAAGATCTTCCTTTGCCGTTGGTTCACCCTCCAATGGCCGCCGCGGCTGGTGTGCTGCGGCCAGCGCACCGCACTGATCCGAAGACAGGAGCCAGGTGCTTCTCCTGGACTCCCATGGGGTGCAGGGCCCAAGCACTTGGGCCATCCTCCACTGCACTCCCGGGCCACAGCAGTGGCCTGGAAGAGGAGCAACCGGGACAGAATCCGGCGCCCCAACCAGGACTAGAACACGGTGTGCCGGTGCCGCAAGGTGGAGGATTAGCCTAGTGAGCTACAGCGCTGGCCTCCCTTGTAATATTTTAAATTCAATGAGGATATCAATTTTGTCTACTGACTGCTGTACCTCAAGTATCTAGCACAGTATGTGGCACATTGTAAACATTCACTATATCTTTCTTGAATAAATAAATGTTGAGCAGATAAATGACCAAATGAAATTAATATGGGCCTACAAATGTACCTGAAATTCAAAGAAATCAATTATTCTTGGCTATGATAGCATCAATTAAAAAAAAAAAAAAACTAATAACTGAGGAGGGCATTTTGGCCTGGTGGTTATACAAATGCTTGGGATGCCCACATTCCACATCAGAGCACCTGTGTTTGAGTCCAATTTCTATCTCCAGATTCCAACTTCTTGCTAATGGGCACTCTGGGAAGCAGGTGATGGTTCAAGTAGCTGCCACTCACATGAGAGACCTGGATTGAGTTTTAGGATCCTGGCTTTGGCCTGACCCAGCACTAGCTGTTGCAGGCATTTGAGAAGTGAACCATCAGATAGGAGATATCTCTGCTTCTCAAATTAATAAATTTCTTTAAGAAAGAAAAGCAACTGATAGAAATACAATTCCAATCCCACCAATAAAAACAGACATAAATTGTAACAACAAATTTTAACTTTTAACTTAGAGTGGTAAGGAAAGGATGTATGAGTGGGGCAAAGTTGGCAGAGATAAAGGGGAAGGTTGTCACAGAGAGAAAGATGTAGTAACAAGAAAGCTTCAAAGATCTTCACAGGCAGATAAGCAAAATAGCCATGATCTAGCTTGGTGGGGAACCGTTTCTTCTGTCAAGGGCCACTGGATATTTTACAACATCATTGGTGGGCCATACAAAATTATCAACTTAAAAACTAGCCTATTATAGGGGCCAACATTATGGCATAATGCTTACAAAGCCAAAGAGGCGACATTGAAATTCAATTCTGTCCCCCTAATACTACGTTGTTTCAATGGTATTTTCTATGGATGAAAACAAAGAATTTTTTCTTCTTCAAGATTTTATTTGAAAGGCAGAGTTACAGAGAGAGGGAGAGACAGAAAAGTCTTCCATCTGCTCGTTAACTCCCCCCAAGTGGTTGCAACAGCTAGAGCTGGGCCAGGCTGAAGCCAGGAGCTTCTTCCAGGTCTCCCATGTGGGTGCAGGGGCTCAAGGACTTGGGCCATCTACTGCTTTCCCAGGAACATTAGCAAGGAGCTGGACTGGAAGTAGAGCAAGCAGAACTCAAATCGGTGTCTATATGAGAAGCTAGTGCAGGCAGTGGCTTTATCCATTATACTATAACACCAGCTCCTATGCCAGGTTATTTAACTAGAACTTTTCTACTCTAACCCCCAAAAGTCTCCTCATAGCTAACAATATATCCAAATTATACTGAAGAAGTATTTTTCACAACATTTAGATGTCATCGCTTCTGTGGCAAAAGCATTACTGAGTTCCCTCCTACCTACCTATCCCTGACCAAGTTATGAAAGTGTAAAATTAATGTTTTACCCATATAAAAAAGCAAATCAGGCCGGCGCCGTGGCTCAACAGGCTAATCCTCTGCCTAGCGGCGCCAGCACACCAGGTTCTAGTCCCGGTCGGGGCACCGGATTCTGTCCCAGTTGCCCCTCTTCCAGGCCAGCTCTCTGCTATGGCCAGGGAGTGCAGATGGAGGATGGCCCAGGTCCTTGGGCCCTGCACCCCATGGGAGACCAGGAGAAGCACCTGTCTCCTGCCATCGGATCAGCACAGTGCGCCAGCCGCAGCGCGCCAGCCGCGGTGGCCACTGGAGGGTGAACCAACGGCAAAAGGAAGACCTTCCTCTCTGTCTCTCTCTCTCACTTTCCACTCTGCCTGTCAGAAAAAAAAAAAAAAAAGCAAATCAGCATTCCATGTAGACTAGGTCACTCTACTAACCATATTATGTGACTAAAAAAAAATCTTATAATCCAATAATACTTGATAATAAATGTGAAAAAATTATCTTGGATCTGTGGCACAGTAGGTTAATCCTCCACCTTAACGCCCTGGCCTGAAGTGCAGGCATCCCATATGGGCACCGGTTCAAGTCCCGGCTGCTCCTCTTCCAATCCAGCTCTCTGCTGTGGCCCGGGAAAGCTGTACAAGATGGCCCAAGTCCTTGAGCCCCTGCACCCGCGTGGGAGATCCAGAGGAAGCTCCTGGCTCCTGGTTTCAGATCGGCACAGCTCTAGCTGTTGTGGCCAACTGAACCAGAGGATGGAAAACCTCTCTCTCCCTCTCTCTCTCTCTCTCTCTCTCTCTCCTTCTCTCTCTGTGTAACTCAAATAAATAAATAATCTTAAAAAAAAAAAAAAAGATTGTTCCCTCTCCACCTCTCTCTGTAATTCAAGCTTTCAAATAAATCTTTTAAAAAAATTTTATCAATAAAATCTTACTTATGATACTGTTGAGTTTTCTGCATTAGCTTTTCTGGCAAGCCATCTTCATCATCAAACTGCTCCATAGGCTCCACAATGACTGGACGAGGAGTCCTGGATAGACACAAAAGCTTTAATAAGAATTAACAGTTCCTAGAATGAACACGCTCCAAAAAATGTTGTATAACAAACAAAGTATATACTTGAGAAAGCTACCTCAGATGCATCATATGTACTCAAAAAAAATCATCCAATAAACATTTGCTGATCCAACCACGATTAAAGCCAGAAAAACACAAATAAATCAACAATTGTGAAGCAGTGTGACTAATGAAGTTAACATTTATAAAGTACAATGAAAAAGAACTGCATACCTATCCCCAAGTTTTATGTATGCAGTCCTTGTCATCACCACATTGCAACACTAAAACCACCCACGTCTGCCAATCTTCCATTCTCCCTCTGTCTACCCAAATTTTTCAGAATTTCCTTTAAAACCGGTTAAGCTTTAGGGTGGGCTTTTAGTTCAGCAATTAAGACATGGCTTGGGATACCCACACACAACATGGGAGTACCCGGTTTTGAATCCCAGTTCTACTTCTACTTCCAGCTTCCTGCTAATGCGAGCCCCAGGAGGCAGCTGGCGACAGCTCAAGCAACTGAGTTCCTGCCAGCAGAGCTGGCAGTAAATTGGCTGAAAGCTAAACAATCCAATCTCCCATGTGGGTGGCAGGAAGCCAATTATCTGAGCCATCACTGCTGCCTCCCAGAGCCTGCACTAGCAAGATGCTGGATTCAGGAGCCACAGCCTGAAGTAGAACTCTGACACGCCAATATGAGATGCCAGTACCTTTTGTTCCCTCCTTGACTTTACTTGGAAAACAAAGAGAAAGACCTTCCTCCTGCTGGTTTACTCCCCCAAAGAGGTCGCAACAGCCAAGGCTGGGCCAGTCCAAAATCAGAAGCACAGAACTCTCCATCCAGGTCTCCCACATGGGTGACAGACTCAAGTATTTGAGCCATTACCTGCTGCCTCCCAGGATGAACATAACAGGAAGCTGGACCAGAAGCCAAGGCACAGGCACTTGAACCAGACAATCTGATAATGTAACACAGGTATCACAAGTGGTGATGTCAGACAATTAAGCCAAATACCTGCCATTTTTAAAAATTATGTATGGTTTGTTTATTTCAAAGGGCAGAGGGAGGGCTCCCAACTGCTGGTTTACTCCCTAAACGGCTACAACAGCAGGGTCTGGGCCAGGTCAAAGCAAGGGGCCAAAGTTTAATCAGAGTCTCCCACATGGATGACAAGAACCCAACTACCGGAGCCATCAACACCACCTCCCTGGTTTTGCTTCAGTAAGAAACCAGAATCAAACACGAGAGGCAGGAATTGAGTCAGGTACTCCAATATGGGATGTGGGCAACCTAATCAGCAGCTTAACCACTGAACTAAATGCTTGTCCCATCTTTAATTACTAATTTTAATAAATTAAGTATCTAGATGTCAATCTTAAAGATCATCAAAAGCACAAATCTCTCTTCTAAATCAGAAGCAAGCACAGAAATATGAGTGAAACTTAGAAAAGCAATAAACTACTTTTCTCCCCAAAATAAAAGAGGACAATAATTAGAAAACAAAATAGCACTACATATTACAAGAATTTGAGCCACATTAACTTTTTTTTTTAAAGATTTATTTTATTTATTTGAAAGAGTTAGAGGTAGAACCAAATGACCACAACAGCCAGAGCTGAGCTGATCCAAAGTCAGAAGCATCTGGGTCTCCCACACAAGTGCAAGGGCCCAAGAACTTGGGCCATCTTCCACTGCCTTCCCAGCTCATAGCAGAGAGCTGGATCAGAAGTGGAGCAGCAGGGATTCGAACAGGCACCCATATGGGATGTCAGCACTGCAGGCTGGGGCTTTAACCTGCTGTGCCACCGCACTGGCTTCCACATTAACAGTTGTAACAAGTTACTCCTCCTTGCTACAGATTAAATATCAGTGTTCCTCAACTTTTTTTTTTTTTTTGACAGGCAGAGTGGACAGTGAGAGAGAGAGACAGACAGAGAGAAAGGTCTTCCTTTGCCGTTGGTTCACCCTCCAATGGCCGCCGCGGTAGCGCGCTGCGGCCGGCGCAACGCTGTTCCGATGGCAGGAGCCAGGTGCTTCTCCTGGTCTCCCATGGGGTGCAGGGCCCAAACACTTGGGCCATCCTCCACTGCACTCCCTGGCCACAGCAGAGAGCTGGCCTGGAAGAGGGACAACCGGGACAGGATCGGTGCCCCGACCGGGACTAGAACCCGGTGTGCCGGCGCCGCAAGGCGGAGGATTAGCCTGTTGAGCCACGGCGCCGGCTAGTGTTCCTCAACTTTAAACCTGAATATATTAATATATTAAAATCTAAACATGGCCGGCGCCGAGGCTCACTAGGCTAATCCTCCGCCTTGCAGCGCCGGCACACCAGGTTCTAGTCCCGTCGGGGCGCCGGATTCTGTCGTGGTTGCCCCTCTTCCAGGCCAGCTCTCTGCTGTGGCCAGGGAGTGCAGTGGAGGATGGCCCAAGTGCTTGGGCCCTGCACCCCATGGGAGACCAGAAGCACCTGTCTCCTGCCATCGGATCAGCACGGTGTGCCGGCTGCAGCACGCCGGCCGCGGCGGCCATTGGAGGGTGAACCAATGGCAAAAGGAAGACCTTTCTCTCTGTTTCTC
The DNA here is from genome assembly GCF_033115175.1 of Lepus europaeus. NCBI lineage: Eukaryota > Metazoa > Chordata > Mammalia > Lagomorpha > Leporidae > Lepus > Lepus europaeus. Next base: position 86,697,549 of record NC_084832.1, read on the forward strand.
TCTCACTGTCCACTCTGCCTGTCAAAAAAAAAAAAAAAAAAAAAACCACCTAAACATGGGCCGGCGCCACGGCTCAATATGCTAATCCTCCTCCTGTGGCACCGGCACCCTGGGTTCTAGTCCCAGTTGGGGTGCCGGTTGCTCCTCTTCCAGTCCAGCTCTCTGCTGTGGCCCGGAAGTGCAGTGGAGGATGGCCCAAGTGCTTGGGCCCTGCACCCGCATGGGAGACCACAGGAAGCACCTTGCTCCTGGCTTCGGATCAGCGCAGTGTGCTGGCCGCAGCGGCCATTGTGGGATGAATCAATGGAAAAGGAAGACCTTTCTCTCTGTCTCTCTCTCTCACTGTCCATTCTGCCTGTCCAAAAAAAAAAAAAAAAAAACCTACATATGATGGTACTCGGACCTTTGAAAGGTACTTAAGTGTTGAGGGCAGAGTCCTCATGAATAAAGTTACTTCCCTTATGGAAGACACCTCAGAAATTCCCATGTTCCTTTCCCTGATGTGAGGAGACAGAGAGCGAGCAGCAAAATCCCACACCATCCTTTCACAAGGTGAATAAGGCTTTGTATGAGTACAACTCATCCCTAACTCCACAGGCACTAGAACTATTTCAACCTCTGCCCAAGAAGGTAATGATGCTCAGTTAACAAGAAGTGTTGGACTTTGTCTAGGCACTGTACTGTCAACCTGGAAAACTTCACCAAGGCCACTTTTGATGCTAACCCAAGACCTACAGTTATCTCACCCCCCAAACCCTGGCAACAGACCATGATCACCAAGTCTTCCTGACAAGAATCCACTGAGCTCATAAAAATACACACCAGAGGTTCTGTGCAAAGAATGCAGACTCTAGCTGTGACTATTAGTGCTTGTATGAAAGAAAAATAATGAATTAATTAAGCTTACTGACGAAATAATCATTCATTACCAGGAAATAAAGATTAACCAAACACTATCACATTTATTACCAGTTTACCTATATAGTTAAAAAAAAAAAAGGGGGGGGGGGTGAGAGCTAAATATCTATCATTAGAGAAAGTTAAATCTGAGACAATTATAGTGAAATACTATGCAGAATCATTATTAAGAGAAAAAAATTCACAATAAGGAAAGCTACATTTTATAAAAAGAAAATGCTAATAAAAAATTTCTAGGTTGATCATAAATCAACAGTCCCAAAGGTAATAAAATACATAGTGGGAGCCGGCGCCACGGCTCAATAGGCTAATCCTCCACCTTGCAGCGCCGGCACACCGGGTTCTAGTCCCGGTTGGGGCGCCAGATTCTGTCCCGGTTGCCCCTCTTCCAGGCCAGCTCTCTGCTGTGGCCAGGGAGTGCAGTGGAGGATGGCCCAAGTGTTTGGGCCCTGCACCCCATGGGAGTCCAGGAGAAGCACCTGGCTCCTGCCATCGGATCAACACGGTGTGCCAGCCGCAGCGCGCCGGCCGTGGCGGCTTTTGGAGGGTGAACCAACAGCAAAGGAAGACCTTTCTCTCTGTCTCTCTCTGTCACTGTCCACTCTGCCTGTCAAAAAAAAAAAATACATAGTGGGGCTGGCACTGTGGAGCCGGGTAAAGCCCCTACCTGCAGTGCCGGCATCCCATATGAGCGCTGGTTCGAGTCCTGGCTGCTCCTCTTCCAATCTAGCTCTCTGCTATGGCCTGGGAAAGGAGAAGATGGCACAAGTCCTTGGGCCCCTGCACCCACATGAGAGACCCAGAGGAAGCTCCTGGCTCCTGGCTTCATATCGGCACAAATCCGGCCATTGTGGTCATCTGAGGAGTGAATCACTGGATGGAAGACCTCCCTCTGTCTATACCTCTGCCTCTCTGTAAGTCTGCATTTCAAATAAATAAATCTTTTTTAAAAAAATACACAGTGATGTACAGGGAAAACGTGAAACATCTTAAAGTGTTTTCAGAAAGCTATAGTAAAGAGGGAGCGGGAGAGGGGAGGGTTGCGGGTGGGAGGGAAGTTATGGGAGGGGGAAGCCATTGTAATCCATAAGCTGTACATTGGAAATTTATATTCATTAAATAAAAGTTTAAAAAAAAAAAGCTATAGTAAGAGAGTAATGGTAAAAACTCTTGAAAATCTAAGAAAGAAACATGTCCAAAACCCAGCTGCCCTGGACTATTCAAAAATGCCAATTTTGGCATAGGTGTTCAGGACAGTAGTTATTAAAATCCAGCAGTTCAGCCATCATTAAGGATGGGTGCATCCTGCATCATTAAGGCCTAGGTTCAAGTCCCACAACTGCTTCCAATCCCAGATTCCTGCTAAGGTGCATGCTGGAAAGCACTTGGGTCTAATCATCCACCTGAGAGACCCAGACAGTTCCAGATTCCTCTCTTTGACTTGGCCCTGCCTTACCTTTTGCTGGCACCGTGGGAGTGAACCAGTGGATGGAAAAATCTGTTAAATCTCTCTGCCTTTATAATAAAAATAAAAATAATGTTTGTGAGGCAGGTGCTGTGGCATAGCGGGTAAAACCACTGCTTGCAGTACCACCATCCCATATGGGTGTTGGTGTGAGTCCTGGCTGCTCCTCTCCTGATCCAGCTCTCTGCTAAGGCCTAGGAAAGCAGAAGATGGCCAAAGTCCTTGGGCTCCTGCACCCACATGGAAGATCTGGAAGAAGTTCCTAGCTCCTGGATTTGGATTGGCCCAGGCCCAGCCGTTGCATCCATTTAGGGAGTGAACCAATGGATGGAAGATTTCTCTCTCTGCCTCTGCCTTTCCGCCTTTCAAATAAATAAATAAATATTTTAAAAAATTATTTGTATTTAAAAAAAAGAGAAAAAATAGGCCAAAAACCAGCATCCCATATGGGCGCCAGTTCATAGTACAGTCCTGGCTGTTCCACTTCCAATCCAACTCGCTGCTAATGGCCTGGGAAATGCAGCAAATGACGGCTCAAGTACTTGGGCCCCTGCCATCCAAGTGAGAGATCCAGACAAACCTCCTGACTTCAGCCTGTCCCAGTCCTATTTGTTGTGAGCATCTGGGGCGTGAACCAGCAGATGGAAGATCTCTCAGCTCTTTCATATAAATAAATTAAAAAGAATAAAAAGCCAATTTCATGACACTGACATTTCTTTCACTCATGAACTATTTCAGAATCATGGAAACTAAAGAGAGTAATTAAATGTGTGATCCTTTACTGAATATTAGATTAGATAAAAAAAAATTATAAAGGGCATTACTGGCACTCAGAAATTTAAATATGGACCACAGTAAATAATAGTACTTAATAAATGCTAAACTTCCTCAGTGTGACAATATTGTAGGTATAAAAACAGAAGCCACTAAATACAACACTGGCATCATGACAGGAACACCTGTTTTTGAGTTCTGTCTGCTATGTTTCCAATCCAGCTCGCTGCTGATACACATGGGAAAGCAAAAGATGGCCCAAGTGATCAGCCCCTGCACCCAAGTAGGAGACCTGGCTTGGCCTGGCCCAGACCTGGATAAATTGTAGCCATTTGGGGAGTAAACCAGCAAATGGATGACTTCTCTCTATATATCTCTATCTCCTCTTCTATCACCGTCCTTCGAATAAATAAATCCTAAAAAGGGGAGGGAGACTGGGATCATAGCACAGTAAGTTAAGCTGCCTCCACATAACTGGTATCCCTTATGGGCGTTGGGGACAAGGGGGAATTGAGGGCAGGGGGAAAGGTCGGCCTTGTGGTATAGCAGGTAAAGCTGCTGTATATAAAGCCAGCTTCCCATATGGGTGCCAGTTCAAGTCTCAGCTGCTCCATTTCCAATCTACCACCCTGCTAATGGCCTGGGAAAGACAAGGGAAGATGGCCCAAGTGCCTGGGCCCCGGCTATCCATGAGGGAGACCTGAAACAAGCTCTTGGATCCTATCTTCAGCCTTGGCCCAGCCCCGGCCCCATTGCAGCCCTCTGGGGAGTGAACTAGTGGATGGAATCTCTCTGTGTAACTCTTTCAACTAAACAGATACTTCTCTTAAAAAAAAATAAAAATAACCGGGGCCGGCGCTGTGGCACAGCGAATTAAAGCCTTCACCTGAAGCACCGGTATCCCATATGGGTGCCGATTCTAGTCCTGGCTGCTCCTCTTCCAATCCAGCTCTCTGCTATGGCCTGGGAAAGCAGGAGAAGATGGCCCAAGTCCTTCGGCCCCTGTACCCAACGTGGGAGAACCAGAAGAAGCTCCTGGCTCCTGGCTTCAGAATGGCACAGCTCCAGCCGTTGTGGCCATCTGGAGAGTGAACCATCAGATGAAAGACCTCTCTGTCTGTCTCTATCTCTCTCTGTAACTCTTTCAAGTAAATGAAATAAAAATTTAAAAAAAAAAAAAAAAAAAAAAAAAAAACAAACCTTGGGGCCGGCGCCATGGCGCAGTAGGTTAATCCTCCCCCTAGGGCGCCGGCATCCCAAATGGATGCTGGTTCTAAGTCCCTGCTGCTCCTCTTCTGGTCCAGCTCTCTGCTGTAGCCTGGGAAAGCAATGGAGGATAGCTCAAGTGTTTGGGCCTCTGCACCCGCATGGGAGACCAGGAAGAGGCTCCTGGCTTCAGATCGGCGTAGCTCCGGCTGTTGCGGCCATTTGGGGAGTGAACCAGTGGAGGGAAGACCTTTCTCTCTGTCTCTCCCCCTCACTGTCTGTGACTCTACCTCTCAAATAAATAAAGAAAAATTCTTTAAAAAAAAAAATAAATAACCCTTTAAGGTTAATGGTATATTTTAATATAGAGGAGTGTGAAGCCTAAGTCTACCAAGTAAGCATATGGGTTTTAAAAGAAATCTATTTTGGCCGGCGCCGCAGCTCACTAGGCTAATCCTCCACCTGCAGCACCAGCACCCTGGGTTCTAGTCCTGGTTGGGATGCAGGATTCTGTCCCGGCTGCTCCTCTTCCAGTCCAGCTCTCCACTGTGGCCCAGGAAGGCAGTGGAGGATGGCCCAAGCGCTTGGGCTCCTGCACCTACATGGGAGACCAGGAGGAAGCACCCGGCTCCTGGCTTCGGATCAGCACAGCACGCCGGCCTGGCGGCCATTTGGGGGGTGAACCAACGGAAGGAAGACCTTTCTCTCTGTCTCTCTCTCTAACTCTGTCAAAAAAAAAAAAAAAAAAATCTATTTTATTTGAAAGGCAGAGTTACAGAGAGAGAGGTAAAGACAGTGAGTTTTGGTTCACTTCCCAAACGGCCACAATGGCCAGGGCTGACTGAAGTCAGGAGCCAGGAGCTACTTCCAGGTTTCCCAAATGGGTGCAGGGGCCCAAGCACTTGGGTCATCTTCTGCTGCTTTCCCAGGCACATCAACAAGGAGACAGATCAAAAGTGCAGCAGCAGGGACTCAAAACTGGTACCCATATGGGAGGCATGTACTGCAGGAGGTGGCTTTATCCACTATACCGAAACACTGGCATGTAGCATCTAGTTTTGTATGCACCTTGTACATGACCTGTTTTCTTAGCTGAACACTATCAGCCACCTTATTTAGTTGTCAAATTGGTTTTGTGTTACAGTGGATCATTGGTTAAAGAGAGTAAATTCTGGGTAGCGCTAGAGTGTAAGAATCTCTAATGAGCTAGGTGTGATTCTAATGTTTAAAGATGTGGCCACTGGAGCAGATATTTGGCACAGTGGTTAAGATACCATTTGGGATACCCACATCTCATATCAGTGTGTGTGGGTTCAACACCTAGCTATACTTCAGAATCCAGCTTTCTACTAATGCACATTCTGGAAGGAAGCAGGTGATGGATCCATCACTGGGTTCCTAACACCCACATGGGAGACCCAGATTGAGCTCTGGGATCCTGACTTCTGCCTGGCCAGCTGTTGTAAGCATTTAAGAAGTGACCAACAGATGGATGATCTATCTCTGATAGTACCTGTCTTTTTTATTTTATTTTTTTAAGATTTAATTTATTTATTTGAAAGACAGAGAGAGAGGGAGATGTCTTCCATCTACCGTTTCACTCCCCAAATTGCTGCAACGGCTGGAGCTGATGAGATCTGAAGCCAGGAGATAAGAGCTTCCTCCAGGTCTCCCATACGGGTACAGGGGCCCAGGGACTTGGGCCATCTTCCTCTGCTCTCCCAGGCCCATTGGCAGGGAGCTGGATCAGAAGTGGAGCAGCCAGGACTCAAACCAGCACCCAGATGGCATTGCAGGCCAGGGCTTTATCCTGCTATGCCATGGTGTGGGCCCCAGTATTTGTCTTTCAAGTAAGTGAAATAAAACTATTTTTAAAAAAGAAACTAAACCTCTTGGTATCACTCCTATGAGTAATTCACCCAACACTTACACGAATAATTCAGGTACCTGAGACTCACTCAGTAAGTATTGTATTATATAATGTATACCAAGACTGTACATAAGGTTAGGGAAACAAGGGCAAACAAAATAGGCACTAAAGTCTTAATAGTTTAAAAAAATATATGTGAGTAACAATAATCACTTTTAGAGCCCAGAAGGAAAAAAAAAAAAAAAAAAACAGAAAACAATGCTATTTATTACACAGAGTAACAGAGGGAAACCACTTTAGATAAAACAGTCAAGGAAATTCTCTCCACGAGGTGACATTTCAGCTGGGACCATTAAGCAGAGAGACGAGAGCAGAAGGTTTAACCAACACGCCAAGGAAGCAAAATCAAACAGTCCATCAGGAACATAACAATAAAAAGCAATTTGGCATCAGACTAAATTTATTACACCTAATACAATTTACTGGTTTGACAATCAAAGCAAGTTACCTTAAATTTTCACCTAAAAAATGGAACAATAACAACTAGTGTCGGAGAGGGCAGACAAGGAGCTGGATAACAGGTACCAAAACCCAGTGAGATGGAAGTAAAAAGTTCTAGTGTCCAAAAGCACTTCACAGTAATGTATTATATACCATATATAAGAACTAGGGAAGAGCTTGTAGACTCTCAACAGAAAGAAAAGGGAAAGGAAACAGAAATGCTAATTACCTCATTTTGTCGGTTTAAACTATATCTGTACTGAAACACAGCACTGTACTTTAACAACAAGAATGTGCTATTGGCGGCGCTGGCACACCGGGTTCTAGTCCCGGCTGCCCCTCTTCCAGGCCAGCTCTCTGCTATGGCCCGGGAAGGCAGTGGAGGATGGCCCAAGTCCTTGGGCCCTGCACCCGCATGGGAGACCAGGAGAAGCACCTGGCTCCTGGCTTCGGATTAGCGAGATGCGCCAGCCGCAGCAGCCATTGGAGGGTGAACCAACGGCAAAAAAAAAGACCTTTCTCTCTGTCTCTATCTACTCTGTCAAAAAAAAAAAAAAAAAAATGTGCTATTGTAGAAATTCAACACACCATGGTTATTAAATACCTTATAGACAATAAAATCTTTAATACCTTGCCCATTCCCACAAAACTACTTTTAATTAAAAACCACCTAAAAGAAACTATTAAATATTTACCAATGCCTAGCTATAACTCTTTAAAATATTAATTAATCAAAGATAGCAATGGAAAAACATACTAATCACATGCCTGCCTACTGTTTCAGTTCCTTCATTCATTCAAGAAATAATTAGCCGGCGCCATAGCTCAACAGGCTAATCCTCCGCCTTGCGGCGCCAGCACACCGGGTTCTAGTCCCGGTCGGGGCACCGGATTCTGTCCCAGTTGCCCCTCTTCCAGGCCAGCTCTCTGCTATGGCCCGGGAGTGCAGTGGAGGATGGCCCAAGTGCTTGGGCCCTGCACCCCATGGGAGACCAGGAGAAGCACCTGGCTCCTGCCATCGGAACAGCGTTGCGCCGGCCGCAGCGCGCTACCGCGGCGGCCATTGGAGGGTGAACCAACGGCAAAGGAAGACCTTTCTCTCTGTCTGTCTCTCTCTCTCACTGTCCACTCTGCCTGTCAAAAATAAAAAAATAAAAATAAAAAGAATTATTACGGGTTTATTATTTGACCAGGAATTATCACAATACAGGTTTTGAGATTATACCACTGAGCAATACAAAATCATGGAGTTTATGTTCTACCTGTAGAGAACTTGAAAAGCCATCGCCTGCAGTGCCAGCATCCCATATGGGTGCCAGTTTGGTTCCGGCTGCCACTGAGGTCATTTGGGGAGTGGGCCAGTGGATGGAAGACTCTTTCTCTATACATCTCTAACTCTTTCAAACAAATAAAATAAATATTTAAAAATAAAGAAATAAAAATAAAAATTCAATTCCCCAGGTGCTGGCACTGTGGCACATTGGGTAAAGCCACCGCCTGCAGTGCTGGCATCCCATATGGGTGCCAGTTCAAGTCGTGGCTGCTCCTCTTCTGATCCAGCTCTCTGCTATGGCCTGGGAAAGCAGTGGAAGATGGCCCAAGTCCTTAGGCTCCTGCACTCACATGAGTGACCTGGAAGAAGCTCCTGACTCATGGCTTCAGATTGGCCCAGCTCCAGCTATTGCAGCCATTTGGAGAATGAACCAGCAGATGCAAGATCTCTCTCTCTCTCTCTCTCTATGCCTCTGCTTCTCTGTAACTCTGCCTTTCAAATAAATAAATAAATCTTTAAAAAAAATTCAATTCCTCAAACATGAAAGTATTTGAATGAGGCCCACCAACTACTGACAGAATCAAATAGGGAAATGCAAAGAACCTTTAATAGCCAAGGAAAAAAAACTGAAAAAACAATCAAGTTGGAAGCATACTTTCTCAATTGAAAGCTTAGGATAAATAACATACTTTTAGCTGTAGTTTGGAAATAGATACACTGATCAATGAAACAGGAAAGAGTGCAAGATGATTTTTTTCCACCAGATATTTGATAAAGGTACAAGAGCAACAAAGCAGAAATCATAAGCTAGAACTGGTATCTACATGAAAAAAATGAATTTTCATTTATATCATAATTCAGATGAATCAATCACAGTTAAAAACACAAAAGTTATAACATTTCTCTTGTGGTTGGTACTGTGGCATAGCATGTAAAGCCGCTGCCTGCAGCGCCAGCATCCTAAATGGGTGCCAGTTTGACTCCTAGCCGCTCCACTTCCTATCCAACTCTCTGCTATGGCCTGGGAAAGCAGTAGAAGATGGCCCAAGTCCTTGGGCCCCTGCATCAGCATGGAAGACCTGGAGGAAGCTCCTGGTTCCTAGCTTCGGATTGGCTCAGCTCCAGCCTTTGCAGCCATCTGGGGAGTGAACCAACGGATAGAAGACCCCTCTCTCCCTCTGTCCCTCCGTCCCTCCCTCCTTCCCTCTCTCTCTCACCTCAGCCTCTCTGTAACTCTGCCTTTCAAATAAACAAATAAATCTTTTTTTTAAAAAAAAGTTGTAACATTTCTCAAAAAATGCAAAAAAAGGACTTTGTAACTTAGGCAAAGATTTCATACAAAACATAAAAAGCAAAAATCAAAAAAAAAAAAAAAGCAAACACAGAAATCGTGCTTAACAAAACTCTAAAGCTGCTGCTTTGTATAACTCATTGTTAAGAAAATTAAAATGCAGGGCCAGCGTTGTGGGTAGCAAGTTAAACTTCTGCCTGCGATGCCAGCATCCCATGTGGGCATCAGATGAGTCCTGGTTGCTCGACTTCCAATTTAACTCCCTGCTAATAGCCTGGGAAAAGTAACAGGAGATGAACCAAGTCCTTGGGCCCCTGCATCTACTTGGGAGAGCAGAAGAAGCTCCAAGCTCCTGGCTTCAACTTGGTCCAATATTGCAGCCATTTGGGAAGTGAACTGGCAAAACCAAGATCTCTCTCTCTCATCCTCTCTAACTCTGCCTTTCTTTTTTTTTTTTTTAATTTTTAAAAAAAGAAAGTTAAAAAGCAAGCTATAGCGGGCCAGTGCTGTGGAATAGCAGGTAAAGCCACTGCCTGCAGGACCAGCATCCCATATGGGTGCCAGGTCAAGTCCCGGTTGCTCCACTTCCAATCCAGCTCTCTGCTATGGACTGGGAAAGCAGCAGAAGATGGCCCAAGTCACTGGGCTCCTGCACCCACATAGGAGACCCAGAGGAATCTCCTGGCTTCAGGCTTCGGATCAGCCCAGTTGTGGCAGTTGCCGCCACTTGGGGAGTGAACCAGGAACAGAAGACCTCGGCTTCTCTCTCTCCCTCTACCTTCCTCTTTCTCTCTGCCTCTGCCTCTCAAATAAGGAAAGAAAAAAAAAAAAACTAAAAAAAAAAAAAAGCAAGCTACAGGGGCCCATGCCATGGCATAGTGGGTAAAGCTGCCACCTGCAGCGCTGGGCATCCCATATGGGCACCAGTTCGAATCTCGGCTGCAATCCTTCCAATCTAGGTCTCTGTTAGTTCCCCTGGGAAAGCAGTGGAAGATGGTCTAAGTCTTCGGGCACAGAATTCACGTAGCAGACCACGAAGAGGCTCCTGGCTCCTGGTCTCAGACTGGCCCAGCTCCCGCCATTTCAGCCTTTTGGGGAGTGAACCAACAGATGGAAGGTCTCTATCTTCCTTTCCCTCTCTAACTCGCCTTTCAAATAAATAAATCTTAAAAAAAAAAAAAAAAACTAAAACTGCACAAATAATTTCAGGCATTTCATAAAATGTGTATTATTATCAAAAAGGTACTTAAATATGCACCATTACTCCCCAGGAAAATAAAACTTAAACCACAGTGAGATACCTCTACACTTACTAGAATATCTAAAAGACTAAAAACACCAAATGTGGTAAGAATGTGGAGATCTAAGGCCGGCGCCGCGGCTCACTGGGCTAATCCTCCGCCTTGCGGCGCCGGCACACCGGGTTCTAGTCCCGGTCGGGGCACCGATCCTGTCCCGGTTGCCCCTCTTCCAGGCCAGCTCTCTGCTGTGGCCAGGGAGTACAGTGGAGGATGGCCCAAGTGCTTGGGCCCTGCACCCCACGGGAGACCAGGAGAAGCACCTGGCTCCTGCCATCGGATCAGCGCGGTGCGCCGGCTGCAGCGCGCCTACCGCGGCGGCCATTGGAGGGTGAACCAACGGCAAAAGGAAGACCTTTCTCTCTGTCTCTCTCTCACTATCCACTCTGCCTGTTAAAAAAAAAAAAAAAAAGAATGTGGAGATCTAAACATCTCTCCTGCTCATGGTACAACCACTTTGGAAAACAAGTTTGACAGTTTCTTATAAAGCTGAACACACTGTAATTTACGAAAGTCAAATGAAACCATAATGTTCACAATAGGTTTACTCACAACAGCCAATAGTTGAAAGCAACTGAAATATCCACCCATAAAACCACTGGATGAACTGTACGTATTATGTCCATACACCGGAATGTGACTCAGTCATAAACAAAATACTGTAAACACAATGATTCGAGATGAAATCTCATTAACAGTATGTTAAGCAGGAGAAACCAGACACATGGGTGGGCATCACAGCTCAGTACATTAAGCCTGGGTTTGAGTCCTGGCTATATTGAACGGTTCTGATCCAGCTTCCTATAATGTAACTCCCGGAAGGCAGTGGATGATGCCCAAGTACTTAAGTTCCTGTCACCCAGGTGGGATACCCACATCAAGTTCATGGTTCTTTGCTTTAGCCTGGTCCAGCCCAGACTATTGCAGACATTTACAGAGTCAACCAGCAGGTGAAGATATTGTCCTTTCTCTACAACTCTGCCTTTCAAATAAATAAATCTTGAAAAATAAAAGAAAAACCAGACAAAAAAGAGTACATAAAATTTCTTTTGGGGCCTGCACTGTGGCGCAGCAGGTTAAAGCCCTGGCCGGAGGCGCCAGCATCCCATACGGGTGCTGGTTCTAGTCCCGGCTGCTCTTCTTTCGATCCAGCTCTCTACTATGGCCTGGGAAAGCAGTGGAGGATGGCCCAAATCCTTGGGCTCCTGCACCCGTGTGGGAGACCCGGAGGAGGCTCCAGGCTCTGGATCGGCTCAGCTCCAGCCATTGCGGCCACTTGGGGAGTGAACCAGCGGACAGAGGACGTTTCTCTCTGTCTCTCCATCTCACTGTCTGTAACTCTACCTCTCAAATAAATAAATAAAAATCTTTTTAAAAAATTTCTTTTAACATTAATAAAGACAAAAGTTATTTATAGTAATAGGTCACTAGCTATCTCAGGCGGAGATGAGAGGTGAGTATAACTGCAGGAGTTGGTATATACGGAGCACAGTGGAACTTTTGGAAGATGACAGATGTGTTCAGTATCTTGACTGTGGTGAGCGCACTGAAATCTACATTTAAAACAAGATGCTTTTTAATGTTTGTATATTATACTTCAATAAAATTGATGAAAAATTCTTAAAGGGTTATTCTATTTAAATAACAAGGCTTTGTATTGTTTCTTAAGTGAAAGTCGTAAGATAAAGCTGCCAAGATTTTAATTATGAATCAGTTTGAGGAAAGCTCTCTCCCGACTCCGAGCAGTACACAAAAATTATTTACATTGAATATTCACTCAATAATTACCTACCAAGTATAAACTGCAAGGAAAGATAAAGTTCTATAACAGAGAAAAGTCCTTATGTAACCAGACAGGGGGAGCACAAGGAATTTAAAACTTACGTTGTCAGCAAGAACGCCCCATCACCACATCTTTCCAGAGCCTTTCGTGCAGGAGGTTTTGCCGCAAATTCTACAAAACCTTTTCCAGTAGCTCTACCACGATCATCCACAACCACAACAGCTTTCTCTACTGGACCAAACTGGGAAAATGCTTGTTCAAGAAGCTCATTGGAAACAACTGGAGAAAGGTTCTTGACAGTTAGGGCTGCTCCATGTGTAGCAAAGCGAATTCGGAGAGGTCTGCTCTTCAAAATGGTGCCATCCAGCTCTGCTTTTGCAATTTCAGCCAATGTTCTGGATTCCTTTTTAGGAGGAAAAATCATTTTGTAAAGATGATAGTAGCACAAAAATGTAAAATGGTGGTTTGCTTCTACAGAGAGCTAAACAGCTTTAGGAGATGACTAATTTTTGTTTAACATTGGTATCCCATGCTTTTTACTATTCAAAAATCTTTTTAAATATCCTAAGTAAAAAGTCCTGACCCCACTGTCCTGTTAAAGATCATCACTTAAAGATGAACTGCTCATAAGTGAGTTATCAGCTATCAGATATGCAATGCAGTATCTTTTTTAACATCTCCTACAGTTATTAAAAGAAACACAGGGCCGGCGCTGTGGTGTAATAGGTAAAGCCTCCACCTGCAGTGCCAGCATCCCATATGGGTGCCGGTTCGAGTCTCGGCTGCTCCACTTCCAATCCAGCTCTCTGCTATAGCCTGGAAAAGCAGTAGAAGATAGCCCAAGTTCTTGGGCCCCTGCACCCACATGGGAAGACCTGGAGAAGGCTCCTGGCTTCAGATCAGCGCAGCTCTGCCATTGAGACCAATTGGGGAGTGAACCAGCAGATGATAAACCTCTCTCTCTCTCTGCCTCTCCTCTCTCTGTGTAACTAACTCTTTCAAATAAATAAATAAATCTTTAAAAAAAATTAACACATACGGGCAACTACTTTTTTAAATTTTTATTTTTTATTTATCTGAAAGGCAGAAAGACAAGAGACAGGCAGATCTTTCATCCTCTAGCTTACTCCCCCAAAACCCGCAACAGCCAAGAATAGGCCAAGCAAAAGCCAGAAGCCTGGAACTCAATGTGGGTCTCTAATGTAGGCAGAAACATTCATGCAGTTGGGCTATCACATGATGCCTACCAGGATACACATTAACAGGAAGCTGGAATCAGAAGAGTCAGGACTCAAACCCAGGAACTCTGATACGGGGTGATCCGGGATTTGAGTATCCCAAGTGGACTCTTATCTACTGTACCCAAAAGTGCCAGTTACTGGCACTATCGCTGTAAGAATCATTTCTATAGTCTCTACATTTTGACATTTATAGCTCAATAAAACACTCCACTTCCCTACTGCCAAACTGTTTCCTTTTTTAATTCAGGTTCTTTTACATTATCTATTAAAAACTGCTATGATCTTGTTTATTACCTTTCATGAAGTATGTACATACACTGCACATTTCTTACCATCACGTGAAATAAAACAACATAATCATGGGCTATGACAGTTCTCTCCAATTTTTTTTCCTTGAAGATTTAATTATTTGAAGGGCAGAGAGAGACAAAGGGAGAGACAAGGGGTGTGAGGTGAGTGGCTGGGGGAGATCTTCCATCCACTGGTTCACTCTGCAAATGGCCCTAACAGTCAGGTCTGGGCCAGGCCAAAGCCAGAAGCCAAGAAAAAGCTAGAAGCCAGGAACTCTATCCAGGATTCCCAGATGGGTGCCTAACGACTTTGGCCTTATTCCGTTGCCTTCCTGGACACAGCAGGAGGCTGGACCATAATCAGAGTAGCTGAGACTGTAAGTTTCACTTTCATATAGGATAGAGAGCTGCAAGCAATAGCTTATAATCCACTGTGCCACAACATGGGTTCCTCTCTCCGGTGCACATATGCACTTATAAACTAGAAAATATCTTCATTGCTGAACCACAAGAAAACTTCCTCCCACTAGAAATCAAAGTTGGTGTATAGAGACCAGTGCATAGCAGGTTAAAGCCACCACCTGCAGTGCCAGCATCCCATATGGACGCCGGTTGGAGACTCAGCCACTCCACTTCCAATCCAGCTCTCTGCTATGGCCTGGGAAAGCAGGGAAGATGGCCCAAGTCCTTGAGCCCCTGAACCTACATGGGAAACCCGGAATAAGTTCCTAGCTCCTGGTTTCGAAATGGCGCAGCTCCAGCCATTGCGGCCAACTGGGGAGTGAACCAGCAGATGGAAGACCTCTCCTTCTCTCTGCCTCTCCTCTCTGTGTAACTCTTTCAGATAAATAAAAAAAATTCTTAAAAAATAAAAGTTGGTGTAGAATACGCATTTAAATAAATTATACAAAAGTTGGGGCTGGCACTGTGGCGCAGCAGGTTAATGCCCTGGCTTGAGGCACTGGCATCCCATATGGGTGCCAGTTCGAGTCCCAGCTGCTCTACTTTCAGACCCGGCTGCTCCACTTCCAATCCAGCTCTCTGCTATGGCCTGGGAAAGCAGAAGATGGCCCAAGTCCTTGGGCCCCTGCACCCAGGTGGGAGACCTGGGGGAGGCTCCTGGCTTTGGATCAGCACAGCTTCAGCTGTTGTGGCCAACTGGGGAGTGAGCCATCAGATGGAAGACCTCTCTTTCTCTCTCTCACTGCCTCTCCTCTCTCTGTGTAACTCTGACTTCAAATAAATAAATCTTTTTTTTTTTTGGCAGGCAGAGTTAGACAGTGAGAGAGAGAGACAGAGAGAAACGTCTTCCTTTTCCGTTGGTTCATCCCCCAAGTGACCGCCACTGCCAGCGTGTTGCGGTGATCCGAAGCCAGGGGCCAGGTGCTTCCTTCTGGTCTCCCCTGAGGGTGCAGGGCCCAAGCACTTGGGCCATCCTCCACTGCACTTCTGGGCCACAGCAGAGAGCTGGACTGGAAGAGGAGCAACCGGGACAGAATCCCCCCCGGCGCCCCAACTGGGACTAGAACCCAGAGTGCCGGCACTGCAGGCCAATAAATTTTTTTTTACGAGTTCAACTCCACACTCTTTATTCTCCAGCCCCTGTCAATAAATATTTTTTTAAAATGTTGTATAATACACATTTAAATAAATTATACATAAATTTAACAGAAGTATGTTCTTATTCATTAGGTTGTAGGAACTCTCCAGGGAGAAGTAAAAAGAGGCTTTATATACACATATAAGTGAAGCACAAATATACTATCTTATAAAAAGTTTCTTAAAGTCACAAGAGTTCTTTATATAATCCCTAAAATGTTTAGGAGAGCTTGAAGTTACTGCCCTGGTGCAATATCTATTTATAGAACTATTTTTACAAAGACAAAAGAAGTTGCCTTGGTATTCAAAATAGTCACTTTATTACCTGTAGTAGCAGCAGCAAATATTTAAAGGATATCTAAAAAGAAGGGTACTTTACTACCAAATACAGTATATAAATACAACACAAAGATTTCAGGCATGGACTAAGAGCAGGGTGAGCATTTGGCCTAGTGGTTAAAACGTCTATGGTCCTATATCCTCATACCCAGTTCCAGCTTCCTGCTAATTTGGACACTGCAAGGCAGCAGTGATGGCTCAAGTAACTGAATCCCTGCCACCCAGGTAGGAGACCTGGGTTGAGTTCCCAGCTCTCTGCTTCACTCTGGCCCAATTCCAGCTATTTGGGGTATCTGGGGAGTGAACCAACGGAAGCATGCACACACATGGGCTCCCTCTCTGTCTCCTCTCAAATTAAAAAAAAAAAAAAAAAAAATGCTGTCAGGTAAAACTTGGGATAGGGCATGAGGAAAATTTTAGAGTGGTAGCTTGACAATGCTTTATATAGTAACAGGGGTATGAATTAAACAAATACATGCATTTGTCAAAACTTACCAGCCAGGGGGCCAGCATCATGGCACATGGTTAAGCTGCCACCTGTGACACTGGCATCCCATATAAGCACCAGTTCTAGTCCCAGCTGCTCCACTTCAGATCCAGCTCCCTGCTAATGTGCCTAGGAAAGCAGCAGACGGCCCAAGTATTTTGGCCACTGCCATCTACATGGGAGACAAGATGAAGCTCCCACACTCCTAGTTCTGGCCTCACCCAGCCCTGGATGTTCCAACCATTTGAGGAGTAAACCAGCAGGTGGAAGATAGCTCCTTCCTTCCCTCCCTCCCTCTCTGTGTAACTCTGCAGATCAAACAAATAAGTGAACCCTTTAAAAACCAAACTTTCCAGCAGTACAATTAAAACTTGTTCATTTCACTGCACATAAATTTCAAAAACCTAGTGCGTACTACTGGACTTTAATTAACAAGCATGCTAGATCTAGTGTTGAGAGTCATGGACTGATAGATGGAGACAGAGAATAGATACAAGAAAAAATACAGAAAACTTAATTGCAGAATCTAGACAGTGTCTATGTCTTAAATTTTCTATAAATAAGTGTTGAGGTAGGAAGATAGAAGGAGGCTGCTCAGGACTATAGAACTGAAGAGCAATTTTGTGAGGGCACCTCCTGCTCAGATTCAGTCAGACATATCTACAATGTCACGTTTTGCTTTTTGAAAATTAAGAAATATCGATTTTGGGAGCTGGCGACGTACAAAGTAAAGCAGCCACGGCTTGCAATGTCAGCATCCCCTAATAAAGGGTCAGTTCAAGTCCCAGCTATTCTGCTTCCAATCGAGTTCCCTGCTAATGTACCTAGGAAAGCAGAAGGTGGCCCAAGCACTTGAGGCACTGTCACCCACAAGGGAGATCTGGATGGAATTCCTGGCTCCTGGCTTCAGCCTTGCCCAGACCTGACTATTACACAGTTTGGGGAGTGAATCAGCAGATGGAAGATTATCTTCCTCTCCCTCCCTTTCAAATAAATAAATATTTTTTAAAGATGTATTTATTTATTTGAAAGGCAGAGTTACAGAGAGGCAGAGAAAAGGCGGGAGGGGTCTTCCATCCACCAGCTTCACTCCCCAAATGGCCGCAATGGCCAACCTGGGCCAGGCCTAAGACAAGAGCCAGGTTCTTCCTCCAGGTCTCCTACACGGTTGCAGGAGCCCAAGGACTTGGGCCATCTTCTACTGCTCTCCCAGGCCATGGAAGAGAGCTGGATTGGAAGTGGAGCAGCCAGGACTCAAACCAGAGCCCATATGAGATGTCAGCATTGCAGGCAGCAGCTTTACCCGCCCTGCCATAGTGTGGGCCCTTCAAATAAATCAATCTTAAAACAGAAACCTTAAAATTTTCAACAATTTTTTACTATTGGCAACAATTTCCATTTTTAATATTAGTGGGGTTAGGGCCAGCACTATGGCATAGTGGGTAAAGCCACTGTCTGCTGTGCCAGCGTCCCATAAGAGTGCCAATTTCATTCTCAGCTGTTCCACTTCATATCCAGCTCCCTGCTAATGCACCCGAGAAGGCAGCAGAAGATAGCTCAAGTGCTTGGGCCCCAGCACCCATGTGGGAGGCCCCAAGAAAGCTCCTGGCTCGGGATCGGCCCAGCTTCAGCCACTGCATCATTTGGGGAGTGAACCAGAAGATAGAAGTACACTCTCTCTCTCTGTGTAACTGTTTTTCAGATCAATCAATCAATCAATCTTCAAAAACAAAACATTGGTTGGGCCAAATAAAAATGTTTATACAGTCAGGATTTTTTTTTAATTTGACAGGTAGAGTTATAAACAGTGAGAGAAAGAGACAAAGGTCTTCCTTCCATTAGTTCACCCCACAAATAGCCGCTAGGGCCGGCGCTGTGCCGATCCAAAGCCAGGAGCCAGGTGCTTCTTCCTGATCTCCCATGTATGTGCAAGCACTTGGGCCATCCTCCACTACCCTCCTGGGCCACAGCAGAGAACTGGACTGGAAGAGGAGCAACCAGGACTAGAACCCGGCGCCCATATGGGATGCCAGCACTGCAGGCAGAGGATTAACCAAGTGAGGCACGCCACTGGCCCCAAGAATTTTCAATGGTATACATCCTTTTCCAAAGTTTATACTGTCCATGGTTTTATATGGTTTTTCTCTTAAGATTTATTTATTTGAAAGACTGAATTAGAGGAAGAGGCAGAGAGGGACAGAGAGAGGTCTTCCACCCACTGGTTCACCCCCTAAATGGCCACAACAGCCAGAGTTGGGCCAATCCATGCACATGCAGGTGTCCAAGAACTTGGGCTATCTTCTACTGCTTTTCCAGACCATAGCAGAGAGCTGGATCAGAAGTAGAGCAGCCAGGATTCGAACTGGCGCCCACATGGGATACCAGCACTGCAGGCGAAAGCTTTACCTATCACAGTGCCAGCCCCTGTTTTATAAGGTTCTAAATCAGAGTTCTTCAACCTTATCACTATCAACAATATGGGCCAGATCATTCTAGAGGGCACTCCTATGCATTGTTGAATGTTTAGCAGCACCCTTGACCCCTCCTCACCAGCCCCAGTAGAACCAATGGTCAGTCTGTGACAATCAAAAATGTCTCCAGGGAGCCGGTGCTGTTTCAGATTAAGCCTCTGCCTACAGCACCAGTTCAAGCCCTGGCTGCTCCACTTCCAATCCAGCTCTCTGCTAATGGCCTGGGAAAGCAGCAAAAGATGGCCCTCATGCTTGGGCCCCTGCACCTGTGTGGGGAAACCCAGATGAAGCTCCTGGTTTCTGGCTTCAGCCAGGCCCAGCCCCAGCCCTTGTAGCCATTTGGGGAGTGACTCAGCAGATGAAGATCTCTCTCTTTCCCCCTCTGTAATTATGCCTTCCAAATAAATAAAATAAATCTTTAAAAAAAGAAAAAAAAGGAAAAGAAAATAATAAGACTGTCAGGCATTATACACAGATTTTTCTGATTCAGCAAAGTTTACAGTTCTAACAGATTCCCAGTGAACAGATTAAATGAGAAGATGCCTGAGACAGTACAAGGTCATTGCCTCTAGCTCATATAGTAGGGAAAACAATTTAAGCAGTGTGTTTAGACTAGGAAGGGATCTGAAGCTGCTGTACAGGAACCACACCTTTGTGAATTACTCTTTCAGACATCTGGTTTAGCAAGAAAATAGTTCAAATCACACTGATACCAGTTTAGCTATATTTAACTAACTTTAAAATGCATACACCTGGAGCCAGCACTGTGGCATAGTGGGCTAAACTTCTGCCTGCGGCACCAGCATACCATATGGGCACCAGTTCGAGTTTGGGTTGCTCCACTTCCAATCCAGCTCTCTGCTATGGCCTGGGGAAGCACTAGAAGATGGCCCAAGTGCTTGAGCTCCCAGCTATGTGGGAGACCTGGAAGAAGCTCCTGGCTTTGGATTGGCTCAGCTCCGGTAGTTGCAGCCATCTCAGGAGTGAACCAGCAGATGGAAGACCTCTCTATCTCTGCCTCTGCCTCTAACTCTGCCTTCCAAATAAATAAATAAATAAATAAATAAATAAATCTTTTTTTTTTCAAATGCATACACCTTTTCAGTTAATTTAACCAACCTGTTAGTAACCAACCAAAATCTAAAAAGAAGCTTTGAGGCTAAAGTCTATAATAAAATGTATCCGAAAGACACACATTGTCTACTTTATTCCTATGTAACAAAGACTCATAATATGGATTGGGATCTTATACGAACAACCACATAGTATCTTTTCCCAATCAAATCATACTATTAATACCGACCCTACACCATACCAAAAATGTTACTTCATCCTATCAATTAACTGGAACGCCTACAACAAATAATTTTTTTTTTAATTTTTTTTTTTTTTTTGGACAGGCAGAGTGGATAGTGAGAGAGAGAGACAGAGAGAAAGGTCTTCCTTTTTGCCGTTGGTTCACCCTCCAATGGCCGCTGCAGCCGGCTCATCTCGCCGATCCAAAGCCAGGAGCCAGGAGCTTCTCCTGGTCTCCCATGCGGGTGCAGGGCCCAAGCACTTGGGTCATCCTCCACTGCCTTCCCAGGCCATAGCAGAGAGCTGGCCTGGAAGAGGGGCAACCGGGATAGAATCCGGCGCCCTAACCAGGACTAGAACCCGGTGTGCCGGAGCCGCAAGGCGGAGGATCAGCCTGTTAAGCCACGGCGCCGGCCTACAACAAATAATTTAAGAAAATGTATTGCATTTAAAAGATTACTCCACAAGTAAAAAGTTATTTCCAAAAATTTAAATCAGATAAAATTACACTGCTATTTTTAAAGCAACTACACCACCTCCACTCACTAACCTCACTGGACTAAAGCCACTATACCTATATTTATTTTCAGATCAAGTATGGACCATGAGTTGCGTAAGTAGAAAAATGTATTTTATGTATTTTTAATTTACCTGGTACTCATTAAGCTCAGATTAAATTGCCAAATTATCCATTAAGTCAAATTCTGTAAAGGAAATCCTAATTTCCTAGTGACAAATTTTTAACATTCCTACACAAAGCATTTAGGGTATGTTTGGAGGAGCACATCCCAAAGGAGCAATCCTTCTCATCTCTCATTTCTTTTTTTTTCTTTTCTTTTTTTTTTTAAAGATTTTATTTATTCATTAGAGAGACAGAGAGAAAGGTCTCCCATTCATCCACTGGTTCACTCCCCAAATGGCAACAATGGCCAGAGCTGGGTCCATCCGAAGCCAGGAGTTTCTTTCAAGTCTCCCACATGGGTGCAGGGATCCAAGCACTTGGGCCACCTTTCACTGCTTTCCTAGGCCACAAGCAGAGAGCTGGATCAGAAGAGGAGCAGTGGAGACACAAACCAGGGCCCATATGGGATGACGGCGTCACAGGCGGAGGCTTTAGCCACAGCGCCAGCCTCCCATTTCTTAATAACACAAAGATATTTTTTTAAATGCAAAGCAGGAAAAGCAATGAGCTGTGCTAACAGAGTAGCCCTATCCGCATGTGGCTATTTAAAGAAAGAATACATAATAGTTCAAATTCCACTCAGCCACAGTAGCTACATTTACAAATACACAGCAGTTCCATCCTTGCAGCAAGTTCTACAAGACAGTGCTAATGCACTAATGGAGGAATTTACTACTAGCGGCCTTTAAGAGAAAAAGAAAGACTTCCCCATGAAAATGAATTGCTTATTGATTTATTTTTAAGTATAAAGCTTCTGACAGAGCAAAGTGCAGCCTCTCCATTCTTCCTCCTACAGAATGTCAACTTCAGAATAGACGAAGATGGTGCCAGAGGCTAAGGAAGATGAGAATGTTATGTAATACCCTTTTGAAAAGTTCACCTCACTTCCTTAAGATAATTTCTGCATTTACACAAAGAGTTCTACGGAGTGATAAGCTGTTTCTCTAATTTCCAAAAGTGTGTTTGAAATTGTGTCTTCAAAATACACTATTTAACTTGAATTTTGAGGAAATTTCTGTCTCATTAATACCACTTAGATGTTCAAGTGTTGGTATTCAAAAAAAGACAGCATTATTTAACTACAATCAATTTTCTCTATATATTAAAAAGTCTGCACTGTCCACAGAGAGAGAATTCGATTCTGGAAGTCAAAGTTATAATAAGAAAGCTTCCAAGCTGCAATGAGTATCAAACTTAAGGGTCTAACTAGAAATACAACAGAGAAAATTCAGTTGCTAGGGAAAACACTCTCCCTCTTAAAAAAAAATCCTGTTTGGGGAAAAAAAAATGTGGCATCGAACTGTGAACTACAACAACGCTGTAAAAGTAACACTGATGAATTCACCACAAAGCGCAGAGAAAGCCTAGCAAAAGTCGGTATCTTCTGCCCTGAGTGTAAACCCTCGCCGTTCAAATTTTTGTTTTAAGAGACACGATGTTTGCATAATGATTAAAAGGAGGTAAGAGACACAATATTCTCATTCTCGTACTAGGAAATCTAAGTAAATATTCTAACAGTAGGAAACACAAGTATAAGATACCTATCACCCACCCAAAGGACGTCAGGCGGAAAAATACTGTATTAGATCCGTAACCACTGCAAACCGTCCCATCACCGCTCTCGGGAAAGGGCTGCGCTAAGGCAGAACGCGGTTTATTTACCGCTACACGCACGCAGGGCTAGAAGACGATCTGGGAAAATTAAGAAGCCAATCTGCCCAGTGAAAACATCCGATCAGACCGAAGCGTCCATCCCGCATTCCTGTCCCATTCATTTCCTTTCCAACGCGATCGGCCTCCAGGAATTCGCACTCCGAACCGCCCCCTTCCGCCCGCCCCCTTTCGGGACCCGGGGACCCAGCGCGCGGCCAGCGGGGCCTGCAGGGCGCTGAGCGGGAGGCGTCGCCGCCGGGATCCTCCGATCCCGCACACGGGGCCGCAGGCCGCGGGGCCGCGGCGTCGGGGGTCGCCCCGAGGGCCCTTTTGTTCCCTCGCGCGGGCCGCCAGACTCACCAAGCGGATGAAGCCGAAGCCGCGGTCTCGGTTGATGAAGACCTCGCTGGGCTCGCCGTAGCGCTCAAAGAGCCGCTTGAAGTCCTCCTCAGTGATGTCGGTGGGCAGGTTGCCCACGAAGAGGCGGCAGCGCTGCGTGTACGTCTTCTCGCCCGGCTTAAGGAAACTCTTGATGTCGATGGTGAACCCCATCTCCTCCTCGGGGTGGTCTTCGGCGGGCGCAGGAGCGGGCGGCGCCTGCTCCCCGGCCAGCCCGAGCGCCATGGCCGCTGCGGCCGCTGGCTCGGTCTCCCCCGCGGCGGACTCCAGGGCGCGAAGGCGGGCAGGGTTCTTCTCAATGCGCACTTGCTTCAGGTTTCCCCTTAACATCATCTTAGTGAGTTCGCTTCAGAAACTGGACGCAGGCCTAGCTCTTAGGTGTCTACGTCTCTACATAGATCTATGGAAACGCAGTAAGAAAGTCAAAAGACAACCAGGGAACTCAGCCCGTGGCCCTGCCTCCTCTGACTCACACCCGCGGCAGCCGCACATTCAAAATGGCGCTGCCACAACCTGCAGTTGGAAGAAGAGACGCCGGGGCAAGTCCCGCCCCTCCGCAAAGGCCGGCGCCGGAGCGACGCCTGCGCGTGCGCAGTGTCGTGCGCCTCCAGGCTGCCCCCTAGGATGGTGGGAGGCATCCTCCCGTCTGGCTGATGGGCCGGCCTGTTGTACTTCTGGGGCGAATTAAGTGATGTGTGCCGCGGTGTGTGAAAGTATAAACAACTCGGTATCCTATTTACCCTTTTAAATATCAAGTTCCGTTATCATTGACCACAGGAAAACTTACATATTTTAAACGTGGCCTTCATCAACAAAATATTTCCCACTAATATAGACATCTTTCCTGTTTCAACAGCGAAGTCTACTTACGGTTCCTAAGCAATCAAATTCTATAGAATAATTGAGCTGCTGATCATTGGCTTGAGAAGAAGACTCCATGAAATTGCTTATAAAATTAGTATAAACAGGCCATGAACTGCTATGGCTGTAGACTTGTGACAAAGGTCGACAAACATTTTGTGTAAAGAGGCAGGTAGCAACCATCTGCAATTAACGGGCCATACAGTGTCCATCTCAACTATTTAACCCTGTACCATTCAGCTCCGGATACAGGGTAAATCCTCAGTGAGTGTGAAAAACAGGTCCTGGGGACTCTGCAAAAAAGTTCAGCAGTTTCTCATGAAGTTAAACATTTGCATACTTCACAACAGCAATCCCATTCCTAAATCTGAGTGAAATAACACATTCTCACAAAACTCCCATATGGGACAGCCATCTAGGCTAGCAATCAAGATGGTGGTTAAGATGCCCACCTCTCAGCCGGCGCTGCGACTCAATAAGCTAATCCTCCGCCTGCGGCGACGGCACCCTGGTCAGGACGCCAGATTCTGTCCCGGTTGTTCCTCTTCCAGTCCAGCTCTCTGCTGTGGCCCGGGAGTGCAGTGGAGGATGGCCCCAGTGCTTGGGCCCTGCACCTGCATGGGAGACCAGCAGGCTTCGGATTAGCACAGTGCACAGCCGCTGCTGCCATTGGAGGGTGAACCAACGGAAAAGGAAGACCTTTCTCTCTGTCTCTCTCTCTCACTGTCCACTCTGCCTGTCAAAAACAAACAAACAAACAAACAAACAAAAAACCAGATGCCCACCTCTCTGCAGGCACTGTGGCTCAGCAGGTCATACTACCACCTGCACTGCCATCCCATGCCTGTACCCATTCCCCTCCTGGCTGCTCTACTTCCAACGGAGCTCCCTGCTAGTGCACCTGGAAAGCAGCTGAGAATGACCCAAGCATTTGGGCCCCTGCACCCACGCGGAAGGCTAGATGAAGCTCCTGATTTTAGCCTGGCCCAGTCCTGGCAGTTGGGCATTTGGGGATGGAAGACCGATTCTCTCTCTTTCTCCTCTTTCAAATAAATAATCTTTTCAAATAATAAAAATAGAAAGAGTCCCACATCTCATTTCGGAGCACCTGGGTTCCATACCATGCTTGAGTCCTGACTCCAGCTTCCCGCTAACGCAGATTCTGAGGCAGCAGTTGTGGCGGCCTTGCTGGTGTGGCCATTCACAGAGTGCACCAATGGATGAACGCTGTCTCCCAGTCTTTCAAATTGATTATTAATTTTTCAAATTTGTATGCAAATGTTTATAGAGGCTTAATTTGCAATCGATAAGAACAAAACAATTGAAATCTCCAACTGATGAACATTAATGCAATAGAATACTATGCAGCAATAAAAAGGGATAAACTACTGAAAGAAGGAACATAACTTAAACATCCAATATGTAACATTAAAGAAAAAAAGCAAAACTGTAGCTAAAGAACATAGATCAGTGGTTGTCAGAAACCAGGGAGTTGGGGTGGGGGGGTGACTATATAAAGACACTGGTGATAATTTTGGAATGATAAAACTATATATTGACTGTGGTAGTGACAATGCAATTGTATGCATTTGTCAAAACTTGGTAGAAACTGCACTGAAAGAGTAAATGTTACTGCATTTAAATTATACATTGAGGGGGACGGTGCTGTGGCCTAGTAGGCTAAGCCTTCACCTGTGGCGCCCGCATCCCTTATGCGCACCGGTTCATGTTCTGGCTGCTCCTGGTCCAATCAAGCTCTCTGCTTATGGCCTGGGAAAACAGTGAAAGGCACTCAAGTGCCTGGGCCCCTGCAGCACATGGGAGACCTGGAAGAAGCTCCTGGCTCCTGGCTTCTGATTGGCCCAGCTCTGGCCATTGTGGCCATTTGGGAAGTGAACCAGCAGATGGAAGACCTCTCTCTCTCTCTCTCTCTCTCTCTTCCTCTCTCTGTCTGTAATTCTGCCTCTCAAATAAATAAATCTTAAAAACATTATACATTAAGGAGCCAGAATTGTGACAGGGTGAGTGAAGCTGCCACTTGCAATGCCAATATCCCATACGGGTGCCGGTTCAAGACCCAATTGCTCCACTTTATATCCGGCTCCCTGCTAATAGCCTGGAAAAGCAGTGGAAGATGGCCTGAGTGTTTGTCCCTGCTACTCACATAGGAGACCTGAATGAAGCTTCTGGCTTCTGGCTTGGGATTGGCCCAGCCCTGGCTATTGTGGCCAGCTAGGGAGTAACCAACACATGGACAATCTCTCTCTCTCTCTCTCTCTCTCTCTCTCTCTCTCATTCTCTCTCTCTCCGTAACTCTGACTTTCAAATAAATAAGTTAATCTTTAAAAAAAAAAAAAAACACAACTGTTCATCAGGGGGCCAGCACTGCGGCACAGCGGGTTAAAGCCCTGGCCTGAAGTGCCAGTATCCCATATGGGTGCCACTTCTAATCCCAGCTGCTCCTCTTCTGATCCAGCTCTCTGCTATGGCCTGGGAAAGCAGTAGAAGATGGCCCAAGTCCTTGGGTCCCTGCACCCATGTGGGAGACCCAAAAGAAGCTCCTGGTTCCTGGCTCCTGGCTTCAGATTGGCGCAGAATTGAAGCTCCTGGCTTCATTGCGGCCATCTGGGGAGTGAATCAGAAGATGGAAGACCTCTCTCTCTGCCTCTGCCTCTGCCTCTGCCTCTCTGTAATTCTGTATAATGGATAAAGCCACTGCCTGCACTAGCTTCCCATATGGGTGCCGATTTGAGTTCCAGCTTCTCCTCTTCCAATCCTGCTGTCTGCTTATGGCCTGGCAAAGCAGTGGAGAATGGCCCAAGTGCTTGGGCTCTTGCACCAACGTGGGAGACCCAGAAGAAGCGCCTGGTTCCTGGCTTCAGATAGGCCCAGCTCTGGCCTTTGCAGCCATTTGGGGAGTGAACCAGAGGATGAAAGACCTCTCTGTCTCTCCCTCTCTCTGTATCTCTGCCTCTCAAATAAATAAATTTTTATAACTTTTTTCAATTTTTTAAAAGATTTATTTGTTTTACTTGAAAGTCACAGTTACACAGAGAAAGAGAGGGAGAGAGAGAAAGAGAGAGAGGTGTCTTCCATCCTCTGGTTCACTCTCCAATTGGCCGCAATGGCCGGAACTGCGCTGATCTGAAGCCAGGAGCTAGGAGCTTCCTCCGGGTCTCCCACGCAGGTGCAGGGGCCCAAGGACTTGGGCCATCCTCTACTGTTTCACCAGGCAATAGCAGAGAGCCGGATCAGAAGTGGAGCAGCCGGGTCTTGAACCAGCGCCCATATGGGATGCCAGCACTTCAGGCTAGGGTGTTAACCCACTATGCCACAGCACTGGCCTCAATTTTTAAAACTTTTTAAAAAATTATGCATCAAGTGAAGATTTTAAAACTATGCAAAAAGATGAAAATAAAACACAATCAAGCTTAATCCTTACTTACCTGTCATCACCACCAAATCCTAATACCCAGAGTTATAAAACCAAACAGCCCTGCACATTCCTCTCTCTGACCCAACACCTTCCACCCCTTCCAGTTGCTCCAAAGCCTTCTGTTGAGTCCTAGCTCTACTCCTGATTGCAGCTCCTTGCTCATGTAGACCCTTGGGAGACAGCAGGTGATGACCCAAATACTTGGTCACTGCTACTAAGTGGGAGACAAAGGTTGATTTCCTGACTCCTGGCCTAGCCCCGGCTGTTGTGGGCATTTGAGGAATAAACCAGATCTATTTTTTTAAAATATTTATTTATTAGGGCCAGAGATGTGGCATAGCGGGTAAAGCCGCCTCCTGTAGTGCTGGCATCCCATATGGGCACAGGTTCGAGTCCTGGCTGTTCCACTTCTGATCCAGCTCTCTGCTATGGCCTGGGAAAGTAGTAGAAGATGGCCCAAGTGCTTGGGCCCCTGTTCCTGTCTGGGAGACTTGGAAGAAGCTCCTGGCTCCTAGCTTTGGATCGGTACAGCTCCGGTCATTGCGGCCATCTGGGGAATGAATCAGCAGATGGAAGACCTCTCTCTCTGCCTCTGCCTCTTACTCTATGTAATTCTGCCTGTCAAATAATTTATTTATATTTGAAAGGCAGAGTTACAGACAGGCAGAGGCAGAAAGTCTTCAGTCCTCTGATTCACTCCTCAAATGTCTGCAACTGTCAGAGGTGGGTGGATCTGAAGCCAGGAGCCAGGAGTTTCTTCCAGGTCTCCCAGCAGGTGCAGAGCCCCAAGGACTTGGGCCATCCTCTACTGCTTTCCCAGGCCATAGCAACAGCTGGATCGGAAGTGGAGCAGCCTCAACTGAAACCAGCACACATATGGGATGCCAGCACTGCAGGCGGCTGCTTTACGCGCTACACCACAGTGCCAGCCCCACAGTGTGAAGATTTTTTTTTTTTTTTTTTGAGAGGCAAAGTGGATAGTGAGAGAGAGAGACAGAGAGAAAGGTCTTCCTTTTTGCCGTTGGTTCACCCTCCAATGGCCGCTGCGGCCGGCGCATCTCGCTGATCCGAAGCCAGGAACCAGGTGCTTCTCCTGGTCTCCCATGGGGTGCAGGGCCCAAGGACTTGGGCCATCCTCCACTGCCTTCCCGGGCCATAGCAGAGAGCTGGCCTGGAAGAGGGGCAACCAGGATAGAATCCGGTGCCCCAACCGGGACTAGAACCCGGTGTGCCAGCGCCGCAAGGCGGAGGATTAGCCTGTTAAGCCACGGCGCCGGCCCAGTGTGAAGAATTTAACCTAGGCACTGTGATATTGGATGCAGGTATCCCAGGTAGCATATTAACCAATGCAACAAATATCCACTCATGGGGCCAGTGCTATGGCGTATGCAGGTGCCTGCAGTGACAGCATCCCATATGGGCGCCAGGTTCTAGTCCTGGCTGCTCCTCTTCCAGTCCAGCTCTCTGCTGTGGCCCAGGAGGGCAGTGGAGGATGGCCCAGGTGCTTGGGCCCCTGCACCCGATTGGGAGACCTGGAAGAAGTTCCTGGCTCCTGGCTTTGGATTGGCCCAGCTCTGGGCACTGCAGCCATTTGGGGAGTGAACCAGCAGATGGAAGACCTCCCTCTCTCTGTAATTCTGCAATTCAGATACATAAATAAATAAATATTTTTAAAAATCCACTCATATTTTATTATTTTTGATGCTAGAACCAGCTTTTAAAAACAAATGTTATTGAGTGCCTTTATTTGTAGTGATTTATTCGAAATCACACAGCTAATAGATTCTACTATTTTCACCTGTCTTCAGTTTCAGCCTTCACCCTACGTCTCAGCTGTCTGGTGTTCTAGTTTTATTCACTCACTTAAAATATTATTAAGGAGACTGAAGCCGGTGCCGCGGCTCACTAGGCTAATCCTCCGCCTTGCGGCGCCGGCACACCGGGTTCTAGTCCCAGTCGGGGCACTGATCCTGTCCAGGTTGCCCCTCTTCCAGTCCAGCTCTCTGCTGTGGCCAGGGAGTGCAGTGGGGGATGGCCCATGTTCTTGGGCCCTGCACCCCATGGGAGACCAGGAGAAGCACCTGGCTCCTGCCATCGGATCAGCGTGGTGCGCCGGCCGCAGCGCGCCTACCGCGGCGGCCATTAGAGGGTGAACCAACAGCAAAGGAAGACCTTTCTCTCTATCTCTCTCTCACTGTCCGCTCTGCCTGTCAAAAAATAAAAATAAAAAAAAATTATTAAGGAGACTGAAATACTAACTTGATTAGATAATGACTCATTGAACACATGTATTGAAATATCACACTGTATCCCATATGTATGTACAATTAAAATTTAAAATATGGGGATTAGGCATCTGGCACAGTGGTTAGGTCATTGCTTGGGACACATGCATCTCATGTCTGAATGTCTGGTTCAAGACCCAGCTATGCTGCATCTGATCCAGCTCCCTGATAACATACACTCGAGAAGGCAATAGATGATAACTCAAGTGCTCAGGTCCCTGCACCTGCATGGGAGCCTGAAATTGAGTTGTGGTCTCCTGGATTCAGCTTTGCACAGGCCTAGCTCTCTCCATCTTTCTACCTTTCAAATAAAATGAAAAATTTTAAATGATAAAAAATATAAACTAGAAAGTATAAAGTTATCTTAAATATACTAATATTTCCCTTTAAGATGTGATTAAGGAATATACAGCATGTGTTTGAACATGCTTCCCAAAGCTGATGTGTTAGAAAATTTTATCCCCAGCACAAGTGTTGAGAGGTGAGACTGTGACAATTTGATTAGGTCATGGAGTTCCCCCACTTGCTTACGAATGGATTAATGTCATTACTTCTGGAGTAGTTTAGTTATTGTGGAAGTGGATCTCTAAGTTTGACTGCCTTTCCATTTGCTCTTGTTCTCTCTTACTCTTCTGCCTTCCACCAAAGAATGACATAGCAAAAAGGCCCTTGCAAGGTGCCAATGTCATGTTCTTGGACTTCCTAACCTTCCGGACTGTGAGCCTAAAACATCTCTGTTTCCTATAAATTACCCGGTCTGGGTACTCAGAGCAGTAGAAAATCAACTGAGACGCTGCTTCACCACACAACACATGAAAGAAGTGTTACAGAGATGTAATATGGGAAATTCACAAATTTTACTGTTTCATGAGAGGAGCTTTCTTAATTAAAAATGCCTTTAAAAAAAAAAAGAGAGATGTATTTATATGAAAGGCAGAGCAACACAGAAAGGGAGAGACAGAGAGATCTTCCATCCACTGGTTCATTCTCCAAATGGCCGCAACAGCTAGGTCTGGGCCAGGCCAAAACCAAGAAGCAGGAACTCCATCCTGGACTCCCACAGGAGTGGCAGGGGCTAAAGTCATGGACCATCTTCTGCTGCATTCTCAGACATGTTAGCCGGAAGTTGATTCAGAAGCTGGGACTCAAACTGGCATTCTGATATGGGATATCAGTGTTCTAAGACAGGCATGTGTCGCAATGCCTGGTCTGTTTTGTTTAAGATTTATTTATTTGAAGGCCAGCGCCGCGGCTCAGTAGGCTAATCCTCCACCTTGCGGCGCCGGCACATGGGGTTCTAGTCCCGGTCGGGGCACCGATCCTGTCCCGGTTGCCCCTCTTCCAGGCCAGCTCTCTGCTGTGGCCAGGGAGTGCAGTGGAGGATGGCCCATGTTCTTGGGCCCTGCACCCCATGGGAGACCAGGAGAAGCACCTGGCTCCTGCGGTCGGATCAGCGCGCCTACCGTGGTGGCCATTGGAGGGTGAACCAACGGCAAAAGGAAGACCTTTCTCTCTGTCTCCCTCTACTGTCCACTCTGCCTGTCCAAAAAAAAAAAAAAAGATTTATTTATTTGAAAGGTAGAGTTACAGAGTAAAAGAGAGTGCAAGCGAGCGAGCTTCCATCTGGTTGTTCACTCCCAATATGGCCACAACAGCCAGGACTGGACCAGGTTGAAGCCAGGAGCCAGGAATTCCAGCTAGGCTCCCATGTGAGTGGCAGGGACCCGAGTACCTGGACCATCCTCCACTGCTTTCCCAGGTGTATTAGCCAGTAGCTGGATAGGAAGTAGGGTAGCCATGACTCAAACCAGCATTCATATGGTATACTGCAATGCCTGCTTGTGTTTTAAAAGTTACTTGAACTGTGAACACGTCTGTGAATACAATGGCTTGTATTCATGCTCCTGATTATAAGACACTAGAAGTTTTAATTGAGAAATTTCAGCTCAAATAGGTACATAATATCTTGGTTCTGTTATGAGAAGGCTTTGGACTTTGCAGATCTCCTAGAAATGTGGCTCCTGGGGCTGGTGCTGCGGCATAGTGAAATAAGCCTCTTCCTGAGTCACCAACATCCCTATGGGTGCTGGGTTCATCGGCTGCTCCTCTTCCGATCCAGCTCTCTGCTGTGGCCTGGGAAAGCAGTAGATGAACTAAGTCCTTGGGCCCCTGCACCTGTGTGGGAGACCCACAGGAAACTCCTGGCTCCTGGCTCCTGGCTTCAGATCAATCCAGCTCCAGCTGTTGCAGTCATTTGGGGAGTGAACCAGGGGATAGAAGACCTTTCTGTTTCTCCCTCTCTTTAATTCTCTCAAATACATAAATGAAATCTTGAAAGAAAGAAAGAAAGAAAGAAAGAAAGAAAGAAAGAAAGAAAGAAAGAAAGAAAGAAACAAAGAAATGTGGGTCATGTGGGTTGCATTCTGAGTAGCAGGGCTCTGCTACAGGGGGTGTGATGCTTCCAGGGTCTCTTCTGGTATTTTATCAGGCCTCTTTGACTAATGTGAGCTCCGGGAATTTCTGTTTATAACTGAGACAGTTTTTTGCTTTGTGGAATGTGATTTCACCCTGCACAACTGCAGCTTAGTATTCATTGTATTAAAGTAAAAACTCGAGGGGCCAACATTGTGTTAAGCCGCTGCATGAGACACCAGCGTCCTGTCTCGGAGCACCGCTGGAGTCTCAGCTAACTCTGCTTCTGCCCCAGCTTCCTGCTAATGCTCCTGGGAAAGCAGCAGGATGGAGTTGCCGACTCCTGGCTTTAATAGGGCACAGGCCAGCTATTGCATCTATCTGGGGAGTGAATCAGCAGATGGAAGATGTTTTTTCTGTCTCTACCTCTCACTCTCTCTCTCTCTCTCTCTGTTGCTCTAGCTTTCAAATAAATAAACCACAAAAAGAAATTTTTAGGCCAGCACCGTGGCTCAATAGGCTAATCTTCTGCCTGTGGCGCCAGCACACCGGGTTCTAGTCCTGGTCGGAGCGCCAGATTCTGTTCCTGTCGCTCCTCTTCCTGTTCAGCTCTCTGCTCTGGCCCAGGAGTGCAGGGGAGGATGGCCCAAGTCCTTGGGCTCTGCACCTGCATGGGAGACCAGGAGAAACACCTGGCTCCGGGCTTCGGATCAGCGCGGTGCGCCTGCCACAGCAGCCATTGGGGGGTGAACCAATGGAAAAAGGAAGACCTTCCTCTCTCTCTCTCTCTCTCTCTCTCTCTCTCTCTCTCTGTCTCCCACTGTCCACTCTGCCTGTCCAAAAAAAAAAAAAAAAAAGAGAGAGAGAGAGAGAGAAACTTTTAGACACAATTAACACAGTTTGAGCAAAGATTCATGAAACAGGCAGCACTAAGAATCAGAAGAGGTTCAGAGAGCTGCCCTCTGTAATGTGGGCATTGAGTATGTATAGATAAAAATGGGGAGTACAGAAACAGCTTGACTGGTTAGGTGCAAGTGTTGGGCTTATCTGGACTTGGTCTGATTAGTTGACTGCCTGCAACTAGCTGATGCTCAGCTGTTAGGGACTGAGGCTTGGCTGTCTATTACAAAAAATAGACTCCTAAGTTAGGTGTTGGTTCCTTTATGTACTATATTGGGTACATTAAGTTCAGTATGTAGGAAATTAAAAAAATAAAACAGTCTCAGGTCAATGGACTCATGCTTATTCAACAAACCAAAGGTCCAAGGGGATCCCACCTGATTTTCTGTAGCTATTTCATTGTGTTGCTTCCTCCTCTCTGGTACTCTGCCCTAGGGGTTCTAGTTCTCTCAGCCTCCCGGAATCTTTTTATCTGTCACCTCAAGTCAGCAAGTATGCTGCAGTCTGCACAGTCCCCTTCTTGTGCCACAACCTGGAAAGGAAATCCTGGCAGAAATCCCGTTTCCCTTGTCCCCTGCTTCTAGTTCTGTGCTACTTCTTGCTCAACACCTGACAATGGAACTTTCACGTATATGCGCAATTTAAAATGTTTTTAATTTGCTTTTTATCATTTGGAAATAAGAGAGATAGAGAGAGGAGGGCAGAGAAAGAATGGTTTTATGTCAAGTTTGATACCAAATATCAAATTTATCTTAGGATAACAGCCAAGAAAAACTTAAAGCGATAAATATGGAGGATTACCCTTTCCTACTCTGTTAAAATGTATTATAAAAACTACAGTTATGGGGGCCAGTGTTGTGGCACAGTTTAGGCCTCTGCCTGCAACACCAACACCCCATTGGGTGCTGGTTCCAGACCTGGCTGCTCTACTTCTGATCCAGCACCCTGCTAATGCCCTTGGGAAAGCATCGGAAGATGGCCCCAAGTGCTTGGGCTTCTGCACCCACTTGGGAAATCCAGAAGTTGTTCCAGGCTCCTGACTTTGACCTGGTCCAGCCTGGCCATTGCAGCCATTTGGGCAGTGTACCAGCAGATGGGAGATCTCTCTCTCTCTCTGTCTCTCCTCATCTCTGTAATTCTGCCTTTCAAGTAAATAAAAAATAAATCTTAAAAAAAAAAAACCCTACAGTTATCATTGCTATTTTTAGCCCTTGTGGAACTGTGGTCTTCCTACATTTTACTCATTGAATATTATGTTGACAAGCCTGTGATCACAGAGTAGATTGAAATTATGTCTTTGCAAAAATTGAAGAAAAAAAAAAAAAAAGAGGATTGAGAGAGGGTGAGACAGAGAGAGGGAGAGGCAGAGAGACAGAGATCTTCCATCCACTGGATAACTCCACAAATGGCCACAACAGTCATGACTGGGCCTGGATGAAGCCAGAAGCCAGGAGCTTTTTAAAACATACTGGCCTTTCAACTAATTACCTTTTTTTTTTTTTAAACATTTATTTATTTTTACTTGAAAGTCAGAGTTACAGAGAGAGGAGAGGCAGAGAGAGAGAGAGAGAGGTCTTCCATCTGATAGTTCACTCCCCAATTGGCAGCAATGGCCGGAGCTGCGCTGAAGCCAGGGGCCAGGAGCTTCTTCCGGGCCTCCTATGTGGGTGCAGGGGCCCTAGGACTTGGGCCATCTTTGACTGCTTTCCCAGTCCATAGCAGAAAGCTGGACAGGAAGTGGAGCAGCTGGGTCTCAAACTGGCGCCCATATGGGATGCCTGCGCTTCAGGCCAGGGCATTAACCTGCTGCGCTACAGCACCAGCCCTTCACCCTCAGCTAATTACCTTGCTAAATTCCTTCCTTCCTTCCTTCCTTCCTTCCTTCCTTCCTTCCTTCCTTCCTTCCTTCCTTCCTTCCTTCTTTTCTTTCTTTTTTGACAGGCAGAGTGGACAGTGAGAGAGAGAGAGAGAGAGAGAGAGAGAGAGAGAAAAGTCTTCCTTTGCCGTTGGTTCACCCTCCAATGGCCGCTGCAGCCTGCACGTTGCGGCTGGCGCACCGCGCTGATCCGAAGCCCGAACCCAGGTGCTTCTCCTGGTCTCCTATGGAGTGCAGGGCTCAAGCACTTGGGCCATCCTCCACTGCACTCCTGGGCCACAGCAGAGAGCTAGCCTGGAAGAGGGGCAACCGGGACAGAATCCGGCGCCCCGACTGGGTCTAGAACCCGGTGTGCTGGTGCCACAAGGCGGAGGATTAGCCTGTTGAGCCGCGGCGCCGGCCAAAATTCCTTAATTTCTAAGATTGCTAGTTTTTCTTTCTTCTTTGTATACAGACATGTTGATTGAAATTTTCAGGCTGGCACCGTGGCTTAACAGGCTAATCCTCCGCCTTGTGGCACCAGCACACCGGGTTCTAGTCCCGGTTGGGGCACCGGGTTCTGTCCCGGTTGCCCCTCTTCCAGGCCAGCTCTCTGCTATGGCCCGGGAAGGCAGTGGAAGATGGCCCAAGTCCTTGGGTCCTGCACCTGGCTCCTGCCATCGGATCAGCGCGATGCGCCGGCTGCAGCGTGCTGGCCGCAGCGGCCATTGGAGGGTGAACCAATGGCAAAAAGGAAGACCTTTCTCTCTGTCTCTCTCTCTCTCACTATCCACTCTGCCTGTCAAAAAAAAAAAAAAAAAAGGAAAGAAAGAAATTCTCATACCTTTTATCAACCATATTGAGCTAACTGGAACTTTAAATAATACTGAGTAAAAATGGTAATTTTATTTTTTTAACTGCTGAAGTGGGGCCTTATTTTTTTGAAGATTTATTTATGTACCTGAAAGGCAGAGTAAGAAGGCAAGATAGATATTTTTCATCTGTAAGTACACTACATAAATGGTTGCAACATGCAGGGACTGGGGCAGGCCAAAGCCAGGAGTCTAAAACTCCATCCAAATCTCCCACGTGGGATACAAGTACTTGGGCCATCATCTGCTGACTTCCCATGTGTGTTACCAAGAAGCTAGATTGAAAGTAAAGCAACCAGAACTTGAACCAGCACTCTGATACACAATGTAGGTGTCCCACTGCACAACAATGCCAGCCCCAGAAATAGTTATAGATTTCAAGAGGTGTTAATTTGTACGTTTATTGCAGATTCTTTTTTTCCTAATAGTTTTTTTTAAAATATTTATTTATAGCAGAGTGAGAGAGGTGAGAGAAAAAGGAAAGGGAGAGAAAGCAAGCCCTCTTCTATCCTCTGCTTCATTCTCTTCAAATGCCTACAACAGCTGGGGCCGGGCCAGTCCAAAGCTAGGAGCCCAGAACTCCATCTGGGTCTCCCAGTTGGGTGACAAAAACCCAAACACATAGCCCACTCTCTGCTGCCTGCCACATACAGAGCAGAAAGTGGGATCAGAAGGAGAGGCAGGGCTGAATCCTAGGCACTGCAACATGAGATGCAGTCATCCCAAGCAGTGGTTTAACTCACTGCACCATCTTGCTGACCCCAATAGTTTCCCTTCTCAGCTTGCTAAGTTATTGTGAATGGCTGCTGAATTTTACCAAATTTCTTTTCATACTGGTCCTACTTTTTTTCTTCTTCTACTTGTAATGAGGTGAATTTTATCAGTTGATTTTCAAATATTAAACCAATCTTACTCTTGAAACAACTCTATTTCATTATGATATACCTTTTATCACTAATCAATTGCTGATACCTTGATTAGGATGTTCTTGAAATTGGCCTGTAATTTTTTTTTCTTGTATTATTCTTGTATTTCTTATCCAGAGCTGTCTAGGATTACAAAGCCAGTTGGGAAGTGCTCCTCTCTTTGGAGTATATTTCAAAAATTTTCTGAAAACCCGAACTGTAAATTAAGGAATGAGTGTTTGGCCTAAGGGTTAAGGCACAATCATGATGCTCACTCCATATGGAGTTCCAGGATGTATGTTCATAATCATCTATCTACTCTTCCCACTAAAAAAAATTACTGCTAGCTTAAGACAAAAAATCTCTACCACGAGCTTTTGAAAATCTGATCTATATTATCACCTCAAACTTCACAAATCAACTTTGTGCACTTTCTAAAAAACAAAGACTGTGTAATTAGCTCAAATTCTTCTTGCAGGTTTAGCTACTTTTTTTTTTAAAGATTTATTTATTTGTTTATTTGAAAGTCAGAGTTACACACAGAGAGAAGGAGAGGCAGAGAGAGAGAGAGAGAGAGAGAGAGAGAGAGATCTCAAGGTCTTCCATCAGCTGGTTCACTCCCCAGTTGGCTGCAAAGGCTGGAGCTGCGCTGGTCTGAAGACAGAAGTAAGGAGCTTCTTCAGGATCTCCCACTGCTTTCCCAGGCCATAGCAGACAGCTGGATTGGAAGTGGTGTAGCTGGGACTTGGAACCGGCGCCCTATGGAAAGCCAGCACTGCAGGTGGCAGCTTTATCCTCTACCTCACAGTGCTGGCCCCTAGCTACATTCTTAATTTCAGTCTCCACATCATAATTTACACTTTTTCTTAAAGATTTATTTACTTATTTGATAGGCAGAGTTACAGAGAGCTAGAGACAGAAAGAGAGGTCTTCCATCTGCTGGTTCACTGCCTAAATGGCCACAATGGTCAGAGCTGGGCCAGGCAGAAGCCAGGAGCTGGGAACTCCATCCAAGTCTCCATAGGTGGTAGGACCATTTCCTACTGCTTTCTCAGGTACATCAGCAGGAAGCTGGATTGGAAGTGGAGCAGCTGGGACTCAAACCAGTAGCCATATGGGATGCTGGCATCACCTGTAGCAGATGAACCCACTGTGCCACGATGGTAGCCCCTATAATTCATACTTTTTTTTTTTTTTTTAAGACAGGCAGAGTGGACAGTGAGAGAGAGAGAGACAGACTGAAAGGTCTTCCTTTGCCGTTGGTTCACCCTCCAATGGCCGCCGCGGCTAGCGCGCTGCGGCCAGCGCACCGCGCTGATCCGATGGCAGGAGCCAGGTGCTTCTCCTGGTCTCCCATGGGGTGCAGGGCCCAAGTACTTGGGCCATCCTCCTCTGCACTCCCTGGCCACAGCAGAGAGCTGGCCTGGAAGAGGGGCAACCGGGACAGAATCCGGAGCCCCGACCGGGACTAGAACCCGGTGTGCCGGCGCCGCAAGGCGGAGGATTAGCCTGTTGAGCCACAGCGCCAGCCATACTTTTTTTTTTTTAAGATTTATTTATTTGTTTGAAAGTCAGTTACACAGATAAAGGAGAGGCAGAGAGAGAGAGAATCTTCCATCCGATGGTTCACTCCCCAGTTGGCTGCAACGGCTGGAACTGCGTCGATCCAAAACCAGGAGCCAGGAGCTTGGGCCATCTTGTATTGCTTTCCCAGGCCATAGCAGAGAGCTGGATTGGAAATGGAACAGCCGGTTCTTGAACTGGCACCCATAGGCATGCCGGGATTTCAGGCCAGGGCATTAACCCGCTGCACCACAGCACCAGCCCCTATAATTCACCATTATAGAGACTACCTCATTTCTAAAATTTTGTACCTTAATTTTCTTTGTCCACATTTTTTATTAGTCTCTGATAATTTTAGCTACTCATTACGCTGAGCCATGCATTTGAGTTTCAAACTAAAAGCAATGAGGGGGCCAGCACTGTGGAGTAGTGGGTAAAGCTACAACCTGCAGTGTCGGCATCCCATATAGGCACCGGTTGAGGCATGGGAGGCCTGGAAGAAGCTCCTGGCTCTTGCTTCGGATTGGCACAGCTCTGGCTGTTGCAGCCAACTGGGGAGTGAACCAGCAGATGGTAGACCCCTCTCTCTCTATTTCTCTCTGCCTCTCCTTCTCTCTGTGTAACTCCTTCAAATAAATAAATGTTTAAAAAAAAAAAGCAATGAGGAACATTAGAGCTTTGAAAAAGAAGAGTAATATGACCAACATTTTTTCTGCTGAAGTCAGCTGAGTTCTTCCTTCAATTACTTAGTCCAGATTACCAATGACAAGTCTTGCAGCTGGGAAGGTGGGGGTGCAAATAGGGCGTTCACTTTTCTCCTTGTTCCCAGTGAGAATAATTTTACAACGTAAAAATAGAACCAGGAAAGGGGAAAAAACCCAAATTATTCCCATCTAGAGATCCTTATATTTCTAGCTTCTGAATTTACAATTGATTTTTCTCTAACATTTTATTGTGAAAGTGTCAAACACACTAGAAAGTTCAAAGAGTGAACACAGTCAATCCAGCACCTATATCCTTTTAAAAGTTTCTATGTTTAACTCATTATTATGTGTAGCTTATGGAACCTTGTAGGTATGCAATAAGTTGAAAAAAATGAATGAATTCAACGTGAGGATTTGATTTCCATCTTAAGCAGGCACTGGTTAATTTTATTAGTTTGCTGAGATACCCAAGAGTCTAATCGATTACGCAACAAATCTGTTCTTCAGTCGTGTGGTAAGCATTCATAAAATAGGTACATGAATCATTTGCAATGAAACTTCAAAATATGGCCTGTGTTGTATTCTCTACAGTATATCCTTTTTTAAAAAAATATTTATTTATTTATTTGAAAGTCATAGTTACACAGAGAGAGAAGGAGAGTCAGAGACAGAGTCTTCCATCCACTGGTTCGTTCTCCAGATGGCCGCAGCAGCTGGAGCTGTGCCGATCCAAAGCCAGGAGCCAGGAGCTTCTTCCAGGTCTCCCACGTGGTTACAGGGGCCTAGGAATTTGGGCCATCTTCCACTGCTTTCCCAGGCCACAGCAGAGAGCTGGATCAGAAGTGGAGCAGCCGGGTCTCGAACCAGTGCCCATATAGGATGCCGGTGCCTCAGGCCAGGGTGTTAACCCACTGTGCCACAGCACTGGCCCCCTCTACAGTATATTCTTAAACATCTGAGAGTAAATCGGATTTCTAGAAATATGCCAATGCCACATCAGGGTAGAAGTCTGAAAGTTTAAATGTTCATGTCAAAAACCAAAATGGTTATAATACAAGGATCATACTTTTCCTGGGTATTCCAAAAATTGTTCTATGCACTGACATCATCAGTGTGTAAGCCCACTAAATATGTACCTTGCCACTCTGTCAACAGGAAAACACTTGGAAGGAAACACGTCCATATATATATATATATATATATATATATATATACACACACACACAATAATTTAATGTATGATAAAATTGGCATCACAAATCAGAAATAAGAAAGCATTAAATACATAGTGATGGGGATACTAATTGATAATCTATTATATAATTATTATATATATTATATATATAAGCAATTTCTCAAATTTCAAGCATGTAGTTTCCTTTTATTGTAAGGGAAAAGGGGAGGAAATAAAAAAAAATCCACAATACCTGAAGGTTCACTTAATACATTTTTTTTATTTTAATATTTCTTATATTTGTACAAACATAAAATTAGGTATATACTCTTTATGGCTGTAGTTCTCATATAATAAAAGCTAAAACCTTTATAAATTAAAACAAAAATATAAAAGCAAGAAAGGCAAATTAACTACCTTAGTTAGTATTAACAAATGATGCTCTTTTGCACAAAAGAATAAATCTCAAGTATTTGGTTTCACAGCAAAAATCTGTATATTTGGATCCCATTTCTGTTCTTAAACTGCTTTCATTTTAGTGACAATGTTGAAAATGCTTGTTTACTTAAGTATCTTATTCGGGACGGACTTTCTTTCTTTCAAAGTAATCAGAAAGAGTATTAATCAAGCCTGCCAAGTGGCAGTTTTTAAATGCTAATTTTTCAAAAGTGCGGGGCAGACACTGTGGCACAGTGGGTTAAGATGCTGCTTGGATGCCTATATCCTATAACAGAGTGCTGGATTAAGGTCCCAGCACCTCTGCTTCCAATCCAGCTCCCTGCTAATGCATCCTGGGAGGCAGCAAAGGGTACTTGGGCTCCTGTCACCCTCATGGGACACCTAGATGGAGATCCAGGCTCCTAGCTTCAGCCTGGCCAAGCCCTGGCTATTGCAGGCACTGGGGGAGTGAACAAGCACCTGGAAGATCACTCTCTTTCTGTCTCTGCCTATCAAGTAGATGAAAATAAACATTTTCTTTTTTTTTAAATAAAAAGGTGAGAAGTGATATAGAATATTTTAAGTTCCCTTTGTTAAATATGCGGTAATGACCAAGTCCAGTTAATTTTAGATTTGGAACATTATTTACTAATTACTTGTTTTTATATATTTGTTAATGAACTATTGCAAGTTATTCTGTATAGAAGCCTCACAACATTTATTATCTGCCGCCACAAAGATCTTTTCCGAATGTCAGACCCTGTTTGTCACATCAAAAACCAAATCAATTATGTTATGTATACAACAGCAGCACACCACCCTTTGTTTCATCTCCACATAATTGGTATTCTTTAGCTTCAACAGTTTTATTTCTTTTCAAATCAGATTTTAATTTTGAATACTTAAGACTATTGTTGATGTGCATTTCACTTTCTTCATGTTTACTAAGAATATGTGATAAATGCTGCCAATCCTTGCATCCATTTTCATTTTTCAGTTGATTTTTTCCTTCCCCAAGGAGTTTGCAATATAGACAAAATACAGAATCTTTTGAGGTTGAATAAAGTAGCCAGGATCTGGTGGTTTTTTCACCATTTGGAAGAATTCGTGTATAATAAGTTTCTGAAAACTTCCTCCCTGTATTGTCTTTTGGAAAGTTAAAATTTCTTACTTGAGGTGGATCATTTTCAACAAGAGTGTCTCGCTGTTTAACACTCAGAGCTCTAGGCCATGTACCTGGGTCTGCAGAAAGCAAAACTGGTGTAACTGAATTTTCTGATTTTTTCTCTTCCAGTTGCTCTTGAAATTTATCAGTTTTGGTTGATATAGAAGATGAATTCACATTCTGTGTGATCAGTAATATACCTGTGCTACACTCAGCTGAAAGCGGTGGCTCTGAAGTCTTTTCCTTTTTTTCTGGTATTCCCTCTATTTTCTCCAAAAGTGTATTTGAAGATCCATATGAATTTCCTTCATTTTTTTCTCTAACAGCATTCCTTTTCCTGTTTTCTGATGCTGATAATGGTTTCATATCCTGGGGAGAAGATAGATAGATTATGGTTTTATTTTGTGGTCATTAAAAAATCAGCATGGGATGGTTGTTTGGCATAGTGGTTAAGCTGCCAGATGGGATGCCCCCATCCCTTGTTCCCAAGTTTCAACTTCCTGCTAATGAACACCCTGGAAAGCAACAAATGATGGCTCAAGTACTTGGGTCCCTGACACCCATGTGGGTGATCTAATGATTTTAAAGACATGATGTTTATTTTATTTGAAAGGCAGAGTTACTGAGAAAGATGGAGAGAGAGATATAGAGAGATAGAGAAAGAGAGATCGATCTTCCATCTGCTGGTTCATTCCCCAAATCCCCACAAAGATCAGGGCTGGACCCTGCCACCCACCCAGGGTCCCTGCCACCCACCTGGAGATTAGATTCTTGGCTTGTGATTTTAGTCTGGCCCAGCCCTGGCTGTTGTAAGCATTTGGGAAGTAAATTCAGGGATGGAAGATCTTTCTCTGTTTCTGTCACTCTGCATCTCAAGTAAATACATTTTGAAAAACAGATGCCAATCCAAACAATGGCCCTATAATCCCATTCCAAGGTATATATTCAACAGAAATTAAAATATGTTCACACAGGGGCTGGCACTATGGTTTAGTGCCACATTTGGGGTGAACCAGCACCTGCAGTGCTGGCAACCCATATGGGCGCCAGGTTGAGTCCCAGCTGCTCCACTTTTGATTGAGCTCTCTGCTATGGCCTAGGAAGGCAGTGGAGGAAGACAGTGGAAGGCCCCTGTAGGAGACCTGGTGGAGGCTCCTGGCTCCTGATCGGCTCAGTCAGAGCTGCAGTTATTTGGGGAGTGAACCTGTGGATGGAGGACCTCTCTCTCTCTCTGTCTCTACCTGTCTCTGTAACTGTTTCAAATAGACAAAATAAATCTTAAAAAAAAAATTACTCTAGTAACTTGAGCAAAGAGCAAACATTTACAACAAACTTCTTTACAACAATTGAAACATTTCAAAACTTTTGAGATGAGACAGCTCAATTACACAATGACAAAATGTAACTAAATAAGGTCCTAAGATAAATCTTGTTCATGAATATTAACAGGGTAAAGCTATTTTATACTCAATCATTTAGAGCTCATTAAAAAGAATTACCTGTTGGTATTCATTAAAACAACTTTGGCAGCAAAATCTTTGCTGCTGACCTCCAATAGTCTGGATGCTGATTCCTGTGGTTTTATCAGGCATATACACTCCACACTGCTCACAGCAGTTCATTATTAAACCATTAGCCAATCTGTACTTTTTAAAGCAATGGTTACTGCATAGTTTATGTGTTACATTATTAACGCTGACTTCATGGCGAATCTAGAAGAAAAACCAGAATTTACTAAGTGAACCAGATTAGTAAAGTAGGCAAAGAGATAACTAGTTTCTGCAACAGAGGCAAAGACTCCCCAATGGC
This sequence comes from Lepus europaeus, assembly GCF_033115175.1. Lineage (NCBI taxonomy): Eukaryota > Metazoa > Chordata > Mammalia > Lagomorpha > Leporidae > Lepus > Lepus europaeus. The sequence continues at coordinate 86,740,764 of NC_084832.1, forward strand.
ATTTCAATAGAAAAATACTTAGGAAAAACATTAAAAAGGACATTTAATTAATCCTTTATTTTTTCCTTGGATTTCCTTTTAAAATCATTCTTTGATTTTACATCAGGAAAAATAAGAATGGAAAGAAATAAATTCAGTAGTAATATTCTTAAAAACATTTAAGAACAAGAGAAAATGAATTGGTAATTCTGTTATGAACTGCTTAAAAGAAATGGATCAGGAATTTGTAGTTCACTGCCTGGGGCTGGTGTAGTGTTAAGCTGCTGAGATACCAGCGATTTCATATGAGAGCAAATTCAATTTCTGACTGTTCCATTTCTATTCCAGTTCCTGTTAATGCACCTGGGAAGCAGAGAGAGATGGGCCAAGTGCTTGGGCCCCTGCTACCCACGTGAGAGACTCAGATGGAATTCCAGGCTTTGGCTTCAGTCTAGCCCAGCCCTGGTCATAGCGGCCATCTGGAGAGTGAATCAGTGGATGAAAGATCTCCCTCTCTAACTCTGCCTTTCAAATAAATAAACTTACTGCCACATAATATTTGTGGGAGTCTAAGGAAGTCAATATTATCCATATGCAGGATGGAGTCTGTGTATCCATAATAAAAGTGATTCTAGGCCGGCGCCATGGCTTAACAGGCTAATCCTCCACCTTGTGGCGCCAGCACACCGGGTTCTAGTCCCGGTTGGGGCACTGGATTCTATCCTGGTTGCCCCTCTTCCAGGCCAGCTCTCTGCTATGGCCCGGGAAGGCAGTGGAGGATGGCCCAAGTGCTTGGGCCCTGCACTCCATGGGAGACCAGGAGAAGCACCTGGCTCCTGGCTTCGGATCAGCGAGATGCGCTGGCCGCAGCGGCCATTACAGGGTGAACCAACAGCAAAAAGGAAGACCTTTCTCTCTGTCTCTCTCACTATCCACTCTGTCAAAAAAAAAAAAAAAAGTTAAAAAAGAAAAAAGTGATTCTAAATGTAACTAAGACAAAATTATGACTTTGATTTGCAAGGCTCTGGGGTAACCAATATCAAATTCAGATAACAAGGACTATGGAAAGTGAGGACTATCTATATTAATGGCTCTCTCTCTTCCAGCAATTGGAAAGATTGTAATACCACTTAATTAAGCAAATAGCACACATTCACTCACTCTACTTTTCCTATACATTCTCATATCAGGACCTGTTGTTTCCTTTATGTCCTGAAACCACACTTTGCTTATAAGAACCAAACATACCTTAAAACTATTTCCATATTTATGAGTACAACCAGTTTCATAGAAATAGGTATGTATTTTCCATACTACGCAAATGTTAACTATAAAATATATAAAATGTTAACTTTAAATCCATCCTCAACACATGCTAGATTCAGTCAGTTTAACTTAGAAGTTAAAATTATTCATTAGCACAAATAATAATGCAGGTACAAATCCAGACCTCTGTTAATTTACAGCAGATTGTACATCTTGACTTATTAAAAATTCCTTTTCTAAGATCCTTGTTGTCTTCAGGGGGAGACAAATAAGATGGACTACAAAATTCTTGGAAGCATTTGCTTGACTCTACTATGGGAACAGCAGCAGCCTTCTTGGGAGGTTCATCTCTGAAACATAAGGGATAAACACAGTATTTTAAAACAATTGAATTTTAAGCCAAATACATGAACAATAACTGACATTTTTCATGTTCTTCAGATTCAATTCTAGTTATCAACTATAATTTTTGGATGTAGCAAAATTCACTTTTGGCATCACTGCCAACAGTTCCCACAAAATACATGAAGAAATCAAAATATTTTGTAGCACGAGAATTCTACCATGGTTCTCAAGATCTTTTTTGAAAGTATTCAAAAACGCTGATAGTAAGATATAAGAAGGGAAAGGTTGTGGAGGTTTAATAGTAGTATCACAGTGGAGGTAATTGACTTTCATGCCTATCATCCATTTTCCTGTTATGACTGAGAACGATATCAATGAGTCAACAGCTCTTACTCTATAACTTAAATTCAATGTATTTGAAGACATCCCTCCAACAATTCTAGCCATGAATCTTTCAAGCTCTCAGTTACATTTTTAGAACATTTATTTTTACTTCTATAATCACATGCAGAAATGTTGAAAGGTACTGCTTACTTTTTATATAATATGTTTCGTATCTTTTGAGTACATTTATGAGGGAAGGATGAAAGGCAGGTGGTAGAACAAAAGAGGTGAGCTGATCCTTTTCGTTGATAAGCTGTCTGTCCCTTCTGTAAAGCATTTTTGCAGTTTGCACAAGTAATTTTAGTTGGTTTATTAAGTTGTTGTTGGGCTGACAGCTGGAAATTCTGTTTAGGAAGTAAGGCCACTGGTGATAAAGAATCCACCCCTGGCTGTTTCTGATTACGGGGAAATGAAGCTGACTGGGAGATCCAAGAATCTTAAAAATGAAACACACAAGAAAAAGTCATGAAACAAATAAAAACACATCAGACAAAATATTTTAAATTTTCATTTAAGAGTTTAAGAGCCTAGTAAGGCAGTTAGCAAGCATAGTTAAGGTCAGACAGTTTTGATGCACAATCACAGGTACATTTTAAGTGAATGATCATGCCATTATAGTAACAAGATGGCAGCCCCTGAAACTGTGCAAAGCCATGGCCATCAACTATTAAGTCAGACTCACCAGGTTCAAAATGTGTCTCCAAGTTTACTAGACAGTGCAAGTATATTAAGTTCCATATCCTGTTTTTCTCAGGTACAAACTGGGCAACTATACCTAACTTATCAGTGTTAAGAGGAATAAATGAGATAAAATATATAGTAAAGCACTGTCTGGTACACATAAAACACTAAAACAGTATTAGCCACTTTTCATCCCTAAGGAAAAAAACATTTATAGAATAAAGCAAATGATACGTAAAAATAAATAGCTATAGTAAAAGCTTAGCTATCAACAGCATGGTAGTTCATATATAATACTCATTCTCCTTACAGACCACCCCCATATTATAAAGTCAAGCATATGGAAAAGTTGAAAGAATGTCAAACATACATACATATACTTTATTTTAAAAGGCAGAGTTAGAGAGAGAAGGAGGAATGGAGTGATGGATCTGTTTCACTTCCCAAATGGTCGCTACCCCAGCCAGGTGGAACACAGGATCTCAGAATTCATTTGGGTCTCCCACATGGGTGGCAAGGGTCCAAATACTAGGGCCATCCTCCACTGGTTTTCTTAGGCCATCAGCAGAGAGTAGGATTGGAAGTGGAGTGGCCAGAACTTGAATCGGTGCCTGTATGGGATACCAGCATTACAGGCAGCAGCTTAACCAGATAAGCCACATGACAGCTCTTCAATTCACAATTTTCACGTACTTTTATTTTAAAAAAAATTATAGACAATTACTTCAAGAAAATTTAATGGCTACACTTTAATCCAAATCTTTTTTTTTTTTTTTTGGACAGGCAGAGTGGACAGTGAGAGAGAGACAGAGAGAAAGGTCTTCCTTTTGCTGTTGGTTCACCCTCCAAAGGCCGCCGCGGTAGGCGCGCTGCAGCCGGCACACCGCGCCGATCCGATGGCAGGAGCCAGGTGCTTCTCCTGGTCTCCCATGGGGTGCAGGGCCCAAGCACTTGGGCCATCCTCCACTGCACTCCCTGGCCACAGCAGAGAGCTGTACTGGAAGAGGGGCAACCGGGACAGGATCGGTGCCCCGACCGGGACTAGAACCCGGTGTGCCGGCGCCGCAAGGCAGAGGATTAGCCTGTTGAGCCACGGCGCTGGCCTAATCCAAATCTTTCTATAATTATTTCCCAGTGAGCTAAAATTTAGTGTTACAGACACTGATCTAAAAGTTGTACTACTCAGGAAAGATATGGCATACAAACCTTACAGAGACTACTGTATCATATACTCTTAGCTCAAAATGGAACAAACAGTACTATATATAGGTTAAGTGCTTGTTAAATTTTAAAGTGCATATGAGATCACAAAGGAATTTTGTTTAAATGGAGATTTTATCAAGGGTCTGAGGAAGAATCTCAGATTCTGCATTTCTAACCAAGTCTTGGGATGGTAGGACTTTGAGAAACAAGGTCAAAAGTAAATAATTGGCCGCCACCATGGCTCAAGAGGCTAATCCTCCACCTGCGGCACCGGCACACCGGGTTCTAGTCCCGGTCGGGGCAAGGGGTTCTAGTCCCAGTTGCTCCTCTTCCAGACCAGCTCTCTGCTATGGCCCAGGAGTGCAGTGGAGGATGGCCCAGGTCCTTGGGCCCTGCACCCACATTGGAGACCAGGAGAAGGCACCTGGCTCCTGGCTTTGGATCAGCGCGGCGTGCCGTCTGCAGTGCACCGGCCGCGGTGGCCATTGGGGAGTGAACCAACAGAAAAGGAAGACCTTTCTCTCTTTCTCACTGTCCACTCTGCCTATCAAAAAAAATGTAAATAATTATTTTGTCATCTCTCTTTAATAACTTTTGTCTTTAGCAAGAGCAATCGCTCCATTTCTCAATTATCCAAAGCGGAAGCTTAACCTGTTCCACCACAACGCTGGTCTCTAGGTTTTGACTTATTTTCAATTTCATATACATGAAATCATTTATGTAATCTTTCATATTTAGTCTCTTTAACTAAACACTGTCTGCAGCGTTCACCCACAATACATGTAGAGCACCCCATTTCACTGTTGTTGAGTACTTCATCGTGGCTAATTCTCAGACATTTGGATTGTTTCTAATTATTGACTGATTTCTGAACAGATCTTTGGTTTCTTTTGATTAGGATTTGTAAATACTTTTTTTTTTTTTTGGTATGAGGTAATAGAATGTACATATCCATTGGTTCATAACCCTATATAGCTGGCACTGAAAAATCAGCTGAAGCCTAAAGCCTGGAACTCAATCCAGCTCTCCAATTGGGTGACAAGAATCCAATTACTTGAACTATTACTGCTGCCTCCCCAGGGTCTGCTTTAGCAGGAAGCTGAAGTTAGGAGCCAGAGCTGGTATCGAACCAAGGTACACAGATATGGGATATGGTGGGCTTCTTAACTCCTGGGCTAAAAACATGGCCTGAAAAGGTTCTTGAATTTGTAGGTTGTTTTTTCTCCATTTTAGAAAACTATCAGTTGTGCCTCTTCTGCTCCATTTCTCTCCTATGTTTTTCTAGGACATTAATTAGATATTCTTTTCATCCACTGTCTCCAAGTCCTATACTTTGTTTTGTATCCTCCACCCTTTTGGCTTTCTATGATTCAGTCTGGATAATTTTCTGTAATATATCTTCCAGTTCATTCATGCTTTCTTTAGCTGTCCCATCTACAGTTCAAATGTACAGGTTCTTAAAATTTGTGTCAGTTAGCCCTAACAACTTGAACCTTGGTACATCAGTTTTACTCTAGGGTTTTCCTCTTGATATTGTCATGGCATGGCATGTTTCATGTCTTTGGCGGCTTTGTTTTTTTATATGAAAAACTGTAAAGGAAAAAAGTCTTGGGCTCTAGATGATGTTAACATTGATATCCAAGGTTTGGAAGTAGGCCCCTGAGTTTATTGTTTAGCTTCTCAGTCTTTTTTTATGGGATGCAGGCATCCCAAACATCTTTTTTTTTTTTTTTTTTTTAACATTTATTTTGAAAGTCAGAGCTACAGAGGGAGAGGGACAGAGATCTTCCATGGGCTGGTTCATTTCCCAGAAGGCTGCAATCAATGGCCAGGGCTGGGCCAGCAGAGGCCAAGAGCTTCATCTGGGTTTCCATCTGAGTGGCAAGATCCCAAGCACTTGGTGCATCTTCTGCTGCTTTCCCAGGCCATTAGAAGGGAGTTTGATCGGAAGTGAAACAGCAGGGATGTGAACAGGTGCCCACATGTGACACTGGCATCACAGGTAATAGTTTTACCCGAAATGCCACAATATCAATGCCCCCTGCCAAGAATCTTAACCAGTGTACCAAATATGTGCTCCTTAAGCCTTTATTATGTTTTTCCCTGTATTTGTAGCTTCATGTCTTTCAACAGGTATTTTATATACTTTGTCATTTTCTCAGCAGGAGGGAATAGAGATAACCTAGTTATTAGAAGCATGACTCCACAGAATCAGTATTATGGCCAAAAACAACTAAGATACAATAAAAATGGTCAGCACTGTGGCACAGTGGGTTGAGCATCCACCTATGGCATCAGTACCTCATATGGGGACTGGTTCGAGTCTAGGCTGCTCCACTTTCAATCCAGCTCCCTTCTGATGGCCTGGGAAAGCAGTGGAAGATACCCCAAGTGCTTGGGCCCCTGCACTCGCGTGGGAGACTGAGAAGAAGCTCCTGGCTCCTGGCTTCGGATTGGCCCACCTTTGGCCATTGCAGCCATTTGGGGGTTGAACCAGCTAAGACCTCTCTGTCACTCCCTCTCTGTACAATTTTGCCTCTCAAGTAAATATAGATTCAAGACCAATTTTTAAGTTTAGATATTCTGTAACAATTTTTAAAATTTAAAATTGATAAAAAGTATGCTATAAGCAGAAAATAATTCGTTCAGTTTATCCCAAGGGTTAATCAAAGAATTAAATGACTCAAAGGGCCATTCTAACAAAAACAATCCTGCTTTCATACATTATAATGCATCCCTTATGTGTACTTTATGCTAAACCACAATTTTACTTGATGACATTTGCTCTTATAAGGCATATATATATATATGTATATATATGTGTGTGTGTGTGTATATATATATATATAACTCACCTCCAGAAATCCTTGCCTTTTTGGGGGTACTAGACAATCTCCAATTTATATCAAAGCACTTCACTTTTGTAAGAAATAGTAAAAGCCATTTGGTCCATTTCTAAAGAACTGAAGGTCTGGGGATTTAACTATGTCAAAGCAATCTTTCTTTTTTTTTTACATTATTAAATGAATAAAAACAAATGCTGTTGAAAGTTTTAAGATTAGCACAAATGAAAGAGTCACCAGGAACAAAATCATGATTTTTTGTAAATGGGTGCATAATAGCCTCCTGTTAAAACTTTTTAAAATTTTTTATGATTATCGGTACAACAATAAATTTATTTATTTATTTATTTATTTGACAGGTAAAGTTATAGACAATGAGAGAGAGAGACAGACAGAAAGGTCTTCCTTCCATTGGTTCACCCCTCAAATGGCTGCTACAGCCGGCACTGCGCTGATCCGAAGCCAGGAGCCAGGTGCTTCCTCCTGGTCTCCCACGCGGGTGCAGGGGCCCAAGCACTTGGGCCATCCTCCATTGCCTTCCCAGGCCACAGCAGAGAGCTGGACTGGAAGAGGAGCAACTGGGACCAGAACTCGGCGCCTATATGGGATGCTGGCGCCGCAGACGGAGGATTAACCAAGTGCGCCACGGCGCTGGCCCCATGCTCTTAAATTCTATCATCTAATAATTTTGATTAAGAAGCTAAAAGCAGCCTAAACAATTATACAAGTAACTCAATGCATTTGCCCTTACAATAGACATTAAGGCTGGCTGCTGCTTCACACAAGTTACAAGAAACTATTTACTACTTTTTCATACATAAAGCCCCTGACCTTCAGGAAAGCATAGGGGAAAAAATTGTTTAATCCCTTTCCTCAAAGAAATGTGTTTTTCTCTACTAGATCTAAGATAGAAAAAATCAACAACTGACATATATGTTGCTTGAACTAAAAGGCAGAAGAAAACACATGATATATACTTAATAAAGGTCTCTAAGGGGGCTGGCACTGTGGCCTCGCGGATAAAGCTGCTGCCTGCAGTGCTAGCATCCCATATGGGCGCCAGTTCGAGTTCTGACTGCTCCACTTCTGATCCAGTTCTCTGCTATGGCCTGGGAAAACAGTAGAAGATGGCCCAAGTCCTTGGGCCCCTGAACCTGTGTGGGAGACCTGGAAGAAGCTCCTGGCTCCTGGTTTCAGATTAGCGAAGCTCTGGCCATTGCAGCCACCTGGGGAGTGAACCAGCGGATGGAAGTCCTCTCTCTGTCTCTACCTTTCTCTGTAATTCTTTCAAATAAATAAAATAAATCTTTAAAAATAAATAAATATCTCTAAGAAATATGAAGTGAAAAGATGAACTCTTTGGATAAGTACAAAGTCTGTACAAAGAAGCTAACAGGTGAAGGGTCCTCCTATGAAACACACAGAAATAACTTAATGCCTTTTCATGAGGGCAGAGCGTGAGCTTTGCTGAAGCTTCATTCTCCATGGGAGAATCTAAAACACCCACCCATGGGACAAGTGCAACTTTCTTCTATATAAGGCCAAGGTTACCCAAGACTTCATCCTTGTTCTGCTGGAAGTAGGTCTCGAGGATGGTCATCTTCTCCTGGGTCTTCATCTCTACTTCACTGCTGCAACTGCCATGGCATCCCAGCGCTGCAGCTTCGTTGGCCTTGAACTCTTTCTTCCTCTGCAGGTTTGTACTGTTCAATTTTAGCCTCTGGTTCTTTGGCTTGTGGACCCCCGACACCTTCTCTGCCACCCACTTCTTGGTGGATCCCCTGCAGCTGCTGGATCCCCTGCAACTGACTGGCCATGGCAACTGGCACTCTGGAAACCCATAGAAGTAGCCTAAACTGACTCCACAACTCCTCAGGTCACCTGACCCACCCACCCAGCAAACTGCATCTGTGCCTCCACTAAAACTCTTACAAGTGCCTTTGTTTAATCAGAGAAATAAATGACCAGGAGCATTGTCATAGTGGAGATAGACTCTTTGATGATGCTTTCTCAAGCATTTGTGTTAAAATAAAAGCTTTGGCTAACTTTCTCAAGATACTCTCAGAATAATCAGATGCTATCATGCTCTGCTGTCATGATCTCTGCCCTTGACTGGACCTCCTTATCTTGCTGGCTATTGCTTTGTCTTCAGGATCATACTGTCATCTCTTTTTCCAATTCTTCAAATTCTTCAGGATCTTGATTGTATTCATTTAAAATTTCCATTGAAAGTGATGCTCCTGTCTGCAGCTGATCAAGGCACAATTTTGGTATCAAGCATCAAGTTGGCTCATATTGAGTTGTCTACAGTATTTACTACTGTTTCTGATGTTAGTCAATTAGGGCATAAACAACATTAAATTTTTCCTTACAAATTGATGTGGGTAGTCTTTCTTGCATGGCTTTATCTTCAGGATTGCCCCATTCCATCATAGCATGAGTTGTTTTCATGATAAATCAATAAACTGCTAATTTCTTTGGGGCATTATCCCCATAAACTTCTCAGAAATCATCAATGATTTCACTGTTATTCCACCCAAGATTCACCATAAACTTCATGCTTGCTCTTGCTTCAATTTTAGCAGAATTCATATTGCTTTGATGAGGGTTTGTCTCAAACTAACCTCTTATGTTTTTTAGTGTTTCAAACTGGATCCTGTTATGACATATTAGTACAAGTTCGTTGGTGCAAAACATTGAAATTCATGTATAGTTTTCTCATAATATGCATTTTTCATAAACTTCCTAAAGACATTTTATATAAATGGGAAGCACACAGCAACTAATGTAAGCTACTCTGGGGAAGCTAAGACTTTAATTATAACACAACAAAATAGCTGCCACCATATTCTAGAAGTTTCCTAGTAAGAACTGATTAATTTTACATGTTAACAGCACATGAAAACAAAATCTAGGGTTATAATAAGACTACTTTTACTATGATATTTTCAAGTTAAAGAGAAAAAAAATAATAATAGGGGCTGGGAATGTGGCATAGTGGGCTGAGCCTCTGCCTGTGGTGCTGCATCCCCCGTGGGTGCTTGTTCCAGTCCTCACTGCTCCTCTTCCGATCCAGCTCTCCGCTGATGGCCTCAGAAAGTAGTGGAGATGGCCTGAGTGCTTGGGCCCCTGTACCCACATGGGAGACCCAGAGGAAGCTTCTGACTCCTGATTGGCCTGGCTCCGGCCATTGTGGCCATCTGGGGAGTGAAAGGTGGAAGCAAGACCTTTCTGTCTCTCCGTCTTTCTGTAGTTCTGCCTCTCAAATAAAATCTTACACACATACAGGCTTAAAAAAGGAAAAAAAAAAAAGACTATTCTTTCAACATGTTACTTAATCTTAAAAAAAGAAACCTCGAATATATCTTTGTGATCACCCTTCACATTAAGTTCTGTTCTCTTTAGAACCCTAGTTACATCTTTTGTCCACCAAAACAGACCTTTGGAGAATGCTGTAAATTCACTCATATTTCACACATTATAGAAATTAATTGCTACATATCATAAACATAATTAAAATGTTCTGCATCATTTAGTGCTTTTGATCTGTAACTTTTTTTTTTAAAGGTTTATTTATTTATTTGAAAGTTGGAGTTGCACAGAGAAAGGAGAGGCAGAGAGGGAGAGGTCTTTCTTCTGCTGGTTTACTCCCCAGATGGCCACAATAGCCCGAGCTGTGCCGATCTGAAGCCAGGAGCTTCTTCTGGGTCCCCCTCGCCGGTGCAGGGGCCCAAGGACTTGGGCCATCTTCTACTGCTTTCTCAGGCCATAGTAGAGAGCTGGATCGGAAGCAGAGCAGCTGGGTCTCAAACCGGTGCCCATATGGGATGCCGGCACTTCAGGCCAGGGCGTTAACCCGCTGCACCACAGCGCAGGATGGAAGACCTCTCTCTCTCTCTGCATCTCCTCTCTTGGTGTAACTCTGACTTTCGAATAAATAAATCTTTAAAAATAAATAAATAAATAAATAAATCCAGGGCCGGTGCTGTGGCGCAGGTTAAATCTCTGTATGTAGTGCTGGCATCCTATATGGGTGCCACTTTGAGTCTTGGCTGCTCTACTTTCAATCCCTGGTAAAGTGCCTAGGAAAGCAGCAGCAGATTGTACAGGTGCTTGGACCCCTCTAGTCACATAGAAGACCCAGAAGAAGCTCCTGACGTTGGCCTGGCCTAGCCCTGGCCATTACACCATTTGGGGAGTGACCCAGTGCATGAAGATCTCTCTATGCGTCTGACAGAACAGTACCTAACGACCGAATAGTTTTTATAGTTTATCTATCTACACTATATTTTCATATGGAAAAGCATCTATTCAGGGGGTAGGTGTTTAGCATGGCAGTTAAGATACCCAGGTCCCTTATCAGAGTACATGGGCTTGATACTCAGCTGCAGCTTCCTGCTAATGAAGACCCTGGGAGGCAGCTGTGATGGCTCAAGGAATCAGACTCCTGCAACCATCGGGAGACCGGGATTGAGTTCCTGGCTTCTGGTCTCAGATCTGGTCCAGTCCTGGCTATTGCAGGTATTTGTGGAGCAAATCAGTAGATACGAGCTCTCTAATAATTTTTTAAGATTTATTTATTTATTTGAAAGGCAGAGTTACAGAAAGGCAGAGGCAGAGGCAGGGGCAGGGGCAGGGGCAGAGAGAGAGAGAGAGAGAGTCTTCCATCTGCTGGTTTACTCCCCAAATGGCTACAACAGGTGGAGCTGAGCTGATCCGAAGCCAGGAGTTTCTTCCGGGTCACTCAAGCGGTTATAGGAGTCCAAGGACTTGGGACATTTTCCACTGCTTTCCCAGGCTGTAGCAGAGAGCTGGATCAGAAGTGGAGCAGCCAGGACTCTAAATGGTGCCCAAATGGGATTCCGGCACTGCAGGTGGCGACTTTACCCGCTATGCCACAGCACCAGCCACTCTAATAATTTTTAAAATCTGTTTATCCTTATCAACCACTAAATGCACATCAATTCATTCTGGAAGGTGAAAAATGGTTTTGAAAACTGAAGTGTAAAAGAAATATATGGCAAAGCTTCTAGTTTTAATTCCATTTAATAAAGGTTACATTGCTTGATTAGCTACATGCTATATAAATGTCTTTAAATCACACTGTATCCCATAAATAGGTACAACTGTATCACAATAAAATGTATAAATTCTTGGTGGAATATAAAAAAGTTTCAAAAATAAAGAACTCAAAAATTCATGCTTATGTAAACAACTTACATAAGCAAATATGAAAAACTTAAAATAAACAACAAGTATCTAAAACTCGGGAAATAATTACAAAACAGAGTAAAAGAAACAAACTTTTTAATCTTCATTTGAGACACAGAGAGAAACAGAGACTGAGTGCTCCTTTCCACTGGATCATTCCTCAGATGCTCACAATGACTGAAAATGAGACAGGATTGTGGCTGAAGCAGAAACTTAATCCATGTCTCCCATATGGGTGGCAGGGACACTACTACATAAATCACTATCCTTTGCCTCCCTGGGTCTATACTAGCAGGGATCCAGACTCAGGTGCTGGAGTTGGGTATGGAACCCAAGCACTCCAAGCTGGGATATAGGCATCATTTTAACTGCACCAAAGATGATTTTCAATGGACATTATTTCAAAGTATTCAACACCTTCATTGCTTTTAAGTTGGATATATTTTGCAATATAGAGATCACAAGTTTTTTTTATGTTATTTCTCAGGATGAACCCTCAATAAATAAACAATATTCAGAGTAATAAATGGATGACAGACATGAATTTGAAAAAAAATTAATTTAAAAGCTGCAGATGTATTTTTGAAAGGTCAACGATACCCAGAAATTAAGAGGATAACATCCTTAGCAAACCTTAAATACTCCTAGCCGTGAGTGGAACTTACAATATGAAAAAAGATCCCTTAAAATGTAAAGAAACTAACTTTTTAATATTAAAAATTTTTTTGCATTAACCATCTAATGCTTTCAAAATAGTAGTTTTGATTGCAAAAATTACTAGCAACTTTTCAAGATAACTGTCAAACAGAGATGTCCACGAGAAATTTTATTTACATTTGGAAAGAACAGAAACAACCTTAAAAAACAATTAAGTCAATCAGAAGCACAAAAAGATAATATTTGTCATATGCATATATGCTCAGTGCTCCCTTGAGATGGAGAATAAGTTAAGGTTTTATACTCTTACCACTTTTAGAAAAGAGAATGTACAAAGCCAAACTATTCCCATAATAATATCAAGATTTATTTGCCCTTTTCCTATTATACCCATTTTCACTAATGCTGTAAGAGCAAAACTGTTGTTAGTGGAACCAAACTGTACTAGTCAATAAAGGTCACTATCATGACACTTGCAAAAAAAATGAATTATAACCTTCCCTTATGGATGTTATTCCAATACCAACAAAAGTAGCAGCCAAGCGTTCACCAATCAAGTGTCTATATTGGGTTTCCTTCTCTCTCTCACTCTCTCCCCATTCTTTCCTTTCTCTATTTCTTTTTAATACACTGGGTTTCTTCCTTTTCTTTTTTTTAGACTTATTTATTTACTTAAAAGTCAGAGTTACACAAGGAGAGGATAGGCAGAGACAGAGGTCTTCCATTTGCTGGTTCATTCCCCAATAGGCCGCAAAAACCAGAGCTGCACCGATCAGAAGCCAGGAGCCCGGAGCTTCTTCTGGGTCTCCCATGTGGGTGCAGGGGCCCAAGGACTTGGGCCATCTTCTACTGCTTTCCCAGGCCATAGCAGAGAGCTGGATTGGAAATGGAGCAGCCGAGACTCGAACTGGCGCCAATATGGGATGCTACCACTGCAGGCAGCAGCTTTACCTTTTACGTCACAATGTCCCCCCCCCCCCATTAAAGATTTATTTATTTGAAAGGCAGAGTTACAGAGAGGAAGAGGCAGAGAAAGAAACAGAGAGGTCTTCCATCTGTTGGTTCACTCAAAGGTCAGAGCTGGGCCAATCTGAAGTCAGGAGCCAGAAGCTTCATCTGGGTCCCCAGAATGGGTGCAGGGGCCCAAGTGTCTGGGCCATCTTCTGCTTTCCTAGGCCCTAGCAGAGAGCTAGATAGGAAGTGGAGCAACCGAGACTCGAACCGACATCCATATGGAATGCCGACATTGCAGGCAGCGGCTTTACCTGCTATGCTACAGCACTGGCCACAATACACTGAATTTCAACATTCAGATTTTAACTAGGGTCTTAACAATAATCATGACCCATCAAATCACTGGCCATATGACTGACTGAACACGATCTACAGCCACCTTCTTTCCTAGAGTTTGGGTGGTTTCAAAGTTCCAACTCTCTGATGACATGCTTTATCCTTCTGGCAACTTATTCCCCATTCTGGGTCATTACTTTTTTTTTTTTTTTTTTAAGATTTATTTATTTATTTGAGAGGTAGAGTTACAGACAGTGAGAGGGAGAAAGAGAGAGAAAGGTCTTCCATCTGTTGGTTCACTCCCCAATGGCTACAACAGTCAGAGCTGCGCAGATCCAAAGCCAGGAGCCAGGAGCTTCTTCCTGGTATTCCATGTGGGTTCAGGGGCCCAAGGATTTGGGCCATCCTCTGCTGCTTTCCCAGGCCATAGCAGAAAGCTGGATCGGAAATGGAGTAGCCAGGACTAGAACCGGCGCCCATATGGTATGCAGGCGCTGCTGGCGGAAGATTAACCAACCCCCTGTGCCACAGCGCCAGCCCCTTTGTCATGACTTTCTTTTTTTACCATAAATTTAAGTATGAGCTGAGAGGCTATGAAATAACAAGGGCATTTTTTAAAAAAAAGATTTATTTATTTATTTGAAAGTCAGAGTTACACAGAGAGAGGAGAGGCAGAGAGAGAGAGAGGTCTTCCATCCATTGGTTCACTCCCCAATTGGCCGCAACGGCCGGAGCTGTGCTGATCTGAAGCCAGGAGCTTCTTCCGGTTCTCCCAAGCAGCTGCAAGGGCCCAAGGACTTGGGCCGTATTCTACTGCTTTCCCAGGACATAGAAGAAAGCTGGATTGGAAGTACAGCATCCAGGTCTTGAACCGGCACCCATTTGGGATACTTGCACTTCAGGCTAGAGTGTTAATCCATTGTGCCACAGCGCCAGCCTCACAAGGGCATTTTTAATACTCAGGAAACTCTAAGGATTTAAGTCTCCATCACAGGGCAAAAGACAATCAAATCATTTTGATTTATGACATCTGAGTATATCATAATTTTGTATAATAAACTAGAAGCCATTGGTAAAGAAACTGTTTCATGCAAAGTACTAGGGTTATCTTATGGAAAAGTAGAAAAAGCACTTACACAAATTATTGCATTGTAAGCTGCATTACTGCATAGCTGTTTTTCATGAAATACCACTTTTATTGGATAAAATGATGAACTATAGCTATTGGGACACATTTTCTTGAAAATAAACTAAAAGAACCCATCACTTTAAGAAAATTAACAGTATTTTTTTCATGAGAAAATTTGAGCTTTACAGTAAAAATTAAATTTTTGAAAACTTGCATCTACTATTGTTTCACAGTTCCCCCTTTTTTTTAAAAAAATTTTTTTTATTTGACACTGAGTTATAGACAGTGAGAGAGAGAGACAGAGAGAAAGGTCTTCCTTCTGTTGGTTTACTCCCCAAATGGCTGCTACGGCCAGCGCTGCGCCGATCCCAAGCCAGGAGCCAGGTATTTTTCCCTGGTCTCCCAAGCAGGTGCAGGGGCCCAAACACTTGGGCCATCCTCCACTGCCCTCCCAGACCACAACAGAGAGCTGGACTGGAAGAAGAGCAACCAGGACTAGAACCTGGCACCCGTATGGGATGCCAGCGCCGCAGGCAGAGGATTAGCCAAGTAAGCCAGGGCGCCGGCCCCTCTCAGTTCCGTTAAAGTATCAACATTTAAAAGGTCTACAGAACTCAGTGAAACAGTACATACAAAGGGTTTTAATAGCCTACGAAAAGTTCATTAAGCAGTTTCAGATCCCACATTTAAAAGACTTTTAAACACTGTCTAATTGGTGATGTTCAAAACAAAACTACCCATAACTATTTAAACAGGGGGCAGGTGCTGTTGCATGATGAGTGAACACGCTGCCTGCCGCCAACTGGTATATGTGCCAGTTGGAGTCTTGGCTGTTCCACTTGCAATCAACTCTCTGCTATGGCCCGGGAAAGCAGAAGATGGTCCAAAAATCCTTGGGCCCCTGCATCCACTTGGGAGACCCAGAAGAAGCTCCCGGCTCCTGGCTTCAGATCAGCGCAGCTGCAGCCACTGCTGCCATTTGGGGAGCGAACCAGCAGATTGAAGACCTCTCTCTCTCTCTCTCTCTCTCTCTCTCTCTGCCTTTCAAATGAATAAATCTTTAAAAAACAAACAAACAAACAAAAAAAATCTAAACCAAATTCATGGTAGAAAGTTGGAGGGGCTAGAGTTGTGTCTTTGCTGGCCACAACTTAAGCCACCACCTGTGACACCAGCATCTCACATGGGCACTGGTTGGAGTTCTGGCCTTTCCACTTCCAATCCAGCTCCCTGCTAATGTGCCTGGGAAAGCAGCAGGAGATGGACTAAGTACTTGGGTTCCTGTACCACCAGCATCTCACATGGGCACTGGTTGGAGTTCCGGCCTTTCCACTTCCAATCCAGCTCCCTGCTAATGTGCCTGGGAAAGCAGCAGGAGATGGACTAAGTACTTGGGTTCCTGTACCAATGTGGAAGACCCAGATGAAGCTTCTGGTTCCTGGCTTTGGCCTGGCCCAGAATGGCTATTGTGGCCATTTAGGGAGTTAACCAATGGAGGGAAGATCTCTCTATCTCTCTTTCTCTCTCTGTAACTCTGACTTTCAAATAAAATAAATTTTTTAAAAATCTCAAAAATGAAAAACAAAGTAAATTAATATTTTAACAGTAGTCACTTCTAATTACTAGAGTGACAATATTATTTTCTTATTTCTAATGAATCATATAGTATTACCATAACCAAAGGAAAAGATTAATTTGAAAGTAAAAAAAAAAATCATCATTTTATATAAGCCATAACAGTGATTAGGTTCTTAGAAGAGGGAAAGAGAGATCCTTCATCTGCTGGTTCACTCCCCAAATGCCCACAATAGCAGCCAGGGCAGGTCCAAGCTGAAGCCAGGAGCCAGAAACTTTACTTGGCTCTCCAATGTGGGTATCAGGAATCCAAGTACTTGGGCCATCATCTGCTGCCTCCCAGGTACTGTGCTACGGGATGTGGGGGTCTCAAGCAGCAGCTTAACATACTATACCACAATGCCCACTCAGTTCTATCACTTAATGCTTTAAAAAAAAAAAAAAAAAAAAGGATCACACATAAGTCATGAAAAAGCTGCAAGGAACTGCTAATCCTTAACTTGTTATACTCTAATTTTATCAGAACAAGACTACCAATAAGTTTTAAAATAAAGTTCTTGGGCCTGGCGCCTTGGCGTAGTAGGTTAATCCTCTGCCTGTGGCGCTGGCATCCCATATGTGCGCTGGTTCCAGTCCCGGCTGCTCCTCTTCCAATCCAGCTCTCTGCTATGGCCTGAGAAAGCAGAAAATGGCCCAGGTCCTTGGGCCCCTACACCCATTTGGGAGACCGGGAAGAAGCACCTGGCTCCTGGTTTTGAATCAGTGCAGCTCCAGGCATTTGGAGAATGAACCAATGGAAGGATGACCTTTCTCTCTGTCTCTTCCTCTCATTGTCTGTAACTCTACCTCTCAAATAAATAAATATATAAAATCTTTAAAAAAAGAAGCTAGGGGCTTCTTCCGGGTCTCCCAAGCGGGTGCAGGGGCCCAAGGATTTGGACCATCTTCTGCTTTTCCAGGCAGTAGCAGAGAGCTGGAGGGGAAGTGGAGCAGCTGGGACTTGAACCAGCACCCATATGGGATGCCAGCACTGCAGATGACAGCTTTACCTGCTACAAGATTCATCTTTTAACTCTACAATTTTAATATTAAGATAAACGACACTTTCAAGGGTACTGATAGCAGTTCAGAGTTTTCAATTAAAAACTTTAGATGTAAATCACGTTGGGTAAAATAAATTTCCAAAATTTCGGAGATGAAGTAGACTACACAGTTTTATTAAGAAAAATATTCTATCTTAATAGGAATATCAAGAGAAATAAAACATTTTGTATATAAATAAAATTGATGAGTACTAAAAAGAATACTTGAAAGTTTATTGTCTTGACACAGAAGAAAAATGGTATCACTTACTGCTTACCAGGGTTATGATGAGTTGCAAATCCTCCACTCTGAAATACACCTCCTGCCACATTCATTCTACCAGGATTAAAAGGTCCTACTCCAGTCTTGGTCTGTGAAGTTAAAGACGGGGTGTATGTTTGTATATTAACACCAAAACTACTTGACTGAAGTCCTTTAGCGACATCTCCCAAGTTGGTATTCTAGAGTGATGTTATATGTGTAATCATTAAGTTCACATCTCGCCCAGCATTCACAGACCTTATGCCTGTTTCTAAGGTAGTAACATTAGTAAGAGGTATTTCAGAGTTGCTTCTGTAGTGATAACACTATTACCCATTCCTGCATTTACCTTACTTCTTGAAAGTCTGGAAGTGGAGAAATTCAAATCTTTGTTTTTAGTTCCAAGAAGTCCCCATTCAATAAAATTGGAAGACCTTTTCTCCTCCCCTCCAGGTGTTTCTAGTATGTCCTCTTCATCATCAATAACAATTGTCTCACATGTATTTCCCTTTTGAGAGGCCAAATCTCTTGAGGAGGGAAGAATTAGAGAATAATTTCCTTGTGGCTTTTCATTTTTTGATGATGTAAATGTAACGGTTCTTTTGTCAGCTACTACTGAAGCAGAAACTGAAGGAGGTTGTATAGATTCAACAAATACAACATCATCATCATTATCTTCCACTGATGAGCATCTACTAATTAAAGGATTAGCTCGGTCACCAAATACATTTCCTGTGTCCAGGAGACTAGATGCCATGGCTGTATTCCCTAATAAAGCAAGAGTCTGTTCAGTCAATTTTAATCCTCCCACCAAGGATTTATCCATGCCAAAGAAAACCTGTAAGAGACAGAGAAAAGAAAACAAAGTTCTAGTACATTGTCTTTGGAACAATAAACTTTTTTTTTTTTTTTTGAAGATTTTACTAACTTATTTGAGAGGCAGAGTTACAGACAGAGGGAGAGACAGAGATAATGGACTTCCATCCACTGGTACACTTCCCAAATGGCCACCAAGGCTGGATCTGGGCTGATCCGAAGCCAGGAGCCAGAAGCTTCTTCTGGGTCTCTCACACAGGTGCAGGGGCCCAAGCACTTGGGCCATCTTGTACTGCTTTCCAGGCTATAAGCAGAGTTAGATTGGGAGAAAAGCATCCAGGACACGAACCAGCACCCATATGGGATGCCAGAGCTGCAGGAAGAGGCTTAGCCTACTACACCACAGCACTGGCCTTCCAAATAAACTTTTAAAGTCTCTCTACTGATACTCATCCTTTCTTCTCTCTTATTAATCATTTAAGGTTTACTTCTATGAAGTTTGATGGAAATATTTATTCAATTTTTGGTAGTACTAAAAAAACAAAAACAAACAAAAAAAACCACCCTGGGCCCAGAGCTGTGGCATAGCAGGTAAAGCCACCACCTGAGGTGCTGGCATCCCATATGGATGCCGGTTCAAGTCCTGGATGCTCCATTTCCAATCCAGCTCCCTGCTAAGGTGCTTAGGAAAAGCACTGGAAGATGACCCAAGAGCTTGGGCCCCTCTACCCACGGTGAAGACCCAGAAGAAGCTCATGCAGCTGTTTGGGAAGTGAACCAGCGGATGAAGATTCAGTCTCTCTCTCTCTCATTCTGTAACTCTGCCTTTCAAATAAATAAGCAATTTTTTTAAAAAATTTTCATTTTAATTGATAATAGCTATAGCCATGTAATTTATTTTAAAACTTCTTATTTATATATTTGAGAGGTAGAGTTACAGAAAGAGGGAGGGAGAGATAGCGAGAAGGGTCTTTCATCTGCTGGTTCACTCCCCAAATGGCCGCAAAGGCTGGGGCTGGGCAGATCTGAAGCCAGGAGCTTCTTCCAGGTCTCATATGTGGGTGCAGGGGCCTAAGGATTTGGACCATCTTCTACTGCCTTCCCAGGCCATAGCAGAGAACTGGATAGGAAGTGGAGCAGCCAGGACTAGAACCAGTGCCCATATGGGATGTCGGCGCTGCAGGCAGAGGCTTAGCCTACTACACCACAGTGCTGGTCCTGTAATTTATTAACATGTGCTATGCCATTAATTATTTTAACTACTTCAATAAGGCAGGAACTATTATTTTTCCATTTTATCAGTGAGAATATTAAGAATCTGAAGGAAATAAATGTGCTTGTCTCCATTGCTAGCAACCATAGTCAATTCAAATCCAAGAAATCTAACTCCAGAACATATTTTAATTACTATGCTTTATGCAATTAATGTGGAAAACAAATTTAAACTTCTATATCCCTTATTAACATGAGCCAAATCATTAAAACAATAAAATCAACATTCAACCAAAACTATTTTTTCCTTTCTTTTTTTTTTTTCTTTTTCTTTCTGTTTTTTTTTTTTTTTTTTTAACCAAAACTATTTTTAAAGATTAGGAAACAAAGAATCTAAGGACCACTTTAAAAGAAGGTCTGAAAAAGAAACATTAAAAATTGGGATCATATCCAGCTCTCTGCTATGGCCTGGGAAAGCAGTAGAAGATGGCCCAAGTGCTTGGGCCCCTGCACCCACATGGGAGTCACGGAGGAAGCTCCTGGCTCCTGGCTTCAGATCGGCACAGCTCTGGCTATTGCAGCCAATTGAGGAGTGAGCCATCGGATGGAAGACCTCTTTCTCTCTCTCTGCCTCTCCTCTCCCTGTGTAACTCTGACTTTCAAATAAATAACTCTTTAAAAAAAATTGGGATCATAGTTAATATTCATTATGCTTATCAGATTGATTTTCAAAGGAACAAGGAAATAATTCAATCTAAATAAAATGAGTAATAAAACATAAGGGAGTCATTATATTGTAGTGGATTAAACCACTGCTTGGGATACCCATGCCCACCTCCAATCCAGCTCATGTGCATGGGAAATAGATGGTAGTTCACATACTTGCTATTCTGGTACCCACCATGGCAGACCCAGATGGAATTTGTGGTTCCTGGCTTTGACCTGGCCTCACCCCCACATGCTTCAGGAATTTTAAGAGTGAACCAGTGGATGGGAGCTCTCTCTGGCTCTCTAATAATTAATTAAAAATACATAAGGGGGACAGTGCTGTGGCACAGAGGGTTAAGCTGCTATCTGCAGAGCTGGCACCCCATATGGGTGTAGGTTCAAGTGCAGACTGCTTCACTCTGTGCTAATGCACCTCGGCAAGCAGTGGAGGGTGGCCCAAGTCCTTGGGCCCTTGCACCCACAATGGAGACCAAGAGGAAGCTCCTAGCTCCTGGATCCTGACTTCAGCCTGGCCCAGCCCCGTCCATTATGACCATTTGGGGAATGGACCAGCAGATAGAAGATCTCTCTCTCTTTCTCTAACTCTGCTTTTCAAATAAATAAATAAACCTTATATATATATACACACACACACACACATATATTTGTGTGTATACATATATATATATATCATAGGGGTGTTTTCTAATAATTTCAAGAAAAGAGCTACAACTGACCCCAGAATATCCTCTTATGACCACTAATGTCCTATTTTAGTCCTCAACAGAAAGGGTATTTTAAAAAAATGCATAGCTTTACTGAGACATAATTCACAAATTATATAACTTATCCATTTAAAGTGTACAATCCAATGGTTTTTAGTATATTCAGAGTTGTGTAACCATTACAACATTCCATTTTAAAGCATTTTTATCCTCAAGAAAGAAAACGCTATAATCATTACCAATTATTCCCAATCTCTCTCTTCCCCCTTTACCACCCCACCCTCTGCCACACTCACTTACCTACTGTCTCATGTATTTGCCTACTAGAAAGAGCATTATCTTATACACTAAGTTCACTGAAGTCATGTACCTCTGAAAGATGTATTCACTTTTTTTAAATCCCAGATTATAAACAATTCCTAAAAAAAATCAGTTTCTGATTTAACCACTTTCTAAATTCCATAAACCCAAGACAACAACTTTAGATTATTTCTATAATTTTGCAAAACAAGAAAAGTTAGTGTTGAGCCAACTAACTGGCACGAGGAAAACTACTTCACCTCTTTCAGTTTTATTTATTTATTTATTTTTGACAGGCAGAGTTAGTGAGAGAGAGAGAGACAGAGACAGAGAGAAAGGTCTTCCTTCCATTGGTTCATTCCCCAAATGGCTGCTATGGCGGATGCACTGTGCTGATCCGAAGCCAGGAGCCAGGTGCTTATCCTGGTCTCCCATGTGGGTGCAGGGCCCAAGGACCTGGGCCATCCTCCACTGCCTTCCCGGGCACATCAGAGAGCTGGACTGGAAGAGGAGCAACCAGGACAGAATCCAGCGCCCCAACTGGGACTAAAACCCGAGGTGCCGGCGCCGCAGGTGGAGGATTAGCCAAGTGAGCCATGGCGCCAGCCTCAGTTTTACTTTTCTAAACTATAAACTATTAACTAAGGATACTGTACGACTCTGAAGAGTGGGCATTTTGGCCTAGTGCTTAAGCCACCAGATAGGATGCTATGTCCCACATCTTTCCACTCTGGCTCCTAACTCCAGCTTCCTGCAAATGCAGACTTTGGGAAGTGGTGACGGCTCAAGTGATTGAGTCCCTGCCACTCACACGGGAAACCTAGACTAAATTCCAGCTCCTGGCTTTGGCATCCCTCCTGGCTTTGCAATATTTGGGGAGTGAAGAACCAGGGTACGGTAGCTTGTCTTTTAATATACATATATATGGTTTTTTAAAAAAGATTTATTTATTTATTCGAAAGTCAGAGTTACACAGAGAGAGAGAGAGAGAGAGAGATCTTCCATCCACCAGTTCACTGCCCAGTTGGCTGCAACAGCTGGAGCTGTGCAGATCTGAAGCCAGGAGCCAGGAGCTTCCTCTGGGTCTCCCGCAAGGGTGCAGGGGCCCAAAGACTTAGGCCATCCTCCACTGCCTTCCTGGGCCACAGCAGAAAGCTGGACTGGAAGAGGAGCAACAGGGACTAGAACCCGGCGCCCATATGGGATGCCAGCGCCACAGGTGGAGGATTAATCAATTGAGCCACGGTGCCGACCCCTTGGGCCATCTTGTATTACTTTCCCAGGCCACAGCAGTATCGGAAGTGGAGTCCATATGGGATGCTGGCACTGCGGGTGGTGGCTTTACCAGCTACACCACAGCGCTGGCTCCATATATATGCTTTTTTTTTTTTTTTTTTTGACAGGCAGAGTGGACAGTGAGAGAGAGAGACAGAGAGGAAGGTCTTTCTTTTTGCCGTTGGTTCACCCTCCAATGGCCGCCACGGTAGTGCGCTGCGGCCAGCGCACCGCGCTGATCCGATGGCGGGAGCCAGGTGCTTCTCCTGGTCTCCCATGGGGTGCAGGGCCCAAGCACTTGGGCCATCCTCCACTGCATTCCCTAGCCACAGCAGAGAGCTGGCCTGGAAGAGGGGCAACCGGGACAGGATCGGTGCCCCGACCGGGACTAGAACCCGGTGTGCCGGCGCCGCAAGGCGGAGGATTAGCCTAGTGAGCCGCGGCGCCGGCCCATATATATGCTTTTTTAAAATAAGTACCTTCAGGAAGATCACTTAAAAAAAAAAAAAAAGACTTATTTGAAAGGCATAGTTACAGAGAGAGAGGGACAGAGACAGAGATCTTCCATCCACCGGTTCACTCTCCAAATGGCTACAACAGCCAAGGCTGAGCCAGGCTGAAACCAGGAGCCCAATAACTTCATCCACATTTCCTCCGTAGGTGGCAGGGGCCCAAGTACTCAGGCCACCCTCCACTACCTTGCCAAGTGCCTTAGCAGGAAGCTGGATCATAAAGAGAGCAGCCAGGACTCAAACTGGCACCCTGTATGGGATGCTGGCATTGCAGGTGGCAGCCTAACCTGCTGTATCAGAAGGCGGGCCCCCTCTAATAGTTTTTGAAATCTAAAACATATACGTACTTTAAAAATACACATACAACTCAGGGCTTATTAATTTTCCTTTCTAAAACTTAATTTTTCTTTTTAATTTGAGATGCAAAGAAGGAAAATAGCAAGCTCCCACCTGCTGGTTCATACACCAAATGTCCACAATAGTCCCCAGCTGTGGCTGCAGGTAGGCGCCAGGAACTTAATTACCTGAACCATTACTGTCACCTTCCTAGGGTATGCATCAGCAGAAAACTGGAATCAGAAACCAGAGGTAAGTACCAAACCTAGGCACTCTGATATGGGGTGCAGGCATCAAGTGGCAGCTTAAACATAGTCCAAATGCCCACTCCTTTAAGCTTTTATCTAGTCTTCTTGTGGTATCTTATTTATTCACACATTGTAACTATTTAATGTTTAACTGAAAATCTGCACCTAGGCCAGTACATAATTATGTTACCATTATACAAAAAGTTAGCTTGAAATCCAAGAGACAGTTAAATACAAATCATCTCCAGGGAATAAGTAACAACCTTGTAAAGTTAAAGGGACATTTAATTAGGGATGAAGAGTTAACTCTAAAACAATATAAAGGTACTTTGCCCTATTGTCTTTAACTCTCTTCTGGTAGACTACTTTCCAGTAACACCTCATAGTTGTTTTTTTCTCCTGAAGATAGTTCCGTGTTCTATGGCATCTGGACTTACACAACCCAGAACTAAAATTTTTATTAATATACTATCAGCATTCCCCTTTAAGTTCAATGCTATCATTCTGAAGGTACTAACAAACACAATAAAACAGGAGAAACAATCATCTGAACTACCACCACAAATAGCAAGACAAACACTGTAGTGCTTAGGTACAAAATTACTCTCTAGAAATCTACTGCCTGATATAGATTAAGATGGTAGACTGATCACACATAGAAGTTTCACTCCTTTCTAATCTCCCTTAAATAGTAAAGACCCTACCCACAGAGAGTAAGAAATAAAAGCAACAAAATGCTGTAAGTGGAAGATGAAGGAGTAGTTAACCAACTCAACTGACCTGAGATAGCCAAGCTCTATGGAAATGATGGAACAAGCTGAAAAATACCCTGATATGCACTGCAGAATCCTCAAGACTCAGGAACCTGTAGCATCAGATATCCTTGAAACAGATCATGTAGTTGGCTACATGATAAATGGTTGCTACTGGGTTATATATTTGCTATACTATGCT
Organism: Lepus europaeus; assembly: GCF_033115175.1. Lineage (NCBI taxonomy): Eukaryota > Metazoa > Chordata > Mammalia > Lagomorpha > Leporidae > Lepus > Lepus europaeus. Next base: position 86,765,757 of record NC_084832.1, read on the forward strand.
TTTTATGGTAATTTTAGTGTACTACTTCAACTTCTAGAAAAAAACATTAACAGAATGCTATGTTATGCCAGCAGTGGTCACAAGACTCATGTTTATGTTACCTCCTGATTGCACCAACAGCGTAAAATGAGTGATTGGCTTACTTCATCTAAGTTTGTTTAACTGCACTCTGCGATGTTAGCACAACAATGAGACTGCCTAATGACACATTTCTCATAGCACATCTTTGTCATTAATCAAGGACTGAATGTTTGTCTTGGGTTCACCAAGCACCAATACCACACAAATTAAATGTGTCCTCTCCTATTTCATTTCCAGAATTGGCATCTGGACCCTTATCTTCTAGGCAACAGAATCTTCCGTAGAAGAGTTCCTTCTCAGAAACTGAATTCTGGAACTAACAACCAGAAAAAGGAAAGATCTAAAGATAATGAACAAATCACCTTATAGAAAAAGAATCTGCTTTCTACTCACCAATTCCTCTTTTTAAAATTATTTTTAAAGATTTTTATTTATTTATTTGAGAGGTAGAGTTACAGACAGCGAGAGGGAGAAAGGTCTCCCTTCTGTTGGTTCACTCCCCAAATGGCCGCAACAGCTGGAACTGAGCTGATCTGAAGCCAGGAGCCAGGTGCTTCTTCCTGGTCTCCCATGCAGGTGCCCAAGGACTTGGGCCATCTTCTACTGCTTTCCCAGGCACAGCAGAGAGCTGGACTGGAAGAGGAGCAGCCAGGACTAGAACTGGTACCCATAAGGGATGCCAGCCCATAGAACCGGCGCCCATATGGGATGCCAGGGCCACAGGCAGAGGATTAACCTACTGCACCATGGCGCCGGCCCCCACCAATTCTTTTTTTTTTAAACATCTATTTATTTACTTTGAAAGTCAGAGTTACTGAGAGATCTTCCATCTGCTGGTTTACTAACCAGATGTCCCCAACAGCCAGCACTGAGCCAGATTGAAGCCAGGAGCCAGGAGCTTCATCTAGGTCTCCCACGTGGGTGGCAGGGGCCCAAACACTTGGGCCACCTTCTGCTGATTTTTCTAGGCCATTAGTAGGGAGCTGGATCAGAAGTGGAGCAGCTGGGTCACTAACTGGCACCCATATGGAATGCCAACATCACAGACAACGGCTTTACCACCTACACCACAATGCTGGCCCCTAGCCACCAATTCTTAATCTTAAGTGACTAGTCTACAACTGAGTAATATCTAAAAAAAGACTTTCATATGAAAAAGAGGGAAAAAATAAAGTTAAGATACAATGTGGGGCCAGCACTGTGGCTTAGTGGGTGAAGCTGCAGCCTGCAGTGCTGGCATCCCATATGGGTGCTGGTTAGAGTCCCAGCTGCTCCACTTCCAATCCAGCTCTCTGTTATGGACTGGAAAAGCAGTGGAAGATGGCCCAAGTCCTTGGGTCCCTGCATCCACGTGGGAAGCCTGAAAGAAGCTCCTGGCTCCTGTTATAGCCAACTGGAGAGTGTACCAGCGGATGGAAGACTTTCTCTCTCTCTCTCCTCTTTTTGTGTAACTCTGAATTTCAAGTAAAATAAAATAAATCTTAAATATATATATATATATATAATGCAAGGAAAAAGTGAAAAATCACAAAATTATCATTGGTACTCTAGATGGGTGATAGAAATGGGAAACTCAGTAAAGGGTTGAACAATAAAGCTGAGGCAGGGCAGGCATTCGGCCTAACAGCTGACAAACTCATCAAATGCCCAGCTCAGCTCCTAACTCCAGCTTCTGACTAATGTAGACCCTGCAGGGAACTGGTATGGCTCAAGTGACTGTGTTCCTGGCTTCACCCAACCCCTGGGTAAAGGGGATGTATGGCAGGGATTTGGAGAATGAACCAGTGTTCTCTCTCTACCTCTCAAATGGATAAAAAAACTGCTTTTAAAAAGTAGAAACAGGGGCTGGCTCTGTGCCATAGCTGGTGGAGTCACTGCCTGCAGTGCCAGCATGCCATGTGGGTGCCAATGTGAGTCCCAGATGCTCCATTTCTGATCCAGCTCTCTACTGTGGCCTGGAAGGGCAGTGGAGGATGGCTCAGGTCCTTGAGCACCTGTACCCACGTGGGACCCCCGGTGGCGGGGGAGGCTCCTGGCTCCTGGCTTCGGATGGCCATCGAGGCTGTCTGGGGATGGAAGACCTCTCTCTCTCTCTCTCTCTCTCTCTACTTCTGCCTCTTCGTGACTCTGTGAGGTAAGGCTAGCTAAGGGACTTTCAGATTACATAAACAAATCTTCCTCAAAAGTAAGACAAACACACACACACACAAAAAAGCCCTCTCTTCCTCAACCTTTAAATATATTACCTATCAATTTTTTTCATTGGGGGGGGGGAGGATAGTAATTATCCTCTGGGAATAAAAAGTTATATACAAAGCATTTAAAATGGAGCTAATGTGAAGTCCTGCCAGCACCCTTTCCCAGTGACTTCCTAGGAATTACTTTGACTTGGTTCTGGGGACAGAGGCCCTCAAGTCATTACTCTTCAAGATACTGGAAAAGCAAATCCCACAACCACAACACTCTCCTACTGCACTGAGTGCACTACACAGAAAGCAGAGTACAATCACTCACAACGGAGATGTTTTCGTTCTGATTTCTGCCAAGGTTTCACCAGGTTGGTCTGAAGGAGATTCGTGGTTCCAGAGCAAGAGATGAAAAACGATTTAGTTACAGCCAACCTGGATGCAGCACCGACTCCTCCACGCCAGAGGGAGGAGGCAAAAGGATAAGAGGTCAAGGAGTCTCCGAGCTCTGCTGTCCTCCCCCCACGCCAATTCTGGGGGAAAACCAAGGTTAAAAATAAAAAATAAAATAAAATAGGAACTGTCACGCAGAGACAAAGCCAAATCTTTTTCTTTCAACTACAGGATGGGGGCTGGGGGTGAGCTGAACCTGAGCAGGGAGGGGGAAGGGGAAAGGCTGCCTCGACGCTGGCCAGGGGTGTGTATTCCTTCACCCAGCATCATCCACGGCCCCCGGACACCAAAGGGAAGGAAGCCGAAGGGTCACGGCGCCGCTGGTCCCGTGTGCGCCCCAGCAGTAGCCCTGGGCTCCAGATCTGTCTCCCCAGCAGTGGGCGAAGGGCTCCAAGTCCGCCATTAGAAACTCGCCCAAGTAAGAAGTGAGGAGAAACAATGCGCCGGGGAAGAAACGAGCCGAGGGAACCCAGCAGGGCAGAGGTGGCAGCCCTTGCCCCGAAAACACTTAGGAACCTCGGCTCGGAACCACAGAGTGGGCGCGCAACCCCGCGAGCCCCACTGGCGACCGGCACCCCCACACCCACCGCCGCCGGAGAAAAAGGAAAACACCTCGGGACCGCCCGGCGACCCCCGCGCCCACGTCCGCCTCAACCCAACCCGCCCGCCCGGCCGCCCGCGACGGGATCGCGGCCTCGACGCGACGGAGAAGGCCGCCGCGGGGTACTCAGCCCGGGTCGGTGGGAGCCTCCGGTTTCCCTCACGCGTCCCCGCCGCCTCCTCAGCTGCTCCCAGCCACCCCTTTCTCTCGACGGCTCTGCACTGGGAAGACATCAAGGAGAAGCCTTACCGGGTTCCGGCTGCGGCTCCGCAAAGCGAACCTCCCCTTTCCTCTGCCGACACCCACAACTCTCCTCAGCTCAGCCCCGGTTTTAGCGCTGGCGAGGAGGAGGCGGGAGAAGCAGCAACCGAGCTAGGCGGGCGAAAGCTACGCCTCCCGCACACTCATTGGCTATCCGGGGAGGCGGGCCAAGGCGTCCTGGGCACCACCATTGGCTGGGGCGGCCTTCCTTCAGAACCACCCCCTCCCCTTAAAGAGGTGGTCCGAAAGCCTGTCCCTCAGGCCTGGGCCACACCTCCGGTCCTGCTGTCCCCACCCCCCGTCAGCCGGAGTCCCCTCCCCTCACGCACCCACCCACGAGGCGGCCGGACCGACTTTTGTGATCTGCTGCGTTGCCCACGGTTCGGCCTCTAGGGGACTGGGGGACTCCGGGACCAGGACAGAAAAGAGGGGCTGAGGTGGCGACGCCGGCACTCGCCGACTTGGGCGCTTAGGCCGCAAATGTGGCTCCCCCAGACTCCCAAATGCGGCCTCGATTCCCAAACGTTCTCCCTGTCCAGTCTCGAGCCCCCGCGAGGGGCGAGGCCAAGGGCGCGGTCTGGGCCCCGGGTTAAGCGGTCTCCTGGGTGCCCTAAGGGCCACGGGCGCACCTCCACTCTCGCCTCGCCCCCGTGGGGGAAAGAGTCCCCCACCTCCTGTCATGGCTGTAGCTGGAGAGGACGTCCTCCATTTTGTCCGAATTGCTGTGGGAACTTGGGACCCTTTCAAAACCTAACCCCGTGGGGCCGAGAAACTTGGCCCCCTGGCGGCCCGCGCTAGGTTCTGCCATTCGGCCGAGGGAACGGCCTCGCTGCGGTGGGGAGGGGGCGTGACGGTGGGGAGACCCAGACCCGCTCCCCCCGCCTCCGTCAACCAAGATGGAGGGAGCTGCGGAGCTGGGCTCCCCGCCTCTCCAGGGGCCCAGGCCTGCCCTGGGGGCGCCCCCAGCGCTGCCGTCTTCTCTCCCCACCGGGCGCTGGCCCTCTCGACCTCCCTCGGCCTCTCCAACATCTGGTCCAAAAGGGTTGATGAAGGCTCCACCGCAAGGCCCGCTCCATCGCTTCGCCCACCCTGTGCGGACCCCGCGCTCCCCCGGGAGCCGGGCCAGGGACGGACGGCGCCCGAGAGAGGTGGACCCAGGGCCACGTCCACGAGGGTCTTCCGTTTTGTGCCATGTCTACACCTACGTCTTCAGGGGACGTCGTGGTGATGTAGCTTGGCAAGATAACGCCTAAAGATAAAAGTGATGCCTCTTTGGCCCCGCCCTGGCGGTTGTTAGTGGAATTACAGCTTGTGGTGTTGGCTTGCGAAGTTGGTGAAATACCGAGAGGCCTAGAAATTCACATATAGCGACATTTTTTAAAAAACACGTTGATCCCCTTTTTGCTCCTTTCTCTGGGATATGACAAGGTCGCATGTTTATTAAATGAGAATTAGACATAAGCCATCTAAGAAATATGAGTTCATGTTTGATGAATGAGAATACTGTTTAAGACGTTGTATATTATAGAGTAGTATATTTTATGGAAATTCTCAATATTGCCGACATTTTAAAAAGTATTTAATTACTACTTGGAAATAAGTGAATACAAATTAATGGCAATATTTATTGACGGCTGTACATTATAATGAAACTTTCCATTAGCATGTGTAAGTATGAAGCCAGAGGCACAGTGAGTTTAAGAAAAACCCTGTAAAGAAAATGTAAAGTTTGTCAAACACAAAGCCAAAGCTACATGCCATTCATTTTCTGAAGCCTTATCTGGTATTCTTCAAAGATTAAGAATTCAATAACATTATTTCAGGGAGTGCCTTATTCCATTGTCTGCTTCTGTAACAAAATACACAGTTGGTAAATTATAAATTATAGAAGTTTATTTTGTGGTGGGTGCTTGATGCAGCAGTTATGAGTCTTCGTTGAACACTTATATCCCATATTGGATTAACCTGGATTTAAGTCTCTGTTCTGCTTCTTCTCTTCGCACCCTGGCAGACAGCATGTGATGGGTCAAGTATTAGGCTCCCTGCCAGCCACATGGGAGACTCAGAATGAATTCCCAGCTCCTGGCTTTGGCCTAGCTCCGCCTTAGTTGTTGCACACATTTGGGGAGTGACCCACTGGATGGAAAATCTCTCTCTCTCTCATCAAACATTTCAAATGAAAAAAACTTTTTAACCAAAAAAATTTTTAGAAGTTTATTTGGCTCATGGTTTTCTGGAGTTGGCAAGTCCAAGATCCAGGGATCACATCTGTCTTAATGCATGCCAACATGGTGGAGAGCATCAGGTCCTGTTTAAGAGAATAGAACACAAAGATAGCTCACTTTTTTTAAAAAAAACTTTTTTTAATTTCAAAGGCAGAATTACAGAGATAAAGGGAAAGGCAGAAAAAGAGAGAGATCTTTCATCTGCTGGTTCACTCCCCAAATGGCCACAACAGCCAGAGCTGGGTCAACCTGAAGCCACGAGCCAGGAGCTTCTTCCGGGTCTCCTACGCAGGTGCAGGGCCACAAGGACTTGGGCCATCTTCTGTTTTCCCAGGCCATAGCAGAGAGCTGGATCGAAAGTGGAGCAGCCAGGACTCAAACTGGTGCCTATATGAGATCATGACACTGTAGGCGGCAGCTTTACCTGCTAAGCCACAGTGCTGGCTCCACATGCGCTCCTAATATACACTACTTATAGTGGATTGAATGGTACCCTCCTCAAAAGATTATCAACCCAGAAACTGTGAAAATGATTCTTTTTTGGAAAAAGAGTATTTGCTGATATAACTAAGGATGTTGAGATGAATTCATCCAAAATTATGGTGGGCCCTAAATTCAGTGAAAGTGTCCTTATGAAAGAATATAAAAAAGAGAAAGGTGAAAATAGAAGTGGAATTTGGTGGTAATACTATTCCCAGCCAAAAAATGCCTGGGGCCTTGTCACAGAACCTCAAGGAAAAGAACTCTCAACCTGTTAATGAGGCTGCAAGTGGCTTAATCCCCAGTTAGCCACCTTCATCACAGCTTTGTGACACCCTGAAGCACAGGACCAGCAAAGCTACACCTTGACTTCTGGCCCTAAGAAACTGTGAAGCCATAGACATTTACTCCTTCACCGCTCTAGAGGCCAGAAGTCCAAAATCAATTTTTATTGGGCTGAGATCAAGGTGTTGACAGGGTCACACTCCCTTGAGAGGCTCTAATGGAGAATCTGTTCCTCACCTCTTCCAGCTTCTGGTGTCTACTACGTATCTTGGCTTGAAGCCACGTCATTCCAGTGCTTACCTCCATGGTCACGTTGTTTTAGCCTCCTCCATGTGTCAAATCTGCCTTGGCATCTGTCTTATAATATGATTTCACTTAGGGCCCAACCTGATTATCCCATACTCTCCCTAACTCAAAATCCTTTACTTAACATTCACAGACCTGTGCTGTGTAAAGGAACATTTGCAGATCCCAGAAATTAAGACCTGCTATCTTTGATGCCTGTAAGTCAGCCTACTACAGCTAGTGAGAACCATTTAGATGTATTTTACTTATCTATTTTCATTTTATTTGAAAGATAGAAAAAGAAACAGGTACTGATTTACTCTCCAAATTCCCAAAGCAGCCAGGGTGAGGCCAGGCTGAAGCAGGAGCCCAGATCTCAACTTCAGGTGTCCTATGTGGGTGGCAGGGAATCAGGTACTTGAGCCATCACCTGCTGCTGTAACTGTACCAAATACATCTCTCTTTTCCTTTTCATGCTCTGATAAACAAAAGCCAGCTTCTGAGCTTGTGACTAACCAGAGTGTCTATTCCATTTAACAGATAAATAATGCTTGTTTTGAGTTTCAGAATCTGGCCTTGGGAAAGCCAGTTTAAGTTGCAAACTAGTCCAGCCGTCAACAATACCATAGGATTGAATTTATTGTAACAGCGTATAAAGGAGGTATGGGCTTCATTCTGGTTAACGAAACACTGAAAACTCTTAACACAATACTTTACCTCTTCCGGATCTAAGCCAAATAACATTTTTTTTAGCTGCTTAGAGGTGAAGAATATTCTGTTGTGTCCTCTTCATGAAGCCCTCCTCAAGCCATCAAGGAAGTTTCTCAAGAAAATACCTTGACCTCTAAGATTGATAAAATTCCCTGTTATCAGACCTGCAGCTGCTTTCTGCACCTGTCTGTTCTTGACTTGCAATGTTCACATCTTTAGCAGCCCAATCTCCCTTTTGCACTTTTTTTAAAAAAAAGATTTATTTATTTACTTATTTGAAAGGAGAATTACTGAAAGAGGCAGAGATAGAGACTTTTCATCTGCTAGTTCACTCCCCAAATGGCCACAACAGCTGGAGCTGGACTCGATCCGAAGCAAGGAGACAGGTGCTTCTTCCAGGTCTCCCATGCAGGTTCGGGGGCCCAAGGACTTGGGTCATCTTTCACTGCTTTCCCAGGCCATAGCAGAGAGCTGGATTGGAAGTGGAGCAGCTGGGACTTGAACTGGCGCCCATATAGAATGCCAGCACTGCAGGCAGTGACTTTATCAGCTATGCCACAGTGCCAGCACCCCTTTTGCACTTCTTAAAAGCCCCAGACTGCCCTCACTGAGCAGGACCGTAGTTTTTTGAGGACGCTAGTCTGCTACCCTCCTTGTCCATCAGTTGATTGAATTTTATTGTTGCTTTAGCCTAATAACTTTGCCCTGATTCTGATTCGGCACTGTAAGACAAGGACTAGACTTTCAGTAACACTGCTTCCAGGTGTGCAAATTAGCTAGATTAGAAGCAAAAGAGCTGATACTCATAGCAGCCACTCTGGTATAGGCTGAGGGTATCCCTAAAGTGATGTTTTAACCACAATGCCAAATACCTGCTTCTCTGAAAGTCTCCGTTCTCCTTTAAATACTGTTCTTTAAATACTGTGTTGTATCTATTTTGTTAGGTAGTATAATCTTTATATACTATTACTTTTTTCTACTTTATTAAAATACTGAGTTTATTTCACATGTATATTTGTCTTCCCACCATTTCCACGTCTGACCACTGCTACTACTGTGTCCTATCATAGCATTCCATACCTACTTAAAACCAAGCAAACGGTGGAGTTCCATCTTTAAAAACTAAACAGGCATTTTGGACAACACGTTCTTGGCAATGGGACCTGGACAACATTTATCAAACATGGTAGGGAAAGTTCTCACTCTGCATTATAAAAAGGACAGCCAGATATCAACTGTTACAGAAATGAAATGACAGAAAATTTTAACAAACTGTTTAAACGGTTTTCTTAGAGAAACTTCCTCTATGGCTAAAGATCTTGAATAGCCTCCCGGTTAGTCATCCAGAAGCAATTCTTCACGTAACTGATGAATTTGGCTTCTACTCTGGAAAGAGAACCACCTTTTTCTATACTTGCTTGCATTTTAGCTTTACCATCTTCTTCAGACCTAGGTCCTTTTGGTGTTTTAAGAGTTTTTCCCTGTTTTTTGAAGGATCCTTGATCTTTTGATTTTGGTGTTGATGGTTTTGAGTCTTTCCCATTCTGGTGTGATTGCTGTGCATTTTTGGCTGGGGTATCTCACATAGATTTATTCACTGGAGTTTTTTCTTCTGTTTCCTCCTCCTCATCATCATCGTCATCTTCATCATCTTCACCAGCAGCAAGCTTTGCTTTTTTCTGTGGTACCTTGCTATCCCTTCCAGGGACAGATCATTTTGCAGATATACTTAATAGCTTCACATCTTCCTCCTCTTTGTCTTCTGACTGAATCTTCCTCCACCCCTACTAAGTGCTGTCCACTAATATGCACAGGCCCTGAACCACACTTCAACCTTAATACCGCAGGTGGTGTTATTTCAGAGCCCCCAAGGGAAACCATTGACTGTACAGACATTTTCAATGTTGCCAGTGTTACTTTAATTGGACTGCCTTCGTAATTCATTGCCTCTGCTTCAACAATGCGCAGTTCATCCTTTGCACCAGCTCCTAAACTGGCTGTCCTTAAAGATAACTGGCGCTCATTGTCCACTTAAAAGTGATACTCTTTGTCAGCCTTTAGTTCAAAACCGAAAACATAGTTCTAGGGCCTCACGCGTTCGTGTCCATGTCCATCGAATCTTCCATGAGGCAAAGGGATGAACTTAGGAGGGAGAGAAGCAGAGATTAGATGCCCTCTGCTGCAAAGAACAGCCAAGCAGGATGGAATCACACCAGGACATACTATTACTTAATATCCCAATGCATTATTTATGTCCTGATACGCATTTTTTTTTTTTTTGACAGGCAGAGTGGACAGTGAGAGAAGGAGAGAAAGGTCTTCCTGTTGCCGTTGGTTCACCTGAAGCCAGGAGCCAGGTGCTTCTCCTGGCCTCCCATGCGGGTGCAGGGCCCAAGCACTTGGGCCATCCTCCACTGCCTTCCCGGGCCATAGCAGAGAGCTGGCCTGGAAGAGGGGCAACCGGGACAGAATCTGGCGCCCTGACCGGTGTGCCGGCACCACTAGGCAGAGGATTAGCCTATTGAGCCACGGCGCCAGCCTGATATGCATTTTTAAAATTAATCTGAGTCTCTAGCATGTTTTTTAAAAGATTTATTTATTTATTTGAAAATAAATTTATTTGAAAGTCAGAGTTACACAGAGAGAAGGAGAGTCAGAGAGACAGAGATAGGTGTTCCATCCGTTGGTTCACTCCCCAGATGGCTACAATGGACGGAGCTGCACTGATCCAAAACCAGGAGCCAGGAGCTTCTTCTGGGTCTCCCATGTGGGTGCAGGGGCCCAAGGACTTGGGCCATCTTCTACTACTTTCCCAGGCCACAGCAGAGATCTGGATGGGAAGTGGAGCAGCCGGGTCTCAAACCTGTGCCCATACGGGATGCCGGTGCTTCAGGCCAGGGCGTTAACCAGCTACACCACAGGGCTGGCTCCCCCCCCCCATATACTTTTGATACTATATGTAAGTGTATAAAGGTGCTTCAAAAAGTTAATGGAAAAAATAGAAGTAAAATTATGAGTTTTAATTTGATCCAAAACCAATTTTGGAATTCATGCATAGTTTTTTCATAATAGGCATTTTCCATATATCATGAAGAAAAGTTTTTGCACCAAATAAATTTACTTTAAATTCCATTTTTCCATGATCATTTTGAAGTTTCCTCATATATTAAATGCTCACCATCTGTCTTTTTGTCAATGTTACTTCAGTGATTATTGTTGTCCAAGATAATTTTCACAGATTTACGAGTAAGGGCTCAGTTATAATCTCTAACCTTGGTATGTAGTTGCTAATTTCTGTACTTCCTTTAGATTTGAAAATTGAGTAGACTAGGCTCATATTTCTCCTGGATTATTTTAAATGTATTAATTTTATTCTGGCATAAAGTATTATTGTCAAGAATATCTAGGGGCTGGCACTGCGGCATAGCCAGTAAACCTGCCTCCTCCTTTAGTGCTGTCATCCCATATGGGTGCTGGTTTGAGTCCTGGCTGCTCCAGGAGAGTGAACCAGCAGGTGGGAAATTCTCTCTCTCTCTCTCTCTCTCTCAGTTTAATCCTGTCTTTCAAGTAAATTAAAAAAAAAAAAAAGTGCTTAAGAGCAGCCAGCATTGTGGTTAAGCCACTGCTGCAAAAACAGCATTCCATATGAGTGCTGGTTCAAGTTTTTTGTCAGACCTGAATGGAGTTCCAGGCTCCTGGTTTTGGTGTAGACCAGCCCCACCCAGTGTGGCCATTTGAGGAATTAGCCAGCAGATGGAAGATCTCTCTGTCTCCCTTTGTCTCCGTGACTGCCTTCCAAATAAATAAGTAATATATATATTTTAAAAATCTATAAATAAATTTCATGTTTAGTCTTGGGTCTCATCCCCAAGATATTCAATGATGTATGTGCAAATATTCTAAAATTAAAAATAAAACAACTCCAAATATACTTTTGGCCCCAAACACTTCAGATAGAGGATGTCCATAGGACAACGCAGGTTAAAGTCTTGGCCTGCAGCACCAGTATTCCATATGGATTCTGGTTAGAGTCCCAGCTGCTCCATTTCTGATCCAGCTCTCTGCTATGGCCTGGGAAAACAGTAGTGGATGTTCCAAACCCTTGGGCCCTTGCACCTGCATGGGAGACCTGGAAGAAGCTTCTGGCTCCTGGCTTTGGATTGGAACATCTCTGGCCTTTGTGGCCATTTAGGGAGTGAACCAGTAATGGAAGACTTTTCTCTCTCTCTCTGCCTCTCTCTAACTCTGCCTTTAAAATAAATGATAAAATAAATCTTAAAAGAAAAAAATGTCCAACCAGTATTGCCTCTAATTTTATAGCTCCACAGTGCCATCTTGTGTTATTAGGAGTTAAAATGATACGCCACCTACTTTCTGAGATTTGACCATATCTCTGTTGGCCTCCTTCTTTAACTTGGACTCTCTTTTTCCTTTGTGTTCTTTGTTCTAGAACTGCTTAAATTTTCATTCCTGGGAATAGATCCAATGAATGTCTACTGGTTACTTTGGGAATTTTAACTCTCTGAGGCTGTTCTCTCTGGCTCCTCCTACACAGATGGTGATACCATTTCTCTCTGTAGCTCTTGGTGGTTTGTTGCTACTGGCTTGTGTTTTGGATTTTGTAGGATTACAAGGGATTTTTGTTACTATCCTAGCTGTCTTCTGTAAATTTTGGTTATTTTAAAAAAATATTTATTTCATTTATTTGAAATTCAGTTACAGAGAGAGAGAGAGGGAGAGACAGAGAGAGAGAGAAATCTCCCATCCACTGATTCACTCCCCAAATGGCTACAACAGCCAGAACAGGGCCAGCAGCTTCTTTCTGGTCTCCCACGTGGGCCATCTTCTGCTGCTTTCCTTAGGCGCAATTAGCAGGGAGCTGGATTAGAAGTGCACAGCTGGGACTCAAACCATCGCCCATATGAGATGCTGGTGTTGCAGGTTGCAGCTTTACCTGTTGAGCTACAAACGCTGGCTCTGAATTTTGTTTCATAACTGAAAAATGTTAACTTATTTCCCAATCAGTAAAGACATATTGTTTGTTTTTATTTTTCTGTTCAGAACTTGAATAGTCATTAATTAAGTTCTTGGCATGGAATATACTTGTCATCTTCTCTAGGGATGCCAACAGATCACAGGGTACCAGAATTTTCAATCTTGGTAGGACTGTTTTGAAGTAACTAAATTAGAAATCCATTCACAGGGATACACCCAAAACTGTCAAAACTGGTAAAAGGACATGATAAGATTGTTAAAGTAATATATCTACTTCTTTGGATTTAGATATCATTGCTTTTTTTTTTTTTTTTTTTGACAGGCAGAGTGGACAGTGAGAGAGAGACAGAGAGAAAGGTCTTCCTTTTGCCGTTGGTTCACCCTCCAATGGCTGCTGCGGCTGGCACGCTGCACTGATCCGAAGCCAGGTGCTTCTCCTGGTCTCCCTTGTGGGTGCAGGGCCCAAGCACTTGGGCCGTCCTCCACTGCACTCCCGGGCCACAGCAGAGAGCTGGACTGGAAGAGAAGCGACCGGGACAGAATCTGGCGCCCCGACCTGGACTAGAACCTGGTGTGCCTGCGCTGCAGGCGGAGGATTAGCCTATTGAGCCGTGGCACCGGCCTAGATATCTACTTTTGAGACTCTTTTAAAGGAATAGAAGTATCAGTATCAAGGGCTGGCACCATGCAAGGGGCTAAGCTGCCACCTGCAGTGCTGGTTTGACCCAAACTGGAGTGCTGGTTCAGGTTAAAAATCTGGCTGCTCCAATTCCAATCCAGCTCCCTGCTAAAACACCTGGAACACAATGAAAGATGGCCCGAGTACTTGGACCCCCTCCAGACCCAGATGAAGTTTCAGGCTCTTGTCTTTAGCCTAGTCCAGCCCCATATATTGCAGCCCGTTTAGGGAGTGAACCAGCAGATGGAAGATCTCTTTTTCTCTCTGTGTCTCCCCCTCTCTATAATTCTGCCTTTCAAATAAACAAATAAATAAATATTTCTTAAAAAGAAGCATCAGCATCAAGAAACATACCCAAAGATATTAAAGCTACATCATTTGTAGTGCTTTTGTAAAACAATTGAGAAAAACCTGTATGTCCATAATTGGGGAAATACTTATAGGACATTTACCTCTGGGTAAATGAGACTTAAATTAAATTAAGGCTCCTGCACTGTGGTGTAGTGGGTAAAGCCGCTGCCTGAAGTGCTGGCATCCCATATGCGTGCCGGTTCGAGTCCTAGCTGCTCCACTCCAAATCCAGCTCTTTGTTATGGCCTGGGAAAGCGGTAGAGATGGCCCAAGTCCTTGGGACCCTGCACCCATGTGGGAGACTCAGAGGAAGCTCCTGGCTCCTGGCTTCAGATCGGTGCAGCTCTAGCCATTGCTGCCATTTTGGGAGTGAATCAGCATAGAAGACCTCTCTCTCTCTCTCTGCCTCTCCTCTCTCTGTGTAACTCTGACTTTCAAATAAATAAATAGGACAGCTAGGAAAATGGTGGTGATGGCGCGCATCTCACGGCCTGAGCGGCCGGATCTTGTCTTTGAGGAAGAAGACCTCCCCTAGAGGAGGAGATCATGTGGAACCAGTTCTCCATCAAATGCTGGCTGTGCTACATCGAGTTCAAACAGGGCTCCCCGAAGCCCAGGCTGAACCATTGTATGAGCGGCCGCTCAAGCTGCTGCCCTGCAGCTACAAGCTCTGGTACCGCTACCTGAAGGTGCGGGCGGGCGCAGGTGAAGCATCACTGTGTGATCGACCCCGCCTACGAAGACGTCAACAACTGCCACGAGCGGGCCTTTGTGTTCATGCACAAGGTGGGCTTGGCGTGGCTGGCGGGGGTGGGAGCCCCGTGGCCTCTGTCCACGAGCGGGCCTTTGTGTTCATGCACAAGGTGGGCTTGGCATGGCTGGCGGGGGTGGGAGCCCCGTGGCCTCTGTGCCCCACGGTTGGACTGGACTCTGCCCTGGAGCTGGGGGCTCTGGGTCCTGCGCTGTGTGGAGGCCCAGAGGCAGCTTGGCCGCAGGACACCTGGTGTCTGTCACGGCTCACAGCTGGCTGCCTCCGCCCACGCGTGCAGATGCCCCGTCTGTGGCTGGAGTACTGCCAGTTCCTGATGGACCAGGGCCTCCTCACACACACCCGCCGCACCTTCCGGGCCCTGCCCTTCACACAGCACTCTCGGATCTGGCCCCTGTACCTGCGCTTCCTGCGCTCACACTCCCTGCCGGAAATAAATCTATCTTTAAAATTAAATTAAGGCACCAGCACTGTGATGTAGCAGGTAAAGCCACCGCCTGCAGTGCCGGCATCCCATATGGGCGCCAGTTCGAGCCCCGGCTGCTCCACTTCTTATCCAGCTCTCTGCTATGGTCTGGGAAAGCAGTAGAAGATGGACCAAGTCCTTGGGGCCCTGCACCCACGTGGGAGACCTGGAAGAAGCTCCTGGCTCTTGACTTCGGATTGGCACAGCTCCGGCCATTGCTGCCATTTGGCGAGTGCACTAGCAGATGGAAGACCACTCTCTCTCTCTCTCTGCCTCTTTTTCTTTCTCTGTGTAACTCTGACTTTCAGATAATAAGTAAATCTTTAGAAAAAATTAAATTAAGTTACAAATGTGTCAATTATCCTGGACGAATATCTGTAATCTATTGTGTCTAGAGAATGATCTGAAACTTGGAAATTAGGCAAAAAAAAATGTACTATATATGAGCTTACTATTCTGCTACAGCATTAGCCAGAGTGTCTTCTAGTTCTCTCAGGATGGTAACTTGGCTTAATTTACTGTGTATAAGGGATTAGACCCCAAGCATTTTACAACTCTGTAAAGTCAGAGATTAGCTTGTAGGCAATTATTAAAGAAAGTATTATGGACTGATTTATGTCCCCCTCATTGGGTGTTGAAGTTCTAATACCCAATGCTCATATAAGGAGATAGGTTCTATAAGGAGGTAGTGAGGTAAGAAAGGTAGTGAGATAAGAAAGGTTCTATCTAATCTGACAGAACTTGTGCCCTTGAGACCTCCAAGAGCTCTCTCACTCTCTCTCTCTCTATCCTCTCTACTTTCTCTCTTTCTTCAAGTGCACCCAGAGAAGAAGCCATGTAAGGAACAGCAAGATGAGGAAAAGTCATCTGCTGAGATATTAACCCTGAAGTTACCTTTATCTTGGACTTCAAGCCTTCAGAACTATGAATAAATGAATTCCTGTGAAAGCTATCCAGTCTGTGGTACTGTGTTATGCAGCCTGAGCAGACTACTACAGTATGATCATTTCCCCGTACTTAATAAAGAATAAAGGGGTAGCTGTTGGGAACAGCAGGCTGAAGCCCTCCTTGGGATGCCCACGTTCCATGGTGGAGTGCCTGGGATTGAGTCCCACTTCCACTTCTGATCCAGCTCCCAGCTCACGCACACCCTGGAAGCCAGCTGATGGTGACTCGAGTATTAATGTTCCTGCCACTGACCTGGGAGACTCAGATGTGGAGTTCCAGGCTCCTGGCTTTGGCCTGACCCATCCCTGCCTGTTGTGGGCAGTTGGGGAGTGATTCAGTGGATAGAAAATCTCTCCGCTTTCTCTCTCTCTCTCACTCTCTCTCTCTCTGTTACCCTGCTTTACAAATAAATAAAACTTCAAAACCATTGCAGTAATACATATTTAACATGAAAACTTTCATTTTCATAATTTTTTAAGATTTATTTTATTTATTTTACTTGAAAGTCACAGTTATACACAGAGAGAAGGAGAGGCAGAGAGAGAGAGAGAGAGAGAGAGAGAGAGAGAGTGAGAGGTCTTCCATCCACTGGTTCACTCCTCTACTGCTTTCCCAGGCCGCGGTAGAGAGTTGGATCGGAAGTAGAGCAGCCGGGCCTCGAACCAGCGCCCACATGGGATGCCGGCTCTGCGGGTGGTGGCTTTACCTGCTCCGCCACAGCACCGGCCCCCATTTTCATAATTTTTCCGTGTCTAGTTCAGTAGCATTAATTACATTCACATTGTTGTGCAACTGTCAACACATCCAATACAGAAATCCTATAACTATTAAGAAATAACTTTC
The DNA here is from genome assembly GCF_033115175.1 of Lepus europaeus. Lineage (NCBI taxonomy): Eukaryota > Metazoa > Chordata > Mammalia > Lagomorpha > Leporidae > Lepus > Lepus europaeus. The sequence goes on from NC_084832.1 coordinate 86,782,376, forward strand.
TGGCATGAGTGTTTAGCCCAGTGGTTAACGTGCTGATTGAGATACCCAAGTCCCATATCTGAGTACCAGAGTTAGATTCCCAGTTCCCCATCAGTGCGGATCTTGAGAGGCAGAGGTGATGGCTCAAGTAGCTGTGTCCCTGTCACTCAATGTGGGAAACTCAGATTGAGTCCCTTGCTTCTGGCTCTGGTTCAGGCTCAGCTCTGGCTATTTGGAAAGTGAACCAGGGAATAGGAGCCCTCTCACTCTTCCTGTCTGTATTTATATCTCTGTCTCTTTGCCTTTCCAATAAATAATACCAATACTGATCTAAGAGCAACAATAAAGAAATAGCTTTCATAACCCCTGACAACTTCTATTTCAATCTACTCTTTCTTAATGTAAATTTATTTATTTGGGAGGCAGAGAGAGAAACATAATAGCTATGGGGCCAAAGCTGGGAGCTGAAAACTCAGTCTGTATCTACCTTATGGGTGGCATAAATCTAATCACTGTTACTGTCACCACTGCTGTTCAGGTTCTACATTAGCTGGAAGCCAGAGTCAGGAACAAGACTGAGGAATCAAACCCAGGCACCATTGTGGGCCATAGACATCTTAAACACTAGGCTACATGTTTGCCCCTCTATTCCAATTTCCACTTCAGAATTTGCCTATTCTAGTTTATGTAAGTGAACTCATGGAAAAAGTGGACTCAGTAATAAAGGAAGAAAGGATGAAAGGAAGTAAGAAAGAAAGAGGAAAAGAAAGAGGGTAACTTGAACATGTGTGAAAATATGAAGCTCTCTGGGGTGAGGCAAACATTTGGTGTAGCAGTTAAGGTCCCACTTGGAATACCACTATCCCACATCAGAGGTCCTGCATTCGAATCCTGGCTCCACTCCTGATTCCAGCTTCTTGCTAATGTACCCGCTGGGAGGCAGCAAGTGATGGCTCAAGTAGTTGGACCCCTGCTGTCATGGAGTGGTTTGGTTCAGGTCCTTGTCTCCAGCACAAGAAGGAATTTCAGGAGACTTAGGTGAAGGTCAGCAGAGATGCAAGATTTATTTGCACACACAGTGGAGTACCACTCAAGAAGGTGTACAGGTGTTTTAGAGACAGCTGCACTCAACGGGGTTGGGGTTCATCCCTGAATATGATCTGAAAATGTAGGAAGAGATGTCTGGGGAAGAGTTTACTTAAATATTCTAAGGGGGCAGAGTTTGGCCTGGGGTTTGAGTACCACTCATTTCCTTGACCTTTTTGGAAAATTTCAGAAGTGTCATGGCATCAGCTGCCAGATGGGAGTAGGAGTGTCAGGTATAGTAATTTTATCATAATAACCTTTTTCTTTTTTTCTTTTTCGACAGGCAGAGTTAGACAGTGAGAGAGAGAGAGAGAGAAAGAGAGAGAGAGAGAGAAAGAGAGAGAGAGAGAGAGAGAGAGAGAGAGAGAGAAAGGCCTTCCTTCTGTTGGTTCACTCCCCAAATGGCCGCTACGTCCGGTGTGCTGTGCCGATCTGAACCCAGGAGCCAGGTGCTTCCTCCTGGTCTCCCATGCGGGTGCAGGGCCCAAGCACTTGGGCCATCGTCCGCTGCCCTCCTGGGCCACAACAGAGAGCTGGACTGGAAGAGGAGCAACCAGGACAGAATCCAGTGCCCCAACCAGGACTAGAACCCGGGGTGCTAGTGCCGCAGGCAGAGGATTAGCCAAGTGAGCCGCGGCATCGGCCATAATAACCTTTTTTCAAAAAAGATTTATGTATTGGAAAGATGGAGTGAGAGAAGGAGGGACAAAGACATTTCCCATCCTCTGGTTCACACCCCAAATGGCCACAACGAACAGGGTTGTGCCAGGCTGAAGCCAGGAGCCAGGAACTCCGTCTGGGTTTCCCACATGAGTCCAGCAACCCAAATATTTGGGTCATCACCTGCTGCCTCTTAGGCGCATTAGCAGAGAGCTGCATCAGAGGTGGAGCAGCCAGGACTCAAATTGGAACTACATGGGCTGCCAGTGTCACAGTCAGCAGCTGAACCTGCTGCACCACAACACTGGCCCCTATAATGACCTTACAGCTAGCTAAAGGTCATCAGAGGGTTGCAGCCAGCAGCCATGTTGGTTATCTTTAGATGGCACTGGTTCTGTGGGATTTGGGCAGTGCAGGCGGGGCTGCAGCAGAGGTAGGGTTGCAGGGGTGGTCTTGGTAACCTCAGCTCCTCCTTGCTGGCTACATCCCTTCCTACATCATCGCCACCCTCATGGGAGACCCAGACTGAGTTCCCAGCTCCCTTGGTCTTAGATTGGCCCAGTTCTAGCTGTTTTAGGCACTTGGGGGCCTTGTTTCTGCTTCTCAAATGAAATAGATAAAATTTTTAAGAAGATAAAAGTTTTCTGGGAGGAAGGAGATATAGAGTGGACAATGAGTAGTAAATGCAACTAAAGAGAGGGACAGTATTCTAATGTTCTATAGCACAGCAGAGTAACTGCAACAGTCAATTATGCATTTCAAAATAACTAGAGAAGGGGCTGGCGCCGTGGGTCAATCCTCTGCCTGTGGCGCCATATGGGCGCCGGGTTCTAGTCTCGGTTGCTCCTCTTCCAGTCCAGCTCTCTGCTGTAGCCCGGGAGGGCAGTGGAGGATGGCCCAAGTGCTTGGGTCCTGCACCTGCATGGGAGACCAGGAGGAAGCACCTGGCTCCTGGCTTCAGATCAGCGTAGCTCCGGCTGTGGTGGCCATCTGGGGTGTAAACCAACAGAGGGAAGACCTTTCTCTCTGTCTCTCTCTCTCACTGTCTAACTCTATCTGTCAAAAAAAAAAAAAAAAAAGAGTTTGAAGGTTCCTGACACACAGAAATCATGCTTTTTGAGAAGAGAAAAATGATAATTATCCTGACTTGATCATTGCACATTATATACATGTCTCAAATTATAATACTATATCCCCAAAATAAATACAAATGTTACATGTCAATCACAAAATAAAATTTTTTTAAAGATTTATTATATGTATTTTGAAAGGCAGTGTGACAGAGAGGAAGAGACCGAGAAAGAAAGAGATCTTCCATCCACTGTTTCATTCCCCGAAATGGCTGCAATAACTAAGGCTGGCCCAGACCAAAGCCAGGAGCCTGGGACTCCATTTGGGGTGTCCTACCTGGGCAGCAGGGTCCCAAGTACTTAGATCATTCTGCACTGCTTTCCCAGGTGCATTAGCAGGGAGCTAAATTGCAAGTGGAACAGCATGGACTCAAACCAACTCTAATTTGGGATGTGGCCCCAAAACAAAAATATTTTTTTAAAATTGACCTAATAGAAGTTGAAAGTAGAACAGTGATAAGGAGAGGGTATGGGGAAGTGATGTATGGGGATTGATTAGTCCATACGTTAAAAAGAAGGAATAAATCTGGCGTTTATCATGATTTATCACAATAGGGTGAACATAGTCAACGATAATGTATTGTGTATTTCAAAACACCCAGAGAACCAGATTTTGAATGTTGTCACCACAAAGAAATAATGTGTATAAGGTTATCCTTTGATCATTTTACAGTGTATACATGTATCAAAATATCGCATTGCAGCCCATAAATAATCTTATATGTACAATATCTACATGCTACATGAATCGGCAATTTTGAAAAATATGAAGTTCTGAGTACACTAAATAGGCTAATCACAAAAGGAGGTAAAGTTTAATACATGATCAAATATAAAAACCTGTATTATAGTTTTGGCTCAAAATCCCATTTTAAATTATTTTAAAGCATTTAAAGCACAGCAGCTTAAAATAATTATAAATTTATGCTAATGAATATACAATATATAAAGACATTTTACCTTTTTTTAAAGATTCATTTTATTTATTTGAAAGAGTTACAGAGAGTGAGGGAAGAACAGAATGACAAAGACAGATCTTCCATCTACTGGTTCATTTCCCAGATGGCCACGATGGCAAAGGCTGACCCAGGCCAAAGCCAGGAGCCAGGAGCTTCATTCAGGTCTCCAATGTGGATGGCAGGTGGCCAAGTACTTGGGCCATCCTCCACTGCTTTCCCAGGCCATTAGCAGGGAGTTGGATCCAAAGTGGAGCAGCCAGGACTTGAATTGGTGCCCTTATGGGATGCCAGCATCACAGGAGGCAGCTTTGCCTGCTATGCCACAATGCCACAATGGTGGCCCCAGACGTTATTTCCATCCCTATGAGGCATTGGTAAGGATGTGAAGAAATTAAAACTCATATATCGATGATAGGAATGCAAAATGGGGCGGTAGCTGTGGAACACTATGGTCAGTCTTTAACAAAATTAAAAATAGAGCCGGTGACACGGCTCAATAGGCTAATCCTCCGCTATGCGGCGCCGGTCGGGGCGCCAGATCCTGTCCCGGTTGCCCCTCTTCCAGGCCAGCTCTCTGCTGTGGCCAGGGAGTGCAGTGGAGGATGGCCCAAGTGCTTGGGCCCTGCACCCCATGGGAGACCAGGAGAAGCACCTGGCTCCTGCCATCGGATCAGCGCGGTGCGCAGGCCGCAGTGCGCCAACTGCGGCGGCCATTGGAGGGTGAACCAACGGCAAAAGGAAGACCTTTCTCTCTGTCTCTCTCTCTCTCACTGTCCACTCTGCCTGTCAAAAAAATAAAAAAATAAATAAAATAAAAAATAAAAGTGGAACGCTTGTAATCCATAAAGAGAAATGGAGCCTTATCTTTCCAGGCATAATCATTTCTACTCCACTGTGGAAAAATATTTAGTGTATTTTTAGATAACTCAGTCTCTTCTGATTGAAAATCTTGTCTCAGTTTTTTTCAATTGTGGTAAAATGCAGATAACATAAAATTGATCATTGTAGCCACTTTGATGCATGCAGTTCAGAGGTTGCCCCTCTTCCAGGCCAGCTCTCTGCTGTGGCCAGGGAGTGCAGTGGAGGATGGCCCAAGTGCTTGGGCCCTGCACCCCAAGGGAGACCAGGATAAGCACCTGGCTCCTGCCTTCGGATCAGCGCGGTGCACCGGCTGCAGCGCGCCGGCCGCGGCGGCCATTGGAGGGTGAACCAACGGCAAAAGGAAGACCTTTCTCTCTGTTTCTCTCTCACTATCCACTCAGCCTGTCAAAAAAAAAATTAAAAATAAATACTCCCCAAAGAATATACTCCCCAAAATTTGAAAGCAGAGACACAAAGAGGTATTTTTACACTCATGTCTCTTGCAACATTGCTATTCACAACTGCTAAAATGTGAAAACAACCCAAGTGTCAATTAACAGATAAATCAATAAATAAAATGTGGCATATGCACATGGAATATGTGGATAATTGTTGGACCTTAAAAAGGAAATTTTTACCTATGGTACAACATGGATGAAACCTGAAGACATTACAGTACATTAAATATGCTAATAGCAAAAGGACAACAAAAGATGATTTAATTATTTTAAAGAGGTCTTTTTTTTAAAAATGTATTTATTTATTTATTTGAAAGGCAGAGTTACAGAGAGGCAGAGGCAGAGGCAGAGAGAGAGAGAGATCGGTCTTCTATCCTCTGGTTCACTCTCCAAATGCTTGCAATGGCCGGAGCTGATCTGATCTGAAGCTTCTTCCAAGTCTTCTACATGGTACAGGGGCACAAGCACTTGGGCCATCCTCTGCTGCTTTCCCAGGCACATCAGCAGGGAGCTGGATCGGAAGTGGATCAGTCAGAATTCGAACCGGCATTCCATATGGGTGCCAGTGTTGCAGGCAGAGGCTTACCTTGCCACGCCACAGCTCTGGCCCCAATAAATAAATCTTTAAAAATAAATTTAAAGGTTGGAAAAAATATTTTTCATGCCAATACTAAAAAAGAGCAGGGAAGGTTATACTAGTATCAGGGGGAAAAAGGCTTTAAGTCTAAAACATTACAAAAGACAAAATGAACAAATATATATTTGTTATTATATATTATATATATTTGTTAATATATTATATATAATATAATAATATTATATATTATAATGTTATATATAATATAATATTACAAATTATAATATGTAGCATAATATTGTAATATAATATATGATTATATATTATATATAATATAATATATATGAAATATATGATATATAAAATATAGATTTGATGTATTTACAATGATCAATTCACTAAAAATCATAACAGCTATAAATATATATGCATTACCTTGACAGAATTAAATAGCCTACAATAACTGAAAATCTTCATACTCCATTTTTTTTTTAAGATTTGTTTTTGTTTATTTGAAGGACAGAGTTAGAGAGAGAGGTAGAGACAGAGATAGAGAGGGCTTCCATCTGCTGGCTCGCTCCCCAAGAGGCCAAACCGGCCCCCATACTCTACTTTCAATGATGACTAGGCACAAGCAGAAAGAAAATCATTAAGGAAACAAGAGTAGAGCAACTGCATAACTGACTGGGCCTGACATACATACAGGGCACTCTGCCCAAGGACAGCACAATACACATTTTTCTCATATACATGGAAATTTTTCAAGAGTAGACAATCAGTCCACCAAACAAATCTCAATAAATTAATAAAGATCAAAATCATAATTGTAAAAGCTACAAATATACAAAGTTAAATAACAAACTCTTTTAAAATTTTATTTTTTATTTATTTGAAATGTAGAGAGACAGAGATAGATCTTCCATCCCTGGTTTACTCTCCAAATGTTTGCAGCAGCCAGGTTGGGCCGGGCTGAAGCCAGGAGCCTGGAATTCAATCCAGGTCTTCACAAGGGTGACAGGGACCCACATACTTGCTCCTAGGATATCCATTAACAGGGACTTGAAATCGATAGTGGAGCCAGTACTCAAACCCAGGCACTCTGATATGTGATATAGGCACTGTGCCAAATGCCCGCCCCAAATACCACACTCTTTTTTTTTTTTTTCTCAAAGAAATTCCAGGTATTTTTTTTTTTTTTTAAAGATTTATTTATGTATTTGAAAGTCAGAGTTACACACAGAGAGAAGGAGAGGGAGAGAGAGAGGTCTTCCACCCACTGAATCACTCCTCAGATGGCTGCAAAGCCAGGAGCTGGGACTCTGAAACCAGGAGCCAGGTGCTTCTCTTGGTCTCCCATGCGCGTGCAGGGACCCAAAGACTTGGGCCATCCTCCACTGCCTTCCCAGGCCATAGCACAGAGTTGGATCAGAAGAGGAGCAGCTGGGACTCAAACCGATGCCCACATGGGATGCTGGCACTGCAGACGGCAGCCCTACCCGCTGTGTCACAGCACCGGCCCATAACATACTCTTAAACAATCTTCGGTAAGGAAGAAAACACAACGAATATCAGCAAGTATACTGAGACGAGCAAAGTGAATACTGAACAATCCAAAACTGAAAGGGAACAGTGAAATCAGTGCCAAGAAGGAAATTTATTTCTGTAAAGACTTAAAGAGGAATAAAATCTATAATCTGTATAATTTTTATGTCAGCTCAAAATACAAATATTTTTTAAAACATAAAGATCTCAAATCAATATCTTTTCTTTTTTTTTCTTTCTTTTTTTTTTTTTACAGGCAGAGTGGATAGTGAGAGAGAGAGACAGAGAGAAAGGTCTTCCTTTTTGCCGTTGGTTCACCCTCCAATGGCCGCTGCGGCCGGCTCATCTCGCTGATCCGAAGGCAGGAGCCAGGTGTTTATCCTGGTCTCCCATGGGGTGCAGGGCCCAAGCACTTGGGCCATCCTCCACTGCACTCCCGGGCCACAGCAGAGAGCTGGCCTGGAAGAGGGACAACCGGGACAGGATCCGGCGCCCCGACAAGGACTAGAACCCGGTGTGCCGGCGCTGCAAGGCGGAGGATTAGCCTGTTAAGCCACGGTGCCGGCCTCAAATCAATATCTTAACTTTGTATGCTAAGAACTAAGGGAAGAACAACTAAAACCAAAACTAGCAGAAGGAAGAGAATAATAAATAAATACTGGGGCAGAGGTAAACAAAATAGAATAGAAAACAACACAGAAAATCAATGAAACCAAGAGTTGGTTGTTTGAAAAAAATCAATAAAACTGACCAACATTTAGTATGACTGGCTTTTGAAAAAGACTAAAATCAGGAACAAAAAAGAGGACTTGTAACCAATTTTATTGAAATAAAATTATAGGAGAATATTATAATCAATTCTATATGTACAAAATGGATAACTTCCATGAAATAGATAAATTACTAGAAACATACAATGTACCAAGAATGAATCATAATGAAATAGAAAATCTATTGCTAGCAAGGAGATTGAATCAGTCTTCAAAAATCTCCAAGAGAGAAAAGTTTCGGACCAGATAGTTTCACTGGTGAATTCTAGCAAACACAGAAGCATTAACAAACAGGTTAGTATTGTGGTATAGCTAGTTAAGCCACTGCCTGTGATGCTGGCATGTCGTGTTGCAGTGCTCATTCCAGTCCTGGCTATTCTCCTTCTGATCCAGCTCCCTGCTAAGGTGCCTGGGAAGTCAGCAGATTCTACCCCAAGTACTTGGGCCCCTGCCACTCATGTGGGAGACTAGGATGGAGATTCTGGCTCCTGCATCTGGCCTGGCCCAGCCCCAGCTGTTACAGCCATCTGGGGAGAGAACCAGTAGACAGAAGGGTTCTCTCTCTCTCTCTCTCTCTCTTACTCTCTGTCTCTTTATTTCCCTCCTTACATTCTTCCCTCCCTCCCTGTCATTGTTTCTGAAATGAAATTTTTTGAAAAAGAATAACTAACAAACACCAATTCCTCACACTTTTAAAACATTTAAAAGCACGGAATACTTCTGAAATCATTCTGTGAGGCCAGCATTATTAGTCTGGTATCAGATAAAGATAATATAAGAAAATGAAACTATGCATTTTGATATAGAAGTAATCAACAGGGGAGGGCATTTGGCCCAGCAGTTACAACTCTGTTTAAGATGCCTACCTTCCCTATTGGAGTGCCTGGTTCTTGCTCTGCTCTTGACTCCACTTTTCCACTGCTGCAGATCCTGGGAGGCAGCGGTTATGATTCAAGTAGTTGGGTTCCTGCTATCTACATGCAAAACCTGAATTGAGTTTCTGGTTTTGTTTTTTGTCCCCCTTGGGACTGTTGCAGGCACTTGGAGAATAAAACAGGTTATAGGAGTTCTCTCTTTTTCTTTCTCTGTATATCTGTCTCTCTGCCTCTCAAATAAATTTTTTTAAGATTTATTTATTTATTTGAAGGTCAGAGTTAGAGAAGAGAGGCAGAGAGAAAGAGAGAGAGAGAGAGAGAGAGGGAGGGAGAGAGAGAGATCTTCCATCCACTAGTTCACTCCCCAGTTGGCCGCAATGGCTGGAGCTGCACTGATGCAAAGCCAGGAGCCAGGAGCTGCTTCTGGGTCTCCCATGCAGGTGCAGGGCCCAAGAACTTGGGCCATCTTCCACTGCTTTCCCAGGCCATAGCAGAGAGCTGGATTGGAAGTGTAGCAGCTGGGTCTCGAACCAGTGCCCATATGGGATGCTGGTGCTTCAGGCCAGGGCATTAACCTGCTGAGCCACAGCGCCACCCCCTCAAATACATATATATTTTTTTAAGCTTTTTTTTTTTTTTATTTGACAGAGTCATAGACAGTGAGAGAGAGAGAGAGAGACACAGAGAAAGGTCTTCATTCCATTGGTTCACTCCCCAAATGGCCGCTATGCTCGGCGCTACACCGATCCGAAGCCAGGAGCCAGGTGCTTCTTCCTGGTGTCCCTTACCGGTGCAGGGGCCCAAGCACCTGGGCCATCCTCCACTGCCCTCCTAGGCCACAGCAGAGAACTGGACTAGAAGAGGTGCAACTGGGACTAGAACCCGGCACCCATATGGGATGACGGCGCCGCAGGCAGAGGATTAACCAAGTGAGCCACCGTGCCGGCCCCCCCCCCCTCAAATACTTTTTTAAAATCCCCAATAGGGTTGGCTCACTATGGCTCAGCATGTTAAGCCACTACTCATGATACCACCATCCCATTTTGGAGCACCAGTTGGAGCCCTGGCTGCCCCATTTCTAATCCAGCATCCTGCTAATGTGCCTGGGCTGGGCCATTTAGTTTCTCTCTCTCTATTTCTCTCTCTCTCTCTCTCTTGGCCTTTCAAATGAATGAATGAATGAATGAACAAATACATCTTTAAAAAGAAATTAATGAGGGGGCTGGCGCTATTGCGTAGTGAGTAAAGCTATTGTCTGCATTGCTGGAGTCCTATATGGGCGCCGATTTGAGTCCCAGTTACTCCACTTCCTGTCCAGTTCCCTGCTATGGCCTGAGAAGGCAGAAGAAGATGGCCCAAGTCCTTGGGCCCCTGCACCCATGTGAGAAACCCAGAGGAAGCTCCTGGCTCCTGGCTTTAGGTTGGTGTAGTTTCTGCTGTTGGCGGCCATTTGGGGAGTGATCCAGTGGATGGAAGACCTCTCGCTCTCTCTGCTTCTGCCTGTCTGTAACTCTGCCTTTAAAATAAATAAATAATAGTTTTAAAAAAGAAATTAATTAAAAATTTAAATCCTCAACAAAGTACCACAAAATAGGATTCAATAGCATATTAAAAGTACTGTACATCATGACCAAGTAGGATTTATTCTTGAAATTCATGAATGCTTCAGGGCTGGCATGGTGGCATACTTGGTTAAGCTGCTGCCTGCAGCACCAGCAGCCCACATGGGCACTGGTTCTAGTCCAGACTTCTCCATTTCCTTTTTTTTTTTTTTAAAGATTTATTAATTTTACTCGAAAGTTATAGCTAGACACAGAGAGAAGGAGAGAGAGAGGTTTTCCATTCGCTGGTTCACACCTCATATGGGCACAACAGCCGAAGCTACGCCAATCTGAAGCCGTGCCAATCCGAAGCCAGGAGCCAGGAGCTTATTCCAGGTTTCCCATGCAGGCGCAGGGGCCCAAGGACTTGGGCCATCCTCCACTGCTTCTCCAAGCCATAGCAGAGAGCTGGATAGGAAGTGGAGCAGCTGGGACTTGAACCGGTTCCTATATGGGATGCTGGCACTGGAAGCTGCAGCTCTACCTGCTATGCCACAACACTGGCCCCACTGCTCTACTTCCAATCCAATTCTCTGCTAATTGGCCTGGGAAAGTCCTTGGGGTCCTTGCACCCAAGTGGAAGACCTGCAAGTAGCTCCTGGCTCCTGGCTTTGGCCTGGCACAACCCTGGCCATCAGAGGGTGAACCAGCAGATGGAAGACTTCTCCCTCTCTCTCTCTCTGTCTCTCACTCTCCCTGTAACTCTACGTTTCAAATAAATAAAAATAAATCTTGGGGGGCCAGTGTTGTGGCATAGCAGGTAAAGCCGCCACCTGAAGTGCCGGCATCCCATATGGACACTGGTTCGAGTCCCAGCTTGCTTCACTTGCAATCCAGCTCTCTGCTATGACCTGGGAAAGCAGTAGAAGATGGCCCAAATCCATGGGCCCCAGCACCCGCATGGGAGACCCAAAGGCAGCTCCTGGCTCCTGGTTTTGCATCGGCTCAGCTCTGGCCATTGAGGCCAAATGGGGAGTGAACCATCAGATGGAAGACCTCTCTCTCTCTCTCTCTCTCTCTCTGCCTCTCCTCTCTCCGTGTAACTCTGACTTTCAAATAAATATATAAATCTTAAAAACAAACAAATAGATAAATATTTTAAAAAATTAGATATCTTAAAAATGCTTCAACTGATGAAAATCAATGATTATGATATACAACATAAACCCATGTGATCATCTGAATTGATGAAGAAAAAACATCCTAGAAAATTCACTGTCCTTTCATATTAAAAACTCAGTATAAAAGGAATACAAGGAAACTACCACAACATACCACAAGCCATGTTTGAAAAACTCAAGCTGACATATTCAATGGTGAAATCTCTAACACTTTTCTCTCAAATTAGAAGCAAGGCTGGCCGGCACCGTGGCTTAACAGGCTAATCCTCCGCCTTGCGGCGCCGGCACACCGGGTTCTAGTCCCGGTTGGGGTGCCGGATTCTATCCCTGTTGCCCCTGTTCCAAGCCAGCTCTCTGCTGTGGCCGGGGAAGGCAGTGGAGGATGGCCCAAGTCCTTGGGCCCTGCATCCGCATGGGAGACCTGGGAGACCGGGAGAGGCGCCTGGCTCCTGGCTTCGGATCAGCGAGATGCGCCGGCTGCAGCGGCCATTGGAGGGTGAACCAACGGCAACAAAGGAAGACCTTTCTGTCTCTCTCTCACTATCCACTCTGCCTGTCAAAAAAAAAAAAAAAAAAAAAAAAAAAAGAAGCAAGGCTAAGGGGCTAGTGCTGTGGCACAGCAGGTTAAAGCCCTGGCCTGAAGTGCCCTCATCCCATATCGGCCCTGGTTCTGGTCCTGGCTGCTCCTCTTCCGATCCAGTTCTCTGCTATGGTCTGGGAAAGCAGTGGAAAGATCTGGAGGAAGCTCCTGACTCCTGATTGATCAGCTCAGCTCCAACCGTTGTGGCCATCAGGGGAGTGAACCAGCGGATGGAAGACCTCTCTCTTTCTCTACCTCTCTCTGTAACTCTTTCAAATAAATAAAATAAATCTTTTAAAAAAGAAGACGAAGACGAAGACGAAGATGAAGAAGAAGAAGAAGAAGAAGAAGAAGAAGAAGAAGCAAGGCTAATAGGCAAGTTAGCAAATTATCAGGATACAAAAAAGCCTCCACTCCCAATCAGTTACAATTCTATCAACTGACACTGAGTATTCTGAAAAGGAATAATACAGGATGTTTGCTTTCACCACTTTTATGTAACATTGTAATGGAAGTCCTAGCCAGAGCAATTCGGCAAGAAAAAGAAAATGGAAAGGGGTACAGGTACAGTTATCTTTTTGCAAAGACCTCATGGTCTCATATGTAGGTAACCTGAAAGATTCCACAAACATTATCTAAGAACTAATAAATTTAGTAAAGTTTCAGGATACAAAATCAATATGATTAAGTCAGTTACATTTCTATGCACTGGTACTGAACATTCTGATAATTATGAAAACTATTTCATTTATTATTGCAGGAAAAATAATAAAATACTTAGGAATAATTTAACAAGGGCTGGCATTGTGGCATAGCATGTGTCAGAATTGCATTCCTTTTGCACATTGTTGGCAGTCCCAATGGGTCCCTCTGAATGATCAGCCTCAAGCTGCAGTTGCCCAAAGGAAAGTTTCCTTTACTTATGACTAGGAAGACAGTGGGAAGGAATCTTCCCTGAAAAAACTACCTTTCTGTGCAGCAGGGCTTTCATAGCAAAGGTCAGGAGAGTGTTCACACCTTCCTGCTCCAGCCACACACGGCTTCACTGCTGTGATCTGAAACTCTGAGACCGATTTCTTGCAACTTGCCTTGGTTGACTGGTGGTCTGACACCTGTGAGCACCATTTTACAAGATAAGCCTCCCTGGAACATCCTCTGAAAAACAAGCTCAGAGGAGTAAATTGTGCCAGATTCCCTGCCCCTGTTTCTGTGCCCCCTCTTACCTACATCACACATTCTTGACTACAAGATGCATAATATCCACCAAATGGATGCTTGTTTATCCATTTACTTTTTTTTTTTTTTTACAGGCAGAGTGGACAGTGAGAGAGAGAGACAGAGAGAAAGGTCTTCCTTTGCCTTTGGTTCACCCTCCAATGGCTGCTGTGGCTGGCGCACCGCACTGATCTGATGGCAGGAGCCAGGTGCTTCTCCTGGTCTCTCATGCGGGTGCAGGGCCCAAGGACTTGGGCCATCCTCCACTGCACTCCTGGGCCACAGCAGAGAGCTGGCCTGGAAGAGGGGCAACTGGGACAGAATCTGGCACCCCAACCAGGACTAGAACCCGGTGTGCCGGCGCCACAAGGCGGAGGATTAGCCTAGTGAGCCACGGCACCGGCCCCATTCACTTGTTGATCAACATTTGGCTTATTTCTCTCTTTTCAGCATTGTGAATAGTGCTGCTTTGAACATACATCCTTTTGAGTCCTTGCTTTCAATTCTTTTAGCTGTATATCTAGGTGTGGAATTGCTGGGTCTTATGGTAACTTCTTTTCTTTTTCAAAAAGCATCATGGCGTAGTTGGTAAAGCCTCTGCCTGAGATGCCAACATCCCATGTAGGTGCTGGTTCAGCCCTGCTAATGGCCTGGTAAAAGCAGCAGAAGATGGAACAAGTGAAGCCCCAGGCTCTTGACTTTGGCCTGGCCCAACCCTGGCCATATGGCCATCTGGGTAGTGAACCAGTGGATGGAAGATCTCTCTCTCTCTCTCTCTCTCTCTGAGTGTGTGTGTGTGTGTGTGTGTGGTTCCTGCTCTCTGTAGCTGTGACTTTCAAATAAATAAATAAATAAATAAATACTTTTAAAAATAAAAAGATTAATTTACTTATTTATTTATTTGAAAGGCAGAGAGAGAGAGAGAGAGAGAAAGAGAGAGAGAGAGATTTTTTTCCTATCCACTCTTTCACTCTCCAGATGGCTGCAACAGCCTTGGCCTGGCTGAAGCCAGGAGCCAGTTACTCCATCCTGGTCTCCCACATGGATAGCAGGGGCCCAAGTATTTGGGCCATCTTGTGCTGCCTGTATGCAGCCAGGACCTGAATGACAGCATTGCAAGTGGCAACCTAACCTACTCTAGCACAATGCCAGCCTCAATGTATCAATCAGATCTATGGTTTGCAAACAATTTCTTCTATCCTGGGGATTTCTTTTTCACTCTCCCTGGAAGTCTTTTTCATGCCTGGTTCTTCTGGTTAGAAATTTTACTGCTGTGTTGAACAGAGTGGCAAAAATGAGCACCCTTGTCTTACTTCTAAAATTAGAGGAATCCAAGTTCCTTTTGTATTGAGAGCATGAGGCCTGTGGAATGGGGTTGAGCAAGTCTGTGCAGCACCCAGGAGCTATCTCAGACACAGAACAGGTAATACCCAGACTTCGGGGCTTGGTGCCTTAGCAGACACCAGACTGACAAGTGTTTTGAAAAGCCGATGTGACAGAATATTTGATAGGGCTCAGAATATCTCAAACATATGGTCAAAATTAACAAGAGAAGTTTAGAGCACACGCACGCATGCACACACACAGACTAATGGCTATGGAAGCATTACAGAGAAATTGGTGAGCTCTGCCGAGAGGAGTGCTGTAGTTTAGATGGGTTTGTAATTCAAAGATTCGTGTACTGGAGGCTTGGTCTCCAGAATGGTGGGACAAGGCGGTGGAAACTTTAAGAGGTGGGGCCGTGGGGCTGGCATTGTGGCTTAGCAAGTTAAGCCTCCGCCTGCCAGTTTGAGTCCTGGCTGTTCCGCTTCTGGTCCAACCCTCTGCTAATGTGCCTGGGAAAGCTGTGGAAGACGGCCCAAGTGCTTAGGCCCCTGCACCCATGTGGGAGACCTGGAGGAAGCTCCTGGCACCTGTTGTGACCATTTGGGGAGTGAACCAGTAGATGAAAGATCTCTCTCTCTCTCTCTCCCTCCTCTTCTCTTTCTGTAGCTCTGCCTTTTAAATAAATAAAAAATATTCTTTTAAAGAGGTAGGGCCTACTAAGAAGTAATTAGGTTATGGATGTACCACCCTTATGCTGTGGGTCTGTGTATCTTAATTTTCATTCCAGGTTCTTGCTTCACACAGAGATAAGAATTCTAAGCAGAGGCGTCTTAGCATGCACAAGTAGGAACAAAAGTTATTTAACAGTGAGCAAGAAAACATACACTCACATGGAGAAAAATCCATATGAATGGGCCAGAGGGTTGCCCAAAGAGAGAGAGAGAGGAAAAAGCCTGAATAGCACCCCTCACACCATGCTGGGGACAAAAGAGGGCCCCTTCCCCTGGTTCTCAGCTTCCTTTATGAAGTATGGGGTGGTGCCTTCACATGCATGAAGCCATCTGGGAGTGTTCTGGCCCCTCAACATGGAATTTAATATCCATGGTGTCTCCACCCTGTTGGTCCCAGATGACACTCAAGGGCATCCTAAGAATGTGGGAGGTTTTGACTGATAGGTATAGAGATAACATTGTGTTGTAGGGCTTGAAAGATTTCCAGCTTACTTAGACCTAAATAGCTGCTTGCCTATTCATACACATCACTTGGAAGGGAGTAAGGCAGATATCTTTGGACTGGATTAGTTCCTGTAAGTTGTTGTTATAAGAGAACCTGGTAGCTCTCCTGAATTGCTCTATCGCACACATCACTTCCACTGTCACACACACACACACACACACTCCTGCCATTGTGATGTCATCTGCCAAGAGAATCTCTCCAGAACTGAGCAGAAGCCAGCAACCTTGCTCTTGAACTTCATGAACTAAGCTCAAAAAACTCTTTTCTTTTTTTTTAAGGTTTTATTTATTTATTTGAGAGGTAGAGTTACAGGGAGGGCGTGGTGGAGAGAGAACTTCCATCTGTTGGTTCACTCCCCAAATTGCCACAATGGCTGGAGCTGGGCCAATCCGAAACCAGGAGACAGGAGCTTCTTCTGGATCTCCCACATGGGTGCAGGGGCCCAAGCACTTGGGCCATCTTCTACTGCTTTCCCAGGCCATCATCTGGGAGCTGGATTGGAAGAGAAGCAGCCCGGACACAAACTGTTGTCCATATGGGATAACGGCGCCGGAGGTGGAGGCTTAGCTTTTGGGCCATAGCGTCAGTCCCTAAACCTCTTTTCTTTTCTTTTTTTTTTTTTTTTTCTCTTTTTGACAGGCAGAGTGGACAGTGAGAGAGAGAGAGAGAGAGAGAGACAGAAAGGTCTTCCTTTGTCGTTGGTTCACCCTCCAATGGCTGCGCTGATCCGAAGGCAGGAGCCAGGTGCTTATCTTTGTCTCCCATGGGGTGCAGGGCCCAAGCACTTGGGCCATCCTCCACTGCACTCCCGGGCCATAGCAGAGAGCTGGCCTGGAAGAGGGGCAACTGGGACAGAATCCGGCGCCCCGAATGAGACTAGAACCCAGTGTGCCGGCGCCGCTAGGTGGAGGATTAGCCTGTTGAGCCACAGCGCCAGCCACCTCTTTTCTTTATAGATGACCTAACTTCAGTTATTTTCTTATAATAACAGAACATGAACAAAGACAGAGAGCCTGCAGAACTTGAGCAGAGCTTATTATACATGCAGTGCCTGTGCAAGAAGTACTTCGGGCGTCTAAAAGGAAGAGGAAGAAAGCTAATGTTAGACAAAGAGGACTGTGTGAACTCGGCTCCAAGGATGAAACGGCAGGGACTTGGTGTGACTGAAGCTCAGGGTGTCTGTAGGGAGGAGGAACTGAGGCTAGAAAAGCAGGTTGGGCCACATTTGAAGATTTAAGATAAACACACACCTGAAAACACTGCCTGAGGAAAACATACCGCAATCACATATGAAGAGCTAAATATTTTTAGAACATCAAACAGGAATAGATGTGATTCAAAATGAAATAACCCCTCGTTGCCCTGCATGCCTGTGAGCACTGATGTCCCTCTCACTCATAAGCTCATAGAATTCACAACTGAATATTACTTCATGTTCACAAACCTAATCTGCACAACTGGACTATGATCACAAGGGTCCCGTCACTTTTTTAAAAAAATATTTATTTATTTATTTGAAAGGCAGAGTTACAGAAAGGCAGAGGCAGAAACCGAGAGAGATCTTCCATCCGCTGGTTCACTCCCCAAATGGCTGCAATGGCCATAACTGTGGCATTCTGAAGCCAGGAGCCAGGAGCTTCTTCTGGGTCTCTCATGTGAGTGCAGGGGCCCAACTCCTTGGGCCATCTTCTACTGCCTTCCCAGGCCATAGAAGAGAGCTGGATTGGAAGTAGAGCAGCCAGGTCTTGAACCGGCACCCATATGGGACTCCAGGCATCAACTTTACCTGCTACACCACAGTGCTGGCCCCAGTCCCATCATTTTTTTTTTTAAAGATTTTATTCAAAAGGCAGAGTTACAGAGAGGCAGAGGCGGGGGGGGGGGGGGGCATGTCTTCTATCCACTGATTTACTCCCCAAATGGCCACAATGGCCGGAGCTGTGCTGATCTGAAGCCAGGAGCCAGGAGATTCTTCCAGGTCTTCCACATGGGTGCAGGGGCCCAAGGACTTGGGCCATCTTCTACTGCTTTCCCAGGATATAGCAGAGAGCTGGATTGGAAGTGGAGCTGCCAGGACTCGAACCAGCACCCATACGGGATGCTGGCACTGTGGGCAGCGGCTTTACCCGCTATGCTACAGTGCTAGCCTCTCCCACCACTTTTTTATAGGAGATGATATTCGTGTAAGAGTAAAAAGCAGCTGACACTTGAGTTTCAATTCAGCGTAGTTCTTTGCAAAAAGGTGATTGCTAAAGTGCTTCCAAGCCCAGGAATTCTGTTGCCAACAAAACTGATTCCAGAGAACTGAAGGACTGTTCATGAATAAACATTTATACATTCACAGTAGTATCAACTGTCAGCAGTATCTAGCTCCAAAACATCCTATTTTTTAATTGTACTTTCCTGAGAACTTTTCAGCCTTGAATAAACTGTAGCTTTTTTTTTTTTAAGATCACTGATGTTTTGACAGCTAAGGGCTTCCTGATACTGGAGGGACCACCCTTCCCCAAGTCAGCCCATTCCTAAAGACAATAAGGAATATTGCAAATATGTCTTTCATGTGCAGATCCCATATCCTAGCCACCTTTCTTTCAGCTCTCAAATTTCTGGTCACTGTTCCTCTACTTACCCCATGGCCAATTACCAGACCTCTTCTGTCCCAGAGTCCTCGGGTAGTCCTGCTTACCCTGCCTCTCTTGCTCTTTCCCACGGAAACCATATCAAAGGCTCTTGCCTATGTTTTCCCCTCCCTTTCACTTCCTCCTGATTGAATCTGCTGTTTCCCTGTGTGGCTTCTATGTGGTGTGATGAGTCCCCTCCCTATGGGAACAATGAGTAACAAGCTATCTTTTCAATGCTGGCCTCACTAAAACCCATGGGTTGGCCAGCGCCATGGCTCACTAGGCTAATCCTCCGCCTGCGGCATTGGCACTCCAGGTTCTAGACTCGGTTGGGGTGCCGGGTACTGGTCCCGGTTGCTCCTCTTCCAGTTCAGCTGTCTGCTGTGGCCCTGGAAGGCAGTGGAGGATGGCCCAAGTGCTTGGGCCCTTGCACCCGCATGGGAGACCAGGAAGAAGCACCTGGCTCCTGGCTTTGGATCAGCGCAGCGCCGGCCGTGGCGGCCATTTGGGGAGTGAACCAATGGAAGGAAGACCTTTCTCTCTCTCTCTTTCTCTCTCACTGTCTAACTCTGCCTGGCCAAAACAAACAAACAAACAAACAAACAAAACAAACAAAAAAACCAAGGGCTAGGGCTGGTGTTGTGGCCTAGCAGGTAAAGCTGCCACCTGCAATGCCAGCATCTCATATGGGTGCCAGTTTGGGTCCTGGCTGCTCCACTTCCTATCCGGCACCTCTGCTAAGAGCTTGGGAAAAGCAGCTGAAGATGGCTCAAGTGTTTGGGCCCTGCCACTCACATAGGAGACCAGGATGAAGCTCCTGGCTTTGACCTGGTTCAGCATTGGCCGTTGCAGTCATCTGGGGAGTAAACCAATGGATGGAAGATTTCTCTCTCTCCCTCTCCCTCTCTCTCTCTCTCTCTCTCTCTCTCTCTCTATTTCTCCCGCTCTCTTTAACTCCGACTTTCAAATAAATTTTAACACTACCCCCCCAAAAAAAGCCCCCCTACATGTTAAAATACTGCCATACTTTTTCCATGGCCACTGCACCATTTTTGACAACAGTGCAAAAAAGTTTCCAATTTCTCTATATCCTTGCTAACATTTGTCTTCTGCTTTTTGTTTTGTTGTATTAAAAGTTTTTTCGTTTTTGAGAGGTAGAAAGACAGACCAGGAGAGAGACCTCCCATTCACTAGTTCATTCCTCAAATGCCCACAATGGCTGGGGCTGTGCCAAGGCTGAAACCAGGAGCTGTGGACTCAACCCAGGATCTCCAACATGGTCAGGAACCCATTCCCAGATAATCTGATAAGGGTGACAGGCTTCTTACACAAGATAACTACTAGTCAAACACCTGCCCATTTAAATATTTTTTATAATGACAACACTAATGTGTGAGAGATGATAGCTCTTGTGGTTTTAAAAAATATTTATTTATTTATTGAAAGGCAGAGCTACAGAGAGAGAGGGAGAGAAAGAGAGATCTTCCATCCAATGGTTCATCCCACAAATAGCAGTAACAACTGGCGCTGGGCCAGGCTAAGCCAGGAACCAGGAGCTTCTTCTGGGTCTCCCACGTGTGTGCAGGGGCCCAAGGACTTGGCCAGCTTCTACTGCTTTCCGAGTTGCATTAGTCGGGAACTGGATTGGAAGTGGAGCAGCTGGAACTCAAACCCGCTCCCACATGGGGTGCTGGTGCTGCAGCTACACCACGGCACTGGCCCCTAGCTCCTGTGGTGTTTTTTTTTTTTTTTTTAATTTTAAATTTTTTTTTTAAAATTTTTGACAGGCAGAGTGGACAGTGAGAGAGAGAGAGAGAGAGAGAGAGACAGAGAGAAAGGTCTTCCTTTACCGTTGGTTCACCCTCCAATGGCTGCTGTGGCCAGCGCACTGCGCTGATCCGAAGCCAGGAGCCAGGTGCTTCTCCTGGTCTCTCATGCGGGTGCAGGGCCCAAGCACTTGGGCCATCCTCCACTTCACTCCCAGGCGACAGCAGAGAGCTGTACTGGAAGAGGAGCAACTGGGACAGAATCTGGCGCCCCAACCAGGACTAGAACCCAGTGTACTGGTGCCACAAGGCGGAGGATTAGCCTATTGAGCTGTGGCGCTGGCCTCATGTGGTTTTGATGTGTATTTCCATAACGATTATAGTGAACATCTCTTTATGTGCTCTTTGGTCATTTGCTTGCCTATCTTGAAATGTTCATTCCATTTTTTTTTTCTTAAAATGTATTTATTTTGGCCGGCACCGTGGCTCACTAGGCTAATCCTCCGCCTAGCGGCGCCGGCACACCAGGTTTTAGTCCCGGTCGGGGCACCGATCTTGTCCCGGTTGCCCCTCTTCCAGGCCAGCTCTCTGCTGTGGCCCTGGAGTGCAGTAGAGGATGGCCCAAGCCCTTGGGCCCTGCACCCCATGGGAGACCAGGATAAACACCTGGCTCCTGCCATCGGATCAGCGCGGTGCGCCGGCCGCAGCGCGCTACCGCAGCGGCCATTGGAGGGCAAAGGAAGACCTATCTCTCTGTCTCTCTCTCACTATCCACTCTGCCTGTCAAAAATAAAAATAAAAAAATGTATTTATTTTATTTTAAAGAAAGAGTTAAGGGGGTCAGGGGGAGGGAAAGAGAGATCTTCCATCTGCTGGTTCACTCACCAAATCCCTGCAATTGGTCGGGGCTGACCAAGAGACTAGAACTGCAGTTAGATCCCCCACCACCACTGGGCCACCATCCACTGTTTCTCAGGTGTGCTAGCAGGGACCTGCATTGGAAGTGAAGCAGCCAGGATTCATGGAAGGCTGGCGTCAGGGGTGGCAGCTTAACTGCCGAGTTAGAACGCCAGCCTCTACCAAATTTTCTTTCGTTGCCTGTGCTTTTGGAGTCGTATCTGAGACATCATTACCAAGTCCAATAGGATGAAGTTTTCCCCTGTGTTTTCTCCTAAGCATTTTATAATTTGAGCTCTTAAATTCAGTTTTTGATCCATTTTGATCTATTTTTTTAAAAGATTTATTTATTTATCTGAGAGGTAGAGTTACAGACTGTGAAAAGAGACAGAGCGAAAGGTCTTCCTTCCATTGGTTCATTCCCCAAATGGCCAGAGTAGCAGTGATCTGAAACTAGGAGCCAGGTGCTTCTTCCCAGTCTCCCAAGTGGGTGCAAGGGCCCAAAGACCTGGGACATCTTTTAGTGCTTCCTCAGGCCATAGCAGAGAGCTGGATTGGAAGAGGAGCAGCTGGGACTTGAACAGGCACCCATATGGGATGCCAGTGCTGCAGGCAGAGGTTTAACCTACTATGCCACAGCACCAGCCACAATTTAAATTTTGTATAAGGTATAGGGTAACATAAAGGTCCAACTTTGTTCTTCTCCCTTTGGATACCCATGTTTCCCCAGCACCATTTGTTGCAAAGACTGTCTTTGGGGCCAGTGCTGTGGCATAGTAGGTAAAGCTGCTACCCTAATGGATGCCAGTTGAAGCCTTGACTGCTCAACTTAGATCCAGATCCCAGATAATGCACCTGGAAAGGCAGTAGAAGATAACCCAGGTCTTTGGGTCACTGCACCCATGTGGGAGACCCAGATGAAGTTCATGGTTCCAGGCTTCTGCCTGGCCCAGCACTGTGGCCATTTTGGGAGTGAATCAGTAAATCAAAGATCTATCTCTCCCTTTCTCTGTAACACTTTCAAATAAATAAAACAAATCCATATATATATATATTTAGATTTATTTATTTATTTATTTGAAAATCAGAGTTACACAGAGAGAGGAGAGGCAGAGAGAGAGAGAGAGAGAGAGAGAGAGAGAGAGAGAGAGAGGTCTTCTATCCAATGGTTCACACCCCAATTGACGGCAATGGCTGGAGCTGAGCCAATCTGAAGACAGGAGCCAGGAGCATCCTCAGGGTCTCCCACGAAGGCACAGGGGCCCAAGGACTTGGGCCATCTTCTGCTGCTTTCCCAGGCCATAGCAGAGAGCTGGATCAGAAGTAGAGCATCCAGGACTAGAACCAGCGCCCATATGGGATGCTGGTGCCTCAGGCCAGGGCATCAACCTGCTACACCACAGCGCCGGCCCAGACAGTCCTTTTCTTATTGAAGGCAGCAGTTATGGCTCAAGTAATTGGGTTCCTATCACCTGTGTGGGAAACCTGGGTTGAGTTCCCAGCACAGCTTTGGCTTCAGTTCAGCCCTGGCCATTGTGAGCATTTGGGGAATGAGCCAGTGGATGGGAATGTTGTCTTTCTCTCTCTCTCTCCTTCTAGGGTAAATAAATAAAAACTAAAAAAAAAAAAAGAGTGTTATATTTGATTTCCAAATATTTGTAAAGTTCTCTATTTTTCTTCTGTTATTGATTTCTAGTTTCATGTGATATAGTCTAAAAAGATACTGTGCATGATTTCAACGTTTTGAATTTATTGAGACTTGTTTTGTAGTTTAAAAGATGATCGATCCTGGGCAATATTCCATATGCACTTGATAAAAAAAGTGCTTCTGCTATTGTTGGGTAGAGTGCTTTATATATGTCTGTTGGAACTAGTTGATTTATAATGTTTACAAGTATTCTTGTTTCTTATTAATTCCCTGTATAGTTGTTCTATCAGTTATTGAAAGTGCTACCTTGAAGTCTCCAACCCTTATCGTAGAATTTGTCTTTTTCTCCATTCAGTTCAGCCACTTTTCACTTCATACAGTTTGGGGGTTTGTCAAAAGGTATAACAAGACTCCAAACAGCTCATGAAAAATGTATACTATGAGAAAACTATGTACAGGTTTCAAAATATTTTGTACCACAATAAACTTTTTTTTTTTTTTAAGATTTATTTATTTGACCGGTGCTGCAGCTCACTAGGCTAATCCTCCGCCTTGCGGCGCCGGCACACCGGGTTCTAGTCCCGGTCGGGGCACCGATCCTGTCCCGGTTGCCCCTCTTCCAGGCCAGCTCTCCGCTGTGGCCCTGGAGTGCAGTAGAGGATGGCCCAAGCCCTTGGGCCCTGCACCCCATGGGAGACCAGGAGAAGCACCTGGCTCCTGCCATCGGATCGGCGCGGTGCGCCGGCCACAGCGCACCTACCGCGGCGGCCATTGGAGGGTGAACCAACGGCAAAAGGAAGGCCTTTCTCTCTGTCTCTCTCTCACTGTCCACTCTGCCTGTCAAAACAAGACAAGTGTCTGCTAATACTAACTGATAGAATCAAAAAGGGAGAGAAGGATCCAACAAGGGAAGCGGGATACACAGCAGACTCATAAAATGGCAGATGTCCTAAACAACACTCTGGCCTCAGAATCAGCCCTTAAGGCATTCGGATCTGGCTGAAGAGCCCATGAGAGTATTGTAGGCATGGAAAGCCAAGATACCATGGGAAAAAAAAAAGACCTAAATGAAAGATCTCTGTGAGTGAGATCCCAGTGGAAAGAACGGGGCCATCAAAGAAGGAGGTACCTTTCTCTGAAGGGAGGAGAGAACTTCCACTTTGACTATGACCCTATCGAAATAAGATCAAAGTCAACAAACTCTAAAGGCTTCCATAGTCCTGGCAACTCATGACTAGAGCCTAGGGAGATTACTGACGCCATGAACAGGAGTGTCAAATTGTTAAGTCAGCAACAGGAGTCACTGTGTACTTGCACCCCATGTGGGATCTGTCCTTAATGTGTTGTCTAATGTGAAGTGATGCTATAACTAGTACAGTATTTTTACACTTTGTGTTTCTGTGTGGGTACAAACTGATGAGGTCTTTACTAATTATATACTGAATCGATCTTCTGTATATAAAGATAATTGGAAATGAAAAAAAAAAAACCTGGTGTTAAATTGGAAATGGCATAGAAAATTAATTAATTTTAAAAAAATATTATGTAGGATCTCTGTCTTTAATGTGCTGTACAATGTTATTTAATGCTATAACTAGTACTCCAACGGTAGTTTTTTCACTTTGTGTTGCTATATGGGGCAAACTGTTGAAATCTTTACCTAATATATACTAAACTGATCTTCTGTATATAAAGAGAATTGAAAATGAATCTTGATGTGAATGGAAGGGGAGAGGGAGCGGGAAAGGGGAGGGTTGTGGGTGGGAGGGAAATTATGGGAGGGGGGAAGCCATTGTAACCCATAAACTGTACTTTGGAAATTTATATTCATTAAATAAAAGTTTAATAAATGAAAAAAAAAGTAAAAAAAATAAAAAAAAAGATTTATTTATTTGATAGGTAGAGTTACAGAGAGGCAGAAGCAGAGAGAGCGAAGTCTTCCATCTGCTGGTTCACTCCCCAGATGGCTGTAATGGCCAGAGTTCCGCCAATCTGAAGCCAGGAGCCAGCAGCTTCTTGCACCCAGGTTTCCCTCACGGGGGCAAGGGCCTAAGGACTTGGGCCATCTTCTACTGCTTTCTAGTAGAGATTACTTAGCAAAGAGCTGGATCAGAAGTGGAGCATCTGCATCTTGAACTGGCACCCATATGGGAGTCCGGCACGACAGGCAGCAGCTTTACCTGTTTTGCCAAAGTGCTGGCTCCCATAATAAGCTTTTATTAACTAGTTATATAACCTATCTGAAAAGGATCTAATTTGAGGCACTGAGAAGGCTAAGACATCAAGTTTTTCCCCCATCTACTTAGAAGGCAGAGATTGAGGCAGAGAGATCTTTCATCTACTTGATCATTCCCCAAATGCCCCCAAGAGTCAGGGCTGGGCCAGGCTGAAGTCAGGAGCAGGAACTCTAACCAAATCTCCCACATGAGTGAGAGGGGCTCTTGAGCTATCATTCACTGCCTCTCAGGATGCATTAGCAGGAAGCTGGCTCAGAAGTAGAGCAGCTAGGACTTGACTTACCACTCTGATAAGACATATGGGTGTCACTTGGCAGCTCAATTTGCTGTGTCATAATGCCCACCTCAACATCAATATGAAAAGAGCCCCTATTTGAGCAACATAACTTCTGCTATAACTGAGGCAAGAACAAACATCAAACTGATGGTGATGCTTACATGTAAGAATGATGAAATCATGGATATTTTGTGAAAAGTTTATTGGGGCGCTGTCCCAAAGAATCAGCGGTTTAGGTTATTTGTTTGAAGAAGGAATGATGTGGAGTTGGTAATGTGGCACAGTGGGCTAAGCTACTGCTTACCACTCTGGCATCCCATATTGGAGTCCTGGTTTGAGTCCCTGGCTCTATTTCTGAGCTGGCTCCCTGATAATGCACCTGAGAAAGCAGTAGTGGATAGTTCAAGTGATTGAGCCCCTGGCACGCATGTAGGAAAATCAGATGGGCTCCTGGATTCAATCTGGCCCTACTTCAGCTAATGCGGCCATTTGGGGACTGAACCAGTGGACAGAAGATCTCTTTCTCTCTGTGTCTGTTCCTCTCTCTGTGTCATTCTGCCTTTAAAATGAGTACATTTTATTTATTTATTTTATTTTATTTTATTTTTTTGACAGGCAGAGTTAGACAATGAGAGAGAGAGAGAGAGAGAGAGAGAGAGAGAAAGAGACAGAGAGAGAGTTATAGATGGTGAGAGAGACAGAGAGAAAGGTCTTCCTTCCCTAATGACTGCCACAGCTGGCGCTGTGCCGATCCAAAGCCAGGAGCCAGGTGCTTCCTCCTGGTCTCCCATGCAGGTGCAAGGCCCAAGAACTTGGGCCATCCTCCACTGCCTTCCCGGGCCACAGCAGAGGGCTGGACTGGAAGAGGGGCAACCAGGACAGAATCCGGCACCCCAATCAGGACTAGAACCCGGTGTGCTGGCGCCACAGGCGGAGGATTAGCCTAGTGAGCTGCAGCACCAACCTAATTTTTTTTTAAAGAGATGATGATAGATATTGAAAATGAAGCCCAAATTTGTGAGGAAAAAATTAATCTTTTTTGTGACCTAATTGAAGAAGACTAATGATTAACAGCAGAATAATTGCCAACAACATAGACAACTCAGTTGGTTCAGCATAAACAAT
Organism: Lepus europaeus; assembly: GCF_033115175.1. NCBI lineage: Eukaryota > Metazoa > Chordata > Mammalia > Lagomorpha > Leporidae > Lepus > Lepus europaeus. The sequence continues at coordinate 86,808,923 of NC_084832.1, forward strand.
TCTGGCTGAAAAATGATAGTGGAAAAATTTTCTGCTCAGTAGATTCTAAAACCTAGATCAGCTGCAGACAAGAGAAGATATTTCAATGGAAGTTTTTTTAAAGGATGTATTTATTTATTTGAAAAGCAGAGTTAGAGAGAGAGAGAGAGACAGAGAGACAGAGAGAGAGAGGAATCTTCCATCTTCTGATTCACTCCCCAAATGGCTGCAATGACTGGAGCTGGGCAGATCTGAAGCCAGGAGCCAGGAACTTCTTCTGGGTCTCCCATGTGGGTGCAGGGGCCCAAGCACTTGGGCCATCCTCTGTTGCTTTCCCAGGCCATTAGCAGAGAGCTGAATTAGAATTGGAGCAGCCAGGACTAGCACTGGCACCCTTATGAGATGCTGGTGTCACAGACAGCAGCTTTAACTACTGGCCACAATGCTGGCCCCATCTTTTCCCTAATCTTAAAATATTCTTAAAGGACATTCATTTTTCTTTAGTTATATAGTGTAAAAAGGACTGCATTCACATAGTTAAATTCCCAGGACCATCTAAATAGCCAATCTGATTGCTTACAAAAGTATCTTGAATTTGAACTTGTATTGAGATATAAAGTGTATATTCTTTTACCCTTTTTTTTCCTTGTTTTTAAGATTTATTTTATTTTACTTAAGGAGTTACAGAGAGAGGGAGAGGCAGAGAGAGAGAGAGAGTGAGAGTGAGAGAGAGAGAGAGAGAGAGAGTCTTCCATCCACTGGTTCATTCCCCAATTTGCTGCGATGGCTGGAGCTGTGCCAATCGGAAGCCAGGAGCCAGGAGCTTCCTCCGGGTCTCCTACACAGGTGCAGGGGCGCAAGGGCTTGGGACATCTTCCACTGTTTTCCCAGGCCATAGCAGAGAGCTGGATAGGAAGTGGAGCAGCCGGGACTAGAACTGGCACCCATATGGGATGTTGGCACTGCAGGCAGTGGCTTTACCCACTATGCCACAGCGTCAGCCCCTTCTTCTACTTTTTTAAAAAAATTACTTATTATTTTTGAGATAACATATTTTTAATTTACATTATATTCAAAGGCTTATTGGTTCTACTAAATAGTTTAATAACAACAACAACAAAAAAGTACAAAGACCATAGTCCAGCAGGAAAACAGGCAATGGCTATAATTAATAATTAAAGGAAAAGATGTTCAATTTCACCCATTTAAATCAAATTTTAAAAGTCACAAAATAAAAAAACTCACAAGCTCATTTGGTCTGATACTAGTATTAATGTGTCCACCAAGCTTCCTTTTGATTACTATTGTGTGAATATCTCCTTGCTGTCATCTGTCTTCTTCATGGAAGACTCAGTGGGCGGTGGCACAGTGGTCACGCTTATTTGTCCTACAGGTGCTGTTCCAAGGTTATTTGAGCTGCCTCTAGAGACAGTGCCTTGGACCACTGAGAGTCGGGTAACAGGTGGATCAGGCTGTTTTTGTTTTTGTTTTGAGGCAGCAGACATCTTTCAGCACTGCCTTCTTAGCCTACAAGTTTTTCTTTGGCCTCAGCTTTGGGAGGGACAGGAGTTTCCTTCTTCACCTTCAGGGATATCTGACTGAAAGCCTCCTTAAGGCTTTGAATTACTCTCTCATGTACTTCCTTTATAGCCTGAATAACTCTATTAGCGTTCTCAAGAGAAACAGAATCAATAGGACGTATAGATAGATAAGAGGTCATTGATGATGGGAATTCACTGAGTTAATTATGGAGGCTGAGAAAGTCCATGATCTGGGATCTGCAGGCTGGAAAATGAGGAAAGCTAATGTAATTCAGGCTGGCTGTGAGGCTGATACCTTGCTGTGACACTCTCTGAAGTCCTAGAGTCTGATTTAGGAACCCAGAGCTCTGATTTCCTAGAGTAGGAGATGGATGTTCTAGCTCCAGAAAGGAGCATTTTTTTTTTTAAAAAAAAGACATTTTCTGGGGCTGGCGCTGTATTGTAGCAGATAAGGCTACCACCTGCAGTGCCAGCGTCCTATATGGACGCCAGTTCGAGTCCCGGCTGCTCCACTTTCGATCCAGCTCTCTGCTATAGCCTGGGATAGCAGTAGAAGATGGCCCAAGTCCTTGGGTCCTTGCACCTGCATGGGAGGACCGAGGCTCCTGGCTCTTGGATTGGCGCAGCTCTGGCCATTGCAGCCAATTGGAGAGTGAACCAGCGGATGGAAGACCTCTCTCTCTGCCTCTCCTTCTCTCTCTCTGTGTAACTCTGACTTTCAAATAAATAAATAAATAAATAAAGACTTACTTATTTATTGTGAAAGTCAGAGTTACAGAGAGAGAGAGAGGGAGAGACACAGAGAGGGATCTTCCATCTGCTGGTTCACTCCCCAGATGGCCACAATGGCAAGTGCTGGACAGGGCTGAAACCAGGAGAAGGGGCATCTTTTTGTTTAGTCCAAGTTTTCAGCAGGTTGAATGATGCTGCTCCACAGTGGTGATTTTTACTTGATTTACTGATTCAAATGTTAATCTCTCTTGGAGCAAGTACAACCAGAAATAATGTTGTCCAGGTATCTGGGTATCCCTTAACCTAGTCAAGCTAACATAAAATTAATCATCACAGGGCTCTCTCCAGTACTTTTTGTAGCATAAGTCCACTAGCAACAAGCTCCCTTAGCTTTGTTATCTGGAAATATATTAATTTCTTCTTCAATTTTGAAGGTTAGTCTCCACTGATAGTCTGTTTTTTTCTTTGTTTATCTTTTTCAAAAAGTTTTTTTTTTGAAAGGTAGAGTTACAGAGAGACAGCGGGAGAAACAGAGAGGTCTTCCACCCACTGGTTCATTCCCCAAATGGCTACAGTGACCAGGTCTGGGCCAGGCTGAAGCTAGGAGCCAGGAGCTTCATCCGGGTCTCCCACGCAGTTGCAGGAGTCCAAGCACTTGGGCCATCCTCTGCTGCTTTCCCAAGCCATAGGCAGGAAGCTGAGTGGGAAGGGGAGCAGCCAGGACTTGAGCTGGCGCCTATTTGAGATGCTGGTGTGGCAGGTGGTAGCTTTACCCGCTGTGCTGCAATGCTGAACCCTGCTCATTTGTGTTTGTTTGTTTGTTTGTTTGTTTTTAATGGGTTGTTTGGTTTGTTCTTGTTGAGTTCTAGAATTCCCTACATGTAGAATTTTTTTGTTGTTGTTCTTGGAGCTTCACGGATCTGTGGTTTGGTGTCTGTTATTAATTTTAGAAAATTCTGGCCCACCTGCTTCCTGTCCCCTCCCCAGGTTCAGGATGGGGTCGGCTGGTGAGTCAGCGGCTCCCTGATCCAGCCCCGAAGGGGACAGAGCTGGCGAAGCCAGGCCAGTGGGGAGTCTGCCTCTGCAGGGAGAAGGGCTTGTGTTGCTCTGCTGGGACAGCCCTTGGTCTGGGTAAGAGCATCCCGGACTGTGAGACACCTTCCCTGGCCCCGACGCTCCCAGCAAAGGCTGCTTCCGGGTCACTGGCAGAAAAACAACCTGGCAGTGATGGGGCTAAGATTGGGAACTGCCCCTTCGCCCGGAGATTGCTCATGGACCTCTGGCTTCTTCAGCATCAGCACTGTTGACACCAGGAGGCGGACAGAGGCAGTAGGAAGCTATGCCCAGGAGGGCAGCTCTGTCCCTGCTATAGGGCACTGAAGTCCACACAGATGCCAAGATGGGCAAATTTCTGGAGGTAGCTGTGTCAGCTGGCAGCTCTGAACCCCAAGTTCAACACAGCTCGGACATATTTGCCAAATTTTCTCTCTAGCTCAAGAATTCAAACCCAGAACTCAGGGAAAATCTGGTGAAAAAGGGCTTCTGAAAGCCTTGAAGGTTTTAGACAAATACCTGACATCTCCACCATGCCTAGAAGAAGTGGATGAGACCAGTGGCCAAGATGAGGCTATGTCTCAGAAGAAGCTTCTGGATGGCAATGAGCTCATCCTGACTGACTGTAACCTGTTGCCCCCAGGTAACTGCACCCAGGACAGGTAGTGTGTCAGAGGTGCTGCAGGTTCACCATCCAGAGGCGATTTGAGGAGTGCGTGTGAGCAAAGCCTGTGTTCTGCAAGAACTTACCTCTGCCCATCCAGATGGTGCGATTGAACTGGCCTGCAAACAAGTGGCGAAGACCCTCAGGGAAGCCCCTGCTGGGGCTCCCTCACCGCTCTTGCTCTCCGTATTCTCCATGAAGACCCTGGGAAGTTTCACATTGCTACCCAGTGGACACATTTCAGTATGGCAGGGGATCCTGGAGCACTTAGGTAGGGCTGGGGTGGATAAGGAATGGAAGGAGGACCTGACTGACATTGTTAGTATGGGTGGGATGGGTAGGACAGCGTATTTCAGAAATAAAATACAGAATGAAAAAATATTTAGAAAATTCTCAACCATTATTCACTCAAATATTTTAAGCTGTATTTATTTAAAGATTTTATTTATTTATTTATTTGACAGAGTTACAGACAGTGAGAGAGAGAGAGAGAGAGAGAGAGAGAGAGAGAGAGAGAGAGAAAAGTCTTCCTTCCGCTGGTTTATTCCCCAAATGGCCACTACGGCCAGAGCTACGCTAATCCGAAGTCAGGAGCCAGGTGCTTCTGCCTGGTCTCCCACGCGGGTGTAGGGGCCCAGGCACTTGGGCCATCCTCCACTGCCTTCCCAGTCCACAGCAGACAGCTGGACTGGAAGAGGAGCAACCAGGACTAGAACCTGTCATCCATATGGGATGCCGGTGCCGCAGGTGGAGGATTAACCTAGTGCGCCACTGCGCCAGCCCCTCAAATATTTTTTTAAAATATCTATTAATTTATTTATCTGAAAGGCAGAGATATGCAGAGAGAGGAGAGAGGTCTTCCACCTGCTGGTTCACTCCCCAAATAGCTGCAAGGGACGGAGCTGCGCCTATGCCTATCCGTAGCCAGGAGCTAGGAGCTTCTTCCAGGTCTCACATGCGGGTGCAGGGGCCCAAGCACTTGGACCATCTTCTGCTATCCCAGGCCATAGAGAGAGCTGGATTGGAAGTGGAGCAGCAGGGACTTGAACCAGCACCAATATGGGATGCTGATGCTTCAGGCCAGGATGTTAACCTGCTGCGCCACATCACTGGCCCCTCATTATGTCTTCTAACATGCAATGCTTAAACTTCTCAGCCCTATTAGACTCAAAATTCTCTCCTCATATGCAAATTTTTAAATGGGCTTTATTTTTTAGGGCTGTTTTACATTCATAGTAAAATTGGCCAAAAAGTGCAGAGCTCCCATATGCTCCCCATGCATATGAGAGCATGCATAACACACACAAAGCCTCTTCCAATATCAACATCTCTTATTGCAGAGGTACACTTGTTTTAATTGTTGAATCCATCTTAAAACATCATTATCTCAGATCCAGATATTGTGATACCCCTTACTGGCCTACTATAAAATTCATAGAATATATGAGTGATCTATAATATTTTACGGCCACTTGGAGAGTGAACCAACAGAAGGAAGATCTCTTTCTCTGTGTGTGTCTCCCTCTGTCCATAATTCTGACTTTTAAATAAATAAAATAAATCATTGAAAAAAATCCCAGGTGACTGTATATTGGGGAAAAGGAAATAATCAGATCTTATGGAGATGACTGGATTTAAATCTCCATTGATACACATTTCAGAAGACCCAAAACATCACTGTGGTCCACCAGTCTGAGCAGGGGCTTTTGAAAGTCAAGTGATGAATGGAGGTTTCATTGAGGTCTGTCTCACAGTGGACTCTGGGTGGGGGTGGGGGTGCCCAAACCCATCTTATGTTATTTTCCAAGTTCCTGAATGCATGATGCAATAGACATACTCAGCAACTGCAAAATCCCCAGATTGGTTCTCTGACCTGTGGAGTTAGGGATATTATTGTGGAAAAGGTCAAGTAGAAGCCACCAGAGCAGCTTTGACCTAGAAAAACCATAAACCAAAAACAATTGCACATTCCTGGAGGGACAGCAGAGATTTCAAGGGCTTGAAAGACGCTGGGGTGCTGATTCCCACCATATCCCCACTCATCACACCTCTTTTGGCCTGTGCAGAAGTCAGATGGATCTTAGAGAATGACAGCTGATAATTGTACACTAACCAGGTGTGGTTGCATGGCAGCTGCTCTGCCAGATGTGGCTGCATTGCTTGACCAATCGACACATCTCCTGGTAACAGGTATTCGTCTGTTGATCTGGCAAATGCCTTTCATTCCATCCCTGTCGTTAGAAGTGATTTGCTTCCAGTTGGCAAGGCCAGCATAGATCATTACTCTCCTACCTCAGAAGTGTATCAGCTCTCCAGTTCTATGCTATAATTTAGTTTGCAGCATTCTTGATCACTTTTGGTGACTAGGATATCACACTGGTCCCTTACATTGTGGGTATTATGCTGATTGGATCTACTGAGCCATAAGTATCAACTATTCTAGATTTACTGGTTAGACACTTATGTGTTAGGGAGTGGGATATAAATCGGACAAGAATTCAGAGACCTTCAAATCAGTGTAATTTTGTAGGGGTCCAGTGGTGTAGGGCATATAGAGATACACCTTATGCTTTTATTTAAGATTGATTTATTTATCTGAAAGGCAGAGTTACAGAGAAACAGAGGCAGAGAGAGAGAGAGAGAGAGGTCTTCCATCTGCTGGTTCACTCCCCAAATGGCTGCAATGGCCAGAGCTGGGCCGATCCGAAGCCAGGAACTAGGAGCTTCTTCCAAATCTCCTATGCAGGTGCAGGGGTCCAAGGAGGACTTGGGCCCATTGCTTTCACAGGCCACAGCAGGGAGCTGGATCAGAAGTGGAGCAGCCAGGACTAGAACTGGCACTCACATGGGATACAGGCACTGCAGGTGGTAGCTTCAACCTACTGCACCACAGTGCTGGCCCCAGTCCTGGTTATTGTGGGCATTTGGGGAGTTGACACAGGATTTCTGCCTGTCTGACTTTCTCTGCTTTTCAAATAAATAAAAATAATTTATTTAAAATCCATTTTCAATGCCAGCGCTGTAGCTCAATAGGCTAATCCTCCGCCTGCGGCACCAGGCACCAGCACCCCGGGTTCTAATCCCTGTCAGGGCACCGTATTCTGTCCCGGTTGCTCCTCTTCCAGGCCAGCTCTCTGCTGTGGCCAGGGAGTGCAGTGGAGGATGGCCCAAGTCCTTAGGCCCTGCACCCGCATGGGAGACCAGGAGAAGCACCTGGTTCCTGGCTTCAGATCAGCGCGGTGTGCCGGCCACAGCGCGCCGCCGGAGTGGCCATTGGGGAGTGAACCAACGGAAAAGGAAGACCTTTCTCTCTGTCTCTCTCTCACTGTCCACTCTGCCTGTCCAAAAAAAAAAAAAAGCCATTTTCACACCACATCTGAGAAATACCATGCTAAATCATTACCCTAGTTTGTGGAGAAGGTTCCTTCTATTCTTTGGTAATATAGAGACCAGTTTAAGAATTCAGTCGGTGATGGTGCTGTAGCATAGCAGGTAAAACTGCCTCCTGCAGAGCTGGCATCCCTTATCAGTACTGGTTCAAGTCCTGGCTGCTCCACTTCCGATCCAGCTCTCTACTATGGCCTGGGAAAGCTGTGGAAGATGGCCCAAGTCCTTGGGCCCCTGCACCCACGTGGAGACCCAGAAATATGCTCCTGGCTCCTGGCTTTGGATCAGCGCTGCTCTGGCCCTGATGGCAGTTGGGGAGTGAACCAAGGAATGGAAGACCTCTCTCTCTCTCTGCCTCTGCCTCTCTGTGTTTCTGCCTTCCAAATAAAATAATTAAATTAAAAAAGCATTCAATCAAGAGATGAATGGGCCAGCTTTCAGACTGAGGGCTTGTGCTGTGGGGGGCATTGGAGGTAAAGGAAGAAATGTCAGCATATTTTTGCAACCCTCCCATATCTTTCTCATTCATCACATTCCTCCATTGATTCCTTTTTCCACAAAGTGACCCAAACCGTTTTACTCTGTAATCGCTGCCTCTTGTCTTGGCCCAGCTGGAAGATGGTAGTGGCTTCCTGTTACTAATCTCTGGTTTCCCTAGGCATTCCCTGATTGGCTTCCATCACCTATGTAACAACTTCCCGGTGTTAAATCCCTTCTGTTTTCTTAATTGGGTGGCTTATGCTTTCCTAATAGTCCCAGAAATAGGAAAAGATCGTAGTATATTTCTTTTCCTAATTAAGAACTCTTAAAAAATCTTTTTAATATTCATTTTGTGTATTTGAAAGATAGAGAGAGAGAGAAAGATCTTCATTTCTCTTCCATTTGCTGGTTTATTCTGCAGATGACAACAATAACCAAGGCTGAGTTCAGGCTAAAGGCAGGAGCCAGGAACTCAAACCGGGTCCTCCATGTGGGTGGCAGGAACCCACTATTTGAGCTGTCAACCTGCTGCTGCCTAGGGTACATATTAGCATAAAGTTAGAATTGAGAACTCAGCTGGGATGCAAACCTAATCATCCCAAAGTGGGATGCAGGCATCACAAGCAGTAGTTTAACCACTGGTGCTTGCCTCTAATTCGGTATTCTCTTAAACTAGAAATTATTTTATTGGTAAATTTAATACAGATAACTCCAATAATACATTCTTTTAAAAACCCACATTGAGACACACAGCCAATTAAAACCAAATTGTAAATAGAAATAGTTTATTGATGGGGCTGGTGCTGTGGTGTAGTGGGTAAAGCTGCTGCCTGCAGTGCCGGCATCCCATGTGGGCGCTGGTTCAAGACCCGGCTGCTCCTCTTCCGATCCAGCTCTCTGCTATGGCCTGGGAAAGCAGCAGAAGATGGCCCAAGTCCTTGGGCCTCTACGCCCATGTGGGAGACCCAGAATAAGCTCCTGGCTCCTCGCTTTAGATCAATGCAGCTCCTGCAGCTGTGACCATCTGGGGAGTGAACCAGCGGATGGAAGACCTCTCTCTCTGTCTCTACCTCTCTCTGTAAATCTGTCTTTCAAATAAATAAAATAAATCTTAAAAAAATAGTTTGTTGCATAAAATAACATTTGGTTCTCTTAAAGACTACCAGTCATACACTATCTCCTTTTTAAAAATGTTATTTATTTGATGTAAAGGAAAGCTTGTTAACTGCAGTGGATTAAGCTACCACCTTTGATGCACCCAACCCATATCAGAGCAACAGTTTGAGTCCTGTCTATTACATTTGCAAACCAAATTATTGCCAATGAGTCTGGGAAAGCAATAGAAGATGGTCCAAGGGCTTGGTTTCCCACCCCCATGTAGGAAACCAGGACAGAGTTCTTGACTCCTGGATTTAGCCTGGCCAAGCCCTGGCTGTTGTGGCCATTTGGAGAGTGAAGCAGAAGAGGAAAGGTCTCTCCCACACAGCCCCTACCCACCCCATCACTCAGCCTTTAAAACAAATAAAGCTTTAAAAATGTTATTATTTTAGAGGCAGAGAAATTGAGAGACATAGAGACCGATGGACAAAAAGAGCTCCCATCTGCTGGTTCACTCTGATGCCCACAATGGCTGGGGCTGAACCAGGCTGAAATGGAACCAGCAGCCCTGTCCTGGTCTCCCTTGTGGGTGGCAGGAACCCAGCTACTTGAGCTATTGCTGCTGCCTCCCAGGGTGTGCGTCAGCAGGAAGCTGGAATCAGGAGCTGGGGATAGGAATTGAACCCAGGTCCTCCAATGTGTGACAAGTGTCCTAACTGCTGGGCTTGATGCCTGAGCCCAGTCTCTCTTGTTTTTGGATAACATTGATAATCTTACTTTCTTTTTAGTCTATTTCTATTTTCTTACAATATTGTATTATTTTCTTATTATTTTATGCCTTAAAATAATACTGTTTTATTATCTTTTTATTATTTGCTTGAATGCTTTGTGATTTCTCCATGTATTTTGGGACCTGAGAAGTAGATTTAATAATGAGTGTTGTAGAAGATGGTTATCACAATCCAGTTGTTTATTATGCCAACTTTCCAATGTTACATTTCAATAAGGATTTATGTGGTATTTATTCAAATTAATACATATAGATTGGAGAGTTTATCTACTCTGCTCTCCTGAATCTAGTATGAATGCTACATTCTAAATATGAAAATGATAAAATTTCCATGTTCTAGAAATTTGCATTTAATATATTGAAAAAATTTAGCATTTTTCTTTTAGAAGTCACTGTTGACCAGAAATTGACGTTAGTAAATGGTGGGTTCCTCCTTCTATGTTATTTTGTCACATGTAGATTTTTGGAACCAACATGCCAGTTCACACACTGGACACTTCAATGACCACAAAATGTGACAGCCTTCATGCTCCCTCTCTATAGTCACATTCACCCTTATTTCCTGCTCCTCCCCAGCTACTGACTAACCTGTTTCCGTCTGTGATTTGTTTTGAGATTTCTATACAAATTAAATAGTATAAGATGTAACCTTTGGAGACTGAGGTTTTTTTTTTTTTCACTCAGCATATGCCTTTGAGATTTTTTAAAAGATTTATTTATTTATTTGAAAGTCAGAGTTACACAGAGAGAGAAGGAGAGGAAGAGAGAGGGAGGGAGGGAGGGAGGGAGGGAGTCTTCCATTTGTTGGTTCACTCCCAAATTGGCTGCAACAGCTGGAGCTGCACTGATCCACAGCCAGGAGCTTTTTCCAGGTCTTCCATGTGGGTGAAGGGGCCCAAGGCCTTGGGCCATCTTTTGCTGCTTTCCAAGGCACATTAGCAGGGAGCTGGATCAGAAGTGGAGTAGCCAGGACTCGAACAGATGCCCATATGGGATACTGGCACTACAAGCAGTACCCACTACATCACAGCACCAGCCCCAGCCTTTGAGATCTAACGAGTTGAGTATATTGATAGCTTGTTCCTTTCTGTTCCTGAGTTTCAGATATGGGTATATCAGTTTATTTAACCTTTCACATGTTTAGGGATACTTTGATTGTTTGGTACTATTGCCAATAAAGATAATACAAATTAGGTTGTTGTGTGGATCTAAGTTTTTAGTTCTCTGGGATAAATGCCCAGGGGTTCAATTGTTAAGTTGTAAGGTAAATGTATTTTTAGTTTTGAAGTTTTGAATAGTTTTTTGCCAAATCGTTTTCCAGAGTGGCTAGATCAGAGATCTAGACTTCATCTTCCCCAGCGTAAGATATTTTCATTATGTTTCCACTTTCTTTACTTCTTTCTAACTTGGTAGGGGGAGAGAGGAGAGAGAAATAGAGCGAGCTAGCGAACGAGCGAGCTCTCATCTATTTGCTCACTGCCCAGATGTCCACAATGGCTTGGGTACTGAAGCCAGGAGCTTGAGCTCAATCCAGGTTTCCCATGTTGGGAGCAGGGCCTCAATCCTTCAGCCATCTCCACTTTCTCCCAGCAAGCTGTAACCAGGAGGCGATGCTTGAGATGAAACCCAGGTCCTCTAATGTGGCCAATAGGTATCCTAACGAGCATCTTTACAGCTAAGCCAAATGCTCACCCTAATTTTTTTTTAGATTTATTTATTTATTTGAAAGGCAGAGTTACAGAGAGACAGAGGCAGAGAGAGAGAGAGAGAGAGAGAGAGAGAGAGAGAGAGAGAGAGAGGTCTTCCAACTGCTGGTTCACTCCCCAGATGGCTACAATGGCTGGAGCTCTGCTGAACCAAAGCAAGGAGCCAAGAGCTTCTTCTGGGTCTCCCATGAGGGTTCAGGGGCCTAAGGACTTGGGGCATCTTCCACTGTTTTTCCCAGGCCACAGCAGAGGGCTAGATCGGAAGTGCAGCAGCCGGGACTTGAACCAGCACTGATAAGGGATACCAGCACTGCAGGTGGTGGCTTTACACATTATACAACAGCACCAGCCCCTCACCCCTATTTTTTTTTAAGATTTATTTATTTATTTGAAGGTGAGAGTTACACAGAGAAAGAGAGGCAGAGAGAGAGAGGGAAATAGAGAGGTCTTCTATCAGGTTCACTCCCCAATTGACTGAAACTGACCAGAAGCCAGGAGCCAGGAGGTTCTTCCAGGTCTCCCGCATGGGTGCAGGACCCTAAGGACTTGGGCCATCTTCTGCTGCTTTCCCAGGCCATAGCAGAGAGCTGAATTGGAAGTGGAGCAGCTGGGACTTGAACCGGCTCCCATATGGGATGCCAGCACTTCAGGTAGTAGCTTTACCCTCTATGCCACAGCACCAGGTCCACCCCTATTTTTTATACTAACTGTTCCTTTTTTTTTTTTTTTAAGATTTTATTTATTTATTTGAGAGGTAGAGTTACAGACAGTGAGAAGGAGAGACAGAGAGAAAGGTCTTCCTTCTGTTGGTTCACTCCCCAGATTGCTGCAATGGCTGGAGCTGCGCTGATCCAAAGCCAGGAACCACGAGCTTCTTCCCAGTCTCCCACGTGGGTGCAGGGGCCTAAGAACTTGGGCCATCTTCTACTGCTTTCCCAGGCCATAGCAGAGAGCTGGATCGGAAGAGGAGCAGCTGGGACTAGAACGGGCACCCATATGGGATGCCGGTGCTGCAGGTAGATTAATAACCTACTATGCCATGGTGCTGGCCCCCTATACTAACAGTTCTAATGGGTGTAAATTGGTATCTCATTATGAGTTTAATTTGTACTTCCCTGATAGCAAGTGTTGCTAAAGATGTTTTCATGTCCTTATTTGCCATTCATGTATTTCTTGCTGAAATGTCCCTTTATATTTCTCATGCATTTCATAATTGGATTTTCTTTAATGCTGGAAATTATTCCTAACGTATATTCACGCTAGATAAAGCCTATTTCTTTTGGTGCTGATGTATTTTTTTTTTTTTTGGACAGGCAGAGTTAGACAGTGAGAGAGAGAGAGAGAGAGAGAAAGGTCTTCTTTTTCCGTTGGTTCCCCACGCCGCCCCGCCAAAGTGGCCACTATGGCCAGCGCGTTGCGGCCGTTGCACTGCACTGATCTGAGGCCAGGAGCCAGGTGCTTCTCCTGGTCTCCCATGTGGGTTCAGGGCCCAAGCACTTGGGCCATCCTCCACTGCACTCCCGGGCCACAGCAGAGAGCTAGAGTGGAAGAGGAGCAACCGGGACAGAATCTGGCGCCCAGCTGGGACTAGAACTTGGGGTGCTGGCGCCGCAGGCGGAGGATTAGCCTAGTGAGCCGTGGTGCTGGCCCGGTGCTGATGAATTTTATTTTTTGTCATAAAACGTGATTCCATGAAATCTTGCTGAATATATATTATGTTACTTATTTATTATTATTACTACTATTTTGCTTTGAATGGTAAAAAGAGAACATGAGTGCCCATCCTCTGGTTCACTCCTTAAATCCCTCCAATGGCTAAATCTGAGCCAAACCAAAGCTGCGAGCTGAGCACTCAGTCAGCATCTCCCACATAGACGGTAGGGACCCAAATTCTTGTGCCCTGAGCTGCTGCCTCTTAGGGTCAGCATTAATAGCAAGTTGGAGTCAGGAGCTGGAATGTGGTATCGAACCCAAGCATTCTGATATAGGATGCGGTATCTTAACCACTAGGTTAAATGCCTCCCAAACTTTTGGATATTTTATCATTATTTGGGTAAATATTTTTTTTTCTTTTTGACAGGCAGAGTGGATAGTGAGAGAGAGAGAGAGAGAGAGAGAAAGGTCTTCCTTTTTGCCGTTGGTTCACCCTCCAATGGCCGCTGTGGCCGGCGCATCTGTTTTTCTTCTCTTGGTCCGAGGATCTATATGAGTTCCTTTAGTTTGGGTATCTGGTTGAGCTTGACTAGTGGGAGCACCAAGATGAAATCAGAAGTAGAAAGTTAGGGTATTTGTTCCCTGTCTTCTTCCTTGTAGAGTTGCCTTAGGTGGTTTTCTCTAGTGTTTCCTCATTTTTCTACTCGGAGCATTTGAGTTATATGCTCGTGGAAGGTAAGAAGTGTTTGTACCCAAACTTACTCATTCTGGTTATTCCTGTTATATAAATTGATGATCTATGCATGTGAAAAGAAAGTTCTTCCTATGAAAACAAGTTGAATACCGTGTAGAGTTGCTAAAAACAATTGCTGTTAAATTAATTGTAAGAAAGAGAACTAGCTGGTGACGTGGCTTAACAGGCTAATCCTCCACCTTGCGGTGCTGGCACACCAGGTTCTAGTCCCGGTTGGGGCGCCGGATTCTATCCCGGTTGCCCCTCTTCCAGGCCAGCTCTCTGCTGTGGCCAGGGAGAGCAGTGGAGGATGGCCCAAGTGCTTGGGCCCTGCACCCGCATGGGAGACCAGGAGAAGCACCTGGCTCCAAGCTTCGGATCAGCGCGATGCGCTGGCCACAGCGGCCACTGGAGGGTGAACCAACAGCAAAAAGGAAGACATTTCTCTCTCTCTCTCTCTCTCTCTCACTGTCCACTCTGCCTGTCAAAAAAAAAAAAAGAGAACTACAGGGGTCTGCGCAGTGGTGCAGTGGATTAATGCCCTGGCCTGCAGTGCCGGCGTCACATATGGCCTCCGGTTCAAGACCCGGCTGCTCCACTTCTGATCCAGCTCTCTGCTATTGCCTGGGATAGAAGTAGAAGATGGCCCAAGTCCTTGGGCTCCTGCACCTGCATGGGAGACCTGGAGGAAGCTCCTGGCTCTTGGCTTCGGATCAGCACTGCTCTGGCCGTTGCGGCCAACTAGGGAGTGAACCAGCGGATGGAAGACCTCTCTCCTTCTCTCTCTCTCTCTCTCTCTCTCTCTCTGTAACTCTGACTTTCAAATAAAAATAAATAAATCTTTAAAAAAAAAAAGAAAACTATAAATGATCCACAGGAGAAGTATAAAAATCCAGGGCTCAGATTAGCAAATGTTTTTAAAATTTTGTTCTGATTAAATAAAAGGCAAGTGGACTGGGGTTGGCGCTGTGGTATAGTGGGTAAAGCAGCCGCCTACAGTACCAGCATCCCATATGGGCGCTGATTCGAGATCCGGCTGCTCCGCTTCCCATCCAGCTCTCTACTATGGCCTCGGAGAGCAGTAGAGGATGGTCCAAGTCCTTGGGCCCCTGCACCAGCTTGGGAGACCCGGAAGAAACTCCTGGCTCCTGGCTTTGAGTCGGTGCATCTCTGGCCATTGTGGCCATTTTGGGAGTTAGGCGGCCGATGGAAGACTCTCTGCCTCTGCCTCTCTGTAACTTTGTCTTTCAAATAAACAAGTCTTAAAAAAAAAAAAAAAAAAAGAGGATAACCTTCACATTTCTACTACAGGTAGCTCTTTTCTTGGAATTTTAAAAAATAGTTTTATTGGCATCGTATAGTGGGTTAAGGCTCCGCTTTTGGCACCAGCATCCTATATGGGCACAGGTTCAAGTCCTAGCTGCTCCACTTCTGATCCAGCTTTCTGCTGTGGCCTGGGAAAGCAGTTGAAGATGGCCCAAGTCCTTGGGCCCCTGTACCCTTGTGGGAGACCCAGAGGAATCTCCTGGATCCTGGCTTTGGATCAGCCATGGTCCGGCCTTTGAGGACATCTGGGGGCTGAATCTGCAGGTGGAAGACCTCTCTCTCTCTCTCTGCCTCTGCCTCTCTGTAACTCTGCCTTTCAAATAAATAAATAAAGTCTTAAAACATTTTATCATAAAGACAGATAAACACGCATAATTTATTATTCACTTTTGCTTACTAAGAGTGATGATACTGTGTGAAGCTTTCTGAGATTCCCTGTTTGCACAAAATGTAATGAGTCCATGATTCATCTGCACTGCAGTATTAATTGCAGTTTATTTCATTGATGTGCAGCGTGCAGTCCACTGGCCCTTTGTTAGATTTTGCAACATCTACAGTTTTGGTTATTGAGGACATGGCCACAATGAATATTCTTGCAGTTTTTTTTTTTTCATGTATGTAGATGTCTGAGTTTACTTGGCTATAGATTGGTGAAAATTTAACTTTGAGAGAGTTTTACAGTGTGACTTCTACTGTAGAAGATTTTAAGATTTATTTATTTATTTATTTGAAAGGCAGAGTTACAGAGAGGCAGAGGCAAAGGGGAGGTCTTCCATCTGCTGGTTCACTCCCCACTTGGTCGCTATGGCTGGAGCTGCACTGATCCGAAGCCAGGAGCCAGGAGCCAGGAACCAGGAGCTTTTTCCAGGTCTTCCATGCGGATGCAGGGGCCCAAGGACTTGCGCCATCTTCTACTGCTTTCCCAAGCCATAGCAGAGAGCTGGATTGGAAGTGGAGGAGCCAGGACTTGAACTGGCACCCATATGGGATGCTGGCACTGCAGGCGGTGGCTTTATCTACCAAGCCACAGAACCAGCCCCTTATACTATATTTTATTATGTAGTTTATACTCATTTATACTTTAGGTAGCTGTGGTTAGATATTCTCTTTGCTCCAAATTCTTTCCCAATACTTTGTAATGTTGAATAACAAATTTTTCATCCTAGAGGATTTAACATGATATTTTACTATATCCTGAACTCTCATTTTCCAGAATACTAATGAAATTGAATACCTTTTAATACATTTAATACGTTTATTGGCCATAGATATTTTTAAGGTTTTATTTATTTATTTGAAAGTCAGAGTTACACCGAGAAGGAGAGGCAGAGAGAGAGAGAGAGAGAGAGAGAGAGAAAGAGAGAGAGAGAGGTCTTGCATCCACTGATTTACTCCCCAGATGGCTGCAAGGGTTGGAGCTGCGCCAATCTGAAGCCTAGAGCAGGAGCTTCCTCTGGATCTTCCCATGAGGGTGCAGGAGTCTAAGGACTTGGGCCATCTTCTACAGCTTTCCCAGGCCACAGCAGAGAGCTGGATTGAAAAATGAGAAGCTGGGACTAGAACTGGTGCCTGTATGGGATGCCTCTGCTTCAGGCCAGAGCGGCCCTGATAGCTCATTTATTTGACGCCTTTCCAATTTCTTGATGTCAGCATCAATTACTATAAACTTTTCTCTTAACACTGCTTTTTTCCTTATCCCATAAAAGTTTTGATATGTTGTATTGTCATCTTCATTCATTTCCAGAAATTTTTTGATTTCTCTTTGGATTTATTCAATAATCCGCTGTTCATTCAGGATCATGTTGTTCAGTCTCCATATGTTTACATCCATTCCAGAGATTCTTGAGTTGTTGATTTTCAGCTTCATTCCACTGTGGTCAGAGAAGGTGCATGGAATGATTTTGAATTTGCTGAGACTTGCTTTATGGCCTAGCATGTGGCCAGTCCTAGAAAAAGTCCTGTGAATGCTGAGAAGAATGTGTATTCTGCCACTGTAGGATAAAAAATTCTGTAGACACCTGTTAGGTCCATTTGTTCTGTAGTGTCAGTTAACTCTGTTGTTTCCTTGTTGATTTTCTGTCTGGTTCATCTGTCCATTGCTGAAAGTGGAGTATTGAAGTCTCCCATTATTACTGTATTGGAGTCTATGTATCCCTTTAAATCCATTAACATTTCGTTTAAATAGCCAAGTGTCCTATAATTAGGTGCATATACATTTATAATAGCACATCATCCTGTTGAATTCATCCTTTAATCATTGCACAGTGCCCTTCCTTGTCTTTTTAAACAGTTTTGTGTTAGAGTTTCTTTTGTCTGATATTAGGATGGTTATAGCAGCTCTTTTTTTTTTTTTTTGGTTTCTATTAGCATGGAATATCTTTTTCCATGGTTTCACTTTCTTTTTTTTTTTTTATAAAGATGTATTTATGTATTTGAAAGGCCGATTTACAGAGAGGCAGAGGCAGAGAGAGAGAGAGAAAGAGAGAGAGAAATATTTTCCATCTACTGTTTCACTCCCCAAATGGCTGCAATAACTAGAGTTGCATCAGTCTGAAGCCAGGAGCCAGGAACTAAGAGCCAGGAGCTTCTTCTGGATCTCCCTTATGGGTGCAAGTGCCCAAATACTTGCATCATCTTCTACTGCTTTCCCAGGCTATAGCAGATACCTGGACCAGAAGTGGAGCAGCTGGGACTTGAACTGGTGCCCATATTGGGTGCCGGCACTGCAGGTGGTGGCTTTACTTGCTATGCCACAGCACCAGCTCTGCATCCTTTCACTTTCAATATGCATTTTATCTTTGTTGGTGAGATGTGTTTCTTGCAGGCAACAGATAGATGGGTTTTGTTTTTTAATCCATTCATATCTTTTAACTGGAGGGTTGACACCATTTACTTTCAAGGTGACTGTTGATAAGTAATGACTTGACCCTGCCTTTTTTTCCATGAATATTCCTATTGTTTATTTTGGGGTTCCTTTGTACTTTTACTGGGAGATTTTTCTGCCTTCACCTTCTTTCATAGTGATGATCATGTTTCTGTGTTTCTGTGTGTAGCACATCCTTAAGCATCTTTTATAAGACTGGACAAATGGTGAGAAGTTTTTTCAATTTCTGTTTGTTATGAAAGGTCTTTATTTCACTTTCATTCATATATGAGAACTTTGCAAGGTACAGTATTCTGGGTTGACAGTTTTTTTTTTTTTTCTCTTAAGACTTAGAATATATCCTGCCATTCTCTCCTAGCCTATAGGGTTTCTGATGAGAAGTCTGCTATGAGTCTAATTGGAGTTCCTCTGAAAGTGATCTGGCATTTCTCTCGTGCACATTTTAGAATGTTTTTTTAAAATGTTTTATTGTGGATAGTCTGACTACAATGTGTTGTAATGAAGATCTTTTCTGGTCATGTCTGTTAGGAGTTCTATGTGCTTCCTATACTTGGATGTCCCTTTCTTTCTCCAAATTAGAGAAATTTTCTGTAATTATTTCACTAAAAATGCCTTCTAATCCATTTTCCCCTATGCCTTCACAAATTCCTAAGACCCAAATTTTGGCTCATTTAACAGTATCCCATAAGTCTCCAACATTGTTTTTTAGTTTTCTAATTTCTTCTTCTTCTTTTTTTTTTTTGTTTGTTTGTTTGTTTGCTTGTTTGTTTTTGGTCTGACTGTAAAATTTTTAGAGATTTGTTCTCTAACTTGGATATTCTTTCTTCTGCTTCACCAAGGTTGTTGTTTAGGCTTTCCCAAGCATTTTTTATTTGATCTATTGAATTCTTCATTTCTGATATTTCATTTTGACTTCTCTTTAAGATCTCAATTTCATGGGAGAAATTTTCTTTCATGTCATGTATGGATTTCATTAGTTCATGGATTTGCTTGTGATTACTTCCAAGTAATCCCACTCTCAATTGTTTTGCATTTGATTTCTGGCATTTCTTCAATCTCTTTATCTTTACCTTCTAGTACTGTAGTGTTTTAGGGAGGATCATGTTATCAGGTTGTCTTCCTTATTCTTGTTTCTTGAATTGCTGCATTTATTATTAGGCATTTGGGGAGATACTTGGTGTGTTTTTTTTCTCTGTGATGGCTTTTATTTTTGGACTCTGCCTCTGTAACTTACTGGAGGGTCTGCTCTTTCAGTGAATACCCAGAAGCGTGTGCTGGGTGTGGCCAGGGATCTCAGTTCAGTGCTCCAGGTTGAAGGGCGTGTCCAAGGTGACATGCAATTTGGGCGTGGTAAATCTCTCTCTCTCTCTCTCTCTTTTTTTTTTTATCAGAGAATAGTTTTGTTTTGCTCTGTTGGTGTATTTTCATGCTTACCCTCTCCCCTCAAAGGAGACTGAGGCCTGGGTATTATCCCTCGTGAGTACAATTACATCTGCGCTGCCTCAAGATCTATGCAGTCCTTGGCATGAGCACAGATCCCACAGCAGTGACCCTCACCAGGGAATCAGGGAGCCCTGAGCATGGAGATCCTGCCATACCCTGCACCCTCACAGGCAGCCACAGTGTTTTCAGTCACGGCACACAAGATCCCACAGTCATGAGCACCCAGCCCCCTGTCAATTCTCCCAGCCAGATTCGGGCTTCTCCTCTTGGCTGGTTGCTGGGGGTGTGGACTCGAGCTGGCACAGCTGCTATGTATGTCTAAAATGGTGTCTGCCCTCTCTTGGCTAGTCACAGGACGTGGGTGCCAGGTGGTCAGGGAGAGAGAAACGTGCTCCCTTTGCTCTCTAGGTTGGCTGGTACTCTGTCTCCAACAGGGTTCCAAGCTGGACTCATGCCAGGCGCTTCCCGCAGCTTTATCAGCAGTGGCTTGGGCTGCTGCAGTCTGGTTTCACCTCACTCTCCAAAGCTGGTACTGAGACTCTCTGCTGCTGGGTTCCTGAGTTGTGCACGTCCACACCTTCCACGTAGATCCACAGTGTCTCTCTAATTTGTGTGATGTTTTCTCTGCCATTTTCTCCTTAACTTTTCCCTGAAATTGCACAGTCTCCAGTTGTTTGCTTGTTTTCTTAACTATCTTTCCCTAAACTAGAGCAGTGAGCTCCCTCCCTGTTCTGCCATCTTGAAAACCTCCCCAAGTGCCCTTAATACCTGAGGTAGGTCCAGGCTGAAGCTATGAGCTTGGAACACAATCTGCCATCTCCCACATGAGTGACAGGAACTGAACTACTTGAGCCATCACCTGCTGTCTCCCAGGATACATGTTATATTTTTGATACATGGATGAGAAATAGAGCTGAGATTTGAACCCAGGCCCTCTGATACAGGATGTGAACATCCCAAGCAGCATCTTAACTGCTGTGCCAAATGTCTGCCCCTTTGCTATTATCTCTTTTCTTCCACTTTCTTTGGAGGTTATCCATTTTCCCCAAAATCCCCCAGTTGAACATACGACTTGTATCTTATAGTCTAGCTAATTATTGTTCATGTAGGGAAATCCTATTGGTTTTGAGAGCTTGTATTGAATGCAACAACCTTGTTGAATTACCTGTAATCATAGGACTTAAATGTAATGAATTTTAGCCAATGAATTCTGTCTTTGATGGATCATGCCTTTGGTATTCTATCTAAAAATCATCACCAAATCCAAAGACACCTAGATTTTTTTTCTATACTATCTTCTAAGATTTTTATATTTTTCATTTTACATTTTAGGTCCATGGTCCATTTTAGGTTAATTTTTGTGAAGGATGTGAGGACTTTATCTAGATTCTAAAAAAAATACTTTATTTATTCATTTTGAAAGTCAGAATTATAAAGACAGAGGGAAATACAGAAAGATTGTCCAACCACTGGTTCACTCCCCAGATGCCCTGCAACAGTCAGCACTGGGCCAGGTTGAAGCCAGGAGCCAAGAGCTTCATCCTGGTCTCCTACATGGATAGCGTGGGCCCAAACACTTGGGCCAACTTCTGCTGATTTCCCAGGCCTTTAACAGGGAGCTGCATCAATAGTGGAGCAGCTGGGACAGGAACTAGCACTCATGTGGGATGCCAGGGTGGCAGGCAGTGGTGTTACCCTTTTTGCCACAGTGCCTGCCCTGTGTAGGTTTATTATTTGCATGAGGATGTCTGGTTGTTCTAGAACCATCTATTGAAAAGATTACTCTTTATCCTCCATCGCATTGCCCTTGCTCTTTTGTGAAGGAACAATTCAAAATATTTTCTGTGATCTATTTCTGAGTTCTCTGTCCTGTTCCATTGGGCTATTTGACTATTCTTTTCCAGTAATACACTCTTTATTGCTGTAGCTTTCTAGTAAGTCTCAAATTCAGTTAGTATTAGTCCCAGTCTGATAATTCCAACATCCCTGTCATAACTGAAGTTGGTTATGATGCTGGCTTGGTCTTTTCAGCCTGTGTTTTTCCACTGTAGTGTGCCTTGTAATTTTTTCTTGATAGATGGACACAACGTGTACTGGGTAAAAGGAGCTACCATAAATAGGCCTTCTGTGGCCTATTTTAGAGGTGGGGGAAGGGAATGTCTGTAGTTCTCTGACTAGGACTCAGGCCCTCAGACTGTTTCTCTGGAGTGTGAGTTTTACCCTTGCTACTCACTTGTCTCCATCAGCCCTTGAAGTGGGACAGGGTAGTTAGAGGGGGGCTGGATCTTGGTTTTTCCCTTCTGCCAGGTCAGTCAGGCTCCAAGGAAACTTCAACAGTTTGGGGTCTGAGGAAATTGTTTTTCCTGAGCACAGACCTTGAGAACAGAGTTCCCCGGGCAGGTTTGAAAATGATCCTTTCCTCCACCTGCTGCCGGCAGCACAAGGGAATTGTTATCTGGTATTCAGTGCAAGTTCCGGTACAACACTAGAAGGTAAAGCTCCCAGGTAGGGGCTCCCAAAGACTAGGTGCCCCTGGAATTTTTTCTCTGATTTTTCCACACTGAGCCTTGTCAATTACAGTCAAACTCTCCTACTCCAACACTGTTCTGTGCAGTGATTTGCGCTCCAGTGAGTTGTGATTCTCTGTGTTTGCCTCCATTTCCCCAATACGGGGGGCAATGGTTTTCCCTGTGACTTGACTTTTCTTTTGGATCTAAGAAGAGTGTTGATTTTTCAGTGCTTCACCTTCTTGGGATAAAGTGATGACATCCAAGCCTCTTACACACCAGATTGGAAACTGAGAATTCATTTTTTCCTCTTAACTCAAAAGTTATTTAATAATATATAATTTCCAAAACCCAACACTTAAAAGTTGTACTCTTGTAATAAATTTTTATTTTTACTATTTTATGGTCAGCTATCAAGTGTGATAAAATAGTGATTTTTTTTTTTTTGACAGGCAGAGTGGATAGTGAGAGAGAGAGAGAGAGAGAGAGAGAGAGAAGGGTCTTCCTTTTTGCCATTGGTTTACCCTCCAATGGCCGCTGTGGCCGGCACACTGTGCTGATCCGAAGCCAGGAGCCAGGTGCTTCTCCTGGTCTCCCATGCGGGTGCGGGGCCCAAGGACTTGGGCCATCCTCCACTGCCTTCCCGGGCCATAGCAGAGAGCTGGCCTGGAAGAGGGGCAACCGGGATAGAATTCGGTGCCCCAAGCGGGAATAGAACCCGGTGTGCCGGCGCCGCAAGGTGGAGGATTAGCCTGTTGAACCACGGCGCCGGCTAAAACAGTGATTTTTTTTTTTTTAACTTTTATTTAATGAATATAAATTTCCAGTATACAGCTTATGGATTACAATGGCTTCCCCTTCCCATAACTTCCCTCCTACCCGCAACCCTCCCCTCTCCCGCTCCCTCTCCCCTTCCATTCACATCAAGATTCATTTTCAATTCTATTTATATACAGAAGATCAATTTAGTATAAAATACTTCAACAGTTTGCACCCACATAAAAATAGTGATTTTTTAAAAGATTTATTTATTTATTTGACAGGCAGAGTTACAGAGAGGCAGAGGTAGAGAGCGAGAGATCTTCTATCAGCTGGTTCACTCCCCAAATGGCTACAACAGCTGGAGTTGAGCTGATCTGAAGCCAGGAACCAGAAGCTTTTTTTGGGTCTTCCACATGAGTTCAGGGGCCCAAGAACTTGGACCATCTCCTGCTGCTTTCCCAGATGCATTAGCAGGGAGCTGGATTGGAAGTGGAGCAGCTGGGAATCAAACTGGCACCCATATGGGATGCCGGCACCGCAGGCAGTGGCTTTACCGAGCATGCCACCATGCTGGCAGAAAATATTGATCATTTAAGGTATGTTAAGGGTTACTTAATTGTCTAATGCATAATCTGTTTGTTGGATATGTCCTATGTGCACTAAAAGCATTATCTCTAAATATCCAAGAGTTTAATGTTATATTTGTATAACTATATTCCTGATGGGATTGAACTACAAAAATGGATTAAACTATGTCCCCCCCCCCCAAATTCATACCTTGAAGCCCTAGTAGCAGTGTGATGGTTTTTGAAGGCAGAATTCTCTGATTTGGTTTAGATGAGGCTGTGGGGGTAGGACTTTCACGATGCCATGAGTGTGTTTGTAAGAATCGACACCAGGTAGCTTGCTCTGCCCCCTCCATGCCATGGATGACACTGCAAGTCAGGAAGAGAGCTCTCAGCAGAAACTGACGCTACTGGCACCTTATGTTGTTCTTTGAGCCTCCAGAACCATAAGAAAATTAATTTCACTTAATATATAAGATGAATAAATATCATGTATTTCATATATGCAGATTTAGAAGCATAGTGATACTTCCCACAGCACCCTCCCTCCCACCGAGAGTCCCACCCTGCCTCCTCTCTCCCTTCCCATCTTTCTTCCAATTTTCACATACTTTTGGTTCACTCCATAATCATAGGCTTAACTCTCCACCAGCTAAAGTATTCAACAAATATCAAGAAGAGAAAAACATTGCCCCTCAGCAGTAGAGACAAGGGCTGCAAACCATAATCAAACCTCAAAATGTCAGTTTCTCTCATATACTTTACATTTTTGGGGTATTCTATTAGTTACTGCAAATCAGGAAAACATATGATATCTGTCTTTTTGGGACTAGCTTATTGAACTAAGTATGATGGTTTCCAGTTGCATTCATTTTGCTGCAAAAGACAGGATTTTATTCATTTTTACAGCTGAGTAGTACTCCGTAGTGTATATATACCACATTTTCTTTATCCATTCATCATCTGGTGGACATCTGGGTTGATTCTATATCTCAGATACTGTGAATTGAGCTCCAGTAAACATCAGGGTACAGATAACTTTCATATGCTGATTTCATTCCATTTGGGTACATTCTCACGGGTGGGATGACTGGGTCCTCTGGTAGACCTAGTTTCAGATTCTAAGGAATCTCCATACTGTCTTTCACAAGGGCTATACTGGTTTGCATTCCCACCAACAGTGGAGTAGGGTCAATTCTCCCCGACAAGCGACAACCGTGCCAGCATTTATTGTTTGTTGATTTCTGAATGAGAGCCATTCAAACTGGGGTGAGGTGAAACCTCATTGTGGTTTTGATTTGCATTTCCTTGAAGGCTAGTGATCCTGAGCATTTTTTCAAGTGTCTCTTGGCCGTATGAATTTCGTCTTTTGAAGTCCTTTGCCCATTTCTTAACTGTATTATTGTTGTTGTTTAGTTTTTTGAGCTCTTTATAGATTCTGGATATTAATCCTTTATCAGTTGCATAGTTTGCAAATATTTTCTTCCATTCTATCAGTTGCCTCTTCACTCTGTTGAATATTTCCTTTGTAGCACAGAATCCTCTTAGCTTGGTGTAATCCCATTTGTCTATTTTTGCTTTTATTGTCTGTGCTTCTGGGGTCTTTTCTGAGAAGTTTTTGCCTATGACAATGTCTTGCAGAGTTTTCCCAATGTTCTTCTAGTAATTTGATGGTATCAGGTCATAGATTTAAATCCTTGACCATTTTGAGTTGATTTTTGTTTAAGGTATAAAGTCTTATGTCATACTTCTACACACAGAGATACAGTTTTCCAAGCACCATTTTTTTGAAGAGGCTGTTCTTTCTCAAGGGATTGATTTTAGCATTTGTCAAGATTAGTTGGCTGGGGCCGGTGCCATGGCTCACTTGGTAATTCCTCCACCTTGCGGTGCCAGCATCCCATATGGGCGCCGGGTTCTAGTCCCGGTTGCTCCTCTTCCAGTCCAGCTCTCTGCTGTGGCCCGGGAGGGCAGTAGAGGATGGCCCAGGTGTTTGGGTCCCTGCACCCACATGGCAGACCAGGAGGAAGCACCTGGCTCCTTGCTTCAGATCGGCGCAGCACTGGCCGTGGCAGCCATTTGGGGAGTGAACCAACGGAAGGAAGACCTTTCTCTCTGTCTCTCTCTCTCTCTCACTGTCTATAACTCTACCTGTCAAATTAAAAAAAAAAAAAAAGGATTAGTTGTTTGCAGGGCGGGAGCTGTGGCACCAAAGTGGGAGACCGGAAAAACTCCTGGCTCCAGGCTTTGGGTCAGCTCAGTCCCGGATGTTGGTGCCATCTGAGGAGTGAACCAAAGGATGTAAGGCTTTTCCCTCTGTCTATCCCTTTCTCTGTCTGTAACTCTGCCTCTGAAATAAATAAATAAAATATTTTTTTAAAAAAAAATATTAGTTGGGTGCAGACATGTAGATTGATTTCTGTTGTTTCTATTCTGGTCCATTGGTCTATATGCCTATTTTTGTACCAGTATCATCAGGCTGTTTTGATTATAACTACCCTGTAGTATGTCTTGAAATCTGGTATTGTGATGCCCCTGCCTTTGTTTTTGTTGTTTAAGATTGCTTTAGCTATTGGGATCTTTTATGTTTCCATATGAATTTTAGCATTGTTTTTTCTAGATCAGGGAAGAATGTCCTTGGTATTTTGATTGGGATTGTATTGAATCTATAAACTGCTTTCAGTAGTAAGGACATTTTAATGATATTCATTCTTCCAATGCACAAACATGGAAGATTTTCCCATTTTTTTTCTATCTTCTATTTCTTTCTTTAATGTTTTGCAATTTTCATTGTAGAGCTCTTTCACCTCCTTGGATAAATTTATTCCAAGGTATTTAAAATATTTGTAGCTATTGTGAATGGGACAGATCCCATTCCTAGGCACATTAGCAGAGAGCTGTATTGGAACTGGATAGCAGCTAGGACTGCAACAGGGACCCATATGGGATGGCTGGCGTGGCAGGTAGTGGCTTAACCTGCGGTGCCACAGTGCTTTTATGTGTATGTTTTCTTTTTTCCCCTCTCTTGGTGCTAGCTCCCCCTCTACTCAGTAAGGCTTACCAACATATATAATGACTCTCACCAGAATTCCTACAAGAATTATTTCTCCTTTTATTTGAATACTCCTTCTAAGAGCATTTTCATTGTGTTTCTAGGCTTGGTATCATTTTGAAAGATGTATATCTTATTTTTGTTGTAGTAAAATGTACATAGCATAAGATTTACTATTCTAATAATTTTTAGGTATACAATTCAGCACATTAATACATTCACAATATTGTGCAACCATCACCTCTCCATTTTCAGAATATTTTCATCACCCCCAAATAAAGTTGTATACCTCATGCTCCCCTACCTCAACTCTTGGTAAATTCTATTCTAGTTTTTATCTCTATTAATTTTGCCAATTCTAGGTGTCTCATAGAAGACAAACAAACAACATTTTCCCCTTAGTGTTTGGGTTGTTTAACACAACCCAATGCTTTCTAGGTTTATTCATATTATCCCAGAACTTCATTCCTTTTTTTTTTTTGGACAGGCAGATTTAGACAGTGAGAGAGAGAGACAGAGAGAAAGGTCTTCCTTTCGTTGGTTCACCCTGCAAATGGCTGCTACAGCTGGTGCTGTGCGGATCCGAAGCCAGGAGCCAGGTGCTGCTTCTGCCTTCCCTGGCCACAGCAGAGAAGAGGAGCAACCCAGACAGAATCCGGCCCCCCCAACCGGGGCTAGAACCAGGGGTGCCCCAGGTGGAGGATTAGCCAAGTGAGCCTCCATGCCGGCTCCTTTTAAAAATTAACATCAGAACCCAAGCATGTGGCACAGAGGATTATGCCACCACCTGCTGTGCCAGCATCCTGTTTGAATCCTAGATGTTCCACATCAATCAGCTTCCTGCTAATGCACTTGGGAAAGCAGTGGAAGATGGCCCAGGTGCTTGAGCCCCTGTACCCATGTGGGAGACTCACATGGAGTTTCAGTTCTTGGCTTTGGCCTGGCCAAACTTCTGCCATTGAGTCATTTGGGGAGTGAACCAGCAGATGAACATCACTCCCCTGTCTCTCTTTCCTATTCTCTCTCTCTCTCTGTAATTCTGCCTTTTGGGTTAAACAAATAAATCCTTAAAAAAAAAATCAACATTATAAAAATTAAGTTTAAATGGATATTGAGTGAAATTTAACACCTTAATAATTTTTAAGTATGCAATTAGTGTTAAGTATCTTCACATCATTGCAATGCAAAGTTTTTTTTCTTGCAAAATTGAAACTGAAATCTAAACTCTTTAAACAATACCTCCCAATCCCTCCCTAGTTCCCAGCCCCTTTTGCTGTCTGTGTCTGCAAATTGACTACTCTCAGGTCCTCACATAAGTGAAATCATACAATATTTGTCTTTTTGTGACTGGCATCTTTCATTTAATATAAAGTCTTCAAGTTCATCCTTGTTGTAGCATGTGTCAGAATCCCCTCTCTCCCTTTTTTTTTAAAATTAATTTGTTCATTTGGAAGGTAGAGTGGCAGAGAGATAAAGAGACAAAGAGAGATTTTCCATCTGTTGGTTCTCTCTCCAAATAGCCACAACATTGGAACTGGGCCAGGCAGAAGCCAGGAGCCAGAAACTCCATTTGGTCTCCCATGTGGTTGGTAGGGACCCATGTTCTTGCTGCTGCTTTTCCCAGGGGCATTAGTAGGGAGCTGGATTAGAAGCAGAACACCTAGGACTTGAATCCTCACTCTAAGATGGGATGCCAGCTTTATAAGCACCATCTGAACCTGCTGTGCCACAATATCAACCCCTTCCTTCTCTTTTAAGGCTGAATAATATTCCCTTGTATGTATAGACCACATTTTGTTTAAATGTTCATCCGTTGGTGGACATTTGGGCTATTTTCATCTTTTGGTTGTAATGAATAATGCTGTTATGAACACAAGTACAAATATATCTTTTAGGCCATGCCGGCATTTCATTTGAATATATACCCAGAAATGGAAATGTCACATCTTACTATGGTAATTCAACTTTTAATTTGTTGAGTAGACACTATACTGTTTTCCATAGTGGCCATACAATTTTGCAACCACACCAACAGTGTAAAGCATTCCAATACCTCCACATCCTCTCCAACACTTGACATATTTTTTGTCATTATTGCTTTGAAAGTAGCCATCCAAATGGTTACAAGGTGGTATTTGCATTTCTTTGTGATTTGTCATTATGAATATCTTTCCATTTTTGTTTTTTTTTGTTTTTTTTTTGACAGGCAGAGTTAGACAGTGAGAGAGAGAGACAAAGAAAAGTCTTCATTTGCTGTTGGTTCACCCACAAATGGCCGCTACGGCTGGTGCGCTGCGCCGATCCGAAGCCAGGAACCAGGTGCTTCCTCCAGGTCTTCATGCGGGTGCAGGGCCCAAGCACTTGGGCCATCCTCCATTGCATTCCTGGGCCACAGCAGAGAGCTAGACTGGAAGAGCAACCAGGACAGAATCCAGCGCCAGCGCCCCAACTGAGACTAGAACCCAAGGTGCTGGCACCGCAGGCAGAGGATTAACCAAGTGAGCCGCGGCACCGACCATATCTTTTCATTTTATTGTGGGCTATTTGTATATCTTTTTTGGAGAAATACCTGGGGGTGAGCGTTTTGTGCAGCAGTTAAAAAACCAACTGGGATATCAGCACATACTGGAATGCCTCGATTGCAATCTCTGCTGTTTTCCCAATCCAGCTTTCTGTTTATGTGCATGCTAGGAGGCAGCAGAGGTTAGCACAAGTAGATAGGTCCCTGGCTTGAACGTGGGAGACCTGGGTGGAGTTCTAGGCTGCTGGAGTTGGCCTGACCCAGCTCTGGCTATTATGGGTATTTAGAGAGATGGAAGATCTCTCTTTCTCTCTGTCACTGTCTCTGTCTCTCTGTTGCTTTGCTTTTCAAATGAAAACAAACAAATAAACATTTTAAAACAGGAATATTTATTCAGGTGTTTTTGCCCATTTTAAAATTTGAGTGCCTGTCTCTTTGTTGTGGAGTTATAGGAGTTCTTTATATATTCTGAATAACTATCCCTTATCAGGCATATCATATACGGATACTTTCCTCCGTTCCGCAAGTTATCTTTTCATCTCTTGATAATGGCTTTTGATGCACAAAAGGCTTTAATTTTGAAGAGGTTTAAATTGTCTATTTTTTCTTTTGGTGCCTATGCTTTGGTGTCACCTTAAGAAATCATTGCCAAATCTAACGTGAAACTTTTCCCTTCTGTTTTCTTCTGACAGTTTTGTAGTTTTATATCTTCTATTTAGGTCTTTGATTCACTTTAAGTCAAATTTTGTAGATGGTGTTAGGTAAGGATCCAACTTCATACTTTTGAATGTGCATAGCCAGTTTTGCCAGTACCATTTGTTGAAAACATGAGTTTTCATTAAACGGTCTTGGCAGTCTTGTCAAAAAGCAGTTGACCCTATGTTAAACTAAATTCAGTAGGATATTAAAAGAGTTGTATGACTTGACCAAGTATAGTTGGCTCCTGGAATACAAAGTAGGACAGAAAAATTGACTAATGTAATTTTAGCACATTAACAGAAAAAAGGAAAAATGCTCACATCATCATCATCTCAACAGATGCAGAAAAAAGTGTAGCAGCATTTAGCACCTTCTCACACACATACACACACAATCTCATATATGTATACACACACACACACTTATATATATGGAATAGAAGAAAACTGCTTTGTTGTACTAGAAGCCATAAATGAGAATTTTACAGCTACATAAAACTCAGTGGTAAAAGATTCAATGCTTTTCTTTTCATATCAGGAACAAAGTTAATAAATGGATTCAGAAAAGTAACAGGATACCAAATCAACACACAAGAACATTTGCAATTCTACATACTCACAATGAATACACTAAAAAGGAAATTAAGAAAATAATTCCTGGGACCGTCACAGTGGTACAGTAGGTTAAGCCTCTGCCTGGGGAGCCAGCATCCCATATGGGTGCCAGTTCAGGTCCTGGATACTTCTCTTCCCATCCAGCTCTCTGCTAATGTCCTGTGAAAGCAGCAGAAGATGGCCCAACTGATTGGGCCCCTGTACCCATGTGGGAGACTGGGAGGAATATACTGGCTCCTGGCTTTTAATTGGCCCAGTTCCGCCTGTTGTGGCCATTGGGGAGTGAACCAGCAAATGGAAGACCTTTCTCTCTGTCTCTCCCTCTCTCTGTAACTCCGCCTCTCAGATAAATAAAAATAAATCTTTTAAAAAAGATTTTTGTCATTACAATAGCAACAAAGATGTTAAATAGAAACAAACTCAACCAAATAGGCAAAATATTTAATACTGAAAACTGCAAAATGTTGCTGAAATAAATTAAAGAAAACACAAATCAATGAAAGGATATACTGTATTTATGGATTGAAAGACTTGGTATTGTTAAGATGATAATTGTACCCAAAGGGAGCTACAAATTCAATGCAATCTCACATTCCCATTGATGTTTTTGCAGGATTAGAAAATCTATCCTGGCCGGCGCCGTGGCTTAACAGGCTAATCCTCCGCCTTGCGGCGCCGGCACACCGGGTTCTAGTCCCAGTTGAGGAGCCGGATTCTATCCCGGTTCCCCTTCTTCCAGGCCAGCTCTCTGCTATGGCCCAGAAAGGCAGTGAAGGATGGCCCAAGTCCTTGGGCCCTGCACCCATATGGGAGACCAGGAGAAGCACCTGGCTCCTGCCTTCGGATCAGCACAATGCGCCTGCCACAGCGGCCATTGGAGGGTGAACCAACAGCAAAAAGGAAGACCTTTCTCTCTGTCTCTCTCTCTCTCTCTCTCTCTCTCTCTCACTATCCACTCTGCCTGTCAAAAAAAAATAAATAAATAAAAAATTAAAAAAAATCTATCCTAAAATTCATACACAATCTCAAGAGACCCTCCAAAAAATACAATTTTTTTGAAAAGAACATATTTGGAGGACTTAAACTTTCGCTTTCAAAATTTACTACAAAACTACATGAATCAGGGCCAGCGTTGTGGCGTAAGGGTAAAGCTACTGCCTGTGGTGCTGGCATCCCATATCAGAGCGGGTTCAAGACCTGGTTGCTCCACTTCCCATCCAGCTCTCTGCTATGGCCTGGGAAAGCAGTAGAAGATGGCCCAAGTCCTTGGGCCCCTGCAACCATGTGGCAGACGCTGGAAAAACTCCTGGCTTTGGATAGGTGCAGCTCCGGTGGTTGTGGCCATCAGGGGAGTGAACCAGCAGATGGAAGATCTCTCTCATTCTCTCTACAACTCTGTCTTTCAAATAAATAAATAAATCTTAAAAAAAAAACCTACATGAATCAAAACAACATGATACTGGTTTATAGACAGACATTTAGATCAATGAAATAGAATACAGAGTCCAGGTTTAAACTCTCTTCAGTACTAATATGGCCATTTGATTTTTCACAGTGGTGCCAAGACCATCCTTGTAATTTTTAACAAAATTTTTGTGACTTAAAATTCTTCTAAAATAAATTTTAAAATATCTATTTATTTGAAAGGCAGAGCTACAGAGAGAAAGGTATAGACAGAGGTAGAGAGGGATCTTCCTTCTACTGTTTCACTCCCCAAATAGCAGAAACTGCTAGGGCTGGGTCTGGCCAGAGCCAGGAAGGATCTTCTTCCTGCCACATGGGTGGCTTGGGGCCATCTTCCTCTGCTTTCCCAGTGGATTAGCATGGAGCTGGATTGAAAGTAGAGCAGCCAGGACTCATACCGAACTGGCACCCATATGGGATGTTGGCATTGAAAATGATGGCTTTACTGGCTATGCCACAATGCTGGCTCCCCCAAAACTGATTTTGACTGGGGGAGAAGCCAAGTGCCCTGTGCTAATTTACTATTGTTTTTAAAGATTTATTTTATTTATTTGAAAGACAGAGTTACAAAGAGGGAGGGAACCAGGGTAGAGATCTTCCATACACTGCTGCAATGGCTGGGCCTGGCCAAACCAAAGCCAGGAGCCGGGAACCTCCTGCAGGTCTGCCACATGGGTGCAGGGGCCCAAGCACTTGTACCACCCTCTGCTGCTTTCACAGGTACATTAGCAGGGAGCTGGATCAGAAGTGGAGCAACTGAGCCTTGAACCATTGCTCACACGGGATGTCCACATTGCAGGCGGCACCTGAACCTGCTGTGCTACAGTGCCAGCCCTGCTAATTTTTTTTTTTTTTTTTTTTTTTTTTTTTTACAGGCAGAGTAGATAGTGAGAGAGAGAGGAGAGACAGAGAGAAAGGTCTTCCTTTTTGCCGTTGGTTCACCCTCCAATGGCCGCCGTGGCCAGCGCACCGCGCTGATCTGAAGCCAGGAGCCAGGTGCTTCTCCTGGTCTCCCATGTGGGTGCAGGGCCCAAGGACTTGGGCCATCCTTCACTGCCTTTCTGGGCCATAGCAGAGAGCTGGCCTGGAAGAGGGGCAACCAGGACAGACTCTGGAGCCCTGACCGGGACTAGAACCCGGTGTGCCGGCACCGTAAGGTGGAGGATTAGCCTATTGAGCCACAGCAGCAGCCCAGCCCTGCTAATTTACTATTTTAACAAAAACCCAGGTATAATTTGTTTTGTTTTATTAGCTGGTTTACATAAAAAAAGCACAAGGTCAAGTGAAAACAATTTCTGATTCTTTAAAAGATGATCATCTACAGCACAATTTAATTTTTTTTTTTACTTTAAGACACTGCTGGGTAACAAATATCAGCTTACTTAATTTTGTCAGGCATATGGTATCCTCTACAATGGTTAAAGAGAATCTCAGAGGAAAGACCTCTGTGCTATGAGTGAAATCATTGCTTCTTCTTCTTCTTCTTCTTTTTTTTGACAGGCAGAGTTAGTGAGAGAGATAGACAGAAAGGTCTTCCTTTTCCATTGGTTCACCCCCCCCCCCCCCAAAGTGACCGCTCTGGTGGCACGCTGTGGCTGGCACACTGCGCTGATCTGAAGCCAGGAGCCAGGTGCTTCTCCTGGTCTCCCATGTGGGTGCAGGGGTCCAAGGACTTGGGCCATCTTTCACTGCTTTCCCAGGCAGATTAACAGGGACCTAAATCGTTAGTGTAGTAGTGGGGACTTGAACAAGCTCCTACGTGGGATGCTGGTGTTGCAGGCGGTGGCTTAATCTGTTACGTTACAATGCCAGCCCCTAGATATTATATGGGACCATCAGTTCTTTATAGAATCTTTTCTTTATTCCATGTAATAAAAAAATTAGCAAGATTTGGTCCTTATGTAGTGAAAAATGTTAAAAGTATTCTGTAGATGCTGTGACATAGTAGGTAAAGCTGTCACTTGCAACTTTGACTTTCAATATGGGTGCTGGTTCATGTCTCAACTGCTCCACTTCCAATCCAGCTCCCTGCTGATACACCCCGGAAACAGTGGGCGGTGGCCCAAGTGCTTGTGCCCCTACACCCATGTGGGAGACCTAGAAGTAGCTCTTGGCTCCTGGCTTTGGCTCGGTGCAGCCCTGGCCATTCTGGCCATCTGGGGAATGAGCCAGTTGATGGAAGCTTTCTCTCTCTCCCTCTCTGTCACTTTCTCTCTGTAGTTCTATCAAACAAATGAGCAAATCTTTAAAAAATATTCCTTAGAGGATAAACAGTTATATCAAAATGTTTATGTTGGTAAGGAGATGCCCCATACACCTATTAGAATAGTCAAAATCGAAAACACTAACAATACCAAATGCTCTTACCGTATGATATGGTCTATTTGTGCTCCTTCGTATTTACCCAAATAAGCTGGATGTTTATAGCAGCTTTATTCATAATTGCCAACACTTGGAAGTAGCCAAAATGTCCTGCAGTAGGCAAATGAACAGATAAACTTTCCTTCAAGTGCGCAAGAGATATAATTCCTTAATTGTATTGAGGAAGAAACTGAGCTTCAAACTGGTTCTGGGTCACTGCCATGGTTTGAATGTTTGTCCCTTCCAAAATTCATGTTGAAATTTAAATTGAAAAAATTATTTCAGAGGTAGACAGACACAGAGATAGAGACTACATTTATTTATTTATTTATTTTTTAGATTTATTTATTTATTTTTTTTGACATGCAGAGTGGATAGTGTGTGTGTGAGAGAGAGAGAGAGAGAGAGAGAGAGAGAGAGAGAGAGAGAGAGAAAGGTCTTCCTTTTTGCCGTTGGTTCACCCTCCAATGGCCGCCGTGGCCGTCGCATCGTGCTGATCCGAAGCCAGGAGCTAGGTGCTTCTCCTGGTCTCCCATGCGGGTGCAGGGCCCAAGCACTTGGGCCATCCTCCACTGCCTTTCTGGGCCATAGCAGAGAGCTGGCCTGGAAGAGGGGCAACCAGGATAGAATCCGGCGCCCCAACCGGGACTAGAACCCGGTGTGCCAGCGCCGCAAGGCGGAGGATTAGCCTGTTAAGCCACGGCACAGGCCTACATTTATTTATTTTAAAGGTAGAGTTCCAGAGACAGAGAGAGAGAAAGAGAGAGAGAGAGGGTCTTCCATCCACTGGTTCACTCTCCAGATGGCTGCAATGGCTGGAGTTGGGTCAATCTAAAACCAGGAGCCAGGAGCTTCTTCCAGGTCTTCCACGTGGGTGCAGGAGCCCAAATGGAGCAGCTGGGACTTGAACCGGTGCCCATATGTGGTGCCAGCACTGTAGGTGGCGGCTTTACCTGCTACGCCATAGCATCGGCCCCTGTCCTGGATCTTGGTGTTCAGTATATACCCTAGTAGTTTTCATGGCCAAGAAAGTTGATAAGCCACCGCTTTAGAACATTATTTAGTTGTTGTATTTTGAATTACCTAGGTATATGTTTAAGATTTGTCTTAAGAATGAGTAAAAGCCTTGCTAGAGAGGCAGCTTGATGGTGAAACCCGTTCCGGGTTTGAATCCTGTCCATGAGTGCCCCTGACCACTCTCTTGCCATGTGACCCTGGGGCAAGTTCCTGACCTGTCTGCTTGCTTTCTCACTTGTTAAAATGTGACAGTAATATGGACTGCTTTGTAGAGTGACTATCATAATGTTATTATATATTATTATTAACAATGAATACAGAGCAATTCCCACCACATAGTAAATACAATAGGAGTAGTTTGTTAAATAAAACTTTACAATTGACTCATACTTAATTTATGAGGATGTTACTCTTTCTTCACCATGAACAAAGCTATTATGATTTGTGTTTTCTGTAGTACAAAATATTAGTCAATATAAATTTTCAAATGTCAAGTATGATAAAATTAACTATTTTAAAATGGTGATTTAAAAAAATCTTATGGAAAGCACCCTAACCCAGGGGTGCTGTTTTTATATTATAATAAACCATGTTAAGCTTGTCTCAGTCTCTGCTTCCTCTCCCCTAGAAATTTTTTCTCAGTACTTCAGTGATTAAAATGTTCTGCTCTCAAATCTTCAGCCCCCAAACCATTTTTTTCATCTGAACTTCTAGTCTATGTTGGGAAAGTGATAAAGATTACACTAAGCCCCATTCCAAACAAAACAATTCAAAAAACTCCAAACTTTGATTTGAACTACATTTCTTCCAATAGTACTTGATTGGATATGTTTATTGCAATTATTATTATTGTGTTTTGTATTATGCACTAGTACAGTATTGGTAGAGAAGATGTTAATATGATTCTCACAAAAGATGAGAAGGACTTTTACCAATATTCTGCTGAGTTAATTGTGGATAACAAAAACTAGTATTAATTGAGTACTACAAAGTGTGAGATGCAAGCTTTATATCTGTATGCTCATTCAATCCCAGTAACTCTGAGAGGAATTAATTATTATCTACATTTACCCATGGTGAGCCTGAGAGTTAAACAAGTTGACACATGCCTAAAATCACCTAGCTGGTTGTGGGAAACATTAGAATTTAGACCTGGACAATCTGTGCTCAGAATCAATTATTGATGACCTGGTTTTCAAAAAGGCAATTTTGCTCAACATTTTAATATCACCCTCACAGGGTTGATTTGCAACAACTCTGTTCCTACTTTATTTTACTGATGAGGAAAGAGGTTCAGAGAGAAGGTAACTTTCTGAGGTTTTGAGTGGTCAGATAAGTATTTGAAATATGTCTTTTGCTCTGGTCTCCCTGTTGTCTCTCTACCATGCTTACTATGCTTTTGTGCTTGGTGAATAACTACACACACACTCTTTAAGTTACAGGTTTATTGAGATACTATTCACATTCTGTGCAGCTCATGCAGTTACAACAACGTGCAGTTTAAAGTTTTGAATGTACTCAGGGCTGGGTGGTCATCAATTCAATCCATTTTAGAACATTTCCATGTCTCCATAATGAAAACCCCTACCTTTCAGCCATCATTCCCTACTTCCTATTCCTCTGCGGTTGGCAGTTGCTAATCTGATGTCGTCTGATACTTGCTAACTTTGGGTATTTCACATGAGCGGAATCATGCTAAATATCATCTTTTGTGTGTGGTTTCTTTCACTTAGAATTGATGTCTTCAAAGTTTGTCTATGCTGTAGGCATATGTTAGAACTTCATTCCTCTTTATGGCTGAATGCTATTCTACTGTATGGCTAACATCTCATTTTGTTGATCCACTTATTAGCTGATGGACATTTGGGTTTTTTTACCTGTTGGAAATAATGAATAATGCTGTTATGAACACATAAATGTTTATTTAAAAATACTTTTATATAAGATTAAGTCTAATTTGTATTTAAATTATATCACAGAAGCATTTTTTCCTTTTCACTCTCAACTAAAAATTTCTCTTATGTCAACATACTGATTAATTTTCATGGACAAATGGACTTGAATGAAGAAATAATGTGAATAATAAATACTTCTGTAGTTAGTGTTATTGTTTCTAATCAATTACAAATAATGCTGAGATAGCATATAGTGTCCTGCAATTGAATAGCATGTGGAAACTTATCACTTACATCTATGACATTATTTTCAAAATTTATTAATATAAATGAGTTCATGTAATTCATGGATACAATTTTAAACAGATTGTGTATCTCCAATTCATTTAATTATAAAACATAATGAATTGAAGCTATTGCAACAGTTCAGGGTGGCAAAAAAAGGGATGGTGTAAGTTTATTATTACAATGTTAGCTCATGGCAACGTTCTGTTGTGATGACAGATATACATCAAGCATGTTCATGTAAAACAGAATATGTACCATAAAATCTTGGTACAGTTTAGTGTCCTGAAAGTGGAAAAATCTTGCAATTATGAAATAAAAAAATTCCTCGAAAGACAAAAGTGGTTTTTAAATTTGAAAATACATATGGGGGCTATTGCCCCGTTAATAAAAGCAGCATATTTGTGGTATTTAGTTCCAGGTGGGAGGATTTTTTATTTTTTTTAACTTATTTGAAAGGAGGAGAGACAGAGATATCTTCCATTCTTGAATTCACTTCTCAA
Source organism: Lepus europaeus (assembly GCF_033115175.1). NCBI lineage: Eukaryota > Metazoa > Chordata > Mammalia > Lagomorpha > Leporidae > Lepus > Lepus europaeus. The sequence continues at coordinate 86,846,638 of NC_084832.1, forward strand.
GGGCAGCAACAGCTAGGATGGGGCAGAAACCAGGACCCTGGAACCAAGGGTGGCAAGGACCCACTTGAGCCATCATGTCTGTATCCCAGGGTGGACATTAAGAGGAAACTGGATCAGGAGCCTTGCAGAGACTCCAACCCCTGCACTCCGGCATCGGATGCCTGTTTCTAAGAGGCGTCCTAACCGCTGCCCCAAACACTTGCTCCTTGCTTCAACTTTTATTGATAACGAATGAATCTCAAATTGTACTAGATTACGTTGCATGTATTAGAATTTACACTTCAGCCTTTACAGAGTCCTTTATGGATGGTTAGCTTCATTAAAAACTTGATGTTCATCAACATTGTGTGAAACTTTTAAGTTGTAACATCACATGTCTATTAACAGCCGGCGGTGTCAGACAATCGTGAAATTGAGGTCCAATTCCTGCTTCCACTTGGTGGAAAAGTAACCAACGCCACCACTTGTAATCCCACTAACAACCGCCAGGGAGAGACCAAAGAGGCATCACTTTCATCTTTACGTGGAGTCTTGGAAATCTCCAGCACCATGACGTCCCCCGAAGACGTAGGTGTAGACGAGGAACAAAAGACCCTCGTGGACGCGGCCCTAGGTCCGCCTCCCTCGGGCGCCGTCTGCCCCTGGCCCGGCTCCCGGGGGAGCGCGGGGGCCGCACTGGGTGGGCGAAGCGATGGAGCCTCCATCAACCGTTGAGGACAAGGAGATGGTGGAGAGGCCGAGGGAGGCCGGGGAGGGCCAGCGCCCGGGTGTGGAAAGAAGACGGCAGCGCTGGGGGCGCCCCCAGGGCAGGCCTGGGTCCCTTGAGCGGGCGGGAGCCCAGCTCCAGGGGAGCCCGCAACTCCCTCCATCTTGGTTGATGGAGGCGGGGAGCGGCGTCTGGGTCTCCCCACCGTCGCGCCCGCGCCCACCCCCGCCACGGCCACGGGGCCGCGGCCGCCGGAAGCGGGGGCCGTTCCCTTGGCCGAATGGCAGAACCCAGTGCGGGCCGCTCAGGGCCAAGTTTCTGGGCCCCACGGGGTTAGGATTTGAAAGGGTCCCAAGTTCCCAGAGCAGTTCCGACAAAATGGAGGACGTCGTCTCCTCCTGCTGCAGCCATGACGGGAGGTGGGGGGACTCTTCCCCACGGGGGCGAGGCGAGGGTGGAAGTGTCCCCCTAGCCCTCAGAGCCTCTGGAGCCCCCTTATTCCGTGGCCCGGGCCGCGCCCTCGGCCTCGCTCTGCTTCCTTCCTGGGCTCGCCCCTCGCGAGGGGGATTCAAGGGACTGGACAGGGAGGGCGCTGGGGCATCGAGGCCGCGTACGTCCTCGGGCAGAGTCGTTAGGAGCCGCGGCGGCCTGCGCGTCCCGGTCCAGGCTAGGGCAGGCGTCGCCGCGTCAGCCCTCGGGCCGTCCCAGCCCCGGAGAACCCTCGGGTCCCAGGGGTCGAGCCGCGGCCCGTGCGGCTGGCCACGAAAGTCGGGCTCCTGACCCTGGCGGCCCCGGGGGTGGGGGCGGGGGCTCCGAGGGGAGGGGACGCGGCCGCCAGCCGAGGGCCGGCGGAGGGGGGAGTGGAACGGCAGGGCCGGGGGTGTGGCTCTCGCCAGACAGACAGGCTTTCGGACCACCCCACCGAGGGGGGTCTTGAAGGAAGGCGGACACATCCAATGGCAATCTCTCAAGCTCCTTGGCCCACCTCCGCTGCCTGCCAATGAGCGCGTGGGGGGCGGGGCCTCCCCGGGCTCGGCCGCGCTGCCGCCGCCTCCGCCTCCTCCTCCTCACCAGCGCTAAAGCCGGGACTGGACCGAGCGGAGTTGTGCGTGTCGCCGAAGGGGGGTGGGCCGGGGGAGGGGAGGTTCGTTCCGCGGAGCCGCAGCCAGAACCGGGTGAGGCTTCTCCCCGCTGTCTTTCCAGTCCAGGGCCGCCGAGAGTGGGGGTGGCTGGGAGCAGCGCAGCCTCCGGAGGAGGAGGCGGAGGCGGAGGCGACTGGGGAGGCGGAGATGGGTGAGGGCAGCCTCCGGAGCCTCCCACCGACCCGGGCTTAATACCCCGCGGCGCGGCCGCCGTCGCCGCTGCCGCGTCGGGGCCTCGGGGGCTGCTCGGGGCTGCGCTCATGTCACGGGCGCCTTCGCGTGCGGCCCGAAGGCTGCGCGGGCGCGGCCGGGCGGGCTGGGTGAGGCGGACGCCGGCGGCGGGGGTCGCCGGGCCGGCGGGGCCGCGGGGCGGGGGGTGCGGGCCGGCGGGGCGGTCGCGGGGTATTTTCCTTTCTCTCCTGCGGGGGTGGGGGGGAGGGGCGCCGGTCGGCGATCGCGCTCTCGGGGCTGCGCGCCCACCCTGTCGGCCCAGGCTGAGGTCTTCAAGTTTTTCGGGGCGAGGGCTGCTGCCTGTGGCCCCGCCGGGTCCCCTCCTTCGCTTTGCTCTTCCCCGGCGCTGCGCTGCGCGGCTCTTGCTCCTCACGTATTGTTTGGCTGGGTCTCTAATGGCGGACGGGGAGGCAGCGCTGCCGGTCGCCGACTGCAGGGGGGGGCAAACCTCGGGCCCAGGGCAACTGCTTGGGGCAAATATGGGCGATATCTGCCCAGCAGTGACGTGAGCCGTCCCCTACTTCCAAATTGGTGCTGAGAGTGATGGGAATGACGCTGGGTGGGCGAATTTAGGAGGGAATGCACATCCCTGGCTGGCGTCGAGGCAACGTTTGCCCTTCCCCCTCCCTTTCCAGGAGCGGGCTTGGTGCCCTCGGGCCACTCTCTCCCCCAGATCTTGGCTTTCACGTGGATTATTGGCCCCCAACACATATTTTTGCTGCTGTTGCGCCCCACTTAACGTTGGAAGGGGCTGTTTGCAGGGTGGGGGTAATAATAGAAGGGCCGTACTTCCTTGACCTCTTATTGCCTTTTCTGCCTCCTTCTGGCGAAAAAGGCTCGGTGTTCCCACCAGGTTGGGTATTCTTGCTCCATTTTCCATTTTTTCTTTTCATCCCAGGACCAGGAATCACCTACAGCCCTGTCTGGTGCATCTTTGGCAGAAAGTGAGGAGGAAAACACCCCCATTGTGAGTCCTTTGCTCCTGATTTTGCTGCTCTGTAAAGAGGATGTTGTCAGGTTGTAGAGGTTCAGCCTTGGGACTTGGCCCTTCCCGTTGTTTTGAGGGGGAGGAGCTTTCCCCTTGGGTGGCAGCTGCCCCCGGGGCGAAGCCCGGGTAATGGCTGTTGAGGCAGCTGGGAGTGGGCGCTGCTGTTCGCACCGCTGCAGACAGCGCTCCTGCTGCTGCAATACCAACCTCAGCAACCAGACGACGGGCTTCTGCAGCTGCTCACGTTACTGGAGAGGAGGGGTGGTGCGAAGGAGGGCATATTTCTGGTGCCCTCTAGAGTTCCAAAGTGGGAATTCAAGTTACTTCGTTTTAAATGCTATGTATGTATCCATTTTTGACATCCTCCCCTCCCCCCCAATGGATCACTGATTTAAAGGATTGGGAGCAGTCTTTTAACTTTTTGGTTATGTCCTGATCTAAAACACAAATTTTGTCTCTTATGGTTCATGAGTTACTAGATCTTTTTCATGTTTTTGCTTGGGAACAGGCATGGCGTTCTGGCCTCTTATCTGTAGTGTCTTAGGTCACCAGCTTGTATGCTGGTACGACCAGGATACCGATCTAGTTACCTTTCTCCCATCTAACGTGTTGGTCATTCTTAAGACACATTCTTGATTTGATGCTTGTAATTTGCTGTTTTTAAGGCAATCTTGGAGTGTGTTAGACAGTGAGATAAAGGTTACCGGTTAAATTGTACTTCAGTTCCTTGAAACTAGTTACAGAGTGTCAGTGAAGTCAGCACTCTGGATACATTGTATCTCTTGAACCTGTTTACAGTTGATACTGTAACTTTCAGGTCTCTGGCAATGGTGGGTCATAAGTGTAGTAGCTTATGACTAAATGTTTTGTCCAAGTGGGTCAAAAGATACTGAATTCAAGATAAGGAATTGTCTAATACAGATTTGTGAAAGCTGATATGAGGTTGGCAACTTAAATTGAATACACACTATTTTAGGCACAGTTGGACACACTTATATGTTAATTTCCTTTAATCTTAGCAAGGATCGTGCAGGGTAATAAAAACATTTATTGAGCTGTATATACCAGCCCAATTGTAAGCTTTTAAAAAAACTTTATTATGGAAGCATTACAATTCCTAAGTGAGAATAGTATACCTTATATTCTAAAATTATTGACACGTGTCCAAACCAATCTTGACATGTATTAAGTAATGAATCATAACCCAGTGATGGAGAGACTGTTTTTATTGCTAATTTGTAGAAGAGTAAATAGACACAGGGAGATACCCAACAAGAGTATTTAGTAGAGCAAGGATCTGAATTTAAGAAGTTTCTTTACGGAGGCTAAGTTCAGCAACTGTACTCTACTGTTTTAAAGTACATTAAATGCTTGTTTTACAAATCTAGAAATTTAGACAGTGAAAAAAAATCCAAGATTAGTCTTCTCAGTTTATTGTCTTTCTACTTAGCAAATGGTGTATAAACAAATAGAAAGTACTTGTGCCTCATTGAGTACCTTTTTTTTTTTTAAATAAGAAAGCTATAGTTATCAATTACTTTTTTTATTTTATTTACTTGAAAGGCAGAGTTAGAGGGGAAGAGAGAGAGAAACACAGAGACCTTCATCTGTTGGTTCATTCCCCAAATGGCTGCAGTGGCTGAGCCTGGGCCAGGCCAAAGCCTGGAGCCAGGAGTTTCATAAGGGCTTCCCGTGTGGGTGACACGGGCCCAAGTACTTGGGTCATTTTCCACTGCTTTTCCCAGGTGCATTAGCAGGGAGCTGAATTGGGAGTGTAGTAGCTGGCACACGAAGCAGTACCCATATGGGATGCCAGCGATGCAGGCAGTGACTTAACCCACTACACCATGGTGCTGGCCTCATAGCAGTTACTTTTTCATGCTAACTCACCAAATGCCTGTAGCAGCCAGGGCTGGCACAGCTGGAAGCCAGGAGCTGGGAACTCATTCCTGGTCTCCCATATGGGTAACAAGGGCCCACCTACTTGAGTCATCACTTCCTTCCTCCAAGGGTGTGTATTAACAGGAAGCTAGAATAGAGGGTAGGTCTGATAACTTGAACCCAGCCACTCTGATAGGTGATGGGTGCATCCCTAGTGGTGTCTCAACTGATAGGCCACTTTACTGTGTCTGTATGATTTAGTCTGTAGTTTCCTAAATAATATAACTTGAATGAATATATGTTCATTATTTCTTTAATGAGTTTAAACTCTTTAGGCACTAGATCATCCAATATGATAGATCAAGGATCACATCTTTCAAATGGATGGACAGTACTTATTACCACATATATATATATTTTTTTTTGACAGGCAGAGTGGACAGTGGGAGAGAGACAGAGAGAAAGGTCTTCCTTTTGCCATTAGTTCACCCTCCAATGGCTGCCGCGGTAGGCGTGCTGTGGCCGGCGCACTGCGCTGTTCCGATGGCAGGAGCCAGGTGCTTCTCCTGGTCTCCCATATGGGTGCAGGGCCCAAGGACTTGGACCATCCTCCACTGCACTCCCTGGCCACAGCAGAGAGCTGGCCTGGAAGAGGGGCAACCGGGACAGGATCGGTGCCCCGACCGGGACTAGAACCTGGTGTGCCGGCGCCGCAAGGTGGAGGATTAGCCTACTGAGCCGCGGTGCCGGCCAGAAATATTACAACATATTTTAACAAAAGATTTATCTTTCCAGGATTATTTCTTTTGTTCTTGGTTGAATTGTTGATGTTTGGTTAAGTTTGGTAAGGGATTTGGAGATGAGGGACTTAGAAAATGTATAGTTAGGATTTTTCTGAAATATCAGCATATATATTAATGGAATGCAGTGATTTTTAAAAAAGATCTATTTATTTTGAAAGAGTTACAGAGAGAGAGGGAGAAACAGAGAGAAAGAGACTTTACATCCATTGATTCACTCCCCAGATGGCCTCAGTGGCCAATGCCAGGCCATGGCGAAGCCAGGAGCCAGAAACTTTGTATATGGGTCTCCTACGTGGATGGTAGGGACGCAAACATTTGGGCCATCTTCTGCTGCTTTCTGAGGCCATTAGCAGGGAGTTGGATTGGAAGTGGAGCAGCCGGGACATGATCTGGCGTCCATATAGGATGCCAGTGCTGCATACAGAGGCTGCACCTGCTGCACCACAACACTGGCTCTGATTCTTATAAATAATACCAAAATGTGGTTCTCATTTTGCTATCTAATGACTTAACTAAGAATTAAAATTTATTAACAATTCCAACTGGTGGTGTTTTATTACTATATCTTATAGTAATTTGAAGATAACCTGACAATTTTTAATTGACCTTAACTAAATAAGTTGCCTTATTAGATTAGCATTTATTGTACATTTAATGTGAAGTAGGTGCTTTTAGATGTATTCACAAAATATTTTGACTGTTAAAAATACATAGTACACTTTTTGTGTCTTAGTATATTCTTGATATTAGATACCCCTCTCCCTTTCCCCTCTCCCTTCCACCTGTTTTTTTTTTTAAGATTTATTTATTTATTTATTTGAGAGGTGGAGTTATAGACAGAAAGAGGCAGAGACAGACAGAAGGTCTTCCCATCCACTGGTTCGCTCTCCAAATGGCTGTATTGCCAGAGCTGGGTGTATCCGAAGCCAGGAGCTTCTTCCACTGTCTCCCATGAGCGTGCAGGGGCCCAAGTCCTTGGGCCATCTTCTATTGCTCTCCCAGGCCATCAGCATGGAACTGGATTGGAAGTGGAACAGCCAGGACTTGAACTGTCGCCCATATGGGAGCCGGCACTGCATGTGGCAGCTTTACCCACTATGCCACAGTGCTGGCTCCACCTGTTTGTTTTTAAAGATTTATTCTGCCGGCGCCGTGGCTCACTAGGCTAATCCTCCGCCTGGGGAGCTGGCACCCTGGGTTCTAGTCCCGGTTGCTCCTCTTCCAGTCCAGCTCTCTGCTGTGGCCTGGGAGTGCAGTGGAGGATGGTCCAGGTCCTTGGGCCCTGCACCTGCATGGGAGACCGGGGGTGGAGGGGGAGCACCTGGCTCGGGGCTTCGGATTGGCGTAGCGACCACTGGGGGGATGAACCAATGGAAAAAGGAAGACCTTTCTCTCTCTCTCTCTCTCTCTCACTGTCTTAACTCTGCCTGTCAAAAAAAAAAAAAAAAAGATTTATTATTTATTTGAAAGGCAGAGTTACAAAGAGATCAGCCAGGGCTGGGACGGGCATGAGCCAGGAGCTCCATCCAGATTTCCTACATGGGTGGCAGGGGCCCAAATACTTGGGCCATTTTCATGCTGCTTTCCCAGGCTCATTAGCTGGGAGCTGGATCGGAAGTGGAGCAAGCCATGACTTGAACCCATGTTTCTGTGGGATGCCTGTTAGGCAGGTGGTGGCATAACTACACCAAAATGTCAGCCCCTCACCTATCTTTTTAAATAGTTGGGGGAAAGATAAAAGGTGGTCTTTACTTTCCCATGTTCTGCTTTTCTGAAACCTCATGCGCTGGACTTTTGTACCTCATTTGGTAAGACAACTCTGAATCAGTTATCACACAGATCCTGATAAAAATTTCTTACTTTTGTGTTGGTGTAGAGCTTGTGATATCATTTGTAAATCATTATTCATACTTTTAGATATCTCTTATCTTTAGGCATTGATATTGATCACCACCATAGTTGACAATATTAGCATAATCTTATATTAAGAGACATTTTAAGAAGATTTTGGCATAATTTTTTTTTGATCTATATTTATTTGAAAAGCAGAGTTAGAGACAGGGTGAGAGGTCTTCCATCCACTGGTTCACTACCCAATGGCAACAATGACAAGGGCTGGGCAGGCTGAAGCCAGGAGCCAGGAGCCAGGAGCTTCTTCCAGGTCTCCTATGTGGGTGCAGGAACCCAAGCACTTGGGTCATCTGCTGCTTTCCCAGGAGCATTAGCAGGGAGCTGGATCTGAAGTGGAGCAGGCAGGACTCAAACCAGTTCCCATTGTATGAGATGCTGGTGTTGCAGGCAGTGGCTTTACCTGCTATGCGACAATGTTGATCCCTGGCATAATAACTTTAATGTGTTTTTTTCCAAGAGATGCAAGAAAAGCTCACATTAAAGTGTTTTCTCACATTGGATTTTCAGATGATCTTAAGTTAGGAAACAGAGATGGCTTTGAATCCATTTGTTTTCCTTTTTTTTTTTTTTTTTAATTTCAATTGATTAATTTTCTTCTATTGCTGTCCCAGCATAGACTCAAGATTTTAGAATTGTACAGACTTTTGAAGTTTTCAAATCTAAAACAATATGTAAGACTCATAAAATTGTCACTAAGAATTTCTGTCAGATAAATCCATAAATTTGAACTATAGGGTTCTACATAAAAATTGCAGTTCATTTTTATGTTTTATATTGATTGTATACCAGTCAGGAAGTAATGTATTTGCCACCTTGTAATCTTAGATTTCTTAGTAAAGGTGGGAAGAGGAAGGGTGGGAAGAGGATCTTCATGGAGGCCAGCAAAAAATACTTAGGTGATGTGGAGATGAATTGTGTTAAAATTTGGATAACAACACTTTAGAACATGTCTGTTACTTTGTTACATATTTTAGGATATATTAAATTTTTGAAAGATTTATTTCTTTATTTGAAAGCCAGAGTTTTAGAAAGAGAGGGAAATAAATTTTCCAACTCTTGGTTGACTCCTCAGATGGCCGCAACAGTTAGGACTGGACCAGGCTGCGGCCAGGAGCTTCCTCTAGGTCTCCCACGTATGTGGCTGAGGCCCAAACACTTGAACCATACCCTGCTGGCCCTCCTAGGCTATTAGCAGGGATCTAGATTAGAAGTGGAGCTGTAGCTAAGCTGTGCCCATATGGAATGCTGGCATCCCTCCTGGCAGCTTTACCCTGTATGTCACAACACCAGCCTAGGATATATTATTTTTTGGATTAAGTTTTACCTAGAACTTGAAGCATTTCTGTTGGACTGCAAAGTAAATTTGTGTAAACCACTGAAAAATCTTCTTTAAATAATGTGTAGAGAGGTTAACAAAATCACTTTGGGTTGGTTCTATTTTATTTTTAACTTAAGAATCATTGAAAAGTAGAAGTAATCAAATTGAATAAAAATGGTGTTTAATTTGATAGGAGGGTTTGACTGGGGTTTTTAAATGTTATTGAATTGATCAATATTCTGTTAAGTATTCATGTTTGCTATTTCAAGAAGGAATTTGAGAGTAACCTTTGGATATTTAAAAATAAGTAATAAAAATTTAATAGGTCTGGTTTTAAGAAACTTGCATTTATGTTTTATTAGTACAAATTATCTTGCTTTTGTTTGTTCTTTAAATACTACCAGATTATTGCTAGAGAATTTAGGCTGCTGAGGATTAGATTTTCTCTTACCTCTTTAGAGGGTTGAGATTTTTTTTCTTTCTATTGTTCCTAGTAAATTGGAGGATCAGATTTGGTTTTGTGCATTTATGAATTAGTCTAAAGGTTTAAAAATATTTTATCCTCAAATTATTAAATTTTTAAGTATGATTTTGATTTTAAGGTAAACTTTATTTTTCCAGATAAATTTAGTAGAAACAGAATTACTACAACTTCATAAAAAGTTGGAAAAGATCTGTTATTCTTGCAGTACACTTTTTTTAAAAAAAAGGTTTTATATGAAAAAGTTAGAGAGGGAGAGATAAATTTTCTTTTTAAAGATTTATTTATTTATTTATTTGAAAGTCAGAGTTGCACAGAGAGGAGAGGCAGAGAGAGAGAGAGAGAGAGAGAGAGTCTTCCATCCACTGGTTCACTCTCCAATTGGCCACAACAACTGGAGCTGTGCTGATCCGAAGCCAGGAGCTTCTTCCAGGTCTCCCACATGGGTGCAGGGGCCCAAGGACTTGGGCCGTCTTCCACCGCTTTCCCAGGCCATAGCAGAGAGCTGGATCAAAAGTGGAGCAGCCAGGACTGCAGGCGGTGGCTTTATCTGCTATGCCACTGAGCCGGCCCCAAGAAATTTTCCATCCATTGATTCTTTCTCCAAGATGGCTGCAACTGCCTGTGCTGGGCCAGGCTGATATAAGGAGCTTCATCAAGGTCTTCCACTTGAGTGGCAGGGCCCAAGTACTTGGGCCTTCTTCCATTGCTTTCCCCAGGCCATTAGCAGGGAGCTGGATTATAATTGGAGCAGCCAGGACTCAAACCAGCATCCATATGGGATGCTGCGAATGCCAGTGTCACAGGTGGCAGCTTTACGTTTTATGCCTCAGCACTGACCCCAGTAAATTTCTTTCTAATCATACATTTAGATTTGATAAGAAAAGTGGTTAGTCATTTTTTAAAAAAGATTTATTTATTTATTTGAAAGGCAGAGTTACAGATAGAGAAGGAGAGACAGATTTTCCATCTGCTGGTTTACTCCCCAAATGGCTGCAACCACCTGGGCTGGGCCAGGCTGAAGCTAGAAGCCAGGAGCCAGGAGCTTCTTCTGGGTCTTCCACATGGGTGAACGGGATCAAGGACTTGGGCCATTCTCCACTCCTTTCCCAGACACATTAGCAGGGAGCTAGATTGGAAGTGGGACAGCTGAGACTCCAACTTTAGCTATGATAACACAATGCTAGCCCCAACAAATTGATATTATAACACCTACTAGATTTAATTTCAGGTAGTCAGAAAAGATATGTTCTATTAATGGTTGGCTAAGCAGTTTTTTTTGGCTTTATAGCCAGGAAGAGTATTTCCTTTTGACTTTTGATGCTATACTATACAGGATCCTAATTAGGAATTTGTAAATTTTTGGTTTTGCTCAATAATTATCAGATTAATTGTGGTTCCAGTTATATAAAACTAAGTAAAGGTTTGAGTAGAAGTGAAGTTTTAGGGGCCGGCACTGTGGCGCAGCGGGTTAACGCCCTGGCCTGAAGTGCTGGCATCCCATATGGGCACTGGTTCTAGTCCCGGCTGCTCCACTTCCAATCCAGCTCTCTGCTGTGGCCTGGGATAGCAGTAGAGGATGGCCCAAGTCCTTGGGCCCCTGCACCCACGTGGGTTGGCACAGTTCTGGCCGTTGCATCCAACTGTGGAGTGAACCATTGGGTGGAAGATCTCTCTCTCTGCCTCTCCTCTCTCTGTGTAACTCTGACTCTCAAGTAAAAAAAAGAAAAATAAGTGAAGTTTTAGGTTAAATGAAGTTTTTATTTTACCCTCTTTTTTTCTTTCAAGCATATCATATTTTATTTGAATTATTTTGTTATTTTAATTGTTTTTGGCCCCAAAATGGTAAATATTGAACATCCCTAAACTGAAAATCAGAAATCTAAAATGCTCCAAAACTCAAAAACTTTTTTAAAAAAGATTTATTTGAAAGGTAGAGTGACTGAGAGGGAAAGACAGAGAGAGAGAGGCAGATGTTTCAGCCAATGGTTCACTTCCCATGTGGCTGCAATGGCCAGGGCTGGGCCAGACCCATTCCAGGAGCCTGGAACCCTGAGATAGCAAACTGATAAATATTAGGGCAACACTCTTTCGTTTTGTTAAAATATTTATTTATTTATTTGAAAGAATTAGAGAGGAAGAGATAAATCTTCCTCCTGCTCCTTTACTCTGTATGGCCACAATAGCCAGCATGGGGTTAGGCTGGAGCCAGGAGCTTCCTCTGGGTCTCCCATGTGGGTGGCAGGGGCTCAATCACTTGGGTCATCTGCTGCTGCTTTTCTCAGGCTATTAGTGCGAGCTGGATTGGAAGTGGAGCAGCAGCCCACATGGGATGCCTGAGTCGCATGTGACTAGAGGTGCCACAACAGCAGCTCCTGTAACTTTGTTTTATTGTTAACAGTTTCATTGAGTACAATTTATATACAGTCAAATTGTATTTATTTATTTTTCCTTTTTTTTAAATTTTTTTGACAGGCAGAGTGGATAGTGAGAGAGAGAGACAGAGAGAAAGGTCTTCCTTTTGCCGTTGGTTCACCCTCCAATGGCCGCCGCGGTAGGCACGCTGCGGCAGGCGCACCGCGCTGATCCGATGGCAGGAGCAAGGTGCTTCTCCTGGTCTCCCATGGGGTGCAGGGCCCAAGGACTTGGGCCATCCTCCACTGCACTCCCTGGCCACAGCAGAGAGCTGGCCTGGAAGAGGGGCAACCGGGACAGAATCCGGTGCCCCGACCGGGACTAGAACCCAGTGTGCCGGCGCCGCTAGACGGAGGATTAGCCTAGTGAGCCGCGGCGCCGGCCTATTTATTTATTTTTTGGACAGGTAGAGTAGATAGAGACAGAGAGAAAGGTCTTCCTTTTTGCCATTGGTTCATCCTCCAATGGCCGCTGCGGCGGGCGCATCTCGCTGATCCGAAGCCAGGAGCCAAGTGCTTCTGGTCTCCCATGCGGGTGCAGGGCCCAAGGACTTGGGCCCTCCTCCACTGCCTTCCCGGGCCACAGCAGAGAGCTGGCCTGGAAGAGGGGCAACCGGGATAGAATCCGGTGCCCCAACCGGAACTAGAACCCGGTGTGCCGGCGCCGCAAGGCGGAGGATTAGCCTGTTGAGCCATGGCGCCGGCCTATACAGTGAAATTTATTTATGTTAAAAGCTTCATAACTTTTAATAAATGTATATGCTTGTTCAGCCAATACCACAATCAAGTTTTAGAATACTCCATCACCCAAAAGTTACTTCATGACTAGGGTAGATTTGGAATCTGTCATGTGAGAACTTTTTTGGGCAGAAAAGCTCCAAAATTAAGTTTTTAGCCTTTTAATCTCCTTCGTTCTCGGTAGTCCCCTTTCCATGTGAGGTTCCCACCCACATCCCATGATTGCAAATTCAAAGTTGTTACTAAAAAGAAAATTCACCCTGAGAGCAAGGTATAAGTAGACTTTAGGACATAGGATGTGGTAACAGATGTTGTGTGGTCTTGTTAAAAATACAAAAGGAATGGAAAGGAAAAAAAAATACTTAAGTTTAGGGAGAAGATAGAGAAACAGCCAGGTAAGGCCATTAAGATGAAAGGTCTGATATACAAATGGAGAGAAGATGGAATAATTTAAGTCAGGCGCATGTGTCATGGAAAACAAACAACCAAATAGAAACTTCTCAGAGCAATGTAAAGCTATTTGGAGACATAGGATGAAATTATGTAAGGCAGGATTAACACTTATTTGGAAACAGGAATGTACAATATGAAAATATTAAGTGTACAATATGAAAACAGTATTTGAAGTAATACTCAAAAATTATAAAATGAAAACTAAATTTCACAGTAATGATTTTATAGATCTAATTAAAAATGGGTAACAGAGAATCATGAACATATGAGAGTTCAGGGACAGCTTAAGTACCCTGATCCAAAACGCTAGGGGGGCTGGCGCTGTGGCACAGCATAACGCCCTGGCCTGAAGTGCTGGCATCCCATATGGGTGCCTGTTTGAAACTAGGCTGCTCCACTTCCAATCCAGCTCTCTGCCATGGCCTGGGAAAGCAGTAGAAGGTGGCCCAAGTCCTTGGGCCCCTGCACCCGCATAGGAGACCTGGAAGAAGCTCCTAGCTTCAGATTGGCATAGCTCCGGCCGTTGCAGCCAATTGGGGAGTGAACCACTGGATGGAAGACAACTCTCTCTGCCTCTCCTCTCTCTGTGTAACTCTGACTTTCAAATAAATAAATAAATCTTAAAAAAACCAAAAAAACAAGACAAAATTCTAGCAACCAGAAGTGTTCTAGATTTCATATTTATTTCAATTTTGAAATATTTGCATCTATATACTGAGGTATTCTGAGTATGAGACAAAAATCTAAACATGAAATTCATTTGTGTTTCCTATACAATTTTGTGTGTAACCTGAAAGTAACTTAGTGAATTATTTTTAGGGTGTCTTCATTTTGATTGTGATCCATTGCATGAGGTCAGGTGGGGAATTTTCCACCTGTGGCATTATGTCTGAGTTCAAAAGTTTTTTTGGGGAGCAGTGTTGTGGCACGGGCTTAAGCTACTGTTGTAACACCAGCAAACTATATCAGAGTGCTAGTTTGAGTCCTGGCTACTCTTGCTATGCAGCTCCCCTTGGAAAAGCAGGGGATGATGGCAAGTCACTTAACCTCTGAATTTTAGTTTACTCTTTTAACAAATGAGTATAGTAATACATGCTTTCCTGAGATTGCTGACATAAGCAGTTAAAATTGTATAGGGTATGTGACTGGCCAGTAACTAGTTGGGTATTCAGTTAATAGCAGCTGCAATTCTTAACCTGTCTGTATTGACCAAACATGATGTGCTTGCTGTGGCTTCTGATACAGTAAAGGCGACATGTGCTCATCTAATGGTGGCTAGGAATTCTGTTTTTTCACCAACGTGTCTCTGCATGCTGTTATTAGTTTATCAGTATGCCAAGTGATCTTTCCTTCAGCATCTTTTTCATGCTACTGTATTATATATTTTTCCCGTACTCTTTGAAAGACATTCACCATTCACTGCAAGTTTATAATCTGTCAATGCTATACCAAATTTGCTCTTTTTGAAATCACTGGTACATAATTGCCAAATCCTTAACTGCTGAGTTTTGGTTTTAATTTGGTAGTATTTGAAATTAATGTTACAAATTTAACTTTTATTTATTTAAAGATCATTTATTTGAGAGAGAAATTTTCCGTTCACTAGTTCATTCCCTAAATGGCTGCCACAGCCAACAGTAGGCCAGCTGGAAGCAGGCAGCTAGGAATCCCATCTGGGTCTCCTATGTGGGTTGCAGGAGCCCAAGTACTTGGACTGTCTTCTACTGCTTTCTTAGGTGCATTAACAGGGAGCTGGATCAGAAACGGAGCAGCCAGAACTGGAACTGGTTCTCTAGTATTTAGGGCACCTTAATCTGCTGTGCCACAACACAAACCTCTCAAATTTAACACTTAAACTCTTAACTTCTGGCACTTCGTTTTTTTTTTTTTTTTTTTTTTTTTTTAAGATTTATTTATTTGAGAGGTAGAGATACAGACAAAGGGAGAGACAAAGGTCTTCCATCTGCTAGTTCACTCCCCAAATGGCTACAACGGCCCAAGCTAGGCTGATCTGAAGCTAGGAGCCAGGAGCCAGGAGCCAGGAGCTTCTTCTGGGTCTTCCATGTGGGTTCAGTGGCCATCTTCTACTGCTTTTCCAGGCTGTAGCAGAGAGCTGGATCAGAAGAGAAGCAACTGGGACTCAAACCAGCGCCTATATGGAATGCTGGCACTACAGGTAGAGGCTTAACCTACTACTTCACAGTGCCCGCCCTGGCATTTTGATCTTAATATGGTCTCCTACTGCTGACCATCTTCTGTATTGCCTCTTAGGGTGAAATGTTGAGATTTTTAAGTATCATTTCTTAAGGTTGTATCTTTAGATCTCTCCTGTTTTGCTTGTTCTTGAACCTTAACCCATTATGTTAGGAAGCAGGGAGTTTATTTGTAACGCAGTTTTCCTCTGGTCCACAGTCAGATAAATTTTTCCTAAAGCCCAGTCTGATCACATCACTTATTTTGCAAAAATGTGAGAGATTCTTGTGGCCAGCACTGTGGCGTGGCTGGTAAAGCCGCTGCCTGCAGTGCCGGCATCCCATGTGGGTGCTGGTTCAAGTCCCAGCTCCTCCACTTCTTCTTCTTCTTTTTTTTTTTTTTTTGACAGAGTGGACAGTGAGAGAGACAGAGAGAAAGGTCTTCCTTTTGCCTTTGGTTCACCCTCCACTTCTGATCCAGCTCTCTGCTATAGCCTGTGAAAGCAGTAGAAGATGGCCCAAGTCCTTGGGCCCCTGCACCCACCTGGGAGACCTGGAAGAAACTCCTGGCTCTTGGCTTTGGATCAGCTGTTGCAGCCATTTGGGGAGTGAACCAGTGGATGGAAGACCTCACTCTCTACATCTGCTTCTCTGTCTGTGTAACTCTGCCTTTCAAATAAATAAATAATCTTTAAAAAAAAGTGAGGGATTCCTGTTGGCATATGAAACAAAATGCTAACTAAGCCTGGACTTTAGAAAGAAGGATTCAGCTAGGAAGTGTGGTGTGTGATTTTTAGGTAAGTTCGCACTACAGTTTGGCAAGATAGTTGTATAAATGAATAAATATGAACAATGAGGTACAATTGGCAATATATAGAAATGAGTAACTATATGCATATCAGAAAAGGATAGTTATTAAAGACTATTTTGGTTCTAAAATTGAATATGATCTTAAAACTTCAAGCAGTAAAAATATGTGACAAAAATGAAAGTTGCCCTATAGTCTCACTCTTTCTAAGGCTAGTTTTAAATAGTCTTAGAATTTTTCCCCAGATTTTTATACTCTTTTTTTTTTTTTTTTTTAAATTTTTGACAGGCAGAGTGGACAGTGAGAGAGAGAGACAGAGAGAAAGGTCTTCCTTTTTGCCGTTGGTTCACCCTCCAATGGCCGCCGCGGTAGGCGCGCTGCGGCCGGCGCACCGCGCTGTTCCCATGGCAGGAGCCAGGTGCTTCTCCTGGTCTCCCATGGGGTGCAGGGCCCAAGGACTTGGGCCATCCTCCACTGCACTCCCAGGCCACAGCAGAGAGCTGGCCTGGAAGAGGGGCAACCAGGACAGGATCGGTGCCCCAAGTGGGACTAGAACCCGGTGTGCCGGCACCGCAAGGCGGAGGATTAGCCTAGTGAGCCGCGGCGCCGGCCTATACTCATTTTTTATATATATAGTTGCTATCAACAATTGACATACTTGACAGTTTGACATTCTTGTAATCTCTGTCCATATGTTATGAAAGTCTTCAGCTAATTGTTTGAGTTCTAATGGTCAGTTCATAAGGCTCAGTTCTATTGAGTAGGAGACTGTGATATGAACAGTGTGTGGACTTTAGGTATAAACTCTGGGTCTGCCACCTAGCAACTGTGTGCCATAGGAAATTGGCTTGATTATATAGTGTATTCGTTTGCAAAATGAGATAATATATTTAAGAAACAGTATTTCAAGGTAGTTGTGATTAAAGTGGTACCAAATGTATCTTTTATGAAGTTGGTAGTTTATGATCCTGTTAGATGTAATGAAATTCAGTGACAAAAAGTAGAACTCAAGGGATTGAATAAAGGGAATAAGTAAATTAAAACTTAATATTTTCTTTACTTCGGATTCATTTTAAAGAATTTTAAGTATTCACTAGGTAAATAAATAAATTGGAAATCTGCAAATGATAGGGTAGTCTGTTTACTTTTGAAATTTGTTTATATTAATTTTGTTTGATGTACTCCATATTCTCTTCCTTTGAATTTTGAAGGCATTTAATGAAATACATGAGGAACATATCTCAAGGAAAAGATGGTATTAAACATTGTCATGGGTTTTGAATCTTATGAAACATTTTATTTAATAATTGTATTAGAGAAATAGATTCTTGGTAGCTGAAGTCTAGCCTTTTTGAATCTGTGGTCTCATTTGCTTATTGATGCAAGTGTTATTGTTTCTTTAGGTTAGATGAGGTCTAATCATGGAGCATTTGAAGTCATGTAAAGAAGGTAAACTTTTTGAGCCCTCTATTCCATCATGTTTAAACATTGGGGGAGAATTTGTAATCAAAACAGATTTGGGACACAAGTAGTCATAAGAATAAATTAATGTTTTGATGATTTATTTCCAAATTAACATATGTAGTGGAAGTTTATTTGTGTTGCAGTTTTTTTTTTTTTTCTTAAGATTGATTTGTATTTATTTGGAAGGTGCAGTTACAGACAGAGAGATCTTCCATCCATTAGTTTACTCCCCAAATGGCGGCAACAGCTCGTTCTTGGCTCATCTGAAGCCAAGAGAAAGGAGTCTGGGTGCAGGGGCCCAAGGATGTGAGCCATCTTCTACTGCTTTCCCAGGCATGTTAGCAGGGAGTTGGATTGGAAGTAGAGCAGCCAGGACCCCAACTGGTGCCCATATGGGATACTGTCATAGGCATAACTGCTGACCTCATAGCCTTAACCACTATATGATAATGTCTATTTTTATTTATTTGATAGGCACAGTTTCAGAGAGAGGGAGGGTGGGAGGGATGATAACTTTTTAAGGGACTAAGATCATGTTACTAAGTGTAATTATGTGAATAATAGAGAAATAAAGATAGTAGGACTGAGATTCTTATTTTAGCTTATTTCCTGTTTTATAATGGGGGAAACAAAGGCTCAGGGATGAAGTGATTGTGCTGTGGAACACAGGAAAGATTGAATTAGAATTCAGTGGGGTAGGGAAGAATTAAAAAATAAAAAATACAGAAAAATTATTCACTTTATTTATTAGGAAAAATACTCATTCAGTAAATATTTATTTACTAGGACTTTTATTTTAAGTTTAGGGGATACAACAAAAGACAGTAAAAACACAAGTCTTTACCCTCTTGAAATATGCAGTCTAATGAGGGATACAGATTACAAATTAATAAATAAACATAATTACACATTAGATAAGTGTAGTTGGGGAAACTGTGCATTTTGATGTGAGAGTAGAGCAGGAGACCTAATTTAGATCAGGGATAGGTTAGTAAAGTGTTTGGCACAGAATAATCTTTGAGACTAAATTGGTACTTTGGAAAGAATCCTGAGACAGGAAGGAACTTGGGCCTTTCCTTGAACCAAGACAGTATAGCTGAAGCTTTAGTAAGTAAGTCGGAGAAAGAATAGTGTTGAAAGTGAACCTGGATTTTAGGCAGGGATCAGATCAGGTAAATATCTCACATGTTGAGGGAAGAATCATGTTTTCTCCTAAGTGCTCTAGAAAACCATCTACACTAAACAAAGTAAATGGTGTAGTCTGATTAAATTTTTTTAAAGTTCTTTAGGTGTGCTGGGGACTAGAGTAGATAATGTCATTAATCCAGTATAAAAGTGGTGGTGGTTTTCTAGGGGTAGAAAGGTATCTGTAGAAATACGTAAAAGTGAAGTTTCAAGATCTATTTTGAATGTTAAAAAAAAACTTTAAGAAAAACTTTACTTATTTATTTGAAAGACAGAGTGTCAGAGGAAGTATCAGAAATCTTTTATAATATTTTTAATGATAAATCAGTAAATGTAAGTTGAGTGTTTCCTTGAGTTCTGTGGCCTGCTCTAGCAAACTGAAGAGAGATTTTCAGGAACCTTGATTTATTGGTAGTCTATCAGAAACAAAACCACCTATGGCTTGTAATTGGCATCTGAAGTGGGAAGTCAGTCTTGGGACCAGGCCCTCAACCTGCGCTGTCTCCAAGTAAAGAATGCCTGGGACACCCAGCTGATACTGGCTTTAGACTGGATTGTTTGCTTGCTGTGTAGTATTTTCTCCTATATGGTTAAATGATCTTCAATTTCCTTTCTTTTTTCCTTTTTTTAAAAAAGATTTTTATTGATTTATTTGAAAGAGTTGCATAGAGAGAGGGAGAAAGAGATCTTCGTACTCCGTGGTTCACTCCCTAGATGGCCAGAATGTCTGAGGCAGGGTCAAGGTGGACCCAGGTGCCAGGAGCTTCTTCCAGATCTCCCACATGGGCAACATGGACCCAAACACTTGGATCATCATTTGCTGCTTCTCCCAGGCCTTTAGTGGGGAGTTGGATCAGAAGTGGAGCCTCTGGGACTTGAATCTGTGCCCATTTGGGATGCTGGTATAACCCTCTATGCCATGACACTGGCCTTTTTTTTTTTTTTTTTCCCTTTCTAAAAGAAATTCTGGTATAAATACTAACAAAATTTACCATTTTTAAGTGCATACAATTCAGTGACACAGTGTTTTGCAAATATCACCACTACCCATTTCCCAAACTTTTTTGTTTGTTTAAAGATTTATTTGAAAGGCAGAATGACAGAAAGAGGGCAAGACAGAGAGAAAGGTCATTTCCCAAACTTTTATCATCCTAAAAGGAAACTCTTGCAGATAATAGAATCCCAGTCTCCCAGCCCCCTGTTTTCTGGTAACTTCTGTCTTTTTGTCTCTGAATTTGCCTGTTGTAAGTAGTGGAATAATACAATATTGCCCTTTTATGTCTGGCTTATTTCACTTAGTATGCTGTTTTCAAGGTTCATCTATTGTTGTACACATGTATAAAAATTTGATTCATTTTTTTGTGGGGAAAACACTGAGTAATATTCTATTTTTTTAAAGATTTATTTGAAAGTCAGAGTTACACAGAGAAGGAGAGGCAGAGAAAGAGAGAGGAGAGAAAGAGAGGTCTTTCATCTGCTGGTTCACTCCCCAATTGGCCATAATAGCCAGAGCTGTACTAATCCAAAGCCAGGAGCCAGGAGCCTCCTCTGGGTCTTGCTTCGCAGGTGCAGGGTCCCAAGAACTTGGGCTATCTTCTACTGCTTTCCCAAGCCATAGCAGAGAGCTGGATTGCTGGTCAAGCAGCTGGGACTTGAACCAACACCCATATGGGATGCTGGAGCTGCAGGCAATGGCTTTGCCTGCTACGCCACAGTGCTGGCCCCAGAGTAATATTCTTTTGTATATGTATACCAACGTTTTGTTTATCTATTCATTTGTTGATAGATACTTGTTTCATCTTTTGGGCATTGTGAAAAATGCTGTTATGATCCTTGGTGTACAGGTATCTATTGGAGTCTTTACTTTCAATTTTTTGGGGTATACAGCTTTCTATGTGACTATTTTATTTATTTGACAGATGGGGAGAGACAGATAGAGGTCCTCTCGGCTGGTTAACTTGCCAGATACCCCCAATGGCGGGGGCTAACTCAGGCCAAAGCAAAGAGCCAGGACTCCATCTGTGGTGTCTTCCACATGGGTGGTAGGGACAAAACTACTTGAGCCATCACCTGCTGAGCCACAGGGTATATATTATCCTAAAACTGGGATGGAGAGTAGAGTGGGGACTCAAACCCAGGCACTGTGATATGGATTGCAGGTGTCCTAGCTGGTGGCCAACAGCTAGGCCAAATGCCTGACCCTATATATGACTTTTTGAAGAACTGCCAGACTATTTCCCACAATGCTATTCCATTTTTAAAATTCAACCAGCTGTTCACAAAAGTTCCATTTATGGACATCCTCATCAGTATTTGTTATTTTACTTTCCTTTTTCTTCTTTTTAAAATTTATTTGACAGGTAGAGTTACAGACAGTGAGAGAGAGAGACAGAGAGAAAGGGCTTCCTTCTATTGGTTCACTCCCCCAAATGGCCGCTAGGCCGGCGCTGTGCCTATCCGAAGCCAGGAGCCAGGTGCTTCTTCCTGGTCTCCCATGCAGGGCCCAAGGACCTGGACCATCCTCCACTGCCTTCCCGGGCCACAGCAGAGAGCTGTACTGGAAGAGGAGCAACTGGGACTAAAACCCGGTGCCCATGTATTTTACTTTTCTTAAGAAAATATCCATCCTAATAGGTATAAAGTAGTATTTCAGTTTTCTTTTTTTCAGATTCATTCATTTATTTGAAAGGCAGTTAGGGGCCGACGCCATGGTGCAGTAGGTTAATCCTCCGCCCGTGGCGCCGGCCTGCAGGGGCCCAAGCACTTGGGCCATCTGCCGCTGCTCCCAGGTTCATTAAGCAAGGTGTGGGATTTGAAGTAGAGCAGCTGGGACTTGAACCGGCACCCATATGGGATGCTGGCACTGCAGATGGTGACTTTACTCACTATGCCACAGCGCTGGACCTTCTTTTCTTTTCTTCTCTTTTTTATTTTTTTAAGGAAAAAATTCAATTATTTGAAAGTTAGAGTTACAGAGAGGGAGAGAGGAAGAGGGAGAAACAGATCTTTCATCTGCTGGTTCATTCTGCAGATGGCCAGTGGTGGGCCAGGCTGAAGCCAGGAGCAAGAGCTTCATTTAGGTCTCCCATGTGGGTGGCAGGGACCCAAGCATTTGGGCCATCTTCCACTGCTTCCCCAGGCCATTAGCAGGGAGCTGTATCAGAAGTAGAACAGCTGGGACGTGACCCAGAGCTATATGAGTTATGTGTGTTGAAGTGACAGCTTTGGTGGCTTTACCAACTACTCCACAATGCCAGTCCCTCCTTATTTTTTATTTCTCATTGTAGTTAAAAAAAAATAGGGCCAGCACTGTGGTGTAGTAGGTTAAGCCTCTGCCTATGGCATTGGCATCTCATATGGGCACCAGTTTGAGTCCTGGCTGTTTCACTTCTGATCCAGCTCCCTGCTGATGGCCTGGGAAAGCAGTAGAAGATGGCTCTAGGGCTTGGGCCTCTGCATCCTTGTGGGAGACCCACAAGGCTCCTGGTTTCTAATTGTCTCAGCTCCAGCCTTTGTGGCTATTTGGGAAGCTTACCAGAGGGTGGGAAGCCTCTCTTTCTCTCTCCCTCTCTGTAACTCTACCTTGCAAGTAAATAAATCATTTTTTCTTTTCTTTTTTATAAAAAAGGACTGAACATTTGGCACATAGGTTCAAATTCTGCTTGGGAGGCCTGCGTCCTTTGTTATAGTTCCTGGGTTAGAGTCTCACCTCTGCTCCTCATTCAGTTTCTTGCTAAGCATCATGGGAAGCAGCTGGTGATGACTAAAGTATTTGGATCCTTGCTACCCATATGGGAAGCACTGAGGGAGTTCTTGGCCTTGGTTTCATCCTGGCACAGCCCCAGCTCTTGTGGGCATTCTTTAAGAATGAACCAGCAAATGGAAGATCTCTGTCACCTTTTCAAAATAAAATAAAAATAAATTAAAAAAAAGAAATTTACCATCTTAACCATTTTTAACTGTACAGTAGCGTTAAATACACTCATATGTCATTGCAACAGATCTTCTGAAATTTTACGTCTTGAAAAACCAAAACTCTAGGCTGGCGTTATAGCATAAGCCTGTGATGCCAGCATCCCAAATGGCTGCAACAGTTAGCTGTGCTAGGCTAAAGCCAGGAGCCAGGAACTCTGTGGAAGTCCATTTTGGTCTTCCACAGGGTGGCAGGATTCTAAATATTTGGGTCATCTTCTGCTGCCTTCCCAGGTCCGTTAGCAGGAAGTTCAAATAGCTGGGACTCCAATATGGAATGATAGCATTCCAAGTGGTGGCTTAACCTGCTGGGATACAATGCTGGTCCCTGGATTCTGTTTTTTTTTTTTTTTAAATAATATTTTTGATAGCTTCTTATGATAAAGCTTTTGGAAAATCATATTTTTCTTTTTTAATTTATTTGAAAGGCAGTTACAGACAGAGGGAGAGGCAGAGAGTGAGTTTCCATCTGCTGGATCATTCCCCAAATGGCTACAATGGCTGGAGCTTGGCCAATCCGAACCTGGAGCTAGAAGCTTCTTCCAGGTCTCCCATGTGGGTGCAGGGGCCCAAGCACTTGGCCATCTTCTGCTGCTTTCCTAGGCCATTAGAGAGCTGGATCGGAAGTGGAGCAGCTAAGACTTGAACCAGTGAACATGTGGGTGCCACAGGTGGGGCTTAACCTACTACACCACAGCGCCAGCCCCCCCCGCCCCCCTTTTTTTTTTAAAGATTTATTTATTTATTTGAAAGTCAGAGTTGCAGAGAAGCAGAGGCAGAGAGAAAGAGAGAGAGAGGTCTTCCATCCACTGGTTCACTCCCAAGTTTGCTACAATGGCCGGAGCTGGGCCCATCTGAAGCCAGAGGTAGGAGCTTTCTCCCACATGGTGCGGGGGCCCAAACATTTGAACCATCTTCTGCTGCTTTTCCAACAGCAGGGAGCTGGATCGGAAGTAGAGCAGCCTCCCCCTTCTCCCCACTGTTTTTTAATTGTACCTGCCAGTCTCTTTTATAGGAGAATTTAATCTGTTTACATTTCAGATTTTGCTATTTTCTGTATGTCTCATGTTTTTTCTTCCCATTTCCTTTTTGTGTTAATTTTTTTCCTATTGTATTATCTTGATTCCTGTTTCTATATATTTTATTTTTTTTTTTTTAAGATTTATTTATTTATTTGACAGAGTTACACAGAGAGAGAAGGAGAGGCAGAGAGAGAGAAAGGTCTTCCATCCGCTGGTTCACTCCCCAATTTGCTGCAATGGCTGGAGCTGCACCGATCTGAAGCCAGGAGCCAGAAGCTTCTTCCAGGTCTCCCACGCGGGTGCAGGGGCCCAAGGACTTGGGCAATTTTCTACTTCTTTCCCAGGCCATAGCAGAGAGCTGGATCTGAAGTGGAGCAGCCGGGACTCTAAACTGGCACCCATATGGGATGCTGCCACTGCAGGCAGTGGCTTTACTGGCTGCACCACAGCGCTGGCCCCTATATATTTTATTTTATTGAAGATTTACTTCATTTATTTGAAAGAATAGCATAGAGAGAGAGAGAGATCTTCATTTGCTGGTTCACTCCCCAACTAGTTGCAGCAGTCATAACTGGACCAAGCTGAAGCCAAGAGTCAGGAGCTAGGAGCTTCTTCCATGTCTCCCTTAGGGTGCAAGGGCCCAAATACTTGGACCATCTTCTGCTGCTTTCTCAGCCACATTAGCATGGAGCTGGATTGAAGTTGGAGCATTAGGGACTTGAACCAGCTCCCGTATGGTATTACCAACACAGCAGGTGGCAGCTTAACCTTCTTTGCCACAGTGCTGGCCCCTCTGGAAATGTTTTAATTTCTCTTTATTTTGGGAGGAGTCTTTTGATGGATACAGCATTGTTGGTTGACAGATTTTTTTTCTTTCATTATGGAAATAGCTGATAATGTAAATTACCCTTTTGAGAGTTCCTTTATATGTAATGGGTCACTTCTGTCTTGCTGCTTTCAAAATCATTATTTTGGGGTCCACAATATGTATCTCTGACTTTATCCTGCTTTTTGAGTGAATTGAGCTTCTTGGGTGTGTATCTTCAACATGTCTGGAACGTTTCTGACCAATCTTCAAATATTTTTTCTGTTCCTTTTTATTTACAATGTGGATGTTCGGAGCACTTGATGGTATCCCACAGGTCCTACTGGCTCTGTTCATCTTTTTTTTTTTTTTCTTTTTTTGTTCATTTTTTCTTTCTGTTCTTCAGACTGGGTAATTTCAGTTATGTTATCTTCAAGTTTAGGGATTCTTCTGTTTTGATCTTCTGTTAAACCCTGCTAGTGACATTTTCAGTTTGTTATTGTACTCTTCATTCCCTCAAATTTTTGGGTTACTTTTATAATTTTTATCATTTTATTTATATATTTTTATTTATATTGTTCATCTTTCTGATTTCTTTTAGTAATTTGTATACATTTTCCTTTAGTTTATTGAGCATATTTAAGATAGTGCATGTCTTTGGTAATTACAGTGTTTGGATTTCTCAGAGATGGTTTTCCTTCAGTCTTTCATTTCTGTGAATGAAACCTTTTATTTTTGGTTTCTTTTTATGTTTTGTAACATTTTTGTTGAGAATTGGACATTCTAAATATTATTATGTTTTGGTAGCTCTGTAAATCTGATTCTCCTAATGTATAGTTTGCTGAATTTTACTTAAGAAATTCAGCCACTCATATGTGACCTTTTTTCCTAAACTGTTTTTTCTTGCACAGTTTGTATTTTTTTAAAAACCTGACATCTAGAATGTGAGCCATTTTATATTTGTTTATTTTAGCTATTTGTAAGGAGAGAGAGAGAGAGAGTGAGTGCGCGAATGAGAAAGAGGGGAGATATAGAGATTTACCTGTTGATTCATTAGCAGGAAGGTGGAATCAGAAGAACTGCGACTTGTGCCAAGGTACTTAAGTACAGGATATTGGTGTCCCAAGCAGCATCATACCTGCCGTGCCAGACTTCTGCTCCTTGTGGTTTATATTTCTTGTTTTTTTTTTTTTTTTTCTTTGTAGTCATTGCGGTTTCTATTCTGTTATTGCTGATGAAGATTTTCTAAATGTCTGAATGGAAAAAAAAAAGATGGGAAAAAAAGCATTATGTCTGGTTACATCTTCTGATAGATGCTCCAGGGGAAGCAGCTGTTGCCCAGAAGGCTGAAACCACGAGAAGTATTGGCGCTAGATCAACCCAAGCACACAATCCCAAATTTTGGTAGAAGATCCTCACAACTGCTAGGCTTGTATCCAATCAGCTGCTCTAGTAATGTAGAATGAGGTGGAGTAAGGAATGGGAGCTGATGTCTGGGTTGTGCTAGTTTTATGAATGATCAGCAGCCTCTTTGCCTAGTACTCACTCGCCTGGTTGTTTCAAGTGTATTTAGGTTTCAGGATTGAAAGAAGTTGGATCCAATTACTTTTTCCAACTTAATGGTTGTTTAGCTGGAAGCATCCATAACTAGAATTTCTCACTTCATTGTTTTGCCTGAAGTCTGTTTTCATCTGTTTTTTTGTGTGTGTGTTATATTTACAAGGGCCTTACCAACTCCAAGTTTATAAAAAATAAAGTATCATTATTTTCTTGTGATTTTTTTTTTTTATCCATTTTTGCTCTGTTTAAAAACAATTTTTATATCGAGGTTTCTTTAGTTGTGAGACAAAACTTCAGCGCCAGCCCCCCTCAAGGTAACATTTTCCCATAGCTTCTGGTTGTTTCATAGTATTTTACTGAAGCATTTATATCCCTGTTAAAATCACCATTGGAGGCTGGCGCCATGGCTCACTAGGCTAATCCTCCGCCTTGCGGCACCGGCACAATGAGTTCTAGTCCCGGTCAGGGCACCGGATTCTGTCCTGGTTGCCCCTCTTCCAGGCCAGCTCTCTGCTGTGGCCCGGGAGTGCAGTGGAGGATGGCCCAAGTCCTTGGGCCCTGCACCTCATGGGAGACCAGGAGAAGCACCTGGCTCCTGGCTTCGGATCAGCGCAATGCGCCGGCTGCAGCGTGCCGGCCACAGCGGCCATTGAAGGGTGAACCAACGGCAAAGGAAGACCTTTCTCTCTGTCTCTCTCTCTCTCACTGTCCACTCTGCCTGTAAAAAAAAAAAAATAAAATAAAGAAAAAATGACCATTGGATACTAAGTGTCTTCATATATTGAGTCTAAAAACTTATGTATTTGGCCTGTGGTCCATTTTCTGTACCTTTTATCTGTTTATTATAGCTTCATAATATGCTAATTCCTTCTAATATTAATTTCCTTTAGAATTTTCTTGTTCCTGCTTATTTATCTATGTAAATTTGTGAATCAGTTTATCTAATTAAAATTTTTGGTTATTTTTATTAGGATCAAAATAAATTGAAGATTAATTAGGGAATATTGATATCTTTTATGTTATTGAATCTTCCTTTGTAATTAGAATTGCTTTTGGTGGTATTAAGATCATAATTAACTCATGGTTTTAAACAAATTTGATGCATTTTATTCATTGCTTGATTTTTCCTGCCATTCTTTCTTACTGGCCCATTTGGAGCTTAGTCATATTAGCCCTGGAGTCCTTTAAACCTTTACCCTAACCCCCATCTCTGCCTCCAGTGTTCACAATAGTTTATGTTCTAGGCTCATCTTGTGCATTTCTGGTCTCTGACCTGTAACAAACCATTTCTTCAAGGAGTTCTTGCTCTAAATATTTACTTTTCAGCATTCTTTTTTTTTTTTAAAGTGTATTTATTTACTTGAAAGAGTAACAGAGAGAGAGAAAGGTATCTTCTCCCCAAATATCTGCAATAGCCGGGAATGAGCCTAACTGAAGCTAGGATCCCAGAACCGCATCAAGGTCTCCCACGTGGGTGGCAGGAACCCAAGTATATGGACCATCATCTGCTGCTTCCCAAGCTCATTAGTAGGGAGCTGTTCACTACCACTACAGTGCAAGTTAAGTAGGCAGGCCCATTTCTTCCACCTAGGACTGCGGGATTGTGTGCACGTGCCAGAGAGGTCCCTTCCACCAGTGTCTAGCAGAACACTATAGTAGTTGCTTGGGTGCTTAAGGAAGCCCACTGAACCCTGGGAAATGCCCAAAATAACCCAGCAATCCCACTTCTGGGAATTTACCCCCCTGCAGATTTCAGGTTCAAATTGTCTTTACTGCTTTATTCTCCTCTTAAGTTTCACTGGCCTGTATCCTCTGTTCCGAGGGGGCCGATCCTTCTGTCCTGGTCACTAGCTGAGCTGGAGCAGCCCCGTCCAGCTTGGAATCCCGTCTTGGAAGTACGGATTTGCCTGGATTCAAACCAGGTACTCTGGTATGGGATGCAGATGTCCCAAACTGCTGCTTGACGACCACTGCCTCACAACAGTCCCTCCATCCCATCCCCTGCATGTGCCGCATTTGTGTTTTCATGAAGGTAATCGTTCATACTTTTTCTTAGTTGATAATCCTTGGTTGTCTGTTCATAATCAGAAGTGGACTCCTAAGAGCTGTCTGGGTATGCTAAGCCCTTGAGGGGAGTAAGGGTACTGTTGGATATCTTACTCCATTATAGATGATCTGAATGTGTGTTTCTTTAGAAATCCCCATTTTTGGTATCTTTTAATGTAGTGATGTTTCCCAGAAAAGAGTCTTTGCTTCTCAAGTGGAGAGATTTGTGGTCTGTGATTTTAATTTTTTAGCTGTTATTTAAAAGGCAGAGAGATGGACGGAGACAGATAGGGAGAAGGTTTGTTTTATATCCTACATTGAAATGAAATAAAGTACTCGGCCTTAAACTGCCAAAGTCCTTCTTGTACATTCTCAGTAGATTAAACCTCTGGCCATACTTGAATGGGAAGGAAATATAGTACCTAATTACTTTTCAGCTACTTTTTACTTAGTGCTTATGCTAAGCTCTAGTAGGGATATCATCTCCTTTGGGTCTTCTTTCTCTTTTTTTTTGGTTAGTTAGGCCAAAGATATATCATTGTTTTATTTTTTCAAATAACTCATTTTTTGTTACCCTGATCTTTTGTAGGTATTTTTTTTTTGTTTCAATTTTATTGATTTCTTCTCTAATTTTAATTATTTTATTTTCTCCTACTAGTTTTGGTTTAGGTTTGCTGTTGTTTTTCTCTATCCTTATGATATATTGATAGCTCATTTATTTGTTGCCTTTCCAATTTCTTAAGGTAGGTACCTATTATTGTAAACTTTCTTCTGAAAACTGCTTTTGCTGTATCCCATAAATTTTGATATGTTCTATTGCCGTCTTCATTCGTTTCCAGAATTTTTTTGAGTTGTCTTGGATTTCTTCAATGGCCCACAGTTCATTCAGGAACATGTTGTTCAGCCCTCATATGTTTACATATGTTTTAGAGATTCTTGAGTTGATTTACAGCTTTTTCCCATTGTGGTTAGAGAAGATGCATGGTATGATTTTGATTTTGAAGTTGAGACTTATACTGTTTGAAGACAAGTTTTACCATTAATTTTCATAGTACAGCACATTAAGGACGGAGGTCCTACATGTGGAGCAAGTACATAGTGACTCCTGTTATTGATTTAACAATTGACACTCTTATTTATGACATCAGTGATCACCTGAGGCTCTTGTCATGCGCTGCCAAAGTTATGGAAGCCTTTTGAGTCCACAAACTGTCATTATTTAGACAGGACCATAAGCAAAGTGGAAAGTTTTTCTTCCCTTCAGAGAGAGATACCTCCTTTGATGGTCCCTTCTTTCTCATATAGTGTTAATTAACTCTGTTATTCCTTGCTGATTTTCTTTCTGGTTGATCTGTCTGTTGCTGAAAGTGGAGTATTGAAGTCCCCCATTATTATTGTATTGGAGTCTATGTCTCCCTTTAGATCTATTAGCATTTCTTTTTGTCTGATACTAGGATGGCTACACCAGCTCTTTTTTGGTTTCTGTTTACATGGAATATCTTTTCCCATCCTTTCTCTCTCTCTCTCTTTCTTTCTTTTTTTAATTTGACAGGCAGAGTTAGACAGTGAGAGGGACAGAGAGAGAAAGGTCTTCCTTCCGTTGGTTCACCTCCCCAGATGGCTGCTATGGCCGGTGCGTTGCGCTGATCCGAAGCCAGGAGCCAGGTGCTTCCTCCTGTTCTCCCATGCAGGTGCAAGGCCCAAACACTTGGGCCATCCTCCACTGCCGTCCCAGGCCACAGCAGAGAGCTGGACTGGAAGAGGAGCAACCGGGACAGAATCCAGTGCCCTAACCAGTACTAGAACCCAGGATACTTGTGCCGCAGGCAGAGGATTAGCCAAGTGAGCTGTGGCACCAGCCCATCCTTTCACTTTTAATCAGCATGTATTGTTGTTGGTGAGATGTATTTCTAGTAGGCAGCAAATAGATGTGTTTTTGCTTTTTAATCCATTCAGCCAGTCTGTACCTTTTAACTGAAGAATTGAGCATTCAAGGTGACTGTTGATAAATAATGACTTGGCTTCTTATTTTTCCATAAATATTCTTATTGTTTCCTTTGGTTGTCTTTTGTACTTTTACTGGGAGTTTTTCTGGCTTCACCTTCTTTCATAGTGATGACCGTGTTTCTGTGTATAGCACATCCTTAAGCATCTTTTGCAAGGCTGGATGAGTGGTGAGAAATTCTTTGCTTCTGTTTGTTATGGAAGGTCTTTATTTCATCTTCATTCATAACTGTGAGCTCTGCAAGGTACAGTATTTGGGCTGTTTTTTCTCTTTATACTTGGACTATGTTTTGCTATTCTTCCTAGCCTGTAGTGTTTCTGATGAGAAGTCATCTGTGAATCTAATTGGAGATCCTCTGAAGTTAATCTGATGTTTCTCTTGTGCACATTTTAGAATCTTTATGTTTTTCTGTGGAATGTCTGACTACTATGGGTTGTGGTGAAGATCTTTTATGGTGATGTCCATTAGGAGTTGTATGTGCTTCCTGTACTTGAATGTCCCTTTCTCCAAATCAGGGAAGTTTTCTGTAGTTATTTCAAAAAAAAAAAAAAAAAAAAATCCCTCTACTTCTTTCTGTCTTTCCATGTCTTCAGAAACTCCCAAGACCCATATGTTGGGTCGTTTGAAGTATTCCATAAATCTCCAGCACTGTTTTTTAGTTTTCTGATTTCTTCTTCCTTTTTTTTTTTTTGTTTTTGTTTTTGTTTTTGGTCTGACTGTAAAATTTCTAGAGATTTGTCTTCTAACTTGGATATTCTTTCTTCTGCCTAACCGAGTCTGTTCTTAAGGCTTTCCACTGTATATTTTATTTGTTTTATTGAATTATTCATTTCCAGTATTTTGTTTGTTTCTTTTCAAAATGTTAATTTTGTGGAAAAAATTTTCATTCATGTCATGTATGATTTCTTTAGTTAATGAATTTGCTTCTGATTACTTCTAAGTAATCCAAGTTTTTGAATTCTGTTTCTGATATTTTGTCAGTCTCTTCATCTTCACATTCTGTTATTGAAGTGTTGTGTTATTTTGGGAGCATCATGCTATCTTCCTTATTCTTGTTTCTTAAATTGCTGTGTTTATTATTAGGCATTTGTGGTGATACTTTTTTCTCCTGTGATGGCTTTTATCTTTGGACTATGCCTCTGTAGCTTATTGAAGTGTTTGCTGTTTCAGTGAATACCAAGAGTCTTGTGCTGTGTGTTGTCTGGGAGTTCTGTTCAGTGCTCTAGAGTGAGGGGAGTGTCCAGAGTGACACCCAAGTTGGATGCATGTGTGTGCAAGTTGGGTGTGGTAAATCTCTCTCTCTCTCTTTTTTTTTTTTTTTTTAACAGAGGGGAATTTTGTTTTGCTCTGTTGATGTATTCTCCTGATCACTTCCTCTCCTCAAAGAAGACCGACGCCTGGACACTAGCTCTAGTGTGTAGTTTTCATTGGCACTGCTGTTAAGAACCACACAAAGGATCCGTGTTGTCTTTGCTGTGAACACAGATCCTGCAGCAGTGACCTTCACCAGGGAAATCAGGAGTCCCCAAGCATATGGAGCTGTCTACGGTGACTGCCCAAAGTCCTAGCTCCCACAGTCAAGCGCTCCCAGTCCCCTGTCAGTTCTCCCAGCCAGACTCAGTCATCTCCTCTCGGCTGGTTGCTGGGTGCAGGGTCACAAGCTGACACAGCTGTTACTTATATTTAAAATGGCACTGGCCCTGTAGTTACAGGACATTGGTGATGGGTGGTCAATGGGAGAGAAATGTATCCCTTCTTTTTCCCTCTAGGTTGGCAGGTACAGTGTCTCCCACAGGGCTCCAAGCTAGTCAATGCCAGCCTCTTCCAGCAGCTTTGTCACCAGTGGCTTGGGCTTCTGCAGTCTGATCTCAACCTCACTCCAAAGCTGGTGCTGAGGCTTTCAGCTGCTGGGTTCCTGAGTTGTGCTCTTCCACACCCTCTACGTAGTGTCCCTCTAGTTTGCATGGAGTTTCCTCTGCTATTTTCTTCCTAACTCATCCCTGAGATTCCTCTCTCTCCACTTTTTTTTTTTTAAACTATCTTTCCCCTACACAAGAGTAGTGAGCTCCCTCCCTATTCTGCCATCTTGAAAAACTCCATCAGATACATTTGTAAGTGAAAAAATGTTTTTGTCATAGAGCTTTGAAGTTTTTTCTTTGTAATTTTCTTTGAAGATTCATAAACTGTTTAAACAATTAGTATTTTCTTGTTATAAATACATCATTTATAGATTTATACTGCAACTGCATTGCTTTTGATGAGAATATCAACTGTTAATTGATTCTTATTGAATCAAAATTGAAAGCATTTATGATGATGGAATATCACAAGTTAACTTAAAAAGTATTTGGAGATTTTCTGAAATCCTGTGGTACAGGAAAAGTTGCCTGGTAATTCTTTTGAAAGGAGTGTGTGAAGTGGTGCTTTCATATCCAGTTATGTCTTTGAATTCCAAAAAAGCCTTGTGAATCATTTTTACATCATTTACTGTAGAAAAAATTGAAGCTAAGAGGTGATTTTTTTTTTTTGTGGCCAGTTTTAATAAGTAATTAGAATTGATTTGAGGTAGAAAAGTAGCTAAATTGAGTAGATTTTACTTGGAAAATAGGGAAGTGGCTGACTTTTAATTAGATTGTCTTTATAGGTTTGTGGTTGAGATATAGTCTCAGTGACATGAGAGGTGACCAAATTTATAGTCTTAAGTTTGAAAACAGATGTCATCGTTGAATGGTTGTTCTGTTTGAGAAGTAGGTTACTGCAGTGCACAGTGACTGTGGTAATAAAGTCCTGCTATTTATTCTGTGCCCCACTATTTTCTTCTGAGGAGACTGAATATACATGAACCAACCACCAGAGGGTACTGTGAAGCCAGTTCTGGCTTTTCTGTCTCATATATTTTCTTCCCAATTAGAAATATGCTAAAACTTAGAAAGGATCCAGAGAACTCACACATTAAAAGCCTACACATTTTGTAATATTAGTAGCTATTGCCTCATTTCTGTGAAAATGGTTTTGTTAATTAGAATATCTCTTAGCTTATGAAAATGCTTAGCCACAAGTTCAACTTTTTATTTTATTACTTTGATGATTTATTTATTTATTTGAAAGTCAGAATTAGGGAGAGACAGAGATCTTCCACCTGCTGGTTCACTCCCCAGATAGTCTGCAATGGCCAGGGCTGAGCCTGGCTGAAACCAGGAGCGAGCCAGGAGCTTCATCCAGGTCTCCTGTGTGGGTGGCAGGGGCCCAAGTACTTGGGGCCATCTTCTGCTTTCCCAGGTGCATTATCAGGGAGTTGGATTGGAAGTGGAACAGCTGAAACTCAAATTGGAACTCATGGGATACTGGCATTGCAGGTGACAGCTTAACCTGCTGTGCCACAACATTGGCCCCACAAGTTCAACTTTTAAAATTTTTAAAAATTTATTTATTTGATAGAATTAGGGAGAGAGTGCTCCCATCTGCTAGTTTGCTTCCTAATGGCTCTGTGCTGAAATTGGGAGCCAGGACCTTATCCAGGCTCTTCATGTGGGTGGGAGGAGCCCAAGGGTCCCTATCAGTAGAAATTGGGAATCAGAAGCTGGAGCTGGTGCTGGCACTGTGGAATAGAAGGTTAAGCTTCCTCCTGCAGGGACCCATATGGATGCTGGTTCAAGTCCTGGCTGCTCCAGTTCTGATCCAGCTCTCTGCAAATGAACCTGGGAAGGCAACGGGAGATGGCCCAAGTATTTTGGGCCTCTGCATCCACATAGGAGACCCAGAAGCAGCTTCTGGCTTCCCCCTGGTCCAGCCCTGGCCATTGCATCTATTTGTTGGAGTGAATCGTTGAATGGGAGATCTCTCTCTCTCTCTCAGTGATTCTACCTTTCAAATAAAATAAATCTTAAATAAATAAATAAATAAAAAGCTGGAGCTAGGAATTGAAACCAGGTCGTGTAATGTGGGGTATGGCCTTCCTAACATCTTAAGTGCAGGTCAGTTGCCCATCCCTAGTTTATTAGTTATTGATTTTGAAAGGCAGAGTGACAGAGAAGGGGGTGGGGAAACAGATGGGTAGATATAGATCAGTCTTCCATCTGCTGGTTTACTCACTACCCAAATGGCTGCAATAACCAAGTCTGGGAGAGACCAAAGTCAGGAGCCGGGAACTCCATCTTCCATGTGTGTGGCAGCATCCAAGTTTTTGGACCAAGCAGAAAGCTGAATCAGAAGTGGGGTAGGTGGGACTCCGTAGAATTCTGGCATCACAAATGGTGGCTTAATCCATTGCACACTGGCTCCATCTCATTTTTTATAATCTTTTAACTTGCCACTTTGGGCTTGGTATTCCTTTCTTTTGAAGCTTGTATGTTTTGAATATTGATTAGGTTATTTAATTGAGGGCTGCAGTTAAAAGAGTTGTATTATTTCTTATTTAATACTTAATTGCAGGGGCTGGTGCTGTGGCTGCAGCCTGCAGCATTGGTATCCCACATGGTCACTTGTTCAAGTCCTGGGTACTCCACTTCCAATCCAGTTCCCTGCTAATGCACCTAGGAAAGCAGTGCAAGATTGTCCAAGTTCCTGGGTCCCATCATCTACGTGGGAGGCCTGGAAGAAGCTCCTGGCTCCTGGTAGCCGTGGCCATTATGGTCATTTGGGGAGTGAACCAGTGGCTAGAAGACCTCTCTCTCTCCCCCTCTCTTTGTCTGTAACTCTACCTTTCAAATAAATAAATCTTAAAAAAAAGTACTTAATTGCATAATACATAGAAGTTATGAATATTTAAATTCTGACTTTTTGACTACTTCCTGGTTGAGGTCTTGGTAAGCTTTCATAACTTTTGAGATCTTTAAAAATAAAATCTGTAAATAGAGGTAATATTAATTCTGCTTCATGAGGTTGCTGTAATGCTTAACTGTCTTGACTATTTGGCTAAAAATAGCATTATTTAAATGTTAACTAAAAAAGCATTATTTAAATGTTAACTATTACTAAATTGGCTGTACTCACATTTAAAAAACCATTTTAATTGAATAGGTTATGAAACTTTTAAATCAGTGTTATTTGATGTTTCAAATTTCTGTAGCAGTAATACTAAAGCATTTTCACCTTATCTGAAGGTTTCACCTTTCATCTTATGCTTATTTCTAAGGATAGGAATGCTTACTTGTTGTGTTTACTGATTTTTTTCCCCCATGTGTCTGAAAAGGTGTCTTGTGCATGCTAGGTGCATTATAAATCTGTTGAATATAACTAATGAATTTAATTGTTGGTCTGGGTGAATTTTTCTGCACCTATTTTTCCTTGTCATCTCATTCTCCTCTTCCCCTCCTACTCTGTTTCTACCATATTGACTTTATTCTGTTGCTTAAATTGGACAACTTCATTTCCTCTATATTTAAAAAAAATTTTTTTTTTAAAAATTTTTATTTGACAGTGTTATAGACAGTGAGAGAGAGAGACAGAGAGAAAGGTCTTCCTTCCGTCACTCCCCAAATGGCCGCTATGGCTGGTGCTGGGCTGATCCGAAGCCAGGAGCCGGGTGCCTCCTCCTGGTCTCCCATGTGGGTGCAGGGCCAAAGCACTTGGGCCATCCTCCACTGCCCTCCCGGGCCACAGCAGAGAGCTGGCCTGGAAGAGGAGCAACCGGGACTAGAACCCGGATGGCAGAGGATTAGGCAAGTGAGCCATGGCGCTGGCCCATTTCCTCTATATTGAAACTTTTTTCTTTGCCTACTGCATTCTTTCCTCAGTTTTATCCATAGTTGTTAACTTTCTTGTTATATCAGATTTCAGTGTAAATGCTGCTTGCTCTAAGAGGTATTCTCTGATCACCAAACTAGTTATCTCTTCAGTCTTTATCATTTCTGTTTTTGAAAATTTAAATTTAGATGCCCGTGCTGTGGCCCAGTGGTTTAAACTGCTGCTTGGGACAACTGCATCCCATATCAGAGTGCTGGTCCTTCCTACTCCTTTCTGATCCAACTTCTTGCTAATGTGCCTGGGAAGCAGCAGATGATGGCTCAAATTCTTGAGTCCCTGCCACCTACATGGTAACCTGGAGTGGAGTTCCTAGCTCCTGGTTGGCCAGCCCTGGCTGTTAACAGATTATTTTGGAGTGAAAAATCTCTCTCTCACTCTCGCTCTGTCGCTGACTTTCAAATATGTAATTCTTAAAAAAATTAAATTTAAAGGCGGGTGTTTGGCTTAGCTGTTAACTTGGGACACCTACATAGCATATTGGAATGCCTGGATTTGAGACCCAATTTCTTGCCCTCACTTCCAGCTTTCTGCTAATGCACGCCCTGGGAGGCAGCAAGTGTTGGCTTAAGTGTTTGCGTCCCTGTCACCCGACTGGTAGACTTAGATTCAGTTCCTGACCCCTGGTTTCAGCCTGACTCAGCCCTGGCTATTGTGGATATTTGAGGAGTGAATAGTGGATGGGAGATCTCTTTGTTTGTGCCTCTGTCTCTAAGCGCTTCCAAATTAATTAAGTAACTTTAAAGATTAAAATCATGTGGTCTAAAAATTAAGAAAATGCTTTAAGATAAACAACATTTACTCTATTACCCATTGATCATAGTTTTTATTTATATTAGTCTCTTTCTAATCCTTGTGAAGGGTCAATGTTTCTTTTTTAAGTAAACATCTTTTAATTCTATTTTTCCATAAATTACTATTATTATTTTTTAAAGATTCATTTATTTTACTTGAAAGCCAGAGTTACACAGAGAAAGGAGAGGCAGAGAGAGAGAGAGAGAGGTCTTCCATCTGCTGGTTCACTCCCCAATTGGCTGCAATGGATGGAGCTGCACTGATCTGAAGCCAGGAGCCAGGAGCTTCCTCTGGGTCTCCCACGTGGGTGGAGGGGCCCAAGGACTTGGGCCATCTTCTACTGCTTTCCCAGGCCATAGGCAGAGAACTGGATTAGAAGTGGATCAGCCGGGACTCAAACTGCCACCCATATGGGATGTGGGCACTGCAGGTGGCGGCGGCCTTACCCGCTACGCCACAGCGCTGGCCCCCGGCTCAGTGTTCTTAAGCCAGTGTTTAAGATCTGTAAAAACCTTGTTTCCTCACCTTCTCAATAATTTACTATGTGAAAATGAGGCTGACTTCCATTGCCCATCTTTCTATCTACGAATTTGCCTACAGTGTATACTCACTCTTCATTTTTTTCCTTTTAGTTGTTTTTTTTCCTTCTCTTTTAGTCTGTGAAAGCAAAGTGACTTCAGTTCAGTGTTAGTCATACTGTCAGCTGTGCCCATTTAATACATTCCCTCCATCTGCCTGAGAACTTTGTTCTAGGCTCTTTGGCTTCAGCATAGCCTGGCACATAGTAGGTATACAGAAAAAAATAGATGAATATAGCAGAGTGATGAAGAGTTTGAACTTTTTGAGTTTTAGAGACCTTGGTATTCATCCTAGCTAGCATCTGTAAGCCAAAATTTCTTATCATTAACATGAAACAGAATTATTCCTATGTCAAGGGTTGTTTTCGCTCATAGTTTTGGAGGATAAAATCTATTTCATTGGGATCAGTCAAGGTCTCTGAAGGGTCATGCTTCCTTGGGAGGCTCTAAGGGAGAATCTGTTCTTTGCCTCTTTTCTGTGCTCTGGTGACCACCAGCATTCTTTGGCTCCAGTTAGCCTCCAAGGTCACATCATCTTCTCTTCTGTTTGTATTGTAGTCTTCTACATCGATCTCTCCTCTCCTCTCCTCTCCTGCCTCTCCTCTCCTCCCCTCCCCTTCTCTTCCCTCGCCTCCCCTCGCCACCTCTCCCCACCACACCACAGCATTGGCCCCTTCTGTGTCTTTATTACAAGGGTATTTGTAACTGCATTAGGGGTCCACCTAGAGAATCCCAAATGATCTCTCTTTAAAATCCTTAACTTTAATCATATCTGCAAAGACCCATTTTCCATGTAAGATTACATTTATAGGTCCTAGGGATTGAGATGTGATATTTTTGGCAGCCAGTTTTCATTTAGCATGCTACATGGGTATAAAGCACACAGTTTAGTGCATGGCAACAAAGGATTTAGGCTTTTCAGTTAGGGTCAAGAAAGATTTTAGGAGGTGGGCATAGTGGTCCAGTGGGTTAAGCAGCT
This sequence comes from Lepus europaeus, assembly GCF_033115175.1. Lineage (NCBI taxonomy): Eukaryota > Metazoa > Chordata > Mammalia > Lagomorpha > Leporidae > Lepus > Lepus europaeus. The sequence goes on from NC_084832.1 coordinate 86,884,857, forward strand.
GCTTGGGAAACCGGCATCCCATATTAGAGTGCTTTGGATTGAGTTCCACTTACTCTTCCAATCTGTTTTCCTGCTAATATGCCTGGGAGGCAGTACATAGTACATGATGGCTCAAGTTCCTGCCGCTCATGTGGGAGAATCAGGATGGAATTCCTGGCTCCTGGCTTTGGCCTGGATATGCTTCTGCTGGACATTTGGGAGTGAACCAGTAGATGGAAGATCTGTTTCTGTCTCTTTGTCTCTCTACTTTTCAAATAAATAAATAATTCAAAAAAGGAGCAATTTCAAATTTTCAGAAAGATTTGATCATGTACTTACATGGGAGAAATGAGAAAAGGAGATTACAGGAAGATGGAATTTGGGAAATCAGTGATTAGGCTGAATCATTTTATTTAATATAATGAATAAATGGGATCAAAGTGATGACCTTTATTGTTATATTTTGGTTTCCCTATTCAAATATGTAGAAAGGTTTACTTATATTTTTTAGTGTTAAAGTTTATAAATAGTGTACTCTGGGAAGGAGGTGGTGACAGTGAGAATATATTGCATATGATTACTGACAATTAGATAACTGCCTTTCTTGTTATCCTATAATGCTGAACATATAAACTACATGAAATGATTAATGAATGAGAGGATCACAGAATGTATGCTGTGTATTCCCTGGATGTTAGATAAGAATTATTTTAATTTAGAATTAAAAAAAACAAAAGAAAATTGCCTTTTAAAAAATGGTTTCATTGGAGTAACATGAAATGTCTTATCCTGACATTTTTTTCTTTTTTTTTTGACCTCCTTCATAGGTTCTTTGGCATGGATACAAGTTCATTGGGAGGATTAGAGTTGACTGATCAGACTCCTGTTTTATTGGGGAATACAGCCATGGCAACCAGTCTCACGAATGTAGGAAATTCATTCAGTGGTCCACCTAATCCTTTGGTGTCTAGATCTAACAAATTTCAAAACTCATCAGTGGAAGATGATGATGATGTTGTTTTTATTGAACCTGTACAACCTCCCCCACCTTCTGCACCAGTGGTTACTGATCAAAGAACCATAACATTTACATCTTCAAAAAATGAAGAACTACAAGCAAATGATTCCAAAATCCTTCCTTCTTCAAAAGAGCTGTCTTCTCAGAAAGGAAGTGTAAGTGAAACAATTGTCATTGATGATGAAGAGGACATGGAAACAAATCAAGGGCAAGAGAAAAATTCCTCCAATTTTATTGAAAGGAGACCTTCTGAAACTAAAAACAGAACCAATGATGTGGATTTCTCCACTTCCAGTTTTTCAAGAAGTAAGGTAAATGCAGGAATGGGTAGTAGTGGTATCACCACAGAACCAGACTCTGAAATTCAGATTGCTAATGTTACAACTTTAGAAACAGGTGTAAGCTCTGTGAATGATAGCCAATTAGAAAACACTGACGGCCGAGATATGAACTTAATGATTACACATGTAACATCACTGCAGAATACCAACTTGGGCGATGTCTCTAACGGACTGCAGTCAAGTAGTTTTGGTGTTAATATACAAACATACACCCCATCTTTAACTTCACAGACCAAGACTGGAGTAGGACCTTTTAATCCTGGTAGAATGAATGTGACAGGAGACGTATTTCAGAATGGAGAATCTGCAACTCATCATAATCCTGGTAAGCAGTGAGAGATATTCTACCTCATCTAAGTGAAGTTAAAACTTTTGGCTGATTTTTTTTTTTTTTGTAGTGATTGGGGCTACCTTGTTAAGTGTCTTTGACATGTGAAATATGCCAATTCTATGGACTTTGTTTTAAATTTGTCATCTTAACTAAAAGTTGTAAAACAGTGTTTAGTATTTCTGTGAAGACTGTTAGAAAATTAATCACAAAGTGATTTATGTCTAAAGGATTAAAAAATATTACTCTACATTTGGTACCACCAGTGTCTGATGGTTGCTTTGTTATCTTGTTAATGTTTTACTAGTGTTGTTTTAATATGTAAGTTGGAGAACAAAAAGATTCATGACTCCTGTAAAGAAAAATGTAATATTATATGATAATTACATTTGGCCTGGTTGTTTGACATGCTGGTTAAGATGCCTACGTACCATATCTTAGTGCCTGGGTTTGAGTCCTGGCACCACTTCTGATTCCAGCTTCCTGCTGTTGTGTGCCCTGGGGGTAGCAGGTGATGGCTGAAGTGTTTGGATTCTGGACGGAATTCTTGGTTCCTGGCTCCTGGCTTCTGCCTGGGCTAATCTTGGCTGTTATAGGCAATTGGGGAGTGAACCTGAAAGATCCCTCTCTGTCTCTGTCTCTGTCTCTCTGTCTCTCTCTCATTGACTCTGTCTTTCAAATAAGTAAATCTTAAAACAAGTCAAAACAAAACAAAAACTAGGGGCTGGCATTATGGTGCAGTGGTTAGTTAGGCCGCCTTTTGTGTCGTTACCATCCCATATTGGAGCACTGGTTTGAATCCTGGCTATTCTGCTTCCCATTCAGCTTCTGCTAATGTGCCTGGGAGGGATGTAGATGATGGCTCAAGAAGTTTGGCCACTGCCGCTCATGTTGGGGACCTGGAATGGGGTTCCTGGCTCTTCACTTTAGCCTAAGTCCTGACTGAACCAGCAGATAGAAGATCTCTTTCTCTGCCCTTCCCTTGCCCTTTGTGTCACTCTGCCTTTGAAATAAATATTTTTTAAAGTAATGAACATTAAAAAAATTTGATTCAGATTACACTTCTGCTGTTTTTATAATTTTTATTAAGAATTTAAGGTTTTATTTTTCTTACTTTTGAAAAAAAGCCAAACATTCTTTTTTAAAATCACTTTAAAGTTATGATTGTGATGTAAAAGGCTGTGCATACTTAATTGCATACAGTTGTATGAGTTTGGAGTTCCTGTGTATATTTTTGACAGCCTATTTATATTTTAGTTTTTAATTAACATTTTACTTTTTTTTCGTTTTTGAAGATGGGTAGACTTCTTGCCTGTTGGAAAAATTTTTTGTAATCAGCCTTGGTCTGAGAAGACATTACAATTTAGAAAATAGGGGTGAGTGAGTGACTTAGTGGTTAAATTGCCTGCATCCCATATTGGAGTGCCTGGATTTGAGTCCTGAATCCATTCCCAGTTCAAGCTTTCTGCTGATATGCAACCTGGAAGTCAGTTCAAATACTTGAGTCTGCCACACACATGAGAGAACTGGATTGAGTTCCTGACTCCTGACTTTGGACTGGCCTAAATTGGTTGGTTGCTGGCATTTGGAGAGTGAACCAGCAAATGGGAATGCGTACTCTCTCTCTCATTCCCTGTTTATCTTTCTTTTTGCCTCTCAAATAATTTTAAAAGGTTTAAAAATGTAGAAATTATAAGAACTATCTGGCTTTTTCATGACTCTGTCTGTGTCTCTTACTTTCCCACCTAAATCTGTGCGTGTGTGTGTGCGCCTCTTTCTAATATACCTCTCCATAAGCCTATATTATTCTTTCATTCTAATAACTTTATTAGCTTAGGAATTACAGAGAACTAGAAATTATAAGTAACTAGAATCTAGGTAGTATAGAATGCTCTTTGGAGTGCTATTTATTTATATAGACAATAGTGGCTAATTATTGAAAATGTTTCAAAAATTTATAAATAGTGGGGTTGGTGTTGTGGCATAGCAGGTAAAGCCACCGCCTGCAGTGCTGGTATCCCATTTGGGCATTGGTTCAAGTCCTAGCTGCTCCACTTCAGATCCAGCTTCCTGCTAATATGCTTGGGAATGCAATAGAGGACAGCCCAAGTGCTTGGGCCCTTGCAACCATGTGGAGGACTCAGAAGAACCTCCTGGCTCCTGGATTCCGACCGGCCCAGCTCCAGTCAGTGTGGCCATCTGGGAGGTGAAGCAGCGGATGGAAAAACCTCTCTGTCTCCACATTCCCCCCAACACCCGCTCTGTAACTCTGCCTTTCAAATAAATCTTTAAAAAAAAAAAAAAAGAAAAAAAAGAAAATGCCATGTAATTTCACTAAGTAAAAATGACTACTGTTAGTGCTTTCAATTTGTTTCTATATTTTTTAAGTTTTAATTAGTTTTTAACAGATTCAATGTGATTTGCAGATAAAATTCTAAGAACACAATGGTATTCCCTTCCTTCCTTCCTCCCTCCCTGTTTCTGTATTCTTTTAAACCTTGTTGTACCCATGTCCCATATTTTGCTATTATAAGTCTGTGATGAACCCATCAGTTCACTTTCTGATTATTTCTTTAGAATGTATTCCAAGTGGTAAAAGTTACTGTACCTGCATTTCTTTTTAGAGTTTTATTTTTAAATATAACTGGTTTTTAGTTTTAAAAGAGTTAGGCTTCTTATTAATTAGTCTTGAGATTTCTCAATATGTATATGTATTTGTAGGTATGTAGAGATATATTTGTATGTATATTGGTGGTGATGGGTGTATATATGAGTTTGTATGTGCATTTCTAACTTATAGAAATATATTGTGATGTTGCTTTCCAGAAGGTTCTTAGCAATATATTACCACCTGCCATTCATTAGAATGTTTTTAATTATAACTTTCTATCTTTGTATAAAAGTCTAAAAAATGATAGTGTTTAAAGTAGTTTTAAAATGTTGTGTTTCTAATAAGAATACCAAAATACTAGAGTATGAAGAAGAAAATGACAGTTTCAGCATTGAAAATTAATTACTTAAGGGTATGCATTCAATTCTAACTTGAGATTATAATGTAGGTACAGTTTTGCAGCCTCTCCCCTCCTGCTGGTCCTTTACCTAACAATAGATTTTCAACTTTTATCCATATCATGCATATATGTGTGAAATCTGTTCTCTATTTAGCTCAGTTCCAGTTTTTCATATTTAAATACCTCTTTGAGAGTATTCTTGTGTGTGTATATATCTTGGGATATTTAATTCCTTAGAAATATTGCTGGGTTAGAGGAGCTATATTATCATAAGAAATATGTTCCTGTGAAGCTTTTTTAATGTATTAGTTTATTTGAAAGATAGAGTTACCCAGAGAGGTTTTCCATCCTTTGGTTCACTCTCCAAATGGCCACAATGGCCAGGGGTTGGCCAGGTCGAAGCCAGTAGCCTGAAACTCTTATCTGAGTTTCCCACGTAGGTGGCAGGGACCCAAGCACTTGGTCCATCTTCTGTTGATTTCCCAGGTGCATTATTAGGGAGTTGGACTGGAAGTGGAGCAGACAGAACTAGTACTCATATGGGATGCTGGCATTACTGGCTGTGGTTTAACACACTGTGTCACAATGCTGGCCTCCTATTAAAACAAGGGAATCTAGAGGCCTCATCAGAACAACTGAGAGCAAGCAGACATACCTCTTTTTCTGAACATTTATGAAGTGGCTCTTATGTTTATGTGCTGTTTTTATTTGTAATAGAGAACACAGTTCAAGAGTTATAAAATTTTGGCTAAAAATTTTATACTTGTTATTGGGCTAATTGTAACTTGGGCAGATTTAAGTGCTATTCTCTTAATATCTTTTGTATGTAATTGGGGATTTAGACAAATGATTAGGTGTCTTTTCTTTTGACGTTGGGAGAGGTGAAAGGATGAAAATAAGGGAAAAAGTTAAAAAAATTATAAAATATGATAGTTAAAATAGTATATATATATAAAAGTTAAAATATAAATATAGGCCTTTATTTATACAGGGCCTAAATTGAATCAAAAAATCAAGGTGGTTGGCTGAAATCCTTAAATTTAAATAGTCTTTAAGTGTATATTAAAATATGAAACCTATAAATTGAAAATCCTCTGGAACTGGTATTTTTGTTGCAAAAAGCTATTCTTCCAGCATTTGTTCAAACATAATGTTTGATTGAAGAACCTGTTTCTTTCATAAGATTTGTTTTCTTTGTTGATTTGTATTTTTACCTGTTTATTAAAACTCGTAATAGCAAGATACCAGGATACCAAAATGTACTGTGTGTAATGTATGTATGTATAAAGTCTTGTGTTAATGTATGTATAAACCCTTTAATTGAGGGGTTATATGGAGTCAGGTAAAAATCTGAATAGTTGTGTATGTAACCCCTTAAAAAATCATTAGGTTCATGGAATGAGTGACTCTGAACTAAGATATTGCCCTCTTCAAGGTTTTGATAGTCATTTCCCTAAGCTCTTTTGTATTTGTACTTTTTTTTTTTTTTTAAATAAAGATTTATGTACTCATTTGAAAGAGAGAGAGGTCTTCCATTCACTTCTCATATGGCTGCAATGGCTGGGCCAGGCTGAAGCCAGGGGCCTGGAGCCTCTTCCAGGTCTCCCCCGTGGGTGCAGGAGCCCAACACTTGTGCTGTCCTCCAGTGCCATCCCAGGCACATTAGCAGGGAGCTGGATCAGAAGTGGAGCAGCCGAGAATTGAACCAACACCCATACGGGATACCAGAGTTGAAGGCAGTGGCTAAACCCACAATGCTGCCGTGTAATGTTTATGTATGGAAGTTCAAAACTCAGAAGAATTTGAAAGGAAATTTGAGAGATCAAGGTAGTAGAAATTAGAAGTAGTGATGTGGGGGCTAGCAGTGTGGCATAGCAAGTGAGGCCTCTGTCTGCAGTGCTGCCATTCCATATGGGCGCCAGTTCAAGTCCCAGCTGCTCTACTTCCAATCCAACTCTCTGTTATGGCCTGGGAAAGCAGTAGAAGATGCCCAAGTCCTTGGGCCCCTGCACCCATGTGGTTGACTTAGAAACCCAGAAGAAGCTCCTGGCTCCTGGCTTTGGATTGGTGCAGCTATGGCAGTTGTGGCCATCTGGGGAGTAAACCAGTGGATGCAAGACTTCTCTCTGTCCCTCTCTGCCTCTCAAATAAGTAAATAATTCTTAAAAAAAAAAAAAAAAAGTGGTGGTGTGGAAAATTTTAAAATGAAGAAGGATTATAATATTGGAACTATTACTCGAAGTTGAAGACAGCTTGTTAAGTACTAAAGAGCTTAGCATGAAAGAGAATATATGAATACTCTTTTATTAATAGTTACACATACTCAATGCTGTGCAGTGCCTCTGTGGTGGTAGTAACTTGGCAGAATAATGTGGGATTGGTCAGTATTTGTTACTGCATCATTTCTGAGTAATACTCTTCTGTGAGATTGTGCGGTATATTTAGAGGGTCTGGAACTAAATGTATATGCAAAAGTTTCAAAAGGTGTTTTGGAAATAATTATATTTTTATACAGATTTGTATAATCTGTTATATTTGTCAAAAATTCTATTTGGTCAAGATTTTGTTACATGTTGATATGTTTTTTGCCAAAAATAATATTCTCTAACTGCATGCATGCATTCCACCCAATAACTAATGTGTAATATTTTTTAGTACTTTCTGTGTGCTTGTCACTGCTTTATTACCTGTATCATCTCATTTTTTGTTTACTATTCAGAGATTAGTTCCATTTCCAGTTTAGAAAACAGTAAATATAAAGTTGAAGTAGTCTCCCAATCTTGTAAAAGATATAGAGCCAGAATAAGAAACAATCTTTTTACAATTAATTTTTAAAATTTTTTTAGAAAATTGACTTTATTTATTGTATAAAACGTTTTGTAATAAATGTGTATACGTATATAGTGGAATAGCTAATCAAGCTGATTAGCATTTGCATTATCTTATACTCAGCCATTTTCAAGACTAGAATACAGTGTTGTGAAACATGTTTTTACTGTGAAACTTGTGCTATATAACTTTTTGCTATATGTTGCTGATGCTTTAACATCTTAAATTTACAAGATGGGAAATTAAAACTATTTCTCTGGTATAAAATTTACTATGTGTAAATACCTGTTTCAAATGATTTTGTTTTCTTGTACGTTTTGTTTTTAAGATTCTTGGATCTCCCAGTCAGCTTCATTTCCCCGTAATCAGAAACAACCAGGGGTGGATTCATTATCACCAGTGGCCTCGCTTCCTAAGCAGATTTTCCCGCCTTCAGCCCAGCAGCAACCCACTAAACCAGTTAAAGTCACCTGTGCAAACTGCAAAAAACCTTTACAGAAGGGACAGACAGCATATCAACGCAAAGGATCTGCTCACCTCTTTTGTTCTACCACCTGCCTTTCTTCTTTTTCTCACAAACCTGCTCCAAAGAAACTTTGTGTTATGTGTAAAAAGTAAGGATTGCCTCTCAACATTCCATATGGTTGACTACTAGTGATATAAAATTTTAAGAAAGTTGTTAGTAAGTCTCTTAGTGGTGATTTTCTTGTATTTTAAAAATGAGTAAGCAAGCTTGAATCTTGAAGCCAAACTTATAAAAGAGATAGCAATGGAAGTTTATCAGTCTAGGTGTTAATGGAGAAAAGGCTTCCTGTTTGGTTAGCCATTGAGGTTGATTTAGATAGGTCTTTATATCAATTTTGTTGTAGTCTCCATTGCACTCTTTGAATTTGTAAAAATATGTGTTTATTTACTTCAATTGTAAGGTTTTAGTTCTATCCAGATAGAAATACTAAGTATGAAATGCTTACATATAATTATCTCTGTATTAATGCTATCTTCAGATTGAGATTCTTTAAAATCAGCAACTATGCATTTTATATATGTTTGTTTTGAACATTAAGGCACTGGTAAAGACTCAGGTATGATTTTTGCCTGCCTTGGGAAAAAGAATCATCTCTTGCCTCTTTTTGGGTCTGGCTACACTGGTTAAAAATAGCTGGAATGGTATATCATATGCAAGGTCAAACAGGGTGGATTTTCTGTACCATGTCTTGAAGTAGCCAAGTCTGTGAAGTTATGTTTAGATCTTGGTAAACTCTGGAAAGGGCTTAGTGCTCTATACATGTTTATTAAAGTTAAATATTAAAGCAATTGTTTTATAGGTTTTTGATTGCTTTATTAAGGTAATTGACTTAAACACTGTAGTATATAATCTTAAAATTCAGAATTAAAATCTTCATAGATTTGAATATTATTTCCAAACATTTCTAACATCTTTCTAGGAATGATGTGTAGAATGGTGGTTGACATTATTTTAGGGGTGGATGGCAAGGAGGGTGGATTTACCTTCAGGTACCCCTCTAGGATGCATGCCATATTCCTGTGACCTAGGTGTCTCATGTTTTCTGCTTATCTAGGAGCAAGAGGTGGGTGGAAACAAGGGATGAGGGAATTGAACAGGTACAAATTGAGAATCCCATAACCCTGAAGAGCAGAAATCTGAAATGTTACAAAATTCAAAACTTTTGAGTACTAACTTGCTACAAATGGGAAATTTCATATCTCACTTCTTGTGACAGGTGTAGTCCAAATACAGATGCTCTAAAATATTGTATAAGGTTATTTGTGTGTATAAGGTATTTGTGAAACAAATGAATTTCATGTTTAGACTTGAGCCCCCTGCCTAAGATATCATATTATGTAAGTACAGATATTCCAAAATCTGAAAAAAATTCAAAGTCAGAAACATTTCTCATTCCAAGTGTTTTTGATAAGGAATATTTACCTGGATTATGCATTTATACCTAAATAAAATAGTTCTCAACATTAACTCCATATAGGTAATAACTTCTTGTTTGGTGTTTCTGGGATCTGTAAGGAAACTTTATTGAATTTCAAGATAGGTCAGGTAGTGGCAAGGATTTAATAGTATGAAATAGTGTTGCTTTTCAGTCTTTATTGCCAAGAGTTTCTCAATAGTAAAAATAATGTATTAGATCCAAAGATGGTGTTTAGTTTCCAGGATTTACTCTGTAGAGGTGAAAAATGTCAATTATTACTCTTAGATTTTAATTCTTTTAAAATGAGATTTTACTGTAAGTTGTACATCTTATATTTCAGAGACATAACTACAATGAAAGGAACCATTGTTGCTCAAGTGGATTCAAGTGAATCCTTCCAGGAATTCTGTAGTACATCTTGTTTGTCTCTCTATGAAGACAAACAGAATCCTACTAAAGGAGCTCTAAATAAATCAAGATGTACAATCTGTGGTAAACTAACAGAGGTTTGTATTTTTTCAGTTGGTTCTATCTAAGAATCTTCTAAACTGTATTTAGCAGTTATTACCTAGTCTTTTCTCAATATGTTTTTTTTTTTTTTTTGACAGGCAGAGTGGACAGTGAGAGAGAGACAGAGAGAAAGGTCTTCCTTTTGCCATTGGTTCACCCTCCAATGGCCGCCGCGGCTGGTGCGCTGCGGCCGGCGCATCGCGCTGATCCGAAGGCAGGAGCCAGGTGCTTCTCCTGGTCTCCCATGGGGTGCAGGGCCCAAGGACTTGGGCCATCCTCCACTGCACTCCCTGGCCACAGCAGAGAGCTGGCCTGGAAGAGGGGCAACCGGGACAGAATCCGGCGCCCCGACCGGGACTAGAACCTGGTGTGCTGGCGCCGCTAGGCGGAGGATTAGCCTATTGAGCCGCGGCGCCGGCCTCAATATGTATTTTAAAAAGAGTATATGATAACTCTTTTATAACTATCCTATTATGTAATCACATTCCCTTCTAGGGAGAATGATTAAGAAAAATCACAATGTTAATTGCCTGCTTTTTATTGAGGTTGTTGGGAGCACTAACAGATAAGGTGATACAGCACATGGTTGATTTTAGTCTAGAATGTTTATACAAGTAGGTTACTATGCAAGAAAGCCAATTTTGCTGAAAAGTTGAACAAGTGTATACATAATCTCATTTGAATTATTTATATTATTTCTTTGCTTGAGGAGTGTACTTTACATGTCATTTAGATTTGTCTGAAGATTTCCAATCTGTTTATGAAATTTAATATTAACACTAAGCTTGGTTGTTTTTCTATCATTTTTGATACCTCTAGAGAAATTTGTAGTTATGTAATTCGTGGAATTTTCTTTTTCTTGGAGCCATACATGGGTTCTGTTTGTATAAAAACAGTATAAAATAATTGTGAAATATATTTTGTTTCTCCTTTTCCTCAAACCAAATTGGGGCATCTTTGTTTCTGTTTGAACATCTTGTTTTTTAGCTACTTTGTCAGACTGATAAAAAATTTTTTGTTTATTGTTTTTCTTTTAGATTCGACATGAAGTTAGCTTTAAAAATATGACTCATAAGCTGTGCAGTGACCACTGCTTTAATAGATACAGAATGGCCAATGGTCTAATAATGAATTGCTGTGAACAGTGTGGAGAATATTTGCCCAGTAAAGGTGCTGGAAATAATGTTCTGGTGATTGATGGTCAGCAGAAGAGATTTTGCTGTCAGAGTTGTGTCAGTGAATATAAGCAGGTAATTCATATTCTGATCAAAATTTGGCATTCTTTGAATGTATTGGAAAGTTCTGTAATAGTTTTACGGTAATATTTTATTAACCAAATGTACTTTGAAATCTCATTTAATTCTTTTTTTTTTTTTTGGACAGGCAGAGTTAGACAGTGAGAGAGAGAGACAGAGAGAAAGGTCTTCCTTTTTCCGTTGGTTCACCCCCCCCAAGTGGCCACTGTGGCCGGTGCGTTGCGGCTGGTGCGCTGCGCCGATCCGAAGCCAGGAGCCAGGTACTTCCTCCTGGTCTCCCATGCACGTGCAGGGTCCAAGGACCTGGGCCATCCTCCACTGCAGAGAGCTGGACTGGAAGAGGAGCAACAGGGACAGAATCCAGCGCCCCGACCGGGCCTAGAACCCGGGATGCCGGTGCCGCAGGTAGAGGATTAGCCTAGTGAGCCGTGGCGCCGGCCCAGAGATGGTATTGAACCCAGGTCCTCTGATAGGGGATGCAGGCATCTTGCCTACCCTATTATTTAAAATTTTCATGCCTTTTGTAATAGGTGTGAAATAGCATTTAACTATTTATATCCTTTGGAGAACTATATTTCAAATCCTTAGCTGATTTTTGAAATGTGTTATTTATACTAAATTTTTTTCCTTCATTTTAATTGAAACGGGAAAAGATGGAGAAATATCTTCCATCCATTGGTTCATTCTTCAGTTGTTACTCAACAGCTAGGTTGGACCACAGTAAAGCTCAGAGCCTGAAACCCCATCTGGGTCTGCATGTATGTGGCAGGGACTCAAGTACCTGAACTGTCATCTGCCGCTTCCCAGGATGCACGTTAGCAGGAAGTTGGATTGGAGGCTGAGTAGCTGGGACATGAACCAGGACTAGGGCATGGAATGTGGGCTACATGTCTACCCTGCGCTGTTTATACTTTGGATGTTGAATTGTAGGGTTCTTCATGTATTCTGGGTATTAATCAGAATCTTGAAAAGTTTCATGGAAAATGCATAGTATGAGAAAAAAAAAAATTGTGGATGTTAATTTTTGTGCACCAAAGTAAATTTCTCATTTAATTCTAATTTTTCCATGAACTTTTTGAAGTAGGCTTACATTTTTGGGAATTTTATTTCCCTTTCATTGGGTTGTTTATTCATTTATTTATTTTTAAAGATTATTTATTTGAGAGGCAGAGTTATAGAGAGAGTGAGAGGTCTTCCATCTGCTGGTTCACTCCACAAATGGCAGCAGTGCTTGGTGAAGTCTTAAAGTTATCTTAAAGTTAGAGTCATCTTAAAGTTATAGTCATTCAGATGTGATGCTTTGCTCACATTTTTGTGGTGATGCTATTGTAAACAAATCTGTACTGCCTGTCATAGAACAGTGTAGTGTGTAATTGTATATAGTTACTAATATTTGATAATAAACAACTATGGTAACTGGGTGATGTATTCACTATAGAATGCTTTTTGTTACTATTTTACTTATAAAAAATGCTGACTGTAAACCAGTATGCTGCTTTTACAGTGGCAGCAGCCCCATATACCTCATGTTTACTATATCTCTTGATTTTACACATTTTTTTCTTCTTGTGCTTCTTTTAATCTGTGGTGCTTTGTTCGTGATAGCCCCTAAACATACAAAATCCATTGCTATTGTTAATGAGGAAAAGGCCACAAGTGATTGACCTGGGAATAGTATTAAAAGTGGTTGATTATTATGAAGGTGAAAAGTCAGTGATGGTTATGCCTCACCAGTTTGGCATTCTCATTTAAATAAAATTCCCATTAAATTCTGAAACATTTTGAGAACATATCATTAGATGTTTTCATCATTGTATAAATTTTTTTTTTTTGACCAGCAGAGTTAGAGAGAGAGACAGAGAGAAAGGTCTTCCTTCCATTGGTTCACACCCAAAATGGCCGCTATGGGCAGTGCGCTGCGCCAATCCGAAGCCAGGAGCCAGGTGCTTCCTCCTGGTCTCCCATGCAGGTGCAGGGGCCCAAGTACCTGGGCCATCATCCACTGCCCTCCTGGGCCACAGCAGAGAGCTGGACTAGAAGAGGAGCAACCGAAATTAGAACCTGGTGCCCATATGGGATGCTGGCGCCGCAGGCAGAGGATTAGCCAAGTGAGCCGCGGCGCCGGCCATACAAATGTTTTACTCATACTTAAGACTTGTTCTGGTAGAAATTTTCCTCCAATATCAGTTTATCTGGAATTCCCAAAATTCTTCAGCTGTCTTTTCACTACCACTCATACTCAACACCTCACTTTCACATTAAGAATTCTTGAATCATTTAGATAACCAGAGCTAGCAATAAATTCAACATCACAGTCTGGGTCAGATCTTTTTATTTCAGCATTACAAACTTTTTGCTCTGGTCATGATTCATCATGGTTCTGGGAAGGAAATACTTTTTGAAGACCTCCCTGTATGGAGGATTTCAGAATTTTTGGCACTAAAATAAATGCTTTCCAGTTAGATTTTTCCATGAACTTTTTGGAGTTCCCTTAATAGGTGTGTCATTTTCCTCCATAGGTTTCAAGATTGTTTTCTTTGTGCGTTTTCAGAAATTTGTGGTGTATCTTGGTTTTTTTTTTTTTTTTTTTAAAGACTTTTTTATTGTATTTGAAAGGCAGAGTTATGGGGGTGGGGAGGGGCGGAGAGAGAGAGAGAATTTTCTATCTGCAATGACCAGGACTGCCAGACTGGAGAAAGGAGCATCCTCTGGGTCTCCCACGTGAGTTCAGGGGCTCAAGCTCTTGGGCCATCTTTGCTGCTTTCCTGAGTGCATTAGCAGAGAGCTGGATCGGAGGTGGAACAGCTGGGAGTATAACCGGCACCCATGTGGGATGCTGGCAATATAGGCCGAGGCTTAACATGCTGTATACCACAGTGCCAGCCTTATCTTTTCTGGAGTTTGCTTATCTTCTTCTATCTGTATAGTTATGTATTTCCCCAAATTGAAGCATTTTCAGACAGCGTTGTTTTAGAGAAACTTTCTAGTCCTGACCTCTTCCAGGACTCTATAATGATATGAATGTTTAATTTTTTGTCACAGTTCTGCAGGTCCCTGATGCTCTGTTCTTTTTTTTGTCCCACCTATTATGTTTTCTTTGTTGAGAGGAGGTAATTTCTATTATTCTATTTTCCAGTTCACTGATACTTTCCATTTGAATCTTTATAACCTCTATTTCTTTGCTGAGAGTTTGGCTTCTTTTTTCATTTACTTTTTAAGCTTATTATTGTTTTAATTTGAGAGACTGAGTAAGAGAACTCCCATCTTCTGGTTCATTCCCCAAATGCCCACAGTGGCCAGGACTGGGTCAGATGGAAGCTAAGGGAGGAACTCAGTCTAGTTATCCCATGTGGGAGAGAGGAAACTAACTACTGTGTCACTAACTACTGTGTCATTACTGCTGCCTTAAGAATCTGCCTTGGCAGGAAGCGGGTGCAGGATTCAAGCCCAAGTGGTAAACAGGCATCCTAAGTGTTGATTGTCTTTTTGTTGGGCATCTATTGATTATCATTTTTTTTTAAGTTGTGCTTTTCCTGCTTTTGTTGTAAATGATTTTTGGTTAAAACTTGAACTTCTGAGATACTATTAAAAAATTATAAATCTTTGTTTGAACCTTGTGTTTTAGTTGGCTGCATATCAAATGAAGCCGTACCTCATTATTTCCAGGTTGAGGTAGAAGACCATCCTCTTTGCTTGGCCTCTCTTGACAACAGTGCATGTGAGAGGTCGCCCTCATTGTTGCTGAGTGGGTGTGGGAGTTCTCGGCTCTCTTCTGGGCTTTAGCTGCTTCCTGCCTGACTGAGAGCAATAGGAATTCCTTGTTACTGTTTCCTACAAAGCTTCCACTGATGTCAAATGATTCTGTTCTAGTGGATATGGACAGTGTTCTTTGTACTACCAGTAAATAAAATAAAAATTATTTTTAAATAGTGTTTTATCTTTCATTCTTTAAAATATTATCTGCATGTATTTTATAATTCATGTAACATACTCATAATTCATAAATAAATGAGTAGGTGGGACCCTATGCATAATTTTTTACTGATAAAGGGACCTAGTCAGATAGGTTTGGACATCACCTTTAGAGGTGCTCTAGTGAATGTCTTATTTTTTTGCAGTCAGAGTACTAAAATTATATAGTGATAAATTTCTTATTTTTTCCTCCTTTGACCTTTGTCTCTAAAATTTAACTCTGGCTTTGTTGTTTATGTCCTCACTATTTTAATTAGTTTCCAGAATATACTGGTTATAGCTAATTAATCTAGATTCTGGTTATAGAGAATATATAATGCCTACTTAACCTTTTAGTAGTTTCTTTGATTGGGGATACTATTTTGACTTCCACAGAAAAAAGTAAGTATAGGTATGACTTCTTAAATGTTTGTAAAGATGAAAGATGTAAATTTTCCTATGCTGGAAGCTCTCTTTTGATTTAAAAAAGAAATCCCAAAACAAACCATTTTGTAGATGATGAAAATTTCACTGTGATCTCGAAATCATTTGATTTTGAAAGTTTTTTTTTTAATTTTGAAAGTTTTAAGATTTCATTATAAATATTATAGTTTAATTAAAGAAATTTGTGCATACATAATGTAATCTAAGAAAAAGGATTCTTCTCAGAGGCAGGAAAAATTTTCCTTACTGCATTATTATAGAAGTGGTTTATCATTACATCATTTTTTCTTGTGTAAATTAAAGTTATTTGGTTAAATTTTCTGTAGGTTTGACATAGGGACAGATCAGATAGGCATTTAAAAAAGTTGAAATGAGTTTGCAAGTCAAAAAAACAGATAATTGAGAAGCAACTTTTACAGATTTCTCATTTATCTTTCAGTCTACCAGCACTTCTTTATATGTTTTTATAAAGTTTAAAAAAAATATTTTTTTTTTTAGGTAGGTAGCCATCCAAGCTTCCTGAAGGAGGTTCGCGATCACATGCAGGATTCTTTCTTAATGCAGCCTGAGGTAAGCAGGAATGTAGATGGGGTGTAGGGCCCAACATTTTTAAGCAATGCTACTTATCTTTAGTGTCTGATACCGTTTAGTTTCTATCTGGAAAGTCACATGCATGTTGAAGTACATTAAAATTATGAACTTACATGATGAATGTTCTATCAAGATAGATACATTTTTATTTTCACTAAGTTTTACATGTATTTTCTTGTGTTATATTTACTTGCTTTTATATATTTATGTTCTTAAAAATTATTTGCAGATTTTTTTTTTTAAGATTTCCTTACTCATGTGAAAGAGTTACATAGAGAGAAAAGGAGAGGCAGAGAGAGAGTTCTTCCATCCGCTGGTTCACTCCCCAACTGGCTGCAACAGCTGGAGCTGGGTCTCCCAAGTGCGTGGCAGGGGCCCAAGCACTTGGGCCTTCTGTTGCTGCTTTCCGAGGTGCATTAGCAGGGAGTGGGATCAGAAGTGGAGCAGCCAAGACAAAGTGGAGCCCATGTGGGAAGCTGGCATCAAGGTGGTGACTTGACCTGCTGTGGTACAATGCTAGCCCCGTCTTTCCACTCTTAAAACAGATAGCAAACACAGGGTACTTTCAGCCTCTATGTCCTTTGGGAGTTGTTTTGCCTATTGCTTCCTGGTGGTTCTCTGGTTCTTTATCTGGCCTCAGATGGTTTCTTTCCACAAATACACAGCTCAGTTTTTTCTGAAAATACCTGATTAGATACTCAGAGCTATTTTCTGTATCACTCCATTTTTTTCAATACTCTGCTTCCCAAATTCTGCTTGCTCTGATCTTCTGTTTCCTTAGCTCTGTGAAACTAGTAGGCTTTCTCCCCTATCCACCCAGCTGCCTCCAGGCAGTAAGCTTGTTGGCTGAAGAGCTCAATTAAGTTTTTTCCCTTTTCTTAAACAGTCCCTGCCTAGCTTGTGTACAAAGTTTGAAAACCATTGTTTCCTATCTTTTGTCTAGTTATCTAGTTGCTAAAGGTGGCAAGTTAAATCTAGTTCTGCTGGTCTGTCATGGTTGGAGATGGAAAGTCCGTGCTCCATCAGTCTAAACATTTCCTTTGTCTTTCATTGCCTGCACATTTTGAGTGTTCCTTAATTTATGTTTGTCCAGTATATATTTTTAAGATCTATTCTATGAGCCGGCACCATGGCTCACTTGGCTAGACCTCCGCCTGAGGCGCCGGCATCCCATATGGGTGCCGGGTTCTAGTCCTGGTTGCTCGTTTTCCAGTCCAGCTCTCTGCTATGGCCCGTGAGGGCAGTGGAGGATGGCCCAAGTGCTTGGGCTCCTGCACCCATGTGGGAGACCAGGAGGAGGCACCTGGCTCCTGGCTTCGGATCGGTATAGTTCTGGCTGTGGCAGCCATTTGGGGGGTGAACCAATGGAGGGATGACCTTTCTCTCTCTCTCTCTCTCTCTCTCTCTCTCTCTCACTAACTCTATCTGTATTAAAAAAAAAGATTTATTTATTTATTTTTTTTTTGGAAAGGCAGAGTTACAGAGAGTGGTAGAGACAGAGAGAGAGATCTTATACTTCTGGTTCACTCCCCAAATGATAGCAGTGACCTGACCTGAGCTGATCTGAAGCCAGGAGCCAGGAGTTTCTTCCAGGTCTCCCATGAGAGTGCAGGGGCCCAAGCACTTGGGCCATTTTTTTTTTTTTTTTTTTTTACTGCTTTATGGGATTCTGGCACTGCAGGCAGCTTTTACTGCTATGCCACAGCACCAGGCCCCTTGCAGCATTAATAACTATTGTTTTGAAGTAAAGTTTATCATAGTTATGCTGAGTATCTGCAACAAGTATGATATAAAAAATTGAGAAATTTTAAGTCACAGGTTCCACTAAGCTTATGTGGTTTGTTTCTTGTCTGCAATGAGAATGAAGGAGAGTGTTGCTTTTCAGTTAGATGTTAATAAATATAAAATAATACGTTTTCCAGACAGTGTCATGGTCTCCATATTTACTTGATTCCTGTTAATAATTTTTTTTTTTTTAAATTTTTGACAGGCAGAGTGGACAGTAGAGGGAGACAGAGAGAAAGGTCTTCCTTTTGCCGTTGGTTCACCCTCCAATGGCCGCCGCGGTAGGCGCGCTGCGGCCGGCGCACCGCGCCGTTCCGATGGCAGGAGCCAGGTGCTTCTCCTGGTCTCCCATTGGGTGCAGGGCCCAAGGACTTGGGCCATCCTCCACTGCACTCCCGGGCCACAGCAGAGAGCTGGCCTGGAAGAGGGGCAACCGGGACAGGATCGGTGCCCCGACCGGGACTAGAACCCGGTGTGCCGGCGCCGCAAGGTGGAAGATTAGCCTAGTGAGCCACGGCACCGGCCTCCTGTTAAAAATTTTTATTCATCCTGGAAATTAAGTCACTGTCAGAATCACATATAGATAGTAGGAGCAGGTTTATCTTTTCTCTGTGTAATCTTACAGCACAGTAGCAAGTGTTCTGAATATTTTTCCGTATTCCTAATCTTTATTGTGTTTTCAAACATTTTGTTTTGTTTTTGAGAGCAGAGAGACAAAGATAGAGAGTTCTCATTTATTGGTTCACTCCACAAATGTTCACAATGGCTGGGCCAGTGTTGGAGCTGGGAACTGGGGATGAAATCCAGATCTGCCGGCGCTGTGGCTCAACAGGCTAATCCTCCGCCTTGCGGCGCCGGCACACCGGGTTCTAGTCCCGGTCGGGGCACCGATCCTGTCCCGGTTGCCCCTCTTCCAGGCCAGCTCTCTGCTGTGGCCCGGGAGTGCAGTGGAGGATGGCCCAAGTCCTTGGGCCCTGCACCCCATGGGAGACCAGGAGAAGCACCTGGCTCCTGCCATCAGAACGGCGCGGTACGCCGGCCGCAGCGCGCCAAACGCGGCGGCCATTGGAGGGTGAACCAACGGCAAAAGGAAGACCTTTCTCTCTGTCTCTCTCTCACTGTCCACTCTGCCTGTCAAAAAAAAGAAATCCAGATCTTCCATTTGGGTGGCAGGAACAAAATTACTTGAGCCATCACTGCTGCCTCCTAGGGTTTGCATTAGCAGGAGCTGCAGCTGAGTATAGAACCCAGGTGCCCTGATGTGTGATGTGGATGTCTTAACAGGCATCTTAACTTGTAGGCTAAATACTTGCCCCCAGTTCTGGATTTTAAACATTCTTTTATCTTCCATGATTTTGTTGATCTGTTTTCTTTTGACTTTTTTCCAGTATAAAAACTTAATCATCAGGTAAGAACTCAGAAGATAAAACCAGAGCAATTTCTCTTTTCCTTGTACCATTGGTAGGGTTGTAACTCGACACAGTATGTTTGCAGGCATCCTTTTCTGTTAGTATTTTTGCTGTTGTTAATTAGGGCTTCCTTTGTGAAAAATTGAGTAAGTGAGGAATAGGCAGCATGTGTTTTTGTTTTCTTTTTGCATTTTCAGACTAAAACATATATTCCTGACACGTACGTTAGTATATCTTTCACAAGCCTATTGTACTTGTTGTATGCTAAGAAAACTGTCACTGGAGCCCAGCGCTGTGGCATAGCTGTTAAAGCCACTGTCTGCAGCACTGGCATCCCATATGGGTGCTGGTTTGAGTTGCAGCTGCTCCACTTCCAATCTCGCTCTCTGCTATAGCCTGGGAAAGCAGAAGATGGCCCAGGTCCTGCACCCATGTGGGAGACTTGGAAGAAGCTTCGATTCCTGGCTTCGAATCATCCCAGCTCCCGCCGTCGCGGCCATTTGAGGAGTGAACCAACAAATGGAAGACTCTAATCTCTTTCTCTCTCTCTCTCTCGCTTGCTCGCTCGATAGCTTGCTGTCTCGCTCTGCCTCTCTGTAACTCTGTCTTTGAAATAAAATTTTTTTTTAAAAGAAGGCTGTCTTCTTATTGATTTTGATGTTGATGTTACTTTTTTTGGGTCATTATTTTTATCTTCAATTTGTTTTGTGTGTTTGTGTGTGTTCTAACATCCTGTGTTATTTAAGGGGACTTTATATGCAGTTTATCCATTTCACATGTTAGTTTTGGCCTTACTGTCATCTCCCTGACATCTATTGTTCATCCATCCATGGAACATTTTCAGACCTTCTTAGATCTTTATGTTGTAGAAGATAATCTCAGGTATTAAGATAGAGTTAAATAATCTCAGAATCACACATGCACAATTATTTTGCAACATGATTTCTTTTTTTTTTTTTTTTTTTTTGACAGGCAGAGTGGATAGTGAGAGAGAGAGACAGAGAGAAAGGTCTTCCTTTTTGCCATTGGTTCACCCTCCAATGGCTGCTGCGGCCAGCGCATAGCACTGATCCGAAGGCTGGAGCCAGGTGCTTCTCCTGGTCTCCCATGAGGGTGCAGGGCCCAAGGACTTGGGCCATCCTCCACTGCCTTCCCGGGCCAGAGCAGAGAGCTGGCCTGGAAGAGGGGCAACCGGGATAGAATCCGGTGCCCCAACCGGGACTAGAACCCGGTGTGCCGGTGCCACAAGGCGGAGGATTAGCCTGTTAAGCCACGGCGTCGGCCGCAACATGATTTCTGATACTAGGTTTCAACTTCATCATGACAGACAAAAAAGGTAATTAAAATTACAGTAAAGGCTTGCTTTCCTTATGGTTGATTTTAATTGTGACCGTCAAGTTAATTTTTTTTAATACAGCCACACTAGTTTATCAGAATTACATTTTTGTAGGACAATGATAATACTTTTGTTCTGGCAGTTTTTAAAAGTCTTGTGTTTGTATTCTTTGTATCATTTATTTGAGTTACCTTGTTGGCAGATAATCAGCTGGCAGAAGGACTATTAATTTTTATAACTAGAAATCTCTTAATGTGCTTAAAATATTCTTTTTAATTAAAAAAATTTTTGTATTTTGTGGTTGAATGAGGTCTCTATTTTTTGAAAATTAGGTATTTGAGAAACCTCCTGTCCTCTGGTTCATTCCTCAAATGCTCACAATGGCTGGGGCTTAGCTGACTTGAAGCTAGCAGCTGGGAACTCAATTCAGGTCTGCCACATGGGCAGCAGGGACCCAATTACTTGTTTTATTAACTTCTACCTTTCTGGATGTACTTCAGTAGAAAACTAGAATGGAGAGCAGAGCTGGAACTGGAACCCAGGCACTTCAATATGAGATACAGGCATTTTAACTGCTAGGCCAAATACCTGCACCGTGAGTGAGGTTTTACATGTTGTGGATAGGTGACTAATCATGTTTAAAGAGAAATCTCAAAAGCACTTGGAATAATAGCAGTTCAATGAAAAAAATATTAGAAGTCTTAATTTCCTTCTTTCAAAGTATTACAGCCTTAGGCTGGCGCTGTGGCTCAATAGGCTAATCCTCCGCTTGTAGCGCGGGCACACCGAGTTCTAGTCCCGGTTGCCCCTCTTCCAGGCCAGCTCTCTGCTATGGCCTGGGAGGGCAGTGGAGGATGGCCCAAGTCCCTGGCCCCTGCACCCGCATGGGAGACCAGGAAAAGCACCTGGCTCCTGCCTTCGGATCAGCGCGATACAACTTTTTTCTAATTAAATTGCAGCTTTAAAATTTTTCTTTTTATGTTTCAAATTGTAGAAATATGGAAAACTGACAACTTGTACTGGTTGCCGAACACAGTGCAGATTTTTTGATATGACTCAATGTATAGGTCCTAATGGATATATGGAGCCATATTGTTCAACTGCTTGCATGAACAGTCACAAGACAAAATATGCAAAATCACAAAGTAAGTTTCAGGTATTTGGAAAGTTAATCTTTAATATCATCATTACTTTTTACACAAATAGTATGTTACCTTTTCTCCTTTGCTTTCTAACTGCTTTTATTTTCTTATCATACTAAACTTTCCCACCTCAAAACTGTTTTGGTTAACTTGATCATTATATACTTTTTAAAGTTACTGATTTTCTGTGTTCTTAGCTAAAATTCTTGTTCCTTCCAAAACTTAATTAATTGGATGTATTGTATATGTTTAAAATGTAATACCAGAGTTGTATTTCATGACAATATTTTTAAGGTGCAAATAAAAGAATACAGAAGGTTGTTTTAAAAGAAAAATCATCTCAGCATTCAAAATTTAAAAAAAAAAACTTTAGTTGCTTTATGAAGAAATCAGATATGTACCTTTTATCTCCTAGGTTTGGGAATTATTTGCCATTTTTGTAAGCGAAACTCCTTACCTCAATACCAAGCCACAATGCCTGATGGAAAACTGTATAACTTTTGCAATTCCAATTGTGTGGCTAAATTTCAGGTTTGTTATTTATTTTGTATACCCTCTCATCCTAATTAAAAAAACATAGAAAATAAACTGTAATTAATGTGCTTTATCTTATTAGTTTATTTTTACATGTTATTTTGAGGGTCAGATTGATGGTTGGAGATTTTAAAATGAATACCAGATGACCTGGTTGCACTGTCTGCTTAGCACAGATAATCTGATTTTTGAATTGTTATTGTGATACAAATTTTCAAGAAAAATTTAATATAATTGAGTTCAGTACTTGAAGTAGTCTCTTCTCTTGTTAGATGGTTTGGATAAAACATGAACCTTAAGGAAAACCTACTCCTTGATAAATGAATGTGTATGTACCCAGGAAGTGATGAGTATACATGGTTTCTTCGTAGAAATCATATAAAAAATGGCATTTGATGTGATAGTAGGTTTTAATTTAATACAGATCAGTTTCAGGGAGATATTTTTCATTTTGGTAAATGTAAAGAACTTTCATTCGGAGATCTGTGTTTCTCAGGAGGTAGTATTACTGGAATTGCTCAAACTTAATCTGTTGACCATTAGGAAGCAATAATTTAGAAGGCATTCAAGCATTAATAAGGTAGTAACAGAAGGTTTACTTGTTGTATATTAAAGTTTCAGGGTACTACCTAAAGGTTCAAGCCAATGCATAAAATTTTGCTTCATGAGTTAATTCATCCAACCCTTCTACTTTGCTCTAGGTTCTATGCTCTATGTAAATTTATTTAAAATGAAAATATAAGTCTCATAAGTATGCTGTGATAGTTGCTATAATAGATATTAGTGCCTTTTTTAAAAAAGATTATTTTTATTTATTTGAAAGGAAGAAAGAAAGGGAGAGACAGAAAGAGATCTTCCATCCACTGATTCACTTCCTAAAACACTGCAGCAGCCAAGACTGGGCCATGCCAAAACCAGGAACTCAGAACTTCGTCCAGATCCCACAGATAGACAGTAGGGGCTGAAGTATTGGGCCATCTTCTGCTGCTTTCCCAGGCACATTAGCAGGGAGCTGGGTCAGAAGTGGAGCATCTGGTACTCAAAGCAGGTGCTCCCATATGGAATGCTGCATCAAAAGTGGCATCTTAACATGCTGCTCCACAATGGAAGCCCCAGTTATTAGCGTTTAAATTGAGATGGTTTTGAATTTAGCCAAGTGACTGTCAAATTAATTGACTGTTAGATTCCTACTGAACTTAGGTGATAAACCACATTCAAGTCTAACTTTTATTTTAAAAATTGAGATCATGGCAATTGATATGACTATGGTAAATACTGTTTCTACCAAGTTAGCTTTTTTGTTTTTAAAGATTTATTTATTTATTTATTTATTTATTTATTTGAAAGAGTTATACAGAGAGAGAAGGAGAGGCAGAAAGAGGTCTTCCATCGCTGCTTCACTCTCCAGTTGGCTACATGGCTGGAGCTGGGCCAATCAGAAGCCAGGAGCCAGGAGCTAGGGATTATTAGAAGAGAAAGACATTGTCTGTTGCATGCTGTATGTCAGTTCTTGAACTTTTATTACTTTTTTTGATTTTGTTGGGTAAACTGAATTGATTATTGAGAGTGTTTCAACTACCTTTTTCATTTAATTGAAACTTATATTGCCTATGATTTAATGAGCCCTTCTATGTGTGTGTATATTAACATCTTAAAGAATAACTTCCAGGCCAGCTCTCTGCTGTGGCCAGGGAGTGCAGTGGAGGATGGCCGGAGTACTTGGGCCCTGCACCCTATGGGAGACCAGGATAAGCACCTGGCTCCTGCCATCGGATCAGCGCGGTGCACCGGCCGCAGCAAGCTGGCCGCGGCGGCCATTAAAGGATGAACCAATGGCAAAGGAAGACCTTTCTCTCTGTCTGTCTCAATAAAAAACCCAATATTTTTCCTTATGTTTATGCAAGGCATATATTTTGAGCTTTATGTATTATTAGATGTTTTTGCATTTAAAATTAAGGTGATAGGATAGTATTCTCTTAGTCCATTTAGACTGTTGTAACACAATACCTTAGACTGGGATTCTCTCAGCCCTGGAGACAGGGAGGGATAAGATAAGGCTCTGATAGATTTGTGTGTGTTGAGGACCTCTTCCCATAGACGGTGTCTTTTCACTGTACCCTCACATGGTGGAATGGGCAAATATGCTCTCCCAGCTTCTCTCAGATTATCTAAACCTCACTTAGATCATGAGGGTAATCTGATCACCCCAAGTGCCCCTACCTCAAGGTTTAGGATTTCAGTATGAATTTTGGGGGATTACAAACATTCAGACTAAAACGTATTCCATTTGATTTGAAAGAATAGTTAACTTTAATGGAAAGTTTCAAAATTTTGGAATCTCTAATGGTCATGTTGGTTTTTGTTTTAAAAGTTATTCTTAGTAAATGTAAATGTCAAATGTATAGGTTTTATTTTTTCATAAATGTGTTCTATTTAGGAGTTTTAAACATAAAGGTTTCTTTCACCCCTGTATTACATACATATATAATTATATATAATTTGTATTAGAGTTGTAAAGAATGATCATTAAATAGCATTGTGCTCACTACTGTGATTAGGAATTTTAAAAAACTCAGGGGCTGGTGTTGTGGCATAGTGGGTGAGGCCACTGCCTGTGGCACCAGCATCCCATTTGGGCACAGTTCATATGGAAGTCTGAGCTGTTCCACTTCCTATCCAGCTCCCTGATGATGCACCTGGGAAAGCAGTGGAAGGTGGTCCAAGTGATTGGTCTCCTGCTCCTATATGGGAGACCCTGATGAAGCTCCTGGCTCCTGGCACAGCCCTGGCCATTGGGGCCATTTGAGGAGTGAACCAGTGGATAGAAGACCTCTCTCTGTTTCTCTTTGTCTCTGCCTCATCCTCTCTGTAACTCTGATTTTCAAATAAATAAATAACTTTTTTAAAAAATAAAAAATACTTTTAAAGTCCATATTTGCTTATATCCTATCTTGCCCTATTTTATTTTTAAAAAATTCCTAGTATGAATTTCTTTCTAACTTTGTTGAAGGACTGTAAAATTTTAAAAAGTGATATAAGTTTTCTGTGATGGACCTGGAGTGAAAATATGACAATGATACAGTGGGACAAATTGTTTAAAAATTAGATGCCTTATGGTTATTGGAGAGGTCAATAGGAGGCAAATGTTTTTAAACTTCCATGTGCTAGTTCAGAATTTGGCAACCTTCCTATTGTTTACTTATATTTGCTTTAAGTAAAAAAAATCCATAGTTGTACTATAAGGTTTTTTCATACTGTTTTTAGTATTTTTGGTAAATAATAGTTAATCCTGTAAAAATACTGAATTTTGATTTTATAAAACTAACTTAGAATGCCACTATAATTTTAAATATAAAATTCAGAAATGTAACTTTATGTGATAAAAAAAATTTATATACATGTTGTTTTCTAGAGACAGTACATATTTAACAGTAGTCACAAGTAGAAATTCTAAAGTATATATGAGCTACAATATATTTTGTGTTTTGTTCCAGGCTTTAAGCATGCAGTCATCTCCAAATGGTCAGTTTGTAGCACCAAGTGATATTCAGTTGAAATGCAACTACTGCAAAAATTCCTTTTGTTCCAAACCGGAAATTTTGGAATGGGAGGCAAGTCATGTTTTATTACATATATTATTTAGTGCTAAAATGAAAAGTCTGGTGAATTACCTGTAATATTTCCTTTTTAGTAGATAGGAACAAGCTTTTCAGGTTTTGTGAAGAATGGATTGTTTGCTTTCTTATGGCTGTGAGACCAACATAAGATCTGTTTCTTTGCAGATTAGACAAAAATCATTGACGTCATACTCAGAATATATTCATAGTAGTTATACAGGATGCTGTTATCTTTAGCTAGGGTCCCTGGAGTGACTGTAAATTGTTTTTCCTCCTGTCCTCTTAAATACTACCTGTGATCTATAATATCTTCGGGCACCAATACCTGTAAAAGTGAGAATTTCTTAGTCATATATACTACATTGTATTTTAATGAAATAAGAGAGCCTTATGCTAATAAAAGTTTCTTTTATTTAAATAAGAGTGCTAACTTTTACAAGTTTACTAATTTACTTTGCTCTTAGCTGCTACTCTGAGTACTGGGTTTTGTTTCCATTAAGGGAGCAGTCATGGATAGATAGATGGCTTGGGTTACTGGTTACCTATTGCTTTCTTGAGCTATACTCAGTTTGGCCAATATTTCCTTTCTCTCTCTCTCTTTTTTTTTTTTGGAATGGGTATAGTAGGGATATGAGGCATGGAATATGTAATAAAATGGTATACAAGATGTAGTTAGTACTAACAGACTACTCATGGGTCAGAATTTATTAGTGTCTTGGCAAATCACTCAATATGTAAGTTGTAGGCTATAAAGGTCATACCCAGAATTGGACTGTGATTTCTAAGTACTTTGGAAATATAAAATTTCATTATTTTAATACCTTACTGCCTGGAAAATTTTTAGCTTATTTAGTTTGCTGCTATCTCCAGAGCATTTAAACCAGTCATCCTTTGAGACTGCTATTGGCATCCAGTGATGATTTTCTTGTGAATAATAACCCTGTTTAAGCAAGAGCAGAAATAATGTTGGATGCCTAGTTAGAGAAGAAAGGAATGAAACGAGAATAAGTATGGGAGACTGGCACTGTGAATCAGCGGGTTAAGCCATGGCCTGTAGTGCTGGCAATCCATATGGGCGCCTGTTCAGGTTTTAGCCATTCTGCTTCTGGTCCAGTTCTCTGCTGATTTGCCTGGGAAAGCAGTGAAAGATGGCCCTAGTGCTTGGGCCCCTGCACCCTATGGGAGACCCAGAAGAAGCTCCTCGCTCCTGGCCTCTTATCAGTGCAGCTTCGACAGTTGCAGCCAATTGGGGAGTGAATTAGTGAATGGAAGATCTCTTTCGCTGTCTCTTTCCTTCTCTCTCTCTGCAACTCCGCTTTTGAAATAAATAAATCACAAAAGAGAATGAGTAAGGAAATCCATTAGCAAGCACATGGAATAGTATCATGTTGCAATTGAATTCTGATGATCCTAGATGACAATGAGGTCCTTTCCAGCAAGAATGTGTCAGTATTGCACCAGTCTTGTTGCTGTGTTGCTTTTGTTAATATGAAGGTTAAGTTGAGAGACTGTCATACTGAATGAGAGTTGAGCGTACCTCAGGAGATTGGGGCTTCTTACTCCATGGTTGACAGTTGTAGTTCCCTTGTTGCCTTTTTCTATTGCCGGTTAGTTATAATGTGGCAACTTTCACCTAATGATTGTCTTATTAGTTGAGTTGTTTCCTATATTTTGTCACTGTCTTTATTATGGTCTTTAGCTGTCTTTACTATGTGTTAGGTTTAGTCTATGTCTTCAAAATAATTTGAGTTTTAGAGCCTGCTTTTTTGGAAGTTTTAAATTGTTCATCACTGCTTGAATGGATATGAGGAATATTCAAAAAGTTCATGGAAAAAGGTGTGTTATGAAAATCGAATGCGGCCGGCGCTGTGGCTTAACAGGCTAATCCTCCACCTTGTGGCGCTGGCACACCGGGTTCTAGTCCCGGTCGGGGCGCCAGATTCTATCCCGGTTGCCCCTCTTCCAGGCCAGCTCTCTGCTGTGGCCCGGGAAGGCCGTGGAGGATGGCCCAAGTGCTTGGGCCCTGCACCCGCATGGGAGACCAGGAGAAGCACCTGGCTCTTGGCTTCGTATCAGCACGATGCACTGGCTGCAGCGGCCATTGGAGGGTGAACTAACGGCAAAAAGGAAGACCTTTCTCTCTGTCTCTCCTCTCTCTCACTATCCACTCTGCCTGTAAAAAAAAAAAAAGTGCAAGGAAAAAAAAAAAACTGAACAGATTTTCTACATTTTGTACTTTTCATTCCATATTCCATGAACTTTTTTAAAGTGTTCTTATGTTTGAAAGGTATCTTTGGTTATTGTGAAATAACTTTGGTTACAGAAGAATTAACTAAAGTTCTAGCCACGTTCTATTTAAGGGAACCAACTCAGTCTCAAGCTTCGTAGCATACTGTATGATGGCACCAAATTTAATACTTTTATCCATGATAGATCTGTTAGGTGTAATTGGAATATGATTGAACCTACTTGCCTATCCTCAACAAGGAATTTTTTTTGACTGAAAATGTTATTGCTGTCATACTTCTCATCTTCGCTTACCTGTATTGTATTTCCCGTTGCTTTTTTTCCCATTTCTCTAATTCTCTTAGCAATATAAAACTGCCATTTTATTTTAGTGATAATTTTGCTATTACTGAGTAATTTCAGAGTAGTTAATAGTGTTGAGTTCTGTGGTGCTATTTACATTTAGCAGTGAACTGGTTAAACTAGGTGTTCATGTACCATAGCAAGTATGTCCTAAAGGATCATCACATTAAGTAGGTAAATGATTTAACTTTGTTTCTGTAAAAGTGGCTTGTTTATTTCTTAAACGTGTTCTTGAGGTGGTTGTCATTACTTACCAAGGTTCCCATTGTGCATTTAGAACAAAGTGCATCAGTTCTGCAGCAAAACTTGTTCAGATGACTATAAGAAGTTGCATTGCATAGTTACATATTGCGAATACTGTCAAGAGGAGAAGACTCTTCATGAAACAGTAAATTTCTCTGGCGTTAAGAGACCTTTCTGTAGTGAAGGCAAGTGTATATACAGTGTTATTCATAACTTGTATTGATATTTAATGTTTTTTTTGCCAAAATATTTCTAAAATACACAAGTATATGTCCAGAGTAGCTGCCAATTTTAATGTAGCTGAACTAAAAAAATTAAGTTCACCTTTCTACTGACTTGCTTTGTGATTTTGTATGTTTTTGTAGATCTCTAAGACTCTAAAAATTGGGTAACCTCTTTTTTTCCATTAAAAGGAAGTTCTGATAATTAAATTAAAGCATTGTTATTATACCATATCATCTCTAAGCTTACACCTTGTGATTTGAAAGTTGGTTTTCCAAATAGATGAGAGTGGCTTCCCGTTAGCTCTATTTTCCCTACTCTGCTTGCTGCTTAACCTGCACAGGTTTTCAGTAATTGAACATTCCTAATTGAACAGATTGAACATCCTAATCCAAAAATCTGAAAATAAACGGCGTTGGTGGTTTAGTGGTGAGCATAGCTGCCTTCCAAAAATCTGAAAATAGAAAATCTCTTACTGCTAACAAGATTCTTAAATTTTGGATTTTGGGGCTTTTATGGTCTTTAGTTTAGAGCTACTCAGTTGGTAGTCTATACAAATATGCCAAAATCTTAAAAAAAACAACCCGAAGTCTAAAATACTTGTTGTCTCAAGCATGTCAGATAAGGGATACTCAATATGTTTCCTATAGCAGTACTACAATGGGAAAATGCTTCTAAAGTTTCAGTTTGGGATATCAGGAAAACATTCAAGGATTTTCTTTCTTCTCATCTATACTTTTGCTGCTCTGATTCTAGGATGCAGATTATAGAAGGAACTCTAGTTCTAAATGTACTTCTCCAGTGATAGGAACCAAGATCGTAACTATGGGTTTTGGGCTTTTGTTATTTTTTCTATTCCCAAATGTCATATCAAGTTCTAAGCTGGCTTTCACTTTCTGTTCTTTCTTTGGCTTTTCTCACTGAGCTTCCACCAGCTTTCCTATTTGCTGTCTTCACCTGTTATTTTCCAGTGTGGAATTAAAAAATTTTTTTGGATCTATTTTTTTTATATATTTCTACTCTGTTTTGGGGTAAGGGAAATCCTTAATGGCAGTAGTGGTAATGGCAGCAAAAATAAAAGATTTATGAATCCATTCAGCTAGTGTCTCCATTAGTACTTTCCACATGTGATAAAAAACTACGTATGTAAGAGTGTGCTGTCTATAAACCAAGGTATCCTATTTATGTTTAGTTAGTACTTTTTCACCTGGAGTTAAAGGTAATCACATTTTACTGTTATTTAAGAGCCAAACTGTGCAAGTGAGAAATCCTAAAAATGTCTCATTGGAAAGATTGATTCCGAATTAATTTAACTATCTTTACCTGAGTTTTTGTGTAATGACAATCTTAGTGATTGATAAGTCTGAACACATTATTACTAATTGCATAGATATCTGATTTTGTGCTACTTAGATTGCAGTCATGCATCATTTAACAGTGTGAAATCTGGGGAATGCATCTCAATTGTTTTATGAACATCATCAAGTGTATTTTGACCATCTAAAATAGTTATGTCACTAGACAATATAATCTTACATGACCACTGTTCTATATGTGGTCTCTCGTTGGCTAAAATATTTAGTTTATAGTACATCACTATATATGGATTTTACAAAAATGGATAGATAGTGGTCCGTAAATAGCTTAATCTTCAACTGGTGAGACTTAAAAGTTTAGATAGATAATGAAAAGTTAAACTCATGCAACTTTTCTTGTTAGATATGGCTTTTTCTTTTACTGCACCTAGTTCTGTTGTAGGACCTGTCAGAAATAAGAAAATAAAATATTAAAAAATTATCCACAATACCTGGTTGCATAAAGCAACAAAGATAAATTTTTCAAAATGTTTTACAATATATTTCAAGGTATACATATACACATGTATAAATTCATATATATAAATGATTCAGATAAATTATATGGAAAACAATTGTAATTCATGTTCTTAAAATTAGTTTCAAGATGCAGTGTTTCTGGTGGCATTGTAATTTGAGCTCCTTATTACAAAGGTTGATGAGACATTATAAGTCATTCTACTTATGTGACCCAGCAAGAGTAAAGGCATGGAAGAGTATTTATTTAATTCTCATAGATATTTTAGGGAATAAATAAAATAGATATGTAAAGATATTTAAAATAACATTTTCTTAAGGAAGAGATGAGCAAGTATTTTATTTTCTTTGGAAAAGTCCATAAACCAGTTTTTCTTCCCTGAAGGGTGAGGTAAGCTGGAATATTTGGCTACAGTATCTACTTAGCTGAAGATTTCTGTAAGTTTACTTAAGAGGTATTCAGCAGTCTACATTGTTTGGTTTCTCTAAAATGTCTATTTGTGGTGTGCTTATTCTTATACTCCAAGATTTTACTAGACAGAACAATGAAAACTGTTAAAACACTTTAATAGATTTTAATGTCTTAAAAAAGTATTTGAAACCACATGCTAGAAAATATCATCTAATATTCATCTTCTGTTCCAGTTTTTACAGGTTGATGTTGATCTACAGTTTTTCTAGCTTTGGTCAGGCAACAAAAGATAACTTTATTTAAATATATAGGATGCTTTCTAAAGCTAATAATCAACTTGATCTAGAAGATCTGTGTCAGCTCAAAAATTAGTTTTTGATTTTTTTGTTTTAATATTTAAATCTTGTATTTTTCAGGCTGCAAACTATTGTACAAACAGGACTTTGCCAGACGTTTAGGATTGAGATGCGTTACTTGCAACTATTGTTCTCAGCTCTGTAAGAAGGGTGCAACTAAAGAACTTGATGGTGTAGTGAGAGATTTCTGCAGTGAAGACTGCTGTAAGAAATTTCAGGATTGGTACTATAAGGCAAGTAACTCCAGATTTTCACTATGGCAGCCATTTGAGCAGTCTTAAAAAACTTTAGCTATTTCCATTATCAATATGGTGACTCATTTATTTTTAAGATGTATACATTTTAGGCATAGCCTCAGTTATACTATCTTTTCAGTTCATTGTTTATAAAGTCCAGTAGAATTTTTACTTTCTTAAAAAAAATTACTTATGCAATACTAAAGACTTGGAGACACCTATATTCAATAAATGTAGTTTAATCAAATGGACTATTTCCCTAAATTTGCTGTTTCTTTATCTTACTAAAAAATTATTTGAGGGGCCGATGTAGTGAGTAATGCCACTGCCTGTGATGCTGGTGTCCCATGTAGGCACTAGTTCGTGTCCTAGCTGCTCCACTTCCAATCTAACTTCCTGCTAATGGCCTGGGAAAAGCAGAGAAAGATGATCCATGTGTTTGGGCGCTTGCCAGCCACGTGGGAGACCTGGATCAAGCTCCTGACTTCAGCCTCGTCCAGCACTGGCCATTAATTTGGGAAGTGAACCAGAGGATAGCAGATCTCTCTTTCTTTCTCCTTGTCTCTTCTGTAACTCTTGACTTTCAAAATAATAAATAAATCTTTAAAAAAATTATTAGAGAGCTCACTCCTTTCCACTGGTTGATTAACCAGATGCCTATAGTTGTGTTGGGGCTAAAGCCTGGAGTGGGGTACTCAATCTAGTTTGCTCATATGAGTGGGTGGTAGGAACCCAATTCCTTGGGTCATCACCACTGCCTCCAAGGGTCAATATTAGCAGAAATCTGGAGTCAGGTAATGAATCCAGGTATTTTAATTTTTAATTGTGGAGACTTTGAAGTGGGGAAGATACTTAATAGAGATTTAAAATATTTCATTTGAAACTGTGTGTATGTATGTTATTAAAGTCCATGTTTTTAAAAGTAAAGATAAATTTCTTTTAGTTCATTGCATTATTATGTTTCTGGATAAGAAAATCAGGTATAAATATGGATGTTGGGTAGTCAGATATTACCCACAAAACAGTTGTTAATTCCTGTGTCAATAACATGGAAACTGTCTCAGGGCTGGAGCTTCATTGTGGATAATAAAATTATAAAGCATGTGAAAATAGGCTTGATAGTAACATCCAAATTATGAGATATCTATAAAGAATGAAAATAGAACGGTTAAAAGATGGAGAATAATACTATTTATTTTACTTTTCATGATGATACTGCTAGGAGAGTTGTATCATTTTTTGAATATCTACAACTCAATATGCTAACTAGGATTTTGTAAATTAAAAGAAGATACTTTCTTAATTTTCAGAAGTAAAATAATTAGCTAAAAAGTTTGGCATTTACTTTTTTAAAAAGTTGCTTCATTATTTTACTGTGGATTCCCAATGATTTAAGCCTTCAACTTTAGGTTAAATTTTAAAAGTACACAAAGGACAAACTTTATGCTGTCTAACATGGACTCCTTCTCTTCTAAACCAACATTTTGTGGTATTGTAGATGACATTTTGAGAAATCCCTCAGAAAAGTGTTACTTTGGCTTTTGAAGCTTAATTTTAGTTTAACACACATAAATGCACCTTTCTCCCCATGGTTTAGGGAAGTTTTGTTTTTGAAAAATTCTTTTGAGAGGCTGGTGCTGTGGCATGGTAGGTTGGGCTTCCACCTCCTGCGCTGGCATCCCATGTGGGTGCTGATTCAAATCCCGGCTTCTCCTGTTCCAGTCCAGCATTCTGCTGATGCGCCTGGGAGGGCAGGAAAGGATGGCCCAAGTTCTTGGGCCACTGCACCCACACGTAAGACCAGGAGGAGGCTCCTGGCTCCTGGCTCCGGATCAGCCCAACCTCAGCCATTGGCGGCAATTTGGGGAGTGGATTAGTGGCTAGAGGACCTCTCTGTCTCTCCCACTCTCTGTAACTCTACCTCTCAAATAAATAAATAAATAAATCTTCAAAAAATGGTTTTGAATACTGTCACAATAATAAAGCTATTTAATGACCACCAATTTGGCAATCCCATTGTATTCTTACACTTATTATCTTAATGTTTGAGACAGAAGTTGTTAGCAACGTGATTGTGAAGATTTCTGCCTGATTTTGAATCTATAATTTTAATATTTTAAATTAATCTGTTGGTGGATTTTGGTTTTTGTACACAGCACACAGTAAATGTGTTTGGCTTTTTTTTGTTTCATTACTTCCTGTTTTATATTATTTTTAATTAAAATGGAGAAATCTGTTGGCCTCTTTGTTGAGGAAGCAAAAATTATGCTTTTTGACAAAAGACTGTGGTTAGCTGAATAAAAATTCAGTGAAATGGTATGTTTCAGGATATATAAAAATAAATTAGTTTAGTATCCAGTTATAATTATCTAATTGTGTTTAATGTAAACCTTCTGCATAATGAACATATTTTTGTCATTCATTACTTGAAAATTTCAAATAAGCATCTATGTAACGGCTGGCGCCGCAGCTCACTAGACTAATCCTCTGCCTGCGGCGCCGGCACCCCTGGTTCTAGTCCCGGTTGGGGCGCCGGTTCTGTCCCGGTTGCGCCTCTTCCAGTCCAGCTCTCTGCTGTGGCCTGGGAAGGCAGTGGAGGATAGCCCAAGTGCTTGGGCCTTGCACTGGCATGGGAGACCAGGAAGAAGCACCTGGCTCCTGGCTTCGGATTGGCGCAGCGCCAGCTGTAGCGGCCATTTGAGGGGTGAACCAATGTAAGGCAGACCATTCTCTGTCTTTCTCTCTCACTGTCTAACTCTGCCTGTCAAAAAAAAAAAAAAAAAAAGAAAAGAAAAAAAGAAATTATATAACATACACAATTGCATTATTACATATTTTGCTAATCTCAGGAATAAAGGTAAGTGGATTTTTGTCAGATGGTTGGAATTTATAAAACAAATAACAATTCTGATTTTTCTATGCAATCAGTATATGCAATACAACTTTTGAAGAATTGCCTCTTCCTAATCTCCCTAACCTCTGTTTGTAAGCAGCCATTACTGAAATCAAAGAGCAAGTTTATCCTACTTGGTTTTCACTGTATTTTTTGGAAGTATGATTTATTTACTTAATTTGAATCTCAGGGTGAGAGAAAGAGAGATTTTCATCTGCTGATTTATTCCCTAAATGGTGGCAGAGGCTCAGCATTTGGATCTCCCACATGGAAGGCAGGGGCCCAAACACTTGGACCATCTTCCTCTGCTTTCCCAAGCACATTAGCAGGGAGCTGGATTGGAAGTGGAGTAGGCAGGATTTGAATCAGTTCTCTAATGCGGGGATGCCGGCATTTCAGGCAGCAGCCCACTGCTCCACAGTGCTGATCCCTGTATTTTCTTACACCTCTCAAAAATCCCTTCTGTTTGCTGCCACTATCATCAGGATCATCACCTTGAGAACATGGTAAATTAACTCCCTACTAAATATATGTTTTTTGTAGTTTATCTTTTTATTTTAAATATTCAAAATTTTAAATTTTACCCTATTAAAAATACTGACCCTTACAAGTAAATCCAACTTTAGGTATATAAACTTCAAACTCCTCATCAGAAGTACTTCATAAGTAAACCTCAAAAATAAGAGCCAGCCAATTCAACTGTTGTTATTCTAAGTTTAGTCATGAGCATTTGCTGTACACAATAATCTTACTTTCTCTTATCTTTGTGTTTCAGACTGAGAGACTAAAAAGAGTATATATAATTTTTTCATTTTTATTTAGATATTTACTGTGCTTCAAAAATCTGTTTATATTTCTTTTACTTGATTATTTTGAATGATATGTGTTTTTTGGCCCATGTAATAGCTTGCTCTGAGTTTACAATAGAGGCTTATTAAATATTCCAAATTAGAATAAAAAGATCTTTGACATCATGCAGCCAGAACATTCTGATAATAAGATTAATGTCTTTTTCTTCTCCTACATAACTTTTTGGAAAGAAGTAGATAGACGTTTCCTTAAAATGATTGTTTCCAGGCATAATGTGAAAAGCTTGGTGGGAGGATAGTTATTTACATTTTTGTATCTTTCAGATTTTTCAAAGAAAAGGATTTAATATTGTAATGAAATAATAGCTAAAATGTTTGATAATATGTTAAAGATAATACTTCAGAACATTCACTGTTCCCCAGCTGTATGTGACCATATTTTTAATAGAACTGAGCTTTTCTTTTAAACTTTCAACTTCAGATTGCAGTTTGTTAGCACATTTTTACTTATTTTGTATACCATTAGGGTGAATAATGAAAATAATAAATTCTTTAATATGCATATCCTATACTAGTGTGACTTATGAATTTTAACTGATAATTGAACTTTAAAATGTTTTCTTTGGAGGCCAGCATTGTGGTACAGCAGGTTGAGGACCTGCTTGCCATGCTGGCTTCCTGTATCAGAATGTCAGTTTGAGTCCTGGCTGCTCTGCTTCTGATACAACTCCCTGATAACGATCCTGGGAAAGCAGCAGCAGATGGCTCAAGTACTTGGGCCCTTGCCACCCATGTGGAAGAAACAGGAGTTCCAGGCTTCTGGCTTCTGGCTGGTCCAGCCTTGGCTGTGTGGCCATTTGAGTAGTGAACCAGCAGACTCCTGGCAGATCCCTGTCCCTCTACCAAATAAATAAAATTAATCTTAAAAATTTTTTGTTTGTAAACTGCTTAGGTGTATTGATTTTTAGAAAATTGTTTTTGAAATTAATGTTAGAAACAGTGCCCAATATTCTCTATTTAAATGTGCTTTTTGGAATGCTTTGCATTGTACCCAGTAACCTACTGTTTAGTCACTGAAATCTTTTTTTGGAGGCAGTGAATTATTTCATTGTACTCAGGATAGCTACATTGGGAAGTTGTAAAAAAATTATTTTAAAAATGTTTGTAAAATACCACTGTTTCATTCGTATTGATAGTCCCTCCCATTCCCTACAAAATTAGGTTTGTTGAAATAGAGAACAAATGAGGCCGGCGCCGTGGCTCAAGAGGCTAATCCTCCGCCTTGCGGCGCCGGCACACCGGGTTCTAGTCCCGGTCGGGGCACCGATCCTGTCCCGGTTGCCCCTCTTCCAGGCCAGCTCTCTGCTGTGGCCAGGGAGTGCAGTGGAGGATGGCCCAGGTCCTTGGGCCCTGCACCCCATGGGAGACCAGGAGAAGCACCTGGCTCCTGCCATCGGAACAGCGCGGTGCGCCGGCCGCAGCGCGCTACCGCGGCGGCCATTGGAGGGTGAACCAACGGCAAAAGGAAGACCTTTCTCTCTGTCTCTCTCTCACTGTCCACTCTGCCTGTCAAAAAAAAAAAAATTAAAAAAAAAAAATTAAAAAAAAAAAAAAGAAATAGAGAACAAATGGATAGGAAAATTGTAAGTATGTATACCCATGTATTAATCAGAAATGAGGAGTTGAAACTATCTATGAAATATAAAAGACTGTCAATATAGACCTTTTTATCACTTATTGAAGGTAATATATACTTCTGTTTAGCTGGTAAGTTGGATTAGAGTTTTTGAATTAACAAACAATTCTTGATTTACCATGATACAAGGAAACCATGCAATAGATGATGATGTACTATTTTTTAAATTGGAAACTTATGTCAAGCTTTACTAAATATTCTCTCATGGCTGGAGCTAGGCTGGAAGTTGGAGTGGAATTGTTTTCTGGTCTGGAATGGTAGTCATTTACAATGCTTTTAAATTTTCATCATAATTTATCTCAGTTCCAAACATGTTGCATGAGTGGATGTCAAGGAAACAAACAAAGAAAAGTTCACAACCTTCCAAAATTTTGATTATGGCTTTAAGCATGCATTTATTAGTATTGAATTCTTACTCTCCTTTTCAGCCTGAAAAATTTGGTTTCCATTTGTAAATTGGCATTAATCTTGTCCTTTGTTGTTTGGATAAAGAGAAATCATCTAAATTTGTTTTGAACATTCTGGAAGAAAGGAGCTTCACGTATTGTTTCTGCAAAAACCAAGTGTCAGTAATTACAGAATGATGAGGTGATTTGATTGTTCAGATTCTTTTTGTGAAATGTTTAGTTTTATGACCTTGACCTTCTAAATTCTTATATAAGTTGACATATTATATGCTAAGAGTTAGTGTAGTAGTACTTGGAATAACTTGAATTTATGTTTTTGCTATTAAATTGAAAGCCTTCTTACAGTATTTTATTTTCATTCAGAGTTTTATTCCTTAGTCATTTATGGTAACTCATTTTGTCTTTCCATTTTCTTTATAGCTTAGTATACAGGATAAAATTCAGGTCTTACTCTTTCTGTTATTAGATGGCATGGGGTTGGGGTGAGAGATAGTGAAAATGCTCCCATCCACTGCTTTACTGCTCAAATACCCATAACAGCAAATGAGGGACCATACTGAAGCCAGGAGCCAGGAGCCAAGAACTCAATCCCAGTCTCCCATGTTTACTGCAGGATCCAATCTACTTGA
Source organism: Lepus europaeus (assembly GCF_033115175.1). Classification (NCBI taxonomy): domain Eukaryota; kingdom Metazoa; phylum Chordata; class Mammalia; order Lagomorpha; family Leporidae; genus Lepus; species Lepus europaeus. The sequence goes on from NC_084832.1 coordinate 86,923,205, forward strand.
GCTATCACCTGCTACCTCCCAGGGTGCACATTAGCAGGAAGCTGGAGTTGGAAGTGGAGCGGGCACTCTGGTATGAGATGTGTGTGTTCCAAGCAGCAATTTAACTGCCATTCCAGGTAGCTGCCCCGAAGCCCAAGTTTTGCCTGGAGTTGTCTGCTTTGAATCCTGTCTCTTTTATATTTGACCTTAGTTATTTATCTTTTTGGACCTTAATTCTCAGTACCCCCCCCCCCCCCCTTTAAGATTTATTTATTTATTTGATAAAGCAGAGTTACAGAGAGGAAGGGGGAGGGGAGAGATCCACTTTTTTCCCACTAGTTCACTACACAAGTGGCCACAATGGCTGGACCTGGGCTGATCCAAAGTCAGGAGCCAGGAGCTTCATCTGGGTCTCCCATGTATGAACAGGGCCCCATGTACTTGTGCCATCTTCTGATGCTTTCCCAGGCACATCAGCAGGGAGCTGGATTGCAAGTGGAGCAGCCAGGACTTGAACCGGCACCCATATGGGATGCCATTTCTGCAGACAGCGGCTTTACCAGCTATGCCACAGTTCTGGCCCCTCCAGTACTCATTTTGAAGAGCCGTTGTAAAAATTATAGGGAGGAGATATAAAGCATTCGGCTTTTATATCGGATTCTTTGAGATAGTTTCATTACAGGTTTACTTTTGCTTTGTTCTTCCTCTGTTCAGAATTATGGTCACTTCCTTTTTTTTTTTTTAAGATTTATTTATTTGCTTGAGAGGCAGAGTTACAGACTAGAGAGAGAGGTTGTCCGTCCGCTGGTTCAATTCCCAAATAGCCACAATGGCCTTAGGTGGGCCAACCTGAAACCAGGAGCTTCTTCCAGCTCTCCCATATGGGTGCAGTGGGCCAGGTACTTGGGCCATCTTCTGCTTTCCCAGGAAGATCCAGAAGTGGAGCAGCGGGACTTGAACCAGTACCCATATGGGCTGCCACAGGCAGATGCTTAACCTACTACATCAATGTGCTAGCTCCACTTCCATATTTTTTTTTTTTTTGACAGAGTTAGTGAGACAGAGAGAAAGGTCTTCCTTTTCCCACTTCCATCTTCTTTATTATTATTATTACTATTTATTTTTATTTACTTATTTGACAGGTAGAGTTACAGACAGTGAGAGAGAGAGACAAAGAGAAAGGTCTTCCTTCCATTGAATCACTCCCCAAATGGCTGCTACTGCCGGAGTTACGCCAATGCGAAGCCAGGAGCCAGGTGCTTCCTCCTGGTCTCCCATGTGGGTGCAGGGCCCAAGCACTTGGGCCATCCTTCACAGCCTTCCCTGGCCACAGCAGAGACCTGGACTGGAAGAGGAGCAACTGGGACTAGAACCTGGTGCCCATGTGGGGTGCTGGCGCCGCATGCAGAAGATTAACCTAGTGTGCCACAGCGCTGGCCCCCAATCTTCTTTACTTATGCTTTTGTCTCTTCTTTGAGAATAAATTATAAAAAGAAAAAAAAAAATTGGATCCTGGAACATTTTTTTTTTAAAGATTTATTTATTTGAAAGAGTTACACAGAGGAGTGAGCGGCAGAGAGAGAGAGAGAGAGAGAGAGGTCTTCCATCTGATGGTTCATTCCTCAATTGGCCACAATGGCCAGAGCTGCTCTGATCCGAAGCCAGGAGCCAGGAGCTTCTTCTAGGTCTCCCATGCGGGTGCAGGGGCCCAAGTTCTTGGGCCATCTTCTACTGCTTTCCCAGGCCATAGCTGGGAGCTGGATCGGAAGAGGAGCAGCCGGGACCCGAATCACTGCCTGTATCAGATGCCGATGCTAACAGGCTGGGCCTTTAACCCACTGCGCCACAGTGCCAGCCCCTCTTTTTTTTTTTTTTTTAAGATTTATTTATTTGAAAGTAGAGTTAGAGAGGCAGAATCAGAGAGAGAGAGAGAGAGGGGTCCTCCATCCACTGGCTCACTCCCAAAATGACCACAGTGGCCAGAGCTAGGCTCCAGGAACCTGGAGCTTCTTCTGGGTTTCCCGTGCATGTGCCAGGGCCCAAGGACTTGGGCTGTCTGCTGCTACTTTCCCAGAGCATAGCAGAGAGCTGGATCAGAAGTGGAGCAGCTGGGACTTGAACCAGCACCCATATGGGATGCTTGTACTGCAGGCAGCTACTTTACCTGGTATATCACAGCGCCAACCCCCTTGGAATACTTCTGTGGTGATTTCTAGAGCAGTTGGGTGGTAAGAATTTACATAGGGACTTTATACTATGGAGTAAAATGTGACTTCAGTTGTTTAAGTGCTAATGTTACTGAGCTTATCACATAATACTACCAGCAATGTAAAATTTGGGCTCCAAGGTTTTTTTTTATAAGAGGTGTAATATCGGAATCACTGAATGGTTGTAATTCATGTTACAAATCTTCATTTAACATCTATTCAGCAGGAGACATGCCTGTCTTGGAGGTGGGAAAAAACCTGTGTTCTAATCTTCGGGTGTATTTGTTATATAAGACCTGTTTGCCAAAATGGTATTTGCTGACATCCCTGACTAGGAATTTCGATAGTGGTGGTTTATTCATGGAATTTGTTTGAGACATAAAATGAGATTTCAAAATCTACACTATGAAATTTTAGATTTATTTAGAGTAATAAAGGAAAAACCACATCCACAATTAGTATGCACTACAGAATGCTTAATATTTATTACTTTATCAAAAATTTCAAAGGTGGCAGCCAAGCCAGATGGTAGTTTCTCAAAGCATAGTGTTTTAAATGAATCACATCTTTTTGTCCCTTCACTGATTATGATGTTAAGAAATAGTAAAAATGAGCAAAAACAAAGGAAAGTGGAATTTCTAAAATGCAATATGTGAATGTTAGTGGGTTTTTCCCCCCCATATTAACATTATGTTCTAGTTAGGGCTGATTCTTTGCCTAGATGTAGGTCAAATTGGTTTTCTTAAGATAATTATGATTTTTAAAGAGACAGAAGAGGGAGAGATCTTCCACCTGCTAGTTCATTCCCCAAGTGGCCACAACAGTCAGGGCTTAGCCAGGAGCTTCTTCCAAGTCTCCCACATGGGTGGCAGGAGCCCAGACACGTGGGTCATCTTTCACTGCTCTCCTAGGTGTATTAGCAGGGAGCTGGATTAGAAGTGGAGCAGCCAGGACTTGAACCAGTATCCATATGGGATGCTGGTGCTGCAGGTGGTGACCCAATCTGCTGCATCACAGCAGCACCCCCCAGAATTGGTCTGTTCTTAGATAGCCTGAGAAATCTTTATTAATCAGAAATTTTCAATGTGATTGTAGTCAACTTCCATGAGTATATCATTATGATCTAAAATTTTTAAAATAGTGAAATGTTATCAATTTGATCTACCGATGTTCTTTTATTTATCCTATCTTTATAATGCTGGCCTTTGACTCCTGGTAAAAATAGAAAGGTACTTTGTCAATTAGATTGATTCATTTTGCACCTACTTTTATTTATTGTTGATTTTATTGTCTGTGCTTCATATTCTGTTTTTTCTTTTTAAAATTTTTTTTAAAGTTTTACTTATTTTTATTTATATGAAAGGCAGAGTTATAGACAGGCAGAGATAGAGAGGTTTACTTCCCAAATGACTGCAATGGCCTGAATTGGGCTGATCCAGAGCCAGAAGCTTCCTCTAGGTCTCCCACATGGACTCAGATGTCCAAGGACGTGGCCCATCCTCTGCTGCTTTGCCAAGAGCATTAATTAGCAGGGAGCTGGATCAGAAGTGGAGCATCTGGGACTCAAACTGGTGCCCATATAGGATGCTGGCACTGCAGGCCGGGGCTTTAACCTGCTGGGCTGCAGTGCTAGCCCCTATTTTTTTTTTTTTTCTTTATCAGATATTACATTTGCTAATATGTGATAATAAATTGGAGAAAATAGCTTTTTTTTAAAAAAGTAGATGGAAGACCTCTCTCTCTCTCTGTGCAACTCTGACTTTCAAATAAATAAATCTTTAAAAACAAAAAAAGGAGGGAGGGAGAGACATTTTTGCTGTTTCACTCTCCAAATGGCCACAGGGCCCAAGCACTTGGATCGTGCTTTGCTTTCCCAAATGCTTTAGCAGGGAACTAAATTGGAAGTTGAGCCGTGGAGACTAAGAACTGGCGCTCGGATGCTGGTGTCGCAGGTGACAGCTTAATTGCTGCACCATAGTGCTAGCCTCAAAGATAAGCTTTTAGAAGAATCTTTTAAAATGGTTATACATACGTAATATTTTAAATCTTCTAATGTCTGAAACTTTTTTTTTTTTAAGGCTGCAAGATGTGACTGTTGTAAATCTCAAGGGACTCTAAAGGAGCGAGTGCAGTGGCGTGGCGAAATGAAACATTTCTGTGATCAACATTGCTTATTACGTTTCTACTGTCAGCAAAACGAGCCCAACATGACCACTCAGAAAGGACCTGAAAACTTACATTATGGTGTGTAATAAATTAGGTGTAATTGAAAAACCCTGTGTATTAGTCTTTATTTTCTTAGTTTTGAATCCAGGGCATTGATAGTGTATAGTTGATTTTGGAGATTATTTAACAGCAAATTCTTCCTTAGATTCATTGGATTCTCTGGATTAAGTACCCTATCTGATAGTTTTATAGATGCATTGCTTTTCCTTTTATTTCCTTTTAAAAATTAAATACTAATTGAAAAACAGGGCCTGAAAAAAACATTTCATTTTAAATGGAAACCATTTTTAGCAAGTTGTATATGCTCAGGATAATTGGGAATAACAACAGCAACCCTTAAAAGCTGTAACTTTTTATTTAAGAACTTTCAGAAGGGGCAAAATGAGGAAATGGTTAATTCTACTTACTTAGTTCTGTGTTTCCAAACTTTATATTCCAATTTGAGATTTTTTTTTTTTAGTTAAAATAGTTTGAAATATTTCCTTCAGTAACATTTGTTAGAAAGCACTGAAATTTAATTGAGAAATAGAGATACAGAAAATTCTAAGGAAAGTGATGTTTGTCTTATTTTAAATTTGTTTTTTAGATCAGGGTTGTCAGACGTCCCGAACCAAAATGACAGTAAGTATTGCTTAAATGAAGCGCTAAATTGTGATTTTTATAATATGATAAGTAATTAGTTTAATTTGATCTGATTATAATTGTCAAAGTATTTTACTTTCCTGTTTTGACAGTGGAGGTATTCAGTGGAATTGTATTAATATCAGAGGCTTTCATACATGCTAGCTAAAATAAATGTGAATAAATTATAGCCTCTTACATGGAAGTGAGGCATCTATGTAGTATTTGAGTTGAAGTTCCCATAATAGATGCATCTTTGTGACAGTAGGAATAGTATGAATGAAATGGTTGACCGTTATCTTTTCCTAGGACAAGCTTAGAAGGTATCACTGGTAAAAACAATTGGAAATCGACTGAAATAGTCTGGGTCACATTATTAATGGCTTTATACATTCATTTCTCAAGTACAGCTCTGAAGATCTATTCTAGCAGCTAGGATTCATGAGTTTTCAAATTTATTTAGTGTTTTGTGTAATACATTAAATTCTGCTTTTATGCTAGTATTTTAAGAGTTTTTGGGTTGAAAGTTGCCATATATATGTATCATTACAGTAGGTCTTTTGTCACAATTCTCAAAGCAGTGAGGCACTGCCTCCTCTCTCTCTGTGTATGCTGTGCCTGAAAGTCATCACCAGTATCGAAACATTGGTATATCAGGCAAGGGAGGTCATTCAGGATCACTTACAGCAACACAGAAAGCATGTGGGGCAGCTCTTGTTGTGGCTATGCATTAAAATCACCGAGCAGGATTGTAAAACCTTGAGATGCCTGGGCCTGAGCTCAGAAATTCTGTATTTTTGAGAAGTTCTCTAAGTGATTCAAGTATGTAACCAGTATCACTAATATAGTCAGCTCTCTGTATCCACTGGTTCACAGCTACTGATTGAACCAATATAGGATTGAAAATACTGAGAGGAAAATAACCAAAATGGCAAAAATGAAATCTTGAAATTGCCATGAAACAAGCATGATGCTGAATCCAGCGAACACACCCTGCTGCAGCCTCTGCCATCAACCCCTCAGTCTCTCCTCAGCACTTCTTTGAGCAGTTTGCCTCCTCTGATTTGTGTGCTGTGAAGTTAGGCCTACAATGTTTGCATCTGCACTGAGCATGTACAGACATTTTTCTTGTTATTATTCCCTAAACAGTATAGTGTAACAACTAGTTACATAGTATTTGCATAGAAGTAGGCGTTATAAGTAATTTAGAGATGATTTAAAGTCATGGAAGGATGTATAGATTCTTTGCAAATGCCATACCATTTTTTATATTAGAGACTTAGGCATCTTTGAATTTTTGTATCTAAGAGAGTTCCTGGAACAAACTATTCAGCCGAGTTATCCCACTTTAATACCAGACATTTTTATCCACAGCAAAGAGGATAAATCATTATTCCTATTTTGTGTTTTTATGCAGCCATAAGTCCAACCTTGTTTCAAAGATGTAAGCTTTTGAACAAAACTTTAAGAAACTCCATCTCCCAGCACAATGTTAAATATTTTTTCCCTATATCAGTTGAACCACATTACAATGACAGAAAGATGGAGGGTGGGTACATTATTAGTAGGAAAGGAAGGTCAAGTTTCCATTGCAGCTGTGCCCTTTGTCTTATAAAGCCCTCTCTCATCTTTTCTTTGTAAACTTTGGTATCTTTTAGTTCCCCATCCACAAACCTCAAAGGATGAGAGAGTTTGGCTGCATAATTTTTTTAAAAGATTCATCTATTGGCTGGCGCTGCGGCTCACTAGGCTAATCCTCCGCCTGTGGCGCCGGCACCCCGGGTTCTAGTCTCAGTCGGGGCGCTGGATTCTGTCCTGTTTGCTCCTCTTCCAGGCCAGCTCTCTGCTGTGGCCCGGGAGTGCAGTGGAGGATGGCCCAAGTCCTTGGGCCCTGCACCCCATGGGAGACCAGAAGAAGCACCTGGCTCCTGGCTTCGGATCAGCGCGGTGCACCGGCCGCAGCAAGCTGGCCGCGGCGGCCATTAGAGGGTGAACCAATGGCAAAGGAAGACCTTTCTCTCTGTCTGTCTCTCTCTCACTCTCCACTCTGCCTGTCAAAAAATAAAATAAAATAAAAAAAAAGATTCATCTATTTTTTTAGAAAGAGTTACAGAGAGAGAAAAGAGAGGTCTTCCATCTGCTGATTCACTCCCCAAATGGCTGCAATGACCAAGGCTTGGCCAGGCTAGCTAGGAGCCAGGTGTCCCACGCGGGTACAGGGGCCCAAGCAATTGGGCCATCCTCTGCTGCTTTCCAAGGATCATAAGCAGGGAGCTGGATCAGAAGTTGAGTAGCCAGGACTCAAACCAGCACCCATATGAGATGCTTGGGCTGCATACGGCAGCTTAACCCACTATGTCACAGCACTGGCCCCTGGCTGTGTAATTTTGAGGAATTTACTTTGCTATTTTTCTTGTGTTTCATTATTTATACAATAGTGATGACCACCTCAGTGTGGTCATATAGTAAATAATAAACCCACAGTAGCTGTTTTGATCCAGATCTCATAGACACAGTATGCATAGGGGTTAAGAACAGTGGTTTTGACCTTTGATGAATTTTTTTGAATCCTAATTATAGAATTTTAGGTCTGTGACCCTTGCCAGTTTGTATAATATCTGAGCCTCAGCTTCCTCACATATTAAATGAGAATGATAAGAAGATGTACCTCTTCAGATGTTAGGAGGATGAAGTAATTGGTGCTTTATATAGTCCCTTGCATATAGCAGGTACTGAGCAGATGGGATTTTTTTTTACTATAATTTTCATTATTTGTGATCCTTCCACAGTTTTGAGCATAAATCCTGCCTATTAACTAGCAGAAAAGTAAAAGTACCCTGAAACAGAGTGGAGTCAAAGTGAAGGTTTTCATCAAGTAGCATAGTTAATTGACATGATGTAATATTTGCAGAATGATAAGAAGTATGATTTTGAACAATACCAGGACATCATGATTTTGGACATCCCATCTAATTCTTTTTTGTTTGTTTGTTTGTTTGTTTTTACTTTATTTTTTGACAGGCAGAGTGGACAGTGAGAGAGAGACAGAGAGAAAGATCTTCCTTTGCCGTTGGTTCACCCTCCAATGGCCACTGCGGCCGGTGTGCTGTGGCTGGTGCACCGCGTTGATCCGAAGCCAGGAGCCAGGTGCTTCTCCTGGTCTCCCATGAGGTGCAGGGCCCAAGGACTTGGGCCATCCTCCACTGTACTCCCGGGCCATAGCAGAGAGCTGGCCTGGAAGAGGGGCAACCGGGACAGAATCCGGCGCCCCGACCGGGACTAGAACCTGGTGTGCTGGCGCAGAAAGGTGGAGGATTAGCTAGCAGGGAGCTAGATTCGAAGTGGAACAGCCAGGACAGAAACTGGTTGGTGCCCATAAGGGATACTGGCAACTCAGGCCATGGCTTTACTCACTGAGCCACTATGCTAGCCTCAGCCCAACCCATTATTAAATGGGGATATTATTTTCCAGTTCAAAGTTGCCCAGTGCCCAGTTATAGTAGATACTGGTTGTTATGTTATTATACAATTAGGAAAATTGAGACTTAAGAGATTGAGTCACTTGCCTGATGTCATGGTCCAGTAGCATTAAAACCTAATTACCTGGCTCATTTTTCAGGACTGTGTGTCTAGTAGCTGATGAAGTAAGCCCATCCTAATGCCAGACTGGTTGGCCATATTTATGAGACAGCTTGTAAAAAGTTTTTTTGTGTCACTCTTTGAGACATTTTTAAAAATACACAGATGAGGTTTTTTATAAGTACAGTTGATCTTACTCTTCATGGATTCCGCATTTGTGAATTTGCCTACTTACCAAAATCCATTTGTAACCTTTGAATCATTGCTACACTTTCACAGATGCGCAGAGGAGTAAAATTTTGAGAGGTTAAGTGTGCATATTCCCAGTGAGGTATAGAATCTGATACCATACCTTGTTTCATCTCTCATCTTATGAACAGTTGTCCTTTTTATGGTCTAATTAGCACCATGTGTTTGCTTTTCATTGCACATGATGATTTTGCTGTTTACCTTGACCCACAAGTGTGGTGCTGAAGTGCCTTCTAGAGTACCTCAGTGCAGGGAAGCTGTGATGTGCCTTATGGAGAAAATGTGTTAGATAAGTGTCATTCTGTTATGGTGCTGTTGGTGTGAGTGTAACATCAATGAGTTAACAATATAGTACATCTGGAAAAAGGAAGAAGAAATTTGCCAGTTTGTATACAAACCTGCTCCAGATGTTGAGGTATCATCTCTAGTGTGTGGTGAAGCTAATTATGGCCAATTTTTTTAGGTTTATTTATTAAGTTGAAAGGCAGAGTTAGAAACAGAGGAGAGAGAGATCTTCCATCTGTTGGTTCACTCCCCAAATGGCCACAATGGCCAGGGCTAGGCCTATCTGAAGCCAGGAGCCAGGAACTTCATCCCAGTATCCCATATAGATGGCACGGGTCTGGGCACTTGAGCAGCTGGGACTCGAACCAGCACCAATATGGGATGCTGCTGTTGCAAGTGGTAGCTTTACCCACTATACCACAATGCTTGCCTCACCAATTTTTTTTTAAAGTTTTATTTATTTACTTTGAAAGTTAAAGTTAGAGAGAGAGAAAGATATCTTACATCCACTGGTTCACTTCCTAGATGGCTGCATCAGCCAGTGTTGGGCCAAGCTGAAGCTTGGTCTCCCATGTGGGTGACTGGGGCACAAGTACTTGGACTAACTTCTGCTGCTTTTCCCAGACCATTAGTAGGGAGGTGGTCAAAAGTGGAACAGCTGGGACATGAACTCGGTTCCACATGGGCTGCTGGCCTTTCAGGTGGCGACTTTACCTGCTGTGCCACAGTGCTGGCCCTGGATTGTTGCAAATTTAAATAAGCTTAGTGTACAGCATTGTTGTGAGACTTTCAGCTCACAATATTACCCAGGATTAGGAAAATGTTAAGTCATCTCCGCAACATTGGCTAGTTCACATATTTTACGGCAAAAGGTGTGAAAATACTAAACTTGAAGGTGAGGTGCTAATCAGGGCACTATGGAAGAATAACTGTTAAGTGTTATACAAGAAAAGGATGTATAGAAAAACTATTTCAGTGCTATTGACAGTGGTTTGTTTTTACAAGGTTGTTGATTAACAAACTTGGTGGTCTCCAACATCCCTGGCTTTAAATCATTCAAATACTTTAAGTTATTGAAAGACTGTGCAACCTTGCTGTTTGGACTTTTAAGTGCAAATTTGTGATGATACATAGATCTCAAAATCCATGAGCACATATTTCATTCCATGAGAGGTGGGACAGACAACCTGAGTGTATTTGGCATACTTTGAGATTGATAACAAAACTACATTGTCCTAGAAGTTGTGGATATAATCTCCATGGTGAAAACTTTGCCTTTATGGTTTTACTACTGGGTAATACCTAAGTTTGTTGCTGTGAAGACCCAAAATACTCATCCTAATGTAGTTATTTTCATGCCTGCAAATATGATGTCTCTTATCCAGCCCTCGATCAGGGCACACAATGCCAGGGAAACCACCATGATGGACTACTGAAGTCAGTCCTATGTGCAATGTACTGATTATGTTGACACAGGCTATGAGGAGTGAAGCAGGCTCCAATCCGTAACTGGCCACACTGAAAAATTTCCATGACTAGAAGATGTTACAGAGACCATAAAAAGCAATGTTAAAAACAGATGTATATCACACAGAAAATGAGTGGAGAATGCTTTAGCTATATGAAGAAAAATGATAATAGAATTGAATTCTACCTTGGGGAAAAATTGTCAATGACATGGGAAAATGTGACCTTATGCTTAAGGACAACCTCACATTTAAGCATCACTGTGACAAGCTTTACCATAAGATAGATACTTAAAAGATTTGAGATGGAGCCAAGCAGATAAGGATAACACAGTTTTTAGAGCCAGTATGTGACAGGAAAATCATTGATAATTGTGAACGAGTTACAAGAGCCAATTCTACCAACGTTTTCTTTTGTTCTCATAGTGCACTCCTAGGTTGAGAGTTAAAAATGTTTTATAAAACTTTAAATGCTTAATCTTTGTTTAATGTATTTTTTCAGGACTTTGTTTTACTGTGTAGTATATAGTATATGTACAGTTTTGAGTCTACTGTGAGTACTGTACAGTATACACGTGCTATGTGTGTTGTTGGTATGCATGTACTGTATGAGTATAGTATGTGTGTGCTGTATGTGAGCCCTGCTTAGTATTTATACACTATATTATCTGTATACAGTGTGTGTGCATGATGGAGTTCGAGTTAATATCATTAATTGTATTTAATCTCAATACAGTACTGTGTATTGCACAGCAATGCTGTAATGGGAATATTTTATTATAAAGCAATTACTGCATATAATTATTTGTAAAAACTACTAAATAAAGTGTCTTTAAATAGAAACATGCTTCTGTGTTGATCAGTTGATGAAAAGGTGGCCAGAGGTTCACAAGAAACCTAGCTAACCCTGCATTTCTTTTTAGCAGTGGTTCAGTATTCTCCAAGTTAGTGTTCTGGGTGGTTATATAGGACGTAACTGCTGTGAATAGTGAGGACTCACTGTGTTAATATTTAGTACCTATCCTTCTCCCATATCAATGAATTGTATGGAGAGTACCATACCTCTAGTTTTACGGACAGACCTTCAGCTTATTTCAGATTTTTTTATTGTGTTTTTGTTTTGTTTGTAATGCAAATAAAACTGCTGTGAACCGTGTGTACAGTGTTTGAGAGACTGTTTCTGTAGGACTGCAGTTGGCTCAGTCACAGGAAATATACAAATTAAAGTTTGGTAATACTTTTGGTAATTCTTTAATTTATAATTTTTTTAAATCTTTTTTTCCAGTAGAGGGAGCTAGAGTATCAGCCATAATGTGAAAATTTTTTTCTTTCTACAAAAGTAAATTTAGAAGAGCCTTCTTATTTTCACAGTTCACATTTGCAGCCTTGATTTTGTGCTTGAAAGATGACACAGATCTAACTACTTTACCAGTAGTTAGGAGAGATTCAGGTTGACCCTACCAAATTAAGACTATGGTAAACATAGTGACAGTATCATGCTTTGTTTATCTCTTCAACTTTTTCGTGTTTCTTTCTTATACTTGGAAACTACATATTCATTAGCACCAGGAAGTAATGAAGATTAAAGGCAAAATTAAAAACTTTTCTTTGCTTCTCTGTAGGGTTCAGCACCACCTCCTTCTCCAACACCTACAAAAGAGATGAAGAACAAAGCGGTTCTTTGCAAACCTTTGACAATGACAAAAGCTACTTACTGTAAACCTCATATGCAGACCAAATCTTGTCAGACAGGTAAATTAGGAAAATTTGACTTCCCATACTTCCTTATATTCCTTATACTTATGCCTAATTTAATTAAATAGACAGCTTTCTTAAGTGACAGGTTACAGAATAGATTCCTTTGGTTGTTTTGACTTTTGCCTTTGATTTTTGCTTATCTGGTTATAGATATTACCTTGAGAATATTGCATATAATTTAAAATATCAATCTCTGATAAAGGCCTAGAATACAGATGATGTCAAAAGTGAAGCAATAGCTATCAAAAATTTCCTTGGGGTTAATTACAGTGTTCCCTCTGAGAAAATCATCTCTTTATGTGTGATCTGTAATGATAACAATTGTGTTTCCTTCCTATCGGAATGAGATGAAACAATTTAGATATGTATTCTATTCAGTTTACAGTGTTATCTTTATTCTAGTTTGAGTAAATAAAACTTTGTAGGGGTGAGGAAGGTGCCTGTCACTATATAATGTTCTAAAGAATGTTTTCTTTCTTTAAGAAAAAAAGCCCAAATTTTATTTGAGCTGTCTTTAAGTTAGAAAAATTGCTGTTTTCTGTTCTGTTCTGTTGTTTTAAATGATCTAATCTTGTAAAAGCTGGAGTTCTGAAGTGTAGTTAATTTTTTTCTTGGTTATCAAATTATTTTAACATTGAGTAGCTGTGTATAAATGCTAGTTGACTGTTTCATGGACATGTGTATTGTGTTTTTAGATGATAATTGGAAGACAGAATATGTTCCAGTGCCTATCCCTGTGCCTGTGTACATTCCAGTACCTATGCACATGTACAGTCAGAATATTCCTGTTCCTACTACAGTTCCTGTTCCTGTAAGTCTGATTTTAAGCTCTTACTCATTTTGAGATTTATTTGGCACAAGTGGGAAAACAGTGTGTGAGTAGTTGGGTTTATTAGCTTAGTGAAGCTTGTAAAACTGTCTTTTGCCTTTAACAGCTAGGTCTGGTTGTATCTCTGTTGCCTTGATTGCTTAGTGTTTAATCAAGTATATGTTTGTCCTTGAGAATGAAGTTTAGCAGATGTCTGCGTTTTCTGTATGCATATTGTGTTTTATATTTGAGCTCATTTTCAAAAGAAATAGTTGTGAAGGTATGAGATTTAGAACTGAAGAAGAGAATAATATTTCGTGTAAAAGAAAATTACATTATTCCATCCCAAATCACTTAGGATATTTATGTGTCAGAACATGGCTATTGTAGGCCCCTGTGGGAATGAAATTCCTCAAAAATTCTTTTCCCTTTATTTCAAAAGGTTGACTTTTTTTTTTTTAAACTTCACTTGAAAGGCAGAGAGAACAAGATATATGGAGACAGACTTTCCATTTGTTGGTTCATTCACCAGATGCTTATAACAGCCAGGTCTGGACCAGCCTGAAACCAGCAGGCAGACTCAACCCTGGTCTCTCCCATAAGGGTGGTGGAGACCAAGGTACTGGAGCCATCATCTACTGCCTCCCAGGGTGCAGAAACTGACATCACGAGCGGGGCCAGGACTTGATCTCATTCTAAGCAATATTTCAAGTGCTGCACTAGATGCCTGTCCTTACATTTTAGTTTTGATATGTACTCTTGCCAAAGTTTGTATCTCTTTTATATAGTAGGTCATGTGTCAGAGTAACTTTTAATTTAGAAAAATACCTTTAATGCTTAGTAAACCTAACACTAAATACTTTGGTTAATTAGGTGCCGGTTCCTGTTTTTCTGCCTGCTCCGTTGGATAGCAGTGAGAAGATCCCTGCAGCAATTGAGGAGCTAAAGAGCAAAGTTTCTTCAGATCCTCTTGATACAGGGTTGCTTACAATGACTGACATCATGACTGAAGATGAGGGGAAGACAGAGGCCACCAGCATCAACAGTGAGCACCTCTGTATTACCCTTTGTGATAAGTTCATTGTTGATTGTTTACAGGTGTTGTAGTTGCAATACTTTCAAGGTATATCACTGTGTTTCAACTTGATTTGTGAGTAGGGAGAAGCATTATAAAAAGAATGTATTTTATATTAAGAGTTCCATATTCTATCTAGCCAGATGCCCTCTCATGCCTCACCCAGTCACCAAAACAGGAACTTGTATGGTCTCTTTTAACAGGGCTTGATTCAGAAAAATCAGCTTAATATAATGCTTGTTAAGAATAATACTGGTGCTTGCTTCGGCAGCACATATACTAAAATTGGAACAGTACAGAGAAGATTAACATGGCAAGGATGACACACAAATTCGTGAAGCGTTCCATATTTTAAAAAAAAAGTAATACTGACAGAAAACTAACTTGTAGTCTGCTTTAATAATGATCCAAATTTTTATTTTGTAATTTTTATCTCCAGTTTTACTTTATTGCTTCTATCAATCATTTACATTGTGTAGATCAGGATTTATCATAACCTATATGAGTGTTTTGTAGGTGGTTCTAAGTCTCTGAGAATATTTATTCCTACCCTTGGCCCTCCGGTAATACTCAGAGTTCTGTTTCAACCATGAGATGCCTAATTTCTTCTGCCCTAGAGGACAATCACAACATGTAATTTTCTAAATATTTCATAATGTGACAGTGTTTTTGGAACATTATGTTAATGAGTTGTGAAATTAGTTTGTTGCGACCACTGTTTTGTTTAAAAAAAAAAAAAAAAAGTGGAACAGGAAAAAAAAGAGTCCATGATAGAAAGGGTAAATAGTTCTGTGGAGCCTTTGTCTCCAGTGTATTGTATTAGGTTTCTCTTTTTGTCTCCCACCATCACCCTACAGAATATATATCAGATAAAATACATTTCATACTGTGGTTACAAACAGATATGTTAAGAAACTCAGACATGAGAAACATCAAAACATGAGAAGGCAGTTGTAAATAAGCATATATTGAATGATATGGGAAACCTAGGTTAGAATTCAGTGTTGAAATTTGCAGTTATCTACTGTCTTTATTTGGAAGAAGAGATTGCTTTTCAAAATACTCTGCATTTTGGAGATGTTTTGTTATCACAGCATGCCTATTAACTTTGAATCAATCAAAATTTATAGGATTAAAAGTGTTCATGTACTTAAATTAATTATAATTATGAAATTTATTCTAGTTACATTTTAAGACCGTTATATACCTTATTTATTTATTTGAAAGGCAGAGTGGCAGAGAGAGGAGAAACAAAAAGAGATCTTCCATCCACTGGGTCACGCCCCAAATAGCTGCAAGGGCTGGGAGTGGACCAGGCTGAAGCTGGGAGCCTGGAACTCCATACAGGTTTCTCATGTGGTAGCAGGGGCACAACTACTTGGGCCAGCTTTTGCTCCTTTGCTGGACGCATTAGGAAGCTGGTTTGCATGTGGGGAAGCCAGGACTTAAATCAGTGCTCCAGTAATGGGATGCAGGCATAACAGGCATAGGCTTATCCCACTGTATCATTGTTGGCCCTTCATGCTTTTTCTTTTTGTGACCTGTTATTTTAAGTTTTTATTCTTACATCACATTTACAACTAAGTGACTTATTTTTGCCAGCTACTTTTCAGATTTTCTATTTTGATTTCTAATGATTTTGTGATTTTATTACAGGTGTGATTATTGAAACAGATATAATTGGTTCAGATATCTTGAAGAACTCTGACTCAGAGACACAGTCCAATATGCCTGATGTACCCTATGAACCAGATTTGGATATTGAAATAGATTTTCCCAGAGGTATTCAAAATACTACTTTATGGCTTTAGGATCCAGTTAAGGAGTCATAACTGTATTTAATGATTGTTGACTTTAGTGTTTCTTAAGTGAGGCATAGATTTGGATTATAGAGTTTAACAAGAATTTCTCAGAGCTATACAAAATGAAGATTTTTATTTTAAAGATTTATTTATTTGAAAGGCAGAGTGACAGAGAGAAGGGGAGAGACAGAGCTCGTCCATCCATTTGTTCACTCCTCAAATGACTGTAATAGCCAGGGTTGGGCCAGGCTGAAGCCAAGAGCCAGAACTCCATCTGGCTCTCTCATGTGGGTGACAGGGGCCCAGGTGCTTGGACCTTCTTCCCCTGATTGCCTTGGTGTATTAGAAGGCTTGATTGGAAGCCGGTACCCAGGACTTGAACCAGCATTCTACTTTGGGATGCCAGCATTGCAAGTATCAACCTAACCCGCAGTGCCACAGTGCTGGCCCCTATAAATCTTTTTGAAAGTAAATTATTATGGAATGGTTTCAAGATAGAGGAACAAATTAAGGAGATTTTGGTGCCTTTTTAAATTTGAAAATATTGATGGAATTAAGTTTACCTTCAAAGGGGAAAATTTATTTTCCGGTCTTTTGTAAAAGTAACGTGTTACTGCTTGTCATGATTTATTTTCTTAATCTAGATGACTAGTGGACACATTGAATAGAATATTAAACATGTTTTTAGAGAAAGATTTAATAGATTGACACAGATTTGCACTGGAAGTATTTAGATCTTATGATTGAATTTCAGGTTGTAATGATTCCTCTCATATCACATATTTCCATGAAGATTCCTTTTTAGGAGTTTAACAGGATTTATCAGAGCTCACAGGTCATGTTAAGATGGCAGCAGTTCATTCACACACACACACACACCCCCCCCAACCCAACTCAGTTTATCCCTATGTACATGTTAGTGCTTTGTTGGCCTTGTTTTATATAAATATGCTTGTGCTGTTTTATTTGGAATAACAGTTCTTTTGATTCATTTGTCAGCTGCTGAGGAGCTTGATATGGAAAATGAATTTTTATTACCACCTGTTTTTGGAGAAGAATATGAGGAACAGCCTAGACCTCGAAACAAAAAAAAGGTATAAAAGTCAATCGTAGACTTACATTCATTATTGCAATACTCCAGTATAGCAATATCTTTGTAGGCACAGAGACAAATATAGTGATCTTTTGGTGTCTGACGATTTGGGAAGATAGTTTATTTTCTAGGTTGTAAAAGAGTTCAGGTGGTAATTTATTTTTAACTAATGTCTCAGATTTATAGTTGTTACAACATAGGAAAAGAGTGAATATTATTACCACTTAGTTTTTCTTTATAAATTATCTTGATATAAATAGAAATAAAAAAACTACTGCTAAGAAAGCAATTTCAGTTCTTTTACAGGAATTGAGAGCTTGTCTAGAGAGCTGTTTTTTTCTACCATTATATTTGATGAGGATGAGGTATACGGTTTATTATATCTCATCTATTTTAAGTGTGTGAGTGCATAAGAAGACAGGTTTGGTAGTTTGATCACTTGTTAACAGGTGTAATTGTTGTAATATTCTATCAACAACTTTCTGTCTTTCTGATTTTCAACATAAAAAGCAAGAGCAAAAGACACCTTACAAAAGACGAGTTTCACAAATTAACCTAAAAAGGAAGAAAATTGAAGGAGTACCTGCAGTGTAATGAAGGCGAACTCTTATTTGACACCAAACACAAAAATTAACTTCAAATGGGGTAATAGACCAAAATGTCAGAGATAGAAATATAAAACTCTCAGAAGAAAACATAGGCCTAAATCTTCAGTACCAGGGCCAATGCTGTGGTGTGGCATGTTAAGGTGCCGCTTGCAATGCCAGCATCCTATATGGGTGCCGGTTCCTGTCCCCACTGCTCTACCTTCAATCCAGCTCTCCGCTAATGTGCCTGGGAAAGCAACAGAGGACAGCCCAGGCCCCTGCACTCTCTTGAGAGATCTGGAAGAAGCTTTTGGCTCCTGGCTTCGGCCTGGCCCAGGCCTGGCCATTGGGGCTATTTGGGAAATGAACAAGCAGATGGAAGATCTCTGTCTCATTCTTTCTAACTCTGCCTTTCAAATAAAATCTTAAAAAAAAAAAACAACAAAAAAAAACAGCTAAAAAAATCTTCAGGGCTTTGGGTTAGGCATAATTTCTTAGGTTCAACACCAAAAGCAGAAGGAAAAAAAGGACAAAAACAGATACATCATATTATTATCAAAATTGAAAACTTACACTGCAAACAATACCTATAAAAAGTGAAAAGGAGTTGAGTGTGGTTTTCCCTGTAAGGGAAATATTATGTTAATATTTGGGATACTTTTATTCTAAATTATTAGTTTTTAAATTATCTTATTTTTAATTATTTTCTCACTATACTGACTCTTACAAAAGAATTTTCTATGATCTTCTTTTGCAAAGTGATTTGTGTAGAAACATGACATTCCCTGGAGTTGTATTTTAGAAAATGTTATAGGTAACCAACTATTGTCTGATTCAGGATAACCAGTTGGTTGTAAATAAACAGATATTTCCTTTTAATTTGCCTTTGCTAAGTGATGGCTTACATAAAGTCATGAAATAATGTAGGTTTAAGAAAATAGTTTCACAATGGTATTTTATTCATAGGGAGCCAAGAGAAAAGCTGTGTCAGGATACCAGTCTCATGATGATAGCTCTGACAATTCGGAATGCAGCTTTCCTTTCAAATACACATATGGGGTAAATGCATGGAAACACTGGGTCAAAACTAGGCAACTTGATGAAGATCTGCTGGTATTAGATGAGCTAAAATCTTGTAAGTATTTTGATTTTTTTCTTCTAAGTCTTAAAATTGAGATTCTGTTATTGATTACCTTTAACAAAAAAACCATATGTGTAACTTAAAACAATTCTAAGAATGTTTTTTATTTTACTTTAAAGTTCGTGTAAAGAAGAAATTAATTTCAGAAAGTTTTGAAAGTTGTAACAATAAATAGTAACAACTACTGACTTTTTCTTTCTTTTTAGCTAAATCAGTAAAATTAAAAGAAGATCTACTCTCTCACACCACAGCTGAACTGAACTATGGGTTAGCCCATTTTGTCAATGAGATCCGACGACCAAATGGAGAGAATTATGCACCTGATAGTATCTATTATCTTTGCCTTGGAATACAAGAGGTTAGTAATTTGATGGCTGCTTTCAAAAATAATATGTTGTGCTTCCAGAATTTTAAAGGGATTCCTGAACCTTTATTGGTTTACCAAGAAAGACAGGAATTTAATCTGTTGAGAAATACCAAGATACTATATGGATGTTCTTAGCTACTTTCAACTTCTGCTACAATGCAATATATATGTCCCTAAAAACTTTGAAGTTTTCTAGAACTGTGTATCAAAACCAAAAAGGATTTGTGGGGGAAAAATAGGGTACAGACAGGCCACTCAAAACTTGTGCATATTTTTCAGTATTTCTAATATGGTTTGAATATTGGTAATATGGTTTGAATACTTTGTTTTCATGTGTGGAAATTTAATCCCCATTGTGAGACATTAACAGGGTGGAAATTTAATGAGACTATGTTATTTAGAGGTGGAACCTTTGGGAAATATCAGATTATTTTTTTTTCCTTTTCGACAGGCAGAGTGGACAAGTGAGAGAGAGAGACAGAGAGAAAGGTCTTCCTTTTGCCGTTGGTTCACCCTCCAATGGCCGCCTGATCCGAGGCTAGGAGCCAGGTGCTTCTCCTGGTCTCCCATGGGGTGCAGGGCCCAAGCACTTGGGCCATCCTCCACTGCACTCCCTGGCCACAGCAGACAGCTGGCCTGGAAGAGGGGCAACCGGGACATAATCTGGCGTCCCAACCGGGACTAGAACCCGGTGTGCCGGCGCCGCAAGGTGGAGGATTAGCCTGTTGAGCCACAGTGCCGGCCAAGTATCAGATTAGAATGAAACAAGGTCATTGAGTGTCTGGCACCTCCATGATTGAATCCTGGTGTTTTTCTAAGAATAAAAAGAGAGAGATACACATATACAGATGTGTGCTCCCTGTCTCCTGCCATGTGATGCTGTGCCCCATCCTGGGACACTGCCGACCAGAAGGCCATCACCAGAGGAGGCTCCTAGACTCCACACCTCTAGAACCATGAGCCAAAATAGATTTTTTCCTTTGTTAAGTTGCCTGCTTATGGCCTTCCAGTATAGTAATAAAAAGTAGACTGATACAAAGTCTAATAAATATTCTCCACTTATATATACATATATGCCTACACACACATTCATCTATGTGATATTGGAGTGATACAATTTTTTCCTTATCAGTTACAAATAAATGAATTCACAGTATGGGGCATTACATATAGCCACATTTGACTATAGATTCTTGCTGATCTGCCTGTAGAGAGTATCTTAACCTTAACCTCTGTGAATATTTGGTCTGTTTCATTATCTGCTTCTGTTGTATTTCTAACTTGGGTAAAATAATATAACCACCTGTTAATTTGAAATCATCTCATAAAAACGACTCATTATCTTTAGGGATTTTTAGATAACCTTCATCCACTTATTAATGAGTGTTTTCCACAATACACCTGACAATCAGCTTTTTAAAAGTGATGACCTGCAGATTTGAATAAGTTCTAGTGGTTTGAGTCATATGTATTTTGAAATGTATGTTACAGGGAAGATCTCTTTAGAGTTTAGTTGATAGTCCTACAATTGAATGCTGTGCTGCTAACAATAGGTAATTAATGAAATAAGTTACTGAAACAACTAGAATTGTCTGAATTTGTATGTAATTTATTTAAGAGCAGGGATTTTTTTAGGGGAAATAGTTCATAGCTGTTAGTTATAGTATACTGAAGGGTCATCAAATATTTTACAGTAGCAATCCAAAAGAAATATAATAGATTTTACCTTATTCCCCTTTGCTAGATATACATGTACTTGGAGCTTCATGCTTAGATGGTGGTATAGGTTTGCCATTCCAAAATCCCCAAATCTCTGAAAACAGAAATTTTGTCCTTTAGATTTTCATGAAAATGTATTTGACATTAAAATTTGACTTGAAGAGTTGTGAAGCTATTATTGTCTCTTTGTTATACTTAGTGTTAATATTTATAGGATATTAATTAGAGAATTTGCTATAGAATATTATGTAGATACATTCATATCTTGTGTTTCCACTTAAAAAATTAAAAAAATTGTGAGTGATCCTAGCTCTGGGATTACAGAACTGTGTGTGAATTTCTTTCCTTCCTCTTTTATTAAACCTATCATAAAAATAGTGGGAACAATATGGATAAATGCAGTACCAGAGAGCAATGAAATCTTCTAAATCCTTTTCAGAACAAGCTATTTACATATAAATCTCCTTTAGAGCAAATTGGAGCACACATAATCATTTTGTCTGTGAATCAGGACAGTTTTATTTCATCTACTCTGCATGTCATTTCTTGGTTATTCCATTAGGATTCCTCTTCTACAGTGGTACAGTGCTGACTAGAAATAGTGAAAGCAGAAGCCCTTGCCTTGTATCTAGTCTTAGGAGGAAAATATTAAATACAGGCTACCTCTTGGATTTCTTGTATCTTCTGTTACCAGGTTAAGGAGGCTTTCTTCTATTCCTAGTTGACACAGAAATTTTTAAAAAACTTTCTATTTTGTTGCTGAGAGTTGCTATCATAAATGGGTATTGAACCTTGCCACCATGCTTTTTCTATATTGAGAGGATCATGGTGTTTACTCCTTTAAACCATTAATAATTGTGTGTTATATCTGTTGATTTTCAGATATTAAACTAGCCTGACATTTTTGGATTAGACTCTCCTAACAATGGTATATTACTCTTTTTATGTAGTCAGATTAGATTTGGTAATGTTTTATTAGCAGTTTTTACAGATAATACATGAAGGATAATACACAATTTTCTTGTGTTGACCTTAGTTTCAGAGTAATACTGGTCGTTAAAATGAGTTGGGAAATGTTCATTTCTCCTATTTTCTGAAAGAACCTATTTGAATTGGTGTTATTTCTTCCTTAAACATTTGATAAAATTCACCAGTGAAGTCATACAGGCCTGGCATTATTTGTGTTTGTTTTCTTGGGTGCCTGTGTATGTGTGAGGTGGGGGTAGGAAGGGCTGTAAGTCACTAAATCAATCACTTAGTTAACATAGGACTATTTAGATTTTATCTTTCTTCTTAAATTGGGTTTTACAATTTTGTCTTCCAAGAAATTTATGCTCTTCGTCACAGGTTGTCAGATTATTAAATAAATTGATCCTTGAAATGTGTGTAGGATATGTTAACCCTCTCATTTAAAATGTTGAGAAGTTGTACTTTTTTGTTTATTTAACAGTCTAGCTCAATAAACAAAATAAACTTTAAATTAAAAGGCCATGTAATAATAATATAAGCTTTGCAGACCAGGAAATAACTAGGATGTTATATGCCCACTTAGATAACTGCTTTAAATTAACCATTTTTAAATGTAAAAAAATTCTTATTCACAAGATTTTTTTTTTAAAAGATTTTATTTATTTATTAGAGAGGTAAAGTTACAGAGAGAGGGAGAGACAGAGAGAAAGTTCTTTCATCTGCTGGTCCAGTCCAAAATGGCTGCAATGGCCGGAGCTGGGCTGATCCAAAGCCAGGAGCCAGGAGCGTCTTCTGGGTCTCCGACGTGGGTGCAGGGACAGAAGTACTTGGGCCATCTTCCACTGCTTTCCCAGGCCATACCAGAGAGCTGGATCAGAAGAGGAGCAGCTGGGACACGAACCAGAGCCCATATGGGATGCTGGCACTGCAGGCGGCAGCTTTACCCACTGTGCCACAGTGCTGGCCCCATCAATAATTTTTGATGAGGAAGTCAAGTTAAGTAGATGCCCAAGTTGCACAGCTAATACATTTTAAATCTGGTGAGCAATTTGTCTTAATAGCTACTAAAAGGTACACCATTCAAGGATTTGAAATATATACACAAAAATACGTACTTAAACAATGCTGTACTCATGGTTAGTAGCACACAATTGGGACTAATTCCACCTAAGAATGAAATTTGAAAAAATCTGACCATGGGCAAGACATTGTGAATTGAGCCTTATAATACATTATAGAAATTCATTAGGCAGGCCCTTGTGGCAGGTAAAGTCGCTGTCTGCAGTGCCGACAATCCCATATGGGTGCCAGTTCAAGTCCCAGCTGCTCCTCTTCCAATCTAGCTCTCTGCTATGGCCTGGGAAAGCAGTAGAAGATGGCCCAAGATATCATCTGCCATCTCCCGTCCTTCCTGCCTTAGCAGCATACTAGAATGAAAAGTGGAGCTGGGACCTGAACCTAGGCACTCCAGTACTAGATGCAGATATGTAACTGCTCTGCCAAATGCCCACCCAGGGGGCCTTGTTTTTTATAGATTAAAAATGCTTTGTAGGGTAAAACAGCACACTGGTACAAATCTATTTACTTAAGTGGAAATTAAGGTACTATTATTTGGAGAAGCAATGAAAGTCCCTTAAAACATATTTAATAGTCAAAAAGCACATATTTGAGAGAATATGTTCAGACCCTTAATCTGTTCAGACATGTATTGTCACAAATAAAACAAACGTGTTGGCAATGAATGTTTTGGTGAGTTAGCTAAAGCTAGAAAGTTCTGATTTGTAATAAATGTATACAATAATTTGTGACATGAAAATAAATGTGAGAGGCCAGCGCTGTGGCACCGTGGGTTAAAGCCCCAGCCTCCAGTGCCAGCATCCCATATGGGCACCGGTTCAAGTCCTTGGGCCTCTGCACCCACATGGGAAACCTGAAAGGCTGGCTCCTGTCTTCAGATCAGCTCAGCTCTGTCTGTTGCGGTCATTTGGGGAGTGAACCAGCAGAATGGAAGACCTCTCTCTCTCTGTAACTCTGTCTTTCAAATAAATAAAATAATTATTTTTTTAAAAAAAGAAAAGAAATGTGAATATTATATAATTGGAGGGCTCCTGGATATAGTTAAGGAAGTCTACTCTTAAAAAGTTTCTACAACTGGTTAGTTTATTAAATGTTATTCAAATAGTTTCATTAAAAATTGTGTAAAATAATCCACCAATAATTTGGCAACAAGCCAATAGTTCTACACAGCAATTTGTTTCAACAGTAATATTCCAGTCTTCACAAGTCTGCATTGGAAATCTGTGTACTTGTTTCTCTTTTCTCACCCTTCCTGCCTAGCGATTTTTTTAAAAAGAATTTATTTATTTATTTGAAAGCAGAGTTAGAGGCAGAGAGAGTTCTTCCATCCACTGGTTCACTCCCCAAATGGCCACAAAGGCCAGAGCTGGGCCAGTCCAAAGCCAGAAGCCCAGTACTTGAGTCCCTGCTGTCCATGGAGATTCAGATGGAATTCTCAGCCCCTGGCTTTGGCCAGGCCCAGCCCTATCAGTTTCTGGTATTTGGGGAGTGAACTGGTGGGTAGAAGACCTCTCTCTGTCTCAGTCTCTGCCTTTCAAATAAAAATAAAAAAAAACAGAACAGGGCCTTTGAAATGAGACTAGTCTGAAATGAGAAGTATCTGAGCATTAAATACAAGATATTAAAGGATTTATATTTTTAAAAATGTAAAATCTTGGCCGGTGCCACGGCTCAATTGGTTAATCCTCTGCCTGCGGCGCTGGCACCCCGGGTTCTAGTCCTGGTCGGGGTGCCAGATTCTGTCCCGGTCGCCTCTCTTCCAGTCCATCTCTCTGCTGTGGCCTGGGAAGGCAGTGGAGGATGGCCCAAGTGCTTAGGCCCTGCACCCAGCATGGGAGACCAGGAGAAGCTCCTGGCTCCTGGCTTTGGATCAGTGCGGTACACCGGCTGCAGCGGCCAATAGAGGGTGAACCAATGGTAAAGCAAGACCTTTCTCTCTGTTTCTCTTTCTCACTGTCTAACTCTGCCTGTCCAAAAAAAAAAAAAAGTAAAATCTCATCAAGTTTTATATTATATATGTAGAAATTACATATTTTAGATATATTAGGTTAAGTGAAATATTTAAAGATTTATTTACTCATTTGAAAGGCAGAGTTAGAGAGAGAAGGAGAGAGAGAGCTTCCATCTGCTGGTTCACTCCCCATGTGGCCACAATTGCTAGGGCTGTGCCAGGCTGAAAAGCCAGGAAGCCTGGAGCCTCTGGATCTCCCGTATTGGTGCAGGGGCCCAAGCACTTAGGCTGTCTTCTACTGCTTTCCCAGGCACATCAGCAGGGAGCTGGATTGGAAGTGGAGCAGGCAGGGGTTGAACCAGTGCCCATGTGGGATGCCAGTGCCACAGGCTGCAGCTTAACTCTATGCCACAGTGCGCCCTCTCCCATTTTATTTTTATTGCTTAATACTGTTCTATACATACAATCATTCTAAAATTAAGCATAGAAGTCTCATTTTCAAAGAAGTTGTAAGTAAAATGAGAGTACAATAATCTTTATATTTTAATAAGATACTTACTAAATGAAAACTATTTTTTTAAAGATTTATTTATTTGAAAGAGTTACACAGAGAAGGAGAAGCAGAGAGAGAGAGAGAGAGAGAGAGAGAGGGAGGTCTTCCATCTGCTGTTTCACTCCCCAGATGGCTGCAGCAGTCGGAACTGTGCCGATCCGAAGCTAGGAGCCATGAGCTTCCTCCAGGTCTCCCATTTTGGGTGCAGGGGCCCAAGGACTTGGGCCATCTTCTACTGCTTTCCCAGGCCATAGCAGAGAGCTGGATCAGAAGTGAGCAGCTGGGACATGAACTGGCACACCATGGGATGCCAGCATTGCAGGCGATGACTTTACCCACTGTGCCACAGCGTTGGCCCCCAAACTTCAGTCTTTTTTTTAAGCCACAATTTAATTACTCTAAAATTTTCAGTATTCTTCCATGCAGTACGTAATAAACACTAGAGTTAGATAATCTGTTTTGTCTGACAGGCTGACAATTCTCATCTGACTTTTACATTGTGGATTCTGGGGTGTGTATTTCAACTTTGAGTGTTTTAGCAACAGATTAGTTGGTAATTTATGATTATGATCTCTGTGTACACACAAAGTTAGTGATCCCTCATGCTTTAAGATACTTTTTTTTAGGTATAAAGCTTTCTTATTTTTTCTTAAGAAATACATATGTTATATTCACTCTTTATGATTAGCTGGTTTTCCTTCAAGACTTTTTTTTTTTTTCTAGTACTTGTGTGGTAGTAATCGAAAAGACAACATATTTATTGATCCAGGATACCAGACATTTGAGCAAGAATTGAATAAAATACTCCGAAGTTGGCAACCAAGCATACTTCCAGATGGTAATCCTATTTTAAAAATAAAGGTGTTAGAAATTTGTTACTGGGATTGTTATTTTTACAGAAAATATGTTAAAATAATGAAGAAATTAATTTAGAGTACTCTTGAGTTCATCTGGTCATGTCTTACTGAATTAGAAATACATTACAAATAGCTAATTTTCAGGAAAAATTTTCTAAGAAATGTGATTGCCTTCTCTGGAGTAAGATACTGGGTGGTTACAGTGGAGATTCTGGTATTAAATTCTCTTAAACCAGTTTTTAAAATATGAAAAAATTAATATATATGAAAATCACCTTTTTTTTTCCAGGAATTTTACAAAATTTTTAAAAGATTTATTTATGGCCGGCGCCGCGGCTCACTAGGCTAATCCTCCGCCTTGCGGCACCGGCACACCAGGTTCTAGTCCCAGTCGGGGCGCCAGATTCTGTCCTCGTTGCCCCTCTTCCAGGCCAGCTCTCTGCTGTGGCCAGTGAGTGCAGTGGAGGATGGCCCAGGTGCTTGGGCCCTGCACCCCATGGGAGACCAGGATAAACCCCTGGCTCCTGCCATCCGATCAGCGCGGCGCGCCGGCCGCAGTGCGCCGGCCGCGGCGGCCATTGGAAGGTGAACCAATGGCAAAGGAAGACCTTTCTCTCTGTCTCTCTCTCACTGTCCACTCTGCCTGTCAAAAAAATTTAAAAAAAAGATTTATTTATTTTTTTATTTAAAAGGCAGAGTTACAGAGAGGCAGAGAGAGAGAGAGGTCTTCCAGCTCCACCGATCCAAAGCCAGGAGGCAGGAGCTTCTTCTGGGTCTCCCACATGGGTGCAGGGGCCCAAGCACTTGGGCCATCTTCTGCTGCTTTCCCAGACCATAGCAAAGAGATGGGAAGTGGAGCAGCCGGGACTGGAACCGGTGCCTGTATGGGCTACCAGCACTGTGTGCAGCAGCTTTACCCACTACGCCACAGCGCCGGCCGCTTTTTAAATTTGATTTCCTTTCTGACTGATGGCTGCTTGTCCTGGTGAAGAATAGAAGCAGACCTCCAATCCCTTATTCTAGAGGTGATGGTTCCATATAATGAGTGTTTCCTAGCTTCTGTATTGCTAAAGAGCTATGTAGGTAATTCTGAATTTTTACCTGTTGAGCTGCCTTGAATGGAGGATTAGTATAGATTTGTTCTTAAATTAACTTTATTTTTAGATGGTTAAATAAAAACTTTTATTATAATTCTTTTAAAATAGTTTTCTCTATTTAAGGGTCAATATTCTCTCGAGTTGAAGAAGACTATCTCTGGAGGATAAAACAACTAGGATCACACTCTCCAGTAGCCCTTCTGAATACCCTATTCTACTTTAACACTAAGTATTTTGGCCTGAAAACAGTGGAACAACACTTAAGACTTTCCTTTGGCACTGTGTTTAGGCATTGGAAAAAAAATCCTTTAACAATGGAAAACAAAGCATGTCTTCGATACCAAGTGTCTTCCTTATGTGGGACAGATAATGAAGGTAGTGTAACTCGTTGTTTTCAGATCGTCTGTGGTGGGGATATTCAAATCTTGCCTTACTGAAGATTGTTTGGGTTACATGTTAGGAACCTAAGGATTGTAATTTTCATGGAATAAGACAACCTGTGTCTTCTTAATATGTTTCAGTTCCTTTCTGAAAAATTATGCCTGAAGCCACATCTTAACATGCTGTGGCAGACCCTAGATCCTATTCTTTCATTGTTAACAGACACGATGAGTGAATAGTTCTGTCATTCTTCAAGGTTGGTTTTATGAGATTTATTTTTCATTTTTTTAAGATAAAATTACTACTGGAAAAAGAAAACATGAAGATGATGAGCCAGTATTTGAACAAATTGAAAACACAGCCAATCCTTCTAGATGTCCTGTGAAAATGTTTGAGTGTTACTTGTCTAAAAGGTGAGTGTTAATGATACTTAAAGTTAAAAAATGATAGTATAAATTACTTGTTTTCAATATAACACTACCAAGAGGTGACATTTTTTCACTTACCCTTTTCTCACGGAAATCCAAGTCCGTTCAGTTAGAATTATACTCCCATTGTAGTGAAATACCCAGTTTATACTTGGTACATTAATATTCTTTCATGTTAAAAAAATCATTCTCTACTAATGCAATTACTGCTGCTTTTATTTTCTTTTAAATTAGAGCAGTTTGAGTAACTGCAAAATAGGAGGCACAAAGTGTTTTTGTAGAGTCAGATAATAAATATTTCAGGCTTCTTAAGCAATAGGGTTTCTATTGCAACTACTGGTTCTCTCTGCTGTTAGAGCTGGAAAATAGCCAAGTAGTATAGAAGGCAGTTTCAGAAAAGGTAATGGAAAAATTCACATTACTTTTTTGATCCTTTTTTTTTTTTGACAGGCAGAGTGGATAGTGAGAGAGAGAGAAAGGTCTTCCTTTTTGCCATTGGTTCACCCTCCAATTGCTGCCGCGGCTGGCACATCTCGCTGATCCAAAGCCAGGAGCCAGGTGCTTCTCCTGGTCTCCCATGCGGGTGCAAGGCCCAAGGACTTGGGCCATCCTCCACTGCCTTCCCGGGCCATAGCAGAGAGCTGGCCTGGAAGAGGGACAACCAGGATAGAATCCAGCACCCCAACCGGGACTAGAACCCGGTGTGCCGGCGCCACAAGGTGGAGGATTAGCCTGTTAAGCCACGGCGCCGGCCTTGATCCTTTTTAAAAATGATTTATTTATTTGAAAGGCAGAGTTACAAAGAAGAAGAAAGGGGATGGGAAGAGGAAGGGAGGCATGGCTCTTCCATCTGTTGGTTAACTCCCCAAATAGCTGCAGTGACCAAGGCTCCAAAGCCTGGAGTCTGAAACTCCATCTGGGTTTTCCACATGGGTTTAGGGGCCCAAGCTCTTCAACCATCTTCCTGTGCTTTCCCAGGGCCATTAGCAAGGAGCCGGATCAAAAATGGAGCAGCCTGGACTCAAAGCAGTGCTCATATACAATTCCAGCATCACAGGCGTCAGCTTAACCCGCTGTGCCACAATGTTGGCCTCTCACATTACCTTTTAATTCTGTTGCTTCTCAAACATGGCTGTGTTAGTAAAACTTTAGTTTACTGACTGTAAAGAAATGTTCAAAGGTAGAATAGATAGATGGAGATGTAAAGTACTTAGATTTAGCAGAAAATAGTCTCTCTTTTTTTTTTTTTTTTAAAGATTTTACTTATTTATTTGAAAGAGTTAGAGGGAGGAGAGGCAGAGAGAGAGGGCAGGGGACGAGGTCTTTCCATCCGCTGGTGCATCTCCCAATTGGCTGCAACAGCCGGAGCTGTGCTAATCCGAAGCCAGGAGACAGGAGCTTCTTCGAGGTCTCCCACATGGGTGCAAGGGCCCAAGGACTTGGGCCATCCTCTACTGCTTTCCCAGGCCTTAGCAGAGAGCTGGATTGGAAGTGGAGTAGCCAGGACTTGAACCTGTGCCCATATGGGATGCCAGCACTGCAGGTAGCGGTTTTACCTTCTACTCCACAGCACCGGCCCCTCTTGGTACCTCTTTTTTTCTTTTTAAAATACGTTTATTTATTTGTAAGAGTTAGAGTTGGAGAGAGAGAGAGAGAGAGAGAGAGAGAGAGAGAGAGAGAGAGAGAGAGAGAAAGAGAAAGAGGAGAGGCAAAGCGAGGCGAGTTAGAGAGCTCTTCTGTTAGTTCACTCCCCCAGTGGCTGCAATAGTCAGGTTTAGGCCAGGCTGAAGCCAGGAACCAGGAGCTTCTTCCCGGTCTTCCATGTGAGTGCAAAGGCCCAAGGCTTTGGGCCATCCTCCACTGCTTTCCTAGGTACATTAGCAGGGAAGCAGAGCTGCCAGGACTCAAACTGGCACCCATATATGAGATGCCAGCATAGCACTCTACGGCTTAACCTTCTGCACCACAGCACCAACTCCCAAAAATAGTCATTTAAGAGGTCTGAAAGATACAATAGTGTTCTGAGAATACTATTTCTTTCAGTACTGTTTTCTTCAATATGACACCAGCAAGCATTTAAAAAATATTTCAAACCAGTGAGATGTTTAGGAACTATAGATTATTTTATGCATTTCCTTTGTTTTAAATACTCTATAAAATTTTCAAAATATTAGCACCAACTCAGAATGTACTTACTTACATAACAGAAATTTGTAAATCACAGTTAGGGCCCCAGGATAGCTTTTAGGAACTCCTAAAGCGGCATCTATGCAATGATAGCTATTTTTGACTGTGATTTAGGGGAGCTCTGTCAATATCAAGGTCTTCCAGTAGTAGTAACTCTTTGTTAGGTAGATATTTGTGTCTCAGAAATTTATTATTTGTTGGTATTTTATTTCATTTATTTTAAAGATTTATTTATTTATTTGAAAGTCAGAGTTACACAGAGAGGAGAGGCCGAGAGAGAGGGTCTTTCATCCGATGATTCACTCCCCAGATGGCCGCAATGGCCGGAGATGTGCCGATCCGAAGCCAGGAGCCAGGAACTTCCTCTGGGTCTCCCATGCGGGTGCAGGGGCCCAAGGACTTGGGCCATCCTCTACTGCTATCCCAGGCTACAG
Organism: Lepus europaeus; assembly: GCF_033115175.1. Classification (NCBI taxonomy): domain Eukaryota; kingdom Metazoa; phylum Chordata; class Mammalia; order Lagomorpha; family Leporidae; genus Lepus; species Lepus europaeus. The sequence continues at coordinate 86,954,101 of NC_084832.1, forward strand.
CAGAGAGCTGGATCGGAAGAGGAGCAGCCAGGACTCGAACCAGTGCCCATATGGGATGCCGGCACCTCAGGCTAGGGCGTTAACCCACTGCGCCACAGCACTGGCCCCTATTTGTTGGTATTTTAAAAGTTAAGTCTTGGGGCAGGTGTTTGGCCTGGCAGTTGTGATACCTGAGTTTAGTGCCTACCTCTGCCTGTCAATTGCACTTTCCTGCTGACGTGGACCTGGAATGGCTTCTGTGGTAGCTCCAGCAGTTGGGTTCTTGTTGCCTATGGAAGAGTTCCAGCTGCTGCAGGAATTTGGGAGTGAACCGGTGGATGCAAACATTCTCTCTCTCTGACTCCTTCTCACTCTGTCAAATGAATATTTAAAGATAAATAAAAATTATGTACAATGCTGTAAGGATTTCTGTTATGCTCTGCCTAATTTCATCAGTTCTGAGATTATGTTTTTTTTACATTTGATTACATTTTTCACATTTCACCTTCTGAAACTGGGATACTTAAATTGGTGCACATTAAAATTACAATCGGCTGTGTTTAACTTACTTCATGGTAACAGTAAAATAATGTCTACTAATGGTGTCTTGGATTCAGTGAAATGCAGAGTTTACATTATGGTGGGGAAGTAATGGAGATTAGCTGTGAGACTTCATGTTGGCAGTGAGACATAGTGTGTGAGTACACACTGTGCTTAGTGGGGTCTCAATTAGTCTTGAAAGAAGAGGAAAGTTGTTGGAAATTTTTTTTTGTTTTCTGGAATTGACTCTTTTTCCTTTCCCCCAAAGTCCACAGAATCTCAATCAGAGAACGGATGTTTTTTATTTGCAACCAGAATGCTCTAGTTCTACAGATAGCCCTGTCTGGTACACATCTACTTCGCTTGACCGAAACACCTTGGAAAATATGCTTGTACGGGTTCTTCTAGTAAAAGATATTTATGACAAAGACAATTACGAACTGGATGAAGACACAGACTAAAAACGAACGTTTCAGAAGCAATCGGGATAAAACAGCATTAGATAGTCGTGCTGCTAGTCTTTATTATGGAAAACATTTCAAGTTTACTCCTTCTGTTTTGAGTTTTGTAGCAGTGTACCCACACTGGGTATTACCATGTAAATAATCCGTGAGTGAAAGTTGCCATTATTCTATGTAGTGGTTTTAGAATACTTAACAAATACATTCAAATTCTTTTTTTATTATTATTTATTTGATTAGGTATGTTTGTAACTTTTTACATTACAAATATGAATGAGAATGTGCCATGTATAATTTTTTTCTTGTAGTAAGAAACATCCCATATTGCACAACTCTACTGTTGCAAAGCTTCCTTGAAAGGGGGCTCCTTTACTGGGTTCTCGACCAGATGGTTGTGTGTGGGTAGCACTACTAAAAGTTTAGAACTTGCAGTGTCTTTCAGAATTTTTAAAATAAACTGTAAACTAATAGGCTTGGTTTTTTGGGTTTTTTTGGTTTGTTTTACGTTTTAGTTACTGAAGCCTTACAAAGTTATGTAGAGAGATACCATCTTCTGTACCAAAAATAGACAAGAGAATGCTGTCAATACTGGTGTACTGTAATGTGAATCGATACTGGTGAAAACAACTTTTTGTTCCCTTTATTAAAACCTTAGTGTCCTTTTCTCATTTGTGGCTTTTCTGATCATCCCAATCAATAAGATAGGTGTACATACATATACATGTAGATGTATATGTGTATAGAGAGAATGATTAAGTTGAAAACAAGAACATCAAGGCATTTTCATTGTAAAATGTCTGATGAAAGCTTAAAATTCTGTTTTTCTTTTGTGACACCCATAAGTTTCTGAAATCTTCATTTATATGGACTTGATTTTTATTTATTTATTTTCCCCTCCTTAAGGGTACATATCATGCTGAAGTATTAACTGTGTAATACTCTAAAACTTTACCAGTTTTATTAGAATTCTCATGCCTGCTTCCAAATGTGACTGATGCATACAGTGGATACTTTTAGAAATGCCACTCCTGAAGTCATTTTGCTAGAAAGTCAAGCTACTTTGGTTAAGATAGTGTCACATTTTACTATGAAGATTACCAGTGTAGTGCTTCTGATATTTCAGACGGAAGAACAGAGAAGAACTGATGGGTAAAGTCTATCTCAGAGGAAATCACGTTCCATGTTAGATTGTTTGGCTATTAAAATCTAATTACTTCTTATAGAAGAATGCATTAAAAAAAAACCAACTTTGTGCTTCTGCATAGCAGTTTATCTGTTCAGACCTTGTCTTTTACAATAAGGCAGTTTATTTCAAATCCTGCTTTCAAAAGACCGAGCAAAGTGCTGTCTGCAAATTATCGTAAAGAAATCATTTGACTAACTTCATATAGCATGTGTATAACCATGTTGTTGTTCTTTTTCTAATTCCTGAATTGCCATAGTGACATTAGCTTGTAAAAATTGTTCTGGGGGGAGAAATTGGGCTCATTTCCACAGTGGGTAGGCAGTATCCTCATATCCCTTAGATATTTCATTCTCCTTAGGGTAAGTGTTAGTACACAAGAGAAATTTTCTTGAACAAAATTTGGAAAATTTCAGAGGTTGTAATCACTGTATATTTAAGCAATAAATATCTGAAATGTTTTTGGCATAAAAATTAATTTATAATGCTCTAACTTGTTTTATAAGTTTAAATAACTTTTCTGTCCCTTGATTTTATATTTGTTGAATGATGAACAGACTGACATTAGCAAATCTGATACTGCTTTACTAAGATAGATTGCTGATTGTCTGTTTAATAAAGTGGGTACATATTTAAAACAGATAATACAACAATTTCCTGACTTAACCTTTTCCAGAACTACTTCTGTAGGCACTTTTCCTATAAATGCATATTGTTGATTAAAAGGTGGTTAACCCTAACCATCTTTTCTTCTTCAGTGGTGCTTATTCCATCAACAGCAATAATGTTTTCCCCAAATGTCACTTATGTGTAGTTTACCAAATACCATAATTTTCTGCCATGATACTACTATTAAGCACCAAGTCTTGCTATTTGCGTTTCCTTCCTTTTGTACTTTTTACCTCTTCGAAGTGCAAATGTCTACATAATTTTGGTCTTAACATGATTGAGGATTTAGAGCTCTTTGTCTTGATTGCAATCCAATGGATTCTCAGGGGGAAAAGAAAAAAAATACTTATTGTATGAGAATGCTTTGTTCTGTGACAGTTACTTCACCTAGAACACGTGTCATTGATTCCTGGATCTCCTTAATTTGTGTGGTCTCTTTTGTTGAGAAAAAGGACAATGAAATGATAGCAGTGTACTTTTGCTTCTTGGTGATTTCTAATTATAGATAGCATCCTGTAAATATAACTTTATTTCTTGAGAAGTCTATTGAGATGCTATATTTTTCTGTTCTAAGAAGATTTTGCCATTTAAAATCGCCCAGTGAGAAACATTTACCTATTTTGAGGGAGATGGATTTCACATGCAAATGGAATCTTCATTAATGCATTTTTAAGGGTTTTTACTGTATTAGATAACAAGATATTAAAGGATTTTTCTAGGCAAGAAGCTCATTTTTTTTCATAAAAAATACTTTTTGCTTAAATAAGAATTCATGTTTTTCCTTTATTACATGGAGTTGTTACCAGTGTGTAAAACATATTGAAACAGGAGGATGCATATTGTACTATGCATTTACATTTATTATTGTTTTTCCCTGATGGAATTTCCCTCTGTCCTGGCCATTTGTCATTTGGGAAGGGGTTAACTCATTTATGCATAGAATTTAAGGATTACAGCATTGGAGAGTTCATAAAAATGGCAAGTTTTGATTTGCACTATAATGTGGTCCATTTAATCTGAGATCTTACACCTATTTCAGTCTTAATTACTATAAACATTTACATTTTACCAATTATTTCCAAAATGTATTGTTATACATATGTCACTTGTGTTCTAAGCTAACATTGACTGTAGGATATAATCTCCTTGTTCCCCTCAAAATAGTCATGAAAGTGTACATGAAAATATTTTTCAAGAATAAATTTCTTTAACTAAATTACAATACTTTTGGATTTTCCCCCTTAATAAGCCCTTTACACACTTTGAAAGATGATTTTGAATATCATTTATTTTACTGTACTATATTCTTAGGATTAGACCAGTTTTAATGTTGTTTTTCACTGTTTGAGTGATTTTGTGCTGCTGTTTCTGTGTGTGTCAACTACTAACAAATTCTTAGAAGTCTAGAAGCTGATGTCCAGACATGTTAGCTCCATCAGCCTGAGTCTGAGAATAGAAGCTGGTATTCTAGTTTGTAATTCTTTTTCTTTGCTTGGAAGCTAGATGTTAGAATAACACCCCAAATAAGTGACTGTGGTTCCTTACCCTTTAATGAGCTGGAAAGGCGATGTCCTTAAAATCTGGGCAGTTGATGTCCTAATTAAATACTGAATTCAGTTCATAACTTTGGGCTTTTTGAGAAAGAGAGCCAAAGAGAAACTGAGTTTTTTTGGGTTTTGGAGCATTTTGGATTTTTAGGATAGGGATGATTAATTGATGAAGTCTATGCATATATTCCAAGATCTGAAAAACTCTGAAATGTAAAATAGTTCTAGTCCCAAGCATATCGGGTAACTGATAATCAACCTGTATTAAGAACAGAACCAAAGAAGAGGACACAGACCATGAGTTGTTGATGGGAGGTATAAATGCTAATGGTATATTTTTCTTTTGTAATGCAGTGAGAAAAACAATTATAAATCTTGTCAAGACTTTAGGTACTTTATTCTATTTGGGCTTCAGTTTCTTTGTAAAATGAAGGCATTGTCTTGATTTCTGGTTCTAGAATTTTGTATTGAGCATAATTAGTTATACATTCACAGATTCACATTTGAATCTTGATTTATTCAGAGACATTTTCTTGGAAAGGGGGAACATGTTTTAGATCTAATGTTCTAAAAGCTCAATTCAGGTAATTCCTCAGAAGTAAACTGCACAAGTAAAAATTCATTATCACAAAATTCACCGTAGTGTTTGTTAACATATTTCCTCTGTGTCAAAGAACTGGTGCTAACCAGGGTAGTTAGGGAGGAATAGAAAATTAAAGAGGAAGAGTGTGGTTGTATTAAGGCTTGTATCTTTGGAGACATAAACAAAGTATTTTGTACATTTAACCCCAAAAGAATATACAGAGGATGCGTTCATGACAGTTTAGAACAGTGAAGATTTGTGGACACTTAAGTACGCTAAAAGGCTATTATGGTCTAGGATGGGTTTTCAGAGAGGACTACTACTACCTGTGAGAAAGTTAAAACATGAGATTCTTCTAACTTCAACATGGTTTATAGCTGTGTTACAGATGGTTTGTAGAGCAATTTCATTTGTTTTGATGGTATCATTTTTTGGGCATCAGTCTTTATCTCTGGCTTTCAGCCCAATTCAACACAAGAAGGGTTAGGAATATCCCCCAGAAGAGTAGCAGAACACCCATCAGGGTGAGTTACCCAACTTTTGGGTTAATGTAGTGTGGACAGGACAAAATCAACATCTTGTAGCTTATTAGAACTCTGTACCAAGGATTTTTTTCATAACAGTAGATTTTATAAATAGAATTTCTCAGCTGTCCCAAGCTGTGGATGTAATATTCTTAAGCAAGATGAAACTTTTCCATTTGTACTATGTATTGTAGTTCCAAGCTGGTGTCAGCAGATGGCAATAGTGCATAGCACAAGGCTTTCATTTTGGTACTAGATGCTACAGTCCTTTACCTGAAACCCTAAGGGGTTTCAGGAATTCAGTATTTTCCTCCCTTTTCAAACATGATACATACATGCCGTAGATGATATAACAGTGTCTGGGGCAGCACCCCATCAACTGGAGGCTTCTGGAAAATTTGCATATTAGACTAAATAGAACTTAGAACAGGCATACATAGATGACAACGTAGAAGCATTAAATACTAAAACAAAAGTAAACTTTGCTTTTGTTTACTTTCCATCTTGCTTTGATACTTTTTGAAGAGCTGCAGTCATGTCAGAGTGAATCATTTATCCATTCAACACATAATTGAGTGATTATTTCTCTAGGCACTAACCTGGATGCTGGGAACTAATAGGACATGAGACCCAGCCCCTCTCAAGGACTTAATCTTACTGGGGAGAAACTGGAGTATGATGAAATAGAAGAATGAGATGGGTGTGGAGCCCTTACTGAGCACAATCACTTATATTTTAAGATGAAATAGGACAGATGCAACTAGGGTCCCAAACCTCTGTCATACAAGTCTGTTTCCTGTTCTGGAAAGGGAGAGGTGCAGACTGGGAAATAGTGAATGTCTACCCCTAGAATGTAATGTAGGGAACATTTTTGTTCCCTGCTGTATCCTAAGCATCAAGGCTGGTACCCAGCCCATAATAGTTGTTAATAAGTGTGTTGAATGAGTCAATGATTGTAAGTATTTACAAGTTAAGAGAAAATAAAGGCAGTATTGGAAATGAGACCTACGATCCATGAAGAAAGGCCTGTTCTTGGTGTGCTTCTGAGATGTCTTGCAGAGTTTGATGGCTAGTGGTAGTAAGATGCAATAGAATTGAAAGAATAGAATAAAGGTGTTTTCTTCATGAGACTCATTTCATATTTGTGTGCATTGGCTGGCAAGTGTAAAATAGATTTTTGTTTTCGGAGTTGGAGAAACCCTCCCCTGGGAGACTCAGAGAAACTCCACGCTGTGGAAGTATTTGGTGCTGGTCTCTGTCTCCCATTATTCATAGACCACTTCTGAACTTCATCTACACTGAGCTCCAGAGTTGTGAACTGTAGGGAACACATGCAGGTAAGTGACTAGTCAAAGCTAGCATGGTGGAGTATTTGAAATACCCTCTTCTCTGCTTGCTTGCCATTAGATTGAGGCTTCTTGGGGAGGGGGTGGGGGCAAGAGTTGCTGTGGGAATAGTTTTCTGTGTGCTAAACCAAAATGCTTTGTTGGAATTACCCCAATTGAAGGATCAGGGCCACACGCTACTACATGTCAGAGCCAGGACCCACTTTAGGTCTTGGCCTGAGAGGCTGTGTGTGCCCCTGGCTGTTTCTGAGAAACATGAATTAGAAGTCTCCCAGGCTACCCCTGTGGCTCATGGACCTCTTCTCACATGCTGAGACAACTAATTGGTGAGCTTGCAGCAAAGTTGGGGAAGGGAGAAAGCAGGTGAATGAGCACCAGCACTGCTTGCCCACCTCACAGCCACCACTGGCTGTGACCACAGAGCATGGCTGGCAGTGGCTGCACTACCATTCCAGACATCTCCAGCCCCACGCCTCTAACATGTCTGCCACCCTTAGATTCAGGAGCCAGTAGACTGTGTGAAGGACAGCAAGTCAGTATTAGGCTTTGAAGACAAAGGAACATCAAGGGCTTTACAGAGGCACCTAGGATTCTGTTCACAAAATTCTAAAGATGGTACAAGTTTTTCTAATACAGGTCTGTGACTGAGAAGGATGGGATGATTTTTACTATTTTTTTAAAATATTTATTTTATTTGAAAGGCAGAGTTAGGCAGAGAGAGAGAGAGAGAGAATCTCCCTTTTGCTGATTTACTCCCCAAATGGCCACAGTGGCTGGAGCTGCACCGGTCAGGAGCCAGGAGCTTGGGCCATCTTCTGCTTTCCCAGGCCACAGCAGGGAGCTAGATCAGAAGTGGAGCAGCTGGGACTCAAACCAGCGCTCATAAGGGATGCTGGCACTGCAGGCGGCGGCTTCACCCACTACGCCACAGAGCTGGCCCAGATGGAATGCTTTTTAAAGGAGTATATGTTTTGTTTAATTGAGGTTCAAAGTTAGTAATTCACTATCAAGATTGATTGCAAATGTTCATCTCTTAGGGTTTATATATTACATTTTGAAAATCTCTTTTCAAACAGGTAGGCACTGCCAAATACTGGTATCCATCCATGAGCATGATTTTAATCAAGCATAATTATCTCTCAGAAGGCATCGGTATAATCCTGTTAGTTTCTTTTCTTAATCTTTTCCTCTCAGCATGTCATTATGTTGCAGATTAATCAGAAGTTAAATGAAATCTCAGTTGCACAATTAAATGCTTTTGAAATTCAGAAACTTCATGTGCACATGGTTGTGCTCTGAAGGACACTGCTGGAACTGTTTGAGAGTTGAAACTGTGTCTACTGCCAATGTGCGAATGCAATGTTGCTTTTAACTTCCGACAGCATGAAAAGCACATCAGCAGCTTGATGTTAACTTGTGATTCAAGCAGCGTTAGTAGTTGGAAATGACTGCAGTATGCCTTGTGTATTAGTACTCTTTTGCCTTGTAATTTTAGACTTAGTTTGTAAAGAGACATTATCAAGTCTGCACCAAAGAGCTTATTTCGAAGCTGTTCAGTGGTAGTGGTTGAGTGTAATTTGCTCATCCAGATATGGTCTTGGCACAAAACAGTACAGGGAAACCTTCTCACTGGTTAGCTGTGGAACGGTGTGGGAGGGCGATTCAGGTTTTCCGTCTTGAGAAATTCATAGAACTGATGGTGACTGCTGGTTCAGTAACAGATATTTGCTGCACAGTACCTGCTGATGCAGCATACTGTGAGCACCCTTGGGCTTTAGTCGTTTCATGTCAAGTAAGACTTTGCCTACTTTGTATTTTTAACACCATCAGTTGTACCCATCTTAGCAGATTCTACTTTCAGGTTTTACTGAATGTTTTCTTCACTTGAAGATACTCTAGCCTGTAGTTACCTACAGATCTGTTCATCAAAGCTAATTCTTCTTGACATTTGACTCTTGGGAAAGACAACAGTTATACTGGTAAAAATCTTCGGACTCATCAAGAGTGAAGAGAAACCATTGGAAGACATCTGCCTTGTTTTTACATTTCTACAATGACTCTTAAAGCAACTTTTCTTGCCAAAAGGCCAGTAATGTTACAAACAAGCTTATTTTCTCTGGATATATCTTTGGCTACTGCAATCAAATATAATTTATTTTGCCATCATTAAACCGCTTTCCTTACTCAGCTAGCAAATGAGCTACTTGGAAACTTTGAGTTAAAGCCTCATTTGAAGTTTTCATTTTTTGAGGAAATTTCTGTTGGAATGAGTATGTATTAAATTTCCTAATTCTGACCATTGCTTTCTTGTGAGTTGGAAATCTTGAGATGGGTGCTTTATTTGGTAATATTGATGGGTAATTGTGTTCTTTTAGCATAGCTATCTGTCACATAAACCCATCCTCCAATATGTGCTAACAGGTGACATCTGAAGTACAATTGGGTTTTTTTTCTAAGTTTTTGTTTGTATTAAAGGTTTGTTTATTTGAAAGGCAGAGTTACAGAGAGTTCTTCCATCCTCTGGTTCACTCCCCAAATGTCTTGCTCAACAGCCAGAGCCGGGCCAGACGAACTCCATCTCTGTCTCCCACACGGGTGCAGGGACCCAAGCACGTGGGCCATCTTCCACTGCTTTCCCAGGTGCTTTAGCAGGGAGCTGGATCAGAAGTGGAGCAAGTGGGACTCCAATCCACACCTGTATGGGATGCTAGTGTCTCCGGTGGTGGCTTAGCCCACTTTGCCGCCAACACAGGCCCCGAGGAATACTTTAACTGCTTTGACACGGGGTCATTGGGTTGGTGAAAATAACAAAATGTTGGTTTACAGCAACCCATATGGCACTTGAAACACTATCGTGTTATACCATCACTGCCATTTGTTGTATCATCGTGGGCACCACATCCTGTGTTGTTCCAAACATTCAGCCTCGTGCTGGTAGTGCAGAAGCAGCCATCATTTCTTCAACCTTTTAATAAACATGGAAAGCATTGTTGCTAGTGTGCCATGCAGGAATAGGGAGGTAAGACCTGGCCTGCAGCCAGTAGTTTGCCAATCCCTGCTTAAGTTGCTGACCTTGCTTTCTACTTCAGTGGGAAAATCCATGCAGTTTTGGAGCAGTAGAAGGGCTTCGATTGATCCCACGTCTCAGCACCAGCATACTAACAAAGCTGAACGCTGTTTTAAACTATTTCCCTCCACCTCATTCTCCCTTTAGTAGCAGAACTCCTCAAAAGAGTTGTTCTGTCTTCATGTTCTAGTTCCTCTTTTGTTTTAAACTTCAAGAAGATTTTTGACCCCATGCTCTGCTAACTGCTCTCACCAGTCACCCCTGACCTCCATGTGGTTAGAGCCAATGGGTAGTTCTTCGACCTGTTCCTTAGCAGCATTTAAAACTGTAAATCATGTCTTCCTTTCTGAAACATATTTAAAATGTAGTTTCCAGTATTCTGTTTTCTCCTAGCTCATAAATGTTCTTCTCAGTATTCTTTTCTGATCCCCCTTGCCCTCTGCCACACAGCTAGTGTATGCTAGAGCAGAGTTCTTGGGCCTCTTATTTAACTTAAACATTTGGGCTTCCAAGCAGTCTCAAGCCATCAATATACTGAAAACGCCACACATGTATGAAACATGTTTCCAGCCTGAGTGACCTTGTTTTGGGTAGTGCTTTACCTGTATTAGTAAGGCAGAGGTCACAAAACATTTTTATAATGAGGGCCAGAGAATATTGTAGGCTTTGTGGGCCTCTTGATGTTTTGTTGCATGCTCTTGGAGTTGTGCTGGCCTTTCTTTAAACAGTTGTAATGAAGTTGTAAACACCATTCTTGACTCATTGGCACTATATACATACATCAACAGCCTATGGACCAGATTTCCCCCCGGGGGCTGTCGTGTGCTGACATCCGCTGTAGCTATTACAGGGCACTTGTGTCATCATCCCTCTTCCATAATGGAGAAGCTGAGGCACAAACAGTGTGAATAACTTGCCCATGCTCACCAGCAACTAGTGAAACGAGGGTTTCGACAGACAGTCTGGTTTAATCACCACTCTGCCTGGAAAGCTAAAATGTGTCTGCAAAAGAAAAGCTTGCTACAGCAAAAATCCACTGATGGATGCGCCAGAACTCCTAAAAGTCTCCAGCATGGGCAGGATCAGGTACTCCTGCAGACAGGGCGTAGGAGATTGTTTGAAAGACTGTCCACGAAGCCATTCAGTCCTTTCCAGGGTCCTCTCCCCAGCCTTTCCCCACACTCAGCCTCTGGCAAGACCGCAGCAGGTGTGGAAGTCTCCCCCCGGGAGGGCAGCAGGCAAGTCAGTAAGCTAAAGCGAGCTTCAGTCTTGGGCCAGGCTTCTGGCCCATCAGGCAGAAGAAACGAGGATTGCTGTGGGCTGGGGTGAGGGGACAGACCAGGACGGGCCAGAGATGCCTCGGTGGCTGACATCACAACCCTGCACAGTGACCCCACAGTGACCCGCAGCAGTCAGCAAAGCCGCCCAGGCCCACCGAGCTTCCTCTCCACGACAGACTTGAGGCATGCTCTCTGTGTCAAAGCTGGAGATAAACTGAGTAAAAAGTGGAAGAAGGCTGCAATATGTAGGAGGCAAAGCAAAGCTTTAAAAAACAGATTAATACTAAAACATGCAGAAGCAGTAAGCAGGGGCTATGGAAAAGTGATGCTAAGAAAGACTGGAAAACTTACGAGAGCAGAAATAAAGATTTCAGTAGACTGCACGACAGGGTTGGGAAAGTCTTACATGAAGCTGGGACAAAGTATGGAGAGGGGGAGCCTAGGATTCAACCCTGGGAATTCAGCATCAAACAACGGGAAGTTCTAGAGAAAACAAAATACACAGGAGGACACTGGCAAAGAAATAACATGGGAATGCTTCGCTGTGAGACGAACAGACCAGGACAAATGAAATTTCAAAAATACAGATGTGAAGAAAAGAATCCAAAAGCCATAATATGAAAAAGGTCAGGAGTCCGGGTGGTCATTTGGCGCAGCAGTTAAGATGCTCCAAGAGACACTGGCCTCCCATATAGCAGTGGGCTCTACTTCTGATTCCAGCCTCCTAGTAATACACACCTTGGGAGCAGTGGGTGACGGCTCAAGTACTTGGCCCCTGCCACCCGTGAGGGGGACCCAGACTGAGTTCTGGACCCCTGGCTTCAGCCTGGTCCAGCCTAGCTGTTGTGGGCATTTGGGGAGTGAATTGGAGGATGGAGGATGCAGGATGGATCTCTCTCTACCCCCTCCCCCTGCCTCAAATAAAATGAAAGTAAGGGTTTTTTTTGTTGTTGTTTTGTTTTTTTAAAGATTAGGAATCGGACAGTCTTTGGGCTTTTTAATAGCAGTGCTGCAAGTTAGAAAATAATGCCTTTAAAACTTTGGTGGAAGGCCGGCGCCACGGCTCAATAGGCTAATCCTCTGCCTGTGGTGCCGACACCCCAGGTTCTTGTCCCGGTTGGGGCGCCGGATTCTGTCCCAGTTGCTCCTCTTCCAGTCCAGCTCTCTGCTGTGGCCTGGGAAGGCAGTGGAGGATGGCCCAGGTCCTTGGGCCCTGCACTTGCATGGGAGACCAGGAGGAAGCACCTGGCTCCTGAATTTGGATCAGCGCAGCGTGCTGGCTGCAACATGCCGGCCGCTACGGCCACTTGGGGGTGGTGGTGGTGGTGAAACAACGGAAGGAAGATCTTTCTCTCTCTCTCTCTCTCTCACTGTCTAACTCTGCCTGTCCAAAAAAAAAAAAAAAAAAAAAAAACCCTCTGATGGAAAATTATTTCCAGCCTAGAAATCTGCATCTAGCCAAACCATCAGGGGGAGGAAGAGCATTTTCCAAAACACAAGTTTTCAGAAAGTGCACCTCTGAGATGCCTTTGTCAAGGTTCAGTAAAGAGGGGCCAGTGCTGTGGTGCCGCCACCGCATGTGGGCAGAGCTGCTATGAGGACCCCAGCAGGCAGCAGCAGCAGGTCCCAGCCAGCAGCCCAGTCTCAGTCTCAGCCCCTGTTTCCCCGCAGGCACCTGTCTCCCATCTTACGAGAGCAGCTATTCTCCATCCCTACTATGGCTGCATTCCTTACAGTTTTTATTCCTCCTGGTACTTTACACCCTGGTTACTGGTTAAGTGTCCTTTATATTAACTTTTCTTGGTCAGTGTCACTGGTGTGGTTTCTGTCTCCTGCCTGGACCCTGACTGATCACAGATTGCTATCAAATGCCTGCAGCAGACTCACTGAGACCACAGCAGAAGGGAGACTGTGTGGATGTACGAGGGCCGTGTGGATGCTGGAGAAGCTGCTCTTCCACAGTGACAAGTCAGCAGATCACACAAAAGTTGAAAACTGGCACAGTGGATAAGACCCTGCTTGGGAGGCCTGCACGCCACATTGGAGCATCCAGATTGGAGTCCCATCTCTGCTCTCCATTCCAGCCTCCTCCTAATGCACACCCCGAAAGGCAACAAGTGATGACTCAAGTTGATTGGGTCTTTGTCATCCTCATGGGAGACCTGGATTGAGTTCTAAGTTCCTGGCTTTGGCTTGGCCCAGCTATGGCTGTTGTGGATATTTGGAAAGTAAACCAATGGATGTGAGCTCAGTCTTTGTCTCTCTGCCTTTAAAATAAAATTTTTAAAAAGCATAAGTTTAAAAAATCATTTTTTTAAAAACTCAAGAACATGCACTACACTACAAGTATGTTTAGAAAAATGTAAGTAATGACCAGAAGAAAGAACTAAATAATAAGACACTTTTACTGCCTCTGGGGAACAACAGGAGTGGAATCAGGAGTGAGCCAGAGGCTGTTAATTTTGTTAAATGTCTTTTAGTACTACTTCATTTGTAAATTTTAAATGTAATTACTTAGGGGCTGGCACTTGCAACACCAGCATCCCTTATGGGTGCTGATTTGAGTCCCTGCTGCTCCACTTCCCATCCAGCTCCATGCAGCTGCACCTGGGAAAGCAGTGGAAGACGGCCCAAGTGCTTGGGTCCCTGCACCCCTGTAGGAGACCCTGAAGAAACTCCTGGCTCCTAGCTTCAGCCTGGCCTAGCCCTGACCTTTGTGAGGTGAACCAATGGGTGAAAGATACCTCTCTCTCTCTCTCTCTCTCTCTCTCTCTCTCTCTCTAACTCTGCCTTAGAAAAAGGAAAAAGAGGGGCCGGCGCTGTGGCACAGTGAGTTAACGCCCTGGCCTGAAGCGCCAGCATCCCATATGGGTGCTGGCTCAAGACCCGGCTGCTCCACTTCCCATCCAGCTCTCTGCTATGGCCTGGGAAAGCAGTAGAAGATGGCCCAAGTCCTTGAGCTTCTGCACCCACGTGGGAGACCAGGAAGAAGCTTCTAGCTCCTGGCTTCGGATTCGCACAGCTCCGGCCATAGCAGCCATCTGGGGAGTGAACCATCAGATAGAAGACCTCTCTCTCTCTGCCTCTCCTTCTCTCTGTGTAACACTCTCAAATAAATAAATAAATCTTAAAAAAAAAAGAAAAGAAAAAGGAAAAAGCATTTTAATTTATTCATGGTAGCCAAAAGGTGAAAACCACCCAGATAACAGTGAACAGGAGGATATGCAAAATGTGGCAGTTAACACAATGGGATTTTTTTTTTTTTAAGATTTATTTATTTGAAAGAGAGAGAGAGGTCTTCCTTCCGATGGTTCACTCCCCAGATGTCCTCAACAGCAGGAGCTGTGCCGATCTGAAGCCAGGAGCCAGGAGCTTCTTCCGGGTCTCCCATGTGGGTGCAGGAGCCCAAGGACATGGGCCATCTTCTATTGCTTTCCCAGGCCACAGAAGAGAGCTTGATGGGAAGAGCGGACTAGAACGAGCATCCATATGGAATGCCGGCGCCTCAGGCCAGGGCTTTAACCCACTGTGCCACAGTGCAGGCCCCCACAATGGGATATTGTTTAGCCTTAAAGAGAAAGGAAAGCCTGACTTGTGCCACAACATGCATGAATGTTGAGAACATTATGCTATGTAAAATAAACATATTTTGTCAGAAAAAGACAAATGCTGTATGGTTCCACTTATGTGACATAGCTAGAATAGTCAACTCAGAGAGAAGTGAGCTTCTCCTCTCTCAGCTCCCAGTTTTGTCTTGGCCCAGTCCTGGCTGTTGTGGGCATTTTGGGGAGTGAACAAGCGAAGGGAAGATTTATTTCTGTCTCTGTGTTTCAAATAGAAAAGAAGAACATACTCCGCTAGAAAAAATACAGTTAAAATGGCAAACTTTGCATGCATATTTTTCCACAATAAGAAAAATGTAATAAAATCATTGCATTCAAAATGATTGACTCCTAGAAAGAACATTAATCATACCTCATGACTTGCAATGTTAGCATCTGTTGAGTAAGTTAGGCATTAGCTGGGCAAAGACATTTTGGGTATTTCATTTTATTTATGATTTCCTCTCTATCTTATGGAGTACATGGCCGCTCCCTTGCTTCCTTTGTTTCCTGCATTATCTACACCAGACAAGAACACTTCTCCTGCACAGAGAGGTGTTCAGGTCGCCGCACTTCGGGACTTGCTCAGCGGACACGTTAGCCTGGGACGATCCCAGGGCCTCCTGTGTGGCAGGGAGGAAGAATCCAGCCTCAGATTATCCTCTGCTAGTGGGAGAGACGGGCAGAACCAAAGGGCCCGGGGGGCAGAAGCCTGGGATGGACGAGGGGGCGCCCTGGGGAGAGTCGCTGGGCTCGTACTTGTTTGAAGCCGGGCTCCCTCTCAGCCTCTGCGGGACACACGTCCTCCCAGGCTCATTCCCACGCCGACGGCCCCCGCGGCTCCCCAGCATCGGCTTGCCCCGGCACGGGATGCGCAGGTGCTCCCGAGGGACCGAGTGGCCTCACCGGCGCGCGCTCGTGGAAGGGGCGGACAGGTGCGCCCCCACCTGGTAGCCTGCGCTTCGCAGCTGTCTGCCGACCTGCAGCTGTGGCTGTGAGTGCCAGGAAGCCCCGCCGCCCCCGCCAATGGCCCCGCTGCAGCCCTGTCTCTCCTGGTCGGGAGACGTGCTGGCCTCGCCGCCGCTCTGACCGCGGCCGCCCTGCGCCCACCCTGCGGCCTCTGTGGGCGCCCTTCGCGCTCCACCCCGCCGGGCACCGTTGCGGCAGGGCTGGCCCCTGGCTGCCTATTTCTTACCGCAGAGGGGCTGCTGGGGTTTGTAGGATTGGCTAGCCTCTTGGCAGCTGGGAGTTTATGAGGCTGAGTTGCCAGCTGGGACAGACAGGAGCGTTGGGTACAGGTCCTGGGGACTGAGCTGCAGCCCCAGCTCGGAGAGGGGCAGTGAGCACAGCTGGCTTTGAGCTGCTCTGGGCTGCAGCTGTGTGGGTGGGTGGGTGGGTGGGTGGCGCTAATTATCTGGCACCTCTTCAAATAATATCTTTTTTTAAAAGATTTATTTTATTTATTTGAAAGACAGAGTTACAGAGAGAGGTAGAGACAGAGAGAGAGAGAGAGAGGTCTTCCATCCTCTGGTTCACTCCCCAATTGGCAGCAACGGCAGGAGCTGTGCTGATCTGAAGCCAGGAGCCAGGAGCTTCTTCCGGGTCTCCCACACGGGTGCAGGGCCCCAAGGACTTGGGCCATCTTCTACTGCTTTCCCAGGCCACAGCAGAGAGCTGGATCGGAAGAGGAGCAGCTGGGACTAGAACCAGTGCCCATATGGGATGCCAGCGCTTCAGGCCTGGGCTTTAACCTGTTGCACCACAGCGCCAGCCCCTAAATAATATCTTTAAAATACTTGCTCAATTTTTATTTAATAAGTGATGCTGAGCTGACGCTGGTCACAGTAAGGGCTCAGCCTCTCCCTAATGATCTGTAGGCCTCTGATTTGTACATCCCACTCACCAAATGGCTCCAGGTTCACCAGGGTGCATGGGGGGAACCTTCCACTATGTTGTAAGTAGCCCTGGGGCCTCACCTTCCTTCCAGATGGCTGATGAAAGCCTGCCTGCCTTCTTTCCTCCCTCCCTCTCTTCCCCCCTTTCTTCCTCTTTTTTTTTTTTTTTTTTTGATTTATTTATTTTAAAGGCAGAGAGAGAGAGAAAGAGAGAGAGAGAGGGAGAGATTTTTCCTCCCCTGATTCACTGCCCCAAATGACTGCAGAGGCCAGGGATGAGCCAGGCCAAAGCCAGGAGCCTGGAACTCCATCTGGGTCTTCCATGTGGGTGACAGGGGCCCAGGCACTTGGGCCATCTTTGGCTGCCTTCCCAGGCGCATTAGCAGGGGCTGGATGGGCAGCAGAGCAGCTCCGATGCTGGGGTCGCTTGCACTGAGGAAAGCCCTGCTTCCCACCACTGTGCTACTCCCAGCTGGAGGGGCCCCGCCGAGGTCAGGGTGCTCTCCGGCTGCATGTCTGGTCCTGCCTCAGCTCCTTTCCTTAGAGTGGCATCCCGGCAGCCTGGCTGATGGCTTGCTTCCGGCTCTGGGGGAGGAGTCCGGCTTTGTGGCAGGTGACAATATCCAGCACACAGTCGCAGCACTTCGGGGCTGCCAGCTGTTCAGGAGGTTGGCTAAACTCACAGAATTCTCTAGCTGAGCGCTTGCAAGCGTGAAACTGTGTTCTTTTTCCTGAACCTGAAGGGGGAGAAATGAAATAATCTAGGAAGTAGGGCCAGGTGTCTGGTCTAGGGGTTAAGATGCCAAGTGGACATCGTGTCCCACGCTGTAGTAACTGGCTCCATGCCCAGCTCTGGCTCCAGACTCCAGCCTCCTGCTAATGCAGACCCTGGAGCAGCAGTGCTGGCTCCAGTGACTGGGCCCCTGCCTCCCACACGGCAGACCTGGATTGAGTATAAAAAATAAAGAAGCACTATCTTTTGTGTCTTGAGCCCCTCAGGGTCTTCTTGAGTACCCTCCTTTGGGTCAGAAAACAACCTTTGATACCAAGCGGCTCTACATTGAATGCCTTGTGCAGGGGACTTCGAAACATCTGTGGACAATGGAATTCAAAGATGTTTATTTTGCTGCAAAAATCCATGCACAGCTGTTTCTCACAGGAAGCATTTCCGTGAAGACCCCCTGCTGTGTGTGGCTTGCACAAATTCTGCAGCCCAAGTAAACCCCTCTCCGAATTCCGCTCTCCGTGGACTTTTCCAAGGGCCCTCGTGTTGGTCAGACTTGATTTTCACTACCTTTCCCCAGTGCTGGCGGGCCCTCTGACCACCCCCTGCTGGCTGCCAGGGACTTGGGGGCGCGGCCACGCCCCTTCCCCATCCCCTGGAGGAAGAAGCCGGTAACTGTAACTGAAATCTCAACTCTCTGGGAAGTGTCAGGAGCCGCCAGATCTAGGAGTTTTGCTCAGAGACTTGCGTGTGAAGAGCCAGCCCTTGTGAAAGAAGAGGTGGAAGTTTCAGCTCTCTGCCTTCTCTCTTCTGCTCTCCCCCTAGTCTGGTGATGCAGCCCAGAAGCTTCTGTGTCGGCGCGTGGTTGTGCTCACACAGAGCTGAGCCGCGAAAGGCTGATGGAGACACTTTCCGGCAAAATGCAGGGGATCAGGGCCACGAAGCAGAAAGAAAGGAAAGAGCTTTGTGCGGGGGATGGTGGGAGTCCCAGTGACTTTATGGAACTGAAACAGCAGCTTTCTGGACCTGTCGGTAAAATATTTTTCTTTCTCCTTCCTGTCAATAAAATATTCTGCCTTGAGATTTTAAATTTTTTTGAGTCTTTTTTTTTTTTATAAAACCAGTAAAGAATGTAAATGGGAACCAGAAAGGAGACACATTTTAATACAGTGCACATGGCTACAATTTTGTCCCCTGGGGATATCAACATTTCCTTCTTCTCCATTATTTGTAGCTAAATAAAATCATCTCTCCAATCCACCTGCTCCCAAGTGTGTTTCATTTTATGTAGTTTCTCTGAGGAGTTCTGATTATCTGAAATACTTCCATAATTTGCTGGGGTGCCCTATAAAAGCTTTTGTTTAAGTGTGTGAGGCCTTTGGGCAAAGACTGCCACTCTGTGTTTCTCTGATATTATTAAAATGAACCTGGGGGGCTGGCGCCGCGGCTCACTAGGCTAATCCTCCGCCTTGCGGTGCCGGCACACCAGGTTCTAGTCCCGGTTGGGGTGCCGGATTCTGTCCCAGTTGCTCCTCTTCCAGTCCAGCTCTCTGCTGTGGCCCGGGAGTGCAGCAGAGGATGGCCCAAGTGCTTGGGCCCTGCACCCCATGGGAGACCAGGAGGAAGCACCCGGCTTCTGACTTTGGATCAACGCAGAGTGCCGGCTGCAGCAGCCATTAGGGGAGTGAACCAACGGAAGGAAGACCTTTCTCTCTGTCTCTCTCTCTCACTGTCTATAACTCTCTCTCTCACTATCTAACTCTGCCTGTAAAAAGAACCTGGGGCCAGCACTGTGGCTTAGTGAGTGGAGCCATTGCCTGCAGTGCTGGCATCCAATGTGGGTGCCAGATCAAGTCCCGGCTGCTCTACTTCTGATCCAACTCTCTGTTATGGCCTGGGAAAGCAGTAAAAGTTGGCCTGAGTCCTTAGGCCCCTGCAGCTGAGTGGGAGACCGAGGAGAAGCTCCTGGCCCCTCATCTCATTTCTTTCAGATAGTGATTGGGCAAGGCACTGAGATGTGTTGTATTAGCTTCTTTTTGTCACCACAACATGAATATCTAAAGAACCAATCTGAGCAGGAGAAAAGGGATAAGGGGCCTGCGCTGTGGCACAGCATGTTAAACCACTGTCTGTAGTGCTGGCATCCCATATGGACCCTGGTTTGAGTACTAGCTGCTCTGCTTCTGATCCAGCTCCCTGCTAATGTCCGGTAAAGCAGCAGAAGGTGGCTGCTGCTTTCTCTTACACCTGCGTGGGCGACCTGGAGGAAGCTCCTGTCTCCTGGCTTTGTTATCTTTTTTTTTTTTTTTTGACAGGCAGAGTGTTAGACAGTGAGAGAGAGAGAGAGAAAGGTCTTTCTTTTCCATTGGTTCACTCCCCAAATGGCTGCTACGCTGCGTCTATCCGAAGCCAGGAGCCAGGTGCTTCTCCTGGTCTCCCATGGGGTGCAGGGCCCAAGCACTTGGGCCCTCCTCCACTGCACTCCCAGCCACAGCAGAGAGCTGGACTGGAAGAGGAGCAACCGGGACAGAATCCAGCGCCCTGACTGAGACTAGAACCTGGTGTGCCGGCACCGCAGGTGGAGGATTAGCCTAGTGAGCCGTGGTGCCGGCCCGGCTCCTGGCTTTGGATTGACCTAGCTTCTGCTGTTGCAGACATCTGGGGAGTGAACCAGCAGATGAAAGACCTCTCTCTCTCTCTCTCTCTCTCTCTCTCTCTCTCTCTGCCTTTCAAATAGATAAGTCTTCAAAAAAAGAGAGAAAAAGAAAAG
Organism: Lepus europaeus; assembly: GCF_033115175.1. Lineage (NCBI taxonomy): Eukaryota > Metazoa > Chordata > Mammalia > Lagomorpha > Leporidae > Lepus > Lepus europaeus. Next base: position 86,974,271 of record NC_084832.1, read on the forward strand.
GGAGGCCGGCGCCACAGCTCACTAGGCTAATCCTCCGCCTGTGGCGCCGGCACACCAGGTTCTAGTCCCAGTCGGGGCGCTGGATTCTGTCCTGGTTGCCCCTCTTCCAGGCCAGCTCTCTGCTATGGCCCAGGAGTGCAGTGGAGGATGGCCCAGGTCCTTGGGCCCTGCACCCACATGGGAGACCAGGAAAAGCATCTGGCTCCTGGCTTTGGATCAGCACGATGCGCCGGCCGCAGCGGCTATTGGAGGGTGAATCAACGGAAAAGGAAAACCTTTCTCTCTGTCTCTCTCTCTCACTGTCCACTCTGCCTGTCAAAAAAGAAAAAAGAAAAAAAAAAAAAAGAAAAGGGACATTTTGGCTTGTGGTTCTGGAGGTTCAGAGTCCACAATTAATGGTGACGATGTTGTTGCTGGCGGCTGCCTGGCGGTGCAGAACAGAACATGACAAGAGGGAGCACGTGTCTGTCCGGGTCTCTCCTTACAGAGTCCCTGGGATTCATCATGGGGGGTTCCCCTCCCACAATGGAACCCACTATGATCACTTCTCAAAGGCCTGCTCCTTTCAACACCAGAATTGGATTAGGCCCCTACTCTCCTAGTACCATTACCATAAAACTTTGGAGACCCTGCCTTAAGCACTTGGGCCTTTGAGGAACAGTTACACTCTATCCAAACCATCGGACACGTCGTCCTGGGGCACTCGATGCCTGCCCTTGAGCGCTCATCATCCGTGAGGGGAGGCTCCTGCCACACTGGGCGCCAGGTTAGCCACGTGGCAGGTGGGACCCGCAAGCAGGTGAGGATTCTCTGGTCTACAGAGGACAAAGGATCTTGTTAGACCTCAGTGATTGGGCAGATAATCGTGGAGGGATTGGGCTTTTAATTGGAGTTGGGGACCAGCTAGGGAAAACCAGAAGACGCTGTCTCATCAGGAATGAACAAAAGTGAAGCTGCTGATGCAGGGGAGCGTGGGGCCTGGGAGAAGAGCAGTGAGCCCACATCAGTGGAGGGGCAGAGTTCACGCGGGGAGCCTTGGGGAATGGTGCAGACCAGGAGCTACAGCGGGTATTGGAAGGCCAAGAAGCTGCATCAGAGACTCACCGAGGGTTTGTAAATCACTGAGTGACCAAGATGGTGCTGGAGAATGTTCATCTGGCCAGCTGGGTTCCAGGTGGGCCCAGCAGGGGCTGGTGTGCAGGCAGTGTGCAGTTAAAAACAAACAGACCGGGATGTGGGTGGCACTATTAGAGCCAGGCAGAAGGATTTGAAGGGATTTTGGGAAGTTCATGGAAAAGTGGAATTAAATGATAAGTTTATTTTGGCACACACAAAAAATTGGAAGTCCATGCATAGTTTTTTCATGATCCGCATTTGCATGAACTTGTGGAAGATCCCTTGTAGTTCATCCAGAGGAGCCTGTGGAGAAGTGGCCAGACATGGCTCTGTCCTGTGCGTCCCCCGTGGAGGAGTGGCGAGGGTCTGTGGGCTGCCCTTCTTCATCCCGCCACCCAGAAACAGATTTAACACACCTTCAGACTGGAGAGTTGCCTTGGTTATAGAGACGTACAGGAGCTCAGTAAGACCGAGGCGGTGCTAACGGCCACACCAACGGAGGGAACAGAGCCCCGAGTCTGGCTCGTTCTGACTGCTGCGTTTTCCTGGCTGATGCATAGCCCCTGCCTGCCCTGGAGCCTTGGCAGCTCTGCCTCTCCCTCCAGCCTCACCCTAACACCCGCTGGTATTGGGCAACGTAGGTCCCGAATGCTACATGTCCCGAAGTAACAGATTCAAAGACTTCCGGAGTCAGTTGGGGCCTTCGAGGCGACTGAATAGAGATCACGAACAGGGGCTGGCAATACCGCGGCCCTCTTTGGTCAAGAGGCCTGCACAGCCACACGCGTCTGTCTGCGTTTTCCTTGCGGCTGCTTCCTGAGACTGGCAGTACGGAGAACTTGTTGCGTCAGAGACCCCTGGCTTGCATCATCCAAAATACTTACGGCACAGCCCTTCGTGGCAAAGGTCCGTGGGTCCCTGCCCCACATGGCTGCCTAGCGAGCTGTGCTCTTGCTGTGGACAGATGGGTCTTTCTCTTTCAACCTGGGCTCATCATGACGTTTTTAAAAAGCACTAAGAATACTTTTTGGAAGTCAGAGTTTTCCATCAAGTGGCCTTGGCAGGATTCCAAGCCTCTCTATTCAGTTAGCCCGCGCACTGGACAGGGCACATGGTAGCAAAAACAATTCTCAGACCCCACTTTTGTTCCTGCTCAATCCCTTGTCCTTTTTACACAGCACAATCAAAGTGCTTCTGTCAGCAGGGTCAAGTAGGATAACCAGAGAGAAATGTGAAAACGAGATTAGGGGCTTTGGTTAGCGGCTGGGACGTGTGCTGAATCCCCTGGAATCACGTGATGTTGAACTAAGGCCACCATTTATCATAAAACAAACTGGCCAGCTCTAGGAGGCAGAGAATAGATGACAACTGCATTTTAAAGTGTTTTGTTGGAGTAAATGAAGCATAGTCACTTTGGAAAACGAAGCATAAAAATAGCTGAAAGAGGTTTCAAAGTTTCGTGGTTGTGTGTGTGTGTGTGTGTGTGTCCCAGGGGATTTTGGTTACCTTTATTCTTTAGTGAGATGTGAAGTGGGGCTCTTCCACTAGCATTGGGGTCTTTGGTTGTGGAGTGCTTGCAGAAAGAAAAGTGAGTTGACATTTGTGCGGGAAGTCCGCCAACTTATGTCTCACTGACTTTAGTAGAGTGAAATTAGAATTCTCCCCTGTGGTGCCAAAGAGGAGCCATCCACACGATCTCTTTGGAAAGAAGAATGGCAAAAGGCCTCCCCAAACCTCAGCCATCCATGTTGTTCACCCCAGAAATGCCACTTCTAGGGATCTGTCCCAAAGAAATAATCAGTGTTGCAGAAAAACATCAATGTACAACATCAATGTACAGCATCGATGTACAACATGTAGTACTTTAAAATCGCCAAAAATTGGAAACAACTTACATAGCCAACTGTTGTATTTTCTGCTGAAGGAAATTGTCGTACATTTATGCAGTGGAATGTCATGAAATTTTTCAAATTTTGATTTTAAGAAAATGCATTAACATGGAGAAATGTTCATCATATATTATGCAATATATACATTATATATGAGATCCTCATTTTGTATGAGTATACACTTGTAAAATATCTCAAAGAAAAGAAATCAAAATGTAAGCAGACATTACCTCGGTGGGGGTAGAGAAATCCCTTTTACATTTGAATTCATACTTGGGGGTTTGTGCTGGTACTAGAGTGTGTCCAGGGTGCCTTTGGTTGGTTGTTTTTTTCTCTAATTTGGGATTCATTGGGTTTTGAACCTATGGGAGGACGTTTTGTTGATCCCTGCGAATTCCCAGCTGTAATGTTTTCTGTTCCGTTTTTTTTTTTAAAGATTTATTTATTTATTTGAAAGACAGAGTTATAGAGAGTTAGAGAGAGAGAGAGAGAGAGAGAGGGAGGGAGAGAAAGAGGGAGGTCTTCCATCCGCTGGTTCACTCCCCAGATGGCTGCAGCAGTCGACGCTGCGCCGATCCAAAGCCAGGAGCCAGGAGCTTCCTCCGGGTCTCCCACGCGGGTGCAGGGGCCCAAGGACTTGGGCCATCTTGTACTGCTTTCCCAGGCTACAGAAAGAGCTGGATGGGAAGTAGAGCAGCTGGGACATGAACTGGCGCCCATCTGGGATGCCGGCACTGCAGGCAATGGCTTTACTCACTACGCCATAGCACTGCCCCCAGCTGTAATCTTTTCAAATGCTGTCTCCTTGTCTTTCCTAGCTCCTTCTTTTCCATTTATGCATTAGACACACGGGAGACCTGCTCTCCATCCTTTATGTCTCTGGATCTCTTTTCACACTGCCTATTTCTTTGACTTGCCATGCTGCATTCTAGATAATTCCTTCAGCTCTGTGTAAAATTCATCCATTGAGGCCGGCGCCGTGGCTTAACAGGCTAATCCTCTGCCTTGCGGCGCCGGCACACCGGGTTCTAGTCCCGGTTGGGGCGCTGGATTCTATCCCGGTTGCCCCTCTTCCAGGCCAGCTCTCTGCTATGGCCCAGGAGTGCAGTGGAGGATGACCCAAGTCCTTGGGCCCTGCACCCGCATGGGAGACCAGGAGAAGCACCTGGCTCCTGGCTTCGGATCAGCGAGATGTGCCGGCCGCAGCAGCCATTGGAGGGTGAACCAACGGCAAAAAGGAAGACCTTTCTCTCTGTCTCTCCCTCTCACTATCCACTCAGCCTGTCAAAAAAAAAAAAAAAATTCATCCATTGAGTTTTTAATTTCAATTATTAATATTTTAAAATTTGGTCACTATACATAATTCCATGCTCTCCGTATATATTTCTTCAGTTTTTCATTTTAAGAATATTTTAAACTTTGACACACAATAATTGTACCTATTAATGGGGTACAATGTGACATTTCAGTACAGGTACATGATGAGCAATAATCAGATTGGGGCATTGGCATATCCATTACCTTAGACATTTATCATTTCTTTGTGCTGGGAACATTCCAAATGCTCTCTACTAGCTACTCTGGAATATTAATTGTTTTCAACCACACTCGTCCTTCTGTGCTGTATAACAGAAGTTCTTCCTGCTATCCAGCTGCAATCCTGTACTTGGTAAATATCTTCTCTCCAGCCCCTCTGCACACATTTCTTTTTTTAAAAAAAGAAATTCTTGTATTATTTATTTAAAAAGCAGATTGACAGACACAGAAGGAGAGACAGAGACAAAAAGAGATCTTCCATTTGTGGGTTCAGTCCCCAAATGGCCGCAATGGCTAGAGCTGGTCTGGACTGAAGCCAGGAGCCAGGACTCCATCCGGGTCTCCCACATGGTGGCAAGGGCCCAAGTGTTTGTGCCATTTTCCACTGCTTTCTCTGGCACATTAGCAGGGAGCTGGATGGAAGTGGAGCTGTCAGCAGTGAGGACTTGAAGTGACCACTGATCTGGGATGTTGGCGTCACAGGCTTCACCTGCTGTATCACAATATTGGCTCCTGTACATATTTCTTTAACTTTTTTTTTTTTAATTTGAGAGAGAGAGAGAGAGAGAGGGAGAGAGAGAGAGAGAGAGAGAGAGAGAGAGAGAGAGAGAGAGAGAGGAAGCCCCCATCTGCTGGATCTGCTGGCTCACTCCACTAGGTACACTATGGCTCGGGCAGGCTGAAGCCAGGAGCCAGGAACTCAGTCCCACATGGGTGGTGGGGATTCAACGACCTGAGCAACCACTGCTGTCTCTCAGGATGTGCATTAAAGGGGAAGCTGGAGCCAGGAGCCAGAGCCAGGCTCTCCGACATGGGATGTGGGCTTCCTAACCAGCGTCTTGGCCGTTAGCATAAATGCCAGTGCAGTTATTTCTAATCCTGTGTTTTCAATCTTCATTCTCCATTCTGTGTCTGAGAGTTCTAAAATCTGAAGTCTTTGGGGGTCTATTTTGACCCTCTCTTGTTTTTGTTTATTCTCACGCATGGGGCCTCAATTCTTTGTGTGTGTGATGCGTTTTCTCTGTGAGCCACGTATGGGTAAATGAAGAATGGCTGTCAGTTGGGGCTGAAGGGGGACTAGACCGCTGCTTCTGTAATTGGCTGCTGCCTGGAAAACTCCCTGTGAGCTTCTTCGGGACAAAGGGTGGAGGGGTTTCCTCCAGTGAGGATTTGCAGGGGCTTCTCTACTCTGGGGACACCTTACAGCCCACCCTCAGCTCTGCGGGATCCTGGCTGACCCATCATGGGGTTGCATGTGAAAACTAGCATATGGCTGTCCCTTATGTGGGCCAGAGTGGCCCCTTTCTGTTCAGCATCAACGATTAAAACAGGCAAAATTTCTTGAAGTCTTAGGAGGGAGTGATTTCATATACTTCTCTCTCTCTGTAATTTAAAAAAAATTTATTATTTGAAAGAGAGCGAGAGGGAGAGACAGAGAAAGAGATCTCCCATCACTGATTCACTCCCAAAATGCCTGTAACAGCCAGAGCAGGGCCAGGCTGAAGCCAGCAGCCAGGAGCTCCATCTGGGTCTCCCAAGGCCTTCTGTAGCTTTCCCAGGTGCATTAGCAGGGAACTGGATCGGAAATGGAGCAGCTGGGACTTGAACCAGCGCTCATGTGGAATGCCAATGCTGCAGGCCAACAGCTTAACCTGCTGTGCCACTATGCGAGCCCCATCTCCAATGTTGAAGCCAGATCAGCTTGGCCTCTGCCCTTCACCCCAGAGCCCCCGGAGGCCCTGGAAACAGATTCTGTCCACTCCACACCGCCTGACTGCAGCCTCTGGGCTGAGCCACCACCACCTGCAGCCCGGAGGCCAGGGGAGTCCCCGGGGAGTTCTCACTGCTTCTGCCCTTGCCCTCTCACAATCTCTTCTCGACACAGCCGCAGGAGTGGCCCTTTTACAATGCTGGACCCGGCAATGGACTGTCAGCTCAGAAGCACAGCTTTATCAATGACTTACTAGCAGGGCCTCTCCAAGCTCCTCACTTCTCCGACCTGGCCGGTGGCCATGACCCTGCGCGTCTCTGCCCTCAGATAGCTCCACTCCTCCAAGGCTTTTCTCCCAGCCACTTTTCCTATAGAACAATTTATCTTCCATAGTTTTTCATTTGTCAGCAATGAGGTAGCTCTAGTGAAACTTGCCCGCACTGCTGGTGGAGGTGTAAACTGATAAAACCACTCGGGCAAAGAGTTTGCAGTTTCTTTGGAAGATGAATCTGCAAGGTGGGCTTTCAGCTCAGCAATTAGGGTACCCTTGTCTCACATCAGAGGGCCTGGGTTTGAGCCCCACCTCTTCTCTTGATTCTAGCTTACTCCCCCCTCCAAGGTTTATTAGAATTACAGAGAGACAGAAAGAGAGAGAGAGAGAAAGAGAGAGAGAGAGGAGAGAGAGAGAAAGAGAGAGAGAGAGAGAGAGAGAGAGAGAGAGATCTTCCATTCACTGGTTCACTCCCCAAATGGCCACAACAGCCAGAGCTAGGCCAGACCAAAGCTAGGAGCCGGGAGCTTCTTCCAGGTCTCCCATGCGAGTGCAGGGGCCCAAGGACTTGGGCCATCCTCCACTGCTATCCCAGGCCATAGCAGAGCTGGATCGGAAGTGGAGCAGCTGGGTCTTGAACTGACACCCATATGGGATGCTGGTGCTTCAAGCCAGGGTGTTAACCCGCTGCACCACAGTGCCAGCCCCTGCATGAACTTTTTGAAGACTTCTTACGTGCTTGGATTTCAATTTTTTTTTTTTTTTTTTTTGCACCAAGATAAACTTAACTTTTAATTTTTGTTTCCTGCAAGCTTTTTGAAGTACCCTTATATGTCTCCACAAAGACTTATAAGCAAATGTGTGTGTTAGTCCAAACTGGAAAACACTCGTGATGGATAATTTTATGCATCAACACGACAACATGTGTGTTAGTTCAAACTAGAAAACACTCATGATGGATAATTTTAAGCATCAACACGACAAGGCCACAGGATGCCCTGACTTCCTGGCCGAGCATTATCCTGGGTGTGTGTGTCCGTGAGGCAGTCTCTGGATGAGACTGACATTGGAATCCGTGGACCAGGTAAAGCAATGGCCCTTTCTACTGTGGACGGGGCCTCGTCCAACCAGTGGAGGCCTGAACAGAGGGAAAGCCAGGCCCTCCCTCCAGTAGGAGGCAGTTTCTCCTGCCCCACTGCCTTCCGGCTGGGACACTGTTTTCTTCCTGACTTCAGACTTGAACTGAAATATCTGTTCTTCCTGGTCTCCAAGCCCACTGGTCTTTGGACTTGGAACAACCACATCGGCTCCCTGCATCTCCAACTTGCTGACTGCAGATCTGGGGACTTCTCAGCTTCCAAAAAATACATTTCCTAACAGTCAGTCACTTCCTCCCCCCTCTCCTCCCTCCTTCCTTCCCTTTTCCCCCGCCACACCCCCCTCACTTCCTTCCTCCCTATCCATCCGTCATTCACTTGCTATTGCTTCTGTTTCTCTGGACAATCTAATAGCCTACCCAAAAGCTCTTTAACTCAGATGAATGGGTAAACAATAGGATTCCCAGCAATAAAAAGGAACAGATGGGCTGGCGCCGTGGCTCACTTGGTTAATCCACCGCTTGTGGCGCCAGCATCCCATGTGGGCCCAGGTTCTAGTCCCGGCTGCTCCTCTTCCAGTCCAGCTCTCTGCTGTAGCCCGGGAAGGCAGTGGACAATGGCCTGGGTGCTTGGGCCCCTGCACCTGCATGGGAGACCAGGAGGAAGCACCTGGCTCCTGGCTTCGGACTGGTGCAGTGCCGGCTGTAGCGGCCATTTGGGGGGTGAACCAACGGAGAAGACCTTTCTCTCTGTCTCTCTCTCTCACTGTCTATAACTCTACCTGTCAAATAAAGTTTTAAAAAAAGGAACAGATTACTGAAATCTGTAACAACACAGATGAATCTGGAAGATGCTACGTTGAGCAGGGAAAGGAAGAGGCAGACACAGAAGACCTAGAATGCATGACATTCTAGAAAAGACTGAACTACAGTATCAGAAAACTAACCCAGGATTGCCAGCAGGTGGAGGAGAGGAACACAAAAGAAATTTGGAGTGACAGAAATGCTGATGGTGCTGATGGCTAGCTATATATCTGGAATATATGTTTGGCAAAAGTCAACCCATCTAGCTTTGGAATTGATTAGTTCCTGACAAGGACCTAGCTTCTCTGGTCTCAAATTCTTTGTTGCCCCATCTGTTGTCAAATGAGGTTCGAGTGTGCACTTAGAACTTAAACCAAGTGGCGCTATGGTTGAATGTAGTGTGTCCCCTCTGAAATTCATATTGAAAGTTAGTCCCCATTAGGAGATAGTCTGATGTGGGGCCAGGTGGAACCTATAAGAAGTGATTGAGAGGGGGCCAGTGTTTTGCTGCCATGAGTTATGTTGTGGCTTGTGACCCTGGCATCCCATGAGGACGCCAGCTGCTCTGCTTCCTGCTAATGAGCTTGAAAAGACAGTGGACGGGCCCTGCCACCCATGTGGGAGACCTGGATGGAGTTCAGGCTCCTGGCTTTGGCCTGGTCCACTCTGGGCCATTGTGGCCTTTGGGGAGTGAATCAGTGGCTGGAAGACCTCTCTCTCTCTCTTTCTCTCCCTCTGTCACACTCTGCTTTTCAAATAAATGTCTTTTTTTAAAAAAATGATAAATTCCAAAATCTTAGTACTTCCAGCTGTTTTGTGCCTTATCCAAATCAACCTCACCCCATCTAATAAACATAATCATAAAAGGATAAATTTTGCAGCCAATGTTCATTGGGGATCTTACCTCTGTGGTTGTGGAATTAGTGTCTTAACAGTGTTTTCAGTAGCATTAAAATTGCCTACTAGGGTTGGGCATTTGGCCTAATGGTTAGGGTGCCTGCCTACCACATTGGGGTATTTGGGCTTCAATAACTGCCTCTGCTTCCTAATTCTAGCTTCCTGTTAATGCAGACCCTGGGAGGTTGCAGAGAATAGCTCAAATACTTGGGTTCCTGCCACTTCTGATAGAGATCAGGATTGAGGTCCTGGCTCCTGGCTTCAGCCCAGCTCAGCCCTGGTTGTTGGAGGCATTTGAGAAGTGAACCAGAGGATGAGAGATATACCCATCTGTGTGTCTGGCTTTCTGCCTCTCAGATAAACTAGTCAATCAATAAAACAACAATGGCCTCCCAGATTTGAGAACTCATTACAGAAGAAGTGCTTGATCACAGAATCAGTAGCCTGGATTTTGTCAAAAATACTGTATTTAAGGGTAGGTGTTTGTGCAGGGGTTAAGATACCCCTTGGGATGCCTATATATCATACTGGAGTGTGTGGGTTCATGTCCTAGCTCTGCTCCTGATTCCAGCTTCCTGCTACTTTGCACCCTTGGAGGAAGCAGGCGATGATGGCTCAAAACTTGAGTCTCTGCCACCCAAGTGGGTGACTTGGATTGAATTCCTCACTCCTGACCTTGATCTGGCCCAGTCCTAGCCAGAGCAGGCATTTGAGGAGTAAACCAATGGATGGAATCTGTCTCAAAAGCAAACAAATGAAAATGACAATTTTTTTGTTAAATCAATCTATTGGCCGGTGCTGCGGCTCAATAGGCTAATCCTCTGCCTGCGGCGCCGGCACCCTGGGTTCTAGTCCTGGTCAGGGCACTGGATTCTGTCCCGGCTGCTCCTCTTCCAGTCCAGCTCTCTGCTGTGGCCCGGGAGTGCAATGGAGGATGGCCCAGGTCCTTGGGCCTTGCACCTGCATGGGAGACCAGGAGATGCACCTGGCTCCTGGCTTCAATCACTTAGACATAACTATAAAACAACTCTTTGAAGACAGAGGTCCTGCATGGGAAGTTAGTGCACAGTGACTCCTGTTGTTAATTTAACAATTGACACTCTTATGTATGACGTTAGTGATCACCCAAGGCTCTTGACATGAGCTGCCTAGGCCTTCCGAATCCACCAACTCCAAAAGTATTTAGACAAAGCATAAGCAAAGTGGAAGCTCTCTTCCACCTTCAGAAAAAAGTACCTCCTTCTTTGATGACCACTTCTTTTCACTGGGGTCTCACCCACTAAGGTTCTTCATGTAGGACATTTTTTGCCACAATGTGTTGGCTTTCCGTGCCTGAAATGCTCTTGTGGGATTTTCAGCCAGACCAGAATGCCTTAAGGGCTGATTCTGAGGTCAGGGTGCTATTTAAAGTGATCGTCATTCTATGAGTCTGCTCTGTGGACTACTTCCCATGTTGAAGCATTCACTCCTTTTTAATTCTATCTATTATTATTACCAGACCCTTAATCCTATCAATATGACCACTTTAACACTTAAGATGATACTTTTTACCACCCAGCTTAAGGGGATTTGGTGTCCCATGGCAAGTTTTAAAACTGTACAACTGTACCAACACTGTGGTGTAGTAGGCTAAGCCTCTTCCTGCAGTGCCAGCATCCCATATAGGCTCCAGTTCAAGTCCCAGCTGTTCCTCTTCTAATCCAGCTCTCTGCTATGGCCTGAGAAAGCAGCAAAAGATGGCTGCACCCACGTGGGAGACCCTGAGGAAACTCCTGGCTTCTGGCTTTGGATTTGCCTAGTTCTGGCTATTGTGGTCATTTGGGGAGTGAACCAGTAGACGGAACACCTTTCTCTGTCTCTCCCTCTCTCTGTTACTCTACCTCTCAAATAAACAAATAAATAAATAAATCTTTTAAAAAAAGAAATATTGAAGTCCAAGCTATAGGCAACATGATGGAAAATGGGCTAAAAACTGACAACACATGAAAAATCAAGTAGGAGGAAACTGTGATTATAGATTTCACATAAATACTGAAATTATTTGTAAAACGATTAGGTAATAAGTGTGCTACTTCTGGAACAAAGTGTAATACAGTGGGAAGACTTGGGAAAGTTCAAGGAAAGAGTAGTGCAATTGTGTCTCATGCTAAGCTATTGGGTTCCTATAACAATTTCAGGGGTGCTGTGGATAAACTCAATTGGTTGGTTTCCAAATATTCCATCTCCATTGAAGTTTAAAAAATGATATTGGCTTTTGTTAACTTGAATAATTGATACACATATTGCAGATGTAAGGATTATTCACAAATTTGTGAACAAAGACAAGAAAGAGCTCCTCAATCTGTTGAATTTCAAGAGACATCTGCTTAGCATACTTAAAACAATGCCATGAGAAACCAAGAGGAAGAAAGCATAAATACTTCCAGACCTACATCTGTCTAAGATAGTATCAGTTTTGACATGGGAAGCCATATTTTTCTCAAATGGCAAGAACAAAGATGATGCTAAATTGCGAAAAATGTAATGTAACCCTTTGAAGTATTTTGTTCCTTTCCACCAAAAATAATTCCTGGGACCAGCATTGTTGTGCAGTGGGTTTTGTTGCCACTTATGACACTGATATCCCATATTGGAGTGCTGGTTCGAGTTCTTGGCTCTTCCCCTCTTTTTTTTTTTTTTTTTAAATACTTATTTTATTTATTTGAAAGACAGAGTTACAGAGGTAGAGAGAGAGAGAGGTCTTCCATCTGCTGGTTCACTCCCCAGATGGCCGCAACAGCCAGAACTGGGCCAATCCAAAGCCAGGAACAAGGAGCTTCTTTCGGGTCTCCACGTGGGTGCAGGGGCTCAAAGACTTGGGCCATCTTCCACTGCTTTCCCAGACCATAGCAGAGAGCTGGATTAGAAGAGGAGCAGCTGGGACTAGAACTGGCGCCCATATGGGATGGCAGCACTTCAGGCCACGGCTTTAACCCATTGTGTCACAGCGCCAGCCCCGTTCTTGCACATCTAGCTCCCTGCTAACAATTCACCTGGGAAAACAGTGGATGATGACTCAAGCATCCACCCATATGGGAGACCTGGATGGAATTCCTGGCTCCTGGTATTGACCTGGCCCAGCCTTGGCTGTTGAATCATTTGGAAAGTGAACCAGCGGTTGGAAGATTTTTTTCTTTGTCTCTCTGGCACTCTGCCTTTCCAAATAAATAAATAAATAATCAATCAATCTATTGACAAGTTATGAAAGTCACTTCTTTGTATAGTGTGTAAAATGTGAAAGGATATAATTTTTTCCAAATGTGCTATTTATAGGATGGCTTATATATATGTCCCATGTCCTACTTATAGGACAATCTGTATTTTCATTATTAATGATAATACAGAATATATAGGCTCTAGATTTTGATTTCCAACCTACTTTAATACATTTCATTAAAACAGTCATTGAGTTGAAAATGTGGAATTTTTTGAAAGTTTTTTTATTTATTTGAAAGAGTTAAAGAAAGAAGAGAGAGAGAGAGAGAGAGACATCTTCCATCTGTTGCTCACTCCCCATATGGCTGCAATGGCCACGTCTCGAACCAGTGCCCACATGCCACAGTGCCAGCCCCAAAAATGTGGGACTTAGGGGTTAAACTCACTCTAGGATGATAACCACACTGTTTTTCGCCCTACATTGTTCACACATTCCTGCTAAAGCGGGCTCACAAAACCCAAACCTTTGGCCACACCCAGTGGAGCTTCTTCTAATTTGCAGACAGCATACTGCCAGATTCATGAGTTGCGAACAAAATCAGTAAAAAGTAGATGAAGCCACTGCTTGCAGTGCCGGCATCCCATATGGGCGCTGGTTCGAGCCCTGGCTGCTCCACTTCTGATTCAGCTCTCTGCTATGGCCTGAGATGGTCCTCATCCTTGGGCCCCTGCACCCGCGTGGGAGACCTGGAAGAAGCTCCTGGCTCCTGGCTTCGGGTCTGCCCAGCTCCAGCCATTGTGGCCATTTGGGGAGTGAACCAGCGGATGGAGGATGTTTGTGTCTGTCTCTCCTTCTCTTCTCTCTGTAACTCTACCTCTCAAATAAATAAATAAATTCTTTTTTATTTTTTAAAAAAGCTACTTAGATCTTGAAGACTCTATTTGTTGCAATGTTACAAAGATAACTTACGCTGAAGGGAATTCAAGTTCATTAACTAAGCTCAAGCACACAGGAACTTGAGGCACAGTGGCTGGCACCAGTAGCGGCTCATTATGTAGGCATTTCCTCCTTGCTCTCTCCCAGGCTGCCTTCCCGGTGCTCTCCTCGCATTGTTCACAACCCCGTGGCCTCTTACAGCATCCTTCCAGCAGAGTAAGGAGTGGAGCTACACAACCAGCAAGCCGGCTGGGGCAGGACTTCCAGGGCGAGATCAGGAAAGGCGGGCAGCCTTGCTCTCTCAGGTTGCTTGTGTCAGGAGCACCCTCCAGCAGCCCTCTGGAGAGACCCCCACCGGGAGGAACCAAGGCGTTCCACTAGCAGCCTGCACCCACTTGTCACTCGTGAGACATCTTGGAGGCAGGTGCTGCAGCCTTGCTCCAGCCAATCGCCATCCTAGCTGACACCTGACTTCAACCAGATGGGCACCTTCAAGCCAAACTGCCCAGCCGGGTCACCTGGGGCCCGCAGAAACCAAGCCAGATGCTGGCCCCTACTGTTTCAGGCCCACGTGTGAGGTGAGCTGTGACACAGCTGTGAGACTAACACCCTCGGCGCCTTCCTTCCGGGAGCCCTAGTGCTCAGCACCGCCAGGTGTTCTCCACCTGCGGCTCTTTCCTGGCCTTGAGCTTCCATTTGCTTTCTGATGCCTTTCAAATTTGTAACCAACTCTGTTGTCTCCCTGAACTCAGGATCATAATCCGAGTTCTTGGATAGTTGGTGTCCAGTAAGAATCGCAAACTGAGCAAGTTCAAAGTAATCCACTGATCCAGTCGTCAAGACCAATCTCCTTGTAGTTGTCCTGGGCTCCTCTGCCTCTCACATCCTACATCGCTGTTAGCAAACCCCATTGGCTCAATTGCCAAGCAATATCCAGAATCTCTTTATTTCTCACCATCTCCACCCTGGGCAAGCCACCGTTGCTTTTGCTTGTTTGTTTTGGTTAAATTTCATAAAATGTTAGTAATTATGAAAAGTAATTGGTGGCCTGTGGATATTCATTATGCTAATCTTTATATTCTTGTTTTATTTGAAATGTTTTAACAATGCAAAGCAAAGGGGCCGATGCTATGGTGCAGCTGGTTAAAGCCCTGGCCTGCAGTGCCGGCATCCCATATGGGTGCTGGTTCGAGTCCCGGATGCTCCACTTCCGATCCTGCTCTCTGCTGTGGCCTGGGAAAGCAGTGGAAAATGGCCCAAGTCCTTGGGCCCCTGCATCTGCATAAGAGAGCTGGAGGAAGCTCCTGGCTCCTGGCTTCAGGTCAGCCCAGTTCCAGCCATTGCGGCCTTTTGGGGAGTGAACCAGTGGATGGAAGATCTCTCTCTCTCTGTCTGTAACTCTGCCTCTCAAATAAATAAATTTCTTTTTTTTTTTAAAGATTTATTTATTTATTTGAAAGTCAGAGTTACACAAAGAGAGGAGAGGCAGAGAGAGAGAGAGAGAGAGAGAGAGAGAGGTCTTCCATCTGATGGCTCACTCCCCAGATGGCTGCAACGGCTGGAGCTGCACCAATCAGGAGCCAGGAGCTTCTTCTGGGTCTCCCACATGGGTGCAGGGGCCCAAGGACTTGGGCCATCTTCTACTGCTTTTCCAGGCCATAGCAGAGAGCTGGATTGGAAGTATTGCAGCCGGGTCTCAAACCAGCACCCATATGGGATGCCGGCTCTTCAGGCCAGGGCGTTAACCCGCTGTGCCACAGTGCCGGCCCCAATAAATTTCTTCTTTTAAAAAAAGAGAAAGAAAGAACATATCTGCTTCAGTTTTGGGGGATGCCTACCCAGAAGTGCTTGCTGGATCATATAGTAATACTATTTTTAATTTTCTGTGAAATCGCACCGTTTACTTCAGGGGTTGTACTGTTTCCCATTCTCACCAATACTGGGCAAGAAATCCGATTTGTCCATCTCCTCGCTCACACTCGTTATTTCCTGGTGTTGGTTTTTTTTTTTTGGTGTGTTTAATAATAACTGTCTCTGAGAAAAACACTATTTTTTTACATATACACAACAATGCTGACACAACAGGTGTGGGCTTTTTTTTTTTCTTTCTTTCTTTCTTTCTTTTTTTTTTTTTTTTAAGATTTTTTGTTTGTTTATTTGAGAGGTAGAGTTACAGACAGTGAGAGGGAGAAACAGAGAAAAAGGTGTTCCTTACGTTCGTTCACTCCCCAAATGGCCACAACGGTCGGAGCTGTGCCGGTCTGAAGCCAGGAGCCAGGTGCTTTCCCTGGTCTTCCATGCGGGTGCAGGGGCCCAAGCACATGGGCCATCTTCCACTGCTTTCCCCGGCCATAGCAGAGAGCTGGATTGGAAGAGGAGCAGCCGGGACTAGAACCGGTGCCCATATGGGATGCTGGTGCCATAGATGGAGGATTAACCTACTGCACCATGGTGCCAGTCCCAGGGGCTTTTCTATATCAAGCCATTCTCCATTTTTCTGGAACAAAGCAGTTGTCCTATAACATATCCTGTTCTGACACTCTCCCACCTGGAGGTAGCTTTGTCACCTACTACAAGGAGCTCAAGAGTTTGTACTCTATTTTTTTTCTATTTCAAGACCCTAAAAGCACCTGGTCTTGTTCCAAGTTGTCTTCCTCGTTGCTGAATTGCACAGCCGATGTTGGAGCATGTTTCCAAACCGCACCTGCGTGAACCCATACCGGCCCCTGCGTGTGATGACAAGGACATCCACTCTCACTTTTTTCTCCCTGACATCAGAGCCTCCTGTTTTCCCTGCCTGAAGAGGCGTTGGCTATGATTCCCCAGGCCCTCCTCTTTTGCCCCCAATAAATGACTCGGCGTGACACCTCCTCCCTGCGCCTTTCTTAGAACTCACCAGGAAGTGGACCCCCAAATTTAGGCGGGCAGACATGGGCACCCCAGATGAGACACTGCCCTTCAGGGGGTCCTAACTCTCTTTCCTTTTTAAATATTTATTTATTTATTTACTTGAAAGGCAATGATAGAGAGACAGAGAGGTCTTCCATCTGCTGGTTCACTCTCCAAATGACTACAACAGCCAGGGCTGGGCTGATTCCAAGCCAGGAGCTTCTTCTGGGTCTCCCACGTGGGTGCAAGGACTTGGGCCGTCTTCCACTGCTTTTCCAGGTGCATTAGCAGGGAGCTGGATGGAAAGCAGTGCAGCCAGGACTTGAACTAGAGCTTCATTATGGGATGCTGGTGTCCCAAGTGCCAGTTTACCCTGCTGTGCCAGAGCCCTGGCCCCAGTCCTGGTCTCCTGCCTCCCTGGTTTCCACAGGACAGAGCAGAGGGCAGCAGCAGGCCCAGGCTAATGCACGCATGCTACTGGGAATCGGGAACTGGGTCCTGCTGAGGTGCCTCCCCTCCTGCTCACTGCCCCTCAGAGTCCCAGCAGCTGCCCTGAGGGTTTTTATCAGTAAGCTCTCTTGGTGCAGGACAGAGGAGCTAGGCCCATGGCACTCTGCAGGACTCCTATCTTTTTCGTTTGGCAAAGTCAAAACAAGGCCTGACTTCTGGAATCTCTGGATCATGCGATCCAGCCAAAGGGACCCCCCGGCCTTGGGGTGGCCTAGCCAGCCTGTGCTGGGCTGTAGAGGGTGGCCTCAAGTCCCCTTAGCTGTTCCCAGCAGGGACCTCATGGCGAGGAATCGTCCCTCTGTTAGGTAGGAAGTCAGATATGAGCTTATGTGTGTGTGACAAAGGCCTAAAGAAAAGACATCTATGTCCAGCCTGCCAGGTGGGGGTCCCCGCCCCTTCTGCCTGGCAGTCTTCCACAGTCTTCCAGATGCAGCCCAGTATCTGCATTTCAAATACCCTGCTCCGGACCAGGGCGGCGCCAGCTAGGCTTCCTCCTGTCTGATACCTTCAGGGGAAACTCCGATAGGAACTTCTTAATATTTACATCCATAAAATCCTTTGTTTCAGGAGGAGATGTGTGAAGACAAATACCCAGCTCCTTAAAAACCCCTGGCCTCAACCGGACTGCGTGCTCAGCCCTCCGCCTCTCTGCTGAGCCGCCCGCCTGGTCTGGCCAGGTGTAATCTCTCCACTCAACCATGTAACCTCACCGCCCGCCCCAGTCCGAGCGACTGGGCACTCTCAGGTCCTGTCTGGAGAGGTGCCCATCCGTTCTCACGGATGTCCCTTCTCTAATAAACTTTGCTACTTTACTTTCCACTACTCTGTCTCATGCCTGAATTCTTTCTTGCTTGAAGACAAGAACCCTGCCATTCACCGGTAACACCTCCAGAGGCACTGAGAAAATTCCTGCCCTGGGTGGTTGGGAAAGCTGCCGGAGATGCGGCAGGCTGTCTTTTCCTTCATGGAAAAGTTTTTCATTTGTTCAGACCAGCCTCAGGGCAGGTTCTTTCCCTGTGTTCACGCTCTTGTATTCCAGCTCTGACTCTTTTCCCTCCACTCTTATTCTTTTCACTGCTGGCATTTGTGGCCCTTGGGGAGTTGAAAACTAAAGCCTGAGAAAGGGCCCTGGGATATGGGGGGCAGGGCAAATTCTTCCCCAGAGGAGCACCCATAGGTTCCTGTTAACCCAAGGGCACATGAGCTCCTGCCACACAGGATATCCTGGCCATGATATTTGTTAGAGGGTGGGGAAAGCTGGCCAGGAAATGGGACTTCACCTTCTTTTTTTTTTTTTTTTTGACAGGCAGAGTGGACAGTGAGAGAGAGAGACAGAGAGAAAGGTCTTCCTTTGCCGTTAGTTCACCCTCCAATGGCCGCCGCGGCTGACGCGCTGCGGCCGGCGCACCGCGCCGATCCGAGGGCTCAGGAGCCAGGTGCTTATCCTGGTCTCCCATGGGGTGCAGGACCCAAGTACTTGGGCCATCCTCCACTGCACTCCCTGGCCACAGCAGAGAGCTGGCCTGGAAGAGGGGCAACCGGGACAGAATCCGGTGCCCCGACCGGGACTAGAACCCGGTGTGCCGGCGCCGCTAGGCGGAGGATTAGCCTATTGAGCCGCGGCGCCGGCCGGGACTTCACCTTCTAACACCATATTGCAACCTGACTTGCGTGGTAAACGGATGCCAAGGCGGAAGGAGGAGCAAGTATTGTTGGGCAGCAGGTTGAGTCGTGGCTTAGGATGCCTGGATCCAGTGTTAGAGTGCTGGTTTGAGTCTTGGCTATTCCACTTTCAGATCCAGCTTCCTGCTAATGCATCCTGGGAAGCAGCAGATGATGGCAAAGTGTTCCTGCCACCAGCAAAGGGTTCCTGCCACCAACCTGGGAGACCGGGATGGAGTTCCTGGCTCCTGGTTTCTGCTTGGCCATTGGGGAGTGAGCCAGCAGATGGAAGATCCACCCCCCCCTTCTCCCCCTGCCTTTCAAGTAGAAGAAAACAAATAAACACTTTTAAAAAAATGGTTTTTTTTGCTTTCTATCTTATTTAAAAAAAAAGTATGGGAGAAAATTCTGGCTTCAGCGCCTTATCCCGACAAAAAGAGGGATCGCAGAGAAAATGTAGAATTAGCAAACTGAAGCTTGAGACTACAAGTGCCTCCAGAGTAAGGAATTGCTCCTCTGGCTACAAGGATGGGACCAAGGAAAGTCTGCTGTGGGGTGCGCCCCACTTACCGGCTTCAGCCTGAGCCCAGCAAAAACCAGCTGTCACCCCGAGAGGCACGCACCCCACGCCCCGATACCTTGACTATACTCTCATTACAGCAGAAGGCCATGACTCCAGCATCTCTGGCTCCCGTGGATTTGAGGCCAAATCCTCTGCTGTCCCACTGGACGGGCTCCCCTAGGAAGCAGCTACAAGCCTGGGAGGCCCCTCTGACACAGCACCTGAGGATGTGGGGAGGTTGTGGATGTCCACATCCCTTCTCCGCCACTGATTGAAACAACTGGAGATCAACACAGCAGAAGGGATTTTTTTTCCTATGCACAGTCCCACCTGGGCAGGTATTCAAAGCCTGGAGTCTCCTCTCCTCCCGATGGAAACCCTGCGACTTTCCTGCAGAGGCTGTGTGCCTGCCTCTGGCAATACACACACTGGGACCCTGAGACCCAGGCAGTACTGTTGTTCTCAATACCCACTGCATGGCTCCCCATGCACCAGACGTCCAGAGACAGCTTCAGAAACTGGCTCAAGGCCCTGATCCCAACTCCTCTGTAAGCGGAGGCTGCCTGCCCTGTAGTTAACAATTGAGATGTCACTGAGACAGAAACAGCAGACAGAAGCAGAGACAAGCTGTGCCGTTAGCTGTGGTCCTCCAGTGTGGCCGACGTCTCACCCGAGGGAGAGGAAGAGGACACCAGGGCTGAGTGACCCTGGTCCCCACCCAGGGACATAAATAAGGCCACCAGCACAGGTGGGGGCTACTCGATGTGCTTATTGCAAACAGGGAGGGCACTGGAAGCAGAAACACCTGCACCAGCCCTGGAGAGAGGAGGCAATCAGACAGGCCTGAGTGGGGCCCGCTTCCTTTTGATGGAGGTTGCGTGGGTTGCTAGGGAGGGTGCTGCTACAGGAGAGGGCTGGTGGGAGGTTCTTATCTTCCTGCAAGAAAGAAAGGATTTAGACGTGAGACAGAGACAAGTTGGAAATGGGTAGCAACTGTTACCAAAACAAAGGAACAGAATCGGTGGGTTCTTTTCTTCAGTTCAGTGTAGAAATAAAAAGCCCGGAAATGGTTGCAGGAAGACAAAAGTTTTATTGTGCAGAGCGAAAGCAAAGCATCAGAGAAGGGATGAAACGGGTGCCCGAGCGGGACGCTGGTTTTCAGGAAGTGCACCCAGGGTTTTTTTTTTTTTTTTTTTTTTTTGACAGGCAGAGTGGATAGTGAGAGAGAGAGACAGAGAGAAAGGTCTTCCTTTGCTGTTGGTTCGCCCTCCAATGGCCGCTGTGGCCAGCGCATCGTGCTGATCCGAAGCCAGGAGCCAGGTGCTTCTCCTGGTCTCCCATGGGGTGCAGGGCCCTAGCACTTGGGCCATCCTCCACTGCCTTCCCGGGCCATAGCAGAGAGCTGGCCTGGAAGAGGGGCAACCGGGATAGAATCCGGTGCCCCAACCGGGACTAGAACCTGGTGTGCCGGCGCCACAAGGCGGAGGATTAGCCTGTTAAGCCACGGCGCCGGCGTGCACCCAGGGTTTTAAGGACTTGCTGTTGTCTTATGGGGTCCTCCTATGGGGGCATCTATTGGATGGGGGCCTTACACAATGTATACTCATTGGCTTGGGGCCCGTTGTGATAGTGGAGTCTTTTGGTGACGGCCTGATTGGGGGTATCTAAGAGCTAGCTTCTTCTTTGGTGGCCTCAGCCCTCCCTGTTAGCTCTGAATGGAAAACCATAACTCGCTTGAAGGTGTGGCAAAACTGCAGGCTCAGACACAAACAGGATGTTCAAGTGGGGCAAAAATTGGTCTATGTTAAACTGAGGCGGGGGTGCTTGACAGAGCCAATAGACTGCTTATGGGAAATAAAAAGCTTGGGTAGGTGGGAGCAGGAAGAGGTAAGAGTAGGTAACCAGAGTAACTCTATCTTAGATCAGGCCTCCCTATCACAGCACATCGCAGTGTGGAGCTGGGCTGATCCGAAGCCAGGAGCCAGGAGCTTCTTCCAGGTCTCCCACATGGGTGCAGGGGCCCAAGGACTTGGGCCATCTTCCGCTGCTTTCCCAGGCCATAAGCAGAGAGTTGGATTGGAAGTGGAGCAGCTGGGACTCGAACAGGTGCAGTGCCCTTGACGGCACTGCAGGAGGTGGCTTTACCTGGTACACCAAAGTGCCAGCCCCTGCAGTACTGAATTTAAAAGTTGCTTTTTTCTGCATCATGTTGGATTCTGAATCCAGGATTTTTTTTTTTTTTTTAATTTTATTTGAAAGGCCGAGTAACACAGAGAAAGGGAGACAGAGAAGAGGAAAGAGATTTTCCACTTGCTGGTTCACTCCCCAAATGACTGCAATTACCAGGGCTAGCCAGGAACTCCATCCTGGTGTCCCGCGTGGGTGGCAGGGGCCCAAGCACTTGGGCCCTCTTCCACTGATTTCCCAGGTATGTTAGCAGCGAACTGGGTTGGAAGTGGAACAACTGGGACTCAAACCAGTGTTCTGATATAGGATGCTGCCAGCCTTGCAGGCACAGGCTATGGCTTCACCAGCTGTGCCACAGCACCAGCCCCAGGAGATATTTGATTTTGAATGGAGGACCCAGGACTTACTGCAGGACTGACTGTCTTACTCCAGGGCTTTAAAATCTCTCTACTATATTTAGGGGGAAATCCTGGGGCAGGATTTAGGGAAATGAAAATTAAAGCAAAATCCTGTTGTACAATATGTAGATAACTTTTTTTAAAAAAAGGTTTTGTTTATTTATTTGAGAGGTAGAGTTACAGTCAGAGAGAGGGAGAGACAGAGACAGCTGGTTCACTCCCCAAATGGCTGCAACAGCAGGAGCTGGGCTGATACGAAACCAGCAGCCAGGAGCTTCTTCTGGGTCTCCCATGAGGGTGCAGGGCCCCAAGGACTTGGGCCATCTTCTACTGCTTTCCCAGGCCATAGCAGAGAGCTGGAAGGGAAGAGGAGCAGCCGGGACATGAACCGGAGCCCATATGGGATGCCGGCACCACAGGCAGTGGCTTACCCTACTGTACCACAGCACCAGATCCTAGATGACATCTTGATAACCAGCTTCCTAAGGAAATCTCTTATGAGAACAGGGTAACAAGTTAAACTTCCTAGCCAGTAGTGGATGTAAAGTGTCTAAAGAGAAGGCACCCATGTCTAGAGGAACTGCAAAGTCCGGAGGGCTTATCTCAAGAGAGGTGAGTGGTAACACGCTAATCTGCTCACTAGCAACGTGGAAGCAGCTGTAATGATTCTCAGGGATGAGTGGCTTTTGCAGCATTTGAACTCCTAACTGTGGATTGATTGCTAGGCCTCTCGATGAGAAACTACAGAGGCCAGGAGTGGACCCCTTTGAACGGGACCAGCTATGTGAGCAGCCTTTCAATAGCTTGAAGACCTGCTTATGGAAGTACCTGCGCTGATTACCAGATTTTTCATGAGCCATTTGACCTTTACTTCCAGAAGAGGTAGGAAATAGCTACAGGGGAATTAACCAAAGTGTGGGGACCTTTGAAAGGGCGCTGATCCACTTCTCAAAAACAGTTAGACCCTCTGGCAAGAGCACGGCCCCATGCCGAGAGCCATAGCTGCCACTTGTCTCTTAATCAGGAGGCGGGGAAGCTGACTGTGGGCCGACCCATGACCCTGTCCAACCTTTTCCCCGTGCAGGTCGGCTGCCCCCAGACAGAACGCAACAGTATCAGGCCTTGCTGCCAGACTTCCCTCAGATCTCTTTCTGACCCTGTCGTACCCTGAACCCAGCCAGTCTGCTCCCTAGTTCAAACGGGCCTGTTACCCATGGGTGCTGGGAAGCAATGGACCAAGTGGGCTCCAGCTAGAAGTTCTCCAGAGTGCACTGTTAACTCATGCAGAGTCAATACGGCTCGTGGATGGGAAGAGTTTCGTGAGGCTCACGCCAGACTCCTCGGCTCAAAACAGAAAGCGTTGCATCAACCAGAGCTTCAGACCTGGGAAGAGGGAAGAGGATCTTACTCTCTCCAGAGCCAAAGTCCGCTCTTCTCTGTAATCCATGCTCCTGGAGCCTTTTTGGAAAGGAAGAGGACTTCTCAACAGCAGTGGTAGAGAAATTCAACAGGGGGCAGAAACTCATAAACTGCTCGAAGCAGTGCGTGACCCCAAGAAATAGCCATGGCCCGCTGTGGAGGTCATAGAAGGGGACAAGCAGAGGCTGCAAAAGATGATAGGCCGGCGGCATGGCTCAACAGGCTAATCCTCCGCCTTGCGGCGCCGGCACACCGGGTTCTAGTCCCAATTGGGGCACCGGATGCTGTCCCAGTTGCCCCTCTTCCAGGCCAGCCTTCTGCTGTGCCCAGGAAGGCAGTGGAGGATGGCCCAAGTGCTAGGGCCCTGCACCCCATGGGAGACCAGGAGAAGCACCTGGCTCCTGCCTTCGGATCAGACGGCCATTGGAGGGTGAACCAACGGCAAAAAGGAAGACCTTTCTCTCTGTCTCTCTCTCTCTCACTGTCCACTCTGCCTGTCAAAAAAAAAAAAAAAAAAAAAAAAAAGACGATTATGTGGCAGCAGCAGCCACAAAGAGAGCCACTGTGTCAGGGGAGCTTCTCTAGTGGCTGCTAATCCCCGCCATCATGTTATATGTTTACACCATTGTCCTCCCCTGGGGGAATCAGGGGAGCCACCACAAAGGATTCCCAGTGGTTCCCAGCAGTTAAAAGCTGGATGACAAACCCACAAGGGGAGAGATTTGGGTCCACAGACAGGCAGCATGTAAGAGCGTCCAGTTCATCTAGGGGATACAGATACCTCTTGATGTTTTAGGATACGTTGATCCCCTTATGGATCAGAAAGTGCCAATGAGGTAACAAAGATGTTGTTCAAAGAGAATTTTCTTCAGGGCTGGTGTTGTAGTGCAGCCAGCATCCCACAGGAGCTGTGGTTCAAGTCCCCGCTGCTTCACCTCTGATGCAGCTCCCTGCTAATGGCCTGGGAAAGCAACAGAAGATGCCCCAAGTGCTTGTGCACCTGCACCCAGGTGGAAGACCTGGGTGAGAACCAGTCTCTTGGCTTTGGCCTGGCCCGGCCCTAGCTATTGTGGCCATTTGGGGAGTGAACCAGAGGATGGAGGATCTCTCTGCCCCCAATACCTCCTCCACCTCCATATCTCTGCTTTTCCAATAAACAACTAAATCTTTTAAAAAAGAGAGAGATAACTCCCTGTTTTGGTTGCCTACAACAACTCAGCAAGACAATGGGCCAGACTTTACTTCTTCTTTTTTTTTTTTTTTTGACAGGCAGAGTTAGACAGTGAAAGAGAGAGAGAAAAAGGTCTTCCTTCCATTGGTTCACTCCCCAAATGGCTGCTACGGCCAGCAAGCTGCACCGATCCGAAGCCAGGAGCCAGGTGCTTCTCCTGGTCTCCCATGCGGGTGCAGGGCCTAAGCACTTGGGCTATCCTCCACTGCCTTCCCGGGCACAGCAGAGAACTGGACTGGAAGAGGAGCAACCTGGACAGAACCAGCGCACCAACCGGGACTAGAACCCAGGGTGCCTGCACTGCAGGCAGAGGATTAGCCTAGTGAGCCGCAGCGCCGGCCCAGACTTTATTTCAAAAATAACATCTGAGCTGCATCACATGGCAGGAGTGAATTCTCTGCAGGACTGAAGTTCCTCGTAATTTTTGTTTGTTGGAAGAACTTGAAGAACAAACAGGAGTAGGCAATGGCTGGTTAGCCAGGGCCTTGAAGACAAGGTAGATAACGACACCCGCAAAGTGGACAGACATGATTACTGGGCCACCAAAGACAAGTTATGAAAACAGAATAAATAAATAGCCTGAAAGTAGACTGTGGACCCAAATACCCAGAAGCTCCTTCATGAGTTAGATTTGTAACAAAAATTAACATGAAAGGAACAAGCAATTTCAGCAGCATGGTGGGTGCATGGAGCACACCAGTGTTAGCAAAATGGCAAAATTCATATACCATTAAAGTCGTACTTCAAGGGCTAAGACATCTAGTGCTGTCCAAAGAAAACAGGAAGCTTCTGTCGCCATTAAAAGGGCAGAGCTATAACCATAGATCATCGTGGCTCTCAAACTTGTCTTTATCATCAACCTTCTACTCATACTAACGTGTTGCTTAAATATCACAGTGCGAAACACCTGCACATTAAGTAAAGAATTCCAGCTGCCATATTTGTGTTGTGGCCTGGATATTCATAAGAACATATTCCATATGCGTACATCCATTATGTTTCCAGGTAATGGGATGAGGAATGTAGCACAGTTTTTCCTTCTCTTCTTGCAGTGCTGTCATTTACACATCAACCTGGAATAAAATCCAGGAAGAATGTGGGAAATGACAGGCACCAGTGAGTGGAAACATGTGTCTCAGAAATGTAAAAATCCAAGAAGGAAAAACAAGCAGCATGCTCTACTCATCCTGTTTAGAGAGCTGCGGCTGAAATAGTTTAAAGTAGCAGTTACAGAGACTATTGTAGCAAATTGTGTTATTTTTGAAGTAGTGTGGGTGCCAACTACAAGTAGTATAAAAATACATCTGATACCTGTATGTATAAGAAAAATTGTCGGGAGGGTCGGTGAATTCCTGTTAAAAGCTGTTCCTGTGTGTTACATGTAACAGAGTAAATATTGGTTTGCTGTCTTTGTTTAACAAACCATGCATTTAGGTTTAAATGAAGCCAACAAAAAGGAAGCTGGTGTGTGGATATGCTTGAGATTACAATTAGTCTTCTTTAAAAAAACACAAAACAACTTATTTTATCTATTTGAAAGGCAGAATTACAGAGAGAGAGAGAAACAAAGAAAGATCTTCCACTTGCTGGTTCACTCCCCAAATGACCGCCAACAGCTGGTCCCAGCTGAAGCCAGGAGTCTGGAACTCCATCCAGTCTCCCACGTGGGTGCAGGGGCCCAAGCACTTGAGGCATCTTCTGCTGCTTTCCCAGGGGAATTAGCTGGGAGCTGGATTGGAATGGAGCAGCCAGGACTCTCCTGGGATGCTGGCATTGTAGATGGTGGCTTCACTCACTGTGCCACATGTCCGGCCACTACGGTTAGTCCTAAAGTGTGAATAAAATTTGGAACCTACCCTTGAGGGAGAAAAAAAATTCGGTCCTGAGACCTTAATAATTAAACAAGGCTACAAACCTCATGGAGGCTTCAATCCACTGAGAAAACTGAGAGGGCCAATTGAATTCTAAAGAAAACTTTGGCTAAACTGCATGGGGACGTGGGGACGTGGGGACGTGGAAAGCTAGCTAAAGTCACCCCGTACCGGCCTCACTCGGGAAGAGGCAGCTCCAGAGCCTCCACGCCAATCACGGTGGTCATGCACTCAGTGAAGCCAAGTCGCACCATTGTAGCTCTCCAGCTACAAATCGGGTTTATCTTAAGACATGGTGCTCTGACGTACTGGGCAACAATGCTACCTGTGGTGCTGGTGTCTCAGATGGGTGCCAGTTTGGGTCCCAGTTGCTCTACTTCCAAACCAGCTCTCTGCTATGGCTTGGAAAAACAGTGGAAGATGACCTGAGTCCCTGGGCCCCTGTACCCACAAGAGGAGACCCAGAGGAAGCTCCTGGCTCCTGACTGCTGCTCCTCACGGGGCAGCAGGTCCGATAGAGCTCCTCAGGGCCAGCCTGGGGAGCTCGGGGACCGAGCGGGATGGTGAGTGTCGGCGACAAAGGAACCACACCAGAACCGGGAGATCAGTCAACACCCAGGGTGCAGCCGGGTTCTCGACTTTATTGGGAGGGGAAGAGCTTTTATAGACGCAGAAAGGGGGCTGTCCAGGGCACAAGGGAACCGAGCCAACCAGCTGAAAGGTAAGGCAGGACACGAGCCGGGCACGCCCTCAAGGGACTCATACTGTTCACGAATATGGAAGTCTCCTGTCAGGCTAGGTACCTCCCCCTGGGGGGCCATCTTGGATTGTTGGAAATGTTGAGTCACTGGATACGGAAGTGGCAAACTGGAGCAAAGGCTTAGCAGCCTTGTCCAGCGAAGGCTTAGCAACTTTGTTTCCTTTTCGATTGGAGCCGCCCCCCCCCCCCCCCACACCTGACTTCATATTGGCTCAGCTCCACCCCTTGTGGCCATTTGGGGAGTGCATCAGTGGGTGGAAGACCTGTCTTTCTCTCTCTGCTTCTGCCTCTGTGACTCTACCTTTCAAATAATGCCAGTGTTGGACCAGAGAGTTAAGCCACCAGCATCCCATGTGAGTGATGGTTCAAGTCCACTTGAACCACTTCTGATCCAGCTCTCCGCTGATGTGCCTGGGAAAGCAGCGGGAGATGGCCCAAGTGCTTGGGC
The DNA here is from genome assembly GCF_033115175.1 of Lepus europaeus. Lineage (NCBI taxonomy): Eukaryota > Metazoa > Chordata > Mammalia > Lagomorpha > Leporidae > Lepus > Lepus europaeus. The sequence continues at coordinate 87,001,660 of NC_084832.1, forward strand.
CCCTGCCACCCATGTGGGAGACCCAAAAGGAATTCCAGGGTGCTGGCTTCAGCCTGGCCCAGCCCCAGCTGTTGTGGCTATTTGGGGAGTGAACCAGTGGATGGAAGAGCTCTCTCTCTCTCTCTCTCTGCCTGTCTCTTCTTCTCTCTCTGTAGTTCTGCCTTTAGAAAAAAATAAATCTTAAAAAAAGAAAACCCAAACTGTAGGGAGTTGCACCCTGGGTTCGCCACTCAGGAGTAGAAGGCACCCACACCAGAACAATGAACAGAATCACTACAGGTGCCTGATAAGGCTCAAGTCTCCTATGAGTCACTCTGATCTGAGGCACCTGTCTTGGTAACACCCTGAGAGTAAGTGATTCTGTTTCTATGGTGAGAACCACTTTCCTTAGTGCTTTGTGGGTGACTTTCAGACTCACTCCCTGTGCCCCTCTGGGATGCCCATCACCAGGGGCCTAGGCCCTTCCCATAGAGCTCAGCCGTGCAGCAGGAGGAACATGGAGGTGGCCGCAGGCAATGGAGTGCCAGCACAGGTGCACTAAGTACAGTCGTTGGCGCTCTTGCCCCCCAGAGCGTCTCAGCAGGCCAATTTCTTTACAGTGTTACCCAGGACATGCGGAGGCTTGGCATTTTCTTGATGACTGGTTTCATATGTGGAACTTTCTGTTCTTTATACCCAGGGCACCCTCAAATAGATTGTGTTCTAGGGGGAATTTGCACCTGAGACACGTTCTACTGTTAAGTACACGCCCAAATGCACGTCGATCTGAAGAACTTTTTAGTAATTTGGGGGCATCAAAATGAGTTACATTATTATTATTATTATGATTATTTTTTAACAGGCAGAGTGGACAGTGAGAGAGAGAGACAGAAAGGTCTTCCTTTTCCGTTGGTTCACCCCTCAGTGGCCGCTGCGGCTGGTGCATTGCGCTAATCCGAAGCCAGAAGCCAGATGCTTCTCCTGGTCTCCCATGGGGTGCAGGGCCCAAGCACTTGGGCCATCCTCCACTTCACTCCCAGGCCACAGCAGAAAGTTGGCCTGGAAGAGGGGCAACCGGGACCGAATCCGGCGCCCCAATCGGGACTAGAACCCAGGGTGCCGGCGCTGCAGGCAGAGGATTAGCCTTTTGAGCCGCGGCGCTGGCCCTTAAAGACCTTTTTTTTTTTAAAAAAAAAAAAAACAAAAACAGGAGTTACATTATTATTAACATTTTAAATGTACCCTTCTTCCTGTGATTTCTATGTCGCTGGTTTTGTACTATTCACTTATCTGTTTAATTTTACTTTAGGGGGAAGTCATTTAGTGTATTCAGATACATTTCTGCAGAAGCAATAATGATATTCAAATAAAAAAAAATAGAAACTCAATGAGAAGGCCTGGGTAGCCAAAGTCCATGTTTTCAAGTGGATATTTATGTTGGCTCATTGCACAACTAGATGTGATAACTTTGATTGTTTCCCAAAGATTTAAAAATCACTTTATACATTGTAAAATGTATGCTGAGCTAATTCGTTTATTGAGCACGTGTTTAATGCAGGTCTGTTATGTGCAAGGCGTGTGTAGTGCTGGAGGGAGAGAAGTGCAGTGAACAGAGCGTCTCCATGCTCCTGCCCTCATGTTTTGTTTAATTGGCAAAAAAGAAAGAAAGAGCGTCGGCGCCGTGGCTCAACAGGCTAATCCTCCACCTAGCAGCGCCGGTATACCGGGTTCTAGTCCCAGTCGGGGCGCCGGATTCTGTCCCGGTTGCCCCTCTTCCAGGCCAGCTCTCTGCTGTGGCCCGGGGAAGGCAGTGGAGGATGGCCCAAGTGCTTGGGCTCTGCACCCCATGGAAGACCAGGAGAAGCACCTGGCTCCTGCCTTCGAATCAGCGCGGTGTGCTGGCTGTAGTGCGCCGGCCACGGCGGCCATTGGAGGGTGAACCAACGGCAAAGGAAGACCTTTCTCTCTGTCTCTCTCTCTCTCACTGTCCACTCTGCCTGTCAAAAAGAAAGAAAGAAAGAAAGAAAGAAAGAAAGAAAGAAAGAAAGAAAGAAAGAAAGGAAGGAAGGAAGGAAGGAAGAAAGGAAGGAAGAAAGAAAGAAAGGAAGAAAGAAAGAAAGAAAGACAGGCACAGGTCAGTTTAAATCACTCATGCAGTATGCTGGATAAACAAGTGATGTGTAGGAAAGCAGACCTGGGGAGAGGCCCTGTGGACACTCAGGGGAAGCGAACCAGCGGATGAGCCATCTCTCGCTCTCTGTCAAACACACAAATAAATGATTAAGAATGGGGTAGTCAGGGAAGTGACATAGGAGCAGTGGCTGGGAGAGGGCAGACAACTCTGCAGGGAAGGAGGACCTGAGAGGAGGGGCCGCAGGGGCTGGGGAGAGAGGCTGGGGGCTCCAGACCAGGGGCCTCCTGGGCCTCTGTAAATGCTGTCGGCTTTTTTCTCAGAGGGAGGTCGAAGCCACTAGAGAGGATGAGAGGCGCCATCCGACTGCCTGATGCGCACCTGGCGAACAATGTTGGGTGGTAAGGGTGTAGGCAGGAACCCAGGTGAGCCTGGAGCAGAGCCTCTCTTTCTTTCTTTCTTTTTTTTTTTAAATTTCATATTATTTATTCGAAAGACAGAGTGACACAGAGAGGAGACAGAGAAGAGAGAAAGGGAGAGAGAGACAGAGAGAGACAGAGACAGAGAGAGAGATCTTCCATCTGCTGGTTCACTCCCCAAATGGCTGCAAAGGCCAGGGCTGGGCGAGGCTGAAGCCAGGAGACTGGAACTCTATCCAGGTCTCCCATGTGGCTGCAGTGCCCAAGTACTTGGGCCATCATCCAGTGCTTTCCCAAGTGCATTAGCAGGGAGCTGGATGGGGTGCAGAGCCACTCGACTTGAACTAGTGCTTCGATGTGGGATGCTGGTATTGCAGCCTGTGGCTTGACCTGTTGCATGGCTACACTGGCCCCAGGAGCAGGGTCTTAACGTGGGGGGATGGGCTTAGAAGGCAGGACTGGGTGCTGGAATAGGGACAAATCGACTCCTTGTGCTCCACGGTCAGCCAGCTCGGCTTCAGGGTGTACTTTCTGTCTGGCATCGTTAAACAGTACACTATTTACTTAATTGTCATCCATTTACTGTCTGCTGTTTCAAAAGGAAGAAAAAGAGGCCTTTCTAAAAACCTCTTACCTTTTACATTTTGCTGTGGTTTGAATGCGTCCCCCAAACCTGTGTGTTGGAAACTCAATCCCCACTGCAATAGTTGGGAATCAGGGCCTAATGGGAGACGTTTGGGTGCTGAGGGCTCCACCCTCCCGGATGCATGAAGGCTGAGCGCCACCTGAGGCCTCCTCCTGTGCTATGCTGCAGCACAATAGCTGGCCCCTCCCTCTTGGACTTTCCAGAAAAATCTTTTATTTGCATATTTAAAAAATTATGCATTCCGATAATTGCAATAGTTTAAACAGACAAGCAAAAAAAAAATAGCACTCTAATTAGCTTGCATCCTTTGGACACACGTGGTTTTTAGCCTGGATTTCTCCGTGGTCCCACCCAGCTTCCTCTGGCACCAGCATGCATGGTCCTTCCCTGCCACATCAGCCAGACGGAGGTGGGAGGCAGCTGTGGCTTCATCGTCCCTCCGTAGCTCTCTGTTCTTTGATGTGAAAGGGGCAGTCCAGTCACTTAAACTTGATCTGCTCTCTGCTCTGTGTATCTTACAAAGTTAAATTGCTGGAAGAAGTAAAAGAAGAAGGCCATGCTTCTGGAATGCACAGTGCGTGTTGGCACTGCAGCCTTGTTAAGACTCGCCTGCTCGCTTCTCCTGTTCCATCATCCCTGTAGAAGGCAGTCGACTTTTCTCCTGCATTTTCTGTCTTCTTCAGTTTGGGTCCTTTGGACTTCTCCATCTCAGCCCATCGGGTCGATCAGACAGGGTTGTGGAGGAAGAGGGGCATGGTGCACCGGCGAGCGAAGTTTGGTCTGCGTGGCAGCCACTGTCAAGTCTAAATGTATTTCCTTTGCAAGTTACCCAGTCTCCAGGATCCTGTTACTGAAACACAGGTGAGACTAAGCCCCAATTTACGCGGCTCATCAGTTCACTTACCCATCCTCTTGTTAATTCAGCAGATATTTGTTGGACACCTCTACTTTCCTTTTTTTTTTTTTTAAAGATTTATTTATTTATTTGAAAGTCAGAGTTACACAGAGAGAGAAGGAGAGGCAGAAAGAGAGAGAGAGAGAGTGAGAGAGGTCTCCCATCTGCTGGTTCTCTCCCCAATTGGCTGCAATGGCCGGAGCTGCGCTTATCCGAAACCAGGAACCAGGAGCTTCCTTCAAGTCTCCCAGGTGGGTGCAGGGGCCTAAGTATTTGGGCCATCCTCCACTGCTTTCCCAGGCCATAGCAGAGAGCTGGATCAGAAGAGGAGCAGCCAGGTCTACAACCGGTGCCCATGTGGGATGCCGGCACTGCAGGCGGTGACTTCACCTGCTACGCCACAGCGCCAGCCTCAGACACCTCTACTCTCCAGGCACACAGTAGATAAAGGTTATTCTGAAGAGATAAGGTAATACCGGCTGTCAGTACTCTGGTTTTCTCTTCTAAGGAGAGTGATGCACCCACATTTTCAGTGAGATTTCTGTTCCGTGTGTCACACGGTAGCTTTTACAGGGTGCCAGAGGAAGTGATCGAAGATGCACACATCTTCCATACTCAGGGAGTGCTCATCGTTGCAGAGTGTGTGGTTTGGCACACTATAGACTTCAGAAATTTCAAATTTAACCAAGAAACAATGCATAGAAGAGAATTCATTAACCACATGTTTCTCATTTTGATTATCTCTTTGGGTAGTTCCAATCACTAGCGAATGTGCTACTGAAAATAAAAATCCATGTAGTTCCTTCCTAGCTCTGTTCTGGGCAGTGTTCTCACCAGTGACTTGAACAGTAACCAAGAAAGTCTGTTCACTTCATTTTCCAGTGACACCAAGTTAATACAGTAAACGAGGGACTCTACCTTCCAATGCGAAATGGTCCAAGGGAGCTAATGAGACGATTTATAAAACCAGGATAATGCTGGATTTTCCGTGTTGGTTGGGTTAAGAAAGCCCATTGAAAAAGTGCCAGGACCGTACAGGTGTTTTTGGGGGCAGCTGGTCACATAAGGGACTCTGAGAGAAGAAGCAAAAACACTTTAGAAACGGTGAATTCACAGTGTAAGATAATTTTGTCAGTGCGAGTTCTGGGGCCCATGGTGAGCCAGCACAGGCACCATAGCGGCCCCACAGGAGGGATGCAGCCAACCAGACATGGGGGCACTGCCGTAGAGGGAAAATCCGGCCTCTAGGGGTAAGTGCTTGAGAAAATGAGTTGTTATATGAGAGCACTGTGGAAAGTTTCTGGAAAATAGAAACCCAAGGTAACTTGATTTTGGTGCCAAAAATCTTGAAAGCTGTACAGACATTCCTCATAATATACAGTTTCTGTGAACTTTTTGAAGACCCTTCAAATGCACGGATTTCACAGCTTTTTGCACCTAAATAAATTCATCTTTGAAATGCATCTCCATGAACTTTCTGAAGTGTTCTTTTTTTTTTTTTTTTTTTTAAGATTTGTTTATTTATTTGAAAGGCAGAGTTACACAGAGAGAGAAGGAGAGGCAGAGAGAGGTCAGTCTTCCATCTGCTGATTTACTCCCCAGTGGCTGCAATGTATGGAGATGGGCCGATCTGAAGCCAGGAGCCAGGAGCTTCTTCCAGGTCTCCCATGTGGCTGCAAGGGCCCAAGGACTTGGGCCATCTTCTACTGCTTTCCCAGGCCATAGCAGAGAGCTGGATCGGAAGTGGAGCAGCCAGGACTTGAACTGGTGCCCATATGGGATGGTGGCACTGCAGGCAGCGGCTGTACCCGCTATGCCACAGTGTGGGCCCCCGAAGTGTTCTTGTAAAAGCCTGAGCCTGACCCCGAGTCACCCCCTCCGCTTGCCTGCCCTGGTGATTCCTGTTTCCCCGTACGCTCCACCACCCGCCAGGCCCTTGCCAAGGCCTGTGCTGTGCTGTTTAGGCCCTTGGCCTCCAAAACTGTGGGCTCCATGGACCTCTTTTTCTTTGTCAATAGTCTGCCTCAGGTATTTCATTACAGTGATGAAAAACTAATACAGCATCCTCTTGGTTGCCAGCTCTCTCTTCTATAGCAGTTTCAACATTTTATTTTATTTAAAAAGGTTTTTTTCTCCATTCATTTGTTTGAGAGGCAGAGAGACAGAGAGAGCAAGAGACAGACAGGAGAGAGATCGTTCATGTACCGGTTCACTCCCTAGATGCTTGCAGCAGCGGGGGATGGACCAGGAAGAAGCAGGGGCCAGGAACTCAATGGAGGACTCCTACATAGGCGTCAGGAACCCAGTTACCTGAGCCATCACCGCTGCCTTGCAGGGCCTGCATTAGCAAGAAGCTGGAGTCAGGAGTGGGAGCCAAGTGTTGAATCCAGGCACTCTGACGTGGGATGGGACGTGAAGGTCTTAACCACTAGGCTAAACACTCACCACAGTCCAGCATTTCAGTCACTCACAAAGTATAGCTCCTGGGGCCGGCGCTGTGGCGTGGTAGGTTAATCCTCTGCTTGCGGTGCTGGCATCCCATATGGACGCTGGTTCATATCCTGGCTGCTCCTCTTCCAGTCCAGCTCTCTGCTGTGGCCTGGGATAGCAGTAGAAGATGGCCCAAGTCCTTGGCCCCTGCACCCACATGGGAGACCAGGAAGAAGTGCCTGGCTCCTGGCTTCAGATTGGTGCAGCTCCAGCCGTTGCAGCCACTGGGGAGTGAACCAACAGAAGGAAGACTTTTCTCTCTGTCTCTCCCTCTCACTGTCTGTAACTCTCTCTCTCAAATAAATAAATAAAAAATCTTAAAAAAAAAAATGTGTAGCCCCTTCCCATCACCACAGAATGGGCGGGCCCACCCTGGGCACAGGAAGAACAGGAGGACCCCTGTCACTATCTTGTAGCCCTGTGACCCCCGAGCTTGCAGGAGCCAGTGTCGTGGCTTTCACGTGTATGTCCTGTGCTGATGCAGCGTGATTTAGGACCCAAGTGCAGGTCCTAATCTCAGTCTCTATGTAGATTCATTTAGGTGGGTTCTGGCTGAAAGTCCCTATGGCAAGATATCTGGGAACTCAGAGTCCCCCATTCCGTCTTGCTGTCGGTGAGCTACTTAGCAACCACACCTTCAGAATCTTCTTCCACTTGCGGATACAGATGCTGAGGAGTCCCAGGTGGAGGTATACTTTCTGACCACTACACTTTCTGGATGAATTTTGAGGACCTTGGAAATGAAAATTTGTAGCTCGAGGATGCTGTTAAGAACACCCTGCTTGGGGCCAGAGCTGTGGTGTAGTAGGTTAAGCCTCAGCCCACAGAGCCAGCATCCCATATGGGCATCAATTCAAGTCCTGGCTGCTCCACTTCCCATCTAGCTCCCTGCTATGGCCTGGGAAAGCAGTGAAAGACAGCTGATGTGCTTGGGCTCCTGCATCCACGTGGGAGACCCAGAAGAAGCTCTTGGCTCCTAGCTCCTGGCTCCTGGCTTCGGATTGGCTCAGCTCCGGCCGTTGTCGCTATCTGGAAAGTGAACCAGCAGATAGAAGCTCTCCCTCTGTCTGTAACTCTGCCTCTCAAACAAATAAATAAATCTTTTTTTTTTAAGGCTGCCCTGCTGCCCTCTGTCTCACAGTGGCCAGCAGGCACTGCCAGGTGAGGCGGAGGCTGGGAGCCCCTCTCCCATGGTCGGCTCTCCCTCTCCCCATTTGACCCTGTGTGGTACTCCAGCATGGCCAAAGCCTCACCAACCATGGAGGCTAGGGTAGTGATTCAGTTTTCTGAAAGTTTCCTGAGTTCACGATAGAGAATGACTTTGAGGGGTTACTTTCCGCCTCCCTGTTTACTTTGCTTTAAACGTAGTGGAAAATTAAAAGGAAGGGTACCTCCTATTTTCCATAAGACAGTCCCTGTTTCCATATTTGGAGCCTGATGGGAGCATTTGGAAGCTGCGGGTGGCTCCCATCCCACCCCATATACCAGGCAATAGGATCTGCAGCTCCTTGGGGAGATGGGCAATGTGGGGTCTCGCACGTTCTGCACGTTCGGGGTGAGCAGCTGCCAACTTCTCCAGGCACAGGCAGGGCTGGCTGGGGCCTGCAGCTTGTCTGGGCAGTGAATGATCAAAACTGTCAGAACCCAGGAGCGCTGAGGTTGCAGGGTTTGATCCAGTGGCCTTTATGTTTGTTTGGCCTCCGTGGAGTCTCATGAGGTAGGCATTCATTCATTCACCCATTCATTCATTCATTCAGCACACAGTTACTGAGGCTGTCCATTGTTCTGTACCCCAGGGCAGGCAGACGAAAATGCCATCAGGTTAGAGGGGGGAAAGTAGGCAAAGCCCCCCCACCAAAACCACACTTTGTAGATGGTGAGAAGGCAACATGTGCATGGTATGGATAAAGGAGTAAAGTGGGGGCAGGGGTAAGAGGGCCCCACTAAGAAGGCTTGGAAAAACTTGCTCTCTGGCATAAAAATCTTCCAGAATGTTACTGGTTGTGAAGGGGAGAGATGTTACCAGAATGGATCCTTGGGTTCTTTTCAGCTCAGTCTAGAAATAAAAAGCTGGGAAACAGTTGCAAGAAGACATCAGCTTTATTGTGCAGAGCGAAAGTAAAGCAAATCTCATCCTAGAGGGGACGAAACGGGTGCCCAAGTGGGACGCTGGTTTTCAGGAAGTGCACCCAGGGTTTTAAGGACTTGCTGTTGTCTTATGGGGTCCTCCTATGGGGGCATCTATTGGACGGGGGCCTTACACAATATATGCTCATTGGCTTGGGGCCCGTCGTGATAGTGGGGTCTTTTGGTGACGGCCTGATTGGGGGGTATCTAAGAGCTAGCTTCTTCTTTGGTGGCCTCAGCCCTCCCTGTTAGCTCTGAATGGAAAACCACAACTCGCTTGAAGATGTGGCAAAACCACAGGCTCAGACACAAACAGGATGTTCAAGTGGGGCAAAAATTGGTCTATGTTAAACTGAGGCGGGGGTGGCTCGACAGAGCCAATAGACTGCTTATGGGAAATAAAAAGCTTGGGTAGGTGGGAGCAGGAAGAGGTAAGAGTAGGTAACCAGAGTAACTCCATCTTAGATCAGGCCTCCCTATCACAGCATTCAACCTGCACATACAAGAGATTGTGCTGAAGCCTTAGGGGCCCACAGACGCTTAGCCTAACCAGGCAGCCTCACAGAAGTTGCTCCTGACCATGTTAAGTGAGAAGACCTCAGGGGACACAACAGGTGGGAGGTTGGGAGCCAGGTGTGCAGGTGGGCAGCGAGGGCTCCTGCCTGTCTAGAGGGAGGCCTGCCGGGTGGTCGCCCAGAATCAGGCCTTCCCAAGGCCCTCTTAGTGGCTTCCTGTGCCTTCCATCAACACCACTGTATTCTTCTGCCCGAGAAGCCAGAAGCCCCAAATCGGATTCCTCAGGCTGAATCAGGGTGTGGGCCAGGCTGGGTCCTGTTGGCTCCTGTGTCTCCAGCTTTCCAGCGGCTGCCTGCATTCCTTGGTTCGTGGCGCACCCTCCACTTCAAAAGGCGTTCCTACAGTCTTGGCCTCCCACTGTGGTCAGCTCTCCTCTGCCTCGCTCCTCTCAGGACCTTTGGGATGGCACCAAGCCCACCTAGATGACCCGGGGGCAGTCTCCCATCTCAGGATGCTTGCCTTGGTCACACAGGCAAAGTCCCTTTGCATGTGTGGCAGCAGTCACAGGTTCCGGGGTGAAGTCATGGGTGTCTGGAGCAGCTTCTGAGAAGTCACCTGGAACTCCAGCACTCCTCATGTGGCAGAGTCAGATGCCGGCAGCAAGCCTCTAGTGGGAATCTAACTCTCAGGCCTGGGTTCAATTTCTTACTGGGACTCTAACCTACCAGCTAGTGGCCTGAGGTGCAGCCCAGCCCGGGAACCAAGCCTCACTTGTAAGCATCAGAGCAACTGCTCCCTGAGCCAGAAAATTGGGTCCTCACAGGCACGCAGCCAGCACTGCTGAGCACCAGGCAGTCACCATTCACTAAGAGCCCCCAAAGTGGCACCTGCACAGGGGACGGCACGGTCACCCGCCCGGCTCAGAGGTGCCCAGAGAACACAGCTCGTTTCCTCTTCAGAAAATGTTTCAGAATGGTTGATGGTGATAAAACACACGTAAGAGAAAATGTTCCACACTGACCAATGTTACTTGTTTTTTTTGTTTTTTTTTTTTTTTTTGACAGGCAGAGTAGACAGTGAGAGAGAGAGACAGGGAGAAAGGTCTTCCTTTGCCGTTGGTTCACCCTCCAATGGCTGCCGCGGCCCGTTGGTTCACCCTCCAATGGCTGCCGCGGCCGGCGCACTGCGCTGATCCGAAGGCAGGAGCCAGGTGCTTCTCCTGGTCTCCCATGGGGTGCAGGGCCTAAGCACTTGGGCCATCCTCCACTGCACTCCCGGGCCATAGCAGAGAGCTGGCGTGGAAGAGGGGCAACCGGGACAGAATCTGGAGCCCCAACCGGGACTAGAACCCAGTGTGCCGGCGCCGCAGGCGGAGGATTAGCCTATTGAGCCGTGGCACCGGCCATGTTACTTGTACAGCCAGCAGTGTTCGGTGCATTTGCAGCCATAACCACCCTCCACCTTCCCAACCTGGGGCCCCTCCACCTTGGCCTGGCCATGGAGTAGCATCAGTTTGATTGTGGCAACTAGGGTGTCATCTTCCTTTCACCAAGGGGACACTGAGGCTCCAAAAAGACAACTGAACTGGCCAGGAGTCACTGGACGACATGTGACAGCCCCAGGTCTGGGCCTTACTGCCTCCAGAGCCCGGGACCCTGTTCACCTTTACAACATGATGGTTTTTTAACGGTCTTAGGGTGTTTATTTTTAAAATTTTTATTTATTTATTTTTTGACAGGCAGAGTTAGACAGTGAGAGAGAGAGAGAGACAGACAGACAGAAAGGTCTTCCTTCCTTTGGTTCACCCCCCAAATGGTTGCTATGGCCGGCGGGCTGAGCCAATCCAAAGCCAGGAGCCAGGTGCTTCTCCTGGTCTCCTATGCCGGTGCAGGGCCCAAGCACTTGGGCCATCCTCCACTGCCTTCCAGGGCCACAGCAGAGAGCTGGACTGGAAGAGGAGCAACCAGGACTAGAACCCGGAGTGCCAGCGCCACAGGTGGAGGATTAGCCAAGTGAGCCGTGGCACCAGCCAGTCTTAGGATGTTTAAATATCCATTTTATGATTGGACAGGCTTCAAAATCAGAAAATGCAGCAAATACGTTATCACCCTCCCTTCTTAAAAAAGATCGATTTGTTTGAAAGGCAGAGTTAGAGTGTGAGTGGGAGGAGAAGGAGGTGGGGAGAGAGAGACAAAGATCTTTCATCAGCTCCAAATGGCCATAATGGTGGGAGCATGGCCAGGCTGAAGCCAGGAGCCAGGAGCTTCTTCTGGGTCTCCCACATGCATAGCACAGGCCCAAGTATTTAGGCCATCTTCTGCTGCTTTCCCAGATGCATCACTGGGGAGCTGATCAGAAGTGGAGCAGCTGGGACTTGAACTGGTGTGCACATGGAATGCTGGTGTCACCGGCGGTGGCTTGGGATGCTAACTCCACCCTCCCTGCTACTGGCAACCCGCTGACATGATTTTCGGTCTTGATAGGTGGCAGTGGCTGAGACTCATGGTGCTCCAGGTTCTGCCTCGGCGACATGGCAGGTGTGTGGGCTGTTTCCCTGGAAACTGAGCAAAGCATGTGTGTGTGTGTTTCCTTTTTTTTTTTTTTTTTTTATTTAGCAAACTCATGGGCCCCATTGAACCTCACGCCCTTCCCTCTCATTCCCTTGGCCACCTCCACCCCGCTTCCGCTCCCTGTGCATCTGACTGCTCTCGGGGCCTGCTGTAGGTGGAGCCACACATTGCTGTCCTTCTGTGGCTGGTTCAGTTCTCTTAGCATCAGGTCCCCAGTGCAGGTCCACGCCATAGCATGTGTCAGAATTCCCTTCTGTTGTAAGCTGCGTAATATTCCATCGTATGTCAAAAACGTTTTTTGTTTTAAAATAAAGGTAATAACATAAAAATCTGTTGGCCCACAGACATTTTGGCCAGCTTGCAGATTCTTTTTATTTCATGTACACAAAGGTGTGGGTTTGTTAAGCGGCACCATGGGTCAGGCACTATGCAAAGTAGTCTCAGTTGCTCCATTGTTCAGGTAGGAAAACTCTTCTATGATGTCAAGGAAGTTCAGTAACTTCCCCAAAGTTGCACAGCTGAAGAGGAGGGGTGGAGAATGTGGTGCCGCCTCTGGGACCCCAGAGACCATGTCTGAACGCCAGCATGGAACTGCCTGTCCTTCGGGATTGGCACTGGGCCCTGTCTTCTCATGGAAAGGACTATGTGAGTGACAAGGTACCACGATGACCTGCTGGTGCGCATGAGGCTGCCAGTCTGGTTTTGCGGCTCCAGCTGGGGTCACTGGGCCCATGGACTGCACTGTACCTTTCTGTTCACCTTGTCCCCTCTGCAAGGCCCCACTGGGTGGCAGCCACACCCAAAGCCACCACATGAGGAGCCTCCTCCCTCCCCTCGCCCTCTTTTCCTTGGAGATTTCTCAGATTTATGTGCCCATGAAGATGGCTCTCTGGGGGATGCTTGGGGTACATATACCTTGTCTAGGAGTGTTGGGGCATCCAGATGCTATGTACTTAATGGTCTGGAATAAGGGGAAATCTCACTTACCGTGTTTGATGGAGCTGTTTTTAATATTTATTTATTTGAGGAGAGATGAGAGATTGTCCATAGTTCACTTTCCAAATACCCACTATGGCTAGGGTGGGGCCAGGCCCACGCTGAGAGCTCAGAACTCTATCTGGGTCACCTTTGTGGGTGGATAGCAGAACCCAAGTACTTGAGCCATTACCTGCTACCTCCCAGGTAGCAGAGCTAGGAACCTGCAGCAGAGCTAGGGCTTGAGCCCAGGCACTTGAACGTGGGATGCGGGTGCTCCAAACTGTGTTTTAGTCACTGTGCCAGACCCTCGTCTGGGGGCGGAATTTTGAAAGTTGTGCTTTCTGGAAGCCTTCAAAGCCTCTGGCTGCTTTGTTTTTGCTTTACTGTGTCCCTGAAAATTATGTCCTATATGGGTTTATAAAGCAAGGACAGTGTCAAGTGTCTGATCAAAACTGAAAATGAGTGCATTCTAGGTACTGCCCAGAGCGTCACAAAAGCAAAGATACACTGTGCAAAAAAATGTATGTGCAACATAGCCTTCCCTGGAGCCATCAGTTCGAGCCTCCCTCAAGGAAGGAGATCTCTGGCTCTGCAGGGCTCTGCAGCTTGGCAGGACTGTGGGCAAACAGAATACTTTCTAGAAGCAGCCTTGGAAGAATTTTTTAAAAAGATTTAATTATTTATTTGAAAATCAGAGTTACAGACAGATAGGGAGAGACACAAAGAGTGAGAGTGAGAGTGAGAATGAGAGTGAGAGTGAATGCAAGAGAGGGAAAGAGAGAGTTCTTCCATCTGCTGGTTCACTCCCCAAATGGCAGCAATGGCCAGGGCTGGGTCAGGCTGAAGCCAGGAGTCAGGAGCTTCATCCGGGTTTTCCACATGGGTACAGGGGCCCAAGGACTTGGGCCATCTTCTGCTGCTTTCCCAGGTGCATTAGCAGGGAGCTGGATTGGAAGCAGAGCAGTCAGGACTCAAACCAGCACCCATATAGGATGCCGGCATTGCAGGAGGCAGCTTAACCCACTGTGCCACAACACTGTCCCCCCTGCTAGGTTAATGTTTACAAATTTATTTACTTGGGCCAGGATGAAGCTGGGAGCCAGGAACTCAATCTGCTTCCCACAAGAATGACAGGGACCCAAGCACTTGAATCCACCTGCTGCCTCATAGCAGGAGCTGGAGTCCGGAGCTGGAGCCAGGGACAGAACCAAGGCAGTTCAAGCATGGGGACAAATACTCACTCCAAGGTTAGCTTTTCATAAAGCGATGTTTAAATTATATTCAGAGATCTCGTTTTAGGTATTTTGTATGTGAATACTATGACCTCTCCACTTGCTTGTCCAGATCAAAGAAAGCTGGGCTCTATCAGAAATATGCAGTTTTGCCCTTTATCTCTCCTTTTTAAACTTAAGAGTTTCTTTCTCACATCTTTTAAGATTTATTTTTATTTATTTGAAAGGCACAGTTACAGAGAGATAAAGAGAGAGATAGACACACACACATGAGAATGAGTGAGTGAGAGAGAGAGAGAGAGAGAGAGAGGTCTTCCATCTGCTGATTCACTCCCCAAATGGCCACAACAGCTAGGGCTTGGCCAGACTGAAGCCAGGAGCCAGGAGCTTCTTCCTGGTCTCCCATGTGGGTGCAGGGGCGCAAGCACTTGGGCCATCTTCTACTGCTTTCCCAGGCGCATTAGCAGGGAACTGGATCAGAAGTGAAGCAGCTGGGACTTGAACGGGAGCTCACATGGAATGCCGATGTCGCAGGCAGAGGCTTTACTCGCTATGCCACAGCCCCAGCCTCCCATTTTTGGTCAATTTTAAGGGAAAAAACCCTTAGAATAAAGCTTAGAGAGTAGAAAGTGAGTGTTAATATACAAAATGTTTTAGAATTTTTAGAAATAGATGTGGGTCCATGAGACTCCAGCTCTACTTTGACCACTATTGTAGACTGTGCTGGGGCCGGCAGGTGTCGCACTTCTCACACCAGGGATGGAAGGAGTGCCGGCACTGCACACTGCAGATCGTGGGGATGCTGAGTTTTAAAACAAGTTTTAAATCAAGAGAAAAGTCATTTCAGTGAAATTTCCAAATAATTAACACACTAGAAAGAGTATGTCTGGATTCTTGCCCACAGGGAGAGGCAACTTCTATTTTTATTACATATTTCAATGCTTAAAGTGATTGGTTCAATAGTGGGCCATTCCACATTGGCAGGGGAAGCAACCGTACCTTCAGGATCACGGATACCTCTCATAGCTGCAGGATGCAAGATACGCCTCCACCCGACCTGGATTGAGATCAGATCGTGGCACTGTCCTACTATGTAATTTCACGTCTTCAATTGCTGGTTTTCAAATAGTGAATCTCATTTTACACTCCTGTCTGTGCAACATAGGAGCCGACTAGAATCTGGTCAATTGCATACTACTGGTATTTGCAGGAACATACGGTGAATAAAATTCAATGTTTTAAATTTATTGATTAAGAGGCAGAGAAAGACAGAGACAGACCCAGACAGAGGTAGAGAAAGACAGAGACAGATACAGACAAAGAGCTCCAACAAGCCTGCAACAGCTGGGGCTGGGCCAGGCTGAAGCT
The DNA here is from genome assembly GCF_033115175.1 of Lepus europaeus. NCBI lineage: Eukaryota > Metazoa > Chordata > Mammalia > Lagomorpha > Leporidae > Lepus > Lepus europaeus. The sequence goes on from NC_084832.1 coordinate 87,017,011, forward strand.
GGGAGCTGGAAACTCAATCCGAGTCTCCCCATGTGGGTGACAGGGATCCACATTCGCAGGAAGTGAGAGTCCGGAGCAGAGCCAGGACTTAAATCCAAGCACTGATGTTGGATTCAGGCATCCCAACTATCAGCTTAACAACTGGTCCAGACTGCTCACTCCTAAAATCAACTTAAAAAGGTAAAAACTAAATAGAATTTTAGTTCTCACTCTTTCTCTACCCCTCCCAAAATCAATTATGGCTAAGCAAGAGGCTTCTCCTTCTTCCTCATATTTGTTATGGTAGGACGTAAAGAACTAGGTAAGTGTTCACTTCCACTCTGTGAAAGGCAAGGACCTGAGCTCCGTGATGACAGCCGTGACATTTTCTAAAACGACCAAAGCTTTTCAGGATGCTTTTCACGCTAGGATTGTTAATGCCGGGCCTCACTCAGGGGAACGAAGTCCTGCTGCCCTGAGCTAAAGCATCCGCTGCACATGAAGAGTTAAGTTCCAAGAGAAGTTACAAGTTCCGTGCCTGCAGCCAGAATCAAGATGAGTCACTCAAATAATGTTCCCAGGAGCTCAATTCTCTTGCTCTCAACCTGGTTGAGAACGACTGCTGGGATATGTGTGGAATGTTTGTGTCGTTCCAGCCTAGGTGACTGGCCAAGGCATCCCGCAGCAAGCAGAAGGCACTACCAAAGCATTTCCCTGGACCCAGATCCACTCACACACGAATCTGAGCACTGGAAGTGGCATTCTTTTCATCAGGGTGTTGGTGGACCACCCCTCAGGACATAAAACAGGAGGGAGGGTGGGTATGGTGGGAAGAATCACTATCACTATGAAACTCAGAACTTTGAAGACCTTAAATAAAAGGTTTCTGGGGAAAACAAAATTACCATAAAATTATATTCCAGCCAGAAAATAGTGCCCTGTGGTAAGAATGGCATAAGCTTATGCACAGAATATATACATTGATGAATGAGCTATTTTACTATGCAGGACAAAACCAGTGAAGGTTACAATGTTCCAAAAATTGAGACATGATAAACTACATGGGCCATGTTAACCATATGACTGTCTCAAGTCCATAGAAATGGTTTATAACTCTCCCCACTTTTTGTGGAATATCTTGTTATAGAGAAAGGTTTTATTTTATTATTATTCAGAAGACTGGTGTTTTCTTTCTATTCAAATTCGTAATGGTTAAAAAATAAAACAGGAAGTATGTTGTTGAGTGTGGCCACAGATGAGTCACCACGAACTTAATTCACAGAAAGACATGAATTAAATGGGAAAGTTCATGGCCTTTTGCTGAATCTGGTGAACAACCCTCCGTGGAAGTCGGAGGTGAAAAAGTGTGAGTAGAAACAGGACCAACCTTACCACTGTTTCTTATCGAGCAGTGTGTGTGTGCCCCACAGAACATTCTAGCCACACCCACACACAGCCACAGCTTCCTGTCAGGGGGGCTCGTGTGGACTGAAAACAGGACGCACAATGAGCACACGGTCTGACACAGGAGTAAAACCCAGACACTTTTATTTACACTTTAGAAAGCAAACAAGCTACCCACAAAGAAAGCCGAGGAAACTTGAAGCATTTCTTTTGCATTTGTTGTTGTTGTTGTTAAAGTGTAGATCATCATTGGTTTCTCTGCATAAATTTTCCTGGCAAGAGTAGCTACCTTTTGATCTCTCATTCAAAAACTTCACAACTTCAAGTATTTGAAATGCACTTAAATCCCCCCTCCCCACTTTTCACATAGATAGTAGTACCTTCTTATAGTAATTTGCTGGCTCATGAAATCGAAAAATTTCTTATTCAAAAAAAAAAAAAAAAGCCCGAACTCGTTGCTGGTGTGTATTAGGATAAATAAGTATTCTGGACTTTTTATTATTATTATTATTATTATTTCTTCCAAAACTGGGGGAGAAAATGGGCACACCGGTACCATTCACATCAAAGCACAAAATATTTAAAAAATAAATACCTAAGGCACACCGGACACACTGTCATGTCAACTCGCGCAGCCGCTTAAAAACCACCCCGAGTGTGCTGCCCGGCCACCTGCCTCCTACCCAGCACCCTCCGCGGCCTCGGCCTCTGCAGGGTGCCTGCTCTTTGTCACCTGTCATGAAGCCTGCAGCCTGATAGCCTGGCCTTCACATGCGATTTCAGAAACTCAAATGACACTCCGTGGCCTCGCTCTCAATCTTTTTTTAGTGCAGTTTGGCCAACAGCCCAAATGAAATTCAACTCTAAGTTAAAAGTATCAAACAGAGATAGAGCTAAGTGCGTCTGCGTCCCCCCGGGGCTGCGCAGAGGCTCCGGAGAGCTCAGGAATGGAGAACCTGATGGCCCCCGGGGCTGGAGGGGCCGCTGACGCCGCCACCCCCCTCCCCAGCTACCTACAGGGGCCGCAGAGCTCCGCGCCCACCGGCGTCGGCGTCACCCCCAGGGGAATTCACAGCGTCAAGAACAGCAAAGCACTAAACCCGGGAGCCCGGTGCCTCCGTCCGCCGGGGACGCCGGGGCGCTCTCACCTTTCGGGCAGTCTACCTGCCGATTCGAACTGGTACTTTGGTGCCTAGAACAAGGTGGTTACAAAGCTGTCTTGGAGAGACCATCCCTAGATGGCCAAGTCACTCGGTCTGGCCCGACCGCCGCTGGCTTTGCTGCACCTGCCCCCGTCCGCCTCGAACAAGGGCGGCGCGTGCATCTCGGCCGCGGTGGTCACGGCCGGCTCCTCCTCGTCCGGCGTCGCCCCCAAGGGCACCTCCTCCGAGCCGCTGCCGCTCGCGTCCCCCAGCAGCAGGGGAGCCGAGCCCCCCGGCCCGGCCTCGGGACGCGGCGGCTGGCTGCTGGCGCTGCTGCCCGCGGGGCTCGGGGCGGCGGCGCTGGACGCGGCCGGCGATGCCTTTCTGGACGACGGCTGCCCCTCGGCCGCTGGCGTGGGGGCCCAGTTCTGCTCGGGCGTGGGCAGGGCCTGGCCCTTGCTGCGCTCCTCGGCCGCGGCCGCCGCGCTCAGGCCCGCGGCGGGCGGCGAGGCCCGCGCCGGTCCTTGCGGGAGCGCGGCGGCGTGCGCGTAGCTGGGCGGGAAGCCGATGGCGACGGGGGGCGGCCCGGGGCGCTCCGCGAGCGGTGGAGGGGGCTCGTCGGCGCCCAGCCTGACCTCGCAGGGGTCCGGGCCCAGGTGGTTGGTCACGCCCTGCTTCAGCTTCTTCCAGCCCAGGTGGTAGATCTCTAGCATGTTGAGCACGAGGGACGCGCAGGCCACGGCCAGCATGAAGATGATGAAGATGGTCTTCTCCGTGGGCCGGGAGATGAAGCAGTCCACGGTGTTGGGGCAGGGCCAGCGGTCGCAGCGGTAGAGCGGCTGCAGCTTAAAGCCGTACAGGAAGTACTGGCCGGCGATGAAGCCCACCTCGAACAGCGTCTTGAAGATGATGTTGAAGACGTAGGTCCGCAGCAGCGCGCCCGCGATGCGCACCTTGCCGCGGTCGTCCCGCACCGGGGCAGCGGGCTTGTCCTGCGTGCCCGGCGAGCCCAGGGGCTCCTGGTGGCCGGCGGGCACGCAGACCTCCGCGGCGCCGTGGTGCGGGTTGTCCCTTCTCAGCTGCTCCTCCTCCCTCTCTTTCTTCTTCTCTTCCATGCGCACGATGTGCAGCACGTGGCCCAGGTAGATGAGGGTGGGCGTGGACACGAAGATAATCTGCAGCGCCCAGAAGCGGATGTGCGAGATGGGGAAGGCGCGGTCGTAGCACACGTTCTCGCAACCGGGCTGCTGGGTGTTGCAGGTGAAGTCGGACTGCTCATCACCCCACACCTCCTCGGCCGCGGCGCCCAGCACCAGGATGCGGAAGATGAACAGCACCGTCAGCCAGACCTTGCCGATGACCGTAGAGTGCTCCTGCGCGTTCTCGAGTAGTCTCCCCAGAAAGCTCCAGTCGCCCATTGCTCCAGATTCCTAACCTGCGAGGGAACACACTGTGGTTAACACGCAAGGGCGGCCTGCGGTGGGGACAGTGCTTTGCCGTGGGCAGGCCGGCTCAGGACCCTGCATGCGGCCCTGTGTGTTCACGCTCAGCCAGCCCTCCCATCCCGTGGACCGCGGATCCAAAAGGGTTCTGTGGGAAACTGACAAACAAAAACTCCATCCCTACTGAACACGCACAGACGGGCTGCTTGTCACTGTCCCCTAACAACAGGATTCGGGTGCTTGTCATTTCCGGTGTACATTCTGAGTCGGATGCTTTAAGGTACACAGGAGGCAAGTGTCTAGGTTCTGAAACTACCAATGGATGCCAGGGTTGACTGCACCAGTATCAAAGCGGGACCTTCTCCATGTCACCAACAGAATGGGACTAGAATGGATACATCTTGCTGTGCGATTCAATGTCAATTCACATCCAACCTAAAATCCCACCCATCACCTATCAGGTGCCCTCACAAAAGCCCAAATGGAACACCCGGACAAAGCCGCATGGGTGGTGGATGTGGGCATGGTGGAATCGAAGAGGTGCTGGGGGCCCAAGGTGGTGCCCTGGGTGACCAAGGCTCCAGCCAGGCACACTGGGGCCTGCTAAGGCTGGTTAACCTACACAGTTCAGCAAAGGAACAGGCTGCAGGGCTTTGCCCTGCTAGGGCCCAGCTGGGTTGGAGTGCCCGAGGGCACTGGGCTCAAAGAGGATGCCTGGTGTGGGCAGGGCCCAGGCTGCAGGCCAGACACTGGGAACAGGAGCTGGAAGGTGTTATGATATTGTTACCACCACTCTCTGCAGCCTGGAAAGCTGTCTAAGCTGTGAGAGTATGGCCAGATCTTCAGTGGAACCAACTGTGAATTAAAAAATTTTTTTTGAAATACGGTTTTTTTATGAATGAGTTGCAAGGCAAATAAAACCAAACAACACTTGTTAGAAAATCTAAAGAAGCAGATAAAATGTTAACCCTCTTTTAGAATAAAACTGCAACTTTCGCTTTGGTCATTTGAGATCTGTAGAGAAAGCTTACTATTCACGTATCTTACCTGGCTCCTTGTCCCATGCTGCGATTGGCATCCTTCCGCGTGTTCTTAGAAGGTGAGACGTTATACTTTAGGAATGTAATGACTGGACGTGAAACAGCCCACTCCTCTTGGTGAAGGAAGTCAGGGAACCCTTCTAGGTTGCCTCCTGCTTCTCCAAGCTTATTTATTCATACTTATTAGAGGGAGCACTTCCAACCACTAGTTCTCTCCCTAAATGCACAAATAGCCAGATCTGGACCAGGCCAAAGTCAGGAACCAGGAACTCCATCTGAGTCTCCCACACGAGGGCAGAGACTCGAGTACTTGCGCCTCTATGGTGCATTCACAGGAAACTGGATGTGGGAGTCGATCCCAGGCACTCCAATATGAGATGCAGGGATCCCACATAGCAGCTTAACCCACAGCACCACGATGCCCACTCCCATCAGTTCTGACTCTTCACTGGGCTTGGTGTGAGCACTCATCTCCACCCTCCGACTACCACCAAGGTCCCCCAATGGCATCTCTGCCCTGAGACCACCTCCACTCCCTGAAGTCTGCAGGAGATCTAACACACCGCACAGGACAAAACCCGCGCACGGCAGGCAAGGTCCATCAGTGTTGGTCCCAGCACTGGGCACATGGAGCTGCTTCCATCCTTCAAGCTACCTCTATGCCTTTGCCCATGCTGCTTCTCCAACCTAAAACTCGCCATGCAATCCAGGGTTTGTCCTGTCCACCTCTCATTGTCTCTGCATTACCCTCAAGGACAGCCCACTCAGGCCTAACGAGTGCCCTGGGCTCTCTCTTGCTCCTCACCATGGCCTGGGACCTCTCTGTTCCAGGAGGTTCCCTCCATCCTCCCACAGGTGACCTCTCCCCTGGCTGTCCCAGGACATGCATGGCATGTGGTCTGGAGACCACCTGGCTGCTGCAGCCTCTCCCCCTGCTCCATGGTCCAGGGGCCAGGAGGGTTTCTACCCCTCACAAGGCCAGCTGCACCCAGCACAGAGAGCAAGGGGAATTTTCTACTTGTCACAAAAGGACTGTACTGTTGGCATTTCCCTGGAGATTCAGGGAGGCAAAATATTCTGGGGCCGGCGCTGTGGCATAATGGGCTAAGCCTCTACCTGTGGGTGCCAGCATCCCAAATGGGCGCCAGTTCAAGTCCCAGATCCTCTTCTTCTGATCCAGCTCTCTGCTGTGGCCTGGGAAAGCAGTACAAGATGGATGGCCCAAGTCCTTGGGCCCCAGCACCCATGTGGGAGACCCGGAAGAAGCTCCTGGCTCCTGGCTCCTGGCTTTGGATCAGTACAACTCTGGCTGTTGCAGCCACCTGGGCAGTGAACCAGAGAATGGAAGACCTTTCTCTCCCTGTCTCTGCTTCTCTTTGTAGCTCTGCTTCTAAAATAAATAAATATTTTAAAAAATATATTCTGCAGTGCTTGGGGAGACCCCACAGTGAAGAATTGTCTCCCCGAAATGCCCACTGTGCACCTGCTGAGAACCATCACTTATTCAGCTAGTAAAGTCACTGGACGGGGACATGGGCATTGCCTGCAGCCTCTTTCGGCTCCTCTGTGCCAGCCTGGCTCTCTCCAGACACTTTAGGACCAAGAGCTCAAAATACTCAAATATTCGACCTTGAACATGCACTCTGATCTCTGAGTGAAACCTATGGGAATGCCGCCATGCTGCCACCCAGAGGCTTTGCCTGTGCTCTGGCAATGGCCACAGCTCGCCAAGTCCCAGAGGTGGGACCACCAGGAGTGTGTCCACAATGGACACACACTTTGCAAGGTAAGGCACTGTGGGTGAGGTATTTACGGAAAGAAGGCCAACAGCATGTGTAAGATGTATACATGGAACCATTACCTTTGACTTTGAATTCCACCAGGACATCACACTAAGGAAGCAATGCAAGGTTCGGATGAATGGATGCACGTGGTTTACTGTAAAGTTACAAGTGACAGGAATGTCCACTGAAGGCTGATGGCTGACCAGTCACAGTGGGGCCAGCTGTCCACAGCTGACGTGGCAGTTTGGCCAGCCCAGCTCCACGGTCACCTCTTCCTGCTGGCCTGCCCTGCTGTGACAGGGCAGGGACATGCTTGCTGCCCCCGCCCCTCTCCCCCCGGGCTGGAGGTGACATGAAGGGCAGTTTGGTCCAGTGAGGTCTAAGAAGTCTGCTGGGGCCACAGTTTGGATGTGTGTCCAGAGTTCACTTGTCGAGAACTCCATCCTCAAATTCACTCGTGAATTGAGTTAGGCCACTGGGCGTTAGTTCGGGTCAGGTGAGATGGTTAGTGGTGTTACCAGGAGAGCGGGAGACCTGAGATGACACTCTGGCTCTGTCTTGCCGTGTCCTCCACCAAGTGGCGATGCAGCAGGAGGGCTCTCCCCCCTCCCCCCTAGATGCTCTCAGACTTCCACACCTCTAGAAGCCCGAGTTGAACAGGCTTCTGTTTTTGTAAGTTACTCAGTCTCTGGTATTTTGTTATGTGCCAGAAAAGTGAGCAAGGCAGCTAGGGAACTTCTGGGAAGCTTTGGTCTTCTAAGAGAAGGGCAGATGCTACTTGTGCTGTCCTTTCCTGCTTCTTTCCATCCTGAGTCCAGATGTGATGACTGACATTGGGCAGCCTCTTTGCAGATGTGAGTCAGTATGCATGAGAGAATGGTCAACAAATTCCTAAGCCATCTGCTTTGATGTTGTGGAGCTGCTGAGTTAACCCCATCAGCTACCTCCAGACTTCCTATGTGAGGGGCGGGGGAACCTGTTGTTCACTTGAGCGTTTCTGTCTCAGACAAAATAATTGCTAACGGATACACTACCTTACATTCTTTACAGAATAAGGCCAGGCATGCATGAAAAGCCACAGTGCTTTCAGATCTACTAAAATATAAAGTGGCCATTAAATATGATTTTAAGAACATCAGTGAAATAGGCTATAGTGATAAAGGACAAAAGTGTGATACCAGGTGCTGTACACACACCGACCCCCCCACATGGAGGAAGGAGAGATGCCATTGAAATGCTAGCAGTGGTGTTCCTGAGAACAGGGCACTTACAGCTCTTGGTCTCTCTCTGTGGCCGATTCACAAAGAACACTTTCACAGGGACATACACAGGTGCAGGGAAAACCAGGCTTTGCAGACAGGCTTCAGTGCTGTCTGCGGTTTCAGGCACCCACTGGGGAAGCTGGGACACGTTCCCTGTGGGCCAGGGAGACCGAGACGGCGGTATCACTTTGCAGTCACGTCCCATGGCCACATCAGCAGGTGCGAACCATACTGGGCACAGTGACACTCTGCTAGGAGGGGTTAGTACCGAGAACGGGCACTGAGGGACTCCAGAATCCACCGGGGCTGCCATGGAGCGGGACGAGCACACAGGGCCGAGTGAAGGAATGCCCGGTGCTCATCGGGGACTGGGAGAGCTCAGGGCAGGCCTCCCTGACGTTATGAGGAACACGTGGTCTACGACAGAATGCCACACGCGTTTTAGAGGCAGTCACACACTGCACCGCAATGTTCCCATGACAGGCTGCAGGTGCAACACTGGTCCCCTAGGAGGAGGACATTGCCTAGTGACGTTAGTTGGAAGATCTCCCCCTCTGTCTGTCTCTTCCTTTCTCTCTGTAACTCTGCCTTTCAAATAAATCTTTTTTTAAAAAAGGAAGCTACATAATAGACATGAGGGCATGTCAAAAAGCTTGTGGAAAAATGGAATCAAAAGAAAAGTTTAATTTGGTGCAAAAAATTTCGACATCCATGCATAGATTTTTATAACAAGTATTTCCCATGAATTTTTTGAACATATGCATGACTTTCAGAAATGTTTTACACTCCATAAACTTTATAAGTCACACACACACACATAGGGAGAAACAGAGAGAGAGAGAGAGAGAGAGAGAGGAACTCCATGTAGGTCTCCCACAAAAACCTAGGACCCAAGCCCTTGGGCCATCTTCCACTGCTTTCCCAGGTGCATTAGCAGGAAGCTGGATTGGAAGTGGAGCAGCTGGTCCTGGAACTGGCACTCTGATAGGAGATGTGGGCATCTCAAGTAGTGGCTTGGCCTCTGGGTCACAATGCCTGCCCCTAAATGTACCTTTCAATTCCATTTCCCATGAACTCTGGGAAGTGCCCTCGCTTGTATGCACAGGGATTCCAGAGCAAAGGTTATTAATATTAACACAGGTAGCCAGGGCAGGCTTTGTGCAGAGTAGGATAGGCGCTGGGATTAGCTGTGGCTTTGGAAAGGAGAGAGAAATCCCCATGGAGAGGGGAGCAGGGGTTTCGGGTGAGAACGCAGTCACTTCGGCAGGCTGCTTTGGGAGCGGCAGAAGCAGGCTTTGGCCACGCTTGGCACACAGCAGACATTTGCGGTCCAGGTGAACCAGCCAGCTGAGAAACAGTTTTGAGAGGGGAGAGGTGTGAGGGCGCATGGAAGCAGAGGGGCCCAGGGGCAGTGTGGCAGCTCGGGGGTGAGTGTTGAAGGCCATGGGCTGGGTGGCAGGGACAGAAAGGGACCAGACACTGCAGGCAAAGACTGAGCAGGATGTGGGGTCTTAACCATAAGCTGCCAGCTCTAGGCTGGCCCCCCTGGGAAATGCTGGGGCTGTGCTGGGATGAGACTGGGAGCGAAGGCGGAGGCTCTGGTTTCAGGGCGGTGGGTCTGTGTTGGAAGTCATGGCTGGAGGTCCTGGCGAGCAGCTGGGGTGGGGGGTGGGGGGACACCAGAGGCCGGGAGGGGTCTGCAGCCGCAGCTTCTCCCCTCCCAGAAGCTGACAAAGTGCACAAGCGACAGAAGAACAGCAATGCAGGGAGACGGCCCGTGACTCCTGCGTGTGCCTCGGGGAGGGTCTGACAGCCACGTGGGGGAAGGGACTGAAATGGAGCCAAGTCCCCACAGCCCCGCAACCGCCTCGGGTTAAAGCTGGACAAGTCACAAGGTTAGGCTTTTATTAGCTTCTTGGAATTTGTGCTCTGAAAAGTTATTTGTTCCACTTCTTATTACATTTCACTTTTTGTCAGCATCCTTTTCCTCTCAGTAGCATGGCAAAGTTAGTTTAGAACTTTCTACCTTTGGGGCGGGCATTGTGGTGCAGTGGGTAAAGCCACCGCCTGCGGTGCCAGCATCCCGTAAGGGCGCTCGTTCAAGTCCCGGCTGCTCCATTTCCAACCTAGCTCCCTGCCAATGGCGTGGGAAAGCAGCAGAGGATGGTCCAAGTGCTTGGGCCCCTGCACCCATGTTGGGGACCAGGAAGGAGTTCTAGGCTCCTGGTTTCAGCCTGGCCCAGACCTGGCTGTTAAAGCCATTTGGGAAATGAACCAGCAGGTAGAAGATCTCTCTACGTCTCTCCCTCTCTCTGTAACTCTGCCTTTCAAATAAATAAATAGCTCGGGACCTACCCTAAGGGACATGGCCAGTGAACTCCTGCAGCTTCTAAAGACAATGTGGGGTTGGCAGGTGTGCAGCGACCTGGGAGGGGCTTGGCAGTGAAAAGCAACCCACACACACCCGGGGAGCCCCCTTGCACATCTGCCACCACCAGAGAGGTCTTCGAAGCAGGAGTGACTGACAGCTCAACACTCCCTCAGGCTCCCTGGAGTGAAGACAAGGCCTCTGGGCTCTTCCAGGGAACAGGGAGAGGCCATTTGCGGGGTGAACAGAGGTACACTTGTTTTGATGGACCTAGAACGGTAAGGATAGAATCACACACAGGTGGAAGAAGGCTCAGGGCGTGGAGGCCACGGAGTTCTCAGGACAGGACTCCGGGCAGCAGAGAGTGGGGCCAGGCCTGGGGGGAGGAGGCAGGCTGGGGAGGGAGGTGAGAGGGCAGGCGTGGGAGGAAAGGCTCTTGGAAGTGTTGACAAGGCTCTTGCCAGTGAGGTCAAAAGGGAGGTCACACTGGGGGCGGGGGGCAGGCCTCAGGCCCGTGAGAAGAAGAGAGTCTGATGAGCAGAGAGGATGAGCGACGCCAGGTTCCACCTGCACCTCGTTCCCCCAACCCCTAGCCGGGCTCCACATCCACGGTGAAGATGCAGCCATTCGGGTGAGGCCATATGAGGCCGCCCATGCCAGGGCTCTCCCAGGCCGAGGACTCCACACTGAACCACAGAACTCCGGCCGGGGGCGGCTGGCCCTGGCCTAGCGGAAGACGTGAACCAAGCAAAGTCAGGGTTCTCAGACGCACCACGTGCTCTCTGGGGCAGGGAGCCAGAGGCAGAGGCCGGAGGCGGATGGGAGCGTGTGGATGCGGGCACGAAGCAGGCAAGGGCTCGGTGGCAGCGTCCCCACAGGACAGTGAGAGAACAGGGCCCGGCATCTCAGCCAGGCAGGGGAGCCGGGGAGGCAGCCACGGCACACGCGCCGAGCATGTGGGCTCTGACTTCCAGAGTGACGAGACGGCCCTGGGGGCGCCCAGCAGAGCAGCACCGACGGACCTGCATGTTCCCAGGACTGCCGAGGTGCTGCGTTCAGAACCTTCTAGCGGGAAACGGTGGGCAGGCACAGAGCATCCCGTGAGCGGCCCTGCTGCATGGCATGCAACGGTGAGGGACAGCTGAGCCTGCACCAGGCTGGAGGCGGGGCCTGTGGGATGCGCTGGGCTGGGGTGGGGAGGGCCGAGGAGGGGCCCAGGAGGATGCTGGAGCTCGGGACCAAACTGAAGCAGTGGGACTGCCTTTTACTGCAAGGGGAGACCGGAGGAGGGGCAGGGCGATCATGAGGACTGCTAGGGCTTTTCTAAACGTTCGTGGACAGAGGCTGGCATGGAGACGCAGTGGGTTAAGCCACCACTTGTGACACAGGTGTTCCCGACTGGAGTGCCAATTCTCATCCTAGCTCTTCTGCTTCTGATCCGGCTTCCTGCTAATGCACCTGGGAAAGCAGCAGCCGATGACCCACTTCCCTGGGCCTCTGACACCCTGTGGGAGACCCAGATGGAGTTCCTGGCTCCTGGCTTCAGCCTAGCCCAGACCGAGTCATTGTGGCCATTTGTGGAGTGAACCAGCGGATAAAAGCTCGCTCTCTCTCTCTCTCTCTCTCTCCCTCCCTCTCTCGTCTTTCCCTGTATATCTCTCTCTTGCCTTTCAAGTAAATAAACAGATCTTTTAACAAGCAAGTTTGTAGGAAAGTGGGGTTAAAAAATAAGGTTGTTTTGGTGCAAAAATAATTTGGAAATTCATCCTTTTTTTTTTATAATGCACACTTTCTGCGAATTTTTTGAAGACCCCCCCACGTGCATGGATTGCAACATATTTTGCCCCCAAAATAAGCTTATTGTTTATTCCATTTCCCCACAAACCAGATGCCAGCTGCAGTTACGACTACAAGGGAATCAGCACCCCAAACAGTGTGTGGTTCATTCCCCAAATGGCAGCAGCAGCCAGAGCTAAGGCAGGCTGAAGCCAGGGGCCGACAATGGGTACAGGAATCCAACTACCTGGGCCATCTTCTGCTGCTTTCCCAGCCGCACTAGCAGGAAGCTGGATTGGAAGTGGAGTAGTGGAGACTTAAACCAGCGCTCAGATATGGGATGCCAGTGTCGAATGGTGGCTTAGCCCACTGTGCCCCACCACTATTTCCTGGAACACTGTGAGAAGGATTGTGATAGCCACGTGTGGGCTCAGCCAGGAGGAGTTCTATGTCCAATTAGCAACGTTTGCTAATGGGGGCAGTGGTGGCTGAGATGCTAATTTTTGTCATTGCTGATCTGCCACATATCAAAAAGACATTGTGGCCTGAAAGAGTCACAGATTTTGGTACAATGAAACATAGGCTTATTAGTTAACTCTTTAGTTAGTGGAGAGACGGTTTTTCCATCACCTTCTTTCATCCTTTGCCTGCCTATTTCAATCTTTCACTTTTAAGACAGGACAGTGGGCCTCTATGCCTATGGCTGCTACATCCACAATGCAACCAACCTGGGACAGAAAATATTCTCATAGAAATCTGCATACGTGTTGAGGATGCACAGAATTGGTTCTTGTCCTTCCTCCCCAAACAAGACAGCATAACAATTAATACCGAGCAGTCAAACTATTTCCATTTCAAGTTTCAGACTTATTCAAAATTATTCATGGCATTTTCTTATGGTTTGGAAACTGTATGGTACTTGTAGTTAGAGTCTTATGTTTTGCTCTAAACATTGCTTATTTGAGGCTTTTTGAATATTAACATTGCTAGAAGTTTTTCTTTAATTCTTAAAGAATCAAATTTGGTATGCTTTATAAAGAATCATGGTTTAGTTTGTTATTTTTTTCCAATGTCTTAACGATGAATTTTACATTCATTATATATAGAAAAAAACCTACAAAATATACCTGTGGGTCTTTTCAATAAATAATGCCAACTTTAGTGTTTACACATATTACTATAAAAGGACATATACAACTTAAGGGCATTTTGTCTGAGTGTAACATTAGGAATTGTACGGTTCCAGGAGTTCTCAGTTCTAATTTAAAAGTGCATGGATTCTACTAGTTAACTTTTCAGTATTCTCCAGCTTTGTCAGGAAAGATGACCCTCATCCAGAACCAACTGTTATAAATCACGAAATTTGTAATTTTTTATTACTAGTTCTAAAGCACTGATAGGATTATCGATTTTTAATTTTAAGGAAAAAAAAAAAACTCCAGAAACACAAGACTGTTTGTAAACTGTATTCGTAACCTGCCCACACACATTACTTGTGAAATAAGCATGAGCAGAAAGCACTAGTAACAATTCCTGCCACCTACGTGCTCTTATTATCAGCAGCCTATTTCCCCTTTCATGTGGGGGTTCAGCCATTTATGAGGACCTGGAGAGTCACCTGCCCCCAGTCTTTATGTGACGAAGGTAAGCCTGGGACATACTTTTCATGTCGCATCAAAGAGAAGAGCTCACCAGTGTTTTTCTCTTTTGGCCTCTCGTGTGACTTAAAAGCTTCCACTTGACACTGAGGGAAACAGCTGCGCCAACGGAGAGCAAGCATCTTCAGAATCAAGGATGGTCAAGTTAGAAAACACACCTGACGCGGTGCTTCCGGAAACTATTGAATAAAATGAACACGCCCCCAGGCCTGAGTGAAGTCCCCATTTCCCCAGGCACGCTGCGACATTACGTGGGGACATTAGCAGGTGGTCTTCCTGCAGCTCCACGGACGGAAGACACGCAGGCAGGTGCTCCAGGGCCCTCCACGGCCAGCCGGCTGGGGGTCCCCGGCTCCACTGCCTGGAGCCTAGTCCCCTAGCGTCCCCTGCCAGCTGTCAAATGACAGCATTAAATTTGCAAAGGAATCCGCCAGGATTGCTGAAGCGCCACACTCACATGTCAGACGTGGGGGTGATGTGTTCGTTCAGCACACTCGGTGTTCTTACTTCAACCTGAGTGCTGAGTTTCTAACTGAATGACGGGGAAAGAAACAGTCATGACTCTTCCAGGAAGATGGCCCTGATGAGGCCCCTACTTTCCGAGGGGACTTGGGACAAGGGCTGCTTATCCAGTGGAGACAATTACAGGGGTGCCTTAGCACAGCCGAGACCTGCGCAGGCTCGCTCACATCGACCCAACACGAGTCAGGCTTTCTGAAGATGGGTTGGGTGTTGACCTCATAAACAGAGGATGGCCAGTTAAAAGGTGATTTTCTTACACAAAGCCAAGCGACATCCTTCAGGAAGCTCACTCATTATCCAGGGAGAAGTGAAATCATAGCATTTCAAAGCTGGGAGAACCTCAGAAGTGGTCTGGTTTATCCTCCTAGACCATGAAATGGAGCGCCAGAGAGGGTTTCAAGGCTTCCTCACGCTGCACAGCCCACGGTGCTGGAGCTGCCCAGAAAGCCCGGGCCTTGGCGTCCCGGTCCACCTCCCCTTCCCATTTCCAGTGGGTTTAGGCACTGGTAGACAGCACTGATTGTGACGGCCGCCTCTTGCTCTGTGAGGCGCTCTCACACGCTGTATGCAGCAAGTGCGCGATTTTTTCATCATGGGTGTCTTCTGGGAACTTTCTTTCTTTTTTCTTTTTCTTTTTTGACAGGCAGAGTGGACAGTGAGAGAGAGAGACAGAGAGAAAGGTCTTCCTTTGCCGTTGGTTCACCCTCCAATGGCCGCCGCGGCTGGTGTGCTGTGGCCGGCGCACTGCGCTGATCCGAGGCCAGGAGCCAGGTGCTTCTCCTGGTCTTCCATGGGGTGCAGGGCCCAAGGACTTGGGCCATCTTCCACTGCCTTCCCGGGCCATAGCAGAGAGCTAGACTGGAAGAGGGGCAACTGGGACAGAATCCGGTGTGCCGGCACCGCAAGGCGGAGGATTAGCCTATTGAGCCGCGGCGCCAGCCCTTCTGGGAACTTTCTAAACACTTCTGAATGCATGACTTTCAAAATGTTTTGCACCAAAATAAACTTATCTTTTAATCTCATTTTCCAAAAACTTTTTGAAGTCCCATTGTATGCTGAGACACATGGGTTGGAGCACCTTTTAAGCTTTTACTCTTTCTTTTCAGTCCAAAGTGTCCAAAGGGAACATTTTTATCTTTCATAAAAATTGCTCAGATGGGCCTGCACTGTGGTGTAGCCGGTAAAACTGCTGTCTGCAGTGCTGGCATCCCACCAGGGCACTGGTTCGAGTCCTGGATGCTCCACTTCCAATTCAACTCTCTGCTATGGCCTGGGAAAGCAGTAGAAAATGGCCCAAGTCCTTGGGCCCCTGCACCCACATGGGAGACCTGAAGAGGCTCCTGGCTTCGCATCAGTCCAGCTCCAGCCATTGTGGCCATTTGGGGAGTGAACCAGCAGATGGAAGACCTCTCTCTCTTACTGCCCCTGCATCTTTGCAGCTCTGCCTTTCAAATAAATAAATAAATTTTTAAAAATATTTTCTGGCCAGCGCTGTGGCTCAATAGGCTAATCCTCTGCCTTGGCACCGGCACCCCGGATTCTAGTCCTGGTCAGGGCGCCGGATTTGTCCCGGTTGCCCCTCTTCCAGGCCAGCTCTCTGCTGTGGCCCGGGAGTGTAGTGGAGGATGGCCCAGGTCCTTGGGCCCTGCACCTGCATGGGAGACCAGGAGAAGCACCTGGCTCCTGCCTTCGGATCAGCACGATGCGCCGGCTGCAGTGGCCATTGGAGGATGAACCAACGGCAAAAAGGAAGACCTTTCTCTCTGTCTCTCTCTCTCCCACTGTCCACTCTGCCTGTCAAAAAAAATATTTTCTACGTTTTGCAGAAATCATCATTTCTACTGCAAAAATGTAATCTCACTTTTCCTATCTTGATCTCCATGGAGGAGTGTATAACTGGACATCTCGTCTACATTCCAGAATAATAGATTCATTTTGAAGCTAGCAGGAAATGGGATTTCATGGATAAATGAGCCATGCTTTATTAAGATAATCAGGTGGGCTGAAGGAAAAAAAAAGGAGTGATTTTTAGAATGAGTTTCATGGGTTTGTTCACAGTAAATCTGAAGCAAACCATGAATTCTTCAAATTAGAGAAGACAAAATGTGAGAGCCCAGAAAAGTTTGTGGAGGCGGGGAGGAGACATAAAATCAAACAAGCAGGAGAGGACCAAGCTCGCTCCCACAAGGAAGGATCCCGCCCCTTTAAGAAGGGAAGTGGAGGTTAAATTGCATTATTAGGTGGTGCTTGCCCTGAAATCACAGCACCTGTCACCTGATGGACCGAACTGTGTGCTGGTGAGGCCGCACGTGCTGGGTTTTCCACCATCTCCGGCTCAGCAAACACAGCTCAGAGCCCGGTTAGGCTGTGGCACTCTGCTGTGCACTGGAGGCACCACAGCAGCCACACTGGGTCCTCAGCTCCAGGAGGTTCAGCTGCAGTCTCAGGGGGAGGCGGACTTGTGAGGAAGGGAGCAATTGAAACAGAGTGATAGCAGTGAGACTGCGGGGAACTTGCAATAGTCCGAGGGAAAGTGGAATTCAAAATATTTTAATACACTTTTGTGTTGGTGCAAAACCCGTGAAGTCCATGTAGGCTTTTTCCATAACGTGCATTTTCATGAACTTTCTGAAGTCCCCTGGTAGCCAGGAGCCAGCAGAGCAGGGGCCCAGATCAAGCCTGGGAAATCATTTGCTCTGGTCCTGGTCCTCAAGCTCAATACATTTTCTAGTTGATAATTTTGTGCAGTCCGGGAATGATGTTATAAATATCCAAACGGCCCTTGGCAGAAAAAAAGGCTCCCCAGCCTGGCTACAGGGAGGAAGGAAGACTGACTGTTCTCCACCCAGCAAGCAACTGAGTCTGGCTGAGTCTCTTCACCTCCATCTCGGTCGGGCAAATCGCGTCTCCTCCAGGCCTCTGCTTTCCATATCAATATCTTAGCTCATTACAAACCCGACTTCATCATTCACGTATGTGCATAAGCATATGTAACGGCTGATGTCTCATCCTAACAACATGTACATCCTACTTATTGTGTGCTAGGTCCATGTTCAGATAAGGGCAGTCTTTACAGGACGGCTGTGGCAAGTGCACAAACCTACTTAAAAATCGAATGTAAAACTAGACATAACGACTAAGGAAACAGAACACAAGGATTAAAAAAATGGAAGTAAGAAGGAAATTGTGTCCAAAATTGTTTTCTCATTGGCAAACAACGAACATTTGTTAGCTGCCAGTATTTTAGGAGTTTTCAGCCAGTTCGCACGTCCTAGATCGCACTCATAGCACGTTCTCATTTGCTAGCGGTACGGTTTTGTGAATTACTCCACACTGTACACGTGCACGGCCCTTGGCCCGCGCTTATCTCAAAGGGAACCGAACTGGTGAGCCAGTAGACTTTGTGCCAAATTAGCTGATGTTTACCTGGCACACGAGGACATTTGGAAAATAAACACACACCCTCCCCCCTTTCCTCTTTAATCTCTAACGTTTGCTTTGTGGTACGTCTCTCTGCCCACGCAGCGACCCGCGTGAAATGATGGCGCGCATCCTCAGCACCCCCGTTCTGAACTCGTGGGTATCAGGGCCACGGGCCAGTCACTTCTCACCGAGGAGGCGAGATCTGTCGCTCGACTGGCGCGGCCGCGGCAGAGCGCACACAGCCGGTTACCGCCCGCTCCCTAGCGCGGCGCCGGCTCCTCCAAGAACTCCAGTTAGAGTTTTTCCACTCGTGTCAATTCTATACACTTACACACACCATCACGGCATACAGGCCAACAAACAAGAGCGTGGAATTAAGCTTAAAGTACTGCCGGAAAATAAAAACCCAAAACTTAAAGTTTCTTAAAAGAATGTGGGCGAATCCATCTCCTTTGCACGCAATCCCAGTGCAGGTGCAGCGCGCGGCTGCCCGGTCCGCTCCAGAGTGTTCAGCTACACTACAGTCCTTAAGACTGAAGTGCTGGAGCAGCCCCGGGCGCGGACACCCCCAGGAAAATCGCTGCCAGGCAGACTTGAGCCCTCCATCCAGGCGAACGGGCTCTCCGCCGAGAGCACAGAAGGAAGGGCAAGAATCCTGAACTTGCCCGGCGGCCCCGCTGTCTGGCCCTGCGGCTCCCACAGCCTTGCCCAGAACCCCGAAGGAATTGCTAGGATCTGCGACCCGCACACGTGCGCGCTCTCGCCTTCGGGCTCCTGGTGCCCCGCCCGGCGCCGGTCTCCCTGGCGCCCCAGCCCGCTTACCCCGCTCTGCCGCGGCGGCGACCCGGGCGCGCTCCTCCCCGAGCAGGGCTCCAGGCCGCTCTGAAAAGGAGAATTCTTTTTACACGTGCGGTGCAACTTCACGCGTGCGCCCCGCGCCTGGGCCCGGCCTCCCAGCCCCGGCCGCCATCCCCGCCGCCCCAGTGCACGCTGCGCTCGGGGGCGCCGCAGCCCCGGCCGCCGCGCCACGCCCCCGCCGCCCTGCGACCCAGTCCCAGGCCTCCCGGGGGGCGGTGCCAGGGCCAGCGCGCCCCCATTCCGCGCTCGCCGCGCCACGCACCTGCGTCCCCACCTGCGCTCGGCGGCATCCCCACCCCGTACCTGCACATGCATCTGCACCTGCACCTGCGCCTGCACCTGCACCCTTAGTCCGCACGCGTCCACATACCCTGCACTCGCAGCCGCACCTCGCACTCCTACCCACTTCCCCACTGCGCACCCACACCTGCACCCCGCACTTCGCACCCTCGCTGGTCTACGGGTTCGGCCACTAGGGTGTGGAGACGGGGGGGGGGGGGGACCTCCTCCCAGCCGCTCCACACCCTTCGGAGCCGTTCCCACCGCCTCGGGTGGGAAGAGCTGAGAGCCCGGGCTCCTGGCTGTCCTGCCTCGGGAGACCCCCTCCGCGTGTAGGTGCGCCCTCCGGCCCCTCTCGCGCGCCTTAGACCCCGGCATCGCGCGCCTCTAGTAGGGGCGCGTGGACGTCCGGGCTCCTGGGTCTGCAGCGTGCGGCAGCTTGGGGGACGCCGGCCCTGGACCTGGATGGCCGGGTCGGGCCAAGGCCAGGGCAGCCGAGCGGGGTGCCCCGGCCAGCCAGAGAGGGCCCAGCGGAGGAGCCCTCACAGCGCGGTGCTGTGGCGGCGCGGCGCCCGGCGAGAGGCTGCTATAAATAGCGGCCCCCGGCCTGCTTCCCGTCAGACACACTTAATTTGGCCGGCAGTCATACGGATTCTTACTTTTTTTTTTTTTTTTAAAGGATGTGTTCCAGTGCCTTTGGGACTTGGCCCGGCTTGCGGTGGTGGGGAGGTGTCCCCCTCCTCGAGTCGCTGTTCCGGGGGAGATGCGGGGTGCCGCACCAGATGAAGTAAATGAGCTGCCCCACAGAAACCCGTCGCTGTTTGCTATTGTCCCCACTCAATTCAGGCAGGACACAGGAGCCCTCTGTCTCCCAGCGCCTGGCACGGTTTACTAGACATGAATGAACGTCGAGGATCGTTCTGAAAGCTGAAAGCCGTTCAAAACTTCCCTTTAGAATGATGGATTAATTGCATGGATGAGGCAGACTTGGAGCCTCTGGGTGCCTGAATGTTAGAGCTTAGATCCACTCTGATTGGCAATCAGCTCGCCCAAAGAAGTTACTTGTCCTGTGGAGATCTGAGTTCAAGGTCATTCTCAGCAGAAAGGAAACCAAGTTTGTGAAGGCCTTGGGAGGTGTGTGTAGGCGAGAGGTAGCAGTTGTGCAGACTTAACTTGTCTTTAATTGAGAAATTTACCCTAAAAGGTCTTCAAATACTTAAATTTTTTCTTCATTTCTTATTCTCTCTGAGAGCACAGAAACAGTTTCTATTTATTTTTTCTTGATCACAAAAGCATTAAAAGTTCTTTCTTTCTTTTAAAAAAAAAAAAAGATTTATTTAGCCGGCGCCGCGGCTCACTAGGCTAATCCTCCGCCTTGCGGCGCCGGCACACAGGGTTCTAGTCCCAGTCGGGGCACCGATCCTGTCCCGGTTGCCCCTCTTCCAGGCCAGCTCTCTGCTGTGGCCAGGGAGTGCAGTGGAGGATGGCCCAAGTGCTTGGGCCCTGCACCCCATGGGAGACCAGGAGAAGCACCTGGCTCCTGCCATCGGATCAGCGCGGTGCGCCGGCCGCAGCGCGCCTACCGCAGCGGCCATTGGAGGGTGAACCAACGGCAAAAGGAAGACCTTTCTCTCTGTCTCTCTCTCACTGTCCACTCTGCTTGTCAAAAAAAAAAAATAAATAAAATAAAATAAAAGATTTATTTATTTATTTGAAAGAGCTACAGGGAAGCAGAGGCGGGAGGGGGTGTGTGTGTGTGTTGGTCTTCCATCCACTAGTTCACTCCCCAAATAGCTCCAACGGCTGGAGCTGGGCCAATCTGAAGCCAGGAGCTTCTTCCAGGTCTCCCACAAGGGTGCAGGGACCCAAGGATTTGGGCCATCTTCTACTGCTTTCCCAGGCCATACAAGAGAGCAGGATCAGAAATGAAGCAGCCGAGACTCGAACTAGTGCCCATATGGCATGTCGGTACTGCAGGCAGTGGCTTTACCCACCACACCACAGCACCAGCCCCTAAAAGTTCTTAATACTTGTGGTCTTTGCCAAAAACTATTATTGAAACTCCAAGGGTTAAAAAAAAATGGAATTAGAATTTTGTGATGACTTAAAACTGTTCATGAAAAATACAGATTGAGGTGTAGGCATTTGCCCAGTGGTTAAAACGCTGGCACCTCACATCCAAGTGCCTGGGTGCAAGCTCTGGCTCCAAGGCCACCTTCCTGCTAATGCACACCCTGGGAGACAGCGGTGATGGTTCCGGTGGTTGGCTTCCTTCTACCTGCATGAGAGACCTGGACTGAGTTCTCAGCTCTCCGCCCAGGGCTCCTGTGTGCATGTGGGGAGTGAACCAGTGGATGGGAGTGCTTGCTTGCATGCCTCCTCTCAACTATATTTGATAACCCAAATGAATATTTGATTTATGGCCATGTTATTCATAATAATCAAAAAGTGGAAACAATTCACCTATCTCTGATGAATGGATAGATAAAACCAAATGTGCATACACTGGAATATTGTTTAGCCTTAAAAAGGAAGGAAATTCTGATTCATGCTACACCATGGATGAACCTTGAGAACATATGCTAAGAAAAAAAAAGCCAGTCATAAAAGTTACAAATAGGGGCCGGCGCTGTGGCTTAGCAGGTAAAGCTACCGCCTGCAGTGCCGGCATCCCATATGGACTCCGGTTCAAGACCCGGCTGCTCCACTTCCCATCCAGTTCTCTGCTGTGGCCTGGGAAAGCAGTGGAGGATGGCCCAGGTCCTTGGGCCCCTGCACCTGCGTGGGAGATCTGGAAGAAACTCCTGGCTTCAGATCGGCACAGCTCCGGCTGTTGTGGCCAATTGGGAGTGAAGCAGCAGATGGAACTTTCTCTCTCTCTCTCTCTGCCTCTGCCTCTCTGTAACATAGCCTTTCAAATAAAATAAATAAATAAATCTTTTAAGAAAGTTACAAATAATGTATGTCATTCCACTTACAGGAGGTATCCAGAGTAGGCAAATTGGTGGGAAGAGAGGAAAGTGTTGCATGCCGGGGGCTGGGAGAGGAGAGCAGGGGAGTTAATGTAAGTGGGACAGGGTTTCTGTTTAGGAAGATGAGGCGTTCTGGAGATAGGTGGTGACGGCTGCATGACAGCGTGGCTGTACGCAGTGCCACAGAACTGCACACTCACACATGGCTAGAATGCAAGGTGGGCATTCGGGACAGTGGGCAGCTAGCCTGCTCCTGCATTGGGATCCCAGCTCTACCTCAAAGAGGTGGGCAGTAGAACAGCTGTTGCAGAGCCTCAGAAAGGCATGAGCAAGAGCGGGACGCAGACAGGGTGGTTCTCGGGCACAGGTGCAGCTGGACAGAGGGCTGACTTCGGATGTGCTTGGCACAGGAGGATATCCATGGTTGACAGCAATTAATTGAGGATTTCCAAATAGCCAGGCGAGAGGATTTTGGGCTGCTCACGTGGTATATTGTAGTGCTTGGCTCAAGTCCCAGCTTTTCTGCTTTGGCTCCAGTTTCCTGCCAATGTGGACCTTGGGAGGCAGCAAAGATGGCTCAAGTACTTGAGGCCAGTCCCCCGATGTGGGAGCCCCAGGGTGAATTGCCCAGCTCCTGGTCAACCTGGCCCAACCTAGCTATTGTGAGCATTTGGGGGAGTGGACGAGTGGATTGGAGATCTTTCTCTCTCTGTGTGATTCAAGTAAAATGAAAATAAAGAAATATACTTTTTAAACAATATGGCTAAAATGGTAAATTTTAGGTTAGACATATTTAACTAAAATAAAATAATGTAAAATGATATTGTGTAAAAACTAACTAGTAAAACTGAGAAGCTATTCCTTTACACTTGTAGTGTCTTATATTTTCCAGATAGGCTACTAAGATGTTAATCATATGGTTTTTTTTTTCTTTTGGACAGGCAGAGTGGACAGTGAGAGAGAGAGACAGAGAGAAAGGTCTTCCTTTGCCGTTGGTTCACCCTCCAATGGCCACCGCAGCCGGCGCGCTGCGGCCGGTGCACCGCGCTGATCCGAAGGCAGGAGCCAGGTGCTTTTCCTGGTCTCCCATGGGGTGCAGGGCCCAAGCACTTGGGCCATCCTCCACTGCACTCCCGGGCCACAGCAGAAAGCTGGCCTGGAAGAGGGGCAACCGGGACAGAATCCGGCACCCTGACCGGGACTAGAACCTGGTGTACCGGCGCCGCAAGGCGGAGGATTAGCCTATTGAGCCACGGTGCCGGCCAATCATATGGTTTAATTTTTATTTTATTTATTTATGTTTTTAAAGAAGAAAGAGCAGGTTTATTTATTTATTTTTTAAAATGATTTATTTACTTGAAAGTCAGAGTTACACACACACACACACACACAGAGAGGGGTCTTCCATCCACTGGCTCACTCTCCAGATGGCCACAATGGCCGGAGCTGCGCTGATCCGAAACCAGGAGCCAGGAGCTACTTCCAGGTCTCCCACGCAGGTGCAAGGGCTGATGGACTTGAGCCATCTTTTACTGCTTTCCCAGGCCACAGCAGAGAGCGAGATCAGAAATGAGATCGAACCGGTGGCCATATGGGATTCCAGCACTGCAGGCGGGGGCTTTATCCACTACACCACAGCACCGGCCCCGGTTTAATTTTTAATTGTAAAGGTTGGTGGCTTCTCATCAAGAAAAATGGTTTAGGATAATTTCAGGGAGAAATACATGTTTATATATGCAAAAATCAGAGTTGAATTCTTAGCTGATGGAGTCACATTTCCATGTTCTGGTAACATTTGTAGCAGAGAAAGTCACATGGAAAAGGGCTGCCTGTGGTCGCTCCTGGCTTGGAGCCAGGAGCCTGGGCACCCAGGTCTGCAGTCTCCGGGCTGGCTACCAGCCTCTGAGATGTGCTTGTCTCGGTCTCCCTCTGGTGGCCACAAGAGGAGTTGCCTCCCAGGGCCAGATGGAAGGAGAAGGACTCTTGTTGCTTGGTATACACTTAACGGGAGTTCCACACATGGGTGCTGACTGCTTATGTCCTGTCTCAATGCGGCAATGCAGAGTAAACACTGCAACCTTATGTGTGACATGCTAGAGCAGGATTTAATGGTGGTTTTCTTTAAGCACCAAAGTTTCCCAACAGGGCAGCTGAAGTCCCTCCAACTGCTTCTGATAGGACCATACACGTCCCCTCACATGTTGTTAAGACACGCGATCCGTGTGTGGTGGAGGCGAGCAAAGTGGCAGGCTTTGTTTCTGTAGGAGCCTGCCTTTGTGTAGCCGCCTGCTGAATTTTGTGACCATTCCATCGTAACTCCTTGACTTAGCGACATGTTCCCGTTTACAAACTGCCCCAGCTGGATTGCGTGAGAGTCACGTCCAAGCATCCAGGGTCACCTATTGCAATCCCTCCCTGGAGCAGCATTTCCCAAGCACCTTAGGGGCAGTCCCCGTCAGAGCCAGTTGTATCAGTGACCAGGGAGCCTGCCCCACTGGTCCCTAGTCCTGGAGAGCTACTGGGGAAGTAGCAGTGTCTGTATTGACTGAACGCCACTGCTGCTGGCACTTTACTGTTCCTTGAATAGTTCTTTTGCAAATGTTTCACGTTTAATGCACACAATTGTATGTGTTTGGGGGCACAGTGTGACATTTCACTATACCCATAGCGTGTAATGATCAGATCAGGGAAGATCCACCACCTTAGACGGGTATCATTTCCATGTGTTGAGAACATTCAAAATCCTCCCTCTCCTGGCTATTTGGAAAGCCTCAGTTAACTGTTGTCAGCCAAGGATGTCCTCCTGTACTAAGCAGGTTAGAAGTCACCCCTGCTGCCTGCCGTGCCTGTGGGCCTCCCTGTCTGCCTCCTGCTCTTCCTCACATCTTTCTGAGGCTCTGGGAACCACTGTGCTACTCTCCACCTCTTTGAGTGGACTTTAGAGTTTGCACACAGAAAGAATCTTCAAAAAGTTCATGGAAATGCATCTTGTGTAAAAACTATGTATGATTTTCAAGGTTTTTCTTTTTGCACCAACAGAAATTCATCTTTTAACTGACTTTCCCATGAACTCTTTTAAATACTCCTGTAAACGTGTACATCTATGGAATGTGTCGTTCTGTGTCTCATTTATTTCACTTAGCATCATGTTCTCCAGTTCCAGCCACGGTGCTGTAAAAGACACAATCTCATTCTTCCTTCTTTATGGCTGAGTGGTATTCCGTTGTGTCTACACACCACACTCTCTCCACTCCAGTGGAACCTGGAACTCTGCAATCCAGGTTCCAGTCATCTTCTCCTGGAAACCTGGCTTGAGTTCGTGTCGTGGCTTTTGTGACTGGTGCAGCGGTGACTCAGAGTGCAGATGTTTCTCTGGGGCCCAGTTTTCATTTCCTTTGAAGGCACAGCCACCAGGAGGATTGCTGGGATGTGGTGCTTCTCTCTCTAGTTCGGGAGGGGTCTCCATCCCGCTGTCCATAGCAGCCATGCTGGTTGACAGTGCTGCCAGCACTCCAGCCTTTGTTGTCATTCGTGTTTCTGATAGCAGCCGTTCTGATGAGGTGGGATGATGTCTCGCTATGATTTGCGGTTCCTTGATGATTAGTGATGCTGAGCATCTGTTCACACACTCACTGTGCATCACGTCTTGAGATCTGTCTACTCAGGTCATTCATCCATTTCTTAATTAGACTCTTCTTCTGTTGATTTCTTTTTGAGTTCCTTTTAGATCCTGGAGACTAATTCCTTGCTGGATGAATAGTTTGCAAATATCCACACACACACACACACACACACACCCCATTCTGTTGGCTTTCTCTTTGCTCTGTTGATTGTTGCCTTTGCTGTGCAGAAGCTGTTCAGTTTAATGTGATCTCATTTCCCATTTTTTGCATCTTTTTAATTTCTTTATTTGAAAAGCAGAGCTACAGAAAAAGAGAGGCAGAGGCAGAGAGAGAAATCTTCCATCTGCTGGTTCACTCCCCAAATAGACTCAATGGCTGGAGCTGCGCTGATCCAAAGCCTGGAGCCAGGAGCTTTTACCAGTCTCACATGGATAGAGGTGCCCGAGGACTCGGGCCATCTTCCCCTGCTTTCCCAGGCTATTAGCAGGGAGCTGGATCAGAAATGGAGCAGCTGGGACTTGAACTGGTGCTGATATGGGATGCTGGCACTGAAAGCGCGGGTTAGCTACAGCACGGGCCCCCATTTTTTGCTTTTTTCTGCCTGTGCTTTTGGGATCATATCCACAAAATCATTGCCATGCCGATGTCCTGAAACTCTATTTTTAAAAAAGATTTATTTATTTATTTGAAAGTTAGAGTTACACAGAGAGAGGAGAGGCAGAGAGAGAAAGGTCTTCCATCCCATGGTTCCCTACCCAGATAGCTGCAACAGCCAAAGCTGCGCCGATCCGAAGCCAAGAGCCAGGAGCTTCTTCCGGGTCTCCCACATGGGTGCAGGGGCCCAAGGACTTGGGCCATCCTTCACTGTTTTCCCAGGCCATAGCAGAGAGCTGGATAGGAAGAGGAGCAGCCGGGACTAGAACCTGTGCCCATATGGGATGCCGGCACTTCAGGCCAGGGGGTTAACCCACTGCGCCACAGTGCCGGCCCCCTGAAACTCTTATATTTTCTTCTAGTAGTTTCATCATTTGGGAATGTTACATTCAAGTCTTGATTCAATTTTGAGTTGATTTTTGTATATGGTGAGATACAGGGTTGCTTCTTTCTTGTGCATTTAGACGTCCAGTTTTCCCAGCACTATTAATTGAAGCAAATTTTCTTTCTACAACATGTGCTCTTGCTGCCTTTGTGAAAAATCAGCTGGCTTTAAATATGAGGATTTATTGCTGGGTTCTCCATCCTGTCTTATCGGTCTGTGTTTTTAGTTTTCTGCCAGAACCATGCTGTTTTGGTTGCTATAGTTCTGTAATATGTATTTGTAAAATTTTTAATATGTTTATCTGAAGCAGCAGGGAGAGAGAGAATCCCCATCTGTTGGTTTATTCTGAAATGTCCCCCGTGGGAGGGACTGTGCCAGGGCAGAACCGGGGAGTGAGGATCTCCATCCAGGCCCCGGTATTTGAGCCGTCACTGCTGCCTCCCAGGGTCTGCATTAGCAGGAAGCTGGAGTCAGGAGAAAGAGACTGAACCCAGGTGCTCTGCTCTGGGGTGTGGGTTACCTTAACTGAGGCCGGATGTCTAACCCCACAGAGGACTTTGAAGTCAGGTCTTGTGATCTAGCTTTTTGTCTGTCTGTTTGGTCAGGATTACTTTGGTTAGTCAAGGTCATATGTGGTTCCGTACAGGTTGTTGGAGTGTCTTTTCTCTATGTATGTGAGAACGTCACTGGTACTTTGATAGGAGTTGCATTGAATCTGTAGATCGCGTAGGGTTCTATCTTGGAGGATTTCTTGGGAAAGAGCCCAGATCTTAGCAATTCACCACATAAGGAATGAGTGGCTTCAATCCACTCTCATGCTCAGGATTTCAAACCTGCGTGGTGACGTTGACAATTTTCTGCTCCTGTCCCCACTCCCCAGCCCTCCAGCTCGGCTCTTCTTCCCAACTAACTCACTGCACAGCCGAGGCCGGCTTCGAGCGGGGTGGGCGGGCCTCGCACTTGCTTTCCTGATGTGATTGGTGGGTGAGTAACGGACAGGTCCAGTCTCCTTTTTATACTGCAGAAAGGAGGGGATGTTATCGGAAGCTTTGGCTTCTGAACGGAGCCCTGCAGCCATCTGGGGCTTTGGGGGTGGTGCTCAGTCTTCACAATCCCCCAGCAAACCCCACAGGCCCAGCCAGACACCCCAGTGACCTCAGGTCCTGTTTCACCCTGAATTAGTCCTTCGGTTTCCCTGGGACCTATCTTCCTTCCCAGCTTTCAGGTTAAGAGAATCCATGAGCTAATTTCTTCTTTGGTTTAAGATTTATTGATTTGGGGCTGGCGCTGTGGCGCAGCGGTTAACCCCCTGGCCTGAAGTGCCGGCATCCCATATGGGCACCAGTTCGAGTCCCAGCTGCTCCTCTTCCCTTCCAGCTCTCTCTGCTGTGGCCTGAGAATGCAGTAGACGATGGCCCAAGTCCTTGGGCCCCTTGCACCCACGTGGGAGACCTGGAAGAAGCTCTTGGCTCCCGGCTTCAGATCAGCTCAGCTCTGGCTGTTGCAGCCAATTGGGGAGTGAACCATCGGATGGAAGATCTTTCTCTCTCTGCCTCTCCTCTCTCTCTCTCTCTCTCTCTCTCTCTCTCTTTTTAAAAGATTTATTGATTTATTTGAAAGTCAGAACTACAGAGAGAGAGAGAGAGTGAATCCACCAATTCACTCCTTCAGATGACCACAACAGTCAACACTAGACCAGGCCAAAGCCAGGAGCCAGGATTTTCATCCGGTCCCCCACGCGGGTGCAGGGGCCCAAACACTTGGGCCATCTTCTGCCGCTTTTCCTAGGGCACAGCAATAGGGAGCTGGATTGGAAGCGGAGCAGCTGGGACAGGAACCGGCTCCCATGTGGGATGCCAGTGCCGCAGGCAGACTTCACCTGCTATGCCACAATGCTGGCCCCAGAAATTTTTTTTTAAAGATTTATTTATTTGAGGGGCCAGCATTGTGGCATAGCAGGTTAAGCTGCCACCTGGGATGCTGTCATCCTACATGGGAGCCTTTTGGTGTCCTGACGGCCCCACTTCTGATCTTCGGGGTGTGACCAATGAATGGAAGATCCCTCCTTCTCTGCCTCTGCCCTCTCTCTGTGTAACTCTCCCGTGGAGGCTTGGCTTGGCTGCAGCCCAGGAAGATGGTGAAGCTGCAAAAGAGATGCCTGTTAAAAGGCATGCGCATAGCTTCCTCTTTGGTGTTGCACAGAGGGTGAATCAGGGCTGCCGGATCCTTGTGGGTAAGAGGTGGTGTTGATGGGAACACCTTTGCCAGCAGCAGCAGCAGCAGCAGCAGGCTCCCTGAGGAGCTGTTCCCAGTGCAGGGGACATAGGTCGTCTCCAGATGGCCGAGAGAGTGGCTGGTTTCAGACAAAATCTAGAGAAAATCTGACCCGGTTGGACCACGGGACCCAGTTGGTGGAAGGGGACCGGCTGCAGATCACAGCCTGTGAGGAGTGAAGGGGGAGGATTAGAGGGACCACCATGAAGTCCACGGAAGATGCATATTATAAAAAGCACCACACATATATAGTTTTTTTTTGGACCAAAAATAAACTTATTTATCTTTTAATTCCATCTTTTTAAAAAAAGATTTATTTATTTATTTGAAAGGCTGTGCTATAGAGAGGCAAAGGCAGAGGGGTAGTCTTCCATCCCTTGGTTCACTCCCCATATGGACTCAACGGTCAAAACTGAGTTGATCCGAAGCCAGGAGCCAGGAGCTTCTTCTGAGTCTCCCACGCGGGTGCAGGGGCCCAAGGACTTGGGCCATCTTCTACTGCTTTCCCAGGCCACAGCAGAGAGCTGGATGGGAAGTGGAGCATCATATGTGGTCTGTAGGGGGGGGGGGGCATCACTGACAGAAACATGACAAGGATGACTGTGGAGTACCAGCAGATGGAGAAAACCTCTTTCTTTCTCTCCCACTCTCTGCACTCTGCCTTTCAAATAAAGAAAGAATTTTTTTTTTTTTTTTTTTTTTTTTTATGAAGGGCAGTCCGTGAGATCTCCCCCAACAAGAGGAAGAGAGGCCGAGGCCCTGGTTATCTTTTTTTTTTTTTTTGACAGGCAGAGTGGACAGTGAGAGAGAGAGACAGAGAGAAAGGTCTTCCTTTCTGCCGTTGGTTCACCCTCCAATGGCCGCCGCGGCCGGTGCACCGCGCTGTTCCGATGGCAGGAGCCAGGTGCTTCTCCCAGTCTCCCATGGGGTGCAGGGCCCAAGCACTTGGGCCATCCTCCACTGCACTCCCTGGCCACAGCAGAGAGCTGGCCTGGAAGAGGGGCAACCGGGACAGGATCGGTGCCCCGACCGGGACTAGAACCTGGTGTGCCGGCGCCGCTAGGCGGAGGTTTAGCCTATTGAGCCGCGGCGCCGGCCCTTGGTTATCTTTTTGATTCCTTGTTTACTCTTCCTTCTCGGCTTCTACTGCTCCGTTTTTTTTTTTTTTTTTTCTCAGTTGCCCTTGGTAAAACTTTCCTCTTTGCTTTGTTTTCTAGCACGGTCATCCCCCTGGTTCCCAGGCCCCTGGGCTCCTCTCAGATTCGAGCATCAGCCCCTTCTGTAAAACAGCACGGTATAAACATAGAACCTGCACCCATCCCCCCTTACCCATGGCATCACCTCTCAATAACTTAGAATACTTAACACAATGTAAGTGCCATAATTGCTGCTATTCTCTATTGCTTAGGGAATCATGGCAAGAAAAAAATTCCATACATGTTCAGTACACATGTGATTTTTTCCCCTGAATATTTTCTCTTCTTTTATTTTCATTTTTTTTAAGATTTATTTATCTGAAAGTCAGAGTTACACAGAGAGAGAGAGGCAGAGAGAGGTCTTCCATCCTCTGGTTCACTCCCCAGATAGCTGCAATGGCTAGAGCTGAGCTGATCTGAAGCCAGGTGCTTCTTCCTGGTCTTCAACATGGGTGCAGGCGCCCAAGCACTTGGGCCATCCTCCACTGCTCTCTGGGCCACAGCAGAGAGCTGGACTAGAAGAGGAGCCGCAGGTGGAGGATTAACCAAGTGAGCCACGGTGCCAGCACCCCCCCCACCGCCTTTTTTAAAGATTTATTTATTTATCTGAAAGTCAGAGTTATACAGAAAGAGGAGAGGCAGAGAGAGAGAGAGAGGAGAGAGAGAGGAGAGAGACAGAGAGAGAAAGAGAGAGGTCTTCCATCCTCTGGTTCACTCCCCAATTGGCTGCAATGGCCAGAGCTAAGCTGATCTGAAACCAGGAGCCAGGAGCTTCTTCCAGGTCTCCCACTTGGGTGCAGGGGCCCAAGGACTTGGACCATCTTCCACTGCTTTCCCAGGCCATAGCAGAGAGGTGGGTTGGAAGTGGAGCAGCCAGGACTCAAACCAGCGTCCATATGGGATGCCGACACTGTAGGTGGCGGCTTTACCCACTACACCACAGCACCGGCCCAACCCTGAATATTTTCTATCTGCAGTTGTTGCATGCATGTGGATCCAGATGGCTGATTGTGTATCATTTCTTCTCTTCCTCTCAGCCCTCAGAGCCAGTTGCTCCTCAGCATCAGTAAGCAGCCTTTCCATAACAGGTTCCTTGCTGTTCCTCCTTTTACCCCCATCTGTGCCACTTGTGCTGGGCTGAGTGAGCAGAGATGCTGCAGGACAAGCCTCCCCTATGAATTCCTGCCAGCGAATTCCCATCAGCAGCAGTTGTCAGATAAGTAATAAGTATGTTTTTCAGAATTCCAAGAACAGAGACTGTCTGGGTTCAGATGCTAGTTCAGATGCTGTCTGCGTTGGACAAGTGCCTCCCTCACTGACCTTGGTCTCATGGACTGAAAGATGATGTAGTTAGGATCGTTGTGAAAATGAATCAGAGGCCGGCGCCGTGGCTTAACAGGCTAATCCTCCGCCTTGCGGCGCCGGCACACTGGGTTCTAGTCCTGGTTGGGGCGCTGGATTCTGTCCCGGTTGCCCCTCTTCCAGGCCAGCTCTCTGCTATGGCCCAGGAAGGCAGTGGAGGATGGCCCAGGTCCTTGGACCCTGCACCCGCATGGGAGACCAGGAGAAGCGCCTGGCTCCTGGCTTCCGATCAGCGCGGTGCGCCGGCCGCAGCGGCCATTGGAGGGTGAACCAACGGCAAAAAGGAAGACCTTTTTGTCTGTCTCTCTCTCACTGTCCACTCTGCCTGTCAAAAAAAAAAAAAAAAAAAAAGAATCAAATATGACCAAGTGATGAAGAAGTCAGTAGAGGGCTAGTGTTCAAAAATCAGTACTCCTGGGGCCGGCGCTGTGGCGTAGCGGGTAGAAGCTGCTGGTGGCAGTGCCGGCATCCCATATGGGCACCAGTTCAAGTCGTGGCTGCTCCACTTCCAATCCAGCTCACTGCTGTGGCCTGGGGAAGCAGTAGAAGATGGTCCAAGTCCTTGGGGTTCTGTACCCATGTGGGAGACCCGGAAGAAGCTCCTGGCTTTGGATCGGCGCAGCTCCGGTCATTGCAGGCAGCCAATTGGGGAGTGAACCAGAGGATGGAAGACCTCTCTCTCTCTTGCTCTCTCTGCCTCTCATGCTTTTCAAATAAATAAATTAATCTTTAAAAAAGAAAGGTCACTACTCCTTGTTAGGACTTAGAAGTGTATAGAACAACTTTGATATTACTGTGACATAATATAATTTACCATAGTGTTGGCCCTCAAGAGATTAGGGAAAAAATTATTTCACTACCAATATCATTATCCCCCATTCCACTTTTTTTTTTTTTTGCAAAAGATACACAATAGGACAGGAGGCATTTATGTCATCAGAGAATTTCTCAGATGTTGGAAGAACCAACTGCACAATAAGTCTCCTGTTTCCTTTTCGGGGCAGAATAGGCAGGAAGAAATGAAAAATCCTTGCTTCTATGGAGCCTCCCCTTCCTCTTTTTTGAAAAATTTTATTATTATTATTACTGTTTTTGAGAGGCAGGGAGAAACACAGACAATTGCTCACCCACTGCCTTTCTTCTCAAATCTTGTGACAGCGGGGCTGTGCTGGGTCAGAACTGGGAGCCAGGAACTCAGTTTGGGTCTCCCGTGTGGTAGCAAGGAACAATTACTTGAGCCATCATCTGTTGTAACACACTCCAAGGCTGTGTGTTAGCAGGAAGGTGGAATGGGCAGTGGCGCCGGGACTTGCAGCCCGCTACTCTGATGTGGGTTGTGAGCATGCTAACAGCGTCCAACCTTTAGGACACACCTCTCCCCCTGTCTGCATGTCTGGGAGGCATCAATTCTGTTCTGGAGAATTTGTGCTCACACGGCCGAATTACTTCCTTGGTGCATCCAAGCCGTGTGAACCCAGACCAGGAACTCAACGACCCCTCGCAGGAGGCCAAAGGTGATCTCTGCTTATTCAAGATTCACTTTATTTGGTATGGAGTGACAATGTGTTTACAAGTGGTTAGTAGCTATTAAGACTCTAGAAGGTGTCATTTTCTTACCAGATAAGATCAGCAACCCCCTAGAGAAAGAAACTGACATCACTTTCCAAAATGGTTCTTGCTGAATGTCCCTGAGGCACAGTGTGTGGTCACATCACAGGGGCAAAATGAAAGACTTGGTGTGTGTGGATTCCAGCGCACAAAGACCTTCTGTTTGGAAAAGCCAGCACAGGTGCTTGCCAAGGCAAAGAAAGCCTAAGTCTACGGGCTCTCAGGGTGGTGCTTACTTCGCTTTTTCCTCTAAAAGGTTGAGGTGTGCGTAATCCTTTTATTTCTATCAGACAGCACAGACCAACCCAGTACTAGATGCTAATCTAGCTTAACTCCTGCACACCAGGCAACTGTCTACAAACAGGTAGCTCTGGTCTAGGAACTGTGAGGCTCCCTTGAAGGCATAATGCATTTGCCAGGTTCTAGTTTATCAATATGAATGGATGAATCGATACCAACCCATTGGTGCAGGTGTTAGGCACAGTGGGTTGAGCCACCATTATATGAAGTGCTTGCTTTCTTGTATTACAGTGCCTGGGTTTGAATCCTGCTCTGTTTCTGATTCCAGCTTCCTGCTAATGTGCACCTTGGGATGTAGCAGTGATGTCTCAAGTGAAGTAACACCTTGACAGTAGGGACTCCATTTTGGAGTACCTGAGACTCCATCTTAAGAAAGCACTACCCTTCCCTACCGTGAGACTCTGGTCTGAAACTGTGATCTAAAGCACTCAGTCAATAGCAGCTGCCTACATCACACTTGGCAACCTGCATCTTGGCAAAGCATAGAAACCTTCTAGTATGATCTCTCAAGCTTAAAAACAGATAGGCTGTGGCAGGCGCTGTGGCGTAGTGGGTAAAGCTGCCACCTGCAGTGCTGGCATCTCATATGGGTGCCAGTTTGAGTCCTGGTTGATCCACTTCTGATCTAACTCTCTGTTATGGCCTGGGAAAGCAGTAGAAGATGGCCCAAGTCCTTGGGCCCCTGCACCCACATGGGAGACCTGGAAGAACCTCCTGGCTCCTGGCTTCGGATCAGCGTAGCTTCGGCCGTTGCAGCCGATTGGGGAGTGAACCAGTGTATAGAAGACCTCTCTCTCTCTGCCTCTCCTTCTCTCTCTGTGTAACTCTGACTTTCAAATAAATAAATAAATATTAAAAAAAAAAACCAGGCTACACCTGGGTTAATGATAAGATTGTAATTTGTCTATGTCCCACATATGATTTAGGCCAATACCTGGATTAAGCATGATTATAATTGAAATTGTTAAGATTGTAACTGGTATTGTTAAGATAATTGATATTAGTTTCACATAGGTTTTAGATTAGCTTGATCCCAGTAGCCATGTATTCCCCTTGATCCTAGCAACCATGTATTCTTCTCCCAATTTTGTGTTTTTTGCCTTTATAAGCCCTGTTGCTTTGAGCTTTGGGATCGAGAGTTCTTTAGGGCAGGAGCCCGCTCTCCACCACCGGCAATGAAGGACCATCACATTTTATCTATGTGTGGTGCTTCTCTGTTTGCACTTGCTCAGGTACAACACAAGTACTTGGGCCCCTACACCCACATGGGAGACTCGTTGAATTCCTAGCTCTTTGCTTTGTGCTGGCCCAGGTCCTGCTGTTGTGAGCACGTAGGAATGTTGTGAGCAGTAGATGGAAGCTCTCTTCTGGTTGGCTGTTTCTTTCTCTCTGCCTTCAAAATAAATGCAAAGTAAAGTGTACATCATCAAAAATTAAAAATGCAAAGAAAACCCAATCTATCAAAACACCTGACAAACACATCAAACTTTCCAGAGTCTAGGGCACTGAGTCACTTGGGACTTACAAGTTGAGCAAGTGAACAGTTAAACTGGGCTGGGTTTCACTGGATCTGAAGTCCCATTGCTCCTGAGACATGCCGGCACACATATACCACCAAAGAAGAGCTACAACTATGATGGTGCGAGGTCACCAATTGCAAGACCCCAGCTCTCTGTTTCAGAGATGTTGACATGGAAAATAATGCTATTCTCAGAATCTGTGTAAGAATTAATTTAGAAATAAGTTAAGTATGATGATGATGAGTATTTTACTTTTTACTTATTTTTCCTTTTATTTGAAAGGCAGGGAGAGAAGGAGAGAGAGAGGAGACAGAGACAGACAGACAGAGACAGACAGAGACCTTCTATCCATTGGTTCACTTCCCAAATGTCCTCAACAGCCCAGGTTTGGCCAGGCAGAGGCCAGAAGCTGGGAATTTGATTCAGGTCTCCCAAGTGGATGGCAGAGACACAACTACTTGAGTTATCAGCTGCCTCCCAGAACGTCCATCAGGAAGAAGTCAGAATCAGGAGCAGAGCCGGGCACTTGCATGGTATGTAGGCCTTCCAAGCAAGAGAGCCTGAGGGGAGTCCTGCTCTTGGTGCGGTGGTGTTTAAGCTGAGGCTCGAAGAATGGAGAAGCACTGGATACTGTCTCCAGTGAGGGGTCCAGGAGAGGGGTGACCAGGTGCTCAGAGTAGAGGACATCAGTACGGGTGGTAATAGTCAAGGGAACACTGGAGGCAGGAGCTGTGCAGGATTTGGGATAATTTGAGTAATAGGTAGAAAAGAAAGGCCAGAACAAGGGGCACAGGGTAGCAAAGGCTAAGAGCAAAAGATAAGGGGTGAAAACAATCCTTCTCTCTCTCTCTTTTAAAGATTATTTATTTGAAAGTCAGAGTTACACAGAGAGAGAGAGAGAGAGAGAGAGAGAGAGAGAGAAGTCTTCCATCTGCTGGTTCGCTCCCCAATTGGCTGCAATGGCCAGAGTGGCACCGATCTAAAGCCAGGAGCCAGGAGCTTCCTCCAGGTCACCCATGTGGGTGCAGGGGCCCAAGGACTTGGGCCATCTTCGACTGCTTCCCCAGGCCATAGCAGAGAGCTGGATCGGAAGTGGAGCAGCCGGGACTCTAACTGGTGCCCATATGGAATGTTGGCATTGCAGGTGGCGGATTTACCCATTATGCCATAGCGCCAACCCCACAATCTTTCTCTTAATTCACATGGAATCTTAAGGGACCAGCGAAGCCCAGCTAGTTTGGAAAAAGCAGAACAAAGATGAGGAAGTCAAGCTTCTTGGTTTCAAAACCTGCTACAAAGTCACAGTGATCCAAATGGTATATTATTGGCATAAAGACAGACATAGACCCATAGAAAACAATAGAGCTCAGAAATAAACCACTCATAAGTGGCCAACTGATTTTCTTTTTTTTTTTTTAAGATTTATTTTATTTATTTGAAATACAGAGTTACAGGGAGAGGTAGAGACAGAGAGAGCGGTCTTTCATCTGCTGGTTCACTCCCCAGATGACCGCAACAGCCGGAGCTGCGCCAATCGGAAGCCAGGAGCCAAGAGCTTCTTCTGGGTCTCCCACGTGGGTGCAGGGGCCCAAGGAATTGCGCCATCCTCCACTGCCCTCCCAAGCCACAGCAGAGAGCTGGATTGGAAGAGAAGCTTGATCTAGAGGGACTAGAACCAGTGCCCATGGGATGCTGGCGCCAGAGGTGGAGGCTTAGCCTACTACACCACAGCGCTGGCCCCCAAACAATACAATTTTTAAATATAAAATTTTATTTACATAAGGTGAACAAATAACATGTGTTTCATATATACAGATTTAAAAGTATAATGATATTTCCCACCCTCCCTCCTCCTTCCTTATATTTTCTTTTAATTTTTACAATGACATACTTTCAATTTCTTTTGTAATCACAACCTTAACTCTCCACCAAATGAAGAATTCAGCAAGTAGGAAGCAGAAAAACCACTGTTCCTTGAAAGTAGAGACAAGGGCTGTAAATGATTACCAAATCTCAAAATGTCAGTTTTGCTCAAATACATTATTATTATTATTATTTTTTTTGTGCTCTTTATATTAAGTTACTACAAATCAGGAAATTTTGTCTTTTGGGTACTGGCTTATTTCACTAACCATTTCACTAAGCATAATGGTTTCCAGTTGCATCCATTTTGTTGTAAAAGACAGGATATCATTCTTTTTTACAGCTGAATAATATTCCATAGTTCATTCCATATGAACCACATTTTCTTTATCCAGTCATCAGGTGACGGACATCTGGGTTGATTCCATGTCTTAGCTGTTGTGAATTGAGCTGACATGAATATGAGGGTACAGCTCACTCTTCCATATGCTGAATTCATTGCCCTTGGGTAAATTCCCAGGAGTGGGATGGCTGGGTCCTATGATAGGTCTATATTCACATTTCTGAGGAATCTCTATCCTGTCTTCCATAGTGGCTGTACTAGTTTACATTCCCACCAACAGTGGATTAGGGTACCTCTTCCCCCCACATCCTAAAACAATGCAACTTATAGAAGAAAACATGGGGCAAACATTCTGTAACATTGGGAATTTGCAGTAGTTTCTTGGATAAAACACTAATGGTATAGGCAACAAAAGAAAGCAAATTAGACATTGTGAAAATTAAAAACTTTTGAAGAACACTATTTACAGCTTAAAAACGTAGCCCACCAAATGGGAGAAAGTATCTGTAGATGAAACATCTGATAAGGGATTAGTATCTAGAATATACAAGGGTACTTAAAAAAGTTTATGGAGGGGGCCAGCACTGAGGCATAGCGGGTAAAGCTGTTGCCTGCAGTGCTGGCATCCCATATTGATGCCAGTTCAGGTCCCAGCTGTTCCACTTCTGATCCAGCTCTCTGCTATGGCCTGGGAAAGCAGTGGTGCATGGCCCAAGGCCTTGGGCCCTGCACTCATGTAGGAGACCCAGATGAAGCTCCTGGCTTCATATTGGCCCAGCTCTGGCCATTGTAGCCATTTGGGGAGTGAATGAGCAGATGGAAGAACTCTCTCTCTCTCTCTCTCTTCCTCTCTCTCTCTCTCTTTCTCTCTCTCTCTCTCTCTATGCCTCTCTGTAACTATGTCTTTCAAATAAACAAGTAAAATCTTTAAAAAAGTTTGTAGAAACACTATGCATGGATTTCAAAATAAATTTATTTTAATTCAACTTTCCATGAGTTTTTTGAGGTACCCTTATATAGAGAAGTCCTAAAACTTAACAACAATAAAAGCCACCCAATGAGAAATGAGCATTGGAGTTGAACAGACATTTCTCTAAAAATTATATGAAATAAGTCAGTCACAAAAGTCACAAATAGCAGCTAAGACACACAAAGAGATGTTCAGCATCACTAACCACTGAGGAAATGCAAATCAAAACCACAATGAGATACCACCTTACGTCCAGTAGAATGGCCAATATGAAAAAATCCGAAGTAACAAGCGTTGGTGAGGAGGTGCAGAAATTAGAACTCTTGTGCACTGTTGGGAGGAATATAA
Organism: Lepus europaeus; assembly: GCF_033115175.1. Lineage (NCBI taxonomy): Eukaryota > Metazoa > Chordata > Mammalia > Lagomorpha > Leporidae > Lepus > Lepus europaeus. The sequence continues at coordinate 87,055,366 of NC_084832.1, forward strand.
AATAGTGTACCTGATATGGAAAAATATGATGATTCCTGAAAGTACTGGAAATAGAACTTGCATTTAATCCAGTCATTTCACTCCAGGGTATCACTGAAAGTAGTGGAATGTAGCATCTCAGAAATATTTGTATACCCACGTCCATAGCAGCACGATTCATAGTCCATCACCAGACGGATGGATAAGCAAAACGTAGGATGTGCAAATGACAGAAAGGAAGAAAATTCTGACACACGCTACAGTATGGATGATCCTTGAAGACATGATCCTACATGAAATAAGCCAGTCACACAAGTCACAAACACTGTATGATTTCACTTATATGAGGTACACAGAATTATCAAATCTGTCCATATAGACAGAAAAGAGAATGGGACATGCCAGGGCCTGGGGTAAGTGAGGAATGGGAATTGTTTTTTCTTCTTTCTTTCCTTTCTTTTACAAATTTATCCACCTGGTTGAAAGGTGGACTTACAGAGAGGCAGATGCAGTCAGAGAGAGGCCTTCCATCCGCTGGTTCACTCCCCAAATGGCCACAAGGGCCAGGACTGAGCTAGACCATAGCCAGGAGCCAGGAGCTTCATCCGGGTCTCCCACGTGGATGCAGGGGCCCAAGCACGTGGGCCGTCCTGCACTGTTCTCCCAGGTGCATCAGCAGGGAGCTGGATCGGAAGTGGAGCACCCGGGACTCTAACTGGTGCCCACATGGGATGTCAGCATTGCGCATGATGGCTTAACCCACTGCACCATAGCGCTGGCCCCCAAAGTTGTTTCTTAATGAGTATGGAATTTCTGTTTGGGAAGATCAACATTTCTAGAGATGGATGATGGTGATGGCTGCACAAAAATGAACTGTACTCGGACAACGGTGAGGATGGTAAGTTTTCTGTTACACACGTTTCACCACCGCCACCACACACACACACACACACACTGATGATGCCCATAGATTCAGCTAGAGACCACTGGGGCTGGAGTGAAGAATTTCTCCAGGAAGCCATGAGAGACAAATTTGGAAGTGTAGACTGGGCCCTTGGGTGAGAAGCTGTTGAGGAATGACTTCATTTCCAGGCAATGGGAAATCCTGGGAGCAACCTCATACCCAGTCACTGGGTCTTGGCACATTTTAGAGCGAGGAATTAATCCTCTCTCTTTATGTCATGGGGTCCAGAATCAATAGAAGAGAGATCCTGTCCCACCGTCCATGCACCTGGGCCCCTGATGTGAAGAGCTAGAAGAGCTAGAATGCGTTCATTTTCCCAGAAAGCAGCAGGATGCAGAGCCTGGACATCCACGTAGGTGAAAGCACTATCTGGGAGGGTTGGAGATGTGCCCTGGGAATCCGGGAATCACAGGCAGCAGGCAGATGTGTCTGGAGGCCAATGAGGCTGGGGAGTGGGTGGCAAGGAGTGAAGCAAGGAGGGACTGGCAGGTGGGCAGGACAAGGAGGTCTGCAGGGGTCAAGGGGGATGATCCTAGGGTTGCAAAAGTGGGAGCAGGGTGCTTGGGTTTTGTCAGGCATCTGCCCTGTGATGACAAAGAGCATGCTAAGTGGCTTAGGCCAGGCCAGTTCCAGGGGACAACTTGTGTGGATGACAACAGGGAAGGGGACTATATACTTGCCCTTAAGATCTATCTATCTATCAATCTATCGTCTATCTATCTATTATCTATCTATCTATCTATCTATCTATCTATCTATCTATCTATGTATTTGAAAGGCAGAGGGAGGGAGGGAGGGAGAGAGAGAGAGAGAGAGAGAGAGAGAGAGAGAGAGAGAGAGAGAATCTTCCATCTTCTGGTTCACTTACCCAAACTGCTGAAAAAGCCAGGTCTGGGCTAGCCTGCGGCCAGGAGCTAGGAGCTCCATCTGGGTCTCCCATGTGGGTGGCAGGGGCTCAGGTGTTTGGGCCATCTCCTGTTGCTTTCCCACGCACATTAGCAGGGAGCTGGCTTGGAAGTGGAGCAGCCACACAGCTGTGTAACCCACTGTGCTGGCCCAGGATGGAGCTGTTTTGGAGGCTGAATCTCTTGCATCATTTGCTGACCTCACACTTACAATATCTCCGTGAGAGGGTGAAGGATGCTCACCTCCTCAAGCCCTAATGGCCCAAGAAAGGGTAGCCAGAGGTCAGCACTGTCGCAGGACACAAGGGGCTGTGACTCCCCTTGCAATGGGAATCTGTAAAGGCCAATGTGCAACCCAGACAAGGGAGAGAGATTCTCCCGGCTGGCTCAACGAGGGGAGCTGGGAAGCATTTTGTCAGGTGTGGAGGTGTGGCAGCATCACCTATGCACCCAGCACCTCCATCTGCACCCTGCCCGCAATGAGTATTTTTTGCACATAACCCACTTAATATGGTGGCGTTGTTCACCCAGCATGCCAGCAAGGCCACACATCCACTGCCTTGGGCTCTTCTGAGCATGTGAACAGGCAGTAGGGGGTCTCTGGCCGCTAGGGTGTGGAGGTTCCTTGCTCCTGATGGATATGGGGTGGAAGGAGCGACCAGTAATCAGAGATGGGGGACCTGGCCGGTCGGGAGGGGCTTGCGAGTCCTGTTTCTATGCCTTCTCAGAAGCAGCCACCAGCTCAAGTCTGTAACCTTCAACCAGGAGGCTTCCCCACGCCCCACCCTCCCGTGCTGGTGTGCTGGCGGAGGTGGCTGTGGTCCTCCAGCACCAGGCAGTGCCAGCCGTGGGCCCACGTGACCTGGGGGCTGCAGCAGGCCTGAGAAGCAGCATCTGTGCCACGGCGAGGCCAGGGCCCGGCAGTAATCCCACCACCATGGAGTCTCCCGCGTGATAGGGGAGGACCCAAAGGGGAAGAAGACTCTACCTTTGGGAAACGGTGGAACTTGACCTTGGGTGGGTAAATGCACTGAGGAAGGTCGAGTGGCTGGCAGGGGCATCAGGTCGGCTGCGGGCTCCTGGGGAGAGTGCAGGAGGTGAGCACAGCAGTGCCTGGGGTCGGGGCCTGGGAAGTTTGGGAGGATGCAGCCCACTGAAGCAGTTCTACCCTTCCTCTCCTTCCGAGCCCCTTGGGTCATCCTGAGGCTCCCCCAGGCACCTGAGGCAGAGGGTCTCCTCCCGTCTGTTCTGCAGCTACAGATTCAACTGACACCTGGCGCTGACTCTGGAGGCAGAGGGCTGTGCCCGTGGGGCCTTCTGCCTCATCCTGGGTCTGCGGCTATGTCAGGGCTGGGGTGGGGGAGGGGGAAGGGGCAATGCTGGGCTCTCCTCCCAGGCTCAGGAGGAAGAAGGAAGAAGACAGGACAGGAAACCAAAAGGTTTGCTCTAAAAACTCAGGACGAGGTGATCCTTGGTCCCCCTTTCCACACAGGAACATGAACAATGCACCTGCTCACAGATGCCGGTCTCTTCTGCAGGGATGAAGCCCCCCAGGAACTAGGGGGGGGGCAGGTGCCAGAACAGGATGCTTGCTGGCCACAGGGGAGAGGCCAGGGGAAGCTGAGCTCCATAGGGCCCATCCCAGCTCCCAGGTTCCTGAGTTAAATTCCTCCCCCTGTCATGGAAAGGAGTGAGCGGGATGGGGCAGGGGGAGAGAGAGAAGGGATTGGGTGCCATTCTACCAGGAGCACCCTTGTGGAAGCCGCAGTGTGGGGAAGGAGCTCCCCTTCCCCCCGGAGGTGGATCTCACAGGGTCTCCACTTGACCTTTTATCTGAAAGTGAGCGTCTGGCTGGCAGCAGTCAGCTCTTGCCTCAGTGGCCTCTGCTCCTGCATTCAGAGGACAATGGGGTGCTTGACCAATGCGTAGCTGGCCTGGTTTTGCTGTTTGGTGCAGAGGCATGGGAAGGGGACAGGGACCCCTTCTGGAACACAGGGAGGGGGACCCCTGACTCTTGGGATTGCTTGGTGAGTCTGCTTAGTGGGCAGGGTGTCCTTGCACCCCAGGGGAGTCCTCCTGGCCTCCTGGGTTGCTCTGTTTCTGGCTTCTAGCTCCACACAGTCTGGCCCTTGGTGTCCGTCCACGCTGCCCCTCAGGGCTGGTGGCCAGTGGCCGATGCATGCCCCTCGTCGGGTGGTGCCTGGGACTCTGAGCCCAGGTGCTGTCAGTGCAGCCGGCCCAAGCCATTGAGATCCCTTGCACTCTGAGTTAAAGGCCCCAACGTATTATTATCCCTCCCCTACCAAGACTCCTCTGCTTTCTAACAGGTTGCTGAAGATCAGGCCCCCACACCCTTCATAAAAACCTGTCCTGACCTGGTCTTGGCCCTGACTCAGAGAGGAGTCAAAAGCATTGCTGAATCAACCAGCACTCCCCCAGGCGCCCCAGCGATTTCATTAATTACGGCCGCCCTCCACCCCTGAGTCACACAGCAGGATCTGAGGGCGGTGTGCGCCCTCCCCCGCACCCCAGCAAGGATTTACCAAGCTCCAGAGCCAGCCCGCACGTCCTGACTTCTGTGTAGGAGGAAGTAAGCGCATGCGGATTAGTAGATCATTTTCCTTCTGTTTGTCTTGGCTTGAAGCATTGCAGAATTCAAACACGCGTACCCTTGACCCTGCAATGGTGGAGTTTAGCGATTCAGCTCCAGGCTGATGGCGAAAATACTTCCTTCTCTAGTGAGCTTTAGGTAAAAGCCACCGACCTGGAAAGACAGAGAGTATCCTTATCTTGGGTTGCAAGCCAGTTGCTGCGGTCCTGGGAAAGTTTTAAGAGAATTCCTCAGTTAATAGATGCTTTCTTGGGCACTTATTCAGATTGAATTATAAGTTGAATTACGTGCAACAGGAAAGGCTAAGGTCTTTCAGAGCTCACCTGGACCCCCGGTTAGCCATCTTGGGCCCAGCTGTGGGGTTCTTTGAAGTCTGGTGTGCTCCCCTATGACATGGGGGAGGTTGCACCTGTCTTAATAGAGAGGGAAGCATGTGCAAACAGAAGGGACCCCTGAGTCTCCTGAGGCCTAAGTTATGTTCCAGCTTCTTTGCCAAGGGCCTCCTCATCCTTCTGTCTCTTAAAATTAGTCTGAATACTCAAAAGTTAAGCAAACCTTGGCTGTTGCTATAACTGGTATGACCCTGGCGGAGTCAGTTAATCTGTCTGAACTCAGCGCCCTTATCGGTGAACTTGGAATAATTCCACCGAACTCAAAGGATGCTTGTAAGACTTAAATGCAGAGGTAGGGGTGGCCGTTTGGCACAGTGCTTGACACATCACTTGGAACGCCTGCATCTTTTTTAAAAAATAGATTTATTTGAAAGAGTTACAGAGAAAGGTAGGGAGAGAGAGAGAGAGAGAGAGGTCTTCCATCTGCTGGTTCACTCCTCAAATGGCCACAATAGCTGGAGCTGAGCCAATCTGAAGCAAGGAGCCAGGAGCCAGGAGCTTCTTCTGGGTCTCCCACATGGGTGCAGGGGCCCAAGGACTTGGGCCATCTTCTGCTGCTTTCCCAGGCACATTAGCCGGGGAGCTGGATAGGAAGCGGAGCAGCCAAGACTTGAACCAGCGCCCATATGGGATGCAGGCACCGCAGGCTGGGGCTGTAACCCACTGCGCCACAGCACCGGCCTGGAATGCCTGCATCTTGCATCAGGATGCTTGGGTTCAAGTCTCCACTCTGTTTCTTTTTTTTTCCTTTTTTTTTTTTTTTGACAGGCAGAGTGGACAGTGAGAGAGAGAAAGGTCTTCCTTTGCTGTTGGTTCACCCTCTAATGGCCGCCGCGGCAGGCTTGCACCGCGCTGATCTGAAGGCAGGATCTCCTGGTCTCCCATGGGGTGCAGGGCCCAAGCACTTGGGCCATCCTTCACTGCACTCCCGGGCCACAGCAGAGAGCTGGCCTGGAAGAGGGGCAACCGGGACAGGATCGGCGCCCCGACCGGGACTAGAACCCTGTGTGCCGGCGCCGCAAGGCGGAGGATTAGCCTGGTGAGCCGCGGTGCCGGCCCTCCACTCTGTTTCTGACCCCGTTTCTTGCTAATGTGCACCCTGAGAGGCAGCAAGTGATGGCTCAAGTATTTGGGTCCCTGCCACTCACATGGGAGACACGGATTGAACACCATGCTCCCGGCTTCCCTCTGGCTCAGCCTGCTACTGTGGGCATCTGGGGAGTGAATCAGCAGATGGAAGATCTCTCACTGTTTCTGTCTCCTTCACTCTGTCAAATAAATAATTTTTTTTTTTTAAATGTAGAGTCGGGGCACAGGTGTTCAGTGCAGTGAGTTAAGCTGCAGATTGCAATGCTGGCAACCCATATCCAAGTGCCTGTTCCACTCTGGCTGCTCAGCTCCTGATCCAGCTTCCTGCATTTGAAGGCAGCCGAAAATGGACCAGGTCTTGGGCCCCTGCCACCCACGTGGGAGACCGTGATGGAGCTCCTGGCTCAACCCTGGCCGTTGTGGCCCCTTGGTGAGTGACTCAGAGGATGGAAGATCTCTTTCGCTCTGCCTTTCAAATACATAAATCTTCTTAAACAATGTAGAGGTCAGGGCCAGTGTTGTGGTGTAGCAGGTTAAGCCACCTCCTGTGACACCAACATCTCCTATGAGCATGGTGTTCTGGCTGCCTCACTTTCATTGCAGCTCCTTGCTAGTGGCCTGGGAAAAGCAGCTGAAAATGGCCCAAGTGCTTGGGCCCCCGATGCCCATGTAGGAGACTGGATGAAGCTCCTGTCTCCTGGCTTCAGTCTGGCTCAACCTTGGCCATTGTGGCCACTTGGTGAGTGACCCAGAGGATGGAAGATCTCTCTCTCTCTCTCTCTCTCTCTCTCTCTCTCTCTCTCATTTTCCCCCACTCTCTGTAACTCTGGCTTTCCAAAATAAATAAACAAATCTCTTAATATATTAAAAACATACAGTGGTAAAGGAGCCAGGCAAAAGTTATGAAGCAGATTACAAACACTGGGCATTGACCACGCATATTGGTGGTGACGTGGCTCAAACCACTGCCTGCAAAGGATCTCTGCAGTTTTCCTGGAGGGTGCTGCCTTCCCATCTGGGCGAGGTAGTTACTCACCATGTGCTAGGGTATCTGTGCTTCCTTGTATCTGATCCAGACTCTAAAAACACTCTGATCAGATCACGCTATCAATTTTAAAGAGGATTTGGAACCAAACCCAACAGTGTCAGCGTGCCCCTGGGGCTGCCATTCCAAATTCTGGAAGTGGAGCTCTCTGAACACCAGCACGAGTGTTCTTCATGGCTTTGGCTTTTTTGTTCTTAAGACAAAGATGTTTTGGGATCTTTTATCCCAGAGCCCCGATCCTTGTGAAAGAAACTAAAGTGGCTACTGTTCAGGTGACCTCATTCTACTCTGCATAGTTTGTACCACGTGTTGAAGTCAGTCCAAGAAATTGTGAATAGCTTCAGCATAGCTGAGACCTGGCCAACAGGTAGGGCCCCCTATCCAGGACAGAGGAGGGGCTTAAAGGGGGCGGGGAGGGCGGGGAGAGGGGTACCCCAGCTGACAAGTGACCCTCACATTCCGAAAAGGAAGCGCTGTGTCTCACCATATTTCCTCCTTGAATGTGAGGTGTGCAGAGCCAGTCCCAAACTGGGCACTAGGAAACTGGAGCATCCGAAGCTAAAGAGGTGGGGACCCTTGTCTTCCAGCTGCCAGCACCGTCTTCGAGGTCTTCAAGGAGGACCCCAGCAGGCCTCTATGGCACTGGGAAGGCCTGGCCTCAGTACCAGCCTCTATGCTCCTTGCTTCTGGCCCTGTCAACTGGATAAGCCCAGGCTGGACGAGGTTGGTCCAAGCTTAATGTATCAGTGAACACACAGGCACTTTACAAAGTTTATGGGAAATGGAAATCCAAACATAAGTTTATGTTGGTGCAAAAAAACTCAGAAATCCATCTATATGTGGGATTTTCATGAAGTTCACAAAAATGTGTATTATGAAAAAATTATGCATGCATTTCAAAACCTTTTTGCACCTAGACAAATTTACCTTTCAGTTCTATCTTTCAGGCTAGAATTGTGGTGTAACAGGTAAAGCCGCCACCTGCAGTGCTGGCATCCCATATGGGCACCAGTTCAAGTCCTGGCTGCTCCACTTCCAATCCAGCTCTCTGCTATGGCCTGGGGAAAGCAGCAGAAGATGGCCCAAGTGTTTGGATCCCTGCTACCCATGTGGGCAGCTCTGATAGAGTTCCTGGCTCCTGGCTTTGGTTTGGCCCTGCCTTGACCATTGTGGTCATCTAAGGAGTGAACCAACAGATGGAAGATCTCTCTGTCTCTCACTCTCTCTGTAACTCCGACTTTCAAATAAAAAATAAAATAAAAAAACTTTAGAAAATAAAAATAAATTCCATCTTCCTCCCACTTTTTGTGGTCGCCTCCTACTATGGTTCTTGACTACCCAGAGGAGTGCATGGGTACCAAAGCTGCCGTGTTTTGGGCGACAGACTAAAGTGTAGATGGCCACCTGGACGCATGTCAGTCACTCTGGCCTCCGCCGCCAAGGGCTCCGCCTCCAGGCTGCCGGGGCCCTGGCTGAGAGGCGCACAGCACTCAGGTACCTTTTAGCCTTGTTCCGGGGCCTGACGGGTCTGGGAAGGGGCTGTGCAGCTGCTTCAGGTCCTCTGAACAACTTGCAGCCTGCACCTCAGCGGCTCCCGCAACAGGCTGGGAGGTGTCCTACCTGTTCTACCCGCCGCGGGCTTCCTGCTCTACCCTGGGGGGCACCGGCTTGGGAGACTGACTGCAAGGCCGCCCCGCACGCCGGCATCTTGGGAGCGGGGCGGTGGGGGTGGGGTGCGCAGGGCACTGCGGGGTGAGGAGCAGAGGGAGGGGAGAGCTGCCCAGCCCCCCACTCTGCTAGCGCCGGGGAGTGGTGGGGGGCGGCGCTGGAGCCTGGGGGATGGCCTTGCCCAGCGACGCGGGGAGCCGTGCGCGCGCCCCAGGGGCCAGACTGCGGGGACCCCCTTCAGTTCCGCCTCCCTTTGGCCGCTGCACCTGCCATCTTTATTTTGCCCCTTACTTTTTTTTTTTCCAAGTTACTTTCTTTTTGAACGACGTACAATTATAGCTACTTAAGAATACAGTGTGATGTCTCCAAACGTGTATAGAACCTGCAGTGGTAAAATCGGGGAGACGAGGGTCTCTCTGGACTCACATTTCTCTGCGATAAGGACATCCAGAATCCTCCCCTGCAGCTGCTTTTTTGAAAAATGTATTTGTTTGAAAGAGTTACACAGAGAGAAGGAGAGGCAGAGAGAGAGAGAGAGAGAGAGAGAGAGAGAGAGAGAGAGAGGTATTCCATCCGCTGTTTCACTCCCCAGTTGGCTGTGCCGATCGGAAGCCAGGAGCTAGGATCTTCCTCCGGGTCTCCCACGCGGATGCAGGGACCCAAGGACTTGGGCCATCTTTTACAGCTTTCCCAGGCCACAGCAGAGAGCTGGATCGGGAGTGGAGCAGCCAGGTCTCTAACCAGCAACACCGGCTTAACCCGCTATGCCACAGCACGGGGCCCCAGCTACTTTGAAATACACATTATTGTTTGCTGCTGTCACCCTCCTGTGTGGCTGTAACTTTGTACCTCCTCTGTCTTCCCTCACACCCCTCCCCTCTCAACTTTCAAAAACCACTGTTTGGTGTCCTTGTAGCTCCTATGAGGCCAACTTTTTAAAAATATTCCGCATGTAAGTGAGTTTAGGCAGTATCTGGTTCTCTCTGGCTAACGGAGTGATCTCTGGTTCCATTCGTGTTGCTGCGAATGAGAGGATTTCACTGTTTTTTGATGGCCAAATAACATTCCATGGCGTGCATGCACCACATTGGCCTTCTCCGTGCACCTGCTAGGGGATGCTTAGGTTGTTCCAGTTTTACAGACTGATGCCCGTTCCTTCGGGTACACCCCCCTGGTGGAGGGCACTTTGTCGAGGAAGCTCCAGGCTGCTGACCACGGTGGCTGTGCTGGTGGGCATCCCCCACCCCACCCCCATGGTGGGCAAGCCTTCCCCTCCCTCTCAGTCTTTGTTATGGTCTGAGTTTCCGATGGTCGCCATTCTAACAGATGGGAGGTGATGTCTCCCGCGGTACTGGTTTGAGGAGGTGGGGGGGAGGGGGTTCCCCGGAGGTTAGTGATTCGGCATTAGCTCCGCCCCTCCGCCCTGCACCTGCCGCTCACCTTTGACTTCGGCTTTCCGGCTTTCCGCTGAGCTCTGCCCACCAAGCCCCGGAGGCCTCTGCCTGGCAGCCTTGCCTTAGGATAAAGGCCTGTCCCCCCTGCTGAAGCTTCATTAATGATTGATTGATGGGGGGGTACACGCCTCTCCGGGAGCTTCTCTACAGGCTGCTGCTGGCTCAGTGAGGCCCCCTTTACCCTCCCCCCACTGGCACTCAGCCCTGTCTCTGAGTCTGGTCTGTAGGCTCTCCGACTCCCAAGGACACGGCCTTGCCCTTGGCTTTCTGACTGGCTCCTCACAGCCGGGACCGGGGCCTCCCTGTCACCCTTGCCCATCGCCTCGCACCGCCCCCCCCTCCCCCAACCACTTCGCTCCTTGTCCTTCACCTGTCCTGAATCTGCCGGCTCTTGGCGCCTGGAACTGAGTTCTAGAAAGCTCCTAACGCATCAGTCATGCCGTCCCTGCATGCTCCTGAGTTTTCTCAACAATCTTCTGGCCTTCCCCGTGCTATTCTCTGGATGAACCCAATTAAATCATTTTACAAAACTCTGAACACACATAAGGAACCCCGAGAATTCAAGAGCTGGGCACTTGTGGCTTCTCATCTGTCTCCTTCCCTCCCTGACGCGAAAGCAACAAGGGACAGCCAGGGACTTAGGGAAACCGCAGCCTTTGAAAGCTTGCCATGGCGCCCTTCCTCCATTTTTAGCAGCTTTCCTGAGAATCACCTGGATCCGTACTATTCCGCCTGTCGGAATTAGAATGACTTGGGATCAGGAAAGGGCTCCTCTGGAGCACCACGTGAACTCGAGGCAGAGTGCTTTTCTAGTACTTTTTCCCTAAATAACTTGATCAGACTTGAGCGTGGTTGTTTGTTCACAAGGTAGGGTAAGTCTTGGCGCTGTGCTCAGACTTGCCCTATTAGTTTAATGTCTATGCTTAATCTAAACGGGCTTAGGAATTTACTTTGGTACGTTATGGTGCTAATAGGAGAGTGACGTTGGCAGTGTTTGATGTGTGTCTGAGGTCAGAACACATCTTAACATGCTTATAATCACCATGCCTCCAACGCAGACCAGCCATTGTCTCCTGTGTTGAGAAAAGAGATCCCCTTTTTTTACTTCAGAAAATTGACATAAAAATATAGATACAACATAGAATTTGGCATCCTGAGCTTCTTTTTTTTGTTAACTATTTTTAAAAATGTATTTGTTAGGAGCTGGCATTGTGGTGTTGTGTGTAAAGCTACCACTTTGACACTGGTATCCCATGTGGGCACCAGTTCACATTTCAGCTGCTCCACTTCCAATCCAGCTCCCTGCTACTGGCCTGGGGGAAAGCAGCAGAGGATGGCCCAAGTGTTTGGGCCCCTGCTACACACTGAGGAGACCCCAGTGAAGCTCCTGGCTTCAGCCTGGTTCAACCCTGGCTGCCGTGGCCATCTGGGGAATGAACCAGTGGATGGAAGACCTACCTCCCTCTCTCTCTCTCTCTCTCTCTCTCTCTCTGTGTAACTCTGACTTTCAAAATAAATAAATAAATTTTAAAAAATACATTTGTTTTTAAACTTTAAGTTTTAACAATGTTTAGCATTCTGCCATATTCACTTCATATATAGACAATAAGATCTATATATACACATATATACTATTTATACTATGTATATATATGGTATGTGTTTACTATGTATATGATATGGTATATATATACATAGTATAAATATACATAATATATACTATTTTTTCTTGAAACAGGGATGTGAATATCTGAGATATAGGAATCATGACCGTGACCATAACCCAGGGAAAGAAGGGTGTAACATTATGCCTATGTTGTAATTCAGTGAAACAGTATTTATAACTATATATGACATCCACACAATTTTTATACTCTTTCTCTCTATGATCTCCACAGCTATCCTTTTGTTACAAATTTTTTTTATGGCTGAGTAATATTGTATCATGTGTACATACTACATTTTCTTTATCCAGTCACCAACTGATGGACATCTAGGTTGATTGTGTATCTTTTTGCTTTAAGATTTTATTTATTTATTTGAGAGGTAGAACTACAGACAGTGAGAGGGAGAGACAGACAGAAAGATCTTCCAACCACTGGTTGACTCTCCAAATGGCCAATCTGAAGCTAGGAGCCAGGAGTTTCCTCTCCCACACAGGTGCAGGGACCCAAGCACTTGGGCCATCTTTTACTGCTTTCCCATAGCAAAGAGCTGGATCAGAAAAGGAGCAGCTGAGGCTAGAACCGGCACTCATATTGGATGCTGGTGCCACAGGCAGAGGATTAACACACTCTGCCACAGTGCCGGCCCCATGATTGCTTGTCTTTGCTATTGTGAATTGTGCTGCTGTGTGAATGAGAGCGTAGGTCTGTCTTTGCTATGCTGATTTCTCATCCTTTGGAAATACTCTCAGAAGTGGGCTAGCCGGGTGATCCGGTAGATCCATTTTTAGTTTTTTGAACCATGCTGTTACCATGTATTAGGGTACCCTTTTCTCCTCAATCTCACTAGCATTTGTTATTTTTTGATTTTTGGATAATAGTCATTTTTACTGGAGTGAGATGATAATTCATTGTGGACTTCATTACCCTAATCATGTTTAAGTGCACAGTTGAGTGGCATTAAGTGCAATCACATTGGGTACAAGGTTCACCACCATCCATCTCCAGAATTTCCATCTTCCCAAAATGAAACTGTGTACCCATTAAACTCTAACTCCTATTCTCCTGGCAGCAGTTTGATTTTTCTGTTTCTATGAATTTGACTGCCCTGGGTACCTCACATAAGTGTAAATATACAGTACTTCTCCTTGGTGTCTGGCGTATTTTACTTAGCATGATGTCCTCAAGGTTTGCCCAAATTTGGCATCGTGAGAATTTCCTTTCTTTTTTACAACTGATTAACCACGCTATGGACATTTCACATTTTGCTTATCCGTTCACCTGCAGGTGAGCACTGAAGTTGCTCCCACTTTTAGGCTATTGTGGATGCTGCAATAACCTTGGGTATAAAACTGTTCAAACTGAGACCCCTCTCCTTTGAAAAAGGCAGGCCAGTTTGGGGGGAATAACACTTTCCTGAGGTTTTTTAAAGATTTATTTATTTGGAAGTCAGAGTTACACAGAAAGAGAAGGAAAGGCAGAGAGAGAGAGAGAGAGAGAGAGAGAGAGAGAGGTCATCCATCTGCTAGTTCATTCCCCAATTGGCCGCAATGGCCAGAGTTGTGCCGATCTGAAGCCAGGAGCCAGGAGCTTCTTATGAGTCTCTCACAGGGGTGCAGGGGCCCCAGGACCTGGGCCATCTTCTACTGCTTTCCCAGGCCATAGCAGAGAGCTGGATCAGAAGTGGAGCAGCTGGGATTAGGACTGGCACCCATATGGATGCCGGCACTGCAGGCAGCGGCTTTACCCACTATGCCACAACACCGGCCCCATCCCTCTTTATTTTGAGGGGGGGTGGTTTATATATTCAAATTGCTCAGATGCCACGTTGAAGTACTTGTTCTGCCAAAATACTTATTTCCTGGGTAGCTGGCCCCACTTTGACCCAAATCAACTCCTTTACTATAAAAACAAAATATAGAGGCTTTCTGGCGGCAAGATGGCGGAATAGGCAGGGAGCACACTATTAGTCCGGGGGACAGACAGTTTAATATAAGTGGAGATACTGCAGGGTCAAGGAAGAGTAGGGGAAGAAACAGCAGAGGAAACTCTTCCGGAACTAGTGATTCACAGTGGACCTGCATGGAGAGCGTGGGAGCCCAAGTTCGGGACACCAGCGGCAGACTCAACGCACCAGAGCTGGAACGCAAGGTGAGCCGAACCTCAATAGCCCGAGACACCAGTGGGCAAGCGGAAAGAGGAGGCTAGAGGTAATGAGGCTTGAAACTCCGTGGGGAAAAATTCACCAGGCTAACTAGAAGAGAGAGAGGAAAAAAATAAAAAAAGTGACCGATACGGACACAAGTTTCTCTCTCTCCGCTCACCTCTCAAAGGCGAGCAAGACAGAGCAGGCGCCATTTTGGACATACGTCATAAGCAGGGCGACCTCAGGTCTGCACCGGCCCTGAGCCTAGCAGAAAAACCTGACTCTGTGGGGAGGGGTGAAATAACAGGAGATTAGGATCTAACTTGGCAACCCTGTGGGAGACTGCAGGAGAATTGGAGCCCACACTGAGGGCAGCAGAGATTCCCTGTGTGGTCCTTGGGAAAGAGCTTCCGATCTCTGGCTCCTGTGGGTATATCATTTGCCTGCTAACTACCTCCAATTACGTTCAGCTGTGTGGAATTACTTCCCTTTTGAATCAAAAAAAGAGAGATTTCACCTAACCTGGGAGTGTCATCTTTGACACACCCTCAACCCTGAGGAACCAAACACAGCTCTCAGTCCACACTCATCTCAAGCCTCTAAGGCTCCACCGAAAGCAGACAGTCCACTTAATATAGAGCCATAGTGTAACAAGAAAAAACACCACAGTGAAGAAACCAAATATCTCCAACATGCCAAACAACAAACGCAAAAACCAAGCTAACAAGAACAAGGAAGACACTATGACGCCCCCAAATGAAAAAGACACCCCAATTCAAGATTATGAAGATGATGAGATAGAAGAAATGCAAGAAGCGGATCTCAAAAAATTGATAAGAACATTAAGAAGTTCTCAAAAACAAATTCTTGAACTACAGAAATCCTTAATGGACAAGATAGAAAATCTCTCTCGTGAAAATGAAATATTAAGGAGGAATCAAAATGAAATGAAACAACTAGTGGAACAAGAAACTGTGATAGTGACGAGAAATCATAATGAAATGAAGAATTCAATAGATCAAATGACAAACACATTAGAGAGCCTTAAAAACAGAATGGGCGAAGCAGAAGAGAGAATATCAGACTTAGAAGACAGAGAACAGGAAAGGAAACAGGCAAACCAAAGAAAAGAAGAGGAAATTAGAAATCTAAAAAATATTGTCGGGAATCTACAGGATACTCTTAAAAAACCCAACATTCGGGTTCTAGGAGTTCCTGAAGGCATGGAGAGGGAGAAAGGATTAGAAGGCATTTTCAGTGAGATACTAGCAGAAAATTTCCCAGCTTTGGAGAAGGACAGAGGCATCTTAGTACAGGAAGCTTATAGAACCCCTAATAAACATGACCAAAAGAGATCCTCACCACGACATGTTGTAATCAAACTCACCACAGTGAAACATAAAGAAAAGATCCTAAAATGTGCAAGAGAGAAATGTCAGATTACTCTTAGAGGATCTCCAATTAGACTCACAGCTGACTTCTCATCAGAAACCCTACAAGCTAGAAGGGAATGGCGAGACATAGCCCAGGTACTAAGAGAGAAAAACTGCCAGCCCAGAATATTATATCCGGCAAAGCTCTCATTTGTGAATGAAGGTGAAATTAAGACTTTTCATAGCAAACAGAAACTGAAAGAATTTGTTGCCACTCATCCTGCCCTGCAAAAGATGCTTAAAGATGTGTTACACACAGAAACACAGAAACATGGTCACCAATATGAAAGAAGGTAAAGGAAGGAAACCTCACAGCAAAAGATCACAGGAAGCTCAATTTCTCTTTGACATAGAATTAAACTCTGATGCTCTGTTAAAGCAATGTGTTAAAGTAATCTACTATGTTCTCTTGATGTCTGTTAAATTCTAATTGTTCAAAAACAGCTGAATTTTTATTAAGAGCTATGGGTTATTTAAATATGTGCTTATTTTCAAAGATTTGAATAATCACCTTGTAACAATGATCAAATTTGGTCTATGTTATGTCATGATTTTAAGGAATCTTATTTCAACCAGATATTTTGGATTTTGAGCCTTCTTGGCATTCTTGACAGGCATCAAAAAATCAAAGTTTCAAACAATCTGGACTCTAAAATTTCCAGTAAATCCTGGACTTTGGTTTTTTCAGTTTGGGCCCAACTGAAAAAATCGAAGGACCTATGTCTCTCATCTTATAGAGACACCAACTAATCAGGCTATTTGGATTATATTAGAAGGACTGTCAAGATGTGATGTGGTACCAGACTTTAAGTTTCTATAATGGAAAATGCTATTAATACAAATGTTTGAGAATTAAAAAGTCTAATGATCTTGTGTTACTAGACATGATAGTTATCTTAATGAGAAAGCCCCAGAGGCCTATAGGGTTAAATACTTTTAAAATCCTACAGGTGCTTTCAAAAATACTGTGAAGTAAGCAAGTGCCTCTTGTTGGTTGATGAGTTTATAATTTTAAACATGGCAACGTAAAGTCTTTTGTCATCCATAGTTATATATGATGTGCTGCTCATGAAACTAAAGTGTTGTTGGTTCTGTGTTTAGCTGTCCTCCTATAGGTTCCTATGGACTTTTTCCAGCCACTTTTATTGTATTCAGTACTTTGGGATGGCTCTGTAAACAGATGAAGCCAATAATGTATTAACAGTACCAACTGAAGGAAAGTATGGTTAACTGAGGTTACTAAAAACAAAAAACAATTCAAATCAATTGGCAATCTACAAAAAGAGTTAAAGATTTTAAAAGCTATTATTAAAATTGCTATATTGGTCTATTATGCTATGTTATATGTGTGTACATATTGTATGTCCACATGGGGAAATTTTATTAAGAGTTTTATTTTAAATGGCTTATAGATAAGATTGTCCATAAATTTAAGCTGCTAAAATCAATCAAAGATACATTTTAATTTGTGTGACCTGAATCTGTGTATCATATGTTTTAAACGTGTTGGTAGAAAGAAACTAAAAACATTTTAGATGGTTGTGCTTAAGTTTACTGGATAAACAAACTAGACCATGTTAGATATTTAAGAGGTGTTTTCAAATACATGTTTCTTAAAATTTATAGAAGGCATTGGACCTTCTGGTAAATGTTTTCTTAAGTTGTTATCTAATGGTTGAAATGGTTTGCTAAGTATTCATGTAATATTGCTATTGTCAGCAAGCGATCTAGGACTTGCTCCCTCATTTCTCTATTCTAAGCCCAACTTGTTCTTTCATTTCTCTATTCTCTTCAAGGTAGGAAACTAATTCTATTATGAAGGAATCTGTAGGACGCACAATTTAATCTTTAGACCTTATAAAAGAGATGGCTAACATTTTTCTGTAATAGCATAGCCAAAATAAGAACTTAAATAATAATCTCATAGCTAGATTCACTTCACCATCAGCAAAGTATACAGTAAGTAAAAAAAACTCCCTTTCAGACCAAAGGGAAAGAAAGTTTTAAAGTGAGAATATAATTTTCCTCATGGGCATTGTCTACCTTAGAAAAACTAATACAGAACATGCCTGTGACTATAGACTTGTAGTTCAGGCCACCGAAGATTAGAGATGGGACTTGGGCACTCCCTTGACTTGCATCCTCTGGTCTGCTTTAACACAAACCAGGAGGAAAAGAAAGCTAGGCATCAGAAGCAATGGGTGGCAGGCCTATTAATGGCTGATCTGTACAGTGATCTGCCCTCAAGGAGACCCAACAGGCCAGTCCACTGCAGTGGATTTCAATGTGGTAAGCCTGGGCTTCAGCAGAAGTCAGCTTGTGAAGAGCCCTGGCAGCTCTGCCAAGAGTTGGATCACTGGAAATGGACCTGCCCTGGAGTCGAAGGATGCCCAGGTCGGAGCCACAGATCTTATTGGCTCTAAGCTGAAAAGCCCAACTTCCAAAGTGACCACTGCAGCTGAGGGGATGGTCAAGTAGGGTCAGCAACATTGCAGGCAGAACTGTAAATTTCTTGTTAGAGATGCCCCCTGCCTTTACCTGGCCAGCTCTCCTCCCAGGCCAGCCAAGTAATGAAAGTCAACAGAGTGCCTTCCCCTAGGAGGTTCACACCTCCCTTAGGATATACCCCATGTGAAGAGACAGATAGGTCTGGGCCTCTGAATTTACAAGGCCTAAAGCCCACCAGATTATTATCAAGCCCCTTCTGTCAGGTTCTATTTGCCTCTCAATCAGAAAACTTAATTGTAGCTTAGACAGCACCTTTCTTAGCTCCTCTAATAATGACTCTGTCCTTTGTTCTAGGCCCTGTCTAGTGCACTTGGGCCTCATTCCTTTGTAATCATAACCTCTACTCTACCACCAATGGCTCTACTCCCAACCTGTGTGTACTGATGGTCCTCTTCCCCACTTAATGCTGTGTAATTGTTCAAACCTGGTAAATGCCACTCTTAGGATCATTGGTTACTATCCTCACTCTGTCTTTTATGACCTTGTCTAAATATGATCAGAGTCGGCAAACTTGGAAGGCTTCCATAGCCTTGACAACTCATGACGACAGCCTAGGATGGTTACTGGTGCCATAAACTAGAGTGTCAATTTGTTGGGTCAACAACAGGAGCCACTGTGCACTTGCTCCTCATGTGGGATCTCTGTCCTTAATGTGCTGTACATTGTGATGTAATGCTATAACTAGTACTCAAACAGTATGTTTCACTTTGTGTTTCTATGTGGGTGCAAACTGTTGAAATCTTTATACTAAATTGATCTTCTGTATATAAAGAGAATTGAAGATGAATCTTGATGCAAATGGAAGGGGAGAGGGAGCGGGAGAGGGGAGGGTTGCGGTTGGGAGGGAAGTTATGGGAGGGGGAAGCCATTGTAATCCATAAGCTGTATACTGGAAATTTATATTCATTAAATAAAAGTTAAAAAAAAAACAAAATATAGAGAATTAAAACCAAATAAAGTTGAATCTTTATAGAACTGTCATATTAATATTGATGACCATGTTTAAAAACATGGAATTTTCCCTCTTTGTGTATGAAGGCTGAGTAAGAAAAAAATCTGACTCAATGCCATTTATGGTCCTGAAAAGATTTCAAAATCCAAGTGACAGCATGGAGAAAACCAAGGGAAAGCCTCAATAAGGACTTTGTAAAAAGTCACTGATGCCGGCACTGCGGCTCACTTGGCTAATCCTCCGCCTGCGGTCCTGGTACCCCGGGTTCTAGTCCTGGTTGGGGCGCCGGATTCTGTCCCAGTTGCCCCTCTTCCAGGCCAGCTCTCTGCTGTGGCCCGGGAGTGCAGTGGAGGATGGCCCAAGTGCTTGGGCCCTGCACCCCATGGGAGACCAGGAGAAGCACCTGGTTCCTGGCTTCGGATCAGCGCAGCACTGGCCTTAGCGGCCATTTGTGGGGTGAACCAACGGAAGGAAGACCTTTCTCTCTGTCTCTCTCTCTCTCTCACTGTCTAACTCTGCCTGTCCGAAAAAAAAAGTCACTGATGATAACCATGAGATTATGGAAGCTTGAGAGTGTTGGACTTAGCTTGCTTGTTGCACAGTTTATAAGAAATGACCTATGTTTGTGTGGGCTTTGTTTTTAACTCTTTACGGTTGTTCTCACAAAACCACAGTGACTAGTTATCTACAAACTGGCTACAAACCCCAGAACAGTGAAAATGCTGGCACTTCATGGAGCATTCAGGGTGCAGCTTTTTAGCCCGGCAAGTTCAAGGCGCTAACTGGTGGCTTCCCAGTTCCTGGGCTAGAATGAGACCCTGCAGTGACTCCTTACAGACAGCAGGTGGTAGAAGAGAGAGGCGTTACACCTTATGGTGCGTTCTAGGTTTGAACAATGATTTTTGAGAAACATTGTAGCCGGTTACACAAACAAGTGGCAGAAAGAAAGTAGTTGGTTAAGTTATTTAGCTTTTCAACGACACCGAAATGGCCAAAGCCTCCAGTCTTTTCCTGCCATCGTTCATGATCTAGCGTTCAGGAAGCTGTTCTGAAGCCTTCCTTGCCTTGGCCGCTTGGCCTTTGGAGCTTCTGTCCTATCCAGCCTGCTGCGCCCTGCCCTGCTGTGAGAAATCACTGCCTCCAACGCACCTGCCGTCTGCTGTGTGACCTCCTTTCACATCGTTGCACTCGCCGGAGGCGTGTAGGATCCCAGCACATGTGTTTTTTTAAATGGCTCATGAAACCGTAGACACACTTAGATATTTGTGCCAAACATTTAACCATATCTGCCATGATCTCCTTAGTATTAAAATGGAAGCTTGCAACCCAGATGTGGCAAAGTCCTTAAAACTCCGAACTCAGATCGTGTGAGTACAAGACGTGCCTGGGTGGCGTTCCTTGATCAATATTTGTGTTGGCTTACATGACCCCAGAGAAAGCATGCTCATTGAGCTGATGGGTGCCACGAAGCTGGGAGGAACTGCTAATAAACTGCACACAGAGTTCACAGAGAGCTGGGCGAGCCGGAAGGATGAGCCACGGCCAGCAAGAGGAGACAGAAAGGAAAGCCTGGCGTTTAGATTAGAAACAGCTACTAGGGGCCAACGCTGTGGTGTACTGGGTTAATCCTCTGCCTGTGGTGCCGGCATCCCATATGGGCACCGGTTCTAGTCTGGGTTGCTCCTCTTCCAGTCCAGCTCTCTGCTGTGGCCTGGGTAAGCAGTGGAAGATGGCCCAAGTACTTGGGCTCCTGCACCCATGTGGGAGACCAGGAAGAAGCACCTGGCTCCTGGTTTTGGATCGGCACAGCTCCGGCCATTGCGGCCATTTGGGGAGTGAACCAACAGAAGGAAGACCTTTCTTTCTGTCTCTCCCTCTCACTGTCTGTGACTCTACCTGTCAAGTAAATAAATAATAAAATCTTAAAAAAAAGAAGAAGAAGAAGAAACAGCTACTGGATGTGTGCTGTCCAGGACAAGTCTGTAGGAGGTACATCCCAGGGAGGGTGGGAGACCACGTCCGTATCCCTCATGGAGGGGCAGGTGAAGTAACTCATAACTCAGTCAATCTCTGGAATATGGTGCATCACTCAGAGACCATGCATCTGTACATACAGATCTGGGAAACATCCAAGAAGCTATCATGGAAAAAGAGACATAAACATGCAAGCTATATATATACACATATATATGAGTGTGTGTATGTAAGCACAGGTGACTGGTGATGGAGCTATGTTCTGATCAGTCCAGTGTGCATTGAAAATACTCTCAGTGGAAAACAGGAAATTGGATCCACCCAAGCTATCACGCCTCCCGGCCCAGCCACACAGAAAACTGCAGAGGGTAGCTGCGTCCATGCATGGCCGTGGGGCTGCCTGGGAGTGGTGATTGGTGCCCAGCATGGCTCGAGATGGGAGAGAACCAGAGCAGCCTCCACCGTGCAGTGTCCGCTGCGTGTGTGTCTTTCTGGCACCGCGGTCCAGTCAGAGAGTTCCAAGTCGGATCATTGCTGGCCGGGGGCTGTGTGTACACGGGCATTCAGAAAGTTCATGGAAAATAGAATCCCATGATAGATTGATCTGGGTCCCAAATGATTTTGAAATCTGCTTGTAGTTTTCCCGTAATACCTTTTTTCCGTGACATTGCTGATGACCCCTCTTATGTGCAACTGTGTGGGAACAGACTGCAAGGAACTACATTGTGATGTGAGCCTGGGTATTTCTGATGGGAGTGGAATGAGGCTTTCCCTTCTGACCTTGTCTCCCTGCGTGTCATTTACCTTGCAATGAGAATGCACTGATAGATTCACCCGAGCACTACACAAATTGCTCTGGTTGCCTTGTCTTTTCCAAATGGTGGAGCAGTTAAGATACCAAGCCACACTGGACAGTGGAGCAGAAATGCCGAATCCACAACCTTGACCCTGTGCGGCATCCCACGGTGATGCCACACTGGGCCCCAATCTCTCCCTCACAGCTCACAGATGCGCTAATGAATGGGTGGGTGCCTGGCATGGTTATCACTGCTCAGCCATCAGAGCGCTATTCTTTGTTAGGGAAGCAGAGGATAGCTGATACGTAGCTTGTACCTAGCAAGCAGGTGCACAGTGGTTGCTCAGGGTCTACTGAGTGCCTGAAGAACCTGCAAGGGAAGGCGAAGCAGTGCAGATGGAGCCAGAGGTCTGGGGTGAACTCGGATCTGCTCTCAGCTTTTCAAAGGATGCTCAGTTGGAAAACGGACTAACTCTGGGTCCAGCGGAGGACAGTGCAAAGGCTGGGGAGAAGGTGCCAGAAAAAAGCACATCTCAGCCGGCACTGTGGCTCAACAGGCTAATCCTCCGCCTTGCGGCGCTGGCACACCGGGTTCTAGTCCCGGTCGGGGTGCCGGATTCTGTCCCGGTTGCCCCTCTTCCAGGCCAGCTCTCTGCTATGGCCCGGAGTGCAGTGGAGGATGGCCCAAGTGCTTGGGCCCTGCACCCCATGGGCGACCAGGAGAAGCACCTGACTCCTGGCTTCAGATCAGCGCGGTGCGCCAGCCGCAGTGCGCTGGCCGTGGCGGCCATTGGAGGGTGAACCAATGGCAAAGCAAAGGAAGACCTTTCTCTCTGTCTCCCTCTCTCTCTCACTGTCCACTCTGCCTGTCAAAAGTAAAAAAAAAATAAAAATTAAAAAAAATTTTAAAAAAAGCACATCTCAGCACACACCAGGGCGCTTCGAACCTTGTGTGGAGGAGGGAATGGAAAACAAGTGGATTCTGGTGCCACAGGCTTGAGTCCATGCATAGCTTCTTCATACTTTGCACTTTCTGTGAATATTTTGAAAACTCCTCTATGCATTGCTTTCAAAGATTTTTTTTTTTTACACCAAAATAACCTTAACTTCCAATTCAATGCTTCACAAACTTTTTGAAATCCGCTTGTGACAAATTCAGTGGCCTTCAAGGTTTGTGCCATCTGTACCAGTCCCCACTCTTTGGCCCGTGTCTCCCCTTCTGTATTCAGAGCATACGGGTGAGGTTTTTTTTTTTTTTCAGATTTATTTTATTTATTTGAAAGACAGAGTTACAGAGAAAGGTAGAGACACAGAGAGAGGTCTTCCATCTGCTGGTTCACTTCCCAAATGGCTGCAAGGGCCAAAGCTGCGCCGATTCAAAGCCAGGAGCCAGGAGCTTCTTTTGGGTCTCCCACATGGGTACAGGGGCCCAAGGACTTGGGCTATCTTCTACTGCTTTCCCAAGCCATAGCAGAAAGATCGGAAGTGGATCAGCTGGGACTAGAACCGGCGCCCATATAGGATGCTGGCGCTTCAGGTCAGGGCTTTAACCCACTGCTCCACAGTGCCGGCCCCATTGGGTGAGGTCTTGTCAGTGCTCGTCGGATATTTTTTAGCTGACTGCTGAGTCAGGGACAGTGATGAGGGGCAGCTCAGGTCTCAGGCCCCTGCAGAACATTCCAGATCCCCCTGAGTGGACTTGACTCATTCATGTCAACTGCCATCCAACTAATTTTTTTTTCAATTGTTTTTTATTTGAGAGGCAGAGAGAAAGAGAGAGAGAGAGAGCCCTCCCATTGCTGGTATGCTTCCCCAGTAACTGCAATCACTGGGACTGGGCTGGGCTGAAACTGGGAGCTGGGAATGCAATCCAGGTCTCCCATGTGGGTGGCAGGGACCCAGTTACACCTGCTGCCTTCCAGGGTCTTCATTAATAGGAAGCTAGGGTCAAGGGTCAAAGCTGGGAATTAACCCAGTTAATCCGATGTGGGATATGGGTGTCTTAAACCTCTAAACACCAGCTCCTGCCACCCATCTTTAACAGGTGCACAGCTATGATGAGTTGTTGGAGACCACGTTTTCCAGTTTGCCACCAGGCATTGTGCAGGCACAGTGAGCAGCAGCTGGGCTGTATCCACGGCTCCTAAACCGCCTGTTCCAGAGACCCAGCCGGTGGGAGGCCCTGCTGAGTTGCCTGCTGTTCACCTTGTGCCAGCTTCCAGTGGATGAGCTGGGAGGCAGGCTCTTGTTCTCGTTTGCAGCTGTAATTTTCAGGCATGCAGTCAGAGCCCTCGGTCAGTGGTTAAAAGTGCTCGGGAGCAGCCTGTAATTATTTTTGCCCTGTATTTTAATACCTTAGAGTAATAATCTTCATAGTTTGTAAGAACACATGCAGCTATTTAAAAAACCAGTGTGTTATTTTCACAGGCTGTGTGCAGGATGCCTTGGGAAGTGGGTGGCAGCCACTGCTCCTTTGCTACTATGGGTAAAAGTGGAAGTGAGTTTTGGTTTTTTGAAATCCATTTAAAAAGCATGTGGCCTTCGGTTCCATTATTGGTGTGTAAAATGCTTCGAAACCCTCGGATGTAAATCTTGTACCCTGGGCACAGAGCCGATGGTGGCTGTGTCTGGGCAGGCTGCTGCACGGGGCTGGGCGGGCCACGGAGTCTAACCTGGCAGGTGTATTCCCCGTGGAAGGGGTACTGAGGAATAAAAAGGAGGTTCACAAAAAGACCAGCTTTGGGGCCACACTAATAGACATAAAGTCCTATTGAACAGACCATAGGGCTTTTCCTAAAACATTTTAGAGTGCCAGCTCTTAGGGGCCACACTGGGCACGTCACCACAGCTCAGCATTCCTTGAGCTCTGTCTCCTGTCAGCATCCTATGCTCCTCTTGGGCCTCAGTCCGTCAAAAACCTGTCAGAGGTGAGCATGGGGCTGGGCAGAAATAATCTTTCTTTCTCCCTTCCCTGCCGATCTTTCTGGCGACAGAGACTTCCCTATAACTGGGGTGGAATGGCAGACAGACAGACAGATAGCCTGTTAACACACCCATTGAGTGTTGGAAAAATATGGATGCAAAAATGGCTATAGATGAAATTAAAGCTTGCCATTCATTCTGTTAAAAATGTATCAGATTTTACATAGTTACCATGGGAATTATATTTTAATATCTGAAATGATATTTGAGACGTTTCAAAATTATGTTACCTATGTAACGAAAGTGCGTATTTACTATCACAAAATGGGTTTACCATGCTATTATTCTCGGCAACAGGAAAACTCTTATCCTCATGCAGGTATGCAGAGTATCATTTTTGGAAATGCTGTCAAGCCTAGCAGTGATGTTAGGGTTCATTTCGAACTGCTAGCTATTGAAACTCTAGCTGTATTTTTTCAAATGTCTGCTAGTTCTATTTTGTAAAAGATTTATTCATTTATTTGAAAGTCAGAGTTACACAGAGGGGAAGAGACAGAAACAGAGAGCTCTTCCATCTGCTGGTTCACTTCCCAAATGGCTACAGTGGCCAGGGCTAGGCCAGGCTGAAGCCAGGAGCCAGGAGATTCATCTAGATCTTCCACCTGGGTGGTGGGGCCCAAGGACTTTTGGGTCATCCTCCGCTGCTTTCCCAGGTGCATTAGGAGGGAGCTGGATGGGAAGTGGAGCAGCTGGGTCTCAAACCAGTGCCCATATGTGATGCTGGCACTGCAGGCAGCAGCTTTACCCAAAACGCCCCAGCACTGGTCCCCAGTGGTTCTATTTTCATTAAGAAATTGTATGCCAAAGAGGGAAGCAAACAAAGCTTTGGTGCAGACAAAACTCATGTTTAATCAGCAGAACGTGGAGCCCTGCCTTTCCCTCACTTCTTTCAGAACTCCCCATCACGTTTTGTTCTGCGCCCCGGTACCAGTGTGTCAGTCAGGGCCCTTTGCATGGGGTCCCTTCTGCTGCTGGCCACTGTGCACACCTGTAATAGAAAAGGCAAACGTTGGGAGGGAGGGAGGGGTCTTCAGCCAGCCTGTCGCTGGTGCTCGGTGGTACACCTGGTCGGTATTTATTAGCAAACTTACACTGGAGGTTTTGACACGAGGCTCTCTGCCATCTCAAGAGATTGCCAAGAACTTTCAGCCCGGCTCACACGAGGCCGCTGCCATGGGGTGGCCTCCACTTGCCACCAGGAACACAGCAGGCGGCAGTGTGGGACGATGGTGTCTCATTACACATCACTCGCGCACCCCAATCTGAACCTTTGCAACAGGAGAAACACAGAATGGTTTCCTGGATATCTTTAGAACCAAGGAAACTATTTTATTTTAAAGTTTTCATTAAAAAAAAAAAAGTGAAACAGAGTTGGAAGCATTGGGTAGGCAACGTTGTCTATAGCCAGAGACTAAAACTTAGAAAGCAAGGCAAAGAACCAAGATTCTCTATGTGGGGCTTTATCTCGGGGAAAGCAGGTGCCAAGGGAGACCCTCGGGCTTCCTCAGCAGCCTCTTTCCAACCGGGTCTTTCTTCCCTTTTCCTCAGAGACGGAGAAGCAGCCGCCAACATCCTTGGCGCAACACAAGAGTGTTCCTCCTACAAAGCACCCCTATCAACGGGGGGTCTCATTGGAACTAACTCGGTGACAAGTCTGTAACAGACAGGGAGCCAGACCTCGGCTGGGAAGCCTTTAGCACAGCAGCACTGCTGAGGTGGCCGGAGTCGACCGGGAGGCTACAGGGATTGCCAGTGGTTGCTTTTGAGATCAGAATCTTTGTCTCGGGGACACGCTGCTGACTGAAACTTGACAGCTAAGCACAGGTTGCCTCACCCTTCCGTGCTGTCATCTTTTTATCTAAGGCCCCTCCCACTCCCCTGCCGTGTTATGCTGGCTTTTTGGATTTTCCGGAACAATATCTGATCAGCAGATAGCACAGTTCGGTGACATTGAGCAGGATGCAAATTCCGGACACGGCGATCATGAAGACGGTGAAGACCGTCTTCTCCGTGGGCCTGGACACAAAGCAGTCCACCGTGTTGGGGCACGGCCAGGCATTGCACTTCACCAGGCGCTGCATGGAGAAGCCGTTGTACATGATGTAAAAGACGTACATGAAGACGGCCTCAAAAATGACGCGGAAGAAGATGCTACTAGTGTAGGTCCACCACAGTGAGCCTTCGATGCGCACCTTCTGGCTTTTGATCTCCTCGATGTCCTTGAACTCGTTCTTGATCTCCCCCTTCATGAACTTCCTCTTCTTCTCGTGTCTCCGGTAGGCCACGTGCATGGCCACCAGCAGCGCCGGCGTGGACACGAAGATGAGCTGCAGGGCCCAGAGCCGGATGTGCGAGATGGGGAAGTAGTGGTCGTAGCACACGTTCTTGCAGCCGGGCTGGAGGGTGTTGCAGATGAAGTCGGCTTGCTCGTCTCCCCACACCTCCTTGGCGGCCACAACGAGGATCATGATGCGAAAGATGAAGAGGACGGTGAGCCAGATCTTCCCGATGCTGGTGGAGTGCTTGTTGACTCCGCCCAGGATGGTCTGCAGCGTGCTCCAATCCATCCTCCCCTCTGCGCGGTGGGCACTGGAAAAGACCAAGGGACACGACACAGGAGCCATGAGTCGGGGCAGAATCGGGGCGGTTCCTCTGTGCTGGTGGGAGGTGAGTGCTGTGCAACCTCTTCCTGGGCAAATACCAACTCTTACGCAAGCGCCCCCGAAACGGCGAAAGCAAAACCAGGTTAGTTCGCAGGCAGGATGAGAGGGCTAATTCCCAAACCGTCCTGAACATGTCTGTCTGTGTTTTCTAGTTAAAGAGCAGCTTGTTCGCCCACTCCTTCAGAATCTCCTAAAAATCGGGGGTGCAGCCAAGTACTTGTTACAGCGTAAGGACACTCGCTAGTTTTGAGCGAGCCCACTGATGACGCTGCACGTACTCCTTGCATCTCTGACTCCACGCAAACATTCAGCGGGCCCACTTACCTGTAGCTCCAAGTTTTGGACTATTCCCGGGGGACTGACACTAACTCAGGGTAACACTGACCATTTATTTATTATTTATTTGAAAGCTGGTGTTATATAAATGGAGAGAGAGAGAGAGACAGAGAGAGACAGAGAGAGACAGAGAGACACAAACACACAGAGAGATCCATCTTCTATTGGCTGGTTCACTCCTCAAATGACTTCAATGACAAGGGCTGAGCCAAGACAAAGCTAGGAGCCAGGAGCTTCTTCCAGATCTACCACATGGGTGCAGGGGCCCAAGCACTTGGGCTGTCTTCCTTTGCTTTCCCAGGCCATTAGCAGGTAGCTGGGTGGGAAGTGGTGCAGCTGGGACTCAAACTGGTACCCATATGAAAGGCTGGCACTGCAGGCGCTGGCTTTACCCATCATGCCACAGCGCCAGCGCCCCTAACCTTGCCTTTAAAGTCGAGCAGCCAGGCATAAGTGAGTCACAAAGTGAATAAGCCATTTGTAGGAGTCTACCTAATCCAGTGTTAGCAGTGAAATGGTTGTTAGCCAGGGGTAAGTTGACATTTGAGCTCCCCAGTTTAAACTCCACAATGAGCCATGCTTCCTTCTTCTACGGGAGAAGCTGGTGAGGAGTGGTTGCTGGGGAAAAAGCCGTCCGCTGTGGGTTTTCTGTATACACTTTGTACACAGGTAGGTGGTCCCAACTGTCATGTCGGGAGTTGGTTAGTATTCAGAGTATTTGTTTCAGTAAGTATTGCCATGTGCCTTATTTATTTATTTATTACAGTGGCTAAGGTTTTAACTTCTAAATCTTTTTTTTAAAAAGAGATATAGTTCAACTCAGGGACTCGCCAGTTCCCTGCCCAACAAGGTGCCCTCCCTGTATTGGAGTTGAGAGGCGAAGCATGCAGGGGCCCCGCCCTCTGGGTCTTGCACGTCTTCTCTAAGGTGGGTGTGCAGGGGCCCCAGCAGCTCTTCCAGGAGCCAGCAGCCTAAATGCCAGGAGGCGAACTGCCCTCATTGATTCATAGTTGACACCGGTCTGTCACAATCAGCCCCTCTTCTGAAGGCGATTCCACCCCTCCACAATCTTGATGAGTCATCTGTTTTCCACCGCTTTTGAGCCGCAGTGAATCCTTCTCGGTCTTAAAAGCATCCTCCTCTCTTGTCGGGCAAGTCGCATCCTGTTTCCGGCTGGACTCAGACTCAGAATGAGTGTCTTTCATTACCCACCACGGCTGCTGTGGGGCGCCAAGGTCTGGCTGAGCCACCCCACCCCCACCCTGCGCCACCTTGGGTAGAAGAGGCAGGAGAGACACAGACTTCTGCACCATGTAACCATGTCCAGCTTGGAAGAGAGAAGCATCATTGGACAATCAATGGGCTAGCTGGGGTTCAGCCCTGACCTATTTACATAAATCCAGGCTGTCTGGGAGGCCATCAGTGAGCCAGTTGTCCAGCTTGCAAGTCCCCTAGCTCGGGACAGTCCCGCCCTACCGCAGATCCACCAAAGCAGCGACAATCAGACTTTGGCAAGTCCGTCTTGCGGAATCAGACCTTCCAGTTCTTCACTGGAAGTCACCAAGGGGAAAACAGGACAGGCAGGGACATAAGCCTCAATATACTTGGCCAAAAACACCGGCGTGGGGGTGGGGCTTATGCTTTTACCCTGCATCCATGACACCTCGTGCAGGCCCCACGCCCTTCAAAATAAGCCCCGCATGCATTTTCCATAGTGTGAGATCTGCAGCTCGCTACCTGTTGCACAGCTCCTTTGAGCGACAGCAGGAAACTAAAGCGTGACCCCCAGCGGGATGCGCTAACAGGCTGGGCAGATCTGCCCGAGCTGCCCTCCCCTCTTCCCAACCCTGAGCCTTCACATGCAAGCTCCTCAGAGGTCCAGCCAGCCTGCAAAGCGCCTGGAGCAGGGCCGGGTAGCTGAGTTCGTTCAGTTCTTCACGGGGTCAATCACGGGCTTCCAGAAAAGGCAGAGTTCCTTACCCCTGAACTCACCCCTCGGGGGCCTGGTGGTGGGCCTTGATCAGCTCCCCCCACCTTTCTCGAAAGGCTGACTGAGCACCAGTTTCAAAAGACTCAAAGGGCAAATGCCGTCCCAGGACAGCCCCGGTCAGCGGTCAGAGGCCAGTTCTCTGCACGCAGGTGAACGTCCCGGCCCATTGTCCTCAGGCGGGCCGCCCTGCAGGGCCACCGTCTCCTGCGGCACCAGATTCTCAGCCGCGCACGGCAGTCACCCACCTGGGACCTAAAAGCTTTCCTTCCAGCTGCGAACGCTCTTGGCGAGTTTCGGGGAAAGAGGAGCGGCCGAGCTCCGGGCCAGGCCGGGGGCTCCGGTGTCCCTGTCCCGCGTCGCCTGCGCCCCCGCCCCAGCCCAAGGGGCCGCTCTCGGGGGACTAAAGGTCACTTCCCTCCAGAGCAGGTTTCCTGCATCGCAAACGAAACCCAGGGCTCTTTCTAAGCTTTCGGTTAATTTAAAACTTTTCGGGGCTGCAAATAACGCAGCTGGTCGGCCGTGGGACAAGTCCTCCGAGGCAATGTCACAGGCTGTCGCCTTTCGACTGCTCGCGGCGGGACGAGTCCTGTTCCTCCCGCCCCGAGGCGCAAAACGCCCAGGTTCCGCGCCGCCTGTGTGCCTTGCGCGCCCGCCAAGCTCTCGGCTTCCCTCCCCCACCGAGCCCCCTCGGGCCCCCGATTCCCGCCCCAGAAGTTCGTCCCAGCCACTCGCCAGACCTCCCCCACCCCCGCCCAGGTCGGCGGCGGCGACGGCCCTTCCGGACCGCCAGGGGTCCCGGGCATTCGGGTCCAGTCCTCCGAGAATGCCTGGCGCGGCCCCAGTTTCCCCGGGACCCCCTCGTGGTTCCCGGGTCTGTCCCCGCGCCACGGCTCCTTCGCCCGGGCTTTCCTGGGCGTTTCGAGTCGGGCCCCGGGCTTCCTGCTGCGCGACCCTGGCGCGGAGCCTGGCAGCCTCACCTGTGTCGGGAAGAAGCGTGCGGCGCGGCCGGGAGGCGAGGGGTGTCGGGCGGCGGCTGGGGTGCTCCCGCGGGTCGGGGCCGGGTGCCGCCGACGGGCTCCGAGTCGGAGAGCGGAGCGCGCCGGGCGCTGCGGTCTTGAGCACCTGTCCCCGCCGCGGCGCCTTTTAACCGCGCCCTACACCCCGCCTCTGCCTGCCGGGGAGTGGGAAAGTTACGGAGGGGGCGGCTCCTCCTCTCGGCCGCCCCCAGCGCCGCAGGCGGGGCGCGCCCGGCCTCCCCGGCCCCGGACCTTCCCGGCCCCACGAGCCCTCGAACTCCTTAGCGCCCCCCGAGGTCCTCGCGAGCCCGAGGTCCCCGCGAGAACCCTAGGGCGGCCCGGGACGGAGCGCGCGGAGGCTGAGCGTCTGCACCCTGCGCGCACCCGGAGCGGGGTGCTCAGCTAGCTCCTTGTCTTGGGGCTTGTGGACTGGGGAGGTGGTGGTGGTAGTTGAAGGATGATGGCTGCCTTGGTTGTTCTTTCTACTCCGACTATTTCAAAAGTCCTAGTGCATTGGAAGCTCGGCTTTATTTATTTATTTATTTATTTATTTAAATAGGCGTTGGGGCAGTGGAGGAACTTTCTGTGCAGGCCTCGAGGGCTCTCGCGGAAGGCGCCTTGTGGGCTCGGGACGGGCGAGGAGAGGCAGCCACTGCTGCTCCCCTCACAGCCTCCCTCGCCAGCCAGAGCAGAGCAGAGGCTTCCCGACTTCCCCATCCGACCCGACCGCTTCCAACAGGGTGCCGGGGGCTTAGCCCGGGGGCGGAGGGGAGGGCGGGTCTCGCTCCTGCCCCCGACGTGGCTGGCCCTGCCTGCTCCCTCGTCCACGCACAGCTGGGAACTTGCAAGAAGCCTTGCTCAATTGGTGTGTGTGTGTGTGTGTGTGTGTTGGGGGGGCTTTATTCAGAAAGGAAAGGGCGTGAGTGAGACGTGCTGGCCCCCTTGCGCCAGGGGCGCACACACCGTTCGTTTCCTTCTCGCTCTGCTAGGCTGCGCCCAGGACCGGGAGGTCTCAGTGCGCACCTTTGGTTAGGTGATTCGCCGTTCTGGGTGGGGCAAGAGACGGGAGGTGGACAATCGCAGAGCCATCGGATGCGACCGGCTGCATCTGGGGACGTGGTGTCCGGCCTCCTCCCGCCTAGGGGTCGGCTCCGGGATTCCTGCAGAAGGGGCCGGCGCCCAGATGCGGGCTGTGAGCCCCAGGTCAGTGTGGTGTTCTGCGAAGAGGATGACTCACCCTGACGGGGCAGGTCTGGCCCGAGACATGGATTTCCCATGCTTGCCACCAGAAGCGTGAAGCTGATGCCCCCCGCCCTGTGCCAGCCTGGGCCGATCCTGCACGGGCGAGCGGGCACGACCCCACCCTCCGGCTCCGGGTCTTAGCCTGCAGGGAGCGTCTGTTCATGAGCCGACAAAGGACCAAGAGCGGCTCCAGGCCCTGCGCGGCCCTTCTGTCTGCGGGAGGTGCTGAGTCGGCGAAGTCAGGTGGGGTGGCGCCGACTTCCTGGGCCTGAGCGCACCTTCCGCGGGGTGCCTGGTGTCGTGGAGGTGGGGAGAGCCGGCTTTGAGTTCCCCAGCCGCGGAGCTGCGGCAGAGTCGGGGGCTGGAGTCCTGTCTGGACTGAGACCAGGATTGACCTGAAGATCCAGGCCATGCGAAGGTGATTCAGTTTCCCCCACTGAAAAATTTCAGCTTGGTTGCATCAGGATTTCAGGTTCAGCTTTTCTCCCTTGCGTGCCCTGACCTGGTTCTCGGATTTGCACCATTTTTGTGTATTGTTGGCTAATTGTCACAACCACTTAGGACCTTTAGCTTAAGCCCCCATAGCTCTTAAGTTTGTCCTCACCCTTCAACACCTGCTTCTGTTCGGTGATGCCCAGTTTTTGCTGTTTTCCTAGGGATCCCCTAGAGCAGCAAGATGTACATGAACTCTCTCTCTCTCTCTCTCTCTCTCTCTCTCTCTCTCTCTGTGTCCTTCAGGGGAGGAGAAGGGGGAGAGGTGAGGAGAAAGAAAGATGGGGAAGCGTAGACATGGATCCACTTGGCAGGCCACACCGAACATTCATGTTTTATAAATAAATTCTGTGATTATCAAGTAAACGAAATGATCACAGGGCTGCATTTTTTTCTGTTAAAAGCGTTACTTTTGTTAATGGACACGTTGGAAATCAACCCATTTCTTCTCACCTTGTTTTCGCATTCTTCAGCTCTCAAGGCAACTTCACTCTCCCCCCCAGAAGTTGGACCCCCAACTCGGCCACCCTCCGGGGCTGCCTTCCCTGCACCGTAGCACCAAGGTCCTGGCTGCTGGCAAAGCAACTATGTTTGATCGCCATGATTTTGTTTCATTATCCTGGAGGGGCTGACCAGAGAGAATAGTTAGCTCCATGGAAGGAAAAAAACAAAAACAAAAAAACAAACAAACCCTCACGCGTCTCCTGGTTGATCGTGAATGAACTCCTGGAGAGAACCACCTTTCAGGGAAGAGGGAGCCTTTACCGAGGACCTACTGATGATGGACTGATGAGCCTCTGTGCAGCCACACCTGGTCCTTTCAGGGTATCAGAGAAACACACGAGAAATATTTCTACAGATGTGCTCAGCGCCACGCAGGTAAAGCCCAGGTGACTGGGAGTGAGTGGAACTTTTGCGCAGACCGTTAAAGTGACCCACTTGTAAGGTTATGAAGTGAAGATGCTCCTGTCTAAAGTGATTTGGCATTTTCATTTGACAGTTGTTCTATACATAACCCAAAAAAGATGAAGTTACTATTGTGTAAGAAATCTGTGTGAGGCAAATCCTATTTCTTCACATTTTGACAAATGATTGCTTGCCAGCTGCCTGATGGGGCAGAGTCTTGAATTCCCCTGGGAAGGTCGGGCACAAGTGACACAGAGATGATGGCAGAAAATGTTGCAACACAAGGAGACACCTGTGGGAGATGGAGCCCCTGCCACTTTTACGACAAGTCACAACTTTGTCCCTTCAAGAGCCATCCGATGTTGGGCCACACCCATGTTTCTTGACTTTACTGTTGAAATATGAATCTTATCAATGGTTGGGGGGAAAAAAAACCAGTAAGTTCGGCTTGTCTCAAGATAGCAGCTGGAAGCTGCCGAGACTTAGCCAGCATCTCTGGGTAAGAATGATGACGGATGATGTAAATTTCATGAGAGTGTAATTTAATGTGGGAGAGACTCTGCTCTGGTCCTTTTCAGTCTTTGTGGGTCATTATGACAGGGAAGTCCATTTCACTGCAAGTTCTTTCTGCATGGGTGAACTACACACTCACTCATGTTTTCTGAAAACTGTTAGCATCAAAACATGTGCGGAAGACAACCGTTGTTATTCTGAAGAGCAAAAAAATGTCGATGATTTAGTTATTCTCTTCGCTTTCGAATTAAAGACATGTCATAAAAATTCCAACTTTTAAGTTGTGATGGCACCTGTTATAAGCACTTGCTTTTTTTTTTGTTGTTGTTGTTCTTTGGTTATTTTCACAAATAAAATGTTTGAGGGGAATTGGGATTGCTGACTGTGTTTTAGGGGATGGAATATGAAGTCTTTGGATTCAGAAATAGGCTCATGTGTTAGTTTTTCATCTAAGCTTATCCTTAAATGGTTTCAGAGCCATTTCCAATTGAGGGAAAGAGTGTTATCTGTGTTCTCTGATTTAATCTCAACCTTCACAAAAATCTCTGCCAGGAAAAAAAAAAAAAAAAAAAAAGAGGTACTTGCAATACCCAGAGTGTACAGTAGATGGCACTGGGAAGACTTGACAGGAAGTTTGAGTAACGTGCACTCCACATGGGTCATCTTCTTGTCTGGTGTTGCTTGTCCTGACCTCATTAGGCGGCTGGGAAATAAACGTCCTTTCTTTTCTTATTTAAATGAAATGAAACAGGAAAGAGAACATCAGAACGGGCTACTCTTAGCCAGGGTAAGTAACGCTTCGTGAAACAGTAGTTTCACCTGTGTGTTTTAAGGGAACTCATGAATACCCTAGATCCTGTATAAAGGGTTTCCTGCTATAAGTCTCTGTCCCCCAAAATGTGAACAGCCACTGTTCTATTCCATTTCTAGAGCGACAAAATGTACCACCGTGGCTGCAGTGAGTGGTGTCACTACAAGGAGAGACTTGGGGGGCCCTGTGAGCCACCCAGCCCCGCTCTGTCTCATTCAAGCTCAGTTCCCAAAGCTGCCAGCCACCCTGAGCTGCGGAGGCCGTGTGGGCGGGCAGCATGGGACACGTATTTCAGGTGAGTGTGTAGGATGTCCCACCATCCGACTGCTTTTTCTGATCTGAGAAGCAATAGCAACATCTGGCTAGGTCTTTTACTAATCTAATAAAATTGTTGGTCTACACAGGCTGCAAATAGCACTTGGATAGCCAGTGTGATCCGAAGTTACAGGTCAGCAATATTAATGGATTATGTATTTAAAGAACCAGACAGAGTCCAATGCCAACAGTTGGACAATTACGCTTTGGGAAAGAGGAAGCAAGAAACACAATGCTGTTTATTGTCTCTCGATTGGCTTTGGAATGAATCTGCAGTGGTGGGGATTTAGGGCACTGGGCCATTGTCGGTGGTGCGGGGCTTACTTGGGGCCAGAGGTGGCATCTGCTGGTCAGGCTGGAGGGTCTTGGTATTATCATCTCAATCCTGTCTGATGGGAGATGCTCAGATTCTTCCAGATTACATGCGTTGCACGTTGGCTACTAGTCGAATAGGCTTGGGAAAGACACGGACTCTGCTTACCATTTACCAAAGGGAAAAACACACTGTTGTAGACGTCACGATTGACTGGCTAATTTAGACTGTGGAACTGACACATAAAAGCGCATCGAGAGATAAAGGAATCTCTGGCTATGACTCACTCAAAGGCTGCTGTGTTAATCATTTACCTACACCTGGATAATCGAAAATATGCTGAATGCTTTGTGTTCATTTCCTCTCATAACTTTATGAAGGAAGCATTTAAAAATCATTTTATGGGGCCAGTGTTGTGGCGTGGCAGGGTAAACTGCCACCTGTGTTGCTGGTATC
This sequence comes from Lepus europaeus, assembly GCF_033115175.1. NCBI lineage: Eukaryota > Metazoa > Chordata > Mammalia > Lagomorpha > Leporidae > Lepus > Lepus europaeus. The sequence goes on from NC_084832.1 coordinate 87,090,981, forward strand.
CCATATTGTGTCTGGTACATGTCCTGGCTGCTCAACTTCCAATCCAGCTCCCTGCTGACAGCCTGGGAATATCAGCAGAAGACAGCCTAAGTATTTGGGCTCCTGCCACCCACGGAGGAAACCCAGATGGAGCTATTGACTCCTGGCTTCATTCTGGCCCAGCCCTGGCCATTGTAGCCATCAGGGGAGTGAACCAGTGGATGGAAGACCTCTCTTTCTCTCTCTCTCCTTCTTTCTCTTTTACTTTGACTTTCAGATAAATAATAATCCTTTTAAAAAATATCATTTTACACATGTGGAAATTGAGTCTTAATAGTAAAACTTCAAAAAATTGCAATGAAGAAACAACTTTTATACATTCCTTTTGTGTATTTTCCATATAGACTCCCCCAATTTAAGATGGTTCCACTTACAATTTTATAATTTATTTATTTATTTTTGTGGTTTTGTTTAAAATTTTTTTTGACAGGCAGAGTGGACAGTGAGAGAGAGAGAAACAGAGAGAAAGGTCTTCCTTTGCCGTTGGTTCACCCCTCAATGGCCGCCATGACCAGTGTGCTGCAGCCGGTGAACCGCGCTGATCCGAAGGCAGGAGCCAGGTGCTTCTCCTGGTCTCCCATGGGGTGCAGGGTCCAAGCACCTGGGCCATCCTCCACTGCACTCCCGGGCCATAGCAGAGAGCTGGCCTGGAAGAGGGGCAACCAGGACAGAATCTGGCACCCCAACCGGAACTAGAACCTGGTGTGCTGGTGCCGCAGGTGGAGGATTAGCCTAGTGAGCCGTGGTGCCGGCCTATTTATTTATTTTTGACAGGCAGAGTTAGACAGTGAGAAAGAGAGAGACAGAGAGAAAGATCTTCCTTTTTCCGTTGGTTCACCCCCCAAGTGGCTGCTATGGCTGGTGTGTTGTGGCCAGCGCGCTGCGCTGATCCGAGGCCAGGAGCCAGGTGTTTCCTCCTGGTCTCCCATGCAGGTGCAGGGTCCAAGGACTTGAGCCATCCTCCACTGCACTCCCGGGCCACAGCAGAGAGCTGGACTGGAAGAGGAGCAACTGGGACAGAATACAGCACCCCGACCGGGACTAGAACCCAGGGTGCCGGCGCCGCAGGTGGAGGATTAGCCTAGTGAGCCGTGGCGCCAGCCAATTTTATAATTTTTAAAAGATATATTTATTTACTTGCTGAAAGGCAGAGTGACAGAGACAGAAGGAGAGAGCGAGAAAGAGAGAGAAAGAAAGGGGGGGGGGGGAGAGAAGTATCTTCCATCTGCTGTTTTACTCTCCAAATGGCTGCATAACCAGGCCTAGGCTAGTAGCCATTAACCAAGAACTCCATCCTGATCTCCCATGTGAGTGGCAAGGCCCAAGTATCAGTCATCTTCTGCTGCCTCCTCAGGCACATCAGCAGGAAGCTGGATTGGAAGCAGAGCAGCTGGGGTTCAGACCTTGGATGCCCGAGTCACAGGCAGCAGACTAACCAGCTGCTGGACGGTGGCCTCCACTCCACTTAGGATTTTTTTTTTTCATTATGATGATGCAAAAAGCAATCTGCATTCAGTAGAAACCAAACTTTGAACTTGGCTCTCCCCCGGGGCTAGCACCGTGCGGTTTTATCTGCTCCCACATGCTCCAGGTCAGCTCCTTGGTCTACAGTGTGCTGTGTGGCTGATGGTGATGCACAGTGGGTTAGGTATCTTACATGCATTTTCCATGTAGGATAACTTTAATTTGTGATAGGCTTATCAGGCTCTAGCTCCATTGTCAGTTTGTAGAAATATGATATGAACCTACATTTATTTAAATCTATAGAAATATCAATGACTTCTTTCCACCACCTTTTGCATAAAAGGTAGAATATTACAAAATGTTTTCTTTTAAAAAGTTTATTTTTATTTATTTGAAAGGAAGAGCAACAGGAAGGAGGTGGGAGAGGGTGAGACAGAGAGAGTAGAGAATCTTCCATCTACTGGTTCACTCCCCAAATGCTTGTAACAGTTGGGGCTGGGTCAGGCTGAAGCCAGGAGCCAGGAGCTCTATTTGGGTCTCCAACATGGGTGGCAGCACCCACCTACTGCTGCCCATCATCCGCTACCTCCTAGAGTGAGCATTCGCAGGAAGCTGGATCAGAAGTAGAGGTGGCATTTGGTCCCAGGAACTCTGATATGGGCCAGTGCCATGGCTCACTTGGTTAATCCTCTGCCTGCAGTGCCAGCATCCCATGTGGGCGTGGGTTCTAGTCCGGGTTGCTCCTCTTCCAGTCCAGCTCTCTGCTGTGACCTGGGAGGGCAGTGGAGGATGGCCCAAGTGCTTGGGCCCCTGCACCCACATGGGAGACCCGGAAGAAGCTCCTGGCTCCTGGCTTTGGATTGGCGCAGCGAGCCGGCCATGGCGGCCATTTGAGGAGTGAACCAATGGAAGGAAGACCTTTCTCTCTGTCTCTCTCTCTCTCACTGTCTAACTCTGCCTGTCAAAAAAAAGTTACAAAAAAACAGAATAAAATGGAAATCATTTTTCCTGTGGCAATCACTGAAGGATGTACAGAGTAAGCTTTGATGAACTGAATTGCAGGGAGTAGTGGTGAGCAGAGTCACAGCTGTTCCCATGTGTCTGTGTGGGACGGTAGAGATGCAGGTCTCTGCAGATGAAGAGGCTTCATCGACTCAAGAGAAAGTCAACCAGGACTTTAATAATAGTGTGGTTTGCCAGACACATTGGAATTTAGAAGTGATCCAAATGCAAAAACAAGATCCTTTAGCTCAGCAATCACCTCCCTCACCACCACCAACATTATTGCAAAAGTGAGAGTGGCACCAAGGCTGAAAAACAGAGAATTAAATGAATTCATAATGTTTGAATTTTGGAGCATGTTGGAAATGAATTCAAGGTGAGCCAAAATATATGAAATCTGTATCTCAACCTCCTTCTAGCTAAAACACCAGAAAGGCCAAAGAGACTAGCATTCCCACAGCAGAAGTATGGGAAACTGAGGTTGGGCTGAGGGGGCAAGGTGAAATGTCGTTTCCATCAGATATTGGAGATACACTCAATTTAATTATCACTACAGCTCAGTCTCAGCTTAGCTTGACTCTTGATAAAATCTGAATTACCACATTTTCGTTCCAGCCACTTGATAGACAGAAAAGGACTTGGGCTCACTGGAAAACAAAAACAAGCAACAGACCTCTGGAGATTATTTATGTGCAATGCCCAGCATTCAGTAAAAAATTACAAGACACATGAAGAAACAGGAAAATAAGACTAAATCAGGAGGAAAAATCAGGTGATATGGGACCCAGCACTGTGGCATAGTGGATTAAGCCTCTGCCTGTGTTGCCAGCATCCCATATGGGTACTGATTCAAGTCCCGGCTGTTTCAATTCTGATCCAGCTCCCTGCTGATGGCCTGGGAAAGCAGTGGAAGATGACCCAAGTACTTGGGCCCTTGTGCCCCCGTGGGAGACCTGGAAGAAACCCTTGGCTCCTGGCTTCAGATGGGTCCAGCTCCGGCCATTGCAGCCATCTGGGAGAGTGAATCAGCAGATGAAAGACTTTCTCTCTGTCTCTCCCTTTCTCTGTCTAAGAAAAAAAAAAAAAGACAGATGATAGGAGTTACCCACAGGTATACCAAAAGTAAAAGGGTGAAGAAAATATCAAAAAACCAAGAAGAAAAGGATGGGAAAAACATGTGGAAAGATATATAATGCAAACCAAAATCTCAGGGGAACTGGAGTGGCTGTATCGTATAAAATATCCCTCAAAAAGTACATTACCAGAATGAAAGGGGCGATTCAAATGGCAAGAGGATCATTTCATCAAGAAAATGTCAATCCTACACATGCATATACTAAATAACGGAGCTCCAAATACATGAGGCAAAATTGAAAGTATAAAGGAAAAAAATGACAAATCTATTTTCCTAGTTAGAACAACCAAGTAATTGATAGAATGTGTACATGAAAATCAGTAGGGACATAGAAGATCTAAAGAATCCTATCAATTAACTTGGTCTAATTTATATCTACAGAATACTATATGCAGCAACTGCATAATACACATTTTTTTCAAGTGCATATGGAATGTTGGTTGAGGAAAAACATGTTGAACCATGAAAAGTCTCAATTCTATAAGGTAGAAATCACACAGAGTATATGCTCTGACTATTGCAGAAGTAAATTACATATTTAAATATCTAGAAAACACCAAGTATTTGGAAATTAAACAACAAATAACCCATGGGTAACACAAGGAATCATAAAAGACACTTAAAATATTTTAAATAAATGAAAATAAAACCACAAATATTGAAATTTTGAGGATGCACCTGAAGCAGGGCTGAGAGAGAAAAATTTGTTTTTAATATATATATATAGGGAAAGAAAAAAGGTTTAAAATCAATTATTTACATTTTTACTTTAAAAAGTTTGAAGAAAAAAATGAAGCTCAATGTAAGTATAGAAATAACAATATAATAAATCAATGAACTGCAAAACAAATAGAGAAAATCAAAGTACCTCAAGGGGCCGGCACTGTGGTGCAGCATGTTAAAGCCCTGGCCTGCAGTGCCGGCATCCCATATGGGCACAGGTTCGAGTCCCGGCTGCTCCACTTCCAATCCAGCAGTGAAGACCTGGAAGAAGCTCCTGGCTCTTGGCTTCGGATCAGCTCAGCTCTGGCCATTGTGGCCAGTTGGGAAGTGAACCAGCAGATGGAAGACCTCTCCCTCTCTCTCTGGCTCTGCCTCTCTCTGTAACTGTTTTTCAAATAGATAAAATAAATCTTAAAAAAAAAAGACCTATGAAAATATGAATAAAGTCATCAACTCCTTGTGCTAGCTTAAGCTGCCGTAACAAAACCCTCCAGGCTGGGCATTGCTTTCCTCCCAATTCTGGAGGCTGGCAGTTCGAGATCAGGATGCCAACACGAGGGCCTCTGCCTGGCTTATAGCTGGTAGGCTGCTGCCGATTCTGTGCTCACAGGGCCGAAAGCGAGAGGCGCACAACTTCTCTGATGACTTCTTTTCTTAAAAATTATTTATTCATTTGAGAGACTGTGTGTGCCCACGAGAAAGAGCAAGACAGAGAGGGTTCACATTCACTGGTTCACTCCCACCAAATCCCTCTTGTGCCTGGGACTGGGCCAGGCTAAACACAGGAGCTGGAAACTCAATCCTGGCCTCTCACATGGGTGGCAGGGACCCAACTTCTTGAGTCATCACCTGCTGCCTTCCAGGGTTCATATTAGAAGGAAGCCAAAATCAGCAGAGCCAGAGCTTGAACTCTGCGCTCCTATATGGGATCCGGGCATCCTAATCAGTGGCTGTTAGACCATAGCCCCACCCCACTGTCTTTTCTTCAAAGGCCTCTGGTCTCTCTGCCATGACCTCATGTCAACCTAATTACCTATAAAAGACTCCATCTCCAAATACCTTCACATTGGGGTGGGAAAGTAGATTTCAACTTAGGAATTTTAGAGGGTCACAATTCAGTCAGTTCTAGAAAAAAAAAAAAAAAAGAAGAAACCAAGAAAAAGGAAAGAAAATAATTATTTTCAGGAATAAAATAGAAAAAATAACTATAGATCCTACAGATGTTTAAAAAGTTAATAATGAAATGTTAGGAACAATTTTATGCTAATAAATTTGATAGTTTGAAAATACAGCATCAAAATGGACACAAACACTGGAGAATATGTTTGTTAGGAAAATTGAATTTTTTAAAAAGATTCATTTTTTTATTTGAAAATTAGAGTTATACAGAGAGAGAAGGAGAGACAGAGAGATAGAAAGAGGTCCTGCATCTGCTGGTTCACTCCCCAATTGGCCGCAATGGCCGGAGCTGCATCGATCCGAAGCCAGGAGCCTGGAGCTTCCTCCGTTCTCCCACGTGGGTGCAGGGGCCCAAAGACTTGGGCCATCCTCCACTGCTTTCCCAGGCCATAGCAGAGAGCTGGGTCAGGAGTGAAGCATCTGGGACTTGAACTGACGCCCTTATAGCATGCTGGCACTGCAGGCAGTGGCCTTACCTGCTACACCACAGCGCCGGCCCCAAAAATTGAATTTTTAACTAAAAATCTTTACCGCAGAGAAAATTCCACTCAAACTCTAACCGTAAGTGTAGCATTAACAGTAGTTCTAACCCCAGTCCCAGTTCCAGCCCTAAACCTAGCAATGAATCTGACACTAATAGTCCTAACCCTGAGCCTAGCTCTACCCTAGCCCTGACGCTAACTATAACTCTAACCCTAGCTCTAAGTCCTAGCCCTAACCCTAACCTTTGCCCTAGCTCTAAACCTAATTCTAACTCTAACACAAGCCCTGAACCTCATTCCAGCCCTAACTATAACCCTAGTTTTAACCCTAGCCCTGACCCTAAAGTTGAACCTAAATCAAACGCTCAACTTGTTGGCCTCACTGATAATTTTATTAACATAAAGTAGTAAGTATACCAAATAACATCTTAATGATTGAGCTTGCACACACGTCATTTTGCACATATGCATGTACTTCTGGGGGTAAAATCCTCTCAACCCCCTGGATTTGCTGGGTCAAAGGGTATATTCACTTATGATTTCTATGGATATCCCTACAGTGCCTTCCATGAGGACTGGGACAAGGCACACTCTTGTCAGCAAGGAGTGTCTGTCTTCCTAGCTTTGTCAACATGTTTATAACAGTTTTAAAAGTCCATAAAAATTTTCACTGGTACATATAACACTTAATGGCTGACAGGATTTTTCTCGCTGACCAATCCTACCTAGGGCTTTTATTTTCAGAAAAAAAAAAAATTAACTTCTCTGAGTCCTTTGTTTTTTCCCTTGTTAATGGTCCAAAATTTCCATGTTAATGGTCCAAAAATTAAAATTAAGATGGCAAAATGGTGTGTGTGTGTGTGTGTGTGTGTGATGCTGGGAAGAAGTACAAAGGAGAGGATTTCGGGGCCTTGCATTAGAGACCAGAACCAGGTTGTGGCAGAGCGGATAAAGCAATCGCTTGGGAAGTGGCTACTGTGCTTCCGATCCAGCTTCCTGGGAATGTGCAGGGGAGGCAGCAGATGATGGCCCAAGTACCTGAGTTCCCGCACTCACATGGGGGACCCAGAAGGAATTCCTGGTTCTTGCTTCGGCCGGGCCCAGCCCCAGCTGCTGTGGGCATTTGGATGGAAGTGAACCTGTGGATGGAAGATCGATCTCCCTCTCTAGTCACTCTGCCTTTCAAATTAATAAAGAAATCTTTAAAAAACAAAGAAACAGAACCAATCTCCTCTTCCGGAAGATGTTTATGACAACCTCCATGTGGAGAATCCCACAGGAATCTAAAAAAGAGTCATGGATTACCGCTTACCTGAAAAGGAGATGAACTGTGGAAACACAATAAAACATTGAGTTAAGAAGTTACCACTTTCCACAAAATAAAAGTAAAGTGGAGTTATAAGTCAGGAGCGGAGGCAATGCCTAACGGCTGTTAGGGAAACACTCCTAATCACACCAAGCAGACATCTCTGGTCAGTCAGATAACAGTGCGCTATGGACAATACCCTCCTACCCACACTGACTGGACCGTTCAAACATAAGTAAGGTGGGAACAGTATTGACTGGACTGTTCAACTGCAAGCAAGGAGGAAACAGCATTGATTGGACAACAAGTCGGAGGATGGCAAGCTGGAGGATACAAAGGGAGCCCTTGCACCACTCTCCATCCTCTCGGGGATCATGGCCCTGTGTGTGTGTGAACCTCTGGCTCTCCACACATCGGAGCTGAAGAGGCAGCCCGCTACTCTGCACGGAGCAGGCAGTGGCACAAGCTGACCTGCAGAGCTGTCCCTGAGTTGTAACCCCACTGTCTGTGTGTGTGTGTGTGTGTGTGGGCCTAGTGCGAGTGAACCTCTGGATCTCCTCACACTTGGAGCTGAAGCGCCAGCTCGCTAGCCCCCTTGCTAAGCGACACAAGGCAACTATGGGATCAAAACTCCAGCCGAGATGCCACCTCACCACCTTGCCTGGACACCTTATCAGCCTGCTGCCAGACCTGACCACAAAGCCGGACCAGGCCTCTCAGCAGGGGACCTCTCCAGCTTCTCACCTGGCCATCCACCTGGTAACTTTGAGCCTACTGCCCAGAGTGACAGCCTTCCCACAACTTCCTGCCTGTAAGTGACTGATCTGAGATCCGTCTCTGCCGAGACATGGAGCTAGGGACCTTGAACACTGACACTCTTTCGTGACTGTGATACGAGCCTTGAAAACGCAGCTTTTACAAATAATGTTAGTCATGTGTAATATAATGTAACTATGTTTTGACCCTATGCAAGGTAACTGTAAATAATGCTGGAGACCTTGATGTACGTATACTATTATAATTAGATAGCCCTCAAAATTACTTTAACACTGTGTACTGTGATCTATGGATTAATGAATAAGTTCAAGTAGTATTGTTGATATTGATATTGATGGTGTTGATTCCAGTAGTCCTCTAGTCATTAAGAAAATAGTGTTACTCTGATAGTTAAGTATTATAGTAAGTTAAGTAGATGATAAGTAGTTATGTTAAGCTAAGTAATTCAGTAAGTGTGTTAAGTTAGCTGTAAGTTATGATAAGTGATATTATTGACATTATTGATAGTGGTATTAGTGATATTGATAAGTGTGTTCCGTAATTATGTTAAGTAGGTGATTAGGCCAAGTAGTTAAGCTAAGTAGCTACATTAAGCTAAGTAGCTAAGTTAAGTAGTTAAGTCACATTAAGTAGTAGTGTTAAGTTTATTGGTAAGTGTATTAATTAGTATAGGTTGATAAGTATATTGATGCTGATAAGTGTATTGACCTCAGTGAACATGCTGATGAGTAGTGTGATAAAAAACCCCTGGTGTGTATGCATAAAATCTCTCATTGGGAAGACAGTCTTGTGTCCTGGTGTTCCTTTCTTCCCCGTGACTGACAAGTCGTACGTCGCACTTGCTACTGTCAGGCTGCGTGACAGTAGGCACTCGCGACACTCCATAAGTAGGAAGGTTGGCAGTCCTGAGTTTTATTTCACTTACAGAAATATTAATAAATAGGGAAAAGAAATAGAAAAGGAAAGGATAGGGCCACGTTGTGGCATAACAGATTCAGTTTGCATCCATATGGACACTGGTTCAAGTCTGCTCTACTTCCAATTCAGCTCCCTGCTGTTACACCTAGGAAAGCAGTAGAAGATGGCCCAAGTCTTTGGATCCTCACCCTCACGTGGGAGACCCAGAAGAAGCTCCTGGCTCCTGTCTTTGGCCTGGCACAGTCCTGGCTGTTGCGGCCTTTCAGGGAGTGTGTCAGCAGATGGAGGAGCTCTCTCTCTCTCTCTCTCTAACTCTGACTTTCAAAATAAATAAATAAATATTAAAAAAAAAAGGGGGTGCGCCAGTGCTGTGGCGCAGCGGGTTAACGCCCTGGCCTGAAGCACCGGCATCCCATATAGGAATTGGTTCTAGTCCTGCCTGCTCCATTTCTGATCCAGCTCTCTGCTGTGGCCTGGGAAAGCAGTAGCAGATGGCCCAAGTCCTTGGGCCCCTGCACCCACGTGGGAGACCTGGAGGAGGCTCCTGACTCCTGGCTTCGGATCGGCGCAGCTCCAGCCATTGCGGCCAACTGGGGAGTGAACCAGTGGATGGAAGACCCCCCCCCCCCCTCTCTGCTTCTCTCTCTGTGTAACTCTTTCAAATAAATAAATATATCTTTAAAAAAAAGACAAAGGAAAAAAGAGAGGCAGGTATACGCAGTGGTTCCTGAGGATTCACAGGGAACTGGTTCTAAGACTACGCCCCCGAGTCACTTCTATAAAATGGAGAAGGCTTTGCCCAGAATCACCGCCTTGCAGATTTTCAGTCACCTCCAGATGACTTATAATACCTCACACAATAGAAATGTTATGTAAGCACTTGTGTTATTGTATTATTTGAGGGAATAATGACAAGAAAAACAAGTCTACACGAGCTCAGTACAGACACGGCCACCATAGGCCTGACGGTTCAGCAAATGAATGAGATGCGTGGCAATCTGTGAGTCCTGGACACAGAGAGAACCTGGGAGAGGCAGCGGCTGCTGCAGGTGCCACACCTCATTTGTGTGGATTCCGTATTGTGCTTGGTGCCTGACAACTGCTTTAAAAAAAAAAAGATTTATTTTTATTTATTTGAAAGGCAGAGAGAGGGGAGAGAGAGAGAGAGAGAGAGAGAGAGAGAGAGAGAGAGAGAGAGATCCTATCATCCATTGGTTTACTTCCCAAATGGTCACAATAATCTGGGATGGGCCAGCCTGGAGCCAGGAGCCAGGAGCCAGGAACTTCTTCTAGGTCTCCCATGTGGGTGCAGGGGCCCAAGGGCTTCCCCTGCTTTCCCAGGCACATTAGCAGAGAGCTGGATGGAAAGGACTTGAACTGGCGCTCTGATGTTGGATGCCAGCATTGCAGGCAGTGGTCTAACTGCACCACAGCACAGCTCTGGTGCCTGACAGTTCAAGTTTTGATTTTTGAAAGTTTCTGGCATTTTTTTGCAAAGGTTTTTGATATGTGGTTAGTTGAATCCACAGATGTAGAACCCACAGAGGACCAATTGTATTTGATCACCATTTTTCGGTACCTAGGAGAGGCTTTTTAAAATTAAATAATTAACAAATTAATTTGAGAGATGGAGAATGAGAGACACAGAGAGATCTCCCATGTGTTGGTTCACTCCCCAGATGCTTGCAATGGTGGGGGCTGGGCAAGGGCCAACACTGGGAAGCAGGAACTACATCCAGGTCCCCCATGTGGGTGGCAAGGATCCAATTCCTTGAGCCATCGCCGATGCCTCTTGGGCTCTTCATTAACAGGAAGCTGGGGTCAGGAGTCAGGCGGGTATTGAACCCTGGCACCTGGACATGGGACATGGGCACTTTAACCAGTGTCTTCATCTCCAGGATAAATGCCTGCCCCAGGGAAGGCTTTTAAAAATATACCAACGTGCAAGACTCTGGATTGAAAGAATCTCTGGAACTATTCAGAAGATATGTCCAGATGCCTTGGACTTCTGCCCATGTGACCTATTCCCCCTTCAAGCACAATAATTCTTAGCAAGGTATCATGTAAAAGTAAAACTTGACAGCAAAGTGACAGGTGTGAAGACAGGGAGGTCCCAAAGAGAGAGAACCACAGGCCAGCAATGCGAGTAGAAGAAAGTGAACTTCTGTGATGACCACAGCAGGCTGAACCTGAACGTGGAATACATGGGATCAGGCTAAGGGTTCCTTCCTCCTGGCGGACGTGGCCTTTGCTTCTGGAAGGCAGTGGAGCGGGGGGAGGGCAGTTGGAGCACCTTTGAGTCTTGGCTTTGGCCTTGGTGAGCAGTGGCCTTCTTCCAGGTGTCATGCTCCAGGTAAGTCTTTCCAACGTCCAAACAGAAAGGCTGGGGAGTTTACTTTGGTTTGTTTGCTTTCTGGTTTGCAAATTGGCAAACATCTTCTTTCTCAGCTCTTCCTGTCTGGGATCTTGGCCCTTCAGTCCTGCTACTTCCTTGATGTTTTCAAACATGTCTTGTTTGTATTGTCAACCATCCCTTGTCCTCCAGGGATAAACCAGTCCGTCATTACTGGAACCAGAAATAACCTGCTTGGTTATTTAAAACTATTTGGCAAATGATCTTAACAGTTCTTATCATACTTTCTTTTTTTTTTAAGATTTATTTCTTTATTTGAAAGGTAGAGTTACAGAGAGAGAGAGAGAGAGAGGTCTTCCATCCACTGGTTCACTCTCCAAATGGATGAAACAGCTGGAGCTGGGCAAGTCTGAAGCCAGGAGCCAGGTCTTCAACCAGGGGCTCATGAGTGCAGGGGCTCAAGCACGTGGGCCACCTTCCACTGCTTTCTCAGGTGCATTAGTAGGGAGTTGGGTTGGAAGTGGAGGAGTTGGGACTTGAATTGGCGTCCATATGGGATACTGGCACCCAATGGCGGCTTTACCCACCATGCCACAGCTCCGGCCTCCTTTATCATACTTTCTAAATACTTTTATTTCCTTTACAAATATGACTTATAATTTTAGACATTTTTATTACTTCATATGAATTACATGAAACATTTAAGATAGATTTGTAAGTTTTTCCTCATTAAATATTCTTTTACTGTGCTGTGAGCTTTGATAGAAAATAATTGCCATTTTGGTAATTGTGAATGTAAACTATCTTTTTTTTTTAAACCAGGGCTATTCTTTTTTTTTTTTTTTTTTGACAGGTAGAGTTATAGAGAGAGAGAGAGAGAGAGAGAGAGGTCTTCCTTCCGTTGGTTCACCCCACAAATGGCTGCTACGGCCGGCCTTGTGCAGATCCAAAGCCAGGAGCCAGGTGCTTCTTCCCAGTCTCCCATGCGGGTGCAGGGGCCCAAGCACTTGGGCCATCCTCCACTGCCCTCCCAGGCCACAGCAGAGAGCTGGACCGGAAGAGGAGCAACCGGGACTAGAACTGGTGCCCATATGGGATGCCGGTGCCGCAGGCGGAGGATTAACCAAGTGAGCCACGGCACCAGCCCTAAACTATCAAGGACATGTCTTTGAATGTTGTCTTATCTAAAGACTGAATTACTAGCAGTAATGAATTGCTGTTGAACAACAATTGTTTATTTCTAAAATATAGATTATTACTGATTCTTGCACAGTACCGAAAGTGTTCTAGCCTATTCTGACTTTTTCTGGGTATCGGGAGATGCTCCCCGCTATGACTCACTGTCCCCTTCCTCCTACAGATTGTGAAGAAGGCCGTTTTTTAATGTTTAAAAGGAGCATTAAAATGATCAATCTGCTTTCTATGCCTGAAGATTCTTTTTTTTTTTTTTTTTTTTTTTTTGACAGGCAGAATGGACAGTGAGAGAGAGAGAGAGAGAGAAAGATCTTCCCCTTTGCCGTTGGTTCACCCTCCAATGGCCGGCGCGGCCGGTGCACTGCGGCCGGCGCACCACACTGATCCGAAGCCAGGAGCCAGGCGCTTCTCCTGGCCTCCCATGCGGGTGCAGGGCCCAAGGACTTGGGCCATCCTCCACTGCCTTCCCGGGCCACAGCAGAGAGCTGGCCTGGAAGAGGGGCAACCGGGATAGAATCCGGCGCCCTGACCAGGACTAGAACCCATTGTGCCAGCGCCGCAAGGCACGGGATTAGCCTGTTAAGCCACGGCGCCGGCCCCTGAAGAGTCATTTTTAATATTTTATTATATATTATGCATATATATTGGCCTGGAGCTCGGCCGATCCAAAGCCAGGAGCCTGGATCTTCTTCTGAATCTCCCACACAGGTGCAGGAGCCCAAGGACTTGGGCTTTCCCAGGCCATACCAGAGAGCTGGATTGGAAGTGGAGCTGTTGGGACTTGAATCGGTGCCCATATGGGATGCCGGCACTGAAGGCGGCGGCTTTACCTGCTATGTCACAGTGCCGGCCCTGTGTGCAGTTTCTACACATACACTGCACCATAAGGGACTGCAGCACCCATGGATTTTGGTATCCAAGGGGGTCCTGGAGCCAATTCCCTGTGGATAATGAGACGCAGTTGTATTTTGCTTACCAGCTAGCATGGACACAATTTGCTAATCCAACAAGTAGCATGGCTATCCCTACTGCTACTGTTGAGTGATATAGTGCCTTAGTGCAAATAAAACATCTTTTAGGGATAAATTAATTCAGAAATGTTTAAAGGAATCAACAAAAGCCTCAAACTATAGAACAGTGTAGTATAAAAGTGAAAGCTGAGGCCACGCCGTGGCTCAATAGGCTAATCCTCCGCCTTGCGGTGCCAGCACACCAGGTTCTAGTCCCAGTCGGGGTGCCAGATTCTGTCCTAGTTGCCCCTCTTCCAGGCCAGCTCTCTGCTATGGCCTGGGAGTGCAGGGGAGGATGGCCCGAGTGCACCCCATGGGAGACCAGGAGAAGCACCTGGCTCCTGCCATCGGATCAGCGCGGTGTGCCGGCCACAGCGCACTGGCCACGGCGGCCATTGGAGGGTGAACCAACGGCAAAGGAAGACCTTTCTCTCTGTCTCTCTCTCTCACTGTCCACTCTGCCTGTCAAAAAAAAAAAAAAAAAAAAAAAGTGAAAGCTGGGGCTGGCATTGTGGTGTAGCAGATAAAGCCGCCGTCGTCCATGCTGGCATCTCATGTTCGTGTCCCAGATACTCCAGTTTCCTGTTTGGGCATCTGGGAAAAGCAATGGAGGATGGCCCAGCTACTTGGGCCCCTGCACCCATGTAAGAAACCTGGAAGAAGCTCCTGGCTCCTGGTTTTGGCCTAGCCCAGTCCTGGCTGTTATGGCCATCTGAGGAGTGAACCAGCAGCTGGAAGATCTTTCTGTCTCTCTCTCTTTCTTGTAACTCTGACTTTCAAACAAACAAATAAATCTTTAAAAAAAAAGAAAAGTGAGTCTCCCCTTCCTTTAAATAGTTTTGTGTGAGACCATCTATTATTTTCTTCTGTGCCTTCACACACACCCACACACACCCCAGTTCAGCATATGTGTGCATTTACACAAGGGGTCCTAACACATGTCTTGCTGCCACAAAACTGTGTACAGATCTACCCTGTTAGGTTTAACAACTGCCTATTACTACATGATGTAACTAGAATTCATTTGCCCATTTACCTATTAATTGTGACAAAATTCTGACCCTGGAAAGAGTGCAGTCCAGGGCTTACCCTGCTCAGGGTCAGCCTGACTTGTGCCCCACGGGGAAGGGCTCAAGGATTTTGGAGAACAGAAGAAGAACGACTCATTGTCTCCCGCTGACTGTGGCTTTATTTCACCCTCCCCCTCCTTCTCTTTTTTCTATCAATTTGTTTTCCTCCCTTCCCCCACTTAAGACAGTCCAACATCTGTTCTTCTTCACATAAGTGAGCGAAAGTTTTGCAAATAATAACTGACATCTGTGGGTTACTCTATAGTGATAGGTATATGTGGCGGAATGAGAAGGCCATGCCAAGATGGCCACTGGCAAGCAAGTGTCAGTTACTCAGGAATGGCTTTGAAACCCACCTGGCAATAGGCTGTGATTGGTTGGGGCATAGACCGCCCCTTGACCAGATTGGCTGGTCTTGGCTATATAAGCTGTTGCACTAACTGAAATAAATGAGTCTGCGGGCTGCTTGCCTCAAGCCCGCTTTCACCCGACTCCCGGGGTCTGTGTGGTGCCTCTGCACCTCTTGCCCCTACCACGCTCCTCCTCTCAGAAATGAATCCACTGCAACATTGTTGAGAAATCAACTGCAACAGGTATATACATGGTTCCCTTTGTTTTTGCCGTTATAAATAATTTTGCAAAAACATACTCTCAGCAGGACACTTCAGAACGTCTGTGGAGCGGCTGGAGCTGTGGCATAGTGGGTTAAGCTTCCTCCTGCAGTGCTGGCATCTCATATGGGCACCAGTTTGAGTACCGGCTGCTCCACTTCTGATTCAGCTGCTTGCTAACGCACCTGAGAAACAGCGGGGGATGGCCCAGGTGCTTGGGCCCTTGCAACCACATGGGAGGCTTGAAAGAAGTTTCTGGCTCCTGACTTCAGCCTGGCCCAACCCCAGCTGTTGTGACCCTTCGGGGAGTGAACCAGAGGATGAAAGACCTCTCTCTCTCTCTCTCTAACTCTACCTTTGAAATAGATAAAGCAAATCTTTTTTTTAAGTCTTGGAAAAGTGAAACTAAAACAGAAATTTATTGTGTTGCAAGATATTTTGAAATCTGTTCATGGTTCTTTTTTTAAATATTTATTTATTTATTTATTATTTGAAAGGCAGAGTTACAGAAAGGCAGAGAGAGAGACAGAAAGAGAGGGAAGATAGAGAGGGAGAGAGAGAGAGAGAGGTCTTGCATCTGCTGGTTGACTCCCCAAATGGCCTCAATGACTGGAGCTGGGCCGATCCGACGCCAGGAACCAGGAGCTTCTTCTGAGTCTCCCACATGGGTACAGGGGCCCAAGGACCTGAGCCATCTTCTATTGCTTTCCCAGGCCATAGCAGAGAGCTGGATTGGAAGTGGAACAGCCAGGACTTGAACTGGTGCTCATATGGGATGCCGGCACTGCAGGCGGGTGGCGGCTTTACCCACTGCAGCACAGCGCTGGCCCACAGTTTTTAATAATACACATTTTTCATAAGCTTTTTGCAGACTGCTGTATGCATGGATTTAAAAAAAATTTTTTTTGCACCAAAACAAACTTACCTCTTAATTCCCTTTTTCCACAAACTTTTTGAATCCTTTTGCTTATGTGTCTTCGTGCACTTGAGTGTTTCCTAAAAGTGGACCACTGAATCAAAAAGCAAATGTTTTACAGGTTTGGCAAGTACCTCTGGAGCGAATTTCTGAGGATAAATGAAGCAAACAGTGATAGGCAGGTGGGACACATACTCTTGGACCAGGAAAGAGGGTTCCTCTGTGTCCCCGAGGGGTCATGTCCAGTTTGCTTGGCCTACTTCCCGCCCCAGGTCTGAGCACTGAGACGTGGTGTTGGAAGGCAGAGCCTCAGCTGTACCTTGGACTTTCTCGAACAATCCTCTGGGTGCCTCTCTGGTCATGTGATGGGGAAGAGCCAGGGACACTGGTGTCTGAGTCCTTGCTGCTTCCCCCTAGGAACTCCGTGGCCTCGAGCCGAAGAGCCCAGCTCTCACAGCTGTTTCCTGTGTGGCCAATACTGGGCATTGCTTAAAATAGTTCCTGACAACATGGCGCCTGGTGGATGTTAGAGGGGCATGTTTGCGGCTGCTGCGGTTAAGCTATGTAAGATCGGACCACCGGCAGGGATAGGTCCGCTTTAGTTCTGGACACGTGGACAGTGCATGATCCCTATACTTTGCTTAAGATGCCCCTGTGCATGGTCCACCCACGCCTGCATGACCTTTTCGCTGATTGGCTCCCCTACTGCGCACGTCTTTTGTTAAGCCTTATAAGCCTGTACACTTCCTCAGTAAAGTAGTTCCTGCTTCGACAGAACTCACGGGTGCTTGCTGTGTTCTTGACCCATCGACCTTACCTTTCCCGTTCGCCTTGTCGGGGAGTGCTTGTACTGTTCCCTGCTGGTCAGGGGCCAGCCTCAGGCTTAAGACCCTAACAGCCAATGCTCAATGCCTGGCTCAGTGCCTGGCGTATCCCAGTGGATGCTTGAGAAAAGATGACCTCCCTGTGCAAAACCAGTGGAGGGAGGAGGAACACCCGGAAGTCCCCCTGCTTCAACTTCACAGAAGGTGCAGTCGTCACTGTCGCTGAACTCACTGCCGGCTGGCCAGGTTCGCGTGGTGGCCACGTCCAAGGAAGGCTCTGTCGATTGGAGAGGCACAGCCGCTTGGCCCAGAGCAACTGGGGACACTTGAGTCTTGCCTTGAGATGGGCTTGGCTCCTGACCTGTTGTTGGTATCAGAGAAGGGAGACCATTTGGAAAGAAAGGAGGAAGATGATAGCCACAGGCAAACAAAGCAACAGCACTGGCAGAGAAAGCAGCCCGGTCTGTGCAGCAAAGGGAGCAGGGGCAGAGAAGCCTCATGGGAGAAACACGGAGAAGTGGGTCCCCAAAGCTGTCGCCGCAGCTCTTTGATGTGGCTTCATCTGTGAGGAGGGCGTGTGAAAGAGCATCTTCTCCCACCTGGCTGAAGCCTGCAGACCACGAGGATGCCAAGGAGTCCTGGGCTGGGGACGCACAGGGCGGGCAGGCCGCGCATGGCTGGCTGGGTGGTGACATGCAGGCAGGGCTGGGCCTGACTGCCCCCCGGCCCCGGTCCACTCCCTGCAGGGCACAAGTCGGGGCTGACAGGGGGATGTACAGAGCTGCTGTGCCCATCTTTACCATCCTACGAGTGAAGGTGATGCAGACTTTGCAAACACAAGTCCAAAGTGGAGCTTACTCTTTTCTTTACTGTGTGTGTGTGTGTGTGTGTGTGTGAGAGAGAGAGAGAGAGAGAGAGAGAGAGAGTGTTTCAAGGAGCTTGTTTGAAATGACGGGTGTCTGTCAGTGTTTCTGAGGTTCAACGTGTGGGTATGATGACCCCCCAGGGAAATTTGTGAAGTTTCAGATTCCCAAGTCCACCCACACTGGTCAAATTAGACTCTCCCAGGGTGGACCTGGGACAAAGCAACTGACCCCACAACTCAACAAGTTGTGTGTGATAAGAGTGTGACAAGTCGGCTTGCACCGTGGGACCCTGCAGTGAGGCTGACGGTATAAAAATCAGGTCTGATGTGGATTAACAATATTTTCTGTGCTGTGGGATCATAAATTCTGAGCCAGTAAGTTTGGAAACCCAAGGTCCTTCCGACCTTGTCACTAAATGAAGCCCTTGTTATGTGTCCAGTGTTTGTGTCCCCACAAATTCATGCTGAAATCCTAACCACCAGGGTGATGGAATCAGGAGGTGGGGGTATCTGGGAGGTGGAAAGGTAGAATGAGATTGATCCCTTATACGAGGGAGACCCTATATCCCACCTGTGAACCAGGAAGCTGGGCCTTCACCAGGCGCCAAGTCTGTAGGTGCTGTGTCTTGGACTTCAGCCTCCATAAGGGTGAGAATACATTTCTGTGGCTTATAAGCCACTCGTCTGTGTGCGCTGCCGCAGCAGCCCGAGGCGACCGAGCGTTATGTTGACAGTCATACTGTGGGGGAGACTGAAGAGCTCAGCCCCATTGACGTTAGCGCCGCCGGGGGAGCTGTGCGCCTTCTGTTTGTGTTAGGACTGCCGTGCACAGGGAGGAGACACAAGACGGCACAGGTTCACATCCCAAGCATCTGGGAAGTAGGCTGGAGGCCGCGGGCCATTTCCAGCCGGGAGCATCTCTCTGGGGTTAGTGCCAAACCCCAGTACTAGGTTTTGATGAGGGTCGAACAGCCACTTATGAGCAGTCTAGAAGGCCATCGTTCATAGTTCTGTCTGAGGGCTGGGGTTCCATCAGAAACAATCCATTTCCCCTTTCCAGTTGGAAAAAACTGTCTCTGGTTGTATTAACACACCAAAAGATTTTTTTTTTTCTAAATTTGGGGCCGAGAGAGACAGAGTGAGCCATGTGCAGGTGAGTTCCCATCTGCTGCTTCACTTCCCAAACGCCCACAGCAGCTCCTCTGGGGGCCAAAGTTGGGGGTCAGAAATGCATTTCAGGGAGCTATGCATTTCAACCAAATGCTTGAGCCCTGACCTGCCGCCTCCCAGAGTCTCCACATGCAGGAAGCTGGAAGGTGGAATGAGAGCCAAGCGTTGTCCCCGGCTCTTCAATGCAGTGTCCTAACTGGTGTTGCAACTCCCAGGTCAAATGTCTGTCACTACATTTTGAATATATTTAATTATATTAAAATATAGTAGGTTTTGAATAGGAAACTCATCTAACTGATTACACAAAAGAATAAAGACAGCTTTGTGTTAACCATAGGTTGAAATAGCACATTAACCTTGAACCCATACATTTAAAAATTATTTTAGGAAAAAGCTAGAACTCTAAGAACCTAGAACTAGCTTAGGTTAACAAGCACCTGCAAAGTTTCTGAGGATGGTTAACATGAGCGTGTGCTGTCTGTAGTATTAACTTCAGCGAGATTCTTGGCAGTTGTTTGTCAGTGAATTTAATTCCGCATCTCAGTGAATTTTCCCAGTGTACTTTGCCATCTGAATGCTTTCAAGGCACTCTGTTGCTTCTCCAACTCTTTTCCTTGTTAAAATGACCTGAAAAGCCTTGGCCAGCTCCACCAAGTCTGTCCATCAGCATTCACCTACGCACTCCCCCTGGGTGGGAGAAACCATGGCAACGGAACTTCTGGCCACCAGGGGAGCTGATCACAGGATTCAGGAAGCCACTCCGGGGTCCCCTGCAGTGAGGAAGCTAATGAGCCTTCCCTTTGCAACAGCCATGCCACAAAGTCTGGAGAAAAAGGATTGTCGACAGTCACACATTTGATCATGTCTATGATACGAAGGGACATCGTGGGGCAGGGGCAAAGGGAATGAGTTTGGCTCACCTCTCTTCAGAAGAAGAAGCAGAGAGCATTCCAGAATGCTCTGAGGGACCCTGGAGGGAGCGGCTCTGCAGGGAGTATGGCAAGGAGAATTTCCAGAAAGAAGCTGTGAATTGGCCCAGAAAGACAGGTGGAAGAGGGACAGACAGGCAGGACATACCAGGAAGCAGAGTTGTGCAATGGCCAGAGGCGGGGATACGTAAATGGCCATCTGGAAATGGTGCGTGCTCTTGGGAAGCTCAGGAATGAGAGTATGGAGACACGAGTGGCACTTCCACTGGGAAACCCACGCTGATGGCATAAAGTGTGGGAAGCCAGAGATCCAAAACATCAGTGAGTGCAGACAAAAGCAAAAAAAAGCTAGAAAAACCTCTGTCTACACTCAAAGAACTAGTAGAGCAGAAGCCTAGCAAGAGGGAAAAGCTTCAGACAATAATTATTCTACTTCACTAAGCAGCCCAGAGACACCTGTGTCCCTACCAGCAGCCATGCCACAAAGGCCAGACAGAGAGCCTAGACTTCTGTCTGAGTGAGACTACAACTGGGGACCCCAGCACCCCACTGGGATAGTGTCAGAGAAGCCTAAGTAAGGAGCTAGGACTTTTATCCCAGCTGGTAAAAGGGCTCCTCATCCCCTAGTGTCAATGGAGGCCATATGGGGAGTCTGGGACTGCACTCCCACCTGGCTGTAATGGGGCATCACTCCCCCACCCTGAGGGTTGTGTCAAAGGGTCCCTAGCAGAGAATCAAGACTTTCAGTCAAGAGTTTCACAACTGCCCACTGGTAATGAGACCATGCAAACCAAGGTGTTGGTAGAGATCACACAGGGAGCTAGAACACCCATTCATGTAATAGGGAGCTCCTCTCTTTGGGTGTCCAGCACAGGCCACATGGAGGCTGGAAAATCTGGACTTCTACCTCTACTTGACTGTTACAATGTGGGACCCAGCCTCCTTCCCTGTGGGGAGCGGCCAGACAAAGCCAGCAAATCAAAGAATATGTAAGTGAGATTCAGATTCTACTAATATAACACTCCCCAAAACTCCTTATTATAGAAAGAACCAAAGTGATCTCAACTTCCATTAAAAAAATAGATGATAATTCCAAGATGATAGAAAGTTGGAAGAATCTGTCAATGATTTTAAAACAGTCATGATACAAATGCTTCAATGAGCAGTTACGAACACTTCAGAAGCAAGGGAGAGCATAGAAAGCCTCAGCAAAGAAATAGACGACACAAAGAAGGATCAAATGAAAATGTCAAAATTGAAGAATGTTATAACTAAAATAAAAATCTCAGTGAGTGGGGTTAACAATAGGTAGGTACAAAGAATCAGTAGACTGAAACAACAGAAACCACTGAGAGAGAGAGAGAGAGAGAGAGAGAGAGAGAGAGAGAGAGAAGAGTGAGAATACAGATTTAAAAAAAAAAAAAACAGAATCCCAGGAGCCTGTAATATTTTGACCATGAGCCTAATTTTTGTGTCATCAAAGTTTTAGATATTGAGGAGAAATATACAGGACTAAAAAATATTTGGAGAAATAATAACTGAAACATTTCCAAATTTTGCAAGAGACTTAGGTCTATAGATTCCATAGAATTCAGTAAGTGAACTTTAAATCAGATCAATCCAAAGGAATCATACTAAGACACATCACACTTAAACTTCTGACAACTAAATACCAAGAAAAACAATCTAAAACCATCCAGAGAAAAACAATAACTTACTTGTAAGGAAAAACAATCCAAATGATACAGGATTGCTTACTAGAAATCTCAGAGGCCAGAATGAAGCAGCACAATATTTTTCAAGTCAGTCCAGAATTCTACCCTCAGGAAAAATATCCTTCGTGAATAAAGAAGTAATGAAGACATTCTCAGATGGCTTCACTGCTGAATTCTACCAGACACTTAAAGAAGAACTAACTCCAATTCTTCTCAGGCTATTCAAAACAATTGAAAGGGAGACAATCCTCCCGAATTCCTTCTATGAAGCCAGCATCACTTTAATTCCTAAAGCAGAAAAAAATACAACAGAGAAAGAGACCTGATGAACATAGATACAAAATCCTCAACAAAAAATTAGTTAATTGAATCCAACAACACATCATAAAGATCATTCATCCAAACCAAGTGGGATTTATCCCTGGTATGCAGGGATAGTTCAACATTCACAAGTCAATCAATGTGATACATCACATTAACAAACTGAAGAACAAAACCATATGATTTAGATGCAGAGAAAGCATTTGATAAAATACAACACCTTTCCATGATGAAAACCTTAAGCAAATTGAGTATAGAAGGAACATTCCTCAACACAGTCAAGGCAATTTATGGCAAACCCATGGCCAGCATCTTACTGAATGGGGGAAAGTTGGAAGCATTCCCCCTAAGACTTGGAACCAGACAAGGGTGCCCACTCTCAATAGTGCTATTCAATACAATCCTGGAAGTTTTAGCCAGAGCCATTAGCCAAGAAAAGGAAATCAAAAGGATACAAATTGGAAAGGAGGAAGTCAAACTATCCCTAATTGCAGGTGACATGATTCTATATATAAGGGATGTGAAAGACTCCACTAAGAAACCATTGGAACTCATAAGAGAGTTTGGTAAAGTGGCAGGATATAAAATTAGCATACAAAAATCAATAGCCTTTGAATACACAGACAATGCAATGGCTGAAAAAGAACTTCTAAGATCAATCCCATTCACAATAGCTACAAAAAGAATTAAATACCTTGGAATAAATTTAATCAAGGATGTCAAAGATCTCGATAAGGAAAATTACAAAACACTAAAGAAAGAAATAGAAGAGGACATTAAAAAAATAGAAAAATCTTCATGTTCATGGATTGGAAGAATTAATATCATAAGATGTCCATAGTACCAAGAGCAATTTACAGATTAAATCTGATCCCAATCAAAATACTAAAGATATTCTCAGATCTAGAAAAAATGATGCTAAAATTTATATGGAAACACAAAAAACCCTGAATAACTAAAGCAATCTTATATAACAAAAACAAAGCTGGAAATATCACAATACCAGATTTCAAGACACACTACAGGGCAGTTATCATCAAAACAGCCTGTTACTGGCACAAAAACAGACTTGTAGATCAATGAAACAGAATAGAAATCAATCTCTAGAAATCAATGCACACACATCTACAACCAACTTTTCTTTGACAAAGGAGCTAAAATCAGTACTTGGAGCAAGGACAGCCTCTTCAACAAATGGTGCAGGAAAATCTGGATCTCCATGTGCAGAATTATGAAACTAGACCCCTGCCTTACATCTTAAACAAAAAATCCACTCAAAGTTGATCAAAGGTCTAAATCTAGGACCCAATACCATAGATTACTAGAGAACACTGGGGAAACTCAGTAAGACATTGGCATAGGCCAAGACTTCTTGGAAAAGACCCCAGAAGCACAGGTAATCAAAACCAAAATTGATAAATGGGATTACATCAAGCTGAGAAACTTCTGCACTGCACAAGAAACACTCAGCAAAGTGAAGAGGCAGAATAGGAGAAAATATTTGCAAACTACACAACTACTAAAAGGTTCATATCCAGACTCCATAAAGTGCTCAAGAAAGTCAATAACAACAAACCAAACAATCCAGTTAAGAAATGGGCCAAGGATTTGAACAGGCATTTTTCAAGAGAGGAAATTCAAATGACCAACAGATATTTGAAAA
The DNA here is from genome assembly GCF_033115175.1 of Lepus europaeus. Lineage (NCBI taxonomy): Eukaryota > Metazoa > Chordata > Mammalia > Lagomorpha > Leporidae > Lepus > Lepus europaeus. Next base: position 87,114,647 of record NC_084832.1, read on the forward strand.
AATGTTCAGTATCACTATCCATCAGGCAAATGCAAATCAAAACCACAATGAGGTTCCACCTCACCCCAGTTAGAATGCCTTTCATACAGAAATCAACAAACAACAAATGCTGGTGAAGATGTGGGGAAAAAGGTACCGTAATCCACTGTTGGTGAGAATGCAAACTAGTCCAGTTACAGTGGATGATGGTATGGAGATACCTCAGAAATCTGAATTTAGATCTACCATATGACCCAGCCATCCCACTCCTGGGAATTTACCCAATCTAAAAGAAATCAGCATATGAAAGAGTGATCTGTATCCCCAAGTTCATTGCAGCTCAATTCACAATAGCTAAGATATGGAATCAGCTCAGATGTCCATCAATTGATGACTGGATAAAGAAATTATGGTACATATACAAACTATGGAGTACTACTCAACTGTAGAACAATGAAATCCCATCATTTGCAACAAAATGGATGCAAATGTAAATCATTATACTTAGTGAAATAAGCCAGTCCAAAAAGACAGATACCATATAGTTTCCCTGATCTCTGGTAACAGAGTATCTAAACTGCGATGTATTGGAGTGAAATGGACATCTTGAGCTCCGATGATTATTTACAGCCCTTGTCTCTTCTGTTGAGGAACAGCATCTTTTTCTTCATACTACTTGTTGAACTATTTACTTAGTGTAGGGTTAACCTTATCATCATTAAGAAAACTGAGAGTAGATTTTTGTAAAAATTGAGAGTGGGAATGGGCGAACAAGAAAGAAGGGTTGGAGCATGTAGGGGAGGGAGATAAAGTGGGTACCACTATGCTCCTAAATCTGTATATATAAAATACATGGATCTTGTATAACAAATAAAAATTTTAAAGTCTGTTAAAAAAAGAAAGAAGAAACTAAAAAAAATTATTTATTTATTTATTTTAAAGGCAGAGTTACACAGAGAGAGAGAAATAGAGACTGAGAGAGAGAGAGAGAGAGAGAGAGAGAGAGATCTTTCATCCACTGGTTCACTCCCCAAATGACTGCAATAGTAGGAGCTGGGCCTATCTGAAGTCAGGAGCTTCATCAAAGTCTCCCACATGGGTGCAGTGGCCTAAACACTTGGGTGATCTTCTTCTGCTTTCCTAAGCACATTAGCAGGGAGCTGGATTGGACGTGGAGCAGCTGGGACTAGAACTGACATCCACTACACCAGAGCACTGGCCCTAAAAATGTAATTCTAAAATAATTAAGCAAACCATAGGAAGGCAGGAAAAAGAAAACAGAACTGCAAAAAATAAAGAAGGTATAACAAGTAGAACATAAAAAATATAAAATGGTAAACTTAAGGATTAAATATTAACAGTTATGGTAAATATAGTTGGCCTAAATACACTATTAAAATACAGATTGAGGAGTGGACCTGGTTTACTGGTTAAGATGCCCACCTACCACAGAGTACTGAGATTTTCTTCCCAGCTCTGGATCCGGACTCCAGCTTCCCACAGGTGCAGACCCAAGGAGGGCCTCTCTGATGAGGGCTCAGACCATTAGGTTTTTCCCACCTACTTGGAAGACCTGGGTTGAGTTCCCAGCTCCTGGCTTTGGCTTGGGTGAGCCCTAGTCATTGTAGGCATTTGAGATGTGAACCAGCAGCAGATGAGAACACATACACACGCGCGTGCACACACACACACACACAAACACTGTCTGTTTCTTTGAATCTCAAAAAAAAAAAGACAGAAAATCATGATCCAAGTATATGCTATCTATAAGAAACTCACTTCAAATTTAATGATACAGGCAGGCTGAAGTGAAAGTCTAAGAAAGACATATCATATAAACAGTAGTCAAAGGAAAATAGCAGATTATATATACAATATACATATATAATAGACATACTATATATATATAATTCAGAATGGAGAAAATAACCATATGTAGATCATAAAATGTAATGCTGATGTGTCAATTCACTGAGAAGTCTTAGCAATCCTAAATCCTATATGTACCAAATAACAGTGCTGAAAAGTATGTGAGAAAAAAAGTGCTATAGAGCTGAAAGGAAAACTAGATATATCCACGATTATAGTTGGGCTCTTCAACCTCCTTCTCAAAAACGGATAGAAAAACTAGATAGAAAGCCAGCAAGGACACAGAAGAACTCAGCAACATGGTCAACTAACAGGCTCTAACTGATCACCCACCAACACCATCACATACATTCTTTTCAACCACGTAAGGAACATAGGCTGAGATATACTACATTTTGAGTTATTTAAGAATGTAACCAGAATTTAAAATTTTTAAAGGATTATTTACTTATTTATTTGAGAGCTAGACTTACAAACAGAGAGGAGAGACAGAGAGAAAGGTCTTCCATCTGGTTCACTCCCCAAATGGCCGCAACAGCTAGAGCTGAGCCAATTCAAAGACAGGAGCCAGGAACCTCCTCCGAGTTTCCCATGTGAGTACAGGGTCCAAAGTAATGGGGCATCTTCTACTGCTTTCCCAGGCCATAAGCAGAGAGCTAGATTGGAAGAGGAGCAGCTGAGACACAAACTGGAGCCCATATGGGATGCTGACACTGCAGGCAGAGGCTTAACCTACTATGCCACAATGCCAACCCCCATGAATTAAAAATTTTAATTAATTAAATTGAGAGAGAGAGAAAGAGAGAGAGACAGAGAGAGCAAGTGCAAGCACTCCCTTCTACTAGTTCAGTCCCCCAACTATCTGCAGTGTCTGGGGCCAGGCTGGGTTAAAGCCAGATGCCAGGAACTCAACCCGGACCTGTGAAGTGAGTGCCAAGAACCCAATTACTTGATCCACCACCGCTTCATCCAGGGTCTGTATTAGCAAGAAACTGGAGCCAGGGACTGGAGGTGACTATTGAACCCAGCCCCTCTGATGTGGGACATGGGCATCGTAAGCTACATCTTAACTGCTAGGCCAAATACCCAGCCCCAGGATTTGCTTCAGTTGGAGATGTTGAGTCATGTAGGCATGGAAATGAAATTATGAAGGGAGATGTTCCTAGTCATAGTTCTCTGGAAACAGGAGGCATGGCATGCCGCTCACAGGAAGTACCTGAGTCAATCAGGAAGCAAGGGGAATGGGACAAACCAAACAAGAGCCTCTGTGTGTTTCTGAAGAAGCCAGGCCAATTGGCTTACTGGTCTCTTGATTGGTTTGTTTGAATCATCTCTGTGGACTCTGACACAGGGGCTGCCATGAGTCTGGGTGATCAGGCAGGTGCACAGCAGCCTGGAATGTGAGACACTGATAAAGGTGGTGGTTTGGTGTCTGCATTTCAGCTTGGTTGGTCTGCTTACAATTGGTGTACACACTGGAAAGTCATTTGCTCTCTCTCTAAGTTAGCTGGCCTGGGAGAGGCTGACTCCCCAGGGTCATAAAACACCAGAATAAAAAGGTGTGGTTAATTCATAGGCTACAAAGCAAAACCTCGACACATTTCCAAGAATTGAAATAATAAAGAGTATGTTCTCTGACCACAATGGAAATGCAATCAGAAGTCAATAACAAAGATAATAGGGAAATATCCAAATTTTTGGAAACTAAAATTCATTTTCAAATTAGTCAATACATCATATTGGATAAATATAAAAATCTGACATTAAAATATCTTAGCACAGCTAAAGGAGTGCTGAGAGGGAAATGTTCAGACCTGAACATGTACATTAGAAAAGAAGACTTAAAGAAATCATCTAATTTTCCACTTCAAGAACCTAAAGAAAGAAGGGCAAAATAAATCCAGAGCAAAAAGAAGAAAGGAAATAATAAGGGTAAAAATAGAAATCAGTTATATTGAAAATAGAAAAAGAATAGAGGGAATTAAGTGAAGAGCTGGTTCTTTGAAAAGACCAATAAAATTGATGAACCTCTAGCAAGATGGACAAAAGATGACACAAATGACTAATGTCACGAGTAAAATAGTATATCCCTATGCACCCATGGACTTCCAAGCAATAATAAAGGAATATTACAAACAACTTTTCAACTTAGATAAAATAGACCATTTCTTCAGAAAATACAAACCACAGCTCACTGAATATAAAACAGATGATGTGACTATAATTACTAAGGAAATTAAATTTATAATAAAAGCATCACTCAAAAAAGAAATGTCCACTTTCAGAGTTTCCTAGAGAATGCTATCAAATGTTTAAGAAAGGATTGCCACTGATTCTGCATGATCTTTCTGAGAAAATACTACAGAAAATAATTTTCTGAGAAAATTACTTTTGTGAATCTTGTATTACCCTGATACCAAAACCACATGGAGATAGTGCAAAAACAAAATGAAAATAAAAACGAACTGCAGACCAATATCCTCCCTTAATGTAGTCTAAAAATTCTCAATATTAACAAATGGGTTTCATTTGTTATAAAGGAAACTATACACCATCACCAAGTGAAGTTCATTATAGGAATGCAACTCTGATTTAATATTTGAAAATCAATCATTGTAATCTTCCATGTGAACAGACTGAAGAAGGAAAATCACCAGATTGTGTCAATTAATGCAAAAAAAATTGACAAAATTCAACACCCATTCATGATTCTTACATCTTAGATAAATAAGAATAGGAGAGGACTTCCTTGATCTGATAAAGAGCATCTACAAAAAAAACTTTTCATTTTACTTAATATTGTGAGACTTCCTTAAGATCAGGAACAAGAGAAAGATTTCTGCATTTTTAAAAAAATATTTATTTATCTATTTATTTATTTGAAATGCAGAGTTTCAGAGAAAAAGAGACAGGTAGAGGGAGAGGGAGAGGGAGACAGAGAGAGATAGAATCTTCCATGAGCTGGTTCACTCCCCAAAGCCAGGAACCTGGAGCTTTTTCCAGGTCTCCCACATGGTTAGAAGGGCCCAAGCCCTTGGGCCATCTTCTGCTGCTTTCCCAGGAGCATTAGCAGGGAGTCAGATTGGAAGTAGAGCAGCTGGGACTTAAACCAGTGCCCATATAGAATGCTGATGTTGCCAGCAGTGGCTTAACCCATTATACCACAATGCTGGCTCCAAGGGTTTCTGCTTTTACCATTGCTATTCAACATGGTGCTAGACGTTCTAGCCAGTGCAATATGACAAGAAAGGAAATAAAAGACATACAGATCAGAAAGGATTAAATAAAACTTTTCTTCTCTGTAGATAGAATTATCTACCTAATTAACCTCAGGAAATCTATAGCCATCTTGCAGAACTAATAGATGAGTTTGGATGATCACAGGATACAAGTAGACACACAAAAATCAAACTTATTTCTCTATACTTGCAATGAACATGTGGACCCTGAAATTAAAACAATTCTGGTTATAATTACTCAAAGAAAATTAAATAAAAATATAATTTTAACAGAACATTTACATTGTATGCTGAAAACTGCACAATGCCAATGAAAGAATTAAAGCTGATATAAAAAGAAAGACTACCTGTCTGTGGATAGAAAGATCCAACATACTAAAGATATCAATCCTCCCCAAATTGATAAACAGGTTTTATACTATTCCAATCAAAATCCTGTCAAAGTTTTTATAGACATAGGTAAGATTATTCTAAAATAATCCATTTAATGGATCCATACAGAAAATGGTAAGACAATGAAATAGAATAGTCAAAATCATTTGAAAAAGAATAAGGTGGACTGAGCACTCTGGCAGATTTCAAGATTTATTGTACAGCTTAATTGAGACTAGCGCTGGTGGGGGTTACACACCAAATGTCATTGGGACAGAGCAGAGAACACAGGATAGGCCCGTGTAAACATGGCCAATGGCTTTGGGACTAACATGTGAAGGCAGGAAGGGCAGCCCTCTCACCAACTGGTGCTGGTGCAACCGAACTTACAGGCCAAAAAGTGAACTTCCACTTCAATCTCAGACCTATAAAAATGAACTCAAAATGGACCACAGACTCAAGTGCAAAATGCAACACTATAAAACTTACAGAAAAAAATTTAGGAGAAAAACTTAAGGATATAGGACGAGACAAAGAGTTCTGACTTAAAACCAAAAGCAGGACCCAGAAAAGAAAGAGTTGTGAGTTGTGATCCATTAAAATTAAAAGCTTTTGCTTGCTGGCACTGTAGCATAGCGAGTAAAGCTGCCACCTTCAGTGCCGGCATCCTGTGTGGACAGTGGTTCGAGTCCCAGCTGCTCCACTTCTGATCCAGCTCTCTGCTATGGCCTGGAAAAGCAGTAGAAGATGGCCCAAGTCCTTGGGTCCCTGCACTCACATGGGAGACCTGGAGGAGGCTCCTGGCTCCTAGCTTCGGATTGGCACAGCTCCGGCCATCGAGGCCAATTGGGGAACTGGGGAGTGAACCAGTGGATAGAAGACCTCTCTCCTCTCTCTCTCTCTCTCTCTCTCTCTGCCTCTCCTTCTCTCTTTGTGTAATTCTGACTTTCAAATAAATGGATAAATCTTTTAAAAAATTAAATTTTTGCTCTGTGAAGTCCCTGTTAAGAAGATGGGGGAGGGGGCGGGGCGGAGGGCGGGAAGCTGCAACAATGATGCGTTTAATTTGTGTGTTAAAGCTACAGAGGGAGACAATCTTTGCAAATGACATGCCTGTCCAAACTGGTATCCAGGATAAAGAACTCCCTAACTCAACAGTAGAAAGACAAACAACCCACTTAGAAAATGAACAAAAGACAGGAAGAGGATTTAGCGACAGCACGGATACGCAGGAAAAGATGTTCTACTTCAGCGGTTGTGGCTGGGGGAGAGAGTGCAAGTTTAAACCCCTGTCACCCTGGCTGAAATAAAAAGTACAAATGCCGGTCACACCAAGTGCTGGTGAGGGGGAGCCGGTGTCAAAAACAGCTCAGTAGTGTGGAGGATGGCCCAAGTCCTTGGGCCCCTGCACCTACGTGGGAGGCCCGGAAGAAGCGCCTGGCTCCTGGCTACGGATAGGTGCGGCCAAATGGGGAGTGAACCAGCAGATTGAAGATCTCTTTCTTTACCTCTGCCTTTCTGTAACTTTGCCTTTCAAATAAATAAATAAATCTTAAAAAAAAATTAGGGAAAATGCAGTGTACACATACAATGGAATACTATTCTATCCTAAAAACAGGCGACAACAAGGATGAACTGAACAGCATTACCCGAGTGAAGTTAAGATAGAGGCAGAGAGGCTGGTGCTGTGGCACAGTAGGCTAAGCCTTTACCTGCAGTGCTGGCATCCCACATGGGTGCCAGTTCGAATCCTGGCTGCCCCTCTTCCAATCCAGCTCTCTGCTAATGGCCTAGGAAACCAGTGAAAGAGGGCTCAAGCTCTTGGGCCCCTGAACCCACGTGGGAGACCCAGAAGAAGCTCCTGGCTCCCAGCTCCATTGCGGCCATTTGAGGAGTGAACCAGCAGGTGGAAGACATTTTCCTCTGTCTTTCCCTCTCTCTGTCTGTAACTCTGCCTCTCAAATAAATAAATAAAATCTTAAAAAATATAAAAAAGATAAATGCAGAAGCACAAACACCACAGGATTCCTTATATAAGACATCTAATGCAGCCATCCTTAGAAGCAAAAAATATAATAGTGGTTTCCTGTGCCAGGGGTAGGGCTTGAGGAATTAGGGAAATTGTAACTCAATAATACTGGATGAAATTATATATATATATATATATATATATATATATATGTATGTATATATATATATAATGTCTACAATGCACCACACAGTGTTGTATACTTCACAATTTGTTAAGTAGGTGCATCTCATATTTAATGTTCTTGCAGCAGAAAACAAAGAGACACAGGAGACTTTGGGGGATGATGCATGCGTTCATGACCTTGATCACGGTAATGGGGTCACAGGTGTTTGCATAGGTCCAAGCTCATTCCCTTAGACACATGAGATGTGCACAGGTCTTTGTCAATTATACCTCAAGAGAGGAAGAAAGGAGGTAGTGAGGGAATGAGGGAGGGACAGAGAGGGAGGGAGGGAGGGAGAGAGAGAGGGAGGACTGACAGCAGCAGTTCTGAGGGGGAGAGGTGGTCCCAGGAGTAGGAGAAGTGGCATGGAAGGAGCCCCCTGTCACATGGAGTGGGATGGTGCTGAGCAGGATGATCTGCCCCTACACGTCTTTCCTTTCTGTTTGTGGGCCTCACTGAATACCAATTTAATGAGCTATTTAAAAAAATCATTTCGGGCTAGTGTTGTGGGCTCCAGTTTGAATCCTGGCTGCTCCACTTCCGATCCAGCTCTCTGCTAAAGCCTGGGAAAGCAGAAGATGGCCCAAGTCCTTGGGCTCCCGCACTCATGTGGGAGACCTGGAAGAAGCTCCTGGCTCTGGCTTTGGATTGGCTCAGCTCCAGCTGTTGTGGCCATCGGGGAGTGAACCAGTGTATGCAAGACCTCTCTCTCTGTCTCTCTCTATATATCCATCTCTCTGCCTTTCAAATAAATAAATAAATCTTTAAAAGAAAAAAAAGAGATTCATTTATTTATTTGAAAGGCAGAGTTAGAGAGAGAGAGAGAGAGAGAGAGAGACAGAGACAGAGAGACAGAGAGAGAAAGAGAGAAGAGAGAATCTTCCATTCAGTGGTTTATGCCCCAATTGGCCAGGCTGGAGCTAGGAGCCAGGAGCTTCATCCACATCAATCATGTGGGTGGCAGGGACCCAAGCACTTGGGCCATCCTCTGCTGCTTTCCCCAGGCCATTAGCAGGGAGCTGGATTGGAAGTGGAGCAGCCAGAACACGAGCTGGCACCCACACAAGATGCTGGCAGTGTTGCAGGTGGCGGCTTAACCTGCTGCGCCACAAGCCCTGAAAGAGCTATTTTAAAGGGAGAGGAATAAGGCCCAGCGCTGTGGCGTGGCAGAAAAGGCCGCTGCCTGCAGTGCCGGCATCCCATGTGGGTGCTGGTTCAAGTCCTGACAGCTCCATTTATGATCCAGCTCCCTGCTATGGCCCAAGAAAGCAGAAGATGACCCAAGTCTTTGGGCCCCTGCATCTGCATGGGAGACCCACGCAGAAGCAGCTCCTGGCTCCTGGCTTTGGACTGGCCCAGCTCCGGCCATTGTGGACATTTGTGGAGTGAACCAGAGGGTGGAAGACCTCTCTCTCTCTCTCTCTCTCTGCCTCTCTGTAGTTCAGCCTTTCATATACATAAATAAATCTTGAGAGAGAGAGAGAGAGAGAGAGAGAGAGAGAGAGAGAGAGAGAATTATCACAGGAGAATCAGGAATCAGGAATGCTGACTAGATTTGTGAATTTAAAAGGTCAGTCCTAGATTTTTATAGATGAGTACTAAAATTGTGATGGGTGGAAGGCTATGTCCGGGATTTGCTTTACACTGTGATGGAGAGAGGCTTCGGAAGAACGCCTTTAGTGACAGCGTGCTCTGTGAGGCCTCACCTGTGTTTGTTACTTCACCAGGTGTTCCCATGTGCCAGGCACCCTGCTGACCGTGCCCCCTTCCAGGGCTGGGGAACCTGTTTTCTGCCAAGATCCATCTGAACATTTATAGCATCATTCGCAGGCCCTACAAATTTATCAACTTAAAAATGAGCCTGCTCTAAGCTTATTGAATTCCAAGTCCTGCCTGCAGTTGCCTTGGCAGGGCCAGACCAAATGGTTCCCCGGGCCTGCTACAGCCCACGGGCGGGACGTTCCCCACCCCTGCCACTTGGAGGTTGTGTTCGCATATGTCCTGGAAGTGACCTGCTTAGACCTGGCCCGCCTGGGTAAACCTGGAGACAGGAGGATTTTCCCCCTCACTGGGTGCGAAGCTGTGAGTGCTTCTCTCCAGTTCCTAAAGGGGTGAGTCCTTGGAGGCCAGCTTTTTATGAGATGGCTGCTATGGCTTGACTGTGTCCCCAGAGGGCTCCTGTGCCAGAACCTTGGTCCCAGCGTGGCAGTGCCGGGAGGTAGTGGGACCTGTCAGAGGACAGGTCTAGTGGGAAGTCATTAGGTCACGGGGCCTCCATCCAGGAAGGGAGTGATGCTGACCTCTCCGGGAAGTCCTTCGAGAGCTGGTGGTTAGAAGCCAGCCTGGAACCTTCCTTGGATGGCTTGCTGGTTTCCCATCTTGCTCTGGGATTGCTCTCCCACACACACACTCCTGCCAGGGGACCATCGCCATGCTGTGATGTAGCCAGGAGGAGCCGAGTGCATGCCAGCACCATGCTCTTGGACTCCAAGAACTGTGAGCTAAATCAACCTCCTTCCTGCACGTTCCTCGGCCCCTGCAGGCCTTTGTTACAGCAACACAAGGTGGGCAAGGACAGTGGTTTAAGCCCTTCCTCACCTCCAAGGCTGGGTGATGTGCAGGGCATTTTCCTGGAGTCCCAGCCCTCTCCAAGCTGACAAACAGGCATGCTGCTAGACTCCACCTCCACTCATCTCACGTCAGGATGCAAGGGGTCCCTGCTGAAGTCCAAGGCCCCACCTCCCACAATAACTGGTGTCCTCCCAGCCAAAGGAACTCAAGAACTCATCACACCCCCGGGATGGGACAGAAACCCAGGATGCACACAGAAGCTTGGGCAAGGGGCCGAGCTTTATTGAGGCAATCCCATTCCCGTTTCCCTTGTCCACAATGATTGGCAAATAGGCGGATTTTACAAAAAGCTTCCCATACCCATCCAGCTCTGTCTCTACTCAGAAAGCAGTAAAAATCCATTATACAGCAAACGCGTCCCACCCGAAGAGTATCAAGGCCTTTCACAAAGTCATCAATAGACAATGCAAAACAGTATTTACAGGGCAGACCCTTGTAAGTCCAACATTTAGATACTTGTGGTATAAGTCTAAAACTAACACCATCTGTTTTTCCAGGTAAGGAAGGCCAGTCGTTATAAAAATACTTTACAGAAATTCAAAATCAGAACTAAAACATTCAATTCTATAAAAATATCTTTTACTAATAAAAGTAGCGATTTCTAGGTAAATGTTCTGTATCAACAATGGTGACATGTATGTTCAGGAAGTAGGTCAGCTGGTCCACGAAAAAGAAACTTAGGAAAGTGACTTCGAGGCTCAGTTGTCAGCCAGTGTGTGGCTTTCAGAGACGGACCACGCATTCCATAGTGCTGCAATGTGCATGGTGCATGTATTCTACAACACGTGAACTTGGCTATCTATTTACTGCAAATGTCATTCATAAAGACAAACTGCAGCCTAGAGAGAGGGGATTTGCAGGTTGGCATTGCCCGTTAGGACTCCACCACGTTTGACCTTGAAATGCTTAACTTGGAAAACCTGTGATGGCATTTTGACCGCTATCTGAAATCAGCTCGTTCATTTCATTCTGCTTGCTCTCCTTGAGGGCATAGTTGGGGTGATTTCTTTGTGCCTGGGCTCTCTTGGATCTCCTAAAACACACTTTCAGCAGCAGGTAGCACAACTCGGCCACGTTCAGCAACATGCAAATCACAGAGGCAGAAATCATGAAAATGGTAAACACGGTTTTCTCTGTCGGCCTGGAAATGAAGCAGTCCACAAGATTGGGGCAGGGCTCGATCCCGCACTTCAGCACCCAGGGCAGGTGGTACCCATTGTAGAGGAAGTAAAAGACGTACATGAAAGAGGCCTCGAAGATGATCCGGAAGAAGATGCTGCTGGTGTACGTCCACCAGAGCGAGCCCTCGATCCGAACCTTCTGCTTCTTGATGTCCTCCAGGTCTTTGAATTCGTTCCTCTTCTCTCCCCGCCGGAACTTGCGGGCGGTTTCGTGCCTGTAGTAGGCTACGTGCATGGCCACCAGCAGCGCTGGCGTGGACACGAAGATGAGCTGCAGGGCCCAGAGCCGGATGTGGGACACGGGGAAGAAGTGGTCGTAGCACACGTTCTTGCAGCCGGGCTGGAGGGTGTTGCAGACGAAGTCTTCCTGTTCGTCTCCCCACACTTCCTGCGCGGCCACCACGAGGATCATGACACGGAAAATGAAAATGACCGTGATCCAGACCTTCCCGATGTTGGTGGAGTGCTTGTTTACACCCCCGATGAAAGCGTGCAGGGTCCCCCAGTCCATCGCGCCGGCTTATTCCTAAACAGGCAAAAAGGAGCAGAGCCGGTGAGCGAAAAGTGCCTTTGGTGCACCTGCCAAGTGCTACAGTGACGTCAGAGCCTCCGGCATCTCTCTGACAGCCGGCTGTGCTGTCTGAGAACCACAACCCCCAACCTGCTGGTGGGAGATTTCCTGAGAAGCAGCGGCCACTCTGAAAACATCCCAGCATTTCTGAAAGTAGTTTACTTTCTTGGAGGGAGGTTTAAGGTCGTCCTCACTGGACTTCCCAAAGTTCATGGAAATGGACTTAAAAGCTGTTTATTTTGGTGCAAACAATTTTGAAATGCATGCATGTTTTTATCATAATACCCATTCTCCATAAACTTTTTTTGAGGTTACTTTTCTCTTTGCTGTTTATTGAGTATTTGTTATTATTTCTTTAATTTTTAATTTTTTTTTATATGACAGATTTAGACAGTGAGAGAGAGAGACAGAGAGAAAGGTCTTCCTTCCGATGGTTCACTCCCCAAATGGCCGCTACGGCCGGAACTACGCCGATCTGAAGCCAGGAGCCAGGTGCTTCCTCCTGGTCTCCCATGTGGGTGCAGGAGCCCAAGCACTTGGGCCATCCTCCACTGCACTCCCGGGCCACAGCAGAGAGCTGGACTGGAAGAGGAACAACTGGGACTAGAACCCAGCACCCATATGGAATGCCAGCGCAGCTGGTGGAGGATTAACCAAGTGAGCCACAGCGCCTGCCCCTTTAATTGGTTTTTAACAGGGTCAAGGTTTGTAGATAGAATTCTAAGGAATCCCTTCCTTCCCCTTTCTCCCTCCCATCCTTTCTTCTCCCTTTTTCATTTTAGTTTTTGAGGTAATATATTTTAAATTTACATTACAGTGATAGGGCTTCATACTTCACCAAATAAGAAGTTTAACGAGTAAAAAGAAAGACCTAGTTTAGTGGAAATGCAGACAATGGCTATCAATAATAATTCAATGGAAAAATGACCATTTCACTGGTATCTCATAAACTGTTTAAAGACCCCTAATATATGAGATGGCTGTTTTGCCATTAGAGCAGGAACACAGGTAAATAAATTCATTTCCAAGATCCCTTTTAACCATTATGTAAATACACATTATAATAGTTTGATTTCCCCAGAGGGCTCACAAAACTTCCACAATAGATTTCATTCACTAAATGGCTGTCCAAGAAAAAAAAAATCATTCATTGAATGAGCTCATTTAGTTTACCCAGCAGACTAAGAAGGGAAAAAAAGAAACCAAATACTGACTAATTTACTCTATACAATATATTTATATTTGTTTCTAACTTGAAAGACATCCTCTGCTGCGATCATGTGTTCTCAGGAAATTTAATATCCTCCACTAACCAAGGAGCCTCTTCCAAAAGAGAATCACAAGGTTTTGCAAAAAATCGCCCTCTTGTTCTCCGGCGTAACCAGGCCCAAGTGTTGGCTTTCGCTCAAACCCAGACGCCGCTTTCGCCAGGCTCTCTGCTGCCCAGGGCCCCCTTTCCCTAAGGGTCCCCTCCCAGCTCACGGCTGATTTACCATCCCGAAAGCAATGATGTCTTCACGTCTATGAAAAACTTTGCTGCTGCAATTCCAACAGCATCCTTCTTTTCTCAGCATTGCCACAGAAGCCCAAAGAATTGGTCAGCATTCTCCTTCAGCAAACAAGGGGCAGGGCGAGTGGCCGAGCAGGCAAGACGCTGCTCAGGACGCCCGCTTCTTACATGTGAGTGCCTGGGCTGGAGCCCCAGTTCCACTTCCCATCGCAGAACCCTGCTGATGCACATCCTGAAGGCTCAAGTATTTGTGTCCCTGTCACCCAGATGGGAGCCCTGGCTTGAGTGTGGCCCAGCCCCAGCTGTGGGCAAGCACTGGGGAGTGAACCAGCAGATCTCTGCCTCTCTGTGCCTTCCAAATATAAATACATACATAAATAAAAAAATTAAAAAAAAGAACCCCAAGGACAACAGGATGAACCCTGGACTTTGGAACTCTTTGGAAGGTGGGGGCATCTTATTCTCGGGGGCGGGGTAGGGGGGTGGGGAGGATGTGTTCCAGCAAATTTTCAAGGTTGCTGTGGGAAGACGCAGTCACCAAGGTCCTCTATCCAATGCTCTGAGCAAGACTTCCGTGTCCCTGACTGGGTGGGGGTCACGGGTCAGCATTCCCCTCCCAGGCCAAATCCCCGGGTCTCACCCTTGCCCCCAGTCCTGCCCTCTCCAGAGAAGGTGTGCAAATGGAGGCAGCATCCTGCCTTCCGGGAGGACTGGGCTCCCTGCACTGCCCGGCACTCTCCCTGGAATGAGGAAATCAGACAGTGCCCAAAGCAGGAGTGAAGCTAGAAACTTCCCCATCATGGATGCAAGTGTTGCTTCCCTGCCTCGGCCTCTAGCCCAAACATACAGAACCCCATCATGCAGAAGCACCTCCCTTTCACCACACGGCACAGCCTGCTCATAACAGTGCCCACGGCTCCCATCAGCGCTCACTGAGTGTCTGCTGCGTGCAGACGTTGGCCACGGCCTCCTGGGACCCCCAGATGCACTCCAGTGCCTGGCAGGGGCCTGGTGGGTGTGCATTCCTGTCCTGTGGAGCTGAGGAAGGTGCCACGTCACCACTGCCCACGAGAGCACTGGACATCCCAATGAGACATGCAAGGTGGCACCTGCACTTGTAGAGAAGAGTGAGGCCACTGAAGCCGGGAAAAGTGTAAGTAGAACACAGGATTTCACAGAGTCTGTATTCTCTCCCTGCAAACAACCTGTGAGCCCATGTCCCACACCCTAACAGCAACCAGTGCCCTCAGACGACCCAGGGTTTCCAGGCTCGGAAGGCAGGTGGCTCACGAGAGAAGTGGAAGCTGGTGCTAAGGAGTCCCAAGAGATACTTCTGGCTCAAACTGAAGGATTTAGCAAATACTGGTCTGCAAAGAGCTAATGGAAAATGAATGTTGTGAAGAAACTATGCATAGATTTCAAAATTGTTTGCACCAAAACAAGCATCTTTTAATTCCATTTTCTGTGAATTTCTGAAGTTCCATGTATTTCGGTTCCACTGCCAGGAAAACAATAAGGATTTCAATGTTTATAGCACTAAAAGTTGCTCAAATAATCTCAGGTATGAAATTTATTTTTAAAGATTTATTTATTTATTTGAAAGGCAGAGTTATAGAGAGGCAGAGAAAGAGAGAGAGAGAGAGAGAGAGAGAGAGAGAGACTTCCATGCAATGGTTCACTCCCCAGTTGGCCGCAATGGCCGGAGCTGTGTTGATCCGAAGCCAGGAGTCAGAAGCTTCTTCCTGGTTTCCCACACAGGTGCAGGGGCCCAAGAAGTTGGGCCATCTTCTACTGCTTTCCCAGGCCATAGCAGAGAGTTGAATCAGAAGTGGAGCAGCTGGGACTCGAATCAGCGCCCATATGGGATGCTGGCACTGCAAGTGGCGGTGGCTTTACCCACTATGCCACCGTGCCAGCCCCAGTATGAAATATTTTTGAAAATAGAGTATTATAAGATCATCTGTGTTCTTAAATACCATTTAAAATTGAGCTAAAGGCTCACATAGCTGCACTAGTGGGAAAATTCAAATTATGGTTTTAATTTAGTCTTGACTTCAGGGGAGTATATTAACTTTTAAAATTAAAACAGAAGAGGGGTAGGAGTCCATAGCTGAATGCTGGAATGAGGGGACAAGGGCTCTCCTGGGACACACCAACAGTTATGAGGGTGTCAGATGAGGGAGGCAGGGACTGCGGTGCCCTGAGGAGCTAAGCTTTTAAAGCCACAAAAAGATGGGTGATGACTCAGCTCATCACACATAGGTAGAGTGGACCAAACCTGTAAAAACATTGTCATGAAGTTTAAAGGCTACATGAGTGGGACCGGAGCTGTGGCATAGCAGGTTAAGCCACCACTTGCAGTGTCACGGGTTCAAGTTTTGGCTGCTCCATTTCCAAACCAGCCCCCTGCTAATGCACCTGGGAAAGCAGTGGAAGATGGTCCAAGTGCTTGGGTCCCTGCATCCATGTGAGAGACCCAGATGAAGCCCCTGGCCCTGGCTTTGGCTTGGCCCAACCCTGACTATTGCAGTCATGCGGGGAGTAAACCAACAAATGAAGGACTTCTCTCTCTCTCTCTCTCTCTGCAACTCCGCCTTTCAAATAAATAAATAAATATTTAAAGGGAAAAAAACACCTACATGAGCTGAACTCAACAAAAATGTAAAAAAGAGCAGGGACATGAAAAGGAAAGAAAATAAGACCCTGGAGCCCAAATTAAAAGAAAAAAAAAAAAAAAAAAGAAGGGGTGAGCATTGTCTTTGATTCATATGGCATAATTTTAGTTGGCAACCAATAAAAGGCAAAGATTCTTATTCTAGCTCCCTTGCTTTATCAAAACCAGGTTATTCCTAAAAACTACTTCTGGAAGCAAGAGGCAGCTGGGGAGCTAAATCCCACGATCCCAGCAGCTCTGCTCTCCCCTGCCTGCACCAGAGCCTGGTGCGCTGCAAACTTCACAGGGATTGGAGTGTTTTCCCACATGCCAGAAGCTTCCTTGTCTTTTGTGTGGCTGCTAAAGTATTGTTTAAATGTACATAAAATTTACATAAATATAACATAAAATCTACCATCTTAACCATTTCCAAGTTAGTTTCGGTAGTGTCAAGTACGCTGACGTTGCTGTGAGACAGAGCTCCTTTGCTTCCCCCCGCCCCAGCTCCTGGTAACCATCATTCTGTTTTCTTTTGCTTAAACTGAGGACCTCCTGTAGGTGCAATCAGACACTATTTGTCTTGTTGCAACCCACTTATTTTACTTAACATGAGGTTCTCAAAGTTCATCCACACTGTAACGTGTGTCAGAACTTCTTCCCCTTTTAAGGCTGAGTGATACACTCCATTTGCCCACATAGACCACATTTTCTTTATCCATTTATCTGCCAATGGCCATTTGGGTTGCTTCTACCATTTGGTTATTGTGAATAATGTTGCTATGAATGTGAGTGTACAAATATTTGATCGACAAGGATGGCTGGATGATGTGATAATTCTGTTTTTAATTGTTTGAGGACTTCCACACATCAGAATATTACCATTCAAAATGAAAGAGAGGCCCAAAGCCCACAGAAGGGCAGGTATACTGATGTTCAGAATAAAGGACAGTCAGGACAAAGTTGTGGCACTGCAGGCTAGGCCATCGCCCGCGACATCGGCATCCCTGATGTGAGCACTGGTTTGAGTCCCAGCTCTCCGCTTCGGATCCAGCTCCATACTAACGGGAGAGGCAGCAGAAGATAGCCCAAATGCTTGGGCCCCTGCCACCCTCGTGGGGGACTTGGATGGAGTTCCTGGCTCCTGGCCTTGGCCTAGACTAGCCCCAGCTATTGTGGCCATTTGAGGAGTGACCCAATGGATAGATCTCTCTCTTTCTCTCTAACTGCCTTTCAAACAAATAAATTTTTAAAAAATGAGTAGATAAAAGACAATTTATATGTGTGTGTGTGTGTGTGTGTAGAGAGAGAGAGAGAGAGACTGGGGAACTTTCTGTTGAACTCCCTGCAAAGTTCTAACACAGCCTCATTAAACTTGTTCTTAAGAGTTGGGCAGGGGCCAGCACTGTGGCGCAGTGGGTTAATGCCATGGCCTGAAGTGCAGGCATCCCATATGGGTGCCAGTTCAAGACCCGACTGCTCCACTTCCCATCCAGCTCTCTGCTATGGCCTGGGATAGCAGGAGATGGCCCAAGGACTTGGGCCCCTGCACCTGTGTGGGAGACCTGGAAGAAGCTCCTGGCTCCTGGCTTTGGATCGGTGCAGCTCTGGCCGTTGTGGCCAATTGGGGAGTAAACCATTGGATGGAAGACCTTTCTCTCTCTCTCTGCCTCTCCTCTCTCTGTGTAATTCTGACTTTCAAATAAATAAATCTTTAAAAAAAAAAGAGTTGGGCAAAAGTTACCATGAATGGCAATAGCACAGAGTGTTTTAGTCTTCAAATGGCATTTACAGACACCTCTTGCATCGTCAGTAAGCTGCCTGCAGGTGCCTACCTGTGGGATCAGTCCTATTTGTTTACAAAATGATGTTCTTTAATTCACCAACCACCACTTCCCATGGCAGCTTGGTCAGTAGAATGCCTAATCCGCAAGTTTTTGACTTATCCATGAAAGATTTACATCTTCCCACATGCGTCAGAGTTCACAGGATTTAAACTCCCTCGCAGGTAAAAGGGTTGTTCCCTTTCTATGCCATCATGATGGGCCCATCTGCAGTCACCTGTTGCCCGCCCTGGCTGGCCCGAATGAGCTCTGAGTGGCTAAGTCACAGCAGAGGTCATGTGGCCTCAGATTCCCCACAGGAATACCACTGGTCCCAGCTTGGAGCTGCCGCGGTGGGCTCTTCCCTCTTAAAAGACGGGGACAATTTTGATAGCTGGAGCTGGATTTCTTTTGACTTCTTCTGGGTCCCCAAGTTACTCAGTCTAAAGAGTGTTCTTTCAGAGTAACAAAGCTGAACAGGAACTCATCTATCCCAAAACACTTACTGACTCTGCTACTAATAAAATTCACCATTTATCTGTGCCTTTCTAGGAAGATGAATTGCTAGGAAATAAAACAGCTGGGTCCCTACGAAAAATCAGGTTAAACCAAATATGAGAGTGCTTAGAAAAATTCATGGCAAAATAGAATTAAAAGATAAGTTTTTAAGGCAAGAAAATTTAAATCCATGCATGTTTTTTCATAATGAACATTTCCTGTGAACTTTCTCTGACAACTCCCATATGCATGGACTTCCAAATTTTCTGCACCAAAGTAGACTATTTTTCAGCTCCATTTTCCACAAACATTGTTTAGCACCCTCAGCTGAGTTTAGGTGCTGCTGCTCTCTCCTGACAGCTAATCGGGCTAGAAACAAACCCTGTTTCAAAATGGCTTTCCTGCAAGCGTGACGACGGTCCTGCTGTCTACAACAGCAGAAACCAGGGAGAGGCTGGGCTGGTGCTCCCACCCTCCACAACCCACCCCGGGGGCAACACCATGGGCCAGCGGCAGGTGGGAGCCGGAGATTCTTTTAACTGGTCCCCATCGCTCCTGAGGGTCACCATGGAAGCCCTGGGTATCTGTCCCATTTGCATTCCAGGGGGGCCAAGAGATCATCAGAGATGGCGGGGGCGGTGGGCAGCCATGGGGACACATTGTCTCAGTGACTGGCAAGGCTGCCTCCGAGAGACTTTCCGCACCCAGGGAGGTGTGGGAGGATGCAAGGGACTGACACCGAAGAGTCCCCAGGTTTAAAGAAGGACACTTGGCCCCAAGTCCCTCCTCCTGCCCTCACGGCCACCATGAGGACAGAGGGGCCCAGAGGAAGGAGCAGAGGCATGAAGGACGAGACAGCCCCAGCTCTCATCAAAACAATAACCCCGTGGAGGGAGCGAGCTTCGGTAATAAGCACTTTGGTTAGAGGAGATCTGAAGGCTAAATACTGTTTAGGAAGTGGTCGCTAATTTCAAATTGCCTTCCAAAATAACTACATCCACCCTAGCCCTTTTGCAACTGTAGGAAACGAAATGCCTCTTTCCTTTCCTTCTTCCCCAGGGCTGGGGCCGGTGGGAGGAGCTTTTACTATAAAACGTCAACTATTAATTCGTCCTTTGTAACCCATACAGGTGCATCTTAATGGGTGCCTTTCTGGCTCTCCTTTAAGGAAAGAATAGATATATTCTATTCAGGTAGGCTTCACCTTATAAGAATGTGGCTACATTTAAACTTGGAAGAATAAGCTGTATTTGGTTTGGTGGCCTTTACGATTACAATGAGTAATTCCACGCCACTTTCTAAAGCTCTTGTCCTAAAGGTCGAGCCCTAAAAATCAGCAAACCATCGATCTTGCTTCTGAGGAAATTCAGTACTGTGAAGATTGATTATATTATTCTTCCCTTTTTCAATTCAAATAATTGCAGCTTATCAGCCTTTGAAAACAGCAACGAAATTTCTTGATCAATTCAAAACTTCTTATATAAGAATCAATCACAAGTTTATTTCACAACATCATTTTATGATGATGGAACCAAAACTAGAGACCTAGAAGTGCGTTTTATCCCACAGCATACAACAAAGCGTGGAACGCACATTTGCTACTAGATGGTTCTATTCCCCCTGGACCCACGCATCAGCTACTTGACAGATGGGACAAGAGACACACTCCTCAACACGTCCACGTGAGCGTGGGCTAGCTGAGTCTACAGGGAGACAGAGGAAAACACAAGCAAAACAAGCAAACCTGAGCCTTAATCCAAAGGTGGGCAGGACGTCAGGCCGGAAGAATGAGAGCCAGGCCCCTGCACAAGGCCTTGGGGTTTCGCTCTTGTCCAGTACACGCCTGGAGGCCAGCAGCGCCTGGTGATGAGATGAACCCAGGTCACAGATCTTTGCAGTGAGGACGTCACCTGGAGGTGGGGAGGGGGGAGAAGGAGTGACTGTCATATTCCTTTAACTCCTCCCGCACCTATCAGTTGAATGAACTTTGTGGTTTTTCTTCATCCCTAGAAGTGTGATGGGGTAAGTGTGGATACTGCCAGTCTCCTGCCACATCATACTTAACACACACACACACACAATCAAAAGTATTCTTCTGTAGAGATTCTTTTCTCTATTAAATAACAACAATGACAACTAAGAATGACAGTAGTACCCCACCCCAAACCTCAAGCCCACTCCTGAGTATTAAGGAAGTGCAGTGTTGAGAATCTGAGAGATTGGGCAAATTCTTACTCTCAACACAGCAGTTAAAAAAAAAAAAAAAAAAAACCAAATTCTTTCATTCATCAAGAAGAATCTATACCTTTTGTTTCTAGAAATCTCAGCTCGCCCAAGGGACACCCTGACAGCTAACTTATACTTCTCATGATGTGCAACTTCAGGAACCATCCTTTCAAAATACAGACTAGGAACAATGAATTTAGGATTCGTTCACTTCTTCGAAAGTAACTTGGAAAAAATTTTTTTTTCTGTCTATAGAGTCTACCTATAAAAATGGACAAATCACAGAATGACAGGTTTCTGATTCCACTTGGGAATTCAAAGAGTTATAAAGTAACTTCTATTAAGCTCAGCTTCCCTTCCCTGGGTCTCCTTACCAGTGTCTTTTCTTCCAAGCAAGGCTGCGTCCTTCCCAGACACTGAAGCACAGCTAGATTGAGATTACCCCTGGAAATAAAAAGTGGGAGGGGTTCTGGGGGCCTCGGTCCCACTCTTATGGCTCACACCACTCACACAGGAATCTTCTAAACCGCCAGTGACATAGCCACTGTAGGGCAGTACCCTCCTGGACCAAGGAGCCTGAGTGGAAAATGATGTCCCCTCCATTGTATCCTCTCTAACATTTTAGCTAATGCCCACAAACAACGCCTAGCTCCTGGACTGGACCGATGATGGCAGAGGGAGGACCTGCAAGTTGGAGTTTTCCTTTCGCCCTCCTGAACTTGTTGAGCCAGACCTTTTGTATTTCTTTTCCTGCTTAACTGGCTTAGAATTCAGTGGGGAAAAAAAAAAAAAAGTAAGAAAAAATAATAAAGTCACCATGACCTGTATCAGAATTTGTCTTAAACAACTGACAGAACAGGTGGCCTGACCATGTCTTCCGATTCCAGTCACCATGGTGATGGGAGAGGGAGCCCTGCAGCCCCCCAGTTTCGCTGCTGCCTGGAGGCCGGGTGTTCTCCCTGCCGCGCCGGCCTCCAGCCAACACCCCCCAGCACTCGGCAGATCCCAAGGGCAGACAAAGCTCTCCCCAGGAGCAGTCTGGGGCAGCGGCTGCAGCTCTCAGCACAGGACATTTCCTTCCAGAACACTAGTTAGCTTCGGCTAGAACTGGGGCAGGACAGAGGCTGGGGCGTGAAGTCTATTTGAGGGACAAGAACAAGGGCGCACGGTTCAAGCTGATCTGGGGCCAGACTGAAAGTGAGCGTCCACCTAGGGGCCACTGAGGGGGCTGGGCCAGGGGTCCCCAGCGAGCCTGCAGGGCCCGGGCCCCCGCCCCCAGGCGTCCACGGCTGCGTGCAGGCCACACTCACCGAAACAGAATGACAGTGGCACCTTCGACTTTTTGCCTCCATCAGACAGGAAGTACCTTTTGGTGCCCGCGCTTTAAAACTCAGATGTGTCACTAATTACTCATAATTACTGCTGTCCCCACTATTGTCACCTGCGTTTCACAAGTTCCTGGGACGCCCATCATCGGACACCGTGCAGCCCACACGGGAACATTATTAACCCACCGGCCCCAGGTCGCCTAGTTTGAGCTGGCTTTCCTCTCCGCACAGGGGCGAGGCAGTTCCAAAGCAGAGGAAGTGGGGGAAAGGGGCCACTTATTCACCGCTGGGAGACGTTTATAAAACCTGTCGTGCAAGCCGGAGGGGCGCAGGTTGCGCGGGAAGCCGAACCAGTCCATCCTCGTTCCTCCCCGGGCGCGTGGGAGGGGGCGGCGCGGCGACCCCCGCGCGCGCGCTCGGGTCCCAGGGGGCCCGGCTCGAGCCGGAGGATGCGGATGGGAGACAGATAAGGCCCCTCCAGGCAGCCCCAGGGCCCGCACACGCGTCCTGCCGGCGACTCTGTCCTGCAGCCGCAGGGGCGACGGGCCGGCGGGAGCGGACAGCCCGCCCACCTCGCCTGCTCCGGCCGCCCCCGCAGCCCCGCCAGCCAGCGCTGTGGCCCCGTCCCCGCCGCAGCGCCCCGCGCCCTCTCACCTGCTCTCGGGGTCTGCGCGGGGCGGCGCCCTCCGTTCCGCCAGGCCGGCAGGTCGGGCTCGGGCGCCGCCGGCTCCCGGGCGCAGGATGCAGTTGGCGTCGGAGTCGGGCTCCGCGCCGGGCTCGGGTGAAGGCCCTGGCTCCCATCTGCGGCGCCTTTTAACCGCGCCTACCCCGCCTCTGCCCTGACGCTGCTCGGGCGGGCTGGAGCGGCGAGCGCTGTCACCGAGCGCCCGCCCCGGGGCGAAGGGTGTGTTCCTCCCTCCGGCAGGGGCGCTGGACAGGGGGGGCCGCCCCGCCCTCGGGGGACTCGGGTCTCTGCAGCGCAGGGCCCCTGCTCGGGGGCGCTGAACCTCCCTGGGAGTGCGCGGGGCACAAGGTCCGCGAAGGGTATAGAGGGCGCAGAGCCCTCACTCGGGGACTTGGTGGGGCTCGGGTAGCTAGGGGGCCTTCTCTCGTGGGCATGGGGTCCTCCTTGGGGGTGTGGAGGGCTCGGGGACAGCTGGGGGCGAGAGGCGGGACTGCGGGCCGAGCCTGCGCGCGGGTTCGGGGCTCCCATCCAGGTCCCCAGGGAGCGGGCCTCGGCCGGTGCGTCCCCTGCGCAGGGCGAGGCTGCCCACGGTGCCGGTTGGGAGCAGTGTAGGGGGCGGGCCGCGTCTTCCCGAGGCCACCTCCTCCTCTTCTTCTCGGAACACTTCCGTCCTCTATTCGCCGCCGGGGACAAGTGCACGACCTGCTCTGGACAGTGGCCTGGAAGTTCCTTCTTAATTAATTAATAACCACTTGCTTGAGTTACCGCGGTTTTTTTTTTTTTTTTTTAATTAAGTTACCATTGTTTCGAAGATGCCTCCAGCAAAGCAGAGCAGGCCCTCCTCAGGTGTCGCAGGGGGTGCCTGTGTCTCCCCCCCCCCCCCAGCCCCGCTGTTCCACAGGGCCCAGGACCAGCTCAGGCGGTGGAGCAGGGGCTGGTGGGGTGGCAGCCTTGGAAGGTATGTTGGGACCCGGCTTTACAGGTTCCAACCTGCGCTTAATCAACCAAGAGATGCGTGACTCGCTTATTTGGCAACATTGATTGGTAATTAAATGTCCTCACCTAAGCCATCCGGCGCTTGTTGGGTCACTGAAGCAGGGTGAAAGGTGGCTCTTAAGAAAAGGTTCCGGGGCCGGCGCCGTGGCTCACTAGGTTAATCCTCCGCCTGTGGCGCCGGCATCCCATATGGGCGCCGGGTTCTAGTCCCGGTTGCTCCTCTTCCAGTCCAGCTCTCTGTTCTGGCCCGGGAGGGCAGTGGAGGATGACCCAAGTGCTTGGGCTCCTGCACCTGCATGGGAGACCAGGAGGAAGCACCTGGCTCCTGGCTTCGGATCGGCGCAGCGCCAGCTGTAGCGGCCATTTGGGGAGTGATCCCACGGAAGGAAGACCTTTCTCTCTCTCTCACTGTCTATAACTCCACCTGTCAAATAAATTACAAAAAAAAAAAAAAAAAAGAAAAGAAAGTAAAAGCTTCTTTCCCGGCCGGCGCTGTGACTCAGCGGGTTAAAGCCCCGCATGGGTTGGAGTCCTAGCTGCTCCACTTCCCATCCAGCCCCCTAATGCATCCTTGAAAGCAGTGGAAGATGCCCAAGTCCCTGGGCCCCTGCACCCACATAGGAGACCTGAAAGAAGCTCCTGATTCCTGCCTTCGGATCAGCTCAGCTCCCTGATTGTGTGGTTTCTACCTCTCTGTAACTCTGTCTTTCAAATAAAATAAATAAATAAAATATGTTTCTTCAAGGTTGTGGGAATTGAGCCAAGACTTTAAAAAAAAAAAAAAAAAAGAACCCACCTTTAGAAATATTTAGAGAACAAGATCTACAGAGAAATAGTCCCTGAGCCAAATGAGTTTTAGAACATTTTGGGGGCAGCCCCTGGAATGGCCTGGGCTTGGAGAGACACAGAACCTCCAGGCAGCTGGCATGCAACATACACTTGCCTTCCACACTGGGACTTCTCATTCCAGGTGTCCATTCCTGCCGGCTGCTCTGTTTGCCTAACAAAATAGCACAACATATCTAAGTAGACTGTAAACTTCTTTGGGGGGGGGGGGGAAGGAGGGTTCCAAACAGTGAGAGCTTTTCTTGGTTTGCGTGGATTTGCACCTAGCTGGTCCTGGCCCCAGGGCCTGTCTGTGTATTTCCTGGCAAAGCTGAGTCAGCATAGCAGGGAATTGGTTTTTGCTTTTCCTAAAGCAGGCAGCGTCCTGCCTCCTGCAGCCCGTTCCATGCAGCCCTGTGCCAGAGCCTTTCTGTTTGCATCTGTTGGTCCAGGACCCGCTCTGGAGAGATTTGCCAAACCCCAGGCACTGGCATTTAATACTCTCCCTTGTTTCTTAACATTTAAGCCCCTTCATCCATCAACTTTCTCTTCTTGTCATCCCATCATCTTGTTGAAGCAGGCTCTCTGGGATGAACATCTCTGAGATGTTCGTTTGGAAACTGGGGTCCATTCGTTAAAAAAACACACTTTATGCTTGACGATATCCAATCTCGAAGGCATACGAGGCATCAAGAATGGTCGTGGGGCGCCCTGACTTCCGGTGCCAGGCACTGACTGCTCAGGAGATGACGACAGCCCTCCCTGTACATGCAGCAGTGTCCCTGCATTCTGAAAACAAGATGCTGTGGTCCCTGGCGTGAAATTCGTCTGCTTCATGTCTTCTCTCTGCACCGAAGCAGCGATTTCGAAGGTCATGAAGTTAATCAGAGCCAAGTGTGTGGCGTGTGGGCCCCGCCTCGGCTCTAACAGGAGGTGTGAAGGGATGGTGGGTGAGAGACCTTTTGAAAATCTGGCTTCTTGCAGAGCACACTCCGCTCCTGCCTCTCCCTGGCCGTAGCCACTGGTGCACGACCAGTGCGAGGGCTGCCCCGGACTCCCAGGGGGTTTTATGCAGGCTTTCCTGGCCTAACCTGGAAGCACAGTGTGGGGATCCTGCCTTCTCACACAGTCCTAGGAGGGAGGAGAGTATGCTGGCTCCTTTGAAATAAAACTCACGTTTGTCTATTCATTCCGCAAAAAAGCCTATATTGTATTTCTAGACTGTCCCTCCTTTGGGGCTTGGCTGGTTTTCCCATGTGACGGTTATGTGTTTGGGGAGGAGGACATCACCTCTGCTGTACTGTCATCACCGTGGCTTGTCTCTGCTGTGTTGACCTTGACCCCGGGCTCAGGGAGTCTGCCGGGAAGGAAGTCACACTTACTGGCTGGGGGCTGGTGTCCCACCTCCCAGGGCGGACTTGTCACCCAGTCGTCTGCCAGTCTCTGCCCTTGAGATGTGCCCCTTCTCCCAGCTTGTTCACTTCTTCAGTCATTTACTCACGTCAGTGTGGACTTATGGACGTTTGGTTTATATTTTGGGTTATAATCCAATACTGCTTTCTTTTTTAAAAAGATTTTTATTATTTATTTGAGAGGTAGAGTTAGAGAGAGAGAGAGGGAGGGAGAAACAGAGAAAGGTCTTCCATTCTGCTGGTCCACTCCTCAAATGGCCACGATGGCTGGAGCTGAACTAATTTGAAACCAGGAGCCAGGAGCTTCTTCTGGGTCTCCCGTGTAGGTGCAGGGGTCCAAGGACTTGGGCCATCTTGCACTACTTTACCAGGCCATAAGCAGAGAGATGGATCAGAAGAGGAGCAGCCAGGACACACACAGGCACCATACGGGATGCACTGCAGGTGGAGACTTAGCCTACTATGCCACAGTGCCAGCCCCAATGCTATCTTCTTAATTTTATTCAAAATTTTCAGCTTTGGCCATGGGAGCTCTCTCTTTCTTTTTTAAAAGAGTCATTTATTTATTTTAAAGTCAGAGTTACACACAGAGAGAAGGAAAGGCAGAGAGAGAGGTCTTCCATCTGCTGATTCACTCCCCAGATGGCCACAACAGCCGGAGCTGTGCCGATCCTAAGCCAGGAGCCAGGAGTTTCTTCCAGGTCTCCCACACAGATGCAGGAGCCCAAGGACTTGGGCCATTTGTACTGCTTTCCCAGGCCATAGCAGAGAGCTGGATGGGAAGTAGAGCAACCAGGACTCGAACTGGCACCCATATAGGATGCCGGCACTACAGGCAGCAGCTTAAACTGCTATGCCACAATGCCAGCCCCTATGGGGGCTCTTTCACTTGGCACCTGCTTCTTTTTGGATATCCAGCACCATGTGTGTGCTCTGTGTGTACTCTGTGCGTGGGCTGTGTGTGCATATATATACTGTGTGAGTGTGTGTGAGTAACATTTTCTGGGACAAGATTCTCCAGGTTCATCTTGCATGAGGGCACTTCAGAATGTTCATGGAAAACATGAAATTAAAAGCTAAGCTTATTTTGGTGGGAAAAATTTTAATCCATGTATAGCTTTCTCTTAATACCCATTTTCATGAACTTTCTGAAGACCTCAAATATGCATGAGTTTCAATTTTTGGCACCAAAAAGGTATCTTGTAATTCCTTTCTTAGAAAGTGTTTATTTTTTATTTATTTTCATCTACTTGAAAGAATGAGAGAAAGAGAAAGAGAGAAAGAGAGAGAGAGAGAGAGAGAGAGAGAAGGAGAGAGAGAGAATCTTCCATCAGCTGGTTCACTCCCCAGATGCTTGCAACAGCCAGGGCTGGGTCAGGCTGAGGCCAGGAATTCAGAACTCCATCTAGGACTCCCAGGTGGGTGGCAGGGTCCCAGGCACTGAGCCATTATCAGCTACTTCTCAGGATGCATTAGCAAGACTCAACCAGCACTCTGGTATGGGGTGGAGGCATCCCACACATGCCAAGCAGTGGCTTAACCCACCATATCACAATGTTGACTTTTTTTTAAAATTTGAAAGTCAGGATTAGAGAGAGACATGGATGGAGACAGAGTCTTCCACCCTCTGGTTCACTCCCCAGGTGGCCGCAATGGCTGGGGCTGGGGCTGGGACAGACTGAAGTCAGGAGCCAGGAGCTTCTTCCAGGTCTTCCCATGTGGATGACAGGAGCCTAAGCACCTGGGCCATCCTCCACTGCTTTTCATAGGCTGTTAGCAGGGAGCTGGATCGGAAGTGGAGCAGCCAAGACTCCCATATGGGATGCCAGTATTGCAGGTGACAGCTTTACCTGCTATTCCACAGCTCCAGCCCCTGTGCTGGACCCTCAGTCTTTGACTTCTTGCTTCCTAAATGTCACAGATAGCACAGCTCAGATTCCAGCACACCCATACCCCTGGCAATGCACATCTTGTTGGGTTGTTACTTTCTTTTCCCCTACTAATACGTGTATGACTGTTTTGTCCTTTTATTTGCTTTATATGTTCATTTCTTTTTCAGGGACCCAAGTACTTGGGCCATTTCCCACTGCCTTCCCAGCACGTTGACAGGAAGCGGGATTAGAAGCAGAGCAACAGGAACTTGAATTAGCAGTCCATTACAGGATGCTAGTGTTGCAACCAGTGGTTTAACTTGTTGAGCTACCACAGCAGCCCCTGGATGATAGTTTCGTGACCTTACATCCACATCTTGGGCTGACTTGCTATAATGCTTTAGTTCGGGCCACTGAAGAGTATGCCATACTATGAGATCATACAGAATCTTGTTTCACCAGGTAAGACATACAAGGCACAAACAAAGCCAAATTCTGTTCTGCAGGGGATCAGAAGGAGGAGAGCACAGTGAAGGGGGAAGACGTGGGAAAAGCAGAGACAGAGTGGTTGGGGGAGTGTGGACCAATCTGTACGTGCTGGGATGAGCACTGGACCAGCCTGTGCATGCTGAGATAGGCATAGACTGACCTGGCCAGAGTGGAGGGCTTGTCCCAGGGCCTGGAGGGATGTAGACAGGCAGGGTCAGGCAAGAGGAGTATTAGTCAGGGAGGAGAAGTGAGATTAGCTAGGAATTGAGGGTGAGGATGAGGGAGAGGACACCACGACTGGGAACTGGATCAGGCAATTCTTATGATGTCCAAGGTCTTTACGAGCAAATGTAATATGCTACCTGCTAAAGATTGAGTGTTTGTCTCTTCTGAAACTCCTGTTGAAACTTAATTGCCATCATAATAGCCCAAAGAGGTGGGGTCCTTAGCAGGTGACTAGGCTCTGCGCCTCCTGCTCCCCTGGATGGGATTGAAGCTCTCAGCAGTGGGTGAGCCCAGCCCCTCTTGCTCTCTTTGCCCTTCTGCCTTCTTCCAGGTGGAGATGCAGCTTGCAAGTTACCACCTGGAAATCAGAATGGCCAGGCCCGCTGGCACCTTGACCCTGAGGCTCTCAGCCTCCAGGCTGTCAGTCAGTACGTTTCTCTTCATGGTCAACAACAGTCTTGGGCTGGTACCGCAGCACAGAATGGACTGAGACACTCTCCAGCAGCCATTGCAATTTGGGGCGGCATCCTTGGAGTTGATCATTTCCATGAGGTTAACACTTCTTTCCTCTTTTGGATGCAGATGGCTCCCATGCCACATTTCTTTATAGGAGACAGTCGCAAACTGTCAACAGAATGGGCAGTGAGTATCTCTCGGGGAAAGGGGCAAATGGCCCCTAGTAAGGGCTGTTTGCTGGGCAGGGAAAGAACTGACAGAGGTATGGTTCTGAGCCTGAGTGAGCCAGAGAATCACATTTGATAGTCACCAACAGAAAAAGATGCTGGCCGAGGAAGTTGGTGCCGTGGCGTGGTGGTCAGGTGTCCCCATGAAAGAGCTGGAGCATGGAGGGGAAGGCGCTGGGAATCAGTCCTGCTTTTGCTTCCCGAGTGGGTCAGCCGTCCTCTCTTCCTTTCACAGGCTTGCCTTCCCCATCCTCCGTCTCTCTCACTCTGCCTCTGCCTCCCTGTGTTATCATCGTGTGCACCCTCCCTCCACCTCCCTTGCAGTTGTCTCCTCAACTGTTCACACATTTCAGGGCAGAACCTCCCCTTGCTCATCTTACCTGTCTTTGTATCACTGCCCCTGCCCCACCGGGGTTCCCTCTGCTAGGAACCCTCCGGTCACCTGCCGCCTCCAGGTAACTGAAGGAGTCCATCGACCAAGTTCAAGTGGAATTCAGTCCACGTACAGTGGCTGGTTGGGAAGGACACGTTCTCAAAGAGGGACTTGGGTGAGAAAGAAGGTGGGAGCCTAACACTGAACCTGGAAAAAAGGCGACCCCTCATGGGAGCAGGAAGAGGGGGCAAGTGTGGCAGTGCCCTGGCTGATTGGGGACAACCTAGGAAAACTGCGTCGTGAGGCAGTGCCCTCCAGAGGAGCAGAACTGGTAGGATATGTGTGTTTGTACATGTGTGTCTGTGCACACATGTGTGTACATGTCTGTGCATGTGCACATGTGTGTGTGCTCATATATTTGTGCCCACAGGGAGATTTATTTTAAGGAATCAGCTCACACAGTGCGGGCCTGCAGGGCAGGCTGGCGACCCAGGCCAGAGGTGATGATTCAGTCTGGAGCCTGAGGGGCCTTCAGGAGACAGACTTCCCTCTTCCTCTGGGGAGCTCTGTCTTTGCGCAGTCTCTTTCCAGAGACTGCGTGGTGCCCACCCTCATTGTGGAGGGCCGTCTGCTTTACTCGCGCCTGCTGACTCCACTGTCAGTCACAGCTAGGAAACACCTGTGCAGACACCTCTAGACAGGTGTCTGCCCAGATTCCTGGCACCATGGTCTAACACATAAATGAACCCCTGCAGGTGGGTCCCTTCCTCCTCCCAGAGAGAGCCTAATGGATCACTTGCACAGCTCAAGGGCCACGGGCAATCCACAAAGCTGTTTCTTCCTCAAGGGGGTCATGGTCCAGTCAGGTAGCCAGATAGTAGGCAATGAAGGGCATCACAGAGGTGAGGGCTGTGGTACAGGGTCAAGGACCATGAGCAACGCAGACAGACCAAGAATATGAGAGCGAAGAAAAGGGTCTGAATAAAGCAGACACTGGAGAAGACCTGAATCTGATGCTAGGTATGCAAATTTAAAAGAACTACCCCAAACCATCCATCATTATCTGTCATTTGTTGTAGGTGATTTTAGGAGTAATTTCATTTTCATTTTTACTCCCATAAGGAATATGTGAAACATTTACTGTAAGAAGAAAAGATTTCCAAAGAAATCAGAAAAATTTGGGATATTTGAGAATATGCTTTTCTTCATTCTTCCTTTAAAACTAATGCTGAATGTATTGGAGACACTCGGAAGTGATGAAATTACTCACTGGTAGGCGTGAATGAATTAACACTTGCGGTCCATTCCCCTGCCCCCGCATCCGACCTTTGACCTTTACGCAGTGCTGCCATCTGGGACCTCTAGCATGCTGACTTGTGCTGTCCCGGGTGCAGAGCCAGGCTCAGCCTGTGAGCCAGTTAAGCAGAGGCTCTTGATTGCTCTCCTGCTGCATGGGGCTTACAAGGCCCACTGCCCCCTTGCCCCAGCTCTGGCTCAGGATGGGCCCAGACATGCAGCTTGTGCTTTAAAGACCTGCTACGGTGCCAAGGATGACGCAGGCGCTCTCCTACCAGTATCTGGCACCTTAGCAGGCAGGTGCCCCCTGCAAGCTCATCTCTCCCCTTCCTTCCTCTCTCCTCTGTGTCCTGCTCATTTTTCCTCACTGTCTCCCTTGGAGATGTTCAAGGAGCCTCCCGGAATTGTGGGAATCTTAAAGGAGACCCCATTTCTGAAAAGCAACTACTGCCTCTTCTGTAACGAAGTCCTCGCCCCTCCTCTGTCCCCAGTGACAGTTCCATGCAACAGCAATGCTTCAGCCACTGACAATTCCATTTGTGTCGTATTTCCTATCCCTTGTCGATTCCCTCTCTCATGTCCCTCAGCTGTGATCAGATGGTGTGGCTGCTGTGTGAGTTTGGGATACAGTGCCTGATGTCAACTTGGGTGGCTTTGTGTTGAGGTCAGTGACCCTGCTGTCCCTGGCCCCCACTGTGTCACCCTGGGCTGGGGCTCTTTGGAACTGCCTTTCTGGATGGCTCCAGCCACCTGCTCCCAGGTGTGTCAGGTTACCTGTTTGCCCCAAAGACACCACAGGGAGAGGTTACACTGTCCCAAGAATCAGGGGTGGGTGTTCAGCCAAAGAGAAGCTGGGAAAAATTTGCAGTCTGGGCCTTGAGGTTTGAAGCTGTCCCCTAGGTTTCTTGGGTCTCTGCTTATTGAAACATATTTCTCAGAGTATCATTTTGTTCCTTTTAATTCTCTTAGATTTGGCTGGCAAAGTGGTATCCCTGCAAGATCTAGAGTTTAGAACTAAAGACAATTCAGTGGCGAAGGGGTAGTCTTTTTAAAAAATGCTGCCAGAGCAACTGGGCATCCACAGGCAAAAGACAAAAAGCAGCTCAGACAACAGAATCTACACCTTTCACAAAAATTACTCGAAATGCATCACAGACCTAATGCAAAATGAAAAACTTTAGGCTTTCTAAGAGCCGACATTTAGGTGATCTTGAGCTTGGTAATAACTTGTGAGATACAACCCATGAAAGAAAAAGGAGGTCTGTTGGACTTAATAGTTCTGCTCTGTGAGAGAAACCAAAGAAATGAAGACAAGCCACAGCCTGGGAGGCAATATTTGCAAAGCACATATTCAATAAAGGACTGAAAGCCAAAATACACAGCTCTTAAAGCTCAACAATGAGAAAACCAACTCGGTGTAAAAATGAGCCAAGACTTGATAGACACCCACGAAGATCTGCAATTGACCAATAACCTATGAAAAGAGGCCTCTCGTTACATGTCATGCAGAAATGCAAATTAGGGCAGCCACAAGATACCACTGCACACCTGTGAGAGTGGCCGAAACTCCTGGACACTGGCAGCATCAAATCCACAGGAACCTTCATTCACTGCTGGTGGGAATGTAAACTGGTGCAGCCACTGTGGAAGACAATTGGCAGCTTATAAAACTAAACGTAGCCACCGTAAGATTTGGCAGTTGAACTCCTAGGTATTTATCCAGGTGAGTGAAAAACTTTCGCTCACACAAAAACCTGCAGGCAATATTTATAGCAGCTTTAATCCTAATTGATACAACTTGGAGGCAACCAAGATATCCTGTCATCGGTGAATGGATAAGCAAATTGGCACGTCCATACAGTGGAATAGTATTTAGCCACAAACAGAAATGAACTATCAAGCCATGAGTGAATGTGGAAGAACCTCATATAGACTTTGCTCAGTGAAAAAGCCAGTCCAGAGGACAGCACCATGGCGCAGCAGGTGAAGCCACCAATTATCCTGTCAGCATCCCATATTGGGGTGGCTGAGTTCAAGTCCTGGCTGCTCTGTTTCCAATCCAACTCCCTGCTACTGTGCCTGGGAAGGCAGCAGACGATGGCCCAAGTACTTGGGCCTCTGCCACCCATGTTGGAGACCCAGCCTGTCTTCAGCCTGGCCCAGACTTGGCTGCTGCAGCCATTTGGAAAGTGAACCAGCAGATGGAAGATATTTCATTCTCTCTCTCTCTCTTTCTCTCTCTCAAATAAAATTATTAAATACATCTTTTTTAAAAGAAGCCAGTCTAAAAAGTCTACAGATTATATGATTTCAACTGCATGAGATTTGAAAACAGTAACACTATGGAGATAATAAAAAGGTAAGTGGATGCCAGGGGTTAGGGAGGAAGGAAGAATGGACAGGTAGAGTACAGAGAACTTTAGGGAAATGAATACATGGGGCCAAACCCACAGAATATGCAACACCAAGAGTAAACCCTCCCATAAGCGATGGACTCCAGTGAATAATGATGTATCAGTATTGGTTCATCAGTTGTAACAAAGTACCACATTAATGCAAGATGTTAATAATTGGGGAAGCTGTGTATGTAGAAGAGAGGGTATATGGGAACATTCTACTAAATTTTTCTATAAAGCTAAAACTTGTAAAAGTAAAGGTCAATCAGGGCTAGTATTGTGGCATAGTGGGTAAAGCTGCTACCTGCAACACCAGCATCCCATATGGGCGCTAGTTCAAGACCCAGCTGCTCCATTTCCAATTCTGTTCCCTGCTAATGTGCTTGGCAGAGAAGCAGAAAATGGTTCAAGTGCTTGGGTCCCTGCAGCCATGTGGGAGACCCAGATGAAGCTCCTGGCTCCTAATTTTGGACTGGCCCACCTCCAGTCTTTGCAGCTACTTGGGGAGTGAACCAGCCAGTGGAAGAGCTCTCACTTTTTCTCTCTTCTATCTGTAACTCTGCCTTTCAAATAAATAATCTTTTTAAAAAAGATAAGGCCAATCAATAAAACACCTTTGTTTCTTTTTTAAAAAAGATTTATTTATTTGAAGAATAGAGTGACAGAGAGGGAGAGATGAGAGAAAGGTCTTCCATCAGCTGGTTCACTCCCTAAATGGCTGCAATGGCTGGAGCTGGGTCAATCTGAAGCCAAGTGCCAGGAGCTTCTTCCAGGTCTCTCACGTGGGTACAGGGGCCCAAGGACATGGACCATCTTCTACTGCTTTCCCAGGCCATAGCAGAGAGCTGGATCTAAAGAGGAGCAGCCGGGATTCAAACCAGCACCCATATGAGATGCCATGGCTGCAGATAGTCACTATGCCACAGCGCTGGCCCCACCCTTATTTCTGTAGCTTAATGTCTTGCAATCTGTAGCTGATAGCCTTTACATATAAACAAATCAATAACATATTTAAACATTTTATTCTTTTAAATGGGTTCTTTATTACATTAATTTATTATTAAATGTATTAAAATTAATACATCCTGTATTAATGTTCTGTTTAATTCATTCAATAAACAGTTAACACTATGTTCCAGGCCTAGAAGTGAATGAATGAATGAATGGGTGAATGAATGAATGAATGCATGAGGCTTGCCTTGCTGGAAAACATTAAGCTATAGCCCATTTGCCTTTCAGAACGCATGGGGTCACCTCCACCTTCCCCCCAGCCCAATCTTGATGGCAAAGGCTGCCCAGCCTCCACAAATGGGGTTACTCATCTAGGATTCCCATGGTCTGGCATGTTAGAAGGTTTGGGGCCTTTGTGCTTTTAATTTTAATTTTTATTCATTTACTTGTTGGAAGAGAGAAAGAGTTCCCACCTCCTGGTTCACTCCCCAAATGCCCACAGTGGTTGAAGCTGCGAGCCGGGTACTCGATCCAGGTCTCCCTTGAGGGTGGCAGAGGCACAGATCCTCGAGCCATTACCACTGCCTCCCAGAGGCTGCGTTAGCTGGAAGCCAGAGCCAGCACTGGAGCCAAGAGTCAAAGCCAGACACTGTGCTGTGGGATGCCCACATCTTAATGGCTAGGCCAAGCGCCTGCTCCAAGGTGCTTCCTAGTTTTTCCAGTAGCAAAGGAAGCAGAGTCAGTTCTCACACCCCACACACGCAGGCAGGGTGTGTGCAAGCACTCGTTTTCAGGAAGAGCAGAGTCGAGTCGCACTCAGTCACTCATCTCCTCGGCGGGTCCATCCTCATGCTGAGCCAGGTATCTGCAGATGCAGACCTAACCTCAGCCTTGCAGTCAGCAGCCCAGACCTGTGTGGGTCCCACTGTGAGACCCTGCGCTGAGGCCGGCGTTATGGCACAGTAGATTAAGCCCCTACAGGCAACACCAGCGTCCCATAGGAGTGCCGATTGGAGTCCCGGCTGCTCCACTGCCGGTGCAGCTCCCTGTTGATGCACCTGGGAAAGCAACAGAAGATGGCCCAAGTGCTTGGGCTCCTGCACCCACATGGGAGAGCTGCATGGATTTCCAGGCTCTTGGCTTCAGCCTGGCCCAGCCCCAGCCATTGCAGCCATACGGGAAATGGAAGATCTCTCTTTGTTTCTCTCTCTCCCCCTTCCTCTCTCTGTAACTCAGCCTTTCAAACAAACAAATTTTTTTTTTTTTTAAAGGAGGAAACTCTGACCCAGCACCCACGCTGTTTATCCCCTGGACCTCCGCTGATGAAGCTTGGCTGTCCTACTGCTTTGCTGTCGAACCTCAGCTAAAAGCGCGGCTGGGCCCAGAGAAACAACTGAGTCATCTCTTCCTTCAGAGGCTGGGAGGATCGACGTCCGCCTTCATGCTGGCGGCTTGGATCATGTCTGGGCTCGGCACTGTGTAGCTGGTGTCAGAAAGGCATCCGGCATCCGTCATTCTGTAAGTCACACCCTGGGTTTGAGTGGCGCCCAGGTGCCCCAGCTTTCTGACGGGTCCTCACCAACTCTGAAGCCGCCACTTGCTCCCTCATCAGGGCAAAGGATGAGGCGAGTCGGGAAGAGCTTGCTGGCTTTCCTCCTGTGGCTAGGGACCGGGAAGCAGGGAAGTGAAGGCTTGTAGCATTTGTTATATATATGGAACGCTAAATTTCACGACCTGGCAAGAAAAGGGGGCGGGGAATGGGAGTGTGAGGATGATCAGAGGAGGACTGTCGGGGAATCACCCCCGCTCACTCTTCCTTCTGAGCCCTCTGGCTGGGTATCAGCCGCTGGCTGGAAACCTCATCACACCCCACTGCTCTTGCCCGTCCACCAGCCACCACCACCACATTGACTCTCTTCTGATTTCTCCGGTGTCTCTGTTCTCCATCTTTTTGATGACTTACTCCAGGCCCCTGTCACCTTTGCACTCAATGCCCCCACCAGTCTCTGGCTGAGAGTATGCAGGTGTATGAGGCCCTGGGACACAGGTGAGCCCTTGCAGCCAGGGCCCCGCCCAGCCTGTGGGGTTAACGGAAGGCATCCTGGAGGCGGTGAAGTTCAAGTGGAAAGCAAAGGAGGGGCCTTGGAGGGTGAATGGTCAGGCCCGCAGTCTCTCCTCCCCTTGCCACTGCTCCAGTGACATTTCTGAAACAGCCTTGCCCACCTGTCTCGGCGACGTCCATCCCTAGGGCCCCTTTGCTGCCAGAGCAACCTCCACTCCTGGGAGGGAGTTCCGAGGGTCGCAGACTCAGCTCCTGCCCATGGCCCCAGGCGTCGGCGCTCAGCAGCCGCCCCCACCACAGCTGCCCAATGCCCTCTGCTGCTTCAGCACCCCGAGGCTTGGTGCTGGTGCTTTGGTTCTGATTTTGTTCCCCCATCTCAAAAAGTCATTTTTCCTCAGGGTTCAGCACAGAGATTGCTTGTTACTCAGAATTCTTGAGTGCCCAGGTCATTCTGCGATATGTTATTATTAGAGGTTTATTTGCATGTCTTCAGAGTAGATCTTTGAGGACAGAAACATCATCATTGTCTCTCTCCAGCATCAAAACCCAGCACCAGTACTTAGCATCTAGCACTAGCAATAGCACCTAGCATGGACAGCCAGCAACCAGTACCCAGCACCTCATAAAGCACCTTACAAGCAGTAGGCTCTCAGTGAATGTTCCATTGAGTGATCACTGACCCAATTGATGATTTTAAAGGAGGCTCTTCCCCTCTTGAGAAATCATCCCCGCTGATCTACAACTCTATGGGTGTGAGAGCACTGTAAATGTTTTTGCATGTAATTAAAAGTGAATATCCTATAATGGCTGACCTCTAAGCCAACATACAATTTAGTATGGTGTAAGGAGTGACACCAAAGATATTTTCTAAGCTTGAGCTGAGTGAACAGGAGTGAGTCCGGCAGAGCTCTCGCAGGTGGAATTAGGAAGACAGAGTTGCAAAGGGCATTCACAAAAGCTCCATTCTGCTGGCGAAGATGACTCAGAGGCGATGAGCCCACTCCTAGCCAGCCAGGGTCCCCATGTGGCAGTGCCAATCGGCCGGGAGCTGCGGGCGCTCAGTGCCCAGGCCAGTCCCGGGTGCGCGTTTCCCACGTTACTCACCAATGAAAGGAGGCGGCAGTTCTACATGCCCATACTCTTTGTTTAAGTGCTCAGCAGTTCCTACAGAGCTCTCGCAGCCATTATCTCACTGGAAAGCCATTCTCACAAGTAGGTGAGGGAGACAGTGTCTTCATTTTATGGCGGAAGAAGCTGAGGGCTTGGGATGGTCCATGTGTGTCTTCATGTAGCAAGTATTTATGGGCCCTGGCTGTGCCAGGCACACATGGAGACGGGCTCGCCCAGGCAAGTGAGCGGCCAGGGCCCTGCCCTGACCCGACCCCAGCTGTTCCCCAACCCCAGAGGGAGCACCATGTGGGGAGGAGTGGGCCAGGCTGAGACGGCGCTGCACTGTGTCAGAGATGGTTTGTGTGTGTGTGTGTGTGGGGGGCGGTACGTTTCATACACTGCCCCTCCATGGCCTTGAAGTTGAGCTTCAAACAAGAGGCCAACTCCATGCCTGTCTGTATTCTTCGAACTTGCTGCCCCAAGCAGAGTCTTCGGCAGGATCCCGTGGAATATTCCCAGGGGAACTTTCTACTTCCTGTCCATTCAGGTCCAGCCACCTGTTCCAATGATGCCTTAGTTGCTTCATTGTTTTTGATATTAGAAAAATACATTTAAAAAAGAGAGAGAGAGACTGCTTAGAAAACAACACTGAGTTGCTAGCTGAGTTGTGTGTGAGTTCCAAAGGATTCAACACCTCTATGATGCAAGCAGGCTTCGGAGCTGCCTCCCATCAACCTGCTCCAGGAGGGGAGGGCAGCCCCAGGCTTTCCCTTGAGAGCTCTGCAGGTCCACTCGTGGCCAGCAGGGCTGGTGTCTGGGCTAGTGTGCGGCCCAGGTGCAGAGGCCAGGTCCTCATTGGCAGGTGTGTGGGCTGCCCTGGTTCAGAGAGACCCCGCTCCTCACAGGAGCCACCGATGGGGCGTCTAAGGTCCCCACAAGAGGCACTCCAGATGAAACCTCCCTCCGTGAGGCCCGAGGACCCAGCTTGCCGGCTTCCCAGGTCCAGGTGCAGGCCACCAGCCGGGTTGTTTTACCATCAGCAACACTCCCAGTGCAGTTACGTGTCCCATCTGGATCTGTTCCCAGGAAAGCAGAGCCTGGAAGTTAACCACAGGGCAAATTCCCAGGCAGAAGGGGAGAGGTGCTGCTAACACCTTGCCTCCATCCCCGTCAACCCCTAGGTCATAACCTTGACTTTCTCTTTAGGCCTCAACCACACCATGGGGGCACGACAAGGCCTTTGAAATTGGAAGGCCAATCGTTTCCTTTCGGATTATGTTATAGTTCTACCACCCAGCACTTGCTTACGTTACAGTTACGACGTAGGAGCCCATATCTCCAGCATCCTGAGGCAACACTGATTTCTTCAGAATCGTGTGGGCCTGACACCACAGACATGACACAAGGCAGGAGGGATCTGCTGGGATTTTGCCCACAGAGCTGTCAGTCCTGGCAAGAGCAGAGAGGGGTCTTGATGGGGTCAGCAGAGAACAGAGCTCTCTGGCCAGCATGGCGATGGGGGCCTGGGTCAGAGGGGACACCCAGCAGTGCATGGGGGTTGATGGACCTTGGCCACCAGCTGCTCCACCTCATGTCCTGCCCCATTGGCACCACCCTGCACTCACCTGTCTGTTTCTTAGGAGCCAAGTTGCCATCTCCTGGCATCCATGGCCAACCTGTCACCTTCGCTCTGGATAAGTGAGAGGGATGACAGAGAAGATGTGGCACTGATTGTGAGATTGAGCACAGAGCAGCCGTGGTCCTTGGCTCTGCGTGCCAGGCCTCCCTGGGACTCCCAGGAGTTTCCAGTTTTGGTGCAGAGTCCGCCTGCACTGTTCCCTAAGAGATGCCTCACCAGACAGGACAGTGGTAGAAGGAGACAGTGACACTGCCTGCACACAGGCTGCCGTTTATTCCATGTTTTCGTGGGCACTCAATCATCCCTTCAACCCCATAGGCCCTGTGCCACCTGCTTTGCCCATCACAGCTCATCTTCTTAGCAACGCTCTGAGATCTTTGCCTGGTGAATCCCCATTTACCTTTTGGTCCTCAGAGACAATGATCTATTATTTTTCATTTTTGAAAACAGGACACTTTCTTTTCCAAATTATTTATTTTCCATTTATTTCAAAAGCAGAGAGGAACACAGAGAGATCTTCCATTCTCTGAGTTGCTCCCAAAATGCCAGCAATAGCTAGAGTCAGGCAGAAGCCAGGAGCTGGAATTCAATCTGGATCTCCCACGTGGGTGGCAGCGACTCAAGTATGTGAGCCATTGCCAGCTGCCTCCCAGCGTGAGCTCTAGCAGGAAGCTGGAATCAGAGGCAGAGCTAGGACTTGAACCCAGGGACTCCAAGCCAGGATGCAAATGTAGGCACTCCAGTACGGGCTGGGGGGCATTTCAAGACGTATCCTAACCACTGCAGCAAACACCCTCCTCCACCAGACAATTTGGTATATACATCATTTAGTGTTAATTGGCAGTATTAGGATCGAAGTCATACATTGCTCTGGCGGCGGTTGACTCATTTCTCTTAAGTGAGGACATAAGGCTCAGGATGCTGCTTCTTGGGCGTGCTTAGATTGAAATGATATGCTGGTGACATCTCCAGGTGTTTTGAGAGCTGTCAAATGAGCTCTTATGAAGCAGAGAACGCTGCTGGGTACATTCCCATTCCAAAGATTGGCCTAGTGGCAGTGGTGGAGGGAGGGAAATGTCATGTTTACTGAATTTTTAATTTATTTGAGAGACAGAGAGGCAAGAGGTAGAGAGACAGAGAGCGCCCATTTGCTGGTTTGCTCTCCAAATGCGAGCAATGGCTAGAGCTGGAGCTCAGTCCAGGTCTCCCACATGGGTGGCAGGGCCCAAGTACTTGAGCATCACCTGCTGCCTCCCAGGGTGCACATTAGCAGGAAGCTGAACCAGATGCTTATCTGGGAATCAAACCCAGGCACTTCAACGTGGGATACGGGCGGCATCTTAGCTGCTAAGCTGAACGCCTGTCCGTGAGGTGGATTTATAAGCAGTATTTCTTTGCAGTCCACACAATCATTACAGCAAATGTAGAACTTGAAGCATTGCTTATAGTTGCATCTCGCAGTCTTGGTCTTCACCGTCGATAGGTTAAATTAAGTTTCTAATTTATTTGATGATGTCGTCTACCTATGAGCTGATTGTTTATCTCTTTTTTTTTTTTTTTTTGACAGGTAGAGTTACAGACAGTGAGAGAGAGAGAGAGAAAGGTCTTCCTTTTCCGTTGGTTCACCTCCCAATGGCCGCTGCGGCTGGCACACCATGCTGATCCGAAGCCAGGAGCCAGGTGCTTCTCCTGGTCTCAGGGCCCAAGGACTTGGGCCATCCTTCACTGCACTCCCGGGCCACAGCAGAGAGCTGGCCTGGAAGAGGAGCAACTGGGGACTAGAACCCGGCGCCCATATGGGATGCCAGCACCGCAGGCAGAGGATTAGTCTATTGAGCTGCGGTGTCGGCCCATTTTATTATTTTTTAAAAATGTTGGTTGTTTGAAAGGCAAGAGGAGATGGCAATGGAGAGAGAGGGAGAAAGAAAGGTCTCATTCACTGGTTCATTCCTCAAATGCCTGCAGCCAGAAGCTGGGAACACAATCCAGGTCTCCCATATAGGTGGCAGGAACCCAGGGTCTGAATTAGCAGGAAGCTAGAGACAGGAGCCAGAGCTAGGAATCAAACTTGTGTGCTCCACTACGGGACACAGGTGTCTTAACCACTGGGACAAGTGCCTCCCCCACATTTTTTATTCTTATACGTTTTTATGGGATATAGTGCAATATCTCAACAGACGCACACAGCGTAAACTGAACAAGTGGCACCAGGCTTTATCTCCTACCTTTCTGCTGCTTCCTGCTGCTCCTCACTCTGAGCTCTGCACCCTGTCGGGACTGTACTCTTGTGACCTGTCCTTGCCCGTCTGTGCTGTGCAACACTAGAACTTGGGCTTCTCTCTCACCGTGTCTTGGTGCCCGTTATCCAGCCTCCTTCTTTTTTTTTAATTTTTTTTTTTTGACAGGCAGAATGGACAGTGAGAGAGAGAGACAGAGAGAAAGGTCTTCCTTTGCCGTTGGTTCACCCTCCAATGGCCACTGCGGCCGGCGCACTGCGGCCGGCACACCGCGCTGATCTGAAGGCAGGAGCCAGGTGCTTCTCCTGGTCTACCATGTTGGTGCAGGGCCCAAGGACTTGGGCCATCCTCCACTGCACTCCATGGCTATAGCAGAGAGCTGGCCTGGAAGAGGGGCACCCAGGACAGAATCCGGCGCCCCGACGGGGACTAGAACCCGGTGTGCCGGCACTGCAAGGCGGAGGATTAGTCTGTTGAGCCACGGCACCAGCCTAGCCTCCTTCTATCTCCCCTCCCTCACCCTTTCCAGCCCCTTGTAATCACTATTGTAAGTTCAGGTCAACTTTTTTCGTTTAAACTTCTATGTGAGAGACAACATACATTATTTGTTTTTCTGTATTTGGCTCATTTCACTTAACATAATGATCTCCGATTTCATCCCTTTTGCTGCAGATGTCAGAATTTCACTCTTTTCTATGGCTGAGAAATGCCCCATTGTGCGTATGCACACCACATTTCCTTTATGCAGTCATCCATCAATAGACACCTAGGCTGATTCCGTGTTTTGGCTACTGTTAATAGTGCTGCAATGAACATGGGAGTTCTCTCTAATGCTGATTTCATTTCCTGTTGGTGTAAGCCCAGAAATGGGATAGCTGGGTTATATGGTAGATCTATTTTTATTTTCTGAGGCACTACCATATTGTCTCCATAATGCCTATACTAATTTGCATTTCCACCAACAGTGTATCAGGGCTCCCTTTTCTCTACATCTTCACTGGCGTTTTTTACTTTGTCTTTTTGATAATAGCCACTCCAACTGGAGTGAGGTGATATTTCATTGTGGTTGGGATATCAGGCATATCCCTGATAGCTAACGGCAGTGAGGATTTTTTCATTTTTTTTTTTTTTGGCCATTTCTATTTTTTTCTTTTGAAAAATGTCTATTGAGATCCTTTAACCCATTTCTTTTCTTTTTCAAATCCTACTCTCAGCTTTATTGATTCTGAAAGTTCTTTGTTAATTTACTTTGACTTTATTTGAAAGGCAGACAGAGACAGAGACAGAAAAACAGACAGACCTCCCATCCTCTGGTTCACTCTCCAAATGCCCACAACAGCCAGGGCTGCCCAGACTGAAGCCAGGAGTCTGAAATTCACTCTGGGTCTCTCATGTGGGTGTCAGAGACCCAGGTACTTGAGCCATTATCTGCTGCCTCCCGGGGTGCACATTAGCAGGAAGTTGAATCAGAAGTTGAGCAGCGGGGACCTGAACCAGGTACTCTGATATGGGATGCATGTATCCTAAGAAGCATCTTAACTGCTGCTCCAAATGCCTGCCCCTTTACCCATTTCTTTTCTTTTCTTTTCTTCTCTTTTCTTTTCTTTTCTCTTTATTTATTTGACAGGTAGAGTTACAGACAGTGAGAGAGATGGCGAGAAAGGTCTTCCTTCCGTTGGTTCACTCCCCAATTGGCCGCTGCGGCCAGTGCTGTGCTGATCCAAAGCCAGGAGCCAGGTGTTTCTTCCTGGTCTCCCATGCGAGTGCAGGAGCCCAAGCACTTGGGCCTTCCTCCACCACCCTCCCAGGCCACAGCAGAGAGCTGGACTGGAAGAGGAGCAACCGGGACTAAAACCCAGCGCCCATATGGGATGCCGGCGCTGCAGGTGGAGGATTAACCAAGTGAGCCACGGCCCCCCCTTTACCCATTTCTTAAATGACTTGCTTGTTTTTTTTTCCTGTTGATTTTTCTTTTATATATATGTGTGTGTGTGTGTGTGTATAAAAATATATTCTGAGCATTAATTTTCTGTCAGGTAACTACTTTGTAAATATTTTCTCCCATTCCCTCAGTTGTCTCTTTGCTCTGTTGATTGCTTTTTCAGGTGTGCAAAGCTTCTTAGTTGGACATAATCCCATTTGTCTTTTTTCCTTTTGTTTCCTGTGCTTTTGGGTCTTATCTAAAAAACTGCTGTGTGTGACAATGTCTTGAAGTGCTTCCCCTGTGTTTCCTCCTAGCAGTTTCATGGTTTCAGGTCTTAGTTTACATCCACTCTGCTACACTGGCGAGCTGTGTGTGTGTGTAGGGGAGAAGTGTTGTCTTGTTGCAATATTCTGCATTTGGATAGCCAGTTTGCCCAGCATCATTTATTGACGAGACCGTGCTTTCTGAAGTGCATGCTTTTGGTGGCTCTGTCAAAAATCAGCTGGCTGTAGGTGTGTGGGCTCATTTCTGGGACTGTGATTCTGTTCCATTGGTCTATGTGTCTGCTTTTATTCCTGTTTTGGTTGCAATAGGTCTGAAGTATGTCTTAAATCTAGCATTGTGGTGCTTCCAGTTTTGCTCTTTTTGTTCAAAATTACTTTGGCTATTTGGGGGCTCTTGTGCCTTCATATGAATTTTAGGACTTTTTTTTTCTAGTTCTATAAACAGTGTCATTGATGTTTCAATGGGGGATTGTGTTGAATCTATAAACTGCTTTGGGTAGTGTAAACATTTTAATAATACTTATTCTTCCCATCCATGAACATGGGCTGTCTTTCCTTTTTTGTGTGCCTTCAATTTCTTTCATCTTGTTTTGTA
The DNA here is from genome assembly GCF_033115175.1 of Lepus europaeus. NCBI lineage: Eukaryota > Metazoa > Chordata > Mammalia > Lagomorpha > Leporidae > Lepus > Lepus europaeus. The sequence goes on from NC_084832.1 coordinate 87,158,772, forward strand.
GTTTTCATTGTATAGGTCTTTCACATCCTTGGTTAAATTTATTCCAAGGCATGTTTTTTGTAACAATTGTGAATGGAATGGCTCTTATAACTTGTTTATCAGGGAATCGATTGAATATTTTCTAGTATTCTAATTTAGTTATTTATTCTATTGGCTTTTTTTTTTTAAAGATTTCTTTATTTGTTTGAAAATATGAGTTAGAGAGAGAGAGAGAGAGAGAGAGAGATCTTCCATATGCTGGTTCACTCCCCAGAGGCCACAATGGCTAGGATTGGGCCAGGCCAAAGCCAAGAGCCAGGAGCTTCTTCAAAGTTTCCCACATGGGTAGCAGGGGCCCAAGCACTTGGCCATCTTCTGCTGCTTTTACAGACCATTAGCAGGCAGCTGGATTGGAAGTGGAGCAGCGGTGACATGAACCAGAGCCCATATGGGATGCCAATATTGCAGTTGGTGGTTTTATCCACTGTACCACGATGCCTCTATTAGCTTTTGTGCATTATGTTTTAACTGGTTGCTCTAGGAAAGTGGTTCTCACACATATGCGCATCAGAGTTATTGGCAGGATTTGTTAAAACACAGCGCTGCTCCCAGCAGATCTGAGTCAGTAGGTCTGAGGTTGGGCCCTAGAACGTGTATTTCTATCGAGTTCCCAGGTGATGCTGTTGCTGTCTTTCAAAAACCACTGCTCTGGGAATGCAAATCTGTATCTGTAATTTTTTGCAGTTTACTTAGTGTTTGTTTTGTACTGCCTCACGTGAAACGCAATATATAGGAAACTTGTAACGCATAGTTGCTTGGACCCTGGGTGCTGTTTTGGTCATACGTATTATATCTAAGTATTTTAGAAAGCTCGCAGATAGTGCATTACTTTTTGTACCAAATAGTCATATGCCTTTCACTGAAGTTAAGAGAAGAAAGAGGAAACCCAGATTCTTTGTTTCATTTGCCTTTCCTGTGGTATTCATTCTTCCTGGAGGTTGGGTTTGCCATGTGGTGGTGCTGCCCTTCAGCTGGAAGAAGGCCTCTTGGCATTTCTGGAAGAATGCGAGTGGTCTCATGATTTCCTCAGTTTTTGTTTACTTAAACTGCTTTTACTCTGCCTTCATTCTATTTAAAAGATTTATTTATTTATTTATTTCAATTCAAAAGGCAGAAGGAGAGAGAGAGGGAGAGAGAGAATCTTCCATCTTCTGGTTATTTCCCAAATAGCCAAAAGAGCTGGGGCAGGGCCAGGCTTGCTGGAGACCAGCTCCAGCCAGTCCAGCGGCCCCAAGGCATAAGAAGTGGAGGCACTCGAAGAAATGAGGAACACACTCAAAGCGAGGCTGATGGCATGGCTCTGGCTCTCGAGCACCAGACTTTTATTTTGATATCATAAGTCAAATAATGATTCTTTCTTTTACAATACCAAGTTTGTTGTCCACTTTCATCTAGTTAGAATTTTTTTGATTTTCAAGACCATATTCAGAACATGGGTTACAATCACAGGTGCGAGACAATGATTTTCAAAGGCATGTTCAGAGCATGGGTTACTATCACAGACAGGCACGAGATAACAGGCTGCCCAGACAAGCCAAGGCCTGGAGTGCTGTTGAGCTATGCAGAAATTGGCTACACAAGCTAGAATAGTACCTTCCTAATCTAATCTTTACTAGAAGCCCCAATGTTTAAAGCAGGCCCTTTTTAAAATGTATCCCCTCTTTTGCAGTTCTTTCTATAACTCTAATTTCTTTATTGTATTTATTTAAAGGTCCACTTAGATCTATTTTATAGTTTTGATATCCTAACCATTGTAGTATTTGTAGCATATATTGAATTAAAGCTTTAATAACATTTATCTTTATTCTAGTGGGAAGTATATACCAGGGAGCCTGTTGCCTTTTAATTCTTTTCCACAAACAGCTCAACTTTGCATAAAGCATTAACCCCTACTCTTACACTAACATTCTGCTTGAAAAATTCTACAAAGCAATGGACATTTTGGGGTATATGGGACTAAGTGTTCTTCCCTAAAATTAGGAATACAGCAATCATTAGTGGGACCACCAGGAAGCTCCGGCTTTCTTATGCGGAGTGTAGTTCCCAACAAACCAAGAGGACCGCAGCTGTCCTTCTCACGCCTTGCTGAGACAGACCTTCTGCTGTGACCTTGTCAGCCCGCCGAAGTTGCTTTGGCCTTGCCACAGGCTGAAGCCAAGACCCGAGAACTGCATCAGGATCTCCACCATGGGAGACAGAGGTCATGATCTGCTCCCTGCCCAGGCATATTACCAGGGAGCTGGATTGGAAGCAGCAGTGCTGGGACTCGAACAGGTGCTCCAGTATGGGCTTCTGACGTCACAAGCAGTGACTTAACTCATTGTGCCACCAGGCAGGTCCCAGCCTTCATTTTTAAGGGATATTTAAAGAATTTTTTTCTCAATATAGAATTCTTGTTTGATGGGCTTTTGTTTTCCCTGGGCCCATGATTCTTCATTTAAAAAAATGGATTGACTTATTTTTATTTATTTGAAAGAGTGAGAGAGAGAGAGAGAGAGAGAGAATCTTCCATCTCTGGTTTACTCCCCAATGCCTACAACAGCCAGGGCTGGACCAGGCTGAAGCCAGGAGGCAGGAGTTTCCAGTGGGTCTCCCTCGTGGGTAGCTGAACCTGAGGACCTGAGCCTTCACCTACTGCCTTTCCAGGGTGCACAGTAACAGAGAAACTGGATCAAAAGTGGGGGTCGCCTGGGTCCCTAGCACTCCCGTGTGGGATGTGGGTATCCTGAGAGGCGGCAGCATCTGTCCCAGAAACCCTTGTTTCTCACACGCACCAGGTCACGGTCATGCAGAGTGACCACAGGCTGCAGTTTGAGTAGCTGACATTATCTGTTAAATGGGGGGACCACTGGTGGCCCGACAGCCCAGTGTCAGTGGGAAAGTGGGTGGTGGAGTTTGGAGGACAAAAGAGGAGGTGTAGACAGGGAGTGTAGACTGTGCCCCCTCTATCCTGTGGCTTGTCTCTATCGACTCTCTTTCCTCTTACATTGAGGGTGCAGTGTGTCAATGCCCATTCTTGGTAAAAACATGAGGGAACCTTGTTTTCATAGCCTCAGTAAAACTGTAAATGTCCTCTGTGTATGATCTAACTAATATATGAGACCCTTTAACCATCCTCGCAAACTGGCTGGAGGTGTGGGCCTTGGGCACAGTGGCTAAGATGCCACTTGGGATGCCTGGGTTCAAGTCTCGCCTCCACCTCTGATCCCAACTTCCTGCCAACGTGCGCCTTGGGAAGCAGTGGATGAACGGCCTCAAGCACCTGGGTCCCTGCCACCTACGTGGGAGAAGTGGATTGAGTTCCAGACTTCTGGCTTCAGCCTGGCCCAGCCCCGGCTACCGCAGGCATTCGGGGATTGAACCAGCAGACAGATCTCTTTGTTGTCTGTCCTGGTGTCTATTTCTCTACATTTCAAACAAATGAAAATAAGCAAAATAAGCAAAATTTTAGAGAGCCGACTTGAAATGTCCTGAAGGTCTGCGGCATTGTTCTGTCATTGCTGTCCATGATGTTCAGGGTGACTTAGAGCAGAGCTGACGGACAGGTGCAGGGATGGTGCGGTGTCGTTGACACGGGCTGCAGGCAGTGTAGCCCTGGGACTCATTCTGCAGAGGCAGGGCAGGCATCTGTGGACCTTCTCTTCCTGTTTTCTTACACCTTCGGGGAACCTTACGCTATGCCTGGCGCCAAGGACGGAAGGGTCACGTTGGGGAGAGAAGGTTGGGCAGAAAGGCAGGATGATGGCCCGTGGTTATGATGTAATGCAGAGATCAACGGATATTAGAAAGGAGATGCAAACGACATGCTGCAGAGTTTCTTCAAGGGCAGAGTGCGGTCGTGTGCCACATGATAACCTTTAGGTCAAGGACAGAGCACACACAATAGTAGTAATGTAAGATGATGATGGGGCAAATAAACTCTTACCCTAGTGATGTCACAGTGCAGCACACTCCCCGTGTGTGTGTGGTGGAAAAAACACTGCACTGCAGTCGTACCGTAGCACAGGGACTGGTCTTGTGGGTCAGAGGGGTAAGCCACTCCCCCCCGACACTGGCTTCCAGTATCCGAGTGCCACGTTGCGTCCTGGCTGGGGTCCCAGCCGTACCACTTTCACTCCGGCTTCCTGCTGACGCACCTGGGAAGGCAGTGGAGTAGGGTCCAGGTACTTGGGCTCCTGCCACCTATGTGGGAGACCAGGATGGAGTTCTTGCCCAGCCTTGATCATTGGGCCATTTAGGGAGAGAACCAGCAGATGGAAGATCTCTCTCTCTCTCTGCTGTTCTTCATTTCAAATAAGAAAATGCTTTTGGCCGGTGCTGTGGCTTAACAGGCTAATCCTCCGCCTTGTGGCGCCGGTACACCGGGTTCTAGTCCCAGTTGGGGCGCCAGATTCTATCCTGGTTGCCCCTCTTCTAGGCCAGCTCTCTGCTATGGCCCGGGAAGGCAGTGGAGGATGGCTGAAGTCCTTGGGCCCTGCACCCGCATGGGAGACCAGGAGAAGCACCTGGCTCCTGGCTTCGCATCAGCGAAATGCGCTGGCCGCAGCGGCCATTGGAGGGTGAACCAATGGCAAAGGAAGACCTTTCCCTCTGTCTCTCTCTCACTATCAACTCTGCCTGTCAAAAAAAAAAAAAAAAAGAAAGATAGAAAGAAAATACTTTTTAAAAAAGTATACCACAGACAATTATGTACAGTACATCAAACACAAATAATTACACATCACACATAATGCTTGGTAATCATCATAAATGGCTATATTATGCACTTGCTATACTATACTTGTTTATTGTTATTTTAGAGCATACTCTTACTTATAAGACAGAGCTGGCTGTAGAGCAGTGTTCTTGTGTCACTCCAACAGCAGCCTCATGCAACTCCTGTTTACCATGTCTCGACTGCACCCAGAGGCCACCGTGGGTGACTAGCTATACCACCTAAGCATGTGTAAGTCACCCCAGGAGATCAGCACTATGGCAGGATTGCATAATGACACAGTTCTCAGAACGTGTCCCTGCCATTAGGCAACCCGTGGCTGGATGAAGAACACACGCCACAAACAGGCTTTGTCACAGAGCAGAAGAGGAAGGAGCAAGAAGCGAGTGCTGTTTCGAGGCCGTCTGACCAGGGGCTGCTTTGTGGACATGGAGAGCCGTCTGAGCAGTCCCCTTGGATCAAAGGTCGACAGGTGCCTTCCTCACACCACCCTGGATTCCCGATCTTCTTCAGCCTCTAGGGACCTACTGGAAACATACAAATGCCTGTGACCCGGCTTTGAGCTCTTAGTGACTGATTGAGCTGGTTTATTCTGGGCTTGGTCTCTCGTGACCTCAGTGTGACTCAGATCTTCAAGCTTTTGTGGTGGGAGCAGCTTCTTACATAATGATACATTGCAACATTTAGATAAAGATCCCGCAGATACCAGCCGGTACAGAGACTGAACACAGTGCTTGGGGATATGAATTAAAGATTAGACACAGCTGTCACCCTCAAGAGCGTGGTATTTCAGTTTGGGAAGTCAGAGATATTGAAACATTCCATGTATGCCCCAGCTAAAGGAAGGGGTATGCGTGACGTGGGCAGAAGAGCAGGTGAATAGCTTACGGCTTCCTGGAAGAAGAAAGGTGAAGTAAAGCAAAAAATGGGATCCAATACATTAGAGGTGAGTGAGGGTGTTTACGGGGCATGGAGGAAGGGACACAGGGATACTGAACACACGTCTGGTTGTCGCTGTGAAATACCTCCCATGAATACCCAAGTTCAGAGTTACAGAGAGAGAGGGAGACTCAGAAAGAGAGAGATTCTCCATCTGCTGATTTACTCTCCAGACGGCTGCAATGGCCAGGGCTGGGCCAGGCTGAAGCCAGGAGCCAGGGGTTGATCTGGGTCTCCCACATGGGTGCAGGGGCCCAAGCACTTGGGCTGTCTTCTGCTCCTTTCCCAGGCCATTATCAGGGAGCTGGATTGGAAGTGGAGCAGCCAGGACTTGTACCAGTGCCCATATGGGGTGCCAGTGTTGCAGGCAGGGACTTCACCTGCTATGCCACAATGCCAGCATTTTTAAATTTATTTGAAAGTCAGAGTTACACAGAGAAAGAAGGAGAGGCAGAGAGAAAAAGAGAGGTCTTCCATCTTCTGGTTCACTTTCCAATTGGCCACAACGGCCGGAGCTGTGCTGATCTGAAGCCAGGAGCAAGGATCTTCTTCTGGGTCTCCCACACGAGTGCAGGGGCCCAAGGACGAGGGCCATCTTCTACTGCTTTCCCAGGCCATAGTAGAGAGCTGGATTGGAAGTGGAGCAGCCAGGACTAAAATTGGCACCCATATGGGGTTCTGGCACTGCAGGCGGTGGCTTAACCTGCTAGATCATAGTGCTGGCTCCCAATATCCCAGTTCTATGTGCTTAGTTTCTTTCTTTCACTTTGTCACAAGATCGGGTTATTTTTGACATCTTTGTAGTTGGCTCAGCTCTTGCTGGTGATACTGTTTCATGTCACCCTTACAGCCACAAGTCCCCGACAGTAGCGAGAGATGCCCACTCACCTTTCATTTCTCCCCTTCTCAGCCACCCTGCAGCATTTGGGCAAGCTGCTGGGGTCCCCCAGACCCTGGTTCCTTTAAAGACAGCCATTCCAGGGTTAGCACTGTGGTGCAGTGGGTTAAGCTGTGGTCTGCAGTGCCTGCATTCCATGTGGGCACCAGTTCGAATCCTGACTGCTTCACTTCCAATTCCACTCCCTGCTAATGTGCCTGGGAAAGCAGTGGAAAATGGCCCAAGTCTTTGAGCCCACGCACCCAAGTGGGAGACCTGGATGAAGCTCCTGGCTCCTGGCTTTGGCCTGGCCCAGCCCTGGCCATTCCAGCATTTGGGGAGTGACCCCAGAGGACGGAAGATCTTTTTCTGTGTTTCCGCCTCTCTCTCTCTTTCCCTGTAACCCTTCCCTTCAAATCAATAATGTCTTTAAAAAAGAAAAAAAAGAAATCCATAGCCTTTCAGGGAAGAGACAAGGATGGACTTCTACTTCATGTTCTCCATGAAATTCTACCCAAAATTTACATCTATGTGTTCATTCATGTGCACTTTCCTAGGGAAAATTAGATTCTCTAAGGGCCCCCCACGCTTCTCTCCTAACGGTGGCCTCAGGTAGAGCTTGTTGTATTCCCTGGGGAGCGTTTAGCCTATGGGTGAAAGGACCCAAATCCCATATCAGAGTGTCTGGGTTGGATATCCAGTTCCTGTTCCTGACTCCAGCTCCCTCCGAATGCAGACCCTGGAGAGGCAGAAGTGATGGCTCGAGTATTTGGGTCTCCCCTCCTCCCTCTCTCTGTCTCTCTGCCTTTCAAAACCGGAATGGAAAGAAGAAGGAAAAGGAGATGGAGAGGGAGAAGAAGGAGAGAGGAGAGGAGAAGGAGAACAAGACTGAAATTAGTCATACCTCAGCTTGCAATGCTGGCATCCCATATGGGCACCGGTTTGAGACTGGCTGCTCCACTTCCAATCCAGCTCTCTGCTATGGTCTGGGAAAGCAGTAGAAGATGGCCCAAGTGCTTGGGCCCCTGCACCCACATGGGGGACTCAGAAGAAGCTTCTGACTCCTGGCTTCTGGCTTCCAATTTGTGCAGCTCCAGCTGTTGTGGCCAACTGGGGAGTGAAACAGCAGATGGAAGAACTCTCTGTCTCTCACTCTCTCTGCCTCTGCCTCTCTGTAACTCTGCCTTTCAAATAAATAAATCTTTTTAAAAAGCATATGGAAAAATGGAATGGAAGGACAAGTTTATTTGAGGGCAAAACATTTTGAAATCCAGGCATTGTTTTTTCATAATCCCTATTTCCATTAGTGTTCTGAAGACCCCTTGTAGAAAGCAGAGTTTTAGTAATAGAAACTGCTTTAGAACTTTCCTTTGACAGTTATTATTTAAGGTGTTATGGCTCCACATGGCTCTTAAATATCATGATTTTTTAAAAAAATTAATTTGACAGGTGGAGTTATAGACAGTGAGAGAGAGAGACAGAGAGAAAGGTCTTCATTCGGTTGGTTCACTCCCCAAATGGCCGCCATGGCCGGCACTGCACCTATCCGAAGCCAGGAGCCAGGTGCTTCCTCCTGGTCTCCCATGCGGGTGCAGGGCCCAAGCACTTGGGCCATCCTCCACTGCCCTCCCAGGCCACAGCAGAGAGCTGGACTGGAAGAGGAGCAACTGGGACTAGAACCCGGTGCCCATATGGAATGCTGGCGCCGCAGGTGGAGGATTAATCAAGTGAGCCATGGCACCGGCCCTGAATGTCGTGATTTTTTAAAAAAGATTTATTTATTCATTTGACAGGCAGAGTTACAGAGACAGGGAGAGAGGTCCTCCATCACTGGTTCACTCCCCAAATGGCTACAATCTGAATGCCAGAAGGCAGGTGCCAGGAGCTTCTTCTGGGTCTCCCAAGTGGGTGCAGGGGCCCAAGGACTTGGGCCATCCATCTTGTACTGCTTTCCCAGGCCACAGCAGAGAGCTGAATCAGAAGAGGAGCAGCTGGGACTCGAACCGGTACCCCTATGGGATGCCAGTGCTACAGGTGGCTGCTTAGCCCGCTATGCCACAGCGCTGGCCCCAGACATCGTGATTTTAAAAGCCAAGGAATAATTACTCCTCATGACTCGGCAGCTTGACAGGGGCAGCCAGGCAACTGCTGCTGCTCTCACGTGGGTCTCCTGTGCTTCTGTGTTCCGAGCTGGGCTGTCACATCCTGTGGTCTCCTTCCTTCAGGGTCCTCTCCCTGTGGCCTCCCACCATGCAGCAGTTTAGCCTGAATTTCTCACGTGGCAGCAGAAGCCGAAGCTCAGGCCTGGAGCTGCCACAATACATCCTACATTGACCCCAGCAAGTCGCAGGGGAGCCCGCATGCAGGCAGTGAGGATGTGGCTCCTGCTCCCGCCGCCCTCGCTTGCCACGGTCATCTGTTTTCACAGCAGGTGCGAATGCCTGTTTCCAGGGTGTAAGGAGTATTTGTACAGCTATCTGACCCGATCTGCAGGGTAATTATACATCTTACACCCGAGAAAAATCACATCGCAGAGTGGGAAAGTGAGTTGCCCTGGGTCTCACAGGTGGTAGGGGCTGGAACCCCAACCTCTGAGGTCTTCTAACTCCTGGCTTCGGGCCTTGCAGAAGCTGCTTTCCCCAGGGTGAGTGGGTTTGACGCTTGCAAACGTCCTGATGTGGTCCTGAAGCAGATTTGGTTCTAGAAATAAAGCGGCTGGCTGGGCTGGGTCAACACGGTTTGGGGTCACATTTATTTTCTGGAGGGGCTCACAAGCGACCCCTGAGTTTTTTGCAGGATATGAGAGCACGCCCCTGGGAGCTGCTTCAAGGATGTGGCAGGGCTTTGGCCAGTGCCAGCAGCACCCATGGTGAGGGCGCTGTGCCTGGAGGCCTGTTCCTGAGGAGTCAGGTAGCTGTGGACAGGTGCGGGGCTGGTGCGCTCCGAGTCATTCCCAGCACCGCGTCCGTCTGTGAACTCTGCCACCACGGTATTGGTTTGCAGTTATTCCGCTTCCTTTTCAAACCCTACTTCAGAAAAAACGCTGGGAAGGAGGGCAGCTTTGAAATTCAAACCTTGTATCTTTTTCTCTCTAAACAAGTCTCTCTGGTTGTTCTTTTATTTCCCTCTTCTCCTTGCTTCTCCTAAATTACCCTCTGTCAGAAATAGATCCTGATATGAGATCCCCTGGTTAATAATTTCCCCTGCTATTGCTCCCACGGGTCCATGTTACTTTCAACCTGTGGGCTACTCATTTTCTTCCTTCTTATTTCATGCAAATAGTTTTATGGACGTTCTTGTGACAATGATTCTGTCATGGGCTTGGCTTCAACCTCTCACTTTCATGAGATGTTACTTTATTAAAAAATAAAAAATCTGGGGTGGGCCTTGTGGAGTTCTGGGTTCAGCTGTCACCTACAATGCCAGCATTCCATATGGATGCTGGTTCAAGTCCCGGCTGCTCCACTTCTGATCTAACTCCCTTCTAATGTGCCTGGGGAAGTAGCAGATGGCCCAAGTGCTTGGGCCCTTGCATTCATGTAGGAGACCCAGCAGAAGCTCCTGACTCCTGTGGCTATTCGGGTATAGAACTAATAGATAGAAGAACTCTCTGTCTTTCTCTCTGTCTCTCCCTGTCTCTGTAACTATGCCTTTCAAATAAAATAAATATTTTATATTGGTATTTATTCATTTTTATTAATTCAAAAGGCAGAGAAACAAAGAGATAAAAGATCTTCCATCCACTGGTTCACTCCCCAAATGCCCACAACAACAACCAATGCAGGACCAGGCTGAAGCCAAGAGTTCAAAACTCAGAGTCCCAAACACGGGTGACAAGGACTGAACTGTTACGTGATGTCTTCCAGTGCGCACATCAACAGGAAGCTGGAGTAAAACACAGAACCAGAACTCAAAGCCAGGCACTCTGATACGGGAGATCAGTGTCCTAACCTCTGCACAAACCCTCTCCCCAGATGTTATTTTAAAGCATTGTTTGGAGACCCAAAGTGTTCTGTGCATTTTTCACAACATAGAAGTTGCTGTATGATTTGACAATGTGCTATAACCTACTGTGGACAATCCACAAGGATTTATCAGGGTCCTACTCTGCCCTGCGAGTGTCGTAAGCCCAGGTTATGGTGGTGAACAAGGTAGAAACAGCCCCAAGGATATGAGTGTTTTGTGGTCTGTGCTGAAGCCTTGTGGATTTGCAAGTTTTCTGACAACAGTGAACACATGGTTGAAAACAGCTGCTGTTCATTTTACCTTGAGCTGGTGTTGGAACCACTACCAGCAACAACACAGCTTTGCACATGCAATGGCTGGCGATGGCAGGGCAGAGAAGCAAAGCATAGGTGTTTAAGACCTAAGGGTTCGATGACTTGACTGTAAATGGGCACCCTGGAAATGCTGTATCATGCCCTCCACTCCAATCTGGACGTGCTCCAATCATGCGACAGATGAGTGACACGGTGGCGGCAGGTCAGCCCACAAGGAGGAGGGTGATCAGGTCCTCGCTCCATCCTGGAATGAGCTGCTCCTGAGAGCTGACAGCCAGCGGACCTGGCTTCGCTCTCTGGGAGGCCCTCATGGGGCCAGACAGCAGGAGATCTCTCCCTCCGACCCCTGTGGTGCTCTGTGCTGCTCATCATGCGCCTGTTCTGCAGTTAGTCCGGTAACACGTGCAGATGCCTGACTTCTCCGTAGGGACGAGGATTCTTCCTTCTATAGGTCTCTCCCCTTGACGCCTGTAACCTTGTCTGATTGGCAGCTGGGTTTTATTCAAACCAGGATTTTTTTAAAAAGATTTTATTTATTTATTTGAGAGGTAGAGTTACAGACAGTGAGTGAGAGAGAGAGAGAGAGAGGGAGAGAGAGAAAGGTCTTCCTTCCATTGGTTCACTCCTCAAATGGCCACAACCGCCGAAGCTGCGCTGATCTGAAGCCAGGAGTCAGGTGCTTCTTCCTGGTCTCCCACGTGGGTGCAGGGGCCCAAGCACCTGGACCATCTTCTACTGCTTTCCAGGCCACAGCAGAGACCTGTATTGGAAGAAGAGCAGCCGGGACTAGAACCGTGCTCATATGGTATGCTGGCGCCGCAGGCAGAGGATTAACCATGGCGATGGCCCCATCAAACCAGGATTTAATCAATTCTTGGGACCTGTATTACATCACCATCTTACACAAACACAACCTCCCATAAATGAGATCCTCAAGGAACCTTCATAACAACTGTGCGCTCTGTGTTGGGGTTCAAAGGCTTCAGCCTCAGTTCAATTCTGGATAAGAGTGGAATGTGACCCCAATATGTTAATAAAGAAAAAGAACCATGCTACTGTCTGTGGCAAGCCTGGAGAAGTTAAGGATCCCTCCTGCGTAAATGAAGAGGACTTAGTATAGAAACCCTGCGGACTTTGCCAAAGACACAATGCTGTACAAGGGGGTGTGAAAAGGAGGCAGAGCAAAGGGCTCGGGACCAGGTAGACAGCTCATCTGAGTGTTTGAGGTCATTGCAATTTTTCTCTCTGTCATGAAAACAGGAGTAACAGCTAAAATTTTAAGTCTTTAGAAGTCTTGATGTTGAAATCCATTCCTAAGTTTCCAGGGTCAAAGAGTGTTGGAAGATGCTCTCGCGCCATCAGCAGTAACAACACACTTGTCCCCTGGCACCTGCAGGGAATGTTTCCAGGATTCCTTCAGGTGCTAAAATCCATGGATACTCAAGTCCCCTATATACAATGTGCAGTATTTTCATAGAATCTATGTGCATCTTCCTATATGTTTAAAAAAAAAAAAAACTGCTTTTCCAGGCCATAGTAGAGAGCTGGATGATAAATGGAGTAGCTGGGACTCGAACCAGCACCCATATGGAACGCCGGCACTATAGGCAGTGGCTTTACTCGCTACATCATAGCACCGGCCCTGATTGCATTCCTTTAATCACATACATACTGGCTTTTGGATAAACTGTATTCTGTGTTTACATTTTCTCTCTCTTATGGCTGCCCGCATTATGGGGTAAACCATAACTGGGTTTTCTTTTTTTTCCCCCATGTGTCTGTTGTTCACTTTTCCCCTATTCTTCCCACAGATCTGTCATGTGCTCAGAAATAATTGTTTCAGATGTCCAGACAGGGTTCTGATCCTACGTCTGTTCCAGGTTTTTCTTGGAAATTTCCTCCTTCTCTGGCTCCATTCTGGCAAATCCCCTGGTCCAGCACGCTTGGTGGTGGTGGAGGGGGGGGGGACAGGGGGCGTCACCTGGGCTCCTTCTCCCTTCTCCTGGGTTTGAACTTGTACTTCGGATTCCACTCCTTCTGTCCTGATTGATACCCTCATGTTGCTGAAGCACATGTTCCAGAATGTTCTTAAGTAAAGGAGCTAAAGTATTGTATCCTCCTGTGTACAGTCTTTGTGTTGCCCTCAAACATGATCCTCTCCTCCCTTTTCCATTTGTTGTGTTCTTTTTGAAGATTTTATTTATTTATTTGAGAGGTAGAATTACAGACAGTGAGAGGGAGACAGAGAGAGAGAGGTCTTCCATCCGCTGGTTCACTCCCCAAATGGCCACAACAGCCGGAGCTGTGCTGATCCGAAACCAGGAGCCAGGAGCTTCTTCCTCGTCTCCCATGTAGGTGCAGGGGCCCAAGCACTTGGGCCATCCTCCACTGCTTTCCCAGGCCACAGCAGAGAGCTGGATTGGAAGAGGAGCAGCCAGGACTAGAACTGGTATGCATATGGCTACTGGTGCCGCAGGAGGAGGATTAATCTATTGTGCGATGGCGCCGGCCCCTCCATTTGCTGTGTTCTTACACTTCTATGCTTTGCCATTGTTTAACTGATGTTTATGGCAGCGGCGTAGGTCCACACACATGTGTAGGCTCCAGCTCACCACAGGTCCCAGGCTGTGTGCAGAGTCCTGTGCCAGGTGCTGTGAGGCAGGCTGTGAAGGCCAGGTGAGACGGGCACCCGTGCTGAGAGGCACCAACCTAAAGGAACTTCCCAGGGCCACGTGATTAATGACGGAGGAACAGAGATTCCAAAGCAGATCTCAGTCAGCTTTCTGTGCCAGTGATTGAAGCCTGAGAGACGAGGCCGCTCCTGCCAGCACAGGGGACATGATGGCCGGCTAAGTGTGATTCCAGGGCTGCTGGAGCTGCTGCCCCCTGGGGGAACCACGGGGAACCAGGGCGAGCAGCCACAGACGGAAGCTAGATTGGGCTCTCGGGGAGCTCTGCCCCATGCCCCATGTAGCTCAAGCAAGTTGCTTCCTTAAGAGTGACTTCATCTGGGAGAGGGGGAAGACAGTAACTGCTTCCTGGCATTATTTGGTTACTTGGAGGATTTCATACTATATATGCAAAAAGTGCATTTGCGAGCTTTAAAGCTCTTACAGCGATGGCTATTCTTGTCGCCCTGGGCAGAGCAGCTGCGCTGGGGGAAGCCCTGGGTGGCCACTCTGCCTGCCCACGGCTTCCTTCCCCAGGGCACTGTCGCAGCAGAACCTGACTCCTGGATGACTCCTGGGGGTGCGCAGCCAGCCTCCCGCACCCTCCGCCCTGCAGTCAGCTCCCAAAAGCGAGCCCAGTGGAAACTTTTAAGCCGCCCTTCGGAACCCTGTGTATGACCTTGGAAACTGAAGATGTTCCTTTAAGAGAAAAATCACAATGTTTTTTAAACTCCAGTGACGGCTTTGACCGTTATCTGCTCTCCTCTCCTGGGTCTCCTCTGGCGTTTTCTCGGGATGTCACCGTGGGGCCAGGATCGGAACAATGCTCCCTTCTGTTTTGCTTTAACCTGAATGACAGATCACCCAGCAGCAGATGTAGGTCATGCAAGGAAGTTTCCGGTGAATACTGCACTTTGGCAAAAAATGCCCAGGCCTGGTGATGGTGATGGCGGTGGCTGTTTTTCTTTTCCCCTGGGGAAGGTAATTCTATTTCCGGGTTCAGAGGCTGCTAAGATTGTTTGAGAACTCGACTGCTGTGCTGGGATAATACTGACATTTTTCTGTGGCCAACTGTTATTCATTATTCCAAGAAATCAAACAAGCAAAAACTACTTCTCCAAACAACTCCGAGACAAACGCCCCAAACAAGCCCACCACTTTCCTACAACACAGCAAGATCTGTTTCAAACTTCAGGCTTCCGCAGGTCGGTAAATAGAGCGTTGCTCTCATTCCTTGTTGTCCTGGGTATGATTTTCTTCTTAAAAACAGGGTTCAAGTGAAAACGAACTTTCTGAAGGTTCTTTTTTCCTGGTCTAATTTTTAGGGGTGTCTTAGGGGTGTTGTTTCTAGGGTGCAGCACCACACAGGTACACACACACATCACAAATCACTATACACGGGCACTTCACAAAGTCTGTGGACAGATTGTATTGTAAGATAAATTTATTTCAGTGCCAGAAAACTTGGACACCAGTGCGTAGTTGTGTCGTCATTTGCATTTTCAATGGGCATTTTGGAGAACCTGCCAAAGTGATTCAGCCCCCTCACCTTCCCTCCAAGTACCTTGGTCCTGGCTGATTGGGTCTGCTTGGGCACAGGGTCACTGCTTCAACTCCTCAGCCCAGTGCCCAGCAGGGAGCGATGCCCTGCAGGCTGGGATGATTGAAATGCCCATCCTGAAAGAATGTGCTGTTATCAGCATTCTGGGAAGAATCTTAATTTCTGGGCAGGAGGCTGCAGGCCTCCCCCAACCCCTCCCACCCCACCCCCACCCCGACCCTGTCCCAGGCTCCTGGCCTTGCAACAGTGTGACACTGGCTGTGTTTTATCCCAGTTCTGGTGCATACTGCCCGCCCGTTTATCTTTTTCCCTCCTTAGCCTGTGGCCTCCCCAAGGGCAGGGCCTGCGTCTTATCCACCTTTCTGTCCCCACATCTCATGCTGTGATCAGTAAGCAGTGAGTGATGAGAGGCCAGGGGCCTGGGTGGTGGCGATGTCTCTGCTCTCTGTCAGGGCCTGATTCTGGGGTTGCCGGTCTTCAGGCGCTCAGATCTGAGTGCTCACCAGCCCTTGGTGAGGCCCTGTTGGACTCAGAAGCACGGGTCACTTGCGAAATATGGCCTTCGATATGGACATGCGGACATTCATTGTCCTCTTCCAGCCCCAGCAGGTATTCCAAAGAAGACTGGAAAACATCTTTATTTTACTTTGCTGAGATGCAAGCTGATCCTTTCCCCAATCTGTATGTCCCAGGGCTAAAACATAGTACAAACCAACTTTGAATACCCCTCCCAGGGACTGGCGCTGTGGGGCCATAGGTTAAACTACTGCCTGTGACGCCAGCATCCCACACGGACGCCAGCTGGAGACCTGGCTGGCCCACTTCCAGTCCAGCTCTCTGCTATGGCCTGGGAAAGCAGTGGAGGATGGCCCAAGTCCTTGGGCCCTGCACCACGTGGAGACCCGGAAATATGCTCCTGGCTCCTGGCTTCAGATGGGCTCAGCACCAGCCATTGCAGCCATTTGGGGAGTGAACCAGTAGATGGAAGATCTCTCTTCCTATCTCTCTATCTGTGCCTCTCTCTCTCTCTCTCTGTAAATCTGCCTGTCAAATAAATAAAATAAATCTTTTAAAAAAGTTAAAAAATAAAAGTCCCTATTTCAGTGTTTTCCCATGTTTGCTGCAAGAGGATGCCAGGGGGGCAAGAACACAGGCGATGTGGATGCGCATGTGGTTTCCCCGTGAGCCCTGTGGACAGAGGCCTTCAAAGGAAGGTGCTCTTTAGGGAGCAGGAAATTGTTAGACTCTCACAGCTCTAATAAAAATGAGATTTAAACATTTCCACTAAACCTTCGTGGTGGGTATACTTTTACTTCCCCTCTCCCTCTCATTCCCCACTTAGGACATTCAAGAATGGTAGAAAAGATGCGTGTGTGTGTGTGTGTGTGTGTACACACACTATGTTTTGAAATTGCCAAGTCAGGAGAAGAATTTTTCCCGTGACGTATAGATACCCAACAATATATCCCAAGATTCGTTTCATGCACTTTTATTATGATCAGGCTTTCTCTTGTAAATATGACCAACATACAAATGAAAATCTGAGAGTGAGTGTTCATCTTTAAGAACATGTTTGGGGGCCGGCGCCGTGGCTTAACAGGCTAATCCTCCGCCTTTCGGCGCTGGCACACCGGGTCTAGTCCCGGTTGGGGCACCGGTTCTGTCCCGGTTGCCCCTCTTCCAGGCCAGCTGTCTGCTATGGCCCGGGAAGGCAGTGGGGGATGACCCAAGTCCTTGGGCCCTGCACCCGCATGGGAGACCAGGAGAAGCACCTGGCTCCTGGCTTCAGATCAGCGAGATGCACCAGCCACAGCGGCCATTGGAGGGTGAACCAACGGCAAAAAGGAAGACCTTTCTCTCTGTCTCTCTCTCTCACTATCCACTCTGCCTGTCAAAAAAAAAAAAAAAAAAAAAAAAAAAAGCCAGCCACTAAAAAATAATATTTGTTGGTTCTTTAAAAAAAAAAAAAAAGAACATGTTTGGGATTTGGTGTCCTAGTAGATGAAAGTTCAGAGTACCTGACATACTCTCTATTTTTATCACTTAGGCCAGATGAATCCTAAGAGACCTTGACATTTAGGAAAGCGCTAATGCTTCACCTGTTAATGCATTCCTTCAGCTCTGTTCTTTATATCCAAATGGTATTCTCTATTTGCTAAGGCATAGGCTTTGGTAGGTACCCTGAGATTCTTCTAGATCACACAGCATGTAGATAAAACCAAGTGAATGAACAAATAGAAGTATTGGCAAGGGGCTGATGCTGTGACATGGTGGCTTAAACTGCTGCCTTCAGAGCCAGCATCCCATATGGGCTCTGGTTTGAGTCTCAGTTGCGCCACTTCTGATCCAGCTCCCTGCTAATGCACTTGGGAAAGTAGTGGAAAATGGCCCAAGTCCTTGGGCCCTTGCACCCAGGTGGGAGACCTGGAAGAAGCTCCTGGCTCCTGGCTTCTGTCTGGCCCAGCTCCAGTGGTTGCAGCCATTTAGGGAGTGAACCAGTGGATGGAAGACCTCTCTCTCTCTCTCTCTCTCTCTCTCTTTCTCTCTCTCTCACCCTCTCCCTCAATTCTCATAACCATCCTATGAAATAGGTACCATCATTAGTCCCATTTTACAGCTAAACAGACTAAGCATTAAATAGGTTAAATAACTTGCCCAAGGTCCCATGAGCACAAACCACGCTGCCAGTGCCCAAGTCCTTACACGTGGCTGGTGGCTCCCAGGGTGGACAGTGCAGATAATGAGCGGGCTTCAAAAAGTTGGTGGAAAAATGGAACTAAAGGTAAGGCCTTTCAGTGTGAAATATATTTGAACCTATGCGTGTTTTTTTCACAATACACTTTTCCACGAGCTTTTTGAAGAACGAAGGAAGAGCATGTCTAGCCTAGCAGAGAGTTCTGTGGCGCAGAGTTGCCCAGGGAAGTCACACCAGCGAGGACCAAGTCCACAGGAAAGACACCTACTTTATCATTTATTAGTAGTGTTATTTTTAAAGATTTACTTATTTATTTGAAAGGCAGAGTTACAGAGACAGAGAGAGAAAGAGAGAGAGAGAGAGAGAGAGAGAGAGAGATCTTCCATCTGCTGGTTTACTCCCCAAATTACAACAATGGCTGGGGCTGGGCCAGGCTGAAGCCAGGAGCCAGGAGCTTCATCTGGGGCTCCCACATAGGTGCAGGGGCCCAAGGACTTGGGCCATCTTCTACTGTTTTCCCAGGCCATAGCAGAGAGCTGGATCAGAAGCGGGGCAGCCTTGAAATTGAACTCCAGTGCCCATATGGGATACAGGCCTTACAGGGAGTGGCTTTACCCACTACGCCACAGTGCCAGGCCCGAGACAGCTATTCTAAAAACTAAGGCTGGCCTTGAGACTGTGGACACAGTTGTTAATTCATATGAATGTATTTACTCATCTAACTCCACAAACATTAAATGCATACATTTCAAGGAGACATGATCTTTTTTCCAGAAAGCAGAAAGGTTAGATATGCAAAATAGCTGTGGCACAAACTTATTTTTAGGAATTGCCATAAGTGAGGGTCTAGTTTTAAAATTCATTGATACTTTAAAATCGTGTTTAATAGGAGGCCAGCACTGTGGTGCACAATAGGTTAAGCTGCTACCTTCTGATACAGGCATCGCATCTGAGCAGCCGGTTCATGTCCCAGCTGCTCCACTTTGGATCCAGTTTCCTGCTAATGCACCTGGGGAAGAAAAAAAAGATTTCCCAAGTACCTGGGCCCCTGCCACCCATGTGGAAGACCTGGATAGAGTTCCTGGCTCCAGGCTTCAGCCTCTGGTCTTTGTGGCCATTTAGGGAGTGAACCAGGGGATGGACGTTCTCTCTTTCTCCACCTCTCAAATAAACAAATAACTAAATCTTTTTTAAAAATAAAAAAAGTTTGATAAATGCTATTCGTTCATTTAAGAATATCTGTTTTATTTATGTATTTGAGAGAGAGAGAGAGAGAGAGAGAGATAGTTGCCTTCTACTTGTTCATTACCCAAGTAAGTGCCCATAACAGCCAGGGTTGGGCCAAGGCAAAGCCAGGAGCCAGGAATTCAGCCTGGGTTCCCCATGTGAGTGGTAGGGGCCAAGTAACTGAGCCATAACCACTGCCTCCCAGGGTATACATAGCAGCAGGAAGCTGGAATCTAGAGCAGGATCAGGACTTGAACCCAGGCACTCTGGATACTGGAGGCAGGCCAAATACCTGCCCTGAGAATCTATTTTTTAATTGCTTCATTTTGTGGGATGTATACATCACTGGTTACACTTTACCATTCACATGTAGCCGATTGTTTTTCTCTGTGTCTGGGGTTTATGCTAAAAACAAACAAATGAACAACAACAACAACAACAACAAAAAAAAAGTCCTTTTTTTTTTTAAGATTTTATTTATTTATTTGAGAGGCCATCCTCCACTGCTTTTCTAGGCCACAGCAGAGAGCTGGATTGGAAGAGGAGCAGCCGGGACTAGAACCAGGGCCCATATGGGATGCCAGCGCAGCAGGCAGAGGATTAACCTACTGTGCCACAGCACCAGCCCCACAACATGTCTTTTTAAGAGGAACACAGAAGAATGGCCAGATTTGAACTCCCAGGAAGCCTTGCCTTGTTAAACACTGCAGTCCAGTTCGCCTCTCCCTGCCTTCATAGAGCAGGTGCCCAAGCATCCTGTCCGCTGTCCAGTGTGCAAGGACCTGGGTGAGCTCAGTGAGCCCCAAAGACGCTGGATGGGCCCTGACTCACATCTGCGGCTTTGCACAGGTGGCCGTGCCGGGTGTGTGAGCAGATGGGACTGATCCGCGTTCCGGTGCTTGCACTCTCGGGATGGATTCTTCCTGGTGCTCTGCCCTCGCTGGCTCAGTGATGAAAGAGCAGGCACCCTCCTGCTGTCTGAGCAGGTGAAGAACGGCAGGGCGGGGTGTGTTCTGGGGAAGGCGCCAGGTGCTCACGGTGACCCGCGTCCCTGCTCAGATCCTGTAGGGGTATGCATCCAATATTCAGCCAGAAAGAGCAGTGGCGGGGTGAGGGCGGATGTCTCATTTCAGGCATTAAGGATGGAGGTGACTGCTGAGACAATCACACCGAGGTTTCCTCCCCAGCATCCTACAGGGCACTCTCCAGCCCTGCAAGCTCCCTTGGCCCCTGCCATAGATGCTTCCAGGAGGTGGCCCGGGATTCCACGTTCCTGTAAACCTTGGGTTCAAGGACGTGCGTCTATCTCAGAATTGGCTGGGTTCTCTGTGCCACGGGCAGCAGGTGCATTGTAGGGCTTTTATCACTACCATGGGAGAAGCTGACTTGGAGAAAAGGCCTACTAGTGAGCTCATATTTTGGAGACTTAAGTCCAAGATGGGGTGGCTCTGCTAACTTAGCGTCTGGTAAGAATGGCGATGTTGATGCTGGGGAGGAAGGACCCCATGGCAAGCTGGGAAGTAAACTCGGCTTTTGCCACTGCCCCTCTCACGAGAACTCCCCTCTGAGGGCACACCTCCGATCACCTAAGGACTTCTCAGTCATCCCACCTCCCTAACACCATAATCAGATGAACTTTCCGCTTTGGTAGGGGATTAAAGTTCTGCTTGAGGCCAGGAGCGATCAGGTTCAAACCATGGCCGCAGGCTCCCTATTTCCACGGAGCTCTTCTTTAGTAATAGAGCCCCTGATTTCAGTCTGGGTAAAAGATGACTCAAAGATGACTTTTCCCAACCTTCCTTCCTACCGCGTGTGCTGACTTGATTCTGGCCAAGACAATGAAAGTGAAATGTGTTGCATGGGGCTTCTTGGAAGATTCCTGAAAGAGGGCTGAGTCAGCCAGAAGTGCCCTTTTGGGCTCTTTGCTTCTCCCTTCTCCCTTCTCCCTGAAACACGCACGCGATGGCTGGTGCACAGCAGTCATCTCGGATCACAAGGTCATCTTGAGGTCACCTTGTGTGCTAGGGTGGAAGGGCAGGATAATCACTGAGTCAGGGCCACTGCAGAGTCTTCCTCTGAGTTTGGTGAGAAAAACAAACTATTTCCATCTGGGGATTTTCTGTTACGTGCAACTGAAATAATTTCAATGCATTCAGGCTCTCTGGCCAATTTAAAGTTCACATTCCGTTCTCTGGCCGTATCCCTCCGCATCGCGCTCATTCTCCTGAACTCACTATCGTTGTTCCCCAAATCTGGGTGACCTTGATCTTCCTCCTGCATCCCAGCGCCCCCCAGGGTTGGGGATTGGGGGGAGCCTCCATTTAGCGCCCCCCAGGGTTGGGGATTGGGGGGAGCCTCCATTTTGGCCGCTCTCTCTGACCTACACCAGCCCCTTTCTTTCTTTCTTTCTTTCTTTCAGATTTATTCATTTATTTGAAAGAGTTACAGAGAGAGGGAGAGAGAGAGAGAGAGAGAGAGAGAGAGGTCTTCCATCAGCTGGTTCACTCCCCAATTGGCTGTAATGGCCAGACCAATCTGAAGCCAGGAGCCAGGAGATTCTTCTGGGTCTCCCACGTGGGTGCAGGGGCCCAAGGACTTGGGCCATCTTCCACTGCTTTCCCAGGTCTTAGCAGAGAGCTGGGTTGGAAGAGGAGCAGCTGGGACTAGAACCAGCACCCATATGGGATGCCAGCTCTTCAGGCCAGGGCGTTAACCTGCTGCGCTACAGCACCAGCCCCACCAGCCCCTCTTTCCACAGCTTTGCCCTACTCACTGCCCTTCCTCCCTGGATGGATGTGTCTGTCACTCACTAGGGCCCACATCACCCTGCTATTGAGTTGCCCAACCCTGGGGCTCACCTGCTGCTCTAGCACCTTTTCCCACCTGCCCCAGGGGTTTTCTTTCCCATCCTCCTCCCCACACCTGCCCCGCCTCCCTCAGCCTGACCTCCAGGTGCCCCCCCCCACCCCCCCGCCGTGCCTTCTTTCCTGCACCGCTCCATTCTTCTTCTTCTTCTTCTTCTTCTTCTTCTTCTTCTTCTTCTTCTTCTTCTTCTTCTTCTTCTTCTTCTTCTTCTTCTTCTTCTTTTTGACAGGCAGAGTGGACAGTGAGAGAGAGAGAGACAGAGAGAAAGGTCTTCCTTTGCCGTTGGTTCACCCTCCAATGGCCGCCGCGGCTGGTGCACTGCGGCCAGCACACCGCGCTGATCCAATGGCAGGAGCCAGGTGCTTCTCCTGGTCTCCCATGGGGTGCAGGGCCCAAGCACTTGGGCCATCCTCCACTGCACTCCCGGGCCATAGCAGAGAGCTGGCCTGGAAGAGGGGCAACTGGGACAGAATCTGGTGCCCCGACCGGGACTAGAACCCGGTGTGCCGGCGCCGCAAGGCGGAGGATTAGCCTATTGAGCCACGGTGCTGGCCTCGCTCCATTCTTCTGTAGCTTCCACACCTCTCTGCTCCCACAGTCTTGCTTCTGCATTTAGCTTCTTTCTTCCGGGTTTGTCACTTACTCATTGACTCACAGCAACCTGACTTCCTTCCACTTTATACTTTCATGACACTGCTAGTGCCAAGGGCACTGGCCTTTGGATGGGGTTGGCGTTTCCCCCTTTAGAAGAGTCTTCCCTCACAGTTCGTGAGGTACCACTTCCCCGGCACCAGCCCATCTTTGAAAGCCCTGTTCCTTCCTTCCTCCATGAAGTGGCTTCCACATGGCAAGACCATGGCAGCCCCTTCCTCCAGGGCCCCTGCCTGGGCTGCCTGGAGAGCTAGGGTCCTCCCGCTGGGTGTAGAGCCTGCACACAGCCCCCACAGTACCCATCCCAGCAGGTGACACCAGCTCGTCTCTCTGCTCTCCCCTGGCCCCACCACCTTACCTGGCTGGCAGGTGAGGCTCCTTTCTACCTTGCCACAGTGTTCCAGCAGATGACTTTCCCGTCTAGCTATACTGTATTTCGCTTTATTGCTTAAAAAGATGCATAGATTTTACCTGAGAACATCTTAGTAAAACTATCACATAATAGGTTCATGTACAATAGGTGAGGTTCCCATTCCCCCCCACCCTCGCCCTGCTCCTCCACGGTCAGCAGCTGCCTGTGCCTCCTCCCCCCGGCCCTTCGTATACCACGATGCAGATTGTACACGAACCCTCTTATTGTTTCTTAAAATGTTAGTGTCACACTGTGGAATGGGACATGGTTTTCTTACTAAAGGACTGGATTGAGTTCTAAGGTGTGTACAAGAGTACTTCAGAAGTTTATAGAAAAAGGGGCAAATGATTGCCTAGCATCTCAGATGCTGTTTGAGATAACTGCATCAGGTATCGAAGTGCCTGGGTTCAAGTCCCAGCTGTGTGCCCAGTTCCAGTTTCCTGTCGATGTACACCCTGGGAGGCAGCAGGCGATGGCTCTAGTAACTTGGTCCCTGCCGTCCATGTGGAAGGCCTGGACTGAGTTCCTGGTTTGGGCCTGGCCCAGCCCTCACTGTTGTGTGGCCATCTGTGGAGTGGACTTGCAAATGGAAGATCTCTGTCTGTCTCAGCCTTTAGAATACAGGCATATAGATTTTTAAGATTATGAGAAAATAGAAAAAAAAAGATAACCAGAAATGGAAATCCATACATAGCTTTTGCATAGTATGCATTTACATGAACTTTTTAAGATGTTTCATACTTGTCTCCCTGGGTAAATGAATACCCAGGTATTTGGTGTTATTGCTGCTTGCATAGCTTACCTCATACAGTGCTAAATACATTTATTACTCCTAGTTTATTTTTCATTAATAACCCTAGGTTTTTTTCTATATAGTTGTGTGATGCACAGGTCATATAATAAAGAGGCTACCCAATTTTAAAACATCTCACAGCATTTCCAGAACTCTGAAAAATAGAAGTAGCTATTGAATCTGCCCTTGTGGTCTATTTTTCAGGGATATGAACCTTTGCACGCAATGTTGTATCTTTGTTTTAAATAATAGATGTTTAATAGCTATTTTATATACTGATGTTTTTTCTCTTTCTTAAGAAAATAAGTTGTAAATATGTATATTTTCCAAATATTATGTTAGCCTCTTGTTTCTAGAATAAATAAATTTTAAGATGTTTTAATTAATTTAATTTATTAATTTATTTGAAAAGGGGAGAGAGAGACAGAGAGAGAGATCTCCCTCTCTCATCGACTCATTCACTCCCCAAATGTCTGGATTAGGTGGAGCTGACACAGGCTGAAGCCAGAAGCCAGAAACTCAATCCAGGTTTCCCAAACAGGTAGCAAGGACCCAAGAGACAGACAGAGAGAGGTCTTCCATCCACTGGTTCATTCCCCAGGTGGCCAAAGTGGCTAGAGCTGGGCTGATCCAAAGCCAGGAGCCAGGAGGTTCTTCCAGGTCTCCACATGGGTGCAGGGGCCCAGTGACTTGGGCCATTTTCTACTGCTTTCCCAGGCAGTAGCAGAGAGCTGGATCGGAAGAGCAACAGCCAGACATGAACCAGCACCCATATGGGATGCTGGCACCACAGGCAGAAGCTTAGCCTCCTATGCCACAGCACCAGCCCCTCTAATCTGTTCGTACGTTCTACCTACTGATATTTGGTTTTAAAATGTTATCCTTTAAGAAACTGATTCATTTAAAGTACTTAAAAATCTGAAGATCAAGTAATATTTGCCTTGTGAAAGAAATTTACTACTATTCCTTCCATGTACCTACTTTGAAGCAGTTTATATAGTAGAGAGAATTTCAGTTCTTTAAAACCTCAGAAAACCCTTGTGCAGTGTTGGTGGGACTACAAATGGTGCAAACCACTGGGGGAACCAGGTTAGGGGGATTCCTAAAAACATTTAAAAACATAGTTACCATGGTACCCACAACCTCACATCTTGGCGTCTGTCCAAAAGAACTGAAAGCAGAATCTCAAAGAAACATTCCAGCAGCACCGTACAACAGCCAAAATGTGTAAGCAACCCAGATATCCATGAACAGATCATCAGACACCAAAAATGCAGTGAATATGGCCAGTGGGATATAATTCAGCTTTAAAAAGAGGAGAAATCTTGTGATGTGCTACAACAGGAATGAACTTTGAAAACACTGTTGCTGTTGTGAAACAAATTAGTCACAAAAAGCAAATGCTGTCTGATTCCACTCTGGTTTTTTTGTTTTTGTTTTTGTTTTTGTTTTTTTTGACAGGCAGAGTTAGACAGTGAGAGAGAGCGACAGAGAAAGGTCTTTCTTCCATTGGTTCACTCCTCAAATGGCTGCTACGGCGGGCGCTGCACCGATCCGAAGCCAGGAGCCAGGTGCTTCCTCCTGGTCTCCCATGCATGTGCAGGGCCCAAGGACCTGAGTCATCCTCCACTGCCTTTCTGGGCCACAGCAGAGAGTTAAACTGGAAGAGGAGCAACCGGGACAGAACTGGCGCTCCAACCAGGACTAGAACCCGGGGTGTCAGCGCCGCAGGTGGAGGATTAGCCTAGTAAGCCAATTCCACTCTTTTAAGGTATATGGAAGAGTCCAATTCATAGAAACAGAAAGTAAAATGGTGGTTATGAGGGACTGGGGGAAGAGAGAAATGGAGAATTCTCTAATGGGTATAGAGTTTCGGTTTTGCAAGATGGAAAGGTTCTAGAGATGGATGGTGGTGATGGTTACAGGACAACTTGGATGTTTTGAGCCCATTCTGTGCACTTAAGAATGAATAGCATGGGGCTGACTTTGTGACTTAGCAGGTAAAGCCAGCATACCATACGGCGCAAGTTCGAGTCCCGGTTTCTCCACTTCCGGTCCAGCTCCCTGTTAATGCACCTGGGAAGGTTTGGAAGATGACCCATGTGCTTGGGCCTCTGCACCCATGTGGGAGACCTGGAAGAAGCTCATGGCTCCTGGTTTTGCATCAGCCTAGTCCTGGCTGTTGAAACCATTTGGGAGAGTGAACCAGCAGATGGATAATCTCTCTCTCTCTCTCTCTCTCTAACTCTGCCTGTCAAATAAATAAAATAAGTCTTTTTTAAAAAAATAGCATGAGGTCCTCCAGTTCCATCATGTCATCACAGAAGAGAGGATTTCATTCTTTGTCATCACTATGTATTATTCCCACATGTATAAATACCACATGTTCTTTACCCGTTCATCACTGGTGGCACTTTGGTTTATTGCCTATCTTGGCTACTATAAATAGTGCTGCAATAAACATGAGAGTTGGAGGCTTCTCTGGTCTAATGATTTCATTTCCCTTTCACATATACCCAGAAGGGGGAATTCTGGGTCACGTGGTGAATCTATTTCTAGTTTTTTGGAGAAGCTCCATACTGTTTTCTACAATGCTATTAATTTACATTCTAGTAGGGTGACTATGATCTACAACAACTTGTGACATATTTCAAAATATCTAGAAGAGCTAGAAGTTTCTCAACACATAGAAATGGTAAATGTTTGCAGAGATACAAATGAGAATTACCCTGATTTGGTCATTACACATTGCATACATATGTACAAATGCTACGTGTCCATCAAAAATGATTAAGATGGCAAATTTTATGTTATTTGGTTGTTTATAAGAACAACAACAACAAAAAGAATCTCGTAAAGATTCTTTGGTGATACCACTGGGATTAAGTACCCTTAGAGTTTTAACCATAACCTCTGGGTTACAAATACACGGCCTTTTCTTCCTGACCCGTTTTCTTCCTGTGTTACTTCATCTAGAGTCAGAGCCACAGGAGGTCAGGACTAGATGGGACCTGAAGGATTGTTATCTGTTTCAAAGCCTGAATATCCCCAGGAGCCGGAAGCCTCCGCACAGCCAAGGGCAGGTCAAGGCCAGTTGCAAAGTGGAGGTGGGAGCCCAAGAAAACTGCCACCCCCTACTGCTGCGGCCTCATGTGCTGCAGCCATGGGGACCCAGAAAGCCACGTGGTCAGGGGAAATGGCCCAGTTTTTGCCAATTTAGCAGCTCGTTAAGAGACACTTTTAACATGGAGATAGGTAGCAAACACACTGTGAGGAGGGAAGGGGAAAAAAAAAACAACAATAAAATATAGGTGCTCTGGGCTCTGGCTGGCAGCCCTTGGCACTTGAAGTCTTCCCCTTTAAAGATAGGAAAGCAAGGACCCTGCAAGATTCTATCCTCTGGCGGATCGGAGGCCGCAGCCCAGCAGATCTGTCCTTGCTCCTTGGGTCTTCAAAAGCCACCGAGAGCAGTAATGTGAAGTCTGCAATTACGACTGTATCTCCGCATCTTCTGTGTTTCTGCTGGTTTCCCCTGGAGCCTGGGCCAGTTACTCTAACTTCTCTGCCCTTCAATTTCTGTGGAATGGAGAAAACAGTTTCTCTACTCCATAAGGTAGTTTGAAGACCAGGCGAAATTATTCATGCAAAACAGAACCTACATAAAAGAATTTCATGGACGCCAGCCATTATTACGATGACTTTCTTGGCATCATTTAGGGTTCTGGCTCAAAGTGTGCAGGAGGCCATCGCTGTGGACTGAGCTCTGCACGGGGCCCCAGCAGAGCCGACCATGCCACACTGGAATCCTCATGCCAACTGTCACACCGTCAAACTGAAGATTTAAGGAATGAGATAGAACCCCAAGCAGACCAGTACTTCCCGAAAACAAGAGATCCTGGTCTATTTGAGTGCAACCAGGAAGTCCCCTCCGCCTTAACACTTACAAAAAGCAACTTGCAGGAGCCTGACCTTAAACTTGGGCGAGCAGGTGCTTTTCTATGGTTTCCGGGTTCCCACTCACAAAGCCCTCCGTTCTGCCACTGCCCAGCGGGAGCTGTCTTTCTGTTTTAGAGAATGGAGGCTGCCCTGGTCCATGAGTCACAAATGGAAACCAGTTAGCTTTATCACTCAGTCTGCTCTCATTTTGCCTTTGGACACTACTATTGTGTAAGGAATTATAAATGTCTTACATATGTTCTCTGATTTTATCCTTGCCACAAAAGACTTATTCTCTTTTTATACAGAAGGAAATTCAGGTCCAGACTGGTTAGTAGCTTACCATGGAACATAGCTAGCAAGCAAATGGCATCCTGCTATGCAATGGTGAGCACTTGCTGGATTTTGTTTCTTCGTTGTGTACCCTTAATCTTTTTTTTTTTAATAGGAAACACTATTTATTTATAACATGTGTATGTAGTCCATCCTTGAGTTGGCTTGTAATATACACTACAAACATTCTAGCTGTCAATCATTTTAAATTTGTTCTTGTTTCTCATTCATTTTAAAAAAGATTTTTGAATTCATTTGCTTGAAAAGCAAAGTGACAGAGAGAAAAAGAGAGAGAGAGAAGACAGGAAGATCTTTTTTTAACACTCCCATTTTTAAAAATACTTCCAATTATTTGGTATATTATTCTTTGAAGGAGTTACTCTTTTTTATCTTTTGTTTTAGGTGATTTCTGCTACTGAATTTGACATTTTTAAAAAAGATGTATTCATTTATTTATTTCTTTAGAAGAGTTACAGAGAAAGAGGGACAGGGGAGTGAGAGAAAGGTCTTCGATCCACTGGTTCGCTTTCCAAGTGGCCACAATGACCAGGATTGAGCTGGGCGAAGCCAGGAACAAAGAGCTTCCTCTGTCTCCTACATGGTACAAGGTCCCAAACATGTGGGCCATCTTCCGCTGCTTTTCCCAGGTCATTGACAGGGAGCTGGATCAGAAGTGGAATACCCATATTGGATGATGGCTTAACCTGCTATGCTACAACACTGGCCCCTTTGTTTTAAATTCTAAATGAATTAACTAGAGTGGGGCAGGACAGCAATATAGGTTTAGAAATCCCCCAAGTGATCTTAGCACACAGTCTAGCTGAGAACCATTGCTTTAAATCATACTAGGAAGATCTTAGCAGATTGACTTTTTAACATCAGTACATTTCAACCCAATAATTTTCACCCAAGACATCAAATTTAGCTCTTTTTTTAAAAAAAGATTTATTTATTTCTTTATTTGAAAGTCAATTTACACAAAGAGAAAAGAGGCAGAGAAAGAGAGAGAGAGAGAGAGAGAGAGAGAGAGAGAGAGAGGTCTTCCATCCATTGGTTCACTCCCCAATTGGCTGCAATGACCGGAGCTGTGCTGATCCGAAGCTAAGAACCAGGAGCTTCTTCCGGGTCTCCCAGGTGGGTTCAGGGGACCAAAGACTTGGGCCATCTTCTACTGCTTTCCCAGGCCATAACAGAGCTGGATTGGAAGAGGAGCAGCCGGGTCTCAGCGTTAACCCACTGCACCACAGTGCCAGCCCAAAATTTAGCTCTTTTTAAAAAGTAATTTATTTATTTGAAAGGCAGAATGTCACATAAAGTGAGAGAAAGGGAGAGACAGACAGAGGGAGAGAGAGAGAGACAGAGAGAAAGGTCTTCCTTTTTCCATTGGTTCATCCCCCAAGTGGCCGCTATGGCCGTTGCGCTGTGGCCGTTGCGCTGCTCCGATCTGAAGCCAGGAGCCAGGTGCTTCCTCCTGGTCTCCCATGCGGGTGCAGGGCCTGAGCACTTGGGCCATCCTCCACTGCCCCCCAGACCACAGCAGAGAGCTGGACTGGAAGAGGAGCAACTGGGACAGAACCGGTGCCCCAACCGGGACTAGAACCCCAGGGGTGCCGGCGCCGCAGGCGGAGGATTAGCCTGGTGAGCCGCAGCGCCGGCCCACTTTCACTTCTTAAATGCTGTCAAAGACCCCAGGCCTGGGTGAAGCTGGAAGCCTGGCACATGATCCAAGTGTTCTACCTGGGTGGCAGGAACCTAATCACTTGAGCACTCACTGCTGCCTCCCAGGGTGTGCATCAGCAAGTCCTGAACCAGAGGCAGGTGTCAAATTCAGGTATTCTGATGTGGGATGAAGGATTTTTTTTTTTTAATTTGAAATACAGAGTTACAGAGAGAGAGAGAGAAAGAGAGATCTTCCGTCTGCTGGTTCACTCCACAAATGGCGGCAACAACCAGGACTGGGCCAGGCCAAGGCCAAAGCCAGGAGCCGGGAGCTTCTTCCAGGTTTCCCACGTGGGTACAGAGGCTAAGGACTTAAGCCATCTTCTTCTGCTTTCCCAGGCCATTAGCAGGGAGGTAGATTAGAAATAGAGCATTTGTGCCCCCAGTGAAGCCACAGCCTGTGATGGTACCAGCATCCCATATGGGCACCGATTCAGGTCTCTGCTGCTCCACTTCTGATCCAGCTCTCTGCTGTGGCCTGGGAAAGCAGTGGAAGATGGCCCAAGTCTTTGGGCCCCTGCACCCATGTGGGAGACCTGGAAGAAGCTCCTGGCTTTGGATCAGCGCAGCTCTGGCTGTTACAGCAATTTGGGGAGTGAACCAGTAGTTAGAAGACTCTCTCTCTCTCTCTCTCTCTCTCTCTCTCTCTCTCTCTCTTTCTCTCAGCCTCTACCTCTCTGTAGCTCTGCCTTTCAAATAAATAAATAAATAAATTTTTGAAAGAAAGAAAAAAAAAGAAAGAAAGAAGTGGAGCAGCCAGGTCTTGAAACAGCACCCACATGGGATGCTGGCATCAAAGATGGTGACTTGAGCTGCAGGGCCACATTGTCAGCCCCATGGAGACGAAGGCATCTTAACTGGTGTCTTAAACTTCTAGGCCACATGGCTGTCTCCTGCCCTGCTCTGCCCCCTCCTTTGCCTTTTTTAAGTGAATCACTCACTCACCCTTGGATCTCTTTTTTTAACTTTTGGTTGACTTATTAATAAATTTTGTTTTTCTTTTTTTTTAATTTTTATTTTATTTTATTTTATTTTTGGACAGGCAGAATGGATAGTGAGAGAGAGACAGAGAAGGGTCTTCCTTTTTGCCGTTGGTTCACCCTCCAATGGCCGCCGCGGCCGGCGCATCTCACTGATCCGAAGCCAGGAGCCAAGTGCTTCTCCTAGTCTCCCATGCGGGTGCAGGGCCCAAGCACTTGAGCCATCCTCCACTGCCTTCCGGGGCCATAGCAGAGAGCTGGCCTGGAAGAGGGGCAACAGGGATAGAATCTGGCGCCCCAACCGGGACTAGAACCCGGTGTGCCGGCGCCGCAAGGCGGAGGATCAGCCTGTTAAGCCACGGCGCCGGCCATAAATTTTGTTTTTCAAAGCAGTTTTAGGTCTACAGAAAAACAGAGCAGATGCTGCAGAATTCCCACAAGCTCACTGCACCCTCCCCCACTCTTCTCTCCACTACTAACTGGCACCTTTGTGGCTGGGAAGCCTTTGTCTCAGCTGAGGCCTGAGCACCGACACAGTGTTATTCCATGAAGTTCCTTGCTTGTGTTAGGATCCAGGATTTTGACAAATGCACACCAAGGATCCTTGGCTGGTGCCATGGCTCACTTGGCTAATCCTCTGCCTGTGGCGCCTGCACCACAGGGGTTCTAGTCCCTGTTGGGGCACCAGTTCTAGTCCCAGTTGCTCCTCTTCCTGTCCAGCTCTCTGCTGTGGCCCGGGAGGGCAGTGGAGGATGGCCCAAGTGTTTGGGTCCACGCACCCGCATGGGAGACCAGGAGGAAGCACCTGGCTCCTGGCTTTGGATCAGCGCAGCACCGGCCGTAGCGGCCATTAGGGGAGTGAACCAATGGAAGGAAGACCTTTCTCTCTGTCTCTCTCTCTCACTGTCTATAACTCTCTCCCTGTCTCTCTCTCACTGTCTAACTCTGTCTGGCAAAAAATGTAAAAAAAAAAGTACACTAAGGTTCCCCAATTTCACCCTCCTATCCTTTGACAAGACTTCACCATTTTAGAACATTGATATCATTCATATGCCACAATCAACCCATATATTGTTGCTAATATGATATTAGGCATTTTCTAAGATATTAAGATGAAGGAAAAGATTTAAATGAGCACTTAGCCCTTCTCTAAAGGTCTTCCATTTTGCAATAGATTTTCTGTTTCTTTCTTTCTCTCTCTCTCTCTCTCTCTCTCTTTTTTTTTTTTTTTGCTTGAGAAAGAGTTTATCTCTCCTTTACTTTTTTTTTTAGAGATTTATTTATTTATTTGAAGGTCAGAGTTACACAGAGAGAGAAGGAGAGGGAGAGAGAGAGAGAGAGAGAGAGAGAGAGAGAGGTCTTCCATCGGATGGTTCACTCCCCAGTTGGCCACAAAGGCCGGAGCTGTGCCAATCTGAAGTCAGGAGCCTGGAGCTTCTTCTGGGTCTCCCACGTGGGTGCAGGGGCCCAAAGACTTGGGCCATCTTGTACTGCTTTCCCAGGCCATAGCAGAGAGCTGGATGGGAAGTGGAGCAGCTGGGACGGGATGCCAACACTACAGGCGGTGGCCTCATTCGCTGCATCTCAGCACCGGTCCTGACACACTTTCAATTTACTTTATAATCACAGGCTTAAATCTTCACTAAATAAAGAATTCAGCCAGTAGTAAGTAGACAAACCACTGTTCCTCAGGAGTGCAGCTGAGGGTTATAAACAGTAATCAAATCTCAGCATGTCCATTGCACTCATGTACATTAGTTTGTTTTGAACTTTATATTTAGCTATCACAAATCAGAGAAAACACATGATATTTGTTTTTTGGAACCGGCAGATCTCTGTTGCCTTTTGCAGCTGTAGGACTTTGTGGAAAATTCATTTTAGGATCTCTGCCTTAAGATTGCTTCATCTTTAAGTAAAACAGAAAACTGCCCTGCGCTTGTAATGCCTTTCTCAAAGGCAAGGTCTGAAATCATTCTGTAAAGAGCACTGAAGAGGCTGGCAGTGTGGTGCAGTGGGTTAAGCTGCTGCTCGCAAAGCCTCCATCCCATATCAGAGTGCTGGTTCAAGTCCCAGCCGTTCTGCTTTCCACCCAGCTCCCTGCTAATGTGCCTGGGAGGCCAGGATGGAGTTCCTGGCTCCTGACTTTGGCCTGGTCTAGTCCTGATTTAACAAGCCAGGGATGGAAGATTTGTCACTCTCTCTTTCTCTCTCTGTTGCTCTGCCTTTCAAATAAATAAATGAATAAATGTTTTTTAAAAGCATCTATAAACATTTTATTATATGTTGACAAATTATAGCTGTATATATTTATAGGGTGCTGTGATATTGTGCTATATATTGGCTTTTGTTCATGGTTCCTGACTCATAACTTCCTCCCCAGTGCTGGCCATAGAAACTAGAACTGCTCGTCCCTAAGGCCAGTCATAGAAACTCTAACCTTCCCCGCCTTTCTCTGACCTACGCTGCGGATCCTAAGTCCCCCTTTGGAGAAGGGATCCTGACTATACTCGGGAAGGAATGCTGAGGAGTTGAACAGACAGGCTCTGCTGGGGTTCCCCACACAGTCTCTCAGTATCCAGACCTACACAATGGAACCTCCATACAACCCCAATAAGACAGGGTTCCAAGAGCTTCCTGAGGTGCCTGGAGGGTGGGGTGCCCTGAGTGGGGCTGGCAGCCCCATGGCCTTTCCCAAAAGCCCTGTCTCGTGGATCTGTTCATCTGTGTATCCCATGTAATACCTTTAATCATAGACCAGTCACCCAGTGCATGGTTCCCTGAGTTCTGTGAGCTGCTCAAGAAAATCAATTAAACCTGAGAAGGAGAGTTTGTGAGAACCTCAATTCATAGCCAGTCAGTCACATCACTGGTAAAACAACCTGGGGCTTGCGATTGGCATGTGAAGTGGGGGCAGGGCCTTGCACCTGTCTATCATCTCCAGGTAGACAGCACTGGAAGTGAAGTGGATTTGAGGACATCCAACTGGTGTGCATTGCTGTAGAAGTGGCTTCTTGCTTGCTGTTGGGGAGAAATCCCCATGCCTTTTAAGATCATGGAATCAGAAGGGAACCTGTTATTTTCCAACACACAGAGGTACAAAGTGATGTTGTGACTTTTTAGTCCAGTGTGGAAGGATCAAGCCAAGCCAACCGACGCATCCAGCACCTCAAACAGTTGGCATCTTGAATGTGACAGCATTCAAGGACTGGTGAACATTATGCTAAGCAAAATCTCCCAGGTACAGAAAGACATACTGCGTGTTCTCATGTTATGTGGAACTAAAATGACTGAACTCAGAAAGCAGAGTAGAGTAGGGCTTACCGGAGCCTGAGGGTGTGGGTGGGGGTGGGAGGGTCGCACAGGGAGTGATAATCAAAGGAAGGGTGTGGCCATGAGGGGTCCCAGCTGGGATTGTCTGTAGGTCAGGTAATACTCAGGGATTTAAAAAAAATTGTGGAAAAACTGAATTAGAAGATACACGAAGCTTCCATGAACGTGTTGAAACCTCGGGTATTAAACGCATTTTTCACGTATGATATTTTCAACTGTTGATGGGTTTACTGGGCGTCACCCCCATCACACTTAAGCCCAGGAGCTTCTGCACCTAAAATAGCATCTTAGCTGGAGCCACTCCTTTAATCTCAGTGGCTTGTAGGAGCCTGCCCTTGTCTTCGCAGCTTAAACAAGGGACAGGGAACCATTTGGGGGTTCTCAGAGATTGATCTGAGGGGAAATTCTGTGCCCTTTAAAAATTCTTACAATGTTGGTTTTAGCTGGGAAAAATATTTTTAACTTATTAATCTAGCCTCCTTACGTGGGGCCTTTCACAGTTCCTCTTGTCTCCTCCCAGTTTCCGTGCTGGATTCCTCCTCACTTGCGTTTGTCTTACAGATGTGCAGGGTAGAGCTGTGATTCTGAGGCTTGGAACAAGGAACTTGCCACATCTGCTAGTTCCTACTTGTGTTGAGCTGTTTTTCTTTCATCTAAAATTTAAAACAAGTTTTAAGTCTGGCTACTATAATTTAAAATTTTAATTCTGGGAAGTATTCCAGTGAAGACATTTTATTAAATCTATTGTTGCATGAAAAAGTAAGCCATCCTGTTGCGGGCGTTTAGTCTAGTGGTTAAGACATCCCACACCAGACTTACCTGGGTTCAATTCTCAGCTCTGGCTCTTGACTCCAGGTTCTCTCCAATGCCTTGCAGGTCACTGCATTCCCGCTACCCACGTGGGAGACCGCTGCTGTGTTCCCAGCTCCCAGCTTTGGCCTCAGCCCAGTTCCAGCTACTGAGGGCATTTGAGGAGTGAACTAGGCATGGGAGCCCTCCTTTAAATAAATACAAATTATAAAATCTGGCTCTAACACTGTGGTGTAGCTTGTAAAGCCTCTGCCTGCAATGCCGGCATTCCAAATGAGCACCGGTTCAAGTCCCAGCTGCTCCACTTCTGATCTAGCTCTCTGCTATGGCCTGGAAAAGCAGTGGAGGATGGCCCAAGAGTGTGGGCTCCCATACCTGCATGAGAGACCCAGAGGAAGCTCCTGGCCCCTGGCTTCTGATCGGCCCAGCTCTGGCCATTGTGGCCACTTGGGGAGTGGGCCAGCAGATGGAAGTGCTCTCTCTCTCTCTCTCTCTCTGCTCTGCCTCTCTGTAATTCTGACTTTCAAATAAATAAATTTTTTAAAAAATAATAAAATTTTAAAAAATTAAATTAAAAGTGGTCCTTACAACTCAATCCTTAAAAGATAAGCATACTAAATTGCTACATAGGGGCTGACGCTGTGGTGCAGTGGGTTAAAGCGCTGGCATCCCATGTGGGCTCCAGTTCAAGTCCTGGCTGCTCCACTTCCAATCCATCTCCCTGCTAATGCGCCTGGGAAAGCATCGAAGGATGGCCCAAATCCTTGGGCCCCTCCACCCACATGGAAGACCTGGAATAAGCTCCTGGCTCCTGGCTTCAGATCGGCTCTGCTCTGGCTGTTGCAGCCATTTGAGGAGTGAACCAACAGATGGAAGACCTCTTTCTCACTCTGTCTCTACCTCTCTCTGTAACTCTTTCAAATAAACAAAATAAATCTTTTTAAAAAATAAACTGGTACATAGCCTTTCAGAATCTTTTTTTATTTCTTTTGTGCGTGCACGTGTGTATGTGTGTGTATAATACTGGGATCTCATTGTGCATACCATACTTACTGTAACTTACTTGATTGCACACTAAATTACTACCAGTTTTCCACGTTACTCTATGTGGAGCTGCCTCCTTTCATTATGCATAACATGTCATCATATAGATGTGATACAGTGTTGGAAATAATTCCACATTAGAAAGCATTTTGGTTGCTTCTGATTTTTTCTAATCCAAAAAATACACCAATGACAGTCCAAACATATAGAAAGTTTTTTTTTTTAATTTTGAAATTCATGTATCGTTTCTTCATCATATGCATGTTCATGAACTTTTTAAAGACTGTTCATATGCGTGGATTTCAATGGCTTTTTGCACCAAAATGAACTTATCTTTTAATTCCACATTCCAAGAACTTTTTAAAGTACCCTGTAGTTTTTAAAAAAATAATTAATTAATTACGTGTATTTACTTAAAAGGCAGGAAGAGAGAGAGAGAGAGAGATTTTCTACCCACTGGTTCACTGTCCAAATGTTGCAGTAGCCAAGGCTGGGCCACACTGGGGTCAGGTGGAAGCCAGGAGCCCAGAACTCAATCTGGGTCTCCCATGTGGGTATCAGGGACTCACTACATGAACCATTACCTGTTGCCCCTAATGATTCAGGGAGCTGGAATCCGGAGCAGAGCTGGAACTCTAGCCTAGGCGCTCCAATATGGGCACCCCAAGTGGTGTCTTAACTACTGCACCAAACACCCATCCTGCCTCTTGCAGTTGCGAAGAATTTTTATTTCTCATGGGGTTAATGTCTAAGGTAGAAAAGCTGTTTAATATTTTAAAATGTTCTCCTAGGTGGAAATGCTAATTTTCCACTTACTCATAACTACCTCTAAACTGATATTACTAGCTCTTTTCTTCCAGACCGTCCTTTAAAGTAACATTAGCTTTTCTAATTTTAAGCTAATATGCTGGATGAAGAAACAATACCTTGTTTTGATTTGGATTTTTAAAAATTCTTACTGAGACTGACCCTTTCCAAGCATTTTTCTGACCATTTGTATTGTCTATTTATGTCCTTTGCTATTTCATGATTTTCCTGGTTTTTATTTCTGTATAGAAACCCTGTATACAATGAGAACATTAACTGACAAACATGAGACAAACTGCTTTACTTTATACAACATGTATTTTGGGTTCACGTATGTTGTTTCTTCTTCCCAACTCTGAACTTCTTTTTAACACAGTCAAATCTGTGCTTTCCTTTATGGGTTTCTGATCTTGATGTCTAGCAAAACTATTTAAAACTTCAAAGTCACAAAAACATACTCTTATTTGTTAGCATCCGAGTTTTGTTATATGTGTTTATATTTAGAACATTAACATGACTGAAATTTGCTCTAGTACTGGGGTCCTTCAAGAAGTTCGTGGAGGGGCGAGTGTTTTGGCACAGAGGGTTAAGCTGCTGCTGTGACACTGGTCTGCCTTACCAGAGCTCTGGTCTGAGTCCTGGCTCCTCTGCTTCTGACCTAGGTTCCTACTAATGTGCCCCTGCCACCCATGTGGGAGGGACACCCGGATGGAGTTCTTGGCTCCTGGCTTCAGCCTGGCCCAGCACTAGCTATTATGGCAACTAAAAGATCTCTCTCTCTCTCTCTCTCTCTCTCTCTCTTCCTCTCTCTCTGCCTTTCCCTGTCTCTCTCTGTAGCTTTGCTTTCTAAATAAATAAATACATAAATAAATAAATACATAAATAAATAAATAAATTCTTTTTAGAAAGTTCATAGAAGCTGAACATTATCTTTTAATTTCATTTTCTCATGAAATGTTTTAAAACTCCCTTATATATGATAGGAGTTGAAATCTATATGATATAGAAATCTTACTATATATAAAAGTTGAATCATAAATATATAGGATATGCGTTGAAATCATATATATGATACGAGTTGAAATCTACCTTCATTTTTCTTCCAAATGGAATGTTAACCTTATTCTTAGTAGAGACTCATAAATTTCCTTTAACCTAGACACAAGGAAAAGAAGGATACAACTCCTCTTCCAGCACTGTCTTGACATTGAAACTGTAAACCACATAACGCATGTACAGAAGAGCACACACACACACCAAGGATGCCTAGCCACAGGGCGTCAGGGTGGACACTGCCACTTCAGTGGACCCAGATGGCCTGGCTGCCACCCTGGTGTGAAACCCACCACTCTGTTCTCCTTTCTGATTCTTCCCTTTTGGACGGGGAGTGTTGGACCGACGCCAGTCCCACTGTAGAGTTTGGAAGGAAGTAGCTGGTCTGGTTTCGCAGGCTCCCAGCTAGGGAGGAATTTACCCCCAGGATGAATCATATCGTGACCTCATCTACACTCGTACCTGATTTAAATGATATTTAGTCAAGACTTTGGACTTGCAATTGATGCTGGAATGGGCTAAGAATTTGCAGACTCTGGGTGGGCATTTTGCCTAGGGATTAGGATGGAGTGTCTGGGTATGATACCTGGCTCCACTCTGGACCCCAGCTGCCTGTTAAGGCATACCCAGAGGGCAGCAGGTGAAGGCTCGAGTGATTGGGTACATGCCATGCATGTGGGAGAACTTGATTGAGTTCTTAGCTCCTGGCTTTAACCCTGGCCTAGTCCCAGCCACTGCAGATTT
Organism: Lepus europaeus; assembly: GCF_033115175.1. Lineage (NCBI taxonomy): Eukaryota > Metazoa > Chordata > Mammalia > Lagomorpha > Leporidae > Lepus > Lepus europaeus. Next base: position 87,197,250 of record NC_084832.1, read on the forward strand.
TTAAGAGAGAACCAGTTGGTAGGCGCCGTGGCTCAATAGGCTAATCCTCCGCCTGCAGCGCCGGCACACCGGGTTCTAGTTCCGGTTGGGGCGCCGATTCTGTCCCGGTTGCCCCTCTTCCAGTCCAGCTTTCTGCTGTGGCCCAGGAAGGCAGTGAAGGATGGCCCAAGTCCTTGGGCCCTGCACCCACGTGGGAGACCAGGAGAAGCACCTGGCTCCTGGCTTTGGATCAGCACAGTGCGCCGGCTGCAGCGCACCAGCCGGAGTGGCCATTCTGGGGTGAACCAACGACAAAGGAAGACCTCTCTCTCTCACTGTCCACTCTGCCTGTAAATAAATAAATAAATAAAAATAAAAAATAACTCTGTCTTTCAAATAAATAAATACATCTTTAAAAAAAAATAAGAATTTGGGGGCTGTAGGGATGGAGGAAAGTGCATTTTACCTGTGAGCAAAATACGAAGTTGGGGCATCCAGAGTGGAGTGTTACGGACTCAATTGTGTGCTCCCAAAATTCGTACCTGAAACCCTAACTCTCAAACCTCAGAGTGCGGCTGTATTTGAAGACCAGGCCTTAAAGGAGATGATGAAGGTAAACGAAGCTAGGGAGGCAGTTCTTAGTCCAATCTGACTGATGCCCTTGAAGGAGAGGAGACGAGGACAGAGGATTCGAGCAGAGGTAAGGCCATGTTAGGACGCAGCCAGATTTCATTTGCAAGCCAAAGAGAGAACCAGCCCTGCCAACTCTGGTTCTGGTCTTCCAGCTTTCAGAACTGTGGTGTAATTCCTATCTGTTGCTTAAGTCTCTGAGCCTGTAGTAATTGTTAGGGCAGCCCTAGCATAATCACGTGGAGGGCATTGGTAGACGACACAGGATTTTCCACAGTGGTTGTTCTAATTTGCATGTTTATCTGCCATGGAGGAGGGTTCTTGTTTGAACTGTTCTGCTGGGCACTCGGTGGGCTCTCACTGTGGTTTTAATGTGCATTTACTTATTTATTAGTAAGGCTGAGTTCTGTTTTATGGATTTGCCATTTGAGTATCTTCTTCTTAAGCGTGCTTCTTCAAATTTGTTGTCCATCGTTTAATTGGGTTGGTTGTCATTGTTCCTTTTTCAGTGCCACTAGTTTTCATTTCACAATATATTCCAGATAGTTTTTTTTTTTAATGACAGGCGGCATTCTCCCGCTCTGAGGCTTGCTTTTCCCCTCTGTTAATGATGTTTTGGTGTCTTTTGAAAAATTAAAGTCTCAAGTTAGATTTTAAAATAAACACATTATTTAAACTTAGCAATTTAAATGTTAACTAGATACTTAAATACGAAAGTAGTCCAACATCATTTTTCTCCTTTGTGATTCATCTTTTTCGTGTTCTCTAACCTTTGAAATAAATTTTGCTAATTGTGAAACAAGGGTCAAGATTTGTGTTTTCCATATGGATATTGATTGAATACCATTTTTTCAGATTACAATTATCTGCCTGTAATGACACCTCTGTCGTAAATCAGGCCTCCGCACATGCACTGCTCTCTTTTCCAGCTACATGCAGTTATCTACCCCGTGCCAATACCAGAACTGGTGGAGCAAGTTCTCCCACTTTAATCTTCTTTACAAATGTTTTGGTTATTCTTGGCCCTTTACATTTCCACGTAATTTTTTCAGCTCTATTGAGTTATAGTTAATAATGGGAAGTTGTATACCCGGGGTGTAGGATTTGACATTTTGATACAAGTATACATTATGAAATGATTACCACAGTCAAGCTAAATAATTAGTCCATCACCTTACGTAGGTTTCTCTGTGTGTATGGAGGGGGGTGAGAATATTTGTTATTGTCTTGGCAAATTTTAAGTGTTCAAAGGTACTTCAAAAATCTGTGAAACAGTGGAACTAAGATAAATTTATTTTGGAGCAAAAATACTGAAAGTTATACAATGAACGTCTTCAAAATGCTCATGAGATATAGGCATTTGGCTTCATGGCTAAGCTCTTTGTTAGAATGCCCTTGTTTCATATTGGAGTACCTGGGTTTGATTCCTGGCTCTGGCTCCTGACTCCAGCTTCCTGCTAATGCAGACCCTGGGAGAACAGCAGTGAGGGCTTTAATACTGGGTCCTTGCCACCCATGTTGGGAGATCTGGATTGACTTTCTGGCTCCCTGCTTTGGCCTGGGCCAGCCGCAGCCATTGCAAGCATTTAAGGGGTGAGCCAATGAATCAGAGCTCTCTTTACATCTCTTCCCCTCCACCTTTCAAATAAAAATTTAAAAGAAATATTAAAAAGTTCATGGGAAATGAGTATTATAAAAAAGCTATGTGTGCAGGTCAAAAATTTTGCACCAAAATTAATTTCTCTTTTAAGTCCATTTTCCATGAACTTTTTGAAGTACCTTGTATAGTACATTATTATTAACAGTCATCATGCTGTCTATTAGGCCTCCTGAACTTATTCATTTTATAACTATAAGTCTGTACCCCTTGACCAATATTTCTCAATCCCCCCCCCCCAGTCCATACACCAGCTTGTCAATTCTCATTACAAATGCATTGACTTGTCATTGGGATTGCATTGGGTTACTTTTGAGGAGAAAGGCCATTTTTTTATAATATTGAATCTTCTGGTTCAGCACACAACACATCTCTCCGTATATTTGGATTTTTGCCTTTGTTTCTCCTCAGTCATGACTTGTAGCGCATATGTAGAGGTCTTGTTGAACAGCTTTTGTTAATCCATTCCTGCAACAATTGATCCTCAGTATTTGTGGGTTCAGTATTTGCCAGTGCTTTTACTCTCTAGAAGTTATTTGTAACACCAAAATCTATACTTAGGGTGCTTTCACGGTTTTTAGCGGACGGGGGCAGAGTGGATAAACAGAATTTGAGCTGAATGCCCACACGCCCTTCTGAGGTCAAGTGAGAAGACTCGCTGGGTTCTTGTTTCAGCTCTCATATGAAACAAGCAGCCTTGCTGTGGTCTCTGTAACGCCAGTTTCTCACTCTAGGGAGCAAGGGAGAGGAGCTCTGTCATTCAAAATGTCCTTAGCCTAGTCCTAAAGTGCCTTCTAGTGTTCCTCCGGCCAGGAAGACTGTGCTGTGCCTTACCGAGAAAATCTATGTGCTGGATACGTTTATTCAGGCATAAAGTATGGTACTGTTAGCTGGGAGTTCAGTGTTGATGGTTCATCCCTATGTATTAGACGAGGTGTCTTTAAACAGAAAGGCACATAAAACCAAGTTGTGTATTAAGATGCATGAACATGTGACCGGAGGACGGCAGAAATCTATACTTTTATTTCCTCCAGGAGCAATGTTCAATATTTGCTAATTCAGAGTTTGTGATAACATTACAGAACATACCTACTGCAAATAATGAAAATTGACTATTTGACATTTCATATACAATGACAAATGTTATCCTGAAATTTTCAATGTGAAGTATTTGTTACTGACTTAAGAAATGCAGCAGTTAATTTTTCATAACTATAAGTCGATTGGGGTGAGTGTTTAGCAGGGATGATGCTGGTTAAGATTCCCGCAGCCCGCATTGGAGTGCCTAAATTCAATCCCCAGCTCCGACTCCTGACTCCAGCTTCCTGCTAATGTAGACCCGGGGAGGCAGCAGTGATGGCTCCAGTAGTCAAGTTTCCTGCCACTCACGTGGGAGGCCTGGGATTGTGTAGCTGGCTCCCAGCACTGGCCCTTGCTCAGCCCACTTGGGCATTTGGGAAGTGAATCAGTGAACGGGATCTCTCTCTCTCTCTCAAATAGATTTTTAGAAATATTTAGCCTAAGAGTCTCACACTTTTCCTATGTATCTTCCCTACCATCTCCTCTATGAGACTATACACTTCCCGGGGGCAGAGGTAATACTTTATTCAAATTTATTTCCCAATTCCTTTATGTATAGTAATTATTTATCACATGTTTAATGAACAGATAAATAATTCAGAGAAATACTCATGAGAATAACACCAATACTCCCAGCCTTGGGGGTCTAGTTGTTGACATTAGGAGCAAATAAATGGAACAAGTACATTTATTCACAAAATACATGTAAGAATTTGAGAAGTTTTCCCGGGGGTAGGGGAATCGCAAATAGAAAGATGTGCCAGATTCAGTCATTCACCAGAAGTTGTAACCTCACACGCACATTCAGGCAGTTTATACAAATCACGCATACTTTACGGTTAGTTATGGTTGTGGCTACCAGTGGGTATGTTAAGAGAGCTCGATTTCCCAGGCCATTGGTTTTTTAAGGAGGGGCTTTAGAATCACTTCTAGAACTCTGACCTCAACGGTAACCAGAGTTTTGTTTCTGTTTGTCTTTGATTTGAAGGGAAAAGTTTACTGCTTAAAAATATAAATTTGAGGAGCAGGTGCTGTGGCATAGCGGGTAAAGCCACTGCCTGCAGTGCCAGCATCCCATATGGGCGCTGGTTCCTGTCCAGTGGCTCCACTTCCCATCCAACTCTCTGCTAGGGCATGGGAAAGCAGTAGAAGATGACCCAAGTTCTTGGGGCCCCTGCATCCAAATGGGAGATTTGGAAGAATCTCTTGGCTCCTAGCTTTGGATTGGTGCAGCTCTGGCTGTTGTGGCCATCTGGGGAGTGAACCAGAGGGTGGAAGACCTCTCTCTCTCTGCTTCTGCCTCTCTGTAACTGCCTTTCAAGTAAAATAAATAAATATTTAAATATATATATATATATAAATTTGAGTATAGTTGCATTTTTAAAATTTTATTTAAGGTATACAAATTTCATGTATTTCCTATAAACCAATTCATGAACATAGTGATACTTTCCACTCTACCCCTCTCCTGCCCACACTCTCACCCTCCTCTATCTCCTAATCCCATTCTTAATTTTTACAAAGATCTGTTTTTCAATGACTTTATACTCATAAGATTAACCCGACACTAAGTAAAGAGTTCAACAAATAGTAGGAAGAAAAGAACACTGTTCCTCAACAGAACAGACCAGCGCTGTTAAAAATCATCACGGCTCCAAGTGTCAATTTTACTCCTATAAGATGACCCTTTAGGGACTCTCTTAGTTGCCACAGATCAGGGAGAATGTATGGTGTCTGTTTTTTGGGACTGGCTTATCTCACTGAGTGTGATGCTTCCCAGTGGCATCCACTTGGTCGCACAGCACCACTGCCTTTGCCCGAGGGGCAAATGCAATCCCTATCCATCCTGACGTGCCAACTTCCCGATTCATTTCCTCTGGGCTCTTCTTTAATGCAACGGCTTTCTTTTTTGTGTTTACCTCTGTTTCCCTGCTTTCTTGAATGTCCACCATGACCTGGGAACTGCTGTTTGTTTACATGATTCTCCGGGAGATTGCCGTGGGAACATGGTCTTCAGGCAGCTCCTGAAATTCTCTTAACCCATGGACTCTCACTCCGTCACCTCTGTCCAGAGTCCTTTGCAATGAAAACTGTCCTGGATGGATAATCAGGTTAGTTGTTAACAATCCTTTCTCCCATTGACACTGTTCATTTCCCACTTATAGTGTTCATCATGCAGCACAAAAATTAAGACTTTAGGGGCTGGCATTGTGGCAAAGTAGGTAAAGCTTCCGCCTGCAGTGCTGGAATCCCATATGGATGCCAGTTCGAATCCCAGCTGCTCCACTTCCGATCTAGGTCTCTGCTGTGGCCTGGGAAAGCAGTGGAAGATGGCCCAAGTCCTTGGGCCCCTGCACCCACATGGGAGACCTGGAAGAAGCTCCTGGCTCCCAGCTTTTGGATAGACGCAGCTCTGGCTGTTGTGGCGATTTGGGGAGTGAACGAGCTGATGGAAGACCTCTCCCTTCCTTTCTCTCTGCCTCTGCTTCTCTGTAACACTGCCTTTCAAATAAATAAATAAATCTAAAAAAAAAAAAAGTAAGACTTGCAAATAACAGAAACAGTTTCACCTGCATTCCAAAGTCAAGTTCAACTCATTACGGCTGTGATTCAAATGCAATTATGATGAACTCATCGCGTCTTTAACCCGCACGCAGTGTCTACTTCTCAGTGGGAAGGCAAGCAATGACCGCCTTTGCAGAGGAGGACAGGGAGGAAGAGAGTAGGGAGGGACTCAGGGGCAAGCCCTCAGAGGAAGAGGGAGAGCAGGTTCAAGGGTGTGAGCCCGTGGGAGGGTGGAAGTCACGGAAGGTCCTGCCAGACGAGGTCCCCAAGGAGGGACAAGCCAGGGCGTTGACAAGGTCAACCTGTGACAGTGCTGGGGGCAGGCATTGAGCCAGCAGATCATCAGTATCTGGGTTCGATTCCTGTCACTGGCTCCTGGCTCCAGCATTAATGCAGACCCCTGGAAGCAGTGGTAATGGCTGAAGTGAGTAGGTCCCTGCCACACATGTGGGAGACCTAGGTTGAGTTCCCAACTACTGCTTTGGCCTGGCTCAGCTATTGCAGGCCTTTGGATAGTGAAGCTGCAGATGCGAGCACTCCTTCTCCTCTTTCTCTGTCTCTCTCTGTCTCTCTCTGTCTCTCTCTCTCTCTCTCTCTCATATATAATAAAAATGATGTGATGGGGTGGGCAGTTGATGCAGTGGTTAGGACGCTGCTGGGATGCTCACATTCCATAGCAAAGTGCCTGGGTTTGGGGTCCCAGCTCTGCTTCTGATTCCAGCTTTCTTCTTCTTTTTATTTCTAAAGATTTATTTTATTTATTTGAAAGAGTTACAGAGAGAGGTAGAGACAGAAAGAGAGGTCTTCCATCCACTGGTCTACTCCCCAGATGGCAGCAACGGCCAGAGCTGCACTGATCCGAAGCCAGGAGCCAGGAGCTTCTTCTGGGTCTCCCATGCAGGCACAGGGACCCAAGGACTTGGGCCATGTTTCATTGCCTTCCCAGGCCATAGCAGAGAGCTGGATTGGAAGAGGAGCAGCCGGGACTAGAACCGGCGCCCATATGGGATGCTGGTGCTTCAGGCCAGGGCATTAACCTGCGCCATAGCGCCGGCCCCGATTCCAGCTTTCTATTAACAGGCACCTTGGGAGGCAGCAGTGGCGATGGCTCAAGAACTTGAGCCCCTGCCATCCACGTGCGGGACCTGGATTGTGTTCCATGCTCCCAGCTTCAGTCTGGCTCAGCTCTGGCTTTGCAGACATTTGGGTAGTAACCGGGGGATGGGAATTCTTCTCTCTTTCTCTGTCTGTCTCCCTCTCAAAAATAAATAAATAAATGAAGATATGACATAGCTGGTGTGTGGCCAAGAGAGTGAGGGACAGGTCAGGGGACCTGAGGAGGTCAGCTTGTGTGGCTGTTTTGGCCAATTAGCCTTCTGCCTCTCTGCAGGTAAACGCAGTGCTATAGTAGCAGCATACCAGTAAAACGGCCTTTCTTAACGAAAAGGGTTCCAGGAAGCTTTCAACTCCCCCAGGTGGAGCTTCAGCCACAGATAGCTCCAGAAGGAGTCCTGACTGCCGTGAGACTGGGATAAGTCAAGGTCATGGGAGACGGGGCCGGTGGGGTAGTCAGCCATCATGTGGTGAAGACGTGGAGCCATTGGCTGGGATCTCAGAGCCCTGCAGGTTCAGGTGCAGGCTGGAGCAGACTGGAGGGCTCCAGGGAATGGGAGAGCCTTTGGTTAGAACAGCTCCTGTGGGGAGTGTGCCTGGGGAATTAGCCAGGGCTGAGGGGAGGCTCCTGCAAAGGCTGGAAGGGCCCAGCTGAGCGATGATGCAAAGGATGATCGGGGGATCTGTGTGGGGCTCCGCTGACAGACAGACAGTGGAGGTCAGCGAGGCTGGGGAGGCCAGGCTGTTGTCAAGCTGTTTGTCAGCTCGGGTATCAACACAGAGGTTTTGGCCAATTGGACGGTGGATAAATGAGAGTTGTTCAGGGGTGAGCATTACTGATCACAATAGTAATGGATTAGCTGCCTGGGGCTGCTGTGACAAAGTCCCCAAAGTCCCCAAAACCTGGGAGCTTAAAGTCCAAATTCTCTCACATTCTGGAGGCCAGAAATCTGAGGTCCTGGTGTTGCTAAGGTGAGGATTCCTCTGAGACCCTGGGCTGAATCCTGCTTTGCCTCTTCCTAGCTCCTAGTGGTAGCCATGGATCGGTGATGTTCCTTAGCCTGCAGCTAAATCACTTTCACATCTGCCTCTCTCTTCCTCTCTTATTCTCTCTGTTGTCTATGGCATTTTAAATTTTTTCTCCTCCTGGAATAATTGCTGTCCTTTGTTGTTTGCTTGCTGACTTCTTCTTATTTTTTTTTGAAAGAGTTACACAGAGAGAGGAGAGGCACACACACACACACGCACATATATATATATATATATATATATAGAGAGAGAGAGAGAGAGAGAGATGGTTTACTGGCTGCAAAGGCCGGAGATGAGCTGATCTGAAGGCAGGAGCTAGCAGGTTCTTCAGGTTTCCCATGCGGGTGCAGGGGCCCAAGGACTTGGGCCATCTTCTACTGCTTTCCCAGGCCATAGCAGAGAGCTGGATCAGAAGTGGAGCAGCCAGGTCTTGAACCAAGTGCCCATATGGGATGTCGGCACTGCAGGTGGCAGCTTTACCCGCTACACCACAGCACTAGCCCCATCTTCTATTTTTATTGTATATACCACCAAGATTCCAAGACCCCTATGCATACAAAAATCTGCTCAAGTCTTTGATGTAGAATAGGATAGCATTTACATATAATATGCACATCCTCTCATACACTATTTTTCTTTTTTTTAAGAGAGACAGAGATCTTCTATCTGCTGGCTCACTCCTGTGCGCCCCCATTGGCCACATAGAAGCTAGGAACCAAGAATTCAGTCCCAGGGCCGGCGCTGTGATGCAGTGGGTTAATGCCTTGGCCTGAAGCGCTGGCATCCCATATGGGTGCCGGTTTGAGACCCAGCTGCTCCACTTCCTGTCCAGCTCTCTGCTATGGCCTGGGAAAGCAGTGGAGGATGGCCCAAGTCCTTGGGCCCCTGTACCCATGTGGGAGGTTGGGAGGAAGCTCCTGGCTCCTGGCTTTGGATTGGCACAGCTCCAGCTGTTGCAGCCATCTGGGGAGTGAACCAGCGGATGGAAGACCCTCTCTCTCTCTCTCTCTCTCTCTCTCTCTCTCTCTCTCTCTCTCTCCCTCTCTCTCTCTCCTCTCTCTGTGTAACTCTGACTTTCAAATAAATAAATCTTTTTAAAAAGAGAAATCAGTCCCGTATTTTCTATGGGTGTCGGGAGCCCAGTTATCTGAGCCATGACTGCTGATTCCTAGGATCTGCACTGTCAAGGAGCCGTGGCCAGGAGCTGGAGCTGGAGCTCTGATGCAGGATGCAGAGGTCTTCAGTGTTAGGTAACGCCCACCTTCTCCTGTCCACTCTAGATCGTCTCCAGATTACTTCAAATGCTCAGTGTGATGCAAGTTTTACACGCACAGTTGTTAGGGAATACGCATGTAATGTTTAAGGAATGATGACAAGAAAAGCAGTCTGGCAACCAGCATTGTGGCACAGCAAGTTAAACCACTATAAAAGTGTCCCATATAAAAGTATCAGTGTGCACCCTGGCTGCTCCTCTTCTGATCCAGCTCCCTGCTAGTAGGCCTATTGAGACTGAAGATGATGGCCCAATTACTTGGGTCCTGCTACCCGTGTGTGAGACCCAAATGGAGTTCCAGGCTTTTTCTGTTTCTCTTTCTCTTTTCCTTTCTCTCTGTACCACTCTGCCTTTCAAATAAATAAATAAATCTTTTTTAAGAAAATAAAAAAAAAAATGGTCTGTACATGTTCACAACAGACACAATTTTTTTCCCCAAAATTTTCTATCAGCATTTGGTTGGATCCATGGAGGCAGAACCCATGGATTTGGAGGGCTGACTGTGTATATAATGTATGATATTGGCCATCTGAACAAGGTTCAAGTGTACAATTCAGTGGCATTAAGTACATTTGCAATGCTATGCAACCATCACCACTATCTGTTTTCAAAACTCTTTCATCACCCCAGCCAGAAATGGTGCACCACTAAGCAGTAATGCCCCAAACCCCAGACCCTGGGGAAATTATGTCTCTATAAGTTTTCCTATTCTAGATATTTCATGTAAGTGGTGCCATGCAATATGTAATCTTTTGTGTCTGGCTTATCTCACTTAACATAATGTTTGTAAGGTTCATTTATGTTGTAGTACGTTTCAAACATCACTCATGGGTGAGTAATATTCCCACGGCCAAAATTTTTATGTATCACATTTTATTTATCTAGCCATCTGTTAACGTACATTTGAGTTGTTTCCATCTTTTGGCTATTGTGAATAATGCCATAAACATTCAATGAAGGTAGGTATTTGAATCCCTGTTTTGAATGATCTTAGTTAAATACCTTGGGGTGGAATTGTCATGTAAGATGGTAATGATATGTTCAGCTTTTTGAAGAGCCACAGGCCTGATTTTCATAGTGGTGGCACCGCCTTTCATCCACACCAGCAGTGCTCTGGGATTCCAATTCCTCTGCATCTTAGCCAACACCGTCTCGCTTCTGTTTCATGATCACAGTCATCCTCCTAGGCATGAAGTTGTATCTCATTATGGTTTTGATTTGCATCTCCCTGATGACTAACGATGGTGAATATCTTTTTTTTTTTTTTTTTTTGGCCATTTGTGTATCATCTTTGGAGAAATGTCTGTTAGCAGGGAACTGGATTGAAAGTGGAGCAGCCAGGACATGAACTGGCACCCATACGGGATGCTGGCATTGCAGGCAGAGACTTTACCCATTACACCACAATGCTGATCCCTGGAGTTGAATTTTTAAACTATTCTAGATAGTAAGCCCTTATCAGATAGATAATTTGCAAATGTTTCCCCCATTCTCTTGATAGTATCCTTCGATGCACTAAAGTTTTTAATTTTGATGTAGTCCAATTCATCAATTTTTACTCTTTGTGCTGTATGTTTAGTATCTTATCCAAAAATCATTAACAACTTCAATGTGATGAAGCTTTCTCCTATGTTTTCTTCTGAGAATCTTATAGTATTAGGTCTTATTTTCTGTTTTTGATCCATTTTGAGTTAATTTGCCTATATGGCCAGCCAATGTACCTGAGAGGGATTTCCTTAAGTGCTGGGAGCCCAGACAAAGAGGATGGGGGGAGGGAATATCCTTTCTTGGTGTTTGCAGCTGGACGCTGAGCCTAGCACCTCCCTCCAGTGTGAAGCTAGGCCACCTGGGGCTTTGCTTCAGCCCTTACCTGTTCTGTGTAGGGCTCACAGATCCACCAGCAATGTGGTCACCACCCCCACAGTGCCACTAGCTCAGCACTGGGGGGCCGGGGGCAGGGCATGGTAGCAGTAGGCTATAAGGCCACCACGCCCTCTGCTGATATTTTGTATACCCTGGTGCTGTACATTTTAGATTTTATTCCAGTGTTCCAAAAAAGCTGATTCTGTTCCTCTTAGCCAGCTAGTGTTGGTGCAGTGGAGAGCACTGATGTTTATTTTTGATTTTCACTTCTCATCCCTAAAATTCAGGGTTCTTATCTTTTCCTTAAATTTTTTGGGGGAAAGATTGATTTATTTATTTGAAAGGCAGAGTTACAGGGAGGAAGAGTTAGAGTTAGAGAGAGAGAGAGAGAGAGAAATCTTCCATTCGCTGGTTCACTCCCCAAATGGCCATAAAGGCCAGAGCTGGGCTGATCCGAGCCCAAGAGCCAGGAGCTTCTTCCAGGTCTCCCATACAGGTGCAGGGGCCCAAGGACTTGGGGCATTTTCTACTGCTTTCCCAGACCATTAGTAGAGAGCTGGATCGGAAGTGGAGCAGCCGGGTCTTGAACTGGTGCCCATATGGGATGTTGGCATGGCAGGCTGCGGTTTCACCCACTATGCCACAGCGTCAGCATCATTTTTTCTTAAATTTATTTAATGGAGAAACAGAGATACCAATAGAGCTTTCTTTCTTTTTAAAAGATGTATTTATTTATTTGAAATAGTGGGAGAGAGAGAAGTGGGGGGGGGGATCTTCCATCTATGGGTTTATTCCTCAAGGCCACAATGGCTAGAGTTTGGCCAGTCCAAAATCAGGAACCAGGAGCTTCTTCTAGTTCTCCCATGTGTGTGCAGGGTCCAAGCACTTGGTCATTCTCTGCTTCTTTCCCAGGTGCATTAGCAGGGAGCTGGATCGGAAGTAGAGCAACTGCAACTCGAATTTTACCTGCTACACCACAGAACCAGCCCCTCCACTGTTTCTTTAACAGCAGTAAGATGAAGGACCACTGATGGCATTGAACAGTGAGAGCAAACAGGAGCAGACCCAGTTGTTTGCGAGCTGACAGTGATCTGGCATTGTGGCAGATCAAAGGGAGGTGGTTTTGAACACAAAATATAAATAATTAAGCATGGCTGAATAAATGTCATAGAAAGCTGAGCCTCGTGGTCAGCAAGGAACATCTAGAAGTGCAAAGACTTTGCAACTCATTGCTTCTTCTTTTTTTAAAAAAAAAAATTTAATTATTTTATTTGAAAGGCAAAATTACAGAAAAGCAGCGGCAGAGAGAGGTCTTCCATCCATTGGATCATTTCCCAAATAGTCACAATGGCCGGAGCTGTGCCGATCCGAAGCCAGGAGCCAGGAGCTTCTTCCAGGTCTCCCACGTGGGTGCAGGGCCCCAAGGACTTGGGCCATCTTCTACTGCTTTCCCAGGCCATAGCAGAGAGCTGGATCAGAAGTGGAACAGCTGGGACTCAAACAGGCGCCCACTTGGGATGCCGGCAGTGCAGGTGGTGGCTTTACCTGCTACACCGCAGTGCTGGCCACTACTCATTTCTTCTTTTGATGAGCTCCCTGCTGTCTGGTATGCGTGGTGGGAGCAGTCTCCTTCCCCCTTTCTTGTTCTTCCATAGTTCATTATCCAAACTTCTCTCTTGATTATGTGGCAGGGACCTCCTCTCGTTAGGTGGGAAAAAAAAAAACAACTAAAGGCAGAAATGGTAGAGCCCCAGGGGCTTTCTGGGGCAGGGCAGGGGAGGAGGGGTGGAGAGAGCTTTCTGGGAAATACTGCAATTGCAGCTAAGTCAACTAAAGCAAATGTAACACAGGCAGGTGTAACTTTGTGTAACGGGTTGTATAAGCAGTGCTATAGCTTTTAACTATCCAATCAAATATGTGTAACCAAATACATAAAAGAAGTCTTAGAGCTGTTTTGCCAGGGTATATAAGACAACGCCCTGCTTTGTTCAGGGCCCAGGATTTGGAGACAAAACTCTCCTCTGGGCCTGCCAGCAAGAATAAAAGCTGTCTTCCTGTTAAGAGCTTTGGTGCCCCGCGTCTCTGTCCAAGACTCCCACCACAATTAATACAGCAGCTATTAATGATTAAGCTGTTAAGATACCAGAATGGAAATCCTGAGACACTTAGCTCAATTTTTACTTCTGGTAAAGTCACCACCTGCAGTGCCGGCATCCCATATGGGTGCTGGTTCAAGTCCCAGCTGCTCCGCTTCCAATCCAGCTCTCTGCTACGGCCTGGGAAAGCAGTAGAAGATGGCCCAAGTCCTTGGGCCCTTGCAACCATGTGGGAGACCCAGAGGAAACTCTAGGCTCCTGGCTTTGGATCAGCCCAGCTCCGGCTGTTGCAGCCATTTGGGGAGTGAACCAGTGGATGGAAGATCTCTCTCCCTCTCTCTCTCCCTCTGCCTCTGCCTCTCTCTAACTTTGCCTTTCAAATAAATCACTAAACCTTTTTTTTTTTTTTTAAAGGGAACATTTCTAGGTAGCCCCAGGAGGATTTATCCGGTCTAAAGATTATGCACACGAAGGAGTAAATTTGCTTCAGCTCTCAGACACGGCCAATGCATCAGTGGAGAACGAGGCTGTGTTGCACTTCCCGGGAGTAGTGTTGAGGCGACCCTCATTCTTCACAGTCCTCAGATCCCCTTCACAAGCAGCTGACCCCTGCCCACGAACCACCCGCTGAATTCTTGCAGGGTCTGCACTTGCAACAAAAAGGGATGCACTGGCTCTGGGGGCCTTCGGGAGTGTGAAGCTTATGGAGAGAGGCACAGAGTGGGCTGTGATGTAAACACCCCTCCTCCCCTCCCCAGATCCCCGTGTCACCTGGAGCTGGGGCTTGTCCCAGGTCAGGGACAAATCCTCACTCATTGCTGGAGAGAGGACAGAGGCTTGTTTTTCCTCTCTCTCCTGCTCCTCGATCCGCCTGTCAGCTGAGCCTTCGCAGCACGCCTGGAGGCCACCGGCTGGCCCAGGCACCCACGCCGGGCCTCTCGCCTGTGGCACTAGGGTGGCCGCCAACCCGCCTTCCTTGTGGTCCTTCCTCCACACCTCAGCCCAGGTGTGACTTTCCTGCTGCAAGTCAGACGCTGCGGCTGATGTGCTCAGAACTCTACCTGGCCCTTTCTACATCAGAGGGGGTCAAAACCAAAGTCCTCACCATGATCTCCAGGGGGCTGGGCCGACCTCCACTCTCCTGGCCTCTTCTTTGCATCTCTCTGGGGGTCTCACAGAGGCCTTGCTGCCTCCCCTCTGGGGCTTCCCTACCTGTTCCTCCACCTCCCTTAAACACCACCTCCTCAGGGGCTCCCTGGACCCCCATCTTCCCTGGGCCCCTCATTCCACCCTGTTTCCCTGCCCTGTGTTTCAGCGAAGATTCAGCACCCGATGCTAGCCTGTCATTGGACTGATTTGCTTTTCTGCAGGCTTTCCACACGAGTAGGGGTTTTTTTTCCTTTCTTTTTGGATTGCCGTGCCATTGCCTAGTACTGGGAGCGCACACAGTGGAAACAGAGAGAATGGGCCACCGCAAAGTCCCAAGGCTCAATGGGGATGTGTGGTCCCAGAGGCTCTGGGCCAATCAGAGCAGTGGGAGACAAGGAGACCCCCCAGGTGTGCTTTGCACAAACACACACACACCCTGGGAATGTCACATCCTGCTTCTGTCCGCTGATATCCAATGACCAGCTACTGCTTTGTCAGGGCTTGGCTGGCAGCAGGCAAGGAGGGAAAGAAGGGGAGAGTGACAGGGATGAACTCTGACTGTCCTTAGTGTACCAAACCAAGGGTGTAGTGTGTGTGCCTTGCATGATCTCACCTGTGCCGCTCTGTGACACAGGCAGGGCAGCTGTCACCCTGCCTACTTAGAGATGACAGAACGAAGCTCACTGACCTTCCCAAAGCCAGTGCAGAAAGCCAAGGTCCAGGGCCCTGCCTGGCGCCCCATTCTGTCAAAAGTAGGGCTTGAGCCAACTCTGGCCTGTGCCATTGGAAGCTATCTTGCAAATCGCCCCGCGGGTGTTCACATTAGAGAAGAGGTGGCTGAAGGTGTGGTTGCCCATCATGCTGATTGCCTACCCCATTGTCTGACCCGATACACAGAGAGAGAAGGAAAACTTGGCAGGGCCACCTGCTGAGTGCCCAGCACGTGCCACATCTTGCTCCAGGCATTTACACCCTCAAGGTAACCACCCAGAGCAGGTGGTGTTACCCCGATCATAGCAGAGGAAACTGAGGATCAGATCTGCCTGCCGCCAGGGGCCGGGTTCTTCTGTGCGAAGCTGTCCCCTTACAACAACCAGGTGCTTCCCAAAGGAGGGTGTCACGTCTTTAACACCTGTCACCTCTCACCCCTTATTAGAGCTTAAGAAACAGAAAAGAGAAGGGTGTCTCCGGTGGTTTAATGTACAGATTCTCCCCAAGGCCTGGGCCAGGCTGTAATTATTTCCAGCTCGGTCTGTGGGTCTCTCCTGCTTGTCAGGTTTGGTTGCTATTTTGTCTTCTTAGCCCGTGTTTTCTGACAGGTTCTCTTTGTAACAGAGGCTCCAAACAGAATCCTGCTGTGAAGAGGTCAGATGTGGGTGAGAAGAAAATGAACACACATGCATTTAAAGTGGTAGCTGTATTGCAGAATATTGATCCCCAGTTTCTCTTAAAATTCATGGAAAATGGGGCCAGCACTAGGGCGTAACAGGTTAAGCCACCACCAGCGACACCGGCATCCCATATGGGCACTGTTTTGAGGCCCGGCTGCTCCACTTCTGATCCAGCTCCCTGCCAATGAGCCTGGGAAAGCAGCAGAAGATGGCCCGAGGACTTGGGCCCCTGCACCCATGTGGGAGTCCTAGAAGAAGCTCCTGGCTCCTGGCTTCAGCCTGGCCCAAGCACATATGGGATGCCCATGTCACAGGTGGTAGCTTAACCTGCTGTGCCATAACACTGGCCCCTAAAATGAGTGGTTGACCAAAAGACTTCAAAATATATTAATACTCTTAAAACAGTTCTCTGAAACAAACAGGTACATAACAGCACGTGGCCTGAAGTTTCATCGCTAACCCTTGCCTTGGTACTGGGAGGGCACACACAGCAGGTGGCAGCCAATAGAGTTCAGTGTCGCCACGAATACAGATTTTCTTTTTTTTTTCTTTTTTGACAGGCAGAGTGGACATTGAGAGAGGTTGAGACAGAGAGAAAAGTCTTCCTTTTGCTATTGGTTCACCCTCCAATGGCTGCTGCGGCTGGCGTACTGCGGCCGGTGCACTGCACTGATCCGAAGCCAGGAGCCAGGTGCTTCTCCTGGTCTCCCATGCGGGTACAGGGCCCAAGCATTTGGGCCATCCTCCACTGCACTCCCGGGCCACAGCAGAGAGCTGGACTGAAAGAGGAGCAACCGGGACAGAATCCGGCGCCCTGACTGGGACTAGAACCCAGTATGCCGGCGCCGCAGGTGGAGGATTAGCCTAGTGAGCCGCGGCGCCGGCCACGAATACAGATTTTCAACAAGAAATAGAAAATGGGATGAACATGGGTAAATTTTCTTTAGATATATTCCTAATTAAAAACATTTCTAAATGATATGTTTACTAAAAGTTGTTACATAGACAGTTGCTTATTTTAAATGCCTCTCCAACATTTTAGAAATGTGTTCTTTTTTTAATTAAACAGCTGTTTGCTTTTTTGCTTTTTTGATTTATTTTATTTTATTTGAAAGGCAGAGTGACAGAGAGAGGGAGAGAGAGAGAGATCTTCTATCTGCTGGTTCATTCCCCAAATGGCAGCAACGGTCAGGCTAGGCCAAGTGGAAGCCATGAACCAGGAGCTCCATCCAGGTCTGTCCCATGGCGGGCAGGGATCAAAGTACTTGGGCCATCTTCGGCTGCTTTCCCAGGCACATTAGCAGGGAGCTGGACTGGAAGCCGAGCAACCAGGACTATAACCAGCGCTCTGAAGTGGGCTGCTGGCTTAGCAGGCAGCGGCTTAACCTGCTGTGCCACAACGTGGACCCCTGACAGCTGTCTTTCATCTGTTTGCCAAGTGCTGGGCTGTTTATGGCAGGCCCTGCACTGGGCACTAGGCACTCAGGGCAGTAGGTGATGGCCGCGTGCCTCACGTTCTGAGGCTTACCATCTGCCAGAGAAGATTGTATGGAAGTCATTGTTTAAATGCGATTGTGAAGAAGAGGATGGAGAGCGATGAGGACATGTGAGAGGGAAGAATCTCTGCTGGCCGAGAGGTCATCTGTCCACCTTCTTTCCTATACAGATCAGGAAACAGAGGCGCTTCAAAGCCAGGCAGCTTTCTACACTGCATATTCCCATCCGATCCCAAGCTCTCAACTAGAAAATAAAGCATGGTACTCAACCAGGTTAGACACATTTTTTAAAAAAATTTTTAAAAGAGACGGCACTGCGGCTCAACAGGCTAATCCTCCGCCTTGCGGCGCCGGCACACTGGGTTCTAGTCCTGGTCGGGGCACCGGATTCTGTCCCGGTTGCCCCTCTTCCAGGCCAGCTCTCTGCTGTGGCCCAGGAGTGCAGTGGAGGATGGCCCAAGTCCTTGGGCCCTGCACCCCATGGGAGACCAGGAGAAGCACCTGGCTCCTGGCTTCGGATCAGCACAGTGCGCCAGCCTCAGCAGCCATTGGAGGGTGATCCAACAGCAAAAGGAAGACCTTTCACTCCGTCTCTCTCTCTCTCACTGTCCACTCTGCCTGTCAAAAAAAAATTTTTTTTAAAGATTCATTTTTTTATTTGAAAGTCAGAGTTACACACAGAGAGAGGGAGAGTGAGAGAGAGAGAGAGAGAGAGAGGTCTTCCATCTGCTGGTTCACTCCCCAACTGGCCACAACGGCTGGAGCTGTGCCAATCTGAAGCCAGGAGCCAGGAGCTTCCTCCAGGTCTCCCATGTGGGTGCAGGGGCCTAAGGACTTGGGCCATCCTCCACTGCTTTCCCAGGCCATAGCAGAGAGCTGGATGGGAAGTGGAGCAGCTGGGACTCAAACCGGCATCCATATAGCTTTACCCGCTACGCCACCGCGCAGGCCCTGGTTATGCACATTTTAATTGCAAAAAAACTAAGGAATCTACTCATATCTTCAAAAGGGTAAATAATAACAGAACTTGGGTACAATGCTTAGGAAGCAAAACAAGATCCAGGTTTTCTCTTCACGTTCTTAAGACAAAATGCTAGAAAGTTACACACACACATACACACACACATCTGAACACAAATATACACGCATATATATTATATATTGCTATAGGGTGATCTTTAAGATATTAAGTATAAAATTCAAGTCTCAGAAAACTGTGCGTGATGTGCAATTACATAGTCACACAGGGACAGATCACGAAGTTTAATGATTATTACCTAGGTGGGAAGGGCGGGAAGAAGGCAGAGGAGGCTGGGCTGCAAGCTGCATTGCTTTGAATATGGCTTCTTGTGTGGACTGTACTGGGAAAGCACAACAGTATCCTATTTAATTGTAAAACCTAACACAAATGTCAAAAATATTCCCCCAACATGGAAAAGAAGAATGAACCCGAGTGCTCAGCTGGGGGCATTACCACCTGGAGAAGAATCACTCCAAGTTCACGAGACATCGGAGGAACCAACTCGTTCTTTTGAAAGCTCATCCATCAAAGGAGTGAGTGGCGCCTGTTCCTCCCTTCCCTCCACCACACAAAAAGCAGGCATCACTGAACCCAGCAAAGGAGCCAGCGGCACCTATGATGTAACCTTGCAAAAAAAGTGAACCTGAACCCACCGAAGCCTCTGGATCTAAGGACAGTGGACAGCAAACAGAGATAACAGAGGAGCACCTCAGATGAGCCCGAGGGTATACGACTGGGAAAGCGAGCAGCAAAGCACTGGAAGCTGCAAAGGTTAAAAGGAAGAATGTTGCAAGGAACCCACGGTTTAGAAGAGACTTAGCGGCCTATTAGTGCATTCGAGAAAGGCCTTTTTTGGTCCTTTCTCAAATAAATAAAATGCTGAAAATGACAGTGCCGTTTCAGGAGAACCTGGGATTTGAGAACCGGTTGCAAAGGCTGAAGGGTCTATGTGGCCAGGGGAAGAGACGGACAAATCCAGTGCTCCCCAGAGTGCGGTTTACCAGGGACTCATGAATAGGAGCGCGGTCTTTGGCTGCTGCAGGACGAGCAGAGCTGGGAGCTGTGCTATGGGAAAGCACGTTTTGTAGAAGAAAGTGGCCCAGGGCTACGCAGACTTTCACAAGAAGTAGCAACATTCCAAGAACAAGACAAGAGATTGGTCCAAGCATCAGATAAGCACAGGTTATCTTAACTACGGTTTATCCCATGGATTTGGGCTATCTGACAAGGTCACCTGAAAGGCACGGTGGTGGCTACGACCAAGATGGTTGCAGCCACGTCAAGGCCCCTACGGCGCAATCAGGGAAATGGAGACACTCACTGCCTACTCGGCGAGTTGGAGAAATAGTGAGAGGATATTACGTTTTATTTTTAAAAGGAGAGTCTGTCTTTAGCAATATACCCAGACAAAATAGCCAAGATGTTTGGGATTTGCCTCAAAATATCCTGGGAAAAGGGATGGGGCTAAAGAGAACATGAGATTATTCATAAATTGGCTGTTGTTAAGGTAAATTGCTGGGGGGCTGGCACTGTGGTGTAGTAGGTTAGGCCACCACCTGCAGTGCTGGCATCCCATATGGGTGCTGGTTCAAGTCCCTGCTGCTTTACTTTGGATCCAGCTCTCTGCTAATGGACTGGGAAGGCAGTGGAAGAGCTCCCAATTGCCTGGGACCCTGCATCCACATGGGAGACACAGAGAATGCTCCTGGCTCTTGGCTCCTGGCTTCGGATCAGCCCAGCTCTGGCTTCTGCAGCCATTTGGGGGGAGTGAACCAGAGGATGGAAGACCTCTCTCTCTGTCTCTCCCTCTCTCTGTCTGTACCTCTGTTTCTCAAACAAATAAATCTTTAAAAAAAAAAAAAGGCAAATTGTTGGAAACATGAGGTTCATTATACTCTACTTCTGTATATATGTATCTGAATTTTTTCCATAATAGTTTGCATAATTTCAAAAATGTACTACAGAAGATATAACATAGCAATGTAAATTATAATTAAATGACAAGCATCAATCATTAATAGACATGAGAAACCAGAGACATTTGAGGTTTCTATTAAAAAACAGCCAACCATCTCCTGCACTACAAAACTTTACTTTGGTCAGTTAAAAAAAATTGTCCCAACTCCCAGAAGCATTTTTCTTTTTAAATAAAGCCTTTCAGGGGTTAGTGCTGTGGGATAGCAGGTAAAGTCACTGCCTACAGTGCCAGCATCCCATATGGGCGCCAGTTCAAGGTCTTGCTGCTCCTCTTCCGATCCAGCTTTGGTTCCCTGCAACTGTGTGGGAGACCCAGAAGAAGCTCCTGGCTCCTGGCTTTGGATTGGCTCAGCTTCGGCTGTTGCAGCCATCTAGGGAGTGAACCAGTGGATGGAAGACCTCTCTCTCTCTCTCTCTCTCTCTGCCTCTCTGTAGCTCTGCCTTTCAAATAAATAAATAAAATATTTAAATAAATAAACAAAGCCTTTCAAAGATGGGGACCTGTGCTTTCTTTCTACCACAGGTGAGTAACCAGGGCAGGACTGGCCAATCGGACAAAGGCAAGTATAAAAATGGACAAAGTGTACAAAGTGATGACTGGCAGTGCAAGGATGTGACCTTAAGAGAAGAAAAGTCACCAGTGCAGCAAGGACCTGCAGGCCTCAGCTTCCTCCGGGAGGGACTTCTCTGTCACAGGAGGGTCCGAGTGGATGAACAGGCAGCAGGTGGAGCTTGGGTGGACGAGGCGATGGACTAGGGCACAGGGAGCTAACACCCTGGGGGCGGCTGCCAGCAGCCTGTGTGTTTCCGGCCAGGACATCACAGGCTCAGCGAAGATCACTCTGTGTGAGCAGTGATGTGCAGGGTGGGCAGGGCTGGGGGCTGGAACCCAGTACAGACACCTCACTGGGCTCCTCGCGTCTTCAGTGGGGACTCCAGGAGGGCCACACCTCCAGAGAAAGGCCACATCCTAGAGAGAGGGAAACACCCTACGATTAAGTTCAGGACCAAAACAGACCTGCCCTAATGAAGAATAAAACCACACCTGGCCGGACCAAAACGACTGCCGTCTGGACCAACCCTCAGCACTCTCTAATAAAGGGCGACACAGTCTGTGTCCTGCAGTACGTCACCCACAGTGTGGACTGTGTGGTGCCAAATTACAAGGCCGTGAGACGGTAGGCAGCTGTGGCCCATCATTAAGGAAAATAGCAGTTCACAGAAGCAGAACTGAAAATCAACCTCTTATCTGTATTGGCTATAGACTGTTATTAGGTCAAGAAGCTTCCCTGGTTTCAGGTTCACCTGTTTTAGGCAAGATTTTTTAATAGGGGTGTTGATTCTTTTGTTGGGGGGAGCATTAGTGTCTGATTTTTCTCTTGGTAACAAAAAGGCAGGAACATGTAAGGAAAAGGGAAAAAATAGAACTGGAAAATGCATTGCCTGAAATAAAAAATTCACTGGATGGAGTGGCCGCTGCGAGAATGTTCCTGGCATGCTTCCTTCTCCAGCAGGAAGCTGTGTGTATGTCTAGAGGCAGTGCCTCCTACAGGATGTTTTCTGTCCACAGGATGGCATTTAAAAATGTCAAAAGGGAAATTCCTTGCCAGTCCATAATAATACTGTCGGTTAAAATATCCTTGAAAGTTGAGAGTAAAATACTGTTTTAAGCTGATAGTATTCATCACAAGTAGACCCATACTACAAAAAAACACTGAAGGAAATTCTTCAGGCTAATGGAAGATGATGCTGCATGAAAACCTGGACTCTCAGGAAGGGATGAAGAACAATGGAAAGAGTAAATACGGATGCGAAGATACGGACACTCTTTTGTCATTCATTTCTTCAAAAAATATTTACAGCAAAATTAGACATCTGAGGAATGAATCAGCACTCTTCTCAAACAAAAAAATACAATTTACAACCTTTAAGAATGCCACAAAAATGGGTGAAAAGGTGGTTTTGCTCCTGTTTGATGTAAAATGGTACCATGTTAATTCTAAATGCATACAGATTGTCATCTTCAGGAGAATCATTAAAAATACAGTTGAAGAACTTAAATGAAAGATTATAAATTATTTAATTAGTCCAAGAGAAGTCAGAAGAGGATAAATGGATGAGCAAAACCACATGGGGAAAAACAAAAAGTACATTACAAAATGGTAGACTTGAACCCAATCATGTAAAAAAAAATCACACTAATGTGAATGGATTAAACACTATTAAGAGGCACAGATTGTCAAGCTTTTAAAAAGGAGCACCCAAATTTAGGGTGGTACTTTCCAAAGTTTGTGGAAAGTAAAATTTAAAGAATTTAATTTGGTGCAAAAAAGTTTTAAAATCCATGCATATGAGGGAACCTTCAAAAAGTTTGTGGAAAATGTGTTTTCTGTAAAAAACTCTGCAAAAATTTCAAAAATTTTTTGCCCCAAAATAAAGAGATCTTTTGGTTCATTTTTCCATCACTTGTTTTTTAAGAACTCTTGGTGAAGTCCCAGAAAGAATGCAATTTAAGTACAAAGACAAAGCCAGTTGGACAGGAGAGGGAACAAAAATGATATATAATGAAAATAAACAAAAAGCATACACTATGGTTAAATTAATGTAAGAAAAAGTAGACACCAAGAAGCAAAATGTGTTAATAGCAATAATGACATTTTATCAGGAGAATGTAAGGATCCTAAAACATTTACTTTTGAAGTCTCAAAATAGTTTCAAAAATCACTAATAAAAACCTGGCAGAGCTAGAGAGTTTTAGATACATCCACAATCCTAGTAGGAGGTTTTGAATGGCTCTAGGGGTAACTAAGCCAAAAAAGGTGATAAATAAAAATCTGTCAGTGTAGAAGGTGCCCACCCATCAAGCACCTGAGCTACTTGGCAGCTGTGAAAGAACACTACCATCAAAGGAGGAATGCACTACCTTTCCAAGAGTCCATTGAAAGGTCATCAAGATTGGCTACATGCTTTTCAACAAAATAAGTCTCCATAGAATTCAAAAGATTGAATATTACAGAATATGTTCATTGTTGTAAATGAAACTAACTTAGAAATCAATAAGCTATATAACAAAATTTCCAAATATTTGGAAATCAACACAAAGAACTTCTAAATAACCTGTGGGTCAAAGAAAAATCACAGGGAAATTATAAAGTATTTCAGGCCACAGTTGTGGCACAGTGGATTAAGCCATGGCCTTTGATGCTGGCATTCATATGAGTTCTGCTCAACTTCTGATCTAGCTTCCTGCTAATGTGCCTGAAAAAGTAGCAGAAGATGGCCCAAGTGCTTGGGCCCCTGCACCCACATGGCGACCCAGACAGAGTTCCAGGCTCCTGGCTTAGGCCTGGTGCAGCCCAGTCTCTTGCCACCATTTGGGGAGTGAATCAGCAGATGGAAGAGCGCTTCTCTCTCTCTCTCTCTCTCTCTCTCTCTCTCCCTTTCAAATAAATAAATAATTAAAAATTATAAAATATTTGAAATCAAATGATAATGAAAATATCTGAAAATGTATAAGATACAGCAAAATCAATGCTTAAAGTGAAATTTAGAGCTTTAATACTTAAAAAAGAGAAAATTAATATAAATTATATAAATTTCTATCTTAAGTTGTAAAAAGAAAAGCAAATTAAATCTAAAGTATGTAAAAGGGAAAGCTGATAAAGAAATAAATGAACTATTGAGTAAATAAACTATTGAACAATAAACTATAGATAATTCATAGTCTTCTAGCAAGATGGACCTATTAGCTTTTAGTTACTATAACAAAATACCTAAGACAAGCTACTAATGAAGGCAGAGTTGTTCTAGCTTAGTTGTGGAGCTTCACAGTCCAAGATCAGGTGGTCCCTTTGGTCCCACTGGGGCACTGGCAGTGATGTTCCTGCCGGCACAGTCCCGTTGGAGGTGGTATAGAGCAACCAAGGCGGGGGGACTGCATTTCTATCTTTGTTTTCCATTATAAAGCCGCCATGATTAGATCATGGGCACCCTCTGAACCACCTAATTGCTCGCTCATGCTCTCTCTGTGTCTCTCAAAATAAAATAATTGTTTTTAAAATATTGTATCAAATTATCTTCTTTTTTAATTACAGAGTTTTAAAGCTGTATTTATTTATTTGAAAGTCAAAGTGACAAAGAGAGAGGGAGAAACAGAGAAATCTTCCATCCCTTGATTCACTCCCCAAATGCCCACAGTTATCCAGGCCTGGGCCAACCTGAAGCCAGGAGCCCAGAACTCCATCTCGGTCTTCCCACATAGGTTGCAGGGGCCCAAGCACATGGGCCATCTTCTGCTGACTTCTCAGGATGCATTAGCAGGAAGCTGGATCAGAAACAGAGTAGCTGAGACCTGAACTGGTGCTCTGGCATGGGATGCTGGTGTTGCTAGTGCTGACTTAGCCTTCTGTACCACAACTCCGGTTCCTAAAATTACCTTCTAACAATGTATATAAGGTGTATATAAAACACAAATAAATTTTGTATTTAGGCTTGTGTCCTATCCACAAGCTATCTCATTATGTATATGCAAATACTCTACCCCTCCCCCCCAAAAAAAGTCCTAAATCTGAAACAAGTGTTTCAGATATATCCTGTAGAAGAGATTTGTACAGTATATTATTTGGTTCCTTTTTGTAACAAGTCATGAATGCTTAACTCTGAATTTAAAAGCATTTGTTGAAGATGTACCTCCCTGGCAATATAGTATGTATTTCTAGATGTTAGAGGGAGTACCAAAGAAATAAAAGGTATGGTATCTGATAAAAGGAGTTCAAGAGAAAAATTAAAAAAAAAATGAAGTAAACGTAATAAGTTTCGGATGAGGTGCAGAATTCTAGGTGCAGAATGAACCCACAGAAAGAGCGAGCCATGTACGCCCAAGGTGATAAGCCAAGTGTGCAGTCACGATCATGCACCTTGCAGAACTCCTTCTACAGGTGCATCATCAGGCCAAGGACCCCACATCAGTGTTTGTACCAAAGCCAAGGCCACCCGTGGGCTGCTCTGAGCCAATGACTAAGTCAAGAGCAGTTTAGGACTTTTCCACCTACCTCTTTTCCTTGCCTGCTTTCACCCTGGATAAACCTCATGGGCTCTTACAGCTTCCTGTGGCTCCCGCTTCATTTTCTCCTGAAGACACGATCCCTGGAGAAAGCCCACAGGTGTTTGCTTCTTAGAGGAGAGGACCCGCACTAACAAAGCAGGCAAGGTATGGTGTGCATTCAGGTGCTCAATGTAATAAGAAGACAGACTTCTCCTCGAAAAGTGTGCTGGGAGGTTAGAGGGCAGGACACTTGGGGCCAGGGAAGAACTTGACCAAATGATGGAGATGGCTTGTGGGCGTGTGTCTGATGGGCAGAGAGAGGCCAAAGTGGAGGCCTGGTACCCACTAGGGAGCCATTGGGAAACAACCCTATGGACCAGACTGTGGAGGGTGTTCACAGTCTGATGTCAAGACCAGACTTGCAGTAACGAAACCACTTGGGGTTCTTGGACAAGCAGAAGCAGTACTGGATGGGTAGGGTGGAAGGGTGGTGCATAGGATAGGTTAAGGGAGACAGAGGTGGGAATCACACAGTCGGCTAGAAGGTCAGTCTAGTGGGCTGGGCCTGGGGACAGAAGATACTTGGTCAAGGTTGGTGGAATGAGAGAAAGGAGAGAGATTTTAGAGGAAGAACCAGCCGGCCTTGGTGCCTGGCAGAGCTGAGGGGGAAGATGAGCTGTGGGCTCTGACTGGTGCCTCAGGTCCCAGCCTCGGGAACGGAGGAGTCACACGAGGAAGGAAATGCAGGAGGGAGCTCCTTCGGCGGAGGAAAGGGGATGAGTTCTGTCACACGCCTTCCCCTCGTGCGACAACAGTGATCTATACAAGCAGAAAAGTCTAGGAGATGTCGGGAAATCCAGAAAGACAGCTAGGCTGCAAAGTGCATTTCGGGAGTCACCAGAATTTAGGAGAAACTGTAAGCATAGGGCACAAATGGAAGAGCTGCAGCTCCAGAAACAAACTAGAAAGATTTAGAGGGAAAAATTAAAACCTGCCTCCCTTTTGGTAAGAGCTGTGTGGAAGCCCTCCTCGCCCAGCTTCCCTACTCTGGTCTCTTAGGCAGGAGGAGGCAAAGACCTGGGCAGACAGGGATGGCCCTGCCCTTGGTGGGCCAGTGGCCATAGTCACAATTGCCACTTGCACCTAGCAAGTCACCGGAAAGGGATTTTGGCCTTGTTTTCCTCATGTGTCCTCTGCCTTGGGTTGGGCCAACACACAACAAGCCTCTTTTTGTCTATGAAGTTGTTTTTTAAGAGGTTATTTATTTATTTGCGAAGCATAGAGACATCTGCTGGCTCACTCCCCATGCGCCCCCCAAAGGCTGGAACTGGATTGGGGCTGGCGCCAGGAGCTGACAACTCAAACTAGGGTGGCAGGAACTCCTCTGCTAACTCATCACCTGCCGTCTCCCAAGGTTTCCACCAGCAGGAAGCTGGAAACAGGAGAAAGGAATCCAACTCAGTTACTGCAGTGTAGGACATGAGCGTTTTAATCAGTGTCTCACTGCTAAGCCCAATACCCACCCCCGTGAAGCTCTCCCGTCTGGTCCTTTGGGCGGCCATGGAGCTCTCGGACTGAGCTCCCCTCACCCCGGCCCCATCCTAAAGGGCCTCTGCTGACCTTGTGGTCCTACTTCTACCTCTGTCCTGTCTCTCACTGCCAAGTCCTCCCGTTGCCTTCCTCCAGTCTTCCCTTCGGGGCCTCCACTCCTCTTACTCTGCTCAGACATGATTTGGCTGCCAAATTCATGCAGATCTTTAAACCTCAAAGTCGCAAGTTAATGATACTAAGAAGATGGAAATGTTTCTAATGATGGAGTTTAGGAGGTGGGCCCTGTCAGACTCCTTAGGGCACTGGGGACGTGCTTTTGGAAAGCTGTTCTTATGAAGGGTTGATGATAAAAGCCCAGTTGGGTGCTCGCTCTCTCTCCCCCCCCTTCCTAGCTCCCCACAAGCACGCTGTTTTGCCATGTGATTCTCTGCCCTGCCTCAGGATTCTGCCTGCAGGAACCCCGTAACCAGATGCCAGACCAATGGGGCTGCCCAACCTTGGACTCCGGAACTCCAAAACCATGAACTGAAAATAAGCCTTTTCTCTTATCAGTTAGCATCTTTAGGGATTTCATTGCAGTGGCAAAAAAGCTGACTAATACACTTGTGCTACCTCATTCTTAGAAATTTCTTCATCACCAGCTGGCGCTCATCAAAGGATCCCGTGTGAGGCAGACCGATTGGGAAAAGGCAGCTATCGCAAGATGGGTGTGTGCGACTCCGTGAGTGCGTGATGCCTCCTGAGTCACTTCTGAACCCAGACATCCTGACAGCAGCATGTCCTGGCTTCCTGAGGAACCTCAGCCTTTCTCCAACAACCCTCACATCTATTTGACTACCCAAGCTAATATCATGGGCTGCTGATATTTCACATCCAATGGCTCCTTTTATCAGACATAACTTAAACCACTTGGATATCCTGGGAGACAGTGCAGAAAAGTGTATTTAGCATGTCTTATGTTTGTAGCACAATTTGGGGAACTGTAGGATGATACAAAACTTGAAAGATTTAGTTTTAGAGGCAGAAGACATAGATAAGTATAGGCACACATCAGCATGCTTGGATGACATGAAAAGAGCTTTAAATGGGAGAAGCTCTTTCTTCTTCCTATAAAGACACCACTTCTTATTCACAACCTCAGCAACCAACCTCATTAACTATGAACTCAGCCCTGAGCAAGTGTCCCCCCGAGACTCCTCAGCTTTTCCGAGAGGTGTTTGGATTTCTCTGCTACAATCTCTACCATGTGACTCACTGTATCTTCCTTGGGGTCAGGGGCCATCTTCCTGGAATTCAGATTTGTGCATTTTGGAGCTGGCAGTGGAGTAGCATATCCAAGGCAGTGACAGCTGCGTGTCTCTGGGCGGGGCCTGCTCAGGTCACTGCAGGAGTAACCTCCAAGTTTGTTGAAAGAGAACTCTACAGGCACACATGGGTTAAAAGGGAAGTAAAGGGGCTGGCACTGTGGTACAGTGGGTTAACGCCCTGGCCTGAAGCGCTGGCATCCCATGTGGGCACCAGTTCGAGACCCAGCTGTTCCACTTCCAATCCGCTCTCTGCTATGGCCTGGGAAAGCAGTAGAAGATGGCCCAAGTCCTTGGGCCCCTGCACCCACGTGGGAGACCCGGAAGAAGCTCCCGGCTCCTGGCTTCTGATCAGCATAGCTCCGGCCGTTGTGGCCATCTGGGGAGTGAACCAATGGATGGTTCTCTCTGTGTAACTTTGACTTTCGAATAAACAAATAAATCTTAAAAAAAGGGAGAGGGGAGCAAAGACTGGGATTTCTGGCGTCCTATTCCTTGTTCTTTTGTGAATGCTTGGATGAATTCCTAACTCAGTTCACTAAGCCTCTAAGTATAACAGACACCAGTATATTCAAGCTAATGATGCTATCGATCCCATCAAGCCCCAGGAACCCAGTCGCATACGTGATCACAAGCAGAAGAGAGAAAGGAAGCAGCTAGAAAGCCCACATACCATAGTTCAGCAGGAAACGCTCAGTGCATCTCCAGGCTCTCAGATGGGCACCCACTGCCTGAGGAGTCTGTGCCGAAATAAGAGGGCTGACTCCTCACCTGCTGTCATATTCGGAGAGTGCAGTGGACACAAGGGTAGAGTGGAGAGAGTGCTGCCGGACTTCACAGGGCAGCTCTGGAAACAGACACAGTGCCACCTGTGGATGTGCTGACGTCAGTGAAGAGGTAACATCCTAGACACCCCTGGGGCCTCCCTCTCCAACAATCCAACCCAGGAACTGGATCTGTAGCAGAGACCCTGGGCCGTCAGAGGTGAGATTGCCTAGAGCGATCTGTTTGAAAGACCCAAGTCATGTCATGCATGTTAGACGTTTTAATGTACGGTTTTCTTTTTAATTGACATATAATAATTGCATATTTATAGTGTGACTTTTTTAAAAAAGATTTATTTGAAAGGCAGAGTTACAGAGAGAGAGAGAGAGAGAGAGAGAGAGAGAGAGAGGTCTTCCATCTACTGGTTCACTTCCCAAATGGCCACAACAGCTGGATGCTGGAGTTGGGCTGATCCAAGCCAGGAGCTTCTTCCGGGTCTCCCATGTGGTTCAGGGGCCCAAGCACTTGGGCCCATCTTCCACTGCTTTCCCAGGCCATAGCAGGGAGTTGGATCAGAAATGGAGCAGCCTGGATTCAAACCGGTGCCCATATAGGATGCCAGCATCACAGGCAGCAGTGCTCAGTGTGACATTTTAATACATACATATATATATATATGTATATATATATATATATACACACACACATACATACACACACATGTGATGATCAGATCAGGGAGAAATACTTTTAACAGCATGAATACAATTGCTTTCAGTATATCAGAGACAAGCCATAATTCGCTCAGAAACAGCAGCACATTCTTTCACCAGGCTAGCTATTTAGATAGGGCTCCAGCGTGCCAGCTACCGTATGCTGTGTTAAGAAGGCTGTGTCATCCTGTTTCCAGTGAGCAGTTGCTGGAGAATTCTGAGCCCAGGAGTGACTGATTAGACCTGCTGTTTTTTCTGGAGATCTCTGTGGAGTAGTGCCAGCATGGGGGATGACAGGTGAGACCTGGAGGCCAATTCGGAGGCTTTTGTAAAATTCCCAGAGAGAGCACGTGAGCGAGAGTGGCAGAGTGAGAATGTGGGGGAGGATTTAGGTTTGTTCAGGTACTATTAAGACAAAACCCGTGACCAATTAGATGTGCAGGGAATTGGAAGTATGACTGAGTCTTGGGAAACTGATGGTGGGGAGGGGGACATCCAAGATGGAGGTGAACACGGGAGGAGTGTGGGGAGGGGGGGATGAAGGCAGTCTTGGCGATGGTGAGCTGGAGGAGCCTGTGAGACCTCCAGATTGGGATGTAAGTGAGGCCTGGACTGAGGGCATGGATTAGGGCGGCAGCAGTGGACGGCTGGTTGGTGATTCCGTGGGTGTGATGAGACGTTCCACGGGTGAATGGGGAGAACAAAGCAGGGAAGAGGCACTACTGCAGAAGAACCTGAGAAAGAGAGTGGAAAGTTTGTCAGAGGCCTAGGAAAATGTTTCCCTCAGGCCCTTGGATTTGAAATGCCAGTAAACATAGTGCAAGAACCCTGGAACGATAAATTGCTTCTCTCCTTCAGTAATTGTCTTCATTTGCATGGTCAACCAGTTTCCCTTGTGCCTTTTATTTTTCTTTCAAATAATAAATAAATAAATAAATTTTAAATGTTAAAGTTCATGGAAATGCACATTATGAAAAAACTATATATAGATGTCAAAGATTTTCACACTAAAATAGCCTCACCCCTTAATCCCAATTTTTGGAAACATTTTGAAGTACTCTGGTGTTACAAGTTTCTTGTTATGGGAATTCCAACACGAGATGACCTATTCCCCAAGCTTTGTTTGGTTGTTTGACACCATAAAAACAAACTAGTCCTACGATCTGTTTCCATGGTTACAACATAGGAATGTTGATTGCATCATCAAAATTCCTGTGATCAGTTAGAAAAGATAATACAAAAGTCAGTCATTCCTTCTTACCGTGTTATCAGTACATGTTTTCCTAATGTGAACCAGGATGGTTAAAGTGGTTTACAAATTCCTTTTGTTATGGAATGCCAGAAGTCACGCGAAAAGGACATGACTTCGGAGTTGCCTGGCTATTTGTAAATAATGTCACCTATATACGCTTTAGTGGACACTTCGGTTGGGGAGCAGGAAGGAAAAATAAGGAAAGAAGGAAAACTAAAATGGGGGCCAGTGCTGTGGTGCAGCGGGTTAAAGCCCTGCCTGCAGTGCTGGCATCCCATATGGGCCCCAGTTCAAGTCCGGCTGCTCCTCTTCCGATCCAGCTCTCTGCTATGGCCTGGGAAAGCAGTGGAAGCCCCTGCACCCACATGGGTGACCCTGAGGAAGCTCCTGTTTCCTGGTTCAGATCAGCTTAGCTCTGGCCATTGCATCTAGGGAGTGAACCAGCGGATGGAAGACCTTTCTCTCTGTCTCTAGCTCTCTCTGTAACTCTGTCTTTCAAATAAATCTTTTTTTTTTTTTTTAAGGAAACTATAGCACCAGACTCAATGCAAGGATTGCCCCTGGAAGCCAAAGCCACCAGCAAGGTGGGAAGCTGAAGCAAAGTGCCAAGACCAGGAGAAAACAGTATGAAAGAGAGAGAGAGAGAGAGAGAGAGAGAGAATCAAAGCCACTTTCTTTTTTTAAATCATCGCTTTTAAAATTCAAGCAGGGACCCCCGAAGACTAACTTAGGAACCCAGTGGAGTGGATAATGAGAAACAGACTTGGGGGGATTGTTGAAAGCCCTTTGTATTCTGAAGTCGGACTCTGTTATCAAAGTAGGGATTTGGTGGCAGGACAAAGGCTTGCATCCTCATGGTTGTAGGAGACAGGCTAATAAAAGTCGCCAACTGTTCTAAAACTTCTTGGCCATTGAGGAGCTTAGAGAATTCCTGAGCAGAATCTCAACGAGCCTACACTTTCTTTCCTAGCTACTCTGCAATGGCTAGGTGGTACCGATAGAGAATTTATCGAGTTGATAACTGGTATCAATGCATCAAAGAACAGCATCAAAAAAGTAAAAAGACAACACACAGAATAAGAGAAAATCTTGGCAATCATATATCTGAAAAGGGCTTAATGAACTACATAAAGTACAATCCAACAACAAAAAGACAAACAGCCCAATATAAGAAGTGGGCCAAAGACTTGAATAGATATTTCTTTTTTTGAAATTTAATGTTTATTTTTCATTTTTTTAAATTTGAAAATCAGAGAGATAGAGTTCTTCCCAAATGCTTGCTACAGTCAGGGTTAAGCCAGGCAAAAGCCAGGAACCTGAAACTAAACCCACATTTTCCACTTGGGTGACAGGGACCCAAGTACCCCAGCCATCAGCTGCGGCCTCCCAGGACCTGCAGCAGCAGGAAGCTGGGCCGGAACAGAGGAGCCAAGACTGGAACCGGGCACTCCAACAGGAGATGTGAGCACGTCACGTGGTGACGTCACCACTGCACAAAACACCCACCCTGAATAGACATTTCCCCAGAGAAGATATTCAAACAGTTTATCAGTTCAGGAGGAGATACTCAACATCACTGGAGAAACACAAATCAGAACCACAAGATTCCACTTCACATCACACATCAGATGGGTGAAACTGGAACTATCACACGTTGCTGGGAGAAATGTACCTTGGTGCAGCCACTGTGGAAAACAGTTTGGAGTTTCCTTAAGAAGTGAAACATGGAATTGCCAAGTGATCCAGGATTCCACTCCCAGAGATATACCCAAAAGACCTGAAAACAGGAGCTCAAACAGGTACTTGTTTTGGAAATAGTAGCATTATTTATTATATCCAAAAGGTGGCAACAATTCAAGTGTCTGTCTACAGATGCATTGATAAACTGTGGAATACACATACAAGGATTGCAACATAGTAAGAAAAAAAATATTTACCCATTTCCTGGCACACAGCTCCCAAAACGCCTGGAATCTCAGAAGTGATGTGTCCATTTATTTATTTGAGAGGCAGATAAAGAACAGACAAACAAAGCTTTCGTCTGCTGGTTCATTCCTCAGATGCCTGAAATGGCCTGTACAGGGCTGGGCCTGGGGAAGCCAAGAGCCAAAAACTCAGCCTAGGTCTCCCATGTGGGTGATAGGAACTCAAGTAGCCATCCCTGCTTTTTCTAGGGATCTGCATTAGCTGGAAGCTGGAGGCAGGAGCTGGAGCCAGGTGGTGGGGATGGAATCCAGGCCCTCTTGTGTGGATCCTGGTATCCAAAAGTCTAGGCTACGTGTGTCTTTTGTATGCTCATGAGATGACTGGGGCTGGGGGCTCCTGGATGGCCCCTGATGGAGGCTGCTTGCCAAGGGAAGCGACTCTGCGGTTTGAGTTGGAACTTTCAGCCCCACCCCGACCTCTGGGGCAGGGGAGAAGGGCCAGAGGTTGAATGATGCAATGAACCATACCTTCCTAGTAAAGCCGCCACAAAAACCCCAGAGGGCAAGGCTTGGAGAGCTTCCAGGTAGCTAAATCCCTGAGATTCCCGGAGGGTGACACCCTGGAGGGAGCACCCAGGCCTCTTCCATTCGGTTATTCCTGCATCGCATCCTTCACGACAAACTGACACACGTGGATGAAGTGTTTCCTGAGCTTTGTGAGCTGTTGTAGCAAATGATGCAGCCAGGGGAGGATTGGAGGGAACCTCACGTCAGGAGTGTGGGTGACAACTGGGAACTTAGGGCGGGGGGAGAGGGGATGGGGAGGAGGTGCTTCGCAGGCACAGTTTTTCAGTTTGGGCAGATGAACGTGGTTTGGAAATAGGTAAATGCTGATGGTTGTGCAACCTGCAGAAATACTTAGCGCTGCTCCCTGAATGGTACACTTTAGAGAGGGTAAGACAGCAGCAAACTGTATGTTATGTTTGCTTTACCACAGTTTTTAAAGCTTCCTTATGTAACATTCCCCAGACCACTGTACGCTTTCAATGAGTTAATTGTATGGGATGTAAACCCCATCTCAATAAAGCTGCTAAAAACAGAGATTTAAAGCAGAGATGGATTTGAAGAAAGGTCAGCCGGCTCGGAGCTGTGCAGCATGGGACCCGCCAGAGGGGGCGCACTCCGGTGTTGGATCAGCCGCCGCGCGCGGAGCAGCCTGTTCCGGCCCGGAGATTTTCTGATTGCAGCGCGGTATTTACTTTTAAAGACAATGCTGATGCTGAGTGAATTAAGCCAGTCCCAAAGAGAAAAATATCATTTGTTTTCCCTGATCGGTGACAACTGAGCGCCAAAGGGGAAACCTGTTAAGTGAAATGGACACTATAAGCAACAATGAACTGATCAGCTCCTGTCCTGACTTTAGATGTACAATGTAATACTTTATCCTTTAAAAAAAAAAAAAAAAAAAAAAAAAAAAAAAGACAATGCTGAGCTCGGCAGGATTTCCTACATCTCTGTCTATTTTGCTTTGTATCCACTTTCTTGCAAAAATGGACAATCGAGATAAAGAAAACAAAAGGTCCACTTGCTGCTGGGTTCACCCCAAAGCAAAACAAAATTCTTTCCAACCTTTTTAATAGAAAACAATGCCAGCCTAATCAAGAAGTGTTTAAGATACTCCAAAGACAAGCAGGCTTCTCCAGGGCAAGAGACTCTGTGCCTGTGGGATGACCAGGGCGCGCACCTCCCGCGGCAGAATCCCCCAGGGCCCTTGTCAGCCTGGTGTGACATCTGGGGTCTTCATTTTTAAACCAGCACCCCTACTGGTTTCTAGGCACTGGTGTAAATCCTTCTGCTTTCCACATATTGTTAAGAGGTTGCAGGCCTGACTCTAAAGTTAGTGAGCAATCTTTTTAAAAAGATATTTATTTATTTGAAAGACTGAGTTACAGAAAGGACGGGAGAGCCAGAGAGAGAGTGAGAGAGAGAGAGAGAGAGAGAGAGAGAGAGAGAGCTATCTTTCATCTGCTGGTTCATTCCCCAAATGGCCACAATGGCCGGAGATGGGCCAGACTGAAACCAGGAAACTGGGATTCCATCCAGGTCTCCCACATGGGTGGTAGAGCCTAAGCACTTGGACCATCTTCCACTGCTTTCCCAGGCACATTAGCAGGGAGCTGGATCAGAAGCAGAGCAGCTGGGACTTGAACCAGAACTCCTACGGGATGCTGTTGTCACGGGAGGCGACTTAACCCTCTGTGCCACAATAGTGACCCCTACTGATCTGTCTTACAGAGTAACCTCGTGTGCAATGAGCCTTTTAAATAACTCCCTCTGCTGTGGTTTAAACTGGTTCCCCAAAGTTCCTTGATCCCCAAACTCCTACGTTAACCACATTTGGAGGTGGGGTCCTTTGGGAGGTAGTCAGGTTTAGGTGCTGCCATGTGTATGGAAGCTCAAGTTAGCAGCAGTGGCCTTACAAGGAGAGGAGAGCCCGGCTCCGGTGCACCTACTCCATCTTACCGTGTGCACTGCCCACCATATTACGATGTGGTGCTGCCATGTTTTGGGGCTTCCAGAACCATGAGCTTCACCTCTGATCTTCAAAACCTCCCTAGTCTGTAGTATTCAGGTCCAGCAGCACAAAACGAACCAACACACACACACACACACACACACACACCCTTCTCTGTCCACTGACAGCTCAGGGACTCTGGCTGCTCATTGGCTCCCATCCCAACAGCTTGAAGAGGATGAAGCTCCTTGTGCCTGGGTTTTCCTAGGCTGGGACCCAGTTGTATCCTTGATCTGACCTTGGGCCCAAGCATCTGCAGCCTGCCCAGAAAGGCTGTGCTAGATCATTTCCCAAACTCTGATCTGCAGCGGGGGACCACGCTAGACAACAAGGTCTTTCCCCCTCGGCCCAGCCCTGGGGCTGCCTGCATTATTGTAGTAGTGTGGCTGAGGGCTTGCGGAGGTCCTCTGGCACAGGTTCTGTAGATGCCAGAACAGGACTGCACACGGGGTGGAACTTTTGCCGCTTCCGGCGCTTCCTCACTCTTGGCTCTCACAGTGCATTCCTCCCACCTGGGGCATCTTTGAGAAGAGCTTTGCCTGCTGCACACCTGCCTCTATGAAGGGCTCATCACACGGGCTTCTTGAAATGGTTCCCCTCAACTGTGTTCTATTTATTTATTTACTTCCTTCTTATTATTCATTTGAAAGGCCAAGTTACACAGAGCAAGCCATCTTCCATTCCACTGGTTCACTCCCCAAATGGCCACAGTGGTAGGGGCTGGGCCAGGGTGAAGCCAGGAGGCTGGAACTCCAGCTGGCTCTCCCATGTGGGTGGCCCATGTGCTTGGGCCATTGTCTGCTCTCACAGGCAGGTCAGCAGGGGGCTGGGTGGGAAGTGGAGCAGCTGGAACTTGACCTTGCACTCACATGAGATGCTGGCCTTGGCTTCACTTGCTGCATCACAGGGCCGGTCCCTCAACCATGGTTTAGAAGGAAATTTTAGGGGCTGGCACTGTGACACAGTGGGTAAAGCTGCCGCCTGCAGTGCCAGCATCTCATATGGGACTAGTTTGAGTCCCAGCTGCTCCACTTCCGCTCCAGTTCTCTGCTATGGCCTGGGAAATCAGTGGAAAATGGCCTGAGTCCTTGGGTCCCTGCACCCACATGGGAGACCCAGAGGACGCTCCTGGCTTTGGATCAGCTTAGCTGCAGTCATTGTGGCCATTTGGGGAGTGAACCAGTGGATGGAAAATTTCTGTCTCTGCCTCTGTCTCT
Organism: Lepus europaeus; assembly: GCF_033115175.1. Lineage (NCBI taxonomy): Eukaryota > Metazoa > Chordata > Mammalia > Lagomorpha > Leporidae > Lepus > Lepus europaeus. The sequence goes on from NC_084832.1 coordinate 87,233,915, forward strand.
CTATATCTCTGCCTTTCAAATAAATAAATCAATCTTAAAAAAAAAAAAAACTCATCTTAGGAGCCAGCGTTGTGGCACAGTAGGTTAAGTTGCCACCTGCAATCACATATGGGTACCAGTTTGAGACCCAGCTGCTCCCCTCTCCATCCAGCTCCCTGCTAATGTGCCTGGAAAAGCAGTAGAAGACCCTTGGGCCCCTGCAAGCATTTGGAAGACCCCAATGGAGTTCCAGCTTCCTGGTTTTAGCCTGTCCCAGTCCAGCCATTGTGGACATTTGGGGGAGTGAACCAATGAATGGAAATCTCTCCACCCCACCCACCATAACTCTTGCCTTTCAGATAAATATTTTTTTTAAAAAAGATTTTATTTATTTATTTGAGAGGTAGAGTTACAGACAGAGAGAGGTAGAGACACAGAGAGAGAGAGTCTTCCATCTGCTGGTTCACTCCCCAGATGGCCACAACGGCCGGAGCTGCACCAATCCGAAGCCAGGAGCCAGGAGCTTCTTCCCGGTCTCCCATGTGGGTGCAGGGGCCCAAGGACTTGAGCCATCTTCTACTGCTTTCCCAGGCCACAGCAGAGAGCTGGACTGGAAGAAGGGCAGAACTGGCGCCCATATGGGATGCTGGCGCCGCAGGCGGAGGATTAATCTACTGCGCCACGGGGACGGCCCCTCAAATCAAACATTTTGAACTCTACTAGGTACTTAAGTACTAAGGTCTCAGCAGCGAGCCAGGCAGACCTGGAGCTGCCCTGGCAAATCCTTCTGGAAGGAGTGAGTGGGCCCAGATGAGCGCTCTAAGTAGGGGGAGCCCCCTGAATCCAAATGACCCTCGACCCGGCCCGTTCCCCAAAATACAGAGTTCACTGAATTCAGAAGTCTTCGTATCTGTCCTTTGCCCTCTGAGAGAAAATATTTTTTCTGGCAAATAAGACAAAACGAGAAAGCTATTAGAAGGAATTTCAAACGCCCAAAACCGCTTGGATGCATAATGGAAAACTTGGCAATCGTGGGAAGATTCTAACTGCTGGGCTGCGTTTGTGGCTCCCCCTCCCCCGGAAGTGCAGACACTTCCCTTCTCCAGCTACCTTCTCCAGCTCCCTTCCTAGGCACTGTCTTGCTGTGATCTGATGGGGGTGGGGGTGGGTGGCGGCCATAATGAGCCCTCTGGGACACAAGAAGACTCCCTGTTGGTGACATTCTGATTCTGGGGAAACTCTTATGTCCTCAATAGATTCTTAAAGGCACATAAAGTTGCTTTCACAACTGCTTATGGTTTGTGACGGAAATACAGGGGCCCTTCAAAGAGCTCATGGAAAAATGGGGTGAAAAGTGAATTTTGATGCAAAAAACATTGGAAATCCATGCATGGTTTTCCATAATGTGCATTTTCCTTGGACTTTTTGAAGATCTCCCTATACATGGGTTTCACCTTTTTTACACCAAAAAAAGAGGTTTGCCTTTTAACTCTGTTTCTTGATAAACTTTCTGAAGTACCCTCATCTCAGCAACAATTTGTAGCTGTCTGTGATCATCAAACTGATGGTTGTTGTCACAGCATCGTTATCAAGAGACAGGTGCCTTGGTTACCACAGGCTAATGGCAATCTTTTCAATCGGGAAACCTGAACGTGGAAGCCTCATCTCACACACACGACCATGAAAATGGAAAACCGTGAGCACGCTGGGTCAGCAGTCACTGTAGCACCGGGGAGTTCAGCAGGCCCATGTGACGCACTGGGGCTCAGTCCTGCCTGTAGAGAGATGCAGGGAAAGTGAAGACAGCTGTCACTTCCATTATCCCAGCATCTCCTTAACCATCTGCTGAAAAATATTGATTGAGGCAAAAATCCATTTGGCAATCAAGAACTGATGCCCGTATATTCTTAGTAATGATACGATTGTCTCACGAGGGGCTTGCACTTGTCTTTCTCAGTTAGCTCTTGAACTAGGAACGGAGGTCTCTGCTTTGGCAATGCCCCTTGGACAGACGGTATACAACTATGACGTGCCCGGCCTCTGCCTGGTCTCGTGCTCAGCGCCTTGTATCCTCTCATTTAATCCTGTAGCAATCCTTTTCCTGGTAGGGGAGTAGCACTCAGGGGCAGGAGGTGAAGCTGGGATCTAAACCCAGGCTTGTCTGGCTCTGTCATTCTGGTTGCCCAGAATTCAGTAAATCCGCGTGCAGCCTAAAGCTGCGGGCAGATGGAGTGCAGGGCTGCCAGGGAGCCAGGGTTGCAGGGCAGGTGGCACTGGAAACCCAAGTGCTGAGTTTCTGTTATGGAACCTAAGTGCGGGTGTGTGTGTGTGTGTGTGCATGCAATGAGGAGCAACGTCATTGCCCTGCCTCAAATGAAGTTTGTTTGACATGCTGTGCTGTACACTTGTGTATTGTTTCACAAGCCTAAGCATAGGAATTTACTTCGCTCTTAATTAACTGCTTCCTGATAAATTCAGCACAATGGTCTAATTTATCTTAGTATTATTAAAAAAAACCAATTACGTTATTCAACATGGCATTTTTCTGTCATTTTAGTTTCGTGGCCTAAGCCTTATTACCAAGTAGATGACACAGAGCTTAAAGTCACACGGACCTGGGCACAAATTCCCGTCCTGCCACTTATTAGCTATACATCCCCTGGCAACCAGGGTACTAACCCCGTGGGAACTTCCTGCAGGACATGGAGCGTTATTTAGAAATAATGCTACACCTAAAGGGCTAAGTGAAGAAATTCACACCCCTGGGGTTGGCCGGGGTCTGGGGCAGGCAGCACTAGGGTGGGGCTCAAATTCAGGAGGCAGAAACTTACATTGGATCAGAAGACAAGGATCAGCCTGGGCCACAGGAAAGAGAAGTCAGGAGCTGTCTGGGTTGGGGTAGACACTGCAACCATGTGACAGAACCTTCTGGAACAGGTCACTGTGGTCTGAGTAAAATAGCTTCAGCTGAATACCTTGTTGCTTTGATTGTAGTTGCTCCGGGTAAATTCTGAGCACAAAACAAGCTGACCCTTCAAGAGTGCCCTTAGGGGTGGGCATTTGGCATAGCAGTTAAGCCAGTGCTTGAAACACCTGCATCCCGAATCGGAGCACCTGAGTTTGAGTCTCAGCTCCATTACCCACCCTGTTTCCTGCTAACATGACCCTGAGAGGCAGAGTGATGGCTCCCCTGCCATCCACATGGGAGACTCGCGGAATTCCTGGTCTCTGGCTTCAGCCTGGCCCAGCCTGGCTGTTGTCAGCACTGGGGGAGTGAACCAGTAGATGGGTGATCTCTTAGTCTGTCTCTGTCTTGTGGGAGCTGTGAGCGTTGGGTCACTGGAAATGCATGCACCCCAGTGGACACACAAATGGGCACCTGATGTGTATACACTTGGATCCCCTGTGAGTTTCACTGGCCTGTGAATGTTGCTCCCAAGTGGAGCCACTCTGGGACATTGACTCGCCCCAGGTTCTGCCTACTGAGACCTCATCGTCACCCCTTCTTTGACCTAAAACAAGCTGCCATTTTCTCACCTGTAATGTGGGAATGGAGTGTGATGGACAATGAATGTGAAACAACTGTCCTGGAAACTTGAGTGTCCTGGTCTCTCAACCTTCAGCTCTGTGCACACCCCACCTCCCACCACCACCACTTATACCTGAGTTGCACCAGGGTGAGCTACAAGCCCCAAAGGGTGCTACCCAATCCCTTCCTGGGTGCTGTCAAACCTCTCCTCCGTGTCCTGTCAGCTCAGTGTTTGTAAGCAGTGTTGGGGAGAAAAGCTTTCTTTCTTCACGCATCTCTGGGCTCCTGGTTGAAGCTGCTGTGACAAAAGCCGCCTTGGCTAGAGAAAGGCATGCACTCTCCTGAATGAAAGGCTGTCTTTATGCTTAGGCTGCAGAAGGGGTCTAATGAACGGACAGAAACGGGGTGAACCAGCAAAGCCTGTTTTGGTGGCTTCTTCTCTGTGTCCCTGTATCTTCAGGGTAAAAGACTTTCTTATCTTCAGGGTATAAGGAAGACGTCTCTCACATGAGGGTCCCCCAGCTTTGGGGGAAAAGGGTATGAGGTCAGGGAGGACCCCCGCACTTTTGCTGTTTTCCCAAATTCCAAGCTGCTGTGTTTTGGGGGTTGAGTCCCAAACGCCATCAAGAGTTGTCAACACACCCATCTGCACCTCCATAGCCTATATGATTCTCAAGTCACATAGAAGTGCACTGACACTGCTCTCATTTCTCCAGCAAGCTTATCAGAAGTAAAAGCTGGTTTAGATCAAATAACTTTTATTTTTAACTTGAATTCATAAAGCATCTCATTAAAGATTTCTTGTACAATCTTCCCAAGATAAATGTCAATTCACAGAATGTGACTTAAAAAATTAATTTTCTCCCTCATTTTGAAAATTAGACCCACATTTTCCAAACTCTGCACTTTTCAGCCCTTTCCAATTTTCTATAGTTTTCTCTAAAAATTCCTGTATTGGTTTAGTTGGCTGAACCAATATAGGTTTATTGGCTTGAGTGACTACCCAAACTGTAATTTATCCAACTCTAGAGATTATAATCATTTCAGAATGACTTTGAACTCTAATCTCCTTTAAAAAAAACTTTTTGAAGATGGGCACTGTGGCATAGTAGGCTGGGTCTCTGCCTGTGGCACTGGCATCCCATATGGGCACCAGTTCATGTGTCAGCTGCTCCTCTTCTGATCCAACTCTCTGCTGATGGCCAGGGAAAGCAGTGGAAGATGGCCCAAGTGCTTGGGCCCCTACACCCATTTGGGAGACCCAGAAGAAGCTCCTGGCTCCTGGCTTCAGACTGGCCCATCTTTGGCCATAAGAGCCATTTGTGGAATGAACCAGTAGATCAAAGACCTTTCTCTCGAAATTGGAAAGGCACCAAAAAAAAAAAAAAAAAAAAAAGAGCTATCAATGCATCCCAAGGATCTAGAAAAACTACAGCAAACCAAACCCAAAACTAGTAGGAGAAGAGAAATAATTAAAATTAGAGAAGAAATCAACAAAATTGAATTAAAAATTACAAAAGATCAGCAAAATGAAGAGCTGGTTTTTTTCTTTTTTGAAAAAATAAACAAAATTGACACACCAATAGCCCGACTAACCAAAAAAAGAGAGAGAAGACCCAAATCAATAAAATTACAGATGAAAAAAGGAATGTAACAATAGACACCACAGAAATAAAAAGAGTCATCAGGAATTACTACAAAGAGTCATATGCCAACAAACTGGGAAATCTAGCAGAAATGTATAGAATCCTGGACACATACAACCTACCTAAATTGAACCATGAAGACATAGAAAACCTAAGCAGACCCATAACCAAGTCAGAAATTGAATCAGTAATAAAGGTCCTCCCAACAAAGAAAAGCCCAGGACTGGATGATTTCACTGCTGAATTCTACCAGACATTTAAAGAAAAACTAACTCCAATTCTTCTCAAACTATTCAAAACAATTGAAAGAGAGGGAATCCTCTCAAATTCTTTCTATGAAGCCAGCTTCACCTTAATTCTTAAAACTAAAAAAGATGCAACAGAGAAAGAGAATTACAGACCAATTCTCTTGATGAACACAGATGCAAAAATCCTCAATGAAATTCTGGTCAATAGACTCCAACAACACATCAGAAAGATCATCCACCCAGACCAAGTGGGATTTATCACTGGTATGCAGGGATGGTTCAACATTTGCAAATCAATCAATGTGGTACATCACATTAACAAACTGCAGAAGAAAAGCCATATGATTATTTCAATAGATGCAGAGAAAGCATTTGATAAAATACCATACCTTTTCATGATGAAAACTCTAAGCAAACTGGGTATAAAAGGAACATTCCTCAACACGATCAAGGCAATTTATGACAAAACCACTGCCAACATCCTAAATGAAGGATCTCTGTGAGTGAGATTCCAGTGGAAAGAAGGGGCCATCAAAGAAGGAGGTACCCTTCTCTGATGGGAGGAGGGAACTTCCACTTTGATTATGGCCTTGTCTAATTAAGGTCGGAGTTTGTGAACTTAAGAGGCTTCCATAGCATTGGCAGCTCATGACAAGAGCCTCGGGTGATTACTGACATCATAAGTAAGAGTGTCAATTGTTAAATCAACAATGGGAGTCACTGTGCACTTACTCCCCATGTAGGATCTCTGTCCTTAATGTGTTGTACTATGAGAATTAACGGTAAAGCTTGTCTTCAAATAGTACTTTATACTTTGTATGTCTTTTGTGGATGCAAACTGTTGAAATCTTTACTTAGTTAGAATTGATCTTCTGTATATAAAGATAACTAAAAATGAATCTTATTGAAGAATGGGATGGGAGAGGGAGTAGGAAGTGGGATGGTTTGGGGGTGGAGGGGGCGGGCACTGGGGGAAGAACCACTATAATCCAAAAGTTGTACTCATGAAAGTTGTATTTTATTAAATAAAAGCTTTCTATTAAAAATACCTTTCTCTCTCTCCTTTGCTCTGTCTGTAACTCTACCTCTCAAATAAATACATTTAAAAGTAGTTTAAAAAAAGCTTTTTAATGAAAAAAAGGAGGAAATACTCTAATGTTCCATAGTCTCATCAGATTTGAACTCTTTAATCATCTAGGCATATATAATTTTTAATAAATAATTTTTTAAGATTTATTTATTTATTTGAAAGTCAGAGTTACACAGAGAGAGGAGGAGAGGCAGAGAGAGAGAGAGAGAGAGAGAGAGGTCCTCCATCCCCAGGTTCACTCCCCAGTTGGCTGCAATGGCCAGAACTGAGCCTAGCTGAAGCCAGGAGCCAGGAGCTTCTTCTGGGTCTCCCACTCAGGTGCAGGAGCCCAAGCACTTGGGCCATCTTCTACTGCTTTCCCAGGCCATAGCAGAGAGCTGGATCGGAAATGGAGCAGCCGGGACTTGAACTGACCCCCATATGGGATGCTGGCACTGCAGGCGGTAGCCTTACCTGCTACGTCACAACACTGACCCTGGCATATATACTTTCATTTTAATTTTTTTAGAAAACTTTTATTTAATAAGTATAAATTTTGGAAAGTACAACTTTGGATTATAGGGGTTTTTCCTCCCATAACCACCCTCCCACCTGCAAATCATCCCATCTCCTACCCCTCTTCCTTCCCATTCTTCATTAAGATTAATTCTTAATTATTTTTATATACAGAAGATCAACTTAGTATATACTAAGTAAGGATTTCAACAGTTTGCACCCACACAGACACACAAAGTATAAAGTACTGTTTGAAGACAAGTTTTACCGTTAATTCTCATAGTACAACTCATTAAGGACAGAGATCCTACATGGGGAATAAGTGCACAGTGACTCCTGTTGTTGATTTAACAAATGACACTCTTGTTTATGGCGTCAGTAATCACCCGAAGTTCTTGACATGAGCTGCCTAGGTTATGGAAGCCTTTTGAATCCACAAACTCCTTCAGCATTTCTTCACTGCAAGAAGTAGAACTTCCTGAAAGTCCCCCTCAATTTAAACAAAGAAATTGTAGGAAGCATGCAGGAGTTAGGGTCACAGGGGTTGGTATTTCGGGTGTATATTTCCATTTTAGACAGTGTTGCTAACTCTTGGCTTTAAAAGGTAACAAAATGCCTTTCATCTCTGTCAGTGTCTCTTTGCCCAGGCTGTCCTTTCTCCTTTTCCAGAAAATTCTCTCACGTTCTACCTTTAAATCTTCTGTTTCCATTGTGAATTTTTGGCCTCAGTCCTTGTACTGATTGTGGTTAGCGCCTTTCTGGCCTAACACTGTCCATTCCCTCAACATCCTCTATGGCTGGAGCGAAGCACTCCCCTGTGGTGGTCACTTGGGTTCTATCAGTGCACCCTTCTATGCCTTGCTCTTCTAATCTAATCAATAGTGAGGCTTTTAAGAAATTATTTATTTAAATGTATTGATTTTTATTTATTTGAAAGGCAGAGAGAGATAGCTCTTCAACCTACAAATGTCTGCAACAGCCAGGGCTGGAACACCATCCAGGTCTCCTGCATGGGTGACGGCGACCCAAGGGCTTGAGCCATCATCTGCTGCCTCCCAGGGTGCACACGGCAGGCAGCTGGATTGGGGAGCACAGCTGGGAGTCGAACCCAGACACTCCAAGGTGGGATGTGGGCCCCCTGAGCAGCAGCGGCAAACAACACTGAGCAGCCTCCAGCTTCGAGACTTGGACCCCAGCTTGCTTTCAGATATCTGCAATCAATCTGTCCTTGAGTCTTTCCCTATAAAGTTTTTCCTACGTTGACTGTTCCATTGACTTCATTTTCTTATCAAATGATGTTTTCGGAATGAAACAGTTGTGAGGAATTCACTTCTGTTCCTGAAGTTTTGTTTTCCCTTAGGCTGATCTCTTCATTGTCTCCTTTATTTCCTCTTCCTCCCCTGCCTGTCCCCTTCCTGTTTGCTGAAACATACTGAAGAGCTGCCCGGCCAGTCCTGACTTCCTAGCTCCTAACTGCATCCCTGATGTCATGAGTGTGACTTGTTGACTCTCTCCAGGTGAGGTTCGGCTATTTTGTGTTTCTTCCAGGTGAGGGGGGGAGAGGCTGGGAACAGACCTCAGTGGATGGGAGTCGTCCCTTGGTGTCCTCAGGGGGCTGGTTCCAGGGTCCTCATAGATACCAGCATCCGTGGAGGCTCAAGTCCCTCAGATGAAATGATGTAGGGCCTATAGAACCCACGCATACTCTCCTGTAGACTTTAAATCATCTCTAGACACTTTATAACACCCAGTACAAGGTGAACGCTCTGTGCATAGTTGTGCTACTGTATTGTTTAGGGACTAATGATGAGAAAAAATCTGTACAGGTTTAATACAAACACTTTTTTAAAAAAATATTTATTTATTTATTTGAGAGGCAGAGTTACACAGAGAGAGAGGGAAAAACAGGGAGAGAGGTCTTCCATCCTCTGGTTCACTCCCCAAATGGTCCCAATGGCTGGAGTGGAGCTGAGCCGATCTGAAGCCAGGAGCCAGAAGCTTCTTCTGGGTCTCCCCACATGGGTGCAGGGGCCCAAGGACTTGGGCCATCTTCTACTGCTTTCCCAGGCCATAGCAGAGAGCTGGATCAGAAGTGGAGCAGTCAGGACTTGAGCCAGCGCCCATATGGGATGCCGGCACTACAGGCGGAGGCTTAGCCTACTATGCCACACCACCAGCCCCAACAGACACAGTTTTTTTTCCGAATATCTTGACCAGCTGTTGGTTGAATCCACAGATGTGAACCCATGGACACAGAGGGCCGACAGTGCACGGGGGTTTTGTGAGAATCCCTGAGCTCCCCTTTCTCTTCTAACCACTTTATTGAAATTGGATTTCAGGTTTTCTTACATGAGTTCTTTCTGTGCTTTTTAATCCAAAAATATTCCTCTTTACCATGCACGGCAGTTCAAGTTAGGAGAGGGTTGAGTTTCCCTTTGTAGTTGATGGCCATTAGCCTGCTACATTGGCCCCACGCAGGACGCTGGTCTCTTTACTCTCCTTTGTACTGTGTTATGGGCTGTGTTTAAATCCATAACTTCAGATTTCACTTATTTGATGCTATTCCTTCATGCCTGGCCATGGATCCACAGCCCTTTAAACTTCACCTTGTCAGAGTGTCCGTATAATCTACCTATGTCTTCTCCTTTCCTTACCGTTCCCAAGAATGTAAATTATAACTGCAGCAGGAGCTCTGTGTTGTGATACCTTTATACCATTTTAGAAGAGCTCGACGTTTAGTATCTCAGGTGATGAAATCTGCCTTTCTGAAGTCTAGGACATACGTCAGATTACTGATCTTTGCCGAGAAAAATTAAAGTGGAAATTTTAAAATTGCATGAACATTTGCCTCAGGGTTATAGTAATTTCTTTTAAAAAATAGCTCTCATGGTACCCATAAATATGTACAATTTTTATTTGTCGATTTCAAATACTTTTTTTTCTACTGCTCAACTCAAGGCCACGACTCAGTGAGAGTCTTCACATTATGCTCAACAGTGTGCATTGGATGAGTGCTTGCCAGGCCCTGTGCTAGGTGAATCCAAAGTGGGCCCTGACTCCAAGAATCCTTTTGTCCAACAGATAGTACTGTAGCAATAATAGTGAGAACTAAACTATTTCGTATCTGGCGCTTTATGTAAGCGCTTTCTCTATCAGAGCTATTCAAAAGTTTGAGGGCAATGCATAGGATGAAAAAAACATGCATAGATTTAAAAATAGCTTCTGCACCAAGATAATCTCGTCTTTAATTTCATTTTCCAGGAAATTTTTGGACTCTCTTCCCCTAACTCAATTCTCAATAAGGCTTTGAGATAGAGACTATTATTATTCCTGTGTGAGAACTGGGAAAAAGCAGCCCAGCACTGAATTTACTTAACGAAGTTCACCCACCCAGTAAGGGATTCAGCTGGGATTTGACCTCCATGGTCTGAATTTAATTCAGGGGTCATGCTCCTAGGATTTGAACTCCATGGTCTAACTCAGGAGTCATGTTCCTAGGCCTTCATTAAAGAACATACAAGTTCACTAATGTTTCAGATGCACTTTTTATGACTTCTGTTCTGTGTGTTTGCAAATATTTCCTGAATCCTTAAATAGCAGTTGTAATGATTCATTTTTTATTCAATTCACATGATGTGTGAATACTAACTGTTATTTCTTCCAATATCATCCCTGCTCCTGGACCTACCTGTTCATTTATATTTCTGATTTATTTTCTTCTCTTTTCTGTAACTGGTCTCCATATCTTCTTACACTTCATTGATAAATTTCTGATAATTTTTAAGTCTTTCCTTATTCAGTTTGCATTGTCATATTATTCTTTCCTGTGTGCACCTGTTTACTGGCCCCCAGGTGCTCATCAACTACCTAAGTGGCAGGCACCAAGACACCAGGCCAGACCAGCAAAAACAGATAGCAGAGGGCCACGTGGAAGGGACGTCTCAGCAGGGTTGGAGACACACATGGTGAGACCTCTCCCTGCCTCTGTGGAGCTAGCTTCCTCCTTGTTGGGGCAAGAGAGTTTGAGGCTGCTTCCTCGCCCTCCACCGAATCATTATCTCTTCTTCCAGAAGAGGCCCAAGATCTTCCAGGCTTCTCTGCAGGTGGGTTGGCCAGGTGCTGAGGTTCCACACCACAGAAGAGCAGACATGGTGCTTGCATTTTTGGGACAAGACTTTGGAGAACGCTGTGAGCCCCTCGTCTTGCAGGCTCTGCCTGTACAGTTGGATGTCAGCGATGGTAAATGCAGTACCACACGATAGGTGGAGCCTTGTCCTGGGATTACCTGTTGGAACACTTCACTGCCAACCTAGAGAGTATGTGTGGGATTTGGTGTGAACAAGAAATAAGCTTCTGATGTGGCTGAATCATGAGGGGATGCGTCTTGGTGTGTATTTATTACATCAGCCTGCCTTAGCCTGAATCTGCACCAGATACTATCCCAGGAAGAAGGAGAAGAGGAAGGCAAGAGATCTGACAGAGAATTGGGAATTTTAGTAGAATAAATATAAATCCATGGGGCCAGTGCTGTGGCACAGAGGGTTAAAGCCCTGGCCTGAAGCGCTGGCATCCCATATGGACACCGGTTCCAGTCCTGGCTGCTCCTCTTCCGATCCAGCTCTCTTCTATGGCCTGGGAAAGCAGTGGAAGATGGCCCAGGTCCTTGGGCCCCTGCACCCACATGGGAGACCCGTAGGAAGCTCCTGGCTCCTGACTTCAGATCGGTGCCACTCCAGCTGTTGCAGCCAATTGGGGAGTGAACCAGCGGATGGAAGACCTCTCTCTCTGTCTCTCCCTCTCTCTGTAACTCTTTCAAATAAATAAAATGAATCTTTAAAAAAAAGAATAAATACAAATCCCGACTTACCTGAATGACTTCCAGAGCTAGTAACTCAACACTAGCTAAAACGGCACCCTGATTGAAAACCAGGGAAAGGACTCAAAGAGACATTTCTCCATGGAAGACATACAAAAGGTCAACGCACACGATAGAAGAGTACCAATAACATCAGTCATTAAGGACATGAAATCCAAATCCTGATGAGACACCACTTCACACTGAACAGGAGATGGCTGTTATCTTGGAATGAGAAAAGAAGCATGGGCAAGAAGGTGAAGACCTGGAACCCTGGGCATTGTTGCTGGGAATGTACAGTGGTGCACCTGCTGCGGAAAGGGGTACAGTGGATCCTGAAGAAGGAAGGAAGGAAGGAAGGAAGGAAGGAAGGAAGGAAGGAAGCAAGGAAGGAAGGAAGGAAGGAAGGAAGGAAGAAAGGAAGTGAACAGGGCCTGGCACTGTGGCGCAGCAGGTTAAAACCATGTTCTGCAGTGCCAGCTTCCCATATGGGCAGCAGTTCAAGACCTGGCTGCTCCACTTCTGATTCAACTCCCTGCTAATGCACCTGGGAAAGCAGTGAAGAGATGGCAAAAGTCCTGCACCCATGTGGGAGACCTGGAAAAAGCTCCTATCTCTGGGCTTCAGCCTGGCCCAGCCCTGGCTGCTGTGGCCATTTGGGGAGTGAACCAGCAGATAGAGAATCTTCCCCACCACGCATGCGCGTGTGTGTATGTGTGTCCTTCTCTCTTTTTAAAAAAGATTTCCTCATTTATTGGAAAGGCAGAGTTACAGAGAGGCAGAGGCAGAGAGAGAGAGAGAGAGGTCTTCCATCCACTAGTTCACTCCCCAGATGTCTGCAATGGTCAGAGCTGTGCTGATCCAAAGCTAGGAGCTAGGAACTTCTTCCGGGTCTCCCACACAGGTGCAGGGGCCCAAGAACTTGGGCCATCTTTTACTGCTTTCCCAGGCCATAGCAGAGAGCTGGATCGGAAGTGGAGCAGCCAGGACTCGAACCGGTGCCCATATAGGATGCTGGCACCACAGGCAGAGGCTTAACCTTCTAGATCACAGCACTGGCCCCTGCATGATTCCTCTTACATGAGCTACCTAAAGCGGGCGAATGAGAAAACAAGGCATCTTAGAAGCAGGTGTGTTGGAATGAAGTAGGGAGCAGTTATGGAGAATGGTGGTTGCCTGGGGCTGAAAGGGTTGGGGGTGATGGGGAATGGTTGAATGGGTACAGGATTTAGTTTTGCACAGTGACATCTGTTCTGGCTGTGGACGAGAGTAAGGATTGCACAACAATGTGAATGTACTCAAGGCCTCTGAACTGCATGCATCAAAGTGGCTACAATGATCAATTTTATGTTATCTGCATTTTACCACAATTGAAAAAACTGAGACAAGATTTTCAATCAGAAGAGACTGAGTTATCTCAAAATATACCAAATATTTTTCCACAGTGGAGTAGAAATGATTATGCCTGGAAAGATAAGGCTCCATTTCTCTTTATGGATTACAAGCGTTCCGCTTTTATTAAGTAGAGCAGAATGATATCAAAGTGCATGGCGTCTAGTGAGGATGAGAAGTGTTTAATGGAACTCTCATTTCTTGATACATATGTATGATGCTGCAAGAGAAAGTTTCCTAGTAGGGACCACGGGCATTTGAAAGCCACTGTCTGGCTCACTGTTGCCACTGATATATTTCAAACCATCACACAAACATGTTGCGAGTTATCCAGAAGGAATAATAATCATATATGGAGAGGACTTTTTTTAGAGAAAGAAATGGGGACCAGCGCTGTGGCACAGCGGGTTAAAGCCCTGGCCTGAAGCGCTGGCATCCCATATGGGCGCCGGTTCGAGTCTCGGCTGCTCCTCTTCCAGTCCAGCTCTCTGCTGTGGCCTGGGAAGGCAATAGAAGATGGCCCAAGTGCTTGGGCCCCTGCACCCACATGGGAGACCCAGATAAGTCTCCTGGCTCTTGACTTTGGATGGGCTCAGCTCTGGCCATTGCAGCCATTTGGGGAATGGGCTGGTGGATAGAAGACCTCCATCTCTGTCTCTATCTCTCTCTGTAGCTCTGCTTTCAAATAAATAAAAATAAATATTTAAAAAATAAAAATAAAAAATAAATTCTATGAAATGTTATAATGGTTGTCTCTGGGTTGTGAGATTATGGGTAAATTTTGTTATCTCTTGTTTGTTTTCTAAAATATCCACCATGACTAAGTCTTGATTCTATGACAATTTTAGCTAACAGAAGTGGGATCAAGGTTAAATGAGCATTTCTCCCATCAGAAGCCAATTGGGAAGATTTGTGGGAAGCATTTCTGTCTGTGCCTGATGGGACAGGCTGGGCACTGGGGACAGCAGTACACAAAAGACACAGGCCCCTCTCTTGGGAGCCGGCAGACCTGCAGACAGAACACTTCAGCACAGCCAAGAGCCCCCAGGGCCAGCACTCCCTTAGGAAGCATGGGTACCTGCTCCTCATGAACTCCCCTGAGCTTCTCCAGTCTACTGGGGCATCTGTAAGAAGCTGTGGCTGGAGCTGCTCCGTGGACCAGACTCTGAGCTTCCAGAATTTAGGCTCATGGTTTCTTGGTTTACCGGAGTTCCTTGGGTCTATTGCCTGCCCTGTTCCTGCACTCTCCTTCTCTGCCTGCCTGTGTCATGGCTGCCTCAGTTGAACAGTCTTTCTGGCTTTGATCTCCTTGTCTCTCCTAAGCACCACACGGTAGCCATGAGCAAGTGGTAGCTGCCTCATTCCTGCCCAGGGTCCAGCCCCTCCTCCCCCATCTCCCTACACACTTGTCCAGAGGGGCACTAGCAAGGCAGGTGCTCTCGCAAGAGGGCCAGAGTGTCCCAGGAACATGCGAAGCAGCTGCCTGGACAGCCTGCAGCACCAGGGTGTGCTTCCTGAGCAGGGTGCTCTGCTGTCCAGTGCTTCGCTGAGCAGGGGGTGTGGCTGAGGGAGGGTCAGGTACCCAGGCCATCAGAAGCAGTGACAGGGATGGCATCTGGGGCAAGGACCAAGGGATACAGGGACTTGCTAACCTTCCTGGGATCTTAGAGCCAGGCAGCGATGGGACACTTTTTAAAAAATGATTTATTTATTTATTTGAAGGCTGAGTTAGAGAGAGAGAGAGAGAGAGAGAGAGAGAGAGAGAGAGAAATCTTCCATCCATGGATTCACTTCTCAAATGGCCACAATGGCTGGGGCTGGGCCAGTCCGAAGCCAGGAGCCAGGAGCTTCTTCCAGATCTCCCATGTGAATACAGGGGCACAAGGACTTGGACCATCATCTGTTTCTTTCACAGGGGCATTAGCAGGGAGCTAGAATGGAAGTGGAGAAGGCAGGTCTCAAACCAGCACCCATACGGGATGCCGGCATCGCAGGTGGCGGCTTTATCTGCTACGCCACAGCGTGAACCCAGCGGAAGACTTTTAAGAAGGGTGTGAAAGGGGCAAATTTCTGTTTCAGAAAACTGTCCTGGTGGCCAGTGCAGGATGCAGTGGAGCCACCACAGCACAGAGGGCGCTTGTTAGGCTGGGCTTGGCAGGAACGAGCCCGGAGAGCACCCCAAGTCTCCACTGCTGGGCTGTGAGGATCTGCCTATTGTTTGCAATGGGCTGCAGGCTGGCCTCTGAAAGATGCAACCTTATAGTGGATCTAGGCCCATGGAGGGTCAGACAGTCGACATATTAAGTTGCAACCAGGTTGGGCATTCCAAATCCAAAGGTATGAAACAGGAAATGCTCGCAAATGTGAAACTTTCTGAGTACTGACACTATGCCACAGTGAAAAATTGCACACCTGGATTTTTTTTTTTAATGGGTCACTATTGAAATACACAGAACTAGTAAAAAAAAATTATGATACATAGAGATGAGCATTTGGTGCAGCCGTTAAAATGCCAGTTGGGATTCTTGCATCATTGGCATGCCTAGGGTGGGTATTGGCTCTGGCCCCTGATTTCAGCTTCCTGCTAACCTGGATCCCGGGAGGCAGCAGTGGTGATTCAAATAGTTAGGCTCCTGCCACCCATGTGGAACACCCGGATTGAGTTCCAGGTTCCAAACTTTGGCCCCAGCCATTGTGAGCATTTGCTGAGTGAACCAAAGAATGGGAACTCTCTCTGTCTTTCTCTCTGCCTATCAAAGAAAACTTTAAAAAAAAAAATTACGAGAGATAAGTGAATTTTTTTTATTTAGACTTGGGTCCCATTTCCCAAATATCTCATTGTGTCTATACAAATTTTCCAAAATCTGAAAAATATGACACCTGAAATATTTCTGGTCCCCGTTATTTCAGATAAGGGCTACTCAACCTGTATATAAAGTAGAAGCAGCCAGAAAATCTAAAAGTATATGACATGGAAGGGTGTTGTTTTGTTGCATGTGCACACACACACACATACACATGCACACACACGCACATCTGCACACATACATTTTGAAGCATTTGCAAGCCACTGCTTCAGAGCCACTGGTTCCCACCAAGGACCCACGTGGGCTCTGTGGCTACCTTGCACATGTGGCCCATGGTGGTGGGGCGGAGCACTCAGTGCCTTCTGCATTCACAGGAGGAGAGCGTCCACACAGAAACCTTATGATTTCCCAGGACAAAGCTCCCAAAGGGTCAAGGGACCTGGTGTGATTCCTGCCACCCTGCCATTGCCAATGGGCCTGCCAGCTCTACAGGGAAACAGTCCCTCCCCCAATGCCTTTAGTGTCTGCTTGATCAAGCCCCAGTTTCTCTCCCTTGGCTTGCACTTCCTCTGTCTTCACGCGGGTCATTACAAGTCAACTCCTTACTAAAGAGGAACTCATGAATGAAGAGAGGCGTGCAGTGGGGGACTGGCCTTACGAGACCCTGGGTCATAAGACTCAGAATCCAGTGATCCCCTCTGTAACTAACATCCTAACCTGCAGGACTTCACAGGAACTGCAGGTCCTGAGCAAACAAATATCCAATCCACCCAGGGGCCCCCCGGCAGACTCAGCCCGTTCTGCCATTACAAGACCACCTCCCGGCCTCCCATCACTGACCAATCAAAGGAAGGCCCAACCGGTGACCCACATCTGAGCTCTTCCCTGATGCTAATCTGGAATTGAGTGACAGCAGCCAGTGTCCACCCCTCCCAGGGGAGCAGGCTTCTCACTAAAAAATGTCCTGGCCTCATTTCCACACCTAAAACCCCACCAAGTGCCACTCAGATATCTCCAAGCTCCCGAGTGTTGCCTGGAGAGGGAGCCACCACCATCAGAGCCCTGCATCCTTGGGTCAGTGGAGGCTGTAAAGGGGCTCTCGATCCCCACAGGCTCAGGAGGGCCCAGCCAGCCTCCAAGGAGCAGCAGGGAGCGCGGGAAGCTCACAGCCCACACCCAGCACTTTCTAGCTGGGTGTCCCCCGGCGGGTTAGTTAACTTCTTCTGAGCCCTCGGTTTCTCATCTTTAATTGGGGGTAATTATAACTGCCCTTCTGGCCTCTCAGGGTGGTTGTGAAAGAGTGTTGCAAGTTCTAATCACAATAGCAGTGGGTGCTTTTATTATTAATAATAATCCTAATGGCAACACAGAGTCATTCGTGTCTTCTAAATGAGGAAAGAGGCTCAGGATATTAAGTGATTCATCTGGTGTCACAGGCTGCCCCAGGGAGGTGCAAAGCAGCACCCTGGTCTTCTCACACCCAGCCCAAAGCTGTTTCCCCTTCCATACAACCAGGGGAGAGACTGACGCTACATTATCTCCAGTTAATAATTTAAATACAACCAAGAGTGTAATCATTAGGTCTTTTCTCCCTCCTAAATCTTAATATAAGACTAGGAGTGATGTACTCAATTCCCTTCCATATTAATTTCTCCATCAAGGGGCCAGGTTTATGGCACAGTGGGTAAAGCCGCTGCTTGTGATGCCAGCATCCCTATGTGTGCTGGCTCAAGTCCCGGTTGCTCCACTTCCAATCCAGCTCCTTGCTAATCGCCCAGGAAAGTAGTGGAAGATGGTTCAAGTGCTTGGGCCCCTGCACCGGCGTGGGAGACTTGGAGGAAGCTCCTGGCTCCTGGCTTCTGATCAGCCCAGCTCTGGCCATTTGTGTGCCATTTGGGAGTGAACCAGCAGATGGAAGACCTCTCTCTTTCTCTCTTTCTACCTCTGCCTCTCTGTAAGTCTTTCAAATTAATAAATAAACCTTAAAAATAGTATATATAACCATGCTCTATATATTGCTTCTTGTAGCACACTGCTCAGCAAAGACTAGAGAAGAAAGCAAAGGAAAACACAAACTGGGCTGCTACTAGTAGCTAGTAGTCACCAGTTCTATTCTTACCATTAAATTATTCTTTTTGAGACTTATTTCTAATGTTCTTGGTCCAAGTGATGCCACGCAAACACACACAAACACACATGAAAGGACTCCAAAAAGTTCATGGAAAATGTTTATTTTTGTGTAAATAAAACCTGAAATCCATGCATTGAGAGGTTTTCCAATAGGTCATGGAAAATGCACATTATGAAAAAATGATGGTAGATTTAAAAATTGTTTTATCTCAAAAATAAACTTATTTTTAAATTCCATTTTCGACAAGCTTTTGGAAGCACCCTCCCATATATAGTTGAATGTCGGTGTGGCTCACACTGAAGTTCATGAAATTTTTCTCCAACTGGAAAAGGGAGATCAATTATTTATCTGGGTGTGATTTCAGGTATATAGTAGGTGCTCAATAACAACTCAGTAAATACCTGAATTGTTTAGTAGAGCCAGGTCTGTTGGCATTAATGCATCAAAGTGTTGTGGAGTGCACCTGAGACCCCCACCCTGGCTGAATTTATTCTAAATTCTTGTCTCCTCATAAGAGAATACAAAGCAGAGACATAAAGGGCAAGAATGGGAGCAGGACTTACTTAAAGAGATTAGAGAGGTAGTACCTCCTCAGAAGTGGATGCAGGGTCATCCCCCAGGAAAGAAACAAGTCTCATCGGGGACAGTCACTCCCCTTATTGGGTCTGGGAACGATGCCCTAATTGAATACACAAAGGAGGTGGAGTTTGTGCAGGGGTCAGCGCTGGTGATGACCTCTGGGAAGGTTCTCACAGCATCTCCACCATGGAGCTCAGAATACATGGGTTCATCCTGGCGTCTTCATGGTGGTAGAGGGGCTCAGGTGCATCAAGGGAAAGTTTGTGTACTGAACTGGTGCGCAAGGGGCGGAGTCAGAGGCGAAGGGCTAAGGCAGGACTGCTCCATCCCTCCTTAGCTCTCTGCCTAGCCCACATCAGAAGAGATACGGAGTAACCTTAAGGTCTAGATTTTAGTGCGACTGTGAGATCTGGGTTCCCTTCCTTAACCTCTCTTGATTTCTGGCTCTTAAAAGAAAAAACATGAAAGGGTCAGGAATGGCCAGCCATCTTCCATTCACATTCACAAGCAATTCAGGTGGCGGTGGCTGCAGGAGGGGGCCCTGGGCTGTGGTCAGCTTCCAGGGGAGAATGCTTTTCCCCAGGAGGGAAACTCACCATCCACACGGCACTGACCTGAGTCATCTCTCGAAGTCCACGGCCAAGAAGGGTGCTTGGATTGGTAGCATCAATTCGAATTTTCGAATGAACTTAGGTAGCTCTGTGTAATTTCCATGTTTGCTATCTGAAACTTTGCTTTTCCCGTGATCCTGGGGCCCAAGAAACAAACTGGAGGACTGTGCATCAGGGCGCAACCAACGTCAGCTCGCAGGTTGAAAAGAACTCTCTGGAAGTTCTGCAGCGCCCCCAGGAAGTGAAGGGAGAAGACTGCTTAGACACGACACTGTTTCTCCGACTTAACAGAGCAGCAGGGAGAGCCATCCACCTCCGGTCGCTCGTATGCCTGGGTCTGCTGAAATGACATCACCGCTCCTTTATTTCTCCCTCACCCTCCCCGGGGTCCTTCACCGCGGCCATTGTTGGAGTGCAAGTCCTCAGACATGTCAAACTGAACAGGGTTTGAAAGCGCAAAACCATTTTAGAATCAGTCCATCCTGGCCGGCGCCGTGGCTTAACAGGCTAATCGTCCGCCTTGCGGCGCCGGCACACCGGGTTCTAGTCCCGGTCGGGGCGCCGGATTCTATCCCGGTTGCCCCTCTTCCAGGCCAGGAGAAGTACCTGGCTCCTGGCTTCGAATCAGCACGATGTGCTGGCCGCAGCGGCCATTGGAGGGTGAACCAACGGCAAAGGAAGACCTTTCTCTCTCTCTCTCACTATCCACTCTCCCTGTCAAAAAAAAAAAAAAAAAAAAAAAAGATATCAGTCCATCCTCCACACAGGTTCAGGAAACTCACGCCCATAACACAGTCCCACAGCCATCACAGACAGGAAACGGAAGTGGTGTACACACAACCCCATTGGTTATGGCCTCCTGCCCCTGCCTGGAGCTTGGCTGCTGTGATTGGCTGAGACAGAGACTGACTGCTGCTCGGAGGCTGTGATTGGTTGAAACTGGCTGTTTGTTACAAGAACACAGCCTTGTTGCTGAAGGGAGGGATATGTTGTGAGACTGGGGTGCCTACTTTTTTTTTTTTTAAGATTTATTTTTATTTACTTGAAAGGCAGAGTTACAGAGAGGCAGAGGCAGAGAGAGGTCTTCCATCCGCTGGTTCACTTCTCAGATGGCGGCAATGGCTGGAGCTGCACCAATTTGAAGCCAGGAGCTTTTTCCCGGTCTCCCACGTGGGTGTAGGGGCCCAAGGACTTGGGCCATCTTCTACTGCTTTCCCAGGCCACAGCAGAGAGCTGGATCGGAAGTGCAGCAGCCAGGACTCAAACTGGCGCGCATATGGGAGGCCGGCAGTGCAGGCCACGGATTTACCTGCTAGGCCACAGTGCCAGCGCCTGTGTTCTAGAGTGACTTATTCACACCTAGATGGTACAGGTCAGCCCCTCCTTACAGTGGAGAGATGACTATTTCACAGTCCACGTTTTTGAAGTAGAAGAGCACACTCTACAATTACTTGGGACCCTGACACCCACGTGAGAGACCTGGGTGGAGTTCCTGGCTCCTGGCCCTGCCCTGGCCAATGTAGCCTGCTCCCCTTACATGCCGTGAATGGAAAACAGGAAAAGTCACAGCCTGAATGAGAAGACACAGCAGGGCTCTGGACTGTGGCAGCTACCTGAGCCCACACAGGGAACACCCCGGGGTCAGGTGGCCTTTCTGAAGCACTCGTGCCTGTCCTGGTGCTGGGAAGAGGACTGGCTGTCCCCTCTCTGAGGATGGGGGGCTCAGAGCTCCCACTGAGGCTGTGTTGCCTTGAGATCGGACAGAAGGACTCCTGGCTTAGCCTGGGGAGCAGAGCCCTGTCTCCCCGCCGCCTTATACCGGAGCCCGATCTGTAATGAGAGGGCTTAGATTCGGTGGACTCCGGGAACCCTCTGCGTCACAGTTCTGCGCGGTTTCGCACACTCAGCCTGCCTGGGGCCGAGGTTTTCGTAGAGAAGTGGGAGGTCCCGAGTCCCAGCTGGCGCCCTCTGTCTGCATCTCTGCAGCATGGTCCTGGCCCTTTTTATTTCTCTTGGAGATGAAAGCCGGAGTTGGCACAATTGTGCATGCTCTGCATTTAGTGAGTTCTCAATAAAAGTTGACTTTGTAACAAAGAGGGACGGAGCCCAGCGGGCAGGTAGACAAACGGATATGGGGCCCAGAAGAAGCAGGGAGTTAGGGAGTAAATCAACTGGAAAATTTTCCACATTTTCTGTCTCTAGCCCTGCACCTTAACTCCATTCCCTTATATGTCAATCCGGCAATCCAATTTCCCACAATGCATCTGACTCTCTTCCAGAACCAGTTGAGAGACGCCATGATGATCACGGATGAGCTGAGCGCCACACAGGGATACCATGGAACTTACCCAGAAGACACGAAGCACACGAAACCCCGCCCAGACTCGACCTGTTTGTATATTCAATGAGGCCGCCACCCCTCACCCCCATGAAGGGACCACCGGTTCGGGGAGCATGTCTTTTTGCCTTCTCGCACTCCCCTTGTGGGCAGCCTCTTTCTGGCCTTCTCATGGGAAGCTTCCTTCCTCCTGGGGTTGCCCACTCTCACGCCTGAGTGTGTGCTGGTTCTCTCACTTTAGAGAAGTCCTGCTCCCATTATTGCACTTTACTTATGTCCTTGCTTTGAATTCTTATCTCATGCAGGGGCAAGGACCTGGACGAAAAAGCTAGGAAATGCATTCCCACCACAAAGCGATGTCTTTGTTGGCTGGATCTGTGAAACGGAATGGTGGCGCCTGCCAGGGTGCTGTAGCAGCTCCTGTCCCAGCTTGGTGGTGGAGGTCAGGCTCAGATGCTCTGAGGTGTCTGTCAACACAACAGTCTCCTGTTCTTCAGCTCAGCAATTCCACTTTCCAGATCTGCCACAGGAAATCTTCTGAGAAAGATTTCATGGAGAGAGCTCATTGTAGGGGCGTGTGGGGTAGTGGGTAAAGCTGACACCTGCCACACAGCATCCTATAGAGGCCCCAGTTCGTGTCCTGGCTGCTCCACTCCTGATCCAGCTCTGCTGGTGGCCTCAGAAAGCAGCAGAAGATGGCCCTGCCACCCACGTGGGGACCCAGATGAAGCTGCTGCCTCCTGCTTTCCACACGGCCCAGCCCCAGCCGATGCCGCCATCTGGGGAGTGAACCAGCGGATGGAAGATCTCTGTCTCTTCCTCTCTCTCTGTAGCCTTGATTTCAAAGCAATAAATAAATCTCTCTTTAAAACAAACAAACAAAAAATGATCTCATTGTAGTTGTTGTATTGTTGGTAGCATAGGTCCCATAAGAGGGACCCTGTGTCCCAAATCCCAAGAAAGTTCTGAGAGCAGAGTGCCTTGGTGAGCCAGCCTCAGGATAGGAGCCAGGGAGAGGATGGCCCATTCATATGACATTAGACCCACACCTGGACCCCAGGGAAATGGTTCTGGGGTGTTGGTTCCTGCCTCCATCTCACACTGCAGTAGACAATCTTCAGGACAGAGAACATCGTTTTTAACCAATGAGATGCACCTCCTGCTGCCCTCCCAGACACAGGCTAAAAAAGAAGTCCAGTAAGAAAAGGAAGTTATGTTTCTTGCTTTCCTGAGCAATGGGCCTCAATTCGTATTTGTTAGACTTGAGATATAATAAATGTACATGGGGAAAAATTCAGGCTCTGACATGAGAGGGATTCCATTATATGAACATTGGAAAAAAGACTGGAAGAAAGTTCCTTTTTTTCACTCAACATATATTTATGTTTCACTTGTGTCAAAATGTTTTCTGTGGTTGTCACTGGCAGCAGGATTATGTGAGATTTTACCACTTTTCTTATACATTTTTATCTTTCTTTTCATTTTAGAGAAAAGCTGGCCTATATGTTGGTGGTAATGTCACATACTTTTAAAAAAAGATTTATTTATTTGTTTGAAGGGGACAATAAGAGAGAGAGAGACAGACAGACAGATCTTCCACCTCCTGGTTCACTCTCTAAATGTCCACAACAGCAGATCCTGGTGCAGGCCAAAGCCAGAAGCCTGGAACTAGTCTCTCACATGGGTGCAGGGACCCAAGGACTTGAGCCATCTTCCACTGCTTTCCCAGGCCATTAGCACAGAGCTGGATCGGAAGTGAAAAAGCCGGGACTTGAACCAGCACCCATATGGGATGCTGACATTGCAGGCAGCAGCTTAGCTCGCCGTGCCAAAACACTGGCCCCTATCTTTTTAAAATTTCTATCCTGTATGTATGTTAGTTATATAAGGACACTTCAGAAATTTTGTGGAGCACTATTCTGGTTTTGATGTCTTCCAATGGCCCATGTATTGAGGCCTGATCCCCAAAGTCTTATGTTAATGGTTACATTAATTATTGTTAATGGTTAAATGGATGAAGGGTGGAAACTTGATCTAATTATGGTGTCTAAGAGATAGGCCCCATGGGATGTATCCTTGGAATGTAATTAGCATAAGAGGGTTGGTTATTTAAGCCCAGATTGGTCTCACTTTCCTCTCTGCTTCCTGGCTCACCACTGCTCCTGCCTCCAAACATGTTCTGCCACCCGTCATCCTCAACAGATCCCAGACCAACAGGACTGCTTGATCTTGGCCTGTGAACCTCCAAAACTGCAAGCTGAAATGAATCTTTTTCTTTCTTGAATCACTCCTTACCAGTATTTGTTATGCAGTAATGAAAAGCTGAATGATACCAACATATACTTCAGAAAGAAGTTTATTTTGGTGCAAATAATTCTTGAAACCTATGCATCTGAGGGATCTTCAAGACATTCTTGGAAATGCATAGCATAAAAAAACTGCACAGATCGCAAAATTTTTTGCACCAGAATAAATTTCTTTTAATTCCATTTCCATGAATATTTTAAGCACCTTCATATAATCATTAAAATTAAAATATTTTAAACATTTTAGTAAAGTTAATCTTTCTCAACTTAACCCCATATAAAATTTGTGTTTCAAAGATGAAGTATATCTTGTCCCTCTCAAAGATTTTCACACAAAGTTTATGCAAGATAAGACAAATGCCAGATACTTCTGCCACACATTAGCCTTCTAATTTTGTTTCTAGTAAGTACTAAGGCTAATGGATATCAAAAGTTACAATCACATTACTTCAAATACACTGTCTTTCCTTTGCTGATACAGATTATTATTGCTTGATTCTGGCAGTAATGCTTTGAACAAGTAACACATTCTAAAGGTACAGACACTTGAGTTAGCATCAAAAGGTTTTCATTTATAACCCTGATAAGTCATTTTATCACCACTTCATCATCACCACTTTATCATCGTTTTATCAATAAGCTTTTGTTTGCTCATGGGTAACAGGAATAATGTATGACTTATAAGAAAAAATAAGTGACTATGAAATACTATGCAAAGTTTTCTCTATACCTTCCTTTTAAAATCTTCACTAAGGGGCTGGTGTTGTAGTGCAGTGGGTTAAGCTGCCATTTGCAATGCCAGCATCTCATATCCAAGTGCCAGTCTGAGTCCCAGATGTTCCACTTCTGATCCAGCTTCCTGCTAATGTGACTAGGAAGGCAGCAGAAGATGGCACGAGTACTCAGTTCCCTGTCTCCTGCATTGAGATCCAGGGTGAAATTCCTGGTTCCTGGTTCCTGGCTTCTAGCTTCAGCCTGGCCCAGACCTAATTGTTGTATCCATGTGGGGAATGAACCAGTAGATGGATAATTCTCTCTCTCCCTTTCTTCCTGTCTGACTCTCTGATGCCTTGCCTTTCAAGTAAATAAACAAATCTTAAAATGAAATAAAATCTTCACTAAGATTGTATTATATATATATATGCTTATTTATTCATAAACTCTAGGAAAACATGTGAATGCTTGAATGTATAGGATATAGAAATGCATTGTTATTTGTATTTACTGAGCGAAAACAATTCATGTGGATACAACCCCATAGATGGTGGATTTGGGTCTTGGTCAGGTCTTAGTAGGAGTCTAGCACAGGTCTGAGGGGAACTTAATGGGGCAGAACTTCGCTCTCCCAGCTCAGAGG
The DNA here is from genome assembly GCF_033115175.1 of Lepus europaeus. Lineage (NCBI taxonomy): Eukaryota > Metazoa > Chordata > Mammalia > Lagomorpha > Leporidae > Lepus > Lepus europaeus. The sequence goes on from NC_084832.1 coordinate 87,259,278, forward strand.
TGCCCCCTGACGCATCTGCCTGCCCACAAGTCCCACATCCCCCTTACATCTGCTCTCCAGGGATTTGCACCTGGGCCTGGGGTAACTGGAGCCTGTAGAGATGGTAGCAGGCTGTGGGTAGGTCAAGGGTAGAGGTTTCTGGGCCACCCCATCCCTTGCTACCTGGGGTCAAGGGCAGGTGATTTAAGCGCTCTGTGCCTCAAAGCTTCAACAATACCATGAAGAGGTTCACATTTCATTTATCCATTCAGCTGGAATCTGAGCACACATCCTCAGGAGGCAGATGGTCAGAATGAGAGACAGAAGTGAATATACATTGGTCGCCACTCTCAAAGAGCTCCAAGTTCAATGGGAGAGCTAATCAGCACACAGGCAACTTGCACGTGTGATGCACTCCCTGAGGGCTGGTGACCACAGAACAGCAGTGCCTCGCCCCAGGCAGGGAGAGGTGGGGATCAGCAGGGATGCTGTTAGCTTGATGCACCCCCATGGAAGTCAGCCAGCACCATTTCTCCTCTCCCTCCATCGCAATGAGCTCCACCACCAGCAACATCAAGTGCAGATAGGACGACCTTGGCCATTGTACCGATGTCCTCGCAAAAGCGCCGCAGTCTGTGGAGGCTTTTCCAGAGACCCAAACAAGTCACTTGGAAGTAGCATCCTAAGAGAGAAAGAAGATAATTTTTATGAAGCTGACTTTGGGGCACATTGAACAGATTTAAGACTGCCAGGTCCTTGGGCCGGCGCTGTGGCACAGCGGGTTAACACCCTAGCCTGAAGCTCCAGCATCCCATATGGGTGCCAGTTTGAGACTCAGATGCTCCACTTCTGATCCAGCTCTCTGCTATGGCCTAGGAAAGCAGTAGAATGCCCGAGTGCTTGGGCCCCTGTGCCCACGTGAGAGACCTGGAAGAAGCTTCTGGCCGTTGCGGCCAATTGGGGAGTGAACTATCGGATGGAAGACCTCTCTCTCTCTCTCTGCCTCTCCTCTCTGTGTAACTCTGACTTTCAAACAAATAAATCTTAAATAAAAAAGACTATCAGATCCTGTTGCTAGCCCAAGAGGAGTGACTTTTTTTGAAAGATTGATTTGTTGATTTGCAATGCAGAGTGACAGAGGGAGGGAGGGAAGGAGAGAGAGAGAGAGAGAGAGAGAGAGAGAGAGAGAGAGAATATCTTCCATCTGCTGGCTCACTCACCAAATGGCTGCAATTGTCAGGGCTGGCCCAGACCAAAGCTAGGCGCCTGGAACTCCATTTGGGTCTCCTACACAGGTGGCAGGGCCCAAGTATTTGGCCTATCTTCTGCTGTTTTCTCGGGTTCGTTAGCAAGGAGCTGGATTGGAAACAGAGCAGCTAGGACTTGAACCAGCACTCTTAATCAGGATGTCACTTTCCAAAGCGGCAGCTTAACCTGCTGCACCACATCGCCAACCCCAGAAGGGACATGTTGAACTGGAGATCCTGAGCCTTGGTCAGCTGCAGGGAGCCACAGGGAGTGGCAGTGGGCCCCCTGCGAACAGAGGAGACCCAGCCTCCTGCCACTGTCTGTGCGCCCTCCTCGATTTATGTGGTAAAGTACATATGACACGCGATCTCCCACTCTAACCATTCCCAAGTGCACAGCTCGGTGGCAATAGTGCATCTGCAGTACTGCGGCGCCCTCACCACCATCCATCTCCGGAACGGGTTCTTCCACTTCTCTTACAGGCATTCTGACTTTTCTCCTCCTCTCTAGGCGTTTCACTAGTCATAATGGACCTTGTTTAATTGTTTTCCTGAATGCACCACATGAATTTTGCAAAATCTTTCATTCTGAAACCTGTAGAGGGAAAGTTTTCTCCCCTTCCAAAAATCCCAGTGAATCCATTGCAAGTTGCTTTCCACTTGCATCTGGCCCTTGGTGATGTCTTTCATCTCCAGGGGAAAGAACCACTCTGCTCTCCTTAAATGAGCAGGGATATTTATTCTCCATACTCCACGTGGCCAGAAAGGGGACTCAGACAACCCAACTCCCAGGCAGAGAACTGCAGATTCGCCTGCCCAGACTCTGGTACATTAGGTGGACAGATGAGTGGGCCGGTTTCTGGAAGACACTTTTCTCCCTCTGACAGGCTGCATCAGCCAGCTTTGCAAGAGTAAGATGAAATACCTGGCACAGGCTACTCATGATGGAAAGGAGTTTATTTAGTTCCTAGTTTTGGAGGTTCAAAGTCCACATGGGTGACGCAGGCTGTGGCTCTGGCCAGGGTCCATGGAGAATGTCAGGAGGCAGGGTTCAAGGGGAGACAGCATCATATGGTGAGCCAGGAAGTAGAAAAAGAGAAAGCTCCCATAATCCTTTTCAAGGGCACGCCCCCCAATCCCACCCAAGGACCTCCCATTGGCCCACAATTTAAAGGTCTCTACTTCAGGTCGGCGTTGTGGTACAGTGGGTTGAACCACTGCCTGCAACACTGGCATCCCATATGGGGGTTCACTCAATCCCTGCTGCACCACTTTCGATCCAGCTCCCCGCTAATGCACTTAGGAAAGCAACTGAAGACAACCTAGGTACTTGGGCCTCTGTCACTCATCTGGGAGACCAGGATGGGGTTCCTGGCTCCAGGTTTCAGCCTGGCCCAGCTCTGACAAGTTGTGGCCCTCTAGAGCAGTGGATGGAATATCTTTCTCTCTCTCTCTCTCTCCCTCTCTCTGTACTCTGCCTTTCAAATAAATACATCTTTTTTTTTAAAAGATGTATTTATTTGAAAGTCAGAGTTACACAGAGAGGAGAGTCAGAGACACAGAGAAAGGTCTTCCATCCGATGGTTCACTCCCCAATTGGCCGCAACAGCCGGAGCTGCACCGATCCGAAGCCAGGAGCCAGGAGCTTCTTCCAGGTCTCCCACGCAGGTGCAGGGGTCCAAGGACTTGGGCCATCTTCTACTGCTTTCCCAGGCCATAGCAGGGAGCTGGTTGAGAAGTAGTGCAGCTGAGTTTCGTACCAGCGCCCACACGGGCTGCCGGCACTTCAGACCAGCGCTTCAACCTGTTGCGCCACAGCGCCGGCCCCAATAAATAAATCTTCAAAAAAAAAAAAGTCCCATCACCATCCAGTACAAATATTGCCACCTAGGGACCAAACATTCAATCACAATGGACCCTTGGAGAACAGTCAAACCGCAGCCCAACCATAGCACGCACGGGTGTGCCGTTGTCATGAAAAGGCATTGTGCAAATAGATGAACTACAGAGGGGATTGGCTGCATGTGCTGAGTGAACTTTGACTCAACCTGTTGAGAAGCCATTTGGTGGGGCCAGTGCTATGGTGTAGCAGGTACAGCCGCTGCCTGCAGTGCCAGCATCCCATATGGGCACCAGTTCAAGACCCGGCTGCTCCACTTCTGATCCAGCTCTCTGCTATGGCCTGGGAAAGCAGCAGAGAACAGCCCAAGTGCTTGGGTCCCTGCACCCATGTGGGAGACTCAGAAGAAGCTCCTGGCTCCTGGCTGTGGATTGGCTCAGCCTGGCCATTGCAGCCATCTAGGGAGTGAACCATCGGATGGAAGACCTCTCTCTCTCTCTTTCTCTGCCTCTCCTTCTCTCTGTAACTCTGCCTTTCAAATAAATAAATAAATAAATCTTTAAAAAAAATAAGAAGAAGCCATTTGGCTGCATTGTTCCCCAAATAATCAGTCAGCTGTAACAGTATCATGGATTTGGTGCTTAAGATTCCATTATAATAATCCAACTGCAACACACACCTAAATCTGCTTCTAAATATCCCATTCTGGCTGTTGATTCAGCTGTTCCTATTTGCTGTCCCTCAGGCACTGCACCTGGCTCTGCGGCCCCATGTCAATCATTTCTGCCCCTGTCCACATCTCCACCGCAGCCTGCACCTCAGCTCCCCATCCCACTCCTCACGTCTGACCCCGCCGCTCCCTCTGAGCTCCCTGGAGCAGGGCAGAGCGTGGCAGAGCATGGCGTGCCCAGTGCCAAGCCCGGCCTGCTGCCCTCACAGCATCTGTGGGGCAGGCTGCAGGCCACCATTCTCAGTGTAACCTCTCTGATTTCCCTTCTCCTCCTTCCTGTTGCCCTGGCTCACGGGCGGGGGCAAGCACCTGAGCTCGGGCGGGGGGCGGGGGGGATGGTCATGTTGCCCTTGGTGCTAGGTGTACGTGGAAGGCCCGTCGTGGAGGGTCTTGGGAGCAGATGCATTTCAAAGCACCCAGGCTTGGACACTGCACGCTCTGCTTTCCTTCCAGAACCGCTCCCTTTGCAAAACTCCACACCAAAACAAGAGGAGCACAGAGAGGCCGGCCTACCTCCTGCCAAACTCCTCTCTCCACAGGTGCACAGCACGCGCCCTTTGTCCGTGATGGGACAGGCCCGGCCCCAGTGAGAAAGACACGCAGTGTGGGCCCATCCAAATATTAACGGTGGACACTTTCCTGCTTTGAAAACACGAGACGCTCTGTACTCAGAGCCCTGCCCTCCAGAGAACACAGTGGCTTCTGTTTTTCTTTTTCCAGTGAGTTGAGGGTTGACAGGGGGCGGTTACCTTATCTTCACGAGGCCTGGGGCTGGGAGAGGCAGGGCTTCAGGCTCTGAATGCATCTCATTGATCTTTGCTGCTCTGGGCCCCTGTCAGCAGGAGAGAATCGGCATCCCAGGGCACTGTGCTCCACTTAATCACGCCTTTGGGGGAAAAGTTGCCCTGAACTACCATTTGGTAAGTTGTGCCTCCTGCACCTGGTGTTAGGATGGATCCAAAATGCAACTATCATCTGAGACCAAAAGCAATATTTTTCAAGCTACTATCTGATCATACAACGGAGGTCAATGCATCACATTAGAAAAACATTGCACAATGGGGCAACGTTGAATCAGGATTTTTTTTTTTAAGTGAATGCAATTGAAGCTAGACTGTGGCTTGTCAGGTTTGAATGCTTGAATCTCAGGGTAGATTTTAATGCCAACGTGACAATGTGCCAAGAAAAGCCAGGCTCACTCTCAGCTCAGCGTGGTCTTAATTGGATCTTGTTCCTGAGCACAGCGGGGAGTGGGGAGCAGGCTTTCGGCAGCAGAGCCCCAAACACAGGCTTTAATCAGGGAGCCAGTTTGCCCACTGGAGCAGTGAGTTGAGAAACTCTTTCCAGATTGTTTGTAAAACCCTATTACTTAAGAGGCCGGCGCTATGACGTAGTGGGTAAAACCACAACCTGCAGTGCCAGCTTCCCATATGGGTGCCAGTTTGAGTCCTGGCTGCTCTACTTCTAATCCAGCTCTTTGCTATGGCCTGGGAAAGCAGTAGAAGATGGCCCAAGTGCTTGGGCCCCTGCACCTGCGTAGGAGATCTGGAATAAGCTCCTGGCTCCTGGCTTCTGATCAGCCCAGCTCTGGCCGTTGTGGCCATTCGGAGAGTAAACCAGCAGAAGGAAGCTCGATCTCTCTCTCTCTCTCTCTCTCTCTCTCTCTCTCTCTCTCCTCTCTGCCTCTCTTTCTTTCTCAGTGTAATGCTGGCTTTCAAATAAATAAATAATTTTTTAAAAAAAGACAATGAACACAAGATTCCATGCATATGACATGCCCAGGGTAGGCGCACCTGCAGAGAGAAAGTAGATCCGTGATTGCTGGGTAGGAGGGAGAGTGAGAGGATAAAGGGTGGCTGTTCATGATTTGGAGGTATACTTCGGGGTTATACAAAGTTCTGATTTGGCCCTGGAGCCATTTGGGAAGTGCACCACTCTCTTGAATAAATAGATCTAAAAATTGTTAATGTTTTAAAATGAACTGTGGTGATGGTTCCCCAATTCTGTGACTATAATAACCCCTGAATTGTACCATTTAAATGGGTGAATTAGGGGCCGGCATTGTGGCACAATGACCTAAGCTGCAACACTAGCATCCCATATGAAAGCACCAATTTGAGTCCTGGCTGCTCCGCTTCAGATCCAGCTCCCTGCTAATGCACCTGGGAAGGCAGTGGAAGATGGCTCAGGTGCTTGGGATGGAGCTCCAGGCTCCTGGCTTTGGCCTGGCCCAGCTCCAGCCACTGTGGACATCTGGGAAGTGAACAAGCAGATGGATGATCTCTCTCTGTCTCTCCCTCTCTCCGTTACTCTGCCTTTCAAACAAATAAATCTATTTAAAACATTAGGCAAATTATATGTTATGTCAATTATTTCAATAGAGCTGGTTAAAAAAAAAAAACTCTACACAGCTTGTATTGTATGTGCAGATCTCCTTAAAACAATCCCTTTTAGCAGAATCAAAGGACCCTTTTTAAGTGGACCCTTTTATTTTTAGTGTGGGAAAGCAATCATGACTCCCCCACTGGTTGAAGGTGTGGTTGCAGAACTCGGCACCCCACCACCTCTCCTCCCTCGGCCACAGGGGCACAGGGAGCCACCAGCCGCCTTCCCCCAGGAGGGGCACCTTCACATCGGGAGCAGTGGACATTCCGGGCTGACAGGTCCCTTCATGTCCACAGCTGTGCTCCCCCGAAAAGCCAGAGCTGCCCACGCGGGGACTCCTCCCTAACACGGGACTGCTTGGGAGTCGGGGACGGGGTGGCTTCATTCCAGGCCGCCATCACTGGCGAGCCCCGCCGCCCCCTTTTACCAAGGGCCGGTTCAGACTTGCACTTTCCTTGCCCTCTGTGCCCAGCGGTCCTTGACTGACAGCCACTGGCTGGAACTCCCACGGATCCCGCTTCGTGTCTCCGGTCCTCTGTTCTCCTGCCCTGGGACTGGGTGTCCCGGCCCCCTCAGGAAGTCGGCCCCCCACCCCCGTGCTCCAGGCCCTGGTGCTGCAGTGAGACCCCCGCCGCCACGTGGTGAGATCCTGCCTCAGGACCGTGCCCAGCAGCATGAGAACGCGCGCCACCGCACAGCACCGCCCAGGCTTTCGCCCTCGCCCTCGTGGCCATCCTGGTTCTCCTCCACCTTACTCTTCTGCGCCCTTCTCAGTTAGGGCCCGGAGCACCGCCCTAACCGCTGCCTCTGCTCCCTGCCGGTTCTTGCCCTACCCAGCCATTACTCCTCTGCCCTTGCTTTATTTGACCTCTGGGAGCAATTGGCACCCTGAGCAGCTTCCTCTTCCAGCTCTGCTGGCTTCCTTTCCTCCGTAATTATCACTCCTTCGCCGCCTCCTATGCCCTTCCCTCACCTGCCTGACCTGTGAATGCTGGAATGCCCCTCAGTGTAAGGCTTCGTGACCTATGCTCTTACTGCTGCTCTGGATGGCATTGGGGCAGGTGGTATAGCAAGGTGAAGGTTTCTGGTAACCTAAGGATATAAGCTTATGTTTTACAAAAGAGATTTATTTATTTATTTGAATGTCAGAGTTACAGAGAGAGAGGGAGAGACACAGAGAGGAAGCTCTTCCATCCATGGGTTCACTCCCTAGATGGCTGCAACGGCCATCTTCCCCTGACTGGGCCAGGACGAACGAAGCCGGGAGCCAGGAGCCAGGAGCTTCATTTGGGTCTCCCAAATGGGTTGCAGAAACTCAAGCACTTGGGCCATCTTCCAATGCTTTTCCCAGGCCATGAGCAGAGAGCTGCATTGGAAGTGAAGCAGCCGGAACGTGAACTGGTTCCATATGGGATGCCTGTATCACGGGTGGCAGCTTTACCCACTACAGCACAATGCCAGCCTCTTAATTAATTAATTAATTAATTTTTAAAGATTTTATTTATTTATTTGAAAAAGTTACAGAGAGAGAGAGAGAGAGAGAGAGGTCTTCCATCGGATGGTCCACTCCCCAATCGCCTGCAATGATTGGAGCTGTGCCGATCTGAAGCCAGGAGCCAGGAGCTTCCTCTGGGTCCCCCATGCAGGTGCAGGGGCCCAAGGACTTGGGCCATCTTCTACTGCTTTCCCAGGCCACAGCAGAGAGCTGGATCGGAAGTGGAGCAGCCAGTTCTCGAACTGGCACCCATATGGGATGCCGGCGCTTCAAGGTGTTAACCACAGCGCTGGCCCCCTTAATTTATTTTTTAAAAAGTTTATTATTTCAGAGAGAGTGTGTGTCCATGAATGTATACTCCCGTCTGCTGGTTCACTCCCCAAACGCTTGCAATAGTCAAAATAGGACCAGACAGAAGCTGGGAGCTAGGAGCTCAATCCTTGTGGGTGGGAGGGACCCAACCATTTGAGCCATCATTGCTGCCCCACAGGACCGATTGGCAGGAAGAGGGCATCAGGAGCCGAGCTCTGAATCACGTTCAGATGCTCCTATGTGGCATACAAGTGTCCTAACCACAGGCTAAAGGCTCACTCCCTGGGACTTAAGTTTTCATTCTTAAATTGGGTTAGGCTACGAGGCAGTGAAACCAAATAAGACAAGATATTAAAATTTTATGTGGGGCGGGGCCAATTCTGTGGCATAGTAGTAGGTAAAGCTGCTGCCTGCAGTGCCGGCATCCCATGTGGGTGCTGGTTTGAGTTCCGGCTGCTCCACTTCTGATCCAGCTCTCTGCTATGGCCTGGGAAAACAGAAGAAGATGCCCCAGATCCTTGGGCCCCTGTACCCATGTGAGAGACCCAGAGGAAGCTCCTGGCTCCTGCCTTCTGCCTGGCCCAGTGCAGCCATTTGGGGAGTGAACCAGCAGATGGAAGATATTTCTCTTTGTCCCATCCCTCTCTCTCTTTCTCTCTGTACCTCTGACTTTAAAATAAATAGATAACTAAAAACAAAAATAGATACATTTAAAAAAAAAATGTCTCCCCCTACCTAACATACTTTTAAAAAAAACGTTTAGGAACATAAGTAAAGAAACTCAAACCAAAATATATGTGTACTACTCCCCCATAAAAATACTTATATATTACTCCTAGGAATTAAAAATATAGTCACTAAACTGAAAATCTCTTGAGGGGCCGGCACTCTGGCACAGCGGGTTAAGGACCTGGCCTGAAGCACCAGCACCCCATATGGGCACTGGTTCTAGTCCCAGATGCTCCTCTTCCAATCCAGCTCTCTGTTATGACCTGGGATGGCAGTAGAAGATGGCCCAGGTCCTTGGGCCCCTGCACCCACATGGGAGACCCGGAAGAAGCTCCTGGCTCCTGACTTTGGATTGGCACAGCTTCAGCCATTGCGGACATCTGGGGAGTGAACCAGCTGATGGAAGACCTCTCTCTCTCTCTCTCTCTCTCTCTCTCTCTGTCTCTACCTCTCTCTGTGTAACTCTTTCAAATAAATAAAATAAATAAATAAAAAAGAGAAAATCTCTTGAATGAATTAAATAATGGATTAGGTATAGCTAAAGAGATCACTATTGAACTGGAAGATAAATCAAAGAAAATTCCTCTGAAAATAGCACCAGAATATAGAGAGGTGGAAAATAGGGAAGAGGGGTATATGGAATAATGGAGAGTAGAATGAGAGGTCCCCCATGTGTTCTGAAGGAGAGAATAGAAAAGAGACATTATTTAAAGAGCAAGTAAATGAGAATTTTCCAAAAGTGATGAAAAACATGAATTCTCATATTCTGAGGTAGCAAGTCCCAAGTAGGATAAATACAAATAAATATACAACTGGACACGTCATAGTGAAACTACGGAACCAAAGAGGAAAAGGGGATCATAAAAGCAGCCGCAGAAAGAAAAACAAGTAGCTTACAAAGAACTGACCGTTAGATTGACTTCTGAAAATACCAATACAAGCCAGAGACGATAGAAAAACAGCTTCGATATGCTGCGAGAAAATGACTGTTGGCCTAGAAGAGCAAGAGCATGTGCAGTCTAAATGTCATTTAAGAATAAGGATGACTGTGGTGCAGCGGGTTACACTCCTGCCTGCAGTGCCGGCCTCCCATATGAGCGTTGGTTCAAGTCCTGGCTGCTCCTTTTCCAATCCAGCTCTCTGCTAATGCACCTGGGAAAGCAGCAGAAGATGGATCAAGTGCTACACCCCTGCCACTCACATAGGAGACCCGGATGGAGCTCCAGTCTCCCGGCTTCAGTCTTGCCCAACTCTAGTCATAGCAGCCATTTGAGAGTGAACCAGAGGATGGAAAAATCTCTCTTTATCTTTCCTTCTCTCTCTCTCTCTCTTCTCTCTGCCTTTTATATATATATATATATATATATATATATATATATATACTCTTAGAAATAAATAAGTAAAATAACTAAGAAGAGTAAGGACAAAGTAAATACATTTTTTGGAAAAAACTGGGAGAGTTTACATGAATAAACCAACTCTAAAGACTATTTAAAACTATAATTCTAAGATGAGAAATGAAACCCTAAATGAAAGAGTAATGTGTTTCAAGAAACAATGATGGACGAAGAAATATGGTAAGCTTTGAGTAAACACGAAGAAGTGATGACTATATAAGAAGATACCGGTTTCTAATTTAGGGAAATAAAACCAACATGGAACTAACAGGCTGGACAAAAATAAGACGAAGTGGAGTGATTAGAGTGGAAGTATTCTAACAATTTAATTTCTTCAGAGATATTGCTTAATTTTAAATTTTGATTAGTAAAGAATCTGTGTTCAATTTAAGATTAGCTTATTGGGGTTGGTAGCGCTGTGGCTTAGTGGGTAAAGCTGCCGCCTGCAGTGCCGGCATCCCATATGGGCGCTGGTTCGAGTCCCAGCTGCTCCACTTCTGATCCAGCTCTCTGCTATGGCCTGGGAAAGCAGTAGAAGATGGCCCAAGTCCTTGGGCCCCTGCACCCATGTGGGAGACCCAGAAGAAGCTCCTGGCTCCTGGCTTCGGATCAGTGCAGCTCCGGCCATTATGGCCAACTGAGGAGTGAACCAGTGGATGGAAGACCTCTCTCTCTCTCTCTCTCTCTCTCTCTCTCTCTCTCTCTCTCTCCTTCTCTCTCTGTGTAACTCTGACTTTCAAATAAATAAGATTATCTTACACTTATCTTAAACAGTAAACAAAATGGATCACAGATGGATCAAATACTTAAACATAAGAACCAAAATTATAAAATTCTTAGGAGAAAACATAGGGAGAAAACTTCATGACCTTGGATCCAGCGATGATTTCTTAGATATAATGCAAAAGCATAGACAGAAAAGAAAAAAAAATTAGATAAACTGGACTTCATCAAAATTAAAAGTTTTGTGCATAAAAGGACATTTTCAAGACAGGAAAATACAACTCATAGCATGGTAGAAAGTAGAGTATAGGAAGAAATCCTACAATAATGCAAAAAGACACATTACCTGATTCGAGAATAGGCAAATGAATTTCTCCAAAGACAGACAAGTAGGCAGTAAGGAGATGAAAAAATGTTTAGCCCCACAAATCAACAGAGAACTGCAAATGGGATTGCTGTTATCAGAAAACCAGGAATAACAGGTGTCAGTGAGGATGTGAAGGAGTTGTGAGATGTGCATCCCTAGTTGAATTCACTAGTGAAGGCACTGGCAGGCAACAGTTTGGTGTTTCTTCAAACAGGTAAAACTAGAATCACCCCATAAACCAGCAATCCCACTCTAAGCACACACCCAAAAGAACTGAACCAAAAGGTGGAAACAACCCAAATGTCCATCAACAGATGAATGGCCAAACAAAATGTGATATACCCATATTACACCATAAAAAGGAATGAAATTTTGATACCTGCTCCAACATCACTGAACCTTGAAAACATTATGTTAAGTGAATAAGCCAATCACAAAAGGACAAATATTGTATGAGATGCCTAGAATCATCAGATCCATAAGGACAGAAAATGTAATCATTGCTACCTGGGATGGAAGATGTGGGCTGGGGATGGGAGATTAACAGATGACCAAAGAGTTTCTGATCAGGATGACGAAGTTCTGGAAAAAATTGTGGTGATGATTGTGCAACACACCACTGACCTGTAGCAAAGATTGTTAAAATGATAAATTCTGTGTTTTCACATTTTGCCACTCAATAACTTAAGGGTAATCTTTAAAAGAATAAAAATAAAGTAGAAACTTTAAAAACAGAATAGTGAAAAAGAGAATAAAACCTATCCTACAGAATAAAGAAAAAAATAGTGAAAGAGAGTGAAAAAGAAAAAGGCATGGTAAAGAAAGCTCAAAAAATTAGATACAAGTAAACACACTACGTCCTGAGAAACGCCTCGTTAAGTGATCTCATTGTTGCACGAATGTCCCACAGTGATTTACAGTCACCTGACGTGGCCTCTTGGTGCAATCAAGAGATGCAGTAAACGCAAGGCGGTTGAGGCTGCTGAGCATGACATGGCAATGGTTTTACAGTAAGTATTTTTTAATAAGTGGAAATCACCTATTAAAAAATAATAATTCATATGGTAATACATACACCAGTAATTTAGTTGCTGATTATCAAGTATCATTTTATTGTACCTTTTAAAAAACACTTATTTATTTATTTAAAAGTCAGAGTTAGCAAGAGAGGGAGAGACATACAGAGAGAGATCCTCCATCATCTGCTTCACTTCCCAAATGGTTGCAGTGACCAGGGCTGGGCCAGGCCAAAGCCAGGAGCCAGGAGCTTCTTCCAGGTTGCCTACATGGGACAGGGGCCCAAGCATTTGGGCCATCTTCTGCTTTCCCAGGCGCTAAGAGGGAGCCAGATTGGAAGCAGAGTAACAAGGACTCTAGCTAGCCCTACAATATGGGATTCTGGCATTGCAAGTGGTGGCTTTATCGACCGCACTACAATACCAGTCTCTGTGCTGTACTTTTATATAACTGGCAGCACAGTAGAAGTGTTTATATCATCATCAACACAAACATGAGCTATGCCTTGTGCTATGATGTTATGATGGCTACACAGGACTACTGATAGGAATTTTCCAGCTCCACTGTAATCTTAGGGGACCACTATTATCTGTGTAGTCCATCTTTGGCTAAAATGTTCTTATGTGATGTATGACTGTGTAGCAGTATGGTAATAAATATAAATGGACTAAACTCACCAGTTAAAAGACAGAGATTCCAAGCCCAGACCTTTCTTGTCTCTCTTCTAATCACTTTCACATTTATATCTCTAGCCCTGGTCTACCCAAAACAGTGTATTTTTTAATTCAATATCATCAAAAATGAATTCTAATTCCTTCCTCAAATGTGTTCCCTAATTCCCTTCCTCCTCAACCTTCCCTGCATCAATACATGCTTCTACCACCCACCAGTTGTTCCAGCCAAAAACCCTAACCACCTTTGAGTCTCCTCATTTTTCATCATTCCTCCATGTCCTGCTCACCAGCAAGTTCTATGCTTTCATCTCCAAAACCTAATGTGAGTCTCTTTCTCCCCACCTCCACTGCTGCCATCCAGGTCCAAGCCTCCATAATTCCTCTACCCGATCTCTCTGTAGCTTTACCTATGTCTCTCTTACTCTTCTATGTACTATTTCCTATGCAGAAGACAGGGAATATTTAAATTATAATATAGTCTCAATATTGTATACATTGTATTTTATAGTTTCAAATCATAAACATTGAAACTATAACACATAATGTATACAGTATTGATAAGAATAAAGTAACACTTTTGCACCTATCCCTCAACTGGAGAATCAGCAGAATTTTCTTGTAAAAATTACATCTGAATATGCTCCTCTCCTACCTACAATTTCTAATGACTTAGGTCACACTTGGAACACAATCCTGACTCCTTCCTTCTTTAATTCCTTTTTCACGTTTCTCTCCCTGCCTCATCAGCTCCTTTCTGTTCCTAGAATATGCCTCAGGACCTTTGCACTCGCTGATGGCCCTGCCGTAGATCTTCAGAGGGATGCCTTTTTATTGCTTCAGTTCTCTGTCTCAAAGAAGCCCACCCTGACCATCTCATCTAAACAGCATCTTCACATCAGCCCTGTTTCATTTTCTTCAGAGCACATTTTATTAGCCAAAGATACGTAATTCATTTTGTTGTTTATTTTCTGTCTCCTTCCTTATAAGCTCATGAGAGTAAAGACCTTTGTCTTGTTGTTCCCAGGTGTATCCCTAATGTCTAGGACATAGCCGGTTCTCAGTAAACATTTGTTGAGTAAATAAGCAAACTAATGCACCTGAGATAAGTTGTGGTTAGCATCCTCTAGTTACAAGATTTTTCTCTGGTCTCTTTGTTGTAGAGCTCATGTTATTCTTTGAGGAGAGTCCCATCACATGACTGATTCTAGAAAGGTTGAAAACTATACCCAGTGTACTATCCCAGCCTCCCTAAACCTAGCTTGGTTTGGAGCATTGGAGACAACTTCCAACTTCCAGTCTGCAAGACTCAAGTGCAGGCCCACTCCAGAGAGAGGGAAGCTTCCCAGCAACTGCTGAGAAGTTGGCCCAGCCCCAAGAATATTCCTCTGATTCCTCTGATGAATGTAGCCAGATTGTAAGATTCTGGTGCATTTTGTGTGCTTTCTCATATGTTATTAATAAACGGTGCATCAGCCAGCGCCGCGGCTCACTAGGCTAATCCTCCGCCTTGCGGCGCCGGCACACAGGGTTCTAGTCCCGGTCGGGGCACCGGATTCTGTCCTGGTTGCCCCTCTTCCAGGCCAGCTCTCTGCTGTGGCCCGGGAGTGCAGTGGAGAATGGCCCAAGTGCTTGGGCCCTGCACCCCATGGGAGACCAGGAGAAGCACCTGGCTCCTGGCTTCGGATCAGCGCTGTGTGCTGGCCGCAGCACGCTGGCCACGGCAGCCATTGGAGGGTGAACCAACGGCAAAAGGAAGACCTTTCTCTCTGTCTCTTCTCTCACTGTCCACTCTGCCCGTCAAAAAAAATTTAAAAATTTAAAAATTAAAAAAAAATAAAGGGTGCATCACCTTTCTACATTCATGCCTACATAAACTATAGGAAGTGTCAAATCATGGAGCAATGTCATGTTGTCCGACCACTCCTAATAATCCTACTCAGTGGCCTGGGGTTCCACACATCTTCCACAAGTCCATGTCTGTGTGGAACAGCTGCTGCACGCAAATGCTGGGCTACATGCTGGAGGCAACTGCACTGGCACTCCGAGTTCAAGGGTGCCAGCTACCTGTGGTGCAGACTCCTGGGCTCTAGCTCCAGTCCTGTTAAGTTTCAGGTAGGGCCCAAGACTTGCACCTCTCAATTCGTACCACATCGCACCCCAGGAGTCTGTCAAACTCTGACAAACACCCAGGGGTGGGGGTGTGGCTGGTGGTGTTTTTAAGGGTGTAGGAAGCGCAGCTCCCATTCTCATGCCCCCTCTGAGAGCCCTTCATCTCCAGCACGGCAAACCCCTCTCAGAAGCCCTGGTGCTCCCAGACTGTCGGTGTGGCGGGCATGCCTCTCCCCAGCACCGCTGTTCCCAAGGACATTCCCCTCTTCAGAGCTAATTACTTACAGAAGAAAATTAAATGGCTACATCTTGCCAAAGGGTAACTTTTGAACACTTCTTTTTTTAAGAGCCATGTTAGGTTTTCAAAATTTAAAAAAATGAGCAGAAAATGCAGAGTTCCCCCTCTGCCCCTCCCTCCCGGTTCCCATCTATTAACACTAACAACATCGGTGCAGTACCTTTGTTACAACTGACGGCCCAATACTGATGCCTTCGTGTCAAGGAACAGCTGTTGTTTACGTGAGGGCTCACCCTGGGCCTGGTACATTCTCTGGGTTTTGCTAGACGCCTGGGGTCACGCATCACAATCCAGTATCACGCAGAGTAATTCCACTGCCCTGAAAATCCCCTGTGCTCTACCACCTGCTCATTTCTGCTTCTCTCTCCACCAAGCCTATTTTTAATCTTAACAGATGCCCTCAAAGGATCAAAACCAGCTTCATTATTCACTGTCTTGTTTTTCTAAATGTCTTTAGTCTCAAGTATGCATTTGGATTAGTCTTTGAACTTGGCGCGATTGATGGATTTGCTCCCACCACCACATTGGTGTAAGCAGCACCTGGGAGTCATTTGGCAGAGCCCCTGGCCGTCCGCCACATGCCGGGCGGCATTCCAGAGCTGCCCTGTCCCCTGTGCTGTGTTGTGCCTTTCTTGAAATGCCTCCAGTCCTCACACATCCATCACAGTCCAGCTTTCATCAGTTTTATTAAAATTCATGTTGGCCTGCAGCCTTCTTCACAGGACTGCGTTCCCATAGCTAGCCATGGCCCAAGGCCAAGTTGGGGGGGGGGGGAGGCAGGGGTAGTCATGGCCTCACCAAACACCTTGCTGCCATAGATAGGAAAGTGGCGGCCTAAGCAGGTGTGGTGATGAGGACCTTCCAGAAGGCCTCTGAGAGGCAGTGACAAACACACCTCCCGAGGACTGGCAGGTGTCTTTATCTCCTCTACCAGCCCACTGCTGCTGTTTGGATGTGGTTGTCCCCCAGGTGCATGTCAGGGAAGCGAGGTCCCCAGTGTAGCTGTGTTCATGTGGTGGACATGTAAGAGGGAGGACCTAGTAGAAGGTGGTCAGAGCTTTGGGGGTAACTGTCCCTGACAGTTCCTGAGAGAGCAGGTTGTTTAAAAACCTGAGGGACCCTGAGTCCCTCTCTAGCTTCTAGTCTGACAACGTGATGTCTCCTGCATGTGCTGTTACACACATTGCCCCCACACTGCCGTCAGCCATGGTATGATCTAGACGAGGCCCTCGCTAGAGCCGAGTATATGCCAGTGCCATGCCCCTTCAGTCTCCAAGACTGTGAGCTAGATAAACCTCTTTTCTTTATAAATTATCCAGCTTCCACATAGTATACGTTTCTGCTTCTGATCATTGCCAGTGGATCATTTTTCATGGGTCTATACCCTCCAGCTTCCCCTGATCCATTTTTTAGATTTAATTATTTATTTGATGGAGTGACAGAGAAAGGGGAAAGAGAGAGAGAGAGAGAGAGATCTAGTGTCCACTGGTTCACTCTCCAATTAAGGCTGGACAAAGCCAAAGCCTGAAGCCAGGAACTCCAATAGGGCGGCAGGGTCCCAAGTACTTGGGCCATTATCCACTGCTTTCCCAGGCGCATCAGCAGGAAGCCGGATTGGAAGCAGAGCATATACAATGCCAGGGCTACAAATGACAGCTTAACCTGCTGTGTCACAGTGCCAGCCCCTCCCCTGGTGCATTTTAATAAGCAAATCCATAAAGAGCAGATATGTTTTCTATGCGTCTGCATGAAGATAATGATCAGATTTGGCTGAGATTACTGAAGACCTTAACTATCTACAAGGAGCAGCCGAGGTGTGTCTCTTAAAGTTTCCACTTTAATTGTGAAAATATTGTGAAACCTGTGTGCAGGTTTAACTTCTTTGTAACTGGAAAAGGCTACATAGAAAATGATAAGTTAACTGGAGGGGACATGTGAGAGTTTCTTACATGGAGCTTAGTGTTCATCTGGTTCTATTTGTGCTCTACCAACGCCTAGATGGTTCTCAGTCCCAGTCAGTCTTAGCTACCTCCCTACTGGGATGCAACTTGACATCAGGCAGTGCCCAGCCAAACCCAGGACACCACTGTCCCTTTCACAACCCTCGGGGAATGTGTTCACAAGGCCAAGTGTAAGAACTCGTGCCTGGGCACCATTTGGGAGATGCTGGGGTGAGCAGCAGGCTCTGGCCAGGGCGGGTGGCCAATGTTTCGTGACTGACACAGCAGGGACAGCAGCTGGCAGTGGCCTTGATCACACTCACAAGCTCAGACAGGACACACACTGGTCTCCAAGGACAGTGTGAAGAGCTAGGTCCTCCAGGAAGGAATGCTTCTGTTCCAAGGGGATGCCATGAACCCAAGTCCACTCTGCAGCCAGGGCCAGGGGCCTGGTGCACCTGTATGACTTCTCCTGAGGCACAGGAACCCCAGCATTCACACAGCTGGCCAGCATCTCGCATGGCTGGCCTCGAGCCAAGTGGGCATCTTACAGGGACTTCCCTCTGTGGTTGGGAAGAGGATAACACAGAGAATTCTGAGACCCAACTTTGTTTGGAGTTACCCATCAGCCTTCAGGTGATGTTGCTAAGAAACCCCCAGAAGGTAGACTCAAGATGTCACAGGGTGTTCAGTGGGTGCTCACATGGGGAGGGGACCGCCAGGTGTGGAGCAAGTTTGCCACTGGGTCACCTTGTTCCTGCCTGAGCCTGTCCCGTTCCTGTGACCTGCTCTCTGCCTTCAAAGGATGGAAGAGCCAGTGGAGACTGGCCTTCGTACCACCTGCCTCCCCAGGTTCCTGAAGGTCACGGCAAAACAGACCCCAGGTGCAACAGAAAGCGATGCTGAGCAGATTTCCCTTACTGTGCATCAGAGAGAATTGCCACACGTCATTTTCACCATAAAGACTTTCACCTTTAAAAAAATAATCTTGGGGCCGACATTGTGGCATAGTGTGTAAAGCTGTCCCCTGCAGTGCTGGCATCCTATATGGGCACTGGTTTGAGACCCAGTTTCTCCACTTCTGATCCAGCTCTTTGCTATGGCCAGGGAAAGCAGTAGAAGATGGTCCAAGTCCCTGGGCTTTTGCATCTGCATGGGAGACCAGGAAGAAGTTCCTGGCTCCTGGCTTCGGTTTGGCTCAGCTCTGGATGTTGCAGCCATTTGGGAGTGAACCAGCAGATGGAAGACTTCTCTCTCTCTGCCTCTGCCTCTCTGTAACTCTGTCTTTCAAATAAATAAATCTTTAAAAAATTTTTTCTGAGATATACACCACTTATCATAAAATTCACCCTTCTCTTTGTTTTTTTTCTTAAGTTTTATTTTATTTATTTATTTATTTATTTATTCGAAAGGCACAGTGATAGGGAGAGAAGTAGGAAAAGAGAGCTTCCATCTGCTGGTTCACTCCCCAAATGGTCACAAAGGCCAGAGCTGGGCCAGGCCAAAGCCACAAGCCAGGAACTCCATCTAGGTCTCCCATCGTCTGCTGCTTCCCCAGACACGTTATCAGGGAGCTGGGGCTGGTGTGGAGCAGCTGGGACTTAAACTGGAGTTCATATAGGATGCCAGAGTCCAAGGTAGCAGCTTAAGCTATTGTGCCAAATGCTGGCTGCAAAACTCATCCTTTTCAAAAATAAATCATCTATTTGGAAGGCAGAGAGGCAGAGACAGATCTTTCATCTACTGGTTCACTCTCCATGTGCTTGCGAAAGCCAGGGCTAGGCCAGGCTAAAACCAGTAGCCTAGAATTCAATCTGGATCTCCAACACGGGTGACAGGGACCCAAGAACTTAAACACCTGCCACCTTTTAGGGTAAGCATTAGCAGAAAGCTAGAATCAGAAGCAGAGCCGAGACACAAACTGCAGGCATCTTAACCATGGCACCACACACCCACCCCCCAAAATCAGCCTTCTAAAGTTCCCAGTTCATTGTTTTCAGTGTATTCAGGCTTTCAGTGCATTCACAGTCTAAAATCAGAATATTTTTGTTATGCTTAGAGTCCCTGTGCTCCATGGATCTGCTCTGTTACTGTGGGTTGGCCAGTTCTGGGTCTTTCATATAAAGGGAAACACCTGCCATGTGTCCTTTTATGCCTGGCTTGCTTGCTTGCCCTTAATGATTTATTTATCTATTTGGAAGGCAGAGCTAGAGAGAGAGATCTTCCATCTGCTGGTTCACTTCCCAAATGGCTGCAGTGACTGGAGTGGGGCCAGGCCAAAGCCATGACCATGAAACTCCATTCAGGTCTCCCATGTGAGTGGCAGGAGCCCAAGTGCTCAGACCATCATCAGGTGCTCGCCTAGGTACACTAGCAGGGAGTAGGATTGGAAGTGGAGCTGCTGGGATTTGAACCAGTGCTCATACGGGTTACAGTGCTCAAGTGCACCACAAGGCCGGCCCCATGCCTGGCTTCTTTCACTTAGTGTAATGTTTGTAGGATTTATCCATGTTGTTGCATGTGTTAAGACTCATCTCTTTTCGGGGCCGGCGCTGTGGCGCAGTGGGTTAAAGCCCTGGCCTGAAGCACTGGCATCTCATATGGGTGTCAGTTCTAGTCCCGGCTGCTCCTCTTCCAATCCAGCTCTCTGCTATGGCCTGGGATAGCAGTACAAGATGGCCCATATCCTTGGGCCCCTGTGCCCACGTTGGAGACCCAGAAGAAGCTCCTGGCTCCTGGCTCCTGGCTCCTGGCTTCGGATTGGCACAGCTCCAGCCATTGTGGCCATCTGGGGAGTAAACCAGCGGATGGAAGACCTCTCTCTCTACTCTACCTCTCTCTGTAACTCTGTCTTACAAGTAAAATAAAATAAATCTTTTTTTTAAAAAAAAGACTCATCTCTTTCCAAGGTTGAATAATATCCCATTGGATGGATGGACCACATTAGGTGATCCATTTGCTCCATTTGTCTGTGGATGGACATTCTGGTTTTTTCCATTTGGGGGCTATCATGGACCATGCTGCTGCGAACATCTGTGTCCAGGTCTCTATGTGGATGTTTTCTATTCTCTGGGTTTGTCTTAGTTCATTTTCT
The DNA here is from genome assembly GCF_033115175.1 of Lepus europaeus. Lineage (NCBI taxonomy): Eukaryota > Metazoa > Chordata > Mammalia > Lagomorpha > Leporidae > Lepus > Lepus europaeus. The sequence goes on from NC_084832.1 coordinate 87,279,614, forward strand.
GTTGTCATAACAAAATACCAAAAGCTGGGTGATTTACAAAGAGATCTACTGAGCTCACCATTCTGGATGTGCAAGAGCCTGGCTCTGGTGAGGGGAGTGAGCTGCTCACTCAAGGCAGAGAAGCCGAAGGGGAAACAGCCGTGTATAGAAGGAGCCGAGTACACAGGTGGCCTTGCTCTAAGAATCCCTCTCTCAAGAACCAGCCCATTCCCAAGAGAGGGAGAACTCACTCCTGTTGGCTTCAATCCCTCCACTTGGCCACTCTCAAAGGTCCCACCTCCTAGCACGCCTCTGCCTGCGTGGGTGGGGACAAACATATTCAGACCATGCAGGGGCATTCTTAGGGCAGAACCGCTGGGCTTCCTTCTTAAATGACTGGAGCACCACTAGGGATGTGTCACCCTCTTGTCACCTGTGTGGTTAGGAATGAACTGGAGGCAAGGCTGTGCCCTGTTACTGAGCACCTTTACCCACCAGACTAGCTGTGCACCAGGATGCACTGCTGAGCAAGACCCCTGCCTCCATCAGCTCCCCCAGCGGCCCCGGGCCTTGACCAGGCCCATGGTTTCCCAGAAATCTTCCAACTAGTCATCTGCCTATCCCTCCAGCCTTTCGCTTCCCTAAGTTCATGCAGATACCAGGGCGGTCTGTTTGAAATGTCACATCACCTTCCTACTTTAACCCCACACAATGAGGTTTGGCCACCTGCGGCCCTTACCTATTTCACCAGCCGCACCCAAGACGCCCTGAGCTAGAGACCCTGCCTGCACGGAGCCGCTTGAAGTTCTGTGACAACTCCTTGCTGTGCCTTCCAATTAGTCATCTGGCCGCATGTCTAGTACCTGCTGTGCTCCAGCGGTAAATGAGACAGACACGATCCCCACCCTCACCATCTTCTTCCCGAATTCATCCTTCCCCCGGGGGCTCCTTGTAACCCAGCAAGGCTCACTCCCATTCTGGAACTTTCCACGAGCTGATGTCCACACTCTCAGCTTACGCCCAGTGCAGGAGGAAGCAAAAGATGCAAGATGTTAGCAAGTTGTGCAGCCTTGGAGCAGCAACTTCTTTGTCTGTGGGATGCACAAAGGGGCAGTAGATTAAAATATATAGCACAGTGGGTGGGCGTTCAGACCAGTGCTTAAAAACGCCAGAGAACCCAGGCTCCATACCTGTTCTGTCTCCTGACTCCAGCTTCCTGCTAATACAGACCCTGGGAGGCAGTGGTGATGGCTCAAGTCAGTGGGTTCCTGCCACTCACATGGGAGACCTGGATTGAGTTCCTAGTTCCTGGCTTTGGTCTTGCCCAGCCTGGGCTCTTGCCAGCATCTGGGGACTAAAGTGTCAGATGAAAGCAATTTCTTTCTTTCTTTTGTCAGTATTTATTTATTTATTTATTTGGGAGGCAGAGTTACAGAGAGAGGGAGACACAGAGAGAGGTCTTCCATCTGCTGGTTTACTCCTCAAAGGGTCACAATGGCTGGAGCTGGGCTGATCTGAAGCCAGGAGCCAGGAGTTTCTTCCAGGTCCCTGACTTGTGTACAGGGGCCCAAGCACTTGGGCCATGTTCCACTACTTTCCCAGGCCATAGCAGAGAGCTGGATCGGAAGAGGAGCAGCCGGGACTCGAACCTGCTCCCATATGGGTTGCCAGCGCTTCAGGCAGAGGCTTAACCTGCATGGGGCCGGCTCCGATGAAAGCATTTTCTATCTATTCCTTCTTCTCTGCCTCTCAAATAAGCACATTTTTTTTAAAGTGTGTAGTCTGGTTCCTGGTTCATCTCAGATCTCAGAAAGCCTTTACAAAGCTAGCGCTCTCTTCACTGCAGCTTGCACACAGAATATGCTAATTTTCCCAGTGGTGTGATCACATTATATTACTATTTATTTACACATTCTTTCTCCTGTGCCAGTCTAAGAGATTCTCAACAGTAGTTATTAATGTTGGACTCCCTCCTTCCTGGCACATTAACCAGAAAACAAACCATCGGTTTTGCCTCCACTTGTCATTGTAATTATCCCTGGGAGCCAGAGACGGCTCCATGTAATGAACACGATGAGCCCAGTGCAAGAGGGAACTGGAGTGACTCACGGATGGCCTCGCTCTGATGCCGCGCCCGTGGCACTCAGCGCCCTCTCTGTTCATCGATCTGTTTTCACAGCGGCCTCGCTTCCCGTCACCGAGTACTGAGACTTCCTCCCTCTACTGACCAAAGTGCACACAGGCCTGCTTGTCCCCTGGGAGAGGTGCTAGGGCCCTCGGCACACCGTCTGACCGCTAGGATATACCAGCTCCTAAAACGACAGAGCCTGGGTCCCGGGCAGCTGCTCACACTTTGGCTTTCACACAATGACCCCCGTGAAGCGGCTGCCATCTGGCTGAGGCCCCAGTGGCCCTTGAACTTCACTGCATGATAGACTCGCCAGGAGAGCTTAAATACTGCTGCCTGACGGGGCTCCCACCGCGGGAGCGGGGCTGCAGGGATGATTTAAAGCTGCCCAGTGATTTTTATTATTTTTTTTTATTTTAATTTTTTTAATTTGACAGGTAGAGTTATAGACAGTTAGAGAGAGAGAGAGAGAGAAAGGTCTTCCTTCTGTTGGTTCACTCTCCAAATGGCCACTACGGCCGGCGCTGCACCGATCTGAAGCCAGGAGCCAGGTGCTTCCTCCTGTTATCCCATTCGGGTGCAGGGGCCCAAGCACCTGGGCCATCCTCCACTGCCCTCTGGGGCCACAGCAAAGAGCAGGACTGGAAGAGGAGCAACCGGGACTAGAACCCGGTGCCCATATGGGATGCCGGCACTGCAGGCGGAGGATTAACCAAGTGAGCCACGGCTCCGGCCCATGCCTGGTGATTTCTAAATATACAGAGAAGGCCGGGGATCCCTGGGCTAAGCTCAGAGACCAAAGATCACCTGCTGAGGTTGCCCCATCTTCCCCCTCCCCCCGGGGGAGAGGGGAGCAAGCCTCACAGAACATGGAGTGGCTCTGGATAGCAGAGCTGGAGTTAATGGGGCTCCTTTTGTAATTCCCAGGGCAGAGAGGCCAGCAGGTGCTGCTCAAACCTTTAGATGGGAGAAGTACGATATATCAGTGAAATAGACTTTTCCATTAGGGAACACCACAGGTTAAAACACAAACCATCAGTGTCAGAGCTGTAGCGTAGAAGCTTAAGCCTCTGCCTGCAGTGCCAGCATCCCATATGGGCACGGGTTCTTGTCCTGGCTGCTCCTCTTCTGATCCAGCTCCCTGCTAATGCACCTGGGAAAGCAGCAGAAGATGGTCCAAGTACTTGGGCCCCTGCTACCCACATGGGAGACCTGGAAGAAACTCCTGGCTCCCGTCTTTGGTCTGGCCCAGCCCTAGCTGTTTCAGCCATTTGCAGAGTAAACCAGTGGATGGAAGATTCCCTCTCTCTCTCTCTCTCCCCTCCTCCTCCTCCTTCTCCTCTTCTTTCTCCTCCTTCTCTCTCTCTGTATTTCTGCCTTTCCAATAAACAAATAACTCTTTAAAAAATATAAAACTTATCATACATCAATTTTTTTTAAAAAAAGCAAACAATCAACTAACAAAAACAAGTGAAAGTGAGTTTTTCTCTTTACAGAATTATTTATTTATTTGAAAGGCAGAGTTACACAGAGAGAAGGAGAGAGAGAGAGAGAGAGAGAGAGAGAGAATCTTCCATTCCCTGGTTGATTCCCCAAATGACTGCAACACCCACAGCTGGGCCAGGCTAAAGCCAGGAGCCTGAAACTCCATCTGGGTCTCCCACACGGGTGGGAGGGGTCCAGACACTTGGTTCATCCTCTGCTGCTTTCCCAGGTGCAATAGCAGGGAGCTGGATCAGAAGAGGAGCAGCCAGGACTCGAACCCGTGCCCCTATTAGATGCTGGTGACTCAGGCGATGGCTTCTTCACTCACGGAGCCACTATGCCAGTCCCAAAAAAGTTAATTTTTCAAAACTTAAGTTTGCCTGCAACTTCTTTCCCTGATCCAGCTCTGTTTCCTGGCGCGATCTGGAGCAGCAGCGTCCACACAGCTCACTCTTGTGCTATGAGCTCTCCTACTGCATAACCACACTCTGCGAGAGAGTCAAAGACACACGTCTGGCTCCAGGCAGCTCCAGACCGAGGGTGGAGACAGACACCCCCGAGCAGCCGCCAGTTCCACAAAGCACCCAGAAATAGCACGGATGACGCATTCCTTATCCAAAATGCTTGAGTCCACGGGAGTTGGAAGTCCCAGACCTTTTCAGATGTTGGAATATTTGCTGAGAGTTATGTGTTGAACACTCCCAATTCAAAACTTTGCATTCTGAAACGTGTCGCAATCCAAACCTTTTGAGCATCATGTTGACACTCTGCGACTTTCAGGCTTGGAAACATTTTGGACTTGGGACTGTTGGATTGGAGATGCCCAGTGTGTATTATAAGGGAGGTAGGGACAAGGTGCTGTAGGCTGGAGGGGAGGAAGAGACGGTCATACCTCGGGAGACCTGGGACAGCTTTGAAGAATAGGAGGACTCTGGGCCGGTCATGAACAGTGAATTCAGGAGAAGAGGGGTGGCTCCCAGGTAGGGCTGGTGCATGAGCAGGTGCCTCAGTTGTCCACATGGGAGAGATGTCAGGATGGGTACTTGTTGTGGGGCGGCCACAGTGGAGGCCGATAGAGTTGATTGGCTCAGGAGTGTGATTGACCTGTGCATGGTGGGAGGGAAAGGGAGACTGGAGACCGGAAAGGCCAACTGCAGTAGTGCAGGTCAGCAGCATGAATGATGCCCCAAATGGGCAAGGAGCGTTTAATGTGCAATTGAGTTGGGTACACATTGGGAGCCCTCTATGCGTGACGTGGGACACATCCTGGAGGTGAGCCACAAGTGCTGGCGGCAGCGGTCCTGCTCCTGGCAGAGTGGGCCACCCTTCCAGTGGTGAGCCGGTCCCATCAGACCCGAGGCGCTCACACCTGCTGGGGCCAGGGCCATGTGCAAATGCGACCACGTGCAGGCCAAGTGCGCATGGGGGCGTTGGCTCTGCTGCCCTGTGGCTAATCTTGTCTTCTTCATTCATGGAGGGAGGATGCTAGAGGCCTCTTCTAGGCTCAGAAATGTGTTCCTCCCCAGAGTCCCCGATAGGCTCAGCCATGCTTTGACAATGAAAGAGGTGGAGAATTTTATTTCTCCTGTGATTAAATGAGATGCAAAAGATATGTTGAGTGATGAGGAGATTCAGCTCTGTCTGTCCCAGGAGAACAGCTCCAGGAGGCACCGAACCGGTCACGAGAATCCAAGAGCGGCAGGGCTGTGGCACGCTGGGACGCACCCAAGAGGTCATGCTGTCCCTGGCTCAGGGCTGGTGGCTCTGACCACCGCTGTCAGTGCCTGGCTCCCACAGTGCACTCTAGAGTCATCGTAATAAAAAGGCTGCTCCCTTCTCTGACTTGGTTTATCCTCAGATGCTGAGAGCAAGCACTGAGCGCTCTCAGTACAGGAGGAGACTCCACACAGCTCATGGAAAACGGAATTAAGAGACAAGTTCATGTTGGTGCAGACCAGTTTTGAGATCCACGCATACAGAGGTGTTCAGGAAGTTTGCGAATGTGCCCATGAAAAGAACTGCGCATGGATTTCAATTTGCGTGCATGTGCCACATAAGCATGTTTTAATTCCATTTTTCATGCACTTTCAAAATACCCTCAAATATGACAAGTGTGAGGCTACATCAGCCAGCATGAGTTGCAGGGAGCAAAGCCCATGTAGGTAGGTTTCTCCAGGAATAGATTTATCACAGGGCAGTCAACAGCAGATCGTGCATGAAGGTTGAAGAAAGAGACTTGAGAGCCCCCAAGGGATCTACCGCCTCTCCCAGAACCTAGCAGATTCCGGTCCCTCTTCCTCCTCCATCTGTCCTGGCTCTGGCACCCCGTCATACCTGCAGCAAATGCATGCCCTGGGGCCCAGCTCTCAACTCCTTCCCAGCCACTGGCTGGTGCTGGGGACCTCTCAGAGCAAACACGTGCACCACTGCACCTGCTGTGGCGCCACAGGACTACGACCTCCCCTCACCGAGGTGTCCAGGTGTCTGATCAGCTGACCGCAAGTCACATCCGGTCCCTCCTGCAGCGCACCCACCAAATGAGGCGCCAGTTTCAGTTTCTGTAGGACCAGGAGAAAGACCAAGCCACAGCCCCCATCAAGGACCCACGTGGACTAGGGAGGATGGAGACCCTCAGGCCAGTTCCCACGCCTAGGAGCCGTGGGAACCCTGTCTCACCACCATGTTCCTCGGGAACACGTGGCTTGGCAGGATCATATACGCTGTGTAAGGGGCGTCTGTGTTGCACCCCCTCCTGGCATCCTGTCGCCCACTGTTCACTCCGAAGGCTCTCATCCCTAGTCTTTTGAACCCAAGACTTCAGCTCTCTGTCCTCACCAAGCCTCTCCCTCCCTTAGTCCTGTGCACTCGTCACCCTCTCCTGATGCCTCTGCATGTGTGTGACCTCAGCGTGTGAAGCCATTGCCCCCTGAGTAATAATAATCTTATAGCTCCAATTAGACCAAGAATCCACTGGAAAGAAGTAGGTCCGTAGCCCTGACAGCTCTGTCTTTCCGAAGGCAGAAAGGCCACTCACCTCCTGTCCCCAGCAAAGCCTGTTTCCGTGGTAGCACCGATCTGCTGCTGTGTGTGGGCTCAGCATCGAAAGGGTTAACATGCCGCCAGAGGCTTTGCTGTGGTTACTCTCCCTGCTGGGGAGTTGCGGGAGAGCTGACCCAGCCAGCCAGGGCCTTGGGGCTCAGCGGCAGGTGCAGGTCTGTCTGTAGCATTCTGCAGAGAGACAAGCCCGGGCTCCATCTCTCCAGTGACAGGAACGAAGACAGGAATGAAGCGCCTAACATGTGGTTTGGGCTTGATGGCAGGAATTAATTAGTGTTGGCGCAAATGCGAACGTCTTGTTTCGAAGCTCCTCCAAAACAAACAGAGCTGGGTAAGAGGCCTTCCCTCAACACCTTGAAGCGGAGTTCTCCTCTGCTCCTGCTTCTTCTGGGAGGTCCATGACGCAGCCGTGGGAAGTGGCCACCTTGGCGGACATGGTCTTGACTCCCACGAAGTCGGCCAGGCTGGCTGCGCACGTAGCCACGCCACACACCAAAAGGGTTGAAAGGCGTCTTCAGCTGTGGGAGAGGAGGAAGCATTAGCAGCCTCAGTAGCTTCCCAAGATCACACTCCTCGACCCTGGGAGAACAGAAGGGGAGGCATCCTGGTCCATTTCTGTTGCTCTAACAAAACATCGCAAGAGCAGGGGGCTGGAGCCTGCTCAGCTCTGGAAGGGGCCTCATGGGGGACGGCACCAATGGCAGGAGCGCCTGTGAGAGCAGCGAGGGGGGCTCATGTGGATGATAGAAGATGCAGGAGACTGCAAGCAGAAGGGTGCGCAATTGGCACAGCAGTTAAGACACAACTTGGGACACTCACATCCCAAGTCAGAGTGTCCAAGTTCAAGTCCCAGTTCCACTCCCAGTTCCAGTTCTCTGCTAATGGGCACCCTGAGAGGTGGTGGGTGATGCCTGTGTACTTGGGTTCCTGCCATTCATGAGAGAGACCCAGATAGAGTTCCTGGCCCCTGGATTTGGCCTGGCCCAACCCTGGCTGTTGTAGGGATTTGGGGAGTGAACCAGTAGATGGAAGCTTGCTCTCTCTCTCTCTCTCTCTCTCTCTCTCTGTCTCTTTCAAATAAATAAATGTTTTATTCTAAAATTAAGATAGAGAGGTACAAGACTCACTTTCCAACAACCTCTCTCTTGATAACTAACCCACTCTCAGGGGACTACATTCATCCTTCATGACCCCAAAGAGCTCTTGCAGGCTCCACCGCTCTCAAGACTGCTGCTCTGGGGACCAAGCCTCAACAGGAGTTTTCATGGAGACAGACCACATCCAAACTGCAGCAGAGGGCACACAGGTTTTTGGTGAGTTTGGGGCATCTATCCCAACATAAAACTCAAATGTACTGAAGTTCTTTCCATCTGCTTTGCATTTTCAATAGAAAATATTTTCCCCAGGAAAGTCGATGCAGTGTTACTCAAGAGCCCACGGCTGAAATACACACAATAAAAATTCACAATGAGAACGCAGGAAGAGCATGTCCAACAGAATGACCTCAGTCTGGGTTCTTAATGCAGACTCCAAGTACAAACAGATCCACACTCCCTTTCGTCCATCTGTCCCATTGCTGATTTATAGTCACTAAGATAAAATGGTGATTCATTGTGAATTTGAGCTAGAATAGACAACTTTTCTTAAATCTGTTGCAACTCCTGGCTCATCCCTGCCTATAATATACAAATTCCTTTTTTTAAAGATAAGTTTATTCTCATGCAATTTTTGAAATCCATGCATAGCTTTTTTTAAAAATTAATCAATTTATTTATTTGAAAGGTGGAGTTACAGAGAGGCAGAAGCAGAGAAAGGGAGAGAAGTCTTCCATCATCCTCTGGTTCATTTCCCAAATGGCTTCAATGGCCAGAGCTGGGTCGATCCAAAGCCAGGAGCTAGGAACTTCTTCTAGGTCTCCCACGTGGTTGCAGGGCCCCAAGGACTTGGGCCATTGCATTCCCAGGCCACTGCAGAGAACAGGATCGGAAGTGGAGGAGCCAGGACTCAAACCAGCGCCCCTATGGGATGCCGGCACTGCAGGCAGCAGCTTTACCCACTACACAACAGCGCCAGCCCCACAAATTCCTTTTTAAAATGTATTTATTAGGTCTGGCATTGTGGCACAGAAGGTTAAGCCACCACTTGTAACACCGGCACTCCATATCAGAGGGCCAGTTCAAGTCCAGGCTTCCAACCCAGGGTCTTGCTAACATACCGCCACCTATGTGGGAGACTCAGGAGAAGTTTCTGGCTCCTGGCTTTGGCTTGGCCTAGCTATTGGGGCCATCTGGAGGAGTGAACCGGTAGATAGAAGATTTCTCTCTCTCTCTCTCTGTCACTCTACCTTTCAAAGAGATATATCCTTTTGAAAAGTTGGCTTATTTATACACTTATTTATTTGAGAGTGAGAGAATTATATATATAGAGAGAGATCTGTCATCCTCTGGTTTACTCTCTAAATGCCCACGATGGCCAAGGCTGGAGCAAGCTGGGCTCCCAGAAGCTGCCCTCCAGGTGTGCGTTAACGTGAAGCTAAGCTAAGGAGTGGGGCCAGGACTCAAATCCAGGCACTCCAACAAGGAGTGTGGGTGCTTTAATGAGCGCCTTAATTGCTAGGCTGGATGCCCACTGCACACAGTCTTATTTATAGTAAATAGCACCACTGCTTTCTTGATTGCCCCTGTGTAATAAAACTACAGCCACATGTGACGAGAGGTCTGCTGAGGGCTCTGACTATCAAACTCCCGAGGACAGGCAGGCACCGGAAAGCAGTTGTCAACAACTTTTGGAGGATCATCCCAAGAAAACGACTGTGGCCCCGGGCCCAGGAGGGGACATTCTCCAGAGAACTGATGAGGTGGGGGCTGGGCGACCCCTCGGTTCTGGGGTTTGGGATGAAAAGCTGGTGTTTGGGGCTGCAGAGGGTAGCATCCTCAAACCTCGGGCCTGTGGCTGTTGATGGAACCAGAGGACACACAGTGGGCAAAATGGGCATTTGTGTACTCGCGCGGACTACTATCGAGCCACAAGACCGTCCCGTGGCAGCCTCAGCCTGCTCTGGCGGGCTCAGCGGTTTGTCTGATGGGGAAAGCTGAAGGCTTTCCACTGAAGCGCTTCCAGTTTGCATCTGGGTCACAACTTTTCGGCTTCCCAAGGTGGACCCCGCTCCTACAGGTGTTCCTTATGCTTTACGGAGTTGACACTCAGCCAGCAGGTGGGACACAGGCCTCAAGGCGGGGACCTGACCTAAAGCCTCATCTGCCTACAGCAGGAAAGGAGTGGTTTTCCCACGCGGGTGTAATGAAGTGGATGACCTGAAATCCAGTGCTGGGCCCTGGCAACCCTCCTGACTCAGAAGTTATTATTTAGTTACTTTCATTTTATTTGAAAGGGAGAGACAGAAGGAGGAGAAGAAGGAGGAAAAAAATAAACGTCCATCCTCTGGTTCAACAGCCAGGGCTGGGCTAGGTTGAAGCCAGGAGTCTGGAACTCCATCCGTGTCTCCCACGTGGGTGGCCGGAAGCCAGATTCTGCAGCCATCACCCGCTGCCTCCCCAGGCGCACACTACAGAGAGTTAGCAGTGGGAGCAGAGCCGGGACTGGAACCCAGGCACTCTGACATGGGATGCAGGGGGCCCGAGTGGCAGTTTAACCGCTGGGCCAAATGCCTGCCCCAGAAAAGGGTATTTTTGAAAAGGAGAGAGAGAGAAATTCTGAACACTGAATTAGAGTTGTGTGTGTTGAAATTTTTGCCTCAATTTATATGGTATTTTCTTCTTCTTCTTTTTTTTTTTTTTTTTTTTGAAACGCAATTACAGAGACAGAGGCAGAGACAGAGACAGAGAGAAGTCTTCCATCTGCTGGTTTACTCCTCAAATGGCTGGAGCTGGGCCAGGTGGAAGCCAGGAGTCAGGAGCTTCCTCTGGGTCTCCCACGTGGGTCCAGGGGCCCAGGGACTTGGGCCATCTTCTACTGCTTTCCCAGGCCATGAGCAGGGAGCAGCCAGGACTTGATGCTGGAGCCACAAGAGGTGGCTTTACCCGCTACGCCACAGAGCCAGCCCTACAGTATTTTCTGTTCGAAATAACACTTTCAAAATACCTACAGAGGCCACGTCATTGGGCTGTCATAAACATGTTTTACAAAAACATGTTTTAGCCTAAAAGCATCAATCAATTCTCTTGATCCTGCTCCAGCCAAACCAGACTCCAGCAAATCCCGCCAGGTGTTCGCCTGTTCCTGACCTCTCACCACTAAGCACAGTAATCCATCCAGCAAGGGAGTAACATGTTTTGATTTTTAAAAATATCATCTTAGGGGCCGGAGCTGTGGTGGAGCAGGTTAATGCCCTGACCTGAAGCGCCGGCATCTCATATGGGCGACGGTTCTAGTCCTGGCTGCTTCTCTTCTGATCCAGCTCTCTGCTATGGCCTGGGAAAGCAATAGAAGATGGCCCAAGTCCTTGGGCCCCTGCATCCACATGGGAGACGTGGAGGAAGCTCCTGACTTCTGGCTTCGGATCAGCGCAGTTCCAGCCGTTGTGGCCAACTGGGGAGTGAACCAGTGGATGAAAGACCTCTCTCTCTCTCTCTCTCTCTCTCTCTGTGCCTCTCTGCCTCTCTTCTCTCTCTGTAACTCTGACTTTCAAATAAATAAATAAATCTTTAAAAAATATCATCTTATTTCTTCATAAACCCTCACAGGTCACTCCAGGGGTAAATATGGCAAGGAGTTATGAAAAGGTGTGTAAGCCACAGATGCTCTGAGCCGGCTTAAGGGACAGCTGGGCTGTGGCTATGAGGCAGCTCGGCTCTAGAAGTGCCTGCTTCACCCCACGACAGACACAGCTCCCAGACATGGACCATAACATCCTCTCCCAGCCTCTGGGACCTTACCGGATGCCACCAAGACAAGAGGTCCATGCACAGTCCACATGACAGAAATGAGTCTCAAATACATTTCATGTCAATAGCCAGAAAAGCAGGATAGTAGTCAGATGCCCAAGCCCAAATGGGTGAGTTAAAATAAAAAACAATCCACTTATTTATCTCCCAACTCTAAGCTTACCCGTAGCCATACCCATTCCAACATTCATGCACCTTGTGACAGTACGAACCACGGTATGTTAAACTTCCTATGTATTTCTACCTGCTTCCTCTTCTAATAATTTAGCTTAAATAAATAGAGATTTATTTCACTTCATGAGCAAAGTAGTCTACGCAGATACCAGTAAAAATATTAACACCACCATAACTATCCAACAGTCCAGGAAATCTAAAAATAAGTGATGGCATAGGATGGAGGGAATACTGCTCATTACAAAACTCTGACGAGGTCTTCACCTCTAAAACTGTGTGCCTTGCAGATCCGCAATCACCCTAGGGACGTCCCAACTCTGTCTCTGCAACTCCCAACCCTGTTGCCCTGGAACATTTGCCTACCTTCTCTGAGCCTTCATTTTCTCATGTGTAAATGGCAAGGCTAACATAGAATTAAGTAAAATGATTAATGAAAAGTGCTAACATAACTAGGGCTTAACAAACATTGCTGGGAGTACCCGGGGTCACCCACGGAAATAACTGGGGTCCTTGAAGAAATACTGCTGCTCAGCTCCCACACCCAGGAATTAAAGTAACTGGTCTGGTTTGGAAGCTCTACAACCGGATTTTTCAAAGCTCCTTACGTGAGTCTGACTGCAGGCCCGGGAGTGCATGAAGTGAGCTAACCATCCTGCTAACAACAATGACAACGGTTACCAACTGGGGTCAGAATCCAGACACCAGCAGTCTGAAGGCACAGGAGACACAGCGGAAGCACAGAGTCCTCTTCTGCAAGAGGAGGGGAGCAGGGCCGTGGGTGCCACACCTAACCAGCTCCGCCCCCCAGGACACCACGTAGCCGCCACATGCAAAGTGGGCGGTTGAACAGCAACTGGTGAGATTATCGGGCTAAAGAAACAGAGCTGGACTTCAGAACCACCACGGCAGCTCATTCGAAAGAGAACTCCCCGAAAGCATGACGGATAAAGAGGGAGCAGAAAATCGGCATACTGCTCCCCTCAGACTCTCGGCGGACTCATGGACTGCGCAGGCGCAGGCGTAACCGGGGACACCCAGGAGCCCAACAGAAAGCAGCAACCTGGAAGGCAGGCAGCTCAGAGCTCCCAGTGAGAGTTCCACATAACTAGACAGGGTCTGGCAACCACCACTTGTTCTTCTTGAAAAGCTAGAAAGACCACACCTTAAGAGTAAGAACCACATCCCAAGTCTAAAGGCTTTGCCTAGGACAATGACAAAGTCAAAATAACCAAGCCTAAAATAAAACCAAGCTGTCACAGGACCATGACGGTTCTCCAAACTTTTAAAGATTTAGTCACTGGAGAGGCAGAGTTACAGAGAGAGGGAGAGACCGAGAGAGAGAGGTCTTCCATCCGCTGGTTCACTCCCCAGATGGCCACAACGCTGGAGCTGCGCCGATCTGAAGCCAGGAGCCAGGAGCTCCTCCAGGTCTACTACATGGGTGCAGGGGCCCAAGGACTTGGGCCATCTTTTACTGCTTTCCCAGGCCACAACAGAGAGCTGGGTTGGAAGAGGAGCAGCCAGGACTCAAACCAGTGCCCATGTGGGATGCCGGTGCCTCAGGCAGATGCTTAACCTACTTTGTCACAGCGCCGACCCCAAAACAACACATTTTAGAGGAAGACATAGAGTCTGTACAACATACCCACAAATCCCAATACCATAACAACTTAAAAAAAACCAAGACACTAGACAGGCAAAAAAGAAAAAAAAAGAAAAGAAAATGTCACCCACAATGAAGATAATAGAAATGGAGCCATAGATAGTCTAACAACTAAATCAACTCACACAAGTAAGACCAACATGCTTAATTTAGAAGGAGAGCATTTAAACCAGCTATTATAAATGTGCTAGGAGAGTTACAAGAAAAGACAGGAAGAAGGGGTAAATAAATAGAAAATTTCATCAGAGAAATAAAAACATTGAATAGGAAGCAAACAGAAATTCTAGAACTAGACAACACAGTTTTAGAATTTAAAATATCAGGTAGGCTTCAATAAGACACTACATAACAGAAGAAAGAATCATGAACTCGAAAACAGGTCAATAGGAATTAGGTACTTTCTGGGGTGGGACTTTGGTGCAGCAGTTAAGATTCTGCTTGGGACACCCAGCCCCATATAAAAATACCTGGTTTGAGCCTGGCTCCTTGACTGCCAATCCAACTTCTTGCCAATGGGCACCCTAGGAGGCGGCAGGGGTAGTTCACATGGGAGACCCAGACTGAGTTCCAGATTCCTGGCTCCAATTTGGCCCAGTCTTGGCAGTTGGAGAATGAGCCAGGAAATGGACAATCTCTCTGTCTTTCTGCCATTAAAATAAAGTGAAAATAAACAAGTTTTAAAAAGAAATTAGTGGGGTAGCCATTAAGACACAGTAGGTTAAGCTGCCACTTGAGACTCCTGTATGCAAGAGCCTGGTTCAAGTCCCAGCTACTCCACACTTCGCATCCAGCTTCCTGCAAATGCACCTGAGAAGGAAACAGATGATAGCCTAAGTACTTAGGCTCCTGCCAGCCACTAGGAGACCTGGATGGAGCTCTTGGTTGGTTTCTGGCTTCGATCTGGCATACCCTGGCTATTGTGAGAATTTGGGGGAATGAACCAGTAGGTAGAAGTACTCCCTCTTTCTATCTCTATTTCTGTGTCTTTCCCTCTCTCTGTCACACTGCCTTTCCAATAAGTCTGGTGTGGGAAGGGCTCCCTGGCAGCATCATGATGGGGTTGGGAAGTGGTCTGCTGAATTGTGAAGACAGAAAATTGTAGTTCAGGGGACTTGGGACAGCTGTGCATTGTAGGCAGAGCAGCACATCTGGGATGAGGAAGCTACTCAGAGAAAAAGATACAGGCATCCTCATAGAGGACACCCAAAGTAACGGGCTGAGCACGTGTAGAGTGAGACTCCACAAGGCCAGGCAAGGAAATGCGACCAGAAAAAAAGCCAATAAGGATTTTTCACCTAAACAATGCTCCATTCTCACTCAGGGCTGGTGACAGTCAAGTTCTGAGCCACTGGGGGACAGGCTGTCATGCAGCAGAATACAACCTTGAAAACAGCTTCCACCTTGGCAGAGCAGGAAAAGGAAAGCAAGTCAAACCCAAAGTGGAGGGGCTGGCGCTGTGGCACAGCTGATAAAGCCGCTGCCTGCAGTGCTGGCATCCCATAAGGGAGCCCATTAAAGTCCCAGCTGCTCTGCTTCCAATCCAGCTCTGTGCTATGGCCTGGAAAAGCAGTAGAAGATGGCCCAAGGCCTTGGGCCCCTGCACCCTCATGGGAGACCTGGAAGAAGCTCCTGGCTCCTAGCTTTGGATCGGCTCAGCTCCAGCCGTTGCAACCATATGGGGAGTGAAACAGCGGATGGAAGACCTCTCTCTCTCTTTCCCTCTCTCTCTTTCTGCCTCTACTCTCTCTGTGTAGCCCTGACTTTTAAATAAATAAATAAATCTTTAAAAAAAAAAACAAAGTGGAATAAAGGAGACAACAGAGCAAGGACTGCTAATCTGTGACATTAACAAATAAATAAATACAAAGGCAAACTACAGAGAAAAATTAGTGGAATCAAAGCCTGGCTACTTAATAAAATCAATAAAACTTGATAAGCCTCTGGCAGGATAATCCAGAAAGCACACAGACACACATTATAGTGCAAGACCTAGAGAGGTGACATTGCCATGCATTCTAGAGCTCTTTCTAGGGTAATAAGAGAATATTATGCAAACTTCATGCCAATAAATTAGAGAACTTAAGTGAAATGCATAAACCTCGTGAAAGCACAAACCATCAAAGCTGGCTCAAGAAGAAATGAACTAACATGAATTGATATTTTCCTACTAAAGCAACCGACTTTTTTATTAAAAAAATTTCCCACAGAGAAAACCTAGGCCCAGATGGTGTCACTGGTGAATTCTCCCAGTAAAGGAAGCAGTGACATCAGTTCCACGCGCTCTCAGCAGAGCTTTGAAGAGGAAAATGATTTCCCACATCACGAGGCCAGCATTCCCCTGACACTAAAGCAGGCAGACATTGCAAGAAAAAAAAAATGAAAGCAGAAACTACATGGAACATCCTCACAAATGTAGATGTGCTAATTCTTTTAAAATTTAGCAAGTCAAGGAGCCAGCGCTGTAGTGTAGAAGGTGCCGTATGGGTGCCGGTTCGAGTCCCAGCTGCTCCATTTCTGATCCAGCTCCCTGCTATGGCCTGGGAAAGCAGTGGAAGATGGCCCAAATTCTTAGGTCCCTGCACTCATGTGGGAGATCTGGAAGAAGCTCCTGGCTCTTAGCTTCAGCCTGTCCCAGTCCTGGCTGTTGCAGTCATTTGGAGGGTGAACCAGCAGATGGAAGATTTCTCTCTTTCTCTCTCTCCTCTTGCTCTGTATCTCTCTTTTCAAATAAATAAATGTTTTTTAAGAAATTTAGCAAATCAAGTCTAATCACTTGTAAAAAAATAATTACCGTGATAATACATAATTCACTATATTAGTAGCATATTGTAAAATATATATGTATATAATCGCAGGTGGAGAAAAATATTTGACAAAATCCAACATCAATTCTCTTTTTTAAGTAGGAGAATTATTGAATTTATTATTGCTGTACTTTATTTTTTAAAAAAAGATTTATTTATTTATTTATTTGAAAGGCAGAGCTACAGAGAGGCAGAGGCAGAGGCAGAGAGAGAGAGAGAGAGAGAGAGAGAGAGAGAGAGAATTTCTCCATTCACTGGTTCCCTCCCCCAAATGGCCAGGCTGGGCTGGTTCAAAGCCAGCAGCCAGGAGCTGCTTCCAGGTCCCCCACGTGGATGTAGGAGCCCATATGGGATGCCGGCACTGCAGGTGGCAGTTTTACACCCTAAGCCACAGCGCCAGCCCCTCAACATCAATTCTTGATGAAAAACTCTCCACAAACTCAGAGCACAGGAGCACTTTCACCATCCCACAAAGGGCATCAACAGCAATTCTACAGCGGACATCACCAGCTGACTTCTCAGTCTTCAGCTCTCCTCCCTCCCTCCCGGGCCATCACCGGGGCTGTTTCTTTTCCCCTTCCCACCCTCTCATACAACTCACTCTTTTATACGATCTCCACTCAAATTCACCTCTTCAGAGACATCCTTGCTGAGCTCCCCAGATTGGCTGACTTCCCCACTATGATTTCTCTCAAGTCCCTGTGCTCCTAGTTCATAGCACTTATCAATACACAATTGTGGGGGCCGGCGCTGAGGTGTAGCAGGTAAAGCCGCCGCCTACAGGGCTGGCATCCCATATGGGTGCCAGTTCGAGCCCTGGCTGCTCTCTGCTGTGGCCTGGGAAAGCAGTAGAAGATGGTCCAAGTCCTTGGGCCCCAGCACCACGTGGGAGACCCAGAAGAAGCTCCTGGCTCCTGGCTTTGGATCAGCCCATCTCCAGCTGTTGCAGCCATTTGGGGAGTGAATCAGCGGATAGAAGACCTTTCTCTCTCTCTGCCTCAGCCTCTCTGTAACTCTGCCTTTCAAATAAATAACTAAATCTTAACAAAAAAGAAAAAAGGAAAGAAAGACTCATTCACAACACTACGCCTGCAATGAAGGGCAAATAGTCCCATCCGTGGGCTGAGTGTCTCTGAGGCTTTGGCTACAACGTCACCCTTTTAATCCTCATGGCGACAGTGATACCCCAGCCCCAGGGAGACTACGAAACCAATATTCCCATGACAGACCTCTCCTCTCTCTGCAACAACAGGCAGCAAGTGATGGATGGCCCAAGGACTCGGGTTCTTGCTACCCTTGTGAGAAACCGGGATGGAATGCCTGGCACCTAACTTCAGCCTGGCCCAGCCATGGCTGCTGTGGGCATTTGGGGAGTGAGCCAGTGGATGGAAGATCTCGATATCTATAGGGGGGTAGAGGGGAAGAAGGGAACCAGCAATCCCAGAGTAGGAATACGAATTCCAAAAATGTTTTCTTTAAGGTGTTTTTAAAAATGGCACAGTTAAACCCATATCCTCAAGAAGTAGTCTTTGAACTGGCTACATGGACAAATTCTTGCACTGCTTCAGGCTTTGCCTGCCATCTTGTTTTCCACTTGCCAAGGTTCGGTTTTAGGAATCTAAGCAAAAATGGGCATCTGCAGTAAAAGAGATGCTGAATTCCCGAGAGCAACTCCCGGGAAGGAGGCTGTGCTGTGGTCGATTGCTGGAGAAGAATCCACTTGCAGAAGGACCGGCTTCAACCGGGAGAACAGAGAGCACAGTTCACGATGCTGGAGAACGGAGTTCCATGTGGCTGTGCTGTTCACTGGTGCTGGGATTCTCCAGTCCACGCCATTAGCCACCCCACCCCCACCCCCACCCCCACCCCAGCCCCCGGCCCCCAGCCCCCAGCCCCCAGCCCAGGCTGCCTGATTATCCAGAATGGAAACACAGGTTCGCTTTTCCTAAGTGAAGGGCAATTCAGGAAACCATAGAACAAGTAACTGAATCCTTACCATCTGAGACTGGGAATGAGCTCCTGGGCTCCTGGCTTCAACTGAGCCATTGCAGGCATTTGGGGGTAAACCAGAAGGGTCTCCCTACCCTTCATAAAATAAGTCCCTAGGAAATACATAGTATGAAAAAAAATACACATGGCTCTCAAATATGTCTTATACCAAAATAAGCTCATCTTTTAATTACATTTTCACAAACCTTTTGAAGTACCCTAGCAGACAGAATCTTCAGTTCTTGGAAAAACTGAAGAAAATTCCACTGTGTTGCCTGGAAGAGTTAAAACATTTCCCCAAAGTCCTCGGCCAGGAGTAGTTTACTCAGCTGTAGAGAATATGCGAATAAATAAGCATTTCCCTGGAGGCTCTGTTTAGTCTTATCTTGGGCACGATCAACAACAGTGGCCCTAATTCTTGGAAGGATGCCCCACTCAAACAGCATGCATTTTCCTACATTATGTCAGAAACAGTGGTCTCAATTCCTAGCGTTATGTGAGGATTAGCGGCTCAGTTCTCGAAGGTGAACTGGTATCCCATGTCAGCTTTTGTTATGAAAGGTGAACTCTCACTTTGCCAAG
Source organism: Lepus europaeus (assembly GCF_033115175.1). NCBI lineage: Eukaryota > Metazoa > Chordata > Mammalia > Lagomorpha > Leporidae > Lepus > Lepus europaeus. The sequence continues at coordinate 87,298,379 of NC_084832.1, forward strand.
ACCATCCCTTAGCCCGGCACGTGGGTACTAGTTCCAGGTCCTAGAGGAACAAAGACCTACTGCGTTACACTGTTGCCTTCTGAAGGGATGCCGCCCCTGCACCGGGCCAGCGCCCAATGTTGCCTCTCCTTTCGGCTGTCCGTCCTGGCAAGACAGCGACGCGGAGTTCCAGGAAGAGGAAGTTTGTGGCTGGTGGCATCTCCAAAGCTGGACTGAATGAGTTTTGCACTTGGGAGCTGGCTGCGGGGGAGCTGGCTGCGGTGGAGCTGAGGTCCGAGTTACCCTCAACGAGGACAGAAATCATGATCTTTGCCACCAGGACCCAAGGTGTTCTTGGTGAGAGGGGTTCAGTGAATCTGGGAGTTGATTGCTGGTGTTGAGAAGAGGTTTGGCGACCCAGAGGCCAGCGTGGAGCCTCATGCTCATTAGAAACTCCTCGGAAGTATTGCCATATGAGGGCTTGCCATGGTGTGCCGTGGTTCATCACGGAGAGCGGAGCCAATGGCTGCGAGATCATGGTGTTTGGGAAACTCCAGGGACAGAGGGCTAAACCTACACTTGTGGATGTGGCCTCATGGGTCACCAAAGGACCCTGTTTGCTATGTTAACACAGCTGTGCCCCATGTGCTACCCAGACAGGGTGTGCTGGGTGTCAGAGCGAAGTGTGTGCTGCCCTGGGGCACCAAAGCGGCAAGATTAGCCCTAACAAGCCCCTGGCTGGCCACACGAGCGTAAGGGAGCCCAAAGATGAACTCGTGCCCAAAGCCTCCATCTCAGAACAGACGTGAGGCAAGCCAGAGCTGCCTGTCATGCCCCCCCCCCCCCCAGCCACTCCCAACAGCATCACAGGGTCTCCTTGGCCATTGTATGGAGTCTAAATGTTACTTTGTAAAGATTTTTAATAAAACCTTGTACAAAGACAAAAAAAAATTCCAATCCTGAATTAAGTCTAAGGGGGACACGTCCTTCCTGGCAAGTTTATCATGATAGGACTTTTGCAAAAAAGCTTAAATATATATTGAAGGGATTTTAGTTTTCTTCCTGATTTCAAAAAAATACCACTTTTTTGAAAATGTAGTTGGCCTTCAAATTGCATCATGGAAATCACAAAATGGTGGTGGAGGAAAACTCTGAGGTTTGCAATGTAAGTAATGCCATAAAAGATGGGAGGGAAGACTGACTGTTCAGGACACGGCTGGCCTTGGAGGAATGGTGCTCAGGTCCAGGGACATGGCTCCAGGAGGCAGATTTGGCTCAATGTGAGACAGTGCTTCCAAAGCCCAGTTACCCAAAGTGAAACAGGTGCCTGGGAAGTAGCAAGAGCTTGTGTCTGCAGATGGATATGGGTTGGTGCAATTACTGGTTGCACATGAAAATTACTTGGAGTACCTATTTAATATACAAATTCCCTGGGACCCCTGAAATTCTGACTTAAGGGGACAGGGAGAGAGAGGAATTTGTATTTTTTAAAGTTTTATTTATTCATTTGAAAGTCAGAGTTACACAGAGAAAGAAGGAGAAGCCGTAATGGCTGGAGCTGCACTGATCTGAAGCCAGGAGCCAGGAGTTTCTTCCAGGTCTCCCACGCGGGTGCAGGGGCCCAAGACTTGGGTCATCTTCTACTGCTTTCCCCGGCCATAGCAGAGAGCTGGATCAGAAGAGGAGCAGCCAGGATATGAACGAGCACCCATATGGGATGCTGGCAAAGTAGGTGGTGGCTTTATCCACTACACCACAGCACCAACCCTGAGTGTAGCTTTGTAACAAAAGTCGTCCCTCAGTATCCATAGGGGACTGGCTCAGGGTCCTCCCCAGGATGCCAAAATCCAAAGATGCTCAAGTCCTTTGTGTACAATGGCATTGCATTGGCCTACAACGTATACATCACCCCCCATAGAATTTGAATCATCTCTAGATGACTACCATATCTAATATCCCATAAACACTACCTAAGTAGTTGTTATACTCTCTTGTTTAGGAAACAAGGGCCAAAAAAGTCTGTATATTTTCAGCACAAACACAACTTTTTTTTTTTTTTTTGACAGGCAGAGTAGATAGAGAGAGAGACAGAGAGAAAGGTCTTCCTTTTTGCCGTTGGTTCACCCTCCAATGGCCGCTGCGCCCGGCGCATCGTGCTGATCCAAAGGCAGGAGCCAGGTGCTTCTCCTGGTCTCCCATGCGGGTGCAGGGCCCAAGGACTTGGGCCATCCTCCACTGCCTTCCCGGGCCATAGCAGAGAGCTGGCCTGGAAGAGGGGCAACCGGGATAGAATCCGGCGCCCCAACCGGGACTAGAACTGGTGTGCCGGTGCCGCAAGATGGAGGATTAGCCTATGAAGCCACGGCGCCGGCCAGACACAACTTTTTAAAACAGATTTTTGATCAGTGGTTGGGTGAACCTGTGCATGCAGAACCCACAAATGTGGAGCTCCGCTGTCCTTGGTTTGGGCATTTCTCCTCCACCTGCCACGGATGTCAGGCCTTCTCTTCCCAATAGCAGAAAGATTTGGAGGGTGTGGAGACTGAACGGAGTGGTGAGGACCCCTCAGCTGGTGGCTTAGGACAGCACTGTAATTTCTGCCCTGCTGCACATTGCACATCGTAGAAGTGTTGTTTTTTAAAAGTTATCTGAGAGGCAAAGAGACTAGACAAACAAACACAGAGCACGTGCCCATTGGCTGGTTCAGCTACAGTGACCTAGGGGAACCTGAGCCTTTGACGCAGATGCTGGTCACTATCAGTTTCTCGGTCTTCCTCTCTTAGCTTATGACTTCTTTGCAAATCATCAACTCACAGGGTCCCTGGTCACAAGACTCTTGATGTCATTTATCTCTTCTCTAGATAACATCCTGATGTTTGATCTCATCCTGAGAGGTTTTTCAGAAACCCCAGGCCCTGAGCAAGAAGCGTATACAACCTGACTGCTGGAAATCCACTTCCTAAAAGTACACAACATCACTGTCCAATCAAAGAAGGCCTTGACCGCTGCAGACCAATCAGGGAGCTGCCGGGAGCTAAACACACTGCTCTCAAACCAAACTTAACCTGTAAGAAGCTTTATCTCTAACCCCTTGGGGAGTCTGGGAATTAAGTGATACCTGCCCACCTCTTTGCTCTGCACTTTGCAATAAACACCTGTTTTTTCCACCTGCTCTCAGTAATTGGTTTGCTGAGCACCAGGCAAGCAGACCCAGGTTTTGTGAGTTCTACAACAATATCTTTGTATATGATTTTTAGTAAATGTTTATAGTAAATCTTGATATCTGATAGATCAAATTATATCTTTTTTATAAAATGAGAATGGCTTGGTTAATGTTAACATTTGCATCTCCAATTCAAAACAAATTCCCAAGTTACACACAAACATTAGGATGGCATCAGATCTACAAGAGTAATTTGGGGAGAGCTGGCTGACGTTATGATAACATCAGCTTTTCTTATAGATGAACATGGTATACACCTCCATATATTAGAGTCCTCTTTAATATATGTCAGTAGTGGTCTATAATTTTAACAGCCAAAGCGCTACCCCTCTTTAGCTTGTCTCTTCCTATAGACTTCACTTCCTTTTCTGATGCTATGAGAAATAATATTTCTTCTGCTTTATTGTCCATTTGTGGCTCTTTATATAAATATAAGCTAATTTCTGCATAATGATTTATATCTCTAGGAAATTTTCTACACTCTTGTATGAGCTCTAAAAGTGGGTCTGTCATTTCTTTAGATTTTTGTGTACATAATCATATCATCAGTGAACAGGAGAGCATTTCTCCTTTTTTTTTTTCCAATTTCAGTCTTCGATGTCTTCTTCTTCTTGGCTAACTGCTCTTGTTAGACTCCCCAGGAAAATGCCGATTAGAAACGGCATCCTTGTCTCTGTGAATCTCAAAGGGAATGCTTCCAACACAGCCCCCTTTACTATATTTGCTCCAGGCTTTTGAGATCCTGTCTATTCCTTATTTGCTAAGAGAATTTTAGCCAACATTTTCTGCGACAATTAAAAGGATCTTTTCCCTTTTATGTGCTAAACGTAGTTGCTGTAGTTGAATGTTTCCTCCAAATTTAGTGTGTCAGAATGTAATTTTTTTAGAGATTTATTATTTATTTGAAAGAGTTACAGAGAGAGAGGTCCTGCATCCACTGGTTCACTCGCTAGATGGCCACAATGGCCAGAGCTGCGCTGAACCAAAGCCAGGAGCCAGGTGCTTCTTCTGGGTCTCCCACGTGGGTGCAGGGGCCCAAGGACTTGGGCCATCTTTGACTCTTCTCCCAGGCCACAGCAGAGAGCAGGATTGGAAGAGGAGCAGCCAGGATACAAACCAGCACCCATATGGGATGCTGGCACTGCAGGTGGTGACCCCACCCACTATACCACAGCACCTGGAGTGCAATCTTGAACTTCACATATGAATGGCATTTGGAGATGGGGCTTTGGTAAGTAATTAGGATTAGATGAAGTCATGGGGATAGGGCCCCTTTGATGAAGGCCTTAGTGGCTTTGTGAAAGGAACAAGACAGACCCAAGTTACCATGTCTGTGCTGTCTCCCCATGGAGTACCTCAGCCATGTAATGGTGCAGTAAGAAGGCTCTCATCAAACGCCAAGAAGACATCAGCACAGTGTGCTTAGGCTCTGCCGCCTTTAAAACCATGAGTCAAATAAACTTTTTATTCTTTATAAACTGCCCGATCTCTGGTATTTCATTACAGTAATAGACAGTGGACTAAAGGGCTGGCGCTGTGGTGCATTGGGTTAAGCCACTTGTCTGCAGCACCAACATCACATAAGGCCTCCAGTTTGGGTCCCTGATGCTCCACTTCCAGTCCAGCTACCTGCTAATGTGCCTGGGAAAGCAGTAGGAGATGGCCCAAGTGCTTGGGTCCCTGCACACATGCGGGAGACCTGGAAGAAGCCCCTGGCTCCTGGCTTCAGTCTGGTCCAGCCCTGGCCATTGCAGCCATGTGGGGAATGAACTAGCAGATGGAAGATCTCTTTCTCTCTCTCTCTCCCTCTCTCTCGCTCTCTCTCTCTCTCTCGCTCTCTCTCTGTCTCTCGCTCTCTTTCTGTAACTCTTCCAAATAAAAATAAATTTTAAAAATAAAGTGGACTGAAACTGTGGGAAATGAAAGATACTGTTTTCTAATCTTAACCAACATTGCACCTGTGGTATAACATTAACTCGCTGATGCTGCATTACCCTGTTCATGTAGCATGCATTTGGCTGGTTAATATTTTTGTCCTGACATTGGCAGAAGGTTTTATTTTCTCTTACTGTCCTTATAGCTTTGGTTGCAAGGTTATCTTGCTTTACAAAACCTCTCCCGAGGACTGTGTAGAAGGCTCAGATCACGCCTTTCATGAGTGTTCATTCAGCTCCCAGAGAAGCTTCTCGGGCCTGATGTTTCCCTTATGGAAGGCATTGCATAACTGAGTCTGTTCTTTGTTTGTTTTGTTTGTTTAAGATTTATTCCTTTATTTGAAAGACAGAGAGACAGAGGCAGAGCGAGAGAGAGAGATCTTCCATCCGCGGGTTCACTCCCCAGATGGCCACAATAGCCAAAGCTGAGCTGATCTGAAGCCAGGAGCCAAGAGCTTCTTCCAGGTCTCCCACACAGGTGCAGGGGCCCAAGGACTTGGACCATCTTCTACTGCCCTCCCAGGCACATCTGCAGGGAGCTGGATTGGAAGTGGGGCAGCGGGGACCCAAACTGGAGGCTTTATGTGATGTTGGTGCTGCAGACAAGTGGCTTAACCCAAAGCCCTCCCAGGCCATAGCAGAGAGCTGGATGGGAAGTGAAGCAGCCGGGACCTGAACTAGTGCCCATATGGGATGCTAGCACTACAGGTGGCGGTTTTACCTGCTATGCCACAACACTGGCCCCTCTGTTTAAAAAAAATTATTTTTTTATTTGAAATGCAGTTACAGAGTGAGAAAGAGAAGCAGAAAGAGAGAGGGAGATCTTCCACCACTGGTTCACTCCCCAAATGGCCACAAGGGCCAGGGCTGGACCAAGCTGAAGCCAGGAATTCATCCAGATCTCCCACTTGGGTATCAGGGGCCCAAGGACTTGGGCTATCTACCACTGCTCTCCCAGGTACATTAGCAGGGAGCTGGATCAGAAGTGGAGAGCTGGGATGCGAACCAGCACCTATATGGGATGCTGGTGCCACAGCACTGGCTCCTGGGTGCTTTTTTTAAACAGTCATAGAAACCATCCAGGTTTTAAAATGTTGTTTTGGGATAAAATTACATTTTCTAGGAAATCATTCATTTCCAAATGTTCTATTTATACCACATGTAAGTTACTCGTGTGCTGTCTTATCCCCTGAGTGAGTGCAGAATCTGTACTGGGTGGCTTTGGTCCACGTGTGGTGCTAGCAGCCCCAGGATCACTGTGCGGCAAGAGGAATATTTTGCAAAATGGAAGTTTTAAAATTCTTTACCCCTTTTTTATTAAAAAAAGATTTATTTATTTATTTGAAAGGCAGAGTTATAGAGAGGCAGAGGCAGAGAGAGAGAGAGAGAAAGAGAGAGAGAGGTCTTCCATCTGCTGGTTCACTCCCCAATTAGCCACAACAGCCGAAGCTGAGCTAATCCAAAGCCAGGAGCCAGGAGCTTCTTCCGGGTCTCCCACATGGGTGCAGGAGCCCAAGGACTTGGGCCATCTTCTGCTGCTTTCCCAGGCCATAGCAGAGAGCTGGATCAGAAGTGGAGCAGCCGGGAATTGAACCGGCGTCCATATGGGATGCAGACACAGCAGGCGGTAGTTTTAATAGCTAAGCCACAGTGCCAGCCCCAATTCTTTCCATTTTAAAGAAATTTTTATTTCAGGGCCAGCGCCATGGCGCACTGGATTAATCCTCCACCTGTGGTGCCAGCATCCCATATGGGTGCCGGTTCTAGTCCGGGTTGCTCCTCTTCCAGTCCAGCTCACTGCTATGGCCCAGGAAAGCAGTAGAAGATGGCCCAAATCCTTGGGCCCCTGCACCTGCATGGGAAACCAGGAAGAAGCATCTGGCTCCTGGCTTTGGATTGGTACAGCTCCGGCCGTTGCGGCCATTTGGGGAGTGAACCAATGGAAGGAAGACCTTTCTCTCTGTCTCTCTCTCTCTCACTGTCTGTAACTCTACCTGTCAAATAAATAAATAAAATCTTTAAAATTTTTTTTATTTCATTTATTTGAAAGGCAGAATGACAGAGAGGGAGAGACAGAGAGAAAAATATCTTCCACCTGCTGTTTCACTCCCCAAATGACTGCAATGGCCAGCTGAGCCAGGCTGAAACCAGGTGCTTGGAATTCCACCTGTGTCTCCCACATGGGTGACAAAGGCCCAAGCACTTGGGCCATCTTCTACTGCTTTCCCAGCCACATTAGCAGGAGCTAGATTCGAAGCAGAGCAGCCAGGACTTGAACAGAGTATGGAATGTCAGCATTGCAGGTGGTGGCTTAGCCCTCCGTGACAAAATTCCTTCATTCTTGGGGCTGGCACTGTGGCATAGTAGGTTAAGCTTCTGCCTGCGGTGCCGGCATCCTATATCGGTGCTGATTCGAGTCCCAGCTGCTCCACTTCCAATCCAGCTCTCTGCTGTGGCCTGTGAGAGCAGTGGAAGTTGGCCCAAGTTCTTGGACCCCTGCACCCACGTGGGGGACACCAGAGGAGGCTCCTGGCTCCTGGCTTCCGATTGGCGCAGCTCCAGCCATTGCAGCCATCTGGGGAGTGAACCAGCGGATGGGAGACCTCTCTCTCTGCCTCTCCTCTCTCTAACTCTGACTTTCAAGTAAAATAAATATTTTTTAAAAAATTCCTTCATTCTTAATTTATTAGCTTCAATGCATAAAGTAAAATGTAACCCCCCCAAATATTTTGCTACGCTGGAGACACATTTTGTACTTGAAAAGCAGGTTAAATACTGAGCCCTGTGGTCATTTTTTGGAGTAATAAGTTAGTACAGAGCAGCTTCAAAGGTGACTAATGAGGAGTTTTACTTATTAGTGTCATCATCAACTCTGAGATATTGGCCTACTATGGTGCTGTATCACACGGCAGGTGTCTTATAGGGTGCTGACGTCATCCCATCTTTGGTCAGTGAGACTGTCTTGCCATTCGCTCTTGAGCTGTCCTGACCTGGCCCCACGTTCTGCACACTCTTATGTCCAATGGGCACGTGCTTACTGGGTCTCTCCAGATGGTGAGCCAGAACTTCCTCCCAAGCTGTTCCAGCTCTTCTAAGCCTCTCAGATTTTTCCACACTTCATTTGTTGTTTGTCCTCAATAAAGGCTCGGTTTATTTATTTGTTTGCAAAGGAGATTGAGAGAGAGAGAGAAATAGACAAAAAGAGAGACCCCATCCATCGGTTCACTGCTCAAAGGCCCAGGCTAGGCCAGGAGCAGGGTACACTACACATCTCCCATGTGGGTGGCAAAGACCCAGCTACTTGGGTCGTCACCGCTGCCTCTCAGGGACCGCATTAGCAGGAAACTGAAGTTCAGAGCAGAGCCAGATAACAAACCCAGGCACTCCAAAACGGGATGTGCCCCAACTGGTATCTTAGCCACCAAGTCTAATGCCTACCCCTACAGACCTGTGTGTTTTTTTGTTTTTTTGTTTTTTGACAGGCAGAGTGGATATTTGAGAGAGAGAGATAGAGAGAAAGGTCTTCCTTTTTGCCATTGGTTCACCCTCCAATGGCCGCTGCGGCCGGCGCATCTCGCTGATCCGAAGCCAGAAGCCAAGTGCTTCTCCTGGTCTCCCATGCGGGTGCAGGGCCCAAGGACTTGGGCCATCCTCCACTGTCTTCCCGGGCCATAGCAGAGAGCTGGCCTGGAAGAGGGGCAACCGGGATAGAATCCGGCGCCCCAACTGGGACTAGAACCCAGTGTGCCGGTGCCACAAGGCAGAGGATTAGCCTGTTGAGCCACGGCGCCGGCTTACAGACCTGTTCTTTACAAGTGGAGATACCTGGTCACTGGTTCAGTCTCAAATATCTGTTGGGAACCTGCTGTACGCTAGGTGCTATGGGGAATGAGGAGACGGACCAGACACGATCCCATCCTCAAAGAACGTGCAGTCCAGAGGGGGCAGTCGGATGTCCGAGCACCAGAGGCTGCTGGCCAGGGGGACATCCTGGTGTGTGTAAGTTCAAGCAGAGTTTCAAGGGAACTGGCAGAGACAGGGTGGGCTCCAAGGAGGAGGCGACTCCGGGGAACTTGAGTGGGATTTGGCTACGCTGGCACGGGGAAGGCACTGCCTTCTTAACATTTGGTGGGATGTGGCATGGACTGCACAGAGGGGCTGGGAACACTCCGAGGTCAGGTGCCAGCAGCTTTACCACCTGTCGCGGATGGGGGACTGCCCCAAAGAGGGTTCTGGCGCGTGCCTGGTGGCCTGTGGCTCCAGTGTTTCAGTCTATGCCAGCATCCCACCTCTACACAAAAATACACAGCGCAGCCGAGGCAACTTCCGCTTTCCGTACACGACTGCCAGGGGAGGGGGGCATCCGTCCCCACAGCAGGACTGAAGCGTGCAGGTGAATTTGGACCTAATGTGTATTTTTCTACAGTAGCTCCTGGAATGAAAGAGAGAAAACAGGAAGTGTCTGGAAGAATTATTCAAGTGAAGACCAAAACAGAAGTAGCACAGTCATCTGAGGCCAGGAAATAAAAAACTTTTCCACAAAGGTAGCAGGATCATTTCAGTACTTCAGGGAGAAGAGAAGAGGAGGAGGTTGGCTCTGAGCATAGGACTGGGCCGAAACCCGGCTCCCTGTGGCCCGGGGTTGGCCAGGAGCCCTCGCCTGGCCCAAGGAAAAGCTTTGCTGGCTTTCACCCCAGGGTCAAGATTCTGATGCCTTCCTGGGCTCCGCTGGGGAGCAGCAGGGCTGGAAGGACTCGGAATTCCATCGGGGAAGTGGGTTCTCAGTGGGTGTGACGGCCCTTGGGATGTAAAAATGCAGAAATGCCTAAGGAGAGGTAACAGAGCGGCTCGCCTTGCCTGAGTACAAACTACATCGGTAAGGGACCAACCTTTCCGCTGAGGAAGAAACGGTCCGCGCTGTGCCCTGGCTCTGCTCCCTCCCACCCATTCCCTTCCTTGAGGACAGGAGGACCTGCGGCAGAGTGCCAGGTGTGCTTGCGACACTGGGGTTTCTACCTGTCCCGAGCCAGCAGGACAGGTGAGTGACTACAAAAGGCTAAGACATTACTTGGGACGCCCACATGCCATATTGGAGTGCCTGGGTTCAAGGCCCAGCTCTACTTCTGATACAGCTTCCAGCTAATGGGAGACACAGGTGATGGCTCAGCTACTTGGGCCCTTGCTATTCATGTGAGAAACCCGGATGGAGCTCTGGGCTCCTGGCTTTGGCCTGATCAAACCCCAGCTGCTGCAGGCATCTGAGGAGTGAGTCAGCAGGTGTAAGATCTCAGGCACAGAGGTGCACTCTCTCACTCCCCTTTCCCCTGCCTTTCAAATATAGTGGTTTTTTTAAACTAAGGCTATTTTTGTATATATAATCCCCATTTGCTTTCAAGCAAAGTATAGCATTTATATCTCAGGTTGTTAAAAAACTTTTTAAATATTTATTTATTATTTATTTGAGAGGCAGAGTTAGAGAGAAAGATGGAGAGGAGAGAGGAGAGAGGAGAGGAGAGGAGAGGAGAGAGAGGGAGAGGGGAGAGAGAGGAGAGAGTAGAGAGGTGATAGGGGAGAGGGGAGAGGGGAGAGGAAAGAGAGAGAGGAGAGAGAGGAGAGAGGGAGAAGAGAGGGAGAGAAAATATCTTCCATCTGCTGGTTCACTCCCCAAATGACTGCAATGACCTGGGCTAGGCCAGGCCGAAGCCAGGAGCCAGGAGCCAAGAGCTTCTTCCAGGTCTCTCACATGGGTGCAGGGCCCCAAAGACTTGGGCCATGTTCTATTGCCTTCCCAGCAGCATTAGCAAGGAGCTGGATTGGAAGTGGAGCAGCCGCAACTTGAAACAGCTTCCATACGGACTCTTTAACCTACTAAGCCACAGCACTGGTCTCCAGATTGTTAAATTTAACCCTAGAAAACTCAGATTTATAGGTCGACAACCATGAGAACTGAGACAAATCAACATCTGCTGGTTAAACACCTGAGGAGGTGGCGCAAGCTACAACAAGAGGGGAAGTCATGATCAGAATTCACACACACACACACACACACATGCACACACACCTGTACTCATCACTCTCCATTGCTTTATTTTATCCATGTAACTTCTCATCTTTTTAATTCTTTTTTTAAAGATTTATTTATTTATTTATTTGAAAGTCAGAGTTACACAGAGAGAGAGAGAGGTCTTCCATCTGATGGTTCACTCCCCAATAGGCCACAATGGCCGGAGCTGTGCTGATCCAAAGCCAGGAGCCAGGAGCTTCTTCCGGGTCTCCCAGGTGGGTGCAGGGGCACAAGGACTTGGGCCATCTTCTACTGCTATCCCAGGCCATAGCAGAGAGCTGGATCGGAAGAGGAGCAGCCGGGTCTCTGAACCGGCGCCCATATGGGATGCCGGCGCTTCAATCCAGGGCGTAAACCCACTGCATCACAGTGCCAGCCCCCAATAATTACTTATTGAGCGAATTGTCAAGGCTTCTAGTTAATTACAGAGTAGGGAGTGAATAGGAAGCAAGCAACAAGCATGAACGCCCATATAGTATGTCAGTGCTTCAGGCCAGGGCATTAACCCACTGTGCTACAGTGCCGGCCCCAATAACTTCTCGTCTTATACATTCTATACGTTGCCTGTTGATTCGTTCATGCTTTGTTTTCCCAGCAGGAGTCCAGTATAAGCTCCATGAGTGCAGGTACTTGTGTCCTTCGTTGCTGTATCTTCAACATGTTGAACAGTGCCTGGCACAAGGTAGATGCAAAATGCCTGTTTTCTAGAAGAATTGATGGAAAAGGCGTAAAATGGGCATTCCAGTATTTATATCAGTCTTGCAAGTTCAGTCAGCCTGAGAAAACGTCTACATCTATGATATACATACTCCTATGGCTTGAATGTGCCCCTCCCTCTCCCAATGCATGCAGGGGCTTAATCACCAGTCTCTTGTTCATTGTATAAAGAGGGTGGGAACTTATGGTAACTGCAGGGGTCAGAAGTGAGGCCTTTGGAGAGTCACTAGATTAGGGTAGATGCCCATGTGATGCAGTTAGAGGGGACTTTGCCAAAGCCTATGTCATGCTGTCTGCAAGTCCAGCCCCCAAAACTAAATAAACCTCTTTTCTTTTTGAAACTTGATGTCTTTGAGGGGTGGAGAGACAGATGAAGAGAAAGCTCCCATCTGCTGGTGCACTCCCCAAATGCCAGAAACAACCCCTGGTTGGGGTCAAAACCTGGAGACAGGAACTCAATCAGATCCTCTGCGATTGACAGGAACTCAATTACGTGAGCCATCGCTGCTGCCTTCCAGGATCTGCATTGGCAGGAAGTTGGAGCTGGGAGCTGTGATACGGGACACGGGAGTAAGTGGTCTCTTAACCACTGCACCAAATGCCTGTTCCCCTTTTTGTTATAACATAGCCTGCCTTGGGTATTTCACTATAGTGATGAGGAATGGACTAGTACATGTACTATGAAAGTAGTCTCTAGACCTCCAAACCAAGTCGGAACCCAGGATGGATCATGCGGGCCCCACCAGGAGCTCCTTAGCTAAGCATACAGAACAGGGCCGCCATGTGGGTCCTTGTGCCCATGAATACATGGTGCAACTTTGGGAAGGAGCTCTGGACTGGGTCCCCTGGGAAAGGAATGTGTGCGCATCACACAGCGTGGTTGGAGATTTATAGCTTTGCAGTTCTGAGAAAGTGACTCAGAAACCAGTCAGGACAACATCTGACTGAGCTGGTCCTTCTAACGAAATTCCTACTCTCTAACAGTAACTCACTGTGGAGAAACCTGGCAAACCCATGCCAGGAAGGCCAACATCCCCCAGCAGCGCCACCTGAATATTACACGGGCTGAGAACACCGTGGACCTCGATACGACGTGATGAGAAGGGCACTTCATTTAATTCCAACCCGAATCCCAGTCTAATCGTGAGACAAACAGCAGATAGACCTAGACTGGAGACATTCTACAGCGTCCCCAGCCTGGGTCCCTTAGCCCCCGCCAAGGTCATGAAAAGTAACACAAAACTAAGACAGCAGCACTGACCAAGGAGGTTTGGGGGACAATGCGGGTCCTGGAGCAGAGAGAGGACGTGAATGGGTAACCTCGTTCCCAGGAGCAGCCCCAGGGCTGGCAAATGAAAAGCGAAAAGGCCCCTGCCCAAGCTGAGCTGCTCCTTCGTAAGCCTGGCAGTCTCTACAGAAATGCGATTCCCTGGGCTTTGTGTGGGTGCTCCATTAGCTCTCTCTTGAGCTCCCTGTCAGACCAGTGCCTAGCTCTATCCAGCCATTTCCAGAGATGTCTTCCTGAAGCTGGCCCCAGAACCACACATGTGCTCTAAGCTGTTTGATTTTTTTTAAAATCTTCACTTTGTATTTAGAAAGCAGAGAGACAAAGAGGAGACCTTGCATCTGCTGGCTCACTCCCTGAATGCCCACAACAGCCAGGACTAGGCCAGGCCAAAGCCAGGAGCCCAAATCCAACCCAAGGACCCCACATAGGTGGTGAACTGTTATGTGCTGCTTCCCAGGGGGTGCGTTAGCAAGCAGCTGGATTGGAAGTGGATGAGCTGGGACTCGCATGCGGCACTCTGATCTGAGATGCAGGAGTCCCAAGGGGCCTCTCAACTGCTGCACCAATTGCTGTCCTTTCTGCTCTTCTCAAGTTTGAAAAGTCTCGTGTTTTTCACAGCCTTTCCGTGAGAATCTCTCACAGCTGCTCACTTCCGTTGGCTTTTCCCCATTGCATATGAGGAGTCTTCCAAAAGTTCATGGAAAAAAATAGGATTAAAAGACATTTATGTTGGTGCAAGAAATTTTTGAACTCTATGCAGCCATTTGATAATACATATTTCCATGAACTTTTTGAAGACCCCTTGTACTGTGACTGCTACAAGCAAAGCTGCAAAACACTTCTGCTGCCATAAGTGGTCGTCCCTTGGTATCCCAAGGGCCAGGTTCCAGGACATTCCTGCCCTGTGGATACCAAAATCCATGGGTCCCTACATAAAATGGCACAGTATTTGCACAGAACCCACACACTTCCTTCTGTGTACTTCAAATCATCACCAGGCTACTTCTAATACCTAAGAGAATGTAATTGCTATGTAAATAGATGTTAGACTATATTATTTAGGCAATAACAACAAGGAAAAAGGTTGCACCCATTGCTTTTTGAAACTTTCTGGACTTTTTTTCCCCCAAATGTTTTTGGGCTGTGGTTGGTTGTGTCTTCGGCTGCAGAACCTGAGGACAGAGCCAGCCGCCTCTATCAGAACACGCCTGATGGCCGCACAAAAATGCCTGACAGCAAAAGTGGGAAACCAGAACCCAGCCCCACCAGTGAACAGGCTCCCAGACTGCACCAGCTCCTGTCCCCGCACCAACTCCTGCCCCACCGCTGCAGCCCTGGGCCCAGTGGCCCCTTCCCTCCCACATGCCCATGGCTCATGGATGCCAGAAGCCCAACAGGCCACACGTGGCCCAGCCGCATCCCACGCTCACAGCATGGCATGGTCATCCTCATGCCGGTGACCCCACCTCTGAGGGCTCCCAGGAGAACGATGGGAGCAGGCAGTGGGAGTAGAGCAGTGACTGAGCAGGGTATACGGCAGGGAGCAGGACGCCAGGGGGAGGCCCTAGGGAAATCAGAGGGGCTCAGTTGTGGGCCAGCAAGGAGCCTGCAGGGGCTTCTGGGATGGCCAGGAGGAGGGAGGATCTCCTCCTTCACTGGACATGTCCCCTGTGTCTTGCCACATTCGAAGTCTCCCTGTCTGGGACATGTAAATTCCCTGCCCTGCTCACGGTGGCTTTTCCTGGTATAAGGACATCAGTTCCTGTGCAGCCGGCTGGCCCTGTTATCCCCTGTGACTGCCGGTTCCCGCCCAGGATGCTCTCCCACTTCCTTCCACTTCACAGCCCACACGGCTTCTGCCTCCAGTGGGGCTCTTTCTGTGGTCACAATGAGTGTTCCAAGTTCCCCATCTGACCTGAGACAGCAGGTTCTGGCCCTAGGCGAAGGCCTCCTTCCCCTACCACAGTGGGCCGCCTCCCTTCCCAGGGCTCCCTGGCCCTTCCCTCCTCCCCTCTGCCAGGAAGGGCCACCCACCTCCTCCCTGTTGCCCAAGCCCAGCCCACAGTCTACCTGGCAGGCAGGCAGTCACATGGCTCTACTCCTCTTCCCCCTGGTGCGTGATTCCCCTCTTGCACTGATCCTATCTCATTCTCACCATGTTCCTGCCTTACGGTAACCTGTGGAAGGGCTGGGACCACGTGCAGCACGGTTGGCGCGTCATAGCTGCTGGGTGCGGGCTGAGACTACACGGATGTGATGATTGGGTCCTATGCATGCATTGGCCGAGACGACCTCTTCCTAAGCAGAAAGGCGCTTCCAACACCCCCAGGAGCCTTGGCGTCAAGAAAAGCACCTCCCTATTGAGTGAATCAGGGAAGCTGTCTCCCTAAAACTGCACGGCTGGCACATCCTGGGGGCCAGGAGCTGTCGGGGAGCCCTGCGGAGGTATCCAGTGGTCACACACACTGTGATGTGGTGGCCCTGTGGGTGGTGTAGAGAGCATGGACTGGTATTTCCAGAGTGCTCTGGAGACTCGTGCTAGGAAAAGACCTCATGCTGAAGAGGATAGAGGCTGGTGTTGTGGCACAGTGGGTTAAGCCACCGCCTGCAGTGCTGGCACCTCATATGGGTGCCGGTTCCAGTCCTGGCTGCTCCACTTCCAATCCAGCTCCCTGCTAATGTACCTGGGAAGGCAGTGGAAGATGGCCCAAGGACTTGGGCCCCTACTCCCCATGTGGGAGACCTGGATGAATGAACTAGTGAGTAGAAGTTGTTTCTCGGGGCCGGTGCTGTGGCACAGTGGGTTAACGCCCTGGCCTGAAGCACCGGCATCCCATATGGACGCCGATTCTAGTCCTGGCTGCTCCTCTCCCGATCGAGCTCTGCGCTATGACCTGGGATAGCAGTAGAAGATGGCCCAAGTCCTTGGGCCCCTGCACCCACATGGGAGACCCGGAGGAAGCTCCTGGCTCCTGGCTCCTGGCTCCTGGCTTCAGATGGGCGCAGCTCTGGCCATTGTGGCCAATTGGGAAGTAAGCCATTGGATGGAAGATCTCTCTCTCTGCTTCTCCTCTGTGTATAATTCTTTTGAATAAATAAATAAATCTTTTAAAAAAAGATGTTTCTCCATCCCTCCCTCTAACTTTGCTGTTCAAATAAATCTTAAAAAGGAAAGGAAATCATTGACTGAGCACACAACTTGGGAATTCAAAGTCCAAGACCAGGTGGCCTCATCCTTGGCTGCATCCCAACACGGAGAATAAAGGGAACAGCTGAGTGTGGACGAGACCACGTGTATGGGGGTGGCTTCTCCTTACAGCCGCACTCTCGGGAGAACTCACTCACTCGACGAGAGCATCAGTCCCTAGGCAGTGCTCCCAGTAAACTAAGGGCCTCACTAGTCCCCATCTCTTAAAGGCCCCACCACCTCCCAAAGTGCCACACTGGGGCTCCAGCTCCCAGCGCATGCACCCCTGGGAGGCACTCAGCCCTACACAAACAGCAGCAGCAGGTTAAAGTTAAGCAAGGTCTCTACTGCAGAACTTTGGAGGCTTCACTTTGCTATGGACATGGAGTGGCCCAGAGCTGGGCACCACGAAACCTGGGCCAACTGGGTGGGTTTTCACTGAATGGTGGAAAATGGATCCTGAACAAAGTATGTGCTTACAGTGCATTCATCAAGGTCACTCTAAAGTGGGCGGAGCCTCAGGATGGATGCTTTCTTTCTCAGACCAGAAGAAGGGGCCGTCACTGTGTATCAGGCTGAGTCGCTACCTATGATGCCGGCATCCTCTGCTTCCAATCCAGCTCCCTGCTAATGTGCCTTGGGAAGAGCAGGAGATGGCCCAAGTGCTTGAGCCCCAGTACCCATGTGGAAGGCCTGGTGGAAGCTCCTGGCTTCAGCCTGGTCCAGCCCTGGTCATTGTAGCCATCTGGTGAGTGAACCAAAGGATGAAAGATCTTTCTCTCCTTGTCTCTCCTTTTTCTCTGTCACTCTACCTTTTCTTTTTTATTTTTTAGAGATTTATTTATTTACTTGAAAGTCAGAGTTACACAGATAGAGAAGAGGCAGAGAGAGAGAGGTCTTCCATCCACTGGTTCACTCCCCAGTTGGTCGCAACACTGGAGCCGGGCCAGACCAAAGCCAGGAGCCAGGAGCTTCTTCCAGGTCTCCCACGTGGGTGCAGGGGCCCAAGGATTTGGGCCATATTCTACTGCCTTCCCAGGCCATAGCAGAGAGCTGGACCGGAAGTGGAACAGCTTTACACACTACATCACAGTGCCAGCCCCTGCCTTTTCAATAGAGAAAATAAACCCTTAAAAAAAAAATCAGAAGAGACATCTTTAAAGCATGAAAAACTTTTATTCAGAATAAGCATTAGTGAAATGAAGGTGGATGACTAATAAATGTGGTGGGGCCACAGAGCACTCAGAAAGAGATAGAATAACTGCAAAAATATCCTGCTGCAGAGTAAAATGAAATGAAACTCTATGCCGTACCATGGGCTGTGAGATGCAGTCATATGTAATCACACCAGAAAGAAAATCTTCAAACCATTCGCCCATGTGGCAGAAAATCCAGACTCAAAACCCAAGTGCTACTGTGATACCCAGCCCAAGGTGACTGCAAGACACCCTCCACCACCCTCCAGTGTGAGCCATGCAGGCACCCTCGGGCTTCCACGGTTGTGGAGACATCAGACTAAGTGCTGGTCATTTTCCCAGGCAGGGCTTCCACTGGCAGGAGGGTGAGAGCACCCCGAGACATTCACTGGGGCTGCATCTGCCTTTTCAGCTTGGCCAGTCTCTTGAGGCACTCGTCCCTCCACTCCCTCCTGGCAGCCAAGTGCTCCGGGTCTGCGGGCACCTTCTTGCACATGGCCTGGAGCAGATTCAGGAGCAAAAGAGAAGCACACAGAGGAATCAATCAGGGCTGTGAGTCGTGTTCCTGTCTATGCCAACTGCCCACCACCCGCTTCCAAAGACCAGAGCCGTCAAGGAGGGGAGCCCTTCAATGAACACAAGCTTTCCCAATCTTTAGAGACTTCCGTTCCTAGACACGCGTCTAGGTCACATTGTTTGAAGGTCTCCTGGTGATGAAGACCCAACCGTGGACAAAGTGAGGGAAAAAGAACCATAGAGACCGGGCGCCAGGGTCCCAGGGACGCCTAACGCCCCCGCGGCAGGGATGAGGGAGGGAGTGTGCACACCTGGTTAACCTTCTCCACCGTGGCGCCGGAAAACTCAGGAATGGACCCGAAAGACTTCAGGACCCGTTTCATGCCTTCACTGTATCTGTCGCAGTAGCTTAGCATACCTGAAATGTACAAAAACAAGAAACCACAACATCAGCAAGGACACTGAGAACTTTCAAACTAAGTGTGCTGGCCCAGAGGCTTCTACCCTGGAGCTCAGATTTGTGACATTCTCTTTCTGCTGCTGATAAAGGACCTGGAGGGGGTGGGCGGGGGACAGAGGGGGGAGGCAAAGGAGGACCCTCCTGCAGCTCAACACACAGGAAATCCTAACTTCGCCAACAGCATCTCCTTCAACAACTGGCTTGGATGTTTTTCTAAGAACCAAAGTACCCGTCACTCATGTTACTCTTCTAGGAATTCCAGGTGCTGCTTTCCCCGGGTGTTTACAGGGTGGCAGGTCCCTAAACAGAGGTTGCTAAAGCTCTGGACAGGTGGGCTGGAATCCAGACACACCCTGCGCCCTGATGCAGGCATCCCCAAGGAAGCCCATGGTAGAGCAACACATGAAAAGGAGACTCAGCCTTTAGGGAGAGCAAAGCAGACACACAACCCCCTACACGCAGCCTGGGGCCATGTGGGGTTGAAGCAAAGAGCAGGAGACACAAAGCACAGAGGAACGCACACACGCCCAGCCCCGCGCCTGCCCCGGCCCGCCCGCCCGGCTCTGCAGACCCTGGCTCTGGCCCATTTCCAGCATTTCTGGAAACCAGCAGAATAGCTCAGCAGTGGGTCATTTGGGTTAAAAAGATAACAAAGGGAAAAGTAAAACTGCAGACTCTGCTAAAAACCCCAGAGCTTGGCTCTTCCCTCTACCCCACAAAAACTGTGTGTGGTCAGTTTAAAATAAAAATGATCAGTGCTGCTCATTAAAAAAAAAAAAAAAAAAAAAGCACAATAAATTACTCCATCCGGGCTTAGTTTTCCTTGACCTACATGGACACGGAACCCTGCATGCACCAGGCTTTAGCTCTGCCCCACTTTCCTTCTCTCCAAAAAAGGGCAAGTTTCTGGAAGGATAAAAAGTTCAAGTGCACCAACTTTTCTGATGTTAGCACCTGCAATTAAGCAGCAGACAAAAGTTTTAAAAGAAGGGGTTTCATGTTGTGTCACATGTGAACTTGACAACTCAGAATTCTAGAAGGTTCCTTAAATGTGCCAGCGCTGTTCGGTCATCCCAGATGGCTTGGCACTGCTAGAGAATGGAAAGCAACCTGTGCACTTCCCTCCTTCCAACAAAGAAGTGCTTACCTCACCTCTGTCTTCTCAGGGCACCTCAACACGTTGGTGGAAAGGAGCGGAATTAAAGGATAAGTTTATTGTGATGCCAACAAAACCACCCCTGAAATTCACAGGTAATGTGTACTATGCAAAAACTGCATGGATTCCAAAAAATGTCTTGCAACAAAATAAACTTGTAGCCCTTTGAGTTTTTTGAAGTACCCTCATATTTACTCAAACTAAAGGTGATAACATCGAGACAGAGTTTATCCTGCTGGAGGGGCAGAGACACAGGGTAAGTTGGAAATAAGCTGGAAAGACGCTGACCCTGGGGAAGCCAGGGAGAGTCACGTGGCTGCACACTGACCCCTGCAGTGAACATGGAGCTGCCCTAGGATCACCTCAGCCGCCAACTCCATCTCCCTCTCCCATGGGGGCAGCAATGCCACAGGACTCAACCCTGGCACCACAGTTCACCTCTGGACCTTCACATCCTCTGGACAAGTGTGCATGCTTTACAGTCCCTGTGCAGGCATGCATCTCCCAGGGGTTTTCTAGAACTTTCTTCTCCTACTGTCTTCTGTAGAATTTGTAAAGTTTTTTTTTTTTTTTTGATGATGATTTATTTATTTGAAAGGCAGAGTGAAGAGAGACAGAGAGAGAGAGACAGAGAGAGAGAGAGAGAGAGATATCTTCCATCTGCTGGTTCACTTTGCAAATGGCTGTAGTGGTCTGGGCTGGGCCAGGCTGAAGCCAGGAGGGAGGAAATCCATCCTGGTCTCGCACATGGATGGCAGGGGCCCCAGCGCTTGGGCCATCTTCACTGTGTTCCCAGACACATTAGCAGAGCTAGATTGGAAGCGGAGCAGCCAGGGCTCAAACCCATGCTCCCAATATGTGATGCTGACAAAGCAGGTGGCAGCTTAACTTGCTGTGCCACAAACCAGCCCCAGAATTTGTAAAGTTCTAAAGGGATATTGATTTCTTCAAAATACGATAAAATATGGTCAAACTCTTCACAGTGCAATTCATCATTTCCCCACCTTTGTCAGGAAACCAATCAAAACCGCAGGCTTCCCCAATCTGAGAGCCCTGCTGTGACACACCTCCAGGGCTCTCTGGGCACAGAGCCTCCCGCGCATGGCAAGGCGGAGACATGTACAGCGCATGCTCAGAACAGGATGTGCGCGGCCTCGCGTCGCCACCACAGCCAGCGCCTGCCAAGGCTCCCTGGGTGCTCCCAACACAAGGGGCACACGGTGACGTGGACTCACACTTGCACCAGGCTTCGTCATTTCTAAGGATCTCTCAGTGTGCGTCTGTTACTGCCATGTGCAACATTTCCCTTTCACTTAGGGATAAAAGGGGGATTTTACTCTTTTCAGTAGTAATTTTGGCTTCTCTGTATAATGAGATTTAGTGGTTCTTACTCTAAAATACCAATTTAATCAGAACACATCTCCCTTGCAGCCCACTAGTCCATTCCTGCCCCAGATTCCCATCCCGGTTAGCCTCCCTCTGTGTTCTTCCTTCTGGGTCTCCATACCCTCTGTTCCCTCGAGCTCTGTTCTTCCAAAATCTCTTAGACAGCTTAGCTTTGTAGAAGACTCTGAGTCCAGGCCAGTGCTGTGATGTAGCCGGTAAAGCCACCACCTACAGTGCTGGCATCCCATATGGGCACCAGTTCAAATCCTGGCTGCTCCTCTTCTGATCCAGCTCTCTGCTATGGCCTGGGAAAGCAGTGGAAGATGGCCCAAGTCCTTGGGCCCCTGCACCCACATAGGGGACCTGGAGGAAGCTCCTGGCTTTGGATGGGTGGAGTTCCAGCTGTTGCAGCCATTGGGGAATGAATCAGCAGATGGAAGACCTCTCTCTCTCTGTGGCTTTCAAATAATAAATAAATCTTAAAAGAAAAGAAGGCTCTGAGCCCAATTTTGTAAAAGATGCTAATACAGAAAAAGAAAACAACAACATAAATTAAGCTTATCTTGCTGCCTTCCTCCTTGGGATCACTCAGCTGGGAGCCCCCAGGGAAGGCTGGGGTTATCTTGACCAGACAGCAACCCCAGTGCACAGGCACGGAGCCTTCTTCCCGGCCTATGGAGCCGGCATGGGAGGTAGCTTCAGCCCCACCCAGGGACAGCCCGCGGGGCGTTCCCTTTCCTAGGGCCAGAGATGCTATAACAGTTCTACAGCAAAACTGTCCCAGAGTGTGCTGTTTGCCCACATCTCCCCCTTGCACTTGGGAGTCTTTGGGGAGGGCATAAAGCAGAAGCCGGAAAACCCAGAAGAATAGTAAATTAAACAAACAAGACGAAAGTCTGAATAAATACAGTGTCGCGACGATGGGTGAAGTCTGCGGCAGCCAGCCAGCGAGGGGGCTTCCGTTGGGCTCAGTGCTCAAGCCACCCCTACAAGGGGGCGGATGTTGTTACCCCCATTCTACATATGGGGAAACCACGGAGGCACAGACCTTACGTACTTGCCCAAGGTCATACAGCTGGGGGGGGTGGGCCAGGCTGTGGACTTGGCCAATTGGCTTAAAGGGCCAGAATGCTACCATCCTGTGAGCTTCCCCTCATGCATGTAGTTTTTGAAAAGGAGGCAGAAGGCAAAGTCAGCATGCTGGCCTTCTGTTTCTCAGCTCTGTTTTACTGGATTAAGAACAAATCCTAAAATATTTGCACTAGTTCTAGATAAACGGTGGCTTTAACCAGAGAGGCTGGCTTTATGGAAATAATACCAGAAAACAAGAAAAATTCTCCCAGCTCCAATCTTGATACAGTCTAGG
The DNA here is from genome assembly GCF_033115175.1 of Lepus europaeus. Lineage (NCBI taxonomy): Eukaryota > Metazoa > Chordata > Mammalia > Lagomorpha > Leporidae > Lepus > Lepus europaeus. The sequence continues at coordinate 87,320,851 of NC_084832.1, forward strand.
GAACACTGTAGAATAACCAATACTTCCACTGGCTCCCAGCCAGATCTTACGGCTGTCTCCCTCTGCTCTTCGGAACGCTCTGAAGTTGAACGCTACATCCGTCCCCCATGATCCTATTAAGCCAATTAAGTTTTCTTATCACATCTGCTTTGTTTGAAAAATTGTTGTGGGCCTCCTTCCTGTCTGCCACCTTATTTGGTCCCTGAGTTTCTGGTTTCGTTGGCTTCTGTTCTTGTGTGTTTGAGAGTCAAAGCCATTCTCAGTTTTCGCCCTATCACCTTCTCACGATAGCTCAATTATCGTATTTTTCTCAGGAAAGAAAAAGCAGCGAGACATGGTGATGATCAGGCAGTGTTGTCTCTGCACAATTTAGATACTTAAATAAGGTCACCACTTTTGAGGTTCTGGGTAAGAAAAGATAAAATAAAAAAATGTTGGCTAGTTTTTAAATTTGAGAGGCCCAGAGAAAGAGACAGACAAGAGCTTCTGTGTGCTGGTTCATTCTCCAAATGCTTGCAACGGCCAGGGCCAGAGCTGGGAGCCAGGAATCCAACCTCCCATGTGCATGGCAGGAACCCATCACAACTGCTTCCCAGGGTGCACACATCGGCATGGAGCTGGAGTCAGCAGTTGGAGCCAGGCATCGAACCCAGGTCCTCCAACATGGGGAATGGGTGTCTTAACCAGCAGCGTAACCACTGGCTAAATGCATGCCTCTGAGGCTGTATTTTAATGACACTTCAGAACTCTTCACTGGTCTGAGTAAATCCTCCTTTACGTGTCCTTCCTGTGTTCACGGGGTCTCCTCCCACAAAACTAACATCCTGGTGCTAGCAGAGGGCCCCTCCTGCCCGCAGTTCCTCTTAGCACAGTGCAAGTCAGTTAGCAGACTGAACGTGCATGGCACACAGAGCCAAGCCACTCACGAAACCCCAGTGCATCTGCTGGCTGTGACCATGTCCAGCAAAACCGCCTTGAATGATGCCTTGGAAAGGTCACTTCATTCATCAGTGAGGTGAAAACGGACTGCGGCGTCACCAGAGCATCGTGGAATTCAAGAACTGAAGCCAAACAGACTCCGAGAGGCCACCTACTCCGACGCCCACATCAGGCAGGCAGGCAGGCAGTCAGCCACCCTGCCTCTGCCCACCCACTCACTGGACATCAGCTCTGATTACTACAAAGTTCCTCATGTCATGTGTTGAGCCCGAACCTGTCTGCCTGCCATTTCTAGTCTTTCAGTCTGGTTCTGCCCCGACAAAAGACATGAATCACTCTCTCTCTCTCACACACACACACACACACACAACCATAGTCACTTCTCAATATCCTTTGTGAAATGTAGACTGTGGCACTGCAGACAATACTCCCTTTCTCTTTCTAGATCATGGCAGGGGCTGGGGCTGTGACATGGCAGGCAAAACCGCCGCCTTCAATGCCCACATTCCATGTGAGCAATGGTTCATGTCCCGGCTGCTCCACTTCCAATCCTGCTCCTGGCTAATGTGCTTGGGAAAAGCAGAAGATGGCCCAAGTGCTTGGACACCTGTTACCCTTGTGGGAGACCTGGAAGAAGCTCCCGGATCCTGGCTTTGGTCTGGCACAGCACCAGCCATTGTGGCCATCTAGGGAGTGAGCCAGCAGATGAAAGATCTCTCACTGTTTTTCCCTCTCTCTCCATAAATCTGACTTTCAAGTAAATAATTTTTTTTTAAAAAAAAAAGCTCATGGCAAACACATATTATAAAAAACTATAGGGTGGGGCTGGCACTGTGTTGTACTGGGTAAAGCCACCGCGTACAGTGCTAGAATCCCTTATGGAGCCGGTTCAAGCCCCAGCTGCTCCACTTTCGATCCAGCTATCTGCTATGGCCTGGAAAAGCAGTGGAAAATGGCCCATGTCCTTGGGCCTCTGTACCCGCCTGGGAGACCTAAAAGAAGCTCCTGGCTTCACATCAGCCCAGCTCTGGCCATTGCAGTCATTTGGGGAGTGAACTGGCAGATGGAAGACCTCTCTCCCCTACTCTCTCTCTTTCCCCCTCTCCCCCTCTCCACCTCTCCTCCTCTCCCTTTCTCCCCCTCATCTCTCTCTGCCTCTCTCTCTCTCTCTCTCTGCCTCTCTTACTTTAACTCTGACTTTCAAATAAATAAATAACTTTTTAAAACAAAACTACGGGGGTCAGAACTGTGGCACAGCGGGTTAATGCCCCAGCCTGCAGCACCGGCATCCCATATGGGCACTGGTTTGAGTCCCGGCTGCTCCACTTCCAATCCAGCTCCCTGCTGATGTGCCTGGGAAAGCAACTGAGGATGGCCCAAGTCCTTGGGCTCCTGCACCTACATAGGAGACCCAAAAGAAGCTCTTAGCTCTTGGCTTCAGATCAGCCCAGCTCCAGCCATTGTGGCCACTTGGGGAGTGAACCAGCAGCTGGAAGACCTCTCTCTCTTTCTGTCCCTACCTCTCTTATACGTAGCTTCTTAAATTTATTTAATTATCAAATTAAATAGATTTTGCTGGCTGATGCCTCTTTTTGGATCATCTGCAATCTGGCTGGTGGAGTTCTATTCTTGGAAGCGTCTCATCCTTGTCGAGCTATCTTTCCTTGACAGCTGCCAGATCACAGCTCATTCTGACTTTTGCAGTCAGCTCCCAGGACAAGGGTGTGTCGATGAGGCCCTGCAGCAGCTCCCGTGCAGGTGAGGCGCCTGCTCACCATTCCCTGGCCTCTGGGAGGGGAACTGAGGGTCCAGAAAAGCACACACAGAAGTTACTCCTGTTTAGGCAGGAGATGGACCCGGCACAGGTTCCTGGGTTAGGTCTGCACTCCCAGCTCTACGTTCCCGTTTGCCTTTGCAAATAATTTCATCATCATTTCTCTTCCTATAGGCTGGATGCCACACAGCAAGGTCTCAAACTGTCACTGCCTCTCCCTGTGCCACAGAGCTTGCAGTTCATGGATTCCATGTGCATTGATGGCAGTCCCACCTTATCCATGGTTCTGCATTCCGTGGTTCAGTTACTTGCAGTCCATCCTGCTCCAAGATTCAAATGGCAAATTATAGGTATAACTAATTTTTATTACAGTATGCTGCTATAATTATTTCATCATTGTTGTTTTAAATTTCTTACGGCACCTAATTTATAAATTAAACTTTACCATAAATATTGATGAGAATACTGCAAGATGTCTGTGGAAAAATGTATATTTTTTTAAAGATTTTATCTATTTGAGAGGTAGAGCTACAGACAGTGAGAGGGAGAGAGAGAGAGAAAGGTCTTCCCTCTGTTGGTTCACTCCCCAAATGGCTATAATGGCCGGAGCTGCACTGATCTGAAGCCAGGAGCCAGGAGCCTCCTCCCGGTCACCCATGTAGGTGCAGGGGCCCAAAGACCTGGGCCAACCCCCACTGCTCTCCCAGGCCATAGCAGAGAGTTGTACTGGAAGAGGAGCAGCCGGGACCAGAACCGGTGCCCACATAGGATACTGGCACCACAGGCAGAGGATTAACCCACTGCGTCACGGCACCAGCCCTGGAAAAATGTATTTCAATAAAGATTGGGGGCCAGCATTACGGCATAGTAGGAAAAGCTACTGCTGTGATGTGGGCATCTATATGGGCACCAACTTGTGTCCCAGCTGCTCCACTTGTGACTCAGCTCCCTGTTAATGACCTGGGAAAAGCAGTGGCAGATGGCCAAGTGCTTGGGCTCCTGCAGCCACGTGGGAGACCCAGATGAAGCTCCTGGCTTCTGGCTCTGGCCTGGCTCATCCCTGACCATTGTGGCCATTTGCAGACTGAACCAACAGATGAAAGACCTCTCTCTCTCTGTCTCTCCCTCTCTCTCTGTAACTCTTTCAGGTAAATAAAAATAAATCCTTTTAAAATAAAATAAAAATTTGTTTTTGCACAAAAAAATCTTGAAGTCCATGCTTATGAGGGGTCTTCAAAAACTTCATGGGGAAATGTGCATTAGGAAAGAAATATGCAGGCAGTCCAAGGTTTTATTGTGCCAGAATAGCTTATCTTTTAATTTCATTCTCCCATGAACTTTCCGAAGTACTTTCACACGTGTAGGAAAAGACATAGCACACCTAGGATTCTGTACTATCCATGGTTCCGGGGATCCACTGGGGGTCTTGGAATGGATCCCCCACAAATAAGGGGGAACTGCTGTAACTCTTAGCACAGAGAGCTCCATACCCCAGCCCACGTCTGAATTACCAGGACTGGCCATCGTCTCCTACAGATGCTAGAAGAAAAGGCAAAATCTAACAAAACCCGCAGAAACACCGCACAGCGCGGATGTCCCGTCCTAGTGCTGATGCCCACCTTCGGCATTGAGGTGCATGGTCTCCAGGGGTCCGATGAACGCGTATCGCATGCCCAGGCCATCCGACATGACGAGGTCCAGGTCGCTGGGGGACACGATTCCTTCCTACACAAAGAGAACAGGGCAGACACATGAGTACTCTGCAAAAGTGGTTTCCTAACTTCCTAGCTTCTTTAGGAAGTTAGAGTCTTCAGAGTCCCAACATGCTCTCCAGAACACTAGCACAGTATTTTGATCGAATTGTGCACGACAAAACATCCATATCTAAGCAGGTCCTGAGAAGAGATAGTTCTGTGAAATGGTCAAACACCGATTCACACTTCCCACGCCTGCCAGTACCCCTTGCCTGGGACCCAATTCCCTTCCACCCTCCTGTGCCCACCACCTCTTGCCTCCCCATCTCTACCCAACGACCCATAGGCCACCTGCAGCTTGGAAGGCAGGAGGGGACCAGTGGCAAGGGGAGTGGGGGTGGTGGGCAAGAAGAGCCACCTGGATCTTTGCCCAGGATCTGCAGGAAGGAGTGGGAATTACCAGCAAGGGCTCTCTCCAGGCTCTCCCGGCCGGCTGGCAAGTCTGGCCTTGCACGGCTTTTAATGAGTACGTGACAAATGACATTCTTTGATGAAATGTAGCCTGGGACCACGGGCCAACATAAGCCAAGGCAGGGCCCGTGGATGGAAACTGCGGAGCAGGGGCAGGTGGCTCTGTGCACAGACTCCTTGTCAAGGCAGCCATCTGTGCTCCTTGGCTGGTTCTTCAAACAGCCGCTGTCCCACACAGCTCTGGGAAAGAGGCAGGTTTCTGGCAATGAGACGTCAGTGAGAGGTGGCAACTCACTGTCAAGCTCGCCCATTCGGAGGGCATTTTCAGCTTGGGGTTCTGACCCTCAGGAGAGGAGACAGGAGGGCAGCCGTCGCTGGTGAGACCGTTGGCCCTGCTGTGCAACCTGCTGCCCTAGCTCTCCTCTCCTGAGCCCCAGCTTTGTGGATGGTGCTGTGGGGACCGAGGCAGGCCTCGCTGGGGCATCAAAGCCAGCGCCCCCAACAGCAGCGGTGGTGTCCCCAGACCCCACTGCATGGCTCCAAGTAACCAGCTGAGATCAGCACCCACCAGACGGGGCTTCCGCACCCTGTGCTCTCAGCACGTCTTTTACCTTCCCCTGAAAAGGCCACCTGGTGTCTTACTGTGGAGAAAAACCCTAAGGGAGAGCTCTGAGGTGTCACCATGGCCCGTGGCCCAGAGAGATGCCCTCTGCCCTCCAGGTAGCCCCAGGAGGCTGTCCTGGACCAATGGGACTTCAAATTGCAACACCGAAGGCAGCCAAAGAGGTCACCCTCCAAATTGAGGGAGAAGAGGAGTCCGTAACCCTCAACCCCCACCCCTCCACAACACCTCAGCTGCTGAGGAGCCACCTCCTAGTCCATCCAGAGAGAACCCTGTGAGGAAGGGGGTGTCAGAGGGAGGAGCCAAGAACAAGTTGAAGGCAGAGCCCTGCCCCGGGTGAGGGGCTAGTGTGGCCTGTCTGGGCAGCTGGGCGTTGAGGAACCACTCTCCATTTAGTTTTGTGTGTGTGCGAGACATAATTGCGAGCACCCCCCCACCCCTGACAGTAATTACAGAGAAGCCCTGGAACCACCACACCCAGCCTCCTCCCTCCTTCCTGGAGGTAAACATCCCGACATGTCATCACCTCCTCTCTCTTTCATGGACGGGCCATTCACGTTCACGGTCCTCAGCAGCCGGAGCTGCTGCTTGCCCATCACTTGTCTTCTCGTCCCAGGAGCCACGTGGTACATGAGTGTCTCGACACTATGTTCTCTGTGACACCCCTCTGCTGCGTGTGGCTGTGGCTGGGCTGTTCTGGCAGAGGTATTAAAAGTTTATGTTTCCATCTGACTGTTCAAGAACAGATGTTTTTTTCTGGTGTGCGGCTCCTGCACGCTGGGAGATCTGTGAACTTCTCCAGGTGCTGTGGGAAGACAAGTGCTGGGGCTCTCAGCAAGCCATCTTCCCTCTTCTGCTGCCCTGCAAGGTGGCTGCACCGTGCTCACTCACCATGGGTGCAAGGGCGCCCAGCCCCCCAGCTCCCCAGCCCTGGGTGTGAGCACCAAGCACTCAGCGCTACTCTGCATGGTGTGAGGGCATCGCCTTGGGTTTCCTATTCTAAATCCTCCTATGACCTGTTCATTTGGACTGCTAAGGACAGCAAATTAATTTATTCCATTCACTCCAATGCCAACAAGCATCACCCCCTTCCTGTTCTAACAGCAAAGCTGTAAGGGAGGGAGGCATATCACAGAGGAACTAATCTACAGAGGCCCCCCAGGGAATGCTCAGAGCCATCAGGAAACCCACGTGGAAGCACAGGAGTTCCACCCATCCCCCTTAACCCCACGCCTCCTCTGAGGGCAGGGAGGGCTGCTCTAGTTCTCTCCAGGCGGCCTGATGGCCTTGGCTGCTCCTCTCTACACCCCCTGGGCTCTGGAATGCTGTACAAGGCAGCCAGGCGGGGGCCCTGCAGACTCTCCCTCATCCTGGGTTTCCAGATCAACATTCCCAACAGCCCCAAGTTTCCATCCTAGCATTCACACTGTGCAGGACGCAAACAGGGAAGCCATCCACACTTGCAATGCTATTTGACTTGGCCCTTTCCTTCTAAAATTGGGCTTAAGTATTTTTAGAGCTGATTTTTAAAAAGATTTCAAGACATCTAAAGCGGAGGTAGGCATTTGGAGCAGCAATTAAGAAGTCGCTTGCAGCACCCAAGACCCATTTAAGAGTCCCAGCTCCACTTCTGAAGCCAGCTCCTACTAAAGTGCACCAGGGGAGGCAGCAGGTCCCTGCCACCCACATGGGAGACCCAGATGGAGTTCCACACTCCTGGCTTTGCCCTGGCCTAGCCCCAGCTATTACACATATGTGGGGAGTAAAAAAGTAGATGGAAGCTCTTTCTTTCTCTCTCTCTGCTTGTCAACTGAAATGAAAATAAAAATTTTAAAAAGTGCAATGACTGACAATAAATGCTTTTCAAAAAATACCTAGAAGGTGACCACCATGAGAGTCTGATTCCCGAGCTCCGCCTATGCTAACCGCACCTGGGGATAGGCCGTCTTTCATTTCACCAGCCAAGGGACATGCTTGGACGCTTCTGCACTCTGCTTTCTGCCTGTTTGGACCTTCTCAGTGTGTTTCTCAAGGCTTGAGTTTCTGCCAGGAAGCTAAATCTAGAGAAAGAAAGTGGCCACGGTCACTCAGGAGAGGGGCTCTCGGTGCTGCAGGCAGACGTGTATTTCTCCCTGCTGCTGTGGCCACTGACCAACAGCTTTCATGCTCAGCAAACGGTGATGCGTAAGTTGCTTAATGTTGCTGTGGAGCCTCAATTCCACCCACAGCCTCCATCTCTGTGACCTCACATTAGCATGACAATTACAATAAGCAATTGTGCTGGAAGAACTAGCACTCTGTGGCAACAGGCCTGGTAAGTGATTCCTTGGAGAGAGAGGGTGTGTGACATGGCTCTGTGGAGACTGGAACCCTACTCCAGTCTGGTGTTTTTGTGGTTTAGCTAACACTTGTAGCCATCAGCATGTTCTCCACTTTGTGGTAAAATTCTCAAGTCACACATATTAAGAAAAACCCCAAGTGGCCAAAGCTTCCTAAAAAAAAAAAAAAAAAAAAAAAAAAAAAAAAAAAAAAAAAAAAAAAAGCATGCAAAGTAATGAATGCCAAGATCACTATTAATTCAAAACCCAGTTTCTGCACCATGCCCTGAAAACTTGCTGGGTTAGGAGAGCCCAGACAGAGTAAAAGGAATCGCATTCATTGGAAAACTTCCTGCCTCTGCTTTCTTCAGGTTAAATCTGAGACTTGGGGGCTCAGCCTGTGGTACAGCAGGTTAGGCAGGGTTAAGCAGCCACCTGCCTTCCCAGCATCATTTTCTTATCCACTCTGAGTATTTCCTTTGCATGTCCTAATGTCATTTTTTTGGAAATCATTTTTCTTCCTGCCAGCTTTCCTTGTCCAATTCTTTACTGACTCCTAGCTTTTGCTCTTCTTCCATTTGGCTTTGCTCTACATTTCCCCATATGGAAATGGTCCTGAGTTTTCAAGGTTTTCACATACAAATACTCATCCAGCTGAAACCACCCAGGAAAGTGGATGAAGTTCTAGTCTCTAAGTCCTCTCTGCTCTCCTCGATCCGAGTGGAGAAAGAGCAGAAAGGAAGGGCTTCCACTCAGGTCCATGTGACAGCGTGGGGTGCAACAGTGACAAAAGGAGGACGTGGTCATCCTCAGCTGTCAATTATTATTTTAACTGTCCATATTTACGGAGTACGGTGTAATCGCTCAGTGCACACACACAGCCTGTAAACACTTGGCACCTTCTCTGTGCAATAAGAAACTGCATCCGAAGCAGGAGCACAAAGGGCCTGACCCAACCACCACCACCCACGGCACCTGCCAGGGGGAGGGTGGGGCAGACGGGAGAGCTTAAGGAGGAGAAAATCAAGGACTGCTAGGTGCTGCCCCACCATTACTCACAGGCTTGTGGCCGGGTTTGTGAGCCCCAGGCCCCCTGACTATGCCTACCGGCTTTCCCGGAAGCGGAACACAGACATTCCTGCAGAATGAACTGGGCGGCTTTGCTAACCCTAGGAGAGTTGGCGGCACACGGCATTCACCTGATGCAACAGGACCTTGACTCAGACCCGAACACGCCCGTCCTGCCCAGAGCCTCCAGTCGGGACAGACAACGAAAGACTCCAGGTGGCCCCTGCCTCTCAGGCCAGTGGGAAGCAGCCCCGTACCTTGCAGGCAGTGGGTGGCCACTCCCAGCACCGAGTCTGTGAGGAGCCCCCAGATGGAGGCACTGAATACAAAGGGATTCTCTGAGGTATCAAGAAACCTGAAACTACTTAAAACAACTCCCAACAGAGGAAAAATGAGATTAAAAAATCAATTAAGGGGCCGGCACCATGGCATAGCAGGTAAAGTCAACACCTACAGCACTGGCATCCCATAGGGGCACTGGTTCGAGTCCCAGCTGCTCCACTTCCTATCCAGCTCTCTGCTAATGTGCATGAGAAAGCAGCAGAAGATGGCCCAGGTGCTTGGGCCCCTGCACCTGTGTGGGAAACCCAGAAGAAGCTCCTGATTCCTAGCTTCAGATTGGCCCAGCCCTGGCCATAGCAGCCATTTGGGGAGTGAGCCAGCAGATGGAAGACCTCTCTTTCTCTTTGTAACTCTCCCTTTCAAAAAAATACATAAATCTTTTTAAAAAAAAAAATCAATTAAATGAGTTCCCTTGAAGTCACAACAGGTGTGAAGTGTTCCTAACAGCCTGGGCATGAACAGAGAAAGGAGAAAGCAATTTGATGCGGGGAGGTATAAACATAGGAAGCATTTTTTCCTCTTTGAATTTTCTTTAAAATAAAAATTTTTAAATGGAAACAAACCAAAAGTGGAAGAGAAAGAGAAGATGCTGTACTATGAGGAATGTTCCAGAGCTTTCTAGGTCCCAGGTGTACTTTGTTGTAGTTTGCTGTGTGTACAACAGTACTTTCCCGGGGAAAAGCAACAGTATTACAGAGTCTAAGAGAAAGTGCAGGTCTTGACCATAGAATCAAGTGCAATCACCAAAAGGATCCATCCTTCTGTATGAATGTGAGCAAGTTTGCTCCCACTCAGTAGGGCTGCAATGCCTCAATTGAGGGGTCCTCTGGGAATAACGCTTCTTGTAAAGGGGTTTGAACAAAAGAGTGTAAGTCCCCACTCTACATAAAGGCAGCACAGAGGCCAGCACTGTGGCGCAGCAGGTAAAGTCTCCACCTGTGGTACTGTTATCCCATGTGGGCCCCAGTTCGTGTCCTAGCTGTTCCACTTCCAATCCAGTTCCCTGCTAATGGCCTGGGAAAAGCAGTGGAGGATGGCCCAAGTGCTCAGGCCCCTGGCTAGCTTCCCCCTAACCTATGTTCACCCCCTCAGTTCCCCCTTGTGTCACCTCCCAGAGGGCAAAGAAGCTTTCGAATTTACTTTGTAATTTAAGCACCCCAATAGAGAAGACTAGTTTCCCAGGCTAACACTGCAAGCTCAAGCCTCCAGGACACAGGCCCTGCTTATCCTTGTAGCAGGCAGGATAGGCCCAAGCGCAGCCATCAGTGACAACTGACCCACAGTAGGAAGTGTCCCTCCGGGCTGCTACTCCTCAAGGGGATCTGCTTCTAACTACACAGGCTCACGACTCCTAACAGGGAAACCTGATCGCGATTCGCATCCCTGTTTGGATGAGGGCGGCTGATGCTGAGCAAGTGAGCAGTTAAGTACAACAAGGGAGATGGAGTCAGGCCAGGAGAGCTTTCTCAATTCTCAATCCTGTGTTGCGGTTACATTCCTTTGTTTGGATATGCGCCTGAGTTTGAGTGACAAGTGAGTTCAATGGATCTTCTAATCCATTTGCACCCCTCTTTTGAGATACCCAGAGGTTTTCAGTGCCTTCAGCCAGGGCTGTAAATCACAGCTGTACAGCGGCTGTGTGAGGGCCTCCAACTCCCACAGCAGCGGCTACAGCTGCACACGTGTCTACCGGGAGCCTGAGTCAGACAGCGAGTGGGAGAAACGAGACAGGCAGCCAGGCAGGCAGGAGAGAACAGAGCCAGAGAAAAACACCTCTCAAAGCAGGTGCATCTCATTGAAATGAAGAGTCTATGCATGGAGGCCTAAATTAGTGTTTGATGTCCCACGAAGGGAGAAAAAACGCTGTCAATAAAATGAAGATGCACCCCCACCTGCAACATACAGGAGGGTGTCAGGGTGTGAAAACGAACCCAAGTGGAAGTTGCCTCTGAGCAGATGGAGCATGATACAGATCAAGACATCTGGAGACCCCAGCCTTCGGGGCCCAGGCCTTGGGAGTCGCAGGAGCCAGGGCTTCTCCCACTCTGATGTGCACGGGGCTTACTCAAGGGCAGATTCTGATTGGCAGCCCTGCAGCAGCACCTGAGAGACTCCATCTCCAGCAAGCCTGCAGGGGAGACCCACACTTGTACAGGTGAGATGTGTGCCCCCCAGGCTCAGGGCTAACAGACACAGAACACTGGATCCAGGGATCCTGAAGACCTCACTGCCAGGGTGTATCACGTGTCCTAACCCATGCCCACATCTCAGGCATTGGCCTAAGCCCTCTGCATTCACTCCCCATCGTGCCCTCATCAGATCCACTCTGACCCCTGCCCCATGAACATGCGCACTGGAGCAGGACTGCCTACCAGGCTGCGGCATGTGGACAAAGCACTTGGCTTTGGTGGCCACTGCTTGGCTTGTGGAGGTAAACATAACAATGTGCCTGTCGTCTTAAGGTCTCAATGTTCTCCTGTGCTAAGGCTCCCATCTCCTGTGGGATCCTCATGTAACTTACATTCACCAGAAACTCAGGAATAGACTGACGACGAGAGGCCTCCCCTGCCAACTCCATGGCCTGGTCTGTGAGATGCACTTCATGAACTGGAACCATTCTTCTGGACAGGTGGCATTGTGTCCGACATGAAGCTCAGGGACAAAGTTCCGGAATGCCAGAGAGTCCTGCCCACACGCCACACAAATCAGAGGACCAAAACTGCATTTCTACAGCTCGACGCCAAGGAGCCCGGAGACTGCCGCCCTAACAACGGCACCGCGGTGCGCTGGTTATTTTAAACTAAAGGCCCTTAGCATCAGCACATGTTGTAAGAGGCTTGACTCTGTCGTTCTCTTAGCTCCCCAAAGCCTGGACCCACCAAAAAGGAAACCAAGTGCCTTCGGTCCCCTCCCTGAGGTTTCATTCACTCAACTCACGTGGCGAGAGGAAGACAGCAATGCCACACCTGGATGGACTCTGGGCCCACTCAACTTCCAAAGAGAATCATTTTCAAAGTTGTGTTTAGTCTCCAGGCCTATCCGTGCCCCTTAATAACCCTTTACAACCCCTCAAGGACAGCCCACCCTCCTCCCACTCTTCCATCCCTCACCACAACAGGAACATGAGTGCCAGAACCTCATGGGGTTCCTGGGGGCTCACCTGCCTGTGATGCCCACTGTGCATGTGAATAAATAAATGTGTGTGTGTTTCCTCCTTTGATTCCATCATCAGGTTGCTTCAGTGAACCTGCCAGGGGCAGAAGGGATGCCTTCCCTCGGCCCTTACAGGGCCCTAAGAATAGAAACCCAGCGTCGAGATTACAGCGCCCAGAACGATGCATAAAACCCAAGGTAAGCAATTTCCAAAGCTCATCCGCAGTGCATGCTTGTGGGTCAGGAACCCGCTCATGGTCTCATGACTCACTCCTGGCACCACCGCCCAGCCTGCCCTGGTGGAGAGAACGTGTATAAGTGACAGCCTCAACTACCATCAGCCAAGAGTTCATCACCACAGTTCTCTTCATTATGCTAATGCCTCGAGACCCTGGGCTTGAAATCACATTCCCGCTCCTAGCAGCCCCACCTCCGGCAAGGGAAGTGAGTGCTACCCGACTGTGGCCAGATGTACCCATCTGGCATTTCCCAGTCTCCCAGGGCTGCTCTGCCCTACATCTCAAGCCAAATCTGAAGAGGAACAAAACGCAGTGAACATCTGCGAGACAGCACAACAGACCCTGGGCCCTTCCTTCCAGCGGGAACAACCATGGTGCCCATTCTGCTGCCAGAAGGCCTGGGACACACACAGGGGCTACTTGGGGACAGACAGCGAACAGGCAGCAGGACACTTTGACAAGATAAGAAAGTGCTTGTTATGCTAGGTACTGTCCCTTTCTGTCCTAGAAACAGTGCCAGCAGTGTAGCCCCAGGCCACCTTGAAAGCCCCCTCCTCGGCACCTGTCTTAGAATTTCTCTCTGATGCCAGACTGTAAGCATTAAAGCACGCCCTCCAGAGTTAGTGACTTAGATGGAAAACAGCAAAGTCAATGAAGCACAAAACTGAGGACACCACTACAGACCCCACAGCTGCTAAAGGGATAAGCGGAGCACTCCCAACAGCTTTCAACAACTGAGAAGAGATGGACAAATCCCTCAAAAGCCACAAGCCAAAACTTAGTCCAGACAAGAAAGACAATCCAAATGGTTCTATCACCAAATGGTTCTATAATCAAAGAAACTGAATTTAAAAGCACACCCCCCCTGAAAAAAAAGCTCTCCAGAACCAGACAATTTAAGAATACACCAAACATTTAAAAAGAATTAAGGAAAATCAACACAGTCTCTTCCAGAAAACATGAGGAAAACTTTACAACCTATTTTATGCAGCCAGTATTATCTTGATATCAAAATCAAACATAATAAAAAAAGAAACCCACAAATAAATTCTTCTATCAAGTTAGAAGCGAAAAATTCTTAAGGAAACATAAGCAACAGACTGGTGCTATGGTGTAACAGTTAAGCCACCATCTGCAACGCTGCCATCTCATATGAGTGCTGGTTTGGGAATCGGCTACACTAATTCTGATCCAGCTCCCTGCTAACGCATCTGGGAAAGCAGTGGAGGATGGTCCAAGAGCATGGACCCCTGCACCCATGTGGGAGACCCAGAAGCTCCTGGCTCCTGGCTGATCTGGCCCAGCTCTGGCCATTGGGACCATCTGGGGAGCGAATCAGCCCTCTTTCTCTAACTCTGCCTTTCAAATGAACAAAATAAAATATTTTTTTAAAAATAAGCACATCAGGGGCCAGCACTGTGGCACAATGGGTTAAAGCCCTGGCCTGAAGCACCAACATCCCATACGGGTGCCTGTTCTAGTCCCGACTGCTCCTCTTCCGATCCAGTCTCTGCTATGGCCTGGGAAGGCAGTGGAGGAGGGCCCAAATCCTTGGGCCCCTGCCCCCACATGGGAGACCAGGAAGAAGCTCCTGGCTCCTGGCTTTGGATCAACGCAGCTCCAGCCGCTGTGGCCATCTGGGGAGTGAACCAGCGGATGGAAGACCTCTCTTTCTGTCTCTACCTCTCTCTGTAACTCTTTCAAATAAATAAAATAAATATTTTTTTAAAATAAGCAAATCAAATCTTACAATGTGTAAGATTAAGATACCATGTGGAGATGTAAATTGGTACAAACATCTTGAAAAACATTATGGAAGTTCCTTAAAGCACTAAAAATAGATCTATTTCATGATCCAGCAATCCTACTTGAGGTCGGATCACTATTCACGAAAGGCAAGCTATGTTGGGGTCGGCACTGTGGTGAAGCATGCTGCCTGCAGTGCCAGCATCCCATATGAGTGCAGGTTCAAGTCCCAGCTGCTCCACTTCTGATCCAGCTCTCTGCTACAGCCTGGGAAAGCAGTGGAAGATGGCCCAAGTTCTTGGGCCCCTGCACCTATGTGGGAAACCCGGAGGAAGCTCCTGGCTTCTGGCTTTGGATCAGCGCAGCTCCAACTGTTGCAGCCATCTGCCTCTGCCTCTAACTCTGCCTTTCAAATAAATAAATAAATAAATCTTTAAAAAAAGACAAGCTATGGAGTCGACCTGTGTGTCTATCAATAGATAAATACATAAAGAAATCAGGTGTATATGAGGGCACCTCAAAGACTTTACAGGAAAAATTGTATTATTAAAAAAAAAACTGTGGAAAGTTTCAGCAAAATAAATTTGTCTTTTAATTCCACATCCCACAGATTCTTGGGACTACTCCTGTATACACAATGAATACCATCCTGCTTTTAAAAAGAGGGAAGGGACAGGTATTTGGTGCAGTCAGTTCCACTATCATTTGGAACACCTGCATCCCATATGGGAGTACTTGGGTTCAAGTCCCAGCTCCACTCCCAATTCCAGCACCCTGAAAGACAACAGAGGATGGCTCAAGTACTTGGTCCCTGCCACCCAAATAGGAGACCCAGAAGGAGTTCCATGCTTCTAGACTTGGCCTGTTTCAGCCCTGGCTGTTGTGGGCATCAGGATGAACGAATGGATAGGACATCAATCTCTCTCCCCCCATCCTCTCTCTCTGCCTTTCAAATAAACAAAGTACATTTTAAAAAGGAAAGCCTAAAATCCAAAACAGAGAGTAACAAATGCTAGTGGATAAAGGGGAACACTTTACACTGTTGTGGGAATGTACATTGGTGCAGCCCTGTGGAGAATGGTCTGAAGATGTCTTTAAAAACTAGAAATAGACTTGCTGTGAGATCCAGCAATCCCACTACTGGGTATATTTCCAAAAGACTTGAACACAATGTATCAGACACCTGCACCACCATGTTCATGGCAGCACTGTTCACAATAGCCAAAATTTGCAACCAATCACAGTGGCAGTCATCAGAGAAATGGATAAAGAAAAGGTGGTGTATATACACAATGGACTGAAAAAAGAATGAAATTCTGGCTTCGATCTTATTTAGACAAGGTCATAGTCAAAGTGGAAGTTCTCTCCTCCCTTCAGAGAAAGATACCCCCTTCTTTGATGGCCCGTTCTTTCTACTGGGATCTCACTCACAGAGATCTTTCATTTAGGTTTTTTTTTTTTTTTTTTTTTTTTTTTTTTGCCAGAGTGTCTTGGCTTTCCATGCCTAAAATACTCTCATGGGCTCTTCAGTCAGATCCGAGTGCCTTAAGGGCTGATTCTGAGGCCAGAGTGCTACTTAGGACATCTGCCATTCTATGAGTCTGCTGTGTATCCCACTTCCCATGTTGGATCGTTCTCTCCCTTTTTTATTCTATCAGATAGTATTCTCAGACACTAGTCTTGTTTGTGTGATCTCTTTGACTCTTAGACCTATCAGTGTGATCAATTGTGAATTTAAATTGATCACTTGGACTAGTGAGATGGCATTGGTGCATGCAATCTTGATGGGATTGTATTGGAATCCCCTGGCACATTTCTAACTCCACTATTTGGGGCAAGTCAATTGAGCATGTCCCAAATTGTACATCTCTAAATAAGATCGAAGCCAGCGAACTCAAGAGGCTTCCATAGCCTTGGAAACTCATGACTAGAGCCTAGGGAGATTTCTGATGCCATAAACAAGAGTGTCAAATTGTTAAGTCAACAATAGAGTCACTGTGTACTTACTCCTTATGTGGGATCTCTGTCCTTAATGTGTTGTCCAATGTGAATTAATGCTATAACTAGTACTGAAACAGTATTTTACACTTTATGTTCTGTGTGGGTGCAAACTGATGAAATCTTTACTTAATATATACTAAATCGATCTTCTGTATATAAAGATAATTGAAAATGAATCTTGATGTGAATGGAATGGGAGAGGGAGAGGGAGCGGGAGATGGGAGGGGTGCGGGTGGGAGGGAAGTTATGGGGGGGGGAAGCCATTGTAATCCATAAACTGTACTTTGAAAAATTATATTTACTAAATAAAAGTTAAAATAAAAGAATGAAATTCTACCATTTGCAACAAAATGGTTCCAAATGGAGGACATCGTGTTGAGTGAAATAAGCCAGACCCAGAAAGATAAATACTGCATGTTCTCCCTTATGAGAGCTAAAATTAAAATAATTGTCTGTGTGTATTATTGCTGCAAATATAATTTTGTAAAACTTTGTTTTATACCTCTGTCAAACTAATGGTTAAGATTGTTATACTACTATAATGATCTGTGATTACTTTAAAAATTATATAGGTATATATACATATATATGAATATATATGGGTGAATGGTCATTTTTCCATTTAATCACTATTTACAGCTAATGTCTATATTCCCACCAAACTAGTGTCTTTTTTTTTTACTTGTTAAACTGCTTATCTGGTGAGGTATTAAGGCTTTTTAATGTAAATTTAAAATATATTATCTCAAGAACTAAAAAAAGAAGGAAGAAGGGTGGGAGGGAAAAGGGGGAGGGAGTGAGGGCAGAAGGGAATATCATTATGTTCTTAGAATTGATTTACCTTGAATCTGTAAAAACTAATTACACATTAAAATTTTAAAAAAGCAAGAAGGAAAGCCTGTCATTTGCAACATGTATGAAACTGGAAGACATTGTGGAATGAAATAAGCCAGGTGCCAGAAGACAGATGCCATGTGTTCTCACTTACATGTGGAAGCTAAGACAGTCCACAAAAGTAGGGAACACAAGGACGGTCACCAGGTGCTGAGGGGCTGGGGACCAGACAGGAGGATGTTAGTCAGAGGGTATAAAGTTTCTGGTTGGCAGGAGGAAGAACTTTTCAAGCTCTATTGCACAGCATGGTAACTGCAGTTAATAATACTGTATTTGTATTGTACAGTTCAAAAACTGCTAAGAGTAGATTTAAATGTTCTCACTATTTAAAAAACTCTCAAGTATATGAGGTAATGGATATGTTAATTACCTTGATATGATCATTCCACAATATGTATGTGTGTGTGTGTATAATCACACTGTGCCCAATATATACAATTATTATCTACCAATTAAAAACAAAAATTTAATTAAGAGAAACAGGATGTAGGCATTTGGTCTAGCGATTAGGATGCCCATGTCCCAGACTGGATTGCCTGAGCTCAATTTCCACCTTCAGCTCCTGACTCCAGCTTCCTGTTAATGCAGACCCGGGGAGGCAGCAGTGATGGCTTCAGTAAGTTGGTCCCTGCTGAGACCTGGATGGAGTTCCTGGCTCCTGGATTTAGACCTGCCCAATCTGAGTTGCTATGGGCATTCTAGGGTGAACCATCTGTTGGAAGCTCTTTCTGACTCTTGAATAAATAATTTTTTAAAAAATATGCAGTGACACACCATGATCAAGTGGGCATTCTCCAGGTAGGCAAGGATGGTTTGACAAGTGACAACCAATCACTGTAATTCCCCAATCAACAGCAAGCGAGTCATACTGAAGCCTCCACTGCTCCATCCAAATGGCATCATCACACCTCCAAGCTTGGGAGGAAACCCAAGGCATCACTGTGGGCAGGCCAACTGCCCATCCTACAGTAGTTCCCAAACTGAGGTCAGACCCCTGGGAATCCACACGTGGGTTTGATTTGTGCCAAGCTGTTCACAACAGGGAAGCACACACAATCCTCCCTGCAGCTGACCCAGTGCTCTGGACAGAAGCACACGGGCTAACAGGCTAGGGGTCAGCACCCTGCCGCAGGTCACCCGGCACCTCTCCTGCCCCGAAAGCTCCCCAGCCCTTATCCATGACTGTGCCAAGCTCAGGTAGAGCAGAAAGTCTCCATCCAGTTCCACCTTGCTCTGTGATTCCAGAGACTAACCCAACAGAAGTCCTCACAGCAAAGTCACTGGGGGAGCAACCGCCCCATCTCAACGTCCATTCTGTTCTCGACAGTCCAGGCTCGAGTGTCAGGTACTTCTGGCCACACAAGGAGCCCAGCCCAGGCCTCACTTGTGAAAAGAACCCCCACAAGGCCTTTCTAAGATCTTCTGGACTTAAAATATGTGCAAGTCTTTAGTGTCAAATTTCCCCAATTCATCTCCTCTTGATACGGAAGTTTAAAGTTTTGGGGTGAAACTTGGAACACCCCACTAAGTTCAGATGTTGAAACACCCTGAGATGTATACTCAAGTTCTGCCGGCTATGAAGCTGTGAGTCAGAGGTGCATCATTAACCCTCACGGGCCCATGGTCTGGGCATGTCTGCAGATCTGCAGTGGGCGAGGGTGGGGTTCTGAGCATGTTACGCACCTTTGCTGACTGCTAGTCTCCGAGGAGGAAATGGGTTACAAAAGGCACAGGGTTCTCTTCTAAGAAGTGCACATAACGAAGTCAAGTATCCTTAAACCAACCTACCTGCTGGGTATGGTGCCAGGCATGCCATGGCCTGCCAAGAGCAGGCATTCTGTGGTTGGTGCAGTCTGCATAGGAAATACATCTCTCGAGCAATCTTGGGACCAGGCATGGCTCTGCCACCCAGCCCCGGAGGCTCCATGAAGCTGGGCCTCCATGGGGACACTGAGAGGCCCCAGGCCTTGCACGTCTGCTGGAGTTCCTGGGCAGCTAGTAAGGCCATGGCCGCTGAGCTGTGGTGGTAAGAGTGGATACAAGGACAGAGACCTCGTCCTCCTTCTGTGGCCCCTCTGAGAGCTTGATTCCTTGGGAGCTCCAGGCTGCCTGTGGTGTTACTGCCACCTCACTTCTCAGCCCAGCCTCAGAAGATGCCTCTGTGGTTTCTAAATGTGCCTAACCCTTGGGGCCAGCGCTGTGGTGTAGCTGGTAAAGCCACCACCTGCAGTGCCAGCATCCCATATGGGCGCTGGTTCAAGACCCGGCTGCTCCACTTCTGATCCAGCTCTCTGCTATGGCCTGGGAAAGCAGTAGAAGACGGCCCAAGTCCTTGGGCCCTTGCACCCATGTGGGAGACCTGGAAGATGCTCCTGGGCCCTGGCTTCGGATCAGAACAACTCTGGCCGTTGTGGTCAGTTGGGGAGTGAACCAGCAGATGGAAGACCTCTTTATCTCTGCCTCTCCTTCTCTGTGTAACTCTGACTTTCAAATAAATAAATCCTAAAAATAAAAAAAAAGTGCCTTACCCCTCACCATCTGCACAGCATCTTTGTTTTTTTTTTTTTTTTTTTTTTTTTTTTTCCCAACAAATGACCTAGACTTTCACCAAAGGCAACTCCCTGGGTATTAGTCACACTTTTTTAATCTTCCCATTTCTGTTGGCCTCTTCTCCTTTTGTCACCAACTGTATACCTCCGGATTTCAGCACTTGGCTCCTTATGGGCATTCCTGGTCCCATCAGCCCCCACAGCAGCCAACACAGAAACACAGCAAGAGTCAGTTTCTCAGGAGGCAGCCATCCCTGAAAACCAGAACCGACAACAGCCCCTCCAGCCAATAACGTGGCTGCACCCGGTCTGCCATGAACCCGAGTGAACAGGACGTTTGAAAGAAGGTTGGACAACACAAGCTGTTGAGAATTTCCAGGGCTATCAGACTCTATGACCCCTCCAGCCTTCGTTGCTCCAGGGAGACCCCGGAATCCTGCTTGGATCCTCCAAACTGTAGAGGAATCCAATGCATAATAGAGACAGAATTCTATGTGCATGCTCTGCCCGGTGCCCCTTACACCAGCGCCTCCAAATTCTTCCTGGGGTTGGCTCTTATCATTCAGACTGGAGAAAGCACGATTTAACTCAGAGTTAAAGTATCTTACAAACCAAACGTAAAAACTGGTTTAGAAACCTACAGTGGAGAGCCTGCGTGGTGGTGTGGTGGGTCAGCCTGCTGGTGACACCAGCATTCCATATCAGAGCACCAGCTGGAGTCCCAGCTGCTCTGTTTCCATTCCAGTTCGCTCTACTGCGTGTGAGAAAGCAGTGGAAGACGACGCAAGTGCTTGGACCCCTACCACACAGATGGGAGACCCAGGTGGAATTTATGTTCTTGGCTTCAGCCCAGTCCAGTCCAAGTCATTGTGGCCACTTAGGGAGTCAACCAGTGAATGAAAGATCACTCTAACTTTCTCTCATTCTCTCTGCCTCTCCTCTCTCTGTTACTCTTGCAAATCAATAAACAAATCTTTTTTAAAAGCCTACAATGTTTTTACTGAAATACTGAATTTTTCTATATTTTTAAAGATTTACTTTATTTGAAGGAGCTAGAGAGAGAGGTAGAGACAGAGAGAGAAAGAGGTCTTCCATCCGCTGGTTCACTCCCCAATGACCACAACGGCCAGAGCTGAGCCAATCTGAAACCAGGAGCTTCTTCCTGGTCTCCCACATGGGTGCAAGGGCCCAAGCACTTGGGTGATCTTCCACTGCTTTCCCAGGCCTTAGCAGGGAGCTGGATCAGAAGTGGAGCAGCCAGGGCTCAAACCGAAGCCCGTATGAGATGGGAGCAAGCCGGGGCTTTATTTTAACCCACTGTACCACAGCGCTGGCCCCTAAATTTTCCTTCTAGTCTGTGAAACTATTGTCCTATTCTAGACAAGTAAAACTTCTTAAATAGATCTCCAAGGAGGTACTGGTAGTTCAGTGTTTAAAATATCCCATTACTGACTGACACTTAAAAGCATTCTACAGCTACTAAGAATCGAAAGTTGCCAACAGTCACGGCAAGTCCCAGCACCACATCTTGCAGGTACGGGATCATTAAGTGGATTTAAACAGCATTGGCAACACGGAGACGATTGTGTGGCCATGCAAGGGCAGCTGGGTCAGAGGATGAACTCAACAAGGATCTGACCGAACGCCAGAAGCTGAGAGCAGGAGAGTCACGTACATCATGCACACTTACCCAGGTCTGGAGGAACTGGCTGGGAAGCTGAAATACCACACCCAAGGAAGGCGAGGTACAGCCAGCTTCCTGGTTCCTGTAGCCACGCAAGCCACAGCAAGGAGCCGCAGGACCCTGCCAGGTGCAGCCAAGCACCGCCCCCATCACCTGTGTTCTGGGCAGCCCTCCCAACTCCCCCAAGATTCTACAGAAGCCAGATCAGACGCCCCACTATCTGACTCCCAGACCCCGAGACTTTCCATGCCACCTCCTGGAGCTGCTCTGACCTCTCTCCTGCCGGCTGCCACAGCCTTCACAAACGTACACAGGACCATATGCAGCAAGGTCATTTCTTAATTACTGTTGTGTAGCATCCTTTCACTAAAGGATGAGGCTAAATACACACACACACACACACACAGTCGTCCCTTCATATGCTTGGGGGACTGGCTCCAGAACCCCCATGGATACCAAAATCCAGGGACACTCAAGTTCCTCTACAAAATGGCATGGCATTTGCATAGAACTTAGGCAATCCTTCCATGTACTATAAACCACTTACAGCTGACTTACAAATGACCCATAACTATGCAGATACTATGCAAATACGTGTCAGTGTCTTGTCAAGGAAATAATGACGAGGAAAAAGTCTGTGCATGCTCAGTACACCTGCAAGTTTTCCTTTTTGGGTATTTTCAATGTGTAGTTAGCTGAATCTGTGGATGGGGAACCCATGGATAGACACACACACACACACACATTTCCTACTTATCTGTAAGACTAGCCTAATACCAACAAATTTAATGTTTACTCTTTGTCTCTTCCGCAAGCCCTTAAATTACACAGGATCACTTCAGGGTACTAAGTTTACGCAAGATATAATTTTTCTTCTGCTTGAAAATAGCACTGCATCCAAAGCCTGAGCATTAGAAAATGCAGAGTCACACATGTGTGACTGTGTGGTGACGCTGTGGCAGGTGGGAGGGAAGCCTGTCATCGCACCCTCAGAACACAGGACTGCTTATAAGAGAGGAGTCGCGCAGACAATGAACTGCTCCACCCCATTCCTTTCCAAAGCTTGGCCTGGGTCTTCAGAACAAAGTGAGATGCCCCCTCAGACCTTCCCCGCTCCAGGGGTGCCACGGATGCTACCCGCTGCGAGGGAGGGAGAGGCGGGGAGGGAAGCAGCACAGGTACCTCCACCAGCCGCCAGGCCTCGCTGATGATGGCGTACTGCAGGCGGTTGAGCACGAAGCCATCAATCTCCTTCAGCACCCGCACGGGGGACTGTCCGATCTTCCTCATCAGGGCATGTGTTCTGTCCACTGTCGCAGGGGACGTCTCTGGGTGTGGGACCAGCTCGACCAGCGGGATGTAGTATGGTGGGTTGACCTTGGGAGAGAGGAAGAGAGGAAGGGATCAAGGAGAGGGCTCTGGACTTGGGCCACCACACCTGTCTCAAAGGCAGGGTGGGGTGGATGCAGCTTCAGAAGAGAAAAAAACGAGAGGGGCCGACATTGTGGTGTAAGGGGTTAGGCTATGGCCTGGGACGCCAGCATCCCATATGGACAGCAGTTCAAGTCCCGGCTGTTTCGCTTCTGATCCAGCTCGCTGCTAATGCACCTGGGAAAGCAGCAGCAGAAGGCCCAACTCCTTGGGCCCCTGTACCCATGTGGGGAACCCAGAGGAAGCTCCTAGGCTTTGGTCTGGCCCAGCCCTGGCCACTGCGGCCATTTGGGGAGTGAAACAATGGATGGAAGATCTCTTCCTATATATCTGTCTCTCCCTCTTTCAACTAAATGAAATAAATCTTTAAAAGACAATAAAAAGAAATACATTTAGAAATAAATGTATTCAGGAACTCTAGCACAGAATTGTGTGGTTTCACTAACAAATAAAATCACAGCCAACATGTAAGGAAGACGACACTGCTTGACAGCCTGATCAGACTCACTACAGGGCCATGTGACTGCAGCAAACAGGTCCCCAGATGATGCTTCTCACTGGTTTTTCTTCCATATTTGCTTAACTCGGTTTCAGGTGTTCCTTCTGCACACCCTGACCCTGTCACCAGCCTAACCTCTACAGAAGCAAGAGACATGGCACCTGTGTTCAAGTAAAACCATTATAAACCAATGCCTCAACCAAGCACTAGTCTCCTGATGGATTCCTTTAAAAATCTTTCATCTTTGATCTTTTAAAAAATTAGGATGGTGTGGTCAGCATCATGGCAGAGGGTTAAGCCTCTGCTTGCAATGCCAACATCCCATACAGAGTGCTAGTTCGAGTTCTGGCTGCTCCACTTCCAAAATAGCTTCCTGCTAATGCAGCTGGGTAAACAGCAGAATATGGCCCAAGTGCCTGGGTCTCTGTCACCCATGAGGGAGACCAAGATAGAGCTCTAAGCTCCTGGTTTCGGGTAGTACAGTCCCAGCCACTGTGGCCATCTGGGGCATAAACCAGTGGATGGAAGTTCTCCCTCCCTCCCTCCCTGTCACTCTGCCTTTCAAATAAATAAAATGCATTTTTTTAAAATCAGGATGGGAGCAGACATTTAGCCAGTGATTAAGATGCTTGCACCCCATATCAGAATGCCCAAGTTTGATACCAAATGGCTAATGCCAGCCCTGGAAGGCAGCAGTAATGGTTTAAGCAGTTGGGTCCCTGCCACTCACATGGGAAACCTAGGAATTCCCAGCTCCCAGCTTCAACACCGCCTCTCCCCACCCCTCAGCCACCTACAGGCATTTGAGGAGTGAATCATAGGAGCCGTCTATGTGTGTATTGTGTGTGTATTGTGTGTGTATTGTGTGTGTGTTACTCTCTCCACCTCTCAAATAAAATTTTTAGGAAAATGCAGTGATACAAACTGGGGATGCTGGGCTTAGGGTCTTTTCAACACAGTGAGCAGAAACTCAGGGACAAACAGTGCCAAAGCATGTTCATGTGCAGGCTGCAGGTCCCCTGGTCTGGTCTTTGCAGTTTCTCTGCCGACCATTTCCCTAAGTGATGGCACTTCCTAGACTGTAGCTGGCCTCTGTCTGTACCTATTCCCAGCTGTCACCAGCATGAAGACACGAGGATAATCAGCTAATACTCCCAAAACTCACACAGCTCTCACCCAACCACGGGCCACATTCACAGCCACGCACCGGATGCCTTCTCACAGATAAGACACAGCTGAAACCCAGCCAATGTCACTGTAACTTACATCCTTCCCTGAGGCAGTCCTCCTAGCTCCAGGTGAGGATGCACCACCTTCCCAGCCCAAGTGGGGACCAGCAGATGCGTACTTGGGCCCTGACTCTCCATTGCCTCCCAACTTCTCATTACACAGTGAAGTCCTGCAAATTCTACCCGCACCTCTCAAAGCAGCCATTGCCATGACCACCCCTTAGCTCAGGACCACTCTGCCTGACACAGGTCTCCACACTCTCTGCCTACTCTCCTCGGGGTCTTGGCCCTCCAATTCATCCTCACTAGCACCACCATTTTTTAAGAAAGCTTTTATTTAATGAATACAATTTTCATAGGTACAGCTTTAGGAATACAGTGGTTCTTCCCCCCATACCCCACCACTACCCCTACTTCTGTCCCACCTCCTACTCTCTCCCATCCCATTCTTCATTAAGATTTGCTTTTAATTTACTTTATATACAGAAGACCAATTCCATACTAAGTAAAGAATTCAACAATTTGTACCCACATACACAAAGTATAAAGTACTGTTTGAAAACAAGTTTTAGGTTAATTCTCATAGTACAACTCATTAAGAACAGAAGTCCTACATGGAGAGCAAGTGCACAGTGACTCCTGTTGTTGATTTAGCAACTGACACTCTTATTTATGATGTCAGTAATCACCTGAGGCTCTTGTCATGAGCTTTCAAGGCTATGGAAGCCTCTTGAGTTCACAAACTCCAACCTTATTTAGACAGGGCCATAATCAATGTATAAGTTCTCTCCTTCAGAGAAAAGTACCTCCTTCTTTAATGGTCCCTTCTTTCCACCAGGATCTCACTCAGAGATCCTTCATGTAGAACATTTTTTGCCACAGTGTCTTGGCTTTCCATGCCTGAAATGCTCTCATGGGCTTTTCAACCAGATTCAAATACCTTAAGGGCTGATTCTGAGGTCAGAGTGCTGTTTAGGGCATTTGTCATTCTATGAGTCTGCTGTGTGGCCCACTTCCCATGTTGGAACATTCTCTCCTTTATAATTCTATCTATTGTTATTACCAGACACTTGGTTTTAATTATGTGATCCCTTTGACACTTAATCCTATATAAGCTCAATCACACACTTAATATGATCACTTTAACGCGTAAGATGGCATTAGTACCACCCAGCTTAATGGGATTTGGAGTCCCACGGCAAGTTTTTAGCTTTACCCTTAGGAGTAAGTAGTAAGTCTGTGGGAATGTGTTCTGAACTATACAACTCCTCCCCCTCTTATTCCCACTTTTTTTTTTTAACTGGGATCTATTTTCAATTGACTTTATACACCTATGATTAATTCTATGTTAAGAGTTCAACCAATGGTATTAAGTAGAAAATAATAAAAAAATAAACTGTTCCTTGACAGTCAAGACAAGGGCTGATCAAGCCATTGCTTCTCATAGTGTCAATTTCACTTCTACAGATTTCCTTTTAGGTGCTCTGTTATTGTCACAGATCAGGGAGAATATATGGTATTTGTCCCTTTGGGACTGGCTCATTTCACTCAGCATGATGTTTTCCAGATTCTTTCATTTTGTTGCAAATGACTGGATTTCATTTTTTACTACTGTATAGTATCCATGGAGTACATATCCCATAATTTCTTTATCCAATCTTCCATTGACAGTCAGTTAGGTTGATTCTATATCTTAGCTATTGTGAATTGAGTTGAAATAAGCATTGAGGTAGAGATAACTTTTATTTGCCAATTTAATTTCCCTTGGGTAAATTCCAGGGAGTGGGATGGCTGGGGTCATATGGTAGGACTATATTCTGATTTCTGAGGTATCTCCAAACTGTCTTCCATAATGGCTTTACCAGTTTGCATTCCCACCAACAGTGGATTAAGGTACTGTATAAAAGCCATTCTAACTAGGATGAGGTGAAATCTCATTGTGGTTTTGATTTGCATTTTCCTTTTTATATATTTTTTTATTTGACAGTGAGAGGCAGAGACAGAAAGGTCTTCCTTCCATTGGTTCACTCCCCAAATGGCTGCCACAGCTGGAGCTACGATGATCCTAAGCCAGGAGCCAGGTGCTTCTTCCTGATCTCCCATGCGGGTGCAGGGACCCAAGCACTTGGACCATCCTCCACTGCCCTCATGGGCCACAGCAGAGACCTGGACTGAAAGAGGAGCAACCAGGACTAGAACCCGGCACCCATATGGGATGCTGGCACCGCAGGCGGAGGATTAATCAAGTGAGCCACGGTGCCGGCCCTTGCATTTTCCTGATGGCTAGTGTCCCAAACATTTTTTTGATGTGTCTATTGGCCATTTGGATTTCCTCTTTTTGAAAATGTCTGTTTAAGTCTTTGGCTCATCTCTTAAATGGGTTGTTTTGTTGTTGTGGAGTTTCTTGATTTCTTTGTAGATTCTGGTTACTAATCCTTTATCAGTTGCATAGTTTGCAAATAATTTCTTCCTTCTGTCAGTTGTCTCTTCACTTTCCTGTTTCTCTTGCCGTATAGAAACTTCTCAATCTGATGTTAATTTTGGCTGACTACCTGTGCCTCTGGGGTCTTTTACAAGAACTCTTTGCCTGTGCCAATATCTTGCAGGGTTTCCCCAATGTTCTCTAATAATTTGATGGTGTTGGGTCATTGATTTAGATCTTTAATCCATGTTGAGTGGATTTTTGTGTAAGGTGTAAGGTAGGGGTCTTGCTTCATGTTTCTGCATGTGGAAATCCAGTTTTCACAGCACCACTTGAAGAGATTGTCCTTGCTCAGGGATTGGTTTTGGTTCCTTGATCAAATATAAGTTGGTTGTAGATGTGTGGATTGATTTCTGGTGTTTCTATTCTGTTCTATTGGTCTATCCATCTGTTTATGTACCAGTACCAAGCTGTTTTGATTATAGCTGCCTTGTAATATGTCTTGAAATTTGGAATTGTTGGCCGGCGCTGCGGCTCAACAGGCTAATCCTCTGCCTGCAGCGCCGGCACAGCACCGGCACACCGGGTTCTACTCCTGGTCAGGGCGCCAGATTCTGTCCCAGTTGCCCCTCTTCCAGTCTAGCTCTCTGCTATGGCCCAGGAGTGCAGTGGAGGATGGCCCAAGTCCTTGGGCCCTGCACCCACATGGGATACCAGGAGAAGCACCTGGCTCCTGGCTTCGGATCAGCGCAATGCTCCGGCGCGCCGGCCGAAGTGTGCTGGCCGCGGAGGCCATTGGAGGGTGAACCAACGGCAAAAAAGGAAGACCTTTCTTTGTCTCTCTCACTATCCACTCTGCTTGTCAAAAAAAAAAAAGAAAGAAATTCGGAATTGTTATGCCTTCAACTTTGTTTTTGTTGTATAAGATTGCTTTAGCTATTAGAGGTCTCCTCTGTCTCCATATGAATTTCAGTATCATTTTTTCTAGATCTAAGAAGAATGTCTTAGTATTTTGATTGGTTTCACATTGAATCTGTAAATTGCTTTAAGAAGAATGGACATTTTGGTGCCAGCACTGTGGCTTAGCGGGTAAAGCCACTGCCTGCAGTTCCAGCATCCCATATGGGCGTCAGTTCAAGTCCCAGCTGCTCCACTTCCGATCCATCTCTCTGCTATGGCTTGTGACGGCAGTGAAAGATGGCCCAAGTCCTTGGGCTCCTGTACCCGTGTGGGAGACCAGGAAGAAGCTCCTGGCTCCTGGCTTCAGATCAGCACAGCTCCTGCCATTGTGGCCAATTAGGGAGTGGACCAGCAGATAGAAGACCGACCTCTCTCTGCCTCTCCTTAACTCTTTCAAATAAATCTTTTTTTAAAAAATGGACACTTTGATTGTATTGATTCTTCCAATCCATGAACATGGAAAATTTTTCCATTTTTTTGTATCTTCTTCTACTTTTTAATGTTTTGTAATTCTCATCGTAGAGATCTTTGACCTCTTTGGTTAAACTTATTCCAAGGTATTTGATTGTTTTTTGTAGCTATTGTGAATGGGATTGATCTTAGAAGTTCTTTCTCAGCTGTGGCATTGTATGTATACAAAGGCTGTTGATTTTTGTGTATGATTCTATATCCTGCTACTTTATCAAATTCTTTTATGAGTTTCAATAGTCTCTTAGTGGAGTCTTTTGGATCCTCTCTATATAAAATCATGTCATCTGCAAATAGGGATAGTTTGAATTCCTCCTTCCCAATTTGTATCCCTTTGATATCTTTTACTTGTCTAATGGCTCTGGGTAAGACTTCCAGGACTATATTGAATAGCAATGGCGAGAGTGGGCATCCCTGTCTGGTACCAGATCTCAGTGGGAAGGCTTCCAACTTTTCCCCATTCAATAGGATGCTGGCCATGGGTTTTTCATAAACTGCCTTGTGTTGAGGAATGTTCCTTCTATACCCAATTTGCTTAGAGTTTCATCATGAAAGGGTGTTGTATTTTATCAAATGCTTTCTCTGCATCTATTGTTATAATCATACGGCTTTTGTTCAGCAGTTTGTTAATGCGATGCATCACATTGATTGATTTGCTAATATTGAACCATCCTTGCAAGGTAGAGATACATCTCACTTGGTCTGGGTGGATGATCTTTCTGATGTGTTGTTGGATTCGACTGGTGGAGCCATGATTTTTGAGACAAGAGCTTGTCAAATCCATAGCAACAGGAAAGAGAAAGAATGGTGCTTGCCAGGGGATAGGAAGGGAATGGGCACAGAGTCTCAGTCTTACAAAGATGCAGACATTCTGGAGGTGATGCTGGTGATGGCAGCACAATAACGTGAGTGCACTTGATGCCACTGAGCTGTGCACCCAAAAATGGCTCAAGTGCTACATGTTACACTATGGGCATTTTATCAGCCTATATATGAGCTCAAGGGGCATTATACACATAATTATTATATAGTTATATAATATCATAATTAACATAATTATAATATTATTAAGCATATATAATTCCCCTTGAGCTCAGAATCCTGTAGTGCACCAGCTACCCACCACCCATGACCCTGGGCACAGAACTGACAAAGAAGTGGGAACTGAGCCCCACCTCTTTGTCCCAGTACGCAGGCTGGGAGCTGAGGGGTGTCTGAGCTGGAATGGCAGCCTGTTCACCAACAAAGTCAGCCCCCATTTCAGGCTCAGAGAAGCACCTTGACAATAATGACAGGAGCCTGTCAAACTTAATGTAGAAAGGCAGAAGGGTGGAGACAGCCCAGGGTACTCTGTCAGAAAGGCCAGCTCTGGTCCTTGCAATGCCACTCCCTTTCTGACAGGCCTTCTGTCCCCAAGGAGAACAGGAAAGGGGCTCTCCAGAAACAGGAAAAACAAGCATCCAGAAAACAAGGCAATTTCTTAAAGACCCCAGGAGAAGGTGCTTGGGGTCTCCCAGAGGGGCCACATGTAGCCCAAGGCACAGACTGGGGAGGGAGGGGCCATCAGGCTTTGCAAGAACCTGGGCAGGGCGTGAGGACAAGGGAGCATTCTTGGTCCCCTCGGGGACCTGAAACGGGAGCTGCACATGTGATCAAGGCCAGCATGGCAGCCCACAGAGGCGTCCTTCACCCTCACCGGGCAGGTGCAACCGGCCGGTCTGCGCTCCCAGGGGATAGCCTGGCCATTGACAGTTCAGCCACAGTCGGGGAGGGCAGGTGGGAGGGGTACCAGGCTGGGTGGATTCCTCTACCCAGGATGGTAAAGCAGGGGCTGGGAGGAGGGCCAGCAGTGCTAACTCCTCAGTGTTTGATATGTCCTGGCTGTGCCCTCCAGGGAGAGCTCAAAGGCATCCCCTGAGCACAGCAGCGCTGTGCAGATGCACACGTGGCCACACAGCCACACACGCGCTCCGCAGACGGCAAGTCCACCAAATATTTAATTGTCCACTGACATGAGGGCAGATGATTTCCAGGTCACCTGGAGAGAGCCAGAAAAGATGGCTTGGGGAGCACACAGGGCCTTCCCAACGGAAGCGGGCACTGCTGGGAACAGCAAACTCTTGGCTCCAGATGGCACGCGCCCCCCGGAGTCCCTTCCCAGCCCAGCTCAAAGACACAGCAGAGGATCAGGAAGTGCAGCTAATGTGGGACCAGAATCTTCCGCTGCTTTGGCTGCAGGCCTATAGGTTCCAAGATTGGGACCAAACCCAACATTCAGACTCTCTTCAACCAACACACCCTACCAGCCACAAGGGCGGCACTGCCGAGTCACAGCCAGGGGCAGATGAGGCAAACAAGGGGAGGAAGAACACACAGAGGAGAGAATGCAGCTTGCACACTCGTGGGCCCGAGCAGGCCTTTAGCCCCATTGGACTATCTCAGCGCTGCTGGCACATGCCTGTCCCTGTCAGCGCCCTCTGCCCAGCCCCCAAGGCAGGAGGGCTGCACGTGCAACCCCCACCCCTGCATGAGGTGTCCAAGAGAATGCATAGGTGCTACACAGGCTCCTCCACGCAGGGGTTGGGGTGGGGGTGGTGGTGAACTTTTGCAGTTGTCGATCATCCACTGTGCTGGCTCCTGTGCAGGCGATGACGCCTGGGGACTGAAGGGCCCCTCAGAGAGCACACAGGGTTCTGGATTGTTTGGGAACCTCCTGTCCCAACTTCCTGAAGGCACCTTCCACCCTCATGCCCACAGAGCTTGGCGGAATGACGAGCTTGGAGAGCAGAATAAAGAAGGGATTAAAACCACGAAGACGGTTAGCTTCGGCTGATTGGCTCTAGTCAACACCAGTTTTGGTTACAAATATTTCACAAAGGTTAACGAGAGATTCATCTTTTTTTTTAATCATATGTATTTTTAATTAACTATTTTAAAATCATTTATATAAAGGGAGCTAATTTCATGTATCTCATACCAACATTTTTAAGAACATAATGACATTTTGCACCCCATTCTCCCTCACTCCCACACTTCCTCCTATTTCTTATTTTTCTTTTAATTTTTGCAATAATATACTTTTTTTCTTTGAGAACAAGTTTTATCATTAATTAAAGAAGCACCTAAGGAAACAAGAAATGGAGTTGGGTACTTAGGCTTACCTAAAACTTATAAGACGTAAGAATATCCTCCAATTAATACATTAAATTGAAATAATTCTTTGAGAACAAATTTTACTATTAACTCTCACAATACAACTCTTTGAGGACTGAGTTCTGCATGGGAAGTTAGTGCACAGTGACTCCTGTTGTTAATTTAACAATTAACACTCTTATGTATGAGGTCAGTGATCACCCGAGGCCTTGACATGAACTGCCAAGGTTATGGAAGCCTTTTGAATCCACAAACACCTTCAGTATTTAAAAAAGGCCATAAGCAAAGTGGAAGTTCTCTCTTTCCTTCAGAGGGAAGTACCTCTGTCTTTGATGACAACTAAGAGAGACTCATTTTCAAAATAAGGTTTGAACTTCCTGGAACCATGGTGTTGGTCTTTGGTCAAGTAAGTAGAAGCAAGGGATGCTGGGATGGGATGAGCGTGGGAATAAGGGAGAGAAAGGTTACTACTCAACAGCTCTCTGTTGGCTGAGGCCAGGAGGAAAGTGAACCAGTTGTAGCCTTGCCCTATCTGGTGGTTCAGAATCCCAGGGACATGGCCAGTCTTTTCAAAGAACTTAAAGGGTATCTTTTGAATAATTTCATTTAGGTTTTCTTGTTATTGTTAATTTAAAAGTGAAAACACTGGCTGGAACCTGAAAGTCTGGGGCCGATGCTGTGGTGTAGTGGTTAAGGACACTGCCTGAGTACCGGCATCCCACATGGGCGCCGGTTCAAGCCCCAGCTGCTCCACTTCCGATCCAGCTCTCTGCTGTGGCCTGGGAAAGCAGAAAATGGACCAAGTCCTTGGGCCCCTGCACCCACGGGGGAGACCCGGAAGAAGCTCCTGGCTCCTGGCTTCAGATCAGTGCAGCTCTGGCCGTTGCGGCCATCTGGGGAGTGAACCAGTGGATGGAAGACCTCTCTCTCTCTCTCTCTCTCTCTCTCTCTCTCTCTCTCTGTGTGTGTGTGTGTGTAACTAACTTTCAAGTAAATAAATACATCTTAAAAAAAAAAAGAACCTAGAAGTTTAAGCAACAGGCTGACACCCTCACAATTTCTAACAGTGCTTCCTGTGCACAGGCACAAGAGCACTTCAAAGTCTATGGAAACCATGTGTGGAGAAAAGGAGTTTTGCACCAAAGCCAACTTGTCTTTAAAAAAATAAATATTTATTTACTTGAAAGGTAGAGTTACAGAGAGAGGTCTCCCATCTGTTGGTTCACTCCCCAAATGGCCACAATGGCCAGAGCTGTGCTGATCCGAAGCCAGGAGCTTCATACAGGTTTCCCATACGGGTACAAGGGCCCAAGGACTTGGGCCATCCACTACTGCTTTCCCAGGCCACAGCAGAGAGCTGGATCAGAAGTGGAGCAGCCAGGACTCGAACCAGTGCCTGCATGGGATGGCGACACCCCAGGCAGATGCTTAACCTACTGCACCATAGTGCTGGACCCCTTAACTCATATTTTAATTCTATTTTCTCATGAAATTTTTCAAGTACCCTCACAGATATCACAGAAACAGAGACAACAGGTTTCATAGACTTGATATCCAGGTGCATTCAGCACAGACCTCTCTCAGCTCTCAGAGCACCGACTGCGGCTGCTCCTTTCCAACATTCCACCGGTCCCAGTCTCCGTGTGCTTCGTAACCATTCCTCACTCTTTCCACTGATTGTCCACATGTGGCCACACCCAGAAACAGGCAGCCATGTACGTGCAACACCTGCAGGCCTCCACGCCCTGCCCTTTTCCTCCACCTCCCCACGCTCAACCGCTCCTGCTCCAAAAGAGGAATCCAGTGCCCACAATCCCAGGCCTCGTCCTGTGCAGCCACTGCTGCCCTCTGGGCCCTGCCTTCCCTAGAGAAAGGCCCCCTTGTCGCCCTCCCAAAGCAGCACTTCCAGTGCCTCAGGCTGCTGTTCTGTGTCTGAGCTGATCTCCATTCCTCATGGTGATTCTCTTGATTCTGCACAACCAGAGCTTGGGTTCTGAAATCCAGGACTCACTGAGTACCAACATGGTGCTCAGAAAATTCAGGCTGGAGTCAACGTTGTGGTACAGCAGGTTAGTCCTCCACCTGCAATACCAGCATCCCATATGGGAGCTGGTTCAAGTCCTGGCTACTCTACTTTCATTCTAGCTCTCTGCTAATACACCTGAGAAAGCAGCAGCAGACGGCTCAAGTGCTTGGGTCCTTGCACCCCTGTAGGAGACCCCGAAGAAGCTCCTAGCTCCTGGCTTTGGCCTGGCCCAGTGCTGGCAGCCATCTGGGAAGTAAACCAGTGTTCGCTTTCTCTCTCTCCCCCTCCCTCTTCTCTCTATCTCTGCCTTTCAAATAAATTTTTTTAAAAAAAGATTTTATTTTTATTTTATTTTATTATTTATTTTTATTGCAGAAAGAGAGAGAGATCTTCCATCTGCTGGTTCACTCTCCTAATGGCTGCAATGGCCAGAGCTGGGCTGATCTGAAGCCAGGAGCTTCTCCTGAGTCACCCCATGGGTGGAGGGGCCCAAGCACTTGGGCCGTCTTCTACTACTATCCCAGGCCATAACAGAGAGCTGGATCATTTAAGTGCAGCAGCTGGGACTGAAACTGTTACCCATATGGGATGCTGGCATTGTAGGCAGCAGCTTTGCCTGCTATGCTACAGCACCAGCCCCAATAAATCTTTTAAGAAAAAAAGAAAGAAAGCTTCAAGTTTTTGGAGAACCTCAGATTCCAGATCTTCCCATTAGGGGCGCTCAAGCAGAAAACTCCATACAAATATTCCAAACTCGGAAACTCTCCTGGTCCCCAGCATTTTGGATACTCAGCCTGTTGTGTGACTGAGCCTTCCAACTTCCTCCTACTGCTCCTCAAGCTGAGCACCTGTATCCTTCCAGCCATGGCCTCCTCAGGGTCCTCTGCGCTTGTGTCTGTCCGGACCCTCAGGTCTCTGCTGTGCCCTTCCCCAAACACCCTTCCCCTTCATCAGGCCAACCAGATCCTACCCAAGCTGGCCTCACTCCTCTGTGTGGCTTCTCGCCAACCTTGTCCTCTGATGACCCGGCTGTGCCAAGGGTGTGGCCAGCATTATACACATCGTCTTTGGCATGGATAGACCTGTTAGCCTTCTGTTCCTAACAGGCTGTCCAGGTTCCCCTAGGTCAAAGGCTGAGCTCACAGTCAGGGCTCAAATCTCCACTCTTGTTACCCATTCCTCACACTGATACATTAACCTCAAGAAGATTCGCCAAGTTCTTGCGGGCCAATTGGGAACCGGTTGTCCAGGGTGCCTCAGATAGTGATCCCGAGGAATAACCATGCCAAGTTAACTACAACGTTGGGATGGAATGGGGAAACAGGGGAGGAAGGGCTTCAGATCAGACCTCCTGGATCAGGATCTTGGGAGTAGACCTCAAAGTTGGCATTTTAGCAAGACTGACCCCACTCAGAGCTACGCAATAAAGTGACAGCTCCACAACACCATACTCAGTGTATGCATTTCGAATAAAGCACTTTGACTTTGGGAGTAGAATTATGTTAGTAGTCAGCCTCCTTAGCTGCACAGTGAGTGACCAAGGGTGAAAGCCTCAGAGCATGGCTTCTTCTGGCCGTCACACGTTAGGCACACAGACAGAATTCAACAGATTTGGGGACAGAGTCCTTTCTGTAAAACGCTGGTATCACATAACTCTGCAAATGTGCTCTAGCTATTGAGACACCTCGAACAGTTCATGGAGGGGTGGGTACTTCACCTACCAGTTAAGGCTCACATTCCACATCTGAGTTCTTGGGTTTGAGTCCCAGCTCCCGACCCCAGCCTCCTGCCGATGGCAGGCAGCAAATGATGGCTCGAGACCTAGGAGCCCTGCCACCCATGCAGAAGACCCAGATTGCATTCCTGTCTCCCAGCTTCAGCCCCAGCCCAGTCACTGTAGGTATTTGGGGAGTAAATCAGTGGCTGGAATCTCTGTCTCTCTCTCACTCTCCCACTCCCCTCAAATGAATTTTCTTGAAAATTCATGGCAAATAGGAATAGGAGATTTAAACCCAAGCACGTGCCTTTCATCACATGCATTTCTATAAACTTTTTGAGTAAACTTTATACGCAGGGGCTTCCAAACTTTCTTAGCACCAAAACCAAGCTTACCTTTCAACGTCATTTTTCCACAAAATTTTTGAAGTCCCCTCATACAATTTCAGCCAGCAAATGGTGCAGCATGTGAACTGTAGCTCAATAAAGCATTCTGATGGGCCAGAATAGTGGTGTCATGGGTCTAAGCAGCCGTCTGTGACCCTGGCATCCCATATGGGTGCCAGTTTGAGTCCTGGCTGCTCCATTTCTGATCCAGCTTCCTGCTAATGCTCCTGGGAAAGCGATGGAGGATGGCCCAAGTCCTTGGGCCCCTGCACCCACGTGGGAGACCCAGAAGCTCCAGGCTCCTGGCTTCGGCCTGGCTCAGCCCTAGCCCCAGCCCCAGGCCATTGCAGCTCTTTGGGGGGTGAACCAGCAGTTGGAAGAGCTCTCTCACAAGCTCTCTTCCTCTCTCTTTCTGTCTCCCCTTATCTCTCTGTAACTTAGCCTTTCAAATAAATAAATAAACCTCTAAGAACCGGAGAGGCATGTCGAAACATCAGCCAGTGGATTCGCTGCAACTTGCGCAACCGTAGGTGGGAGGCACTCACCGGGTGGGCCACGATGCACTGCTTCACGTGCGCCAGGCCAGTAAACAGCTTGGAAGGCAGGAGGCAGGAGCTGGAGCTGCTCAGCACGACGCGGTCGTCGACGATGCTGTCTAACTGAGCAAAAATCTTCCTCTTCAGGTCGAGGTTTTCTGGAACACATTCCTGAGGGAGACACAATGTATTACCATTCACGGTCACCGCACTCATGCCCCAAGCACTGCAGCACAAGTCCGATTCATTCAAGGGGCTTCATCCCATTTGAAAACATCCCACAAAACTCAAGAAAAAGAAAAGGCTGATTTGGGGCCGGTGTGGTAGGTTAAGCCTCCGCCTGTGGCACTGGCATCCCATAAGCATGACAGTTCATGTCCTGGCTGCTCCACTTTCCGATTCAGCTCCCTGCTAATGGCCTAGGAAAGCAATGGAAGATGGCCCAAGTGCTTGGGCTCCTGAACCCACATGGGAGACCCAGAAGAAGCTCTTGGCTCCTGGCTTCGGATCAGCCCAGCTCCGGCTGTTGTGGCC
Organism: Lepus europaeus; assembly: GCF_033115175.1. Classification (NCBI taxonomy): domain Eukaryota; kingdom Metazoa; phylum Chordata; class Mammalia; order Lagomorpha; family Leporidae; genus Lepus; species Lepus europaeus. The sequence goes on from NC_084832.1 coordinate 87,357,706, forward strand.
ATTTGGGGGAGTGAACCAGCCTCTCAAATCTCAAAAAAGAAAAAAAAGAAAAAGAAAAAACTGCTGAAAATGCAAAACCTCTTAACAACACTAGACAGTGAGTGATGACTGTATGGGAGTTTGTCATACATTCCAGTTTTGTATGGGTCTGAAAATTCTCATCATAAAAAAGCTTGGCAGCTGAAGATTCTCATAATTATCCAGTTCGCCAACCACACGGGGGTGGATGCCGCCAACAGAACACTTAACAGCCCCTCGGGCAAACGGCTGTGAACACCAACAGCCATCACCAGCACTTATTTTCCCATCTGTTCTGACCATCGAGCAACCAATCTTCAAGGAAAATTTCCATCCTCATGAAATGAACAAACACGTTACATCCGTAATTCCCAAAAGGCCCCTCGAGAATCCACTTCTAATTGGAAGTCCCGTTTTGGAAAAGCCCTGTGCTTCTAAAAGTCTAAAATTACTTTTAATGGGGCTGGGGAGGGGGCAATTGGATTAATTACTACAGATAACAACCCTGAGATTCTAATTACACAGCTGGGGTGGGAGGGAGAGGCATCCTCAAGCCCCAGCCAGCCCGGGTGAGGCAGGCAGGCTCCTGGGAACAGGAGGAGAGAGCTGGGGCCTCCTGCACTTTGCACCTTTGGAGATGAGCCCAGGAGCTCCTCCTACCTGATGTGGGTCCCTGCTCACTTGGGGGCAACAGGTGCTACAGGGGAGGCAGTATGGTCTCCCCACAGTCCCTTTAGGGTAATGACTCCCATCATGTAAGATCACCACCCAAGCTTAATCATGGTTAAAATGCATATTCTCAGGCCCCCACCCCAGACTGACTGAATCAGTCTCTGGGGACAAGGTCCAGGCATCCCCATGTTTAACAGGCATCCCGGTGATTCCTGTTCCAAGTCAAGTCTGGGGGCCACCATTCAGAGGTGTCGATGCTCACGGCTCTCAGTGGGGTGGCGACCAGATACATCCCCCAGCATTCCCCTCTCTGTTCCAGGGTCAGGGCTCCCTCCTCCCCGGCTACTCTGGGGCAGCCAAATACACCCTGATGGGAACAGGAGTAGTATGGTGGTCTTGAGAAAGTTCATGGAAACATTAATTATGAAAGCACTGTACATGGATTTCCATTTTTTGCACCAAAATAAACTTATCTTTTAATTCCATTTTTCTATCAACTTTTAGAAGTCTCCTCATATTAGCAGTACGGTTATCTCACAGTCCCTCACCACCTGGCCAATTTTACTGACATGCTGGATAGATTGACATATAAGGTAGTAAAAATGACCAGAAGTGCGTAAACTAGGAGCGCAATGCTGAAGTACTACTAGAATTGTCAGAAGCATACCTCAAAATTAAAGAAATACCAGAGGTCTTCAAAACATCCAGGGAAAATGCAAATTGAAAAAAAAAAAACAAAAACAAAAAAAACTGCATGTCTTTCAAAACTTTTTGCACCAAAATAAGGGTGCAAATACCCTTTTGATTCCATTTTCAAGAACTTTCAAAAGCCTCATATTTTCAGGTTGAACAAGATCTAACAGTTAATAATAATATACTATATCAAAGGCAACTGTGTAAACAATATGACGTGTGATTTTCACTTCTGTTCCATCTACAAGATTTTTTAAAGTTTCACTCTAAAGTTAGTCAATGTTGTGTTTGTTTATACATTCAAAAAACATAATCAAACCATGTGAAATTTTATGAAGAACAAAAGGTCGTGTAAGCAGCACATCTGAAAGACAGCAGAGAAAATGGAGTCATTTAAGAACTGTTAAAGCCCATTGTGCGCAGGCCCCTTATCAGCAGGGGGGAAAAGGAGCTACAGTAGCTGGCTGGTTGCATTGAGTCCTTCCTGGATCAGTTAAGTCTGCAAGTTGGGTTAAGTTTAAATGGAGCCTTGTAGCAAAGCCAGGGACGAAGAATGGAGCAGATCCTGTTTAAGCTCATGAAAGGCGCCTCCTGAATGGGTTCATTGTGAGCCTGTCATGCAGATTCCCCCCTGAAATTCTATGCTTTTCTTCAGATTGTCTGATTATCAAAGAGGCAAGAAAACTTGAACCAGAGGAAACCCAAACCCGCTACAATTATGTAAGGGTTTTTAATGGCACCTTGGCTCCAAGTTTTGTGGTTGCCGCTGTTTTTAAGAGTAACCCAATTATGTGGGATGCACTGGGCCAGGGTTCCAAGCCTCTGGCCATGTCACACCTGAGTTCATTTCCTTGCCATTCATTTGGATCTCCTGGGCCTGAGAAAGGGAGTCTGACGTTTAACCAGGACTTGTCTTGCTTGCGATGGATGAGGCAACTCAGAGAGGCCAGGGCCATGCTCTGCGCCCTTAAGGGCCGGAAGGAAGAGAGAACACCTAAACTGGCGACATCTGAGGGCTCACTGCACTGGCTCAGTGGGAAGCCCACACATGTATTCTCCACTCTGCTGTCTCTCCCAGGACCCCAAGGAGAAAGTCCCCACACAGGAAGAGTTAGCAAACGTCCCTGCATACTGGAGGGGATCAGATGGGCTCTGCTGGATTCCACTTTGACAGCATCACTCAGAGCAGTGACTTTTGTTGGTTTGAGTTCTGTTGCGTCAGTGGACATGTATGTAATAGTTTCATGTGCAGACACCATGGGTAGGCCCAGATTTGGGCAAAACAAAACAAAAACCTTGGGGAAAGGAATGCTCAACAATGCCCCCCCAATATCACAACTGCCAATAGGACAGGTGTCCCCACTTCCTGCCGGGACACATTCCCAGACACCCCCCCATCGAGGCCTGAAACTATAGTGGGTTCCAAACCCTACAGATACCATGTTTTTCCCTCTGCATACATAATTATAATAAAGCTTTATTTACATATTAGGCATAGTGAGAAACTGACAACAAAAAAAGAACACTCCTAACAATATAGTGTAATAACATTTGTAAGACGAAAATGCTAATGACCCCGATTCAGTCATCATACATTTGTATATGTGTATCAGATTATCATACACCTCACAAATTGGTGCAATTATTGTCGATTACAATGCAAAGCATTTTTAAGTCATTTAAAACTTTTGAATTATTTCTGGAACTTTCCATGTAATATTTTGCAGCCACAGTTTACCGGCAGGTAACTGAAACCACAGAGAGTGAAACCCTGGATAGAGAGGATGACTGTTACCAAAAGCAATGGGTAAAACTTGGGACACCTGCATCCCATTTCCAAGTGCCTGGGTTGCAGTCCTGGCTCCATTTCCAGCTCCAGCTTCCTACTGATGCCCACCCTGGGAGGCAGCAGATCCCTGCTGGAGATCTGTATTGAGTTCCCAGCTCTTGGCTTTGGCCTGGCCCAACACCAGCTGTTGTGAATATATGGGGAGTGAATCAATGGATAAAGATCTGTGTCTGTCTCCGCCTTTGAAACAAAATGAAATTTTTTTTTTTTTTAAAAGAAAAGGAGCTTCCTCTTACTAACTCATACTGGCTAAGACATTCACGGTGCCTAAGAAGTGAAAATAGGTTTCAACACTGTCCCTTTTGCCTTTCTTTCCTCTGTGAAGACAGAAACCTGAATGATGGCGGCATTACAAGTGCAATTTCAATTCTCTCCTCTTTTTAACTAAATCAGCATAAGTTTCAGTGTTTTCATCATCAGTAGAAATTACCCATGTGATTCACTCACCTCACTAGTGCTATTTTCTAACCACCATAGCCACAGTAACAGGGCAATTCCAAAAAAAGGGGGTGCTCTCATTCCTGAAGTTTACTGGGTACTGTGTAGCATACATTCGCCAACACATTTCTACGTTGAAAATGATGTATGTTGAGGTTTTTAAAATCAATCCAGGGGCCGGCGCTGAGGCATAGCAGGTAAAGCATCCCATGTGGGCACTGGTTTGAGTCCTGGCTGCTCCACTTCTGATCCAGCTCTCTGCTATGGCCTGAGAAAGCAGTGGAAGATGGCCCAAGTCCTTGGGCCCCTGCACCCATGTGGGAGACCTGGAGGAAGCTCCTGGCTCCTGGTTTTAGATCAGCCCAGCTCCAGCAGTTGTGGCAATTTGGGGGGTAAATCAGTGGATAGAAGACACCTCTCTCTCTCTCTCTCTGCCTCTCTAACTCTGCCTTTCAATAAATAAATAAATAAATAAATCTTAAGAAAAATCAAGCCAGGCATTTTAATAGGCTGGATTCCTGTGGCTGGAAAATTTACATTTGCTACTGCAAAATATCTGGATGCAATCTTTAATGTGCTTTCCATAAAGAAAGAAAAAAAAAGACAAGACTTCAGTACTAAGGGCATTTTACATGCAAGGAAGTTCTAGTGGCCAGTTCTAAGGGGGATGACTTGGCAAGAAAAGGGAGCTGAGCTAAAATCCTTCCACAATCATAGCAAAGCAAGTTGAAGTTGAAAAAACCAAATACTGTGTCTGTTAGTACTACTTCAATCTCATGCTTCAGTCTGTCTCATTAACACCGCCGGTTTCTCTCTTCTCTGTTCCTCCCAGGAACACAATCCTAAGAATCCACCAGATTCAGAAACTGCATGATCACACTGCTCAAGAGGTGGACACTATAATTACCTAAAAGATGATGAAATCTTTCAGAAGCAACAATACAGTGTCAAGAAAAAAAAAAAAAAGACAAAGGGGCACAGTTTTCAGCATCACGGGCAACAACTGCCCTGTGCCCCAACCAGGGCCTTTTTTTCTTACACATCGAAATAAAGGTTTTTGTATATAGATATATATGTTAAAGTGAGCATATTACAAGTACTAAACCGAGTCCTACAATAATCCAAAACAAACCACTCACAACCAGAGAGCTTTCCAAAGCAAACGTCAGTGCAGGCGGTAGCTAGGAATGTGACTCCCAAGGGGCCCAGGGGCCTCACTTGGAAGGATGATGGATGTTTGCTTTGAAGAGCAGCAGGCGATCACCTGCACCCAGCACAGGCCAAGCCTGCACAGGCAGCAGTGCAATCCCAGCTGCATGTCTCGTCCCATCTTCATACCAACCATTTTCTCCAGTACTGCCCTTTACAAAACAATTCATTTAGAACTGGGTTAAAATGCCACAACATGGAAAAAATAACAAACCTGCATTTATCATATACCTTAGCTGAATTTCTAATATTTCTCACAAGGAAGAAGAGAGATTATTAAATATTTTTTTTCAAACAAAGTGCTGGAAACAGCATAAACACAAAATCTGGGAATCCTTAAAGTACCAAGAATCAATTTTTTAAAAATTTATTTTATCTGAGAGGTATAGAAAGAGTAAGAGAGAGACAGAGTCAGAGACAGAGAGAGAGAGAGATCTCCCACTTGCTGGTTCCCTACCCAAATGCCTGAAATAGCCCGGGCTGCGCCAGGCCAGAGCCAGGACTCAATCCAGGTCTCCCATGTACACGGAAGTGACCCAAGTACTTGAGCTGTCACAAGCTGCCTCCTAATATGTGCACTGACAGAAATCCAGAATCGGGAGTGGAGCCAGGACTCACACCCAGGCATTTTGAAATGGGGTGCAGGGGTCTTAACAGCTACATCAAACAGCTGCCCCAGAATGTTAATTCTTTAAGATTTTATTTATTTATTTGAAAGAGTTACAGAAAGAGGTAGAGACAGAGACAGAGAGAGAGAGAGACCTCTTCCATCAGCTGCTTTACTCCCCATGTGGCTACAACAGCCAACACTGGGCCAGGTTGAAGCCAGGAGCTTCTTCCCAGGTCTCCTACATGGGTGGCAGAGACCCAAACGCTGCTTTTCCCAGCCCCTCAGCAGGGAGCTGGATCGGGAGTGGATCATCTGGGACAGGAACCTGTGCCCATATGGGATGCTGTCATTACAGACTGCGGCTTTACCTGCTAGGCCACAACACCAGCCCCAGAACGTTGATTCTTGAAAGCAAGATACAATTTTGTATAACAGTAAGATTAAATTTCTATTAAAGTGGAAAGAATAGAAGGAAGTACACAAAAAGGCTCTCAAGATAAAAATCTTAGACAGGATTAAAAGTGATTTTTCCTCTATTGTTCAAGTTTATTTTTATACACACACACACACACATTTCAAGGCAGGGCACTATTTCAGGACAGCGTAAAAAATGTATCAAGGATCTGAGAATTTACCTTACTTGTAAGCCGGCCAGTTAGCTCAGCCAAGTGCTGTCACAGAGGCTGAACAGGGCAGGAGAGGCTGAGGTCAGAGACTAAGGGCCAGGGTGTCCTTCACGCTCAAGGGTAGGGAGGGACGACCAGGGAGGGAGAGGATGGCTTCTGGGTTGGTCAAATGAGGAACTCCAAGCTTAGAGAACAGGTCTTTTAGAATTGACTACAAAGCAAACCTACCTGCCCTTTGCCCTATCTCCCATCTTCCATCTATCTATCTAGGGGGCTGTTTGCCCCCTAGATACATCTCAGGACCCCCAGGGCATGCCTGAAACCAGGGAGAATACTGAACCCCACGTATATACACCATGCTTCTTCCCTAAGCATACATACCTACGATGAAGTTTAATTTATAAATTAGGCTAGTAAGAGATTAACAAAATAATAACTTACAGCCGACCTTTGCAACCTCAGCATATGGTTATTTTTTTCTTTCCTTACTGAGAACTTTTACCTTTCTCACGGCAAGGAAGCTCTTCACAGTTTCTCTTGGGCATATATGAGTTGCCAGCACCACTACTCTTGTTTTCTGGGGCCACTATTGAGTAAAATAAGGGTGATCTGAACACAAGCACTGTGAAACCAGGACCACTGATCCAGTAACCGAAACAGTGACTAACGGGAGGGTGGCACATGTCGTGTGGATACACCGCACGGACGGACAGCTCATGCTCTCAGGTGGGACGGAGCAAGGGAGCATGAGATTTTAGCCTGCTACTTGGAAAGGTGTGCAGTTTATAACTGTGAACGGCCTATGTCTACTTCCAGAAGTCTCTAGTCCATATTCTGAGCCGCGAGTAACTGAAACTGTGGAAAGTAGAACTGCAGGTGAGGAGGAGGTGCCGGGGGAACTACCGCCCAAAAACCATTGAGCAGACAGTTCCAGAACAAAGGGGTGGCCAGGGTCTCCGCTCACAGGAGTGCAGAAACACCACAGCCAGTCCTCCATGCCACTGAAAGAGGGTGTCTTTCTGGCCTCTTTTTCCCTAAGAGCACTGAAAAAAGAGATACTGAGTCTTAAAGAGTTTTGACCCAAGGATGAATTTCAGGAGAAACTAAAATTCTGTACCCGTCCCAAAGCTTCCAAAGCATTCCCTCCGCACTAAAGATTTTGAAAGGTTTCTCCAGCACTCACCAGCCCCAACTTAAAGACGCTCGTCAATGCATAGCTCATCTCGGCAGAACAGCTAAGGAGAGCACACACCCTACCAGGAGGCACAGAACTAGTCAGAGCCCAGGTAGACAAAATTGAAAATCTTTCTAGACTGAGTCGAGGGAAAAAGTTCTGAAGTCATGAGTCACGGCCTTAAATTTAAAAGGAATAAATCCTATTTTAAGAATCGAGACTTCAGGTGTCAGCAACTTTCATCACCCTACCGGTCAACAGCTGACTCGCTGGTCTGGCGGGTTCCAGTCTTTCTGCTCAATGGTAGATCCAATTTCCCCAGCAAAAAGCACCTGCTCTTCTTCCAGAAAAATGCAAGGACAGGCAGAACACCACTCAGCAGGGGCCTCTTCCCCATTTTACCCAGCTACCTATGTCATTCAAACCAGTCCACCTGAGGGTTTTCTTTATCTACTAAAAACCATTTCTAGTTTTGCGGGTTTTTTGTTTTCTTTTTTAAAGTGAATAGTAGCCATTCGTATAGACTACTTCTGCGTGTAGCTTCAGAGTTGTTTCATGTATCGTTGTCTGTGTTTCACCACGGCTCTACCTTGGACACTATTATTAGCTAAAGATCCCTAGGAAGCCAGCCACTAATAACATCCGCACATCTGCCCACTGTTTGTCCAGCCGCAGTCAGGAAAATTCCTTGATACACCCATGACCCACCAGCTAAATATGCAGGGTCTTCAAAAAGTTCACAGAAAATGTTCATTGTTAAAATACTGTGCATAGAATTTCAAATCTGTTGAGCCAAAATTAATGTATCTTTTAATTCCATTTTCTATCAGCTTCTAGAAGTACCCTCATACAGGCCACTAAATAAGAGAGGAGTCCTTCCACTGTGGCAAAGGAAGCTCATTTGAAATGTTTCCAGCCATCATTTTTTGTTAAAAGTCTATATATAAGCTGGATAGATTTAACCAGCTGAAATGTTCTGTTTCATGCTATGGCAGCCTTGGGTGTTGAGCATAGACAGGAGTAATTCTGGCTCAGGACAGCTGTGTGCCAATCCCACCAGCACAGGCCAAGGCCTGTTGACTTCTTGTTCCATTGAGGGCTGCTAACACATGCAAATTTCTCAAAGCTCAAATGATGCAGGAAAATATCTAAGGGAAGCCATCAGGAATGGCTGGGGTTCTCTGTGAAAGGAAGGGTCAACCCAACCTCTGACTCAGTCAAGACGTGATACAAATTCATTTAACTTCACTGAAGTGACTGGAGACAATAGCACAGAAACTCCCATTCTGAAAACCCATTGTAGAGAGGAGGGGACTGAAATAAGAATCCTTATGCTTGGGCAAGGGGCAAGAAGAGAAGCTGCTTGCCCAAGACTGGGGCTAAATCAGAACTCTCCCAGGCTGACCAGTATTAAATAGCAAGAAACCAAAGACTCCTCTGGGAGCCGAACAGAAGGAGCACATGGAAAGAGATCCTCTCTGAAGGAGGAGCAGAGGGAAAACCGAAAGCTGGGGATGGAGCAGTTATTGAAGGGACCAGAAAACACACACACACACACACACACAATGCTCGCCTTAAACACAAAGCCAAACCACTACTAGGGGAATGTAAAGCCTTTTAGTGCACCAAGGGTAACCATAACAACGACAAACTTTAAACCACACCCGAGTCCTTGTGAGATTAACTCAAAGTCTACCAATTTCACACTGAAAGTGTGCTAATTTCCAGACATAAAAACCACTTGCCACAGTATTTGCTGCCCTAATGAAGACAGCTATCAACAGCAAAAATTTGTGAGGTACACAAAAGCAAGAACACACCACAAACCCAAGAGACAAACTGATGACCAGAACTAGACTTAGACACGATTCAGATACTGGAACAATCGGACAGTAAATGTAAATTAATGATTCCTATGTTAAAGACACTAATGAAAACTGTGGACAACATGCAAAATAAATTTCAGCAGAGAAATAAAAAGTGTAAGAAAATATCAAAGAAAATCAAAGTAGCATAGTTAAGAATATCTGACTCGCTCATCAGCACTCAATATAGCTGAGGAAACAATCAGTGGACTTAAAGACGAGGATAGCAGCTGCCATCTGCAGTGCCGGCATCCCATATGGGTGCCAGTTTGAGTCCTGGCTTCTCCATTTCAAATTCAGCTCTCTGCTATGGCCTGGGGATGCAGTACAAGATGGCCTAAGTCCTTGAGTCCCTACACCCACATGGGAGACCTGGAGGAAGCTCCTGGCTCCTGGTTTTGTATCAGCCCAACCTCAGCCATTGTGGCCATTTGGGGAGTGAACCAGAAGATGGACAACTTCTCTCTGCCTCTGCCTCTCTAACTCTGCCTTTCAAATAAATAAATAAATCTTAAAAAAGAAAAAAAGATGGGGATAGTCTATGAAAATCATCCAAGACAAAAGCAAGGAGCAAAAAAAAAAAATCTGAGAAGAACTAATAGAGCATCTAAGAATAACAGTGAAAATGTTAAACAATATGTACACTCAGGATCCCAGAAACAGAAGAGACAGAAACTGGAGCAGAAGAAACACTTCTAAAAATAATGAGCAAGAGGGACTGGCACTGTGGTGTAGTAGGCTAAGCCTCCGTCTGTAGCACCCGCATCCCATATGGACACCATATTGTGTCCTGGCTGTGCCTCTTCTGATCCCACTCTCTGCTATGGCCTGGGAAAGCAGCGGAAGGTGGCTCAAGTCCTTGGGCCCCTGCACCCACATGGGAGACTTGGAAGAAGCTCCTGGCTCCTGGCTCTGGATCATCCCAGCTCCAGCCATTTGGGGAGTGAACCAGCAGATAGAAGACCTTTCTCTCCGTCTCTCCTTCTCTGTAACTCTACCTCTCAAATAAATATTTTTTTAAAAAAATAATGTATAAGAATATTCCAAAACCAATGAAAGTCGCCAGAGAACACAAAGCAGACTGAACACCCTTCCCCTCCCAAATGCTCCCCCGCATATAGGTGGGTTATATCCAACTTGTGGACAAGAGAAGACTAAGAAATACTGAAGGCAGAAGGAAAAGTCACGTTTTATGCACAAAGGCACAGCTAAGAATTACAACAGACTGTTCATAGAGATGATGCAACACAGTGGAGTGAGGTCTTTACATGCTGAAACAACCTGTCAACCTAGACATCTACAACCAGTTAAAAAAAAAAATCTTTAAAAAATGAAATGGAAGGGGCAGGGGCACGGTATAGCAGATAAGGTGTCTGTGTCGCTTATCAGAGTGCCTGGCTTTGAGTCTTGGCTCTGCTGCCACTCCAGTTTCCTGATAACACACACCTGGGAGGCAGTAAGTCACAGCCAGGACTTGGGTCCCTGACATCTACATGGGAGACGTGAGTTGAGTTCTGGGCTCCTGGCTTTGGCCTGGTCCAGTCGTGGCTGTTGCATGCATCTGGGAAGTGAACCTGAATATGGAAGATCTCTGTCTTGTCTCTCTGCCTTTCAAATAAAATTAAAAAATAGGGCCGGTGCCACGGCTCAATAGGCTAATCCTCCACCTGCGGCGCCGGCACACCGGGTTCTAGGCCCGGTCGGGGCACCAGATTCTGTCCCGATCGCTCCTTTTCCTGTCCAACTCTCTGCTGTGGCCCAGGAGTGCAGTGGAGGATGGCCCAAGTCCTTGGGCCCTGCACTCGCATGGGAGACCAGGAGAAGCACCTGGCTCCTGGCTTATGATTGGCATGGTGCACCGGCCGCAGCGGCCATTGTGGGGTGAACCAACGGAAAAGGAAGACCTGTCCGCTCTGCCTGTCAAAAAAAAAAAAAAAAAAAAGAATTAAGAAAAATATAAGAAAAAACAATGTAAAGAATTTGCTCAACAGATATAATTAATCTATAAAAAATTTAAAGGAAAGTCTGTAGGCAGAAGGATAAAAAGATACTAGAAAGGAAACTGAACCTGCCCAAAGAAATGAGCAATACTGGAAATGGGATAATTAAAGGTAAGATAAATGTTTCCTCTTTTAGATGCTCTAAAATAAATATTCAAAGCAAAACCAGTAACAATGCTCATAAATGCACATGCAAAAGTAAATACAGGACAACAATGGTACAAAAAGTGAAGCAATATAATAATAGTCTGATTAGCTAAAGATGCATACTTTAAAACCTCTGGCCACTATTAAACTTTCTAAAATAAGTATAAATGATGAATCAACAGTGGAGATAAAACAATTATAAAAATGTTCAATTAACACAAAAGTAGGAAAAAGAAATACCAGATTATAAGTAGCAAAAAGCTAACAAGATGTCGTATTTTAAGCCATCTGAATTATTAATCACATTACATATGAATGGTCTGAACACATCAATTAAGAGACAGTGATGGGGCCGACGTTGTGGCGTAGTGGGCTAAGCCACTGCCTGTGATGCCGGCATCCCATATGGGTGCCAGCTTAAGGCCCTGCTACTCCATTTCCAGTCTAGCTCACTGCCAATGTGCCTGGGAAAGCAGCAGAAAAAATGGCCCAAATACTTGGGCCCCTGCACCCACATGGGAGACCTGGAGGAAGCTCCCAGCTCCTGGTTTCAGCCTGGCCCTACCCTTGCTGTTGAGGCCATTTGGGGAGTGAACCAACTGATGGAAGCTCCCACTCTCTGAAAATCAGAGTTATAGAGACAGACAGGTAAGTAAATAATTTTTGCAAAAAAAAAGAGAGACAGTGACCAAGTTTTAAAAATCAAGACTCAACTCTAAACTATCAAGAAAAAAATCTATCTTAAATATTTAAGACTTAAGGGGGGCAGTATTGTGGCACAGTAGGTTAAGCTGCCACCTGTAACACTGGCATTCCTCAGTTAAGTGCTGTTTTGAGTCTTGGCTGTTCTGCTTCTGCTCCAGCTCCCTGCTGATGTGCCTGAAAAAGCAGCAGAATATGGCCCAAGTGCTTGGGCCCCTGCACCCACGTGGGAGACTCAGAAGAAGCTCCTGGCTCCTGGCTCCAGTCTGATCCAGCCCCAGCCATTGTGGCCATTTGGAGAGCAAATCAATGGATGGAAGCTCTCTCTTGCTCGCTCTCTCTCCCTCTCCCTCTCTCTTTTCCTCTCTGTATCTGTTAATTCAGCCTTTTAAGTAAGTCTTTAAAAAAACTGTACAAAAACACATTTACGAAGTATTTGAAATATTTTTTTTTAAAAAAAGAGCCCAAAAACTTATCCCTCACCCTTAATATCCCAAAAATACTTTCAGTAGTTTTGTGGGTCCCTAAAGATGGATGTGCCAACATTATTAACCATTTCTCTATCCGTGGACATTTAGTCCCCTAAGCTTTGTTATCACCCACAATGCTGTGATTACATCCTTGCACCATGCTGTATGTATATGCAGCATTTTTCATAACAGTAATTACTAGAGCACATAAATAGTTTATTTAATTACTAGTTGCCAAAGTACCCTCCCAAAAGCTGGTAACAATTTATGTTTCCAAAGACAATGCAGACGAACACCCATCTCACCACATCCTCATCGACTCACTGGGTGTTAGCTCTTTGATCTTTGATAATCCAAAGGCAAAAGCGATAGGCACCTGTTCTTCTCTAAGAGCTCAGTACTTCACCCATTCATTGAAGATGAACATACACACGGGAAACTGTACACCTAACCAACACACAGCCAGACAAGTCAGCACAGCAGCCCCCATTGGCCCTAGCTGTTGTTTTCTTTTTCATTATCTGAATACTGGGAGGTTTACCATCACTTCATGTGTGTACTGACTCTCTGGTTGTTCTCTTTGTGAACTGCTGTTCCTACCCTTTGGCTACTTTCTATCAAGTTGTCTTTTTCTTAATGACATATATATATACATATATATATTTGTATGTATTATTATGATTTAGACATTGCAAATATTGGTTTCTGGTCCACTGCTTAATTTTTTTTTATCTATTTATTTGAGAGACAGAAACACAGAGAGAAAAAGATGGACAGAGAGAGCTCTTTCACCTGCTGGTTCACTCCTCAAATACCCACAACAGCTGGGGCCAGGCCAGTCCAAAGCCAGAAGTTGGGAACTCAGTTTAGATCTCACTTGTGGGTGGCAGGGACCCCAGTACTTGAGCCTCACCACTGCCTCATAGGGTCTGCATTAGCAGGAAGCAGAGCCAGGCCATGTAACCTGGGCCCGGGGCTAATGCTTATCGTCTGATTTTGTTCACACTAGCTCCTGCCTACAGAAGTTTCCTTTGCACAAACCCAGCATTTGCTCTGTTGCCTCCCTGGGTTTCACAACTCTCATTGTGAGGCCCTCCTTCCTCTCTGTTACAGGATCTATGCCATCTTCCAGTACATTTTGGCATTTAAATGCTTGTTCATTTAATCCATCCTGTAGCTTTTCTTTCCAGTGTAGAGTTTTATATGCAGTACACAGTATCTTCATTAAAAAGACAGACAGGTCTCTGGAGATTGAGCCATCGGTCTTTACATAACCAGCTGGAGCCCTGCAGCAAATGCTGGCTTGCTAACATCCAGCAGACCTGGGCTTGCTCTCAAGCAGCTCCGGAGAAAGGAGATAAGCGTTCAGATAAACCACAACACAGCACGCTCCGCCCATAACAAGGTCAACATGACCAGATTGCTTCCGGTGGGAGAGAGCTGGCTAGGCAGGGAGCTAGCTAGCAAACAAAGGAGCTGAGAGGCTTCTAGCACTCTCTGTGCCTTAGCCATGCACTGCTGAAACTCCACCCCCTTCATGCCAATCCAACACGGCTACAGACTCAGCACACGCACTCCCCGTTATGCACTTGAGCCTCACTCTTCACCAAGCACAAGACACCATGACGACCACGTGTATGCTGAGCTCAACATGGAGAAAGCCTAAAACCTTCCCATGGATGACCCAAATTCTTCCCTAGTTGTATATTCAACCCCATAACAGGACAACTTAACTTGGATGGGGGCAGATACCCTATCTCTCCCCATGGAGGGAGGCTTTCCCTTTCTTTTTTTTTTTTTTTTTAAGATTTATTTGAAGGGCAGAGTTATACAGAGAGGGAGAGAAAGAGACAGACAGACAGACATTGAGTGTGTTCTTCCATCTACTGGTTCACTACCCAAATGGCTGCAACGGTCAGAGTTGGGCCAGGTCAAAGCCAGGATTGTTTGTTCAAGTCTCCCATGTGGGTGCAGGGGCCCAAACACTTGGGCCATCTTCCACTGCTTTCCCAGGAGCCTTAGCAGGTTGCTGGATCAGAAGTGGAGCAGCCGGGGTTCAAACCAGTACTCAGAGGGGATGCCAACATCTCAGATGGCGGCTTTACCCACTACGCTACAATGCTGGCCCCTACATTCACTTCTGAAAGTTTACTACTCTATCTACCTTTTTAAATAAATCCTGCTTTCTTACTTGCACCATACCTATGGTCTCTGCCTTCAATTCATCTCTCACACTAAGACCTTGGAATACATCCAACTGGGGACCCCCGCCCTACAACAGAGGCAGGGAAGGAAAAGAAGAGACAGGAGTCACTTAAGAAGATCTCACAGGTTCAAAGTAGCTGGAGGAAAGGATTTTTGAATGTTCTCACCAAAATAATAAATGTTTGAGGTGATGGAAATGCTAATCACGCTGATCTGATCATTACATATTGTCTATATGTGAGAGATCACACTGTACACTAGAAATATATACAATTAGTATGTGTCAGTTAAGAGGAAAATTATATATATACATACATATATATATATTTAGCAAGGTATGGAAGAGTCCATGTAGAATAAATTGCTTTTTGTTGTTTTAAAAGTCTGCAAACACAAAAATGAACTTTTCTAAGTCTCTAAAGAATGGAAGTCTATTCTTGGTTTTTAAGTACAGAATGCCGTTTAGAAACTAGTTATCAATATTTAATAAGCAGATCTGTTAAAATGAATAAGAAAAAGAAAAAGAAGTCCTCACAAAAAGCAAACCCTCCTGGACCCGAATGTCTGGGATGAACAGGACTTTTCCTGGGAGAAGGTGGCAGCACCCAGGTACGTGGCAACGTGAAGCAGCTTCTGCAAACGTAGCAGGCCCCCCAAGAGCTCAGCCTGATGGGGGACAAGGGTGGAGGAGATGTCACAAGAGGCAGGCAGGCAGGCAGGCAGTGCCACAGAGAGGGCTCCACCAAATACCATGCCCTGGTGCCCACCCTGCGTCCTGTGGGCAAGAAGAAATGATGGAAGGGTTTGAAACGGAGGAAGACTGATCAGAACGGCCCTTTAGAAAAAACCAAAAGCAATGGCGAGAGAGAAGAGGAGAGGAGCTGGATTCCAGGAGTCGTCAGCATCCCGGCCTGCCTCGTTGGAGGTGGTGCATCTGGACTTCAGGATCCTCCCAGGCCTCTGGCAGGCTCTGGGCCTGTGGAGACTCATGCCCATGCCACAGATGACTATCTTGTGAGTGGGTGGGTATTTAGGACACACTTTCAGCACTCACAGTAAAAGCAATGACCACATCTGTTGCCTGAAAACAGAGCAATAAAATAAACTGTGACAGGTTTGAGCACCGCCCTACAGAAAGTTCTGGAATCCAGCCAGACCGCTTGGGAAGAGAATGGTATTTTCATCGACGTGCCAGTGTATCTTCTTGGAGGCCACCATCATCTAGGAAGTTATTACACACAACGCAAATCACTTAGCAGCCTACATTTATGACCATAACCGAGTAGTTGTCTCACTCTTGGCCATACTTTCAAGGAGAGATCATGAGTTTCATCCCCTTAGCTTTGTTTAGGCCTGTGGCTACTGCCTGGATCCAAGGAGCGTGGGTGGGACCTTAGGTTCGGCAGTTCACTTCACTCTGGTCAATTAAGGGCTGGGGGAGGAGGTGGAATTTATTCCTCACTAAAGCAACAGGCATAGGATGTGACTCTTCGGACACCTGCAGGATACCCACCTTCCCACAGTCTTCCTAATCAGAAAGAGCATAGGGGGCGGTGGTGTTGCACTTCAGTGTGAGAAGTCATAAGTGAAACTGTCAGAAGAACCCACACTAAGTCATGACCATTACTGGCCTTCAGAGCAACCCAAACAGTACCTGGTACAGTAAGAACTTGACGGAGCCTTTTAGTAAATTCTCAGAGTGATCATCTACTTAAACTTCCCACATTGCGGAAATGAACAGTCTATTTCACAAAGCTCACGGAACGAGGAAGAGGTAGGAACGGGACCTGAAGTCACTCTGTGTGGCTCCCATGCTTGGGTCTGGACTGACACAGATGCCAGCTTCCTGCCAAGGCAGCCAGCACAGCCGTGACCTGCACATCACTCAAACTCGCGTTCAGAAACCTAAGCAGGAGGCTGTTTCACAAAATAAACATGCTTTTCTCCCTACGAAGGTAATACCTGCTCATTGTTAAAAATTCAGATAAACCTCACTCACACTGCACCTGCAAGAGATCACAGATTTTTCCCCCAGAAACAGAGCTCACTGCACACACAGGCTGGCAATCTGCTACACTGCTGTCAGCACAACACAGATGGCTCAAGCCAAGGGAAGACACACAGAGCTTAACCTTATTCAACAAGAAAAAAGACTCCTTTCTATCTTATAGGTCACTCAGAAGGACGCCCAAGAGAATAAAGATCCGCATACACATGTCTCATGAGCTTCTCCTCTCATCCCTGTGTAGGCAGGAGAAAGGTTACGCCTTCCTTTCTGAGCCAGGTGTTCAACCGTGACCTCAAACCCCACTTCTGGGGCTGAAGCTGTGGCGCAGCATTGCAGCCGGTAAAGCCGCCGCCTGCAGCTCCGGCATCCCATATGGGCACTGCTTCAAGTCCCAGCTGCTCCACTTACGATCCAGCTCTCAGCTAATGTCCCTGAGAAAGCAGCAGAGAATGGCCCAAGTGCTTGGGCTCCTGCACCCACATGAGAGACCCAGATGGAGCTCCTGGTTCCTGGCTTCAGATCAGCCCAGCTCTGGCCATTGTGGCCATTTGGGGAGTGAACCAGCTGATGGAAGTTCTGTCTCTCCCTTTCTCTCTGTAACTCATACTTTCAAATAAATAAATAAATAAATCTTTGAAAAAATCTTTTAAAAAAAGAAATATGTACTAAAAGTATAAAGTATGGACAAAAAGGAAACTGATCAAATTTGTGGCAATAGTTGCCTTTGAGGGGGGAAGGGGAAGGAGTTCACCGGGAACTTCAATTATATTCACAGTATTTTGTCTTAAAGAAACAGAAGATTCACAAACATTAAAAATACTGGCATTTCTAGTACAGATGGCAGGTGAGTGGAAGTTGCATCATTCACCATAACTCTGTTTTTCAAACTTTTTAAAAGATTTATTTATTTGAGAGTTAGAGTTACAGACAATGAGAGGGAGAGACAGAAAGAAAGGTCCTCTATCTGATGGTTCACTCCCCAAATGGTCACAATGGCCAGACCTGGGTCAATCTAAAGCCAGGAGCCAGGAGCTGCTTTTGGGTCTCCCACACAGGTGCAGGAGCCCAAGCACTTGGGCCATCTTCTACTGCTTTCCCAGGCCACAGCAGAGAGCTGGATTGGAAGAGGAGCAGCCAGGACTAGAACCAGTGCCCATATGGGATGCCAGTGCTGCAGGCAGAGGATTAACTTGCACCACAGCACCAGCCCCTCAAACTTTTTAAAAAGATTTCTTTATCAATTTATTTGAAAGGCAGAATGGCAGAGAGAGAGGAGAGTCAGAGATTTTCCATTTGCTGGCTCACTCCCTGGGGTCTGGGCTAGGCTGAAGCCAGAAGCCAGGAACTCCATCCAGGTCTCCCAGGTGGGTGGCAGGGGCCCATGTTACCTGAGCCACTATTTGCTGCCTTCTGGGCACATTAGCAGGAAACTGAACGGGAAACAAAGAAGCTAGAACTCAAGATGGGTCTCTGACATGCAAGGCAGGATCCCAAGCATCATAACCCACCCCCTTGAAATTGTTCCTAATGATGTAGAAGAAGACAGTAGGGTCAAGTTTTTAGAGTATAAACATATCTTCAAAGAACACACAATTTCCCTGTCTTATCAATGTTTCAGAGCAGAGAAAAAAGATGGAAATCTCAGCCTTACATCACAGACTTAACAGGTAAACATGGGCTGGCCCAGGGCATCATGAAAGGGCCGTTCACACTAAGAGACTGTGGCACCTCATTCTTCATCCTGTTTTTCAGAGGGGATCTTTCCATAATTTCTGCCATGCCTGAACATAACAGATGTGTCACACACACATACCTACCCACATACATAAGTGAAGTTGGTCCAGCTTTAAGAACTGCCACACACCAGGCGGGTAGAGGCAGAGATATGGATGGATATCTGTAGCATCTCTCTGGGGCTATCTCCTTCTTCAGGGCTGCATAATGTGCCACTATATGAATATTCCACAACTACCCTCTGTTTAAAAAAAATTTACAGGGGCTGACGCTGTGGCGCAGTGGGTTAGAGCCCCGGTCTGCAGCACTGGCATCCCATATTGGTGCCAGTTCAAGTCCCGGCTACTCCACTTCCAATCCAGCTCTCAGCTATGGCCTGGGAAAGCAGTAGAAAATGGCCCAAGTCCTTGGGCCCCTGCACCCATATGGGAAACCTGGAGGAAGCTGCTGGCTCCTGGCTTCAGATCAGTGTAGCCCCAGGCATTATGGCCATCTGGGGAGGGGCAATGAACAAGCAGATGGAAGACACTCTCTCTCTGCCTCTAACTCTGCCTTTCAAATAAATAAATCTTAAAAAAAAGAAATTTACAGTTGCTTTTTTGGGGGGTCTTTGCAAACAATGCTGTGGTATATATCCTTGAGTGTCTACTTTATGCAAATTGAGGTGGTTTCTATAGGGCAGAATTGTAGGGGTGAGATCACACTTGAACAAATGGGAGGCAGCAGGTGATGGCTTAAGTACTTGGGTCCCTGCCCCCCACGTAGAAGATCAGGATTGAGTTTCTGCCTCCTGACTTCAACCTGGCCCAGCCCTGACTATTGCAGGCATTCGGGGGGTGTGAACTAGCAGATGGGATAGCCCTGCTTTTTTGCCTTTTGAATTAAACACACACACACACATACACACGCACATACACACACACATGCACTCACACACACACATGCACACATGCACGCACACACGCAGGATATTGTGGCTTGCAGTGTGACACACCCCTGCCTTAAATGCCCTGCAATCTTCACTGTGGCATGTGCAGATACAACTCTTACTCAGAAACAGGGCCTTCTGTGCAGATGTGATCCAGTTCAATGGGACCATACAGAGTCACAGACTAGCTGTTCAAGTGGCAGCTTACCCCCAGTGGGCCACACCACCAGCCCCTATAGTTTATGTCGAATAGAATAATTTATTTGACATATAAAATTCCTTAATAAACATTTGAAGGCTGGACAATATCTACAGCTTAAAAGATATCAGACTTTTAAATATCACGGCTACTCACTAAGCAAACCCAGGCATAAGGGACAGATAAACAAAGTTTCACAGCAGGAAATAGCTTGGGACAAAGCAAAAAACTAAATGGAGAGTCACAGAAACCCGCACCCACTCCCCACTCCCTGCTGACCTGCTGTGAGATCCAGGCAAGGCACTGGACCTCCGTGGACCCCTGAGCACCAGAGAAACAAACAGAGAGAGATTGAGCAACGAACGGAAACACAAAGGTGGCAAAGGCTTCCTGGGGCTGGGCTGGGGTGAAAAGGTCCCAGGCACCCCTCAGGAGTCACATGGAGCTTGGGTTCCGTTCTCTCCCTTCTTAAGGAAAGAGGCATACGCCAACGGCCAGAGAGCATGGTGCCAGCTGTGCACCATGGGCTGGAGAGAGGACTCAGCAATTCGCCCGCAAGCAACCGTCCCGGAAAGCAGAGGCAGCCACGGTCCACACTACGGTACTGTTTCCCCATCTCAACAAAGACCTGGCCTTGGCCTACAGAGTGTGCGAGACCAGTGGCAGGAAGAACTTGGTGTGCGCAGCCCCATGGCCACGCAGCCTTCCCAAGGCCCCAGTCTGCAAATAAAAGGGCAGGAGGAGTCCTTACACAAGTGTCAAAAGCACAAGAACTAAAGGAAAAGACTGGTGTATTTGTCTCCATTGAAATTTTTTAAAAATAAACTTACTTGCATAAAAAGACACCATAAGTGAAGCAGGACAGCCTATAACATGCAATCAAATATTAAAACAAAGGACTTAGTATCTACAATTCTAATTGCTATAATCAGTTTTTAAAAGTTAATTGATTGAGGCCCATGCTATGGCATACTAGGCTAAGCCTCCGCTTGTGGTGCTGGCACCCCATATGGGTGCCGGTTTGTGTACTGGCTGCTCTACTTCCAATCCATCTCTGCTCTGGCCTGGGAAAGCAGCGGAAGATGGCCCAAGTGAGAGACCCAGAAGAAGCTCCTGGCCCCTGGTCAGCCCAGCTCCAGCCATTGTGGCCATGTGGGGAGTGAACCAGCAGATGGAAGTCTTTATTCTCTGTCTCTCCCTCTCTCTGTCTACAACTCTACCTCTAAATAAGTAAATAAAATGTTTTGGAAAAAAGATTTGAATGAGTTTGTTTAAATGAGCAAAGTGTGCAACAGGCGTCTTACAAAAAGAGAAAAGCAGCAGCAGCTTATCTGAAAGTCTAGTTACAGGAAGAGGGAAAGACTCCCAGACGGCCTCAAGCAGTCAGGGAAATAAAAGTCAAAATAAGTAATCACACTAGCAAAAACAAATATTTTTCAGAGAGCTCTGTGAAGAAATAAATTGGCATACTTTGGAAAACTGCATGCATGCATGTGAGTGTGTGTACGTGTGCGCCTGTGTGTGTGGGAGTGAAGTTGCATCAGCTATACAAGACAGAAGGTCCATGCTTAACTACGTACTCTATGCCCTCGAATTTAAGAGATGTACAGTACACTCGTATCAGTATTCTTCATAATCCAACATCATTGATAAAGTTTATATATCAACATTTCTATTAAACATAACAATGAATGAAAGAAGCTGCAGAGGAAGTCACACAGTATGATAAAAGTTAAATAAGGCTCAAACCCGTACAGTAGGACCCCACACAGTGGCATAGAGGGTAAAAGCCACCACCTGCAGGCCCAGCATCCCATTTGGGTGCCAGTTCTAGTCCCGGCTGCTCCACTTCCAATCCAGCTCCCTGCTATGGAAAAGCAGTAGAGGATGGCCCAAGTGCTTAGGTCCCTGCACCTGTGTGGGAGACCCAGAAGAAGCCCCTGGCTCTGGACTGGCCCAGCTCCACTGTTGCAACCATCTGGGGAGTTCTCGTTCTTTCTCTCCGCCCCCCCCCCCCCCCGCCTCTCTGTAACTATGCCTTTCTAGCAAATAAATAAATCTTTTTTAAAAAAAGTTCATGGAAATGGAATTAAAAGGAATTAAAAAGTTGTCCCTCGGTATCTATGAGGGATGGCTCCAGAAGCCCCTGGGGACACCAGAATTTTCAGATGGTCAAGTCCCTTATATAAAATGGCAGTGCTTGCATAAATCTATAACAACCTCCCATATACTTTAAATCATCTCTAGATTACTTGTAGTACTTAATGAAAATACTATGTAAATAGTTGTTACACTGTATGGTTTAGGTAATAGTGACAAGAAAAAAGTCTGAACATGTTCAGCAGACGCAATTTTTTGTCATTATTTTCAGCCCACGTTTAGTTGAATCAACGGATGCAGAACCTATGGATACAGAGGTTCAACTGTGTTTGTTCCCAGCTTCCTTTACACTTGGTAAAAATAAAGCACATTATAGGAAGTATAAATGACAAATTTCCTACAGTGATCCCTCAGGGTTAAAGGAAAGCTACGACAAGGAGCTGAATTTATGGAATTGTTTTCTCCTTAAATTAGGTGAATAGACATGATTTTCACGACATGAATATTATATCTTTTTATATTTTATTTAAGTTATACAAGTTTCATGTATTTCATGTATACAGATTTAGGAACACAGTGATACTTCCCTCTCTCCGACCCACACTCCAACCCTGTTTCCTCTTCCCTCTCCCATTCCCACTCTTAATTTTTACAGAGATCTACTTTCAGTTTACTTAATGATCGTAAGGTTAACCCTACACTGAGAGTTCAAAAAAGAAACACACTGTTCCTCAACAGAAGAGACAGGGTTGTAAACAATTATCAAATCTCAAAATGTCCATTTCACTCCAGTACATTACATTTTAAGTACTCTATTTCTAAATCTTTTTTACATTTAAAATATTTAATTAAAAATGCTACAAGAGGAGCTGGCGCTGCGGCATAGCAGCTAAAGCCGCCACCTTCACTCCTGGAATCCCACCCACATAGGCACTGGTTCGAGTCCGGCTGCTCCATTTCCAATCCAGCTCTCTGCTATGGCCTAGGAAAGCAGTGGAAGATGGCCCAAGTGCTTGAGCCCCTGTACCCACGTGAGAGACCTGGAAGAAGCTCCTGGTTTCAGATCGGCACAGCTCTGGCCATTACGACTACTTGGGGAGTGAACCAGTGAATGGAAGACCTCTCTCTGCCTCTGCCTCTCTGTAACTCTGCCTTTCAAATAAATAAATAAATCTTTAAAGAAAAAATGCTACATGACTGGGGCAAGTGTTGCAGGTTAGAAGGCAAAACCACTGCCTGTGACCCCAGTGTCCCACTTGGATATTGGTTTGTGTCCCAGCTGCTCCACTTCTGATCCAGCTCTCTGCTAATAGCCTAGAAAAAGCAGCAGCAGATAGTCTGAGTGTTTGGGCCCCAGCACCCATGTAGGAGACCCAGATGAAGCTCCCGGCTCCTGGCTTAGACCGGGACCAACCCCAGTAGTTGTGGCCCTCTGCAGAGTGAACCAGCAGATGGAAGATCTCTCTGCCCCCACCCCACCCCCGTAACTCTTTCAAATAAATAAATAAATCTTTTTTAAAAAATGCTACAACTTGCATTTAAAATACCTGGACAGATACCACCAACACTTTAATAAGATTGTTGTCCTTTGTGATCAACCTTTCTAGCATGAAATCTGCAACTATTCAGATCTGTATAGAAGAACCAAACATGCCTAAACTTTTCTAGTTTTGCAACCAATGAGCACTCTTCTCAGATTCTGATATCTCCTCAAAACATGCCCTTTATGGTGAAGCTGCACCTTAGCTATGCAACAATCTGGTATAAACCAGCGACCACTCGTAAAAGTCACTCATGGCCGTCCACAGAACCAGACAGACCCAGCATCGAAGGCTTCGTGCTGGAGACATCATCACCACCTTCCTTCTTCAGCCTGTTTTCCAGTTGCTGGTGCTCTCAGGCAGGGGGCTGAGTGCTGGACCTCTAAAAACATTACGGTCAAGTGAGAAACGGGAAGGGTTTAGCTCTGCTCCCATGGACGGCATCATTCCTGTCAGAGGTTTCTCAACAGGTGGTCAGCGCCTGCCAGAGCCATGACAATAAGCTCCTTCTGAAGTTTTCTGAGAGTCTTGTGCCTAAATTACAAGTGGTGGGCATCTTAAAATTGACACGCCAAGGTGGGCACTTGGCCTGGCAGTCAAGACACTGTCCCCTACTAAAGCACCTGCCTTCAAGCCCCAGTTCTGGCTCCTGACCCCAGCTTCTGGCCACAACAGACCATGAAAAGCAGCAGGTGGTGGTTCCAGTGGCCGGGTCCCTGCTACCCATGAGAGACCTGGATTGAATTCTTGGCTCTTGGCTCCCAGCTTTGGCTTCAGCCTAGCCCTGGCTATAACAGACTTTGGAGAGTGAACCAGTGTGACCGTCTCTCTGCTTCTCCAATTAATTAAGTAAGTAAGTAACTTTTGGGGAAAAACTCACATGCCATTTCCTTCTGGAGATGAGCCACATATGAAGATTTCAAAAAAGATAAAGCGAGTTCAGGGGCTGGTGTTGAGGTACAGTGGGTTAAGCTGCTGCTTGGGATTCCACTTCCCCATCAGAGTGCCAGTTCCAGCCCTTTATACCCCACTTCCCATCCAGCTTCCTGCCAATGCTTCCTGGAAGGCAGTGGAGGATGGCCCAAGTGCTTGGGCTCCTGCCACCCATGTGGGAGCCCAGGATGGAATTCCTGGCTCCTGACTTCAGCTGGCCTAGTCCTGGCTGG
This sequence comes from Lepus europaeus, assembly GCF_033115175.1. Classification (NCBI taxonomy): domain Eukaryota; kingdom Metazoa; phylum Chordata; class Mammalia; order Lagomorpha; family Leporidae; genus Lepus; species Lepus europaeus. Next base: position 87,382,060 of record NC_084832.1, read on the forward strand.
AGCAGCCACTTGGAGAGTGAACCAGTAGATGGAAGATGTCACTCTGTCTCGCCCTCCCTTTCTGACACTCTGGCTTTGAAATAAATAAGTAATTTTAAGTGGGTTCAAATTTACATGTTTTCTTTTTTAATTCCTCATATAATTCAAGTACACAGTCTTTTATTTTAACCTTCTTTGTAAGAATCTGCAGACAAATGAAGCAATGCTTTACACCTGCAAACCTACAATGAGGATTTTAAAAGCTACCAGGAAGTCTTTCAGGAGTTCAAGTCTAGGTCAGCATGTAATTTATCATATTACCAGTCAGCATGCTCTCAGCTATAAGTAAGCAAAAACCGAATTCAATTTGCCTTCAATGATGAAGCAATGGACTGTGACATCGCAGGGGGTGCAGAGGCAGGGCAGCCCCCAGGGTTCAGTTCACACAGTGCCCAGGCCCGTCTTCCCTCTCGAATTCTCTAACATGCACGTTCTTGTTCTCCTACGTCCGCAGGCATCGCTCCTTGTCCTCACAGTCAAGCAGAGCAAGGGTCCTTCGTTTTCTCCCAGGGCTTTCTTAGGAGAAGAAAGAACCCCAAAGTCACCAGAGATGTGTCAAGCTCTGAGCTGAGTCAGTCACTCACCCCTGCAAGAACACCTGCCACTCATGAGGAGTGGTGCAGCAGGGGGACACGCTCACGACCGGCTCAGCCCAGCTAGGACCAGACTGCACAAGCAGAGGCTGCTCCGCTGTGAAAATACACTCTGCCAAATCAGTCACTCGGTCACACTCCACTGCAACAGGGTGGACAGGCCATGGGGAAGACGGGGCAAACTCCACTACAGACACCTGCTCCAGGAACTATGAGAGGACATGCGGAAGTTCATGGGAACATGGAATTCAAAAGTCTATTTTGGGGGGCAGCGCTGTGGCGCAGCGGGTTAAAGCCCTGGCATCCCATATGGGCGCCGGTTCTAGTCCCAGCTGCTCCTCCTCCAATCCAGCTCTCTGCTATGGCCTGGGATAGCAGTAGAAGATGGCCCAAGTCCTTGGGCCTCTGTACCCATGTGGGAGACCCGGAAGAAGCTCCAGGCTCCTGGCTTCAGATGGGCACATCTCCAGCCATTGCGGCCATCTGGGGAGTGAACCAGCGGATGGATGACCTCTGTTTCTGTCTCTACCTCTCTCTGTAATTCTTTCAAATAAAATAAATCTTTAAAAAAAAGTTTATTTTTGTGCAAAAAGTTTTTGAAAGCAAGGCAGGGGTTTAGCCTAGTGGTTAAGAGGCTGGCCTTGTGACACAGAGGGTAAAGCTGCCACCTGCGAGGCCATCATCCCATATGGGCACCTCTTTGAATCCTGGCTGCTCCACTTCCAATCCAGCTCCCTGTTACTGCACCTCTGAAAGCATCAGAAAATGGCCCAAGCACTTGAGACCTTGCCACCCACATAGGAGGCCCGGAAGAAGCTCCTGGCTCAGTCCTGGCCATTGTGGCCATCTGGGGAGTGAATAAACAGATGGAGGATCTCATTCTCTGTATCTCCTCCTCTCTATATAACTGTGATTTTCAAATAAATAAATAAACTGAGAGACATAGACACAGAGAGAGAGGCAGGTGCTGTGGCATAGCAAGTAAAGCTGCCGCTTGCGGTGCAAGCATCCCATATGGGCACCAGTTTGAGTCCCAGCTGCTCCACTTCCAATCCAGCTCCCTGCTAGTGCACCTAGGAAAGCAGCAGAGGATGGCCCAAGTGCTTGGGTCTCTGCACCCATGTGGGAGGCCTGAAAGAAACTCCTGGTTCCTGGCTTCTGCCTGGCCCAGCCCTGGCTGTTAGGGCCATTTGGGTAGTGAACCAAAGAATGAAGACTTCTCTCTGTGTCTCTCCCTCCCTCTCTAACTATACCTTTCAAATAAATACATCTTAGGAAAAAAAATTTTAAAAATATGAAAGATCTTGAAAAAAAAAAAAAAAAAAACCCTCACCAAAAAGTGTTTAGTATAATGGGCCAGTGTTGTGGAGCAGCTGGTTAAGCTACTGCCTGCAGTGTCAGCATCCTATATGAGCACTGGTTGGAGCCCCAACTGCTCCACTTCTGATCCAATTCCCTGCTAATGCACCTGGGAAAGCAGCAGAAGATGGCCCAAGTGATTGGACTCCTGTCAACCACAGGAGAGACTGGGATGACATTCCCAGCTCCTGGATATGGCTGGCCCAGCCCCGGCTGTTGTGGCCATTTGGGGAGTGAACCAGCAGATGAAAGATCTGTCTCTTTTGCTCGCTTTCTCTCTCTCTGTAACTCTACTTTTCAAAAAATTAAATCTTTTTAAAAAATGTATACTGCAGGCCAGCACCGCGGCTCACTAGGCTAATCCTCCGCCTTGCGGCGCCGGCACACTGGGTTCTAGTCCCGGTCGGGGCACCGATCCTGTCCCAGTTGCCCCTCTTCCAGGCCAGCTCTCTGCTGTGGCCAGGGAGTGCAGTGGAGGATGGCCCAAGTCCTTGGGCCCTGCACTCCATGGGAGACCGGAAGCACCTGGCTCCTGCCATCGGATCAGCGAGGTGCGCTGGCCGCAGCGCGCCTACCACGGCGGCCATTGGAGGATGAACCAACGGCAAAAAGGAAGACCTTTCTCTCTGTCTCTCTCTCACTGTCCACTCTGCCTGTCAAAAATAAAAAAAAAAAATTAAAAAAATGTATACTGCAAAAAAACATGCATGTACTTCAAAATATTTTTGCACCAAATTATTCTCTTTTAGATCTATTTTTCTATGAGTTTTTTCAAGTCCCCTTGTATCCCAAAGAACCAATATGATGAAACAAGCCTACCCTATTTTTAAGATTATTTTTTCTTAACAACCAGTGTGGAAACCATCAACTACATCCTCATGACTAGCTTTCCACAGTAACTGCCACCACTCACAAGTGCCAGCTCCCACAAGTACCAGAAGTAGCAACAAAATCCCATTCAAAATAAGTTGCGTAGGTTTCTCTGTGCTAAGGAAAGCCCCCAGCCATTCCTTCATTCTTTGGATGAACCAGAGGCCACCCCAACTGTACAGATGTGTCCCAGGTTGTAATTCTATCCTTTGTTTATTCCCAAATAAAAGTTCCTTTATTGGAGATTCATCTCTACATATTCATTTGACTTTAACGCTCTTAACCAAATACAATGCAACAAAAATGAGGTGGAAAAGATGTAGAGGAAACAACCACAGCACTCCTTACACACCACGGAAGTTTAGGACTGAGTTCACGTCCTGCACCTGCTAGTGCCGGAGACGGCCATGGCAGCACAACAGCCCGGAGCACAGGCGCAAAGTTAACTCTGCCTTCCTTATGGACCAGGGTTTCTCCTCTCTCAAATATCCCAAGAATGGAAATATGTTCAGCAGCCCGCTGTGCATAACATCAAAGAAGCCTCAAAAGAGAAGGGGAAAAGCTTTGGGAAAGGTATTAGACACCCACCCCCACCCCCCAGGACTCAGGCATGGGTGGCCCTGAACCAAATTCAAACACAGGCTCAAGGACTGTTCTGCACAGAAGTTTGCGCTCCAAGGGGTGCAGGCAGCTGCGTGAGCTCCAGGGAAGACCAAGCCAGATCTCCACGGGAGCTGGGCCCACCTTCAACCAGGAGCACAAGGGCAGCGACAGGGAAGCTGGCCAGCCCTCTGGGTGGGTCTACCTCTCCAGGGACCCCACAGAAAACTCATTGTTCTAACAACAGCAAGAACACAAAGGAATAAGAGCATTTTTGAATGGCTACATTTAACCCCAAATTTCACTTCTCCCAGAGTCTTAGGACAACAATAATAAAATCATTTCACACACACCCTTTTGAAAAGCAAACAAGATAGAGTCTTCTTTAAAAACAATAAAAAGAAGAGCTCATATACTCTGGTCCGAGACTCTTGCCTTAGGGACAATATCCTAAAGAAAATCATCCTTGGGCTGGCATGGTGGGGGAGCAGGCTAAGATGCTGCTTCTGGCATTGGCACCCCATATTAGAGAGCAGGTTCGAGTCCCAGTGACTCCACTTCTGATCCAGCTTCCTGCTAATGAGCATGGGAAGGCAGCGGAAGATGGCCCAAGCAACTGGGCCCCTGCCACCGTAGTAGGAGACCCAGATGGATTCCAGGCTCCTGCCAGCAAATATCCTGGTCTGTTATAAAAGAGCAAACACACAGCATTGGAGCTGCCTTTGATTACGGTGGAGCTGGGGTTGCACGAGATGAAACTTCACATTAAATTCTATCAGGATCAAAGAAAAATAGGGAAAACAACAGGCTGTCAGAGGGCAGCAGGACTCAACTCACATTTCACTTCTCATTGTTCATCCAATGAAACAGCCAACGCTCGCCTGTGCTAACATCTTCTCAGGAAAGTACCAAAAACACATCACGTTAATTAGGTTTCAGTAACAGGGCTGTGGATCCCCCACAATGCTGTCAACGAAAGGCATCAGTTTCCATTTCTTAATCTCTAAGGAAGAAGATTCCCTGCTTTGGGCCTGGGAGAGAGCGGACACTGAACAAAAATATATGCGCACAAAGAGAAAAGCGTGGGTGTGTGGTGCCGAATCCCACAAAGAACAGCAACTGGATCTCTCTGGAGCTCCCCCAGAATCGCTCTGTGGGCGGGCAGACAACAGGACGACGCTTAAGGGAGTCATAATATATCCATCATCATTTCCTCTTCTTTCAGCCACACAGGGGGTCTTCAAAAAAGTTCATGGAAGGGGCCGGCATTACAGCACAGCAGCTGAAACTACCTGTGTGATGCCAGCATCCAAATATTAGTGCTGGTTCCAATCCCTGGGAAAGGCAGCAGAGGATGGTCCAAGTGCTAGGGCCCCTGCACCCATGTGGGAGACTTGGATGGAGTTCCTGACTCCTGCCTTTGGCCTGGTCTAACCCCAAACACCTATTTGGGGTGTGAACCAGTAGATGGAAGATATCTCTTCCCCCCCGCACCCCCACCCCCACCCCCATAGCTCTGCATTTCAAACAAACAAGTCTTTTTTAAAAAGAAATATTCCTAAGGTGTAGAGGTGACAACTGTTGGAGGTGGAGCAGGAGAGGGGACAAGGCACAAGAGAGTAATGGTATTGCACCTCATATGGTCGTCGTGTGGCCTGGATGGCATCACTCTGTGCAAAGTGGGTGGCACAGGACCTGGCGAACAGCAGAGATCAACACAGCCGTGACCACAGTTAGTGTCACCGGGGGTCATCAGCAGTACAGAAGCCTGGCCTGGGGGGTCTCGGCCCCCAGGGGAGTCACCCAGTGTTGGGTGCTCTGGTGAGGCTCCCAAACAAGTAGCAAGGTAGGGGGTTCATTCAGACTCACAAGCAAACAAGCAACGGTAAAAGGCGCCCGGGGAGCACGAGGACCTGCGGCAGGCAGATCCTCCTAAAGGAAGGCTTGCATCACTTTGCTGGGTCGGGGAAAATAGAGCAGAAAGACAAGCTTTCTCCAGGACTGCACCCAGCTCCATCCTAGTGGTGTCAGCCCCAGGCAGGGCTGGTGCAGATCCCTGGAGGGCAGGTGACATCTCCCCCTCCCCCACGCAGCCACCCCCTGGGCCACAACAAGAGCAGTTGCCCAGGGCAAGTGGGTGCAGGCAGCCTGCTGATTGCAGCATCTGAACAGCCGCAAGGTCCCCTTGGGGGCAGGGACTACAGCACGACCCACCTCCTCAACAGCAGAAGTCACAACTGGAAAGAAACCGCTGATTCTCTCCTCAGTGGTTCAGGCAATGGGCCTCTCTTTGAATGGTGACTTTCAAATGTCTGAGGTGGTCAGAGTCAGTAGACTCACAGATCCCAGGGTGCGGGAGGCCCACAGCAGGTGGCAGGAAGTTCTGAGTCGGAGGGCAAACCAACATAGGACGCTTGCCGCAGGGCTCACCCCCAACACCAGGGCCTTGGGACCCTATCCCAGGAGATCCTGGATTTTTATCAATATTAAATTCCCAGGAGCTGGCACCATGGCACAGCCAAGTTAAGATGCAGCCTGTAGCACCAGCGTCCCACATGGGCCCTGGTTCGAGTCACAGCTGCACCTGGGAAAGTATCAGAAGATGGCCCAAGTCCTTGGGCCCCTGCAACCACGTGGGAAGCTCCTGGCTCCTGGCTTTGGCCTGGCCCAGTCCTGGTCATTGCAGCCATTTAGGGAGTGAACCAGCAGATGGAAGACCTCTCTCTCTAACTCAGCCTTTCACATAAATAAATAAATCTTAAACAAAAAAATTCCCAGACAGGTTCCTTATGATGGCCTTACAATATACCTCTTGAAAAGGCACCCCGGAGTGCTCTGTGCAGTACCTGGTATCCTAACAGTCTGGGTAAATACAAGCACTAACTGCCAGACGTGAGAACCACCGGAAGCCAGCAGTGCAGCTGCGGGGGCATCCACCATTTCCTAAGCACTGCCTCTGTAAGCCATGGCCCCTGCAGATGAGCTTATCACGTTTTTAACCTGATAAGATCGAAAACTTATTTCGCCACCTTGTATTTATCCCATTTAACAGATTTTTATGAAACACAGATGTTTATAGTAGACACCTACTCATTCTGACCTTGGGTATTAATTTAGTAATCTACAGCTGCTGAAGCAAAAGGGGATGTAGGCTCCCGTCTAGCCTGACTATATAGTCCAGGTGAGGGCAACATCTTGCTCGTGCTGCAGGATCGCCAGGCCACCTTTTCAAAAGAGCTCCCTTCTAAACAGGGAATTGAGCTTCTATTTTCTAAGTTCAGAGGGAAGGCGGTGTCCCCTCACTCCGTTTCACAGTTATTTTGGAAATTAACAATTTAACAATGTTGAATATTGGGAGGGAGGCATTTGGCCTAGTGGTTTAAGACACCAGTTAAGATGCCTGCATCCAGAGCAGGCACTGTGGTACAGAGGACTAAGCCACCATTTGCAGTGCCAGCATCCCATATGGCCACTGGTTCAAGTCCTGGCTGCTCTACTTCCAATCCAGCTCCCTGCTAATGCACCTGGGTAAGCAGCAGAGGGTGGTCCAAGTGCTTGGGCCCCTGCACCCTCATGGGAGACCCAGAAGAAGCTCTTGGCTCCTTGCTTCTGCCTGGCCCAGCCCTGGCTGTTGTAGCAATTTGGCATCTTTCTAACTCTGACTTTCAAATAAATAAATAAAGCTTTTTTATAGTAACAAATGGATATTAGGAAACTCTAATGAAGCATGATTTCCCCTTTCTGGCATCCAGACTTTTTTCATATTTGTAATTAATGTTTTAAAGGGATGGGAAAGAGGCTTGTCCAGCCTTGGGGACAGAACACTAAGATGTCACTGTGGAGAAAGGAATGTTAGGGCTGCCCCAGATCCATCTTGAGCACAGCCAGGCCACAAACCACCAACACCTGATACCAAGAACCTCCTCTCACTGTTGTGAGAGAACAGCGTCACCTCCCCGGCTGTCCCTCACGGCACGCCTCCACGCCAGCCTCCCACACTCAGACTTTAAAACAGAAGGTGACACTGAACTTAAGATGTTTACTATATGGGGCCAGCACTGTGGTGTAGTGGGTTAAGTTCACGCCTGGGGCACTGGCATTCCATATGGGAGCCAATTCGAGTCCTGGCTGCTCCACTTCTCATCCAGCATCCCTGCTGATGGCCTGGGAAAGCAGTGGAAGATGGCCCAAGTGCTTGGGCCCCTGCACCCACGTGGGAGACCCGGAAGAAGTTCCTGGCTCCTGGCTTCAGATCGCCACAGCTCTGGTCATTGAGGTCATGAACCAGCAGATGGAAGACTCCTCCCTCTCCTCTCTGTCTCTCAAATAAATAAATCCTTCTTTTAAAAAAAAAATTTTTATTACTATATACCATGTGCAGTTTGCTGTGCAAAAACAGCTAAGGTCAAGCAGAAGTTCAGATCCACACTGACCAGGTATCCTGGCTAAGGTGAGAGCCTGAGTCCTTCTCACTCCACCCCAGCATATTTTTTACTTCATTCTCAACCCCAGAGGGCAGAGGACATACATCACGGTGCAGTATCTTCCTGCTGATCTTGCAGGACCCACGGATCCTGGGACCCAGGCAAGTCACAGCATCACTGCGGGCTGGCGCCTGCAGCTCACACAACCACGCCAGCCAGCTCAGCCCTCACTCAGTGCCCTGACTTCATCCCTGTCTTCTCAGCTTCTGACTAATCACTTTCTCAAGTCCTCTATGGCTGTAAGAAGCTAACTTCAATTGTGTGTCACGTGGGGACACACTCTGAGAACTGGGTGGCTACATGATTTCATGGTCAAAGGACTTACACACATCCACATTCTGTGGTTCAGTTGGTCCACGTGGCCTCTGGCTGCAACCAGAGGACGTGGAGAGAGGCTGCTGCCAGTGTAGCATGGCAGGTGCTTTAGTCCACTACTTGTTCATACATTGAAAGACTATGCTAAGATACAATAAAAAGTATGGTAAACACACAGACTAACAACACAGCCACTAACTGTCATTATCAAGTATCACGTACTCTCAAAGATTGTGTGCACTACACTACATACAACTAGCAGTGCAGCAGGTATGGTGTCACTGGAGACAGGAATCACTCAGCTCCATTATATTCTTAGGGGACCATCATGCTGCCCATGGTCTGGCACTGACCAGAGCATCCTAGGCAGTGTATGACCACAAAATTACAGATGAGGGGCCAGCACTATGCTCAGGAGGTGAAACCACCACCTGCGATATTGGCATCCCATATCAGCACTGGTTTGAGTCCCGGCTGCTCCACTTCTGATCCAGTTTCTTGCTAATGCACCTGGGAAAGCAGAGGAAGATGGCTCAAGTACTTGTGCCCGACACCCACATGGGAGACCTGGATGGAGCTCCAGGCTCCCGGCTTAGACTTGGCCTACCTCTGACCATTGTGGCCATTTGGGGAGTGAACCAGTGAATGGAAGATACCTCTATATGTGTGAGTGTGAGAGTGTGTGTGTGTGTGTGGGTCTGAAACTCTGCATTTCAAATAAATAAATCCTATTTTAAAAATTACAGATGAGACGAGACTGGCGCTGTGGCATAGTGGGTTAAAGTCCCAGCCTGCAGTGCTGGCATTCTATATGGGAGCCAGTCCATGTCCCAGCTGCTTCACTTCTGATCCAGCTCCCTGCTAATGTGCCTGGGAAAGCAGTGGAAGATGCTTTGGGTCCAATTATTTGGACCCCTGCACCCACATGGAGACCCAGAAGAAGCTCCTAGCTCCTGGCTTCAGATCAGCCCAGTTCCAGCCATTGTGCCCATTTGGGGAGTGAACCAGCAGATGGAAGACTTCTCTCTCTCTGTCTCTACCTCTCTGCAACTCTTTCAAGTAAATAAAATAAATCTTTTTAAAAAATTACAAATGAGAAAAACTTGCCTGTTTCTCAACTGTACATAACATTTTTCATTCCTTGTATATATTACATCTTTGAAGCCACATAGCACAAAACAAACCAGTTAAGTCCACAGAAACAATAAACCAGAGCTCCTGCTCCTACAAGCAGGGAATAAGGTAAGAGGGCGCCGTCGGAAAAGTAAGGGTTTCAGCAAGAAGGAAGGAAGAAGGACACAGTGCTTCCTGTGCCTGGCAAGTCAAAACAGTGACGCCACGAGCTTCCGACTGACCCACAGGTGCGTGAAGCCAGAGCAGATCCCACGCTCAAAAGGAGTTTGCACCTTGCGCCCACTGAGGCACACAACTACTCCAAGAGCCTGTGAACCGAGAATGGTCAGAGATGAGGGAGCGGCGAGTACCTCAACTCACTCCTGAACTGCTGGACGGTTACACCTTTGTGTGCAGCACACACAGAGGACCAGGAACCTCCCCACAAAGGCGCTGCCATCATGGTACATCCTGAAACCCCAGGGCTCCCCAGCACCCACACAGGCTGGTGCCCTGCAGACAACCTTCTGCACCTTCCTTTGGGAGGCCTTTCTGGTCACCCAGTGGCTCCTTGGACACACCTGCTTCCCTAAGTCTTTATGGGTCAGATCCAGCCCTAAATGTGAAAGAAACAAAATCCAGGAAGATCAGTCAGGTGGCAACTCCTCCTCATACCTGGGTGCTTCAAAAGCTCATGGCAAAATGGGACAAGTTTATTTTTGTGCCAAAAAAAAAAACTGAAATCCATGCATATATAGTCTTCAAAAAGTTCACAGAAAATGCATATTAGGAAAAATCATGTATGGCTTTCAAAAAATTTTTTGCACCAAAATAAACCTATTTTTAAATTCCATTTTCCCACCAACTTTTCGAACTATCCCCATTATTGAAAAAAGTACATGAAGGCCAATGGCTAGAAATATTAAGCTTTACCCAGAAACCAAAATGATCTCATGGAGTCAACATTCAGTCTGAGGAACTGGGACAGGCTGGGATCAGGAGATACTCCACTGGGTTTTTTTGTTTGTTTGTTTTGTTTTTTTAGATTTTATTTATTTATTTGAGAAGCAGAGTTACAGACAGAGGAAGAGACAGAGAAAGGCCTTCCATCTACTGGTTCACTCCTCAAATGGCCTCAATGGCTGGATCTGGGCTGATCAGAAGGCAGGAGCCAGGAGCTTCTTCCAGATCTCCCACACGGGTGCAGGGGGCCCAAGGACTTGGGCTATCTTCTACTGCTTTCCCAGGCCATAGCAGAGAGCTGGATCAGAAGAGGAGCACCTGGGACTCAAACCAGTGCCCATTATGGGATGCCCACTACACCACAGTGCTGGCCCCTTACTCTACTGCTTTGCTGTGACATTCCAGCTAAATTTCATGCTTAATAGCAGTATCTAAAATAATGCTCTCTTCCTCCCCCTATAGGTACACGAGACTGCAGAGGAACAAGGCAAAGCACTCTGAGCATTGCTGTCAACACCCCCACCCCAAAAGTTAAATGGCTACAAACTACACATTTTTCTTCATCAAAAGAAAATCAATCCCACCCCAAAATATTTACTAGACCACACTAGATAATTTCATAACCAAAATTTAACCCAATTTCCAGGTGCCACACTCCCAGGATCAACCTACACTGATGGTGGTGAATCAGGGAACAAAGCACAAGCATGACCGGGGGAAACCATCCCCAGCACATTAGAGCAGGGCTTACCTGCTGAGGGCATGAAGCAGCCAAATACAGCTGTACCCTTACCCACAGGGTACCCCCAGTGACGGCCGAAGCCACAGAGCACTGAACCATATAGACAGACTGATTTTCCATACATACACATACACACACACACACACACATGACAAAGTTTAATTCACAAACGAGGCATAATAAAGATTAACAATAACTAATAATAAAATTATAACAATATACTACTATAATGAAAGTTATATAAATTTGGGGTCTTTTGTCTTCAAAGAGGCAACACAGAGGCTGGCATTTGGAGCAGTGTTCATGTTAGGATACAGCTTAGACACCCACATCCCATATCAGAGTGCCTAGGTTTAAGTCCCAGCTCCACTTCCTGTTCCAGCTTCCTGCTAACAACCACCCTAGGAGGCAGCAGGTGATGGGTCCCTGCCACCCATGTGGGAGACCTGGATTGAGTTCTCAGCTCCTGGCTGTGGCTGGGCCCAGCCTTGGTTGTTGCAGGCATCTGAAGAATGAACCATAGATGGAAGATAGATAAGATATCTCTCCCTCCCTCTCTCTCTCTCTCTCATGTTTTCAAATAAAATTTCCTTTCAAATAAATTCATTTTTAAAAAGGAATCAGCACCAACATTAGTATTTTGGGTCCATGGGTAACTAAAATCACAGGAAGGAAACCTCTGGATAAGCGGGAACAGCTGTAGCCTGAAACCCAGTGCAAGACGTCACACACACACACACACACACCCGCCGGCCCAGGACAGCATGGCAGGTCACCTGCAGCTGACACAGGAGGAAGACTCGCCAGGCCCTGGCCTAGCAGCTAGGAAGTCAGCTGCAGAGATCCCCAGGTTGGTGGGGGCTGGCGTGGGAGTGCAGCTCCATGGACAGACATGGACATGGAGCGCACACCCATCAGGGCTGCTTCTCCATAAGTGGCTCCCAAGGACACCTGGACACAGTCAGAAAAGCAGACAGCCCCTGCCTCAGGGGTGCAGGGTCCAGGGATCCACTCTGCAAAAGAGGCACATAGCCCACGAGCCTCAGCTGCTCACAGAGCCAACGTCTTCAACCCCTGAGCCAGCGGTAATGAATGCTGCCGTCTCCGGGCACGGGTGAAGACCCAGGGCGATGGGGAAAGAGGAGAAATAAAACTCCTCCACCCTGGAGGAGAGGAAGATCCTGCCCTACTCCAAGGCCCCTAGGGGAGCGACCCAGCAGGGACCACTGGACAACATGCTGGACTAACCAACAGTCGCTGCCTCTGGAGAGAGCCTCTCCGTGCAGCAGGGACCCAGGAAAGGCTGGACACTGAGGGAGCAAACACACTGAGAAAAACAAGCCCGCAGCCCAGTCTCCCACAGAATGCAATAGCAGAAAGGAATTTGAAGCTGGCGGTGGACAGAAGGTAACTTCAGAAACAACAAAACACAACTGCACCTGACTTCCCACCTGGACGGACTCAGCCGACACCAGCAGACTTGTGGTGGGAAGGCTGCTGCACCTCCAGGAAGAGCTGCTTCCCAGTCTCCCCTCTTCTACACACAATGTCACCACTGAGTGGAAAACTGTGAGACAAGAAAGCAGGAAACACCACCCCCTGCCTGGAAACACAGCAGTCAGAATTAGACTCAGATAACCCAGACAGAACTATCATACAGAAGGGAATTTCAAATAACACTGAGTCAATACGGTAAAGTGAACAGAGAGGAAAACTCCAAGATGAAAGTGTCAAATGGAAATCAAGAAATGATAACAACTACCGAGATAAAAGCTGCCTTTGATTGTAAGGTAGCCACCTCCCAGATGAACCCTCCACCCCTTGATCCCTGTCTCCTGGTATAGTCTCCACCCACAGTGAATAGGCCTGGCCTCTGTAACCTATGGGGTCCTGCAGAAATAACCCCATGTACCAATAGACCATTGCAGGAACAGAAACCAACACACAAAAATCCATAGCATCCTTATATACCAACAATGATCTGGCTGAGAAAGAATGTATAAGATCAATCCCAGGGGGCCAGCACTGTGGCATAGCAAGTAAAGGTGTCAGCATCACATATGGGCACCGGTTCAAGTCCTGGCTCCTCCTCTTCCAATGTTGCTTTCTGCTGTGGACTGGCAAAGCAGTGGAAGATGGCCCAAGTGCTTGGGCCCCTGCACCCACGTGGGAGACCCAGAGGAAGCTTCTAGCTCCTGGCTTCAGATCGGCACAGCTCCAGATGTTGTGGCCATTTGGGGAGTGAACTAGCGAATGGAGAATCTCTTCCCCACTCCCACCCCCCATCTCTAACTCTACCTCTCAAATAAATCTTTAAAAAAAAAAAAAAGATCAGTCTTATTCACAATAGCCACAAAAATTAATATCTTGGGATAAATTTAACAAAGAAGATGAAAGAGCTCTACAATGAAAATTAGAGAACACTAATGAAAAAACAGAAGACACAAAAAATGTAAAAAATGTTTCATTTTCATGGACTGGAAGAATTATCAAAGTGTCCATACCATCTAAAGTAACTTATGGATTCAATGCAATCCACATCAAAATTCCAATCCTAAAATGTATATGCAAACACACACACACACACATCCAAATAGCCAAAGCAATCCTGGACAACCAAAACAAAGGCAGAGGCATCACAGTACCAGATTTCAAGACATACTATGGTGCTATAATAACCAAAACAGCATGGTAATGGCATAAAAAGAGACATGTAGACCACTGGAACAGAACAGATACCCCAGAAATAAACCCATGCATATACAATCACCTAATTTTTAACAAACACGCTAAAAACATTCCCTGGAAAAAGGATACTCTCTTCAATAAATAGTATTGGGAAAATTGGATTTCCACATGCAGAAGTTTGAAACAAGACCCCTACCTAACATCCTTTACAGAAATCAAGTAAAAAATGGACCAAGGCTCTAAATGGAAGACCTAAAACTACCAAACTACTAGAGGAAAACATAGGGGAAAGCTCTGAGAGAGTGGCCTAGCCAAAAACTTTTTGAGTAAGATCCCAAAAGCACAGGCAATAAAAGCAAAAACAGTTTCATATAATCCCGTTTCTCTAAGAGACTTCTGCACAGCAAAGGAATCAGTTAACAACGTGAAGAGACAACCAATAGAATGTGAGAAAATATTTGCAAACTATGCATCTGATAAAGGACAGATATTCAGAATATCTGAGGTACTCAAGAAACTCAATAACAAACAATTAAGAAATTAGAAGAAGATATGAATAGACATTTTCCATAAAGAAGTTCTCCAGTTCCATCCATTTCATTGCAGATTTTAGGATCCCATTCTTTTTTAGGGCTGAGTAATATTCCATCGTGACTATATGCCACATTTTCTTTATCTAGTCATTAGTCAATCGGCATCTAGGTTAATTCCATATCTTTGCTGTTATGAATTGATCTGGGATAAGTACAGGAGTACAGGTATTTCTTTCATATGCTGACTTCATTTCCTTTGGATATATTGCCAGTAGTGGGATAGTAGGGTCACATAGGTCTATTTTTAGTTTTTTGAGAAATCGCCATCCTGTTTTTCCATAATGGTTGTACTAATTTGCATTCCTATCAACAGTGTGATAGGGTACCCAATGTTCCACAACCTTGCCAGCATTTCTTATTTTTTGACTTTTGGATAATAGTCATTCTTACAGCAGTGAAATGATACCTCATCATGGTTTTATTTGCTTTTCCCTAAGAGCCAGTGATCCAGAGCATTTTTTCATGTGTCTGTTGGCCACTGGTATTTCTTCTTTTGGAAAAGGTCTATTCATATTCTTAGCCCAGGGGCCAGCACTGTGGCGTGGCGGGTCAGGCCGCCACCTGCAGTACCATCATCCCAAATGGGCACCGGTTCAAGTCCCGGCTGTTCCACTTCCAATCCAGCTCTCTGCTGTGGCCTGGGAGGGCAGCGGAAGATGGCCCAAATCCTTGGGTCCCTGTACTTGCGTGGGAGACCTAGAGGAAGCTCCGAGCTCCTAGCTTCAGATCAGTGCAGCTCTGGCCATTGCAGCCATCTGGGGAGTGAACCAGCAGATGGAAGACACCTCTCTCTCTGTGTAACTCTGACTTTCAAATAAATAAATCTTTTTTAAAAATTCTTAGCCCATTTCATAACTGAATTGCTTGTTTTGCTGTTATTGAGTTTGAGTTCTTAATATTCTGGATATTAATCCTTCACCAGGTGCATAGTTTCTCTCATTCTATTGGTTGTCTTTAACTGTTTCCTTTGCTGTGCAGAATCTTCTTGGTTTAATATAATTCCATTTGTCTATTTTTGCTTTTATTATCTGTGCTTTTGGGGTCTGAAATAAGCCAGAACCAGAAACACAGACATTACATATCTTCTCTGCAGAAGTTAATGTAGAGCCTAAAACTTTATTGTATTTTATCAAATGTTCAACTATTTTATCAAAATTGGAAAGTTATTTCTCAAGATAGTAAAGATTGTATTTCCTTTTCATTTCCTCTTTGCCAGTCCCTGTGGCTAGTTATATTGATTTTGAATGGGAAAGGTTTTGAAATGCGATTATGAAAAATCACATTTATTATTTGCTTTATATGTCACCAGACCTTATTTGCTACTTTGTTTAGAATGTTTGGGTCTATTTTCATGATAGCCTGGAACTGTCTTCCTTGTATCACACTTGGTAGGCATTGGTTTCAAGCTTATCTTAACCTCGTAAAACAAATGAGGTCTTAGTCCAGGTTTTAGAGGAATTTGTATAAAGTTCTATTGTTTTTTCCCTGAATATCTCAATATATTGTCATTCACCCAACTATATTCCTGGACTTTTCTCTTTGTGGGATGCTTTAAGAATTCTGTTTTATTGGCAGATAACAAAGTGTTCCAATGGTCTTGTGTATTGATAAATCAGGTTCCAAAAAGTGAAAAACAAAAGGAAAGGGAAAGAGAAAGGAAAGGAAAAGAAAAGAACAGAACTGACTTCTGAGGCCAGGTCACGAAGACACAGCAGCTTTCGCCACGTACTCCGAGTTCCCTGCTCAGAATCTAGATGCTGTGCCGTGAAGCCACCCAAGCAGACCCCCTGGGAAGAGCAACCATGCTCTCCTGTCAGTTATTTTGCAGCCATGGCAATGGATCATGTTGACAATGGTCCCTTCGTGGGCCAGCACTATGGGACAGCGAAGCTCACATCCCATATCAGAGCACTGGTTTGAACCCCAGCACCCCTGCTTCCAAGCCAGCGTCCTGCTGATGTATTCTGGGAGCCAGATGATGGCTCAAGGCCTTGGATCCCTGCTACTCATTTGGGAGACCCAATGGAGTTTGATTTCTGGCTTCAGCCCAGCTTAGTCCCAAGTGTTGACGTCATTTGGGGAGTGAACCAGCGGATGGAAGATTCTGTCAATCTGCCTTTCAAATATATGGAAATAACTAAGTGACACTAAAAATGAAAGAAGGAAAGGGCCAGCACAGTAAGCTAAGCTGCCGTCTGCAATGCTGGCACCCCATGTCGGTAGCTACACCAAATGCCAGTGCTGTGGCCGACTGATCTTTGACAAAGATGCAAAGGCATTCAATGGAGAAACGACTGTCTTTTCATAAAATGATACAGGGACAACTGAGTCTGTACCTTGTGCAAAAACTAATCCAAAATGAGTCACAGATTTACATGCAAATCTAAAAACTATCAAACCTCCAGAAGAACACATAGAAGAAATCTGACAATAGGTTAGACAAAAATTCCAAAAATATGGCACAGAAAGCATAATTCACAAAAGAAAAAAAGCAAAGTTGGAGTTCAACAAAATTTCAACTCCTGCTCTTCAAAAGTCACTGGCAAGAAAATAAAAACACTGGGTGAACAAGGCTTTTAGTGAGGCTAGTAAAAGAGCTCTCAAAATTCTGGAATAAAAAACAAGCCAGCCAAAAGGTTTAAACAGACACTATACCAAAGAAGTGTATGAAATAGCAAATAAACATAGGAAAGGATACTCGACGTCAGTCGTTAAGAAAGTGTAAATTAAAACCAGAGTAAGATACACTTTTACACACATACTAGAACAGCACAGAGCCCTGGACTGTAAGGGTACTCTGACAACTGCGGATGGAAATCGCCCCTCCGGAAGAGCCTTGTCATTTATGACAAAGATAAACACGGAATCACCAAATGAGCCAGCAATAACACTGGTAGGAATTTACCAAAGAGAAAGAACAAACACAATACAGAAGTCTATGCCAGCTTGGCAACTGCTGAACACTGGAGACTGAACCCAGGTGTTCCCCAGCTGGTAGACGAGCAGACACTTCGGTGCAGCGACTCCAGGGATGCCACTCAGCACTCAGAAGAAACACACAGGCGCCGGCGCGGTGGCACAGCGGGTTAAGCCGCCATCTGCAGCACCAGCATCCTGTAAGGACACTGGTTCAACTCCTGGCTGCTCCACTTCCAATCCAACTCCCTGCTAATGGCCTGGGAAAGCAGAAAAGGATGGCCCAAGTGCTTGGGTCCCTGCACCAATGTGAGAGACGTGAATGAAGCTCCTGGCTCCTGGCTTTGGATCAGCCCTGCTCCAGCTGTTGTGGCCATTTGGAGGGTGAACCAGCAGATGGGAGATATTCTCATCCTCATTCTCTCTCTCTCTCTAATTGACTTACAAAATAAATAAGTAAAAGCAGACAATATGGACAAATGTCAAATCCAGCCGACCCTGTAGAAGAAGCTACACTCACAAGGCTGTACCCTGTGTGACTCCGCTTCATATAACATTCTGGAAAAGGCAAAACCACAGGGACGAGCAGCCAGATCAGCGGTGGGCAGGCCCAGGGCAGGGGGAGGAGAGGGACTGCAAGGGGCCGGGGCACTCTGCGGGCGGCGGAAATGCTGAGGCTGTGCGTGTGACACAGGTCACGCGAACGTGTGCGCTGCCGAACACGGCGCTGAACCCTCGCCCAGGCAAAACGGTACTGCACGGGAATCACCCTCAAACCTTACTTTGATATTGAAGCACGAAGGGTTGAACTGCTCTATGAGCACAGGCTGGAGTCCCCGCTGCTCCACTCCTGATCCAGCTCCCACCTGGGAAAGCAGTGGAAGACGACCCAAGCGCTTGGGCCCCTGCACCCATGTGGGAGGCCCAAAGGAAGCTCCTGGCTCCTGGCTTTTGCCTGGCCCAGACCCAGCAGCTGTAGTCATTTGGGGAGTGAACCAGCATATGGGTCATCTCTGGCTGTCTCTCGTGCTCTGTCACTCTGCCTTTTCAAAAAATAAATAAAATAAATCTGGAAGGAAGGGAGGGAGGGAGGGAGGGAAGGAGAGAAGGAGAGACAGAAGGGAAAAAAAGAGAAAAAGACCAGACAGACACAACAGCAGAAGGAAATTTCAGGTCCAATGCCCACTCCGTTTTCTCAGGGCCACCTCAGGTGCAGGGCACCCCCTCACCCTCTCCCCCATTCTGACCCAAGAAAGGATTATCCTGAGCCTCCATGGCCAGGACCAAATGTGCCCCAAGCCCCTGCCCTGGAAGGAACCGTACTCATCTCACAAGCGGCGCCATTCACCAACACGGCTTCCATGGCTGCATCTTCTACATTGTGAAGCCAAAGTTTAGATGCGAATTCTGATCATCTACAGGGACAATATAATTTTTCCTTCCAGACTTCAGCTCCTGTCCTGATTTTTGTGTAGGCAAAACTCCATTTAGACTTTAGAACTCAATAAACCATTCCCAGGGCTCCAACCAGCTCCTGGGATCTCAAGTCTTAGATTCCAGAGATTAGACAAGGCCTCGGGATCACGGGGAACCGGCCTTAATGCTCTTTTTAAGAGTGCTTTACACAGGCTTTTCAGAATAAACTTATTTTTCCAACACAGTCGGAAATCTTGCCAGGCAAGATTTGATTTCAAAATTGCACAGAGTTGTAGAAATTCAGGTTTCGGTCTTGCCTGCTCCTGCATTTCAGCACTGGGAACTTCCTGACCCAGGTGCAGCCTTCTGGGGTTTGGGTAGAAGCAACCAGCAGGGAACAGGAGCTTCACACTCACTTGCTGGGGCTGAGACCTTCGGCACTTGTTTTAGTTGAAAAACTGCAGTGAGCAGTGTGAGTGTGTGTGTATGTGTGTGTACATCCACGTGTGCCCCAAGCACCTGCCTCCTACTTTCAAAAATTCTCTAAGAATGACAATTTTCTTGTCTTATACGAAAACTGTTCCCAAGTAGCTGACATTAATCTCTCTACGCTGAGACTTTTTCCTGTTTACATCAGAAAAAAAAAAAAAGAGTTGTAAGAACTGATAAGAAGGTGCAGCCGGCAAGAAGTCTGTGGGTGCTAACATGAGTCGGGGAGCAGGGATGCAGCAGGTTAACCCATGGCTTGTGACGTCAGCATCCCGCACTGGAGCGCCAGTCTGCGCCCTGGCTGCTCTGCTTCCAACTCATTTCCCTGCTCGTGTGCCTAGGAAAATGGCAGGAGATGGTCCAAGTACTTGAAACTATGCGACCCATGTGGGAAACCCGGATGGAATTCCTGGATCCTGGCTTCAGCCTGGCCCAGCCTCAGCCATTATGGCCACTGGGGGAGTGAACCAGTGAGTGAATGATCTCTCCCCCCGCCCCTCATATGCTATGCCTTTCAAATAAATAAAATAAATCATAAAAAGTGCATGAGGGAGGGTGTAAGGGAGCAGTAGGGGCCCTGGGGCCTTTGGTAGGGCAGCTTCGATAGCATTCTTAAGCAGAAGGTTCTTCCAGGTGTGACCCTGAGTGTTAAAAATCACCACTGCCTAAGTCCAAAACTCACACCTCTGCCTGATACAGTCCTGAGCAAACCACACAGTAAGAAATGCTCTAGGTTAAAAAAAAAAATCACGATACAAAATTCTATTTACAATATAACCTCAAGTAGGTTAGAATAAGGAGAAATAGAAATACAAACACATCAAAATACTAAATATTTTTGTAATAATGGACCTACGCTAAATTGTCCCAAACTTTCTTTATAATATGAACATGTTCAATTCTTTCAGATGCATTTTCAACATTACTGGATTGCTAGAGGCACTAACCTACTTTGTCAAACATCTCACATAGCATTCGATAGATTCTGCTGAGGGGGTCGAGTCTACTTGTTTGGTGAACTTCTAGATGAGATACTAACAAGTGTCTACTTACAAACGCTGGATTATCAAATTTGCCTGGGCCATGCAGAGAAATGTGTAAACATACCCAAGAGAATCAGCCAGCCGGCAAGAATGAGACTTTGGTTGTTGTTTTCTTACCCGTCTTTCTGCTCAGTCTCACTCCTACTGAACACCTTCCTTGGAGGATTCCAATCATGATAGGCACGGAAACCCAAAGCCTCGGCTGCGTCCAGGAAACACTCAAACAATGCTTTCATGTGGCCCGCGCTACCCCCATGACGGCATACACAGCCCAGCAGCCCTTCAGCTTGGCCCTCAAAGTACCCGGCTGGGCCTCCGCCTTCTCCCCCAACCCCCTTCCTCCTCTCCAGGGACCTCTCATCCTCTGCCCCTCTCTTTCTGAGACACAGACCCCACTCCGCACCCTGACCCCTCAAAACCCACCTGGCAAAGACAAAGATCTGGCAAGCTCAGATCCTACAGTCACTGAACCTCCCCCAAACCCCCAGGTGAGATCTCGCCCTTCCTGTTACTCCTGTGATAGCCAGGGCACAAACAAGCCCTGGAGCACAGGATGTCCTGCAGGAATGACCAAGCAGTGTTGAAATTGCCCTTCTCCGTGCACCTCTCCCCTATTGCTGGCTCAGGGTGCTCTACAACACAGATGCCACTCCACATGCAAGTGCCTCCAAAACACATCCATTTCATCTACAAAATGAACACAGACCATAGCACACAGCACACACAGAAAGCCACAGGTGCCTCCCATTCGCTGATTCCTAAAATTATATATGACTGGCCACATTATGATTACCATTGACCATTTTCTACGTGCCAAGTTCTGTGCTAAACACTTTCCATGCCTTGTAAACTGGCAGACCCTCCCCTAAAATGATTCCTTAGAACTCTTGCCCTTGGTGAGTCCTCATTATAATGTTCTCCTACCCCAGAAGGTTCTCCATTTGTTGAAAAACAATATACTATGAGGAAGACAAATACTGGCCTGAACAAATTCAATCATGTTAGTTTTAGATGTTTATAAAAATCATCTAGGGGCCGGCATTGTAGCGCAACAGGTAAGGGCACTGCCTGTGGCACTGGCATCCCATATGAGCACCAGTTTGAGTCCCAGCTGCTCCACTTCCAATCCAGCTCCTTGCTAACACACCTTGGGAAGCAGTGGAAGACGGCCCAAGTGTCTGGGTCCCTGCCACCTACATAGGAGACCTGGAAGAAGCTCCTGGCTCCTGGCTTTGGCCTGGTCCAGCCTTGGTCATTTTGACATTTGGGGCAATGAACTAGCAGAATGAAGATCGATCTCTCTCTCTCTCTCTCTCCCCCCCCCTCCCTCCCTCTCCCCTGCCCGTCCCCCCCATAACTCTGCCTTTCGAATTAAAAAAAAATCTTTTAAAAAATATATCTGGAAAAAAAATTGCATCTGTTCTGAACATGATTTCTTTCTTGTCAATATTCCCTAAACAATGCAACTTCTTATGTAGCATTTACACTGTATTGCATATTAAAAGTCATCTAGAGGGGCCAGCGCTGTGGCACAGCAGGTTAAGGTCCCAGCCTGCAGCGCCAGCATCCCATATGGCCACCAGTTCTAGTCCCGGCTGCTTCTCTTCCGATTCAGCTCTCTGCTATGGCCTGGGAAAGCAGTAGAAGATGGCCCAAGTTCTTGGGTCCCTGCACCCACGTGGGAGACCTGGAAGAAGCTCCTGGCTCCTGGCTCCGGATCAGCTCAGCTCTGGCTGTTGCAGTCATTTGGGGAATGAATCAGTGAAAAAAAGACCTCTCTCTCTAGCTTTACCTCTCCCTGTAACTCTTTCAAATAAATAAAATAAATCTTTAAAAAAATTATCTAGAGATGATTTCAGGCATACAGGAGGGAATGCGTGGGATCTGTGTAGATCCTACACCACTTTATGCCAGGGACTCGAGTATCCGTGGATTCTGGTATCTGCAAGGGGTTGCTGGAAACAGTTCCCCATGAGGAGCACCAGTAACAAATGGGCCCCCAAAGATGCTTTTTAACTCTCACTGGAGAAAAGGTGCCTGTCCCGGAGCTCGCCTGAGAGAAGAGCACAGAGACGTCCCTGCCACCTCCCGGGCTCCGGGGACGGTGTGCAGCTCAGAGGAGGATCTGGGCCCAGAAGCGGAGACAGCGGCCAAAGCCACACACAGCCGCTGAGCTGAGGGCATCAGGACCCCCCCATGTGCCTGAGCCCCAGAGGAGAAGCCCTTGTCTCTGCCATGGCCAGGGGCCACAAAACTCAAACCGCACTTCCTCCACTGGCAGCACAGAGGGAACAGCCTAACAGCAAGTCCTCCTGCAGTTCCCACACCTGCAGCCCCGGCTGGAAGAGGAAGCAGCCGCAGGCTCACTGTAGCTCACCCTTCACCACGGAGAGGAACACAGACCAATCCATCGGAAACAGGTCAATTACGGGAAAGCTGGCCCTGTCCTGGCCACAAGGTAAATGACCCACACTTCACACTCACCAGGAAAGACTCCAAGACTCCACCTCACTCCCACTGACCCGCAAACCGGGTCCACTGTACCTGACCCGACTTCCGGAGTAGTGGCAGCTTTTCCTGTCCACTCCCCAATTCCAGCCCAGAATATCATCACAGGAGGGGAGTGAAATGTGCAAAGCTCAGAACACAAGACATACAGGACCGGTACTGGGGACAACGACTCCTGTAGCCACAGGTAGGTTCACTGAAGCCCTGTAGCAGGAAGTGTAACCTCTCCTAAGTAGATGTGAGAACGCAGGATTCTGGCATACACAGGGCCAGTAACGGCCCACAGCGGATGAGCTGTGCGAGAGACGTACAAGGGGACTTCAGAAAGTTTATGGAAAAGTAGAATTCAAAGATGAGCTTGGGACCTGCGTTGTGGCACCAGCCGGTAAAGCCGCCGCCTGCAGTTCTGGTAACCCATATGGGCACAGTTCAAGTCCTGGCTGCTCCACTTCCAATCCAGCTCTCTGCTGTGGCCTGGGAAAGCAGTGGAAGATGGACCAAGTCTTTTGACCCCTGCACCCATGTGGGAGACCCAGAAGAAGCTCCTGGCTCCTGGCTCCGGATCAGCCCAGCTCTGGCCATTGTGGCCATTTGGGGAGTGAGCCAGCAGATGAATGATCTCTGTCTCTCCTTCTTCCTCTCTTTATCTGCCTCCCAAATAGATAAATCTAAAAAAAGATGAGCTCATTTTAATGCAAAAAAAAAAAAATTACTAGAATCCAGGCATTGTTTTTCATTATACGTATTTCCCATGAACTTTTCAAAGACACCTTGTGTGCATGAATTCCAAAAATGTTTTGCACCAAAATAAACTTATCTTTCCATTCCATTCCCCACACGGTGTTTGCGGGACCCACATCCACCTGGAAAGGGTACCAGGATACAGTCCCAGCCCATAGCGGCTGATTCATCCTTCCACGCCCTCCGGGCCAAGGAATCTGTGCCTGCAAGGACTCCTGACGTCGTGGTTGAAAAAGCTCAGTGCGAGCAAAAGCTGTTTTCTTTTTGATGACTTCTTTAGGTTCGTACTCAACCATACGTGCAGACAAGACTGTAACCTCTCATTTAATACGATAAGATGAAATGAACACCTTAGCAGTCCAGAAAATCTACTTTTGCTCAACATTGTGACATCTCAAAGATGACAGTGTTGCAGTGGCTTAAGGAGAGCCCGTGTTGGTGCTGCTCCAGAGGACCCTGTCTCCGCCCCGCCTTTCACCTGCCGCCTGCCTCCCCCCGCCGCCCACTCACCTGAATGTGCACAACGCCCTCTACTGCCTCCGCGAGGTTGGTGCAGCTGCTGATGAGTGACAGCTGCTCTTCGGCGCTCAGGGAGCCCTTCAGAGACCCGGACTGCTGTAGAGACTTCATCTCCTTCCTGGAAAGGCGCAGAGAACGGGCCGTCACTGCGAGGGCTCAGACAACACCTAGCAACAACCAGGCTCAGCGGCACTAACCTGGGGAACGCAAACCGCAACCACAATGAGAGGCCACCTCGCACCCATTACGACAGCCACCACCAATACACACATAAATAAATAACCCAAAAACAGTCAATGCTGGTGAAGACTGTTGGTGAGACTGTTAACATGGGGCACCCACCATGGAAAACAGTAGGGAGCCGTAAAAACAGAACCTTTACAAATTAAAAATGGAATTATAATACCACCCAGGTCAAGTCTTCAAGAAACGCTTGTGCACCCACGTTCAGAGCAGCTCTATTCATAGCAGCCAAGAGCCAACTAAGAGTCCATCAACAGGGGCCAGTGCTGTGGCACAGCAGGGTAAGCCACTGCCTGCAACACCAGCATCCCACGTGAGCACCAGTTTGAGATCCAGATGCTCCACTTCCAACCTAGCTCCCTGCTAATGTACCTGGGAAAGCAGTGGAGGATGATTGAGTGCTTGGGGCCCTGCCACACACAAGGGAGACCCGGAAGAAGCTCCTGGCTCCTGGCTCCTGCCTTGCCCAGCCCTGGCCATTGCAGCCACTTGGGGAGTGAACTAGTAGATGGAAGATATCTCCCTCTCTCTCTCTTTCAAAAATCAATAAATTTAAAAATCCACCAATAGATAAACAGATAAATAAAATGTGGGGTATACACACAGTGGAATATCCTTTGACTTTAAAGAGGAAGAAAAGCTGTCACAGGCTACAACATGCATTAGCCATGAGGGCTTTATGCTTAGTGAAATACACCAGCCACCAAAGGACTTTGTATGGCTCCACCCACATCGGGTACCTAGAGCACTCAAGTTCACAGAAAAAGAAACCAGAATGATGGGTGCCAGAGGCCAAGGGCAGGTGGAATGGGGAACTGTTTAGTGGGGACAGAGTTTCAATTTGGAAAGATGAAAACATTCTGGAGATATGGATGCATGAATGGATGGATAGGACCATTGCAAAACAATGCAAATGTGCTCAATACCACTCAGCTATGCACTTAAAAATGGCCAAGATAAACCAGTTTGTTTCCTGCACTTTACCACAACTAAGAGAATTTGTAATTTAAAGATTTTACACTATGGGATGGGTGCCCCTTGCTGGGGCACGGAAACAGTGCTAGGCCAGTCCCCTGGGCGGGAACAGGTGAAAGATGCCGTGTTATAACCAGGGCTGGCTTTAGCGTGTGCCAGGCAGTCACCCATGCCACGTTTCGTGCCGCTACTTCTCCATTTTAAACTCCCCTAATAAAGTTTGAATAAGGGGCCCCACACCTTGATTTGCTCTGAGCCACACCAGTTCTGTAACCAACGCTGCTTAAAATTCCTGAAAGACTAAATAAGGTTGCATATATGAACACACAAGGTTGCCTTGCTTTGCAAGAAATTCTAGGACCTATTTGCCAGCAAGTCTAGTACTTTCTACATCACTTCCTGTATCTTTAAGCTGTCAATGTCCATCAGCTGACAGCCAGCAGTGCAACAAGGCAGGTGTGTCACAGTGAGAGATGCGTGTCGGGGAGACCGTGAAGCACCGCAGGCAGAGGGCGCCAGAGAGAACCTGGTACAGGATTGGGGGTCTGGCTGGTCATCTGGGAGGAGCATCGAGGGAAGCGGGCTAACTGGTTGGAATGCCGCCTCATAGCAATCATTTGGAAGAAGACCGGCAAAATACAACTTTTAAAAAAAAAGTCTGGAACAGGCATGAAGATTCCCACTTCCCACACCAGAGTGCCTGGGTTTGACTCCCAACTCCAGCTTCCCGCTGATGCACACCCTGGGAGCCACGGGGGACCTGCACTGAGATCCCAGCTCCAGTCACTGTGAGCATTTGGGGAATGAACCAGCTCATGGGAACGATCTCTCTCTCTTTCAAATTAAACAACTTAAATCTTAAAATAGGACCCAAATGGCTCCCTGATCTGGGAGGACCATAGGGCATAAGGACAAATATACAAAGGAGCCGCCCTCAGATCTCAACACATGCAAAACAACCCAGTACCAGGTACTGAGCATCTCTGAGCATCACCCCCAGGGGGTGCACATTTTCAGATTTTTATGTAGAACAGATTCCTTTCCGTAGACTAGTAAAATTAGTGACAATACATAAACATAAAACATAAAGTACATTTCTTAGCCAGTCCCCTGGAAAGTTGCATTAACTATTTAAGGTATTCTGGGGTATCTCAGAAACAAATTAGAAACTTAGGATGGGGGCCAGCGCTGTGGCGCAGTGAGTTAAAGCCCTGGCATCCCATATGGGCGCCAGTTCGTGTCCCAGCTGCTCCTCTTCTGATCTAGCTCTCTGCTATGGCTTGGGAAAGCAGTAGAAGATGGCCCAAGTCCTTGGATCCCTGCACCCATGTGGAAGACCCAGAGGAAGCTCCTGGCTTCCGATTGGCGCAGCTCTGGCTGTTGAGGCCATCTGGGGAGTGAACCAGCGGACCTCTCTCTCTCTGTCTCTACCTCTCTGTAACTCTGCCTTTCAAATAAATAAAATAAATCTAAAAAACAAAAAACAAACAAAAAAAACAGGATGAATATCTTCACAATTTTCATTTATCTTTGTTTGAAAGGCACAGCAACAGACAGAGAGCGCCACCTGCTGGTTCACTCTCCTAATGCGCCCCAGCTGGAGCTGCCAACTCAACCCAGGTGTCAAGAGGCCTCCCCACAGCCTCTCAGAGAGCTGGAATCTGGATGGGGCTGGGACTTGAACCCTGGCACTCGGTCCTGGGATGCGTCCTGAACTCCGTGCCAGACAATAGCCCCAAGGAGTGTGAGTGTGACAGCTAGCAGCAAGGAAGAACAAGTCCAAGGTAAGTTCCTGCAAACATCACTGCTGGGAACACAGCAAAAAGGCCACAGGAAGAGGTTTCCCTGCTAAGATGGAAAAGGAAAGCAAAACTTTGTGAGTCTTGGAGGTGGCGGTGCTGGGGCACCAGTAACACCCCCTGGACATTGTGAACACGCGATCCAAACACCACCTGTTTCTCGTGTCACACGGGTTTTCACCCATCTTTCAAAAATGTGTGGTTTGGGGGCTAGCATTGTGGCATAGCAGGGAAAGCTGCCTTCTGCATCCCATATGGGCACTGGTTTGAGTCCAGGCTGCTCCACTTCTCATCCAGCTCCCTGCTAATGCACCTGGGAAAGCAGCAAAAGATGGCCCAAGTGCTCGGGCTCCTGGCTTCAGCCTGGCCCAGCCTTGGCTGTTGTGGCTATCTGGAGAGTGAACCAGCGGATGAAGATCTATTCTTCCCCCTTCTCTCTGTAACCCTATCAAATAAATAAAATCTTTTTTAAAAAATGTGTGGTCTCACCACTCTGAATACACTAAGGACACTCTAAGTGGTCACTGTACATGGGCTGTATCTCAGTGAAGCTGTCAGTATCTTATCCCTGCTGTAACCGACCACCACACTTAATGGAATAAACACCACAAAATAATCAAGTCAGCTCACAGTTCCAGGGCTCGGAAATCTCCAGAAGGCGCACGTCAGAGCTCAGTGGGGCTTCCCCCACGGCACGGCTGCGCCACTCCCACCTCTGTTCCCACTTACCACTGCCCTGTCTCCTTCTTTACCTTTTTTTTTTTTTTCACAGACAGGGGCCGGGCCTGCAGCTAATGTGCCCATGAGCTGCCTGAGGGATATGTGAGAGGACTTCAAAATGTTGTGCAAAAACAGAATTAAAAGCTGAGCTTATTGATGCAAAAAGTTTTGAAATCTATAATCTATGCAGTTATTTCATAATACATATTTTCTGTGAAATTGTTGGAGACACCTTATATGCATGAATTTCAAAAAATTTTTGCAGCAAAATAAAACTACCTTTTTTGTAAAGATTTGGTTTATTTTATTTATTTAAAAGGCAAAGTTAGAGAGGGAGGAAGAGACAGAAATAGAGAGGTCTTCCATTTGCTGGTTCATTACACAAATGGCTGCCATGGCCAGCACTGGTCCAGGCCAAAGCCAGGAGCCTAGAACTCCATTCGGATCTCCCACATGGGTGGCAGGGACCCAGGTACTTAGGTCATTAGCTCATTGTTTTTTTAATTTAATTATTTTGAAAGTCAGAATTATGGGGAGAGTGGGAGAGAGGGGGAGACAGGGAGGGAGAGGGAGGGAGACCTTCCATCTACTGGTTTACTCCCCAAATGGCCACAACGGCCAGAGCTGGGCCAGATCAAAGCCAGGAACCAGGAGCCCAGAGCTCCTTCCAGGTCCCCTACATGGATGCAGGGGCCCAAGCACTTGGGCCATCTTCTACTGCTTTCACAGGCACATTAGCAGGAAGCTGCATAGGAAGTGGAGCAGCCGAGACTTGAATGGGCACCTATATTGAATGCTAGCATCACAGGCTATGGCTTTTCCCAATATGCCACTTCTTTCCATGAGCTTTCTGAAGTACCTCACATGTACAGAGAAGAACATTACTGATTTTTAGGGTTATCAACACTAACTCCAACTCTTTGTATGTACAATCTTACCATTTGTAAAAGATAAAGTCCCAGAAATCTAGTATGCTTAGTTTTAAAAACGCCAGGAGATACTTATGAAGTACATCCAGACAAACAGAATTTTTTTCTATCTTGCCTACCCATTTTGGAGCCAAAGGAATCAAGGCCCAAAGATGTTACAAACTCACCCAAATACCTGAAGCTGGAAGAAGCAGGCCAGGCTCGTCTTTCAAACCACAATATAAGAACCCTCTTCTCTCTCTCTTCCTTCTTTAAAAAAAAAAATCCTGAGGCCAGGGTTGTAGCACAGATGAAGCCACCACCTGCAATGCCAGAACCCCGTGGAAGGCGGCCCCACGTCTGCTCCCGCTCCCGCTAATGTGCCTGGGAAAGCAGCCAGAAAATGGCCACTCACGTGGGAGACCCAGAGGCAGCTCCTGGCTCCAGCCTGAGCCATCTGGTGAGTGAACCAGCAGCCGGAAGATGGAACTCGCTCTCGCTTGCTCGCTCTCCATTCATTGAAATGCAGAGTTAGAGAGAAACTAATGTCTTTTTAAAAATCCTTAATGGTGGGACCTATTTACAGCGTTTGGCATTTTGTTTACTTGAAATTTTGTGATTCAAGGTACCCAACATACTAAGCGCAGAGGAAGGGCTTGCGTCCGTTTCCTCCCTCCGTGAATGCCGCTCCCGCGAGGCCCAGCTGCTGGGCGCGTTTCTCTGCTACAGGTCTCCCATGGTCCCTTCTGGGGAAGCCCAGGACACCCGGGACACCCCCCATCTCCAGGCAGGATTTCGGGCTTGCCCCGCTGGGGAGGCTTTCTGTTGCTGTAACGCAGTACCACAGGCAGGTGGCGCTGGTGACCTGGCGCCCGGCCCTAAGGCCGTGGCAGAGCGTGGGCGCCTTGCGGGGAACCCGGTGCAGCAAGCATCACAGGGTGGCACGCAGCATCTACCCTTTACCGCCCAGCAGGGCCCAGCGCCCACTTGGGCAGAAAATGGAAGGGTCTGCAGGCTGAGGGCGACTACAACACGTCCGAGTTACTCAAGTTTGAACTGTAGGAACCGCAGCAACAGCTAAACCTGGCCATCAACAACGTTGTTGAAAGGGAACCACACCGACCACCGATACAACCAGAGCAAAGCAGTTTGCAGCTACCAAACAAAAACTCACTTCCATGCAGTTAAAAGTATCACAGATAAAATAACAAACATCCCCTATTTATACCATCTGGACTTAACCATCACCAGGCCTGGCATATATTTGTTTCTTGTCATTTTTTAAGTGAACAAAATATTAAAGACCAAGTCCTTTTAGCTGCCACCCTCGCTGTGCTTTATTTGCCATGTGTAACTTGAAGCCCAAGGCCCAGATTGTTATGTGAGTCGTTTGAAATACATTAGCCCAAATGATATTCTGGCTCATTCTATGAAGTCAAGTTACTACAAGCTTCTTGTTCCCTAAATCAGTTTATTGCTGAACTATAGTCATATGCAGCTTTATCATCTTTAGCATTTTTAAAGATTTATTTATTTGAAAGAGTTACATAGAGAAGGAGAGTCAGAGAGAGAGAGGGGTCTTCCATCTGTTGATTCACTCCTAATCGGAGCTGCACCGATCTGAAGCCGGGAGCCAGGAGCTTCCTCCAGGTCTCCCATGTGGGTGCAGGGACTCAAGGACTTGGGTCATCTTCTACTGCTTTCCCAGGCCATAGCAGAGAGCTGGATCAGAAGAGGAGCAGCCAGGACTCAAACTGGTGCCCACTGCTCAGAGTCCTGACTCAGGCCACTGTAGTGCCACACAGCCGGAAGACACCACCCAGCCCTTCTGTGGCCGTGTTCCAGCGTGTGGACGCTAAAAAATTTGAATTTGGGGATGGAGGGAGCGGCGGTCCACCAGGCTCGCCTCTGAGAGGAGTAGCCCCGACTCCTCCTGTCTGACAGCGAAGTGCTTGCAAAATCTCCAGTGCCTTTCACTGGGGCCACCTGCAGGGGTCCAGGTATTCACACCTGCTCCTGTCTCCCCTCAGTGAGGCTCAGAGGCCACAGAAAGCAAGCACCCCACTGCCACGTGCCCCCGTCGGACCGACCGGCAGGGCTGCCCACCCGCCTCCTCCCCTCTCCTTGCTGGCCACCAGTGCTAACCCTAGGATTGTGGGAGAGGCAGGCGAGACTGTCTAAACTTCAAGGTACTCAACTCTAACAAAGTACACGCTGGCATACCCTGCCCTAGCTCAGTTCACAAGAGTGGGCCTTTGGTTTTCAGTCATGGTGTTGGGAAAATTCAGAGCGTGATGACCAGAGGGGGCAGGATCCTCACCAAGCACCAGCCCATACAGCCCTACATGGGAGCCCACACACCTGGAAGCACGTGGGACGACAGGGGAAGCGTGCCTCCCCAAACCCTCTACACAGCCGCTCCTGCCCCTACCTTCAAGGGGGTGCCACCGGAGCCTCACTTCTCCCCGTTTTCAGCCATGCAATTAGCACATATGAAACATACTTCAGGAAGCTCATGGGAAATGGAATTGCAGAGTTAGCTTGGGGCAGGCACATGGCCTAGCGTGTGTAACACGCCTGTCCCATGTCAGACGGAGAGCCTGGGTTCAGTTCCCGCCTCTGGCTCCTCGCGCCAGCTTCCTGCTGGTGCGGACCCTGGGAGTCGGCGGTAATGGCTCAAGCAATGGGGTTCCTGCCACCCACATGGGAGCCCTGGTCTGAGTCCCCACCTCTGGCTTTGGCCCAGAGCCACTGTGGCCATTTAGGGAGTGCATCAGTGGATGAGGGCTCTGTCTCTCTGCCTTTCATAAAGATTTTTCTAAAAAAAGATTAATTTTGGTACAAAAAAACATTGGAATCCACACATAGGAGAGGTTTTGGGAAAAAAAATTCCATGAAGAACCTGTACATGGATTTCGACACTTTTTGTACAAAAATAAATTTGCCTTTTAATTCTGTTTTCCCATGAACTTTCCAAAGTTCCCTCAAATAACTCTCGCAAGTCAGATAAAGCAAAGCTGCTTGTGTTTGGGAAGAAAAACAAATAAGGGAAATGAAGCAATGGTTTGAACAGTCCTGATGACAGCCAAGTGACAGCAGGATCTGTGAACACACAGATAAGTCAAGCTGAAGGACCAGACTGAACCCATGGACCCGAGCCGTGAACTTCAGGCAGCCTGACCTCAGCTCACTCCTGCACTTGCTAGCCCATGCAGATGTCATCCCTCTGCTCACTTGCCACTGATGGCACGCTCTCACCAGGAACCAGGTGCACATGTCTCCATGCACTTCCCTGCTGTCCCTCAAAACAATTGAAAGAAATCTGAATGCGGTCCACGTTTTATATATATACGTAATATATATAATATATATAACATGTAAATATATTTTGTTATAAAAATATATGTATATATATACACACCTAGATTGCTTATATCTGATGGTAACTAATGAAGTTTTATTGTATTTTCTATGTTCTAGCAAATGGACACAAACACATTACTTTTTTAAAAGATTTGTTTGAAATTCAGAGTTACACAGAGAGGTCTTCCATCCACTGGTTCACTCCCCAAATGGCCACAACAGTCAGAGCCAAAGCCAGGAGTCAGGAGTTTCTTCTGGGTCTCCCACACAAGTGCAGGAACCCAAGGACTTGGGCCATCTTCTACAACTTTCCCAGGCCATGGCCGAGAGCTGGATCAGAAGTGGAGCAGCTGGGACTCAAACCAGTGCCCATATGGGATGCCGGCACTGCAGGTGGCAGCTTTACCTGCTACAGCACAGTGCCAGCCCCACAATTACTTTTTTTTTCCTTCTACCTGACATACACTTCCCCCATCCCTGGAATTTTGCCTCTAAACCTCTGTTTAAAGTTTACCGTTTTCATACATTCACTATCAGTTTGGCTAGGACTGCTCAACTTCTGAGATCTGGTATATCAATTAGTACTCATATCACTCATCTGTTTCCCCTGCTGTAGGTTTCTGGGGTCATCTGGTCTCAGTCACAGATAGTCACTGCAGACTGCAAGCAGCCACAGACAACTGTAAACCAACGTGCATGACTGCGTGTCAATGAAACTTTGTATATACTTTTCCCCTTTAGGACAGGGATCAGGGGCTGATGTTGTAGAGCCAGCATCCCATCAGAGCTCCTGTTCAAGCCCCGATTCTCCACTTGATATCCAGCTCTCTGCTAATGCACCTGGCGAGGCAGCAGATGATGGCTCAAGTGCTTGGGTCCCTGCCACCCACATGGGAGACCAAGATGGAGTTCCAGGCTCCTGGCTTCAGCCTGGGCCAGCCAAGGCTGTTGTGGCCATTTGGAAAGTGAACCAGTAGATGGAAGATTCACTCTCTCACCCTCTCACTCTGCCTTTCAAATAAAGACAGGGCTCAATGTTGCCAATTGTGCATCACCTCCTACAGAGTGGAATTTGCGCTGGAGGAAGATAGCTGTGGACAGACAAGAAATACCCAGACCCGAGCACCAGTAGCAGTTCCCAACCCAAAGAACCCAACCGAGACTCTGTGCTATGGCCTGGGAGGATGGCCCAAGTGCTTGGGCCCCTGTGCCCATGTGGGAGACCCGGAGGAGGCACCTGCTGTAGTCTGGATCAGAAGTAGAGCAGCTGGACTCAAACTGGCACTTATATAGGATGCCGGCACTGCAGGTGGTGACTTTACTCACTATGCCACAGCGCCGGCCCCACATGCCATGGTTTAGATGTGATTTGTCCCCAGGGCTCCTGTGCAGGAAGTTTGGTCCTCACTGTGGTGATGCTGACGTGGTGGGACCTTCAGGAGCTGGGACCTGGTAGGGAGGGGGTCCTCAGGGGCACCACACTCTGTCTGGTCTCAGACAGAGTGCTTTACAGAGTGGGCTGTCAAGAGCAGGTTGCCGGCGCCGTGGCTCAACAGGCTAATCCTCTGCCTTGCAGTGCTGGCACACCAGGTTCTAGTCCCAGTTAGGGCGCCGGATTCTATCCCGGTTGCCCCTCTTCCAGGCCAGCTCTCTGCTATGGCCCAGGAAGGCAGTGGAGGATGGCCCAAGTGCTTGGGCCCTGCACCCGCATGGGAGACCAGGAGAAGCACCTGGCTCCTGCCTTCGGATCAGCACGATGCGCCAGCCGCAGCGGCCATTGGAGGGTGAACCAACGGCAAAAAGGAAGGCCTTTCTCTCTGTCTCTCTCACTATCCACTCTGCCTGTCAAAAAAAAAAAAAAAAAAAAAAGAGCAGGGCCCCCTCCACACTAGGCCCCTCAGCAGGCAGCTCTTCCCCTTCCTGTTTCTCTGCCAGGTTGTGACGAAGCCAGAGGGACCTGCCCAACCCTGGACTGTCCACCTCTCACACTCTTAGCTAAATAAGCTCCTTTTCTTTGTAAGTACCCGGCTCCCGGTATTTGACCAGAGCAATGGAAAACCGACAAATACACCTTTGCCACCTATGTCCCAGTTCTCGGGGGTTGGTACTATCGGCGAGCCTCGCTGGGCTCACTCCAGTGGCTGCCGCCTGTGGCAGGTGACTGGGGCTGCTGCGCGCATCTGTGCAGGCGCTGGTGCCGGGTGGCAGGTGGGCCGTGCAGCTCGAGCTGGCGAGACCGAGCTGACAGGGCGGAGGAGGAAGCCAGGGACGTCTCAACGCACAGGCTCTTTCCAGCACAAACAAATGGGGAAATCCATGCTATCTGTGATCCACCATATTCCTTCAAGCCAAAGGTAGGTGGGAAAGCCAAGTCTCCAAACAGGAGGACAGACCGATCCCGAGGAGTCCAGAGCCAAACAGAACGGAGATGCTTGAGCCAGGGCTGAGAGATGGGCGGCAGTGAAAAGCAAGCGTCCTGGCGCTGGGAACACCTGGGTTCAGGCCCAGTTACTTAAGAGATGGCCCCCAGGGCAGCTACCTCATTTCAGAGATCACTTCTGGTGGTTTATTAACTCCTGGCCTGTTTAGAAAGCTGAGTCATAGAATTCGAGGTGGATCCAGGTGCCAGGATGACTGTCCACAGGCAGTGGAGAGATGGCAGCAGGCAAGCACAGCTGGAAGAGGAGAGCAACCAAGTGACGGTGATGGCAGCCTGGGACTCCAGTCCACGAGGGGGCCTGTCCTGTCCCTGGGGCCTGGGTGGTCACCGAGATGTCCATGTGGCTCATCAGGGGGCTGCCCAGGCCCAAGTGCCATGTGGAAATGAGACTAGCTCCAAACCATAAGACAAACACTCCTGTGGCCGGCACTGTGGCGTAGTGAGTAAAGCCAACCACCTGCAGTGCCAGCATCCCATATGGGCACCGGTTGGAGTCCCAGCTGCTCCGCTTCCCATCCAGCTCTCTGCTATGGCCTGGGAAAGCAGTGGAAGATGGCCCCTGTGCCCAAGTAGGAGACCCAGAAGAGACTCCTGGCTGCTGGCTTCAGATTAGGGCCGCTCCAGACATTGTGGCCATCTGGGGAGTGAACCAGCAGATGGAAGACCTCCCTCTCCCCGTCTCCTTCTCTAACTCTTTCAAATAAATAAATCTTAAAAAAAAAAAAAAAAAAAAAAAAAGATTAACACTCCTGATCTGTGGGTCATAGGACAGCTCTGTTTATTTGATTTGTTTTTCTGCCCAAAACACTGCTTTTGCCCTCCAGAATTCTTACCTATGACCTAACATAAGCTAAGCACGAGGCACACAATGGCGAACAGACTGGGGAGTGAAATATCTGCTAATACAATTTCTCCAGCTTGAGGTGCAAACACAGAGTTTTAAATTTCTTTTTGAATCACCCTGTTAGAAAGATTAGTCTTAGATGACAGTTTTTCATTTCTTTTTAATTCCCCAAGATTCCTTGGCATGGAAAGTTCTGACGGTGATTTCTTTGATAACGTCTTAGTTCTTTAAAAGATCGGCTGAATCCAGCTTAAATTCATTTTCCAAAGTTCAGAATCAAGATGGACCATTTCCCCTACTGAAGAAGATTCATGTTTAGCAGGTCTAACATATCTAGGGTTGGCCAGCAGAAGAGGCGAAAATTCAACCACACGCTATTTACTGCTATAAAGCGTTAGGCAAAATCAGAGCACGGGAAGGGAGGCAAACCCAACCATGGCACAGACGGCAGGAAACAAAGTGAAGAATATGGCTGGGGGTAGGCATTTAGGCTGGCAGTCCAGATGCCCACGTCTGTACCAAAGTGCTGAGATTCAAAACCCAGTGCCAGCGCCTACCTCCAGCTTCCTGCTAATGCAGACCCTGGTGGCAGCAATTGAAGGCTCAAGTACTTGGGTCCCTGCATTCATGTGGGAGACCTGGACCGAGTTCTGGGCTCCCCACTTCAGCCCCAGCCTGGGGCAATACAGACATTTGGGGAGTGAACTACAGGATGTGAGAGCTTGCTCACTCTTCTCCTCTCACTGCCTCTCTGTAACTCTGCCTTTCAAATAAATAAATCTTTTTTTTTTTTAAAAGAGATGACATTTCTGTAAATTGTATTACAGTATATTGTTATAATAGTTCCATTTCATTAGTTACTATTGTTCATGTCTTACTGTGCCTGATTTACAATTAACTTTTTTTTTTTTTTTTTTTTGATAGGCAGAGTGGATAGTGAGAGACAGAGAGAAAGGTCTTCCTTTTTGCCGTTGGTTCACCCTCCAATGGCCGCTGCGGCTGGCTCATCATGCTGATCTGAAGCCAGGAGCCAGGTGCTTCTCCTGGTCTCCCATGCGGGTGCAGGGCCCAAGCACTTGGGCCATCCTCCACTGCCTTCCCGGGCCACAGCAGAGAGCTGGCCTAGAAGAGGGGCAACCAGGATAGAATCCAGTGCCCCAACCGGGACTAGAACCCGGTGTGCCGGCACCGTAAGGTGGAGGATTAGCCTGTTAAGCCACGGCGCCGGCCTTACAAATTAACTTTTATCATAGCTGTGTTTATACAGGAAAGGAGAGGGGTCTTCAAAAAGTTTGTGGAAAACACATATTATGAAAAACCTATGCGTGGATTTCAATATGTTTTATAAAGATTTGTTTATTGGCTGGCACCGCAGCTCACTAGGCTAATCCTCCACCTGCAGCACCAGCACCTCGGGTTCCAGTCCCGGTTGGGGCGCCGGTTCTGTCCCAGTTGCTCCTCTTCCAGTCCAGCTCTCTGCTATGGCCCGGGAAGGCAGTGGAGGATGGCCCAAGTGCTTGGGCCCTGCACCTCATGGGAGACCAGGAGAAAGCACCTGGCTCCTGGCTTCGGGTCCGCACAGCGCACCGGCCTTGGCGGCCATTTG
Organism: Lepus europaeus; assembly: GCF_033115175.1. NCBI lineage: Eukaryota > Metazoa > Chordata > Mammalia > Lagomorpha > Leporidae > Lepus > Lepus europaeus. The sequence continues at coordinate 87,418,949 of NC_084832.1, forward strand.
GGGGGTGAACCAACGGAAGGAAGACCTTTCTCTGTCTCTCATTGTCTAACTCTGCCTGTCAAAAAAAAAAAAAGATAAATATTTATTTATTTGAAAGGCAATGTTACAGAGAAAGGGAGAGACACAGAAATAGACCTTCCATTTGCTGGTTCACTCACCACATGACCACAATAGCCAGGGCTGGGCCAGGTCAAAGCCAGGAGCCAGGAGCTTCATCAAGGTCTCTTACGTGGGTGCAGGGGCCCAACAAGCACTTGGGCCATCCTCTGCTGCTTTCCCAGGCACATTAGCAGGGAGCTGGATTGGAAGTGCAGCAGCTGGGATTCAAACTAGTGCCCGTATAGGATGCCAATGTCGCAGGTGGTGGCTTAACCTGCTATACCACAACGCTGCCCCAGATTTTGATAACTTTTGGCACCAAATACACATCTTTCAGTTCCATTTTCTATGAACTTTTTGAAACATCCTGGAATATGGGATTTGGTGCTGTCTGGTTTCAGGCATCTACTGGAGGTCTCATAACGTATCCCTGGTAGGTAAGGGCAGGTCTACTTCGACAAAAAAAAAAAAAAAAAAAAGATAAAGCGTGTCTCCTGATGCTCCTTTGGCCTAACATACAGTCAGGAACATTTCAGCCTGGGCTTTTTTTTTTTTTTTTTTTTTTTTTTTTTAATTTTTGACAGGCAGAGTGGACAGTGAGAGAGAGAGACAGAGAGAAAGGTCTTCCTTTTGCCGTTGGTTCACCCTCCAATGGCCGCCGCGGTAGCTTTCTGAACCACCAAGGACCACAGGAAAAGGACAGTGTGGCTGCTGACACAAGTCACAGTCATGGTTAACCAGCTGGTTGACAACTCTTACTTCCTTGTGTGGGGGGGGGGGGACAGCAATATCTCTTTCCTGGATGAAAAACCTCCGAGACTCAGAAGTCACCACATTGATAAGAATATTTGCAAGAATAAGATTTGGTCCCAATCCTCCAACTTGGTCTCTCCGCACCGGAATGGCACCGTGGAAGATCTGATTTCAGAAACGGAAGCTGGCAGCTTTACCTACAAGTCACTCAAGATGAGGAATCCAGTACTCCCCAGGGGGGCAACAAGACAGGACTCAACCGGATTTTCCTCAAGCTATTTGCTAGCAAGAATTTGAGAAGAAAGAGGCAGCTGGTCACAAGACACCCTAGGATTCCCCACTTCCTGCCAAAGAAGTACAACCAGTTCTGTGTCTTTAAGTCAATGCAGCTTAAATGTACAGGGGACTTCACAAAAGCTCAAGAAGTGCTTGGATTTAGCAAAAACGGTTAAGACGCTGCACTAGGCACCTGCATCCCAAGTCACCGTGCCTCGGGTCCAATCTCAGTTCTGCTTTCAATCCAGCCTCCTGCTGATGTACACCCTGGAAGGCAGTAGATGACGGCTCAAGTACTTGGGTACCTGTTGCCCATGTGGGAGATGTGGGATGAATTCTGGGCTCCTGGCTTCAGCCTGGCCCAGCCCCAGCTCTTGTGGGCATTTAGGAAGTGAACCATGAGTGGAAGGTCTTGCTCACTCTTTGTCTTGCTGTCTTTTGAATCAATCAAATAAATAATTTAAGTTCATTTAAGCATATGGAATTAATAATTTGGGTGCAAAATTTTCATACATTTTTTTCCTAATACACATTTTCCATGAACTTTTTGCAGACCCTTCAAACATAGGAGCTATAAAAGTAGTCACTGATATTGAGGAAAGATTTATATGTTCCCTTAAAATCTTAGATGCATGTGGCTGGGCACTGTGGTGCAGAGGTTTAAAGCCACCACCTGGGCTACCTGCATCCTATGTCAGAGTGTGTGGGATGGAGTCCTGGCTCTGCCACTTCCAATCCAGTTTCCTACTAATGTGCCTGAGAGGCAGCAGGGATGGCTCACGTACTAGAGTCCCCTGCTGCCCACATGGGAGACTCAGATGGAGTTCCTGGGGCCCGGCTTTCACCTGGCACAGCCCCTGCTGTTGTAGGCATTTGGGGAGTGAACCAGCAGATGGAAGATATCTCTCCTCTTTCTGTTTCAAATAAAAATGAATAAGCATTTTGAAAGTAATAGACAAAAGAAAATCTTAAACACATAAGAATCCAGCATATTTGCTTCTTCTATAATGTGGGTGCTAACAGTAATAACTTATTTTGGCTTATCTAGTTCAAAAAGCTTACAGACTAAAAGTTCAACCTAATGGGGCACCAGTGATATTAACTGTGTCACTGTTAATTAAGCAAAGTAGTAGAGTAATAGGAAAGCCTTGAGTGTGATTTGAAAAGAAAAAAAAAATCCATTTACACACATATACCATGAAAGGATTTTAAAAAACTGGGGCAGGACTTTGCCTTTCAAATAAACACATCTTTAAAAATAAGTAAGTAAGCCGGCGCCGCGGCTCACTAGGCTAATCCTCCGCCTTGCGGCGCCGGCACACCGGGTTCTAGTCCCGGTCGGGGCACCGATCCTGTCCCGGTTGCCCCTCTTCCAGGCCAGCTCTCTGCTGTGGCTAGGGAGTGCAGTGGAGGATGGCCCAAGTGCTTGGGCCCTGCACCCCATGGGAGACCAGGAGAAGCACCTGGCTCCTGCCATCGGAACAGCGCGGTGCGCCGGCCACAGCGCGCTACCGCGGCGGCCATTGGAGGGTGAACCAACGGCAAAAGGAAGACCTTTCTCTGTCTCTCTCTCTCACTGTCCACTCTGCCTGTCAAAAAAAAAAAAAAAAAAAAATAAGTAAATGAAAATAGAGGCTCACTTTGGAACAAATGTTGAAATTGATAGTTTTTTCATGAACTTTTTAGAGATATCTTGTATGAATGGATTTCAACAAAATAAACTTATTTTAAATCCCATTTTCCATGAACTTTTTTAAAAGACTGATTTTTATATTAAAAAGGCAGAGTGACAGAGAGGGAGGGAGGGAGGGAGATGGTGGGGAGAGGCAGGGAAAGTGAGAGATCTGCCGGTTCATTCCCCAAATGCCCCCCACAGCCAGGGCTAGGCCAGACTGAAGCCAGGAGCTGGGAACTCCATCCAGGTCTCCCACAAGGGCAGCAGGAACCCAAGTACGTGTGTGGGTCATCACCTTCTGCCTCCCAGGTGCATCAGCAGGAAGCTGGGTCAGAAGCAGAGAGTAGCCAGGGTTCAAGTCAGGCACTATGAGTAATACGGGAGGCAGCATAATCCCACTGCACTGTAATGCCTGCCCCTCTGTGAACTTTCTCAAGTACCCATGTATAATTTCTTAATGCCTGTAGCCTGATAGACCTGTAAGTTAGTCTTCTCAAAAAACAAACAACTGATGCTAGCACTGTGGCATAGCAGGTAAAGCCACTGGCAGCAGTGCCCGCATCCCATATGGGCACTGGTTTCAGTCCCAGCTGCTCCTCTTCTGATCCAGCTCTCTACTGGGAAAGCAGTAGTATCCTTTCTACTAGGAAAGCAATAGAAGATGACCCTAGTCCTTGGGTCCCCACACCCACGTGGGAGACCTGGAAGAAGCTCCAGGCTCCTGGCTTCGGATCAGTGCAGCTCTGGCTGTTGCAGCCATTTGAGGAGTAAACCAGTGGATGGAAGAGCGCTCTCTCTCTCTCTCTCTGCCTCAGCCTTTCAAATAATAAATAAAATCTTTTTAAAAAGAGCAAGCAATAAAGTAATTGTATTTTTGTAAAAGAAAAGCAAATTCAAGCTATATGTTCATGGCCATCCCAAGGAAAAAGATAAGCTGCTAATCAAAACCACATCCCCGGTGGAAACAACATCTGGCAGCTGTCATCGCGGCCAGTGTGCCACCATCCTGCGGTGCTCCTGCCCTCGGGCACGTGGCATTAGTTTGGTTTTTCTCTCTGACCTCTCTCATCCCCAGCTTTTTCTTTGGGTCCCATTCTTCTTGCGCCCACTGTGGCTGCCATTTCTGAAGCCCCGCCCTTAGCATTCTCACCACTCTGCTTTGGTAAGTTCATCTACTCTGGAGCCTTTACCTAGCACAGCTGGCACAGCAGCGCCCACACAGCGAACTCCAGTTCTGTCCTGTATGAGTGCGGAATCCCTCTGCTGATAGCACGTGTGCATTCAGGTCCTGGCATCATCAACAGGTCAAGACAGGCCTCTGCTGGTCAAAGGTAGCGAATGCCAGGGTAGCTCTGGCCATCACCTGCCCAGGGACGATGCAGGAACCCCCCAGCCCTTGGCCCCGTGTGATACGGAGACAGAAGCCCACGGACTGTTCAGGCTGGAAGCCCACGCTGCCCATTAGGCTTTACCATGCCCCACTAGCACCTTCAACATGAAGGGGCCTTTCCTCACCACTTCAACTTCTTCTCCAGTCTTTTTTTTAACTTTTATTTAATAAATATAAATTTCGAAAGTACAACTTTTGGATTATAGCGGCTTTTCCCCCCATAACCTCCCTCCCACCCACAACCATCCCATCTCCCATCCCATTCTTAAGATTCATTTTCAATTACTTTTAAATACAGAAGATCAACTCTATACTAAGTAAAGATTTCATCAGTTTGCACCCACACAGACACACAAAGTATAAAGTACTGTTTGAGTAGTAGTTTTCTCATTAATGCACATAGTACAACACATTAAGGACAGAGGTCCTTAATGTGGAGGTGCACAGTGACTCCCGTTGTTGATTTAACAATATGACGTCAGTAATCACCCAAGACTCTTGTCATGAGCTGCCCAGGCTATGGAAGCATCTTGAGTTCACAAACTCTGACATAACTTAGACAAGGTCATAATCAAAGTGGAAGTTCTCTCCTCCCTTCAAATAAAGGTACCTCCTTCTTTGATGGCCTGTTCTTTCTGGGGTCTCTCTCATAGAGATCTTTCATTTAGGTTTTTTTTTGTGTTTTTTTGTTTGTTTGTTTTTTGCTTGCCACAGTGTCTTGGCTTTCCATGCCTGCTTCTCCAGTCTTAATTCATGTCCCTGTCCCCTTAGGCCTGGTTGGCACCCGCTCAGAGGCACAGCCATGGCCCTCAAAACAAAGAGTGAAATGACAGACGCACACACAGCCTTGGTGCTACAGTGCCTGGGATGCACCGAGACCCCACGCCATCGCAGGTGCACCCAGAGGGCGCCGCTGACCTACCTGATGTTTTCCAGGGCGCCGGTTATCTGCCGTGGCTCAATATCGTACAGCTTCACCCTGAAGCCTCCACTGGCAAACAGCATGGCCCAGCTTCGTCCCACGAGACCACTAAAGGGAAGAAAAGCAGGAAAGGATTCCAGTGAACTTAATGACGGGACAGCTTTTCCCTGCTCACCAGGATTCACTTTTTAAAATTATACAGGATCCACAAATAAGTTGACTTTAAAAAATAAAATTATACAGCATTCTATTCTTAAAAGATTTAATAAACGTCTTCAAGGCACATGTTTTGGTAATGGTATTTATTTAAATGGCTCTCTCTTTCCTGCCAGGAGCATCCACACGCATGCCACAGGGAGCACTGCAGGACAGCAGGTGTTTATCACACACTCAGACACTGAAACACGGAGTCCAGTTGGGATAGGACAGGTGTTGTGAGGCCAAAGGCCCTTGGTGAGTCCTCACTGCACCACTGAGTTGTCCAAGCTTAGAACTGGCCTTTTACAGGATAAGTTAGTGTTAGTTAAAATACTGAAACTCTGTACCAGTTTCAACTTTGCAAGAGGACAAGTGCTGGAGATTAGTTGCCACAACAATGTGAACGTCCTTAACACTACAGAGCTATGAATTTACAAACTGCTGAGATGGCAAATTTTCTGATCTTCGTTCCAATGCTCCCTCTGTCATCCCTTTGTGCTCCTGTGGCCTGGGTCTCAAGGGGTAACCTTGGTTCACCTGAGGGCTATCTTCTGAACACAGCCTTTCATTCCCAGTGTGCATGAAGACCAAGGGAGAGCAAAGGACAAATGCAAGACCTTGCCACCATCTCCATGTCTTCAGTCTGGGAGCTAAACACTTCCCTCAGCTGTTTGCTGTGAACTGCTGGATCATTCATAATGGATATCAAAGTACATGAATAAAAACCACAACAAAGTTTGTCCAAAGACATTTGAAAACAAAGCAATGCTCAGCAGCCAGCATAAATCTGTTTTTTGTGGGAGCCGGCACTGCAGTATAGCGGGTAAAGCTGCCACCTGCAAAGCCAGCATCCCATATGAGCGCCGGTTCCTGCTGCTCCACTTCTGATCCAGCTCCCTGCTAGTGTGCCTGGTAAAGCAGCAGAAGATGGCCCAAGTGCTTGGGCCCCTACCACCCACATGGGTGACCAGGATGAAGCACCTGACTCCCATTCAGCATGGCTCAGTCCTGGCCACCGCGGCCATCTCGGGGAATGAACCAGCAGATGGATGATCTCTCTGTCTTTCCCTCTCTCTCTGTACCTCGGACATTCAAATAAATAATTTTTTAAAAAATTGTTTTTTGTTTATTCAGTGGAGTCAATGGGGTTAGTGAGGTTCTTTGTCTCTGACCCAGGAATCTCACATCCTCTGTGAGCACCCAGGAAGCAGGCTAAATTCTTAGCATGGAAGCAGCTGGACCAGCCAAGGGGAGGGTGAGGGGACAAGTTTCTCCCAGGCGCTGTGCTAGTTCACTGCGGCAACTACAAGGCTGCTTTGCAATAGGGGACTCAAAGGATGGTCACAGAGTGGAAGCTAAGAAGTATTCTCCCCACTCTGTCTCCCCGCTGTTCAACAAACCCATGGCTCCAGTTGTGAGTTCAGGGACTACCTGCCACAGAGCCTGCAGCTCCTGGTAGCCTGGGCTTCCGTCAGTGAGGGGGAAAGCCCGCTAACAGCACACAACTGCTTTGTAAGCTTCAGAACGCCCACGCAATGCCTGCCTGAGCCTTGAATATTCACAGTGCATCATGAGGGAGGTGAGCATCCAGAGATCTCAGGTGAAGCTGTTTAAGAAATCTGTTAAGCAGGCCGGCGCCGCGGCTCAATAGGCTAATCCTCCACCTTGTGGCGCCGGCACACCGGGTTCTAGTCCCGGTCGGGGCGCCGGATTCTATCCTGGTTGCCCCTCTTCCAGGCCAGCGCTCTGCTGTGGCCAGGGAGTGCAGTGGAGGAGGGCCCAAGTGCTTGGGCCCTGCACCCCACGGGAGACCAGGAGAAACACCTGGCTCCTGCCATCAGATCAGCGCGGTGTGCCGGCCGCAGCGCGCCAACCGTGGCGGCCATTGGAGGGTGAACCAACGGCAAAAAGGAAGACCTTTCTCTCTGTCTCTCTCTCTCACTGTCCACTCTGCCTGTCAAAAACTAAAAAAAAAAAAAAAAAAAAAAAAGAAGAAGAAAGAAATCTGTTAAGCAAAACCAACTAAATCGCTTCTACTCAAACTGACTTAGGGAGTCGATTTTACTCCGTATTCTACACGACTGAAACCTTTAACAATTAGGCAATATGAAGTTTATATAACATATGTAATTTTTTTTACTAATCTCTCAGAACTCTGGACCCACACTGATCAACAAAGTGGACTCTAGTCCCATGCAGCTACTTAAAGTGACAGCAAAGAAAATTTCAAACTCAGTTCATCAGCAATATCAGACACAGCTCAAGGACTCAATACCCATCCACATGCAATAGCGGCCTGCATCTTGGGCAGCGAGGGTATGTACAGAACACTCCCACCTTTGGAGAAAGTGGCTTGCTGTTTTAGACCACATAAGGGGAAAGGCAACCTTTCCAAGGGCAAACTAGTTTGTAAGACAGTCCCTGAAGGAAGACTTCTTCCTCCCTCTTCTTTTTGTCTCTCTCTTTGCACGAGTCTTAGAAAGCCACCTGTAAACTTTAAGTTTAGTTAAAAGGCCAAGGAACATTCACATTTGCTACCAATTGACCAGCTGTGGACTTCAAAATCTTTTTTCCTGGGGCCATGATCATAATGTTTAAAAGATACGGTGACTTTTTAACTATAAAAGCAGCATGCAGGCTAACTCTAGGATGAAGAATAATTCCACCGTGGCGGTTATAGTGGTGGGTTCCCTCTGTAATATTTCATCCAGCTGTATACTTATGACTTCTGCACCTCGTTACATGTGTGACATAATCCAGAAAAGTATTTTTGAAGAAGAAAATTTGTAGGGCAGGCACTGGTGCAGTGGTTAAGACGCTGCTGGGGATGCCCACAATGCCATACTGGAGTGTCTGGGTTCAAGTGGTAGCTCTGCATCCGATTGTGGCTTCCTTCTAATGCACACTCTGGAAAGCTCGAAACCACCCACCTAGGAGATCTGAATTGAGTTCCATGCACCTGGCTTTTGCCTGGCCCAGCCCAGCCCAGCCCTCCAGCTGCATCTGATACTACTGCAGACATCTGAGGAGTGAACCAGCAGATGGAAGATCTCAGTGTGTGTGTGTGTGTGTCTCTCTCTCTCCCTCCTCCATCACTGCCTTTCAAATCAAATAAAAATAAATTTTAAAGACAATAAAAGATTTAACATAAAACTGAGAAAATTATGTTTTCTAGTTTGTAACTGAGGAAAACACGAGCTGGCATTCGATCTAGCAGTTAGCACACCCACATCCCATACTGCAGTACCAGGGCTCAAGTCCTGGCTCTGGTCCCTGGTTCTAGCTTCACACTAATGTGCAACCTAGGAGGCAGCAGGTGATGGCTCAAGTGTCTGAGACCCTGCCACCCTTGTGGGAGACCCGCACTGAGTTTCCAGCCTCCGTCTTTAGTCTGGCCCAACCCCAGCTGTGGCACTTGGGGAGTGAACCAGTAGATGAAAGCTATTTCTCTCCCTCTCCCTCTCTCCCCATCTTTTAAATAACAAAAAGAAAATACCCCAACCTCACAAAATGACCCATCTCATCTACACCTGTAAAAGCCTTCCTCCACCTCGAATCAGGCACCTGACCCACAACAGTCATGGCATCAGATGCCTCTGGCTACTAAGTTACTGCACAGTCTGTATTGGCCACACAGTGGAAGTCAGAGGCTTCAGTCAGAGGAAAAAAGAACTGAAGCTGTCAGGTGAGGGAAGCAGGCAGGGCTGGCAGGCGGCCAAAGATAGGAGGGTGGGGTGCCTGGATTGGTCAATAAAAGCCAGAGGCCAAAGGCTTGCCACACAGGAGCACAAAACAGGTTTCTCTCATTCAGCAAAGCTCCCATCCTTTTCCAAGAAGCCTGCATTGCCGCCCAAGTATCAGAAAAAGAAGGAAGCTTTCTAAGATCTGCTTTCTTGACTGACAAAGTTGCATCGTTGCTTGAACCTGCCTTGTCCCGTAAGGCAGCACTGGCTCCAAGGGGCTACACAGTAAATCAAAAGGGACTTGCCCAAGCAGAGACATGCTGTAAATACACATGGGCTTGGAAGATTCAATGCAAAAAACAAAAAGTATACAATGTCATTATTAAAATCGTATATTATTTATGGAAATAATACTTTGCAAATATTATGCTAAAGAAAATGTACTATCAAAATTAATTGCACCTTTCTGTTTTTCTTTGTTTTTAAATTTGAGAGGCAGAGAGAGCGCCCATCCACTGGTTCACTCCTCACATGTTGCTCTTGTCAGAGCTGGGGCCTGGAACTCATTCCAGATCTCCCACATGAGTGGCAGAAATCCAATTTCTTCTTTTAAAAAAAAAAATTTGAAAGGCAGAGTTACAGAGAGAGAGAGAGAGAGAGAGAGAGAGCTCTTCCTTCCACTGGCTCATTCCCCAGATGGCTGCAAAGGGCAGGGCCAAGGCCAGAATAAAGCCAGGAACCAAGAACTTCACCTGGGTCTCCCTGGATGTCCCAAGTGTTTGGGCGCCTGCCACCTTCCACTGCTTTTCCCAGGCCATTAGCAAGAAGCTAGATTAGAAGAGGAGAAACTAGAATATGAACTGGTGTCTATGGTGCTGGTTCGAGTCCCGGCTGCTCCACTTCTGATCCAGCTCTCTGCTATGGCCTAGGAAAGCAGTAGAAGATGGCCCAAGTCCTTGGGCCCTGCACCCGCATGGGAGACCGGAAAGAAGCTCCTGGCTCTAGATCGGCCTAGCTCCAGCCGTTGCAGTCATGTGAGGAGTAAAACAGAAGGAAGACCTCTCTCTCTCTCTCTCTCTCTCTCTCTCTCTCTCTGCCTCTCTGCCTTTTAAATAAGTTAATATATCTTTTTTAAAAATAGGTAAGTAAATCTTTAAAATAAGTTTATTTTGATGAAAAATTTTGAAATTCATGCATACACATATACAGAATAAAGTATGTGTATGGCAAAATTTTTAACAATTGTTGAATGCAGAGGTGGATTCCTGGATAATCATTTTTCCACATTTTGAATTTCTGTGTGCTTGAGAATTTTCATAATTAAAACTTCGGGGAAATCAGTTCTATTACGTATGATGGGCATTAGAAGCAAAGCACATAGTCTGTTACCATGGTGCTCCCTGGCCTGCATTGCCTACCTTTTTTTTCTCTTTAAGATTTATTCATTTAAAAGTCAGAGTTAGAGAGACAGAGAGAGAGAGAGAGAAAGATCTTCCATCAGCTGGTTCACTCCCCAATTGGCCGCAACAGCCAGGGGTAGGCCAGACCAAAGCCAGGAACCAGGAGCTTCTTCCAGGTCTCCTACATGGGTGCTTGGGCCAAAGCACCTGAGCCATCTTTTGCTGCCTCCCCAGGCACATTAGCAGGTTAACTGGCTCTGAAGTGGAGCAGCTGGAACTCAAACTGGCGCTCACATGGGATGCAGTCTTCACCTGCTATGCCACAGCGATGGCCCTCCACCTTCTTCCTAGAGAGCCAACGACTCCTGAGAACTCCCCTCCACATGCCCCCCCTACAGACCCAGTCACTGATGATCAGACCTGAAGTGAACACCCGACTCAAAGCAGCCAATCAACTGTCTCACCTACACCCTCTGGTATCTGTAGCCCAGCCCACATAAAGGAGCTGAGCCAATCAGATTTCCTCTCCTGAAAATGGGACCTAAAATTTGGAAACTCACATCTGTAACAAACACTGTAGTTGAAAGATCCTAACCCGGGGGTGGCAGCAATGCACAGATAAGGAAGCAGGGGAGAGAGGGAGAGGTAAAAGGAGCAAGCACAAGGGGCTTTACAGAGCAGGCTGCCCATACAGAGGGACACGGATCAGGCAGCACCACCCCAGAGCTGGAAGGTTCCCTGCCTCCACTTCCCTCGCCCTTCTTGGCCCCAATACTACTTTACACCCAGCCCAAATAAAATTAACTTCCTGTCCTTGGAGCCTGTGAAACCTTAGGATTTTCTGACCCATGAGATCCCCTAGAGACCATATGACAAGCACTAGTGATGTAGTTGCTTTAAGGTCCTCACCATTCCGAAAGGCCTCAAAGCCTCTGAATCCATCAGTCTCAATTACTACAGAGTTAATACAGATGATCATTACTTCCATTCCTGAGTATCAGCAAAACACCAGGTGGCAAAAATTAAGTAATAGAATTTTTATTATGCATGCCACTTAGCTGAATAAATCCACAGCACCCTGCCTGCTCCTGACAAGGGCCAAGCGACTGTATGTGGAGTTTTTAAATTGATTTGAGTGAGCGCCCCAACAGCCAGGGCTGGGCCAGAAAACTTAGAACACAACCCACATGGGTAGCAGGAGGGCAGGGTCAGGAACCAGAATCCAGCATCAAGCTGGTGATATTCCATGATACGGGAGAGGGACAGCTTAACCACTAGGCTAAACATAGGATCCCAGATGCTCTGAAAAGTACCTATCCATTCAATGGCTACTTATTTACTAGGCAAAACTTATAGTAAAACTGTTCCTATACTCTTGCGCTAAGTCAGCTATGGAAAATTTACCAGTAGGAGCTATTAAATATTTCCTAGGAAGAGCACATTAATGTTTGAGCTGACTCAGACACAATCAGAGCATCCGATGATGTGTGTGCGCGCATGGGTGTGTGTGTGTTTTAATGGGAAAACTAGCAGGAAAGTGCCTCAGAGTTTCTCATAAAAAATGTACATAGTCACTCCAAAGTAAAATTTTGGAATTTTACAAAAAGGAGCCTCTAGTTTAGGGGATGCCTTGTGAGAGATAGACAACATCCTACCAAGTCCTCACACTGTGTATCAGCTTAAATATATATGCATGCAATCTGTTATAAACAATGTCTACTAGCACAAGGCAAGCTGGATATACAACTGGCGACAGAACAACTTCTACCCTAAGGAGAAGGTTCCAGAAACAATTTTTCTGGAGGAGCAAGTCCTGTTTCAACCCACCTTTCCAAAGGGCCCTGCCCCAGCTGCTCACAGGGCCTTGGGGGTAGGGGCTCTAGGGCAGAGTTTACTGAAATCAAGACCACCTGTAGCAAGTATTTTAAAGAGGGAACCTAGAAACTGATAAGGAGAGATGAAAACAACCCACAGGTTCTGAAATGGAGGGAGCTCTCCCCACCAGCAGAGCTGTGTGTCTGCAGTGGTGCTGAGGGTGAGCGAAAGATGGAACCCCCACACCAGGAAACAAAGTCACAAGCTGAGGCCACCGGTAAGTTCGGTGGCACTTAAGGTGCTTAAAGTGTGTCCACCCTCCTGGAATCCCTTGTCAACCTGCCACAAAGAATCAGAAATAAACTGCTTGCCCCTCCCAGTTCCTCCTCCAGAGACTGAACCACCCAGTCAGATAACTGTGCAATTAACTCGGAAATTCACTTGGCACTTATCGGTGCAGGCAGGGTGCTGCTGCAAGGCATAGTGGAAAACAGAACTCTAGCCCTTGACCTTCATAGCTCAAATGCAAGACAAGCATGATCACCACAATGGGAGCAAAGTGCACTTCTCTCCATTCCCTCCCTACTTGGCCACAAGCGCCCCTGGGCCTGAAAAGGACAAAAGTGCAGTTAATTCCCCTGCTGACCGAGCTGGCAAGCCTCCCAAAATGCTCCAACAATGGGCTCCAAAGGAAAAATCCTAACACTGGAGTTGGTCCACAGACAGGGCTGCAAATGACTGGGGGGATGGAGGACAGTCAGGTCAACACCTTGTGTGTGTGTGTGTGTGTGTGTGTGTGTGTGTGTGTGTGTGTGAGAGAGAGAGAGAGAGAGAGAGAGAGAGAGAGAGATTTTATTTATTTGAAAGGCAGAGTTACAGAGAGAGAGAGAAGGAGAGAGATCTTCCATCCACTGGGTCACTCCCCAAATGGTTGCAATCGCCAAGGCTGGGCCAGGCCGAAGCCAAGAGCTTCATCCAGGTCTCCTAAGTGGGTGCAGGAGTCCAAGCACTCGGCCATCTTCTGCTGCTTTCTCAGGTGCATTAGCAGGGAGCTGCACTGATAGTGGTGCAGTTGGGACTTGAACCAGCGCTCATATGGGATGGCGGCCTTGCAGGCGGTGGTTTAACCTGCTACCCCACACCGACGGCCCCAAGCCAACATCTCAATGGCATAAAGGGATACCAAGCTTCCACCAAAATGGTGCTTTTAAGTATCAACACTAGCGACTTGTTGACAGACTGCTAGCATATCTACCAACGGAAAGGTACCCAATATGCCCGTCTTAAAAATGCAAATAGCAGGCGTTGCAAGAGTGGCAGTAGGAGCACGAAACAGACGCTGTCAAATTGGAACATCCTGGCAAAACCCGCCCGGCTCCAGCGTTCCCCTCTGTTAACACCGTCTTGTGTGGCTGTGTTCGCTGAACACCTGTGGCTTCCTGGGAACGCCTCCCGGGCAGGTCATCCTGCCCCACGCGAACCCCTGGCCCCGCTAGTGTCGTCTCTCCTCGGGTCACTCTGACCCATTCACAAAATGGGAATGATGACATAGTTCTTGCAGAACGGCAGTCACAATCCGTTTCGTCTCTACGTAATGCCCAGCACGTCTGCCTGGCCTCGCTGGCAGGCCCAGCATCATTCAACAGGTTCCACGAAAGCACAGCGCCCGCAGCTGCAGCAAGCATAACACAGACCCAACTTTGCAAGGAGCTCCCACCTGCAAGCACCTCCGCCGCCGGCCCCGGCACCTGCCCGGGCCAAGCCAGCTTCGTCTGGGCTGAAGGGACCCCAGGAGAGCCAGCAGGAGGCCGGGGCCCAGCCCCGTCGCTCCCACTGCGCACAAGGACAGGAGACCTGGGTGCCCACCCACTCTCGCAGCCCTTTACCTTCCAACTATCAGCACGTCGCCGGCTGCTGGGGAAGCCATGGCGCGGCGTCTGACTGGGCCGGGACTCGGCACGGTGAGCACGAAAACTAAGCGCGGGCGCTGGTGCTGGTGCCAGACGCGCGGCTGCGCTCGGGGCCGGCAGACTAATAGGGGAACGGGGGAGGGCGTGCCTCGCGCCCATTGGCTCCGCGCGCGCCGGGGGTGGTGCCCGAGCTGCGGGAGGGGCGGGGCGCGCTGGGCAGTGCGGGGCGGCCACCGCCGCTGGACGCCTTCGGGGCTACCCCGGGGGAGGGGGCGCGCACAGCAGACCTAATGGGAAGCTTGCGAACTGGGGCGGCGGGGTGGATGGAAAGCCGGGAAACCGGACCCTCCGCCTCGAGTCTCTCGTTTGTGACCGTTTCAAAGTGTCTACCGTGCACCGCCACATCGGTGTCCACAGGAGGGGACGCTGCCGGGTTGGCACAGGCAACCGCCAAAGCACCCCGGAGAAACCTGCGGGAGAATGTCCCGTTTGGAGATCGTAGCGCCTCTCCCTACGCGGGCAGCGCAGGCCTTGGCTGCTAAGAAACCTGCCTGCCCCGAGGAGCGCAGAGGCCCAGGGACTTGGGGGACAGCTCCGGCGGTGTTGTGCGCACGGCCGAATCGCCCCGGAGGGTGTCGCGAGCGCGTGCACAGTACTTCCTCCTTCCAGAGGCTGACTCGGGCATGTGCGAGAGACAGGAAAGGAAACGTCCTCGTGCCCGGAGGACCCGGGGGAAGGCGCGTCGGGCGCTGCAGGACAAGCCTGTGTCCACACTGCAGAGCTGAAGGAGCAGCAGCAGGGTCGTCCGGGGCGGGGCCGGTACAGCGGACCCCAGCTGCAGAGCCGGCCAGCAGCCAACTGTGGGACCCTCAGAGCTCTTCCTGTGTTTGTGTCCCCTCTTGAGGATCCTGGGAAGGAGAAGTCTTAGAGGGACGGGCCAGATTTTAAAGAACCATTTCACAAAGTGTTAGTAATCAGTTGAAAAGGTATCAACCCTCCTTAAGAGACATAAGAAGTAACACGAAGATAAGTCATGTTTCACCCCTAAAACTGGCTAAATGACAGATTGGTAATATATCCCCATCTGTAAGCATTCTTTCAGACATGTGCCAGGACTTCAGACCTGTGCCAGGAGGTTCATGGAAATGGAACACATCTTCTCATTTGTTTTAGTGCAAATTTTTTAAATACATGAATATGAGAGATCTTTAAAAATACATGAAAATGCATATTACAAAAAAAACTCCGTGGATTTCAAAATGTTTTTGCACACAAATATTGTATCTTTAATCCTACTTTTTCATAGATTTTTTTTGAAGTAACCTCACCTAACTTTAACATACAATGGAGGGGCCGGCACTGTGGCATAGTCGGTAAATCCACCGCCTTCAGGGCTGGCATCCCACATGGGTGCCGATTTGAGTCCTAGTTGCTCCACTTCCAACCCAGCGCTCTGCTATGGCCTGGAAAAGCAGGAGAAGATGGCCCAAGTCCTTGGGCCCCTGCACCCACGTGGGAGACCTGGAAGATGCTCCTGGCTCCTGGCTTCCAGTCGGCACAGCTCCAGCCATTGCAGCCATCTGGGGAGTGAACCAGAAGATCTCTCTTTTCACCCACACCCCACCCTGCCACGTCTCTGTAACTCTGCCTTTCAAATAAATAAGTAAATCTTTATATATATATATATATATATATATATATATATATATATATCATATACAATGGAAAGCAGGTTTAAATTGGCATACCATGCTGGGGGACATGTTACAGTAGGAGACTGCTTCAAAAATTTTGTGGAGGGGTGAGAGTTTGGCCTTAGTAGTTAAGACGGCCCTGCCCTCTCCTCCCCCTCCCCACAAAGATGCTCTAGCTCTGTATCAGAAACCCAGACCCAGTACCCTGCTGCTGACTCCACCTCTGCCTCATGCAGAATTTGAGCAGTAGCAGGGATGGCTCAAGTAACTGGATTCCTGCTACCCACACGGGGAACCTAGAATGAGTCCCTGGCGCAACCTGGCCCAGCCCCAGCCATTTCAGGTATTTGGGAAGGGAACCAGTAGATGGGAGTGCTCTCTTTTGCTCTCCCAACCTCCTCCAAAAGCAATAAATAAAGATGTCTATTTTAGTACAATTTTTTTCAATCCATGCATAAAAGAGGCACCAAAAAAGCCATTAAAATGCACATTGTGAAAAAACAATGCAGGGCTGGCACTGTGGCATAGTGGGTAAAGCTGCCGCCTGCAGTGCCAGCATCCCATATGGGCACCGGTTTGAGTCCTGGCTGCTCCAATTCCGATCCAGCTCTCTGCTGTGGCCTGGAAAAGCTGTGGAAGATGGCCCAAGTTCTTGGGCCCCTGAACCAATGGGAGACCTGCAAGAAGCTCCTGGCTCCTGATATGGCCAATTGAGGAGTGAACAAGCGGATGAAAGACTTCTCTCTCTCTCTCTCTGATGCTCCATCTCTCTCTGTGTGACTCTGACCTTCAAATAAATAAATAAATATTAAAAGAAAGCAACAGCTCTCAAAAATTTTTGAACCAATAAAAGCTTCTTTTAATTCCACTTTTCCATGAACTGTTTTTTGTTTTTAATTTGAAAGGGCTGAGAGACAGACAGTTCTCATCTGTTGTGTACCCCCTAACAGTGCCATCTAGGACCCGGGCCAGGCTGGGGCCAAGAGTTCAATGCAGGTCTCCCATCTGGGTGACAGGAACCCAGTTACCTGAGCCATCCATGGCACACATTAGCTGGAATCAGGAGTGGAGCTGGGTGTCATGGAACCCAGGCACTCTGATGTGGGTTGCAGGCACCTAAGTAGTGTCCTAACCACCAGGCTATAAGCCTGCTTCTTCAGTGGACTCTGAAGGCTTCGCAGACATTATTGGGAGAGCAGATGGCTGTGGGCCGTGAGCAGCCCTGCGTGCTCTGGCGGAATGGACCAGACTCCAACGGTGCCTCCTCAGACTAACAGGCAACAACTGTCCAGATGCAGTACAGCTGCCTCAGCAACCTGCACAAGATCTCACGCCCAATTACAATCTCATTTCCATGCCAAAGGACATGGCTGCCAGTGCCGTGACAGTGAACAACGACCATGACAATCACCAGGGGAGCCCACAACATGAGAAACCCGAGGCAGCTCCCCCATCCGAGAATTACACCACCGTTCCCGTTCCCGAAGTCCACAACTGTTTGCCCCGTTTGTGAGCAGTGCCTCCTCCTCAGTATGATTACCCTGTGCCTATGACTCCTCGGCCTCCAGCAGGTGGAGAAGCTGGTTTTCAAGAGAGGCTTCTGCAAGGGGTCGGCACTGTGGCAAAGCGGGTAAAGCTGCCTCTTGCGGCACCAGCATCCCATATGGGCGCCAGTTCAAGTCCCTGTTGTTCCACTTCCTATCCAGCTCTCTGCTTGGCCTGGAAAGCAGTAGAAAGTGGCCCAAGTCCTTGAGCCCCTGCACCTGTGTGGGAGGCCCAAAGGAAGCTCCTGGCTCTTGGCTCCTGGCTTCGGATCGGCACAGCTCCAGCCATTAAGGCCATTTGGGGAGTGAAGCAGCAGATGGAAGACCCCCCCCCCCCCCCGCCTCTCCTTCTCTCTCTGTATAACTCTGACTTTCAAATAAATCTTCTTTAAAAAGAGCAAGAGAGAAGCTTCTGCTTCTCCATTCTTAGCCCCTGGAAGAATTAATGTTCAGTTTCATTTCATTATTAATTTTGTGACACCAAACAGCCCCATCTTGGGGTCTGTGCCCCCAAAATACAGGGGTAGACATTAATGCTGAGCTGTCTCATAGTTGTGCATACTGAGTACCTGTGGCTACTCACTGGGAATGGCCAAGGGGAACTGGCTTGTTTGCTGCTGGCTACAAAATTTACCCTGAGGCCTGTGTTGTGGCATAGCAGGTTAAGCTGCTGCCTTGGCACTGGCATATGGTTGCCATATGGTTGCCAGTTCTACTCCCAGCTGCTCCACTTCCTTACTAATGTGCCTGGGAAAGGCAGCAGATGACTTGAGTACCTGGGCCCCTGCCACCCAAACAGGAGAACTGGATGGACTTCCGGCTCCTGGCTTTGGGCTGCCCCAGCCCTGCCTGTTGCGGCCATTGGGGGAGTGAACTGGTGGATAAAGGACCTCTCTCTCTATCTCTCCCTCTTTGTAACTCTGCCTTTCACATAAATAATAAGTAAATCTTTTAAAAACAAAATTGATTTTCTGCTAACAAAGTGCTGTGGGCCCTTGTCCACTGTAGCTGCAGGGGTCATTCGGCCCTCCATGGAACACTGTGGAAGTTCCAGGCCCAGACAAGTATGCCAGCATTGTCCTGCTGTCATCTAGTAAGCCATGTATCGCTAATCCAGGGGTCTCGCGTGCTCTGTCAGCATCCACCTACAAAGCCATGGCAAGCTGACTTGTTAGTTTGCACTGGGGAAAACCGCTGACCATTTGTTACCCTGTTAAATTGCAGCAGTCCATTGTTTCCTGCTTAGTTCCTGCACTAAGCCCCAACACAAAAATCCAAAGGTGTCAAACCCATTCAAAGTTGATGTCTGACCTTCCTAAAACCAAGACAAAGAAATGGTCAGAATTTCCAAACAGGCCCACCTCAAACACCTGACCAGGAGGTTCCTTCTGCTTCAACCTCTTATGTTTTTTGGTTTTCACCGAGTTATGTGAAGTAACCTGACAATAACCAATCAGAGATTTCTCTATTGCTCTGTCTCCCTGTCCCCACATTTCTTTTTATTTATTTATTTATTTGTATTTTAGCTTTTTTTTTTTTTTGACAGGCAGAGTGGACAGTGAGAGAGAGAAAGACAGAGAGAAAGGTCTTCCTTTGCCACTGGTTCACCCTCCAATGGCCGCTGCGGCTGGCTCATCATGCTGATCTGAAGCCAGGAGCCAGGTGCTTCTCCTGGTCTCCCGTGGGGTGCAGGGCCCAAGCACTTGGGCCATCCTCCACTGCACTCCCTGGCCACAGCAGAGAGCTGGCCTGGAAGAGGGGCAACCGGGACAGAATCCGGCACCCCAACCGGGACTAGAACCCGGTGTGCCAGCTCCGCTGGGCAGAGGATTAGCCTGTTGAGCCACGGCGCCGGCCTATTTTTAGCTTTTCTTTAAAGATTTATTTACTTATTTGAAAGGCAGAGTTACAGAGAGCCAGAGGCAGACAGAAAGGGAGAGGGGTCTTCCATTCACTGGTTCACTCCCCAGTTGGCCACAATGGCTAGAGCTGCGCCAATCTGAAGCCAGGAGCCAGGAGCTTCTTCTGGATCTCAGACGTGGATGCAGGGGCCCAAGGACGTGGGCCATCCTCTGTGGTTTTCCAAGGCCATAGCAGAGACTGGATGGGAAGTGGAGCAGCCAACACTCGAACTGGCGCCCATATGAGATACTGGCACTGCAGACCGGGGCTTTAACCCACACACCACAGCGCCGGCCCCTATTTTATTTTGTTTAAGGAATACAACTTCATGCATTTAACACATAAAAATTTGGGAACACGATGCTTCTTACCCTCCATCTTTCTCCCACCCACACTCCTAATTTTCTTCCTCCTCCCTGTCCCTACATTTCAGGAAAGTAACTTTGAAATAACAATCCACTTTTTGTTCCTTGTTCCTTCTTTCTCTAGTCTCTCTGTGTCTAAAACTAAGCACCTCACTCAGCCCATCAGAACACTTGCTCTGTTCTATGGAAATAAATGTTGCTCTAGAATGGAAAATAAAATTCTAGAATGGAAAATAAATCCAGTTAACTTCTTCAAACTAAATTGTTGTCATTTTTGCCTTTGACACACACATCAAAGCTTAAAATGTGTGTACCATTTGGTTTAGCGATTTCAGTTCTAGATATCTGGTGTGCAGGAATACTCAAAAGAATATGAAGGTAGAAGAAATTTTTTAAAGAATTATTTATTTATCTATTTAAAAGGCAGAGTGGTTGGGGTGGGGAGAGAGAGAGAGAGAGAGATCTTCCATCCTCTAGGTTACTCCCCAAACGGTCACAATATCAGGCTAGATCACGCAGAAGCCAAAAGCCTGAAACTCCATGTGGGTCTTACACATGGGTGGCAGAAACCCAATTACTTGGGCGGATCTCTTGCTTCCCAGGCACATTATCAGGAAGCTGGATTGGAAGCAGAGGCGGACTTGATCCCAAGCACGCCAATATGGGATGCCAGCATCCCAAAAGTGGTGGCTTAACCCACTGCACCATAACACCTGTCCCCCAAAGCATGACTTTTAATAGAAAAATAATGTAAACATGATGAATATTGGTAAGAAATGGATTTTCTAGTTATTTATTTATTTCAAAAGAAGAGAGAGAGAGAGAATCTTTCAGTTGCTCATTCACTTCCCAAATGCCTACAGCAACCAGGGCTAGGCCAGGCCAAAGGAGATGCAGATCTCTTGTTTGGGCAGCAGGATCCCAAGTACTTGAACCATCACTTGCTCCCACAGTGTACATTAGCAAGAAGCTGGAATTGAGATTATAGCTGGGACTCAAATTTAGGCACTCTGCCAAGGGATCTCGGTGTCTCAAGCAGTGTCTTAACTGCTATATCCAATATCTTCCCCCTACAAAATGTTTTTTTTTTAAGATTTATTTATTTTATTTGAAAGACTGAGTCACAGAGAAGCAGAGGCAGAGAGAGAGTTCTTCCATGCACTGGTTCACACCCCAATTGGTCACAACAGCCAGAGTTAGACCGATCAGAAGCCAGGAGTCTGGGCCCACACGGGTACAGGGGCCCAAGCACTTGGGCCACTTTCTACTGCTTTCCTAGGCCTACACTACAGTGCCAGCCCTAACACACAAAATGTTAGAGATGACAGAATACTCAGATGACTTCCAGAGAACAGAACACGTGGAGGGGGCTGGAGGGGGCACAGCAGAAGGCACGGAAGCTGCACGCCCCCACCCCCAGTATCTTGCCCTGTGCATCACTGTCTAGGTCTCCTTTGTAAAGTCCTTTGTCCTGAATGGATAAACATCCGATCATCTGATGGGGTGATCACAGGCATTGCTCTGACAACAGAAGCAGACACAACATCAGCAAGAGGAATGTCGAAGTCAATTCACAGCAAAATGAGCACATTAGCCAGTCATTTCCCTGCTGAGAGCAGCGCGACTCAGAGGCTCAACCTCGGGAAAAGGCTCACGGCGGCGCATCACTGGCCTCTGTACCGTGATATTGCTGCTGTGCACTTTCTATTGATGGGACATCCCCAGGGCCAGGCCGCTGTGGGCATTTGGGGAGTGAGCCGGGAAATGGGCTCTCTCTCTCCAACCCCCGCCTCTCAAATAAAAACAACTAATTTTTAAAATTCTTGTCCTTTTATACTCATGATAA
Source organism: Lepus europaeus (assembly GCF_033115175.1). Lineage (NCBI taxonomy): Eukaryota > Metazoa > Chordata > Mammalia > Lagomorpha > Leporidae > Lepus > Lepus europaeus. The sequence goes on from NC_084832.1 coordinate 87,440,421, forward strand.
GAAATTACAAGTCTTTCTTGGCTTAAAATTTTTAGCTACTTTGCTGAATGACCAGACGACCTCCCCTCCCCTCCACTGCCAAACACAGGTGACAGTGATCTGGCCAGGAGCCAGGTGCTTCTCCTGGTCTCCCATGCCGGTGCAGGGCCCAAGCACTTGGGCCATCCTCCACTGCCTTCCCGGGCCACAGCAGAGGGCTGGCCTGGAAGAGGGGCAACCGGGACAGAATCCGGCACCTCAACCAAGACTAGAACCCAGTATGCCAGTGCCACAGGCGGAGGATTAGCCTATTGAGCCATGGCGCCGGCCAGTGATCTTTAATATTGAATGATAATCAACTACAGAGGGTGACCGCTGAGGAAAGGGAAACCACCAAGGTGCAGGCAGCAGCTCCCAGAGTGAAAGTCCACAGAGCCCTGTTTTCTTGCTCAGTGGCAGAGGAGGGAGGAGGTTCCAGGCAAGGCTCTGCAGAAGAGGCCCCCCCAGGACTTTGGCTGACAACTGAACTGTGCACATTTTTAATTTTTTTGACAGGCAGAGTTAGACAGTGAGAGAGAGAGACAGAGAGAAAGGTATTCCTTTTTCCGTTGGTTCACCCCCTAAAATGGCTGCTACAGCCAGCACACTGTGCCGATCCGAAGCTAGGAGCCAGGTGCTTCCTCCTGGTCTCCCTTGCAGGTGCAGGGCCCAAGCACTTGGACCATCCTCCACTGCCCTCCCAGGCCACAGCAGAGAGCTGGACTGGAAGAGGAGAAACCGGGACAGAATCTGGCTCCCCAACTGGGACTAGAACCCGGGGTGCTGTCGCTGTAGGCAGAGGATTAGCCTAGTGAGCCACAGCGCCTAGTGAGTCTAACTCCATTCTGTGCTGCTGTGACAAAAGACCCTGAGGGTGATATTTTATTTTTATAAGTAGATGTATTGGGGCCAGTACTGTGGCATAGCAGGTAAAGCCAACCCCCTGCAATGCCTGCATCCCATATAGGTGTTGGTTCAAGTCCCTGCTGCTGCACTTCTGATCCAGCTCCCTTATGGTCTGGGCAAAGCAGCAGATGATGGCCCAAGTGCTTTGGCCCTGCTACCCTCATGGGAGACCCAGAGGAAGCTCCTGGCTTCTGGCTTCTACCTGGACCAGCCCTGGCTATTGAATGAACCAGCGGATGGAAGATCTCTGTCTCTCCCTCTCTATCTCTCGCTCTGTAAATCTGACTTTCAAATGAATAAATAAGAAAGAAAACAAGAGAATACAGAGAGAGAGAGAGAGAGAGAGAGAGAGAGAGAGAGAGGTGATGGCATCTCCTGGCAGGAACACAGGCAAGAGCAGTGAGCAGCACCCCTGGAAGAAGCTACAGACATGGAGTGGCCTTGCTTTATAACAACTCATTCTTGCAGGAACTAATTCAGTCCTACAAGACCTAACCCCCTGCTTCAAGGTGGACATGAGTCCCTCGGGAGGGGGCTATCCCACGACCCTCCAGACCCCAGCTCTGTAAGGTTCTACCACCTGTTAAGACTGCTACCCTGGGGACCGAGCTTCCAGGACATGAGCCTTTCGGGAACAAACCATACCTAAGTCATAGCATCGTGTAAGGAGGGACCCACCCAAGTCCCAGAAAGCAGGAGGCCAAACACTCCCTAGAGCTCATATAGAACTGGGAAGGTTTGTGGTCCCACCAGCCAGCCTGGAAAGATCTCAGGATACAAAGGACACCAGGTAGAATCCTGAGAAATCAGTTGCCTTAACAGTAAAGCTTAATTTATTCTACACCCAAGGGCTCTCAGGAATCACCCTAAAAAAGATTGCTATGTTGTGGATATCAGTTCCCTTCTTAAATGTCCTTCAAAGGCACCAAGTGCTAAAGGCTTGTTCCCCAGGGTCTTTGTTAATGGTAGGTGGAGGATGGGAATTTAATCCAATTACAGTGTTTGAAGGAGGAGCCTGAGTGGGGGTGGGAAGGTAGGTATGGGGGGAAAGAACCACTACATTCCTAAAGCTGTACCTATGAAATTTGTATTCATTACATAAAAGCTTCCTTTAAAATAAATTAAATAAATAAAATTTTTTTAAAAAAAGGAAGTGACCAGATTGGATCCAGCTGTTGGAATGCAGCCTGGTGACTCAGTCACGGTGACTTTGTAAGCAGTGACAGAGACGAATGCCCTCTCCTGCCCTGTGACTCTCTGCACTGCAGGGAACACCATCACCAGGTGCGGAACCAGCGGGACTGCGAAGCTGCAAAACCGTGAGCTGAAATAAACTGCCTTCCTTCATAAGCAGTTTGCCTCAGGTATTTCATTGTAGCAACGAAAAGTTGACTAATACAGAGATCCAAAGCAAGCCTTGGGGCTGGTATGGTGGCACAGTGGGTTAAGCCTCTCCCTCGTGATGCCAGCAAGCATATTGCAGTGCTGTTTTGAGCTCTGGCTGCTCTGCTTCTGATCTAGCTCCCTGCTAATGTACCTGGGAGGCAGTGGAAGGTGGCCCAAGTACTTGGGTCCTTGCCACCCATGTAGGAGACCAGGATGGAGTTCCCAGCTCCTGGCTTCAGCCTGGCCCTGATCTGACTGTGATGGCCATTTGAGGAGTGAACCAGCAGATGAAAGATCTCTCTCTCTCTTTCTTCTCTCTCTCTCTCTTACTCTGCCCTTCAAATAAAATCTTACAACAGAAAACAGTCAAACTTTAGAGCAGCTTTGGGGCAGAGCAGGTTAAGCTACTGTTTGGATCACCTGCATCTCATATGGGAACACTTGTTTGAGCCCTGGCTACTCTACTTCCAGTCCAATTTCCTGTTAATGCACCTGGGAAACAGTGGATGGTGGTTCAAGCACTTGAATTCCTGCCATCCACGTGGGAGTCCCAGATGGAGTTCCTGACTCCTGGCTTCAGCCTGGCCCAGCCTCAGTGGTAACAGCCATTTAGGGAGTGAACCAGTAGATGAATTGCTCTCAGGTCTCTCTCTCTCTCTCTCTCTCTCTCACTCTGTTACTCTGCTTTTCAAATAAATAAATAAATCATAAGAAGAAGAAAAAAAGCAAGGCTTAAAGGGACTTGTCTGATTCCACATAACTGCAATCCAGAACAAAATTCAATACTAATTTAAGGAATACATGGGGTCAGAGCTGTGGCATAGCGGGTAAAGCCGCTACATGCCATGCCAGCATCCCATATGGGTGCCAGTTCAAGTCCCGGCTGCTCCACTTCTTCTTTTTTTTTTTTAAAGATTTTATTTATTTATTTGAAAGGTAGAGTTTCAGACAATGAGAGAGAGAGACAGAGAGAGAGGTCTTCCTTCCGTTTGTTCACTCCCCAAATGCCTACAATGGCCGGAGCTGCACCGATCCGAAGCCAGGAGCCAAGTGCTTCCTCCTGGTCTCCCACACAGGCGCAGGGGCCCAAGCACTTGAACCATCTTCTACTGCTTTCCCAGACCACAGCAGAGAGCTGGATTGGAAGAGGAGCATCCAAGACTGGAACTGGAGCTCATATGGGATGCTGGCGCCACAAGCAGCAGATTAACCCACTACACCACAGCGCCAGCCCCATATTCCACTTCTGATCCAGCTCTCTTTTATGGCCTGGGAAAGCAGTAGAAGATGGCCCAAGTCCTTGGACCCCCACACCCACATGGGAGACCAGGAAGAAGCTCCTGGCTTCGGATAGCTCAGCCCCAGCCATTGCAGCCAGCTGGAGAGTGAACCAGCAGATGAAGGACCTCTCTCTCTGTCTCTCTGCCTCTCCTTCTCTGTGTAACTCTGACTTTCAAATAAATAAATACATAAATAAATACATATTTAAAAATAAAGTAATACAACAATTCTGAAAAAGAAGTACAAATTTAGGAGAACTCCACCTGATTTCAAGTCTTCTTGTAAAACTATTATCCAGAGAATGTTGTATCGAGAAGTTAGACACAACGGTACTTGCAAAAGTTTGTGGAAACACAATTGAAATCTGTGCATGTAAGGGATCTTCAAAAAGCTTACAGAAATACATATCATGAAAAATTTCAAAAATTTTTTAGCAAAGTCAACTTATTTTTTGATTCCATTTTTCACAAACTTTAGAAGTACTCCATCTACTGGGGGAAGTGGGAAATGAAGAGTTATGTAACGGGTTTAGAGTTTCAGTTTTGCAAGGTTGTGATACTATGATACAGGGAGAAATGTATACAAATATTTAGTCTCTGGCTGCTGCTCCTGTCCAGAACTCCTAAAAGCCCTGGGATTTCCTGTGTGGTAAGTGCCAAAAAGGCACTTTTTGTTTCTCACAACAGGATCCTTTCCATCACAGAGGTGATTTTGGTGCCAGGGTTTGAGCCTATCCCTCGGAATTCCTGTATTGGAGCTGGAATTCCTCCTTGTGGCTGTGTTGGGAGGCGCGGCCTAGTGGGACACATTCGGTTCATGGGGACAGTGCCCTCAGGAATAAGTGAATGCCTTTCTCAATGGGATGTTCTAGCTAACAACCCATTCCCTTGTGTGAGGGTGGTGGCCACTTCCTGGTGTTACTGTTGAGCTCTGTTTCTCTGTTGTTACTCACCTATTACTCTAAATCTCCGTATTAAATTTTCTCTGTTGAAATGTCAAGTGTACTTTCCATTTTCTGACAGAGTTTTGGTGTCTTATAAGTGTTAAAAGCTAGTGTCTTGGCCGGCGCCGTGGCTCAACAGGCTAATCCTCCACCTTGTGGCGCCGGCACACCGGGTTCTAGTCGGGGCACCGGATCCTGTCCTAGTTGCCCCTCTTCCAGGCCAGCTCTCTGCTGTGGCCCGGGAGTGCAGTGGAGGATGGCCCAAGTGCTTGGGCTCTGCACCCCATGGGAGACCAGGAGAAGCCCCTGGCTCCTGCCTTTGGATCAGCGCGGTGCACCGGTCGTGGCGGCCATTGGAGGGTGAACCAACGGCAAAAGAAGACCTTTCTCTCTGTCTCTCTCTCTCACTGTCCATCTGCCTGCCAAAAAAAAAAAAAAAAAAAAAAAAAGCTAGTGTCTTTTATAAATCAATTCTAATGGAATCCTGGCACAAAATTCAATGTATAATCTCTGACATGCTTTGTCCCTTTTTAAAATTTTTATCTAAAGTATACAAATTTCATGTATTTCATATATACAGGTTTAGGAACATAGTGATACTTCCCCCTCTACCCTCCCTCCCACCCACACTTCAACCCTTTTTCTTTCTCCCTGTCCTATTCCCACAAAAGCCAGGGCCAGTGCAGGCCAAGGCCCAGAATCCAGAATTCAATGTAGGTTTCCACCTGAGTGGAAGGACCCAAATACTGGAGTCATCACCTGCTGCCTCACAGGGTGTGCATTAGCAGGAAGCTGGAATTGCAAAAGGACTCCAGACTTGAACCTTGGGGCCGGCGCTGTGGCATAGTGGGCTAAGACTCTGCCTTTGGCACCAGCATCCCATATAGGCACTGGTTCTAGCCTTGGCTGCTCTTCTTCCAATCTAGCTCTCTGCTGTGGCCTGGGAAAGCAGTAAAAGATGGCCCAAGTCCTTGAGCCCCTGCACCTGTGTGGGAGACCCAGAAGAAGCTCCTGGCTCCTGGCTTGGGATCAGCTCAGCTCTAGCTGTTGCAGCCATTTGGGGAATAAACCAGAGGATGGATGACCTCTCTCTCTCTGCCTCTACCTCTGTCTCTCTGTAACTCTCCCTCCAAATTAATTAATTAATTTTTTAAAAGTCAGAGAAACAAAAAAGGTTGATTTTATTTAGCATGAGATTTCACTATAAAGTATAAGTTTAGAAGAAAAATTTTTTAAAAATTTTAAAGACTTATTTTATTTCATTTGAAAGACAGAGTTACAGAGAAATAGAGACAAAGGTCTTCCATCCACTCATTCACACCCCAGATGGCTGCAATGGCCGGAGCTGAGCCCACCCAAAGCCAAGAGTCAGGAGCTTCTTCCGGGTCTCCCACGTGGGTGCAGGGGCCCAAGGACTTGGGCCATCTTCTGCTGCTTTCCTAGGCCATAGCAGAGAGCTGGATTGGAAGAGGAGCAGCCGGGACTAGAAACGGTGCCCACATGGGATGCCGGCACTTCAGGCCAGGGCATTAACCCGCTGTACCACAGAGCCGGCCCCTAGAAGAAAAGAATTTAAAGAGGAATGGTGTGATGTTAGAACTCAAACATGGATAAGAGTTCACTCCTTTAAAAAAAAAAGTGCTTTATACATTTTTTTGAAGTCCATGCATAGATTTTCTTTTTTCTTTTTTTTTTTTTTTTTAGACAGGCAGAGTGGACAGTGAGAGAGAGACAGAGAGAAAGGTCTTCCTTTGCCGTTGGTTCACCCTCCAAAGGCCGCTGCGGCTAGCGCGCTGCGGCCAGCGCACCGCGCTGATCCGATGGCAGGAGCCAGGTGCTTATCCTGGTCTCCCATGGGGTGCAGGGCCCAAGTACTTGGGCCATCCTCCACTGCACTCCCTGGCCACAGCAGAGAGCTGGCCTGGAAGAGGGGCAACCGGGACAGAATCCGGAGCCCCGACCGGGACTAGAACCCGGTGTGCCAGCGCCGCAAGGCGGAGGATTAGCCTGTTGAGCCACGGCGCCGGCCAAGATTTTCATAATATAAATTTTTCTTCAAGCTTCTAAAGACCTCCTGCACTTAATTCTAAAAAGACACAATCCTCTAAACTTCTACACTCTGAAACAGCCTAGGATTAATGCCACATAAAATCACAAATCTGACTTAAAACCCAAGGCCCAGATCTTGGCTTCTTCAGCATTTTTCACTAGAAGGAGCCAGAACTCACTGGAGACGTGGTTGACCCCATTCGGAGCAGGAAGGGCACTAGTGTCAGCTGGGCCACTTGTGCTTCCAGAGGCAGGAAGCTGCAGAGGTGAATGGCAGGACATCAAAGGGTTAAGGATCAGGCCAGAGAGGAGACTGGCCAGGGCCGTCTGGCCCAGTGCTGTGTTCTTAAGGGGTCTCAGTTTAGAGGATCGGATCTTTTTAGAATCAAGTGCAAGAGGTCCTCAGAAGCTTGAAGAAAAATGCATATTATGAAAAACTATGCATGGATTTCAAAAATTTACATAAGCATATGTTTTTATAAAAAATTTACATAGCATATTTTTAAAGGCTTATTTGACAGGCAGAGTGACAGAGAGAGAGAGAATCTTCCATCTGCTGGTTTACTTCCCAAACGACCACAATGGCTGGGGTTGGTTCAGACATAAGCCTGGAGCCCAGAACTCCATCCAAGTCTCCCTTGTGGGTGGCAGGGGCCCAAGCACTTGGGCCACCTTCCACTGCTTTCCCAGGCTCATTAGTGGGAACTGGACAGGAAGCAGGGCAGCTAGGACTTGAACCAGGCTCGCAGGAGCTGCTGGCTAGCAGTGCAGGCAGCAGCTTAACCCTCTGCACCACAGTGCTGCCCCTAAACACATCTTTCAATTCCATTTGTTTCATGCATCTTTGGAGTACCCTTGTATATAAGGGCTTCAGAGACTATAGGCCATGGTATTTATGTTTTACAGTCAGTAGTGTTTAATGTTTAAGAAATTCTATCTCAGGGATAACCTTATGTAACCCTATTTAAAAAGATAGTTGAGAAACGGATTTAGATAATATTTCCAGGTTAGATCTTTTAAAAAAAAGATTTATTTATTTGAAAGGCAGAGTTACAGAGAGGCAGAGAGAGAGAGAGAGAGAGAGAGAGAGAGAGAGGTCTTCCATCAGCTGTTCACTCCCCAGATGGCCACAACAGCCAGAACTGGGCTGATCCGAAGCCAAGAGCCAGGAGCTTCTTCCAGGTCTCCTATGTGGGTACAGGGGCCCAAGGACTTGAGCCATCTTCTACTGCTTTCCCAGGCCATAGCAGAGAGCTGGCTCACAAGTGGAGCAGCCAGGACTCCAACCGGTGCCCATATGCGATGCTGGCACTGCAAGTGGTGGCTTCACCTGCCTCGCCACAGTGCTGGCCCCTCTAGATCTTCTTAGTTTCTTGCTTACTTTTGGAACATCCAAGAGAATGTAAGAGTCACTTGAGGGTCATTTATAAACTTTATTTAATAAATTTATAAAACTTATATAGTATTTGGTAGAATTTTGTTTAGTCAGATCAGTTGCAATACACAAAGAAGAAATCAAATACGGCAATATATAAATGTAGTTAAAATACTGTGGAGGCATTTAACTAGGTAGGTTCAAAGGCCTGTCAAAAAAAAACCTATCTTCAAACAGTACTTTATACTTTGTGTGTCTGTGTGGATGCAAACAGTGGAAATCTCTACTTAGTACAGAGTTGGCCTTCTGTATATAAAGTGAATTAAAAGGGAATCTTAATGAAACATAGAATGGGAGAAGGAGTAGGAGGTGGAATGGGAGTAGGGGAGGGAGGGCGGGAATGGGGGGAAGAAACGCTATATTCCTAAAAGCTGTACATATGAAATTTGTATCCATTAAATAAAAACCTTAAAAAAAATCCGACAGTTAAGAATTTCTGATATACATCAAAAAGGAAAAAAGGTTTGCCAGTAGCCTTCAAAAATCTGAGAATGCTGATGTAAGTCTGATGATATGAATATTAATCACTTAAATATAAAGTAAATCCCGAATCATCTTTACTGTGCACTAAAACAACCCGAACTCTTATCCCTGGTAGAAGCTAAGATGTTTCCAGATGTTAAAACCGCAGGCCCCGAGGATTGTCTCTGAGACAGACAACTGCTAACTTGATGGAGCAGGACGTGCTCCAGGGCAAAGAAGCACTGCCTTCAGCGAGTTCTCCAGCCTCAAGGAAGCAGAGCTGGGTGGAAAGGCCACGCCAAGGAGTCCAGGACCTGCAGCTGAGCCCTGGAAGCAAGGTGGATAGGCTGTAGCAGTCAGGAGAGGTACACACGGCTCAGCAACAGTCACCTCCCAAGACCGCACACCTGGGAATGCAGCCCCGGATGAAGACCTCAGACGTGAATCCACATCTGTCCGCTTCTGTATCCTCACAGAAAAGATTAAGGCTTTGTACAGTGGAGGTCCAGCGAGGTCAACTTGTAATGGAGCCTCATCCCTAGTAGCTCTGATGCAGATTTATCTGGTCCCAATAACTTCCTTAGCTTGCAATTTCTCTGTATAGCTTAACTCATGGAGACCAGGGAGTAGTGTGATTGTCCCTGTCCTTAACGTGGCTCACATCTCACCGCTGGCCTCTGTCCTGAGAGCTCTTGCAAGGACGCACACGCAGAACTCCCAACTGCAGGCCGCGACATCCACTTATCACCCAACATTATCCGTTATTACTCCAACATTCTCATAGTGGAAGCCTCAATCAAAGAAGTAATACTCAGGTTACCCCTGGATCCAGACAGAGTGGAGCCCATCTTTTGCCATTGCAAAAGAAACACGCTGGCCCTTATTACTGACCAGTTGAAGGAAGGCCACACACTGTGGACCAACCAGAGGCCCACACATGAGCTGATCAAGCCCCGCCCATCCCCAGCTTTGACCTGTAAGATCCAGTGCCTTTACTCCCGCAGGCCGCTGGGAACTCAGCAATAGCTGCCCGGCTGCTTGCTCTGCGCATTGCGATGAACACGTACTTGATTCGAATCACAGTTCAGTGACTGGCTTTCTGCACTCCAGGAAGCAGACCAGTTTTGGAGGTTCTATAGCAACTCCTCCAACCAGCGCTTGGGGTTGTTCTCCAGCAAACTGTTACTGCAGCCTGTTGGTTTGGCTCTGTCTGATGTACTGATTGGATCTGTAGCCAAAAAGTTCATGGAAGATGGCAGGTTGCTGCTGGTGCTGACCTGGGAGCCAGCAGTGATTTCTCAGAAGTTGTGCCCTGCCACCCACTTGTCACCTGGATTGTGCTGCTGACCCCCCAGTTATTGCAAGTATTTGGGGAGTGAACCAATGAGTGAGAGCGCCCTCTGTGTGTGTGTGTGTGTATCTGTGTCTCTGAGTTTCTCTCTATGTCACTCTCTCTTTCTCAAAGAATGATTTTAAAGTTTAAGGGAAATAGAATTAAAATATTTATTTTGATGTAAAAAATCTCACAGGGACAGAGTGCTCCGTGAAGATTAGATCCTCAAGCATTGTTTTGGGTCCCCAGAGACTTCTGGGGTCATAAACACTTTGATGTTGACTTGGCTGTTTGATCTGCAGATTTATTTTTAAATGAGATGTTCTTTTCTTCCTTGAGCTTTCTTTCTTGGTCTTTTTCTCTCTTTCATTCTGAGAATAAGAAAGATAGAGATGGCAGGCTTCTATCCTCTGGCCCATTCCTCAAATGCCAGGAGTAGGAAATCCATCCGGGTCTCCCACATGGGTGGTAGGAACCCACCCACTAGAGCTATCACCTGTCGCCTCCTAGGGTGCACATTAGCAGGCCACTGAATTTAAGATGGAGCTGGGACTTGATTCCAGACACTGATATGGGATGTGGGTGTTCCAGTCAGCAGCTTGACCACTAGGCAGAATGCTCACTCTGGGTTTTATTCTTTCTAGTTGTGAATTTGAATGCTTTTGGGAACAGCATCATGGCCTGGTCACCCACGTTGTCAACGCAGTAGTCACTGGCAAGAGTAGCCAGCAAGGGGCTCTCCCACATTCCTCAAGAGGTAGATGCCCAGGTGTGACATGGGCCAGGGCAAGAGCAAGTGAAATTTGAACCCTTGCTATTTACACGATCACATGTGTGCCCACAGTTCCATGAGGCCCAGAGAAGCTCCAGTCCCAAAAGTCGTAACTGGCATTATTGTCAAGCTTCCAGTGTACAGTGTAATTCTGCCTCACTCTCTCATTGAATCCTCAGGAGAATCTGATTGTTGGTTTCTTCGTTTTGCAGATGAGAAAATAGGAAGCTTTAAAGATGCACATTGAACAACTCTTATTATTGAACATCTATTAATAAAATACACGGTGAGCACTTGCTATGTTCCCATCACTATTCTTAAATCATGGGATCATGATCTTAAATCGGCATTATGGGATGGGAGTTTTGGCATAGCAGGTTAAGCTGCCGCTTGAGATGCCATATCCCATATTAGAGTGCCAGTTTGAGTCTTGTGCCTCCACTTCATATTCACTTCCTGCTAATATGGCTGGGAAGACAGCAGATGATGATCTAAGTACTTGGATCTCTGCCAACTAGATGGACGACTCAGATGGAATTTCTGATTCCTGGCTTCACCTGGGAGTGTCTGGGGAGTGAATCAGTGGATAGAAGATCTTTCTCTCCCTTGCTGTCATGCTGCCTTTTAAATAAATAAATGCATCTTTTAAAAATAAAAAATAAAATAAAGCAACATTGTCCAAGAGAATTTTTTTTTATTGGTTGCAGAAACGTTCGATATCTTGTACTGCCTAATACGGTAGCCATAAGCCACAAGTGGTTATTGGTACTTGAAATATGGCTGAAGTGGCTGAGGAAACAAATTTATTTCATTTTAGTTAATTCTAATTTAAATCAAATAGTATACTACATTTTCTACTATATTTGCTGAGCTCTAGAGACCAATGATCAAGACAAAAATCTTGAGTCTCCTGAACATTTATGCTATGAAAAACATGGAAAATGAGTAAATAAATGGCATAATGTGTAAGAAAAAAAAATCAGATCATGGTAAGTGTTACACAGGAAATAAAGCAGATTAGGGACTGAGAGTGACAGATGTGAGGGAGATGGTTTTTGGATTCAATGAGGGAGCCAATGCTGTAGTGTAGTGGGTAAAGCCACTGCCTGCAGTGCTGGCATCCCATATGGGTGCTGGTTCGAGTCCCAGATGCTCCACTTGTGATCCAGCTCTCTGCTATGGCCTGGGAAAGCAGCAGAAGATGGCCCAAGTCCTTGGGCGCCTGCACCCATCTGGGAGACCTGGAAGAAGCTCCTGGCTCCTGGCTTCAGATCAGCCCAGCTCCGGCCATTGCAGCTATTTGCCGAGTAAACCAGCAGATGGAAGACCTCTCTTTCTGCCTCTGCCTCTGCTGTTTAACTCTGCCTTTCAGACAAGTAAATAAATCTTTAAAAAACAAAAACAAAACATGAATCAATGGGTGGAAAAAGCCTCTCTTAGAAGGTGAGATTTCAAATGTTCAGTAACCATACAGAACTGCAGGAACCCCACATCCCATGCTGTCTTCAGCACAAATTATCTGCAACTTCCTAAGGCTTTAAATAGTCCCACTTCCTCTCTGCACTATGACTACCTCACCCATGATGACTGCTCTTTTTTTTTTTTTTTTTGGTCTGTTTTAACTTTATTAAAATGCTTAGGATACAGATGGCCTTTCTTTAGTAAATGGTTATTTCACTTTTCCTAGACTAAGACACACAAAGATACTTCAAAAAGTTTGTGGAAAATGAAAATAAAGGATAGATAATTTCCAAAATTTTTTAAATCCCATACCTAGTTTTTTTTTCCATAATATGCATTTTTCAGGAACTTTTATAAGACATTAAGTATATGTGATTTCAAAATTTTAGCACCAAAATAAACTTTTCTTTTACTTTTATTCATGTGTTTATTTTCTGGAGGCAGAGAGGGAGACACACATACGTACACATGAAACAGAACTGCCACCTGCTGGTTCATTCCCCAAACGCTCACAGTGCCCCGGGTCCGGACTGAGGCCAAAGCCAAGAGCCAGGAACGTAATCCAGGTCTCCCAGGTGGGTGGCAGAACCCAATCAGTCGAGCCATCACTTGCTGCCTCCTGGAGTCTGCATTAGCAAGAAGTGGGATGTGGAGCCAGAGCAGGTACTCCAACATGGGGTGCAGGCACCTTAACTGACTTCTTAACCAAACACCTGTCTTTTAAATTCCTTTTCCACAAATTTTTTGAAGCCCCCTCATTTTGCACTCTGAGAAATCAAGCTGAAAGGTCTCTATTGTGCGAATCCTTGTACGAGGCTCTGATCCTCTGTGCTCAGCTGTCTTATTAGAGGATGGTGCGGGACCGGAGCTTCCTAACGGTTACCAGTCATAGAGGGGAGGGCGGTTGCCGGAGTGAGTCTCATGGGTTATTTTCCTCAGCTTAGTATAGAAATAAAAAGCCAGGAAGCGATTTGCAAATAGGCAGAAACTTTTATTCTATTGGCAGGCGATAGAGAAAGTGTCTGGTCAGAGAGGAGACCAGGCAGAGTGCCCCGGCGGGACACTGGCTTTGAGGAATTACTATTTGCTCATTTGCTCATTGGGCCATCCTATTGGGGGTGCCCACTGGACAGGGGGTTTCACATATGTATGTTGATTGGCTTGGGGCTTAAGGAGATAGCAGGGGGTCTCTTGGAGACTGTCTCCTTAGGGGCTCAGCCCCCTCCTCTGCTAGCTCTGCGTGGAAGATTGCAACGAACTTGAAGGCGTGGTTTAAAACCGCAAGGTCACACAAAATAGCCAGGGTCTCTTGGAACCAGTCCAACTCTCCCAGGTGTCCAGCCCCTTCCCCTGCCAGCGCTGAGTGAAAGATTGCACCCACCCTGAAGGTGGGATTTAAAGCTGCAAGGTCACGCATGCAGCAGGAGAAGCTATGAGTGGGGGAGATGCCGGCTGGCCTGGAGACAGGCTTTCCAGCCACAGCTGGCGGCCTGCCTGTGCAGGACATTCCACCTACGTCTGAAGGGGCCCACAGACCCCCGGGCCCCCTGGCCAGCCTCACTAACTTTTCAAGCCCCTCTTTCTCCAACGACCAAAGTAAAGCGCTTTCACCAAGAGCTGCCCACGTGGGACCCATGGTGTTCTACTTTCCGGGTGGTGACTGGGGACAAATAGGAAACCAGCAAAAACAGGGAAACATGGAAGCAATCACACTTGTCTCCTCACTGGGTAGAGAAGTACAGGTAACTTCCACAGCTGCTCTCACCCCTGAGCTCCTAGTCTCAGCCCTGACTGCTGCAGCCCTCAAGTGCATTTAGTCATTCATTGACCCAATGTCCCCTTGGCCAAGCCACCGTGTTAAAAAATGCCTAATATTTCTGCTTCAGCTAAATTGTAAACTTGCTAACATTAAGGCCCATGCCTTCTTTGTTCTTACCAAGCACCTAATAGGTTGACTCTTTAAACTGGAGAGGTTTCCTTTTTTTTTTTTTTTATAAAGCTTTTTATTAATTTTGGTAATTTTTTTTTAATTTGAAAGATAGAGCACTCCCACTTTCTGATTTACTCCCCAGATGTACACAATAACCAGGGCTGGGCCAGGGCTGAAGCTGGAAGCTGGAAACTCAATCCAGATCTCCCACAGGGGTGGCAGAGACCCAGCTACCTGAGTTGTATGCTGCCCGTCAGGGTGTGCACTGGCAGGAAGCTGGAGCCAGGAGTCAGATCTGGGAACTATGATGTCAGATGTCAACATTTTAACCACCAAGCCAAATTACCAGCCACTGATGATGCTTCTGGAATTTTTCTTCTGTTTGTTTCTTTTTTAAGATTTATTTATTTGGAAGGTGTAGGCAGCCCATAAACAAGTCATAGACAAGCCAAGGTCAGTCTTGGCTTGTGGAATTCCTGGGATGAAAACAAGTCACCTACTCCCCTGCTGAAGGAGAAGGATCAAACAAGAACCCTCTGCTAAAATTAACTATGTTATGATTGTGTTGCAGAAGCCTGATAAGTTGCTTGCCTGTGTTGTTAACTTCTGTGTTGCCTTGAGCTGCAGCTGGTAATGTATAAAATATCACTGAGACACTGGAATAAACCAGCCTTGATCAGACTTTTGTCTTGGCTCCATTCTCTGCGCCCTTGTCCCTCTTCTCATTCCCACTTCCTCCTTCAGGTTCCGTTCCACAGGTGCGGCTGGCCCGCATCAGGAAGGCAGAATTACAGAGAAAGAGGGAGGCACAGAACTCCATCTGGGTCCCCCATGTGGGTGGCAGCAGCCCAAGCACTGGGACCCATCTTCCATTGCTTTCCCAGGTGCATTAGCAGGGAGCTGGATTGAAAGTGGAGCTGCCAGGACCCAGACTGGCACGCATTTGGGATGCCAACATTACAGGCAGTAACTTAACCAGCAGTGCCACAACAAGGCTCCTCCTCTGTTTATGTCTAAAAGCAAAGGAAGCGACACAACCATCTCTTATTTTCCTGCTTACATCCTCAGTTTGGTGTTCATGCTGTGCAGTAGAGAGCGTGGGTTGGTTTGACATCCTCCCCCCAGTAGAATGCAAAAGTAGACCGAGGAATCCCAGAGTATAATATGAAATGGAAAGACGGGGTGCAGAAAAAGAGCACAGAAGGTTACACTGCAAACAAGTGGAAATGAAATAAAATTCAAAATGATACACAAGAGCTTGTCCTTCAATGTCTGCCTAAACATGAAGAACGAAACGGCTTCTGAATAACAGCCATTTGGAAATATGACAGGGACAGGGACAAAAAGGAGGCAATATTAGCAAAATATAATGCATTATAGCATCATAAAAAGGTGAGAGCAATGAATTATTTACATTGGATAAAATTTAGATATGGAAAATGTTATTATAAAACATTTCAAGTTCATAACAATATCTCTTACGTAACAATAAAAGTATTACTTGAGTAAATTTTGTAACTCAATTATAGAAAGCAACTGCCTAATGTAATATAAAGAATGTAAAATACATGTAAGTTACCTTGAACAAAAATAACTTAGGCTGGTGTTGTGGTACAGCAGGTTAAGCCACTGCCTGTGATATCAGCATCCCATATGGGTGCCGGTTCAAGTCCCAGCTGCTCCACTTCCAATCCAGCTCCCTGCTAATGCACCTCGGAAAGCAGTGGAAGATGGTCCAAGTGTTTGGACACCTGCTAGTCACGTGGGATACCCAGATCCTGGCTTTGGCCTGGCCTAGCACTGGCCATAGTGTTCATTTGTGTAGTAAACCAGCAGATGGAAGATCTCTCTCTCTCTCTCTCTCTCTCTCTCTCTTTCTCTCTTTCTCTCTCATCTCTCCCTCTCTCTCTGTTACTCTTTCAAAATAAATCTTTAAAAAAATAAAAAACCTTGGGGCCAGCACTGTGGTGCAATGGGTTAATCCTCCACCTGCAGTGCCAGCATTCCATATGGGCGTCGGTTCTAGTCCTGGCTGTCCCTCTTCCAATCCAGCTCTCTGCTGGGCCTGGGAAAGCAGTAGAAGATGGCCCAAGTGCTTGGGACCCTGTACCCACATGGGAGACCAGGAGGAAGCACCTGGCTCCTGGCTTTGGATTGGCCCAGCTCCAGCTGTTGCGGCCATTTGGGGAGTGAACCAACAGACAGAAGACATTTCTCTCTGGACCTTCCTCTCACTGTCTATAACTCTGCCTCTCAAATAAATAAAATCTTTAAAATAAATAAATAAATAACCGAGATATAATCAAAACCAAATTTTATTTAAAATTTTTTATTAATGTGTGATATTTGTACATTTTTATAGATCCAACTTTATTTTTGTCTCCCTTTAAAAATCAAGCAGTGGAGGAATTGTTTTCCTTGTCCCTAATTAAAGTAAGCTCATGCAAGCCCCTGGTTTTTCTGGCCATATTTGGGTCTTAACTGGGTACTTAAATCTTCCCTCCACCAGCTGGGACCAAAGCAGGGGAGAAGTGATCAGGCTCTTCTCATTCACCTGTTGCCACTACTGCTCTAGATCAGGGGTGGAGTGTGGTGGTGGGAGGCTGGGGGGAGGAAGGTAGAAGGAAGGGAAGGTGGGGAAGGGCGGATGGGGGGGTTGGGGAAGGAGGCCTAGGATTCCTCCTCTACAGGTAGGGCTGTGATAGGGCTCCTGATTTCTAGGCCTCATGGGTACTTAGAGCAGACATGCTCTCTTCGGCACTTTCACAGACCCTTCCCAGGGCTCCTGGCCCACGTGGACTGTAACTCTCGGGACTGGGGAGGGTTCAGTGCTCCCGGGCTCAACCCCAGACTTCCTGGTTCATGGGCGTGCACTGTGCAACCCATCCCCAGGGAAGTTCCGTTGCCCTGGGTGGTCCTACAGCTCCAGAATCAACTGGTGCCAACAGGTCTGTTTCCTGTGCGTCTGCACGTGTGTTCCTAAGACACAAATTCTGGGTTCTGGCAGCCTCACCCCCACCCTCATCAACAGCAGTCTCCCAGCTTTACCAGCGGTGCATTCAACCCACTCCTGTCTCTTGCCATTTGGCAAGAGATTGCTCTAAGATTCCCCCCCAGGCAGGGTCAAACACTGGTCTGTTATCTCCCAAGCCTCAACTCTCTGACTGCCTGATCCTACTCTTTGTCTCCCAGTGCCCTTGGGGGTGGAATAGAGAGTGGTCGCAGCTCTCCTCCCAAATCTCTCTGCACATTGCTTTGAAATCCCAGCTCTCCACCCTTCACCCCGAAACTGGTAAGGGCCAAAGCATCCTAAAACATTCTTGATTACCTACTTTGAAAAAGTGTACTTTGGGGGCTGGTGTTGTAGCACAGTGGGTTAAGCTACCACTTATGACACTAGCATCCCATCCCATATGAGCACCAGTTTGAGTCTTAGCCGCTCCACTTCTGATCCAGCTTCCTGCTAATGCACCTGGGAAAGCAACAGAAGGTGACCCAAGTGCTTGGGCCCCTGCCACCCACGTGGGAGACCTGGATGGAGTTCTAGGTTCCTGGTCTCATTGCGGCCATCAAGGGAGTGACCCAGAGGTTAGAAAATCACCCCTCCTAGCATTTCAAATAAATAAGTCTTTAAAAGTGCACTTCGGTTGGGGATTCATTTTTTTTTTAAGATTTATTTTTATATATTTGAGAGGCAGAGGTAGAGAGAGAGAGGTCTTCCATCTGTAGGTTCATTCCCCAGTTGGCTGCAATGGCCGAAGCTGCTCCCATCCAAAGCCAGGAGCCAAGAGTTTCTTCCGGGTCTCCCACATGAGTGCAGGGGCCCAAGGACTTGGGCCATCTTCTGCTACTTTCCCAGGTGCATTAGCAGGGAATTGGATTGGAAGTGGCGCAGCTGGAACTCGAACCGGCGCCCATATGGGATGCCAACACTGCAGGCAGCACCTTTACCCGCTATACCGCAGCGCAGGCCCCCTGGGAATTAATTTTTACATCCGATATCTGTTATCTTAGTGTATCTGCATTGATCCCCAGTGACAATATACCATAAGTCAGCACCCAAGGCAAAGGAGCCCATTGGTGAAAATGTGGGCTGTGGAGTCAGACTGCCAGGATCTCAGATTCTTCCTTTAATAAATAGTTAAGTGGTCTTAGACAAGCTGGTTCCTCAAAACTTGGGTTTTGTTTTTTTCAGCCATGAAATATGCAGAACAATAGTTCCGTCTTATGGGAATGCTAACTGACATAACCCACTCTCTCCACTCCAGGCACCTGGGAAGGGTTGGGTGATTGTTGGTACACCTGTCGTAGCTAGCAGCTCTGCCCTGAAGTTCCCAATGTGTAGAGCAGACTCCATCCTCATCATTCTACAGCTGCTGACTGCTCCCCAGAGCTTCAGAGACTGGAAGACGGAATGAGAGCCACTCTAATGAGACCTTTTCTCCCCAGGTAAAACATCCTGGATTTCACATTAAGGCTGAGCTTGAACACTGTCTCTCAGAAGATGAATTTGGGCCGGCGCCGTGGCTTAACAGGCTAATCCTCCGCCTTGTGGCGCCGGCACACCGGGTTCTAGTCCCGGTTGGGGTGCCGGATTCTGTCCCGGTTGCCCCTCTTCCAGGCCAGCTCTCTGCTATGGCCCAGGAAGGCAGTGGAGGATGGCCCAAGTCCTTGGGCCCTGCACCCACATGGGAGACCGGGAGAAGCGCCTGGCTCCTGGCTTCAGATCAGCACGATGCGCCGGCCGCAGCGGCCATTGGAGGGTGAACCAACGGCAAAAAGACCTTTCTCTCTGTCTCTCTCTCACTGTCCACTCTGCCTGTCGGGGGAAAAAAAAAAGAAGAAGATGATGAATTTGAAGACTCAGGAACAGACTCCACGAAAACACCGTGGCATTGCAGGTTGCAGCAAAGTGTGAGTGGTTCACAAAACCATTGTGGACCCACATGGCCGCCTCCCTCCCTTCCTGGCCCTGTGTAAACACCCTGAGTGTGGGTGCTCCTCCTCCAGGCCACTTCTTGCCCACTGGGAAATACCATGTTGCATTGACTCAGCACCACACAGGATGCTTTCAGGGCACATGTTTTGCACACTGGTTAAGAACCCGCATCCCACTCCAATATGGGATGTCTCAACTCCAGGTTCCTCCTAATGTGCACGCTGGGGGACAGCAGGTGGTGGCTCAAGTGGTTGGGTATTGGGCACCCACATGGGAGACCTTATGGACATTTGTCACATCTGTGCTCGTGGCCCCATAAGACCTGGGGAAGCTTGAATTACACTGTTGCTTCTACTACATGCAATAGACTGAATGTTTATGTCCCCCAAACTCCTGTGTTGAAATCCTTACCCTCAAGGTGATGTTATCGGAAAAGAGGGGCCTCTGGGAGGTGATGAGGTCATGAGGGTGGAGTCCTCACCCAAGGGGTCAGCGCCTTTATAAAAGGGGCCCAAGAGAAACTCCGGCCCCTGCCTCTGCATGAGACTTGGTGAGAAGACAGCTGTCTGTCTGTGAACCCTGAGGCAGGCCCTCACCCAACGCCGACTCTGCCAGCCCCTGATCTTGTACATTGCAGCCTCTGGAATTGGGAGACGTAAATGTTGTTTATAAACCACTCATTTAGGGTATTTTTTTTTTAAGATTTATATATTTATTTGAAAGTCAGAGTTACAGAGAGAGAGAGAAGAGGCATAAAGCGAGAGGTCTTCCATCCATTGGTTCACTCCCCAGTTGGCCGCAACAGCCGGAGCTGAGCTGATCCGAAGCCAGGAGCCAGGAGCTTCTTCCAGGTCTCCCACATGGGTGCAGGAGCCTAAGGACCTGGGCCATCTTCTACTGCTTTCCCAGGCCACAGCAGAGAGCTGGATCAGAAGTGGAACAGCTGGGGCTCAAACCAGCACCCATATTTAATGCTGGCGCTACAGGCAGCGGCTTTACTTGCTATGCCACAGCACCAGCCCATCTATGGTGTTTTTATTATAGCAGCCTGAACAGACTAAGACACTATATAACACATGTAACATACTGATATTATAGTAATAGCACAGAGCCAGCATTTTGGAAGCCACACCCACATGGGAGACCTTATGGACATTTGTCACATCTGTGCTCGTGGCCCCATGAGACCTCATAAGACAACAATATTAATTCTTTCGTTCGTTCTTTCTTTCTTTCTTTGAAAGGCAGAGTTACAGAGATGTGGAGAGAGATCTTCCATCTTCTGGTTCACTTCCCAAATGATCTCAACAGCTGGACTTGGGCTGATCTGAAGCCAGGAGCCAGGAGCTTCTTCCGGGTCTCCCACACTGGTGCAGGGGCCCAAGGACTTGGGCCATCCTCCACTGCTTTTCTAGGTGCATTAGCAGAGACTTGGATTGGAAGTAGAGCAGCTGGGACTCATATGGGATGCTGGCACTGCAGGCAGCAGCTTTACCCACTATGTCACAGCACCAGACCCCAATAATAATTCTTTTTTTCCTGTTCTTTATTTATTAAATTGCATTTCAATAACATTCAGGTTTGATTTTATGTAGGCCCCAGAGCCAGTGACAGCTTATTTCATGCTTTTGTCTTAAATCAGAAAAAAAATACCTCTTCACCGTATTCCCATCTGCAGAAAATTGTCATAATGTTTTGATTTTCTTTTAAGAACAAGACACTTTACTGCCATCTTCTGGAAATTTGTTTCCATTTTTGTTATAAGTATCAAACCTGTGACGTTTTTATAAGAGGAATGACACCGGTGTGTGTGTGTCCTTGTCCACGGCACAACCTGTACAACCACACGTGACAGAGGCTGAGCACCCTATTGTCCAGGGCTATTGAGACACTTGAGTATAACCATGTCCAGATATATGGTAGCTCCTATGGAAGTCTCCCAAGGATTTTATCAAGGTTCAGGATTTCGGGAGTGAGCAGAGGATGAACTAGGGGATGGGTGATGCGGATCTTCAGTTTGATGAATCTACTCAACTAAGAAGCTGAGAAACTAAATCAGCAAGTGTGTGGTCTTGCTCATGGAAACAGGGTAATTAGGAGAAATAAAAGATCACACCCTGGGTGGCCCCTGACTTTTTTTTACTGGGGTTTCAGAGAAAGTACAGATACCCTTTTCAAAGCTGTTTCGGCATAGAAACACTTTTGCAATGAAATGGATTCCCTTTGCTTCTTCTCTTTTTATTCAAAAGCCTTCATTTTAAGAATAAAGAAAACTGGGTGGGCGCTGTGGCATAGTGGGTTGAACATCTGCCTGCATCCCATATAGGTGCCGGTTCGAGTCCCGGCTGCTCCACTTCCGATCCAGCTCTCTGCTATGGCCTGGGAAAGCAGTAGAAGATGGCCCAAGTCCTTAGGCCCCTGCACCCATTGGAGACCTGGAAGAAGCTCCTGGCTTCGGATTGGCCCAGCTCTGGCATTGCAGCCAACTGGGGAATGAACCAGCAGATGGAAGACCTCTCTCTCTCTCTTTCTCTCTCTCTATCTCTGCCTCTCCTCTTTAGGAAACTCTGACTTTCAAATAAATAAATAAATCTTTTTTAAAAAGTTCATGTGTTAAATTTTTTATTTCATTTTTTTACAAGGCAGAGTGACAGAGAGAGGAAGAGAGATCTTCTATCTACTGGTTCACTCCTCAAATGGCTGCCATGGCCAAGGGCTGGGTCAGGCTGAAACCAGGAGCCTGGAATTTCATCCAGATCTCCCATGTGGATGGCAGGGGCCTGAGTACTTGATCCATCTTCCACTGTTCTCCAAGGCACATCAGCGTGGAGTTGCATTGGAAGTAGAGCAGCCAGGACTCAAATTGGTGCGCTGACATGGGTTGTATCATTTAACCCACTGCAGCACCATGCCAGTTTCAGGTGTTAGAAATTAAATTCCTAGTGCAGCAGTGTTGAGAAGTGGGATTCTTAAGAGATGATGAGAGGGCCGGTGCCGTGGCTCACTTGGTTAATCCTCTGCCTGCGGCACCGGCATCCCATATGGGCACCGGGTTCTAGACCCGGTTGCTCCTCTCCCAGTCCAGCTCTCTGCTGTGGCCCGGGAGGGCAGTGGAGGATGGCCCAGGTGCTTGGGCCCCTGCACCCACGAGGGAGACCAGAAAGAAGCACCTGGCTCCTGGCTTCAGGTCAGCGCAGCATTGGCCGTAGGGGCCATATGGGGAGTGAACCAACGAAAGGAAGACCTTTCTGTCTGTCCTCTCTGTCTCTCTCTCTCTGTCTATAACTCTACCTGTCAAATAAATTTAAAAAGAGAGAGAGAGATGATGAGACCGTGAGGGCTTAGCGCTCATGAATGGATTAGTTTTCTTTGGAGTAGGTTCTTGATAAAGCGTGAGTTCTCTTCTCCCTTCTCGATCAACCACACCCTTTATCGCCCTTCTGCTTTCTGTCGTGGGATGATGCAGCAGACACAGCTCCTCTGTCTTGGACTTCCCAGCCTCCAGAACTGTGAGACAAACAAACTTCTATTGCTTATAAATTACCCAATGTTAGTAATTCTGTTACAGCAGCAGAAAACAGACTAAGATGCCTACCATCTTCCCAAATCACTCCCACTTTCCCCTAGCGCTAAGCAAACTCATGCCATCAGAATGAATGGGGCAAAAGATAAGGTTCCAGTGAAGTGGCATGTAGATCTTCATAAGAATTTTGAGAAGTACAAGGAAGTACAACATTAATTCATTTCCCCACATTCTTATATAAATATAATAGATATTTTGAGGAAATTACATTTGCATGTCTTTTTAAAAGGCTATCAGGTTGGGGCTGGTGCTGTGGTGTGGTGGGTCAAGCTGCTGTCTGTGGTGCCGGCATCCCATTTGTGCACCAGTTCAAGTCCCGGCTGCTCTACTTCCGATCCAGCTTCCTGCTGGTGTGCCTGGGAAAACAGAGGAGGATGGCCCAAGTCCTTGGGCCCCTGCACCCACGTGGGAGACCAGGAGGAAGCTTCTGGACTTGTTGAGGCCATTTGGAGAGTGAACTAATGGATGGATGAAAGATCTCTCTCTCTCTTTCTCTCTCTTGCTTTCTCTCTCTCTTTCTTTCTCCCTCTCTCTAATTTTGCCTTTCAAATAAATCTTAAAAAAAAATACTATCAGGTTACTACTCACTACTCATTCTCTGAAGTATGCTTTGGGGCTTCCAAAGAGAGTTTACTCAAAGTTGTTCGTGAATTTGCAGTCAGGTCATTTTAACATTCTCTCCAAACTTGCAGCATTGTCCAGCAGCACTCTCCAGGATGATGGCAATGTTCTACATCACACTCTCCAATACGGTAGCCACTGGCCCCATGTGGCGTATGAACACTTGGGATGTGTAGCTAGTGCGAGTGAGAAACTGCGTTTTTTATTTAATTCGAATTAATTTAAGTGTACTCTTACACAGTCGCCTGGACCTAGCGGCTACCGTGTTAGGCTTGTACATGCTCTTTCATCTGCTAGGACTGCCTGATTTCTGGCTTATCTATTTGCAAAACTCCTACAAATCCATGAATGGGTAAGTGAATGAGTGAGCGTGCTCATGTCAGACATTGCAGGGGCACAGCTGATGCAGAGCAGCAACGATAATTAATGCTGAAAGCCCAATTCACTGAATTTCCCCACTCTTGTCATCAAATACCCTTATACAATATTCCTCTGGTTACTTGCACATTCTTGTGTTTGGGTGACTTTGGATATTGAACAAGGGGGAGTTTCCTTTGGGCTGGAAAGGACTCACTAGTTTCTGTCCAAACCACACTCCAGCCTTCACTGATCCTGCTCTCAAGTTGAAAGGGTAAATTCACAGCTGTTATTATGAAACCCATTTAGTGCCTGGCTCAAAGCAAGTAGGGAAAAAAATGAACTAAGGAATACGGCTTTTCATAAGCAAGCTCTCTGAAAGCAAAGGAAGGAAAGCCAAAGGGATGGAAATTTACTCGGCACAGACGGCCCTTTTAGACACGGGCTCTGGTGCAGCCCCAAAGCCCTGACTACAACAACAGTGCAGTGTGTGAGAAAGGGCAGGGTGTGCTGCCGCAGAAACCCCTCTGGGGGACCTCCCTGAGCTGCAAGCTGCAAGCAGAGCAGGACTCTCCCCTCCCTGCCCCAGGGCAGCAACTAGAGCACACCACCGGCCAGCTTTTGCTAGTTTCCCTCGCCCCCCGCAACCGGGATCTGAACCTCTATGAGCGTATTTTTCCACCTTCCTCTTTTCTGTCTGCTGGGCTCCCTTCTGTGTTAGTCCAGTCTTCCTTCCCGGGAACACAGATGGGCTACCTTAAATCTAGAACACTCAACTGGTTCTTCCAGGTGACAGATTTGTGGAGAGAGGAATCTTACTTTTGAACCTAAACTAGAATATCAGTTAGTACCAGGAAAATTTCCTTTCATGATAAAGTCCTTTCCCTTGTGAACATCTATAAATTAGCAGGCAATTAGCATAGTGACTGGTGGTGTGGCACAGAGGGTTAAACTGCCACTAGCAATGCCAGCCTCTCATATAACCACCAGTTCAAGCCCCAACTGCTCTGCTTCTGATCCAGCTCCCTGCTAATGCATCTGGGAAAGCAGTACAAGTGCTTAGCCACCCTGCTACCCATGCGAGAGACACAGATGGATCTCCTGGCTCAGCCCTGGCCGTGGCAGCCATTTGGAGAGTGAACTAGTGGATGGAAGACCTTTCTCTCTGTCTCTCCCTCTCTCTTTGTCACTCTGCCTTTCAAATAAATAAAATAAATCTTTAAATGTAAATAAAATGCTAGCATAGTCACCCTAACAAGCCGAAAAACATTAGACGACGCCAAAGCCTCCAGACAGAGAGAACAGGGAGAGGCCAAGCTTTACTCCTCTTTTTCTGTGTAACAAGACACTGTGGGGAACCGTGAGAACCTCCTCATCTGCATAGCTTGCAGCAATCGGTCGACCACAAGGCCTACGAAAACAGCCAGGTGAAACAGATGAAACAGAATGGACTCTGCATAAACAACTAGTAAGAACCCGGTGAAACAGATGAAGTTGAGGCAGGACGGACTCTGCATAAACAACTAGGAAGAACCCGGTGAAACAGATGAACTTTCGACCTGAGGCTATACACGCCCTTTCATCTGATTGGACGATACCAGTGTGAACTGCACGGGAAGAGAGCCGCTATTGGCTGTGGAGCGGATGCTCCACGGACTTGGGGTATAAAGAGACATTGGGACTTGGGCTTGGAGCTCCTCCTTCTCTTTTCTTCTTTCCCCTCACTCTTTCCTTCTGCCCCCACAAGCAAAAGTTCCTTGAGAACTGAGAAACAGTGACCATGTCGTGATTGCGTTGGACCCTTGCTGGCGAGGGTCCGACAGAGTCCTAAAATCACATAAGAGTGTAGGGGCACTTCTGGGATGGGGAACCCGACTCTAGGAGGTGAGCTTTCCTTGGCCAGTGTTTCTTTCCTTCCCTTGATGAGCCCTAGCAGAAGGGTAGAATGAACACACTCTCCTCTTCTGGCCAAAGAGAATACCTCCTCCCGAGTTAACATTTAATTTAATATTTTTCAAAACCTTTCAATTTTCTCTTAAAATTCTTTTGACTGAGGCTGGTGCTGTGGTGCAGCAGGTTGGGTCACCTTCTGAGATGCTGGCATTCCACACTGGAGTGCTGCAAGTCCCAGCTGCTCCACTTCCAATCTAGCTTCCTGCTAATGCACCTGGGAAGGCAGCAGAAGATGGCCTGCGTACTTGGGCCCCTGCACCTGTGTAGGAGACCTGGATGGAGTTCCCAGCTCCTGGCTTCAGCCTTGCCCAGACTGGGCTGTTGTAGCCATTTAGGACATGAAAAAATGGGTGGAAGATCTCTGTCTCTCCTTCTCTCTCTCTCTCTCTCTCTCTCTCTCTCTCTGTCATTCTGCCTTTATTTGAAAGGCAGAGTTACAGAGAGAAAGAAAAGAAAGAGTGTGTATGTGTGTGTGTTAGAGAGAGAGAGAGAGAGAGAGAGAGAGACAGAGAGACCGTCCTCTCTACTGGTTCACTCCCCAAATGGCTTCAAAGCCCAGGGCTGAGCCAGGCCAAAGCCAGGAGCCTGGAGCTTCATCCATGTCTCCCACATGGGTGGCAGGAGCCCAGCCACTTGGGCTTTCTTCTGCTACTTTCTCAGGTGCATTAGCAGGGAGCTGGATTGGAAGTAGAGCAGCCAGGACTCAAACTGGTGCCCATATGGGATGCTGGCATGGCAGGTTGGGGCTTAACTCATTATACCACAATGCCAGCTCCAAAATAAATCTTAAGATTGTTTTTTTTTTTAATTTTTATTTTTTGACAGGCAGAGTGGACAGTGAGAGAGAGACAGAGAGAAAGGTCTTCCTTTTGCCGTTGCTTCACCCCCCAATGGCCGCTGCGGCTGGCGCATCTTGCTGATCCAAAGCCAGGAGCCAGGTGCTTCTCCTGGTTTCCCATGCGGGTGCAGGGCCCAAGGACCTGGACCATCCTCCACTGCCTTCCTGGGCCACAGCAGAGAGCTGGCCTGGAAGAGGAGCAACCAGGACAGAATCCGGCACCCCAACTGGGACTAGAACCCGGTGTGCTGGCGCCGCAGGTGGAGGATTAGCCTAGTGAGCCACGGCGCTGGCCAAGATTGTTTTTATTACCATGTAATACTGTACATTTTTATGGGCACAGGGCAGCATTTCAACATTTCCTTATGCTGTCTTTGTTACTGGAGCCTACCAGAAGCTTCTCTCTTCCAGTTTTTTACACAGCATATGTTACCTTATTATAAACAATAGTCACCAGTTTTCTTGCTCGAATTGAAAAAGCTAAGACAAAAGAGAACATTTGTTCTATTCCTTTGTGGAGTCTTCCAAGAAACACAAAGCATGGCACCCATCTTCAGAAGCTTACCATGACAATCTTAGTGAATAGGTGATGATGACAATGATGATGCAACTGGGAGGTAAAAGGCATGCAGTCTTTATTTCTCCTAAAATGACTATGGCATGTGATGCAGCAGTTCAATAGAATGGCTGTGGGGTGTCATGCTCCTGAGCCAGTAAGTTCAGCCGAGGGGCCAAGATACTGAAACAGGCTCTTCACAGAGAGCCACAGTGCCTTTCCAGCCAGCCCAGGATCTCCACAGCTCACAGACTTTGCTCTCCTAAGGGAGACCTCATTCCCATCTCATTTCCAGACTCTGGTTTGGCTCAGGTTCCCTGCTTAACAAGAAATCTTTTCTCCAAATTTCCCCTTGCTTCCAGAGGTTTTATTTGTCTCTAACAGAAGAAAGCAAAGTAAGAAAGACAGATGAGCCTCGACATTTGGAGAGCTTTAAATGTGGATTGAGCAAATATCAGAAAAATCACAGTGAAACTGGAGTCTGCTTATACACAGAAAATGGTAAACTTAAGCCACCACCTGCAGGTGCTGGCATCCCACGTGGGCTCTGGTTTGAGTCCTGGTTGCATCACTTCTGATCCAGCTCTCTGCTAATACCCTTGGAAAAGCAGCAGAGGCTGGCCCAAGTGCTTGGGCCCTGCAGCCACACTGGAGACCCAGTGTGAGCTTCTGGCTCCTGGCTTCAGATCTGCCCATTGTGGCCATTTGGGGAGTGAATCAGCAGATAGAAGTTCTCTTGCTCGCTCTCTGTAACTCTGCCTTTCAAATTAAAACAAAGAAAAAGAAAATGGTAGACTCATAATTATTAGAAATTTCTCTGAAAGCCCTAGTTAATGAAATATTGTCATTTTTGATGGAAAATTAAAGAGTTATGATACTGGCAGATAATTCTAGATGGTTACATTAATCAACTCAATTATTTAGCTCTTTGCTGTAGACATTTTTTGCTATTAATAAGGTTTAAGAGCATGGCTGTGGTATTTTATTTATTTATTTAAAGACTTATTTATTTACTTTTTTACTTATTGAAAGGTAGAGTGACAAGAGGGAGAGACACAGAGAGATCTTCCATCTGCTCGTTCACTCCTCAAATGGTTGTAACAGTCAGGACTTGGTTAGACTGAAGCCAAGAACGAGGCACTCCATCTTGGTCTCCCATATGGGTAGCAGGGACCCAACCACTTGAGCCTTCATCCACTACTCCGCAGGCACATTAACAAGAAACCGGATTAGAAGTGGAGTGGCTGCAACACAACCAGCATTCTGATATGAGATGCTGGTGTCCCAAATTGGGCTTAACCCAAGGCACTACAGCAGCAGTCCCTGTTGTATTTTAGAACTAAATTTAAGTGGAAAGAGTGAATCAGGAACAAAAATCAAGACTGAAAAAAGAAACAGGAGGCAAAAGCAACTGATTGTATAACTAACATATAGAGTAATTTTGTGGCCAGTATCATGAATTTCGTTTTTTATATATACTTTTGAGAGTTGGGCTACTTGTCATTATAAGTCCAAGGACTTGCTTTTTCCATCTTTTCAAAATTAGAACTGCTGTTGGGCACTATCTATCTTCCCAAATGATATGCTGTAAAAATTAATGATTGGACTTTAAGAATTCCTTAGATGAAACTGCTTTGCTTCATATGCTTCCATTGGAGTATGTGATAGTATGGGTGCAGGATGGTACTTTATGCCTCCTTGAATATTACTTATTAATTTCAACAATTTAGTGGCTGTGTTTTGTGGTTTGAATGGACATAGAACCATTTCATTAGGGTAATTTACAGTTCAATGTCCATTCATTTTAGAATGGATTGAAATTACTGGTAAACTAAAGTCAATTTGTAACTTGCAAGTAAGAAATCTTGCAAATCTAAGCTCAAAGTAGGACACTTTGGGTTAAAGTGTGAGTGCACTGTCTGTCCACAATTTCAGATCTAAAGATCCTGGTCAAAGGCCAGGAGGATGATTTTTCTGTACTTGATTGTTGCCAATTGGAAAAATAGTGTTTTTCCTATTACGGAATATGAATCTTACTGATTCTCCAGGGAGAGAGTGCAGTACACTTCATAGAGACTACACCTAATCAATCATTCTGGCAGGTTTCAGTCTAAAGTGAGCCCCTGGTAAAACATCCGGGTAGTGAGTACAGTGAGTGTACAATGTCAAACAAGCAGTGAAAGGAAAAACAAAAGTGTTTAGAGCTTCAGGTGTGATAATTTCACACCGAGTGATGATTATCTTCCTAATGGGTATTAAAAAGATTATAGTTTACTGGTTATTTCATTAGTCCCAAGAAAGCACTCATCTGTTATTTGAAAGAGGAAAAAAAATATTTCACTCTGTATTTTCAGGCTAATTTGCTTTTAACATCTAGGTTGAAAAGTATGATGATAGGTGTAAGTAACAGTTAAGACATGGCTTGGGGAGCTGGCGCTGTGGCGCAGTGGGTTAACGCCCTGGCCTGAAGTTCCGGCATCCCATATTGGCGCCGGTTCGAGACCCAGCTGCTCCACTTCCAATCCAGCTCTCTGCTATGGCCTGGGAAAGCAGTAAAAGATAGCCCAAGTCCTTGGGCCCCTGCACCTGCGTGGGAGACCCAGAAGAAGCTCCTGGCCCCTGGCTTTGGATCTGCACAGCTCCGGCCATTGCAGCCAATTGGGGAGTGAACTATCAGATGAAGATCCCTCTCTCTCTCTGCCTCTCCTCTCTCAGCGTAACTCTGACTTTCAAATAAATAAATAAATAAATCTTTAAAAAAAAGAAAAGACATGGCTTGGGATGCCTGCCTGGGCTTGAATCCCAGCTCCACTCCCCATTCCAGCTTCCTGGTAATGCATATACTGGAAAGCAGCAGGTGAAGGCTCTACTGGTTGGGTCTCTGCCACCCATGTGGGAGCCCTAGATTGAGTTCTAGGCTCCTGGCTTCAACTTTGTTCAAGCTCTGCCTTTGTAGGCATTTGGGGAGTGAACCAGTGAATGAGTATTCTCTGTGTGTGTTGGTCTGTCTTTCTGTCTCTTAAAATAATTAAAAATTAATTGTCTTTAAAGGAATTACAATTACAGCCATTGATCAGGCAATCATTACATTTCATGGTATTGTTCTGGGTGGAATAAATGAAAGGTTTTCACAGTACCTAACAAATCACTGATTAGATAAACCCAAGTTTTGTCAGGTTAGGTGTTGGGAATCCAACAGCAAGCAGCAATTCATGGTTGACGTGGGTGACTTCAGTGGCCAAAGAGTAACTATAACACTGTATGTGCTGTGATGGTGGAGGGCGAACATGCTGTGGGAATACACAGCTCCTAACACAAACCAGGTGCTCCAGGCTGACTCGTGTCCCATCCCCCCACATTCATACACTGAGGCCCATCCCCCAGTACCCAGAATGTGCCCACAGTTGGAGACAGGGCCTTTCAACTGTACAGCAGGCCCCTGTTAGGTGCTGGGTTCCAAGACCCCACACTGGATGCCTGAAAGCCCAGAAAGTACAGAGCCCTATACTATGTTTCTTTCTAGTCACATAGGCATGATAAAGTTTAATTTATAAATTAGATACAGTAAGAGATTAACAATAATAACTGACAATAATAATACTTATTATTATATACTGCATTAAAGTTATGGGAATGTGGTCTCTGTTTTTTTTCCCTCTCTCAAAATATCTTACCTCTTTGTTGCACTGTAGTGATATTTTGTTTTTTTCTTTTTCTTTTTTAAAAGATTCATTTATTTATTTGAGAGGCAGAGATGGAGAGAGAGAGAGAGAGAGAGAGAGAGACCTTCCATCCACTGGTTCCCTCCCCCAGATGGCTGCAACAGTCAAGACTGGGACAGGCTGAAGCCAGGAGCCAAGAATCCATTCTTGTCTCTTACATGGGATGCATGGGGCCCAAGTACTTGGGCCATCCTCTGTTGCCTTCCCAGGCGCATCAGCAGGAGTGCTGGATCAGAAGTGGAGAAGCTGAGACTCAAACCAGCTCTCCAATATGGGATGCCGGCACCACAAGCAGGAGCTTAATCCTCTGTGTCACAACATCAGCCCTGTAGTAAACATTTTTCAGACCATGTTTGATCACAGGTATCTGAAGTCATGGAAAGTGAAACCTCAGATAAGAGGAATACTGTACTATTTTTTTAAGATTTATTTATTTGAAAGGCAGAATTACAGAGAGAGAGAAATTCCATCCACTGGTTCATTCTGCAGATGGCCATAACAGCCAAGGCTGGACCAAGCCAAAGCCAGAAGCCAGGACCTTCATCCAGGTCTCCCACGTAGGTGCAAGAGCCCAAGGACTTGGGCCACCCTCCACTGCTTTCCCAGGCACATTAACAGGGAGCTGGATCAGAAATGGAGCAAGCTAGTCACAAACTGGAGCCCAGATGGGATGCTGATGGTCACAGGCGTCGGCTTAATCCACTGCTCACATTGCTGGCCCCAGGGCTACTATATTTAAGTAAAATGAGGCTCTTGGATTGGTCCTTAATCAAATCTAACTGAAGTCCTTATATGGAAAGACATTAGGACACAGATAGATACCCCAATGCCGTGATCAGAGATATAATCATATGAAGAGGTCACAAGAGAGAGGCCAGCAACAAACCAAGGAGTGAGGCCACAGGAGAAACCAAACCTGCAACACCTTGACCTTGAACTTCTAACTTCTATTGCAGAAGCCACTCAGTCTATGACATCGTGCTATGGCAGCTCTGGGAAACCAACAACAGTCAGGGGTTTGGAAGGCTCTCTAGAGAAAGGAATGACCAGGCCAAGAAACCTGTAGGAAAGGCAATTTTCAGACAGGAAAATTGCACATGTATAGGCCAAGAGATGAGAGAGTTCATGGTATCTTCCAGCAACTTGAAAGACCTCCAGTATGGCTGGGGCAGAATAGGCAAGAGAAGAGGTAGCAGGGAGGTGTCACAGACATTTGTCACTTTAGGTTCAACATCTGAACACCTTCTCCACCATAGGAGAATCCCTAGACAAGTGCAAGAAGCTTGAAGAGGGCAGCTACACCCTCTTGCAGCTCCTTAGCAATAGTTTATTAACCTAAATGAAGCCAGCACAGACTCCCATCTAGGATTCTGAGTCTGGAGGAGGGAGAAAAAGTGAGGGATGGTTAGAAATGGCTCATGGTGCCTGTAGAAGTTCCCAGAAGCATAGAATGCAGATATATGGCAATAAGTGGCTGAAGGCAAAATGATGGACATGGAGTAGAGAAGGTGCCCATAGCTGTGACCAATGTGGGTTCTCTCCCAGCCTCCAGTAGATTATTCCTGTGAAATGATCTCGGCTGTGTCTTAGCTCCCTGAGCAGTCATTTTTCCAAGACCTGTTCCTTAGCCGGCCTGACAATTCAATGAGTTACTTACAATCCTTCCTTCCAAAAAAAAAAAAAAGGCTTTTTCTACTTCAGTTGTCAAGAAATGATTTTTCTTGGCTGCCACAAAGAACTGTAATACTCCAGGGATCAGCATGCCGTGAAGAGGCTATCAAGCCACATCACGGAGTTTAGACTTTGTCCAGAAGTGAAGGCAGTGTGGGAAGAGGAGGCACCCAGAGGTTTTGAGCAGGAAATAATGTAATCAGATTTTCATTTAAGGACGATCACTCTGGCTGCATTGTGGAGAGCAGCATGAGAGGAAGAAGGAAGACAGAAGAGGAGAGAGGAGGCAGTGAGAAAGCCTAGGAAGCTATGGTAGACAGAAAGCCAAGAAAATATGGTTGTAGAGACAGGGAGAGAGGGAGAGGGAGAGAGAGAGAGTTATTGTAAGAAATATGACAGGTAAATAGAACAAATGGTAAACATCAGACCCTGAAACCATTAGTTCATCAACCTCACGCAGAAAACCAGACTGGGGACGGGCATTGTGCCACAGTGGATTAAGCTGTCTCTCTGGACACCTTCATCCCCTACCAGAATGCTTGGGATCCTGTCTCACCTCTGCTTCCAATCCAGCTTCCTGCTTATGTGCCTGAGTTCCTGCAACTCATGTGTGCGACCCAGATGGAGTTCCAGGCTCCTGGGTTCAGCTTGCCCCAGCCCTGGCTGTTGCGAGTATTTGGACAATGCAACAGGATGGAATGGAAGATCTCTCTCTAGCTCTTACTTTGTCATTCAAATAAATAAAAATGAATAAATAGATGTTAAAAATAACAAATAAAACCAGACTGCACACATCCAACCTCCACCACCTTCTGCTAAAGCAAGTGCTGCAAACTAGTGCTCAATTGTTCCTGGCTGCCAGCCACTGAGAGTGACACGGCATCACCAACTGGCCATGAATTAAGGAAATGTCATGCCTCTTGCCAGAGCTGCTGCACCTTGCTTTCCAGCCATAGCAGAATTCTGTTAGAACCAGGCGTCAGGTTAAAGTCCAGCCCCTCTCCTTGGTCAACCATCAGACTGCAAGCCATTCTGGTTAGCAGTGTGCGCTGGCCCAGCCCCTTCCAAAGCCCGCTGGAATTTCTGGTTTCTTGAACAGATGTCTCATATCTTCCCCGTTGGTTCCCAAAATTCTTCCCAGCTGTCTGCAGTCACAGAAAACTGGCCATGCTCTGGGGACACAGCTGTCCCTAAAGCCAACTCATATAAGGGCGAGTTATTCTTTCGTGGCTCAGGTGTCCCCAGGTGAGGAGGCAGGGTTGGGAGTTTCTCCACGACTTCTCCCTCTCAGTTCCAGCCCACTGGCTCATTGGCACCCACCTCCTGCAAGCCTTCACAGCTTTGACTACTAGGCTGTCTGGCATGCCCTCGTCCAGCTGTTCCCAGCTTCCCCCTTTGCTCTCCCTCAGGCTTTGCTCAATGGTGAACTTCTCTACTTATGTCAATGATTTCAAATCCTGGACTTCTCAGCTGAGAGTTGCTTCCTCCAAGCCACCCCCATCATTAAACCCTGGCCTTGGACTTGGCTACCACCTAACATGTACCTCTTCCATCATCAAAAGTCAGGGCCGGCGCTGTGACGCAGCGGGTTAACACCCTGGCCTGAAGCCCCGGTATCCCATATGGGTGCCGGTTCGAGTTCCGGCTGCTCCTCTTCCGATCCAGCTCTCTGCTATGGCCTGGGAAATCAGTTGAAGATGGCCCAAGTCCTTGGGACCCTGCACCCATGTGGGAGACCCGGAGGAAGCTCCTGGCTCCTGGCTTTGGACGGGTGCAGCTCCAGGCATTGCGGCCATTTGGGGAGTGAACCAGCTGTTGGAAGACCTCTCTCTCTGTCTCTGCCTCTCTCTGTAACTCTGTCTTAAAAAATAAAAAATAAAAAAAAGCTTGCTCTCCTAACTGCTGAAGCACCCCTATTGCAATTGTTCTTCTAATCTCATCAGCACTCCTAATCCGAGCCTCCATTTTCTTCCTATGCATTAGCCCCATTCATTTCAGTTTCTTTATTTATATTAAATGTCATATCTACTATTATAACTCCCCTTTCCCTCTATCCTGTCTCTGCAACCACAACACGTTCCAACCCTGGATAAATTCCACCATCGGGCCGGTGCCGCGGCTCAACAGGCTAATCCTCCGCCTACGGCGCCGGCAGCCCGGCTTCTAGTCCTGGTTGGGGCGCCGGATTCTGTCCCGATTGCTTCTCTTCCAATCCAGCTCTCTGCTGTGGCCCAGGAAGGCAGTGGAGGATGGCCCAAGTCCTTGGGCCCTGCACCCCATGGGAGACCAAGAGAAGCACCTGGCTCCTGGCTTCGGATCAGCACGATGCGCCGGCCACAGCGCGCCGCCTGTAGTGGCCATTTGGGGGGTGAACCAATGGAAAAAGGAAGGCCTTTCTCTCTGTCTCTTTCTCTCTCACTGTCCACTCTCCCTGTCAAAAACAAACAAACAAAAAAAATTTCCACCCTCTGCCTTTTCCATGTCCACATCTGATGAAGGTCCAGTGGAGAAAATGGGGCCATGAGAACAGACAACAGGGAAGATGAGCATTACTGTGAAGTCACAGGATCATTGCTGTCAAAGGTCTCTCTGTCTTCTGCCTTTCAAACAAAATGGAACTCATGCTATATTTGAAAAAACGGCAAAAAACTCTCTTTGGGCGACTTGACCATATACCACTGCCTTATTTCTTCCTTCCCATTCATGGCCAGGCTTCTTGAGTTTCCGTCTCCATTAATGACTTCATCACCAATTATCAGTCAACTGGTGAAGTCAGGCTTCTAAATCAGCATTTCACTGAAAGTGCTTTGGTAAGCCAACAGTGACCTTGCAGTGGGAAATACTGTGAAATATCTTTGCGTCAACTCACCCTCCCAACAGCATTCAGCGCAGTCAGCATTCTCTTCTGTATGCCACAGTTACTCCTCTTAGCTTCCACTGCTTTCATTTGTCTGGTTTTGCGGCCATATGCCTGACCAACAAAGAGAACTACTACAGGTTGCTCTTCCACAAAGTCTGTATATATCAAGCTTCCAAGGCTCAGTCCTAGGCTCTCTTTTCCTTACCCTCGACATCTTCCTCCCCTGCAAGCAATCTCATTCACTTCCAGGCTTCAAATCCACCTGTTCCAGGAGCTGGTGAAGCTCAAATGTGTATCTCCAGGTGGGTCTCTTCTCTGAGCTTCAGAATTTTGTCTACAGTCACTTGTCTATTTGCATATCCTGCAGGCATCTGAAACTCAACATGTACAAAATTAAATTGATTTTCTCTCTCTAACCTGCTTCCCACCCCCCCACCCAGTTCTCCATGTTGATAACTGGCATTGCACTTGACATTACTCACGCCAGACTTGGCGTTCATGCCTGTTGCTTGCTTCCTGTTCACTCCCAACTCTGTAATTAACTACAAGCCTTGACAATTCACTCAATAAATAATTATTGGTAATAACTGACAGTTAATGATTTTCAGGTACTTTTCTAAGTATTAGAGATACTGTCCAGAAGAAAACAGGCAAAATCCTTGTTCTCTATGAATCTTATATGTTTAGAATACGTGCTCTGTGACCTTAACATTTTGACCATAATAGGAACGTGTTTGAAACCTGTTAGCTGTTGGGGCCATTCTTGTGGAGGAGCAGATAAGGCTGCCGCCTGCAACGCTGGCATTCTCTGTGGGTGCTGGTTCATGTCCCTGCTGATGGCCTGGGAAAAGCAGCTGGAAGGTGGTGTGGTAGAGGCCTTTGTCTTTTAATTGAATTTGTTTCTAACTAATATGATTCAAGTTGTGGTAAGGTCTCCCCAAGGTCAGACAGAGAAAAAGAAACTCGCCCTGGAAGTGGAATGCGGTCATTATCTGCTTGCCTAGGGATAACTGCAGTTCCTGTCTGTGTCTATGTCACCATTTCCGGCTCTGCTTGCTAGTACAGAGCAGGGGTGTCAACCCTTGCCAGACAGCATTTCGCTCAGTATGTGTGCGGAAAACATCACCAATAACTATGTACCCATGCGCAGTACTGTATCAATTCCTGTGGCCACCATGTAACATTAGAATACCCAATCAAGGCCGGCGCCATGGCTTAACAGGCTAATCCTCCGCCTTGCGGTGCCAGCACACTGGGTTCTAGTCCCGGTTGGGGCGCCAGATTCTATCCCGGTTGCCCCTCTTCCAGGCCAGCTCTCTGCTATGGCCCGGGAAGGCAGTGGAGGATGGCTCAGGTCCTTGGGCCCTGCACCCCATGGGAGACCGGGAGAAGCACCTGGCTCCTGGCTTCAGATCAGCACGATGTGCTGGCCGCAGCAGCCATTGGAGGGTGAACCAACGGCAAAAAGGAAGACCTTTCTCTCTGTCTCTCTCTCACTATCCACTCTGCCTGTCAAAAAAAAAAAAAAAAAAAGAATACCCAATCAAATGTATGCATGTAGCCATATAAGAGAGACACAGAGGCTAAAACCATAGATAAGGAAAGACCCCCTCTATGTTCAGGATTCAGGCTTTTGCATAAGAAATTCCACCTGGGCTTTATGCTGGCATACATAATAAAAGACTACTTCCTGTTAAAAGACCTTGGTGCCGGCGACGTGGCTTAACAGGCTAATCC
Source organism: Lepus europaeus (assembly GCF_033115175.1). Taxonomy (NCBI): domain Eukaryota; kingdom Metazoa; phylum Chordata; class Mammalia; order Lagomorpha; family Leporidae; genus Lepus; species Lepus europaeus. The sequence continues at coordinate 87,477,234 of NC_084832.1, forward strand.
TCCGCCTTGAGGCACCGGCACACCGGGTTCTAGTCCCGGTTGGGGCGCCAGATTCTATCCCGGTTGCCCCTCTTCCAGGCCAGCTCTCTGCTGTGGCCCGGGAAGGCAATGGAGGATGGCTCAAGTCCTTGGGCCCTGCACCCGCATGGGAGACCAGGAGAAGCACCTGGCTCCTGGCTTCGGATCAGCAAGATGCGCCGGCCGCAGCAGCCATTGGAGGGTGAACCAACGGCAAAAGGAAGACCTTTCTCTCTGTCTCTCTCTCTCACTATCCACTCTGCCTGTCCAAAAAAAAAAAAAAAAAAAAAAAAAAAAAGACCTTGGTGTCTTGTCTCTGTACAAGAATCCCGCTACAGTGGCCCAAGTGTTTGGGCCCTGCCATCCACGTGGGAGACCTGGCTGACACGCCTCACTTGAAAGAGTTTACTTGAAAGAGTTACAGAGGGAGAGAGAGAGAGAGAGTTTTCCATCCACTGGTTCACTCTCCAAATGGTCACTATGGCCGGAGCTGAGTTGATCCAAAGTCAGGAGCCAGGAGCTTCTTCTGGGTCTCCCACACAGGTGGCTTCACCTGCTATGTCACAGTGCTAGCCCCAGTAAATAACTATTTAAAAAAAAACCTGTTACTGGCCTTACAATACTTAAAATGAAGGAGGCAATTGATCACTCCCTAGGTAAATAACTAGATCATGCTTAGAGAGCAACCAAGTTGAATTAACTTGAATTAGTTTCCAATTAAACAAATTAGAGGACTGGAAATGCATAGTCTTGAGACCTAAAGAGATAGTGAAAATCATCTCTGTTCAAGTGCAGGAACTTGAAAGAAGGGCTCTTTAGTGTTCACTAATTAATTCAACAAATGTTTACTGAGCATCTGAATAACTTTGGCACTATAGGTAGATACGGTCAGGAATTGTCTCGGGAAGATCATTTGGCCTAGCAGTTAAGAAACCCACATCCAGAGCGCCTGGGGTTTGAGTCCCAGCTCTACTCCTGACTCCAGCTTCCTGCTGGTGCACACCCTGGGAGGCAGCAATGATGGCTCAAGTGGTTGAACGATCCTTGCACCACTGTGGCAAACTCGGAATGAATTTTTTGCTCCTGACTTCAGGCTGGCCCATTCCCAGCTGTTTGGGGCATTTGGGGAGTAAATCAGAGATAGAAAATCTGTGTCCATCTGTCTCTTTCTTTGCCTTTCAAACAAACAAAAAAAATCTAAAGATTTACTGATTTGACCCACTGTTGGTGGGAATGCAAACTGGTTAAGCCACTATGGAAGTCAGTCTGGAGATTCCTCAGAAACCTAAACATAACCCTACCATACAACCCAGCCATCCCACTCCTTGGAATTTACCCAAAGGAAATTAATTTGGCAAATAAAAAAGCCATCTGCACATTAATGTTTATTGCAGCTCAATTCACAATAGCTAAGACCTGGAACCAACCCAAATGCCCATCAACAGTAGACTGGATAAAGAAATTATGGGACATGTACTCCATAGAATACTATACAGCAGTAAAAAACAATGAAACCCGGTCATTTGCAACAAGATGGAGGAATCTGGAAAACATCATGCTGAGTGAATTAAGCCAGTCCCAAAGAGACAAATATCATTTGTTTTCCCTGATCGGTGACAACTGAGCACCAAAGGGGAAACCTGTTAAGTGAAATGGACACTATAAGAAACAATGACCTGATCAGCTCTTGTCCTGACTCTAGATGTACAATGTAATACTTTATCCTTTTTAGTATTTGTTGTTGTTGTTGTAGTTGTTGTTCTAGTACTAGTGGTTGAACTCTGTAATTAACACACAATTATTCTTAGGTGTTTAAATGTTAACTGAAAAGTGATCCCTGTTAAATTTAAGAGTGGTAAAAGAGAGGGAGGAGATGTACAATTTGGGACATGCTCAATCGGACTTGCCCCAAATGGTGGAGTTAGAAATGTGCCAGAGGATTCCAACACAATCCCATCAAGGTGGCATGTACCAATGCCATCTCACTAGTCCAAGTGATCAATTTCAGCTCACAATTGATGGCTCTGATAGGTCTGAGTCAAAGGGATCACACAAACAAGACAAGTGTCTGCTAATACTGATAGAATCAAAAAGGGAGAGAATGATCCAACATGGGAAGCGGGATACACAGCAGTCTCATAGAATGGCAGATGTCCTAAACAGCACTCTGGCCTCAGAATCAGCCCTTAAGGCATTCGGATCTGGCTGAAGAACCCATGAGAGTATTGTAGGCATGGAAAGCCAAGATACTATGGAAAAGAAAAAAAAGAAGACGACCTAAATGAAAGATCTCTGTGAGTGAGATCCCAGTGGAAAGAACGGGGCCATCAAAGAAGGAGGTACCTTTCTCTGAAGGGAGGAGAGAACTTCCACTTTGACTATGACCCTATCGGAATAAGACCAAAGTCAGCGAACTCTAAAGGCTTCCATAGCCCTGGCAACTCATGACTAGAGCCTAGGGAGATTACTGACACCATGAATAGGAGTGTCAAATTGTTAAGTCAGCAACAGGAGTCACTGTGTACTTACATCCCATGTGGGATCTGTCCTTAATGTGTTGTCTAATGTGCAGTGATGCTATAACTAGTACTGAAACAGTATTTTTACACTTTGTGTCTCTGTGTGGGTACAAACTGATGAGATCTTTACTAATTATATACTGAATCGATCTTCTGCATATAAAGAGAATTGGAAATGAAAAAAAAAAAAACCTGGTGTTAAATTGGAAATGGCATAGAAAATTAATTAATTTTTTAAAAAAATATTATGTAGGATCTCTGTCTTTAATGTGCAGTACACTGCTATTTAATGCTATAACTAGTACTCCAACAGTATTTTTTTCATTTTGTGTTGCTATATGGGGGCAAACTGTTGAAATCTTTACCTAATATATACTAAACTGATCTTCTGTATATAAAGAGAATTGAAAATGAATCTTGATGTGAATGGAAGGGGAGAGGGAGCGGGAAAGGGGAGGGTTGCAGGTGGGAGGGAAGTTATGGGACGGGGGAAGCCATTGTAACCCATAAGCTGTACTTTGGAAATTTGTATTCATTAAATAAAAGTTTAATAAATGAAAAAAAAAGAAAAAATAAGGGAGCATGGGACAGTCCCCAGGGATATGGGAAATGCGCTCTATCTTGGTTTGAGTGATGAGTCACCTGTGTGCATGTTTGTGTTGTCAGGAATACAAAGTCATTGGGTTGTATAGCTAAAGTCGGTGCACTTTGCAGCATATATGAAGGTAATTCAAAATGTCCATGGAAGAAAGAATTAAAAGATAAGTTTATTTTGGTGCAAAAAAAAAAAGATTTACTGATTTGAAAGTCAGAGAGAGAGAGCTCTTCTATCCACTAGTTCACACCCTATATGGTTGGAACAGCCAGGACTGGTACCAGGTGAAGCCAGAAGCCAGGAACTCCATCTGGTTTTCCATACAGATGGCAGGTGCCCAATCACTTTGGGCATCTTCTGCTGCCTTCCCAGATGCATCAGCAGGGAGTTGGATGGAAGCAGAGCAGCCAGGAATTGAACCAGCACTTGGACAGGGATGCCACACCGCCACCTCTAACAGGTAAAACAATTTTAAAAACTTTTTAAAAAATGGTGTTAAGATTTTACCCTATTTACAAGTTAACAAGCTAGTCTAGCACTGTTACATGAATGCCAACAGAAAACAGCTGACAAGACCAAGGACTTTATCCTTGGCAGAACAGCCAGCAGCCTGAGCTTTATGTTCCCTTGGGCAAACCCTGTCCCCCAAGTCCCAGGGGGCAGTGCTGGCTGATGGTTCACCTGTGATTGGTTTGTGTACAGCAAAGAAGCCCAAGTTTAGGAACCCTCAGTCTCTCAAGATGGGTTGTAAGCCAACATCCCTATAACGATAATAATATCCTTACTACACTGGACAACAGTAAACCTGCCTTTTTTTCTCAAGGGAGATAATGATCTCATTTTTTCCAAAGCTGATCTCAGGTATCCTTGGAAAAATGGTTGTTTTAGCCAGGGCTCTCTATAGACAAAGAACCAATAGGATGCATACACAGATGCTCCTTGAGTTAATATGTGGCTCCTGCCCAACAAAACCATTGTAAGTTAAAAATACTTTTTTTAAAGATTTTATTTATTGAGAGAGAGAGTTACAGAGAGAAAGAGAGGGAGAGACAGAGAGACTTTTTAAAATTTATTTGACAGGTAGAGTTGTAGACAGTGAGAGAGAGAGAAAGAGAGAGAAAGGTCTTCCTTTTGCCGTTGGTTCACCCTCCAATGGCTGCCGCAGCCGGTGCGCTGTGCTGATCCGAAGCCAGGAGCCAGGTGCTTCTCCTGGTCTCCCATGCAGGTGCAGGGCCCAAGCACTTGGGCCATCCTCCACTGCACTCCCGGGCCACAGCAGAGAGCTGGACTGGGAGAGGAGCAACCGGGACAGAATCCAGTGCCCCAATTGGGACTAGAACCCAGGGTGCCAGCACCGCAGGCGGATTAGCCAAGTGAGCCATGGTGCTGGCCCCTAGAGAGACATTTTCTAGTTCACTCCCCAAAAGGCCGCAACAGCCAGAGCTGAGCTGATTCGAAGCCAGGAGCCAGGAGCCAGGAGCCAGGAGCTTCTGGGTCTCCCACGCAGGTACAGGGACCCAAGCACTTGGACCATCTTCTACTGCTTTTGTAAGCCATAGACAGAGAGCTGAAAAGGAAGTGGAGCAGCTGGGACTTGAACCTGCATCCATACAGGATGCTGGCACCACAGTGGGAAATTTAGCCTACAATGCCACAGTGCCAGCCCCTAATTGAAAATACTTTAAGTTGGGGCTGGCACTTGGCTCACGTGGTTAATCCTCCGCCTGCGGCGCCGGCATCCCATATGGCCGCCAGGTTCTAGTCCCAGTTGCTCCTCTTCCAGTCCAGCTCTCTGCTGTGGCCCAGGAAGGCAGTGGAGGATGGCCCAGGTGCTTGGACCCTGCACTTGCATGGGAGACCAGGAAGAAGCACCTGGCTCCTGGCTTCGGATCGGCGCAGTGTGCCAGCTGTGGCAGCCATTTGGGGATAAACCAATGGAAGGAATACCTTTCTCTGTCTTTCTCTCTCACTGTCTAATTCTGCCTGTAAAAAAAAAAAAAAAAAAAAGAAAGAAAGAAAGAAAAGAAGTCAAAAATACATCAAATACACTTAACCTACTGAACATCTAGCTTAACCCAGCCTATTTCACTCATGCTCAAAATACTTAAATTAGCCTGCAGTTGGGCAAAATCATCTAACACAAAGCCTATTTTGTTAAAAAATATTAAATATCTCACGTAACTTATTTGAATACTATACCGAAAGTAAAAAACAGAATGATTGTATGGGTTTGCTTTTGTACAATTATAAAAATCAGAATCATACATAGATTTATGTTTTAAAGAATTGGCTGACATGGGAAGAGGGGTACACAGCAGACTCATAGAATGGCAGATGTCCTAAATAGCACTCTTGCCTCAGAATCAGCCCTTAAGGCATTCAGATCCGGCTAAAAAGCCCATGAGAGTATTTCAGGCATGGAAAGCCAAGACACTGTGGCAAAAAAAAAAAAAAAAAAAAACAACCTAAATGAAAGATCTCTGTTGAGTGAGATCCCAGTGGAAAGAACGGGCCATCAAAGAAGGAGGTACCTTTCTCTGAAGGGAGGAGAGAACTTTATACTTTGTGTTTCTGTGTGGGTGCAAACTGTTGAAATCTTTACTTAGTATACACTAAATTGATCTTCTGTATATAAAGATAATTGAAAATGAATCTTGATGTGAATGGGATGGGAGAGGGAGCGGGAGATGGGATGGTTCGGGTGGGAGGGAGGTTATGGGGAGAAAAAGCCACTGTAATCCAAAAGCTGTACTTTGGAAATTTATACTTATTAAATAAAAGTTAAAAAAAAAAAAAGAATTGGCTGGAATGGCTGTGAGGCAGTCAGGTCCAAAGTCTACAGGGCAGGCTGAAGACTCAGGGAAGAGCGTGGTCCAGGCTCTGAAGGCCATCTTGGTTCAGAATGCTTTTTAGGTAATCAAGAATGCCTGATTTAGGCAAGGTGGGATTGAGGCAGCACAGGAACAGGAGGAGAGAGTATCAGTTTGCTGCTCAGAGCTTGTTTTTCAGAGGATTCAATATTATATTGAGGGGCAGACAATCACAGATAAGGTAATCTACACCAAACCAGTCTCAGATCTGTAAAAATACAATCTATGGGGCCAGTGTGGTTGTGGCATAGCCAGTAAGCCTGCTGCCTGAAATGCCAGCCTCCCATGGGTTCAGATCTTGGCTGCTCCACTTCTGAGCCAGCTCCCTGCTAATGTGCCTGGGAGGGCAACAGAACATGGCCCAGGTGCTCAGGCCCCTGCACCCATGTGGGAGACCCAGAAAAAGCTCCTGGCTCCTGGCTTCAGACAGGCCCAGCTCTGGCCATTGTGGCCATTTGGGGAGTGAACCAGCAGATGGGAGGTCTCTCTCTTTCTCTCTCTCTCTCTGTCCTCCCTCTCTTTCTTTCTGTAACTGCCTCTTTTTTTTCCCCAAGATTTATTTTATTTATTTGAAAGAGTTACAGAGAGAGAGAGAGAGAGAGAGAGAGAGAGAGAGAGGTCTTCCATCTGCTGGTTCATTCCCCAGATGGCCACAACGGCTGGAGATGGAAGCCAGGAGCTTCTTCTGGGTCTCCCACGTGGGTGTAGGGGCCCAAGGACTTGGGCCATCTTCTGCTGCTTTCTCAGGCCATAGCAGAGAGCTGGATCAGAAGAAGAGCAGCTGGGTCTAGAACCAGCACCCATATGGGATGCCAGCGCTTCGGGCCAGGGCTTTAACCTGCTGTGCCACAGCGTCGGCCCATACTCTGCCTTTTGAATAAATAAATAAACATTTTAAAAAATAGAGCAATACAAGGAAGGCCCTTTTCTCCCCTAGTGCTTGCTGTAAAAACCCTGGCAACCTGCTTCACAGAGAGGCAATTTCTTTGGGAAACTGTACTGTCTTGTTTACTTGCCACAAGTACATAAAACTTTCTCAAAGCAACTCCTGCTTTAGGTTGAGCCAAGGCCCACACCTAACCCCAGAGGCTTTCAGTCCTTACTCTTAAAATCCTTCCATGGAGTGATGAGGCTTCCCCAGCATCCTGCCTTAAGTATTAGTCATATTTAAAAGCCTATATTCACAGAGATATCTGGATTGGTATTTGACCAAAAATAAAGTACCAGATTAGTCCAGGTGACCCATAAAATTAGCCATCACAACAATCCAGAACCAAAGCAATCAGTGGCTCTGCTCACAAGATACGGAAAGTTGGCTCCCTGGGCTCCCATATCAGAGTGCTGGTTTGAGTCCCAGCTCCTCTGCTTCTAATCCAGCTTCCTGCTAAGATGGCCCAAGTACTTCAGCTCCTCCCATCCCATTTAGTAGCCCAGAGTGGAGTTCTTGGCTCCTGGTTTCTGCTTGGCCCAGCCCTGGCTGTTGTAGCCACTGGGGGAGGGAACCAGCAAATGGAAGATTCTTCCTCTCCCTCTCTCTGTCACTCTTTCAAATATACAAATAAAAATGTGTTTAAAGAGAAAAGAGAATTGTCTCCCAACACACGCTTTTTTACAAAAAAGATTTATTTATCTGAAAGACAGAGAGAATCGTTGGCAATGTGGTGTAGCAGGTAAAGCTGCAGCCTGCAATGCCGGCATCCCATATGGGCACTGGTTCAAGTCCCAGATGCTCCACTTCTGATCCAGTTCCCTGTTAAAGGCTTGGGAAAAGCAGTGGAAGATGGCCCAAGTGCTTGGGTTCCTGCCACCCAAACAAGAGACCTGGAAGAAGCTCTTGGTTCTTGGCTTCAGCTTGGCCTGTGCTGGCCATTGTGATCAACTGGGGAGTAAACCAGCAGATGGAGGACTCTGTGTGTGTGTGTCTCCTTCTCTGTAACCTTTTCAAATAAATCTTGAGGGGGGAAGAGAGCGTGAGCGCACTTCTATTCACTGGTTCACTCCCCAAATTCCCCCAACAGCCAGGGCTGTGCCATGCTGAAGCCAGGAGTTGGGAACTTAATCCATCTCCTATGTGGGTGGCAAGGACCCAAACTCGAGCCATCCATCACCTTCTGCATCCCAGAGTGTGCATTATCAGGAAGATGAACTTGGATACCAAGCCAGGACTGGAATCCAGGCTTCCCAACTAGGTCTGAACTGATCCGCCCTGCCCTGCAACACACACTTGCCTTTTTATATTAGAGATTTTCATTTATTGAAAGTCAGAGTTACAGAGAGAGAGAGATCTTCCATCCAATGATTCACTTCCCAGATGCCCCCAATGGCTACGAGTGAGAAGCCAGGAGCTTCACTGAGGTCTCCCACGTGGGTGCAGGGGTCCAAGGACTTGGGCCATCTTCCAATGCTTTCCCAGCCCATAGCAGAGTTGGATCGGAAGTGGAGCAGCTGGGACTAGAACTGGCGGCCATAGGGGATGCCGGCGCTTCAGGCCAGGACTTTAACCCACTGCTCCACAGCCCCCGCCTCCCCCCCCCCCCCATTTATCTTTAAAACTGAAGACAAAGTTTAACGGGAAACTGAACAATTATTACCATGACTCAGGTAGCCAGAACGGTTCAACTCCGGGCCTTTAAGGCACACCCCCTCTAGTGGCGAAAACAGGTAAGAATACTTTGCGAAGTACAGTAAAGGCGCGCACCGGGGACTGCGGGAACACCATGCAGACGCGGGTCGGGGCGAGGAAAGACTGGGCATAGTTTTATAAGGGTCCCAAGGGTTCCCGGTGGTCCGCAAAACGGGCTTCCAGGGCGCACACCTTCAGCGCGGCAGTACAGGAGCTAGGTACAGTAACCCAGACGACACGCTTCGGCATCTGCTTTCCGGATGATTTCATCAGAAGCTACAAGAGCCGCGGGTTCCCATCCCTCCCGCCGAGGCCGCCCGCTCGGACCCGCTCTGGGCGCCCCGATCCCGGGCCCTTATTTCGTTCGCGCCGGCCGGGCCCGACTCCCCGGCCCCGACTCCCCAGCCCCTCCCGCGTTTCCGGTCTCGCGCGGAGAACTATGGGAGCAGCTTGCTTGGATTCCGCCCTTGGCAACAGGCGCCGCGCTCTGGCCTACCGACGCTCTTAGTAGCTGCGCTCTAACCCCGCGTCTTCCCCGGGGCTCCGACTCGCAGTCTCCTCGCTCTCTTCAGCGCGAGGTAGGAGAAAAGCCCGGGGCTGAGCGCCTCGGGGGCCGCTGGCGGCCATGCCCGCAGCATCCCGCGCGCCCAGCCCGCCCTGGGCCCCCTTCGGCCTGGGTTCAGGGGGACAGGGAGGAGGGTCTGTGGAGGGGCCCAACGGGACTCCGGCAGCCCCCACACCTCCTACCTGCCCACCCTGGGCTGCTTGTGCCCGGGCTGTGTCTCCATCCGTCCACTTTGAAGCGCTGGGCTTTTGTTGCGGCTCCTGAAAGAAAGGGCATTGCTGTTCCTCCTGGGGTGGCTGTCCCAAATCACAGTCTCACCTTAGGAGAAAACGTCCCACTCGATTGTACGATGGCACCAGCTGTTGAATTTCACAGTAGAGGCGGTGAATGTTGTTCCAGTTTAGTTTTTTTTTTTTTTTTTAAGGTTTATGTATTTGAAAGGCAGAGTGACAGAGATCTTCTGTCCCCTGGTTTATTCCCCCTCCAAATGCCCATATTTAGGGGGCTCGGCCAGGCCCAAACCAGGAGCCAGAAACTCCGTGGGGTCTCCCAGGTGGGAGGCAGAGGCTCAAGTACTCGGGCCAGCCTCCACTGGATCAGAGCACAGAGTAGCCAAGCCCTCCGTTATAGGATGCTGGGGCGCCGGGGGATGCCATGACGCCTGTCCCGGCTTTAATTTTTGTGTTAGGTTAAGCTTTGGAAATGGCCTAGTCAAAGGTTGACTCTGGAGTGAAGGTGCACGAACGAAGGGGTCCAGCATATACTGAGCATTACAAAGATGAAACAATTCCAAAGACATAAAGTACGGTTGTCCCCCCGTATCTGGGGGATGGGGGCAGTTATTCGAGAGCCAAAATATTCATAAGCTCAAGTAGTTGCACAGAGCCCAGCACAGATGCCCATTACTTTAAGTTATCTCTAGAGGACTTAGAACAGCTAATACAGGCCGGCACCGGGGCTCACTAGGCTAATCCTCCGCCTGCGGCACCGGCACCGGGGATTCTAGTCCCGGTTGGGGCGCCGGATTCTGTCCCGGTTGCTCCTCTTCCAGGCCAGCTCTCTGCTGTGGCCCGGGAGTGCAGTGGAGGATGGCCCAAGTGCTTGGGCCCTGCACCCGCATGGGAGACCAGGAGGAAGCACCTGGCTCCTGGCTCAGCACGCCGGCCAGTAGCAGCCATTTGGGGAGTGAACCAATGGAAGGAAGACTTTTCTCTCTCTCTCTCTGTCTAACTCTGCCTGTCAAAAACAAACAAACAAACAAACAAACAAAAAAACCCCAGCTAATACAATGTAAATGGTTGGTATCCTGTATTTAAAACAAGAAAAGTGTACATGTTCAGTATTAGATCACCCGACAGATTTGGACTGCTGAGTTTAGTACTTTCCCAGGATTCCTTCTAAGATTTATTTATTTATTAACCAGGCTAATTTACTGGTCGTGAGAATTTAAGAAACTAGAGTTAGCATCCTGGAAGTCGGCTATGCACCATAGTCACTTTCAATGAAAGGTTATACTGGCATTTAGTTTATACTGAGGTGGTGTTATCTCCAGATTAGTTCAACATGAAAAGCTTGTTAATGTGTATGAGCTGTTTTGGAAATAGCTGGAGAATCCAGAAACTGGGCTGTGACATTGGTTCTGACACCCTGAGCTGTTAGTCATGGGGAATGCCTTTCACTTTTCCTGACTGCTTTCCACGTTTTTAAAATTAGTATCTTCTACCAGATGTCTGTCCACCTAAAATCTCTTTCATGTATAAACTTTTTATCAACCTGTTTACAACCAGCAGAGATCTCCAATTCTGTAAATGCTTATAGAATATGACTTACTTGTAAGCCAGTTTGACTTCAGCAGAAATCCAGTTGTTCTCAGGGTGTGGTTTCCAGACCAGTAACATCAGCATCGCTTGGTGGCTTACTAGAAACCCACATTGTAAGGAGCAGAGGAGTTTTGATATTCCCCACTTAAGGCTTACGGAACTGGAAACCACTGGTGGCAGAGAAGCAGCAATCTGAATGTAAGAAGGCTTTAGGCTTCTGATGTACGGTAATATCAGAACCACTGGTTTAGTATTATCTAAGCTGACGCTTTTAAATTCAAATACTTAATATATCATCTACCAATGCCTTTTGACAGTTTTTTTTTTTTTCTTAAAGATTTATTTATCTATTTGAAAGTCAAAGTTATACGGAGAGAGAAGGAGAGGCCGAGAGAGAGAGGTCTTCCTTCCACTGGTCCATCACTCTCCAATTGGCTGCAATGGCTGGAGCTGCACCAATCTGAAGCCAGGAGCCAGGAGTTTCTTCCGGGTCCCCCACAAAGGTGCAGGGGCCCAAGGACTTGGACCATTTTCCCCTGCCTTCCCAGGCCACAGCAGAGAGCTGGATTGGAAGTGGAGCAGCTGGGTCTTGAACCGGCAGCCATATGGGATGCCGGCACTGCAGGCAGTGGCTTTACCCTCTACACCACAGTGTTTTGTAATTAGTGTTTCTTTGTGATTGACAGTTGCTCTTTGTAGTGAATTTGCATAAAAAATTGAAAAATTAATTCAAAGTAGACCAAAGACCTGGATGTAATGGCCCAAACCATAAAACTTTTAGGAGAAAATGTAAGTCTTCTTGACCTTGAATTAGTTGTTTTTCAGATGTGACACCAAAAGCACAATCGACCAAAGAAAAATATAGTTAACTGGTACGTCATCAAATTAAATATCTTAGTGCTTCAAAGGATGTCATTAAGAAAGTGAAAAGACAGTGAATAGCAGGGGAGAAAATATTTGTAATTTATATATATGATGAAATCTAGAATACAGAATAGATATAAACTGAGATGTCTCATAAATCAAATAAGACAACCCAGTTTTTAAAAATAAACAAGGGGGGCTGGTGCTGTGGTACAGTGTGTTAAAGCCCCAGCCTGCAGCGAGTCCTGGCTGCTCCTCTTCCGATCCAGCTCTCTGCTATAGCCTGGGAAAGCAGTAGAAGATGGTCCAAGTGCTTGGGCCCCTGCATCCCTGTAGGAGACCTGGAGGAAGCTCCTGGCTCCTGGCTTCCGATCAGCTCAGCTCTGGCTGTTGCAGTCATTTGGGGAGTGAACCAGTGGAATGGAAGACCTCTCTCTCTGGCTTTACTTCTCTCTGTAACTGTCTTTTAAATAAATAAAATAATTCTTAAAAAAAAAAATCAGCAAGGATCCGAACAGACATTTCTCCAAAGAGATATACAAATGATAAAAATAAATACATGAAAAGTTGTTTGATATTATTAGTCAACAAGGAAATGGAAATCAAAAACACAGTGACATATCACTTCACCTCCACTACAATGGCCATAATCAAAACCAAGGAAAATAATGAGTGTTGACTAGGATGCAAAAAGATTGGAACTGTCATACCTTTCTTGTAGGATGTAAAATTAAGCATCCATTTTTATTTATTTATTTATTTATTTGTTTATTTATTTATTTGACAGGCAGAGTGGACAGTGAGAGAGAGAGAGACAGAGAGAAAGGTCTTCCTTTGCCGTTAGTTCACCCTCCAATGGCTGCCGCGGCCGGCACGCTGCGGCCGGCGCACCGCGCTGATCCCAAGGCAGGAGCCAGGTGCTTCTCCTGGTCTCCCGTGGGGTGCAGGGCCCAAGCACCTGGGCCATCCTCCACTGCACTCCCTGGCCACAGCAGAGAGCTGGACTGGAAGAGGGGCAACCAGGGCAGAATCCGGCGCCCCGACTGGGACTAGAACCCGATGTGCCAGCACCACAGGCGGAGGATTAGCCTGTTAAGCCACGGCGCCGGCCTAATTTTTTTTTAAAATGGAAAATGGACACTGTACAAAGATTTCAAAGTCTTTTGCACCAAAGTAAACATTCTTTAATTACATTTTCCATGAGCTTTTAGAAGTACCTTTGTATACTAAAAACCACTGTATCTTAAGTCTTGAAAGGATTCATTTTATGGCCTGTGAATTATTTTTCAAAGTAATAATTTGATAGTATTTAAAAAGTATGTATAGGCCGCTGCCATGGCTCAATAGGTTAATCCTCCGCCTGTGGCGCCGGTACCCCAGGTTCTAGTCCCAATCGGGGCGCTGGATTCTGTCCCGGTTGCCCCTCTTCCAGTCCAGCTCTCTGCTGTGGCCCGGGAGCGCAGTGGAGGATGGCCCAGGTCCTTGGGCCCTGCACCTGCATGGGAGACCAGGAAAGGCACCTGGCTCCTGGCTTCGGATCAGCGCGGTGTGCCGGCCGCAGTGGCCATTGTGGGGTGAACCAACGGTAAAGGAAGACCTTTCTCCCTATCTCTCTCTCACTGTCCACTCTGCCTGTCAAAACAAAGAAAAAGTATGTATAAATATTCTTAAAGGTTATGAGAAGCCACATGTATTTGACGTTATACTGAGTAATAGGGTTAAAGTGAAACTGTCTTAGGGGTTTACTGGCATACTTGAGATGGTACAAGCTTTAAAGAACATTGAAGGTTGGGGCCGGTGCTGTGGCATAGCCAGTTAACACCCTGGCCTGAAGTGCCAGCATCCCATGTGGGTGCCAGTTTGAGACCTGGCTGCTCCACTTCCACTCCAGCTCTCTGCTATGGTTTGGGAAAGCAGTAGAAGATGGCCCAAGCCCTGGGGCCCCTGCACCCGTGTGGGAGACCCGGAAGAAACTCCTGGCTCCTGGCTTCAGATCGGCGCAGCTCCAGCTGTTGTGGCCAGTTGGGGAGTGAAGCATCGGGTGGAAGATTCTCTCTCTCTCTCTCTCTCTGTCTCTCTCTTTCTCTCTGTAACTCCTTCAAATACATAAATAAATCTTAAAAAAAAAAATTGGAGGTAGGCAAAGTAGTTAGGTAGCACATGTAACTCTCCCCCACTTTCCATCCTCAAAATGACCTAAAATGTTGACTTGATTTGAAAGATGCTTCTGACAACGCTTCCCAGATTCTGTGAAATAATGACACTGACAGTATACGTTTACAGTGATTTACATTTCTCTTATGCTTCTATTTTACTTGTCTTGCATTTTCCCTCAATATTTCATTATGAAAATTTTCAAATATGCAGCAGAGTTTAAAGTATTTTATAGCAAGTATGATACCTCCTACCTAGATTGTGCCTTTGACATTGTCTGTGCTTGCTTTATCATAAATCCATCCACTGGCCTATCTCTCCATCTACCAATCCACCTTTTTTATGCATTTCAGACTAAATTACAGTTATCAAGCTTTCTCTTAAATACTTCATCCTGCATACAAATTATAGTTCATTAAATGCCTACAGTTTTTTGAGATAAAATTTATAAAGAAAAGCAGAAATCTCAAGTATGCATTTGCTGTGATACTCAAACCCTTGTCAAGATGTAAAACATTTGTCATCACCCCATAAAGTTCTTTCATACCCTCTTCCATTCAGTCTCCATCTCCCATCCCGAGAAGCAACCACTGTTAACGATTGTTTGCTGATAGTTTTGTCTGTTTGGAACTTCACATAAATGAAACAAGGCATAACATAGTTTTATGTGAGGCTTCTTTCACTCTGCACAATCAAGAGTTTTCCATGTTGTTCTATATATCATCAATGCATTCTGTCTTTTCTTTTTTCGCTGAATATTACATCAATGAATAAATATGTCACATTCTGCTTATCCATTCTGTTAATAGGTATTTGGTCTATTTTTTATTTTTGGCTATTATGAATAAAGCTGCTATTTACATTCCTGTACAGATCTTTTAATTTCATGTCTATGTTTTCATTTCTCTTGGATTAATTCTTTGGAGTATAATTGTTAGATCAGAAAAGGTGTATGTCAGTTCTGTAAAATCACCATACCCCTTTCCAAAGTTGTACCATTTTACCCTGCAAGGTGAATACTCTAGTTGTTCCATGTCCTTGCTGGCAGTATATGTTGTTGGTCTTTTTAATTTTAGCCATTCTTATGAGTCTTTAGTGGTTTCTGCCTTGCATTTTATTTGACTATAGACACGTTGCTTCTGCAGCAATACGAAGCTCCATGAAAACCAGGGCAATCAACTGTACTCCTGTAGTGCCTGTCACTTGTGTGGACTAAATGTGAAGTGAGGACAATGAGTGGCTGTTTTCACACTTAGTTTTGGGAATTTGATATGAAAAAAAATTTAGGCCATAAAAATGTTAGTTAAATTTGGCTGTCGCTGCAGTTCACTAGGTTAACCCTCCGCCTGTGGCGCCGGCACCCCGGGTTCTAGTCCCGGTCGGGGCACCGGATTCCGTCCCGGTGGCTCCTCTTCCAGTCCAGCTCTCTGCTGTGGCCCGGAAGTGCAGTGGAGGATGGCCCAAGTGCTTGGGCCCCGCACCCACATGGGAGACCAGAAGAAGCACCTGGCTCCTGGCTTCGGATCAACGTGGTGTGCCGGCCGCAGCGGCCATTATGGGGGTGAACCACCGGAAAAGGAAGACCTTTCTCTCTGTCTCTCTCTCTCTCTCACTGTCCACTCTGCCTGTCAAAAAAAAAAAAAAAAGTTAGTTAAATTTGACCAGATTATTAAATACTTTATTAGAATTAAGAATTATTTCTTATACAAAGAACAGATTTACATTGCTGCTTTTTCATAGGTACAAATGATGCAAAATGTGCACTTGGCTCCAGAGACAGATGAAGATGATCTTTATTCCGGCTATAATGACTACAATCCAACCTATGATACTGAGGTAAGAAGGTAGTGGTTTTTTTTTTTTTCTTTTTTTTTTTAACTTTTATTTAATGAATATAAATTTCCAGTGTACAGCTTATGGATTACAATGGCTTCCCCCTCCCATAACTTCCCTCCCACCCGCAACCCTCCCCTCTCCCGCTCCCTCTCCCCTTCCATTTGCATCAAGATTCATTTTCAATTCTCTTTATATACAGAAGATCAATTTAGTATAAAGATTTCAACAGTTTGCACCCACATAGAAACACAAAGTGAAACATACTGTTTGAGTACTAGTTATAGCATTAAATCACAATGTACAGCACATTAAGGACAGAGATCCCGCATGAGAAGCAACTGCACATTGGCTCCTGTTGTTGACCCAACAAATTGACACTCTAGTTTATGGCGCCAGTAACCACCCTAGGCTGTCGTCATGAGTTGCCAAGGCTATGGAAGCCTTCCAAGTTTGCCGACTCTGATCATATTTAGACAAGGTCATAAAAGACAGGGTGAGGATAGTAACCAATGATCCTAAGAGTGGCATTTGCCAGGTTTGAGCAATTATACAGCATTAAGTGGGGAAGAGGACCATCAGTACACACAGGTTGGGAGTAGAGCCATTGGTGGTAGAGTAGAGGTTATGATTACAAAGGAATGAGGCCCAAGTGCACTAGACAGGGCCTAGAACAAAGGACAGAGTCATTATTAGAGGAGCTAAGATAGGTGCTGTCTAAGCTACAATTAAGTTTTCTGATTGAGAGGCAAATAGAACCTGATAGAAGGGGCTTGATAATAATCTGGTGGGCTTTAGGCCTTGTAAATTCAGAGGCCCAGACCTATCTATCTCTTCACATGGGGTATATCCTAAGGGAGGTGTGAACCTCCTAGGGGAAGGCACTCTGTTGACTTTCATTACTTAGCTGGCCTGGGAGGAGAGCTGGCCAGGTAAAGGCAGGTGGCATCTCTAACAAGAAATTTACAATTCTGCCTGCAATGTTGCTGACCCTACTTGACCATCCCCTCAGCTGCAGTGGTCACTTTGGAAGTTGGGCTGAGTGAAGGGCTTTTCAGCTTAGAGCCAATAAGATCTGTGGCTCTGACCTGGGCATCCTTCGACTCCAGGGCAGGTCCATTTCC
This sequence comes from Lepus europaeus, assembly GCF_033115175.1. Classification (NCBI taxonomy): domain Eukaryota; kingdom Metazoa; phylum Chordata; class Mammalia; order Lagomorpha; family Leporidae; genus Lepus; species Lepus europaeus. The sequence goes on from NC_084832.1 coordinate 87,494,219, forward strand.
AGTGATCCAACTCTTGGCAGAGCTGCCAGGGCTCTTCACAAGCTGACTTCTGCTGAAGCCCAGGCTTACCACATTGAAAGCCACTGCAGTGGACTGGCCTGTTGGGTCTGCTTGAGGACAGATCACTGTACAGATCAGCCAGTAATAGGCCTGCCATCCATTGCTTCTGATGCCTAGCTTTCTTTTCCTCCTGGTTTGTGTTAAAGCAGACCAGAGGATGCAAGTCAAGGGAGTGCCCGTGTCCCATCTCTAATCTTCGGTGGCCTGAACTACAAGTCTATAGTCACAGGCATGTTCTGTAGTAGTTTTTCTAAGGTAGACAATGCCCATGAGGAAAATTATATTCTCACTTTAAAACTTTCTTTCCCTTTTGTCTGAAAGGGAGGTTTTTTCTACTTACTGTATACTTCGCTGATGGTGAAGTGAATCTAGCTATGAGATTATTATTTAAGTTCTTATTTTGGCTATGCTATTACAGAAAAATGTTAGCCATCTCTTTTATAAGGTCTAAAGATTAAATTGTGCATCCTACAGATTCCTTCATAATAGAATTAGTTTCCTACCTTGAAGAGAATAGAGAAATGAAAGAACAAGTTGGGCTTAGAATAGAGAAATGAGGGAGCAAGTCCTAGATCGCTTGCTGACAATAGCAATATTACATGAATACTTAGCAAACCGTTTCAACCACTAGATAACAACTTAAGCAAACATTTACCAGAAGGTCCAATGCCTTCTATAAATTTTAAGAATCATGTATTTGAAAACACCTCTTAAATATCTAACATGGTGTAGTTTGTTTAGGCAGTAAACTTAAGCACAACCATCTAAAATGTTTTTAGTATCTTTCTACCGAAACGTTTAAAACATATGATACACAGATTCAGGTCACTCAAATTAAAATGTATCTTTGATTGATTTTAGCAGCTTAAATTTATGGACAATCTTATCTATAAGCCATTTAAAATAAAACTCTTAATAAAATTTCCCCATGTGGACATACAATATGTACACACATATAATATAGCATAATAGACCAATATAGCAATTTTAATAATAGCTTTTAAAATCTTTAACTCTTTTTGTAGATTGCCAATTGATTTGAATTGCTTTTTGTTTTTAGTAACCTCAGTTAACCATACTTTCTTTCAGTTGGTACTGTTAATACATTATTGGCTTCATCTGTTTACAGAGCCATCCCAAAGTACTGAATACAATAAAAGTGGCTGGAAAAAGTCCATAGGAACCTATAGGAGGACAGCTAAACACAAAACCAACAACGCTTTAGTTTTATGAGCAGCACATCATATATAACTGTGGATGACAAAAGACTTTAAGTCGCCATGTTTAAAATTATAAACTTATCAACCAACAAGAGGCACTTGCTTACTTCACAGTATTTTTGAAAGCACCTGTAGGATTTTACAAGTATTTAACCCTTTAGGCCTCTGGGGCTTTCTCATTAAGATAACTATCATGTCTAGTAACACAAGATCATTAGACTTTTTAATTCTCAAACATTTGTATTAATAGCATTTTCCATTATAGAAACTTAAAGTCTGGTACCACATCACATCTTGACAGTCCTTCTAATATAATCCAAATAGACTGATTAGTTGGTGTCTCTATAAGATGAGAGACATAGGTCCTTCGATTTTTTCAGTTGGGCCCAAACTGGAAAAACCAAAGTCCAGGATTTACTGGAAATTTTAGAGACCAGATTGTTTGAAACTTTGATTTTTTGAATGCCTGTTAAGAATGCCAAGAAGGCTCAAAATCCAAAATATCTGGTTGAAATAAGATTTCTTAAAATCATGACATAACATAGACCAAATTTGATCATTGGTACAAGGTGATTATTCAAATTTTTGAAAAAAGCACATATTTAAATAACCCATAGCTCTTAATAAAAATTCAGCTGTTTTTGAACAATTAGAATTTAACAGACATCAAGAGAACATAATAGATTACTTTAACACATTGCTTTAACAGAGCATCAGAGTTTAATTCTATGTCAAAGAGAAATTGAGCTTCCTGGGATCTTTTGCTGTGAGGTTTCCTTCCTTTACCTTCTTTCATATTGGTGACCATGTTTCTGTGTTTCTGTGTGTAACACATCTTTAAGCATCTTTTGCAGGGCAGGATGAGTGGCAACAAATTCTTTCAGTTTCTGTTTGCTATGAAAAGTCTTAATTTCACCTTCATTCACAAATGAGAGCTTTGCAGGATATAGTATTCTGGGCTGGCAGTTTTTCTCTCTTAGTACCTGGGCTATGTCTCGCCATTCCCTTCTAGCTTGTAGGGTTTCTGATGAGAAGTCTGCTGTGAGTCTAATTGGAGATCCTCTAAGAGTAATCTGACGTTTCTCTCTTGCACATTTTAGGATCTTTTCTTTATGTTTCACTGTGGTGAGTTTGATTACAACATGTCGTGGTGAGGATCTCTTTTGGTCATGTTTATTAGGGGTTCTATAAGCTTCCTGTACTAAGATGCCTCTGTCCTTCTCCAAACCTGGGAAATTTTCTGCTAGTATGTCACTGAAAATGCCTTCTAATCCTTTCTCCCTCTCCATGCCTTCAGGAACTCCTAGAACCCGAATGTTGGGTTTTTTAATAGTATCCTGTAGATTCCCGACAATATTTTTTAGATTTCTAATTTCTTCTTCTTTTCTTTGGTTTGCCTGTTTCCTTTCCTGTTCTCTGTCTTCTAATTCCGATATTCTCTCTTCTGCTTCGCTCATTCTGTTTTTAAGGCTCTCTAATGTGTTTGTCATTTGATCTATTGAATTCTTCATTTCATTATGATTTCTAGTCACTATCAGAGTTTCTTGTTCCACTAGTTGTTTCATTTCATTTTGATTCCTCCTTAATATTTCACTTTCACAAGAGAGATTTTCTATCTTGTCCATTAAGGATTTCTGTAGTTCAAGAATTTGTTTTTGAGAACTTCTTAATGTTCTTATCAATTTTTTGAGATCCGCTTCTTGCATTTCTTCGATCTCATCATCTTCATTATCTTGAATTGGGGTGTCTTTTTCATTTGGGGGCATCATAGTGTCTTCCTTGTTCTTGTTAGCTTGGTTTTTGCGTTTGTTGTTTGGCATGTTGGAGATATTTGGTTTCTTCACTGTGGTGTTTTTTCTTGTTACACTATGGCTCTATATTAAGTGGACTGTCTGCTTTCAGTGGAGCCTTAGAGGCTTGAGATGAGTGTGGACTGAGAGCTGTGTTTGGTTCCTCAGGGTTGAGGGTGTGTCAAAGATGACACTCCCAGGTTAGGTGTGGTAAATCTCTCTTTCTTTCTTTTTTTGATTCAAAAGGGAAGTAATTCCGCACAGCTGAACGTAATTGGAGGTAGTTAGCAGGCGAATGATATACCCACAGGAGCCAGAGATTGGAAGCTCTTTCCCAAGGACCACACAGGGAATCTCTGCTGCCCTCAATGTGGGCTCCAATTCTCCTGCAGTCTCCCACTGGGTTGCCAAGTTAGATGCTAATATCCTGTTATTTCATCCCTCCCCCCAGAGTCAGGTTTTTCTGCTAGGCTCAGGGCTGGTGCAGACCTGAGGTCGCCCTGCTTATGACGTATGTCCAAAATGGTGCCTGCTCTGTCTTGCTCGCCTTTGAGAGGTGAGCGGAGAGAGAGAAACTTGTGTCCGTATCGGTCACTTTTTTTATTTTTTTCCTATCTCTCTTCTAGTTAGCCTGGTGAACTTTTCCCCATGGAGTTTCAAGCCTCGTTCCCTCTAGCCTCCTCTTTCCGCTTGCCTGCTGGTATCTCGGGCTATTGAGGTTCGGCTCACCTCGCGTTCCAGCGCTGGTGTGTTGAGTCTGCCGCTGGTGTCCCGAACTTGGGCTCCCACGCTCTCCACGCAGGTCCACTGTGAATCACTAGTTCCGGAAGAGTTTCCTCTGCTGTTTCTTCCCCTACTCTTCCTTGACCCTGCAGTATCTCCACTTATATTAAATTTTCTCTCCCCCCGGACTAATAGTGTGCTCCCTGCCTATTCCGCCATCTTGCCGCTCTCTCAGAAGGTAGTGGTTTTTACACTGGTCTTTGTAAACCAGGTGGTTTTGAAAGACTTTGGATTTGAGGGTCATGCTTTATTATGTTTTAGATTTTAAAAGCTGATAAAAAAAAACCTACAAAAGTGCTATTAATGAAGACTCTACTAACTTACAGAAGAGGGGAATCTATAAGATAGTTTGTAAAGAGTGTGTAAGATTAATTATATACAGATTGAGTATCCTTACTTGAAGTACTTACACAAGAAGTGTTTCAGATTTTGGAGATTTTTTTTTTGAATATTTACATAGATTTTACTGGTTGAGCATCCCTAATCTGAAAATCCAAAACGCTTAAATTTTCAGATGTCAGAGCTGAATCTGTATTTATATTTTTATATTCTTCAGCATTAGCTATTTGCATATACAAATTAGAAGACTTAGATCACTTGAAAGTGTGTAAAATTGGTATTTTAATGCTTGCTCTAAATTTGAAATGTCATATAGGTATTTTTTCCTTTTTCAATTATACAAATATTTTATAGAAAAATTAGGAAATAGAGATAAGTGTTAAGAAAAATTAAAGTCACAGAAGCTCACCATTCAGAAGTAGCCCTTAACTAACTCAGTGTTTATCTTGCCAAATGTTTCCCTATACAAATATATGCAGATCCCTACATATTTTTGGATAAAATAGAATCAGATTGTATGTACTTCTTTGTAACCTGCTTTTTCTCTTTCATGAATATCCATATATTTCAACAAACCTGTATCTGCTTAATATTTAGTAGTATAGTAATTTAAAATATGAAATAATTACTAAGACATTTATATGTTTTCAAATATGTTTATACCTCTTGTGGGAGTTATAGTTTCTGAATTGTAAAAGAACAACTAGTATGTACTTCTAAGTCTGTCCATATCAACTACTAGCATTTGTGGGAATTTAATTTATAAATTCTGGAATTTTGTATAGCATTTAGTAATTTTTAAATGTATTTTATATTATTTGAAAGGCACAGAGACAGAGGGAGATATACTACCCACTAGTTCATTCTCAAAATGACCGAACAGATAGTACTGGGCCAGACTTATACCAGGGGCCAGAAACTCAATCTGGATATTCTAAATGGGTAATAGGAACAAACCACTTGAGCCATCACTTGCTGCCTTCCAATGCGTGTATTAGTAGGAAGCTGGAATTGGGAGTGAAGCCGAGACTTGAACCCAAGTACTCTGATATGGCATATGGGTGTCCCGAGTGGAAGCTTAACTGATGTGCCAAATGCCCACCCCATATTTAGTAATTTTTTTTTTTAAGATTCATTTATTTATTTGAGAGGCAGAGTTACAGGTAGAGATAGGGAGAGACAGAGAGGTCTTCCATCTGCTGGTTCACTCCCCAAATGGCTGCAACAGCCAGAGCTGGCCTGTCCGAAGCCAGGAGCTCAGAGCTTCATCCAGTCTCTCATGTGGGTTCAGGAGCCCAAGCATTTGGGCCATTTTCCACTGCTTTCCCAGGCCATTAGCAGAGAGCTGGATTAGAAGTGGAGCAGCCAGGACTTGAACTGGTGCCCATATGGGATGCTGGTGTTGCAGGTGGAGGCTTAACCTACTACGCCACAGTACTAGCCTCCATATTTAGTAATTCTTTTTTTTTTTTAAGATTTATTTTATTTATTTGAAAGACAAAGTTACAGAGAGAGGTAGAGACAGAGATCTTCCATCCGCTGGTTTACTCCCCAGCTCGCTGCAACGGCCGGAGCTGTGCCGATCCGAAGCCAGGAGCCAGGAGCTTCCTCCAGGTCTTCCACACGGGTGCTGGGGCCCAAGGACTTGGGCCATCTTCTCCTGCTTTCCCGGGCCATAGCAGAGAGCTGGATAGGAAGAGGAACAGCTGGGTCTCAAACCAGTGCCCATATGGGATGCCAGTGCTTCAGGCCAGAGCGTTAACCCGCTATGCCACAGCGCCGGCCCCCATATTTAATAATTCTTTTAGGTGTTTTTTAAACTTTGGAATAAAATGGTGGCCTGTGAACTTGAAACCTAGAAATAAAACAAGCAACAAGAAGAAGGTGTTTACTTTTTGATATGAAATTAAAAAATTAAGCAATACTTATCATTATGGAAAATTTGTAACATGTAGAAAACTGGAAAAAAAAGTGACATAAACTCTTTCACCTACCCTGGAATTACTGGAAACAGTTGCTTTAAATGTTCATAGAATATGCAATTTGTTAATCCAAGTCACAACAAAGAAAAGTTAGAAGAGCTGTGTGAGTTTGGTGTTTGTAAATGGAAAATTTGTTGACAATTCTCTTAGTTCATTGTTTAGTTAGAATGAATTGATTTAATTAATGAGATTTCATAAATAATTTATGAATTTTAAAAGATCCTTTCCTCAAAAGATCTACTGAAGCAGATTATAATTAGTTACCTGAAGGTTGCCTTTGCTTTATACCTCATATGAAAGTTCCCAGTTTCTATGGCTGAGAGTACTTACTAATTTTAATTAGTTAATGTGAAAGGTTGTAAAAATAATCTAAAGTGAAAACTAAGGAAGATTGCTTTGTGCTTAATAAAATTATGTTTTAAACTCTATTGTACTAGCATCCTGATGATATAAAAATTTTAGTTTGTCTACAGATTTTTAAAAATATAGTTGATAGTGACTATTTTATGTGTGTGTGTGTTTTTTAATACTCAGCAAGTATATTTTTTGTGGGAAGTAGACTGAAATGAATGAGAGGCAAGTATGGGAATGACATTAAAGTGTCTGAAGTGTTAGAGCCCGAGTGTGTATGTTGTGGAAAAAGAAGTAGAGGATAAAGGCTGTTAGAAAATTGGCAGGTGGGGACTGGGGGCTGGGGTTGTGATGTGGTGGGTGAAGCTGCTGCCTGCGATGCTGGCATCCCATGGGTGCACCGGTTCGTGTCCTCGCTGTTCCACTTGCAGTCTATCTCTGCCACCCCCGTGGGAGAACCAGATGAAGCTCCTGGCTTTTGGCCTAGCCCAGTCCTGGCCATTGCAGCTATCTGGGGAATGAACTGGCAGATGGAAGATCTCTCTCTTTCTCTGTAACTCTGCCTTTCAAATAAATTAACTAAAAAAAGAAAAAGATTGGCAGCTGATAAGACTGAATATTCTTACAGAGTATAAAATTGGCATGTTGGGGGCTGGCATTGGCATCCCATGTGAGTGCCAGTTTGAGTCTCAACTGTTCCACTTCTCTGCTAATGCACCTAGGAAAGCAGTGGAAGGTGACTCAAATGCTTGGGCCCCTGCCACCCATGTGGGAGTCCTGAATGATGCTCCTGGCTCCTGGCTTTGGCCTGGCCCAGTGCTGGCTATTGCTGCCATCTGTAACTCTGACTTTCAAAATAAATAAATAAATCTTAAAAAAAAAAAAAAAAAAAACTGGCATTCTGTTCAGGAAACCCAGGAATGCTTGACTTGTATCCTTTGGCTAGTGTTCCTTTCCTCAACTTTCCTGATAAAGAATAGAAGTACAGGTTAGGAGGCAGCAGAGCAAAATCACCTTTTATTTCATCTGAGATGGACTTCATCTTCATCTGGACTTAGTAGAGTTCTCGATTTGCTCTTGTCTGAACCTCACATTTGCCTCTCCAGGGAGATGAACTGTCATTTTCACTTGGGCAAAGGGAAATAGAGCAGAAGAAAATGTTTGCCCCTTTGCTTGTGGAGATTATGGCCTTTTGTGTTGTTAGGCTTTCTCAGAGATTAGCGTGATCCCAGCAAACAGGAAAAGAAAAGAAAAGATGGGTTGGAGGAAGTAAGAGATATGAATCTCTATTCTTACTGCTATAGCCACTAGGAAGAATGAGAAGACAGGCCAATTCTTGTGAACTGTACTTCTAACCTTGTGTTACTATTCCACTCTTGAACAGTAATCAGTAAAATGCCCTTAAAATAACTAGCGTAATCAATACCCCTCTTCTAATGGAGGTTTGATGATTTAGGTAGCGTGAAGAGGTGAGATTAGGGGACAGGAGTCTTTTTTTTTTTTTTTAAGATTTTATTTATTTATTTGAGAGATGGAGTTACAGAGAGAGAGAGGGAGAGACAGAGAGAAAGGTCTTCCATCTTCTGGTTTACTCCCCAAATTGCTGCAGTGGCCGGAGCTGGGTCAGTTGAAACCAGGAGCCAAGACTTTCCTCCTGGTCTCTCACATGGGTACAGGGGCCCAAGCGCTTGGGCCAGCTTCCACTGCTTTCCCAGGCCATAGCAGAGAGCTGGATCAGAAGAGGAGCAGCTAGAATATGAACTGGCGCCCATATAAGATGCCGGGTGGAGGCCCAGCCTACTACTCCACAGCACTGGCCCTATGGAGGAGTCTTGAGTCCTTCCCAGATGCCAGTCTTTGAAGTAAGAGAAACTGTAGAAGATCTTAAATACTGAATAAGAATTTAAACTGGTTGTTCCTAATTCTCACTTGATGTTGAATGTCAAATTTGCCTTTTTCCTTTAGGACTTGGAGAATGACACAGCTTTTCAACAGGCTGTGAGAACTAGTCATGGCAGAAGACATCCAGTAAGTGAAATCTCTTTAAAAGACTGTGATAAAACACACATCATAAAATTTGCCACTGTAACAGTTTTTGCATGTAGAGTTCTGTTGTGTTAAGCACATTCACATTGTTGTGAAACAGGTTATATGTTTCACTCTTTGCATCTGAAACACTATGTCCATTAACACTGTGCCCTGTCTCCTCCCCTTCCCAAGCCCCTGATAACTACCATTCTGCTTTCTACTTCTATAGCATTTACCCCAGATGCTCACATAAGTGGAATCCTAGAGTGTTTGTCTTTTCTGTGACTGGCTTATTTCACTTAGTGTAATGTTCTCAAGGTTCATCCATGTTATGGCATGTGTCAGAATTTCCTTTCCTTCTTCAGACTGAATTATATTCCATTGTCTGTATATACTGCATTTTGTTTATCCAGTCATCAGTGGACACTTGCCCATTTTTGTTGTTGCATTATTGGAGTTATTTATATATTCTGAACATTAACTTCTTCTCAGACACATGATTTGCAAATATTTTTTCCCATTCTGTAGGTTGCACTTTCATGCTATTGAGTGTATTCTTAGAGGCAGAAAAGTTGTTTCAGTTTTATAGTCTTGTCTACTTTTGCTTTTGTTGCCATATCCTAAGAAATCATTGCTAAGACCAGTGCTGAGTAGCTTTCCTCTCTATATTTTCTTCTAGGAGTTTTGTAGATTTAGGTTATATTTTAGATGTTTAATCTATTATGAATTAGTTTTTTGTATGTGGTATAGATTGTGGTTCAACTTCGTTTTTTTTTTTTTTAATTATTTGAAAGGTAGAGAGAGAGATGGGGGAGAGATCGTCTGTCTGCTAGTTCACTGTTGAAATGCCTACAACAACCAGAACTGGGCCAGGCTGAAGCCAGAGCCCGGAATTCTATCTAAGTCTCCTGTTCGGGTGGCAGGGACCCAAGTAAGTTAGCCATCATCTGCTGTCTCCCAGGGTATGTATTAGCAAGAAGCTGGTTCACAGTGGAGGAGCAGGAACTCAAACCAGGTATTCCAATATGGGATATAGGCATCCCAAGCAGTGACTCAACTGCTGCACCAAGTGTACACTCCCATTGTTTTATTTATTTTATTCATTTATTGTTTTCTGAGAGGCCAGAAAAGAGAGAGAGAGAGAGAGAGAGAGAGAGAGAGATGGTTTCCATGTGCTTCTTCAAATCCCTCAACACCAGGGGGGTTGAAGCCAGGAGCTGGGCATTCAATGCAGATCTCCCATGTGGTAGCAGAGACCCAATTATTGGAGCCATCACTGCCGCCTCCCAGGTTCTGTTAGCAGAAAGCTAGAATCAGGAGCCAGAGCCAGGAGCTGAACCCAGACTCTCTGATATGGAATGTGTTATTCTAACTGGTGTCAAAATGCCAAGCCAAATGCCTGTCCCTTCCCCCCACCAACTCCATTCTTTTGCATGTGGATAGCCGATTTTCCCAGTGTCATTTGTTGGAGAGGCTGCCCTTTCCCATTGAATGGTCTTGGCACCCCTGTGGCCACCCATATTTGACCACTTACTCAAGTGTTTGTTTTTGGGGTTCTTTTTCTACTCCATTCCTCTATGTCTGTCTGTGTGCCAGTACCACACTGTTCATTACTGTAACTTTGTAACATATATTGGAATCAGGAAGCAAGAGTCCTCCAAGTTTGTTCTTTTTCAATATTGTCTAGCCATTCATGATCATTGACATTTCATAGAAATTTGTGGGTGAATTTTTCTCTTTCTACAAAAAATGACATTGAGATTTTGTTAGAGATCACATTGAATCTGTAGATCACTTTAGGTAGAATTGACTTTATGACAGTATTAAGTCTTCCAATCCACGAACACAAGATGTTTCTCCATTTATTTTTGTTGTCTTTAGTTTCTCTTTCAGCAATGTTTTGTAGGTATTTCAGTGCAACCAATAAATGAGCTTTTAAAATTTTTAATTGACATGTGATAATTATGCCTATTTTATAGTGTCAGTGAGTGAATTTTGAAGTACTTTAGATCAAAGAATTTCTTTATGCTCATGGAACTATAAATATTATTTATATTAGTCATCCCAATATGTTTACTTAAAACATTCATTGTTTAGAACATATTTTCCCAGGACAGGCATGTGACAGGTCAGGTAAGTTGCCACTTGAGCCCCCTACATCCCATTTTGGAGTACCTAGTTCAAGTTTTCAGCTACTGTACTCCCAATCCAGCCTACTGCTCATGCACACCCTGGGAGGCAGCTTTTGATGGCTCAAGTATTTGGACCCTGCACCTACATGAGAGACCCAGGTTGAGTTCTGAGCTATTGGCTTGGCATAGCCCAGCCCTGGCTATTTGTGGGAATTTGGGGGGTGAACTAAGGGATGAAAGATTTCTATCTCTCTTTCACTCTGCCTTTCAAATAAAATGAGAAGAAGAAAACTAACAAAAAATTGTCCGCCTAGTTTTTAAAATGTTTATTTAATTGAAAGAGTGACGGAGAGAAGGAGAGGGAGAAGGAGAGAGATCTTTTATCTGCTGGTTCATTTCCCAAGTGGCACAACATTCAGAGCTGAGCCAGGCTGAAACCAGGAGCCCAGAACTCCCATCTGGGTCTCCCATGTGGGTTATAGTGGCCCGAGCACCTGGACCATCATCTGCTGCCTTTCCAGGAGCATTAGCAGGAAGCTGGATCAAAATTGGAGCAGCCAAGACTCAAAGCAGCACTTATGTGGGGTGCTGCCATCACAAATGGCAGCTTAACCAGCTGTGCCACAGCACTGGCCCTTGGTTAGTTTGTTTTGAGAGTCAGACAGAAACAGAATGTGATAGCGCCCATCCACACTCCCCAGATACCTGCAATTTCTGGGGCTAGGCCGAAGCTGGGAGCCGAGAACTCAGTCCAAGTCCCCCTTGTAGACGTCAGGAACCCAATGACTTGAGCTATCAGCCCTGCTTCCCATGGTCTGCATTAGCTGAATGCTGATATCAGGAGCCAGAGGTGGACATCAAACCCAAGTATCTGATGTGGAATGCAGGCACTCGATTGTTGTCCATTCTGCTAGGCCAAACATCTGTACCCAAGCATGAACTTCAAGTGCTGGAACACTTTTAAATGTCTTCTTATAATAAAGAAAAAGAACAAGTGACTAAAGTTCACCTAGCAACTTTGTGTTGATACCTGTATTCAGACATATGTTTTCCTACAAAATTGATGTGTATTTTTTCTGTGTTTTTCCCTTTAGTAACATTTTTCAGTTCAAAATGTTTATAATTCCATAGTGATTTCTTTTTTGAACCAAGGGTAGTTTAGAGTGTCTATACCTACCAACATTTTTTTAAATTATCTTTATGTTACTTTGTTCTAACTTTATTCTTAGTAACAGAAAATAATCTGTATAAGTTCAATTTTTTGAAATGTATTAATACTCTAAATATATTTTAAAAGGATCTGTGTTCTTCAGTTGATAGGTGTAATGATGTATGCCAATTTGGTCATGTATGTTGCTGATTTTGTTCAAATGTTCTATATTTTTACTGATTTTTTTTGTGTGTGTTGATTCTGTTATTGAGAAAGTGCAATCAAATCTTGTACTATGATTATGATTTTGTCTACTGTGTTAGATAAATATGTATTTGGAGCAGAGATACTTAAAATTGTTAAATTTTTATGGTAAATTGAGCCTTTTATTGTTAAGAAGTATATTTCTAGTAATATATTTGTTTATTTTGCCAGATAAATTAATATATTGATATAGTTTCCAAGCTGTCTTTCGTCTAGTATTTGCATTCTGTGTCTTTCTCCTTTTTACTTTTCCATATCCAGATATTTAGGATCTATTTTTTTCTATTTTTTTTTTAAGATTTATTTATTTACTTGAAAGTCAGAGCTACCGAGAAGCAGAGTCAGAGAGAAAGATCTTCCATCCACTGGCTTGCTCCCCAAACGGCAGTGACAGCTGGAGCTGGGCCAGTCAGAAGCTAGGAGTCAGGAGCTTCTTCCAGGTCTCCCACATGGGTGCAGGGGCCCAAGGACCTGGACCATCTTCCACTGCTTTCCCAGGCACATTAACAGGGAGCTGGATTGGAAGTGGAGTGACTGGGACTTGAACTGGCACCTATATGGGTTGCTGGTACTGCAGCAGCAGCTTAAACTGCCATGCCACAGTGCAGACCCCAAAATCTTAATACCAACATGTATTGAGGTTTTCTTTTTAAGATTTCAAAAACAAATGTTTTGTTTTTTAACAAAAAATTACAGAGAGACAGAGGCAGAGAGAGAGAGAGAGAGAGAGAGAGAGAGAGAGATCTTCCATCAGCTGGCTCACTCCCCAAATGGCCATGACAGCTGGAACTAGACCAGTCTGAAGCCAGGAGTCAGGAGCTCAAGGACCTGGGCCATCTTTCACTGCTTTCCCAGGCACATTAGCGGAGCACTGGATAGGAAGTAGAGCAGCCAGGACGCGAACTGTTGCCCATATGGGATGCTGGTGCCAGAGGCAGTGACTTAACATGCTATGCCACAGCACTGGCCTTTTGAGTTTTATTTTTTAAAATAAAATCTAACCATGTTTTGGTGAAACATTCATTCTTTTTACATTTAATGAAAATACTGATTTGGTTTAAATTTTTTCTTTTATTTGCTTTTTTCTGTTTTTGTTTTCTCCTTTTTTTTTTTTATTTTTGACAGGCAGAGTGGACAGTAGAGAGAGAGACAGAGAGAAAGGTCTTCCTTTTTGCCGTTGGTTCACCCTCCAATGGCCGCCACGGCAGGCGTGCTGCGGCCGGCGCACCGCGCTGTTCCGATGGCAGGAGCCAGGTGCTTCTCCTGGTCTCCCATGGGGTGCAGGGCCCAAGCACTTGGGCCATCCTCCACTGCACTCCCTGGCCACAGCAGAGAGCTGGCCTGGAAGAGGGACAACCGGGACAGGATCGGTGCCCCGACCGACCGGGACTAGAACCCAGTGTGCCGGCGCAGCAAGGCGGAGGATTAGCCTATTGAGCCGCAGCGCCGGCTTGTTTTCTCCTTTTTTGTTTTTATTAACCCATTTCCTGTTCTGTTGTCTTGGTAGTTTACATTTTTTAACCATTCTTTTAGTGGTTTCCTAAAGATCGCAACATTCATCTTCAACTCATTAAGGTCTCATATAAGTGAATAGTTTTACTATTTTTTAAATAATGCTAAAATTATACATTATTTTCAGATCTAGAGTTTTCATTTATTCTTTTTTTATGGTTTCCAGTTGCTGAAATTGGAATCTTGTTTTTTAATTCATTGAGCGTATTAAGCATAGTTATATAAAAGTCTGTGTCTGATATTTGAATCACATGTATCCCCTTCTTGGTTTTTTCCACTCATTTGTTTCTCTTGGCTTTGGCTAGGCAGTCTTGCCTCCCCTATGTCTGGTTGTTTTTGATTGAATGCCGGTCACTGTAAAGAAAAATTTTAGAGATGATTATTGCTGTGCGTCTTCACTGTCCATTACGATAGTCACCAGTCACATGTAACTATTTACATTTAAATTGTTGAAACATTAGAACTGAAAACTCAAATCCTCACTGCATTAGGCACAGCTCAGTGCTCAGCAGCCTCGTGTGCCCAGCGGCTCTCATCCGAGAGGACAGAGTTGGAACGTTTTTGTCACTGCAGAAAGTTCTGGTTGATGGCACGGCTTGAGAGAATTTACTTTTCCGTAACAGCCCTAGCAACACTAGGAATCCCTGATCACCTTAATCTGGTTGGCTTTGAGATGATTCTAAATTGTACTTCAGTCCCTCTAAGGCTGAAGTCTTAGGGTGTGGCTCTCTGAGATCACAAGGGACAGCCTGCGGGGTTACCAGGCTGCCTCCTTGGCGGGCCCTCGACTCTCAGACTGCGAATCTGTCAGAGCCGCAGCAGCTCTCAGCCCTGCCTGTGGAATTGACAGATGTCCCTAGCAGCTCAGTTCCCTAGACGTCCTTGCTTCTCCTTGAGACTTTGTGATCTTCACTGTTGTAGTGATTCTCTAGTGCTTTCAAACTATTTTTTTTTTTTTAAGATATCTTTTCCCTAGCCTTTTCAGTTCTTCTTTGAAGGAAAGTTTTTAAAAACTGGTCCATCATAGCTAGATGTAAAATTCCTTCCCAAACGATATTTAATCAAGCATTTCAAACAAATATGCCTAACAACTGCTGTGAGTAGGACATTTTCACCTCCATGGTGCTGTTTGATACCAACCACATTCTGTCATCTGTGTACTCTGTATTCTTACTTAAAAGATGAGGAAAATTGGCGTCAAAGAGATTGGATAAACACAGCTAGTCAGGGGAAAGGTGAAATTCAAACCCAGGCTCTTAGACTCCAAATCCTATATCTGTTTGGCCTACTGGCTGACAGTAACAAGTATGCAGTAAATATTTAATGAATGATACATTCACACATGGAAACAGATCTTCTTGGCACTCAAGTCATGCAAAAGTCTCCAAAAAGTAGACTTTAAAGAAAAACATTTTTTAAAATGAATTCTAGGATGAGTCTCCTTCTCAGTACTTAAAATGCCTGAACTGCCTAATATTCCAGATAATTTAAAACAAACCATTCTAAATATTGTATAAATATTTCTTCATTGATAACTCTATATTTCCCATTTCTTTTCCAGTTTTCTGTTATTATATACCTTATTCTGAATTCTGTTAACTATGTTCTTTTTCCTCCCCAAGATAACTGCTAAAATACCAAGCACTGCAGTTACTAGACCTGTAGCTACTGGATATGGGGTAGGTTTTTGTAAGCTGAGAATATTAAGATGCTTTTTCTTAAACATAAGATCACCTTAGGCAGTTCTAAATAATTTTGACTACCTTTAAGTCCATGATGCAGAATTATTTCCCATTTAAATAGTTACGCACAGTATAAAAGTCTAATTTGATGAAAACCTTGAACATTCTAGTCATTTTGATTTGTAAATATGTAATAAAATATTGTATTACCTTTTTCCACTTGTTAGCCTTGTGTTTGTTGATTGACCTCCTTCTGTTTCTGTGTAATATAACCAAGTCTCCTATGTGTTCCATTTGCTATTTCATGTGAAGTTAGATGTTATAGTAATGTAATAGTGCTTGTAATTATAAAAAATTTACTAACCAGTAAATGAAATTTAAGAAAAGTGCTTCAGAGGCATATATTTGGGTCTTACTTATACTTGTATTAGAGACCTTTGGAGGAATGATACCAAATAAAACTTCATAAAATAATAAACCTTTTTGTTGTACACATACTAGCAGGTCTTGGTTGTAACTGTATTTAGCAAATGAAAACTTAAAATATTGAATTGGAATTGTGCACAAATATTTGGATACATTTTATGCTCAGATTTGTTTTCTACCATTGTACTTCTTGGGATTAAGTATCTAGATTCTAAAAACAACATGATTGTAGTTGTATAGTAGCTGTAGTTGTATGTGTAAATATATAGGTGTAGGCATATATAAGTAATTTGTTTTTATATAAATGATGTTTGTAATAAAAAGTATAAGACTTTTTTTTTTAATCTTGCCCAAATTACTTACAATTTGGGTGACTAGAGGAATGAGGGGTGGTAGGAATTCCTGTTTGTTTGTTTTTTTTAAGATTTATTTATTTGTTTGAAAGAGAGAGGGGGAGGTGGAGAGAGATCTTCTATCCATTGGCTCACTCCTCAGGTGGTCACAACGGCCAGCACTCCATCAGGCTGAAACCAGTAGCCAAGAGTTTCATCCGGGTCTCCCACATGGGTGGCAGGGGCCCAAATGCTTGGGCCATCTTCTGCTGCTTTCCCAGGCATATTAGCAGGGAGCTGGATCAGAAGTGGAACAGCCGGGACTCGAAGCGGAGCCCATATGGGATGCTGGCATCATAGGTGGTGGCTTTACCAGCTATACCACAATGCTGGTCTCTGCTGACCCTTGTTTTACAGTTTGTAGTTTGTAATCCTCAGGTGATAAATGGAAAAAAATCATGTTTAAGTTTACTTGTTGATAGAATGAAGAAAAATGTTATGAAAAAAGCTTTTGTAATTTGGTTTGTAAAATTAAAGGTGG
Source organism: Lepus europaeus (assembly GCF_033115175.1). Lineage (NCBI taxonomy): Eukaryota > Metazoa > Chordata > Mammalia > Lagomorpha > Leporidae > Lepus > Lepus europaeus. The sequence goes on from NC_084832.1 coordinate 87,510,811, forward strand.
ATTTTTTCAGGAATCCCTGTAACTTACTTTTCTGTTTACCAGTACAAGACATCCCTAGCATCCTCAATGGGCAGACCAATGACAGGAGCTATTCAGGTATGCCTGCTCAGTGGTTGTTCATTTAGTGGCTTTCCTCTGACTTGGAATTTACTATGAAAGCCTGTCTTTTTCCTTTGTTATATTATTTTTCTATGTTGAAGATGTTACTTATATAGTGATACTGGTTCTTTAAATTATGAGGTAAAAGTTGGACAAGATCTTTGGAGCAAGATCTCTTTGAATTTATTTACTCAGGTCTGAAACAAAATCCCACTGGAGAATGAACAAAAGGCTGATTATTTGTGTGTATAATGTACTGTGGGATCAGCTTTTCCTATGCTACCATTTACAATGATTTCTATGACTTCTCTCATAGACACATAGGAGACAAACCAGAAGTAGGAAAATACTTAGCTAATAAGCTATTTTTTTCTTTCCAAACTGAGCTAAGTCCAGTTAGGTCAAGAAATTGAAACTTTATAGAGGAAAGAGAAGAGGAAGAGTGATTAAAAATCAATATTAAAACTTGAGGCTATATTAAACTGTATGTCATTTGTAGAAATGTAAATAGGAAGTGGCTCTTTTTTAAGAACACCTTTTAATGATTCCTGTTCTTGGAAGGATGGAGTTACCAGACCCATGACAGCAGTGAGAGCAGCTGGTTTTACCAAGGCAGCTTTGAGAGGTTTGTTATACTGTTTCTACTAATTTTTTTAGAAATTTTAATTTTTACTGTTTTTGTGTATATAAATATTACTACTCTACTGCTATTTTCACATGCCATTTATTATAAGATGCATCATTACTTTAGATACCATTAAGAAAGAAAAAGCATGATAAGAACATTCTTACTCTTAGTCGGGGTAGTAATGACACTAGTGTGTAATTTGTCAAGATGTTGAACTATATGTGCATTTTATTTCATATGAACTAGAGATTGATTAAAAACAAGAAAGGTGAAAACAGTGTTTAAATATATGATGAGTCTGGGGGCAGGTATTTGGCCTCACAGTTGACACCTGCATCCATGTTGGAATGCCTGGATTCAGGTCCCAACTCTGCTTCCAGATCCAGCTTCCTGGGAGGCAGCAGGATGGTTCAGTTAGTTAGGTCCCTGCCACCCACATGGGAGACAAGATTGAGTGTCCAGCTCCTGGCATTTGGGGAATGAACCAGTGGAGGAAAGCTCTTCTCCTGTCTCTCTTAGATATAAAAGTTGATAATTTAAACATAAAATTATAATGAGTATTAATGTTTATCATAACAATAAGGAAAATTAGGAAGCCAATGCAAGGTCATATATCACATGACTGAGAGTAGGCTTAAGAGGCATAGATTACTAGAGAGGAGAAAGTAAATTGTATACATTAACATGCCTTTTATTTACGTAGTTTTATGTATGTTAAAAATCTTTGCAATTTTCCAATATATGAAATGTTTTATAACAATAAATGTTGTGTCCATCTAACAATAGATAATATAAAATGTTTAATAAGTAGGTAAATTAAATAACTTATACAAGGCTTGATATTTTCATGTTTCATTCAAATTTTCTGGGGTTCAAATTAAATATGAATTCCTAATTGTGTTTCAGGCTCTTCATTTGACCCACTTGGTCAGTCAAGGGGTCCTGCTCCTCCTCTGGAAGCCAAAAATGAAGATAGGTATGTAAGTCCTTATGCTGTTGCTTTGTTGTTGTGTGTTTTAAAAATATACAGTTCCTGCAATTCTTAAATGTCTGTGTCAGCAGAATACTAATCAGAACTTCCCTAATTCTTGGAACTAGCAAAGGAATCAAGTCTAACAAGACCTGTGTCATGTGTGATTTTATTGGAATACTATTTGACTTGATAATGTAGTCTTAGTTTTTTTGGTGCCAATACTGATTGTCTTGAAGAATAAATGAAATGAGATTGGTTGAAGATGTTATAAGAATTGCTTATTTTAAAAAGACATTTCAGGGGCCAGCACTGTGGCGCAGTGGGTTAACGCCCTGGCCTGAAGTGCCAGCATCCCATATGGGCACTGGTTTGAGACCCAGCTGCTCCACTTCTGATCCGGCTCTCTGCTATGGCCTGGGAAAGCAGTAGAAATGGCCCGAGTCTTTGGGCCCCTGCACCCGCGTGGGAGACCTGGAAGAAGCTCCTGGCTCCTGGCTTCAGATCGGTGGAGCTCTGGCCATTGCAGCCAGCTGGGGAGTGAACCATGGGATGGAAGGCTTCTCTCCCTCTCTGCCTCTCCTCTCTCTGTATGTAACTCTGACTTTCAAATAAATAAGTAAATCTTTAAAAAAAAAAAAAAAAAAGGACATTTCAAAGAAAAAGAGAATGCAGGTAGTTTATCACGCTATTATTTTAAAAAGAGTTACTGGGTTGTGGGAGTGGGGAAGAAAGAGATCTTTCATGCATTGGTTCACTCCCTGGATGGCCACAGTGGCTGGGGTGGGCCAGGCCATAGCCAGGAGCTTCATACAGGTCTCCCTTGCCAAGCACCTGGGCCTTCTGCTGCTGCTTTTCCCAGGTCATTAGCAGGGAGCTGGACAGGAAGTGGAGCAGCTGGGACTAGGACTCATGCCCAGATGGGATGGTGGCATCACAGGCAGTGGCTTTACCTGCTAAGCAATAATGCCACCCCTAAATTGTAATTCTTAAACTCAATATCTGAGCCATTATATCAATGCCATAAGTACCCTTTCTGACTAACAAGAAACCTCTATAGAAAGTCTTTATTTTATTTTATTTTATTAAAGATGTTCATTATTTTTATTTTAAGAGATAGAGTTGCAGACAGAGAGAAGGAGAGAGAGTGAGTCTTCCATCTGCTGGTTCACTCTCTAAATGGCCCCAATGGCCAGAGTTGAGGTCAGTCTGAAGTCAGGATTGAAGAGCCAGGAGCTTCTTCCAGGACTCCCACGCAGCTGCAGGGGCACAAGTACTTGGGCCATGTTCTGCTTTCCCAGGCCATGGCAGAGAGCTGGATTGGAAGAAGAACAGCCAGGACTCTAACCGGCACCCATAAGGGATGCTGGCACCTCAGGCAGAGACATTTGGGTCGCCCACAGCACCAGCACCAAGTCAGTTTATTTTGTATCTTAGAAAATGACTACTAATAAAATTATATTCTTTCATTTCAGTGTTATGTCTTTAGAATCCTTTTAGCTGATAATAACTGAAGGCATATAAAAAAGACACAATTAAGAACATTTACTATCTTACATAACAAGAAATCTGGAAAGAAGGGCAGTCTGGCGGATGGTTAATGTAACTGCTCAGTAATGTTATCCCTTCGGCTCCTTTTTGATTCTCCTGGCTTTTCCTAAGACCTGTTCTTTACATTGACACCATAAAGGGGTAACCGTTCAAAATGTCCATGTAGTTGATAAAGGTTAGAGGATTCCAGTTTGAGGACCCTTTAAAAAACAAAGAAAATCTTTTCAGAACCCCTCCACACCCCAGGTAGATGTGCTTTCATTGGCCAGAAATGTATTTCCTTCCCGTGCTTGTGCCAAGCTCTGGGAAGGGGAGTCAGACTCTTGACTGGCTTGGATCCTGAATACAAGAATAAGGGTGGGTGGCAGGCCCTTATGTATGTAGGTATCTATCTGTCAGTGTCTACAAGCAGGCTTCATTTTCTTAGTATTTGTTAGGAACAGGATAATTACTTTTAAGTATCTTCATAACAAATAAAGTTACAGATTTTTAACTTTAAAAATGTATGTTGATATTTTATATTTCATAATTATCTGTAGACAACATTTAAAGACATTTGTTAGAGTGCCTCCAACAGTTAGAATTCTATACGTCACTGTAACTATAAAACTACAATTTATTATGTTCATTGGGCAGTTAAGAGTTTCACGGGGTTGGCACTGTGGCATAGCAGGTAAAGCCACTGTCCACAGGGCTGACTTCCCATATGGGTGCTGGTTCAAGTTCTGCTGCTCCACTTCCCATCCGGCTCTCTGCTATGGCCTGGGAAAGCAGTGGAACATGGCCCAGGTCCTTGGGCCCCTGCACCCATGTGGGAGACCCGGAAGAAGCTCCTGGCTTCAGATCAGCGCAGCTGCAGCTGTTGCGGCTAATTGGGGAGCAAACCAGCAGATGGAAGACCTCTCTCCCCTTTCTCCCTCTCTCTCTGAGTAACTCTGACTTTCAAATAAATAAATCTTTTTTAAAAAAAGTTTCACAGATCTTTATAAACGATTAAAATTTGTAGTCTTAGTCCTAGGTTCTCTCAAGAAATCATATTTAAATTTATTCCTGTATTTTTAAAAAATATCCATTTATAAAGTCAGAGGACTACTATTTATTCAGATATATGAGGCATTGATATACATTCAGAGTATTGTATTTTGCTGGAAGAAAGTGGTAGCAAATAACATTGATGTTATTTTCAACTATGACTGGTTTGGGAGTCAGAGCTAACAGAGCCAAGACTTTTAATTTCTTTATCTTGTCAGAAATTTTCTTTACAACAACATTCTGGTAGTAAATATTTTTTATTTTTTTGAATACTTCATTTTTTCTAGCCATAAGATAAAGTTTTAATTTGCCATAGCATCTAGCAAAAAACCATCTACTTCCTTTTTGGTGTAGTAGTATAAAAGCATAGATTTTACTTGGATATAAATCCTGGCTCCATAACTTACTAGCTTTGTGATCTCAAGCATCATACTTAGCTTCCCATCTAAATTTCAGTTGCCCTGTCAGTATGCAGGGATAGTGATGGTATTGTGTGGTTACTGAGAACAGCAATACATTTTCTTTGTAATGCCATTTATACGTTTGTTTTATATGTAGCCTATCCTTGATATTTTTTATTTTTGACAGTCTCTATCTCTTTCTCTGTGTCTGTCTCTCTCTTTAAAAGATTTGTTTGTTTGAAAAGCAGAGTTACAGAGAGAGAGAGAGAGAGAGAGAGAGAGAGAGAGAAAGAAAGAAAGATCTTGCATCTGCTAGCTCACTCCCCAAATGGCCACAAAGGCCAGAGCTTGGCGAAGCTGAAGCCGGAAGCCAAGAACTTCAAACAGGTCTCCCGCAAATGTGGCAGGGACTCAAGTATTTGAGGCATCATCTGCTGCTTTCCCAGACCCATTAGCAGGGAGCTGGATGGAAAGTGGAACTGTCAGGACTTTAACTGGCACTCATATGAGATGCCTGTTATAGGCAGTCGCTTAGCCCACTGCGCCACGATGCTGGCCCCTACCTATCGTTATTTTAAAAACATAATGGACAGTGTTAAAAATAAATTAAATTTTAATATAGATTATTAAAATTAAATTTTAATATAGATACGAATGATTTTGAACTATATCTGCTTTTTTCTTTAACAGTCCAGAAGAGAAGATTAGACAATTAGAGAAGAAAGTAAATGAATTGGTAGAAGAAAGCTGTATAGCCAACAGTTGTGGAGACTTAAAATTGGTAAGTTCATAAAGTAGCATATTCAGGTTTTGAAGTGTGTGTAGATGTATGGATTTACTTTCATATGCATCTGTACTCACATCACACGCACATAGATGAATACTTGCATTTTGCCATTTACTGGCCTTAGGGTTTGATTGAAGCTGTTGTTTTGAGAACTGAAAATCTTATCTCTGTTTCACAAGCTCTGACATCAAAACATGTGGCTGATTTTCTAGTTTTTGGCATTGATCTCTTCAGTAGAGAAAAGCAATTCGAATGTGCTGGTTGATTTAACTTTGCAGTATGGTAAACTGTTGAATTAGACTTCAGTGTGTTGCTGAGAGGTGAGCTATGAAGCCAGACACAGTACTGAAGCCTCAATACCTGAAATATTTTTTCCTATGGAAATTGAAAAATCATAGTTGCTTTTTTGGGACTGCAGTTCTGCTTTTAAAAGTTTGTCTTTTAATTTGCTTTATTCATATTACTTTGTCATACCATATAAATATAATTTCTGTAACTGAGTTATCAGATTAATGAATACCATTAAGTATAAAGAGCTACTTTTATTGCTTGCAGAACTGGTGATTTTTTTTTAATGTAGTTCTAAAACAATACTATCAGGGAGACATTGTCAAAATAAAAAGCTACCTTTATTGATTATAGCACTGGTGATTTTTTTTTTGAACCTAGTTCTAAAAAAAAGTCTCTTGTTGAATTTGTCTGTGGTTAGTCTCTCAGTGGAAATCATCGAAAGGTTCTAGGCATTCTAAGTGGAATATGAGCCAAGCTAAGCGTCTGTTGTAATACTGGGCAGCAGTTATCTTTTGACTTAGCTATATTTTGAACATCCCAGACACTGAACAAAATTCATCTAAATTCCTGTCTCATAAGATTGAATTAAAATACTCAGAGATTCAGGAGTTGGGAGGTAGGTAGAAATGGTCAGATGCAAAGAAGGTGCTGGTTGGTGTGAGATAGAGAACCTTGGAGCGTATATTCTCTACATTTCAACCCTGATACTTTCCTCTTCTTTCCTAGAAAAATCACACAGACATTTCTATGATGTTGAGCTTCGGTTTAAACAAATACTCAAGGTTCTTTTGTTTTTAAGGGAAGTTTTTGGTGAGAGTACAAAGGTATATCCTAAGGAATCAAAGAATGGAAAATGAATTCAGCCATGCCTCATGTAGATCTTTCCCAGATGCCTGACAGTTGGAGAATGCGCAAAGGAATTCACAAAGTATATGTCTGGTTTCAGGCCTTAGAAAAGGCAAAAGATGCAGGAAGAAAAGAGAGAGTTCTAGTGAGACAACGAGAACAAGTTACAACTCCAGAAAATATCAATTTGGATTTAACTTACTCAGTAAGTATTGAAATACCTGATAAGTAAATTTTGGCTAGGATTGTGGATTCAGAGTCTTTTTTTTTTTTTTTTTTTTCTGTTTCATTTTCAAATCTTATTGGTCCTCTAGTGCTTGGTACTAATAATAATCCTAGTTCATGAGATACTATTTGGTTTGTGCAAAAATCTCTTATTTATTCAATTAGTTTTATAAATAACTTAGTAAGTACTTGAAAACTTAGCATCTAATGGCTCTATTTTGAGGATTGCTAATATTTATATGCACTGTTAAGGGGTATTTTAAAGGGATTCTGATGTAAACTTTTGGGTCAGTTATTTTCAAGGACTTCAAACAAGGCAAATAATATTTTATCAGATTAGTAGAGAAAAATGCTTCTAATTTCTAGCAGAATTGCTTTAATTCTGGAAAATTGTTTCCTTGATAGTTATACAGTTGTTTAATAGGAGGTATTCAGTGGATAGTCTTTGTGTACTAAACAAATGGGGGGTAAGGGCATTTAAAACTTTAAAATGTGAACTGTGACTATTGTTTTTAAATTCCATGAGATTTTTAGATTAGGAGATCATTTATGCTGATCACTTGGTTACCTCCAGGAACATAATTTACTATAACTTAATGGCTAACTTAAAATTTTATGGAGAGAGCCCTTAAATAAATTCTTCTCTTATATACTTTAAGGTTTTGGATGATTTGACATAGTATTTAATTTATATTTACAGAGAAAATTTAGTCTACCATATGGCTTATTTGTTTTATCACCATTTATTCTTTGGAGTTCCTTCTGAGATTAATGGATGGCAAATGCTGCTTAAATTAAATAGAATAACTAGAAAATTAAGGTGAAATGTAGAAGATAGCTGTTCCTATCTTAATGTTCTGGTTCATTTGGAATGAAAGGTATTTCTTTGGTATGTTTAATTTCCTAATTGGTTATATGTATTGATATATGCAACTAACCTTGCTATAGGATTTTTTTTAAAGATTTATTTATTTATTTATTTATTTGAAAGTCGGACTTACACAGAGAGAGAAGGAGAGGCAGAGAGAGCGAGGTCTTCCATCCACTAGTTCACTCCCCAACTGGCCGCAAAGGCCAGAGCTGCACCAATCCAAAGCCAGGAGCCAGGAACTTCTTCTGGGTCTCCCATGCGGGTGCAGGGGTCCAAGGACTTGGGCCATCTTCTACTGCTTTCCCAGGCCATAGCAGAGAGCTGAATGAGAAGAGGAGCAGCCAGGACTAGAACTGGCGCCCACATGTGATGCTAGCACTGCAGACGGTAGCTTTATCTGCTACACCACAATGCTGACTCTTTAATAGGATCTTAATCTCTAGAAAATTTATAGTTAAAGGTGCCTAAAATGGTTAGCATGTATGTTTTGCAATATTTTTTTCCTCAGGTTCTTTTCAACTTGGCCAATCAATATTCAGCTAATGAAATGTATACTGAAGCACTAAACACATACCAAGTTATAGTGAAAAATAAGATGTTTAGCAATGCAGGTAAGTGTAATCCATTTTTCCAATAGATATGCTTCTTTTGTAGTGTTCATTTATATCTTCTAACTTCACAATGCATCCTTATAATGAAGTGACCTTTCCTCTAAGCAGAATTTTTTTTGTGATGCTAGTGTCCTGCTTTATGGTATTATTTAAATCAAAATCCATATAAATACAAATGAACGAGTATACTTGATATGAGGCATATTGCCCAATAGTAAACAAAGAGTGCATTTGGTCATGACAAGTAGAACGGGCTGTGGCAAGCATTCTTTCCCTTAAATAAGTTTCTCTCCAAGAAGCTATGAAAGTACCTTAGAAATTTCATGGAGGAAATGAAATTAAAGAAGTTTATTTTGGTGTAAAATTTTTTTTGAAATTCATTCAAGTTTTTTCAAAATATTCATCTTTCATGGACTTTTTCTAAACAAGATTTATTTATTTATTTTGAAAGTCAAAGTTACATAGAGAGAGGAGGAGAGACAGAGAGAGAGAAGTCTTTCATCCACTGCTTCACTCCCAAATTGGCCACAATTGCCAGAGCTGCACCGATCCAAAGCCAGGAGCCAGGAGCTTCTTCTGGGTCTCCCACACGTGGGTGTAGGGCCCAAGGACTGCTTTCCCAGGCCACAGCAGAGAGCTGAATGGGAAGTGGAGCAGCCAGGTCTCGAACCGGCACCTATATGGGATGCTGGCACTGCAGGTGATGGCTTTACCTGTTATGCCACAGTGCCGGCCCCTCATGGGCTTTTTGAAGATCTCTTGTGTGCATGAATTTCAACATTTTTTGCTCTAAAACAAACTTTCTGGGTGTTTGGCCTAGCAGTTAGTACATTCACACCCCATATAGGAGATCCTTGGTTTGGTTTCTGGCTCTGGCCCCTGACTCTAGCTTACTACCAGTGTGGACTTTGGGAGGCAGCAATAATGACTCAAATAATTGGCTTTGGAAGACCTGGATTAACTTCTCAGTTTAAAAAAAAAAAAAAAAAAAGAATTAGGGGAGGGTGTTTGGACCAGCCTGGTAATTAAGCCGCAGTTTGGGATACTGGCATCCCATAGTGGAATGCCTGGCTTTAGGTCCTGGCTCCGTTCTCAGTCCCAGCTTCCTGCTAATATGCACTCTGGGAGGCAGCAGTCGATGGCTCCAGGGCTTGGGTCTGTGCCACCTATGTGGGAGACCTGGACTGTATTCCTGGCTTCTGGCATTTGGGAATTGAGCCAGAGGGTAGGAATGCAGGCTCAGAAAAGATTAGTGTTTAGAAACATGAAAGCAGAAGCTGGCGCCGTGGCTCAACAGGCTAATCCTCCGCCTAGCGATGCGGGCACACCGGGTTCTAGTCCCGGTCTGTCCCGGTTGCCCCTCTTCCAGGCCAGCTCTCTGCTGTGGCCAGGGAGTGCAGTGGAGGATGGGCCAAGTGCTTGGGCCCTGCACCCCATGGGAGACCAGGAGAAGCACCTGGCTCCTGCCTTTGGATCAGCGCAGTGCGCCGGCCGCAGCTGCCATTGGAGGGTGAACCAACGGCAAAAAGGAAGACCTTTCTTTCTGTCTCTCTCTCTCTCACTGTCTACTCTGCCTGTCAAAAATTTTAAAAAATTAATTAATTAAAAAAAAAGAAACATGAAAGCAGAATAACTATTGTGAAGTTAGAATTTTAGACAGTGTCTGAAACTTTGTAACCTGAGAAAAGCTTTAGAGAATATAAAATAAGTTTCTCTGAAATAGCATGGAAAATGTGAAAAAAAATCATACATTCATGATTTTTTTTAATTAGGAAAATTGAAGGTGAATATGGGAAATATTTATTTAAAGCAAAGAAATTATTCCAAGGCCATTAAATTCTACCGAATGGCATTAGATCAAATTCCAAGTGTACATAAAGAAATGAGGTAAGTTTATACCATCATAATTGTAGAATTTTTTTTTTTTTCAGAAATAGAATAACCCTTCTGATCCATTATCAGTGGGTTGAACATTTTGAAGTGTTTGTGCATGAGAAGTATTACCTTTTTGTTACATGTATGTTTTATTTTTTTTCTTTGTGACTCCCTGTCCACATTTGTATAATGACAAGTTAGAGGTTAAAGGCGTAGGTTGTGATCAGGTGAAATAAACTAAGCTGATTGTTTGATACAGGTGTTAACCCTTTGGCTGCTAGTAGTGTGATACAACTTAATGCCAACACAAAATCATAGTAGTACTCCTAGGACATTATCAGACTACAGAAAGCAAGACTAGAAATTAAGACCTCCCTCTCCTGTTCTTGCTATACCTTGATAATAAAAATGGTAAAAGGTAGGGATTACTTTTGAATCCTAGAAGAAAAGGAAGCGGAGATATTTTCTATTCCCACAATATTCAGGAGCAGAAACAATAAATTACCTAATGGAACCAAGGAACATTCCCAGAGTATTTATTTGTCATAATTTCCAGTTCCCCTGTGAAAACTAATTTATGTGTAAATACTACTTTTCACTATCATTTGTCTTTTAAATTTCACATGATATCATCCTCATCAGCAAATGTTATCCAGCTTGTAGAATGTAATACCTTTGAGGTGTGTTTAACCCAGGTAAGGCCAAGAACTTGAACATCCTAGAAAATGATAATAATATTAGCATATGTTAAATGCTTAATAATCAATAATTGAGATAGTGGGTGTTATAGTAATTCAGTTGAGGGGATAATTATTCAGAGCAAAATGGTCCAGGAAGACATTATGATGGAGTGCTTAAGTTACATAAACGGGAAACAGAAAAGGGTTTACATCTGGTCACAGAGAACAGAGATGAGTCAGGAAAATAACTGGCAGTGATCTGATCAAAGAATTAAGAATAAACTAATTTAGTTCTAACAGAGAGGTTAGGTTAATGAGTCATTAGAATAGGTGAGATCACATTACCAGAATCAAAAAAGTACTGTTATAACACATTTTGACAGTGATGTAGTGAAATCAGAAATATCATATTTTGGAGATATAAAATGGTGCAGCTTCTTTGGAAAACAGACAAAATTTCTTAAACATAAATTTACCACATGACCAGCAATTCCACTCTTAGGTGCATTCTCCAAAGCAATGAAAATGTATGTTGTCACAAAAACTAGTGCACAGGTGTTCATCACAGCATGATTCGTAACAGTCAACAAATGGGAATAGCCAAATGCCCATCCAATAGGCCATGGAAAAATAAAATAAAGTACCTACCCATACTAGGGAGTACTGTTTGGCAGTAAAAAAAAAAATGAATGAAATACTGATGGATGGTACAATATCGGGCAACTTCAAAAAGATTATGCTAAGTGGATGAAGCCAGACATAAAATATCACATATGGTGTGAGTCCATTTATAAGCAATATCTAGAGAAAACAGAGAGACAGAAAGTAAATTAATGACCGCCCAGACCTGAACATAAGACTGGGGAAACTTTTTTTTTTTTTTTGAAGATTTATTTATTTATTTGAAAGAGTTACACACAGAGAGAAGGAGAGTCAGAGAGAGAGAGGTCTTCCATCTGCTTGTTCACTCCCCAATTGGCCAATACAGGCAGAGCTGCACCGATCCGAACCCAGAAGCTGGGAACTTCTTCCAGGTCTCCCATGTGTGTGCGGGGGCCCAAGGACTAGGGCCATTTTCCACAGCTTTCCTAGGCCACAGCAGAGAGCTGGATCGGAAGTGGAGCATCCAGGACTTGAGCTGGCACCCGTATGGGATACCGGCACTGCAGGCAGCAGCTTTACCTGCTACATCATGGCGCTGGCCCCAAGACTGGGGAAACATTTAAGGAACACAGGTTTTCTTTTTAGGATCATGGAAATTACTTTGAAAATAAGTATGTGTATAGAACAGTATAAATATAGCACGAATCATTGAATCATATCCTTAAAACAGAAGTGGGAAAGAAGAAAAGGAAACTGGAATGGTTTGCATGCCATACCAATGAGCTTAGACTTTTAAAGCTAACCCATGCTTATTTCTATTTAGGATTAAAATAATGCAGAACATTGGAGTGACATTTATTAAGACTGGTCAATATTCAGATGCCATTAATTCATTTGAGCATATAATGAGTATGGCGCCAAATCTGAAGGCTGGTTTCAACCTAATTCTTAGTTATTTTGCTATTGGAGATCAAGAAAAAATGAAGAAATCATTCCAAAAATTGATTGCTGTTCCATTAGAAATTGATGAAGACGATAAATATATTTCACCAAGTGTGAGTATGAAAAAGACAGCTATGTACCCATCTCCTAGTTACCTTTGCTTTTCTGTTTCCAGAAAGGAGCAAGTTGGAAAAGATGACCTATATGAATGTTTTTTATCATTGATGTGTTTATTTGTTTTTTGAATTAGAGTGAGAATGGTACTCTGAAATGGGGCTAGAGATTCTGATTCAGACAGACTGCATGATTTTAGAAGAATCTTATAAAAAATAAAATTGCATGTCATTCATTAAGAATAACTTCTTTTTATTAATTAATTTATTTTAATTTTATTTGGAAGGCAGAGAGATAGAGAGCCTCCTTCACTGTTTCACTTCCCAAATGCCCACAATAGCTAAGGCTGGGCCATGCAGAAGCAGGGAGCTGGGAGCTCTGTGCAGGTCTCTCATATGGGTAAAAGGATCCAGGCACTTGAGGTGTTGCTAGCTGTTTCCCAGGGTGCACATCAGTAGGAAGCTGCATCAGAAGTAGAGGAGCTGGGACTCTAGCCAGGCATTCTGTTATGGAAAGCACGTGTCCCAAGTGGAGACTTAATTGCTGTGACAAATACTCACTCCAGGAGTAGCACTTTGACTGAACTCCAACATCCTTTTTTTTGGACCTATTTATTTGTGTATATTTTTTCTAATGAAAAGCGTATTTAGTCAATACTTGGGGAGGAGCCTTCATATTTAACAGGAAAAGACAGAGAAAAAATATCACATAGAAAAATCAGTTTGTTTCATTACTTTAAAAAATAAAAGCCATAACCAAAATTTGAAGACAAATGCACACAGCTGGAAAATGTTTTTAAATTCATTGTTGAGCATAAGGAAGCAAACCATGTATATTAAGTATATCAAGAATGAAATGATGTAATTCCTTTTTTTTTTTTAAGATTTATTTATTTATTTGGAAGGCAGAGCTACAGAGAGAGAGAAAGGAAGATCTTTTATCCACTGGTTCACTCCCCAAATGGACACAATGCCTGGGGCTGGGCCTAGTTGAAGCCAGGAGCTTCTTCCAAGTCTCCCATGCGGGTGCCCAAGCACTTGGACCATCTTCTACTGCTTTCCTAGGCCATAGCAGAAAGCTGGACTGGAAATGGAGCAGCTGGGACTCGAACAGGCACCCATATGAGATGCCAGCACTGCAGGCAGAGGATTAACCTACTATGCCACAGCGCTGGCCCCTGAAATTATGTAATTCCTTATCCTTACTCCTAGAGTAGAACAGAAGACAGCACCCAAAAGTCCTATTTTCAAAGACCTGGGGAAATATCATATGAAGTAAGGTGAAAAAAATACAGATTTACACTTATACATGAACGTAAACTAGAAGAATATAGATCAAAAATAGAAACAATTGTTTCTGGGAAATGGGATTGTGTATCTTCTTAATGCTTTTTAAATATTTTCTCAATTTTTATTTAGGAATTATTAATATTCTGCTATATTAAGTTAAACATTTGAAATTGCCTGTAGTTAGAGATTAAACTGGTGTAATATAAATTTTTTAAAGTTTGTTTTATTTGAAAGGCAGAGTTACATAGAGAGAAGGGGAGACAGAGAGGGGGGGGGGGGGAGAAAGAGAGAGAGTGGCTGTTTTGGATCAGGCCGAATCCAGGAGCCAGGGACTTCTTCCTGGTCTCCCACTTGAGTGTAGAGCCCAACCACTTGGGCCATCTTCCACTGCTTTCCCAGGCAAATAAGCAGGGAGCTAGATCGAAAGTGGAGCAGCAGGGTCTCAAACTGGCACCCATATGGGAAGCCAGTGATGCAGGTGGTGGCTTAACCCCCTATGCCACACTGGTATCCCCGGAATGGTATAATGTTTTTGATTGCATAGATTTTCTAATAGATTATAAGACTATTGCCGCCTATTGGTGAAGAATGTAGGCTCTGCAGCCAGATGCCTGGCCCTGCCACATAGTGCTCACTTTCCTTGTGCCTCACTTCTACTGTGTATAACATGGGACTGGTTGTAATTGCCTACCAAACAAGGTTGTGAGGGCTAAATGAGTTAATGCATGTGGAATGCTTAAAATGGGACCTGGAACATTGTGCTGAGTAAATATTATTATGCATTACTTTGCTATTTAGAAAAAAACAACAAATGTGAAAAAAAATCATAGTTTTTTTTTTTTTAAAAAGACTTATTTGTTTATTGAAAGACAAGAGTGTCAGAGAAAGAGCGAGAGACAGAGAGAAAGAGAGTTCTCCTGTCTACTGGTTCACTCCCAAATGGCCACAGTGGCCAAAGCCAAGCCAGACCAAAGCCTGGGGCCAGGAACTCCATCCAGTTCTCCCACATGGATGGAAGGGGTCCAAACACCTGGACCATCTTCCACTGCCTTCCGTGCTGCATTAATAGGAAACTGGATCCAAAAAAAAAAGAAAGAAAAATAAGAAAGAAAAGAAATGGGATCAGAAGTGGAGCAGCTGGACTGCAGCTGACCCTATGATGTGGGATGTAAGTGCCCCAAGCGGCAGCTCAGCCCCCTGTGCCACAGTCCTGGCCCCCATGGGTATTTTTAGTGAGGAGTAGAGATATGAATTATACTAAACACTTGCTAGTCATTAAAGCATTTCTACTTGAGTTTAAAAATTATAATATCACATGTTTATACTAACAGCATCTGCGTACTTGTCCTGTTCTTTGGTTCTATTCTTTCTTTTCTGACCCTTTTATCAGTATACTCAGCCTTTTTATTTCAATGGAGATGGTGACAGGTAATTGAAAACAAGAGAGAAAAAGTTCTATTTAACTAAGGGGAAAGAGTTAAAAAGATTAATTTGCTTTTCATTTTGTGCATTTGGTTAGCAGGGAGGTTAATTAGAAATCCAAATTCTTGGTGTTTATTTCCGAATTATTCTCTTTTTCAATTTTATTTTCTCAGGATGATCCTCATACTAATTTAGTGATTGAAGCTATAAAAAATGATCATCTCAGGCAAATGGAACGTGAAAGGTACTGTTTTGGGTACTTCATAATTAACATTTAAAGTAGTTTGAATTTTTATAAAAGAGTTGACTGTACATTCTGATTGTTTCTTATAACTTGTTATATTCGTTGTATTTCTTGAATGGTGCTATCACTATTTCTATAGTTAATAGATTTCTCCTTCAAAATAATCAGTCTTCTTGCTGATCCCAATTATTCTTACTCAGTTACTCCTATTTTTCTGTAACTCTCTTTCTCTCTGCATTTGTCATAATTTGGAACTTTGTCTTACCTTTATTAGCTAAAATTATGTCTGTATTTTTGTCCTACCTCCTAATTAAATATAAACTCTGAGAAACAAAATTCTATGTATTTAGATTCTTCTTGTCTTTTTTATGATACTACAGCTAATTTCTGACACCAAATGTGTGGGGTTTTTTTACACACCAAAAAATAATTATTCCACTTTTCAAACACCAATTGACTTTCCAGCAGCCCAATTCAATTTTGATGCTTACTGCCTTGTGTTAGTACAGACCCGGTAGGTTAAGGACTTCTTATGGCGTTAATCAGTCCCACAAATTTGTAACGGTACATCTGATTGACCTGCTATAAATTGGGGGTTTCTTGCACTCCTTCCAGAACAGTACACTGAACTCAGGGAAATACTTTACTTATATTTATTATAAAGGATACAACTCAGGAACAACCTTATGGAAGAGATGCCTAGGGTAAGATGTGTGGAATTTCCATTATCTCTCCAGATGTGCCACCTTCCTAGTATCTGTGTGTTCATCAGCCTGGAAACTCACCATACCCCATCCTTAACGTTTTTGTAGAGCTTACATAGATGGCATAACTGATTATGTCACTGGCTATTGGCCTTCAGCCCTTGTCTCTCCTTGGATATTGGAGAGTAGGGCTGAAATGGTTGGTTACTCTGGTAATCACCCCTATCTGGAGGTTTTCTAGAGGCACCTCACTAGCACAGATGCACCTATCGTCAAAAAGGGCTTGCTATGAATTATCAAAGACACTTCTATCACTTGGAGTGTATCACTTGTATAACCAAATGTTTTAGGAGATCTGTGCCAGAGACTAGGTTGAAGACCAAATGTGTTTCTTATTCTCTCATAATATCAAAGGTACCTAGCCCCTGCCAAGTATGGTTTGAAAGTTTTTATGTTTATTGAACATGTAGTAGATATATGGGGAACCTTTAATCAGTATATTTAAATTTGTGGTAAAATGCATTCACAGAATTTACCATCTATTAACCTGAACCGCATATCTGAAGTGCACAGCTCAGCAGTATTAAGTACATTCACATTGGTCTATAACCAGTCCCCAGAACTCTGTTCCTCTTGCAAAACTGAGACACTGTGCCCATCAAACAGTAACCACTCCTACTCCCAGCCCCTACAGCCACCATTCTGCTTTCTGTCTCTGTGATTTTGACTACTCTAGGTTCCTCATATAAGTCTACTCATATAGTATTTTTCTTTTTGTGACTCATCATTCATCCATATTGTAGCATATGTTAGCATTTCTTTCCTTTTTGAAGTCTAAATAATATTCCATTGTATGCGTGGAGGACTATTAGTTTTCTGTTGCTCTAACAGAATGCCTGAGGTTAGATAATGAATACAGAAAAGAGATTTATATAGCTCACAGTTTTGGAGGCTGAAAGTCCAGTGCAAACAACATGGTGCTGTGTCAGGCAGAGACCCTCCTCCCCCTGACCTGTGCATCATGGTAGATGTGCGTTGTGGTGGAAGCACAAGTGAGAGGGAGGAATCACATGCTGAGACAGGAATCTGGAGTGTGGGGAGCTGTGAATCTCACTCTTCTACAGCGGTCCTTTTGTGAAAACTAGCCATTAATTCCTTCTGAGGTCAGAGCCCCCAGGCGACCTAACCACCTCCTTCTAGGCTGAAATCCTAAAGGTCCACCACCTTTCAACATTGCCGCATTGGAGATGCAGCTTCTGATACATGAACCCTCAGGGGACAAACCACATCCAAACCATAGCAAGATCTTGTAATCTTTAAGAATTAGCTTAGATTCCCAAATTAATTTCATTAAAAATAAATCAGATTTACAGTTCTTGGAAGCTGAAGTAGATAAACTTTTTCCTACTCATTCCACTAAAAAACAAGATTATACATAAAACATGTAAAGGTTGGGCCGTCACTGTGACGCAGCAGGTTAAAGCCCTGGCCTGAAGTGCTGGTATCCCATATGGGCACCGGTTCTAGTCCCAGCTGTTCTTCTTCCAATCCAGCTCTCTGCTATGGCCTTGGAAAGCAATAGAGGAGGGCCCAAGTCCCTGGGCCCCAGCTCCCACGTGGTAGACCTGGAAGAAGCTTCTGGCTCCTGTCTTTGGATTGACATGCTTCTGGCTGTTGCGGCCATCTGGGGAGTGAACCAGTGGATGGAAGACCTCTCTCTCTCTCTCTCTCTACCTTTCTCTGTAACTCTATCTCAAATAAATTAAATAAATCTTAATATATATGTGTATATATATATATATATATATGAAGGATATCTGCAAGGAACCTCGAGAGCTGAGGAACAGCATGGTAATGAGTTATCCTCATACGCTATAAACTGTAACTGAGAAGCTGGCAATCAGAAAACATCAACATGTGCATTTAAAAAAGATATCCAGGGCCAGCGCTGTGGTATATATATTTATAGTGGGTTAACCCACCGTCTGCAATGCCAGCATCCCATGTGGGCTCCGGTTCAAGTCCTGACTGCTCCACTTCTGATCCAGCTCCCTGCTGATGTGCCTGGGAAAGCAGTGGAAGCTCGCCCATGTGCTTGGGCCCCTGCACCTGCTTGGGAGACCAAGAAGAAACTCCTGGCTCCTGTCTTCAGATCAGCTCAGCTCCAGGCATTTTCAGCCATTTGGAGAGTGAACCAGTGGATGGAAGACCTCTCTCTCCGTTTCTACCTCTCTCTCTGTGAGTCCATGTTTCAAATAAAATAAATTTTAAAAAAAATCCAATTTCATAATGTCCAAGTTTCTATCAAGAGTCATTTGATGTACTAAAATCTCAAACTGAGTGAAAAAAGACAACACATGCCAACATCAGGATAATAAAGATGATAGAATCATCTGATAGATTCTGTTTATTCATTTTATTCAGAAGGCGAAAAGAAACAGAACATGTGAGAGGGATCTTCTATCTGCTAGTTCGCTTCCCAAATGCCTGCAGCAGCTAAGGCTGGGCCTGGCTAAAGCTAAAAGACCAAAACTCAATCTAGGTCTCCTGTTGGGGTGAGGAACCCAAGAAGTGGAGCTGGAACTTGAACCTCAGCACTCCAGTATGGAATGTGGCCATACCAAGTAGCATCTTAACCATTGTGCCAACTGCCCACGTTGTGTCTGACAGATTTTTAAAGCAACCATGATAAAAAGACTTTTTCAACAAGTCTTCAGAAAGTCTTCAGTAAGCAGTTACAGACATGCTTAAAACATGAAAAACCTCAGAAAAGAAATAGAAGATCCTAGCAAAAAAATAGAAGATACAAAGAACCAAGTGGAAATTTTAGAACTGAAAAACCCAGGAAAATAAAAGGCTCAGTAGATGGGCTCAGAGGTAGAATGGAGCACAGAAGAAATACTTGGTGAAATGGAAGCTGGAAAATAGAAATTACCCAATCTGAACAGAAAAGAGAAAAGCTAAAAAAATGAAAAAGCCCCCAGGGACCTGTGGGACTTTATCAAAAGATACAACATTTCTTTCATCAGGAAGAAGGGGAGAGAGATGATGGAACTGGAGAAATGACTGAAAACCCAAATTTGGCAAGAAAAGTAAACCTACTTTTAAACCTAGTTTAAGAAGTTGTGGGG
The DNA here is from genome assembly GCF_033115175.1 of Lepus europaeus. Classification (NCBI taxonomy): domain Eukaryota; kingdom Metazoa; phylum Chordata; class Mammalia; order Lagomorpha; family Leporidae; genus Lepus; species Lepus europaeus. Next base: position 87,530,127 of record NC_084832.1, read on the forward strand.
CCGGTGCTGTGATGTAGTGGGTAAAGCTGCTGCCTGCAGTACCGGTATCCCACATGGGCGTTGGTTCAAGTCCCAGCTGCTCTACTTTTGATCCAGCTCTCTTCTATGCCTGGGAAAGCAGTAGAAGATGGACCAAGTCCTTGGGCCCTGTACCTGTGTGGGAGACCAGGAAGAAGCTCCTAGCTCCTGACTTTGGATCAGCACAGCTCCAGCCATCATAGCCATCTAGAGAGTGAACCAGCAGTTGGAAGACTCTCTCTTTCTCTCTCTCTTTCTCTCTTTCTCTCTCTCTGCCTTTCTGTAACTCTGCCTTTCAAATAAGTAAATAAATCTTTAAAAAGTAAAATTGTGTGACCCCCCAAATAGGATAGACCCAAGGAGACCCATGCCAAGCTATATTACTAAAATTAAGGACATCTACCTCCTAAAAAAGGTGTAGGATGCTTGAAAGGGACCAGGGGAACCACCACCTTATTCTTTTTGGGAAAGCGATTGGATTGACAGTGGAAAACTCTTAAGTTAATAAATGCCCAGCTCAAGAACGTAGAAAAAATACAGCAAGTCAACCTGGAGGAAGCAGAGGGAAAGAAACAATACAAAGTATAGAAATCATTGATACTTCAAGGGAAAAAAAAGAGAATGTGTGTGCAACACAGAACTGGTTCTTTGAAAAATTCAATAAAATCGACAGACTTCTAGCAAGACTAACAAAGAAAGGGAGAAGACAAGCTATCAATTAGAAGAACAAAACAGGCCATCACTACAGATCCTGTAGATATAAAAATAATAATAAAGACTATTGCAAACAGTTCATACAAGTTTGACAGCTTTGGTTAAATAAACCACTTTCTTAGAAAACACAAACTACCATACCTCATCTAATAGGAATAAATCACTTGATTTGGCCCATGAATATTTAGGACATTGAGTTTATCTTTTAAAAAGTCCAGAAAAAGAAATCTCTAGGCCCAGATGATTTTCCTGGGAAATCCCAGAAAACTTAAAGACACAATGTCTTCCAAAAGAATAGCTCATTTTCTGAAGTTAGCATTACCCTGACACTGAAATCAAAGACACTACAAAAGAAAGAAAACCATACACTAATATCTCATGAATATAGATGCAAAAGCCTTCGAAAATGCTAGCAAACTGAAATTGTAACAACATTAAAAAGAATTACATATCATGATCAAGTGGGAATTTTTCCCCAGGGATGTGAGTTTTGTTTAACATCTGATTATTAGTTAATACAATACAGGTTCAGTGTCCTCTATCTGAAATGCTTAAGACCAGAAGTAATTCAAATATCAGAGCTTTTTTTTCTTTTTTTTTTTTTAATTTTTTTGACAGGCAGAGCTTTTAAAATTTTTGGAATATTTGCATAGGCTTTATCAGTTCAACATCATTTATCTAAAAACCCAAAATCCAGGTCTGGCCTTGTGGTATAGCGGGTAAAGCTGCTGCCTGGGATTACGGCATCCCGACTCTTTGAGTCCTGACTGCTCCACTTCCAATCCAACTTCTTGCTTACAGCCAGAGAGAGCAGCAGAAGATGGCCCAAGTGCTTGGGCCCTGCCACACATTTGGGAGACCCGGTTGAAGCTCCTGGCTCCTGGCTTCAGGTTGGCTCAGCACTGGCCGTTACAGTCACTTAGGGAGTGAACCAGCAGATGGAAGATGTCTCTAACTCTGATTTTCAACTAAATAAATGCATCTTAAAAAGAAAAACAAAAAGCTGGGGCAAGGCAAGAGGTGCTTATATCCTAACATGTTTTTAAAAACATTCAAAATTGAAAACTTTTTTATATGATGCTGAGAAAGATGAGGATTGGAGCATTTTGGACTTTTACTTTTCTGATTAGGGATGTTTAACTAGTACAGAACATCAGTTTTTTTTTTAATGACTAAGTCAACAGTAGTGCAAAAGATTTTTTTTCTATAAAATCCAAAATGCTGGGGTGTTTTGCACATTGGTTAAGTAACTGCTTGGGATGCCTGCCTCCACACTGGCATGCTTGGTTTGGAGTCCTGACTATGCTTCCAGTTCAAGCTTTCTGCTAATGTACACCCTCGGAAGCATAAGCGATAGCTTAAGTTCTTGTGTCCCTGACATCCATATGGGAGACAAATTGAGTTCGAGGCTACTGGCTTCAGCATTGCCTTGCCTTACCTATTGCAGGCATTTGGGGAGTGAACCAGGGGAAGGAACACCTTTGTCTGATAGGTATTGGTTTCTTAGATGTGACACAAATAGCATAAATGACAAAAGAAAAAAGTAGGTAAATTGTGCATCATCAAAATTAAAAACTTAGGCTCTTCAAAGGACACTATCAAGAGAATGAAAAGACAGCCCACTGAATGGGAGAAAATATTTGCAAATTATTTATCTAAGAAGAGGCTTATTTCTAGACTTTGAAAAATAATTCTTACAACTTAATAGAAACACCATTAATCCAGTAAAAGTGTGCCAAGAATCTGAACAAACAATTCTTCAAGATAGATATGCAAATGCCTGACAAGCACAGGAGAAGATGCTCAACTTCAGTAGCTGATGCAGCTCAACCTGCAGTGAGATACCACTTCACACCCACTACTGTGTTATACTAAAGACAGATAACAGCAAGTGTTGCTAAGAACGTGAAGAAATTCAAACCCTTATTTGGGAATAAAAAAAAAATCATACAGTAACTTCAAAAGATAGTCTGGAATTTCCTCAAAAGCTTAAATATAGACTTACCAATATGACCCAGTAATTTCACTACTAGGTGTATACTCCAAATTAAAATGTATCCACAGGAAAACTTTAACATTCATAGCAACACTGTTAATAACATCCCAAAAGTAGAAACAGTGCAAATATCATATATAAAGTATAGCCTGTTCATACAATGGAATATTATTCAGCCAGAAAAGGTAAGGATAGGTATAGGTAGATGGTAGATGGTATATTCTGTAATTCCATTTGCATGACATTCTTAAAATGAGGAAATTATGGAAATGTGGGTGAGATTAGTAGTTGTCAGGAATTGAGGAAGAGATCAAGGTAAGAGGGCAATGTAAAGGAATGGAAATATTCTGTATCTTGTTCAGTGCCAGTATCCTGATTGTAATATTTTACTATAGTTAGGTAAAGTGGTGAAGCCTGGGTAAAGGTACATAGAATCTCTTGGTATTTTTTTTTTTACAAATGTATATGAATTTAGGAAAGTTTGATTAAAAGAAAGAATAATTATTACAGAATGAAGGTCCAGAGACTTGAAAAGATACCATTTCCATATTAATACAACATATTAAGTATAGGGAAGAAGTTATAAAGTAGTATATACAATTTCAGTCCATTTTAAAAACTGCTGTGTACAGCAGACTCATAGAATGACAATCACTTTAAATAGCACTCTGATCTCAGAATCAGCCCTTAAGGCATTCTGGTCTGGCTGAAAAGCCCATGAGAGCATTCAGGCATGGAAAGCCAAGACACTGGCAAAAAATGTCCTACATGAAGGACCTTTGTGAGTGAGACCCCAGTAGAAAGAAGTAGTCATCAAAGACGGAAGTATTTTTCTCCGAAGGGAGGAGAGAACTTCCACTTTATTTATGACCTTATCTAAATACTGATGGAGTTTGTGGATTCAAAAGGCTTCCTTCCAGCCCTAGGCAGCTCATGTTAAGAGCCTCGGGTGATCACTGATGTCATACATAAGAGTGTTAATTGTTAAATTAACAACAAAATCATGTGCATTAACTTACCATGCAGGACCTCTGTCCTCAGAGAGTTGTATTATAATTATGTCTAAGTGTTCATAAAAGATGTATCATTCTTGGGTGCTTCTTTAAAGTTAATTAAGTTTCTTTTTTAAAAAAAAAGTGAAATTAACTTCAAGATGGAATGACTTTGAACAACCCTTGTTTCAACTGTTGAGGAACAGTTTATGTTTTGTTTTTTTGTTTTTTTTTTGTTTTTTTTTCCTGTTCAAATTGCTGAACTCTTTACTAGTATAGAGTTGGTCTTCTGTGTATAAAGTTAACTGAAAATGGATCCTAGTGGAGAATGGGACTGAGAATGGGAGAGGGAGGAGGTAGAGGGATGGGAGATGGGTAGGAGGGCAGGTATGGTGGGAAGACTCACTATATTCCTAAAGTTGTACTTACGAAATGCATGAAGTCTGTATTTCTTAAATAAAAGGTTTCTTTGTGGGGGGGATTAAAAAAAAGATGCAATGACTTTGAAAAAAAAAACTGCTTTGTATATAAATCCAAGAAAAAAGACTAAGAGAGCTTCACCCACCACTATAAATTGGTATACTTTTTTTTTTTTTTTTTGACAGGCAGAGTGGACAGTGAGAGAGAGAGACAGAGAAAGGTCTTCCTTTTGCCGTTGGTTCACCCTCCAATGGCCGCCGTGCTGATCCGACGGCAGGAGCCAGGTGCTTCTCCTGGTCTCCCATGGGGTGCAGGGCCCAAGCACTTGGGCCATCCTCCACTGCACTCCCTGGCTACAGCGGAGAGCTGGCCTGGAAGAGAGGCAACCGGGACAGAATCTGGTGCCCCGACCGGAACTAGAACCCGGTGTGCCGGTGCCACAAGGCGGAGGATTAGCCTAGTGATCGCAGCGCCAGCGGTATACTTATTTTGTAAAACAGTTTACAAAAATGGTGGCAGTGTAAATTTTAAATATGAGTATGTTCCAATAGTATAAATACAAAAGCAGTGTGGGCCGGCGCCACAGCTCACTAGGCTAATCCTCCGCCTTGCGGCGCCGGCACACCAGGTTCTAGTCCCGGTCGGGGCACCGATCCTGTCCCGGTTGCCCCGCTTCCAGGCCAGCTCTCTGCTGTGGCCAGGGAGTGCAGTGGAGGATGGCCCAAGTGCTTGGGCCCTGCACCCCATGGGAGACCAGGAGAAGCACCTGGCTCCTGGCTTCGGATCAGCGCGGTGCGCTGGCCGCAGCGCGCCTACCGCAGCGGCCATTGGAGGGTGAACCAACGGCAAAAGGAAGACCTTTCTCTCTGTCTCTCTCTCACTGTCCACTCTGCCTGTCAAAAATAAAAAAATAAAAAAATAAAAAAATAAAACAAAAGCAGTATGAAGTAATACAGTTTTACCATTTACCGCACAATATTTTTTAATGTCCATTTCTGCTCCTTTATGTATATGTTACTTTTATATGTAGAAGCATACTTTATGTGATTCCTGCAGTGCCTTGTGTCTCTCAAGTATCTCTTTCTTTAGTTTGTCTGAAGTATCATAGAGGAAAAAAAGAAAATAAATGAGTGTTGATCCAGAAGGCAGTGATGGCTCACTAGTCATGTTTCCTCATCATGATTTTTAACCGTATAAAGTTCTCTGGTGTAGCTTTCCATTGTCTCATAAGCATCTGTGAAATGTTAGGTTTGATTGCTAATATTTAGTTAAAATTTATGAAAGGAATCTAAACTATTTATATATAAATATCTAAATAAATTATTTGTTTGTTTGATATAGGAAAGCCATGGCAGAAAAATACATCATGACAGCTGCGAAACTCATTGCTCCTGTAATTGAAACATCTTTTGCTGTAGGTTATGATTGGTAAGAGAGAGAAATTCACTAAAACTGCATGGATATTGTGTTTCTTGTCAATAATTTGTATTTTTATTGATTTAAAAATTAATTTTGTTAGGGAATGAGTAAATGATTATGAATGTTGATTTGTATTTATTAAACAGATATATTTAGTTTTTTTTTTTTAAGATTTATTTATTTACTTGAAAGAGTTACACAGAGAGGAGAAGGAGAGGCAGAGAGAGAGAGAGAGAGGTCTTTCATCCTCTGGTTCACTCCCCAAATGGCCACAACAGCCGGAGCTGTGCCAATCCAAAGCCAGGAGCCAGGAGCTTCCCCCAGGTCTCCTACATAGGTGCAGGGGCCCAAGGACTTGAGCCATCTTCTACTGCTATCCCAGGCCATAGCAGAGAGCTGGATCGGAAGAAGAGCAGCTGGGACTAGAACTGGCACCCATATGGGATGCCGGCGCTTCAGGCCAGGGCTTTAACCTGTTGCACCACAGCGCCGGCCCCCTATATTTAGGACTAATATAGGTTGTTGTGAACGTTCTAATAAGATATTTTCCTTTTCTTAAATTTTTATGTATTTACTTTTTTTGAAAGGCAGAGGGACAGAGACAGAAAGAGATCTTCCATCTGCTATTTCATTCCCAAAATGCATAAAACAGCCAGTGCTGGGCCAGCTGAAGCCAGGAGCCTGGCTTTCAATATGGGTCTTCCATGGGGGTTGTAGGGGCTCAAATGCGTGAGCCATTATCTGCTGCCTTCCAGTGTACATATTAGCAGGAAGCTAAATCAGAAATGGAGAAGCTGGGACACAAATCAGGCACTCAGTTATGGGGTGTGGGTATCCCAAATGGCAACTTATCTGCTATGCCAAATGCCCGCTCCAGAATGTTTTTATTATGGTTCATGTTGTTTCATAAAACTAAATTTTTAGGGCAGGTGTGCCACTATTATGTAGAAAATAATTCTTTTCATGGTATGAATTTCAACTTATGACCTCTTTATTTTAATAATCTTTTCTCATTTTTTCCTTTTTCTACCTTAAGTTTGCCAGTAGTACTAATTTTTCCATCTTGAGTAATAGCTCTCACATCCCAAAAGGTGGTTCAGTCCTGATGTAAAATACAGGTTGAATATTCATATCCCTTATCTGAAACCAGGAAGTATTTTAGATTTTGGAGTTTTTCAGAATTTGTAATATTTGCATAGGCTTTACTGGTTGAGCTTCCCTAATTTGAAATTCAAAATGCTGCAATATCCTGAAACTTTGGAGCATTAACATAATGCACAAAAAGCTTCAGATTTTGGATTTCTATAATAGGAATACTCAATTTGTATTGAAAGAGTAAAGAGTTTTAGAATTGGAAAATCTTAGGTCATTTGTTGAATGAACAAGTGATTAAATTTATTCTATACTTCACTTTGGAATCCCTTTTATAACATCCTGGTGATCATTTAATTTCTTCTTGGATTCTTCTGTTTGTTTATTTCATTTGTAAACATCTTTACAGGTTAAAAAGTCTTTCCTCGTATTGAATCCAAATCTGCCCCTCACAAAACTCTCCTTTGGTCTGTTGAACGTAGAGTGAGTCTGTGATCTCCTCTATATTGTCCCTTACCAGAATTTTAAAATCCAAGATACACGTACACAGTAAGAAAATTAACTGTGAGAGTTACATTGCTAATTTTCTAGTTATATTTTATATTTCATAGAAGTAATGTGGAGGTTGGCCTGTGGCCTAGTGAACTGAGCTGCTGCGTGCGATGCCAGCATCCCATAGTAGAGTGCAGGTTTGGGTCCCAGCTGCTGCACTTCTGATCCAGCTCCCCACTGATGTGCTTGAGAAAGCAGCAGGGAATGGCCCAAGTACCTAGGCCCCTGCCACCATGTGGGAGACCAGGATGGAGTTCCTGGCTCCTGGCTTCAGCCTGTCTTAGTTCTGGCCACTGTGGCTATTTGGTGAGTAAACCAGAGGATGGAAGATTCTCTCTCTGTCACTCTGCCATTCAAATAAATGAATCTTTTAAAAACTAAAACAAGGAAGTCACATGTTTCCTTTATTATATCCTTGTTATCTTTCAGATTCTTGTCCATTTTGTTATTATATCCCTTGGGCTGTAATCTGTACCATGGAATCTAATATCTTCCTGTTTTAATTTGGACTGGAGGCTTCAGTTTCTTCCTTTTGGTGTTTTGTTTTTACTGGTGTTTCCAGTTGCCTGTCCTTCTTGCATTCTTTGCTTTGATTGGGGTCTGGTATTTTTCTTAAGAATTCTCCTTCCATGGTGGCTGGTGTTGTGGCATAGCAAGTTTAACCGCAGCCTGCAGTGCCAACATCTCTTGTGGGCACTGGGTCAAGTCCTGGCTGCCCCACTTCCACTGCAGCTCCCTGTTAATATGTCTGGGAAAGCAGTGGAAGATGGCCCAAGTCCCTGGGCCCCTGCACCCATATGGGAGACCTGGAAGAATCTCCTGGCTCTTGGCTTCAGCCTGACCCAGTCTTGGCCATTGTGGCTATTTGGGGAGTGAACCAGCAGCAGGTGGAAGGTCTCTCTCTCTCTCTCTCTCTCTCTCTCTCTCTCTCTCTCTGTCTCTCCTCTCTCTGTAACTCTGCCCTTCAAATAAATAAATAAATCTTATTTTAAAAAAGGGGGGGGGGGAGGAAAGAAGAGAGAGAGAGAGAGAGAGAGAGAGAGAGAGAGAGACTTCTTCCCAGGATTTCTCTGTGCTCTAGTTTCTCCAAGTTGCTTATTGAGTTGGCCTGGTGCTAACTATCTTCGTTTCTATCCTTTGGATCTTCTTTCTTGTTTAAGAAGAAATAGCTCTAGTTCCACCCCACTCCCCCAGTTCATCCTGAATTAACACCCTAATGTCTGTCACACACAGATCTGTAAATGTCTAATTTTGTCTTCATTCTTCATTGATGGAAAACATAAAAAATGCTAGGTTGTAATGTATTTTCTTTGAGAACTTTAAGAGCATATGTAGCTAGCATTATTGCTGACTGGAAGTCTAATGTTATAATTTATAGATGACTTGCATTGCTTTCTGAAGATTTTTATACATTCTCTCTCTGGTTTTGTTACTATGGAATTTCATAAAAATGTGTTTAAGATTGTCTTTTTTCCTATATTCCTTCTAAGCACTCAGTGGGCCCCTCAATTCTCAACTTGGGGAAGTATTATTGTATCATTTCTTTGATAATTTTCTCTCTTCTCATCCAGTTCCAAATTTCAGTTGATTGAATTGTGGCTTTTGTTGTCCCTTGCATTCTCTGGTGTAGTGTTTTCCATCTCTGTTTTGCTTTCTGGGAGACCTTGACTTTGTCATCCAACTCTTCCATTTAATTATTTTATTTAAGTATTTTTTTTCATGTTTCCAAGAACAGTTTCTTTTTGTCTGGTTGTTCCTTTGTCATTCATTGCTAAGTGTGAGGAGACATCTGCAGGCTTTGCTGTATTGGTTACAAGATGTAACCAATCTATTGCTTTTGGAGGTCCAGATTTATGCTCATACAGTATTTTATTGTGGCCCAGCATTTATTTATGTTACCCAGTATAAACGTTTATTGGTTTAGCCAAAAAGCATGGTGACCTTAATATGTTTCTTATAGTAGTTGTTAAAATTCATAAGTATTTTCAAAATCTCATTTGTGATCTAGAATATAATGTCTTATTTTTTTTCTGTTAACTAGGTAGGTACCCATTTCTTTAGATAGGACTTGTCAGTTTTTTGAAAGATTTGCCAGGTCTCAGGTAATGTGAAAGTCTAGTGCAAATTTAATTTCTGTAATTTTGAAGAAAGACATGTGTATACTCATGAAACTTTCTTATATTTATTTATGTATATATAAATATGAATGTATATATGTATATATATATCTATTTTAATAATATTGTTAATTATTTTGAGAGGCAGAGAAACAGAAAAGAAAGTACTCCCATCTGCTGGTTCTTTCCCCAAATTCCTGTAACATCCAGGGCTGGCCTCGGAATGGAGTCCAGAGCTGGGAAATCAACCTAAGTCTTCCACTAGGGTGTTAGGAACTCAGCTACTTGAGCCACCACTGCTGCCTCCCAGGGTCTGCATTGGCAGGAAGCTGGAGTTTGGAGCCAGAGCTGGGAATCAGACTCAGGCACTTTGATGTGGAATGCAGGTGTCTGAACCACTAGGCCAGAAATATGCTCCATGTCTGTCTGTTTTGTGTACAAAAAAAAAAAAAAATGTGTATTTAAACATATACAACTCTGCCTATAAATATGTACACAGAGATATAGCTACAGATATATATTTTAAATTTAGGACAATACTCTTTAGAGGCAACTAAGAGCTTCTCATTGAGGCTAAAATGTATTTTATATGTAGGAAAGCATTCCATAATATGATTGTTTATAAGTTTTACCCTTTCTTTAAGTCTACTTTTTTCATATATTACATTCATTGCAGAAGATTCAGGAACAGACTTTTTTTTTTTTTTTTAAGATTTGTGTATTTATTTGAGAGGCAGAGTTACAGACAGAGAGAGGGAGAGACAGAGATAGAGGTTTTTCATCCACTGGTTCCCTCCCCAGATGGCTACAATGGCCAGAGCTGGGCCAATCTGTAGCCAAGAACCAGGAGCTTCTTCCTGGTCTCCCATGTGGATGCAGGGACCCAAGCACCCAGGTCATTGCTTTCCCATGCCATTAGCAGAGAACTGGATCAGAAGTGGAGCAGCTGGGACTCGAACCTTGAACCTTGAACCTTGAACCAGCCAGTGCCCATATGGGATGCTGGCACTACAGGAGAAGGTTTAACCTACTATCAATAATGCTGGCCCTAGGAACAGACTTTTTTAAGCTATAAATAACATCTGTGCAATGTTTGTATAACTTTTATGACTTCAAATTAAAAAAATTATTTAAACTTAGCTATCTGATTTCTGTTAGGACAATTTTAAATTACATTTTCAGTAAGAAAGAAACCAATATATCTTCTGTTTAATTTAGCCCTTCAGGCAGTTCTGTGTTTATGTTCTTAAAATTATTCATTAAGAGAAAACAATTTTTAACTTGAAAGAACTCTTCTGTTCATTTACATCTAACTTTTTGAAGCTGGTTTTCTTATAAAAAATTTTAATGGTAGTAATGGGGCTATTAAAAAAGTTATTTCTAGTGTTTTTCTGGTTGTTGAGTATTTCAGCCTGTTTGAAATCTGAAATATGCCAGTATCCAGCTTTTAAAAATGGATTTACATTACTAAGTTCATTATAGAGACAGAAATTTTACATATTTTTATTAGATAGGATCTTATTAAAGATAATGTTTCTTTCTAGTCCACTTTTCAGTGAGTATATATACATATATACACAGATATGTGTGTATATATATATATATCTGTGTGTATATATATCTGTGTATGTGTATATATACGTGTGTGTGTATGTACAGACATATATATATATCTGTGTGTATAAATACACACACACACAGTTCAGATCTGACATCAAGTTCATGCCTTAAATTATGGCAAAAATATTTTAGTTCAAATTTATTGAACACAACTCTATTTTGAATTCTTTATTAACATTGTTACACACCTTATCCTAGTGAGGTAGACATGATCATTGCCTTTTGGTAGCTGAGAAAATTGAGTAATAAAAATGTGTATTATCCTAATTAAGGACAGAGTTAAGGTCAGTGATTTTTTTAAAAAAATATTTTTTTATTAGAGAGAAAGAGAAATAGAGAGATCTTCATCCACTAGTTCATTCTCCAGATGCCCAAAACAGCCAGAGCTAAGCCAAGCTAGTCCTAAGTCAGGAGCCTGGGACTCAATCAGAGTCTCCCATGAGAGTGGCAGGAACCTGAGTACTCGATTCATCACCTGCTGCCTCCCAGGGTACACATTAACAAGAAGCTTAGGCTGGCACCGCGGCTCACTAGGCTAATCCTCTGCCTGTGGCGCTGGCACCCCGGGTTCTAGTCCCGGTTGGGGCACCGGATTCTGTCCCGGTTGCTCCTCTTCCAGTCCAGCTCTCTGCTGTGGCCCGGGAAGGCAGTGGAGGATGGCCCAGGTCCTTGGGCCCTGCACCAGCATGGGAGACCAGGAGGAAACACCTGGCTCCTGGCTTTGGATTGGCACAGCGCGCCGGCTGTAGCGGCCATTTGGGGGGTGAACCAATCGAAAAGGAAGACCTTTCTCTCTGTCTCTCTCTCTCTTACTGTCTAAATCTGCCTGTCAAAAAAAAAAATAATAAAAAATAAACAAGAAGCTGAATGGAAAGTAGAGCTGGAAAGTGGAGCCAAACATCCTTTGCAAAGTCAATGATTTTAAGCTTGTATTCATTGAAATTTCCCCCGAAGTACTGATGACCAGATCTGAGTCAGGGTTCTGAGGTCAGGAGCAAATATGTCCATTACTATCCAGCCCTCCAAGTGGTTCTGATATACCTAAATGGTATCATTCTTGGCTGCATATTAAAATCATCACGGTATTTCAGAAAACTCCAAATGCCAATGCTGTACTCTAGACCAAGCATGTCAGAATTTCTGGGTTTGGGGACTCAGGCATCAGTATTTCTGAAATCTTCAGTAGGCTTCTGTGATAGATATCTGACATGTTGTGACAAAAGCCATAGTTCTTGAAGGCTACTGGTATTCGTTACAGGGAAAGATTCAATTGGTATTTATTTATTTGTTCATTCATTCTTTCAGAAAGTTACAGGGAGAGGGAGAGAGAGAATCTTCCATCTACTGGTTCACTCCCTAGGTGGCCATAATGGCAAGCAGTGGGCCATACCGAAGCCAGGAGCTTCATCTGAGTCTCCCACATCGATTACAGGGGCCCAAACACTTGGGCTATTTCCACTACTTTTCCCAAGCCATTAGCAGGGAGCTGTATCAGAAGTAGAGCAGCAGTGAAATGAACCAGCTGGCTTTGCAGGTGATGGCTTTACCACAGCGCCAACCCCTTAACTGGCCTTAGATGAAACAGAAAAATCATTGTTTCTTTCTGGGCTTTCCCATGTTGGAAATTCATATTCTGTAAGTCAACTATTTTATTGAAAAACAAAAAGACAAAGTCATTCCTGGAATTATTGTGATTTTCACTATAAATTCTTGTGACATTCTTGCTATATTTCTGTTATTTCCTTTGTATATGATTTTTTTTACCTTTTTGTGAGGTATAAAGCATATACAAAAAATTATACAAAATAGTGACTTCAGCTCAATGATGTATGACAAAGCGAACACCCATGTAATAATTACATAGCTTAATAAGTGAAATTTAGGGGCTGGCATTGTGGTGTAGCGTACCACATGAGTGACGGTTCAAGTCCTGGATGCTCCACTTCCAATCCAGCTCCCTCCTAATGCACCTGGGAAAGTAGCTTGGGCCCTTGCACCCATGTGGGAGACCCAGAAGAAGCTCCTGATTACTGGCTTTGGATCAGCCTAGCACTGGCTGTTGCTACCATTTGGAGAATGAACCAGCAAGTGGAAGACCTCTCTGTCTCTCCTCCTCTATCTCTAATTCTGCCTTTCAAATAAATAAAAATAAATCTTTAAAAAAAAGAAATTTAAAGAACAGGACATTGTTGGCTCCTTGGAAGGTCTTGAACCTAGGCCAATCCCTCTCTCACTCCGAAGACTGACATCTGCCCTGACTTCAGTGGTAATCACTTCCTTGCTTTCCTTTAATACTTTAATCTCCATCTAGTTTTTAAAAACATATAGATGTAATCATACTGTATATATTCTTTTGTATGTGACTTATTTATATTTGTGAGAGTTATCAACATCCTTGCACCCAGTAATTTGTTTGTTTCATTGTTATGCAGTCATTCTTGGTGATAATATATCATAATTTACTTACCCACTTTAATGTTAATGCACTTTGTAGTGGTTTGCAGTTACAAATGCTCCCAATCAATATTGTTGTGCAGTTAGGCATGTCTCTTGGTTGGTGATGTCCACTCTTGGGCATATACCTTTGAATGGAAAGGCTTGATCCTAAGGTCTGCATATGTTCAGCTTTAATAGATACTGCTGGCCAGTGCCGTGGCTCACTAGGCTAATCCTCCACCTGTGGCGCTGGCACCCCGGGTTCTAGTCCCGGTTGGGGCACCGGATTCTGTCCCGGTTGCTCCTCTTCCAGTCCAGCTCTCTGCTGTGGCCCGGGAAGGCAGTGGAGGATGGCCCAGGTCCTTGGGCCCTGCACCAGCATGGGAGACCAGGAGGAAACACCTGGCTCCTGGCTTTGGATTGGCACAGCGAGCCGGCTGAAGCGGCCATTTGGGGGGTGAACCAACGGAAAAGGAAGACCTTTCTCTCTGTCTCTCTCTCTCTCACTGTCTAAATCTGCCTGTCCAAAAAAAAAAAAAAAATCTATGCTGCTGGACAGTTTTCCATAGCCATTGTACTTACTATTTATACCCCCACCAGCAGGATATGAAAATTCTAATTGATTACAAATATAAGGTGTACTTTGTATTTTTTTAATTTTAGCCAACCATCCTGGTGGCATCTCATGGTTTCTTGTTGATTTGTCATGCAAATTCAATATTTTTTGTGAAGAGCCCATTGAAGACTTTTGCTTTGTATTTATTTGGTATTTCTTTTTTGTGTCCTTTTAAGGAAACTTGTATATTTCACCTTCATGAAAATATTTTCCTATGTTTTCTTCTAGAAGTGTTACTGTTCATTTCAGTATACTCATGCAATCCATATGGAATTGTGTTTTTGTGTGTATAGTGTGGAGTAAGGTCAAAAACCCAATCAATCCAACATCACTGCTGAAAAGATTATACTTTGCCCACTGCACTATGGTATCACCTTTGACACATATTAAATGATTATGTATAGGTCTGTGTATGGAAACTTTATTCAATTATTTTGGTCCACTTATCTATTCTTGTACTAAAACTGCATTGTCTAAATTTCTGTAGTTTATAACTTTTGATAGTGCTATGTTTTGAATGTTTGTGTCTCCTCAATATTTAGATGTTGAAATCCTAACCCCCAAGGTATTAGAAGGTAGGGCATCTGGGAGATGATTAGGTTAGAGGGTGGCACCCTCATGAATGGGAATAGTGCCCTCATAAAAGAGATCTCAGGAGAGGCACTAAGATGGTGGAATAGGGAGAGAGCTCACTGCTCTAGTCTAAGGGAAAATAGTTAAATGAATGTGGAGAGAGTGCAATCTCAGGGAAGAGTTAGGGAGGAAACAGCAGAGGGAACTCCACGCAAATTAGAGGGACACTGTGGATCTATGTGGATGGTGTGGACACGTACAACTCAGGACCCCATCAGCTGAGAACCTCAGCACCAGCTTTTGAGAGTGAAGTAAGACCAAACTGCAGCAGCCCAAGCCACTGATGATAAAGCTGCAGGAAGAGCCTTGTGTGAGTTTGGCTTGGAGCCCTCTGGCTGCCAACCTAGAGAGAAAAAAAAAAAAAGTGGGCATGTTTCTCTCTCTGGCCACCCAACACTGGTGTCCTGTAACTAGCCAAGAGCAGGTGGGCACCATTTTGGACATAAGTAACAACTGCACCAGCTCATGACCCTGCACGCAGCAACCAGCTGATAGGAGACACCTGAGTTTGACTGGGAGCATTGACAGGGGGCTGGGTGTTTGTGACTGTGGGAGCCTCATGTGCTGGGACTGTGAAAACACTGTAGCTGCATAGGAAAGCACAAGATGTGGCTGAGTCTTTGGGCAGTCACTGTGGGTGGCTCCACACACTTGGGGCTCCCTGATTCCCTGGTGAAGGTCACTGCTGCGGGATCTGTGCTCATACTGAGGATTGCACAGATCCTTTGTGTGGTTCTTGTGGTAGCACAGATGAATATTTCACCCACTGGGGCTATAACCCAGGCATTGGTCTCCTTGAAGAGGAGGTGAGCATGAGACTATACCAACAGAGCTGAACAAACCTCCCCTCTAATTAAAGAGAGAGAGAGAGAGAGAGAGAGAGAGAGAGAGAGAGAGGAGATTTACCACACCCAATTTGGGAGTCACCTTGGACATGCCCTCACCCTGGAGCACTGAACGGAGCTCCCTGGCCACACCCAGCACATGCCTCAGGGTATTCACTGAAAGAGCAGACACTCCACTAAGCCACAGAGACATAGTCCAAAGATAAAAGCCATCGCAGGGAAAAAAATAAACCAACAAGTGTCTCCATAAATAAATGCAGCAATTCAAGAAACAAGAGTAAGAAAGACAACATGATGCCCCCAAAGGAACACAACAACACTTCAATACTAGAATGTGAAAATAAAGAGATTGAAGAAATGCCAGAAACAATTCAAAAAATTTATTGTAGGATTACTTAGAAATAATCAGAAGCAAATCCACAAACTAAAGAAATCCATACATGACATGAAAGAAAATTTTTCCCATGAAATGGAGATTTTAAAGAGAAATCAAAATGAAATATTGAAAATGAAGAAATCAACAGAACAAATAAAAATGCAGTGGAAAGCCTTAACAACAGACTCGGTGATGCAGAAGAAAGAACATTCAAGTTAGAAGACAATTTTCTGGAAATTTTACAATCAGACAAAAAAAAAAAAAGAAGAAGAAATTAGAAAACTATAAAGCAGTGTTGGCTATCTATGGGATACTATCAAACAACCCAACATATGGGTCCTAGGAGTTCCTGAAGGCGTGGAAAGAGAGAATGGATTAGGAGGCCTTTTTAATGAAATAATTACAGACAACTTCCCTAATTTGGAGAAAGAAAGGGACATCCAAGTATGGGAAGCACACAGAACTCCTAATAGATATGACCAGGAAAAAATCTTCACCATAACACATTGTAGTCAAACTCTCCACAGTAAAATATAAAGAAAAGATTCTAAAAAGTGCACAAGAGAAATGCTAGATTACTTTCAGAAGATCTCCAATTGAACTCACAGCTGACTTTTCATTAGAAAAACTACAGGCTAGGAGAGAATGGTGAGATATATTCCAAGTAATAAGAGAAAAAAAACTGTCAACCCAGAATACTGTACCCTGCAAAGTTCTCATTTATGAATGAAGGTGAAATAAAGGCCTTCCATAACAAACAGAAATGAAAGAATTTGTCACCTTGCACCCAGCCTTACAAAAGATGCTTAAGGATATGCTACACACAGAAACACACACACACAGAAACATGGCCATCACTATGAAAGAATGTGAAGGGAGAAAATCTCCCAGTAAAAGTACAAAGGAAATCCAAAGTAAATAATAGGAATATTTGTGGAAAAACAGCAGGACCAAATTGTTACTTATCAGTAGTCAACTTGAATGTAAATGTCCTCAACTCTCCAGTTAAAAAACACAGGCTGGCTGAATGGATTAAACAACAAAACCCATCTATTTGCTGCCTACAAGAAACACATCTCACCAACAAAGATGCATGCAGACTGAAAGTGAAAGGTTGGTAAAAGATATTCCATGCTAACAGAAACCAAAAAAGAGATGGTGTAGCCATCCTAATACTAGACAAAATAGACTTGAAGAAAAAAACTGTTAAGAGACAAGGGAACTATGCAGTGATTAAGGGATCAATTCAACAGGAAGATGTGACTATAATAAATGTATATGCACCTAATTACAGGGCACCTGGCTATTTAAAAGAAATGTTAGTGGATCTACAGGCAAACATAGACTTCTATGCAGTAGTAATGGGGGACTTCAATACCCCACTTTCAGCAGTGGACAGAACAACCAGACAGAAAATCAGCAAGTAAACTGCAGATAGTCAGCACTACAGACCAAATGAACCTAATGGATATCTACAGAACTTTTCATCCTTCAGTTGCAGAATACACATTCTTTTCACCAGTGCATGGAGCTTTCTCTAAGATTGACCACAGACCAGGCCATAAACCAAGTCTCAACAAATTAAAAAAAAAATAAAAACCATACCATGCATCTTCTTGGACCACCACGGAATGAAACTGGAAATCCACCAACTCAGGAATCTCTAGAGCATATGCAAACACATGGAGACTGAACAACATGCTCCTGAATGAACAGTGAGTCATTGAAGAAATCAAAAGGGAAAACAAAAAACTATTGAGGAAGTTTTTTTCTTTCATACTATTTGTTGAACTCTTTACTTAGTATAGAGTTAATCTTCAGTGTATAAAATTAATTGAAAATAGATCTTAGTAAGAAATAAGCATGGGATAGGAGAAGGAGGAGGAAGAATTATAGGAGTGGGGGTCGGAGGGTGGGTACAGTGGGAAGAATCACCATCACTATGTTCCTGATTTTGTATTTATGAAATGCATAAAGTCTGTTTGTCTTAAATAAAAGATTTCTGGGGGAAAATAAATAAATAAAACTAAAAAAAGGAAAAAAATAAATCATTAAAAAACAAAAGAAATGATAATTGGAAAAAGGCAGTAAAACTCTTCAAAGAATTCTCATCTATTAATGAGGTTTTGAGACCCTTACTCCATGTGCATTGTATTAAAATACTTTGAATAAAATATCCATTTTTTTTAAAAAAAAAAGAGAGATCTCGGAATGGCCCTTGCAGTATGTGAAAACACAACAAAAGACACCATTCTGTGAACTAGAAAGCAGACCATCACCAGACAGTGAATCTGCTGGGACCTTGGTCTTGGTCTTCCCAGTCTACAGAACCACTGGAATTAAGCTGCTGCTGTTGATCAGCCACACAGTTTATAACGTGTTGTTCAAGGAGCCTGAGTGGACTAGGATAGGCAGTGTAAGTTCTCTACCTTTGTTCAGGATTGCCTTGACTACTTTTGGTCCTTGTCACTTCCATATAAATTTTAGAATCAACTTAATTACCACAAACAACTCTCTGGGATACAAAAAAAAAAAAGAATAAACTTATTCTTTTTAGAGAAATTTTAGGTTCATGGCATAATTGAGCAGATTGTATGGAGTTCTTGCATACCCCTTTGCTGCACCTTCCCCACCAGTGTAGTATATTTGTTACAGCTGATGAACCAACACTGGAACATCCTTATCATCCAGTGCCCATTGTTTATATTAGGATTCTTTCTTTGTGTTATACATTCTGTGAGTTTTGACAAATGTAGGTACCATTATAGCCATCATATGGAGTAGTATCATTGCCATAAGAATCCTCTGTCCTCACCTTTTTCATCCATCCCTCTCCACACACCGTTGGTACCACCAGACTTTTTACTGCTTCCATAGTTTTGCCTTTTCCAGAATGTCATATAGTTGGGATCTACAGTATGTAGCCTTTTCAGATTGGCTTCTTATACTTAGTAACACATCTTTAAGTTTCCGCCATATTTTTTTGTTCCTTGATAGGCCTTTTTTAAAAAGGCTGAATAACACACAATCTATTATATGATATATACCCAGTCACTTATTGAAGGGCATCTTGGTTACTTCTGAGTTTGGGCAGTTATGAACAAAGACATGTGCAGGTTTTTGTATAGATGTAAGTTCTTAACTTTTTGGGTAAATACTAAGGAGTTCAGTTGCTGAGTCATATGGGAAGAATATGCTTATTTTTGTAAGAAACTGCCCAACTGTCTTTTGTTCTGTTTTCAAGATTTATTTATTTATTTGAAAGTCAGAGATACACAAGAGAGAGAAGGAGAGGCAGAGAGAATCTCCTATGTGCTGGTTCACTCCCCAGATGGCCACAATGGTCGGAGCTGCACCGATCCAAATCCAGGAGCCAAGAGCCAGGAGCTTCTTCCAGGTCTCCCACCTCGGGGGCAGAGGCCCAGGGACTTGGGCCATCTGCTATTGATTTCCCAGGCCATAGCAGAGAGCTGGATCAGAAGTGGAGCAGCGGGGACTCAAACTGGCACCCATATGGGATGCCAGCACTACAGGTGACAGCTTTACTCTCTAAGCCACAGCACTCACCCCCAAAACTGTCATTCTAAATGATATATCATTTTGCATTTCCACTAGCACTGAAAGAGAATTCCTTTTGCTCCACATCTTTGACAATATTTGGTGTTTAGAAATTTGGCTTTACTAGTGAGAATATAGTGGTTACTGAGTTGTTTTAATTTGTAATTATAATTTTTTTTTTTTTTTGACAGGCAGAGTGGATAGTGAGAGAGAGAGAGACAGAGAGGAAGGTCTTCCTTTTTGCCGTTGGTTCACCCTCCAATGGCCGCTGCGGGCGGCGCATCTCGCTGATCCGAAGCCAGGAGCCAGGCTCTTCTTCCGGTCTCCCATGCGGGTGCAGGGCCCAAGCACTTGGGCCATCCTCCACTGCCTTCCCGGGCCATAGCAGAGAGCTGGCCTGGAAGAGGGGCAACCGGGATAGAGTCCGGCGCCCCAACCGGGACTAGAACCCCGTGTGCTGGCGCCGCAAGGTGGAGGATTAGCCTGTTAAGCCACGGCGCCGGCCTAATTTATAATTATGTCATGTGATGTTGGGCATCTTTCATGTGCTTGTCATCTAGATAATTTTGTCCAGATCTTTTGTTCAATTTTTTTAAAGATTTATTTATTTATTTGAAAGGCAGAGTCTTCCGTGGGAGACCTGGAAGAAGCTCCTGGCTCCTGGCTTCAGATCAGCTCAACTCTGGCCATTGTGGTCATCTGGGGAGTGAACATAGATGGAAGACCTCTCTTTCTCTCTCTGTCTCTACCTCTCTCTGTAACTGTCTTTCAAATAATTTTTTTTAAATCTAAAAAAATTTAATTTTCTACTTGTGTTTTGCTGGTATATAGATACAGTGTTGGTTTTTATATATTTATCTTATACCCAATAACCTTAATAAATTAACCTGTTAACTTGAATAGCAGTTATCTCTAGTTTTTTATTAAATACATACATATTTGTGCCACCTGCAAGTAATAACAATTTTATTTCTCTTCAATTTTTATGCTTGTCTTTGTTAATTTCTTTGAAATGGCTAGAGCATCCAGTTAGGATGTTGAAGAGGTGATTTAGTAAGGAATTTGTTTTGTTTCTGATATCTTGGGGCAAAGCTTTCAGCAGTCTACCGCTAAGTCTGTTATCTGCTATAGGAATTTTGTAAATATTTTGCATCAAATCTTGCAGTACATTTTTTGTGTGCCTGTCTTATTTCATTTAGAATAATACCCTCAGTGTTCATCCATGGTGTGGTATATGTCAGGATGTCCTTTCTTCTTCAGACTGAATAGTATTCTCCACATTGTCCTTATTCATTAATCTATTAGTGGATACTTGGGCTGCTAGTGGGAGCAATGCTAGTAAACATGGGTGTACAAATATCTCTTCAAGATCCTGCTTTCAACTTTTCTGGACACACATACACATATACATATATATGTATGTGTATATGTGCCTATTTAATACTTTTAATTTTTTGAGGAGCTGTCATACTGTTTTTTACAGTGCTATAGTGTTTTATGTAGCATTTTACATTCCTACCAACAGTACACAAGAATCGCAATTGCTCCACATTCTTGCCACCATTTGTTATTTTCTATTTTTTTGGTAGTAGCCATCCTAATGAAAGTGAAGTGGTATCTCATTGTAGTTTTAAAATATATTACCTTAACAATTAGAGCTGTTGAGCATCTTCTCATGTGTTAGTAGAGGCCATGTGTGTAGAGGCCATGTGCAAATCGTCTTTGGAGAAGATGTTTTCCATTGTGAGTTCCATAATTTTAGGAATTATAGTCAGGTCTTTGATCTCCTTTGAATTAATTTCTGTATATGATATTAGATTAGTCGTGAACTTTATTCTTCTGAATGTGAACAGTCTGTTTCCCAGCACTGTTGAAAAAAGTTTTGTTTCTTTACTGAATGGTCTTGACATCCTTGTCAAAAACCACTTGACTAGGCCAGTGTTGTGATGCAGTGAGAAAAGCCACCACTGGCAACTCTGGCATCTCACACTGGAGTTCTGGTTTGAGTTGTAATTGTTCCCCTTCTAATCCTACTTCCTGCTAAAGTGCCAGGGAAAGCAGCAAATGATGACTCAAGTGCTTGAGTCCCTGCCACCCATATGAGAGACTCGGAGTTCCAGGCTGCTGGCTTCAGCCTTGCTTAGCCCTGGCTGTTGACGACATTGGGGAATGAACCAGCAGTTTTAAGATTGATTCATGCTCTCTCTCTCTCTCTCTCTCTCTCCCTCCCTCCATCTTTCAAACGTTTATGAGAGAGAGAGAGAGATCTTTCTTCTATCCACTGGTTCACTTCCCAAATGGCTGCAATGGCCAGGGCTGGGCCAGGCCAAAGCTAGGATAGGAGCTTTACCTGGGTCTCCTGTGTTGGTGCAGGAGCCCAAGCACTTGGGCCATCTTTTGTGCTTTTCCAGGCACATTCACGGGGAGCTGGATGGGAAGTGAAGTAGCTGGGGCATGAGCTGTCACTCATATGGGGTGCTGGTGTCACAGGTGGTGGCTTAACCTACTATGCCACAATGCCAGCCCCATAAATAAATCTTAAAATGAAAACCATTTGATTACATGAGGAAGTTTATTTTTGGGCTTTCCACTCTATTCTACTGATCTGTGCATCTCTCTTTATCCCAGTACCACTCTGTTTGATTACTGTAGCTTGGTAATAAGTTTTGAAATCGAAATGTGAATCCTTCAGCTTTGCTCTTTTTTAGATTCTTTTGGCTACTCAGAGTTCTTTGAAATTCCATATGAATTTTAGATGAGCTTTTCTAAATCTGCCTCGAAAAACTCATTGGGATTTTTGATAGAAATTGCATTGAATTTGTAGATTACTTTGGGTAATATTGCTATCTGAACAGTGTTAAGTCTTCTAATTATAGGGTATATTTCCAAACATAGGATCTGTTTCTATTTATTTACATTTTCTTTCATTTCTTTCACCAGTATTTTGTAAACTTTCACCTTCTTGTCTGTGTTTATTCAAGTGTTTTACTCTTTTTGATGCTTTTGTAAATGGAATTATGTTCTTAATATCCTTGTGTACAGAAATGCAACAGAATTTTTGTGTTGACTTTGTATCCTTTGATAGTCTTTAATTTCCAGGAAGTTGCATATTTTCCATTACCTTTTTCTCACTGACTTCTAGTTTAATTTCATTGTGATCTGCTAGTACACACTGAAAGATTTCAACTTCTTTAAAATTTGTTGAAGGGCCAATGCTGTGGTGTAGTAGGTAAAGCCACCGCCTGTGATACTGACATTCCATATGGGCCTGGTTTGGGTCCTGGCTGCTCTATTTCTGATCCAATTCCCTGTTAATAGCCTGGGAAAAGCAGTGAAGATGGCTCAAGTACTTTGGCCCCCGCCATCCATGTGGGAGACCCCGAATAAGCTCCTGACTCCCGGCTTTGGTCTGGCCCAGCCCTGGCCAATGTGACAATTTCTGGAGTGAACCAGCAGATGGAAGATCTCTGTCTCTCTGTCTCTGTCTCTCTCTCAGTCTCTCTTTGTGTGTGTGTGTGTGTGTGTGTGTATAACTCGGCCTTTCAAATAAATAAAATCTTAAAATTACTGAGGGGGACCGGGGCTGTGGCGTAGCAGGTAAGGCCACCACTTGCAGTGCTGGCATCCCATATGGGAGCCAATTCGAGTCCCAGCTGCTCCACTTCCCATCTAGCTCTTTATGGCCTGGGAAAGCAGTAGAAGATGGCCCCAGTTATCTTCGGCCCCTGTACCCACATGGGAGACCCGGAAGAAGCTCCTGGCTTCTGGCTTTGGATCGGCAGAGCTCCAGCTGTTGTAGCCAATTGGGGAGTGAACCAGCAGGTGGAAGACCTCTCTCTGCCTCTCCTTCTCTCTGTGTAACTCTGACTTTCAAGTAAATAAATAAATCTTGAAAAAAAATTACTGAGGCTCAGTGCATAATTCAAGTGTACTTAAGGGGCCAGTGCTGTGCCGTATCAGGAAAAGCCGCCACCTGCAGCACTGGCATCCCATAGGGGCACCGGTTTGAGTCCCGGCAGCTCCACTTTCCCATCCAGCTCTCTGCTGTGGCCTGGGAAAGCAATAGAAGATGGTCCAAGTCCTTGGACCCCTGCACCCATGTGGGAGATCTGGAAGAGGCTCTTGGCTTCGGATCGGTGCACCTCCAACCGTTGTAGCCATCTGGGGAGTAAACTAGCAGATGGAAGCCTTCTCTCTCTTTCTCTGCCTCTCTGTACCTCTGCCTTTTAAATAAACTAAATAAATCTTTTTTTAAAAGATGCACCTAAAAGAACATGTGTTCTGTTATGGTTGGGAGTAGTGTCACATATATATCAGGGAAAGTTTGTTGTTCAGATCTGATCCTTGTTGTTTACCTGTTCTTACAACTGTTGAGAAGTATGCTAAAGTTTTTTTTTATTATTATTATGATTGTAGATTTCTAGGTTTATTCACTTGGATTTCAAAGTTTTTGCTTTCCATATTTTGGATCTATGTTATTACTGGATGCAGATTTAAAAATCTGGATGTATCCCTGGTGGAATAAGCCCCTTATCATTAAAAAATTTCCTCTGTTACTTATAGTAATATCTCTTGCCTTCAAGTCTGCTTTGAATGCTTTCTTTTGATTGGTGGTATATCTTTTTTCACTTTGGTTTTTTTTTTTTTTTTTTTTTTTGACAGGCAGAGTGGACAGTGAGAGAGAGAGATAGAGAGAGAAAGGTCTTCCTTTGCTGTTGGTTCACCCTCCAATGGCTGCCGCGGCTGGCACGCTGCGGCCGGCGCACCGCGCTGATCCGAAGGCAGGAGCCAGGTGCTTCTCCTGGTCTCCCATGGAGTGCAGGGCCCAAGCACTTGGGCCATCCTCCACTGCACTCCCGGGCAACAGCAGAGAGCTGGCCTGGAGAAGGGGCAACCGGGACAGAATCCAGCGCCCCGACTGGGACTAGAACCCGGTATGCCGGCTCCACTGGTGGAGGATTAGCCTAGTGAGCCGCGGCGCTGGCATTACTTTACTTTTTGATCTGTGTTCTTAAGATGTATCTCTTTTAGGCCATACACCTTTGCCTTTTTTTCTTTTTAAGATTTATTTATTTGAAAGGCAGAGTTACAGAGAGAGAGAAGGAGAGAGACTCTTCCATCTACCAGTTCACTCCCCCAAATGGCTGCAGTGGCTGGGGCTGGGTCGATTCGAAGCCAGAAGCCTGGAGCTTCTTCTGGGTTTCCCACCTGGGTACAGGGGCCCAAGCATGTGGGCCATCTTCCATTGCTTTCCCAGGTGCCTTAGCAGGGAGTTGAATCAGAGGTGGAGCAGCTTGCACCGGCGCCCATATGGCATCCACTGCACCACAGCGCCGGCTCCACTCTTGTCTTTTTTATACACTCTGAAAATCTCGGTATTTTAGTTGGGTTATTTATTTAAAATACTGTAAATAATAATAATCTAATGAGAGATTTGATAAGAAAATTTGTTTTAACCTGAAGATTTCATTAACTTAAAGCCTGTGTTGAAGGAAGTATACAGAACACTAGGGGCAGTTTAAAATATCTTCGAACAGTCACAGTTAAGGAAACCAAAAACATAAATATAGTAAAATACTAAGTAACTTTTTTTGTGTTTTATGTTATAGGTGTGTGGAAGTGGTGAAAGCGTCTCAATATGTAGAGCTAGCCAATGACCTGGAAATAAACAAAGCAATTACATATTTGAGACAAAAGGACTTTACCCAAGTAAGTTTCAAAAAATATCTCTAGATGGCATTTCATATGTTGATTGGTCAAAACAATACAAACAGGGAAAATACTTTTTAGAGTAATGTTGAGTAATAATGTTGAGTAATTTCTATGTTAACATAGTTTTCATTCATATAGTTTTAAGCCTTTATTAATTTTGACCTATTTGCTAGCTTCTCAAAATGTAAATATCTTCCTTGGGATGGGTGTTTGGCAAAATAGTTAAGTACCCCTGGGTTGTCCACATTCCCTATAGGAGTGTCTAGGTTCAAGTCCTGGCTCCTCTCCTGATCCCAGCTTCTTGCTGATACAGACCCTGGAAGCAGTGGTGGTGGCTCAAGTAGCTGGGCCCCTGCCATCCATGTGGGAGACGCAGACTGAGTTCCCAGCTCCCGGCTTCTACCCAAGCTGTTGTGGGCATTGGATCAGTGAACCAGCAGATAGAAGATCTCTCTCATTCTCTGTATCTTTCAAACAAGTTAATTTCAAAAAATTGTTTAAAAGACTTATTTATTTGAAAGATAGAGTGATAGAAAGAGAGAGGGATCTCCCATCTACTGGTTCATTCCCCTGCTGGCTCTAATAGCTCGGGCTACACCAGGCCAAAGCCAGGAACCAAGAACTCCATCAGGATCTCCCACATATGTAGCAGGGGCCCAAACACTTGGGTGCGTGTTCTGCCATTGTTCTCTCAGGTGCATTTGCAGGGAGCCAGACTGCAAGCAGAGCAACAGAGACTTGTACTACTGCTCTATATGGGATACTGGCATTGGAAGTGGCAATTTAACCCACTGGGCCACAATGCCAGCCCCTCAGAAACGTTTTGAATGTAAGTATTTTCTTTGTAAATAATGGTTGCTGAATTACCAGACCACATTCTAGTCCAGAGATTAACTTCCACCTGAAGATTTTCACACTAAAGTTTTCAGAATCAGAGATGTGTGTAGGAAGCAAAAAAGTCGGCAGCCCAGAGAGCTTCCAAATATACTTTCGTCTTGCTGTGCTTACCAGAGCAGTTTTCCTGCCGTGTGCTTTGCCTTACTCACTGATGCTGCCCTTGGAATGGAAGGGCCCGTTGCTGCGCAGGGTTTTAGAACCTTGCACCTCAGGTGGAGGCAGAACAGTTAGGGCAGAGCAGAGACCAGAAGGCCTAGGCAGTTTTAAGAAAGAGGGGATAACAAGAGAATAAAGAGTGAAATTGGGTTTCCTGGTTTATAAAACCAATGGTGAGTGTCACAGGTGTCTGCAACTAGAAAACTCGGCCCCTTTGGATTAGTCACTGAGAGCAAGGGCCAGAGAATGCCCCACATTTCCCAACATTCTATCCCACGCTCTTGCTTCCCATTTTTCTTCTTCTCTAAGGACCTTCCTGTAGTCTGAAAATCAACAAAACTACCAGTCACTTTCCAGGAACATGAGGAGATTGTGAAAGTAAATAAAGTACCCTCAGTGTTCATGTAGTAAACATCGGATTAATATAATGCTTCACCGTGGGTGGTGCCGTAACATGTATTAACTTACTGTGCTTAATGTCTGTGTGTTTACAAAGCACTAAAAACATTTCAAAGTATCTTTATGTCTGTTCTGTCCTTTGATCATTAGAGATGCCACTGATAATTTTCGAACACTATTCTAATGCTTTTTCAGTGGAAGTAAAATGAGACAGATTGGTGCTTGTTATCTTACTGATCTATGAACAAAAAAATTGTGTGTGTGTGAGATGTTCTATTATAGAAGACAAGTGGAGAGAACTGTGTTTTGTCAGTTTTTTCTTGATGTTGTATTTTTATATGGTTTTTGTAGGAAGGATTAACAATGCATTGCCATTTTCATGTTTTAAAACTGTGTACATTAAAGAATAAGCAGTCTACTCTCTTTATATCACAATACATTTGACACAAATCTTATCATCTGCTTTCCTAGCTATTCTCTTTTGTTCTATTTGTATTTTCAGGTTTTTCATGTTAATTTACAATATTTTAAGTGCCATTTTTGCTTTCTTTTCTTCATTGCTGCTTTCATTTGTGTTTTTTTTTCTTTGTATATTGTAAGTATGATGAGGTGGGTATAAATATATTCTTAGTTTAAAAGGAACACCATTAGGTTAAAAAGCATTGAGTTGACATGTCTCCTAAATGAGGGCTACTTTATTCACGGTTCAAACTAAAAGAGAAGAATGTACACCTTCTTCTATAAGAGGTGGGAAATTTCCATCCCATGGGCCATTTAAGGCCTGCGAAATCATTTGGTCTGACCCTGGGTAGACAGCCACAAGTGGTACTCAAAATTCAATACATCTGTAGCAGGCTCATTTTTAAGATGATTATATTGTATGGTCCATGAATGATTTTATAAATATCCAAGTGGTCCTTGGCAGAAAAAAGCTTACCCACTTCTGTAAGGCTATAATTCTAGAGTTAGCTCTAAATAATTTTTTATAAAAATATATGATGTCAAAATCAGAGTATAGTTGTTTGTGGTAGTAGTGGTATTTATAGCCACTTTTCTAATAGAGAAAAAAACTCAACCAAAAAGCCAAAGGTGAATAAGGAAGTTGCTCATCCAGGAACCAGTGTGAGTGAGGGACAGTGTCGCTGGGGTGCTCTGGCCAGGGGCCTAGTGGGCCTCAGCTGCAAAGAGTAAAGTGAAATGAACATACAGCTATTTTCCTAATTTGGGAGGAGGCAAAAATAAAAAACAGAAATTATGTTTGTTTGCATTATTTGTCTTGCCATTTAAATGGCAATTTAATTTAATTCAAACATTCAGTACAATTTTATCAGTTTCATTTATAAATAATTTGTAGTATATTATCTTTTTATCTTTAAAAACAGAAATATTGGATATGCATTCATGACTATGTGAAGAACAGCCCATTTTTGAGCCAAAAAATACCTGAGAATGTTCCTTTTGTGAGAATAATTATATAGCCCTTTTATAATAGTTCTTAGTTTAGAAACTTAAAATATGAAATATGCTTTTACTTGTCAAATGTCCTTAAATGTATGTTTTAAGTTCTAAATTCCTTTGTTCTTTTAAGCAATAGTTTTGGATTTCATTGCTTTTTGTGTTTTATTTGGATTTATGGTAACCATTTGGGGAGAAAATAGATTAAATGTTAAATGTAGCCTTAAAGCATTATTATCAGTCAGCTACAAAGTAGTAAATGTCAAAATTTTTAAATTTAACACGTTTTCTTGACTATAATATGAGTGACTGCTTCTGAAAGGAATTATATAAATTACTATATGCTCCTTTAAAAATTATTGCTGCTTGTTAGTTTTCTTTTTGTGTTCTGTTACATGGCTGTCATAAATATTGAACAGGTTGCTTTCCCTCTGTACTTTGTGTCACAGAATTTAATAGATATATGCACTATTAGACCTATTCAAGTGCCTTGTATTTTTAAGTAAGACATATTTATTGTGACAGAATCTAAAAGTGAAGGTTAAAACATCTCAATTCTTATTCAAAGTGAATTGCAGCTTATATAACTTAGAGATTCAAAACAGCAGTGGCTTCCACATTAATATCTGTGGAGGTTATGTAAAGAATCAGTCAGATAAGTTTCTACAGGATGAGCAATATTGGCAACAGTGATTTTTGAGGTAAGTTTTAGGAACTTGGCAGTTTTATAAGATCCTGCCCCAAAAAGTAAATGAGAAATAGAATATCAAAAGTGGTGATGTATATGATTGGGTTTTTCTTTCCAGTGTTTACTTTGTGCAATTATAAAATTCTAGCTAAGAGATTTCCAGTTTCCTTTAAGGTCATGAAAACCCTTTAAGAGAATAACAATGTATTCACATTTTAACCAAAATATATAGAATCTAGTATTTTTAAAATAGTCTACCCTTAAAGAAAGAAAAGGCATCAGGGTGCTTACTGATACTTCATTTCAGATACCTCATTTGAAGTCAAGCACTGCAGTCACACAGATCAGAATTTGTCACAGATTGATCGTAGCTGTAGCCAATGACCATCAGAAAAGCTAAAGCAGTGTTTTGGCTTGGACATAGCAGTTTTCCAGGACTTGGAGGCACTCAGAAGCTAAGGGTTTTCTATTTGTAAAGTTACTTTTAAAGAAGAAAGGAAAACTCGTTGCCTTTTTCTACCTTTATTCTTTTCCTTTGGATATCCGGCAGTGGCTTCTGGGTTGAGTACTCACTTGCTTTTCATGTGAGGTGTCTGACTGTTCCACTATCCTGTTTGGTTATGGTTATCTCAGATGTGTCAGGTGGTTAAAAATACAATTTCATTTCTTATGACTTGAAAATGTAATTATTTTTGGATCTACTTCAGATCATTAAATAGTACCAGAATTATTTTCTAGTATTGGTTTTGGAAAGTTCTCAGCCTTTTGTCTCTCTTCCCCTCTGGAACGCCAATTACATTTATACTAGACCTTTTCACTGCGTTCCCATATGTCTCTTAGGTTATTTTCTCAGAACATTTTTTCAGCCTTATCTTTTCCTATGCTTTATTTAGTCTGAACATTTTCTGGGATCTTAGCCTTCAAATTCTAGTTGCCTTCAAAAAATATTTTTAGTGTTTTTATGTAAGTTTTCTAGTTGCTCTGTATGAGAGAATAGTTTTCTGTAGATTAGTCTGTTATAGCCAGAAGCAGAATTGTAAATAGAAAATTTGATTATGTCTCTTAGGTAAAACTTCTCAGGCCCTCATATTCTACACCCACCCCACCCCCCAATGCAGGATAAACAGTAAACTACTTCACACGACTCACTAGCTTAGTGTTTACTGCTGACCTTTCTTCCAGTCTCCAGTCCTCTCTTCAGCTGTATCTAATCTGCTGGCAAATCCATCTATGTGTTCTTAATTTCAGTTATTGTATTTTTCGTTTCAGAATTTCCATTTTGTTCTTTTTTATAAATTCTAATTTACAAATGAGATTCTTATCTTGTAATCTGATTTCTTGAACAAATTTGTCCACCTTCCCTGCTCTTACTCTCTAACTCACACTGATCTTTTCCCCATTGATAGAGAAGTTGGATCTTGAAGGTGAGAATATAGATAAGAAAGAAGGGGGCACTTGTGGAGAAACTAATGGAATAAACAAAAGCGCAGAGGCAAGAGGGCACTGGGAAGAGAATCGTACTAAAGTGGTTGTAACTTTCAGATATTCCATTTCTAGGCTGTAGATACCTTAAAAATGTTTGAAAAGAAGGACAGTAGAGTGAAAAGTGCAGCTGCAACCAACCTCTCCTTCCTATATTATCTGGTAAGTTTCGTTTTTTACAGCTCATGGTTGATTATGTAGTATTTTTATATTGCTAAATTTCTGCCTGATGATCGAGCCCAAGGGGAGGCCTTGGAGAAAACTGGTGGAGAATGTAAATGTAAAAGTAAACGTAAAAGTAGCGAGGTGTACAGAGGATCTGATCATACATGTGTTGTGCCAGCGGTTGAGTCTGCAGACATGAGTGAGACGGCCAGCTCTGAGGCAGAAGGCAGGGAGCAAACCTGAAGTGGAAAGCATCACATCATAGTATCATGGAGCACAGGGACATGAGCTAGAAGTGTAGTTCAGCTCCTTCATATTAGTAATAAAGTAGTATTTTAGTTTACATGATTTATGTAAGATTACAGAGTACCATCTATAACGAGCAATCATTGAGTGCCTACTGGGTGCCAATCATTGGAAATACCAAAGTTTAGGAGCTTTCTTAATTTGGAACAAAAGAGGCAGGTGGGTAGACTAGGAAGGAGGTTCAAAGTAGAGAACAATAAATTAACGTTGATAATAAGTACTTCAGAAATACAGAGGAGACAACATTTTAATTTACAGCTTTCACGAAAGATTTTGTAGAGAAGTTGGATCTCGAAGGTAAGAATATAGATAAGAAAGAAGGGGGCACTTGTGGAGAAACTAATGGAATAAACAAAAGCGCAGAGGCAAGAGGGCACTGGGAAGAGAAGCGTACTGCAGAGTCGATGTGTTTTGCTCAAACTACAGTCCCAGTCCCTCTTAGAGCTTCTGAATTGTGCCATTGAGAATCACAGCTGGGCTGAACTGCTGCTAGTATTATGTGGGAATACATTAGAAAGTTCATGGAAAAATAAAATTAAAGGATAAGTTTATTTTGACACAAAACAGTTTTGAAATCCTTATATAGTTTTTTCAAAATACTCATTTTCTGTAAACTTTTTAAATACCTGTATTATTTATCATGTGTATTAAGATGAAGATCAAAACCATTGGTTGAAGAATGACTCCAGCATTTTAAACCCACTGGTGGGAGAGTGGTGCCAGTTGCATGTCCAGAGGAGGGTGCTCATTAGATGTCAAAATGCTGAGTTTAACTGCATTTCATGGGACATTATGTCAGGGTAGCGACAAGATACAGTGGGGGACTGATGTCAGGAGGGAAATCAGGGTAGTGGATGAAATGTGATGGTCATCTCTGTAGAAGTTAAAGCATCAGTAACAAGTACTCTCATCCAGGTGACAGCATAGCACAGCACTGAGAACTGACTTTGGGAGATGTATTTGCCCAAGGGGCAGGAGTAAGGATCTGAGCAAGGAGACAGAGAAAGAAGCAAGGTAGTATGATGGCTTTAAAGTGAAGAGAGGACAAAGAGAAAGTGCTAGCACTGAAGCTGGAGGAGCAGAACAAGAGAACGCAGGCCGAGACTGCAGGCTGTGAGGTGGGTATTCGTGGCTCTAAGGCAGGACTCTTCACATCAGTACCTGGAGGTGAGTGGGTGATAGTGGGGGAAAGCCCACAGGATTGAGCAGTTGAGAAGTTCGGCTGTGATGTAGTCACCACAAAGCCTTAACCAACATTGCTCTAAGTCAAGGTGACCCCTCTGCATGTCCCCAGTTAGGGTGAGGGGCCTGGACCATTTTACCCCTGCATCGACCTGTCATTGAACGTAACCTGCTCCCCAAAAGGAGCATCCCAGGAAGGGAATGAAGTGCCTCTCTCTCTTCAGCCCAGGGAAGGCTTTAGAAAAGGCTGCCACCTGTGGCTGGTGGCCAGCAACATTTCCAGTAGTGCTGAAGGACAGATCTCGGGCTAAAGCACAGTGTCTGCTATGGCCAGTACATCAGAAAATCATTAGTGAATTTTGTGAAATTAGTGACCATATTTTCACCAAATTTAATAGTGTACTAGAGGAGACCAACAAAGATTTTAAAGAAGGAACAGAGAATTGTTTGCTTAACTGAGCAGAGCCATTGGAGCATCTGACCAATAATGTCCTAAGGGAAGTGGTTATAATTAAGGGAAAATGTAATTAAGGGAAATGATGGTGATAAAGAATATGTTGGGGCCGGTGTGGTGGCTCAGTGAGCTAATCTGCTGCCTGCAACGCTGGTATCCAATATTGGAGCACCAGTTCAAGTTCTAGGTACTCTGCTTCTGATCCAACTCCCTGCTAAAGTACCTGGAAAGGCAGCAAAGGATAACCCAAGTGCCCCTGCCACCCATGGAGTTCTAGGATCCTGGCTTCAGCCTGACCCAACCCCAGCCATTGTGGCCATTTGAGGAATGTGCCAGTGGTTGAAAGATATCTCTCTCTCTCTCTCTCTCTCTCTCCTCCCTCTTTGTTACTCTGCCTTTCAAAAGATAAATAAATCTTAAAACAAAAACAGAAAAGACTTGGAATAGAACCAACTAGGACATGAATACTGGGAGGTTTGATTGCTTGGGAACTATTACTGCAGCAGTCTATTACTGCCTGCGTTGAAGCCCCAATTATTCATGTCCTTCCCATAAGCTATGCTTACCCCTCCCAAAATTCTTAGCGCCTCATCCAGTCATAGCATCAGACTCAAAGGACATGATCTGTATCAGGTCTGGACAGAGACTTTTTCAAGCACAATTCCTCTTTCCTGTTTATCCAAAGATCAGTGAGGCCGGCGCTGTGGCTTAACAGGCTAATCCTCCGCCTTGCAGCGCCGGCACACCGGGTTCTAGTCCCGGTCGGGGCACCGATCCTGTCCCGGTTGCCCCTCTTCCAGGCCAGCTCTCTGCTGTGGCCAGGGAGTGCAGTGGAGGATGGCCCAAGTGCTTGGGCCCTGCACCCCATGGGAGACCAGGAGAAGCACCTGGCTCCTGCCATTGGAACAGTGCGGTGCACCGGCCGCAGCGCGCCTACCGCGACGGCCATTGGAGGGTGAACCAATGGCAAAAAGGAAGACCTTTCTCTCTGTCTCCCTCTACTGTCCACTCTGCCTGTCAAAAAAAAAAAAAAAAAAGATCAGTGAGACAAAAAAGCATAACTGTAGTAGACATGATCATTGGTCCTCAGAAGTTCTGAAGTCTGGCTCAGCACGTCACATGCAGTCAGTGCCCCCGCATTTGGGAAAAAGGAGTATTCATTCATTAGAAACCGGTCCTGCTCCCTGTCCGTGGTCCCCTAGTCCTTTGTTCTCTGTGATTCATGGCTCTGCCCTCTGAGAGCATCCTCCTGTTACTTAAGAAATAGCCTATGTTTGCAGCTGGATAACTTTCTCCATTTGATTTCTGCTGAGAGAAATTTGGGGCCCTGAGGCCTGTTTTCATTTTGAACTGTGTATGTCCCCTTAATCCAAGCTAGCAGCACTTCTATCAGTACAACTTCCTTAAAAACTTGGAGGAATTCCTGCATGGCCCAAAAGTCACATCCATAATTCTTTTTAATACAGATCCTTTTCCATTTAGGTGTACCAGGATGCTAAGGAGTAGAGCCCTGAAGATTCTTAGAAGGCCTTTTTTCTACCCGAGAAATAGGTCTGCTAGGTACCATCTTAGATCCTTCTGAGACTCTTTCAAAGAGTGTTACAGCCGTATCCTTGAATCTATCCCTGTCCTGCAACTCATTCATACTTTGAGACTCGTTTGCCACCAGAAGTAACTGGCAGACATAACATTTTTATTTTCCAGCCCAGCAAGACCTGGTTCTTGTATATTTCTTCCAGATTCTACTCGCAAACTGAATAGTTCTCTCCTTAGCTCATTTCTCTCTTCCTGTGTCTTTTCTTTAAATTAATTGGCACTTTCAGCATCTTGCCTGGAAATCTCCTTAGCCACATGCACTCATCATTAAGTACTTTCTGTTATTCAAGACACTGTAAGTACAAGTTTTGTTTTTTTAATTTTTTATTTCCATTTTATTTGAAAGGTAGAGATAGAAAGAGACAGAGGGAAGTCTTCCATCCAGTAGTTTACTTGTCAGATGCCCACATGGCTAGGGCTGAGCCAAACTGAAGCCAGGAGCCTGAAACTCCAGGTGTCCCACATGGATACAAGTACTCGATCCATCACCTGCTACTTCCCAGGGCACATTAGCAGGAGTTGGGAATCAGAAAACAGAGCCAGGACTCAAACCCAGGCATTCCCAATGTGGGATGCAGGCTTCCCAAGCAGCATCTGAACCATCACCACCAAATGCTTGCCCCTGTAGGGCCTATTTTGATATCCACAAAGAGTCCTTTGGCTCAGTTATAGATAGAAGCTGACAAGAGGCAAGATTATGCTCACACAAGGGAGATAGCTCAGTGGGAATGGGTTCTACCAGCTGACTCTCCAGTTGCAGCTGAACAGGGGTTTTTGTGAGGTTGGGGAGGTATGACCACTCCCTCTCAGTCCCTGACTCATCCTGCATGGTACATGGGAACTCAGTTTGCATTTGGCTCATTTTTCTAGGCAAACTCAAATGGCAGTGTTGCTCACTACAGCCTCCCCAGGAAGGTTCTTCATCCCTGGTACTGGGGCTTCTCTGCACTGGGCATGTGTGGCTGGGAAAGTCCCTACTGGATTTTCTGGGGTCAAGGTGTAGATGCCTCTTGCTCGTGATTGGTTGTAACTGGAGGTGGATGCATGCTGAGTCAGGAGGAGCTTGATTTCGTGAGTCCTGTTTTGATTTTCTCTCAGATTGACAGTTGTTTCAGGACCACCGGCATGACCGGCCCTCTGTCCAGGCTCCGCTGGCAATTCCTTCCCACCTTCTCGGGTTCCAGTCACAGCTCACCATCTCTCCAGACCCCACCTGCAGCCCCTCATAGTCTGTCTGAATTTTGCCTGCTGCCTAGTCCAAAAGACAGTGTTGCATGGCTTAGTTTTTATTACAGCGACACCCAACTTGCAGGTACCAATTTTTCTGAGTCAGAGTTCAATTAGAATCCGCACAAGAACTTGCACGTCAGTGTTACTAGCAGCATTATTCATAAGGAAAAAGTGGGTGGAAGCAATCTAAGTGTCCCCCAGTGATGAACAGATAAACAAAATGTGGTGTAGCCACAAAAGAGAACATAATTTAACCATAAAAGAAGAGAGAACAAACTACCAGTGCAAGCTCGAACATGAATGAGCCTGAGAAACATTGTGCTGAGTGAAAGAAGCCGGGCATCAAAGGCCACACGCTTATGATTCCATTTATATCAAATACCCAGAGTAAGCATGGAGACAGAGAGGTTGGTGGAAGGGAGGATGGAAGTGACTGCTGATGGGTACACGGTTTCTTTCTTTCTTTCTTTCTTTTTTAAGATTTTATTTATTTGAGAGATAGAGTACAGACAGAGAGAGGGAGGAACAGAGAGAAAGGTCTTCCATCTGCTGGTTCACTCCCCAAATGACCACAACTGCTGGAGCTGTGCTGATCCAAAGCCAGGAGCCAGGAGCTTCTTGCAGACTCCCACGTGGGTGCAGGGGCCCAAGCACTTGGACCATCTTCTACTGCTTTCTCAGGCCACAGCAGAGGGCTGGATCAGAAGAAGAGCATCCATATGGGATGCTGGCACCACAGGTGGAGGCTTTAGCTACCACCCTTTAGAGCCAGCTCCCCGCAGGGTTTCTTTTGAGAGTGACAGAAATGTTCTGGAAGTGGATATTGACTAAGGCTGCACAATTTTGTGAATGCATTAAATGCCACTGAATTGTACACTTTAAAAGAATCAATTTTATGATATATGAGTTATATCACAATTTTTTAAAAAGATTTATTTTTTTTATTTGAAAGGCAGAGTTACATAGAGAGAAAGATCTTCCATCCACTGGTTTACTCCCAGATGGCACGAAAGCCAGAGCTGAGCCAAGCAAAAGCCAAGAATCATGAGCTTCATCTGGATCTCCTACATGAGTGCAGGGGCCCAGGTACTTGGGCCATCTTCTGCTGCTTTCCCAGGCACATTAGCAGCGACCTGGATTGGAAGTGGGATGTGGGCATTGCAGCAGTGGCTTACCTGCTATGCTACAACACTGGCCTCTTGTATCTCAATTTTTAAAAAGTTCAGTCAGGGGACAGTCACTGTGAGAGTTAGGGGAGAAGGAATGTAGGGATTCTCTAGCATAGTGATTGTGGAGGAGCCCTGGAAGTGAAGGTGTAGAAGGAGCAGCCTGCACACGTCCCACGGTCACAGTAGGCCCACTGTCCTTCCCAGGAGTGCTAGAGAAAGCAGCTGCTTTTGTGCTCTGCCCCCTGGGGGTCCATACCCCCACCATAGAGCAGGGACAGCGTAGATGGGAAGAAGGGCTGGGTGTAGAGCAGAGGTGAGTGAGAGGAGCTGCCACCCACGGGGATTTCTGTATGTGTCCTGCACCTGATGGTGAGAAAAGGGGCTTCGTGGAGTTAATCCCCTGCCTCACACCTGCAGAGCGGATGCCATACGAATTCGTCTTGTGGCCAAGTCTAGGCAAGAGCTGTGCAGGGAAGGAGCTCTAAGCAATATGGTTCGTGGCTTGAGCAGCCTGCCCTGCACAAATGGCCATGACACTAAAGATCCAGAATGTTCCTGAAGCTCACTCACACATGAGGAGGTGCTGATCAGCATTTGGCAGTAGAGAGGGAAAGGAGACCATGGATTGCTCAAAGTGCAGAACCCTCATAGGTGACACATCCTGCGAGCTGGGGCAGCGAGAGTAGTGATGCCTTCCCAGCTATTTCAGTCCTTCAGGTGGGAAGGGGAGTGTGGCAGCAAATGAGGACATGGACTTTGGGCGTTGAACATAGAACCACCTACATATTCAAACACTGAGACTGTGAAGTCAGTCATAAGAAAGTTTTTGAGCTTGATGATTAAAACATCTTTTTAATGTTGTTGGAACAGCCTATCAAGACCAAGATATGTAGAATGTGTCTCTGTTACCATATCTGTAACATTGGAAAGTCTGCTTATCTGTAACCTGTCAGAAAAGATACTTGATGAAACTCAAAAATTTGTGGGTTTTTTTTCCCCTCTATTTAGGAAAACGAATTTGCACAAGCCAGCAGCTATGCAGATTTAGCTGTGAACTCTGATAGATACAATCCTTCAGCTCTTACTAATAAAGGGAATACTGTTTTTGCAAATGGTGATTATGAGAAGGCAGCTGAATTCTACAAAGAGGCTCTAAGAAATGATTCTTCTTGTACTGAAGCGCTTTATAATATTGGTAAGTAAACCAGGAGAAGCTGCTTCTTGCTTGCCAGCTCATTAAGTGGAGGAGTTAACTTCTTTCTAACAAAAACTTGAAAAGACTACTGCCTCTCAGATTATTATTCTAAATGGAATTAATGATTCACAATCTATGCACGTACAAAATTTGGGTGGATTTTGTCATAATGCCCTCCAGAAAGACTTTTCCAATTTTATTTACAGCACACTACATAAGAGTAACAGATTTTGCAAATTCTTGCTGATATTAGATATTATTATTTAGCTTTTGTCAAACTGGTAGGTGGAAAAAAATCTCATTTTATTCCTTTTAATTATTGACAATTTCCTGTATATATATAAAAAAATCACCTCGAGAGAAGGGATGGGCATTTGGCCTAGCAGTTAAGGCACCCACATCTCACATCTGAGTGTCTGGTTTGGATCTTCAGCTCCAGCTCCTGATTTACTCCCTGTATGTCCACAATAGCCTGGGGCTGAAGCTGGGAGCCAGGAACCCAATCCAGGTCTCCCACTTTGGTGGCAGGAACCCAGCTACTGAGCCATCACTGCTGCTCCAGGGTCCACGTTAGCAGGAAGCAGGAATTGCACCAGGGTACTCTGCTGTGGGATGTGGGTGTCCCAACCAGCACCTTAGCTGCCAGGCTAAACACTTGCCTGCAAGTTTTGTTTTTAATAAAATATTCTAAGGCACGCAGGCTCACCACCATGTCATTATACATTCTCTCCCTGCCTTTTAGAGGTCACCTGAAATGGGCATCCTTACTTCCTGGCATGAAAGTGTAGGGTTGGGAACATGTATTTATGTAAAACCAGGTGTTCTTACCCCTGCATAGGTGCTCTGTACATGTTTTACTCTTTTTTTCATGTTATGGTTGTTTCTTGAGATGTCTGATGATCTTGGGCCATGTCCTGGTGCTTAGCAGTTTGCAGCTCAGGGCAGAGTGGAATCTCTGAGTACGTGAGTGAGGCTAATGGACTGGCCGTTTGCTGTAAGGCCATGTGTCTGAGCTGGCCTGTTTGGTTGGGGGCCTGCCCATTGGCCAACTGGACCTTTCCTCCAGGAGATGACTCTTCGATCTCCCCTGAAGGAGGAAGGAAAACGTGCTGCCATCCTGGAGAATGGGAGAGGCAGGGAGGGGTCTGCAGCTTCAGCAGGGGTCAGGGAGGACCTTCCTGAGAAATGGTTTTTCAGGGCATGTTGGGAGGGAAGGGTGTGGCCACCTGTATGTGGGAAGAGAGCATTACTGGCACAGGAAGGCAGGTCAAAGGCCTGTCCAGTGCAGCACACTTGCCTAGATACATTCCAGTTTATTCACT
The DNA here is from genome assembly GCF_033115175.1 of Lepus europaeus. Lineage (NCBI taxonomy): Eukaryota > Metazoa > Chordata > Mammalia > Lagomorpha > Leporidae > Lepus > Lepus europaeus. Next base: position 87,568,939 of record NC_084832.1, read on the forward strand.
TTTTAAGTTCTAAATATTGTTCCTACTGCATTGCTCAACTTTTAACTGTGTTTATAGTTTCTCTGATGAAACAGAATTTTTCTATTAATATAGTGAAATTTGGCTTTTAAAAATTTTGTGGTTTTTTTGTGGTTTTGTTTTTATTGATTTAGGAGGCTCTTTCCTTATGCCAAGATTATAAAATCATTTTTCTATATTTTCATATCCTTTTTAAAAATATTTATTTATTTATTTATTTGAGAGGCAGAGTTATAGACAGAGAGAGGGAGAGACAGAGAGAAAAGTCTTCCATCTACTGGCTCACTCCCTAAATGGCTGCAACTGCTGGAGCTAAGCCGATCCAAAGTCAGGAGCCAGAAGCTTCTTCCAGGTCTCCCACATGGGTTTGGGGAACCAAGCACTTGGGCCATCTTCAACTGCTTTCCAAGATCATCAGCAAGGGAGCTGGATCAGATGTGGAGCAGCTGGGACTTGATCCGGTGCCCTAAGGGGATGCCGGTGCCATAGGCAGAGGCTTAGCCTATTACACCACAACACCAGCGCATATTTTCATATTATTTTTTTTTTTTAGAAATTTATTTTTTATTTATTTGAAAGAGTTACATAGAGAGGTAGAGACAGAGAGAGGTCTTCCATCTGCTGGTTCACTCCCCAGATGGCTGCAATGGCCAGAACTGTGCCGATCTGAAGCCAGGAGCCAAGAGCTTCTTCCAGGTCTCCCACATGGGTGCAGGGGCCCAAGGACTTGGGCCATCTTCTACTGCCTTCCCAGGCCATAGCAGAGAGCTGGATTGGAAGAGGAGCAGCCGGGACTTGAACCGGCGCCCATATGGGATGTCGGTGCTTCAGGCCAGGGCTTTAACCTGCTGCGCCACAGCACCAGCCCCTTTTCGTATTCTTACAACTTTATTTTTTCTATTTAGTTTTTCAGTAAATTCATTGAATTTGTATTTTTATGAAATACATTTTGTCTTAAAGATTCATAGAAATTGGAATTCAAAACTAAATTTATTTTGGCACTAAAAACTTTAAAATCCATGCATATTTGAGGGTCTTTTAAGAGGTCATGAAAATGCATATTATGAAAAAGTTATACATGGATTTCAAAATTTTTGCACTCCTCTCTCTCTCTCTCTCTCTCTCACTAACTCTGCCTGTCAAAAAATAAAATAAAAAAAAATAAAAATAATAATAATAAATTAAAAGGCCGGCGCCATGGGTCACTTGGCTAATCCTCCGCTTGCGGCGCCGGCACCCAGGATTCTAGTCCCGGTTGAGACGCCGGGTACTAGTCCCGTTTGCTCCTCTTCCAGTCCAGCTCTCTGCTGTGGCCCAGAAGGGCAGTGGAAAATGGACCAAGTGCTTGGGTCCCTGCACCCTCATTGGAGACCGGGAGGAAGTACCCGGCTCCTGGCTTCAGATCGACGCAGCACACCGGCCGTGGCAGCCATTAGGGGAGTGAACCAACAGAAGGAAGACTTTTCTCTCTGTCTCTCACTGTCTATAACTCTCTCTCTCTCTCTCTCTCTCTTTCTAACTCTGCCTGTCAAAAAATAAAAATAAATAAATAAATAAAATAATAAATAAAAATTTTTTGTGCTCCAATAAACTTATCTGAATTTCACTTTTGCACAAACCTTTTGAAGTACCTTCATAGGTCCATTTGTGCTGGTATCATTTATTTATAACATCTTCCTTGCCTTTATTTTACTTTGTTTTTCTTTCAACTGAAAGGCAGAGAGAGAGAGAGCGAGAGAGAGCTATCAAGATCTTCCCTCCACTGATTCACTCTGCAAATGCCTAAATCAGTTAGGGCTGGGACAAGCTGAAGCCAGGAGCCAGGAGCCACGTAGGTCTCCCGTGGGTGGCAGGGGCCCAAATACTTGAGCCATCACCTGCTGCCTCGCAGGATGTGTGCTACCATGAAGCTGAGAAGCCAGGACTCGAACCAGGCGTTCAGCTCTCAGATGTGCACGTCCCAAGCAGCAGCCTAGCTGCTGTTCCAGGTGCCTACCCCACTCCCCAGTTTTCAGTGCCCATTCAGTAAATTCTATAACTGAGTCACATTCTGAACTGTTTGTTCTGATCTGTTTGTCTGATCCTGCCTCCAACTGTACTTTTAAAATCACTAAAACTTGATAGCATGGTTTACCAATGGAGAATTCCTGCCTCTCTCGTTCTTTTCAAAAATCCTCAGTTCATCTTCATTGTCAATTCTGGATGAGTATTTACATGATAACGTCCCTCAGTATCTGCAGGGGACTGGTTCCAGGACTCCGTGTGGATATCAAAATCTGCTGATGCCCAAGTCCCTTGTAAAAACTGGCACAGCGGGGTCGGCACTGTGGAATAGCAGGTAAAGCTGCTGCCTGCAGTTCCAGCATCCCATATGTGCACCAGTTCGAGTCCCGGCTGCTCCACTTCCCATCCATCTCTCTGCTCTAACCTGGGAAAGCAATAGAAGATGGCCCAAGGTCTTGGGCCCCTGCGCCCACATGGGAGACCTGGAAGAGACTCCTGACTCCTGGCTTCAGATCAGCACAGCTCCAGCCATTGTGGTCATATGGGGAGTGAACCAGCGAACAGAAGACCTCTCTCTGTCTCCCCTTCTCTCTGTGTGTAATTCTGACTTTCAAATAAATAAATAAATCTTTAAAATGAAACAAAGAAGTAATGAACACTAAAAAAAAAAAAAGACTGGCACAGTATGAGTATTTATGTGAAATTTACACATATCAGCCGGCGCCACGGCTCACTAGGCTAATCCTCCGCCTTGCGGCGCTGGCACACCGGGTTGTAGTCCCGGTCAGGGCACCGATCCTGTCCCGGTTGCCCCTCTTCCAGGCCAGCTCTCTGCTGTGGCCAGGGAGTGCAGTGGAGGATGGCCCAAGTGCTTGGGCCCTGCACCCCATGGGAGACCAGGAGAAGCACCTGGCTCCTGCCATCGGATCAGCGCGGTGCGCCGGCCGCAGCGCGCCTACCGCGGCGGCCATTGGAGGGTGAACCAACGGCAAAAGGAAGACCTTTCTCTCTGTCTCTCTCTCACTGTCCACTCTGCCTGTCAAAAATAAAAAAAATAAAAAAAAGAAATTTACACATATCTTCCCATGTATTATGAATCATCTCTAAAGGGCTTATAATACTCAGTGCACTGTAAATGCTATATAAATAGTTGTTATAGTATATTTAGGGAATAAAGACAAGGAAATAAGTGCACATGTTCAGTATAGACAGTTTTTAATAATATTTACATGTTTGGTTGAATCTGTAGATGTGGAAGCTGTGGTTTTGGAGGTGTGACTGTATTTAAAGATGCATTCTGTTACTTTAAATAACATAAGTATTGATAATAATGCTTACAGTTTTTTTTTCTTTTTTTTTGTTAAGGTCTTTCCTATAAGAAGCTAAACCGGCTAAGTGAGGCTTTGGATTGTTTTCTGAAACTTCATGCTATCCTGCGAAATAGTGCCCAAGTTCTTTACCAGATTGCAAATGTGTATCTTATTTGAAAAATTTCATGATAATTATTAAATCACTTGATTGGTGATTGAGTTTAACTAGTGAAATAAGAACACTTCAAAAATTTCTTTGAAACATGGAATTAAAAGATAACATACAGGGCCGGCACTGTGGCATAGCTGGTAAAGCACCTATGGGTGCTGGTTCAAGTCCTGGCTGCTCCTTTTATATAGCTCTCTGTTATGGCCTGGGAAAGCAGAAGATGGCCCAAGTCCTTGGGCTCCTGTGCCCTAGTAAGAAACCTGGAAGAAGCTCCTGGCTCTTGGCTTTGGATCCGCCCAGCTCCAGCCATTGCAGCCAATTGGGGAGTGAATCGGCAGATGCAAGACCTCTCTCTCTCTCTCTCTCTCTCTCTCTGCCTTTCAAATAAATAAATAATAATTTAAAAAAAGAGACAACTTATCTCTTTTAAAAAAGATAATATGCATTTTATATGAACCTTTTTTTAAAAGATTATTTATTTATTTGCAAGGTAGAATGACAGAGAGAGGGAGAGAGAGGGAGATCTTCCATCTGCTGGTTCACTCCCCAGATGCCTCTAACTGCCAGGGCTGGGCCAGGCTGAAGCCAGGAAGCTGCAACTCCGTCAGGGTTTCCCACGAATGTGGCAAAAAACCAAGTGCTTGGGTGATCATCCACTGCCTTCTGAGATGCATTGGCAGGAAGCTTGATCAGAAGTGGGGGAAACCAGGTTTGAACCAGTACTCCAGTATGGAATGTAGGTGTCCCAAGTGGCGGCTGAACTTGCTGGACCACTACACCCAGCTTTTTTCCATGAACTTTTTTTTTTTTTTTTTGACAGGCAGAGTGGACAGTGAGAGAGACAGACAGAGAGAAAGGTCTTCCTTTTGCGGTTGGTTCACCATCCAATGGCTGCCTCAGCCGGCGCACCGCGCTGATCCAAAGGCAGGAGCCAGGTGCTTATCCTGGTCTCCCATGGGGTGCAGGAACCCAAGCATTTGGGCCATCCTCCACTGCACTCCCGGGCCACAGCAGAGAGCTGGCCTGGAAGAGGGGCAACTGGGACAGAATCTGGCACCCCTACCGGGACTAGAACCCGGTGTGTCGGCGCCGCTAGGCGGAGGATTAGCCTGTTGAGCCACGGCGCCAGCCTCCATGAACTTTTTAGTGTACCTTGTATTTAATGTGGGTGATGAGGATAATCTTATAGAATGACATGTGATAAAAACATTGTGCCATCTTATTTTGAAAGATCATTTGCATTATAAGAAGAATTTAAAAAATCAAACTATTAATTTTTAGAAATAATATTTGAAGTAATTGAGCATGACATTTTGAATATACATAAGCCATTTGTTGAAGGTAAACTAGATACTTTAGAACACTGTATTAATTCTGAGGCTTGTAGGTTATCATTGAAACTTTAACTTACTAATTAAAAGGAAAATATTGTTCATTACTGATTAATATTATTCATTCCATTTGGATAATTTATCTTTTTTTAGCTGACATGTAAATATAACTCTCTAAAGACTTTAACTCTAAAAGTGTGTAGTAATTTAATGAATTCTCTCATTCTTTCCATTCATTCAGCAGTCACTTGTTGAATGCGTGCTGTATGTGCCAGTGTTCTGGGGAATGTAGAACCATAAACATTGCTCTAATGCCAGTTTCTTCTTCAACTCTTACATTTCTTTAGGAACTCCCTTCCCAGTCAGTTAGAAAAGTAGAAATTAAAATAATGTTTTAATGCCTTTCAGACTATTTGAAAAGCACTGTAATTTCTATCCCTATTTTAATAAGCTTTGAAGGGTTAAAATCTCAGGTAGGTTTTTAAGTTACCTTCACCTTGATGTAAGTTTCACCTAAATATGTTTTTCAAAAAGCATGTTGTGAGGTGTACCATTGGTTTTAGAGCAGTGGCATCGTAATTATTCCTTTTAATGTTTTTGTTTTGTTTTGTCCCTTTAATCTATTTAAAACTTCCAGTATCGTAATCTGACACTGCCTGGTTTTTGATGAGTGCAGATCCAGTCAAGCAGTTGATCTGACTGAAACTATCTGATTATATTTCCTTATTTTTTTTTCTGTTGGTATCACATTTGTCACCAAAAAGAAGAGACTTTCTTTTTCAATCAAGCTTTGGATTGGAATATTTTTGTTTCATTGAGACATCTAATGAAAAGAAATAAATAGTCAATGAGTATTAGTATAAATAAGTTACTTCAGTTATTACTAGCTATTAAATGAAGCTATAAAAAAGAACTCTGTCATTTGGTTTTTCATGTAATTAGGAAAAAAGCCCACAGGAAAAATACATAAACTATTTTGTTAATGTGGCAAGCTTGTGAAGAAATAGCTGAATACAACGTCATTCAAGGACGAATTTTGAACAATGCTTATAATACTTAGAGGAATTTGATAGTTGACCTTAGTGAATAGCAATGAAGAAGATGAAAAACAAGATGTGAGAGTGGAAGTGTTATTATATGAGCTGCTATTCCATTTTCCATCTTTACTGCTGAAGAAATCTAGAGCAAACAGTATAAAAAAAAACCACATTACTATAGACTAAGAAATCTTTTTATTATAATACTGTTTTTAAGTTTGCTTATTTATTAATGAATTTATAAAAAAGTTGGTATCCTTAACTGACATTGCCCAAGATACGAATTAATGGAAGATCCCAATCAAGCTATTGAATGGCTAATGCAGCTGATCAGTGTTGTTCCAACTGATTCTAGAGCTTTGTCTAAACTAGGAGAATTACATGATAGTGAAGGAGATAAATCTCAAGCATTTCAATATTACTATGAGGTAGGTGTATTATCTTACTTCTATTTTTTATAGCTTTTTGCAATTGTTATAAAGAAAGTAGCAAGCCTTTTAAAATTTAGAAAGTGAATTAGTTTTTAAATGAGTAATGATATTTAAAATAAAGCACTCAGAAATATGAATTTAGTTTTTGTTAATTAAAAATTTAGAATTATTCATTTTTTTCTCTTAAGGCATAGTTTGCATTCCTTTTGGATTCTTTTAAATACTCAGTGTGACTCAGATCACACTGTCAATATCTAAAAGGCATTTATAGATAATTGTAAAATGTGTGAGTGATGTATATGTTTTCAAAATCCTGTACAGTTTCAAACTTGTGACATACTTATGATAGCTCAAGCTTCTTTATCAAGACATTTCACACTGGATAAATTAATCTATTCAGTAGGTAAAATATTCAAAAAGTAAATTATACATACCACTGAAGTTACATTATCAGATTCTATATTTTTTCCAGTCATATAGGTATTTTCCTTCTAATATTGAAGTCATTGAGTGGCTTGGAGCCTATTACATTGACACACAGTTTTGTGAAAAAGCCATTCAGTACTTTGAAAGAGCTTCTCTTATACAGTAAGTAACTATTAGAATTTTATGTTTAGTTAATATCTTGTATTGGGCTTTTTTTATCCTTATATTTCTGGTAGGTTCAAGAAAAGATACTAATGTTTGTTAATTATCTCTGTTTTCTTGAATTTTATTTTATTTTGCTTAGTTTTTTTTTTTTTTAATTTATTTATTTGAAAGCCAAAGTTACAGAGATGCAGAGGCAGAGAGAGAGTGAGAGAGAGAGGAGTCAAAGAGAGAGAGAAAGAGGTCTTCCATCCGCTGGTTCACTTCCCAGATGGCCACAATGGCCGGAGCTGTGCCAGTCCGAAGCCAGGGGCCAGGAGCTTACTCCAGGTGCCTCGCACTGGGGCCATCTTCTACTGGTTTCCCAGGCCACAGCAGAGAGCTGGGTTGGAAGTGGAGCAGCCAGGACTCAAACTGGTGCCCATATGGGATGCTGGCACTGCAAGTGGCAGCTTTACCTGCTATGCCACAAAACCAGCTCCTTTACTTGGTCTTTATTGTGATAAATGTATTTCCCTTTGCATGGAATCTTCGTCAAGTTGCTTCCTTTTATGTATTTTTCTTAACCACATCTCAGCAAGCAACAGTTATATCTTTATCAATCAGAAAATGACTATCTCAGAACTAGATTTAGTAATTCTTAGAGTCCTAATAGAAAAAAATTCAATATACATCATATATTAAAAATTAAACTGTTTTAAATGTCTCCCAAATTCATATCAGAATGTTTTGTACATGTCTGATACCCTCAGAAAGCTAAACCTGGAATTACCATATGACCCAGCAATTTTAATCTCAGATATTTTCCCAAAGGAATTGAAAGCTGAGGCCTTAAACGAATACTTCAGAGCTGCGTTGTTCACAGTAGCCAAAGGTTGGAAACAACTCAAGTATTCATCAATGAAGAATTGATTTAAAAAAAAAAAAATGGGGGGGGGGATTCAAAATGAGAACATTAAATTGTTCCCTAGGCTTTTATTTCTCGAAATCATGCTATTCTTAGGTATTTTTAAGAATATTTTTTAGAAATCTTGTTTATGGCTTTGTTAAACAGTAATGGTATCTCTTCTCAAGAGGGAAAAAAAAAAAAAAGAATGAATTCTAATGATCATATTTAAAATAGAATGCAGTGGTTTTTAACCAAACAGGTTAAAGTGATTTTCCTAACAGTATCTAAGGCATAAACTAGATTAACTTTGAAGGACTCTTAAATTAAAAAAAAAAAATGTTTATTTGAGGCAGAGAGAGAAAATTAACATCCCCTATTTCACTCCCCAGATGCCTACAGTGGCTGAGGCTGGCCAGAGCTCAGTCTAGCACTCCTGTGTACGTGGCAGGAACCCAACTACTTGCACCATCCCTGCTTCGCCCCACCATCTGCATTTGCAGGAAGCAAGGGTTAGGAGCAGGAGCTTGTGATCAAACTGAAGTACCCTGAGACGGGATGTGAGCATCCTAACAGGCATCTTAACCACTAGGCCAGGGGCTGGTGCTGTGGCTTATTGGGTTGAGCATCTGCCTGCGGTGCCTGCATCCCATATGGGTGTTGGTTCGAGTCCAGACTGCTCCACTTCCAATCCAGTCCCCTGCTAATGCTCCTGGGAAACCAGGGGAAGGTGGCCCAAGTGCTTGGGCCCCTGAACCCAGAGAGCAGACACAAAAGAGGTTCCTGGCTTCAGATCGGCCCAGCTCCAGTTGTTGCAGTCATTTGGAAAGTTAACTAGCAGATGGAAGACCTTCCTCTGTGTCTCCCTCTCTGTAACTCTGCCTCTCAGGTAAATAAATGAATCTTAAAAAAATAATAAAGAAAAAAAAACCACAATGCCAAATGTCCACCCCAAGACTCCTAAATGTAAATATCCAAATATAAATATGACAGGTGATGACAAGGGAATGTTATTGTTAGGAAAATGGCGCAGTTTTATCTATGGCGCAGTCTATACCCTGATTTACATCCTAGGCCCTAGCCCCCGCCGCCAGGTGGCCACATGGCCCAACCACTGTTGTCAAGCTCCACCCCATCCTAAGGGGATTCGCTGCTCCTGCTTCCCTGCCCACCCTTGGGCAAAGTTTTAAAAGGGCCTCTTCCTGAACACGTGACTCTCTTGGCTCCTCTCTCTTGGGTCTTCTCTCCTCTCTCTTCTCTCATCTCTCTTCTCTCTGCTCTTTCTTCTCTCCTTACTAGCTCCTCTCCTCTGTCTCTCTCTCTCTCTCATACTCTCTCTCTCTCTCCTATCCTTCTTCATCCTTCCCCTCCAGTCTGCTGGGTTTTCCCCAATAAACCCTTTCCCTTACTGTTCGGTGTATTTTGTGACAGCCTAACAGAAATATATAACAGTTATATCTACTATTTTCAATAAGAAAAATGAACTAACATAATCAAGAAGAAATTAATGAAAAATGATACTTAAATAATGCTTTATAAAACTATTTGAACATCACAGCTTACTTTCATTTCACCTCTGATTTCATCTAATTTATTTCTTTTATAGGCCTACACAAGTGAAATGGCAACTGATGGTAGCTAGTTGTTTTAGAAGAAGTGGTAAATGCTTTAAATTTATTCATCTTAAAATACATTTTGTTTATTTCTTTTAGGTAGTTATTCATAAAAATGTGTTCCAGTTTTATATTTGCTTATTAAACACTAACATTTGCTAACTATAAACACTTGAAGCATTAGATGAAAAACATAATAGTTAAAATAACTTAGAAGCTACACTTTCAAAGTGGGTGCTAATCCTATATGCCAGTACCTCTCTTAAAACCCGATTCATTATTTCTCAGAATTAACATATATCATTTTCACAAATCAGTCATAGAAACAAAACAAGCATTCTACATATATTAATCTGGATTTCCATTTTCTGTTCTAAATGTCATGTGTGTTCAAATTTATGAGGCTATCTCACACCTGAAAAGTGTGAAGAAAATGTACAACTGGAGCACTGGGATTATATATATTTTTATACCAGAATTACTAGATATCTTGGTTTATGCTTTCTGCTGCTGCTTTCGTTACATTCTGTACTGGTGACTCTTGTCCTGAAGAATAATGATGCTAATAGTTGTAGATTTAAAATATCTGAGATTATACATCTTGTAGGGCACATAAATGACCCAGGAAAAGAAACTCTTCAATCCAAGGGAAGCACAATTGTGAAAGTATTGACAATGTGTTCTCTTCCAGTTTGGGGGGAAGTTTGTTTATCTCTGTGAGTGCCTTCAAATTGGAACTGGAATATTTTAAAATTTTTTTATTAATGTAAGGAGAGCAGATTTCATGTATTTCATAGATAAAATTCTAAGATAGCCACACTTCCCTCTAACCTCCCTCCTTCCTTCCTTTCTTTTCTTTTCTTTAATTTTTACAGTAACATAATTTCAGTTTACTCTAATAATCACAGGCTTAATGCACCGCTAACCATAATGTTCAGCAAATAAAAAGTAGAAAGACCACTGCTCCACAGGAATATTGACAAGGACTATAAACAATAATCAAATCATAAGATGTCAGTTTCATTCTTACACATTGTTTTTTTATTCTGTATTAATTATAACATATCAGCAAAAACATGGTACTTGTTTTTTTAGGACTGGCTTATTTCACTATAATGGTCTCTAGTTGCATCCATTTTATTATAAAACACAGGATTCCTTTTTTTTTTTAGAAATATTTTAATACACACATAAACTAGTTCTCAGATTATTTAAAGGATTGATCTTTAGCCTTACTATAATTTCTGTTGGCTAAACAACATGACTATACTGTATACATTTTATTTATATCAACATGAGTGCTCAATTGCCTGTGTTCATTTCAGTGTCAGTCACATGTAACATGTACATTCAAAGGAGTATCTTGCATGATTTTGTCTATACAGGCCTGTTCAAGTTACAGAACCTGCTGTGTAATATATGCTCTATCTCTTTTATTTGAGTCTCATAACAGCTCTTTGAAGAATAAGAATAGCCATCCTTTCTACAGAAGGGATCTTCTCAAAGTTCTTAGAAAATATATATTATGGGAAAACTCTCCCTGGATTTCAAAATTGTTGCACCAGAATAAACTTGCTTTTTATAAACTTTTTGAAGTATCCTTGCATTGTGAGGGCCAGAAAGATTCATAACTTGTTTTCTGAGACTTTAGCAAAAATCTTTGTCTCAACTCCATTTTTGCTGTTCTTTGCTCTACATGTTATTTTTATTCCAAAACAAATTTCTCTCTACAAACTTTTGAATGTCTTAAGAAAAAATAGCTTTAAAGAGCTTATTTTTTATTTTTCATTTTTTCCCAAAAAATGGATATTAGTATATCACTTGTGATATTAGTATATCACTTGTTATTTTTAAATTCATCAATTGTTTACCTAGGATAATTCTTTTTAGAAAAGAGAATGGATATTAATTTTTTCCTAGAAATATTTAGCCTCTTCAAATTTGCTTTATACGTTTTTTCTTCCAGAAGGTATGTTAAGAATGGTGTGAATATGCTTATGGCAGATGTGCATACCATTAAAGAGTGCCAGTATTTTAGATTTAAATTAATATTTTGTTGAATCCTACCAGTTCTATAATTTGCAGTGTGATATATTTTTCTCTTCTTTTATAGGTAACTATCAGAAAGCATTAGATACTTATAAAGATATTCACAAAAAATTTCCAGAAAATGTTGAATGTAAGTGACACTACTTTGTAACTTTAAGGTATAGGTTATCACATTTTATGTTCTAATTTATAATTACATTTGCTACAGGAATTGTGTATATAAATGCCAACCTATAATTAGTGGTAACATATTTTTAAATATTTTTAAAGGCTCAGAACATTTGACTATGAAGTACCCATTTTTATTCAACTTAATTTTGATGTATTTAAATATACTACCGGATTCTATTCAATAGTAAACAACTCTATGCTTCAAAGTTTTATATAATTTTAAGAATAAATTTTGGCTTATTGGTTTTTCAGAGTTTGTAAACTATATTGTAAAATAGAAGGCATTTTTAAGTATTTTGTATACAATTTTTGAGACTAAAAATGCTTTGAATTTATGAAAATAGAATACTAATGATCTTGCTGATACTGATAGCAAATGATTTTGTTACTCTAATTTTAAAAACATTATATTGATGTTAGTTATAAAGTTAGCTTTGTAGATTGGTTTTTCATCTTGTTGCACAACAAATTTAATGCATCTTACAGTAATAATATGAAGTATCATAGCAATAATAGCAAAATCAGGGTCAAGAAAAACATAGCCACATTCATATGCTATATCTTCCCATTAAATTATAAATTTGGCCCTGAATAGCCTTGCAGTCAAAGAAAGAGAAAAGTTACAGTCTGGTACAGCTTTCACTGGTTTATGAATAAAAAAAAGTAGTTCCTTAGGAAGAAGAAAAAACTTTCCAATTCAGTCCATTCATGTTGAGACATTGATAGAAATCATAAAGTCATTGGAAGATACAATAGATACTTTCTCTAGTAATATCCCTATCACAAATTAGATAAATATTTGAAAAGACTTTTTAATTTTGTCCTACAATAGCAATGAGCATAAAACAACATACGGCAATTCAGTGAAAACAAATGTTTTCTGAGACAAATTTTGCCATGGCCCAGCCTTATCCAAGGAGTAGATGTACTGCATATTTCTTCATTAATGTATTTCTCCACTTGGCTTTTGATTTAATCCTCCTCTGTTGATTAGAAGTAGATTTCTTAACATACAGAAGTAATTTCCAAATGCTAGTCAAGAAACAGGCTATGTGGGAATGATTTTTAGAATTTATAAAAAATACTAATTTTTAGGCCTACTTAGAGTGAACCCTTTCTTCTTTCTTTTCTTTTTCTTCTTCTTTTCTTTTCTTTCCTTTTCTTTCTTATTTATTTAAAAGACAGAGTTACAGAGAGAGGTAGATCCAGAAAGAGAGAGGTCTTCCATCTGCTAGTTCATTCTCCAAATGACTGCAGCAGCCAGAGCTGAGCTGATCCAAAGCCAGGAGCCAGGAGCTTCTTCCAGGTCTCCCACGTGAGTGCAGGGGCCCAAGGACTTGGGCCATCTTCTACTGCTTTCCTAGGCCATAGCAGAGAGCTGGATCGGAAGTGGAGCAGCTAGGACTTGAACCAGTGCCCATATGGGATGCCAGCATTGCAGGTGGTGGCTTTAACCCACTGTGCCACAATGCTGGCCTCTTTCTTTCTCTCTTTCTCTCTCTCTCCCTCTCTCTCTTCTCTCTTCCTTCTCTTCTCTTCTCTCTCTCTCTCTCTCTCTCTCTCTCTCTCTTTCTTTCTTAATTCATTTATTTGAGAGGTAGAGTTCAGCCAGAGAGGGAGAAACAGAGAGAGGTCTTGCATCCACTGGTTCATTCCCCCAAATGGCCACAACGGTTGAAGCTAGGCTGATCCAAAGCCAGGTGCGAGGAGCTTCTTCCAGATCTCCCACATGGGTACAGGAGCACAAGCACTTGGGCCATCTTCCACTGCTTTCCCAGGCCATTTCAGAGAGCTGGATCAGAAGAGGAACAACCAGGACATGAAACGGAGCCCATATGGGATGCGGACACCTCAGGTGGAGGCTTAACCTACTATACCACTGCTCTGACCCCTCCTATTTCTTTTTTAAAAGCTTTTTGTGTGATTCTTAATTTTGGTCACATTGGAGAACAAGTGCTTTTGAGATTAGGGAGACAGATTAAATGAGGAATTGCTTCTATGGAAATGGATCAGCCTAGCAGTACATAGTAGGCAAAAGTGTTTCTCAGGCTTGGCACTTCTGACACTGGAGATTGGGTATTCTGTGTTGCAGAAGGCCATCCCTTGGGCTACAGGAGGTTAAGCAGTGTACCTGGCCTCTGTCCACCAAATGCTGTTAGCACACCTACCCTCCTTCATGAAAACCAAAATGCCTCAGATATTGCCACATGTCCCCTGAGGGGCAGAACAACCCCCTGTTGAGTACCACTGCAGTAGCCATAGTACCCTACACTGGGACTATCTTTAAGCAAAGCCAAGCTTTTTTTCTTTATCAAATGTTTAAGATTCATTTAAAAATTAACTGAATGATTATCTACATTATAGGGAATGTTCAAATTGACTTTGGCTCATATAATTGTCAAAACAGAAGTAATCATGCCATATGTAACTGTAGACATAGAAAAAGCATCTGCACCCTTAGACTGTCTTCATCTTGAGCAGTTTGGTTTTCTGGTGAACCCAACAGGATAATTTCGTTTTAAATCCTTCACCATAATTGGCTTGCTCTGCAGAGTTATAGATGATATACTAAATTGCAGAGGACATCCTCCAAAAACAATGATTTTTATTTTTCATTAAATATTCCTAAGCTACTGTTTCTAAAGACAGGTAGATAAGAGAAACAGTTGTGTGTTATTTGCAGAAAATTTAAGTTACCCTATTAAGAGTTACAGTTTTATATATATACATATGTACATATATATACATATATATTTTTATATATACACATGTATATATATAAAACTGTAGTATATTTAGGCAATTTATGTAGTGGTATATGACATTTTAAGTTATTTTAGAACTACTTCTTTGTTAGTACTTTAATAGCTGTAAATTTGCTATTTATATACAAACTCTTATGGACTGACTATACCAGCCACTCTTCTAGCACCATGGATGACAGAAAACTAAACACACCAAAATTGTAGGTATTGTGCTTTATGTTCTAGGGGAACAGGAAAGATAATATACAAATACATAGTATGTCAGAAGTCAGAAGTGCTATGGCACAAGGGATTAAGCTGCTGCTTGGGATGACCACATCCCATATGGGAGTGCCTGGGTTCAAGTCCCAGCTACCCTGCTTCCAATCGGGCTTCCTGCTAACATGCTTGGGAATGCTGCAGATTTAAGTTGCTGGCATCTACATGGGGAGCCTAGATGGATTTTTGGGTTCCTGGCTTGGAGCCAACCTCTGGCTATTAGATGCATTTGGGAAGTGAACCAGGAGGTAGAAGATCTCTCTTGGTGTGTGTTCTTCCCTCTCTCTGAGTTACTCTGCTGTTCAAATAAATAGATCTTAAAAAAAAAAAAATGTTCTATAAAGAAAAAAATGGAAGAGTGGTATTTTAGACAGGGAGTTACAAAAGAGCTTTCTAATACAAGGTCACACTTGCACAGAGACCTGTAACAATGGAAGAAAGTGAGCCAGGAAAATATGCAGATTAGTGTAGTTGAAACACCATAGGCAGTGTGGGGAGGAGCTAAGATCAGTGTGATGGCAGCATGGGTGGGTAGGACCTGTAAGTCTCCACAAAGCAGGTTAGGGCTTATTTTGGGTTTTATTTTTTAATATAAATTTATTTATTTATTTATTTGTATTTATTTGAAAGAAATATCTCCCGCCTACTGGTTCACTTCCAAAATGCCCACAGTAACTGGGGCTGGGCCAGGCCCAAGCCAGGAGCCTCAATCTTGATCTCCCATATGGGAGACAGGAACTTTAGTACTTGAGCCTTCACCTACTGCCTCCCAGGGTGTACATTAGTAGGAAGCTGGAATAGCCAGGACTTAAACCCAGGCATTCTAGTATGGGATATGGGGTCCCAAGTGGCATGTTCACTACTGTGTCAAATGCCCACCCTTCTTGAGTTGTATTTTTTAGGGAGATAGTGAGAACTAGGAAATTTTGAGCAGAAAAATAATGTGATTTTCAAAGATCACTAGAGTATGGTTAACTCAAGCTTCTATATCCAAGGTTGAAAAGATCATTTTGGCTACACTTTGGAGAATAAAGCTGGGTAGACATTGTCTAAAAGAGAAATTACAGTGTTGGCTTAGACTCAAATGATATTAGTGGAGGTGGGGAAAGATGGTAAGATTCTGATTGTGTCTGGAAGGTATTGGTGATGGGATATGCCAGCTGATTTGATGTAGATGAGAGGTGTGTGGGGAGGCCTCCCCACAGATGTAGTCTGGACAATTGGAAGGGCAGAGCCGTCGTGCACTGAGAGATGGGAGACCAATGAAAAAACAAGTTTTAGAGTGAAAAGTCAAATTGTTTGCATGTGTTATGCTTGAGCTACCTCTTAGATATCCAAGAGAATGTGTCAAACAGGCACTTAAAGTTAGGGATCATCAGCATATGAATTTATTTCAATGTTTGGCAGATATTCTTTGTTATTATATGTAGTGTCAGTAATACTAATGAAAAAGTTGAGTGTTTGATAGCTTTAAGACTTCTTGTTTCTTTATTTATTCGTGTTCTCCAAAATTTTTATATAGGAATCATAGGAATGTTGCTGAGGGTAAAACAGTTTATGTTAAATCTTTTTTTTTTTTTAAGATTTATTTATTTATTTGAAAATCAAAGTTACACAGAGAGAAGGAGAGGCGGGTTGGGGGGGGGGGGTTTTCCATCTGCTGGTTCACTCCCCAATTGGCTGCAGTGGCCAGAGCTGGGCTGAGCCCAAGCCAGGAGCCAGGAGCTTCTTCCGAGTCTCCCATGTGGGTGCAGGGGCCCAAGGACTTGGGCCATCTTCTACTGCTTTCCCAGGCCATGGCAGAGAGCTGGATTGGAAGTGGAGCAGCCAGGACTCAAACCAGTGCCCATATGGGATGCCAGCACTGCAGGCAGCAGCTTTACCTACTACACCACAGCACCGGCCCCTGTTAAATCTTGAGTTCTGTCACCTAGGACTAATCATCAATGAACTGACACAGTATAATAAGTGAGACAATTAAAAAATGTTCAAAGGGCTATTGAAGTCCAGAGGAGGACTTAGCTGCAAGATTTGGGGGACAGTTGCCGTAACCAGGTTTCACAGAGGAAGTAGCAATAAGAAGGGTACATAGCTTTTTGCTAGGCAGAGGATGCACAAACAGAGACTGCAGGTAGATGGACAGCATTAATAAGGGCAAGGAGGCCGGCGCCGTGGCTCAATAGGCTAATCCTTCGCCTGTGGCGCCAGCGCACGGGGTTCTAGTCCCAGTTGGAGCACCGGATTTTGTCTCGGTTGCCCCTCTTCCAGTCCAGCTCTCTGCTGTGGCCCGAGAGTGCAGTGGAGGATGGCCCAAGTGCTTGGGCCCTGCACCCACATGGGAGACCAGGAGAAGCACCTGGCTCCTAGCTTCAGATCAGTGCGGTGCGCTGGCCGCAGCAGCCATTGGAGGGTGAACCAACGGTAAAGGAAGACCTTTCTCTCTGTCTCTCTCTCTCTCTCACTGTCCACTCTACCTGTCTAAATAAATAAATAAATAAGGGCAAGGAGACATAGGAATGCAGAATTTATTTCAAAATGTAGTGTACCTTGAAAAATGTAACAGATTGAATATGCATTTTCTTATCCTGCAAACAAAAAATACATTATTTAAAAATTACAAACCACAAAGACAAAGAGATAACTCAATTTTCGGAAGTTTTAGGGGAATGTTCTGCTTATCAGATCAGAAAAAACTGCAGGAATAGGTAGGCAGTAGAGAGATCAACAAGAAGAAAAACAATTCATGACATAGAAGCCTAGAAAATCCCAGAAATTGGAGACAAGCGGAAGTGGGAGGTGTGCAGCTGCATTTCCAAATTGATCAGCAGGAATTTAGAGTAGGTGACATAGAGAGATGCATTTAAAAGATATATTTTTTAAAGATATATTTATTTATTTGAAAGACAGAGTTAGAGAGAGGCAGAGACAGAGAGAGAGATCTTCTATCTGCTGGTTCACTCCCGAAATTGCCGCAATGGCTGGAGCTGGGCCAATTGGAAGTCAGGAGCCAGGAGCCTCTTCCAAGTCTCCCACACTGGTGCAGGGGCCCAAAAACTTGGGCCGTCTTCTACTGATTTCCCAGGCCATAGCAGAGAGCTGGACTGGAAGTGGAGCAGCCAGGACTCAAACTGGCACCCATATGGGATGCCTTCAGTGCAGGTGGCGGGTTTACCCACTATTCCACAGCACTGACCCCTTAAAAGATATTTAATAGGGTCCAGCACAGAAGGTTAAGCCTATGCCTGTAGTGTCAGCATTCACATGGCCTCTGGTTTGGGTCCTGGCTGCTCCACTTCTGATCCAGCTCTCTCCTAATGCACCTGGGAAAGCAGAAGGCCCTTGAACCCATGTAGGAGACCCAGATGAAGCTCCTGACTCCTGGCTTTGGCCTGGCTGAGCCCCAGTTGTTGCAGCCATTTGGTGAGTGAACCAGTGGATGGAAGATATCCCCCCATCCCCCATCTCTCTGCCTCTGGCTCTCCTTCTCTAACTCTATCAAATAAATAAATCTTTAAAAAAAATAAAAGCTACTTAACAGAGTTAAAATGATGAATTGTCAAAAGTAGGAGGGAGGAAATGTCAAAATGTAGATAGTGAGGGGCTGGCGCTGTGGCGTAGCAGGTAGGGCTGCCGCCTTCAAGTCCCGGCTGCTCTACTTCCAATCCAGCTCTCTGCTATGGCATGGGAAAGCAGTAGAGATGACCCAAGTCCTTGGGCTCCTGCACCCACGTGGGAGACCCAGAGGAAGCTCCTGGCTCCTGGCTTCGGATCCACATAGCTCCAGCCGTTATAGCCAATTGGGGAGTGAACCAGTGGATGGAGAATCAATCTCAATCTCTCTCTCTCTCTCCTTCTCCTCTCTCTGTGTAACTCTGACTTCCAAATAAATAAAATAAATCTTTTTAAAAATGTAGACAGAGATAACACAAGAAAAAATAAGAGGAAGAGATAGTTTTGGGGAAGTGTTATTAGTTTGGGGTAGCTTTTCTTTTCCTTTGAAAATTTATTTATTTATTTGAAAGAGTTACAGAGAGAGAGAGATCTCCCATCTGCTGGTTCAGTCCCCAGAAGGCCGCAATGACTGAGGCTGGACTAGTCAGAAGCCAGGAGCCAGGAGCTAGGAGCGTCTTCCAGGTCTCCCACTTGGGTGACAAGGCCCCAAGTACTTGGACCATCTTCCACTGCTTTTCTCAGGCCAGTAGCAGAGAGCTACTCAGAAGTGGAGCAGGTGGGACAAGAACCGGCACTCATATGGGATGCTGGCATCACAGGTGGCAATTTCACCTGCTGTGCCGTGACAGCAGTCCTGATAGGTTGTCTTTGAGGTTCTATAGATATCAGGTAGAGATGTCCAGTCAATCTATTTTAGCAAATTGGCAATAACGCAAAGAAATGTTAGCTCCCTTTACTGTCCTGTAGTAGAAGCTGAGAAGAAATGTGTGATCTAGAGTTATAAACTAGTCTTAAATGGTCAGTGAATAGATGGTCGAAGTTTGCAATAAGATAAAATACCCCAGGGGCAGTTTATAAGATAAATAGGAGAGCTAAGAGCAGAATCCTGTAGTGCACTAGCATTTAAGTGAGGAAACTACAGTAAAGACAGAGAAGGAAGATTAAGGAAATCAGAAGAGGCATCCAGGAATCCAGGGACCAAGAATTGCAAGATGTGATAGTTTGTAAAGTTAGAAAAGTATAAAAGTTAGAAGAAAACTACTCACTTTGGGGTCAGCAGGGTATTTGAGTTAGCAGAATCACAGTGAGTTTGAAGTGTGAATGGGAGATGAAGAAATGGGCTGCTTACATGGAATCTGTAATTCAAGGAAGGAGAAGGGAAGGGGAAATCTAAAGAAGGTAGTAAGGTCAGAGTAACATTTTTTAAGAAAAGTAAACCTTTATGTTGTCTAAGGGAAATGATCCCATAGAAAAGGAGAAATTGAAAATATGTTAGATGTGGAATACTTGTGGGAAAAGAGATTTGAAGGAATGGAATGAACAGTACTGGGTGATAAGTTAACTTTTTGTTTTTAATTCAAGAAGCAGAGAGACAAATAGACATACAGATGGACTAAGCTTCCACCTGCTGGTTCACTCCCCAAATGTTCACAATTGCCAGGTCTGGGCCGGGTCAAATGCAGGAGCTGGGAACTCACTACAGGTCACATGGGTGGCAGGGACCCAACTACTTGAGCCATCTGACCTGCTACCTCTCAGGATCTACTTTGGCAAAAAGCTGGAATCAGGAGCCAAAGCGAGGGATTGATTGCAAGTCTTTGTTATGGGATGACGGTGTCCCATGTGGCAACTTAAGCTGCTTCACCAACCACCTGCTCCTCACCTTTTATGTTTTACAAATTATCTGCAGTGACCTTCATTGCTGATGGACAAACAGAAACAAATTATTTTAAATGCGATAATAAAAATATTTAAAGTAATTTAACCATAAATGGCAGAGGCCATTCTTACAAATGTAAAAACAAAATAAGTATGTTTTTTGGCATCCACTGCATATTTTTAAAATTACATTAATTTTAGGGCAGTGTTTGGCCTAGTGGTTAAGCCAGTGATTAGCATGCTGACATCCTACATCAGAGTGTCTGGGTTTGATCTCTGGCTCTGAGTCCAGCTTCCTGTTGGTGCAGACCCTGAGAGGCAGTGGTTTTGGCTTAGATAATTGGGTCCTGCCACCTATGTGAAGCATAGATTCAGCTCCCAGCTCCCAGCTTCATCCTGGTCCATCCTTGGCCGGTGCAGGCATTTAGACAGTGAACCAGCAGATGGGAGCTCCCTGTCTCTTTCTCTCTCTGAAATAAATAATTTAGAAAAAAAAAAATGAAGTGAATTAAGACTCATGGAACGCCTAGAATATTTCTGGCACATAGTAGATAAATCTTTGAAAAAGGAAATTATGATAATCTTAGATACAGTCTTGAGTTCAAAAAAAGCAGATTCTGCATACAGTATAATGCCATTTTTGTAAGACCCAAAAGCAAGAAAACTATACTATCTGGGGCCGGCGCTGTGGCACAGTGGGTTAACGCCCTGGCCTGAAGCACCAGCATCCCATATGGGCACCGGTTCGAGACCCAGCTGCTCCACTTCCTATCCAGCTCTCTGCTATGGCCTGGGAAAGCAGTAGAAGGTGGCCCAAGTCCTTGGGCCTCTGCACCCGTGTGGCAGACCTGGAGGAAGCCCCTGGCTTCTGGCTTCAGATTGGCACATCTCTGGCCGTTGCGACCAATTGGAGAGTGAACCAGTGGATGGGAGACATCTCTCTCTCTCTCTCTACCTCTCCTTCTCTCTCTGTGTGTAACTTTGACTTTCAAATAAATAAATAATCTTTTAAAAAAAACTATATTATCCTTTGGTGCTATATACATAAATGATAAACAGGAAAATTCAGAGATGAAGACTGGCGCCATGGCTCAACAGGCTAATCCTCTGCCTTGCGGCGCCGGCATACCGGGTTCTAGTCCCAGTTGGGGCGCCGGATTCTGTCCCAGTTGCCCCTCTTCCAGGCCAGCTCTCTGCTATGGCCCGGGAGTGCAGTGGAGGATGGCCCAAGTGCTTGGGCCCTGCACCCCATGGGAGACCAGGAGAAGCACCTGGCTCCTGCCTTCGGATCAGCGTGGTGCACCGGCCACAGCAGCCATTGGAGGGTGAACCAACAGCAAAAGGAAAAAAGGAAGACCTTTCTTTCTGTCTCTCTCTCTCTCACTATCCACTCTGCCTGTCCAAAAAAAAAAAAATTCAGAGGTGGAAATGTGGGAATGGATAGGAAGAGCATGTAGCCAGGGCAAGGCATTGGAATGTTCTAGTTCCTCACCTGGACGACCAGTCATAGGTGTTCATTTCTACCCTATGTTGTAATTATTTTATATATACTTGATATCAACTCTAAGCCCAATGACTATAAAGTGCATTTTGTTTTAACATTCCTGATGCTTTGCAAATAGTGTGATTAATACTTACTAAAATAATGAGTTTACTGACAGTAAAAAGAACATTTGTTAGTAATTATTATTATTGTTGTTGTATGTATAGACTGTCTACATTTTTTAACCTAATCTCCCTTACACTGTATATTCATGAAACTTCCATCAGAACATCGGATCAGCGAGATGCGCCGGCCGCAGCGGCCACTGGAGGGTGAACCAACAGCAAAAAGGAAGACCTCTCTCTCTGTCTCTCTGTCTCTCTCTCACTGTTCACTCTGCCTGTCAAAAAAAAAAAAAAGAATGTCACATGTAGCTGTTAAGTTCTCCCAGCTGTGGCTTGTGTCATGTTCTGTGTAGCACACAGACAGGGCAATGGGAAGAAAGTCTCTGTGAACTCCCTCCCAGGCGGCCGTTTGCCCCAGCCCGGAGGCTGCGAGTGCAGCAGTGGCTGCGGAGAGAAGGAAGCACTTTGTGAGTGAGCATGGTTCCCTCCCGGGCCTCACAGACTGCGTCTCTGACTGGCTGGGCCGTGAACTCCAAACACACATTCTTTCCTAACGCTGTTTTTCACTGTTTAGGTCTACGCTTTTTGGTTCGTCTCTGCACAGATATTGGATTAAAAGAAGTTCAAGAATATGCCACGAAACTCAAGAGGTTGGAAAAAATGAGAGAAATAAGGGAACAGGTATCTCAAATGGGCCCCATTTTCAAACTGTCAGACTTCTGTGGTTCCAGCGTATGGCATTTGGAGTTCCTGTCAGAAAACAGAGTTGAAATTTGTTTCTGCTCTCCCATAGCAGGAGGAAAATGTAACAAAAATTCTAGTTTTAGGTAAAATTCTGACAAAAGTGCATTCTTATTGGGATATCTGGTCTATCTGGTCTTTAGTGGATAGCTACAAACAGATTAATTGTAATTTTCTACAGTGTGAAATATCTTACAGGTTAATATGAAAACTTAATTATTGGAGAGTCCTGTGACCCATGAGAGAAAATTGCTTGTCTATAATAATGATAATTTTTTCTTTAAACTATTCCCTTAGTAGAACATGGCTCTGAGAATAATATTAGCATATCTGGAAGCATTTTAAGTATACTTCTGTAATTTTATGAAGAATTAGAATAACAGTGTTATTTTGAAAAAATAATTTCCCTAAGTTTCAGCCTACAATATTAAAAAATTTAATATGATTTTTGAACATCTGCCTTTCATAGAAAGAAAATAGGTTCTTGACTTTCATATTACTATACTGGAAATAAAATTCTGAGTGAAGAGTTTAATTGATCAATTTTTTTCCTATAACACTGAAAAATTGACAAACACCTTTTTTTCAAGATTTTAATTATCTTGGATATAGACACAATGTAAATTCCATATTTGCTTTCTAAATGTAGTTTTCTTGTTTTTGCTTTTAAGATATGATTAGTCTCTTTAAAAGTATCAATTATAAAAGAATTCTGAGCAAATGATTTTTACTTTAAAAGTCCTTTAAAATATCAACTTGGCATTGCAATGCCATGCTGTAGTATATAGTTGAAACCTACTGTGGCAACCATTTTAATTCCATGATATTAAATTTAATACATGTACCAAGTGTTAATTAAGTTAGATAAGATGTGAAAGTTTATAAAACGTAGAATATTATAAATAACAATACAAATGCTCTTAATTGTTATCATAATCACTTTTAGTGTGTTTCATTAAAAAGAATAAAAAAGAAATATATATTTCAAATCTTTATTATGTACAGTTACCTTGAATAGAACTATGGATGTTTGTGGAAAAAGTCGATTTCTTCAGACTTCACAAGTTTAAGCATTAGTAGTTGGAGTGAGTTAGCCTGAACAGTGAACACAAAACTACTACAAACAATGTAAAGTCCGTATTTGCTTTCTTTTTTTTTTTTTATTTTATGTATTTTTTTGTCAGGCAGAGTGGACAGTGAGAGAGAGAGACAGAGAGAAAGGTCTTCCTTTGCCGTTGGTTCACCCTCCAATGGCCGCTGCGACCGGCGCACCGCGCTGATCTGAAAACAGGAGCCAGGTGCTTCTCCTGGTCTCCCACGGGGTGCAGAGCCCAAGCACTTGGGCCATCCTCCACTGCCTTCCTGGGCCATAGCAGAGACCTGGCCTGGAAGAGGGGCAACCGGGACAGAATCCAGCGCCCCGACTGGGACTAGAACCTGGTGTGCCGGCGCCGCAGGCAGAGGATTAGCCTATTGTGCCGCGGCGCCAGCCCATATTTGCTTTCTAAATGTAGTTTTCTTGTTTTTGTTTTATCAAAACACTTATCTATTCATTGAATATAGTAAATTTTTGTCTATTTTACTAATAGACCTGACCTCTTTTCATATTCACCTGTAATTTAAAAATATAAAGCTACCTTTTTTATAATGAAAAGGGTTTCTACTGAGTGTATTCAAAAAGCTATTAGACCTATGCTTAGCACGGCTCAATTTCATTTATTTATTTATTTGAAAGGTAGAGAGTGAGAGAGAGAGAGATCTTCCATCCACTGGTTCACTCCCTAACTGCTGTCATCAGCCAGGCCTGTGGTGAAACTGAGCTAGGGCCAAAGCTGGGAGCCAGGAACACAGTCCCAATCTCCTGCATGGGAGGCAGGAGCCCAATTACTTGAGATGATGTTCCCCACCCCGGGTTCACATTAGCAGAGTTTCGAGTCAGGACCCAGAGCAGGAGTCGAACCTGGGTACTCCAGTGTGGGACCACAGACATGTTAACCTCCAGGCTTTATTGTAGAATTGGATTTCTTTCTCTCTTTTTTTAATTAATTAATTACAAAGAGAAAGGGAGTTCCAGAGAGAGAGCGAGCTTCCACCTGCTGGTTCACTCCCTAAAAGGCCACAACAACCAGGGCTGGGCAAGGCAGACGCTAAGAATGCAGAGCTTCATCCGGGTCTCCCACATGCGTGCAGGAGCCCAAGTACTTGGGCCATCTTCCTCTGCTTTCCCAGGCACATGAACAGGGAGTTGGATCGGAAGTGGAGCCACTGGGTTTTGAACTGGTGCCCATATGAGATGCCGGCACTGCAGGCCTTGGCTTAACCTGCTGTGCCACAGCACCGGCCCCAGGAGTTGAATTTCAAAAGCCAGTTTACCTTATTTTATCATAGAAACCATTATCAACTAGTACTAATGCAGGAAATGGCCCTTTTTATAATTTCCTTCCTTTCCTCTCCCACCATCCCTTAAACTAGTATGTTTGAGCCTTGAACCTTCACATCAAGAAATGTTGTTTGGGCCAGCGCCGTGGCTCAACAGGCTAATCCTCCGCCTTGCGGCGCTGGCACACCGGGTTCTAGTCCCGGTTGAGGCACCGGATTCTGTCCCGGTTGCCCCTCTTCCAGGCCAGCTCTCTGCTGTGGCCAGGGAGTGCAGTGGAGGATGGCCCAAGTGCTTGGGCCCTGCACCCCATGGGAGACCAGGAGAAGCACCTGGCTCCTGCCATCGGATCAGCGCGGTGTGCCGGCCGCAGCGGCCATTGGAGGGTGAACCAATGGCAAAGGAAGACCTTTCTCTCTGTCTCTCTCTCTCACTGTCCACTCTGCCTGTCAAAAATAAAAAAAAAAAAAAAAAAAGAAATGCTGTTTGGTTTTGAGTTGTTTGCATCAGCAAAGGTTGCCTTACACTTTAGATGTGAAGTGCCTGTTGGGCATCCTCTGAGACTCTTGGAGGGCACTCTGCCTTTTTGCCTGAAGAATCAACTGAAGGTTTGGTGACTTGGCTCTGAAGGTTCTACAATATTGTTAACGTAAAAAATCAACCCTTAGTTATATTCAACTCTGAAAGAGAATCGCTTATTCTAAATTTGTCTTCTTATTGCTTTAGCGCATAAAGTCCGGAAGAGATGGCAGTGGGGGCTCCCGTGGCAAAAGAGAGGGCAGTGCTGGCAGTGGTAAGTGTCCTGTTGTCCTGAAAGTCTAGGTTTGACAGATTTCTAATACATGGACTTCCAGAAACATCTTATTATAATCCAAAAGTGCCCTTTATCTGTTTGTATGTTTGTTTGTTTTATTTATATACAGTAAAACCTCACTTACTCTGATTAGTTTGATAAGTGGACAGGCTTAATGATATATAAATGAATACTTGTTAGCAAATTTTTGTTCTTAAATAATCATATCAGTTTCTGCCAATTGATTACTAAACTAGTTCAGGCTAGTCAAATGACCATAGATGGGTATTCTAATGAGGTTTTACTGTGTTATATTTTTTAAAATTTCCAATTGAAGGAAGTACCATGAGAAGTAGGATGGTCTTACAGAACAGTGACATCCCCAACTCTTTAGTCTAACTTTTAGTGTAGATACAGTACCGATCTAGGAGTTACAAGATGTGTTTTGAGCCCCAGAGTTGACCATGACAGCCTATGTATGTCTTTGTGTCAACCACGGAAATGCTGAATGCTATAGGTGATTTCTAAAGTTCTTTGCATCTTTAAAATTTCTTGATGTTATAGTTTGTTGTGACATTGTTACCTAATACAAAGCTTTTTAAAAAGTTCCATCTGTTTTTCCTATCAACAAAAATCTACTTTTCTCTAAATCAGGTGGGTAGTATAAGTTAAATTTAGTAAAAAGTTGATAGTTTTAAAGAAACTAATCAGGTAAAATGCTAAATTGGGGTTTATAAATATATAATAATCCTCCGTGTCCATGGGTTCTGCATCCAAAAATTCAGCTAACCACAGATCAAAAATATTTCAAACAAAATTATGTCTGTACAGAACATATTCAGACTTCTTTTCTTGTTCACTCCCTAGACAGTATAACAGCTATTTGCATAGCATTTGCACTGTATTACATATTAAAAGTAGTTTGGAGATGATTTAAAGTAGATCAGAAGATGTGTGTAGGTTCTGTGTAAACACTACATGATTTTATATAAGGGATTTGAGCATCCACAGAATCTTGTATCCATGGGATACTGAGGGACAGCTACATTTAAGTTCTCTCCTATTCATACTTAGCCCTATCCTGCATTTACAATGGGACTTCAAAAAATTCATTGGAAATGCAATTAAAAGATAAGTCTATACTAGTGCACAAAATTTTTGAATCCATGTGTAGCTTTTTCATGATATGCATATTTCAGGAACGTTTTGAAGTCCCTTCATATGACGCAGCCCCATGTAACCTCCCAGCTTCATTCTGTTACATCTATTTGTGATCTAGGAATCAGGATGAAAACGTGAAATCCTTAGTTGAGGTAGACTTTTCTGCCATTCACATCACTTCCTGGCTGCATACTCTATGCCAAACATGTTCAGTGCCAAGGCCATAGCAGCAAGTAAGATGTGGTCCTTGCACTCAAGGAAATCAGAATCTAGCTTTGAAACCAGCCATTCAAGTTTCCAGCACTGCCGTGAATGCTGTCATGGGAGAGAAATGCACTTGTGTTTTCTAACTTTTCGAGGGATAGAAACTGCACTTAGGACAAATATTCCTTCTTGAGTCTTAGCTGTATTTCGCCAAATGTGTTCAGGCAGGTACCTCAGTGGCAGCTGGTTCTAGCCAGACCACTGGATTTCCCAAGGGTCTGTCCAGCTTGTCCAACTAAACCTCATGGTCCTGGCCCTGTTGCCATTAAGCATTGGATGAATGACCCAGAACTTGAGAAATCGTTGTTTTGGGTAAGGGTCCTAAGAATGACAGAGACCATCTGCCACATCAAGAAGCAGTGCACCATGGTCCTCACAGAAGCTGCTGCCCCCTTGCTTTCTTCTACCCTTGAGATATCTCCTTACTAAGGTGGTACACACATACACACACACACACAGATTCCTGCTGTAGTGGATCCTTTTGACAGTCTGGATTTGGATTTTGCTGAGTTCTGGTCTGAAAGATCTGTTCCAGCAGTTTGTTCTACATAACTAAGAGACAACTACACAGACCCACAACCCCTTATCTAAAACCTCTGCAGCCAGGGGATCTGTGAAAGTCAAAACTGAGTGTAGTAAAGTAATATGGTGCTATATAGCGTTTAATATTCACGGAGAGCACCTCAGTCATATATATGACTTCTTGCTAATTTGGCGACATGTAGGAATATTCACACTAAGGATGCATAGACTATAGCTTCAAATCAAGTCAGGTTTTATGCCCAAGAAGCTCCCATATTGTGCCTGAAGACTTGGCTTTCCGAGCTCTTTGGAATTTGAATTGTAGATGAGACCCTTTGCCAGAAATATTCTTAATGGCCAAGAAGTCAGCAGACAAGGCATTGTGCATCAGTTAAAATACACTATAGAAGGCTCACCAGACCAACTTGATGCTTCTTCCTCATGCTTGTTCATAGGAAGCAGGAAGTACTGATAAGCTCTCTTGAAATTCAGTGTCTGTTTAAGGAGTAATTGTCTTGTGTAACCCCTAGGGAGTATGAGTAATCATTCGTTAAAGTTGTTGGATCAGCTCATGCATCCTCTAAGGATCCTACACTTCATCTGGAAATCACGAGTTCAGGATTACCAGCCAGCTCCTTTTAGACATCAACAACCTTGGGTTAACTCTTTGGATGCTTCTCGGGCTTATGAAATCCCTTCTATAAACTTGAGCCTGAGTTTTGCAGATGGCTTCAATATAAAAGTCCGTTCACAAACCTCTGGACCTCCTAATGAGATGCAAAGGTGCCCTAGCACTGCTCACAGGACACTGGTGCCCCAGAACCCATAGGGCTGCATCCAGAGTCCCACCCTGAGAAAGGATCCCCAAAGAGACTCTGATGTCTCTTCTTGGAGACATCAGGCCAAAGCATACCTCAAGGCAGCCAAGGTTCTACAGGATGAATTGCTGCCTTCGCTGGTGACCTTCCCGTAATGTTCCTTCAATCAGACTGTGCCTCAGAACAAAACAGTGCTTCACCCAGTCTCTGGCCCCCTCCATGGTCAGAGTGAGGCCAGGGAAGAAGAGACTGGCAGGAAAGAAAGAAGAGAGGGGCGGTTCTGTCATGAAGGCACCTGCCGCCCCGGCCTCCCTCTGCTGCTCTCCTCCTTTCTCCCTGGGCCCCAGCACGGCAGCCCAGCACAGTCTCTAGTGCCCAGAGAAGCAGACTTCTCACATGGGGAGTGGCAGATAGGAAGTCTATGCTACTGAGCCCTTTTCCAAGCAGGGTTTTATGTTGCTTGGTTCTCTTGGCACAAGTTTAAGGCATAAGTTAACAGTCCCTTAGCAGGGTACTTCCCCCCCCACCCCGTACACATTTTCATTTCCTGACGCTTTGAGTGAATGTGTCAGCCCAGAAGCCTTCACTCCATCCTGCAGCCCACTCTGAATGCCCCATTGGCTGCTTGGCCGGCACCACCCTGACACTCCTTCCCTTCCCAGTTCTCTTCTCAGGTTGCACTCCTAAGCTGGCCCTGGCTTTGAAGTTGGAATAAACCTCTCTCCCTTTCTCACAGCAGTCACCTCCCAGGCACTCTGTGGAGAGTGGTCCCTCATCCACTCTGTTTCCCCACGAAGGCATTCCCAGTACACAGCTGCAGGTTAAAGCCAGTTGGTCTCCTGCATTTTCCTCCCTCTAACCTGTGAGGCCTTGAGATACACCTTTACATCCTCGTACGGGAATATTCGGCCCTCCACCCTAATTAGAATCACAGCTCAGACCAAAGCAAGGGACGAGTTGTATGTGGCTCTGCATGACTCCTGCCTTAAGCTAATCCAGCATACTGCAGTAAAACAAATGCAGCGCCTGTGACTCAAGTATTGCCTAGAGGGAAATCACAGGCAACTAATTAATATATCAGAACTGTTATTATTACTTCTGAAATGCTTGTTGGCTCTTGAAAACTGTTGTTGTATTGTGTTTTTGGGTCAGACTAGTCTCTTTGCAGCCTTATTTTGGCTGCTAATTTGTTTGGTGAAGCTCAGCTCCCTTCTCCAGTGGGTCTCCAACTCTAGTGTGTAAAGAGAATCGTTCAGAAGGCTCACAGGAGACTGCAACATATACGAATCAGCCTGCACTGGAGCCTCAAGTGTCCTGTCCAACAAGTTCCCAGTGACGCTGCTGCCACCGTCCTAAGAGCAGACCACGCTGAGGGAACCATGGCCCCCCCTTAAATCAGATACTGCAGAATTCAGTGGGCTAGAGTGTACGGGGAAGGGTCGCCATGACTGTACCACCATAGCCAGTCTCAGCGTTTGACATTCTTGAGTCATGCAGCCTGTGGCTCACGCCCTGGCGCTGTCACTGGGAAAGCGACACAGGGGAAGCCTCAGGAAGGTGGTGAGAGCATGCTGTGCACAACCATGGAACCGCCCACCCGCCGCCTGGCACATCCTGGGTGCTCAGTGAATGGCAGCTGTTGTTACTGTCATGACTTGACACAAACTGTGTTGAAAACAATTCTGGATTTAGAATTTTCAGTACTTTGTTTTTACAGACTTAATTTAAAATTAAATGAACATGTTTCAATTACTGGAAATGAAAATGCATTGCTCCTTTAAATGCAGATTTGAGGTTAAAGTTTCCCAAAATGCAGTGCCAAAACATTGATTGAGTCAGGTTAAAAGGCTGGAAAATCCACAGAGCACATCTGCTTCTCATGTGTCTCTCTCCTAGAGATGCAGTACTGCCTTCATACACAGCATTCTGTATTTTAGCGTGATGGTGGCATTTTGTGACTTACTTTGAAATTGCTTTTTGTTGACTTTGTGATTTTTAACAGCTTGCTGCATTTTTTTAGTTTGATTTTTGTTATGTCCTGGGTGTGAACTGTTCCTATGAAAATGTATCCATTTTATGCTGACAATAATTTATATGGAAAATCAGGATAATGTGACTCAGTGAACAGAAATTCACTTTACAGTCAACTTTTTTGAGGAACATGTCTTTTATGAAAGTACATTATAACTATGTTTCTTTTTTTTTTTTAAATCAAAGCTTTATTTTCAGATTACAGGCCAAGGGTGAGCAAATTCTTTGGCTAGATCCCCACTCTGTCGTTTTACTGGGCCTTGATGGTGTCACAAGCAGAGGGTGAACAGGTGCACACCAGGGGTCTAAGGAGCATGCACCAAGGAGGTGCATGCCCGTAAATCCGAAGCTGATTCCAGGGAGGAGGGATGAGCTTGTGTGGAGAAGACAGCCTTGACGGGCCCAGGACTGGGGACTGCCATTTCTCTAAGTGTCCCCCTCTGCTCTGGTCCTCATTTGACACATGTGACAGTTCTGCTGGACACCCTACTGTCTAACCACTTTGCAATGTGTATGTTCCATAAAGGAAGCTTTCTTAGTCATAAATATTAGAAGATATTTAGTAACACTGTGGCACAGTCTTCTCAGTGTCACAATTCCAGAAGAAATTGACATGTGCTGGTCCAGTCTGCCAACATGTTCCTGTTTTCTCGTGCAGTAGTTCCTAAGCTGGTGGTCAGGAGACTTTGCTGTATTGGGCCAGACAGTACATACAGGGTGCCATGGGCCCCATCTTCCCTGGTGTCACAAAAGCAGCTATAGACAGAGCTAAGTGAATGGGTGTGGTGCCGCTCTATAAAACTTCGTTTATGAACACTGAACTTGAATGTCACACAATTTTCATATGTCACAAAATATTATTCATTGCTTTTATCCCAGTCATTTAAAAATATGCAAACCATTCTTGGCTCACCAGGTGTGCAGAGGTGGACCAGATTTGGGACACAGATTGTAGTTTGCTAATCCCTGCTCTTAAGCCAAAGTCTCCATGAATATTCTTCGCAATGACAGATGGGACCTAGAAAGTATCCATTTGGTCAAAGCACTGGTTTCCGCCTCACATCCAAGTATACAGCTTGGACAATAACAGTGCATATCCAGTGACCTTTTGTTAGAACTGTCTTAGTGTTCACAGCTCAGCCACCTGCAAATCCATCAGCACGCTTCACAACAGAGCTGAGAGGGTTGTCTTCTTCAACAGAGAAAGGTGCTTCTTTCCTCTGGCCCTTTGCCCTGAGTTCAAATTTATCATAGTCAGTTCCTCAGTCTTGGTATTCATTCAACACTCGTGGACCCCTTTCTCTTCTTACCACATCTTATGTGACATTGAGCCTCATCCCTTTGTTAGAGTTTTCTCATCAGCAAAGTAAGAGTGAAAATAGGACCTACCTTACAGGATTGGAAAAAATATTTTAAGATTATTTATTTGAGAGGTAGAGCTACAGACAGAGAGGGAGAGACAGAGAGAAAGGTCTTCTATCCTCTGGTTCACTCTCCAAATGGCCCCAACAGCCTGAGCTAGGCCAATCCGAAGCTAGGAGCCAGGAGTTTCTTCTGGGTCTCCCACGCAGGTACAGGGGCCCAAGCACTTGGGCCATCTTCCACTACTTTCACAAGCTATAAGCCGAGAGCTGGATCAGAAGAGGAGCAGCCAGGACACCAACTGGCAACCAGATTGGATGCCAGCTCCGCAAGCAGAGGCTTCGCCTACCACACACAGACACTGCTGGCCCCAGCTGTAAAACCTGTAACACAGTTCCTGACTTGGGAGGCCACTTAGGGTGGATGTGGGTGCAGAGACGGGAGTAAGCAGGCAGTGCCTGAGATCCCAGTGCCTGTGTTCCTACTGCTGCCACACGTGTGACCTCTGATCTGTTAACACGTGCATGGAAGGTGAATGTACACAAATGTACAAGGCAGCCGCAAAAGGTCATGGAAAATATGCTATGAAAACTGGGCATGAATTTCAAATTTTTTGCACCAAAGTAAACTTAGCTTTTAATTCCATTTTTCCTCAGACTTTTTGAAGTACCCTCATACCTCTGTATTATTATATGGTTTAGTATATCTGTGAAATTCATCTGTTGGGTTTACCATCAGAGGTAAATTACAAAAAAAAAAAAAAAACACTAGAAATTCAGTCTAAACATTGTACATTATGTTTATATTCAGATACATATACACGCATATATCTATTTTGTTACATGGGTCTGTAAAAAGTACACAGTACAGGGTTATTGTTTATGTACATCTGCACAAACACACACCTTTTATCAGTTCTTTTCTCCTTATCTTTCCCTTCTCCCTTTCTATCAATAGAGGCATTTACCTTCCCAGCCATAGTAAATGCTTACTAAACACTGGTATCTCTCTACCTTCTCTCATAACCTCCTTCTGTGCCAGGTATCATTAAGCATTTTGGTTGTAAAATATAATCAATCTGCTAACCTCTTTTGCTTGTATATTCACTGAGTCCCTCCATGGGCTCTCTGTGCTCACTTGAGTGTTGCCTAACACTCAGGAGCTATTTCCGAATTGGACTGCATCCTTAGCTGTTTCGTTGGGCAGTGATGTTAGTGGATGAGCAGGAGTAGAGTGAGGGGTCAAGTCACACTGAGCAGTGCAGCAGTAACGATGTGAGAATGAGCCGAAACTCTCGGGACAGGCAGGTCCAGCTGTGAGCCTTGGAAAGCTATCTGAGGACCATGTTGTCTGGGGCTATGAAGGCATTGCTTTCTTATGGGGTGGGGAATGGGAGGGCCCTTTGGATCCCTGGCTGGGGTGCACCGCCCTGTAACTTAGGAATGGAACAGGAGCAGAGGAAGATCAGCTCATAAGAGGATGGGTCATTTGCAAGTTCCACTATATAGTATAGAAGTTAATTGGACAGTGGATTCTGGCTAAAGGCCTCAAAGATGTTTTCCTTTGTTTTTCAGGATCTCTCAATGCAAGCTGGTACTTCACAGAGGTTGTGTGAAATAGAATTAAAAGTTTGTTTTAGTGCAGAAAGTTCTTTATAGCTATGCAGTTTTTCATAATACACATGTTCATGAACTTTTTTTTTTTTTTTTTTTTTTTGACAGGCAGAGTGAACAGTGAGAGAGAGACAGAGAGGAAGGTCTTTCTTTGCCGTTGGTTCACCCTCCAATGGCCGCCACAGCTGGCGCGCTGTGGCCGGCACACCACGCTGATCCGAAGCTAGGAGCCAGGTGCTTCTCCTGGTCTCCCATGGGGTACAGGGCCCAAGCACTTGGGCCATCCTCCACTGCACTCCCTGGCCACAGCAGAGAGCTGGCCTGGAAGAGGGGCAACTGGGATAGAATCCGGCGCCCCAACCGGGACTAGAACCTGGTGTGCCGGTGCCGCAGGCGGAGGATTAGCCTCTTGAGCCACGGTGCCAGCCCATTAACTTTTTAAAAGATGTCCCCCCTTATGGTTGGATTTCAATTTTTTTTCACCAAAATAAGCTTATCTTTTAATTCCATTTTGAGGAACTCTTTGAAGTCCCCTCATAAAAAAAAATTTCCCCATGCTTATGGAATGGGAGGAGGCCTCCCTCGGCAACTGTGGTCTGAAAGGTGTCAGGTTGACTATCATCTTGGGGACAGGAGAAAAGAGACCAAAAATAACTTTCAAAAAATGTCTGGGCCGGCGCCGTGGCTCAATAGGCTAATCCTCTGCCTTGGAGCGCTGGCACACCGGGTTCTAGTCCAATGGCGGCGGCCATTGGAGGGTGAACCAACGGCAAAGGAAGACCTTTCTCTCTGTCTCTCTCACTGTCCACTCTGCCTGTCAAAAAAAAAAAAAAAGAAGTCTGGTAGATAGTGAAATCAGAGCTCACTCAGAGAGACTCATTTAAGAGTTAGAGCCACTTCCTCTTCTTTCCTGGCCTCTTGCCAGGAGAGGGCTGGCTATAGCCTTGCGCCTCCAGGGCACGTGGCCTTTGGGCCACCCGCTCTAGGCTTCCTGGCCTAGATGCTCCTCCACATGGCTGGTTCCTGGTGCTCAATTCAATATGAAAGAAAAAAGGAAGAAGATGGAAAATGAGCTCGAGCTGATAAGCAGCAAGTTCTAGATGTGCTGTTTTCAGCCTTTGAGAAGCACCAGTACTACAACCTGAAGGGCTGGTGGACATCCCAAAGCAGCCTGTGGGCTACCTGAAGGAAATCTTGAAATAAATTGGTATTCAGAATGTAAAAGGGATCCACAAAAACACATGGGAGCTGAAGCCAGAATACAGACACTATCAAGGAGAAGAAAAGAGTGCCTAAGCAGCCGCCGGGCAGGCTGGCTGGTGGAGCGGTGCAGGGTGACACTGAGGCCGCAGCGATGACGCTGGAACACTGAGCGCCTGTGCAGTAGCAGTAACACGGCTGGTACTTGGGTTTCTCTTGGTCAACTTTTCAAACCTCTATTTCTTACAAAGTTTCATAAATGTTTTTTGAGAAGAAAGAAATTTATTTATAGACTTGTATCAAACCAGATTATCCATGACTAGGACAGGGTTGGGGATTAAAAGGATTTTTCTTTTTAAATGATTATTTTTACAATGTAAAATTAGGAATTGGTTTTCTAAATTAAGACTTCGTCCTTGCTCTATCTCTGAGGAACAGAGGTGCAGATTTGAAGAGGGGAAAGTCAGTTACAGAAACTATTAAGAAGAGTAAAAAGCCAAAGTTCCAGATTCCAAAATTGCTGGAGAACAACCTTTTAAAAAAAAAAAAGAAAAAAGGAGGGGGGGAGGTGACCGTGTTTCATATTCAAACACACATTCATAAAAGGAAAGCATTTAAAAAAAAAAAAAAAAAGAGCCACTGTAGCTGCAGAGGAATGGGCGGAATTTTTTAGAAAGTTTCACTCTGATTAGCACCTTCAAAACAGTAGGAACTAAGAGGGAACAGTTGATAGACTTCCAGCTTAAGGAAAGGGGCAGAGTTGGAAGAATTATTGGATATTGATTGATTGAACCTTGAAAAACTAAGGGCCATTAGATTTTTCACCAAAGATGGTGTTGATAGCCCTACAGAAAACAGTCCAGGGCATGGTTCGGGACAAAAGCCAGATTCCAGTGATCTTGGAAGTGGGTGTGTCACAGGGAGGCAGAAAGGAGATGTAAAGGGGTCCGTCCTGCAGGGTGGTAAAGTGTGTGCAGCCTCTGCAGTGAGGAGGAATGCCAAGGGGGCTTCTTTGTAAGCCAAGTGCTGCTGCCGGGGATCCCGAGGGAGAGACCCTGCTGCAAGTGACCTTTAAAATATCAGATTCAAAAATTACATGCACACATTTTCATCACTATGGCAGAAAGCATTGGGAATAAACTAAAAAGTTTGACTAGAGATATTTCCAAGCGTGATTGTGTTCACCCCTATTGTTACTTCACCCCGTGGCGGTTACCACAGGCCCCCTGTTCCCCCAGGGCAAGGTCTGGGGTTTTGCTGCCCTTGGGAGCAACAAAGACACAGGCCATTCAGCGCAGCAGCTTCCAGGGAAGAGAGAACTTCCAGGAGACAGTCGCATTTGTCACTGGCATGAAGGATAGTAATCACAAAACGTGATTTCCTTTCTAGTTTTCTCTGAATAAAATGATGTTCCTTTAGAAGCATACAGAAATCAGTAAAATGAGAAAAATACAGGAAATGCAGATATTTTTATTGGATCTTTAAAACATGTTATAGGTGTGACATCATGGAAAGGATTTATAGACAGTGTTTAAGATAGAAGTCACCGTAGACTGGGAAGTCCCTGAAGGGATTGACTGTGTCATCTATGCCTCTGGTCATGTAGGCTGAATTTAAAATACCCATGTTATTGGAGGTCACGAAATCTATATATTTTTCTTATTTGCGTTACTCAGGTAAATAGATTAGTTACTGAGTTCTGCAAAACCACTGAATTTAAGTCTGATTAAAAATTTGTCATGATCTGTTCATAAAGTTAATGAAAATGAAGTGCATTGCTTTTCATTTTCTCTTTACAGTTTTTTCCACCTTAAGTTTTCCTATTACTGTAAATGATTTTTATGTTCATAACCATATTCTCTCTAAATAAGTAAAGACTGTCTTCCTTTGAAAACTAAATTCATTTTTATTTGAAGAGAGCATATGGTTAAAGTTTATGTGTTTAGCCCCTTAACTTAATTTACTGTGTGAATAGAGCCTATGTTATAACACTCAGTCTCTTAAACACACACAAACTCATCTTTAAAAAGGAGCACTCTTCAAATGTTATAAATAAGCAGCCTTCTTAGTATGAGTTGCCTTGTGAAAACTTTGGTCAAGCCAGAGTGTAGTCTGCCCCAAGTAGACACCTTGTCCTGTTTTCCTAAATCTTCAGATTGCAGACTTGCTTAAAAGGCAAGAAGTTAATCTAGGTTATTCTGGGAGTACGAAAAGGGTCTAAACTAGGACTGTGAAAGAGATTGTGCATTTACTTTGTCCTGATGTTTGATTGTCATTACTAAGACAGCCACATTGTGTGGGGTCACCAAACCACCAAGCTTGGAATAGCAGAAGGTTGGAATATGTGACTAAAAGAAAAGGCCCAGAGACGTTTGGCAAAGTCTGTGCGGACAATCATGAACCTGTATTTTTGTGTTTGTCCTGCTACTGACTCAGAACTCTTAAGCAAGTGACTTTACCTCTCTGTTTTCCCATCTGAAAATAGAGTTAGACTTAATAACTTCTTAAATGACGCTTGTGTGTTTCTGCTGATTGTAAAATTATTCTAGGAGTGGGCATTTAACCTTGAGGTTGAGAAATTAAAAATTAAACATTATTGCAGACTCCTATTTCTTATAGTAAGATGGACTGAATAGTCAGAAAGTAAGAAGGAAATAAGAAGCTGAAGGAATCTTTATAAAAATTCTATTCGGAGGACTAGTTCGTCTGTTAGTTTACTACCCAGATGTCCACAATGGTGAGGGCTAGGTCTGGCCAAAGCTGGGAGCTGGGAACTCAACCCAGGTCTCCCATGTAGATGACAGGAACCCAATTGCTTGAACTATCACTGCAGCCTCCCAGGGTCTGCATTAGCAGGAAGCTGGAGTCAGGAGCCAGAGCCAGGCATTAAAGCAGGCACCCGGATGTGGGACACTGGCATCTAAACCACTAGGTGAAATGACCCACTTTTGCCCATTTTTTAATTGGATTGTTTTCTTACATTTTAGGAGTTTGTTGTATATTCTGAATATCAACCCCTTATCAGATGTATGGTATGCAGATATTTTCTCCATTTTATAGGTTACTTGTCCACTCTCTTGAGACAGTCCTTTGCTACATAAAAGTTTGATATAGTTCCATTTGTCTATTTTTCCTTTGTTGTATTTGATTTTGGTGTCCTACCCAAAAATTCATTCCCAAATCCAATGTCATGATGGGTTTTTTTGTGTTTCCTTCTAGGAGTTTTATAGTTTCAGATCTTACATTTAGGTCTTTGATCTATTTTGAGTTCATTTTGTATGTTGGAAGGATCTAACTTCATTTTTTTGCATGTGAATATTCAGTTTTCCTATCATTTGTTAGATTATCCTTTTCCTGTTGTATAGCCTTGGCATCCTTTGCCAAAAATGATTTGACCATCTTTACGTGGGAGTTTATTTCTGTGCGCTCTATATTTCTTTTCCATGGGTCTGTACGGGTTTTTTCTTTCAAGCCAGGTCTGTGGTGGAATGAGGTGAAAAGGTCATATCAAGATGGCCATGGTCATGCTGTTTGATAGCTACAGCTTTGTAATGTGCTTTGAAATCAGAAAATATGTGCCTTCCAGCTTTGTTTTTCAGTTTTATTTTGGGCATCTGGGGATCCTGCGAGAATCCACATGAATTCCAGTGTGGTTTTTTTCTGTTTCTGCAGAAGACACCCTTGATATTTTGATAGGGATTTCATTAAGTCTGTAAATTGCTTTTTGTAGTATGGATATTTAACAATGTCCAGTCCATGACATATGATGTCTTTCCATTTATAAATGTCATCTTTTTAAAAAAATTTTTAAGATTTATTTCATTTGAAAGGCAGAATTACTTGGAGAGAGAGAAGAAAAACAGAGACAGAGAGAATGAGAATCTTCCATCCACTGGTTCACTCCCCAAATGGCTGCAACCACCAGGGCTGGGCCAGGCTGAAGCCAGGAGCCAGGAGCTTCTTCCTGATCTCCTGCATGGGTGCAGAAGCCCAAGCACTTGGGCCATTTTCTGCTGCTTTCCCAGGCATATTATCAGGGAGCTGGATCAGAAGTGGAGCAGCTGAGACTTGAACCAGCATATATATGGGATGCCAGCATTGCAGGCCATGGCTTAGTCTATTACTCCACAACACTGGCCCCTGTGTATGTCATCTTTATTTCAGCAATATTTTGTAGTTTTCAGTATATATGTCTTTTTAAAGGCTTATTTATTATTTATTTGAAAGGCAGACTTACAGAGAGAGAGGATAAGACAGAGGGGCAGATCTTCTATCTACTGGTTCACACCCCAAATGGCCACAAGAGCTAGGGCTGGGCCAAGCCAAAGCCACAAGCCAGGAGCTTCTTCCGGGTCTCCCACATGGTTGGCAGCGTTTCAGGCACTTCCACTGCTTTCCCAGGGGCATTAGCAGGAAGCTGGATTGGAAGTGGAGTATCTGGTCATGAACTGGTGCCCATATGGGATGCTGATATGGGATACCAGTGTTGGAGGTGTTTACTTAACCCGTTATACCATAACACTAGGCCCAGTATATAAGTCCTTCACCTTCTTGGCTACCTGTATTTCTAAATATTTCATTCTTTTATAATGCTATTATAAATGAGATATTTTTCTTCCTTTTCAGATTGTTCAAAGCTAGTTTATAGAAATTGAATTGATTGTTGTGTGTTACTTCTGTCTCTTGCACCCTTGCTGAATTTATTAGTCCTAGCAGTTTTTTAATGAAATATTTAGGATTTTCTCCATATAAGATCATGTCATTTGTGAAAAGATAATTTTATTTTTTCTTACCACATTTAGATGCCTTTTATTTTTTTCTTCACTGATTGCTCTGGCTGGGATTTCCATTACCTGTGTTGAAAAGAAACAGAGCCTGGTGTGGCACAGAGGGTTAAGCAGCAGGTTGCAACACTGGCATCCCATGTTGGAATGCCGGTTCAAATCCTGGCTGCTCCGTTTCTGGTCCAGCTTCCTGCTAGTGTGCCTGGGAAGGCAGCAAAAGGTGGCCA
This sequence comes from Lepus europaeus, assembly GCF_033115175.1. NCBI lineage: Eukaryota > Metazoa > Chordata > Mammalia > Lagomorpha > Leporidae > Lepus > Lepus europaeus. The sequence goes on from NC_084832.1 coordinate 87,608,401, forward strand.
CATAGTTGGCCCTCTGCCACCCATGTGGGAGACCAGGATGAAGTTCCTGGCTTCTGGATTTGGTCTGGCCAACCCCCAGCGGTTGTAGCCATTTGGGGATTGAACCAATAGTTGGAAGATATCTCATTGTCTCTTGCTCTCTCTGTGTCACTCTGCCTTTTAAATAAATAACTCAAAAAAGCAGCAAGAGTGAAGTATATTTTTTTTTAAATAAAGTATGGCCACTTCTGCTGTCTTCTGGTTACGATATGTGTGGTATCTTTTCCCGTGCTCTCATTTCTGGCTTATATATTCTTACATCTAAAGCTAGTCTCTTGTGGACAATATATTAAAATAGAGTCTTTTAAAAAAATCCATTTGGCCACTCTATGTCTTCAGACTGGGGAGTTCAGTCATTTACACTTAAAGTAATTACTGATTGGGAAAGACTTCTTATCTCCATCTTGTTAATTGTCTTAGTGTTACCTTGTGTCTGTCCCTGTTTAACTCTCTCACTGCCTTCTGTTATGCTTCATTGATTTTTTATAGTGACATTTTTTGATTATTTTATCTCATATTCTATAGGCATTTTTCCTATAGTTATGGAGATTATATAAAAATTTTATAGTTATATTATCTATTTTTTAAAATATATGTATCATTTTATTTGAGAGACAGAGGGAGAAACAGAGGGAGAGAGAGTGAGTGCTGGTTCATTCCCCAAATGTCTATAATAGCAAGGGTTGGCCAGGGGCCAGGAATTCACCCATGTGGGTGGCAGGAACTCAATCACTTGAGCTATCACCTGCTGTCTCCCAGAATCCACATTGACAGGAAGTAGTAATCCAGAGCCAGAGCCAGGAATCGAACCCAGGTACTCCACTGTAGGATGTGGCCATCTTAACTGCTAGCCTAAATTCTCATGCCTACAATAATCTATTTTTAGCTGGTAACAACTTAACTTCTATTGCATGTAAAACATCTCTTTGCTATACCTTCTTCTTTTTGCTATTGATGTCACAAATTATCTTTTTGTATTCTGTATCTATAACATAGTTTTAGAGTTATTTTTACCTTTATCCTTTAAAGTTTATGTGTGAATTGGAATTGTTTTTTCAGCATCATGACAGTATTACAGGATTCCATATTTGTATCTATATGTACCTCCACCAGAAAACTTTGTTTTCATATGCTATTGTTTTTCTGTCTAGGATCCCTTCATTTCAGCTTGAAGAATTCTGTTTAGCAATTTCTGGTAGGCAGATCTAATGGTCATGAACTCTCTGAACTTTTGTTTATTCATAAGGCTTTTCATTTTTGAAGGGCAGTTTTGCCAGATACAGTATTCTAGACTGGCAGTGCTCTACTTTCAGCACCTTGAATGTACCATCCCACTACCTGCTGCTCTGTAATGTTTCTTTTGAGAAAATAACAGTAACCTTACAGAAGTTCCCTTGTAAGTGATAAGTCTGTTGATACTTTAAAGAGTCACTCTTTGTCTTTGACTTTTGACAGTTGGGTTGTAATGTGTCTCTCAGTGTGAGCCTTTTTGGATTCAGCATAGTTGGAGTCCTTTGGATTTCTTGAATTTGGATTCCCATTGCTTTCTCATATTAGGGAATTTTTTAGCCATTATCTATTCAAATAAGCTTCACGCCCCATTTCTCTCTCCTTTCCTTCTGACTCTTGCATAATGTCCAAACTGCTTCATAAGATGGTGTCTTGTAATTTGCTTAGGATTTCTTCACTCTTCTATGTTTTTGTTTGTTTCTTTGACTCAGTAATTTCAAATGACTTTTTCTTCAAGTTCAATGATTTTTTTAAAGATTTATTTTATTTATTTACTGAAAGGTAGAGTTATAGAGAGAGGGAAAGAGATAGAGATCTTCCATCTGATGGTTCACTCCCCAAATGGCTGCAATAGCCGGAGCTGGGCCAGGCTGAAGCCAGGAGCTTCTTGTGGGTCTCCCATGTGGGTGTAGGTGTCCAAGCACTTGGGCCATCTTCTGCTGCTTTCCCATGCCATTAGCAGGGAGCTAGATCAGAGGTGGAGCAGACAGGACTTGAACCAGTGCACATATGGATGCTGGCACCGCAGGCAGAGGCACCACAGGCTTAACCTGATACACCACAGCACTAGCCCCAATTTCACTGATTGCTTTACCTGATCAAGTCTGCGAATGATCCCTTCAAATAGTTTTCAATTCAGTTACTGTATTCTTTAGCTACAGAATTTGTCTCTTTTTATGGTTTATATATCTGTTGATATTCTCATCTTGTTCATTCATCGTTTTCCTTGTTTTGCTATATTGCATATCAGTATTTTCTTTCTTTCTCTCTCTCTCTCTCTCTGTCTCTCTCAGTCTGTCTGTCTCTCTCTCCCTCTTTAAGATGTTTTTATTTGAAAGGCAGAGGGACAAAGAGAGAGAGAGAGAGAAAGGCATCTCCCATCCACTGGTTCATTCCTTAAATGGCTGCAGCAGCCAGTGCTGGACCAGGCCTAAACCAGAAGCCTGAAACTCAATCCAGGTCTCCCACGCAGGTGGCAGGGCCACCTGACACTCTGATATGGAATGTCAGCATCGCAAACAGCAGCTTAACCCGCTGTGCTGCAACACTGCCCGCTGTAAGCGTTCTCTTATAGCACATTGAGCTTCTATAAAGTGATAGTTTTAATTCTGTTAGGTAATTTATAGATCTCCATAAAACAGCCACCTAGCCAGGACTTCACAGACTGACTTGGTAGGGAGAAGACCTTTGTGAGCCTGATGAGAGGTTATGGAGGCCTCAGACCACTTGGATGTGGAAGTGTCTTCTCCGAGCTTGCTGGTGTGACTTTCAGTTCCAGAGGTGTGCTGATTTCTTTATCGGGACCTTGCAGTCCCTGGATCCCTCTGCCCTCTGTGGGCAGCACTGTAGGATCTTTGGTGCTGCAGCAAACCTCTGAGCTCTTCTGGCCCCCCAAGCCCCCGGCAGTCAAGGTATGCTAATTTCCTGTGGGAACCTCGGGTCAAATGAAGCAGAAACTAGCCCCTCAGGAAGCCCCCAAAAGCAAGGACACGGGGCCTGTGTTTCACTCCTCTCTTTACCTCCCCAGAGAAAGCAGCAAGTTGGATACTTGCTCCGTGTTGCTTCTGTGGTGGGAGAGGTGCTCCAGCTGCTGCAACAAACCCAGGAGCTTTCACCCCCCAGATGGCCGTAATGTGCGGGTTCCTCATCAGGGCTCTGAGTCCCGCGAGACAGAAAACAGTTCCTCAGGCAGCTCCCACAAGAGAGAATATTGCACATGCATCGCACTCGTCCCTTTTCTTCCCAAGGGAAAGGCTGCGACTGGGGCTGTGTTGCCCTGTCCGGAGCTGTGCTGGCTCGCATGAGGGCTGACACAGTTTAAATGCAATGGCTTTTCATGCCTGCTTCGATGCAGCTGTTACAGCCCTGAGTTTACTTGGAGTATCCTGAATTCCAAGGTGATCTCTGGAGTTCTCATGAGGACTTTTGGACCACATATATTACATTTGGTGTCTGTTGGGGAACAAAGCCTGGGGCTCCCCACTCTGGCATCTTGCTAACTGCAGAATTATAAGTCTTTTGATATATACTACCAAAGTACTCTCAGAAAGCTTGTTCCTTTATTTCACTCACTAATCTGATATTTGGCCATTTTACTAGGCAAAAACAAGTTTTAGTACTTACAATCATACTGCCAGAATTATTTTAATGTTTAAATTATGTATGTGTTGGCCAGCGCTGCGGCTCAACAGGCTAATCCTCCGCCTAGCAGCACCAGCACACCAGGTTCTAGTCCAGGTCGGGGCGCCGGATTCTGTCCCTGTTGCCCCTCTTCCAGGCCAGCTCTCTGCTATGGCCAGGGAGTGCAGTGGAGGATGGCCTAAGTGCTTGGGCCCTGCACTCCATGGGAGACCAGGAGAAGCACCTGGCTCCTGCCTTCAGATCAGCGCGGTGCACCGGCCGCGGCGGCCATTGGAGGGTGAACCAACGGCAAAGGAAGACCTTTCTCTCTGTCTCTCTCGCTCACTGTCCACTCTGCCTGTCAAAACAAAATTATGTATGTGTTGTTACATATAGGAATTTCTGTAGCGGTTTTAATTTTTGAAGCATATTAAAAGTTTATGAAGCCATCATAAACATTAGAACCGGAACATCAGCATTAGTGTTGCACCCACCTGTGTGACCCTTCCTGTCCTGTCTCCCCCGTAGATAACCACTGTTTAGATTACATCCTCTCAGTTTTATAATTTTCCATTCCTTTCTTTATGTATATAAATATGTATTATTTTCACATATGCAAATGTTACATTTGTTTTAACTCATTTTTTTTACCCTTCTGATGAACATATTCAGTGTTTGATTTACTTGTTTTCACTTAATGTACTTTTTTGGTTTTTTGACAGGCAGAGTGGACAGTGAGAGAGAGAAAGACAGAGAAAGGTTTTCCTTTTCCGTTGGTTCACCTTCCAATGGCCGCCATGGCCGGCGCACCGCACTGATCTGAAGGCAGGAGCCAGGTGCTTCTCCTGGTCTCCCATGGGGTGCAGGGCCCAAGGACCTGAGCCATAGCAGAGAGCTGGCCTGGAAGAGGGGCAACCGGAACAGAATCCGGCGCCCCGACCGGGACTAGAAACCGGGGTGCCGGTGCCGCAGGCGGAGGATTAGCCAAGTGAGCCGCAGCACTGGCCCTTAATGTATTTTTAAGAATAAGTAAGGTTCAACAGTTTTTGTTTTCTTCCTGGCCATTTGTATTGTTTACTTTGGGAATTTCCATACTTTGTACACTTTAAACAGGCAGACTTTTTTTTTTTTTTTTTTTTGCACATGGATATTTCAGGATTCCCGTAAATTCTATGATTCTAAGGATTTTCCTCTTTCAAAATAAAAGTATCATTTGGAATTTCAGTGTTCATTTTATAATAACTCAGATAAATTATCTCCAAATTGTTATATTCTGGGTTTTTTTTTTAAAGACTTATTTATTGGGGCCAGGGCTGTGGCACAGTGGGTTAACAGCCTAGCCTGAAGCGCCGGCCTCCCATATGGGCGCCAGTTCGAGTCCCGGCTGCTCCACTTCCAATCCAGCTCTCTACTATGGCCTGGGAGAGCAGTAGAAAATGACCCAAGTCCTTGGGCCCCTGCACCATGTGGGAGACCCAGAAGAGACTCCTGGCTCCTGGCTTCAGATCAATGCAGAGAGGCAGAGAGAGAGAGAGAGGTCTTCCATCTGCTGGTTCATTCCCCAGATGGCTGCAATGGCCAGAAATGCACCAGTCCAAAGCCAGGAGCCAGGAGCTTCTTCTGGGTCTCCCACATGGGTACAGGAGCCCAAGTACTTGGGCCATCTTCTGCTGCTTTCCCAGGCCATAGCAGAGAGCTGGATCAGAAGTGGAGCAACCAGGACTTGAACCAGCATCCATACTGGATACCGGTGCTACAGGTTGGGCTTTAACCCACTGTGCCCTTGTTACCCTTGTTACCGTAGCGCTGGCCCTTGTTACCATCTGAGCCTATTCATTGTATAACTTCCCTCCAGGATATAGTAATTGTTGTTTGTTACAAAACTGAAATGAGTATTATTGCCAAAATGGTAACATTTTGTTATTTAAACATAAATCCACCCAGGCTTACAAATGCTTATTGATCCATGTACACCTGTATATGTGCGGCATTATTACTCCATGAAAGGTGATTGAAAATAACATGACAGTATTTACAATATGCTCCCACAAGCCTTTTTGATGAAACTGTTTTTTTTTTTTTTAAAAAAAAAGCCTACTCTCTGGGGGCCGGCGCTGTGGCTCACTTGGTTAATCCTCCACCTGCGGTGCTGGCATCCCATATGGGCCCCGGGTTCTAGTCCCGGTTGCTCCTCTTCCAGTCCGGCTCTCTGCTGTGGCCTGGGAGGGCAGTGGAGGATGGCCCAAGTGCTTGGGCCTTGCACCTGCATGGGAGACCGGGGGGAGGCACCTGGCTCCTGGCTTCGGATCCGCGTAGTCTGGCCATAGTGGTCATTTGGGGAGTTAACCAACAGAAGGAAGACCTTTCTCTCTGTTTCTCTCTCTCTCACTGTCTATAACACTACCTGTCAAATAAATAAATAAATAAAATATTTTTTTAAAAAAGCCTATTCTCTTACCCTTACCTATATGAATTTTTTTCCTGATCATTGCTTTCTTCATCTGTAAAATTAAAATGATGACACTCATTTCTTTTTTTTTTTTTTTTTTTTTTTTGACAGGCAGAGTGGACAGTGAGAGAGAGAGACAGAGAGAAAGGTCTTCCTTTGCCGTTGGTTCACCCTCCAATGGCCGCCGCGCTGGCACACTGCGGCCGGCGCACCGCGCTGATCTGAAGGCAGGAGCCAGGTGCTTCTCCTGGTCTCCCATGGAGTGCAGGGCCCAAGGACTTGGGCCATCCTCCACTGCACTCCCTGGCCACAGCAGAGAGCTGGCCTGGAAGAGGGGCAACCGGGACAGAATCCAGTGCCCCGACTGGAACTAGAACCTGGTGTGCCAGCGCCGCAGGTGGAGGATTAGCCTATTGAGCCACAGCGCCAGCCGACACTCATTTCCAAAAACAAAATTATATTCATAATTTTTCAATTACACAGTTGAAATTTTTTAAAGGATGTCAGTTTTCATTTTTTTCAAGTGACTTATTTTATTTATTTGAAAGACAGAGTTGCAGTGAGAGGTAGAGACAGAGAGGGAGGTCTTCCATCCACTGGTTCACTTCCGAAATGGCTGCTACAGCTGGAGCTGAACTGATCTGAAGCCAGGACCCAAGAGGTTCTCCCAGGTCTCCCACGTGAGTGCAGGGACCCAAAGACTTGGGCCATCCTCCACTGCTCTCCCAGGCCATAGCAGAGAGCTGGATCGAAAGTGGAGCAGTCAGGATTTGAACTGGCTCCCATATTGGATGCCGGCGCTGCAAGTTGGGCTTTAACCCACTGTGACTTAGCACCGGCCCCCAGTTTTCATTTTTTAAAGATTAGTTCTTTCCACAGGACTTGAATCCATCAAGCTGGGAGGTTTTTGGGTACCTGAGAAAGACATCAGGGTTTTTTTTGGTTTTTTGTTTTGTTTGTTAATTTGTTTCTACAAATGTGTGAAGAATGGAGTAAAAGAAATGAAATGTTACCTGGATCAGTGGTTTTCAAACTCTTGATCTAAGCTCACTTAAGCAGATGGGAACAAAACCCATATAGACTTTCAAATGGAAAGAATGTATTCTAACAAAAAATTAGAGAAGAACAAAGTAATTAAAAATGCATCAAAGTGTGTCAGCATATTCAATGCTTTAAATTAAGGGGCTTTATTTTCCAGCAACATCAGTAGTAAGGGAAATGTGATGTTTTAGATAACCTGTGATTTTAAGTAAGTTCATTAATCTTAAAGTATAGGGATTTTTTTTTTTTTAAGGTTTATTTGGAAGTCAGTTACAGAGAGAGAGGGAGAGACAGAGAAAGAAAGATCTTCTATCTGCTGGTTTGCTCCCCTAGTGGTTGCAATGGCCAGGGGGGGCCAGGCCAAAGCCAGGAGCTTTCATCTGGGTCTCCCTCATGGGTGCCAAGGGCCCAAGCATGTAGGCCATCTTCTGCTTTTCCCAGGCTGTTAGCAGGGAGCTGGATTGGAAGTGGAGCAGCCAGGTCTGGAACCGACACCCACATGGGATGCCGGCATTGCAGGCAGTGGCTTAACCTGCTATGCTACAACACTGGCCCCAAAATTATGTGGATTTTAAATACAATCTTATTTTTATTTATTCCAAGAGACTTTGTCAGAAAAATGAATATGAAGTATACATACTCAAAAAAATGAATAGTGTATGTCAGTGGGCTGTCATTAAAAGTTAAACTTATGTAAGTGAAAAAAATGCCATTATATGAATTTTAAAAGGAGTGAATAAAAACTGAGGGGCTCAGGGAATGGTTCCTGTAGAAGATATAGCGAAAATAGGATTTAAAAGTACAAGGCTTTCAGAAATTTCATAGAAAACGCATATTATGCTGTGTCGACTTCAGAAATCTTGTACGGCAAACAAACTTGTCTTGTAATTCCAGTTTTCCTCCCATAGATTTGTTGAAGTCCCCTCTTGCATCTGGAACATCAGTAGTGTTCAGCCCTGCCTGAGAATCTTACGGGCCACAGTCTTCCCAAAGGCAGCCTTTCCATGTCTGCGTGGCTGTAATTCTTCCCAGCCGCTCCATGTCTGTACTGGGCCACACTCTGACTTACACAGGGCGATCTAACCCCTTCCATGTGAACATCGTTGCAGTGGTGGGAGAAAGTGGTGTCGGTGGTGTGCCCAGCCTGGGCTGCTGTTAGAGGGGTAGGGCCTGTTGCCGTCCTCGATGAGAGGTGGATGACTGTCCTGTACTGATCTGATAACTCCAGCTGTTCTTTCTTCAAATGCTCTTTTTGCTTTGCTAGTTTTTACAAGTCAGGGTAGTCTCTCAGCACCTCACAAGTTCTAGAAAACCAGGGGCTGTAACTGGGCACACATCTGAAAGAATGCATATGAAGACTACTATGAAATAATGTCTTAACTCGATTTCCCACAACGGCTTCCTTTTCAATGTAAGAACACGAGAATTATAGCCATAAGAAACTGGCTTCCTAATGAAACAGCCTGCCTGTTCCTTGGCAAACAAGTATGCTTTACAGTGCGTAACGTAGTGGTAATGTTTCCTCAGCATATTAAACAAACGCATTCTTATTTTTGTGTTTTCAGAGAGTGGCCAGAACTGTAGTGCCAGTAGTAAAAGTGAACGACTAAGTGCCAAGCTCAGAGCTTTACCTGGGACAAATGAACCTTATGAAAGTAGCAGTAACAAAGAAATAGGCAAGTGCTGCTTCTCCCCACCCAGTCCCCACAGGCATAGCAGGTCTGCCGAAGACTGGTGAGATGGCAAACCCCGTGTAATTGGGAATTACTAAAAATCTGATACCTGCAGGCCAATCGGAAAATGACTTGAGAGAGCATTTCTGTTCACTCTGAGTTGTTCAGTTTTAATGATGAGACATTGGCTTCACCTTGGTTGTGTTTTTCTCTATTCCTCTAACAATCTGTTTTGAAACCTAGATGCCTCGTACGTGGATCCACTTGGCCCGCAAGTAGAGAGGCCAAAAACTGCGGCCAAAAAGCGAGTCGACGAGGATGACTTTGCTGACGAAGAGCTAGGAGATGATTTACTTCCAGAATAATACACACTTTAATACGTGTCTTAATAAAGGAAAGAAGTCACCTTAAAGGATAACACTCAGGTTAAGTTTTGGATTAAATGTCCGAACTTTAATTTTGTACATTGTCAGAACTCTAAACAAGTGTTTCTGTTCTGAGTATGGATTTTAATTGTTTGGTTGTTTTTCTCTATGGAATAAAAACCTGTGAAATTAACACTGTTGCCAGTGACTTCCTTACCTTTTTGAAAACTGACACACAGGAAGAAATAAAGTTTTAGCACAACACAGGACTGACACACACGTATATCCACATAACTGTGTGGATGTACTTGCTATATTTACCCTTATTGCTGTAGTGTATGCTGATACTATATATAATTTCATTAAAACTATAAAGTGCTACTCGTGAATTCACTACATTGATTTTGTTGCTTGCAGCCTGTGTTAGGTCCCTATGCATGGTGAATTTTTTTTATTTTATTTATAAGTTTTCTTAAGATTTATTTATAGACAGAGGGAGAGACAGTGAGAAAGGTCTTCATCCACTGGTTCATTCCCCAAATGGCTGCAACAGCCAGAGCTGGGCTAATCTGAAGCCAGGAGCCAGGAGCTTCTTCTGGGAACCTGATGTGGGTGCAGGGGCCCAAATGCTTGGGCCATTTTCCACTGCTTTCCCAGGCCATTAGCAGAGAGCTAGATTGGAAGAGGAGCAGCTGGAACATGAACCTGTGCCTGTATGGGGTGCCAGTGCCTATATGGGATGCCAGTGCTGCAGGTGGAAGCTTAACCTACTATGCCACAGCACTAGCCCCTTTAATTTTTTAAAAATTTGTTTAGAAAGGCAGAGTTAGAGAGAGGGGGATTCTCCATCCACTGGTTCACTCCCCAAATGTCAGCAATGGGAAGCTTCCTCTTGAGTCTCCTGCATGGTGCTGGGGCCCAAGTACTTTGGGCAACCTCCACTGCTTTCCCAGGCACATTAGCAGGGAGCTGGATCAGAAGCAGAGCAGCCAGGATTCAAACCCTCACCCACATGGGATGCCAGGGTTGCACACAGTAGCTTTACTGCTATGCCACAACGTCAGCCCCTGCCTAGTGAATTTTTTTTAAAGATTTATTTCTTTTACTTGAAAGTCAGAGTTACACACACACAGAGAGAGAGAGAGAGAGAGAGAGAGAGAGAGAGGTCTTCCATCTGCTGGTTCACTCCCCAGTTGGCCTCAACAGCCAGAGTTGTGCCTGTCTGAAGCCAGGAGCCAGGAACTTCTGGGTCTCCCACACGGGTGCAGGGGTCCAAGGACTTGGGCCATCTTCTAGTGCTTTCCCAGGCCACAGCAGAGAGCTGGATTGGAAGTGGAGCAGCCGGGACACGAACCAGCGCCCATATGGGATGCCAGCACTTCAGGTGGCAGCTTTACCCACTATGCCACAGTGCCGGCCCCGCCTAGTGAATTTTTGTTAAAGGTAAATTTTTTGGAGTTTAGAAACTTGTAAGTTTTTGGAAGTTTTGCCTTATGAGGGTAATACTAATAGAATACTGTATTTTGGAAAAAGTAGAAAGTTTAATGAGAAAAAAACACCAAACCATAACCTTAATGCTCTTCTCTGTTGTTCCTTTCTGTGCTCATCCCAGTGGCGTGTTCCAGCGGCACAGACCCCCTTTGAGACATCAGAAGTTGAGTAGAGAGCAGGGTTGCCTGCAGTCCTCTTTAGCAGTGGGTTCAGCTGATGTCTAGACCGCCCAGAAGGATTATAATTACGGTAATGGGGCAGTCAGAAGGGGTGGATCATCTCTCTTTTTTTCTAACTTGGTACAATATTTAAAAATACACACTTATGATGCTAAGTTTAAATGTCATTGTGATTGTGTGCTGACTTCCATAAAACATGACTAAGGGATTCTTCACAAATATACTCTAGGGGCTGGCACTGTGGCATACCATATGGGTGCAGGTTTGGGACCCAGCTACTCCACTTTGAACCAGCTCCTTGCTGATATGCCTGGGAAGGCAGCGGAGGATAGCCCAAGTCCTTGGGCTCTTGCGCCTGTGTTGGGGACCCAGAGGAAGCGCTGGGCTCCGAGCTCTGGATCAACCCAGCTCTAAGTGCCAGTGCAGCCATTTGGGGAGTGGACCAGCAGATGGAAGACCACTCTCTGCCTCTGCCTCTTCCTCCCTGTGACTCTGACTTTCAAATAAATATTTTTAAAAAACCAGATACACTCTAGCTGGAAGTAAAAAGATAAACAGAAATGACTTACAAGACTACCGTTTCAGACATAATTCTCTTTTAATAAACACTTGCCAGAAAATGGAGTTTCACATGATTACACCAACATTCCTAGAGTCCAAGTATCACTGGCATAAGGGCACACTCTGACCATAAGACATCTTACTTACTTACCAGATAGTTTTACATTTTAATTGTGAAGGTCAGTTACTAAAGCCAAACTTGTTCTTCTCAAGGAAAATTTATATGTCCATTCAATCAGAGATTTTACACCTTTCTCGGCCTATTCATTTGCAGGTAGAAGTAGAAACTGTAACCAGGTTCTTCATAGCTTGCATTCACAAATGATACCTGATCCTCCTTCACATGCTGCCCTTTTTAAAAGAAAAAAATTTAAGGCCAGCGCTGTGGGTAGTAGGCTAAGTCTCTGCCTGCGGCACCAGCATCCCATATGGGTGCTGGTTTGTATCCTGGCTGCTCCTCTTATGATCCGGTTCTCTTCTATGGCCTGGGAAAGCAGTAGAAGATAGCCCAAGTGCTTGACCCCTGCATCCATGTGGGAGACCTGGAAGAAGCTCCTGGCCTTGGATCGGCCCAGCTCCAGCCATTGTGGCCATTTGGGGAGTGAACCAGCAGATGGATGACCCTTCTCTCTTCTTTTCTGTAACTCTGCCTCTCAAGTAAATAAATAAAATCTAAAAAATAAAAATTTTAAAAGATTTATTTTTTATTTGAAAGATAGAGCAACAAAGAGAGGCAGAGACAGATCATTCATACATTGGTTAACTTCCCAAATGGCTGCAACAGCCAGGGGTGGCTAGGCTGAAGCCAAAAGCCAGAAACTCCAACCAGGTCTCCCACATGGGTGGCAGGGGCCCAACTCCTTGGGCCATCATCTGCTGCCACAATGCCAGCCTTCAGTGATGTGTTTTAGTTTAGCCTTCAGAAACCAGTGATCACATTGGTTGCCTTGAAGATGAAGTGGGCAATTTGGGTGACAGAGCAGGATCAGAACTAATGGTAGTTTCAGTAAGAGATGAAGGTCACCTTCATCAGGTATTGGTCGGCTTCTTGTTACTACAACAAATAACTGAGAGGAACTTCTTAGGAAAGAAAATCTATTTCAGCTCATGGTTTTGCAGGTTCACAGTTCAAGATCAGCCAGCCCCATTAGTTTGGCATCTGATGCAGACAATGGGTGGAGTACATAGTGTGACAGGCGCAGAGAGGGGAGCTAGGCCAAACTTGGTTTAAATAATCAACTTTCTCTTAAGGATGAACTCAGTTTAAATAACTAGCTCCCTCATGAGAACTATCGTCCAAGGTCATGGCCCAGTGACCTAAAGACATTTGGGACATTTGGTCTGCCTCCCAGACAAAATTGGATCAAGCCTCCACCTTTAACTTATTAACTGTTAACATTAATCCATTAACCATTAATGAGGACCATTACCATTGAGGACCAAACCCCTAACACATAGGCCTTTGGGGAACAAATTATTCTTTTGTTTTTTTGTTTTTAAAGATTTACTTATTTATTTGAAAGGCAGAGTTACAGAGATGCAGAGACAGAGAGACAGAGTCTTCTATCTGCTGGTTCACTCCCCAAATGGCTGGAACAGCCAGAACTGAGCAGATCAGGAGCCAGGAGCCAGGAGCTTCTCCCAGGTCTCCCATGGGGGTGCAGGGGCCCAAGCACTTAGACCATCTTCTGCTGCTCTCCTAGGCCATAGCAGAGAGCTAGATCAGAAGTAGAGCAGGCCGGCGCCACGGCTCACTAGGCTAATCCTCCACCTGTGGTGCCGGCACACCGGGTTCTAGTCCCGGTACGGGCACCGGATTCTGTCCCGGTTGTCCCTCTTCCAGGCCAGCTCTCTGCTGTGGCCTGGGAGTGCAGTGGAGGATGGCCCAAGTGCTTGGGCCCTGCACCCCATGGTAGACCAGGAGAAGCACCTGGCTCCTGCCTTCGGATCAGCGCGGTGCGCCGGCCGCAGCGGCCATTGGAGGGTGAACCAACGGCAAAAGGAGGACCTTTCTCTCTGTCTCTCTCTCTCTCTCTCACTGTCCACTCTGCCTGTCAAAAAAAAAAAAAAGAAGAAGAAGTGGAGCAGCTGGTCTTGAACCAGCGCCTATATGGGATGCCAGCACTGCAAGTGGGGGCTTTACCCACTATGCCATAGCGCTGGCCTCAGGGAAACAAATTATAACCTCTTACCCTTGATTTAACAATACACTTATTCCATCTCCCAAAGTCTTAATATTCCAGTGTCTTAATTCAGTCCAAAAGTCCAAAGTCAAGACTCAAAGGCAGACTCCTCCAGCGCTGGGGGAATCAGTAGTCATAGTTAAATTTAAGCTATCTCTTTAGCATCCAGTTGGAGATACAAGGAATGCAATTAAATATTTTTTCTTTCTTTCTTTTTTTTTTTTTTTTTTTTTTTTTTTGCAGTTAGATTTATAAATCTGCAGTTCAGAAGAGACCTGGATTTCATAAAGATCTATGTGGATCTTGTGTAGATTTGGGATCCATCAGTATAATTAATCCCACAGAGCTGAGTGATATCATGTGGCTCTCAGAGTGGGGATACAGAAAAGAAGCACTCTGAGCAACGAGCCATTGAGTACATTTGGAGGTCAGGAGGAAAAAGACGACCCAACCAAAGGGGCTGAGGACAGCAACAAGTGAAATAGAAAGATTCAAAATTGAGATTTGGGCTTTGATTTCTTAAGAGGATGTAGTAGATTAGGGCAGGCCAATACTCCTGATCAACTAGAAGAAAAATACAAAGTGCAAAGCACAACAAAAATTAACAGTAACAAGACTAAGCTAAAATTCTACAGAGGAGCCATTTCTAGATGGGCTGATTATCTGGGCTATTTTCATTCTTGGAGACATTTGACAATCCTGAGCATGGGCTGAGAATTGAGTATGACTGGGGAAAGAGAAGCAAGGCTTTTGGTGGTCATGTAAGATTAGCATAGCAAACTGAAAGCTTAGAGAAGCCCTAAACTCATGACAGGTGTTCCACCATGGGACATTTGCCGACGTGGTGCTCTGGCTGGGCGATGCCAGAAGCTGGGGAACTGGTTTTGCAGACGTACAGTCCTCGGGAGACAGAGTCCTACTGGAAGGAAGGACTTTCCACAGACACAACTAATGGATCCTCAAATATTTGATAGTTCATCAGTTGTGTGGGGGCAGTCTAATGTGGCCGCCAGTTCAAGTCCCGACTGCTCTACTTCCAATATAGCTCTCTGCTATGGCCTAGGAAAGCAGTGGAGGATGGCCCAACCACATGGTTGGGCCCCTGCATCCACATGGGAGACCCAGAAGAAGCTCCTGGCTCCTGGCTTTGGATCAGTGCAGCTCTGGCCATTCTGGCCAATTGGGGAGTGAACCATCAGATGGAAGATCTCTGTCTTTCTCTCTGTGTGTAACTCTGCCTTTCTTTCTTTCTTTTTTTTTTTTTTTTTTTTTAGATTTATTTTAAAAAGTTACACAGAGAGAGGAGAGGCAGAGAGAGAGAGAGAGAGAGGTCTTCCATCCGATGGTTCACTCCCCGGTTGGCCGCAATGGCCGGAGCTGTGCCAATCCGAAGCCAGGAGCCAGGAGCTTCTTCTGGGTCTCCCACATGGGTGCACGGGCCCAAAAACTTGGGCCATCTTCTCCTGCTCTCCCAGGCCGTAGCAGAGAGCTGGATCGAAACTGGAGCAAGCTGGCGCCGAGGCTCACTAGGCTAATCCTCCACCTGCAGTGCTGGTACTCTAGGTTCTAGTCCCGGTTGGGGTGCCAGTTCTGTCCCCATTGCTCCTCTTCCAGTCCAGCTCTCTGCTGTGGCCCAGAAAGGCAGTGGAGGATGGCCCAAGTGCTTGGGCCCCGCACCCATATGGGAGATCAGGAGGAAGCATCTGGCTCCTGGCTCCGGATCGGCGCAGTGCTGGCCGTAGCAGCCATTTGGGGGGTGAACCAACGGAAGGAAGACCTTTCTCTCTGTCTCTCTATCTCTCACTGTCTAACTCTGCCTGTCAAAAAAAAAAAGAAAGAAACTGGAGCAGCTGGGACTCAAACTGGCACCCAAATGGGAGGCCGGTGCTTCTGGCCAGGGTGTTAACCTGCTGCACCACAGCACCAGCCCCATGCCTTTCAAATAAATAAATAAATATTAAGAAAAGAAGGGCAGGGCAGGGAAGGAAAGGGAAAAAAGAATGCAGAAGAAGATGACTCTAGTGCTTGGGCACCTACCACCACCACATAGGAGACCATGATGGAGATCCAAGCACTAGCTTGTGCCATTATGGCCATTTGGAGACAAAATCAGCAGGTGGAAGATTCTCTCTCTCTCTCTCTCTCTCTCTCTCTCTCCTGTCTCTGTCACTCTGGAAAATATCTAAAATAAATCTTAAAAAATTAAAAAATAGGGGCCGGCGCTGTGGTGCAGCGGGTAAAACTACTGCCTGCAGTGCCGGCATCCCATATGGGCGCCGGTTCAAGTCCTGGCTGCTCCACTTCCAATCCAGCTCTCTGCTGTAACCTGAGAAAGCAGTGGAAGATGGCCTAAGTCCTTGGGGCCCTAACTCACATGGGATACCTGGAAGAAACTCCTAGCTCCTGGCTTCGGATTGGCACAGCTCTGGCCATTGTGACCAGCTGGGGAGTGAACCATCGGATGGAGGGCCTCTCTCTGCTTCTCCTTCTCTCTCTGTGTAACTCTGACTTTCAAAAATTTAAAAAAATATAAAAATAAATAAAATTTCCTAATTTTGATAATTGCAGCTGGTCACATAAATTAATGTTATTGTTCCAAGGAAATACCCAAAGTAGTAATCTGTGAGCCAAGATCCTAATGTCTGCAACTCAATGGTTCAGTGGTTCACAAAAAAAAAAAAAAAAAAAAAAAAAAAGGTATAATGATCAAGCAAATGTAGAAAAGTGTTAGCTCTGGATCTGTGTGAAAGGCAAATGGAATTCTTTGTATTATGCTTACAACTTTTCTGTTAAGTCGAAATTATTTCAAAATAGAAGCTTTTAAAAAGATTTATTTATTCATTTGAAAGGCACAGTTACAGAGAAAAGGGGAGAGAGAATGAGAGATCTTCCACCTGCTGGTTCACTCCTCAGATGGCCAGTGACCAGGGCTGGGCCAGATCAAAGCCAGAAGCCAAGATCTTCTTCTGCATCTCCCACATGGATTGCAGGGGCCCAAGGACTTGGGCCATTTCCCATTGCTTTTCTCAGGCCATCAGCAGAGAGATGGATCAGAAGTGGAGCAGCCAGGACTCAAGCTAGCGCCCACATGGGATGCTGGCACCACAAGCAGTGGCTTAAATGGTTGTGCCAAAGCACTGGCCGAAAAATAGTTTTTAAAAAACTAATGGGAGGATGGCGGAATAGGAAGGGAGCACATTGATAGTTCAGCAAGACACACAGGTTAATAAAAGTGGAGATACTGCAGGGTCAAGGAAGAGTAGGGGATAAAACAGCAGAGGAAACTCTTCCGGAACTAGTGATTCACAGTGGACCTGCGTGGAGAGCGTGGGAGCCCAAGTTCGGGACACCAGCGGCAGACTCAACACACCAGCGCTGGAACACGAGGTGAGCCAAACCTCAATAGCCCGAGACACCAGCGGGCAAGCGGAAAGAGGAGGCTAGAGGGAACGAGGCTTGAAACTCCGTGGGGAAAAGTTCACCAGGCTAACTAGAAGAGAGAGAGGAAAAAAAAAAAAAGTGACCGATACGGACACGAGTTTCTCTCTCTCCGCTCACCTCTCAAAGGCGAGCAAGACAGAGCAGGCGCCATTTTGGACATACGTCATAAGCAGGGCGACCTCAGGTCTGCACCAGCCCTGAACCTAGCAGAAAAACCTGACTCTGGGGGGAGGGGTGAAATAACAGGAGCTTAGGATCTAACTTGGCAATCCAGTGGGACACTGCAGGAGAATTGGAGCCCACACCGAGGGCAGCACAGATTCCCTGTGTGGTCCTTGGGAAAGAGCTTCCGATCTCTGGCTCCTGTGGGTATATCATTCGCCTGCTAACTACCTCCAATTACATTCAGCTGTGCGGAATTACTTCCCTTTTGAATCAAAAAAAAAAAAAAAAAAAAGAAAGAAAAGAAAGAAAGAGAGATTTACCACACCTAACCTGGGAGTGTCATCTTTGACACACCCTCAACCCTGAGGAACCAAACACAGCTCTCAGTCCACACTCATCTCAAGCCTCTAAGGCTCCACCGAAAGCAGACAGTCCACTTAATATAGAGCCATAGTGTAACAAGAAAAAACACCACAGTGAAGAAACCAAATATCTCCAACATGCCAAACAACAAACGCAAAAACCGAGGTAACAAGAACAAGGAAGACACTATGATGCCCCCAAATGAAAAAGACACCCCAATTCAAGATTATGAAGATGATGAGATCGAAGAAATGCAAGAAGCAGATCTCAAAAAATTGATAAGAACATTAAGAAGTTCTCAAAAACAAATTCTTGAACTACAGAAATCCTTAATGGACAAGATAGAAAATCTCTCTCATGAAAATGAAATATTAAGGAGGAATCAAAATGAAATGAAACAACTAGTAAAACATGAAACTGTGATAGTGACAAAAAACCACAATGAAATGAAGAACTCAATAGATCAAATGACAAACACATTAGAGAGCCTTAAAAACAGAATGGGCGAAGCAGAAGAGAGAATATCAGACTTAGAAGACAGAGAACAGGAAAGGAAACAGGCAAACCAAAGAAAAGAAGAAGAAATTAGAAATCTAAAAAATATTGTCGGGAATCTACAGGATACTATTAAAAAACCCAATATTCGGGTTCTAGGAGTTCCTGAAGGCATGGAGAGGAAGAAAGGATTAGAAGGCATTTTCAGTGAGATACTAGCAGAAAATTTCCCAGGTTTGGAGAAGGACAGAGGCATCTTAGTACAGGAAGCTTATAGAACCCCTAATAAACATGACCAAAAGAGATCCTCACCACGACACATTGTAATCAAACTCACCACAGTGAAACATAAAGAAACGATTCTAAAAGGTGCAAGAGAGAAACGTCAGATTACTCTCAGAGGATCTCCAATTAGACTCACAGCAGACTTCTCATCAGAAACCCTACAAGCTAGAAGGGAATGGCGAGACATAGCCCAGGTACTAAGAGAGAAAAACTGCCAGCCCAGAATATTATATCCTGCAAAGCTCTCATTTGTGAATGAAGGTGAAATTAAGACTTTTCATAGCAAACAGAAACTGAAAGAATTTGTCGCCACTCATCCTGCCCTGCAAAAGATGCTTAAAGATGTGTTACACACAGAAACACAGAAACATGGTCACCAATATGAAAGAAGGTAAAGGAAGGAAACCTCACAGCAAAAGATCACAGGAAGCTCAATTTCTCTTTGACATAGAATTAAACTCTGATGCTCTGTTAAAGCAATGTGTTAAAGTAATCTAAAAACAAAAAGCAATTCAAATCAATTGGCAATCTACAAAAAGAGTTAAAGATTTTAAAAGCTATCATTAAAATTGCTATATTGGTCTATTATGCTATGTTATATCTGTGTACATATTGTATGTCCACATAGGAAATTTTATTAAGAGTTTTATTTTAAATGGCTTATAGATAAGATTGTCCATAAATTTAAGCTGCTAAAATCAATCAAAGATACATTTTAATTTGTGTGACCTGAATCTGTGTATCATATGTTTTGAACTTGTTGGTAGAAAGAAACTAAAAACATTTTATATGGTTGTGCTTAAGTTTACTGGTTAAACAAACTACACCATGTTAGATATTTAAGAGGTGTTTTCAAATACATGATTCTTAAAATTTATAGAAGGCATTGGACCTTCTGGTAAATGTTTTCTTAAGTTGTTATCTAATGGTTGAAACGGTTTGCTAAGTATTCATGTAATATTGCTATTGTCAGCAAACGATCTAGGACTTGCTCCCTCATTTCTCTATTCTAAGCCCAACTTGTTCTTTCATTTCTCTATTCTCTTCAAGGTAGGAAACTAATTCTATTATGAAGGAATCTGTAGGACGCACAATTTAATCTTTAGACCTTATAAAAGAGATGGCTAACATTTTTCTGTAATAGCATAGCCAAAATAAGAACTTAAATAATAATCTCATAGCTAGACTCACTTCGCCATCAGCGAAGTATACAGTAAGTAGAAAAAACCTCCCTTTCAGACACAAGGGAAAGAAAGTTTTAAAGTGAGAATATAATTTTCCTCATGGGCATTGTCTACCTTAGAAAAACTACTACAGAACATGCCTGTGACTATAGACTTGTAGTTCAGGCCACAGAAGATTAGAGATGGGACACGGGCACTCCCTTGACTTGCATCCTCTGGTCTGCTTTAACACAAACCAGGAGGAAAAGAAAGCTAGGCATCAGAAGCAATGGGTGGCAGGCCTATTAATGGCTGATCTGTACAGTGATCTGCCCTCAAGGAGACCCAACAGGCCAGTCCACTGCAGTGCTTTCAATGTGGTAAGCCTGGGCTTCAGCAGAAGTCAGCTTGTGAAGAGCCCTGGCAGCTCTGCCAAGAGTTGGATCACTGGAAATGGACCTGCCCTGGAGTCGAAGGATGCCCAGGTCAGAGCCACAGATCTTATTGGCTCTAAGCTGAAAAGCCCTTCACTCAGCCCAACTTCCAAAGTGACCACTGCAGCTGAGGGGATGGTCAAGTAGGGTCAGCAACATTGCAGGCAGAACTGTAAATTTCTTGTTAGAGATGCCACCTGCCTTTACCTGGCCAGCTCTCCTCCCAGCCCAGCCAAGTAATGAAAGTCAACAGAGTGCCTTCCCATAGGAGGTTCACACCTCCCTTAGGATATACCCCATGTGAAGAGATAGATAGGTCTGGGCCTCTTAACTTACAAGGCCTAAAGCCCACCAGATTATTATCAAGCCCCTTCTGTGAGGTTCTATTTGCCTCTCAGTCAGAAAACTTAATTGTAGCTTAGACAGCACCTTTCTTAGCACATCTAATAATGACTCTGTCCTTTGTTCTAGACCCTGTCTAGCACACTTGGGCCTCATCCCTTTGTAATCATAACCTCTACTCTACCACCAATGGCTCTACTCCCAACCTGTGTGTACTGATGGTCCTCTTCCCCACTTAATACTGTATAATTGTTCAAACCTGGTAAATGCCACTCTTAGGATCATTGGTTACTATCCTCACTCTGTCTTTTATGACCTTGTCTAAATATGATCAGAGTCGGCAAACTTGGAAGGCTTCCATAGCCTTGGCAACTCATGACGACAGCCTAGGGTGGTTACTGGTGCCATAGAGTGTCAATTTGTTGGGTCAACAACAAGAGCCACTGTGCACTTGCTCCTCATGTGGGATCTCTGTCCTTAATGTGCTGTACATTTTGATTTAATGCTATAACTAGTACTCAAACAGTATGTTTCACTTTGTGTTTCTATGTGGGTGCAAACTGTTGAAATCTTTATTCTAAATTGATCTTCTGTATATAAAGGGAATTGAAAATGAATCTTGATGTGAATGGAAGGGGAGAGGGAGCGGGAGAGGGGAGGGTTGTGGGTGGGAGGGAAGTTATGGGAGGGGGAAGCCATTGTAATCCATAAGCTATACACTGGAAATTTATATTCATTAAATAAAAGTTAAAAAAAAAACTAATGGGGGATAAAATATGATACTTGATTAATCCGAATAAAATCAAGTAAAGGAGAAATAAAGAAACAAGTAGTAGATAGACAAAGAGAATACAAGTAGCAAGGTGGTAGGACTTAAGCTCAGTTACATTAGTGTGTCACTGCTCTGTATCCATGGGGGATTAGTTTTGGAACCCCCCCAAGAATAGTAACATCTGAGAATGTTCAAGTCCTGCATATAAACTGTTGTACTATCCTCCCATATACTTAAAATCATCTCTAGACTACTTGTAATACCTAATACAATGTGCATGCTATGTAAATATTGTATTGGTTATGAAATAATGACAAGAAGAAAAGTCTGGGACCGGAGCTGTGGTATAGTGGGCTAAGCCTCCACCTGTGGCACCGGCATCCCATATGGGTGCTGGTTCGTGCCCCAGCTGCTCCTCTTCTGATCCAGCTCTCTGCTATAGCCTGGGAAAGCAGTAGAAAGTGGCCCAAGTCCTTGGGCCCCTGCACCTAGTGGGAGGCCCGGAGGAAGCTTCTGTCTCCTGGCTTTAGATTGGCCAGGCATTAACTGTTGTGGCCATTTGGGGAGTGAACCAGCAGATGGAAGACCTATCTGTAACTCTACCTCTCAAATAAATAAATAAAATCTTAAAAAAAAAAAAAGAATAAGTCTGTACATGCCCAGTACTAATGCAAATATTTTTCTAATATTTTCAGTATGGTTGGTTGAATCCATAAATATGCAATTTGAGGATATGAAAGGCCAACCATAATTACATTACATTAGTAATTATAAATACAAAAATTATATTAGCAATTGCAAAATTACTATTATTAATCATATTAGTAATTGTATTAGTAAATATGGTAAATGTAAATAGACTATTCCAATTAAATGACAAAGATTATCAGACTAATAAAAAGAGACATTTTGGGGCCGGTGCTGTGGCGCAGCGGGTTAGCGCCCTGGCCTGAGGCGCTGGCATCCCATGTGGGCGCCGGTTCTAGTCCCGGCTGCTCCTCTTCCCATCCAGCTCTCTGATGTGGGTTGGGAGGGCAGTAGAGGATGGCCCAGGTCCTTGGGCCCATGCACCCGTGTGGGAGACCTGGAGGAAGCTCCTGGCTCCTGGCTTTGCATTGGCGCAGCTCCAGCTGTTGTGGCCATCTGGGGAGTTAACCATCGGATGGAGGACCTCTCTCTCTCCGCCTCTCCTCTCTCTGTGTAACTCTGACTTTCAAATAAATAAATATTTTTTTAAAAAAAGAGAGAGAGGCTGGCGCCACAGCTCACTTGGCTAATCCTCCGCCTGCACCCCGGGTTCTAGTCTCAGTTGCTCCTCTTCCAGTCCAGCTCTCTGCTGTGGCCCAGGAGTGCAGTGGAGGATGGCCCAGGTGCTTGGGCCCTGCACCCACATGGGAGACCAGGAGGAAGCACCTGGCTCCTGGCTTCGGATTGGCACAGCGCACTGGCCATAGTGGCCACTTGAGGGGTGAACCAACAGAAAAGGAAAACCTTTCTCTCTGTCTCTCTCTCTCTCTCTCTGTCTAACTCTGCCTGTCAAAAAAAATTAAAAAAAAAAAAAGAGAGAGAGACATTTTAAATATAAGGCCACTGATAGGTTCAAGGGGTCAAAAATATACTATTTTTTATTTTTAAAATATTTTTTGTTATTTGAAAAAGTTACAGAGAAGGAGAGCCAGAGGCAGAGAGAGAGAGAGGAAAAAAAAAAAAAAAAAAAAACAGAGAGAGATCTTCTGCTTCACTCCTCAAATGGCCACAACAGCCAGGGCTGGGCAGGCTGAAATCAGGAACAGGAGCTTCTTCCAGGTCTCCCACGTGGGTGCACGGACCCAAACACCTGGGCCGTCCTCTGATGTTTTTCCAGGTGCATTAGCAGAGAGCTGGATTGCAAATGGAGCACCTGGGACCTGAACTGGTGCCCATATCAGATGCTGACACTGCAGGTGGAGGCTTAACCTTCTATGCCACAGCACCAGCCACAAAAAGATATTATTTCGTCAAAAATAATAAGGGATGGGTCACTTATGTGAAATGCAGCAGAAATCCTAATATGATCAAGACATTTAATGTTGGCAATAATTATATTATTTTAATTTGCTTAAAAAGTCATTGCAATGAATTATTGGGGAAATTCCCAATAATTTGGGTTGGAATAATTCATCAACAGAATAGGAACACTTTAGAGTGTTGCGGTATAAATGGGAACAGAGGAATTCAATGGTAGCTGGAGTAAGACCCAAGACTAAGAAAGGTCCATCAAATGTATTAGGAAAGGAGGTTGAAATATGAGGTTGAACACAAGTAGGTTAGGTTTTTGGTGGTAGGAAAAATGTAATAGCTCTCATCTGTGTCTGCATAATGTGTGATGAGGAAAAACTAAAGTCAAGATTTCAAAGAAGCGATATAATTTAGTGACCCTGGGAAATGGGAATATAACTGGGAAAGTGTAATAAGATACTTGTGTTGAATGCTAACCTGAGAAATGTGATCATAAATCAGAGTCATCATGTCGGCACAGTTCTACCAGTGTTGGGATTATTCCAGGCAAGTACCACAGAAGAAAGGAGCAAAAACGTGTGGTTGTTTACAGGCATATAGTGATAGTGTTGCTTGTGAACTCTAAACCAGACAAGAAAAGAAAAAAGACTAAGGAAACGAATGATTAGTGAACAGTAGTATGACTGGTAGACCGGAAGAGGTCAGGATTACAGGAGTGTTAAGGAGAAGTTTATGTCAGAGAACAGGATATGCAAAATCAGATGTTTGCATGTTGTTGTCAATAGCAATAACACTTTGGATATGACATATGATTTGATCGTTGAAATGGAAAAAAAGACAGCTGGAGCTAACAAAATAATTTAGAAACTGGGTGTTAAGTCATCTGTATGCAAGTTAAAGATGTCAGTCAGGAATAATGAACAAGAATCATGGTGGGTCTGGGTACTAAAACCATCAATGAGTAAAGGGAGTGACCAGAAGGTGACAAAAATGAAAGCCAGCAGTGGGAGAATCTGAGGACAGTCCTCTACAGGAAGGAAGTTTGGGTGGATAAGTTTGTGAATAGCCCAAGAAGATGAATATGGAAGTAGCCCACTACACTTTGGCTTTTGGAGTTACTGTGCCCAAGAATGATTTAAAAGATTTCCTCCAACAGATTGGTCCATGCTGGTCTTGCAGCCAAATGGGTATTGGATGACTAAGTAAACCAGGCAATGAGAAAGGACATAAAATTGCTGTGTACTACACTGATGGAAATATCTTCAGTAGAGAGCACTGCAGGCACGTTTGTTCCTAGAACACCATGAGCTTGGTTTTGAGTATTTTGTTTGCCTTTTTGACAACTATGTATCTTAAATTTGGACTTAATTATAAACATGTTTATTTTGTAACTTCTAAAATATCTTAAAATTGGAATGGAATTTATTATAGGGAACTAAAGCATCTGCACCATTTATAAGACTTTTTTCTCAACTCTGTTTAGACTCACAAAGGTGAATTTTATGTTCTACCAAATACGTGTGCATTTTCAGTAATTTTTCATGTCACAAAATGAAAGTGTTTTTGTGCCCACTTCCAAGACAATCAAGGAAGAATGGGTTGCCATGGTATCAGGTAGTGCAAGATATTTTGTTGAATAATATACAGATTTAGCAGTTTGGCATTGTTGCCTTACACATGAAAGGATGCCATAATGTGACATAGCAAGTATTCCAATGACTTGTGTAACATTCTTTCTCTTGAAGAACTCCCACTTTTTACTTTTTCCAACTATAAAGGTTAATTCAAAAGTTCATTGAAACTGAATTTAAAAGATATTTTGATGGAAGAAAATATTTTGGGGCCGGTGCTGTGGTGTAGTGAGCTAAGCCTCCTTGCAGAACTGGCATCCCTATGGCTCATATGGGATTTGAGTCTCAGCTGCTCCTCTTCCAATCCAGCTCTCTGCTATGGCCTGGGAGAGCAGAGGAAGATGGCCCAAGTGTTTGGGCCCCTGCACCCACGTGGGAGAACTGGAAGAAGCTCCTGGCTCCTGATCAGCCCAGCTCCGACCATTGCAGCCATTTGGGGAAAGAACCAGCAGAAGGAAGACCTCTTTCTCCATCTCTCCCTCTCTTTGCCTCTCAAATAAATAAAATCTTTTTAAAAAAGGAATACTTTGGCCGGCGCCGTGGCTTAACAGGCTAATCCTCCGCCTTGCGGCGCTGGCACACCAGGTTCTAGTCCCGGTCGGGGCGCCAGATTCTATCCCGGTTACCCCTCTTCCAGGCCAGCTCTCTGCTATGGCCCGGGAAGGCAGTGGAGGATGGCCCAAGTGCTTGGGCCCTGCACCCGCATGGGAGACCAGGAGAAGCACCTGGCTCCTGGCTTCGGATCAGCGAGATGCGCCGGCTGCAGCAGCCATTGGAAGGTGAACCAACGGCAAAAAGGAAGACCTTTCTCTGTCTCTCTCTCTGTCTCTCTCTCTCTCTCACTATCCACTCTGCCTGTCAAAAAAAAAAAAAAAAAGGAATACTTTGTTTTAAAAAATATATTTCTTGAATCCACACATAAAGGGGTTTTCAACAAGTTCATGGAAAATGCACACCATGAGAAAACTATGCAGATTCCAAAACTTTTTGCACCAATAAGCTTGTCATGTGGATTTTTATTTACTAATTTGAGAGGCAGAGAGAATTGAGAGCTCTCCCATCTCGTTCACTCTTCAAATGCTCTCGAAAGCTGGGTCTGTGTGTGTTGAAGCAGGGAGGCAGTTCTTTAGGTCTTCTGTATTAGCAGGAAGCTGGGGTCAGGAGCTGGAGTGGGGACTCAAACCAAGGGGCTCTGATAGGGGAGGAAAGTGTCTCAACTCTTAACTGCTAAGTGCCTACCACTAAACTTATTTTTTTTTTTTGACAGGCAGAGTGGACAGTGAGAGAGAGACAAAGGTCTTCCTTTTTTCCATTGGTTCACCCCCCAGTAGCCACTGCGGCCAGCGTACCGCGCTGATCCAAAGCCAGGAGCCAGGTGCTTCTCCTGGTCTCCCATGCGAGTGCAGGGCCCAAGGACTTGGGCCATCCTCCACTGCACTCCTGGGCCACAGCAGAGAGCTGGACAGGAAGAAGAGCAACCGGGACAGATTCCGGCGCCCCGACCGGGACTAGAACCCGGTGTGCCAGCGCCGCAGGCAGAGGATTAGCCTATTGAGCTGCGGCACCGGCCAAAACTTATTTTTAATTCCATTTTCCATTAAGTATTCCTGTAAAAAGCCGGCGCCGTGGCTTACCAGGCTAATCTTCCACCTTGCTGCGCAGGCACACTGGGTTATAGTCCCGGTTGGGGCGCCGGATTCTGTCCCGGTTGCCCCTCTTCCAGGCCAGCTCTCTGCTATGGCCCGGGAAGGCAGTGGATGGCCCAAGTGCTTGGGCCCTGCACCCGCATGGGAGACCAGGAGAAGCACCTGGCTCCTGGCTTCGGATCAGCGCAGTGCGCTGGCCGCAGCAGCCATTAAAGGATGAACCAGCAGCAAAAAGGAAGACCTTTCTCTTTGTCTCTCTCTCTCACTATCCACTCTGTCAAAAAAAAAAAAAAATCCTGTAAAAACAATTAGCAAGAATTGATATCTTTATTCCCACTTTACTCAGAACAAAGAACATGAAAAATTTATGTACTAATCAGAAAAAGTTATTTCGTAACCCATAACAAAATGTTGACTTAGCAAATGCTATAAGTTGGTTAAATTGGAGATTTCAGATGGATTTTTAGCAATAATTACTAAGCTCTTCAGTTACAGAAGATTCAAGGCATATAAAAGTGTTTTACTACACAGTGTAACTAATGAGTAGTTTAACCAATGGCTTATAATGTAGTCAAATACCAAAACTGCAAATACCAGAACTGCATTTAGGGAGCTATAAACTACATATTCGGGCACTTTCAACAAGCTTTCAGCTGGTGTTGATCTTTTTTTTTTCAGATCAAGACTGCTTTAAAGTGCTCATATTCAATGGCTGGTGCTGCCACACAGCAGTGGATTAAGCTGCTGCCTAATTTGAGTTGGCTGCTAGGCTTAGGATCCAGCTCTCTGCTAACGTGCCTGGGAAACCAGTAGGAGCCATCTGACCATCTGGCCCAGCCATTGTGGCCATTTGGGGAGTGAACCAGCAGATGGAAGATCTTATTCTGCCCTTCAATTCAATCTTCAAAACAAACAAATAAATAAAATGATCATATTCATTAGCTCACCAGGTAGAAGACACTAAGCATTTGTTTGCAGAATGAACAAATGAGCAATTTGTGTTCACGAAATAAAACACAATCCTTCATTTAGTGTATTTCCTTTAATTCACAGAATATTAAGCCAATTTTACATGACTGCTTGCACTTACAATGTGCTACTGCGGAGTAGGAATTCTCCAACATTCTAATAATACAGCAGGGGATGCCCATTTACAGCCACTTAAGTGACAGCTGGGGGGAAGCATTTGGTACTTTGTTTTCACAGTCGACAGAGGAACAGCATCCTTTTACAGGTTTTTAGGAGAAAGGAGCCTTAAGGTCCTCATCTTATTAAAAATAGAGATTTTAAAAAATCTGTTAGACTTCTCTAAACTATGGAATCTCAGAAGTGGCCCCAGGTGGCGAATCCTAGGTGTGCGGCGCATTCACTTTCCAGGCGGCTTATCTCTAGTCGGGTTGCTTTAATTTCTAGGAGCAATCGTCTTCCTCAGAGCCCAAGTCCGCCTCCCGTGACTTCACTCGGCGGGCCTCACTCTTCCTCTCTCTCCAGTCTCCTCGGCCGCTTCCCACCTCCCTCTGGGGCCAGTCAGGACCACAGCAGCGCGCGGGGCTGAGCCAGACGGGCCTCTCCTCCTGCGCGGCGCGGCTCGGCCCCGCGCTCCGTGCAAGCTCCCGACGCCTCAGCCGGACGCCATCTCTCTGGGCACGGCGCAGGGCGTCGTCCGGCGGGGAGATGCTGGGCGCACTGGTGAGTCCGCGTCACGGGGGACACAGCGTTCCGCGCTCCCGGAGGCAGAGGGTGCGGAGCCGCCCGGCGCCGGCGAACCCGGGCGGCAGCCGCGCACAGGAGACGACGCCGGCGGTTTCCCACGCAACGTCGGCTGCCCGGGTCGCCCGCCCGGCCCCGCGCCCTCGGCCCGGCAGCCGACGCCGGGGTGGCGGCTGGCGGGGTCCGGCGGCGGGGTGGGGCGGGGGGCGTGAGTCTGGGAGGCGGCGGCGGCGGCGGCGGGCTCCCCTCGCGAGACGGCGGCCGGCGCAGGCAGGCATGGCGCGCCCGGAGGTGAGCGGCCGGCGGCGTCACAGGCACTCGCAGCCCGCCGCGCAGCAGCCCGGCAGGCACACGCACACGTGCACGCGCGCCCCGCACCCGCCCCCCGCGCCGGCCCCTGCTCGGGGCGGCGGCGGCGGCGGGGGTCGGGGGCGCGCGGGCCGGCGCCGGGCGGGCCCCCGGGGCCCCCGCGGGCGGCGGGCAGGCGGGGAGGGCGCTCGGGGGCCGGTCCGCGCGGCACCCATCCTCCGGGCCGGCCTCACGGTCTGCGCTGCGACGGGAGACGCGCCGCCGGGGCTGGGGTGCGGGCGCGGGGGGCGCGGGGGGCGCGGGCGCTGAGCGCGGCCTGTCCCGCAGGTCTGGATGCTCGTGGCCGGCTTCCTGCTGGCGCTGCCGCCGGGCCGGGCGGCGGGCGCGCCGAGGACCGGCAGGCGCCCGGCGCGGCCGCGGGGCTGCGCGGACCGGCCCGAGGAGCTCCTGGAGCAGCTGTACGGGCGGCTGGCGGCCGGGGTGCTCAGCGCCTTCCACCACACGCTGCAGCTGGGGCCGCGCGAGCAGGCGCGCAACGCGAGCTGCCCAGCAGGGGGCAGGCCCGCCGACCGCCGCTTCCGGACGCCCACCAACCTGCGCAGCGTGTCGCCCTGGGCCTACAGGTGAGCCGGAGCAGCAGGGCGCGGCCGGCCGGGCGGGGCGACGCGGGGTAAATGGGCGGGGAGAGCGGGAGCGAGGCGGGGCGGGGCGGGGCCGGGCGGGGCCAGGTGTGGCGGGGCGGGGCGGGGCGGGACCAGATCAGGGGAGCGAGTGGACCAGCTGGGAGGCCGCGCACCTTCGACGAAGGCATCTCCCGCGTACTGACCCCTGCGTTCTTCCCTGCGCGGCAGATACCTCTGGAGCACCTGCTCTTTGCCAGGTACACACGGTTAAGTGGGCTCCGCAGGGACAAGCCAGGTGACCTTTTACTGCTAACGTGTATGGACTTCTGCAGTGGAGGCCTCCGGAAGTTGTGAGGGGGAACTCTGCAGGCATCCCCGAACCTGTGTGCTCTGGGTGGGGTGGGGGTGATGGGGAAAGGGGCGCTAAAGCAAGGCAGAGCGCGAGGCAGCGTGCAGAGCTCCAGGGTGTGGGGACTTTGGAAGGCCGGGGTGGGGAGGTGGGGAGTGGGTTCCACGCGGCGTTTGAAATGCACCTTGGAGAATGGGGAGGATTCTGAGATGGGCAGGCTGGGAATGGTGAGAGGGTGAGCCAGGGTGTGGCGGTGACGGCCACCCTCAGGAGGACCCCTGAGGCGATGAGAGGACGGGGTCTTGGTGGCCGAGAGGGGGACGGCAGTCGCTGAGATGAGGGAATGGGGGCAGAGCGGAGACCCGCAGACGGCCGCCAGCTCGAGTGGCGAGGGATGAGGCGGGAGACCCGGCCAGGGAGCAGGGGCTGAAGGGGCCGCTCACGTTTGACCGGGGGAGCCACTTGGTGTGCTAGGAAAATGTCTCCTGGGGCTTCTGGGGGAGATGAGGGACGGCCGCCCCGCAGTGCTTCCGCAGAAGGCAGGCCGCCGCGGTGAGGGCTGAGACTGGGATCCGTGTGAACTAAAGAAGGAAAGGTGATGGGGTGGGGGGGTTAGTGGGTGCTTGAGTCCGTGTGGGGCGCAAGGAGCAGGAGAGGGCTTCAGTCCACACTGCTGCCGAGATGTTCAGAGAAAATGCAATGATTTTATCTAAACTGCGGACTTCCCTCCAGCCCCAACCCCCCAGTTGAGGGGGGAGAGGGGCTTCCTTTTGCTCACTGCCACACAGAAACCCAAATCTGTTCTGCAAAGCTAGATTTAAGTTTGGGTTTTTTTTTTTTTTTTTTTTTTTTTAGATTTATTTATTTGAAAGAGTTACTAGTTCACTCCCCAAATAGCCAGAGCTGGGCTGATCAGAAGCCAGGAGCCAGGAGCTTCCTCCAGATCTCCCATGCAGGTGCAGGGGCCCAAGCACTTGGGCAGTCTTCCACTGCTTTCCCAAGCCAAAGCAGAGAGCTGGATGGGAAGTGGAGCAGCTGGGACTGGAACCAGTGCCCATGTGGGATGCTGGCACTGCAGGCGGTGTCTTGACCCACTATGCCACAGCGCCAGCCCCAATTTTAGGGTTTTCGCTCTTGCAGAGGACCAAGTTCACCTGTGGCCAAGCCAGTCTCAGAAGCCCTGCCCATGTGGACGTCAGGCCTGGGACCTCCCCCACCCCACCCCAGCTCCCATCTTTCCTCTGATGCTTCCATGACACGCAGAGCACACCATTGATCTGGTGGCTTCATTCTCGTGCTTTTTCTTTGTTTTCCCATCATTTTCAGGACCTAAAGGGTAGGCTATGGTTTTATCCTTCTTTATGCAACCTTATGTTATATTTTTGATGTGCTAAATAGGGTGAAAAGACTTTGGGAAATCTTTCTTTTCTTAAAGATTTTATTTATTTGAGAGGCAGAGTTACAGACAGAGAGGGAGAGACAGAGAGAAAGGTCTTCCACCCACTGGTTCATTCCCCAGATATCCGCAACGGCCTTAGCTGTGCCAATCTGAAGCCAGGAGTCAGGAGCTTCTCCTGGTCTCCCATATGGGTGCAGGGCCCAAGCACTTGGGCCATCCTCCACTGCTTTCCCAGGCCACAGCAGAGAGCTGGATTGAAAGAGGAGCAGCTGGGACTCGAACCATATGGGATGACAGCGCTGCAGGTGAAGGCTTGTACTACTTACACTACTATGCACAGTACTGACCCAGGAAAGCTTTCAAGACATCAGTCTGGCCTCTTTGGTCATAAGCTGCTGCCTCTGCACCCTTCTCTAACAAATTCTAATCTCTCCAGGCAAACTGGGTCTCCTCCAAGCTAGGCAAGAGTTATAGCAGAGAGTGTCGGGACCTCCTGGTAGGCATAGGTCCTTTGTTTCTGATTTGGGTTGTTGATGGTGTCTTGAAGCACAGTGGGCAAACAGAATGAGGAACAGGTTTGTAGGTTTTACCTCCCTGACTGTTGACAGTGACCTGTCAGTCATGGAAGAGGGTGGTGGGGGCAGGGCTGGAGGACAGATTGGGAGTTAGCACATGGCAAATTCGGTGGAGTTGTCCTTGCGACAGACACCTGTGTCTCTCTCAGCTGAGATGAAGGTGATACAGAGAGAGGTTATAGATGAGAGGGTTGGTGGGCCTGGTGTGGTCTGCCAGCATCTTCCACGTGTGAAACTTCAGTGCTGGGTTATTGGGTAGCCTGAGGTCACGGACACTGTTGTTCATATTAGTTAGCAGGGGTGAGGTTGTTCCCCAGGTGCAAATGGAGGCTGGGGGGCTTCCTCTTGCTGGAGGAAGGCCCATCCCTAGGGGATGTCCCTGGGCCAGGACTTCAGACAGCTGGCTGCTCGCCCTCTCACCACCTCCTGAGTTAGGGGGAGGCTTTGAAGAAGGGAAAGCCGGGAAAGTGCAGAGCCTGTTCTAGAAGAGGTATTGTAGGAGAACAGGCTTGGTTTCTGAGGGTTTAGTGGTCCTGGTGGAAGAACACTCCCCGGAGGTGCCGGCCTGCGCGCTCAGATTCAGAGTGGCACAGTCCGTCTCCACCCACCCTCTCTATCCCTGGCTCCTGTGTGTCTGTTTTCTTGACATTATTCCCTATACGATGTAGTACAGCAACCACATACAAAGCATTTACACTGTCTGAGGTATCTGATTATAGTATGAGGAGGATGCTTGTAGTTTTTACACAAACACGACCCCATTTTATAGAAGGCACCAGAGCATCTGTGCAATTGGGATCCTCAGGGTGGCCTGGAACCAGTTCCCCACCCAGGGGACAACTGTCTTTCCAAAGATGGGTAGGAAAACAGACCGCGGGGCAACAGTGCTGATGCCACAGAAGGTGGGTAAGCTAGGTTTAGAAATAGATGTTTGATATTCAAGGTGGCTTTCCCTGTCTTCAGAGGAGGGGTGGATCGTTCAGCAAATGGTGTTGGGACAGCTGGGTTGCCAGCTGGAAAAGATGCGATTGGATCTCACCCCTATGTGAAAATGACTTCCAGATGATTTAAAGATTTGAATGCAAAAAAAAAAAAATTAAAAATAAAACCACAAAAATGGAGAAAGACTTGAGCAATTATATTTATAATCTTGGCGTGGAGGAGGCCTGTGTGGCAGCTCACGCACCTCAAAAGTCTTAAGAGACAAGATGGAGAAATGCATTTACATAATTGTACACCATTTTTTCTTGGCAAAATAAAGTAAGCAGAATACAAGGGCAGCGTTCCCCGTGGGGATGTGGGAAGGCCCTGTCGTGGAAGCAGAGGGGCCCCTAGCAGACACCACAGCCCCCAGCGCCTCAGGCTCAGAGCTGTGAGAAATACATCTCTCCTACTTATAAGTTTTAAAAAGGATAACTCAGGACACACTGGGAAAGAATATTTCTACCCACGTCACAACGGGCTCCTTTCCTAAAGAGCTCCCACAGTACAGCAAGGAAAAGCCCAAAGACATCATGGAAGGACAGGCACGCATTGGGGATCGTTTCCAGGGAAGCAGTGTTCACTCCAGGCATAATAAGTGCAATGCGTGTGAAAGCTCTACTGAGAAACCTTTTAACCTTTTTCCCCTCTTTTGTTACCCAGCAGACTACTTTGGGAAGGGTATGAGGGAAGAGGCCTGCTCATACAGTATGGGGGTATGAATCAGCACAACGTTTTAGAGGGCACTGGGTATTAACTATCAAAATCTTAAGTTTGCACACCCTTTCAGCTAGCAGTTCTGTTCTTTGGTGTTTTTCCTACAGATACGTTTACCCATGGGCCAAGTGATAGGCGTATAAGGGTATGTGTCCATTGCTATAGTAGCAAGGGATTGGAAACTGCCTGGACATTTACCACTAGGCAATGAGTTGCTGTACCATCCAGCTATGAAGAGGAACGGGGCAGCTGGAAGGGCACCTAAGCAGATCCGTCACCAGCACGGAGCAGGAAAGCAGTTGGGTGGCATGCTGCCACTTGTGTGGCGAAGGAGAAACTGACGTGCATATGCTAAATATTTTTTAAGATTTATTTAGGGGCCGGCACTATGGCATAGAAAGTTAAGCCTCTGCCTGCAATGTTGGCATCTCCTTTGGGCGCTAGTTCAAGTCCTGGCTGTTCCACTTCCAATCCAGCTCCCTGCCAATGCGCCTGGGAAAGCAACAGAAGATGGCCCAAGTCCTTGGGGCCCTGTCACCCAGGTGGGAGACCTCACTGAAGCGCCTAGCTCCTGGCTTCAGCATGGCCTAGCCCCGGCTGTCACAGCCATTTAGGGAGTGAACCAGTGGATGGAAGGTATCTTTCTCTCGCTCTCTCTCTCCTCTTCTCTCCCTCTCTGTCTTCCTCTCTCCCCCTCTCTCCCTCCTCTCTCTCTCCTTCTCTCTAATTCTGTTTTCAAATAAATAAATCAATCTTTAAAATTTTATTTGAAAGGCAGAGCATCAGAGAGAAGGATACCAAGAGAGAGACAGACAGACAGATGGACACAGAGACAGAGAGATCTGTCATCAGCTGGTTTACTCCCCAAATGACAGCGATGACCAAGGCTGGGCCATGGCAAACCCAGGAGCCTGGAACTCCATCTGGGACGCCTACATGGGTGGCAGGGATCTTCCACTGTCTTCCCAGGCGCATTAGCAGGAAGATGGATCAGAAGCAGAGGAGCCAGGACTCCAATATGGGGTGCCGGTGGCTGTGCCAGCCCCCTAAATGATACATATGTATTGTGGCCACTCTAGTGCATGTTCTGAGAGGGTCTTCAGGCTAGAGGCAGGGTTAGGGTAGAGACCTATTTTCCTGTCTTACATCTTTTGAATTTTCTGCTATATGTCTGTGTCCTTTATTTCAAAGAAATTTTAATTTTTAACTTGAGAGCAGAAAGGGAAATTTCCCAGCTACCATCGTGGGTGGTGAGCGGAATTAGATTTATTGAACAAGCTGCAAGGGAGCAGTAGGCAGGCAGGCAGGATGGCCAGATGCTAACTGCTGCAACATCGGATACAATCCAAGAGGCATCTATGTAAATGCAGTATCTTCTCAGTTAGGCTTTTCTTCCCATGATCCAACAGGTTTTCACAGGTAGGTGATCTGCATTTCTGGGCGGAGTCGGGGAGCCTGCACAGCCCTTAGCTTTGGGACTTTCCTGGTGTCCTGGGTAGACCCTCTACAGATACCAGAGCAAGGAAGCTTCTGTGCATAGCAGTATCATTGGACACATCAAGAGCCTGGGTGAGAAGGGAGCTGTTTGCCCTGCAGGACTGTGGACGTCTAGCTGGGGTTTTCAGAGCCCCTGTGACCTCAGGACTGGCAAAGGGCTTCAACTGTAGCTGAGCCCTATCACTATCCCTAGAAGCCTTTGATGCAGGGTTCATCAGGTCCCCGTGTCTCTAGCTTTGCTCACAATTCCTCTGTACAGCTTAACTGATTGACTTAAGGGGGTAGCACAGTTGTCCCAGCACGTTAGTGCTGGCCTCTGATCTCAGAGCTCTTGCCACAATTAGGCAGAATTCCTGATTGCATGCCTTGAGGTTCACTTATCACCCCTAGGACACCCCTCGAGTTAGCTTTAATCGGGGTGTTTTCAAATAAACTAACACCCAGGCTACCTAGGTAGACAGACTGGAGCTCACTTTTGCGATTCCAAAGGAAACACGCTGGGGGCTGATCACTGCCCCATCTGAGGGAGGCCATGCACAGTGTGGACCAGAGGCCACACATGAGCTGATCTCGCACTGCTCACCCCCAACTTCCGGCTCCAAGATTCCCTGCCTTTACACCCTCAGCATTCCCGGAAGTACTCAGGGGCTGCCCACTCTGTGCACTGCAATAAATACCTGCTCTTTCCCTCTACTCGCCCAACGTCAGCGGTTGGCTTGCTGCGCACTGGGTGGGCGGGTCCTGTTCTGGGGACTCTAACATGCTGAGGAGCCCAGCTGTGGAGGTGACAGCCGTGGAGTGGGAGAGCCGGGAGCCCGCGCCGCTGCCCCGGGTGCCCGCGCCGCTGCCCCGGGTGCCGTTAGAAAAGCCGCATTCACCTTGCAGAGTTTAAAAATATTTTCTCGTGTACTTTGTGGCATAGTGTTTGTTTCTCTTTAGCTTGACAAACAAAAATACCAAAAGTGAAATCAACTGGATTGCTCAGTAAATGTTCAGAAAGCCACATTGATCTATTCAGAAAGGCTTCACTGTGAAGGCTTAGAGACACACATTGCTCATTTATGACGAAGCTCCCGAAGAGACACCTAGTCCTGTAAATACTTTTTGTTTATGTTTGTCAATTTGGGGTGTTAATGAAAAGGCAGCTTTTCTCTAGGGTGTGAGTAATGCACCATTAACTTATTTTTAGGGTTTATTTGTTACTTTCTTATGTAACTTCCTCCAGGAAATTTAAGAGACCACACCAAAATCTGCCATAAACAAATGCAGGGAGAGCAGAACCAGTGGAAGGAAAAACAGGACAGGGAGTGATGGAGAAAGGGGGCCAGGATATGAGGAGCGCGAGAGGCTTAAAAATGGGCTGCGGCCACGAGGGAGTTTTAGAGGCACCGAGGCCACCCCAGCAGGCTGGCATGGGCAAGTGCCCGGCAGGATACGCCCGAGCGGATGTCAATTGAATACTTTCCTGTAGAGGGCCTGAGTTACCAGAACGTTCAGAAGGGGACTCTAGGGAAGACAGAGCAGAAAAAATGAAATTCTCCTCTAGGATTTCATTTGAAAAGCACACCACACAGCAGCCATGTTTGGACACAGGTCTGTAACAGCCGTGGACTGGAAGTCACTCAAACACCCGCCAGCAGCCCAGCGCGGTAGTCAGAGAAGTACTAGACAGCCCTGAAGAAGGAGGGGCAGCCATGCAGGCCCCTGCCACGGACATGGAGACGAAGTTCATCTGTACTGGTCACATACAGACCTCCCCCTCCCAGTCATTATCCCCTAAACAATGCAGTGTAGGGGCACAACAGGTTAATCCACCTGCAACGCCAGCATTCCATATAGGAGCACCGATTCGAGTCCCAGCTGCTCCCTGCTAATGAGCCTGAGAAAGCAGTGGAGGGCGGCCCGGGTGCCTGGGCCCCTGCTACCCATGTGGGAGACCTGGATAGAGTTCCAACTTGTGCCTTTGGCCTGGCCCAATATCAGCCTTTGTGACCATTTAGAGTGTGAACTGGTAGATGGAAGATCTCTATCTCTTCCCCCTCTCTCTGTAGCTCTGCCTTTCAAATAAAGAAAAACAATCCAGTGCAGCAACAACTAACATAGCATTTACATAGTTTTGGGCACTACTAGTCATCTAGAGCTGTCCCAAGTGTACAGGAGGATATGCATAGGTTCTAAGCTGGGTTTTTTTAAAAAGATATATTTATTTACTTGAAAGAGCTACACACAGAGAGAGGAGAGGCAGAGAGAGGTTTTCCATCCACTGGTTCACTCCCCAACTGGCCGCAAAGCTGGAGCTGGGCCAATCCAAAGCCAGGAGCTTCTTCTGGGTCTCCCACGCGGGTGCAGGGGCCCAAGCACTTGGGCCATCTTCTACTGTCTAAGCTGATTCTCTACCACTACGAGACTTGAGCCTCTGCAGGTTTGGTACCTGACGGGGTTCATTTCCCTGAGGATTCTGAGGGAGATCTGTAACTTGCTGGATGTTCCCAAGAGCCCAGGTCCAGCTTCCAGTCGGTTACCAGTGGCCGGGCAAGGTCAGCACTGCACAGCCAGCCGGTAGTGATGGCTCATTCAGAGTGGCCCTCAGGCTGTGGCGAGCCTGCCTTCTGGTATTTGTCAGTGCGGCATTTCAGTAGTATTTTCACCAGGAAGGGCTGCATTTATATAAAGGATATCTTTGTTTACCTCTCCTCTATTAAGTTTACTTAACCGAACATCCTGTTTCCCACGTAGATGTGGACTGTCCACTAATGAATCAATTTTACCAACACAGAAACCCAGGTCACGTTCATGCTTCAGACACATGGAGTTCTGGGGGGTGGGGCCAGCCAGGCCCTGAGCTTGGCTCCTGCCATCACAAGGCGCCATCCACGTCACTTCCTCTCAGATCTTCGGTGGAATCATCAAAGCCCTCCACGGGCATGGGTTCTTCATTCATGGGGTGAAAATGCTAGGAAAGGGGCCAGTGCTGTGGCACAGTGGGTAAAGCCACCGCCTGCAACACCAGCATCCCGTATGGGCACTGGTTTGAGACCCAGCTGCTCTGCTTCCAATCCAGCTCCCTGCTGATGCCCCTGCCCCCATGTGGGAGACCTGGAAGAAGCTCCTGACTCCTGGCCTTGGCCTGGCCCAGCCTCAGCCATTACAGCCATTTGGAGAGTGAACCAGAAGATAGAAGATTCTCTCTGTCTCTCTCTCTCTGACTCCACCTTTCAAATAAATAAAAAATGAACCTTTAAAAAAAGAAAATGATGTTAGGAAAAAGCAGCATCATCTTTCAGTAGCCAAAGGGGATCATTCCCAGACCCTCTCACATACCAAAATCCACGGATGCTCAAGTTCCTTATGGAAGGAGTTGTAATAGGTAAC
This sequence comes from Lepus europaeus, assembly GCF_033115175.1. Classification (NCBI taxonomy): domain Eukaryota; kingdom Metazoa; phylum Chordata; class Mammalia; order Lagomorpha; family Leporidae; genus Lepus; species Lepus europaeus. The sequence continues at coordinate 87,646,279 of NC_084832.1, forward strand.
AGTACATGCCTTGTCCGTAGTTGTTACACGGTATTGTTAGGGAATACTGACAAGAAAAATGGCTGCACATGCTGGGTGCGGTCGGCTTTGCCCCACGTTGGCTGTGCTTGGCGAACTGGCTCGGGCTAAAAAAGCGGCTCCCTCTGCAACTACCCTTTTTTAAATGCTCACATTCATCATTTCTCCAAATGCGCCCTGTCCAAGTGCCCTTTACACACTGGCAATTTGTGTCCGGGCCCTGAGAACAAAGGCTCCCCGCAGCCTGAGGAACGCCCACCCAGCGCAAAGAGCGCCCCAGCCCATCCTGGCCTGGCCAGGGCGGCCGCAGCCAAGGCGTTTGCAGCGGCGACTGTGGCCGACAGGGGGCAGCACCGTGCCGGCGTCCCCCACGCCACAGGCTGCCTGGGCCCTGACATCCTGTGTTGGCTGTGGAATCTGGGGCCAGGGACCTTTTTTTTTTTTTTTCTTAAAAAAAAAAAAAAAAGGCTTTCCTTAATGCGCCCGCTGTGCCCTGGGTCCTTGCTTCACACCTGTTAGGTATTCTAATGCCTTCGAGGCAAATGACCCTTTCTTCAAGGAATATTTCCATTATTCTAATATGTGCTTAATATCTACATCAGCACAGGTACTGTGTCCTGTTGTATAATCATAATATTATGTTAAAAGGGGGGGGGGAGTGGAGAGAGTTGAAAATGGGCTGGAGAGAAAAAGCGCGGTCCATGTCGGAGCTTGCCTCCTTGTCACCCATGGGTGTTGTAGGATTGTCGTGTGCATTGTCTAAAGCAGCCTCTTCAATACGTGGTGGGACTTTTCCCCAAAATACTTTTATAGGTGAGCGGCTTTGAACCAGCCGAAGCACGAGGGTACTTCAAAAAGTTTGTGGAAGATGAAATTAAAGATGAGTTTATTTTTGAGATCCATGCATAGGATTTCTTCTTAATATACATCTTCCATGAATTCCCTGAGGACCCCTTGCATGTGTGAATTTTAAGGTTTTTTTTTTTTTTGCACCAAAATAAGGGCGTCTTTTCATTTCAGTTTTCCATAAACTTTCTGAAGCATCCCAGTACTGCGCGATCTATTTTTTGCCCCCTCTGAGCTTCTCAAAATACAGGCGGCTCTGCTGTACCTCTCGCTGTTTCACAGGGTAAAAATAAAAAGCATTGTCCCCGGGCATTGTCATGGGATTAAAGTCCGCCCTTGTTTTGGCTTTGATGGCTCCCCTCCGGCCCACTGGGGCTTACGTGAACATTCTTACCGCGGCCTGGGAGGGCGATACTGTTTCATCCCATCAGCGTCTCTTTCAGAGTTCCTCACCTGAATAAAATGTGGGAGGATTTGGACGTGCCCGGGAATGCGCGCGCCCGCCAGGAGGTGCAATGCCTCATACCATCTGCTGTCCTCGCCCGACAGGACACGCGGAGAGGTGGAGGAGGACGGTGAGGACGTTGCTCCCTAAATTGATCTGAGGTCAAACAGAAAGTGACCCAGCACCCCCCCCCCCCCCCGCCCCAGAGAGGGGGCAGTCAGCTGCCTCGCCTGCTGTCCAGTGGGCTCCTGGCTCTGTGCGCCCAGGCACCTCCCCCGCACCCAAGGGCGGACACTCCATAGATGGCTCTGCCCCAGGTCCCGCGACCTCCGCTGGACAGGGCTAAGTCATCCCGTGGCCATGAGTCGTGTTTTTCCTTTGAAGACATACTTCCCAGCTGTGCTGACTGTGTGGCATTTGCCATGACAAAAGAATAAAACCCTTCGAGAAATGTGGGCTCTCATCCTCATCTCTCTGTCTCTTTCCCTCTGCAAACACCCCGCACACACTCGCCCACACCCACACCGACTCATCTTCTGCTTTCTTTTCTGCGGCATCCGTCCCTCTGCTTCTCCCCAGGCGCCCCGAGGCACACATTTTACATGGAATGAATGGATTTCCTGGGTGCCGCTTGCTTAGCCTGCACCCCGTGCCGGTCCCCAAACCCCGACCTGGCACTGCCCCTACTGTGCACGTTGCAGGGTGCAGGCAGCTGGGCTAGCCCAGGGGAGCCGGAAGACTTCGGACAAGCCCCTGCCTCAGTTTCCTCCTGAGAGGGGAGGACTGGGCAAGGCTGAGCTGTGTCCTCGTGGCCCTGAGCCTGCTCATTTGGCAGGAGAGCGGGATCGCTGGCTCGGCTTCAGACCTGGCCTCCGTGCCAAATCAGGATCACATCAAAGTCAGCCTCAGTCCCACATGGGGGCAGGACCAGCCCCGCGCCTTCTCCTTGGCCAAGTGGCGCCCGTGGGGACCAGCGCCTGGCTCAGGCCTTGCTGCCACCCCAGGCTGAGTTTTCCATGTCCTCGCTCATAAGAAATGCACAAGTGATGTTTTCTTGTAGGAGCCAGAAAAGCATTTTAATTTTCAGAGCTCCTTGGCAGCAGGCAGTGAAGAGCTTTGGCTGCCTCGGGCCCCAGGGAAGGGCAGGCGGGTGGAGCCGATGGGCCTGACAGCCACAGGGACAAGCTGCTTGAGGCCTGCGGTGTCCTCGGTTGCCCCCGGGCGGCCAAAAGGGTCCTACTGTCCCCAGCCATAGCCCAGGCCGCGGGGCGCAGGCCTTCCCTGAGTGGTTGCCCTGCCCTTTGTTCCAACCGCACCCCAGCTGCAGGGTTTGCAGCAAAGGGCGAAGAAACGAAGTCTCCTAAACACAGAAACCAAATGGCCTCCACTAGGGGCCGGCTCAGAGTTGGCTGGGAGCTTTTTTTTTTTTTAAAAAAATCCTAACATCCTTGCCCTACTCCAGAGCAATTCATTCAGAATCTCTGGGGGTGGGGGACAGCATCACATTGTTTTGTTTTGTTTTTTAACGAGGTCATGTATGTGTCTCCAGCGAAGAACAAAAAGATCGCAAAGCCACTGGGTTGGTCATGCTAATTTCTTGTTGGGTGAATAATGAGTTTCGACCTGAATTATGCTTGGTGGCCTAGGAGAGCCCTGGGCTGGGGTGTTTGTTGCGCATCCTTGGGAAGATGCCACCATCCAGTTGTTTGCCGTCAGCCTCAGCCACGACGTACATGGCTAACCTGGGGCCGGTGTTACCCTGCAGAGGCATCGGCGCCCAGGCTGGCAACTGTGCCGCCAGAAATGGGTTTCTGCTGTTCCGAGTCTGGGATTCCCAGCTGGAATGAGCAAATCGGGGCACCGAGCAGCCTGTGAGCAGGCGGGGCGTCTCACCAGACGGTGTGGTGCGGATCTCGGAATTTTAACCAGAGTCCCCACGTGGTCCTGGTGCAGGAGGTCTGAAGCCCACGCTTGGGAAACCTTGTCTGTGCACCTTTTTGTCTCCCACAGATGGGGGTTTTTCAGAAATCCCTGAGCTCTGGGACAGGGAAGCTGCGGGTCCCCCAGCCTTTCCCGGGGCCCGTCGAGGGGTGGGTCTCCCCAGAGTTTTACAACCTCTGGATACTGGTGGACTGAGTCTGCCCCTCACCCCTCTTCCTTCAGAATGGTCTGGACTATTCTTGGCTCTTCTCTCCCTCTCTCTCTTTCTCTCTGAATTTTAGGATCGGCTTGCCAAGTTCCCAGAGAAATGTTCCTGGAATTTTGGATAGAATTGCACTGACTTCATAGACTCATGGGGGGTTGGGGGGAGGAGGTTTCCAAGACCTTACAGACTCAATGTATTGCAAGTGCCTTTTTTTTTTTTTTTTAAGATTTATTTATTTGAAAGACAAGAGTTACAGAGAGAGGTAGATTCAGAGAGAGAAAGAAGTCCTGCATTCTGCTGGCTCACTCCCCAAATGGCTGCAACAATCAGAGCTGCGCCGATCCGAAGCCAGGAGCCAGGAGCCTCCTCCGGGTCTCCCACACGGGTGCAGGGCCCCAAGGACTTGGGCCATCCTCCACTGCTCTCCCAGGCCACAGCAGAGAGGAGAAGCCGGGACTCGAACTGGTGCCCATATGGGATGCCGGCGCTGCAGGCCGGGGCTTTAACCCACTGCTCTACAGTGCCAGCCTTACAAATGTCTTTTCTAAGCATAAAACATCTATTAAAAAAAAAATCTCCTTCTCAGTCCCACCATCAGGACGCTGGGGGAAGCAGCCAGGGCATCAAATCTGACCCCTTCCCCTTGCAGAGCTCCCGGCAGAGGGGAGTGGGTTGCCCGAAGCCTCTGGTTGGTGACCGTGGTGGACCACATGTTGAGATCCAGGGCTCTCTTTGCTGTTGCCCTGCCTTTTTCAAAAAGGCCTGCTGGGTAGACCATCGGTGCATAAGCAGTGCTTTCCACCTACACGATTTGATACTTGAGGGCGACAGCCAAGGATGAAGGGGTACCTCCTCCATCCCCAGGGTTGGGGTCTTGCAATGGTTGAGCGAGACAGCCACACTCTGCCCTCTCTCTGCTGCTTTGAAATGAAAATAACCTCAGGTTTTGCAAAGCTGGAGACATGAGCCAGCTCCAGGAGTCTGTGCCCATGAATGTCCTCGCCATGCTCGGGCATCAGGTGGGGAGGCATCAGGTGGCCGCCTCCCCTGGGGAATGTGCTCATTGTTTTCTGAGCTCTCAGTGTCCGGAACCGCTCCGAATTGTTTCCGACCCCATCCGGGGGGCCGGGGGCAGCAGTTTTTTTTCTTTTTGGTCTCTGCTGTCACTCGCATTCCTCCCCGGGCTCAGTTTCCATCACCTCTAATCATCCCTGGAGGACTCGGCCTTTGTTCTTGGATTAAGCCGGGCCAGCTGTCACTCACTCGGGCCAAGCCTCACACACACGTGGCCCTGGGGCCACTTCTGCTTGATGTGTCTTGAGCAGACCCACAGCGTGCCAAGGCTGTGTGGAGCAGCCTGGGGACAATGTGAAGCCACTAGAAGGCTGGCTCACGAGGGACAGAGCCCCGGGGCTGGCCAGAGCTTCTTCACCCAGAACATAGCCCTCGCTGACTGTCTCCCTGGCCGGGGTGGAGCGGGGCAGCCTGGAGCTCCCAGGGCTTCTCTTGGGACCTCGTTTCTCTGCCCCAAGCACCATCTTTCTGCAGGCGGGAGCTCGCCTCTCGCTCAGGTCCCACTGCCACCAACGGCACCACCCAGGGGCCGAATTTGGCCTACAGGGCTTGCCTCCCACCTTGGATGGGCCTTTGCAGTGTGAGAGAAACTGCCCACATTCATGGTTCTCTTTACTCCATGGTCCAGGCTGCCATAGAGGTGATGGAAATGTTCGTGCCCGGGGCCCCACGGAGGGCTGGGGCGGACGCTTTCCGTCGGATGGATCTCTGCCCACCACTGCATGCAAGCGACTGTCAGTTTCACCTGTGGGACTAACCAGGGTGGCGCCTGAGTGCCATCCAGGGTGGCGAGACCTGAGTGGCCCACCTGCATGCCCAGCACAGAACGGCAGATTCCTGCTGAGGAGAACTGCCAGGGACCGGCTGGCCGTGCGCACAGCCAGCGAGGAGCTGCGTGGGGAGAGGCCAGCCTGCCCTCCCTGCACTGCTCTGGGAGCCGGCGTCTGTGCTGCCCCTCCTCCACGGGCATCTCATGGGCCTGTCTGCTCCGCTGCCCACTCCCCCCACTTCTCACAGAAGCCCTGCCCCAGCCGGCTGTGCATGCGTGCACGCACACACATTTACACATGCTCCTGCACCCTGCTCACACGTGCTCACATGCGGTGTTTAGGCATGTGCTCACACATGTCCTCGTACACACACACGTGCTGTGTTCCCACACACGTTCATACACACCACTCACCCACGCTCTCACACCCTCACCTACACACGCTCGTGCTCGTACACACGTGTGCTCACATATGCTCCCTTGTACACGTCACTAACAGCTTCAGTGACCTCTTGATGGTTTGCCATGGTCATCTGCTTTCCAGCCTTGGTGTGCGCTGCCATCTCTGCCGGAAGCTCCCTCCGCTCCTCTTTGGTGAAGCCCCCTTGCCCTTGAACCTCAGCCTTGCCACCCTGGGAGCGTTCCCTCCGGCCCCTCGCAGGGTCAGCAGCTTGGGTGCACCTGGCGCCCCCCAGGGGTTGTGAGACACTGACCTGATCTTCCCATGACCTGTGCTCTCTTGGAGGGCGGGGCCAGGTTCCCACGCAGCCACCACCTGCCATCCGCCAGCTCTAGCCGTCCTCGTAAATGTGCTCAATTTTTTTTTTTTTTTAAATTTGAAAGACCGAGCTTTCATCAGCGGTTTCACTCCCCAAATGCCCACAACAACCAGGGCTGGGCCAGGCCAAAGCCAGGTGCCAGGAACTCAATTCAGGTCTCCAAAATGGGAAGCAAGGACTCAACTACTTGAGTTATCACCTGCTGCTTCCCAGGGTGCGCCCTAGCAGGGAGCTGGGACTGGAGCTCAGGCACTCTGATACGGGATGTGGGCATCCCCCGTGGTGGCTTAGCCACTACAGCCAATGCCTGCCCCTCTCACGTGGTCAGTTGTTTTATGGAGTGACCTTGGGTTTGGGTTTGATGTGTTTGGTTTTTTAAATTTTTTTGCGAATTATTTGAGAGAGATCTGAGAAAGAGAGAGAGAGAGGTGCCATCTGCTGGCTCACATCCCAGATGCCTGTAACACCCAGGGCTGGGCTGAAGCTGGGAGTCAGGAACCCAGTCCAAGTCTCCCACATGGGTAGCAGGGGCCCAATTACTTGAGCCATCACCACTGCCTCCCAGGGCAGCAAGCCGGAGTCGGGAACGGGGCTGGGTGCCGAATCCAGGTCCTCCAGTGTGGGGCACGGGCATCTTAAGGCTAGGCCAGATGCCAGCAGTGACATGTTTTGAAGTGACCACGTAAGTGATCGTCCAGACGTAGATGCTTGGGAGTGACAGGGCTCAGTCTGTCCTGGAGAGCAGGTGGCAGCCAGGCCTGCTGCCTGCTGGGGGCTATGTGCCTTCACTCGTGAGCTTTCAGTCTGTCGGTTCCTCCCTCTTTTCCTCTTGGAGCAAAAACGCTACCGAGTTTCCTAGTGCCTTGGTCCTTTGTGGCTGCAACAATACCTGAGACGGGGTACGTTATAAAGAAGTTTATTGGGTTCGTGGTTCTGCAGGCTGGGAAGGCCAGGAGCATGGAGATAGCATCAGCTCGGCACCTGGCCAGGGCCGTACGGTATTTAGCTGTGCAGTGCGTGGCGTGGCAGAAAGCAGAAGGGCAAAGTGTGCGCGGAGATGAGACGGGGGCAGCCTCGCTTTGTAGTAACTCATTCTCCTGGAATCTGGTCCAGGCCCAGGAGGGTGCCCAGGCCTCTGAGAGCAGAATCAATCTGTCCATGAGGGCAGCTGCTGCCTCCGTGACGTAAGCACCACTCAGACGTCCCGCCCCCGCCACCACCACTGCGTGTCAACCCTGCTCCGTGGGGCAGCAGCTTTCACTTTGCGAACCACAGCACCCACATTCTTTGGCTTATTGTTAGGCCTGCAAAGCGTCACTCACCTTGTTCCCTCCTCACTGCACATACAGAAAACGGGTTCAGTCTGAATCAAGTTCAGTTTTTGACCTGCGTGGGCCACCTCCAGCCTCCATTCTTCATGGGTCTGGGGACGCTGCAGCCTGCACACTCAGACTTCTTTCCCAACAGGAGCAGGTTTTCTCCTTGGTGTCCTCTGCCTTCATGTACTCCTACGATGTGCTGTATTTACCACCACGTATGTGCCGAGAACCCAAATCAATGATCTTGCAGCGAGACCTCCGTCTGGGCCCAGGCCCTCTTCCCCACCGCGGTCACAGGGCTCCTTTTCTTTCTTTCTTTCTTTCTTTCTTTTTTTTTTTTTTTTAAGATTTACTTCTTTATTTGAAAGAGATAGAGTGAGAAGGAGAGGCAGAGAGAGAGGTGTTCCACCTACTGGTTCGCTCCCCAGTTGGCTACAATGGCCAGAGCTGTGCCGATCCGAAGCCAGGAACTAGGAGCTTCTTCCGGGTCTCCCACGCCACGTGGGTGCAGGGGCCCAAGGACCTGAGCCATTTTCTGCTGCTTTCCCAGGCCATAGCAGAGAGCTGGATCAGAAGTAGAGCAGCCGGGACTCGAACCAGCACCGTACGGGATGTTGGTGCTGCAGGCTGGGGTTTTAACCCACTACGCCACAGCGCCGGCCCAAGGGCTCCTTCTAAAATTCCATCTGACCACTTCCTGTTGCTTCCAGCATCAGATCCAAATTCCTGGCTACGGATAGGAGGCCATCATGTGGCTCTCTGCTCCCTCCTCTGGGGCTTCCCAGCCGTAACATATTCCCTCCGCCCTATGCTTTAACCTCTGCCTTCTCCTCCCCTGGATGAAGCCACCCAGGAACCGCCCAGGCTGGTGAACTCTGACTACGTGCAATCCGCCCCCAGCCCACAAACCCTGGACAGCACAGTGTGTTCCCTCCCTAGCCCCTCCGCCTGAAACGGTGCCCAGATATTTGTCGGATAAACGAGGAAAGCGGAGGAGAGCTTATAAATCCGCGTTACTTAGAATGTCTTGTTCCTCTCAAATGGTAAGTGGGGTCTGCTGCTGATCTGCCGCTGCCCCCGAGGGCAGCCTGGAGGAAGCGGGGGCCAGGAGCAGCTACAGGTGTGAGGCCAGGAAGCTGACATGGCCGAGTCCCCATCCCCAGGTGCCCAGCTCCTGAATCCCGCTCTGTGGAGAGGCTGGGCGGGTCAGCTCGGCCACGGAGGCTGTCACGGAGGCACCTTGTGTTGGGAGACCGTGGGGAGAGAAGGGGTGAAGTTTGATTCTTACAGTACCGACTGAGACCTTAAAAGGAAGCAGGGCCTCTGCGAGCTGACAGATGTTTCGGGGAGAGGGCATCTTGAGCAAGCTGTGGGCTTGCAAAGGAACATTCCACGCTGGGCCGCCTGGAGCGGAGGCGGTACGAGGGAGGCAACCGTGAGGGGGATGCTGGGAAAGCACTGGGGTGAGGACAGAGCTGGAGGCCTTGGGCGGCACAGGCATAGAGTGGGGATTTTTCCTGACGCAAACACTGCAGCACGAGGGGTGTGCCAGGGCACCCGTGCCTCAGTTTACCCAAGTTAGGAGTGAAGCTTCACAGAGGAGTCGGACAGCGCTGCAGAGGTGAGGGGACAGCCTCTGCAGTCCTGGCAGGGCTCCCCAGGTTCACTTTGCTTCCCAAGCCCCTGACGGCAGCATGGAGCAAACAGGGTGTTCCCAGCTCTGTGTGTGCATCCGCGGGAAGTGGAAAGGGACAAAATCGGCCTGTGTGTTTTTGCTTCAGGGATGATGTTTGCACCTTGCATGATTCATGAGCCTTCATTCGGGGCCCTGCCACTGTCGTCCATCCTCCCAGCATAGCACAGAAAGGCGATGGGAGGGGGCGCTCCCCCAGCTTGGTCACCCCAGCCGGAAGCCTCAGAGTCACGGTTGCCTTGGCTTCTGACCTTGTCCGCCATGTGCGGACAGCGGCCGTGTGCGTGGCGGAGTCTCTCTCGGGTTCAGGATGCTCCAGTGGCAGCCTGGCCTCCGTCAGCGTCCAGGCCCGGACGGGCAGAGGTGGGCCGGAGGCTGCTCTGCCTGGGCTCCCCCTGGGCTCTCCTGTGGGCCGTCTCGGCTCCTCCTGCACACAGCTGGCACCGAAGGCTTCTGTTGTTGAGGGAATGGCTCCCAGACCCCGCACTGTGCAGTCTCGCTGTAGTCCCCACCCCGGCTCCAGATGCTGAGCCCAAAGGGAAGAAGAAAACCGCGCCTTCCTCACTTGTCCGAGCCGCCCAGCCCACCTGGCCCGGAGAGCCACACTCTGCACTGCCATCGTCCCCGATCTGACTGAGCTTTCCACCCCGCACTCCCGGGAGCCCCGTACTCAAGCTTCTGCCTTACCCGCCCTCCTTCCGGCAGCTTCCCTCTCAGACCAAGCCTCACCACTGGCCCCAGCACACCTTCAGATGCCCCCTACCCCTTCTGTAACCTCAGGGCCTGAACACCCTTCTGAGCTCTAAACTTTGTTGCTGAGGCCTGGTCATCAGCCGTGAGGGCCTGGGAGAGCTGGGCTGAGCTGAGCTGCTCTCCAGCGCCCCCAGTGGGCCGTGGGGGCCATGCCGCCTCCGCTGCTGTCCCAGGTGACAGGTGCGTCCTACAGGTTCTAGGCGGTGAAATTCTGCAGGTCTTGCCTCACTGCGCCCAGAGGCTTCGGCTGAGTCCACACCCTCAGGGGGCTTCCCAGCTGGCACCCTGAGGGTCTGTGAAGGTGGCACTTGCGCTGGACCTGGTAGAGGTCAAGGCGGTGATTCTCCACTCCGGAAGACGGAGAAGCAGATTCACCAGAGGATCACGTTTGGAAAGGGCAGATTCGTGGCAATGAGCATTTGGGCCATGGTGGTCCCATGCTACCTTCTGCCAGGGGATATTTGAGAGGGGCCCTGGATTCCTATTAATTGCCCTCCTTACGTTTGTGGGGTGTGCGGGTGGCTGTGGTGGGTGGCATGCTCTGGCCTGGGGTTGCTTTTGCCTCCTCCCAGAAAGCCCCCCCCCCCCCCCCCCCCCCGGCCCAGGCAAGTTCCTGTTTGCTCTGGTACTGTGACGGCAGGCTGCCTGGGAGATACTGACAGTGGGCTCTTGGCACCTGACCAGAAAGTAGGGAGACTTGGAGGATGCAATTGATGGCGTTTAAGCCATTCTTCACTTCCCACATACCCCAGGCCAGCCAGTCCTACGCTCGCCTGCGGCAGCCTGGGCCTCTTCACAGAGGAAGGCGCATCAACCCTGACACACGGAGGGGTGGAGGCCACCTTATGACTTCGCACACAGATGTCCTGTAGCTGCCTTTGCTGCTGGCTCTGCGTCTGTGGCCAGGTGGCTGCTGTCTGTCCTGCCTGCCTTGGGCCGGCCTGACCCACCTCTCCTGGGGACCCGTCTGGGGCTGCAGGCTAGGCGGAGGGGAGGCCACAGGGGTGGCCCCTCGGAGTCTAAGTTGCAGCCCCAGGCAGACAGGCTGCCTGATCCCAATCTAATGGGTTCCGGCGGCCACCTGTGAGGGCAGGTGGAGGTTGCATGGATTTTTATCTTTCCACTTACATCAGTGTACATTTTGAGGGTATCTTTAGGGACAGGCCCAGGGTCTGTTTAAAACACTGTCCACCATCCCAAATACCCCAGAGCGCTATGGTTTATGTGTTTTAGTGCAGATAAACTGAGACCCCCAGGCGGCCACTGGGCGCAGGATGAAATGTCGGGCCCTGCCTTCTCCCGCTGGGTGTCCTCACTCATCTCCACTATTTGCCCGTCTTTCCCGGTCTCAGAAGCACACATCTTGCAGCGGCTGCCCTGTCTCGGCACATGCTGGGTCCTGGGCGCCCAAGCCTGAGCCGAACCCTGCTCTCCCCCTGCAGAATCTCCTACGACCCGGCCAGGTACCCTAGGTACCTGCCCGAAGCCTACTGCCTGTGCCGCGGCTGCCTGACGGGGCTCTTCGGGGAGGAGGACTTCCACTTCCGCAGCACCCCGGTGTACATGCCCACCGTCGTGCTGCGCCGCACCCCGGCCTGCGCCGGCGGCCGCGCCGTCTACACCGAGGACTACGTCACCATCCCCGTGGGCTGCACCTGCGTCCCCGAGCAGGAGAAGGACGCGGACAGCCTCAACTCCAGCATGGACAAGCAGGGCGCCAAGCTGCTGCTCAGCCCCAATGACCAGCCGGCCAGCCCCTGAGGGCCGCCACGGCCACCTCCAAGGGGCAGGACATGGCCGGTGACCCCTGAGGGCCGCCACGGCCACCTCCGGGGGGCAGGGCTTGGCCAGCGACCCTGAAGGCCACAAACCAAACGCAAGCAGAGAGACCTTCCTCCCAGAGTAGCGGGTCCGCTGCGCACGCTCGCTGGTGTTCGGGCAGGCGGAAGTGCACGCAGTGCTGGGGCCAGGGGACTTTTCCAGGGCCGCCTCCGGCCCCAGGGCACTGGTGCTGCATGGCTGTGCTTGGGCCAAGGCGCTCCCTCCAGCTGGGGGTAGATACAGATAAGCTTTAAAAAAAAAAAACAAATTTTTGTTTTAAGAAGTACAGACGACATGCTTTTTTTATTCAGCTGTTTTGAATGGGGCACAAAGTATTTTTGTATTAGCAGTGTAGAGTAACTACATTAAAAGATTTTTACTGAACATAGAAACATTCTATAAAGCTGGCCTTCATTTCCTCCGGGAGGGGTTTTTAGGAGCATAACTGGAGTCCTCGGATAAACTTTAAACCTGGCGCTGGGCCTTTGTCTCCATTCCAGAAGGTCCACCGTGGCTGACAGGAAATGGACAGGCCACCAATCAGCAAGAGGAGGCATGGGGGGCTCCTGGGACCGCAGAACGGGCCAGGAATTCCAGAAGGCTCAAACTCGGTTTTATTTTTGATAGACACAAGTGGTCTCAGACTTACACAACTGGAGCTTTTGTGTTGTTTTCACTTTGGAAAGCTGCTGGGGCCAATTTGCGAACAAGCAGTGGCGAGGTAAGGTAAGAGGTGAAATGTACCATTTTTGCCCGTTCCCAGGGCAAGTCCAAGCAAGCACTGGCTGAGTGAAAGGACGCCAGGATCAGGCCAGCGTGTGGAGGAAGCGGGAGTGGCCAGCGAGCAGCACGGAGGCCTGTCCCCGCTCCTGCGGCAGGGGCTGAGCTCTCTCTTCTTGAGGTTGAAAGCCTGTTCCTAAACACCATCGTCTGGGAAAGTTAGCTGCTCTTTTTAAGTCATTAAAGCCACGGAGGGAGCTGTTTCTTGGCTGTGTTTCTCTGTGGAGTCTACTTGGGTGGGTTTGGATGATTTTTCAGGTCAACAACATGAGAGTACTTTAAAAAGTCTGTGGAAAATGAAATTAAAAAATAAGTTCATTTTGGTGCCAAAAAAAAAAAAAAGAAAAGAAATCCAAGAGGTCTTCAAAAAGTTAATGAAAAAGGCTGGCATAGTGCAACGGGTTAACTCTGCCTGTGGCGCTGGCACCCCATCTGGGCACTGGTTTGTCCTGGCTGCTCCACTTCTAATGCACCTGGGAAAGCAGCAGAAGATGGCCCAGGTGCTTGGGCCCCTGCACTCAATGTGGGAGACCAGGATGAAGCTCCTGGCTCCTGGCTTTGGCCTGGCCCAGCCCCGGTCATTGTGGCCTTTTGGAGAATGAACCAGCAGTTGGAAGAGCTCTTTGTCTCTGTAACTCTTTCAGATAGATAGATAGATTAATTAAGGTTTGTAAAAATGTATATTATGAAAAAACTAGGTATGGATCTCAAAATTTTTGGAGCAGAACAAACTTGTTCATTCCATACTTCCATGAGCTTTTTGAAGTCTCCTTGTATGTTAACTAAAGTATTTGCTTTAGTTTAATTTTTATAGTTGAGGTTAAAATTAACCACAGTTTGATTTGGTCTTGGATCAGCTAGTCACAGAAAGTCAATCTCTGATTGTTGGTGACACCTCCAACCAAGACCAAGAAGTGTCCTTTGTTCACATGCACTGCCCTCCCAACCTCAGAGAGGATTGGCTTCCCCACATCACGTTCAGCCTTAGTTTGATCTGGACATTAGGGTCGCCCGGAGAGCCTTTAACTCCTACGAAACACCGACAGAAATCCCACATGGAAAACACAGCATCAAAAGGAATCTGAATCGTCCAAATAAGAAGTTCAGAAGTGAAAGCCACAGCTCTGGCTAGCTGTGTAGACTGGGGCATTTACTGGCGGAACAATGGTATCCCTAGTGGCAGAAAAACTGCCTTGCACGCCAGCAATGTGAGTAATTGTGTTCAGTCATCCCGCTGTTGTGTCACATTTTCCAGGCCCTCCTCAAATATAAATAGTGCAAGAGTCAGAGGACATGGAATTAAGGAGAGCAACTATCTGCATGGGGGAAACGTCACTATTTTATTTATTGTGTGAGTTATAAAAGGCAGCACACTCCTGAGAGTGGGCATTGGGCCGAGTGGTTGAGATGCCTGCTTCCCACATCAGAGTGCCGGGGTTCGATCCCTGGCTCTGGCTCCTGACTCCAGCTTCCTGCTAATGCAGACCCTGGGAGGCAGCAGTGAGGGCTCAAATAATTGGATCCCGCCTACCCACATGGGAGACCTGAATTCTCAGCTCCAGACTTTGGCCTGGCCCAGTCTTGTGTGTGGCAGGCATCTGGGGCATGAACCAGTGGATGGGAACTCTCTCTACCTTTCGCTCAAATATGCTTAAAAAATTTTTTTTTTCCAAAAAGGTATCACATACCCAGTGGAAGAAATTAGCTTCCATTCTAGACCAAGAAGGGCAAGCTCTGCGTGTTTTGTTTTCTCTGAGTGGAATGCTCATCTACTAGTAAGTATCTGTTGAGCACCCATCTGGTTCCTCAAAGAATCTATGACACTCACACCATCAGATATTGCTCCTGGGGACAATTGGGGATAAGACTCAAACTCTTTATTCACTGGTTCCCTCCCCCAAATACCCACAACATCCGGGGCTGGGCCAGGCCAATGCCCAGAACTGGGAACTGAATCCGGGCCTCCCACGTGAGTGGCAGAGACCCAGCTAATGGAGCCATCCCTTGCTAAGTCCATTGTCTAAACACTGGAATGGGGAGCAGAGCTGGGACTCACACCCAGGTTCTCCAGTATGGGATGCAGGTGTCTCAAGTGGTGTGGTAACTTCTGTGCCAAACCCCTGCCCTCTTTCATTTACCAGTTCATTGTTATTTCTGTTTTAACAGTACATTACCCTTGACCTTCGGAAGACTCCCATCAGGTCTCTTCCTGGAATATTCTATGTGTACTAAAAAGGTCCATGGGAAATGGAATTAAAAAAATTCAAAAATGTCAAAAATTTTTTCAATATTTATTTGAAAGGCAAAGTGACAGAGATCTTCTATCTGCTGGCTTACTCTTCAAATGCTTCCAACTGCTAGGGCTGAACAAGGTCAAAGCGAGGCGCCTGGTACTCAGTCCAGGTCTTCCACATGGGTGGCAGGGGCCCAAACACTTGGCCCATCATCTGCTGCCTCCCAGGACGCATTAGAAGCTGGACTGGAATCGGAGCTGGGACCCGAACCCAGCAGTCTCATATGGGACGCAGGTGTTCCAAAAGGCAGCTTACCCAGCTGCACCACAGTGCCTGCCCCAAGATGAAAGTTCTTGAGTTAATAAAAATAAATTTTGAGGCTGCTAGTATCCACAGTGCCCACAAGATATTTTGAGGGTGAGCACATTCACATAACATTATTACAGTATATTATAATAACTGTTCTCATTGTTCATCTGTGACTGATTTATAAATTAATTTTATCATAAGTGTATAAATACGGGAAAAACATGAAAGTACTTCAAAAAGTTCATGGAAAAGTGAAATTAAAAAATAAGTTTATTTCGGGCCGGCGCCACAGCTCAATAGGCCAATCCTCCGCCTTGCGGCGCCGGCACACCAGGTTCTAGTCCCGGTTGGGGCGCCGGATTCTGTCCCGGTTGCCCCTCTTCCAGGCCATCTCTCTGCTATGGCCCGGGAGTGCAGTGGAGGATGGCCCAAGTCCTTGGGTCCTGCACCCCATGGGAGATCAGGAGAAGCACCTGGCTCCTGGCTTCGGATCAGCATGATGCGCCGGCCGCAGCGGCCATTAGAGGGTGAACCAACGGCAAAAAGGAAGACCTTTCTCCCTGTCTCTCTCTCTCACTATCCACTCCGCCTGTCCAAAAAAAAATAATAAAAATAAAAATGTTTATTTCAGTGCAAAAAAAAAAAATTGAAATCCAGATAGTCTTTCCCAATATTCATTTTCCAGAAAGTTTTCAAGGACCCTTTTACTATACATCTAGGACTCGGGACTGCCCCTGGTGGGGAGGGGATGCAGGGGATTTAGAAGGATTACTGCATTTCTGTAAACACAGGAGCATTTGGGCAGAGCAGTTAAAAGGCATTCTGCAAATACAAGCAGGTCCGCACTCAGGGGCCCATTACCCAAGCTGCTGCTTTTACTGCTTTTCTCTCAGCAGGACACGGGCACAACGGCCCTTTTGCTTCCTGTGTGAAACATGACTTTATAGTTGCCTGGGCCTCTGTCTGCTCCTGCTGTCCAGGCACCCTCTGCCCCACACAGCTAGTTTTAGGGGAACCTGCAGACTTTGTTGGCAACATCGCGATGCTCATCCTGTCTCCCAGCTCGTGGATGGTTATTTGGGTGCAAATCTGGACCGGGAAGGACTCAAGATGAGTCTAGCCAAGTGTTCCTTGTGGCCTGGGAAGTCCTCTGTGAGGCATAAGAGGCCAGGGAGTCTCTTCAGGGTTCACAAGGTTGGACCGGCATCTGCGTTCACAATGGGGCGCGTAGTCAGAGGCCATAGGGAGAGGCTCGCCCCAGCCTGGCT
The DNA here is from genome assembly GCF_033115175.1 of Lepus europaeus. Taxonomy (NCBI): domain Eukaryota; kingdom Metazoa; phylum Chordata; class Mammalia; order Lagomorpha; family Leporidae; genus Lepus; species Lepus europaeus. The sequence continues at coordinate 87,662,533 of NC_084832.1, forward strand.
GCCTGCAAACCTTCTGCAGGGCACCTGCCGCCTCACTGGACCCCAGGAGCACACCAGGCCTAATGAGGCTTTTTATAAAGGTCGCAAAGGCACAGCTGCAGATCTTTTATGAAATCCAGAGGTGGATGACATGTGTACGCTGTTTTACTAAAATCAAAATCAGGGGTCCAGAGTCGTGAAACACTTGATGGCTGCTTATTAAACAAAAATGCGATTACCTCAGTGCACAAGCCTCCTAATTTGAGACTTATAGAAGTTCTGATGTGAGTCAAGCTTTCCCTTTCCCTCCCTGACCATGAAGAAAAAGGCCTCGCTTCAAATAAATGCTACATTATGGGACCACGGATCTGATTTCAAGGCTGTTGCTCTTCCACAATTCCCAAGTTAGATGTTATATTTCTATATGTGTGTGTACTTTTTTTTGTTTGTTTAAGCTAACATTCTTATTGGCCTAGGTAGTTTTTTTTTTTTTTTTAAAGAAAGCTTTTATGGGGCTGGCACCGTGGTGGAATGGGTTAAGCCATCGCCTGCAGTGCCAGCATCCCATATGGGCACGGGTTTGGGTCCCAGCTCTTCCACTTCCAATCCAGCTCTCTGCTATGGCCTGGGAAAGCAGTGGAAGATGGCCCAAGTCCTTGGGCCCCTGCACCTGTGTGGAAGACTAGGAAGAAGCTCCTGGCTCCTGGTTTCGGATTGGCTCAGCTCTGGCCATTCTGGCCACTTGGGGAGTGGACCAGCAGATGGAAGACCTCTGACCCCCTCTCTCTCTCTGCCTCTCCTTCTCTCTTTGTAACTCTTTCAAATAAATAAATCTTTAAAAAAAAAAAAAAAGCTAGCTTTTACTTAATGAATACAAATTACATAGGTACAGACTGCACCCACACAGACACACAAAGTATAAAGTACTGTTTGGAGACAAGTTTTACCATTAATTCTCATAGTACAACTCATTAAGGACAGAGGTCCTACATGGGGAGCAAGTGTACAGTGACTCCTGTTGTTGATTTAACAATTGACACTCTTATTTATGACGTCAGTGATCACCCGAGGCTCTTGTCATGAGCTGCAAAGGCTATGGAAGTCTCTTGAGTCCACAAACTCAGTCAGTATTTAGACAGGGCCATAAACAAAGTGGAAGTTCTCTCCTCCCTTCAGAGAAAAGTATATCCTTCTTTGATTGACCTTGATAGTTTTTAACACATCAATCAATACACTGATAAAAATATGTCTAAAAAAAAATGCAGATGTATGACAGCCAAGGTCCAAGACGTGCGCGACAGCAGGTCTTCCCTGGTTCCCAGGCACCAGCCCTGAGTCCCAGTCCTGCTCTCGGCGTCTGTCAGGACCGCAGGTTTTCCTGCAGTGAGTGACGCATCTGGGGTCTTCGACATTCAGCTACCAAGTCTCATTTCCCGTTCGCCTTGTGTCCCCTGCACACCAGCTGTGGCTGGGCCCTACTCGAGGACTGGACAGCCAGGCTGGCTTCTGCCGGGAGCACTGCAGGTCACTGTGTCTGAGGGGGACGGAGCTCGGGAGGAGCTGACACGGTTCACTGCCTCTCACATTTTGTGGCTGAAGCAGCCAGGAGTTGGGGAAGTATAATCCTTTCCCAGAGAAACAGACATTAAGGCTTTTTTATTTTTTAAAGATTTATTTATTTATTTGAAACTCAGAGAGGAGAGGGAGAGACACACAGAGAGACAGAGCCGACATCTGCTTGTTCACTCCCCAGATGGCAGCAATGGCCAGGTCTGAGCCAGGCTGAAGCCAGGAGCCAGGCGCTTCATCTGGGTCTGCAAAGTGGGTGCAGGGGCCCCAGCACTTGAGCCATTTTCTGCTGCTTTTCCCTAGTGAATTAGCAGGGCGCTGCATTGGAAGTGGAGCAGCTGGGACACCAACTGGCACCCATTTGGGATGCTGGTGTCACAGGCAGCAGCTTTACCCGTTATGCTATGATGCAGGCCCCAGGACATTAAGTTTTGAGGAAGATTTTACTTTAAAATGATTGCAGATTTCCAAGAAATTGCCAATGTTTACAAGACGGGCTGTTGCTCCCTTGGCCCAGTTTTGCCTGAGGGTGCATCTTAGGGAATGACAGAGCAGGGAACTGGCACTAGTGCAGCCCTCGCCAGCTGGGCACGCACATGCTGTCATGCCACCACACACAAGACATGGACATCGCAGCACCACAGAGAACCTGTTACCGTCAGCCCTGCCGAAGTCCGACCCCTGCCACCCACAAACCCATTCTCCATTCAAGAGTCTGATCTCTGGGGATGGCTCTTCTCCCAGGGCCCAATGCCCCAGGCTGCTGCTAACCCTTGTTCCTTCCTCCTGCCTGCTCTGGGGCATGGATGCGGTACGGATGTGCCGAGCAGTGACGATGTAGCCTGCACCCACCCCCTTGTTTTTGGCTGTGGCGTTTGGTGTATAGGTGGTGGTGCTCCCACCTTCTCAGCTGGCTGGGAGCCACACTGCTGTCAGCCCCACAGACCTGGGAAGAAGAGCAGAAACCCCAGAGGCACCCACACACTCGCCAGTGTCAGGGAGACATGGCACTGCTCCTGGGGGCTGGCGCGGGCTGGGGGCCCTCGCAAGTCTCAGGATGCTGAGCAGTCAGAAGGAGCCCCTGGTATGGGAACCTCTGGCCTGAGGCAGAGGCCAAGGTCCTGTCTAATTCAGGAGGCCCTGGGCGGCCAAGAAGCTGTACTTCTTATGTTAAACGAGGAGAGTGGATTAGACAGGTTCTCAGATTTCTTCCAACTCCAATTCCATGAACTCAAGTTCAGAGAAGACAGTCCAGCGCCAAGGATGCCTCCTTAGGGAAACAATGAGAGGCAGCGTCCCTTATTTTGACAATTAGGCCAGGACAGTTGGAGGGGAGGAGAGGAGGTTCTAACTTTTTAATCAACTGAAAAAATAAAACGACGTGGAAATGTCACCCGGGGCCTTTACCGTATTGTGTCACTCTGCCAGTTAGAGGCCGCAATCCAGCCCAGAATTGTAATTCACGTAACAGCGGAACTCATTTGCCAGGTTTCGGGTGTGCCGTGGAATGAACTTGCACATCTTCACCCCCAGGAGCTGTGCGGCCTGTTCTTCCATGACGGCCCCTGAGGAGAACAGGTGCAGTGAGTGCAGAGAGCCAGAGGCCCGGCTGGAGCCCGGGGCCAGGCATCTCTGGCGCGGATCAGGGGCTCCGGGCTCCGAGCAGTCCACAGAACCACCCACCCAGCAGTAGCTATCCCCGTTTTATCTTCTCCTACACTTCTGCAAATGACTTGTTTTTCCATTTCTTTTTAGCTAATTGATACTTTTCTTATCTCCACAAGGCTGGGGCACTTAGAAATTTAGGAGCACATGCCACAAAGGAACACAGAAGACAGTGAACGTAATTACTAGAAACTAGGGTTTCCCGACATTTCCTGATCTCTTTTCTGCTGATGCAAAAGAGCACGTGCCCTCCTCCACCTGGCCCACTCCTCCCCAGGCCCTCCCTGCAGCTACCCCTGGCCAGGCCCTCTTCTCTGCATCTTGAGTACAGCAAACAATCCCATCCCTGCACCACCAACCCTGGAGTCTATCCTTAATCTTTTCCTCGTGTGCAGTGCTGAATCCCAACTCCCCACCAGGGCCTGGAGGGGTGGGGAACCCTTGCCCCCAGTGTGGCCTGCAGCCCTGGGTGGACCCCTGGCAGGCCCCAATGAAGCTCCTGCAGGGCCCTCACACACCAGGCTGTGAGGAAGCCACCCGCCTTGGCTCTATCACACTTTGTCAGACTACCAGAACTAGCGCTTCATTTCTCTGGTCTGCTTTGTTACGCTTTTGAAACTTGTCCCCTAAAACTGAATGTATACTCCACTGGGCTGAGATCACCTGTTAGCAAACAGGGATTGAGTAATAAGCTTAGGTGAATTATACTTGTATGAATAAAGACTTCCTTCTGTGACCAAATGAAAAATTCTACAGCACCAAAGAACAGACCTCCTGCAGCTCCAGGGCACACAGGGGAGAAGCAGTGGCCCCAGGGCCTGAGGGGGAGGATGGGTGATGTCTCCCAGGGGTACCACCAAGGGTGGGTAATGTTTGGTTCTTAAATTTTACTACATCATATTTTACTACGACTGTACATCAATCTGACTGGTTAGAAAACTCTTCTGTTTTTACCAATTTTTCAAAAAGAAATGGCCTCTCTCAGCCTTGTGTGGACACTGGAACCACAGTTACTAGGACACATTTTTAATTTGTGACTTTTGTCAAAACTCTTCTTCAATGAGCCTACTCTAATGCCTGGGTCTGTAACCTTAGGCAATCTGCTTTAACTCTGAATCCCAAACATTTCTTATCAGCTGACAGCTTGGCCCACATCCTAGTGCTACCAATGGTGATGGCAAGTAAGATGCAACAGCTGACAGGCGTGAGCCTTCATGTGTGCTGTGTCCCAAGTTAAGCACTTGGTGGGGACTGCACTGTGCCACTGTATTCTCATGAGTGGGGTGGGGGTCTCTGTTCCACATTACAGATAGGGAAGCTGGAGTTCCAAGGGGTTAAATCACTTGGTTAAGGTTACACAGTTAGAAGTAAAAGCCAGGACTTGAACATCTACTGTCCCGGGCTTCCTGGAGACGGGAAATGTGCACCTACCTGTGCACAGCAAAATCTTGGCCTTGGTCAAGTACTTGATGGTTTCTGACGTCTTCCTGAGACACTCCTCAGAAAGATATGGAGGATCTGCCACTACGACGTCAAAGCTATGTGCAGGGATGTGTTCAGGTAGATCCAGTGGATTATTGTAATCATAGAAGATAAAGTCCTCTCCATATATGGCAAACCTTTTGTCATACTCAAAGATGCATACAGAAAAGTCTTCTCTGTGCAGCTCGCGGAGCTTCTGGTAAACACTGGGGGCGCTCACACAGGCAATTCTGGAACAGAGTGAACACATCCATGGGAGATCTTTGGTAGCTTAGGGTGTTAACCACTTTCCCCATAAAAACTAGGTCCCTGGTTCAGATGTTCTTAAATGGTGCGAGTTGATATAAGAGTAAATTTTGAGGGAAAAAAAGCTTTATTCTGCCTCAGTTTTAAGGAATTTGGTATTTAAAAATCCATAACTCACAATGTTGAGATATGAAAGAACAAGTGTGCTTTTTATAGAAAATAGTGTAAAGAAAAATAAAACTAAAACATCAGGAATACATTATGACAAAAGTTAGATCTAGCCCAAAGCCTAAAATCCCCTATTATTCTTAAGTTGGGGCTTTAATAACTACTTCAAATGCCTCTAATCCAAACTAGATATTTTAAAATCTTTTTGATGATCTTGAAAAAAAACCCTCAAGTCACTCCCTAAATAAGTCCAGTTTAACAAGAAGATACATTAAAAAGAGGTCTCACTAGACAAGCTACTTTGAATCTTAAAAGAATCTATTTCATTTTAGCAAGTCCACAGTTTATGAATGGGTAAGGCTCCAAGAATAAGCTTTTTTTTTTTTTTAAAGATTTATTTGAAAGTTACAGAGAGAGGTAGAGACAGAGAGAGAGAGAGAGAAGTCTTCCATCCACTGGTTCACTCCCCAAATGTCTGTAATGGCTGGAGCTGGGCCTATCTGAAACCAGGAGCTAGGAGCTTCTTCTGGGCCTTCCAGGTGGGTGCAGGGGCCCAAGGATTTGGGCCATCTTCCACTGCCTTCCGGAGCACATCAGCCGGGAGCTGGATTGGAAGTGGAGAAGCCGAGACTCGAACTGGCTCCCATATGGGATGCTGGTGCTACAGGCCGCAGCTTTAACCCACAGCTGTGTCACAGTGCCAGCCTCAAGAGTTAGCTTTTAAAACTAGCTGTTGAGGCCGGCGCCGCGGCTCACTAGGCTAATCCTCCGCTTTGTGGCACCGGCACACCGGGTTCTAGTCCCGGTCAGGGCACCGATCCTGTCCTGGTTGCCCCTCTTCCAGGCCAGGGAGTGCAGTGGAGGATGGCCCAAGTGCTTGGGCCCTGCACCCCATGGGAGACCAGGAGAAGCACCTGGCTCCTGCCATCGGATCAGCGCAGTGCGCCGGCTGCAGCGCGCTACCGCGGCAGCCATTGGAGGGTGAACCAACGGCAAAAGGAAGACCTTTCTCTCTGTCTCTCTCTCACTGTCCACTCTGCCTGTCAAAAAAAAAAAAAAAAAACAAAAAAAAAACAAAAAAAAAAAAACTAGCTGTTGAAAAATCTAGAAGCAACGTAAATGTTAAATGATTGAGTTGACCATGGAACTTCTATTTCAATAGGATATTTGTACAAAAGCCAAAGACCTCCAGAGTATCCCCAAGACCTATTAAAGCAAGGGTGGGGAAACTTTTTCCTGGTAAGGGCCATTTGGATATTTATAACATCATTCACTGGCCCTACAAAATTATCAACTTAAAAATTAGCCTGCTGGGGCTGGTGCTGTGGCTCACTTGGTTAATCCTCCACCTGTGGCGGCCGGGTTCTAGTCCCGGTTGCTCCTCTTCCAGTCCAGCTCTCTGCTGTGGCCTGGGAAGGCAGTAGAGAATGGACCAAGTGCTTGGGTCCCTGCACCCACATGGGAGACCAGGAAGAAGCACCTGGCTCCTGGCTTTGGATCGGCGCAGCACCAGCCGCAGTGGCCATTTGGGGAGTGAACCAAGCGAAGGAATACCTTTCTCTCTGTCTCTCTGTCTATAACTACCTGTCAAAAAAAAAAAAAAAAAAAAAAAAATTAGCCTGCTACAGATTTATGGAATTTCAAGGCCTTCCTGCAGTTGCTTTGGCAGGGCCAGACCCAATTATTTCGTGGGTCTTACGCAGTAGGTGGGCCAGACATTCCTCACCACCATATCAGAGGAACAGAAGAGCGTCAGTTATGCTGTGATACGTGTGGGAATATATGCTTATAAATACCCAGATATCTTCTGGAAGGACCAAGAACCAAGGACCCTGGCTGCCTTGTAAGAAAATGGGGAAAAGGACTACCTTTTCTTCCAATTCCCTTTGTAACTTTTGGATTTCTTATTATATGTATACATTATCAATCAAAAAGGGATTTATTTTTAACATTAAACTCAGCTTGAAAAATGTGAGCTGCATTTTTTTTTTAACAGTAAGAGTCTTACCCATCTTGGTTAGGTACCCAGGCCAGGTAAATAGAGTGTCTCAGCCCAAACACTTGCAGCAGACAGAGAGCCTGGTGAGGTCACACCACCTCCAGGGAGGCACACCGGCCCCTTCCCGCGCAGCAGCTCTGCGTGGGGCAGGCAGAGGACAGACGACACCCAGGAACAGTGCACTGCCTCTTCACTCTGCCAAGGCAGAACGGGCAGCAACCAAGTGTGACCCCACCCGATGAAGGTGTCTTCCAAGGAAGGAGAAATAAGAATGTTTTCAAACCAGATCCGTGAGCCTGCCTGCGGCGGGCCTTCACTGAGAAATTCTAAGGAGGCACCCAGGGCAGGGCAGTGGTCCCACATACAGGAAGGAATGAAGGCTGAGAGGCTGGTGACACTGGCAGTGAGGAGATCAGGTGGTGGTGGAATCAGTGGGCCAGCTCAGCCATGTCCTGCTGAGCGACCTTCTGCAAGTGACCATTCTCTGGCATCACTGCCTGTCCTGAAGTGGAGAGCAGCTACCTCACAGCGATGAGAGGGCAGCATGACAAGCCTGACAAAAGCCTGGGCACAGGGGGTTAAGGCGCTACCTATGAGACCAGCGTCACATACTGGAAAGTGGGTTTGAATCCTGGCTGCCTTGCTGCCAATCCAGCTCCCTGGTAATGCACCTGGTAAGCAGCAGAAGATGGCTCAAGTACTTGGGCCACTAGCACCCACCCGGGTGACCCAGATGGAGTTTCAGGCTCCTGGCTTTGGATTGGCTCAGTCCCAGCCACTGCTGCCAACTGGGGAGTGAACCATTGGATGGAACATTGATCTCTCTGTCTCTGTTACCCTACCATTCAAATAAATAAAATAAATCTTAAAATTAAAAAAAAAAAAAAAACTGGAGAATTTGTTGAAAGGCATATTAAAGAAGCAGTTTGTCCCCAGGATTCTCTTCTATATGCCCTCCCTGAGTGTGGCAGGAGACTGGAGGAATATTCTCTGGATCAGGTAAGCTTGGAAGACGGGGGCCAGACACAGCTGACAATGGTGTGCCATGCAGAAATCAGGATTACGTTAAACTCACCAGATGTGGGGTGTGTGTGTGTGTGTGTGTGTGTTATTCAGGAGACAGGGAGAAAGAGAGAAAGACAGAGAGAGCTCCCAAATGCCCATACTAGCCAGAACTGGGCCAGGGCCAAAGTCAGGAGCCAGCAACTCAATCTAGGCCTCCCACTTGGGTTGCAGGAGCCCAATTACTTGAGCATCATCACTGCCTCCCAGGATATGCACTGGCAGGAAGCTGGAGTCAGGGGCAGGAGACAGAAATCAAACCCAGCCACTCTGGTGTGGGATACTGTCTTTTTTTTTTTGGACAGGCAGAGTGGATAGTGAGAGAGAGAGAGACAGAGAGAAAGGTCTTCCTTTTTGTCGTTGGTTCACCCTCCAATGGCCGCTGCGGCCGGCGCATCATGCTGATCCGAAGCTAGGAGCCAGGTGCTTCTCCTGGTCTCCCATGGGGTGCAGGGCCCAAGGACTTGGGCCATCCTCCACTGCACTCCCGGGCCATAGCAGAGAGCTGGACTGGAAGAGGGGCAACCGGGATAGAATCTGGCGCCCCAACCGGGACTAGAACCCGGTGTGCCGGCGCTGCAAGGCGGAGGATTAGCCTGTTAAGCCACTGTCTTAATCAGTAGACCAAATGCCTGCTCCCTGAACGTTGAGATTTTGAGCCTTCTTTTAGTCATGTACCTCCAAGAATGACAACTAGATATGAAACTGCCAGGCAGAAATCGGAAGAATCTTCCCTGAGCCTCTGATCAGCCCATAACAAAGACTGACACACACTGACACTGGGATTTCCTTAGAAAATAGCTCATCCATGGGGCCGGCACTGTGGCACAGTGGGTTAACGCCTGGAGCGCCAGCATCCCCTATGGGTGCTGGTTCAGGACCTGGCTGCTCCACTTCTGATCCAGCTCTCTGCTGTGGCCTGGGAAGGCAGTGGAGGAAGTCCCAGGCCCTTGGGCCCCTGCACCCACATGGGAGACCTGAAAAGGTTTCTGGCTTCGGACTGGCGCAGCTCTGGTCGTTTTGGCCAGCTGGGAAGTGGGCCGGAGGATGGAGGACATCTCTCTCTCTCTCTTTCTCTCTCTCTCTCTGCCTGTCCTCTCCCTGTGTAACTCTGACTTTCAAATAAATAAATAAATCTTAAAAAAAAAAAAAGAAAATAGCTCATCCAGCTCCTCCAACTGTAAACACCCAAGTAGACAAGTCAAAGCTTCCCACTTCTGAGCAACTCTCCATTGAATATTAATGGACAGCCAGGGTCAGGAGACATAAAAGGAAACTAATACTATATAAATATCTGATAGTAAATACATAAATAAATAGAAAAAAGCATTTCAGAGTAAACAGAGGCTTCGTAGGGAACAGAAAACTTTTTAAGAAATTCTGTAATTAATATCCTCAGAAGATGAACAAGATATAATAGCAAAGGAAAACTTAGAGACAAAAGGAGCTTTAGACAGCAGATCTGGTAACCTCAGGAGAAAGCTCAGAAGAGAAAGTTGAGGAATCCTCCCATAAAGTAGGGTAAAGAGACAATAGATAGAAAACAGAAGAAAATGAGAAGATCAGGTTCAATACTCAAACAATAAAAGTTCCAGGTAGAAGGAAAGAAAAAAATGAAGGGGAAAAAAAAAAAAATCAAAGACATAATTTAATTTTCCTAAACTGAAGGATCTGTGTTATGAGAATGGAAGCACTCCTCAGTGACCAGTGCAGAAGAAAGCTGCACACCAAGACATATCAAATATTAAGGATTAAGAGAAAAATCTTGAACATGAGTAGGCAGGGATGGAAAAATGCAGATTTCCTACAAGAAATCAGAATTTGTCAACAGTATACCTATGGAAGTTTGCAGACAATGGAGCAATGCCTTTGAAACTTGGAATTAGATACCCAACAAAACTATCATAATCAAGAATAAGGCAAAAATAAAACATTTTCAGACAAAGATTTTAAAAACTTCGCTCACACGTACCTTTACCGTGGAGCTGCAGGAGGATGTATCTCACCAGAATCTCACCAGGAATGGGGCTTCTCCGAGAGAACACCAAATGGCAGTGAAGCCAGCGTAGTAACTGCAGGAGGAGGCCCCAGCGGCCCGGGGGCCCGCGAATAGGAGGCTGCAAAGGCTTTGGCAGCAGCAACTGAGGCACAGTCAAGGCCGTGGAGCTCATGGAGGCAAGGCCGAGATGAGGAGTGGCCCCCTGTCACCAAGCTGGCCGCCTGGCCAAGGACAAGATCAAGCCCTGGGAGGAGATCTCTCTTCTCCCCGCCCATCAAGGAGTCTGAGATCACTGACTCCCCTGGGGGCATCCCTCAAGGACAAGGGCTTTTTTTCTCTATTTCTTTCTTTTCTTATTTATTTATTTGTCTGCATTTCATAAATGAAACATTAGGAACATAGTAATTTTTTCTACCATACTTGCCCTCCCACCCACTCTCCCACCTTCTTCCACTTCCCTCTCCTGTTCCCTGTCTTGTTTTTTAGCAAGATCTATTTTCATTTAACGTTACATACAGGGGATTAACTCTATTCTAGGTAAAGAGTTCAGCGCTTTATACGAGAGAGAAAAAGAAAAAAATTTAAAAAAACTTCCTCAACAGTCCAGACAAAGGTTGCTCAAAGTTATTGCACCTCGAAGGTAATTTTGTTTTTCTTTCTTCCTTCCCCCTTCTTTCCTTTTAGAAACTTAATTGTCTTCACAGAAGAACCCAAGAATGATACATCTTTTGTGAGCTCCTAGACATAACTATAACTTATAAGAATATCCTCTGCTTAATACACTAAAAGGAAATAATTCTTTGGGAACAAGTTTTACTATTAAGGCTCACAATACAACTCTTTGAGGACAGAGGTCCTGCATGGGAAGTTAGTGCACAGTGACTCTTATTGTTAATTTAACAATTAACACTCTTATGTATGATGTCAATGATCACCCGAGGCTCTTGCCACGAGCTGCCCAGGCTACGGAAGCCTTTTGGATCCACAATCTAGCAAGGCCATAAACAAAGTGGAAGTTCTCTCCTCCCTTCAGAGAAAAGTGCCTCCTTCTTTGGTGGTCCCTTCTTTCCACTGAGGTCTCACCTACAGAGCTCCTTCAAGTAGGACATTTTTTGCCAGAGTGAAGGAAGAGGTTTTGAAGACGACACCAGTGCAGGTGCAGGTGCAGACGCGGGCTGGCCAGCGGACCAGGTTCAAGGCATTTGCTGCCATCAGGGACTACAATGGTCATATTGGCCTGCATGTGAAGTGCTCTGAGGAGGTAGCCACTGCCATCTGAGGGGCCACCATCCTTGCAAGCTCTCGACTGTGCCCGAGTGGAGAGGACGCTGGGGGAACAAGAGCAGCAACCCCCACATGGAGCCTTGCAAGATGACCAGACACGGTGGCTCTGTGCTGATGCGCCTCATTCCTGCTCCCAAAGGCACTGTCCCCAAGAAGCTGCTGCTGACGGCTGCACTGATGACTGCCACAACTCAGCCGGGGGCTGCATGGTCACCCTGGGCAACTCTGCTAAGGCCACCTTTTATGCCATCTCCAAGGCCCACAGCTATCTGATTCCTGATCTCTCTGGAATTCATGGACCATCTCCCTACCAGGAATTCATGGACCATCTTATAAAGACTCACACCACACTGTCTGTGCAGAGGACCCAGGCTTCAGCTGTGGCTACAACATAGGTTTTTACACAAGAAAAATAAAGTGAATTAAGCCTGTTTAAAATAAATAAACTAAGAATGAGGTATAGGAACAGTTGTACAAAAAAGAAAAAGTTAAAAGGATCAACTCCAAAGAACACTGAGGAGGTAGTCAGAACAATAAAAACCCTGTTCTAAGCAAAAAAAGTATAAACTGTTGGCGCATGGGCAGAAAGCATGCGTGTTTTGCGGTAGTCGTAGAGCATGACAGAACTGAGTCCTCATTGTCTCTGGTGAGAGGGTAAGAAATACAGACGCCCATAGGGGACACCAGCACGTAACTCTGACTTTCAAATAAATAAATAAATCTTAAAAAAAAAATCAGATTGCAAATATCAAAAGAATGAATTGAAATGGAGCTGAAAGTAGATAGGCAGGTGTACAGGAAATTAGTAATGAATGTCTTTTAGAACCACTTGATTCTTTTAAGTTATAGGCATGCAAAGTTTCGATAAAAATAAAAACCAAATTAACAAAAAAGTAAAACATACATTCTTAAAACTTCAAAATGATAAAACACTAACATTTTCTCTTTAAAGTAAACTTTAAGAAACAAGTTAGAAAATGTCAAAATAAAGAGACAAGAAATTCTACAATGAATAGATTTCTGAGTATGTCCCTACACTCAGTATCAAAGCTGTTCTTAATCATCATGTGTTATAAACTGTGAGTTGTAATACTTGCAGATTATAGTTCAGACTTCCTACAAACCACCTCTCATCTAGGAAGGACATTCAAAATATTGCTTTAGGTTAGAAGACAGAAAGAAAAACAAAACCTGGACCTCACCTGCCACCTTCTCCAGCAGCTGTAATCACTTCCTGTGCAAGTCGTAGGGCAGTTTCCGGACTATACCAAAACTGGCTCAGTTGCTGTAACAGAGGAATGATATCCATTTATTTTCGGCATAGACTTTGTTATTTTAATTTATACCTACCATACCAGTGTGCATCCCTTTAATTTCTAAAATTTTGACAATTACATTTTATTTTAAATCATTTCACATTAATACAAGTCCCTAATGAATTAATGGAATGTAGGCACTGAATATCAATGGTTGCTACCACCACAAAAGAAGAAGACAACCAGTCAGAACGCACCTCACCTTTATAGAGTCGGCAGAAAAACGGAGGTTGGATCTAATTAAGCTTCTAGATTCAACTGCCAGTGAGCAGAATTACAAACCGGACGATGGAAGAATGTGTTCAATGACACCAGAGGGATGCAGTCAGCAAAATCAGGACTGTGCACCTTTTCTATGCTACACGCCATCCAGGTGTCCCATGTAGGTGGTAGCAACCTAAGCACTTGGGCCAGCATCTGCTGCCTCCCAGGCACATTAGCAAGAAGCTGGATTGTAAGTGTAGACTACTGGGACTTGAACCAGACACTCTGATATGGGATATGAGCATCTCAAGTGGCAACTTAGCCTGCTTCACTACCGTGCCCACCCCTGAGTTAATCTCAGAAGGCAATGAGGTGTTCTAAAATTGACAATGGTTTCACCTATCTGTGACTATGCTAAAAAGCAGTGAACCATACATTTAAAAGGCATTGGAAGTGGAGCAGCCGGGACTCAAACCGGTGCCCACACAGCATCCTGGCACTGCAGGCAGCGGCTTTACTGACTATGCCACAGCGCCGGGCTAATGTATCTGGTAAGCAGTGGAAAATGACCCTAGTACTTGGGCGCCTGCCACCATGTGGGACAGCAGGGTGGAGTTCCTGCCTCTTGGGTTCGGCTTGGCCCAGCCCTGGCTGTTGTGGCCATTTGGGGAGTGAACCAGCTGAGAGATTTCTTTCTCTGTCCCGCTCTGTCACTCTGTCATTAAACTCCAAAAGAGAAAAGTGTTATTAGCCTTAAAATGAGCAATAGCAGTCTCCTGGTTCAATGTTTTCCTCCCATGGAGCCCTTTCCATAGGAGTCAACATTTTAACTCTGAGCTATTCCTTTGAGCATTTACTTCTGTAGCTATATATATTGGGTATTTTATTTTATTTATTTGAAAGTCAGAGTTACTTAGAGAATGGGAGAAACAGAGAGAGAGATTTTCCATCCATTGGTTTACTCCCCAGATAGCCACAGCCCTGGCTGAAGCCAGGAGCCAGGAGCTTTTTCTGAGTCTCCCATGTGGGTGCCAGGAGGCCAAGCACTTAGACCATCTTCTGCTGCTTTCCCAGGCACATTAGCAGGGGAGCTGGATTGGAAGTGGGCCAGCCAGGACTCGAACTGGCACTCGTATGGGATGCTGGCATTGCAAGTGGCGGCTTAATCCACTATGCCAATATGCCAGCCCCAAATTTAGGTATTAAATACTGTTTCTTGAGTAATCCACTTCATATGTTACATATTTATTATGGAAGATGAGGATTTTGCTCTTTCAAACACACCTTCCCCATTTCCTTCACCCTCTCAGTATACTTCGCCCCAAAGTTTTGATTAGCAACAATGATCAGTGTGCACTGCTGAGCCAAGTAATATAATTGCATTTCCTTATAGTATGATAGTTCTTTTCTGTAGTTCATAAATGTATAATGGTTTCATTTGCAAATGTTTTACAATACTTCATATCATGATATCACGTTTTTTCCATTTCCTGGGAGATTTTCTCAATTTTTTAAAAAATATTTATCTATTTATTTGAAAGAGTTACACAGAGAGAGGAAAGGCAGAGAAAGAGAGATCTCCATTGGATGGTTCACTCCCTAATCGGCCACAACAGCCGAAACTGCACCGATCTGAAGCCAGGAGCCAGGAGCTTCTTCCGGGTCTCCCACGTGGGTGCAGGGGTCCAAGGACTTGGACCATCTTCTACTGCTTTCCCAGGCCATAGCAGAGAGCTGGATCAGAAGTGGAGCAGCCAGGTCTCGAACCAGCACCCATATGAGATGCTGGCGCTTCAGGCCAGGGTGTTAACCAGCTGCACCACAGCGCCCACCCCAATGTTTTAAAAAACTGATTTGAGGGGCCGGCACAGTGGCGTAGCAGGTAAAGCCGCTGCCTGCAGTGCCAGCATCCCATACGGAGGCCAGTTGAACTCCCAGCCAGGAGCCAGGAGCTTCTTCCAGTTTTCCCACGTGGGTGCAGGGGCCCAAGGACTTGGGCCATCTTCTACTGCTTTCACCGGCCCCTAAATAATTACTTTTTAAAAAGAGAACTAAAATATGTATTATATACTAGAAACTATTAACACCTTCTTAAAAACTGTCTCTCAGCAACTGGACGCAACCACTTGCTACCTTCTAGGATGGCAAGAAGCTGGTGGAATCAGAGTGGATCTGGGACTTGAACCCTAGGTGCTCTGATATAGGATGTAGACATCCCAAGTGGTATCTTAACAGTTAGACTAAATGCCCACCCATTAATCTGTTTATTGCATCCTTAAGTTCAATTACCCCATTTCCCGCAATGATACATTTTTCTCTTTCTCCCAGAATTGTTGAGCTTCATAACAAACCAACAGCATGTATCTTTATGCAAGAAAGCAGCACAAATGTGCTTTGGACATAATGTCCTATTGTCCTTCCATCTGAAAAGCCCTCTCCTGTGATCGCAGCCTGATAGGCAGAAACAGCAAAACCTGCATTCAGTACCATCCTTAAATATTCTGTGAATGCTCTCTGCCTTCACTCCCCCGGAAACAGTACCAGCTCCAAATGACAGGTGATAGAGCTTTTGGAACTGAGGGACACAAACACTGGACTAGGCCAGAGTAGGACCCACATTAAAACTTCCTAATGAATGTGGAATGTATTTACTTACCCAGTTCTCTTCTATTATTCCGATGTTATATTTATCATGTGCACCTGGGTCAGTTTGTTGCTTCTGCTCAGCATAAAATTCCTGGAGAGCTGCTAAGGCGTGGGAAGAAAGCTGAGGAGTATCGTCATCTTCTGTGTCACTCATGTCACCACCTGTGTACAATCTGTAGATAAGGAGTAGAGAAAGGTGCTGTGCAGACTTTGCTTCCCCTTCCCACCAAATAACAATTAAAAGGAATTTTATCTCACAGCAAGGATTCAAACTCCTGCGGCCAAACCCGACAGAGGCCTTCTATTGAACCATAATTCAACAAATGCAGGTTTTTCTTTCAAATACGTTCAGATTTTGGGGCTGGCGCTGTGTCGTTAAAGGTTAAGCCTCTGCCTGCAGCACCAGGATCCCATATGGGTGCCAGTTCATGTCCTGGCTGCTCCTCTTCCAATCCAGTCCCCTGCTAATGGCCTGGAAAAGCAGTAGAAGGCGGCTCAAGTGCTTGGAGACCCGGAAGAACTCCTGGCTCCTGGCTTTGGATCAGCCCACCTCTGTCCACTGCAGCCATTTGGGGAGTGAACCAGTGGATGGAAGATCTTTCTCTCTGTCTCTCCTCCTCTCTGTTATAACTCTACTTCTCAAATAAATCTTTAAAAAAATGTGCTCAGATTTTACAAATTACATTTTCAGGTTTTTAAGACTCCTTGAAGGGAAAAATATTACTATAAATACCTAAAGATGTCTTGATTTCTTCTGGTAACCCAGTGGTCATATGCAGACATCCCACTGTAGAGTCTCTGAATCAGTATCACTTTATGGTTGAGTGTCACTGTTCAGGTTAACTAAAGCTCATGGGTGTCACTGGGGGATGAGAAGGATCAATAGAAAAAGGATGGATGAAATATAAATGAAAAATTAAAGGGATAAAGAGAAAGGGAAGACAAAACCAGGAGAAAAAAGGCAGGTGTTCTGTAGAAAGTGACAGCCAGGCACAAAGACCTCTTCCTGGGGTACTACCCAGAATTAGCCAAGCTGTAAGCTTTAGGTACAGCTCTCCAGCTGGCCCAGTCTGCCAAGACTGCTGACATAATGTGGGTCTCCCAGAACCACACTCATGTTCCACAACTTGCTAGAAAAACTCACAGAGGTGCCTGAAAGCAAGTATGCTCTTGGTTACATTTACTGCAAGGCACGGACACAAATCAGAGCAGCCAAGGAGATGATGTGGAGAGCACTGTGACCATCCTCCTCAGGGCCTGCCACCTTCCTGCCATGATGTGTGATACAGGCATGAAGGGCTGCCAACCCGGAGTCCACTTGAGCTTCAGAGTCCTGGGTTTGTTTTTTTTTTTTTTTTTAAGATTTATTTGGCCGGCGCCGTGGCTCAATAGGCTAATCCTCCGCCTGCGGCGCCAGCACACAGGGTTCTAGTCCCGGTCAGGGCGCTGGATTCTGTCCCGGTTGCCCCTCTTCCAGTCCAGCTCTCTGCTGTGGCCCAGGAGTGCAGTGGAGGATGGCCCAAGTGCTTGGGCTCCTGCACCCGCATGGGAGACCAGGAGGAAGTGCCTGGCTCCTGGCTTCGGATCTGCATGGTGCGCCAGCCGCAGCGGCGGCTACTGGAAGGTGAATAAACGGTAAAGGAAGACCTTTCTCTCTGTCTCTCTCTCTCACTGTCCACTCTGCCTGTCAAAAAATAAATAAATAAATAGATTTACTTATTTATTTGAAAGTCCTGGTTTTACTGGGGCTTTGTTGCATGGGCATGATTAATGGAATAAATGCTCATGGAACTGATGTCTCTAGCCCCACCCTCTCCACGTTTGGACTGAGAAGCTCTCCTTGAGTCCTTCATTAGTATAAACTATCTTGTGCTGAAGGGCCCATCACAAGCAACAAAGATACTTGTATCACTTGGGTAATCACAGGAGTTACCACAAAGACCAGACCTCTCTTTGGGGGAGGTCTCATTCCTTTCCACACAGGTACCAAACACATTTCTGAATCAAAAGTTATCTAAGAGCAAAAAACAGCATCCTGGGACCAGCGCTGTGGCACAGAGGGTAAAGCCACCACCTGCAGTGCCGGCATCCTATATGGGTGCCAATTCGAGTCCCAACTGCTCCACTTCCCATCCAGCTCTCTGCTATGGCCTGGGAAAGCAGTAGAAGATGGCCCAAGTCCTTGGGCTCCTGCACCCGTGTGGGAGACTAAGAAGCTCCTGGCTTCAGAATGGCACAGCTCCGGCTGTCATGGCCATCTTGGGGTGAACCAGCGGATTCAAGATCTCTCTCTCTCTCTGCCTCTCTGTAACTATGCCTTTCAAATAAATAAATAAATTTTTAAAAGATTTATTTATTTATTTATGTGAAAGAGTTACACAGAAAGAGGAAAGGCAGAGAGAGGGAGAGAGAAAGAGGTCTTCCATCCGATGGGCCATCCTCTACTGCTTTCCCAGGCCATAGCAGAGAGCTGGATGGAAAGTGGAGCAGTCAGGTCTCGAACTGGCACCCATATGGGATGCTGGTGCTTCAGGCCAGGGTGTTAACCCACTGCGCCACAGCACCGGCCCCAAATAAATCTTAAAAAAAAAAAAAACAGCATGCTGTTTGCTTTCTAAAATATGTCTATGCCTCACAGTAAGTGATGTGTTGAAAATCAGCAAAAATTATTCAGGAGCCTCCTCCTGCAGCTCCTTACTGAGTACAAGTTCATCTGTCCACTGCATGAAAAAGCTCATAACTCAAGGGTGAAGTTTAAAGCAAAGAAAGCAAATTTATACAAAGTGCTGGCAACAGGAGGGAACGGGGGCCTGGCATTCTAAGAAAACCATCTTGCCTAGGCATTATAAGACTGCTTTCTTTTTCATTTAAAGATTTATTTATGTGAAAGGTAGAAATAGAGAGAAAGAGAGAGAGAGAGAATATTCCATCTGCTGGTTCACTCCCCAAAATGTCTGCAATGGCTAGGGCTGGGCCAGGCTGAAGCCAAGAGCTTCATTTGGGTCTTCCACGTGGATGCAGGGGCCCAAGCACTTGGGCCATCCTCCATTGCCTTCCCAGGAGCATTAATGGGAAGATGGATCGGAAATGGAGCAGCCAGGACTCGAACCAGCGCCAATTTGGGATGCCAGTGCTGTAGGCAGAAGCTTTACCTTCTACACCAAGTGCTGGCCTCTATAAAGACTGTTTTCAAGACAAATAGTAGGAAAAGGGGAGGAGGAGGGTAAGGTCAAAAATGAGGGATTGCCGCAGATTCTGGATGTCAGCAAGGGCCTGGGAAGAGCTGTGAACCCCTGTCTCCAGTTAACTGACTTTGGAGACAGGGGTCTGGTCAAGTTGCACCAGTAAATTCTGCACAAGTAAGCATTATTTCTGCGCTTACCTCCTTATCTCTTCAGGAGCAGGAGAGCTCCACGTAAGGACCTATTTTCAGAAAACTCAGATTGCAAGCAGAATTCCACCAGTGACTGACGTATACATGCAGGGCTGAGCAGAAGCAGTGTGACCCAAAGATTAATGCGGCAAAAGAAACAAATACAATATGAAGGCTGAGATGCCAAGCCTTTTCACCTTGCTTCATGCTCTTCCTGCTGGAAGAATTGTACGGGTGTCTCTGATTGGCAGGGGTCTAGGGCATGTGCCTGAGCCATTACAGCAAGGGAGGCTTTGAAAGCAGGACTCAGAACATAAGAAATTCCCCAAGCATGGCAAGAGTGTTCAAAAGGTGATGAGCAGGGCCGGGCATTTGGTACAGCAAATGCAACACTGCTTGGGATGCCCAAATCTCATATTGGAGTGCCTGGATTTGAGTCTCAACTTTGCTTCTGATAACAACACCCTACTAATGTGTACCCTAGGAGGCAGCAAGTGATGGCCCAAGTAATTGGGTCTCTGCCATCCATGTAGAAGACCCAAACTGAGTTTCAGGCTCCTGGCTTCTGCCTGGTACAGCTCCAGCTACTGGAAGCATCTGGGATGAACCAGCAAATGGAAAATCTCTCTCTGCCTGTGTCTCCATCATTCAAGTTAAAAGAAAATAATTTTTTTAAAATTTATCTAAATGGGCAGGCGCCGTGGCTTAACAGGCTAATCCTCTGCCTTGTGGCACTGGCACACCAGGTTCTAGTCCCGGTTAGGGCGCTGGATTCTATCCCGGTTGCCCCTCTTCCAGGCCAGCCCTCTGCTATGGCCCGGGAAGGCAGTGGAGGATGGCCCAAGTGCTTGGGCCCTGCACCCCATGGGAGACCAGGAGAAGCACCTGGCTCCTGGCTTCGGATCATCGAGATGCGCCAGCTGCAGCGGCCATTGGAGGGTGAACCAACGGCAAAAAGGAAGACCTTTCTCTGTCTCTCTCTCACTATCCACTCTGCCTAAAAAAAAAAAAAAAAAATTTACCTAAATGAAAAGTAAAATTAAAAACTTTTGCTATTAGACAAAAAAAGAAAAATTACCTAAAAAACACCCAAAACAAAATGTGCTGTGCAGTCATTTAAATTGAGAAATGTCTGCTAGATGTTGCTTTTGTCCTCCTTTTCAAAATCAGAGAGTTAGCCATTCCATTTAAGATCCTTCAAACAACAAAAATTGCATGTACGAACTACTAACAACCGACGTGTTTTCACTAAGTACAAGTAGCTTGTTGATTTCTTTCTTCCTTTCTTCATCAAAGACTTCTCTGTTTAAAATCTTGCTAATAAACATCTGGTCACACAAGCTAAGCCAGAAATACAAATAAGCCCTGTGTGAACTTGCAGTTTCCCTCTAAGACGGCAAGAAGCAACAACACAAGGGATACTATAGGATTAGATTTGGGGCCAGCATTGTGGTGCTATGGGTTAAGCCACTGCCTGCAACACCGTCATCCCATATGAGCACTGGTTCAAGCCCTGGCTGCTCTACTTCCCATTCAGCCCCCTGCTAATGTTCCTGGGCAAGCAGCAGAAACTATGGGAGACCTGGAAGAAGCTACTGGCTCTTGGCTTTGAGCTTACCCAGCCCTAGTTGTTGTGGCTATTTGGAAGATCTATCTCTCCTTCTTTCTCTAACTCTGCCTTTCAAATAAGCAAAACCGTTTTTAAAAAATGGATTTATAGGCCAGCGCCGTGGCTTAACAGGCTAATCCTCCGCCTTGCGGCGCCGGCACACCGGGTTCTAGTCCCGGTTGGGGCGCTGGATTCTATCCCGGTTGCCCCTCTTCCAGGCCAGCTCTCTGCTATGGCCCGGGAAGGCAGTGGAGGATGGCCCAAGTGCTTGGGCCCTGCACCCGCATGGGAGACCAGGAGAAGCACCTGGCTCCTGGCTTCGGATCAGCACGATGTGCCGGCCGCAGCGGCCATTGGAGGGTGAACCAACGGCAAAAGGAAGACCTTTCTCTCTGTCTCTCTCCCTCACTATCCACTCTGCCTGTCAAAAATAAATAAATAAATAAATAAATAAATAATGGATTTATAAAAAGTACAAAAGCAGGTAAAACTAAATTATGTGATTAAGAAATCATTCTCCACTTATCAAAAATAGATGGATTTATTGAAAGATCTCCCTAAAAACAGAAAATACCAAGCTGAGAAGATTGATTGGGGAATTCTATGAAACATTTAAAGAATAAATGATGGAGGCCGGCGCCGTGGCGCAACAGGCTAATCCTCCGCCTTGCGGCGCCGGCACACCGGGTTCTAGTCCCGGTCGGGGCGCCGGATTCTGTCCCGGTTGCCCCTCTTCCAGGCCAGCTCTATGCTGTGGCCAGGGAGTGCAGAGGAGGATGGCCCAAGTCCTTGGGCCCTGCACCCCATGGGAGACCAGGAGAAGCACCTGGCTCCTGCCATTGGATCAGCACGGTGCGCTGGCCGCAGCGCGCCAGCCACGGCGGCCATTGGAGGGTGAACCAACAGCAAAGGAAGACCTTTCTCTCTGTCTCTCTCTCTCACTGTCCACTCTGCCTGTCTAAAAAAAAAAAAAAAAAAAAAAAAAAAAAAAAAAAGAATAAATGATGGAGGGGGCTGGCACTGTGGCGCAGGTTAATCCTCCACCTGCAGTGCCAGCATCCCATATGGGCGCTGGGTTCTAGTCCCAGCTGCCCCTCTTCCAATCCAGCTCTCTGCTGTGGCCTGGGAAAGCAGTAGAAGATGGCCCCAGTCCTTGGGCCCCTGTGCCCACATGGGAGACCTGGAAGAAGCTCCTGGCTCCTGGCTTCAGATCGGCACAGCTCCAGCCATTGTGGCCATCTGGGGAGTGAACCAGCAGATGGAAGACCTTTTTTTCTGTCTCTCCCTCTCACTATCTGTAACTCTACTTCTCAAGTAAATAAATAAAATCTTTTTTTTAAACTTTTATTTAGTAAATATAATTTTTCAAAGTACAGTTTATGGATCACAATGGCTTTCCCCCCCCCATAACTTCCCTCCCACCCGCACCCCTCCCATCTCCCGCTCCCTCTCCCATCCCATTCACATCAAGATTCATTTTCAATTATCTTTATATACAGAAGATCGATTTAGTATATATTAAGTAAAGATTTCATCAGTTTGCACCCACACAGAACATAAAGTGTAAAATACTGTTTCAGTACTAGTTATAGCATTAATTCACACTGGACAACACATTAAGGACAGAGATCCCACATGAGGAGTAAGTACACAGTGACTCCTTTTGTTGACTTAACAATTTGACATTCTTGTTTATGGCGTCACAAATCTCCCTAGGCTCCAGTCATGAGTTTCCAAGGCTATGGAAGCCTCTTGAGTTCGCTGACTTTGATCTTATTTAGACAAGATCATAGTCAAAGTGGAAGTTCTCTCCTCCCTTCAGAGAAAGATACCTCCTTCTTTGATGGCCCATTCTTTCTACTGGGATCTCACGCCCACAGATCTTTCAGTTAGGTCTGGGTTTTGTTGTTGTTGTTTGGGTTTTTTTGTTTTTTTTTTTTTTTTTTGCCAGAGTGTCTTGGCTTTCCATGCCTAAAATACTCTCATGGGCTCTTCAGCCAGATCCGAGTGCCTTAAGGGCTGATTCTGAGGCCAGAGTGCTGTTTAGGACGTCTGCCATTCTATGAGTCTGCTGTGTATCCCACTTCCCATGTTGGATCGTTCTCTCCCTTTTTTATTCTATCAGTTAGTATTCGCAGACACTAGTCTTGTTTGTGTGATTCCTTTGACTCTTAGACCTATCAGTGTGATCAATTGTGAACTGAAATTGATCACTTGGACTAGTGAGATGGCATTGGTACATGCAATCTTGATGGGATTGTATTAGAATCCCCTGGCACATTTCTAACTCCACCATTTGGACAAGTCAATTTGGGATTGAGCATGTCCCAAATCAGTACAGTCCTTTTAATGTACTCTTTATTTTTTTAAAGAGTTATTTATTTATTTGAAAGAGTTACACAGAGAGAGGAGAGGCAGAGAGAGAGGTCTTCCATCCGCTGGTTCACTCCCCAATTGGCCACTTCCCAAGTAAATAAATGAAATCTTAAAAAAAGAATAAATGATAGTAATTTTATATAAACTCTTCTAGAACAAAGAGAAAAAATACTTCCCAACTTGTTTTATGAAGCTAGCATAAGCCTAACAGAAATGTAAACTTTTTTTTCAGCAATTATTAGAAAATAAAATTACAGATTAATATTCCACATGAACACAGAAGCAAAAATGCTTTACAGGACACCAGCAAATGAGTCTTATAAAGAGATAATATGTCTTGACCAAATGTGGTTTATTTCGGGAATACAAAGATGATTTAATACAACAGTCAAGAATCCATGGCCCCTAGGCAAAATCAGACTGCAGTTTGTCTTTGTAAACAAAGCATGCTGGAAACCAGCCACATCCCTTCGTTTATGCATTGTCTACTGCTGCTTTTGAGATAAGCCAAAAATAGTTACTATCTGATCCTTTACAGAAAAGTTTGCTGACTCCTGCTTTAACAGGATAAAAGAGAAAAGCCATATGATTATTTGCCTGGTTACTGCAAAAGCACTTGAAAAGAAAGTCAACACTCATGTCAAACACTGGGCAAACCAGTTATAAAGGGAACTTACTCAACCTGAAAAAGAAGGCATCTCTAAGAAGACTAATACTAAGTTTAACTCTGGCCTTATGTTTTTGGACAACAGGAGAAAATAATTCAGATTGGAAAGGAAGAAATATCCCTAACCAAGGGTATAACTGTTAACAGAGAAAATCTTTAGAGACACTACTGATATCTAGGTGATCAAGGTCAACACTGGCAGCGGTAATTCATGTTAATACCTTTACATGCTGTGATGAGAATGGTATTTCACCCCCTCAGTCTTCCTCCCAATAAACCTATAGCCCTGATCTAATCATGAGAAAACATTAACAAATTCCAACTGAAGAACATTCTACCAAGTATTTGACCAATACCTTTCAAAACTACCAGGACAGGGCTGGCGCCATGGCTTAACAGGCTAATCCTCCGCCTTGTGGCGCCGGCACACCGGATTCTGTCCCAGTTGCCCCTCTTCCAGGCCAGATCTCTGCTATGGCCCGGGAAGGCAGTGGAGGATGGCCCAAGTCCTTGGGCCCTGCACCTGCATGGGAAACTGGGAGAAGCACCTGGCTCCTGGCTTTGGATCAGTGAGATGCGCTGGCCGCAGCGGCCATTGGAGGGTGAACCAACAGCAAAAAGGAAGACCTTTCTCTCTCTCTCTCTCTCTCTCTCTCTCTCACTATCCACTCTGCCTGTAAAAAAAAAAAAAAAAAAAAAAAAACCTACCAGGACAGCCTGAAATGCTATGACAAGCAAAAAGAACCTAGGGAGACATGATAATTAAATGTAGCATGGGATCTTGGATAGGATCCTGGAATAGAAAATAGAGGTAGGTAAAAACTTAGGAAATCTGAATAAAATACGCACTTTGCTTAATAAATGTATCAATACTGCTTCATTAATTGTGACACAGGTATCACACTAACACGTTAACAATAGGCAAAACTGGATGTAGGGTATGTTGGAAGCTTCTGTACTGTCTTTGTAATTTTTCTGTAAACCTGTGACAATTCTAAAATAAAGTTTGTTTGGAGGTGGGTGTTGTAGCACAGTGGGTTTAAGCTGCTGCTTTGGATACCCACACCCCATAATGGAGCGCCAATTCAAGTACTGGCCACTCTCCTTCCAATCCAGCCTCCTGCTAATGCCACTGAGAACAAAGTGGATAATGACCTGAGCACTTGAGTCACTGCCTCCCATGTGGGAGACCCAGGTGGAGCTTCAGTCTGGCCCAGTCTCAGCTGTCAAGGGCATCTGGGGAGTGAGACAGCAGATGGAAGATCTCTCTTTCTCTCTGTCACTCTGCCCTTCAAATAAATACAAAAAATAAATACATCTTAAAATAAAATAAAGCTTATTTTTAAAAAATCCTAAGGAAGCATCACCAGTCTCAAAAAGAGCAAAAACTGCTAGAACTAATAGAGTTTATAAAATTTTTAGAGTATAAGGTTGATAAAGAAAATTATTTGCATGTCTGTATTTAGCAGCAAATAAATGGAAATGAAATTTAAAAGCGATTACATAAAAATACACATGAGAATATATTTAACATAAATATTTTGAATGATCTTTATACTTAAAGCTGCAAAGCACTGCTGAAAGAAATGAAAGAAAACCTAAATAAAAGGACAGATGTACCGTGTTCGTGAACTGAGACAATCAGTATTACTAAGGTATCAATTCTCACCAAATTGACTAAGATTCAGCATAATTCCAAGTAGGCGTTAAAGAAACTGGCATACCGGTGATAAAACAAAAATGCTGAGATGTTCCAAGCTTAATTACCAGGGCCAGAGGATGGAGGAGGAATAAATAAGGGAAGAAATAGTCCGTTAACAATTGTGGGCCAAAAGAAACAAAAATCTGCTCCATATTGCTGAATGTATGTTCAAACCTTGACTTAAAAGCCAGGCACTATAATCCCCAGGCAAAGCCACCTACAGGTCACACATGAACTTTTGGGACAATAACCACAAGCAATAAAAAAGCAACAAGTGCTTCTCCTGTGGACTGTATTCCTACCCCAAAACTTCCCCCAGTTCACATTATCCCACCCCTCTTATTTACAGCCAGTGTAGGTTCAATATAAACAACTTATGCTTTCTTGTCCCCAATTTTCCTTATAAAAATGCTCTGTGCTCTTAGGTGCAGAAGTTATGGGACTTGTCCCAGGACCTGGCACTTTTCTGGCTAGCATCTGTAACAGCTCAATAAATCCTATTATGAATACTGCGGGGAAACTTCAGTCTTGAGTTTCGGTTTAACACTGGTAAGCAAAATTTATTTAGCCATCCACTGAAGGACATTAGGACTGTTTCAAGCTTTTGGCTAGGAAACAGCTATGAACATCTGTGTGTACAGGTTTTGATGTTTTTCTGAGTAAAATTTCATCTGTGTATACATCAAATGAATCATGGCATCTAAATGATTTATTGGTATTTTGGCTAGCTTATAAATCCTCAGTATGGGAAACAGATGGTCAAAATAAGAGTAGACAGATTAAAATAAGTTAATAAAATAATGGCAATATTTAATACTGATGAAAATGTAGTATTGGCATGCTCTCTAATTTGGGTTGGAGTCTATTCATTTATTTTTAGGATTTATTTATTTATTTGAAAGGCAGAGTTACAAAGAGAGAGGGTGATACAGACAGATCGTCCACCTGCTGGTTCACTCCCTAAATGACCACCACAGCCAGGGCTGGGTCAAGCAAAATTCAAGAACCTGAAACTACATTCGGGTCTCCCACATGAGTGGCAGGGGCTCAAGCACTTGGGTCATCTTCTGTTGCTTTCCCAGGTGCATTAGCAGGGAGCTGGATCATAAATGGAGGAGCTGGGACTTGAACTGTTGCCCACATGGGATGCTGACATTACAGGCAGTGGCTTTACCAGCAGTGCTACAATGCTGGCTCCTGGGTAACAGTTTCAACTGGTATAATCTTTGGGGAAGAAATCTGACAATTTAGAGATAAATATTCTACCTTCTGATTTAATTTTCATTCTTAAGCTTTCTATCTTGAAATAACTATAGATTCAACAAAGTTGCAAATATAACACAGAGAGGTTCCAGGTATCCTTCACCTGTTTTTCACCAGTGGCAACAATGACATAACCACAGTACAATAGTAAAGCCAGGAAAGTGACATCAGTTTACTCCACAGAGCTCATTGAGACCTCACCAGTTTTACATGCACACATTCTAAAAACAAACAAACAAACAAACAAACAAACTTATGTTTTATTTATTTGAAAGGGGGAGGGAGGAAGAGAGAAAGAAACAGACAGACAGACAGACATTGATCTTCTATCTGCTGGTTCATTCCCCAGATGCCTGTAACAGTTGAGGACAGGTCAGGCTGAATCCAGCAGTCGGGAACTCCATCAGGATCTCCCGAGGACCCAAGTGGCAGGGACCAATGCACATTTTGCTTTATATGTATTCTTTTTATTTTGCATTTCTTTAACTTTTTTTAGAAGGTGAAAGTTTAGAGTACTTATTTGGAATTTTCTTCCAAGTTAAACGATCTAAATTTCCCTTCTAGCAAAATCCCATCAAATATGTGTGCTTTTTGCCCATTTTCATTCAGCTCAATCTATTTTTAAGTTTATCTTGAGAACTTCTATTTGTCTCATAGGTTACTTAGAAGTATGATGCTTAGTTTCCTGTTATTTTCTAGCATGTATAATTTAGCACTTTGGAAAGTGTTGTTAATGGCCCATGATGTGGTCATAGTGAATAATATTCCATGGATGCTTGCAAAGAATGTGCATTCTGCTATTATTGGTCACGGGTTCTGGAAATGTGAACAGATCCTTTTGTTGAGGGTATTAAGTTCTTCTACATCTTGCTGATTTCCCATTTACTAGTTGGGAGACTACCAGACAGAACTGCTGAGACAGGAAATGGGAAATTCCACTTACAGTTACAGATTTGTCTGTTTCTTCTTTCAGTTTCATCAGTTTTAACGTCATGCACCATGTAATATATTTATTTATTTTTAAAAGTCAGAGTTAGAAGGAGAGACATAAAGAAAGAGACCTTCCATCAGCTGATTCACTCACCAGATGGCCAAAACAGCCAGCGCAGGGCCCGTCTGAAGCCAGGAGGCAGTAACCCCAACTGGGCCTTCCACGTGGGTACAGGGGCCCAAACACTTTCCACATCTTCTTATGCTTTTTCCAGGTCATCAGCAGGGAGCTGGATCAGAAATGGAGCAGCCGGAACACAAACTGGTACCCATTTGGGATGCTGGCATTACAGGTGGAGGCTTTACCCACCACACCACAACACCAGACCTTGTGCTTCACATAATTTAAATTGCTCATTTGGTATATATTTAGAATTGCTCTCCCTCCCCCTCCCTCCCCTCCCCCTCCCTGGGTAAACTCTGCTTTTCAAACAAATAAATCTTAAAAAAAAAAAAAAGGTATTATAATCAAATGGTCAAAAGCCAAAAAAAGCTCTTCAAAGCAGCAAGACAGGTGACTAATCATGCATAACATTATTAACTGATTTTTACTGGAAATTTCAAAGGCAAGAAGGCCATGGGCTGATTTACTTAAGGTGAAGACAAAACAAAAGACAGGAAGGAGCATTCTACACAAAGGTTAAGGCATCACTCAGGATGCCCACATCCCATACTGGAGTGCTTGAATTCAAGTCTTGGCTCTGCTTCTGAATCCAACTTCCTGCTAACATGCATGCTGGGAGGCAGTGTCGGATGACTTAGTGCTTGGGTTCCTGCCACCCACGTAGGAGATCTGGATTGGGTTCTAGACTCCCAGCTTCAGCCTGGACCAAGCCTGATATGGGCATTTGGAAAACGAACCAGTGGATGGAAGATGTGTCTTTCAAATAGATTTAAATTCTAAAACAACAAAAAATCAACCAAGAATCCTACATCTGGCAAACTTTCCTTCAAAAGACAGGGAGAGGCCGGCGCCATGGCTTAACAGGCTAATCCTCCGCCTTGCAACGCCTGCACACTGGGTTCTAGTCCCGGTTGGGGCGCCGGATTCTATCCCGGTTGCCCCTCTTCCAGGCCAGCTCTCTGCTATGGCCCGGGAAGGCAGTGGAGGATGGCCCAAGTGCTTGGGCCCTGCTCCCCATGGGAGACCAGGAGAAGCACCTGGCTCCTGGCTTCGGATCAGCGTGATGAGCCGGCCCCAGCGGCCATTGGAGGGTGAACCAACGGCAAAAAGGAAGACCTTTCTCTCTGTCTCTCTCTCTCACTATCCACTCTGCCTGTCCAAAAAAAAAAAAAAAAAAGACAGGGAGAAATTAAGACATTTCCAGATAAATAAAAGCTGAAGGAGTTCATTACTATACCTGCCCTACAAGAAATGCTAAAAGAATACCATAGATTGAAATGAGATAGCACTGTACAGTAACTTGAAATTTTAAGAATAAATAAAAGACCTTGGTAAAGGTAATACACGAGGTTAATTATAAAAAGATAGTATTCTTGCAATTTTAGTCTATAAGTTCTGTTGTTGTGGTACAGCAGATTAGGCCACCAGCTGGTTTGCCCAAATCCCATATTAGAATGCCATTTCAAGACCCACCCACTCCACTTCTGCATGCTGGAAGGCAGAGGATGATGGCCCAGTGATCAAGTTTTTGTTTGTTTTTTTTTAAGATTTATTTATTTATTTGTTTGGCAGAGTTACAAAGAGAGAGACAGAGAGAGAGAGGTCTTCCATCTGCTGGTTCCCTCCCTAAATGGCTGCAACACCCAGAGTTGGGCTGATACGTAGGCAGGAGCAAGGAGTTTCCTTAGGGTCTCCCAGGGGGTGCAGGGGCCGACCAGAACTGATTCCTCCATGGGATGTCAGCACTGCAGAGGGCGCTTAACCTGCTACACCACAGCGACTGTCCCCAGTGATTGAGTTCTTACCATCCATGTGGGAGACCTGGATTGAATTCCAGGCTGCTAATTTTGGCCTGGCCCAGCCCTAGTTGTTACAGACATCTGAGAATTGGACCAGCGGATGGAAAATCTCACTCTCTGTATCTGTGTTACTCTTTCAAGTATATACATTTTAAAAAAGAGTGGGTCTGGTGCCCTGGCTCACTTGGTTAATCCTTCGCCTGCAGCGCCGAAATCCCATATGGGTGCCAGGTTCTAGTCCCGGTTGCTCCTCTTCCAGTCCAGCTCTCTGCTGTGGCCTGGGAGGGCAGTGGAGGATGGCCCAAGTGCTTGGGCCTCTGCACCCGCATGGGAGACCAGGAAGAAGCACCTGGCTCCTGGCTCCTGGCTCCGGATCGGCACAGCAGGCCATAGCAGCCATTTGGGGAGTGAACCAATGGAAGGAAGACCTTTCTCTCTTTCTCTCTCTCTCACTGCCTATAACTCTACCTGTCAAATAAAAAAATTTTTAAAGGATATAAAAAAATAGGAAATAAAGGAAGTTCTGACATGTTAAAATATGGTTGAGTCTTGTGAGCTAAGAGAACTCACAATGAGGCACACACTATGTAATTCCATTTATATCCAGAGTACCAAATGCACAGAAGGAGAAAGAATGGTGCTTGCCAAAGCTGGACGGAGGGGAGAAAAGGGAGTTGTTTAATGGGAATAGTTTTTTTATTTTTTTATTTTTTATTTATTTGACAGGTAGAGTTATAGACAGTGAGAGAGAGAGAGACAGAGAGAAAAGGTCTTCCTTCCGTTGGTTCACTCCCCAAATGGCCACTATGGCCAGCGCTGCGCCAATCTGAAGCCAGGAGCCAGGTGCTTCCTCCTGGTCTCCCATGCGGGTGCAGAGGCCCAAGCCCTTGGGCCATCCTTCACTGCCTTCCTGGGCCACAGCAGAGAGCTGGACTGGAAGAGGAGCAGCCGGGAATAGAACCCAGCGCCCATATGGGATACAGGTGCTGCAGGCAGAGGATTAACCAAGTGAGCCATTGCACCGGCCCCTAATGGGTATAGATTTTTAAGTTTCACAAGATCAAGAGTTCTGAGATGGATAGTGATAATTGTTGCACAACAATGAGAAGGTACTTAACACTACTGACCTGTTTTCTTAAAGATGGTTAATACTCTGGCATATTACCATAATAAAAATTGGAATCTGACTGGGTGACTGTTATGAGTTTGTCAGGGAAAGTTTCCTGGAAAGGGTGATTTTTAAGCTGGGATCTAAGAATAGGTTCTAAAAGAAAGAAAGGGGAAAGGGAATTCAGAGCAAATAAATTTGCAACAAGCAGTAAGAGAACTGATTCATTACACAGTTCAGTGTGGATTAGGAACATTCATTTCAAAAATAATTGTTTACTAATTCAGCAAAAAACACTTCCCAATAAAATATTAATTTGAATTTCATTGATAGTCTTGTTTGCAATAAATCTGAGACTTTTTAGTTCTACAGTTGTATAGGAAGCAAAAAAAGAGATGAACTATCTACCTTTATAGATATACATTATATATTTAGAATTAAAAATAAAGTAATTCAATACAAGGGTATCTGTAGCTCGGAATGCCTGGAGGTACGAAGGCTTTAGATTCATAATTCTAGTTTACTTTGATAAGCACAAACACATTTTTAGGAAAGTACATCAGGGCCAGAGAATTTCCAAGCGGAAATTCCAAAGATTAGCTTGTATGCTTGCTGAATGAGGAAGACAGAGAAAATATGACAAACCAATCTGCAAGCTACTAAAAAGCAACATTCTGGTTTGATAT
Organism: Lepus europaeus; assembly: GCF_033115175.1. Taxonomy (NCBI): domain Eukaryota; kingdom Metazoa; phylum Chordata; class Mammalia; order Lagomorpha; family Leporidae; genus Lepus; species Lepus europaeus. The sequence goes on from NC_084832.1 coordinate 87,693,849, forward strand.
TTCAAGACTGAGTGTTCTTTTCATTCAGGAAAAGAATCAGAGATTATTATAATCCAGTGTCTCCTGGCAATGTTGAAGTGTATATCAGTTCCTGGTCAAGGCTGCACAATACTATCGAAAGAACTGACAGAAAAATAAAAATGTGTGGCCGGTGCTGTGGCATAGTTTGTAAAGTCGCCACCTGCAGTGCTGGCATCCCATATGGGTGCTGGTTCAAGTCCCAGCTGCTCTACTTCCAATCCGGCTCTCTCTATGGCCTGGGAAGAAAGCAGTAGATGGTCCAGGTCCTTGGGCCCCTGTATCCGCATGGGAGACCTGAAGAAGCTCCTGGCTTCAGATTGGCACAGTTCCGGCTGTTGCAGCCAACTGGGGAGTGACCCAGTGGATGGAAGACCTCTCTCTCTCTGCCTCTCTACCTCTGCCTCTCCTCTCTCTGTGTGACTCTGAATTTCAAATAAATCTTTTTTAAAAAAGAAATAAAATATGCAAAGAAACTAGTTGACTTCAAATACAAAATATGAACTCCAAAGAGCTACTGAAGAATATTGGGCAGGTGTTTGGTGCAGAGGCTTAACTCAATGCTTGGAATACACATATCCCAAATTGGACTGCCTCGTTTGAGACCCAGCTCTTTCAATGATCCAGTTTCCACTTACTAATGTGTATCCTAGGAGGCTGGAGGCAATGGGTCAAGCACTCCAATCCTTGCCATTCTTGTGGGAAACCTGGAGGTAATTCCTGTCCTGGCTTCAGTCTGGCCCAGCTCTAGCTGCGGCAGGCATTTGGGGAGTGAATCACTGGATGTAAGGTCTCTGTCTGCTTTGCAAATCAAAAAATCTTTTTTTTTCAAACCAAGGTATTATCATGTACTAAGCACTGTGCTTGGTGATGGGACCCAAAGTCCTTGTTCTCTTAGAGTTTACATTCTAGTGAGGCAGCAACAGACTATAAATAATGTAAATAAGATGGATGTTAAATGGCAACAGAAGAACACATGGAAAGTGTACGGGACTATAATTTGAGCAACTATGGATTGCTTCCTACTTTTTTTCTAATTTGAGAGGCAGAGAGACATGAGTTCCCATCCATCAGTCCACTCCCCACATTTCTAGGACTGGGCTAAGCTGAGGCTGGGAGCCAGGAACTCAGGGCAGGTCAACCACAGGGGTAGCAGGAGCCCAGTGACTTCAACCGTTACCATTGCATCTCAGGGTCTGCTCTGGCAGGAAGCTGGAGTCAGGAACTAGAGCTGTGAATCGAACCCAGGGGCTCGATGTGGGATGCGGTTGTTTCAATACAAGGCCAAACATCTGTTTCTTGTATTATTAAAGGGAGTTCAAAAGTCCATCATGGGGCTGGAACTGTGGCGTAAAGCCGCTGCCTGCATTGTCAGCATCCTTTATGAGCACTGATTCGAGTCCCGGCTGCTCCACTTCCGATCCAGCTCTCTGCTGTGGCCTGGGAAAGCAGCAGAAGATGGCCTAAGTCCTTGGGCCCCTGCACCCGCATGGGAGACCCGCAGAGGCTCCTGGTTCCTGGCTTCAGATCAGCGCAGCTCTGGCCATTATGGCCATCTGGGGAGTGAACAAGCAGATGGAAGAACTCTCTCTCTCTCTCTTGCTCTGCCTCTGCCTCTCTGTAACTCTGCCTTTCAAGTAAAAATAAATAAATCTTTTTTTAAAAAAGTGCCTTAAGTGCTCAATGGAGAAAAATTGATTTTTAAAAATAGCCACTTTACCTGTTATTAAATATACTTTAAAAAAAAAAAGTCACTACTATTTTTAACTATTCTAAGTGAGTTTGTGAAAATGTTGAGAAAAAGATTTTCAAGTCCAAAGGAGTTGGGAGAACGGTGTTATGTTATTAAACTGACCCTGGGCCTTCCGTGTCTCCTACCCTAGATTAGTGGTTCTCACCGAGAACCTCCTGGCTCCTGCCACTTTATCCCTCAGGACATCTAGCAGTGTCTGGATAAAGTGCTACGGACACCCAGTGGGTAGAGGCTGGGATGCTGCTGAACTTCCTACAATTCACAGAACAGCCCTCCGCAAGGAAGGACAATCCCCTGGCCAGAAACGTCAACGGTGCAGAGGTTGAGAAATCCTACCCCGGGCAGAGCCGGAGAAACCAGCATGGTTATGTGGTGAGAGCCCTATTAGAGGAGTGCTGGTCAGTGACACGGGGTCAGAACGAAGACAACGAATGAGGGGCGAAAGGAAAGAGGAGACAGTAGCAGGTCGTACTGCAAGCGGGCTTGAGAAGCAGAGAGAGCATTACAGAAAGATGGAAAGGGGCGGGCACACGATTGAGCAGCGGTAGCAGGCTCCTAATGGCCTGCAGTCCATAACCCTTCAATGTCCACGTATCCGACGTACTTACACGAAATCACCATACTGTATCACTTCACAGAGTATCACACTGCCTTCTGCAACAAACTTGGGTCAAGACCGTGTGATCTAATGGGAAGAGGCCTCATCCCAGCCTCCTCAGTAAAATCGAGGGTAAGGGTACCCCCCGGGTTAGTCAGCGATGACTTCCTGTGTAGAGAAGAATGGCCCAGATGTGCTCTATGATCTTTTCCTAATCCAGGCAACTTCCAGCAAAGTGCCCACACTGCATTTTCTTTTCATCTTGCCTGAAACAGTTCCTCTCCTCCTCTTTCTAAAATTCTATTTATGCTGTCGTTAACTTAAACAAAAAAACCCCAACAACTGAGGTAAAATTCACAGTGAAATACGATGTGCAAAGTTTGGACACGCACGCCCGCCCCTCACCCCGTGGAGCCACACCCCATCCAGACTGCCTCTGGTCTGACATCCGGCTCCCCACGCCCACTGCACCCTGAACCTCACCAGTTAAGCACTTAGCCTTGCACCACCCCCACCCCCAGCAGGAGACCTGCCCCGGGGTCCTCGCCCCACAGGGGCTGCTTGTGGCTGCCCACGAGGAGCAGTAGATAAACCCAGCCAGCATGTCTCAGACGGAATTCATCCGCACGCGAGCGGTCACAGACGGAAAGGCCAGCGGCCCCTCTGCTCCGAGGGGAGAGCGGTCTGGGAGCTTAATCCTCGCCCCCAGCACATGCACTGCCTGAGGCTCGGGAGCCGGCGACCACGAGGCGCACGCCCGCCATCCTCCAGCTCCGTCCAATTACCCGTTTTCCACGACTGCACTGGACAAAGGGCTAGACCCCGGACAACCACTCCAAAGCTCCTCACCGGAGCCCGCCACCCCACTTCCGCGCGGGAGCCGTGCACTCACCAGCTGCGCCGGCGCACGCGGAAGAGCCCGCCGCCGCCGCCGCCGCGCTCGCGCAGGCGCAGAGCCTCTCCGCAGCCGCTTCCGCCAGGCGGGCAGCTTCCCGGAAGCGCTTGAGCTCCGCTGCGGAGACGCCTGTTGCTAATCGAGCCTGCTTTGGGGCTATTTGTTCTCATAAGTTGCCGTCCAGAATGGAGGCAAAATAAACATTGTTAAAAGAAAAGTGTTAATTAGATATAAGTTAAATCCACTGTTTTGCAGTGGGAGATGGAAGTTCTAAACCAAGGCTTCTTTTGTCTTAATACTCGTAGGTTCACTAAAAAATTAAATTGAGGCTTTATAAAATTTACAGGATTAGAAACTCTTCCAAAAGTAGTCTTTCACAGCCTTCAGTGTTTAGTTCATTGACCAGTACATATTAAAACATGTTGCACCATGTCAAATATACCTTAATAAAAAAGTCAAACGCCAGGCACTGTTCTTGTCACACACAGGCATTTATTGAAACTAAGATTTCCTTCCACCTCGGCAGTTACCAAATCAGAAGTGATGTATTTGTTTTCCATTCCCCCAGGCAAGCAATCTGCTGTGCTCTTGCTTCTTTCCTCCATTCTTGACCAATTTCATGATCCTGTTGGGTTTTATAAATTCTGCTGAGCAGCTTTAAATCCTTTCTGCCATAAGGTGTGGTTCTAAATGAATTATTCAGTTGCCAAATGATGCCCTTCAAGTAGTTCACGATGCAGGTTCATGACTTTTGGTGTAGCATAATTTCCATTCCAAGTACTGTTTCCAGTCAATAGTAACCCATGCTTCATTTTGACATTCAGTGCTTTGAACTGATAAGCCTATTAAACCAAATATTTCAAAACCAGGTGTAACACAGCAAAGTAGTAAAAAATAATAATAATAAATCTAAAGAAACCAATTAACCAAGAAACAGTAACAAACTTTTATGGCAGTTTTTTTTTTTTTTAAAGAAGTAGCATTTCATACCTAAAAGTATGCCTTCCATTATAATTTAACAGAAAAGCTTATGTTAAAATTAGTTTTAGGGGCTGGTGCTGTGGTGAAGTGGGCTAAGCCTCCACCTGTGGCGCCAGCATCCTGGCTGCTCTACTTCCAATCCATCTCTCTGCTATGACCTAGGAAAGCTGTAGAAGACGGCCCAAGTGCTTGGACTCCTGCACCCACATGGGAGACCAGGAAGAAGCTCCTGGCTCCTGGCTTCAGATCGGCCCAGCTCCAGCTTTCAGCCACTTGGGGAGTGAACCAGCAGATGGAAGACCTCTTTCTCTGTCTCTCCCTTTCTGTCTGTAACTCTACCTCTCAAGTAAATAATTCTGTCTTTAAAAAAATTAGTTTTGGTCAACTGTAAAGGTAGATCTTTCACAATTTCAACCACTTCATTTTTATTTTAAAAATTTTAAAGATTTATTTAAAAGGCAGAGTTTCAAAGAGAAACAGATCTTCCATCTGCTTCCATCTGTCAGCAGAAACTGAACTCACTGATGTTATCAATTCAATGGTCCGCTCCAAAATTCCCGTAGTCACTGGACAGTATTAACAGGGCTCATCAGGAGCCAACATTGCGGTGCAGAGTTAAGTGGCTACTTGTGATGTCAGCATCCTATAAAGGAGTGCTGGTTTGAGTCAAAGCTGTTCCACTTCCAATCCAGCTTCTTGGGAAAAGCAGCAGATAATGGCCCAAGTGCGTGGGCTGGCTGGCACGGCCGTTGGGCTGCTCTCATGAAGCCTCTACTCCACACTGGAATGCCTGGGTTGGAGTCTTGGCTTCACTTCAAATTCCAGCTTTCAGCTAATGCACACCCTGGCCCAGCCCCAGCTTTAAGGGTATTTGGGGAGTGAAGCAGTGGATGAGATCTCTCTGGATGCCTACCTTTTAGATTAAAAAAATTAAAAAATAATTAACTTAATGTGGTGCAGTGGGTTCGAGACCCAGCTGCTCCACTTCTGATCCAGCTCTCTGCTGTGGCCTGGGAAAGCAGAAGATAGCCCAAGACCCCGGGCCTTTGCACTCGCATGGGAAGACATGGAGGAAACTTCTGGCTCCTGGCTTCGGATTGGCTCAGCTCCGGTCATAGCAGCCAATTGGGGGAGTGAACCACTGGATGAAAGACCTCTCTCCTCTGCCTCTCCTTCTCTAACTCGTTCAAATAAATCTTTTAAAAAATTAATTAAAAAAATGTGGAGTTTGCTGCAGTGACTAAGATGTCTCTTGGGATGCCCACATCCTGTTTCAGGGCGCCTGGTTTTTGAGTCCCAGCTCTGTTTCTGCTTTCAGCTTTCTGCTATTGTGTACCCAGCGAGGCATTCCAGTCACCCCATTGGAGACCTGAAGTTCTGGGCTTCCAGCATCCGCCTGGCCCAGACGCAGCCACTGCAGGCAATTGAACTAGCAGTGTGAACCAACAAATGGAAGATTTCAATTGGTCTCTCAAAGAAATAAAATTAAAAATATAAAATGATACAGGAAATAGTAAGAACTCTATCACAAGACCAATATGATGGTTGTGGCTAGCACAAGATCACATTGTAACAATGTGAAGATTTAACAGTATCTAAAAATGACTAAGGACTATAAGGTATCAGACTTTGTGTCAGCATAGTTACTTAATGAAGGAAAATGTGTTCTTAGAAACAATCATTGGCCAGCGCCGTGGCTTAACAGGCTAATCCTCCACCTTGAGGCACCGGCACACCGGGTTCTAGTCCCGGTCGGGGCACCGGATTCTGTCCCGGTTGCCCCTCTTCCAGGCCAGCTCTCTGCTGTGGCCAGGGAGTGCAGTGGAGGATGGCCCAAAGTGCTTGGGCCCTGCACCCCATGGGAGACCAGGAGAAGCACCTGGCTCCTGCCATCGGATCAGCGCGGTGCGCCGGTCGCAGCGCGCCTACCGCGGCGGCCATTGGAGGATGAACCAAAGGCAAAAGGAAGACCTTTCTCTCTGTCTCTCTCTCACTGTCCACTCTGCCTGTCAAAAATTAAAAAAAAAAAAATCATTAATTATAGTGGAATTTATTGAGAATCTGCCATATTTTATCAATCATCCAGAGCAGTGCAGTTATAAGTAGGTGTACAAATGAAAAATTCCACTTCTCAACACATCTTGGGCTTACTAAATGGAGCATCTGAAGTCTAACCTGGCAAAGCAGGCACAAATGAACATTATCGAAATGTAAGAGCAAAACTACCTAGCACATCCCTGTTTAAACTCTCTGTGCTTCCGTTTTCTTCACTCAAGCAATCTCAGTTGTCTCTTACGTTAGATGGCAAAAATAATTTAGAAGAGTGAGGACGATGGGGAAAGGTAGGTTTGTGGATATAAGTCATACCTGGATAGGAGTCAGAAGTTGTGGGGTTCCATTGCAGAGCAGGGTGACTATAGAAAATGTTTATGTAACATGTATTTCTATTTAGAAAAAACTAGAAGATAGAGTTTTGGGTGTTTTCACCATAAACAAATATTAAATGTTTGAGTAGCTATATGTAATGTACTGAGATTGGACTGTACACAATGTATCCATTTACTGAAGTATCACATAGTATCTCACCAGTGTGGACTATAAAGTACACAATTCAAAATAATATAACTTATGGTTCAGTAGAATGCTATGTGGTTGACCTGAGAGTGATATTGCCATTATTGCTCTGTGTTCTGTGGGATTTCCCAGCAAACAATCCGCTGGCTAAATTCAGTGGATAGCCCCTTTACTTCCACCTAAATAAAGTCAAATGGAACTGCCATTCGAGATTACCTTGAATGCACAAGCCCCAACCTGAACCCAACAGAACTGCTCCACACTCTAATCAACATACCAACTGCGCCACTCAAGCTCCACTTATTATACACCAAACACATTTTTGGAGAATACCGTTATTTTAAAGATGTCTTTAAACCTAATAGCTAACAGACTTTTTATATTTGGGACCTTTACAATCATCTGTGTGGAGCTGCATTGTGGTGCAGTGGGCAATACTGCCAACCCATATCAAAGTACCATTCAACTTCTGGCTATTCCACTTCCAGTCCAGCTTCCTGAAAAGGTGCCTGGGAAAGCAATGGAAGATAGCCCAAGTGCTTGGGCCTGTCACCCATGTGGGAGACCCCCAGATGGAATTCCTGGTTCTTGCAGCCATTTGGGGAGCAATCCAGCAGATGGATAATTTCTCTCTGATGGGTTCTGCCTTTCAAATAAGTAAATTAATCTTTGAACACAATAAAATAAAATAATCTGTGTGGGGTGGGTTTTGGGAGTACCTAGGTTTGCACTTCATGTGGGTTTACTAAAAGAAGTAGGTACCTGGGTTTGTTAAGAAGCCACAGCCCAGGGGCCAGCACTGTGGCGCAGTGGGTTAACACCCTGGCCTGAAGCGCCAGCATCCCATATGGGCACCAGTCGAGTCCCGGCTGCTCCTCTTCCGATCCAGTTCTGCTATGGCCTGGGATAGCAGTAGAAGATGGCCCAAGTTCTTGGGCCCCTGGACCTGTGTAGGAGACCCAGAAGAAGCTCCTAGCTTTGGATCGCCGCAGCTCCGGCCATTGCGACCATCTGGGGAGTGAACCAGTAGATTTAAGACCTCTCTCTCTCTGTCTCTACCTCTCTCTGCAACTCTTTCAAATAAATAAAATAAATCTTAAAAAAAAAAAAACAAAAACAAACCCACAGCCCACACTGGGAGTACCTCGTTTTGAATCTTGCTCTACTCCTGAATCCAACTTCCTGTACACCCTGGGAAGAAGGAGACAGAGCAAAGTGGTTGAGCTCCTGCCACTACATGGGAGACCTTAATTGAGTTCCCAGCTCTTGGCTTCAATCTGGTCTAGCCCTCAACTGTCGTGGACATTTGGCGAGTACACCAGAAAATAGAAGCTGTCTGTCTACCTGCCTGTCAAATACACAAATAATTAATGGCAGATGATTAGCCGATGCCTCTGGTTTCACCTTCAATAACTAAGTCCTTTTTCCTTGGGCTTACTAAATGGAGTATTTGAAATCTAACCTGACAAGGTGGAATCAAGTCTCAATATAATGTTGTAAATCAAGATATTCAAAGCAGAATCAGGTTAAAAATTAATGTTTTCAAAATTCATTCTCTTTCTTAATAAAATTAACTTTTTATTGCATATCTTGATAAGAGTTGCAACCAGACAAAGAATGAAAGTCTATTTGGCACAAAGAATGGTTAATTGTTCATTTCCCCTGAAAGGCCAAAACAGAACGACTCAAACCTCTAAAAGCGTTTACTACAAAAATGGTCAAGACCTGATTTAATAACTCTAAAATTGTTCTTAAGACTGAGGGCTGAGATGAATACTACAGAACGTAAACAAAATTTTACTTTTCTTTCTGAAATAAAGGTTTGGGATGCTTCCAGAAGGTAATATAAATTTTGATATCTGTTCCGATCTATTTTGTTTCTATTTAAAATTGCTTTAGGACTGTGTAATGTTCCCAGTGTCAATCATTCTATGATCGTAAAAGAACTAGCACCATTTCAATAAGTTTCATAGATAGTCTAGCTAAATACACATGAACAAATCACACATGGTCAAAACAAAAATATAATAAAAATATTTAGTGAAAAGTCACATTTTAACTGCCATTTATGGACTTAAAAATACAAATAAAATCTTATCAATTTGATATTCAGCTTGTAACTGGCTCAATACATAGCCTTGGTATGTTCCCTAAAATTGTATTGAAGCATCTTTTTGAAAAGTTAAATGCAACTTTATACCTTCATTAGTTATATTAGAGGTAAATAGTTAAACAGTACACTCATCCCTGGGTCTCTTAAAAAAAATGGAAAATCTTAGTGTAAGTTTCAAATTTTAATAATTATAAATTTAAAAATTTTACACGTGCTGAATAATAGCAGTGCTATAACATTTTGTGACCATTCAACCACAAACTCACTGCATAGAGCATCTTTCTTTTTACAGAGAATCAAATCACAATACCAATATTTGCAATGTGTCATAATTTCAGGTGGTAGAAGACACCACACCAGGAAGCCTAGGCTCAGAGCACACTGGAGGTCAGATCCCCAGGACGTACATAGTGCAGATGCAATATTCAGTCTCAGGCTAGGAAAATTAGCTGTTGGTACATGCCTGACAGCTCCTAATAGCCAACAGGCCTAAAATGCAGATGGGAAAGGAGAAAACGAAACCTCCCCACTGCTGGGGAGGCCTGGGATAGGTGGACAGTGAGCCACAGTGGGCGAGGAGGGGACAGATGGCTTGTGCTGTGAGCCTCATGGGTGTAATGTGCAAGCCACACCCCTCAGGTTGTACTAGGGAATCACCACCAAAGCTGGGTAGAATGTCCCAGTCTTTACAAAGACTTCTGCATAGAGACTAGAGGCCAGCAACAAATTTCTTAATTCATTCTCTTTAAAACAGAACAGATGGCCATTATAAGCTTATATTTTTACCTGAACCAAATATATTCTTTGGCTACATATGTAAAGGGTTCCTATTATAATCGGTCAGGCAGATTTCAATGTTCCTTTTTATTTTCAACTAAAATATGTTTAAAGTTCAACTTGAACCATGGCACTTCATAGAAATTTGAGCTCAGCTATATGCTTAATTTGCACATTTTTAAATTTTAGAAAATCAATTTAAAAGAATTCTTAAATGCAATGTTTTCAGAACATGGATACCAAGGCAGATGATATAAAAAAATTTAAAACATAATTATAGCCTCAAATCAGCTATATTATTTTGTGGAAAAATTTACAGGAAAAATGATAAAGTTAAAACCTCATATCCAAATCAGTCCTTAATCTCTGGTTAAAAAAAACCACCACCCTAAGAAGTATTGTGGTTCCGTCTAACTTGAAAGGTTAATATTTTACTCAGGAACCAATGGGACCGTCAGTGACAGCTAACTTAGTAAGGTCTAATCATAACCACCTCTAACAACAGAGGTGACAAACAGAATACAAGTAAAAATGTAACAGAGAAAAATAGCATTTTCAGGGTTCAACTGAGACAGTACACTTAGCAACTCAAACTTAAACTCTTTGAAATGGACAGCTAGCTCCCTTCAATACTTGAGGGGTTCATAGAAGTATTAACAGAAATGGGAAACATGATGGTATTAGGACTAGAAAGACTCGACATTTTTGATAAAAGAGAAAGTTCAATGAAAGAGACAGTAAGAGGAGTGTTAAATAATGCTGACTGGGAAAATGCTTGGTTTTTAAAAGAAAATTGTATAAAAAAATAACCATCTCATCTGAACAGAGTAGTGTAATAAACTTAGATACAGTTTACAATGTAATGATTGAATTCTTAAAATTTGTTTTTTTTTAAATCCTGTAAAGTTTGTTTACATAAAATGCCACACTTTATACCAGACAAAACCTCAATGCAGTGATGTCAGCATGCCAATCTCTCCCAATTACTGTGTTGGAAAGGCAACTATCAAATACCATCAAGTGGTTTTAGCGACCCAGGCAGCCGCTGACCCAGCACAAGGACCACAAAAGCAAATTAACTCTTTTAGCAGAGCTCCCAGAACATGTTTACAGGGGCTGTTACATCAATACAAATTGTGAAAAGAACAAAGTTCTTAGAGATGGTACCCTGGGACTCTTAGATTATTACTTGGGAAGCCAACAGATCAAAGTAAATAAAATGAGAAATAAACTGAATAAAGGATGTATGGAAAACTAGAGAATACAGGATCCTATATGAACAACAGAAACTGTATAAGACACAAAAACCTAAAAATCAAATATTGATCATGTCCCTTTAACATATATAAAAAAGGCCAAGAATGTTTGTCTTGAATAATCTTTTGACAACAGTTTTAACAGTGAAAATCAATTTTCTAGAAATAAGCCAGTGTTTTTGATACCCACTGGGCCAAGAGCATTAAGAAAAACAAAATAGAATCTAAAAAGTTAGTGCACATAGCTAAAGACAAACTTGACCAAGTAAAAGATCCACACAAATATCCAAGCAGGCAAACATATACACCAACACCCTGAAAACAGGCTAGCCACTGCAACTGAGTGGCATCGCCATTACCTACAAAATGGTGGTGGCTCCCCTCCCCCACACCCTAGTTGCCACTGATCAACATGGGGGTGATCTCTTAAATATTATTTGGTCCAATCTGAAGTAAATTTTGTTTTAATTCAAATGCCATGTATTGCAACATTGTAATAGGATCTAGGCAAATTTAGTAAGTATATTTCCACATGGATCAAAGTTGTTAAATACAGATGCCTTTTACTTACCAAGACATTCCTTTCCTACTCCTCTTTATTTTTAATAACTTGATTACAGTTTTGTCATAGCCAGTGGACCTATCCACTCTGTTGTGAATTTCAGTGCCCTTTGGCAAAGGGACTATAGTTTTCAGTCACACACACACACACACACCCTACACATACTGAGCAAGGCTGAGGGAGCTAGGAAACAAAACACTAAGAACAATGCAAAACAAAGTGATTACTACTGCATATCACTTCAAGTTCTTTAAGGAAAAATAGACCTAAAAATAATGCATCATTCAAAGTACTTTTTAAAACAACAACAACAAAAAAAGCTGTATTTTTCATGAAGAATGCTGTTAGCATTCCTCCTGGCAGTCTTTTAAGATATTCTGCTCCACCTTAAGTGTTACTCAATGGTGATACTGAAATGTTCCTCAAAGAGTCAACGGCCCTTGGGCCTAGCACTCTTCTATCTAAGGACACATGCACAGTTGGGAAGTGATCAGTGCTCCAGTTCTGTTTGCTATAACTGTTAGCAGCACAGAGTTCCAGAACATTCTGACTGCATCACATGTGAAGATGTATATGCTATATGTGAATCAAGTACAAAACTGGATATGCAGGAAGTTTTGCAGCCAGGACTGGGCAACATGTGGGAGGAGAACGCCGGTCCCTCCGCAGCAGAGAGGGATGCAACTGCGCTGCGTCCTCTGCCCATCACGACGGTGAGCAACTTGGGACTACAGTGGGTGGAGTTTCATATGCCTTAGTTTTCATTTCCATAATTTAAGCTAGCACACAGAATTAAGGGAAGCATGGCAGCAGTAGAAGAATCCTGATTAGAAAGGATAAACTAGAGGATCTAGATTTTTTTTCCATCTCTGAAATTAAATTCATGTCGCTCCTATGACTTGAGGGTAACACCCACTCTAGCGTCATTATTGCCCCTAATGCCCCAACGTGCAATAGTCCATGTGAATCAGTAATTCACATCCTTTAAAGTAGTTATTGCTTAAGCAAGCCATTCAGAGTAGATATGGGCTGTGTGGCTGGATAGAAACACACTCAAAAAGTTAAGACTACACAGGAATGAGCGTTTCGTTTCACACATAAACCCACAAAAACACACGCTCAAGAGGGGCAACAGGTTCTAGCAGCTAACATCCTAAATCAACTCTGAAGCATCAGAACTTGATTTCTTACCAAAAACAAATCTGCTCTTTTGTATTTTCTTTTTAAAATTAAGGCAATGAAATGGCTACGGTTCCTAAAGTTCTTTTTATGGAACAAAAATATACACGTATTTTCTTCCTCAAGTCCAGGCCTCAGAGTATGATTATAGACCTGTATTACACAAAACCTGCAACGCTGAGTTGACATAAAAAAAGAGAGGGATAGAATACTAAAAAGAAGCGAAAAAACAACCTGGTGATGTTTTTCCTTCCTGCTGAATTACAAACCTAATCATCAAAGGGAAGAAAAGATGGACAAAACAAAGTCTCTGAAGGATTTTTCAATGTCTCTTGCATTGATTCAAAGCTTTTGGGATGATGAAGGGGAGGAGCTTATTAAAATGAAGACTCTGGGGTCCAACAATCAGAAATTCTGACTCTGAAAGTCCAGAGTTGAGCCCAAGAACCTGCCTTTCCAATCAGCTCCTCAAGTGAGTAGGTGGTCTGTGGACAACATTATGGAGTGATGCCCAGCGTATATCCACCTGATATTTAAAAGCGCAAGTTCTAAACTTTGGCTGGCCATCTATGTTTTGATAAAAGGGAAAAAGGCACTGAATATGTATTTCGTGGTGCCCATATCTGTTTGCACATATATGGAATTGCATTCAGAAATTTTCAATCACCATTCAAAATCTAGAAGACACACAGATGACAGGTTGTGGCTAACACCTAACAGCAGAAGCTGATGCAAAGCTGACCTCTCTTGTATCACTGCATTACATAAGAAAGCTGCAGGCTCTCCAAAATCCAGAACGGCCAAAGGAACTGAGGAACAGGACAAGACTCAAGTCAACTTTCAGCAATTCAGTGCACTTTGCAGAAAGGATCTAAATTGAGCATAAAGTTTTGTTGTTTATTTTACACAAAGGAGACCACCAACATTTGCCATAAACTCTTCTAAACTCTTTAGGAAGGCCATCTTCTGTTTCCGATCCAGCGTAGGAGGCGTGCTGCTTGCAGTGAGCTTGTTGAAGGCATCTGCTAATCTCTGGTAAATGACTGGGTCTTGCTGACTTGATAGTAATGTTTCCACCAGTTCGGAATACTCAGCCTATTAAAGAAAGATGCTATACGTGAGAGTATGTTTTCCCTACGAGGTCATGTGAATAGACAGTATCAGTTCTAAAAGGCAAAGGTGACAACTGTATTTAGTAGTTTACATTTACAGAATATTTACTCTAGGTACTGCTCTCCTCTTTTACACGAGGATCAGTTCACTGACTATATGTCACCTTACAGTGAGACAGCACTGTTTATAGTCCCACTTTATAGATGAAGGCTTTGCAGAACAGTGAGATGAAGGGACGAGCCGAGATCACACCACTAAGAAGCAGGAGTCCAGGCGCTTTGGTTCCCGGAACCATATAATCACCAAGGTTGTGCCATTCCCTCTCCAAGTTCTTGGAGTACATTATCCATATTTATTTCACATTTTATATATAACCGCAGAGTGAAACATGACTTCCAACAGTTGCCCTGAGGCCTGTAGAGATGTCTTGTCAACCCAGTTCTGGAGGACATCAGAGGATGGCAGGAGGTATGTGAGAGAGGGAGAGGGGGGAGAGTGGTAAAGTGTGTTTTAGGGCTTTCTCTAAGTAGAGGCAGAGCACAGTGAAGGGTCTAAGCCAGCACAGTACCTAGAAGCTCTTGGAGAAAGGGCAATGCAGGTATATGAGAATGGCAATATCTACTTTTAAGACCCCTGTCAATAAGGCTTAGAGGAGTGGGATTGGGTGTAGGCTAGAGGAAAACACAGTAGCTCGGAGATCAGCTCTCTTGAAAAAAGCTGGTCTGCCGTTATTTTTTCATTAGCTTCTTAGGATATCAAGATAAACTACAATGGTGAAACCAGGTATTAATCATTTTTGGGTGCAGGTTCCAAAACCCTTGCCCAATGCATGGAACAAGACCTGCTGACCTAATTGCTCTCCCCAAGGAATAGGCCTGCTCACAGGGGACCAAGTATAGACTCCAGTCATTTCCCTACTCACAGGAAATGGTAATGCTTCTGGTGCCAGGCCAGTTCAGCAAGGGAATCAATCCCCCTTCATTTCCAGATCCCTGCTGGCTTCCCTACAGCACGCAAATGTTAAACCAACCAACCAGCTAACCACAGGGAAAAAAAGCATTCAAAATGTAATGGTTTATACACGTGGAGACAAGAGGCCTGCATTCCCAGAAGCAACAAGGAAATCGAAAGACAGAGGAGGGCCACATCGGACATGGGCATTATCCGCAGGAAGTGGCCACTACAGCAGACGGCACCCTCAGCTCAGGGCATAAATGGTACAGAAGTCCATAAGTGATGTCTTCCCGTAGTAAAGAAGAGCTCACAACCCTATCTTTTGGGTGAGTGTTGGGCAAACTAGTTAACACACCACGTAAGACAACAAAGTGCCTGGGTTCAATGCCTGCCTCTGGCTTTGGACTCCAGCTTCTGGATAATAGATACTCTGAGAAACAGTAGTGATGGTTCAAGTAATTGGGTTCTTGCCATCCATGTGGGAGATCTGGACTGTATTCCCAGCCACAGGTTTCAGCCTTGGCTCAGCCCCAGCTGTTGTGGGTATTTGGGGAATGAACCAGCTGATGGAAGTCTCTCTTTTACTCTCAAATAAACTTTAAAAAAAAGTTTATTAAGAGAAAAATTTCCTCTTATCATTTAAGAAAAAGACATTAACATACCAAAACTTCTACAGCCAATCACATGGGCAAGCTGGGAGATAACACGTGCACTAGAGGGGGATGGGACTCAGGCAGCATATGATGCCATATGCTGCTTCTCACACATTTCACAGGTACTGTTCTAACAGAATAAGGAAGGGAGATGGTTGAATTGGCCTAACTTTCCTTCTGCTACATTAAACCCTTATCAGCATGTATCGAGGCTTTAAAAGGTTCAACAACACAAAGAAAACAACACACGATCTTCTATACTATGCCATGAAATAATATACTATTCTCCATACTTTCTAAAGGCACACTTCTCCTGGTCTCCAATCTTACTCATCTTTACAAAATGTGAGTTCATCAAAAATGGGAGCTGCATACTCATTATTCACTCCTGCTTATTCTCCTGGCTCCTAGCATGGTTGTGTAAGTGCAAGTTTTCGTGTGAAGATCACTGCAAAGAATGATTCGTAATGGTGGGAGAAAAGGAAATGCTTTAACTGACAAATACCTTGTCACATAAACATGAGGAGAGGCAATAAAAAAGCAAAGAAATACTGGTTCAATGAAACAGAACTGAGGCACTGAGGCACAGATCCGCTAACAACCGGGAACTATACTATGCATGAATGATCTGTCATCTCCGAATGAGCAGCGTCCCATTTGCAGAATGTGTCCAGTACCTGGTGCAAACACACCAACGTGTAGAAAGCTTCACCAGCTGCAGTGGTCATCTCTGTGTTGTGCTTTTGCAAAACCAGCATATCGAAAACCAGCTGAAATGACAGAATATGCCTTCTAAATAAAAATACAGAATGATCACATAATCTTCCCACCTCTCCCGAGTATTCCTCCCAAAAGAAAGAAATTATTTTATCTATTAAATCAATCTGAAAAGTTCAGAAAATGATTTTATAAAAACCCAAGGATAATTTAGAGTTACTATTTCCTGTAGTATCTGAATTCAAATTATCAAATTCCCCATTATAAAAATAGAAAATCAATATTCAAGAGAACAAAAGTGAATGAGAATGATGTGTCCATGGAGAGTCGATCTCCAAAAAAAAGTTACTAGAAAGTAATTAATTCCTTCTTTATGGAAGAATATAAGCATTTTCAAATTTGAATGTTGAATTATGTGCACTGTCATACTTATCTTAGATAATTTGTTGACCTATCATTCAAACATCTTACCTTAAGAAAGTGCCGTGTTGCTAGAAAAAGCGGTGAGTCTGTTTCTTGTGCTTTTGCACACTGTTCAGCTAAGGGTGTCAAGGCCTCCAGGCAAAGCTGGCAAACCTCCGAACTCATTCTGATCACAAAGGTCAAGGATCAAATGAGACTGGCTATATCTGACTTATAAAAGGTCAAAAAACTATAGCTAGTATGAAATGAATTACAACTTATAGGAGTCAATACAGACAAGTGAGTACATGTATTGATTTATGCTTATGATACATACAAATTATGAAAAGTCCTATTACCCTGTATCATCAGGAACTAAGATCAGAGAACTCAACAACAGTATATGACACTACTAACTGGAGTGACTTTGGCAACTTGGACCAAAACCATAGGGGTTTATAAAGGAGGACAGCCCAAGGCAAACCAATAGAAGAAACACATAACTGGGGCAGTTACAAAGCTAGAAGCTCTATGGTAAAAGAAAGCCGAGCCACAAAAGAGAAATACAAATTTAAAATAACTTTCTTTAAGCAAGATCTTTCCCCCAAAGTGATAACAATGTTCATTTAAAGGATATGATGTCATTCCTAGTTCTAAGGAGTACATCAGACTTTTAAACAGATCCTCAGGAAGCTGTGGTATTTTTTCAGGAAAAATCTCACAGATAAATGTGATTAATTTATAGTATTGATTACAAAGAGTTGGAAACTGAAAAAGAAGTATTAGATATTGAGATGATCAATATTATGTAATTCTTATTTTCATTAATGCAATGAAATAAATTGACAGGCTTCTTTCTTTAAAAGGTGTACAAAATATAGAAAATAAGACTTAATTAAATGCAAATATAAATCACAATAGAATACTTTAGTAACTAAAGAAATAATAAAGTAAGGGGCACAAATAATAAAAGTAATAAATAATATAAATACTAATAAAAAGTTATAATCAGTAGAAATTATATCTTCTGGATAGTTAATAAGATCTCCACATACAGTCAACTAGACTTCCTTACTATAATATGGTTTCTGTATGAATGTTTGGTTCATGGGTTGTCAGAATTGTTCCAACGGTTCAGGCATTTCTCAAGGAGAGAAGTGTATGGTTATATTCTGCTATTCTGGGAATCTAAAAACACTCTTATTCTTACATTCTGCTTCCAAATGTTTCTTGACAAGTCTCTACTCCTATCCTCTTTCCTCCCTCCACCTCTGCCTCCATACTTCATGTGTACAAACACATGCATACACACAATCTCTTCCTCTCCATCTATGTTCTTGTCTCCACCCCAAGGACAACTCATGCCAAAAGACCTCCTCTCCCCAGTGGTACTTACAGGAAGAACAGGGTAGCCTCACCATCACCACGCCCTCAGTAATGACTGGTAACAATCACACCCAATGTAGTCAGAAGGTGCAAAAATCTAAAACTGCATTACTCTTATTTTCTTACCATTCAAATTCTACATAGAGTGAGACTGGGAAAATGCCTGTGTCTGGCCAGCGCCGTGGCTCAACAGGCTAATCCTCCGCCTTGCGGCGCTGGCACACCAGGTTCTAGTCCCGGTCAGGGTGCCAGATTCTGTCCCGGTTGCCCCTCTTCCAGGCCAGCTCTCTGCTGTGGCCCGGGAGTGCAGTGGAGGATGGCCCAAGTGCTTGGGCCCTGCACCCGCATGGGAGACCAGGAGAAGCACCTGGCTCCTGCCTTGGGATCAGTGCGGTGCGCTGGCTGCAGTGTGCCTACCGCGGCAGCCACTGGAGGGTGAACCAACGGCAAAAGGAAGACCTTTCTCTGTCTCTCTCTCTCTGTCCACTCTGCCTGTCAAAAAAAAAAAAAGAAAGAAAGAAAATGCCTGTGTCTGCTCAGTACCTCAACTTGAGAAAGAAGTTCAAGAAGTATTGGAGGAAAACACCTAGAGACATGACTTATTTATTCCCCTAATGACAAAAAAATGGCAGAATCAAAAGTGCTGGTAAAACTCAGTTTCTAAAAGGACAAATTTTTTTTTTTCTGTAGCACTGGGTCCGTGTTAATAAGCAACCAGAAGTAAGTACAATAGAAGTGTAAAAATCTCATTTTAATGCACACTCAATAGACACAAGTTATTCATTAAATCAGAGGTATATCTGTGTCTTAAGATATCCCTCAACATCCAGAATATGTAGACTCAAGGTTCACATTCACTTTCTTGACTTACCTTCAAAAGATCCTGTGACATCAAGGGCAGAATTAGGTTTACTCCATACAGCACAACATCAGCTGCTGATACAGATCTATTTGCTGCTTGCCCTGGCTCATGACCTCTAAACACTTCATCTATTAAAAAAGACAAATTATTCAGTCTTATGGTGGTGCATCAATGAATCTCCTATGTTTATATTCTACTTCGATAAAAATGAAAATAAATTCAAGCCCCAAAGCACATTTGGTCACTTGCCAAATGCACACAATGGCAAGGGCTGAGCCAGGCTGTGCTAGGAGACAGGAACTCAATTTAGGTCTCCTATGTGGGTGGCAGGGACCCAAGTACCTGAGCCATCACCTGCTGCCTCCTAGGGAGGAATTAGTAGGGAATACTGTATCTAATAATGCTGGACTGGGAGCAGAGCTGGGAGTTGAATCCAGGCACTCTGATGGAGGACATGGGTGTTCCAACCACTGCCTTCACTGTTGTGTCAAACACCCACCCATCCACTCTAGGTCTAAACTGAGCTGTGGCTTCCTTTCGCCATAGCATTTTTAGGTCTTCACACTCTTAGAAAGTCTATGGAAGAGTTTCCAAGAGTCTATGAGCCAACTAGTACTGAATGTGAAACTCTGTTGGATAGTATAATACATTTTTTGAAGGTGAGACACATCTGACCTAGAAAATGCTAAAAATTCCTAGACTAAGAAACACCAAACTGAAACAACTGGAAGACCTGAGGAAGATGCTTTCTGAAAGACTCGGCCTGAAAACAACAGAAAGCATCCACTGAGGGAAAGTTTGGACAGTGCTTTTCAAGTCATTCACCTCAATATCCCTAGTTAACTGGATAACCCTTCTAAATTGTGTAACTGATAGTGCTTATTGCAGGCTAGACACCGGAAAAAAAATGGTGGCTCACAGAAAAAGGAAAATGAAGCAATAAATGAAAGCGAGAAAAAACGGTCACAGACTGGGTACAGCTGTGGTAGAGGTCTCCCAAGGTCAGACCAAAAAAAGAAAAAGAAAAAGAAACTTACCCTAGAAATGGAATGTGCTCATTATCTGCTTGATTATGAATAACTGTAGTTCATGTCTGCTTCTATGTAACCATTCCAGGTTCTGCTTGCTTGCTAGTACAGAGCAATGGTATTAACCAATGCAAAACAGCATCCAGATCACTATGTGTGTGGAAATATCACCAGTAACTAAGTACCAATGTGCAGTACTGTATCAATTTCTGTGGCTACCATGTATACCCAAAATCAACCAGTTGGCGCTGCGGCATAGTGGGTAAAGCTGCCGCCTGCAATGCTGTCATGCCATATGGGTGCTGGTTTGAATCCCGGCTGCCCAACTTCCGATCCAGCTCTCTGCTATGGCATGGGAAAGCAATAGAAGATGGCCCAAGTCCTTGGGCCCCCGCATCCACATGGGAGACCAGGAAGAAGCTCCTGGCTCCTGGCTTCGGATCGGCGCAGCTCTGGCCATTGCAGTCAACTGAGGAGTGAACGAGTGGATGGACGACCTCTCTCTCTCTGCCTTTCCTTCTCTCTCTGTGTAACCCTGATTTTCAAATAAATAAATCTTACAAAAAAAAAAAAAAAAAAAGCCCACTCAAATGTATGCATATAGCCACATAATGGAGACACAGAGGCTAAAATCATATATAAGGAAAGACCCCCTCTCTGTTCAGGGCTCTTTTTGGGTAAGAATCTAATGAATATGGCAGCATAATAAATTCAGACTGCTTCCTGGCCCTGGTATCTCCTCTGTTCATGATTCCCAGTACACATGGAGTTGTATAGAACCTTACAAGTAAGAAGTAAAAAATTTCTACTATCATGAATGTCTGCACAAAATACAAGAAGAGGAGCAACCAGGACTAGAACCTGGTGCCCATATGGGATGCCGGTGCCGGCCCCGAAGAAGAGATTTTCAACATATTTAGGGGAAATCAGTTGGTGTGAAGCAGTGGGTTAGATCTCCAACATCCCATATTGGAGCACCAGTTCAAGTCCCAACTGCTCTGAGCCACATCGATATCCCTGCTAATGCAGGCAGCGGAAGATAGCACAAATACCTGGGACCCTGCCACCCACCTGGGAGACCCAGCGGGGTTGCAGTCTACTACCTTTGGCCAGGCCCAGCCCCAGCCATTGCTGCTATTTAGGGAGTGAAACAGTGGATGGAGCGCTCCCTCACACAATCTCTGTCTCCTCCTCTCTCTGTATCACTCTGCCTTTTAAAATACATAAATCACAGATGTTTTAGGGGAATTGATATTGAAAGGGAGGGGAGAGCTGGCAGAGGTATTTGTGGGGACAGCCCTTTTGGTCTACCAGGTTTCCAGATCAGCAGCACTTCCCCGTCTGCCAGTCTAAGAATTATGTGGGGAAAGAAGGAAGTTGAGGGAAACTCTCCAAATAACTGAGATTTTAATTACTGATTAGGTTCTTGCCTATAGCCACAGCTGTGTTTTACCTACTGACTACCTGGTGCAAGGTCCTCTGGCATGCTACAGCTGATCCTAACGATCTTTTGAAAGGCGTTTATGATTATGATGCCCATATTACTAGTCAGTAAAGGTATAAGTAAGCTTACTGATTCCTCCACATCATTTATTGGCGAGCCTCTCGGTTCGATCTTCAGAGTGTGACCTGTCAACCCCACAGCTCAGAGTTTTCTCCCCAAGAGGTTTCCTGGCTGCACTTGGGAAAGTGCCAGGTTTTGCTGGGGAGGCCACCTCAGAGGACTGACTAGCCAATAAAGCGTAACTCGGAAGAGACTGGTGTCTGCAGGCACACGCTGGGATTTGAATCCTATCCTGCAACAATGCACCAGCTATGCACTTGTGGGCAAGGGATTTAACCTCTCCATGCTTCTGCCTCCTCATCTACCAAGCACAGCAACAATATACCTACTCCACATCACTGTGAGAAGTCACTACTATCATTCTTATAAGAAGGAAGCCAAGCCTGTGGTACCCACCCTCATTCCAAAGGGATGTACTTTAATTTGTTTAGTAAACTAAATTTCCTCATAGCATTTCACTTAAAGAAAACAATCTTTTAATAAAATGACAGTAACAACAAAGCCACGTTTAAACACTACCACAATAGCCTTTACCTGTATCACTGAAATCTATGAATTCTTTTGACAGGAGGTTAGTAAGAAGTTCCATAATGAGAAGTAGGTCTTGGTATTGTTCCTCTTCTGCTGTAACATCTATTCTTTGCCGCCCTAAATTATTCTTAGAATAAACTTGCAACAATGTAAGGCAGGCTTCATATAAGTTCATAGCTTTGGACTGTAAGAAAACATGCATAAATTATACAAATTGGTAAATTCAGGTGGCAAACAAATATACACACTAAATTCTAAAAATATAATGTAGGTAAATGTACTCAGTTCTGGTAGCAGCTTTAATACTTGTTTGAAACAGTAAAACATTAACAATAAAAAGTACCTATTACAAGCATAATTATGTTTAAAATATTGCCATTTTTCTGACAACACAATTTTAGGGCAAGATGTTTACTTGTTCATTTTTTTATTTGAAGGGCAGACAGACAGAGAGACATAGAGACAGATCTTCCATTTACCGGTTTACTCTCCAAATATCCATAAAGGCTGGGGGCTGGGTCAGGCTGAAGCCAGGAGACTGGAAGTCAATCCAGGTTTCCCCACATGGATGGCACGGACCCAAGTACTTGAGCCATCACCTACTGCCTCTCTAGGAACTGTCTTAGCAGCAGACTGGATCGGAAGTGGAGGCAAGATCTGATCCAGACATTCTGATGTGGGATGTAAGCAGAGTCTTAATATGCACCATAAGACCTGCCCCTAGGGCCAGGATATATATTCATTCAACATGACTTTCTTTGAATTGTGTATTTTTACTAACAGTCTTTTTGAGATGTTTCATAGGAATAAAAATATTTCAGATAATATTCATTGAATTTTAAGTAAAGCATCTATAATTTTATTACATCTTCAAAAAGTGAACTCTGAAGGGATAAAATTAGAAAGCGCTTACCTCCCCAAGATAGCATATCTGTTTATGTGCAACTTCAACAAAAACTTCGATAATGAGATTAACAGTCTCTGGAGTATTTTTGTAAACTTCCATCAATCCAATGCAATTGGTAAGGAAGTCCATTAAAAAATTAAAGAGGATTGCCACGTTGTCAATCTGGGTAGCCTCGGCAATGCCACACAGGGCCTCCAACGTGGCAGTGATTTCCTGCTTGACTTCCTCTTGCTGGCACATCTGCTGAAAGTTTTCTTGGTTTATCACTCGTAAAAATCGCTGTTGAAGGGGCTGAAGAACCTAAATAAACAGCAGGAATTATCTGACAGTTCAACTTACATGCTCTATTTATTTCTGCAACTTGCAAAAATGTTCACTTTCCAGACATCTGTAATTGCTAGAGGCAGGAAAAGCCAGGAGAACAAGGAATTTTATCTGCTCATGACATTCCTTACTGTGAGGGTCATCATAACCGCTGGCACACATAAAGAAATGACATGTAAGCCTCAGGAACACGGCTTTCCTAAAGACATTCACAGATTTCTGCTATGGGAGTCCCCCACCTCGAAAGTGATTAGCAAAAAATAAAAAATTAAGCCTCCACAACAGGTGTCCACAAACTTTTATTTTCCATAAAGGGCCACAGAGTAAGAATTTTAGACTTTATGCTGTGGTATGGATAGCCACAGATATAAACAACTGAGTATGACTGCTTCAATAACATCCACGAAAACAGAACAGGCCACATGTGGTCCATGGATTGCAGTCTGCCAGCCTCTCTTCTACAAGGTCAAGCCCAACACAAAGTTCTTCCCTGCCTTGCAGCCCTACGCCTTTCACCAATTCCTCTTGGCATAAAATAGAACTTGGGATAAAAAGCCTTGTCCTGTGTATAGGAGCGAGTACTCACATTCATGGTGCTAGTCTCTTAATAAAATTTAGTTACCTACATGAAAATCCATTATTTAAAACAGGAATACACAGTCAGCCTGTATCTCTCCAGTTTTAAGTCATGAATGCTTCTGTTCCCATTGCTCTCTCAGCCATCAGGAGCACTCCAGACAGAGTGACTGCAGGCCAGCAGCCTGCATACACACTGGTGACCCTGGGTCACTCATTTCAAGATGACAATATAACGTGTCTGCGGTGGTTGTTACGGCTTGAACTGTGACTACTCAAAATTTGTTCAGTGTAAATTTGAATCCTTAGCACTTCAGAATATGGAAATGCAGTTGTTGCAGATGTAATTAATTAAGATGAGGTCATACTGGAGTAGAGTGGATCCCTAATCCAGTGCAGCTAGTGTTTTATAGAGGGGAAATATGGATTGTAGACATGTATGTGGGGAGACTACCATGTGAACATGAAGGCTGAGGTTAGAGTGATGCAGCTACAAATCAGGAATGGCAAAGATCACCAGCAGAGGGCCAGTAGCTGCCAACTGTCTCACAACCCTGAGGTGCAATCAACTCTGCTCATACCTGCAGAACTCTGAAAAACTCCATTCCTACTGTGTAAGACACTAAGTTTGAAGTGTTTTGTTACAGCAGCCTTAGGAAATGAATTTAGTGGCTAATTTTTACCTCCTTATTCAAGGGAAGAACATTCCACTATTTTTTACATTTTTTTATTTGCTTATATTTGAAAGGCAGAGAGATGGAGAGAGATTGCCCATTTGCTGATTCACTCCCAAAAGCCTACAGCGAGGGCTAGGCCAGGCAGATTCGAGGAGCTAGGAATTCAATGCAGATATCCTGCATGGGGGGCAGGGACTCAAGTATTGGAGCCATTACATGCACCTCTCAGGGTGTGCATCAACAGGAAGCTGGAATGGAAAGTAGAGGCACTCATTTTGGGATGCAAGGATCTAAAATGGTGTCTTGGCCGGCGCCGTGGCATAACAGGCTAATCCTCCGCCTTGCGGCGCCAGCACACCGGGTTCTAGTCCCGGTTGGGGCGCCAGATTCTGTCCCGGTTGCCCCTCTTCCAGGCCAGCTCTCTGCTATGGCCCGGGAGTGCAGTGGAGGATGGCCCAAGTTCTTGGGCCCTGCACCCCGTGGGAGACCAGGAGAAGCTCCTGGCTCCTGCCTTGGGATCAGCGCGATGAGCCGGCTGCAGTGGCCATTGGAGGGTGAACCAACAGCAAAAGGAAGACCTTTCTCTCTGTCTCTCTCTCTCTCACTATCCACTCTGCCTGTCCAAAAATAAAAAAAATAAAAAATAAAATGTTGTCTTTTTTTTTTTTTTTAAATTTGAAACAGTTACAGAGAAAGAGGAAGAGAGATCTTTCATCTGCTGGTTCACTCCCCAGATGGCCACAACAGCCAGCACTAAGCCAAGCTGAATCCAGGAGCCAGGACCTTCTTCTAGGTCTCCCACATGGGTGGCAGGGAGCCAAACCCTTGGATAGGAAGTTGAACAGCTGGGACACAAACCAGTCCTCATGCGGGATGCTGGTGTTGCAGGTGGCAGCTTTACCAACTACGTCACAATGCCAGGTTCCCGAAATGGAGTCTTGACTGTTGCACCAAATGCTTGTCCCTTCAGCGATGCTTTTTTTTCTTTCATTTTTGATAAAGTATATTCAATTAGTAAATTACCTTGGGTCACACCGAAATTTTAACAATATTAATTTATTCACACATGAGCATGGGGTACCTTCACTGATTCTTAATGCAGATTTAATAGTGAGTTGAGGGGCCAGCGCCGAGGCACAGTGGGTTAATCCTCTGCCTGTGGCGCCGGCATCCCCTATGGGCACCGGTTCTAGTCCCGGTTGCTCCTCTTCCAGTCCAGCTCTCTGCTGTGGCCTGGGAGGGCAGTGGAGGATGGCCCAAGTGCTTGGGCCCCTGCACCTGCATGGGAGACCGGGAGGAAGCACCTGGCTCCTGGCTTCGGCACAGCTCCAGCCATTGCGGCCATTTGGGGGGGTTGAACCAACGGAAGGAAGACCTTTCTCTCTTTCTCTCTCACTGACTGTAACTGCACCCCTTAAATAAACAAACAAATAAATAAATAAAGTGAGCTTGGAAACTGTGCCTAACACACATTACATCTGGTAATAATCAAGGTCAACACTTCAGCAAGTATGGACCAACTGTAAAACTGTAAACTAATAAGCTTCAAATTATTCATAAAGAGGCAAAATTATCAAAAGAGCTACTAGGACTGAAACGTGTCTGCTCACTGACTACTTCATGGCAACACACAGATAAAGCAAGCACAAGGTATACAACAGGGTGCAATCTAAATAGAGGAAATCATTACCTCTGTCCAATACTGCTGTTTGGTTTCTGTGTCCATATGTGCAAAACCTCCTAAGACAAGAGCTTTCATCAGGGTCCTCTGCACAGGACTCGACAAGAAATTTAGAGGGGGGCTTCGACTTGCAAACTGCTTTGCTAGGTTCCACCAGTTTTCACACTGAATTACTAAGTTTGCCCTGCCAGTAGGAATAACAAAGCATAAGATGCATTACCTTCATTATATATACGACTATACTAATAAAACAAAAACAACTTCAAAAGTATAGTACAATGAACTCAGTGATGATTTACAGGATACTACAGGACTCTGTTTCAATCTCACCATGTCACTCAACAACGTAAAATGTATGAAATCTCTTAATCATCAGTTTTCTAACTTGCAGAGTAATAAAAACCCTAAATCTCACAACTGAGGCTGTTATCATTGTAAATGAGGTATTACATAAAGAGTGCTTACAACAGAAACAGTAACTTAAAGAATTTAACAAAGAGTAGCAAGTCACTAAAGTACTAATAACAATATTAAACACATTCCTGGAATTTAGTATCAGTTTTTCTTTTCTTTAAAACAGGGATAAGACTAAAAGGATACCCAAAAAAGCAACTGAAAATATTCTACATGAAAGAGTTTTTTAAACTACAAATTACTAAATAAGATTCTGGGGCCAGTGTTGTGGCGTAGTAGTTTAAGCCACCATCTGCAGCGTTAGCATCCAATATGGTACTGGTTCAAATCCTGGCTGTTCCACTTGTGATCCAGTTGCCTGTTAATGATCCTGGGAAATTAGCAGAGGATGGTAAAAATCTTTGGCCCCCCGCACCCACGTGGGAGACCTGGAGGAAGTTGTTGGCTCTTGGCTTTGGCCTGGCCCAGGCCTGGCTATGGCAGCCATCTGGGACGTGAACCAGTGGATGGAAGATATTTCTCTCTTTCTTCCTCCTTCTGTCTCTATTACCCTACAGTTCAAATGATAATAGTAATAATAATAAATATTGAATATAAATAAGACTTATATGCCAGCGCTGGTGTTGTGGCGCAGCGGGTTAAGCCACCATATCAGCATTCCACATGGGCACCGAATGCTCCACTTCTGACCCAGCTCCCTGCTAATGTGCTGGGAAAGCAGTGGAAGATGGCTCAAGTGCTTGGGCCACTGCACCCATGTGGGATGTAAGGTCACCACAAAACACACCAGAGACCCTGAGGAAACTCCTGGTTCCTGGCTTCAGCCAGCTGGGGAGTGAACCAGCAGATGGAAGATCTCTAAGGCTGTAACTCTGCCTATCAAATAAATAAACATTTCTAATAATAATAATAATAATAATAATAATAAAAACCTCAAGTGTCACTCATTAGGGTTTTTTTGGTACCGAATCCTGAACAGTCAAAACAAGATTAATTACAATATGAAAAAACTCAATTTGTATTTGTAACAATTGTGTGATATAGTTTTAACATACACTACTCCAAAACTGAAAAATCTAACTTAAAACCGAGTAAACCAGTTACCAGGCAAGAAGATTACATCAGAAAGCAAACAGAAGTTCTCTCTCTCTCACACACATATACACATACATACACACTCACACATATACACACAGAGTCTGCCTCCAACAACTTGGACTCACCTTTCTCTTCGTTCTACCAAAGTGACAAGGAGCTGTACAGTATCATTTGCAAGGTCCTGCTCACTACTCCACACTGAGAGGTTACTGATGACTTTTTGTAAGAGGTAGCCAATGATCCACTGAGAACCCTCGGTATCTGCTCCAAATGCGGTACTGAATGGCAAACTTATCTTAAGAGAGAAAATAAATGTTTTAAGCTCAGAAAGAAAAACCAGGTAAGAAAATACTTGATAAAAAATGATCTAAATTGGTAGTGGTTAGCTCAATTTTATAAATGTATTTATTTCCACAAATCCAAAAAAAGGCATCCTCAATCCACTCAACATTTTCCAATGTAATTTTCCTGTCAACCTTAATTATTCTCATATTACTAGTATACTAATTTGACATCTAAACAAAATTCGAATAATACAAATCAATCTATTTTCAAATAGTCATCTGCAACTTAACATTAGTTAAGATAAACTTAATCCAATGATGGGCTCTAAGGAAAATTATTAAAACAGGATTCTAGGGGCCAGTGCTGTGGGGTAGCAGGTAAAGCCGCCACCGGAAGCACAGGCATCCCATATGGGTATCAGTTTGAGTCCTGGCTGCTCCATTTCTGATCCAGCTCCCTAATAATGCACATGGGAAGCAAAAGAGGATGGTCAAAATCCTTGGGCCCCTGCACCCATGTGGTAGCCCTGGAAGAAGCTCCTGGCTTTGGATCAGCCCAGCTCCAGCCGCTGTGGCCATCTGGGGAGTGAACCAGCATATGGAAGATCTGTCTCTCTCCACTTCTCTGTAAATCTGCCTTTCAAATAAACAAATAAATCTTAAAACAAAACAAAACAGTATTCCATTCATATAATTCTCTTCAGTGTAGAAGCTGATCCAGTTCTTAAAGTTACTTTCTCTTGAGAAAAGCTCCCAAATGTTCAGACTTCTATAATTTCCATTATTATAAAAACAAATGAAGTTGAACAGGTTAACATTCTGACCTGATCGTATAGCTTTTCATCCACCAGGAGATAAGTCTTTGCCCAGCGTTTTAGAAACCAAACAATATCTTTGCCCATTTGGGGGCTTAGTAGATGAGTGAGATCTGCTCTTATTGCTCGAGATTCAACTTCTGAAACTCTCAGAACAGCAGATAATAGCCTGTAGATATAAAACAGAAGTCATTTATTTTTTAATTTTTTTGTTTTTTTAGTTGTTGTCTAACCCTATTTTTTTCCCTACAAATCCTTTTCTGTTTCTCAGCATGCTGGATTTAGGCCAGGTTATACTTGAAAATATCATCAAAAGGACTGTAGACAATGCCACCTGCTATTTCTGATCTTCCACCAAGGAGGAGACAGGACAAAGAAGGGAGAAACAATGCTAGAGACATCCTTCTGTTGAATTTGTAACCGCATGTACGAACTTCAGCATTACTGTCTAAAAAGAATTTGTAGATTGAAAATGGAAAAATACATAAAATTACACATTCTAAGTACATGCCAAATTATTTTAGTACTTCATCACTACTTAAATACCCAAGTTAGCAAAATTTGTGTTTCCTATCTTGGTCATGTTATGTCTTAAGATCTGGGAACTGACTTACGTAAATTATAATGAATATTGAGCCTTGTCTCTAAATCTGATATTCCTCCTTATTTCCTAATGCATGTGACTCTTTGGTACTTTAAAAGTCTTGCTACACGCAATATAATTCATATGGTCACATGGAATCGATAATGTGGATGACAAGCCCATAAGTAAAAATGTCTTTGTTCTGAGAGTGAGATGGGGGCACATAATCAAAAGTGGTGAATATTTAGCTTGACTTTAGCCCAAAGGCAAAGAAGCAGAGGATGTATTGAGAAAAACCCATCGTGATGCTACACAGTGAGTTACCAAACCAAGACAAGGATTCTAATCACGAAGTCGGGCCTCTACTCCTTTTCCCACTGTTCTCAAGAAGATGGAAGTCTCCTTGTAATGAAACTGCATGCACATTGGGGTCAGCACTGTGGCATAGCAGGTAATGCCATCGACTGTGGCAGAAGCCATATGTGGGCGCCAGTTTGAGTCCTAGTTGCTCCACTTCCTTTCCAGCTCTCTACTATGGTCTGGGAAAGCAGTAGAAGATGGCCCAAGTCCTTAGGCCCCTGCACCTGCGTGGGAGACCTGGAAGAAGCTCCTGGCTTCGGATCAGCACAGCTCCAGCCATTGTGGCCATCTGGGGAGTGAACCAGAAGATGGAGGACCCCTCTCTCTCTCTGCCTCTCCTTCTCTGTGTAACTCTGACTTTCAAATAAATAAATAAATTTAAAAAAAAAAAAAAAAAAGACAAACTGCATGCATGCATCTCAGCTCTTTACCCAGCTGGAAGACTCAGTGGCCCCTCACACTACGGACACTACATCTCATAAAGGAGCTCCTTCCTTCTGCTTCCCAGGCACATCACTTCCCATGCTCCCCCTTCCATCTGCTTGCTCCTTCCCAGTCCTCACTGCAGCCTCCCCTTCTCGTCTGCTTTAAATAGGTCAAAACCTCTTCTTTATTCACTATCCACATACTCTCATGTCACCAATACACAAACCTTTAAATTTTAGGGCATTTATAAGCAAAAACCTGCAACCATCTCACAATACATTAAATTGGTGTGTCAAATTTCTCCCTTAAGATTAAACAGTTATAAATACCATTTTTAGTCTACCAGAATGTGAAATAAAATGTTTAAATGAACACTTTAGATTTATGCACTGGGATTTAACCATCAGTGTTCTGACATCCGTCATTACACATTTGAAACACAAACTCATTTTTCTTATTTTTATTTCATTTCCCCATAGAGCATTATCCTAATATAACAAATTTTTATATTCAAGTGTTTTATTGATCACATTATCTATTCAAACAAATGTCTACATTGTGAAAGGATTAACTTTTAAAAACTCTCAATGATTATAAGACTTGTACATATTTAAAAATGTCTTCTGCATTGCATTATCAGTATAAGACTCAACAGTACATATTGAACAAAACAAAACAAATTTAAATAAATTATTAAATACAAAAGATACATTTTATAAATCTCTTAATGAAACTAACATGGCAGGGTTCTGTTTTCCCCACTTGGTTTATATATCTGTGGATAAAAATTACTTATGGCTGGAATGAGCCAGAGTGAAGCAGAATTTGATTTTTATTTTTTAATACATATCCAATGAGAAAACTTATTCCCATAAATAAACAGAAGGTATTTCCAACACAGCAAAGACATCCAATTATTTTAATTTCTTCCAAGTCATATCCAGCCTTATATGTAATAGAAATCAACCATCTGACCTTCCCCTCCTGGTCACCCACAGTCATTCACTGTCAACAGCACGGTCTGGAACTGCCCCCTGACCAGCACTTGTGGGATTTCAGGCACATGCCAATCCACAGCACAGGTGTGAGCCTTGGTCTTTTCTTTGGTGGGGAAGAGCCACAGAGGTAGTGGTCAGGCAGATGGAGAGGAGCCCTCACAGCCTTTCTTCACTCTTTCATGTCTCCTCACCACCTTGCCCAACACCAGCGAAGGCCTCTTTCTATCTTCACTCCAAGTCTATTATTAATGAGCACACTTCCTACCCTATTTAGCCTTGTTACTCTAAAATCTATCTTCACAGAGCAATACTTGGAAGATAACTAGATCCGTTCACTTCCCTACTTCAAGTCCTTTCCATTTTCAGCCCTGCCTCATGCTCTTCCCTGCCTCTGCACCCTCATCTCAGCCTCCTTGCACACACATGGCCACACACAAGTTGCACCAGCCTGGAACGCACTTTACCTTGCTCTCTATACCTCAGAGTGTAGCACCTCCTTCAGGTGCAGTTTCAATCTGTCTCTTCCAAGAAGCCACAGCTCACCTCTGCCAGTGGATCAGCTGAAGCTAGGTGCCGCAACACCCCCTTAGGGCACTCCTATCACATCCTCGGCTCCCCACACAAAGGGGCATTTTGAAAAACCACTGATCAAACTACTTTTAAATTATTGATATGCCAATATTAATAACCTCAATCTTCCTTCAATCCCTTTCACATTATATCTGGGAATATTTTATATTCCCGACAGCATTCATAGTTCCCCAAATTAATCCTGGATTACATTTGCTTTTCATAATCCAAAAGTTAGCACAATATAGCAAACACAGCTTTTGTTAACTTCCCACGATCTCCCCTGCTATCACTCGGGTCTGGACAGCATCACTCTTGGATGAACACAATTAACCTCCTGCTTCCACTGTTTATTCTCAATGCAGCTGCCAGAATAGCCTTCTGACATGGAAGTTACTCTTCTGCTCAAACCCTACAACAGCACCCACTTCATCTAAAGCGAGAGCCAACGACAGTTACAAATGCCTAAGGATCATAGTGATTCCCCTCTATTTTCCTAACTCCACCTCCTACAAAATCTCAGCTCATCTGATCAACTGCAGCAGCATTCCTGGTGCTCCTGAATACGTCAGGCGTGCCTAGGGCTCTGCCTGGAATGCGGGTCTCCCTGACACTTGTCTGGCCTTTTCTCACAAGTCACCTGATAACTAGCCTAGATGCATCACACAACGTAAAATCAGTGATCCCTACGCTGTAGGACTTTTTATCCAAATCACTTACTGTCTTCTACTACACTATATAATTTATTTAATTACTCTCTTCTTTTACAAAGGGCTTTAAAAGGGGGATTGATTTTAACCTGTTTTGCTCATTGATGTATCCTAAATAACTAGAATAGTGCCTGGTATACACAGTAGGTGCCCAATAATTATTCACAAAATGACAGCTTCTTCAAGAAATGTGAATTACTTTTTCAGTCAAATGTTTCTACCACACACCATCAATTTCACATTAATTCTCTGTACTAAAAAGATGGCAATTTTCTTTTGTTCTAGCCCTCCAGATCTGTGCTCTCAGATACAGCAATCCCATATTGACTCCTGGGATTGGCAAAATTTGAAAAAGCACTTAAAATATAAGGAAAGCTTTCAGGATGGTACTACCTAAGCAAAAAATATTACCAAGAATTTTTCTTTAACATGAAATGAATTTTTCTTTAAGAATATTCACTACAAACCAAACCAAAGCAAAAGCATCAATTTCCATAGACACTAGATCAGCTAACTATAGAAATAAGATACAAAACTTTTTCAAGAGTATTATTGATAAGTAGTGATTTTATTTCAAATGAGAACGTAACAATAAAGGAAATAAATCCCCAAACATTTCTTGATATCAGCTTAATATTACAAACACTGGGAAAATGCATATTTTCTACTGTACACATTATTATGATTTCCATTCTTTTGCATTGAAAGAGAAAGAATGAAGAGGAGAGCACCCTGAGTTACTTATCTTGCAACTGACAAAAACCAATGTTACTCTCACTACTGACACCTCTGCCTGCAACCTAAACTTAAAGACACTGAAATTCAAAATGTTTTAAATCCACTCTTAGGACATACAAAGGCCAGCTTTTCCCCTCCATAATTTCAACCATTAATAATTAATAAGAATGTTGCAATTACTCTTAGGAAGAGTAAACGAATTCTCTCATTCAAGGCACTCTGCTGTCACGGAACTGCCTCTGACAGGACTCTCAAGTTTCACATATTCAGGATAAATACATCCATTTGTTATGATAAGAACTATAGTTTTCCTTAAGAAAGCCATTAAAACACAGTTAGGTCTTATGAATAGTAAGTATTTATTGGTGTTCATCTAGATCCTTCATTTAGGGTGCCTGTGAACACATCAGTTCTGTTTTCTGAGGGACAAACATTCTGTTCATAGTACATTAGATCCAATGCCTTCCAAGCCTCATTGTGTTCAGAATGTTTTACACTTGTTTCTTTACACTGAATGCAGCTGTCAATTCTCACTGCAGTGGTTCTGCCTAAATACACTAAGCACTTGCTATCCTTGCATATTTCAAGGCTTCTTCAAGCTCTTTTAATATCCAATTTACAACCTGCCTACTGCTCCAATAATCTACCCATCAACTCAGAATGTATAAAACAGTATAAATTACAAGAGCACAGCTATAGAGTTCATATTACCTAATCACAGAATCTGTTCTGTTGTACCCTGGGATGGAAGAAGCCTTTTCTCCTGGAGATCCCAAAATTTGAAGTGTTGTATTAATGTCAACTTCAGATGAATGCTTAATGGAATATTCCATTATTTCTGGAGGTATTAGCGGAGTCTCTCCCTGAGTATCATCAGCTAAGAGGTAGCCTTCAGTTTAAAAAAAATTAAAAAATGAACACTTAACAAATCTACATTTATCAAAAAGCACTATAAATGTTTTCAGTTTTTATTTGATTTACATACATCATATAAATTGATGTAAAAGTATATTTTAAGTTGGTGAGAAGAAACTTTCTATTTCTCAGATAATTAACCCTCAAAAATATAGAAAAGGACAAAGGATAAATGTTTTATTCACCAATTTTATAATTCAGAGTGAAATGTAAGCTTTTTACTCTACTACCTTTTAATATTTTTCAGTAATATATTCTGAACCATTAAAAGGAATTCTGTTATCATCTTCTACATCAGAAGGGGATACTGAAGAATGCCTTTCAAAAGTCGAGATTTTTTTCCTGATTATTTGAAATACAGAAACGCTAACAGTATGATGGCTAAGGAAGAAGACCCTAGAAGTCAGACTGCCTAGATTTGCATTCTGGCTCCAAAAATTAATAGCAGTGTGACCACAGGCTAGTTTCTTATACTCTCAGCTTCTTTATCTGTAAGATGGGGATATTATTGAAGACAACAATAATAAAAATACCTAACAGTACCAACTCAGTGGGCTATAATGAGATCCATTTAAAACATTTGGTGTGCAATAGGCACTGAATACATCTTAGCCAGTATTTTCTTAAAAAATGCATCCATAGATCTGTGACAGACAACAGCTATATCCAGAATTCATCCAATACTATATATGAACTATTGTTTTAAATAGTTGAAGCTTATTTTAAGGCCTAAATTCCTCAACTGGCAATTACATTTTAAAAGGAAACAACCAACCAACCTGTAACTAAAATAAGCCAGTGAATATCTTCATAGAGATCATCAAGAATTTTGTTGTCAATCGTGCTTGAACCAGGTGAAGCAAGTAATTGTTGCTGATGTCGCTGTAATTGACCATGGAGCCTTGTTACTCTTTCTTCCAATAAACTGAAAGAGGGAAAGAACAATAGCTTCATAAAGTTCACTAAGCAAAGAGCTAGAGCAACTTCTAATTCCCATATAATAAGCAACATAATTGACAACAGGGCAAAAACAGATATACAAAAATATCAGAGTACATAACTGTTTTCATAGCATTATAGGAACCATGATTTATTGTTTATGATATAGAATTAAAACACTGCTTTACAAACAATCAAGTTTTACAATGGGCATTTGAAAACTGGTTAATCCAAGTTTTTATTAATATGGGTCAAATTATTTTTCATACCATGCTTTCCATACTCTCTCTGCCATCTATGCTGTAGTGCCTGGGCTCTCAATGTATAAGCCAACGAATGCAATCATGAGTATGTTTCTGTCCATTTGGTCCAGTGTGCTGGGATACGGGGTGGGGGTGTTTAAAGTCTTTAAACACTTTTAAGTGCTCTCCCAGGAATTGTGAATAAAGAGTATTGGCTCCATGGGGTTTCTTTGGACTGTGTGTACCTTGTCAGAAGAGGTATACAGTGTTCTGCAGCAATCCTTCCTAGCATTCCTACACTGGCCAGTTGATCAGAAAACTGGTCTCGATCGTCCTCTTGAAGCTCACTTATTTCTTCTTCCTCACGAGAGGCCACGCCATTGGCAGTCTATCACAGATGAAGGAAAAATAATGAGAACACTACCTTTTCCAACAAAACACGAATTCTGGTGGCACTGTAAAGTAATTGCAGCACTGCATATGAAAGGGAGGGCTTGGCAGAGGCACCCTCCAAGTGCTGCTATTCTTCTCCAACTGTGCCAACCATTACCCAAAGAGGAAACTTAGAAGTGAAAGAAGTCGAGCTATCACCCCACAGCACATACTGGCTAACAAGCCTTTGGCGCCTACTGCCACGACAAAGATAACACAGCTCACTGCACACCCACAACCCACCTCCCACACTGGGGGATGTGACTTCTATCACAGAAAAGATCTGGTAAGTTTAAGATTCCCAATCCCCTGGATACAGGAAGTACTTGTTATTGCCTGACGACTGAAAGTAGAGTGCAAAGCTGAAAACTGGAAGGGAGGTGACTACACGTAAATCCCACACTGTGAGAACTCACTTAGGTGACCAGGACTACTTGTGTTCTCAGCAAACCTTCTGAGGGAGCTTATACTAAATTTCTGGTCTTCTATAATTGGTGATGTGATAAAATAGAGCCTCTGATAAAATAGATTTTTAATTACCATCTGGCTGAAAACTTACCAAATTCCTTGTGCCATCTGGAGCAGCTAAGTGGCACTGAATGTAAGAATTGAAAACTTGAACTGCATGTTGGGTAAAAAAGCCTTTATGGAAATGTTTGTCATCTTGGACCAAAGTCAGCCAGGACTCCAACAATTTATCATATGCTTCCATGTACACCATGTCATCTTTATCAAGCTAAAAGACAAAAACATTCATGAAACAAATGCCCAGAAAAAATAGCATGGTTATAGCAACTATAACAAGAGCCAAGAGTCTAGCAGTTATGCACGTGAACTTTTGTAAGTTTTTCCTTTAACAAAGATTATCATTAACTTTTCATTAAACTTTCTAAACTCTTTTTTTATTTCAATTTAAAAATGCTTAGACAATCTGGAATTAATGTTTATTTAGAAGATTAGTGGTTTAACACTTTATAGAATATGTATTTTTCAAATAAAAGTAAAATCAACATTTTTCTATAATCAAGAAGAAAACGGCTAGAATAAAAAGACGTGTGCTTTGGCCAGCGCCGTGGCTTACTAGGCTAATACTCCACCCGCGGTGCCTGCACCCTGGGTTCTAGTCCTGGTTGGGGCGCCGGGTTCTAGTCCTGCTTGGTCCTCTCTCTTCCAGTCCAGCTCTCTGCTGTGGCCTGGGAGGGCAGCGGAGGATGGCCCAAGTACTTAGTTCCTGCACCCACATGGGAGACAAGGAGGAAGTATCCAGCACCTGGCTTCAGATCAGCGTAGCGCCAGCCGTAGTGGCCATTAGGGGAGTGAACCAATGGAAGGAAGACCTTTCTCTCTGTCTCTCTCTCACTGTCTATAACTCTCTCTCTTTCTCTCTCTCTCACTGTATAACTCTGCCTGGCAAAAATAAATAAATAAATAAAAAAGATGTGTACTTCCTGCAAACTTTAAAAATGATTTTAGGGGCCGGCGCTGTGGCTTAGCAGGCCAAGCCTTCGCCTGGGGCTCCAGCATCCCATATAGGTGCGGGTTCAAGTCCCGGCTGCTCCACTTCCAGTCCAGCTCTCTGCTAATGGTCTAGGAAAGCAGTGGAAGATGGCTCAAGCGCTTGGGTCAATGTACCCATGTGGTACCTGGCTCCAGGCCATTTGAGGAGTGAACCAGCAAACAGAAGATCTCTCTCTCTCTCTCTCTCTCTCTGTATAGCTGTAACTCTGCCTTTCAAATAAATAAATAAATCTTTTAAAAAATGATTTTAGAAAAACAGAAAAATAATGAAAATAGACTGACCTAATCAGTAGTTAACAATACGTGAAGAATTTGACAGAAACTCCTAAACAAGAGAGTTCATTTTATAAAAAAAGCAAAATTCCATACAAAAGTTTTGTCGTCAAAAATTTAATAACCACTGATTCAATTCAGAAATATCGGAAGTGTCCCTTCATTAGAGATTAATCAAAAATTTAATGAATATGCTTTATGAATGTGGAAAATAATAGCTTCTTCTCTCCTTTTGCTGTATTTCCATCAGTTAATTTTTCTTCTTACAAAGGAAACATGGAAACTTACAAAAAGGGACAAGCAGACCTCCAAAAAACAAAGACAAGTCAGGTCTCCCATTGTCTAAGTCTCCGATTAGCTCCTCCAAGCCTCCCCATACAAACTACACCTGCATGAGACTCCACTAACAAGGTTATCCTGATAGACACACACCTCAATACAGTCTAAGTGAAATTAGTTATTTACACTTCATTTTCTCCTTTCCTTTCTTGTTCAGTAATGGTTACTGTTACTGAATTAAAGTTTTATACCAAAACTAAGTCACTGAGAAATAAATAAAATCACCAAGCTACTTTACAGAGACAATTGTGGTAAATATCCCTAAACAAAACTAACATCTTGCTGAAAGGTCATTCTACTATAAAAAACTACAAAAGCCAGGAGGTTGGATGGTTTGCACATTTACCCAACAAAAGAAATGCTAGTGTACCTGGAACAGACATCCCAGGTTACTCAAGAACACAGGGCAAGGCCTGCAAAGTAGGCAGGGACCAGACCAAGAGAGCCTAACCAGGAGACTGGGTTTGCTTCTGTTTGCAGCAAGAAGCCATTTGGAATACCTTGGGCACCGATGCCACTCTGACACAGCTCTATAAAAGAAAACTTGCAATGCGCAATACAAAGGGGCCTGGGATAGACTGGATCTAGTTCTACAGGAACAGTCAACAGGACACACTTAGGAAAGCAGGAGTCTGACCAGAAGGAAGACAAAAGCAAGAATGACACCCATGTTTTTATCCTGAGTAGCTGGGAAGATGGTCCATTTAAAATACTGAGGATTAAGAAAGACAACATTTATGAGGAAATGAAGGTTTCTCCTTCAGATATGTTCAGTTTGAGATACAATTAGTAATCCAGGTGAAAACGGTGATAAGCTGGAGCTTGGCGCTGTGGCATAGAAGGTTACGCCTCTGCCTGGAGTGATATAATCCTATGTGGGCAGTGGTTCAAGTCCCAATGGCTCCACTTCTAGTCGGACTCCCTTACAGTGCACCTGGGAAGGAAGTGGAAGATGACCCAGGTGCTTGGATCCCTGCACCCATGTGGGAGACATGGATGAAGCTCCTGGCTACCACCTGGCCCACCCCCAGCTGTTGTGGCCATTTGGAGAGTGAACCAGCAGATGGAAGATCTTTCTTTCTCTCTGCCTTCAAAAAATTAAATTAAAAAAGAAAGAAAGAAAGAAAGAAAAGAAAATGGTGATACCCAACGTACACCCAGAGTTTCAGGAAAAGGTCACAGCCGGAAATGCAAATTTGGGCACAATCAGCACACAGAACTTAAATATTTATTTTTAAAGCCAAAACAAGGAACATTCGCCTAAAAATGGACAGAATAAGGAACAAAGCCTAGGCCACACAGGAATCTGAGGCAGGCATTAAGGAAGGAGAAACGCCAGGAGCACATGGCATCCCAGAAACCAAGCGTGTGACGATCACAGACAGTTACTCAGAGCAGCAGAGCCCCTTCTTCCTCCTGCCTTGACTCTCTACTTTCATCTAACCCTGACTCTCATTTGTAAATTTAAAGAGCTTGTTTCATTTTAAAAGCGCTTTTTTTTTTAAAACAAAATACCAGAAATCTTACATGGAACAAAGATGATTATGGAAAAATAGTCATTTCTTTTTTTTTTTTTTTTTTTTGACAGGCAGAGTGGACAGTGAGAGAGAGACAGAGAGAAAGGTCTTCCTTTTGCCGTTGGTTCACGCTCCAATGGCCGCTGCGGTAGGCACGCTGTGGCCGGCGCACCGCGCTGATCCGATGGCAGGAGCCAGGTGCTTCTCCTGGTCTTCCATGGGGTGCAGGGCCCAAGGACTTGGGACCTCCTCCACTGCACTCCCTGGCCACAGCAGAGAGCTGGCCTGGAAGAGGGGCAACCGGGACAGGATCGGTGCCCCGACCGGGCCTAGAACCCGGCGTGCTGGCGCCGCAAGGCGGAGGATTAGCCTAGTGAGCGGCGGCGCCGGCCTCATTTCTAAAATTGTTTCAATTGCTATGCCCATTCTTTTTCCTTCTAGGACACAGTTCCTCCTCCAAGGCCTCCCTGCTTTATGGAAGAGTGGACTGATCTGAACAAGATGCCACTTGTAGAGTCAATTGGAAAGGAAACTTACTTCCCCTAAGAGTGACTAATGAGCAGAAAGTCACATGATGATTTATAATTTATCCATAAGAATTTTGCTGCAGCATTATTTAAGCTAGTACAAATAAATGTACTGAACCACATCCACACTGTCTAGGTTAAAAACTATGATTTTGGGGCCAGCATTGTAGTGCACTGGGTTAAGTCACTGCTTGAGACCCCAGCAGTCCATACAGGAACACCAGTTCAAGTCCCGGCTGCTCTGCTTCTGATTCAGCTCCCTGTGCCTGGAAAAGCAGCAGAAGGTGGCCCAAATACTCCAGGAATGCATAAAAAACATTGACATATCACAATTAAATTAAATTCAACTCAGAAAAATAATTTTCAATGTTAGAAAAATCTACTGAAGCAATTTACTACATTAACAGGTTAAAGAGCCAAGCATTTAATAATTATCAATATCTGTCTTTTTAAATTTTCATTATTTTAACAGATTAAATGTGATTTATAGATACAATTCTAAGAACATAATAATATTCCCTTTCATCCCTGCAATCTTCTTTCCTTCTCCATTCTTTTTTCTAGTTTTAGAGATAACATATTTTAAATTTACAACAGAGTAAAAACATTTAATAGTTCACCGAACAAGAAGTTTAATAGGTAAAAAAGCAAAAATACCCTAGTTTAGTGGGAATATAGACAACGGCTGTAAACAATATTGAATAGGGGCCAGCAATGTGGCCTAACAGGTAAAGCCACTACCAGCAGTGCTGACATCCCATATGAGCACTGGTTCAAGTCCCGGCTGTTTCACTTCCCATCCAGTTCTCTGCTATGGCCTGGGAAAGCAATAGAAGATGGCCCAAGTCCTTGGGCCCCTGCACCCACAAGGGAAATCCGGAAGAGACTCCTGGCTCCTGGCTTCAGATCAATGTAGCTCCGGCTATTATGGCCAACTGGGGAGTGAACCAGTGGATGGAAGACCTCTCCTCTCTCTGCCTCTCCTTCTCTCTCTGTGTGACTCTTTCAAATAAACACATAAATCTTAAAAAAAAAAATACTAAATGGAAAGATGACCATTTTACCCATATACAATAAAATTTAAAGTAATCACAGATCATTGAAATTATGGTAGTATAAATTCTTAACCACTGGTTTAACAAAGGTATAAAACAAAGTTTTACAAAATATTTGCAGCAATATTGATACACACAGGTATTTCTTTTTATTTTTATTTATTTATTTATTTATTTTTGGACAGGTAGAGTGGATAGTGAGAGAGAGAGAGACAGAGAGAAAGGTCTTCCTTTGCCGTTGGTTCACCCTCCAATGGCCGCTGCAGCCAGCGCGCTGCGGCTGGCGCACCGCGCTGATCCAAAGGCAGGAGCCAGGTGCTTCTCCTGGTCTCCCATGGGGTGCAGGGCCCAAGCACTTGGGCCCTCCTCCACTGCACTCCCGGGCCATAGCAGACAGCTGGCCTGGAAGAGGGGCAACCAGGACAGAATCCGGCACCCTGACCGGGACTAGAACCTGGTGTGCTGGCGCCGCTAGGCAGAGAATTAGCCTGTTGAGCCACGGCGCCGGCCTCTTTTTAAATTTAGATCTCACAGAAAAGGGAGAACATGACCCTTGTCTATCTGGGTCCAGCTTATTTCACTCAATATGATGTCTTCCATTTTACTGCAAATGGTAGCATTTCATTCTTTCTTATAGCTGACTAATATACCATTAATATGCATATATACATTTTCTGTATCCATTCATCTGATGATAAGACACTTTGGTTGTTTCCAAATTTTGGTTATTGTAACAGTGCTGCTATAAACATGGTGGTGCAGATATGTCTTTGATATGTTGTGTTCAAGTTTTTTGGATATAAACCCAGTAGTGGGATTGCTGGATCACATGGCAAGTCTATTTCTAGTTTTTAAAGAAATCTCCACACTGTTTACCCACAGTGGGTGCAACAACAGTGTATAAGTGTTCCCCGCTTTGTCCATATTCTCACAAGCATTTGTTATACTTTGTGTTTTGGATTTTAGTCATTCTGATGAAGTGAGGTGATATCTTATTGTGATTTTGATTTGCATTTCCCTGATGTAGAACCTTTTTTCGTGTATATGCTGGCCACTTGTACTTCTCCTATTGAAGTCCTTTGCCCATTTCTCAACTGGACTGGCTGTTTTTTGCTGTTTAAGTTGCTGATATATTTAAGATATTAACCCTTTGTCAGATACGTAGTTGACAAGTATTTCTCCCATTCTGTTGGATGTCTTGTCACATTATTGATCATTTCCTTTGGAGTGCAAAGTCTGACATAGTCCCATTTGTTTAGTTTTGCTATTGCTGTCTGCGCTTCCCTACACCAAGGTTTTAGACTATTTACTGCAAGTTTTCTTCCAGCAACTTCATAGTCTCAGGTCTTAAATTTAGGTCTTTGATCCATCTTGATTTTTTTTTTTTTTGTAAGAGGTATGGATCT
This sequence comes from Lepus europaeus, assembly GCF_033115175.1. Taxonomy (NCBI): domain Eukaryota; kingdom Metazoa; phylum Chordata; class Mammalia; order Lagomorpha; family Leporidae; genus Lepus; species Lepus europaeus. Next base: position 87,736,089 of record NC_084832.1, read on the forward strand.
AACTTCATTCTTCTACATATATATCATGTTTTGAAAAAACAAAACAAAAAAATCTGAGACTGGCATTTGGTCCTGCAGTTAAGAACCCATATCAGAGTGCATGGGTTCAAGTCTCAACTCTGCTCTTGATTCCGGCTTCCTGTAACACATACCTAGGAAGGCAGGCCAGGGACTACTCAAGTAGTTGGGCCTCTGATACCCAAAATAGGAGACCCAGATTAAATTCCTGGCCTTTGGCTACTCCTGACCAAGTCCCAGCTATTGTGGACATTTGGCGAGTAAATCAGCAAACAAGAGCATCGCTTTCTCTCTGCCTTTCAAATAAACAAACATATAAATTTTTTTTTTATTTGACAGGTAGAGTTTTAGACAATGAAAGAGACAGAAAGGTCTTCCCTCCCTTGGTTCACCCCTTAAATGGCTGCTACAGCCGGCACTGCACTGATCCGAAGCCAGGAGCCAGGTGCTTCCTCCTGGTCTCCCATGCGGGTGCAGGGACCCGAGCACTTGGGCCATTCTCTACTGCCCTCCTGGGCCACAGCAGAGAGCTGGACAGGAAGAGGAGAAACCAGGACAGAATCTGGAGCCCCGACCGGGACTAGAACCCGGTGTGCCAGCGTTGTAGGCAGAGGATTAGCCAAGTTAGCCACAGTGCCGGCCCCTATATAAACCTATTAGCATTTCTAAGAATGCTAACTCAACAACCTACTGTAGCCAACAATTCTAATAAAGAACCAGAGAAGGAGTCTTCTATTAGCACTTACAGTCAACATTGTACAATAAGAAAAAGTAAGAAATGCATTGTATAGTAAGAGAAAAAAATAAGAATTGCAAAGACTGAAAAGTAAAGCTGTCATTTTTCAAAGATTATTCTCCACAGGCAACCGAAGACCCTGAAGATCTAAAGATCAGAATAAGAATTTCAAAAGGTTAGTAGTATACATCAGCTCAATATATGAGTATCAACTGCATTTCTATCAGCAGCAATCTGAAAATGAGGCTTACAAATATATTACTTACAAAACCAGCCAAAATGTTACTTAAGAGAAGTTTGTTCTTTCAGGGAAAGACAGTAAATAAGACATAAGTTATTATAAATGCCACATGCCAGGATACAGAAAATTAATATAGATGCTTACTCTTCATACATAAAGATTCCAACTTGAGGAACTGACAAAATATATATGGTAAAGAGAAATAAACCTAAGACTCTTCCATAGAAGAAAGAGGTCTTAGAACTAGCCCTATCCATAGGTAGACTTCCCCTTAGGATAAAGTGATATATAGGTACAGAAATAGACAAATTGGCCAATGGAAGTGATGAGAGTTAAGAAAGCCAAAGTCAGACATATGACAGCAATAGTCCCAAAGATCACTGAGAAATAAAGGGCTATTTTTAAATGTTTCCAGTAAAACCAGTATCCAAATGAAAAATTAAAAAAAAAGAAAGAAATTGAATCCTTATTTGATTGATTATAAGATGGGAAAGTCATGAGAAAAAAAATTAAGGCATTTGGAAGCCTGAAACAAGGACCGAAAGTTACAAATCATTAAAAAATCACAAATCAATAAAAAAAAGCACAGTAATTCCAACTACACAAAGAGGAACATCTGCTCATCAAAAAGATATCGGTAAGTCAAAATGCAAAGCAGCACCCATGAACAGATTCTTGAACAGAAAGAGGATAGGTAGAAAAACTGGTGAAATTGGGCCGGCGCTGCGGCTCACTAGGCTAATCCTCCGCCTTGCGGCGCCGGCACACCAGGTTCTAGTCCCGGTCGGGGCACCAATCCTGTCCCGGTTGCCCCTCTTCCAGGCCAGCTCTCTGCTGTGGCCAGGGAGTGAAGTGGAGGAGGGCCCAAGTCCTTGGGCCCTGCACCCCATGGAAGACCAGGAGAAGCACCTGGCTCCTGCCATCGGATCAGCGCGGTGCGCCGGTCGCAGCGCGCCTACCGCGGCGGCCATTGGAGGGTGAACCAACGGCAAAAGGAAGACCTTTCTCTCTGTCTCTCTCTCACTGTCCACTCTGCCTGTCAAAAAAAAAAAAAAAAAAAAAAACTGGTGAAATTCAAATAAAGCCTGTAATTTAGTTACCAATGATATACTCATGTTGGGGCAGGCATTTGCTGCAGAGGTTAAGACACAGCATGGGATGCCCATATCCCACACTGCAATGCCTGGGTTTAAGTCCCAGCTTTGCCTGTGATTCCAACTTCCTGCTAATATGCACCTGAAGGCTGTGATGATGGCTCAAGTATTTTGGGTATCTACCACCCACCTAAGAGACCCAGATTGAGTTCTGGGTTCCAGGTTTTGGCCTGGTGCAGTGCTGGCTGTTGTGGTAATTTGGAGAGTGAACCAGTGAATGGAAGATCTTCCTGTGTCTGTCTTTTCCCTTCAAATAAAATGAAAATAATAAATAATTTTTAATTATATATACGAATATATACTAATATAAGATGTTATTGTTGGGGCCGGCATTGTGTGCCCTGGCCTGCACTACCAGCATCCCACATGAGCGCCAGTTTGAGTCCCGGCTGCTGCACTTCCGATCCGGCTCTCTGTTGTGGCCTGGGAAGGCAGTGGAAGACAGGCTGGGTCCTTGAGTCCCTGCACCCACGTGGGAGACCTGGAAGAAGCTCCTGACTCCTGGCTTTCGATTGGTACAGCTCCAGCTGTTGCGGCCATCTGGGGAGTGAACCAGCAGATGGAAGACCTCTCTCTCTGTCTCTGCCTCTCTCCGTAACTCTGTATTTCAAACACATAAAATTAAACTTTAAAAAATAAAAGATGCTATTGTTAGGGGAAGACTAGGTAAATACCATATGGAAAACCTAAGTACTACCTTTTGCAACTTCTATTTAAACTGAAATTAAAAAAAAAAAAAAAAAAAAAAAGGATACCATGAAGTATAAAATGGAGCCATGAGAATAATCCGCAACACATATAACCACAAAACGTACCACACAGAGCACATAAGAATTTCTACCAATCAGTAAGATAAACAAAGAATCATGAGAAGTACATATTTATCACATGAAAAGATGTTCAATATCATTAGTACCTGAGAAAGCAAACTAACACCATATTTTATACTTGCAGTTCAGCAGGAAGTGTTGAAGAACATAGACCTATACACATCAGGTTCACTGGTCTGATCACTTTAACAACTAACTGCACATTATCTTCTAAAAGTGAGTATTTACATAGCTTTATGATCCAAAACTTCTACTCCAGAGAAAAACTCGTTTATGTGGAAACCTACAAAAGCATTTACTGTAAAGGCAAAAGAAACTCAAATATTTATTTTCAAAACAATAGAAAAATAAATCACAGCATGACATATCATATAGGATTATATATATATGATTTAAAATTTTAAAGGAAGAGAATGATAAACTTCAGGACAGTGGTCATCCCCTTTGTAGCAGTAGAATAGAGCAATAAGGTGATGGGACTGGATAGAGGACAATGGGACCCTCTGCCAGGTAATGCTTACGCCCTTTATTTGGGTCATGGGTTCATGCATGGCTGTTTTACTGTGCTTCAGAACGGCATACAGCACAAAATCACCTCTGGTAGTTTTGACGGCAAAAGACAGGATCTATAGAAAACGATCAACCACAGTGTTACCAAGCCCAAGCACGGTGCTCAACTTCTGACTAGCAACGAGAGAAGGTAGTTTTGTTCCTTCAAAAATTTATTGAATGCTAAGAGCTAAGCACTGGAACATTGAGATGAATAAAATACTTTCTTCCCATACAAACATCCGTGGCTTGGTTTTTGTTTTTTGGTTTTTTTTTGTTTTTTTTTTTTTGACAGGCAGAGTGGACAGTGAGAGAGAGAGAGAGAGAGAGAGAGACAGAGACAGAGACAGAGAGAAAGGTCTTCCTTTTGCCGTTGGTTCACCCTCCAATGGCCGCCGTGGCCGGCGCGCTGCAGCCGGTGCTCCACGCTGATCCGAAGCCAGGAGCCAGGTGCTTCTCCTGGTCTCCCATGGGGTGCAGGGCCCAAGCACTTGGGCCATCCTCCACTGCACTCCCGGGCCACAGCAGAGGGCTGGCCTGAAAGAGGGGCAACTGGGACAGAATCCGGCGCCCCGACCGGGACTAGAACCCGGTGTGCCGGCGCCGCAGGCAGCCTATTGAGCCGAGGCGCCTGCCAGCAGTGGTTTGTTTATATACTTAACAAAGCATGTGCTTTGCAGACATCATTTGTTAAGTCTTAACAGTTTATCTTGCCAAAATAAACAGACTTACAGTAACATAAGAAGAATTTAGGAACAGCATCCTCTGACAGAGTCTCAAAAGGAAAAAGAAGCAGGACATCTTCCATGACTTGTCTTTGTTGTTTTTAAGCATACACTTATATGTCATTTGTTATAATTTAAATATTCCTTTACAGAGATGTAGAAATAAAAAAGTAAAAATATTGCATGCCTTTTTATGATTCAAAGAGTTTTCAACAATCTATCCTATAAAGCCAATAAGAACCATATTTCACTGGATGGTAATTTAAAATAAAAAGACTATAAACTTCCAAAAAGCATTTTGGTTCCTTTTGGATACCAACACAAGTAGCTCATCAGGCAAAGTGTCAGAAATTTGGTTGATGACAATTGGCAACTTAATCTTCCAATCTAATCACAGAGAACTGAAACCTAAGCTAGTGCTTTTTCATAATACCTTGGCCCTGCTCCATGGCTACGCTGGCCAGAACCCAGCAGCCGAGCCCACAGCACGTGCAGAAATGACTAAGGAGACCACACTAGACACTCTGTGCTCATGCCCTGGGCATCATCAGGCCTTTTGCCAGGGAGGCTTTGGAGAGGGGCTTAGAGCTTATAAGACTACTTGACCCCACTTTACTCCATTTGGAGAAGGAGGGTGGAGAAGGTAATCAAAATGCAGTATCAGTGCTTCTCTTTCAGTGCCCACAGTTAACTTGGAAGTATACAGAAGAGCGAATTAGCAGCCCTTCAGTCACAGAAAAAAAATATCTATTTTCATATTTTGGCAATCATTGAAAATACAATTCTAAAACAGTTGTTAACGTTATTTATGAAAATGCTCTAAGATGAGGCTTTGAAATGAAAACTTGCAGTACATTAATTTCCCCCCGTCTCTTTCAGAAAGTAAAATCTAACATCGCTTTCTGATTCTAACTACATGATGTTCTGGAAAGGATAAAACTATGAGAACTATAAACAGATCAGGGCTTGGCGGGAGGGAGAGAGCAGTAGACAGAGCACAGGGCATTTGTAGGGCAATGAAACTACAATGGTAGATTCCTGTCATTATACCTTTGTCCAAACCCAGAGAATGCACAACACCAAGAATGAACTCTCATGGAAACTATGGACTCTGGGTGATTATGATGTATCAATATAATTCTTCAGCTGTAACAATGTACCACTCTTCCTTAGGACACTGATGGGGGACAGGAGGAATTGTTGGGGAGGAGGCTATACAGGTTGGGGAGAGTTTATGGGAATGCTGCACTTTCACTCAATTTTTGTTGTGAATCTAAAACTGCTCAAAAATACAAAGTTTTTAAATTTACTATATTTATCAATATATCAGATACGGTAAAAATACACAAGATAAATCTCATAAAAAGTTAGTTGTAAGTTTGGTTATTATACTGTTAACAATTCCACATCTGCTCTTAACAATCATGGTTCTAAGCTTACTATCAGATATTTGAAGTAATCTATCACATTACAATAGATTATTTTTTCCCTAGCAAACAGCAAATAAAACCAAGACATGACAACTCCATTTTTTTTATAAAACTGGAAAGATCTTGTTGATAATCAAAATTATCCATATAGAATATGAGTTCTTGGCCGGCGCCGCGGCTCAATAGGCTAATCCTCCGCCTTGCGGCGCTGGCACACCGGGTTCTAGTCCCGGTCGGGGCACCGATCCTGTCCCGGTTGCCCCTCTTCCAGGCCAGCTCTCTGCTGTGGCCAGGGAGTGCAGTGGAGGATGGCCCAAGCCCTTGGGCCCTGCACCCCATGGGAGACCAGGAGAAGCACCTGGCTCCTGCCATCGGATCAGCGCGGTGCGCCGGCCGCAGCGCGCTACCGCGGCGGCCATTGGAGGGTGAACCAACGGCAAAAGGAAGACCTTTCTCTCTGTCTCTGTCTCTCACTGTCCACTCTGCCTGTCAAAAAAAAAAAAAAAAAAAAAAAAAGAATATGAGTTCTTTAAGAAATGTGTCTGATTCAGTTTAGACACACACAAAAAGAGAATGATATGGCTGTGTGCATAATTTTCACAGAATATTTTATTTCTAAGATGTAACCTTTTAAGAAGTTCCTTGGCCGGCGCCGTGGCTTAACAGGCTAATCTTCCGCCTTGCGGCACCGGCACACGGGGTTCTAGTCCCGGTTGGGGCGCCGGACTCTATCCCGGTTGCCCCTCTTCCAGGCCAGCTCTCTGCTATGGCCCGGGAAGACAGTGGAGGATGACCCAAGTGCTTGGGCCCTGCACCCGCAAAGGAGACCAGGAGAAGCACCTGGCTCCTGGCTTCGGATCAGCGAGATGCGCCATCTGCAGCGGCCATTGGAGGGTGAACCAACGGCAAAAGGAAGACCTTTCTCTCTGTCTCTGTCTCTGTCTCTCTCTCTCTCACTGTCCACTCTGCCTGTCAAAAAAAAAAAAAAAAAGAAGTTCCTTAATCTTAGTGAACTTTGGGTTGCATGTTTCCAGCCAGAGGCTGCTATTACTTCACCAAAAAGTTAAGAGAAAATGGAATTAAAAGATGTTTATTTTGTTGCAAAAATTTTTGAAATCCATGTGTAGTCTTTTCATAACACATTTTTTTCACAAATTTTTTAAAAAGATTGTATTTATTTGAAAGTCAGAAATACAGAGACAGAAGAAGGGGTAGGGGAGAGAATATCTCCCACCTGCTGGTTCACTCCCTAAATGGCTTCAATGGCCAAGACTGGGCCAGGCCGAAGTCAGGAGCCAGGAGCTTCTTTTTGGGGCTCCTATGTGCGTGCAGTGACCCAGGAATTTGGGCCATCTTCCACTGCTTTCCCAGGAGCATTAGCAGGGAACTAGAACAGAAGTGGAGCAGCCAGGACTCAAACTGGAACACCAATGGCTACCACAGCCAGCGCGCTGTGGCCGGCACACCACCGATGGCAGGAGCCAGGTGCTTCTCCTGGTCTTCCATGGGGTGCAGGGCCCAAGCACTTGGGCCATCCTCCACTGCACTCCCGGGCCATAGCAGAGAGCTGGCCTGGAAGAGGGGCAACCGGGACAGAATCCGGCGCCCCAACTGGGACTAGAACCTGGTGTGCCGGCGCCACTAGGCGGAGGATTAGCCTGTTGAGCCACGGCGCTGGCCTAGAAAATTATTTTCGAAGTATTTATTTCCTGGTTTCTGAAATTCCCCAAGAAAAATTGATTTAATAGACAAGTATTCCAGCTGTTATAAAATTCCTATAGATGATCTCTTTTTAAAAAATCTGCCCCAACAAAACCACCAAAAGTTGAAGGTATAAATTACAGAGTTTTTAAATACTGCATTCCCAAATTAACATTCTTCCTTCTGGAAATGTATATGAACTTTCAGATTTTTAATGCAAAGAAATGCATATGCATTAGACATCATGCTTGACTTATGTAGGTGTTCACTAGATATTTATGGAACTGAATTACGTAAAACTTAAAACATTGATTCTGCACTAGGACTGGTATACCAGATTTAAGGATTTAAACAATCAAAGTCAATGCACATACAAGTCATGAGACACTGCCTAGTAAAATTATGATCCAACCAAAATAAAATGTTGAAATAATTCTCAAAACATTTCTTCTAGTTAGAATCTGTATTTAAGGTAAAACAGTAACTAGTTTTCTTCCAAATATCGGTAGACCTAATGCTATATTATTTATTATATTATTAGCATATTAATAGCTATATTATTATTAACATGCAGGGTTTAAAAAATATTCATGTATCCATTCCACTTATTTATTTATTTATTTATTTATTTATTTTTTGGATCTTTTAAGATGAGCAAATGAATGTGCATGATGGTGAACAGGGAGCTACTCTGTCTTTGTCTCTACATATCACCTGACTCCAGCTATCAGAGCCACAGGCTGGGGAGGGTCAGGGATTCTCAGATAACCCATCCTGCTATCGTAAAAGAGCAAGATAAGGGACACAGTTCACACTGTGCTGATGCCACCATTCCAGGGAGGAAGTATTGTTTTCCCTCTTGTCACTGAGATACCCCCAATTTCTGCTCCCTACTTCTCAATCTGTAAGTTAGCGTCAGTGTTTTCCTTTACACCTAATCTCCTCTCCACAAGGTAATCACCTCAGCCAGAGAAACTAGATTTTGAATGAAGAATGCTGATCTTTAAATGCCCTCACTCACTTGACAAGTGGAAAAATTATTTCACCTCATTACACTGTGTAATAAGCAATTTTGTCAAGTGCCTTTCTCTTTCCCTCGTCCTGCTAGGCTTGTGATCAGGCTCGAATGTACTGAAACTAAACGTAAAGTTCTTCCTTTATAAAGCGTGTCTCCTACCAAATGCCCTTACAAACAGGCACACCACACAACACTGCACTGTCATGACAGCTGCCTGATTCCCTTGACTCAACACGCCACATACATGGCTTTTCCCTGAGGATCCTACTGTGGGTTAAGCTCAAAACCTTCTCCCTACAAAAGAAACTGAGAACTAAGCTAAGGTACAGAGTTCAAGTCATATTCTCCTCAGATTTCACTAAGCAAATTCAAATGCACGCACTAGTACTGTAAATGTCTAAAATAGTTGATGTATGAATATGAAAAACTGTTCTTAAGGTTTGAATATTCACACCAACACTGTTTCACCTCTACAATCATTCTCAACCCTTCAGTCTAGCAATTGACAGTAATTTGGTTTTTGTTTTGTAATGAAAAAAATTCTTGGTAAAGTAACACGGAGAAACTTGATAGCAACAGAGTAACTTCAAGGAAGACTGGAAGGGCTCTTTGTGAGCACAGACTCTCCCCCACCACACGTCGAGGGGCTGTCGGTTCCAGTAGTAAACAATACAGTCCCGGCACACCTACAGGCACACCTACAGCCACTTGGTAAGGACAAACCTCACACACCAGTATTACAAGTTTTTTTCCCCATGAAGATTCTCTCTTTCTCTCTCTCTCTCCTTTTTTTTTACAGCAACACAATCACCATCCAATACATGCACTGTTTTATAAAAAAGAGAATCTACATGCATTCACAAAAATACATAGTTCTAGAAAAAAGTATTACCACAGTAAAAGTCTATATGCAGAACCTGTTTTCCTACTGAGAAAAGAAACTTCTCCAACATTAAAAAAAAACACAAACCTTTTCACAAAATTGAAATAACTTTTTTTTTTTTGGACAGGCAGAGTGGATAGTGAGAGAGAGATAAAGGTCTTCCTTTTTGCCGTTGGTTCACCCTCCAATGGCCGCTGTGGCCAGCGCATCATGCTGATCCGAAGCTAGGAGCCAGGCGCTTCTCCCAGTCTCCCATGTGGGTGCAGGGCCCAAGGACTTGGGCCATCCTCCACTGCCTTCCTGGGCCATAGCAGAGAGCTGGCCTGGAAGAGGGGCAACTTGGATAGAATCCAGAGCCCCAACCGGGACTAGAACCCGGGGTGCCGGAGCCGCAAGGTGGAGGATTAGCCTGTTAAGCCACGGCGCCGGCCTGAAATAATATTTTTAAACATTATATAAGTTATTGGTTGACAAGAAACAAAATCTCAACAACCAGTCTTACATGGTAAGACAGTCCATATAATGCAAACTGCAAATACCATTCTGAAAGTTCATTTTTCAAATCATTATTCTACATTTTATTGTGCACAAGGTACAGTCACACAGTGCATCTATGCCATAAAGCACCAGAAGGAATTATTATTCCTTACAATGAGGACATGTGCTCAAAAATGGTGAAACATCTTGCCCAAGCTCCTGTACTTCATGACTGTTCAGCCCATGGCTGTGCTGTCTCCATCCAAAGTTCATGACCTTTCTGTACCATGCTGACCTCTAAAGAGGTTTTGTTTATGTCTCGATTTTTAAAATTTTCTAAAAAGATCATTTCCTTATATATGCCTTTCTATCTGAGGACACCTAGTATTATGAATAGTTCTATAATCATTAGGTATTCAAAGAAACAGAGGATGAAACGGTCTCTGTCCCAAAAGGTCTCATTATTTGGCAGGACTGGTTCACAAATCTCTGGTATTAATGGTACATTCCCCAGGCCGACCTCCCCCAGGATACACAAGATACAGTGAAAACCAGTTGAGGGTGACAGGACATATAGGAGGATTTCTTTAGTCCTCACGAAAGTTACTGTGCAAGGGCCATCCCCTTTTGCTCTCGATTTCACTCAGTGTAAATTCCACAATTAATGCAAAGCCTTAGGTAAATTTTTTCCCTCAGCCCCTTTCAATAGGTGACTATAAAAAAAAACTGGTAAATATCTTTAAGAGATCAACTTAAAAAATTAAAAACCATTTTAAATGAAATCTATTAGGTACATAATAACAAGAGCATGCCTCCACCTCACTGCAAGTGTAACTAAGCTTTCTATATAACAATACTGCTATGTCCAACCTTGACAGAAAATTTGTCAAGCTGGCAATCTCTAGCTCAAAATAACTCTGAACTTGCAAACCAAGGATGTCATGTACCTTTTAGCAATTCTTTAAAATATTCAGTAACACTTAACTACAAGTAGAAATTAAAAAGTAGCTGTGTTTCTAAATATATGGTTCCAAATGCTCTTTAATCCACCTGGCTTAGAAGAGAAACTAAACCAGGGAGGAAAGGGGAAGTACAACAAAGCCAGGTTCAACAAATCCTGACTGGTTCAGAATCCATGACCACAGGAAAAGAGTTTAAGTGGACCTTCAGTACTTAAACTTTCCCTGGATTTTTCATGTTCAGAACATAAATAACTCCCTTGAGAAACTCAAATAGTATATATAATGTCTTTAACCTTCTATCCTCTATTATCTATGTTTTGTCCATCACCTGAATCCCCACCTGACCCTGTTCTTTTCCTCATCAGATCACTATCATGCCCAATTACATAAATAATCATTCCTAAATCCGTTCTTCCCAGAACATCTCTGAAGGAATACAAAACACTCACATACACATGGCCAGATACACATCAAAACAATTCAAGACTCAGCATGAAATTCCAACAGACAGCTTAAAATATTCTTTTAAAGGATCTACATTTTGATTCATAAAAACAAACATCAGTTTCAACAATAACCACTTTGTAGAAAAAAATCGATTATTTCCTGGAATTAATGTAGTTATGCACAGTAACTATTGTTACAAAAGCAGCTGTGTTGTCAAAGGATTTTAGTACACAGTCTAAACTTAAATATAAAATTTGGAAAGTACACATTTGAAAATTTGCACCAAAAAAATCTTTATTATTATCAGACTTAATTTTAATGTAAACTAAACTTTACTAAAATATACTACTAAAATTGCATCACCAAATAAATTAAACAGCATAGTCTAAACAAGCATAGATACAATGATTTCCAAATAAGTATGAGATTTAAAATCCCCCTAAAAATAAATATAAAAAATCACATAATCACAGCCAAATCACTGTTAGCAGCACCCTGTGAACTTCATCAAAGCTTCCACTGCTAAAATGTGGTTTAAAATTTTTTAATAAAAGCATTCATTCCACTTTCCTCATTCTGGCGCAAAATTATTTCAGAATTTAAAACCTTACTACCAACACATTTAATCTACTAAAGTGATTTTAATGTACAAATTCTTAAAGGTACTGTTTCCAAACATAAATTGCCAAACGTTTCACTCATATAAACAAAAATATAATTTTAACACTGCCTAAATATAATTAGCTGTCATGAGAAATGCTTCAAAGGCAGAACAAGTTTCCCCCAATGAAAAGCAGACACAATTTGTTTTAGAATGGTTTACTCACCACTTCTTCCAATGCAGCACTTCGCCCAAAAGAACAAGTGAGGTGTGTGAGGCAGTTAACAAAGGAGGAGAAAAGTTCATTTGGAATGGCAGTTAAGACATTTCGAGGGAACACAGTTATCAGGTTGCTGATAATGCTGGAGATCCCCACAGCTTCAGAATCTTCTATTTCAATTCTACAAGTCAAGCAATGAGTATTAAGTGGTAGTAGGAGAAAAGTTACATTAGTTCATTTTCAACATGCAGTTATAGCTTATTCATTTTGAAGAGTATGTCTCTGTGTGTTAATTTCAAATTACCCATACAATTTTACATGAAAACATTAATAAACAGTGGGGGAAGAGTCACTAGTTTCTTTTTCCCCCACTATCAAACACAAAGAAAAACTGGAGATGTTCTTTTCAGTAACAAAGGGCAAGTATACCTACCCATTGATAGTATTCAGTAATCCCTCAATGAAGTGTGCTAGATAATCAACTTGTGATCCTTCATCGGGGAAGATGGATCCATGAAGAGAAGCTAACTGGGCAAGGCACTGCAGAGAATCTTGTGCCATATCTGAATCTTCTCTGATTTTTCGATGTACCTGTTAGAAAGAATTACTAATCCATAAAAATAAATTCTTCTTTTGTAAGGGTCACGTGTCTACCATGCCGAATGAGGTAAGAGAAAAATTCAGTGTAGCTGGTTATTTCTAGAAAACTAATTCCTGAATTAGACTAAATTCGAAAATTGCCCCTCAATCCATTTTACATTGTAGGCCATGATTTTAACACATCAAGTGATTTTTCACTGAGGGCTACCTACATTTTGAAAATTGAACTGTTTCCAGCATGTTATGACAAAGAGAGAAACAGATGCCAGCCAGTCAGACATACTGCTTCTTCTAAAAACAGCAACAACGACAGTCATCTGTATTATGCTAACTATGCCTCGCTACTGCTTCTTGCTAAAGTTAGCAGACACGTTCAATTGAGAGTTTTATAGATGCTGCTTTTGCAAAAGTAAACAGTTGCTCATTTACAAAACCAATATATTGCTCAATCCCAAGACATTCATCCCTTCAATCAATATATAAGCACTAATTCTGAGACTACCTACAATTTGTTGGAATTTCATTTTCCTTCACTACTTTTATTATTGCAATTAATACTAAACTCTTTAAAATAACAACTTTTAAGTGATACTTAAATCCTTTTAAAAACTTATCTTGATTTTATTTCAATGAAGTGATACTAATGTGAAATACCTGTGTTCTGGGTAAAGAACATGCTCCCAAAATATTGGCGCATAATTTTATATTATCATCAACATTCTCAAATTTAAAAATCCTATTTCTGTGATTTGACCTATTTAAAATAGCTAAGGAAGACTTACTGAAAAAATTATAGTGGTAATTTTTAATCTTAATCCACCCAATATTTACTGTGATGATTTTCTATTTTCCACAAGATATTAACTATTCCAGTCCTGCTCTTTCCTACACAAAGCTCTCAGTTATAAATACTGCACCATTTTGAAGGTTTATTCTCTATTTGTTTCAGGTTATGTTCACGGCAAGTGAAAAACACTACTTGAGGTTAGGATATGTCTTTTACTGACTGACCGCATTTGTCTTTAACCTCTAAACTTCTTCAGACCCTAGTAAAGAAATGTAACATCTCTAAAAATTACAAAGCTAATGGATCTAAAGATGCTTACAATAGGCTGTTTTTTTGGTTAGCAACCACAGCCCATGAACCAAATCTTGCTGCATGCCAGTTTTTATATGGCATGTAAGCAAAAAAAAAAAAAAAAAGAAAGAAACTTTTTCATTTAAATACAGTTGAGAAAAATCAAGACAATTTTCTGTGACCTATTATACAAAATTCACTTTTATCAAGCACCAACAATAAAGGTTCATTGGGACACCAGTCACATTTATTTTTCACCCATGGCAGCTTCTGTACCGTAATGGCAACATTAAACATGATCAAATGACCTACAAAGCCTATAATATTTACTATCTGTCCATAAATAGGACAAGCTTGCCAAACTCTGCTCTAGAAAACAAATGTCTTTCAAACTATATTCCAATGAACTTTAAGTTTCATATAGTAAACTCAGAGTAGAATATACGATCTGGTATATGCATACTGCTTCATTAGTGAACTTCAACACAAACTCATTCTTACCAGTTCATTACCTGAAAACCATGACTAAATTGGCCCTTCCACCTTAAAACCTAATCAACATTTAGGCATGATACCCAGAGCTATGTCCTATTAACAGATACAATACAGAAACCCATCTCACAATCTTCTCTATGCAGACAGTAAGATCACTGCTTATTTCCAGTCTAGAAGTAAGGAATGCAAAGAAAGAAGACACTCACTGAAACAGTTAATGTAATAAAATAAATAACTGTTTTGGAGCCTGCCTGTACTGTTCAAGCTTCACTGACATTCTCTGAAATACGGACCACATAAAACTCATATTGAATGTTTCAAATCTATATAATAAAAATTCTTGCCTTTCTTCCAATGTCAGTATTTTAAGAATTCCACCATATCTGAACACATATTTCAATATAAATGCATTACACAATCAAAACTCAATTTGCATATGGGACAGAAATATAAAAGTATGCAAAGTCTAACAGGACACTTGGTGAGGTCAATGGTGAGGCTATTCATATTGACCAAGAATAAAGGAGAAACGAGTTAGCGAGATGACGAATTCTCTTGGAACACGTTAAATCTGAGATGTCTGGGGCCCATCCAAATTAAAACATCCAGTAAGCACTTGGATTATAAAGCCCTGGAACTGTGGATCAGTCTGTGCTGAATATAGATTTCGGAGTCATCGGCGAAATGGTGCCTGAGGTCCTACGTGTGGAAGAGAAAGCCCAAGGAAAGTGCATACTGTCAACAAAATTAACTACGATAGGAACGCCAATATTTATGTGATGAGCCAAGAAAGAAGAGATCATTAAACAAGATCAGGAAGAATCTTGTGAAAAAGGTAGGAGGAAAACCCGATGAGAGTTTTTTTTTTTTTTTTTTTTTTTAAGAGAGTTTATTGGAGGAAAGAAGAATCGAGAAGTTGGTGATCTTCTAAGGGACAGAATGCAACCAAAAATTTCCCTAATTTCAGATTTGGCCAGTATTTAAAAATCTCAACCCTGTGCCTCAGTATATTTTAGGTATATCTCTTCAGCTATGGCACAAGAGTGATATCCAGAGGAAAACTATTTTAAATTAGGTAACAAACTCACATAATTGAAACTAAATTTAATAAAAGCAGAATATAAAACATTTGCTACTATCATGTTTGTGAGAAATAACAAAATAAAAATTGTTTATAAACTGCTTAAATGAAAATAACCAGCTACAACCATAAAACTGTTAAAATGACAAAGGGAAAAAGGGTTAACTTTCAAATTCAAAAGTTATTTGCATGTGGTAGTTTGCAGCTGACAGGAGCAGCTGTCTGGTTTGTCTAGACAGCTGTTCAAATCTGGTGGAGCTGTTTCCAGTACTGCCAGCAAGTTTTTCACCTTTTCAGAAACTGCAGGAGAAGGATCTACTTTCAGTCAAATGAATTATACAAAGAATTGAACTTGGATTCGTATCAAAACAATTCCTATTAGATGAGGCAGGCAACAGAATTCTAAAATTCAGTTAAAATCATGTCTTTGATCTTGACAATGCTTTTGTCATTTCTCTGATTTATAAAAGCAAGTGCAAGATGATTAAAACTCAGTTTGAACATTTCTACAGAAAACTTATTTTCTGTATACTCATGGTTAATCGTGGCTAATTTTTAAATATGTTTAAGTATATACCACATAAATACATTATTTTAAATGGTTACATTAAAAAGCAGTTGTAAGGTTCGTGCATAATATTTTTAGAATAACTGAAAAGGTAGGAAATAATAGTAGAAGCTGAGATTAACCAAAACAGCTTCTGCTTTTTCTTTCTAATTGGTTTTACTTGGACTTTTGTTCAAGTCATTATATCTAATGTGTATGGTCACTCTAACTGCAAATTAATGTCTGTGTTTCTCTCTCTCTCACGCACACACACACACACATATATTCTTTTCCGGGTTTTGATTGTTATACTGGGAAAACTCACTGGCAAATGTGGGAACTTACTGCTGACTTAATATGTAGCTAATAAAATTGCTATTCAGTAATACTAGCTTAACTCAAAGCTTTGATAAGCACAATCAGTATAAAAAAGTACTCTAGTCTATTAAAGTAGTTCTCAAAGAGTGGTCTAGGGACATCAGAGGTTCCAAAGACCCTGTCAGTTGTTTGTGAAGGCAAAACCATTTTCATAATAATTGGGAGATAGTGTATGCCTCTTCTAACTTCACTAATACATAGGTATACAGTGGACTTTCCCTGAGGCCATGCGATAGGCAATATTGCAACCAATTAAATGCAGAAGCTTAGGGGAACCTGGCTGTCATCTAGTAAGCCTGACAATACAGAGATCTGCAAAATGTAAAACAAAGTCACTTTGACACCAAATTATTTTGCTTTCAAAAATACAATGATTCCGTCATTAAAATGTCATTTATGTTAATATGTAATGTTTTCTTACTGTGATGTTTTAATAAATTAGTGAATTATTCTTTAAAGTTCTTAATTTGAATTCTTAGCAGGATAAATACTAAAGGCTATAAACAAACAGAAGCTTTTTGGGATCCTCAATAATTTTTAAGAATGTAATGGGGTCATGAGATTAAAAACTTGAGAATTCCTGCTCTATCATATTAAACCCTTCATAATTATATCTTTATAAATTAGCCAGAACCTTCTAATGTAATTTCTGTTTAAGCTAACATATTCATAAGAAGAAAAGCCTTCAGGAAGAACAGCAGTCTGTCCTGTTTTACTAAAGAAAAATACAAAAGCATCTCCTCTTTTCTGTGGTCCTTGTAGCAGAGATGAAGAGTGAGACTTACTGTGAAGAAAAGTTCCATAACTCTGCTGTCCAGAAGAGTCTCCCGCCAGGACTCTGTTGGCTTCAACAGCACATTTTGTGAGGATTCAAACATAGCTATATAATGTCTGCCCAGTTATCTGGTGTCAAGGTCAACAACAATAGCATTCTTACTTTGTCTAAAGTATAAGTATACCCTAAATATAACAGGAGCCATCCAGAAAGAATGTAATGGAAACAGTTTAAGCCTCTTCACATATGCTACATAATTCATGCATGAAGCTAAGGAATATAAGGCATTAAGTGCTGAAAAAAAAGAATGCTATAGGAATGTAAGATAACAATTTCATTGTAATTACATGTCATGCTGTAAGGATATAGAATCTTTGATAATCAGAGAGCTTAACAGTGGCAACAGAAAGAAAGACACTAATTACAAGACCGATGCCAAAATACATAAAAAAAGAATTAATTTCTGCAGCTTTATTCCATCAATATAACACATAAAATCACACATAAAAAATGTGAGACTCATCCAGTCCACTTGTAAAACAGCATCTTTTCAGAAGAAATAGATCACTGAGAAAACAAAGTAGAGTAACTGCATCACACTGGAAGAAAACCTCAAGATCACAGAATCCAAACACCAAGCCCAAACAAAGAAACAGTTAACATAAAACTTTGCAGATGCTCATTTTTTAAAAACCCCACAGACTAGACAGTAGTTTCTATGGTGTTCTGAATATGAACAAATTCCAAACAGAATACTAGTTTTGCCATAAATTAAGTCATCATTATATATTTGTAGGTGCTCACTAATACACTCTACTCTGCTATAGTAATTGAGGCTTTTAAGAAATGAGAAGACTGGGGATGAAGGCAGAACAAGTTATGCCCCTTCCGCTGATAATGGCATGCTCAGCTGAAATACCTCTAACTAGGCAGCACAAACAGTCACTCCACAATTATTAATAGTTATCCCAACAACAGCTATCCACAATTACAGTATATAAAAATTTAGACAAAAATACAATTGCTATGTTTTCATTAAAGCCCAAATCACTATTTTTTTTTCAGAGAAATTACTATTCACAGAGAAAACCTAAGGCCATGATAATGCTTTGGAAACTATCTTTCCCCCAGAAGCTTACTGTTTCCCCTCTTTTAAAATAATCTTATTTCTGAGAAGTGAGGATAAAAACTGTAAGTTGTTTCAAGAAGACAAGTCACTGCTTGTTTCTGAAAAGTTACCCACAAAAAGTTCGAAACTTCATTAGTTAAAAAATGTGACATTCAAATCAAATTCACTTGAACTTCACTTCTCTCTTCCTTTATCTGCCCCCTTGTGGAAGTGCAGGGAAAGAGCCAAAGTAAAAAGGAAAGGCATTGTCAAAACTTGAAATAAAGTCATAATTTTAAAGAGAGAAAAAAAATCAGCTCATAAAGACTAATAGTAGTCAATAAAAGGGAGTTCATTTCCTATTTACATTTTTAAGGTTTTGCAATCTGACAACATGGAACTAAATTGTTTAATTTTTTGAATATCCAAACCTAATAAAGTGTTTCTATGTTAATTATTAAGAATTTTCCACCAGGAAAACAAGAATTAGTACTTTATATGCTTATAAAATAGAAGTCAATACAATTTTATTGTTAAATTAGGCATGGTATGAGACAAACAGATTCACATCAGGATACTAAACCTTTTGGTCTGTAAGCAGGCCATGTGCATACATATCTTCCTTTGGGGTAAGATGGCAGATGCTTCATATATTGCCACTGCAAGAAAAAGAATTCCTCCAAGAACTCCAGACAACTTAGCACAGAGGAAGATGGATGTGGCAGGGATGGCGACTGGCTTAGCAGTTAAGACACTGGGTACCCTATCAGAGCACAGGTTCAATACCTGGCTCTGGCTCCTGACTCCAGCTTCATACTAATACAGACACTGGGAGTGATGGATCAAGCAATTGGGCTCCTGTTAATCATGGGGAAGATCTAGATTGAGTTCCTGGTTCCTACGTTGGGCTATAGTCATAGCTAGGTTCCAATCATCCTCAGCTACTGCAGGCAATTTGGGGGAGTGCATCAGCAGATAGGAACTTGCTGTTCTAATTAAAAAAAAAAGTAGCAGAAGCAAAGGAATTACTATGGATGGATTTTGCTAACTTGGAAATATGGAAAAACTTATTCCAGGTGAATAAAGATGGTGCACATTCCAATGCAGGCTGCCACTTATAACACAGCAAGTAGGATGGCAGGGGTTTTATTAAGTGGGAGATTGTAACTTCAAGGATTAATACATATTACAAAGGGAAACTAAAATCAACCAAGGTTCTTATGTAATAATCTATCTTTCACTATTAAAAACATACATTTCATAAATACATGTGAACATTAATTATTTCTATAAAGGGAAATGAAATGAGTTTGACAGACTGCTTTATCCAGAGATAAAACGAAATTAATTGCATAGTTCACTCAAACATTAGGTTCAAAATCTTCAAACCTCATTTTAAAAATCTTAGATTCAGTCTCTCCTGATTGTGGGCTTTTCTAAACACATTGTCCTTAGTGCCACAATATGTATAGCCAAATTTTGTTTACAAGGTTGATAACCAGAATGTTGTTACAACCTGAATATCTTACAGGTGGCAAACAGCACAGGGAGATTTTTGAGTTTAATATCAAATGCCTATCGGATAGTAGTTTCCCTATTAGCTATTTTGAAGTTCAATGTCTTTCAACCTGAAAGTTGAAGAGGATTTTTACCTTTGGCATGATGTTTGCCTACTATTTAAAAAAAGTACTTGTAACATTCCATGTAAAGAGACTATATTTTTTCATTGAAGAGCTAATCTACAACATTAAAGATACAATATACCTTGTTTTTGTCAGCTAACCCGACAGTTTTACTAACATTTTTATATAATAAAAATGCATATATATATATATGTAAAAAAATTTTTTTCTGGCAAGACACAACCATAACTACAAATAACATCCCATTCTAATAAAAGAGCATGTAATTAACCCCTAAAGCATTAAACATAACAACAACAAAAAAATAGTCTAATAATGAACAGGACAAGTTTTCAAGAACAGTGCTATTCTGAAGAATTCTATTTTAGCTACCAGATTTTCCTGTAAAACTACTGAAGTTGTTCCTTCTGAACAGGAGAGACCTTGTGGGCTCTATGTGGGAGGAACCTCACTACAGACCTTATAGTATGCAGCAGTTCCAGAAAGACTATTTTATGTATCTATATGGATTATTGTTGAATTGCTTAAAAACTATTTAAGAGCACATCAGTCTAAGTGAAAAAGCTGTATACAGCTCTGGATCATACATGTTACATTCAAAATACTACAAGAAAGTAAACTAATTCAATTTTTAATTTGATATTCCCAAATAATTGAATATTCTGTCTGTATGTGTAAGAAATTTAACATGCCATTTCCACCCCAAACAATACTTAAACTGGAATACTTTAAAAACAAAACAAAACAAAAAAAACCTGTAATCACCAAAATTTAGAAATCTTACATTTCTACACTTAAGAAAGATTTTTAAACAGTATTTAGAAGTTAGTGACTGATAATTTACTAAACAATCTTTTATTATACATATTTCATTCTAGTCAGATTTTATGAGACATAAAGTCACAACTGATTGGCATGAATTACAGAGCTGTCATTTAATCAAAATTCAAATCAATATAATTCAAGAATTTTCTTGGGCTTTATATATATTTTTAAAATAAATAATAAACTTGTGTTAACTTATATTTTTATATCAGAATAATCCATTTGTAACCCAGCAAAATACAGTGCCACCAAGAAGACAGGAAAATAGGCTGCTCCCAGTCTTCTAATAACCCTGGATCTTTTAGGAAACATTTGTCAGCCACATTTAATCTTATTTTACCTTCCCATGCTTTCACCAAATTAATGAATCAGGAGTTATAATACAATGATTCTTCTTTCAAACACAGGCTCATTCACTCTTAGCAAGGCACCAATCCTGAAGTGCTAAAACCTAACCAGTTTTCTAAGTTCATCATCTTAATCCCCAAAAAATCAATTACAGACAGCTCCATGTAAACTGTATGCACCACCAAACAGCAAATAATTTACTCTCCGTGCCCTGCTCCTCTCTTGCAAAGATCCTTATCTAGCTCTAAAATTCTCTGCTTAGGAAAGCTCACCAGCTTCTGAGAAATCAACAGCATATAAAAGTAGCACCTGCCTTATTCTATAACTGCATGACCAGAGACAAACACACACTAGGCCAAGAGCCAGAAGGACAGAGCTTAATCACACCCTGCTACTGACTGTCACTGGATAATCCTACTAAGTCTCTGTCTCGAGTTTTCAAACAACACACACTGTTATCAGCTAGTACATATATCTTAACATGAAGGGGCAAAAGGTCACTTTGGGAAATACAAGGGTCCTCAAATGTGCAAATAAGTTTTCATTCAGCTATAAACTCCTTCAGTAAGAGTATCATTTTATGTCTGTGACTGATAGTAAAAAAAATTAATAATTGAATGAGTCACGCAATAGCTGCAAATTATCCTCAGATAAATATGGACAATATGAAAATTTCTCCTCACCTATTCTTATTAGTTAGATCTTGTAGCAACATTAGACATTTTACAAAGGTAGAAAACACTTTAATATCTCTAGGTTCTCATTACTTTTAACCCACTTTATCATCCAAACAAAATTTCAGGAGTGACAAGGAGTCCAGTTTTCATTAACTTCCTTCACTACTAATTTTCCTAACAACAAAAATTGTTATTTCTCTTCCTAGCACAAAACTTAAATGCCTAATCTTACAGATGCTAAGAAACCTTATGGTCTAAGAAACCAAACCAAAGTCCTTTGAAATAAAAGAGAACGTCCTTCACCCAAATGGTTTTCCGAATGTTGTCTCTAAATAGTAAATCGGCCTCACTGGAAATCCCAACTTATATATAAACTTTTATAATTCTTTACTATTCTCTGATCTGTTAGCTCTCCCCAAGAGATTAAGCTTAAAAAATTGATCAAAACCAAATCAGATCCACAAAAATAGAATACCATTAAAAGGCAGAGTGTAACCAAACTATAAAAAGAAATATTACTGAAGCTCACATACCACATACACCTGCCAAAAATGCTTATTACAAAACAATATTGTCATTTATGATAGTACTGCCAAAACTCGAAAGCATTTATGGAAACTAGGTGAACTACTAGTTGAATTCTATTAGCAGTATAAACAACATTCCAGAACTGAGCCAACAGTTCTGAATTGGCTTCCTTCAATAATTAAGTAATAAATATTTGTTAAACATCTGTGTTCGTTGCTAACGATACAGTGGGTAAAACCATGGTCCATGCTATGATGGAGCTTCAGAGTAGGTAAACATATACATAAGTGAATGGGTGAAAAACCACAACTGAGAAATGAGCCAAATGGGAAGAAATCATATATAATATGCATCTGAAAAGGCATCATCAAAGCCACTTAACTGGTCTAGAGTACACAGCTGAAGTACAACTAGCAGACGACTGGGCAGTGAGAGAGAATGCATCCAGGCAGAGAAACACCGCAAAGGAAGCCAGGGTAAGAGGAAAGCTGGCCGGGGAATGCCGCTCACTGGAAAGGGCACACAGGTCGGCTGTGAGAGGCGGAGGGAAGAGCATCCCGCACCTCTGCACCAGACTTTAAGTCAGAGTGGTGGCAGAAAAAGGATCCCAGGAATGGGACACTTTCTTTGGATAATGGTGATTTAAAACATAATGAAAAGTAGGTGGATTTCATCTTAAAACTAATTCAACAGAACTGACATGGGGGCAGGAGGGCCAGAGGAATGTACTGTGGGGAAGGCACAGATGTTTACTGCAGTAACATGCACAAAATCCCAGGAGCTAGCGACTTCGCACCAGCCAGGCCTAAGGAGGTAGATGCTTTCATAAACAACCTTAGGCAGATGGAAAATCTACACATGATACAAATTAAAACATGTTATGTCTATAAATTATTATTTTATAGAACGTCCCCCCAAATTCAGTAAAAATTACTATTAGAGTAAATAAATGAGATCAGCAAGGTTACAGAATACAAGATCAACAGATAAAACCTACTTGGATTGATTTCTATACACCAGCAATGAACAATATAAAAATGAAATTTGGGGCCAGTTTTGTGCTATAGCAAGTAAAGCCACCATCTGTGATGCCCGCATCCCATACAGGCACTGGTTTGTGTCCTGGCTGCTCTACTTCTGATCCAGTTCCCAAATGGTTTTCTGAAAGCAGTGGAGAAAGCAGCTTGCACCCCTGCTATATATGTGGGAGACCTGGAAGAAGCTCCTTGTTTCCAGTTTCCTCCTGGACCAGCCCTAGCTGTTACAGTAATCTGGAGAATGAACCAATGGAGAGAAGATGTCTCTCTCTCTCTCTTTCCCTCTCTGTGTAACTCTTTCAAATAAATAAGTAAGTCTTTAAGAAATCAACTTACAACTGAATTAAGAAAATACTTACAAGGCTGGTGTTGGTGACTTAACAGGTTAAGCTTCCAAATGTGGTGTTGGCACCCAATGTAAGCGCTGGTTCGAGACCTGGAGCTGATCCAGCTCCCTGCTGAAGTGCCTGGGAAAGCGTTAGAGGATGGCCCACCTGCTTGGGCCTCTCCACCCACATGGAAGATCTAGAAGAAGCTTCAGGCTCCTGTCTTCAGCCTATCCCAGCCCCAGACATTGTGGCCATTTGGGGAGTGAACTAGCGGATAAAAGATGTATCTCAATCTTTCTCTCTATCTCTTCCTCTCTCTGTAACTCTTTCAAATAAATAAGCAACAAATCTCTTTTTAAAAAAAGAAATATTTAAGATAAATTTAATAAACCTATGAAAGTGTTGAAAGAAATTAAAGATGTTAAAGTGGATCAGAAAACTTTAAAAAAAAAAAAAGCATGGCATTACTCCACAAATTGATCAACAGATTCAATGCAATCCCTATTAAAACCTCAGCTTTCTTTCTTGTGGAAACTGATAAACCATCCTGAATTCACACATATTATCGCATATGGTGCAACTTCATTATTTGGCACGTACTATTCTTTTCCGTGGAATTGTCTTAACCTACTTGTGGAAATTTGCTTGACTGTAAATACAAGGGGGGGAGGGTAGAGAAGAGTGACAAGATGACTGCTAAAGGGCACAGGCAGGATTTTTGGGGGTGATAAACATTCCCTAAAGTTAAAATGATAGAGAAGCTGCACAATTCTATAACAATTGCACATTTCATGTTATGTGAATTATATCAATACTGCTTTTTTAAAAAATGAAACACCTACACTTTTCAGTGCAACATTTCATGTCATTCACACATCTATTGTTTATCAATGCCAAACATATGTTCCTGAGCATGACTATCACTTATGAATAACTGCTGTTTCAAAGAAAAGCAATAAGACATGATATATCATCTACATTTTAGTTGACTTATTCTAAAAATGAGCTTAAAATCTTAATCAAGGTCTTTTGTATGAAACAGTTTCAACTTCATTCTATTTTGTAAAGAAAAATGATACCTACCTAATGAATACTATTTTCTAAAGAGATTTTAATAATTAAGAATCTAAGATTATGGCCGGCGGTACCATGGCTCACTAGGCTAATCCTCCGCCTGTGGCGCCAGCACACCGATTTCTAGTCCCAGTCAGGGCGCCGGATTCTGTCCTGGCTGCTCCTCTTCCAGGCCAGCTCTCTGCTGTGGCCCAGGAGGGCAGTGGAGGATGGCCCAAGTCCTTGGGCCCTGCACCCGCATGGGAGACCAGGAGAAGCACCCGGCTCCTGGCTTTGGGTCAGCGCGGTGCGCCAGCCGCAGTGGCCATTGGGGGGTGAACCAACAGAAAAGGAAGACCTTTCTCTCTGTCTCTCTCTTTCACTGTCCACTCTGCCTATAAAAAAAAAATAATAATAATCTAAGATTATTGCTACACTAAGTAAGGCTTACCGCAGTCAGATTACATTTTCCATCACTCTGATTCAGCTAAACTACCAACCTAGGTGTTGATGACAACTAGACACTGCTTTGGGGGTTAGCTCAGAGAACTTAGAGGTGATAATGCTCTCTTGTGTATTCCACTCCAAAGACTGTTTACCTACATACCCTCATGTAGAGGGGCTAGTCAGTACAACAGAAGAGAAGAGAAAAACCAGACTTCTCTCTTGCAAGGATATTAAAAATCCAACTTAGGCTGAGCTGTGGGACCCCACTTACTGATCATGGGGATTCATCACAGGAGACGAATTATTTATCAAAGTATACACATGATCCTTATCTACATAAAGATAAAGATACATAAAGATGTCTACATAAAGGTATCTACATAAAGACAATGCAGGGAGGGTGTCAGCCAGTTAAGATACCTGTCTCCTACATTAGAGTATCTTAGCTCCAGCTTGCTGCAAATGTAGAATCAGGGAGGCAGCTGTGATGGTTCAACTATCTGGGTTCCTGCCAACCACATGTGAGCCTAGATTGAGCTCCTAACTCCTGGCTTCAACCCCTGCCATCGTAGGCATTTGAAGAATGAATCAACAGATGGGAACACTCTCCATATCTCTCAAACAAATTAAAAACTTAGTTTTAAAATTTTCATTTTAGATATTAATAAGTGAAATCTCAATTACAATTTCTTGAGGATAGGATTTTGTCAATTATTAGATAAAAACAATCAGCAAACAGCTCTCTAAAATCTTCCTATAAGTTTCATTTTCCAAATAATGCAACTCTAAGCTTCACAGCACAATTCATGACTGACTTGAAAATAGTGACATTAATTAAGAATCTATTGAACTGAAATAACCTAGACTAATTAATGGAACTGGGAATTCAAAGGACATACCTCCTTTTTCAATAAAGAGAAAGGAAGAGCTCTTATCTAGAGTTGTAGGTACCCAACTACTTCAGCTACCACCTGCCACCTTCTAGGGTGCATATAAGACAGAAGCTAGAACAGTGAGCAAAGCCAGAACTCAAACCCATACACTTAGATATGGGATGGGGGTGTCCCAAATGGGGTCTTAAACCCTACACCGAATGCCTACCCCTAACCCCCACTCCCTTAATTTCAATGGCCCCATCACAGGAATGTCTCACAAAACTTTTATCTCTACCCCCATTCTCCCTCTATAATTCTTCTGATAAGGGACAGCAGATCTGGAAAGCAGGGTTTCCAAACCTTAGAATAATGTATATCTGTAAAGGATCAACAGTCTAGCCATTGAGTGTGCAACTCAACAGTTTTGTATATTCACAGAATTATGCAACCAAGACCATGAAACATGAAAATCACTTCAGAAAGATTAGCAGCTGCCTCTACCTTTTTTATTTTTTTAAAGAGTGGGACATTTGGGAGGTGATTACATTTTTTAAAAAGATTTACTTTATCTATTTGAAGCACAGAGTTACAGAGAAAGAGGGAGAGACACACAGAGAGAGGGTTTTCAACCTTTGGTTCACTCATCAAATGTCAGCAATGGCTGGGGCTGTGCCAGGCCAAAGCCAGGAGCCTGAACTTCATCTGGGTCTCAGTCCTCTGAGGTGGCCTCCCCAGCAAAACCTGGCACTTTCCCAAGTGCAGCCAGGAAACCTCTTGGGGAGAAAACTCTGAGCTGTGGGGTTGACAGGTCACACTCTGAAGATCGAACCGAGAGGCTCGCCAACAAATGATGTGGAGGAATCAATAAATTTACTTACACCTTTACTGACTAGTAATATGGGCATCATAATCATAAACGCCTTTCAAAAGATCGTTAGGATCAGCTGTAGCATGCCAGAGGACCTTGCAACAGATAGTCAGTAGGTAAAACACAGCTGTGGCGACAGGCAAGAACCTAATCAGTAATTAAAATCTCAGTTATTTGGAGAGTTTCCCTCAACTTCCTTCTTTCCCCACTGCTTACATAGTTGTTTGCTGTACAATTTGGTCTTAGATTGGCAGACAGGAGAAAGTGCTGCTGATCTGAAAACCTGGGAGACCACACAGGCTGTCCCCTCAAATGCCTCTGCCAGCCTATCCCCTCCCTATCCAGGGGAACTGATATTGTTAACATTAACTTAATTAACTGATATTAACTTAATAGCAGTTCCCCTAGACAGATAGATATATTTTAGAGATTTACTTACTTAAAAGGCAGAGTGACAGAGAGATCTTCCATCCATTGGATCACTCCCCAAATGGCTACAACTGCCCCATCTAGAAGCCTGGAACTCCATTTGGGTCTCCCACTGAGTGGCAGGGGACCAAGAACTTTGGCCATTCTCCTCTGCCTTTCCAGGTGCATTATAGCAGGGGGCTGGATCAGAAGCACAGCAGCTAGGACTTGAACTGGTGCCAACATGGGATGCCAGTGTCACAGGCAGCAGCTAAACCCTCTATGCAACAACGCCAACCACAGCAGTTGCCTCTCATATCTTCCTAACCACACATGCTCTAGGTAATCTTAATCTTCTTGTCTCTACAGACTTGTCTACTCTTGGGGCTAGAGCTGTGCACAGCAGGTAAAGCCACCACCTGTTTAGCCGGCATCCCATAATGGCAACGGTCAAGACCTGGCTGCTCCACTTCTGACCTAGTTCCCTGCTAATGTGCCTGAGAAAGCAAGCAAAAGATGGTCTAAGTGCTAGGCCCACCCAATGGAAGACCTAAAAGAAGCTCCTAGCTCCTGGCTTCGGCCTGGCTCAGCCCTGGATGTTGTGGTCAATTGGTGAATGAACCAGCAGATGAAAGACTGAGTCCTCCACCGATCTGTAACTGCCTTTCCCCCTGCTCCACCCTCAAAAAAAACCCAAAAAAACAAAACAAAACAAAACAAAAAACAGACTTGCCATATATGGATTTTTCTCAATGGCTGCTTTGACTTAAAATAAATTTTCAAAGTTTATCTATGTTGTAATGTGTCAGTATTCTTTTAGTAATATTCCATTATATGGGTCTACCATCTTCTATTTACACATTCATCATTTTATGGACATTCAGACTATTTCCACTTTTTCTCTATTATGAATAATACTACCATATACATTCATGTTTTTTGTGTGTGGATTACTAATGACACTTTGGGTCCAGCAACTGCTTGTTGGGGGCTTGTACTGTGTGCACTGTGGGATGCTGAGCAGGATTCCTGACCTCTAAATCTAAATGTTAGCTGCCACTAGTAAACCCCCACCTGCAGATGGTGCCAAATATCTCAAGTGTGCAAAATTGCCCCTAATTGAAAACCTCTCCTATAGAGCTATGATACAAATATTGACCTAAGGTAACTGCAAAACAAGTTCTTAAGGGGCCAGTGCTGTGGTTAAAGCCCCAGCCTGCAGTGGCCGGCATCCCATATGGGATCCTATATTTGAATCCCAGCTGCTCCACTTTTGATCCAGCTCCCTGCTAATGTACCTGGGAAACCAGCGGAGGATGGCCCAAGTCCTTTGGGCCCTGTACCCACGTGGGAGACCTAGAAAAAGCTCCTAGTTCCTGGCTTCCGATCAGCTCAGCTCCGGCTGTTGAGGTCATTGGGAAGTGAACCAGCGGATGGGAAAACCTCTGTCTCTGTCTCTGTCTCTCTGTCTCTCTCTCTCTACCTCAGAGTTACAGTAACTCTTTCAAAAAATTAAACTTAAAAAAAAAGTTCTTTAAACATGAGAACATAATGCTGTTAAGCAATAAATACCTAAATATTTAATCCTTGTACTCTTGTCAATACCTTTCTTTGGAAATGCTAGCTCCAGTACTGAGTGAACTTCAACTAGTTTTCCCAGTAACAGTTTATAGACACAATTTAAATGCTACTTCTCTATAAAAAATTTCCAAAACCCTCAGCAGTTAAGCTCTCAAGATAGCCTTTGAGGCAATCTAATATACATTTTGGGTATAATCACATCCTTTTATTCACAAACAAGTATCTATTCAATACCTACCAACATAAAGATGGAAGGTTATGTAAGCATATATAACTCTACAGACCAGTGATCAAAATGAACAATTTCTCTATAAATCCATTTGCGTTCTAAATCAAAAAGTTTTAGGGCAAACAAAATAAAACATTGAGACAGCAACCACTCACCAAGATGACACTACGTCAGTCAGTTCTTACTCTATCAGCCTCTTCTACCTTTCTAATCAAGTCAATTATCTGCTGGGACAATTAGATATTCACAAATGAAAGAATGACATTGGATCACTATCTCATATAATTTACAAAAATTAACTCAAAATGGATAAGAGAATGATACAGTACATGACAGACAATATGTAAGAAGCCAGTTATAGAAGAAAACATGGGCACTCTGTAAACTAGCATCAGATAATGGTTTCTAAGAATTGACAACAAAGAAGAAGTGATAATTTGGTCATCACCAAAATTAAAATTTCTATGTCTTCAAAGATAAAAAATTAAAAGTCAACCCACAGAATGGGAGGGAATATTTGAAAATCACACATGTGCTAAGGAACTTGTATCCAAAATATACAGATACAACTCAGTAATTTTAAAATAAGTTAAAGTACTTAATAGGTTTTTGCAAAAACATACAAATGGTTAATAGCCACGTAAAATGATGCACAGCAGTACTTACTATTAAAGTATTGCAAATTAAAACTGCAAGAAGATGTTACTTCACACCCACTAGGATTACAGATTCAAGTGTTGGCTAGGATGTGAAGAAACTGAAACCTTCATATAATGCTGGTGAGGATGTAAAATGATACAATCACTTTTGGAAAACAGCATGGTAATTATTCAAAAAGTTAAACACAGAGTTACTATGGTATTCCATTCTTTGAGTCCACACAAAAATCATACATGAATGTTCATAGCAGCATTATTCATAATAGCCAAAAAGTGGACGCAACTCAAACTGTCCATCAACTGATAAATAAAAATGTGGTACTGGAATGTTAAGTGGAAACAGAATGGAATGAAACACAGAATGAAGATGTATACCACAATAGATGTGTTCAAAAGTTGAAAACACTACACTAAGTGAAAGATGCCAGTCGTAAAAGATTATATATTATATGATTCTATGTATATGAAATGTCCAGAACAGGCAAATGCACAAAGAAGAAAGATTAGTGAATGCCAATGGCTGGTGAATTTAGAAGAAATGGAGACGGGCCGGTGCTGTGGTGTAGCAGGTAAAGCTGCTGCTACCAGCAACAGAATCCCATATGGGCACCAGTTCAAGTCCTGGCTGCTCCATTTCCAATCCAGCTCCCTGCCAATGATCCTGGGAAAACAGCAGAAGACAGTCCACGTGCTTGGGCCACTGTACTCGCATGGGAGACCCAGAAGAAGCTCCTGGCTCCTGGCTTCTGACTGGCCCAGCTCCAGCACTTGCGGCCATTTGGGGAGTGGGGAGTAAACCAACGGATAGAAGACACCTCTCTCTCTGCCTTTCAAATAAACAATCAAATCTTAAAAAAAAAAAATTTTTTATACAAGTAGTGAGCCAATTCAAAATGACACAGAAGTCAGCTTGCAGGAGCTAAATCTGAAACAATCTGGGCATAGAAACACACAATAACAATAATTACTATTTATCCAAAAGAATAAGAATTTTTTAGTCAATATAATATTTATGAATAAATAAATAAATGGGAAAAGGGGAACACTCTTCCATACAGCAAAATGTCAGCAAATAAATGCAAAAGAAATAATGGTATTATAAAATTACCATTCTGTAGCTATCATAGTAATAACTAATTCAGGGGAAAATCGGCAATAGATGCCAAAACTAATGGATGAAGTTTGTAGGAGGAACAGGATATTAATATAAGTGAGTTTGTTTGATAGCACAAATTACTTACTACAAAAAGAAACAACAACTTTATACTGAAAAAAAGAAACCACCTCACCCAAGTGATCAAAGCAATCACTCACCACTCATACGAACTGCTATCATGTGCCTCCTGATAAAACATCTTGAGGATACAACATTACTATCAAGGTCTATAAAAATGTGAAACCCAGATTGAGACATTTTAAAACATAAAATGGTCTATATATTTTAAATATATCAAGTTCAGGAAGACAAAGAAAGGCCTAGGAATTGGTCCACATCAAAGATGACTCAGAAAGTATAACTAAATACAATATACTAGAGTTCACAGATGTATTGGGGGATGGGGGCCAGATTTACAAAAGGATACAGAATTTGAATATGGACTGTAGATTAAATAATAATAATAATAATGTGTCAATGTTAAATTTGATTTTGAAAATTGTACTATGATTTTTTTAAAAAAATTATTGAGAGACTGATCTTCCATCCAATGGTTCTCTCCCCAAATGGCCACTACAGCCAGGGCTAAGCCAGGAGCCAGGAGCCAGGAGCTTCTTCCACATCTCCCATGAAGGCGCAGGTGCCCAAGGACTTGGGCCATCTTCCACTGCTTTCCAAGGCACATCAGCAGGGAACTGAATTGGAAGTGGAGAGCCAGGACGCGAACCAACATGCATATGGGATGCTGGGGTTGCAGGCGTCAGTTTTATCCATTATGCCATCACACTGGCCCCAAAAATTATACTATGGTCTTACAAGTCAAGTCGTTCCCTTAAAAGAACCACAGTGCAATTTCAAAATAATTCATCTTAGGGAAATAAACACAGTATTCAATGGTAAATAAGCATAATGGCGGCAATTCTTTCAAATGGTTTCAAGGAAAAAAATGTGTTTAAACATGTACGTGTGTGTGTGTGTAGGCAGAGAGTGAGAAAAAAACAATAAATGAGATAAAAGCTTAATACTCGCTGGATCTTGGTAAAGAGCTTAAGGGAGTCTCTGAGCTATGGGAGTATTTCTCATTTTAAATGTTATCAAAATAAAAACATAAAAATAAGACATTATACAAAATTAAGAATGGGGATTAATATTGATAATTTATCAGACTTATTTAACAGAATACCACTCTAAATATATTTGACACAAAATAAACAACCACATTTTACAAGGTTTACTATTCATTTGTTTATCCTAAATGATAAAATCATTCTTTAAAAACCATTAGCACATTTTAACTAAGTTAAATCTGACTACTCGACTTTTTCCATGATGCAAAGCTAAATAATTTCTTTCTTTACTGATTGAATGGCAGATCTTCTTAAAACTGATTTCTATAATTAATGATAAAACTGCAGTTTCATTTAATCCCACTGTCAAATTCTTTCTCCTACATTTAAAGTTTATCCATTTAAAGGAAGGAATACTCGCTGAAATTCAATTAGCCAACAAATGGAACTACACCGACGCCTATGGTAACATAAGAACCCAGCTACCTGTATGCCATGAAGCAGAATATCCTCGAGATCGAGATCTATTTGCTTTAAAAAAGGATTTCCTTTGGCAACATCACAATAGCGCTTTTCATTTTCAGATGACAAGTTTTCCAGAGCTTTATCTAAGTACTTCATAAAATATTTTATATGTGTGTATCTTTTACATAAACTTTGTTTCCAAACTCCCAGAGAACTGTTTCCCTTTACAAAACAGTCACTCTCCTCCGCCAACTTCATTTTTCCCTGAAACAGACACTTTAAAATTGGCTACAATATATGCAGTGTAATTCTCGTTGATTTTCCCTACATATATAATTAATGTTTTGATAGCTCCATATGGCCTGATACTTTGTAAATCTGTGTTAAGGTTTTCCAAGTTTTTTTAAACTAAAAAAACTGGAGCACAGCATTGAGCCCAATCTTTCACTCCCACTGCAAGATTTTACTGCAGTGGCCCCTGTATCTATCACCAGGGTCCCCTCGAAGAAAATCTGTCTTATGAGCTTTAAACATAAGTGAAAGATAACCAAGAGCAAAATTCTGAAACATTCCCAGGGGAAATTTTTTAAAAAGCAAACCTCAGAAATGCGTGCATATTAACAACCAAAAAGAATTAAATATTTAAGATATACAAGTAGTTACTAGGAAAGAGATGATAAAATAAAGTGATTTACCTTACTGTGAGCCTCAACCCCACAGAAGCAATTCACTGTGACTGAGGAATCCACAAACTCACTTTCCTCTAAACATCCTTTCACAGTAACTTTTCTACCACATGTACACAGTAACTTGAAAAAAGAAGAAACAAATCATACTCACTGCTATCATTTTAAATCCCCCAATTCTACCAGCCACAACCAGCTAAGTGCTATGCATGAATGTAGCACTTCTTGGTTCTAAGGATGAGTCTCATCCTAAATCTTTGATATGGCTCAGTACATTCTGTTTGTTTGTTCATTATTTCTCTCCCAAATAGATTCTGCTGGCTTACAAAAAAAAAAAACTTTTTAAACATACCCAAAAGAGGTTAATTTTCTATACCATACAGCAGTATATTCATTCAAGAAAGAACAGCATAAAACAGCTAACTAGATTCTATGATAAACTATTTCATTCAGAGGCTATTAAGAAGTCAATAAATAGTTAACTATTGCCTGAGAGTTTTAAATGTATTATTTCCCTTAATTCACATAACAATCCATATTATCATTTTACATTTGGAAAAAAATCATATTCAAAGAGGTTAATCTGCCTAAAAGCAGGTAAGGCTTGAACTCAGGAGTGTCTGACTTACTTACATTTATGATGAGTGGGTAGCTACTGCATATGATTACTTTCAACCTACCAATAGGCAACAGATGTTCTGGAATAGTAAATCATAAAGTTTAAGGAACTACTTTCTAAAATACAAATTTCTCCTTTTATTACCTGATTTAAAAAAAGTAAATATATGTGTCTATAATAAAACCCACTTACACTTATTTTGTACTACTAATAAATAATATCCTAAAAATAAAATTTCTAGCTCTTTATATTGATAAAGGCCTTTCAAGAACAAATATATTGTTAATTTATTATCTATATTTGAACAGTATCACCATCCATAAAGATCACATTAAAGCACTCCAAATTAGCTTTAAGAAAAGCCAACTTAAAAAAAAAAAAAACTAACATAACTACATATCTAAGGAGAAAATTTAAGTTTCTTAATAAAAAGACAGTTTCTACCTTTTTCCTTTGCTTTTCCAAGGAATACCGCTATTCCTAAATTACCAACTGCCCATTGTCTACCAAAATGTTTCTACAATGTACTAAGTGGAGTTTAAAATCACTGTGGCACTCTTTCTTTAAAGGAAAAGATAGAAACTCTTTCTTTCAGCAATATGCTCTAGAAAACCTGCAGACATAAATGACTTTGTGTCATAATTAAGTTGTCTATTAAAATTACCACAAATATTGAGTTGTTAAAAGGATATAATTTGGAGGAAGAAAGTTCCAGCTCAAGACTTGATTGGCGAGCGCAAGGTAACGTTGAAATACGGAGGACATCTGCGCATTGAGGTTTTCCCGCCTGCTGAATTCCTGTAGAACTTCAACAGTTAACATGAAGATCTGACGAAGGTCTTCTTCCTACAGTCATTAAATCACAAATATCTTTGTATTGAAAACTTATTCAAAACGCATTTCCTTTTAGAACCATAAAACAAAACAAACAAAAACCTTAAAATTTCCAGTGGAAATTCCTATTTCCTTAAGAATATTTTCCATTTTTAGGTCTTTACTCGTCATTTACATCACAGTGTGCTTTCAAGTGACACCAGTTTGAATACATTTACTGTAATATAAATGCTACTCCATAGAGAAACAAGTCTTTGACAACTACTGCAGAGCTGGAGGAGTCAGTTGCTATAGTGCAGAGCCCTAGGATTTAAGCCAATGCCTTCACATAACTCTACTCCAGAGCCAAACAATACATACGAGACAAAGAGCCCACACCATCTGCAATAACATTTTAAATACGTGGCCCTCTTTGGCATTCTGCCAGTCCTATTTTTAAGGCCAGCAGAGTCCCTTCAGATGAATTAGTTATATCCAAAGAAAGTAAGAAATAAATACTAAAGACCTTTAGTATTTAGTCTCTGTTTTGTTTAAACACTTGAACCGAACAAGTAATTTTAAACTGTCAACTACATTCACAAAACCAATGGCTTTACTAGATCCTATGAAACCACAACACAAATCCTCAAATACAGGTTATCATTCATCTATATAAAATAAATGTTCTCATCCCATTAGAAATACATTTATTAAAAAGATAATGACCTAGTATCCAAACACAAGAACAAAAATACCAATACCTGAAAAATTCTTTTGCAGTTACCATGGAATTCCATACTCAGTCCAATGTTGCTAGTTTTACTTGAACTTGAGAATTCACTTAATAATGCAGTTAGAATAGAACAGGCCAGAGTTTGCTGTAATTATTTAATAAGAGATAATTATAAGGCATTTTTTTCAATGCTTACTTTTAACACAATATTTGTTCAAACACAATGGGACACTTTCTGTCTTTTAGGCTTTCCACTGTATCTTTAGATACTCTATCTGCTCCTCAGAAAATGAGATGTGACAAATTAGCCCCCCTTTCTAAGTCACCTGGAGGGTGTAAATAGTACTTTCTTAATTATAGTAGTGCAAATCCATTTAAAACTTGAACTCAGAACTACTCAATCACAGAATTTAAATGGTATTTAAAGTAAACAAGGTTGGATGCAGTATTTCATTTACTCCATACAACAATTCATATTTCCCATTTTACATCTGAAAGAACTAGGGCTGGGAAAGGGCAAGTAATTACTTAAAGCCAGTCATCTGACTCCATGTTTTGCTGTTTGTATGAAAAGTAAATGGATTTTTACAGTCTCCAAAATATTAACCAGGTAGTACCTTCAAATTTTTTAAATAAAAAAATTTTTAAATAAAAACTTAAGATTTTCCTTCTCACTAATTCTATGCAACATACTCCTGGTATCAACTCACTGATTTTATTCATAGACTATTTAGAGTCAAGGTACCAGGGATGGAGAAGAGATACCAATTATTTTGGCACGTTTCCAGGGGTTAAACAGAAATATGCACACTACCTCTGAACAACCGAAAGATTAAAGTCAAGATGATACTATTTATGCAAGCTTATACAACAGCTGAACACAGTCATACCCACCCACCAACTGCAACATCTTTGTTCAGAAATGCTTCTGATGTCAGTACCTTGACCTTACAGATGCTTATCTTGGCAAATCTTAGCAAATATACAAAAAATTAAATTCCTACAGATTGTACAAGTTGATATTTGTCAAAAGTGAGTGATGTTGTACATGGTTGAACAATGTACTATTTATCTATTGTCTATGTCTGAAATTTTCTGAAAATAAAATCCCTATTGGCCTCTTAATCTCAACTAAAGTAAGCATGACTGTATCATTAATATTTATGGAAGGCACACTACCTCATTCTTACAAAAGCAGTTTCCCAGACTTTTCCATACCAGAAAGTAAATGAAAATTCCCCAGGCAAACTAGGGATACCAATGGTGCTTTCTACAATGATAAAAGTCCTGTAAATGCGTCTGATTTAGCTCAAACACACACAGTAAATTTACTGCAAACTACACATTTGTGATAAGAGAAAAATGAACCCTCCTCCCCAAATTTTCAAGAAAAGAGTGTCTATTTAACTGCCTTAGCATGGCACTAGGCACACAGAGAGAAAAATGGAGTCTGAGAAATCAGGCACTATGACCTCTTAACAGAGAAGAACAGTTCATCACATAATCATGTCATTTTATAGTTAAATGGATCTTAGAAACTCATCAAGCATCATCCTGTCACTTTTCAGTTAACAAAAACTGTGATTTTAAAAAATTGCTTTCTGTTAAAATGGTGCCTAATGATTAAAGTACCCACAATCAACAGTTCAGACACATTTAAATAACAATGGAATCAACCATGAACATGATTTTTAAATATGGATAAGACTGGAGTGAACCAGCAGGTGGAAGATCTCAATCTCAATTTTTTTCCCCCTCTGCCTCAACCTTCTCCCTCTCTGTAACTGCCTTTCAAATAAATAAACTAACCTTTACAAAATAATATGGCTAGACTTCAGTGGGAAGAGTAGGTATCAAATCAAATTAATGAAATTCAGAAAAAAAAATCAATTCACGATGATCTAAGGAAATGAATTCCAAGATCCACTGATTCTGAAAATAATTTTTAGTATCTGTAATTTTTTTTAAAGTCTTGGTCTTAGCTTATTCTTTTCTAAGACTTTAGTGAAAGGAACATTATGAATAGATATCTAACTGTTTAAGAAAATTTGTCTTACTAAAAAAAGTTTATCTCAGATGAAATAATCTACAAAAAGAATTCATGCACAACTTATACAAAACCGTTCAAGCTACAAAGAACCCAGAAGCACTCACTAAACACAAACTCTTATCATTCTTACAAATAAAGAATCCATACTAATTTCCTTAAATTACATTTGTCACAGTGTTTTTTTATCCCACAAAATGGCATATTTTTAACTCTGACCACATTCAGATTTTTAGTAACACATCTCTAAAGATTAAAGCAGCTTGTTCTCACAGTAAAGCTTTACTTTGTGTGAAATAAAACATGTCCTAAGATTACGTCCATGGCTTATGGTCAAGATGTCAGAAAAATGAATGGAGGAAAGGGGCAGGACAGACAGACATGTGCGGGCCTGGCAGTTTGCTGCTGAGAACACGAGAGGAATGTAAGTCTCCTTAACCACAAACTTAATCAGATAGACATGGAGTTCCCAGTGATGTGGAATCAGTTGTAGCAATAAATAAAATCCACCCATAAAAGTGAATAAAAGACTTCATATACGAATTAGGAACAAAAGATATTACTACAAGAATCATTTGCTCTTAAATAACTTTTCTATCCTATAAAAAAAATTATGTGACTTCACATTAGAAAAATTATAAAGCATGGAAAAGCACAAAGAAACTAAAATTCCCTATAATCCCACCATCAAGGAACTGCTACTATAACAATTATTTACAGCATTCCAATTTTTAATGGATAGATATACATAATTTATATACCACTGTAATCAACCTATGTGTTTTATTTTCTACTCTATACTTATAAAGAGAGATCTTTGAAAACAAGTATTTTCTAGTCAAATATAGCACTTGAAAGACTTAAGACATACATAAGAATAAACTCTTATGCGGCATGGCTAGAGGTATTACCTGTAATCAAATATTCTGGTTTTAACCATACCTAAAATGTTCAGCTTTTAAAGAACTAAATTTCAGTAAGATTGTCACTATTAAAAGATACCAAGTAGTTTAAATCTCTCCTTAATGTGGAAGTCCTGTAAGTATGAGATTAACATGATAAAACATTAATTGTACTATACTAGTCTGGCTCAAAGGTGCCAAATGAATAGATTCACTCATCAGAAAATGATGCATAATTAAATACTGGTTATATATTAAGAGAGCCAAGTACTTCCACATATCAACAGGGGAATTAAACATATCACAAAATGTCTGAGACTCATTTCCAAATAAGTTTACTCATTTTTCAGTATTTAATTACCAATTAAATCCCCTTCAAGCAAAGTTATGCTCACACCATGTTGTAATGAAGATAGCTAGGGAAGCAAGCCAAAAAATGAGCTCCCAAGGGAGCAAAGAGGACCGCTCCTTCCCAGGACAGATTTCAAACTGCAGTCTTTCTCATCCCTGTAGCAGGTTCCTATCCACTTGCCTGGGATTCTCAGTGGTCATTCCAAGATCATTACCTCTAACCTGCCTTCCACTGCTCCTTCAAGTGCTGCCTTTCTGCCCTTTGTCAGAGTGAGGGCTGCAAGTTCCTCGGTCTTACAGACAGTGACTCTGATGCCTACGGTAGCCAGAAACAAAAGCTGCTGGAAATAATGTTGATGAAATCAGACCAAAGCTAATCGAATGATTAACAAGAAATATGGATTGTCATACTAATGTTAATAGGGACTTGACTGGTAAACAATATTATCAGTACAAATCTTAGATTTCTAAAGATATTAATTCTTCACTAACCCTAGATCACAAAGAATTGTTAATATCTAAGTGCAGCAAGTAAACATTTTAATGAAACAATTCCTACAAATATTTCAAAAAATTATTCCTATACAATTATTAAATGATATAGCAAAACTACTATTTAGATGTGACAAGCATATTAAAGCTCTGACAGGGTGGCACTAGAACCCAAGGCTCTTTGATTTATGTCTGCTTCACGGCTTTTCTCAACAACCCTTGGTTGTCTCTCACAACTGGCAACCTGACTACACCAACAGGTAGTTCTAGATGGATCCTTTTCATTTGTCAACAAGTCAAAAATCAAGTAACAAAAGTTGTTAAAACTATATTTAAAATAAGTTACAAATAAGAACACATATCAGGACTCTTTCAGGAGTTCAGTACAAGAATCCTACTGATTTGCACTGAGGAATCAGAATAGGTTGTAACAGCCTACGGTTTCCGATGACTGAAGTCCTTCATTTATCTGGGGCCTCAGATTTCTCATCTATAAAAAGGGGTACTACCCTCTCCCCTGCCTAATTCGCATGGCTGTCCCAACGTTAAAATTAAATAATGTTTGTATAAGTACTGTGTAAATGTAGCAGGTTAGGATAAGATTAGGTAAAGTGGCAACAGTATTTTTATTGTCCTCATCATAAAAAAAGTTACCATCTGTTTTGGCTTTTTGGTCCTAGTTTTTCTATTGTTACATACAATCCACCAAATTAAAATTGTATCACTTTTAAAATGAGCCATAACTAAAGCATCATTAAAACAATATAGTAGATGTTCAGTAATCATTGCCTGGATTAATGAATGGACATTTACTTCTGTGACCAACATCATGTTAACATAATGGAAGGTGAGAAATAAATACATTATGTGTCCTCTACTTTTTTTTTAATGTTTCCAAATTTCAAAAAGAAAATTTAAGTTTATAAAACAAGTAGAAGACAATGCAAATGAGATCTCAAATTACGAAAAATTCTAATGTATCTTCTTTCCTTGAAGTACTAAAAATTCACAAGTTAACTAAAAATTTAAGTAACTCTTGTTTTCACATTAAAAGTCTTACAGCAGTATTCTCATTTCTAGCAAAAGTCATTAATTTCATGCTAGTGAAAAAACGCCCTTCAGAGATAGCTTGCCTTACTCACCAGCTTACTGTCACAAGCACAAGATACTCAAACACTAACTCCAGCTGACAAAATAAAATGCTCTTGTTCAGAGAGAGGATTGTCTCTTATAATAGCCTGGCTCTTCCCCCAGGAGCTTTATTACCAAGAATAAACTTTATGAAAGGTTGCCATACATAAAGCAGACTTCCAGCTGTTCTTCTAAGCAAACATCAATGAGACTTGTGATAAGAGAGATTAACTTGGCTATCACATCCAGGGGCAGCACTGCTGCAGACAAGTGAATTTCTCACCCACTTCTCTCTAGCAGGCAAAGAGGAAGAAAGGAGGCTTAAATGCTAAATTAAACAGCTTTAAAAGTGATTTAATGTATGCCTATCAGTTTTACAGGAAATAAGACAAACACGAAATAGATTAAATTTTAGCTTAAATGTTAGCTTAAAATAAAAAATTGTGTTATTTTTCTAGGAAGGAAAGTTCCATTCCCCTGTTAAATTAATATTGACAGCAGGTTTGACACTATCATAAATGAGACAAAGTAACCACAGTAACCTTCATAATTATGGAAGGCAAATAGTCTGCCTACAAAGACAGGCATGAAATAACATGTTATTGAACAATCGCATAAGCCCAACTACATTAAGACTACATAGTGATGGAAAACTGTTTAGTGTCTTAGAAATATCATCCCCCTCAGAAAATACTTATGAATTAAATCTAATCTTTTCACAAAACTATCTGTAAAGAACCAAGACTATAAGATACTTCTTAAAGCATTTAAAGGAAAGTTAAGCCATTGGCTAAGTTTTTTATAAACACAGAAATAATTACTTTTATTTATGGATAATAGCATAAATACTTTCTTCTGCTTTTCAACACTTAAAATATTACTTAATAGAAAAAGAGATGACTTACTAGTTTACTTCCCAAGATTCTATAAAGAAATGGATGAGGAACTAGGAGATAGGGTAAACAACTGCTGATGAGCAGCACTTGAAATGAGTGTTAGTAGACTTGTTCACGTATTAGTGCATAGATGCCTACAGAAGTTAAACGATTAGGTCAGTAAGTAAGTGGTAAATCTGAGTGTGAATTCAAAGTCAGTGCTACAGCAATCTACCTGCATAAACAGGTATGTTCAACCAAAAATCAAGACTCTTCAAAAGGTAGGGGGGAAGACAGCCTACAATGAAGGCTGATGGAAGCAGTGTTAACAGAACAGTCACCTAACCTGATAGTTTATGAGGCCAATCCTTTACACATCTATACAAAACCAACAGTTAATTATCTCTCCTTTTCAAATATTTGTTAAAATCACCTTTAAAATTAAGTTTCTAGCCAACACTAGATCAACGTTTGATCACTTTATCATTCCACTTCCTCACTGAGGTTTTAATCCTCTCCACTGCTACTCATGTCTCGGAGACTAAGCAAATCTCAAGGAAATTCTTGAACCACTCACACAAATTCTTAGCAGTCATTCAAGACAGAAGAAAAATAGAGAAGAAGCTGAATTAAAATGTTTTAATGGTCTACATTCTCACACTTATTTACAGCCCAAAGAGACAGGTTTAAGCTGCTGAGCAAACGTGTACACATCTCATCTGCCACATAAATGCAGGGAACATTTCTGAAGTCTACATTTCCTGAGTGGCTACCAAAATAATTTCATCCTGCAGTTGAAATTAAATTCTACTTCCACTATTAGTTTTCTATTACTATAAAAGTTCTTAACCGCACTACCAGTTTAAGAAAATCTTTATTTTATGAGAATATTCTCAAACTGTATATACTATAAATAGAGTAAAAATTTCTAACTAAATAGCTACATCTGTTCCAGTCATATCAGAACATCAGTTATTTCAGTGGTTCAAAAAAATCCAATTGCCAGTGAGGCTACTTTTTGAGTTAGCTCAGATTACTCAAGGGGAAAGAAAGCAGAGAACTCAATTCCTGAGTATGTGCTCATTCCTGAGAGAGGCAAGGGACTCTTTATCCTTTGTCTGTGGTGTCCAGTGCCAAGAAGCTACTTGTGGGGGATGAGGGCAGGCCACAGAAATTCCACCTCAATACTGAAATCCTAGCTGGAATGATCACCAAACTAACACAGGAAAGCCATTAGTCATAGACAGATAGACCTCAGAGCTACTAGTAAGTTCCTGAAGTTTAAATCCTCTTATATTGCAGGATTGTCAAAATGAAACAAGGTGTCCTTAAGCAAAATCTAAAATATGAAGAAAACATGATTCAGTTCACAAGAGGCCAGTATAGTATTTCCAGGGAGCAGTCTCAGATCCAAGTCTTTCCCCTGCTAGTTTGAGCTATTTGGATCTACCACTTCTTTTTCCCTAGGCCATCCACAGCGGCCACCATTGGACTGTGCAGCACATGACTGTTAGTTTGGAAGGAAATACAGTTGTCTCTCAGTATCAGCAAGCGACAGATTCCAGGATCCCACAGGACACCAAAATCCCCACATGCTCAAGTCTCTTCTAAAAAATGGTATAATATTTATGAACACCTCATGCACATACTCTCAGACTTTAAATCATATCTAGATCATTTATATTGGCCAATACAATGTATATACTATGCAAATAGTTGCTATACTGTGTTAATTAAAAACTAAAACAAGGAAAACAAGTCTGGAGCCAGCACTGCCAGCGCTGCAGTGTGAGTTAAGCCACAGCCTGTGATGCTGACACCACATGAGTACGAGTTACAGTCTCCACTACTCCACTTAAAATCCAACCTGGGAGAGCAGCATAAGATGGCCCATGTATTTGGGCCTCTGTCACCCACGTGGGAGACCTGGTTGAATTTCTGGCTCCTGCCTTTGGCCTGGCCCAGCCCTAACTGTTGTTGCTATTTTAGAGTGAGCCACAAGATGGAAGCTCTTCTGTCTCTTCCTCTTTCTCTCACCCTGTCTTTCAAATAAATATAGCTTCACATAGATGATCCTCCAAATGACCAAGGAGGAAAAAAACTGTGAAAGTGAAAAAACTCAAAACAGTTAAAAAATTTAATGCCCCAGAAACAGAATGACCAGGTATTATGAATTCCAATATTATGAGAATTAAACGTCATTTGGCTCATTAACAACAAATGTTTAAACAGGGAACACAGCTGATCAGCAGCAGCATCACCTACAGGTCCCCCGACCTGGACAGAGTGATTACAGCCAAAACCACTTTCCAGTTCTACCCTAGCTCTCCAAAGAACAGAAAGGAGAGTGGAGGAAAATCATGCTCCCCAAAGTCATTCAGTCCAGAACAACGGCCTCAGACCTGTGCACTTGACAGCACCATCTGCAAATCAAGACTATACCTTGGCCTATTAGTATAGCAACATGTACTGATTTCTGATTATGTCAGACACCATTTTATGTTTTATTCAAACATTTCCATAATCTAGGAGTTGTCAAAAGCTTATTAAAATGGAGGGAAGCATTCAAAAGAAATAGTAAAGAATATCACAGCATATTAGCTTATAATATTTACAACCATTAAAATGATGAATCAAAC
This sequence comes from Lepus europaeus, assembly GCF_033115175.1. NCBI lineage: Eukaryota > Metazoa > Chordata > Mammalia > Lagomorpha > Leporidae > Lepus > Lepus europaeus. Next base: position 87,779,626 of record NC_084832.1, read on the forward strand.
GAAAATACCCTGTCATATAGATTTTATGCACATATATGAAAAAGAACGTCAACAATGAAAGTTGCTTGATTTATTAGCTTCTGTACTTTTGCTTTTATAAAGACATCTACTACTATAGCTATGATATTTTTGTAAGACAAAATAAAAATTCTTAATATTTATAAATACAATAAGCACACTTACCACAGTGGGATTGCCACTACTTATCAACTGGCTGACTTCATGAAAAATGCTTTTGCAGTCAATTGACTTATCTAATGAGCCTCGTTTTACAATTACTGCTACTGCTAACAGAATCTGTTCCCGAACATACTTTTGCAGGCTGTAAAACATAAAAATCATTGTGAAAAAGTTTACTTAAATGTAATATAAAAATATCCCCCAAATTTCTCACCATGTCTGACGCTATTAACAACACTGCTTGCATTTGAAATTAATATAATCTACTAATTATATACAGACTCCAAAGCTGGAAGACCTGGTTTGTAGTCAGGCCAAGACAACACTTAAAACCTCCATTTTCTAATCCGCAAAATGGAGATAACACTAACAGAGATATTAAAGGGATTAAATGTCCCAGAATGATGCCTAGTTCATACTAAGAACTATATAAGTATTAGCTGTTTCAGGCAATGTTCAAACAGACATACACCAGTTTCCTGTAAAAAATTTTGGAGAAAAATCATTAAGTTTCTCTAATTTGAAGACAAATTTTGATCTAGCATCCATCTTCAACAAGTAGTATAATCCTAAATCCCATTTCTCCTTAACTTGAAAAGGCAACATGCTACCTATCTAAGATACAACTTTACAGAAACATAAAAATTCTAAAGAAATACTTACTAAACCTTCCTACTGAGGTTCTGTTTCTCAATACAAATGCCAGGAACACTGACCCCAAATAGAGGCACCGAGGCTTTTCACAAAGGCTGCTCAACCACAAGAGCACACAAACACTTGATTGCCTTTTCACAAACTTTGTTTAAGGGAAGGCTCAGGGGCTGGTGTTGTGGTGTAGCAGGTAAAGCCACTGCCAGCAATGCTGTCATCCCATATAGCTGCTTGCTGGAGTTCTGGTTGCTCCATTTCTGATCCAGCTCCCTGCTAAGTACCTGGGAAAGCAGCAAAGGATGGCTCACGTGTTTGGGCCTCTGCACCCATGTGGGAGACCTGGATGAAGCTCCTGACTCCTGGCTTCGGCCTGGCCCTGCCCTGGCCCGGCCATTGTGGCCATTTGGGGAGTGAACCAACTGATGAAAGATCTCTCTCTGCCTCTAACTCTGCCTTTCAAATAAATAAATAAATCTTCCAAAGTGTGGGGGGGGGGGGGGAGGCTAAAAAAAAAATGGGCTTTGGGCCAGCATTGTCGGGTAGCGGGTTAAGCTGCCACCTGTGATGCTAGCATCCTATGTAAGCGCCAGTTGGAGTTCTGGCTGCTCCACTTCCAATCCAGTTCCCTGCTAATGCCAAGTAAGAAAGCTGCAGAGGTCAGACCAAGTATTTGGGCCCTAGCTTCTACATGGGAGACCCTGAGGAAGCTACTGGCTCCTATCTTTGGTCTGGCCTAGCCCTGGTTGTTGCACCAATTGGAGAGCAAACCAGCAGATGGAATCTCTCTGTCTCTCCCCCTCTCTCTCTGTAACTCTGCCTTTCAATAAATAAATCTTAAAAAAGCAAACAAGCAAACAAACAAAACAGATCTGGGTTTAGATAATCCAGCCTCTAGAATACCACAAAGACACCCATATCTTGGGTCCTTGAGATAAACCCAAGCCCCTTGGCATTGGCTCATAAAAGCAGTGAGGCACGTCCTAGGTTTCCTGAGAATGCCCCAATTTACCCGTTGTCCAATCTATTAATTTAAAAAGAAAACCTTTTGAGAGGCAGAAATATAGGGGGCAGGGAAGGGAAGCACTCCAATCCACTGATTCACTTCCCAAATGCCTGCCAGTGGTCAGATGGAAGCTGAAGGCCAGAAACTTAATACAGGTCTCCCACACAGGTGGCAGGAACTCAATTACTTGAGCCATAACCACTACCTCCCAGCATCTGCATTAGCAAGAAGCTGAAATCAGGTGCCAGAGCTGGGAATTACACTCAGCTACTCCTGAGACATCATGGATGTCTCAATTGCCAAGCTAAATACCTACCCCGATCTAATTATTAACAGTGCTTTCTGTCACTCTTAATGACCTTACCCCTTTCACATACAGTCCAAACTATAGATATAGTTAACTTTTAGATCCTGTCTCTATGATCTTGCACTTCCAGGCCTCTGAATTTCTCTTCCCTCTGCCAAGACAGTGATGTCATCTTCTCTGGAGGTTACTGATAAAGGCTCCCACAGCACCCACATGACATGATGCATCTTTTACTACTGTTTATCTCCCAGATCAACCACCCCCTCTAAGCAAACTGTCGGTGACACATTGGGCATTTATCACACATTAACATAAATGAATGAATATGGCTCCCTATGTCAATATCAATGTGAGAAATATTTCAAAACACAAGATTAGGGAATGGGCTTTTGGTACAGCAGTTAAACCTCTTGGGACACTTAAATCCCGTTATCAGAGTGCCTGGGTTGAACTCCTGGCTCCAATTCCAGCTTCCTGCTAACATGTACCCTAAGAAGCAGCAAGTGACAGCTCAAGTACTTGGGTCCCTACTATCCATGTGGAAGACCTGGACTGACCTGCTTGCTCCTGGATTCAGCTTGGCCCAGCCCTGGCTGTTGTGAACATTTAGGGAACGAACCAGAAGATGGTTCTACCTCTCTCTTTCAAATAAATAAATAAGGATAAAAAATAATGACTTGAATCATTCTTCATTACGCAAATAAATGCAGAAATCCTACTATGCATAGGAATGGTAGCTGATCAAAGAGAATACATTTTGGGGTCAACAGAATATTTTCATATATCACTGATTATTTTAGAAAACATATGGGGCCAGCATTCTGGTACAGCAGGTTAAGCTGCCATCTGCAATGTCAGCATCCCATATAATTACCAGTTCAAGTCCTGGATGCTCCACTTCCAATCTAGCTCCCTGCTAATGCACCTGGGAAAGCAGCAGAAGCTGGCCCAAGTGATTGGGCCCTGTATCAAAGTGAACCTCCTGGCTCCTGGCTTCGGTCTGGCCCAGCCCTGGCCACTGTGGTCATCTGAATCAGTGTGTGGAAGATCTCTCTTCCACACTCTGTAACTCTGCTTTTCAAATAAATAAAATAAATCTTAAAAAGAATTCTCACATCCCATATCTGGGTTCAATACCGAGCTGCAGCACCTGACTCAAGCTTCTTGCTAATGCATACCCTGAGAGCTCAAGTGGTTGGATTTCTGCAACCAACACGAGACACCTGGACTGAGTTCCTTGTTCCTGGATTCAGACCAGTCCAGTCCCAGCCATTGTGAGCATTTGGGGAGTAAAGCAGTGGATGGAAGCCCCTACCTCTGTGTTTCTATGTCTCTCAAGAAAAAAAAAAGTTAAATAAAGGTACTAGGCATTTAACTCTACACAAATCTCTCTCACCTGAGAGGGGGAAAAAACAGAAAAAACTGGGCACACATAATGAGAGGTAATATATTAATGTAGTAGTCTACAGTATATAACCTATAATTCTACCTATGTAATAGGCCAAAGACGTTTAATTTCACTCTAATCCACACTGCAGGGCATTCTACTACATCAAAAATATCTATATTATGGATAAATAAAAGGATAGAGCTACTCTAGGTTAAAATAGATTAAAGAGGTATGAAAACTAAATACAGAGTATAATCTGCAAATAAACCCTAGATTAAAAACATAACTATGGGAGGAGAGTTTAGCCTAGGGCGGAAGATGCCTATGTCACAGGGCCAGCATTGTAGCATAGAGGGTTAAGCCACCACCTGAGATGCATCCCATATGGGTACAGGTTCGGGTCCCAGCTGCTTCACTTCTGATCCAGCTGCCTGATAATACACCCAGGAAAGTTGTGGAAGATGACCCAGGTCCTTTGGGCCCTGCAACCCCTGTGGGAGAGCCAGGTGGAGTTCAGAGCTCCTGGCTTCGTCCTGGCCCAGCCCTGGCCATTACAGTCATTTGGGGAGTGAACCAGTAGATGGAAGTCTCTTTGTCTCTCTAATTCTTTCAAATAAACTAAAAAAAAAAAAAAAAGCAATGCCTGTGTCCCACTTCAGAGTTCCCAGGGTCGATTTCTGGCTCTCGCTCCAAACTCCAGCTTCCTGCCAATGCAGACGTAAATGGCAGTGGTGATAGGCTCAAGTAACTGAGTCCCTGACACCCCCATGTGAAACCTTGATTGGGTTCCGAAGGCTAGCTCCCAGATGCAGGCATTTGGGAAGTGACTAGCAGATGGGAGCTCTTTTTTGTCTCTATCTCTGTTTCTATTTAATAAATAATTTTTTTAAAAAAAGTAAAATACAGGGGCTAGTGTTGTGGTGTGGCAGGTTAAGCCATCATCTACAATCCCATATTGGAGCCATGGTTCAAGTCCTGGCTGCTCTATTTCCAATCCTGCTAATGTGCCTGGAAGGTAGCAGAAGACGGCCAAAGTACTTGGGTCCTGCCACCCACATGGGAGAATCCTACGGAATTCTGGGTTTCTGGATTCAGCCTAGACCAGCCCAGCTGTTGTGGCCATTTGGGGAATGAATCAATGGATGGAAAATCTCTCTCTTTTCCTTTCTCTCTCCCTGTCTCTTTCTGTCTGCCTTTCAAATAAATAATTAAAATTTTAAAAAAGTAAAATAAGAAAGCCAATCAGCTATTGTACCTAAATATATAAGGCAAATATTATCTCTAAAGGGATAGATACACTGGAGAAAAAATAGCGTATAAAGGCAGAAAAGGATATAAATAATATTAACCTGACAACCAGGGAACTCAAAAAATCAGGATGACATAAATATATTAATGATATTAATAGTTTGGAGGTTATGGTCTTGGAAAGACATGCTCATGTACATAAAGAGGAAGTATCATGTCTGATGCATACTCTCAAATGGAGGGAAAAATGCATATGTATGATAGAGAAATCAAAGGTGACAAAATATTAACTGAGTCAATTTTGCTGAAAGTTTTTTATTTTTTCCAAAATAAGAGTTGGGAGAAAATATATAAGTTAACTATTTCAATGTGGAAACTGATAAACAACCTTAAAATAGTTTCTTAACTAACCAAAATTATTTATGATTATTTTGGATAATACAAGAGACCACATACACAATGAAAATTCACCACAAATTTAAGTCTACCCAGCTCTGCAGAGCTCAGAAGGTCCAAGGCTGGGGCTAGAAAAAGGCTATGCTGGCTGGCGCCGCGGCTCACTAGGCTAATCCTCCACCAGCGGAGCCGGCACCCGGGTTCTAAACCAGTTGAGGCACCGGATTCTGTCCCGGTTGCTCCTCTTCCAGGCCAGCTCTCTGCTGTGGCCCGGGAGTGCAGTGGAGGATGGCCCGAGTGCTTGGGCCCTGTACCTACATGGGAGACCAGGAGAAGCACCTGGCTCCTGGCTTTGGCTCAGCGCAGTGCGCTGGCCGTAGCGGCCATTGCAGGATGAACCAACAGAAAAGGAAGACCTTTCTCTCTGTCTCTCTCACTGTCCTGTCAAAAAAAAAAAAAAAAAAAAAAAAGAAAGAAAGAAAGAAAAAGAAAAAGGCTGTGCTGGCCAGCAGCTTCAGGAAAGAGACTCATATGGTGGCCCTGCCTCCTCGTGACAGCTGCTCCCAGCCAGAGCTCTGACTGCCTACACAGCTCTGCACTCACAACAGGATCCTGACACCAAGCATTTGAGATGGTACCAAGTCGCGTGAAATTACAAACTGCTCTGCAGAAAACTAACACTTTATACCTGAAACGAAAACATGTTTTTTTAAAAATAAGCTAAATTTTTCAAATAAAAACTCCTATCATGACAGTGCCTTAATAAGATTTATTTTCTTCTATTATATAAATATAAATGCGAAGTTTCTCAGCTTCTGCTCAACCATAGGCACACATTATCAAAACTGATCTTAAGATCTTTAACTAGCATAAAGAAAAGATCAAGACAAGTATCATTTCAGTAAAACCGAACACAATGTTTCTTTTCCATGGCTACTGAAATTTTGATACTTGCAAATTATCATACCTGCAAGAAAATGAACAAAATAACCAACATTCATCGACCTCATGGAGACTTCTAACTTGGCCTTAGCCTTTCTTTATATACAGAGAGGTTAAAAAAAAAAAAAAAAAACTAGTCTTGTCAGCTCTAACAAAATAGGTCAGATGGAAACAACAAAAGGACAAGCTACTATCACATCCAAGCGGCCTCACTAAACTAAAAAGAAAACACAAAGGAGAAACCAGAGGTTTAAATCTTATTATGTCAAAACTGGGAAAAAAATAAGCCATGCCCCATTCCAAAGATACACATATCCCCTCATTTATAGGACACATTACCCACTAAATCTGTAATGCTGACAGGCCAAGGTAACTTTGGCTTTTTTCTCACCCACCTTTCTATGTGGAAAGCAGTTAGCACTTCACAAAGTGCCAAAGCCAAGTTAGTAATTACTATCAAATACTATGAAGACAGAGATTATTAGTGAGCAGTCCACAGGAACAAATGCATGGCAGTGTCCTCTAAATTACATTCAAACTTTTTTATGAATATATTTATCACTATTAATCGCCATTCCTAAGGACACACATTTGTTACATAACTTTTTCTTCAATGAATTTAGAAACAAACACATACACGTCCAACTGCATTAACTGCAAACATATAATGTGCATCACCTATTTTTAGATTTGCCAGCCTCTTGTATTTTTCTTTAAAAAGTTAGTAAATCAATTTCTTTCCTAAAGTTGTATAGCTGAAAATTTTTCTCTTTAAAAAAAAAAGCAATAAATATACATAATCTCATAAACTTATAAACAATAAGATGTATATAACATAAAAAGAGAATTCCTCAAACTTGATATCTTCTTCAAAGGAAGCTATTAAAGAATTCGGTGCTTTTCCTGATAAAATCTTTTCTAAGTACTTTCTACATACATGTATATACATAACATTTAGTTTGTTAATGGTACTTACTTTCTCCCCTTTTCCCTATTCTCGCCTGTATCTTATGCCAATTACTATTTAAAACATTAAAAGAAATAACCATACCTGTACACCAAGCACCAAAACAAGAAAAACTGAATGACTTTTGACTGAATCTTTCATCAAATTTTATTTTATAACCAAATTCTTAAGAACTCAACAACATTTAAAAAAAAATCTAATATCCAGCATTAGATTCAGAGATACAAAATAATAGCATAATAAACCTAACTAAAAGGCATTGTTTCAGTAAGTACTAAAACAACCTACAATCATGTGCAGTTTCTAAAAATACAAACCTCACAGGTCTGGTGCTGCGGCATACCAGGTAAAGCTGCCACCTGCAACTCCAGCATCCCATACGGGCGCACTGGTTCAAGTCCCGGTTGCTCCATTTCCAATCCAGCTCCCTGCTAATGGTCTGGGAAACCAGCAGAAGATGGCCCAGTTGTTTGGACCCCTGCCACCCCTGTGGGAGACCAGGATGAAGCTCCTGGCTATGGTCTAGCCCAGCCCTGGCTGTTGTGGCCATCCAAGGAGTGATCGAACGATGGACTATCTCTCTACCTTTCTCTCTTTCAAATAAATAAAATCTTAAAACAAAACAAAACAAAAAAAATCATATAGAACTGAACCACAAATGCCTTTATTGACAAAACACAAACAAAAAAAGCCCTGAAAGTACACACACAGCTCAGCCAAAGCACATTAGCAGTAGTACCTCCCCATGTACTTACTTAGGCCTTTGTAAGACATAGGTTAAAAGGAATGTCCGCAGGGACTCGATGCTACCTTTTTCCAAGAGAATCCACTCTCGGACCACTGCTTCCATGATGGCTGTAGCAGCTTGGAAAAGGACATAGTCCACTTTACTAGTTTCTGAGAAGAAAATCGAAAACTTTCTTTAAACAGAAGTTCGCATTACTCTGAACATTTTGCATTTATTAATTTAAAACAGAACTTTGCAGACAAGGAATAAGATGGTTACCTGTGCTTTTTTTTATCCAGTGACCTTGCTCTAGCACCACAAAGAGGTTAGTTCCTCTCAGAAGACACCTCAGGCAGGTGGCAGCTAATCATCGATCACAATTTTCACAAACTTTCCTCACCTCTCTTCAACTGTTACTTCCAAAGCATGAAGAACTAAAAAATAACACAGCTTTAAAAAAAATAAAATAAAAATAGAAAGCAATCAGAAAACTGTCTAAGAGATTCTCACCCTGTGTAAAACAGAACTTTGATCTGAAAAAAATCTTAATAAACTAGGTCTTTGAACATTACTATTTGTGATGAGCCATGTTGCTACAATATTTGTTTTTAAGTAATCTGAGTACAGCAGGATGACCCATCTCCAATAGCAAGTTCACAAATAAATACAACTGATTTTTCTCAAAATGTAAAAACAAAACGAGTCACTTTTACACAAGGTGAGAAGTTCTTGTGAATTTTCTGATTGCAATACTGATCAAACTAAGTAAAATCCCAAAGCTACCTTAGAAAGACCCAGTCTTAACTTGCAGGTTATAGTATCTGAACTAAAAAACTGAATCAGAGGGAAAAAATAGAAAATCAATGCAACTAAGACATATTTATATTAATTTTCTATTTTTTCTTCTATTCACCAACAGCACTACAATTTCCAAACAGTCTTACCAAAAGGGAAAAACAGTCAAAATGAAGTCAAGAAAAAGTAGAAATTTTCTGAGGTTCTAAAAAACAATCATCATATGAAATCCATGGAAAGTCTATGATTAGACTTCAGATTATTTGCCAAGATCACTGGACATGAGCATCTGAAAGTCATGAGGGTTAACTCTAGGTATAGAATGGCACCTTCAAGAATTTTATCAGAAGAGCATGAAGATATAGGCAACAAGCACACTGCTTCCTGTCCTATTCAAGCTCAGGTCATTTAAAAAATCTTACAAGTGGTCTTGACACAATCAGCTATAAAAATGGGAGAAAAAAGGTGTACCCTACATAAATTTCTATCACATTAAACTACTATGTAGGAGGTTTCAACATACCAAAACAAGTAAGAAGAACCAATTAGGATCTTTTTTTTTAAAAAGTTTTAATTATTATTATAAGATATCTTACTATGATTTTTTATTCAGTGTTGAATAGTATTTATACTTCTAGTTTCCTTTGAAGAGGCAATGGTATTTTAACAAAGAAGAACATCCCATTTTTATATTCTATAAATGTTTTTGATTGCAATTATTTATTGAGTGAACAGATGAGAAAAAGAAGCTGACCTGAATCATCAGCTTCTTAATGTGAATTCTAATTAAGATGATAATCAGAATTCACAAAAACTTAGGAACCTTAAAATACTAAGAAATCATTAAAACAAAGGAATAGCTTCTAAAAAGATATGTTTAAAGTTCTAGGAAGAAACAAAAAATAAGGATTTTATTTGAAGAGGATTTGAAACAGAAACCAGCTATATCTATTTAGGTCACCTAAGGAGAAAGATGGTACTGTCTCATACAGGTACTTCAAAAAATCTCTCATTCATCTCTTCTTGAGGAAAAATGATGGCTGCTTGCCTGTCTTCGTTTTGTATTGCAATTTTAAGGGCCAGAATCTTGAAATCCTTAATTAACTATGGATTTTAATAAGGAAGTAAAATCCAAGGCACTCACAGAATTTTAGAAACAGAAGTCCAGAAACCATCCAATATAATTCCTGTACTTTAGTTGAAGACACTGATGCCCCAAGAGGTAAAGGAGAAATCTGAAGTCACACAGCTGGCAAAGATTTCCTGCTCAAGGCTACCCACTCCTTATCATGTATGTCATGAATACAGCCCAACAAGCACGTCTGACACTGATGAGTGATGAGACATGCTTATTTCCTACTATTTGCGCTTACAGCCGAGCCTTTGTCCTGCCTTTGGAGGGCATGAGGTAGGGCAGCAACTACGAAGATGAATGATTTTCAAGAGACAAAGGGGTCTCATAACTCCTTTCCTTAGATACCTTTGGATGGGATTAAATGAAGAAATTACTATCCCCATAAGAAGCTGTCTCTAGGTACAAAGGAATCTGAGAAAAAGAAAAACAAATAGTAAATTTAAAAGAAGGGATTTTCCTAAGCTACTTACATTTTCTCTCACACACTCAAAAACATTATTAGCCTTCATAAGCTGTACTTGTGCATAATATAAATATGCAAGGGATGTGGGAGCAAACTCTAGAAACCTATGATATGAAAGAAGAACTTCACATGTCCATAGGATCCTTAGTCTAGCTCTTTGCTACAAAAGATGCTGGAAACTGCCAGGGCTTCATGAAGAAACTCACAGTTCATCTAGAGCTTCTGAATTAAGTGCTCTCAGCAAGATCTGCCACTTCCTACGACACTGCCCAGAGGATTATTTTAGGTCACTTTGGCAGAAAACTTTCATTTGCTACCACAGTAACTGCCTTTAATAATAATCACGTAAATGAAGTTCATGTGTATCTTACCTGCAGACTGAAACTAGACAAAGCCATGCAGACGAACATTAAAGAAGGAAAACACTACATTTTGATCAAAAAAGTTTTAAGAAAATGAAGACACAGATGTTCAGCTACTACAATGACTTCTGTCCAAAGCACAGACAATGTAAGCTCCAAAGTCTGTTCTCTTAGACATTTATGATACCTATGCCAACACCAGCCAATAATAAGTCTCAGAGAAAAAAGCTCAGATGGACAGCACTACTAAGGACACAATTTTCCAAATGCAGAGAAGTCAAAGTTTACAAGTGTAAGGACATTTTGCTGGTTTCATATTTCATTTTGTTTTGGCTACTTCTGAGATAAAACATGAACAAAATCCTCTCTCTGAGAGAAAGACAAAGGAAAGCTACAGTTAGCTCAGAAGAGTAAAACAATCCCTCTTGGTTCTATTTATTTAACAAGGAGATAGATAGCTCACAGGTTTGCTGAAGAAACACCCGACCCTTCAAAAACTACCAAATTCCTAAGTGCCAAAGACATCTGAGGTGACAGTCTAAGTTTTCTGACAAAATGCATAAGCATGGAACATGCATACAAACACACAGCACACACAAGCATGCACACACACTGAGCAAAAAACAAAAAAATAAAAACTAGAATGAAAACAAAGGGATAAAAGAGAGAGAAATGAGGGAAAACGAGGAACATATAAAACTGAAGCTTAGAAGTGAAAAGGAAGAATTTAAGAGGCTAGAAAAGGGAAGCATTAAAGAGAAAAGTCTCCCCTTTATTTGAATATATTTCCCAGAAATTCTGTAAAATGACATAATCCCTAAAAAGAATGTGAAAATTCTGAATTGCGATTGACTGCCACTTGTATGAGAAGTCTTCTTAGAGGAATTTACCCTTGTGTGCTGGTGGCAACTGAGTAAGGAGTTAAAAGATTTTCTGTGAAGTTTAGATGTAAACATTAATGTAACACAGAGCTTTGCAGTACATTAATGATTATGTTTGTAATACATGCACTCCACTTTTTAAACAGTTAATGTCTCAAAACCCAAACTGATTTTAAAAGCACAGCCAGAACGAGCAATACTACTCTTTAGGAGATTTTACCCAGGAAAACAAAAGTATTCCAAAACAAGCTCAAATCTTAACAAAGCACTAGTACTTCATAAAATATATATATTCTAGAAAAGAGCAGTATAAAAATATGCTCCAATAAAATACTCATAAGTTAAACCAACTACTTCCCAACTAGTTTAGAATGACAAGTGAATTACAGTAGGAGAGTCAGATGAAACACTGATGGAATCCTTGCCAATGCAGGTAAGCATATGCCATGAAAACCAGACTCAAATTGTTTCAGGTTAATAGTTTTACACAGTGGTTTTCTAAATCTGTTAATATGAACAATTTCAAGGCAATAAGGATGAGCTGATGTATCTCTACACTCTTTACACTAAGTTTTAGTTTTGCTTCTTTTAATTTAACATTTAAATATTCTTCACAGGCATAAGATAGCAAGTTATCTTAGTGCCAGAAACAAATCCACCTAAGTAGGAAACTGATGACTCAAATAAATAAACATAAATGGCTTCAGTTGAAATTAAAAGGTAGTTGCTAAAACTGTTCTCACAGTGTGAGCTACTTCTTGAATGAGACAGATCCACCTTCACCACTGCTGCTAGCTCCTTGCAAACAGAACACTGCCCTTTTAAACTATTTTAAAATGCTATTTAAAGTGAGGTAGTGTGGTTATGACATTTACCTTATTGTTCACACGGTGCCTTTACATGTTATTATATTTGCACTGAAAACAACTTAAGCAAGCTATGTCCATTCAGGCAAATGGTATCATTATTCCCACACTGTAGGTGAAAAAGAAGACAGCCCAGAGTGGTATGTGACTCCCTTGAGCTGCAGGCACCACAGGCAACTCCATCTACTACCAGTGCTCTTTCCACCACAATATAACAACTCATGTTTATCAGCCCTGGATCTCAAGCATTTTTAACACATAACTTTGTAGTTTATTTCAATCTGGAAGCCAAACTACTGATGACTAATAGATAAGCTTAAAATCACAAGAATAAAAGGTCAGATGTTTTAGTTCCTAATACTCAACTAGCCAATTTTGTGGTTGCAGATGACTCACACAGCCTTTCAGAGCCTTAAATGTAAGTTACATAAAAGATGGCTCCGACTAGAAAAAACAGCTAACAACAATCAGGCTATAAAATAACAAAAACCAATGATCTCTCTCTTTCTACTACTGAAAAACATCTAAGAGGCAGATGGTAACATCATACACACTCTTAGAAAATGCCATCTTTGAAAAAGAGAACTGTGATTTTGTTACTGTTTTGAAGACATCAATTCTATCTGTACGTTACATATAAGGAACTCATAAAACATACTTGACGAAAGTAACAATCATTACCTTACTTTAGGATATTCGTTGACAATATGCCCATAAGTGACTAACAATCACTAAGCATACTGAGTATAGACTAAAAAGTATCTCAAACAAACAAACAAAAACCTATGGAAAAACAACCAAAAGAAAGAAAATATAGGAACCTACAAAATAATCTTAATTTCAAACCAACACTGGGATAAGAGATATTATAGTACATTTCTTATAATAAATTGTCATCTTTGAAAATTATCAGAAAACCCTGAGTTTTTTTTCTCCCCAGCATTAACAGCATTCATGTTATGTTAAGAAATAAAACAAATTATTGAACACTGTATCTGGGAGGGAAAAATTCAAAGTAAAAACAAAACTTCCTATCTGGCTTTATGGAATATCTTTAAAGACACTGCAGTAGAAATGATTATTAATGGGAAATATAACTGTACTACACTGTTTATTTACAAAAGAATTTTAAAAGCTAATGTCTAAGATCCAATTGTGCCAAAATATTTTTAAAGGGAATACTTACCCAAAATATGCTTACAAACTGCAAACGGTGATTTTGATTTCCTAAATGACAAGAATATGTGTTCTGCATGCTGGCGCTGTTCATTACTGACCATAGATGGTGGTGCCTTGAGAGTTAAAAACAAAAACAGAGTTCACTTATTTCATGAGAAAGCTTGACTACAATAGCAACCCTTCTACCAAGGAGAATGCTCTCCCTTCTGGGGGGCTTCAGGGGGATAAATTCTTGCTTAACTTTTTAAGGAAGCATAATACTCAATAAATATTTAAAATATGGTTTGAGGAAAAAGAAATTCTTGGTAAGGTTTGGGTCAGAATTCTTTAAAGTTGCCTGCATTTTAGAAAAATACTTATCTAACATTTTCATAATTCTTAAAAACATAACTGGCCTATTATCATCTTTTATTTCAAAATATATACTAGTCTAACTTGATCTAGCTCAAATAATTTCTAAACTGTTTAGCACTGATGAAATTGGAACCAAGTTAGTAAAAACCAACGTCATAAAGCTAATTATTTAGGACTGAAGATCAAATAATCCTACCTCAGATTTCTACAGTCATCCATTAAATCAGAATGATTAGGAAGAGTTAAAAGTTTTGATCACTATGGCTTAACAGGTGAAGCCACTGCCTACAAAGCCAGCATCCCATATGGGTGCCCAGTCCCCACTGCTCCACTTCCAATCCAGCTCCTTGATAATGGCCTGGGAAAAGCAATGAAAGATGGCCCAAGTCCTTGGGCCCCTGCACCCATGTGGGAGACCCAGAAGAAGCTCCTGGGTCCTGGCTTCGGCCTGGCCAAGACTTGGCCATTGTGGTCATGTAGGCAGTGAACAGAGGATGGAAGATATCGATATCGATATCTCTCTCTCTCTCTCTGTAACTCAGGCTTTCAAACAAATAAATCTTTAAAAAAAGTTTTGAATTTATGGATCTCCTCTCTGAATAATAATCAGTCCTAAATACCATATTTCCACCTAAAGCCTGCCCAGGTTTTTAAATTCCATTTTGGTGTAACAACCTTTCTTCTAAAGACAATATGCTTATGAACAAGAACTACCTAAAATATACACTGCTATTATATGGTTTGGTTATCTCTTGACCTATTAAGACCTATCTGAAGAGAAAGGGAAGAGATTGCTTACTTAGCCTGTGAATTCTCAATTTGGGAAGGTAGAGATAGATGACGTAAGGAAAATATTTTCATCATGCTAACCATATAAATAGAGGGAATCATAATTCCAATTACATTAAATAACTGAAAGATGAAAACTTTGCAACCAGGGACAGTATATCATAAGTTGTATTAATTATGCCACATTAGTTACACTAATTTCAGTCAAAATATTTTTAAACATATGCACATACCCTAAAAACAAAGTACTGTGATACTGTGGCTTAATAGAAGTCTTATAATTGGCTAAAGCCAGTAAAGCCAGTTGGAACTACTATTTCTAATGATATAGCACCCTCTACAGTTCTCTAGACAAACATGAAAACATTTTCATTCAAGAACGGTTTTAAATTCTTATTATTAATATTCTATTCAGAGCTAAATTTTTAGTAGATTAGATTGTATACACGGACATCAGAATGTCTTTTGGAACATTATTAGCTTTAGAAACAATTTTTGATTAGAGAGTAGCCATCATATTAATTTGTATAATTATTTTGCCTATTATACATGTGCAGTGCTTTTTCAGGATGATGAGGAGAAAGAACTGATGATTCAGAATTTCCTGAGTAATGTAGAGTGATCTCTATTTGTAACAGTAACATGAGAATAGTGTTTCCTAACAAACTATGTACTTAGTAGCAGACAGTCAAGAGACCTTAATGAGATGTCCTGTAAGGGCACAAACTCATCTTAATGAACCAAGGAAATGGTGGGAATAAAGAATTTGCAAATGAAGACAAAAAACATTTACTTGTAGAAGTATTAGTTATTCACAATATGTTATTACCAAAGCCCTTTTTTTAAAAAAATTTATTCTTTAAACACTACTACTCATGTAATATATTTTTTTTATTTGACAGGTAGAGTTATAGACAGTGAGAGAGAGAGACAGAGAGAAAGGTCTTCCTTCCGTTGGTTCACTCCCCAAATGGCCGCTACGGCCAGCGCTACACCGATCCGAAGCCAAGAGCCTGGGTCTCCCATGCAGGTGCAGGGCCCAAGCACTTGGGCCATCCTCCACTGCCCTCTCGGGCCACAGCAGAGAGCTAGACTTGAAGAGGAGCAACTGGGACTAGAACCTGGCGCCCATATGGGATGCCGGCACAGGATTAACCAAGTGAGCCATGGCGCCGGCCCCCTCATGTAATATTAATACAAACACATATCAACTTGATTACCCAATTTTGAATCATCAATTCTTTCTCCATATCCTTGAAAAGCATCATACATACAAAATGAGGTAATTATGATCGATACAAATTAATATGCTAGGCATTCTATAAACAAAAATTGTTTCTAGTGATAACCCAAAAGACACTGATATTCACATATACTTAATCTAATCCGCTAAAGATTCAGGTCTGAACATGCTAACAGAATAATATCTCATTTATAAAATATCTAAAAGTTAGATTATATATTACCACCTAGTGAATATCATCATATAAACAATAAGATAAAGCCAATATATTAAACAGCAGATCAGTATTCACTTTAATTTCCTAAAACCAAAATTTTTAATTCCTCCTTGAGATTGACTTGGCAGTGGTTTGCAAATAACAAGTTATCTGCATCAGAAAAATCCAGAGAAACTTAAAAAAAATACTTCAGTCCCCTTTGGTTGAGAGTCAAAACCAAAACTACACATTTTTCCACTAAAAGTCCCAGGGAGTAGTAACCAATGTAGACTCACCACCTATCAGCTCCTTACCCTTGAGAAATCTGAAGTGTCAAAAACTCTGCTTCAGATTCTCCATCCTCTTCCCTTGGCCTTTTCCCCACAGGCCTAGCACAACAGATGCCTCTCTCCCACACCCCTTATGCTAGTCTTTATTTGTACTCCCCTTTTTATTTATTTTTTTCTTTATTAGTTATCTCACACCAGAGACTAAATCCCTAAATTCCTAGAGCCTACCATTACAAAAAGGAAAAGCCATTTAAAGATAACAACAATTACTGAGTACTCAGCATTACATTATTTTCGATAAGAAAAATGTAATATTTGTGGGGAGGGAGAGAGAGAAGGGTATCTCATTCCTACCAGCAACCATATAATGAAGACATTATTACCATTATTCTTGTTCTACAGATGAGGAAACTGAAGCACGGAAAGAGCCCAATGTCAGACTATCAGTAGGAAGCAGAGCTGGAAATTAGGCCCAGGTAGTACAGCTCCTGGGTTCCAAATATTAACAGAAACTACATTTACATGGTTCAGGTAGAAAGGAAGCAAATCTCCCCTAAAAATCTTCCTGTAACTCCCAATATCAGGGTGCTTTCCACAGCCTGTAAAGCTTCAGGAAAGAAATAATTACAAAGAGGCCTTTTTTTTATGCCCTGTTTTCTCATTGTCACTAATAGTAAAAGCTATAAAGAGCTTCAGAGATGACATCAAATGAGTCAGGAAAATTGGAAGTAATACCAAGTAGCAGTAGATACCAGTGATCAATGCCAGTAATCTTCAAGAAAATCAAGGCAAGGATAGGGGGCCACAGAGGCTTGTTTCTAGGGATCTACACTAGCAGAAGACCTGGAGAGCTCCCAGGTTCCAAACTGAACATACTGGTGATGCTGGCTCCAACCTTCATCATCCCACTGGAGAAAAACAGCAGTGGCTCAGAGCAGGGTGCGAGTTGGGGGTGGGGACCCTCAGTTGGAATTGTGGACATTACTCACTGATGAACGGATTAAATAACATATTTAATATCTATGAGCTTTTTCTTTTGGGTGGAGGGGGAAATGCATGAAAAGAAAAACATCAATGTATATCTAAATGGTTTCTATTCAAAAAAACATTTCTGAGAACTGACTACATAGCAAGCACCACACCAGAGCCAGAGACACCAAGGAAGGAAAACAGTCCTTGCCTTATAGAATTCTAGGAGAAAAGGCAGGTACTCACTGCACATCACACAGATGACTATGAATCTGTACTCTGTCTCCACCGATGGATTCTGGATTTTTCTCCCAGCATGCTACTAAAGTTCTCCTCAGTAATGTCAGAATCCGATCTGTTAATTCCTAAGAGACCTGCAGATTCTTCCTTTCTCTGGGCAACAATAAGAACTTTTATTACTGCAGCCGGCCTTGTGGCATAGTGGGTAAAGCCACTGTCTGTGACACCTGCAACCCATATGGGTGCCAGCTTGTGTCCTGGTTTCTCCACTTCCAATCCAACTCCCTGTTAATGTGCCTAGAAAAGCAGCAGAAGATGGCCCAAGTGCTTGGGCCCCTGCCACCCACATGGGAGACCCGTTAGAAACTCCCAGCTCCTGGCTTCAGCCTGGCCCAGCCCAGGCCATTAGGGCCATCTGGCGAGCGAATTAGCAGATGGAAGATCTATCTGTCTCTGCTTCTTATTCTCCATAACTCTACCTTTCAAATAAATCTATCTTTAAAATACATATATATGTGTATATATGAACTTTTATTACTGTTAACACAATATGGCTACCATTAATTTGCCAGGCAGAGTGCTAAATACTTTACATACATTGTTTTAAGTAATCTCGGCAACATCCCTGTAGGACTTACCTTCTTTCTTTTACATCTGGAGAAACTGAGATCAGAAATTGTTCCTGGGCCATCTGTGGTGTGGTGGATAAAGCTACTGTCTGAAAAGCCTAAATCCCAAATAGGTGCCAGTTTGAGTCCTGGCTGGTCCACTTCCAACCTAGCTCCCTGCTGATGTGCCTGGGAAAGCAGCAGAGGATGGCCCAAGTGCTTGGGCCCCTGCACCCACAAGGGAGAGAGAGAAAGCTTCTGGTTCCTGCCTTTGGCCTGGCCCAGCCCCAGCCATTGGGTCCATCTGGATAATGAAACAGTGGATGGAAGCTTTCTCTCTATGTCTCTCCTCTCTCTAAGTAAGCCTTTCAAATGAATAAATAAATAAATCTTCTTAAAAATATATATTTACAGGCCGACGCCATGGCTCAATAGGCTAATCCTCCGCCTAGCGGCGCCGGCACACCGAGTTCTAGTCCCCGTCGGGGCGCCAGATTCTGTCCCAGTTGCCCCTCTTCCAGTCCAGCTCTCTGCTATGGCCCGGGAGTGCAGTGGAGGATGGCCCAAGTGCTTGGGCCCTGCACCTGCATGGGAGACCAGGAGAAGCACCTGGCTCCTGCCATCGGATCAGCGCGGTACACCGGCCACAGCGCGGCTGCCGCAGCGGCCATTGGAGGGTGAACCAACGGCAAAAGGAAGACCTTTCTCTCTCTCTCTCTCACTGTCCACTCTGCCTCTCAAAATATATATATATGTATATATATATATATATATATATATTTACATATAGACTAAAATCCCAAAAAGCAGGAAAAAAATTATACTAATAACAGAAATAAATCATAATTTATCAGTAATCACTCCAAACTGTCTAGATAAGAAAACTACTATTGTTAGGCTGGATAAAAAAGAAAATTCAAATTTATGGTGCTTGTAAGAAATGCACATACAAAACATAGGGGCCGGAAAAAGAGGATGTAAAATGATGGAAAAAGACAAACATTCTGGGAGTGGGCATTTGGCACAGCTGTTAGGATTCCACATAGGATGCCCACATCCCATACTGGAGTGCCGAGCTTTTGGTCCAGTCTCTTTCTGAGTTTACTTCCTGCTAACGTATACCGGGAAGGCAGCAGCTGATGACTGTCACCCTTGGGAGAGAACCAGAATGAGTTCTCACCTCCTGGCTTTGGCTTGGCCCAGCTCTAACTGTTGCAGGCATTTGAAGTGAACCAGCAAATGGAAGTTCTCTCTGCATGTCTCTATGTCTTTCAAATAATAAAAATAAACTTTCTTAAAAAGTGGTAAGAAATTGGGGAAATGATGAAATTACCCTCAGAAGGGGCATGCAGTGGCTAAATAAATCAGCCTGACTACATTATCCTGGTTTTGTTGTTTGATCATCCTGCCTAAGGTACAGCATAATTTTTAAAGGTATAAGAAATCAGGAGACACCAACCACAAGTCTATCTTTTTTTTTTTAAAGGTTTCATTGAACAATGTTGAGAAGAACTAGTTTTTTCACTTTCCACACCTAATAACAAAGAAAAAACTAACAAAGGAGGTCTCACAATTACCAGGCAAATCAGAAGATGACTGTAGAAAAAACATACAGTGGCACAGTGTTGTCCAATATGGCTAGCAACTACTAGCCACATAGGCTATTTACATTTTAATTAATTAAAATTGTTACTATTGTAGCTCATCAGATATACTAGTCACTCTACAAATGCTTATCAGCTAGGAGCTATGACACAGGCCAAAAGTCATACACCACACAATGAGTTTGGTCAGTAATGTACCGCATATATAATAGGGGTCCCATAAAATAACAATGAAGCTGAAAATTCATTTTGCTAGTGATGACACAGCCATCTCAATATCATAGTGCAATGCGTTACTCCTATGTCTGTAGTGATGCTGGTGTGAACACACCCCTGTACTGCCATTTGTGTAAGAGTGTAGCACACAGTTATATACAGTACTTATTATTTGATAACAGTAACAAATGACTTACTGGTTTATGTGTTTATTTTACTACACTTTTTATCATTATTTTAGAACGTGTTCTTTCTACTTAAAAAAAAAATTGACTATGAAATTGTAATGTTCCACCAGCAGCAGCCTCACACATCTTGTGCTTTCCACAGCTCTGGATTGCCTGACTAAGAAGCCAACCCACACCATCTATGCTGTGTAAGTCACTCTAGGACATTCACAGTGACAATGGTTGCCTAACAACACACTTCTCAGACTGTGTCCTTATCAGCAAGCCACGTGAGACTGTACAGCATTCGTACCACTGCAGAAAGAATTTACAGATAGATCTGGGCTCTTTCATGATGGTAAAATTGATCTTGCAAGTGTAATCTCAGACCTTGAGTCTTTAAATGACGGTATCTTACAACAAGCTTCCTAATTAAGGCAATTTTGTTACACAGGGGACATTTGATGGTGTCTGGAAATCTCTGGTTGTCACAACTGAGGCATGCTACTGGCAACTAGAGGATGGAAGGTGAGGAGGCCTGTAAATAGCCTGCTATGCACAGCCCTCATCAACATAGAATTATCCAGCCTGAAAAGCCACCAAAGTTCAAACACCTGCCCTTGATGAGTTTCCTCAAACTCAAGAATCAATGAAAGAATATACTTCCAAGGACAAAGAGCAAGTATAGTATTCTCATCCAATCAGTCATTATACAAGAATTACTTCTTGGGGCTGGCAGTACAAGCTGCCTGTGACAACTGCATCCAGTATCAGAGTGCAGGTTTGAATCCAGGCTGCTTGCTTCCAACCCAACTCCCTGGTAATACACCTCGGAAGGCAGCAGATGATGGCTCAAGTACTTGGGCCTCTGCCACCCACATGGGAAATCCGGATGGAGTTCCAGGCTCTTAGCTTCAGCCTGGGCCAGTAATGGCCATTGTGACTAGTTAGGGAGCAAACCAGTGGATGGAAGAACTCTGACTCTCCTGTCACTTGGCCTTTCAAATAAATAAACAAATCGGGGTAGGAGAGGGGGCAAAGATATAGCAGGTAAAGCCACTGCCTGCAACACCAGCATCCCATATGGGTACAGGTTCACTTCCTGGCTGCTCCACTTCCAATACAATGCTGATGCTCCTGGGAAAAGCAGCCGGAGATGGCCCAAGTGCTTGGGCCTCTGCCACCCATGTTAAGAGACCTGAATGCAGATCTTGATTCCTGGCTTCAATGAGGTTGCGGCAGTCTGGGGAGTGAAATGAGTGTATGGAAGATCTCTTTCTTTGTCTCTCCCTCTCTGTAACTCTTTCAAATAAATCTTTTTAAAAAATAAAAACGAATTACCTCATTACCCAATATTCTGTGACAGAAGCCTAAACCAATCTGTTTTGCGAAAAGGATATGTGACAGTATTCTTTCATTTTTTATAACGTCTATGTAAAACAACTTACTTGATAAGGTTCATAAATGAACAAATGCTAAAGGTAGATGTATACTTAAAAGTGATTTTTAGGCCGGTGCCGTGGCTTAACAGGCTAATCCTCCGCCTTGCGGCGCTGGCACACCAGGTTCTAGTCCTGGTCGGGGCGCCGGATTCTGTCCCAGTTGCCCCTCTTCCAGGCCAGCTCTCTGCTGTGGCCAGGGAGTGCAGTGGAGGAGGGCCCAGGTCCTTGGGCCCTGCACCTGCATGGGAGACCAGGAGAAGCACCTGGCTCCTGGCTTCGGATCGGCGTGGTACGCCGGCCACCGCGGCCATTGGAGGGTGAACCAACGGCAAAGGAAGACCTTTCTCTCTGTCTCTCTCTCACTATCCACTCTGCCTGTCAAAAAAAAAAAAAAAAAAAAAAGTGATTTTAAAAAATTGTGTTGATCATTCTATTGTGTGGCTGGCACTGTGTAGTAGGCTAAGCCTTTATCCATGGCGCCGATGTCCCATATGGGTGCCGGTTCGTTTCCCAGCTGCTCCTCTTCCAATCCAGTTCCCTGCTAATGGCCTGGGACAGCCGTGGAAGATGGCAGAAGTGCTTGGGCCTCTGTGCCTGCGTCAGAGACCCAGAATAAGCTCCTGGCTTCATATCTGCCCAGCTCTGGCTATTGCAGCCATTTGGGGAGTGAACCAGCAGATGGAAGACCTTTCTATCTGTCTCTCCCTGTCTCTCTATAACTCTACCTCTCAAATAAATAAAATCTTAAAAATAAGTAATAAAAGTGATTTACAATTATCAAGCAAAGAACATGTCCTTCTTCTCTTCAATATTGTGTGCCATTAATTTTTTTTAAAGATTTATTTATTTGCAAGTCAAAGTTACACAGAGAGAGGAGAGGCAGAGAGGCAGAGAGAGAGAGAGGGAGAGAGAGGTCATCCATCCGATGGTTCACTCCCCAATTGGCCACAACGGCTGGAGCTGCGCTGATCTGAAGCCAGGAGTCAGGAGCTTCTTCTGGGTCTCCCACATGGGTGCAGGGGTCCAATGACTTGGGCTATCTTCTACTGCTTCCCCAGGCCATAGCAGAGAGCTGGATCGGATGTGGAACAGCCAGGTCTTGAACTGGAGCCCATATGGGATGTCGGCACTGCAGGCCTTGCAAATTCTTTATATTAAGATTCAAAATCTTTATATTAAGAAAAGTGTTATACTTTGATGAAGCAAGAGCAAGAAAAAGAATAACAGGCAGGCACCGCTGCTCAATAGGCTAATCCTCCGCCTGCGGCGCCGGCACACATGGTTCTTCTAGTCCCAGCCGGGGTACCGGATTCTGTTCCGGTTGCTCCTCTTCCAGGCCAGCTCTCTGCTGTGGCCCGGGAGTGCAGTGGAGGATGGCCCAAGTGCTTGGGCCCATCACCCGCATGGGAGACCAGGAGAAGCACCTGGCTCCTGCCTTCGGATCAGCGCGGTGCACCGGCCGCAGCGGCCACTGTGGGGTGAACTAGCGGAAAAGGAAGACCTTTCTCTCTGTCTCACTCTCTCACTGTCCACTCTGCCTGTCAAAAAAAAAAAAAAGAAAAAGAATAACATAGAATCTGTTGAAGATGCAGTTAGTATCTAGTATCAATATTGCATTTTGACAGTAAGAATGGAACAACCAAAAATAATGAGAAGGTAGAACCTATGAAAAATATTTAAAATGTGGAATTAGAATACAAAGAATCATTCAACTTTGTATCTGTTTAAAGTTGTACTGTCCAATAAGATTAATATTACCACTTGTCGCTCCATTTTATTAGCCACATTTCAAGCATTTAAAAGCTGATGTGGCTAGTGGCCACTGTATTAGAGAGAGGAGATATACATTTCCATCAGCACAGAGTTCCATCAAATAGCACTACAACAAATATTTGCTTACTCTAAGGTTATCTTGATTTCTGTGCTTTGATGCAATGTTATCTAAAACACTGAAGTACAAAATAAGAGGTAAGGTTTACAAAGCACTTATGTGCCAGGCGTTAACCACTTTTCTTTTAGTATATATTAAATCATGTAATTTTCATATTAACTCTCTGAGATAAGTATTATTTTCCTACTTTAGAGATGAAGATATAGAGAGGTTAAGTTACATACCAAACGTCACATAGCCAGTCACTGGTGGAGTCAAGAGGACTCCAAAGTCCAGACCCTCTACTATAATGTCTTTCAATTTCCAAGGTTTCTATAATTTTTCCACATATACTTATGAATATAACACTAGTATGATTTCTCTAACATCACCATCTTACTGATTTATTTTCTAATTAGTTCTCTAATCCCTACCACAAAGCCACAAAATATAGATCCATCAACTTCCAAAATTAATAATCTTATTCTAAGATTAGGGGCAAATAAATTTACATTAAAACAGATATACTGTGGATTAGAATGAAATTTTTATTAATTTTTAATATACAATAAAAACATTTGAGCCTAAAAAAATTAGCAGTACTCCCCAGCTTTCCACAAATACAATGTATACTCACACTCCTTCACCATGAGAGCTACTTTGACATAAAAAAAAAAATTAAGGAGATTAATATATACATATTCTCTCCTATCCTAATCTTGTTCAGAATCTCATCATCTCTATTGAACTTCAGCAGCCTCATGGGTCTTCCTACCTCACCTGCTGCCTCTCTCAGATCAGATTTTCCACAATGCTGACAGCTGAGCATCAGAACCACAAATATGACAAAGGGCACTCCTGGGTGAATTCAAACTAATTATTACGGCAAATAAGGCCCAACCCAACCTAACTCTGCCTATTTCCCCAGGCTTATTGTACACGACTCACTCATTCAATCCTTCTTTCATTCAACAGATATTACTGAGCAACAACTAGGTGCTAAATCCTGTGTTAGATGCTAGGGAAGAAAAGTAAACAAAGTCCCTAAATTCAAAAAGTTCCTGGAAATAGAATTAAAAGATAAGTTTATTCTAGTTAGAAAACTTCTAAATCCATGCAAATAAAAGGTCTTCAAAACATTCATTACTATGAAAAACTCTGCACATATTTCAAAATTCCTTTGCAAAAAAGCAAAACTGACCTTTTAATTCCATTTTCCATGAACTTTTTTTTTAAAGATTATATTTACTTATTTGAGAGGTAGAGTTGCAGACAGTGAGAGGGAGAGAGAGAGAGAAAGGTCTTCCTTCTGCTGGTTCACTCCCCAAATGGCCACAATGGCTGGAGATAGGCTGATCCAAAGCCAGGAGCCAGGTGCTTCTTCCCAGTCTCCCACACGGGTGCAGGGGCCCAAAGACTTGGGGACATCTTCTACTGCTTTCCCAGGCCATAGCAGAGAGCTGAATCGGAAAAGGAGCAGCCAGGACTCGAACAGGTGCCACAGGCGGAAGATTAACCTACTGTGCCACAGAGCCAGCCCGATTCCATGAACTTTTTAAAGTACCCCCATATTAGAGTCTAGCAAGGCAAACCACCATTCATTAATCATACAAATAAATGTAAAATTCGCAACATAGTAGGTGTTATAAAAGAACTACACAGTTATCAGAGTATGGGAAGGGTGAGTTCCACCTTTCAGGTAGGCTAAGAAAAGCTTCCCTGAGAAAGTGACTACTAAGAAACCTGAAGATCAGGTGAAAGTGAGGAAGAAAAGCATGTCAGGCAAAAAGAACAGTATACAAAAGCCCTGGAGTGAAATGGACAGGGTGAAAAAAAGCTGGTGTGGCTGATGCACAGCAGCAGCAATGGGAGAAGAGTTCCCATGCTGCAAAGGTCCTGAATCAGTCATCCAAAGCCTTCCAACGAGCACGCATTAGTAAACCTCACTTCAAACCTGGGTAATTACTTCTGCACCCCAGCACGACACTGTCTGCACTGCCCAACAGCAGTCAGCCTGTCTGTATTTCAGGCCACGAATCACTATCAACTGCCCACAATGTGCCAGACAAAGTTGCTAGATGCTACAGGCACAACAGTAAGCAGCTTACATTCTAAAACAATCACAGAATCACACAGTGTAACATCGCAGTTGCAATAGATGTTCCCAGAGCAAATGGTGTTACAATACAAAAATTTAGTCTAGAAGAGTAGTGAGGCTTTTTGCTTTTTGACAAAGTAAACAACTACAATGAGTTTTGAAGAATTAAATGTTAAGAAAGGCAGGAGAAGGGTATTTGACATCAATGCAATACAAACATAATATTCCAGAATGAGGGAGAATAAGCACGAAGAACTTAAAAAGGCTCAATGTGCTTGAGCCCAACCAAGGATGGCTTTCAGGGTGTGGGACGTGGGCAATCACAAAAAGCCCCACACTTACTTTGATGTGCTGCTGTTATCAATCTGAGATTCCTAACAACTTTATCTTGGACCTCATGTTTTGTGCAAGGAAGTATTTGTGTGAGCAGTGAAGGTGGGCTGGTGGCCAAGCGTAGGCATACACTTCTGAGCAAGCTTGGGCACCATGGGGCCTTCCAGGTGGTTGCAGTGGGACCCAAGCCCAGACTGGCAGCAGTGACAGGAAAGGTATTCCATATGAGGACAGTGCCAGCACCCACAGTGGAAGGCTAGCTCGCCTGTCCATCCCCACAGCCTGTCCCTGCGGCACCTGCACAAACACAACTCTGCCGCCCAAGCACCAAGAAAAGAGCTGCCAGGCTCTGGCAGTAAACTGTCAGTCACGACAGAGCAAGAGCACATGCACAGACACTACAGTGAAGCATTTCAGGGAACTACTGGAATTCCTCCAAGAGTTTAGAATCTCTAGCTTGGAAAATTGTTACAGCAAAGCAAACATCTACAGGCTTAGAAATAGAAATTAAAGAGGCCAGCGCTATGGCGTAGCTGGTTAAAGCCCTAGCCTGCAGCGAGCATCCACTATGGTCACTGGTTCGAGTCCTGGTTGCTCCACTTCTAATCCAGCTCTCTACTGATGCACCTCAGAAAGCAGCAGAAGATGGCCCAAGTCATTGGGCCCCTGCACCCACGGGGGAGACCCAGAGGAAGCTCCTGGCTCCGCATCGGCTCAGCTCCAGCCATTCTGGCCATCTGGGGAGTGAACCAGGGGATAGAAGACCTCTCTCTCTCTCTCTCTCTCTCTCTCTCCCTCTCCCTCTCCCTCTCCTTCTTTCTCTGTGTAACTCTTTCAAGTAAATAAATAAATCTTGGCTGGCACCGTGGCTTAACAGGCTAATCCTCTGCCCTGCAGCGCTGGCACACTGGGTTCTAGTCCCAGTTGGGGCGCCGGATTCTATCCCGGTTGCCCCTCTTCCAGGCCAGCTCTCTGCTATGGCCCGGGAAGGCAGTGGAGGATGGCCCAAGTGCTTGGGCCCTGCACCCCATGGGAGACCAGGAGAAGCACCTGGCTCCTGTCTTCAGATCAGTGAGATGCGCCAGCCGCAGCGGCCATTGGAGGGTGAACCAATGGCAAAAAGGAAGACCTTTCTCTCTGTCTCTCTCTCTCTCACTATCCACTCTGCCTGTCAAAAATAAAATAAAATAAATGAAAAAAAAATAAATCTTTAAAAAATAAACAGGCATTTCTAATTATACACACACACACACACACAATGAAGTTAATTTTGGTATCTTGTGTATGACCTTTACAAATAACAAAATTATCAAAGAAAATATTAAAAATATTGTATAAGTACATCTAATGGTTAAGATAATCACATCTCACTTCAGAGTGCTGGGTTCAATTACTGGCACCAGCTCCTGTAGACCCAAGGAAATGGTTATGGCTCAAGTAACTGGGTACCTTCCACCTCTGTGGGAAACCTAGATTGAGTTCGTGACTCCTGGCCTAACTCTTGGCTACTATAGGCATTTTAGCAAATATACCAGCAGATGGGAGCTTTCTCTCTGTGTCCCTGCCTCTCAAATATTTAAAAAGTCAAATTTATATGAAACTGATTTGTATGGAGTTAAAAAAAAATGTTCTAGAAGAATAACTGGCTCTTAATTTACTAAAATTTCTATTTCAAAACAGTCAGGGGGATGGGCATTTGGCATAGTGAGTTAACACTACTTGGGATGTCTCTATCCCATATTGGAGTGCCTGGGTTCAAGTCCCAGCTCCATTCTCAATTCTAGCTTCCTGCTAATGAACACTATGAGGTAGCAGGTGACGGCTAAAATACATGGGTCCCTGCCACCTATGTGGAAGACCTCAACTGAGTTCCCACCTCCTGTCTTCAATTTAACCCAGTCCTAGCTGCTGTGGGCATTTGGAGAGTGAACTACTGGTTGGGAAGTCTTTCTATTTCTGTCTCAGTCTTTCAAATAAATAAATGATTTTTTTAGTCAAAATAATCAGAAATAGATAGAAAAGCAAACAAAAAACTGTATGAGCAAGATAACACTTAAAGTATTATTGTTTTATATAAAATTGACATCAAAATTTATAACTTAGAAGTTTGTTACTCATAAATCACTATTATATAAATAAAGTAATTTTAAAGTAAAATATTTTGCACTTTATAATGTTTAACAACTTTTTTCCTGCTCTTTGGACAAGGAGTCTCACATTTTCATTTTCACTGGGTCCTTCAAACGAGGTGGCCAGTCCTGCTAGGAACAGTCTTTCTTAAAGCTGGAATATAAGGCAGGCTAAGCAGGCCAGCAAAATGAAACATGGTCTGCCAAGTCAGAACCTTTGTAGGTAAGGCAAAGTAATCTGTAATCACCCTAAGATTAATTACTTCCATTCTAAACATTGAAAGCCCCTATTCTAAAAGGTTCAGTCACTAATTTTTTAGGAGTGGACCTCATTTTTTGCAATTACAAGTGAATAGAGTCCCCATCCCTTCATCCCTTCCCCAGAGTAGAGATTACTGGTTTCCTGTTAGCTCTTTCTCACTCAAGAGACATCTTCCAACTTTTTTGTTAACGAAGTTATGCTGAAGTAGCAGTGTTTAAACAAAACTGTAGTCACTGAATGACCTCACTTATAAACGTAAAACCACAAATCTAGCCTTACCTCAGTCTGAACCATGACAGAGCTTTTAATTTTCTTGAGGATACAAATAGTTATAGAAAGAATACTAAAGAGGATAGCCATAGATTTTAAAAACACATGCAGCATTCAAGTTTATCCAAATTTTATATTATTTGTGATCCAATATTTTAAGTTGTAAAAACTTCACACTATATTAAAACACAGAAATGGAAGAGTCTTGCCATTTTCAATTCCATTCCCTAGATAGACATTCTTAAGAGTTTTGTACAGGCCTTGCAGTTCTGTTCCTATGCATAAACAAATACATGCAAATTTTAGAAAACAAAAATAATAGATTCTATTCTGTACTGTTTCACCTAACTTATTTTGAGCATCTTTTCACATCCATTCACATCTTTTCAAAAAAAAAAAAAGTACTACATTCTATAACATATATTTTTAAGAGTTCCATAGAAATCTGTTGTATAGAATATCCATTTCCTACAACTAGACATTTACATTGCTTCTCTTTGCTACAGCAAAGTATACCACAGAAAACACCCTTCCTTTATGTGCAAGTTTTTCCACAGGCTGAATAAATGACTAAAAGTGAAATGGCTAGAGTCAAAAATTTTTTAAGGCATTTGTAACATACTCTGCCAATCTATCCAAAATTCATAGCATCTTATTTTTCCTATTTTTTTTTTTTGAGATTTTATTATTTATTTGAGAGGCAGAGTTACAGAGAGAGGAAGAGACAGAAAAAAAGGTCTTCCGTCCACTGGTTCACTCCCCAAATGGCCGCAATGGGCAGAGCTGGGTCAATCAGAAGCCAGGAGCCGGGAGCTTCTTTTGGGTCTCCCACTACAGTGCAAGGGCCCAAGGAATTGGGCCATCTTCCACTTCTTTCCCAGGCCATAAGCAGAGAGCTGGATTGGAAGAGGAGTAGCCGGGACACGAATGGGTGCCCATGTGGGATGCAGGCACCAAAGGCAGAGGTTCAACACACTATGCCACAGCGCTAGCCCCAGCATCTTATTTTTCTGGCTTATACCTTTTTTATCATTTATAAACTTTTTTCTATGTGCTTTCTTTTTTAATTCTTATTTATTCATTTGTATTTATCTAAAAGGCAGAGAGACGAGAGAGAAACAGAGACAGGCACAGAAAGATCTCTTCCATCTACAGGTTCTCTCCCAAAATGACCACAATGGTCAGGGCTGGGCCAGGCTGAAACCAGGAGTCAGGAACTCAATCTAGGTCTCCCACTTTGGTGGTAGAGACCCGAGAACTTGAGTCATCATGTGCTGTCTCCCAGGATGTGCACCAGCAGAAAGCCGAAATGGAGAATGAGGCTGTGACGTGAACACAGGCACTCAATACTGGATTCAGGCATCCCAAGCAGAGTCAACTGCTGTGCCAAACACCCACTCTTCTTTTTTTAGTTTACGTTATTTTTATTTGAAAGGTAGAGCAGCAGAGAAAGAGGGACCTATTGGTTCATACCACAAATGACCCAAACTCTCAGAGCCAGGCCAAACCCCAGAGCCAGGAGTCAGAAACTCAATCTAAATGTCCCGTGTGGATAGCAGGGACCCAACCACCTGAGCCATCACCTACTGCCTCCCAGGGTGCGCATTAGCATGACGATAATAGAGAGTACAGCAAGGACTGGAATCCAGGCACTCTGACCCTTAATCCAGGCTTTTAATTCCTGTGCCAAACATCTCCCTTCCTGGTAGCAATCTGCACTTCCATTACCAGTGTCTGCTTCCCCCTAGCTTTGTAATTGGAAATATCATTTGATTCCTAGTTTTGTCTGGACTATACTATTCCAACTTTCAATTCTCCCATATCAAAGCAAAAATGTTTCAATTACTGTAGCTTCGGAATACATTTTAATATGACATCAAATCCCCCAAATTCTGTCTCAAAATGTTACTATTCTCAGACAATTCTTCTTACAGATGTTTTCTAATTAATTAGCCAAGTTTTTCTCCCACCTCAAAACAAGGAAGAAGGATTGTCATTGACACAGCTGTACTCAATTCATAGACTAAGTGAGGAATTGCCACCTCACTCAGATCGACCCTTTGGAGGAGGGAAAGCAGCCTGCCTTGAATTAGGATACTTCTCTTACATTCTTTAAATAAACTGCATAGTCTGCTCCATAAAAATGGGGCATTTTTTACTTGTGTTCTATAATTTATTCCTATAGTTTTTCTTTTTTTAAAGATTTATTTATTTTAAAGTCAGAGTTGAGAGAGGAATCTATCTTCCAGCCACTGGAAGCACGAATGAATGGCCAGAAATTGAATTCCAGATACAAACTTTCTATATATCCATAGGCAACTCATTTAACTCTCTGAATCTGATTTTCTCATTTTTAAAGTTGAAAAATATCTTGTCATTCTATTTACGTCATGCGATTATGTGAATCAAGAAAGATGCTAAGAATTTTTAAACAGCACTACAAATACCTTTATATTAAAACTACAATAAAATTATGAAAACCAGTCATGAATCCCTGTCATTAAAGTAATTAAAGCCATTCTGACTTTAAAACAAATACATGAAATTTTTTTTCTATGTCAATTAACATATGTGCTCTGCGCTATCTTACAGGGTCACTGCACACAATCACTAAGGACAATCCTAAATAACCTAAGGGAGACAAGGGAACAAAACCAAGAAAATTCACAACACATCCTAAATATAAGTTATCTACTCACAAAAAAAAAAAAAAAAAAAGCTTAAAGTCCATAAAAGAAAACTGTAGAATCTGAATTATACTATCTCATTTATGACCAAAAATATATACTTTAAAAATAGTTATATATATTTTTATATGTCCGATATTTTACAGATACCCAAGAAACAGTCATCACCAAAGAGCAAGAATGGGAGCATAGGAAATTTTATTTCTCCCCAAATAGCCTGCTGTACAGTTTCAATTTCTTACTGTTCAGAAAGTTATCTCTAAGATTTTTTTTAAATCAAAGCTAATACTTAGGTTATCTCACTTATGTAAAAAATGAAAACCTATATGATTAGCATAAAAACTTAGGGAAGGGAACTCTCATTTTTTATTCTGTATATTTATATGTTGCTAATATACTTTTTTTTTTTTTGACAGGCAGAGTGGATAGTGAGAGAGAGAGAAACAGAGAGAAAGGTCTTCCTTTTGCCGTTGGTTCACCCTCCAATGGCCGCTGCGGCCAGCACACTGTGCTGATCCGAAGCCAGGAGCCAGGTGCTTCTCCTGGTCTCCCATGCGGGTGCAGGGCCCAAGCACTTGGGCCATCCTCCACTGCACTCCCAGGCCATAGCAGAGAGCTGGCCTGGAAGAGGGGCAACCGGGATAGAATCCGGCACCCCAACCAGGACTAGAACCCGGTGTGCCGGCGCCACAAGGCGGAGGATTAGCCTGTTGAGCCATGGCGCCGGCCACTAATATACTTTAAAATAATGTATTCCAGCATTACTGTTGTAATTTTAAGTACCATAATGTACCTTCAACATCAAAGTTTTAGGTTTACATTTAGGTAACTTGCTAAATTCAGTCAGGAAGACTCACTGAAGAGAATGTTAGCACAGGAAATGTGGTCAGCTTTATTTACTTCGATAAGTATCTAATATCCTCTCAAATATCTACAACAGTTCTCCCTCATTCTAGCTTGTTCACCTTCAAATGTATTTCCTAGCAAGAAATCTCCCCACCTTGAATCAGAAGACTATACAGTATTCACTATTATGTACAAAAAATATACACACTCTTTGTTTCTACCTTTAAGAGCAAATCACTCTTTAAATTGAAACCTATAAAAGCCATAAATTGTGTTTTTCACAGTAGTGTTCTGGTCAAATTATCTAATAACCTAAATAGGACTGACTATAACTGAGAAACTTCCAATCAAGTAATAAAACATAGCGTTTATAGTACTGTGATACACTGACTTCAAGAAGCAATGTGACTGAGTAAAAAACTGAGAGCACAAAAGAGCTCTGACATGGGAGTCTGGTGATCCAGGTTCTGGACCATTCTTATCACTCATTTGCTCTGCAGCCTACCTTGGGCAAATCACTTCTACCTCTTTGACCCTCTTTCCCCATCTGTAGAATGGAGGGAAGAATGCTTAGACTAAGGTCTTCTTTTTCAGGGTCTCAGGTCACTGAGAGAAGATGATAAAAGCTAACATATTCTATTTGCATAAAAAATTGCTTACATTTCCTTTTGATATCCATCACAGACTCCCTAAATTAAGATCTGTATACTAAAAGATCTGTTAAGATTGTTATACACATTCAAATTCTACGCTGATTTTCATAGAACTACATAGACTATTTGACAGAAAAACTGAAAAGAGGCCAGTGCCGCAGCTCACTTGGTTCACTTGGTGCGGCGCCAGCACCCCGGGTTCTAGTCCCAGTTGGGGCGCCAGATTCTGTCCCAGTTGTTCCTCTTCCAGTCCAGCTCTCTGCTGTGGCCCGGGAAGGCAGTGGAGGATGGCCCAAGTGCTTGGGCCCTGCACCCGCATGGGAGACCAGGAAGAAGCACCTGGCTCCTGGTTGGCCAAAGCGGCCATTTTGGGGAGTGAATCAACAGAAGGAAGACCTTTCTCTCTGTGTCTCTCTCTCACTGTCTAACTCTGCCTGTCAAAAAAAAAAAAAAAAAAAACTGAAAAAAAGAAAAACTGAAAAGAGTTATGAACCACATCACTAATTACTTTCAATTTCAAAAAATATTAAGTTGAAACAGCAATTTTCTTCACGATTTCCTCAGACCAACAGAAATGCTAAAATCATGCTTTTTCAAATATATATTTTAATGCTTAATAACTGGAGGCACGTTAGCAATTTTCAATATTCCCAAATGAATTCATTTACTTACTATAGTGGTCCCACTATCCTATGGGTTAAGAACCACAGATTAGGGGCTGCCGTTGCAGCACAGCAGGTAAAGCCACCGCTTGGGATGCTGGCATCCCATATGCATATCCTGTCCTGTCTGTTCCACTTCCAATCCAGCTCCTGCTAATGGCCCAGGGAAAGCAGCAGAAGATGGCCCAGAGTGCTTGGGCCCCTGACATCCATGTGGGAGAGCTGGAAGAAGCTCCTGGTTCCTGGCTTTGGCCTGGCCCCGCGCTGGCCCAACAACCATCTGGGAAGCGAACTAGCAGATGGAAGATCTCTCCCTCTCTCTCATTCTCTCTGTAACTCAAACAAATCGGAGTCTCAGACCCTACGCTACCCCTTTCCATGTAAATTTGGGTAAGTTACTTATTATCTACATGTTGAGTTCCTTAGCCTAAAAAATGAAAATGAAAGTAATACCAACCTCATAGGGATACTGAAAATCAAATAAGGTAATATATTTAAGGTGGTCTGCAAAGTACCTTGAACATAGTATGCACTCAATAAATTTTAGCTTTAATAATAAATTTGAATATAACTTTTTAACAGAAATAATGCAATAACTGCTACTCTTACACGTTTTAAAATTATACATAAAAATGTTTAAGTAGTTTCCTATTTTTAATAATATAATATTTTATAAAAATATTTTCCTCTAGAAAGATAAAAAGAACACAGAAAGGTCTATCTAAATAATACATATGGCAGATCGTGTGGCACAGTGGAAAGAGACCCAGCTTCAGAGCCAGACGGACCTGAGTTCAAGATCTAATTCAACCACTTTGTAATTATGTAACTTGGGACACTTGAACTTACACACAACCTTGTAAAGCTGTTGCAAGGAATAATAGGAAAAGAATGTAAAGCATCAAGCCCAATATCTGGTACTCAATAGACAGTACTTACTACCATTCTTCTCACCTACCCTTTATAGGTGATGAAAGCCAGCCTTGCCAAGGAACAGAGAAGGTACCGGCAAGCACAAATATACAGTAACTTGTATCAGGCCAATGATGGCCACGAACTCACCAATTCAACATAAGAGCAGTGTTTTTTGGAAGTGTGGAGGGGTGGGGTAAAATACTTCCAGAATTTAACAAAAATGGGGCCTTTAGTTCCTAGCAAATTATGAGGGTTTTACTTAACATTGTATTTTAAAGAGGTTAAAAGACCTTGTATGGGGGCCTAGATTGTGGCCCAAGAGATAAGCTGCCGTCTGCATGCCCTATGCGCTCTGGGTGAGTCCTGACTGCTCCACTTCCTATCCAGCTCCCCGCCAATGCACCCTGGTGGAAGCAGCAGCAGCCGCTGAACTACTACTAGGTCCCTGCCATCCACATGGGGAGCCTCGGATGGAGTCGGGGAGTGAACCAGCAGATGGAAGACTTCTAGTCTATCAGCCTCTCTCTCTGTAATCCTGACTTTCAAATAAATAAAATTAAAATTAAAAAAAAGACCCAAATGAAAGATCTCTGCGAGTGAGATCCCAGTGGAAAGAACAGGCCATCACAGGAGGAGATATCTTTCTCTGAAGAGAGGAGAGAACTTCCACTTTGATTATGACCTCGTTTAAATAAGATCGGAGTCGGCAAACTCAAAATGCTTCCATAGCCTTGGCAACTCATGACAAGAGCCTAGGGGGATTACTGACGCCATAAACAAGAGTGTCAATTTGTTAAGTCAACAACAGGAGTCACTGTGCACTTACTCCTCATGTAGGATCTCTGTCCTAAACGTGTTGTACATTGTGATTTAATGCTATAACTAGTACTCAAACAGTATTTCACACTTTGTGTTTCTGTGTGGGTGCAAACTGTTGAAAGCTTTACTTAATATATGCTAAATTGATCTTCTGTATATAAAGATAATTGAAAATGAATCTTGATGCGAACGGAATGGATAGGAGGGTTGCAGGTGGGAGGGAAGTTATGGGGGGAAGCCATTGTAATCCATAAACTGTACTTTAGAAATTAATATTTATTAAATATAAATTTTAAAAAGAACCTTGTATTAAGGGAGACACTACAAGAGTTTTTCCTGGACATAATTTCAAAGAGTCTGAAAACGACAACCTGCCAGTTTTGAGACAAAATAATATATTAACTTGACTCATATTGAACATGCTTTTATTAGACTTCTCCATTTCCAAAGCGGCTAATATCAAGGGTCGAGTGTGAAAACTGAACTTGATAAATGGAACTACAAACTAGGCTAGAATTAGTTCAGACATTCTTAACTATGCTCGAACGCATAATCCAAACACCAAAAGAAAAAAAAGTTCAAGGCAACAAAGCATTCAATTCTTACAAAGTCTAAATCAGTGCAAGTAATCGAATAAATGAGCCTCAAACTTACAAAAAAAAAAAAAAACTCCATAAACAAAGCTGAGACAGCCAATCTGTTAAAAGTTTACTGACTTAAGTTGCCTTTACTGTATGCGTGAAATATTTTTAATCCTGACTTGGCCTTCTCAAACTCGCTCAGTAAATAACCTCATCAAACTATCTACTGGAGTGTAAGAACAAAGTTTCAGAGTACAGCACAGACTCAGCTCTCCAAAACGCGCGACCCGCAGGCAGCTCGGCACCGGCCTAAGTTTGGCCCCAATGACCTTGGTCCCAGAGAACTCCCTCCCGGCGGTCCTTCCACGTGCTGCCGGCTGCGATTCCCCTAAAGGCGGCTGCTTGTCAGGGAAAGTGCCTAAGGGGACCCGAACACGCGAGGAGAAACAAGGGCTGCCAACATCCCCCGCACTGTGCCACCCCTTCCCTCCTGGCATCAACTCGCCAGCGGCGCCCACACAGCCCGCACAGATCTCCCGAAGCCAGGCTCTGCGGGCATATGACCCCGACCTCCTTTCCCGCGGCTGGTTCTGAGCCCCGGTCCGCCAGGCAGAGGGTCGGGGAAGCCCGGGCACAGGCGCTCCTCTTTCCTGCACCACTATATTCCAAGCCCTTGGCTGCCGTGCCGGGCAGCCAGGCTAAGGGGACAGTGCCAGAAAAGAGGGGACCGAGGCAGAAGGAAAGTAGGATGAAGAATCCTGCGCCACGCCACTGCCACCTCCTCCTCCACCTCCAGAGCTCCCCGAAGGCCCTTCCCAGCCGCCAGCCCGGCAGGCAGCAAGGCCTGGCGCGGCAGGGCTGGCCGGAGGCCCGCGGGGCCCGGGGCCCGTGGGGCGCGGCGTCCTCACCATCAGAACTTTGGCCGCGTTCTCCAGCTGAGCGATCACTTCTGGGGGCCCCAGCGCTGCCGCCATCATGGTCTCTCTTCAATGACGCGCCATGCGGGGCATTCTGGGAGCGGGCGCCGCGGCCGGCCAATCGCCGCCGCGACCCCGGAGCCTCACGCGCTCCCGAGGCCGTCGCAGCCGCCGTCGACGCTGGCGCCGCGCTCTCGCCGGCTCCGGCGGAGCAGCCGGGTTCTGGGCGGCGGCGGGGAGGAGACAGGCGGGAGCCGGGCCGCCGCGCTGGGACTGGAGCGGCCGCGGCCGGCGCCGGGCGAGGCCGGAGCGGTTGGCGCAGGCGGCTGCCCCGCTCGGCTCCGGGCCCCGCGCATGCGCGCTGCGTGGCGCCGGCCTCGCGACTCCCGGCCTCGCCCTAGCACCTGGCGCCTCTCTTTTCCCGTCTCCGGCGGTTCACACCGCCTCCCCTCGCCCCTCCCTGTCGTTTCGCGCCTCAGCGCCGTGCAGGATTTTTTTTTTTTTTTTAAGAGCGGGACCCGCTGTCCCCACTCGGCTCTCCTGAGGACGCAGCTCCCTTCAGAACATCTCTCGGTCTCTTGCCTCCTGAGCCGCTCCTTGCCAGCTGGAAGGTCGTTCCGGGACAGAACGCTTGGTTTTCTTACCGGAGAGGAGCTCCGCCAGACTTCTTTGGAGAGCGGGTCGCTGCGAGACCTTAGCGGGACAGCCCCACTGTCCCAGGGCTGGCTCATGGGCGAGGGAGAAAACAGGGACAGGAAGCCCTGACCGTTCCTCTTTGCGACCTGGCGTCTGGAATCCAGTTGCCACCAGCTGCGTCGTGCTGAAGGAATGCCTAACAGGAACGTGTTGAAAGGCGCAGTCGAGCTGTATAGGAACCCAGCCTCCCCTCCAGTGCTTCAGGCTTTTTTACAAGGCAAGAGATGGGCAGCACCGACGTCAGTGTCCAAACAGTTTTTAACTGTTAGAAAGCTTGTTGAGGGCGAACGTTTAGTGCAGCAGTAAAGACGCCCCCTTGGGATACCTGCATCCTGTACCTCAGTGCCTGGGTTAGAGAGCCCAGGCCGCTCCTGATCCCAGCTTCCTGCTAATGCACACCCTGGGAGGCAGCAGGTGATGGCGCAAGGACTTGGTCCCTGACATCCGTGTGGGAGACCTGCACAGCCCCAGCCACTGCAGGCGTTTGGGGAGTGAACCAGTGGATCGATGGGAGATCGATTTCTCTCTCTCTCTCTCTCCCTTCTTATTTCTTCCTTATTTTCTCCCTCCCTCTCCTGCCCCCCTTTTTCCTTGCAAATAAATAACTTTATAAAGTTAAAACAAATAAAAAGAAGAAAAGGAATGGGTGTTTGGCTCCTGGTTACGATGCCCACATCCCACATTGGATTGGAGGGTTTGGTAGCTGCCTGTGGCTCCTGACTCCAGCTTCCTGCCAAGGCAGACCCTGGGAGTCATTATTGATAGCTCAGTCCTGGGTTCCTGCCTCCATGTAGGAGGTCTGGCTTGTGTTGCTGGCTGCTGGTTGTGGCCCTGGCTCAGCCTTGGCTGTTGCAGGTGGGAGTGCTCGTTCTCTATCTCCTCGGTATCTCTCTCTCTCTCTCTCTCTCTGCCTGTAAAATAAATAACAGTTTTGAAATTACTCTAGAAAGAAGGAAGATACAAAACCCACAACCTAATTTTACCCCTTAAGGAACTAGGATAAGAGCAAGCTAAAACTAAAACTAGAAGAAGGAAATAATAAAGATTAAGCAGAGAGAAATAAACAGACTACAAAACAGCAGAGAAAATTAACAATACAAGAGTTTGTTCTTTGTAAAGATCAGTAGTATTGGGAAAGCTTTAGCTAAATTAATAAGAAAAATAATTAAAATCAGAGATCACATTACAACTGACTTTACAGAAATGGAAAAGATTTATGAGAAAATACTATGAACAATTGTATGCCAACAAATTGGATAACCTAGATGTCTCCTATGAGATGTTTCTAGAAATATACAGTCTATTAAGACTGAATCATGAAGAACCTGAAAAATCTGAATGGACCTATTATTAAGGAGATTGAATAGGTCATCTAAAACCTCCCAACAAAGAGAAGCCCAGGACCAGACAGTATCAATGATAAATGCTATCAACATTAAAAGTAAAATTAATGCCAATCCCCCTCAACTATTTTGAAGAGTTCAAGATAAAATAACACATTCAAACTCATTCTATAGGACCACTATTATAAGACCAAAGCCATAGACAATACAAGAAAACTCTAAACCAATATCTCTGATGAATATTGATACAAAAATCCTCATCAAAATACTAGTGAACAGGCCGGTGCCGTGGCTTAACAGGCTAATCCTCCGCCTTGCGGCGCCGGCACACCGGGTTCTAGTCCTGGTTGGGGTGCCGGATTCTATCCCGGTTGCCCCTCTTCCAGGCCAGCTCTCTGCTATGGCCCGGGAAGGCAGTGGAGGATGGCCCAAGTGCTTGGGCCCTGCACCCGCATGGGAGACCAGGAGAAGCACCTGGCTCCTACCTTCGGATCAGCAAGATGCGCCGGCCGCAGCAGCCATTGGAGGGTGAACCAACGGCAAAAAGGAAGACCTTTCTCTCTGTTTCTCTCTCTCTATCTACTCTGCCTGTCCAAAAAAAAAAAAAAAAAATACTAGTGAACAGAACTTAAGTGTACAAGGACCCAGCACTATGGCTCACTTGGTTAATCCTCCGCCTATGGTGCCAGCATCCCATATGGACGCCAATTCTAGTCCTGGCTGCTCT
Source organism: Lepus europaeus (assembly GCF_033115175.1). NCBI lineage: Eukaryota > Metazoa > Chordata > Mammalia > Lagomorpha > Leporidae > Lepus > Lepus europaeus. The sequence goes on from NC_084832.1 coordinate 87,819,044, forward strand.
TCTTCCAGTCCAGCTCTCTGCTGTGGCCCAGGAGGGCAGTGGAGGATGGCCCAAGTGCTTGGGCGCCTGCACCCGAGTGGGAAACCAGGAAGAAGCACCTGGCTCCTGGCTGCAGATCAGTGTAGCTCTGGCCACAGCAGCCATTTGGGGGTTGAACCAACAGAAGGAAGACCTTTCTCTCTGTCTCTCTCTCTCACTGTCTAACTCTGTCAAATAAAAAAAAAATTAAAATAAAAAGAGTACATTAAGGAGCCACTGCTATGGCACAGCAGGTTAACGCCCTGGTCTGAAGTGCTGGCATCCCATATGGGTGCTGGTTCAAGACCTGGCTACTTCACTTCCCATCCAGCTCTCTGCTGTGGCCCAGGAAGGCAGTGGAGGATGGCCCAAGTCCTTGGGTCCCTGCACCCGCATGGGAGGCCAAGAAGAAGCTCCTGGCTCCTGGTTTCAGATCAGCACAGCTCCAGCCATTGTGGCCAATTGGAGAGTGAACCAGCAGATGGAAGACCTCTCTCTCTCTGCCTCTCCTCTCTCTGTGTAACTCTTTCAAATAAATAAATAGCTCTTTTTTTAAAAAAAAGAGTACATTAAAAGGACTGTACTGATTTGGGACATGCTCAATCCCAAATTGACTTGCCCCAAACGGTAGAGTTAGAAATGTGCCAGGGGATTCCAATTCAATCCCATCAAGGTGGCATGTATCAATACCATCTCGCTAGTCCAAGTGATCAATTTCTATTAACAGTTGATCATAATGATAGGACTAAGAGTCAAAAGGATCACATAAACAAGACTAGTGTCTGCAAATACTATCTGATAGAATCAAAAAGGGAGAGAATGATTCAAGATGGGAAGCAGGATACACAGCAGACTCATAGAATGGCAGATGTCCTAAACAGCACTCTGGCCTCAGAATCAGCCCTTAAGGCATTCGGATCTGGCTGAAAAGCCCATGAGAGTATTTTAGGCATGGAAAGCCAAGACACTGTGGCAAAAAAAAAAAAAAGAAAAGAAAAGAAAAGAAAAAAATGACCTAAATGAAAGATCTCTGGGAGTGAGATCCCAGTGGAAAGAACAGGCCATCAAAGGAGGAGGTATCTTTCTCTGAAGGGAGGAGAGAACTTCCACTTTGATTATGACCTTGTCAGTGAACTCAAAAGGCCTCCATAGCCTTGGGAACTCATGACAAGAGCCTAGGGGGATTACTGACGCCATAAACAAGAGTGTCAATTTGTTAAGTCAACAACAGGAGTCACTGTGCACTTACTCCTCATGTAGGATCTCTGTCCTAAACGTGTTGTACATTGTGATTTAATGCTATAACTAGTACTCAAACAGTATTTCACACTTTGTGTTTCTGTGTGGGTGCAAACTGTTGAAAGCTTTACTTAATATATGCTAAATTGATCTTCTGTATATAAAGATAATTGGGCTGGCGCCGCGGCTCACTAGGCTAATCCTCTGCCTGCGGCGCTGGCACACCAGGTTCTAGTCCTGGTCGAGGCGCCGGATTCTGTCCCAGTCACTCCTCTTCCTATTCAGCTCTCTGCTGTGGCCCGGGAGTGCAGTGGAGGATGGCCCAAGTGCTTGGACCCTGCACCCACATGGGAGACCAGGGGAAGCACCTGGCTCCTGGCTTCGGATCAGCGCCGGCCGCAGCGGCCATTGGGGGGTGAACCAACGGAAAAGGAAGACCTTTCTCTCTGTCTCTCTCTCACACTGTCCACTCTGCCTGTCAAAAAAAAAAAAAAGTAATTGAAAATGAATATTGATGTGAATGGAAGGGGAGAGGGAGTGGGAGAGGGGAGGGTTGCAGGTGGGAGGGAAGTTACGGGGAGGGGGGGGAAGCTATTGTAATCCATAAGCTGTACTTTGGAAATTTATATTCATTAAATAAAAGTTAAAAAAAAAAAAAAGGACTGTACTGTGAGCAAGTGGGATTTATTCCTGAAGTGCAAAGGTGATTTGGCATCTTTGCAATTGACAAATAAAAATCCATGAATATACCACATTAAAGGAATGAAGGGGGATCATGTGATTGTCTTTATTGATAAAGAAAAAGTCAACTTTCTAACACCCTTTCATGATTAAACAACTAAGAACAGAAGACAACTATGTGGACATAACAAAGGCCAGATCTGAAAAATCTAACAAGTAAATTTATCTTCAATGATAAAAGACTGAAAAACTTTTCCTCTAAGAGCAGGGACAAGACAAGGATGCCCACTCTATCACTCTTTTATGATATGGTATTAGAAATCCTAGCTAGAGCAAATGGTCAATAAAAAGAAATAAAATATACCTAAATTAGGGGAGAAAAAGATGCAAAATTATCCCTATCCACAGATAACATTATCTTATATGTTGAAAACCCAAAAATTCCCACTAAAATCTTTTAAACAAATTCAGCAAAATTGCAGAATACAAAATCAACAATAACCAGTTGTGTCTCCATATGGTAACAATCAGCCATTGGAAAAGGAAATTAAACAATTCCATTTAAAGTAATAACAGAAAAAAATGAGAAATTCTTAGGAAAAAAATCATGGATATAGAAACTTGTGTGCTGAAAAATCACAAAATGTTGCTGAAAGAAATTAAAGAAGATGCAAATAAATGGAAAGTTATCCCTTGTTCATGGATTGGAAGAGTTGATGTTGTTAAGGTGTCAGTATTACCTGATTGATATACAGATTCATTGCAATTGCTATCAAAATCCAATGGCATATGCAGAAATAGAAAATTTTATCTTACAATTCATTAAGAATTTCAAAAGACGTCAAATAGCCAAAACATCCCCAAAAAAGAACAAAGTTGAAGGTCTCAAAACTTTTTACAAAGCTACAATAATCAAATCAGTGTGGTACTGGCATAAAGACAAACACAAAACTCTATGGAATCAAATAGAAATCTCAGAAATTAACCTTCATTTATACAAGCCAGTGATTTTTGGCTAGAATGCAAGAGACATCCAATGGGAAAAACAGTCTTTTCAACAAATGGTTTTGTGATGACTGCATCTCCAGATGCAAAAGAATGAAGTTGAACTCTAGTGTTACACCCCATATAAAAACTAACTCAAAATGGGCCAGTGACCTAAATGTAACATCCAATACCATAAAAAAACTTAGAAGAAAACACAGAGCGAAAGGTTCATGATATTGAACTAGCTGGTGATTTCTTAAATAAGTCACCAAAAAACAGACAACGAAAGTAAGAATAGCAATATTGGGCTACATCAAAATTAAAAACTTCTGTGCATCAAAAGATGCAATTAATAGTATGTCAACCTATGTAATTGGAGAAAATATTTGCAATCATATTTCTGATAAGGGACTAATATCCAGAATATGTAAAGAGCTTCTACAACTGACTAAAATTAAAAAATATAACCTGATTAAAAAATGGGCAAAGGCGTTGTAAAGACATTTCTCCAAAGATGATTTTCAGATAGTTAGCAAAGATGATATTAAGATTATATATCTATTAGAAAATAAAATTTAAAATGCATCATGTTTGAAGCAAAGCCATGTTCTTTCTGTGGCTTTAAAGTAAAATTTTCTCAGGGCCAGTGCTGTGGCACAGTGGGTAAAAGCTCTGGTCTGGGCCAGCACCGCGGCTCGCTTGGCTAATCCTCCACCTGCGGCGCCAGCACTCCGTCTAGTCCCTGTTGGGACGCTGGATCCTGTCCCGGTTGCTCCTCTGTCACAGCTCTCTGCTGTGGCCCAGGAGTGCAGTGGGGGATGGCCCAAGCGCAGCGCAATGCAAAGGAAGGAAGACCTTTCTGTCTCCATCTCTCTCTCATTGTCTAACTCTGCCTGTCAAAAAAAAACAAAAAAAAAACAAAAAAAAAAAAACAAAAAAAAAAACCTCTGGCCTGAAGCGCCGGCATCCCATATGGGCACCGGTTCAAGTCACAGCTGCTCCACCTCCTATACAGGTCTCTGCTATGGCCTGAGAAAGCATTGAAGGTGGCTCAAGTGCTTGGGCCCCTGCACCCACGTTGGAGACCTGATAGAAGCTCCTGGCTCCTGGCTTTGGATCGGCACAGCTCCAGCCATTGCCACCATCTTGGGGAGTGAACCAGCGGATGTAAGACCTCTCTCTGTCTCTACCTCTCTCTGTTACTCTGGCTTTCAAATAAATAAAATAAATCTTTTAAAAAAGTAAATGTTACTCCAAAGTTCTAAATTATTCTAAATTTGTAAGGAGAATGCCACAAATCTCAAGTTTAAAGGAAGTAAACAATGATTACCTATAGAACTTAACTAGATAATCCTATCTTTTTTCTTAAGATTTATTTATTTGAAAGGCTGACTTGCAGAGAGAGAGACAGGGAGAGACAGAGAGATCTTTCATCCACCGATTCACTGCACAAATAGCCACAATGGCTAGGGCTGGGCCAGGCCGAAGGCTGGAGCTTCCTCTGGGTCTCCCATGTGGGTGCAGGCAGTTGAGCTTTCCCAGGCTCATTAACAGGGAGCAGCTGAGACTCAAACTGGTGCCCATATGGGATGCCAGTGTTGCAGGCGGTAGTTTAACCTGTTATGCCAGAATACTGGCCCCTATCCTGTTTTCCACTGTTGTTCTGCAAAAGCTTGTGATAGATTTCTGTAGAGACTACCCATGGATTTTACAAACATTAATGCTCAATATCATTAATCATTAGGGAAATGCAAACCAAAAGCACATGAGATATCATCCCATATCTATGAGGAAGGCTACCATGTAAAAAGCAAAAAATAGCAAATGCCTATGAGTATGTGGAAAAACCGGAACCCTTATGTACTGCTGGTAGAAGTATAAAATAGAACAGCTACTTTGGCAATCAGTTTGGGAATCACTAAAAAAGTTAAACATGGAGTGAGTATATGATTCAGCAATTCTTTTTCTGGGTGTGTATGCAAAAGAATTGAAATTAAGTTTTCAAAGAAAGACTCATATGCCCATCTTCATGGCATAATTTACAATAGCCAAAAAGAGCAAGGAATGCAAACATTTGCTGAGGAATTAATAGGTAAAACATTATGTATGCATACAATGATATATTATTTAGCCTTAAAAAGGAAAGCAAGTCTGACACAAGTTACAATATGGGGGAACCTTAAGACTATTATACTAAATGAGTCACAAGAAGGCAAACACTGCATGATTTCACTTGTATGAGACATCTGGAGTGGTCAAACTCATATTTTTTTTATTTTCATCTACTTGAAAGGCACAAACTCATATTAAATGAAAAATAAAATTGTGGTTGCCAGAGGCTAGGAGAAGAGGAAATAAGGAATTGTTCAGTAGATAAAGAATTTTGATTTTGTAAGGTCTAGAGATCTGTTGTACTACAATTTTTTTTTTTTTTTTTTTTTTTTTTTGACAGGCAGAGTGGACAGTGAGAGAGAGAGACAGAGAGAAAGGTCTTCCTTTTGCCGTTGGTTCACCCTCCAATGGCCGCCGCGGTAGGCGCGCTGCGGCCGGCGCACCGCGCAGATCCGATGGCAGGAGCCAGGTGCTTCTCCTAGTCTCCCATGGGGTGCAGGGCCCAAGCACTTGGGCCATCCTCCACTGCACTCCCTGGCCACAGAAGAGAGCTGGCCTGGAAGAGGGGCAACCGGGACAGGATCGGTGCCCCGACCGGGACTAGAACCCGGTGTGCTGGTGCCACAAGGCGGAGGATTAGCCTAGTGAGCCACGGCGCCGGCTTGTACTACAATTTTTAAGATCTTTATTATTTATTTCATCTTTATTTTTTATTTATTTATTCTTTTATCTATTTGAAAGGCAGAGCGACAGAGAGAGAGAGAGATTACATCTACTGATTTATTCCCTAAATGCCCATAACAGCCAGGTCTGGGCCAGGCTGAAGCCAGGAGCCAGGAACTCCATCCAGACCTCCCAAGTGGAGGGGAGGGGCCCACCTGCTGCCTGCCAGTATGCACTAGCTGGAAGCCAGATGGGAAGCAAGTAGCCAGCACTCAATCTGCACTTTGATTTGAGAGTGGCTGTCTGGAGCAGCAGAACCTGATGCACCAAAACACCTCCCCTGCATTACAATTTGAATATACTTAATCCTGCTGAGCCATATACCTAAAAATGCTTTAGATGGTCCACTGATATTATAAGGTCTTTACTACAATTTAAAACAAATTTTAAAACAATGCAAAGGTCCAGCTTTTCATGTGAAATTTGACTACTTTGCTTAAACAAACAAAACAAGAGTAAAAAATCTATTTTCAAGATAAAACTTAAGATTTTACTTGCTTTTTCGCTCTTTCTCTTGAGTGAATAATGGAATTTTTCCAATTCAACATGATATGTGATAACACAATAGATTGAAACAGGAAACATCTGTGAAAATAGTGACATTTCTGACATTAAAGAGATTTGTAAAAAATGTAAAACAATGTCCCTTCACTAAATTTCTGTTTTACAAAGTTATTTTTCTATTGACAAGACAATTATGCTTACCCTGATTTTAACATTATATGACATCATATAGTACCTCACAAATATGTGCAATTTTTATATATCAGCTAAAATGGAAGTGAAAATTTTAAATATTATTTTTCAAAAAAACTTATGCTAATTTTATGTTAGTATTCTTTTAAATGAACTAATGAATAGTTCTTTAGTTTCTCACCTTAAATTCTTTTACACAGTAAATATCAGTAAAATATAACCTATAGTATATAAGGCCTTTGGGGTCATCAGCGAGGTTTAGAATTTTTCATTGTAATTGATTTACCATTGTTTGGAATGTTCGTAATATTTAGGGGAACATTAACTTTTTAATATTAGAATTAGCCGTGGGATGCACTACTAACAAATGAAATGCACATATTTAAATGATTCAAGCAAAACAAAAAGTTACAATCTAAGGAGCTCTCTCTTGAACAACAAAGGGGGCAGTGTCAACAATCACCATCTACACTTAAGCCCAGCTCCTTGTCTTGCCAGTGGAATGTTGGGTGTCAGGTTGGGAACAGAGCCAAGAATCCTGATGCATCGCTGTAAACCCAGCCATTAACTTTGCTACACTTTAAAAAGAGAATGTCTTGCAGGCATAGGTCGCTAACAAGTCACAGTACTGTATCCACGGCTGAATAACCTCCTCGAAAGATAACACTGAGCCTTACTGCGATGGCCATGGCGCAGAATAAGGACAGATTGCACGAATCATGCAAAAGTGAGACTATTCTGTTATCTGAAAGATCCAGAGAACAAAATCCTTTTTTAGCAGTATCCCTAGAGTTCACATTAAAAAAGAACATGATTCATAAGAATTAGTTCATTAGATGTGGAAAACATTTGATGTAGAAATGTTAAGGCAGGGCCGGTGCCATGGTTCACTTGGTTAATCCTCCGCCTGCAGCGCCAGCATCCCATATGGACGCCGGATTCTAGTCCCGGTTGCTCCTCTTCCAGTCCAGCTCTCTGCTGTGGCCCGGGAAGGCAGTGGAGGATGGCCCAAGTGCTTGGGCCCCTTCACCTACACGGTAGACCAAGAGAAGCACCTGGCTCCTGGCTTCGGATCAGCGCAGTGCCAGTCGTATCGGCCATTTGGGGGGTGAACCAACGGAAGGAAGACCTTTCTCCCTCTCTCTCACTAACTCCACTTGTCAAAAAAAAAAAAATTAAGGGATGTTATTTTTCAAAAAATACTTATTTATTTGAGAGGCTGAAAAACATACATATTCCCATCCACTGGTTCACTCCCCAAGTACACACAACAGCCGAGGCTTGGTTGGGCTGAGCCAAAGGAGGAGGCCAGGACACAATCCAGGTCTCCCACAGCTGGAACAGGAGCCCGGTTGTTTGAGCCATCACCACTGCCTCACAGGATCTACATTAGCAGAAAGCTGGAGTCCGGGGTCAGAGTTGGGAACTGAACCCAGACACTTAGATAGGACATGTTGGTATCTGAACTGCTAGGCCAAATGCTGCAGCACTTGCAGGCTCATCAATATGAGAGAGCTTCCTCTAACCATTCAGTGTAGTGGGACGGAAAATGGCACTGGCCAAGAGCTTATTTGACTTTTTTAAAAGATTTATTTATTTCTGTATTTGAAAGGCAGAGTTACAGAGAGGCAGAGGCAGAGAGAGAGAGAAGAGAGAGGTCTTCTATCCACTGGTTCACTCCCCAGATGTCTGCAACAGCTGGAGCTGCGCCGATCTGAAGCCAGGAGCCAGGAGCTTCCTCCAGGTCTCCCATGTGGGTGCAGGGACCCAAGGACTTGGGCCATCTTCTACTGCTTTCCCAGGGCATAGTAGAGAGCTGGGTCAGAAGTGGAGCAGTCGGCACTCAAACTGGCTCCCTTATGGGATGCTGGTACTGCAGGTGGCAGCTTTACCCGCTACGCCACAGTGCCAGCCGTCCCCCCTTTTTTAAAGATTTATTTTTGACTTTTAACTATAGGATTCACACTGCTTCATTTTCACTGTCCTAAAGACCAGCCACACATGTGCTATATTGTGTCCTCCACATATAATGTGACTTTGTTCCCTCCCTTGTGACACCAGTTCTGTTTCCCACAAGGATTCCTATCCTATTTCTCTACAAGCAAAGCTCCATTCTCCTTTTAGCAAAGATTACCCCAACCAGCTATTCTCACCATATCCCTATACATTTATCTAAAAGAAGAGTTGTTGCCATGTGTTGGGAACCTTCAAATTCTTGTGTGGCTATTTTGGAGTACATAATGAATCGCGACAACTAAACTTACCTTCCTATGCATTAGAACACATTCCTCCTAACTGTGTCTTGATATCCATTACCAACCTTGATCATTATGCATTGCATACGTGTATTTAATTACCTCATGTATACCCCATAAATAAGAAAATATAGTATCTATTAGAAAATAAAAATAAAAATGCTATCATATTTGAAGCAAAACCACATTCTTTCTGTGGCCTTAAAGTAACTGTTTTTTCCAAAATTCTAAATTCTGAATTTGCAAGGACAATGCTACAATTTTTAAAAAAGATTTATCTATTTATTCAAAAGGCAGAGCTACAGAGAGGCAAAGGGATAGAAAGAGAGGCAGGTGAAGAGAGAGAGAGAGCCAGAGGGGGGAGGAGAGAGGGAGAGAGAGAGAGAGAGAGAGAGAGAGAGAATGTCTTCCATCTACTGGTTCACTCCCCAAATGGCTGCAATGGCCAGAACTGGGAAGATCTGAAGCCAGGAACCAGGAGTTTCTTCCTAGTCTCCCTTGCGGGTGTAGGAGCCCAATACTTGGGCCATCTTCTACTGCTTTCACAGGCCATAGCAAGAGTTGGATCAGGAGTGGAGCAGCTAGGACTTGAACCGGCACCCATATGGGTGGGATGCCAGCACAGCAGGCAGTGGCTTTACCTGCTATGCCACAGCGTCAGCCCCCTACAAATTTCAAGACTGAAGAAAGTAAAGATGCTGACCTATAGAACTTATTAGAATTAGATAATCCTGTCTGTTTTTTATTGTTCCAATAAAGCTTGTGATAAAATTCTGTAGAGACTCCCCATGGAGTTTACAAATGTTGAAGCTTCAATTTCTTTTTCTTTCTTTCTTTTTTTGACAGGCAGAGTGGATAGTGAGAGAGAGAGAGACAGAGAGAAAGGTCTTCCTTTTTGCTGTTGGTTCACCCTCCAATGGCCGCTGCGGCTGGTGCACTGCGCTGATCCGAAGGCAGGAGCCAGGTGCTTCTCCTGGTCTCCCATGGGGTGCAGGGCCCAAGGACTTGGGCCATCCTCCACTGCCTTCCCGGGCCACAGCAGAGAGCTGGCCTGGAAGAGGGGCAACCAGGACAGAATCCGGTGCCCCGACTGGGACTAGAACCCGGTGTGCCGGCGCCGCAAGGTGGAGGATTAGCCTGTTGAGCCAAGGTGCCGGCCAAATCTTCAATTTCAAGCATTCATATGTGTGTAAAATGATGCTCAATACATATATCAAACACATCTTATTATCAGTTCAACATATAATGAGTGAATAGTAGGTGCCCATAATAATTCAGGAACAGGGTAAGTCACACCATTTGAGGCATTTAGTTGCTCTGTTTTGCTATACATGGGTAGAGAGCACTCAATGCAGATTTAACAACGTAATAGAAATGGGCAAAATACTTCACATTTCTCAGTGGCTGTATAGGTTCAATAGCAACTTTCTGGAACACATAGCTACAAATCGTGCAGTTTGCAGGGACTCGATAAAGAACGCTAAGTTTCTCTCCAAGAAATTTGGTGAACCCTTAAAACAAGCCCACAGAGAACTTGTAAACGGTACATCCTCAGTTGCCTATGCTGTTGGCTGCTTTGAGGTGTAGCTCACAGAAATGACAGTACTCTCTGGACTAAAATATCGTGCAGGGTTCTGGGTAAAGTGACTGCTAGATTATGGACAGCCCAGTGTATAAATGTCAGTATATTCTGTATGTAGATTCCAGAGTGAAGGAAATCAAACCTCCAGACACATTTGCATCTGAGTATTTCCATGCGTGTTCTTAACATCTCTATTTTTGTTTTAGTTGTAATCATGTAACCTGTTACTGCAAAGAAATAAGACTTGCAACCATAACTCTTTACATTTACTCAGTACAAACTTCCATGGTCCAGAAGTGGAACATGCATAAAAGCTACTCAACAAAATTCAAATGAACCCTGGAAAAGCTGTGTGTGGAAGATGAGGACAAAGCAACCAAATCCCATTAGGGAGTTTAGTTCTGACTCTCTACTCATCAAAACAATTAACCTCTGTAGAAACTTCCCAAGCTGCCTGAGGAGATAAACATCCTTTGTGGGTTACTTCTGCCTTAATTTCAACCTTTGACCTCTAGTCCATCAAGTTCAAAATTTGGAAACACGTGTGTGCATGAATACATACATACACCATTAATTACAAAGAAATCCTGCAGTCATATTTGAGGCAACACATTTGTTTTCTTAGACGTAAAATATTTCTCATTCCTAGTACTAAAGACTTCTTGAAATTTGGAATATGGCTTCTAGTTATTTCTTCTTAATAAAAGTAAATAACTTTTAAATTATCCATACAGCCATTTATAAAATTTCTGTATCATTCCTTTGCTAGTATTTATGAGTATATATACTTTGTTTTACTTGCCTTTGAAGACACCAGACTTAATTTGAAAAATAGATTTATTTGGGAAAGGAATCCATTATATTTTTATAAAATAATACTTGGATATAAAAACAGCAAGAGAAAAAGATTATCTGAAAAAGTATACTGAATGGGAACAATTTTTTAAAGTTATAAACAATAGAGGTTTATTTAGCTCATAGTACTGGAGGCAGGAAAGTTCAGGATCATGGTGCCAGGGGCCAGCGTTGTGGCACAGTGAGTTAAGCCACCATCTGTAACTGGCATCCCATATGAGCACCAGTTCAAGTCCTGGGTGCTCCTCTTATAATCCATCTCCCTGGCAAAGCACCTGGAAAAACAGCAGAAGATGGTCCAAGTACTTGAGCCCCTGCCACCCCTGTGGAAGTCCTGGATGGAGTTCCAGGCTGTCTACCTGCAGCCTGGCCTAGCCCTGGTCATTGCAGCCATCTGGGGAGTGAATCAGCAGATGGAAGATATCTCTCTCTCTCTCTGTCTCTCTCCCCTCTCTCTCTCCCTCGCTCTTGTTCTCACTCTGCTTTGAAAGAAAGGAAGGGAGGAAGGAAGGAAGGAAGGAAGGAAGGAAGGAAGGAAGGAAGGAAGGAAGGAAGGAAGGAAGGAAAGAAAGATCCTGGATCATGGTGCCAGCACCTGCTCGGCTTCTGGTGTGGACCTTGTCCTGAAGTAACTCATGGTGGAGCATGGAAGGGGAATGGGCCATGAAGACAGGGGAACAACTTTTCTTATCATTACTTTATCCCATAGAACTTATATGGGTTGGGATTTACTGATCTTTTAAAAAAGATTTATTGGGGCCGGCGCTGTGGCATAGCACATAGTGCCAGTATCCCATATGGGTCTGGCTCAAGTCCCAGCTGTTCCACTTCCAATCCGGCTCTCTGCTATGGCCTGGGAAAGCAGTAGAAGATGGCCCAAGTCCTTGGGCCCCTGCACCCATGTGGGACACCCGGAAGAGGCTCCTTGCTCATGGCTTTGGATTGGTGCAGGTCTTGCCATTGCAGCCATCTGGGGAGTGAACCAGCAGATGGAAGACCTCTCTCTGCCTCTCTAACTCTGTCTTTCAAATAAACAAATAAATCTTTTATTTATTTTTTAAAGATTTATTTATTTATTTATTTGAAAGGCAGAGTTACAGGGAGGCAGAGAGAGAAAGTCTTCCATCCACTGGTTTACTCCCTTGATGGCTGCAATGGCAGGGGTGGGGCCAGACCTAAGCCAGGAGCCAGGAACCTCTTCTAGGTCTCGTGCATGAGTACAGGACCTGAGCACTTGGGCCATCCTCTGCTGCTTTCCCAGGCGCACTAGCAGGGAGCTGGATTGGAGTGGAGCTGCTGGGACTTGAACAGGTGCCAGTGTGGCAGGCAGTGGCTTTACCTGCTATGCCAAAACACTGGCCCCAAATTGACTTGTTTTTAAAAGATAATATCCAAACTCTACACCAAGTAACAGAGAGGAGGTTGAAGATATGAAGCTATAAGCCATTACTGTCTGTGTAGATTTGAGCACTTACTTAAGTTCTCTGAGTCTCAGTGTCTTCATCCATAAAGCTAAAGATATGGCTTCTGGTTTTAAGGAGTCAGTTGTGGCCGGCGCCGTGGCTCAACAGGCTAATCCTCCGCCTAGTGGCACCGGCACACCGAGTTCTACTCCCGGTCGGGGCGCCGGATTCTGTCCCGGTTGCTCCTCTTCCAGTCCAGCTCTCTGCTGTGGCCCAGGAGGGCAGTGGAGGATGGCCCAAGTCCTTGGGCCCTGCACCCGCATGGGAGACCAGGAAGATAGCACCTGGCTCCTGGCCCCAGATAGGTGCAGCGCTGGCCATAGTGGACATTTGGGGAGTGAACCAACGGAAGGAAGACCTTTCTTTCTCTCTCTCTCGCTCTCTCTCTCTTTCTCACTGTCTATAACTCTACCTGTCAAATAAATTTAAAAAAAAAAAGAGGTTTTCTCATGGAGGGACTCTATTAGACCGGGCATGCATTTGGCCTATAACCCACACTGGAGCATCTGGGTTTGATCTGTGGCTCCGCTCCAGCTTCCTGCTAATGCAGACCCTGAGAGTACTTGTGTCCCTGCCACCCATATAGGAGACCTGGACTGAGTTCTGGGCTCCTGGCTGCAATTTGCTCTGGCTCTGGCTATTGCCAGCATTTGGGAGTGAACGAGTGGATGGCAGTTCTTTCTGACTCTCTATCTGTCTCTTCACTCCTCAAATGAAATTTAAAAAGAAAAATATGAGACAGACCAAGTGAGAACAAGTAGGTTGGGTCCCCAAAGGCCTGGGGCCTGATCCAGGATGCTTGCCCTGTAGGGAAAGAGCAAGATCACTTTGAGGGACAAAGAGTGGGGAACCCAGAGTTAGGGGTCTTTGGGTCCTCAGCCCACCAGGGCCTGACTGCCCAGGCCTTAGGCAGCTCCTCCCCCAGTGACTCTAAGGCAAGAATGCCTGAGCTGCAGCCAGGTGCCCAGAGACAGAGGCCAACTGGCGCACACGTCCCAGAAGACCTTGGGCAGGGGCAACCTCCAACTCCCTGACTTGAGCAGCTTGGAGGTTCCAGGTTAAGAAACCCCATTCCTGGCCTCTGTCTACTTCTTCCCCAGTGAGAACAAAGGCCAAAAATTGAGGATTGACAGGCACGGGCCTCACAACAAAGGCACTAGCACATACCTCTTTGTTTGCTATTCATACAGATGCTGGCTTGGCAATAACTGGGCTTATCTCCTGGCTGTAAAGTAATTATTAAAAGCGTTATGATAGTGTGGTATAATTACAATGTCTCTTGGATGATTAAGTGTTATACAAAAGGTAATGCTACTCTAAATCTCCTAATATCACATTTATCAGTAAAACTATTATCCTTCACCTACATTACCTGCTTCATGGTCTTTCAGCAACTTTGACAAACTTCATAAAAGTTCAAGATCTTGTGGTGAAATTCCACAGACAACATTGTAGGGTTGCCTAAGATTTAGACAACTCAGGCCGGCGCCGTGGCTCACTAGGCTAATCCTCTGCCTGAGATGCCGGCACACTGGGTTCTAGTCCCGGTTGTGGCGCCAGATTCTGTCCCGGTTGCTCCTCTTCCAGCCCAGCTCTCTGCTGTGGCCCAGGAGGGCAGTGGAGGGTGGCCCAAGTCCTTGGGCCCTGCACCCGCATGGGAGACCAGGAGGAGGCACCTGGCTCCTGGCTTCGGATCAGCACAGTGCTGGCCGTAGTGGCCATTTGGGGGGGTGAACCAATGGAAGGAAGACGTTTCTCTCTGTCTCTTTCTCACTGTCTAACTCTGCCTATCAAAAAATAAATAAAAATATTTGTTAAAATTCAACATTTTAAGAGTAAGAATTCTTACAAAACTAAAGAAAAATTTCCATAAATGTGATGAAATGTATCTTTTTACAAAAAATGCTATATTTCCTTGCAGACATTACAATTTTTGGTATATTTGATTTTTACCTTTTTCTTACTATATTCCATAATGGAGGCCATACTGTACACATAGTTTGTATCCTTAATTTTTGCTTTACATTATATAGTAATCATTTTGCTTTTCATTAGAAGCTCCTAGAAAATTGTGATTGGCATTGTGGAGCACCAGGCTACGCCACCACCTGATTCAAGTCCTGGCTCCTCCACTTCCTGTCCAGCCTTCTGCTAAAGTGCCTGGGAAAGCAGTGAATGATGATCCAAGTGAATGATGACTTGGGCCGCTGTCAGCCATGTGGAAGACTAGGAAGAAGCTCTGGGTTCCTGGCTTTGGCCTGGCCCAACCAGGACTTGAACCAGTGTCCAAATGAGATGCTGGCACTGCAGACCAGCGGCTTAACCCGCTATGCCACTGTATTGGCCCCAATAATATTTTTAATTATTCTGATATTATTGGATACATGTTTTTTAAAAATGCCACACAAGCAGATATCTAGCCTAACAGTTCAGATGCCTGGGTCCCATATTTGCAGAGTGCCTGGATTTGATTCTTGTCTCCAGCTCTTGCCTCCAGCTCCCTACTGATGTAGTCCCTGGGGGACAGTAGTAATTGGGTTCCTGCTGCCCACATGAGAGACCTTCATTGTATTCCTGGATCCTGACTTAGGTCCCTGCCCAGCCCCAGCTATTGGAAGCATTTGGGGTGGGAGCCTTTTCTTTCTCTCTCTTTCTTTTCTTCTGTCTCTCTGCCTCTCAGATACATTTAATATTTTTAGATTATTTATTTGAAAATCAGAGTTACAGAGATAGAGGGATCTTCCATTCACTGGTTCACTCCCCAGATGGCCACAACGGTCAGGGCTGGGCCTGGTCAAAGCCAGTTACCAGAAGCTTCCTCCAGGTCTCCCATGTGCCTGCTTTCCCAGGCACTTTAGCAAGCAGCTATATTGGATACAGAATAGCTGGAATTTGGACTGGTGCTCTGAGGTGGGATGTTGACATCACAGGTTGTGGCTTAACTCACTGCTCCACAATGCTGGCCCCAGAATATTACCGCTTTTTCTCTTTGCCATCTTGATAGGTGAAAAGTGGCAAACAAATGTATTAATTGCATTTATTCAATCAATAATGAAGATTTGTGTTATAATTTGGATGTATTAATTTTTTTTTACTTCAAAGACAATTATTCTAAATGCTGACATAACATAAGGTAAATGTTATTCAAAAGGTGAAAAAGGACACACACACACACACACACACACGAGCGTGGGTTACCCCACACAGAGAAATACCTGTCATGAGTGGGCAGTGGGTCCAGAAAATTGCTTGACAAGAGAAGGGGCAGGGCCAGCATTATGGTGCAGTGGGTTAACACCCTAGCCTGAAGTGGCAGTATCCCATATGGGCACCGGTTTGAGTCCTGGCTGCTCCATTTCCGATCCAGCTCTCTGCTATGGCCTGGGAAAGCTGTGGAAGATGGGCGAAGTGCTTGGGCCCCTGCACTTACGTGGAAGACCCTGAAGAAACTCCTGGCTTCTGGTTTTGGATTGGTGTAGCTACAGCCGTTGCAGCCATCTGGGGAGTGAACCAGTGGATGGAAGACCTCTCTCTCTGTCTCTACCTCTCTATGTAACTCTGTCTTACAAATAAATAAAATAGATGCCACAGCCCCTACAGCCATGGTCTGTGGCCAGAGAGAGAGAGCACACTCTTCCCAGTTGGTCTCTTCTATGAGGTAGGGGTGGTGCTTCTATAGGTGTGAGGCCACCTGGGAATTATATGGCCCTTCCCGCAAGTTCCATGCAGAGCTCTGTGGTAGAAAGAGAAGGCCATGCCAAGATGGCCGCTGGCAACAGAAACTGCCTGGCAACAGGCCGTGATTGGATGGCTTCGGAAACCACACGACAACAGAGCCTGATTGACAACAGGTCATGATTGGATGGCTTTGGAAACTGCATTGCAACAGGGTGTGACTGGTTAGGGCATAGACTGCCCCTTGACCAGATTGGCTGCCTTGGCTATACAAGCTGCTGTAGTAAATGAAATAAACGAGTCTGCAGGCTGCTCACCTCTGGCCCACTTTCACCCGACTCCCGGGGTCTGTGTGGTGACCACGCCTCTTGCCCCCACCACGCTCCTCCTCTCAGAACGAATCCACTGCAACAGAGCTCAATATCCATAGTTTCATGGTGTCCCTGCTTAGGTCCGGGATGAAGCAGATGCTTCCTGGGAAACGGGGCATTTTGATCGACAAGTCAGAGGATAGAATTACACCTGGGGGCTTGTGACGTACCATGCAACAGATTTAAACTAACTTCCTACCTATTTACCCCCCATCAGTTTGTCCCCCAAGGATCCATGTGCTGGAAGCTTTGTCCCTAGTATGGCAATTTTGAGGTGGAAAATAATTGAAAAGGTGGGAATCTGGAGGAAGTTGGTTGGGAACCTATTTTTGGAAGTATTTAAGGTAGTTTTCATGTGATCCCTTGGCAGTTCTTGCCAGAGGGTTGTTGTAAAAGCCTGATCCTGTCCCCATCCAGCTCTCCAGCATCCTGCACTGAAATGTAGCCATGCCCCACATGCACTCCTGTCATTGCTGTCCACCATGATGAAATGCAGCCAAGAGAGCTTTCACCAGAGCTGAGCCAATGCTGGCCCCATGCCTCTGAACCCACCTCTTTTCTTCCTAAGTAGCCTGCCTTGAGTTATTTCATTGTACTAATGCAAACCTGACTAATTCAGTTAGGTTGACTATTTGCCACACGTGTATTAGATCCTTGTACTAGTATTTCTTCTGTGAATTTCTTTTTTTTTTTTTTTAAAGATTTAAGATCCAAAGATAGTCCATCATCGGATCTCTCTTTTTTTTTTTTTAACTTTTATTTAATGAATATAAATTTCCAGTGTACAGCTTATGGATTACAGTGGCTTCCCCCTCCCATAACTTCCCTCCCACCCGCAACCTTCCCCTCTCCCGCTCCCTCTCCCCTTCCATTTGCATCAAGATTCATTTTCAATTCTCTTTATATACAGAAGATCAATTTAGTATAAAGGTTTCAACAGTTTGCACTCACATAGACACACAAAGTGAAACATACTGTTTGAGTACTAGTTATAGCATCAAATCACAATGTACAGCACATTAAGGACAGAGATCCCACATGAGGAGCAAGTGCACAGTGGCTCCTGTTGTTGACCCAACAAATTGACACTCTAGTTTATGGCGCCAGTAACCACCCTAGGCTGTCTTCATGAGTTGCCAAGGCTATGGAAGCCTTCCAAGTTTGCCGACTCTGATCATATTTAGACAAGGTCATAAAAGACAGAGTGAGGATAGTAACCAATGATCCTAACAGTGGCATTAACCAGGTTTGAACAATTATACAGCATGAAGTGGGGAAGAGGACCATCAGTACACACAGGTTGGGAGTAGAGCCATTGGTGGTAGAGTAGAGGTTATGATTACGAAGGAATGAGGCCCAAGTACGCTAGACAGGGTCTAGAACAAAGGACAGAGTCATTATTAGAGGAGCTAAGAAAGGTTCTGTCTAAGCTACAATTAAGTTTTCTGATTGAGAGGCAAATAGAACCTGATAGAAGGGGCTTGATAATAATCTGGTGGGCTTTAGGCCTTGTAAGTTAAGAGGCCCAGACCTATCTATCTCTTCACATGGGGTATATCCTAAGGGAGGTGTGAACCTCCTATGGGAAGGCACTCTGTTGACTTTCATGACTTGGTTGGGCTGGGAGGAGAGCTGGCCAGGTAAAGGCAGGGGGCATCTCTAACAAGAAATTTACAGTTCTGCCTGCAATGTTGCTGACCCTACTTGACCACACCCTCAGCTGCAGTGGTCACTTTGGAAGTTGGGCTGAGTGAAGGGCTTTTCAGCTTAGAGCCAATAAGATCTGTGGCTCTGACCTGGGCATCCTTCGACTCCAGGGCAGGTCCATTTCCAGTGATCCAACTCTTGGCAGAGCTGCCAGGGCTCTTCACAAGCTGACTTCTGCTGAAGCCCAGGCTTACCACATTGAAAGCCACTGCAGTGGACTGGCCAGTTGGGTCTCCTTGAGGGCAGATCACTGTACAGATCAGCCATTAATAGGCCTGCCACCCATTGCTTCTGATGCCGAGCTTTCTTTTCCTCCTGGTTTGTGTTAAAGCAGACCAGAGGATGCAAGTCAAGGGAGTGCCCGTGTCCCATCTCTAATCTTCGGTGGCCTGAACTACAAGTCTATAGTCACAGGCATGTTCTGTAGTAGTTTTTCTAAGGTAGACAATGCCCATGAGGAAAATTATATTCTCACTTTAAAACTTTCTTTCCCTTTGGTCTGAAAGGGAGGTTTTTTCTACTTACTGTATACTTCGCTGATGGCGAAGTGAATCTAGCTATGAGATTATTATTTAAGTTCTTATTTTGGCTATGCTATTACAGAAAAATGTTAGCCATCTCTTTTATAAGGTCTAAAGATTAAATTGTGCATCCTACAGATTCCTTCATAATAGAATTAGTTTCCTACCTTGAAGAGAATAGAGAAATGAAAGAACAAGTTGGGCTTAGAATAGAGAAATGAGGGAGCAAGTCCTAGATCGCTTGCTGACAATAGCAATATCACATGAATACTTAGCAAACAGTTTCAACCATTAGATAACAACTTAAGAAAACATTTACCAGAAGGTCCAATGCCTTCTATAAATTTTAAGAATCATGTATTTGAAAACACCTCTTAAATATCTAACATGGTGTAGTTTGTTTAACCAGTAAACTTAAGCACAACCATATAAAATGTTTTTAGTTTCTTTCTACCAACAAGTTTAAAACATATGATACACAGATTCAGGTCCCACAAATTAAAATGTATCTTTGATTGATTTTAGCAGCTTAAATTTATGGACAATCTTATCTATAAGCCATTTAAAATAAAACTCTTAATAAAATTTCCCCATGTGGACATACAATATGTACACACATATAACATAGCATAATAGACCAATATAGCATTTTTAATAATAGCTTTTAAAATCTTTAACTCTTTTTGTAGATTGCCAATTGATTTGAATTGCTTTTTTAGTAACCTCAGTTAACCATACTTTCTCTCAGTTGGTACTGTTAATACATTATTGGCTTCATCTGTTTACAGAGCCATCCCAAAGTACTGAATACAATGGAAGTGGCTGGAAAAAGTCCATAGGAATTTTTTTTTTAAGATTTATTTATTTATTTGAAAGAGTTACACAGAGAGGAGAAGCAAAGAGAGAGAGAGAGGTCTTCCATCCATTGGTTCACACCCCAGATGGCCACAATGGCTGGAGCTGTGCTGATCTGAAGCCAAGAGCTTCTTCTGGTTCTCCCATGCAGGTGCAGGGGCCCAAGGACTTGGGCCATCTTCCACTGCTTTCCCAGGCCATAGCAGAGAGCTGGATGGGAAGTGGAGCAGCCGGGGCTTGAACTGGTGCCCTTATGGGATGCCGGCACTTCAGGACAGGGTGTTAACCCGCTACACCACAGCACCGGCCCCGTCTCCTGTGAATTTCTTGCTCATGTTCTTACTCCTTTTTTTAATATCAGTACACTATTTTTTCCCTCATATAGTGTATTGCCCACTAATTAACTGTTGGGGGAAAAAATCAAGTCAGAATAACTTCTGTCATACATCAGAATATCTTTCAGATAATGAATGATTTAAATCTAAAAATGGAAACATAATAATACTAGACCAAAAATAATTGTATATTTAATCTGAATATTTAAAAATCTAGGCTGGCGCCGTGGCTTAACAGGCTAATCCTCTGCCTTGCGGCGCCGGCACACCAGGTTCTAGTCCCAGTTGGGGCGCCGGATTCTGTCCCAGTTGCCCCTCTTCCAGGCCAGCTCTCTGCTGTGGCCAGGGAGTGCAGTGGAGGATGGCCCAAGTGCTTGGGCCCTGCACCCCATGGGAGACCAGGAGAAGCACCTGGCTCCTGCCTTCGGATCAGCGAGATGCGCCGGCCGCAATGGCCATTGGAGGGTGAACCAAAGGCAAAGGAAGACCTTTCTCTCTGTCTCTCTCTCACTATCCACTCTGCCTGTCAAAAAAAAAATCTAAAAGAAAATAACATCGAATTTGACTTTATAAAAAATTTCAAACCTTGCGTCAGCATTGTGGCGTAGCAGGTAGAGCAGCTGCCTGAGACACAGGCGTCACGTCAGGGTACTGGTCTGGGTCCCGGCTGCTCCACTTCCGATCCAACTCCCTGCTCATGGCCTGGGGAAGGCAGCGAAATTGTCCCAAGTGTTTGGCCCTCAGTACCCACATGGGAGACCTGCTAGAAGCTCCTCACTCCTGACTTCGGCCTGGCCCAGCCCTGGCCATTGCGGCCAGTTGACGAGTGAGCCAGCAGATGGAAGATCTCCCTGTCTCTCCCTCTTTCTCTGTAACTCTTTCAAACAAATAAATAAACCCTCAAAATTTCAAATTTGTGGATATTAAAGAAATAATACATTTATATTTCCAATAAAAGGGTGAAAGGTGGGGCAGACTTGTAACCTCGCTGTCAGGACACTAGGGTCTCACTTTGGAGTACCTGGCTTACACAGAGGGCTCAGGCTCTTATTTGGGGCTAGTGAGGATGGCTCAAGTAAAGAGATTCCTACTACCCAAATTGCAAATCTGGATTGAGTTCCTTACTCCTGGCTTGGCCCAGCCTAGCCCCAGCCATCGTGGGCATTGGGAAGTGACTTAGCTGATAAGAACTTTCTCATTTTTAAATTTTAAGATTTATTTATTTATTTGAAAGACAGAGTACAGTGGGCAGAGGCAGCTGGGGCGGGGGGGGGGAGGGAAAGAGAGAGAGAGAGAGAGAGAGAGAGAGAGAGAGAGTCTTGCATTTGCTGGTTCCCTCCCCAAATGGCCACAATGGCTGGAGCTGATCTGAAGCCAGGAGCCAGGAGCTTCTTCCCAGTTTGCCTCAAGGGGCCTCAAGGGGCTCAAGCACTTGGTCCATCCTCCACTGCTTTCCCAGGCCATAGCAGGGAGCTGGATGGGAAGAGGAGCAGCCGGGACTTGAACTGGTGTCCATATGGGATGCCAGCACTGCAGGCAGCGGCTTTACCTGCTATGCCACAGTGCCCCCTAGGAACTCTCTCTTACCTCTTTGTTTCTCTGTCTCTGCCTTCCAAATAAATACAAAGCTTTCAAAAAGCTAAAATGAAAACTATAAAGTATTTAAAATTGTTTTTATTGTTTCCACAACAGCTTGCTTTTTATTTGTTTGTTTTATCCATTTGAAAGAGTGAAAGAGACAGAGAGGTCTCCCATGTGGTATCTTAACCACTGTGCCAAACGCCAGCCCCCAGCCTGCTCATTTCAGTCCCAGAAGGCATCACATAGCTAACTGGCCGTGTGTTTGTCTTCCTACCAGTGCGAGCTCCTAACAGCAGGCCTGTGCCTTAGTCACTCTGCTTCCTGTTTCCTTGCAAGGTGCCTGGCTCCAGGTGTCCAATGTCGGTTTGTTTGTTGAAGGAAGGAACAAGGGGGGGCAGGAGGGTGGGGAGCAGCGAGGATCTGATCTCTTGCGAGAGCTGAGGAGGGAGCTGTCCAGGTTGGATGGCTGCGGCCATAGCCTTCGCAGCCTGAGCCCACCTGGCCAGCACCTGATGCAGGAGGGGCCACGCAAAGAGCAGTTTGACCAGAAGGGATTGGCCTGAGTCAACCAGAAGCGCTCTTACTCTTCTGGCCAAAGGCTGAGCGCCCCTTGGTTGCACAGCCGATGGCTACCTACTTCCAGCTGCAATTCTGTATCATAGCACGACTGTAATTTACATTGAGTTTATCTGGTTAGATTGCTGAATATTGGCCAAGAGTGAATTGTTCAGTATCTACTAGTACATTAATGACATATCTAATACATACTAATTATATATTATATTAATTATCTAACATGCTAAAATGACATATTCATATATAGCAATATATTAAGAATGTTGCTCTGAATTGTATTACTGTATCGAATCGACTGTATTCTGAGTTGTGCAGTTGGGAAGGCTGTGATGATTATAATGAACACAACTGATGCAGTTAGTTAAAAATGATGAGACACAGCCAATTTGGACAACAGGCAGTTTTTTGAAAGGATAACATAACTATATCTCAAGACATAGCAATTCTGCCCTTAGTCTTCAGTCTGGCAAACTGAAAACACACTCCCACACACCAACTTGCACACAAATGTTCACAGAAGCACTGTGCATAACAGCCAAGAAACAAAATCAAAACCCAAATGACCACGAGCTGGTGGGTGGACAAAATGTGGGCCATCATCCAGTGGAATACTACTCAACAATAAAAATGAGTGGAATCCTGCTGTACACTACAATATGGATGAACCTCAAAAACACGCTGCATGAAGGATGCCAGACACAAAAGATTACATAAAAAGGAGCTTCAGGGGCCAGCACTGTACCACAGTGGACCAAGCCTCTGCCTGTGGTACCAACATCCCATATGGGCACCAGTTCGTGACCCAGCTGCTCCTCTTCTGATCCAGATCTCTGCTACAGCCTGGGGAAGCAGTAGAAGATGGCCAAGTGCTTGGGCTCCTGCACATGCGTGGGAGACCTGGAAGAAGCTCCTGGCTCCTGGCTTCAGGTCAGCTCAGCTCTGGCTGTTGTGGCCAGATGGAAGACTTTTCTCTGTCTCTCTCTCTGTCTGTCTATAACTCTACCTCTCAAATAAATAAATATTTTTTTTAAAAAGAAGGGAAGCTGGCCAGCGCCGCGGCTCAATAGGCTAATCCTCCACCTTGCGGCGCCGGCACACCGGGTTCTAGTCCCGGTCGGGGCGCAGGATTCTGTCCTGGTTGCCCCTCTTCCAGGCCAGCTCTCTGCTGTGGCCTGGGAGTGCAGTGGAGGATGGCCCAAGTGGTTGGGCCCTGCACCTCATGGGAGACCAGGGTGAGTACCTGGCTCTTGGCTTCGGATCGGCGCGGTGTGATTGGAGGGTGAACCAACGGCAAAGGAAGACCTATCTCTCTGTCTCTCTCTCTCTCACTATCCACTCTGCCTGTTAAAAAATAAAATAAAAAGGGGGGAAGCTTCAGCATTTCTGGGAAATGGCCTAGTGATCCAGACAGACGATTAAGAAGCCCATGCCCCATATCAGAGAACCTGGGTTTGCCACCTGGCTTCAGTTTTTTTGTTTGTTTGTTTGTTTTGTTTTTACTTCCTGGTTTTTTTGTTTTGTTTTTTTTTTTCTTTGTGTGTTTTTTTTTTTTTTAGATTTATTTTATTTATTTGAAAGACAGAGTTACAGAGAGAGGTAGAGACAGAGAGGTCTTCCATCTGCTGGTTCACTCACCAGATGGCCACGATGGCCAGAGCTGTGCCGATTCGAAACCAAGAGCCAGGAGCTTCTTCCTGTTCTCCCACGTGGGTGCAGGGGTCCAAGGATTTGGGCATCTTCTACTGCTTTCCCAGGCCATAGCAGAGAGCTGGATCAGAAGAGGAGCATCTGGGGGACCGGCGCTGTGGCACAGCAGGTTAACGCCCTGGCCTGAAGCGCTGGCATCCCACATGGGCACCGGTTCTAGACCTGGCTGCTCCACTTCCGATCCAGCTCTCTGCTATGGCCTGGGAAAGCAGTAGAAGATGGCCCAGGTCGTTGGGACCCTGCTCCGGCATGGGAGACCCAGAAGTAGCTCCTGACTCCTTGTTTTGGATCAGCACAGCTCCAGGCATTGTGGCCTATTGGGGAGTGAACCATCGGATGGAAGACCTCTCTCTCCCTCTCTGCCTCTCCTCTCTCTGTGTAATTCTGACTTTCAAGTAAATAAATAAATCTAAAAGAAGAGTAGCATCCAGGACTAGAACCGGAGCCCATATGGGATGCTGGTGCTTCAGGCCAGGGTGTTAACCTGTGCATAGCGCTGGCCCCCTGAGCTTCCTGTTAATGCAGACTCCAGGAGGCAGAAGTAGTAGCTCAAATAGTTGCACTTCTTTCACCCAGATGGGAGACCTAGACTGAGTAAAAACAAAGTTCATGATTTCTTACTTTAAAAAAAAAAAAAAGCTAACGCTCATTATGTATGAACTGTCTGAATTATGAACCATACAACCATGTGAAGTCCCTTCACATTGCATTACTGTCCTCCTGTGAGATGGGGGCGTGTCTATGGAGACAGGAAGTAGATGCGTGGTTTTCTGGAGCTGACGGTGGGTCACGGCAAATGCATACGAAGGGTCTTATTACAGTGATGAACATACCCTGAAACTGGATTACAGTGATGGTAGCACAACCTGATAAATTTACTTAAAAACATTGAATAGACATTGAATATATTTACTTTCTGAGATGTGAATTTTATGACACATGAATTATATAGATTATACCCTAATATGGTATAAAAAAGCACATGGGATAAATAAAAACTAGGAGACAGGGGTCAGCGTTGTGGTGCAGTGGGTTAAGCCACCACCTGCAATATCTTCATCCCCTATTGGAGCTCCGGTTCAAATCCTGCCTGCTCTGCTTCTGATCCAGCTCCCTGCTAATGCGCCTGGGAAAGCAGCAGAAGATGGCCCAAGTGCTTGGCCTCCTGCCACCCACATGGGATACCTGGCTGGAGCTCCTGTCTCCTGACTTCAGCCAGGCGCAGCCCCGGTCATTGAGGCCATTTGGGGAAGTGAACCAGCCAGTGAAAGATCTCTCTGTCTGTCCCTCTCTCTCTGACACTCCGCCTTTCAAATAAATAAAATAAATATTTAAAAGAAAAACTAGGAGTGAGGGCCAATCTTTGATTTCTCTTTTAAGGTGTGAAATATTACTGGGTGAGCTTGACCCAGCACAATTTCCTTTCCTTAACAATAGAAACTTTGTCACGTTCTGAGCTCTTTGAGAGAGGCTGAGCCCACTGTGCAGTAAAGGTGTCAGAATGACAGGTCAATGTGTGCAGCATTGCACATTTTTCAGTTAAGTGAAATAAGTCCGAGCCAGAAAGACAAATACCAATCTTCTCTCTCAATGTGGGAGTGAAACAAAAGTGGATCTGGAATCAGTGTCATGATTGCTAGGAGTTGGGACTGGGGTGTCGTGGGTGGTTGGAAGGAGGGTGGATGACAGGCACCAAAACACAGTGAGGTGGGTGGAGTCAGCTCACTGGCTGCACAGCACAGCACGTGTTCACAGTAGCCGGCTCTACGCTTTATGAAGAACTACAAGGGAAGAACTCGAAGTCTCCAAACACCGAGAAACGATAAGGAGATAGAAATATTAATTGCCTTGATTCAATCAGAACACCTTGTAAGAATGTCAATAATTATGTACCCAATAATTATGTACAATTACTGCATGCTGATAGAAAGGTATAAAACCCTGTGCAATGTCAAAAAAAGAAAATAATCTTTAAAAATATTTTCTTATTCAGACTTTGCCAATTTTTTTTTAATGTTATTGCAGGAGGGGCAGGCACTCTGGTGTAGCAGGTAAAGCTGCTGTCTGCAGTACTGGCATCCCATGTGGGCGCCAGTTCAAGTCTCGCCTGCTCCACGTCCAATCCAGCTCCCTTGCTGATGTGCCTGGGAAAGCAGCAGAAGATGGCCCAAGTGCTTGGGCTCCTGCACCCACATGGGAGACCTGGAAGTAGCTCCTGGCTTTGGATCAGCCTGCCTCCAGCCATTGCTGACATCTGGGGAGTGAAGCAGTGGATAGAAGATTTCTCTCTTCCCCTCTGTCTCCGTCTCCGTCTCTCTCTCTCTCTGTAACTCTGCCTTTCAAATAAATAAATATTTTTTTAAAAAATGTTATGGCAGGAAACCCTAAAACTTCATTTCCAGGAGACTGAGGTTTTAGAAGCTGCTCCTTTAATTCTTATATCTTAGCTCAAATTAAATGCAACCTACTGTTCTCTGCAGGTTTAGAAAAATTGAGAATATGGCGCAATGGCTGACTCTGCCTAGCTTGAACTGCACAGTTCTCAAGTTCTAGGCTTAGGAGCTGTCACCAACAGGCACGACAAGCTATTGTTCCAGCTTTTGGGACGGTCCACATCTTCAGAGAGGCTGGTATCTCAGTGCTGTCCCCGGCAGGCAGGAAAAGAGAAAAACTCACCTGCTCCTAAATCGTGTTGGTACAAGTTCAACACACACACTTCCATCTCCCTGCATTTTGGGGCTTCCAAGTGTGAGACCAGAGATCCCGTGGGGCGAGTGTTGCTGCTGGTGGCAACCAGGACTGATGACGTCCATACATAGCTGGTCTCTGCCGTCCAAGGACTCCCGAGATCTGGAGTGGCGCATACAGGAAGCGTCTAGCACAGGCAGAGGACAAGCTGCAGGTAACAAGGCTTTCTCAAGGGAAGATGTTGGACACACAACTGTGAGTGATGCTGACATCACCCAGTTCTGAGATAGGGCCAAAAGGTGATAGTCACCAAGGACGCCACTGGATGGCGCTGTTGCTTCCGACGCTCGCTGGGGCTGATACATCGCGCCAATCCCACGGTTCTTTTTTTTTTTTTTTTTTTTTTTTTTAATTTATTTTTGACAGGCAGAGTGGATAGAGAGAGAGAGACAGAGAGAAAGGTCTTCCTTTGCCGTTGGTTCACCCTCCAATGGCCGCTGCGGCCGGCGCACCGTGCTGATCCGAAGCCAGGAGCCAGGTGCTTCTCCTGGTCTCCCATGGGGTGCAGGGCCCAAGCACTTGGGCCATCCTCCACTGCCTTCCCTGGCCACAGCAGAGAGCTGGACTGGAAGAGGGGCAACCGGGACAGAATCTGGTGCCCCGACCGGGACTAGAACCCTGTGTGCCGGCGCCACTAGGCGGAGGATTAGCCTATTGAGCCGCGGCGCTGGCCCAGTCCCACAGTTCTCAAACATTTTTGAACTCAAGATTTTTTTCATACTCTTACAATTATGGAAGACCCCAGAGAACTTCGTGTGTGTAGAATGAAATCCATGCATGTACATTTTCCATGAACTTTTTGAAGTTTCCTTGTATTGCATGGATTGCAGAATTTTTTTGCCCCAAAATAAACATCTTTAACTACGTTTTTTAAAAAAAGATTTCTTTATTTATTTCTTTATTTTAAAGGCAGAGTTACAGAGAGAGAGAGAGAGTGCGAGATCTTCCATCAGGTGGTTCACTCCCCAGATGGTGGCAACAAGAGCCACGAACTTCATTTGGGACTCTCCTGTGGATTCAGGGCCCAAGCACTTGGGCCATTGCTTTCCCAGGCACATTGGCAGGGAGCTGGGTCAGAAATGGAGCACTGGGACTGTGCCACAACACCAGACCCTCTTAACTCCATTTTTCTATGAACTTTTTGAAGTATCCTTGTATACGCAAGGATGCACTCAGGATCTATCCAAATACTATGACATTATACATAAGAGATTTGAACATCTGGGAATATGGGCATGGGGGGGTGTCCCTAGAACTCACCCCCCTGGTTTCTCAGGGGATAATTATAACATTTATCCTATTAGAAGTTAACACTGAGAAATTTAAGAACATTTATTAATTGGAAAATAAAAATTGTAAGCCCATTACATGATAACATAAACATTTTTTGTGCAAAATAACTATCTTCCCCAGAACAAACGTTAGTGGGATGAGCAGCACTGTTTTACATCTTGCAAATCTCTCTGAAAATCTAGTTTCATAGCCGACAGCCGGCTTCTTTCTGCTTCCACATCCAGTCTGTTGTGATGTTGTTTCGCTTGAAGAGGGTGCAGGAAGCCCAGCCTTTGCCGGGTATGCAGCTAGGAAAGTAGACCTCCAGGATCCCTCCTGTGCAGTCAGCAGACCACACTTTGAGAACACCTGCTCTAGTGTGTGGCAAGTTTTGCAATCATGGGGATAATACTCTAGCAGAAACCAGCCATGAATATGCTTGGCAGACACAATTTTGTTTGCAAAGGGGTTTCCTAGGAGTTGCTATAAGTCACAAAACTCATGTGAAAAATTTTTATTACTTTGAAGAATGCCCGCTGCTTTTCTAAGCCAAATGCAGTTGCCTCATTACACAGCCGTGATCTGCACAGCTCTGGCCACCAGGTGGCTCCCACACCCAGCACTTTTAAGAGGGATCCATTTCAGTATGTTTCAGTCCTTGACAGAACACTAGTTGCTCAAGTCACTAGGGGAAACTTTATTTTGTTCAACTCAAGAAGAATCAAATGGTTAAGGGGAGGATTAAGTTGCAAAAAAGAGAAGAAAGAGTGAACTATGAGGGGACTTCAGTGAGTTTACAGAAAAATGGGATTAAAAGATAAGTTTATTTTACTGGAAACATTTTTGAAATCTGTGCCTATGAGTGGATCTTCAGAAAGTTCATATAAAGTACATCAGAAAAGACTGCACGAATTGCAAATGTTTTTACACCAAAATAACCTTATCCTTTAATTTCATTTTTTCCCCTTTTTGAAGTATCCTTATATTAAGGACATTGAATCTCAGCTTAAGAAAAGCAGCCAGCCGGTGCCATGGCTCAATAGGCTAATCCTCTGCCTGCGGCGCCAGCACACAGGGTTCTAGTCCCGGCCAGGGCCCCGGATTCTCGCTTCCTGCTAACGCAGGCCCCGGGAGGCTGCCGTGGCCGAGGTAATGAATTCCTGCTACTGCTGTGGAGACCTAGAACAAGTTTCCAGCTCCAGGTATTTGGAACATTTTGAGCATTGAGGAGTGACCCGGTAGACGGAAGATATTTCTGTTTGGCCCCCTCTGCGGCTCTCAACTAAATTAATTTTTTAAAAAAATAGGGGCCGGCGCTGTGGCACAGGGGTTAAAGTCCTGGCCTGAAGTGCCAGCATCCCATATGGGCGCCAGTTCTAGTCCCGGCTGCTCCTCTTCTGATCCAGCTCCCTGCTGGTGGCCTGGGAAAAGCAGTAGAAGATAGCCCAGGTCCTGGGGCCCCTGCACCCGCATGGGAGACCTGGAAGAAGCTTCTGGCTCCTGGCTTCAGATCGGCGCAGCTCCAGCCATTGTGGCCAATTGGGGAGTGAACCAGCGGATAGAAGACCTCTCTCTCTGCCTCTACCTCTCCCTGTAACTCTCTTTCAAATAAATAAAAAATAAATCTGTAATGTGACACTTGAATGGTAAAGCAAATAAATTATTCCAGAATATAAGAATAATATAAGGTCAATGGAGGAGATCCAATATCCAACTCTCAGGCATTAGAGAAGAGAGAGAATTAAGGTCAAAGAAATAATGCAAGAATATTTCCCAAAGCTGGAGGACGTATGGCCTGGGTTGAAAGTCCGGAGTGTTCAGCACATGAGTGAGGAACAATCTGCACCGGGAACAGCACCAGGGAACGTCGGATACCAGGTGTGCAGAGACGACGCTGCATGGCTCTCAAAGAGACGTACGTACGCTGAAAGCTCATACTGCGCCCCATAAACATGTGCAGGTATTGCATGTTAATGCCAAAATGCTTAAAGAGCGGTCACCGGCACAGGACTGCAAATCAGAATGTCGCTAGATTCTCACAAGAACATTAGAGGCAGGGAGCAAAAGCACTAATGCCTTCAAAACCCCCAGAGTGAGTGGGGGCTGTGGTGTGGTTGAGTAAGGTGCTGCTTGGCGTGCCTACACCGCACGTCAGTGTGCTGGCTTGTGTCCTGGCTGCTCCATTTCTGATCCAGCTTCCTGCTAACGCACCTCAGGAGGCAGCAGCTGACGGCTTGGTAATTGGTCTGCTACTCACGTGAGGGATAGGGAGGAAGCTCCAGGTTCCTAGCTGCCGGCTGGCCAGCCCTGGCTGTTGGGCATTTGGGGAATGAGCCAGTGGATGGAAAATCTCTCTCTCTGTCTTCCCCCCCAACACACACTTGCTCTCGCTCTTGCTATCGCTTTCTCTCTGCCTTTCAGGCACATGAAAATAAATAAATAATAAATGTTTAAAAAAAAAGTGCCCAGTGAAATTTCATCCTAAGATTTTATGCCCACGCATATTTTCTACCAAGTAGAAAAGGCACATTTCTTTTTTTTTTTTTTTAAGATTTATTTATTTGAAAGTCAGAGTTACTCAGAGAGAGGAGAGGCAGAGAGAGAGAGAGAGAGAGGGAGAGAGAGAGAGAGAGGTCTTCCATCCGCTAATTCACTCCCCAATTGGCTACAATGGCCAGAGCTGCACTGATTTGAAGCCAGAAGCCAAGAGCTTCTGGGTCTCCCATGTGGGTGCAAGGTCCCAAGGATCTGGGCCATCTTCTACTGCTTTCCTAGGCCACAGCAGAGAACTGGATTGGAAGTGGAGCAGCCGGCTCTCGAACTGGTGCCTATATGGGATGCTGGCGCTTCAGGCCAGGACGTTAACCCGCTGTGCCACAGTGCTGGCCCCCAGAAAAGGCACATTTCTATGTAAACAAAGACTCAGGGTTTTTCTAGCAGTAAGTAAGAGAAAAAGAAGGTACAGCACTTTGCAAAAATGAAATCCAGCACAGGAAATTGACAAACAGCACGTCCACAATGACAGCTGTGTGCTCAGCTTGGAGAGCACTCCAGTCCAGATCGCAGGAGGCGGTGCACAAGGTGTCCACACTCCTGGAAAACAGCCTGGTGTTGGACGGATCTGTTGTAAAAACTGGACAAAGGGAGAGAGAAAAGAAAAAGAAAAAACAAAAACAACCCTGTTGGTTCAAAGGAAACAAAGAAAGTGAAAGACAAGGTTCTGGCACAAGATAGGAAAAACTGTACACAATATAAGCACAATATAATAATATAAGCACAATATAGTATCTGGCTCAAGGGTGACTTAGCAGTCTTAAAAAACATTCATGTCCAACTGATTCAACTCAAAGTGGTGATAGAACTATACTGGGAAACAGAGCTTTGGCAAGGACTGTGAGAGAAAGACCATAATACACAGTTGGTAGAAAATATTTAGAATAAGTAAATCAGGAAATCATTAAAGCCTGTTAGTAGTAACACAATGGAAACGCCAGAAGAAATAACTGAGCAGATGGAGGTGGTTGTGTTCAGGGAGCAGAAAAAAACACGACATAACTGTCTTTAGTAATATCACTGTTAAAAATAATGTATATTTATTATGCTTATACATTTTTAGATTTATTTATTTGAAAGTTGGAGTTACTGGCAGAGAGGGAGGCAGGGAGAGAGAGAGATGGATCTTTCATCTGCTGGTTCATTCCCCAAGTGGCCACAAGAGCAGAGCTGGGCCAGGCTGAAGCCAGGAGTCAGGAGCTACATCCGGGTCTCCCATGTGGGTGGCAGGGGCTTCAGCACTGGGGTCATCTTCTGCTGCTTTTCCAAGGCCATTAGCAGGGAGCTGGATCGGAAGTGGAGCAACTGAGCCACAAACTGACACCCATGTAGGATTACAGCCAGTGTTGCAGGCAGGGCTTTATTGGCTATACCACAACGCGGACCCTATGCTTATAAAATTTTAAATGATGATGATGATGATGATGATGGTGATGACGATGAGGTACTGGGGTGGGAATTTAGCCCAGCAGTTAAGACACTGGTTTAGATGCCTGGATTCCATATTAGAGTGCTTGGTTGACACCTGGCTCCAGATCCTGACTCGAGACCCTGGCTCCAGCTTCCTGCCCTTGCAGACCCTGGTAGGCAGCAGGGCTGGCTCAAGTAATTGAGTTCCTGCCACCCATGAGGAAAACGTGGATTGAGTTCTGGGATTCTCATTTTGCCCTGACCAGTTCTGGCCATTGCAGGTATCTGGGGAACAAAGCAGCAGATGGAAACTCCCTCTGTCTGCCTCACAGATAAATACATACATACATAAATAAGTAAATAAATAATTAAATAAAAATTTTTTAAAATGGACATTACCAAACATCTAAACCATTGGTCTTCAAATTTTTTTAAAATTTAAATTTTTTATTTTGTAAAGATTATTTATTTGGAAGGCACAAATACAGAGAGAGAGAGAGAAAGAGAGAGAGAGAAACATAGAGAGAGAGAATCTTCTCTCTTCCATAAACTGTTTTTCTCTAAATGGCTGCAATGGCCAGGACTGGGCCAGGGCAAGTCCAGGAGCCAGGAGCTTTTTCCAGGTCTCCCACATGGGTGCAGGGGTCCAAACACTTGGGCCATCTTCTACTGCTTTCTCAAGCACATTACCAGGGAGCTGGATCAGAAGTTGAGCAGCCAGGATTTGAACTGGCGGCTGTAAGGGATGCCGGCACTACAGGTGGAAGCTTAACCTTCTGTGCCACAGTCCCGGCCTCTCAAATTAGTTTTGCTAGCTGGGCCAACACAATCTTACGTGGAATAAAAAGCACAGAGGGCATGGCCCTGGCGCTCCAGCAGCCTCTGAGGCACCTCTTGGGAACCACTAATGCCGGAGAATAGTTGGAAAACCACAGAACCATACTGTCTCTGCTCCACTGTCACTAACTCAAGTTCTAACTTTCCCAAAGTCATACAAGGCTGGCTTTAGAATCAAGGCCCGGAGTCCTTGCCAGGACCCTTCTCTTACATGGTCCTGCTTCAGGAACTTGCTATTGTAACAGTATTAAGAGGGATGACGTAGGTCCAGTAACACTGCGCTGATGAAGTTCTGGGAGTACTTTCAGGAATTCCACACCCAGTAAGCCCTCCATCCAGCAATAACCCAGAAGTGGGGAGGAGGA
The DNA here is from genome assembly GCF_033115175.1 of Lepus europaeus. Classification (NCBI taxonomy): domain Eukaryota; kingdom Metazoa; phylum Chordata; class Mammalia; order Lagomorpha; family Leporidae; genus Lepus; species Lepus europaeus. Next base: position 87,852,168 of record NC_084832.1, read on the forward strand.
GGAGAAATGGTGGGTGCATGCCCACATTCACAGTAACTCCAGTCTGTGGGCTGGCATTACTGCACAGAGGGTTAAGTTGCCGCTTGCTATGCTGGCATCCTGTGTGAGGGCTGGATTGAGTCCCAGCTGCTCCATTTCCAATCCAGCTCTCTGCTAATGTGCCTGGGAAAGCAGCAGAAGATGGTCCAAGGGCTTGAGCCCCTGCACCCACATGAAGACCAGGGTGGAGTTCCGGGATCTGGTTTTGGCCTGGCCTACCCCTGGCCATGGTGGCCATTTGAAGAATGAACCAGAAGATGGAAATGCTCTTTCTCTAACTCTGCCTTTAAAATCAATAATAAATAGGGGCCAGCGCCGTGGCTCACTTGGCTAATCCTCTGCCTGTGGTGCCGGCATCCCATATGGGCACTGGGTTCTAGTCTCAGCTGCTCCTCTTCCAGTCTAGCTCTCTGCTGTGGCCCGGGAAGGCAGTGGAGGATGGCCCAAGTGCTTGGGTCCTGCGCCTGCATGGGAGACCAGGAGGAAGCACCTGGCTCCTGGCTTCGGATCAGCGCAGCACCGGCTGTGGCAGCCATTTGGGGAGTGAACCAATAGAAGGAAGACCTTTCTCTCTGTCTCTCTCTCTCTGTCTACAACTCTACCTGTCAAAATAAAATTTAAAAAAAATTTTTTTAAATGTAAAAAAATTAAAATAATAATAAATTAATTAAAAACAAAAACTGAGTGAGAATACAGACTGGACACCCAGCTCTTTCCCAAGATGCCTGTCTAGTCTATCAGATATATTTCTCTTCATTAAATCTTGCTACCTTGTATGGGGGGAGGGGGCGGATGTGGGACCTTTGATGAGTGATTAGATCATAAGAATTCTGCTCTCAAGAGTGGAAGTGAGGCCATTATAAAAGGATGAACTTGGCTCCTTTTCACCCTTCCTGTCTGTCTTCCACCTAGGAAGGTTCTCTCCAAATGGCAGCACCTTGAACTTGAACTTGTCAGCCTCCAGAACTGCTAAGAAATAAATTTCTCTTCATTATAAAGGATCCAGTCTGCATTATTTTTGGTTTAGCAGCACAAAACAGATCGAGACAAACCTCTTGAAAGCATGAGTCATTGGCTTAAAGAATCAAGCAAGGAACCGGTGATTTGAGGAGGAGGAGGCACAGTCATAGTGGCAAAACAGGAAGGAAGTAGAGCAGTGCTGAGCCCAGGGCAATATTGGACACACCCTACAGCTTCAGGCTCCCTTCCTGAGGAAGACTGCGGCTCCTCCACTGCCCAGCTGTGACACTTAGACATGGAGACTAACCGCTGGCCTTAGTCCGAAAATTCTGCAAGACGTTTGTCAATGCAAGGATTAATGCAACACTAGAGGACTTTATCTCAGACTATACTGTCCAGTACAAGTAGCTACTGAACACGTGACATTCAGCTGTTGTGACTGAGGAACTGAATTTAAAATTTTTTAATTTGTCAAAGCTAAAACGGAGACCCACTTTAACTTCCATTAAGGACCAGATGTACTTTTCCTTACTCCTCCTGCTAAGAACAGCAAAAATGCCAGCACACGATACAAAAAGCAAGCATAAGACACAGGTGGACAGAGAGCAGAGCAGCTGATGAGCTAAATGCCTAAGGAGTGACATGGTGCTGAGTTTTCTGTTGGCTTCAATATTCCAGACCAGGAGCTGAAGATGCTGAAGACTCAAAAATGTCAATAACCACACACACAGAGTCCCAACGCAAACCTCTCTCCATCCAAAGGATGAGAAAAGGGCTAGAGCAGCATGGGAGCTTTCAGACACTAATTATTCCAGTCCATCAATTCATGCTAGTAGAAGCCAAGTGCGGAGCCTAGAACCCCACCCTGCAGGCTGCAGAGGGGCTGGATGATATCAGAGAACTCTAGGAAGCTGAGACTTTCAATTCTGTTGGCTGGAAAAGCCTTGCCCCTTGGTGGCTTCGTGAAAAACCTATAGGGTGCCTGGACTTTGAAACTCACCCGCCATCAAGAGGCATCCTGCCTCTCCCTGCTGGGGCTGTTAGAGGCCTAGAGGAGAGTCAGGACGTGACTTACCATTTCCCCAGTGGTGATGAGGCCATCCCTGTGTGGTGGACGCAACAGCACCCCTGCCCAGCAGGAGCGAGCAGTCTGCCCTGACGCTGTTGGGGCGATGTCAAGGAAAGCCAGCCGAGCAGAACCAGACTCTCAGATCCAACACAAAAACGTCCAGGTTTCCATCAAGAGTCACTCACAGCACCAAGAACTAAAATCTCAGAGCTGGTGAAGATGGAAACACCAAAATGACAGGTGTTAGAATTATCTAAGACTTGCCGGCGCCGTGGCTTAACAGGCTAATCCTCCGCCTAGCGGCGCCGGCACACCAGGTTCTAGTCCCGGTTGGGGTGCCGGATTCTATCCCGGTTGCCCCTCTTCCAGGCCAGCTCTCTGCTATGGCCCAGGAAGGCAGTGGAGGATGGCCCAAGTGCTTGGGCCCTGCACCCCATGGGAGACCAGGAGAAGCACCTGGCTCCTGCCTTCGGATCAGTGCGATGCGCCGGCCGCAGCGGCCATTGGAGGGTGAACCAACGGCAAAGGAAGACCTTTCTCTCTGTCTCTCTCACTGTCCACTCTGCCTGTCAAAAAAAAAAAAAATTATCTAAGACTTTAAAAGCAGTTGTAATTAAAAAAAAAAAAAGGCTTCAGTGAACAACCAGAAACTTCCTTGAAACAAACTAAAAACAGAAAACCTCAGCAAAAAAAAAAAAAAAAAAGGAAAACTAAAGATTCATGTAGAAATTTTAGAACAAATACCATAACTGAAATAAAAAGCGCGGTGGATGGGAACAGAGAATAAAGGGCCAGAGGAAAGAATTAGTGAGCTGGAATATAGAACAATATACATTAATCATGGTTAACAACAGAAAGAAAACTAGCTGGACCTCAGGGTTGGTAACAAGAGATCTAATAATACACACACCACTGGAGTCCTAGGAGAGCAGAAAGGAGTGGGAAGTTGAGAAAGCACTGAATGAATAACGGCTGAACTTCCCAAATTTAGGGAGAAATAAATCTCCAGATTTGAGAAACTGAGTGAATCACAAGGTAACCGCCCCCCAAATACAAGAAAAGATATCTCACAATTTTTGAAAAAGATTTATTTTATTTATTTGGAAGTCAGAACTATAGAGAGAGAAAGAGATCTTCCATCTGCTGGTTCACTCCTTTGTTCTTTTTGTTTTTTTGTTTTTGACAGGCAGAGTGGACAGTGAAAGAGAGAGAGAGACAGAGAGAAAGGTCTTCCTTTACCGTTGGTTCACCCTCCAATGGCCGCTGCGGCCGGCGCACCGCACTGATCCGAAGCCAGGAGCCAGGTGCTTCTCCTGGTCTCCCATGTGGGTGCAGGGCCCAAGGACCTGGGCCATCCTCCACTGCACTCCCGGGCCATCCATCTGCTGGTTCACTCCTAAGATATTTCCAACAGCCAGGGCTGGGCCAAGCTGAAGCCAGGAGCCTGGAATATCATATGGGTCTCCCACAAGGGTGGCAGGTGCCCAGGTACCTGGGCTATCTCTCACTGCTCTCTCAGGTACATTAGCAAGGAGCTGGGTCAAAAGCAGAGAAGCTGGGACTTGAACCAGTACTCTGATGTGGGATGCTGGTGTCGCAGGCAGCAGCTTAACCTGCTGTAACACAACTTCGGCCCCACATTACATAGTTAAACTTTGGAAAAATAATCGGAGAAAACCTTGAAGGAAGTCAAAGAAAACACCTGCTTTGGAAAACCCAGCATATGAGAACTGGCCACCAAAGGCAGGTGTGGAGAGGGCAGAAGAATGAGGTGAACATATCCAGGGTCACGCAAAGGTATTGGGGGAGGGGGGGACTTAACAGACAAACCCAGCCCCAATCAGTAGTAAGGGGCTTATGTGTTAAACCAGACAAAGGCGGCCTGTGGTTAACATTAAGTGCACCTGGACTTGCTCAAGAAACGTTAACACTGCAGGCATTAAGAAAGGGACATTCCAGATCCATGTGGGCAAGCCCAGATCATCTTTATGACTTTATTAGCTAAGGTTTGAGATGACTATGTGGGTTACCTAAAGGGCAACATGGGAGTTACAACCCAGATGGCTACAGTCATGTCAAGCTGAATTCTACATTTATCTGAAGAGGAAAACCAATTAGAATAACAACAGATTTTCTTTAGAGATCATGGGGCTAAGAAGCAAGTGACAATAGAACTGTCAGTCTAGAATCCTACAGCCTGTGAAACGCAGGAGCTATGGAGACAATTTTTTTTTTCTTTTTGACAGGCAGAGTGGATAGTGAGAGAGAGAGACAGAAAAGTCTTCCTTTTTGCCGTTGGTTCATCCTCCAATGGCCACCACGGCCGGTGCACTGCACTGATCCGAAGGCAGGAGCCAGGTGCTTCTCCTGGTCTCCCATGGGGTGCAGGGCTCAAGGACTTGGGCCATCCTTCACTGCACTCCCGGGCCATAGCAGAGAGCTGGCCTGGAAGAGGGGGCAACCGGGATAGAATCCGGCGCCCCGACCGGGACTAGAACCTGGTGTGCCGGCGCCGCAAGGTGGAGGATTAGCCTGTTGAGCCAGACAATTTTCGATGAAGGAAAATAAAAAGAATTTGCTACCTAATGTCCATTGGCTAAAGGATGTCTCTGAAGAAGATAGAAAAGATAAAAGAAAAAACCTTAGAATATCAGAGAGAACGCAGTAAGCAAACATCTATACATATAATGTATTTTCCTTCTCTTGTTTCCTAAACTAGACTTGATGGTTCAAATAGAAAGTCTAATACTATCTGACGTGAGTTGAGAAAGAACCATGTTACATCCAGGGTCACAGCAGTTTTCTCTCCAGTGTCCAGTACCAGGATTTTCCTTCCTCTACAAAGTGATTAAACTCATTTTATCCATGAAATTTAAGCTTCCACTTTTGGAAATGGAAGATTCTGTTGCTAAGAAACAGGACTGATGGAAAAAGATATAAAGGGATTAATACTGCTAGCATAGTGCTGGTTACAAATGTTCACTTAATAGTCAAGATCTTTTTGGATGTGTTAAAAAATTTTTTAGTATTTATTTATTTATTTGACAGGTAGAGTTAGAGAGAGAGGGAGAGAGACAGAGAGAAAGGTCTTCCCTCCGTTGGTTCACCCCCCAAATGGCCACTACTTGAAGCCAGGAGTCAGGTGCCTCTTCCCAGTCTCTCATGCGGGCGCAGGGGCCCAAGCACTTGGGCCATCCTCCACTGCCCTCCTGGGCCACAGCAGAGAGCTGGACTGGAAGAGAAGCAACCAGGACCAGAACCCAGCGCCCACATGGGACACCGGTGCCGCAGGCGGAGGACTAACCAAGTGAGCCACGGCACCGGGCCCTGGAGGTGTTAAATCTTGACAGCAGAAGCAACATACTAGTTACTGCGAGTTACGTTTAAGTGTTAATCAGATTTGATCATCATGCAATGTGTACATATACTTCAAAGTATCTCATTGTGCATGGTAAATACAGCTTTATCCATCAGTGTAAAAAAAAACGTAGTTACTGAGACTCTACACTCGATTTGTTAAGTTCTATTTGGAGGAATTTGATAAACGCCATCTCAAAAATCCCAGCTGAAGACCATAGAAAATTCAGAGGAAACACCTCAAGCTGGCTAATGCTTTTTCCTTAACGATTTGCATTTAGATTTAGCAAGGGACATAACATGCAAGTGTGAAGGAAACTTGGAAGGAACACAATAAGCTATTTCCTCCCTCAACAGGCTCCTTTCATACCCAACAATGATCACAGATGTGTGGGAGCCAGGCCTAGCAGTTCCTTCATGATACTCTTAGGAAATCTTTTCCTATAGAATCTGGCAATACAAATTGCTAATACCCTTAAACTTTTCATCTAGCAGTTCCACTTTTAAGCATCTGCCCTACGTATTTACATACCATCTGTACCACACATTTATAAAATGACAGCTCCTAGAGGTTATTCTAACACTGTTTTTAAGAGAAGATCAGAAACAACAGTGTGTCCACCTATATGGCACTGGTTTGATTATAACAGCCTCAACAATGAACTGGAATGCAGTAATACTAAACAAAGAAGCTCTTTATGTGATGATACGAATTGCCAAGACACATTGTCAACTGAAAAGAGGTGCAGAATATATGCATAATATTCTCCCATTTCCTTTTTTCTTTTTTACAGGTAGAGTTAGACAGTGAGAGAGAGAGAGAGAGAGAGAGAGAGAGAGAGAGAGAGAAGAGGTCTTCTTTCTGTTGGTTCACCCCCCAAACGCCCGCTATGGCCGGCGCGCTGCAGCGATCCAAAGCCAGGAGCCAGGTGTTTCCTCCTGGTCTCCCATGCGGGTGCAGGGCCCAAGGACTTGGGCCATCCTCCACTGCCTTCCCGGGCCACAGCAGAGATCTGGACTGGAAGAGGAGCAACAGGGACAGAATCTGGCACCCCAATCGGGACAAGAACCCGGGGTGCCGGCGCCGCAGGTGGAGGATTAACCAAGCTGTGGCGCTGGCCTATTCTCCCATTTCTGTAAGAGGTAAACAAGCATACATGTACAAATTTGCTTACACTGTATCTTAAAATGTTCTCTAAGGATGCAAAATAAACCTATCATTTGTTGTCTTCGGGAAATGAGTGGCTGTAAACAAAGCAAAGGACATTATTTTGAACATCCGTTCACACACTTTGATTCACAATCATTCAAAGATTAACGTGGACTATTCTCTTTTCTCAATTTCTTAATACTACTATCAAAACCATTTCAAATAAAAGGTTTGGCATGACTTCTGTCCTTCCAGCTTAACCGTATGATGCTGCTGCTGGGGGCTGGCTCCTAGGCATGAGCTATGGCCCACCACATGCACCTGGAACCCCTCAGGGAGGTGTGTTTTGTGTTCAGCTTACAGCAGAGAAGCTGGTCGGTCGTGGAGTGGCCGTGGGATCTGGAGTCTGTGTGTCTCACCAGCAGCCCACTTCTCCCCACCCCAGCCCTGCTGGGAAGCTCTGCTCCCTCCCCTCTTGGGACACTGACTCCCCAGTGACTCTGCTCTGGCTGTCTGGGAAGCACCAGGAGAATGTGGCGGGGGCTACGGCATGCTGATAAAATCAAGAACTTAGCAACATCAAGAAAACGTGACACCACCTAACGGATTTGGATTCAAAATTTTAATAATAAATTGTGCCAGTAGAAGCTTTTCAAAGGCAATGATATATCAATAAATAATAGTTAAATTGAGTTCCTGAGAAAGAACCTACCACATGAAAGTATGTCAGAGCGCTGTAAAATAACAACATGGCATTATGTAAAATAGCGAAAATACTGACAGTCACGATACAAGCACAGCAGACTTCAGAATATGCCATTCATACAAATGTAAACCAGTACACAGGATTTTTTTTTTTTTTTTAGTTTAGGCATTGATAAACTTATAAGTGTTGTTTTCTAGATACATACTAAGTAATGGATACATTATACTAAGAATTTCAAGGAAAAATGTGGAATAATAATATAATGAAAAATATGATGCATCAGATTTTTTAAAAAGCAAAAGAGAATTTAAATTTTTACTCAAATATAAATCACTTTAAATAGGCACCATACTAATTTGAAATAAGGAATATTTTGTGTGTTTACCTATGTAGTTATATATACATCTATACGTCTAAGAAAATATGTATGGCTTATTTTTTCATCCCACTGTCACTAAGAATCTTTGCTTGTTTACAAAGGTTAGAAAAATGTATTGTTTAAACCGAGTTATGATTCAACACTTCAAAGCACACTAAAACACCATGTGAAAGAACCGTAAGATTACTCAATTTCATTCTGGTAACGTCTCAGCTGTTACGACAGCGGGAAGAAGCATTCAAGAGGTTAAGTAGCAGGGTTGGAGTTACTGAATTCCACATACCAGCTACACCAGTAACCAAAGAGCATACTGCCTAGAGAAACGGACACGGGTCCACCAGTAACTTCAAATTTTTGGCATAGCTACGTTAATCCCTTTTGATGTGTATAAGTTTAGTATATGACAAATGTTTTACTTTACCCCCCAAAGAATCCAATCATACCCAAGACACACACACACACAAATCACTTTTCAGTTACACATCTGCATGTCTTTAACAAAACAATAAGGGATACAATCATAGCGCGGAAGTCACTCACACGATACGTTATCAGCACACTGTCTAGAATACCTCATTTATAAACACTCGGTAAAAACATATTCACAGGACCTGCTGTGAATGGCAAGATACGGTGATTTTATAATAGAAAAAACCCTGCTCATGCAGTACTTTCCCCAGCAGACGGCTGAAATCACACCACATCATCACCTTGCTCACTTCCTATTACACTATAATACGCAAAAAGCCAAAAAAAAAAAAAAAAAAAAAAAAAAGCAGCTTTTAACATTATATATCACGATTTTGAAATGTGGGAAAAAATACAAACAAAAACCATTGTGTGAATAAAACTGTCTCCATGACATCTGGGCAGAGTGTTGTCTTGTTAACTTTTTTACATTATTGCACAGACATTTCTTCTCACATGTTTTTCAGTTTTTATGTCTTTTCTTAAATGTGAATAAGTGCTACGGATAAAATACAAATGTAGAAAATAACAGCAGCATGATTTGTCAAAGTTAATCCCTATAATTTAGTAAGAAAAAATGGATATAAACAAAATAAGTGCTCTTTCTAAACTGTACTAAATGTTTAAAAATATTGTTTTGATGCAGTGTAGGTCCTCAAAAGCCAACTCAAAGTCACGTCGACCCACCCTGCCTGTCAAGCAGGACCGAGAGAGGCAGCTCGGCTGGACGTGGAGTCCCTTCAGCTTCCGCGTGGGGCGGTCACGGTGAAGCACAGTCTTGAGAGAAGTAGCCCGCCTGGGCTGCTCCCCACAGCGGCGGAGCGCCCTGCGGGCCCCGGTGCACGGGCTACACGTAGACCGGCTGGCAGCCCTCGGTCTGATCCACCAGATCGGAGTTTTCCAAATCTGAGTTCTCAGACTGCGAAGCTTCTGCTCCTGAGGGCTTGGGGCATCTAAAGGGGTAGCCATTGTCATCAAAGAACCTTCGGAAAGTGAACTCATAGAAGGCGTGCTCCGGGTGCTTGTTGCCGGGGGAGGCGAGCGTGTCCCAGGCCTTGGCACTCCCTTCGCTGGCCTCGTTCCATGGGCTTTCTTCATCTACGGGGTCAAAATTCGAGGTGTCCATGGGGTGGCTGATGGTGGGCACGTAGGGGGCCGGCTGCTTCCGGATGTCGCTGGAGAAGTCGATGGTGCTGAAGAAGGGGTGGGCCTTCAGGTCATCGGCCCCGTCCCTCCCCAGCCGGCAGTCTGCCGAGCAGCACAGCTTGGTGATGAGGTCCCTGGCCTCGGGGCTCAGCTTGACTTGGGTGGGAATGTGGAGCGTGTTCTCCCAGTTGATCACCTGGAGAGAGGGCAGAACACAAGTCAGCTTCCCGTCCCATGTCAGCGCCAGGCGGCCAGGGCTGCTGTGCCACAGCCTGGGATGACCTGACTGCTTGCACCTCAGTGTACAAGGCAGTTTGAACAGACACAGAGGCAGCGGCTGACAACGGAGCGTACATCTTTTTAGATTTTTATTTATTTGAAAGGCAGAGTGACATGGAGAGGAGAGAGATCGTCTATCCTCTGGTTCACTCCCAAATGCCTGTGCCAGACAGAAGTCAGGAGAAGCAAGGAACTCCATCCAGGTCTCCCATCCAGGTGGCAGGGCCATCATCTGTTGCCTCTCAGGTGCATTAGCAGGAAGCTGGATCAGAAGCGGAGTAACTGATGCAAACCAGGCACTTTGATGTGGGATGTGGGCAGAAGCCCCTGGGCCACAATACCTACCCCTGGTGGGGTTTTATTTAGTAGGTCCCTCCCAGTCAGCATCAAGGGACCATGCAACCAAACACACACTAAAGGATGTTCATACTGCTCAGCAAAACAATTCTGTCTTCCAGAAAAATGAAGAGACTGATCCTCTGCGAGTCATTTCTTTAGCTATGGCAATGGGTTTCTGTTGAACCACTGTGACACACGTTATGGCCAAAAGATGGTCAACCGGAGTTTTGAGGGTTTTTTTTTTTTTTTAAATTTTGACAGGCAGAGTGGACAGTGAGAGAGAGAGAAAGGCCTTCCTTTTTGCCGTTGGTTCACCCTCCAATGGCTGCCGCAGCCGGCGCACAGCACTGATCTGAAGGCAGGAGCCAGGTGCTTCTCCTGTCTCCCATGGGGTGCAGAGCCCAAGTCCCGAGCACTTGAGCCATCCTCCACTGCACTGCCGGGCCATAGCAGAGAACTGGCCTGGGAAAGGGGCAACCGGGACAGAATCTGGCGCCCCGACCAGGACTAGAACACGGTGTGCCGGCGCCGCAAGGCAGAGGATTAGCCTGTTGAGCCATGGCGCCGGCCGGGGTTTTGTTTTAAAAAAAGTAACCTAATAGAGGAAAGCTGACTGAGGGTCTGATGGTTATTGCCCTGGCTCATGTGTGTGATGCCCAACTACATAAACCAGCCGTCTGGCTGCTTGATGAATTCATTCATCACAGATGTGTCCACTATGATGAACAAAACAAGAGTCTTGATTGCCTATTTTCAGAATCAGGGTGAAACAAGGCCAGTGTAACTCAATTCTAGCTGGGGTGTTGGGACAGCAGGTAAGGCCTGGAAGTAGTTGGGTAGGTGGGTGGGAAGACTGGTTCGAACCTGGGTAGTTGTTTTAATAGAGCTAAAACTACAAGACTCAGAGGAAAACATAAAGGTAAATGCTGCCTGGTAACTGATCTGGCAATGACTTCTTAGATGACACCAGAAGCACAGATAACAAAAAAACATTCAAAACTTTTGTTCATCAAAGAACATTATCAACCAGTGGAAAGGGTAACCAACCAATGCAACAAGAGCATATATATGCAAAGCATATATTAGAATCATTCAGAATATATGCAGAACACCTATAATTCCATAACAAAAACATTCAACCTGATGAAAAAAGGGCAATGGACTTGAACAGCTATTCCTCCAAAGGAGATACACAAACGGCCAGTAAGTACATGAAAACACTCAATACTACCTCACTCACTTAGGGTGGCTAAAAGTAAAAGAAAAAAGAAAAATATGGGAAAATAATCAAAATTATCAAGGATAATAATAACTTTTGTTATCAAGGATACGGGTAAGGTGCAGCTCTCTCTCTCTCTGCCTCTCCTCTTTCTGTGTAACGCTTTCAAATAAAAAGTAAAATAAAATCTTTTAAAAAAAGGATATGGGTAAACTGGAACTCATGTGTACTGCAGGTGCACTATAAACTTGGTTTCTCAAAAAGCAAAATATACAACAACCATATGATTTAAGGTATATCTGGGGATATATCCAAAGGAAGTGAAAACATGGTCATAGGAGCACAACAGCCACGAGGTAGAAACAACCCTGATGTCTAATGATGGATGAATGGATAAACAACTATGTTCTCTACATACAGTGGAACAAAATTCAGCCTTGAAAAGCAAGTTCTGATACATGCCACACAACACAGATGAGACTTGAAGTCATTATGTAAGTGAAACGAGCCGTCACAAAAGGACAAATACTGTATGACTCCACTTAAGGAGGTACCTAAAATTGTCAAATGCATAGACAAAAAGTAGAATGGAGGTTCCATGAGGCTGGGGGAGGGAGAAGAGAGTTACGAAATGGGTATAGAGTCTCTGGGATGATGACAACACTTAGAAAATAGTGGTGATCGCAGCACTACATGTGAATGTTCAAAAATGGCTAAAATGGCGATTTTATGATAGATGTGTATTTTACCACAATAAAAAAAAAATCCAGGTTATTATCATGCAGGTAAATTAGTGAGTGGTTCAGAAATTCAATTAGGATGCAGATAATATCTATTTCCAATTTTATTGCTTCTATATGAAACAGCCTTAATTGAGGATTTTTCTAATTAAAAGGTTATTAATTTTAGGTTCTACTATGGACTTCAGGGATATGAAAACTTCCTAGAATTGTGTGTCCATGGGTAAATCCACTGCAGGCCGCAGACTCTCAAATAATTGCTTATTATAGACAGGAAGGGCTCTAATTGTAAAACTAGTCAGTAACGCTGCCTCGCACGAACATGAGGAATACACACACCCAATCTGCCTCCACAGCTGGTAATCCACCAACAGCGATGCTCCGACGTCCAGACAAGGTGAGCTCTGCTTGCTCTTGGCCGGGCAGGTATGCTTGGCCGCAGAGAGCTGCAGGGCGCCACCCATTTATCAAAACTCAGCTCCAACTTTGTGACTTTCCTTAAGTCAACAAAATTTACAAACGCTGATATTACTGTAAAAAACCCCACGGTCCGCACCGGCATTCCCGCCCTACCCAGGATGAGAGGAGGCCGGCTGGGGGCTCTCGCGCCCCAACTCACCTTCAGCTGGGTTTCCGTGGGCGTGGGCGCCAGGAAGGGCGGCTGCCCCACCAGCATCTCGAAGAGAATCACGCCGACGCTCCACCAGTCACACAGCTGCGTGTACCCTGCAAGACAGAGTCGGCTCGGCAGGGGCCCAGGCGCGGGGTCTGCCCTGTGGGTGCGTTTCTTGTCCAGCCCAGAGCACGCTGAGGCAGCCCGGGGCCCAGTCCTGTGCTGAGGGCTCCCACAGCCTGCTGGGAAGGACTCACGGCCGCTTCTATTCTCCACCTTTACTGATTCACTTGCACAAAGAAAGGCTTAATTTGAAAAGATCAGTGTTGTCGGGACTCTAAGTTCTTCCAGACCACGCTAACAGACGCGAGTCACAGTAACAGAACCTGGAAAATGCAGGGTTGAGACCCACGAGTAGTCCAAGAGGCTTCCGTGTGGAATACGGAGACCAGGAAGAGGAAAGGGGCACCCCGGGGGTGCTAGGCCTGCCTCACACGCCCTGCTGAGGGTCACGACCAGGAGGCTATGGGGCAGGTTCACCCATCTTTGATTTTTGCCCACTTTTCCCTCAGAGATCCATGTCACAGTGAAGCCAGGCTCTTCCTGCTGTGACCCAATGCTTGCTAAGTGTGCTGGGGACACAGGGGGTCATTCCCTGGTGCGTGTGTGTGGTGACGGCTGGCAGTGCTTGCCAGTGGGGCCCTTCAGACCCCCTGCTTTCCCTCCACCACCCCCCTCCTGCCTGGCTGGGCACGGAGGCTGCAGAGCTGCAATCACTAGCTGCTCTGCCCGCTGCACCAGGAGTGGCACCCACAGCTTCTCCAGGCACTTCCTGCTAGTACCTGTGGGCCTGGGGCCGAGTGGCTCAGGAGCTCCCCTTGCCTTACCACAGCTCGCAGAGACAACTGGGACTTGAACAGGTCTGGCTGGCTCCTAGGACGTCTAACAACACAGGTTTGAACGAGAAGCTGCCTATCTCTGGATTTATTAACACTGAGCCGGGGCCCCAGCCACTGTCACACGGGCCACACAGGGTCACGGAAGTACTGCCCTTGTTCTGAGCCAGACGTCCTATTTGATAGCGGGGGCCATCCGCCTGGCATATGGTGGCATTCTGCTGGGCCCTAGTCATGTCATGTCCACTGCTGTCTGTGCAAGTGCATGGAGCGGGACAAGTGGAGGAGAGCGCTCTCCGTAGCCTGGCTTCTCAACACCCTGCTGGGTGGTACAGCTCACCCAGACCAGCAAGTGCTCCGCTCCGCCAGCGCCTGCAGATACTCAGGCAAGGCTGAGTCACGGTGCTGCGGCCCCTGGAAACTGGCTACCATCCTCTGCCTCTGTACAAACCAGTTCTAGGGTCCCCCCTCAGAGGCCCCGGTGCAAAGCCTCCCATTGCCGGCCAGTGGACTCTGGCCCAAGGGATGAGTCTTCCCTCACCCCAGGAAGCGAAGGCACTTCCCCAATGGAGGGGGCGCGGGGAGGCCCAGACATTAGGGAGAGTGCAGACATTAGGGAGAGCGCGTACCTCCCGGGCTTCTGTAGGGACACACGACGGGCAGGCTATTTCGTGCCCTGGGAAACCAGTGCTGGGGACACCTGCGGAAGTCAGTGCGCCCCGAGTCCGGTGGCTGGCCGTGGGGCGCTCGAGGCGAGGGGGTGTCGGCCCGTACCTTTGCGGAGGAGCACCTCTGGTGCGATGTAATTTGGCGTCCCGACCAGAGAGTGTGCCAGACACCGCTGGTGCTGCTTGCGCGCCCGCTGCTCCAGCGTCTTCAGCCTGTCCCCACACCGACAGTTAGACACGTCGTCCCAGAGGTCGCTGGGCTCCATGCTGTCCTGTCGGATGTGGTTCCCTTCGGCCAGGAACCGGGGGTGGTGAAAAAGGAAGAAGGAAAACCAAAGTGAATCTTCGCTCGTCAGCAATGCAATGAACCCACAGCTTAGAGCAGCCAATCAATTCCAATCCCCCGCCGCCGACCGGTTAGGACCGAGACCTGCGCGTGACTGGCCGCAGGGGCAGCGCCTGAGTCAGACTCTGAGGCCCACTCGGCAGGCGCCGGCTTGGACCAGGACAGAGCCGGGCACTCTGGCAGCGCAGGAAAGGGCGCGCTGTGCTGAGGAGGTGGCAGGGCATCCTGAGGGCTACATTCTTGGTGCCTCCTGGGCCTAGATCACAAGGCCCTGTCCAACAAGCCATGCTTTCAGATGAGCAAGAACAAATCTGTGGCGGGCTTTTAAAAGATGCATGACATTCTCCAAGGCCAGAAGATGGAGATGGTGCAGGGCGAGTTTTGAGTTAAAGGTTAAGTCTGAGTTAGGGTATTAAAATAACTGTTTCAAGAATCCCTGCCATAAATAAGGTAACAACCAGCTGGGTTTTTGTTGTTGTTGTTGTTAATCTTTTCAAATAGCAGGATTCTGAGGAATGGGGTGAAATATACATTAGATTCAGGTTAGTTATGACAGAGGACCCCATTTGGGGAGGTTATGAGAATTTTCTATTTTAACACATTTTAATAGGGCACAGTGATGGTTCTTCACAAAGGCCCTGTGACATTCCATTGATCTAAAATGTAGCAAAAGTGAAACCCACTACCTTAATGAAAGACACCTCACACACATCACACTATTTCTTTAGGGAGAAAAGGATGTTACTGCAGACTATAAAATAGAGTGACAGACAATTCCAAAATGATCAGGGGCCACCCCCATGCAAACAGGGGTCTGGGTGTGGACAGTGGAGGTGGCATGCCCAAGACAATACCTTTTTGGTAGTATTTGGAATTGTGAGTCCACCTGAACCCAGTGCAGAGGCCGAAATCTGTCAGTTTGATGTGACCATCCAGATCTATGAGAATGTTGTCAGGCTTGATGTCCCGGTGGATAAAGCCCATCTTATGGACGCTCTCGATGGCCAGCGTCAACTCTGCGATGTAGAACCGGGCCAGGTGCTCGGGGAAGACCTCCATGCGGATCAGCAGGCTCATCATGTCCCCGCCAGGGATGTAGTCCATCACAAAGTACAGGCTGTCTTTGTCTTGGAAGGAGTAGTAGAGTTTCACCACCCACTCGTTGTCGGCCTCAGCCAGGATGTCCCTCTCGGCCTTGACGTGGGCCACCTGGTTCCGGTTCAGCACGTCCTTCTTCCTCAGGGTCTTCATGGCATACAGAGCGTGAGTGTCCACCTTACAAGCAAGGCACACTTCTCCAAAGGCACCGATGCCCAGGGTTTTGATTTTCACGAACATGGACTTGTCC
Source organism: Lepus europaeus (assembly GCF_033115175.1). Classification (NCBI taxonomy): domain Eukaryota; kingdom Metazoa; phylum Chordata; class Mammalia; order Lagomorpha; family Leporidae; genus Lepus; species Lepus europaeus. The sequence goes on from NC_084832.1 coordinate 87,867,890, forward strand.
ATCTTGGCCCTCTTGAGCCTGTTGTAATTGGACTCCTTCTGGTAGAGGATCTTCCTCATCTGCTCCTGCTCAGCCTCGCACAGTCCAGCCTGCGTGGAAGGAAAGGGAGGAGGAGCCATGTTACAGGGGGTCCCAGCACAGCAAGCCACGGCAGGGGTGGGCTGGGGGCTCCCCAGAACCTAGAGGGCTCTCAACTCACACAAAACACCGTAGAGTGGGCCTAATACACTGCAAGCAAGATAATATTTGGCCTTCTCCTGTATAGCCACAGACAGACACAAATCTGGAATCCAAGGTAAGAAAAGAAGAGTTCTTTCTCTGGGTAAGTTTAAGCTCCAGAAAGGAGGGGTGCCTGCATTAGGAGGGGACCACAACATCCCTGAAACTCCAAGAGCAATCTAAATATTTTAATAGCCCAGGGAAAAATGAGATGGCAGGAAAGAAAAGATCAGTGAATGCTGGACAGCAGGAAGTAAGAGCACAGATTCAATTTTTAGAATTACTGGCCCTGTGACCTTAAATTCAGTGTTCCATTTTAATTTTAATAATTTATTAATAATTAACCTTCTGTAGTACTACTTAGGGCATACTTAGTGCTACTTAGGGCATACATGAATCACTACTAGATATATTTTTCCTTAAAAAAATTTATAAAAAACCCAAACCTTGTTTCTGTATTTCAAAGTGTTGTATTACTATGCAAACTTTGATGAGTCTTTTTTTAAAGGTTTATTCATTTATTTGAAAGGCAGAGCCAGAGAGACAGCGTCTTCCATCCACTGGTTCACTCCCCAAATGGCCGCAAGGGCTGGAGCTGAGCCAATCGGAAGCCACAAGGCAGGAGTTTCTTCCTGGTCTCCCATGAGGGTGCAGGCACTTGGGCCATCTTCTACTTTCCCAGGCCATCGCAGAGCGCTGGATCGGAAGTGGAGAAGCCGGGATTCAAACCTAAGCCCATATGGGATGCCAGCACTGCAGAAGGAGGCTCTCCCCACTACCCCACAGCACCAGGCTCCTTGCTGAGTTTTTTAAACAACAAGGACACACATGATAACCCTATTACGCACAGCCATCCCTCAGGAGAAAGGGGGTGGGAGAGGGAAGTAGCAACATCTGTGACTTCTCTAATACACCTGTGAGAACGGTTCATCTAAAGTGGGAGCAGAAAAGGGACCCTGATGTTACCAACTGAGGGGCGCACGTGGGGCAAATGGACAGAAGAAGCGGGGAATTACTTTGGCCATCTCTTGCTCCAGCTGCATCCTCCGGTTCACCTTCTGCTGGTAGGTTTTTATGACATTCTCCACGTGCTGCTCCATGAAGAACTTAAAGGCATAAGGCGAGTAGCTTTTGATGCGTGACTCTCGCTTCTCCTCGTCCTTGCTGTTTTTGCGGACAGGGACGGGGGAAGTCTGGATCTGCTTTTTGTCCTTCCCGCATTTGTCCCCCTTGGCGCCCTTGTGGCTCTTGTCTGCCCTGTCGGTGGGCTCCGTGGCTGCGCCCCCTCGGAGGCTCTGCTCCACGCCGGCACACAGGCCGTCCAGGTCGTACTGCTCTGACTTGCTGGGCAGCAGCAGGTGCTTCGGGTAGGGTGGGGGCGGGCACCTGCGGTCGGGGCTGCCCAACTCCAGATCCAGCGGGTAGGGGCTGCCGAGGCCCAGGGCGTGCTCGTCCTTAGCGTCCAGCCCGTCTGCGGTCGGGGCAGGCGCGGGCACCCAGGCCGGGTGGGACGGCCCCACAGCCGTCTGCGGTTCGGGCCTCAGCACCCGCACACTCTTCACAGGGTGCAGGATGTGCGCCGCCGTGACGGCTGTGACGGTGTTGGGGGCAGGCAGGGAGGGCTCGGCCTGGACGGGAGCGCCAGCCCGCGGCTGCTGGCTGTTGAAGGAGTTGGTCCTGCTGGGTGCGCGGCCGTCTGGCCGGAAGCTCGCATGCGGGCGCGGTGCGTCCAGGCCAGGCTTCTGCAGGGAGTCGCGGCGGGCCAGGGAGGTGGCCGGCCATGCCTGCACAGGGGCGCCGCCCAGCTCATACAGGTCTGCGTTGAGGCTGTTTCTGGAGGGGGCAAGCAGGCTCTGCGGGGGGCTGTCGCCTGCGAACATCTGGCCCCGGGAGCCCATCACGTGCAGCTGGTGGGCTGCGGGGCTGGGCTGCTTGTGGTGCGGGTGCGGGGCATAGAGCGCGGCGCCTGGGGCTGGGAAGGCGAGGCCGGCGCCTGGCGGGCCCCCCTGGCCCTTGGCAGTCAGGCCCGGGTAGACTCCAGCCTCGGGCGGCGCCTTGCTCTGGAACGAGGGGCTGCGCTTCACGCCGTAGGCCAGCGGCTCCCCGGGCACCAGCAAGTGCGCGCGGCCATAGTGCGCGCTGGGCAGCGGCAGCGCGGGTCCCGCAGCGCCAGGGCCCGTGAAGTGCGCCCCTGCCGCCTCCACGCCCGCTGCCGCGTAGCCTTTGGGCGGGTGCGGGGGCCCTGGCACGCCATGGGGCGCTGCCCCAGGGAAGAGGAAGTCCACGTAGGGCCGCGGCACCTCGTCCAGAGTCGCGGGGCCCTCGTAGGCCGCGCCGCCCAGCGGGTGGTAGGGTGGGAACGCGTCACCTGTGCCTTCGAAGCTGGGCCTCCGCGTCACCGTCACCGGGGTAGGCACCAGGCCCTTTCCTGCAGGAGACAGAAAGACGGAATCAGTGGGGGCCAGCGCTCTGGGTCCCTACCTGGCAATGCCTCAGGGGGCCGAGAGCCTCACAGGGCCTTCATCCCAGGGGCTGTGTTGTGGACCAGTGGCCGCAAAAGTGGCCCAGTGCAGGGTTGGGCCGGAGTCCAGAGGGCACCGGGAAGGGGCAAGGGCAGTCTGAGGGCAGTGTCCCAGTCCTGGGCGGGGCAGGATGGGGACGCAGGGACCAGCAGCCTCTTCTTCGCCTTGCTGAATTGAGCTGGGGCTGCTGGGTTTACTGGCACATAGTTCAAATGCCCACTTTTCTTTTTCCTGTTTTTGAAATTAAAGATGTTCTGCCCCCTCCTTTATTAAAACGACGAAGCGCCCATAACATCGCTACAAATAACCAGATGGGTTTCAGCTGCGACTTGCCTAATCCTGACTCCCCTGCTGTGCAAATCTCTCATTTGACACAGACACCGGGCCCGGAAGGGCAGAAGCTGCTCCCCTCTGTGCCGGCCCTGCTCTACCCTGCTTGCTTCCGCAGTCAAAGAGCTGCGCTTGGTTGTGGGGAGACCCCTCTCCGGGGAACACCAGGCAGAGCCGAGGCCCAGCCAGCGGACATGGCAGGGCACAGGCAAAGCGGAGCTGATCTGGCCTGCAGGGAGATGGGCAGGGGAGGACGCCCATCCCCCCGGACCTGACTGTAAGGATCACACACAGATGCCAGCCAGGGACTGGGTGAGGAAACTCCTGGTCTCCAGAGAACAGAAATGGTGTCCTCGTCACAGTGAGACACAGCCTTCAAGGCATGTGACAGTGTTCATTCCCATGACTCCTTTATCACACCCCAGGGACCGCAGGTGCCCCTGGCCCTCCTGAGGGACTCTGAAGGGAGACCCAGCACTCGGACAAGGCCGCTATCCAGCAGCACTTGCCATTTGGCACCTGCTCTCAGGGGCTCCAGTGTTTTCAGATTAATGAACTAAACCTCTATTTTTTTTTTTTTTGGACAGGTAGAGTGGACAGTGAGAGAGAGAGACAGAGAAAAAAGTCTTCCTTTTCCATTGGTTCACCCTTCAATGGCTGCTGTGGCTGGCGCACTGCAGCAATCCAAAGCCAGGAGCCAGGTGCTTCCTCCTGATCTCCCATGTGGGTGCAGGGCCCAAGCACTTGGACCATCCTCCACTGCACTCTTGGGCCACAGCAGAGAGCTGGCCTGGAAGAGGAACAACCGGGACAGATTCCGGCGCCCCGACTGGGACTAGACTCCGGGGTGCCGGCACCGCAGGCGGAGGATTAGCCTAGTGAGCCGTGGCGCCAGCCTAAACCTCTCTTCTCAAAGACTCTTCCACAGGCCCACAAGAAAGTAAAAGAACATTTTTATCCTTAGTTTGCTGTATTTTTGGACCTTTCAGGGAAAAAAACAAATCCCCCAGGGAAGAAGTACTTCAGGTACTTCAGATGAGGTAGGGTGGGGTGGGGTGGCCACCCAAGATCTGCTGCCTCCACCAGGGCACGGCCGGCTCAGCTCACCCACTACCGGAAGGAGGCAACTGGCCAACAGATGGCACTGACCAGGCCCGCCCAGCTGCACTTCTTTTGTGTTCGAGTCCCAAATCCTCCTCACCCCCTACACTGAGGTCTGGGCTCACCTGGGGAGGTCTGCTTAATCACTCGCACTATCTGCTCGTTCCTCGGGTCCAGGTAGCCCATCTTACTGATGTACTCCAGGGCGGCTTCTATACTCCTGCTGCCAGTCTGCTTGAGTGCTCTGCCCGCCATCTCCTGGAAGAGAAGCACGGAGATGTGAGTGCATGCCATCGTCACTGCAACACACAGCCACCGGCGGCTCCCATCCCCCACTCTGGCTCAAACCACACTTTGCCCTCCTCGGAGAGGTGCTGCAGACAACCCTCAGAGCAAGTAAGGGGGCTAAAGGAACTGCACTCTGCAGGAGACGGACGACAGAAGCCCAGCACACACCGCGCCAGACTGGTTAGCCTGGGAAAAGAACATGTAGGAATTCTGATAGTGGATCTGAAAGAACCTTAAGTCGGCTTCTCCTTAGTAAACTTGTGGGGTTGGACTGGTGAATCCAGGATGAAACTAAAATGAACAAAGTTGAATGGGAAAGACAACTGCAGGAGTCAAGGAAAACTGGCTTGGATCTCAGCTCATCCCCATGCTGACCCCCGGGACCTGGAGACCTGCCCTGGAAGGAGGGTGTGGCTGCCAAATGGTCTCTGGTCAAAAATTAAAAAAAAAAAAAAAAAAAAAAAAAAAAGTAGCTAGTACTTAGACGCTGCTGAAAAAAAAAGAAAGAAAAAAAAAAATGCTGACCGACTGCCTGGTGTCTACAAAGCCCCGTGCTGGCTACAGCAGTAGAGGATCTGCCCTTAGGGAACTGACCACTGAGAGGAAGGCAGGCTGCCACAGCCCTCTGGAAACTGCTGGTGGGAGGAACGCAAGGCAGAGACTCAGGCAGGTAAGGTGGATGAGGTCAGGAGGCAGCTTCGATCCACCGAGTGAAGTGGTGGTGGCACGGCTGGCCCTTCCAGGACAGACAGGCTGTGGCAGGATGAGGGTCCCAGCAGAGAAAAGGCATCCTCGCTAGATGGAGTCGTTGGGACAGAGGCCCGGCGTGCTGGAAAGACAGCAGCAGCACCTGGGGGCGAGGTGACATGGGGAGGGGACCCACAGACCAGGACCAGGCTGACTGGGGAGGTTTGCTTGTTTGCAGGCAGTCACAGAAGCTTTCAAATAAGGTCACAAGGCAGCCACTTCACCTGGGGGCAGCTGCAGGGTGCAAAGCTTGAGGTACTCTCAGATGTGGGCCATGAAGCAGACAAAAGGGGATGGGAGAGACCTGGCATCTCATCCCCTAGCAGGGCATGAGATGGGCAAGGGGCAGCAGCAGGGGTGACAGCCATGAGGGCTGTGACCCAGCAGGAACAAAGAACTCTGCTGGAGACTGGCTCCAGACAAGGACAAGGAGGAAGCAGGCAGAGGCAGCAAAAGAAGGTTCCAAAGGTTCCAAAGAAGGGGAGCTGCGCACTTCACAGGTCAAAAAGAAAGGTGAGTACTGAAAATATGGGAGGGGTAGTGCCACTCAGAAGAGAAGGAAGGAGTGGGAATGCAGAAGAACTCCAGCATGGGCGCGGGGGGAGGGGTGGGGAGCCATACAGGGCGGTTCTGTGGCCTGCCATCTTGCAGGAAACAGAGAGCCACCTGTAGAGAGCACCAGCCACCCTGCCCTGGACAGGCATCCTGGCCAGTGACTTTGATCTCATTCAGCTGCCTGTGTCTGCCTGCTTCCCTGGGACAGGAAAACCTGGCAGGGCCTGAAACCCCACCTTGCAAAGCACCAGAACACACAAAGTGCTATTATCTATATGCTTGTCTAATACTGAACCAGGCGTTTCAGTCCTGGCTGTATGCCGGCCGAGGGGCAGGACAAAACACACCAGCTCTGCCTGGCTATAATGTGGGAGGCTGCAGGACAGTGGGCCAAGAGTAGGGCCGGAGTCAGAGCCTGGGGAAGACGTGCTGCCACCATAGCAGATGCAACCAAGTGGAGGAACACGAGTGACAACTTATGAAGCAGACTGGGAGGTGAGAATAAGAACAGAGTGAGCTTTTGAAAGCAGAGCTTGGATCCAAGGAACGGGCAAGTGTGTATGATCTGCAAGAGTGAAGGAGGTAGCAGGTTCAGAAGAGAGGCCCCTCCCTGCCTCACCTGGAGCCAGGAGATAACACTTCACAGCCCTGCTATGCGATGAGGTCACGTCTGGGAAGGCTCCTAGCAGCTTGGAAGAGACCTGATAGAAGGCTACATCTTACTTATTAGCAGGCTCTGCCTGGAACTTTTGGCCCCTACTAAAACATGTGCCAATCAGAGTCCACCCCTAACCACAAGCCTTTCCATCAGCACTAACCGTCCAATTGCTTTGTCTGAAATGTGGCCCCCGACTGTGTCTACTTCTGGGTGAGTCACCATTATCTCAGCACCTGCCAACAGTCAGCATGGACAGTGTCACAGGGGCTCATGTGGTGACAGAGCACCCGCTACTTCAAGCTTTGTGTGCTGACCGTGCTTCAAATCCAGTCGCTTTCAGGAGAGGAACCAACATGAGGAGACTACAAGGGAAGCCTCGTGTTCACTGGCATGTATACCTGAGCCGTACTCATGAGCCAACTTGTTTGTAAAGAAAACCTTCAAATAATCCGGGTTGGTCGAGGCTTGCCCTTCTTATCTGTCCATCACCCCTCATGCAGCAATATGTGGTTTTCACACAGAGACTCTCCGAAGCTGCTACTGTACATGTCCATACAGCTGTTTTGTAAGAGCTTTGGAAATGGAATCCATTTCTAAGCGCATGAGGATACACAGGGCACAAAGACCAGACTGGGGTGAGGGTAAGGGGGAAGGAATGACAGGGGAGGCAGTATGGCAGGAGGTCAGGCTGAAATCCAGCAGCAAAGCCTGGCCACTCACTTGCATTCTCAAGAACGTACAGAGATGGTCAGCAAGAGTCCTGACCTAGAAGTGCATGTGGCTATTCCCAGGGGCAGGGGCAAAGGCAGATCTGGCCTCAGAGGCCCTGCACCCGCTCCCGCCTCCCCAGTGCCACTGAGCAGCTGAGCAAGTTCTTCACCTGCACTGATGGTCAGTTCCCTCATCTGTGAAGCCGGCTAACAGGGCTGCTCCAGAGCAGGGCTGGGGAACCTTTGTTCTGCCAAGGTCCACTGGGATATTTCTAACAGCATTCGCAGGCCACACAAGATTATCAACTTAAAAACTGGCCTAATTTTTTTTAAATAAAGATTTATTTCTTTCTTTGAAAGGCAGAAAGAGAGAGAGAGAGAGAGAGTCTTCTATCCACTGGTTCACACTCCCTAAATGGCCACAACAGCCAGAGCTGAGCCAATCTAAAGCCAGGAGCCAGGAGCTTCCTTAGGGTCTCCCACGCAGGTGCAGGAGCCCAAGGACTTGGGCCATCTTCTGCTTTCCCAGGCTATCTGAGAGCTGGATTGGAAGTGCAGCAGTTGGGACTTTAACTGGCACCCACATGGGATGAAGGCACTGTAGGCGGTGGCTTTACCTGCTATGCCACAGCGCTGGCCCCAGCCTGCTAATTTATTGAATGTCAAATCCTGCCTAAGGTTGCCTTGGCAGAGCCAGACCGAGTGATTTTGCAGGCCTTGGGCTGGGTGTTCCCCATCCCTGCTATAGGGGCTAAAGGAGGTAATGGGTGTGTCTCAGCACCACTTTAAGAGTTGGTGGTTACTGTCCCCTAAAGTAGCCTAAGTGCCTCTGGGAAAAATGTGAAGATTACATTTGTAGATTTTATGCAGGCTCAACATTAGTAAGTCTAATGCTCTATATATGATCTTTCTTATCACAATTATATAAAGAAACATAGTGAGTTCCAGTTGGCCTCAGGCTGGTATTTTAAATGTTACCAACTTCTGTGCATGTGAGAATGGACAAGACAAGGACTCAGCCCAAGAGTTTCAGGGAGGACAAATCAGATATGTGTTCTTGTGTCCAACCCACAGAAAGTGACCAGCAGATGGCTGTTCAGAGAATGAGGAGGGAATGGCTGAATGAGCTTTGACTTGGGGTAAATAAAAGGAGGAAAGGGTGCCCAGCAGGGCACGAGACAGAAGACTGCGGGACCCCCTGGGCTGCCTGAAGCTGGAGATGCCCCCAGACACAGGCCGACGCAACAACTCCCTGAAGCGTTACTCTGTTAACCCAGATTGCAGACCTGGGCCATTCTTCAGGTGAGCCTCTTCTGCAAAAGTCCACAGTACTGCACTACTGTCTGGCCGCATGGCTGACGTACTGCTTACCACCTCCTAAGGATTCACAGGGCAGAACGCAGGGCTAACAAGACTTTGATAACGCTGTCACCTGGCAACACGCACCAAGAAAACCCCACGCACAGCTCAGTGCTTCCCTGAGAGTGCTCTAGAAAGCTAATTTTAGGAATGCTTGATGGAGCACAGTCCCATCAGGAAATCGGCCACTGAGTCCACGAAGCCAGCCTTCTCTACCAGGAAGTCCTTGGTGCTGGAGTTGACACCGTCATCTGAAGCACCAGATTTGGCACACGGTGTCTCCAGTGCGCAACTCCATTTCTTCAGTGACCACCACACGCCAGCTGTGGCGATGGTAAGAAGATTCAGCAATGCCTGCCCTCACCCTCCCTGTTCTCTGAGTCTTCCCAGGCTTCGAAGCCCCTGATGGGGACATTTCCTTTGCACCTCACATCCGGGGCAGAGCGGGTTTCATCAGCTCCGTTGAGGCCAGAGAAGCGTTACATTCTGGATGCCTCATGACAGGCCTGTGCCGTCCCCTCACTTCTCAATCTGATCCAGCAGAATTTAACACAGCATAAATTCTGTACCCGACAATTTGGGGGACCACGGTGGTTGCCACGTAAGAGTCCGAAGGTCCTTATGTGGAGCCCTTACCTGCAGATTCAGTCAGTCGTGTCATGTTTAATGAATGCGACACCTTCAGAGAAATGCACCAAAGGGTGATTTTGGCACTGGGTAAACATCACGTGTATCTACACAAAAACCCACACAGTATAGCCTGCTACACAAATATGCTATATGGTAGAGCCTATTCAATGTCTTTTTTTTTTTTTTTTTTGACAGGCAGAGTGGACAGTGAGAGAGAGACAGAGAGAAAGGTCTTCCTTTGCCATTGGTTCACCCTCCAATGGCCGCTGCGGCCGGCGCACTGCGTTGATCCGATGGCAGGAGCCAGGTGCTTCTCTTGGTCTCCCATAGGGTGCAGGGCCCAAGCACTTGGGCCATCCTCCACTGCACTCCCTGGCTACAGCAGAGAGCTGGCCTGGAAGAGGGGCAACCGGGACAGAATCCGGCGCCCCGACCGGGACTAGAACCCGGTGTGCCGCAATGCAGAGGATTAGCCTAGTGAGCCGCAGCGCCGGCTATTCAATGTCTTTTAAAAACTTTAAAAAAGGGTTTTAAATACTTAAGAAAACTAAGACACAAACACACACATTAGCCTTGGCCTACACAGGGTCAGGATTACCCACCTGTGCATCCTGTCCCATTGGGATGTACTCAGGGGCAATAACACGCATGGAACTGTCCTCTCCACTGATGATAATACCTTGTTCTGGACACTTCCCAAAGAATCTGCTTGATGTTGTTTTACAATAACCTTTTTCTTTTCTTTTCTTTTTTTTTTTTAAGACTTATTTATTTATTTGAAAGAGTTACAGAGAGGAGAAGCAGAGAGAGAGGTCTTCCATCTGATGGTTCACTCCCCAATTGGCTGCAATGGCTGGAGCTGTGCCGATCCAAAGCCAGGAGCCAGGAGCTTCCTCCAGGTCTCCCACATGGATGCAGGGGCTTAAGGACTTGGGCCATCTTCTACTGCTTTCCCAGGCAACAGCAGAGAGCTGGATTGGAAGTGGAGCAGCCAGGACTCGAACCAGCGTCCATATGACATGCCTGTGCTTCAGGCCAGGGTGTTAACCTGCTGTGCCACAGTGTCGGCCCCATATAATAACCTTTTATTTAAAAAAAAAACTGTCTTTCTTTTAGATTGTTGAATTTGTTACCATATAGTTTTTATCTATTCACTCGAAAGAGTTACACAGAGAGAGGAGAGACAGAACAGAGAGATATTCTATCTGCTAGTTTACTCACCAGATGAATACAAGGGCTAAGGCTGGACCACACTGAATCCAGAAGCCAGGAGCTTCTTTTGGGTCTCTGCCATGGGTAGCAGGAGCCCAAGTACTTGGGATACATTCTGTTCCTTTCCCAGGCCATTAGCAGGAAGCTGGATCAGAAGTGGAGCAGCTGGGACTCGTCCATATGGGATGCCAGCATCGCAGGCAGAAGCTTTACTCACTACCCCACAGTGCTGGACCCACACACTAATATTTTTTAAAAACAAGCAGAAATGGGGCCAGTGTTGTGGTGCAGTAGGTTAAGCTACCACCTGAGACACCAGCATCCCACATGAACCTGGTTCGAATGCTGGCTGCTCCACTTCAGATCCAGCTCCCTGCAAATGCTCCTCTCTCTCTGTCTCTCCCTCTCTCTCTGTAACGCTCTCAAATAAATCTTTAAAAAAATCTAAATAACTAAAATAATGATAGTACAGTAAAACATAAATCAGTAACACATCCGTTTATTATCATTACCAAATATTATACGTTATGTAATTATACTATTTTATGACTGGCAGCACAGGTGTTTTTATACATGCATCATCACACATACAGGTAAGAAATGAGTTGCATGACGATGGCAATGCATCACTAATTCAGCTCCATTTTAGTCTCATGGGACAACCATCACACATGCAGTCACTGACTGAAATGTTGTTTTGCAGTGCGGTATTGCATATTCAATGAAGAACTCCCCACCAGACGTACTGAGGAATCTGGGCTGGAAGGGCTACCATGCTGCTGCAAAAATGACAGATTTAAGGGCCTGGCAGCCTCACTTCTTCTGGGGAGTAGCCCCAGCCCAGGAGGTGGTGGTTCTTGGCTTAGGGGGTGGCCCTGGACCAGACAAAGGGATTAGTTCCATTCCTTTTTTTTTTTTTTTTTAATTTATTTATTTGAAAGGCAGACTTACAATGAGAGTGGGAGACAGACCGGTGCTGTGGCGCCGTGGGTTAAAGCCCTGGGCCTGGGAAGGCAGCAGAAGATGGCCCAAGTCCTTGAGCCCCTGCACGTGCATGGGAAACCCAGAAGAAGCTTCTGGCTTCGGATCGGCACAGCTCCGGTTGTTGTGGTTGTCTGGGGAGTGAACCAGCGGATGGAAGACCTCTTTTTCTCTCTTTTTCTGGCTCTACCTCTTTCTGTCTTTCAAATAAATAAAATATATATATATATATATATATATATATATATATATAAACAAAAACAAATAGAGTGGGAGAGAGATCTTCTATCTGCTGGTTCATTCTCCAAATGGACACACTGGCTGGGGCTGGGCCAGGCCAAAGCCAGGAGCCCATGTCAGTGTCAGGAGCCCAAATATTGGCCATGTTTTGTTGCTCTCCCATATATGTTGGCAGGGAGTTGGATCAGAAGTGAAGCAGGGGCCTGGTGCTGTGGCATAGTGGGTAAAGCTGGCACTGCAGGTGGGCCAGTTTGAGTCCTGGCTGCTCCACTTCCGATCCAGCTCCCTCTCGTGGCCTGGGAAAGCAGTAGAAGATGGCCCAAGTCCTTGGGACCCTGCACCCATGTAGGAGACCTGGAGCAAGTTCCTGGCTTCAGATTGGCCCAGCTCATGTCCTTGCGGCCATCTAGGGAGTGAACCAGTGGATGGAAGACCTTTCTCTCTTTGCCTCTACCTCTCTGTAACTCTGCCTTTCAAATAAATGAATAAATCTAAAAAAAAAAAAAAAAAAAAAAAAAAAAAAAAAAAAAAAAGAAGTGAAGCAGCCAGGACTCAACTAGGCGTTCATAATGCTGGCCCCTATTCCGGTTCCTTTAAGGCAGAGCCCTTTACCAGGGTTTCTGCCTCATGGCTAAAGCAAAGAGCCTGGGGGTGGGAGGGGTTTGAGAACAGAGAAACCCAGGTTTCAGACTTCATTGGTTTCCTGCCGTGACCAACAGCACCTATAATACCGTACCGTAGGCATGTGAACTAGGCCTTTTTCTTTTTTAAAGATTTTATTTATTTATTTGAGAGGTAGAGTTACAGAGAGGGAGAGAGAGAAAAGTCTTTCATCTGCTGGTTCACTCCCCAAATGGCTGCAACGGCTGGAGCTGTGTCGATCCAAAGCCAGAAGCCAGGAGTTTCTTCTGGGTCTCCATGTGAGCGCAGGGGCCCAAGCCCTTGGGCCATCTTCCTCCGCTTTCCCAGGCTATAGCAGAGAGCTGGATCAGAAGAGGGGCAGCCGGGACTTGAACCAGCACCCATATGGGATACTGGCACTGCTGTAGGCGGAGGCTCAGCCTATTACACCACAGCGCCGGCTCTGTGAATTAGGTCTTAATAAAGCAGTTCTTAACTTTTGCGCATTAGGTCTTTCTACAAATGTCTGTCCTCTTAATTTTATGAAAACACTAGTGATACCTTCAAACTGGTTCTAGCGACAATGAGGCCTGGAAAATGTGGGGTTTGCTCACACGCTGTCTTATATGGAGAGCTCTGCCCGAGGACCGCCAGGCAGGTGAGGTGTGCGGCACACCGCCTGGGCACCCCCACTCCGGCTGCCCAGGCCTCGGTCATAGCTGCGTCCCCAGGCCACCTCTCCTGTCCTGCCAGGCCTGCCACACAGGTCTCCCGCTCAGCAAGGAAGGTGCAGGCCAGGAACTGGCTCCCAGGAAGGCAGGAGCTGGGCTCCTCGGCAGCAGAACTCACTCTTCCACGGCAACACCATGTGACTGCGAGTGACTGAAATTCGGTGACAAATTATTATTATGTATGAAGGAAGGAATTTCCTATGGAAATCCTGCCCCCACCCCTTCCTGGTAAGAAAGCATTTTTCAGATGTTAGCAACGTTTTCGCATTCCAACTGTGAGGTTTGGCTGAAAACCTAGGAATGCGGGGCTCTGGCCTTGCTGGGCCTCAGGGGCCTGCCCTGCAGACCCCTCACTAATGAGCGATGCCGGTAGGGTGGGGGCGAGGCAGGCAGAGGGGCTGAGCCTGGCCTCACAGGGCGGCAGGAGCAGCTCTTCTTTCTCTGACCCAGAGGCCTGGCTTTCTTGAGGAAGACGGGGAACCACCAGACGGGCATTGGCAGGTCTGCGTGATGCTCTGGGGGAAGCCAGCAGTTGGGCACGCTCCACCACCAGCTGTCAGGCCCCTTCTCAGGAACACAGCCCCGCCAGCCTAAGGCTGTTCCCTGTACTCCATGTGTTTCCCCATGTGGGGACCTGAGAGCAGTGTGGGCTCTCACAAGCTGCTTCCTGTGTGTGTGCTCAAACTGTGGCTGGAAAAATAAAGTGAAGATGGGCTGGCGCTATGGAGTAGCAGGTTAAGCCACAGTCTGCTGCGATCTGTGAGTCCCGGCTGCTTCACTTCCGATCCAGCTTCCTGCTAATGCACCTGGGAAAAGCAGAGGATGGCCCAAGTCCTTGGTCCCCTACACCTGTGTGGGAGACCCAGAAGAAACTCCTGGCTCCTGGCTTCAGATCGGCCCAGCTCCGGGTGTTGTGGCCATATGGGGAGTGAACCAGAGGATGGAAGACCTCGCTCTCTCTCTCCCTGCTTATCTTTTTTTTTTTTTTAAGTGAAGAGAAAATGGAAGTAGCCTTTGAATTTTAACTATATGCACAGGGAAAGGTCAGTAACCGAGGCTGGTGCTGTGGCGTAGCGGGTAAAGCCGCTCCCTGCAGTGCTGGCGTTAGAGCAACTGACAGGCAGGAATGACGAAGAAAAACATGGCTTAAAATTAAACCAACATGCAAAGTTGTTGACCTTGCCAGTAATCAAACGAACACTAATCAGATAAAATAGTATTCTATTACTGGTGCTAGCACCAAAATAAAATGAGTCATTATAAAGCTAAATAGGCTGAGCAAACTCTTCATAGTCATACATATTTGGAGGCAGTATCAACCGTAAAACTCCTTTCAAGTGAGCATTTATTAGATATCCAAAGTTATTACATTTTTTAATACATTGATTTAATAACTTTACTTCTTGAAGTTTTTCAGGCTAGTTTCAAAGGATTCTATTTTTAAAGTTGATTTCCAGGATGATGTCTGTCAGAGTTAGGGATACTATACCAGTTCTCCAAATAGGAGAGGCTGGGGTGTGAATCAAAAATGGCCTAAGTACCCAATAATAGAATGAGTTAATTATGATTAATATCCTCCTTAAAACACACTTAATCTAACTATAAAATACTTTCTATAATCACAAACCCTTTATAAATATTTTTAATTTATTTTCATTTTATTTGGAAGGCAGAGAGACAGATATAGAAAGAGAGAGAGAATCTCCCATTTATTGGTTCACTCCTGAAATGCCCAAAATAGCAGGGGGAAGGCCAGGCTGAAGCTGGGAGCCTGGGACTCAATCTGGGTCTCCCATGTGGTGGCAGGGATCCAATGACTTGAGCCATCACCCGCTATCTCCCAGGGTCCATATGGACAGGAGGCTAGAATCAGGAGTGGAGCTGGGACTTGAACCCAAGCACTCCAACACGTGATGCTGATGTCCCAAGTGGCATCTAACCCACTGTGCCAAATGCCTGCACCTATACCTATAATTGTTTTACTTGGCAAATATATACACACACACAGTTTCTGGGGTTCTGGATCCCCTATTTTTATTCGCATGTCCCTAACTGTGCTTGTGTCTAAAAATGAGCACCAACAGTTCCTCTCCTTGCTGTATGGGAAGCTACACTTCCCTCAACAGGTAGAGCCTACTTTCCTCCCTTCCGATCGTGACTGATATGCCACCTGCTCTGAGCACTGGAATGAAGCAGCAGTGATGCCGTGTCAGTTCTGACCCTAGCCTTCAAGAAGCCTGGCTGCTTCCATTTTTACTCCTTGCATACCTGAATGGCTGGAGAGAAATCCTGCCAGCCCCGATGCCTAGGCGAATTCCCAGGGGAATGAGCCACACAGAAACCAGCAGAAACTCTGGAGGGCAGAATGACTGCCAGGCTGAGCCCAGCCAACCCACAGGGTCACAGGAAATTAAAAAAAAAAATTGCTGTCTTCAAGCCACTAAAACATCTGGGATGATGTGTTACATAGTAACGGGTAATTGATAACTGACTCTACTTCTTTCTCTGCTGAATATAATCTAGAAAATACATCTATCTGTTTAGCTTAAAATCTGACTAGTTAGAGCCATCAGAAAGTTGTCTTAAAGTTACATTTTCAGATGTAAGATGATGTTATTAATATAGAAATTTAACAAGATGGAGAAAAGATTATTTCATTAGAAAATGACCTTATTATCTAAATATTGATTGCTACTATGATTGCTGAAATCTGAGAACCCAAATAAATGTGTTTCATATTTTTATTCCAGTATATTCCATTAGATTAGTTTTCCCATTATAATCCCAATAATGAAATGCTTACTTTACACATTTGTTTATCATAATTTGACTACATTTTCAGCAGCAAGTAGTGCCTTTTTATACAGTCTTACATCTTTACTGGTCCTAAAATAAATATTTAGCTGGTTAATGACAAAAAAATCATTATTATGTTTTTAAATGTTTTGGCTTTATTTATTTTTATTTTTCAAAGAGCAAAGTTAAGGAATTTTTTAAAATAACTTATTTGAAAGGCAAAGTGACAAAGAGTGAGAGACAGAGAGACAGAGAGAGCTCTCCCATCCACTGGTTCACTCTCCAAATGCCATAACATCCCAGTTTCAGCCAAGCTCAAGCCCGAAGCCAAGAATTCCACCCTGGTTTCCCACGTGGGTGGCAGGGGCCTAAGTATATGGGCCACCTTCCACTGCTTTCCCAGGCCATTAGCAGGGAGCTAGATTTTGAAGGAGGGGCAGCCTAGACTTAAACTGGAGCTCCAAAATGGGATACCAGGCTCCCAAGAAGGGGCTTACCCCACTGTGCTACAGTGCTGGCCCCCAAATGCTTGGTTTTGAAATGTATGCTATGCTAAACTCAAATACTCTTTTTGAGGAAAACACAGTCCACATTTAAAACAATTATGAAAACCAGCAGACTATTACTCTCAAGAAAGCACTTTCCAGTGCTTCAGGAGAGGCTGGCTGGGAGAATCGTCCCGGAGAAGCCCCTCAGTCTCAGTGTTTTGTACAGAAATCTGCACGTGAACCTAGCCGGCTGCACGTGAACCTAGCCAGCTGCATCTGGACGTAGGGCACCAGCACTATGGTGGACTGTCTAGCTCTGGTTCCCAACCTGGTAGGAGGCCCTCTGCTCTGACAGCACCAGGGGCCAACCAGCAGTAGGCCTGATCCAAAGGGTCTGAGAGCCAAGCCCACCTGAGACGGCACAAGAACTTCTAGAGGCAAGATTTCTTGTCTCCGTTTGGAACCTTCCCCTGCCTATGACATTCCTGTTTTTAAGGAAGGCATCAGGTAAAATGTCTTGTACAATTCACACACATGCATGTGCGCGCACACACACACATGTAAACAAAACGGAATACGGATAAGACCAGCCTGGGATCGGTACTCCTCGGGACAGAGACCAGGTCCGGTGTCCTGAGAGCCCGAGGAAGGCGGGCAAGCCTTCGGCAGGCAGCACAGGAATGGCACACCCCACCCATGCGAAGCAACGGCATTGGCCCAAAAAAGATGGAGTGCTATGGAGACTTCTGGAAACCATCAGCCAAGAGGGCTTGGTATCACGCATGGGAAGAGGTCCAGATTTCAGAAAGGAGCTGAGGGATGGTAAATGCACGGTGGGGCTGGGGATAGGGCGGGGGTCAGACGGTGGCTCCACAAACTGGCAGACAGGAAAGACTGCAGCTGAGAACACTGAAAAAGAAAACCACTGGACCTTGATGCCGAGACCCAGGGCTGGCCTCCTGGCGCCCCCTGCTGGGGGCGGTGTTAAACCCACACATCCCACACTGAATTCAATATCCAGTGCCTGAGTTCAATATCCAGCTGTCCCGACTCCAGCTTTCTGCTTTCTGCCACTGCAGACCCCAGGAGGTAGCAGTGGGGCTCAAATGATTGGGTTCCCGACACCAAGAGGAGACCCAAGTTGAGTTCCAGGCTCCTGGCTTCGGATCCTAGCCTGAGGCCACTGCAGGCATTTGGGGAAGGAAGCAGTGAATGAGAGCTTTCTCGCTCTACCTCTACAACAAGGAGGAGGGGCTGCTGTGCTGGGAGAGTCCACCTGCAGACCTTGTGCTGAACCTCCAGTGCCAGCCCTGATGGAGACACAGACAAGAACCAACAGCAGGTGAGACCAAGGCCGGGCAGCCACCTGTCTGCCGGAGCTCAAAGACTGCCACTCGGCGGGGCGGGAGCAGATGAAGAAAGGAATAACTTGGGGCTCTGAATCACACCCTTGCCTCTACCTTCAGCCCTGGTCTCCACTGCTCCCAGCACACATCCTTGCAGGGATGGATGGCAGTTCTGACTCTCTGGAAGAAGTTTTATTTATCAGAAAAGCAGAGTGACAGAGAGGAGGAGACGGAAACACAGAGATCTTTCAACCTTCCATCTGCTGTTTCACTCCTCCAATGCCTGCAACAGCTGGGGCTGGGTCAGGTTGACATCAGGAGCTCAGAACTTCAGCCAGGTCTCCCATGTGAGTGGCAGGGACCCAAGTCCTGAGCCACAAGGTGCTGCCTCTCAGGGTGTGCCTTAGCAGGAAGTTAGAATAAGGAGTGGAGCCAGGACTCGAACCCGGGCACTCCGATATGGGATGCGGTGTCCCGAATGGTAACTACTGTACCAAATTCCCGCCCGGAGAAGAACTGTTTTGCCAGACAAGTTCCGCGCTGTGATGAGGCCGAGTCTAGAAGGGATCGACTTGTGATGTAATCAAGTATTAAGATGGCCAAAAAATACACTCGTGTCATCAGGGATGAAGCACGAACAGCTTGAACGTGACTCTGGAAGAACAGATTTCTCCTCTGTGGGCCACAAGCCAGTCCTGGCTCCTGAAATGAAGTCAGCCGAGTATGTGGGAAGACTGGCTGCTATTCACTTCTGGACAAATGCTGCCTGTAACATCCTGCCATCATCTCCCTCCGAAAAAGCCACAACTCCGAAGTAGCTCCCAGGCCTCCCCACGCAAACACGCCCCTGACGCTGACCTGGAAGCTCCCTGAGACTCTCCCAACCCTCTCCTTTGCTTTTTCACCGAGCAGCAGCTTTTGTCCATCTGGTGCTGGGGTCTCAGTGTCGGGGATGAGGAGCCTGTGAGCGCCGAGGGGAGGGGATGTCAGTGCAGATGGCACGGAGCTCGTGTCCCTGCAGTTAGGGCAAGAATGTGACCAAGCAAACTGGAAGATCCCGAAAGTTACAGGCTCACCCAAGTAGGAAGACAGCAATTCGCTTACTACATCCACAAGCTGCCCTTGAGAGAGTCGGGATGGGATGCAATCTGGCAAAATGCACACACATGTTGGCTATGAAGATATAAGACTGTGAAGACCGAAATTTTTATGTCATTTCCTAAAAAAATCACAACAGTCTGACTGTGAAATGCATACAGACTGGGGGAGGGTTAATCTTTAATTCACAGTTGCAAAGGCTCAGAACCTCTGGAACAGTTTCCAATTTCTGACAATGCTTTAAAGTCCAATCGTTTTGTTTGCAGCTTGGCTGTGATTCTACCAGTTAGTTTCTTCTTTCACCCATGTTTCTGATGGTGAGCCCCCAGAACATACACTGCTGAACAGTGGTGTGCATTTTTTTAACGTTACACTTGTGTGCACAGTTTAATATACTTAACACTCATTAGGAAGCTGCAGGTGGCAAACACACTCTTCCCTGCCTTCACTTTACTAAGGGAGAAGAAACTCAGTGAGGACGTTGCTCAGAGCGGTGAGGAGGCCTGGGCACCTGAACACCTTGGCGGCCTGCATGGAGCCATGGTTCAACCACAGAGGCGGTGCGGCCCTGTGCGGGGACAAGCGTGGCCTGGCCACGCCAGCCTGGAAGCTACTCTAGCAGAGCAGAGAGTAAGCTGGGGTGGGGGTGAGAAAGACACACAGAGAGAAGGAAACTGATGGGTTGGATGTAAACAAAGGGGCCTGAAATTTATCTTAATTCCGTGTGTGGGGGACAAAGCTGGAAAATGCCTGCCTCTGACATTACAAAAAGGACTGAAAGCACACAGCTCTGCGGCCAGCGTTCTCTATGCCAGTAACCGTCAACAGCTCACTCTCGGCATGCCCAGTGCTTCCAGCCTAATCATCTCACAAACTTTCCATCATCGTAGTGCTGAGGATGGATGATCAGCTACGCAGAGAGGGGTCACGGGTGAATTTTCTATCCCTCTTCACACTCGTCCTACATCTTTACGATGCCCCTGTATTATTTCGACATTCAGAAAGGAAAGCCTCAGCAAAGACGCCATCAACCCCTGGCCTCGCAAGTTCGCTGCTCGGCTCCAGCTACCACAGGCTGACCAGGCTGACTGCGATGACCGGAGCGCTGCAGAGACTTCCTGGATTCTTGTGGGGGCTCCCAGAGGGTCTTCCGGCTCAGACAGAACCTCTGACTGGTCCCGCTGCTCCGGAGTTTTCTTGGTGGTCAGGAGGGTGCAGTTCTTCGGGTGCATTTGGTAGGATGACTCAAGACTGAGACAGAAACAGAGCCAGGAACTGTGCACGTGGTTCGATTCTCATAACTCTGAAATGCAGGTATTTGTGTTTTATCAAAAGCAGGAGACCGAGGCTCAGCATGACTAACCATTTCCTAAGTTCATACAACCAGTGGCAAAGTGTGAATTCAAAATCCAAGGGCTCAAAAGAAGTCCAATGTCATTAGTAATCACAGAACTTCATCTAAAAAAAAAAAAGGGAGGGGACCATTTTTCACATCCAGTCAGTGCTGCTGAGGACTGAGCCATGCACTGATGAACTGAACTCAGGCGTGCAACTCGCCCTGGACTGCAGGACACTCTGAGACGATCTGGCAAAGTTAAGGATGCTCAGAGGCACGCATGTGTACCCTGATTGGATATTACACATAGCGCTCTTATGTGTCAGTTAAAAATAAATAGGTACATACATAAAAAAAGTTCAAATCCTCCAATGCTGGACTCACTTCCACGCTTAGAGGGGTCCCATGTGTGCATGGGGAGACACATGGAAGGATGCCGGCTGTGTTTCTGCTTGCGACAGAAAATAGGAGCCCTGCTCGGCGTGCATGAGGGATAATGGAATCTGCAGTGCAACGCAGCACACCAGTTAGAAGGAATCAGAGCCTCACCTAGCGACATGGACAAGCTGCAAAAACATAATGGGTGAAGAATGCAAGTGGCAAAATCGTGCTGGATAAAGAATGTGGAAAAACCTTGTGGAAGACCGGCATTGACTGCCTTGGGCGGACTCCGCTGTAGGAGTGCCCAACCCAGCAGGAGGGAAAGCAGGGCTCCATGGCGAGGGCACAGAGCGTGTCTTTTACACGACTCTGAAACCAATGTGGGAAAACGCTGTATTGTCCCTGCTTCTGTAAACGTTCGAGGTATTATTACACATCACCACCATCATCATCACCACCAAATGTACCCAACAGTGGAACGATGGCGCGGGCTGTTTCTCCCACTGCCTCAGCTCTCCTTCGCGGTCCCCTACAGGGGCTGCTCAGGCACATCTGGTGAGGGATCAATGCACGAATGTGCAAAATCACAGCCCCTGCATGCACGGCTGCCCTGCTGCACACTCAACAAGTACACTTCTTGTGCGCTTCAGGGCCCTGGAGGCCCTCTCCCCGCACCTGCTCCTTCCTGGATCCTAGGCAAAAATCACCCTTGCAAATTAGTTCCAATATCTGAACAAATGGTCTCAGCACCTACTCTTTTGGCCCAGCAAGTCCTGTCTTGGAATATAAGCTCGTCCTAGGGACAAACTGTAGTTTAACAGTTACTGAAAAGGGTATCTAAGTGTTGCTTATTGGCTAAAAACTACAAACATGAGTATCCCAAAATAAATGAAGGCCTGAGATCTATTCAGAGGAATACAACATGAGTTTTAAAAAGATGTGTTAAGGAATAAAATTTAGTGACATGTGGAAATGTTTATAATATAGTGTTATGTTTAAAAAAAAAAACCACCAAAAACCGTAAGATATACCACCACAAAAGTTGGTAACAAAAACATCCAAGGATTTCCTCAGCCACACCAAATTACTATCTCACTATTCTGCTTGATTTCTCATTATTAGTGCTCAGGTAACAAGCACAAGAAAGAACAGCTTTCAGTGATTCTTAGAATAGCAGACACAAGGATGGTTCCTGCCTCTGCATAGCAGAAGGCAGGACACCACGCATATGCTGTGTGTCATGTGACCCCAGGGAGGTGGGGAGGGTGTGGGTGGATGGTGCCCCCCCGAGAGCCACATGTAGAGTATTTGGGGCCACGTCCCCCCACCAGAGACACGGAATCAGAGCCAGCTGCACAATGCAGGCAGATGGCAGGGACACAAGAGAGAATGAAATGAACATCGACATACTAGCTCAACCATGAACCCTGCAGCTCTCTTCCCTGCACCCCTACCCTACCCCTGTAGCTGTGAAGATGTCTTCTGGAAAAAGCCAAAGGCCCCAGAGACAAGCCCCCCCCTAACCTGTGGGTTCCCAGAGAAGATTCTGGTGCTCTATCCGATCACCCTACACCAAGGCCCCACATTCAACAGCCCCACCCCATAGTCCTTTCAGAGTGCACAAGTGAAAAAAGTTTTCCAACACAAAGCCAACAAACAAACAAATAAATAGTAAGTAAAATAGGACCCTGTTTTCATAATGGTAAAAATTATAGCATTAAAAAAGTACTAACAAGTACAAAGAGATGGTAAATGTCTGAGGTAAAGGATATGCCAGTTACCTGAATTTGATCATTACACACTGTATACATGTATGGAAATGTCACAGTGTATTCCACAAATAACTTAAAATGTCTAAAATACAGGGGTGGGTGGTTGGCACAGTGGTTAAATTACCACTTGGGATGCCTGCATCCTACATTGGAATGCCAGGTTCAAGTTCTGGCTACTCTATTTCTTCTTCTTTTTTTAAGATTTATTTATTTTAAAAGTTGGAGTTACCCAGACAGAGAAGGAGAGGCTAACAGAGAGAGAGAAAGAGAAAGAGAGAGAGAGAGAGAGAGAGAGAGAGAGAGAGATCTTCCATCTGCTGGATCTGCTGGTTCACTCCCCAGTTGGCTGCAATGGCCACAGCTGCGCCGATCTGAAGCCAGGAGCCAGGAGCTTCTTCCTGGTCTCCCATGCGGGTGCAGGGGCCCAAGGGCTTGGGCCATCTTCTCCTGCTTTCCCAGGCCATAGCAGAGAGCTGGATCAGAAGTGGGGCAGCCAGGACTCATACTGGTGCCCACATGGGATACCAGCACTGCAGGTGGTGGCTTTACCCGCTATACCACAGCGCCGGCCCCTACTCTACTTCTGATCCAGTTTCCTACTAATGTGCATCTGGAAAACAGCAGATGATGATGGCTTAAGAACTTGGGTCCCTGACACTCACATGGGAAACCTCAATGGAGTTCCAGATTCATGGCTTTGGCCTGGTTCAGCCAC
This sequence comes from Lepus europaeus, assembly GCF_033115175.1. Lineage (NCBI taxonomy): Eukaryota > Metazoa > Chordata > Mammalia > Lagomorpha > Leporidae > Lepus > Lepus europaeus. Next base: position 87,890,726 of record NC_084832.1, read on the forward strand.
GGCTGTTGTAGGCATTTGGGGGAATGAACAATTGGATAGAAAATTTCTCTCTCTGCCTTTCAAATAAAGTGAAAATAAATAAATTTAAAACTTCTTAGCGGTAGGCACTGTGGCATAGTAGATTAAGCCTCCGCCTGTAGTACTGGCATCCCATTTGGGTGCTGGTTTGAGTTCTGGATGCTCCACTTCTGATCCATCTCCCTGCTAATGGTCTGAGAAAGCAGTGGAAGATAGCCCATGTGCATGGGCCCCTGTACCTGCATGGGAGACTCAGAAGAAGCTCCTGATTCCTGCCTTTGGATTGGCCCAGCTCCAGCCAGTGCAGCCATTTGGGAAGTGAACCAGCAGATGGAAGAACTCTTTCTCTCTCTCTCTCTCTCTCTCTCTCTCTCTCTCTCTCTCTGTAACCCTGCCTCTCTCAAATAAATAGATCTTAAAAAAAAAAAAATTTAAAACATAGGGGCCACCACTGTCGTAGTATAGTGGGTTAAGCTGCTGCCTGCAATGCTGGCATCTCACATGGGCACCGGTTTGTGTCCCAGCTGCTCCACTTCAAATCCAGCTCCCTGCTAATAGCCTGGGAAAAGCAGTGGAAAATGGCCCAAGTACCTGGGCCCCTGGCACACAAGTTGAGAGACCCAGAAGAAGCTCCTGGCTCCTGGTTACATCCTGGCCCAGCCCTGGCCGATCTGGCCATCTGAGGAGCGAAACAGTGGATGGAAGATCTTTCTATCTCTCCCCGCTTCTCTGTAACTCTTTCAAATAAATAAATTATATATATATATATATATACACATATTATATATATAACACTGACAAGAGACATATATAAACATCCTGCTAATGGTGGCCAACTAATAAAGGAGGTGATTTTTCAACAAATGCATGCCAATTAACCAGCAAATCATCTTTACATTAAGACCCCCTTTCTTCTTCCTTCTTCCTCTCATGTCTTTCTTGGCTATTTTTAAATACCTGCTTTTCTTTTCTTTTCTTTCTTTTTTTTTTTTTTTTACAGGCAGAGTGGACAGTGAGAGAGAGAGACAGAGAGAAAGGTCTTCCTTTTCCTTTGGTTCACCCCCCAAATGGCTGCTAAGGCTGGTGCGCTGTGGCCAGCGCACTGCGCTGATCCGAAGCCAGGAGCCAGTGCTTCTCCTGGTCTCCCATGCGGGTGCAGGGCCCAAGGACTTGGGCCATCCTCCACTGCACTCCTGGGCCACAGCAGAGAGCTGGACTGGAAGAGGAGCAACAGGGACAGAATTCGGCGCCTAGACCAGGACTAGAATCTGGGGTGCCGGCGCTGCAAGGCGGAGGATTAGCCTATTGAGCTGCGGTGCTGGCCTATACCTTCTTTTCTTTACTAGGTTGCATTAAAGACTAAAACTGACTTCTAAAGGTGAGAGCACATCAACTTCTGGTGGACAGACAGACCCAGGGTTAGGTCCTCCACACTGTCCCTGGGCCTCACTCATGACACCTGGATGCTGCCGCCTGGCTGGAACGATCTGACGAGAGGAGTATTTCTCATGCTGGGGACTCGTGGTTTTCAGCTGGTCGCTGCACCCACAAGTGGCGGAATAAAGACGAGAAAAGTATAGTCTGCAAGTCTTCAGGTACGGCAGCACTTTCTGGGAGAAAACAGAGGTTTTGCACGGCTGAGTGACTCCATGTGGCAGCTGACTGAAGCAATGTGCTCATTGTAGGCTACTGCCAGGACACTCTGCCTCGGCCCTAGGATTTCAAAAGTCTATTGGGCTTTCCTAACTCTGGAAAGTGTGGGAGGAAAATACTAGCTGGCTGCAGTGGAGTTAACAAGAGTTCTAAAAGTGTGAGAACAGTGCATTCATTATTATTGCCAAGGGTTTCACTCTTTGACCAGGACATTTTCTTTCTACTGTTGTTCCTATTTTACAATCATTTTCCTAGAAAATGCACTTTATGGAAATGGGCAGAAAGAGGACGAATGGCCAGTGAAGGGCCAGGTACTGGGTGAGACTACCGAGTCCACATCTTGTCCACGCCACTATCACCCTAGGAAATAAGCATTACCATGTAGCCACACTTCAAAGATGGGAAGACAGACTAAAACTGATGAGCAATTTATCCAGTTACAAAGATAGCAGGGGTAGAAGGCGGGGGGATGGGACGAGGAGAAGCTCAAAGCTTCTATTACAAAGCAACTCGTTCAGGCTGTTTGCAACCCTAACTTTCCCAAGTCAGTGACTTCATGGTCTCAGCTGTAATATCTCCTTCATTCAAAACCACCACTGGACCACCAAACAGCAGGCGGCTCCACTGCAGGGACTGCGCACAGGCAGTCCTCACAGCCATCACATTCTGGTGCTAGGGTATTTTCTTCCGCACCGGGGTGGGGAAACCTTCTTTCTGCCAAGGGCCATTTGGATATTTATAACATCATCTGTGGGTCATACAAAATTATCCACCTAAAAATGAGCCTGCTATAGAAGTACTAGATTTCAAGTCCTGCCTGTAGTTGCCTTGGCAGTGCCAGACCAAATGATTTCATAGGCCTGATACAACCTGCAGGCCGCAAGCTTCCCACCCCTGTTCTGTATCAAGGAACTGTTGGAGGGGCCGGCACTGTGGCACAGTGGGTTAACACCCTGGCCTGTAGTACCAGCATCCCATATGGGCACCGGTTCAAGACCGGCTGCTCCACATCTGATCCAGCTCTCTGCTATGTCTTGGAAAAGCGGTAGAAGAAGGCTCAAGTCCTTGGGCTCCTGCACCCTCGTGGGAGACCCGGAAGAAGTTCCTGGCTCCTGGCTTCGGATCGGCGCAGCTCTGACTGTTGCGGCCAATTGGGGACTGAACCATCGGATGGAAGACCTCTCTCTCTCTCTCTGCCTCTCCTCTCCCTGTGTAACTCTGACTTTCAAATAAATAAATAAATCTTAAAAAAAAAAAAGAAACGGTTACAACTGATAAACTGATTCAGTGAAGTTGCAGGACACAAAACAATACATAGAAGTGGGCATTTTGTACAGACACCACTTGGGATGCCAGATTTCATACTGGAGTGCTTGGATTCAAGCCCTGTCTCTGCTCCTGATTCCCACTTCCTGGGAAGCAGCAGGGACCCCAACTACTTGAGCCGTCACTCAGGGTCTACATTAGCAGGAAGCTGGAGTCAGGTGTCAGGCATTGAACCCAAGAACTTGGGTTTCACCCATCCATACAGGAGAATGGACTGAGTTCCTTGTTCATGGTTTTGGCTTGGAGGAGCCCTGGCTGTTGTGGGCATTAGGGAGAGAACAAGTAGATGGAAGATCTCTGTGTCTCTCTGTCTTCCAAAAAAAAAAAAAAAAAAAAAAAACAACATACAAATATCAGTGGCACTTTTACACACAACTAATGAACTTGCTGGAAAAGAATTTAAGAAAGCAATCCCGGAGCCAGCACTGTGGTGGAACAGGTAAAGCCAACATTTGCAGCGCCAGCATCCCATGTGGGTTCCCATTCAAGTCCTGGCTGCTCAACTTCCAATCCAGCTCCCTTCTAATACACCTGGGTAAGCAGTGTAAAATGTCCCTGCACCCACGCGGGAAACCTGGACAAAGCTCCTGGCTCCTGGCTTCAGCCTAGCCCAGTTCTGGCTGTTGCAGCCATTTGAGGAGTGAACCAATGTATGCAAGATCTCTCCCTACTCCCACCCACCCCATAACTCTGACTTTTCAAATAAAATAAGTAAATCTTAAAAAAAAAAAAAAAAAAAAAGTGATCCCATTCATGATAGCTACCACAGAGAGTGGGACAGGTTTTTTGTTTTTTGTTTTTTGTTTTTTTTTTGACAGGCAGAGTGGAAAGTAGAGGGAGACAGAGAGAAAGGTCTTCCTTATGCCATTGGTTCACCCTCCAATGGCCGCCGCGGTAGGCACGCTGCGGCCGGCGCACCGCGCTGATCTGATGGCAGGAGCCAGGTGCTTCTCCTGGTCTCCCATGGGGTGCAGGGCCCAAGCACTTGGGCCCTCCTCCACTGCACTCCCTGGCCACAGCAGAGAGCTGGCCTGGAAGAGGGGTAACCGGGACAGGATCGGTGCCCCGACCGGGACTAGAACCTGGTGTGCCGGCGCCGCAAGGCGGAGGATTAGCCTACTGAGCCGCGGCGCTGGCCTGAGAGTGGGACAGTTTTAACCACTGCTTAGGATGCCCACATCCCGTACTGGAATGTTAACCCCAGTCACTGCATTTCTGATCCAGCTTCTTGCTAATGCATCCCAGGGGGCAGGCAGCCACCCATATGGGAGATATGGATTCAGTTCTGGGTTCCTGACCTTGGACTGGCCCACCCCCACCTACTGTGGACATTTGGGAGTGAACCAGAGGATGCAAGATGGATCTCTCTCTCTCTCTCTCTCTGCCTTTCAAGTAGATGGGGAAAAATTTTTGAAAAAATTAACAACAAAAATACCCCTAGGAATAAATTTAACTAAGGAAGAGAAAAAGATCTACAATGAAAATTACAAAATACTGATGAAAGAAACTGAAGAGGAAACAAAAAAATGGAAAGACATCCCAAGTTCATGGATTGGAAGAATTAATATTGTTAAAATGTCCATAGTCCCCAAAATGACTTACAGATTCATTTACAATAAAAATCTCTATTTAAATGCCAGCAGCGTTTTTCATAGATAAAAAAAATCAGTCTTAAAATTCAGATGAAACCACAAAAGAGCCTGAATAGTCAAAGCAGTCTTGAAAAAAATGAACAAAGTTGGAAGCATAACAACAACTGACTTCAAAGCGAGCTACAGAAACCAAAACAGTATGGTACTGACACACAGACCAACAGAACAGAGAACCCGGAAATAAAACCACCCATCTACTGCCAATTGGTTTTTGCTTTACGTTGTTTTTTTAACAAAGGTGTCAAAAACATATATTGGAAAAAGGACGGTCTCTTCAATAAATGCTACTGGGTAAACTAGATATCCACCTGTAGAAAAAAATGAAATTAGAGCCTCTAGCTCTCACCATAGAAAAAAAATCAACTCAAAATCGATCAAAGACCTAAAGAAATTCTAAAAAGAAGACCTGAAACTATTAGAAAAAAACATAAGGGAAACACTTTAAGCCATCAGTAAAAGCAAGAACTTTTTTTTTTGAGTAAGACCCTGAAAGCAAAAACAGACAAATGGGATTAGAGAAAACTAAGAGGCTTCTGCACAGCAAAGCAGTGACAAACAGAATGAAGAGACAACCTAAATAGGATGAAATATTTGAAAATTACTCATCGAGCAAAGGATTAAAATCCAGAATATGTGATAAACTCAAAAACAGCAAAATGAAACAAGACAAAATAATCTGATTAAAACACTGGCAAATGGTCTGAATGGACATTTCTCAAAAGACATACAAATGGCCAACAAATGTATGAAAAAATGCTCAACTCCACTAATCATTGAGCTCATGGAGTAAAGGGAACCTTTTAACACGGTTGGTTGGCATGTAAATTAGTGCAGCCATTATGGAGTGGCTCCTTAAAAACTAAAGAGATGGGTTCGGCCTATTGGTTAAGATGCCTGTGAGGATGCCCACATCCCACAGTGAAGTGCCTGGGTTCAATGCCTGACACCTGACTCCAGCTTCCTGCTAATGTAGACCCTGAGTGACGGCTCAAGTATTTGGGGTCCCTGCCACCCACACAGGAGACTTGGACTGAGTTCCCAGCTCGTAGCTGCAGCCCAGGACCAGTTCCAGAAATTCTTAGCATTTGAGGAGTGAACCAATGAATGGGAGATCAATGTCTCTCTCTCTCTCTCTCAGCCTCTCAAATACATAAATAATTTTTTTAAAACCCGAAAGTTAGACCTACCATATGATCCAACAATTTCACTAATGGTTATACAGCCAAAGGAAAGGAAGTCAGTATTTTAAGGAGATACCTACACTCCGTTGCTTAATGAACAATAACCAAGATATGGAATCATCATGATTTCCAATTATAAGTGAATACATTAAGAAAATGTAGTACACACGTACACACACGTACACACACACACACACTGAAATATTATTCAGTTATAAAAAGAGTGAAATCCTATCATCTATGGCAACATGAATGGGAATGGAGGGTATTAAGTTAGATGCAATAAACCAGGCACAGAAAGACAAATACCATATATTCTCTCTCACATGTGAGAACTAAAGTTAGATTTCATTTAGGGGGCCAGTGCTGTGGCACAGTGGGTAAAGCCACCGCCTGCAGTGCTGGTATCCCAGTATGGTTGCTGGTTCAAGTCCCAGCTGCTCCACTTCTAATCCAGCTCTCTGCTATGGCCTGGGAAAGCAGTAGAAGCTGGCCTAGGTCCTTGGGCCCCTGCACCCACATGGGAGACCCAGAAGTCAAGAAATTCCTGGCTTCTGGCTTTGGATTGGCACAGCTCCAGCCACTGGGGCCACCTAGGGAGTGAACCAGTAGATGCAAGTGCTCTCTCTCTCTCTCTCTCTCCCTCTCACTCTACCTTTCAAATAAAAAAAGATTAAAAAAAAAAAAAGATTTCATTGAGATAGGGAGAATACTGGTGACTAGAGGCTGGCAGGAGGAGGATGGGGAATAGAGGGAGGCTAGATGATGGGATAATGGGCACTAAAATCTAATTAGGCTGGAGCAGAGAGGTCTATGTTTCACAGCACAGTAGGATGCCCAGTTCACAACAACTATATACTTTATGAAGAACAGGAGCTTGAAGTTTCCCAACACAAAAAAATGATAAGTGCTAAAGGAGAAGAAATGCTATTTTGCTCTTTATGCATGTATCAAATTATACTGTACCCCATAATTACATATAATTCTGTGTCAGTGTCTTAGAAATTCTCCTTGCTTGCCCACTCAGGCCGAGTCAGGACGATGAGCTGCAGTGACAGTGAAGTAGAGCTGCTTTCTGGGGTGACAAACAGCTTCACCAGAGTAAGGAATGTGTCCGAGTCCCAGTGAACCTCAACAGTTGTCCTGGCTCCACGCCTAGTATTCTCATTTCTTGAACTGTGACTAATGTGCCTGGGGGAATACTAATTACTATACTTTCTAAAACTAAAACTTAGTGTTTGCTAATTCCAAAGCCCATGGAAAGAGTCCAATTTTCTGCAGACAAAATGCAAGACAGGCGGGAAAGGTGACTGCAGAGTTACTTGGAAGACCTTACCCCAGATGCTGTATGTGGTCACAAATCCTGCCTTGGTTTAAAGGCCCTAAGAGTTCCATTTTACTGACGTTCCTCTGTGTTTTATGTTGGAATCTTCACTTTTTTTTTTTCCTCTCTGAAATGTCCTTTTTCTTGTCTTCCAATCAAATTTGTATAGATCATTTAAAAATGAAATGAGGGAAGTGGGAATGAAATGCCAAATAATGTAGGAAAACAAAAGGAAATTATTCTAAAAAAACAAAACAAGTCCGGCGCCGCGGCTCTCTAGGCTAATCCTCCGCCTTGCGGCTCCGGCACACCGGGTTCTAGTCCCGGTCGGGGCACCGATCCTGTCCCGGTTGCCCCTCCTCCAGGCCAGCTCTCTGCTGTGGCCAGGGAGTGCAGTGGAGGATGGCCCAAGTCCTTGGGCCCTGCACCCCATGGGAGACCAGGAGAAGCACCTGGCTCCTGCCATCGGATCAGGGCGGTGCGCCGGCCGCAGCGTGCCTACCGCGGCGGCCATTGGAGGGTGAACCAACGGCAAAAGGAAGACCTTTCTCTCTGTCTCTCTCTCTCACTGTCCACTCTGCCTGTCAACAAAACAAAACAAAACAAAACAAAACAAAACAACAGCCTCTTGTTAATGCACATCCTGGGAGGCAGCAGGCGATGGCCCAGGTACTTGGGTTCTCGCCAGCCATGTGGTAAACCCAGATGGAGTTCCAGGGCTTCTGGTTTCTGCCTGGCCCAGACCCAACTGCTGTGGGCATTTGAGGAGTGAACCAGTAGATGGGAGGATCTCTCTTTTTCTATGCATGTCTCTTTCTATTTCTCAAACCAATTTTTTTTAAATATAAAAAAAACTGAAACAAGACTAAGGCACTATGAGGTCAGGACGGGGCGGCGGAAGATGTCCATGCTGCCCCCAGGGGGAGAAGGGGCATGCCAGCAGCCAGCAGCCTTCCTTCTTGTTATCCTACAGATGAGAGAAACCAGAGATAATGAGCAATGCTAGATGGCAATTCTCGCAGGCCAAAGGAGCACTCGGGAACAGAACTCCAATGCTGAACTACACTATCCAAAGAAAGCACTGAGGCAGTCAAGTTAAGCAAACCAAAGAGGCCACTCTTTGCTACCATCACCATTTGGCTTAGCTAAACACTGTGTAGTATGAGCACAGCACACCTTTGCTGAGAACCTGCTAGGCACCAAGTGTCTCTGAATGGAAAGCATAGGCTTGATGACATTTATTAGCAAACTTCACACCAGGAGGGCCTCAGGGTGACACACACACCTTCAGACAGTGTGAGAGGTCAAGGGATGTGGGGACATGGCCCTGATGGGTGACACAAGCCCCCATTGCTGCATCAGAACAGCCTGGCAACTGAACACGTGTGGCTGGCTTCACCTAACTGGAGGAATCTGTGTCTGCAGCCAGCGCTGCCGCCATTGGCCTTAAAGACTGATTTGAGTAATAAAAATAAACATCACAGGGCCAAGGAAAGAAGTAATATGATACTTTTGTTTTTTTTTTAAAGAATGTTTGTTGAGTGGTTTAGGTTTACATAGTCACTCAAATGAAAATTCCTTTCTCAGAAATTCACAAATAACACATACCATTCTTTCTCCAGCTGGGATGATCTGAACTATTTTCAGAGCTTGTCTGTTTTATGATAATTGAGTTAATTTTGGAAAGGGGTGCTGACTACATACTGATGGCTGGTGTATCAGCCTTGACTGCAAACTTCAAGAGGGCAGATTGGGTCCAGTGCACTCCCCACCACAGGGTCCCACACAGGGGCTAGCTCCCATGGATGCAGAGTTAAGTAGTATCTAATACTGATCTAATGTTGATTAGGACTTCCTTTCAGTTTTAAGGGTATGGTGTTCCAGGTAGAACTGCACAATTCTCCTTGCCTAGTAAAATAAGCCAGACCGTACTTTGCCAAGAATGGTTGGAAATACATTTGTCAACTTTTCTACTACCCCCCAGTCCCTGGCTGTGCACAGATAAGAGACAGGACAGCCAGGCAGGCAGGGCTTTCTCCTGTGCTGGATGGGTTAGTGCTGTGCTGTTCTTTCTGTCACACTCCCACCCTGGAAGAACTCCCATGTTTCAGACACAAGAAGGAACAGGACTCTGGCAGGAAACAGAAACCTGACTCATGTTGTGGCACAATTTCTGAGATGTTCTGAAAGAAACATCCACACATCTTCAAGAACAGCTTGCACGGCTCACAGTACAGTAATCCATATTCACATTAGCTCCCTGAAAACCCAAGGAAAACTGATTCATCCTTTTCTGTCCTAAGACAAGCAAATATCTTTAACTTCATGAAGGCCCAACTTCTAAAACTTCCCTAGGTAAGTCTTTTTAAAAGGACTCTGGAACTTAGCAAAAATTAACATGGGGCAGGCACTGTGGCGCAGCAATTAAGTCGCTGCTTGGTATACCCACATTTCATATCAAGAGTGCCTGGGTAGGGCTGGTGCTGTGGTGTAGTGGGCTAAGCCTCCGCATATGGCACTGGCATCCCACATGGGCGCCAGTTCATGTCCTGGCTGCTCCTCTTCCAATCCAGCTCTCTGCTATGGCCTGAGAAACCAGAAGATGGCCCAAATGCTTGGGCCCCTGCACCCATGTGGAGGACCCAGAAGAAGCTCCTGGCTCCTGATTGGCTCAGCTCCAGCTGTTGTAGCCATCTAGGGAGTGAGCCAGCAGATGGAAAATCTCTCCCTCTGTAACTCTACCTTTCAAATAAATAAATAATAAACGAATCTCTTTAAAAAAAAAAGGAGTGGGGCAGCGCTGTGGTGTAGCAGGTGAAGCCGCCACCTGCACTGCCAGCATCCATAATGGGCTTAGGTTAGAGTTCCAGCTGCTCCACTTCTGATCCTGCTCTCTGCTATAGCCTGGGAAAGCAGTATAAGATGTCCAAGCCCTTGAGCCCCTGCACCTATGTGGGAGACCCAGAAGAAGCTCCTAGGTTTGGATCAGCGCAGCTCCAGCCATTGCAGTCATCTGTGGAGTGAACCAGCAGATGGAAGACCTCTCTCTCTCTCTCTCTCTGTCTTTCAAATAAATAAAATAAATCTAAAAACAAAAACCACAAAAAACCTGGGTTTGAGTCCTGGCTTTTCCCCAATCCCAATTCCAGCTTCCTGCTAATGCATATCCTGAGAAGCTGGAGGTGATGAATCCTTGGGTCTCTGCCACTCATGTGGGAGACCCTGATGGAATTCTGGGCCTCTGGTTTCAGCCTGGCCCAGCCCCGGCTAGTGCGGGCAACTGAGGAGTGAACCAGCAGATGGAAGTTCTCTGTCTCTCCCTCTCTCTGTTGCTCTGCCTTTTTTTTTTTTTTCTTTTTAATAAAGATTTATTTCATTTATTTGACAGGCAGAGTTGCAGAGAGAGGCAGAGAGAGAGAAAGACAGACAGACAGAGAGAAAGAGGTCTTGCATCCACTGGTTCACTCCCCAAATGGCTGCAACGGCCGGAGTTGAGCTGATCCGAAGCCAGGAGTCAGGAGTTTCTTCCAGGTCTCTCACGTGGATGCAGGGACACGAGGACTTGGACCATTTTCTACTGCTTCCCCAGGCCATAGCAGAGAGCTGGATCAGAAGTGGAGCAGCCGGGATTCAAACCAGTGCGCATACGGGATGCCGGCGCTGCAGGCCAGGGTTTTAACATGCTGTGACACAGCACCAGCCCCAACAAATAAATCTTTAAACAAAGACAAAAATCAGGAAAATCCAGGGTCGGTGGCCATGCATCTGTCGAACATGAGGAAAAATATATCCAAAAGGTCCCCCAAAGGAAAACACCACAAGACTGAAAACAAATTCATCTTCATCATAAGTGCCTCTCTCCTAGACGCCTAAGGAATCTGAAGCACACAGTGGTGACAGGAGGTGACAAAGCATTAGCAGTGCCCTCAGCAAAGTGCATGGCGCTTGCACAGCAGCTGGCATGATACAGTGGAACATGCAGCGGCTGCCATGTTCCACACAGAATAACCCAGCACCCTGTCTCACTGATGTGTGGTTGGGTGCTTTTTTTGGTTTTTTAAGATTTTATTTATTTATTTGAGAGGTAGAGTTACAGAAAGAGAAAGGTCTTCCATCCACTGGTTCACTCCCCAAATTGTTGCAATGGCCAGATCTGGGCTGATCCAAATCCAGCAGCCAGGAGCTTCTTCTGAGTCTCCCATGCAGGTGCAGAGACCCAAGGACTTGGGCCATCTTCCACTGTTTTCCCAGGCCATAGCAGAGAGCTGGATAGGAAGTGCAGCAGCCGGGGCTCGAACCGGCACTCATATGGGATAGTTGGCACTGAACGCAGCAGCGGCTTTACCCGCTATGCCACAGCTCTGGCCCCTGGGTGCTGCTTTTACTGTGACCCCTGTGAAAACAACACACCTGCCCTTACACAGGTGCACTGTTACTCACAAACCACCAATCAGATAATCTGATCCATTCAAGGACCTCCCTCTGCAGTGTGAAGAGAGACATGCAACCCTTCCTGTCTCTTGTCATGTGATGCTCTCTGCCAGCAAGGACGCCACCACCAGAAACCAAAGCACTGGGCTCATCCAACCTTCCACTGTGAGCCTCCAGAACTGTGGGCAAAACACCTCTCTCGTCTTCACAAGCAGCTGGTCCAGCTGCCGGCGCAAGGTTTTCCGCGGTGCTACATGAATGTGGAAAAAACTTTCATTTTTTAATTAAAAAAAGCCTGCTGAATTTTATTGGGATTATGCTCAATCTATAGGTAAATTTGGAGGAGAACTGCTATGGTAGTGTCTGATCCATTAACATTACATATCTCTATTTTAGATCTTTGATTTGTCCAGCAATGCACTGTAGTTTTCAAGATAGATCTTGTACATATTTTGTTAAATTTTCCCTAAGTATTTCATATATCTGAATGCTTTTATAGATGCAATCACATTTAAAATTTCAAAGTGTTCATTGCTAGTTTACAGAAGAACTATTGATTTTTGCATCTTTACCTTATATCATGTGACTGTGCTCAATTATCATAGGAAATTATTAGTGTTTTATAGATTTCATGTCAAATGCAAAAAAAAGACAGCCCTACTTCTTTCCTACTGCTCCAGCTGGGCATTCCTGCCTTACTACCAACCTTGGAGGTGGGGTATTCAGCTTCTCACCTAACAGTTCATGTGAGCTGAGAGTTTTACCCAGATGCCCTATAGCAGGTTCAAAAAGTTCCATTCTATTTCTAGGTTGGTGTTTTCGTTGAGTGGCTGCTGGATTTTGTGCCCTGCACCTCTGTTTCTACTGAGATGATGAAATGATTTTCCTCTATTGTTGACATTGGTGGATTATGTGGATTTCCTAATAAGCCTGGATAAATCCCTTTTGGTGCTGATGTATTGTCTTTGCTAATATTTTGTTAAGAATGTTTGCACTTATAAAAGATTGAAATACTGGCCTGTAGTTTTTCTCTTCTCACAGTGGCTTTGTCAAGTCTCGATTCCAGAGCAGTGCTGGTCTCATGGATTAGCTAGAACTCTTCCCTCCTTTATTTTCTGACAGACTCTGGCAAGGATTACTATTATTTTCCCCTTAATCATTTGAAAGAATGAAGCTATCTGAGCCTGAACTTTTCTTTGCAGGAGAATTTTAATTACAAATTTCATTTCTTAAGTAGACACTGAGCTATTCAGATTTTTCTATTTCTTCCTGTGTCAGTTTTGGTAGTTTTTGTCTTTCAACAAATCTGCCCATTTTCTCCAAGTGGTTATACTGGATAACAAATTTATTCTTAATATATTCCCTTGTAATTACTGGGGTTCAAATGGTTTTCCTTCATTCGCTCTGAAATTGGTCACATTTCTCTGTGATGTTTTTATATTTTTCCTTTCTTTTCACCATCTATTTTATAAAGTTTAGTTGGAGGTTTATAAATCTTATCTCTTTTTTAAGATTTACTTATTTATTTTAAGATCTTATTTATTTATAAATAAAATTTTGATAGAGAGAGAGAGAAAGAGAGAATCAAATCTCCCATCTGCTGGTTCACTTCCCAAATGGCCACAATGTCCGGAATTGGGCAGATCTGAAGCCAGGAGCCTGGAGTTTCTTCCAGGTCTCCCATGTGGGTGTAGAGTCCCAAGGACTTGGACCATCTTCTGCTGCTTTCCCAGGCCATAGCAGAGAGCTGGATCTGAAGTGGAGCAGCCAGGACAGGTGTCCCTATGGGATGCTGGCACTGCAGGTGGCAGCTTTATCTGCTGTGCCACAGCACCAGCCCTATGATTTCTCCTTTGACTTATGATTTGCTTAGACGTTCTTAAATATCCAGATATTTAGGACTTCCGATGATTTTTTTTTCGAACTTAATTTCACTGGTCAGAAGACCATACTCTCTAAGATTTCAAGCTTTGAAAATCCATTGAAATTTATTCTAAATTTTTAAAAAATTATTTATTTATTTGAAAGGCAGAACAACACACACACACACACACAGATACAGAGACAGAGAAAGGATGTTCCATCCATTGGTTCACTTCCCATATGCCTGCAACAGCCAGGGCTAGACCAGGTGGGAAGACTGGAGCCTGGAACTACATCTGGTCTTCCCATGTAGGTATCAGGGACTCAAACACTTGAGCCATCATCCATTACTGCTCTGAGTTCACACCAGCAGGCAGCAGGATCAGAAGTAGAGGTGGCAATCAGTTCCACGCACTCCGATATGGGATGTGGGTCTCCTAAGTGGTGCATTAACCATTGTGCCAAATACCCAATGGTTCGCTTGCAACAACAAGGGCTGGGTCAGGCCAAATCAGCAGACTGACACTCATTCCAGGTCGCCCACGTTGGTAGCAGGGACCCAGGTACCCTCCTGGATGTCCATTAAATGGAAGCTTGACCGGAAATATGGCTGGGACTCACACCCAGGCACCCTGATATGAGACACGCACCCTAAACTCTTCTCTTGAGCTAGTAAGGCTGAAAACACATCTTGAGTTTACTTTTGCTTCTGCCAGCCATTTGCCACAGGGTGATAGTAGGCTGTTACTTAACCTCTAGGCAAAACTAATTTGCATGAAACAATTACGTTATTCCTGGAGTCATTTCACACGTAAAAATTCAAAATAACAGATTATATCTGGATAGTGGGTTGATGGGTTGAATTTTTAGTGTCTGAAAACATCTTTTTATGGGAGGAGACAGTTGTTTTTCTCTTTTAGGTCTTTTCAGTAAAACTAAGAGGTTTCTAGCCCCTGCTCTGCCTCTCACTTGCTGTAGAGTCTAAAACTGACCACACCACCTCTCTATAGGTCTCTGTTAACACAATTGGGAAAAGAGCTGGTTGGGCCAGATCATCTTAAGGCCCCGTGCAGACTTCCCACGGTTCCTCGGATGGTACTGACACAAACAGGAATTCAGAAAAAGGAGTGCTCAGCCTGCAGGAGGTGGCCACAGGGGTGGATGGTGGGCATGGGGGTGGCATGGGTGGACTATGGCAGGCTGAGGGAGCATGTGCCAGGTGGGGCGGCAGCATGAAGAAAGCCCATTGAGCACAAGTCACATGGCTTGGTGGCAGGCTGGGCCTTCTTCCTCTCAGTTCCAGCCTAAAATATGAGAAGTGAAGAGTGAAGCAGAGTGAAGCCATCCTGCAAGCAGGTAGGAAGGGAAGGTGACAGGCACACACATGCAATATCCTCAAGTCTCACCTCAGTCTGACAGCTGGCAGAGGGTCCCATTTGTTCCACTCTGCTGGCCACATTCTTGGGCACCTACATGTCAAATGCACTGGCTTTACAATGGCTTTCTGCTGAACACAAGTTGCCCTAAACCAGATGGAGTTGCCTCAAATCTATATTGTTGACTTGCTGGCTGGGGAAATTCACCACTGCTAATCATTTACCTGTGCATAAAAACCGCCTTTCTTCCTATCACATAATTCTACCAATGGTCCCATCAAGAATTCTTCTAATGTCACAACTAGCCATATATGAATCAGAACCACAAGGCACACAGATCCCAAGAGTGTAAGCAAATCCTCTCCATGTGAACTCTGCGGGGGAGGGAATCAGTGGCACCAAGACTGGTAAGAGGACAATCTTAACAAGCAAAAGACGCCAGCATGTCCTGAACCTGGCTCTCCAGCTACTTCACTGATGCCACAAGGCAGGATTACTGCATCCCCATCATGCACTGGTCATTCTCCAGACTCCTTCTGGTCTGCAGGATACTACCTCATGAGGTGGAGTAATTGTCGTCCCAACTGTCCAAATGAGGGACCTGGAGCCTCATAAGCTAAGTCCTTTGCCCGCGATGCCAAAGCCAGGGTGGTACTTTTCTCTGCTGTAGTTTCTTAACCATGATCCAGCCCAACAGAGCCCCATGTTGTTCGGGGTGGCCACGTGCCTAGCTAACAGGACTCATGTGTGAGGCTGCTTCACCTCTCAGTGACTGAGTGACCAGGACTGGCCAGTGAGGTGCAGAGGAAGCTGTTTGTGCTGCCTTCCGCCTGCTTCTCACCTGGAACACTGGTCACAGCTGCCACCTGGTGTATGTGAACTCGGAAGCCACTTGTTACAGACGGCAGAGCAGAAAGAGAGAAGGTGTCTGGGTTCTTGGTGACACTGTGGGATCCCACACAGCCAACCTCTGGCCATTCCTTTTATTCTGCCTATGGGTAGCAAGCCTCTGTAGCTGGGGCTCTTACAAGCAGATTAATTCACCTCTCAAAGGCACAACCAACAAGCTCAGACACTATGTGGGAGGACTCCAGGACTCCTCACAGACACCAAAACCTACAGTGGCGCAAGTGCCTTATGCAACATAAGTAACTGCACACACATGAGTAACAACATAACTGCACACACATCCTCCTGTACACTTTAAATCATCTCTAGATTTCCGAATACCATGTAAATGCGAATATATATAGCTGTTATACTGTATTTTTCAGGAAATAATGACAAGAAAAATGTCTGCACGTGGGGATACAAGGGCTGACTACCAGCCACCTGCTATTTAAATGGTAGGGGGTGGGGCGATGGTACAATGGGAAGAGAAATTTCCTATCATTTCTCACTATACTGGAAAGATGTTAAGAACACTTGTAGGGGTGAGCTATTTGGCATAGTGGTTCAGTTGTCCCTTAGTATGCTTGAATCCCATACTGGAGAACCTGGTTTGAGTCCTAGATACTCAACTTCCAATCCAGCTTCCTGCTAATAGGAAGACAGCAGGTGATGGCTCAAGTACTTGGGTCCTTGACACCCATGTAGAAGACCTGGATTGAGTTCTAGGCTCCTTCTTTGGCTTGGCCCATCCATGTCTGTTGTGGGTATTTGGGGCATGAACAAGGAGATGGAAACTCTCTCTGTCTCTCTCTCTCTACTTTTCAAATAAAATGAGAAAAAAAAAAATTTAAAAAGAACACTGTAAATGTTCAAATTGTTCCACTAATAAATAAGTCAATAATATAAAGCTAGAAATTAGAAAAACATAATTATGAAAAATATTTCCCTTTTAAATACTCTACTAGGAAAATAAAGATATGTAAGATGGATAAACCCTAATATACAAAAAGTGCATGGTAAATGCATTAGCTTTTAACTTGGGAACTATGAACTTCTGGTAACTGAATTTTAATAGTAACATAAGGAGAAGCTGGGTCGTGACTATGATAATGGATGTGGTTTTTTATTTTTTGGTGTGACTGAAACTCATAATAACCCTATTTAAAATAGTTCTAAAAGAGATGATTGTTACATGACATTTTAAAAATTCAACTTCCTTGTTGGTTTTTCCCCTTCTCTCTACATCCATAAACGGTTTGACAAAGACAGACACATTTTAAAGGGAAGCAAACCCAAGACTCAGATCTCAGGGCACACTCCCAGGACTGGACCCCATCTGTCAAATTAAGGAAAGCTGAGTGCCAGGAAGTGGTGATTCTTAACCAGGGATGTGCTGGCTACAACCTGGGACCAGAACGCCACGCGATAGCAAAGGCCACAGGTCTGTTCCATGTGCTGACAAAGTGGGCACTAAGTAAGCACTGCTGGGAATCTCCAGCCCCTCCCGCATCACGGCAGGCTGTTCTGCACCTGAGGACAGCGTGGAGGCCAGGATCCCTGCTCTCTGAGGGCTGGGGGACACACACCTCAGTAAACATGCAACTATTCTATAATTAAGAGGTTCAAT
Organism: Lepus europaeus; assembly: GCF_033115175.1. Lineage (NCBI taxonomy): Eukaryota > Metazoa > Chordata > Mammalia > Lagomorpha > Leporidae > Lepus > Lepus europaeus. Next base: position 87,908,068 of record NC_084832.1, read on the forward strand.
CCCCCACTATATGAAGAATTCAACAAGTAGAAAGACCACTACTCTGCAGAAATACAGACAGGGCTATAGACCATAATCAAATCTCAAAATGTCAATTTCGCTCATATACATTATATTTTTGGGGTACTCTATATATCAGCTGCCACGCCAGCACCACTTTCTTCTCATTACCATACATATCCATTGCTAAAACTAAGAATAAGAAACAAATCGCCAAGTTGACAAACAGTTTATGTTGGTTTTAGTAGTAGTAGTATTCTATAATTCAGTCAGTAGTAGTCACAGTTACTATTCATTGCTGGTGATCAACAAAGTAATAATTATTGAAAACCAAGTTGGGGAGCAGGTATTTGGCCTAGGAGCTAAGATGCCTGAGTTGCATGTTAGAGTGGCTACATTTAATACCCACCTCTGTCCCCTGACAACACCTTCCTACTCACGTAGAGCCTGGAATACTCAGGATCCTGCCACCCACATGGGAGACTTGGATTCTTGGCTCCTAGCTTTGGCCTTGGCCACTGCAGGCATATGAGGAGTTGACCAACAGATGGGAGCTCTGTCTGCCTGCCTGTTTATCTCTCTGCCTCTCAAATAAAGGGGGCCAGCACTGTGGCACAGCAGGTAAAGCTGCCACCTTCAGTGCCAATATCCCACATGGGTGCTGGTTCAAGTCCCAGCTGCTCTACTTCTGATCCCGCTCTCTGCTGTGGCCTGGGAAAGCAGCAGATGGCTCAAGTCCTCAGGCCCTTGCACCCATGTGGGAGACCTGAAAGTAGCACCTGACTCTTGGCTTCAGATGAGCCCAGCTCTGGCTGTTGGCAGCCATCTGGGGAGTGAACCAGCAGATGGCAGAGCTCTCTCTCTGCCTCTGCCTCTGCCTCTCTGTAACTGTGCCTCTCAAATAAATAAATCTTAAAAAAAACCTGCTGCCTTTAAAAACCAACTTGGTCATACAAATAAAGACTAAGGGCTGGTGCTACGGTGTAGTGGGTAAAGCCACTGCCTGCAATCTGACACCAGTTCCGAGTCCCAGCTGCTCCACTTCTAATCCAGCACCCTGCTATGGCCTGGGAAAGCAGAAGATGGTCCAAAAATCCTTGGGCCCTTGGGATACCCAGAAGAAGCACCTGGCTTCCTGGCTTCGGATCTGCACAGCCCCAGCTGTTGTAGCCATTTGGGGAGTGAACCAGGGGATGGAAGACCTCTCTCTGTCTCTGCCTCTAACTCTGCCTTTCAAACAAATAAATAAATAAATCTTTAAAAAAAATAATAAAAGGACTATGCTCTTACTATTTATCCTACTAAGTTCACTTCCAAAATTTATTTTAAGGAAATCAGGAATACTCATAAAGATTTATGTAGAAGGATGTTCATTTTTTTTTTTTTAAGAACTATTTTATTTATTTTAAAGACAGAGTTACAGAGAGCGGCAGAGCCAGAGAGAGAGAGAGGTCTTCCGTTCCGCTGGTTCACTCCCCAAATGACCGCAATGACCAGAGCTGATCTGATCCAAAGCCAGGAGCTTCTTCCAAGTCTCCCATGCAGATACAGGGGCCCAAGGACTTGGGCCACTTTCTACTGCTTTCCCAGGCCATAGCAGAGAGCTAGATTACAAGTGGAGCAGCCGGGACTCGAACCAGCGCCATATGTGATGCCGGCGCTGCAGGCTGGGGTTTTAACCCAATGAGTCACAGCGCCAGCCCCCATTATCCTTTTATTAATTAAAGATTTGAAAGGTAGAGTTACAGAGAGGGGGAGGGAGAGAGCAAGTGAGAAACCTTTCATCTGCTGGTTTACTCCCCAGGTGGCCGCAATGGCTAGAGCTAGGCCAGGCAGCAGCCAGGAACCTGGAATTTCCATGTACTTGAACCATCTTCTGCTGCTTTTCCAAGCCATTAGCAGAGAGCAGGATCAGAAGTAGAACAGCAAGGACTCAAATGGGCACTCATATGGGGTGCTGGCAATGCAGGCCATGGCTTAATCTGCTTTGCCATAATGCCTTATTAATTCTTTACAATAATTTATGAAATATCTATTTGAACAATGGAATACAATGCAGATGTTTAAAATCATGCTTTTTAAAACACATTTAATGGAATTAAAGTGTTTATGATGAAACGTGTGTCTGTTCATTGTTGGGCAGATGTCTTCCAGAGCTTGTGCAGTTCTGGGCCCTGGAAGGTGGTGCCTACAGTGCATGCTTCACAGAGTTTAATTCAGATCTACAGGAGGAGGTGGACAGTCAACAAAATCGGCAACTAAGTACTTAGCAACAAGTCCTGGGAAAGGCTACGAGGAGAAATCATGGAGGCGAGAGCGGAGGGATCCAGTTTACACTGGGGAGGTGGAGAAGGCTTTTCTGCATCACAGACATGCAGTCTTCAGGGAGTGGGCGTTATTCAGCGATGAGGGCGGTGCCGGGAGGCCTGAGAAGCAGCAGAGGATCGGCAGGGGAGAGCAGGACTGGCGGCCTGGGGCGAATCCTGCCCTCTGGCTCCAGAGCAGTGGGAGAGGTTTCCAGAAAGGAAATGACAGAACCTTCCCTTTGTGACTCCGCAGGAAAGGCTGGGGAGAAGGGGCAGGAGGGGCAGTCAGCAGACACTGCAAGCCCGAGGGAAGGGAGAGGCCTGGGCCAGGCGGAGCAGAGGACAGGTGCAGAGGTGCTCCAGGAGAGAACTGAGGGGGCTGGGCCAGATGAGGAAAGTCAGCGTGCCGAGGGTGATGGGGGAGAGCCGGACACAACTTAGCATATCCCACACACCCCCAGTATGTCACAAGAGATACGTGTGCATGCTCTACATATCAATATATAATGGTGGGGGCGGCGCTGTGGCGTAGAGGGTAAAGCTGCTGCCTGCAGTGCCGGCATCCCATATGGGCGCAGGTTCAAGACCCGGCTGCTCCACTTCAGATCCAGCTCTCTGCTATGGCCTGGGAAAACAGTGGGAAAGCAGCAGAAGATGGCCAAACATCTGCCTCTAAGTCACCGCTTGGGACACCTAGATCCCAAATTGGAGTGCCTGGTTTGAGTCCCTGTTAATCACCTCTGACACGGCTTCCTGCTAAAGCTCCTGGGAAGCAGCAGATGATGGCCCGAATATATGGGCCGCTGGCACCCATGTGGGAGACCCAAATGGAGTTCTGGGCTCCTGGCTTCTGCCTGGCGCAGCTCTGGCTGTTGCAGCCATTTGGGGAGTAAATCAGTGGATGGTAATCTTTGTCTCTCCATATCTCTCTCTTTTTCAAATAAAATGAAAACAAATAAAATTTATTTTATTAAATTAAAAAAGAATAATTAGGGATAATTTGTATTCTTTTTATACTTTTCTAGATTTTCCAAACTTAAGAGAACATACTTTAATAACTAAGAAAGAGACTGCAGGGCTGGGTTTTGTGTGCTTGTGTAAGATTTCCCTGTATCTTGTCAAAGTAATTTTAAATGTCATCTTTAAAAAGGTATATAGTTGGCTGGCGCCGCGGCTCACTAGGCTAATCCTCCGCCTGTGGCACCAGCACCCCAGGTTCTAGTCCCTCCTGGGGCGCCGGATTCTGTCCCGGTTGCTCCTCTTCCAGTCCAGCTCTCTGCTGTGGCCCAGGAAGGCAGTGGAGGATGGCCCAAGTGCTTGGGTCCCTGCACCCGCGTGGGAGACCAGGAGGAAGCACCTGGCTCCTGGCTTCGGGTCGGCGCAGCACACCGGCCATAGTGGCCATTTGGGGGGGTGTGAACCAATGGAAAGAAGACCTTTCTCTCTCTCTAACTCTGCCTGTCAAAAAAAAAAAAAAAAGTATATAGTTTACCTTTCGGCAGGGCTAAAATTTAATTCTTAAGTATTTAAAAAAAAAAAAGTGGGAGGAGGGGAAGGCAAGGAACTGCTACACCCAAAGGCCATTGTGTAACAACTTCCTGTGCCATTACCGACATTCCTAAACTGAAGTGTTTCTTTCTTCCTTCTCATTAATATTGCAGAGCAGCACAAGTGTTCCCCACAGCTAAGAGTGGTTTCTTTCAAGGCAAGTGAGAAAGGAACCTTCACTGGCAAAATACCCTTATAGCAGTGAAAGGATACTGAGTCAGGGTCCTGTGCCCCAGGCAATGGAACAGCAGATCAGTGAGAATCTTCCTCTAGGCCTTTCTCTCGCACAAGGAAGAAGCTGCCTTTCTATCTGGCATCTATGCCCCAGTCTCTGGACTGAGGTGAGGGCACTGTCTGCGCTGGGACAGGGATCAAACCCACTTCAGCAAACGTTAACTGACGCCCTGCCCTGCCCTGCACAAATGGCAGGGGAGTCCCAGGAGCCAGCCTCCAGCAGAGCCCCACGCAACAGGGAAGCAAAGACACAGCTGCCCGCCCACCCAGGGCCTGGATGAGTCAAGTGCCCCAGGAGAGGGAAATAAAATCAAATGGAAACAGCACATTCACAGGTGGAAGCATCAGGAAAGTGCACTTGAGCTGAAGCGTGAATCCAGCCAGGGGGAGACAGGAGGCAGGATTACCTACCAACAAAACCAAGAGTCGCTCCATGAGCGGGGCAGGCTCGAGATGCAGGGAGAGGCTCACCTGCAAGCAGATTGCGTGCCCAAGAGAAGCTGCAGCAGGAGCTGTAAGCAGGAGGCTGTGCAGGGGGCACAGGGGAGCCGGGAAGGGCTGACCACTGTGCCCAGGAAATGAGAGGAAGGGGGACGGACTGGAGGGAAACAGGATGAAGCACAAAGAAACCCACAAGGATGGAAGCAGAACTTAAAAGTGGCAGCAAGTCCTTCAGCAACGAGACTAGCAACAAATACGCAAAGCAAAGGCAGAACTCCACCAGACCGCCTCCAGGGCATCCTGAACCCCTTCCCCAGGCCTGCCACCCCTAGGTCCCCAACAGGAGGTTCTAACCAGCGCCATGCGTGCAGGCTGGTGGTGGGAGCTCAGGTGGGGTAGTGCTCGACTGCCTCCCCCAGGCCTCAGCTGGGACATCAACTTGAATCCATCTCGAACGCTGGCCGGTTCTGAGGAGACTGCGGGTGCCGCCTGCTCAGGATTCTGGAAACACCAGCTGTCACTCCTGGGTGAGACCTGACTGCCTCAAGGGCCTCACCTCCTCAGCAGTGCCATGCAAGCAACGTGCCTGATGGGTGGAGAACTTGCTCTTGCCCTGCTTTTTGGCTTGAAAATGCAAAGCATTTGCTTCGTTTTTCTCATTAGCCAGAATGCCGGATCACTGGGTGCTGTGGCCACGCGTTCTTGGAAGTCTGACTGTGAAGGCACAGTCTGACCATCGGCTGTTCTTATGCTGTAACAGGTTCAAGTCTGTTTATCTGGGCCCCTCAGCAGCACAGCCAAGGTAGCCCAGAGAGAAAAAGCATATGCCAATTTCTCAGAGGAAGTGGCAACACCTCTAAGTGACGTAGGCAAGGAGGTGCTGGGGTCACCAGCCCCTCTCTGCAGCGCTATCTACTCCAACCAAACACCTCCCCCTCCCCCCAGATACACTCTCTGTGCTGCCGAAAGGGTAGCTTCTGCAAAACCACACCTGGCCAAAAATCACCACAAAGCTGCCAACTGCACTGCCATGACGAACTTCAGCTGACTTCAATATCATTATAATAAAATCACCACGGCTGACACTTCTAACGTATGCCTGATGCCATGACACTTCTGAAATTTCAAAAACAGGGCAAGGAAATGAGTGGTGCTGAAACCACACCCTCTATGAATATCCTATTAAACCCCACTCCAGGCACCACTCTCTAAACCTTCAGGTCATATAAGCAGATGACCTCAAACCCCACTGCGTACAGCTCTCTCTGGAACATGCCCACAGCATCTCTTGAGTGTGTATTTTTTTTTTTTAAAGATTTATTCATTTTATCTGAGAAGCAGAGTTACAGAGAGAGGTAGAGACAGAGAGAGGTCTTCCATCCGCTGGTTCACTCCCCAAATGCCTGCAATGGCCAGAGCTGCGCCGATCCGAAGCCAGGAGCCAGGAGCTTCTGGGTTTCACACACAGGTGCAGGAGCCCAAGGACTTGGGCCATCTTTCACTGCTTTTCCAGGCCATAGCAGAGAGCTGGACTGGAAGGGCAGCCGGGATGTAAACTGGCGCCACAGGCAGAGGCTTAGCCTTCTACCTAGCCACACTCCAGCCCTGCACCTTTGCTTTGCATGCACCTAGATCTTGTTCCTCTGCTGACCTTTACTTGGGTCTCGTCCTCAAATTCTTTCTTGTATCACTACAAACAACCTGGACCCAGACATCTGATAACATCTTGATGGCTCACATCTTAGAGAAACCACTCACCCAAGGCCTCCTCTGGAGACATAACATGATTCAGGACATTACCTTCCTAGGGGGCCCAGCAGCCACGCACCTCCCTGCTGGGGGCCAGTGAGTGGGACCCCAGACACCTTGCACTCTGAGTCCAGTGAGCCTGGCGGCAGCCCTACAACCTTCACAGAAACACTCCACCTGTCGGCCCACTGCAGCTCGGCGTGGAACGAAGCCACAGCCTGGCACAGAGAAACATCACAGCTCTCAACATCACTGCAAGCTCAGGGCTGCGATTTCTAAAACTGTCAGGAAAAAGAGGCAGGCAAGCATGGTAATACGGTCATCTGAAACCATGAGGATTAAAATAAATAGTGGAACTAAAATTTTTATAAGAGATAAAAGCTAAATTTAAATGGTTACATATGCCAGTAAATATCTAAAGCTCCAAAATACACTCAGAACCAAAAACACTTCTTATTTTTCCAACTCCTTAAGCCTATATTTAAAGAACAGTTCCTTCCTATGGAGTACTAATCTATTGGCTAGTTTCTTTCTTCCAAACAGAAAAATCTCCTATGCCTTCAGTAATTGATGTGGAAAAGATTTCATGATTATATCATTTGACATACAGATTATATATATATATTTTTATCTTTTATTTAATGAATATAAATTTCCAAAGTACAGCTTATGGATTACAATGACAGATTATATTATTACAAAGAAAAACTTCTCAAGTCTTTTACTACCTCCAGAAATTTCCATTTTAAATATTTTAATTAGGCCGGTGACGCGGCTCACTAGGCTAATCCTCCACCTGCGGCGCCGGCACACCAGCTTCTAGTCCCAGTTGGGGCACCGGATTCTGTCCCAGTTGCCCCTCTTCCAGGCCAGCTCTCTGCTGTGGCCTGGGAGTGCAGTGGAGGATGGCCCAAGTGCTTGGGCCCTGTACCCCATGGGAGACCAGGAGAAGCACCTGGCTCCTGCCATCGGATCAGCGCGGTGTGCCGGCCACAGCGGCCATTGGAGGGTGAACCAACGGCAAAGGAAGACCTTTCTCTCTGTCTCTCTCTTTCTCACTGTCCACTCTGCCTGTCAAAAAAAAATTTTTTTTAATTAAAAATATTCCTGAATATGCTAGTTACATGGTTATGCTTGATACTTGAAAATTCACTGAGTGATATGCTTAGGTATCATGTACTTTTAAAATGAAACAAAAATTATTTCAGAGAGACACAAAGTTCCTCTCTGCTGCTAGTACGGGCTGGGCCAGAACTCAATTCAAATCTCACATATGTGGGTGGCAGGAACCCAATTACTTGAGCCATCACCACTGCTCCCCAGGGTCTGCTTTAGCAGGAAGTTGGAGTCAGGAGCCAAAGCAAGGAATCAAACTCAGGTATTCTGATATAGGATGCAGGCATCCTAACTGGTAGGTATCTTAACCCACTGGGCCAAACACCCACCCCCATACTTTTTTTTTTTTTGACAGGCAGAGTGGACAGTGAGAGAGAGAGACAGAGAGAAAGGTCTTCCTTTTCTGTTGGTTCACCCCCCAATGGCTGCTGCGGCTGGTGCACCGCGCTGATCCGAAGCCAGGAGCCAGGGGCTTCTCCTGGTCTCCCATGGGGTACAGGGCCCAAGCACTTGGGCCATCCTCCACTGCACTCCGGGGCCACAGCAGAGAGCTGGACTGGAAGAGGGGCAACCGGGACAGAATCCGGCGCCCCGACTGGGACTAGAACTTGGAGTGCCGGCGTCGCAGGCGGAGGAGAGCCATACCTATTTTAAATGTAAATTTTACTTTAAGGAAACATCTGAAGAGAAAGATGTTTACAAACACTCAAATCAAATAGACATTTAATAAGTCTTGGTCTGAATCAAATGAAAAAAAATGCACGTGTGTATACATGCAATCAATAAAACTGCATAAAATGCATGCATCTAAGACCCTGTACGACCAGGGCATTTACTGCCATTTTGACGAAAACCGGCGTTAAAGACAGCACCGAAGCTCAAAATACAGAACAAAACTGCAACTCAGTTAAAAGGCAACACAATAGGAGACAAAGGGGAAAGATGCAAGGCTAGGATTCTCTTCCCCTATTATCCTGGCACCTAATAACCTGCTTTATCCAGACACGCGCAGCTCTAGAGGCGCAGCTGATCTTTTCTCTTTCCCACGTCATTTGAGCTCACACAATGACTCTCCTGTGAGAACTTTCTGGAAGCAAATGCACCTTTTATCCGGGGCAGAAGCAGCCTGAGTTGGAGGCAAGGAAGGAGGCGCAGCTGTTGTAGGTGACAAAGTAGCACTCCACACAAAAGACAGAATCACTTCCGAAGCCTAACTGTGGTACATGGAGTTCTCTCTGCTGGCAAGTAACACACGTGAAATGTTGACGGGCGCTCCCCCGGCGCCATGCGTTCCACTGTACTCGTGTGTTACTGTACTGGAAACAGCAAGGCTTCATTATTTCATGGGCAGTAATGATCGCTGATGGATTTGACCCTACTAAGATGCCACCAACATCACTGTGGACTATTTGCTCAACTTGTTCCTCTTCCTCATGGCTGAAACACAAAGGCCAAGGGCATGCGGCCCAACGGCCTCTTTGGTCAGCAAGTGATTTACAGAAGATTTAAAGCTTTGCCATTGGCCTGAACGTCCGAGGTCTCCCAGGCCTGCTCCTTCCCTACTCTCAACACCTGTCCTGCCAGGAGGCAGCACGCGGTCTTGCAGCCAGCACTGTCTGCAGCCTGTGCCTGAGAATAGCAACTCCACCTAACAACTCTCGCAAGTGAATCCTGGCACAGCGCTCAGGGCCAAAGAAACCCCCTGCAAAAGAGCAAGGATGCGTTTCACAAACACGGCAACTCCCCAGTGAGATGCTGTGGTGAGAAACTACAATAGGAGGCCTGGGCTTTCTTTTGGAAATAAGAGCTGACAGTGCCAGCCTTTCGCCAGGACTGTGATGCCAGCTTCCTTCTGAGGAACTGAATGTGCCTGCCCCATCCTGAAGAGCTCTGAGCAGACTCTTGCTGATTTTCTAAGACAACAGAAAACTTGGCTTAATTCCCTTTCATACAACTGTGAGTTCTGAGATGAGAGATGCAACTGGCTTTCCTAAGTCATTCCATAACACAATTACATGTTAGCTCCACTTTAGAGAGCCTAGTCCCTTCATCTGGATTGTTTTTAGGTATGTGAATTGCTAAGGGGTACAAACGTAGAGTTATAAAGTGTATATTTATGCATTATTGGTGCCACTTCCCCTAATGTACCCCTTTATTTCTAAGCAACAGGGAAATCAGACTGTGATGCCACCATTTCCATGGCTCCTTCGGCTTTTTCTTTCTCATCTCATGAATGTAATTACATCTCCTGTAACAGCATACACAATTTTTTGAAAACAAGAGAAAACAGGGGCCAGCGTTGTGGTGCAGTGGGTTAATGCCCTGGCCAGAAGCACCGGCATCCCATATGGGCGCTGGTTCAAGACCCGGCTGCTCCATGTCCTATCCGGCTCTCTGCTGTGGCCTGGGAAAGCAGTGGAACATGGCCCAAGTCCTTGGGCCCCTGCACCCATGTGGGAGACTCGGAGGAAGCTCCTGGTTCCTGGCTTCGGATCGGCACAGTTCGGGCCATTGCAGCCAATTGGGGAGTGAACCATCTGATGGAAGACCTCTCTCTCTCTCTCTCTCTCTGCCTCTCCTCTCTCTGTGTAACTCTGACTTTCAAATAAATAAATAAATCTTTAAAAAAAAAAAAAAAACAAGAGAAAACAGCGTCAGAGAATTGCTAATGCATGTCAATCAAACCTCCCCTTAACTATGTAAAAAATACACAAGCCAAAGACAAGACAGAGCCTGCCTCAGAACAACCCCAAATAAATCCCAAAGAAAGGGTGAAGTGTGAAAGCCCTTCTCATCTGCACAGGAATACAATGGGAGAGGGAGACTTCCGGAGAGCCCAGAAACTTCTGGATCTTGCCTGAAAAGGAAAGGCAGCTAAAAAAGACCGTTTTAGGGAGAAGGAACAGAGCAGTTCAAGGGCACACGCACAAACCCCTGGAAGAGCAGTCACCAGCTCCGCACCCACCTGGTCACAGCCTGCATTCACCAGCTCCTGCAGCATCTGCCGGTTTACTTCCGCCGCCGTGGAGGTGCTGGATTCGTTAGCAAAAGGCAACAAGGAGTATCTGATTTCCCGCAGAGCTTTCTGATAAGGTCCGAACTTCGGGGTGGCTCTCTGCTGCTGCCTGGCGGCATCCTTGCTCCCCAGGGAAGCATCACTGTTTGGTCCCACGGGCAACCCCTGAGTGGAAGGCTTGGGCGGCTGCTTCAGCCCCTCGCGGATCTCCTGCAGTCGCTGTCGGCTATTTCCAGAATAAGTTGTGGCAGGAAAAGTCTTTGGCCTCATTGTTAGTCCAGTTTCCTTTTACCATAAATATAATCTTCTTAAAGTGTTTTATTATTTAAAAATAAAACAATAAAAAGCCGTCAATAGCATCAGTCAGTTGTAAACATATTTTCAAGACAACTTCCTTTTGAAAATTTGCTTTCCTTCAACTTTGTAGTTCCTAGAGAGAACCTAAATGTCGCAGAGTCTCCATGGCAAAGTCTCACTCTCTGAAAAACAGAACGGACGGGAGAAACATGTTAATTTGTGGTTTTCACATCATGGCAACGCTATGTTTCGCAAAATGGACCCTGATCCTGGAAACACTCCACTTAGAAAAATAAGAAAGAGATATGACAAAAATGCTGTTCATTTCTGGTTAGAGCACACGTGCCATCCTGGGCTGTCCCACGGTGTCTCCTGTGATTTGGAGTCTGTGAATAGTAAGCCTCCATCAGGGGCAGTAATAACAACTGACAGGTCATTGAATTCATTATGATACGACCTCATTTTGAAATCCACGGCTTGAAGTGGTTCGGCTTAAATGTCCTACAAGGGATCCTGGCTCTCCAGCTTGTTCCTAATCACCAATTCACCGGTCCCTGCCTTAGTCCTTCATCCCGTGCCTCTACTAACCTCTCCACTCATGTAAGGCTGTGGCCCTTATCGAACCCTCCCAGACTCCCTGAAAGCTGCCACAGAACTTGTCACACTGAAGGTGCTCTCTATTGCAATCAAAAGCACTTTCCACACGACGCATTAGGAGACTGTGAAGGTAACACTTCCATGATTTTTTACAAGGTGGCCACTTGCCAGCATTTTGATGTAAACAGTAAAATATCTTTCCTGTAGAAACTGAAACAAATGTGGGAAGCCTGTGGGTGATGTCTCTGTCAGTCACTGTGACCACATTAACACAAATGACTCTACCACTCAAAAACTGGGTTGCTAATCCTTGAGGTGTTGGTTTGCAAGTGGCTGGGGCTTCTGGGGTCGTGGTGATGACACAGCTCTTGATCTGGCTGCCATTCACAAGTGCCTTGTTGTGGGGTCAGCACTGTGGCATACTGTGTAAAGCCGCCGCCTGCAGTGCCGGCATCCCATATGGGCGCCGGTTCGAGCCCTGGCTGCTTCACTTCCGATCCAGCTCTCTGCTATGGCCTGGGAAAGCAGTAGAAGATGGCTCAAGTCCTTGGGCCCCTGCACCCATGTGGGAGACCTGGAGGAAGTTCCTGGCTCCTGGCTTCAGATCAGCTCAGCTCCGGCTGTTGCGGCCAACTGGGGAGTGAACCAGCGGATGGAAGACCTCTCTTTCTCTGCCCCTCCTTCTCTCACTGTGTAACTCTTTCAAATAAATAAATAAATTTTTTAAAAAGTGCCTTTTTGTGAGCATTTTTAGTTTTATAATTTGTGTACTTTTAAACAATATGTGTTAAAACTTGGGGGGAAATGGGCTGGCGCTGTGGCTCACTTGGTTAATCCTCTGCCTGCAGTGCAGGAATCCCATACAGCAGCCAGGTTCTAGTCCCGGTTGCTCCTCTTCCAGTCCAGCTCTCTGCTATGGCCTGGGAGGGCAGTGGAGGATGGCCCAAGTGCTTGGGCGCCTGCACCTGTGTGTGAGACCAGGAAGAAGCACCTGGCTCCTGGCTTCGGATCGGCGCAGTGCTGGCCATAGAGGTCATTTAGGGGGTGAACCAGCGGAAGGAAGACCTGTCTCTGTCTCTGTCTCTTTCTCTCACTGTCTAACTCTATCTGTCAAATAAAAACAAAACAAAACAAAAAAACTTGGGGGGGAAAAAAAAAGACTGTTCCCACCCCCAGAAGGAGCCCAGCTGCCATCCTGGCTTGTAGCAGCTTCCCACCTCCAGGGCAAACTGACCAGGACCTTCCTTCCTGCAGCTCTTGAATCTGTACCCTGTGCTGACGTGACTGGACAGAGGATGCCCCTGAACCCGGGCCTGAACACGGAACTTTTACGGCTCTATTTCTCTAGTCTGGACGATGTCTCGGGGCCTGCCTCTCTGCAGCAGAATGACGAGCAGCTGCAGCCTGCTAGCGTCTCGTGATGGTGAATGAGCCTTCTCACAGGATGCTGTCCTTTACGGGGGTCAGCCAGGGGGGCTAATGTTCCACTCCATGCAAGAGCAGACAGGCCACTGGCAGGGTAAATCTCCGTATTCTCTCTGCCTTCAAGCCCAGTTCTCTGCAAGATGACTGTCATCCGCTCCTGGAACCCCCCCCACCCCTCGTTGCTGTTCCTCCCCAGGCATCGGTCACCTCCAAGGAGTGCTGCACTTGTCCTTCAAGCCCACCTCCAGTGAAGAGCAGTCCTGGACACACCATTCTTTAGCTCACCCACGGCAGGGGCACCCCACCTCCCACATCAAGTCCAGGCTCGGAACAGGGCCTTGGGGGTCCTTCCCTTCCCCACCAAAGCCCTGTGCAACTCTCGGCTTCACCCCTGGTGACTGCGGAAGCCGGGTGTGGAGCCTGCAGGCTTCTCATTCCTCTCTTCCTTTGCTTCTGCTGTTCCTTCTAGTATCCCCACACTTGAGTTTAGTTACCTCCATTTCTTTTCTTTTCTTTCTTTTTTTTAAAGATTTATTTTATTTGAAAGACAGAGTTACAGGGAGAGGTAGAGACAGAGAGAAAGGTCTTCCATCCGCTGGTTCACTCCCCAGACGGCCGCAACAGCTGGAGCGGCACCGATCTGAAGCCAGGAGCCAGGAGCTTCTTCCGGGTCTCCCAGGTGGGTGCAGGGGCCAAGGTCTTGGGCCATCCTCCACTGCTTTCCCAGGCCATAGCAGAGAGCTGGATTGGAAGAGGAGCAGCCGCGACTAGAACTGGCACCCACATGTGATGCCGGCGCTTCAGGCCAGGGCTTTAACCCACTATGCCCCAGTGCCGGCTCCTAGTTACCTCTATTTCAAAATTGCTTCTCATTTTCTTTTTTATTCTCCAGAACTTTTGATGGCCTTCCCCTCTTCGGGCCCCTATTCCTCACCATCACCATCACCATCACCATCACCTTGCACTTGACTTGTGTATACTCACTGAAGGCAAGATTTTGTTCTTATTCTCAGTGCCTGAAACTCAGTAGGCACTTAATAAACGCTTGCAAGGCAGACAGCAGTGGATGGGCAGGGGATGGATACACCTTGACCACGAAACACCCTCCCTTGCACTGTTGTGCAGGTTGTGAAGGTAGCATGGTTGGCTATGTCTTCTATGTTTTAACTTTTAAAGAAAGGGAAGAACACAAAAGCCTGAAGAGGGATTTGTGGGGATTCCTACAGGGAAAAGAACAGCTCTTCTGCCTGATCCCAGACATCCCAGTGTCTCTAGGACTCTCCAAATGTGCCAGGTGCTACTTGAGAATCTCCCCGTTGCCACTGGAATGTGAACCTCTGGTTATAGAAAGTTAGGCATTTTCAAAACAGATGCTTAGACCACAAAGTCACTGAAAATGAGTGTGGTTGCAAGATGCCCTATTTTATACCAATTAAGCAGAGCCCTAGGCTTCTGGGCCATGGCCAGCGCAGGCACAGGGGAGGCACGGCTGTCCTTGAGCTTAACAGTTCGCTAGCTACCTGCTCAGTCCCACAGCACTTCAGAGCACTCAGTACATTCTACACGGTGTATTTAAGAAGATTTCAGATTGAAAAGGGTATTTAGTCTGGTTCTTACCTTCTAAATGGAATCTTCTCGCAGTTACGCTAGGGCTGGGCATAGTTAAAACAATCTTAAAAAACAACCCCCTTCCCATCTAAGAAAGGAATAGTAACTTTAATGTCATTCCTTAGTATTTGCTGTTATACATCCACAGGAATTCCTCCACAGAAAACTCCTTATACAACATAGAACGTACCAGATAAATATTAGGTATTATTTTTCCCCACAACAAAGCATCTGTGAAGTAGGGTCCCATTTCATAGTCACAAAATTTTCTTTCTTGCTTTCTTTTTTTTTGACAGGCAGAGTTAGAGAGAAAGGTCTTCCTTTTCCGTTGGTTCACTCCCCAAATGGCCGCTATGGCTGGTGCGCTGCACTGATCCGAAGCCATGAGCCAGGTGCTTCCTCCTGGTCTCCCATGTGAGTGCAGGGCCCAAGCACTTGGGCCATCCTCCACTGCCTTCCCGGGCCACAGCAGAGAGTTGGACTGGAAGAGGAGCAACCGGGACAGAATCCGGCGCCCCGACCAGGACTAGAACCTGGAGTGCTGGCGCCGCAGGTGGAGGATTAGCCAAGTGAGAAGCGGCACCAGCCCAAAATTTTCTTTTTTTAAAATATTTACTTTAATTATTTGAAAGGCAGAGTTACAGGTGGGGGGGGGGGCAGAGAGAGAGAGAGAGAGAGAATCTTTCATTCACTGCTTAACTCCCAAAATGGCCACAATGGCAGGAGCCTGCAACTTCATCTGGCTCTCCCCTGTGGGTGGCATGGGGTCAAGCACTTGGGCCATTCTCTGCTGCTTTTCTAGGCACCTTAGCACGGAGCTGCATTGGATGTGGAGCAACCAGGATCCCAACAGGTGTTCTGACATGGGATGCAAGCATCCCAGGCAGCAGCTTAACTTGCGGCACCACTTACAACCTCCCCTTTCAAAGGATGTCCTTTTTTGGATCAATTTCTCTTTTTTTCAATGTCTCCAAACCAAAACAGGCTCACTTTAAAAACATTTTTTTCTGGCCGGCACCGCGGCTCACTAGGCTAATCCTCCGCCTTGCGGCGCCGGTACACCGGGTTCTAGTCCCGGTGGGGGCACCGGATTCTGTCCCGGTTGCTCCTCTTCCAGGCCAGCTCTCTGCTGTGGCCAGGGAGTGCAGTGGAGGATGGCCCAAGTGCTTGGGCCCTGCACCCCATGGGAGACCAGGAGAAGCACCTGGCTCCTGCCATCGGATCTGCGCGGTGCGCCGGCCGCAGCGCGCCAACCGCAGCGGCCATTGGAGGGTGAACCAACGGCAAAGGAAGACCTTTCTCTCTGTCTCTCTCTCTCACTGTCCACTCTGCCTGTCAAAAATAAAAAATAAAAAAAAAATTAAAAAAAAAAACATTTTTTCTAATTTATTTTAATTTCTCTAAAATGCAGACACAAGAAGGACAGAGAGAGAGAAAAATATTTCCCATGCATTGATTCTCTCCCCATGCCTGCTGTGGCCCCTCGGTGGGGCTGAAAACAGGAGCCAGGAATTCAAAACAGGTCTCCCACATGGGAGGTAGAGACTGGATTACTCAAGCCATCTCCCCACTGTCTCCCAGGGTCAGCACTGCTGGGACACTGGAGTCAGGAGCAGCTCGGGTCAGAGCCAGGCATCAAACCCAGGCATTCCCTGTGGGACAGGAATATCCTAATTAGCATCCCAACCATAAGGCTGAACACCTGCCCCAGTTCAACCCATTTTTGAATTTAATGATCTATGAAATTACACAATGTATACTCTTTGGGCTTCTCTTGTTCAGTTCCACATTCTGTTCGCTTATCCATACACAGGGTGTGCAGCGTTAGCCGTCATTTTTCACGGCTGAGTACCATTCCGTTGCCTGAACACAAAACAGCTTATTCACCCATCCTGACATCTGACCCCCAGCCCGGACTATTACAGATGTTGGCCTGCTCGGCTCCAGCCCCAAGCTGGGAGGAGCTGAGTGGGGAGTGATCTGTTCTAGGACCTTGCTTTCCCACCATGTCAAACACTTCTCTGTATAATTCCTGGCACAGCCCTTGGTTGGCTCTTGTGGTATCTTTGAGATTAAAAAAACAAAACAAAACAAAACAAAAAGGTATTCCTTCCTCAAGTAAACTTTTCTGTTACTGTATCACTGCACTAACAACTCTCGCCCTGGGGAGCTTTCTCAAGTCAGACGGGCAGCAGCCCTAACCCTCTCAAGTCATTCCCAGATACCACATGGCACAACCCAGCATGCAGCCAGGCCAGGAGGTGGGAAAAGTTTGAATCAAATGGAGGTTGGGAACTGGACCTCCGAGGCAGGGGAGGGAAAGGAATGGACTGGGTGTCAGTCACCCAGGAGGAGGGTGATCGTGTGTGGGTGTCAGTCACCCAGGAGGGTGATTGTGTGTGGTTGTCAGTCACCCAGGAGGCGGGTGATCGTGTGTGGTTGTCAGTCACCCAGGAGGCGG
Organism: Lepus europaeus; assembly: GCF_033115175.1. Classification (NCBI taxonomy): domain Eukaryota; kingdom Metazoa; phylum Chordata; class Mammalia; order Lagomorpha; family Leporidae; genus Lepus; species Lepus europaeus. Next base: position 87,924,866 of record NC_084832.1, read on the forward strand.
GTGATCGTGTGTGGTTGTCAGTCACCCAGGAGGAGGGTGATCGTGTGTGGCCTCTGGAATCTGTGCCTGGTTCTGTGTTGCATGGCTTCATGAGGACAGGTGACTCTGCACAGCTGTCCAGGGCTTCTTTGAGTGGCTCACTCCCCAAGCAGGCTGAACACACTCTCAAAGCAGCAGAAGTATGTATGTATGTCACCAGGCACGTGTGTCATCTTAGATGTGGAGCTCTAAGCAGTGTACACTGTACACTCGCACACTGGGGCTGTCACCAGGTCCTGGGGACGCAGGGGAGGAAGATCAGCTTCTGACTCTTAAGGAGTTCACAGCTCAGGATGAGGAGGCAGAGGAGAAAATCAGTTACTTGCACACAGCATGATAAGTGTGACAATGAGCATTTGCAGGAATCAGGAAGATGTGAAACAGACCAATGGCTGAGGACAGGGAGAAGGGGCTGGGGTCGGCAGCACCGAGAGGAGAACCCTTGGGCTTCTCCTTGGGCGTTGACGATGTTTGCTAAAGGGGGATGGGCTGAAAGATAGAGCCCATGGTGGCGCCATTCTGAAACCTCGCTTCTCGGACAGCAGGCAGCACCAGGAGGGCAGCCTCCGAGGTGGAACAAGCGGACAGCACAGGGTCAGGGAACTCCTTCAGGGTCTCAGTGCCAAGGAAGCAGCAGCCTGGGTTCATGCCCGTGCAGGTGCGGAGCTCTGTGCAGTCTGGGCCTGCCGCCCAAGCTCCCTGAGGTAACGAGGGCCCTCTGCCTGGCTCTGTCTTTCTGTCCCAGCGTCACCCATGATGCTGCTCATGAGTGCCCACTCCACCTGTCATGCGTGGACAATGGCTGATCCTTATCATCACTCATTAAGTCAAGGACTCAGAATAAGTTGGACTAAAAAGCTGTAATCAGGTCAGGAGACAGGCCAGGTCGAATCCAGATGGGCTCAGAGGAAAAGGTACCACACGGAATGTAGAAACGCCCCATTTACCCCAAGTCGTGCCTGTTTAAACTGGTGTTTGAGAACAAGGCCGAGAAAGAGAGAAACGCCTACTGACATCATGAAATCCGTCCTCCCGAAGGTGAACGTGAGCAGCGCCCAGCCTCAGGAGGGCACCCCTGAGCCCAGTATCAGACTCTGCCCTACCTCTGCAGCCCAGCAGCGCGCACACACACACACACACACACACCCAGACCACCAGGCTCCCTCTGTCCCACATTCGTGGCTCAAAACCCCTCCACAGAAGGGTCTTCCTGACCACCCAATTTAAGGGACTCCACTGTCACTCACAGCACAACCACTGCAAGTCGTGGCTGACTGGTCTGTAAGGAGGGCAGAAGTCCTCTGGTTCACCCCCACCTGCTGCCAGCATCGTCTCCAATGACACAAGTACTCAGTTCTACCCTGGGGAAGAAGCCTGCAGCCCAGGCGGTCTAAGGAGGTCGCCCTCTCTCTCTGAAGTCCAAGTGAAACATACCTGTCCCAAGTTCACACAGACCTCGTGTGAAAGGCCATGTGAGTGGGGAGGGCCCAGCCTTGTGGTACAGGGGGTTACACTGCCACCTGCAATGCTGACATCCCATATGGGTGCTGGTTGAAGACGCAGCTGGTCCAATTCTGATCCAGATCTTTGCTAATGTGCCTGGGAAAAGCAGTGGAATATGGTCTAAGTGCTTGGGTCCCTGCACCCATAGGGAAAACAGGGAAGAAGCTCTGAAGTCATGGCTTTGGCTTGGCCATTGTGGCCATTTGGGAGTGAACAAGCAGACAGAAGATATCTCTCTCTGTCTCTCTCTCTCTCTGTGTAGCTTAAATAAACAAAAATAAATCATTAAAAAAAAAAAAAAAAAGAGGAGGCCGGCGCCGTGGCTCAACAGGCTAATCCTCTGCCTAGCGGCGCCGGCACACCACATTCTAGTCCCGGTCGGGGTGCCGGATTCTGTCCCAGTTGCCCCTCTTCCAGGCCAGCTCTCTGCTATGGCCTGGGAGTGCAGTGGAGGATGGCCCAAGTCCTTGGGCTCTGCACCCCATGGGAGACCAGGATAAGCACCTGGCTCCTGCCTTTGGATCAGCGCGGTGCGCCAGCAGCGGCGGCCATTGGAGGGTGAACCAACGGCAAAAGGAAGACCTTTCTCTCTGTCTCTCTCTCTCTCTCACTGTCCACTCTGCCTGTCAAAAAATAAATAAATAAATAAAATAAAAAAAGGAGGCTAGTGTTACGGCATAACAGGTTAAGCCACTGCCTGCAATGCTAGCATTCTATATGGGAGCCAGCTCAAGTCCCAGCTCCCTGCTAACATGTCTGGGAAGCAGTAGAAGATGGCCCAACTTCTTTGGCCCCTGCACCCATGTGGGAGACCTGGAAGAAGCTCCTAGCTCCTGGCTTCAGCCTGGCCATTGCAGCCATTTGAGGAGTGAATCAGGGGATGGAAGACCTCTTTATCTATTTCTCCCCCTCTCTGTATGTAACTCAGCCTTCCAAACAAATAAAATAATTCTTAAAAAAATTAAAAGGCACATGAGAGGCAGGCATTTGGCATAACAAGTAAGATGCTGAATTAAGATGCCTGTATCCATAATGGAGTGACTGAGCTGATTCCCTGCTCTGGCTCCTGATAATGGAGACCCTGGGATGCAGCAGACATGGCTGAAGTAATAAAGACCCCGCCACTCACAAAGGAGTGAGTTCATGGCTCTTAGCTTCAGCCTGGCCCAGCCTGGTCACTGTGGGCATTTGGGAATGAATCAATAGACGGGGACTCTCTCTTGTCTTTAAGTCTCTCTCTCTGCCTCTCAAAAAAAAACACAAAAGTTAAGGAAGAAAGTCACGTAACAATCACTTATTATGTGGTCATAAAAAGGGAGGGAATCCTGTCACAGCTGTGGCATGAACAGATCTTGAAGTCATTATGTTAGTGAAACCGCAGAAAGATACAAAGTATATGAATCCACTTATATGAGGTCCCCAGAGTCAGCAAACTTAAGAAGCTAGACAGTAGAAGAGGGATTACCAGGAGCAAAGGGAACAGTTTTTAAATGGGTAGTTTTGGTTTGGGATGATAAGAAATTTTAGGTACAAGCAATGGTCATATTTGCAGCAACAATGCAAATGCATTTAATGTCACTGAACTGAACCGTATACTTTTTTTTTTAAGGATTTATTTATTTATTTGAAAGGCAGAGTTAGAGGCAGAGGGAGACAAAGAGAGAGAGAGAGAGAGAAAGAGAGAGAAGATCCGAAGCCAGAAGTCAGGAGCTTCTTCCACCACAACACTGGTGCCTGAACCATATACTTTCTTTATTTTTTATTTTTGACAGGCAGAGTGGACAGTGAGAGAGAGACAGAGAGAAAGGTCTTCCTTTTGCTGTTGGTTTACCCTCCAATGGCTGCCGCGGTAGGCGCGCTGCGACCGGCGCACCGCGCTGTTCCGATGGCAGGAGCCAGGTGCTTCTCCTGGTCTCCCATGGGGTGCAGAGCCCAAACACTTGGGCCATCCTCCACTGCACTCCCTGGCCACAGCAGAGAGCTGGCCTGGAAGAGGGGCAACCGGGACAGGATCGTGCCCCGACCGGGACTAGAACCCGGGGTGCTGGCGCCGCATGGCGGAGGATTAGCCTGTTGAGCCACGGCGCCGGCCTGAACCATATACTTTCAATGGTTGAAATGATACACATTACATCTATTTTAACTCAATTTAAAAAGTGAGGGGGGGGCAGCACCTTGGCGCAGGTTAATCCTTCGCCTGCAGCGCCAGCATCCCATATGGGCGCTGGTTCTAGTCCCGGCTGCTCCTCTTCCAATCCAGCTCTCTGCTGTGGCCTGAGAAAGCAGTAGAAGATGGCCCAAGTCTTTGGGCCCCTGCACCCACGTGGGAGACCTGGAGGAAGCTCCTGGCTTTGGATCAGCGCAGCTCCGGCTGTTGCGGCCATTTGGGGAGTGAACCAAGGGAAGGAAGGCCTTTCTCTCTGTCTCTCCCACTGTCTGTAACTCTACTTCTCAAATAATATCTTAAAAAAAAAAAAAAAAAAAAAGTGGGAGGGGGGGCGGCATTGTGGCATAGCACGTAAAGCAGCTGCCTGCAGTGCCAGCATCTCATATGGGCGCAGGTTCAAGTACTGACTGCTCTACTTCCGATCCAGCTCTCTGCTATGGCCCAGAAAAGCAGTGGAAGATGGTCCAAGTCCTTGGGCTCCTGCACTCTCATGGAAGACCCAGAGGAAGCCTCTGACTCTGGCTTCGGATCAGCACAGCTCCGGCCATCGTGGCTGATTGGGGAGTAAACCAGCAGATGGAAGACCTCTCTCTGCGCCTCTCCTTGTCTCTCTGTGTAACTCTGACTTTCAAATAAATAACTAAATTTCAAAAACAAACAAACAAAAAAAGTGGGCAGAAAAGTCAAGTAAGCATTCCTATTGGACTAATTCCTGTTCCCTTTCTAGACACAGCTACATGAATGAAGAGACAGGGCCGAGAGACTGGAACTTCTAGTAGAACAAAGTCCCCATGGAGAGGGAAGGGAGGATTCGCAGGGTGGCTCCAGCTACCTCCCCTGCAGTCCTCCTCCAGCACATAGACACGGCCACACACAACAGGGAGCAGCCGCAGGGGTCAAGCTCAGGAGTGCCCGCGCCCCACAGACATTCCAATCAGAGAATCACCCAGGCAGGGGCCGCTGGACATTTGTGCTGATCTCTGTCTTTATGCAGGAGTTAAGGAAGACCCAGGGGCTGTGCCTTGACACAGAAGCCAGATCCGAAGTCTGAGATTTCTTTTTCCATTCTCAACTTTTTTTTTTTTTCATGAAAAAATTCAAACACATAGAAAGGCTGAGAGGGTTACTTAGTGACACCCCATAAGCCTCCCATGTGGTTGTCTTCAGTGTGGAGGCAGGAGGGGAGCAAACTGTCAGCGAGGAGCAGACAGTCTCCTACCACCACCTCACAGGAAGCACTGGTCCTAGGAACACGCCAGGGGTTGCCCCATCTTTTAAAGTGTATAGAATAGCACTCGTGGGTAAACTGGTTTTTTTGTTTTTGTTTTTAATTTTCTATTTATTTGAGAGGCAGAGTTACAGAGGGGGCGGGGGAAGAAACAGAAAGAAATGTATTGCAACCGGTGGTTCACTTTCCAAATGGCCACAACAACAGGAGCTGGGCCTATTCGAAGAGGGGACCCAGGAGCTTCTCTTCTCCCACGTGAGTGCAGGGGCCCAAGCATCCTCCACTGCTTTCCCAAGCCATAGCAGAGAGCTAGATCAGAAGAGGAGCAGCCGAACACAAACCAGCACCCATATGATATGCCAGCACTGCAGGTGGAGGCTTAGCCTACTACGCCACAGAGTCACTCTGTTCTTGCCTAAGTAATTTGGAAAGGATGAAACTCCCCTTCAGTTTCAAAAAGGGCAAAAGTACTTTTTCGCTTGAGATCTTGTACTTGAAGCTCTAGTTTGAAAAGAGTTGTTTTCAAAGGCCAAATGATGAATCTAAGGAATTTTTAATGCAAAAACTCACCAAATTAAGATTTCAGCTGGAACAAGCTACTCTGACACTCTGCTATATCATTTTAATAAGACATGGCATATGGGAACTTCTCTTTCATCAAGTTTTATAAATATGACCCTCATGGGTGTGGACTTTGAACAACAGAGATACCAAGGGCTATTATAAAAAAAGACAAGACCGAAGGTAAGAAGGGTTGATGAAAACGTGGAGAAAAAGGAACTCTTGTATACTATTGAAAAGGAGTGTAATCTACAGTTTAAGTTCATAACTGGTCATAAAGATAGGATTAAGTGCCAAAGGGATCACATAAATAAGACCAGTGTCTGTTAATAATAGTTCATAGAATTAAAAAGGAGAGAACGACCCAACATGAGAAGTGGGATACACAGCAGACTCATAGAACAACAAATGCCCTAAATAGCACCCTGGCCTCAGAATCAGCCCTTAAGGCATTCGGATCTGGCTAAAAAGCCTATGATAGTATCTCAGGCATGGAAAGCCAAGACACTCTGGCAAAAAAAATGACCTACATGAAAGATCTCTGTGAGTGAGATCCCAGTGGAAAGAACAGGCCATCAAAGAAGGAGGTACCTTTCTCTGAAGGGAGGAGAGAACTTCCACTTTAATTATGGCCCTGTCTAAATAAGGTTGGAGATTGTGAACTCAAGAGGCTTCCATAGCCTTGGTAGCTCACAACAAGAGCCTCAGGTGATTACTGATGTCATAAATAAGAGTGTTAAATCAACAACAGGAGTCACTGTGCACTTGCTCCCCATGTAGGAGCATGTGTCTCTGTCCTTAATGTCTTTAAGGAGCTCTGTCCTTAATGTTTTGTACTATGAGAATTAATGGTAAAACTAGTCTTCAAACAGTACTTTATACTTTGTGTGTCTTTGTGGGTGCAAACTGTTGAAATCTTTACTTAGTTTAGAGTTGATCTTCTGTATATAAAGATAATTAAAAATGAATTTAATGAAGAATGGGATGGGAGAGGAAGTAGGAGATGGGAATGGCTTGTGGGTGGGAGGATGGTTATGGGAAGAAGAACCACTATAATCTAGAAATTGTACTTTTGAAATTTATATTTATTAAATATAAGTTTGATATTAAAAAAAGAAGTGTAATCAATACAGACACTGTAAAGAACAGTATTGAAGTTCCTCAAAAAACTAAAAGCAGAACTACCATACAATCCTGCAATCCCACTGAAGAAATTACATCAATTATTCTGTCAAAGAGACACCTGCACTCTCATGCTGACTGCAGCTCTATGCACAATCACCAAGAATGGAAACAACCTAAGTGCCCACCCACTGATGAACAGATAAACTGTAATATATACACACAATGGAGTATTATTCAGTCATTAAAAAGGTAAAATGCTATCATTGGCAACTCCACAGAGTGAAGGAAGCCAGGTACAGAAAGACAGGTATCATGTGATTTCACACAAATGTGGAAGCTAAAATGCTGATCACACAGAAGAATGGTGGTTTCCAGAGGCTGGTGAGAACTGAGAGAGGGAGGGAGAGGAAATGACTGGTCAACAGGTACAGCAGAAAAGAAGTTCTAGTGTTTTATTGCACAATAGGATGACGATAGACAACAATAATGTACTGTGTAAATAAATGTATTTTTTAAAGCAAGAAGAAAGGACTTCCAATGTTTTCTCCAAAAATGGGTAATGTTTTTTAGGAGATAGTTATGCTTCCTCTGTACTGAGCTTTGTACATGCATACACATATCCAGACACCACATGGCACCCCACAAACATACATTCTTATGTAGCCACTAAAAATAAAAATTTCAAAAGAAAAAGAAGCTACAATACATTGAAATTTTAAAGCCGTAACAACTCCCAAACCAAGAAGACCTCATTCTCAAATCTGGAGATGGGACAAACCACCAAATCTCAGACTTAGTATGGGTGGCTTGTGCACTTAACACAAGAGCCATATTTGGTCCTACCAAACCCGATACCAATCCTCAGCCCAATCCTGAAGAATGCTATCAGCCGTTTAAGAATTTGTACTCTAATTTCTCCCAGTGCTTCACAAACCCACACTAGCTGCCAAACACACATCAAGCCCCAAACAAGGAACCAACTGAACCTACATCTCGGGGGACCCAGGCTAATGACACACGTCGGCATTTTAAAAAACAGTATCTCTTGGACCTGAAATCCCACTTATTATTTAAATCACATCCCTACTATAATTAACTAGCAAAGCTGAAACTAAATCGGGCAGATGGGCCAGGCTTCCAGCCAGATGTTGAATGTCAGAATCACACCATCCCAATTCCAGCCCCGTCCAGGCCTGGAAACCACAGGCTGAGGGCTACCCCTTCTCGGGAGTCTTGCAGGACAGCAGTGACTGTACCCTCGTGGGGATCCAGGACACACATTTCAGTAGCAGCAGCATCACAAGGCCTCCAGGGGTTCAGCTACACATGTGCCACAGGGCTGCAGTTCCTGAGGTGTCACGCAGGCAGGGCAGGGTCTCACCTCCAAGTAAACTTAAACAGCTAGATTCTCTGGCAGATAGCTCTGCCTGTGGAATCTGGCCGATACATATTATATACATGTGAATGGTATAACAAGCAGTCTTGGAAATCTGCATGCAAGATGTAGCAATGGCCTGATCAGGTTATGGAAGCATTTATCACTGATTCTCTGCAGCAGGATGGGTCTCCTTATACACACTCCAGCAGAGCTTCTCAGTCTGAGAGAGCCCTGCCTCTGCCTCTGCCACACTGCCCGCGTCCAAGTGTCAGATATCCTAAGGGACTTCAAAAAGTTTGTGGAAAACAGAATTAAAAGTTTATTTTGGATTTTGGAGCAGAAAAATTTTCAAATCTATGCATAGTTTCTTCATAATACACATTTTCCATGAACTCTTTGAAGAGCCCTGGTTTGCAAGATTTCAGCATTTTTTTTTTTTTTTTGCACCAAAGTAAACTTACGTCTTAATTCCATTTTCCACACACTCTCTGAAGTGCCTTCACATATGCCCCAGCTAGGGAGTCAGAATGCCTATCCCACTTGCAAATCACTGCTCTGGACAAATGTAATAAATACTGCGACTGCCCCAAGAACTCCTGCACAGGCCTACGTCTAGGGACGCGTGCAATTCTTCAGGGCGGTGTTGAGATGATTTGGAGAAAGCCTCCTAGAGAAAGGAACGTTTCACCAAAATTGGAAAGGCCGAAGGGCTATGATTTGATGGAGGAAGTGTGAAGCTATTCTTGGAGTCTGGAACTTCCTGCGCAAAGGCTCAAATACAGAAGAGAGAGACAAAAGAGGCAGCCGATGTTGGGGAGGGGGCAGGTGCTGTCCGGGGACATTTAATGAAAAAGCAGGAGTGAGGCTCCGAGGTAGGATGGAGTTAATTAGTAATAGAACGAGCAGGCCCTTAGCATTCCTGCTAGGATAACCGCCTGGAAGCTGTGAGGCTCAATACTCCAAACAGAGGCCAGCTCCATTCAAAATCCAACTCACATTCTGCAGATCCTTACCACCCTAGCTGAACTATACCTTAATATTGTAACAATCAGTGTTAACAAGGAATACAAGCCACTGCTACGAAACAGATTTTTCTTTTTCCTCCAGAAAAAGAGCCTATGTATGTCAAATATTGGCCCATGAACAGAAAGTATTTGCTAATTAACTTAAAAAAAAAAAAAAAAAAAAAACTTGTCACAATTAAGTTGGGCCGGTCTAGACGGTAAGCAACATAAAGTCTTCACAGCGTGAATGGCAAACAAGAACCAATGCCAACTTTCCATCCTAATTTTAGCAGCATAACCAATTATCTTGATTTCTAACATTAACTTGTTTTATTAAAACTTTGAAACCATAAATCAAATGACATTCACCTTAAATGTACGGAGACAATGGCTGGCTAGCCCTCAGTGAAGCTAACAGCCCAGGCAGGGCCGCTTTCAAGCGCCAGGAGGCCCTCACAGGGAACTCTGGGTATGAATAAAGTCCCACTGTGGAGAGCCCATCGACCTAGCGTACAATGGGAACCGTGCCCTGGACTTGTGCAATTTGGAGGCCTCGTTCTATCCAGAAAAATTACTAAGCAGTTGGCTTTTTTCAAGGGAAGGCAAATCAGAGACTGTTTGGAGCTGGAAGCCAGTCACTCACTTTGATTAAGCACTATCTCTTCCTGCCATGCATGTGGATACTGCACTCCTCTACGAAGCAGATTTATGGCCAAAACCAAATCAATGCATTGCATTTATTTTCTGCGTTTCTCCCAGCCTACTGTTTTTAAAGTCAGTAAGGAATATTGTTTGCAAGTTTCACATTACTGTAATCATGAACTAAAATATAAAAGGAGCTTTTCAAAGTTCGTGTTGGTCTGTTTTGCCAAAAACAAAACAGAATACCCCTGTCCCCCTTCCAAAACTTTCCCCTTCCCCTGAGTTACGGGTAAATTTATCAGCTTCAACCACACCCCACCCTCCAGTGGGATTTGGGAGCCCAGGGCTGGCTATTTACAACACAGCATTTAAAACAACAAGGCATCTTATTGTAAAAGCATTCCCCTCCCACCAAAAGAAGGTCCCTCCTACCAACACTGTGATTTGCCAAGGGCAGAAGTATGTACAGCTCCAACTCACACCCTTCCCATCTAGACGCACAGGCTAGAGGACTCCCTCCTAGTTCTGTTATTCTAATAATTCACCTTAATAATTTTGCAAGACAGCCGATACTTAATTTTAACTGCTGGAACTTTTGAAATTGAATAAATGTTCAGCAACTGATTTTCAAAGGAATGCTGGTATACTCATTAAACAGTACTTTCTATAGCTGGATAATGAGACAAAAGTTTTTAGGAGGCTGAATAATGTAGTATTTTATTTTGTTAATTATGGTTAATTAGAAACAGGCTTTCTAAACAGTTTCTGCATTCTTATTTCAGAAGATTTATTTCTGTCTTATCACAACAGTTACTAGAGACTGAAAACCTACAAATCAACTTAGTCTTATTTAACACTCAAATATGGTCAGCATCATCCAGAGATTGAGGCTGAGAGTAAACCAATCTCCGGAGCAAGATCTCCGTACTACAGATTTCCTAATAAACAGTCTCAAGTTACTTTTTTCCATATTAGGGGGAACGCCATCTACGAAGTTAAAAATTCTAACAGAACATAAATGTATGATCATACCTATTTTGTGACTTCCCAAATTTCAGTAATTTAAATCCTAGTAAAATATGGCCAAACTTTCCTTTAAAAATGTATCTGCTTGTGTACTTTACAAAGGAAATTCTTCCGGTTATTAAAATGATTTTTTTTTTAATCTGCCAGCTATATACTCTCAGGCTTAAAAGCTGGAAGTTGAATAATTTTCCAAAGCCTAGATTTTCAAGAACACGCTCACTTCCACGCTAGCAAAACCTAAGTTCTCGCTCAAACTTTTTGTCAAAAAGATCGACACACACAGTTCTCCCACGGGGACGCCTGCACAACAGCAATTCTCAGGAGCGGGCCTCAGAACGGGGAGACCTTGGCACACGCTCGCCGGCCGCCCCGGCCCCGGCCCGGGCCCCGGCCACTCTGGCTCCATGGATGAAAGCTTTGCTCCAGGCCTCCTGCCCAAGCCCGCGCCGGCCCTCACCCCCGAGGACAAACTCTCCGAGTCGCGGAGGTAAGCAGGGGCAAAAGCGGCCAGCAAGCCGGAGATTCGCTCAGAAGCCGCATCCCCGGAGCGCGGCGAGGAACTAGCTGCAGGTGAGGTTGCATCAGAAGGGAAAAGACGAGTCCTAGAAAGGTGTGCTGAACCGAGCGCACCGCACGCACGCGGCTCACGCAACGGCCGCGCTCTCACCGCCACCACGGCGGTCCCGCAGCTGCGGCCGCGTCCCGCCCGCCCAGCCCGGGCCACTCGCGGGGTTCGCCGCGGGCGCCGGCCGGGAACTGCAGGGCAGGGCCTGGAGCCCCCAAGTTCGCCGCCGGCCCCGCGGGGCGCGGCGGAGAGGAGGGCGAGAGGGCGCAGGGGCCGGCGCACCCGCACAGGACCGTGGAGGGCCCGCGCGGGCGGAGGGCGCCCTCGTGGGCCGTGGAGCGCCGGCGCGGCCTCCGTGGGACCGGCCTCCGTGGGACCGGCCGGCCGGCGGAGCCGACGTCGCTGAGGCGCAGCTCGGGGGTGGCGACGCTGGCGTGGCCCGCGTGCCCGTGGGCGGCTGTCGGGTGGGCGACGGCCGCGGGAGTGGTGGCCTCGTGGGACGACGGTGCTGCCCGGACGCTTTGACCTGGGCTCTGCGGCGGGACAGCCGCACGGCCGGACGCGGGGTCTCAGGGCTGACAGGGGCGCCGGCCGCGCCATCTGGCTAAAAGTCGAGTCCTTCGGGGCTGTGGAGGCGGAGGCGCGCCCCGCGCGGGCGGCCTCTAGGGTGACCCCGCGCGTCGCGGACGCCGCCTCCGCCCCACCGCTGGCGCACAACAAAGCGGCGCGGCCCGCAGCGGCCCCCACCCCGGCCCGGCGCTCGCTCCCAACTTCCCGGCTCCCCGCGAACCGGCTCCGCGGGCTCCGGGCGGCCCGCGACGGGGCGGCTCCCGGGCCGGGCGAGGGCCATGGGGGCAGGGCGCGAGGCTCGCGTCCCAACAAACTTCCGCGGCCGCCGCTCCCCGCCCCTCGGCAGGGCGGCCCCGCCGGGCGCCCTTCCCGGAGCCTCGGCCCGCAGCGGTCCGACGTGGGCGCGCGGAACCCCGGGGCTCCGGCCGGCCCGCGGAAACTTTCTCCCGCTCGCCCCCGGTCCCACGCGCCGCCCCCCACCCCCACACACCACTCCCCGGTTCTCGGCCCCCCTCACCTCCTGGGGCGCGGTCTACACCCTCCGGGGCGTCCTGGCCCGAGGCTCTGGGGCCTCGCGCGCCGGGAGACCGGGCGCCGGTGGTTGGAGCTGCTGCTGGCCCCGCAGGGACGGGGGAGTCCCGGGCGGCGACAGCGGCGGCGCGGGCGGCGGCTGCTCCATCTTCCCGGGGCGCTCACGCCGCGGTTCCAACGCGCAGACCCAAGTGGGACATTCGCTACATTGTTGGCATTCCACGGGCGTCACGTGACCCCGCCTCCCGCGTCACTCTCGGCCGCATACCAGCCCGGGCGGGGCGCCTGCGGCCCTGGCTCCTCGGCGGCCGGCCGCCGCGCTCCGCCCCGCCCGGCTCGGCTTCCTGCTTGCCGGCCGCGGCCGCCACCTGCCCACGGCCGCCTCGCGGCCCGCGGGAGCCTGTCGCGGCCTTGCGGGACCGGGCTGCCGTTTAGTCAGCCAGCCCCGTTCTCCCAAGGACTCCCCCCCGCCCCCGCCGCGACTGCCCGAGTGTGGGAAGTTGGTAACTCTCGGTACAGCCGCTGTCTCCGTCAGCATCTCCTCAGGTCTTGCTGGAGAAAGTTCGGTGCGGGCTAAGTAACAAAGAAGGCCAAAACGCGCGCTCGAATGATGTGGGCCCCCGCCCCGTGTTTTGGTTAGAAGTGTTGTCCGGTGTGCACAACGCAAATGTGGGTTCAGCGTCTCCATTAGCTTTCCTTTGGGGGGCTGTGCATTTGGGGCAAGCGGGGATTGTGCAAAGATGCTGAGGAGAAAATAATATTCCGGAAGCCAAGTCCTAAAGCTGCTTCTCCGGCTCTCCGGATAGCATCGCACTCCCTACCACCACCTGCCAGCGGTGCTAACTACTGACAGTCACCCCTATTTCTTCCCTGACGAGCTTGGGGCGTTTTACATTTTAGCCTCAGAACAAACGCCGATGCACCTCATAGTGCCCGGGCCGTCTTAACAGCCTGTCCAGCCTGCAGCCCCTGGCTCACCTCACCCTGTGTGCCTCCTTCCTCTCTCAATCCCGTAGGGCCTTAGCGCTTCCAGGGTTGCTTTGCAGGCCTTCCTCCTGTTTCTGTCAGCTTGGAGCTCTGATGGCTAAACCGTCGTCGCGCCGCTTGGAATTCAGGTTCCTTTTTCAGTCTCACCTTGTGCTAGTATTGGGCGCAGAGCAGGGCTCCGGCTGATGTTCTGTTATCGAATGATGTTGCGTTCCCCTGTGTGCCTTTTCTCTAGTAGCCCAGCTGCGCCCATCTCCACGCCCACCTCGCCCCAAGCCACGTGTGCCTTTGAAGGTTCTGTCCCTGCTGCCCCGCTTTCTAAAGTACAAAGTAATTTTAAAGAAACACTTCTGTCAAATGAAAAATACTATAAAGTACACGATTTAATGGACTTTAAAATTCGTGTGTAAGATACATAATAAACATTTTCAGTTACAATGACCGTTACAGCACTGTTTACAACAGTGGAAGATCTAGGAGGACCCAAAGACCTAACATCTAGGAAAACAGTATTCAGGTGATGGAGTGTAGACAGTAGCTGAGTGAAAGTATACACTCTCTATTTGTCAAAGGGTAGAATTCAAAACCAATGAGGAATAAAAAAAAAAAGCAGATTGCAGAACTATTTATATACTGTGATGCCATATTTATAAATAAACAAAATCCCACAGAACTTACACTAATCGCATACTTTCTGTAAGTATAGACACGAGCGGCAAGTGTCCAGGCAAGCCTCGTGACAGCTGTCGTCTGTGTAGGGGAAGAGGGGAAATTACTCTGAGGACAGAAAAATGAGGACTTCAGCTTTATCCACAAGATGTGCTTTGTTTGATTTAAAAGTCAAATCATTCAATCTCTTGAAAGTTGTTGATTCTTAGTGGGTCAGTTTAGTAATGTGATATATTATTCTTTGTGCCTTTCGCAAAACATCTCTAAAATTTTTTTTCATATATGGAGGTCCAGGGTACTTCAGAAAGTCTGTGGAAAATGATATTAAGAGATAAGTTTATGGGGCCAGTGCTGTGGTGCTGTAGTTTAAAGCCCCAGCCTGCAGTGCCAGCATCCTGTATGGGCACTGGTTTGAGTCCCAGCTGCTCTACTTTGGATCCAGCTCTCTGCTATGGCCTGGGAAAGCAGTGGAAGATGGCACAAGTCCTTGGGCTCCTATACCTGCACGGGAGACCCGGAAGAAGCTCCTGGCTCCTGGCTTCAGATTGGCCCAGCTCCAGCCATTGCAGCCATCTGGAGAATGAGCCAGAGGATGGAAGACCTCTCTCTCTCTGGCTCTACTCCTCTCTGTAACTCTCTTTCAAATAAATAAAATAAATCTTATAAAATAAAATAAATAAATTTCAAAAAATATAGGTTTATTTCTGGTGGAAAAATAATTTGAAACCCATCATCATGTGTTTTTCCATAATATGTATTATTTTATTTTCATAAAATGCATTTTCCAAGAACTTTTTGAAGACCATTTCTCAATAATTTGGAACAGAGATGAATTGGAAACAAGTCCATTTCTGATATAGGGCCTTGGCTTATATAGGAGAATGTTATGATGAATGGTTTTGGGATGTATGTTTTTTTAAAAAGATTTATTTATTTATTTGAAAGTCAGAGTTACACAGAGAGGAGAGGCAGAGAGAGAGAGAGAGAGAGAGAGAGAGAGAGGTCTTCCATCCAATGTTTCACTCCCCAATTGGCAGCAACAACCACAGCGGTGCCAATTCGAAGTCAGGAGCCAAGAGCTTCTTCTGGGTCTCCCACGTGGGTGCAGGGGCCCAAGGACTTGGGCTATCTTGTACTGCTTTCCCAGGCCATAGCAGAGAGCTGGATGGGAAATGGAGCAGCCGGGTCTCGAACTGGCGCCCACATGGGATGCCGGCACTGCAGGCCAGGGCATTACCCACTGCGCCACAGCGCCGGCCCCTTGGATGTATGTTTATGGACAGGAGTCATTCATTCTTTCCATTTAGTGTTTGGTGCTTAGAGAATCTTCTGAGACCTATTGGAAACCACACACTGGGGATACTGTGGTAACAAGACCACAAGACTGGGGCCGGTGCTGTGGAGTAGAAGCTTAAGCCTCTGCCTGCCATACCAGGTGTCCATTTGGGCACCAGTTTGAGTCCCTGTTGCTCCACTTCCCCTCCAGCTCCCTGCTGACGTGCCTGGGAAAGCAGCAGAAGATGGCCCAAGTAGTTGGGCCCCTGCACCCAACTGGGAGACCTGAAAGAAGCTCCTGGCTCCTAGCTCCTTGCTTCAGCCTGGCCCAGTCCCAGCCGTTGCCACCATTTGGGAAGTGAGCCAGGGGATGGAAGATCTCTCTTTCTCCTCCTCTCTGCACATCTGACTTTCAAATAAGTAACTAAATAAATCTTAAAACAAAACAAAACAAAAAACCACAAGATTTATCCACTAATGGAGCTGACACTCTAGAAGGTATGTTCAAAAAATGACAAAATATACTATCTAATTTTTTGAAACATCATGTATATTTTGTATATTTTATTTAAAACATTTTTGAAGTCTAGGAAAGCATACAGCTAAATCTTAAAAGTGGTAGCATGTGGGCGGGTGCCACGGCTCACGAGGCTAATCCTCCGCCTGTGGCTCTGGCAACCCCAGGTTCTAGTCCCAGTCGGAGTGCCAGATTCTGTCCCGGTTACTCCTCTTCCAGTCCAGCTCTCTGCTGTGGCCCAGAAGTGCAGTGGAGGATGGCCCAAGTGCTTCGGCCCTGCATCCGCATGGGAGACCAGAAGGAAGCACCTGGCTCCTGGCTTCAGATCAGCATGGCGCCAGCCGTAGCAGTCATTTGGAGGGTGAACCAATGGAAAGGAAAACCTTTCTCTCTGTCTCTTGCTCTCTCTCACTGTCTAAATCTGCCTGTCCAAAAAAAAAAAAAAAAAGTAGTATGTGGGCCCGGCACTGTGGCATAACCGGTAAAGCCCCCACCTGTAGCACTGGCATCCCATATGGGCACCAGTTCGAGTCCCGGCTGTTCCATTTCCGTTCCAGCTCTCTGCTATGGCCTGGGAAAGCAGTAGAAGATGGCCCAAGCCCTTGGGCCCCTGCACCTGCATGGGAGACCCGGAAGAAGATCCTGGCTCCTGGCTTCAGACCAGCACAGCTCCTGCCATTGCAGCCATCTGTGGAGTGAACCAGTGGATGGAAGACCTCTCTCTCTCTCTCTGCCTCTCCTTCTCTCTGTGTGTAACTCTGGCTTTCAAATAAATAAATAAATATTTTAAAAGATGGTGGTTTTTGTTTTGTAAATCCTGATATTTCTACAGTAGAATAATTTACTGACCAAAAGCATTTTTAAATTAAATAATCACCTGCGTAAGTACAGGCACATAATGTAGCCAACTGGAGGGTAAGGCAAGGGCAGCCGAGCAGAAAACCTACCGGCATGGCGAAATTGTGACAAAAAAGTTGATTACCATAGTATGAGAGTACTTCAAAAAGTTTATAAAAAATGGAATTAAAAGATGTTATTTTGCTGCAAAACTGTTTAAAATTTATGCATGGTTCTTTCCATGAACTTTTGGAAGTCTTCTGTGTACCTATATGTTTAAGTACATACTGTTTTTTGTGTGTTCTTGTTTCACACCACGTATCTCCAAACTTGTGTGTTATCTCATTTAGTCATGCAAACAATGGTGGATTTTTTTAATTTTTATTTTTTGGGTTTTTTTTTTAGATTTATTTATTTGAAAGGCAGAGTTAGAGAGAGGCAGAGGCAGAGAGAGAGAGAGAGAGAGACAGAGAGAGGACTTCGCTCTTTATTTTTAATCAGTGTGGTGTAGGCTTAGCAAATATGCCTACCTAGAGAAGAAGGTTCTCTCCCAGCAGACCAGGGTCAGAGCATGAAAGGCCTAGGAAATCAGGAAGAAGGCATGCCACCGTGATGTGTTTCATTTGCTTCGAGGTTGTTTTAAGCCCTTATAATTTGTCTCCTTAACTAGATGATAAATTCCTTGAGAACAAGGATCATATTCTTCCCAAAACCTGTACATAAAGAAACCTCCTAACTGCTAAGCTGAATGTATTCAATGCACTTTAAAGGCTGCTTTAATACGTCAAATATCAGAGTTTCAAACACCACCCGTTGCTCTTGGCCAGCTCAGAAGGTCTATTCCATGGTTCTTTGGGGATTTGGGTTCTGCAAACTGGCAGACCTTTTGAAAAGAGTTAACACCATCACCTCTACTAGGTGGGGACTGTTTCAATGTTAAACTTGAAATCTTTTTTTTAACTTTGATTATTATGAGTAAATATACGCCATATTTAATCTACTTTTTTAAAGCCATTTTGAACTGTACAGTCCAGCAGCATTAAGTACATTGGCAGCATTGTGCAGCTGTCACCACTGTGCTTCCCAGAACTATTTCATTTAAAGATTTATTTACTTATTTGAAAGTCAGAGTTACACACAGAGAGAAGGAGAGGCAGAGAGAGAGAGGTCTTCCATCCACTGGTTCACTCCACAGATGGCTGCAACGGCCGGAGCTGCGCCAATCCAAAGCCAGGAGCCAGGAGCCTCATCCAGGTCTCCCTTGCGGGTGCAGGGGCCCAAGGATGTGGGTCATCTTCTACTGCTTTCCCAGGCCATAGCAGAGAGCTGAATTGGAAGTGGAACAGCCAGGACTCGAACCAGCACCCACGTGGGATGCCAGCACTGCAAGCGGTGGCTTTACCCACTCTGCCACAGTGCCAACCCCTCCCAGATCTATTTTATCATCTCCAACTGTACCCATTAAACAATCATTTCTCATTAAACAATCACTTCCCTTTCTCCTCTTCCCTCACTCTTGTCTCTTTTTTTGGGAAAAAAAAAAAAAAAGACACACACACGCACACCCATAAGTACTAGTCTCTGCTGCCAATACCTGAGACAGAGCCCCTAAAACCCTCTAGGAGCTTAGGGAAATCTTTTGTTCTCATATTTGGTCTTTGACCAGAGCTTCTGGCACAGACCTCCTAAATCCCTTAGACTTTTCTGGGTGACAGGAGCATCTCTTGTTCTAACAGGGAACACTTGGTGGATGCCTGGATGGTGGCTGATCATCAGAACAACCAAACCGTGGTTAAAAGCTTGGAACTTTCAGCCCTGCCCCATCCTCCTGGAAGGGGAAAGAGGGGCTGGACATTGAGTTAACAATCAATCATGCCAACGTAATGAAACTGCCATAAAAATTCCTCAGCTGCCAGGTTGGCCACCACACCTGCGTGCTGGAAGGGTGGCACTCTCCAACCGCAAGGGGACAGAAGTTCCTGAAGTCGGGACTCTTCTAGACCTCGCCCTGTGTGTTCATATCTCTTCATCTGCCTGTTCATCTGTAACTTTATGATATCCTGTATTAATATAATAAACTTGTAAATGTGTTTCCTGGAGTTCTGTGAGCTGAACGAGTATGTCAGTGGAACCTAAAGAGGGGTGGTGAGCACCCTGATCTGTGGCCAGTCAGAAGAATAGGTGACAACTGAGTACGTGTGATTTGCATCCAGAGTGGGTGCAGTCTTGTGGAACTGAGCCCTTAGGCTGCAGGATGTGACTCTAACCCCGGGTGTCACTCTCAGAATTGAGTTACTGCAGGGACACCCAGTTGGAGAATTGATGAGTGTGTGGGGAGAAACACACACGTATTTTAGTGGCCTCGTGGTTGAGTGTTGAGTGTGAATGCAGGAAGGAAAGCTTCTTGCTCCCTCACTTGGTTTTTCCTCTACAGTGACTTGGCCTCTGCTGGGTAGTCAGCTACTGTTTTGTTTTGTTTTTATCCTCTCTAGGCACCAACCTTTAGTAATCTGTTATACCTTGCAAATTTCCAGCTTTGAATCTGCTGTTAGCGAAGCAGCATTAGCTACATGATGGAAATTGTCTGTAAAAGAAGAGTTAATAGAACTTCTTGTCTCTAAAATTGTCTCCTGTGCAGAGAAGAACTTTGTAATTTTCAATGACTAACCTCCTTTTGCTCCCTCAGCTCCTAAACACCCCCTGCAGAGTTTATATTGGAAGTCAGATATATAGAAGGACAATGCTATTTTAAAGAGAGTGATAAATAGATGGTAGATGAATAATTGGAAACATCTTATATCTTGTATTTTAAAATGCCTTTACTGGGGCCCAGCACTGTGGCGTAGTGGGCTAGGTCTCTACCTACAGTACCAGCATCCCATATGGGTGCTGGTTTGTGTCCTGGCTGCTCCACTTCCTTTCCAGCTCCCTGCTGATGGCCTGGGAAGGCAGCAGAAGATGGCTCATGTGCTTGGGCCCCTGCATCTGCATGGGAGACCCAGAAGAAGCTCCTGGCTCCTAGCTTTGGATTGGCCCAGCTCCGGCTGTTGCGGCCATTTGAGGAGTGAACCAGTGGATGGAAGACCTTTCTCTCTGTCTCTGCCTCTCTCTGTCTGTAACCCAATGTCTCAAATAAACAAATAACATCTTAAATAACCCATTGTGGTACAATAGGTTAAGCTGCCACTTGCAACTCTGGAATCCCATATGAACGCCAGTTCCAGTCCTGGCTGCTCTATTTCTCATCCAGCTCCCAGCTAATATGCCTGATAAAGCAGCAGAAGATGGCCCACATGCTTGGGCCCCGACATCCATGTGAGAGATCCAGAAGAAGCTCCTGGTTCCTGAAGCTCCTGGTTCCTGGCTTCAGCCTGGCCCAACCCTGGCTGTTGAGGCCATTTGAGGAGTGAATCAGTGGACGGAAGATATCTCTGTCTCTCTCTGTTTCTCTCTCTCTCTCTCTCTCTCTCTAACTCTGCCTTTAAAATAAACAAACAAGTCTTTTAAAAAAGTCTTTATTTAATGGATTCCACCAATTTTTTTCTTTGTAAGTTTTAACTCAATTTATTTTTTAAAATTTTGGTAAAACACACATTACATAAAATTTACAGTCTTAGCTGTTTTTAAGAGTGTGAATTATTATGTTTTATAACAATAAAAACACTTTGGATACCAGAGTGGAAAAATCCCCAGTATTTCAGTTCCTATGGGTATATTTTCTAATATTAAAATCATGAGAGAGAAAATTTTAGTCTATCCTTATTTATTCTTGCCGTACTTTTTTGGCAATTTTGAAAAACAGAAAACTCAAGAAGCCTCCGATGTATAGTTAGGGAGAGCCCAGGGTCCACCTGCCTCCAGGGTTGCCAATGTAGCTTCATTCTCTGAATAGCCACTCTGCTTCTCAGATGAGTAATAAAAGATAAGGTTGCATAAGAATTGCTCAATACTTTGAGAAGATCCATTCCCAGAGGAGCTCAAAGAAACATCGTGAAGATATAAATCACACTCTGCATTTAAAGAATTCTTATGTTGACACTTTGCGTTATGAAGAGAATTGCTAAAACAAAATTTTTTCTTACCACATCCCTTTTCTTTTACGCCTTTTGCTGAGTGAGCTATGACAGCAACCCCAGTTATTTGTTTCCTTCTTATTATATTCACGGTGGGCTATACCTTTTGTTTCCTTTGCAGAAGTGAGCAGAATGCTATTGTGTCTATAATTGAAATAAGAATCCCATTGAAAAGGTGAAGTTTTACTTCATGCTCCAAAACATTCCTTTCAAATTTTAACCTAATCTCTTGGAGTAAACACTGTTAGAATGTGTGTTAGAAAGAACAAGATGTTTAAGGCCTGAATTCTGGCCTCAACAAAATTAAATCATTTATTTATTTTTTTAGAGTATAGATTTATTGTTGGGTGGGGGAAGCCCGACTGTCTGGGGGAGAGGGCAAGAGGGTAAGAGAGGAGGAGAGCATAAGAGAGAGAGATCAAGAGCTCAACAAAATTCATTTCTACACAAAATTAACATTTCAAGGTCACACAGAAGCATCTGAGCTAATCTAAATTGACAATAAATATTTAAACGTGAAATTGTAAAAGAAATAGTTTCATGATCTATTTTTAGCTTTGCATTTAAAATTAACTACGGAGGCAGGTGTTCGGCCTGCTGGTTAAGACACTCCACTGGGTTCAGTCTATGTCCGCGATTCCTAGCTCCAGCTTCCTGCTAATGTAGAGCCAGGGAGGTGGTGGCGATGGCTCTGGAAACCGGGTTCCTGCCTACAAAGTGTCCGGCGCGTAAAAAATCTCCCCAACCAAATGAATCAATTAATTTACAAGCTTTTATTGGAATTCGGCTCCCTCTGGTCCCAACGGGGGTCGGGGAGTCAGATGGGGCGGACGACGACCGGAAGTTGCATGTCAGAGGTTGGGAGGGCTCCTTTTGTAGATACAGGGCTTGGGGGTTAAAGGTTGAGGCAGGTCTGATCCTCATTGGTTGACCTTTAAGCACCCGAGGGGACCTTCACAAGGACTTTTTGTTCCCGGAAGTGCAGGTAGGGACTCTCCATTCCCGGAAGTGTGGGCCTTTTCTCCTTGCGGATCCCAAAGCTACCACTGCCATCCCCCTGGGAGACCTGCATGTGTTCCTGGCCTCCAGCTTTGGCCCAACTCCACCCCAGCTGTCGTGAGCATTTAGGGAGTGAACCAGCAGGTGTCTCTTTATCTCTCTGCCTCTCAAACATAAATAAATAAATACAACCAACTACTAAATATTATTTGGGTTGCCTTTAACAATTGCTTTTAATACCAGGCATTTTGCTTTATCAAAGCAGATCTTCAAAAGAAAAACTGAGTGCACTTTGTTTGGATGTTTAATAAATGGGTCTTGATCATGAAAACCAGGATGAGATTATAATAAAGTGATTCACATGCAGAAGCGGAAGCGAGCCAGTGACAATGAGGAGGCCAAATGTAAGACAGCTAAGGGAAGTCTACATGAAACAGGAAGCAGGCTTTGCAAGCCGTATTTGATAGTTGGTAGCCTCAGGCCAAGAATAGCTTCTGGGTTTGGGGTTGGAACTTGGAAAATGTGCCAGAGCTAAGACTGTAAGAAAGACAGAGATGGGAGGAAGGACTGATGTGCAAGGTAAAGAAACTTGGAAAGGGAAAAGAAACAAAGTCACAGAGGAAGCCTGGTATTTGAGGAATGCAGAGAATGGACTCCCGAGAGAGAGTAGGGAGGATGGAAGTAAACAGAGAAGTGGGCAGATGCCATGGCCTAGCTCTGTGATTATATACTGCCGAATTAATGCTGGGGAAGAGGCTCTGGAAAACAAACTTGGAAACATCACAGGAGGTGAGAAAATTGAATTGAGCTTTAGGCAGAGAGAGGAGACTCAAGGGCTACTCTCTCGTGGACGTTACGGTGACCACGGTCCGTAGGAGTACAAGATGCCTGTGGGATGCCTACACACAGAAATGTGACGCCAGAGAAAATCAAGATCTTGACTTTGCTCTGGCCAACCTACCCTTTGCTTCTGGTATTTTGCATAGACAGGAATTTTGGTATCTGCATGGATAGTGGACATTGCAACTTGCATCATAGAGTTCCAAATTTTTTATTTCTACACTTATAACCACTGGCTAAACATTTCCATGTAGATGCCTTGACAACCTTTCAAAGCCAAAATGATCTAAAATAGAATGTGTGTATTCACTCAGGAAATGTGCATTGAGCACTTACAATGAGCCACAGTTATCCTCTCAACTGGAACCTCATTTGTTCAACATACACTTGTTGGCACCCAAGTGCCAGGGACAAAATAGTGAACATGGACATTATCATAGAACTGTGAAGTCTACTGGGAGAGGTAAGTAATCAGGTAATGCTACCAATGAATGGGAATTTGATATTGTGATTAATACTCTAAAGGAAAGACGCACCTTCCCATGAGAGCTGGAAATAGAAGGGGTCTGGCCTCTTCTAAGAAATCAAGGACCACTGTAATGGAAGATGAGACCAAGGGAACCAGATGAACAGAGAAAGTACAGTAGCCCTGAAGTAGGCAAGCATACAGGTTGGAGTTGATCGGATTTGTGAACTGGAAGACCACGCCCCTGTGTGACCTCATGCTCCTACCTGATGCCTTGGCCACGCCCTTGTGTGGCCTCATTCCCCTACCTGGCCATACTGGGGTGCCCACCAGCCAATCAGGTTAATTGACCACTCCCCTTTGGAGTAGGTTAAAAGCCTGGGGCACAGTGTGCCCAGCCTGCTCTTTTTCCCTGGTGTCTTGCTAGGAAGGGGCTTGCTGTAGCCCCACGCCTCCAGGGCACATGGCCATGTGCTCTAGGCTTCCTGGCCTAGATGCTCTTCCACGTGGCTGGTTCCTGGTGCTCGGTATGAACCCCTAATTACCTCTTTCTCTTAAATAAAGCTCTCACTCTCCTATACACCTTTCTTACTAAATAAAAGCTTAAAACGTACCATGCTGCCTCGTTTATCTGTGCCGGTATTTAGAATTCTTCTCTAAATATTAGGCAAAAACTCTTTTGGGCTTATTAATATCGGGGATTTAGTAATAAGCCCGTGGTGAAATCGTAAGGCACCCCAAATTCTGGTAGTACACATGGCACCCTGGCTAGCATTTC
Organism: Lepus europaeus; assembly: GCF_033115175.1. NCBI lineage: Eukaryota > Metazoa > Chordata > Mammalia > Lagomorpha > Leporidae > Lepus > Lepus europaeus. Next base: position 87,948,646 of record NC_084832.1, read on the forward strand.
TATAGAATTTTAAGGGGCAACATTTTAGCGTGAATTTTAGGGGGTCTTGTCCGATATCAGCCCCTTCCTACCCACAACTTCACTTTCTACACTTTCCATTACCCAGTTAGCCCTGTCTGAAAATATCACATAGAAACTTCCAGAAGTAAACTCACCATGCATCTACATTAGGTGCTATTCTGAGTAATGTGGTGAAATTTCATGCTGTCCCACTCTTCCTGCACAGGATGCGAATCCTCCCTTTTCTCAGTGTATCCATGTTGTATATATTATCTGCCCCGTTAGTCAAAAGCTGCAAGGTGTCCGGCGCGTAACAAATCTTCCCAGGCAGACGAATCAATTCATTCACAGGCTTTTATTGGGGTTCCGCTCCCAGGCGAGGTTCCCCAGTCCCAACAGAGCAACAGAGTGGGGGCTGGAGAAGTTGCGTGTCAGAGATTGGGGGGCTCCTTTTATAGATTCAGGACATGGGGTTTAAAGGTTGAGGCGGGTCTGATCCTCACTGGTTGACCTTTAGGCACCCGCGGAGACCTTGACAAGGACTTTTCTTCCCAAGAAGTACAGGTAGGGACTTCTCCATTCCCGGAAGTATAGGCCTTCCTTCCATGCGGATCCCAAAGCTACCAAAAGCTATGTGGGTTATCAGATCCACTGCTGCAGTATCACAATGCTTATGGCTAAGAAACAGTTACTTTATTCAGTAATGGCCCAGGGGTGGGCATCGTGGTGCAGTGAGTTAAGCCCCAGCTGGGACACTCATATCCCAAAAAGTTGTGCCTGGGATTGAGTCTAGCTTTTTGCTAATGTATACCCTGGGAGACTGCAAATGATAGTTCAAGTACTTGGGTCTCTGCCACCCACGTGGGAGACCTGGATGGAGTTTCTGATTTCTGGCTATGACCTGGAAGAGCTTGGGCTGTTGTGGGCACTTGGGGAGTGAACCAGTGGATGAAGATGTGTCTGTCTGTCCGTCTCTCTCTCTCTAGCTCTCGATCTCTGTTACTCTGCTTTTCAAATAAAAATAAATTAACTTTCAAAAATAATGGTTAAAAAATGGTTCCATGGTGCAAGAGCAGCAATCCTGGTACTTTAAGAAGTAAAGGCTGTCAGGCCAGCTGTCTGGCCGGCACTGTGGCTCACTAGGCTAATCCTCTGCCTGCGGCGCCAGCACCCCGGGTTCTAGTTCCGGTTGGGGTGCTGGTTCTGTCCCGGTTGCCCCTCTTCCAGTCCAGCTCTCTGCTGTGGCCCGGGAGTGCAGTGGAGGATGGCCCAAGTGCTTCGGCCCTGCACCTGCATGGGAGACCAGGAGAAGCACCTGGCTCCTGGCTTAGCTGCCATTGGGGGGTGAACCAACGGAAGGAAGACCTTTCTCTCTGTCTCTCTCTCTCTCACTAACTCTGCCTGTCAAAAAAAAAAAAAAAAAAAGTAAAGGCTGTCTTATCAGGGGAAAAACAAAACAACACATACGCTGAAGTTGGTACTATCTACAGTAAGGATGAATTCTTTTTTTTTTTTTTTTTTTTGACAGGCAGAGTGGACAGTGAGAGAGAGAGACAGAGAGAAAGGTCTTCCTTTGCCACTGGTTCACCCTCCAATGGCCGCCGCAGCCGGCGCACCGCGCAAATCCGAAGCCAGGAGCCAGGTGCTTCTCCTGGTCTCCTATGGGGTGCAGGGCCCAAGCACTTGGGCCATCCTCCACTGCACTCCTGGGCCATAGCAGAGAGCTGGCCTGGAAGAGGGGCAACCAGGACAGAATCCAGTGCCCTGACCGGGACTAGAACCCAGTGTGCCGGCGCCACAAGGCAGAGGATTAGCCTAGTGAGCTGCAGCACCAGCCCTCTTTTTTTTTTTTTTTTTTTTAAACTTACATGCTCCAGCCGCCGTAGCCTTCTTCTGTCTTTGAACCTGGTCTAATATCTCTTGCCTGCCGCTGAGTGTTTGCCTTGCTGTCCTCCCATCTGCTCCCTTTGCTGGGTGGGGCGTCGTCTTCCCGGATGCTGCCTTGTTCTCCAGTCAGCCCTCCGTAGCTTCTCTGCTGCCCCATCCCAGCCCTGATGAGGCCCAGAGCCAACACGCGTACCAAGCTTGCTGAACGTCAGACTCCATTCTAAGCCCCTTGGTTGCAGAAGCTCATTCAATCCTCAGAACAGCTGTTTAAGGCAGGAACAACTACTCATGCCCATTTTACGGAGGAGAGAACCAAGGCCCAGAGAGGGCAGCAGCTAACGACTCATGACTGCCTCTGGCCCCTGGAGGCAGAACTGTCTTGTTCTTCTCTGGCTCCCAGCACTCTGGGCCTGGCACCCAGTAGGTGCTCAAGAAGCTCTGAACCATGAATGTCCATCTTGCTGAATAAATGAGCTAGCAGCGGTGAGAGCCCAACTCTAAGTACTCAGCAAACGGGGATGCTGAGTACTTAGATGAATTTTCTATCCATGAAATTTCAGGAAAGGAAAAAGAAATTTATGCCAGTTTGGCTGTTGAACCTCAAACTGCAGAAGTTTCAGCCACAGTGTGTGATAAGTGCTTGATTAAGATGGAAAAGGCATTAAATTATGGGGTTTGGTACTATCTGTGGTTTCAGGCTTCCAGTGGGGGTCTTGGAACATGTCCCCAAGGATAAGGGGGGGATTACTGCATTTCAAGAGAAAACCACACAGGGAAAGGCCCTGCCAGGGAGGGAACGTGATGCAGCATTTCAGACACAGCAACCACTGTGATAGGCAGGTGGGGTGAGAGCCAAGGGGCCAGGGAGAGAAGCAGCCGGGGCCACACTAGGCATGGCTTTGTGGGTTATTGTGGAGATTTCAGTCTTTCTACCCAGAACAACAGGAAGTCATGGAAATATCTTCTGTAGAGGCGTGACCTGGTCTGATGGGGATACAAAAGGTCCCTCGAATTGCTCTGAAAGGTGGGAGCCAGGAGGAGGAAGGGAGAGCTGTGTGGCTGGAACATCGCGGTAGCTGAGGAGAGACACGGCCCAGCGTGGACTGGGATTATAGCTGTGCATGTGGAGGTGATGGTGGATCTTTGAGATTCTGAAGCTGGAGCAGCTCTGTGGACAAGGGAAAAGGATGCACTTCCTGGGTTTCTAACTTCTAGGATTGGTGGGTGACAGTGCCTTCCATGGGACTGAGGCCATACATTTGTTTAAGAGGTATCTTTGAGATGGAGTGGAGTGGTTGGAGAATCCACGAAGGCAGAGCGGTAGACCCAGATTTGTAGTTCTAGGAGGCCTGGGGAATCGTTTGTCTGCCAAGAGCCGATGGGATATTGATAACATCAACTGTGGGGCTAAACAAAATGATCAACTTAAAAATGAGCCTGCTGTAGATGTATTGAATTTCAAGTCCCGCCTGCAGTTGCCCTGGCAGGGACAGAACCAAAAATGATTTTGAAGACCTTCTACAACCATCCCTGCAAGCAGAAATCAGATCCCCAGATACACACCTGTGAGTTGCCAACAGAGAGTGTGGGTGGTCATGGAGCTGAAGGTGGCCATGAATTTGCCCTGGTGGGCAGTGGTGGAGGGAGAGGGAGTTGGGAAGGAAGACTAAAGTTTGAGGAAATGCAACATTTCATGGCAAAGTAGAGGAAGGGGGAGCATGCACAGGAAATAGACAAGGTGCTAGAGATTGGAGCAAAGTGTAACTAAGAAGAAACAAGGCCGGTGCCGCGGCTCACTAGGCTAATCCTCCGCCTGCGGCACCGGCACCCCTGGTTCTAGTCCCGGTCGGGGTGCCGGATTCTGTCCCGGTTGCTCCTCTTCCAGTCCAGCTCTCTGCTGTGGCCCGGGAGTGCAGTGGAGGAGGGCCCAAGTCCTTGGGCCCTGCACCCCATGGGAGACCAGGAGGAAGCACCTGGCTCCTGGCTTCGGATTGGCGCAGCACGCTGGCTATAGCAGCCATTTGGGGGAGTGAACCAATGTAAGGAAGAGCTTTATCTCTCTGTCTCTCTCTCATTGTCTATAACTCTCTCTCTGTCTCTCTCTCTCTCACTGTCTAACTCTGCCTGGAAAAAAAATAAAAGAAGAAACAAAGGGAAGAGTATTTCAAGGAGGAAGACATTGACAAAGAGGTATAAACACTACTAAAAAAGATCACGTGAGTGGCAGCTGACAATCCAGTGGCACTGGATTGAAAGGTGTGGCAAGTCTTTGGAACCTTAGTGAGAGCTCCGTTGGTAGATGGACGGTAGAAGGGCTGGATGGGAGACAGTGGTGAGGGGTAAGGGAGCAAAGAGCAGAGAACCGCACTGAGAAATTCAGTTGGAAAGTGGCGGAAAGTGATAGAGTGGCAGCTAACGGAACGTGAGGGTTCCAGGAGAGGGTTTTCTTATGAATGGGAGAATCACGCAGGAGACTCCCACACGTTTATGTATAGCAAATCACAACAAGTTACTGACTTGAAGCCGCTCGTATTTATCACTTTCCTGTCCAGTAGCTCCACAGCCTGGGTGGAGAACAGGCTTCAGGTAGGAGACGCCCTCTCTCAATGTCCATTTCACTTTGAGACTGACACAGTAGCCCAAGAAGACTCCCTGGTTTCAGTTTCTTCTCTGTCCCACTGCTCCACACAGTTGTAAGCCAGATTTGTTTTCCTAATGCACAGCCTGCTTAGAAACCTGCAGGAGCGCCCCCACTGCCTACTGTGCAAAGCCTAGACTCTAATACCCGACACTTTCAAAAAATTTGTGGAGGGGCTGGCAGGGGCACTGGTTCAAGCCCTGGCTTCTCCACTTCCTATCCAGCTCCCTGATAATATGCCTAGGAAAGCAGTGGAAGATGGCTCAAGTCCTTGGGCCCCTGCAGCCACATGGGAGACCTAGAAGAAGCTCCTGGCTCCTGACTTCAGGTCAGCCCAGCTCTAGCTGTCACAGCCATTTGGGGAATGAACCAGCAGATATATGACCCCCCCACCCCACCCCTGCTCTGTCTTTACCTCTCTCTGTAACTGTCTTTTTCATCTAAATAAAATAAAACTTTTAAAAAAAGTTTGTGGAGCCGGCACCGTGGCTCACTAGGCTAATCCTCCACCTGCGGCGCCGGCACACCGGGTTCTAGTCCCGGTTGGGGCACCAGTTCTGTCCCGGTTGCTCCTCTTCCAGTCCAGCTCTCTGCTGTGGCCCGGGAGTGCAGTGGAGGATGGCCCAAGTGCTTGAGCCCTGCACCCCATGGGAGACCAGGAGGAAGTACCTGGCTCCTGCCTTGGGATCAGCATGGTGCGCTGGCCGCAGCGCACTAGCTGCGGCAGCCATTGGAGGGTGAACCAACGGCAAAGGAAGACCTTTCTCTCTGTCTCTCTCTCACTGTCCACTCTACCTGTCAAAAAAAAAAATCCAGGAGCCAGGTGCTTATCCTGGTCTCCCATGGGGTGCAGGGCCCAAGCACTTGGGCCATCCTCCACTGCACTCCCGGGCCACAGCAGTGAGCTGGACTGGAAGAGGAGCAACCGGGACAGAATCCGGCACCCCAACCGGGACTAGAACCAGGGGTGCCGGCGCCACAGTCAGAGGATTAGTCAAGTGAGCCATGGCGCCGGCCAATGCACAGTTTTTTCATACTACGTATTTCCACAAATTGTAAAGATCCCTCCTAGGCACGATCTCAAATTTATTTGCATCTAAATATATCTTAACTCTAAATATATCTTAACTCTATTTTCCCAAGAATTTGTTGAGGTGCCCTTGAATAGTGAAATCCCACTTTTTGGGCCATCTCTTAGACTCTTTCCACGATACAGACACTTGTAGCGTATGTGTGCAGGGATGTACCCTAGGTGTCCCGTCCAGCAAGAATGCTGCTTCCTGCATAGGATCTGTCCCCACACACTGCTGCCCCTTCCAGGCCTGGATGTTCTTCTCCCCAGTTTCTCTCCTTGTTGAAATCCTTACCTCTTGTGATGTTCAGGATAATGACCACCAAAAGTTGTCCATGCCTGGGACCTGTGAATACTTCACCTGGCTCCACAAAGGGCACGCCGGCAGGCGTGATGCAAATTTGCAGACCTTGAAACAGGGAGACTGTGCTGGGTTCCTGAGGTGATGTAATCCAAGGGGTCCTTCAAAGCCGAAGATGAAGGCAGAGGGGAGGCCAAAGAGATAGGAAGATGTGAAAGAGGAACATAATCTGCTAGTGGCTTTGAAGGTAGAGAAGGAGGCCACGAGCCAAGGAAGGCAGTGCCCTGGAGAAGCTGAGAACGGCCCTCTCTCTACAGCCAGCAGGCACACAGGCACGTTTAACACAGTCACAAAGACTTCATCCTGCTGCCAACTCGCGTGAGCCGGAAACGACACCCATCAACCCGCAGAAAGGAACCCAGCTCTGCCAGCTCCTTGGTCCCCCCACCCCGCCGTCGTGAGGTGCACCTCTGGGTATTTGTCCCATCAGCAACAGGAAGCTACCCCATCATCCTTCATGGCCTGGTTCTCATTCAGCATCACCAAGAAGCTGTCCTTGATCTCAGCACTTCCATCCCTGTGACAAGTGGTCTGGTGTCGTGGTGGGTGGTTTATTTGAGAGGTAGAGTTACAGACAGTGAGAGGGAGAGACAGAGAAAAAGATCTTTCTTCTGTTGGTTCACTCCCCAATGGCCACAACGGCCAGAGTTGTGCTGATCTGAATCCAGGAGCCAGGTGCTTCTTCCTGGTCTCTCATGCGGATGCAGGGACCCAAGGACTTGGGCCATCTTCTACTGCTTTCCCAGGCCACAGCGGAGAGCTGGATTGGAAGAGGGGCAGCTGGGACTAGAACTGGCACCCATATGGGATGCCAGCACCCCAGGCAGAGGATTAACCTGCTGAGCCTCAGAGCTGACCCCGCCTCTAACAGACTCTTGGGTCCCTTCAGATGACACATCAGACAGGGCAGCAGCCACCGTGTCTAACATAGCAGCCACTCAACAAATACTGTTTTTTAATAATCAGTGGACAAATGGAAGCCCCCTTGCAATGACAGAGCTGTAGTAACCATGAGAAGCCCACTCTTTCTCTTCTCTTCCCCCTCAGGTTAAGTATTGTCATCTAATCAGAGGCCACTTTTTTTTTTTTTTAAGATTTTGTTTATCTATTTGAGAGGTAGAGTTACAGACAGTGAGAGGGAGAGACAGAGAGAAAGGTCTTCCATCCACTGGTTCACTCCCCAAGTGGCCATAATGGCTGGAGCTGGGCTGATCCAAAGCCAGGAGCCATGAGCTTCTTCTGGGTCTCCCACACGGGTGCAGGGGCCCAAGTGATTGACCATCTTCTACTGCTTTCCCAGGCCATAGCAGGGAACTGGATTGGAAGAGGAACAGCTGGGACTCGAACCGGCACCGACATGGGATTCTGGCACTGCAGGTGGAGGATTAACCTATTGCACCGCAGTGCCGGCCCCGGAGGGCACCTTTTTACTATTGATCATCTGTGGGTGGCCCCAAAACCATTTGACTACTTGCAGTTAACAGGAATTACTATTCTTACCACATAATTAACTTTAATTAGTTGTGTTTCATGCCTTTCTAAAGAAGCTGCACTTAGGGCTTTAGGGAATTAATAATAAATAACAATGAGTAAAGAGACAATTTTACCTGCAACTGGCTGCTGACAACCAAGGTATTCAAACTGCTGATAATACACATTTACATTCACACCAAACAGAATTTGCCTTAATTATGAATGCCTAAGTCTCTGTTTCTCCACCAGTGCAGAATTATGATTGAGGGAAGAATATGATGGTGAATATAATTTGTATTTAAACTTAGAAAGAGAAAAATAGGTTTAAAAGTAGATTTGATCCTCCAGATCAAAGGACATGTTCATGTCCATTTATACTGAACAAATACCTGGACAATAATAACAAGACTGACAGAACAATTCCTCCTGATTAAAAGTCGATATACATCAGGGCCGGCGCTGCGGTATAATAGATTAAGCCTAAGCCTCTGCCTCTGGCACCAGCATCCCATATGGGCGCCGGTTCATGTTCCAGCTGCTCCACTTCCAATCCAGCCCCCTGCTAATGACCTGGAAAAGCAGCAGAAGATGGTCCAAGTGCTTTGGATTGGCCCAGCTCTGGCTGTCATGGCCATTTATGGAGTGAACCAGCTGATGGAAGACTTCTCTCTGTGTCTCTCCTTCTCTCTGTCTGTAAGTCTACCTCCCCGCCCCATAAATAAATACCTCTTTAAAAATCCATATATATGAAATCCTATTGTTGAAACAATATGACAGCGTGAGGTTAGATTTCAACATGAAGTATGATTGCTCCCTTGACAATAGAAACATGAATTTCACTGATCCCAGGACTAGAAATTTAGGACGTCAAGACAAAAAGAAAACATGTTTTAGACAGTTGAAATGCTATTAAAAATCACAAGTCGGAGTTAAGCTAACAGATTCATTTTATTTGACGTGATCAGACATGATAGGTGTTTTCACCAGGTTCTTGCCAATTTCTAAGCGTTCCTGTCACCCTCCTGTCATGCCTTTCCTCTAACAAATAGAGTACTGTTTATCTTTCAGCGTGCATATGAGTTAAAGATCTCTCTAATGCCTGCGCCATGCCACTCTTCAAATATTGGATGTGGTTTAGTCATAGAGCGAGATGCAATCTGGCCAGGAAGGGTGGAAGCGGCAGGAAACAAGAAGCAGCCAAGAAGTAGGACCGCGGCAGAAGCTCAGTCAGGGAAGGGCACAGGCTGTGAGCCGGCGGCTGAGCGCCTGCAGGGGGAGAAGCCCAGAGACGGCGGGGCTGCCTGTGACCTAGGGCTGTCGGGCTGTGGTGCCCACGCTGCTGCTGCACCATTGTTCCCGGCAGTCAGTTGCTCAGTTTCCTTCTCCGGCTGAAGCTTTTTGTAAGTGAGCACCCTTGAAAGAGTGGAGGATCACTTTGCCTTTTTATTTACGGGCTGGAGGAGGAGGTTGGAAGGAAGAGAGGAGGAACTTTGAGGGCTCCGCGAGTCCTGGCATAACGTGTGGGAGGTAACCACGTTCAAGTCGCCACATTTGAGTACCCGGCTGATTCCCCAGGGGCGGCAGGAAACCGGCTGAGCGTCTCTGACCTGTCTCTCCTACCCCGCACGCCACACTGTGTTTTTCCTGTTCTCTGAAATACCCCTGCTTATTTGTATTTTGAAGGTAACTCCTGGGAGGTGTCAAACCTTTACGATTTAAAGGACTGGATCTCTTTAGGTGGAATTTCAGGAATTATATGTACTTTTTTAAAAATATATATTTATTTATTTGAAAAGCAAAGTTACCCAGAGGCAGGGATAGAGAGTGAGAGTCTTTCATCCACTGGTTCACCCCCCAAATGGCCTCAACGACTGGAGATGGGCTGATCTGATCCGAAGCCAGGAACCAGGAGTTTCCTCTGGGTCTCCCACGTGGGTGCCGGGGCTCAAGGACTTGTGCCATCCACTAGTGCTTTCCCAGTGAAATCGGACAAGACCCCCTAAAATTCATACTAAAATGTGGCCCCTTAAAGTTCCATAGAAATGCTAGCCAGGGTGCCACATGTACTACCAGAATTTGGGGTGCCTTACGATTTCACCACGGGCTTATTACTAAATCCCCGATATTAATAAGCCCAAGAGGGTTCTTGCCTAATATTTAATATTTAGAGAAGAATTCTAAAAACCGGCACAGATAAACGAGGCAGCATGGTACGTTTTAAGCTTTTATTTAGTAAGAAAGGTGTATAGGAGAGTGAGAGCTTTATTTAGAAGAGAGAAGCGAACGGGGGTTCATACCGAGCACCAGGAACCAGCCACGTGGATGAGCATCTAGGCCAGGAAGCCTAGAGCACATGGCCCAAAGGCCATGCGCCCTGGAGGCGTGGGGCTACCGCAAGCCCCTTCCTAGCAAGACACCAGGGAGAAAGAGCAGGCCCGGGCACACTGTGCCCTAGGCTTTTAACCCACTCCAAAGGGGGAGTGGTCAATTAACCTGATTGGCTGGTGGGTACCCCGGTATGGCCAGGTTGGGGAATGAGGTCACACAGGGGCGTGGTCTTCCAGTTCACAAATCCGATCAACTCCAACCTGTATGCCTGCCTACTTCACCAGGCCATAGCAGAGAGCTGGATCGGAAGTGGAGCAGCCGGGTCTCGAACTGGCGTCCATACGGGATGCCGGCACTGCAGGGCTAGCCATGTCGCTAGCCCCAGTATTTTTTTTCATTCATTTGTTCCACATCAGATGAACCGGATTCCAGACACAGCGCCACTGTGGGGACCATAGTGGTGGCCAAAACAGACACCTCTCTGAAGTCATAGGACTTACGGCACAGAGAAACGGCCAACCACAAGTCAAACAATCATAGAAACAGTACCAAGTGCCACGCAGTCAGAGACTGGCAGATCCAGTGGGCGGCGGGTTCGAGGCAGGGAGGGCTGGGCGGCAGGTGGGATCGGAAGCCAGGCAGGAGCACCTGATGGATTTTTGGAGAGCAGGGAGACTGGCCAGGAGCCTGGACTGCCTTGCACAGATGCCATGTGAGTCCCAGAGCCAGGCTACTCTGGCTGGATGGCCCCCGTTTTCTCCACCAAACCAACCCCTGTCTCCGGGGTGCTGACAAGAGTGATTTGAGGCCACAGCCAAGTTGGGTGGGATCAGAGCCCACCCTGAAGACCTCCCTTCAGCCTGATTATCTCTGCAAAGACCCCGTCTCCAAATGAAGTCACATTTCCATGTCCTGAGGGTTAGGACCCCAATAAACAAAGGAATTTTAGAACAAGAAATCAGCAAGCCGGGGCCCATGGGCCCAATCTTGCTTACTGCTCATGAGCTAAAAATAATCTTTACATTTTTAAGTTGTTGGGGTAAAAAAAATAAAAAGAAAAATCTGAAGAAGAAGGTTTCACAATAGCAATTCCTTCTCCAGAGTCTGCAGATAAGCCCTAGTGGAGCCCTGCCCTGCGCATTCCTCTACATGTCGTCTACGGCTGCTTTCTCCCTGCATCCATGGAGTGGACATGACAGGGGCCACGTGGCCCACAAAACCTAAATATTGGCTATCTGCCCTTTACAGGAGAAATTTGCCCGCTCCTTAAGCTATGATGGGCGAGGCGAGACCGGAGGTGACAGGGAGGTATCAATGACTTCTGTTTTTCTGTTCTTCCTCACCACCCCCCAACATTACCGTAGAGCCAAGGTGTGCAAATGCCTACAAAGACCACCCAGGCAAGTAACAGGAACTCCTGCTTGTACCAGTATACAAAGTGCCTTGCCTAAACATTTGCAAACTCTGTGTGTGTGTGTGTGTGTGAACTCGGTGCTGCTGAAACAAGACACATCTGGAAACCAGATTCAGGCCTCCTGCTGGTTCACCATTCCCTTGTGACTGATAAGGCTGCTATCGGAGGCCAAAGTTCAAGGGGGTAAGGTGGAGCTTCCCGTCAATTATATCTTAGAGTCACCTGTTGCTCTACTTTGAATGTCCCTAAGAGTTTAGGTGCTGGGAACCTCTAATGCATATATTGATGTTACCTGGAAGTGGGTGGGGCTTTTGGGAAGCAACTGGGGTTAAATGAAGTTAGGAGGGCGGGGCCCCCATGGTGGGATTTGTGTCCTTGTGAGAAGAGAAAGAAAGACGAGTTTGCCGCTTTTGCACTTCCATACTGTGCTGCCCTTGGCCGTGTTATGATGAAGCATGAAGGTCCCCACCTGATCAAGCTCTGCCACCTTCGACTTCCCGGCTTCTAGAACTGCGGGAAGTAAGTTTGTTTTCTTTACAAATTATCCCATCTGGAGTATTCACAACCAAAACAGACTGAGATCCCTGTCCACCTGTCAGTGCCAGCTAACACCAGGTCACCCTGATTCCCCTCGCCCCCACCCTGTGCCCTCTGAAAGCCCTCAGGGTGTCGCCTCGGAGCTCTCTTCCACCATCCGCTCTGAGTTCCCTTGGCTCCCAGGCCCACCTCTCCCCAGGTTCGCAGACCTGATTCAGCGTGGCTTGTGTGAAGCTGCCGGAGAGAGGAGCCATCTCCCTGGATGGGCTCTTTGTGCAGTAGAGGAGGGCACAATAGGAGCTGGTTCGTCCCACTGAGCTGAGCCCAGCAGAGCAGCCTCTGTGGCTGTTTGAGAACCTGCCCAGTTGCAGGGACAGAGGCTGATCCAACTCTGTACAAAGGCAACGGACAAATGAAGACGTCAGAGTTAACTTCAGAGACTACGAGGCTCATCAGGTGTACATGGGTTCTACCCCAACAACCTCCCTGCACCTCTACCTCCTGTGTCCACCTCCCACCCATCTTGGGCACCTGCACAGACAGACTTGACTGCTTGGTGAGGGGAGCTGCCCACACACAGCTCTGATACCCTGGGAGAACCTTCCACCTGGCCAGAACCTGCTCCCAGCTCTTGTCATGGTCTCCCCTCCTAGACACGCTCCTAAGGTTCCTGGGGAAGGGGTGTAACTGACTTAATAAGTGATGATGGGAAGAAGAGGCTTCAACCTCATGGCTGTCAACTTCTCTGTGCAGGGATTACTTTAGTCTTGGTGCCATCCTTAGCTCCCAGAACAGGGCCTGGCAGGTAGGCGGTAATCAGTATACGTGATGGAGTCACAGGAATGAGAAGCGGGCATTTGACCTCATGGTTAAGACACCCTATCAGGGCCGGCGCTGTGGCACAGCAGGTTAAAGCCCTGGCCTGAAGCGCTGGCATCCTATATCGGTGCCAGTTCCAGTCCTGGCAGCTCCTCTTCAGATCCAGCTCTCTGCTATGGCCAAGGAAAGCAGTGGAAGATGGCCCAAGTGCTTGGGCCCCTGCATCCACATGGGAGACCTGGAGGGAGTTCCTGGCTCCTGGCTTCAGATCGGCACTGCTCTGGCCATTGCAGCCATCTAGGGAGTGAACCAGTGGATGGAAGACCTCTCTCTGTCTCTACCTCTTTCTATAACTCTGTCTTTCAAATAAATAAAATAAATCTTAAAAAAAAAATAAAGACACCCTATCCTACATCAAAGTGCCTGGGTTCGATTCCTTGCTCCAACTCCTGACTCCAGCTTCCTGCAAATGGCACACCCTGGAAGGCAGTGGTGATGGCTCAGGTCACTGGGGTTCCTGCCGCTCACATAGAAGATCTAAAGTGAGTTTCTAACTTCCAGCTTTGTTTGGCCCCTGGCCCTGGGCGTTCGGGGAGTGAACCACTGGATGAAAGTTTTCTGTCTTTCTCTCCTCTGTCTCTCTGCCTCTGAATGCCACATGTGTGTTGTTTCCATTTATTTTTCTTACAGCTTTGTTCCTGCACACTTTTTCTTGCTCATTTCCCTGAAAGTCCCATTCCTCTGATCTTCATGGTCATCATTAGACCTCCTCATCCTGACACCTCCCCTGAGAAGCCCTCCTTTGATCATACATTATAAGCACGTGACCTGGCCTAGGGAGCAGCAGAGGGTCTGGAAAGACCCCTGCGTTGGAGTCCACATAGCTGGTCAGTTGTGAGATCTTGACCAAATTTCTTAAAGCTCTTCAGAGTGTTTGGCTTTTGCATTTGTGAAGCAGGAGTTCACATCTGCCTCAGAGTGTCGTGAGGATCAGATGAGATAATGACGTGAAGGCGCTGGCGTGGGATAAGTGTTTGTTGAATAAACCTTTTGTCCAAGGAAAAATTTGGAAGAGCTGGAGCTTACCAAATAGCAACAGAGTGGAAAGAACATTCTAAGAAGGGAGGTTGAAGCCAATACTCTTTCTGTGAATTTTCAGCCTAATGAATCAAATTATTAACTTCAAATTTGGGGAGGGAAATGAGTTTCTCCAGCAGGTAATGGCACCATATGCTACCAATTATGGCCCATAGTCCTGCATTCTTAGGAATTATGAACAGACCTGCTACAAAAGGCAGTTATGATTTTTAAGCAGGGCTCAGTTGTGACAAACATACTCTACATATTGAATAGTTTTTTAGAAAAAAAAAAAAGATTTAACTATATTAAATTCTACATGCTGTACATGCCGAAAAAACTAAAAGAATCCGGGGACTTTGAATGGAATTTCCCTAACCTTAGGAAGAAACACCACAAGGCCAACATCAGAACTGCCAGCTGTGGAATTAATTCTAAGCCATTTTAAGGCCTGACAAGTATTTTGTTTGGCGAGAGTGGAGCGATGTGTTATGGAAGATCTCTGAAACGTGGGGTTCTGGTTCAGGGATAATCCTGGTCCTTCCTTAACGCTGTTATACAATGAGAAGAAAACATAGGATTTACAGGTTAGACTGGAAATACACAGAAGATGACTTTGAACTTGTTGACAGCCGGCACTTTTGCGTCATTGCTTCACCTTTTTTGTAAGTCTGTTTTGATTTTCATCGTGTGATTAGCTGAGTTGATCAAAGTCAAGCAGAAAAGACCTGCGCACGCTCGTGTGCCCACGCACACACACACATACACTCGCTGGAAAGAAGAGGCGAGAGTCGTTCAAGACTTGCAGCTGCCCATGGCCCACCCCGGGAGGCTACACCCTCTTTGGTTGGTGCACACGCCCAGCAGCATGGGGCACTGGAAAACTCAGAATGTCAGGAAATTGAGGCTGTGGGTGAAGAGAGATGGTCAAATGATTTCAATTCCTTTCTTGAGAGAAGCAATTCCTCACACGATGAGGAATGCTCAGAGGAATTTGCTCTTTCACTTCCAGGAAACAGTTCCCCTATCTAATGGGCATGACTGCAAATGCCAAATGGACCGACCGGGGACACACGCCAGCTCGCGGGGCTCAGCCCCGAAAATTCCCTGGCAGGGCTGGACGTTAATTTGCAATGAAGTCATGTCATGTGAGTTCTACAGAAAGGCACAACTGACAACATAACTGCTGCATGGGCTTCCAGTGGCGTGAAAAGCAAGCACTGGGCTGCTCACTGAGAACGAGGTTGCCATCTGAGGTCACATGCATGGCCCCGCTGCCACACGCTAAGCACGAAAGTGGGCAGTGCACGGGGAATACGACAGTTCTCCTGGCCTCTTGGGTACATGGGCCCCCTCTGCTTTCAAACGCCCAGAATCCCATAATAGCAGACCACTTGTTTCTGTAGATGTGCCATTTCCTAAGATTGGATAGGGCTGGATGTTAGCCAAGGCCATCTATTGAGCGCTCGTGTACTGAGGGATTGCAAAGACAATCAACAGAATAGAGTGATGGAGAGGGCCCCATATAGAAGTGAAATAATAACAGGATGCTTTCTATGGAATCGCTGAACAAGAAGCTCAAAGTAACACACAAACAAAACAAGGGCTTAAGTGCTCAGAGGGTATCACACAGAAATCCAGAGCTCAGTCGGAACCTGAGGTTCAGGTGGGAGCAGCTGTGGAGAAGGCACAAATGAGGCATGCGGGCTTCACGGCCAGGGCCAGCTCTGGGGGGCAGCCTGCGTGGGTGAAACAGGGCCGTGGGCTTGGAAACAGGGTTTTAAAATAGCACCCCCAAATTAGCCTCCGAGGGCTGTAATTCCACCCCCAAAATCTAGAAGGCAGAACTCAATATTTTTTTTTCTTCTTGGATTCTTAAGAACAAAACCCTATCTGCTTCCGCTGAACTGCTATTTGTAAAGCAAAAAATCAGCCTGGAGGACAGTTAACTGACAAACATGGTCCTTTTTTTAAAATTTATTTATTTGAAAGGCAGAGTTATAGAGGGAGAGGGGCAGGGGGAGAGAGAGGGAGAGAGAGAGAGGGCTTCTATCTGCTGGTTCACCCCCCCAAGTGGGCTTAACGGCCGGAGCTGAGCTGATCGAAGCCAGGAGCTTCTTCCAGGGCTCCCACATATGTGCAGGGACCCAAAGACTTGAACCATCTTCCACTTTTTCCCAGGCCATAGTAGAGAGCTGGATTGGAAGAGGAGCAGCCAGGGCTAGAACTGGCACCCATATGGGATGCTGGCATTGCAGGCGGCAACTCTACCTACTACAACACAGTGCTGGCCCCCATTCACGGTTCTTGAAAGTGGTAAGAAAAAGGCACAAACGAGTAGAATATGAAGTTTAAAACTGGGATTTAACCGTACATGCTTAACTTTGCAGGTTTTTTTTTTTTTTTTTTTTTTTTTTCTTTTTTGGTGGAAGTGATCTGAATGAGTAGTAAGTACCTGAACTGTAAGATTCCTGGAGCAACCACAATACGCAGATGGTCAGTGCACAGGTGGCATTGTGGGAAGCCCAGGGTTCTCATGGGAGTGAGGAAGGGGCATCCTTCCTTGTGGCTCCTGCGGCATTGGGTTAGGTTTGCCGGAGCACCAGCACTGTGGAAGCCTGGGGTTGGGGGGAGACCCCAGGCGGAGAGTAAAGCTCTGTTCATTTCTAATCACAGACCAGGGCAGCCAATGGTCGTGTCTACAGGGGTAGTCTGAGCTTGTTAAGAGAGCAGGCTGCTTAATCACTCATCTCAGAGATTCCGAGTCTAAACTCTGTGACGGCTCCACACATCTGCGATTTGTTTTAAATGGAGCAATTAAAACTTCCACAAAAATAAGAAGATCAGTACAATGAACCTCTGGGTACCTGTCACTCAGCTCTACATTAGCTATCAGAGTGTGTCTTGTTTCATCTATTGCCACTCCTGCCTGTCTCTCTGCCCATTATTCTGAAGCAAATCTCAGCTATCATTTTTTTCTATAATTATCTCAGCACTTATCACTAAGAAATAAAGACACTTAAGAAGAAAACAATAAAAGGCATTCAGATTAAAAAGGAAAAAATAAGAGCTGGCTCTGTGGTATACCGGGTAAAGCCGCTGCCTGCAGAGCCGGCATCCAATATGGGTGACAGGTCATATTCCAGGTGCTCCCCTTCCAATCCAGCTCTCTGCTATGGCCTGGGAAAGCAGTGAGAGATGGCCCAAGTCCTTTGGCCCCTGCACCTGCATGGGAGACCTGGAAGAAGCTCCTGGCTCCTGGTTTTGGATCAACCCAGCTCCGGCCATTGCAAGCATTTGGGGAGAAAACCAGTGGATGGAAGACCTCGCTCTTTCTCTCTCTGCCTGTGCCTCTCTGTAACTCTGCCTTTCAAATAAATAAATCTGTTTTTTTTTTTTTAAGAATAAAATGGGAGGGGTGGATGTCATGGCGCAACGTGTTAAACTGCTGTTTGGGGTGATCACATCCCTGTTGGTGGAGTGCCTGGGACCAAGTCCTGCCTCTACTTTTGATGCAGTGTCTTGCTGATATGTGCCCTGGGAAGGAGCAAAGGATGGCTCAAGTACTAAGACATAAGTAAAGAATAAGACTAGATGTCTCCAAAAAATATACACAGCTGATGAACACATGAAAAGATACTCAACATCATTAATCACTAGGGAAATGCAAATTAAAACTATAATGAGGTGCTATTTCCCACTCACTAGGATGACTATAATAAATGACAGATAATAATAAGTGTTAAGTAGGGTGTGGAGAAACTAGAACCCTCAAACATTGTTGCTGGCCATGAAAAATGGTACAGCCACTATGAAAAACAGCTTTATAGCCCCTCAGAAAATTAAAAATAGAGTTATCAATTACCTAGCAATTATATTCCTAGGTATGTACCCGAGAAGTAAAAACACATATTTAAACAAAAACTTATATACCAATTTACCAATCATACTCATAATAGCTGAAAAGAGGAGATAATGTGAATGTCTATCAGCCGATGAATGGATGAACCAAATGTAGTATATCTAGTCAATGGAATATTATTTAGCCACAAAAAGGAAAGGAAGTACTGATACATATAACAACACGAGGCGACTACAAATGGTTTCTGGAAAATTGAATTAAAAGACACAAATATAAGCTTTATTTCTCAACATAAGCTCCATCAAGTTCAAGACAGTTTTGTAAGTGAGTACACCAGCCATTTAGTCCATCTGTAGCAGCTGCACGAGGCTGGGCTAGGCTGAAGCCTGGAGTCAGGAGCTCCATCCGGGACTCCCACATGGGTGGCAGGGGCCTGAACACTTGGGCCATCTTCTGCTGCTTTCCCAGGCGCATTTGCAGGGCGCTGGATCAGAAGAGGAGCAGCAGGGACTAGAATCAGTGTCCATATGGGATGCCGGCACTGCAGGCGGCGGCTTTACCTGCTACACCACAGCGCCAGCCCCATAAGGCCATTTTCTGTGGATGTTTTACTTGAACATTTCTATGAATGTTCATCCCTTGTATGGATGAATTTTGAAAATTTTATGTGGCAGGTGTTGTGGCAGATCAGGTTAAGCCTCTCCTAAGACGCTGGCATCCTATATGTGTTCTGGTGGGAGACTCATTGGAAGCTCCTGGCTCCTGGCTTTGGCCTGACCCAGCCCTGGCTGTTGCGGCCATCTGGGGAGTCAACCAGCCTCTGCCTCTCTGTAGCTCTGACTTTCAAATAAATAAATAAGTCTTCAAAAAAAATTTAAAAGGTTTGTGGAGAATATAATTAAAAGATGCTTATTTTGCTGCAAAGTGTTTAAAAATCCAGGCAGTATTTTTTTTTTTTTTTGACAGGCAGAGTTAGACAGTGAGAGAGAGAGACAGAGAGAAAGGTCTTCCTTCCATTGGTTCACCCCCCAAATGGCCGCTACGGCCGGCACAGCGCCGATCCGAAGCCAGGAGCCAGGTGCTTCCTCCTGGTCTCCCATGCAGGTGCAGGGCCCGAGGACCTGGGCCATCCTCCACTGCACTCCCAGGCCACAGCAGAGAGCTGGACTGGAAGAGGAGCAACTGGGACAGAACCGGCACCCCAACTGGGACTAGAACCTGGGGTGCCAGCGCCGCAGGCGGAGGATTAGCCTAGTGAGCCGCGGTGCCGGCCTGGGCAGTATTTTTTTAAAAGATTTATTTATTTACTGGAGAGGTAGAATTACAGACAGAGAG
Organism: Lepus europaeus; assembly: GCF_033115175.1. Classification (NCBI taxonomy): domain Eukaryota; kingdom Metazoa; phylum Chordata; class Mammalia; order Lagomorpha; family Leporidae; genus Lepus; species Lepus europaeus. The sequence goes on from NC_084832.1 coordinate 87,967,449, forward strand.
AGGGAGAAACAGAGAGAAAGGTCTTCCATCTGCTGGTTTACTCCCTGAATGGCCACAATGGTCAGAGCTGAGCTGATCTGAAGCCAGGAGCTAGGAGCTTATTCCAGGTCTCCCACGCAGGTGCAGGGGCCCCAGGACTTGGGCCATCTTCTACTGCTTTCCCAGGCCATAGCAGAGAGCCAGATTGGAAGAGGAGCAGCTGGGATATGACCTGTCACCCATATGGGATGCCGGTGCTGCCGGTGGAGGGTTAGCCCACTATGCCACAGTCCCAGTCCCCCAAGCAGTTTTTTATACTATGCATTTTCCATGAACATTTTAAGACCCCTCATACGCATGGAGCTCATATTTTTTTTTGCACAGAAATAAGCTTATATTTGAATCCCACTTTCCATGTGGTTCGTTTCTAATAGGAGAGGGATAATAAATGCTTCAATCCAAGTTCTCTCTCTAGCTTTCTGTGAAAGTGACCAATGAGTTGCTTGCTTCCTGGTATGACTTGAACTTGTGGGCTGATACCTTATCTCAATGTGGTTCATTCATTGACACGTTTATCCTCCCATTGCTGCATTTTGTGCGCGCATCTTCTTGTCGGCTCTGGGGCCTTAGGAAGAGCTTCTTGTCATTCTTTTATGGATGATGAGTTGCTCCAGGGTCATCTTCACATCCTAGAAAGTTTATTTTAAACCTCGAATTTGTGCTTCCTCTCAAGAGAGCTCGATGGGTGGGCGCTGTGGCATAGAGGGTAAAGCTGCCACCTGTAGTGCCTGCATCCCATGTGGGCACTGGTTCCAGTCCTGACTGCTCCACTTATGATCCAGTTCTCTGCTATGGCCTGGGAAAGCAGTACAAGATGGCCCAAGTGCTTGGGCCCCTGCACCCACCTGGGAGACCCGGAAGAAGCTCCTGGCTCCTGGCTTCGGATCAGCGCAGCCCGGCCTTTGTGGCCAACTGGGGAGTGAGCCAGTGGATGGAAGACCTCTCTCTCTCTCTCCCTCTCTCTCTCTCTCTCTCTCTCTCTCTCTCTGCCTCTCCTTCTCTCTCTGTGTAACTATGACTTTCATATAAGTAAATAAATCTTAAAAAAGAGAGAGAGAGAGCTCAAAGGAGTCCAGTTAAAACACAGAGGCCTAAGTGATTTGTTCAGGTTCAGCCCCTGTGGCTTGTCCTCAACGAGACCTCTCAGGGTTTATCTGATGACACACCTGTCTGGGTTGATGAAAGGGGATTATGTGAGTAGGTGTTACTTAGCGACATCAGAGAACACCACAGAATTATAGGGGTGAGCGCTTACACACCCTCTCTCTCCTTCTCTGGGAAAAAATAAATCTAAATGGAGCAGCAGCAACCAACCACACCTTTGCCACAGGTGGCGTGGCGTAGGTGATGGTGACAAGAAGGAGGAGAATAACAGCTACGTATTGTGCCTGCTTTGTGCCTATCGCCAATGCCAAACTCTACAAATATTATCTCCCACTGGCCTTCTTTTAAGGCTAATTTTTCAGACAAGAAAACTGAGACTGATACGATTGTTTCTGGCTTCTTAACATGTGAGCCTCTCCAAGTAGCCATCAGTGTTTTCAAGGCCAGGAGTCAGGGAGGGGCGGGGCAACAGGGGAAAGAGGGTGTTTTAGAATGCAAATCACCTCCACTGGGCTTCCCACTCCCAGAGGAACTTGCTCTGTTTGCCATTCAAACTCCAAATCCCCAGAGCAGGTGACTGGCACAGCAGTGGAGTCAGTGCTTGGGACCCCACATCCCACGTCGGAAGGCCTGAGTTTGAGTCCCGAGACTCTTCCAATTGCAGCTTCCTGTTCATGTGCGTCCTGGGAGGCAGCAGGTGATGGCTCAAGTACCTGGGACTCTGCTGCCCACGTGGGAGATCTGCATGGAGCTCCTGGCTCCTGGCTTCGGCCTGGCCTAGCCCCAGTTGTTGAGGGATTTGGGGAGTGAACTAATAAAAGGGAACTCTCTTGGTGCCTGTCTCTCTGACTTTCAAATAAAATAATAACTCCAATTCCCACAGTTTGGTTGACCTAGGTGTTAGTAAGATGGAGTTTGAAGTGAGGATCTCTGAGGGTTCAGGGTTCATTTCTTCTTTTAAAAAAAAGACTTATTAGGGCTTGCGTGTGGTGCAGTGGGTTAAAGCCCTGGCCTGCAGCACCGGCATCCCATAGAGGTGACAGTTCAAGTCCTGGCTGCTCCACTTCCTCTCCAGCTCCCTGCTAATGTGCCTGGGAAACCAGCAGAGGATGATACAAGCCCTTGGGTCCTTGCAACCTTGTGAGAGACCTGGAAGAAGCTCCTGGCTCCTGGCTTCTAATGGGCTCAGCCCCAGCAGTTGTGGCCATTTGGGGAGTGAACCAGCAGATGGCAGACCTCTCTCTCTCTCTCTCTCTCTCTCTGTAACTCTTTCAAATAAATAAAATATATCTTAAAAAAAGAGATCTTCCATCCCCTCATTCACTCCCTAAATGGCCACAACAGCTGGGGCTGGGCCAGGTCAAAGCCAGGAGCCAGGAACTCCAACTGGGTCTCTCACATGGGTGCAAGGGCTGGTGTTGTGTTGCAGTGGGTTAAGCTGCCATCTGTGACACTGGCATCCCATATGGGTGCCCATTTGAATCCCAGCTGTTCCACTGATGATACACCTGGGAAAGCCGTGGAGGATGGCCCAAGTGCTTTGACCCCTGCCATCCATGTGAGAGACCCAGATGGAGTTCCAGGCTCCTGTCTTCAGCCTGGCCAAGCCTCAGCCTTTGTGGACATTTCGGAAGTGAATCAGCAGATGGAAGGTCTCTCTCTCCCTCTCTCTCTCTCCCTCTCTCTCCTTCTCTCCTTCCCTCCCTTCCCTTAACCCTGCCTTTCAAATAAATACATAAATACATAAATAAATCTTAAAAAAATAAGAAAAAGATTCCTCCAATACAGGAAAACACAAAACCAGCCAAAGGAAAGCTAATAAGAAATTCAAAATACCTTCTTTACCCTCAGCACAGCCCCACACAATCAGAAGGAAACCTCCAGCGCTTGCATTCTCTCCAGGGGAGAAAAGAGTTAGGAAAGAGTTGGACTGTATGTCTAACCTCCCAACTCCCAGCCTGAGGGACTGGCTTCTGTCTGACCTGCCTCAGAGCCCAGATGGGACCCAGCACACTCTACACAAGAAGATGGTGGCTTAGAAGACAAGAGAGGTTTAAGAAGCCTTCAGAATTTCTGACCAGACTGATTGGGTGAGAGTCTTTTCCCGCATGAGTTTTCCCTGTGAAGACTGAGAGGTGGCTCTGTTTTCCTAATACATAGATAGTAACACAAAGAGTCAGGAAAATGAAGAAACAAGAAATATGACTCAAATAGAAGAACAAGATAAATGACTAATGGCATAGAGTTATATGCTTAAACTAACAAAGAACTCAAAATAACTGTTATAAATTCATTCAGTGAAGTCAAGAGAATAAGGCAGAAATAAAGTGAGAATTTCAACACAAAGAAAATAAAAAGTCAAACTAAACAAAAAAATTTGCAGTTGAAAAATGCAATAACAGAGCTGAAAAATTTCCTAGAGGGGTTCAGCAGTAGACTAAGACTAAGCAGAAGAAAGGCTGTTTGAATTTAAAACAGGTAACTGGAAATTATCCAGCTATAGAAATAAAAAGAAAATAGAATTAAAAAAGAGAAGAGGGGTAGGCATTGTGGCATAACAGGTAAAGCCACCGCCTGCAAAGCTGGCATCCCATATGGGTAATCGTTTGTCTTGGCTGCTCCACTTCTGGTCCAGCTCTCTGCTACGGTCTAGAAAAGCAGAAGCAGATGGGCCACATGCTTGGGTCCCTGCACCCATGTGGGAGACCGAGAGGAAGCTCACGACTTCTGGCTTTTGCCTGGCCTAGTCCTGGCAATTGCAGCCAACTGGGGAGTGAACCAGGGGATGGAAGACCTCTCTCTCTCTTTTTCTCTGCCTCTTCTTCTCTCTCTGTGTAACTCTTTCAGATAAATAAATAAATTTTTTTTAAAAAGTAAATATATAGGCAAATATAATGCTGTAATACTCTACTAGTGGTAAGTAAATCACTTTTAATTATAGCCCAAAAGTACAAATACAAAAATATTAAAATAATAACTTTAAAAATTTATTACTACCTAAATGCAAAAGATTTAAATTATATTAATAATAGTGGGGGAGTATAAGTGTAGTATTTGTGTGAAACTGAAGTTATTATCAGCTTGAAATAGATTGCTATAAAGATGTTTTATGTAAGTTTCCATGGCAACTACAAATAACAGATGATACACAAAATATCAAGAGAAGGAATCAAAGCATACTGATTTAAAAAATAAGTGAAACCCACTAATCCACTGTTGGTGGGAATGCAAACCGGTAAAGCCACTATGGAAGACAGTTTGTAGATACCTCAGAAATCTGAATATAGCTCTACCACGTGACCCAGCCATCCCACTCCTTGGAGTTTACCAAAGGGAAATTAAATTGGCAAATAAAAAAGCTGTCTGCACCTCAATGTTTATTGAAGCTCAATTCACAATAGCTAAGACAGGAATCAAACTAAATGCCCATCAACAGAAGACTGGATAAAGAAATTATGGGATATGTACTCTATGGAATACCACACAGTGGTTAACAAAAATGAAATCTGGTCAACAAAATGGAGGAATCTGGAAAACATCATGCTAAGTGAAATAAGCCAGACGCAAAGGGACAATGTCATATGTTCTCCCTGATGTGTGACAACTAACTGAGCACCTAAAAGAAAACCTGTAGAAATGAAACTAATACTATGAGAAGCAATGATTTGATCAGCCCTTGTCCTGACTATCGAGGAACAGCTTACTTTTTTATCCTTTTTAGTATTTTCTTTTTCTACTTAATACCAATGGTTGAACTCTTTACTTAACACAGAATTATTCTTAGGTATTTAAATCCAATTGAAAATTGATCCCTGTTAAAAATAAGAGTGGGAATAAGAGAGAGAGGAGATGTACAGTGCACATGCTCCCTCGGACTTGCCCCTAAGGGTAAAGCTAAAAATTTGCATGGGACTCCAAATCCCATTAAGTTAGCAGGTACCAATGCCATCTTACTAGTTAAAGTGATCAATTTAGGTTCATAGCTGATCATAAAGATAGGATTAAGTGTCAAAGGGATCACATAAATAAGACCAAGTGTCTGCTAATAATAATTGATAGAATTAAAAAGGGAGAATGATCCAACATGGGAAGCAGGACACACAGCAGCCTCATAGAATGACAAATGCCCTAAAGAGCACTCTGGCCTCAGAATCAGCCCTTAAGGCATTTGGAAATGGTTAAAAAGCCCGTGAGAGTATTTCAGGCATGGAAAGCCAAGACACTGTGGCAAAAATGACCTAAATGAAAGACTTCTGTGAGTGAGATCCTGATGGAAAGAACAGGCCATCAAAGAAGGGAGGAGAGAACTTCCACTTTGCTTATGGCCCTGTCTAAATAATATCGGAGTTTGTGAACTCAAGAGGCTTCCATAGCCTTGGCAGCTCATGACAAGGGCCTCAAGTGATTACTGACGTCATAAATAAGAGTATCAATTGTTAAATCAACAAGAAGAGTCACTGTGCACTTACTCCCCATTTAGGGTCTCTGTCCTTAATGTGTTGTACTATGAGAATTAATGGTAAAACTAGTCTTCAAATAGTACTTTATACTTTGTGTGTCTTTGTGGGTGCAAACTGTTGAAATCTTTACCTAGTATATACTAAGTTGTTCTTTTGTAAACAAAGAATTAAAAATGAATCTTAAGGCCGGCACTGTGGCTCACTAGGCTAATCCTCCGCCTGTGGTGCCAGTACCCCAGGTTCTAGTCCCAGTCGGGGCGCTGAATTCTGTCCCGGTTGCCCCTCTTCCAGTCCAGCTCTCTGCTGTGGCCCAGGAAGGCAGTGGAGGATGGCCCAAGTGCTTGGGCCCTGCACCCCATGGGAGACCAGGAGAAGCACCTGGCTCCTGGCTTCGGATCAGCACGGTGCGCCGGCCACAGCGCGCTGGCCGCAGCGGCCATTGGGGGGTGAACCAATGGTAAAGGAAGACCTTTCTCTCTGTCTCTCTCTCTCTCATTGTCCACTTTGCCTGTCAAGAAAAAAATTAATCTTAATGAAGAATGGGATGGGAGAGGGAGTAGGAGATGGGATGGTTTGTGGGTGAGAGGGTGGTTATGGGGGGAAGAACCACTATAGTCCAAAAATTATACTTTTGAAATATTTATTAAATAAAAGTTTTCTACACAAAAAAATAGTAAAAAAAAGTGAAACAGAAATAAAGAACAAGAGAGGAGAGGCCAGTGCTGTGGCTTGGTAGGTTAAGCCTCTGCCTTTAGCATCGACATCCCATATGGTTTGAGTCTCAGCTGCTCCACTTCCATCCAGCTCCCTGCTGATGTCCTACGAAAACGGTAGAAGATGGCCTGAGTGCTCGAGCCCCTGCACCCACGTGGAGACCCGGAGGAAGCTCCTGGCTTCTGGCTTCTGATCGGCTCAGCTCCTGCCATTGCTGCCATTTGGGGAGTGAACTAGCAGATGGAAGATCTCTCTCTCTCTCTTTTTCCCTGTCTCTCTCTCTCTCTCTCTCTTTTTCCCTGTCTCTCTCTCTCTTTTTCTCTGTCTCTCTCTCTCTCTCTCTCTCTCTCTCACACACACACACACACACACACACACTGCCTTCCAAATAAATAAATAAATCTTTAAAAAAGAAAAGATGCTGGCACCCTGCACTGGAGTGTCTGGTTCCTTTCCTGGCTTCTGACTCCCACTTCAGAAGCACATTGAATATTTTCCAGGGTAGATTATATTAGGTTGCACAACAAATCTTACCAAGGAACTTTTCTGACCACAGTGGAATGAAACTAGAAATAAATAGCAGAAGGAAAGCTTGAAAATTCACAAATATGTGAAAATTAACGCACTTCTCAACAACCAATGGGTCACAGAAGAAATCAAGAGAAATTAGAAAATGAATCTTGAAACAAATAAAATTATAGAACAAATCTTGAGACATGCAAAATGAAAATACAATGTACCAAAACTTATGAGATGCAGCAAAAGCAATTCTAAGAAGGTATTTTATAGCAACAAATACCAATATTAAAAAAGAAGATCCGGCCGGCGCCGCGGCTCAATAGGCTAATCCTCTGCCTGCGGCGCCGGCACACCGGGTTCTAGTCCCAGTTGGGGCGCTGGATTCTGTCTCAGTTGCCCCTCTTCCAGGCCTGGGAGTGCAGTGGAGGATGGCCCAAGTGCTTGGGCTCTGCACCCCATGGGAGACCAGGAGAAGCACCTGGCTCCTGCCTTCGGATCAGCGCGGTGCGCCAGCCCCAGCGTGCCAGCTGTGGCGGCCATTGGAGGGTGAACCAATGGTAAAAGGAAGACCTTTCTGTCTGTCTTTCTCTCTCACTGTCCACTCTGCCTGTCAAAAAAAAGAAAAAAAAAAAAAAGAAGAAGAAGAAGAAGAACCAGGGCTGGTGTTGTGGTACAGCAGGTTAAGCCGTTTCCTGTGATGCTGGCATCCCATATGGGCGCAGGTTTGTGTCTTGGCTGCTCCACTTCCAATCCAGCTCCCTACTAATGGCTTGGAAAAAACAGAAGATAGCTCAAGCCGCTGCCACCCACATGGGAGACCTGGAAGAAGCTCCTGTCTCCGGCCTGGCCCAGCCGTAGCTATGATGGCCATTTGGGAAGTGACCCAGGAGATGGAAGATCTTACTCTCTCTGTCTCTTCCTCTCTCTGTAACTTTCAAATTAATAAATAAATATTAAAGAAAAAAAAGTGTCTCAAACAAGCTAACTTTACACTGTAAGAAAGTAGAAAAAGAAGGAAAAACTAAACACAAAGATAGAAGGAAGGAAATAATAAAGATTAGGGAGAAATAAATAAACTAGAGCATAAAAAACAATAGAAAAATTTAACAGAGCTAAGAATTGGCCGTTTGAAAAAGAAAATTGGCAAATATTTGCTAGACTAAGTAAGAAAAAAAGGAGAAATTCAAATAAATAAAATCAGAAATGTAAGAGGAAGCATTACAACTAATGCCACAGTAATAAAAAGAATCCTAAGTGACTAGTATGAATATGACATGCCAACAAGTTAGATAACCTAGAGAAAACGGAGAAATTCCTAAAAATGTGCAATTTATCAAGACTGAACCAAAAAGCAGTAGGAAATCTGAGCTAACATATAAAAAATAGGGAGGGTGAGTCAGTTGGCTTCACTGGTGAATTCCAACACACATTTAAAAATCTAGCACTAATCCTTCTCAAATGTTTCCAAAAACTTGAAGAGGATGAAACCTGTTCAAACTTATCTTATGAGGCCAGCATTAAACCAATACCACAGCCAGAAAAAAAAATACTACCAAAAAAGGATAGGTCAGTCTCCCTAAGGAATATAGATGCAAGAACCCTCAACAAAATACTAGACATCGAATCCAGCAGCACTTTAAAATGATTAAATGGGATTTATCTCCAGGATGCGAGGGTATTTTGGCACATGCCAGTCAATGAAGGTGACATAGCACAATAGGAGAATAAAGGATAAAAACCACATATAATCTCCATAGATGCAGAAAAAGCATTTGACAAAATTCAGCGCCTTGCATGATAAAAACTCTCAGCAACTTAGGAATAAAGGAAATTGCCTCAACACAAGAACTGAAAATTTTTTCTTTAAGATCAGGAACAAGGACTTGGACCATTTCTATTGCTTTCCCAGGCCATAGCAGAGAGCTGGATCATAAGTGGAGCAACTGGGACTCAAACCGGTGCCATTATGGGATGTCGACACCACAGGCGGTGGCTTTATCCATTATGCTACAGCCTGGTCCCTAAGTACTGTATTACTGGAAACAATATACAGATTCAATGAAGTTTGTATGAAAACCTCAATAGCATTTTTTTTTTTACTATGTTAGAAAAAAAAAATCGGCCAGCACCGCGGCTCACTAGGCTAGTCCTCTGCCTGCGGCACCGGCACACCAGGTTCTAGTCCCGGTCAGGGCCCCGGATTCTGTCCCGGTTGCCCCTCTTTCAGGCCAGCTCTCTGCTGTGGCCCGGGAGTGCAGTGGAGGATGGCCCAAGTGCTTGGGCCCTGCACCCCATGGGAGACCAGGAGAAGCACCTGGCTCCTGGCTTCAGATCAGCGCAGTGCACCAGCCGCAGCGCGCCGGCCACAGCGGCCATTGGAGGGTAAACCAACGGCAAAGGAAGACCTTTCTCTCTGTCTCTCTCTCTCACTGTCCACTCTGCCTGTCAAAAAAAAAAAAAAATCTTAAAATTGATACAGAATCACAAAGGATCCTAAATAGCAAAAATAATCTTGAGAAAGAAGGACAAACCTGGCGATAACACAGTCCTTGATTTTAAGGTGTATCTCAAAGCTACAGTAACTAAAACCTTATGAAACTGTGGCACTGCTATAATGACCAATAGATCAATAATAGGGAGCCCAGAAATAAGCCCACCCGTGTGGACTCAGCTGAACTTCAACAAGGGTAACAAGAATACACATGGGGGCAAGAATAGTCTTTTCAATAAATTTTGCTGGAAAAACTTTATATCCACAGGCAGAATGATGAAATTAGTCCTTTATCTTACACTGCAAGGAAAAATCTATTCAAAATGGGCTAAAGACTTAAATGGAGCACATTGGGGCCAGCACTGAGGTGCAATGGGTTAACACCCTGGCCTGAAACGCGGACATCCCATGTGGGCGCCAGTTCAAGACCCAGCTGCTCCACTTCCAATCCAGCTCTCTGCTATGGCCTGGGAAAGCAGTGGAAGATGGCCCAAAGCCTTGGGTCCCCATACCCATGTGCGAGACTGGGAGGAAGCTCCTAGCTCCTGGCTTTAGATCAGTGCAGCTCCAGCTGTTGCGGCCAATTTGGGGAGTGAACCAGCAGATGGAAGACCTCTCTCTCTGTCTCTACCTCTCTCTGTAACTGTCTTTCTTTCCTTTTTTTTTTTTTTCTTGTTTTTTTTTTTCTTGTTTGACAGGCAGAGTGGACAGTGAGAGAGAGAGACAAAGAGAAAGGTCTTCCTTTTTGCCGTTGGTTCACCCTCCAATGGCCGCAGTGGCCGGCGTGCTGCGGCTGGTGCACTGCGCTGATCTGAAGCCAGGAGCCAGGTGCTTCTCCTGGTCTCCCATGGGGTGCAGGGCCCAAGCACTTGGGCCATCCTCCACTGCACTCCCTGGCCACAGCAGAGAGCTGGCGTGGAAGAGGGGCAACCGGGACAGAATCCGGCACCCCAACTGGGAATAGAACCCGGTGTGCTGGTGACACAAGGCGGAGGATTAGCCTAGTGAGCTGCGGCGCTGGCCGCATTATTTATTTGAGAGAGTTACAGAGAGAGGTAGAGCCAGAAATAGAGAGATAGAGGGAGAGAGAGGTGTCTTCCCTCCGCTGGTTCACTCCCCAAATGACTGCAGCTGCCAGAGCTGAGCTGATCAGAAGCCAGGAACTTCCTCAGGGTCTCCCACGCGGGTGCAGGAGTCCAAGGACTTGGGCCATCTTCTACTGCTTTCCCTGGCCATAGCAGAGGGCTGGATCGGAAGTGGAACAGCCGGGACTCAAACTGGCGACCATATGGGATGCCGGTGCTGCAGATTGGGGCTTTAACCCATTGCGCCACAGCGCTCGCAACATTGGTCTTGACAATAATTTCTTGGATATCACATCAAAAATGAAAGCAATAAAATCAACAGTAAATAAGTGGGACTCTATCAAACTGAAAACTTCTGGGTAGTAAAGGAAATAATGGAAAGAATGAAAAATCAACCTAAGGAACAGGAGAAATTTTTCAAACCATATGCCTGAAAAAGTGTTAATATCCAAAATATATAAGGAACATCTACAACTCAATAGCAAAAAGGTGAATAAATCAATTTTAAAATGGACAAAGAACTTGAATAGACATTTCTCCAAAGACTTACAAATGGCCAACAGATGTAGGAAAAGGTGTTCAAGATCACAAATCCTCAGGGAAATGCAAGCAAAAACCACAATGAGATATCATCTCACACCTGATACATGGCTATTTTGTTTTATTTTATTTTAGAATTTTTATTTATTTATTTGAAAGTCAGTTTCAGAGAGAGAGGGAGAGATCTTCCATCTGCTGGTTTATTCCCCCAAATGACTACAACAAGCAAGGCTGGGCCAAGCCGAAGCCAGGAGCCAGGAACTTCATCCAGGTCTCCCACATGAGTGCAGGCGCCCAAGGACTTGAGTCATCTTCTGCTGCTTTCCTAGGGGCATTAGCAGGGAGCTGGATTAGAAATGGAGAAGCCAGGACTGGAATGGGTGCCCGTGTGGGATACCGGAGTTATAGGCGATAGCTTTACCTGCTGCACCACAGTACTGGCCCCAACATGGTTGTTTTAACAAAAGATGAAATGATTAAGTGTTGGCAAGAATATGCAGAAGTTTGACCCTTTCTACACAGTTGTTGATTGTGGGAAATGGTGCAGGCATTATTGGAAACAGTATAGAAGTTCCTAAAAAAATTAAAAACAGAATTGTCCTATGCCCCAGCAATCCCACTTATGTGTATTTATCCTAAATTACTGGAATGAGGATCTCATTTATTGCAGTACTTTTCATCGTAGCCAAGATGGGCAAACAACCCAAATACCCCTCAGTGAAGAAATGAATAAGATAATGTGGAAAATACAGACAGTGCAAATTTCTCCAGGCTTCAGAGGGAAGGAAATCCTACCATATGTGTGAACCTTGACGACATAATGCACAAGGAAACAGGCCAGTCACAGAAGGGTAAATATGGCACAATTCCACTTGTGTGACGTATCCATGAAATAGCCAAATTTACGGAAGCAGAGAATAGACGGGTGGTTACCAGAGGTGGTGGGGAAGGTGAGTTGATGTTTAAAGTTTCAGCTAGGCAAGATGAAGAAATTCTAGAGAGCTGTTGCTGTACAACATTTGCCTGTAGTTAATAACACTGCATTGTGCACTGAAAATTTTCTAAAGAAGGTACAACTTGTGGTAGGTGTTGTGGCGCAGCGGCTTAAGCCACCGCCTGCAGTGTCAGCATTCCACATGGGTGCTGATTTGAGTGCCGGCTCTGTTTCCGATCGCACTCCCTGCTGATGGCCTGGGAAATCAGTGGAAGGTGGGCCAAGTGCTTGGGCCCCTGCACCCTCGTGGGAGACACAGATGGAGTTCTGTGCTTTCGGCTTTGGCCTGGCACAGCCCTGGCTGTTGTGATCATTTTGGAGAGTGAACCAGAAGATGGAAAGGTCTCTCTCTCTCTCTCTCTCTCTCTCTCTCTCTCTCTCTCTCTCTCTCTCACTCTGCCTATAAAATAAATAAATAAATCTTTAAAATAAATAATCTTAAAAAAAGAGAAAGTACAGCTTGTTTTTACCATAATTAAAAAAGAAGAAAATTTAATCAGAGAGCATCAATCAGTAAGCTTCTTTAATTTAAAGTGCCCTTACTAACACCAACAGAGATTGCTTTTTCTTCTGTGTTCTTTTTAAAAAATGAAACGTTCTGTGTTCGTCCTGCGCTTGGCCCAGCTTCCAGTTGGCTGTTACAGCCAGCCACACAGGAGCAGTTCATCATGAGTCTCTGTGCAAAGGGCCAAGGCTGAACTTCCCCGAAAACTATGCAGTGCACTGGCAATAAATCTACTTTTGTTTTGGTGCCACTGAAAATACAGAGACTCGTGCCCCAGATGCAGAATTTGAGGATTTTCATGCTTTATAGCAAAGGATATCGCCGTCCCAAGGCAATCTAGCAGTCCCCAGGCCCAGCTGGAGATGCAGCGGCACGTTGAAGGAAGTGACAGAAGAGATGGCAGGTGCTTTCCCTTTGGTCCGGCTTTGCAAGCAGGCGTTGTTGTCCATCGTCCGCACTTGGCCATCCTGCCCTCCCCCCAGCTCCTTTGGAGTCAGGATGATTGTCACTCTGCCCGGCAGAGACTCAGGAGCGGTTCCTGCCGTGCTTCTTAAGTAAACCTCCGTGGACCGTCTCTGATCCCGGCTGAGCTGGGGTTCTAAACCCCGCTGACCGCCTGGAGAGACTTGAGTGTGTGGCCCCTTCTCAGAATATTCTCCAATGTATAAAATGACATGATTACCAAGGGAACCACATTTATGGAAATGCTATGATCAACTATTCTAGAAATCTGATCATATAGGAAAATGTAATGGTAGATGTAACAGCTTCCATAGTGTTGAAGGAGGGATGACCGTAAAGGTATTTCAAAGGTGAGTACCACATTTCTCATGTGTTTTGGAAATGTTTGTGAGTTCTAGGGGTGGCAAAGTCACAGGTGCTGCTAATATTACTGGGATGGGATGTGCTATTTACAGAAAAAAAAAAAAAACAAACAGAAGAAAATACTCAGTGTCTGAAGTCAGGGAAAATAAAGATGCAATTTTCTCCATCCAGGTGCACACATCTAGTTTAGTTTTGGTTTTTAAAATTTATTTATTTATTTGAAAAGAGAGTGGGTGGGCAGTGACGGGGTAGAGGGGAGAGAGAGAAACTCTCACATCTGCTGATTGACTCCCCAAAAGTCCTCAATGGCAGGACTTGGCTGGCCTAGGAGAACAAGTCAGGTCTTCCACACAGGTGGCAGGACCTAGCTACATGAGTCAGCACCACTGCCTCCCAGGGTCTGCACTGGCAGGATGCTGGGGCCAGGAACAGGAGCAGGAGTTGCACGTATGGGACATATTTTTTTTCTTCTTTTTAAAAGATTTATTTATTTATTTGGAAGGCAGAGTTACACAGAGAGAGAAAGAGAGGCAGAGAGAGAGAGAGAGAGAGAGGTCTTTCTTCCGCTGGTTCACTCCCCAATTAGTCGCAACGGCTGGAGCTGCACCGATCCGCAGCCAGGAGCCAGGAGCTTCTTCCGGGTCTCCCAGGTGGGTGCAGGGGACCAAGGTCTTGAGCCATCTTGTACTGCTTTCCCAGGCCACAGCAGAGAGCTGGATTGGAAGTGGAGAAGCTGGGACTCAAGCCAGTACTCATAAGGGATGCCAGCACTGCAGGCAGCTTCTTTACTTGCTACGCCACATTGCCAGCCCAGACATGGGTGTTTTAACCCACATCTAAAAGACTAAGGCAAATGCCTGCTCCCTAATTGGGGTGTTTTTTGTTTTGTTTTGTTTTTTGACAGGCAGAGTTAGTGAGAGAGAGAAACAGAGAGAAAGGTCTTCCTTCCGTTGGTTCACCCCACCCCCCCCCCACCCCAAATGGCTGCTACAGCTGGCGCGCTGCCCAGATCCGAAGCCAGGAGCCAGGAGCCAGGAGCCAGGTGCCTCCTCCTGGTCTCCCATGCGGGTGCAGGGCCCAAGCACCTGGGCCATCCTCCACTGCCTTCCTGGGCCACAGCAGAGAGCTGGCCTGATAGAGGAGCAACTGGGACAGAACTGGCGCCCCAACCGGGACTAGAACCTGGGGTGCCGGTGCCTCAGGCGGAGGATTAGCCTAGTGAGCCACGACGCCAGCCCCTGAGTTTTATCCACAGACTTTTTGGATTAAGAACCCCTAGACTGGGCCGGTGCTGTGCCTCACTTGGTTAATCCTCCGCCTGCGGCACCAGCATCCCATATGGGCGCCGGATTCGAGTCCCGGTTGCTGCTCTTCCAGTCCAGCTCTCTACTGTGGCCCAGGAAGGCAGTGGAGGGTGGCCCAGGTGCTTGGGCCCTTGCACCTACATGGGAGACCAGAAGGAAGCACCTGGCTCCTGGCTTCGGATCGGCGCAGCGCTGGCTGTGGTGGCCATTTGGGGGGTGAACCAACAGAGGGAAGACCTTTCTCTCTGTCTCTCTCTCTCTCACTGTTTAACTCTATCTATATAAAAAAAAGAACCCCTAGACTGGTGTTCCCTACATGAGAAGGTACATGAGAAGGCAAGGAATTAAAAGGAGTGATTAGGAGTGATTACAATATAGGCCAGGTCATTGGATTTCCTTTTACATGGAATGAATTTTCTGGGGCAATCAGTATTTTTTCTTCTTTTTCTCTTTATCCTTCTCCTTTTTCTTTTCTCTTTTCTTTTTTCTTTTTTTTTGACAGGCAGAGTGGACAGTGAGAGAGAGACAGAGAAAGGTCTTCCTTTTGCCATTGGTTCACCCTCCAATGGCCGCCGCAGCCGGCGCGCTGCGGCCGGCGCACCGCCCTGATCCGAAGCCAGGAGCCAGGTGCTTCTCCTGGTCTCCCATGGGGTGCAGGGCCCAAGCACTTGGGCCATCCTCCACTGCACTCCCTAGCCACAGCAGAGAGCTGGCCTGGAAGAGGGGCAACCGGGACAGGATCGGTGCCCCGACTGGGACTAGAACCCGGTGTGCCGGCGCCGCAAGGCGGAGGATTAGCCTAGTGAGCCACGGCGCCGGCCCTTCTCCTTTTTCTAAAAATGATTTATTTGTGGGGCTTGCACTGTAGTGCAGTAGGCTAAGGCCCTGCCTGCGGTTCTGGCATCCCATATGGGCACCGGTTCATGTCTCGACAGCTCCTCTTCCAATCCAGCTCTCTGCCACAGCCTGAGAAAGCAATGGAAGATGGCCCAAGTCCTTGGGCCCCTGCACTCGTGTGGGAGACCTGGAAGAAGCTCTGACTCCTGGCTTTGGATGGGCCCAGCTCTGGCCATTGTGGCCATTTGGGAAGTGAACCAGCAGATGGAAGACCTTTCTCTCTGTCTTTTCCTCTCTCTGTCTATAACTCTATCTCTTAAACAAATAAATAAAATCTTTAGAGAAAAATATTGATTGATTGATTTCATGGGTGCAGGACTTGAGCCATCTTCTGTTGCTTTTCCAGATGCATTAGCAAGGAGCTAAATCACAAATGAAGCATTCAGGACTTGAATTGGTACCAATATGGGTTGCCCCTGTTGCAGACCATGGTTAACCCTCTGCGACACAACACCACCCACTCCACCCCCTCCAAATTCTTATACCTTGCTTTTGCAAGGTTAGAGAATATCCAAATTGTTTTAACCAATCCGTACTTAAAGACCTACAATTTCACTAATAGAAGCCCATTTATCTTACCAAATGCAAGACACTATTTTTTCTTTTACCAGTTAAAAACCCATTTTTAATACCCTGTATGCTTATTTGGAAAGTGGAGTTGCAGACAGAGAGCTGGGCAGCCAGGGGACTGGCTCCAGCCAGCATGGAGGACCCTTCTTGGTGTAACGCTAGCGGATTGCTCCTGGACCAGGTAGGCATTCTTCTCTCCGCCCTGGTTGCTGCACGCAACTTTGAGGACCAGAGACCAAGGCTCTGCTGTGAGTTATTTTCCGTAGGCCCGCATCGCTCGCTGACGAGAGGCCTCTGAGATCCACGGCTGTGCAGTCTCTGCATGGGGCGAATGTCCTGGGGGCGGGGAGGGGCGGCAGGGAAGGAGAGCACAACCGGACTTCCAGGTTGTCACTGTAGCCATCACTTGGTGCAGTAAATGGACGAGGGAGGAGACAGCCTCACGTCTCACAGCCTGTTCTACGGTCAACTTTTTAAAAAAATTATTTTTATTTTATTTGAAAGAGAGAGAGAGAAAGAATCTTCCATTTGCCTGTTCACTCCCAAATACCCATAGCAGCCAGGGCTGAGCCAGGTGCAACTGGGAACCTGGAGCTCATCACTGGGTGTCAGGGACCCATGTACTTGAACCATCATCTGCTCAACAGCAGGAAGCTGGAATCAGAAGCAGAACTGGGACTTGAACCCAGGCACTCCGACATAGGGTGAGAGCACCCCAAGTGGCATCTGAACTACTTTACCAAACACCCACCCCAACTTAAAATAGAAGGAGTACACTCTGAAATGACAATGCTTTGGGGATACCCAGTGTACCCCAACCGGCTGTCAAAGGTGGAAGGCCAAGAGATGGGAGAGGCCGGCGCTGCCGCTCACTAGGCTAATCCTCCGCCTTGCGGCACCGGCACACCGGGTTCTAGTCCCGGTCAGGGCGCCGGATTCTGTCCCGGTTGCTCCTCTTCCAGGCCAGCTCTCTGCTGTGGCCCAGGAGTGCAGTGGAGGATGGCCCAAGTGCTTGGGCCCTGCACCCCATGGGAGACCAGGAGAAGCACCTGGCTCCTGGCTTCGGATCAGGGCGGTGCGCCGGCCGCAGCGCGCCAGCCGCGGCGGCCATTGGAGGGTGACCCAACGGCAAAGGAAGACCTTTCTCTCTGTCTCTCTCTCTCACTGTCTACTCTGCCTGTCAAAAAATTTAAAAAAAAAAAAAAAAAAAAAAAGATGGGAGAAAGAAATGGACAAGTCCATGATTACACAAAGTGCAGTTTATTGGGAGGTAAATTTACAGAGGAAGCGTCATCTCCAGTGGCCTTGACAGGATGCATTCCAATACCCCAGTCAGTGAGAAGCGGCTTCTCTGTTTAGTCAGACAAAGGCGGCCCTTGGCTAAGCTAAATGCACGTGGACATTCTCAAGAAACATTAACATTCCAGGCGTTAGATAAGGGACGTTCCAGGGTCCCGCCTGGCAAGACGAGCCTGACAGGTTATCTTATGACTTTGTTTACCCCATCACAGGGCTCAGGACGACCGCCAAGGTTACCAAAAGGACAAGATGGTGGTTACAGTCATGTCAAGCTGAACTGCTATAGATAGTAAGCGCTGGGGCCGGCACCATGGCTCACTTGGTTAATCCTCCGCCTGCGGTGCCGGCATTCCATATGGGCGCCAGGTTCTAGTCCAGGTTGCTCCTCTTCCAGTCCAGCTCTCTGCTGTGGCCTGGAGGGGCAGTGGGGAATGGCCCAAGTGCTTGGGCCCCTGCATCCGCATGGGAGACCAGGAAGAAGCACCTGGCTCCTGGCTTTGGATCAGTGCAGCGCCGGCCGTAGTGGCCATTTGGGGGGTGAACCAACGGAAAGAAGACCTTTCTTTCTATCTCTCTCTCTCTCTCACTGTCTATAACTCTACCTGTCAAAAAAAAAAAAAAAGATAGTAAGTGCCATAAACCATCACCAAGGATGATATTACCACCTGTGCTATGCTTTATACAACTGAGAGCACAGTAGGTGTGCTTGTACCAGCATCAGCACAAAGGTAACACCTTGCCCTACAATGTCACAATGGCTATGCCATCACTGGGCCATAGCAATTTTTCAGCTGCATAATAATCATACAGGACCACCATTGTCTGTACAGTCTGTGACAGGCTGGACTACTTTAGGTGGCACAGGACTGTATTTATTTTATCATACATCTATCTACCCACCCTGTCTTTCATTCCTCCATCAATTGTATTTTTAATAGATTTCAAAGTGGCAGACCTCAATACATGCTACCCCTAAAAGTCTGAACACACATATTATTAAGCAGACAGCAATATTTACATATGGATTTATTTGTAAAATGTGGCATTAAAAATGATTTTTGTTGGGAGATCATTCAGTTGATCTGGCCCCAACACTTTAAGTTCCTCTGACAGAAAACGGAAGCCCAGCGTACATGGTTACACAAAACTGGGAGCTGGCATTGTGGTGTAACAGGTTGGGCCATTGCCTGTGGTGCCAGCATCCCACATGGGCGCCAGTTCAGGAGCAGCTGCTCTGCTTCCTCTTCTTCTTCTTCTTTTTTTTTTTTTTTCTGATGATTTATTTATTTATTTGAAACTCAGTTACACAGAGAGAGAAGGAGAGGCAGAGAAAGAGACAGAGAGAGGTCTTCCATCTGCTAGTTCACGCCCCAATTGGCCACAACGGCCGGAGCTGTGCTATCCGAAGCCAGGAGCCAGGAGCCAAGAGCTTCTTCCAGGTCTCCCAGGTGGGTGCCAGGGTTCAAGGACTTGGGCCATCTTCTACTGCTTTCCCAGGCCATAGTAGAGAGCTGAATCGGAAGTGGAGCAGCCAGGACTCGAACCGGAGCTCATATGGGATGCCAGTACTGCAGGTGGCGGCTTTATCCGTTATGCCGCAGTGCCAGCCCTGCTCTGCTCCTAATGCAGCTCCCTGCTAATGTGTTGGGAAGGCAGCAGATAATGACCCAAGTGCCTGGGCCCCTGCCACTGCTGTGGGAGATTCAACTGGAGTTCCTGGCTCATGGCTTCACCCTAGCCCAACCCTAGCTGGTGTGGTCATTTTGGGGAGCAAATCAATAGACAGAAGACATTTCTCTCTCTCTCCCTACCTTTCAAATAATAAATAAATCTTTAAAAAAGGAAAAATGTGTAAACATCTATCTTTTAACAATGAACAGTGTAGTTTTTAAAAGTTGACTGAGTATAGACAAGGCCCTTGTCACTGCTCTTGAGAACAGTGGTTTTCTACTTACTACTGGCTGAATTCTTTATTTAATGGAAGGTTAAGCTTGTGACTACAAGATAAATCAAAAATATGTCATTGTAAAAATTAAAAGAGGCCGGCGCTGTGGCTCACTAGGCTAATCCTCCGCCTTGTGGCGCCGGCACACAGGGTTCTAGTCCCGGTCGGGACACCGATCCTGTCCCGGTTGCCCCTCTTCCAGGCCAGCTCTCTGCTGTGGCCAGGGAGTGTAGTGGAGGATGGCCCAGGTCCTTGGGCCCTGCACCCCATGGGAGACCAGGAGAAGCACCTGGCTCCTGCCATCGGATCAGCGCAGTGCGCCGGCCGCAGCGCGCCAGCCGCGGCGGCCATTGGAGGGTGAACCAATAGCAAAAGGAAGACCTTTCTCTCTGTCTCTCTCTCTCACTGTCCACTCTGCCTGTCAAAAATTAAAAAAAAAAAATTAAAAGAAAAATAAGAAAAGGAGGAGGGATTGGGGAGGGAAAATAGAGTGGGAAGTATCATTATGCTCTTAAAACCGTATATATGGGGGGTTGGCACTGCGGCACAGTGAGTTAACGCCCTGGCCTGAAGTACTGACATCCCATATGGGCGCCGGTTCGAGTCCAGGCTGCTCCACTTCCCATCCAGCTCTCTGCTATGGCCTGGGAAAGCAGTAGAAGATGGCCCAGATCCTTGGGCCCCTGCACCCGCATGGGAGACCCGGAAGTGAAGAAGCACCTGGCTCCTGGCTTCGGATCGGCGCAGTTCTGGCCATGGCAGTCAACTGGGGAGTAAACCATCGATGGAGGACCTCTCTCTCTATCTCACTCTCTTGCTCTCTCTCTCTCTCTGTCGCTCTCTCTCTTTCTCTCTGCCTCTCTTCTCTCTGTGTAACTCTGACTTTCAAATAAATAAATAAATCTTGACAAAAAGCTGTATATATGAAATTTGTTAAATTTGTTCTCTTTATATACATCAAAAAGCTTAAACATTCAAAAAATAGAAAAAAACTTTATTGAAATATTTACATACAGTTAAAGTCTCTCTTTTTAGCATAATTCAGTAGTTATATGAGTTTTGACAAATACATGCAGTTAGGAGCTGTGTGCAAACACAGAACATTTCCCATCAGCCTTCCCCAGCTTCAGCCCCTGGTAACCAATGACTTTTCCACCCCAACATGGTTTGATGTTTGTTCCCCAGAACTAGACCCCACTGCCTTATGTTAATGGAATTAACCGTGTGAAAACTTAATCCAATATGGTGTTCAGAGGTGGGGCCTAGTAGGAGGTCCTTAGGGCAGTGAGGGTGTGCTGTTGGAAGGTTCTCCTGAGAAGGTTATAGGAAAAGCCTGAGTTTGGGCCCAATCACTCTGTGTTTCCTGACTTGTGGTGTGATCCTCCCCCCAGGCCCTGCCTTCGTCAGACACCAAACCAATGGGGGGCTGCCCAACTATGGACTTGAACCTTCAAAACTGTGAGTTAAATAAACCTCATCTCTTCATAAAGTTGGTTGCCTCAAGTATTTCATGTTAGTAACAAAAAAACTGACTAATACAAGGGTGCTTCAAAAAGTTCATGAAAGAGTGAAATTAAAAGATAAGTTTATTTTGGTGCAAAAAACATTTGAAATGAACACATAGTTCACATAGTTTTTTCATAATAGGCATTTCTCTTGGACTTACTAAAGACTTTTTGTACACACTCTTTTTTTTTTTTTTTTTTTTTTTTTGGACAGGCAGATTTAGACAGTGAGAGAGAGACAGAGAGAAAGAAAGGTCTTCCTTTTCCATTGGTTCATCCCCCAAATGGCTGCTATGGATGGCGCACTGCGGCCAGTGCGCTACGCCGATCCGAAGCCAGGAGCCAGGTGCTTCCTCCTGGTCTCCCACGCGGGTGCAGGGCCCAAGCACCTGGACCATCCTCCACTGCCTCCCGGGCCACAGCAGAGAGCTGGACTGGAAGAGGAGCAACCGGGACAGAATCCAGCGCCCCAACCGGGACTAGAATCCGGTGTGCCGGCGCCACAGGTGGAGGATTAGCCAAGTGAGCCGTGGCGCCGGCTGTACACACTCTTAAAATTTTGCCTTTCCCAGAATGACATACAAATGAAATCACATGACATGTAGCTTTTTAATTCTAGCTTTCAGTTAATGTTATTGTATGTATTTGCGATTCTTTTCTTTTATACAAATAACATACTGTTAGGCATTCTTGGAATTAAATTTGAAATTGGTTGGCATACAAGTGATATTAAGTTGAACTGAAGTGCTTCTTAAAAAAGATTTATTTGAGGCCGGTGCTGTGGCATAGCTAGTAAAGCAGTCACCTGCAGTGCTGGCATCCCATATGGGTGCCAGTGACCATTTGGGGGAGTGAACTAGTGGATGGAGACCATTTTTTGAAAGGCAGAGTGACACAGAGGCAGACAGAGAGAGAGAGAGAGAGGGAGGTCTTCCATCCGCTGGTTCACTCCCCAGATGACCGCAACAGCCAGAGCTGTGCTGCTTCAAAGCCAGGAGCCAGGAGCTTCTCCTAGGTCTCCCATGTGGGTGCAGGGGGCCCAAGGACTTGGGCCATCTTCTACTGCTTTCCCAGGTCATAGCAGAGAGCTGAATTGGAAGTGGAGCAGCCAGGATTTGAACTGGCGCCCATATGGGATGCCAGCACTGCAGGTGGCAGTTTTAACTGCTACGCCACAGCGGCAGCCTCTAATTATAGATCTCTTAATATCTGCTCCTGTGAGAGTGTCCATGTGTTGGATTCTGGCCTTGGTACTGGCCAGTCCCTCACCTCCCCTATGCACTTGTAGTGTTCTCTGGTCCGTAGTCAGTGATCCCCTTAATGTGACTTGATGGAGCCGGCTGCTCTGTCTATTCCCGGCTGTCTCCTAGTAACCCTTGAGATAGCATTCTCCATGGTTCCATGGCTGGCCAGTGGGTCTGGGTACCTGAAATTCGAATAAACTCCCCATAGCATTATAACACTGCCTTGCCCTTGGACCAATTTCTCCTTTGGGGAAATGCATTCTTCTTTTTAACTTTGAATTTCAATGCAAGTATTTGCTTGGAAAGATTTCCAGAATGGCACTATCCAATAGAAATACAATGCAAATCACACACATAATTTTAAAATTTCCTGTTAACCACTCAAAAAATGATCAGAAGGGGAAATTAATTTTAGTAATGTAATTTCTTTAACCAAAGTTATTATTTCAACATGTAATCAATATTAAAAATTTGCTCATGAAATATTTTACTTTCTGGTCTTTGCACTATGACTTCAAAATCTGGTGTATATCTTAAGTTATAGCACAGCTACAATAAAATTCTGACGAGCCACATTTTAAATGTTCAAGTGCTGCATGTGGACAGTGGCTACCATACTGGACATCCTGAGTCTAGAAGTAACAATTACCCAGGATCCTCCTGGCTGAGAGAGGAACTGTGCATGCTGGTGATGACGGTGACCCCATCACCAGGTTAGAGCGGGTTTTGGTTTGCAGAGACCTTCACAGACGTTATCTCATGTAGCCGTAGTATCCTTGTGAGACGATTATTTTCACCATCATTGGTTTTACAACAGAAAATTACGGCTCTGCAGGGTGCAGGTGGCTTGCCCAGTGACAGTGATTAGGGTTGCAGCCTGGCTTGCCTTCCTATGGCTTCTCTTCCCACACACCCTCCCATTACGGAGAGACTGCACAATCAAGTTGTCACCGAGGAACATGAAAGCAAGTGGGGATACCACCACGATCATTTTGGATAATTACACCCAGAAAAGAATGTTCACATCAAAGTGATAAAAGGCCAGTAGAAAGTACTCACAAGTATCTTCCAGATGGACTGTGTAAAATGAAGTTTCTGGGCCCCAAAATCCGACCCTGTCACCCACTAAAGTTGAGGTGGGGACCCAAGAATCTCCACGTTCTTTAAAGCTGAGGTGACCCTGGCACAGCAGCCCTCCTGAAACAGGGATCCCGTTTATGAACTGAAATGCAAATGCATGTCAGGTTGTGGGAACGTTGCTTGACCTCAGGCAATTCAGGAATCTCAGAATACCTTCCCAAAGTGGAATACTACAGAGTCATAAAACATGATTCTGTAGAAGACCCAATGACATGTTAACATGTTTATTGTCTTTTATGTAAAAAAAAATTTACTGGATATGTGAATTTTTCTAAAGCATGTTTTACTTTAGTGTAAAGTTTTTTTTTTTAAGATTTATTTGTTTGTTTGAAAGTCACAGTTACACAGAGAGAGAAGGAGAGGCAGAGAGAGAGAGGTCTTCCATCTGCTGGTTCACTTCTCAGATGGCCACAATGGCCAGAGCTATGCCGATATGAAGCCAGCACCCAGGAGCTTCCTCTGGGTGACCCATGCAGGTTCAGGGGCCCAAGCAATGGGGCCATCTTCTACTGCTTTCCCAGGCCATAGTAGAGAGCTGGATTGGAAGTGGAGCAGCCAGGACTCAAACCAGCACCCATATGGGATGCTGGCACTGGAGGCGGCAGCTCTACCTGCTGCACCACAGTGCTGGCCCCCTAGTGTAAAGTTTAAAAAAGAGAGATGATAAGCTCATGTTTCATTCCATATTTTTAGAAACAATTATTTATGAAATTGTGATCTAAAATTATATATTTAAGTGTATATGTGTAATTGTATAAAGTGAGTTAAAAAAAACCCCACCAAAATATTTATAGTGGTTATCACTACCTGATAGGGTTATGGATAATTTAAAAAGTTTCTTCTGGAGTGGGTGTGTGGTGCAGTGGTTACAATGCCACGTGGAACCCCTGCGTCCCGTATTGGAGTGCTGGGTTTGAATCCCAGCTCCGCTTCCAACTCCACTTTCCTGTTAAGGCGGATCCTGAAAGACAGTGGGTGACGGCTCAGGCACTCAGGTCCCCGCCAGCCACATGGGAGACCCAAACTGAGTTCTGGGTTCCTGGTTTCAGCCTGACTTAATCCCAGGCCTTTGGGGAGTGAACCAGCAGATGGAAGATCTCTCTGAGTATCTCTGTCTCTCTTTCAAATAAAATGAAAACATTTTAAAATGGTAATGTACATTTCTATGAACTTTTTGAAGACAATCAGCCTTCCATATCCACAGGTTCCAAATGAGTGGATTCAACCAACTCTTGGTTGAAAATATTCAGAAAAAATTATATCTGTACAGAACATGTAAAGACTTCTAACTTACTCATTATTTCCTAAACTATACAGTGTCACTATTTGCATAATATTTACATGGTATTAGGCAATAAAAGTAATCTAGAGATGATTTAAAGTATACAGGAGAGGAGTTAGCATTGTGGCGTAGCAGGTAAAGCCGGCAGTTCGTGTCCCGGCTGCTCCACTTCTGATCCAGCTCCCTGATAATGGCCTGGGAAAAGCAGCAGAAGATGCCCTAAATGCTTGGGCCCCTGCAACCCACGTAGGAGACCCAGATGAAGCTCCTGGCTCCTGGCTTCGGCCTGGCCCAGCCTTGGCTGGTGTGGCCATCTAGGGAATGAACCAGATCTCTCTCTGTCTCTTCCTCTCTCTCTGTAACTCTTTCAAATAAGTAAATCTTAAAAAAAAAAAAGAAAAGAAAGAAAACTCATAAAGTTTACAAGAGAATGTATATAGGTTATATAGAAATATATATATATATATATCATATGTACTTATAGGACTTGAGCATATATGGATGTGGCATGCACAGGGCATCCTGGAATCAATCTCCCTTGGACACCAACAGACAACTGTGTATACTCACATATACACAGTTGTAAAAGCTCATATACAGGACTGACATCCTGGTATAGTGGATAAAGCCACTGCCTGCAGTGCCCGCATCCGACATGGGCGCCAGTTTGAGTCTCATCTGCTCCACTTGCAGTCCAGCTCCCTGCTAATGGCCTCAGAAAGCACCAGAAGTTGGCCCAAGTACTTGGGTACCTGCCACCCACTTGGGAGACACAGATGAAGCTCCTGGCTTTGCAGGGGATGAACCAGTGGAAGGAAGATCTCTCCCTCTCTCTCTGTCCCTCCTTCTCTCTGTGTAACTCTCGTTTTTAAATAAATACATAAACCAGGCCGGTGCTGTGGCTCACTCGGATAATCCTCCGCCCGCAGCATTGGCACCCCAGGTTCTAGTCCCGGTTGGGGCACCGGATTCTGTCCCAGTTGCTCCTCTTCCTCTCTGCTGTGGCCCAGGAAGGCAGTGGAGGATGGTCCAAGTGCTTGGCCTTGCACCTGCATGGGAGACCAGAAGAAGCACTTGGCTCCTGGCTTCGGATCCGTGCAGCGCGCCGGCCTTAGCGGCCATTTGGGGGGTGAACCAACGGAAAAGGAAGACCTTTCTCTCTGTTTCTCTCTCTCTCACTGTCTAACTCTGCCTGTCAAAAAAAAATAAAAAAATATATAAACCTTTCAAAAACACTTGTATATACTCTAGTATTAAGCACAATAGTTCCCTTCACCTCTGATGGTTTCCATGGTTTCAATTTACTCAAGGTCAATTGGGGTTTAAAAATAATAAATGGAAAATTCCAAAAATAAACAGGTAGATCACATTAACATAACTTTTCTTAAGCTATTGTCATAGTTATTCTATTTTATTATTAGTTATTAGATGTTGCTGTTAACCTCTTACTCTGCCTAATTTAGAAGTTAAATTGTATCATAGGAATATATGTTTAGGAATAAACATAGTTTATCCACTCTGGGGTTTGGTCCTGTGCATGGTTTCAGGCGTCTCCTGGGGTGTAAGATAAGGGGGCACCACTGTAAATTTGCTGGGAAGCGAAAGCAAAACAAAAACACATCAGCGGTTCACGGCAGCCTCTCTGGCTTCCAGGAGAGCTCGGCCAGGGTGCGGCTACCACACAGTGCGCTGGGAGGAGGCCTCCGTGACCCCGGACAAGGTAGCAGCGTTTCCGGCCCTCCTCAGCGCCCCAGGAAGACTCTGCCCTCAGCCTCCGGCCCTCCCATTGGCTGGTGAGTCCCCAGGTGCCTCAGTCTCCCCGCCAGAACACAAACACACAGAAACCTGGGGAGGACCGCAGTGTTCGGTCAGCGGATGTGGGGGCAGCGAGCGCCCAAGGTCACCGTTGAGCCGCACTCAGGGGACGTTGTGGCTAACGCGGCTGCTGCTATTAATGAATAAGATGTGGAAAATATTTGATCAAAGGGCCTTCCAGTCGCAGGGTCGGCGAGGCCCACACCTGCGGGGCCCGCAGCCTGGGACTCCCTGGCCAGCGCTCTCACCGACCCTACTCCCAGGCCTCCCCTAACAAACCTTGCTTGCTTATTCTGCAAAGCCTACCAGCAAGTTCCACCTTGGACTCCGATGTTGGCGCTCCCGCCTTTCCTGCCTGTTTTGTGCTACCCCCACCTCCGGGGTAGGGTCACGGATTGCCAGAGTGGGGGCTGGAGGTCCAGTCTCGGTGCAGGAGGCCTGTGAGCGCTGGGCAGCCTGGGAGGAGGAGAAAAGGGAGACTCCATCCTCTTAACAGGGAGTGAACCTGTGAAGCCTAAGAAATCCTACAGGGCCCCAGGGCCTGGAGGCCCCACCCCCCCACCCCGGAAAAAGCAAGCTCAACAAACTAACAAACAGGAAAGGACTGGGTAAGACACAAAGCCTTGTCAGCGTCTAATCACCAGGAACATTCTAGACTTTAAGATGAAATCAAAGTAATTATTCTTTCCTCTCTGCACACAGGGAGGCTGCACTTTATCTCACAACAGGATGCAAAAATAAGGTTTTTTTTTTTTTTTAAGATTTATTTATTTATTTGAAAGGCAGAGCTATAGAGAGGCAGAGGCAGAGGCAGAGGCAGAGAGAGAGAAGTCTTCCATCTGCTGGTTCACGCCCCAGATGGCTGCAATGGCCAGAGCTGTGCTGATCCAAAGCCAGGAGCCAGGAGATTCTTCTGGGTCTCCCACACGGTGCAGGGGCCCTAGGACTTGGGCCATTTTCCACTGCTTTCCTAGGCCATAGCAGAGAGCTGGATTGGAAGTGGAGCAGCTAGGGCTTGAACTGGTGCCCATATGGGATGCTGGCACTGCAGGCCGCAGCCCTACCTCCTACGCCACAGTGCTGGCCCCCAAAAGTAAATTTTCAGAAAACCCAAGAGAGTACTTTGAAATCCTCAGAGAGGTCCAGCAGCTCCCCCAGGGACAGCCCCTCTTGGCCAAGGGGCCAGGAGAAGGGAGTGGCTGCTGAGACTCCCTGCCTTCCCACATGTGCAGTGCCCTGGGGAAACGAGGCCCTTCTGTGGGGAGACCCAAGCCAGGGGGCATTTGTTGAAAGAAGAGCCTTAGTGCCGTGCCTGCGTCCTCCTGAAGCTACGCTCCCTGTGTGCTCTGTCCTGCGTTCCTGACCCAAATCTGCCCAGATACATCAGACATCAGTGCACACCTTCACTGTGAGAAAATGATTGGAGGGGTTGGTGTCGTGCACAGTGGGTGCTGCCTCTTGCAGTGTCGGCACCCAATATGGGCACTTGTTCCAGTCCCTGATGCTCCACTTCCAATCCAGCTCCTTACTAAAGGCCTGGGAAAGCAGCAGAAGATGGCCCAAGTGCTTAGGTCTCTACACCCATGTGGGAGACCCAGATGAAGCTCCTGGCTTTTGGCTTTGACCTGGCCCAGCCCCGGCCATTGTGGCCGTCTGGAAGCGACCCAGCGGACAGAAGATCTATCTCTGTCTCTGCCTTTCTTTCTGTAACTCTGCCTTTCAAATCAATCAATCAATAAGTAAACTTTTATTTTAAAGGCAGAGTTATAGAGAGACAGAGAGAGAGAGAGAGAGAGAGAGATCTCCTGTCTGCTGTTTCACTCTGCAAATGGCTGAAGTGTCTGCAGGATCCCAGTTTGGGTTTGTTGGTTTTTTTTTTTTCAACCTTAGGAACAGACCCACACATATCTTTCTTTCTTTTTTTTTTCCTTCCTTCCTCCCTTCCTTCCTTCCTTCCTTCCTTCCTTCCTTCCTTCCTTCCTTCCTTCCTTCCTTCCTTCCTTTCTTTTTTAAAGATTTTATGTATTTTTATGAAAGGCAGAGTTACAGAGAAGCAGAGGCAGAGAGAGAGAGAGAGAGAGAGAGGTCCTCCATCTGCTGGTTCACTCCCCAGATGGCCACAACAGTCAGGGCTGTGCTGATCCAAAGCTAGGAGCCAGGAGCTTCTTCTAGGTCTCCCAGGCAGGTCAGGGGCCCAAGCACTTGGGCCATCTTCTACTGCTTTTCCAGGCCACAGCAGAGAGCTGGATCGGAAATAGAGCAGCTAGGGCTTGAACCAGCACCCATATGAGATGCCATCACTGCAGGTGGCAGTTTTACCCGCTATGCCACAGCACCAGCCCCTGCCCACCCCCCCCCCCCATGTTTCTGTGTCAATAACATAGACCTACAAGGCTTTCAATTTTTGTACAGCATTCCACTTCATTTTCAAATGTTCTGGAATTCACTTAACTAGTGGTACATAACTGCTAGGCCAACTCCCACCTCCATTATTTTAAAAAGTGTCTGTGTGTTTGTTGCGTGTGCCTATGTACAAGGCTAGTATTTTGACATACATGTGCATCCTCATTAGTTCTTTATCCCACCTCCCTTCCACCACTGAATCTGGCTATGAGATGTGTCTACTGCCTTTGGGAAGGAAAACAACGTGGAAGAATAAGTTGTGAAAGAAGACTTGAGGCTCAAGGCAGAACAAACAGTTTTGGGAGAAAACTCTTTCTTAGTAACCAAAACCTCATTTGAGTGCCAGACTCTCGAAGTTTACCCCATAAACAACTGAATCAGGCACAGTCCGTGATGATATAACAGCAAGATGTTTTACCCTACAGGAGGTTTAAGGTCACTGGGGACAAGGTTAAGAATACCAGAGAGACAGGGACAAGAACCATGGAGTTGTGCTTTTTTTTAATAAAATAGTTTTGTTTTGTAGTGTGGTTTTAAGTTCACAGCAAAACTGAGAGGGAGATTCAGAGATTTACCACAACCCCTCTGCTCCCGCATACTTGGAGCCTCCCCTACTGAGGACATTCCTCACCCTGAGAGCATGGTTGTTACAATCCATGAACATATATCAACAGATCATTGCCACCGCAAGTCCAGAATTTACGTTAGTGTTCATCCTTGGTATTGTACATTCTATGGGTTTGGACAAATGTATACCAGCAAAGTTTCATCATTATGATCCACCTACTCCTTCCTTCCTCACTTGTAAAGATTTATTTATTTATTTATTTGAAAGATAGAATTCATAGAGAGGGAGAATGAGAGAGAGAGAGAGATTGATTTTGTCTGTCTGCTGGTTCAAATGGCCCTAACAGCCAGGGCTCAGCCAGGCCAAAGCCAGGAACCAGCAGCTTCTTCCAGGTCTCCCACGTGGGTGTAGGGGCCCAACTATTTGGGCCATCTTCCACTGCTTTCCCAGCCACATCAACAGAGAGCTGGATTGGAAATGGAAAAGCCGGGACTTGAACTGGTGCTTATATGGGATTGCAGGCAGTGGTTTAACCTTCTATGCCATACCACCAGCCTCCCTTCCTCAGTTCTAACCACTGATCCTTTCACTGTCTCTGTAGTTTGGTCTTTTCCAGAATGTCATTAAGTTAGAATCATTTGGTATGTACCTTTTTCAAATCAGCTTCTTTGACTTAGCAATATGTGTGTAGGTTTTCTTATAGCTTCATAGAGCTGGATGGCCTATTTCCTTTGAGCACTGAGTCATATTCCAGAAAATCAACAAAGAAACAACAAAGCTAATCTACACTAGGGACAATATGGACCTAACTGATATCTAAAGAACCTTTCATCCCACAGTTGCAGAATAGACATTCTTCTCATCAGTGCATGGAACTTTCTCTAGGATAGACCATATGCTAACCCGTAAAGTAAGTCTCAGCAAATGTAAAAAACTTGAAATCAAACCATGCATCTTTTATAACTGTAATGGAATTAAGCTGGAAATTAACAGCTCAAGAATCTCTAGAACATATGCAAACTCATAGAGACTGAACAACATGCTCCTGAATGAACAGTGGGTCACAGAATAAATCAAAAAGTAAATAAAAAATTTCTGGAAATGAATGAAGATGACATAAACAACATATCAAAACTATGGGACACAGCAATAGCAGTG
The DNA here is from genome assembly GCF_033115175.1 of Lepus europaeus. Lineage (NCBI taxonomy): Eukaryota > Metazoa > Chordata > Mammalia > Lagomorpha > Leporidae > Lepus > Lepus europaeus. The sequence goes on from NC_084832.1 coordinate 87,997,855, forward strand.
TAATGAGGGAAGTTTATAGCAGTCAAACCTATATCAAAAGATTGGAAAGGCATCAAATAAATGAGCTATCAATGCATCTCAAGGACCTAAAAAAGAAAAACAAACCGAACCACAAATTAGTAAGAGGAAAGAAATAATTAAAATTAGAGAAGAAATAAGCAAAATTGAGACAGAAAAAAAAAACACAAAAGATCAGGGAAATGAAGAGCTGGCTTTTTTGAAAAAATAAGTGAATAAATAAATAAATAAACAGAACTGATACACCATTGATCCGAGAAACCAAAAAAAGAGGGAGAAGACCCAAATTAGTGAAGTCAGAGATGAAAAAGGAGATGTAACAATGGATACCTCAGAAATAAAAAGGATCATCAGGAATTACTACAAAGAACTATATGCCAACAAATCAGAAAATCTAGAGGAAATGGATAGATTCCTGGACAAACAAGCTACAAAAATCTCATCATGAAGACACAGAAAGCCTAAACAGACCAATAACCAAGACAGAGATTAAATCAGTAATAAAAACCCTTCCAATAAAAAAAAGCTCATTTTTCCTTTCTGTTAGTGTGGAATATCTTTTTCTATCCTTTCACTTTCAATCTGTGTGTATCTTTATTGGATAAGTGTGTTTCTTGTAGATAGCAAATAGATGGGTCTTGTTTTTTAATCTATTCAAATAGTCTGTCTTTTAATTGGAGAATGTAGGCCACTTACACTCAAGGGTATTGTTGTTAAGTAATAATTCGGCCAGTGCCATGGCTCAATAGGCTAATCCGCCACCTGCGGCGCTGGCATCCCGGGTTCTAGTCCCGGTTGAGGTGCTGGTTCTGTCCCGGTTTCTCATCTTCCAGGCCAGCTCTCTGCTGTGGCCCGGGAGTGCAGTGGAGGATGGCCCAGGTCCTTGAGCCCTGCACCCCATGGAGACCAGGAGAAGTACCTGGCTCCTGGCTTTGAATCAGCGCGGTGCACCGGCTGCAGCACGTGGGCCGTGGCGGCCATTGGGGGGGTGAACCAACGGAAAAAGGAAGACCTTTTTCTTTGTCTCTCTCTTTCTCTCACTGTCCACTCTGCCTGTCCAAAAAAAAAAGGTAATAATTCAACAGCTTCACTGTTGAATTCTACTAGTCTTTTTAAATAAGAACCAGTTCCAATTCTTCTCAATCTATTCAAAACAATTAAAAGGGGGGGATCCTCCCAAACTCTTTCTGTGAGGCCAGCCTCACCTTAATTCTTAAAACAGGAAAAGAAACAACAGAGAACTATAGACCAATATCCCTGATAACCACAGATGCAAAAATCCTCAACAAAAGACTGCTACTTGAATCTAAAAACACATCAGAAAGATCATTCACCCAGACCAAATGGAATTTATCCCTGGTATGCAAGGATAGTTCAACATATGCAAATCAATAAATGTGATATAGCATATTAACAAACTGAAGAATAAAAACCATATGATTATTTTAATAGAAACAGAGAAAGCATTTAATAAAATACAACATTATTTGCATGCTAAGAACCTTAAACAAATTTGGTGTAGAGAAACATTCCTCAACACAATCAAAGAAATTTATGACAAACCCATTTCCACTAAGATCAGGAACCAGACAAGGATGTGCACTTTCACCATTGCTTTTTTTTTTTTTTTTTTGACAGGCAGAGTGGACAGAGAGAGAGAGAGACAGAGAGAAAGGTCTTCCTTTTACCATTGGTTCACCCTCCAAAGGCTGCCACGGCCAGCGCACTGCAGCAAGCGCATCGCACTGATCCGAAGCCAAGGAGCCAGATGCTTCTCCTGGTCTCCCATGCGGGTGCAGGGCCCAAGCACTTGGGCCATCCTCCACTGCACTTCCTGGCCACAGCAGAGAGCTGTGGGACAGCAACCGGGACAGAATCCGGTGCCCTGACCGGGACTAGAACTCGGTGTGCCGGCGCCGCAAGGCAGAGGATTAGCCTATTGAGCCACAGCGCTGGCCCCACCATTGCTATTCAATAGAGTCCTGGAAGGTTTAGCCAGAGTCGTTAGGCAAGAAAAAGAAATCAAAAGGATACAAATTGGAAAGGAGGAGGTCAAATTATCCCCATTTGCAGATGACGTAATTCTATATATAGGGAAATCAAAAGACTTCACTTAGTGATGATTGGAACTCATGAAAGAGTTTGGTAAAGTTGCAGGATATAAAATTGGCACACAAAAATCAATAGCCTTTGTATACACAGACAATGCAATGTCTTAGAAAGAATTTCTAAGATCAATCCCATTCACAATCGCTAAGAAAAGTTAAATACCTTGGAATAAATTTAACTAAGGAGATGAAAGATTTCTATAGTGAAAATTACAAAATTACAAAAATTTTCATTAAAGAAAGAAATAGAAGGCACAAAAAATGGAAAAATCTCCCATGTTTCTGGATTGGAAGAATTAATATCACCAAAATTCCCATACTACTGAAAGCAATTTACACACTCAATGTAATCCCAATCAAAAATATAAATAACATTCTCTCAGATCCAGAAAAAATGATGCTAAAATTCATATGGAAACACAAGAGACTCTGATTAGCAAAAGCAATCTTAAACAAGAAAAACAAAGCCAGAGGCATCAGAAAACTAGATCTCAAGACATACTACAGGTCAGTTATAATCAAAAATAGTCTGGTACTGGCACAAAAATAGACATGTAAACCAATGGAGCAGAATAGAAACTCTAGAAATCAATCCCTGTATCTACAACCATCTTTGACAAAGGAGCTAAAATCAATCCCTGGGGAAAGGACAGTCTCTTAAACAAACAATGATGGGAAAATTGGATCTCTATATGTGGAAGTATGAAACAAGACACCTATCTTACATTTTATGCAAAAATAAACTCAGTTTGATCAAGGATCTAAATCTATGTCCTGTACCATCAAATTACTAGAAGAGAACAATGGGGAATCTCTGTAAGACATTTGCAAAGGCAAAGACTTCTTTGAAAACACCCCAGAAGCACAGGCAATCAAAGCCAAAATAGATTAATGGGATTACATCAAACTGAGAAGCTTCTGTGCTGCAAAGTAAGCGCTCAGCAAAGTGAAGAGGTAACCAACAAAATGGGAGAAAATATTTGCAAACTATGCAACTGATAAAGAATTGATATCAGGAATCTATAAAAAGATCAATAAACTCAACAACAAAACAAACAATCCAGTTAAGAAATGGGCAAGGACTTGAACAGGCATTTTTTTTTTTTTTTGACAGGCAGAGTTAGACAGTGAGAGAGAGAGAGAGAGAGAGAAAGGTCTTCCTTTTCCATTGGTTCAACCCCCAAATGGCCGCTGTGGCTGGCACACTGCGCCAATCTGAAGCCAGGAGCCAGGTGCTTCCTCCTGGTCTCCCATGTGGGTGCAGAGCCCAAGGACTTGGGCCATACTCCACTGTACTCCCGGGCCACAGCAGAGAGCTGGACTGGAAGAGGGGCAACTGGGACAGAATCCGGTGCCCCGACCAGGACTAGAACCCGGGGTGCCACTGCTGCAGGTAGAGGATTAGCCAAGTGAGCCTCGGCGCCGGCTGAACAGGCATTCTTTAAAAGAGGAAATTCAAATGGCCAGCAGACACACACAAAAAATGCTCAGGATCACTAACCATCAGAGAAATGCAAAAGAAAACCACAATGTGGTTTCATCTCATCTCAGGTAGAATGACTCTCATACAGAAAAAAACAAACAATAAATGCTGGTGAAGATGTGAAGAAAAAGGCACCCTAAACTACTGTTGGTGGAATGTAAAATAGGACAGCCATTGTGGAAGACAGTCTGTAGATACCTCAGAAATCTGAAAATAGATCTACCATACGACCCAGCAATTTACTCAAAGGGAATGAAATCAGCAAATGAAAGAGTTATCTGTACCCTAATATTTTTTGTAGCTCAATTCATAATAGCTGAGATATGGAATCAACCCAAAGTCCATCAAGTGATGACTGGATAAAGAAATTAAGGCATAATTACACACACATATATGTACATACACATTGAGACTGTATGGAATACTATTCAGTCATAAAAAGAATGAAATTGTCTTTTGCAATAAAATAAACGAAACTGGAATCTGTTTTACTTAGTGAAATAAGCCAGTCCCATAAAAATAAATACTATATGTTTTCCCTGATCTGTGGTAAGTAATAGAGTACCAAAAATGTAATGTATAGGAGTGAAATTGACATTTTGACTGTTTACAGCCCCTGTCTCTACTGTTGAGGGAAAAGTATTTGTTTCTTCCTACTATTTGTTGAACTCTTTACTTAGTGTAGGGTTAATCTTATGAGTATAAAGTAAACTGAGGCCGGCGCCATGGCTCAATAGACTAATCCTCCACCTGCAGTGGCAGAACCCCGGGTTCTAGTCCTGGTCGGGGTGCCGGATTCTGTCCCGGTTGCTCCTCTTCCAGTCCAGCTCTCTGCTGTGGCCCGGGAGTACAGTGGAGGATGGCCCAAGTCCTTGGGCTCTGCACCCACATGGGAGACCAGGAGGAAGCACCTGGCTCCTGGCTTCGGATCAGCGAGATGCGCCGGCCGCAACATGCCGGCCGTAGTGGCCACTTTGGCAGTGAACTAATGGAAAAAGGAAGACCTTTCTCCCTCTCTCTCTCTCTCTCTCTCTCTCTCTCTCTCTCTCTCTCACTGTCTAACTCTGCCTGTCAAAAATAAATAAATAAATAAAGTAAACTGAAAGTAAGTCATTGTAAAAATTAAGAGAGGGAATAAGAGAGGCAAGGAAGGGCAGGAGCATGCGTGGGAGGGAGTGTAGGGTGGAAAGTATTACTGGATACCTAAACATGTAGATATGAAAAAACATGAAATTTGTTTACCTTAAATTTTTTTAAAAAGTACATTACTGGGGCCAGCACAGTGGTGGTAAAGCTACCACCTGTGGGGCCAGCATCACATATAGGCACTGGTTTGAGTCCATTCCAGCTCCCTGCTAATGTGCCTGGGAAAGCAGCAGAAGATGGCCCAAGTCCTTGGGCCCCTGTACCCATGTGGGAGACCCAGAAAAAGCTCCTGATTCCTGACTTCAGACTGGCCCAGCTCCAATCTTGTAGCCATCTGGGGCGTGATGGAAGATCTCTCTCTGTAATTCTGCCTTTCAAATAAATAAACAAATATTAAATATCAAACAAAAGCCAAAAAGCATTACCAGGGCAAAAGCATTTAGTCTAGCAATTATGGCGCCCATGTCCGCCATTGTAGTACCTGGGAACTACTCCCAGCTCCACCTCCTGACTCCAACTTCTGCTGACACACACCCTGAGAGGCAGCAGGTTAAGGCTCAAACACACTGGACTCTGTGCCAATGTTAGACCTGAATTTAGTTCTGATCTCCTGGCTTTGGCCTGGCCAAGTCCCAGCTGTTTTGGGCATTTGAGGAGTGAACCAGCAGATGGAGCTCTCTGTCTCTACATCACAAATAAGATACTGAAATTTTTATCAAAAGTCTGTTTTGGAACTTGTATTGTGGTACAGTGGGTTAAGTTGTTGCCTGTGACACCAGAGCCCACTGGTTTGAATCCCAGTTGCTCCACTTCTGATCCAGCTCGCTGCTAATTCTTCTGGGAAAGCAGCAGAAGATAGGCCAAGTACCCGGGCTCTTGAGCCCTACTTGGAAGTCCCGGGCACCTGGCTTCAGCATAATCCAGACCTAGTTGTTGTGGTCATTTGGGAGTGAACCAGCAGATGGATGATCTCTCTGTCTCTCCCTCTGTCACTCTTTTTTTTCAAACAAATAAATAAATCTCTGAAAAATCTGACTTTCCTTCAGACCTTAAAAAAAGTTCATTACCCACTTCATACACACTGGTAATCCCTATTTCCCCCATAACAACATTTGTTCTCTAAAATAAGGTATTTTGGGGCTGGCACTGTGGCATAGCAGGTAAAGCCGCCGCCTACGGTGCCAGTATCCCATATGGGTGCCAGTTCAAGATCTGGCTATTCCACTTCCGATACAGCTCTCTGCTATGTCCCAACAAAGCAGTAGAGGATGGCCCAAGTTCTTGGGCCCCTGCACCCATGTGGGAGACCCAGAGGAATTTCCTGCCTACTGGCTTCAGATCTGCGCAGCTCTGGCCATTGCGGCCATCTGGAGAGTGAACCAGTGGATGGAAGACCTCTCTCTCTCTCTATCTCTGCCTGACCTCTCTCTGTGTAACTATGACTTTCCAGTAAAATAAATAAATCTTTTTAAAAAATAAAATAAAATATTTTATAGAAAGCTTTTATTTAATAAATATAAATTTCGGTACAACTTTTGGATTATAGCGGTTCTTCCCCCTAAAATAAAGTATTATTTATCTATTTGTTGTTCTTTTCTTTTTTTTTAAGATTTATTTTATTTATTTGAAAGACAGAGTTACAGAGAGAGGCAGAGACCAAGAGAGGTCTTCCATCCGATGGTTCACTCCCCAGATGGCCGCAACGGCCGGAGCTTCGCCAATCTGAAGCCAAGAGCTTCCTCCAGGTCTCCCACGTGGGTGCAGGGGCCCAAGGACTTGGGCCATCTTCTACTGCTTTCCCAAACCAAAGCAGAGAGCTGGAGTGGAAGAGGAGCAGCTGGGACTGCTTATGAATTCTTTACATATTAAAGATATAGCCTTTTGTCAATGTGTTGTAAGTATTTTTCCTATAATACATCTATAGTTTTTTCCTACTCATTTTCTCACCTTATTGGTATATATCTTATGTACTAGGAAATAGACTTTTTCCTATAATCCGGAATGTGCCGGATTGTGCCAGATTATTTGTGTGAGGACAAAGGTGCCTCCTGGGAAACTAGGAATTCTGGAGGGAGGAGGAGGCAGGCCTAAGGAGTTGGAGTGACTATTTTCCACTGATTCTAAGATTTTTTTTCCTTCTCATTTTAACAATTCTGGGTTAAGATACATATTGTAACTAATGGCATCTCACAGATATAACTGACAATCTTGTCTCTTCATGGTTGATGCATATCCCAACTGGGAGGTCTTAGCTTTGAGGAAATACAGGGGGGAGGCTCAGCCACCTGTGGGGAGCCATGACCGACCTGAGCATTCCTCCCATCTGGCCCTCGGCTCAGACCCCTGGACTCATTTTTTATTCCATAGAGAGTAGGAGGAGCTAAAAAATACAAATGAAATAGCTGTCCCACCAAGTGCCAGGGAGGAATTGGGACACATGGGATACTGGACTCCCCTGTGCTGCAGCGTGATACTTCGGTGCCAAGGCCTGCGGCCCCTGGCTCGGGATTGAATGCAGCTTGGCCCGGAGGCATCCAGCAGAGCAGACCTGCTCACAAGGCAGCCAGGACATCCCAGAAAGGACCTGGAAGGTTGTAAATGGTTCCAGTTTCCCACCAACGTCTTCCAGGACCCCTTGGTGTGCAGCTCTCTTCCTGTCCATGGCTCAGAGTTGAACCTGGCTCCTGGGGCCTGCTGACGGCGATGACAGCCTGGAGGAGAATAAGTATCCCCTTCAAACGCTTCAGCCTGAGAAGAGATTCCTTGGGGGCTTCAAGAATGGGGCACGGGGGCTGGCGCTGTGACACAGCAGGCAAAGCCGCTGTCTGCAGTGCCAGCATCCCACATGGGTGCCAATTTGAGTCCTGGATGCTCCACTTCTGATCCAGCTCTCTGCTGTGGCCTGGGAAAGCAGTAGAAGATGGCCCAAGTCCTTGGGCCCCTGCACTCGCGTGGGAGACCCAGAAGAAACTCCTGGCTCCTGGCTTCAGATCAGCCCAGCTCCAGCCATCGAGGCCATCTGGGGAGTGAACTAGCAGATGAAAAACCTCTCTCTCTCTGCCTCTGCGTCTCTGTAACTCTACCTTTCCAATAAATAAATAAATCTTTTAAAAAATGGGGCACACATCTCAGACTAGATAGGAGAGCTACTCCTTCTGACAAGAAATCCAAAGGAAATTAATATTATTCATGACATTAAATGTTTTTACCAAAATAAATATCTCTTCATTCCCTTTCTCCACAGACTTTCTTTCAAAGTTTTTATTTATTTATTTAAAAAATGTATCTGAGGCCTGCGCCGTGGCTCAATAGGCTAGTCCTCTGCCTGCGGCGCCGGCACCCCTGGTTCTAGTCCCGGTCGGGGCACCGTATTCTGTCCCGGTTGCCCCTCTTCCAGGCCAGCTCTCTGCTACAGCCCGGGAAGGCAGTGGAGGATGGCCCAAGTGCTTGGGCCCTGCACTCACATGGGAGACCAGGAGAAACACCTGGCTCCTGGCTTCGATCAGCGCGGTGCACCAGCTGCAGCGGCCATTGGAGGGTGAACCAACGGTAAAAGGAAGACCTCTCTCTCTGTCTCTCTCTCTCTCACTGTCCACTCTGCCTGTCAAAAAAAAAAAAAAGTATCTGAAAGGCAGACAGTGAGAGAGAGAGAGATGAAGAGAGAGACAGAGAGAGAGAGATCTTGAACCTTCTGGTTCACTCCCCAAATGTCTGCAACAGCCAGGTCTGGGCCAGCCAAAGCCCGAACTCGATGCAGGTCTCCCATATGGGTAGCAGGGAACCAGGTACTTGAGCCATCACCTGCTGCTTTCCATGATGCACATTAGAAGGGAGCTGGAGCCCAGGCACATCTGAAATGGGATGCAGGTGTCTTAAAAGCTGCACCAAATGCCAGCTCCTCCACGAACTTTTAAAAGTACTCTCCTACATTAAGAGGTTCCAGATACATCCATCCAGATGACCCCATTCCAAGTCACGGCATCCTCCCCTCCTCCTTTCTCCATCAAGTCTCTGTGGATTCTGTGTACAGGCATGTTGTAATTCTGTAATCCACAGGTTCAATCTTCAGGACTTTCGGGGAGGTGGTGTTAGTCCTGTAACTACAAGAAACAAGGTGTGTGTTCAGGGCAGTTATTGAAGATCTCTATTTTGTGAGGAGGCCTTGAGTTGAAAATGAGAAGCCCTGGTGCCAGCACTGGGGTACACAAGTTAAGCCACAGCCTGCAGTGCAAGCATCCCAGATGGGCACCAGTTTGTGTCCAGCTGCTCTAATTCTGACCCAGCTCCCTTTGCCTAGGAAGGCAGTGGAGGATGGCCCAAGTGCTTGGGCCCCTGCTCCCCTGTGGGAGACTCCCATGAAGTTCCTGGCTCCTGGCTTTGGCCTGACCCAGCCCTGGCCACTGCGGCAATTTGGGGAGTGAACCAGCAGATGGAAGATTCTCTCTCTCTCTGCCTTCCCCTCTCTGCAACTCTACCCTTCAAATAAAGAAATCTCTGCCCTGCGGATGAGATTTCTTCTTGTAAGCCTTCCATGCAGGTTGAGTAGGCAGGCTTCTGCCCCAGCCCTCACAAGTGCAGCTGCCGCCACTGCGTCTCTTCCAGCAACCACCTTTGTCCACAAAGTGCTGCTCTCTTTCTGAGGTCACCTGTGGGGTCATTGCATGCTTTGTCCCCTCCAGGACTCCATTTCCACCAAGACGAGGACTTCACTGCCTTCAGACATGTCTAGAGACCCTCTGCTGTGATCTGAATGTGACCTCCAAAGGTCACCCGTGGGGATCTCATGCCTGGTGTGTTGGTATTCTAAGCTGGGGTCCGTGGGAGGTGACTAGCTCATGAGGGTGGCCTTGTGAATGGGATCCATGCCTTTACTTAAGAGGCCTGAGGGAGCTGGTTTGTCCATTTTTGTCTTTGTGCCATGCAAGGACACACAGAAGCTACCACCTGTGAGGAATGAGCCCCAAATGGATGCTGAGTCAGCTGTCTCCTTGATCTGGAAACCTCCCTTCCAGAATCATGAGCAATAAATTCTGGTGTTTGAAAGTTAATCACCCTTGGCTATTATGGGCATAGACACCTTTCATTCGGTTTCCTGGAGCCATTGTTGCCACTAAATATTTTACTAGTTTGTACACAATTGGAAAAATAGAAGCCATCCTAGATAGCTTAAGCATAAAGAGATTTAATTTTGGAATTAGATGCTTTTAAACCTGCTGGCAGGTTTCAGGGACCAAAAACCAGGGAGGCAGGGACTAGCTTCCATGCTCATCATGGTGGTTGTGGGACAGAGACTCAGGGCCTTGTTACTCCCTGTTCCCTGGTTGAGAAACTCCGTGCTGATCAGACAGCAGCAGCGGGGGTGGGGGGGTGGGGGTGGGGGTGGGTGAGGGTCCCCACAGCGGGGTGCTTATGGCTTCTGTGTCCCTTTGCTTTTCAAATAATGTGTGAGTACCTGTCTTCAGCGGGATATGAATTTGAGAACCCTGGAGGCAAAGGGGTCTGGGAAATAGTTTCCAGGAAGGTACTGGAGATTCACAATGATTGAAGACACAAAGAGGGAGAGAAAACCCCATCATGTGCAGCATCCTTCACAAATAAACCTTCTTTATGGTCATGAATTCAGCTCCTAACTCTACTCAGTCTTTTATTGGAAAGCCCTTGCCCTGCCCAGAGGCAGGCGTGTCTCAGTGATCTCTCCAGACCTACCAATACAATATCCTCTCCAGAGCTGACCTTATGGGAACCCTAAAGTACACTCAGTACTGAAGCTAGTAGTAGTCAAGTCCCCTCTGCGAGCCGTTCCTTTCCTTCTGGAAGCTGGTAGTCTTGCAGAGCCCACAGAACTCTCAGAACAGGTGTCTGCCTGTACAGAGGCGGCAGCTCTGCAGTCCCAGGCCGCTGGAACATTCCACGCACTGGAGGCATCCGAGACCACTGCTGCACAGAGCAGGAAGTGCCGGCTACAGTCATTCCCTTTGTCCTGGAGAACACACATAATCCACTGTAGGGTCCCCTGTGCTGCCCAGGTACACCCAATTCATGCCCTCCGTGTAACTTACAAATTTATAGGCCGGCGCCGTGGCTCAACAGGCTAATCCTCCGCCTTGTGGCGCCGGCACACCGGGTTCTAGTCCCGGTCAGGGCGCCGGATTCTGTCCCGGTTGCCCCTCTTCCAGGCCAGCTCTCTGCTGTGGCCAGGGAGTGCAGTGAAGGATGGCCCAAGTGCTTGGGCCCTGCACCCACATGGGAGACCAGGAGAAGCACCTGGCTCCTGGTTTCGGATCAGCATGGTGCGCCAGCCGCGGCGGCCATTGGAGGGTGAACCAATGGCAAAAAGGAAGACCTTTCTCTCTGTCTCTCTCTCTCACTATCCACTCTGCCTGTCAAAAAAAAAAAAAAAAAAAAAACCAAATTTATGGTTACACACCCTTGCACTTTAGCAGACAAACAACAATTAAGCTGAGTTAGAAATCGGACGTTGTTAAAAGTCTAGAGAGCATGGATATGAAGAAAAATATTTCCATTTTAAATGTTCAAGGCTTAATTCTTTCTTTTCTTTTTTTAAAGACTTATTTATTTATTTGAAAGGCAGAGTTACACAGAGAGGGGAGAGGCAGAGAGTGAGGTCTTCCATCCGATGGTTCACTCCCCAGTTGGCCGCAACAGCCGGCGCTGTGCCGATCCAAAGCCAGGAGCTTCTTCCAGGTCTCTCACTTGGGTGCAGTGGCCCAAGGACTTGGGCCATCCTCCATTGCCTTCCCAGGCCACAGCAGAGAGCTGGATAGGAAGTGGAGCAGCGGGGTCTCAAACTGGTGCCCATATGGGATGCTGGCGCTTCAGGACAGGATGTTAACCCACTGCGTCACAGCGCCGGCCCCTAAATTATTTCTTTTTTAAAAGATTTTATTTATTTGGGCCGGTGCCACGGCTCACTTGGCTAATCCTCCACCTGCAGTGCTGGCACACCGGGTTCTAGTCCCAGTTGGGGCGCCGGATTATGTCGCGGTCGCTCCTCTTCCAGTCCAGCTCTCTGCTGTGGCCCAGGAAGGCAGTGGAGGATGGCCCAAGTGCTTGGGCCCTGCACCTGCATGGGAGATCAGGAGAAGCCCCTGGCTCCTGGCTTTGGATCAGCACAGCACGCCAGCCGTGGCGGCCATTTGGGGGATGAACCAACAGAAGGAAGAACTTTCTCTCTGTCTCTCTCTCACTGTTCAACTCTGCCTGTCAAAAAAAAAACCATCTTAGAACTGTATAAATGACAAAGAGGAGTCACCCAAGGCACTGGTGATCTTACACAGAAATTGCCTGACTTCTTGAACTGCAAAGCTGTACTTTCCTAAATCAGGGGTCCCAATCCTGGCTGTGCACATCAGAATTACCTGGGAGCTCTAGAAGCTGCTAAGAGATTGCTCTTACTTGTTTTCTGCTGTTGTTTTAAGTTGCCCAGGTGATTTTTTAAAAAGATTTATTTAATATTTATTTGAAAGGCAAAGTTACAGACAGAGAGAGGGAGAGACATAGAGAGAGAGGGCTTCCGTCTGCTGGTTCACTCCCCAAATGGCCACAGCGGCCGGAGCTGGGCTGATCTGAAGCCAGGAACCAGGAGCCAGGAACCAGGAACCAGGAACTAAGAGCTTCTTCTGGGTCTCCCACAAAGGTGCAGGGCCCAAGCACTTGGGCCATCTTCTACTACTTTCCCAGGCCATAGCAGAGAGCTGGGTCAGCAATGGAGCAGCTGGGACTCGAACCGGCACCCATATGGAATGGCGGCACCACAGGCAGTGCCTTTACCCTCTATGCTACAGTGTCACCTCTCCATCCCCACTCCCCAGGGCATTCTAATGTACAGCCAGGATCCCAAACCTCTGGTTTAGAAGTTAAAGAGAGCCATCAAAATGTAAAATGCCAGTCACAATTGTTTACATAATGGGGACATCTCAACTGTTTTTGTATCACTGCTTGAGACTTGCACTAGTCTCAGGAATAATCTGGTGTTTATTTCCGGTTCCACAAGGTAATAGTCTTGAACTAATGCCAATTAAAGCTGGCCTCTAACTGCCACCTTGTTTGTCTCATTTCCGTAGCCTCGGATGACAGCTGATCCTGTGACTGCCCCGAGCTAGACGGTGCATCTATATACTGGAGTGATTGTTTCTTTCTTGGCTAGCCATTTTGAAGCCTTCCACATACAGTGCATGCCTACTCAGTTGCTTTTTCTCTCTTTTCCTTGCTCAGAGCTTAGGGTTTTGAAAGAAATTAAACTAAATATTCGTCTGAACTGGAATCTGGCTGCCAAGAATGTGTGTGAGTCATAACCCCAATGAGGAAGGCGCTCGCAGTGAAAAATGTGCTTCCTCACAATAAGTTCCCCGGCTTCCTCTAGCAGAACACATTACCACTACAATAGGTGATCCACTGCTTTTATTTTGAATAAATTCTTCCTTAATTCTGTAAGAAGTCGTATTTTTATAGTTTCTTTTCTTTTCAAATATTTATTTTATTGATTTGAAAGAAAGTTACAGAGAGAGGTAGAACCAGAGAGAGAGAGCTCTTCCATCCACTGGTTCACTCTCCAAATGATCGCAACAGCCATAGCAGAGCTGATCCGAAGCCAGGAGCCAGGAGCTTCTTTCAGGTCTCTCACACGAGTGCAGGGGCCCAAGCACTTGGGTCATCTTCCACTGCTTTCCCAGGCCATAGCAGAGAGCTGCATCAGAAGTGGAGCAGCCAGGACTCCAATCAGTACCCATATGGTATGGCAATGCTGCAAGTTGGGGCTTTAACCCACTGCACCCTAGCACCAGCCCCAAGAAGTCATATTTTTAAATGTCATGACGTTTAGTGTTTGAACAGAAAAAATTACGAGCATCGAGAAGTGGTATCTGGGATATGGATATAAGCATGCTGACCCACAGCTATTTCTTCCTTCCTGGCTTCATTGTCTACAGAGTGAATAAATGGCTCAAGAGGTCATCGAGCAATACCTGGCCTGAGCCATTGCAGTCACACTTGGAGCACTCCAGGGGCACCTGTAGGACCTGGACACCAAGTGTCTGATGCCCTGTATTGGCAACCTCTTCCTACACAGCCACTGTTGGCTGGAAGGACCCATTAGACACACTGCCCTGGGCTCCAGGGTGGGGACTCCAGGTGATTTGGAGTAAGACCAGCTGGAATCCACCCGGGGGCTGCAGCCAGGCCCCTCCGTGCTACTTTTGGAGATAATTTGCCTGTGTTGACCACTGCCCACTGCCCACCCTCACCTTGTGGTTATGTGGTTTTCTGTCCTGATTCATCAGCTCTCCTGGCTGTTCTGAGAGCCTTTTAGTTCCTTTTCAGTGAATTCCTTTTCTTTTCTTTTCTTTTCTTTTCTTTTCTTTTCTTTTCTTTTCTTTTCTCTCTCTCTCTCTCTCTCTCTCTCTCTCTCTCTCTCTCTTTCTTTTTGACAGGCAGAGTTGAACAGTGAGAGAGAGACAGAGAGAAAGTTCTTCCTTCTGTTGGTTCATCCCCCAAATGGCCGCCACGGCTGGCGTGCTGTGCCGATCCAAAGCCAGGAGCCAGTGCTTCTCCTGGTCTCCCATGCGGGTGCAGGGCCCAAGCACTTGGGCCATCCTCCACTGCCTTCCTGGGCCACAGCAGAGAGCTGGACTGGAAGAGGAGCAACCAGGACAGAACCTGGTACCCCGACTGGGACTAGAACTTGGGGTACCGGCACTGCAGGCAGAGAATTAGCCAAGTGAGCTGCGGCGCCTGTCCAGTGAATTCCTTTTCTAAAATTGGCCAGGGTCTTCCCTTCTTTGCGGTAAGACTCCTGACCACTACTACTGCTATCCCAGTGAAAAGTTCAGGGCAGGCAGTGGGCTAATCCACCCACCACTTGCAATGCTGGCATCCTGCATGGGAGTGCCTGGTGCCAGTCCTAGCTACTCTGCTTCAGATCCAGCTTCCTACTACTGGACCTGGGAAGCAGTAGATGATGGCTCAAATACCCGGGATGCTGCCACCCATGTGGGAGGCTCAGATGGAGTTCTGAATTCTTCCTAGCTCTGGCCTGGCCTGGCCTGGCCTAGGCTGTTGTGGGTATTTGGGGGAATGAACCAGTGGATGGAAGATCTCTATCTCTCTCATCCAACTCCATCGCTATGCCTTTTGAATCAATCAATCTTTAAAAATGTAAGTCAAGTTCAAACACCTCCCACAGTCTCTGACGGGTGATCTGATCCCTGAGCACTTCTCTGCCTCTTCTGATTCTGTTCTCTTCTTTGGCTGCCCTGCTGCAGCTGCCCTGACTGCCTTTTGTCTCCCTCACTGGGGCCATCTGAGCCCCTTCCCAGAGCGCACATTCTACCTGCAACCCTCATCCTCTAGACGTCCTCCTGGTCATCGCTTTCTCCTAAGTGCCTGTGGCTTCAGAGCACACTGCCATATTTGTTTGTCTACAGAAGGGACCATGGTTTGAAATTACATGTATACACACAAGCATGCATGTATGCGCTTGTGTCTTGTCATTTATTTTCTGTCTCCCCTCCTCAAAGGTCCCTGTCCACAGGGCAGGGAATTCGTTCTTGTCATTACTTTATTTTTAGCACCTACAACACTGCTAGGCATGTCATAAAGTAATTTTTCACAAAGTATTTGTTCAAATAAATTAATCACTTTACAGTATCACATGCTCTTGATTCTTTTAAAAAGATTTTATTTATTTATTTGAGAGGTAGAATTACAGACACAGAGAGCGAGAGACAGAGAGAAGTCTTTCATCTGCTGATTCACTCCCCAAATGGCCGCAATGGCCAGAGCTGAGCTCATCAAAAGCCAGGAGCCAGGACCTTCTTTCGGGTCTCCCACATGGGTGCAAGGGCCCAAGGACTTGGGCCATGTTCTACTGCTTTCCAGGCCAAAGCAGAGAGCTGGATCGGAAGAGGAGCAACAAAGACGAACCAGAGCCCATGTGGGATTCCAGTGCTGCAGGAATTCCAGCGCCACAGTGCTGGCCCCACTCCTTTAATTTAACCTTCACAATAATCCTGTGAGATAGCTGTGTGTCTTTCCTTACCTCCAAGTTTCAGGAAGAACATGAGACTTGCCACAGTCAACAACTAAAACAGGGAGGAGTCATGCTCAAACTAGTTTCTATTAGTATTGTTTCCAAATACTCTTATGGAAAAAACAATCTGACTATTTTTTCATCAGACTACACTGTAGACATTTATCAAAATGTTAAAGATCTTACATTTTCCTTCAAAGTGAAAATTTCTTAGCAAAACACCTGTAGCTAAGCTAAGTACCACATCCACTTATCACACATACCTATAGAAACAATGCCCACTGCACAAGGCACATATGTATTTTGGGATCTGCCCACTCACTAGATTAAAATGGTGACAGGGGCTGGTGCTGCAGCGCAGAGGGTTAATGCCCTGGCCTGCAGCGCCGGCATCCCTATGGGCGCCGGTTCGAGACCTGGCTGCTCCACTTCCGATCCAGCTTTCTGCTATGGCCTGGGAAAGCAGTAGAACATGGCCCAAGTCCTTGGGCCCCTGCACCTATGTGGGATACCAGAAAGAAGCTCCTGGCTCCTGGCTTCAGATTGGCATAGCTCTGGCTGTTGCAGCCATCTGGGGAGTGAACCAGAGGATGGAAGACCTTTCTCTCTCTCTTTCTGCCTCTGCCTCTCTGTAACTCTGTCTTTCAAATAAATAAATAAATCTTTTAAAAAAGTATTTAGGTATTTGCTCAATACCTAAAAAAAACTTAAGGAATCATTCTATTAGAAGCTGTTATTTCTAATTTGGTAGAAGAAAATTTTTATTTATAGAGAATAAATAATATAATCATCAAGCCTATATGATTCAATGCTTAAAATGAGGGAAAAATAATATTAAATGGTGGAATGTTTTCTGTTATCAAATAGTTTTATTAGTGTGTGGAGTATCAAAAAATATTCCCTACACTCAAGCAGATGTGTTCCTGTAGGAAAATGGACAGCCCATATTAATGAATTCGTTTCAAATTCTGGCAACAATTCCTGATTTTACAATTTTTTTTTTTTTTTTTTGACAGGCAGAGTGGATAGTGAGAGAGAGAGAGACAGAGAGAAAGGTCTTCCTTTTGCCGTTGGTTCACCCTCCAATGGCTGCTGCGGCCGGCGCACCGCACTGATCCGGAGCCAGGAACTTCTCCTGGTCTCCCATGCAGCTGCAGGGCCCAAAGACTTGGGCCATCCTCCACTGCCTTCCCGGGCCACAGCAGAGAGCTGGCCTGGAAGAGGGGCAACCGGGATAGAATCCGGTGCCCCAACCGGGACTAGAACCTGGGTGTGCCGGCGCCACAAGGCGGAGGATTAGCCTGTTAAGCCACGGCGCCAGTCACAATTTTGTTTTTTTTAAGATTTGTTTATTTTATTTGAAAATCAGAGATATGGGGGAGAGGAGAGAGAGACTTGGGCCATCTTGTGTCATCTTCCGCTGCTTTCTCAGGCTATTAGCAGAGAGCTGGATTGGAAATGGAGCATCTGGGACTCAAACCAGAGCCCATGTGAGATGCCAAAGTCACAGGCAGCAGTCTTATCCACTATGCCATAATGCCAGCCCTAGCAACGTTTTGATTCTTGGCTTGTTAGCTGACTGGGAAAAATCACTCAGGAGTATCCTGTGCTTGAACACATGATTTTAATGTGTAATGCTGAATCTGCCTTCTGTAGATTGCAGGGTCCTAAGGCTTAGGGTTCTCCCTTAGTAAATTAAGCACTTAATATGTTGGCTCTTTCATGTGATAGGAGACTATTTAGGAATCACTTAGTGGGGGACAGTGCTGTGGTGTAGTGGGTTGGGCCTCCACCTGAAGCGCTGATATCCCATATGAGTGCCGGTTCAAGTCCCAGCTGCCTCTCTTCTGATCCAGCTCTCTGCTGATGGCAGAGAACTGTCTAAAAACACAAAGTATTTGCTCCGATATCTAAGTATCATGAATCAACTCAGACACTAAGTACAACTTAATTGGTTTATTGGGTTTGAGAAAGCAACAAAATTAGATTGACTTATTTAAAACAAATAATATTTTCTCTAATCCTCTGCCTTGCGGCGCAGGCACACTGGGTTCTAGTCCCGGTTGGGGCGCCGGATTCTGTCCCGGTTGTCCCTCTTCCAGGCCAGCTCTCTGCTATGGCCAGGGAGTGCAGTGGAGGATGGCCCAAGTCCTTGGGCCCTGCACCCCATGGGAGACCAGAATAAGCACCTGGCTCCTGCCATCGGATCAGCGCGATGCGCCAGCCGCAGCAGCCATTGGAGGGTGAACCAACGGCAAAGGAAGACCTTTCTATCTGTCTCTCTCTCTCTCACTGTCCACTCTGCCTGTCAAAAATTAAAAAAAAAAAAATTAAAAATTAAAAAAAAATTTTTTTCTTATTTTTTCCAGGGGAGTTTAAAACTCTTTCAATACAATAGTTATGTCAGTTAGAGTACCTAAAATGTAATGTATTGGAGTGAAATGGACATTTTGAGATTGCATGATTATTTATAGCCCTTGTCTCTCCATTGAGGAACACTATTTTTTTTTTTCTTTACTATTTGTTGAGCTCTTTTATTTAGTGTAGGCTTAACCTTATGATCATTAAGTAAACTGAAAGTAGGTGTTTGTAGGCCGGCGTCGTGGCTCAACAGGCTAATCCTCCACCTTGTGGCGCCGGCACACCAGGTTCTAGTCCCGGTCGGGGCACCGATCCTGTCCCGGTTGCCCCTCTTCCAGGCCAGCTCTCTGCTGTGGCCAGGGAGTGCAGTGGAGGATGGCCCAACTTCTTGGGCCCTGCACCCCATGGGAAACCAGGAGAAGAACCTGGCTCCTGCCTTCGGATCAGCACGGTGCGCCGGCTGCAGCGGCCATTGGAGGGTGAACCAACAGCAAAAAGGAAGACCTTTTTCTCTGTCTCCCTCTACTGTCCACTCTGCCTGTCCAAAAAAAAAAAAAGAAAGTAGGTGTTTGTAAAAATTAAGAGTGGAAATGGAGGAGGGAGGAGGAAGAAAGGTTGGTGCGGGGGTGAGAGGGAGGGTAAGGTGAGAAGCATCACTATGTTCCTAAATCTATATATATGAAATGCATGAAACTGGTATAACTTAGGGGCCGGCGCTGTGGTGCAGTGGGTTAAAGCCCTGGCCTGAAGCGACAGCATCCCATATGGGCGCCAGTTCAAGTCCCCGCTGCTCTTCTTCCGATCCAGCTCTCTGCTATGGCCTGGGACAGCAGTGGAAGATGGCCCAAGTCCTTGGGCCCTTGCACCCACATGGGAGACTCAGAAGAAGCTCCTGGCTCCTGGCTTCGGATTAGCACAACTCTGGCCATTGCAGCCAATTGGGGAGTGAACCATCAGATGGAAGACCTCTCTCTCTCTGTCTTTCCTTCTCTTTCTGTGTAACTCTGACTTTCAAATAAATAAATAAAAATTTCAAACCAGCGCCCATATAGGATGTTGATACTGCAAGTGGTGGCTCTACCTGCTGCACCACAGCACCAGCCCTGGCAATTTTTTTAAAGATTTATTTATTTATTTGAAAGAGTTACAGAGAGAGAGAGAGAGAGAGAGAGAGAGAGAGAGAGAGAGAATCTCCCATCCGCTGGTTCACTTCTCAAATGGCTGCAACAGCTGGAGATGAGCTGATTGAGCTGATCTGAAGCCAGGAGCCAGGAGCTTCTTCCAGTTCTCCCATGTGGTGCAGGGGCCCAAGGACTTGGGCTGTCTTCTACTGCTTTCCCAGGCTGTAGCAGAGAGCTGGATCAGAAGTGGAACAGTTGGGACACAAACCAGTGCCCATATGTGATGCCGGCACTGCAGGCGGTGACTTTACCCACTACGTCACAACGTCAGCCCCGAAACTATCTTTCAAATTGGCTCTACCATTTTGCATTCCCACCAGTAAGAAAAGAGAGTTCCTATTGCTCCACATACTCATGAGCATCTGGTGTTGTCAGTGTTTTGGATTTACCTACGCAAATGCCTTTCACCTATAAACTAAGACAGTTTTATTTCTTCCTGATCAATCTGTATCTATTTAATTTTCTTGCCTTTTTGCGTTGTTTAGGACTTCAGGTATAATAGTGAGAAACAGTGGTGAGGGAACACCCTTGCCCCTTGTTCCTGATCTGAGGGGAAAAGCATCTTGTTTCCCACCAGTGAATAGTTAGCTATAGATATTTTTGTAAACGTTCTTTTTCAAGTTGGCAAAGTTCCCCTTTATTCTTAATTTATTGAGTTTTTAAAATCATGAATGGTAGGGCTGTCATTGTGGTGAAGTGGGTTAAGCTGCAGCCTGGGATGCCAGCATCCTGTATGGGCACTGGTTCAAGTCCTGGCTGCTCTACTTCTGATCTAGCTCCCTGCTAATGCACTTGGGGAAGCAGGGATAGTTGGCCCATCACCTTAGCCCCTGCTACCCATGTGGGAGACCCAGAAAGAATCCCAGCCTTTGTCTTTGGCTTAGCCCAGCCCCAGCTATTGAGTCCATTTAGGGAGTGAATCATCAGATGGAAGATATCTCTCTCTGTGTCTCTTCTCTCTCTGAAACTGCCTTTCAAATAAATAAATCTTTAAAAGAAATAAAAGTCATCAGTGGTGTTTGATTTTGTTAAAAACTTTTAATGCATCTATTGATAATGATTTTTTTTTTCTTCAGTCCATTGATGTGATGGATTACATTGAGTTCTTAATGATGAGTCAAGCTTGCATAATAAGATAAATCCCATTTGGACACGGTGTATAATTCTTTCTGGGTAGTGTTAGACTCAGTTTGCTGATTTTTTTAAAAAAAATTTGCATCTGTGTTCATGAGATGTTGGTCTGTAGCTTTCTTTTCTTACAATGTCTGTCTGGTTTTAGTATTAGAGAAATAATGGCCTCATGGAATGAGTTAGGAAATATTCTTTCTGCTTTTATATTATACAAGATATGGTAAAGAATTAATGTTATTTCTTCCTTAAATGTTTTGTATAATTCATCAATGAACCTATTTAGGCCTGGGGCTATCTACTTTAGAAGACTATTAGCTACTGATTCAATATAGGCCTATTCAGATCACCCTTTTCTTATTTGAATTTTGGTAGCTTTTTAAAATATTGGTTTTTTAATTTCTAAAAGGAAATATATTCTTATCATGAAAACTTGGAAAACACAAAAATCTGGCTTAGATTATCCTCTAGTTAAGAGAAATTTCTTTTTTTTTTTTTTGAATTTTTTTTTCTATTTTTATTTTTGACAGGTAGAGTGGACAGTGAGAGAGACAGAGAGAAAGGTCTTCCTTTTGCCGTTGGTTCACCCTCCAATGGCCGCCGCAGTAGGCGTGCTGCGGCCGGCGCACCGCGTTGATCCGATGGCAGGAGCCAGGTGCTTCTCCTGATCTCCCATGGGGTGCAGGGCCCAAGAACTTGGGCCATCCTCCACTGCACTCCCTGGCCACAGCAGAGAGCTGGCCTGGAAGAGGAGCAACCGGGACAGGATCGGTGCCCCGACCAGGACTAGAACCCGGTGTGCCGGCGCCGCAAGGCGGAGGATTAGCCCACTGAGCCGCGGCGCCGGCCTAAGAGAAATTTCTTAATATTTAAAAATATTTCCCTATAGAGTTTTTGTATATGTGTGTGCATGTATCTTAAAAACATAATAGGAAGGGGCCGGTGCTGTGGTGTAGTGGGTAAAGCTGCCGCCTTCAGTACCGTCATCCATTATGGGCACCAGTTCGAGTCCCAGCTACTCTACTTCCCATCCAGCTCTCTGCTGTGGCCTGGGAAAGCACTAGAAGATGGCCCAGGTCTTTGGGCCCCTGGCTCCTGGCTTTGGATCAGTGCAGCTATGGCCATTGCAGCCAATTGGGGAGTGAACCAGTGGATGGAAGACCTTTTTCCCTCTCTCTCTCTTTTTCTCTCTCTCTCACCCTCTGTCTCTGCCTCTCCTCTCTTTGTGTAACTCTGACTTTCAAATAAATAAATCTTAAAAAAAAAAAAAACCCTAATGGGGGCTCGGCACTGTGGTGTAGCGGGTAAAGCCACCGCCTGCAGTGCCAGCATCCCATATGGGCACCAGTTCAAGTCTCCGCTGCTCCACTTCTGATCCAGCTCTCTGCTACAGCCTGGGAAAGCATTAGAAGATGGCGCAAGTCCTTGGGCCCCTGCACCCATGTGGGAGACCCGGAAGAAGCTCCTGGCTTTGGATCAGCACAGCTCTGGCCATTGCAGCCAATTGGGGAGTGGCCTAGCAGATGCAAGACCCCTTTCTCTTTCTCTGCCTCTCCTTCTCTCTCTGTAACTCTGACTTTCAAGTAAATAAATAAATCTCTAAAAAAAAAATTCCTGCTAATGCGCCTAGGAAAAAAGCAGAAAATGGCCCACCCACATAAGGGTTCTGGATGGCGCTCCTGGCTCCTGGCTTCAGCCTGGCCCAGCACTGACCATTGCAGCCATTTGAGGTGTGAACCATCAGATGGAAGATCTCTCTCTCTCTCTGTAACTCTGCCTTTCAAATAAATAAATCTAAAAAATTGAATTATTTTATAATATTGCATCTGTTTTTTCAACATTCTATTTTTTTTAGTTTTATTCATTAAAAACAAAAACATTTTTCTTAATAGAAGTTGTTTCAATCACATCCCTATGTTTTAGCTTTCTCTTTTAATAATATACCCGTCTCATAGGGCTGTTGGGAAAATTAAAGGAAACAATGCTTGCAGTTGCAACAAACTGCTTAGCTTGTAAATTGCAAAAAAAAAAAAAAAAATACAAAAGAAAGCACCTTTCCCCTACTCTGTGTGCTTTTGCAATGTGTCTTTGCTGCAACTCTTACCAAGAAGTGATCTCCTCTTCCTGGATTCTTGGCATGGCTTTGTTATTTGCTTGACCAATAGAATTTTGCAAAAATGAATGTGTAGGCAGTGAGCCAAGTCCTCAGGTTGTCTTGCAGCTTCTGTTTGCTATTGGAACCCTGAGACCATGATGTGAGAGGCGTTTAGTTTCTTCTCCCTCCTTTCCACAAAGTTGAGCTATTAGGTAACAACATTTGCCTACTTGGGTAAGACACAGAGAACTTTTATATGAACCCAGTCCAAATAAAATGATTATTGGGGCCGGCACTGTGGTGAAGGCAGTAAAGCTGCTGCCTGCAGTGCCAGCATCCCATATGGGCGTCGGTTCGAGACCCAGCTGCTCCACTTCCTATCCAGCTCTCTGCTATGGCCTGAGAAAGCAGTAGAAGATGGCCCAAGTCCTTGGGTCCCTACAAAGGTGTGGGACACTTGGAAGAAGCACTTGGATCCTGGCTTCAGATCGCCCCAGCTCCAACCATTGTCTCCATTTGGGGAGTGAACCAGCAGATGGAAGACTCTCTCTTTCTCTCCCTCTCCCTCTCTCTGCCTCTGCCTCTCTGTAACTCTGCCTTTCAAATAAATAAATAAATCTTCAAAAAAATTAAAAACTAAGATTATTATTGTCTTAAGCTCCTGTGTTTTTGGGTGATTTGTTGCACAGCAATAAAAAGACACCTGGTGTGTGTGTGCTATGGCTTGAACAGGATACAGCTCTTGAACTCATGCAGATGGTTAAATCACAAAGTCCTAAGTTGATGGGACTGAGAGTGAAGTTCATTACAATTATGGTGCCTAGTAGGTGGGCCTAGTGGGAGATTCTTAGGTCACTGGGGGCGTGCCCTTGGAGGACAGTTCTCACACAGGATTGGTTTTGATAGTCTGAGTCGGTCTTAGAAGGCTTGTGCTTCCTGGTTTTCCATGCGATTCTTGCTCCACATGTTCCACCACTGCCATCCTCCATCTTCATCGTATCCCAACGAATGGGTCCCTCCCTAACCGACACCCCCTGTCTTGGACTTGAAACTTCAGAACCATGAGCCAAAAATAAGCTGTATCTCTTTACAAAATTAATTTCTCTCAGGTTCTTCACCATAGTGATGAAGAGCTAACACACAGTGATCAATAAATATTAACTATTGCTATTACCATATAAATCTAAAAGGTGAGAATGTGATACTGCAATTATTACTTAAGCATACAGAAAATCTTTAATGATTTAACATATATTATAGTGCTAAGCACATTTTTTTATTAAACTTTTATTTAATGAATATAAATTTCCAAAGTACAGCTTATGGGTCACAATGGCTTCCCCCCTCCCGTAACTACCCTCCCGCCCGCAACCCTCCCCTCTCCCGCTCCCTCTCCCCTTCCATTCATGTAAGGATTGATTTTCAATTCTCTTTGTATACAGAAGATCAGCAAGCACATTTTTTAAAAAAGATTTACCCATTTATTTGAAAGGCAGAGTTACAGAGAGGCAGAGGCAGAGAAAGAGGTCTCCCATCCTCTGGTCCACTCCCCAAATGGCCGCAATGGCCACACCAATCCAAAGCCAGGAGCCAGGAGCCTCTTCCAGGCATCCCACGTGGATGAAGGGGCCCAAGGACCGAGGCCCTTCCACTGCTTTCCCAGGCCATTGCAGAGAGCCGGATTGGAAAAGGAGCAGCCAGGACCTGAACCGGTGCCCATTTAGGATGTTGACGCTGCAGGCAGCAGCTTTACCAGCTATGCCACAGTGCTGGCCGCAAGTATATATTTTATTTAGGTAAATGAAAGTACTTTCAAATGTTTGTGGAAAATGAAATTAAAAGATAGGTTGGTTTTAGTGCATTTTTTGAAATCCATGAATATGAGGGGTCTTCAAGAAGTTCATGAAAAATGTGTATGATGAAAAATATCTATGCATGGACTTTAAAATTTTTTGCACCAAAATAAACATTTTCAATTCCATTTTTTTTTTCATGAACTTTCTGAAGTACCCCGAAGGCAGACTTAAATTTTATTCATGTCACGATAGATATCAATATCACGTTCATTCACAAATATTTCCTAATCCCAAAAATACTGCTGAATTGTTGGAAGCCTTTCTTTATGTGCAATCTTGGAATCAGGGCCAGAAGAGCCACCCCAATGTTTCCCAAAAACACTCCTTACAGACTTCATGATTAAAGGCCTAAACCAAACAATTTCTATGGCTGCTTTTTTTTCCCAATTTAATAAACATGTTCCCAATATTTTGCAATGATTGACAATTAGATCTTTGAATGTGCATAATGAATTGGCATAAGTTTATAATTAAGCAATTATGACAGCAATGCTATTCTATTCATAAATTTCACAGAATCAGCCATCCTTGGTCATTATAGGAAATTAGCATATTAAATTTGATCCTCTTGCCTCATTTTAAAAGATAAAATCTACATGATAATGATGGTGACAGTAATGATTATAATGCTCACTTTTGTTGAGTGCTAAGTGCATAGCAGAACTGTACCAATTACTTCAGATGTACTTATTATTCATAACAGACTATTTGGTATTTAATTGTTCCTGACTTATGTATCAATTCAGAGCAATTAAGGGACTTCAGATTAACCGTTAACACATGCCTGTGGTGAAATTTAAATTTAAGATCCTTCTGACTTTAAAGTCTAAGCTGTTGGGGCCAGCGCTATGGCGTAAGGGGTAAAGCCACCACCTGCAGTGCCGGCATCCCATATGGGCACTGGTTTGAGTCCCAGCTGCTCCACTTCTGATCCAGCTCTCTGCTCTGGCCTGAGAAAGCAGTAGAGGATGGCCCAAGTCCTTGGGCCCCTGCGCTCGCGTGGGAGACCCAGAAGAAGCTCCAGGGTCCTGGCTTTGGATTGGCGCAGCTCCAGGTATTGAGGTCATTTGGGGAGTGAACCAGCTGATGGAAAACCTCTCTCTCTGTGCCTCTGTAAAATCTGCCTTTCAAACAAATAAATAAATATTAAAAAAAAGTCTAACCAGTTAAGTATTAAAATTTTAATTGCCTTCTAAACTTGCTTCTGACAAATATATTGACACTCTATAGACTTTTGAGGAAGCATTCCTTTGTTTAAAAGCCATTTTCAATCTGATCATTCAAATGCTTAACATAGGGGTAAGTTGAGAGATATTTCTATTCTCTGAAAAGGCAATAGAATCCCTCATTCTGCTTCATGGACTTTAAATGTACTACAAATGAGATGAGAACAACCTGAGCCTCGTGGAAAAGTGGGTTCCTAAATCATACACCATAGTCTAATTTATTTTATTTTATTTTTATCTATTTATTTCAAAGACAGAGTTACAGAAAGGAGGAGAGGTGGAGAGAGAGAGATCTTCCATCCACTTTTTAACTCTCTAAATGGCCAAAATAGCCAGCGCTGGGCCAAGCCAAAGTCAGGAGCCAGGAGCTTCCTCTGCATCTCCCCCATTGATGCAGGGGCCCAAGGACTTGGGCCATCTTCAGCTGCTTCCCCAGGTATATTAGCAGGGAGCTGGATTGGCAGTGGAGCAGCTGGAACTCAAACTGGCATCCATATGGGATGCCAGTGCTGCAGGTTGGGACTTAACTCACTGTGCCACAACGTCAGCCCCTGTAGTCTATTTTAGTAGTATTATGGGGAATAGAGTCCCCAGCTGGGTTTATTCCAAGTTCTTGGTGTGAGAGAATTCAGAGACACAGAGGTGCAGGAAAGACATGAGTGTGGCAACCCTTCTCCATGAGGAAGGAAAGGCAACTGCTCCCACCAAAGTTAGGGTCATCTGTGTGCAGAAGAGAAGGTGAAGCCCTGATTGAATATTCAAGCCAGATGGAGTTTGGGCAGGGCTGCAGTGCATGTGGTGATCTCCACGTGGCCATCATGGCATTCTGTGCACGTGATGAGGCTAAGGCGCAGGATGGGAAAGTGGGTGTGTGTGAAGGCTACAACCATGTTGGGACAGTGCAGAAGCAAGTGGGGTTTTAGGAGTATGAGGCTCCAGCACAAAGGCTTCTAGCAGTCTCTCAGCTCCTCTGCTCAACAGCTCCCAGCCTAGCCCATATCAGTGGGAGCAGTCTAGTGATTTATCTGTTCATTCACATCACTCAATACTTACAGAGCACCCACTATATGAGGAATGGGCTAGAAGGTGTGGAAGCAGACAGAATGTCAGCCCTTGGGGAGCTTACATTCTAAAAAGGGAGGCTAGTGATGTCAATCAGAAAGGAGATATGCTAAGAGAAATAAATGGGTGACTGATGAGTGGAGGAGTGAAGGAGGTAGAACCTTAGTGAAGCCGGAAAAGGCTTCTCTGAGATGACTGTGATGGGGTGGGGGCGCAACAGTCTGGGGAGAGTGCTTCAGCCGGAGAAAGCAGCAAGTGTGAATGTCCTAGGCAGCAAAGGCCTCCCTGGCTGCAGGGCAATGAATTAAGGGGTTGGAAGGAGGAAAAGGCCAAAGGAGCCAGTAAGAACTTAGTACATAAGTTGGTTTCTATTCTAAATTGCAATAGGATTCTTTGAAGGCTTTTAATCAAGGATTAGGACTTTTTTTTTTTCTTTTTTTTTTTTACAGGTAGAGTTATAGACAGTGAGAGAGAGACAGAGAAAGGTCTTCCTTCCCTTGGTTCACTCCCCTAACGGCTGCTACAGCCGGCGCTGCGCTGATCCGAAGCCAGGAGCCAGGTGCTTCCTCCTGGTCTCCCATGGGGTGCAGGGCCCAAGGACTTGGGCCATCCTCCACTACACTCCCGGGCCATAGCAGAGAGTTGGACTGGAGGAGGAGCAACCGCAGAGAGCAGGACTGGAAGAGGAGCAACTGGGACTAGAACCCCGGGTGCCGGTGCCGCAGGCGTAGGATTAGCCAAGTGAGCCACAGTGCTGGCAGGGGTTAGGACTTTTTAAAACACTACCCTTCGGCCTGTAATGTGAGAAGAATGGCTGCAAGGGTGACACAGCAAGGCCAGTTAGGACTAGTGAAGTGCAGCATTGCTTGTAGTGTATATGCTTTTCTGTGAAAATACAAGTTCTTAGGGGGACAGAAAGTAACCTATCCTCTAAATAATAATAATATAACTGCAGGCTTAGTTCTTCTAATGTTAAGGGAATTTTTATATCTTTTTTACTCTTCATAACAAGCAGAAGCTTTACTACTACAGAACCTCATAAGTATTGTGCTTAGACTGCATATGTTCTTGTAGTTGCACTGGAAGGAAAGTGTATAATTTTAGAGATTTGAGAAGCTTTAATAATCACCTGAAAGGACTCAATTTTTTTCATTTAATTTAATTTTTTATTTTTATTTTTTTATTTGTGACAGGCAGAGTGGACAATGAGAGAGAGAGACAGAGAGAAAGGTCTTCCTTCCGCTGGTTCACTCCCCAAATGGCTGCAACAGCCGGAGCTGTGCTGATCTGAAGCCAGGATCCAGGTGCCTCTTCCTGGTCTCCCATGCAGGTGCAGGGGTCCAAGCACTTGGGCCATCTTGTACTGCTTTCCCAGGCCACAGCAGAGAGCTGGATTGGAAGAGGAGACGGGACTAGAACCAGTGCCCATAGGGGATGCCGGCGACACAATTTTTTTTTTTTTTTTTATTTTGACAGGCAGAGTGGACAGTGAGAGAGAGAGACAGACAGAAAGGTCTTCCTTTTCCCATTGGTTCACCCTCCAATGGCTGCTGCGCTGGCTAAAGCCATCCTTCTTAATAAGAGAGGAACATATGGGTTTTTGGGTAAAACTTTATATTAGTTTTAATTAGGATAATCTGCCTTTCAACAGATTCAAAATGCTGAGAGTAGAAAAATAATGGAAGGCTGGTGCCGCGGCTCAATAGGCTAATCCTCTGCCTGTGGCGCAGGCACACAGGGTTCTAGTCCCAGTCAGGGCGCCGGATTCTGTCCCGGTTGCTCCTCTTCCAGTCCAGCTCTCTGCTATGGCCCGGGAGTGCAGTGGAGGATGGCCCAAGTCCTTGGGTCTTGCACCTGCATGGGAGACCAGGAGAAGCACCTGGCTCCTGGCTTCAGATCAGCGTGGTGCGCCGGCCGCAGTGGCCATTGCGGGGTGAACCAATGGAAAAGGAAGACCTTTCTCTGTCTCTCTCTCTCACTGTCCACTCTGCCTGTCAAAAAAATAAAGAAAAGAATGGAGAAAGTTTGATGATTTCCACATATCTCAAAATGTTCATTTAAAAATTTTTAGATTATGATAAAATTTATATAAACTTTATGACAAATCATTAGGTGTACAGGTGACATTAAGTATATTCACAATGTTGTACACATTATCACAATACATATTCAGATATTTTTAAACAAAATTTGTGATGATGGAAATTTACCCATGAAGTAATAACTTCCCATTCTATTCTTCCCTCTCTGATCCTGGTAACCCCAATTCTTTGTATAAATTTGCCTATTCTATGTGCCTTATGTAAGTGAAATTATACAATATTTTCTTTTGTGTCTGGCTTATGCCCCTTGGAATAATGATTTCAAGGTTCATCCATGTTGTTAACATGTGTCAGAATTTCATTCCTCTTTAAGGCAGAATACTGTTCCATTATATGTACATCTTTTCATCTACTGACGTACATTTGGGTTACGTCTTTTGGATGTTGAGAATAGTGCTGCTATGACCATGCTGTAGAAGTATCTGCTTGAGACACTGCTTTAAATACTTTGGGCTATACATTTGGAAATGTACTACTTGTGTAAAATCTAATGAAAAAGAGAAAAGATGTTTACACTTAAATACAATTTCTCTACTGAAATGGTCCTATAAGGCCAAATGGACTGAACAACTACCCTAACTACAAGAGGTCTTCAAAAGTTCATGGTAAGTATGTACTATGAAAAAACTATGCATGAATTTCAAAATTTTCTTGCTCTTCTTCTTCTTCTTCTTCTTCTTCTTCTTCTTCTTCTTCTTCTTCTCTCTCTCTCTCTCTCTCTCTCTCTCTCTCTCTTAGAGAGCTGGAAAGACAGAGGGAGAAAGCTCCCATCTCCTGGTTCACTCCCCAAGTACCCAGAACAGCTGGATCTAGGATAGGCCAAATCTGTAAGCCGAGAACTCAATTCAGGACTCCCATGGGAGTGAAAGGAACCCAATTATTTGCTTCCCAGAGTCTGCATTAAAAGGAAGTTTGAGTCAGGAGCCACAGCCAGGAATTAAACCCAGGCACTCCCAATGTGGGATGTGAGCTTTTTACGTAGTGTCTTAATTGCTAGGCTCATCACAACCCCTAAATTTATCTTTTGATTCCATTCTTCACAAACTTATTTAAATGATCACATATTCTAAAATATACCTGCGGTTCTAATGCCCCAAGGTATTAGGGAATTCCATTTTGATAAGAGCTGGCTATTTTTTAAAGTTCAAGACTGAGAGCTTGTGGCTGCTGCTGTGGCATAGCAGGTAAAGCCACTGCCTGCAGTGCCGGCATCCCATGTGGGTGCCAGTTCGAGTCCCAATTGCTCCATTTCTGATCCAGCTCCCTGCTAATCTGCCTAATTCACAGCAGAGGATGGCCCAAGTGCTTGGGCCCCTGAACCCACGTGGGAGAACCGGAAGAAACTCCTGGCTCCTGGCTTCGGCCTGGCTCAGCATCAGTCATTGCGGTCATCTGGGGAGCGAACCTGCGGATGGAAGACCTCTCTCTGTCTCTAACTCTCTGTTACTCTGCTTTTCAAATAAAATAAATAAATCTGTAAAAAAAAAAGGGGGGAAAAAGGCTGAGAACTTATATTAAAGAAGTAAAATGCCTTCAATATCACCAATAAAATGTTGAGAGATTCCTTTTCATTGTTCCAATGTTTTCCCTTTGATTGATTAGAGTGCCCTCATGTGTCAGCCTTTTTAAACTCTGGATATTTTGAAAAAGATTTAATGTTATAATCATAGAATTTTTGAAAAAAATTTAACATAACCTGCATGCCAGGTCCCATCCTAAGCAAAATTAAAACAAACAAATAAAAACCAGTGATCTAAATCTAAAAAAAGGGTCTGGTGCTCCACTTCCAATCCAGCTCACTGCTAATGGCCTGGGAAATCAGTGGATGATATAGAACTGCTTGAGCCCCTGCTCCCAAATGGGAGACCCAGAAAAACTCCTAGCTCCTGGATTTGGCCTGGCCCAGTTTTGGCCACTGCAGTCATTTGGGAAATGAACCAGCGGATGGAAGGCCTCTCACTCTGCTTTTCCCTCTAATTCTGCCTCTCAAATAAATAAGTAAATCTTAATTACAAAACAAAACAAAACAAAAAACCATTTGAAAGGGAGGGAGAGAGGGAGAGAAAGAGGTCTTCCATCTGCTGGTTCAGTCCCCAAATACCTGCAACTGTCAGCAGTGGGCCAGGCCAAGGCCAGGAACCCAGAACTTCATCTGGGTCCCTGAGGTGGGTGGTAGGAACACAATTACTAGACCACCATCTGCTACTCCCTAAGATGCATTAGCAGGAAACTAGATTGGAAATGGAGAAGCCAGGACTTGAATTGGCATTCCAATAGGGGATGCCGGCATGCCACGTGGCAGATTAACCTGTTGGGTCACAAGGCCCACTCCTATAGCTACACTTTTAAAGAATGAACAATCATACCCTGCCTAGTAAGAGTACATTACTGATACCTTACAGGCTCTGAATACCCTTCATAACTTGCATTACTCAAGTTATCCCACAGAGATAACACTTCCCCAAATCCATAATTGATCATCCCCAGGCTCCTCTTTATGACTTCACCATTTGTGTTTATTCCCAAAACAGTATCTTTTAGGGAAGCGGTTCTTATTTTTGACTCTTGCATAAATTGAACCCTATTATATTCTTCTGTGACTTATTCTATATTTTTAAAAACTGTATTGATTCACTTTCAAGTCTTTATGATATTCCAATTTATGAATATACTCTTTGATAGTTACAAGTTATAAGGATATCATCTTGTGCTCCTATGCAAGTTTTCTGAGGTATGCATGAGGATTAGAACAGGAGCCTTAAGGTGTTCACATATCTTTCTAAAATAACACCACTTAATTTTCCAAAGTAGATGAGGATAGTCTATAAAAATTCCCTTCTCCCATATCCTTGCAGCATTTACTTGATTGTCAGACTTTTACATTTTGGTCTATCTAGTAAAAGTGTTCAATGTTCTTTATATTTGTGATTTTAATTTGTATTTCTATGATTATTTATGAGATTGGCCATTTTTCCAAATATTTACATTCAAATTTATGCTTTATCTTTTAAACGCCTGCCCATGCCATTTGTCCACTTTTCTATTATTGGTACAGATGAGTGCAAAAAGCATAAATATACTCCTTAAAGACTAATTTTAATCCAAACAACTATATATATATATATATATATAACCACTACCTAAGTTAAAAACATTTTGCCAACAGTATAGAAGCCCCTCCTTTATCACAATCCTGTTATTTCTTGAAAAGTAATCACTACTTTGACTTCTATAATTACCTTGATAGTTTTAACACCTGGGAATCATGAACAACATATTTTAGTTGTGTCTGCTTTTGTATGTTATAAAAATGGGTTTACACACAGCATACATTCTTTTGTCATTGGCATCTTATATTCGCCATTAAGTTTCTGAGATCCATGTTTTATGCAGCTGTAGCTTGTAATTTTTGTTGCTTTATAGTATTTGTTTTCTAGCAGGGTTTTTTTTTTGTGGTCTAGTAGTTTTGTTGCTATACAGTATACTACTATTCATTGAACTATTTTGCTGTTAGTCAACACGGGCTCATCTCAGTTTTTTGTTCTTATAATACTGCTAAGAACATTCTTGTAATGTTTCTGGATACACTTGGGCAATATTTTCTCCAGGGTTTATACTCCACAGAATGGGACTGTTAGATGTATACATATCTTCAGTTGTACTAAATAATTCTAATTGTTTCTTGGCCTTTTGGCTAAGATCAACTATATTAATAATTCATTTTCCAAAATGGGTGTAACAATTTATACTCTTATCGGTGGTATGTAAGAATTCCATTAGTCTACCCATGATTGCTATTGTCAGTTTCTAATTCATTTGGTTTTAATGCATTTCCCCATTTAATGTCTGATCACCTTATACAGTCATTGGCCATTTGGACTTCCTTTCTAAAAACATTTTATCTTACCCATTTTTCAATTGTATTGTTTTCCTCCTTAGTTCTTACATACTCTGGATACAAGATTCTTTTAAAAAAGATTTACCTATTTATTTGAAAATCAGAATTAGAGGGCTAGAAACAGATCTTCCATCCACTGGCTCACTCCCCAGATGGCCCCAGTGGCAAGGGCCGGGCTGAAACCCAGAAGCCAGGAGCTTCATCCTGATCTCCCACGTAGGTGGCAGGGGCTCAGACACTGGGGTTATCTTGCACGGCTTTTCCAGGCCATTAGCAGGGAGCTGAGTGGAAAGTGGAGCAGCTGGGATACCACGGCTGCCCAACGTGAAGCCGGCGACACAGGCAGCAGCCTTATTTTACTCCACAATCCTGGCCCTGGATACAAGATTTTGTCAATATATGCATCACGTTATCTTCTGTTCTGTGGCTTCTATTTTTCTCTTTATGATGTATTTTGAAGATCATGTTTTTTTTTTTTTTTTTTCAGATTTAATCTAGTTAGATGTCATTTTTCTGGCTGGTGTTTTTGAAGCACATATTCCTATCTACAGGCCATTAAAGTTGTTAATGTTGCCTTTCGCATGTAAGTCTCTGGTCCGCCTCAAGTGTGTGTGCCGTGTACTGCGTGAAAAGAATCCAATTCGTTTCCTCT
Organism: Lepus europaeus; assembly: GCF_033115175.1. Taxonomy (NCBI): domain Eukaryota; kingdom Metazoa; phylum Chordata; class Mammalia; order Lagomorpha; family Leporidae; genus Lepus; species Lepus europaeus. Next base: position 88,031,218 of record NC_084832.1, read on the forward strand.
CATTATGCGATGTCTTATCATCTGCCGAAAAGGCTTCGTTTCTGCGCTTTTCATTTTACCTCAGAGGTCCGTATGTGCCAGGCCGTTATTCTTGTGATTTTGCTAATAAAGAACGGGCTGCCATGTTCCTCAGCGTTTTGGGTTCGCTCAGGTTTTCATTATTTTATGTGAAGACGCCACTTCAAGCTTAATTCGCCAGTCAACGTTTATTGGCATAAATACGTCACCACCTAACGGCCCGGGAACCGACAACCAGCACTTCCGGCCAAGGCTCCACCCCGCGGCCGCCCGCGCCCGCCTTTTCGCGGAGGCCGTATTCCCCAGGCGCCGTGCCGCGAAGGGCGCCTGCGCCGGGAGACGCCCCGCCCCGCCCCCCGGCTCTTTATAAAGCCTCGAGCCTCTCCTCGCGAGAGACTCCGTGCTCATGCTCGCTGCAGGGGTCGGAGGTCAGGGCGAGCGTCTCGCGGGCCGTAGGAGGAAGATGGCGGTGGAATCGCGCGTTACCCAGGAGGAAATTAAAAAGGAGCCGGAGAAGCCAATTGACCGCGAGAAGGTGAGGGCCGTGGCGCTGTGGGGTCCGGGAAGACGTGGAGGTGCGCAGGGTAGGGCAGAAAGGCGCGGCGTGTGTGTGGGGGGGGAAGAAGACCGTGTGTTTGCTCCCGGCGCGCCTGGGAGGCCGCGACGCTTCGGGATGGAAGAAAGCCCGGGCCGCCGTGCTTAATTTCTGCCTCTTCCCTGCCCTCGCCTCGCCTTCCCCTAGACATGCCCGCTGCTGCTGCGGGTCTTCACCACCAATAACGGCCGCCACCACCGAATGGATGAGTTCTCCCGCGGAAACGTACCGTCCAGCGAGCTGCAGATCTACACTTGGTGAGCGCGGCGGGGGCGGGCCGGGGCCCCTGGCGGAGACCTGCGACGCCCGCTCATTAATTGCCTTAGCTAGAGTTAATCTTTGATTCCAGATTTTCTCTTCCACTTTGGGCCTTTGGGTGCAGCTCTGAGAAAGTTAAAAGGATTTTTACTGTTAGAGGAAAGGGGATTTGTTCATTTTTTTAATGCTTTTAGAATTATCGCCGAAACTTTTGGGTTAAGAATTGATAGACTCAAGGTTGCTATCCTTTTATTGCTGCCTGATAGGAAAATGATAGGAGTATGTACATAATTAAAATTCCATAGCCAGACTTAAGGGACTCAAAATTGTATAAATGGTACTAGGATAGCCACCCGGATTCCCACTCTGTGGGCTAGCTTTCAGGAAAGAAAGGCCGGAACTCTAGAGCATGGACTTCAGCTAATGGTGTTATCCAGAGCCAAATTCTTCAGGGAAGCCTTTGGTCTGCTCTTAAAGCCTTTGGGCTGATGGGAACCAGCCCACTTAGAGTGTATGGGACGGTCCTCCTAATTTAAAGTCAACTGGTTATAGGCTGATCACATGGATAAAATATCTCACAGCAATGCCTGCCTTATTCTTGGTTGGATAACAGGGGACTGTAGGTTTGTCAAGTTAACATGTAAAACTGTGCCTCACCCAGCAAAGACTTCAGCCCCAGAGGAGGGCATACAACAGTCAGAAAGCAATACCGGCTACTCCAGTTAGTGGTCTGGGAGGACAGTCTTTAGAAGGTACTAAGCTTTATGAACCAAATTCGCCAGGTTCATTATAGCATGATGAGAACATGGAATGAATTACTAGAAAGTAAAAAAGTGTCCTTTTTGGTATATGTAGGGTCTTCAAAAAGTTTGTGGAAAACCAATACTTTTTTTTTTTTTTTTTAATTCATTTGAGAGTCAGAAAGAGTTCCCAGCTACTGTGTCATTTCTCAGATGCCTGCAGTGGCTGGAGGTTAAGCCAAGGCTGAAGCTGGGAACTGTAAACTCAAACAAGTAGTTGGCAGGGACCCAACTACTTGAACCATCCCCACAGCCTCCCAGGGTCTACATTAGCAGGAAGCTCGAGTCAGGATGTGGACATGGTTATTGAACTTGGTTGGCACTCTGTACAGGATGCAGATATCTTAACCACTAGGCCAAATGCCTGCCCTCCCCCCTCAAAAAAAAAAAAAAAAAAAAAAACCATACTTGTAATTCCATTTTCCATGAACTTTCTAAAATATATTTGTATATTATAAATGTATATTGTCATAAATATTCACTGTATTAGAATGATCTATAGAAAATGTCAGTTTTTTTTTAAGTTGTCTCCAAGACAGATAAAGAATTCTGACCTCAGAGTTTATGCTAGTGTTGGTGTTCAATGGGGACAGTTAAAATAACCAAGCTAATTGTTGGAGAATAGAATGTGAACTCTGACAGGATAAAAAGCTGTAGACTTACATAACAATGTGAGTCCTTATCCAAAGGCTTATAATTTTTTCAGTTTGAGTTTTTTGTTTTTTGGTTTTTTTTTAGTTAAAGTAAAATTAATTTTTTAAAGATGTATTTATTTGAAAGGCAGAGCTGCAGAGGGAGAGAGATCTTCCATCCACTAGTTCACTCCCCAAACTGCTGCAATGGCTGGAGCTGGACTGATTCAGAATTAGGAGCTTCTGGGTCTCCTATGCGGGTGCAGGGGCCCAAGGACTTGAGCCTACTACTTTCCCAGGCCATAGCAGAGAGCTGGATTGGAAGTGGAGCAGCTGGGTGTTGAACTGGCCCATATGGGATGCCGGCACTGCAGGTGGTGGCTTTACCTGCTATGCCACAGTGCCGGCCCCAGTAAAATTAATTTTTATTAAAAATATGTTTTCTTGTGGTAGGATTTAAATTTTGTGTCATAGTCTTCACATGTACAATATGCTTGATATATTGGGGAAATTTTAGCTTTACTACTTTTTGTATAGGCACAGAAGATGCCTACAGGGGCCAGTGTTACAGCATAGCAGGTTAAGCCTCCAGCTGTCACCTCAGCATCCCTTATGGCGATGCCAGTTCAAGTCCTGGCTGCTGGCCCCACTTTGATCCAGCTTGCTGGTAATGGAGGTTGAGGGTGAGGCTGTGGAAGATGGCCTAAGTGCATAGGACTCTGCCACCCACGTGGGAGACCCAGATGGAGTTTCTGGCTCCTGCCTTCCGCCTGGCCCAGCCTGACGGGCACAACCATTTGGGGAGGATCTGTGTCTCTTATGTCTCTGTTCCTTTCACTCCTCCTTTCAAATAAGTAAAGTAAATTCTTTCTTGTTTTTTTTTTTTTAAGCCCATAGTGATGTTAATGTCACTATTTCTCTCTCTTTTTTTTTTTTTTTGACAAGCAGAGTAGACAGTGAGAGAGAGAGACAGAAAGGTCTTCCTTTTGCCATTGGTTCACCCTCCATTGGCCACCGCGGCCAGCGCGCTGCGGCCGGCGCACCACGCTGATCCGAAGGCAGGAACCAGGTGCTTCTCCTGGTCTCCCATGGGGTGCAGGGCCCAAGCACTTGGGCCATCCTCCACTGCACTCCCGGGCCATAGCAGAGAACTGGCCTGGGAAAGGGGCAACCGGGACAGAATCCGGTGCCCCGACCAGGACTAGAACCCGGTGTGCCGGCGCTGCAAGGTGGAGGATTAGCCTAGTGAGCCGCGGCGCCAGCATGTCACTATTTCTGATTGGTGAAAATTGGGATAACTTACTATGTTCTTATGTATGGCTTTTCCTCCTTGGTGAAATTTGGGATGTAGTTTACTATATTCTTATGTATTGCTTTTCCTCCTCCTCCCTCTTTCAGTAATAAGCATTTATCAAGTTGGGCCTCATGCATGGCTTGCACAGAAGGGCTTTGGATCTGGAACATTCCTTGAAGAGACCTCAGTCTGTCTTTGAGTTGTGTGAGTGTGTGTGAGAGACAGAGAAACATGCATGTTCCAGGATCTGACTCCAGAGCCTGCACTTTTTAAAAAATATTTATTTTATTTATTTGAAAGGCAGAGGGAGAGAGATCTTCTGTCTGCTGGATGGCTGCAGCAGTGGGTGGCTGGGCCAGGCCAAAGCCAGGAGCCTGGAACTCAGTCCATGTCTCCCACGTGGGTGGCAAAGGCCCAAGTACTTGGACCATCTTCCGTTGCTTCTGCAGGCACATTAGCAGAAAGCTGGATCAGATGTGGAGCAGCCGGACTCAAACCTGTGTGCGTACAGGATGCCAGCATCTCAGGCAGTGGCTTAACCCACTGCGCATAATGGCAGCCCGAATGTTTGAAAATTATTTTAGCCCTGTTGTGAGCTTGATGTATACTACTGTGTTTTGCTTACATGTGTGTGTGTGTATCCAGCTGGGAGTGAACAGAAGTCCTTTGCCTGTAGCATAATGGGCGCATGTAGACCATTACCTTGTGTTGTGTTGGCTGCAGGGCAAGACCTAATCGTGGGAAACTCTTACTGTTGAAGGTGTTCTTACCATCTCTCCCCTGTGTGAGCAAAATGTTGTTTGAGCCAGTGCCAGTGTAAGTTGTGTCTGTCTTGGTGAAACACCTGAAAATCATGCAGAGACTTGACATCCTGGGACTGCTGCTCCTTGTGCAGACCTTGGCAGTGCTGTCTGCAGTACGAACTCCTGGGAGTTAGTACAAAGTGATCTTGCTTTGCATATCAGTTTTATATAGAAATAGAACTAAAACACTGAGACAGAGATGGGTTAAAGTAGAGAGTTAAAATTAATGAGAGGTTGAAATAAAACAGTGATGTGAGAGTGCAAGAAAAAATTAGGTTTCATGTGTATCTAGGAGTGGGAATATTGGGACTTTGTTAACAGGGTGGAGATAAGAAATGAATAATGCTTGGAGTGATGATCTGGGCAACAGAGTGGGTGTTGGTTTTTTCATAGAAATATGAGAGGAGGGGCATGTTTTGGGGGAAAGATTTTGAGGTCCATTAGGGAACTATTAAAGACTGGGGGGCCCAGCACTGTGGCATAGCAGGTAAAGCCGCTTCCTGCAGTGCTGGCATCCCTTATAGGTGCTGGTTTGAGTCCCGGCTGCTCCACTTCTGATCCAGCTCTCTGCTATGGCCTGGAAAAGCAGTGGAAGATGGCCCAAGTCCTTGGGCCCCTGCACCCACGTGGGAGACCCAGAAGAAGCTCCTGGCTCCTGGCTTCGGGTTGACTGTTATGGCCAATTGAGAAGTGAACCAGCAGATGGAAGACCTCTCTCTCTCTGCCTATCCACCTCTCTCTGTGTAACTATGACTTTCAAATAAATAAATAAATCTTTTTAAAAAGAGAGAGAAAAGAATGGGCAGCAGTAGAAAACAGAAGATGGTGTGGTCATATTGTGTTAACAGAATGCGGTTTAGTTTTCAGAAGTGCCTAGTATCCTTGTGCTGGTTTATAGACTCAACAGACAATGCTTTTTTTTTTTTTTTTTTTTTGACAGGCAGAGTGGACAGTGAGAGAGAGAGACAGAGAGAAAGGTCTTCCTTTTTGCCGTTGGTTCACCCTCCAATGGCTGCCGTGACTGGCGCGCTGCAGCCAGCGCACCACGCTGATCCGATGGCAGGAGCCAGGTGCTTCTCCTGGTCTCTCATGCGGGTGCAGGGCCCAAGCACTTGGGCCATCCTCCACTGCACTCCCGGGCCACAGCAGAGAGCTGGCCTGGAAGAGGGGCAACCGGAACAGAATCCGGAGCCCCGACCGGGACTAGAACCCAGTGTGCCGGCGCCGCAAGGCGGAGGATTAGCCTAGTGAGCCGCGGCACCGGCCAGACAATGCTTTTTCAAGTTCCAAACAATCTGATTTTTCTAGTTATGGAAGAAAAAAATATACTAGGTGGTTACTGTATCTCAAATTCTTGTATTTTAGAGTTTTATAGGTGGTAACTCAAAGGACTATATGGGATTCTTATTTCAAAAAATATTTTCAAGGGACAATCTGTGTTGTGAAAGAAGCTTGTGTTTAATCTTGAGAAAACTTTGTCTCGTTGGCTCCAGGATTCCATCTGTTTTAAACTGTTAAGATCGCATCTAAGAAAGAAAAACAGTAACCGTACTTAACACTTTGATTCTAAGATGCATTCCAGTTTTAGAGATGATAAAATATGGAAGAGTACATGTCTTAGCAATGATGCAGTGTGGGCATTTGGTGCAGTGGTTAAGATGCTGCTTGGGATGTCGACATCCCATACTGGAGTTCTGGATTGGGTCCAGGTGCTGATGCTGCTTTGAATTTTTTCTCTTAAGAGTTTATTTGAAAGGCGGAGTTAGAGGGAAAGATCTTCTGTCTACAGGTTTACTCCCTTAATGGCCATAACACCTGGGCTGGGCCAAGCCAAAGCCAGGCGTCTGGAACTCCATCCTGGTCTCCATGGGTGGCAGGGGTCCAAGCACTTGGGCCATCTTAAACTGCCCTTTTCCATGCACGTTAACAGTGAGCTAGATTGGAAGTGGAATAAGTAGGACTTGAATCAGTGCTTATATGGGATGCTGGCATTGCAGGTGGAGGCTTAACTCACTGCACCACAATTGCCCCTCACCCCCGGCTCTGCTTCTGATTTCAGCTTTCAGCTAATAGGCACCCTGAGAGGCAGCAATGATGACTCAAATGTGTGGGTCCTTGTACCCACAGGGAAACCCAGATTGAGTTTTCAGCTCATGACTTTGGTTGTGGGTTGGGAGAGTAAACCAGTGATTGGAAGATACCTCCCCACTTCTACCTTCCAAATAAAATTTTAATTAAAAAAAGATTGACATACAATTAAGTTCTTGTATTAAAAGACCCTGGGAGTTCCTAAGTCACGACTGTGACACGTGAAATTAACTCATTGTTATGTTATTGCTGATTAATAAAATGTAAATGTCTTTTTTTTTTTTTTTCCCTAAAAAAATTTAGGATGGATGCAACCCTGAAAGAATTGACCAGTTTAGTTAAAGAAGTCTATCCAGAAGCTAGAAAGAAGGGCACACATTTCAATTTTGCAATTGTTTTTACGGATATTAAAAGACCTGGTTATCGGTAGGTAACTTCTCATTTTTCATCACTATAATTTTTGTTTTTGGTGTGTTTTAACTGATAGAAATAACCTCTTTAATAAATCTCTTTGGGGGAATATGAATTTATATTAATATCTGGCTTATCTTAATATATCTTGGGTTTAACTATTTAAGATGATGGGGCAAAGCCAGTACCATATTCACTTTGTACTATATAGTTATTTTCACTGATTTGTGGCCCATTAACAGTTGGTTTCCTTTCCTACAGAGTTAAGGAGATTGGCAGCACCATGTCTGGCAGAAAGGGGACTGATGATTCCATGACCCTGCAGTCACAGAAGTTCCAAATAGGAGATTATTTGGACATAGCGATCACCCCTCCGAATCGGGCACCACCCACTTCAGGGCGCATGAGACCATATTAAATTCTATTTACTATTTCTTGACTTTATTTTTCAGTTGGTTATGTAAAATAAACTTACTCTTTTTCCTCTCCAGATTATTGCCATTAAGCCTTTAAATTCTAAACAAATTGTAATGCATCTATTTAGGAGATTTGGATGTGCTATGGTATGAATATGAATAGTCCATATGTTTCAAGCCCTTCTGTAAAATACAAAGAAAAGTGCTCTTAGCATTCTGTGTAAAACTGTATTGTTAAATACATGTGTGCAATCCGCTTGAGTGTGAAAGTTAATGGGGGCAAGGGAACAGGGCTTAATGTCATTTTGTAGACTTACACTGAGTAGTGGAGGGTGGGGTGTGTCTTAAGTCTCAAAGGGGTGGAACAAGAAAGCCATGGCGTTGTAGAAATCGGGCCAAACTTTGTGGTAATAGACCCTTGTTTGCAGTTAGAAAAAGGATGTGTATGGATGAGGCATTTTGAAATTGTATGAGCTGAGGCAAGTTAAGGAAAACTGCCTGTGCTGGAAGAGATTGGCCTTCCCTGATCAGGGTGCAGTGACATAAAAGGTTGTATAAAAGAGGTGCCACAAAGAGGGCTTTCTGTTTTAAAAATGGGGGGGGGGGGTTGGTGGGAGGGCTGGTTTTGAAGGCAATGAACCAGTTAGAACTTAGGATAAGGGTGGAGAGGTTTACCTTGAAGATCTGAAAATGGAGAGAATGAAAGGCATTGTAAAACCAACAGAGAATTGGCAAGGATGAGGATGGAGGAGATCCTCCTGTTGTGTGCGTCTGATTGGAGAAGCAGTATAGCATACATAGTGCTTAAGACCAATGATGCAAAACTTTGAAATTTGGATTGAACCAGTAGCTCCACATCAAGTTGGTTTTTTTTGTTGTTGATTGTGAAAATTAAATATTAAGGACTTAGTACCAGACAGATGTCAAAAAAAAAAAACACACACACTAGTTAATTTAGCCATAAACAGTTTAGTCAAAACTGATCTCTGTCTTCTTCCATGGTTCTCATTTTGAAGTTTATAGACCACATGACACTGGGTGGTACTTTCAGTCTATTACAACAGATTGAAAGTGTGTATCCCCAAATGAAAATATATGCACTAGTGGTGATTCTCAAAATTGCACTAGCTTTTACTTGTATTTTCAAACTCAGCCCTTTAAGATCTAATGATTGTGTAGACTTAGTGTCCCTGTTGCGAAGCTAATCAACAGTGGCAGAGGTGAGTGGAGCCTAGACCTTAACGCCCCTTCAGTGCTGTACTCTGCCTCAAACCCAAATTATTTTGGACTACATAGGCTTGAGTCCTATAGGCCATAAAGTTAAGATAAACCTAACTTTCCTTTCTTATTTCTGGGTGGGAAAGGCCTGATGTTCCATGCAGATCAGGAGGGTGGGAACTAAATCAAAGGCCTACAGAAGCCAGTTTTTCATAGGATGTGAACTCTTAAAATGGGCTGTCCTGTAATTTCAGGTCATTCTCCCACTAGTTTAAAGTGGTTTAGCTGGTTTGTCAAATTCTAATCTTTGCTTAGTTCTATCATGGAGTTTTTCCTTTAAAAATTTCAATTTTTTGCTGAAAGGATCGTTAGAGAATACCTAGTGACTGTTACTGAATACAATGCTAAAAAGCAAAAAACTTAAGTATGGCTTTGAATATTAACAGCTGTTTACTCAAATATCAAATAGTGACCACATCAGTGTCTTGCTCAGTACTTTAGTTACCTGCCCTTCGTAGCCTCACTTGCTCATAGGTGTTTTTGAGTTGAAATTTATTATGTATCAATTTTCTCAGTGTATAAAAACCAAGCTGGTATTGATTGGTTTATTTGAAAGGCAGAATTATGCAGGGGAGAGAGGAGGAGAAACTGCTTCCTCCCACTGGTTCACTCCCCAGATGGCTGTAATAGCCTGGGGCTGGGCCAGGCTGAAGCCAGGAGCATCAACTGGGTCTCCTACTTGGGCCGTCTGCTGCTGCTTTTCTAGGCTCATTAGCAATGAGCTGGATTGGAAGTGGAGCAGCTGGGACTTAATACCAGCACTCATGGGATGCTGGTACTGCAGGCTGCGGCTTAACCTGCTGTGCCACACCACTGCCCCCCAGACTAGTACACTCTAATCATTGACTCAGATATTTCAGATGTCAACTTTGTATGCATGTGTTTACACACACATGCACAGGAGGGGCGGGTATAAATTGAGGGGGAAAGAGGTATTAAGGATTTAAAATTCTCTAAAATTTAAACTCTGTAGCTAAACTTGCCTTACCTCTTTCTGTTTGGACACGAATTCCTGTTGTATGCAACAGGATTTTTGGTTTTTGTTTAACTTGAGAAGACAACACTCTAAAACTCAGCTTATAATTAGGATGTAAGTCCTTCCTGTATTAACATTTACAGCTAGGATAGAAAGGTTAAAGTTTCCATTTATAGATGGGATTGAGGCTTTAAAAAAATTATTTGAAAGGTAGAGGGATAGAGATCTCCATCCATTGGTTTACTTCCCAAATGGCCACAAATAGCCAAGTTGGGTTAGGCCAAAGCCAGGAGCTAGGAACTCCATCCTGGTCCCCTACATGGGTGGCAGAGGTCCAAGTATTTGGGCCTTCTCAGACTAGCAGGAAGCTGGGTTGGAACTGAAAGCCTGATAATGGGCATCAAGCAATGGCTTAACCCACGGTGCCATAGTGGCTCCTCAGGCTCATAGCTCAGAACTGGGCTTTTTTTTTTTATCCTTACTACGTTGTAGTCTGGCTCCCCCTACACCATACTGACAATGTGCTTGTAGTGAAGTTAACTCTGTTACATTTGCCCAGGAACAGTCCTCTCAAAGCCAGTAGACCTGCTTTATTTTTTAAGGTTTATTTGAAACAGTGACAGGGTCGGAAAGCTCTTCCCCCAAAGAGCCACAACAGCTGGGGCTGGTCCAGGACTCCATCCAGGTCTTCTAGACGGGTGTCAGGGCCCCAAAGACTTGCACCATCTTTGCTGCCTTCCCAGGCGCATTAGAAAGCTAGAACAGGAGGGCTGCTGAGGCTCGAACTGGCACTCCAATACTGGATGCCAGTACCCTAAGCAGCAGCTTAACCTGCTGTGCCACGCCAGCTCTATTCGGTTTTTATATATGCCAAAAATACCTGTCTTTCTTTGAAAAAATACAGTCATGGTTTCATCTGAGTGGTTAACAGTCAGAAAGTCCACCTGTTCTGACTTACTGCTGGGATAGATAGAGGTTGCTTTTCCGATAGCTGTAGTTCCTGGAGTTTGCAGTGGAATAAACTTGAAGTATATTCTGGTAGAAAGGATTAATCATAGGCAGCTAACATAGGTACCTCCCCCTGCCCTCAAAGAAGCCCTGAGGGGAAAAAGCCAAAACCTAAGAGCAATTTTAAAAAGCAGAAATCCTTAGCCTCAGGATTTTATGCAGACTTTATTACAGAAAGATATGACGTGTTACCTCATAAAGCTGTTGGGAGGAGCCAGTGAAGCAGTGCTTAGGAGAGCCTAATGGACTTTGAGTGTTCAGTGGATGTCAGTCATAAAGCGGAAAAAAACTTCCAATCTCTCACTTTGTGCCTTTGGCTGTTCAGAATTTCCAGTCCCACCCAGGCTGGCGTGCCAGCCCAGTAACAACCTACTCTTAAAATTTCACAGGATTTAATGAAATTAAGTGCAATTTAAAATCATGTAAATTCTAAGGACATTGGAAACTTGCAGAGAATTTGCAATATTCCCGATTATTTAAATTCTCCTTATACTATTTGCAGGGAATAACATTAATTCCGTATCTGCTTTTATTACCAGGTGTTCTGGCCTGGTGACACAAAGATCCATCTGACACAAACAGATTTCTTCCTCAGAAAGTCTTACAATCTAGTAAGGAGAAACATGGACAGGAAAATCTTAAGACATAAATAACAACTGAAGAGATTATGTTGTTTACGTCAGGGTTATGTAAGCTGCCCTGGAGATGGCATTTGAGCTTGTCCAGCTCTTATTTATTTATTTTAAAGACTTATTTATTTGAAAGGCAGAGTTTACAGAGAGGCAGAGAGAAAAAGAGAGAGGTCTTCCATTGCTGGTTCACTCCCCAGATGGCTGCAACGGCCCGGAGCTGTGCCGATCTGAAGGCAGGAGCCAGGAGCTTCATCCGCGTCTCTCACATGGGTGCAGGGGCTCAAGGACTTGGGCCATCTTCTATTGCTTTCCCAGGCCATAGCACAGAGCTGGATCAGAAGTAGAGCAGCTGGGACTTGAACATGTAGGATGCTGACTCTGCAGGTGGTGGCTTTACCCACTATGCCACAGTGCCGGCCCAATGCTCTTATTTTTTTAAATATTTATTTATCCATTTGAAAGGCAGAGTTACAGAGACAGATTTTCCATCTGCTGGTTCACTCCCTAAATGACTGCAACAGCTCCTGGGCCAGGTTGAAGCCAGGAGCTGCTTCTGGGTCTCCCATGTGGGTGACAGGGGCCCAATGACTTGGGCTGTCTTCCACTGCCTTCCCAGGCACACCAGCAGGGAGCTGAATTGAAGTGGAGCATCTGGAACTCTAAACAGCACTGCAAGCAGCAGCTTAACCCACTGTGCCATGGTGTTGGCACCTTGTCCAACTTTTAGAATAGAATTAAAAAAAATTTTTTTTTAAGATTATTTGAGAGGCAGAGTTACAGAGGGAGAGAGAGAGGTCTTCCACCTGCTGGTTCACTCCCCAGATGGCCTCAATGACTACAGCTGAGCCCATCCGAAGCCAGGAGCCAGGAGCTTCTCTCAGGTCTCCCACGCAGGGGCAGGGACTCAAGCACTTGGGCCATCTTGACTGCTTTCCCAGGCCACAGCACAGAGCTGGATCAGAAGAGCAGCCGGGACTGGAACCAGCATTCATAAGGGATTCTGGCACTGCAGGTGGAAGCTTAGCCCACTATGCCCCAGTGTCAGCTCCATGTCCAGCTTTTAAAGTAGTGGAATTTGTACTCCAGATAAAGTTTACAGCAAGAGCAAAAGAGGGAATGACAGAACTTGGGATCAGTGGAGCATTTCTTATGTACTGAGCTGGCAGATAGAAACGTCGGATTTTATCACAATAATCTAGGTGAGAATCAGGGTATTGGCAGAGGATGTAGGGGAGGGGATATGCCAGAGATATCAGAGACATCAGTTGGGCTTGACAAACCAACAAGACTTGGGTGGGCAACGGGACATGGGAGGGGAAAGTCAATTGTTAACAGCCTTAATTTTCTCATTGGAATGTGGATACCACTAAATGTAAGATTAAAAAGATGAATAAACACAAAGCATTTAGAACCATGCCTGGCATAGTAACTGCTTGATGTTACCATTAATTCCATCAATAAATATTTTAACTTGTGTGGTACCAGAGTAATGAATACAAGGAAATAAAAACCTTGCTCAATAAATGCATACCATAATAATTTCATTACAGGTGCAGATACTATGATGAATGAGAATAGGGCACTGAGAACTAGAAGGACCTCTTTTAGGCTAAAAATTAAGTCTTGGATAAAATGACATGTGACCCTTTAAAGTTTGAAATAACCAGAAAATTCCAGATAGCTTAACCACAAGGAGGCTCAGCTGCTCACCGCACTAAACCGCAGTCACCCCTCAGACTAAGTGGGCTTCCTTGGGCAGGCTGTCCCTTCATGGCGGTAAGATGGAGACCAGCAGTGCTAAGGGTCTTTCTGCATCTCTGGGAAAGAAGCATGCTGCTCTTTTCCCCAAGGTCCCAGAATTGGGTCTCACTGACTGGCTGCAGTCACAGCTGTGCCTGGTGTGGGCAGGGGGCTGGGATGGTGCTTAGGTTGATCCTGGAGGAGAGCTATGTGTTAAGGGCAATAGTGGGTGTCCACTGCTTAAGCAGGAGAGGGATCTAGCAAAGCAGAGGGGGCAGGAAAAAGTATTCTAGGTAGAGTGGGGCAGGACATTTGAGGCTCTGAGGAAGGGAAGAAAGGGAAGGGTGTGTGTGAATAGTGTCAGCAGCTGTGGTCCAATCATGCAGGTTCATGTAGGCTGTGCTAAGGGTCTTGGATTTTTTTGACAGGCAGAGTGGACAGAGAGACAGAAAGAAAGGTCTTCCTTTGCCATTGGTTCACCCTCCAATGGCCGCTGCGGCCAGCGCACCGCGCTGATCTGAAGCCAGGAGCCAGGTGCTTCTCCTGGTCTCCCATGGGGTGCAGGGCCCAAGCACTTGGGCCATCCTCCACTGCACTCCCCGGCCACAGCAGAGAGCTGGCCTGGAAGAGGGGCAACTGGGACAGAATCCGGCGCCCTGACCGGGACTAGAACCTGGTGTGCCGGCGCCGTTAGGTGGAGGATTAGTCTATTGAGCCGCGGCACCAGCCGGATTTTTTTTTTTTTTTAAGATTTATTTGAAAGGCAGTGACAGAGAGCAGAGACAAAGAGATCTATCTTCCATCCACTGGTTCTCTCCCCAAATGTTGTTAAGAGCAGGGCTGGGCAAGGCTGAAGCTAGGAGCCAGGAACTCCACTGGCTTTCCAATGTCAGTGGCAGGAACCCAAGTATTTGTGGACTCTGCTGCCTTCACAAGCATACTAACAGGAAGCTGGATGGAAGTGGAGCAGCCAGGACTAAAATCAACACTTCAATATGGGGTGCAGGCATCCCAAGTAGCAGCCTACCCCTGCTGTGCTACAATGCCTGACCCTTGGATTTCATTTTAAGAGCTGTGGAAAATACCAGAAAGATCCCAACAGTCCCGAGGATTATAGGAGGAAGGTGGTAAGGGTTGGGAAGTTGGAAAAGTTGAATTTGTGGGGCCATGTCATGGCCTCACGGACAGTCAGAAGTAGGTATCCATCTATTGTCCATCTTTAAAAACCTCTTTGCTGGGGCAGTGCTGTGGCATAGCACGTAAAGCATCCCATATGGACCCCAGTTCGAGTCCTGGCCACTCCACTTCTGATCCAGCTCCCTACTAATGCACCTGGGGGAAGATGACCCAAGCCCCAGGGACCCTGCCATCCACATGGGAGACCTGGAAGAAACTCAGGGCTTCATATTGCCCCAGCTCCAGCCACTGAGGCCATCTGGGGAATGAACCAGTGGATGGAAGATACCCACCCCCACCCCAACTCTGCCTGTCAAATAAATAAATCTTAAAAAAAAACAAAACCTTTTTGTACCCTATCTCCTGTCTAGCTGCTGTCTTCCTTCTTCAGCAAAACCATCAGAGTTGTCCAAAGCCATCGTCTTTACCCCCCCACTTCTGTTCTCTCTATCCTTCCCAGGACTTCTGTCATTATCAAAATTAACCAGTGTTCAGTAATTTCAACTTCGCCAGATGCAGCAGATGTAGTTCTGAGTCCTGGGTTTGCTAGAGTTCTCAGCAATGATGACAGAATCTCTCTCCTTGAAGCCTGTCTTCCTGCCTTACTGGCCTCTTCTCAGTCTCCCTTGCCAGATGACTGTGCCCTCCCTCCTGTAGCCTGTGTACGCTGTGAACACTCCTTCCCCCAGCAGTCCCTCCAGCTCCAGATGCACATACACACACGGTAAGTCCTGAAGCAAGGCTGACACACATTCTGGAGTCATCAGCATATATAATGTTGACTAGGCCTTTACCTTGAGAGATTAAATCTCTCAAAAATAATTTTTACATTATATTTAACAACAATTACACTTAGCATTACACAGTAATTCCTAGATCAAGGAAATGAACCAGGTTTTGTTTTGGTGACAGTTACCTCGCAAAATTAGCATAGCACACTGTGACACGTCCTCCATTTGACTCTAAGGCACAGTCTTATAAAAGAGGTTAATCTTTGTTTCATCAGAGTTCCCAAAACTACGCCTTTGAAGCACCACACCCTGATATTTGTCAGTTGTTTCTTACATTTTTACCCAGTTTTCACAGGAGGCCAGGTCCTTATTTTCCTATTTGAGAAGTTCTCTAACAGCACTGTTAGCATTTGGACAACGTCTTTCCAGTTGTACTTAAGTGGGTGGCATCTTATGCTGAATGGACAGGTCAGGACAGTCTGAAGCTATCAACCCTAGAGACTTCTGTGGCCGCATCTGAGAGTTCACACGAGGGCCTCTGGCCCAGGGTGAGTCATCAGAACCTTAGGACGGAGTTGAAGCTTGGGCTGCTCAGGGTGGCTGAGCTGAAGAGTGGAGCTTCGGAGGTCAGCGGCCACATGGGGGAAGGAGCCAAAGTGAATGAAATGTGACACAGGGCGCAAAGCTGAGGAGATGTGCACGGCTAGAGAGCTGTGAGCCCTGCTTCCAACTGTCTGACCCGCCTCCTCCTCAAGGGTCATAGTGCACTTTACCCCTGTGAACTCCTCCTCTTTTCCTAAGTTAGTTGAAGTTGTGCTTCTGTTATCTGCATCCAGCAACAGTCTTAAAAGTATACCAGTGAAGCAAGAGGTATAGAAGACGTTGGGATTGTCATGAGAGGAGAAAGGCAGAGCTAACAGACGGCAGTAACTACATAGCCATGAGAAGTGGGTGGCCTTATTCAGAGATCAAACAATAGCATTCAAATTTTTAAAATTATTGCCCTACTTCCTAATATTACTTAAACCACTCTGCTCTGTTGGATTAAGCAGGGTAATTGTTATCAATGATACAATGCTACATGTCAACAAGATCGAGGTTGAACTGAATCAAAACTTCATTAAAAGCATGATACGACAGCAGTGTCCATGTTGCTCATTACACCGGATTAGATTTTAAAAGGGGAAGCCATAGGGAAACGTGAATAAGTCCAGTTATGCCTTCTTCTGATTCCTTACAGTTTTTATAATAGATGGATCCACTAGAATTTCTGCAAACAGATATAAATAAAAATTATCAATTAAAAGTAAAATTTTTATTACCACTCAAATGTTAAATTTTTTTCCCAAAGAAAACCATTTATTGAATGAGTACAAATTTCATAAGTACAATTTTAGGAATATAGTGATTCTTCCCATCATACCTGCCCTCCCACGCCACCTCATCCTCCCTCTCCCATTCCCATTCCCATTCTCCATTCAGAAAAACAAACAAACAAAAAAAAACCTGTTTCTCAAAAGTCAAGACAAGGGCTGTACAAGTCATTGCTTCTCAAAGTGACAATTTCCCTTCTACAGATTTCCTTAGTTATCACAGATCAGGGAGAACATACGATATTTGTCCCTTTGGGACTGGCTTATCAAATCTGAATTTTTAAATGCCCTTCTCAAATAGCATGTGTACTTTCTTCAGAAAGTAACATACTCACTTTCACCAGTTTTCTTTGTTGCCAATATCCCGGATGTTCTGTCCTTCATATTTGAGGAACTCTTTCCTGGCTGGCACTGCTTTAACAGCTACTGGAGTAGCCAGCTTTGAATTGTATTTTGTTAAAATCTAAAACAAAAATAAAATTTTTTTGAGTACTTCCAGTACACATGCATAATTCCCTATTTCCGAGGGTTTCCATTTGGATACAACAGGGATAGAAAACAAGGTGCAGGAAATGGGGTGAGTCTCCCGGCCATTTCCTCATTCCTGACTCCCGCATGGTACCGACCCTGCCCTCCTAGTTGTCAGCAGAACCAAGAAAATTCTTTTGTATCAAGTTATATGATCAATATAAATGTGGAAGATGTTACAAAATGTTCAAGAAAAGCCCTGGAAAATCTGAAGACATAGATTATTTAAAACTCTTAAGAATTATTTTTTACCAGTGCATAAAGTTTTTCAATATGCACTCAGTAGCAATACAGTCATGAAAGCAAATTAAGGGCCG
Source organism: Lepus europaeus (assembly GCF_033115175.1). NCBI lineage: Eukaryota > Metazoa > Chordata > Mammalia > Lagomorpha > Leporidae > Lepus > Lepus europaeus. The sequence continues at coordinate 88,048,292 of NC_084832.1, forward strand.
GCGCTGTGGCTTAACAGGTTAATCCTCTGCCTTGCGGCGCCGTCACACCAGGTACTAGGTCCGGTTGGGGCGCCGGATTCTATCCCGGTTGCCCCTCTTCCAGGCCAGCTCTCTGCTATGGCCCGGGAAGGCAGTGGAGGATGACCCAGGTCCTTGGGCCCTGCACCCGCATGGGAGACCAGGAGAAGTACCTGGCTCCTTGCTTCAGATCAGCGAGATGCGCCAGCCGCAGCGGCCATTGGAGGGTGAACCAACGGCAAAAAGGAAGACCTTTCTCTCTGTCTCTCTCTCTCTCACTATCCACTCTGCCTGTCAAAAAAAAAAAAAAAAAAAGAAAGAAAGAAAGAAAGAAAGAAAGCAAGCAAGCAAATTAAGCTTCTACAAAGATTTAGGGGAAATATACATAGGAAAAATCTGAAATGAATGCTCAAGAGAAAGGTCATCAGTTATAAAGATTATAAAAGAAGAATCTGAAATATCACCAATTTTTTTTCATGCATAAAGAAGTTTCTTTCCCTTCATGCAGAAATATGGAGGAAAGAATCAACCACAGGGAAATATAAACTTAAACTCCCATAATGACAAGAGATGTTCCTTCCTCACCCAAATTCTTGTATCTCTCAGGAAAGCAGTAAAGATAAAGAAGGAGAATAAATATTTTACTGATATCTTAGGATATATTCTTTTTTTTTTTTTTGACAGGCAGAGTTAGACAGTGAGAGAGAGTCAGAGAGAGGTCTTCCTTCCGTTGGTTTACCCCCCAAATGGCTGCTACAGCCAGCGCGCCGATCTGAAGCCAGGAGCCAGGTGCTTCCTCCTGGTCTCCTATGCGGGAGCAGGTCCCAAGCACTTGGGCCATCCTCCACTGCCTTCCTGGAGCACAGCAGAGAGCTGGACTGGAAGAGGAGCAACTGGGACTAGAACCTGGAGTGCCAGCGCCGCAGGTGGAGGATTAGCCTAGTGAGCCATGGCGCCGGCCAGTCATAGGTCTTTACGTAATTAATTTTGGAAAGAATATCAGAAAAAATAGCCTGGAAAAATACCTGGAGAATATCTTCTGGAATTGTAGTTACTTCTGGAGGTGTAGGTGTTCTGAGCAGATTCTCATAAGAAGAAATCGTAGGAGAAGAGGGATCTGCAAAATTCTCAAAGCACTGGTCTGAATTTAAAACTAATGAAGTACAATCTGTAACTTCCAAATCATTTGATGACTTGTTTGTTTTTGATAATGGAAAATTTGTGGATACCTATGAGATAAAAGCAGTCATTAAATTACAGTAATATAAAATAATGCAATAAACAAAAATTATTAGTTAATTGTTAGTTCTGTTGGGGTCTTCAAGTGGGCCTCAGAATGACTCCATCCATGATCAAGTTCTGAAACTGATACTATGGTGGCTCAGCAGGTTAAGCTGCTGCTGGTGCAACCCAAATCAGAGTGCCTGGAATCAAGTCCCACCTCTGCTTTCCATCGAGCTTCCTGCTACTGAGACCAGAGAGAGATGATGGCCCAACTACTTTGCTCCCTGCCACCCACATGGGAGAACGAGACAGAGTTCCTGACTCCTGGCTTTGGTCTGGTCCAGTCCTGTCTGTTTTTGGAATTTCAGGAGAAAACCAGTAGATAAAAGATTGATCTCTCTCTTCCCTTCCCTCCTTCCACCTGTCTGTTTTTCAAATGAAAAATAATAAATCTTTTTTTAAAAAAGGAAAGGAAATAGCATTACTAGAAAAGGCTAGTTAAGTTAGAACTTAACATGAGGATTAAATGGACTTTTTTAACTAAACCACCAGGTTTAGATGGACTCACCCACCTTGTCTCAGACTACACTAAACTCGGCCAGATGAAAATCCTGGCATGTGTGGGCAAAGTGTTACCACATACCCTCAAGCAGGCAGGCTTGCTCCCATGAAGAAAGGAGCTCTGAAGTAAGCTTAGCAGTTTAATCATACTAAACTGACCAACTGGGTAAGTAACTCCATCTCCTAGGGTCAGGGTGGTTAAGAGGAGAAAGGCCAGGAGTGTCACGTCAGTAGGATGCTTTCCATGTGAATGGAAACATAAGGAGTAGACTAAATGTAAATGGATGGTTACCTGAAACTCTTAACTGATAACACAGCACTATTTGTCTACAGCTGTACCATCCCGCACAGCAGTTAAACGCCACATGAGACTACTTAATTTTAAATTAAGTACAAGTTATAAAAATTAAAAATTAGTTTTTCAGGGGGCCAGTGCTGTGGTATAGCAGGGGAAGCCACCATCTGCAGCACCAGCATCCCATATACACCCGGTCTGAGTCCCAGCTGCTCCACTTTGGATACAGCTCCCTGCTAATGTGCCTAAGAAAGCAACAGAAGATGGCCCAGGTCCTTGGGCCCCTGCACCCACGTGGGAGACCTGAAGGAGACTCCTGGCTTCTGACTTCGGATTGGCCGAGCTCCAACAGTTGCGGCCATTTGGGGAGTGAACCAGTGGATGGAAGATCTCTTTTTTTTTTTTTTTTTGACAGGCAGAGTGGACAGAGAGAGAGAGAGAGACAGAGAGAAAGGTCTTCCTTTTGCCGTTGGTTCACCCTCCAATGGCTGCCACGGCCGGCGCACCGCGCTGATCCAAAGGCAGGAGCCAGGTGCTTCTCCTGGTCTCCCATGGGGTGGCAGGGCCCAAGCACTTGGGCCATCCTCCACTGCACTCCCAGGCCACAGCAGAGAGCTGGCCTGGAAGAGGGGCAACTGGGACAGAATCCGGTGTGCCGGCGCTGCTAGGTGGAGGATTAGCCTGTTGAGCCATGGCGCCAGCCAAGATCTCTTTCTCTGCTTCTCTGTAACTTTGCCTTTCAAATAAATAAATAATTAAATAAATCAGTGTTTTCCAAACTGGAAAAAAAAAAACCTTTAAAATATTATGTATTTATTTTTGAAAGAGTAGGGTGGGGGGGAGAGATACCTGCTTGCATCTGCTGGTTCACTGTAATGGCCAACACTGGGCCAGACTAAAGCCAGGAGCCACACCCAGGTCTCCCACATGGGTGCAGGGGCCTGTCTTCTGCTGCTTTTCCAGGCCACTAGCAGGAAGCCACTAGCAGGAAGCTGGACTGGAAGTGGAGCAGCTGAGACACAAACCGGTACCCACATGGGATGCCAGTATTGCAGGCAGTGGCCTCAAGCACTACGTCACAACGCCAGCACCTCTAGCCAATCTTTTTCCATAAAATAAAATACAGGTATATATTGTATGTGTATACCCATACACACACGTCATTTCCCATATGATTAAGTATTTCTTGAAAACATTCTATGTTCTGTTTTTCAAAGCCTAAGACCATAATTATGAATGATAACAGATCTTATGTATACACCTTATTGTATTTTGCTTCCCCTTTGTCATTTGATATTAATATTGTTTCTCATGTTTTTCCCTTATAATTAATGCTGTTCTTCCCTCTTATACATTCTTTGTTATAAATCTTTGTCCTAACTTGCCTTAGAACAAATTCTGAGACATGGCTAAAGATTATGAAAAATTTTTAAAGCTCTTAATTTATGCTGCTAAATTACCCTCTGGAAATGTATTATAAATATGCTTCTAACAGCTACATTAGTGTAAACTTCTTAAAGAGACTGAGTCTGGAATTTACCAAAGCTGTGTTGTTCTTTGTAGCAGGAATTTTCAAGCCAGGAGTGCAGAATGTGGGCGCCAAGGGGGATTTTGTGTACTCGGTATCTAGAAGACACATACAATAGGCATTACAAGTTGAAATAAAGATTTAAACTCTTAAATTATAAGCTTTGACAATGTAATTTGTGTACTTTATTCTTAATTACTTAAAAAATAACTACAGTGTGTGCTTCACATATGTAACTTTTCATTTATTTGAAAAGCAAAAGAGAAAGAGAGGAAGGGAGATCTTTCATCTGCTGGATCATTCCCTCAAATGCCTCCAATGAGCTAGGGCTGGGCCAGGCCAAAACCAGGAGCCAGGAACTCAATCCAGGTCTCTCATGTGGGTGGCAGAGACACAACTACTTGAGCCATCCCAGGATGCATATTAGCAGGAGGCAGAAATTGGAAGGAAAGCCAGGAATCCAACCCAGTCTCTCTGATATGGCTTGTGGGGCCCCAAGTAGCACTTATACAGTGATTAAGCACCCACTGCAAACACATATGTAATTATTGGCATTAATAAAAGTTCACCAAGGTTGCAAGGTACAACAGCAATACACAATAATGGATAGTTCTGTTATAGAACAGATATAGGCTGGCGCCGCGGCTCACTAGGCTAATCCTCTGCCTTGTGGTGCCGGCACACTAGGTCCTAGTCCAGGTCGGGGCGCCGGATTCTGTCCCGGTTGCCCCTACTCTAGGCCGGCTCTCTGCTGTGGCCCGGGAGTGCAGTGAAGGATGGCCCAAGTGCTTGGGCCCTGTACCAGCATGGGAGACCAGGAGAAGCACCTGGCTCCTGGTATCGGATCAGCATGGTGCGTTGGCCGCAGCGGCCATTGGAGGGTGAACCAACGGTAAAGGAAGACCTTTCTCTCTCTCTCTCTCTCTCACTGTCCACTCTGCCTGTCAAAAATAAAAAAAATTAAAATTAAAAAAAAAAACAGATATAACAGTAATAAACTATTAAAAGCATAATTTGGAAAATTATGGGCACAGATTCTGGTCTCACCTGTGTCACTTTTTTTTTTTTTTTCTTGACAGGCAGAGTTAGACAGTGAGAAAGAGAGAGGGAGAGAAAGGTGTTAGACAGTGAGAAAGAGAGAGAGAAAGGTCTTCCTTCCGTTGGTTCACCCCTTAAATGGCTGCTATGGCCAGCACGCTGCACCAATCCGAAGCCAGGAGCCAGGTGCTTCCTCCTGGTCTCCCACAAGTGCAGGGCCCAAGCACCTGGGCCATCCTTCACTGCCTTCCTGGGCCACAGCAGACAGCTGGACTGGAAGAGGGGCAACTGGGACAGAACTGGTGCCCCAACCGGGATTAGCACCCGGAGTACCGGTGCCACAGGCGGAGGATTAGTCTAGTGAGCCGCAGCACCGGCCTTTTTTTTTTTTTTTTTTAAAGATTTATTTATTTATTTGAAAGGCAGAGTTACAGAGAGGCAGAGAGAGGCAGAGAGAGGCAGAGAGAGGCAGAGAGAGAGAGAGAGGAAGGTCTTCCATCTGCTGGTTCACTTCCCAGATGGCCACAAAAGCTGGAGCTGTGCTATCTGAAGCCAGGAGCCAGGAGCTCCTATGTGGGTGAAGGGGCCCAAGGACTTGGGCCATCCTCTATTGCTTTCCCAGGTCATAGCAGAGTTGGATCGGAAATACAGCAGCTGGGACTCAAACCAGTGGATGGAAGATCTCTTTCTCTGTAACTGCCTTTTAATTAAATAGAAATGAATCTTCAAAAAAACCAAATACTGTACATAATCAGGAAAAGTATTTTTTTTTTTTTTGACAGGCAAAGTGGACAGTGAGAGAGAGAGAGAGACAGAGAGAAAGGTCTTCCTTTTTGCCGTTGGTTCACCCTCCAATGGCCGCCGCGGTAGGTGCTGTTCCGATGGCAGGAGCCAGGTGCTTATCCTGGTCTCCCATGGGGTGCAGGGCCCAAGGACTTGGGCCACCCTCCACTGCACTCCCGGGCCACAGCAGAGAGCTGGCCTGGAAGAGGGGCAACCGGGACAGGATCGGTGCCCCGACCGGGACTAGAACCCTGTGTGCCGGCGCCGCAAGGCGGAGGATTAGCCTAGTGAGCAGCGGTGCCGGCCAGGAAAAGTATTAAAAACATATCAGAAAATTTTATCTTTCTCTTGGATGAAATCATCCTGAACTGAATGGAATGGTACTTAACTCAATGGTTAGTAGAATGTTTAAAGTGAAAGGACCATTTTTGTGCAAAGATCATCTGGAATGAGTACAATTTAGAAATAACTTGATTTTTACACTCACCACATTTTTGCAGCTGCTGGATTATGGGACCAGGAGTGGCAAAAAGTTTATCACTAGATGTGTGTTCTGTTTCTGTGGTCTTCTCCCTGATAAGATTCATAGAGGAATTATAATGTTAAGACATGTTAATATTAAACCTCTGGGGGAAAATTTTATCATCACATCTGCTTTATGCAATAGCATTCTCATAGAATCAATCTTTGAAATATATAGATAGATATCCATGGTTCAAAAGAGGTTAAAAATGATTTTCTACTGACGATCATGACTTAGAGAAGTGGGTTAAGAACAGGGACTTAAATAAAGCCATATGTTCAACTCATTAGTTCAAATATAGGAAATACGTAATTCTTCAGCTTCAAAACCATAAAGTGGAATTTTACAATCAGTATACAGATACAAATTAAGTATCTGTTAAAACTAAAGGATTGATCCTGTCATCTTAGTGAGGCTGTCCTAGCCAGTTACAGAGATGTCTAGAATATCAGTACAAAGGAAAAGTGTCTCTGAATAATATAACATGGTTCAAGACTGATTTTCACTTAAGTTTCCAGTTTTGAATTGGAACGTAATGAGCTATGCTGCCCTTCATAGCCTATGCAAACATTTTTTTAAAGTGTGTATGTAAAATACAGAATATATACAAAATAATGTGTATATAATGTGTGAAAATTAAATAAATTTAAAAATTAACTCCTACATATCACTGTCTGGTTTAAGATATAGAAAACAGCTAGTATCTGTGTAGTCCTCTATGGAAGCTTCTCCATTAGGGATTCCTCTCTGTTCAGAGATTATTTCTTCCTAAATTTCCTCAGTAGTTTAACTACTTATCCATGTGATTTCATATAATTTTTGAAATTCATATACATACAATCATAGTGATATACATATCAATCATTGCACTTTCTAATTATTTTCCTTTAAGAAAAATTTCGTGAGTTCTTTTTATACACACAGCCATTCACTAATGCCAATGAGCGTTATGAAAACATTTATTTTCTATGTCTTTATTATTACTGCATATAATGTTTTCTGAAATTATTTCTCAACATTAACAAGCCCAGTTAAAATAGATCCCTGCCACTCACATGGGAGAGGCCTGGCCTAGCCCCAGCCATTGTGGATATTTGGAGAGTGAACCAGCAGATGGAAGATCTCTCTCTGCCTCTGCCTTTCCCTCTCTGTAACTCTGCCTTTCAAATAAAACAGAAAGAAAGGAAAGGAAAGGAAAAGAAAATTTGAATGGATTTTTTTCCACTTTTTTACCAACTAGTTATTAAATATGGGAAGCATTTTTTGTTGTCTTATATAACTATATGAAATGCACAACACAGAAATACTTATCTCTATTCCCTATCTCATTACATTGGCCAGAGTATCAAGACTAATGTTAAATACTGGTGACAGACAGCTTCACTATTACGTTAGACATTCATATTGTTTACCATATTATAAAGCATCCGTCAGTTAAGAATTTTAAAAGAACAGGTGTCAAATTTTAGCAAATTTCTCATTGACATCTACTGAGATTATCTATTTTTCTTACTGAATCATAGAAATGATGTATGAGTTCCCAAAATTAAACTCGTTTAATAAGTTAAACTAGTTTAATAAGCTTAACATGAAAGACGTCCATTATACTTTTAATATTCTGTTGAGAGGCTGGCATTGTGGTGCAGTGGGTTAAGTCACCACCTGCAACACTGGCATCCCATGAGTGCCAGTCTGAGTCCTATCTGCTCCTCTTCTGATCTGGCTCCCTGATAATACACCTGGAAAAGCAGTGGAAGCTGACCCAAGTACTTGAACCATTGCCACCAACATGGGAGACCTGGATAGAGTTTCTGGCTCCCGGCTTTGGCCTGGCCTAATCCCGTCCATTTCAACCATTTGAGGAGTGAATCAGTGAATGGAAGATCTCTTTCTCTCTGTGTCTCGTCCTCTCTCTTTCTTTGAAATAATAAATTAAAAAAAAAAAAAAAAAGTTCTGTTGAACTCAATTTTAAATTATTTTAATTAGGATTTTCATATCTGTACTCATTAATTAGGTTGGGCCATGGTTTCCTTTTGTGGGTTTTGTCAGTGTTTGTACCAGGAACTATAACTCAGGGTGGGTGTTTGGCACGAGTTGAGTTGCTGCTTGGGATGCCCGCATCTCATACTGGAGCTCTTGGTTCCTGATCCAGCTGCCTGCTAATGCACACTCTGGGAAGCAGAAGATAATGACTCAAGTACTTGGGTCCCTGTCACTCATGTGAGAGACCCGGATTGAGTTCTGGGCTCCTGGCTTCGGCCTGGTCCAGCCTTGGGTGTTGTGGGTATTTGGGAGAGTCAACAAGTCGATGGGAGATCTCTCTGTGTTTATCTGCCTCTATCTCTCTGTCTTTTGAATTAAGAAAAAACAAAAAAAAAGGAGGATTTAACATTCTATATTCCTTGACTAATTTGATAAATGCCATTTGCATTGTAACTCTTAAGATTTTAATCACCATTTTCATGCTTTAGTCTGGCACTGAATTCGTCACTGAGCTTCAAACACATAGTAAAATACCTAAATTTAAGAAGCAATAAAAATGTATACAGACACCTCAAAAACCAACATGTAAGCACATCACCTTTTCCCCTACACTGCAGATATTTTTATCTTAGCTGTTTTCCTTAGCAATAACTTGGGCAACAAAACAGAAATCTGGGATTTATCCTAGATCCTCCTGTCTTCCCAAATCAGTGTGCCAAATTAATAACAAATTCCTACTAATTTTACCCACTTATTTTTAGACCTTTTTTTTTTTTTTGAAGATTTATTTATTTATTTGAAAGGCAGAGAGATAGAGAGATAGAGAGAGAGAGAGAGAGAGAGAGAGAGAAAGGTCTTCCATCTTGTTTCACTCCCCAGTGGCTGCAATGGCCGGAGCTGCACCCAATCTGAAGCCAGGACCCAGGAGCTTCCTCCAGGTCTCTCATGTGGGTGCAGGGGCCCAAGGACTTGGCCCATCTACTGCTTTCCCAGGCCATAGCAGAGAGCTGGATTGGAAGAGGAGCAGCCGGGACTAGAACTGGCACCCATTTGGGATGCCGGCACTGTAGGCGGCCATTTTACCCACTATGCCACAGTGTCGGTCCTGTTTTATACTGTTTTTTATCCCTACAAATGCCATCTATTTTGAGGCTCTTGTTATTCCTTATATAGCAATTCACTTTAGGAAACCAAGAGCTCACATTTTACTGACAGAACTGGTGATTAGAGAGGTTTAAAATATGAAGTACCTGAAAACTTTAAAAAGGAAAGACATTATCTGAAACATTTCCACTAGGACAAATGTCAATAAATAAAAGATTCAGAAAGTAAAAGGAGACTTTATAAAAAGCGGCTTACCTTTTATTATTCTTTATATTTTTAAGTCCCATTGTGTAATCTTCATTTAAACACATAGTATATTCAGAGATACCAAAATGTTCTAATTTAGGAGTCACACACTCAAAATCATCCATCTTCAGTGCACATTTTGGAGTTTTGAGTACATTAATTACTGACTGACTGACAGGTGGAGTTACAATTTTGGGCTCCTCCTTGTGGTGGTTTACTGCTTGTGGAGGGTTTGGCAGAGCTTGGGATATCATGTACCGCTCAAGTCCAAAATCTGAAAGTTGTGGACTACGTGGAGGTTTCTCAGAAACAGAACTGCTTGGAACAGGAGGATCAGACAAATCACCATCAGGCTTTTGAAAACTGTCACACTGAGGCAACTCTGTGGCAGAGTCAACACCATCTTGTTCACACACTAGGAACAAAATTGAAAGAGAATATGCGGTCAAACATTAAAAAGGAAATCTTCTGTTTACTAAAACAGAATAAAATAACTCCCTCTGAAATTTCTCAACTCAGCAAAAAATTTCTCTAAAATTTTTATTTCAATTGTCCTTCCAATAAATTTATTATGTATCTCTTTTTCTTTAACATTTTTTATTTATGCATTTGATGAATTTTCACTTATTTTATTTGAAAAGCAGAGACAGATCCCCAATTTTCTGGTTCACTTCTCAACAGCTGAAGTTGAGCCCGGTCAAAGCCACGAGTCAGGATCTCAACCTGGATCTCCCACATGAGCAACAGGTATTCAACAGCTATTGCCTCTTGTGCACGTCAGCAGGAAGCTAGAATCAGCAGTGGATCTGGAACTTGAAGCTAGGCACTCTGCTACGGGAAGCAGATGACCCAAGGAGCATCCTAACCACTGTACCATATGGCTGCCCTGATATTTATATATTTGAGAGAGGGAGAATGAAAGAGCACTCCAATCCACTGATTCACTCCCCAGATGCCTGCAACAGGTGAAACCAGGCTGGGCTAAAGCCAAGAGGCAGGAACTCAATTCAAGAATCCCATATTTGAGCCATAACCACTGCATCTCAGGGTCAGCAATGGCAGGAAGTTAGAGTCAGGGGGTAGAATCAGTTCTCAAACCTAGACACTCTGATGTGGGATGCAATGTCTTAACCTCTAAGCTAAGCACCTGCCCACCCCCGCCCCAATCCTATTTTGATGATACATTAGAGGAAGAAAGCAACTTAAAGTGCTGAAAGAGGAGCCAGCACTGTGGTGCAGCAGATAAAGCCACACCGGCATCCCATATGGGCGCAGGTTAGAGTCTTGGAAGCTCCACTTCCAATCCAGCTCCCTGCTAATGTGCCTGGGAAAGCAGCAGAAGATGGCCCAAGTCCTTGGGCACCTGCACCCACGTGGGAGACCTGGAAGAAGCTCCCGGCTCCTGGTTTCAGATCGGCCCAGCTTCAGCCCCTGTGGCTGCCATTTGGGGAGTGAACCAGTGGATGGAAGATCTCTGTCTGTCTCTCCCTCTCTGTAATTTTCCTTTTCAAATAAATAATCTTTTTTTTTTAAAGTGCTAAAAAATAAAAAAATCAATACCCACAAGTGAAAGTCCAATTTCCTTACTTCTTCAGTTAATGTGATTTACTGGTCTTTCTTAATACTTTCTGAAGCTATTCTATCATTTTATAACATTAATTACAGTGTGGTATCAATTGTATTCTAGATTTCCCAAAAGGTATATTATTTTAGATTTTTTAATTTCTGATGCCTGTGAGAAAATAGAATGACTGCTGACAGAGATATTTATCTTACATCAGTTTGCAACACTTCTATCGAAAGCCTAATTGAGAAAATAATAGCATTTGAAAGAGATGTAATTTCCTAACCATTAATAGATTTCATGGCTTTAGGCCTTTATTTGGCATTGTGTTTTGTGCATTCTGAAGAATGTCAAAAGAGTTGCCAAAAACATACTATTACATTTAACACAATACAATACATTTATCACCGTTATCACTACTCCACAGGGACACAGTAGTATCTTCCTCATTTTCAAAGCGAAGAAAATGCGATTTAAATCCTCCGCCTTGCGGTGCCGGCACACTGGGTTCTAGTCCCGGTCAGGGTGCCGGATTCTATCCCAGTTGCCCCTCTTCCAGGCCAGCTCTCTGCTATGGCCCGGGAAGGCAGTGGAGGATGGCCCAAGTCCTTGGGCCCTGCACCCGCATGGGAGACCAGGAGAAGCACCTGGCTCCTGGCTTCGGATCAGCGCGATGCGCCGGCCGCAGCGGCCATTGGAGGGTGAACCAATGGCAAAAAGGAAGACCTTTCTGTCTCTCTCTCTCTCATTATCCACTCTGCCTGTCAAAAAAAAAAAAAAAAAGAAAATGCGATTTAGAGAATTTGCTCAAGGTCACACATGTTGCATCTGGTGGAACCAGTCTGAACCCATGGCTCACTCACACCAAAGTCAACGAAATTCTTTATTTTACCAGGGGAACCGTTTAATATACCTTTCACACATTCTCAACACATATTTATTGAATTTAATTAATGCTTTATTTATGTTCACTGGTTATTTTCAAAATGGAAATGAAGACACTGAAGTATATTTAAGGTAGTCATTCAGAGGTATGGGCAAAACAATAGCAGCAGTTAACACTGGGTGAATGGTAAACCAGGCACTGCTCTAAGTAGATGATTTTTTTTTTTTTTTTTTTTTTTTTGACAGGCAGAGTGGATAATGAGAGAGAGAGAGACAGAAAGATCTTCCTTTTTGCCATTGGTTCACCCTCCAATGGCCGCTGTGGTCGGCACATCTCGCTGATCTGAAGCCAGGAGCCAGGTGCTTCTCCTGGTCTCCCATGCAGGTGCAGGGCCCAAGGACTTGGGCCATCCTCCACTGCCTTCCCGGGCCATAGCAGAGAGCTGGCCTGGAAGAGGAGCAACTGGGATAGAATCCGGCGCTCCAACCGGGACTAGAACCCGGTGTGCTGGCGCCGCAAGGCGGAGGATTAGCCTGTTAAGCCACGGCGCCGGCCTCTAAGTAGATTTTATCTTATTTAGTCCTTATATAACTTCTTGAGGTAGATATATTAACCATTCCCAGATGAGAAACTGATGCATGGGTTACGTAACTTGCCAAAGATAATACAGTACGTAAGTGATGCAATAAAGATTTGAACTCAGGCAGTTTAGCTCCAAATTTCAAACAACTGTGTTTTACTACCACTCATAAAATCTTAGAACTAAAAAAGGACTTTATTAACTTAGACAGCCAAAATCTCTCATTCCACAAAAGAGAAAACTGAGAACAGGAAAAATGAAATAGCATTCCTTAAGGTTTCTCAGCTTTTTTTTTTTTTTTTTTTTTTTTGCAGCACTGACTAGAAATGACCAATCCTAAGTCACGCAGATTTATCTTGTACTTTTTCATTTGAACAGCTGAATGAATTCTTTCATCCAACACTGTTAATTCTCATCTAGCATTTTGGAAAGGAGAATGGGACTATCTTTATATTGCACCACAGATTAGCACAGTGACTGCTGAACAGATGTTTGTCAAATCACAGTTGCATAATGGCAGTCAGAAATGAAAACCATTGTCAAGCTAACACTTGTCTCAATCATGTTGCCCTCCTGAACACTAAAACAAATGCAATAAAATGAAAGTTAGTCAAACCTGAATTTTTCTTGACACGTGGATTATAGCCATACTTCTGGAAAAACTCTTTTATTTGCATGATATCCACTGAATTTTTTTTCATCATTACTTTTGTTGTCTTTATGAAACTAATGTTTTCTTCATTTTCCAATCTAGTTTTATCAAGAAGAATACTGACATCATCCTTTAATGAAGAAACAAAATAAATTATAATTTCTGTAACGTTTCAGTTTACTTTGGCTAAAATAATGACCACAGAAAATGATAAAATCAACAGTGTAGAAGGTACCTTTAGAGTCTGGACTTCTGAATGAAGGCCATTTAAAATTCTCATTGGATAATCTTCAAAGTCTTCAATATGAACATTGAAAGGAAAAAATCCAATAAATATAAGGGAAATAAAAAGAGAATTTAGTATAGTTACTGAGAATTATAAAATCCTTGTAGATACTTATTTATAAATTTATGTCCTATTAATTCCTAAGAAACATATTAAGGCTGTTCTTTAAAATGCTTATTGAATTATAACATACACATAGAAAAGTATGTAGGTCATAACTATATAGCTTGCTGAACTTTATTTATTTATTTATTTTTTTGCTGAACTTTATAAAGTGAACATACCTGCAGAAACATCTCTCACCTCAAGAACCAAGGAGGGAGGATTTCTAAAACTCTCTCAGTCCTCTCTCAGTCCCTCCCTTCCCTTTAAAGGTAAACATTTCCCTGATTTCCAAACCCAGGAAGTGCTTTCATCTGTTTATGAACTTTACTTAATGGATTCATACAATATGTAATCTTTTGTGATTGATTTATGTCATTCAATATTGTTTGACATTCCTCTCTGTTCATAATCAAATCCACCCATGCCCATTGCTCTGTATATCTATATATATATATATATATATAGATAGATTGTACTGTATCAAATTAATCCAATCTATTCTGTTCTATCAACAGATAGACTTTGGATTTTGTGTAGTTTGGGACTATTTTAAAGACTCTTGATTTGAACTTCCTATAACATGTCTTTGGTGCTAGTATAGTCATTTTTTTGTTTGCTAAAGGAAAAGTGCTGAAGTATAAATTAGGTATGTATATGCTTAACTTTCCTATATACTGTCAAACGGTTTTCCCACGTGCCTGTTAAAATTACATTTCCACCAGCAGCGCATGGAGGGCTCCATTTATTCCACATCTCTGCAAACACTTGGTATTTTTCTACTTTTTCTTTCAGTGACCCTGGTACTGCATTGGGATTTAATTTGCATTTTTTCTTGGTGACTAATAGATGTTTTTTCGTACATGAGTGACCACCTGAACATAATTTCTCTTGAAGTATTAATTTAAGACTTTCACATTTTCTCTGCATTGTCTTTCTCTTTTAACTTGTAGGCAGTCTTCACACACTTTGGCTATAAATCTCTTGTCAGACATATCAAAACACTATCTTTTTCCTTTCCATTGCATCCTACGTTAAAAATCTTTGCCAATGACACTAGGTATCTCTGACGCTTTCTCCTAAAAGCTTACCAGTTTAGCCTTTTGCATTTAGAGCCACAACACCCGGACTTTATTTCTGTGTACGGCACGAGGTAAGGACCAGACCCATTCTCGTTTTCCAGATGGATATGAGCACTTACTGAAGCCACCGCGGCTGAACGCGGGGGCCGGTCGGGTGCGGCCCCGTCACTCACCGCTGTCGTCTCCGTCCAGCGCTCGCTGCAGCCGGGCCGTCTCGCAGTCCAGCGTGCTGGCCAGAGACCGCAGCTTCCCGCAGAAGCTCCGGATCGGGTCCATGGGTGAGGGCAACAGAGAAAGACTCTAAGCGCGAGCGGACGCCAGCTCTTCACGTTCAGAACCCGCCACTGGTTTGAATCTGAAGGCGACGGACGCGTCCAGATTCTGCGCAAGCGCAGAAGTCCTCTCTCGCCAGAACGAAGTCTCGCGCGAAGACGCTCCAGGGCGCTTCCGGTACGCGTCAGCGTGGGAGACGCGCAGTTCTGAAGAACGCGGGAGGTCAGTGGCTTTCCGTGGGGAGGTTCTCCTGCGGGGTCTCCCTTTTTTTCCCCCTGTTGGACCCAGCTGGGTCCCCCACTTCCGGGGAGGGGGGACGGTGCGCGCTCGCGGGGAGCCGGGCGGCGCCTGGCCGAGGCTGGCGCGTGGCCCGGGGGCCCACCGGCCTCCTCCGCCGTGGCCGGCGCACCTGCAGCTCGCGTCTCCTCGGCAGGCAGCATGTTCCTCACCGCGCTGCTCCGCCGCAATCGCATTCCGGGCCGGCAGTGGAGTGGGAAGCACCGGCGGCCGCGGCTGGTGTCCGTGTTTGCGAAGCAGAACATGATCCGTCGGCTGGAGATCGAGGCCGAGAACCACTACTGGCTGAGCATGCCCTACATGAGCGCCGAGCAGGAGTACGGCCACGCCGCGGCGCGCAGGGCCGAGGCCTTCGAGGCCTTGAAGGCGGCCAGGACCTCCAAGTTCCCCCCGCATAGGTTCGTTGCAGACCAGCTCGACCATCTCAATGTCACCAAGAAGTGGTCCTAACCCTGAGCCGTCGCCCTTGGGTTTGATGGCTCACGGGACCGTCCTGTCTGGTCCCGGGACTGAAAAGCTCCGAGAAGAAGCAGGAAGCTTTGGACCATAGCACAGTGAGCCGTGTATGAGCTGTCTGGGGCTTAAAACTCCCGAAGCACTGGACAGTTGTGTTCACTTTTTAGTCTGCTAGGAAGATATCTGGGATTTCCTGAGCCACAGATAAGATAAAGTGTATTTTGAAAGTTGTAATAAAGCTACAAACCCAATTTGGGGTCTTTGCTTAAATCTGTGATGCTTCGTGGCCTTATCTGGCATCGTGTTTGCTTACCTTGCTTGGATAATCTTCAAAGTTAAATATGATCATTCTCTGCTAAACATACTCCTAAAAATGGCATTTTCCTCTGTGACTTGACTACTAAAAATGGACATTTAAATGAAGTAAGAGTGTTTTTCAGAATGTTACATAAAAGAATTTTTAAGTGAAAACCTTTTACATGTATTTTAAGAGATATTTATTTGTTTTTATTTGGAAGAGAGTGTTGGGGAGAGAGAGAGAGATCTTCGATCCACTGGTTCACTCAAATTGTCCCAACAGCCAAGGCTAGGCTAGGCTGAAGCCAGGAGCTTCATCTGGGTCTCCCACTTGGTTGTAGGGGCCCAGGTACTGGGATCCATGCTGTTTTCCCAGGCCTAGCAGGGAGAGCTGGGTTGGAAGTTGAACAGCTGAGACTTGAACTGGTGCTGGTGCGGGATGTTGGTATTGGAGGCAGCAGATCAGCCGGTTGTGCCACAATACAGGCACCAATCATACACTCTTAAATTTTTTTTTTTTTTAAGATTTATTTATCTCTTTGAAAGTCAGAGTTACATAGAGAAGGAGAGGCAGAGAGAGAGAGAGGGGTCTTCCATCTGATGGTTCACTCCCTAATTGGCCGCGACAGCCAGAGCTGCGCCGATCTGAAGCCAGGAGCTTCTTCCAAGTCTCCCACGTGGGTGCAGGGGCCCAAGGACTTGGGCCATCTTCTATTACTTTCCCAGGCCACAGCAGAGAGCTGCATCGGAAGTGGAGCAGCCGGGTCTCGAACCAGCGCCCATATGGGATACAGGCAATTCAGGCCAGGGCATTAACCACTGCACCACAGCGCCGGCCTCCAATCATACACTCTTGATCACCATTGCTTTACATTTTGAAACTATGTAGTGTAAGTCTTCCAACATTTTTTTCAAAGTTGTTTTGTTTGAGGTCTTCTGAGTTTTCCTGTGAATTTTAGAATCAGTCAATCTAGCCCTCTGTTCTCAGACAATAGACTGTTGGGATTTTGGCTGGAATGGCATTTAAATTCATTTCAATTTGGGTAGAACTGGCATAGTTACCAATATTGAGTCTTCTGACCAATGTACACAGAATCTCCATTTCTTTAGGGCCTCTAATTTCTCTTGGCAACACTTTGTAGTTTTTTTAGTGTAGTGGTCATACTTTTTTTCAGATGGTGGCTTAACCTGTGCCACAACACTGGCCCTTAGAAATACAATTTAATATACGAAACAATTCAGTTGAAAAACAATTTTTTAAATATTTATTTATTTTGAAAGTGAGAGAGAGTAGGAGAGACAGATAGGGATCCTCCATTTACTGGTTCACTCCCCAGATGGCCAGGCCAAAGCCAGGAGCCAAGAGTTTCTTCCAGGTCTCCCACATGCTTGCCAGGAGTCCAAGCACTTGAGCCATTTTCCACTGCTTTCCTAGGTACACTAGCAGGAAACTGGATTGGAAGTGGAGCAGCTGGGACTTCAGCTTGCACCCATATAGGATGCCGCTGTGCCATAATGCAGGCCTCTGTTTTTTTAAATGAGTTTTTCCCTGGGGCAGGCATTTGGCCTAGTCAGGTGCTTTGGATTCTCCAGCTCTGGCTTCTGACTCCAGCTTCTTGGCCAATGCAGAACTTGGGAGGCAGTGGTAATGGCTCGATTAATTGGGTTCTTGCTACTAATGTGAGAGACCTGGATTGCTCTGGCTCCTGCTTTCTACTTCCTGAGGGCGTTTGGGGAGTGAACAAGTGGATAGGAACTTGCTCTCCCTTCCTCTCAGATTTTAAAGTCTTTTTCAGAATGTAATAAAAACAGTTAAGACCTTTATGTTTATACCAAATATTTATACCTTTATATTTATACCAAATAGGGAAATAGGGAAAATGTTGTATTCATTGGTACTTTTTTTTTTTTTTTTTTTTTTTTGTAACAGGGTTTTTGAGGAGCAGAGCTCCACCTTCTGGTTCACTCCCCAATTCCTACAACAACTGGAACTGGGCCAGGCTAATCCCTGGGGCTGGGGATATAATGCAGTTCTGTACCTTTCATGTATGTGGTAGGGACCCAACAACTTTAGTGTGCTACAGCCGGAAGCTAGAGTCAGAAATTTGGAGTTGAACTCAGGTACTCTGATATGGGACACTGGTGTCTTAACTGCTAAGGCACATTCCTGCCACATGACTATTCGGTAGGAGAGAACAGTAACCAAGCCTGTCCAGAGTCACACTCAGTAATTAGGGACTTGGAGTTCGAATGTTATGTAATACAGAAATCTTACTATACATACAACTATTTATTTTTATACATACATTTAATAGAAAATTAGCAAGATACACAGGAGAAAAAATTTGTTCAATTCCATTACCCATTAATGAAATCTTTGTATGTTTTGTCTTTTAGTATTCTTATATACATTCACTTTTTGAAGATATTGAGATTATAGATAAATAGAATTTAAAACTATTTAAATATCTAACTCTAAATGGCTTTCCAAAAAGGTAGCACAAACCCCAAGACTAATAATGTGAGTACTAATCTCATTTGTGATCAGTAACAAAAATACCATATTTTGTTAGGTGATTTTACTTTTTTTTTTTTTTTTTTTTTTTTTTTTTGCTTTTTAAGATTGTATTTATTTGAGAGGCAGAGTTACAGACAGAGAAAAGCTCTTCCATCTGCTGGTTTACTTCCCAAATGGCTGAAATGGCTGGAGTTGGGCTGATCAGGAGCCGGGAGCTTCTGGGTCTCCCATAGAGATGCAGGGGCCCAAGAACTTAGACCATCCTTCACTGCTTTCCCACCATAACAGAAAGCTGGAATGGAAGTGGAGCAGCTGGCACTGCAGGCGGTGGCTTTACCTGCTACGCCACAGCACTGGCCCCCAAAACTCGATTTTTTAAAATTCGTTGCAACTGAGTGCCCAAGTGTTTCATGATTGAGTGTTTAACCAAGTTGAAAGATCAATGGTGTGTCATTATTGTTAGTATATAAATACTTAATGTATACAGTTAAATGCTTTTCATTGTTCATAGAAATGTCTCATGCATATGGGATGTTTATTATGTCCGAACTTTTATTTTCAAGCCTAGAAATAGTGACAGCTGATACTGTTTAGAAAGATGGTGAAGGAAGGAGGCTCAGCTGCCACTTCTTTGCTCTGATCTCTGTATAGAAACCTTTGACTTCAGAGTTGGAAAAATGCTGCTGGATAACGTGAATCGCAGAAGACATTTGAGAAGACAAAGGATGACAGAAGAAAACTTTGGTTCTTAAGAAATGGAAAACAACCATGAGAAAACAATTTTTCAAACAATTGTAAAAAAGTGAAAAAACAATCTTGTGAAATAGATGTCCCCATTATATAGGTGTGAAACCGAAGCTCAGAAATGTCAGCAGCATTCCTGTTTCACACAGGTGATGAACAGTAAAGGTACACTAATGGACTAAGAGTGTCCAAAGACTATGTTCATTTTTAAATAGCAGACTAGGTGCTGGAAATAAAGACCAGCTTTGTTACTGGTCACTTTTTAGCCAAGGCACTTTTGTTGAGAAGTTTAACTTTTCTCCTTTGAATACCACAACTGTTAACCATCATAGTCATAGAGAGTAATCTTTTCACCAACAGCAAGAGGCCTGTTGGCACTCAGAGCTATTCATAATCACACAAGTAATAAAATGCAGACAGCTTAGCCTATTCCCACTTTACAGGGGAGCAAAAGCAATGCACATTGAGTAGAAACTATATTTTGAATTTTGATTTTTTTGCTTGGGCCAGTGGTATGCCACAAAATGTTCTCATGCAATGCTGGGCAGTGGGAGCAGCTGCAGCTCCTGGCCAGCCCCACATTCACAGGGAAAACAGCTGACAGTACCATGTGCAGTGCAACTAAACTAGGATAAATAGTGCTAGGTGCAGTAAATGTATTTTCCATTCACAATGCTATCTTTAAAAAAAAAAAAAAGATTTATTTATTTGAAAGGCAGGAAAAGGGAGATTTCATCCCCAAATGCCTGCAATAGCTGGGGCTGGGCCAGGCCAAAGCTCGGAGTCAGGAACTCCATCCAGGTCTCCCTCATGGGAGCCATCAGCTGCTGCTTCCCAGGTGCCTCTGCAAGAAGCTTGATTGCAAGTGGAGTAGCTGGGATTCAAACCAAGCACTCCCATACAGGATGAGGACTTCCCAAGTTGTGGCCTAACCCACTGAGCCACATTGCCGGCTCCTTTTTTGATACTTTTAATTTGTAGTGGGTTTATCTGAACATAACCCCATTGTGCACTGAAAGCTTTTGTATGACCTGTGCCACACCTGCATTATGAGTGCTACTTGTTTATAGCGCTAGTGGAGCTCCTTGGGCTCTGTTGTATTCAGGTGTCGAGTCGAAGGCAAAGGGCATTTTCAGCCTTGCCTAAGCAGTCAGGAAAAGCTTCAGAAGAGGTGATCTTTGAGGAAATTCAGTTAGCGTGTTGAGCAGATGGGTAGTAGGAACTTCAGAGCAACCTTATGATTGCTCAGGGAATTTGATCATGTAAGCAGTCAGGAGCCATTGAAAGCATTTAATTAGTGGCATGAAAAACATGAAGGATGGGGCCGGAGCTGTGGCATAGCATGTAAAGCCGCTGCCTGCAGTGCTGGCATCCCATATGGATGCTGGTTTGAGTCTCAGCTGTTCCACTTCCGATCCAGCTCTGCTATGGCCTGGGAAAGCAGGAAAATGGCCCAAATCCTCGGGCCCCTGCACCCGTATGGGAGACTGGAGGAAGCTCCTGGCTCCTGGTTTCAGATTGCTGCAGCTCCCGCCATTGTAGCTTTTGGGGGAGAAAACCAGTGATTGGAAGATCTCTCTCCCCCTCTCCCTTTCCCTCTCTCTGTAATACTGCCTTTCAAATAAATAAATCTTTTAAAAATTAGAAAACAAAACTAAGAATAGCATTTTAAAAAGGAAAAATTTTGTGACCTTCATTTAGAAAAAATTTCTTACATATGAACTAAAATGATTCAAAATAAAATTTGAGAAATTAGACTTCATGAAAATTAAGAATATCTGCTTTGTGAGAAGCACTGTTAGAATAAGGAAGAGATGGGGTAAGTGCTTGGCAGAGCAGTAAGGTGCCACTTGCGATACCTGGTATTGGGGCGCCTGGGTTCAAGTCCTGGCCAGGCTCCTGATTCCGGCTTCCTGCCAGTACACACCCTGGGAGGCAGCAGGTAGTCATTCAAGTCGCTGAGTCCCTGCCACCCACGTGTGACGTACAGATTGAAACCCTGGCCTGGCCTAAACTACTGTGGCAAGCTTTTGGGGAATGAACCAATGGATGGGAGATTTCCTCCCTCTCTCTCTCACCACTTGCTATGGTTTGAATGATGGTCTTCTCTCCAATATCCATGTTGAAAATCCTCATCATGGTGGTACCACGAGATGGAATGGATTAAGTCACGAGGGCTCTTCCCTTTGAATGGATTAGGGCCCTTAGAAAAACGGCTTGCCGGAGTGGGCTCACTCCCTTCCTTCTGCCATGCGAGGATGCAACAAAATTCACCATCTGGGAAGCAGAGAAACCCTCATTACACTCCAGTGCCAGCACCTTGATCTTGGACGTCCAGGCTTCCAGCACTGTGGGAAATAGCACCCAGTCTGTGGTCTTTTCTTATAGCAGCACAGACTAAGACACGACCCAAGCAGGATGGCACAGGGGCAGCGCCTCGTTACAGCTGTAGGAGAGCAGAAGTGCAGGTCCTCACTCTGCTTTGATGTCGGGGAGGGGTGTGTGTGTGCGCGCATGTTTGTGCTGTTTGCGCTGTTTGAGTGAGTAGGGTGGTTATTGTATAAATGTTTTCTGTCTTGCTCAATTGTTCCTTTCTTGATCCTTTGGTTACAGAAAGCAGTTTTCTCCATGGGGTTTATTGTGTCTTCTCCACTGATGTTTTCACAACTCCGGAGACAGGACACAAAGAAGGAAACCAACTGTTATGTCATTCCTTTGGCCGGAGGTTCCTGATGGTCAGCCTTCTCTCCACCTTGCATATGCTTCTTGTTTGCTTTGTATATAATGTACTTGGTGGGGAGAATAGGAAGATGTGCCTTGCTTCCATCTTTTTCTGGAGCTGGAGTTGTGGGGAAGTTTTTGATTACAAATCCACTTTCTTTTTTTTTTTTTTTTTTTTTGACAGGCAGAGTGGACAGTAGAGGGAGACAGAGAGAAAGGTCTTCCTTTTTGCCGTTGGTTCACCCTCCAATGGCCGCTGCGGTAGGCGCACTGCGGCCGGCGCACCGCGCTGTTCCGATGGCAGGAGCCAGGTGCTTCTCCTGGTCTCCCATGGGGTGCAGGGCCCAAGTATTTGGGCCATCCTCCACTGCACTCCCGGGCCACAGCAGAGAGCTGGCCTGGAAGAGGGGCAACCGGGACAGGATCGGTGCCCCGACCGGGACTAGAACCCGGTGTGCCGGCGCCGCAAGTAAATCCACTTTCTTTGCTACTCAGATTTTCCTGTGTGCCAGTGGGTAAGTTGTGTTTTCTAATATGCCATGTATTAGCATAATGTTGCTTATAACATTCTCTTTATTCTCTTGATTTCAATAGGCTCTGTAGTGATAATCTTGTTCATTACTGTGTTTGCTTTTTTTCTTAAAGATTTATTTATTTATTTGAAAGGTACAGTTATAGAGAGGCAGGGAGAGAGGGGCGTGGGGAGAGGTCTTCCATCCACTGGCTCACTCCCCAAATGGCCACAATGGACGGAGCTGCACTGATCTGGAGCCAGGAGCCAGGAGCTTCTTTCAGGTCTCCCACATAGTTGCAGGGACCCAAGTACTCAGGCCATCTGCTGCTTTCCCAGGCCATAGCAGAGAGCTGGATTGGAAGTGGAGCAGCCAGGACTTGAACTGGCACACATATGGGATGCTGGCACTGCAGGCTCTGGCTTCACCCACTATGCCACAGCACCAGCCCCTCATTACTATATTTGTAAGTTATGTCTTCTTGCTTATTGGTCAGTCTTCCTAGGGATTTTTTTTTTTTAAGATTATTTATTTGAGACAAAGTTACAGACAGAGAGAGGGAGAGACAGAGAGGTCTTCCATCCGCTGGTTCACTCCTCAAATGGCTGCAATGGCTGGAGCTAAGCCAATCAAAGCCAGGAGCTGGGAGTTTCTTCTGGGTCTTCCATGCAGGTGCAGGGGCCCAAGTATTCACGCCACTCTCCACTGCTTTCTCAGGCCATAAGCAGAGAGGTGGATTGGAAGAGAGCAGCTGGGGCATGAACTGGCACTCATATGGGATGCCATTGTAGCAGGTGGGGGCCCAGCCAACTGCGCCACAGCACCGGACCCACTTGGGGTTAGATTTTCACACACCAGATAGCTTTAGATCTGAAGCAGTTTGTCTACTAATGGTGGAGCCCAACATTGGATAGTTCAGAACAGGAGCCTGCACTATGGCACAACAGGTTTCCCATATCAGCATTGGTTTGAGTTCCAGCTGTTCCACCTCTTAGGGTTCCTGGAAAAGCAGCAGAAGATGGCCTAAGTGCTTGGCCCCTGCACCCATGTGGGAGTCCTGGAGGATGCTCCTGGCTCCTGGCTCCTGTCTGGCTCAGGCCTGGCCATTGCGGCTATTTGGGAAGTGAACCAGCAGATGGAAGATAGCTCTCTCTCTGTCTTTCCTTCTTTCTGTAACTCTGCCTTTCAAATAAATAAATAAATGTCTTTTTTTTAAAGAAATATTCAGAAAAAAACCTTTTTTCTTAAAGGCCTTTGTCTTTTTTTTCAGATTTATTATTTATTTGTATATTTGGAAGAGTTACAGAGAGATCTTCCATCTGTTGGTTCACTCCCCAAATGACTGCAACAGTTGGGGCTGGGTCGGGCCAAAGCCAGGAACCTAGAACTCCATCCAGATCTCACATGTTGGTGGCAGGGGCCCAAGCACTTGGTCTGTCCTCTGCTGCTTTCCTAGGCACATTAGCATGGAGCTGGATTGGAAGTGAAGTATCTGGGACTTGAACCAGCGCTCTGATATGGCATTACATGTGGCAGCTTATCTCACTGTGCCACAACAGCAGCCCCAGATCAAACTCTCTTTTTAAAATATTTATTTGAAAGACAGAAGCAGAGGCAGAGGGAGAGAGAAATCTTCCATCCACTGGTTCACTGCCCAGATGGCTCCACTGGCTGGAGCTGTGTCAACCTGAAGCCAGGAACCAGGAGCTTCTTCGGGTTTCCCATGTGGGTTCAGGGGCCCAAGCACTTGGGCCACCTTCTACTGCTTTCCCAGGCCATAGCAGGGAGCTGGATCAGAAGAGGTGCAGCTGGGACTTGAACAAGCACCCAAATGGATGTCAGCACTGCAGGCAGCAGCTTTACCCGCTACACCAAAGTGCCAATCCCTAAACTAAAAAAAAAATTTATTTCATTTATTCTAAAGTCAGAGTCACAAGAGATCTTACACCTTTTGGTTCACTCCCCAAATGGCAGCAATGGCTAGGGCTAGGCAAAGCAGAAGCCAGGAGCCAGGAGCTTCATCTGGGTCTCCCATGTGGGTGCAGGAACACAAGGACCTGATCCATCTTGGGCTGCTTCCCCAGGTGCATTGGCGGGGAGCTGGGTCAGAAGTAGAGCGGCCAGGACTCAAACCAGTGCCTCTGTGGGATGCTGGCATTGCAGGTGGCAGCTTAACCCATTATGCTACAATGCCAGTCCCTCAAACTCTTTATTCAATCCAAAAAACTGTTCTTACTGGTGTTCTCCATTGTGTGACTTCACATTATATTCATCCTGATTGTTCAAGCCGGAAACGTCAACCACTGATTTTTTTTTTTTTTGAAGATTATTTATTTGAAAGGCAGAGTTAGTGATAGGAGGAAAGAGAGAGGTCTTTCATCTGCTGGTTCACTCCCCAAATGGCTGCAACGACTGGGGCTGGGCAAGTCCAAAGCCAGGAACTTTTTCCAGGTTTCCCACGTGGATGCAGGGACCTAAGAACTTGGGCCACCTTCCACTGCTTTCCTAGGCCATTAGTGGGTAGCTGGATCAGAAGTGGAGCAGCTGGGACTTGAACCCGTGCCATATGGAATGCTGGCACTGCAAGAGGAGGCTTAACCTACTAAGCTACAGTGCTGGCCCCACCACTGATTTCTTATATTATATTATACTTTTTTATTGTCTGTCCTATGTTAAAAAATTTTTGTCATTGAAAATGGTAGAGGTGGGGCTGGCGCTGTGGTGTAGCAGGTAAAGCCACTGCCTGCGGTGCCGGCATCCCATATGGGCGCTGGTTCGAGTCCCAGCTGCTTTACTTCCAATCCAACTCTTTTCTATGGCCTGGAAAGGCAGAAGCAGTGGAAGATGCCCAAAGTCCTTGGGCCTCTGTACCCACGTGGGAGACCCGGAAGAAGCCCCTGGCTCCTGGCTTCAGATCAACCCAGGTCTGGCCATTGTGGCCATTTGGGGAGTCAACCAGCAGATGGAAGACCTCTTCCTCTCTCTCTCCCTCTCTGTAACTCTGCCTTTCAAATAAATAAGTAAATCTTAAAAAAAATTATCATCTGGCCTTTTAGATACTTTCCTATGCATATAAAAATTTTATACATGTTTGTGTCTAACATTTTAGAAGCTAGGATATTACTTTTTTTTTTTTTTTTAATTTGAAAGGCAGATTTAGAGAAAGAATCTTCCATCCATTGGTTCACTTCCTAGATGACTGTAATGGCCAGGGCTGGGCCAGACCAAACCCAGGAGTTAGGAGCTTCTTCCGGGTCTCCCACGTGGATGCAGGGGCCCAAGTACTTTGGGCCATCCTCTGCTGCTCCCAGGTGCATCAGCAGGAAGCTGAGTTGGAAGCGGGGCAACCAGAACTTGGACCAGTATCCATATGGGATGCTGGTGTTACCATAACACTGGCCCCCACAGGATATTACATTTTATTCTGCTGCTTTTTTTTTTTTTTTAAGATTTTATTTATATATTTGAGAGGTGGAGTTACAGACAGACAGAGGGAGAGACAGAGAGAAAGGTCTTCCGTCTGCTGGTTCACTCCCCAGATAGTTGTAATGATCGGAGCTGTGCTGATCCGAAGCCAGTAGCCAGGAGCTTCTTCCAGGTCTCCCACATGGGTGCAGGGGCCCAAGCACTTGGGCCATCTTCTGCTGCTTTCCCAGGTACTTAGCAGGGGGCTGGATCTGAAGTGGAGAGTCTGGGATTTGAACTGGTGCTCATAGAGGACTTTGGTGTCACAGGCGGTGGCTTAACCCATTGCACCACAATGCTGGCTCCTCTTTTTACTTCCTAGTCTGGGTTTTTGTTTACATATATTAAAATGTAGAGTTGTAAAATATGTAACAACACACTAAGGAAAATGAATGATCTTTCTAGTATTCCTCTTACTACTCTCCTTTTTCCGAGCATTTGTGTGATCTTCCAACGCTTTCAGGTTTTACTCCTCAAATTTTAATTTTTTAAAAGACTTATTTGAGGCCGGCGCCGCGGCTCACTAGGCTAATCCTCCGCCTTGTGGCGCCGGCACACCAGGTTCTAGTCCCGGTCGGGGCACCGATCCTGTCCCGGTTGCCCCCTTCCAGGCCAGCTCTCTGCTGTGGCCTGGGAGTGCAGTGGAGGATGGCCCAAGTGCTTGGGCCCTGCACCCCATGGGAGACCAGGAGAAGCACCTGGCTCCTGGCTTCGGATCAGCGTGGTGTGCCAGCCGCGGTGGCCATTGGAGGGTGAACCAACGGAAAAGGAAGACCTTTCTCTCTGTCTCTCTCTCACTGTCCACTCTGCCTGTCAAAAAAAAAAAAAAAAAAAAAACTTATTTGAACAAGATTTCCAACCACTGGTTCACTCTCCAAATGCCAGCAATGGTCAGGGCTGGCCAGGCCAACGTCAAGGGCCAGGAACTATATGCTACTCCGTAACACGGTGGCAGGCAGGAAGTGGAGCAGCCAGGACTTGAATCAGCACTCTGAGATGGCATGCCAGCATTGCAGTCAACAGCATAACCTGCTGCAGCACAATGCTGGCTCCACTCAGGTTTTAGCAGTAATACATGCTCAACAGGAAGCTGGAAAAGAATTAGATAATAAACCACACTCACTTATAATCACAAAATCAGAGTGCAGGATGTGGGTATACACTTTTTTTTATACGACTGAGCTCTAACACACAGCTTTGTATTGTCATGACTCATGAAAACGTCCCATGTCGAAACCTGAAAGCACTAGTATTTTTATTAGTATGAGTTCACATTATCAGCACAGTCCATAAAGAAAGGCAGTCTATAATAAAGTTTATAGTCTACAGTATAGTGGGAGGGAGAAAGAACATTTCATCTTAAAAAGACAAAAGGGCAAACTGCCACCAGATTTTAAGTTTATTTAAACAATTGAGGGAAAAGCTGTCAATAGTTCATAGCATATGCACAGGCTTATAATTGGGAAATCCTCCACGTAAATGCTTGTCACTTTGGGGGGCTAAATGAAGCAAATCGTAAGCCAACATTTTTCACTTCCTACATCAAACATGCTCAGAGCCCTACAGTGGTCCTGGGCTCTGGCAATGGCTGCCCAAGTACCTTCTGACCCCTTCAGAGGCAGTGTCCTGGGGTTTCCCTATGTCCCCCAGGTGGGTCCCACACATGGACATCACTTGGGACAGCACAGCGATGGTTCTGTCCCCACCACTCACCCATCCTCTGGCATGGTGCTCAATCAATGGGTCACATTTGAACACACAAGTACACTGTTTGGCATTGTCAATTCCAGGTGGGATCATACTATATACGTAGATTTCTGCAATTTCGTATTTCTAGATCTTTTACCATGGAGAAAATTTGGATTTTTATGAATATAGCTACACTTTAAATAGCTTCATGGTGGGCTCTGGAATTAAATAAAAGAATTTAAGCCATTTTCTACTGATGGACACTGGGTGTCCTTATTTACTGATTTTAAAAAGGACCCTGTGTGTATTGCTGTATCAATTCCTGAGTGATTGCCAAAATGCTTTTAGTAGAGTTGTCATTTTATACTCCCACAAAAATGTTTCCTTGTCCATATCCTCAGCACTTATCCTAATCAAAATATAATCTTATCACAGTTTTCACTTGAATTTGATTATTTTCACATGTTGTGTTATTGAGGACTTATTTTTAATTCCTTTGTGAATTTGTTTTTAAAATTTTCATGTGATGTTCACCTTTTATCATTACCAGCATTATTATTGCTTCTAAATACTTCTCTGTCCCATACCTTTATGTATTTTCTTAGTATTTAAGTCCGCGAGCCAGCTGGACTTTTTTTTTTTTTTAAACGTATGATGCGAAGGATAGATAGCTTTAACTTCTTTCCCACATGGCTAGCCCACTGGCCAAGCATCCTATATCAAACAAC
The DNA here is from genome assembly GCF_033115175.1 of Lepus europaeus. Lineage (NCBI taxonomy): Eukaryota > Metazoa > Chordata > Mammalia > Lagomorpha > Leporidae > Lepus > Lepus europaeus. The sequence continues at coordinate 88,076,448 of NC_084832.1, forward strand.
CTCCTTTCTCCATTGGATACAGAAGGTCTAAGGAACACTTTTTCTTCTTGAAAATACATGCACCTGGTAGGAAAAATAGCATAAAAAAAATACAGCAAAATAGAATCAATTACTTACTCAATTTTCCTCTCTGAAGGCAACCCTATTAGTTGATGGTGTATCCTTTCAGATACATCACAGCATATGCCAGCCATAAGTGAAGGTGGGGCAAAAGGTTGTTTCCAGACTTTTGTTTTTTCAAACAGTACTCACACTGCAATGAATAATCTTATAAGAGGGTACCCACTAGTGAGCGCCATGGCTCACTTGGCTAATCCTCTGCCTGCGGCGCCGGCACACCAGGTTCTAGTCCTGGTTAGGGCACTGGATTCTGTCCCACTTGCTCCTCTTCCAGTCCAGCTCTCTGCTGTGGCCTGGGAGTGCAGTGGAGGATGGCCCAAGTGCTTGGGCCCTGCACCTGCATGGGAGACCAGGAGAAGCAGCTGGCTCCTGTCTTTGGATCAGCACTGGCCACAAAGGCCATTAGGGGGTGAACCAATGGAAAAGGAAGACCTTTCTCTCTGTCCACTCTGCCTGTCAAAAAAAAAAAAATCATGAAAAATGGAATTTAAAGAAGTTTATAATTAAAAAAAAAAATCCATGCATGAGAGGGCCTGCCAGAAGTTTATGGAAGGTGCATAGAACTATGCATGGACAAATATATTTTCATTTTTCCAAACTTCTTGAAGGTTTGCTGAATACTCATGTACTGCAAATTCACACAATTCCTAAATGCAGAACTACTAGGTCAAAGGATATGGGCAGTATCTGAAAGCCTGAGCTATACCGCCAAACTGCTCTCCAGAGACTGCAATATGCCAGCGTAGCCCACCATCAGAATGGGAGTGTGACTATTCTTTTTCAAATTTCAGGGGATTCTGTAGGCTCTGATGCCCACTTAGCTTTAATGGTAACTTGGGCAAACACCACAGGAAAAAAATCTAATGGATGTGAAATTCATTACGTTTTTTTTTCATCTTCAGTGTTCACTTTGTGGGGTTAGTGATAAAAAAAAGTCCCCTAGAACTTATAATCTAGTGAGTTAGCTATAAACTGTGCATAATGAATATATTGCAAAATAAAATAAATAGAAATACAATGCTCTAGGCAGCGTAAATGGTAACTTGGCTTGGGGTCATGGGGAAGTAGGATGGAAGCCTGCTGGGGAGTTGGAAAGCTGGATGAAAATAATTAGCTTATGTGGAAGGTGAGAAGGGAGGAGGCAGTCTTGATGAAAAGTACGTGATGAATTACAGAGAAGAAATATCACCCAAGGGGCAGGCAGAGTGAAGGAATTAAGATACTGCTTGAGATGCTCTCATGCCACATCAGAGCGCCTGGCTTCATGTCCCAGCTCCACTTCCAGTTTCAGCTTCCTGCTAATACGCACCCTGGGAGGCAGCAGAGGATGGGCCCTAGTACTTGGGTTCCTGCCACCTGTGTGGAAGACCTGAATGGAGTTCCTAGATGCTGACTTTGGCCCGGCCCAGCTCCAGCTGTTGCAGGAATTTGGGGAGTGAACTTGTGGATGGGAGATCTCTTTCTCCTTCTTGTGTCACTTTTCATATTAATAGGAAAAAAAAAAAAAAGAGGCCAACATGATTCTACTCTGCCAGAGTGGTTCTCAAAAAACCAGCCTATAAAAAATGACAAAAGCTGAGGCCAATGTGATGTCATCTGTTCTACTCTTTTGGTGTCAGTCAGCCTTTTGGCCATTTGTCTGGGAGAAGGTTGCTTCATCTCTATAACCTCTCCTGGTTCTTGCAAATATTGTGAAATATTACTAGCCCGAACAGTGAGAATCACAGCTCAACCTCAAGCCTTCCATATTCAGCAGCTTCACTAATAAAACTGTACCCCTCTGAAAGGGAACTGGGGACAGAGATGCCATAAAAGAATTCTATAGGCCGGCGCCGCGGCTCACTAGGCTAATCCTCCGCCTTGCGGCGCCGGCACACCGGGTTCTAGTCCCGGTCGGGGCGCTGGTTCTGTCCTGGCTGCCCCTCTTCCAGGCCAGCTCTCTGCTATGGCCAGGGAGTGCAGTGGAGGATGGCCCAAGTGCTTGGGCCCTGCACCCCATGGGAGACCAGGAGAAGCACCTGGCTCCTGACATCGGAACAGCGCGGTGCGCCGGCCGCAGCGCGCCTACCGCGGTGGCCATTGGAGGGTGAACCAACGGCAAAAGGAACACCTTTCTCTCTGTCTCTCTCTCTCACTGTCCACTCTGCCTGTCAAAAAAAAAAAAAAAAAAAAAGAATTCTATACAAGATAAAATCTGTTATTCAGCATTTTAGCAACCACAACTCAAACACTTCACAGTGACTCAAGATCCTAAAGTGGCTTTTGAAATTAAACTATATGCAGTGAAGGCTAAACTCTTTAGGTTTTGAATAAACTAAAGTGCAATTTAGTTGACTGAAATGTTACCTGCTGGAGAGGTGGGTTCCCCCAGATTATTAGCCAATTGCTTGCTCTAACCGAACACGATTTTACCAGATTTCCACACTGATCAAAAGTAATTCATTCTTTATAACCAGAACAAAAATGGTTCAAATACAAGACTTTACTTTTATTTATTAATAAAGTGATCAGTTATGATTTTTGAAGTAAGGTTGAAAATGTTTTATATACATGTTAATGTAGGTTAGGTCATCCGAAAGACAAAGCAGAGTTAACATCAAGTCATGGTTGACGATTACACAAATGAGAAAAAAACAGAAGGCTGGTGGTACTTGGTAAGTAAAGACAACCAAAGTAAACCGTATTTCAAATTTGTTTATATAAAAGCATATTAAAGTTCCCTTTAAAATATTGTCCATCTTTCTTTTAAATGGGCATGGACTCCTCTATAACCATGCTCATATATAATAAACAACTAATAGCTTTCTTAATCTGTTAATACAAATACAATTCCTTGCTTCATTATGTAATCCAACAAAATAATAGAGTGAAGTGATTAGAAAAATATGAACCTTTCTGTTTCTATATTGTATTTTTAATTTAAATTGGAAAATACAGTGCAGATAATATGAAATATATGGATTTCAGATTTACATATTACTTGTATCTAACTGATTATTAGATATGGTCTTTATTTTGGCTGAAATGCAAAAATATGATTAATTTCTTAATAACAGTTTAGTTAAAAATACTTTCCATTGATAGCAGTGCCAGTCTGAGAACAACATAAGCGAAATACATTTTTAAGTTACTGTCTATTCAGTGCCCAAAACAGGCAGGTCCTAACACTAAGCCCTTAAAATACATTTGCTTTAAAGATAACTGAATGGCAATCTCACATGTCAGATAATCTTTAAACAATCCTGTAAACATTGTCAAAATTTGCTTTCTAATAGAAGTTCAAGTAAACATTGAATATTTGATTTAAACTAACCTTAGAGTCAAACTCATTTATAGCTACATATGTAAAAAGTTTTAAAAAAATCACCCTTATGTAAAGATGAAACCTAACTTTGTAAACATGTTCATTTTTAATAACTAATACACTACAGCTGCTCTTTGGTTTGGCATAGTGATATTGGTCTGATGCCTCAGGTACTGAGTATTCAAGTAAGTCTGTACCCAGGTATACTAAGTCTCTTGTGTAATTTTTTTTTTAATGGCAATGGCTAGACCTGAAATTCAACTTCATTTTCCTTGAGTATTGTCACCAATGTTCAAGTTTTTGAAGACCAAAGATAGCAATTATAAATTTTGACAGGGTTTCATTTTGACCTTTTCCCACCAAATAGTTGAGAGCAAGAATCAATACCAGTTGAAATACCAAAGAGGCAGCCTTTCCCTGATTCCCATACCATTTGTAGGCCCTTGATAAACAGTCATTATGAATAAATTTAGCTAAACATTATTAAGAATGCAGCAAAATATTGGCTCTAGATTAAATCAAATGTAACTAAAATAAGAGTGCTTCATTGAACATTTCTGAAAAGGTTTTAACTGTACTATTAAAGATGATGTTAAATAACAAATGAAAAGAATCATGAAAGATTCTAATACCATAAAGGTGCCTGAATAGGTTAAAGGAGAAAGTTAAGTTTCCGCAGTTGTTAGCTGGGTACATGCAAATTCTTTGATCTAAATGTAACAATACTCACAAAAAGTACCAGGTGTTTCTGTACGTAGTCAAATCTGTTTATAGACATTTACTGTGTCCTTGTAACTTACAGACTGCCAAACTGAATTGACATTTTGGTTGGAAATTGCTATTTCTTCACTCAGTCTGAGCTTCTAGAATCAAGATTCATAGTAAAGAAACGAAGGTGAGAGAATCCATAGTATCAGACCCTAAACTATGTTTTCAAGGCTAACACATACCTTCAGTTCAATGGGGGAAAAATAACTTTTAGAAAACCTAATAATAGATTAGCCAATGGAAATAAAATAAATTCTACAAATTTTATACCCAGAGTATCAATTATAAAGTTTATGCTACATTAGGAAATTACAGAGCTGTCCCCTAGTATGTTGTTTGACATATGGATAGTACTTCAAGGATGTTTGTTAGGTGAATGAAAAGTGAGGTTATTTTGCAAAATTAGGTATCACAGCATGTTAGGAGTCATCCAGTCCAACTCATTCCAGAGCCCCTTGCCCCCTGTAATCTGATTTTACAAGAAGGAAACTAACCCTTAATAGTTAGAGATGCTGGTAAGATTTCTCCTTACCCACCTACTGGAAGCAGTGAATCGTTGTGTGTGTGTGTGTGTATGTGTCTGTGAGAGAGAGAGAGAGAGAGAAACAATATAAAGGACAAGTAACATTTCTGATCATATTATTCTAAATAGTTTTTTCCCTAGCTCAAGTTGCATCCCAAGTCACTGTTAAGCTGTTAAAAGATTACTGTAAAAAATTTCAAAGTAATTTTTTGTCATTATCTAAATTGAAATTTGAAAGTCATCTCCATAGCGTGCTTTATTCTAAATAACTTTAGGACTGAAAATATTTCTTAACAGCTTACAATATACCTCCTATCTTTCCCTTGGCTTCTCTTCTAGCCATTTCCACCTGTTCACATTGTGTCCAATATTCCTATAGCACATGTGCCTTTGTCATTCCCTGCCCATACAAATACTCCTGAAAGTTCAACCAAATATAATTAAAAAGCAGAGGGGATCCAAAATATTTCTTAAACGGTCAAGTTTCCTTTAAGCCTTTGGCACATACTACAACATTGCATGGTTACATGAATGCTCTTAACTAAGTCAATTATACCAATATGTTCTATGCTCTAAATGATTACATTTAGGTATATGAATCCTTCTGTTATTTTATAGCCAAAAATAAAAAAAACTTTATTAAAAATGTTGAAAAGTATAAAACAGTAATTATAAATTAGCAAATACCCAATTAAAAAAAAGTTTTTTTTCCTTATACAGTACAAGCAACAGTAATTTTGATATTATTCACTCTCCGCCACCATCTGCCCTAGAAGTACTTAAGTTTTTACTTTGTGTTTTAGGAGTGAAAATGTATATGGATACTAGGAAACAACTCTAATAATGTAACTCAGGTATCAGGAAAGTAAGTATGCCATGTTAACACGCGGTGATAGCTCATATTATAGCATCTCATACAGGTAAGCGTTATTTCCAAAGTAAAAGTTAAGTCACTTCCGTCGCTGTGAGTGTGCTGCACAAATGGACACTTAGGATTAAGGCATCGTTCTGCTCTGGAGAAGGGCTTCTGTAGATCCAGCGAACTGTACAAAGGCTTCCTTTTTTAAAAATATATCTTCTGTTATATTTCAATTATCTCATCCCATTGATCATTTTCTTGCAAATAAAATTGAAAATAGTCCACAATGTGTTTAAATACCTATAAAAATAAAAACAATTACTGATTAAAACTTAAGTTTTTATTTCTCAAAATAGTAAATGGTTTTGTGGGCTAAAGTATAAAGTTGCTAATAGAACAAGACAGGAAATATGCTCTTTAATACTATGAATATTATAATAATAAATAATTTGAAAGCATTAAGGGGATATCACTGACTTTCTTCTTTCCCTGAAGCATCCACAAGAGTATTTTAAAAGGGGTGTTTTTTTTTTTTAATGTTTATTTTTTCATCCACTTGAAGACACAGTGAGAATGAGAGAGAGTGAAAGAAAGGAGGGGCAGAGAGATAGATCTTCCATCTGCTGGTTCTCTCCCCAAATATCACAACAGCCAGGAGCCCAGAACTCTATCCAGGTCTCCATGTGGGTGGCAGTGGCCAAACCATGTAAGCCATCATCTGCTCTCTCCCAGGATGTATTTGTAAGGAGTTAGATGACAAGAGTTGTAGCTGGGATTCAAACCAGCACTCTGATACGGGATGTGGGCATCCTAGCAGCAGCTTAACCTGCTGTGTTTGCTCTTAAATAGTCCTTCCTCCCTGGCTGCTGACTCAGTCCTCGCTTGAGGAGCCACGCTGTCCACCTACACTGTTCTAAGACTGCTGGTAAGGCCTGAGGAAGTTCCCATGGCAACTGTTGGAGGAGTTTCAGCTGAGGAGACTCAACAACCACAAGCATCACATTATTCCGCCTACATTAAGAAGCAATGCAGAACCAGGACTGAGGACCACAGTCACAGTTCACCGGGGCAGGAAACTGACTCATGGTCACCACATTCAGCTTCTCAGCTTCTCTTCAGACTCAGCTCACTCTGCCCACAGGGATCGATCCTGTCCTAGGTGTTGATTCTAACTCTGGACACAGGTCTTGTAAGGACCTGCCTGCTGATATCGAGCCCTCCTGAGGTATAGCCCTGACACTGAGGAATGGGCAGCCGGTGAATGCGTCATCCTCGTGCACGTCTGTGGTCTCGGTTAGCAGTGCTCTGCTGTGGGAGCTTTCACAAACCAAGAACATCAATGAATCGCAGGGCTTGTCTAAGCCTTTAATATTAGCCGCTCTTCTCTGGATGCAATTTTTTTAATAGTGGCCAAATTCCCTTTTTATTCTTGAATGAATGAATAAGATGCTGAACAAGTTAATTGTCCAAGCACCCATCTTAAACTCTATTTATTAGTTTTTCCATTAATCTACCAGCAAATATTCACTAACATTATTGTACAAGTGGTAAGAAAATGAGACTTTGAGCAGATGTCATCTTCCAGTTTCTCCTGCATTGCCTACTTTTGTTGATACAACTGAAAGGTTAAAAAAATAGAATGGCATATTGTTTTGAGACAATGAGATATGTATATAAACTACATTTGTTCAAGAAAATTACCTTTATACTGTCTTACCTTGCTCCTATTCAAATGGTTAGTTATGAACAAGAGGTACTCAATTTTCTATTGCCACTGTAACATGGTTATTTGTCCCTGTAAGCACACAATTATACCATGACATGACAAAAAAGAGAAGTATTCAGTTTTTGGATAAATGGTAAAACTGATTACAGTGAAAACGACTACAAAGTAAAACACTAAACAGGATTACAGTCCTTACCACTTATCTTCTAAAACCCAGAAGTGCGTACAGAGCATCAGGAGTCAAAGGCCTGGTTTTGATGCTTATCCTCATAAAGATATTCGTTGGCTTTAAAGATGTTAAGCAGCAATAATTAAAAAGTCTACAAAATGAATTTTTGCCTTCATCCTATGCAAGGGGTCTAATGATCTTAATGAAGGGCCCAAGATAATAAATTAAGAGAACATTTTAAATGCTGCTAAAAGGTCAACACAATCAAATTCTCACAGCAAGCTCTTTATTATCCAGGGTTAGTACAAACTGAATGGAATGTCTCAGATCCTTTTTGTGCATTGCAAGATGATGATGACAGTGTTACCACTATTACCATTAAGAACGACCTCAGATGTATTTAGGCTGTAATATAATGCTAAGTGTGCGGCTACACAATACCGCAAACCCTGAAAACTCCCACTTCAGTATGATCAATTACTCCATGAATCCATGATTCATGAAATGATTAAGAGTCTTCAATAAAAGGTTAAAATATATTCAGTATACTTTTTTAGCTAAGGCAGCAAGAGGACAGTGTTTTTCAAAAATTATTTTCAACTAAGAAAACGCTAACCTCTAAAGAATAATGTTGACTAAAACATTCAGAACACTCAATGCCTAAGGAACTTTCAGCATGTGGATGAAGAACGTGTGGATGGGTAACACGAAAGTCAGCTGACAGAATAAATCCCATCGCTGGGCATCAGACCCCCCTCTGCCTTCTTTCTCCACAGAAGCTACCTATGAACACAAACACCCTATATCTAGTATTTATTAAAAAGTTTAACATGTTTTAGTAACTTTTAGTATCACATTATTTTGATTTTTCCGCATTTACTAAATCTGTTGATTTGCAGTTGAACCAGAAGCAGCAGTGTTTTCAAGTGAGAACTATTACCTGATCTGACGCCTTCTTCAGCTCCGTTCTCCAGCCACTGAGATTCATTGTCCAACAAACGGTTTTTTGATTCACTAAGTGGTTTGATAGGAAAAGGTTGATTTGAGCCACTACTGAAAAGAGGATCAAACGGTTTAGTATATAGCTTAGTGCTCAATTCAAGATACTTAATAAATTAATAAGCAGGAAATTAGTATTCCTTCTCCTAAATATGTGAGGGCAACTCATGAGATCTCAGCACTATGAGAAACTATCTTCCAAAGAACACTATGCCCACAACCCCCCGTTAAATGGCTCTCTAGACCCAGGGATCTACACTTCAACACTGCCAATGGAAACAATTAGACAACAGAAAAGAAGCTTCAGAGGCCAGTCTGAATGCTCATAACAGGTTAATCAGGAGCCATAAGGGAGTGCGAGGACAGGTGAGGATCTATGTCTGTGGCCAGTACAAAAAAATTACCTGTCATTTCCCAAGTTTTCTGCTTTCTACCTCTGCAGTTTAGATCTAAGGGGAAAAAATGATTCAGTGATTCAGCGTAGACTTATTTTTTCTAGCTAAGAGATCCAGGAAGGAAGGAACAGAAAAAGGAAAGGAGGAGGAAAGGGAATAATATTTGCTGGGTCCTCATTATGGGCCAACCACTGTGTAAGTGCTTTGTGTATATGATCTGGACTCTCAGAGCCACCTTTGGAGATAGGTATCATTCTCTTGGTTTCTAGAGATAGAAAATGAATCTCAGATGTTTAAGTGACCTGTTTAGAACTGTAATAAATGTAAGAGCTCAAAGGCTCAACACCTCAGGCTGTAGATTCTAAGGCCTGTGTTCTTCCAATATTAGTAGGCTAGCCTGGACTTTACAATCCTTCCTCCCTTATGGTTTATTTCTGTAACAAATGTATCTCAACTGCTTTACTTGGACAGAAATATTTCCAGCTTCTTTAAAATTTCATTTAAATTATTTTGCTGAATTTGTGAAAGTCTGTTTGCCATGACAATACTGAGAAAATTTCCTCCAAGACAGATGAATTAATAAGAAAAAAATTCATATTCTCTAATCTTATTATTATTGACATTGCAGTTTAAATCTATTTATCAGATAGATTTTAAAATAAAAGAGTGATCAGTACATTGACTGATTTCTTTAAAAACATGTAACTGATAATATAAAGCAATGTAATAAAATGCTGAGAGAATATCCTAGCTCTTAGGAAGATATAGCATATTTAGATGCTCTTAGTAGACATTTTCAGTTTTATGTGATTGTCTTGGCTCAACGGTTAACACACTGACTAGATAAGCATTCTCTTTCCTTTCTCAAAAGTAATATTTTGGGGATGATCAAAAAATATGGTTATCCTATATGCACACATTAACCCTCCATTAAAAAATTTAAAGAGAATATTTGTTTTCTGTTAATGTTGGCTGGCTGAATGACCTTTACATTTACCTAAAATATAAGTACATCTAACATGTTACAGTTTGTTTTACAATAAACACTGAAAAACGTAAGGACAAGAAGCACACCTTCTGGGAAATTCATCTTGGTTTGCAACAGAAGCTTGTTCCGGATCCGTCCCCACAAGGCGGGTTGGAAAACTGCAACCATCACCCAAGCTACATCATAGGAAATATCAACAATGACTTAAATTATATTTGTATTAAGTTAATCAAAGTAGTCAAATTTAACACTTGTATTTCAGAGTCATAGCTTAAAGAAATTATCACAACTTGTCATTTTAGAGAATAATTTCTAAGATTTCTAATTTTAGAGGGTTATTTCTACCATGGAAGACATAAACCCCTTTCTTTTATATAGTTTACATATATTTAGAAAGAAAGTCTTCCATGCTTATTAAGATTATGATACCTGTTAACTTGTGAAACACAGGTATTCAAATATTTGGGTAACTGATCTGCTTAATCATTTCAGATAGCATACAGGCTCAGATTGAAAGATGTAAGCTCCACATATTTATTCATTTAACAACATTCATAAAACAAAAATTTACTGAACGTCCATGAGGTTCCGGGTACTGTCTTAATCATGAATGAAACAGCACTGAACAAAGAGAAGAAAACCTCTCTCAGAAGTTTACAGTTTAAAAGAGCACAGGTATGCCCCCTTTTTTTTTTAAGAGTTTTTAACACAAGTCTTTTTTTTTTTTTTGACAGGCAGAGTGGACAGTGAGAGAGAGACAGAGAGAAAGGTCTTCCTTTTGCCGTTGGTTCACCCTCCAATGGCCGCCGCGGTAGGCGCGCTGCGGCCGGCGCACTGCGCTGATCCAATGGCAGGAGCCAGGTGCTTCTCCTGGTCTCCCATGGGGTGCAGGGCCCAAGCACTTGGGCCATCCTCCACTGCCTTCCCGGGCCATAGCAGAGAGCTGGCTTGGAAGAGGGGCAACCGGGACAGAATCCAGTGCCCCGACCGGGACTAGAACCCAGTGTGCCAGTGCCGCAGGCGGAGGATTAGCCTATTGAGCCGCGGCGCCAGCCAACACAAGTCTTTTTTTTAATAGACTTATTTGAAAAATCAGATTTACAGCACATGAGGGAGAGACAGAGAGAGAGGAACGAGAAGAGAGATCTTCCATTTTGCTGGTTTATTTCCCAAATGGCCACAATAACTAGTGCTGGGCCAGACCGAAGCCAGAAGCCAGGAGCTTCATCGGGCCTCCCACGTGTGTGCAGGGGCCCAAGCACTTGGGCCATCCTCTGCTGCTTTCTCAGGCACACTGGCAGAGAGCTGGATCAGAAGTGGAGCAGACAGGACATGAACTGTGCCCATAGGGGATGCCACTGTTGCAGACAGTGGCTTAACCTGCAGCACCACAGTGCTAGCCCCGCCTTACTTTCACATTAAAATTTTTTAAAATTATTTTTTATTAGAGAGAGAGAGAGGGAGGGAGAGAGAGGGAGAGATTGCGAGAGAGAGAGAGAGAGAGACAGACTGAGAGCTCCTATCTGCTGGATCACACCCCCAAATGTCCACAATGACCTGGGCTGGGTTGGGGTCAAAGCCAGAAGCCAGGAAGTCAAACCAGGTCTCCCATGTGGGTAGCAGGAACTCAATCACTTGATACAACACCATTGCCTCCCAAGGTGTGCAACTGGTGGGACGCTGGAGTCAGGCATCGGAGCTGGGAATTAAGCCCAGGCACTCTGATAATGGAATGTGGGCATCTTAACCACCAGGCCAAATACCTGCTCCTACTTTCATGTCTTATTTATTTTACTTTTTAAAAAATTTGTACATTTGGACAGAGAAGGGAGAGAGAGATATAGAGAGCGTGACACAGAGAATGAGCAAGTGAGAGAGAGAGAGAGAGAGAGAATAAATTACCAGTAATTCATGTCACTCCTATCCAGTGGTTCATAACCTAGATATCCCCAACAGCTGGGGAGCCAAAGCTGGGAGCTGGGAACTCAACTCAGGTCTCTCACGTGGGTGGCAGGAACCCACTGACTTGAGCCATCACCTCTCCTCCCAGGTCTGCATCAGCAGGAAGCTGGAATCAGGAGCCATAAGCAGGCATCAAATCCTGGGACTCCAACACAGGAAGTGGGGGACTTAGCTAGCATCTGAACTGCTAGGACAAACACCCGTCCCATACTTTCAGATTTTAAACCAAACACCAAAATTGCATATGATAAGGACTTTTACTTTCAGCCAAAATGGAATGGTAAAGTTACATGTCAATGGAAATAGCCAGAAACTGAACAGTGTAGAGAAAAACCTGTTTTCAAAATAGGTAACACAGAACTATAGATCTCAGAGAGAAGGAGAACAAGCGGAGTGAATGCCAGCTTTCTGCAGGGACCTTGGCACTGGAAGGGAGCCAAGCAGAGCAAGGGGATCTCACACTGAATCGAGGTGACAGAGGTGGGCAATAGGAGGCTCTGAGGCGCCTTGACATCGGAGACACAGTTGAGAAATAGGGAGATATGCGGAGAAATAACTACATAAATCTGTACAGTGTTGTCCTCGAGTCTTTTGTTGAATACGAGGCTGCGCTGGTGAATATGGAAAAACATTGGAAAGCAGAAGATGTACAATTCATAGAGTTCCCACAAAACAGTCAAAGCTGACCAGTCACAGCAGAAAGATCTAGCTGAGTGCACGGAATTGGTAGAGAGCCCCCTACTGCAGGGCTAAACTAGCCCTCGTGAAAATGCTACCCTGGATCTAATCCATAAAGCTTAAAACCTGTCTCAAAAAGAAGAAATTGAAACACAAGTAACTTAACTGCCTGTCCAGACAAAATTCAACATTCTTTAAAAGGAGACAATAAAATTGATACCCAGCTTACAAGGATCATTCAAAATGTCCAACACCCAGGGGCAGGTGTTTAGGCTTAGTGGTTAAGATGTCACTTAGACACCCTGATCCCATAGTGGAGTGCCTGGGTTTGATTCTCAAATCCACCTCCTGATTCCAGCTTCTGGCCAACTGCAGACCCTGGGAAGCGACATGTGGAAGTACAGTGGTGGTTGGGTTCCTGCCACCCATGTGGGAAACTTGAACTGAGTCCCTAGCTCTTGACTTTGGCCTAGCCCAGTCCAGGCTGTTGTGGGCAACTGGGAAGTGAACAAGCAAATGGGAGCTCTCTTTCATCTGTCTGTCTGCCTGCCACGCAAATGAAAAAGAAAACGAAAAGTGCAGCATAAGTCAAAAACTGCTAGACAAGAGAAGTAGCAGAAACTGTGATCCAATGCTAAGGGAAAACAAAACAAAAAAAAAGCCAATAGAAAAGAATCAAAAAGTTATCAATTTCAGTAAAAGTTAGCAAAGACGACTAAAACAGCAATTTTAAATGTCCATGAATTAAAAGAAAAAATGGTATTATAAAAGGAGAAGTAAGGTATTAAGAAAAGAACCAAATTAATTTCTGGAGCTGAAAATATACCTGAAATGGGAAACATACTAGATGGGCTGACCACCAGATTAAGTGCTACAGAAGAAGTGGTCAGTGAACTTGTAGACTTAGTAGTAGAAATTAACCAAACTGAGGCAAAGAGAAATGAAGATGGGGCTGGGAGAGAGAAGGACAGAGTGGCAATGACCTGTGGGTCACTACCAAGCAGTTTACAGACACGTGTTTGAGTACTGGTAAAGCTGGCAGCGAGTGGATGAGAGGAGGGAAGCACGCAGAAAAATTCCTGAAGATATAATGGATAAAAAATTATTCAGATCTGTTGATCATTATAGATTTCACAGATCCAAGAAGCCAGCCTAAAGAACAATCACCAAATAACTGCTTAAAACCAGTGACAAAAATGAAATCTTAAAAGTAGTCAAATCTTAGGCCTGCGCCGTGGCTCAATAGGCTCATCCTCCGCCTTGTGGCGCTGGCACACCGGGTTCTAGTCCCGGTTGGGGTGCCAGATTCTGTCCCGGTTGCCCCTCTTCCAGGCCAGCTCTCTGCTATGGCCCAGGAGTGCAGTGGAGGATGGCCCAAGTGCTTGGGCCCTGCACCCCATCAGAGACCAGGAGAAGCACCTGGCTCCCCTGCCTTCGGATCAGCACGGTGCGCCGGCCGCAGCGCGCCGACTGCGGCGGCCTTTGGAGGGTGAACCAACGGCAAAGGAAGACCTTTCTCTTTGTCTCTCTCTCTCACTGTCCACTCTGCCTGTCAAAAAAAAAAAAAAAAAAAAAAACAAAAAAAAAACAGGCCAGTCCACTGCAGTGGCTTTCAATGTGGTAAGCCTGGGCTTCAGCAGAAGTCAGCTTGTGAAGAGCCCTGGCAGCTCTGCCAAGAGTTGGATCACTGGAAATGGACCTGCCCTGGAGTCGAAGGATGCCCAGGTCAGAGCCACAGATCTTATTGGCTCTAAGCTGAAAAGCCCTTCACTCAGCCCAACTTCCAAAGGGACCACTGCAGCTGAGGGGATGGTCAAGTAGGGTCAGCAACATTGCAGGCAGAACTGTAAATTTCTTGTTAGAGATGCCACCTGCCTTTACCTGGCCAGCTCTCCTCCCAGGACAGCCAAGTAATGAAAGTCAACAGAGTGCCTTCCCCTAGGAGGTTCACACCTCCCTTAGGATATACCCCATGTGAAGAGATTGATAGGTCTGGGCCTCTGAATTTACAAGGCCTAAAGCCCACCAGATTATTATCAAGCCCCTTCTATCAGGTTCTATTTGCCTCTCAATCAAAAAACTTAATTGTAGCTTAGACAGCACCTTGCTTAGCTCCTCTAATAATGACTCTGTCCTTTGTTCTAGGCCCTGTCTAGTGCACTTGGGCCTCATTCCTTTGTAATCATAACCTCTACTCTACCACCAATGGCTCTACTCCCAACCTGTGTGTACTGATGGTCCTCTTCCCCACTTAATGCTGTATAATTGTTCAAACCTGGTAAATGCCACTCTTAGGATCATTGGTTACTATCCTCACTCTGTCTTTTATGACCTTGTCTAAATATGATCAGAGTCGGCAAACTTGGAAGGCTTCCATAGCCTTGGCAACTCATGACGACAGCCTAGGGTGGTTACTGGCGCCATAAACTAGAGTGTCAATTTGTTGGGTCAACAACAGGAGCCACTGTGCACTTGCTCCTCATGTGGGATCTCTGTCCTTAATGTGCTGTACATTTTGATTTAATGCTATAACTAGTACTCAAACAGTATGTTTCACTTTGTGTTTCTATGTGGGTGCAAACTGTTGAAATCTTTATACTAAATTGATCTTCTGTATATAAAGAGAATTGAAAATGAATCTTGATGCAAATGGGAGGGGAGAGGGAGCGGGAGAGGGGAGGGTTGCGGGTGGGAGGGAAGTTATGGGGGGGGGGAGCCATTGTAATCCATAAGCTGTACACTGGAAATTTATATTCATTAAATAAAAGTAAAAAAAAAAAAAAGTAGTCAAATCTTAAAAAAAAAAAAAAAAAATAAGGCACAGCAATTTACCAACAGTAGAATAAAGAGTGAGTCTGACTTGTCAATAACAAGATACACCAGAAGATAACGGAATAAAGTCTTTTAAAGGAAGGGACCCCCCCATCCTCCCCAAAAACACCCTGTCAAATCTGGATTCTCTGTTTAGAGAAAATAGTTTTCACAGTGGAAGAGGGCCCAAGTCCTTAGGCCCCTGCACCCATGTGGAAGACCCAGAAGAAGCTCCTGGCTCCCAGCTTCAGATTGGCCCAGCTCTGGTAGTTGTGGCCATCTGGGGAGTGAACCAGAGGATGGAAGACCTCTCTCTCTGCCTCTCCTTCTCTCTCTGTGTAACTGTGACTTTCAACTAAAATAAATAAATCTTAAAAAAAAAGCAGCTTTCAAAACAAATAGTCTGGTGTTCCAACCAGTAGGAGTGGAAAAACCTGGAATACATGAGACAATCGAGAAACAACACAGAACAGATTGTAAAAGTCAGCAATAAAATCCACACAAAATGAGGTGCAAAAACAACTGAACAAAAATGAAGAGTACAACACTGAGCTGTACAAAACTTTGAACTTAATACATGTAGAACTGGAGTTCCTACAGTAACGGCAGGGGGAGAAGACCACAGAATGAAAAATTATAATTACAGGTTTTTAAAATTTGATGAAAGCTATAAAAACAACATATATAAGAATCTTAACCAATCCAACTATATCAAAGTATGTGACAAATTGTGTGAAAAACAGTGATAAACAAAAAGACTTAAAAGTAACCAGAGAGAAGACATATTTTATATATAGAGAGGGTAAAAATATGTGTGATCATTAACTTGCCATTAAAAAAAAGCCAAAAGACAACAATGCAACATCTAAAATTCTATATCACACAACAATGTCCTTCAAAAATGAAGGCAAAATAAGTCAGTTTCAGACAAAAAGAAAAGGCAGTTAATTAAGATGAAAACCTGCCAACACCTCATGAAAATACATCACTTGAATTAAAATAATCTTCCTTCTCTATGATTTTGGCAGTTTAAAGGCCTAAAATGGCTGGGAACTAGGGAGACATGGAAACCATGAATCATACGGAATACATATTCTTTCACACTTGAATTAAAATTACATTATGCGTTTGTCTTCTTTGATTGAAGATAATAGAGTGCATATGAAATCTGCAAAGGAATCTTTGTGAAGCTAATACATATAAATTCTTGTAGGTTTTTACTTTAAACAACTTATTTTCATTTTGAAGGAAAAAGGTGATTCTTACTTTTTATAAATCAAATTTATTTTTCTACTTTCCATTTAAATACGTATGTTCAAAGACTCCCTTTATCTTACATAAAAAAGAAAAAGTAAAATATTTTATATAAAATCAAGATATTCTGAGTTTTCATCCTAAATGCCCATTAGAATGTCATTGTATATTCTATGAATGTTAAAATATTTAACCAGAGAGAGAGAACACAGATTTCATATTTCCTGAGATCTGCATTTTGTAAATTACCTTGAAAATACTGGAAGCAGCCAATATTTCTTTTCATCACCAAATACTTGTCTCCAATTTTTACTGTATCCAAGAGAGAAACCATTTCCATCTGGTCCATATGAAAATGTGGGTGCACGGAATGATTCTGTTAAAAATAAATATACATAAAAATCTAATTATTAATAATTAAATATAGAAGGTACTCATTTTCATGCTTATATCTCTAACATTAAAAAACTTATAACTTTTAACTATTTGTAGAAATTAAAAGATAAATTTCTGAGATTCATTTGGGAAAAAATAGCATATTTGCTATTTCTTTTTATTTATTTATTTTTTTAAAGATTTTATTTATTTATTTGAGAGGTAGAGTTACAAACAATGAAAGAGAGAGACAGAGGAAAAGGTCTTCCTTCCGTTGGTTCATCCCCCAAATGGCTGCAACGGCCAGAGCTGCACTGATCCGAAGCCAGGAGCCAGGTGCTTCCTCCTGGTCTCCCACGTGGGTGCAGGGGCCCAAGCATTTGGGCCATCTTCTACTGCCCTCCCGGGACACAGCAGAGAGCTGAACTGGAAGAGCAGCAACCGGGACTAGAACCGGCGCCCATATGGGATGCAGGCGCTGCACGCAGAGGATTAACCAACTGCGCCACAGCGCCGGCCCATAATTATTTTTTCTTAAAGATTTATTTTTATTATTTGAAAGTCAGAGCTGCAAAGAGAGAAGGAAAGTCAGAGCTACAAAGAGAGAGGGAGAGAAAGAAGGAGAGAGAACGATCCTTTACCCATTGGCTCACTCTCTAAATGGCCTCAATGGCCACGCCAAAGCTAAGAGCCAAGAATTTCATTTGGGTCTCCCTCATAGGTGCAGGGTTCCAAGCACTTGGGTCATCCTCTGCTGCTTTCCCAGGCACATTAGCAGGGAGCTAGACTGGAAGTGGAGAAGCTGGGCTTCGAACTGGTGCCCATATGGAATGCCGGCACTGCAGACAGTGGCTTAACCCACCGTACCACAGCACCAGCCCCATTTACTCTTTCATCAACCATATGGAATAATATGTCAAAACAATTAATATTACTGAAACTCTGACAAAGGTTATGTTTAATATAGCTTATATACACACCACTTTAAAAGATTTATTTGAGAGAGAGACAGAGAGAATGACAGAGATATCTTCCATCCACTGGCTCACTCCCTAGATGGTTGCAATGGCCAGGGCTGAGAAAGGCCAAAGCCAAGAGCTAGCAGTTTCATCTGGTTAACCCAAGTAGCTGAAGACACCTAAGCGCTTGGGCCATCCTCTGCTGCTTTCCAAGGTTATTAGCAGGGAGCTGGATTGGAACTGAAATAGCCAGCATATGAACTGGTGCCCATTTGGGATGACAGCATCATAGGTAGTGACTTTACCTCTATGCCACAAGGCTGGGTCCTTTAATTATATTTTTAAAAAGATATTCTTTAGTCATTATTTATAAACTTCTATGTTCCTGATGGCACAGCATAAGGTAATTGGTATCCAAAGACAAACTACTACAGGAAATTCTCCCAAAGTGTCTAACAAAACTACAATGTAGTAAGCATTAAAACAGTCATGGTAGGGGTCAGTGTTGTGGCACAGCAGATTAAGCTATTCCATTTCCCATCCAGCATCCTACTAATGCGCCTGGGAAAGCAGCAGAAGATGGCCCAAGTGCCACCCATATGGGAGAACTGGATGGAGTTTCAGACTCCTGGCTTCAGCCTGGCCCGGCCCCCACTATCACAGCGATCCAGGGAGCAAACCAGCGATGGAAGATCTTCCTCTCTGTCTCTGTAACTTTTCTAAATAAATAAAATCAATCTTAAAAAAAAAAAAAGAGTTGTGGTGGACTATGAGAACAGAGGTGAAAAATCCTATGCTTGCCTGGATAGGGACATGTATGTCTTTTTTTTTTCTTTTTTCTTTCTTTCTTTTTTTTTTTAAAGATTTATTTATTTGTTTGACAGGCAGAGTTACAGAGAGGGAGAGGGAGAGAGAAAGAGAGAAGTCTTCCATCTGCTGGTTCACTCCCCAAATGGCTGCAATGGCCAGTGCTGTGCTGATCCAAAGCCAGGAGCCAAGAGCTTCTTTCAGGTCTCCCAAATGGGTACAGGAGCCAAGGACTTGGACCATCTTCTACTGCTTTCCCAGGCCATAGCAGAGAGATAGACCAGAAGAGCAGCAGCCAGGACTTGAACTGGTGCCCATATGGATGCCAGCACCACAGGCAGTGGCTTTATCCACTAAGCCACAGTCAGCCCAAACATGTATGACTTGAGGATACTGGAGGGGGTAGCACTTGAGCATGAACTTCAGTGATGAGCAACAGGAGAAAGCAGGGGGAGATTACAGACCATTATTTCTAGCTTGTTTGTATAAAATGATACACAGAATGATGTCTAACAAAAGACCCCTTTTAGTCACAGAAAAGTTTTGTTTCCTTATTTAAAACTAAAATACAGGAGTGGGCATTTGGTTTAATGGTTCAGATACCATGTCCCTCATTGGAGTACCCGGGTTAGACTCCTGCCTCGTTCCTGACTCCACCTTCCTGCTTGTGCAAGGCCTTGGGAGACAACAGTGATGGCTCAAATTATTGGGTTCCTGCCACCCATGTGGAAAACCTGGGTTGAGTTCCTGGTTTCTGACTGTTGCAGGCATTTGGGGGTTGAACTACAGGATGAGAGTGCTCTTGTTCTGCCTCTTGAATAAACAAATAAATAAACAGAGGCTGGAATTGTCGTGCTGAAGGTTAAGCCAGCACTTGAAATGCCAGCAGCTCATAATGGAATGCCAGATGGAGTCATGGATGCTCCGCTTCTGATCTGACTCCCTTCTAAGGAGCCTGAAAAAGAAGAGGATGATGGTCCAAGTACCTAGGCCCAAACAATCCATCTGAGAGACCTGCATGTAGTTCTGGGCTTTGGCCTGCCCCAACCCTGGCCATTGTGGCCATTTGGAGAATGAACCAGTGGGTGAAGGTCTCTTGCTTTCTCTTTTTCCCTCCCTCCATCTTCCTCTCTGTTACCCTGTCTTTCAAATAAAGAAATAAATCTTAAAAACAATAAATAAATAGAATGCACTGTAGCAAGTTTTACAAGTGAAGGGTAAGAAGAGTTTCTGCACTGCAAAGGAAACACTCAACAAAGTGGAGAGGCAACGACAGAACGGGAGAAAATATTTGCAAACTGTGCAACTAATACAGGATTAATATCCAGAATCTATAAACAGCTCAAGAAACTCAACAACAACAAAACAAACAATCCAGTTAAGAAATGGGCACAGAACAGGAAAAGGTTTTTTATTTTTTTTATTTTTTTTTATTTTTGACAGGCAGAGTGGACAGTGAGAGAGAGACAGAGAGAAAGGTCTTCCTTTTGCCATTGGTTCACCCTCCAATGGCCGCTGCGGTAGCGCGCTGCGGCCGGCGCACCGCGCTGATCCGATGGCAGGAGCCAGGTGCTTATCCTGGTCTCCCATGGGGTGCAGGGCCCAAGGACTTGGGCCATCCTCTACTGCACTCCCTGGCCACAGCAGAGAGCTGGCCTGGAAGAGGGGCAACCGGGACAGGATCGGTGCCCCAACCGGGACTAGAACCCGGTGTGCCGGCGCCGCAAGGCGGAGGATTAGCCTGTTGAGCCGCGGCGCCGGCCTGGAAAAGGTATTTTTTAAAGGATTAAATATAAATGGCCAACAGACACATGAAAAAATGCTCAGGATCACTAGCCATCAGAAAAATCCAAATCAAAACCATCACTTCTAATTCTTCTAGAAGTACTCACAACTGAGTAGAGTAGAGAGAATGGTGAAAATCTGGAAAATCTGCGTCGTAAGTGAGGAACCTGGCTAAAATCGTGTAACATGACAGAGTTGAGGGCTTCAGAGAGGTCTGAGACCTTAAGACTGCAGCCGTAATGCTTTCTACGGGATTTCAGATTTCCTTGATCACCTTTCAATAGCACCACTATACATGCAAGTAATGTGGGTAGCTGGATAATGGAAGAAAACTGTTGGAGAATGGAGACTTAGTGAGTTAAAAAAGGAAACACATCAGAGTACTGAAAAGAGAGGGCAGGGGCCGGTGCTGTGGTGCAGCGGGTTAAAGCCTTGGCCTGAAGCGCCGGCATCCCATAAGGGCGCTGGTTTGAGTTCCGGCTGCTCCTCTTCCAGTCCAGCTCTCTGCTATGGTCTGGGATAGCAGTATGATATGGCCCAAGTCCTTGAGCCCCTGCACCCATGTGGAAGACCTGGAAGAAGTCCTGGCTCCTGGCTTCGGGTTGGCGCAGCTCCAGTGGTTGTGGCCATCTGGGGAGTGAACCAGCGGATGGAAGACCTCTCTGTCTCTACCTCTCTAACTCTTTCAAATAAATAAAACAAATCAAAAAAAAAAAAAAAAAAGAGGGAAAAAAGGATAAACAATTGTGATGAAAGGATGGAATATTCAGGAGCTGGTGTTGTGGCATAGCGGGTTATGGTCCCAGCTGCTCCACTTCTCATCCTGCTCCCTCTAATGCACCTGGGAAAGCAGTGGAAGATGGTCTGAGTACTTGGGACCTTGCCAGCCATGTAGGAGACCCAGATGGAGTTTCTGGCTCCTGGCTTTGGTCCAGTCCCAACCATCAGGGCCATTTGGGGCGTGCACCAGCAGATGGAAGATATCTCTCTCTCTCTCTCTCTCTCCCTCCCTCCCTCTCTCAAATTCTGCCTTTCAAAAAAAAAAAAAAGAAAGAGAAAATGGAATATTCAAAAAAATTTTAAAGATTTATTTTATTTATTTTAAAGTCAGAGTTACACAGAGAGAGAAGGAGAGGCAGGGAGAGAGAGAGAGGTCTTCCGTCCGCTGGTTCACTCCCCAGTTGGCTGCAACGGCCGTAGCTGTGCTGATCTGAAGACAGGAGCCAGGAGCTTCTTCTAGGTCTCACATGCAAGTGCAGGGGCCCAAGGACTTGGGCCATCCTCCACTGCTTTCCCAGGTCATAGCAGAGAGCTGGATTGGAAGTGGAGCAGCCAGGACTGAAACTGGCACTCATATAAGATGCTGGCACTGCAGGCAGTGGCTTTACCCACTATGCGACAGCGCTGGCCCAAATTTAAAACTGCATCTCCAGAAGCTCTTCAGTTCTACAGGATTAAAAGACTCAACATGTGGTTGTAAGAATTATAGGCCACTGGAATCAAAGGGACTAACTTGCCAATTTGGGACAATGGAATCAGTTGAATAGAGGAACTCATTAAATGTGGGCAAATGATTTCAAGATGGGTAGATGACAGTTATAGGGAGGTGATAGTGGTTGGTATTGTGGCACAATTAGTTAAGTCGCTGCCTCCAATGCTCGCACCCCATATTATCACTGGTTCATGTCCCAGTTGCTCTATTTCTAATCCATCTCCCTTGCTAATGCACCTGGGAGAGAAGCAGAAGATGGCCCAAGTACTTGGACCCCTGCCACCCATGTGGGAAACCCAAAGGAGTTCTAGGCTCCTCCCTTCGGCCTAGCCTAGCTCTGGCCACTGTGGCCATTTGGGGAATGAACCAGCAGATGGAAGATGTGTCCCTCCCACTCTCTGTAACTCTCTGCCTTTCAAATAAATAAATATTTTTTTAAAAAAGAGGTGAAACAGGGGCTGGCACTGTGGCCTGCAGTACCGACATCCCATTTGGGCACCGGCTTGAGTCCTGGCTGCTCCACTTTCAATCCAGCTCTCTGCTATGGCCTGGGAAAGCAATAGAAGATGGTCTGAGTCCTTGGGCCCCTGCACCTGAGTGGGAGACCTGGAAGAAGCTCCTGGCACTTAACTTTGGATTGGTACAGCTCTGACCATTGCGGCCATCTGGGGAGTGAACCAGGATAGAAGAACCCTCTTTCTTTCTCTGCCTCTGCCTCTTTGTAACTCTGCCTTTAATCTTAAAGAAAAGAGAGGATATATCTGAATAAAATACCCTCAAATGATAAAGAACAAAAAACTGAATGCATCATAGAAAGCTAGCCAAACACCCAGGCTGTGGGAGATGAAGCAATAAAGGAAGCGGTTTTAGTGGTTTTTAAGGCAATGTGTTAATCAAACTGTGGGTTTTAAAATGCTAAAGCATTTAAAATTTAATATTAAATTTTAACATTAAAATAGGCCATAGAATCAATTTTTGTGGCCTGAAAACTAGGAATGGAAAAACAATTAGAATAAATTTAGCAATGTTTTGTGAAATTTTTGCCCACTTTATTTTCATAATTTCATAAATATGTACTTATATAACAGGTCATGATATAAAATGATACTTCTCTTACTGTGGTCACTAGCAAAGAAGTTTGAAAAAGAGTGTTCAAAGAGAACAGAAAGTCCCCTTGAAGTGCCTTTCAAATTCTTCCCAGGAAACAGGTGAAGCAGGCATGGTGGGAACCGTGGCAAACTGAAATGTGCATGTCCCAACCAAAGCAGCCAGCTCCAGCTGACAGATGTCAGAGGGGAAAATGAGCCCATCATTACCAGATTTACTCATTTTGCAAAGACAAAAATCCAGTTTTCTATATAAAATCTCTGTTTTTGCTGTTGTGAGAGGTCTTCAGGGCTGGACCTTGCATGCAGCCTATTTTTTTGTCATTTCTGACTCAGGGTAAGGAGATAGCAGGATATTCTGTGAAGAGTGTAGAAAAGTCAGTTAATAGGTAGGAGCAATTTTATTTATATGGAAAAGGAATGAAGATGTGATGGAAATGAATGAGAGTTCAACAGTGGAGGGTGACCTAGGGAAGGAAGGCCAGAGAAATTTGTATGTGGGAATCCCACTAGAACTTGGTGACTCAGTAAGACACAAGATTAAAGGAATCCAAACATAAAATTATCTAAATGTCTCCCTAAAACCTCTTCCTTCCAATTCTCCTGGCAGATACATGGCTTTAGATAGAGTTGGTTTTTAACTTCCTTACAAAACATTATACCAACAATGGTACCAACTGGTACACTGGTAGATACACAAAGATTCAATTATAACATAGGATGCTGCTTCCATGCCAACACCTCATGTAAGCAATGCCACCATCATCTTTGGGAAATATTTGTCCAATTACTTGAATACATTACTGAAGTCTTCCATTATATTTTCATTTTAAAGAATGAACAAAATAGAGAAAAAATTCTGATACTAGTAAATGACAACTGACACAAAGACAAACAATGATGTATACCAAAAGCACTATTCCTTGGCCTCAAATATGGAACATATGCCAGTCAAATGTGTCACTGTGGGGAGAAAAAGTAAACAACATGTATGAAATATATAGTTGATATGTTATAGCTAAAAATAAACTAATTAAGGATCCAACCTTTTTTTGGCTGAGAATGAGCCTCACAATAAAGCATTTGAATCTATCATAAACTGATTTTTCAAAAGATACTATAGATAAATATAGATGTAGGAAACAGATTTTCTTCATAAATAAATAAGAAATATTAATGAATATTTTATTTAATAAATATTTTAATTTATTAATAATATTCCTTATTTATCCAGTCACAGTTACTTTTAATGCAAATTACTTTATACTTCTTTATCATCTGGCTATTGTCCTATAGATTTCATCTTCATTTGTGGTTATTTTCCTAAGTAACTATACATTTTAAAAAAATTTATTTATTTGAAAGTCAGAGTTACATAGAGAGAGAAGGAGAGCCAGAGAGAGAGAGGTCTTCCATCTGCTGGTTCATTCCCCAATTGGCCGCAACAGCTGTAGTTGTGCCAATCCGAAGCCAGGAGCCAGGAGCTTCCTCTGGGTCTCCCACACAGGTACAGTGGCCCAAGGACTTGGGCCATCTTCCACTGCTTTCCCAGGCCATAGCAGAGAGCAGGATCAGAAGTGGAACAGCCAGATCTTGAACCAGCATCCATATGGGATGCCGGCACTGCAGGTGTTGGCTTAACCTGCTATGCCACAGCATCGGCCCCAGTAATTATAATTTATTATAACCTACTTACCTATTGTTGTTCTGTTTTTTCCAACTAGCCAGCAATGGTAGCTGAAAAGTGAGAGGACGCTGATGAAGAACATTGCAGACACAAAGAAAAGAAAAAGTACGTGGAATTTTGCACGTGTATCTGTTAGTTCATTCTGAGGAAACATAAAAGAAGAGTTACTTTTGAGGACAATCAACCTCCAAAAAATAACTTATACACTGCCTAAAATCTTATTGAATCATCCAAAAATTTCCCAGGCTTAAAGAATAATAAAACAAATTAGATAATATTTCCCAAAGCAACAACTGCAAAAGCAAAGAACTGGTATTATTAAAGTAGGTTGCTTATCTAAGAGGTTAGAAAGAGTCATTTTAAAGTTACTCTTAAACATTTAAAGATGTTATCGTTACTTTTAGCAATAAATGAAAAGATGGACTCTTCTGCCCAACATCTTTCTTTTGAAGTTTATGCAATGAGCTTTTCCCAACATTGAAGATACACAAAGGTTCCCTTCATCTTTGCTAAAGTATTTACTTATTTTAATTATATATGCTGCTAAGTCATATTTAAGTTTTATTTTTCTAATAAAAATCTGTATTTTCAGAACACCATTGCAAAGCTACCCAGGCCCTTAGATGCTTTGATTCCTACTTTTTTATTTATCTTTGTCTCATTTCTATAAAGCCTTATTAGGTAATTTGCAATTGTGATGAATAAATTTATTGAAAGATATTAATGAATGAAAAGAGTTTCTCTGTTATCCCTTCTTATGGCTACACACATTTTTCAGAAGCCAAGTTTTAACCTAAATGAAATTAGTATCTATCAACAGAAGGAAGAGGGAAGCTTTAAATGTTAGCTCTTAAAGTAAAAATGATTCAGAAAATCACCTACCCCACCAGAACAAGAGAACAAGAGGCTGTTTTGTTGATTTAAAAAGTGTTCCACAGACTAAAAGGAAGGTTATTGGTACTAGATTATCCTAACATTTCCCTTTCTTTTTCTAAGTAACCACTATACCCTCTAAACACATTAAGTGATTCTTCTCTATTGCCATCTTGTGAAGGAAGCTTTTATGGAATATATTCATTATAAATGTCACAGAGAGAGCATGAGAATGTCATGGCAATGATGTGTTTTACCTTTGGACAATTCTCTGTAGATTTCCTGCGGCAAAGCTTGTGAAAATAGAGACAATGTATTAAGAAACCAGTTTTTATCCAAAAGTACCCTGAACATGAGGTTCCATAATCCTTATGTTCTGAAGTAACACTAAGAGGTGGCTCTCTAACAACCATCTAAAACATTTTCTCACAAAACAAAAAAGAAAGCAGACAAGAACACTTAGCTTTTCAAACACATTTCAGGTACCCTTTAATTACACAGTTCCCACTAAGTTGTTAAACAGATATTTTCTAAGACAAAATAAAATGTTTTAGCAATTATTTAAAAAACTTCTGATTGGTAGTTGCCAGAAAGTAGATCTGATGGCCTCTCACCACCCTTGTTCCTCTGGGACACAGCACAGCAGCCCATGACGCCTGCTGGCTGCTGTCAATACTTGCCCTGCCACCGATTCTCTGCTCCGCAAGCACAGTGATGCTTCTACAGGTTAGAGCACACCACTCTTGGGCTCAGCATCTAAATCTCAGTAACTAAGCCACTGCCCTTCCAACAGTCCCCAAAGCCTTGCGTCACTTGTGGCCCCCACTCCTGGGCTTCCCCTCAGTCTCTGTCTTGCTCATTCTTCCCCCTACAGAAGCCTCCTTGCTGCTGCTCAAACAAGCCAGGGACACCTGCCACTGTCCCCTCTACCTCAAGTGCTCTTCTCTCACACAGCCACTCTTCTCCTTCAAGTCTTGGCTCAGGTCAAATCCTACCTTCTTCATGAGGACGCTTCTGTAATCTGGGCCACACTCCCTTAGCAGGATCTACTTTTTTTTTTTTTTTTTTTTTTTTAATTTGACAGGTAAAGTAATAGACAGTGAGAGAGAGAGAGACAGAAAGAGAAAGGTCTTCCCTCCGTTGGTTCACCCCCCAAACGGCTGCTATGGCCGGCGCCGCGCCGATCCGAAGCCAGGAGCCAGGCGCCTCCTCCCCATCTCCCATGCGGGTGCAGGGGCCCAAGCACTTGGGCCATCCTCCATTGCCCTCCCAGGCCACAGCAGAGAGCCGGACTGGAAGAGGAGCAACCGGGACCAGAACCCAGAGCCCATATGAGATGCCGGCACCTGCCCCAGGATCTACTTTCACTATGTCTCAGGAGTCAGCTCTGCGGATGGCATTAAGATATTCGTGTTCTTCCTAGCTCTGGCTTCTCATTCTAGCTTCCTGCTAAAAGGCACCCGGGAGGCAGCCACCTCTAGTTCTTGAGTCCCTGCAACCCACATGGGAGACCCAGAGTTCTAGGCTCCTGGCTCCACTGAGCCCAGCCTAGTCACTGTGCGCATTTGGAGAGTGAACCAGTGGGTGGAGTGTGTGCTTTCTCTAATAGAAAATTCAAAACTGTTTAAAAGTTAGCTCTGCAAAGACGGAACTGTTTGTTCACTGATTCAAGGGCACTCCAAAAAGTTCACGGATGGGCTAGTGTTGTGGTGCAGAAGGTGAAGCCACTGTCGGCTGTGCCGAGGAGTCCCAGCTGCTCCACTTCCAATCCAGCTCCCTGCTAGAGAGCCTGGGAAAGCAGTGGAGGATGAGTGGAGGATGGTTTAGGTGCTTGGGCCCCTGCAACCGTGTGGGAGACCCACATGAAGCTCCAGGCTCCTAGCTTTGGTCTGGCCCAGTCCTGGCTGTTGCTACCCTGTGGGGAGTGAATCAGTAGGTGGAAGATCTCTCTCTCTCTGAAACCTAGGCCTTTTTTTTTTTTTTTTTTTAAATATTTACTTATTTATTTAAAAGGCCGAGTTACAAAGAGGCTGAGGCAGAGAGAGGTTGGTTTTCCATCCGCTAGTTCACTCACCAAGTGGCCTCAACGGCCGGAGCTGGGCTGATCTGAAGCCAGGAGCCAGGAGCTTCTTCCCACATGGGTGCAGGGGCCAAGGACTTCTACTGCTTTCCCAGGCCAAAGCAGAGAGCTGGATTGGGAGTGGAGGAGCCGAGACTCAAACCAGTGCCCATATGGGATGCTGGCACTGCAGGCGGCAGCTTTACTCGCTAGGCCACAGCGCTGCCCCCTGAAACCTAGCCTTTCAAATAAATAAAATAAATCTCCAAAAAAAATTTGTGGAAAATGGAATTAAAAGACAAGTTTATTTTGGTGCAAAAATTTTTTGAAATCAATACACAGTTTTTTTTTTCCCCCACCAGATACATATTGTATATTTTAAGTCCCTAGAGACTGTATGGCACAAGTACAAAATAAATATTTGTGGCATAAAGGAAGAAGATAAATTCAACTTTACTAGTCTTACTCATGCCGAACCTTAAAAAGTTAACACCTGGTTTTAAATACCCCAACTTTAAAAGCCTAGTGAGTTTTTAAAAATAAATATCCTTCTGACATGTATTAGATACTTCCTGGAAATATAACTGTGCTTGATGATGCAGGTCTTTAATTATGTTTTTCCCAACTGTAACTATATGAATGGCAAGTTACAGTGGTAAATATCTAGGTGTTGGAACAGACAGACCTAAAATTAAACTCTGCCTTTCTGTACTCTAGAGCCTGCTGAAGTTACTCAAGCTGGCCAGTGCTACTCTGTTTACCCTGCCTCCCTGCACAATACTGCTCTGGCCCTCGCTCCTTCCACCTCCAGAACTTGACCCCAGCACTTCCTGTCACCATGTGCTCCCTTCTTTGGGGCCTGTGAGTAGCACACTACCTTTTCAGTGGAACTATATCTTCTGAACTGTTGCCTTACCACTATTACCTTAATAATAATACTAAAATCTACATTTTTAAACATCTTCATAGGGTTTTTAGAAAGAGTAAATATGAAAGTACTTTTTAACAACATAATATGTCTGGGACCGGCGCTGTGGCGCAGCAGGTTAACACCCTGGCCTGAAGCGCTGGCATCTCATATGGGCGCTAGTTCGAGGCCCGGCTGCTTCACTTCTGATCCAGCTCTCTGCTATGGCCTGGGAAAGCAGTAGAAGATGGCTCAAGTCCTTGGGCCCCTGCACCCATGTGGGAGACCCGGAAGAGGCTCCTGGCTCCTGGCTTCGGATCTGCGTAGCTCTGGCTGTTGCGGCCAATTGGGGAGTGAACTCTTGGATGGAAAACCTCTCTCTCTCTCTCACTTTGCCTCTCTCTCTGTGTAACTCTTTCAAATAAAGAAATAAATCTTTACTGCTTTAAACATGTAAACTTTGGTTACACAAAAACAGAACAAAACAAAACAGGGTTAAAATGCACAAAAAAACAAATACAGAAAACATGCTTGCCACACATTTCAGAAAAAGGCTTAATATATTTAAGTGTTTCTCATGTACTCTGCATATGAGTCCTATGTGCATTGCAAATATCTTTTTCCAATTTGTAGCTTACCTTTCATTCTAAAAGTTGACTTTTTATTAACACTCTTAATTTAGAAATCATTTATTTATTTGAAAGGCGGACAGACAGAAAGAGTGAGAAATACAGATCAATCTTCCTTTCTCTGGTTCACTCCCCAAATGTCAGCAATAACCAGGGCTGGGCCCAGGAGAAGCCAGAAGCCCAGAATTCAATCTGGGTCTCCCACATAGGTGGCAAGGACCCAACTACTTACATCCCCTACTGCCTCCCAGGCTGCCTATTGGCAGGAAGTTGGATGGGAAGTAGAGCTGAGACTAGAACCCAGTGACTCTGACATGGGACACAGGCATCCCAAGCAGTGACTTAACCACTATGCTAAACTCTTGCCCCAAAGCTCTTAAATTTTAGTGAAGTCTAATTCATTGATCATTTCTTCTATGGTTAGTGATTCCTATGTTCTTTTTAAGAAACCCTCATGGGGCCAGCACTGTGGTACAACAGGTTAAGCCACCATCTGCAGCGCTGGCATCCTATATGGGTACAGGCTTGAGTCCTGGCTGCTCCTCTTCCAATCCAGCTTTCTGCTAACGTGTCTGGGAAAGCAGCAGAAAATACCCCAATTGTCTGGGCCACTGTACCCACGTGGAAGACCAGGAAGAAGCTCTTGACTCCTGACTTCGGCTTGGCCCAGCCCCAGCCCTTGCAGCCATTTGGGGAGTGAACCAGTGGATGGAAGATCTCTATCTCTCTGTAACTCCCACTTTCAAATAATAAATAAATCCTTTTTTTTTTTTTTAAAAAAAAAGAAACCCTCACGTACACCAAAGTCCAGAATGAATATTAGTACTGTTAATATAATAGGTCTCATATGTAAATACAAAAATCTACTAGAAAAAAAGGGTAAAGAACACAAACAGGAAGTTCATACAAAAGACATTTTAGTGGCTAATGAGCATACACTTAAGGATAGGCAAAATAAATTAGATTTTTCTCATAAATTAACAAGCTCTGCACTTCAGAAAGGGAAAGAATAAAGACAGGGATGTAGGAGACAGAGTCTAAACCATGTTTGTGATTAGGAGTAGGAATGATTTAAACCACAGTGAATTGGAAAAAACAAAATCAAAAACATATACTGAATGCTTTCTATGTATCACATATTAACACTAATCTTCACATCCATCCAGAGACAAATATTACTCCAAATTTTAAAAATGAGAGAACAAAAAACAAATGTTCACATATCTTGACCATGGCCTATTCCTTCACCCAGCACACAGTCACAGTCAAAACCTACTGTGAGCCAGGCATTTTCTAGGTGCTTGGGATACATCAAGGGACAGAAGAGCCAGTAATCCTTGCCCTCATGGAACTTAGATCTTAGGGAATAAGATGACTTTTAAATATAAAGAGGCTACTTTTTTTTTTTTTTTTTGCAATATGCAACCCTGATTTTAGACTAAGGGAATTAAAGGAATAACATTTGCTCAAAGATGAAATTAACTTTTCTAGCCTGGCAACTGAGAGGTTAGCATAGATTTTGTTCTCATTAAATCAGATAAACATAGGACGAACAATGGACGGAGAAGATAATGAGGTTGGTTTGAGAAACACTGATTTTTATGATGCCTTCATGTCTGATGGTTCAATAAATAGCAAATGGTGACTGAGCACAAAGGCTTGGACAGTGTCAAGAGCTAGGGCTAAAGAGACTGTGAAAGCCACAAGGGGACATGTAAGCACCCAGAAACACATTACAGAGAAGCAAGAACGTGGCACCGAAGGACAACGGCCACATTTAAGGAGGCTGACAGGGATGGGATGGAAATCAGGTATGGGATGAATAATATTTTGAAAGGCAGAGAATTTTAATGAAGGGAGATAGCTTTATTTTAAAATCACTTTATCAAAATGCACAAGTAAAATCAAATAATGCCAAAAAGCAATTAAAGAAAAATAGCAGTTCTCTGCCCGACCCCTAAGAGGCAGTTAACTTTCAGGGATTCTGGTAGTTTCTTCTATATATTTCCATATTAAATTTATATATTCCATAGTAAAAAATAAAAAATTAAACTGTATTATCTAATTTTACTGGATTACTATTTGTACATGGTATACAAAATTTAAAAGGTAATGGTGAAAAGTATGTCTCTGTAATTGTCCTTCTTAGAAGCAAACACTGTCAGTGATTTTTTTAATGCGTTCTTCCAGAGAAGACATATACAACTATATATTTGTGTTATTTTTCTGTAGAAATTGTAGCATGCTATGTGCAATCTTTTGTGCCTTATTTCTTTTACATGTAACACATCTCAGATATCATTTCACATTATTTGTCATAAAGGACTTCCTTACTCTTTCTTAAGCAACACTGTAGTCTTCTCTGTGTGTGTGTGTAAAATAGTAAGTCCCTTGTTAATAAGACATCTGATTGTTTTTTCAATTACTTAACATGAAAAACAATGCTTTAGTGTTGTGGCATAGCAGGTAAAGCCACCGCCTGTGATGCCGGCATCCCATATTGGTACCGGTTCATGGCTGAGTTGCTCCACTTTCGATCCAGCTCTCTGCTAATGGCCTGGGAAAAGCAGCAGAAGATGGCCCATGCTTGGGCCCCTGACACCCAGAGGGAGACCTAGATGAGGCTCCTGACTTCGGCCTGCCTCAGCCCCAGACATTTCAGCCATCTGGGGAGTACACCAGCAGGCGGGAAATCTGTCTCTTCCTCTCTAACTCTGACCTCCAAATAAATAAGTCAGTCTTAAAAAAACAAACAGTGCTATAAATTTTATAGTCAGGAGGTAGATTAATGGTTGCATGGGGCTGTGGATCTCACTGTCACTACTGTAAACTGCAGTAAGGCTCAGCAACTCCAAGAGCAATTCCTGTCTTAAAATTGATGTCGTTATTTGGGTGTGGCTGAAAATAACGGGTCACTACGAAAACTTCACTCTTGTTTAATATACATTGATTTACAACTAAATGTGTATCTGAAGGTAAATGTAGCTCTGTCTGCCCTCTGATCCATAAACTCTAACTAGCAGAAGTAAAGTATATTCACTTGAGCTGGCGTTGTGGCATAGCAGGTTAAGCAGTGGCCTGCGATGCCAGCTCCCTGCTAATGCGCCTGGGAAAGCAGCAGCAGATGGCCCACCTGGGAGACCTGGAGCGAGTTCCAGGCTCCTGGTTTCAGCCTGGCCCAGCCCCAGACGTTGCAGCCATTTGGGTTTAAGTAGCAGATGGAAGATCTCCCTCTAGTTGTCTCTCCCTCTCTCTGTAATTCTGCCTTTCAAATAAGCAAATCTTTTTTTTTTAAAAGTATATCTACTTGTAACAAAGAATCAAGTAATTCTTTAGGAATATAAACATCTTAAGAAAAAGTCTCAAATACATGTTTAAGTAGAAAAAGACTTACCGTCCAAAATTTAATAAAGTACTCTAAAACCGTTGTAGCCACAAAAAGGCAATATAATAAGGAATACAATAAAAACAGCATGAAGAATTTGTAATTAGAAAATCCCACACAGTTATTCACCCTAGAAGAATAAAGAAAGTCACACTATAAAAATAAGAAAAATTACAAATTCACAGACATAGAAAGTAGATGAGAGTTGCCAAGGGCTGGTGGGAGGGGTAAGGGGAGCTATTTAATGAGAACAGCTTCAGTTTTATAACAGGAAAAAGTTCTGGAGATTTATACAGCAGTGTAAATATACTTAACACTACTTAACTGTATAATCAGAAATGGTTAAAATGTTAAAATTTATGTTTTTTAAACCATAATATAAAAAAAAACAAATTAGAAAACTTTAATCATTATTACTTGGAAGTAAGTCATTTGGGAAATAGGGAGTAGTGTCTTAACTGTGGATGTGTGTTTTTAATAAATTCTATAAAGCACTTCAGAATTTTAGTGTTAATACATTGCTATTAAGGTTAATAATATCAGAAGACATTTTTAAAGGAAAACATTTAATAAAAATACTCTTCTATATATACACATATATGTATATAAGCAGATCAATCTTAATACCTATAAGTAATTAAATCAACCTTTAAAATTTAGGAACGTTGAGATAAAACACTCAATTCTCTCCTTCCCACCTTTCCATCCCTTATACGTGATTTTTATTTTATACATACCAAGGACAGTGATGATCCATCTTAAGAATACATCTAAGAAACAAATAAGCATAAGAAAATTCATGCAGAAAAAGCTTCCTAATACTAATTTCTCATATTTTTTTTGTTTGACTTAAAATTTCCCCTTTCATGCTGTATTTCAGAGAGCCAGACCAGAAACGTCAGGTTAGGGATAATTTCTGGTATTTCCACAAGTATCTCAGAGGTTATGAATTTTCACACTGGGAATTCAACTGAGAATTTCCAGTTGTCTTGGACTGTATCCAATGACATTTTAATTCTCAGATTTGATGGGCAATACTGGGGCACAATAGATAGGACCAGCTTACAAACTGGCTGAAAGAGATGCAATATAATACAGATGTGGTCCTTATGCTATTTTAAACATGTGCAAGTCATGAAGATACAACTAGAATCAACTATGTCAAAATACTAACAGTAATGAGCTTATTTTTAATATTTTATCCTATGGGTAAGAACTACTGTATTTTTATAATAAGGAACAAAAGCAAACCCAAAATTTGCCTCCCTACTATTATATGTATTCTACATTTATATAAAGTTAGACCACAAATCACCTCAAATAATGTAACAAATCAGAGAGCTAACACTCAGAAGTCAAGCAGCCTGTCTAACCAGAAATCAAATTCACAAAGCAAAGATTCACAAAGCAAAGATCTTTGAACACACTCACAACCTTCTCACTCATGTAGGAGTGCTATATTCCTTCAAATTTTTCTGAGAAAACTCACAAATGGTAACTGAAGAGAAATACTTTAGTGGATTTTTGGGTTTTAAGTATAAGCATTAATAATAACAAGAAAGAGGCCAGTGCTGTGGCTTAGCGGGTAAAGCCACCGACTGCAGCACCAGCATCCCATATGGGCACCATCCCAGCTGCTCTTCTTCCAATCCAGCTCTGCTGTGGCCTGGGAAAGCAGTGGAAGATGGCCTAAGTGCTTGGGCTCCTGCACCCACATGGGAGACCTGGAAGAAGCTCCTGGCTCCTGGCTTCGGATATGCTCAGCTCCTGATGTTATGAACATTTGGGCAGTGAACCAATGGGTGGAAGACCTCTCATTCTCTCTGCCTCTGTGTAATTCAGCCTTTCAAGTAAATGAATAAATCTTAAAAATAATAAATAGGGCATCTTCAAAAAGTTCATGGAAAATACATACTATGAAAAATTATTGCATGGATTCCAAAACATTTTAAAAATCAAAATGAACATTTTTAATGCCATTTTTTCCCACAAATTTTTTGAAGTACTCTCATGTTTAGGCATAAACATAGAAAAGTATATTTAAAGTTAAAATTCTATAAACTGGTAGAGAAACTGTTGTCATCAAAGATTACTTCTGGGAATATTCTACTTTACATAAATATTTTTGTTAGCACTATATGCATAGCAAATAATGAGGGAAAATGATGTGTTTTTGCTTAAATGCTCCTTCCCCTTTCATTCTCTTGTCACTAATCTCCAGTGCATGGCTTAGATGAAGACAAATGAGTGAGGAGCACTTACGTGTCACAGGCTGAGCAGTGATGTGCCCGGTCAGGTTTAATCAGCTGACACTTTTCACAGTATCTGATAGCTACAGGAAAGGAATCAAAGTAAGATGTTGACTATAAAACTTGATTTTTAAAAATAAACAATTCTAGGAAACTAACAACTAATAATTTAAAAATAATATCAAAATACACCAGAGAGCTTGTCAATCAAAATGTTAAGAGATAGACGAGGGGCCGGTGCTGTGGCGCAGAGGGTAAAGTTGCTGCCTGCAGTGCCAGCATCCCACATGGGCACCCGTTTCTGCTGCTCCACTTCTGATCCAGCTCTCTGCTATGGCCTGGCAAAGCAGTAGAAGATGGCGCAAGTCTTTACTAGCTTGTGAGATTTGGACAATAAACTACTCTCTAAGAACATTAATTTCCTAATCTGTAAATAAAAGTATATCAAGTGGAAATATTATTGTATTAAAACCAAATCTGGAACATCAGATTCTCAACGAATTAGCTATAATCATTATGACAGTACCACTATTAATAATACTTATTTTATCATTATTTTTGATAAAAATTAAGTCATACTTTAAGATGGGGAAAATAAGTGAGGGAGAAAACTAGGAAGATTTGAAAATGTACCACAGGGGCCAGCGCTGTGGCACACCTGGTTAAGCTGCCACTTGTGACACTGGCACCCCATCTAAGAGAGGTTTGAGTAACAGCGGCTTCATTTCTGATCTAGCTCCCAGCTAACATGCTTGGGAAAGCAGCGGAAGATGGCCTGAGTGCTTCCGCCCCTGCCACTCATGAAGGAGACCCAGCTGAGTTCCATGCTCCTGATTGTGGTCTGGCTCAGCCCTAGCTGTTGCAGCCATTTGGGGGGTAAATCAGTGGATAAAAGATCTCTCTCTCTCTCTCTCTCTCTTTCTCCCTCCTTCCCTATCTCTCTCTCCTTCTCTCTCTGTAACTTTCCTTTCAAATAAATAATTTTTTTAAAAAGAAAATATATCCACAGCTATCATGGAACACACCCAGGAAAAGATTCATTGAACACCTATTTAGTGAGATACTTTGTAAGACCCATGGGAGAAATTCCTGACCATTAGGGGCTTAGAATAAAGTCAGAAGGTGAGAGAGAGAGCATAAATAACTATGTAGCAGTGATTTGTGATCTGCAAGGTAAGGATTTTAAGCTCAGAGTAGACTTTAAAGACTATTTAATGTCCCATATATGAGTGCCTGGGTCCAAGTCCTGATTCTGCTACTGATTCCAGCCTCCTGCTAACATGCATCCTGGCAGATAGCAGGTGATGGTTCAAGTAGTTGAGTCCCTGCCACCAGTGGGAGACCTGGATTAGCTTCCAGGCTCCTGGCTGTGGCCTGGCCCACTCTGGGCTATTGTGGGCATTCAGGGAGTGAACCAGTGGATGGAAGATCTGTGTCTCTCTCTCTCTACCTTATAAATCCATTTTTTAAAAAGCTGTATGAGGTTATGGTTATAAAAAAAAAGAATGAAAAATCATTTCTTGTGAAAGCAAACAGAAATAGGTTTAAAAAAGACAGATGTTGGGAGCTGGCATTGTGATGTAGCGGGTAAAACAGCTGTCGGGGACACTGCCATCCTATATGGGTGCTGGTTTGTGTCCCAGCTGCTCCATCCAACTCCCTGCTAATGGCCTGGCAAAAGCAGAGCAAGACAGTCCAAATGTTTGCTCCCTGCTACCCATGTGGGAGAACCTGATGAAAATTCTGGCTTTGGCCAGTGCCATGGCTCAACAGGCTAATCCTCCGCCTTGCGGCGCCGGCACACTGGGTTCTAGTCCCGGTCGGGGCGCCAGATTCTATCCCGGTTGCCCCTCTTCCAGGCCAGCTCTCTGCTATGGCCCGGGAGTGCAGTGGAGGATGGTCCAAGTCCTTGGGCCCTGCACCTGCATGGGAGACCAGGAGAAGCACCTGGCTCCTGGCTTCGGATCAGCGTGATGAGCCGGCCGCAGCGGCCATTGGAGGGTGAACCAATGGCAAAAAGGAAGACCTTTCTCTCTGTCTCTCTCTCTCTCACTGTCCACTCTGCCTGTCAAAAAAAGAAAAAAAGAAAGAAAGAAACTTCTGGCTTTGGCCTGGCCCAGCGCTGGCTGTTGCAGCCATCTGGGGAGTGAACCAGTAGATGGGAGATGTCTCCTGTCTCTCTCTGTTAACTAATAAATCTTCGGCCGGCGCCGTGGCTCAACAGGCTAATCCTCTGTCTAGCGGCGCCGGCACACCGGGTTCTAGTCCCGGTCAGGGCGCCGGATTCTGTCCCGGTTGCCCCTCTTCCAGGCCAGCTCTCTGCTATGGCCAGGAAGTGCAGTGGAGGATGGCTCAAGTGCTTGGGCCCTGCACCTGAATGGGAGACCAGGAGAAGCACCTGGCTCCTGGCTTCGGATCAGCGTGGTGCACCGGCCATAGCGGCCATTGGAGGGTGAACCAACGGCAAAGGAAGACCTTTCTTTTTTTTTTTTTTTTAATTTTTGACAGGCAGAGTGGACAGTGAGAGACAGACAGAGAGAAAGGTCTTCCTTTGCCATTGGTTCACCCTCCAATGGCCGCCGCGGTAGGCACGCTGCGGCCGGCGCACTGCGCTGATCCGATGGCAGGAGCCAGGTGCTTCTCCTGGTCTCCGATGGGGTGCAGGGCCCAAGCACTTGGGCCATTCTCCACTGCATTCCCTGGCCACAGCAGAGAGCTGGCCTGGAAGAGGGGCAACCGGGACAGAATCGGTGCCCCAACCGGGACTAGAACCAGGTGTGCTGGCGCCGCTAGACAGAGGATTAGCCTAGTGAGCCGCGGCACCGGCCAAAGGAAGACCTTTCTCTCTGTCTCTCTCTCTCACTGTCCACTCTGCCTGTCAAAAAAAAAATAAATAAATAAAAATAAATCTTAAAAAAGTAGATGTTGACTGAGAACTTTAAACTGGACTTTGGGAGGAGGCAATAATCATAACAGACAGAGAAAAAGACATTGAAAAGGTGGGGAAGGGCAGGGACTTAGCACAATTTAGAGCACAGGAATCAATCAGGAAAACAGTGTGGGGCAAAACTCAAGACAGTGGGATCCAGACTGCAGTCAGGAGAAGGTTTAGAAGGATGCATTTTGCTTTCTTAATAACAAACGTCCACATGGTTCCAAAAAGCACAACACAGTGCGAAGTCTCTTCCATGCCTGTACTCTAGCTCTCAAGTTCCCAGAGTGAAGACAGCTCCATTATCTTCTACTAATCCTGATGTGTGAAAGGCCCAATGTATGCCATATGTATTTCTGTAACTTCAATTTTGAAAGAATAAACAGGTATTACTTCTGTAGTAAAAAAAGAGAGAGAGAGAGAGAGAGAGAGACCTGCACACAGTTTGGAAATCTAAGCAGTGGGAATGCAGTATAAAACAGCACACTGGAGCTCAGGCTCCTCGTGGGAGTCAGAGAGAAGGCAGGAATCCCAGGCCTGGCCACCTCATTGTGCCACATTCTCCACAATGGGCACAAGTGCAATACTTCTCTCAGAGTTGTTACAAAGGTCAAATAGTCACAGATAAAGTACTCAGAGCACAGTTCTGCTGTGATACTTGATAGGTAATGAGTATTACACAAATTAGAGGGAAGTCACTACAATCACTGAAAAGTAAGGAAGCTTCAAGAGTCAACTTTTCACATCAGTGGCTCCTTTGTTATTATTATTTTTAAAGACTTATTTATTTGACAGGCAGAGTGACAGCGAGAGGGAGGGAGAGACAGAGTGAATCTGCTGATTTACTCCCCCAACGGCTACAACAGTTAAGGCTGGTATTGGCAGAAGTCAGGAGCCTGATACCCTGAGGCTCCCAGGGGGTGGCAAGGGTCTAAGTACTTGGGCTGGGCCATCCATCCTTCCCAGGCACATTAGCAGGGAACCTGCTCAGAAGTGGAGCAGCAAGTAATGTGCCTGGCAAAGCAGTGGAAGATGGCCCAAGTACTTGGGCCCCTACACCCACGTGAGAGACCTGGATGAAGCTCCTGGATCCTGGCTTTGGCCTGGTCCACTTCTAGCTGTTACAGACATTTGGAGAGTGAAACAGCAGATGGAAGATCTCTCTCTGTATCTCCTTTTCTCTCTGTAACTGCCTTCCAAATAAACAAATAAGTCTTAAAAAAAAAAGGGGGTGGGTGGGTGGGTGGGTGCTGGCGCTGTGGCATAGCGGATAAAGCTGCCACCTGCACTGCTGGCATCCCATATGGGTGCTGGTTGGAGTCCCAGCTGCTCCACTTCTGATCCAGTTTTCTGCTATGGCCTAGGAAAGCAGTAGAAGATGGCCCAGGTCCTTGGGCCCCTGCACCTGCGTGGGAAACCAGAAGAAGCTCTTAGCTCCTGGCTTTGGATCGGCACAGCTCCGGCTGTTGTGGTCAATTGGGGAGTGAACCAGTGGATGGAAGACCTCTCCTTCTCTCTGCCTCTCCTATCTGTGTAACTGACTTTCAAATAAATAAATAAATCTTAAAAAAAAAAATAAGTGGAGCAGCAAGAACTTGAATTGGTACTTGGATTCCAGGGTTTCAAGTGGCACTTAAATATGCTATGCCCCAAAGCTGGTACCTATCAGTAGTTCTTTACTTTCTAAACATGCACTGCTCTGAAAATCAGATGTATCTGCTATGAATGAGTTACTCTGAAAGTGACATGTGTCCCATATTCTGTACCATATCCCAGAGGCCCATAAATCTTGGACCTTGAGTTAAACACACCTAATCTACAGAACTGCAATTACTAATAATTAAAAAGAATTATTTTAAATGAAAATTATTTTAAATTAGTGATCATTTACTGTAAATGAGTGTACTGGAAATTTATTATTACATGCCAAAATGTGCACCAAGTGCTTTATGTGTATTGTTTTATTTAATGCTTCCACTAACTCAGAGATGTAGACAGTATCCTCCTTCTGAAGTGAGGAAACTAAGGCTTAGAAAATTTAAGTGACTTGTACTGCACTAGCATTGGAAAAACTGGGGTTTGATAAAAAATCATGTTTTTGTTCTATATCTTAGTATGTTAATTATGCAAAAAGACAGTATTATACCTGCATTAAAATTAAAAGTCAAAGACCCCGTCCTCCTGAAGCTTACGGACACTTCAGTTTTTCTGCAGTCCCAGTTTGTACACGACCACACAAAGGCAAAGCTCCCTCTATTTCTATCTGAAGCTGAGAAGTCCAATGAGTGCTGAGTCGGAGCACCTGGATTTAAATCCCTGTTTTCCCACATATGACCTGTATGACCTTGACCAAGGTACTTAACCTGTGTCCCAGTTTCTTCATCTGTAAAATGGTGACTACAGTAGCTTCCTTACACAGTTGTTGTGAAGTTGAAATTTCAAGCGTACAAAGCAATTAAAACAGACTAATTGTTACGCTGTGATGATTTTGTTATTTGAACCAATTAGTTAGGTTTACAATACACATGTGCAAACAATTTCTTATATTTAAATGACTAGGTTGGTCACTCATAGGCTGTTCCCCATCATAAGGATAAACCTGAGGAAAGGAAGCTGCTGTTAACAGTTTTTAGGTCAATGAGGGCAGTGCTACAGCAAGGAACACCACGCTAGCTCTCAGAATAACAGCTTTATAACTCTGAACAAATTTCCTCCCCATTGTGTCTTTTACATCTCCTCTTAGCAAAGTCTTGATTTTACTACTCTGGTGATGACACATCATATTCAAATTCAAACTAAAATTTCCAAATGATGGTTTACTAAGAAGAACAACTGAAATTCTTAGCCTTAATGGTTGAGAAAAAAAATAAGCAAAGGAAAAGTTTATATTAAATTGACTCTTAAACAAATTATGTTTTTATTTATACATGTGTATCTGAAACACTACAGAAGACGCAGAAAACAGAAAAATTTTGTTCTTGAAGCTATTTATGGCAATCGTAGTATGCATTTAACAGTCAAACCATGGAAACATATATTGGCAGGAATAAATATATTTTAAAAATCCTTTGGAAAGGAAAGTTTAAAATTTGTTTCTTACTTCTTGAAGCTGATGTTGTGTAGATAGGTAAATCTCTTGCTACCCGTCTCAAAATTTCTTGTTGTCTTTCTTGGCTAAATTCCTTTTCATAACGTTCCTTTTCAGAATTTGACAAGTAGAACTATGAAAGGAGAGAGAACTATTAAAAAGTTTTAAATGCCATGATGTTAACTATAATTCTTAGAAAAACTGCTATTGAAAACACAAACAAAAACAAAAAACCCTATTTTGTTTTACTAAGGCAAAATTTGACTTCAAATTTCTTTAAGAAGTAAATCAAATACATTTTAACCAAAACCATATACCTTTGGCACATTAAAAAATATTTGCCATCTATACTAATAATGGCAAAGACATGAATTAAGTATTTTTGCATCTTTATTTTTAATAGTTAAAATTAAATTCCTCTAAAAGAAAAAAGTTTTAATATACATTTTCTATTAGTAAAAATATTTTTGTTTAAAAATTATTGCCAAAAAACTTTCAATTTTTGGAAGAATGCTGAAAGACTTGCTTCCTTTGGAGAACAGGCTAAGTCAAGGTAATGGGGTCCCAGTATCTTCTGGTCAAATGTGTCAATGACAGAACAAGTCATTCTTTTATCATTTTTAGGCTTTAGGAAAGCCAACCTGTAGGGATACTTTCTCCAGAATTATCAAAGATTGTCAAGATATGCACATTTTCCTTTCTTCAAGGAGAGATTCCTCTATAGACTTGTTTCATACCTTAGTATTTGTTCTTACCGTGTGGCTAGCCTCCGGTGCATTTTGATAGCGTTTTCTAATCATGTAATTGTTTAGCTGCTATTCTTTTCCTATGACATCCCATCATCTCAAAGGTGCTCAGTTTTATGTCTGCATTTCAGGTAGCCAAGAACTTTAAATTTCTATTAGGCTAGGGGCCTGCACTGTGGCATAGTGGGTAAAGCCACCACCTGCAGTGCCAACATCCCATATGGGCACTGGTTCGAGTCCCGGCTGCTCCTCTTCTTATCCAGAGCTCTGCTGTGGCCTGGGAAAGCAGTAGAAGATGGCCCAAGTCCTTGGGTCCCTGCACCCATGTGAGAGACCTGGAAGAAGCTCCTGGCTCCTGACTTCGGATTGGTGCAGCTCCGGCCATTGTGGCCATTTGGAGAGTGAACCAGAGGATGGAAGTCCTCTCTCTTCCTCTCTCTCTCTGCCTATGACTCTCTGTAACTCTGCCTTTCAAATAAATAAATCTTCAAAAAAATTTTTTATTTATTTATAGAAGTTACAGAGAGAGGGATAGAGAGAAAGGTCTTCCACCCGCTGGTTCTCTCCCCAGATGGCCGCAATGGCCAAAGCTGGGTAGAATTGAAGCTAGGAGCTTCTTCCCGGTCTCTCACATGGATGCAGGGGCCCAGGCACTTGGACCATCTTCTAGTTTTTTCAGGCCACAGCAGAGAGCTGGATTGGAAGAGGAGCAGCCGGGCCTACAACCAGTACCCATATTGGATGCTGGCATAGCAGGTGGAGGCTTGGCCTATTATGCCACAGTGCTGGACTCTGAATTTTATATTTTCATATTTTATATATTTGAAGAGTATTTTAGTGTGGTCTACCTGCTAATTCAAATCCCCTCCTCTTGCTGCCCCATCACTGATAAAAGTATTAGCTTGACCATGTAGTCTGTTCTGATATAAATGAGGCTATAGCTTGAGGGGGCTCTGGGAATTTTCTACAGTTGCAGAATTATTAGCAGAGTAATAATAACATACTAAGATATAGAACAGGTCCTTCTGGGTTTTACTCTAGTATGTTTTTTTTTTTCTATATTGCCAATGTAGAATAAGTGCTCTGGCTTTTTAAAGACTGCTACTCTAAGTGGATAAACACTATATTTAGTAAGTAGAAGAGTCTAGATCACCTCACCTGGTTCCCGAAATCACATGAACAGGACACAAAGAAGTCAGAACAGATTCACACAACCTAAAGGTCAAAGTGACAAAGACTGTGGAGGTCACTTGTGTAACCTCCCATCACAGAAGAGAGGTTCTTCACACATTTCTGACATATCCATCCTCTCTTTAATATTTTCAGAGGGAAGAAATACCTTTTTAAAGATTTATTTATTTGAAAGGCAGAGTTACAAAGAGAGAGAGAGAGAGAGAGAGAGAGAGAGAGAGAGAGAGAGAGAGAGAGAGAGAGAGAGAGGTCTTCCATCGGCTGGTTCACTCCCCAAATAGCCTCAATGTCTGGTGCTGGGCCAATTTGAAGGCAGGAGCCAGGAGCTTCTTCCAGGTCTCTCACATGGGTGCAGGGGCCCAAGGACTTGGGCCATCTTCTACTGCTTTCCCAGGCCACAGCAGAGAGCTGGATCAGAAGTAGAACAGCCGTGACTCGAACTGGTGCCCATATGGTATCCTGGCACTGCAGGCGGCAGCTTTACCCGCTACACCACAGCGCCGGCCCCTCATTCTCTTTCAAAAGGAACTTTACTTTAGAAAATTCTTCCCTGATATGTCTCTGAAACATTCATAGTAAAGTATAAAAATCACATGGTATGATGCTAAGTATGTATTTGGATAGGAGAATTTCTCATCAAACTTTACAGTTTCCTTGTAAAATCTCAACAGATTTCCTTGGGCTGTCTTATTCCTAGCATTCAGGAGTACCCCAACTTCCTTTATCTTTATTTTGTTACTTTTACTCAACATCATTGTTTTTCCTTAAGAATCAAGCTTATGGGGCTGGCGCTGTAGCATAATTGGTTTAGTCTCCGCCTGCAGCGCTGGCATCCCATATGAGCACCGGTTCAGGTCCTGGATGCTCCACTTTTGATCCAGCTCCCTGCCAATGTGCCTGGGAAAGCAGCGGAAGATGGCCCAAGTGTTGGACCCCTGTATCCATGTGGGAGATCTGGCTTCGGATCAGCCCAACTCCTGCCGTTGCGGCCATTTTGGGAATGAACCAGCAGGTGGAAGACCTCTCTCTCTCTGTAACTCTGCCTCTCAAATAAATAAATAAATCTTAAAAAACAAAAAGGATCAATCTTATGAAATTATGAAAAACTAAAATTGAATGAAAATTTCAAGAGATACCAGAATTTTAGATGAGAAATGGAATAAAATTAAAATTAAAATAGTAGATTTGTCCTAGCACTTAAAATGCTTGCATTCCATATTGGAGTGCTTGGGTTCAAATCCTAGTTCTGCTACTGGTTGTAGCTTCCTGCTAATGTAGACCCTGGGAGGTAACAAGTGATGGTTCAAGTAGCTGGGTCTCTGCCACACCTGTGGGAGACCTAGAGTGAGTTCTTGGCTCCTGGCTTCAGCCTGGCCCAGCCTACCTGTTGCAGTCATTTGAGGAGTGAACCAGCAGATGGCAGCTTGCTCTCTCTCTATTTATTTTTAAATAAATAAATAAATAAGTAAAATAGATTAGACTTTTGAAATTAGTACTAAAATTCTATTTTCATTCAAAACTGAAGAGAATTCAAACTATGGAATGTTGTTATTATCTTTAATTTTGGTGTTCAGCTGGTTCCATTTAAATATATATTAAATACCAATTAAGGGCCAGTGCTGTTCCTGATATCAGGGAATCCAGAGATGAATAAAAACAACCTTTGTCTCCAAAAAGAACATTCCCATGTAGTTAGCTATGTAAACAGTGAATTACAAAATACAAGTCAGCATAAGTATAATATTAACAGTATATTATTACGTATGATAAATGTTCCCTTGGGTCAGCCTGGAAGCTGTTCTTGAACGACGAGGTACCTAGCTCATCCACCATTTCTTCACTCAAGTCTACCAATCTGCTGATTAGATTTTTTTTTTTTTTTTGACAGGCAGAGTGGACAGAGAGAGAGAGACAGAGAGGAGAAAGGTCTTCCTTTGCTGTTGGTTCACCCTCCAATGGCCGCCGCTGCCAGCGCACTGTGGCCAGTGCACCACGCTGATCCGAAGCCAGGAGCCAGGTGCTTCTCCTGGTCTCCCATGGGGTGCAGGGACCAAGGACTTGGGCCATCCTCCACTGCATTCCCTGGCCACAGCAGAGAGCTGGCCTGGAAGAGGGGCAACCGGGACAGAATCCG
Source organism: Lepus europaeus (assembly GCF_033115175.1). Classification (NCBI taxonomy): domain Eukaryota; kingdom Metazoa; phylum Chordata; class Mammalia; order Lagomorpha; family Leporidae; genus Lepus; species Lepus europaeus. The sequence continues at coordinate 88,121,408 of NC_084832.1, forward strand.
GTGCCCCAACCGGGACTAGAACCCGGTGTGCCGGCGCCGCTAGGCGGAGGATTAGCCTATTGAGCCGCGGCGCCAGCCTCTGCTGATTAAATAGCAGGCCTCATTCTAGACAATGAGGACACAGCAGTAAACAACAGATTTTTCCTCCAAAACTTAGTGGAAGAGATACTTACAAAGGTCTTGGCTTAAATGCTGCTTCCTCAGAGAAGACTTCTTTGGCTGTATGATTTAACATAGCTTTCTTCCCCTTAAATCAGCTTTACTGTTATGCTCTGTCACATCTCCATGCTTTTCTAAATTTAACTAATTTTCTAAAATTATCTACATTTATTACAATTATTTTGTTTGCTTGTTCATCACCTCTCTCTCTCTCTTTCTCTCTCAAGTGTAAAGAACCTGTCTGTCTTGTGTCTTGCTCTTCTTTTTATTCTGAGACTAGCACCGAGTCCAACATTCAGTAGGCACTCATTGAGTACTTGCTAACTGAAACCAAATCAAAACAAAACTTGTATTTGTAACAGTTTTTCCTTTCTGGACCCTATCAATTCTCCTAGACCTGATCCCCAAGAGTTGCTCTAAACTTTGAGCTAACAAAGTCCTTCCAATATAGTCAGCACTGATCTCACAGGTTTGTAATTACTTATGGCGTTATCCCAGGCAGCACACCGCAAGCTTAGTGAGAATCTTAGAATCCTGTCCTTGGTTGTCACTAGAGCTGAGCTTAGTTTGATCCTTGAGGATTTAATAATTAACTCATTCAATAGTTACTGAATGGGGCCGGTGCTGTGGCGTAGAGGTTAAGGCTGCCGCCTGCATTGCTGACATCCTACATGGATGCCGGTTTGAGTCCTGGCTGTTCCACTTCCTGTCCAGCTCTCTGCTGTGGCCTAGGAAAGCAGTAGAAGATGGCCCAATCCTTGGGCCCCTGCACCCGCATGAGAAGACCAGAGGAAGCTCCTGGCTCCTGGCTTCAGATCAGCACAGCTCCAGCTATTGCGGCCAACTGGGGAGTGAACCAGCGGATGGAAGACCTCTCTCTCTCTCTGCCTCTCCTTTTCTCTCTGTGTAACTCTGACTTTCAATTAAATAAATCTTAAAAAAAAAAAAAAAGTTACTGAACACTCATCATGTGCCAGATAGTGAGAGGTTGTGGAGAACATGATGGAAATGTCCTTGGACAGGGCAAATGGAGCATGTCATAGCATGGCCACTGGACATAGGCTTGGGCAGTCATGAGTGGGGGAGGATGAAGGGTTGAGTGGATGTAAAGGCTTAAGCTCAGAGCTGCAATATGCCAAAACAACAGCCAAAAACGAAAAGCACATATATTTAGATGGAACTTATATCCTAGGCATTCTTCTATATTTTATGTTATTAATTATATATGCTATTAATTATTCATTCCTTACAACAATCTCATGGGATATATACTACTATCAACCTCACTTTACAGCTAAGCAAAGTGTCCACAGTCACATGCCTAGCAAGTAGCAGAGGCCTAAGCTAAGCCTGGGCAGTTCTGGCTACAGAATCTGAGTTCTTAACCTCTATACTGCTTCTCAAAAGTATTAACAATTTGCTCTTTTTCTATTTTTACTTCCTATAATGAGATCTATTTACTTTTTGCATATGCTATGTTTACAACAGCCACCACTCCTAGTAACCAATTAAATAAAAATAGATGGTTTTGAATTTAGAGATTAAGAAATGGATGACTGTAGCATACTTTTAAGGGCTAATTATTACCAAATTTCTGAAGAATATATACATTTGAAGGGACATTGATTTATGGTTTACCTATTAAAACACAAGCATCCAGTGAAAAACTGGCATATCCACTTAATTTTTTTGAAATGTACACATAATGCATGATATAGCAGTTCTACTCTTAAGCATCTCTCCAAAAGAACTACGTATACATCCCCCCAAGAGACATGCACTGGAATGTGTACTGCAGCCCTATTTGTAACAGCTCTAAACTGGAAACTACTCAAATGTCCATCAACAGTAGACCCAGTAAATAAAGTGTGTTACATATATACCACAGTTGAAAATCAAACGTGGATGAATGATCTACAATTATATGCAACAACAGGGATGAAGCTCATAAACAGAATGTTAATGAAAGAAGCCATACACGTAAGCATATATCACTATGATCATTACACGACTATACATGCTACCTACTATATATTAAGTATAAAAACAGGCAAAACTAATTTCTGCTGTTAGAAGGCTGGAAAGTGGTTTCTTCTAGAGTGGGTGACAAGAAGAAAGCAGGAGGGAGCTGATGGGATGCTAGCATGATTCTGCCTCTTAAACTGGGTTGGGTAGTGGTTACATAGTTTGCGAAACTCCGAGTTTTATGACATGTATACTTTTCTGCATATATGTTCATCATTACAAACTTAACTGGAAGTTGATATTAGTTTTAATCACATGGTCTATAATGTTAAATATATTTTCATAAATTTAATATGAAGGGAAACAATATTATTTACCATCATTTGATATATATGAGTGCCAATCTTGTAGTAGCTAATATATTAAAACCTTTACTTAGACAAATCTTATTTACTCCTCACAAACATCTTTTAGAGACAGGCACAATTGTTAGCTCCATTTCTGATGACAAAACTGAATGTGCTAAAACAGAAAATCAAGACAATTCTAACTCTAGAGAACATATTCTTAACCATTTGCAATAATAAATTTATAGTGGGAAGAATTTAGACAGCTATGTCAAGGCCAAGAGAGACATACAAGTCCTAAAACTCACTCCACAAAAAATGTTTACCTACATTGTTTTTCTTTTTCTTTTCTTTTCTTTTCTTTTATTTGACAGGCAGAGTGGACAGTGACAGAGAGAGAGAGACAGAGAGAAAGGTCTTCCTTTTGCCATTGGTTTACCCTCCAATGGCCGCCGCAGCCGGCGCGCTGCAGTTGGCGCACCGCGCTGATCTGAAGCCATGAGCCAGGTGCTTCTCCTGGTCTCCCATGGGGTGCAGGGCCCAAGCACTTGGGCCATCCTCCACTGCATTCCCTGGCCACAGCAGAGAGCTGGCCTGGAAGAGGGGCAACCAGGACAGAATCCGGTGCCCCAACCGGGACTAGAACCCGGTGTGCCGGCGCTGCAAGGCGGAGGATTAGCCTGTTGAGCAATGGCGCCGGCCACCTACATTGTTTTTCAATGAGACTTCTAATTAGAAGAAACTCTAGTCACTATAAGGTGGAACAAGCAATAGCCTAGACAGTTTGTTTCCCACAATCAAAATATTTTCTTTTGTTGTTGTTTGTGCCTAACATAATTGTTATTAGGCATAATTGTTCATCCTAACAAAATATAGATGTTAAGAGGGTTTCTAAAAATAAACTCTACTTTTACTCCTTTAAGAAAACATAGCATGGCAGGAAATTCTTCATCTATAGTTAAACTTTTACCATGTTATGTCAGGGGATTGTATCTGAGAATAGGCTAATGACTCACATTCACAATACGGAGTTACCAAGCAATTTTATGAACGGAAACAGAACAAATGTATTATGTAAAGTTTTAACAAAGGTAACACAAGGGAAAATAATTCCATATTCAGTTAAAGCATTTGGTAATTTACCAACATTAAATTTACCTCTTTGGAGGGGGTAGCGGGAGACGTGAAAATTGTCATCCAATAGGACCATACAAACATAACAAAGAACAGATGGAAAGCCACAAGGTAAACAACGGTCTTTCCTGGTAAATAAAAGCAAACAACATTTCATTGAATCCAAGTGAAAACAGGAAAAGCATTACATTAAAACATAATATTTGGGTCTAGAGGCCTAATCCAATAAAAAATGGAATTAAAACCTATCATAACATCAAATATACAAACTTTATCTGCATGATATAACATTAATAGATATGAAGAAATAGTCTTATCAGTCTGATTTACAAGAAAATACTACAGCCTGAGATGAAATCTGATCTCATTAAGTTGATGAGCACTTAAGCTAAAACACTTCCTTTACTCACTGTAGTTCAAGCACTCCCTAAAGTTAATGTTTAATGACTTAAAAATTATTTAAAACAGAATCCATCACCATGAACATTAAATCTCAGAACTGTAAACTGAAAGTAAATAAAGTCACCATTACCATGAATAATGAGTAAATAACCAAATTCCTGCACTGCTCAGAAAAAAACATTCTAAATTTCATTCTCTTGTTCAACAAAGCTAACAAGAAAAATGTTTAGTGACTTTAAATTTTTACCATAATTATTTCCCAAAGGGATCAGTGTAACACTCCAACATCTTCATCTCCAAATGTTAACTCACTGATGTAACTTTAAGCTTTTTGTTGTGCAATGTAGTTTTTCTATTTGGAAGGAACAGGACCTGTTTCCACAAGCAAGAACTATCTACCAGCTGCTTAAATTCTTTCAGTTTGGCACGCAGCACCACAAACACACTACAGATAACACAGACAAGCATAAAAGTATGAGATTCTATGCATTTTAAAGTTCAGCTCCAATACTACTTCTTCCACAAAAATATTCTACAATTACATTTTGGGATTCATTACCTCTTCAAACTGCATACCCCCAATAGTTTGCTTAGACTTTAATTAAAGTTCTTGCTTCAGAAGAGTTAGCTGCTTACTATGCAAAACACTTAGAGTAATGCCTAGCACATAGTAAATCGTCAATAAATACTAGCTCTTCAGGCATCTTAATTCTTCTTAACATTTGGTGCTTTTTGTACATTCCCTATTCCAGTGCTTCTCAAGTTTAAATAGTGGTAGTTTTCACTGGGCTGTAGGAAAATGAGAAACATTAAAAACATTGTAGTGAAGCTTTCATAAAGCTAACATGTATTCAATTTGAAGTACTGTCCTTCCTTCTGCCAGACGTTATCTTCCTTACATTTTTGGTTTTAAAAAATCCATTCTCTTAAAAAATTATGATAAATAATTGAGAACCCCATTGGAACCCAGCATTTTATTTTGAAATTGTGCTGGTCCATTCCTGATTTCAGAGGCTTAGAAACCCCAGTCACACAGTTAACAGATGCTCAAGTGATTCTTCATCCCTCACAGCTAGCCAGCACAAATACTTCCAGTCCTGGTGCCTAAAATTTAAAGTGAACTCATCTTCACTGTCAGTACACAGCCCATAAATTGTTGCCTAGCTCATCTGAATTGCTGCAAAAGCCATTTGGTCTCCTCACTTCCAGTCTTTGTTCCAATCCATCCTCGATGGACAAAGTGAAATGTGCTGCTCATAGTTCCTTCTCACTCTTCACTGTGAAATCCCTGAAGATAACTCTAGCTTCCTGATAAATACATCCCAACAAAACTCCCCACCACACACTGCCGGTTACACACGGTCACCTGGAAAGCATATCACATGTGCCTCATTTCTAACCCTCACAGAAGTCAAGTAAAGCATTCTTCCAGCTTACAGATGTAAACACTGAGACTCACAGAATTTAGTATTTTGCATGATAAAACCAGAATTGAAACTTGTATCTGCTTAAAAAAAAATCCAAAATTCTTTTCAATATGTCATCCCTAAGATTAGATTTTCCTCTACTTTTTAAACCATCATCTTAATGGTCAAATTCTACTTCTAAGCTGGCATCAGATGCCAGGATAAAATTCAAACTACAATTTTCTTTGATTTTCAAATGTGCTCCTTTCACTTCTACTAATATTGTTATGCACACTGAAAATTCTGGTTTCTCAAATCTGCATTTTCTATCTTATCAGTTCCCTCAAGGTTGAACCCTGTAGTATATCCCAAAGACTCAAAAGCATTGCGTGGTTTGTTTTTCATCTTATTTATTTATTTATTTTTAAGATTTGCTTATTTTTTTGAAAGAGTTACAGAGAGAACTGGAGAGACAGAGAGAGGTCTTCTATCCACTGGTTCACTCCCCAGATAGTCAGGGCTGGGCCAAGAGTCAGGAGCTTCATCTGGGTCTCCTACATGCAGGGGCCCAGGCACATGGGCCATCCTCCTCTGTTTTCCCAGCCCATGAGCAGGGAGCTAGACCAGAAGTGGAGCAGCCGGGACTTGAACGGGTGCCCATATGGGATGCCAGTGTCACAGGTGCGTCTCTACCTGCTACACTACAATGCTAGATCATGTTTGGTTTGTTTTTCCTTTGCACAAGTGACTGTGCAGATGTTACCTTCAGCAAGCTCCCTTTATCTATACTTTTGACTGACACTCATGTTTAATCGAGCGTACCATTCCTCACCTATATACTGAGGTAAAGAGTACCCCTGACGTATTTAAACTTCATAATTTATCTACAACTAAGAGCAGTATACGAAACAAAGCATATAGGCTTCAAGCATTTAAAACATAAATATCTAATATGTTTTTAATATTTTTGCTCTCCATGAAAGCAAAACAAGACAATTTGCTTTAAAATAAAATACTACTACTTATTTAAATAAAAAATTGGTAAAATTAAGTTCTTAGTACCATGCCTAGACTATAGAATTTAACAGGTGATAATTATTAAATTATGAGTAAACAATAGAAGATATTGCTTTTAACTAAGTTTAAATTAATGTGATTGTTAACAGGCAAATTGCTGTTCACATATATATATATGCCATAAACCATTGGTTGTAAACAACATGGAAAATCTTATTTACTAATAAGCAAATTAAGTCAAAGCTGAGAGAAAAATCTGAATTTATAAATCAAGAAATCTATATTCATAAATCACCTTGAATTAAAAAGCAAACAAAAAAAACTTTGTTCAAAGTTTCTTTAAGAGGCATGTTAGGAACAGCCCTAAGAGATAATACAAGTGAAAAGTCCTATAGGTACTTCTGAAATTCTCTGCTTTAAACACACAGGGAACAGTGTAAGAAACAAGAAGGGAGCAGTAGTGGATGCCTGTGATGCCAGCAGACCATACGGGTGCTGGTTCAAGTCCTAGCTGCTTAATTCGAATCTATCTCCTCTACTAATGTACTTGGGAAAACAGCAGAAAATGGCTTGCATACTTGGGCTGCTGCATCCATGTCGGAGACCTAGATGTTTGGGCTCCTGGCTAGGCTCTGGCTTCTGTAGCCATTTGGGAAGTGAATCAGTAGATGGAAGATTTCTTTCTCTCCCTTTGTCCCTCTGACCTTCAAATAAATAAAGTATATCTAATAATAAATAAATAAAAAGAAGAAAGAGCTTACCAAGACTGAGTTTATGTTTACTCTGTTACTGAAAAGTTAGAGTAAAAATGCAACTTGAGATATAAATGCTTTATGCCTAATTATGCTTAATAATAATAATAATAATTAATAATTTCTAACCAACTATTTTAGAACCTCTGGATTTTTGTCAAATCAAATTTTATTTTTAAAATGTGATCTCAATAAACTTAAAAAATTTTTTTTATCCTGATGAATTTTGATATGAAGTTTTGATAATTTTTTCCCTCTATAACTAGCTACTAGAAAAATTTCAGTTTCCTTGAACTAGTAATAAAATTTTCAAATCTGTAGTCTGGTTATTTTTATTAAATGTATGTGAGTAGTGAAGTGTTATTTTTGACAAATGTTATTTTTAACAAATGTTATTTTTAACAAAACATCAATTAAATTCATGAGAGCAAATTCTCCTTCTAAACCTAGCTGGATATGACATTAACAACCTGAATGAGTTCTGGAGAATAAATAAAGCAGGCAAATCTAAATAGGTACACAAAAATACAAATATTTGAGTGCTAGGTATTTCACGTAATAAAGGCTACTTCAATTTATATATATAATACAAACTGAGAACATACTAAATGTCTAAGAATAAACCCAATATTATATCTCCTTTTTAATTACATAAGTTTTAAAGATATATATTTCTTTCTGAAAAGCAAAAATCACATGTGCTCATCAATAAGTAGAAAGTATGTGAGTGGCAACTAAGATACCATAAGGATTATTCTACTTTATTAAAATGAGACTAAAGATGACTTACCATTTTCTTTATTTCCAGAAATAGTAACTAGAATAAAAGAAAAAAGAGTGAGTAAGTATATTTTAAACATTTTGTACTAAGCTTTGAGTTGAATATTCATCTTAATATAATTTTCATAAAAATAAAGTTGGGTTATAAAATATAAACACCAATGTAAAGTTAGAATTGTTCTTGAAAATTTTTCAAAAACACTGAAATACTAAAAAAATTCCTTATCATTAACACAGTCACATTTAAAATTTTCTGTAGACTTTTGTTAATTTCAAATATGTCAACAAGGTTATATAGTTGTGATATCTTCTTTAGCTCTTTTCTTAATGATACCTGCAGAATGAACAGCGCTGTCCTTTATGGCACTCAAACTTATTCATCAGTCTATGATGTACTCTACTGACCTTTTGGTGAAACATGTACTCAAGACAAATCTTTCTCTTTTTAACTGACACATAATCATTGTACATATTTACAGGGTAGAATGTGATAATTGAGTCCATGTACACAAGGACCTCAAATCAGGGTAATTAACATTTCCAACTCTACTGTATTTGGAGCCTTAAAATTCTTCTCTTCTAGTTCTTTATAAAGCATACACTAAGATGTAAATTATAGTTGCTCTACTGTGCTATAGAACACTAGAATTGATTTCCTCCTATCCAACTATATTTTGGTACCTGTTATCCAGCAACTATTTCTTTTTAGAAAGCTTTTATTTAATAAATATAAATTTCATAGGTACAGCTCCAGCAACTCTTTATTCCCTTCTCTACTCCCCTTCCTCACCTTGGGTAATCACTATTTGCTCTCTTCTTTAAGATCAACTTTCTTAGTTTTCACATCTGAGAACACACATTAGGCAAATTTATTTTTTATAGAAAAAAGTAAAAATCATACCTGTAATTTTCAGGGAGTACTCTTTCTTTGAACACTCAAATATTTAAAAAAATTAGTCTAAGTACAGAAAAGTTAATTCAGTGTTTCTTCCATCTTGTATACTATTTCAATTCAACAACCATATCAGTACACCAAGTCCAAACCCCTGGGAATTGCTACTTACTAGTACCCCCGACCCCAGCCCTGGAGGGTCCAATGGCCTCTAGGTCCTGTTGACTCTACTAAGTCTCTTTCAAATGTGTCACCTCTTCTTCAATTCCTCCCATCCCTCCTCTGCCTTCCTTAAATGCAATAGTTTGAGCTGTCTTCCTACTCTCAGTTTAACACACACCTCACCACCACAGTGGCTTTAACAGTTTGCATTCCCACCAACAGTGGATTAGTGTACCTTTTCCCCCATACCCTCGCCAGCATTTGTTGATTATTGATTTCTGTATGAAAGCCATTCTAACCGGTGTGAGGTGAAACCTCATTGTGGTTTTGATTTGCATTTCCCTGATGGCTAGTGATCCTGAACATTTTTTTCATGGGTCTATTGGCCATTTGGATTCCCTCTTTTGAAAAATGTATGTTTAAGTCTTTGATCCATCTCTTTAGTGGGTTGTTTGTTTTGTTGTTGTGGAGTTTCTTGATCTCTTTGTAGATTCTGGTTATTAATCCTTTATCAGTTGCATAATTTGCAAATATTTTCTCCCATTCTGTCAGTTGCCTCTCACTTTCCCAACTGTTTCTTTTGCAGTACAGAAGCTTCTCAATTTGATGTAATCCCAATTGTTAATTTTGGCTTTGGCTGCCTGTGCATTTGGGGTCTTTTCCAAGAAGTCTTTGCCTGTGCCAGTATCTTGCAGGGTTTCTCCAATGTTCTCTAATAAGTTGATGGTATCAGGTCATAGATTTAGCTCTTTAATCCACTGTAAATGGATTTTTGTGTAAGGTATAAGGTAGGGGTCTTGCTTCATACTTCTGCATGTGGAAATCCAGTTTTCCCAGAACCACTTATTGAAGAGACTGTCCTTGTTCCAGGAATTGGTTTTAGTTCCTTGATCAAATAAATATAAGTTGGTTGCAGATGTTTGGATTGATTTCTGGAGTTTCTATTCTGTTCCACTGATCTATCCATCGGTTTTTGTACCAGTACCAGGCTGTTTTGTTTGTTTGTTTGTTTGTTTTTGACAGGCAGAGTTAGACAGTAAGACAGAGAGACAGAGAGAAAGATCTTCCTCCCGTTGGTTAACCCCTCAAATGGCCTCTACGGCTGGCACGCTGTGGCCAGCACGCTGAGCCGATCTGAAGCCAGGAGCCAGGTGCTTCCTCCTCGTCTCCCATGCGGGTGCAGGGTCCAAGCACTTGGGCCATCCTCCACTGCACTCCCGGGCCACAGCAGAGAGCTGGCCTGGAAGAGGGGCAACGGGACAGAATCCGGCACCCCTACCGGGACTAGAACCCGGGGTGCCGGCACTGCAGGCGGAGGATTAGCCTAGCAAGCTGCAGCGCTGGCCATCAGGCTGTTTTGATTATAACTGCCCTGTAGTTATGTCTTGAAATCTGCTATAGTGTTGCCTCTGGCTTTGTTTTTGTTGTATAAGATTGCTTTAGCTATTTGAGGTCTCCTGTGCCTCCATATTAATGTCAGCATCATTTTTGGGAGAATTCAATTTCTTGAGCCATCACTGCTACCTCCCAGGACCTACTTTATTAAGAAGCTGGAGTGAGGAGCCAGAGGTAATGAACCCAGGCTTTCTGATATGGCACATGGGCATTCTAAATGGTAGGCTGATGGCCCTCTCATCCTACTGTGACAGCATGTTCCCAGAAATGTGGAATCATGTCTTAGAACATTTACAACCCTGAAAGTTATCATTATCTCTAGTTTACAGATAAGTAAACTATGTCTCAAAATAATTTAATGATTTGCCTAAGGTCGTAGAGTTACTATGTGTAGTGTGGATAGGATTTGGAAGTTTGTTCAAACTTGTTTTCTTTCTTTTCTTTTTTAAAAAGATTTATTTATTTATTTGAAAGTCAGAGCTACACAGAGAGAGAAGGAGAGGCAGAGAAAGAGAGAGAGGTCTTCCATCCACTGGTTCACACCAAAATGGCTGCAATGGTCAGTGCTGGGCCAGGCTGAGGCCAGGAGCCAGGAGCGCCATCCAGGACTCTTATGTGGGTGGGCCATTTTCTGTTATTTTCCTAGATGCATTAGCAGGAATTTTTTTTTTTTTTTTAGAGATTTATTTATTTACTTGAAAGTCAGTTACAGAGAGAGGAGAGACAGAGAAAGAGAGAGGGGTCTTACATCTGCTAGGCCACTCCCCAGTTGGCTGCAATGGCCAGAGCTGTGCTGATCCAAAGCCAGGAGCCAGGAGCTTCTTCCAGGTCTCCCACATGGGTGCAGGGGCCCAAGGACTTGGGCCATCTTCTACTGTTTTCCCAGGCCAGAGCAGAGAGCTGGATCAGAAGTGGAGCAGCCACGACTCGAGCCAGCGCCCACATGGGATGCCAGCACTGCATGTGGCAGCTATACCTGCTATGCCACAGTGCTGGCCCCAAACTTGTTTTCTTTCCTATAGTATCTTTCATTTTATTTGCATTTTATATCCAAAGCCTGGTACACAGCAGAAATGCTTAATATTTGATTAAATATCAATTTTGACCAAAATCTTTTTGATTAAACAATTTTATATGAATACTTCCTTAATAAACAAATATATATAACACAAATTCTTAAACCAGCATAATTCAATCAGATAATATTAAGTAGTATTCCCAGTAAACTCAGAAACAAGAAGAGTATGTTCATGATCATTACTCTTAAAAAAAAAAAAAAAAAAGGGAAAAAACCCCATTGTTTTGTAGTCCTGGAGCTTCTCTCAACCCATCTCAGAGCCATCAGAGGGGCCTGGAGTGGTTAGATCCTGTGCTGATCACCTTTCGCCTCACACAGCATTTTCTACTAATCTTATTGTACACTAAAAAGTTTATTATTTTCTACACATACCATAATGTGAAAGTGACTTGAGAGCATTATACAAGCTAAACCATTATGAAAAAGAAGTAGATTCATTATATAAAGATTGAAAAAGCAAATGTTATCACTATTTGTACTATAATCCTTGACAAAATAAATTGAAAAACTACTATAAATGAGAGGCGATAGTGCACAAAAACGGTATAAAGAAATCAGTAGCTTTCCTTTATACATATAGTTACTACACAGAAGTTATAATTGAAGGAACAAAGTTTTCTTTATAAAACAATCTAAAAAACATAATAAATTAGCAAGATTTATACAAAGAGAAACATTTTCATGCTTTTGAGGGACACACAAAATCTGCACAAATGGAAAGACAATGCCCTTACATAGGATGAGTTGTCAATTCTCCCTAAATTAATCTTAATAAAAATACTTTTTTAAAAAAAACCTGGGGCCAGAGCTGTGGCGTAGCATGTAAAGCTGTCACCTGCACCTGCAGTTGCAGACATCCCATATGGACACCAGTTCGAGTCCCGGCTGCACCAGTTTGAGTCCTGGCTGCTCCATTTCTGATCCAGCTCTCTGCTACGGCCTGGGAAAGCAGTAGAAGATGGCACAAGTGCTTGGGCCCCTGTACCACGTGGGAGATCCAGGAGAAGCTCCTGGCTCTTGGCTTCGGATCAGCTTAGCTCTGGCCGTTGTGTCATTTGGGGAGTGAACCAGTGGATGGAAGACCTCTCTCTCTCTACCTCTGTCTATAACTCTGCCTTTCAAATAATAAATAAATCTTTTTTTTTTTTTTGCTAAGTAACCTTTCTTTTTTTTTAAACTTTATTTAATGAATATAAATTTCCAGTGTACAGCTTATAGATTACAATGGCTTCCCTCTCCCATAACTTCCCTCCCACCCGCAACCCTCCCCTCTCCCGCTCCCTCTCCCCTTCCATTTGCATCAAGATTCATTTTCAATTCTCTTTATATACAGAAGATCAATTTAGTATAAAGATTTCAACAGTTTGCCCCACATAGAAACACAAAGTGAAACATACTGTTGGAGTACTAGTTATAGCATTAAATCACAATGTACAGCACATTAAGGACAGAGATCCCACATGAGGAGCAAGTGCACAGTGGCTCCTGTTGTTGACCCAACAAATTGACACTCTAGTTTATGGCGCCAGTAACCACCCTAGGCTGTCGTCATGAGTTGCCAAGGCTATGGAAGCCTTCCAAGTTCGCCGACTCTGATCATATTTAGACAAGGTCATAAAAGACAGAGTGAGGATAGTAACCAATGATCCTAAGAGTGGCATTTACCAGGTTTGAACAATTATACAGCATTAAGTGGGGAGGAGGACCATCAGTACACACAGGTTGGGAATAGAGCCATTGGTGGTAGAGGTTATGATTACAAAGGAATGAGGCCCAAGTGCGCTAGACAGGGTCTAGAACAAAGGACAGAGTCATTATTAGAGGAGCTAAGAAAAGTGCTATCTAAGCTACAATTAAGTTTTCTGATTGAGAGGCAAATAGAACCTGACAGAAGGGGCTTGATAATAATCTGGTGGGCTTTAGGCCTTGTAAGTTAAGAGGCCCAGACCTATCTATCTCTTCACATGGGGTATGTCCTAAGGGAGGTGTGAACCTCCTAGGGGAAGGCACTCTGTTGACTTTCATGACTTGGCTGGGCTGGGAGGAGAGCTGGCCAGGTAAAGGCAGGGGGCATCTCTAACAAGAAGTTTACACTTCTGCCTGTAATGTTGCTGACCCTACTTGACCATCCCCTCAGCTGCAGTGGTCACTTTGGAAGTTGGGCTGAGTGAAGGGCTTTTCAGCTTAGAGCCAATAAGATCTGTGGCTCTGACCTGGGCATCCTTCGACTCCAGGGCAGGTCCATTTCCAGTGATCCAACTCTTGGCAGAGCTGCCAGGGCTCTTCACAAGCTGACTTCTGCTGAAGCCCAGGCTTACCACATTAAAAGCCACTGCAGTGGACTGGCCTGTTGGGTCTCCTTGAGGGCAGTTTTTAAAAAAACTATGTTGTATTAGGTTGCTAAATCACTTTAAAACAAAAACAAAAACAAAAATAAAAACCCCAAGTCTAAAGTCCATTTGTAAAAAAACAAACTTGCAGGGAGAGAAAGAAATGCTTAAAGAGGAAAACAATGAAATAGATCCAGTCATGCCAAGTACTACACCAGATGACTTTACTTTTAGATTTATTTATTTGAAAGTCAGAGTTAGAGAGAGAGGGAGAGATACAGAAAGAGAGATATCTGCCATCCACTGGTTTACTCCCCAGGAGCCCCCAATGGCCATGACTTGGCTGGGTGAAAGCCAGAAGCCAGGAGCTTCATCTGGTCTGCCACATGGGCTGCAGGGGCCCAAACACTTAGGCCATTCTCTGTGCTTTTTCCTAGGCCATTAGCAGGGAACGGAGCTGGATCTGAAGTAGAGCAACCAGGACATGAACCACCAGCCATATGGGATGTCAGCATCGCAAGGCAGCAGCTTTACCCACTATGCCGCAATGCCAGCCCCTAAACCAGATGATTTTTTTTAAAGAAGAATTCTTTTATTTATTTATTTTATTTTTTTATTTTTGACAGGCAGAGTGGACAGTGAGAGAGAGAGAGAGAGAGAAAGGTCTTCCTTTGCCATTGGTTCACCCTCCAATGGCTGCCGCGGCCAGCGCACCACACTGATCCGAAGGCAAGAGCCAGGTGCTTCTCCTGGTCTCCCATGGGGTGCAGGGCCCAAGCACTTGGGCCATCCTCCACTGCACTCCCAGGCCACAGCAGAGAGCTGGCCTGGAAGAGGGGCAACGGGACAGAATCTGGCGCCCCAATTGGGACTAGAACCCGGTGTGCCGGCACCACAAGGTGGAGGATTATAAACCAGATGATTTTAAAAGCATCAGTCAACCAGGGGCATAGATTCTGAGCAACAGGCAAATGTCCTAGGTGAATGTCCTAAAGTATATTTATACAATTCAAGACGGTATGGGCTAATTACTCAATGTGGTCTCTTTTTTTGGTAAACTTTTATTTACTTTTAATCTCTATTTATTTGAGAGGTAGAGAGTGACAGCAAGAATGAGAGACAGAGACGGAAGCTGGGTTGGAAGCAGAGAGAGAGAGAGACAGAAGCTGGGTTGGAAGCAGAGCAGCCACTTGAACCCAGGTACTCTCATAAGGAATGTGGGTGTCCCCAAGAGGGGTCTTAACTGCTGTGTCACTACACCCATCCCACCAGATGGCCTCTTGATACAATCAGGAGTGTGGTAAACACAAGACCTAAGAGGCTGCCATCAGTGTGATAGTAGGAGTATACTCTCAAATAAGGATAAAAGGCACAGTGCAGTAAATACAGAAACCAGTAACAGTTGTTTGCTATCAAGCATTATGAACTATACATAACTGTATGTGCTACACTCTCACAGGACTGGTGGCTCAGTGTTTATTCCGGCATCACTACACACAAGGAATGTGATGTACTAAAATGTTAGGGCAGCAGTTTTAATGTTACTAGGTAACAGGAATTTGTCAGCTCTTTTATAATCTTATGCAATCATTTGTATACATAGCCTGTCACTGTTTTTTAATTATTTATTTATTTAAAGATCTGTGTGTGTATTTGAAAGAGTTACAGATCAGGGGAGGGAGGGAGGGAGGGAGGGGGAGAGAGAGAGAGAGAGAGAGAGAGAGAGAGGGAATCTTCCATCCACTAGTTCACTCCCCAGAAGGCCACAATGACCAGGGCTGGGCCAGACTGAAGCCAGGAGCCTCATTCAGGTTTTCCACATAAGTGGCAGGGGCCCAAACACTGGTGCTATCTTCCACTGCTTTCCCAGGCCATTGGCAGGGAGCTGAAGCAGAAGTCCAGCAACACCCATATGGAATGCCGGTATCACAGGCAGTGGCTTCACCCACGATGCCACAACACCAACCCTGTAGTCTATGACTGTTGACCAAAATTGTTTCGTGGTCCCTTTATATCATCAGTACACAAAAACTTGCACTTACATATTTCATTATATTTCTCTAAAATATTTCATGTTTTTGATGCTTTATAAACAGCATTTTTATCTTATTTTCACTTAAAAAGCAGAAAGAGACAGAGACAAGGGAGGTCTCCTATGCCCACAACAGCCAGTGCTGAGCCAGGCTGAAGCCAGGAGCACAAAACTCAATCGAGATCACCCGTTTTGGGGGCAGGGACCCAATCTCCCAGGGTGCACCTTAACAGGAAGCTGGAATCAGAAGCAAAGCAGCAACTCAAACTCTGGCACTTTGATATGGCATGTGGGTTTCCAAGCAGCAGCTTTAACCACTGCACCACACACTGCCTCAAATTTCAGTTTTTAATTGTTCATTGCTATTATTTAGAAATACAACAAAGTTTTGCTTATTCATCTTCTGTCCTATGACTCTGCTTTTATTTTTAAGATTTATTTATTTATTTGAGAGGTAGAGTTACAGATAGTGAGAGGGAGAGACAGAGAGAAAGGTCCGCTGGTTCACTCCCCAAATGGCCACAATGGCCGGAGCTAAACTGATCTGAAGCCAGGAGCCAGAAGCTTCCTCCGGGTCTCCCACATGAGTGCAGGGGCTCAAGGGCTTGGGCCGCCCTCCCGGGCCACAGCAGAGAGCTGGACTGGAAGAGGAGCAGCCAGGACTAGAACCGGTGCCCATATGGGATGCAGTCGCCACAGGCGGAGGATTAACCTACTGTGCCACAGCGCCGGCCCCGACTCTGCTTTTTAATAGAATCTTTCTGTATGAGGTTAGTCTGGTAATCAATTTTTTCTCCCCCTCCCCAAAAAATACCCTCATGAGTGTACACTGATATTTCCAATAAAAATTCAAGTCTAGAAGAAGATTTGTACTTAGCATATTCTAACAGTTGTATCTCCTTTTTTCCCACTGAGATCCCTAGTTCTCAAGGACTCAAGGGAGGAAGATTAGAATATCCCATAATGCTCACTCAACAACCACAAGATATGAGACCAGCAAGTAATATTACTTACAAGCTTACATACTTTTTCACATAGGTTCTCTCATTCTTTAATACTTGTACTGTCTCTACACTGTCAAAGTATATACCCATTACCATTAGAAATCCATTCTCTATTCCTTATAATCCTCATTTAGTCTTGGGTCTACAAGAAAATAATTAATGTTTATATCAGAGTTTAAGTTGTACTCCTATCTCTAAAGTCAATTTAATTATCTGAAGCTCATTCTTATTCTCCAGCAAAATAGCTTTGCTAAAGATTCCAGTAAAGGTGTTCTGTTTTTATGCAGTGATTTAGAGCAATTCAAGCTTCCCAGAATCACATATAATGGTGACTTTTTTAAGAGAACAGGCCAAATGTCTTTTCAAATGCCCTACAAATTCTAGAAATCACTACACATTAGCACACAGGGGCAATCATTTCTATAAAGTACTGCACTGTATTCCATTGTGTAGATATTCAATTTTATAACCAGGCTTTGGGTATTTGGGTTGCCTTAAGTTTTCTGCTATTAGAATTTGGTAATTGGGGCTGGTGCTGTGGTGCAGCGGGTTAAAGCCCTGGCCTGAAGTGCCGGCATCCTATATGGGTGCCGCCGGTTCTAGTCCTAGCTGTTCCTCTTCCGATCCAGCTCTCTGGTATGGCCTGGGAAAGCAATAGAAGCTGACCCAAGTTCTTGGGCCCCTGTACCCATGTGGGAGACCCAGAAGAAGCTCCTGGCTCCTGGCTTTGGATTGGCGCAGCTCCAGCCATTGCAGCCATCTGGCGAGTGAACTAGCAGATGGAAGACCTCTCTTTCTCTCCCTCTCACTATCTGTAACTACCTCTCAAATAAATAAATAAATCTTAAAAAAAAAAAAAAAAGAATTTGGCAATAAATAATCATATGCATGTGTTATTTGTGGAAATTTATTTTCAGTGTAGATTTTCAATAGTGGTATTACTGAACCAAAAATAAAATCTGCTATGTTTTTAGCTTTGTTCAAAATTCCTGAAATAGGAGTTGTAATCACTTTCTTCTCACTCTTCCCAGCGATGTGTGAGACCACCTGTTTCTCTCTGTTTTCTACTCAGTAAGGTGTTCTCAAACTTTTGGTGCTGCAGGGTCATTTTACTTTGCATTTACTTTATAAGCAGGTAAGCACCTTTCCCTATGTTACAAGCCATTTTCATTTTTCCTGTGAACTGTTTATGAAATTTGTCCATTTTTAAAAATTGGGAATAGCAATTCTGAACTACAGTTAGAGGCTTTCCTTACTTACTCCCATTATAAGATCACCAAACTATGCTTGAATGTTTTTGCTTTGTTTTTCCTTAAGATTTTTTTTTTAAAGGCAGAGTTATAAAGAGAGGAAGACACACAGACACACACACACACACACACAGATCTTCCATCCACTGGCACACTCCCCAAATGGCCACAATGGCCAGGACTGGGCCAGGCTGAAATTAAGAGCTCAGAGCTTCTTCTGGGTCTCCCACGTGGCTGTGGGGGCCCAAGCTCTTGGGCTATCCTCTGCTGCTTCCCAGGCGCATCAGCAGGCAGCTGGATAGGAAGTGGAGAAGCCAGGTTTCAAACCAGCACCCATACAGGATGCCAGTGTCGTAGGCAGAGGTTTAACTTGCTATGTCACAATGCCGGCCCCATTTTCATTTTTAAAAATTCGTATCCGGTCCATACTGAAATGGCCAATTTTAAGGGGCAAGGAAAAGTTATCAAATGACCCTGAAAAATGTCTTGTGCCAGAAAGCAAGGAAGTCCTAAAACATGATGGGAACATGTGAAATGGACACAGAAACCAGACTGAACAGACTCCTGTGGGCCAAATCTGGAACAATTTGGGAGACAAAATAAATGATTGATTATAATCCCTAAAATGGAATCCCTAAGTGTATGTGGATGTAAATGAATCAATCAACCAACCAATAAAGGGGAAGATGATAAATTATTTCTTACGGAATTCTGATAAATGCAGAAGAAATGACAGAATTAAAAAACCACTATCAAGCAAAAATCCTCAAAGGACACCTTTAAAAAGAGTAATTGAAAGCAACAGGGAACAGGTTATTTATAGAGTTTCAACGTGTTTCCTCACAAGATACTTGTCTCAGGTTGGGTTCTCTGACAGTAGCTGCTGAGACAGAGTTTGGGATCAACATATTTAGTAGAGATTGACACAAGTGAAAGAACAGGGAGGAAGCAGAAATTGGGTTGAGGGAGAAATCTAACTGCAATGCAGTCCTAGCTCCACAGCTAGCAAGGAGCCTGCAGTGAGTGGTGTCGCCCCAGCTCAGGCAGGCGGTGCGTGGGCTGCTCCAGGAAGGGTGTGACCTTGGCTGAGGTGAGTCAGGCAAAAAGAGCTAGCAGCTGGAAGTTGTCTGCTGACCACAGTTGCCACACTTGAGCAGCATGTCTTTCCTCGAAAGGCAATCTGTGTGTGGTATCTCTGAGTCTACTGGAATACTTATTAATTACCAAGAGAACCGGTACCTTTACAGAATAAAGCAAGCCGCCAAACAGCACTTAAAGTGGTGACCCCAACGGTACAATCAATGACACAGCATTTCTGCAGTAATCCTGCTGAAAGCATTTACTCTAAATCTAATCACCAGGAAGCATCAGATAAACCCAAACTGAAGGACGTTCAGGCATTCAAAGTAAGTCTCTGCTCTTACAAAATGTCATGGACATAAAACACAGAGGCTGAGGAAGCCCTTCTGATTAAAGGACATCAGAAAAGCAGCAACTCCCACCAAAAGATGTGATGTAGACTAGACTGCGAAGCCGAACAAAGGCCTGGAGTGATGAACGAAGTTTGAATCAAGGCTACAGATTAGACAGCAGTGTTTTATCAATACTAATCCCCTGATTTTTATGACTGCATTGTGGTTCACAAAATGTTCTTATTCTTAAGGAATAATACTGAAGTATTTATAGTAAATGGCCATTATACCTGCAACTTTAATATTTAAGGCAGAGAATAAATGAATTACAAAGATTAAGTGAAAAACAGTGCAGGACCTAGGAGCAGGATATATGACAATTATTTATATTGTTTTTCACAAGTCTGAAATTATTTTTAAATAAACAGTTAAAATTTGAGAAAAAAAGAAAATAGTTTATCCAGGAATAGTATAGAACTGATTTTACCTCTTACCAAAAATTTATCCAGTTATTCCATCTTTTTTTCCATGATTTGAGTTGCTACCCTTATATTTTAAATTACTATAATCACTATTTCTGGACCTTCTATTCTGTTCCATTGGTCAACATATGTATCTGTACCATGCCAAAATTGAGTGGAACTGGGGCCAGCGCTGAGGTGTAGCTGGTAAGGCCAATGCCTGCAGGGTCGGTATCCCATTTAGGCGCTGGTTCAAGTCCCTGCTGCTCCACTTCCAATCCATCTCTCTGCTATGGCCTGGGAAGGCAGGAGAAGATGACCGAAGACCTTGGGCCCCTGCACCCTCATGGGAGACCTGGAAGAGGCTCCTGGCTCCTGGCTTTAGATTGGCAAAGCTCCAGCTGTAGCGGCCACATGGGGAGTGAACCAGTGTATGGAAGACCTCTTTTTTTCTCTCTGCCTCTGCCTCTCTGTAATTCTGCCTTTCAAATAAATAAATAAATAAATCTTTAAAGAAAAATTGAGTGGCATGTAGAGAGTGTTCTCATACATTCCCTGTCTCAATAGTTTTAATTATTGATAAAGGCCTTGTGGTTTGCCCTCGTCATGCTGGGGTTTCCTTCTATAAATTTGTATTTTATTGAAAGGCAGAGAGAGAGAGAGAGAGAATGAATCAGGTAGCACAAGCTCTCATCTGCTAGTTCACTTCCGAAATGTTCCTAACATCAGGAGCTGGGAACAAAATCCAGCTCCCCTACGTGGGTTGCAGGAACCCAACTATTTGAGCCAGCATCTGCTGCCTCCCAGGATGTCCATCAGCAGGAAGCTGGTTAGGAGCAGAGCTAAGTAGAGCTAAGACCTGAACCCAGATACTTGGATATGGGATGCAAGCATCTAAATGAGCATCCTAACTGCCTGTTCCTCAGGGGTTTTTTGGTTGTTCATTCTTTTTAGTTGTTCATTCTTTTTAGTTTATTTTTTCATATGGTCTTTTTTTTCCCTAAAGAAACCTTTTATTTAAGAAATACAAACTTCATGCTTTTCATAAGTACAACTTTAGGAATACAGTGATTTCCCCACCATAGCCGTGCTCCTACCCACACTCCTACCCCTCCTCCTCCTCCCTCTCCCAGTCCCATCCTCCACTAAGCTCCATTTTTGATTAGCTTGATACACAGAAAACCAACTCTATACTAAGTAAAGAGTTCAACAATTTGCACAGAAAAAAAAAAAAAAAAACTGTTCCTCAATAGTTGAGACAAGGGCTGTTCAAAGTCAATGCATCTTTAAGATAATTTCAATTTTTTTTTTTAAGAAATGTAATTAACATTAAAGAAGTATCCAAGAATGATACATCTTTTGCTACCATGTAGACTTAATTATAATACAACTCTTTGAGGACAGAGGTCCTGCATGGGAAGTTAGAGCACAGTGACTCCTGTTGTTAATTTAGCAATTAATACTCTTTTATGTATGACATCAGTTATCACCTCCCATAACTTGTTTTGCACCAGAAAAAATATCTTCACTTGTGAAGAACTGGTATCTCTGTAATGTTGAGTTATTCTATCCATAAATATGATATATGAAACATCTTTCCATTTGTTCAGCTCTAATTTTGTGCCTTTCAGGAATGCTTTCCTATGGATTTGACTTTTTTTTTTTTTGACAGGTTGAGTTAGACAGTGAGAGAGAGAGACAGAGAGAAAGGTCTTCCTTCTGTTGGTTCACTCCCCAAATGGCCATTACGGTCGGTGCTGTGCTGATCAGAAGCCAGGAGCCAGGTGCTTCCTCCTGGTCTCCCATGTGGGTGCAGGGATCCACGCACTTGGGCCATCCTCCACTGCCCTCCCAGGCCATGGCAGAGAGTTGGACTGGAAGAGGAGCAACCAGGACTAGAATCCAGCACCCATATGGGATGCTGGCGCTGCAGGTAGAGGATTAACCAAGTGACATGGTGCTGGCCTGGCTTATTCTTAAGTTTTTTTTTTTTTTTTATTACAGATGTTTGATGTTACAGACATCTTTCTACTATATTTTTCAAACTATAAATTCAAAAATTATAAAAAAGTATTGGGTTTTGCTTGCTTATTTTATATACCGCCCTTTTACTCAATTCTCTTGTTTAGATTTTCAGTCAATATTCTCAGCTTTTCAGCATACAGCATCATGTTATTGCCATAAAGAAATGGCTCTCCCTTGGGGTCGGACATTGTGGTGTAGCTAGTAAAACCCACCACCTACAATGCTGGCATCCCATACGGGTGCAGGTTCAAGACCCAGCTGCTCCACTTCCAATCCAGTTCCCTAGTAGTGCACCTGGGAAAGCAGCAGAGGATGGTCCAAGTGCTTGGGGTCCTGCATCCACAAGGGAGACCCAGAAGAAGCTCCTGGCTTCTGACTTTGGACAGACCTAGCTCTAGCCATTTTGGCCATTTGGGGAGTGAGAGTGGATGGAAGATGTCTTTTCTCTGTCTCTCCCTCTCTCTACGTAACTCTGCTTTTCAAATAAATCAATCTTGGGCTGGTGCTGTGGTGTAGTAGGCTAAGCCTCTGCTGGCAGTGCAAGAATCCCTTGTAGGTGCCAATTCAAGTCTGGGCTGCTCCTCTTCTAATCTAGCTCTCTACTTATGGCCTGGGAAAGCAGTGGAAGCCCAAGTACTTTGTCCCCTGCACCTGCTTGGGAGACCCCGAAGAACTTCCTGGCTCCTGGTTTCAGATCTGGCTGTTGCAGCCATTTGAGGAGTGAACCAGTGGGTAGAAGACCTTTCTTTCTGTCTCTCCCTCTCTGTCTGTAACTCTACCTCTCAAATAAATAAATAAATAAATAAAATCTTTAAAAAAGAGAAATAGCTCTCCCTCTTTCCTTTACAGTGGCTTAAGCTTCTGATTGAATTCTCTTGCTTGAATGTAGTAATTAATTCTATCAATATAATGTCACAGAGTAATGAATATAGTAAGCACTGTATTTTATTCCAGGTTTCAGTGGAACTTTATCAAGTATTTTATATCTTTTAACAACATTAAAAATATCCACTTATTCCTATTTACATAGATGTTTATGCACATTTGACTTTTAAAACTTTTGGAAGTTTACTTGAAAGACACAAAGGCAGAGAGAGAGAGAGAGAGAAAGGAGGGAGGGAGGGAGAGAGGGAGAGAGGGAGGGAGGGAGAGAGGGAGAGAGGGAGAGAGTGCACTCCTTTCCACTGGTTCACTCCCCAAAGTCCTTTCAGTGTGACTTCTCATCCTACTCCCACAACTGGAGCTTTGTTGCTAATGGTCAATTATCTAAGTCAAAAAGATTTAAAGAGGTCTCATGAAAAAAAATTCTATGGAAAAAGAAAGCTGGAAAAATACTGAATAAAACTGCAAATTTAGTTAAGGCAAGACTTCTTAAAACCTGTAAAATGCAAATGAGAACTGTGAAAACTAAAAATGGGGACTGGTATATGAAGTGTAAATGCATTTGGCTATGGCTATTTATACACCTTTGTATTTTCAGTATCAAATATATAGTATCTAGAACAATGAAAGCATGGAATCAATATTTGTTAAATGAAGAACATATGGATGATTTTAATTAATTGTGTTTTCTACTATATGAAAACACTTCAATTCACTCTTCAGCTAGCATAGGAACTGGCAGCTACAGAATCAATTCACTCATTCAACAAATATCTATTGAGAACTTATTTGCACTACGCTACACCCTGTTCGAGGTTCTACAAACATTTCTCAGTAGAGAAATACAAATAACTATGTCAAACAGTAGTAGGAACTATGAGGAAAAACAAGCAGGGTAAGGGTAAGGAGATAGTGGAGGAGGAAGCACTTATTTTTCAGAGGGCGTTCAAGAATGCATCTCTGACAGGATACTATTTGATAGCTAGCCATACAGAAATCAGGAGAAGAGCATTTCAAGCTGAAGGCACAGGAGCTACAAATATCCTCAGGTGGGACCATGGACAGCTTCATAGATAAAGTAGCTTGCTTGTGACAATCAGAATGAGCAAACAAAAGAGATGAGGTTAGAAACAGCAGGGTAGCTCAAAGGCTACACCACATTGGATTTCATTATGAATGAACCGGAGAGCCACTGGAGGGTGCTGAGCAGAGGAGTCATACACTTGGCTTGGGTTTAAAAATACTCACTTTAGTTGTTTGGGGGTTGAGGGAAGAATACACTAAGGAGAAAACATGACAGCCTTTTATATTTACATTTTATTTTGTAAAGATTTAGTTTATTTATTTGAAAGAGTTACAGAGAGAGGTAGAGACACAGAGAGAGAGGTCTTCTACCCATCTGTTCACTCCCCAGATGGCTGCAATGGCCAGAGCTGGGCCGATCCGAAGCCAGGAGGCAGAAGCTTCCTCCGGGCCTCCCATGCAGGTGCAGGGCCCAAGGACTCGGGCCAACCTCTACTGCTTTCCCAGGCCAAAGCAGAGAGCTAGATCAGAAGAGGAGTCGCCGGGACTCAAACCAGCGCCCACTGGGATGCTGGTGCCTCAGACCAGGGCTTTAACCCATTGCACCACAGTGCCGGCCCCGACAGCCTTTATTACAAGACTATTGCATACATGAACACAATATTTGTGTCAAGGCCACGACCAGCTCCCTTCCTTTTAAAGTGCTTGTGAAAAGTACACCAATTATTCATAGAAAAAGAAACTCACAGAATATCTGGGAAAAAAGGAGTATCACCTTACACCCAGAGACATGCGCTAGTAAGATTTTGTTACATTTGATATGATTTCCTTGAAGTGCTGAGGATATGTTTTCCACACAATTAAATTTAAACAGCTTCCCCGAAGACTTCACTTTTAATAAATTCACATTTGTTTTTATATGTTGTTCAATTAGTATGTTACCAAAAATTAACTCTTCCTATGATTCCAATAAGTGGTACAAAGTTTACACTAGTTAGTACAGTGAAGTGCTGGGAACAGCAAAAAGAACTCAGAAAATGGGGGGCTGGCATTGTGACATAGCGGGTTAAGCTGCCACCAACATCCAATATTGGAGTTCCAATTTGAGTCCCAGCTACTCAGCTTCTGATCCAGCTTCCTGCTAATAGTCCTGGAAAGGCAGTGGAAGATGGCCCAACAACTCGGGTCCCTGATATACACACAGGAGATCTGGGATGGAGTTCCTGGCTCTTGACTTCAGATCCAGATGTTGCAGCTATTGGGGAAGTGAACTAGTGGATGGAAGATACCTGCTTCTCTTTCTCTCTCTCTCTTTCCCTTTGTGTTGTTCCACCTTTCAAATAAAAACAAATCTTTTTAAAAAATCTTTATTTTTAAGATCTTTGAGTATGAATCCCTATCTTGAATTTATTTTCTTAAAACTACTGCTCATGGGGCCAGTGCTGTGGTTAAGCAGGTTAAGCCTTCTGTCTGCTGTGCCAACATCCCATATGGGTGCTCGCGCAAGTCCTGGCTGCTCCACTTCCAAACCAGCTCCCTGCTAATGCACCTGGAAAAGCAGCAGAAGACAGCCCAAATCCTTGGGCCCCTGCACCCACATGGGAGACCATACGAAGTTCATTGCTCCTAGCTTCAGTCTGGCCCAGCCTTGGCTATTGCAGGCATTTGGGGAGTGAACTAGTGGGTGGAAGTGCGCTCTCTCTCTCTCTCTCTCTCTCTCTCAATATCTCTCCCTCTCTCTCTCTTTCAAATAAATAAATAAATCTTAAAAACAAACTATGCTCACTTTTATTTTTTATCGGCTCTTTCAGTAATTAAATGTATGTGCCCAACTGCTCAAAAACATGTGCTGCACATTTCAGCAATACGTAAATCTGTATTTCTTACACACAGGAATAATGTCAGGTGTTATCATTCTTAAAAGCCCACATGATGATGCGGATGACCCCTTCCATTAGACAACACACCTTCCCACATGCATACTGCTAACATGACCAGCAGTTTACAGCAAAAAAGGCACATTCTGTGGTATGATCTTCAAATAGAGCCAATTACGAACATGAAAAGTGGGTGAGAATGTGCTCCTTTGCTCACTACACAACTTGGGGGAGAAAACACAATTCTACCTACAAAAACACCAGCTCTCACCAAAAAGGGTTCAAGAAGACAAGAAACAGTGTGCTAATGGTATTTAAATCTTTTCCCTATCCTCAATAACATCTGAAAGCCTCCTCTGCCAGGAACTTGACATCACTTTTTAAGCTATGATTCCATTTTATTGCAGGGAAACAAGTTCAAAGTGTACACAAAGACCATTACATGAAGACCATGATTAAGATGATTAAGGAACAGAAAGGAGGCCAGTGTGGTAGTGGTAGAGCTATGGGTCAATGGTAATGTCAGGAGTATGTGTGGGGGAAGCAACAGGGAGAAACCTAATGGAGATGGCCCTTGACATCATCATCATCCTGCAGAACTTTAGAAGCTGAATACAGGGCTGGCACTATGGTGCAGCCTGCAGTGCCAGCATCCCCTATGGGCACTGGTTCGAGCTCCAGCTGCTCCACTTCCAAACCAGCTCTCTGCCTGCGAAAGCAGTAGAAGATGGCCCAAGTGCTTGGGCCCCTGCACCAGTGTGGGAGACCCAGAAGAAGCTCCTGGCTCCTGGCTTTGGATCGGATGGAAGACACCTCTTTCTCTCTCTCTCTCCCTCCCTCTCTCTGCCTTTACCTCTCAGTAACTCTGCCTTTCTAATAAAAAATAAACAAATCTTAAAAAAAAAAAGAGAGAAAAGCTTAATACAAGACATTAATCTTGTAAGCATCTGATCTCTCACACAGCAGTCTAGCCTAGATTTGCCCTTACATGATGACAAGAATGTTGCAAAAGAGCTAAGGCCGAAGATGTATTATCACTTGAGGCTCAGGTTCCAGAACTCATACATCATCATTTCCACCACATTCTATTGGTTAAAGCAAGTAAAATGTCAAGTCCAGTTTCATGGGTAGATAACCAGACTCGACCGCTTGATGGGAGGAGGTGCAAATTATGGTGGCCATGTTTTCCAACCTACTTCACAAAGCAGAGATCAAGTTGGTTGAAGGGATATAGTTGCAGTGGTGTGATCAGGAGCAACCAGGTTTTAGTATATTTAATGACAGGATTTGCTGATCAGTTGGATGTGGAATGACTTCAATCAAGAAACTGGAAGAGTACAACTGCCATTTAATGAGTTATGATAGAAGCAGCTGGTTCAGGAGAGGGAAAAAAAAAAAAATCCAGAGTTTCGTTTTTGGACATGTTAAATGTGAATGCCGGGCCGGCACAGTGGCTCAATAGGCTAATCCTCCACCTTGCGGCGCCCGCACACCAGGTTCTAGTCCCGGTCAGGGCGCCGGATTCTGTCCCGGTTGCCCCTCTTCCAGGCCAGCTCTCTGCTGTGGCCAGGGAGTGCAGTGGAGGATGGCCTAAGTGCTTGGGCCCTGCACCCATGGGAAACCAGGAGAAGAACCTGGCTCCTGGCTTCGGATCAGCACGGTGCGCCGGCCGCAGCGGCCATTGGAGGGTGAACCAACGGCAAAGGAAGACCTTTCTCTCTGTCTCTCTCTCTCACTGTCCACTCTGCCTGTCAAAAATAAAAAATAAAAATAAAAAAATAAATAAATAAAGGTGAATGCCTATTGGTTACCCAGCACTGATGTCAAGCAGGCAGACACTGGAGGCTAGAGTTCAGCACACTACTTCTTCTTTACCATGAAGTGGAAACGGGCAAAGAAGTAAAGCTTTTATTTATACCACCAGGGCACGTTCTTCCAGTCTGATCTGGTTTCTAAGTTGCCCAATGTCTTTTCCTTCCACATTTCTTATCTTTCAAGAAGGCAGTGAAGCCTCAAAGAAAGTTCAGTTCAGTGGGAGAAAACATACAAGATTGTTTTGTTCATTAGGGTTGGAGTATTTTACTCTGGATGTATTTTTATAGAGCTAGTTTACTACCAAGTAACAGGGGAAAACAATACCAAGAAAGATAACTCAGTTGTTAGAAGTGGGGGAGGAGAACAAAAAATAAAACCAAAACCTTGTTCTACAGAATGCAAATAAACAGGTCTGAAGGGGACTATAGCTTGCAAAAGGTAACCTATCTAGATAATCATTAAACTCAAGCAATCCGAAAGACAGGATATACAATTAATAAATTATTTTAAACAATTCAAATTAAGATTTTTTTTTTTTACTTTTCCTATCATTATGCCAAACATACAGATGAGTTATTTTCCCCTAAAGATTCACTTTATGTATTTGAAGGGCAAGGTGATAAAGAAAGAGGAAGATGGAGAGAGAAAAAGATTTTCTATCTGCTGGTTCACTACCCACATGGCACCAATGACAGGGGCTGGTCCAGGCTGAAGTCAGGAGCTCAGAACATCTGGGTATCCCATGTGGGTGGCACAGGGCTCAAGCACTTGGGCCATCATCTACTGCTTTCCTAGGAACATTAACTGAGAGCTGGATCAGAGGCAGAGCAGCTGGGACTTGAACTGATGCTCTAATATGGGATGCTAGCATCCCAGGCAGCAGCTTAACCCACTGTGACACTATGCTGGCCCCTATGGATGGGATTTAATGAGCCAAGTTTTTATTTTATTTTTTTTTAACATGTCAACATAATTTCAAGGAATCAGTTTCATAATTCAAAACAAAGACTGTAGAACCAATAGGCCATATCATCTAGACTTCTACACCAAAGATTGTAAAACACAGTGGGTTTGTTTTAATTTATTTGAAAGTCAGAGATACACAAAGAGAGGGAAAGACAGAGAGACTGGTCTTCCATATGTTGGTTCACTGAAGCCAGGAGTGAGAAGTGTCTTCCAGGTCTCCCATGTGGGTGACAGAGGGCCAAAGAGTTGGGTCATCTTCTGCTACTTTCTCTGACACATTAGTAGGGAGTTGCATCAGAAATGGAGCAGCCAGGACATGAACTGGTGCCCATATGGGAAGAAGCACCATAGGCAGAGACTTAACCTGCTACGCACAATGCTGGCCCTGTAAAATATGTTTTATAACTTTAATAAGTACTATTCTACTTGTTTGTGTGTTTTAACATTCAAACATGAGTCAAAGGAATTTATGAGTATGATTTTAATAAATTCAACAAAAAATAATTAGAAGTCAGGGGGAGTCATTTTCCCTAGCAGTTAATATGTCTGGGTACCCCATTGAAGTACCTGCATTCAATAACTGGCACTAGCCAGCTCTCACTCCTGACTCAAGCTTGCTGGTAATGAAGACTCTAGGAGGCAACAGTGATGGCTCAAGTGGTTGGGTTCCTGCCACTTACGTCTCCAGGTTCTGCTTTAGCCCAGAGCAGGGCTGTCATGGGCATCTGGGAAGCAAACCAGCAGATGGCTTTTTCTCTGTGTGCCTCTCAAATAAAAAGTAATTAATTAAAAGAATATTGCTTGGGAAAGCAGTGGAAGGTGGCCCAAGTGCTTGTGCCCCTGCACCCATGTGGGAGAACCAGAAGAAGCTTCTGGCTCCTGGCTCTGGATTGGTCTAGCTCTGGCTACTGTGGCCATTTGGAGAATAAGCCAACCTCTCTCTCTCTCTCTCTGTAACTCTGCCTCTCAAGTAAATAAATAAATCTTTTAAAAAAATAAATCCTTAAAAATTAAAAAAGAAACAGTGATAAGTCTAATATTAACACAGTTAAGAGAATAATATTCCCTAAGCAAATCAATATAATAATATGAAATCAAATATCTCTATTAAGAGGAGATAAGGACCCAAATAGATATTTCCCAATAGAAGAGATGTAAATGGCTAATATATGAAAACATCCTCAACATCACTATCTTTGGTGAGACACAAATTAAAACAGCAATATATCACCTCCCACCTGTTAGAATGATCAGAAAGATGCAAAATCGTAAGTGTTCATGAGGATATAAAAAGAGTCTCCATTGTACCCTATGCAATTGTACATTAAAATGGGCAGCTTGGCAAATAGCATAAACTTAAGCTAGAAAATCCATTGGATTTAGCAATCCTATAGCAGGGAATATATATGAAGGACATGGAACCAGTATATTGAAGAGCTATCTGTACTCTCATATATATTACACATTACGCAGAATAGGTAAGACGTAGAAACTATGGACATGTCTACCTACACATGACTGGACTCGAAATGTGGCATATAAACACAATGGGGTTCTACTGAGCCTTGAATAATAAGGAAATTCTGTCACATATGGCAATTTACATGAATATAGAGGATATCATGTGAAGTGACAAACCCAGAAGGACACAAAAAAGACAAATATACGACCTCACTTATACTTCAACTCTGAAAAACTGAAATGCATGTCAGAGAGAAGAATGGTGGTTACCGGTGAGGGGGGGAAGTGGTAGAGTAAGAACAAAGGGGACACACTGGTCTAGGGGTACAAAGTTTCCAGTAGATAGGACAAATGAGTTTACAGTTGTACCACACAGCATGGAAACTATAATGCTGTATTTCATATTTCAAATTTCAAGGAGAGGCTTTTAAATGTACTCACCATAAAATATATAAGGTGAAGAATATGTGAATTATTCTGTGAATTATTCTGACTTGGAAATTCCAGAATTGGGGCCGGCGCTGTGGCACAGTGGGTTGACACCCTGGCTTGAAGCCCTGGCATCCCATATGGGCACCGGTTCGAGACCCGGCTGTTCCACTTCCAATCCAGCTCTCTGCTACGGCCTGGGAAAGCAGTGGAAGATGGCCCAAGTCCTTGGGCTCCTGCACCCGCATGGGAGACCCGGAAGATGCTCCTGGCTGTTGCGGCTATCTGGGGAGTGAACCATCGGATGGAAGACCCTCCCCCTCTGTCTCTCCTCTCTCTGTGTAACTCTTACTTTCAAACAAATAAATAAATCTTTTAAAAAAAATTCCAGAATCAACATTTATCAAATTATCATATTGTACCCCATAAGTATATACAACTATTTCTCAGTTAAATATATATATATATATATATATTTTTTTTTTTTTTTGACAGGCAGAGTGGACAGTGAGAGAGAGAGACAGAGAGAAAGGTCTTCCTTTTGCCGTTGGTTCACCCTCCAATGGCCGCTGTGGCCGGTGCACCGTGCTGATCCGAAGCCAGGAACCAGGTGCTTCTCCTGGTCTCCCATGGGGTGCAGGGCCCAAGCACTTGGGCCATCCTCCACTGCACTCCCGGGCCATAGCAGAGAGCTGGCCTGGAAGAGGGGCAACCGGGATAGAATCCAGAGCCCCGACTGGGACTAGAACCCAGTGTGCCAGCGCCGCACGGCAGAGGATTAGCCTGTTAAGCCACGGCGCCGGCCTCTCAGTTAAATATTTTTAAAAGGCCAATATTATCAGGTTACACTAAAAAAGCTAAGAAAAATATAATGTATATATGATAAAAAACTAGTTTTAAGTTTTTTGTATTAATATAAAAAGAATGTTTCATACACTCCATAGGAGTATAAAAACTTTTTAAAAAGATTTATTTAAAAGAGTTACAGAGAGTTACAGAGTTACAGAGAGAGGGAGAGACAGAGAGAGACCCTCCATCCACAGGCCCACTCCCCAAATGGCCACAACAGCCAGGGCTGGGCTAAGCCAAAACCACGAGGCAGGAGCTTCCTCCGGGTCTCCCCTGTGGGTGTAGTGGCCCAAGCACTTGGGCCACGCTACTCTACTTTTCCAGGAGCATTAGCTGGAAGCTGGATGGGAAGCAGGGCAGCTGAGACTCAAACCTGGGCCCACATGGGATGCCAACACCACAGGCTGTAGCCCATCTTGGCACAGCACAGCAGTGGCCCCAGTAAGAACTCAAAAAAAAAAAAAAAAAAAAAAAAAAAAAAAAAAAAGTTGGGGCCAGCACTGTGGCTTAGCAAGTAAAGCCACCACCTAAAGTGCTAGCACCCCACATGAGCGCTGGTTTGAGTCCTGGCTGCTCCACTTCCAATCCTGCTCTCTGCTATGGCCTGGGAAAGCAGTACAAGATGGCCCCCAAATCCCTAGGCCCCTGCACTCACATGGGAGGCCTGGAGGAAGCTCCTGGCTTCTGGTCTAGGACTGGCCCAGCCCCAGACATTGTGGCCATGTGGGGAGTGAACCAGCAGATGGAAGACCTCTCTCTCTCTCTCTCTCTTTCTCTCTCTCTCTCCCCCCCTCCTCCCCCCTCTCTCTGCCTCTGTAATTCCACCTTTCAAATAAATAAATATTTCTTTAAAAAAAGAATATTGCTTTATTACAAAAAGTCTACTAGCATCAGACTTTCTATTGAACAGGAACACCAACAGGACCCAATCATAAATCTTGTAAGCAGGATTATTTAGGTACTTAAATATGAATCCATATTTTACATTTATATTCTAATTCAACACACAAATGCTTTGTAAAGGTGTACTAGAAATACAGCTCTAAATTAAACTATAAATATGTATTTAAAACAGGAAAAATACAAATTGGAATGTGAAGTGAACAATAATGCATGCATTTTTGAAGATTTTTTACTGCAACACAGAGAAACCTCAAAAACACTAAGCTATGTAAAAGACACCAAACACAAAAGAACACTCATTGTGTGATTTCATTTATGTGAGATGTCCAGAAAAGGTATATGGAACAGAACATGGATAACGGTTGCCTTTGCTATAGCTGGGAAGAGGGATTAACTGTAAATAGACACGAGGAATTGGGCGAGTGATAGAAATGCTCAAAAAGTGGATTGCTGTGACACTGCACAAATGGATAATGTTAATAAAAATCACTGCAGTGTACCTCTTTAATGAGAGTGAATTTCGTATGTAGACTGTATCTTGATAAAGTTGCTTTTTGAAAACCAAAGGTAAAATAAAACATTTACAGGCACAGAAGATCAGAAATGATTCATTACCAGCTGACCTATACTACAATAAATGTCAAAGGAGCCCTTCAGGAAGACAAAATAATACCAGATGGAAATACATATCTATAAAAAGGAACAAACAGTACCAGAAATGGTAACTACAACAGTATATATGTAACCTGTGTTTTTTATTGTTTATTTATTTTTATTTTTTTGAAAGGCAGAGACAGACAGATCTTCTAACCACTGGTTCATTCCCCAAATGCCCACAATGGCTGAGGTTGGGCCAGCCTGAAGTCAGGCGCCAGGAACTCACTCTGGGTTTCCTATCTGGGTGGCAGGGACCCAATTAATAAGAGCCATAACCTGCTGCCTTCCAGAGAGTGCATTAGCAGGAAGCTCGATTTGGAAATGGAGCAAGGACTCAATCCTAGATACTCCGATACGAGATGTATATAAGGTGCATCCCAAGCACCTTAACTGTGCACCAAACACCCACCCTTTTTTAAAATTATTTAAATCTTTTCAAAACATAATCAATTGTTCAAACAAAATAATAGCAGCATAGTGTGAGGTTTAAAAAAATGAAATGTGTGACAACAGCATAAAGGCTGGGAGGGAAGAAATGGAAGTATGCTTTAATAAGGTACTTTATGTAAAGAGCTGTACCACTTGAAGGTAGGTTAGGAGAAGTTAAAGATGTATGCTATAAACTGTAAAGCAACCATTAAAATAACAGACAGAAGGAAAAAGTAGTAAGTCAAACAAAAGATTAAAAAATAGCTAATTCAAAAGAAGATAGAAAAAGGAAACAGGAATGGAGAACAGACAGGACAGATAAAGAACAAATGGCAAACAATATACTTAACTGTATCAAGTATTACATTAAATGTAAATGGTCAAAACATTCCAATTAAAAGGCAGAGATTTTCAGATTGAATAAAATACCCAAATATACACTTCTCACAAGAAAAACATTTTAAATATAAAGAAATAAGAAGGTTAAAAGTAAAAGAACAGGGCAGACTTTCTAGTCTAGCAGCTAAGGTGACATTTAAGATGTTTGTATCCACATCAGAACATCTAGGTTTGATTCCCAGCTCCAGCTTCTGATTCCAGCTTCCTGTTAATACAGACTCTGGAAGGCAGCAATGATGGCTCAGTAACAGCAGACCTGCCACCCGAATGGGAGATTTGGATTGTTTCTGATCCAGCTTTGGCCCAGCCCAGTCCTGGCCATGGCAGGTATTTAGAAAATTAACTGGCAAATGGGAGTGTTCACTTGCTTGCTCTGTCAAAATAATTTTTTAAAGATTTATTTGTTTATTTGAAAGTCAGAGTTACTCAGAGAGAGGAGAGGCAGAGAGAGAGGTCTTCCATCCACTGGTTCACTTCCCAATTGGCCGCAATGGACAGAGTTGTGCTGATTAGAACCCAGGAGGAGCTTCTTCTGGGTCTCCCATGCAGGTACAGGGGCCCAAGGAGTTGGGCCATCTTCTACGGATTTCCCATTCCAAAGCAGAGAGCTGGACTGGAAGTGGAGTATCCGGGACTCAAACCAGCGACCATAGAGGATGCTGGCCGCAGCTTTACCTGCTATTCCACAGCTCCAGCCCCAAAATAAATTAACTTAAAAGTTTGTTTTCCCATGTGGGAGACCAGCATGGAGTTCCAGGCTCCTGGTTTCAGCCTGGCCAGTCACTGACATTGGGGAGTGAACGAGCAGATGCGAGATATCTTTCTATCTCTGTCTCTCTTTCTGTAACTCTGCCTTTTAAATAAATAACTAAATCTTTTAAAAATAATTTAAAAAAATAAAAGGACAAAGAAAGACATACCACGCTAACACAAATCAAAGAAAGGTTAGCCAACATGTAACTATGATGAAATTTTTAAAAATCGGCCAAACAATATCACCAGGGATAAGCAAGTTATTTCATAATGATAAAAATCGACAATTCATCAAGAGACCATAATAATTTTAAACTGTTCATGTTCCTTATTACAGATCTGAAAAATACATGAGACAAAAATGGCTATTGGGCAAATGTTGTAGCATGGTGAGTTAAACGACTGCTTGCAACACCAGAAGCTCTTATTAAAGTGCCCATTTGAATCCTGGCTGCTCCACTTCTGATCCAGCTCCCTGCCATGTGGCTGGGACAGCAGTAGAGGATGCCCAAGCGCTTGGACCCCTACCATCCACATAGGAGACAAGAATGGAATTTTAGGCTCCTAGCTTTGGCCTGTACCAGCCCTAGGTGCTGTGGCCACTTGCAGAGTAAACCAGTGAATGGAAGATACTCTCTCTCCTTCTCTCCTCCTTTGCCACTTTGTCTTTCAAATAAATAAACTAATTTCCAAAAATTTACAGAAATACAAAGGAAAATAAACAAATCCACAATCACAGTCATACTTCTCTTAATAACTGAAAGAACAGAAAAGCAAGAACAAGCATTCAACAGAAGAGTTGAATGCTACCAACTTGCTTTAATTAACATTTATGGAGCATTATGACATAACAGAACACTTAGTGCACATGTAACACTGGTAAGACAGACCACCACATTTTGGGCCATAAAATAAATCTGAATATATTTTAAAGAATGTAAGTCGCAGAAAATATGTTCTCTGACAATGTGGAATTAACTCTGAAATCCAATAACTGAAAATTAAGTAGCATACTTCTAGAATAATCAAATCATGGGTATCAAAGGTGAAATAATCAAATCATGGGGGTCAAAGATGAAATCAAAAGTGAAATGAGAAAACTATTTAAATGGAGTAAAAATTAAAAAATGATGTAAGGGGCCAGTGCTGTGGCGTAGTGGGTAAAGCAACTGCCTGCAATGCCGGCATCCCATACGCTAGTCAGTTTGAGTCCTGGCTACTCCACTTTCGATCCAACTCTCTGCTTCAGCCTGGGAAAGCAGTAGAAGATGGCCCAAGTCTGTGTGTGGGAAACCAGGAAGAAGCTCCTGGTTCCTGGCTTTGGATCAGGCAAGCTCTGGCCATTGTGGCCATTTGGGGAGTGAATCAGTGGATGGAAGACTTCTCTCTCTTTCTCTGCTTCTGCCTCTCTCTAACTCTGCCTTTCAAATAAATAAATAAATCTTTTTTAAAAACCTATAATGTATCAAAATTAATGGTGGAAGTGACACTGTGGTACAGCGGGTTAAGCCACTACCTGGGACGCTGGCATCCCACATTGGAGCACCAAAATTCAAGTCCCAGCTCTTCTGCTTTGTATGCAATTCCCTGCTAATGTGCCCAGGAAGGCAGCAAAAGACAGACCTCATGCTTGAACCCATGGACTGTGTTCCATGCACCTGACTTTGTGGTCATTTGGGGAGTGTACCAGCAGATGGAAGATCTCTGTCTCTACCTCTCTCCCCACTACTCTCTGTCACTCTGTCTCTCAAATAAACACAATAAATCTTTAAAAAAAATATGATGGGATAGAAGTAACATAACATTTAGTGGTAATTTATAGGACTAAATACCTAAGATGGGCTCAAATCAATGACCTTGGTTTCCATATTAAGAAACTAGAAAAAGAGCAAATTAAACTCAAAGTAAAAGATAAAAGGAAATAGATGAATCAATGAAATAGAGAAGAGAAAAACTATAAGAATCTTTTGAGATCAATAACACACTTCAAAACCAACTATTTTAAACTATGTTTAATGATAGTATTTATTTATCTTGTGTCTCTAAATTTGAAGAAGATGCAAGAAGTATGTGATACAAGTTCAGAGGTTACAGTCCCACTGTATATATTTCTGCCTCAGAAAAAGTAAAAGATATACCCATCCTTGGATAAACCAAACATGTTTGTATATGTTTAATTAGAAAACTAGGAAGCTACAGAGACTGGGATGGAAAGAAGGAGGGTCTCTCTCGCTCAGAAGCAATCTGTCCAAATGACTGAGGGCTTACTATGGGCCAGGCATTTTTATTGCCTGATACATTTAGGAACCTCTACTGCTGTTTTTGAAGAGAAAAACCACCTTCTATAAACATATCATAGACGAACATATGATAGACAGACACTTCCCTCAGTGTCCAGATCTGCACAAGTAAGTAAACGAGTTACTCACTGCACAGTGGTGAACTTTAAAACACGGGCTCAGGAGGCAAACCACTTGAGTTCTAATTCTGATTATGTTATTCAGTGTCTCTACATCACCCTGGGGAAACTGCTTAGCCTTGTGAATTTTGACTGTGAGTATTAAATTGACACATGCATGTAAAGTTACAACCAGGATCCTCCCTGCCTTCTAGTTTGATGAAGAATATCAGTAACTAAGAAAATTCTATAAAAATGCTTAACACGGCATATAGTGGAAAGCACACTTCCTTCCAGTCTTCCTATAAAGGGATATGCTTATATATTTCAGGGGAGGGCCATTGCTTATGAAATATAAAAATACCTAAGTAGAATAAAAGATATTTTTGAGAGGGAATATACTTTTATACCCACCTTGACAGTCCAGAGACACTGCAGACCTTCCAAATTCCAAACCCAGCTATCAGTATGAAACAGTCTCTAAGACCTCTTGTTTCTGAATAGTTGAAAATTCTGCCAAGCATTGGACCTTAATTGTTGCAGAATGTTTTAACTTAATAAAATCCTAGAGCTTTAATTTCTAAAGGATGGGCCTAAAGTCCAACTAATTGACTTTCAAAAATGTCAACCACTTGAATAACCTACCACCCTATTATGGACCAAACAATTACTGTTCCACTGACTCTCACTGGTCGCTAAAAGTTTAACAGAAGTATGGAACCATGTAGGTCACATTCCAATAGTCACTCAACAATTATATGACCTAACCAAAGGACTAATCACGCAGAATCTCAACTTCCAGCTCTGTAGAGACACCTACACTCTGAGATAAGAGAATTAAAGAATAGAATAAATGAAATATCCCTTTTATGCTCACTAGCACACAGTGCTTCTCAATTCATATTCATTCCCTTACTTTATATGAAAGGTTGAAAGAAATTAGGAACAATTTAAGACTTTTGGCAGCATGGTCTAATCACACCTTTTGATATTTTTGACAGAAGTTATGGATAGGTTAAACTGTGAAATCGGAACATAAATACGCATTTTTAACCAATATCAAATTTTTAGTGTTCTTTCACAAGCTTTACTTCAAAACCACTAATGAGAATTAGAATAGGGTGGGCCTCATCCAACATAAGAATGATACAACTTTTGGAGTGAATGTCCACTTCAAAGAAAATAGTATAAAGTAGGTATTATAAGTTAACTATTACTTTCTGGAAACAGCTGCAACAAATAGCTAAATCTACTCAATTCTAACTGACTCAACATTTTGGCATCCAAAGGATGAGACAAAACATTATATTCAACAGATTGACGCTATTATTGTTTGGAACTAATATTCCACAACCACCTTATTATGGGCCTACCTGTAGTGATAGTTTTCCTCAAAATTAAACATTTAGGTGCAAAGCAATTTTCTTAAGGGCGGATCTTTAAAAATGTTGATCTTCATCTACTGAAAGGCAGAGTGAGAGTGAGAGAGAGACACAGATAGTGAGTCTTATCTACTGGCTCACTCCTCAAATGCCCACAACAGCAAGGGCTGGGCCAGCCTGAAGTTAGGAACCCGGAACTCCATCCAGGTCTCCCACACGGGTGACAGGGGTCCACGCACTTGAGGCATCATCTACTGCCTCCCAAGATGTCTTAGCAGACAGGTGGATCAGAAGCACAGTAGTCTAGTCTGGGTTTAAACCAGCACTCTGATGGAGGATGTGGGCTACACAAGGAGCCACCTGAACTGCTGAGCTACAACACCCCCCCTCCCACAAGGGTAGATATTTTAATTTAAAAACTGACCCTTGGGGCTGGTGCGGTGCTGTGGTGTAGCCAGTAAAGCCGCCACCTGCAGTGCTGGTATCCTATATGGGCGCCAGTTCTAGTCCCGGCTGCTCCACTTCTGATCCAGCTCTCTTCTATGGCCTGGTAAAGCAGTGGGAGATGGCCCAAGTCCTTGGGCCCCTGCACCCAGGTGGAAGACCTGGAAGAATCTCCTGGCTCCTGGCTTTAGATCAGCAGAGCTCCAGCCATTTGGGGAGTGAACCAGCAAATGGAAGACTTCTCTCTCTGTAACTTTGCCTTTTAAATAAATAAATAAATCTAAAAAAAAAAAAAAAAAAGATCCATAGGGGGTGGCTGTTAGCACAGATTTAAGACACCACTTGGGATGCCTGCCTGGGTTGCAGTCTGATCCACATTACCAATCTCAGCTTCCTAATTATATATGTGACCCGGGAGGCAGCAGGAGATGGCTCAAGTAGTTGGATCCCTGCCACCCATGTGGAAAACGTGGATGGAGTTCTCAGCTCGCAGCTTCCACCTGGCCCAGCCAGGGCCCCTGTGAGCATCTGGAGTGAACCAGCGGATGGGGGACATGTCTGTCTCTGTCTCTCGGTCTTCCAAATCAAAACAACAAAACACCTACCCTTAAATCTTCTCAGCCAGAGTATTCTCCATTTACAGAACTCGTGTCCTAATCAAGCAGCTGGCTGAGAGTCACACGAATCCGTCCTAACTGAAATGCTGCTTCTGCCACTTCCAGGGAAAGCGGGTGCTACGACTGCTTTGCACTCAACAACTAGAACCTATCTCATCCGGTTTTCTGTCAAAGAATACTAATGGTGATGTTTCTGCAGAATAAGAACTAGGGCTACATCGTCCCAGGGTACTTCCAAGAGATGGCTTTTACAGGCACCATTTACCACTGGGTCCTAGGTTTTCATAAAAAAATTGATATAAAAAGCAGATGTATACAGAGCAACAGGGAGGGGGCGACTGACATGAAACAGCCGCATACCCAAAGCTTATGAACAATTTACACAAGACAGCAATCTGGGCACACATGTTCTCTCTCTCTCACACACACACACACACACACACACAGTAGCTCTGAATGTTCCGATGACAACCAATTTCCTTCGATCTAAAGACAACCCTTTTTTAAGCAGCAAGTCAGGGAATCAGGTGAGAACTGGGTACCAAAAACCAACCAGGAAAATGGGAATAACGAAAATAAAACAAGACCCAGGAAGCTGAAGCTCTAAGATACACCAGCCTCCACAGCCAAGAAAACGAGAGTCGAGCTCGGTGTCGCCCCCACTCACTCGTCCTGCCTGAAAGCCGCGTTCTGCACCGGTCGCTGGCTTCAGACTCGAAATAAATGAACTTTAAGAAGGGTCAAGTGCCAGCAAACATCAGCAGCGGGCGATCTCGCCTGCTCTCGGGCCAGGGGAGACACGCCTCCCTTCCCCCACCCGCGGCCGCCGGCTCGGCGGGTCCCGGGCGTTTCTTCCCGCGCTGTTCGGACAAAAAAACAATCTGGAAGGCACAGATTTGTCTTCCGCGAGCCCTTAACAAAAGCAGGCACGGCCTCTCGCGCACCTCGGGACGACCCCCGCCCCCGGGCTGGGCTCTCCCACTTGGCAGAAAACGCCTTTCCTTTCCGAACATTCCGTCACAGAACGCCGCCCGCCGCCCCAGGAAGCTCGGGCTCGCCGGCCCGCGGCCGCGCCGCTCGGCCCCGGGGACGCCCGAAGGCCGCGCCGCGGGCGCGAACCGAGCCCCCGACCCCGGCAGGCCCGCCCCCGCCCGCGCCCGCCCGGTACTCACACACGCACAGCTCCACCACGTACGCGTAGTAGGACCAGGCGACCACGAAGGTGATGAACAGCACCGGCACCCAGCCCACGATGCGCTGGCAGCAGCGCCAGAACGTCAGGGGCGCCATGTTCCGCCGGCGACGGTGCAGCTCAGAGCCCGACGGCCGCGGGGAGCGCCAGTCCTCCAGCGGCGGCTCCCCCGCCAGCTCCTCGCTCTCCGAAGCAGAGCCCGTAGGAGCGAAAGTGTGAGTCGCCGGCGCGACTCCTCCCCTCGTGGCACTCGGCCCGGTCCCGCCCCCACCCCTCATCCCGCGCCCCCCCTCCCCGGCGCCCGCCCCGCCCCCGCCCCTCCTGCGGCGGGCCGCGGCGGCTGGTCGCCCCGCCGTCGGGGGCGGGGCCTCCGCGGCCGAAGGAGGCGGGGCCCGAGGCATTGGGGCGTGGCCTAGGCTTCGTGGCCGCCCAGGGGGCGTGGCGGAGGTGGGAGGGGACCGGCCTGGGGTGGGAAAGGGAGGAGAGACTGGAGGGAGAGTGGGTGGGAGGTGGCAGTGGCGTTGGGAAGGTGGGGGGTCTCATCGGGCTGAAAACACCCCCGGGGTGGAGGACAGCGGTTAACAATAGCTTTTGTGAATCGAGTTTCAGGGTGGGGAG
Organism: Lepus europaeus; assembly: GCF_033115175.1. NCBI lineage: Eukaryota > Metazoa > Chordata > Mammalia > Lagomorpha > Leporidae > Lepus > Lepus europaeus. Next base: position 88,162,505 of record NC_084832.1, read on the forward strand.
GCGACTGCTGGAAATGGTCCCTTAGCTGTGAGCTAAGGGCCTTGTCCTGAGTTCCGAACTTCCTCCTGGGCTGGTCCGTGGGGCTCTAAGTAGTTGGGGCGTGTGTTCCGCTGTGACAAAGCCGTGTGAGTGCGGGACGCAGGCGGGGGAATGCATTCTGTTCTATAAGCTGCTCCCTGAGATTCGGGCGCACATCCCTGGTGAAGAACCCTTGTGCTCTGAGACAGTTTGATCCGGGTTTCAGGAGGAAACCCTTCGGTGTTTTTGAAGATTCAAACCCGTAGGTGCTTGTGTTTTAGGACGGAAGCCATCTGGATTCCGTCAGTTTCATTTGGAGCCCAAAGTGAGATTGAGTTGTGAGAAGGGGAGCGTGTACCTGCCCCCTAAATGACTACTGAAATTTCAAGAATTTATTTACAACCGGAGATTGCTAAGCAATGCCTGTGATCATAACAGAACCTAGCGACGGTACCGTGAAGACGTCATAAACCAAGGTCAAAAGCCCTGGAAGAAATTCCAGACGGTGCTCTTAATACCAGTTCCTTTTACCGGCTTGTCAGTTCTGCTTAGACTGAGATTCTAATGAGCCGTAGACTGCACACTGAGATCTCCATGACGATACCTCCCGCCCCTCTTACAGTGTGATACAAAAGGAATAAAAGCAAGTGATCATTTAACCACCACAGTTCCTGCTTAAAGGGATAAAGCCTATGTAAAATATTCTGTTCTTCCTGATTTTATGCCTTACAGTCACGTTGATGCCAAAGTTGACACTGGGTTCTTACAGAGCATTAAAGGGAATCAAATAGGCTGTTTAGCAGGGCTGCGCTTCAGGATTGATTCCTGGACTGATGTGGAAGAACACGAAGTGCTTTCTGCTGCCATCGCTACCTATCAAAACCATGCTACAAAGCCCGGCCCAGATGCTGTGTTCTGCACAGGCTCCATGTCAGCTGGAAATGATTTCTTTTTTGTTATGTCATTTTGTTTATAACACTAGCTATAAAACTAATGATAACATTAGTTTCCCAGGGCTGCTGTAACAAAATAGCACAAACAGAGGCTTAAAAACAACAGAAATTCGTCTGGGAGCTCTGGAGGCTTCAAATCCCTAAATCTATAGGGGCAAATCCTTCCTGCTTCCTAGCTTTTCTTGCTGACTGTCATCAGTTGTTGGGGGCCCTTGGCTTGGAGCTGCATCAGCCCCGCCTCTGCCACCATTGTCGCCTGGTGTTCCCTCCTGTCTGCACATCTCATGCTGGATTAAGGGTCTGCTCTACTCCAGTCTGACCGCACCTGGAACAATGACAGCCATGGAAACTGTTTCCAAATAAGGTCACATTCTGAATTACTGGGGTTTAGGGCTTCAGCCTATCTTTTTTGGGGAACACAGTTCAACACGATTTCGACACAAGCTGAAATGTTTCACCTTACCTACTACTGTCTTGAAAGGTTCTTTAAAGCTGGACACATTGTATATGCTTTCTGCTTTCCCTCAAAGTACCTTGAAAATAGGAAATGTTTAGTATCTGTTAATGGGCATTTGAAGGTTTTCATCATTATCTTCCATTCTTCCTGACTTTTGGAATCACCAACCAGATCCATTCTAACTGACTGCCACGTGTTCTAAGCAGGTGCTGACTGTTACATGGGACCTAGAAAGTATTCCTGACCTATTCCCTTGTCCTGAAGTCTTTCTGGTGAGCATTCATTTTTAGAAGGTAGTAATACATTCATTCCTTTGGGAACGTGTCTGTCTTCTGTGACTATAGAGTCAATGCTCTTTCGCCTGTGAGCAGTAGGAGACAGTCTTCTTCCCTTTCCATGTTGAGCCAGTGAGTTCGCGCCACCTCTGCTGCTGATTGTGACAACAGGGAAGTACTTAAAGCCTCTAGGGAGGGTAGTGAAGTGAGAAGAATCACATTGTACAACAATTCCTTGGTTATGGTGGGAAGAATGGGGACTGGTGGGAAGAAAGTCCGGCGGTAGGGAGATCAGTTCGGAAGCTGCCGTAGTTATCGAGGCAGAGTGGACAGTGGCCTGAACTAGAGTGGAGGCAGCAGAGAAATTGACAAGAAGGCTACTCAGGACTTCAGACTGGCTTTGATACAGCGACTCTGCTCCCAAACATAGCAATGGAAGATTAAAATAGAAAGCCAAGAGGATAAACACAGGCACAAACTTCGATCTCCAGCATCCATTCTCCCCAGCCCCCAACAAGGTAGACAGAGGAATTGTGCTGGTCATGTGCATGGCTTTTAATGGGACTTGGAGGACATAATCAGCTCCTGACCCTGGAAGTCAACCAAGCTACCAGCTGGCCTGGGACAGGATTTCTGATTGTTGGACCACCAGCCAGGCACCTCAGAGTACTAGGTTAACTTCTAATTCTAGATGGGCAGGTAGAGGCAGATAGGAAATGTTAGCATGTATAGAACCACGTATATGGAGATACAAAGTGAGTGAGGAAAAGTTACAAATCAAAAACCAAACTACACTTCAAAAACACACAAGAAATCCAACACCAACAAAGGATGCAAATAAAAACTAGCATATTGGAATTTATGCAAAATAAAATTTATTATATGAAGGAATCTGATGAAGGCTTTAAACAGTATTTGGCGCACATGTACAATGAGGTAAATGAAGGAGTAACTTCCATCTAAAAAGAATATGAAATTTCAAAACAAAATAACGGGCAAACATGGAAAAAGAACAGATTGTAAAAATGTCCATTTAGGCTGGCGCCGTGGCTCAACAGGCTAATCCTCCGCCTTGCGGCGCCGGCACACCGGGTTCTAGTCCCGGTCGGGGCACCGACCCTGTCCCGGTTGCCCCTCTTCCAGGCCAGCTCTCTGCTGTGGCCAGGGAGTGCAGTGGAGGATGGCCCAAGTGCTTGGGCTCTGCACCCCATGGGAGACCAGGAGAAGCACCTGGCTCCTGCCATCGGAACAGCGTGGTGCGCCGGCCGCAGCGCGCTACCGCGGCGGCCATTGGAGGGTGAACCAACGGCAAAGGAAGACCTTTCTCTCTGTCTCTCTCTCTCACTGTCCACTCTGCCTGTCAAAAATTAAAAAAAAAAAAATGTCCATTTAGAATTCTTCAGAATAAGAAGGCACTGTTGTCGAGTTAACAACGCAATAGACAGAAACAACTCCAGCCAGGGCACTACCACAGAGGGACTGGCGTGCATCTTGGCTTCCTGCTGCAGTGGGATGAACCTTCCCGTGGTCCTTGGACTATGTCAACCCAGCCAAGGGAGGGTGGGGAGGAAGTTGGAAACACACACTAAAAGCATACAACCAAGTTCCCTCTTTCTACTGATGCTGGTCAGGACGGACTTCCCTAAGATATGGCACGCTGGCATTTGAGGAGACAGCAGAAGCAGGTGGGCATCTCTGCCTTCTCCAGCCAGAGAATTCTCTGACCTTCCTCCAAAGTGATCCCAACACCCTCATTCAAGAATTGCCCTCCCGGTACCTGGAGCAAAGGAATTCTTCCTCGTGTTTCTTTCTTTCTCTCTTTTAAAGACATTTATTTATTTGGAAGGCAGAGTTACATAGAGAGAGGGAGAAACAGAGAGAGAGAGAGAGAGAGAGAGAGAGGTCTTGCATCCACTGGTTCACTCCCCACATGACCACAATGGGCATGGCAGGGCTGGGCCTGGCTGAAGCTAAGAGCCCAGAGATTCTTCCAGGTCTCTCATGAGGGAGCAGGGGCCCAAGCACTTCCCCCGCTTTCCCAGGGGGCATTGGCAGGGAGCTGGATGGGAAGCGGAACAGCCAGGACTAGAACAGGCACCCAGATGGGGTGCTGGTGTCACAGGCTTATCCTGCTGTGCCACAGTGCCCACTCCCTTCCTTGCATCTTAAAGACACAGAGACATAAACAGACCTTGCTGAGATCCCCCCAGTTTATGATTATTAGATTAAACCCTTCTGGCTTTCGAACATGCTTCAGCATGATTGTCCGTAGGAACACACAGCTTTACTCTGACTCTTCATTTCAGAAGGCTCCTGTGTCACATCAATTTAATATAAAATACATGTGTATGTTTTTCTCTTATTAATCTTTGATTATAGGTGACTCATCCATGAACTTTGCAATGAATGAGAAATCTTTTCTATACTACCAACAATCAAAATATTCTTTGAGGACGGGCATTGTGGTGCAGCAGGTTGAACCAGGGCTTGGGACGCCTGCATTCCATGTCAGGGTAATGCCCGGAAGCCCAGATCCTTTACTGCCAATCTAGCTCCCTGCTAGTGAATCCTGGGAGGCAGCAGCTGATTGATCCAGTAACTGGGCCCCGGTCTGCCTGCTGAGGGCATTTGGGGAGTGAACCAGCAGATGGAAGATCTCTCTTTTTCTTTTTCTTTTCTTTTTTTTTTTTTTTTTTGGTTTTTGAGAGAACTTATTTTGAATTTACATTACAATAAAAGGCTAATACTTCACTTAATAAGAAGTTTAACAAGTAAAAAGCAAAAAACCCTAGTTAAGTAGGAATAAAGACAATGGCTATAAACAATAATTAAATGGAAAAATGACCATTTCACCCATACACAGTAAATTTTAAAGTAATGACAGATCATTAAAACTGTAGTAGTATGATATTGTTTTTTTTAAAATGTTGTTTTCTTGTTTCTTTAAAGATATATATTTTTTATTTTTTTGAAAGGCAGTTATAGAGAGGCAGAGAGAGAGAGAGAGAGAGAGAGAGAGAGGTCTTCCATCCGATGGTTCACTCTCCAGTTGGCCACAACAGCCAGAGCTGCGCCAATCTGAAGCCAGGAGCCAGGAGCTTCCTCTGGGTCTCCTACATGGGGGCAGGGACCAAAGGACTTGGGCCATCTTCTACTGCTTTTCCAGGCCATAGCAGAGAGCTGGATCGCAAGTGGAGCAGCTGGGACACGAACCGGCGCTCATATGGGATGCAGGCACTGCAGGCAGCAGCTTTCCCCACTATATGACATTCTTAACAGTTGGTTTGCAAAGGTATAAAACAAAGTTAAATCTTTCTCTGACACACTGCCTTTCAAGTAGATGAACACAAACATTTAAAAAAAAAAAGGCTCACAAAATATTCTTTGAGGGCTATGTTTTGCTTTAGGACTAGAAGAGCTAGGGGAAGTTGCAGGTTCATCCTTTAGTGCTGCACTTGGGGAGAGGAAGGAGGTGCAGGAGCGGGTTTGAGGCTGGTAAGGAGACAGAGTGGGGAGTCAGAGCTGATGGGGAAACAGAGGCAGCCAGGGCCGGGCTCCAGCTCCTCCCTCCTCCAGCATTTAGCTCAACAGCCTCCTCCAGCCTGTCCTACATGTTCATTCCTTCCTTTATGCACTCCACAATAAACACATTCTGATTATCTGCTGTGTGCCTGGCACTAAGCCCAGAGACACCGGGGAATGAACAGAGACCCAATCTTTGTTCTCACACAACCATCCTTCTTTCTTGTTTTCTGTTCGTTTCCACCCCAGGGTTGGAGCAAGCCTGTAGGAAAGCCAACTTGCTGAGCGCACTCGAGTGATCTGAAATGCCATTCAACCCTGCTCTGAAGGGCAGGCCTCTCTGCCACCTTCCTGCTCCAGCCCTCTCCCCGCAGCCCTGCGCTCTGTCCGGTCTGGACCTGTTCCGGCTGGCCACTTGTCTTCTCCTTGAACCTCAGCACTCACTTGCTTGGGTAGTGCTGTTTCATCTGCACACTTGGCCTGCGAAGGTTCTACAGAAGGAAATTAGCAGGCTCCATAAAAAGGTTCATGTAAGGTTTATTCAGGGCCGAGTATCAGTGCTGGAGGCCAGGGACGCCCAAGCCCAGTGACTTTTAATGACCTTGGGAAGTGTTGGAACGTGGTCAGACTCTAGTCAGCGTTTCTGTGTTCCGTGCCAGTATATGTTCATGTGTCATTACACAGTGAGCATGCATTGGCTTGAGCTTCTTCCGGGTCTCCTACTTGGGTGCCGGGGCCCAAGCACTTGGGCCATCCTCCTCTGCTGCTTCCCAGGCCATCAGCTGGAAGCTGGATGGGAAGTAGAGCAGCTGGGACTCGAACCAGCACCCATATGGGATTTGCAGGAGGTGGTTTTAACCCACTGCACCACATTGTCAGCCCCTGGAGATTACTTTTTAAAGAACGCATTCTTTTTTTTTTTTTTTTTAAAAACATCATCTCTAAAAAGGCCACTGGTTGCTTTTTTAAAAAAGATGTTTATTTTATTTATTTGAAAGAGTTACAGAGATAGGTAGAAAGACTGGAGCTGCTTCTGGGTTTCCTACATGGGTGCAGGGGTCCAAGGACTTGGACCATCCTCTGCTGCTTTCCCAGGCCATAGCAGAGAGCTGGATCAGAAGTGGAGCAGCCAAGACTTGAACCTGGTTCCCTTATGGGATGCTGGTGCTGCAGGCCGAGACTTTAACTCCCTGCACCACAGTGCCTGCCCCTGCCACTGGTTAACTTTAAGAAGAAAAATTCGGCTGGCGCCACCTGTGGCACCAACACCCCAGGTTCTAGTCCCGGTTGGGGTGCCGGATTCTGTCCCGGTTGCCCCTCTTCCAGTCAGGCTCTCTGCTGTGGCCCGGGAGTGCAGTGGAGGATGGCCCAAGTACTTGGGCCCTGCACCTGCGTGGGAGACCAGGAGAAGCACCTGGCTCCTGGCTTCGGATCAGCACAGTGCGCCAGCCGCAGCGGCCATTGAGGGGTGAACCAATGGAAAAGGAAATCCTTTCTCTCTGTCTCTCTCTCTCTCTGTCCACTCTGCCTGTCAAAAAATAAATAAAAATAAATAAATAAAAAAAGAAGAAAAATTCTAGGGGCAGATAAGGACTGTATTGATAAAGAACAAAGGACGGCTCAGGGTTGCTCCGGATGCCCAAGACAGAAGCAGAACTTGCGTGCACATCACTCAAGTCAGATCGAGCTGGTGGGTAAGATCAGTAGTTCTGTTGGGACACTCCTCACACAGGTCTTTCTAGGGGTTTGTCCTGAATACTTTGCAGCCTTTTTAGGGGAAGCTTCTTCTCATTTCTGTCCTTTTCTCCCTCCCCAGAATTCTCCACCCTTCCCTAGATCAGGCCTGAGCCTCTTCCAAGCAGCCTTCCTGCCTGCCAAGGGGCTGGCTGCATATGCTGGTGTTGGACCCACCTCTCCTCCCCAGCCCAGGACTGCTGATTGTGCAAACAGTGCCACCCCTACTACCTAACCCTTAAACTGCAGAAGTACTGCATGCATTCGTGGAAATGGGTCCTGGTATGTGGTAGCTTCCCCCGCCCCGCCTCTTTCCATTTTAGTTTTGAAATAATTTTAGATTTACAGAAGGGTTAGATAGTACAGAGAGTTCCTGTATAGCCTTCACCAAGCTTCCCCAAATGTCACCTTATATAACCATGGCATCTTTATCAAAACAAAGCAACTAACATGCTACTAGCTCACTGACAGACTTTAAAATCTGAATTTCACCAGTGTTTCTACCAAGGCCCTTTTTCTGTCTCAGGATCTTGAATTGTGTTTATTCTCAATCTTTCTTTGTTTTGCATGGAAAAACACTTTGGAAAAGTACTGGTCAGAAGCCCAGAAAGACAAATAGCTCCTGTTCTCACTTATCTGTGAACTCTAAAACAATCAAAGTCATAGAAACAGAGAACAGAATAGTGGTCACCAAGGGTAGGATTGGGGGTGGGGGCGTAGGGAATGGGGATGTGTTGGTTAAAGGATACAAACTTTGTTAGATCCTAAGAATAATTGTAGTTATCTATAGCACAGCAGGGGGACCACAGCTAGTAATATGAACTATTGGCATTATGTTTCAAGTTGCTAAGAGTAAATTTCAGGGGGCTGGCACTGTGGCCCTGGCCTGAAGCGCCAGCATCCCATATGGTGCCAGTTCTAGTCCCGGCTGCTCCACTTCTGATCCAGCTCTCTGCTATGGCCTGGGAAAGCAGTAGAAGATGGCCCAACTCCTTGGGCCCCTGCACCCATGTGGGAGGTTCGGAGGAAGCTCCTGGCTCCTGGCTTCCGATCCGCACAGCTCTGGCCATTGCGGCCATCTGGGGAGTGAACCAATGGATGGAAGACCTCTCTCTCTATCTCTACCTCTCTCTGTAACTCTGTCTTTCAAGTAAATAAATAAATCTTTAAAAAAAAGTAAATTTCAGATGTTCTCACTACCAAAAAATGATAAGTATTTGAGGTGACAGATACACTAATTAGCTTGAGTAATCACTCTCCTTTGTAGACATATATTGTAAAAGTACTTTGAATTCCAAAAAATATATGCAATTATAGTTTGTCAATATACAATAAAAACTTTTCAATCCTCAGATCCAAAGCCCATTTAGAAAAAAAATGCTTTATTCAATCTGTAAAAAGAATGAGCTATAATAAAGACATGTAAGAGTGGTTTCTGAAAAGAGAAAGCAAAAAACAAAAAAGAGAAAAAGTATTTACTGGAAATTTTGTAGAATGCCCCTCTGGTGGCTTTGTCCTTGTGGCTAGCTGGGGCTCTACGTCTTGGTGTAGACAGTTACAGAGGCCATGTGCCTTTCTCCTGGTTCAGGTGCTGTCTCTATCAAAGCTGCAGTTTCCCCCTTTCCCAGCCATGAACTCTAGCCGCACTCAAAGCGTGTGCAAATCAATTCCACCTCCTGGAGGGGGGGGGGCTTCAAAGAAATTGTTCAGCCATGACAGCAATGAGGTATTTAGGGAGAAAGTGTTTTGAAGCTCTGCAGAAGTCTTTCCCTGTAAGGTTTCCCTGGTTCATTTTCGTATCCACCGGTACATGGTGACTGCAGCAGATCCCTTTTCTCTACTGCCTGGTTGCCCAATGCTTTGTTTCCTGACTGATGAAATGTGGCTACACGAGGAGTTCAGAGGTTTCGCTGTCATGGGTGATGTGACAAATAGATTCCTGACCCTGATTACAACATAAGTTTCTGGCTGGGTTGTGTTTGCACTTCTGCAAGTCTGTCCCTTAGACAGCTTTCCGGCCACTTTTCCCTGGTCACTTGAGCATGGTATTGATCAGGCTACAGGGATGTCTGGGTCCAGCTGCTGCCTGTGGAAATATTGATCGCAAAAGTCATGCGGGAAGCAAAGAGGTCAAGCACTGGAGAGGAGCAGGTTTTTGGGAGACACACCGCTGCACTGCTACTATCGCTCTGACATCTCTGTGCAAGCCCTTTGGATGGGGAACCCAGAGTTCCCGGTAAACAAAGGCAGAGCAGACACAGTCCAGACACTGAGGGATGGATGCCAATGTCTGGAATGTGTGTGTGTGTTTGTATGCTGCATTTTGAACAGCTCTTATCAGATGGCCTGTGCACGTTAATTCCTTGTGTGATACCCTTAGGTACTTCTATAACAGTACTTTAAAAAGTTCATGGAAAGTGGCATTGAAAGATGTTTATTTTGGTGCAAAAATGTTGAAATCCCTGCATATGAGGGGTATTCAAAAAGTTCATGGAGAATGTCCATTATGAAAAAATCATGCATGGATTTCAAAATGGTTTTTACACCAAAACAAACTTATCTTTTGGATTCATTGATTAATCACTTTGCGAGGCAGAAGGACAGAGGGAAAGCGCTCCCATCCGCTCGTTTACTCCTCAAATCTCCACCATGGCTGGCCTGGGCTGGGCGGAAGCTGGGAACCAGGAACTCCTTCCAGGTCTCCCCTGGGGCTGGCAGGGACCCAACCACGTGAGCCATCAGTGCTGCCTCCTAGAGTCCACAGTAACAGGGACCTGGAACCAGGAGCTGGAGCTGGGGCTCAAACCCAGTCCCTCCAATGTGGGACGCGGATGTCCTAACTGTATTTTAACCATTAGAACAAATGCCCACCCCGAAATCTACCTTTTAACTCTACTTTCTAGGGATTTTTTGAAGTACCTTTTATATATGATGATTTAGTTAAAGATGGTCAAATATCCTAATTGTAAACTATTTGGAGGAGGGACTAGTCATGTTTGCATTATCATTTTGAGTCCTGCACATTGCCAGGCAAATAAGACACTAAATCCTAGTAGTGGAATGAATAACCGACCAACAACTTGGGATTAGGGATGTCCATGGTTTCCTTCCAGTCTCCTCAAACTTTTCATAACTTTCCATAACGTCATAAAGTCACACGTGGTGATTATGGTCTCTAGTATTATATGCACAGTGTTTTGTCTTACTTACATTATAATGTAAAAAAAAAAAAAAAAGGCTTAGTCTAGGAATTGAACTATGCCCACTTAAGTGTAAATTGACCTTGAGTTTTGAGCAACTTCTAAGGCATAGAGCAAAAAAATATAGATTGTGGAATCAGGGATATTTGGATTCAAATCCCAGCTTCATCATTTATTAGCTATGTAATATTGCAAAATTTATGCGCCCTCCCCAAGATTCAGTTTCTCCTTCTGTGTAATGGGGGTAGTGGTATCTTTTCCATAGTATTTGTTGTGAGGATTAGGTAACATTTTTTATAGATGAGGTTGCTTCCAAAATCTCATGGGAAATGGAATGAGACAAAATTTATTTTGCTGCAAAAAATTTTGAAATCCAGGGCCGGTGCTGCGGCACAGCAGGTTAAGCTGCCGTCTGCAGAGCCAGCACTCTTAATGGTCACTGGTTTGAGTCCCAGCTGCCCCACTTCCAATCCAGCTCCCCGCTGATGTGCCTGGAAAAGCAGCAGAAGATGGCCCAAGTGCTTGGACCCCTGCACCCATGGGAGAGACTTGGAAGAAACTCCGGGCTTCAGCCTGGCTCAACCCTGGCCACTGTGGCCATTTGGGAAGTGAATCAGTGGATGGAGGATCTCTCTCTTTGTCTCTGCTTCTCTCTGTAACTCTGCCTTTCAAATTAATAATAAACCTTTTGAAAAAAATTTTGAAATTTATGGAAACAAAGGATCTTCAAGAGGTTCATGGAAATGATGAATTAAAAAAAAAGGCTTGGATTTCAGGGTTTTTTTTTTTGCACCAAAATTAATTTATCTTTTAATTCCATTTCCACAAACTTTTGGAAGTTATATATATATATGTGCGCCTTTACATACATGAATGTATATATTCTAATATGTATATATGTGTGTATTCATCTGTCTACAATCTATAATATATAGTTCCTGGCAAATGTCTCTCTACCAGTCAGGGTCCACATTAAGTATTTCAAAAGAGAAATATATTAGGACTTAAAGAGACCTCATAGAACGGGGGGAAAAAACAAGCCCTGGAGTACAGAGAAAATAACTGCCCCAGAAGCTCCCCCTGCCAGGGCGGGGAGCAAAGGCAGAGGGTGGAGGTATCAGAATTCAGAGGCTTGAAGCAAAGGCGCCTGGCGACCGCTGCTGGTGCCTGGGGCGGGGAGAGAGGGCTGGGCGGGCGCACAATGAGGCTGGTTCTTAGGATGCCAAAAACAACCCAGAATCCGGTACCAGGGGCTGCCAGGGTGAAGGCTGAGGCTGACAGCAGTCACACAAAACGACACATAGGGAGCCTGCTCCCTCCGGCTCCCTCCTCCAGCCTTGCAAGCTCCCTCGACTGCCCCCTACTGGCAGAGCTCGCTTGCGCCCGCAGGCAAAGGGGAGCCAGGCTTTGCAGGTCCCCAACAGTGTCACAAAACATAGTATGCACGGGAGCGGAGAGAGGACAGCTTAGTAGCCAGCCACACCATGTAACTCAATGTATTCATTCGCCATTTACACAGCTGCCCATACTCTGCTGTGCAGTTACAGCACACTTTCCGTTTTCATGGTGCTGCACATGTATATTATGTTCACATTTTTATTATTTTAAATGATGCTGCAGTGAGCATTCTCCTTTAATTCTCTTTGGGTCACAATATTCTGTAGTTGGGGAGAGCTTCTTTGACATTCTTCAATGCACAAAGTAGTTATTCATAGTTTTCTTCCAATATCGGATGGCGGATGGCTGATTATAGGCAAACCCGGGAGTTATAAGTGTTACCAGCCAAATATTCCCTCTTAGAAAGAACTCTCCTTGAATGATGGCTTCACCAGCAGACTGCACTGAACAGAGCAGGTTCCAATAAAGGTTTGACAGCGATGCTGCTAAACGAATGGCCTGCCCAACGACAAACGGTTGCCTGGAGATTCCAAAGATTAATTTCCTTCCTCATCAAATGGAACCAAACCCAACAGCGTGTGGCAATGGTGAGTGTGCTGAAGCACAGTGCCCTTTACTCCAGGAGCTGCTCAATGTTTACCTAAGGCTTGCCAGGCCGAAGTCTCCCAGGAAACTTGTCCTTCAATAAACAGGTCATCTTTGAAAGAGCCTGTTGTTTTCTGTATATATTCCTGCCTTTTTTTTTTTTTTTTTTTTGCTGTGAAAGATGACGCCTGGTGCCCAACAAAAGGAAACAATTTTAGAAAGGCAAGCGCGCCATCTTGTGGCACATTTGGGTTTCATTCTTTTATTTTAAATCAACTGCCACCCTTCTGCATGTGAGTCGCAGAGTACTTCGATCTTTTCTGCATTTCAGATTTTCCCGGCTCCCTGATTTCATGGCACGGAGGTCGGTGGTCACGTGCCTCTGCGCCCAGCTTTTGTAGATGTGCAATAGCACTTCCCGTGCCCTGCGCTGCTGTAGATTGAAGCTTATTTACTTCCAGCCTCCGCTTTGCAGTCTGCCTTGTCCATGTGCTTCAAGCTACACTTAAATATCTGCTGCTGACAAGGCGGAGGCCAGAGGACGTGAGGTCAAACCAACCGCAAGGCCATGCTCACTCTGCAGAGGTCGGAACCGTCACCCTTGAGCGTGGAAATGTCCCTCCCTAACTGGCTGCATTTGGGTGCAGATGTTCATCAGGTGCATTTGTGGATAGTGAGTCAAATGGAGATGCGATGGGTGATGGTGCGAGGTGGGCAGAGGCTGGGATCGGAAGGATGCTCAAGGAACTAGCACTGAAGGGCGGGCATCGCTTCTTCCTCGTTCCTCCCTGCTTGCACAGTACATGGGTAGAGGTGAGGGGTGCTGGGAACATGGGGCACCGGTGGGCTCAAAAAGGAAAACCCAGGACTCAAAGGGCTGGCAGTTCAAGGTTTCACCACTAGCTCCTTCCTGTTTGTCCCAATTCCTCCTACATCTCATTGTGTGGCCCACAATAAATGCCTAAAATATTTCCTATGAGGAGATGAAAAACAAGATATGTGAATCAAATTAAAATATTTACATAGCTCTTTATTGTATGCTCTCAAATGTATCAGTGAAAAGAGGGTATATAGAGTTTTGGACAACTTGCCAGTGATGGCCTTTTTTTGGCTAGACTCCAAGCTCTTCCTCCTGAGATCTGTTTGTGACTTTCATCCTGACGCTCTGGTATTGAGCATAAGTTGCCCTGAATGCCCTTGGAGACTGTAGGTATTGGAGACGTTCCCTCTACCCTTCTTGGTCTGGCTGCATCTAGGAGCCCGATTAATAAGAGATGAGTAAGAGAGAGAGGCACACACATATTATGAAATTTCCCTTCACAGATGAGTCAAGTTCAAAGAAATGGTCAAAGCCTATTGCTTTCATATGGAGGTACTTCAAAAAGTTCATGGAAAAAAGAGTTCATGGAAAAAAAGAGTTCATGGAAAAATGGAGCTGAAAGATGAGTTTATTTTGCTGCAAAATATTTTTAGTGAAAAATCCTTTATTTTTATTTTGCTATTTGATGAAAATTATACATATTTACACACACAATGTAAAGTTCAATGAAGGTAAATGTCTCTTCTCATACATTTAACATTTCTTTATGGCAAAAGTATTCACAGTACGTTCTTTTTTTAAAAAAAAATTATTTATTTATTTATTTTGACAGGCAGAGTGGACAGAGAGAGAGAGACAGAGAGAAAGGTCTTCTTTCCATTGGTTCACCCCTCAATGGCCGCTGTGGCCGGCGTGCTGCGCTGATCTGAAGCCAGGAGCCAGGTTCTTCTCCTGGTCTCCCATGCGGGTGCAGGGCCCAAGGACTTGGGCCATCCTCCACTGCACTCCCGGGCCATAGCAGAAAGCTGGCCTGGAAGAGGGGCAACTGGGACAGAATCCGGTGCCCTGACTGGGACTAGAACCCGGTGTGCCGGCGCCGCAGGTGGAGGATTAGCCTAGTGAACCTCAGCGCCGGCCCACAACACATTCTTAAGAAGAAATATACACTATGGTATCATTATCTGTAGTCACCTTACTGGGCAATGGAACACTAGAACTTATTACTCCTTTCTAACTATAACTTAGCACTCATTAATCAACCTTTCCCAACCTCCCTCCTCACCACTGTCCCCAGCTCTGGTAGCTACCATTATACTCCTTTATGTGGTCAATGTTTTTGGATCCTACACATGAGGGAGAACATGTGGTACTTTCTTCCTGTGCTTAGGTTATTTCACTTAACGTAGTGACCTGAGGTTCCATCCCCGTTGTTGTAAATGATAAGATGTCATTTTCTAAGGCTGAGTAATAGTTGTGTGTATGAACCCCAGTTTCTTTACCTGTTCATCAGTGTGTGGACACTTAGGTTGTTTCCATTCCTTGGCTATTGTGAATAGTGCTGTCATAAACACGGGAGTGCAGATGTCTCTTCAACGAACTGATGTCATTTCACTTGAATTAATATCCAGTAGTGGGATCGCTGGAGCATATGGTAGTTCTGTTTTTCAGTTTAGTTTTTTTTTTTTTTGGGGGGGACCTCCATATTGTTCATAATAATTGTGCTATTTTACATCCCACCAACAGTATGCAATGGTTCTCTTTTCTCCCCACCTCCCCTTTTTATCCTTTGTCTTTTTTTTTTAAACTTTTATTTAATGAATATAAATTTCCAGTGTACAGCTTATGGATTACAATGGCTTCCCCCTCCCATAACTTCCCTGCCACCCGCAACCCTCCCCTCTCCCACTCCCTCTCCCCTTCCATTCATATCAAGATTCATTTTCAATTGTCCTTATATACAGAAGATCAATTTAGTATAAAGATTTCAACAGTTTGCACCCACATAGAAACACAAAGTGAAACATACTGTTTGAGTACTAGTTATAGCATTAAATCAAAATGTACAGCACATTAAGGACAGAGATCCCACATGAGGAGCAAGTGCACAGTGACTCCTGTTGTTGACCCAACAAATTGACACTCTAGTTTATGGTGCCAGTAACCACCCTAGGCTGTCGTCATGAGTTGCCAAGGCTATGGAAGCCTTCCAAGTTCCCCGACTCTGATCATATTTAGACAAGGTCATAAAAGACAGGGTGAGGATAGTAACCAATGATCCTAAGAGTGGCATTAACCAGGTTTGAACAGTTATACAGCATTAAGTGGGGAAGAGGACCATCAGTAC
The DNA here is from genome assembly GCF_033115175.1 of Lepus europaeus. NCBI lineage: Eukaryota > Metazoa > Chordata > Mammalia > Lagomorpha > Leporidae > Lepus > Lepus europaeus. The sequence continues at coordinate 88,177,811 of NC_084832.1, forward strand.
ACACAGGTTGAGAGTAGAGCCATTGGTGGTAGAGTAGAGGTTATGATTACAAAGGAATGAGGCCCAAGTGTGCTAGACAGGGTCTAGAACAAAGGACAGAGTCATTATTAGAGGAGCTAAGAAAGGTGCTGTCTAAGCTACAATTAAGTTTTCTGATTGAGAGGCAAATAGAACCTGATAGAAGGGGCTTGATAATAATCTGGTGGGCTTTAGGCCTTGTTAACTTACAAGAGGCCCAGACGTATCTTTATCCTTTGTCTTTTTGATAGCCAATCTAACAGGAGTGAGGTGATATTGTGGTTTTGATTTGCATTTCCTTGCTGATTAGTGAGGTTGAGCTTTTTTTTTTTTTTTTTTTTTTTTCACACATTTGTTGACCATTTGTGTGTCTGCTTAGGAGAAATGCCTACCCAGACCATTTTCCCATGTTGTAATCAGATTTTGTTGCTGTTGAGTTGTTTGAGTTCCTTATGTATTCCGGTTATTACCTCTTGTAAGGTACAGAGCTTGAGATAATTTCTCCCATTTGTAGGCTGTCACTTCACTGTCTGAACTAGTCCCTTTACTATGCAGAAACCCTTTCGTGTAAGGAAATCCCATTTGTCTGTTTTTCCTTTTGCTTCTTGGGCTTTGGGGATCTGATCTGAAAATTTCTTGCCCGTTCTAATGTCTTGAAATGTCTCTCCTATGTTTTCTTCTAACAGTTTCAAAGTTTCAGTTTTTACATTTATGTCTTCAATCCCCTTTCAGCTGATTTTTGTACGTGGTGAGAGACAGAGGTCTACATTTATTCTTCAGTTTCCCCAGCACCAGTGACTGTTTATGGCACCTTTGTCAAAGATCAGTTGGCTGTAGATGTGTGGGTTTACGTCGAAGGTCTCTCTTCTGTGGGTCTATGCCAGTGCTGTTTTAATTACTCAGCTTTGTAAAATATTTTAAAATCAGCTAGTGAAATGTCTCTTGCTTTGTCATTTTTGCTCAAGATTGCTTTGTCTATCTGAAGTATCTAACATTTAGCAGTTTTTTTTTTTAAGTTCTGTGGAAAATGTTGTCATTTTGGTAGGAAGTGCACTGACTCTAAATCACTGCCTCCCAAAGTGTACACGAGCGGAAAGCTGGAGTGAAGAGCTAGAGCCAGGTCGCCGACCCAGACCCTCTCAATGGCACACATGCATCTTAATCGCTAGACTACATGCCTGCCCCTAAAGCAGCGACTTTAAATTCCTTATTTGCGCGTCTGACATGTCAGGTCCTAGGTGGTTGGTCTCCAGCACCCTGATTTGTTCATTAGGTGAAGTCACATTTCTCCGAGTTCTTGGTCCTTATTGGCATATGGCTTCATCTGGGCACGGAAGAGTTAATGATTATTCATGCCTTGGTGGATGCCTTCCAGAAATTCCCAGGAGTTTGCTTTTCCAAGGCTGTGGACACTTCCACCACTTCAGCACTAGGCGGTGTCCTAAATTGAGATTTGCTCCAATGCCTGTGCACAGACACTGTCTCAGTGACACTCTGAGCTTGTGTTTGAAGCACACCCCGGTTGCTGTGACATGCCGAATGAATTGAGGAGTTGTGGGAAAAGGGGTAACCCACTCTAGAACCCTACCCCTGGGCCTGGGGTGGACCCAAATGCCCAGTCCTGTGGCCACCGATGCTGCAACACTAGATCACACCAGGACCCCACAGCCTGTCCGAGACTGCAGCACCAGGTGAGACCCCAAACCCACACTGCTTTGATCTCTTTGTCTGAAATCTATGCTTAGTTGTTTCTTTTCTTTTTTATTTATTTATTTATTTTGTCAGGCAGAGTGGATAGTGAGAGAGAGAGACAGAGAGAAAGGTTTTCCTTTTGCCGTTGGTTCACCCTCCAATGGCCGCCACGGCCAGCGCGCTGCGGCCAGCGCACCGTGCTGATCCGAAGCTGGGAGCCAGGTGCTTCTCCTGGTCTCCCATGGGGTGCAGGGCCCAAGCACTTGGGCCATCCTCCACTGCACTCCTGGGCCATAGCAGAGAGCTGGCCTGGAAGAGGGGCAACCAGGACAGAATCCGGCACCCCGACCGGGACTAGAACCTGGTGTGCCGGCGCCGCTAGGTGGAGTATTAGCCTGTTGAGCCACGGCGTCGGCCTAGTTGTTTCCTAATATGCATTTTCTACAAACTTTTCAAATCCCTCTCCTCCTTTTCCAACAAGGAACAATAAATTTATGAAGGGATGAAAGAGCAGATGGATCTCTGACTGGGGAGGAAGATTTAGGGATTTTACTAAGAGATATACAGGGTGCGCAGAATCTAGTGAAAGATACGGGTCACTTTAGAGGTTGGTTGCTCAGATTTAATGCAGCCCCATTTACCAGTCTGTGCTGATTAAGCCTTGGAATGCATAGGACATCCCTCCCAAAAGGATTTTTTTTTTTAAGATTTTTATTTATTTATGTGACAGGTAGAGTTACAGACAGTGAGAGAGAGAGAGACAGAGAGAGAGAGTGAGAGAGAGAAAGGTCTTCCATCTGACGGTTCACCCCCCAAATGGCTGCAACGGCTGGCGCTGCACCGATCCGAAGCCAGGAGCCAGGTGCTTCCTCCTGGTCTCCCATGCGGGTGCAGGGCCCAAGCACTTGGGCCATCCTCCACTGCACTCCTGGGCCATAGCAGAGAGCTGGCCTGGAAGAGGGGCAACCGGGACTAGAACCAGTGCTCATATGAGATGCTGGTGCCGCAGGCGGAGGACTAACCTAGTGCGCCACGGCGCCGGCCCCAAAAGTATCTTTATGGCTGCATGTAGGAAAAGAGGCCAAACGGGCTCTTCTGGAACTACAGTTCCTCAAATGATTTCAGTTAGAAATAGCATTCCAATTTGGCATATTTTACATTCACGTCTTCACGTGGAATTTCATGTACGAGAGTGAGAGTCCACTGTGTGTCTTCCCAGCATCCTTCCTTCCTTCTGGGAGTAGTAACCTTTTTCTGTTAGAAAATCGTCCGCCTCTGACATTCTCCAGCCGTGTGGGCTCATGGACGCTGCCATGTTCTCACGGATCCCACCCTCGTGGCCACTGTGGATTGGTCTGGAATGGAACCTAGCCCCGATGGGCCAGCGCATCAGCGCTTTTTCCAGGAGCCTTTCAGTCTCTGAGAGAACATAGACAGGACGTCTCTGGGGCATGTACAGTGAAATAGAATGCAATTGCTGAACACACAGGAGCAGAGAAAGGTGTAGTTAGAATTCTTGTGGCCTTCCAGTCCGTGGTTGGAATTTTCCAGTTGTGACTGCTCCCCTGAGAGCCCTAGGTTTAAAGATTGTGCCGTATTCCTATACTGTTCCAAAAAAGTTCTCTTCTGCGTGACTGTTTCAAGATGGTTTTCTATTGCTTGTTTCCAAGAGTTCTTGTGAACACATATAGATAGGCCCACAGCAAGGCCGCAGCATGGCCAGGAGAGGTTGGAATGGCAAGGAATAATCCTGCCTTGTGAGCAGAAGACATGGAAACCAGGTTATCAGTAGTTATGTTGTGACCATAAAATCAGAATGAGGGCACTAACAGTGGTATGAGAGAGCAGCAGCTGCAGTAGGAAATCTGATGTGCTCATCCTCTAATGGGGACACATCTGTCATGAACGGAGACTGCTTTGTTGCTAGGTACCCTCTCTCTGGAAAGTCTTTGGAAAGCAATGCATTGCTTGTTTTTGCAGGCTTTTTTTTTTTTTTTTTTTTTTTTTTTTTTTTTTTTTTTTTTTTTTTTTACTAATCTAAAGCTATTTATGATTCCTTTGTTTATCCAGTCACTCAAAAATATGTATTGGGCATCTACTATTTTACAAGTATTACTTCAGTTTTAAGAACTCAGGCCAGCGCAGTGGCTCACTAGGCTAATTCTCCGCCTGTGGTGCCGGCACCCCAGATTCAAGTCCTGGTTGGGGCACTAGATTCTGTCCCGGTTGCTCCTCTTCCAGGCCAGCTCTCTGCTGAGGCCCGGGAGTGCAGTGGAGGATAGCCCAAGTGCTTGGGCCCTGCACCCACATGGGAGACCAGGAGGAAGCACCTGGCTCCTGGCTTCGGATCAGCGCAGCACCAGCCATAGCTGCCATTTAGGGGTGAACAAACGGAAGGAAGACCTTTCTCTCTGTCTCTCTTTCTCACTGTCTAATTCAAATAAATAAATTAAAAAAAAAAAACAAACAAGAAGGAGTCTTGGGGGATTCCATCCCTTTCAATAGTTTTGAATAGTTTGAGAATATCAATTAGTGCTTTATTTAAAATACTGGTAAAATTCAGCAGTGAAGCCATCTAGCTCCGGGCTTTTCTTTCTTGGGAGGGACTTCATTACTCTTTCAATCCCGGTCTGGATTATTGGTATCTTTATGTTTTCTGTGTCTTCCTGACTCAATTTTAGTAGATTCTGTGTGTCCAGAAGTCTATGCATTTCTTCTGGTTTTTCAAGTTTGTTGGCATATAGCTGTTTGCAGTAATTCCTGATGATTGTTTTTATTTCTGTGGTATCTCTTGGAACATCTCCTTTTTCATCTCTGATGTATTAATTTGGGTCTTCATTTTTATTTTTTTGGTTAGTTGGGCCAATGGTGTATCAATCTTGTTTATTTTGTCAAAAAAACAGCTCTTCATTTCACTGATCTTTTGTGTCTTTTCTTTGTTTCAATTTTGTTTATTCTCTAATTTTAATGATTTCTTTTCTCCTATAATTTTGGATTTGGTTTGTTGTTGTTTTTCTAGGTCTTGGAGATGTATTGTTAGATCATTTATTTGACATCATGCCAGTTTCTTGGTGTAGGCACTGATTGTTATAAACTTTCCCCTTAATACCGCGTTTGCTATTCCTATGTTTTGGTACCTTATGCTGTCATCTTCATTTGTTTCTAAGAATTTTTTATTTCCCTTCCTATGACCCACTGCTCAGTATGATTTCTCTTCAATATCTCTGTCCCCCTGCAAAATGTTTCAACCATGTCATGTAAGGATTTCTTTAACTCGTGCATTTGCTTCTCTATGTTTTTGAGTTTCTTTTGAATTCCTTTTCAGGCATCTCATCAATCTGTCCTCACATTCTAATATTGAAGGTTGTTATGTTCCTTTTGAGGCATCATATTGTCTTCCTTGTTCATGTTTCTTATATTTCTACTTTTATTTCTTTTTTTAGTCATTTGTGGAAACTCTTGTTGGTTTTCTCCTTGTCAGCTTTTGTATTTGAACTATGCCTCTGTGGCTTAGAGGAAATATCTGCTCCTTTAGTGGATACAGAGGCGTCTGCTCAGGGGGCCAGGGAGCTCTGGCCAATGCTTGAGGGTGGGGCAAGAGCCCAGGGTGACACCCAGGTTGGGATCATAGATCTCCTCTATTATAAGCCAGGGCGGGGGGAGGGTGTGGTCACTTCAGCTGGTGTGATCACAGTATCAGCCCCTCTCTGCTAGTGTGACTAACTGGTGAGCCCACAGTGCCAGGTACCTCCCCGATGCAAGCACCTGAACTGCACAAAGGATCCCAACATGCGCCTCAGTGTGAGTATAGAACGCTGAGCTTCTGAAACCAGATATGGTGACTTCTCAAAGACCCAGCCACACCTTATTGCATGCCCTATCCAACTGAGAATTCCCACAGTCACAAGGTGCAGGGCCCCCAGCGTCGCAGGGAGCAGAGAGTCACTCTCAGCCCCACAAGCTTCCCCTGTCCGCTGAAAGAGCCGTGGTTTCCCCAGAGTCAGCTGCCTACCCCATAGGAGCTGGTTGGTGCTCCGGCTTGGCCAGTTGAGTCCGGGGGAGGGGAGGCCTTCATGGGCCTACGTGAGCACCCTGCCCCACACCAAACCTCCAGGCCAGAGTCAGTGTGGTCTCAAAGTGCCTGGGGCCTGAGGATTTATCCCTCTGGTAAAATCCCACAACTGTGCATGGGCCCCCGCAGCCCCTACTCATCTTATTAAGATGATGCGTCCTCCCTGGTGATTGCTGAGTGCCTTGCTCCAAGAAGATGGCATCCTGTGCAGCCGCCAGCTGCGGCCTTCACTGGCGGTTTCTTGTTCAATACTGCATGGTTGTAACGTCCCTGCTGCTCCATGCTGTCTCGTTTCCTTCCCTTCCCTTCCCTTCCCTTCCCTTCCCTTCCCTTCCCTTCCCTTCCCTTCCCATCCCTTTTTGACAGGCAGAGTGGACAGAGAGAGAGAGAGAGAAAGGTCTTCCTTTGCCGTTGGTTCACCCTGCAATGGCCGCCATGGCTGGCGCACTGCGGCCAGCGCACCTCACTGATCCGAAGGCAGGAGCCAGGTGCTTCTCCTGGTCTCCCATGGGGTGCAGGGCCCAAGCACCTGGGCCATCCTCCACTGCACTCCCTGGCCATAGCAGAGAGCTGGCCTGGAAGAGGGGCAACCGGGACAGAATCCGGCACCCTGACCGGGACTAGAACCCAGTGTGCTGGTGCCGCAAGGCGGAGGATTAGCCTATTGAGCCACGGCGCCGGCCCTGTCTCTTTTCTTTTTGTGGAATTTCCACTGCAAACTTCCATCCAACTGTCCTCTGAGAAAAATCCCAGTCCCAAAAGCTCTCATTTGCCTATCGGTGCACCGTTGTTGACGTGGCTGCCAGCCACTGTAAAATGAGCAGCCTCTTGGCGACCAGCCAGCCACTTGGCCCAGTTGCAAGCAAAGGCTCCACATGGAGTGAGTGCTGGGAAAGTATAGCCGTAATCATCCCAAGTAAAACACCGAGATTCCTAAGAATCGTGACCCAGGAGAACACACATCACAAAAGGCCTGAGCGATGTGGAGGAGTGAGTCCCGTAGAAGACTTGGAGTCAGAACATCAGAGGCCAAGTGAGTGTGAGAGGCTCCAGGAGAAACAACATGGCGGTGGTAGTGGAGCAAGAAGGAGAGGAGGAGAAGACGAAGTGGAGAGAGTTGAGGCAGGGACAGGGAGAGCGGTGACACCATTGTAAAGGTTTGTATCTTATTGTTATGGGAAGCCTTTGAAAGTAACCTAAATGGGTTATTTACTTTGTTAGTGGTTGCTCTTCAGTTTGACATATGTAATTATGGGGCCGGTGCTATGGTGCAGTGGTTAAGCCACTGCCTGCAATGCTAGTGACCCATATGAGCTCTGCTTCCAATCCAGCTCCATGCTAATGAACCTGGGAAAGCAGCACAAGATGGCCCAAGTGCTTGGGACCTGGATGAAGCTCCTGGCTCCTAGCTTTGGCCCAGCCCAGCCCAAGCCCATCTGTCGTGCTATTTGGAAAGTGAACCAGCAGATGAAGGGTCTGTCTCCTGTCTCTCCCTCCCTTCCCGCCCCCCAACTCTGTAACTCTCTTTTTTAAAAAATTAAGTCTTAAAAGAAGAAATATGCAAGTATAGCTAACTCATGTCCTCTTTCAAATAATAGACTGTTCTAAATTTCTCCTTGTTGTCTCTTATGATTTCACTGTCACTCAATTCACTTATCCATAAACTGTAATCACTCAATTCATTGTTGCTATTACTTCGAGCAAACTGTTGTTAGATTAGAAAATAAAAGTGTACTTTACCTGCCATTCCCTTCCCTCATGCTCCCTGCCAATAGTGTTGCTTTTGTAGGTATGTATTTTTAATTTACATACATTGTACTCGCTAAAGATACTGTTTCTGATGTTTTAAACTTAATACTATATTTTGAATATCCATGTTATTCCAGTTCTTTTTTTTTTTACTTTTTTAAAAAAAAGATTTATTTGAAAGAGAGTTACACACACACACACACACAGAGAGAGAGAGAGAGAGAGAGAGAGAGGGAGGGAGAGATCTTCCATCTGCCAGTTCACTCCCCAGATGGCTGGAAGGGCTGGAGCTGAGCTGACCCGAAGCCAGGGAACAAGAGCTTCCTCCAGGTCTCCCACGCGAGTGCAGGGGCCCAAGCACTTGGGCCATCTTCCACTGCTTTCCCAGGCCACAGCAGAGAGCTGGATCAGAAGTGAAGCAGCCGGGACTCAAACCGGCACCCATATGGGATGCCGGCACTGCAGGCAGCAGCTTTACCCACTACACCACAGTGCCAACCCCTCCAGTTCATAGTTCTAATTCTTACTTAGTATTTTGTGGCAGGTGCTTATACATTTTATTTATGAATTTCCATAGTAATGAACACTTTCTATTACTAAATTCATTACTGGAATGAATGTATTTGTCTATGCATTCATGCTGATTTGTGCTTGTTTCTCTTGGGGTGTCTGTCCAAGAGTGAGACTGTTAAGTCACAGAGTGAACAGGTACTTAAGACTTCCAGACTGTTCTTTAACCAGCAGTGTGCAGGGATCTCATTTCTCAAAATCAACACCAACAACTGGTATTATCAGATTTCTAGTTTTTGCCAATCTAATAAATCAGAATCTTGTTGTTTTCTTTGCCTTTCTCCTGTTATAAGGAGCTCAGACATTTCTTTCTTAGTCACTCACATCCATCTCTTAACCTCTATCTCACCTCTCCACGGTGAGTAACCAAAATCCGTTATTATTTGCTTATTATTCTACAGAGTTCTTCATTTGTTGTTGCTGTCATATAATCTGGATGGCACTGATTCTGGAGGGTGTTTTAAAAATAAACAAAGATTTATTTTGGGAGCTCTAGTATAGTAATGCCTGAATACATATTGAGTACATGTTATCTTATTATAAATGCTTTTTAAATATATGCATTACATATGGAGTTCGTTATTATTTTTAAAAATAAACATGCAGGAAGGTTATGTTATTTATGAATTTAATTTCAGGATTGTAGAAGGACTCCACAAAACATTTGTTAAAGATTGTGGAGGTTGTCCACCTGTGGCGCTGGCATCCCATATGGACGTCGGGTTCTAATCCCGGTTGCTCTTCTTCCAGTCCATCTCTCTGCTGTGGCCAGGGAGTGCAGTTAGGATGGCCCAGGTGCTTGGGCCCTGCACCCGCATGAGAGACCAGGAGGAAGCACCTGGCTCCTGGCTTTGGATTGGCACAGCACCGGCTATGGCGGTCATTTGGGGAGTGAACCAATGGAGGGAGGACCTTTCTCTCTGTCTCTCTCTCTATCTATAACTCTACCTGTCAAATAATTAAAAAAAAAAAAAGATTGTGGAGGCTGGGACCAGTGCTGTGGTGTAATGGGTAAAGCTGCCCCCTCCAGTGCCAGCAACCCATATGGGCTGGCTGCTCCACTTCTGATCTAGCTCTCTGCTTTGGCTTGGAAAAGCAGCAGGAGATGGCTCAAGTTGGGGCCCCTGCACTTGAGTGGGAGACCTGGAAGATGCTCTTGGCTCCTGCTTTGGATTGGCACAGCTTCAGCCATTGCAGACATCTGGGGAGTGAACCAGTGGATGGAAGACTTCTCTCTCTCTCTCTCTCTTTCTTTCTTTCGCTGCATCTCTGTAGCTCTCCCTTTCAAGTAAATAAATCTTTTAAAAAATTGTGAAGATCATGGGGAGGACATTGGGTCTGATTAGGTTGAGAATCACTGATCTAGATGTAAATTTTTGTTGGCTTTTGATATTTTCAAATATGCTTTTTCAATCTGTCACCCATTGGTTAATCATGTCTATATTAACCATATTTTTCAAAAGCAGACTTATTGAGATGTAATTCACATATCATAATTTACCTATTTTAAGTGTATAATTCAGTGGGTATTTTTTGGTACATTACATTAAGCTTTAAAAATTGTGGTGAAGCTGCTGCCTGCAAGGCTGGCATCCCATATGGGATGCAGTCTTCCATCGCTGGTGCACTCCCTAAATGGCTGCAATAGTCAGGGCCAGGCCAGGCCAAAGCCAGAGTCTGGAACTCATTCTCCAGACTGACTTCCACAGTGGCTTAACCAGTTTGCATTCCCACCAACAGTGGGTTAGTGTTCCTTTTTCCCCATTCTCTCCAGCATCTGTTGTTGGTAGATTTCTGAATGTGAGCCATTCTCACCGGGGTGAGATGAAACCTCATTGTGGTTTTGATTTGCATTTCCCTGATTGCTAATGATCCTGAACATTGTTTCATGTGTCTGTTGGCCATTTGGATTTCTTCTTTTGAAAAATGTCTATTGAGGTCCTTGGCCCATCTCTTAAGTGGGTTGTTTGTTTTGTTGTTGTGGATTTTCTTGATCTCTTTGTAGATTCTGGTTATTAATCCTTTATCGGTTGCATAATTTGCAAATATTTTTTCTCATTCTGTCGGTTGCCTCTTCACTTTCCTGTTTCTTTTGCAGTACAGAAACTTCTCAATTTGATGTAATCCCAATTGTTAATTTTGGCTTTTACTGGAGACTGGCTTATTTCACTAAGTATGTTTTCCTGTTCCATCCATCTTGTTGTAAACGACCAACTGGACTTACTGCTGTGTTGTAATCCATGGCATACACATCCCATAATTTCTTTAACCAGTCTTCAGTTGATAGGCATTTGGGTTTTGGATTGATTCCATATCTTAGTATTGTGAATTGAGCTTGCCCCACTTTTTAATTACCCCAAACAAAAACTCTGTAGCCATTAAATGTAACAACTCAATAACTTCTCATTTCCCTCTATTTCCATTCCAAATCCATGGTAAAATCTAAGCTACTTTCTTTCTCTATGTTATCTCTTTGCTTATTTCAGGTAGTGATATACATGGAATCATGTATTAGTACTTTTCTGTCTGACCTATTTCACTTAGGATATTTCCCAAGTTCATTTACCTTGTGGCATGTATCAGAACTTCATTCCTTTCACAATGGAATGATATATCATTGTCAGTATATACCACATTTTATTTTTTTCATTCATCTGTTGATAGACCCTTGGATGTTCCCACCTTCTGGCTAAGTGATAATGATGTAATGAACATTGGCACATACATATTTGTTTGAGTTCCTAGGAATAGAGTTGCTGGGTAATATGATAATTCTATGTTCACCTTTTTCAGGAACTGTCAAACTCTCTTCCAGGAGTGGCTGCACCATTTCACATTCCTGCCAGCCATGTACAAAGGTCCCAGTTTTTCTACATCCTTGTCTGTACTGAATTTTTCACTACACTTTTCAGCTCCCAAATTTCTGTTTGGTGTCTTTTTATAATTTCTTGGTCTTTATTGCTATTCCAGTTTTGTTCAGACATTGTTCTCAATTTCTATTAGTCTTTGCCAGTGGTTTCCTTGAGCAAGCACATTGAATGTATTTCGGACACTTGATTGAACATCTTTAACTAATAATTCCAAAGTCTGGTCTTCTTCAGGCGTGATTGCTTTGATATTCTTTTATTTTCCTGTACTTTACATGATCTATAGATTTTTTTTTTTTTTGTTCTTGAGAACTGATCATTCTTGGGTATTATGTGGTAGTAATTTTACAAATCTAATTTTCAGATCTCAGGAACTGTTTGACTTACTGTGGGCCGGACACACTCCTTTATGGATTTTCCAAATTGTTTTTTGCAAAATGTGTATTCCTTGTTGTGTGTGGTCACTGAAGTTTCTTTTCCATTTGTAGTCAGCCAGTGACCTGAAAAAATTTCCTAGAAGGTATGGCTTTACTGTCTCCTTATTTTACAAAAGAGGAGAGGGAGAGAGAGAGCGAGCGAGCGAGCGAGCAAGAGAATGCTCCCATCCGCTGGTTCATTCTGCAACAGCTAGGGTGACTGAAGTAAGGAACCAAGAGCTCAGCCAAGGTCTCCCCTTGTCTCCTTAAGTCCCCTGTAGCTGAGAAGCTACTTCAGCCTGTGAGAGTGGATATTGAAAAATGGGTGCTGGCTTCTCAGTGATCAAAAGCAGCAATCAGCTAGCAAAGCACATAACCTCAGCTCTGTAGTACAAGGTCCTTTTTGCACACCTCGTTCCCCGAAGCTTCAGCAGGAATGAGAGCTTCCTCTCCTGCAGCTCTGTTGCCGGGCGAGGGGCTGTAGCTGCTGCATTGCTTCTGGCTAAAACTCATTCAGGTTTATTGCCTTCCTCACTAAACTCTACCAGGGTTGCTATGTTCCAGACTCCAGAATCCTCAAACGTTTATTTCAGCCAGTTAGTGCCAATTCAGTAGTTGTTTACATGGAGAGATTCCCAGGGCTTCCTACTTTGCTGTCTTCCTGCCATATGTGCCTACACTGTGTTTTGGTTGTTAAAGTCCCAAGGGTAAGTTTATTCCCCATTTTTCAGAGTGCATTTCAACTTTGTGTGCATCGCCAGAACCTGCCAGACCAGAACCCCTGGCTCTTGCTATTTGCTGCCTACCTGCAAGGCAGAGGCCAAGCCAGAGGAGTCTTGCAGCTCTTCTAGGACCCCTACCCTTTCTGTCCTGTCAAGTCCTGTCCTTTAACAGAGAAGCTGACCAATCAGGAGATACCGAGAATATATAGGGATATGGCTTATTCTACTTTTCTTTCATTTATTCATTCTGCAAATATTTTCCGAGCAACTACTATGTGCCAGCTCTTGGACGGATGCTGGGAGTTGAGTCCTTGTTCTTAAGGAGCTCATAGCTGAGAAGCGACAAATAAACAGAGAATTTCAGCACATTTTAATGAGGTTTGAAACAGCGCTTGAGGGGGAAAGTAGGGAACAAAATAAAAACCTTCACAGATGAATTGTCACCTAAAGTAGTTAGCTGGATAGGGGCTGGGGTACGAGGGCACACCCTTGACAGGAGCACCAGCAAATGCAAGTATTTGGAGAGGAGAACATGTCCAAGTGCGGTGATGGTAAGAAGTGCAAAATGCTGTAGCATATGGTGAGTGAGCATTCGTTAGGCAATGGGGATAGAAAGATGGATGGCGTGAGTGCACGCAGAAGTTGCTTATTATTTCGTAGGTTATTGTAGGGTCATGGACTGTCAGCAGTGGCATGACATGAAAAATTAATCTGGTGTGAAGGATTTGGATTAAGTTAATGCAGTACTATTATTTAAGAGACTCTGGGGCTGGTGCCGTGGCACAGTAGGTTGATCCTCTGCCTGCAGCACCGGTATTCCATATGGGCGCCCGTTCTAGTCTCGGCTGCTCCTCTTCCCATCCAGCTCTCTGCTATGGTCTGGGAAAGCAGTGGAAGATGGCCCAAGTCCTTGGGTCCCTGCACCCACGTGGGAGACAGGGAGAAACGTCTGGCTCCTGGCTTTGGATCGGCGCAGCTCTGGCTGTTGTGGTCTTCTGGGGAGTGAATCAATAGAAGGAAGACCTTTCTGTCTCTCCCTCTCACTGTCTGTAACTCTACCTCTCAAATAAAATAATTTTTTTTTTTAAAAAGGGGATCTCCAAGGGTTTACTCTAGCACATTTTATCTGTCATCTCAGTCTTCACGAAAACTCTATGGCATGAGAACTACAAATCATGCCCACTCTTAGAGGAAATGGGCACACAGAGGCTGATTATTTGGCCAAGTAGTATATTGTTAGTGAGTGCTGGAGCTGATCTGGACCCAGGTGGTCTAACCCCTGGATGCTTAAACACTATGCCTGATTGGGGAATGGTTCCAATAGGCCTGCTAGGAGGCCACTGAGATAATCTAAGTAAGTAATGAATAATCTGAGGTAGCGGCAATGGGGCTGTCAGGTGGACATGTCGGGAGGTGCCAAGGAAACAGAACTGAAGGGACTTGACTGACAATGGAATAAGGCAGTGGGAATCTGGAACAACTGTGTGGTTCCCAGTTTGGTCACCATATGGAGAGATGCTGAGACAGAGGATATGAGTTTGGGGGAAAGAAGGGGAGATGATCACTTTTAGACATGCCGAGTTGGACTAACCACACGGAGATGTCTGGAAAGCAACTGGGCTTTGAGTTTAGGGGAAAGAACAGAAGCCAATGATGTGATGACACTCCCAAAGAACAAGGAAGATGGAACAGGCACAGCTTGGGGAAATCTCCCTCCTTCTAACCCATGCTTTAAAAGGGTAAATGGAGAGCTATGAGCTAACCACTAAAATATTAGGAGACCTAATGATCATTTATTCAACAAAATGATAGTAAAACAAACAAGTGGCTAAAGATCCAGTTTAGATTTCAGGAGGTGCAGCAGGCTTCAGGGTGCTGGGCCAGGCTGAAGCCAGGAGCCAGGAGCTTCTTCCAGGTCTTCCACATGGGTTCAGGGGCCCAAGTATTTGGGCCATCCTCTGTTGCCTTCCCAGGTACATTAACAGGGATCTGGATAGGAAGTGAGGAAGCTAGGACTCAGATCAGCCCCCTATAAGATGTTAACCCGATGTGCCACAGCACTGGGCCCTAACAACTTTTTTTTAAAAAAGATTTATTTATTGTTTGAAGTGCACAGTTACAGAGAGGCAGAGGCATAGACAGAGAGAGAGAAAAATCTTCTATCCATTGGTTCACTCCCCTAATGGCCACAGTGGCCAGAGCTGAGCTGATCCAAAGCTAGGAGCCAAGAGCTTCCTCTGAGTCTCCCACGTGGGTGCAGGGGTCCAAGGACCATCATCTGCTGCTCTCCCAGGAACATTAGCAGGGAGCTGGATTAGAAGTGGAGCAGCCGGGACTTGAACCAGCCCCCATATGGGATGTCGGCACTGCAGGATGTGACTTTAACTCACTGCACCACAGTACCGGCCACTCATTAACAACTCTTAATGAACAGATTTCTTTTGTCCCATTGATCATTCAGTTTTTTCTGTAAGTCACAATTCTTTTATACCATAGGCTATAATCCTTCACTGAGACTAATTGTGATGCCCACCCTATATCAGATCGGCCCAAAGGAGCCCCTTTCAGCAGGCTTTGCCTGTTTGACCTCCCATCATTCCATGAGCCCTTCCTCACTTTCAGGCACAGGACGTTCCGGGCTTCTCTTGGACTTTGCCTGCCACAGTCCTGGAACCAGCCAGTTCTCTAAGGAGGGGAACTGGCTGTAAATATTTGCCATTTTCTTATTTGAGCAGCACCTGTTTTTGAAACTTTTTCTTTACCATATTTTTAAAAGTGTCATCTTAATACATTTTACATTTTCTTAAGTGCCAATTAATTTTTAGCATCATTTAAACATTTTTCCAAAATCCAATACAGTCCATAATGCCCTGACCTTGTGATCAAGATTCTCCCGATTACATTCTTTTTAAGAACATGAACCAATTAGGCTGGCAAGGGATGAACATTTACATTTTTTAAAAATGTAGGTTTAAAAAATACATGTAAAATAAAAAGCACCTCAGTACTTTTTGTATCTATGGAAATACTTTATTCTGTTTCCAGATAGGACATTAAAATTTACATATTATTTTAAGACAACTATATGCAACTAACTGAAATAAAATCTATAGGAATTTCTGAGAAAAAAATACAGATGAGAAAAATCTAAAATAAGTCTTAAACTTCATTTTGCCTTTTAGGAACCTCACAACTTCTGGAACTGATACTGCCATGTTGATTATAAAATAATACTTTTTCTGGCCGGTGCTGTGGCTTAATAGGCTAATCCTCTGCCTGCGGCGCCGGCACACTGGGTTCTAGTCCTGGTCGGGGCTCCGGATTCTGTCCCGGTTGCCCCTCTTCCAGGCCAGCTCTCTGCTGTGGCCCGGGAGTGCAGTGGAGGATGGCCCAAGTCCTTGGGCCCTGCACCCCATAGGAGACCAGGAGAAGCACCTGGCTCCTGCCTTCGGATCAGTGTGGTGCGTTGGCTGCAGTGCCCTGGCCGCGGCGGCCATTGGAGGCTAAACCAATGGCAAAGGAAGACCTTTCTCTCTGTTTCTCTCTCTCACTGTCCACTCTGCCTGTCAAAAAAAACAAAAACAAAAACAAAAACAAAAAACAAAACAATACTTTTTCTTTCTAGTAAGTTCTTTAATGAAAACTTAGAAATTATTCAATCAGAAAGCAAATACAAGGCACCTTTACATGACAAAGGAAGTCAATGAAGAATTAAGAAGCTAGTGATTGAAAAGAATTCTGAAGTTCTGACATTTGGAGCACTACTTGTATGACACTATATTACTATTATTTTTAAAGAATGCCTTTTCCAGCTTGTTTCCAGACTTCTTTTACTCCTTTAATGCTTTCTTTTTTCACACATTTCCAGTACTCTTGTATACTTTGCTGATGTGGTACCTGTTAACAAAAAGTAAAAATTAAGGCGTTATTTTCTGCAAAGTTAAACAATATTTCATGTGTACTTTACATTACTGTTAACTGCCTCCCTACACTCCTCCAAAAAGTAGTTGAGGGGGGACTTACGTCGTGAACAGTGACTGCAACAGAACTCTGACATAGGGTAAGAGAAACAAAGTTAATGCGACAGGAGACTACCCTGAAAGTTAACTAAGGAATGGAGGCAGAGTAAGGACGCGTTACTGGATTTGGAAGACAGTGAAGACTTTAGGCCATCCTCTTAATATACTGGCTTGAAAATTTAATTACTTTATACTACCCTTTGGGGTACTTTATGTTTCCCTTGTGCTGGTAAACTTAATCTTGCTAGATAGAATAAAAATTATGACTAAAATTTTGACATACGCTTAGCTAAAATTAAAAAGAAAGAAATACTAAGTCACAATATATTTGATGAAAAACTTTAGGGAGCACTAATCTGATTCACTTAAGTGCTTAGTGGATTACTTCATTCAGTAAAATGGAAAAGTAAAAGTCAGAAAACTTTTGGAGCCTGCTGACCATAGGAGCATGGTATTTCTGGAAATCAGCCAATTGGAAGCAAACATCTACTTTAGATTGTGTATGTTCTCGTTCCTATAATTGATTTATAGCTCTAATTTTTTTTAAAAAAGAAGCTAGAAAGAGTTCCTAGGTGCATTAAATTGTTAACTGCAAAGATGAGTTTAATTTCCAGGAATAAGATTAACAATGGGATGCTCAATGGCTACAAAGCCTGTAAGACATGTTGGTTAATGAAAATAAGGCTCATTTTTCATAATTGTTTGTTGCAGAAAACTGAATTTGCTTTTTTTTTCTTTTAAAGATTTACTTATTTATTTATTTGAAAGGCTGAGTTACAGAGAGGCAGAAGCTGTTCACTCCCTAAATGGCCACAAAGGCCAGAGTTGGGCCAATCTGAAGCCGGGAGCCAGGAGCTTCTTCCAGGTCTCCCACATGGGTGCAGGGGCCTAAGCACATGGGCCATCTTCTGCTGCCTTCCCAGGCTATCGGCAGAGAGCTGCATTGAAACTGAAGCAGCCAAGTCCCGAATGGGAACCCATATGGGCCGGCACTGTAGGTGGTGGCTTTAGAAGGCTTTACTTGCTATTTGCCACAGTACTGGCCCCTGAATTTGCTTTTTAAAGTTGTAATAAATAGCTTTGTTTCCATGATTGGCCCGGTATTCTTTTCCTCATCACTTCTACCTTTCTCCTAGCCTAACGGCCTACCTGCCTTGTGGATTCTCTCTGAGCTCTCGTTTTCCCTTTGCAGACTTCTTTCACGAGAGTGTTTTAGCAGACTTTAAACAAAATTCTAAGTTTGGTTTGTCCCACATGTATACACCAATATGTGAATTTGAATAATAATAATAGCTGAGATTTATTTTATGAAAATGCTACTATTTTCTACTTAACGGTAGGGCTGGGATTTGGAATCTAGGTATGTCTAAGTACAGAGTCCAAAGTTAAATCCTAGGGTATTGTTTCTGAATAGATTCAGATTTTTTGCTTTTAAAGGCAAAGACAAATGTTGTATCCCATTTGTAAAAATTATTTCAGTGAAGTGTACCTCACCATCTTTTTGTAAGTGATGAAAACTCCATTTAAGACTCTGCTTTTGCCCAAACTCTATGTTTAAGACCAGTGTGAAAACATGGAAACATAGTTTTTTGAAACTCAAAAGTTGTTACCCAGAGACCCCGATGCATCCTGTTTTTTAGCACCCCAAGAAACTCTCCGTGACTAAGACATTCATCACCATCCAAATCAAAGATCTTGAAGACGGTGTCCAAAATATTGTTGGAGAGCTCTTGTCCTGTTGCTACTTTCACAGCTCTCTTAAACTCCGCTACAAACAAAACAAAGTAATTCATCAACCACGTGAAACAGTCAAAGGGGAATTAATTCTAAACTTGCATTATTTATAAGTGAAAACAAAGCTCAATTTTTATTATTTGGGAAGTGAAACACAAAATACCACCAAGAATGTATTAAAATCATGAATTTGGCTGGGAAATGCCACGAGAATAATCACAAGTAGACTGTTTTAGTTGAATCAAGTCTTTACACACATGTATTTAAGTACATCCTTTTCCAGAGAGTGAGGAAATAAAAGCAAATAAAATAAATGTTAAATTGGGAGTCTTAGTGTTGTGAATCTAGAATAATCATGTTGAACTAAAAGGCCAATCAATTATTTTACTGATAGCTCCTTGATTGCTACCATGCAGTAGAAGAATTGAGTGAAATTGTTTACAGATGATGAAAATGAAATGATTCATGTAACTTACCTAGTCTGACAGGGCGATGAGCTAAGCTAAACATTTGCATGGCGATAGCAAAGTCTTCCAAGTGAGTGGTAAAATGGCAAAATGACTTGAACTCATCCAAACTAATGCTCTAATAAAACAAAGAGTGTTTATTACAATTTTGTAAATACATTAAATAATCTTATAACTGAGTCTTATTTTCTATCATAAAGCTTGTGAACTTCAATGTCTCCAAGTAAATCTATTAAAATGTTCAGGCCGGCGCCGTGGCTTAACAGGTTAATCCTCTGCCTTGCGGCGCCGGCACACTGGGTTCTAGTCCCAGCTGGGGCACCGGATTTTATCCTGGTTGCCCCTCTTCCAGGCCAGCTCTCTGCTGTGGCCCGGGAAGGCAGTGGAGGATGGCCCAAGTCCTTGGGCCCTGCACTCGCGTGGGAGACCAGGAGGAAGCACCTGGCTCCTGGCTTTGGATCGGCGAGATGCGCCAGCTGCAGCGGCCATTGGAGGGTGAACAAAGGGCAAAAAGGAAGACCTTTCTCTCTGTCTCTCTCTCTCACTGTCCACTCTGCTTGTCCAAAAAAAAAAAAAAAAAAAAATGTTCAAGGTGCAGAGTAAGATAATTATGGGTCGAGGAGATCAGAAAGAACCTCAAGGGTTTTGCAGTGTAAACCTTGAGGTGGCCCCGTGTTACAGACTGAACTGCAACCCCTCCAAATCCCTGTGCTGAAGCACTAACTCCCAGTGTGACTGTATTTGGAGACACGCCCTGCAAGGAGGTAATGAAGGACAGATGCGGCCATCAGGTGGGACCTCCCAATCTGGTGAAACTGGTGTGAGTGTAAGAACAGGAAAAAGACACCACAGTTCACCCGTTCTCCCTATCTCCATGTGTGTGCACAAAGAAACGTTCCAGAGAAGACACCGTGAGAAGGTGCTATGTGCAAGCTAAGGAGAGGGGCTTCACCAGAAACTGGAACCCTGGCATCTTGATCTTGGACCTTTAGAACTGTGGGGAAATGGATTTCTCATAAGCTGCCCAGTCTGTGTATTCTGTAAGGGCAGCCCAAGGGGAATAATACACAGTTAAGAGGTCCACCTCAGTCTGATCAGTGGATGCAACACCGGGTATCGGAGCCCTATGGACCAATGATAAAATCCCACTTCTGCCATTTGTTAGGTGTATGCTCTAAGTCTTAGGTAAGTAACCTTTCAGTGGGTAAATAATTTGCCCATGGTTTACTAAGTGGAATGGCTAGAGTTTGAACCCTGGCCCAAATGACTTCAATTCTTCCCTGTGTGAAAAAAGTTTCTTTTGATACGGATATTTAGAATCATGCTTTATACAGATGTGAGGTATCATTCAATCACCACTGCTCTCAGCTTCTGTGAATTTATGGAATTTTGTCTTTGCAAACTTAAAAAGTTATTTATATGAATGGGGGGAGGGCAAAAGAGGGAAGGAAGAGGGAAGGTAGAGTGAGCGAGAGAGGATATCTCCCATCTGCTGGTTCATTCCCCAGATGCTTTTAATGGCTGAGGCTAGGCCAGGCCAAAACCACGAGCCAGGAACTCAGTCCAGGTCTTTCTTGTGTGTGGCAGGGACACAAATACTTGAGCCATCACCACTGCATCCCAGGGTATGCATTTAGCAGAAAGCTACAATTGGGAGTGGAGCTGGAACTTGAACCCAGGCACTTTGATAGGGGAAGTGAGTGTCCCAGGGACATGGAAACCACTGTGCCAAATGTCTGTTCCTGAATTTTATTTTTAAAAAATTATAATTAAGTTTCTGAGGAAGTAATACATGGTTATGGTAAAATTTCAAACAGGATTAGGGATAGTAAGTCTTTGTTCTGATCCCCAAGAGTAAAGAAAGTAGTTACCAATTCCTCCTGTATCCTTGAAATGTTCTGCTCATACACAAGCAGGCTCATGAGTGCATGTACAACCCTCCTCTTGTTTTACATAGTGGGGACATCCTCTTCATATAGTTCTCTGTCTTGCTTCACTATCTTAGTACATTTATCAAAACAAATGAGTGGCCATTTCTGTATATCATGATCTCAAAGCAGGCACTGGGTGTAACCTTTCTGATACTTGTTTTGCTTACGGGTAAAGAGGTGTCTCCTATCAATGTTGGAATTCGTCCATCTTAGTATAGTGAAGGAAGTTACACATTTTCACATGTTTATTAGTAATTCCTCTTCCTGACCTGTGTCCAGATTCTTAATGGGTTGTGAGGTGACCTCTCACACTGGGAGACAATTCCTCATGGTCTTATATATTGGCACATTTTTTAAGTAGAGGCACTAACTGCCTTTTTGTTCCAGACTCCCTTTCCAAGGACAGTGGACTTGAATACAATGTCTTTCTTAAGGGCATAGGACAACCCTGACCACTGCCTTGGGTAATGAATGCAATGCCCTGTGCAGCAAGTCAGAGGGCTTGCTTACTGCCCAGCGCCCACTGTAACAGATTCAGGTTGGGGTTGGTGCTGTGGTCTAACAGGTAAAGTCATCACCTGCAGTGCTGGCATCCCATATGGGTGCCAATTGGGTTCTGGTTGCTCCTCTTCCAATTCAGCTCCCTGCTAATGTGCCTGGGAATGCAGTAGAAGACGGTCTAAGACTTTGGCCCCCTGTACCTGTGTGGGAGACCTGGAGGAAGTTCCTGGCTCCTGGCTTTAGATTAACCCAGCTCTGGCTGTTGTGGCCATTTTTGGGGAGTGAACCAGCAGACGAAAGACCTTTCCCTCTGACTCTACCTCTCTCTGCCTGTAATTCTGCCTTTCAAATAAATGAATCAACCTTTAAAAAAAAAAAATAACTCAGACTGGCTGAGATGAGGTCCTCAGCTGTCCTGGAAATCCTCTGCTGGAGCCGCATCCAGCTGGGCCTCTCAGCGACACCTCCATGGGAATTGGGAGGCAAGGGGGAACCGACACCAATGTCATGCTCAAGCTCTTGTTATGTGATCAACAGTCCTTTGTCTTGACTCAACAGTGCTGTCTATCCTGCAAGTATCCAAAAACAGGCTAATGTGCAGATAGATAACGCCTTAGGTACTTTTTGTAAGTATTATTAGTACATTGATTTTCTTTTTCTTATAGAAAGCTTTTATTTAATAAATATACATTTCATAAGTACAATTTTTGGATTATAGTAGTTCTTCCCCCCATATCTGCTATCCCACCCCAAACCATCCCACCTCTACTCCCTCTCCCATCCCATTCTTCATTAAGATTCATTTTACATTGATTTTCAAGATCCTGTTTTATAGCAAATAAGGAAAAATCCCAGATCCCTCAAATGTCTTGATATTTATGGGCTTTGTTTTTAAGACCCCATTATTAATTATGGAAATTTGCCTATTACATATAATTTCAGTAGTTCCCTCTATCACCTACACTTTACATTTTATTTAAGGAATATAAACTTCGTGCATTTCATATATACAAATGTAGGAACATACTGATTTCTTTCACTCCACCCTCCCTCCTGCCCGCACTCCCATCCTTCTTCCTCCTCCCTCTCCTATTTCCATTCTTATTTTTTATAAAGATCTATTTTCAGTTAACTTTATACTCATAAGATTAGCCCTACACTAAGTAAAGAGTTCAATAAATAGTATGAAGAAAAAAAAAAAAACCTCTCTTCCTCAACAGTTGACACGACTACTGTTCAACATAATTGCACCTCAAAGTATCAATTTCACTCTTTTAGATTATCTTTTAGGTACACTATTAGTTACCACAGACCAGAGGCAATATCTGGTATTTGTCTTTTTTGGGACTAGCTTATTTCACTAAGTATAATGCTTTCTGGTTGCATCCATTTTGTGGTAAATGACAGGATTTCATTTTTTTTTTTTACTGCTGTGTAGTATTCTATAGTTTATATATAACATAATTTCTTTAACCAGTCCTCAGCTGATGGATATCTGGGTTGATTCCATATCTTAGCTACTGTTTCTCACTCATTTAAAAATTATTTTCTTTTGACTTTGATTATAACTTTTCTGGGGCTGAGGGGAGACAAAATAATTTATTTTTTTAAAAAAAGATTTTATTTACTTGAAAGGCAAAATGACAGAGTTAGGAAGCAAAATCTTCCATCTGCTGGTTCACTTCTCAAATGCTTTTAATAGTCAGGGCTGAGCCAGGCCAAAGCCAGCATCCTGGAACTCTATCCATGTCTGCCACGTGGGTGGTAGGAACCCAAGTACTTGGGCAATCATCTGTTGCCCCCTAGGTGCATTAGCAGGAAGCTCGATTGGAAGTGTGTAATCGTTGGGACTTGAACCAACAATCTCATGTGGGATACAGGTGGTCCCAACTGCCAGCTTAGCTTGCTGCACCACGATGCCAACTCTGGTTTTTAAGCTAGTAATTTTATCAATTTTTCCTTGAAAGCATCTGGAATTTGCTTAGAAAGATAGATATATCCCACTCTAAGATTATACACTCTAAAATGATACAAGTTCCTTCTGTACCTATTAAGTTCCATTGTTCTCTTTAACATTTATTTTTTCATCCATTTGGAATTTATTTTCAAGTAATGACTAACGTAGAGATTTACATTAATTTGTTCCCACAGATGGCCACTGAATTTCCTAATTCCATTTTAAAAATAATTCTTTTATTTAAGCAATTTGAAATACTATTTTACATATACTAAGTTTCCATGTGTATGAGTATTTGATTCTATTTCTGGACTTTATATATTGTCTGCATATTTGATCTTTCAGTTTCACTGTCAGTAACCAATTATTTTAGTTTCCAAGGCTTGGTAAAACATTTTACTATCTTAATATTCTTTTCATATGAAGTTTTACAGCTTGTCTAGTTCCCTCCCAAGAATCCAAAGGTATTTTTACTGAGACCCATTGGTGTTCACTCATATCTGGTTCTTTTCTGATTTCTGCGCATATGAAAAACTTCACTTTTTGGTCTCCTGGCATTTAGGTGGGGTTATTCTGGTCAACAGCCAAGTGTCCTGTGATATTTCCAGGCCCAAACATTTGATTTCTGGAATGTTATACTCTCCCCTCCCTCTTTGCCTTTCCTTCCATAGTCTCTGGGGATGCTACTCCTAAGATGGAACCCCTAGACAGCACAGCCTTTGAGATCTGGATCTCAGAGCAACTATGTGGGCAGGGTCTTCTACCCAACTGAAGGGAGAACTGCTACACAGACATGCACCACATATCAGTGTTTTGGCCAATGATGGACCACACCATTATGTCCATGGTAGCATAAGATTATAATGGGGAGCTGAAAAATTCCTATTGCCTAGTGAAGTACTCATGTGTGTGTGGTGATGCTGATATAAATACACCTGATGTGCTGCCAGTCATATAAAAGTATTGCACATATAATTATGTATAATACATAATGCTTGATAAACCTTTTACTGGTATGTATTCACTATATGTATTATTAATTATTATTTTAGGGCATATTTTGTTTTTAAGAAACAAGTTGACTGTAAAACAGTAAGCTGTATTATGCCAGCAGCAGCCTCATACATCTTGCATTTATTGTCTCTTGATCTCATCATTTTCTCTTGTGCTTGATTTAATTTTGTGTTATTTATCATGGTCCTAGGAGCAATAGGTTATGCCATATACTCATCTCTTTCATAGACTGTAGGTGTGTAGTAGGCTATACTATCCAGGTTTGTTTAAATGCACTCTGTGATATTCAAACAATGATGGAATAATCTAATGAGGCATTTCTGACAATGTATTCCTGTCACTAAGTGATGCATGACTACATTTATAATAGTAAGGCTTCTTCCTACTCAATAATAGGGAATGCCTCTACTTGTCTATTTAGACAATTTTTTAAATATCCATCAAGATTGTAAAGTTTTCTTCATATACTTCTTGTTAAATTTACTCCTGTTATATATATTTCTATTGCAGTTATAAATATAACCTTCCATTATATTTTATTATCTTTTTTCCTCACAATAGAAATAATCTTTCAAAAAGCTACATACAAAACTACATATCTATTCCAAAAACATTTTTGTGTAAAAATACACAAAAAGGTATAAAGTAAAAATTACTTGAAAATTCATCATTGTACACTGATCACTACTACTAGCTTGGTGATCATTTCATATATCTCATCTATACATACACATGCATGCCATTATATTTTTGAAAAATTTATTATTTGAAAGGCAGAGTTACAGAGAGACAGAGGCAGAGACAGAGAGAGACAGAGATCTTCCATCTGCTGATTTACTACCCAAATGGCTACAACAGCTGGGCTGGGCCAGGTCGAAGCCAGGAGCCAGGGAACGCATCTGAGTCCTCCACATGGCTGGCAGGTGCCCAAGTAATTGGGACAACTTCCACTGCTTTCCTAGGTGCATTAGCAGGGAGCTGGATCAGTAGACAGCCAGGACTCAAACTGGCACCCAAACGGGATGCTGGCATTGCAGACGGTGGCTTAACCTGCTGTGCCAAAATGCCAGCCCCATGCCATCATATTTTCTAATTTAAATATATTCTCTAATTTTTTTAAAGATTTAATTTATTTATTTGAAAGAGTTATAGAGAGAGGTAGAGACAGAGAGAGAGAGGTCTTCCATCCACTGGATCATACTCCACATGGCTGCAACAGCTGGAGCTGCACTGATCTGAAGCCAGGAGCCCAGAGCTTCTTCCGGGTCTCCCACGCAGGTGCAGGGGCCCAAGGACTTGGGTCATCTTCTACTGCTTTCCCAGGCCATAGCTCTCTAATATAATTTGTACATAGTACAGCTATACCTTATATATTAGCATGACAATTGGCATTTTATTGAATTCTTATTGTTTTTAATAGCTTACAAACATTTAAACATTTAAAAATTTTATTTTAATTTTATTTGAAAGGCAGAAAGATCTTCCATGTACTGGTTCATTTTCTAAATGTTCCCAACAGTGGGAACTGGACCAGGACAAACTAGGAAATCTAATACCATCTTGATCTCCCATGAGTGTGGCAGGGACCCATGTACATCAAATGCTGCCTCCCAGGGTGTGCATCAGCAGAAAGCTGGATTGGAAGAAGAGTAGCTGACTCCAATCAGGCACTCTAATATGGGACAGGGGCATCCCAAGCCCCTTAACTGCTTTACCAGATGCTTGCCCCTACATTATCTTTAATTATTGGAAAGTCAGAGAAAGGGGGTGAGTGTGAGAAAGAGAGAGAGAGTGCTGCTATTTGCTTGTTCACTCCTCAGTGGCCAGGGTTGGGTCAGGCTGAAACTGGGAGCTGGGAACTCAATCCAGGTCTCCTACATGGGTGGCAAGAGCTCAATATATAAGTTATCACTGTTATCTTCCAGGGCGAGCATTAGCAGGAAACTGAAAATGGGAGTGGAGTTGGTACTCAAACCCAGGTATTTCTTTTTTTTTTTTTTTAAACTTTTATTTAATGAATATAAATTTCCAGTATACAGCTTATGGATTACAATGGCTTCCCCTTCCCATAACTTCCCTCCTACCCGCAACCCTCCCCTCTCCCGCTCCCTCTCCCCTTCCATTCACATCAAGATTCATTTTCAATTCTATTTATATACAGAAGATCAATTTAGTATAAAATACTTCAACAGTTTGCACCCACATAGCAACACAAAGTGAAACATACTGTTTGAGTACTAGTTATAGCATTAAATCAAAATGTACAGTACATCAAGGACAGAGATCCCACATCAGGAGCAAGCGCACAGTGGCTCCTGTTGTTGACCCAACAAATTGACACTCTAGTTTATGGCGCCAGTAACCACCCTAGGCTGTCGTCATGAGTTGCCAAGGCTATGGAAGCCTTCCAAGTTCCCCGACTCTGATCATATTTAGACAAGGTCATAAAAGACAGGGTGAGGATAGTAACCAATGATCCTAAGAGTGGCCTTAACCAGGTCTGAACAATTATACAGCATTAAGTGGGGAAGAGGACCATCAGTACACACAGGTTGGGAGTAGAGCCATTGGTGGTAGAGTAGAGGTTATGATTACAAAGGAATGAGGCTCAAGTGCACTAGACAGGGTCTAGAACAAAGGACAGAGTCATTATTAGAGGAGCTAAGAAAGGTGCTGTCTAAGCTACAAGTAATTTTTCTGATTGAGAGGCAAATAGAACCTGATAGAAGGGGCTTGATAATAATCTGTTGGGTTTTAGGCCTTGTAAGTTAAGAGGCTCAGACCTATCTATCTCTTCACATGGGGTATATCCTAAGGGAGGTGTGAACCTCCTAGGGGAAGGCACTCTGTTGACTTTCATTACTTGGCTGGCCTGGGAGGAGAGCTGGCCAGGTAAAGGCAGGTGGCATCTCTAACAAGAAATTGACAGTTCTGCCTGCAATGTTGCTGACCCTACTTGACCATCCCCTCAGCTGCAGTGGTCACTTTGGAAGTTGGGCTGAGTGAAGGGCTTTTCAGCTTAGAGCCAATAAGATCTGTGGCTCTGACCTAAACCCAGGTATTTCAATATGTAACACAGGTGTCTTAAATGTTGTATGAACCGCTAGGCCAAATGCTCAACTCTCTAATGGTTTTTCAACAATTCTCTTGGGTTCTCTAGGCATATAATTATTTTATCATATGTAAACAAAGACAACTTTACCCTCTTTCAAATTTTTATGCATTTAAAAATGATGTTAATTTGCACTGGCTAAGATTTCTAGAATGTTATTAAATAATAGTGCTAATAGTGGATACTTATTCCTGACTCTACTGGAAGTGCAATTCATGGTTGCTATACTGATTCTGTCTTATTTTGCTCATTAATGCAAAATAGTATGCAAGAAATATTCCTTAACTTGATTTTATATTTAAATAATAGAAAATAACATAGTCTTGGTTAATTTAAAGTTACTTCATTTACTTATCTTGACATGTCTAATTTACTATTTCATCCTTGTCACATGCATAACAAAAGGGCATACCAACCTCTCCTGCCGACAACTTCTCTCTCACATTTTTCCAATAAATGTCTTTATTTTCAGTGTTAGTGAAAAAAAGTAGCCACTCTGCAAAGTCTTCTTTCCTCATGAAACTCAAACCTTTTGAAAACTGGAGGAATTCCATTTCTTGAATCTCTGTTTGTAAATTTTCCATAAATCTGTTGAAATATAAAACTAATATAAGTAACTGGCAGCATTCAATCTTAACAATGTAAAAGGGATGGCTAAACAATTCAGTATTAACTACTGAGGCTTTGGCCCCTGGACATGGTGAGGCTCAACGGCTGTGAAGAGGATTGTGCGAAAGGCAGGACACAGAGAAGCTAAATCCAATTTGTTTCAATCTGTGACTCCCTGTGCTCTATTTTAATTTGTGAAATTATATGTGGCAACCAATATTTTGATAAAGACTTAAAAATTATGTAGAATACCCACAGAAAATAAATTTCATGGAAACAAGTTTTCTCTGAAGTACAAATATTATTTATTTTTATTTATTTATTCATTTATTCATTTATTTATTTATTTTTTGACAGGCAGAGTGGACAGTGAGAGAGAGAGACAGACAGAAAGGTCTTCCATTTTGCTGTTGGTTCACCCTCCAATGGCCGCCGTGGCCAGCGCACTGCGGCCGGCGCACCGCGCTGATCCGAAGGCAGGAGCCAAGTGCTTCTCCTGGTTTCCCCTGGGGTGCAGGGCCCAAGCACTTGGGCCATCCTCCACTGCACTCCAGGCCACAGCAGAGAGCTGGCCTGGAAGAGGGGCAACTGGGACAGAATCCGGTGCTCCGACCGGGACTAGAACCCGGTGTGCCGGTGCCGCAAGGCGGAGGATTAGCCTATTGAGCCGCGGCGCTGGCTTGAAGTACAAATATTATCAAAAATCAAAGCAATTTAAAATTAAGGAGGGATTCTGCTTTAAAACATTAATCATAATTTATTATGTATTAAGTATTTTTCAGATATCAAAGTTGATCGATGTAATCAATAGCTCTGCATCAAAAGCTTAGCTCTACCTAGAAATATTTAAAGTCTTGTAGACAATAACATATGTCTGTATGACTCAACATTCCTTTCTTATAAAAACAACATGACATTTTGATCACACTGTCATCAATAGCTTCCTGGGAAAGCTACAAGTTGAAAGGATATCAGATAAAACATATTTTCTTTGAACCAGAACCTAGAAATGTTATACTTGATTTATTTGTAACCTAAATCATGTGAAAAGTATTATGATCTCCATGAGACTTAATATGTTACAGATCCTTTTATTCACTTTTGTACAAGTTAAAAGATCTGTACTTGCTGTCATGTCACAATTTAAATGGAAATACACATGAGATGTACAAAGAGATTCCTTCTAGTTCTGTGGAGAAAAATTACCATTAAAAATTACTTGCTTTAGATTCTACAATTATCTCATGAACCTTAAAAGCATTAATGAGGAGTCTGATCTCAGCTTCCATTTATGTGGTCAGCAAGAATCTGTTACCTACAGCATTGCCCCAACACACTGTGACACAGATTTACCAATGCCATGTCTCAGGGTCAAAGCAGAATTTTTTTCTAAAACTTGAATCATTCCAAGTTTGGACTGAGAGCTCAACAAAATATTTTACCAATATATTTTGCCTTTGTTTTACTGAGTTTTGTTATACTGTAAACTATGATGACATTCAATTGAATATTCAGGATTATGAAAAGATTCTTTATTTACAAATGAGTGTATAGGGAATTGGGAATTAGAAAATACAGTATAAAAACATTACTTTCCTTAGTTTTTCTTCTGGCTCTATCTGAGCCTCTATCTAAGATGAAATGTTATAAATGTAATTGCTATCGAACTATATATATATGGTTTAAGCTACTTTTATATTAAGTAAATATACATTTGATGAACACGCTTTTCCCTGTAAGTCTAAAATTATACATATTGTTATGACAATAAAATCTAGAACTTGATCTGGACATACATATATAATTTGAAGAATTTATAGATAAGGCCACTGGGCACATTCTAAAGACATTAAATAGTTTACAAAGTAGAGGATTAAGTGGAAACAATGGAGAAAATCTGCTTTTTCATATCAGGAGATTTTAGGCGCTGGTGTACTGGAGATGGTCCATATCAGCTAGGGGCATCCATTGTGCACATGTCTTCTCACCTCTACTCCATGTCAGGAGCTTAGCTGGCCTGGTAGAGTATTTATACCATGAACTGGCAAATGCTACAAATCAAGGTCATTTTTCTTAGATGAGCTAATTGTGAAATATATTTATCAGTGTATTACTGTTTACAGACATTTCTGAATTTGTAAAAATTCTTCATGGAACTCAGAACATTCTAAACTAATAACTGGCATTTAATAATAACAACAACAACAACAACAACAACAACAACAAACAACAAAACCCCAGGGGCTGTTGTTGTGGCACAGATTAAGCTATTGCCAGCGATGCTGTCATCCCATATTGGAGCACTGATTTGAGTGCTAGCTGCTCTGCTTCTGATTCAGCTCCCTGCTGATGCACCTGGGAAAGCAGCTGAAGACTGCCCAAGTATTTGGGCCCCTGCCGCCAACATGGCAGACCTGGCTGGAGTTCTGGGCTCCTGGCTTCTGCTTGGATTAGCTCTGACTGTTGTGACCATTTGGGGAGTGAGCCAGTGGATGGGAGAGCTCTTTCCCTCTGTCATTCTGCCTTTAAATAATAAAGGGTAACTAATTAACTAAATCTTAAAAAAAGTCCTAAAATGCATAACAGTGTCAATAGCCTCCTTATTTTTCCTGTTGAGAAAACTCGAGATCAATTTTCTTCCTTAACCATTTGCTTTACATATGTATTTAAGTCTCAGAATTTTTTTTAAAAGATTTATTTACTTTAAAGTCAGAATTACACAGAGAGAATAAGAGGCAGAGAGAGAGAGAGAGAGAGAGAGAGAGAGAGAGAGAGGTCTTCCATCCACTGGTTCACTCTCCAACTGCCTGCAACGCCCAGAGCTGCACTAATCTGAAGTCAGGAGCGTGTTTCAGATTTCCCACGTGGGTGCAGGGGCCCAAGGACTTGGGCCATCTTCCACTGCTTTCCCAGGTCATAGCAGAGAGCTGGATCAGAAGTGGAGCAGCCGGGTCTCAAAGCGGCGCCCACATGGGATGCCAGCACTGCAGGCAGCGGCTTTACCCACTACACCACAGTGCCAGCCCCTCAGAATTATCTTCACATTAAAATATTTATTAGGAATAAAAAGATCAAATGTACCTCATTGGAAATAAAGTCAGAGATTATTTCTGGTCACTAACTTTAAGGTTAATCATTAGAGTTTAAAAAAAGGAAAAAAATACAGAATAAAAGGCCCCAAAGAAAGTAAGAAAACACAACAAAAATAAAAAGGTACTGATGCAGTGTAAGTAAATGCCATCTGCAGCTGCATGAATAGCCTGAGCATGAACTTTCACAATTTAAATTAGCACCTACTTCACAATGATGAAAAAAAATCAAAAGTCTAGGATATAAAATTTAAATTATAGTTTAGTTTTTAATTAAATGGTTAAGTTGCTACTTCAGTTGGACAATTTTTTAATTGAGAAAGTAAAAAACAGAGAAACAACCAAACAGTAAAACCTCCCAAACCAAACACCCCTGCCCCTCCCTCCACACACTTATCTGTGTAATACACCTTTCTCATTAATTGGTGAATTTCTCTTGATACACGATAAAACCTACTTAATACACCCCTGTTCCTCGGGTCACTTGATCTAGTGCCACTTCCCCGCAAGCCCACTTGATACACCCCTGCACCCCCACTCGCCACCCCTGCAGAAGCCTGTGATCTCCTAACCTTGCAGGACGAGTCAGGGTCGGAATACCACCTTTCATTTCTAGGGTAGATGTCTCTGGACTAAGTCCCTTAATGCTAGTAAGATCCAGTTATAAATAGGGAAGAACCCCTTTCCACTTTGTAAGGACAGGTGAAATAAAATATGGAAAATGCAGGTTGAGAGTACCTTATCTGAAAAATCCAAAATCTGAAATGCTCTAAAATATTAAAGTTTGAGTGTTAGCACTCACTTCATCCAATCAGCCACAAATACTGCTCACTCCTTTCTCATACATAACCACTGGGCTCTCCCACTTCTCCGTACCCCACTGCCACCACCTCAGTCCCTCACCATCATCTCACTTCTAGTAACACAACAGACTCTAACATGACTCTGACCTCTCATCTTGATTTCTTTAATTTGTGAGACCTCGAACTTCCTTATTCTCCTTCTTGGAACCCTTAAGCTGTCCTCTGCTGTTCTCATCATGATGTAAGAAGCCTTTATAATTCTCCCTATTTAACTTCCTGCCTTCCTCTTGTGGCTAGTTCCCTC
Organism: Lepus europaeus; assembly: GCF_033115175.1. Classification (NCBI taxonomy): domain Eukaryota; kingdom Metazoa; phylum Chordata; class Mammalia; order Lagomorpha; family Leporidae; genus Lepus; species Lepus europaeus. The sequence continues at coordinate 88,209,457 of NC_084832.1, forward strand.
TTTAACCTTATGTTTAAGCCATAATGAAGCCTTTTACTTTCTGAACTTGCTACATTTTCTCTTGAGCTGGCATACATTATTTCATTTATTTGATAATCACTGGGTTCAAGCAGCACTAGAGTAACAAATTCTTTTTTTTTTTTTTTTTTTTGACAGGCAGAGTCAGACAGTGAGAAAGAGAGAGACAGAGAAAAAGGTCTTCCTTTTCCATTGGTTCACCCCCAAGTGGCTGCTATGGCCGGTGTGCTGCAGTCGGCGCACTGTGCTGATCTGAAGCCAGAAGCCAGGTGCCTCCTCCTGGTCTCCCATGCAGGTGCAGGGCCCAAGGACCTGGGCCATACTCCACTGCCTTCCCAGGCCACAGCAGAGAGCTGGACTGGAAAGGAGCAACCGGGACAGAATCCGGCGCCCCAACCAGGACTAGAACCTGGTGTGCTGGCACCGCAGGCGGAGGATTAGCCAAGTGAGCCAAGGCGCTGGCCAAGAGTAACAAATTCTTAACAATTTTGCAAACAGGGATTCTTTTTGTAACTAAGGAATCAATAATTGCTTTTATGTTACATCAGTTAAATTGCTCTGGGGAAAAAAATGTTCTGGAGGAATGACAGTAAACCTGAAATATTTCTGAGCATTTTTTTTTCTAAAGATCACTGATTCTTAAGCCCATACCTTACACCTTCCACAAAAATTCACTCAAAATGGATCAATGACCTAAATCTATGACCCAGTACCATCAAATTACAAAACATAGGGGAAACTCTGCAAGACATAGGCATAGGGCTCTTAGGAGTTCTTGGAAAAGACCCCAGAAGCACAGGCAATCAAAGCAAAAATTGACCATCAAGCTGAGAAGCTTCTGCACTGCAAAAGAAGCACTCAGCAAAGAGGCAACCAACAGAATGGGAAGAAATATTTGTAAACTATGCAACCGATAAAGGGTTAACATCCAGACTCTATAGAGCTCAAGAAATTCAACAACAACAAAACAAACAACCCAGTTAAGAAATGGGCAAATGATTTGAACAGGTATTTTTCAAGAGAAGAAATTCAAATGGCCAACAGACACCTGCAAAAATGCTCAGGATCACCAGCCATCAAGGAAATGCAAATCAAAACCACAATAAGGTTTAACCTCATTCCAGTTAGAATGACTCTGATGCAGAAATCAACAAACAACAAATGTTGGTGAGGATGTGGCTTTTGGAATAAGGTGCCCTAATCCACGGTTGGTGGGAATGTAACTGGTACAGTGACTATGGCAGTCAGTATGGAGATACCTCCGAAATCTGAATATCGACCTACCATATAATCCAGCCATTCCAATCCTGGGAATTTACCCAAACCAAAAGAAATCAGCATCTGAAAGAGTTATCTGTATCCCCATGTTAACTGCAGCACAATTCATAATAGCTCAGATGTGGAACCAACCCAGATGTCCATTGACTGTTGACTGGATAAACTATGGTATATATACATGATGGAGTACTACTCATCAATTAAAAAAAATGAAATCCTGCCTTTTGCAATAAGATGGACACAACTGGAAAGCATTATACTTAGTGAAATAAGCCAGTCCCCAAAAGTCAGATATCATATGTTTTCCCTTATCTGAGGTAACTAATAGAGTCCTAAAATGTACTGGAGTGAAGTGGACATGTTGAGATTTGATGATTGTTTACAGCCCTAGTCTCTTCTGTAAAGGAACAGTGTTTTCTTCTTCATACTATCTGTTGAACTCTTTTACTTGGTGTAGGGCTAACTTTATGATCATTAAGTAAACTGACAATAGATCTTTATAAAAATTGAGTGGGAATAGGAGAGGGAGGAAGAAGAAGGGTTGGAGTGTGGACAGGAGGGAAGTATTATTATGTCCCTAAATCTATATACAAGAAATACATGAAACATGTATAACTTAAATAAAACTTAAAAAAAAAATTCTAATAGGGCTGGCGCCATGGCTCACTTGGGTTAATCCTCTGCCTGTGGCGCTGGCATCCCATATGGGCGCTGGGTTCTAGTCCCAGTAGCTCCTCTTCCAGTCCAGTTCTCTGCTGTGGCCTGGGAGGGCAGTGGAGGATGGCCCAAGTGTTTGGGCCCCTACACCCACATGGGAGACCAGGAGGAAGCACCTGGTTCCAGGCTTGGGATCAGTGTAGCGCCGGCTGTGGCGGCCATTTGGGGAGTGAACCAATGGAAGGAAGACCTTTCTCTCTGTTTCTCTCTCTCTCTCACTAACTCCACCTGTCAAATAAAAAAAAAAATCTAATAAAAAATGCTCTCTCTGAATTTTAAAGCAGTCAGTCCTTGGAGAATATTATGCTTTTAGTTCCATTTTGAATTTTTTTCTGTAGATGTTGATTGAGTAATCTCTTTGGTAAAGATTAGGGTACTCCAAACTGAAGAAGATATCCTGAAGGAGCAAGCTCGGGAAATGCAAAGACAGAAAGAAGCCAGGGATAGGCAAAGGAAAACTCCCTCAGAAGACAGCTGGTACCTGGAAATAAGCCGTGAGAGCCTCTGAAAACAGTTTCATTTGAAAAGAGTCTGACACAGACTCTTGCTCTGTGTACTTTAATATGTTTTATCTCTTTTAATTCTCAGTGCAACCCTGAGCTTCCTATGTGAGGAGAAAGGATACTGGCTATAAATAAAGTTAAAATGAATAAAAATTAGGAAAGACAATATTATCAGGAAATTAAGGATCCATTTCTTTATTACAAAATTGATTATTACAGTTTATAGTGTTATAGTTTATTTTTGTATTTATTTATTTTTGTATTACAACTTGGCAAAGTGGGCATTACAAGTAATACCTCTCAAATTCTTAAGAAGGTTAAAAGAAAACAGAACACTGTTTCTCAACAGTCGAGGAAAAGGCTGTTAAAAATCCTATAGAATATCTTTTAGGTACTCTATCAGTTACCCCAGATCAGGGTGAACATATGGTGCTTGTCTTTTTTTGAGACTGGCTTATTACATTAAGTATAATGGTTTCTAGTTGCATCCATTTTGAAGAACAGTGTTTTCTTTTTTTTTCATACTACTTGTTGGACTCTTTACTTAGTGTATGGTTAATCTTACGAGTATAAAGTTAACTGAAAATAGATCTTTGTAAAAAATAATAATGGGAGGGCAGTGCTGTGGCATAGTGGTAAACCTGCTGCCTGCAGTGCCAGTGTCCCATATGGGTGCTGGTTCCTGTCCCGCTTCTCCTGTGGAGCTGCTCCACTTCTGATCCAGTTCTCTGCTATGGCCTGGGAAAGCAGCAGAAGATGGCCCAAGTCCTTGGACCTCTGTACCTGAGTGGGAGATCCAGAAGAAGTTCCTGGCTCCTGGCTTCGGATAGGCCCAGCTCTGGCCATTGTGGCCATTTGGGAAGTGAACCAGTGGATGGAATATATCGCTCTCTTTGTCTCTATCTCTGCCTCTCTGTAACTCTGCCTTTCAAATAAATGAATAAAATTTAAAAGAAATAAAAAAAAATGAGAATAGGAGAAAGAGGAGGAAGAAGGGTTGAAGTGTGGGTGGGAAGGAGGGTAGAGTGGAAAATATCACTATGTTCCTGAATCTGTATATATGAAATACATGAAATTTGCATACCTCAAATAAAATTTTTAAAAATGAAAAAATAAAAAAAAAGGTTAAAAGAACGGGTGGTAGTATATGATGCAGGGGTTAAGATACCCCTTGGGTCATCTGCATCCCATATCAGAGTTCCTGGGTTCCAGTCCAGGTCTGTTTCAGATACAGTTTCCTGCTAATGCACACCCTGCGAGGCAGTCAGTAATGGTGTAAGTACTTGGGTCTCTGACACCCACTTAGGAGACCTGAATTCAGTTTTGGGCCCCTGGTTTTTTTTTAATTCTAATTGTTTATTAAGAGCTATGGGTTACCCAAACATGCGCCTACTATTAAACATTCAAATAATCACCCCGCAATAACGATCAAACTTGGTCCACATCATGTCATGATTCCAAAGAATCTTATTTCAACCAAATATTCTGGATCTTGAGACCCCCTGACACTCTTGACAGGCATTCAAAAAAATAAAAAATCAAAGCTTCAAACAATCTGGACTCCGAAATTTCCAGCAAACCCTGGACCCTGCTCTCTCCAGTTCAGGCCCCTGGTTTTGACTTGGCTCAGCCTGGGCTGTTGTGTATATTTGGGGAATAAATCAGTAGATGCAAGGCCTTTATCTCTCTGTCTTTCAAATTAAATAAATAAAAATGAATAAAGTATGTATTTTGCTCCCTAAAATACAGCTACTAAATAGCAAAGCCAGGATTTAAACTGAGGTATCTGTATCCCAAGCCCAGTGCTTTTCCCATTGCATACTGTTACCAAACTCTAAATTTTGGCATTTAATTATTAGTACTTCTTTTTTTTTTTTTATTAGACAGAGTTATAAACAGTGAGAGACAGAGAGAAAGGTCTTCCATCTGATGGTTCACTCTCCAAATGTCCGCTATGGCAGGCACTGCACCGATCCAAAGCCAGGAGCCAGGTGCTTCCTCCTGGTCTCCCATGTGGGTGCAGAGCCCAAGCACTTGGGCCATCCTCCACTGCCCTCCCAGGCCACAGCAGAGAGCTATACTGGAAGAGGAGCAACCGGGACTAGAATCTGGCACCCATATGGGATGCCGGCACCACAGGTGGAGGATTAGCCAAGTGAGCCACGGCACCGGCCCCCAATTATTAGTATTTCTAATTGCTTAAAAAGTAAATGGTTTTAAAGAGAAAGATTTTGAGTTATATCTGTATTTTTTAAACATTCATTTATTTATTTGAAAGGCAGAGTTACAGAGAAAGAAGGAGGGCAGAGAGATCTTCCATCTCCTAGTTCATTCCCCAAATGGCCACTATGGCCAGGTAGAAGCCAGGAGCCAGGAACTTCATCAGGGTTTTTATGTGGTTGCAAGGGCCTAAGCACTTGGGTCATCTTCTACTGCTTTCCCAGTCCATTAGCAGAGAGCCAGATCAGAAGTGGAGTAGCTGGGACTTGAAATGGCACCCAGGTGGGATGCCAGCATCATAGGCAGCAGCTTTACCCCCTTTTCCCACTACGCTACAACACCAGACCCAGAAGTTGGATTTTAGAAACTTATACATACAATATGAACAGCCTGTGAAATGTGTCATCAGACTTTCTGTAATCAGGTAAACACACAATTCTCTGTTACACTGTGTTCTTTTATGAGGACTAAAGGGAACATTTTCCTTCTGGCCTTAAAATAAGGAATAGATATTCTCTTATGCAGAATCAATGATTTTTAAAATTTTATTAAGTTTTAATTTACAAGTTATAATTATATGTGCTCATGGAGTACCAAAATCAGAAAATTTTAATTAGAGACACAGTGAAATGTGTACCCTTCATATTATCTAACAGAAATCAAGAGAGTCAAATTCCAACAGAAAGCTAGAGAGTCAAATTCCTAGTTTAGGGGCCAGCGCTGTGGTGCAGCAGGTTAACACCCTGGCCTGAAGCGCCAGCATCCCATATGGGCGCCGGTTCTAGTCCTGGCTGCTTCTCTTACAATCCAGCTCTCTGCTATGCCTACATCCCATACTAGAGTGCTGAGTTAGAGTCTCTGCTCTGCTCCCAATTCCACCCTCTCACTAATGTGCACCCTGGGAGGCAGTAGGCAGTATCTCAAGTACTGGAGTTCCTGTCACTCATGTGGGAGACACAGACTGAGTTTTGGGCTCCTGGCTTTGGCCTGGCTCAGCCCTGGCTATTGCAGCCATCTGGGGAATTATCTAGAAAATGGGAGATTTCTCTCCAACTCTTGAGTGGTTTCAAAAAACAAATAGTAAAATAAATACAAAATAAAATTTTATTGAGAAAAATCACCCTAGAGGGGTTAAATTACTCAGCCATGTTTAGCTATGGGGTAGGCTGGCATTAGGATGCAGTCCAGAAATTCGGATCTTGACTGGATTCTTCCACACTCCTCAAATCACTACCTCAGAGCTCAAATCTCCTAACTGTCTGGAAATCTCTCTCACTTCAAAATCCTTACTCCCACTACACTAGTTCAAGGCTCTTTTCACTTCTTTTCTGGAATATTCATATGGTCTTTCTCTCTCATAAACTTCATCCTTCATTCTGCTACTGGGGTGATGGGCATCTGTGACCAAGTCTCCTTAGGTGTCACTCTTCAGGGCCTGTCACTGATGAGTTAATTCAAGCTCTGTGTCATGGTGTACAAAACCTGCCTGTCTCCACTGTCGCTACCTAATACTTACTGTTCTACTCAATTGTTCATAATTCCCTTTATAAACCATACACTTTCATGCCTCCATGTCTGCTTCTGCTATTCTCTTTCCCTCAAATGCCTTACTGCCCAAATCAAGTTTGCCTGTTTGATTTCTGCTCATTTCTCAAATTCAGCTTAGGTGCCACTTCCTTCATAAAGGCCCCTTCCCCACCCCCGTCCCAGCAGCTACTCCCAACCTACAACACAGGGTACACTAAGTGATATGTGCTACAAAAATACCTTTCGCTCTATGAAGATCTTGACTACATTTTTTTTTAACATCTTAGTCATATTTCTTGGATTTTATTTTATTATTATTATTTTTTTTACTTATCTTAGTATACAGCAGTTTTACTTATCTTAGTACACATCAGTTTTACTTATCTTTTTTTTTAAACTTTTATTTAATGAATATAAATTTCCAGTGTACAGCTTATGGATTACAATGGCTTCCCCCTCCCATAACTTCCCTCCCACCCGCAACCCTCCCCTTTCCTGCTCCCTCTCCCCTTCCATTCACATCAAGATTCATTTTCAATTCTCTTTATATACAGAAGATCAATTTAGTATAAATTTCTTGGATTTTAAAATAAAGATTTATTTATTTATTTGAAAGGCAGAGTTAGAGTGAGAGGGTCTTCCATGCATTGGCTCACTCCCCAAAATGGCCGCAATGACCAGAGCTGGGCCAATCCAAAGCCAGGAGCCAGGAGCCAGGAGCTTCCTCTAGGTCTCCCACGTGGGTGCAGAGGCCCAAGCACTTGGGCCATCTTCCCACTGCTTTCCTAGGTGCATTAACAGGGAGCTGGACTGGCAGTGGAGCAGCTGGGTCTCAAACAGGCACCCATAGGGATGCCGGTGCCACAGGCAGAAGCTTTACCTGCTATGCCCCAGCATTGGCCCCCACTATGAAACACTTAAATGGTTTTCTACATGTACTACACAGTCCCCAGAAGGGACTATCCCTAGTATTTGAGACATGGCCTGACACATAATAGTACATAGTATGCACTCAAATTTTTTTTTTTATTAAACTGCACTGAGCTAAATGAGAGGCAGGTCTCTTGCCTCCCAAACCAATCTTTTCCCCCATTTTCTACTGCTTTCTGATACACATGTTGTTCAAAGACTCTGCTTAGTTATGCAGCACAGAGAGGCTCATTGTCTCATTATTCACATTGGCAAACAGGGTAAACAGAACATTGTATTTTAATGCTTATAATATTCAAATAATGCATTATATTCCCATCTTACAGATAGATAATGATCTCAGGCTGAATCAAAAGTTGCTAAAAATTAATGTTTAAAGCTTTATTGGAACATGGACATGCACAATTTTTCTCATATATGTATATGGCTGCTTTTACACATAATAGTAGACACATATGACAGAGTCGTGACTGAGAACATTTTACTGTTTGGCCCTTTGCAGAAAAAGTCTGCCAACTCTTGTGCTAGAAAATGAGAAAGCTTGTGGAGCACAGCTAAGTTGCCCCAGTTGAGGTCATCTGAGAAGAGCCCGCTGCCAGTCAGCTAGCCCTCACCTGACTGCAATGCAAGAATGAATTTAGTCAAGGGCCGGTGCTGTGGCACAGCAGGTTAAAGCCCTGGCCTGAAGCGCTGGCATCCCATATGAGTGCTGGTTCTAGTCCCAGCTGCTCCTCTTCCGATCCAGTTCTCTGCTGTGGCCTGGGAAAGCACTAGAAAATGGCCCAAGTCCCTTCTTTCCTTCTTTCCTCCTCCCTCCCTTCTTTCCTTTCTTTCTCTCTCTCTCTCTCTCTCTCTTTCTCTTTCTTTCAAGATTTATCAATTTATTTGAAAGAGTTAAACAGAGAGAAGGAGAGGCAGAGAGAGAGGTCTACCATTCATTGGTTCACTTCCAGTTGGTTGCAATGGCCACAGTTGTGCTGATCCAAAGCCAGGAGCCAGGAGCTTCTTCTGGGTCTCCCATGTGGGTACAGGGACCCAAAGCCTTATACCTTCTTCTACTGCTTTCCCAGGCCATAGCAGAGAGTTGGATCGGAAGTGGAGTAGCTGGGTGTTGAACGGGCACCCATATGCTATGCTGGCCTGCTACAGCACAGCGCCGGCCCCTACTTACTTCATTTCTTACTCATCAAATTTCTATAAAAGAATGTAAATATTTACATTTACCTTCGAAATTCTTTATAGTGAAGTTTTCTGTCTCCTTTTTTTCCAAAGAAACGCATCTCAAGGGTTGTATTAATTTCAGGTTCTTTCACTAGTGATTCCTATAAAAAATTACACATTAGTATCAAACACTTATAAATAACAAAAAATTGGAAGCTGTAAACTGGAACCCAATGTCCCGAAGTTATTCTTGAAGCAAGGAAAAATTTTAAAAAAAGGAAAAAAGCTGGAAAAGAGTGATGTAGTCATTCCTTCTGTTACTCTGCAAAATACTATCCTATAAATATCATTGCTTAATCAGGAAAAAATCAATAAGGGCTAAAATACTCTAGGTAGACATCAGCAGAAAACAAAATTTTAGACCTAAGCAAAGCTGAGAATGGTGAAATAAATTTTGTTTCAAAATGTGATCTCTAGGCTTTTTATAATGAAGCAGCACTGGAATGTCTTTGAGCTTTTGAGGAAATGTTAGAAATACTCCTACTTACAAAACATTTGCTTAATTATAAAATTAACGGGTAAGAATTTCATTAAAGGGTAGTGAAGCAGATTCACAGATTTTTTTTCTTTATTAAATAAACAATGAAATGAAAAACAAAATTGCTAAACAATAGCAGCAGCAACCAAACAAAAAAAAAAAAAGGTACAAATTCAAGTCAAATGTTTTGAAAACAGTTGTCAGAGAACAAAACACTAGGTTCAGATGTGGAGAGGTTCCTCCGAGCTCCTAATCCAAACCTGCAATCCACTTTCTTAGAAACAGAAGGGGAGGTGAGATTGCTGCATTATGAGGAGTTTATTGATGCCTTAAGTTTCGCAATAAGAAGCTTAATGGAGTAAGACATCCCTGAGACAAGTCCTGGGAACCCTCAGCAGAAGGTCCTACACACTTTGGTAGCCTTGAGCAGAGGAAGGAAGGGTTTCCAGGGTGGACAGGTTTGCAGGGCATGATTTTCAACTCAGGGAATAATTGGAAGCTTGTGGAACGGGATCTAATTTAGAGGAGTGAAGTGGTTGTGCTCTAGATTTAATGGGATCACAGAGAGGCAAAGGACCTAGATGTTTCCGTAAGAGCTGCATTTAGCCCTGGGTGTGCTCTTTTCTTTTGTCTCTCTATCTCTTCAGTCTACAGAATACTGTGTGAAAATGCATCTGCAGCTCTGGAGGAAAAATGATAAATTAGTTCCAGATAAGGCAGGAAGGGTATCAAGGAAAATCTCATTCAGGCTCTACCAGGGCATAGAGACGGTCTGGATCAAAGCATGAGGAAAACATGGCCTGACAACTAGGTAGGACACTGCAGCAAGAAACAGAACAAGAACAAATTACACAAAAACAGTCTAGAAAGATGCCTATCTTAAGGAACAAATGCATATTTCCCAAAAGTCCTTTTCTGTTTGAAACTTTTTAAGATAACTGTAGATTTACATGCAAATTTAAGTAATAATACAAAAGGTATCTTGTACCCTTACTCAGTTTCCTTCAAGGGTAACATCCTACCAAACTACAGTACAGTATCACAACCTGAGGTTGTCAACACAGAGAACATCCAGATTCCTCATGTTGCTCCCACCCCCTGCCCCCACCAACCTCTGGCAACTGTTAGTCAATTCTTCATTTCTATAATTCTGTCATTTCAAAAATGTTATATAAATGGAATCATATGGTGTGTAACCTATAGCACTGGCATTTTTTGCTCAGCACCATTCTCTGTAGATTCATCTGGGTTGCTGTGTATCAGCAGTTTCTTTGCAGTGCAGAGCAGTTTTCATGATATGGATTACCAGAGTTTAGCCACTTACCTGTTGAAGGACACCTGGGTTGTTTCCAGTTTTTGGTTACTACAAATATATTTGCTTAGAATATTCATGCACATAAGTTTTCATTTCTCTGGGACAGAAGCCTAGGTGTGCAATTACTATGAAGGGTCTTTAATTATACATGGGAAGTATTTTCTGCACCAAAATAAACTTATCTTTTAATTCTATTTTAAAGTGCTTTTCTATTCTCAGAAATGGTGCTTATCATTTTACATCCCTACTAGCAATGGATCAACGACCAGTTTCTCTGCATCCTTGGAAGCATTTGGTGTTATCAACGTTGAAAATGTTACCATTCGGACAGGTATGCTGTTGTAGCTCACTATGGCTTTCACCTGCCTTGCTGTAATGGCTAATGGTGTTGAGCATCTTCTCATATGCTTGCTGGCTGTATAACAGACGTTTGTAAAAATGTCTACTCAATCCCACTGCCCAGTTTTTACCTGGGTTGCTTGTCTTTTTGTTGTTGAGTTCTAATTTGCAAGTATCTTCTTCCATGCAGTAGCTTGTCTTTGCACTCTCTTGATAATGTCTTTAACCCATTTTTCTCCTGTTACCTATGTTTTAGATTTATCTAAGAAACCACCTTAAAACTACTGTCGTGGAAGCTTTTCTGTGTTTCCTCCCCTACAGTTTCTACAGTTGATAATAGATTGTGTTGCATTCATAAGTTAATAGGAATTGACTTCTTTACAAAGCTACTATTCCTTAGAATAAAACCTGTCTTTACATTTATTTCCATATTCCATTTTCTCAGTAAAATGTTTATAGCTTTATTCACATAGATTCTTCAAAATACTAATTTTGTTTTTCATATGTCTAAAACTATATATGTTGGTTTACTACCACATTTGTTTTTAGAACTTACTAATCATGTTCATTAAAAGTCAATGCAAATTGGCCAATGAAAATATAGTAACTTCCTCCCAGCAAATGAGGTTGACGAATCCTCTCTCCAAAAAGCAGTGAGCTGGACAAAAGGGTCAAAGAACAACCATTTCAGTGCTCTAAAATCTGATCAAAGGCAAAGAAGAAACTGAGAAGCATGTTGTCATGATAACTCCTGCACCCTGTGGCTCTTAGTGTGTGGTCCTCTTGCTGGTGCTGCCTCGATCCCTTTCTGTCTGTGGTTGTACCACAGCCTAGAACTCCCCCACTGCTGAAGGAAGGAGTCTAGTGAGTCTGAAGCCTTAAACTGGTGATCTTGGAGGTTCTGTTATCTGAGGCTGAGAATCTTTGTGGTGCAAGTTGTGAGCTGGCAGATACCCAGATATTAAAGATTTTTTCATAAACTAAGTTTCTGATTGAATATTTATTTATTTATTTTTATCCCCCCCAAAAAAACCCTTTTATTTAAGGAATACAAGCTTCATACATTTCATAATTACAACTCTAGGAACATGGTGATTCTTCCCACTGTACCTGCTCTCCCACCCACTCTCCTAACCCTCTTCCTTGAATATTTATTGATAAGCATAACTGATGGGAATGGAGACTGGTTCATATTCTACAGAAGACATTTTTCAATATTTATCAAAGACCTTAGAAACAGTCATAATTTTTGACTCAGAAGTTTAATTTCTGGGAAGTTATCCTTCATATATATTCATGTATATATAAAATAATGTAACTAAAGAATTAGCAGGATTATAATGTTAAATGTCTTCAAAAACGGGAATGGTTATATCAACTTCTACATCCATACAACAAACTAGAATGGAGCCATTAAAAAAAGAATGAGAGGCAATACTCAGATAAAAAAAAAGAGACAAGTATGTAACAATATTCAGTATGGTGCTGCTTATATAAAAATGGAAAAAACAATATATAGATCTATGAAGGAAAAGTCATCTATTCATATGAAGGAAAAGTCAATGGAAAATGCACATTATTATTATTATTATTTTTTTAAGATTTATTTTATGGCTCAAGGGCTGGAGCTGGGCTAGGCAAAAGCTAGGAGCCTGAAACTCCATCCAGGTCTCTCGCTTTGGTGGCAAGGTCCTAAGCACTTTGGTCATCCTCTGCTACCTTCCCAGGTGCATTAGCAGGGAGTTGGGTTGGAAGCGGAACAATTGGGATTCCAATGGGTGCTCTGATATGGAATGTCTGTATGGCAGGCATCAGCTGAATTCGCTGTGTCACAACACCTCCCATGCATGTTATTTTTTAGTAAGTTTTCCAAGTACCCTTGTAATATACCCCATTCTACTCTAGTTACAGTACTCTCCTTGCTGTTGCTAAACATGCTGGGGACACCTACCATGGTCCTTTTGGCCTGAAATATTCACTTTTCAGATAACTGATTTTTCAGATAACTTTTCAGATAACTGATTTTTTCAGATAATTGATTCCCTTCAAGTCTTTCCTGACCACTCTAACACTGCAACCTGCATCAACACTCCCAACCCTACCCACTCGTCAAAACATTACCCTAACCTGCTCCAATTTTTAGTCTCCTTCTCAAAGGCATAATGTTTTGACATGAGGTACAAAAAGTTCATGGAAAATGGAATAAAGAGACAATCTTATTCTGGTGCAAAAATACTTGAAATCTATGCATAGTTTGTTCATGATATGCATTTCCATGAATTTTTGAAGATTCATCATATATGCAAACAACATCTCAGGAACTTTACACTACTTGTTGCCCAGAGGAACTGGGAGGAGGAAAATTCTGCTCTATCTACATACTTTTTTTTTTAGAAAACTTTTATTTAATAAATATAAATTCCATAGGTACAGCTTTTGGAATATAGCAGTTCTTCCCCCCCATACCTGCCCTCCCACCCCAACTCCCATCCCACCTCCTACTCCCTCTCCATCCCATTCTTCATTAAGATTCATTTTTAAGTATCTTTATATACAGAAGACTAACCCTATACTAAGTTAAGATTTTAACAGTTTGTGCCCACACAGACACACAAAGTATAAAGTACTGTTTGAAGACAAGTTTTACTGTTAATTCTCATGGTACAACACATTAAGGACAGAGGTTCTACATGTGCAGCAAGTGCACAGTAACTCCTGTTGTTGATTTTACAACTGACACTCTTATTTATGATGTCTATCTACATACTCTTGTGATCATTTTGAAGTTAGGACCATATGAATATAATACATCTATTTAAAATACTAAAAAGAAAAAATAAGTGGCAAATCTTACCAACTATCTGGAAATATTTAATGGAAAAAACAGGATAGAGCAGTTCTTATAAATATATCTGTTTGGAAAGATTTAGTTTATTTGTACATACCTGATATTCTGCTTCATTAATTTTCATAGTCTTCAAGTCATCTTGTTTACTTATGATCTTCTGCAGCTAAAAAGATTACAAACATGAATTTACATGTGTGTCTACTGGGTTTTTCAAAGCAACCTGAAAAACAGATGCTAGGTTGTTATTATAAGGTATATACTGGCTACTTTTTAAAAATTATTATTATTATTATTATTTTGACAGGCAGAGTTAGACAGTGAGAGAGAGAGAGACAGAGAGAAAGGTCTTCCTTCCGTTGGTTCACCCCCCAAAGGGCTGCTACGGCCGGCGAGCTGCGGCTGGCGTGCCGTGCAGATCGGAAGCCTGGAACCAGGTGCTTCCTCCTGGTCTCCCATGGGGTGCAGGGCCAAAGCACTTGGGCCATCCTCCACTGCTCTCCTGGGCCACAGCAGAGAGCTGGACTGGAAGAGGAGCAACCGGGACAGAATCTGGCACCCCGACTGGGACTAGAACCCAGGGTGCCAACGCCGCAGGTAGAGGATTAGCCTAGTAAGCTGTGGCGCCGGCAGAAAGCTAGCTTTTTAATAGATATACATTATAAAAGTAGCATTTAATAAGTTCATGAGTTCAAAACATATTTTTTTTTTTTGACAGGAAGAGTGGACAGCGAGAGAGAGACAGACAGAAAGGTCCTCCTCCTTGCCGTTGGTTCACCCTCCAATGGCCGCCGCGGTAGCGCGCTGCGGCCGGCGCACCACATTTTATTCATAATTTTTATATCATTGATATTTTACATCTATGTTTTCAAGTACATGTTCTAAAAAAACCTGCTTTATATTATATGCATGTCCTTATTTTTCCTTTCATGTATTTATAAAGCATTAAAATAATTTAAAGACTTACATTTCTACTCATTATAAAACTGTCAATAGTATTTTGAATTGGGTACGTTAAAAAAATCTACCTACCTTTCAGTCATTTGTACCAATCCTCATATGGGAAGCAAATTGAAAACAAAAGGAATTAAAAAATAATCAAATGTAGACAAAATCCTAAACTATGAATTTAAGTCAACTAGGAAATAAATCTTCATCCATTTTTTCTTTGTTAATTGTTTGAAAATTGCTGTAATAGAAGCATAAATTAATTATCTCCTTTTTTAAAAAAGACATTTATTTGAAAGGCAGAGTTACAGAGAGGGTAGGAGTTGGGAGTGGAGAGAATCTTCCATCTTGCGTTTCACTCCCCAAATGGCCACAATGGCAGGAGCTGGGCCACACCAAAGTCAGGAGCCAGGAGCTTCTTCCAGGTCTCCTATGTGAGTGCAGGGGCCCATGTGGGGAAGGAGGGTGTATGTGAGTGAGATAGATATTCATCTTCCAACTGTTGGTTCTCTCCCCAGATGGTTCCAACAGCAAGGGCTGAGCCAGGCTGACGCTAGGAGTCAGAAACTCTATCCAAAGTCTCCTTCATGGGTTGCAGGACCCCAAGTACTTGGTCCATCATTGGAAGCCTTCCCAGGTACATTAGCAGGAAGCTGGATTATAACTATAGTATGCAGGGCATAAACTGGCATCCTCCAATATTTGAATACCAGCACTCCAAGTGGTAGCTTAGGTCTCTACCAAAACACAATACTACTCTCACTCCCCCAACCCCCTACTGATTTTTTTAATGGTGTCTTTGAACTGAAGCTTTAAGTTTTGGTAAAGACTAATTTATCATTTTTCATGGTTATTGCTTTCAGTGTCCTATGAAATTCTGCTTATCCTACAGCCTGAAGGTATTCTATGTTTTTGCCCACAAGCTTAATGAGTGGTTTTAACTTCTACGCTCAGATGTATAAACCACCTCAAATACATTTTTATAGATGGTATGATGTTGTCCTAGTGTCAGTTTTGAAGATTCTTCCTTCCTCACTTACTCATTTCATGCTTTTATTGAAAATTAAGTGACTGTCTTAAGTTTAAACTCTTTATTACCTTCAACTGATTGAATTGTCTGTACTTCAGTCAGTATCACAACTTTATCTTTCCCATAGATTTGTAGCACATTTTTGAAGTCTGGTAATGTGAATTAGCCAGCCTTGTTTTTGTTTCTCAAGACTGATTTTTACATACATACTTTAAAATCAACTTGTCAAATTCTATTTTAAAAAATGCCTCCTGAGATTTTGCTTAGGAAAACTGAATCTTTAGACCAATTTGACATTTGAACCCTACTGAATCTTCTAATCCTTTAACATGTTACATCTATTTTTAATTATGTTCTTTGATGTGGAACTGATTTTAACTTCATTTTCCAGCTATATGCGACTAGTACATAGAAATGTAATTGATTTCTTTCTTTTTTTGGACAGGCAGAGTTAGAGAGAGAGAGAGAGAGAGAGAGAGAAAGGTCTTCCTTCCGTTGGTTCACCCCCTAAATGGTCGCTACGGCTGGCGCTGTGCTGAACTGAAGCCAGGAGCCCAAGCACCTGGGCCATCCTCCACTGCCTTTCCAGACCACAGCAGAGAGCTAGGCTGGAAGAGGAGCAACCCGGACAGAACCGGCGCCCCAACCGGGACTAGAACCCGGAGTGCTGGCGCCACAGGCGGAGGATTAGCCCAGTGAGCTGCGGCGCCGGCCTGTAATTGATTTCTACATACTGATCTCTTATCATGAGATCTGTAAGAAATCTAATTCCTGAATCATCATTGCTGCCTTACAGTGTCTGCATTAGCAGGAAGCTGGAGTCAGGAGTTGGAGATGGGTATCAAATGCATGTACTCTAATACTGGATGTGGGTGTCTTAACCAGCGCCTTAACCACTCAGCCAGATACCTGCCTCCAGTTTTTTTCTCTAAAGCATCTGTCCATTTCATCTAAGCTGTCAAATTTATAGGCACATATAAACTGGTTGTTTATAGTATTCAATTTTAATCCTTTTGTATTCTGCAGAATCTGTGGCAATTATTATCTTCATTACAAATGTTGGTATTTTTGCCTCCTCTTTTTTTTGCTAGATCAAGTATTGAAGATTACTCAAAATTCATCACATAGATACCAATTTAAGAAATAGAAAAGAGGCTGGCGCCATGGCTCACTTGGCTAATCTTCCATCTGCGGCACTGGCACCCAGGGTTCTAGTCCCAGTTGGGGCACTGGATTCTGTCCCAGTTGCTCCTTTTCCAGTCCAGCTCTCTGCTGTGGCCTGGGAAGGCAGTAGAGGATGGCCCAGGTGCTTGGGCCCTGTACCCTTATGGGAGACCAGGAGGAAGTACCTGGCTTCTGGCTTTGGATTGGTGCAGTGCGCCAGCCATAGCAGCCATTTAGGGGGTGAACCAACAGAACGGAAGACTTGTCTCTCTCTCACTGTCTAACTCTGCCTGTCAAAAAAAAAAAAAAAAAAAAAGAAGTAGAAAAGACATTGCTCATAAAATACTAATTATAAATTTATATAGAAAATTCATACATGGTTTATTTTATAAGACATTTAATATAGTTGTTATAATCTTCACATAGTCTTATTGTTAAATAGTTGCAAACAAAACCAAAAGAACAAATAGAATTAGTTCACTGAAATAAGAATTTTTAAGGAAGCTAATTTCAACATGTGGAAAATAGAGCAACAAAGTCTGTCCTCAGGTCTAACCAAGTGGGCTTTGTGCCAGTAAGAACTTTCATGTCAGGTCTTACCTAAAATATTTCAGTTTGGACTCAAGCAAAGAGTTCCAGGAGGTTCAAGTATACTTTGAAGAGTATAGTGCTGTATAGTTCTGTAAGTAACATCTCCATTGGAAAGAGTGTAAGCATAAACATTTCATCTAGAGACCTATGCCTCTCTTGTCTCCTTAGATACTTTCTAAAATTGCTGTGACACTGTACAATGTACCAAGTGCCTATGATGTGGGGGCAGCGTTGTTCTGGCAGCTGGAAATATAGTTAAGGATAGATCATGTCCTTGCTCTCACTGAATTTAGTTCTAATGGTTTAGAGATAATAAACAATTCAATAAATTTCCAATAATGTCAAGTGTTATGACAACAATAAAATAAATCAAGACAACAGGATTCAGAGCCTACTGGGAAGGTATCACTGTTGGACTCATTCCAGGTAGTTCTCTTTGAGATGATATTTGAGCTGTGATGTGAGTGATCAAAAGCTACCAAAGGAATGGAGACTGGAAATTCCAGGTAGAAGAAAGATCAAGGTTTCTGGAGGAACAGGGATATTTTGTTAGACAAACAGCAAGAAGGGTAAGTGGCTACATGAGCTCAAAAGACACAGGAGGGTCCATTCAGTGAACACAAATTCTGGCTAAAAAACAACTGCCAAATTGACCACTTCAATTTATATTGATCAACATTTTCAATTTTAGGCTGAAAATAAAGTCACTTTCACTTATTTTTGCTTTCAGGATCATGATAGTTTAAACTCTGGAACAAGAGTACTATTACAAAGTCAAGAAGAATAAATTATACCAAAGGCTTTTACATTTACTTAATAACTCTAGCAGGCATATTTGGTATGATAAAATTGTAACTCTACTATATTAAGAACACAGTCGTTCCTAACAGTCTGAAAGTAATATGAAATAAAAAGACCACCTAAGGAGCAATTTATATCAGTAAATAGACTTGCCATTAATCTATTGTTTAGCGATGTTGCATTAGAACTCTGGCACTTATCCCATATAAACAGATGTGCCATCTATCAAGGTAAAGATTAAATGGATTAACTATTACTGGCTTTGATCACTGTTGGTATTGTTTATTAGGATCTGACAGAGAATAGCTCATGCAGATAGTTGCCATTTTACAAGATCTTGGGATAAAGAAGTAAGCAATACACTTACACAGTTTCAGATCTGGATGTTAGTAAAATATGAATGTACCAGAAAACATAAAGTAACAAACTGAGGCAATTTGTACTTTAGGACATTTTCCACAAGACTTTATATTAACATATTACTTTTGCATCTGCTGTTTAACTCACTTTGCTAGTTTTATGTTTTGAGTATAGTAATTTTTGTTACTTTTCTGGTACTTATAGTGGAGTGAACAATAAATGAAATTTAGTGGGGAAACATTCAGATAAGCTAAAACACTCTCTAAACATGGTTTTGTGATACGAAAATAACTTCAGTTATTTCAAGAAAATTTCAAATAATAAGATGCTACACACTTAAGTTTACTAATGTAAGGATCATGTAAATCAAATAATTACTCAAATAATTCATGTAAAGGTATTTTTTTTTAAGAAAAATTTATTTATGTTATCTGAAGGTAGAGTGACAGGTAGATAGAGATCTTTCACTTGTTTGTTCACTCCCCAAATACCTGCAACAGCTGGGCTGGGCCAGGTTGAAGCCAGGAGCCAGGTACTATATTTAGGTCTCTCACGTGGGTGGTAGGGACTCAAGTATTTGAGCCAGAATCTACTGCTTTCTTAGGTGCACAGCAGGGAGCCAGACTGGAAGCAAAGTAGCTGAGACTTAAATCAGCACTGAGATAGGGATATAGATGTCCTAAGAGGTGGCTTAGCTCACTGCACCAAAACATCTGCCCTACAATATCATTTTTCACCACTGACTTAATGCAACATGCTTCATTTAAAAAAAAAAAAGATTTATTTTTATTTATTTGAAAGGCAGAGTTACAGAGAGGGAGAGACAGAGACAGACAGATTGTGCTTCCATTTGCTGCTTCACTGCCCAAATGGCTGTAAGGAGCCTGGAGATTCTTCCAGGTCTCCCACACAGGTGCAGGGGTCCAAGCACTCAGGTTATCCTCCACTGCTTTCACAGGCCTGTTAGCAAGCAGCTGGATCAGAAGTGGAGCAGCTGGGTCTCAAATCAGCATCCACACGGGATACTGGAATTGCGGGTGGTGGCTTAACTTGCTACGCCACAACACCAGCCCTAGTGTTTCATTTAAAAACATTTATTTGAAAGGCAGAGTTACAGAGGAGAGTAGAGCGTGGGGAGGGAGGAGGGACAGACAGAATTGAGATATTCCGTCTGGTGCTTAAGTTCCCAAATGGACTCAATAGCCAGGGCTGGGCCAGACCAAAACCAGGAGCCTGGAACTTCATCCAGGTGTCCCACTTGGTAGGAGGGGCCCAAGCACTTGAGCCATCTTACACTTCTTTCCCAAGTGCATTCATTAACAAGGTTGGGAATGGAGCAGCCAGAACTTGAACCTGCACTATGATATGTTATGCCAGTGTTGCAGGGAGCAGATTAGCCCTCTGTGCCACAATGCCAGTGTTTCATTTCTATAATCAGCACAAATAAACTTTTATAGTCTTATAAGATTGATCTTTATGACTTGAAACTTCGAAAAAACCAAACAAATCTGTGATAAATCCTAACATAACTCTTTTTCATGTTTTCAGACTTCATGGGTTGATGATTATTTTTCTGAACACTTAAGGAAAATCATATAGCTTTCAGACACTTTTCCATTAATTTAGCATACTAACATGAAAAATGTATTTGAAAAACTTTTAAAGTACATATATGCAACAACTGCAGGAAGTAGAGGCTCTATGCACGGTAGGAGGTCGTGCAATCTACTGCCTTTTTCCCACTTTTACTCTCAGTGTCTCTTTTATCTGCAGGCTTTGTGATTTGGCCTCATATCACCATCAGACATTACTACAGCACATCAAAAATCATGGTCCAGGAAATTACAACAGTGACATTGCTTACCACGCTCACTTTCTAATATTGGCAACTACCTTCACTATCATAGGGATGCAGGAGAGTACTTCAAAAAGCTTTTTGAAAAATAAATTTAAAACGTAAGTTTATTTTGGTGCAAAAGTCTTCTGAAATCCAGCCTTCTTAATATGTATAGTTCCATGAACTTTCTGAAGACTCCTTCTATATACTATTTCAAAAACATCTTTTTACACCAAAATGAACATCTTTTAATTCCATTTTCCACACACCTTCTGAAGAACTCTCATGTATACTGGGTACAGTACTTGAAGATATGGCTCCCTCTACCTTGAAACTCCCAGGAATAAAAGCAGGAAGTACATGAAAGTACATCCAGGTTTG
Organism: Lepus europaeus; assembly: GCF_033115175.1. Taxonomy (NCBI): domain Eukaryota; kingdom Metazoa; phylum Chordata; class Mammalia; order Lagomorpha; family Leporidae; genus Lepus; species Lepus europaeus. The sequence continues at coordinate 88,229,960 of NC_084832.1, forward strand.
AGAGAATTAGAGTGAGTGCAAACTCTTAACAGCTTAATTAATCTAGTAGAATTTCACCTTTATGTATCATTACTCTTCCAGGGAGCGCCTCTGAATAGCAGTCTTAAATGTTTTTGTTGCTCCTGAGGTACACTGGTAGCTGAAGGCTACCTGAAACTTATTAAGGCACTGGTATTTCAGGTCCTCCTTATACAAACATATTTTCAAGTATCTCAAAAATATTTTTTAGCTACTGCCATCAATTTTACATTCCTATTCACTCCTTTTCACTTTTGCTCCATGGTGTCAGTCCTAACCCACTCTGTTGAAATGGCTTCTTAATGGTGCCTACTGACCTACAAAATTTAAGGCTCTCTACTTAGTCTCTATCTGATTTGACTGCTTTTTACAAAGTCTGATATTAAACACTCTCTCCTGGTTGCTCTTTTCTTCCCAAGATCCCATTATCTTGTACTCTTGGGTTTTTCTGATTCTGACACTCTGTTCCTTTTCAATTTCATCTTTGACTTCTCAACCTCAGCTGGATCTGTTAAATCGCACACTGTTCTCCAAGGCTCTGGCTTTCAGCTTTTTACTCTACATTCTCTTGCTTGAATTATCACCTCTATTCTTTAGTCCTAGCTGTCATCTTAATCTCTAGAAAGCTGCTTGCCAGGACATGGATGGCCTGTGTACCAAGCTCTACATTCCCAAGCTCAGAGTTAAGATCTTTCTCAACCCAGTCCCTCTTTCAACTCTCCTCCCAGTGTGACAGGATAACAACAAGGAAAAACAGGGCTCTAGAATTAGATGGATTTGGAATCAAATCATGGCTAGAATACTGACTGTGTATCAATTTTGTCATTTATAAATTGGGGCTATTACTACATATTTTGTAGGTTGTTTTTAAGATTCAATTATATAACACATATTAGATATAACCAATCCTCAATAAGGAATAGTCTTCTCTCAGACCATTCTAAGAGAAATAATTAGATTATTTCTAATCAAGTAGCTGAAAAAAAATTGCCCCTCATTCTCTAATCCAACTGGAAACCATGTTCTCAAGTTATTCCATGCTACCTCTTCGATGTACTTCCTACTTTTCATTCGGAGTTGTAAAGTGAACTCTGAAATAGCCTCAGAGCTTCCCTGCCCTCAATCTCTCTTTTTAAAATTCATCTTTCATACTGCAGCCAGAGACAGAATTTGGAACACTGAAGTGCAATTATCTCCATGACGACTGTCTCCTGGCAGTAGGGTACAGTTCACATTAGAGATTCCACTTTCTGGAGATGAACAGATGTTCACACTTCAGCTGTGCTTCACAACAGCAGCAACACGAGGGCTCCACATTTTATAACGATTGTTTCCCAAGGGACCATAAATAAATGTTATTTAATCAGTGTTCATGACAAACACAGCAATATTTTTTTCTGCTTTCTTTAGTCTGAATTCACAGTGAACTTACGACTGACTAGTATTTCCTTTCTTTGATTTTTGAGTATTTTTTTTAACTTGAGGTAATAAGCAAGAGCTATGTATCTAGAATTACTTGGTTCTCTCCATTTTGTCTTTTCACACATACCTTTAACTCCTTGGTAGAATTTAGACTGCTTTTATGAATCAATGATGATAAACTTTACCTTTACTGCTTCTTTGGAAATACCTAGATTTGCTAACATTTGTTCACAATGACTTTATAATCAGACAATGTTTTCCAAACTCTTGCCTCTTACAAATAACATAATTTTAAAAAGATTTATTTATTTATTTATTTGAAAGAGTTAAAGAGAGAGAGATATTCCACCCACTGGTTCACTCCCCAGATGGCCACAACAGCCAGCACTGGGCCAGGCTGAAGCCAGGAGGCAGAAACATCTGAGTCTCCCCAATGGGTGGCAGGGGCCCAAACACTCGGGCCATTCTCCGCAGCTTTCTGAGGCGCATTAGCAGGGAGCTGGATCGGAACTAGTACCAATATGTGATGCTGGCACTGCAGACAGTGGCTTAACCTGCTGTGCTACAGTGCCAGCTCCTGTAAATTTTAACCTCTGTTAGGTTTCAAACAGGTTGGTGTTCTGCAATCTGTGGCCTTATTTCATGACTTTATAGACTCTGATCATGAATATTCCTAGTCTTTTTTCATACTTAGGACTGTGAGGTGCTCCCATCCCCTCAACCTTTCACAGGCTCTGGGGCTCAAGTTGAGGTGGAATACCCAGAGGCAGCTGGTTCTGGGAACGTCTCTACTCTCTCCACGAACAGGGCAGGCTTATGGTATGAAGAATGGATCTTCTGCACCCCATGACTGTAGGAGCATTGTGTGCTGAGAATGTGGGTACTCTGTGACTGCACAAGAGGCACAGGGTGTAGCTGGGTCTCTGGGAAATCACTGTGAATAGTTCCCTAAGCTCAGGGCTCTCTCACTGCCTGGGGTGGGTCACTGCAGTAGGATCTGTACTCAAACTGAGGACTGCACACATCCTTTGTGCAGTTCAAGTGGAGGCATGGATAAGTATTGCACCCATTGAGGGCTAAACCTAGACACTGATCACCTTAGAAGAGAGGAGGTGAGGGTATGATTATGACAACAGAGGTGATCATAGACCCCCCCCCCCCTTTTTGTTAATAAAAGTACATCTACCACACTCTAGTTGGGTGTCACCCTGGATTCTCACCCCACCCATAAGCATTGGCCAGAGCTCCCTTGCCACACTCAGCATACCTCTGGGTTTTCACTGAAAGAGCAGACATTTCACTAAGCCATAAAGGCATAGTTCAAAGACAAAAACAATCAGAGGAAAAAAACCAGCATGTACCTCCACAAATACCTAAATATAAATGTAGAAATTCAAACAAAATACAATAAGGAAGATAACATGGCCCTCACCCCCACCCCCCCACAAAGGAATACAATAACACATCAATATTAGAATGTAAAGATGAAGAGACTGAAGAAATGCCTGAAACAGAATTCAAAAGATTAATCATAGGATTATTCAGAAGCAATGAGAAGCAAATTTATGAATTAAGGAAATCCATATGTGACATGAATGAAAAATTCTCCCATGAAATTGAGATTTTGAAGAGAAATCAAATTAAAATATTAGAAATGAAGAATACAGTATGTAAAGAAATACAGTGGAAAGACTTAACAGCAGACTTGGTGAGGCAGAAGAAAGAATATCTGCGCTAGAAGACAAATCTTTGGAAATTTCAAACAGACCAAAAAAAGAAGAAATAAGAAAACACTAAAAATAGTCTTAGAGATTTATAGGATACAATCAAATGACCTAACATAAAGGTCTTAGGAATTCCTAAAGGTGTGGAAAGAGAGGATGGGTTGGAAGGCCTATTCAGTGAATTAATAGCAGAAAAGGAGAAAGGGATGTCTAAGTACATGAGGCACACAGAACATGACCATAAAGATGACATCATGACACATTGTAGTCAAACATTCAACAGTAAAACATAAAGATCCTAAAATGTGCATGAGAAATGCCAGATTACTTTCAGAGGATTAGATTCACTTCTGACTTCTCTTCAGAAACCCTACAGGCTAGGAGAAAATGGAGAGAAATAGTCCAAGTCTTAAGAGAAAGAAAGTGTCATTCTAGAATACAGTACCCTGCAGAGCACTCTTTTATTTATTTTTGAAGATTTATTTATTTACTTGAGAAGCGGAGTTACAGACAGAGAGAAGGAGAGACAGAGCAAAAGCTCATCCATCTGTTGATTTACTCCCCAAATGGGCACAACACCCAGGGCTGGGCTGATCCAAAGCCAGGAGCCAGGAGCTTCTTCCAGGTCTCCCATGTGGGTGGCTGGGGCCCAAGCAGTTGGGCCGTCTTCTTCTGCTTTCCCAGGCCATAGCATAGAGCTGGATTGGAAGAGGACCAGTCGGGATTTAAACTGGTGTCCATATGGGATGCCAGTGCCACAGGTGGCAGCTTAACCTGATACTCCATAGCACTGGCCCCCAAAACTCTCATTTATGAATGAACGTGAAATAAAGACCTTGCATAACAAACAGAAATTGAAAGAATTTGTTACCACTCATCCAGCCTTACAAATGATGCTGAAGGATATGCCACACACAGAGAAGCACAGAAAGATAGTCATCACAGTGAAAGAACAGGAAGGCAGAAAAATCTCCCAGCAAAAGTTTAAAGTATGAAGGAATTAATATCATCAAAATGTCTACATTACCAATGCGATCCCAATCAAAATATAAATGACATTCTTTTCAGATCTAGAAAAAATGATAGTAAAATTCATATGGAAATACAAGAGACCCTGAGTAGCTAAAGCACTCTTATACAACAAAAACAAAGCCAGAGGCATCACAATACCAGATTTCATGACATACTACAGGGCAGTTATAATCAAAACAGCCTGGTACTGACAAAAAAAAAAAAAAAAGACATATAGCCCAATGGAACAGAATAGAAACTCCAGAAATCAATGCATGTTTCCTACCAACTTATCTTTGACAAGTAGCTAAAATCCATCCCTGGAACCAGTGCAATCTCTTCAACAAACAGTGCTGGGAAAACTGGAACTTCATATGCTTAAGTATAAAAGACCCCAACCTTACACCTTACACAAATATCCACTCCAAATGGATCTACAACCCCATACCATCAAATCACTAGAGGATGTTGGGAAACTCTGCAAGACATTGGCATAGGCAAAGATCCCAGAAGCATAGGCAGAGTCAAAATTGATAAATGGGATTACCTCAAGTTAAGAAGATTCTGCACTGCAAAAGAAATAGTCAACAAAGCAAAGAGGCAGCTGACAGAATGGGAGAAAATATCTGCACACTATGTAACTTATAAAGCATTATATCCAGAATCTATAAAGAACTCAAGAAACTCAACAACAACAAAATAAACAATCTAGTTAAGAAATGGGCAAAGCACTTGAACAGGTATTTTTCAAAAAATGAAGTTCAAATGTCCAACAGACTCATGAAAAAATGCTCAGGATCTCTAGCCATCAAGGAAATGCAAATCAGAATCACAATGAGGTCTCACCTCACCCCACTTAGAATGGCTCTCATATAGAAATCAATTATTGGTGAGAATGTAAACTGGTGCAGCCACTGTAGAAGAAAGTACGGAGATACCTCAGAAATCTGAAAATAGATCTACCATATGACCAGCCATCCCACTCCTAGGAATTTACACAAACAAAAGGAAATTAACGTATGAAAGAGTTATTTGTACTACCACGTTTATTGCAACTCAATTCATAATAGTTAAGATATGGAATCAACCTAGATGTTCATCAACTGATAATTAGATAAAGAAATTATGGTATATCTACACTATGAAGTACTACTCAGCAATTAAAAAAATGAAATCCTGTCTTTTGCAACAATATGGATACAACTGGAAACCACTCTTCTTAGGTGAAATTATCCAGTCCCCAAAAGACAGATATCATATGCTTTCCCTTATCTGTGGTAACTAATAGAGTACCTAAAATATAATGTATTGGAATGAAATTGACATGAGATTCTATGATTGTTTATAGCTCTTGTCTGTACTGTTGAGGAACAGTGCTTTTTTTCTGCATACTATATGTTGAACTCTTTACTTAGTGTAGGGTTAATCTTATGAGTATTAAGTACACTGAAAATAGATTTTTGTAAAAATTAAGAGTGGGGGCCGACGCCGCAGCTCACTAGGCTAATCCTCCACCTGCAGCACCGGCATTCCGGGTTCTAGTCCCGGTTGGGGCACCAGTTCTGTCCCGGTTGCTCCACTTCCAGTCCAGTCTCTGCTGTGGCCTGGGATGGCAGTGGAGGATGCCCCAAGTGCTGGACCTGCACCCGCATGGGAGACTAGGAGGAAGCACCTGGCTCCTGGCTTCGGATTGGCGCAGTGCGCCGGCCGTAGCAGCCATTTGAGGTAGAACCAACAGAAGGAAGACTTTTCTCTCTGTCTCTCTCTCTCTCACTGTCTAACTCTGCCTGTCAAAAAAAAAAAAAAATTAAGAGTAGGAATAGGAGGGAGGAGGAAGAGGGGTGGGAGTGTGGGAAGTATCACTATGTTCCTAAATCTGGATATATGAAAAAAATGAAATTTGTATACCTTAAATAAAATTAAAAAAGTAAAAATAAAAAAATCAGTGCCAATAGAAAAAAGACAGGTCTTCATATATACCTGTCTTTGATTATTTCAGTTGCTTTTTTTGAATATTTTTCATGTGCTTTATGAAGTACACCAAATTAACACCATATACAAAATGCAAAGGTATATATGGTTTGGTGTCAAGCATAAATTTTCTGTATTTTTTCAGATGCCTTTCTAGAATTTGGCAACATACTTGGCTGATACTTCATATATAACATGCGTGTTTTATTAATGAAAGGAAAAACACCATTGAATTAACTTCAAGATTCCACTTAAGTTACTTCAAGATTCTACTTAAGTAATTGCACCTAGGTATTAAAGGTTGTCAATACTTATGCTTGTAAATAATATTCTAGAATCTAATTTCCTAAAATTGTATACTGAGCTACTTTTATTCAAATGTAATGTATTAAAAACAGTCTTAACTGGTCTCTACATAATCATTTACCGGATTAATCAATGCTCTGTATTCTTTCTGCAGAATTTAATAATTTAATCATGAAAAGCAGCATATGTGTATCTGAAGCTACTGGGAATCTCACGCAGGCTTGCACATTCCAGCTCCTAGAAGATGAGTTCAGTTAGGTCTTTTGTGTTTGCAAACCAATTATAATTATTATACTTGTTATAATTACTTCATTCCTATTAAATATTAGTTTCATGTAATGGAGTTTTTTGGAATCATCAGAAAGTTGGAGGCAGAAGTTGGGACACTGGGACATAAGTTGTTTTTTTGTTGCCTGGATGAATATGTAGCTTTAAAGACAACTGAGTCTGGTTCAAAAACCAGCAGAATCCGAATTGGAAGCATTAAGTAGAGAGACCATGTGACTTTCTTCTGCATGGTGATATAACCTCCAAATATAAAAGCAAAAAGTTCAGTGGGTTAGGTCTGTTAGGACCTTGCCCCAACAGAAACCCAGTGTTAAGGAAACCATGCTGAGGTCTCTGCACCTGTTCCTGTTCAAGGTATACTCTGCCTCACTGAGTTTACATTCCCTAGTCAGACACAAGAAGAACTTTCAGTGTGTGTGTATGTTCTCTTCCTATCTCTGGTCCCATCTGTAACAGTGCAACAACTGATATCACTGAAAAATGATCTGAAAAGAGCTGTTTCTATAAAAAATGAGGTAAATGTTTTAGAGTGTTGTGATAAAAGCACACTGCTAAAAGTTTGCTTTTAATTAGGTTAATATTGTAAAGACTGGGAAAAATCACAAAAATTTTGAAAGATTGCTTTGCAAGTGTCTATATTTTTGCTCTAAAATCACCTACCCTATTTCCCTAATATGCTTATATCTATACATACTCTTCCAGATCACTTTTAGAGACGGTCAACATATATAAACTTAATTTAGGAATCCCATTATGTGTTCTTTTATTTTGATTTATTTATTTAACTTAAAAGACCTAGAGAGAGACAGAGAGACAGAGAATCTTCCATATGTTGGTTAACTCTCCAGATGGCTGCAATGGTCAAGACTAGACCAGGCCAAAGCCAAGAGCTATGAGCTTCATCTGGGTCTCCTGCATGGGTTGCTGCCTAGAAGAAACACACCTCACAAACAAAGATATACTCACACCGAACGTGAAAGGGTGGAGAAGATATTCCATCTACTGGAAACCAAAAATGAACATGTGTAGCCATCCTACTATCAGATAAAATAGATCTTAACACAAAAACTGTTAAAAGAAACACAGAAGGCCATTGAGTAATGTTTAAATAATCAATTAAACAGAAATATGTGACCATAATAAATGTATAGGCACCCAATGTCAGGGCATTTAAAACAAATGTCAGTGAATCTAAAGGGCAACATAGGCTCCAATACAATAATAATGGGGGAGACCAATACTCAAGTTTCATCAATGGGCACATCAACTAGACAGAAAATCAACAAAGAAACAACAGAGCTAATCTACACTATGGACCAAATGGACCTAACTGACGTCTACAGAACATTTCATCTCACAGTTGAATAATACACATTCTTTTCATCAGTGCATGGAACTTTCTCTAGGACAGACTACATGCAAGGCCATAAAACAAATCTCAACAAATTCAGAAAAAATGAAATCATACCATTTATCTTTTTTTTTTTTAAAGAAAAATGTATTTGAAAGGCAGAGAAGAGGGGAGAGAGGGTTGGTTCACTTCCCAAATGGCCAAAAGGGCCAGAGCTGGGATGATCCAAAGCCAGGTACCTGGAGTTTCTTCCAGATCTCCCTCATGGGTGCAGGGGCCCAAGGACTATTGCTTTCCCAAGCCATAGCAGAGAGCTGGATTGGAAGTGGAGCAGCTGGGACTCGAGCCAGTGCCCATATGGGATGCTGGTAGTGCTAGTGGCAGCTTTACCTGCTACACCACAAAACTGGCCCCATACCATGTATGTTGTCTGATCACAATGGAGTAATTTTGGAAATTAACACCTTAAGAATCTCTAGAAAATATGCAAACACATGGAGACTGAACAACACATTCCTGAATGAATAGTGTGTCAAAGAAGAAATCACAAGGAAAATAAAAAAATTCCTGGAAATGAATGAAGATGACAATACAACATTTCAAAATGTATGGGATATAGCAAAAGCAGTGTTAAGAGGGAATTTTATAGCAATTAGTGCCCATGTGAAGAAATGGGAAATGTATAAAAAAATAAGCTATCAATGCATTTCAAGAACCTAGAAAAACAACAAACAAAACCCAAATTTAGTAGGAGGAAAGAATTATTAAAATTAGTGAAGCAATAAACAAAAATGGAAAGAAAACCACACAAATGATCAGTGAAATGAAGAGCTGGTTTTTTGAATAATAAAAAAATTTGATAAACCATTGGTCCAACTAACTAAAAAAACAAAGGTAAAGACCAAAATCAATAAATAAAAATAAAAAAGGATAAAAAAAGGAGTTTTAACAATGGATACCACAGAAATAAAAAGAATCATCAGTAATGACTACAAAGAGCTTTAGATCAACAAATAGAATAGCCTAGAAAAAAATGAATAGATTCCTGGGCACATACAATTATAAAAATTGAGTTATGAAGACACAGAAATCCTAAAGACACCTATAACAAAGAAGGAGATTCAATCAGTAACAAAGACCCTCCCAGCAAAGAAAAACACTTCAATGGATGGCTTTACTGCTGATTTCAATAATTCCAATTCTTCTCATACTATTCAAAACAAATGAAAGGGAGGGAATCCTTCCAAACTCCTTTTGTGATGCCAGTAGCACCTTAATTTCAAACCAGAAAAAGATACAACAAAGAATGAGAACTATAGACCTATATCACTGATGAACATAGATACAAATGATTACAACAAAAGACCAGCTAATTAAATCCAACAACACACCAGAAAAATCATTCACCTGGAAGAAATGAGTTTATCCCTGGTATGCAGAAATCACTCAACATATGCAAATCAATAGATGTGACATATCACATTAACAAACTGAAGAATAAAAACCATATGAGTATCCCAATAAATGCAGAGAAAGCATCTGATAAAATAAAACATCCTTACATGATGAAAACATTAAGCAGCAACAGATGGCCCAAGTACTTGGGCCCCTGCCCCCATCATGGGAGACCTGGATGAAGCTCTGGGCTCCTGGCTTCTTCCTGGTCAAACACTGGCCTTTGCAGCAATTTGGGGAATGAATCAGTGTATGGAAGATCTCTCCTTTTGTCTTTCTTTCTCTCTATATTCTGCTTTTCAAATAAACAAATAAATATTTAAAAAACAATTATTTCTATTTATAGAATCTGATGCTTTGGTTTCCTCAAGGTCATATTATAGAAAACTCCGTATTTTTGAATGTATAAATTACTTTTGACATTTCATATGTAAAGTGAATAGAATTTTGATTTGGATGGAAATGTAGAATTATCACCCAAGCATCCAGGTGTTTGATGAGAAAGTGAAAAGAACCAGTATCTACTTACCTTAAAAAATTCCTTTTTCTCAATCATTTCATTACCATCTGCATCCAGCATTTTAAAAGCAACATGAAATCCACTATGGGGTTCTGCAATGAAACGAAAAATGAATATTATTTAAATGCAGATAAAATATAAATTATCTGTAGGAGATAGATCTTCAACTTTGAAATAAACTACTATATAATAAGTACCTCAACAAAGGGAATATTCTCTCCAGAAAACAATTTTTAAGATGAAGGCTTTTTCCTCGCCTAGTCCAGCACCCTTCCAAGATGTGTTGTTCTGCTATTTAGTGTTTGGAGGTTCAATGAAAAACTAGAGAACTTGAGTTATTTCTTTAGTTTTAGTAGGGGCTTTGATAAATGCTTATAGTATCCACCCATTTTCATATTGACTATTACTCTATACCTCCCTATCTCAGAGTAAGTTTTTTTTAAAAAAGTTTTATTTTGTAATCATTTTGAATCTACAGAAATGTTGTACCTATACTCCCTTCATCCAGCTTCCTCTGATGTTAACATCTTACATAACCATAGAATATTTATCAATACTAAGATAATAATATTGGTATAGCATTATTAACTAAACTATCAGTTCTGTTTGGATTTCATGCTTTTTCATTAATGCTGTTTTTCTATTCTAATATCAAATATAAGACACATGTTGTGCAGGTTGGTATGTTTCCTTAGTTTCTCTACTCTATAAAAGTTTCTCACTCTTTCCTGGCTTAGTGTGATTTTCAAACTTTTTGGGCAGAAATTCTGTAAAGTCTAAGCAGAGTGTTTTTAATATTCCTAAGCAAAATTTAACTCTAATTCTTCTGTTCAACAAGCCTTCTATTAAGCAGGCAAAGTTATAGGTGCCATACTGCATGGGAGGTAGATGGAGGATAATCTAACCCAACACCATCATTTTGTAGATACAAAATCAAAGAACCATTAATATATTTAATGATAAAGACATAAATCCCAAACATACAAAAATCTTGCTTAAAAAGAACAGAGTTTCCATACATGGGATACTTACTCGTGAGGATGGTAAGCAAGAAAAGATACTCAGTATATGAAATAAGCCCTGAAAGAGATAAAAATAAAAACATATTTGAAAATAAGCTTTAGATGGTATGGTAGTAATCATACAGAGGTAGTAACAATGCAACTTCATCTAATTAAAAATGTTTTAATTGCTTCTCTTAGGTACAGTGGAAAATTTTTATAACAATATTATAAGTATAGTCCTAATACTGAAATGACGCCGTCTCATTAGGTTACTATTACTAGTGAGGAGGGATCATTATTAATTTCAAGTGTTAACTTGACTGGGCCACTGAGTTCCCAGATTTCTCTGTGTGTCTATGATGGTGTCTCCAGTTGAGATTAGCATTTAAATTGGTAGATGAGGTAAAGCAGGTTGCCCTCCCCAGTGTGGGTGGGCATCATACACTCAGTGAAACAAAAAAGCAGAGGAAGGAGGAATTAACCCCTTTTTCATGCCTCACTGTTTAAGCTGGGGCATCTCATTTTATCCTTTGTCCTCTGAGATTTATTCCCCCTAGTTCTCAGCCTTCAGACTGGGACTGCATTATGTTTCACTAATCTTTCTGCGTGTCTAGCTTACAGGTGGCAATGCATGGGCCTTCTAAGTCTCCACAACGGCATCAGCCAATGTCTCATATTAAGTCTTTAAAAATATTGGTTTTGGGGCCAGCTCTGTGGTGTAGCAGGTAAAGCTGCTGCCCTAAGTGTCAGCATCCCATATGGGTGCCATTTTGAGTCCCAGATGCTCCATTTTTGATCCAAATCCCTGATAATGCTCCTGGGAAAGAGCAGAAGATGTCCCAAGTGCTTAGGCCCCTATACATGCATGGGAGACCAGAAGAAGCTCCTGCCTCCTGGTTCTGGATTGGCTTATCTCAGGCTGTTGCAGCCATTTGGGGAGTGAATCAGTAGATGGAAGACCTCTCTCTCCCTCTGCCTCTGAAACTCCATCTTTTAAATGAAAAACAGAGTTACAGAGAGAGGTAGAGGTATAGAGAGGTCTTCCATCCTCTGCTTCACTCCCCAGATGGTCACAATGGCCAAAGGAAGCCAGGAGCCAGGAGCTTCGTCTGGGTTTCCCACACGGATGCAGGGGCCCAAGGACTTGGCCCATCCTCTACTGCTTTCCCAGGACATAGCAGAGAGCTGGATTGGAAGAGGCGCAGCCGGGACCAGAACTAGCACCCACATGGGATGCCGGCGCTTCAGGCCAGGGCGTTAAGCCACTGTGCCACAGCGCCGGCCCCAATAAATCTTTAAAAAAGATAAAAATATTGGCTTTGTTTTACTGGAAAATACTTACTAATAGGGGAGAATAGATACTGGCTAGCAAATAACATGTATCCACAAGATTTGTTTGCATGACACTTTACGTATTTTCTACTTAAGTTTTATGATTCACAATATTCAAGTGAAGCAAATTCATAAATTCAGTAGCGTAACACAGATTTGAGTATACCAAAAGTTGGCTGCAACGGTTGGAGTTGTGCTGCTCCGAAGCCAGGAGCCAGGAGCTTCTTCCAGGTCTCCCATGTGGGTGCAGGGGCTCAAACACTTGGGCCATCTTTTTTTTTTTTTTTTTTTTTTTTTGACAGGCAGAGTGGACAGTGAGAGAGAGAGAGACAGAGAGAAAAGTCTTCCTTTGCCGTTGGTTCACCCTCCAATGGCCGCTGCGGCCGGTGTGCTGCGGCAGGTGCACCGCGCTGATCCGATGGCAGGAGCCAGGTGCTTCTCCTGGTCTCCCATGGGGTGCAGGGCCCAAGTATTTGGGCCATCCTCCACTGCACTCCCTGGCCACAGCAGAGAGCTGGCCTGGAAGAGGAGCACCGGGACAGAATCCGGTGCTCCGACTGGGACTAGAACCCGGTGTGCCGGCACCGCAAGGCGGAGGATTAGCTTATTGAGCCGCAGCGCCGGCCTAGGACCATCTTCTACTGCTTTCTCAGGTCATAGCAGAGAGCTGGATCAGAAATGGAGCGACCAGGTCTCAAACCAGTGCCGAGATGGAATGCTGGCACTGCAGGCATCGGCTTTACCCACTAGCTACAGCGCAAGTCCCCTTCTCCATTCTTATGTGTAAAAAGTTTGGGTATGATGACTCTACTTTCACCTCTGGAGGTAGGTCCTGATTGATCAAAGCCAATCAATGTGTTCCTTGCAGAACTAATGAAAGGAAAGACAAGAAGCTCAATCTATTAAACAGGTGGCATTACTTTGGCTCCAGGGACTGGTTGAAAGGTGGGTGATAACCTAAGCTGGGCCACTGAGTGTGGTATAGTGGATTCTGTTGAGAATGCTCACTGACTACCTTGTTTTCTCTGGTGCTGGGCACTGATGATGTGAGAATGTTAGACACAGGAATGCAAAGCCATGATGAAAGTGGAACTGCCAGGAAGCCAGTATTTAGAGCCTGAGAATAGAGTCCTATATTGGCAGGCCTGAAAAATGGATATTGGTGATTGTATTAAGTTGAGTGTGATACTCTATGTTTCAATAAATAAACTGACTTTCTTGCTCAAATAGATTGTGTCAAGTTTCTTTTTTTTTTTTTCAATTAAAGGAATCACAATAAATATAGCAACAGCATCTTATAAAATCATGATTTCTTGGTAATTAAAAAAAACTTCTTTTTTTTTTTTTTTGACAGGCAGAGTTAGAGAGAGAGAGAGACAGAGAGAAAGGTCTTCCTTTCCGTTGGTTTACCCCACAAATGGCCTCTGCGGCCGGCGCTGTGCCAATCCGAAGCCAGGAGCCGGGTGCTTCCTCCTGGTCTCCCATGCGGGTGCAGGGCCAAAGTACTTGGGCCATCCTCCACTGCTTTCCTGGGCCACAGCAGAGAGTTGGACTGGAAGAGGAGCAACCGGGACAGAATCCGGCACCCCAACCGGGACTAGAACCCGGGGTGCTGGCGCCGCAGGCGGAGGATTAGCCTAGTGAGCCATAGTGCTGGCCAAAAAAAATGCTTCTAAGGATCTTAAGTTTGATATGATTGCAAAATGTACAAGTAATAATTAAAAACATTTTATCATGAAAATCCCTAATAATAAACACAGAATATAATGAATAATTATATATAATTATATTAAATAAAAAGACAATGAAAGTAGCTCCAATAACCACCAACTCATGGCAAGTCTTGTTTTATCTATACTACTTTTCAGTACCCCCTCCCATTTATTTTAGATTATTTTGAAACAAATCCCATGTATTACATCATTTCATTATAAAAAATTCAGAGTAAACCCTCTATAAGGACTGTTATCCTTCCTCTCAAACACAATTAATATACCTAAGAAATTATCAATGATAATGCATCATCTTCAAATTTAAATTAGTATTACCAATTGCCTGTTTCAGAAAATATTTTTAAAGGTGATCAGATGAGGGCTGGTACTGTAGCACAGTAGGTTAAGCACCTGCCTGTGGCATTGTCATTCCATACGTGTGCCAGTTTGAGTCTCGGCTGCTCCACTTCCAATCCAGCTCTCTGCTGGTGGTGGTCTGAGAGCTTGGACCCCTATACTTGCATGTGAGCTCTGGGAGAGGCTCCTGGCTCTGGATCAGCTCAGCTCTGGTCATTGAGGCCATTTGGGGAGTGAACCAGAGGATGGAGGACCTCTCTCTATGTCTCTCTCTCTGTAAATATGCCTCTCAAGTAAATAAATAAATCTATTTTTTTTTAAAAAGGAGATCAGATGAGGATCTGAAATTCCTGTGTTGCACTTGATGGATAGAACTCTTAATTCACCTGGGTTTTCCTTGCAAAAAATATATAACATAAAATTTATGACTTTAACCATTTTTAAATGTATGGTATTAAGTATATTCATACTGTTGCACAACAATCAGTAGAACTTTTTCATCACTCCAAACTGACACACCTGTATACACTAAACACTAACTCACGATTTCCTCCCTGCTGCAGTTCCTGTAACATCTACTTTCTGTCTATGAATGTCTACTCTAGGTACCTTAAATAAGTAGCACTGTACACTGTTTCTCCTTTTGTGGCAGGCTTATTTTTTTCAGCATGTCTTCAAGGTTCATTCATATGGCAGCATGTGTCACCACTTGCTTTCTTTTTAGCGTTGAATCACATCCCATTTATGGCATATTTGGCTTATTTACTCACCTGCTGATGGACACGTGGTCTATTTTGACCATGTGGCTACTGTAGATGATGCAGCTACAAACACTGGTGTCCAAATATCTGAGTAATTGTTTTTGATTTTCTTGGTATACAGCCAGAAATGGAACTATGACATATTCCAGGTCAGCTACAACATTTTGCTTTCCCATCAGCAGTGCACCAGGGCTCTCAATTTCTCTACATCCTCAAGGTTTACTATATTCTGATTTTTTAAAATAGCCATCATAATGGGTATAAAGTGGTATTTCATTGTGGTTTTGATTTGCATTTCTCTAATGACTAGTAATGTTGAGCACATTCTCATGTACTTTTTAGCCATCTGTGTATCTTCTCTGGAGAAATGTCTGAGTCTTTTTGCCCATGTACATTTTATTGTTGTCACAGTTCTTTATATATTCTGGATAGTAATCCCTTATCACATATATGATTTGAAAATATTTTCTCCCAATCTGTGGGTTGCATTTTCAGTCTCTCAATAGTGTTCTCTGATTCACAAGAGTTCTTATTTTGGGGGTTGGCGCTGTGGCATAGCAGGTAAAGCTGCACCCTGTAGTGCCAGCATCCCATGTGGGCGCCAGTTTGAGTCCCAGCTGCTCCACTTCCAATCTAGCTCTCTGCTTTGGCCTGGGAAAGCAGAGGAGAATGGTCCACGTCCTTGGGCCCCTGCACCCATGTGGGAGACTCAAGAAGAAGCTTCTGGATCCTGGCTTTGGATCGGTACAGCTCCGGCTGCTTCAGTCAATTGGAGAGTGAACCAGTGGATGGAAAACTTCTCTCTCTCTCTCTCTCTCTCTGCGCCTCTCCTTTCTGTGTGTAACTCTTTCAAATAAATAAATAAATCTTTAAAAAAAAGTTCTTATTTTGATAAAGGCAAATTTTTATTTTTTCTTTTGTTCCTTGTGTCTTAAATCACTTTTAATTTATAGCCTTTCCTCTGTCTCTTACCCTATTCCCCTGCCCTTCTACCCCACTGCCCCTAACTTCAATTTAATTGTTGAAGAAGCTGGTCATATATACTTTAAAGTTTCTAAAAATCTAGAAAAAAAATCTGATGACTGTATCTCTCTGGTCTTATTTCAGATGTTTCTCTAATGCCTATACTTTCTAAAAATTGGCAGTTAGATCCAGAAGTAATTTTTGGCAAGAACTCTTCATAGATGGTGTTGCATATTTTTATCAGGACAAAATGCAAATGTTTATAGAAAATGATAGATACCAGGGCCAGAGCCGTGGCTCACTTGGTTAATCCTCTGCCTGCAGTGCCGGCATTCCATATGGGTGCCAGGTTCTAGTCCCGGTTGCTCCTCTTCCAGTCCAGCTCTCTGTTGTGGCCTGGGAGGGCAGTGGAGGATGGCCCAAGTGCTTGGGCCCCTGCACCTGCATGGGCGACCGGAAGGAAGCACCTGGCTCCTGGCTTCAGATCAGCGCAGCGCAGCACCGGCCGTAGTGGCCATTTGGGGAGTGAACCAATGGAAGACCTTTCTGTCTCTCTCTCTCACTGTCTATAACACTACCTGTCAAATAAAAAAAAATGATAGATACCAGAGACACTGATAGTAAGGGTTATAGGAACTTAGAAAATCATTTCTAGAGATTAGGTGATCAGAGCTGGTGTAGAAGAAGTAATTCCAAGAGTAGTATTGGAATTATGCATAAAAAGTTTTAATGAAACAGATGTGGTATAAGTGAGAAAGACCCATAAGATAGATAGAGCTGAATGTATCGCTTAAAGTGTGACTGTTCATCTTAGATAATGTTGATAGGGAAGAAGCAATGGGAAAGAAGCCACCATGGTGTTCCAGATGGAAGGAATCAAGGTCTGAGATTCCTGGCAATGGGAATGTATTTATCCTTTTATACTTTAACACCTCCCAATTAAAGAAAGTAGATTCAGGATCAAAAGTGGTTCATAGTAAGGCAAGTGAGGATTTTACATCTGTATGATTTAATACTTAGTATTTTGGAAGATTTATTTATTTATTTAAAAAGAGCAACACAGAGAGAGAGAGAGAGAGATTCCATCTGTTGGTTTGCTCCCCAACTGGCTGCAACAGCCATATCAGCCAGGCCAAACCAGAAGCTAGGAACTCCATCCTGCTCTCCCACATGAGTAGCAGAGGCCCAAGTATTCAGGATATCTTCTACTGCCTTCTGGGGTGCATTAGCAGGAACACCTGCTAAGATGCAGAGGAACCAGTACTTGAACTGGAATACCAATGTGGGATGCTGGCTTAATCTGCTTTGCCACATCACTGGCCCCTTGATTTTAGTTATTCTAAATGTTTTTAATGACTTTTTTTTGCTTCACCACCTTGTTTTTTATTTTGGAGCAGATATACTTCTCTTTAATAGTTAAATTTTCCATAAAACTATGCAATGTTTATGTTAAAGAATACATTAAATGTGTTTTGCCTTATCTTGTACCTGGAAGAAGTGCTCTAATGTTAGCTGAAGGATCAAAGTATTTCATCCCTTGGCAGCCTCAAAGAAATGGAGGACAGCATTTTTCTAATTTTCAAAGGAATACAGCAATGTGAAGAAATGGCCAAACTGCTAGACTGTACTGGGCTTGGTGCCAAAAGGAGACTTTAGATACAGGTACATGTCCTTTATGCAAGGGAAACGTTTTGAAAAAAAAAAAAAAATTCCAATGTCTTTCCTTGAAATGCTGACTTAAAAAAATCTTGAATAAACAGAGTTGAGGCAGGGTAAAAATAGCACCCCACACTGACAAGATAGATTATAAATAAACAATATAGTTCTACAACAGCATTCTAGGCGTCTGCCCTCTGAAAATGCTTTTAAAGAAAAACAACACGTTAGAATAATTATAGGAGAAACAGGCTAACATGTACGTTATATTTAATTATAAAATACATATTGTCAAAGGGTAGTAGTTCAAAATTACATGATAAATAGGAAAATATTTTAAATAATTTTTATTTAAAAATTTGTTATAGCATCTTCAAGGGCCACTAGAATAAATGAATGAATTCTGTTCAGTACTATGTGCTATATTTTGTCTTTGGTTTAACAATGTCCCCTCCAAAGGTTCATGGGATTAAATACTTGGTCCCTAGGTTGTTGGTACTGGGAGGTGGTGGGACCTTTAAGAAATAGGGCCTAGTAAGAGGGTCTTAGGTCACTGGGGGAGTGCTTTCAGAAGGCAGTTCCTGTGTGACTACCTGAGATCTCACACAAGGGCTGCATAAATGGAGGATGCCTGGGCCCATCCAGCTCTCGGCCTCCTGTTCAGATGTGGTTCTTCTTTCATGCATTCCAGTAGCCACCACTCAGTCATCTTAACAGCCACAGCAGAACTGAGCTGATGCAGCATGATGCACACACCATGCCCTTCAATCTCCAAAACCATGAGATAAACACAGCACTTTCGGAGTGGGCATTGTGGTGCTGCGGGTTAAGCTGCAACTTGGGAAGCTTACATCCCATGCTAGAGTACCCAAAGGCAGTATATGATGACTCCATTACTTGGGCTCCTGTCACTCATGTTAGAGACATGGATGGAGATCCTGGCTCCTGCCTTCTAGCTGACCCAGCCCTGGCTGTTGCAGGAATTTGGAGAGTGAACCAGTGGATGGAAGATAGCGCTCTCGCTCACTTCCTCTGCTCTTTCAAATAAATAAAAGAAACTTAAAAAAAAACCCTCTTTTTCTTCATATTTAGCCTGTTCTGGTACTTGGTTATAGTGGTGAAAGGCTGACTAACACACTATGCTTCTCTAGAAATATTTTCAAGATGGAACCATCCTAAAATGTATGCTACTATTAAACTCAATTTGAGAACCTGTTCCCCACATAAGTTAGATTATCCTATCTATCATAATATGTGTCTTACAAAATACCTTATAATTTATATTCAATGTGTCCTTGAGATTGCTGTTACACTGAGAATTCTACTCAGTTTGAAAAATACACAGGGGCTGGTGCTGTGGCGGAGCGGGGGTAAAGCCACTGCCTGTAGTGCCAGCATCCCATATGGGTGCCGGTTTGAGACCTGGTTGCTCCACTTCAGATCCAGCTCTCTGCTATGGCCTAGGAAGGCAGTAGAAGATAGCCCAGATCCTTGGGCCCCCGCACCTGAGTGGGAGGCCCAGAAGAAGCTCCTAGTTCCTGGCTTTGGATCGGCACAGCTCCGGCAGTTGCAGTCATTTGGGGAGTGAACCAGTGGATGGAAGACCTCTCTCTCTGCCTCTCCTTCTCTCTCTGTGTAACTCTTCCTCTCTCTTTCTCTTTATCTCTCTCTGCCTCTGTCTCTCTGTAATTATGCCTTTCAATAAGTCTTTAAATATATATATATATAATAAACATCTCACTTTTTTATAATAACACATGGTAGGCAATTATGTTTTTATCTCACAAATGTATCTTTTCTTAGTTCTTACAGAGTTCAAATACTGGTGGTTCTTATTTGTGGTAAAACAGAATATTTTAAATTGTTCCAAATATAATTAATTTTACATTCTTCTTCAAATGACTTCATTAATGTAAATAATAAAATACCTAAATATAGCATTAATCTTTCCCATAAAAAATTCACATTAGTGTTTTTTACTATAAGTTGGAAATATAAATTGTAGTTCATACATTTCAGAGAAAAACTAAAAATAACTGTGAAGTTTGTTCTCAACAGTATTCCTACTGTACTTACAAACACTCAGTTGTCCTTTTCTTTTAGCAATAGTTTTACTTATTTTTATTCATCTGAAAGGCTGTGAAACAGAAGACACATGGCAATCTTCCATTCATTGGTTCACTTCCCAAACACCTGCAACAGCAGGGGCTGGGCCAGACTGAAACCAATAGCAAAGAAGTCAGTTGGGTCTCCCATGTAGGTAGCAGGGACCCAAGTACTTGAGCCATCACCTGTGGCCTCCTAAGATGTGTATCAGCAGGAAGCTGGAATTGAAAACAGAGCTAGAAGTTAAACTTGGGTTTTCTGAGATGGATGTGGGTATCCCAAGTGGCATCTTAACTGCTGTGTCAAATGCCACCCTACACTATTTTTTTTTTTCTATATGGTCTTAGCTTAGTCTAAGAGGTCAGTAGCTGACATATAAACAAGCAATTATAGGGGGTGGCACTGTGGTGTAGTGGGTAAAGCTGCCACCTGCAGTGCAAGCATCCCATATGGGTGCCGGTTCGGGTCCTGGCTGCTCTACTTCCGATCCAGCTCTCCGCTGTGGCCTGGGAAAGCACTAGAAGATGGCCCAAGTTCTTGGGCCCCTGCACCTGCATGGGAGACCTGGAAGAAGCTCATGGCTCCTGGCTTCGGATCAGCACAGCTCCGGCTGTTGCGGTCAACTGAGGAGTGAACCAGCGGATGGAAGACTTCTCTCTCTGCCTCTCCTTCTCTGTGTAACTCTGACTTTCAAGCAAATAAATAAATCTTAAAAAAAATAAGCAATTGTAATAAGATATGGTTGGAGAGTATACATAAATAGTAAAAACACAGTAGGGGAAGGAACTCTTTCTTATTGAGGAAGACAAAAAAAGTTCATAGAAGTGAAGCAAAGGCTAATTATCCAACTTACCAGAAGGGTAGCAGGATAGGGTAGCTTAGAAAGTAGGAGAGAGAGGGGCTGTATTGTGCCACAATGGGTAAAGCCGCTAACATCCCATACAGGTGCCGGTTTGTCTTCCAGCTGCTCTACTTCTGACCCAGCTCCTTATTAATGGCTGGGAAAAGAGGCAGGAGATGGCCCAAGTGCCTGGGCCCCTGATACTCATGTAGGAGATGTGGAAGAAGTTCCTGGCTCCTGCCTGGCCATCTGGGGAGTGAACCAATAGATGGAAGATTTCTCTCTCTCATTATCACTCTCCCTCTCCCCATCTTTCCCTCTCTATAACTAAAAAAAATCTTTTAAAAATATAATAAAAAAATAGGAGACAGAATAGCACAGGCAAGGTGAACAGTTTGTGCAACGCACACAAACATAAGCAGACATAGCACACTGTGTATAAAATGGTTATGAGAAGACAGAAGGGAAGTTTATGTAAGGCACAGGCCACAAAAAGCTTAAAGACTAAGGGGGTTAGATTTTGTCTATTACATGATTAAGTTTTCTACAGGAAGAGAAAAGAGAAGATGAATTCAATGTTTAGGAACAAATTTGTAAAGACTTTGTGTTTTATTACATGTGAAGGATGGTAGGGGAGGTTACAATATATTTCCTGGGTTTGGGTGAGCTGGGTGAGAGGTGTTACTATCAAATGAGGTCAAGACTATAGAATGAGCTAGCTTAGAAGGAAGATGGTGACAGTGAGTGCAGTTTGGGATTAACTTCGAGGTAACTGACAGGTTCAAGCAGCTCTCTGGCACCTGTTTTGTGCAGAGTGAAGTCTGAGGCTCAGGACGGTAACTTGGCTGGTGATACTGACAGAGTTTTGGAGTCATCTCAAGGATGCTAACACCAAAGAGGCTGAGGAAGAGCAGTAAGTAAAGAGCAAGATTCCAGGAAGTACTGGTGTTTAGGGCAGAAGGAAGAGAGACAGTGATGGAGAGAGACACAGAGAACCAGGATAGTATGGTTTCAGAGAAACCAAGAGAACTTGAGGCGCCTGGGCTTGTTAATAAGAAGAGATGCTTTACTGACACTTATCTCAGGGACTGCATTAGAAGTTTTATGTGTGTCATTCCCTGAAGTAGACTCTACTATCTCTATTTGACAGAGGAAGTAGGTTTTGAACACATCTACAACCTATGGGCTACATGAGGTTCCATATATTCAGTTGTGGAAGCTTCCCTTCTTCCCTCAGCTACAGTGTTTCTGGAAAAGCAGGTGTGCTGGAGGGGTGGAGAAGGTGAAAGTGAAGGATCAGGGTTGAGACCTTGCTGAAGTGAAATAAAAGGCAAGTCCACAGAGCCAACGGAAGTCAGTACTTGGACAAATGGGGAGATACTGGATCTACTTCACCCTTACCTTTCCCTTTCATCATACTTTTAACTTTTCATAATTATGCAGCTCTGCCATCTGCCTCATCTTTTCCTTGTCAAGTCGCTTAATTTTCTTGTCATCATTAAGCTATATCATGTAGTCCTAATTTCCCTGCCAGGCCTTTACATACTTTTGTCTGAATTGTACAAAGGTAAATTGAATTTCTTCCTGTAGCTACACACGTACTTTTTTTTTTTTAAAAAAAGTTATTTGAAAATAAGAATTACAGAAAGAGAAGTAAAGACAGAGATCTTCCATCTGCTGATTTATTCCCCAGATGACCACAATGGCCAGGGATGGACTAGGCTGGAGCCAGGACCCAGGAGCCAGGAGCTTCCTCCAGGTTTCCTATGTGGGTGGCAGGGGCCCCAACACTTGGGCCACTTTCTGCTGCTTTTCTGAGGCCATTATCAGGGAGCTGGTCAGAAGTACAGCAGCCAGAACATTAACTGGCACCCACTTGAGATGCTATTGTCGCGGGCAGCCGCTTTATTCAACTTGACCCACAATGCTGGTCCCTACACAGTGTACACTTTTTATTTCCTTCAGCTCTCATCTCATGTGAAATGAATGCTATCCATGAATGTGTTATCCATGCTTATAGTCATTTACTGCTTCTGGGTCCTTATTTATTTATGTATGTATGTGTATATGTATGTATGTATTTATTTATTTGAAAGTCAGAGTTATTCAGAGATAGAAAGAGAGGAAGAGAGAGAGAGCGAGCGAGCGAGCTGTGCCAATCTGAAACCAGGAGCCAGGAGCCAGGTGCTTCTTCCAGGTCTCCCACATGGGTGCAGGGGCCCAAGGACTTGGGCCATCTTCCACTGCTTTCCCAGGCCATAGCAGAGAGCTAGATCTGAAGTAGAGCAGCTGGGACCCAAACTGGCACCCGTATGGGATGCTGGCACTGCAGGTTGCTGGCTTCACCTGTTAGGCCACGGCACAGGCTCCTCTAAAGTCTCCCCAACTCCTGCCCCCTCATCATCCTCTTCCCCCTATTTCATACATCAATATCCTAGTGGATTTTGTCTAAGGAAACAAAACATACTTTCTACTGTGGACTTTCACTTTCTATTTATTTTTAAATAGTTTTTCATGAAGTCCTTCTCCCAATCATGCAGAAACAGTGGGTTTTAATTCCCCTTCAAGAAATGCGGAAATGTATGATTAATGCCCCTGTTAATTCTAAGAATAATTCTCCAACTTATGAAAAGAACAGTGAGAGAATTATCCAATGAGGAAAATGTGTGAGCAGGCTGATGTACTTATCTCCTTGAAAGATTCTGTTATTGAAAGTTTAAAAAATATAAAAGAAGTTACTGACAATCTTTCTTAGTGAAAATATGTATCTTTTTTTCCCCCTTATCGTATAGAAGCAGCCATCTTCTTTTTTTTTTTTAAATTTTTGACAGGCAGAGTGGACAGTGAGAGAGACAGAGAGAAAGGTCTTCCTTTGCCATTGGTTCACCCTCCAATGGCTGCCGGGGTAGCGCGCTGTGGCCGGTGCACCGCGCTGATCCGATGGCAGGAGCCAGGTGCTTCTCCTGGTCTCCCATGGGGTGCAGGGCCCAAGGACTTGGGCCATCCTCCACTGCACTCCCTGGCCACAGCAGAGAGCTGGCCTGGAAGAGGGGCAACCGGGACAGGATCGGTGCCCCGACTGGGACTAGAACCTGGTGTGCCGGCGCCGCTAGGCGGAGGATTAGCCTATTGAGCCACGGTGCCGGCCCAGAAGCAGCCATCTTCTATACGATAAGGAAGAAAAAAGTTGGTAAAGAAACTCACATTGCCATTGCTTCTTACAGAGAATCCTGATTTCCACGTGACTTCATTCTAACAGAATTATCTGATGCCCACCAGGAGGAGGTGAAATTACCTCTCCCAACTCCTCAAGTGCAAATACCAACCTCGTTCCCTAAATCCTGCTGCAAGCAGAGGCCAAGTGAGAAGAACACTGCTCTTACTTTCAAGAAGAGACTAAAGATATATCTACAAGTTTGTTATTCTCCTGTATGAAAAATCAGACTGCAATTAAACAGGAATCACTTTCTACCCGACCTTCAAGTCTCACTGCTGCTTCCAAAGCTTCCATTAACCTGTTTTTAAAAATAATCTCTATTATATCTTACTATCTTATTCATACCACAAAAATGAAATGTTTGCTTAATACTCTTTGAAATTTAACTTCCTCAACATATTTATGCCTCAAAATTATCAGTCATCATTTGCCAGATAGCCTCCCACTTTCTTCAAAGTTTGTTAAATCTCACCTGCAAGTCTAATTATCTTCTGTGAGATACATAATTTCTAAATACTGTTTCAGGCTTGTCAAGTCAGCTCCTTCCTTTTCATACTCACCCCATTAGAAAGAACTAATTGTTTGATTCCCCAGTTTAGGTGTTCTTGTAAAATTTCATCAAAGGAGACAAAGAAACAATAAGGACTGTGAGAAAAATGATGCAACAAAGTATGGGGTTATAAACAAAAAGAAGGGCTTGTTTTGAGGTAGGAGTAGGTAACACTGTCAAACACTGCTTGGGTCATGAAAGCCAAGCACAAAATATTTCGTTGGATGTCACCACAAGGAGGTTACTGGCAACCCTGATCTGAGTAGAGACCATGAAGGGAGGGTAAAAGTGAGTACGACAATGAATGTGAGGTGAGGAAGTGAACATAACATAAAACAAAGAGTTGAGCTACAAAAAGTATAGAGATTGGATAAGTATGGAGATAGCTGGCAAGAAATATGGAGAAAAAGGAGAAATTGCTCCCATCTTCCAAACATGGGAGATTTTTTATAAGTCTACATGAGATAGGAATGATACAGTAGGGAGAAAGACTGATAATATGGTAGATAGGGGGAATAACATCAAAGTAGAAAAGTCCTGAGAATCCTAGAGCAAGTATGAAGGCATAGGCTTCTGTAATAAGGAATAGAGCTTCGACACTGACAGTGAAGATACAGAAGAAAAACTCAGTTCAGGATGCAGACACTGATTTTTGTAAAGCAAAACACCTTTTAAAAAAGTTTATTATGGGCTGGCATTGTGGCGTAGAGGGTAAAGTCGCCACCTGTGATGCTGGTATCCCACATGGGTGCTGGTTCGTCTCCTGGCTGCTCTACTTCCAATCCAGCTCCCTGCTAATGCACTTGGGAAAGCAGCGGAAGATGACCTAAGTCCTTGAGCCCCTGTACAGATGTGGGAGACCAGGAAGAAGCTCAGGCTCCTGGCTTCCGCCTGGCACAGATCCATCTGTTGTGGCCATTTGGGGAGAAAACCAGTGAATGGAAGATCTCTCAGTCTCCCCCCACCTCTCTCTGTGACTCTGACTTTCAAATAAATAAGCGAATCTTTAACAAAGTTTATTTAATTCCTCTCTGCAGAGCATATACTTCATAATGGTTTTATTAATTATATTTATGATTCTGAGTATAGAATACATGATTTTAGATGCACATTCTAAAATACATAGTAAGACATTACAACTAAAAACAACTATTTTGTGTTCAGTACTGCCACAATCAGATTTTCTTTAGTTAAGTGACTGCATTTATAGATTATGTCCTTCAAAATAACTGTATACCACATTGACTATGGTAGAAACTCTAATTCAGTAATAACTAATTCAGGAAAAGGAAAAATATCCTATACAGGTCCAGGTCATGAAATATTAAGCTGATAATGTTGCTCACTAGGATCAAGAACTTCTAGCAAGTCTTAGAAATAGTTTACATCAAAACAAAGTGTTTTGATAAGAAATAAAAATTAAATAATTTCATTATTTTTATTCAGATGTTGACAGTTGATGCATTATTTTCAAATTTATGAAAGTACTATTACTAAATATTTATGATTTAATTTTGCTGTTAAAATAATATCAATTAATCCTAACTAGGAAGCAGATCTATATGCATTACTTCAGAGTTTTAACTGGAAATCTCCCCCCCCCCTTTTTTTTGTAAGATTTATTTATTTGGAAGGCAGAGTTAGAGAGAGAAAAGAGTTTACTTCACAAATGGCTGCAATGACTGGGGTGGAGCCAGGCCAAAGCCAGGAGCTAAGAGCTTCATCTAGGTCTCCCACATAGGTTCAGGGGCCCAGGGACTTGGGCCATCTTCTGCTGCTTTCCCGGGCACATTAGCAGGGAGCTGAATTGGAAGTAGAGCAGCCGGGACTTGAACTGGCTCCCATAAGGGATACCAGCACTGTAGGCCACGGCTTAACCTGTTGCGTCACAGCACCAGCTCCAGTAAGTGTTTTTAAAAAGACATAGCCTTCATACTTTCAATCACAGAAAGGCTACCTAAAATTGCATAGCAAAAGTACTCCAGGGATTTGCAGAAATAGATCAGGATCATGTAGCATGTAATTAATTTTACATGAGTATCTATTATGTTCTAAAGAATGGTTTAGGCAACGAACTACACAATTTGGAATACAAAAATGACCACAACAATTTTTCCTCTTTGAGAATTTATGGTTGAATTTGTAAAAAATAGAAATTACATAGTATAACAAAGTATAAAGAGGAGCAAGAACTCTGTTTAATGGCTTCAGAAATTACTTTCACAGAGTGGGACAGCTGACAAAGGTGCAGATGTTGAACAGGTAATGTCATGGTATGGAAGGTATGCCATACAAATGCAACAGACAGCATCCTAGGCACTATCAATGGTTTGGAAGGTTAATGAATGCAGGGGATAAGGCTGTATAGTTACTTCATTTCATAAGTAAAATATATTTCTTTTTCTTTTTTTTTTTTTTGACAGGCAGAGTGGACAGTGAGAGAGAGACAGAGAGAAAGGTCTTCCTTTGCCATTGGTTCACCCTCCAATGGCCACCGTGGTAGGCGCGCTGCGGCCGGCGCACCACACTGATCCGATGGCAGGAGCCAGGTGCTTCTCCTGGTCTCCCATGGGGTGCAGGGCCCAAGGACTTGGGCCATCCTCCACTGCACTCCCAGGCCAGAGCAGAGAGCTGGCCTGGAAGAGGGGCAACCGGGACAGGATCGGTGCCCCGACCAGGACTAGAACCCGGTGTGCCGGCACCGCAAGGCGGAGGATTAGCCTAGTGAGCCGCGGCGCCGGCTAAGTAAAATATATTTCTAAGGTACTTGAAATGGGCCCTACTTGTAAGTAATAATGATGAATTGCTCTTCTCTCAAATCTATTTTTCTTAATATGGTTTAAACTGTTTTTTCAGTCTTTATTTTATGACTTTTACTTGAATACAATTCTTAGCAGAATTTCCAAAATCATGTATTTATACAGTGTTTTACACAAAAACCACATTAACTTTTCTGGTTCTAATGTTCTGCCATTAGGTCAAAATTACTATTAAATTCTCCCCATCATTCCTTCCTTCAAAAAAACATCAAAACCTAAACAAAAAAGCAAAACAAAACAAAACAAAACAAAAAACCCTAAAGCAATTGAATTTATATCTGTAAATATTATCCAAGTCTTCACAACTAGTAAACACTGTTCTTAAAATCTCAAAACATCATCACATCTCATGAATATATCTCAAAGCCATAGCTTTGACCTCAGTATCAGTACTTTGGACTTAAATACTGAATTTGAAAACCTGCTCTGAACTGCTAAATTAATGACAATTTCCTAAAATAAAACCTTATAAAGTCTTTATTAACTGTGATTTAACAGATAATATTTATTTTAATCTAAAATTCACCAATAAAACTTCTTAATGTTCTTAACAATTTTTTGAGATCCGCTTCTTGCATTTCTTCTATCTCATCATCTTCAAAATCTTGAATTGGGGTGTCTTTTTCATTTGGGGGTGTCATAGTGTCTTCCTTGTTCTTGTTACCTTGGTTTTTGCATCTGTTGTTTGACATATTGGAGATATTCTTTGGTTTCTTCACTGTGGTGTTTTTTTCTTTTTATACTGTGACTCTAGAATAAGTGGACTGTCTGCTTTCGATGGAGCCTTAGAGACTTGAGATGGGTGTGGCCTGAGAGCTGTGGTTCCTCAGGGTTGAGGGTGTGTCAAAGGTGACACTCCCAGGTTAGGCGTGGTAAATCTCTCTCTCTCTCTCTCTTTTTTTTTTTTTGATTCAAAAGGGAAGTAATTCCACACAGCTGAACAGAATTGGAGGCAGTTAGCAGGCGAATGATATACCCACAGGAGCCAGAGATCGGAAGCTCTTTCCAAGGACCACACAGGGAATCTGTGCTGCCCTCAGTGTGGGCTCCAGTTCTCCTACAGACTCCCACTGGGTTGCCAAGGTTACTGGATTGTAGTGTCTCTGGAGAGTACTCAGGTGAATTCCGTGAGTTCTCTTCCCCACCGTCTCTTTTTTCACAGTCTCAGTTCATTAGCACCACACATTCATTAAATCCTAATCTCCTGTTATTTCACCCCTCCCCCCAGAGTCAGGTGTTTCTGCTAGGCTCAGGGCCGGTGCAGACCTGAGGTCGCCCTGCTTATGACGTATGTCCAAAATGGCGCCTGCTCTTTGTCTTGCTCGCCTTTGAGAGGTGAGCGGAGAGAGAGAGAAACTCGTGTCTGTATCGGTCACTTTTTTTTTTCTCTCTCTCTCTTCTAGTTAGCCTGGTGAACTTTTCCCCACAGAGTTTCAAGCCTCGTTCCCTCTAGTCTCCTCTTTCCACTTTCCCGCTGATGTCTGGGGCTATTGAGGTTCAGCTCACCTCGCATTCCAGCGCTGGTGTGTTGAGTCTGCTGCTGGTGTCCCGAACTTGGGCTCCCACGCTCTCCACGCAGGTCCACTGTGAATCACTAGTTCCGGAAGAGTTTCCTTTGCTGTTTCTTCCCCTACTCTTCCTTGAACCTGCAGTATCTCCACTTTTAATAAACTGTCTCTCCCCGGACTATCAATGTGCTCCCTTCCTATTCTGCCATCTTGCCACTCTCCTGGTGCTCTTCTCACTCTTGTGTAGGCCTTCTCATCTTCCTACTCACTTATTTCTTACTTTATAAACTTATCTCTGATCTTACCTTTTACTCTGCCTCCTTCTCTCCTTAGGTTTTAATTCACATCAATATTTTAAGATTTTATCTTTAATTGCTGAGTTTGGAGAAAGTTATCTCCTACTTAATGTATATTTTAAAAACACCTACTAAATAACGTGGTGCAAATCTTATCCCTTTACTCCCTAATATTATTTCAGTTAAATACAACAACACGTACCTAGAAATTTAGCATTAAATCACAATTACCTTTATCGCCGAGGTCTCTGAAAAATGTTGAGCCATGACCGGCTGTTTGGATTCCTGCCAGTGCATCCTGGATATCCTTTGAATACACATATTAAGATCTTTCATTTGTGCTTATAAAAGTTCATTTTCTATTTTACCACAAACCAAAACCCCTGTATTTTTCTTACCTTTTTTGTCAGCTTCTTGATTAAAGTTTTACCTAAAGCAAAAAAGAAACATTATTTAGTACTTACATTCCTTGGTAGAAGTGAACCTGTACTAAGAAAGAAAAATCATTTAAAATACAAAACAAACAAGTAATATTTAGAAAAAATAAAGGCTTGCAGTTTCAGCCAATATCCTTAAATCAAAATTAGAAACCAGAGAATTCCAGTTCTAAACACAAAGATGATACAATGTTTGTAAGGTCTACTTTCAATCTCACTTGCCCCATTTCATGTGTGAAATCTCATAACCATTTTTGACTTACATTATTTGTCTACATCACACATTAATTTTTGTCTTTTTGCTTTCAATGATTAAAGAAGAAACAACACATTTTAGAAAGCTAAACTTTTTTTGAATCCTGAAAAGTCCTCTTAAACCATATAACTCTACAGTCAAATTTAAAAGGCTAGGCAACATGACAGTCCATTTTGAAGTGATGTTACCATTGATAATTTCTTAATGAATAACAGAGATTTAGAATTCTTTCAGGTTTCTGGCCACTTGATTTACTGCCTACTTCGTCTTCTTAGCTACCATAATTCTAAAGCATTTTTTCCCCTTTGGTTGGACTTATCTGTGAAAATTTGGTTGACATATTAAGAAAAGTAAGGGATTTAAGATGTGCTTCTTCAGTAGTTCAGGCAGCTTAATTTGGATAATACAACCATGTAAGAAAAATTCTACCATATGGTGTTAACAAACTGTTGAAATTTATTTTAATATTACTAATCAGAACATTACTAGTGATTATGACTATACAGTATTTAGAAATGTCAATGACTGTATTTCTAAGTTTGTGTGTCACTACTTTGGGGTAATTTATATTCATTGATACATGCCAGCCAATAACAAGGAACTCTAGAGCCCAATGATAGGTGCTACTATAAGCTCACCAAATAGAGATAAAAGTTACTATTTAATTTACAATTCTGTGCATCTGTGTGAACATGTATGTAAACATGTGTAGTAATGTTGATAACGACTTATCTATTTTTACATGGTATATTAAAAAGAACTGATCATGATTTACATGCCTTATAATGCTTTTCTAAAATTATGCCACCAATTATTCACTACCACATGTGCTTTTATTTTTCAGCAACTAAGGCTTGTCTCACAAAGAGATTAATCCTTGCACCAAGTTCAGAAAGTACTCTAAAAATGTACTCTAAGAAGCAGGATTTGACATTTTGAAGGTAGAAGACCAGAATCTGAGGTGGCAATATTGTTTCTTTGATTCTAAGATTAATTCTAAAGAGTTTTTCATTTGTTTGAAACTCGATTCTTTTTCAGTCTGGTAAAAATCTTTGTA
Source organism: Lepus europaeus (assembly GCF_033115175.1). Lineage (NCBI taxonomy): Eukaryota > Metazoa > Chordata > Mammalia > Lagomorpha > Leporidae > Lepus > Lepus europaeus. The sequence continues at coordinate 88,260,898 of NC_084832.1, forward strand.
TTAAGAAAAAATCTTTCTATGTGAAAATTCAATACCATATGAATACCATACAGCAATTGAGTCACTGCTTGGGATGTCTCCATCCCATATTGCAGTGCCTGGTTTGATTCTTGGCTCTGCTTCCAAGTCAGCTGTCAGAGTGCACTCTAGGAGGCGGCAGGTGATGGCTCAAATTCTTAGGGCCCTGCTACTCCTGTGGGAGCTCTAGAATGATTTCTGGTCTCCAGGCTTTGACCTGGCCCATCCCTGGATATTGCATACATTTGTAGAGTACAAAAGTGGAAAATTTCTCTTTCTCAGAAATAAAATAAATTACAAAAAATAGACTAACTGAATGATATAACCTTGGAATTACAGGTAAGAAAAGTAAAACCTAATGAGGCAGACTCTCAGATCTGTCTTCCCTTTATGTATGTGAGTATTTAGCACTTAAAATTCACTTTGTTGAGGGGCTGGTGCCGTGGCTCACTTGGTTAATCTTCCCATATGGGCACCGGGTTATAGTTCTGCTTCTCCTCTTCCAGTCTAGCTCTCTGCTGTGGCCTGGGAAGGCAGTGGAGGATGGCCCAAGTAAGTGCTTGGGTGCCTGCACCAGCGTGGGAGACCAGGAAGAAGTACCTGGATCCTGGCTTCGGATTGGCATAGCTCCGGCTGTAGTGGCCATTTTGGAGGTGAACCAATGGAGGGAAGACCTTTCTCTCTCTCTCCCTCACTGTCCAACTCTATCTGTCAAATAAAAAAAATGCTTAAAAAATTCACTTTGTTGAATGAATGAATAAAATAAAGAAAGAATTTAATGTCTTCTTACCTAGATCCTGTTGTTTAGGTAAGTTATTTTCCCACTTTATATATAAAACAAATAAGAAAGAGAAATTAGGTCATGATATGGGTACTGGGGATTTATTTTCATACTTTCTTTAAAAAAAGATTTTGTTTGTTTGAGAGAGAGAGTTACAGAGTGAGAGGGAGAGACAGAGAGAAAGGTTCTTCATCCACTGGTTCACTCCCCAAGTGGCTGTAATGGCTGGAGGTAAGCCAATTCAAAGCCAGGAGCCAGAAGCCTCTTCGGCTTCTGGGTCTCCTACGTGGGTGCAGGGGCCCAAGCACTGCTTCCCAGGCCAAAGCAGAGAGCCGGATTGGAAGAAGAGCAACTGGAACATGAAATGGTGCCCATATGGGATTCTGGTGATGTCTCTACCTCTCTCTGTAGCTCTTTCAAATAAATAAAATAAACTTTATTTATTTTTTATTTTTTTTTACATTTTTTAAACTTTTATTTAATGAATATAAATTTCCAAAGTACAGCTTATGGATTACAATGGCTTTTTTCCCCCCATAACTTCCCTCCCACCTGCAACCTTTCCCTTTCCCGCTCCCTCTCCCCTTCCATTCACATCAAAATTTATTTTCAATTATCTTTATATACAGATCAATTTAACATATATTAAGTAAAGCTTTCAACAGTTTGCACCCATACAGAAATACAAAGTGTAAAATATTGTTTGAGTACTAGTTGTAGCATTAATTTACAACGTACCTACATGAGGAGTTAAGTGCACAGTGACTCCTGTTGTTGACTTAACAAATTGACACTCTTGTTTATGGCATCAGTAATCACCCTAGGCACTTGTCATGAGTTGCCAAGGCTATGGAAGCCTTTTGAGTTCGCCGACTCTGATCATATTTAGACAAGGTCATAGTCAAAGTGGAAGTTCTCTGCTCCCTTCAGAGAAAGGCACCTCCTTCTTTGATGACCTGTTCTTTCCACTGGGATCTCACTTGCAGAGACCTTTCATTTAGGTCATTTCTTTCTTTCCTTTCTTTCTTTCTTTCTCTCTCTCTTTCTTTCTTCTTCTTCTTCTTCTTTTTTTTTTTTTTTTTTTTGCCACAGTGTCTTGGCTTTCCATGCCTAAAATACTCTCATGGGCTTTTCAGCCAGATCTGAATGCCTTAAGTGCTGATTCTGAGGCCAGAGTGCTGTTTAGGACACTAAACAAGGAAGAAGCTGGAACCTTAATAATAATTTTAAGGTAAGAATTAGTTTTATTCCTACGAATAGATTAAAATATCTTTGAGGGCTTATATTTATTGCCTACACACTCTCAAGGTATTTATTATAGTATGATACTTTTTATGCATTAAATCTGAGTTGCTTGATGTATTAGAGTTACACACATAAATTCCCAACAAAAACCAGATGCCATGAGAGCAAGGAGTTAGAGCCTATTCATTTTGCAACAACCTCCATTTTATAAACACACTATAGAACGAATCTGGGAGCTGAGTAAAGTGCTTCAACTGTGGAAGAGTGGTTGGTATGCTTCTGGCACTGAATAAATTTTTTAGGCTTTTGCTTCTTGTTGCCACATTCAAAAGTAATAAGTACAAACCAGTGTTCATAAATGACCTTTAAAAATGAACAGTAAAGTTTTTAGTCTTTTAATAAAACAATCACAAAAAATAAATCAAGATTTATACATATATAAATACTAGAAAGCAAAATCTGAGAGTTCTTCATTTATTTCCTCATGAAATTCACAAGGTGAATTATTTTAGAATTAAATGTTTTATCTTGTTTTATTTTTGTTGCAAAGAAATCTTATAAAATAGAATTTAATTGGATGGATTTACAAAAACATTCAAACAATTGGCAGAAAACTAACACGCTTTGGATTATGAAAATGACATTTAAGAAAGTTTTTTCTATTTCAGTCTTGCCTATTACTCATTTTTGGTGATACTTTTTTTTTTAATCATTCAGTGAACACAGAATATTTGAGTGAACATAACAAGTTGACTATAAGCAGAAGAATGTGTGAATATAAGGAGAGAAGGGACAGGTCCTTCCTAAGACATCCTGGGGGGTACTGCCTACAATAATGGAAAGGATAGGCCATGGATCTAAGCCTGTTCTTTTCTAATTGGAAAATGCAACTCCCCAGTTGGAGGTGCATTGGTGATGAGTCAGGCAACAAGGTTTTATCTGTCATCCTGAAGTGTGACAAAAGAAAATCCTTATTGGGCTCCATCCTAGGTACATGTGTGTATTAATGTGTTTACAAGAAAGCCCCCAGAGTAGAAAATATCTATGTATAGAGAGTTATTACAAAAACCAGGAACTTCCACATAATATTGGAATGCTGTAAGAGCAGATGATACTCATAGCACTGGTTTACCAGCTATGGACTTTCTGTTCAAATGATTGAAATGGAATACAAAACTTTGTGATTAGGCCTTAGAAGCCTCAAGGTCTAAAGTTTTGGAAAATGAATTTATCACCAACTTGTGCTTTTAAAATTTCTGAATACATAAAAAGCAGCTGGCTTCTACTTATCAGTTCACCTTCCTGTTTGAATTGCACAAGAAATGCTTTGGTTAATCTACCTGTTGAGATCCACAATGAGTTCTCTGCTATCAGAAAAGCATATAAAGAATTATGTTTGGCCGGCATCGCGGCTCAATAGGCTAATCCTCCGCCTTGCGGCGCCGGCACACCGGGTTCTAGTCCCGGTTGGGACACCGATCCTGTCCCGGTTGCCCCTCTTCCAGGCCAGCTCTCTGCTCTGGCCTGGGAGTGCAGTGGAGGATGGCCCAAGTCCTTGGGCCCTGCACCCCATGGGAGACCAGGAGAAGCACCTGGCTCCTGCCTTAGGATCAGCATGGTGCGCCGGCCGCAGCGGCCATTGGAGGGTGAACCAATGGCAATGGAAGACCTTTCTCTCTGTCTCTCTCACTGTCCACTCTGCCTGTCCAAAAAAAAAAGAATTATATTTTTTATATTTTTATTACTTTAGTGTCATTCTCCATTTACTCTTACCTAAAATATTCCAATTGTAAAGTGAATATTTTCAACTAGGATCAAGGACTTTTAAAAAAATTATTTATTTATTTGAAAGGCAAAGACAAAGAGAGAGATCTTCCATCTCCTGGTTCACTCCCTAAAGGCCCATAACAGCTAGGATTGAGCCAGGCTGAAGCCAGGAGCTGAGAACTCAATCCCAGATCTCTGTGGGAAGCGAGAACTCAACTAGCTGAGGCATCACCTGCTGCCTTTCAAGGTCTGCATTAGCAAGAAGCTGGAATCAGAAGTGGAGCTGGGTCTCAAACCCAGGCACTCAAAAACAGGATACAGGCATCCCAAATGGTGTCTTTTTTTTTTTTTTAAAGAAATCATTTATTTAATAAATATAAATTTTAAAAGTACAAATTTTGGATTACAGTGGTTTTTCCTCCTATAACCACCCTCCTTCCTGCAAACCATCCCATCTCCTATTCCCTCTCCCATCCCATTCTTCATTAAGATTAATTTTAATTATCTTTATATATAGAAGATCAACTTAGTATATATACTAAGTAAAGATTTCAACCGATTGCACCCAGACAGACACACAAAGTATAGAGCACTGTTTGAATACTAGTTTTACCATTAATTCATATAGTACAACACATTAAGGACAGAGATCCTACATAGAGAGTAAGTGCACAGTGACTCCCGTTGTTGATTTAACAACTGACACTCTTATTTGTGATATCAGTGATCACCTGAGGCTCTTATCATGAGCTGCCAAGGCTATGGAAGACTCTTGAGTTCACAAACTCTGACCTTATTTAGACAAGGTCATAGTCAAAGGGGAAGTTCTCTCCTCCCTTCAGAGAAAGGTACTGCCTTCTTCCAAATGGTGTCTTAACTGCTGTCTCAAAAGCTGGTTCCAAAGTTTGCTTTATTATAGTTGTATTGTAATATAGTTCATAATTCATAAAATTAATTCACCTAAACTGTGTAGTTCAGTGATTTTTTTTAAAGTATATTCAGAGTTGAACAACTACCACCTCAGTCTAATTTCAGCATATTTTCATCACCCCTAAAAGAAAAAACACAAATGCATAGTGTCACTACCCCTCATCTCCTAAGAAATAACTAATCTATGTTCTGTAATGATGAATTTATCTATCCTGGACATTTCATACAAATGTAATATATAAATGAGCATTATATAAAATGAATATACAATATGTTGCCCTTTGTACCTGGCTTCTTTAATGATGTTCTCAAGATTGATGAATGTTGTTGTATATATCAGTACTTTTTACTTTTTAAGGGCCAAATAATATTCCATTATATAGACCACATTTTTTTTTTTGATCCATTGATGGATATTTTGGTTATTTTTACCTTCTGGCTATTATAAATGATGCTGAACATTCACGTGCAAGGTTTTGTGTGGATATACATTTTTACCACTCTTGGATGTATACCTAGGAGAAATGCTGGGTCACATGGTTAACTCTAATTTCACTATTTTGAGAAATGTTAAAATGCTTTCTGAAATGGTTGGAGCATTTACATTCCCACCAGCATTGTAAGAGGGTTCCAATTTTATCACACCCTTTCAATACTTTTAATTGTTTGCCAAGGATTGGAATTAAAATAATTTTATTTATTTGAAAGGGGGAGAGGAAGAGGGAGAGGGAGAGATCAGTAAGCACACAAGCAACAGAAAACTCTAAATTCACTGGTTTACTCCCCAATTGCCTGCAACAGCTGGAACTAGACCAGGCCAAAGCTGGGAGCCTGCAACCCAATCTGGGTCTTCCGTGAGAAGCAGGCACTCTACTACTTAAGCCATCACTTGCCGCCTTCCAGGGTGTGCATTGGCAAGAGGGAGTGGAGCTGGGACTTGAACTCAGGTACCCTGATACTGGATGCAGGCATTCCACGTGCTACTGAACCAAATGCCCTCCCTTTTAACTGTTTTAGAAGACTCTTTCTGTAAACCTCTAATATTTTTCCTCTCTTCTTCTCAGCTGATGACCTGAATTCCTAATTCGCTGAGAAACACAGAAACAGATGATAAATAACGTCTACAAGCGCCTTTCAGACATCCATGTGGCGTGTCTTTTCTCCTTTCTTGCTATGATTGAGGGATTCTGTGTGCTCCTATCTATGTGTAAGCCTCCACAGTGCTCTTATGCTTTCCTCAATGTCTTCTCAAGAACTTTGTCCCAGAAATTCTTCCCTTTCCTTCCTGTACTCTGAAGCTTCTTCCATCTAGCAATATATAGAATAAACCCACCTTAAAAAAATCAAAAAACAAAAAATCCCTTCTAAATCCCATCCTAAAAACAAAACAAAACAAAAAAATCCTCTCTTGATTGCATTTCTACCTTCATCTGTTGCTTCCTCTCTCTCCATTCCTTTATGGCAAATCACTGTGGTATCTATTTTTTGTTCTATTCTATTTTCTCTCCCCATCTTCCCTTTTTTCCTACTCCAGTTGGGCTTTTGTTTTCACAGTATGCCACCAAAACTGTTCTTAGAAAGTTCACCAACAACCCTCACACTGCTAAATCTAATGGTCAACTCTTAGTCCTCATCTTATGACTTCTCAGTGGTATTCTTCAGTTAGTTACCCTTTTCCCCTTGTAAGACCTTCTTCACTTGAATTTCACTATGCCTTGTTTCTCTCCTAACTTTTTAGCTACTCCCTCTCACTTTCCCCTGGGTTCTCCTTATCGCCAACATCCAGGTGCAGGGCTCAGTTCTTTGACTTCTCATCTTTTCTATCAAAACCCACTTTTGCACCATCATAATGCATCCTACTTTTAAAATAGCAATTATAGCCCCAGGACTCCTAAATTTACAACTTTGGGGGCCAGCATCATGGTACAGTGGGTCAAGCCACTGCATGTGATGCCAGCACATCCTGGCTGCTCCATTTCTGATCCAACTCTCTGCTAATGCACCTGGAAAAGCAGTGAAAGAAGGCACAAGTACTTGGGTCCCTGCACCCACATGGGAGACCTGGATAGAATTCCTGTCTTTGGCCTTGCCCAGACCTGGCTGTTGTAGCCATTTGGGGATGAACCAGTGGATGGATGGACACACTCACTCAACTCTCTCTCCCTCTGTGTGTAACTACGTATTTCAAATAAACCTCTTCTGTTTATAAAGACTTTTTCAAGATAGCAAATACATTACACTATTTGTAAGTTTTAAATAACGAGACACGAAGACAAAAACAATGATGGAAGTAGAGTAGATGGCAGGACAAGCAGGACCACCTCCAACTAAAGAGGTTAGGAAAGGACATAATCTTAAGTAGTAAGGGAGGGTTCTGAAGAAATCCTTGATGTAAGGTCTTAATTTGCTCAGTTAATAGGCAAAATCGTAATAAGAAAGTAAAGGAAGGATGCGATGAAACAAAAAGTTTGAAAAAAAGTAAAAAGCTCAGAGGAGCTGGTGAAGTAGGAGCAGAAAGCTAACTGATGAGTAAAAAGATGTGAAGAGCCAGAGTGAAGCTGAAGACTACGAATTTCATGGCACCAATCTGCACAATTCTGTGACTTTCTCCAACAGTTCACAGAAAGCTAAATACAACAAGAAAGATAAAAGGGAAGCATATCTGCAAGTAGTAGGGTGACAAAATGACAAACCCTGGAGCCACAAGGAAGAGGATCCAGAATGGGTGAGGATCTTGGCAATAATGGAATAGCTGAAACTCGAAAGAAGGATAATTGAATTGTTGCCAGAGGGGGATTCTAAAATTTGAGATTTTAAAACCAGCAACTTCAGGTAACAGACATGGAAGTGAATGGAAACAATGAATGTTACTGGAATTCAGAACTGAAGAACTATAAGGCTAAAGAAACTTAGTGGAAAAGAACATAGAGAACATAAATTTGTTTCAGCTTTAAGAACTGATTCTTAAAGGAAGGCATTTTTACGGTTTTTGGGTGTACACTGGAGACTGAGGATGACGCTGATTTCACCTAAGCCTATATGGAATTACCAACCAGCATCTACCTGAAGAGACATGTGGAGATAGATTACATAAGCCATGTCAATTGCTATTAATGAAGTGTATTATTTGCAAACGGTCCAAAAATGAGTTAAAGATCTAATAATTTTGTGTCTGGAAATAAATGCAGATCACAGATCAGTAGGTTGGCCCCATTTTTCCTTGGTTTGCTATTCACTATGATTCATAAGAATGCAACAAAGATTATTTATTCTTTTTATCCATGATGAAAAGTGCAGATGAAATACATCATATGCATAAAGGAGGCATTATTTAGCTCACAAAATTACATAATTCTTTATATAGCTAAATGCCTTTGACAGCATCCAGCTGCATTCCAATGAATAATAAAAGTGGAAACATTACACCTTTAATCACAGCTCACTTTAGTTCTCTGCACATGTTTATGGTGGCCATTCTGGAGTCCTCTTCTAAACCTGCTATCTGGTTGCAACCACGAGAACTTTCTATTGTTCACTTTGGTCCACTGAAGTCAGACTTTCTTTTCTTTTTAATTTTTATTCAATAAATATAAATTTCCAAAGTACAATTTTTGGATTATAGTGGCTTCTCCCCCCCCCATAACCTACCTCCCACCCACAAGCATCCCATCTCCCACTCCCTCTCCCATCCCATTCACATCAAGATATTATCTTTATATACAGAAGATCAATTTAGTATATACTAAGTAAAGATTTCAACAGTTTGAACCCACACAGAAACACAAAGTGTAAAATAGTTTGAGTACTAGTTATACCGCTAATTTACATAGTACAACACATTAAGGACAGAGATCCTACATGGGGAGTAAGTGCACAGTGACTCCTGTTGTTGATTTAACAATTGACACTCTTGTTTATGGCGTCAGTAATTACCCTAGGCTCTTGTCATGTGTTGCCAAGGCTATGGAAGCCTCTTGAGTTTGCCAACTCTGATCATATTTAGACAAGGTCATAGTCAAAGTGGAAGTTCTCTGCCCCCTTCAGAGAAAGGTACCTCCTTCTTTGATGGCCCATTCTTTCTGTTGGGATCTCACTCACAGAGACCTTTCATTAGGGTTTTTTTTTTTTTTTTTTTGCCACAGTGTCTTGGCTTTCCATGCCTAAAATACTCTCATTGGCTTTTTGCTTTTTAGCCAGATCCGAATGCCTTAAGGGCTGATTCTGAGGCCAGAGTGCTGTTTAGGACATCCGCCATTCTATGAGACTGCTGTGTATCCCGCTTCCCATGCTGGATCGTCCTCTCCCTTTTTTTATTCTATCGGTTAGTATTTGCAGACACTAGTCTTGTTTATGTGATCCCTTTGACTCTTAATCCTATCATTATGATCAACTGTGAACTGAAACTGATCACTTGCACTAGTGAGATGGCATTGGTAATGCCACCTTGATGGGACTGAATTGGAATCCCCTGGCACGTTTCTAACTCTACCATTTGGGGCAAGTCCGATTGAGCATGTGCCAAACTGCATCTCCTCGCTCTCTTCAGACTTTCTTATCTTTGCACATCTCATAATTTTTCATGTGCAAACTGGATGTTTTGAGCAATACACTGTAGCAACCCTAGGTAATTCTCTCCTTTTCCTGAGGCTTTATCATTACTCTTTGCTTATTTATTTTGTACCTGGGTTGTATTATTTCAGTGAAGATCAGCCCTCACCTGGCCCCAGACCGTGCTGAGGCTCTGGTATTAATTCTCAACTGCAGCTATAAGGCACTGTTTGGGGCATGACCACAGTCCCCTGGAGTTGGTGGAAGTTTTGCTAGATCTCCTTGTTGGGTGGCTCTCCGTACCCCAGGGAGGGTAGCAGTTTTGGTAGGTCTCCTTAGGTGGGCCCAGTCACCCAAGGATGATCGTAGCTTTGCTAGTTCTCTAGGCCTCTTTTACTGACCATACCAAAATGCTAGGCCCCCTAACTGCCAGTTAATTGTCACTGGTTTTCAAGAATGTTCTGGAACATAAACTGCTCTAGAGATAAACCAAGAAAATTTAGATTCATTTGAAGGAATAATTTAAATGATAAGTCTCTAGTATTTGTTATGACCCCAGAAGGGTTCCTTACAGCTATCTCTTTTCCTGGTTCTCTTATGCACAGTAGCCAGCCTAGTTTAGTTTATTTTCATGGAATCTATCAATGTCCTCCCAATTTCCTCTCTCCCTTCCTTCCATGGAACCTATCAATGTCCTCCCAATTTCCTCCCTTCATCCCTCCCTCCCTCCCTCTTCCCTCCCTCCCTTCCTTTCATGGAATCTATCAATGTCCTCCCAATTTCCTCCCTCCCTTCTTCCCTCCCTCCCTTCCTTTCTTCCTTTCTCCTCCCTCCCCTCCCCTTCCATCCTTTCCTCCCCTCCTCTTCTCCTCTCTCTCTCTCTCTCTCTCTCTCTCTCTCTCTCAGTGGTCAGAAACAGCATTTATTACCAGGGTATATCACTGGTCTGAATATAGACCTACCATATGACCCAGCAATCCCACTCCTGGGAATTTACCCAAACAAAATGAAATCAGCATATGAAAGAGTTATCTGTACCCTATGTTCAATGCAGCTCAATTCACAATAGCTAAGATATGGAAGCAACCCAGATGTCCATCAACTGATGACTGGACATAGAAATTTATATATATATATATATATATATATATATATATATATATACACACACACACACACACACACAGTATGAAATACTACTCAGTGTTTAAAAAATAAAAGAAATCCTGTCTTTTGCAACAAAATGGATGCAACTTGAAACCACTATAATTAGTGAAATAAGCCAGTCCCCAAAAGATAGATATTATATGTTTTCTCTGATCCATGGTAGCTAATAGAGTACCTAAAATGTAATGTACTGGAATGAAATTGACATTTTGAGATTAGATGATCTTTTACAGCCCTTGTCTCTACTGTACTATTTGTTGAACTCATTACTTAGTGTAGGGTTAATCTTATGAGTATAAAGTAAACTGAAAATAGATCTTTGTAAAAATTAAGGGTGGGATAGGAGAGGGAGGAGGAAGAAGGGTTGGAGTTTGGGTGGGAGGGAGGGAAAGGTGGGAAGAATCACTATGTTCCTAAATCTGTAGCTATGAAATACATTAAATTTATGTACCTTAAATAAAATTTTTCAAAAAGCAGTCATAAACAGCATTTATTACCTTGGTGTATCACTGGTCTTGTTGCTGTTCTTCACATTACTGTAGCTCTCTTGTCTTCCCCACTCCTCCCACATTCAGGCTACACAGTGCATCCTTGAATGGTTAGCTCACAACAGCAACATGCTTCATTCACAGGGTCAAAGTTCTGGTCTGCAATCCTTTCCACTTAGAAAGTTCAATGCTTGTGAAAGAATTTGTAATAAATCAGGACTTCCAGAATGGCCAGCTCTAGTAGGATGATGATGGAAAATAGCAGCATATTGGTTCTCATTTTCCTGGACATTGAACAGAGAATCTTCGACTTTTGTTCAAGCTTTCACTTGTGTTTACCAGTCTGCCCTTGGTACGTTCCAACTGGTCTCTTGCTCCTCCACATTTTCTATGATTTCTGAGCCAATCAGGTCAGTCTTTGTGGCAATCTGAAGAGAATGCTCAACACTTTGGGTGGTCCAGTTCAGACTTTCAGTGCCTTGCAGAAGCAATGCCCTTTGAGATCGAAGTCATTTTCCAAGGTAATATATATATACCAAGGTAATCAATGCTGTTTATGACTGCTTTTTAAAAATTTTTATTTTCAGTAGCACAGAATCCATTCCACAAGTGAGGGCTGGGGAGGGGTTTGGGAGGCGGGAGAAGGAACTCCAACTTCATAGAACTTGGCTTCAGCAACAAGAAGCTAGAGGCAGGATGAAAAATGTTGATGTCCTGTTACTCCAGGATGCAAGCCTCTGGCTTACAACGTCATATCTATTATATATCAAAGTTCCATTTATGCCCATCTGTTTTTCAGCTCTCTATTCTGTTCCATTGTCACCAGTGACACTTGCCAGTGTCACTTGTTCTTTATTACAGCTTTATAGAAGGCCATATCACCTAGAATGGGAAATTTTTCATTTTTTTTCTTTCCGAGTCTTGACTAGTTCAGGCTCCTTGTTTTTCCATATAAAATTTCCAATCAGGTTGTCAAAACATGTGAACACACATGTACACATGCATGCACACTCTTATTCAACACTATTGGGATTGTTATTGAACTTGTTCTGAATCTATAGATAAGGGCTTACAAACGAGGGCCTACAGATCAAATTATGTTTGTAGAAATGTTTAGTTAGAAATGTTTTGTAAAATATTTCTATTTGAGCACTTGTAACAAGACCTAGACTCTCCAACTAGCCATGCAGGCTGTCCCATCAGTTAGTTTATATTGACTCAATTCATACCCTACTATTCTGTGCCTGATCCTATAAATTTTACTTTATAGAATGTTGGTCACATACAAATACCATTTATTTCCTTACCTAGATAGATCCTTTAAGATATTTTCTCCAAATAACAGAACAGTGTTCCAAAAAGAATTAGAAAATCTTCTTAAAGTTAATAAAATAGTAGTCAACTTTAAAATTATTTTTTTTTCATAAATTTCTTAGAGAAGGGGAATCATATATATCCTCTTCATCTCTTTGCTTGGCTATAAGTTTATCAACTTCATTGATCTTCCCAAAGAATTGGCTTTTGGTTTGACTGTTTTTTTTTATACTCACTTCCTTGACTTCTAATTATTATTATTTAACTTGTTCTTTTTTGAGTTTACTAATGATGAAGCTTACATTATTGATTTTAATTTATCTTTTAATATTTTCATTTAATGCTATTATTTCCCCTGTAAGCTGTGCTTTCAATGTATCCCATAAACTCTGATAAATAATATCTTCATTTTCATTTAGTTTAAAAATTTTTTTCAATACATGTGTTATTTAGAAATGTGATGCTTAATTTCTAAGTGCTGTGAGATTTTTCAGCAGTCTTTCTGTTACTGAATTCTGGTTTAATTATATTTGATTCATAGCCTTATTCTTTTTTTAATCTTAAAGACTTATATTTACTTATTTTGAAAGTCAGAGTTACAGAGAGAGAGGAAGAGACAGAGATCTTCCATCTGCTGGTTCACTCCCCAGATGGTTCCAATGGCCAGCGCTGGACCAGGCTGAAGCCAAGAGAGAAGAGCTTCATCTAGGTCTCATATGTGGGTGCAGTGGCTCAAACACTTGGGTCATCTTCTGCTGCCTTTCTCAGGCCGATATCAGGGAGCCAGATAAGAAGTGGAGCATTTGGGACACAAACCAGCACTCATAGGGGATGCCGGCAAAACAGGCAGTGGCTTTACCCATTATACCACAATGCTGATCCCCTATAACTTTATTCTGCTGTGACTTTTTTTTTTTTAAAGATTTATTCGTGGCTATACCTCTGATCCAGCTCTCTGCTATGGCCTGGGAAAGCAGCAGAAGACAGCGCAAATACTTGGGCCCCTGCACTCAACTGGGAGAATTGGATCAAGCTCTTGGCTCCTGGCTTCTGATCAGTGCAGCTCTGGCTGTTGTCCATACGGGGAGTGAACCAGCAAGATGGAAGACCTCTCTCTCTCTCTGCCTCTTCCTATCTGTAACTCTGCCTTTCAAATAAATAAATGAACTCATAAAAGATTTATTTGAAAGGCACAGTAATGGGAACTGGAGGTGGAGGAGAGGAAGAGACAGAGAGAGATTTTCCAATAATTCAACCCCCAGATGTTGCAGACTGGAACTCCATTCAGGTCCCCACATGGGTGGCAAGAACCTAATGACATGGGCCATATCCACTGTCTCCCAGGCATATTAGCAGGAAGCTGGATGGGAAGTATGGAGTATTCAGAAATCAAATCAGGCACTCTGATGTGGGATGCAAATGTCCCAAGTGATGACAATCTGCTGCACTACAATGCTTACCCCATATTTTTGTAAGTTTTTTTCAGATGTGTTTTATGGTTTAAAATCTGGCCTATCTTGATAAATAGTTTCAGACTACTGGAATATGTATTTAAGAATGTACATTTGGTTATTGTTGGGTGGAGCAGCCTATGTGTTCATTTGATCCAATAGATTGATAGTGCTGTTCTGTTCAGCTATATTCTTAGTGGTTTTTTTTTTTTTTTTTTTTTTTTTTTTGGCTTGCTGTATGTGTCAATTACTGATAGAGGACTCTTGAAATCTCCAAGTATAAGAGATTCCAAAGATACAACTATTTCTCTTTGCAGTTCTATTAGTTTTCACTTGACATATTTTGATGCTCTGTTGTTAGGCATATACATATTAAAGACTACAATGGCTAATTGGAGGACTCACTTTTTTTTTTTTTGGTCATTATGTAGTGCCCTTTTTTTCCCCTAAAATTTCCCTCACTCTGAAATCAACATAGTTACAGCTTTCTCTTTATGAGTATTATGAGCATGGTATATCTTTCTCCATTCATTTATTCTTTTTTAATGAATTTATTTGAGTGAAAAAGGGAAATAGATAGATCCTTTTTGCTGATTCTCTCTCCAAATGTCCACAATGGTTGAGACAGGGCCAAATTGAAGCTGGGAGCTGAGAACTCAATCCAGGTCTCCCGCATGGGTGGCAGGGAACCCAACTACATGAGGCATCATCTGTTGCCTCCCAGGGTCCACATTAGCAGGAAGCTGGAGTCATGAATGTGGCCAGGACCTGATCCCAGGCACTCTGATATGTGATGTGTCTTAATCAACCACAAGGCCAAATGCCCCCCCCCTCTTTTTTTTTAAAAAAAAAAAGGTTTATTTATTTATTTGAAAGTCAGTTACACACACAGAGAGAGAAGGAGAAGCAGAGAGAGAGGCAGAGAGAGAGAGAGAGAGAGGTCTTCCCTCAGTTCATTTACCCCCCCAAATGGCCGCAACGGATGGAGCTGGGCAGATCTGAAGCCAGGAGCCAAGTCCTTCTTCCAGGTCTCCCATGTGGGTACAGGGGACCAAGGACTTGGGCCATCTTCCACTGCCTCCCCAGGCCATAGCAGAGAGCTGGATTGGAAGTGGAACATCCAGGGCTTGAATTCACACCCATCTAGGATGCCTGCACTGCAGGCGGCGCCTTTACCCTCTATGCTGCAGTGCTGGCCCCCATCCCTTTACTATTAATATAGCTGCAACTTCATATTTAAATTAGGTTTCTTACAGATGATATGTATAAAATAAGCATTCTCTTAACTAGCATATATAGATCATTCTTATCTAAGCTGATTATTGATACAGTTGCATTAATATATGATTATATTTGAACCACTGTCTATTAATTGTCCTTGTTTTTATTGTCTTTTATTCTTTTTCTCCCTGCTGTGCTGTCAATGGATCATTTTATATCATTTTATTTTATTTTTTCTTTTAATATGGCAATTCTATTTTTCTTTTTTTTTTCTTTAACTTTTATTCAATAAATATAAATTTCCAAAGTACAGCTTTTGGATTATAGTGGCTTTTTCCCCCCATAACCTCCCTCCCACCCACAAGCATCCCATCTCCCACTCCCTCTCCCATCCCATTCACATCAAGATTCATTTTCAATTATCTTTATATACAAAAGATCAATTTAGTATATACTAAGTAAAGATTTCAACAGTTTGAACCCACACAGAAACACAAAGTGTAAAATAGCTTGAGTACTAGTTATACCGCTAATTTACATAGTACAACACATTAAGGACAGAGATCCTACATGGGGAGTAAGTGCACAGTGACTCCTGTTGTTGATTTAACAATTGACACTCTTATTTATGGCGTCAGTAATCACCCGAGGCTCTTGTCATGTGTTGCCAAGGCTATGGAAGCCTCTTGAGTTTGCCAACTCTGACCTTATTTAGACAAGGCCATAGTCAAACTGGAAGTTTTCTGCTCCCTTCAGAGAAAGGTACTTCCTTCTTTGATGGCCCATTCCTTCTGCTGGGATCTCACTCACGGAGATCTTTCATTTAGGTAATTTTTTTTTTTTGAAATTCTATTTTTTAAAAATTGTTTTAGTGTTTGCTCTAAAATTTGCAATGTAGACTTACAACTAATCAAAGTCTACATTCAAATAATACTATATCATTTCATGGGTAGTACAAGTATTGAAGGACCCTTATGGGGGGAGGGACAAGAAACTAGGCCTGGGCAAATATCAGGGGCTTCTTAAGAGGTTAGATGTTCCCCAGAGTCTAGCGGGCAGGACATTCTCTGGGAAGGAAAAGTCAATCCCCTTCAGAGAATCTCTAGGCACGCCCAGAGCAGAACTGCCCCTCCCCTCCGGGAAACCTCTGGGCGCGCCCAGATCAGAGCTGCCCCTCCCCTTCGGAGAGTCTCTAGGCGCACACTTATGATGTCACTGCGACCGGCCAATCCTGTAACACCTCAGCACTCTCCCTCAGCATTCTCCGGTATGCTAATTGTCCCTCCGAACCAGCCAATCCCGTGCCACCTCTGCATTTTACACCAGCACTCTCCACCAGCATTCTTCGCCAGCATTCTCCCATATGCTAATGTCCCTCTGAACTGACCAATCCTACGCATGTGCATTAGGAATATGCTAATTCGTTGCCTATATAACCTGTGTGAAACTGCCGCTCAGGGCTCCTCACTGCCTGAGGTGGGGGCCCGTTTGCGCAAACGTTCAATAAAAACCTCGTGCTTTTTGCATCAACTGGTCTGGAGTCTGGATCTTTGGGCGTCCTCCCAAGCAAGTGGGCATCTCTGCAACTGAGAGGTCCAACAGTATCTTGTAAGAGAGTATTCCCAATTCTTTCCTTCTATCCCTTGCTGTCATAATTTCACTTATCCATAAATTAGATCATCTAATATTTTGATGCTATTACTTCCAATAAACTGTTATCTACTCAGTTCAAGAAAAAGAATGAAAGAATAATAAATTATTTATCTTCATGTATTCCTTTTCTGTTATTTTTTTCATGTGTATCTGAGTTCCTGGTATCATTTTCCTTCTCTCTAAAGGAAACATTTCTTGTAAAGTAAATCCCCTAGTGACAAATTCCCTGAATTTTTGTTTCTAAAAGAAAGTCTTTGTTTCTCCCTCACTGTTGAAGGATAATTTCACTGGAGACAGAATTCTATGTCAGTGAATTTTATCAAAAATTTAAATATTTTATCACTTTTCTTGCTTAGATGATTTATAAAGAGAAGTATGATGTATTTCTTGTTTATATTCTTCTACAGGTAAGGGGTTCTCTCCCCTGTCTCCCACCATCTGTCTTCTTCCAAGATTTTCTCTCCCTTTCTCTCTTTTGGTTTCTGAAGATTGAATATGATAGGCTTAGCTATTTATCTACTAATTTATTTAGTGATCTATGAGCTTCTTGGAGCTGCAGTTTGATGTTTCCTAATAATTTTGGAAACTTCTCAGCCATTATTATTTCAAATACTTCTGATCTTTCTCCTCTTTTGTTTTCTTTGGAATTCTTGTTACATATGTGTTATTTTGTAATTTTATAATTCTTGAATATTCTGCTTTTCTCATGGTGGAATGAGAAGGCCATGCCAAGATGGCTGCTGACAATGGAGCCTGCCTGGCAACAGGCTGTGATTGGATGGTTTGGAAACCACATGACAATGGAGCCTGATTGACAACAGGCTGTGATTGGATGGCTTCGGAAACTGCCTGGCAACAGGCTGTAATTGGTTAGGGCATAGACCACCC
This sequence comes from Lepus europaeus, assembly GCF_033115175.1. Classification (NCBI taxonomy): domain Eukaryota; kingdom Metazoa; phylum Chordata; class Mammalia; order Lagomorpha; family Leporidae; genus Lepus; species Lepus europaeus. The sequence goes on from NC_084832.1 coordinate 88,278,369, forward strand.
TTGACTGGATTGGCTGCCTTGGCTATATAAGCTGCTGTAGCAACTGAAATAAACCAGTCTGCAGGCTGCTCCCCTCTGGCCTGCTTTCACCTGGCTCCCAGTCTGTGTGGTGACTCAGTGCCTCTTGCCCCCACGCCTCTTGCCCCCACCACGCTCCTCCTCTCAGAATGAATCCACAGCAACATTCTCATTTTTCTTTTCAAATTGTTAAGTTTCTATTGATATACCTTCAAGCTCACTCATTCTTTCCTTGGACAGGTACATTTTACATTAAAAGCAATCTTTATTTCTGTTATAATATTTTTTATTTCTAGCACTTTCTTTTTACTTATTCTAAGAATTTCCCTATCTCTGCATATATACTAAACTAGAAGCTTTTTATTAAGGTATACAAATTTCATCCATTTCATATATACAAATTTAGGAACATACTGATTATTCCTACCCTACCCTCCCTCCCACACTTTTTCCTTCTCCCTCTCTTATTCCCACTTTTTTTTTCCAAAGATCTATTTTCAGTTAACTTTATACTTATAAGATTAATTAAGTAAGGAGTTCAATAAACAGTATGAACAAACAAACAAAGTTCCTCAACAGTTGAAACACAGGCTGTTCAAAATCATTGGATCTCAAAGTGTCAATTTTAATTACCCATCTGTTTCCAAATGCTGTGCTTTCTGCCCCAAAGAGATATTAGCACATTAATCATGGTTATTTTAAAGTCCTGTTTTGAAAATTTCAAAATCTTTGCCATATTTCAATTTAGTACTAATGTTGTTTTGTCTTTTCAGACTGTGCTTTTTCCTTTTAGCATGACTTGTGACTTTTTTAAAGAGACATACAGGATATATCAGGTAAAAGTTACTAAGATAGCAGGGCTTTGATGTTTGTTTTGCTAGAATTAGCCTGTGTTTACTATTTGCTGTAGTTGTAGGTGTTAAGAGTATAAAATTTCTTCTGGTGTGTTTGTTTTCTATTTCTCTCCTCTTGTCTTTTTTTTTGTTTTCCTTGCAGATGTCTCTTTAAATATGAGGGCAACTCCTTTAGTTGCTCCCCTTTGTGTACATGGAGGCCCCACTGATATGGGGAGAAAGAAGTGCTGTATAGTACTATGACCAGCTCTCAGTCTTGTAGTCAGGCTACGCTCCTGGGGTGTACCCTTCAAAACTACTTCTCAGTTGTTGATTTATTTACATTTTAAACTCCCTTAGGAAAGACAGGTTAGAGAAGATTAGGGAATTGGTTGCACTCAGGTAATATAGGTTCCTTTCCATGCAGGCCTTTGTTAAGGAGGACAGAATGTTCTGGGAGTACTTAGAAATAGCTACCTCCCCATCTCCCTGAGGGAAGGAGGACAGGATTTTTCTTAGGCCTTCACTGTGAGAGCCTGGTGGTGCCCCTTGAGGGGTAAAATTCACAAACATTATAGACGGGTCTTCAAGAGTTTTTAATCACTCAATTCAGTCTACATTCAGATTCTTGCAATCAGTCAAGTACTCTTTAAATATTCCCAGCTGGCCTTTCTGCTCATGGACGATGTCAAGGAAACATCGTTAAAAAGTCTCTCTTTCCACTACCATTATGTCCAAGTCAGAGTTTCCTAAAGAACCACCCATTCTGCCAAATATATATTTCTCTGGTGGTTACAGAGGATCACAGAAATCCGTATAATCTGACCTTTGTGTTTCAATCTGATCTGTCATAAATGCCCAAAGTAATCCTGTTCCAGTGACTGGTGAACGTATTTTCCCATGGTCATTCATTTGGCTTTTGTTCATGTTATCCCTGAACATTTATAATGTGTTCCTAGGTCCTCACAGGCTTTTTCTATTCAATCTGCACTTCTCAGGTTGGTCACCTTGCCTTCACCTACCTTAGCTATAGGGAGTACTCCAGCACATTTGGAATGTGCCAGGAAGCCAAGAAGTTTTCACAGATGACTTCAATCTTCCCAAACTGTTCAAAATAATCTCTGAGTTATATTCTATAGTGTCTTCTTTAACGCTGCCAACAAAGGTCTGTTTGCTAGTTAAACGAGAGGCTGGTCTTGGAGAATCTTCTCTTGAGACAACCCCTATTGGTTCCACAATTCTTCCATCTACCTTGTGTAGCCTTGCATTTCTAACTGCATCCACTTCTTCCACAGTGGCATCTGTGACAAACCTAAAGCCCCTGGAGCACTTAGTGTTTGGATCTCTTATCACCACCCAACCCACAAACATCCCTGTTGCTCACAGCAGCAACTCCTAAGACTCTCATAGGTTGTTTCAAAGCTCAGCCCTCTGATGAACAGCTTCTGCAATCTGGCAGAAACCTATTTTATGTAAAGTGAAAAGGAATCAGTTTGTGTAATAAAACTATTAATTTCTGACATCATCTGGAATATCTATGAGTTGGTGTTTATGAAATAACATTATGTAATTAGTTTTTGAATTACTGCTTCTCATTTTTTCAGAATTTTCCTTTTTAAAAAGGTATTTATTTTCTTTTAAACATTTATTTTTCATCTACTTGAAAGGGGAGTGAGGGAAACACTGATCTTAAATCCATGGATTCATTCCCCAAATGCCCACAACAGCCAGGACTGGACCAGGCTGAAGCCAGGAACCCAGAACTCCATCTAGTTCTTCCATGTGGGTGGCACTTAAGCCATAATCTGCTGCTTCCCAGGATGCATTAGCAGGAATCTGGATCAGAAGCAGAGTAGCTGGAGTCAAATCAGCACTCTGATATGGGATGTTGGTGTCCCAACTCGTGGCTTAACCTGCTGAGCCACATCTCCTCCCTCGATTTTCTACCTATGGCATCATTATTACACTAAGTGGCTCTTTTAACTAACTTCTCTAATCCTCATCCCTTTCCCTCCTCTCCTTTCCTTCCTTTGTCTCTCCTTTCCTTCCTTTCCTCTTTCTTGCCTTCTTCCCTTCCCTTGTCTCCTCTCCTTTCCTCTCTCCCTCCCTCCCTTTCTTCTTTCCTTCCTTCCTTCTTCCCTCCTCTCCTCTCCTTTTGCCCTTCCCTTCCCTTCTCTTCCTTTTCTCCTTTATCTCCTCCCCTCTCCTCTCCTCTTGCCCTACTCTTCCCTTCCTTTGTCTCCTCTCCTCTCCACCCCTCCCCTCCCCTCTCTTCTCTCCTCTCGCCCTGCTCTTCCCTTCCTTCCCCTTCCCATTTTCTTTCTTTCCTTCTCTTCCCTTCCCTCCCTACCTTCCTTTTTTCCTTTCCTTTGCCCAATTTTAAATATTGTCAATGTTACCAAAAACTAATATTCCAGAAAAATTATTAGTGATTATATAACAGCATTTTAAAACTTATATATTTTCCACTCTCTCTTTAGAATAAACCTATATACACAGCAACTATTTCTAAGATAAATACATACAGAAGTTTATACTTGTGTCAAAAGGAATGAAAAGTCTAAAGGACAGTAAATGCACTGTATAGAAATGATAATTACAATCAAGAAAATCTGTTCTCAATTCTTTAAACTCTTTAAATTCTTTAAACTCAAGTCTTTAAACTCTAAAGTGATTTTTTTTCAAACTTAGGGGAAAAAAAAAAAACAAAACTCACGGTCCATTTGCTCAAACATTACTGAGAAGAGGAAGTCTCGTGGTGTCATGTAATATTCTCCTTCATATTCCAGTGAAGAAAACTGCATGAACCGTTGTTTACGAAGAGATACTTTCTCTATTGCTCCATAGTCAACATTTTTCTAAAAGACACAGAAATCACAATTTAAGATTTTTTTTTTCAGTATTATTTCCAAACTCAGCTGTTTGTGGGATATTTTTTATTTTTATTTTTTTTATTTTTTATTTTTTTTATTTTTGACAGGCAGAGTGGACAGTAGAGGGAGACAGAGAGAAAGGTCTTCCTTTTGCCGTTGGTTCACCCTCCACTGGCCGCCACGGTTGGCGCGCTGTGGCCGGCGCACTGCGCTGTTCCGATGGCAGGAGCAAGGTGCTTATTCTGGTCTCCCATGGGGTGCAGGGCCCAAGGACTTGGGCCATCCTCCACTGCACTCCCTGGCTACAACAGAGAGCTGGCCTGGAAGAGGGGCAACCGGGACAGGATCGGTGCCCCGACCGGGACTAGAACCCGGTGTGCCGGCGCCGCAAGGCGGAGGATTAGCCTAGTGAGCCGCGGCGCTGGCTCGAATGTGGGGTATTTTTTAAAGAATAATTTTTGTGTTTAGGTTTGACAACTCCCAAACTTTAAGATCATTCATTAACAAATATATACTGAGTACATAATTTGTACTGTGTCATTTTAAAAAAATTTATTTATTTGAAAGGCAGAGTTACAGAGAGAGGGAGGGAGAGGGAAAGAGAGAGAGAGAGAGAGAGAGAGACAGAGAGACAGAGAGAGAGAGAGATATCTTCTACCTGCTGGTTCACTCCCCAAATGGCTGCAAAGGCCTGCAGGCTAAGGCCAGGAATCAGAAGCTTTGTTCAGGTCTCCCATGTGGATGCAAGGACCCATGCACTTGGGTCATCTTCCTCTGCTTCCCCGGGTGCCATCACCATGGATCTGGGTCAGTAGCTGAGAGTCAAACCAGTGCCCCTATGTGATACCAGCCATTGCAGGTGGCAGTCTAACCCACTGCACCACAACCTTTTACTGTTTTAAGCACTGAAGATACAGCAGTGAATAAAACTAACCTGAGGGAAGCTACATTCCAGAAAAAGAGAATGTCAATTAATGAATAAATTTTTTAAATAATATAAAATGGTGAGAAATGCTAGGAAGAAATATAAAGTAGGCTAAAAAGTGGTAAGGGACAGTATTTTAGCAAGGATAGTCAGGAAAGGCCTTTCTGAAGAGATCTTTCTGACCTTTAGAGACCACATGAAGTAGAGTCAGTTGTGGAGGTCTCTGGAGGAAGAGTACTCTGAGCAGGAACCAACTCCATGAGGTAGGAGTAGGCTGGGTGTGTTCAAGGACAGGCAGGGAAGACAATGTTACCTGAGCGGCCAAGGAAAGTACAGAGTGACAGATGAGGTCAGAGACAGGCAGGCAACAGGTCGCATAAAGTTGAGCTTTCATAAAGAGAAAATACGTCACTCTGCTTTCAGAACTCTAAGCGAGAAACTATGAGAAAAAATGCTAACAGAACAAGGATGGGTAAATTACTGTTAGGGTAAGAGTCTGTCTTCTCAGGCAATACACCCTGATGCTAACCAACTGCTAATAGAGACAATGCTGAAATTCTCATTGCTAAACTTTCACTGAGCACTTACTGTGTACTAGACACTGTAATACTTCAGCATTTTACAAAGATGATGTAATTAATCTTCACAACAATCTGAATAATCGATACTATTGTTGATATGGAAACTGAGAAGTAAAGAGCAGAGCCAGGCTTTTTTAAAAAAACAGGTCCATCTGATGCAAAGGATTTCAAACTCTTAGCAACACACTATACTATACGCAGGCTTGAGCACTGCCACTAGGCAGACTGGAGGAAGAGGACACAGCAGATAACACAGACACCCACGTCAAGGCAGGAATCCTGACACAGGAATAGGATTATCTGTGAAAACCCATATCAGGCTTTTACCCTGGATTGCTGTCCTAAAACACTGCTCTAACTTGAACCACAATATCCTTCCTGACACATTCTTACTCCTCACACTCAGAACTGAGTGTGACTCAAATTATAATGGGAAAAATATGAATTCTAGTTTCTTAAAACTCCCCTAATACAAAGCTGTCAACAGCTCCTTTTTTGGCTGACCTCACTTCTCTGACCAGTATTAATTCTTTCTCCTCAGATAGACAATAGGTTTCTATGAGCTAGTTTTATACCTCTTTTGTGTTCTGTATTCATACAATGTCCACCATAATACTGAACCTATACAGAATACCCTATGCAAAGGCATATCATAAAATATCAATATCTATACATAGCAAAGATCTATTGTTTTATATAACAAATTGTTTTGAGCACCTATCAGAAAACAGTGGAAAATAAAGCAAACCTTAATTCCTAGCAGAAGGTGCTAAGTGCTCTGGCAGTGAATTTACAGAAAGCCTATGGCTAGGATATAGAAGAAAGGGTGAATAAGAGATTTCTCAGTAAAGTAGTAGCATTTGCAAAATCCTAGATATGAGAGAATATAGCATAATAAAATAGCCAAAATAAGTTAAATGTGGAAATATAGATTATTTTTTATTATACTAATGTTAATATATCTATCACCAAATTAGCAAAATTTTAAGTGATCTATACAGAAAAAAAGTACAAACTCAAATCCTTAAACAAATGTTGGCTCTTTTACACATCCTAGTATTTAGATTATTCATGAATGCTTAAAAAATAATTTAGGGGTTGGCACTGCTGAACAGCAGGTTAAGCCGCCACCTGTGATGCTGGCATCCCATATGAGCACTGGTTCAAGTCCGGCTACTCCAGTTCTGATCCAGCTCCCTGCTATCATACCTGGGAAAGCAGTGGAAGATGGCACAAATGCTTGGGCCCCTGCCACCTACATGGGAGACCTGGATGGAATTCCAGATTCCTGACTTCAGCCTGGCACAGGCTGTTGTAGTCATCTGGAGAGTGAATCAGTAAATATAAAAGTTCTCTTTCTGTCTTTCCCTCTCTCTCTGTAGCTCTGTGCCTTTCAAATAAATAAATAAATAAATCTTTTTTTTAAAAAGTCCAACAACATAATCCTATTTTTGTATAAACAAACAAACTCTTCTTTCAAATCTCAACCGACTAAAAGGAGTTGGTTAAGATTTCTCCCTCTCCTTTACTGGTCTCATATCAAGACAGACCAGTAACTACATTTCTTTTGGTGTTCATGTCATCTGCTACCTTAAAGCAGTCCTATACTTTAATAGTTCTAATATCGAATCTCAACAAGACATAAAAATACAAAACTATTACTATTTCACAACAAGACATAATAACGATTTTCAAAGAAATCCTTTTATTTTCTTCCAGGAGGTTTAGACTACATATTCCTCTATGTCATGGTTACTATTTTCTATATGTATATGTGTGTTGATAACTGCCATAAGATAACATTTTTGAAGTCTTGAAAGTCAATTATCTAGGGAAATGCTGTTTTATTGAGCTGGATGATTGAATGGCCTATTATCCCTCAATTTTGATTAAGTATATTTTCTAGTGAATAAGAAAAGGTAGAACAGGTGAATCTAAAGCTCCCTTGCACAGGCTCAATTTTGAGCTTGAGGCTGTTGCAGACTATCAGACATGAATTTATAAGGTCACTTACATACAAATGACATCCACATTTGTTTCACTACCCTCAACACTCTCTACCAGTAGATAGTGTGGTATAAAAACTTCCAACAACCACTCTATTCTATCTCCCAATTCAATCTTATATGGAAGCTTTAAATAAATAGTATAAATAAACCTACTCTACTACTCCCAAATCTTCCTTTTTTGTTTTTAAGATTTATTTTTATTTGAAAGAATGACAGAGAAAAAAGGAGAGAGGGAGAGAGAGAGATAAAAAAAAGAGAAAAAGAAAGAGATCTTATACCTACTGATTCATATTCACTTCTCTGGCCTAAACCAGGAGTTTGGAACTCCATCTGGGTTTCCTACATGAGTACTTAGGCCATCATCTGCTTTCCTGGGCACATTAGTATGTAGCTGGATTGGAAGTGGAGCAGCTGGGACTAGAACTGGCACTCTGATATGGGATGCTGTTGCCCCATGACACTAGCTCCCTTCGAGATCTTTAGCACTAGTAATGTCTTTCCTTTGTATAACATTCTCTACTATCTCTCATATCTGCTTATTCTTTAAGTATGCATGATCACTTAGCGATTACCACACTGGAGATTTTAATCCTACCATTTATGTTCTCACTTAAGCCTTACAATGGCCATAACAAGACACCATTTTTATCATCTTTACTTTACAAAAGAAGAAAAGACGACTTGTAAGAGTCAACCAGCTTGCCTAGATTAGCTCAGTAAGTAAGTGATAGGCAGTATAACCTTAACCTCACTGTCTCAATTACTTACTCTTATGCCAGCTCCTATAAGAATTGTATCAATTATGAAAGTGTAAAATGCAAACTGTGAGTAAGGATAGTTGAGGAGTTGTCATGGTAAGAGTAGAATTTAAGCAAGGCCCATAGGTGAGGAAATTTTTTCCTGCCAAAGGTCACTTGTATATTAAAAACATCATTTACAAGCCGGCGCTGTGGTTCAACAGGCTAATCCTCTGCCTTGCGGCGCCGGCACACTGGGGTCTAGTCCCAGTCGGGGCGCCGGATTCTGTCCCGGTTGCCCCTCTTCCAGGCCAGCTCTGTGCTATGGCCCGGGAGTGCAGTGGAGGATGGCCCAAGTCCTTAGGCCCTGTACCCGCATGGGAGACCAGGATAAGCACCTGGCTCCTGCCATTGGATCAGTGCGGTGCGCCGGCTGCGGCGGCCATTGGAGGGTGAACCAACGGCAAACGAAGACCTTTCTCTCTGTCTCTCTTTCTCTCTCACTTTCCACTCTGCCTGTCAAAAACAAACAAACAAACAAACAAACAAAAACCCAACCATTTACAGACCATACAAAATTATCAACCTAAAAACGAGGGTGCTATAGAGTTATTAAATTTTGAGTCCTGCCTACAGTTGCCTTGGCAGTGCTAGACCAAATGATTTCATGGGCCTTGTTTGGCCCACAGACTGGAATTTCTCCACCCCTGATCTACAGAACAACAAGAATTAGCCATTGTTTAAGGCCCTAGACTAAATGTGGTCCATTTCCTAATTGGTATGTATTATTTCCCTTATCCAATTGAACTTAAAATAAACAGAATGTGCTAAAAATGCTACAACAAAATTTATTAAAAGGAAAAAATATTATTTTGAAATAACCAGAGTCTTTCTATTTCTAGTACCAAGTTGACAAACCAACAGTTTTATCCAGGGTCACATTTACATAACAAAAGTTGAATTTTAAAAATACCTTTTAAATGATCAATAGTATAATCAATGTGTATTAAATACCTAGGCTAATTTCACAGAAATTTGCAAAATTCACCTGCCAGTGCCATTTTAAATCTTTTTGTTTATCTGTCAGGGTTAACTTGCTTTGCTTCATTTTTATAAATATTTTGAACAAATCTCAGACTTACTAGATAAAGGTAATGGTCAAGAATATTATATTCAATCACACATTGTTCCTAAGATTTATCGTATCATTTCCAGGAATGCACTGTAAGTCTGGCTTTTGTCTAATTTTTCATCTAAACTATAATGTCTGAAGCATAATTTCAACTAATTTCACTGTGCCGAGCAAAGCATTTAACCTGGCATGAGCTAGTGGGAATGCTACTGATATAAATTTATAATGTAGAATTTTAAGTGTTAACAGGGATCACAGGGATCTAGAAATCATCAAGTCTAACAGTTCAATGCAAGGGATCAGAAATCAGATCTTCTGAGTCCCATACCATCCTTGGTTAATTAGTTTGTTATGTATTTTTTTTTATAAGATTTTATTTATTTGAAAGTCAGAGTTACACAGAGAGAGGAGAGGCAGAGAGAGAGGTTTTCTATCCACTGGCTCACTCTCCAATTGGCCGCAATGGATGGAGCTGTGCCTATCCGAAGCCAGGAGCCAAGGGCTTCTTCCGGGTCTCCCACATGGCTGCAGGGGCCCAAAGACTAGGGCCATTCTCTACTGCTTTCCCAGGCCATAGCAGAGAGCTGGATTGGAAGCAGAGCAGCCGGGTCTCGAACTGGGCCCATACGGGATGCCGGCGCTTCAGGCCAGGGCGTTAACCCGCTGTGCCACAGCGCTGGCCCCAGCTTGTTACCTATTTCTAATAAATGTTGGAAACAAGTAGCTAATGTCCAAATGCTCCTAATTTATGGCCTAGCATAATGCATGCCAAGTTATCCTTCATTACCTTGAACAATTAAAAGCATAGTTCACAATAAGCCTTTGGTGGCAAATGTAAACTATTTCCTGTCCTGTTCTTCATTTCTTTCTTCTCTTCTTACTTCCTTTCATTTGTGCACTGTATCTGGTCAAATATGTGTGTGCTCTCTTTTCCCACCTTCCCTCATTTTTCTTCTTCCTTTCTTTATAAGTTTCAGGTGGCTTTTGTTGTCACTGTTGCTCCTGTTTTCATATTCCTCTAACTATATTGTTTCAGGTACTCATTTCCTTTTCTCTAATTCCTGCCTTCTCTTTCTCCAATGGATGTATTTGTGGCAGGATGGTCTTTGTAAACAAAGACAAGAAAAAAAAAAGCTACATGGTAGTTAGGTGAGTAGGTTACAATATCAATTTGGATTGAGGGATGAGGAAGTATGACTAATGTCAAACATCAAATTGTATCTGAGAATAATAATTCAAGTACAAATATCTAGCAAAGTAGCAGCATATTTAAAAAAGCTCATGGAGGGCAGTGCTATGGCAGAGTGGGTTAAGCCCCTGCTTGTGATGACAGCATCCCTTATCTACGGCAGATGTGAGTCCTGATTGCTCTGCTTTAGGTCCAGCTCCCTATTAATACACCTGGGATAGCAGTAGATAATGGCCCATGAGCTTGGGCCCCTGCCACTCATGTGAGACACCTGGATGGAGTTCCTGGTTCCTGGCTCGAACCTGTCTGCTGAAGTCATTAGAGTAGTGAAGCAGCAGATGTAAGATCTCTCTCTTTCCCTCTCTTTCAAATCAATAGATTGATAAATCTTTTGTTAAAAGTTCACAGAAGTATATTATGAAAAAAAATCAAGGATTTCAATTTTTTGCGCTACAACAAACATCTTTTAATTTCACTTTTCTACAAACTTTTTATTGACAGGCAGAGTGGACAGTGAGAGAGAGAGAGAGAGACAGAGAGAAAGGTCTTCCTTTTGCTGTTGGTTCACCCTCCAATGGCTGCCGCGGCCGGCGCACCGCGCTGTTCTGAAGCCAGGAGCCAGGTGCTTCCTCCTGGTCTCCCATGCGGGTGCAGGGCCCAAGCACTTGGGCCATCCTCCACTGCACTCCAGGGCCACAGCAGAGAGCTGGACTGAAAGAGGAGCAACCGGGACAGAATCCGGTGCCCCGACCGGGACTAGAACCCGGTGTGCCGGCACCACAGGCGGAGGATTAGCCTATTGATCCGCGGTGCTAGCTCTACAAACTTTTCAAAGTACCCATGTACTGTTACACAGTTAGGCAGTGGAAAAAATCCATTAATTCATGCTCAAACATTTAAGAACTGTTGTGTTCATTGTTCCAGAGGTGAATAGGTAAATGTGAGGAGTTCAAATGGGTGTGAGATAGCAAACAGTTCAAAGTGCCAGCTCTGAGGTCAAACTGCATGTGATTCAAATTTCAGTTCTGTCACTTAATAGGTATTCAACCTTGGACCAATAATCTCTCTGTACTTCAGCTGACTCATGTGAAAAATGAGTAAACCAAACTGCCTAGAGTTAAATCCTTAATCTGTCACTTAGGCAAATTGTAGTATTCTCTAGTTAAATGATTTGTAAAGTTGAAAAAATATTGTATCTGCCTCAAATTGTTTTTTAATAGTCTTCAATAAAATAGTTAACATAAAATGTTAACATACTGCCTGTCAAATTTAAGTGCTCTGCATAACTATTACTATTGTAATCTTCATAATTAAAAATATACTCTAATAGAAATATAAGCAAAATTCTGAGAAGGCAGAAAGAGGACCAATTAACCATCTTGTAGGCTTAAGAAAGCATTCCAGATCAGAAGACATTTGAACTGGATCTTAAAGGATGAGGAGGACTTTATCAAGACAGGGACCAATAATAGGGCAAACTGCACTAAAGTTAGTGTTGAGATCTTGGCTCCTAGGTCTATGGTATAGATGGCTTTTGAGGTATATGGCAAAAATGGACAGAAGAGAGCAGCAGAGAATAGTGTCCTGAAGAGATCATCATGGATCTTGAAATTTTCTTTTGTTAATTTATACAATGGCTACCACATATGTAAGACACTAGAGCCTACACATAAATGAAGAAATAGAATGTCTCATACTACGATTCAGCACTTACTCTACATCTACACATTTCATAAGTGTGATTAGTTTTAAAACTTCAGCATTATTAAAAACACTAACTTACAACGCCAGAGTCAAGTACACTGATAGTAGAAGGGAGATCTAACAGCCTGACAGGCAGGAGAAAAAACCAATTCAAAATAGACATGGCTGCAATGGTCTGTATCAACCCAGGTTATCACAAACAACAATTCCTAGATTCTTCAGTCACTGAGAAACTAATTATGTCGGGGACAATCGCTTTAAAATGTAGGAACTGGAAATACACTTAAGCAGTTCTTAATATATATCTTAAACAAGACAAAATGTTTTCTTTCTTATTAGAGTAATTTTAGTTATCTAGAAGATTCACTTACATGTAGACCTGACAGTCCAATGATGCTGTGTTCAGCATTACTGTCCATTTACTAGTCAAAATACTTTGTAGAATGTGAGTTATATGAAAATATAAGGGCTATGTTTATATAAACTGAAAATGATTGGAGCTGTGAGTGAAAGAGAATGTCTTTCAGAAAAATACAAGTAGATATAGTTTGGGGTTGTAATAATCACTGTTACAAGTCAAATAAAATTAGACTTCAAGATGGAAATGCTTTCATCTTTCCAATAATGTCAACATACATTCTAAAAGCTTACAAGGGAGGGAGGGAGGGAAGTATGGTTATCTTCTTAGAGTTGTATCTATGAAATTCATGAAATTTGCTTGTTCTCTTTATATAAATAAAAATTTTAAAAAAGCTTACTACTAGCTCATTCTTAGTCATAAAGACATATCACAAGAAAAGCATCTAAAATGAATAATAGTTCAGTATGGTGACTCATAGATTTTGGAATTTCAAGATGTCAAGAGAAATGTGGGGGCCGGCACCATGGCTCACTTGGCTAATCCTCCGCCTGTGGCGCCAGCACCCTATATGGGCGCCGTGTTCTAGTCCTGGCTGCTCCTCTTCCAGTCCAGCTCTCTGCTGTGGCCCGGGAAGGCAGTGTAGGATGGCCGAAGTGCTTGGGCACCTGCACCCGCATGGGAGACCAGGAGGAAGCGCCTGGCTCCTGGCTTTGGATTGGCGCAAGGCCGGCCATAGCGGCCATTTGGGGGGTGAACCAACGGAAGGAAGACCTTTATCTCTGTCTCTCTAACTCTGTCAAATAAATAAATAAATAAATAAATAAATAAAGAGAGAAGTGTGAATGCTATTATTTCCTAGGGTTAAACTAAGTCCTTATGAAGATAAAAAGTATCGTAAGGCAAACCATAATTTAAGCAACCTCTTTAGGACATAAGTTTCTGTATTAGTGTTGCTTGCTGTTCATGCCTAAAATCCTTGTAAATACCAAGTTTTAAGATTACATAAAGTACATTAGTACTGGGGGAAACTGGAATTTGCAGGTATTATAGAATCTACTATATAAACCAACCTTTAAATTTAAGTTTTTCTTCATTGAATTTTGATTTTTACATTGTTTATATAAGAATACATATCTAGGAATAAAATCTGGGAAAATGCTTTCTCAATGCTAGTTTTCTAAAAACAAACATAAAACAAAACAATGTATCATGTACATTACTAAAAGAGCTTATCTCATATTTTTTTTAAACTTGAGAGGAGGGAGGGAGGTAAGGAGGGAGGGAGACAGCTCCCCCTTTGACCCCAAACTGCTGGTTTATTTCATAATGCCTATGACAGTTGGGGCTGGGTCAAGCTGAAGCTAGGAGCCCAGAACTCAATTTGGCTCTTCCAAGTGGGTGGCAGGGACCCAGCTACTTGAGCCATTCCCAGGGTATGCATTAGCAGGAAGTTGGAATCGGGAGTGGAGCCAGGACTTGCACCTAGGCATTCATCAATATGGGATGCAGGTATCCTGATCAGTGGCTTAACTGCTGGGCCAAATACCCATCCCAAGAGAGTAAACTCTTTTTTTTTTTTTTTTGGACAGGCAGAGTGGACAGTGAGAGAGAAAGGTCTTCCTTTTGCCGTTGGTTCACCCTCCAATGGCTGCTGCGGCTGGTGCGCTGTGGCTGGCGCACCGCGCTGATCCGAAGGCAGGAGCCAGGTGCTTCTCCTGGTCTCCCATGGGGTGCAGGGCCCAAGCACTTGGGCCATCCTCCACTGCACTCCCTGGCCACAGCAGAGAGCTGGCCTGGAAGAGGGCAACAGGGACAGAATCCGGTGCCCCGACCGGGACTAGAACCTGGTGTGCCGACGCCGCAAGGTGGAGGATTAGCCTGTTGAGCTGCGGCACTGACCCAATTTGTAGATTTTTTTTATGACTGTTTGGCTTAATTAAGAGTTAACTCTAGGCAGGAGCCGTGGCTCAACAGGCTAATCCTCCGCCTTGCGGCGCTGGCACACCGGATTCTGTCCCAGTTGCCCCTCTTCCAGGCCAGCTCTCTGCTGTGGCCAAGGAGTGCAGTGGAGGATGGCCCAAGTGCTTGGGCCCTGCACCCCATGGGAGACCAGGAGAAGTACCTGGCTCCTGCCTTCGGATCAGCGCAGTGTGCCGGCCGCGGCGGCCACTGGAGGGTGAACCAAGGGCAAAGGAAGACCTTTCTCTCTGTCTGTCTCTCTCACTGTCCACTCTACCTGTCCAAAAAAAAAAAAAAATTCTACAAATTGATAAGAAAGCAGTGACCAAAAAGAAATTAACAGGAACTCAAGTGAGTTCCTATTCTCTCACTTCTCTAGAAGATCTTCTAGACACTGAAAATCTGTACTAAAATGTAGGACAACACGAGGATTGAAAACCCGCTCCTACCTCCAAAGAGAATGGTGCAGTGTAATGAAATGAGAAGATAAAATTATGAAGCAGCTCACTGGTTAGGACTGCCAGGCATAGCTCTGTACACTGTACAACTCTATGGAGCTTCATTCATATTGTAACCACATACCATTAGGTAGCAAAGGGCAGCAAGGGAACCAGAGGATTCAGTGTTCTCTAATTTGTACGAAGGTATATTTATGGGCTAAGGCAGTGTGGTCACTAATATTTCTCAATTTGCAGGGACTGGGCAAGTCAGAGAAAAGTACAGAATGTCCTACTCATTAAAAAAAAATGGTAGACTGATAGAAAAGGGTATCTTCCATCTGCTGGTTCACTCCCCAAATGACTGCCAACAGCCAGGGCTAGGCCAGACAAAAGTCGGTCTTCCACAAGGGTGGCAGGAACCAGGTACTTGGGTCATCATATACTGCTTCCCAGGTGCATTAACAGGAAGCTGGATTGTAAGCATGGAGGAACTGGGACTTCAACCAAACACTTCTATATGGACTGTGGGCATCTCAAGCAGTGGCTTATCCTGCTGGGCCACAATGTCCATTGCCAGACTGCCTGACTTTCAGGTACTACACTAATTGCGCTCACTAAAGGTTCAGTGTTTGCCATTTTTCTGTTTTTTCTCTCCTGTGTCCTGTCAAAGGAGGACCAGCAACAGCAGGCTATGTGTGTTTTTTTTTTTTTTTTTTTTTTTTTTTGGGCCAGGCAGAGTTAGACAGAGATAGAGAGACAGAGAGAAAGGTCTTCCTTTTCCGATGGTTCACCCCCCAAATGGCTGCTACAGCCGGCACGCTGCGGCGATCTGCACCCAGGAGCCAGGTGCTTCCTCCTGGTCTCCCATGCAGGTCCAGGGCCCAAGCCCTTGGGCCATCCTCCACTGCACTCCCGGGCCACAGCAGAGAGCTAGACTGGAAGAGGAGCAACCGGGACAGAATCTGGCACCCCAACTGGGACTAGAACCCGGGATGCCAGTGCTGTAGGCAGAGGATTAGCCAAGTGAGTTGCGGTGCCAGCCATCAGGCTATATCTTGAATAGGTAGAGGAAAATACTGTATTCCTGGCCACTGACCAAAAACATCTGAACTGTGAGAATATTCCTCTAAGTTGGGAAGTACCCCAAAATGGGGGAACCAAGTGAAACTGAAATGCTATCCCATTGGGATGAGATATGCTGTAATTTCACAGAACAGGCAGAAATTCGAAGCAGACGTGGGAAACAGACGTGTTCTCCACTGAAATAGTACACAGTCCAGCTGTCTCAAATTTCTCAGGTAGTTGAATGACTGAACAGTTGGTTACTATTAACATTCGGTTCTTTAGCTAATGTATTAATGGAAAGATAAAGAGTACTGACTTAGATCAAGAAGTGAAAGTCAAGAATATATATTCACATTGTTCTTGGCAAGTAACATACCTAGCTAGAACATCTGTTCAAAATCTAATGTGGGGCCTATGCAAAATTCTGTGGGAAAAATGAAGGCAAGAGCAAAAGGAAACAATGGAAATCACATTCTGAAAGAAAACAGAAAAATATTACAGAAAATTAGAGGCAATGGGCGTCATAGCATCAGAGAGCAAAGACAAGACACAGACCAATAGAAATATTTGAAAATGGGTATGGGTCAATATAAACAAAAGAAGCAAGAGAAAATACCATTATAAAACTTAAAAAATTGAGATAGTAAAAATTAGAATCAACAGTGCAGAAAATATATGGATTATATGAAACATATTGATTATTCAGAAATCACAGACACAGAAGAACAGCACAAAGAAATCAGGTAAAAGAATCCCTGTGTGTGTGAGACACACCAAAGATTCAACCTATGAATAACTGCTGTGCTTCAAGAAGAGAAGGAGCGAACCAAACATCTATTCGCCTCAATCCAATGTAAATGCCCTCTATACTCCTAGAGAAGTTCTCAGGGGAGACTGATTAATTTCAGGAAAAAAAAAATGTAGGGTTAGAATCATGGTGCCCCTCTTATTGGATTCAATCTTTTAAAAACTGTTCTCCAAGGACTTAATACTAAAAAAAGTATACAGTACAAGATTAGACATAATTTGTCTCTGAGATGAATTCTGAAAGCATACACATGGCTCTTATGTTTTACATAGGGAAATAAAAGTAGTGTGAGAGGTAACAGCATTGAACCTATTCAACTTGAAAGACTAGAGAGAATTTTCTGCCCCTCCTCTCCTCACTCCAACCTGTTTACTCTAGTTAATCAGAACCACTCCAGTAAGAAGGGAATAAACAATATTAATCTTAACCTTTATCTGAATGAGATTTCATAAGACACTTTTACCAATCTACTCTGCAAAGTGTATGAAGTTACATATAGATAATGGATGGGCTGGCATGAACAGCAGCTGCCTGAGGAAGTGGCTGGTAGGGAGAGAGGAAGGCTATGGAATGCAGTAGCATAGATCAAAGAGCTGTTCAGGGCCTGTTGGTGGCTCTGGTATCCTAAACCTACCCGAGACTAAATTTAGAGTCATCCTAGCTGGAAAGTGGTGGGAGCAGGGGATGAATTCCTCCTACTACCACAACAATTTGCTTCTCAAACATGCATCTAATACTAAATATATGGGAAAGGAGCAGAAGAAATGCTGGGATTTGAGGCTACATTGAACACATGAGAACCATCCACATGGTTCTAGTTATACATAAAATGCTCCATGGAATTCAAGGATTACTTGTAATGCAGTAAAAAATGTGACATAGGAATTAAGAGCAATGAGTGATGTGAACTGGATAAAAGAGATCTTTGAAAGCTGATGACTTCTGTTAAAACATTTCACTACTTTATTGCCTTTAAAGCAACAGGTGCTTCACCATCCTGTCTCTACTTTTTATCCATGGAGTGACAAATTGGAAAAAGTTAGTTCTCTGTTCTTTGTTGAACATTCTTTGGTCTCAGCATTTCTCAGAAGAAAGTGGGAAAAGAAAGGGCCTTCCTTACAATGTTACAGCCTTCAGTATGTCCAATACATATACTCTGCAATAGACAAAATATAATAAAACCTACTCATTTGGAGCCTTTCTTTTGAAGTTTGTAATAGTCCGTACAAAATACAACTACTTTGTTGCCTTTGAACTTTTTCTTGTGGTGTAACTGAAAGAATATTTTCTTCTTAAAGAAAAATTTACAATTGGAAATTTTCACTAATTAGAACTTCTCTCCTTTGTGCTGAATTAGGGATGTTTTATTGCATACAAAGCAAAATACTGCTAGACTAAATTAGAAATACTCAATGCATAAGTTGTGCCTCATAATAAATTCTACAAAGTGACAGACTACTAGCCAAGGAGACAAAAGTCATTCCTGAGAAGTTGGAAGCTCTGGCAACCACTCTCTGGCTTATGAATATCATCTGGTTCAGTGGTTATCTGCTCTAGTTAGTCATCTTCCCAGAGGCTGGAAGAAACCTAGCATGGCTTTTCTTAGATGAGCACAACAAAGTAGAAGGACATGTGTGTGTGTGTAATTTTTAAAAATCCTTTCGATTTCTGTATAAAAAAGAATAGTCACTGTCAAAAGATGCTGATGCATAAAGAAATAAGCATCTTCTCTGCTAGTAACTGCTTTCTCTTTCCTGATTAGATCACTGAACAGCATACTCATTTCCCCTTCCTCCATAATTATCTTCCAGGAAGTACATCTGAACTACATAATTTTTGTTTATGTCCTAAGTGAAAAGTTTAAATTTTGTTTCAAGTAATTAAAAACAAAAAGACTAAAGTATTACCAACTTCATTAACTGTAACCACAGCTAAGCAACTGTTTTCTTAAAAAATGAGGGAACTACTCTAGCATTGTCCCTATACAGAATACTTTAACTCTTTCTACTCAACATCAATCTATGTAGTAAACATTCTGTGCCTTCTATGAATAAAATGATGAATGAAGAGGCACTCACTTCCTGGTGGGGAAGACAAAATAGCAGTTGGTGTTAGAGCAGAAGTATGAAAGGTACACCAGCATTCAACAAATGTGTATGTCTCACAAAGATCAACTTAAAACTCTGATAACTATTTTTCATACATTACTTTTCAACCATGATTAATTTCACAATGAGGTATATACCAGACTAATAAATATTTTTCAAGATTATATAATTTAATAGGAAACTAGTAACAGGACTGATATCAGTAAATTTATCTGTTTTGTGATCTCTCTTCCCTTTGGGCATCTGAGAAGTAAGAGTACTAATAAGGTACTTTTGTGATCTAAGTTATGATCCAATTTCAAGACCCTTACGTACCTATGCAAAAAGGTCCCTGGAAACAGGGAACTGTAATCTGGGGAAAGTGCTATCAGAGGGCTGAGTCATACACAGAGGTTATCACCAGGGATAATAAGATCGAGGATATTATATCCCACAATAGATGACATGGTATGAAGCAAGGAAGGGCTGGATTAAAGGATCCCACTTTCCTTCCTCCCATGTCTTCTTGGGAACAGCTGCAGTGTGCAGCTCTATGTATTTTATAGTTTGGGGGCTGCAGAAGGAAAGTGACTCATTCACTTAGTATTTTTGCCCTGTTTTTCTCCCATGCTCCCACATTCTGTGACCCATTCAAACTTCCATACCCCAATTCCCAACAAATGGTGTCACCTCCATTTGCTTCCTCAGCATCTTACAAAAAATCTTGTAGTAAGGATGGTTTTTCAAAGCTTGTGGCTGAAGACTGATAGTAGCTTGCTGCTCTACCACAAATTCCCTCAAGCCATACCCTCTACCCCTACATAAAACTTGGTTAGGCTGGAATCATTAAGAGAAAATTGTAATAAATGTTGATTGCACACGAATGACATCTTATTCAAAATAGATATAGAACAAAAGTTTTAAACAACTTTCACATAAATGGAAGGATAACAAAAATTTGAGTTCAGAGGTAGATATGCAATTTCCTATTAAAAATAAAAACTATATTTCTTTAAAAAATTCCATTGATAGTATCATTTTTTACTAACTGATCTTTGTACGAAATAAATATTGTACCAATTTAAAATGTCAACCTTAGTTTTGATCATCGCTAATGGGATTTTCCTAAAACTGATTTGACTTGCTGGGGTGTCCATAGCTTCAGTACTCACTTGGCTACTTTTAATCAGCTTCAGTGAGCCTTTCCAGTCTACAGATTAAGTAACCATGTACTTGCTCCCAGTTGTAATTATAACACTTCATATAACTATGGATGTAATATAGTTAAGTTGCTTCTTGTCCCACTTTTCATTTGGTAACTTGTGTCTTCAAAATTAATTATGGTGGGGGGGGGGGCAGAACTGTGGCATGGTAAGCTAAACTTCTGAGTTCAGCATTGACATTCAATATGGGTGCCAGTTCATGTCCCGGCTGCTCCTCTTCTGATCCAGTTCACATCGTATGGCCTGGGAAAGCAGTGGAAGGTGGCCAAGTGCTTGCGTCCCTGCATCTTTTTTGGGTGACCCAGAAAATCTCCTGACTCCTGGCTTTGGGTCATCCCAGCTCTGGCCGTTGCAACCACTGCGGGAATGAACCACTGGATGGAAGATCTTCCTCTCCCTCGCTCTGTCTATAACTCCACTTATCAAAAAATCAATAAAGCCTTTAAAAAATGCAGAGCCAAATGTTATTTAAAAAATTAATTCTGATAGTCATCTCCTCTGGGACTCCTTCGTGGAGTGCCATTTTGGTTTAGGTGTCCTCCCATGTGAAAATACTGAACACCCTGAGTAAATCTTTATCAAAGTGTTAATGACCCCATAATATCCCCCACTACAATGAACTCCTCAAGAATATAAAGTATCTTTTTAATCTGTATATCTAGTGCCCAGCAGGTTGTTAACAGTAGCTTGAAAAAAAGTGTGCTGTGGATGAATGGATCCTTATGATTATGAATTAATCTGAAACTTGAAGTGTGAAATTAAATGTAAAGTATATTTCAGTCTTTGAAATAATGTGAAATCCTGGCTTTTGTGATTCTATATTTTAAACCTAATCAATAATTTATGAGAGCATCTTTAGAAAGCTAGGTATATATACTGCTACAAGCAATTTAACTAAAGAAGTATGCACAGCAACAGAAATAAAGGTTCTTTATTTCCTTTTGTTATAACCACAAATTACTGCATACTGCTAATAACTTTAGATTCTAAAAATGCCTTTAAAATAAGGGGAAAGAGGTAAAGCCACTGACAGGTGGTGGCAGTGTTAATGGTACCTAGGGGTATTGCCTTATATTTTGTATAGCATAGAAACCATGGAATCTAAGAAACTGGATTACACCAGCTGCTACACACTCTCCTGTAAATGTGAATGAATAATCTGATGGATTTCAGGCCTTATACCATGGTTGGTTTGGGTTTTAATGGAATTTCTTTTTCTCAGCTTCTCTTGGAGTTCACTGACAGACTGTAACACAGGTTTTCTAAAATAACATTTTGCAAGTAGAATGTGCTTGTAGGAAATAAGTAGGTGATGAGACAGATAGTTACCCAAACAGGTAGTTTACTGGCAAAGGTGTTAAGATGCATGCCATTCATATGTCTGTTGATGTTTATAAATTAAATCACTACTAAATAAAGTAATACATAGATTATACAGCACAAATACACATTACAAAAAATAAGGCACAAATACGCTTATAAAATATTTTGGCAGATGGATTTATTGTTCAAGCAAAGGTCTGCTTTATGTACAAATGTAGAGCAAATCATTTAGGACCTGGCAAGAATGTGCCCAAAGCTCCCTTTCAGCTTTTACCTTATCTTTTTTGATGTGTTTCATGATAAGATATCCACCACACTCTCCTTTTTGGGTATCCTTTAACGGGGAAGATTTAAAAAATTCCACAACAGAATCTGTTGTATGATCACTGAAAAACCACAGAGTGTTTTGTTTGTTTTGCTTTACGGTAGCACTAAGTATAACTAAAGTAAAAAAACTGCTTATTAAGTGAAAAAGAATCTCTCATGCTATAACTTCAACTACCAGTACCTGTACCCAGAGTCACTCTTTTCTTTCAACTGCATTTCTACCCTTTTATGTCTTTTCTAACAACTGGTGAAAAATGGGGATATGCCAAGTTCTACATCTTTTTTTTTAGATTGGAGATGTAGAGTTACAGACAGTGAGAGGGAGAGACAGAGAGAAAGGTCTTCCTTACGCTGGTTCACTACCCAAATGGTCACAATGGCCGGAGCTGTGCTGATCCAAAGCCAGGAGCCAGGTGCTTCTTCCTGGTCTCCCATGTGGGTGCAGGGGCCCAAGCACTTGGACCATCCTCCACTGCCTTCCTGGGCCATAGCAGAGAGCTGGGTTGGAAGAAAAGCAGCTGGGACTAGAACCAGTGCCCATATGGGATGCTGGCACCTCAGGTGGATGATTAACCTACTGCGCCATGGTGCTGGCCCAGCCAAGTTCTACATCTTAACCTCCAGGAAAGACGCAGTACAAACCTGTGCCGAGCAGTTATATACTAAGTTAGGAGAACTGTTAACATTTTCCAGGTAGCAGTGAGGCCAGTATCAAATATGAATTTCTTTGGGTGCATGTTAAAGAAAATCTTTATCTTGATCGCACAGATTGTTAGAATCTTGTATGAGAAAGCAAGCCAGTGAAAACACACAGTTCTGAAGTTTTTACATACATACTTTAAAAAGGTAGGCATGGGCCGGCGCCATGGCTAATCCTCCGCCTGCAGCACCAGCATATGGGGTTCTAGTCCTGGTCGGGGTGCCGGATTCTGTCCCTGTTGCCCCTCTTCCAGGCCCGCTCTCTGCTATGGCCAGGGAGTGCAGTGGAGGATGGCCCAAGTGCTTGGGCTCTGCACCCGCATGGGAGACCAGGAGAAGCACCTGGCTCCTGGCTTCGGATCAGCGCAGTGCGCCGGCCGCGGCAGCCATTGGAGGGTGAACCAACAGCAAAGGGAAGACCTTTCTCTCTGTCTCTCTCTCACTGTCCACTCTGCCTGTAAAAAAAAAAAAAAGGTAGGCAGAGCTAATATTTGAATAATCTTTCCTTTTCATAATTTGGTGAATCTACTCCTATACTTTTCTATATAAATAAGAGAAAAATCAGACTTAGGTCTTGGGAAGCCAGTGGAAAAAATATCTGTAGCCTAGAATAGACAGCGTCCAAAGTTCTGAAATATTCAGGAAACCCAAATCTCTGAAACTGAATTGACAATGAAATAACTAGTAACTCTTTGTACCTGAAAGCTTTGATGGATTTTGTGACTTTGTTTAATTTAAAATTAGCTTCCAAATATTTATGGGCTATTATATAGCTATTCTCTTGGGTTATAATTTTGGAAAACCTTATATGATATACACTATTACCAGGATTACTAATATTCCTATGAACTTAGAGGTAGGCTCATTAGGCTATGATCAGTTGAGTAACCCAACTCACATAATAGTTTGAAGAGTGAGGATAAAAGAAACTCCTTTGGATAATGAAACTTAGTGGTAATAGACAAAGATACTTGTTGTTTTTATAAAGGTATACACAGGATAAGGTAGTAACATAGGGCTAACAGAACATATGTTGGGCTAGAACAGAGAATGCAGAAAACTAGAAGAGAAAAAAAGAATCAGTGAAGGTAAGAGGCAAATATAAGTTATCTGATCGGAAGGTATTATCATCCAAAAGCTAGGAGTCATACATTGACATGATCAATGCAGTGAAATCGAAAATAATTTAACATATAGCATCCAAAACATTTTATAATGTGAAGGATACACATTAAGAATCAGGGAACAACAAGGAAATACCCTAAAACTTCAGAGTAGAGCCTCTTAACCTCATATCATATGATTATACTCTTGGTGTTCACAGCTACATAAAATCACATGTGAAATGCGTACCCATTTTCCAGAAGAGAGTGTACATAACTTTTACCACATTCTCAAGCAGATTCACAACCAAACAAATATTTTTAAAAATGGCAAAGATGTCAATAAACATGAAGAATAACATGGTAAGAATAAGAATTACTAAAATGTCTCCATATTGAGTACTGTATGTATTAGAACCATACATATAGTTAGAGAACTTTAAATAACTGAGAAGACTAATAGACTCAACTCCTTTTCAACTTATAACAGTAGAGGCCTCTTACAATTTAAGAAGAAAACGAGCTTTTCCAACATAAGTATAAAATGTGAAATTTACTCATTCCAGGTTCTCTAAAATAAATGCCTTGCATTTATTTAAATAATTTGCTAAAGCAAATTAATCAAAATAAAGAAAACAAACAATTGCTATCAAAGCAAAATAAAGCAACGCACTAAAGAGAATCATTGCTATATAAAGATTTCAATGAAAGCTTGGTGTACAGATTTTGCATTCCTCTGATTTCTGTTTGCACCATACCTTTACCCTGATTCAGTGAAAGCCTTCCCCACTACTCTAAGTAAGGAAGAAACCAACACAGTTAAATACAGTAACACTGCTTTAGCAGAGAAATAAGCCAAGGGAAATCAGGATAGGAAACTGGAGGACAAGGATACAGAGGCAAGGGACAGCATCCAAAGAGGCCTGGATAGCTTCACTGTCATTTTAATGACACTATTTGGAACCACCATAATTATTCCTAGTTTCAGAGTTTTATTTATTTCTATAAGAGCTTTATTTTTATAAAATTAGAGAACAATAATTCAATTCTGAAACTTGAGTATAACTTAGTTTTTTAAAAATTTATTTGAGAGAGAGAGAGAGAGAGAGAGAGAGAGAGGAAGAGAGCCAGGAACTAATTCCAGGTCCCCCATAAGGAGGCGGGGACCCAAATACTTGAGTTATCAGCTGCTGCTTCCCAGAACGTGCATTAGCAGGAAGCTGGAATCAGGAGCAGAGCTGGGATTCAAACCCAGACACTACAATATGGAATGTGGGTGTCCCAATCAGTATCTTGACCCCTAGGCCAAATGTCTGCCACTGGATTGCAAAATTATAAACTAAACTTTGTACTCAAAATATAGCACGCCAAAATTTAACAGTAACTGGTCTCTTCACGCCATGATAGGAGGAAGATGGTTTACACATTTCTTTTTTTACTTTTCCCCTGAATTTTCTATAATATATACATATTTCAATAAGAAAAACATCAACATAATTTTTAAGAAAGATCAAGAAACAATCAACAGCTCTAGGTCCATTTCCAATAGACTCGTATTTGGAGGCATTTCAGCAATAAAAATACTATTTATTTAGTGTTTCAAAAGGTAATCTTTCCTGGATGTAATTTTTAAGATGGATTTAATCACTGTCTAATGGCCAGATCTCCTAATGAAGAAAAATATCCTAACTTATTTATTTTTAAAAGATTCATTCATTTGGCTGGCGCCATGGCTTAACAGGCTAATCCTCCGCCTTGTGGCACTGGCACACCGGGTTCTAGTCCCGGTTGGGGCGCCGGATTCTATCCCGGTTGCCCCTCTTCTAGGCCCTCTCTCTGCTATGGCCAGGGAGTGCAGTGGAGGATGGCCCAAGTGCTTGGGCCCTGCACCCGCATGGGAGACCAGGAGAAGCACCTGGCTCCTGGCTTCAGATCAGCGAGATGCGCCGGCCACAGCGGCCATTGGAGGGTGAACCAACGGCAAAAAGGAAGACCTTTCTCTCTGTCTCTCTCACTATCCACTCTGCCTGTCAAAAAGAAAAAAAAAAAAAGAAAAGAAAAGAAAAAAAAAAGATTCATTCATTTATTGAAAGGGCAGAGTTACAGGGGGGAGGGAAAGGTGGATGGATGGATGGATGGATGGGTGGATCTTTTATTTTCTGGTTCACTCCCCAAAAGACTACTATGGCTGAGATTGGGCCAGGCTGAAGCCAGGAGCCTGGCACATGCATGGCAGTGGTCCAAGTACTTGGGTCATCATCCGCTGCTTCCCCGGCATATTAGCAGGGAGCTGGACTGGAACAGCTGGGACGTGAACACCATGGCACCAACACAGGCTGCAGCTTAACTTGCTGCACCACAATGCTGGCCTCCACAAAATCCTAATTTAAAAACAAGATTATAGTACTGAATAAATAAATCAAGCTTCAGTCACTGATAAAACAAGATAAATCTTGAGCTTTTGAAAAAATGTCTCTGGAATACACTACTGATTTCCTCTTTCTACTGCAATGGTTTGTGGGTTAGACTCAACATTTTCTTTTCATTCTTTTTTGATTAAAGTATCGTGCACTTGCTATGTCTAAGACTAAGAACTACTAAAAAAGATTAAGTTGTCCCAACTTAGTAGGATAGGGATCAGTTATCTGATGAGTACAAGAACTTTTAGAAGACACTCGGCTATTTATTGTTTTTTCTTTATAGTATGGCAGTCTCAACTCCATCTATGGGATACCCACTGAAGCCACATACAAAATATGCCACAACCACACAGTAGTCCTATGACCTGCACTTCAATCCTGGAGCAATTCCAAGCATTCCATAAGTCCCCAGGACTGTGAGTTTGAACAGAGACAGAAGCCTTACAAATAAACTGCTTCTGATTTGAGCTGCTTCTTCATTGGGTAATTATGGACAAATTAAACTAAAAAGGATTTTGTCTTCTTTAAACACATGTTTTAAAGTTTTACACAGCACATACTAAAAAACCAGAAATTAACACGTTTTTAGCTTGCCTACATATGTAACCTTCTAATTAAGCATACTGGTAAATGAGAAAAATGACACGATAATCTTAAAGAAGAAGGATATGAAGTCATTTTATATACTTTGGAAAATCTAGAATAATTTGTAGAAAAGCATTGTGCCTTCATATTTAAGGTTCATTTGGCCTAACTTTAAACATTATGTGTATTTCCAGGGTGCATACTAGCTAAGTGAGAAGGGGCTGAGGACAAAAGTGTCTGAGATCTCAAGACCATCACACACAAAGCATATGACATATATTTGAGTAAATTTAAAATTTCATAAGGCTTTATTTTTTAATAGTAATTACAGCTTTATATACACATCCATGGAAATTTCAAAGATATCAATGAAAATTTTCTATAAAGACCAGGTTACATTGCAAATGCACATTTCATTAAATATTACTTCAATATTAAAATTTGTATTCTGAAAACACATTTAATAATAATCTCATTTATAGAGAATAAGTTAAGGATATATTTGCTAATGGTTAGCTTTACCAAATATTTACCACTTTTTAAACTATATATGTAAATTTAAAATTCATATGCTGCTACTGCAAGTGGCTCAGGATTTTATGTACTTGTAATTCATAAAATATCCAAATTCACAGTAACGAAAGCACCAATTTGTATCCACGATCTAGTAGAACAAGTGGTTTATCAAATCAGATCAAACTGTAGTAATTTTTTACTCTGGTTCAGCTAAACAAATATAACTGCAAAATGAAAAATACATCTCTGATTTTACGTTACAATTTGTTTTTCATTCCTCTTTAGCCCCCCTAGAAAAATATCACCATAGTTTTACATTAGGATCTATTAAGTACTACCCTTCTTGAATACAAGGAAGGAAAGTAAGACAACCTCTCATTCATGCAGGACAAATAGCTATGCCAAAAGCACAAATTACATCTAATTACAGGGTATAACTTTGTCATCTTTCTTTTCATAACCAAGCCATTAACACACTTTGATTTTGGACTTCCATTTGAGTTTATTAACATCAAAGCTTTGTCATCACTTATCTCTTTCTATAGACATTTTTACCTGGGGCAATAAAGTACAAAAACTTCTTTTCATTCTTGCTTTATTGTTGCAAGAAAGCTTTAGTCTTCATTGAACTTATAATGCTTCATGGTTATTAAACTTCTGTATGTTGTTATAGTTTATTTATTAGCCTTGGCACAACACTTTTAAATATACATCATTAAACCCAATGTACTGAAATGCACACAAATACACTATCAGTACACTCCAACAAATCCTAGTTTTGCCCAGTTGTCTTAACATCTTTTTCTTCCCTTTTCCATAGAAATAATCACCACAAATAAGGTTAGTTCAAAATAAAGGAAAGCAGGGGCTGGTGTTGTAGCATAGCTGGTTAAGGCACTGCCTGCAAAGCTGGCATCCCATATGGTTGCCAGAACCATCCCTGCTGCTCCACTTCCAATCCAGCTCCCTGCTAATTTTCCTGGGAAAGCAGCGAAAGATGGCACCAGTCCTTGGGCCTCTGCACCTAAGAGGGAGACCCGGATGAAGCATCAGGCCACTGATTACAGCCTGGCCCAGCCCTGGCTCTTGCAGCCATCTGGGAAGTGAAGCAGTGGATGGAAAATCTCTGTCTCTCCCTCTTCTCTCTCTGTAACTCTGCCTTACAAATAAATAAATAAATCTTTAAAAAAATAAAGGAAAGTAATGACAATTTAATTTTATAAACTACAGCAAATTAAAATAGTATCATCTTACTGAGTTTTTAAGAAGTTGTCCGATATGCAATAGAAAAAGTTCTACATCTAATGAAATATGCAAATTCATTTGTTTGTTTAAAAATGATACTCCACATTCTATTTTTTTCTCTTTTCATTTGATGTCAAAGGCAAAGAGGAAGACAGAGATCTTCCATCTTCTAATCCCATCCCCAAGTATCCAGAACAACCAGGGCTGGGCCATGCTGAAACCAGGAGTGAGGAACTGAATCCTTGGGTGGTAGGAACCCAAGTATTTGAGCTATCATCTGCTGCCTCCCAGGTTGGGCATATAAGCAGGAAGCTGGATTGTCAACAGGCCTGGGAATCAAACCAGGCAGTCTGAGAGGGGATGTGGTTTTCTTAAGCACCAACTTAACTGCTGAGCCAAATGCTCAACTCTCATATTCTTTGCTTATATTTCAAATATCTGACCATCTGTTTGTCAAGCTGCACTCACAAAATTGAAAATATGAGCTCAAAATATGCATTTAAATATACCAAAGAAAAGCTATCTTTGGTATTGTTACTATATTAAAATTTTAAGTTTAAAAAAGTAACATCCAGATATATTACTTGAATTAAACTCATAACAGCAGGCTTTCTGGAAAATAATTTGTTAGATAATACTTTACTACAATATTTGCAAATCTCAATTATTGACCTGCTAAATGAAAGCCATTAGAAGTCTGTGATAATTGGACCCTTATTCATCATAATTGTGTCAAAGCTCTCACTGCTCATGACCTCTGTCCCCCCCTCCCCCATGAAACGTTTTATTTAGGGAATACAATTTCTAAGTACAACTTTAGGAATATAGTGATTCTTCCCACCATACCTGGCCTCCCACTACATTCCCACCTCTCCTCCTCCTCCCTCTCCCATTCCCAGTCCCATTCTCCATTGAGATTCATTTTCAATTAACTTTATACACAGAAGACCAACTCTATATTAAAAAAATCTCCCTTTTAATTCTATCCATTATTATTATTAGACACTTGATCCCATCTATATGATCACTTTAAAACCCTATCTATATATTCATTTTAACACTTCATATGATATGATCACTTTAACAGTTAAGATGGCCTTTTAACCACTCAGCTTAATGGGATGTGGGGGTCCCATGGCAAATTTTAAATTGTACCCTTAGAAGTAAGTCCATAGAAACATATGCAGAACTATACAGCTTTACATTTACAAACTTCCTCCTCCCTCTCTTATACCCACTGTTATTTTTTACTGAGATTTTTAATTGACTTCATACACATATGATTAACTCTATGTTAAGTAAAGAGTTTAACGAATAGTATGAAGAAAAAAAAAAAAAAACCTGTTCCTTGACAGTAAAGACAAGGGCTGTTCAAGGTATTGCTTCTCGAAGTATGAATTTCACTTCTACAGAATTCCCTTTAGGTCCTCTATTAGCACAGATCAGGGAGAACATGTCATTTGTCCCTTTGTACATTTTGTTGCAAATGACTGGATTTCATTTTTTTTTTTGACAGGCAGAGTGGACAGTGAGAGAGAGAGAGAGACAGAGAGAAAGGTCTTCCTTTGCCGTTGGTTCACCCTCCAATGGCCGCCGCGGTTGGTGCGCTGCCACCAGCGCACTGCGCTGATCTGATGGCAGGAGCCAGGTGCTTATCCTGGTTTCCCATGGGGTGCAGGGCCCAAGTACTTGGGCCATCCTCCACTGCACTCCCAGGCCAGAGCAGAGAGCTGGCCTGGAAGAGGGGCAACCGGGACAGAATCCGGTGCCCCGACCGGGACTAGAACCCGGTGTGCCGGAACCGCAAGGTGGAGGATTAGCCTAGTGAGCCGCGGCGCTGGCTGGATTTCATTTTTTTTTTTTTTGACAGGCAGAGTGGACAGTGAGAGAGAGAGACAGAGAGAAAGGTCTTCCTTTTGCCGTTGGTTCACCCTCCAATGGCCGCCGCGGTAGCGCGCTGCGGCCGGCGCACCACGCAGATCCGATGGCAGGAGCCAGGTGCTATCCTGGTCTCCCATGGGGTGCAGGGCCCAAGGACTTGGGCCATCCTCCACTGCACTCCCTGGCCACAGCAGAGAGCTGGCCTGGAAGAGGGGCAACCAGGACAGAATCCGGTGCCCCGACCGGGACTAGAACCTGGTGTGCCGGCGCCGCTAGGCGGAGGATTAGCCTATTGAGCCGCGGCGCCGGCCGGATTTCATTTTTTTTAACCACTGTGTAGTATTACATAGTGCACATATCCCATAATTTCTTAATCTAGTCTTTGGCTAATGGGCATTTAGGTTGGTTCCATGTCTTAGCTATTATGAATTTAGCTGCAATAAATATGGGAGTGTGGGTACTCTTTTATTTACTGATTTCATTTCCCTCAGGTAAATTCCGAGGAGTGGGATGGCTGGGTCATATGGTAAGTCTATATATAGATTTCTGAGGTATCGCCATACTGTCCTCCATAGTGACTTTACCAATTTACATTCCCACCAGCTGTGGATCAGGGTACCTTTTGTTCCACATCCTTGCCAGCATTTGTTGTTTGTTGATTTCTTTATGAAAGCCATTCTAACTGGGGTGAGATGAAAACTCATTGTGGTTTTGATTTGCATTTCCCTGATGGCTAGTGATCCTGAACTTTTTTCATGTGTCTGTTGGCCATTTGGATTTCCTCTTATGAAAAATATCTTTGGGGGCTGGCACTGTGGCACAGTGGGTTAACATCCTGGCCTGAAGTGCCCACATCCCATATGGGTGCCAGTTCTAGTCCCGGCTGCTCCTCTTCCAATCCAGCTCTCTGCTATGGCCTGGGATAGCAGTAGAAGATGGCCCAAGTCCTTGGGCCCCTGCACCCGCGTGGGAGACCCAGGCTCCTGGCTTCGGATTGGCTCAGCTCCGGCCATTGCGGCCATCTGGGGAGTGAACCATCAGATGGAAGACCTCTCACTCTCTCCTCTTTCTGTAATTCTGACTTTCAAATGAATAAATAAATCTTTTTTTTTTAAAAAAAAGTCTGTTTAAGTCCTTTGCCCGTTTCTTAACTGGGTTGTTTGTTTTGTTGTTGAGTTTCTTATTTATTCTGGTTATAAATCCTTTATCAGTTGCATAGTTTGCAAATAATTTCTCCCATTCTTGACTGCCTCTTCACTTTGCTGAGTGTTTCTTTTGCAGTGCAGAAGCTTCTCAATTTGATGTAATCTAATTTATTAATTTTGGCTTTGAGTACCTGTGCCTCTGGGGTCTTTTCCAAGAACTCTTTTCCTGTGCCAATGTCTAGCAGGGTTTCACCAATGTTCTTTAATAATTTTATGGTGTCCGTTAGTAGATTTAGGTCCTTAGTCCATTTTGAGTGTATTTCTGTGTAAGCTAAAAGGTAGGTATCTTGCTTCATACTTCTGTAAATGGAAATCCAGTTTTCCAAGCATCTTTTGCTGAAGACTGTCCTTGTTCCAGGGATTGATTCTAGTTTCTTGGTCAAATATAAGTTGGTTGTAGATGCTTGGACTGATTTTCTGGCATTTCTATTTTGTTCCACATGTCTATCCCTCTGTTTCTCTAGCAGTTCTTGGCTGTTTTGGTTATAACTATCTTGTAGTATGTCTTGAAATTTAGTACTGTGAGGCCTCTAGCTTTTTTTCTGTTGTATAAGACTGCTTTAGTTATGCAGGGTCTCCTGTGCCTCCATATGAATTTCAGCATCATTTTTTTCTAGATCTGAGAGGAATATATTTTGTATTTTGATTGGTATCACATTGAATCTGTAAAATGCTTTTGGTAGTACAGACATTGATGATATTCATTCTTCCAATCCATGAACATGGAATATTTTTCCATTTTTTTAATCTTCTATCTCTTTCTTTAATGTTTTGTAATTCTCATCATAGAGATCCTTGACATCCTTGGTTAAATTTATTCCAAGCTATTTGAATTTTTTATAGCTATTGTAAATGGAATTGATCTTAGAAGTTCATTCTCTGCCTTGGCATTGTGTATGTATATAAAGGCTGTTGATTTTTGTGTATTTATTTGATATCCTACTACTTCACCAAGCTCTTCTATGAGTTCCAATATTCTCTTGGTGGAGTCTTTTGGATACTCTATATAAAGCATCATATCATCTGCACATAGGGATAGTTTGATATTCTCCTTCCCAATTTGTATTCCTTCCTTTCTTTTTCTTGCCTAGTGGTTCTGGCTAAAACTTCCTGGACTATACTGAACAGCAATGGTGAGAGTAGGTATCCTTGTCTGGTACTGAATTTCAGTGGGAATGCTTCCAACTTTTCCCCATTCAATAGGATGCCTGCTGTGGGTTTATCATGAATTGCCTTGATTGTGTTGAGTAATATTCCTTCTAAACCCAATTTGTTTAATTTTCATCATAAATGGGTGTTGCATTTTATCAAATGCTTCCTTTGCATCTACTGAAATAATCATATGGTTTTGTTCTTCAATTTGTTAATGTGAAGGCTAACACTGATTTGCAAATGCTGAACAATCCTTCCATACCAGGGATAGATCCCAACTGGTCTGAGTGGATGATCTTTGTGATGTGTTGTTGGATTTGATTGGCTAGAAGAGGATTTGTGCCTATGTTCATCAGAGAGGATGGTCTAGATTTCTCCTTCTGTGTTATATCTTTTTCAGGTTTAGGAATTAAGGTCATGCTGACTTCACAGAAAGATTTTGGGAGGATTCCCTCCCTTTCAATTATTTTGAATAACTTGAGAAGAATTGGAGTGCCCTTAGTTGTCTCTTTTGACAGTTTTTGTGTTAAAGTCTATTTTGTCTGATACTAGGATGGATATAGCAGCTTTTTTAGTTTCTGTTATCATAGAATATGTTTCTATCCTTTCACTTTCAGTGTGTGTGCAACTTTGTTGGTGGGATATGTTCCTGCAGGCAGAAAACAGATGAATTTTGTTTTTTAATCCATTTTGCTAGTCTGTATCTTTTAACTGGAGTGTTGATAAGTAATGACTTTGCCTTGCCATTTTTTCCAAAAACATTCCCATTTTTTACTTTGTATTTCCTTTGTACTTTTACTGGGAGATTTTGTTCCTTTACCTTCTTTCAGAGTGATGACCATATTTCTGTGTGCAGCACATCCTTAAGCGTATTATGCAGGGCTGGACGGGTGGTGACAAATTCTTTAAATTTCTGTTTGTTATGGAAGGTGTTTATTTCACTTTCATTTATGAGAGCTTTGCTGAGTACAGTACTCCATGCTGAACAAATTTTTTTCTCAAGACTTGGAATATATCTTGCCATTCTCTCCTAGCCTGTAGGGTTTCTGATGTGAAGTCCACTGTGAGTATAATAGTTTCTCTCATGCACATTTTAAAATCATCTTTATGTTTTACTGTAGCGAATTTGATTACAATGTGTCATGGTGAAGATCTTTTCTGGTCATGTCTATTAGGAGTTGTATGTGCTTTCTGTACTTGGATGTCTCTTTCTTTCTAAAAAATTAGAAGTTTTCTGTTATTATTTCACTAAAAAGGCCTTCTAATCCTTTCTCTCCATGCACACCTTCAGAAACTCCTAGAACCTGTATGTTGGGCTGCTTGCTAATATCCTGTAGATTACCAATAGTGATTTTTAGTTTTCTAATTTCTTCTTGAGTTTGGTTTGATTGTATAATTTCCTGTGCTTTATCTTCTAAGTCAGATATTCTTTCTTCTGCTTCACTGATTTTGTTGCTAAGGCTCTCTACTGCATTTTTATTTGTTCTACTGAGTTCTTCATTTCCAAGATTTCATTTTGATTTCTCTTTAAGATCTCAAATTTGTGGGAGAAATTTTCTTTCGTTTCATTTATGGATCTTGTATTGAAGTGTTGTGTTCTTTTGGGGGCATTATGTTGTCTTCCTTATTCTTGTTTCTTGAATTGGTGTGTTTGTTGTTCAGCATTTGTTGAGATACTCATTGGTTTCTTCTTTATTTTTTGCTATGGCAGCTTTTATCTTTGTGCTATGACTCTGTAGATAAGTGGAATGTCTGCTTTCAATGAATATCTAAAGGCTTGTAGTAGGTGCGGCCACAGAACTCTGTTCAGTTCTCCAATGGTTAATGGTGTGCCTGAGGTGACACACCCAGGTTTGGCGTGGTAAATCCTTTTTTTAAATTATTATTACAGGGGAGGTTTATTATGCTCAGCTGAGCTCCTCTCTTCAAAGCAGACCAGTGGGTATAATATTCGTCCACTCTGCCTAGGGGACAACACAAGATCTATGCAGTCCTCAGTGTAAGCTCAGATTCCCCAGCAATGTCCCTCACCAGGTAACCAGGGAGCCTTGAGCATGTGGAGCCTCTCAGTGACTGCCCAAAGTCCTAGCCACACTGTGAGCCCTCCCACACAACCTGTTTTTTTTTTTTTTAGTCTTGAGCACACAGCCCCCTGTCAGTTTTCCCCACCAGACTCAGTTGTCTCCACTTGGCTGGTTGCTGGGTGCAGATATGAGTTGGTGTGTAGTTGTTACATATGTCAAAATGGTGTCCGCTTTCTATGGGTTTGTTACAGGATGCCGTTGCAGGGTCATCAGGGAGACAGAAACATGCCCCTCCTTTTTTTTTTTTCTCTTCCAATTTGGCAGGTACACTATCCCCCATAGTGCTCTAAGCCGGATTCCCTCCAGGCTGGTCCTGCAGCTTTTTTGCCAGTGGCTTGGGCTGCTACAGTCTGGTCTCATCTCACTCTCCAACACTAGTACAGAGGCTCTCAGCTGCTGGGGTCCTGAGTTGTGGACATTGATGCCCTTGATATAGGTTCACTATGTCCCTCTAATTTGTACAGTTTCCTCTGCCATTTTCTCCCTAACTCTTCCCCAAGACTGCACTCTCTCCACTTTTCTTAAACGATCTTCTAGATCTGAGCAGTAAGCTCCCTCCCTACTTTGCCATCTTAATCTCCCATGACCTCTGTAAAGTTATTCTCTCTCCCTCAATTCTATGGTTATTCACTCCAGTAACATTTGTTACAGATCATTCTAAGCAGTTCACAATTAGGTTTGTTGCCTTTTTTCCTCCCTTCCACCCTACCCCCTGTGCTTTGGTAGAAGAAAATATGTAGAATTAGTCTATACCCAGCTTCTAAGATTAACTACACTCTCTGCTTTCACTCCTGCTACAATGGAAGGAGTATCTTTGATATTAAGAAAACCAAGTTATAAGTTCAAGATGGACGCACAGAGAGAGAGAGCTTACTGCTGTAGTCTACAGGAGGACATTTAAAAACCAAAGTGGATACAGAGCAATCTCAGGGAAGGGTTAGGGAGAAAATGTCAGAGGAAACTCCACACAAACTGGAAGGACACTGTGGACCTACGTGGAGGATGTGGACATACATAGCTTGGTACCCCAGCAGCCGAGAGCTTCAGCACCAGATTTGGAGTGAGGTAAGACCAGACTGCAGCACCCCAAACCTCTGGCAATAAAGCTGTGGGAAAAGCCTGGTATTGGCCCAGCTTGGAGCGCTGTGGGGGGCAGTGTACCTGCCAAACAAGAGGGAAAAAAAGGGGAGGGCCATGTTCCTTTATTCCAAACCACCTGAAACCAGCATCCAGTAACTAGCTGAGAGAGGATGGGTGCCATTTTGGACATACATAACAGCTGTGCCAGCTCGTGTCCGTGGAACCAGCAACCAGCCGAGAGGAGATGCCTGAGTCTGGCTGGGAGAATTGACAGGAGGCTGGGTGCTCGTGTCTGTGGGAGTCTTGTGTGCTGGGTCTGTGCAAATACTGTGGCTGTGTACGAGGGCACAGGTATGGCTGGAACTCTGGGCAGTCACTGTAGGTGGCTCAACATGCTTAGGGCTTCGTGATTCCCTATGAGGGTCACTACTGCAGGATCTGAGTTCACACCACAGGTGGCAAAGATCCTTTGTGTGGTTCCTGGGGCAGCACAGATAAAAACTGTACCCACTGGGGCTAGCACCCAGGCATTGGTCTCCTTTGAGGAGAGAAGGTGAGTGTGAGAAGATGCCAACAGAGTAGAACCAACCTCCCCTCTGATTAAAAAAAAAAAAAAAGGAGATTTACCACACCCAACTTGGGTGCCTACATAAAAAACTGGGAATGTACCAAATTAATGAGCTATCAATGCATTTCAAGGACCTAGAAAAACAACAGAAAATGAAACCCAAAACTAGGAGAAAAGAAATAATTAAAATTAGAGAAGAAATAAAATTGAAACAAAAAATATAAAATATCAGTGAAACAAAAAGCTGATTTTTAGAAAAAAATAGAGATGAAAAAGGAAATCTAACAACAGACAGCATAGAAATAAACAGCTGTATGCTAACAAATCGGGAAACCTGGAAGAAATGGATAGAAGGAGCCATTGTTATTATAGGAGATGACAGCTCCAAACATGGTATTGCTCCTGAAGAATTCCCAGATGTGGAGTTGGAAGACAGTGATGATCCTGAGCATGTGTAGGTCTATGCTAATGTATGTGTCTGTATCCTAGCTTTTAACAAAAAAGTTTAAAAAGTAAAATAAGATAAAAAATTAAAAATAGAAAAAAGCTGAGAAAATAAAGGAAGAA
The DNA here is from genome assembly GCF_033115175.1 of Lepus europaeus. Taxonomy (NCBI): domain Eukaryota; kingdom Metazoa; phylum Chordata; class Mammalia; order Lagomorpha; family Leporidae; genus Lepus; species Lepus europaeus. The sequence continues at coordinate 88,315,068 of NC_084832.1, forward strand.
AATATACAGCTATCCAATGTGTTTGTGTTTTAAGCTGAATGTTATCACAAAAGATTTAAAAAGTTGAAAAATTAAGTTTATATACCAAGAAAGTTACAGTAAATTAATTATTTCAGAAAAAAACTTTTAAAAATATCTATTTGGCTGCAGAGAAAAACAAAAAGAGAAAGAGAGAAGAAGAGATTGAGTGAGAGTGTGTTCCCATCTACTGCCTCATTCCCCAAATGCCTTGCAATAAGCAGGGATCTCAATCTAGGTCTGCCACATGGGTGGTAGGAACCTAAACACTTGAGCCATCACTGCTGCTTCCCCGTTTTTACATTAGCAGGAAGCTGCAATCAGGAACCAGTGACAGGTATTGAACCCAAGCACCCTGATATGAGATACGGATATCTTAACCACATCTTAATGATTAGGCTAAATGTCTGTTCCCAAGGAAAATATTTTTTAAAATAAATCTAGAGTAGTCTAAGTGTACATTACTTATAAAGACTCTAGTAGCATTCAGTAATGTCCTAGGCCTTCATATTCACTCACTTACTGATTCACCCACAACAACCTTTTGTCCTACAAGTTCCATTCACAGAAAGAGCCATATGTAAGTTTACCACTTTTTAGCTTTCATACTGTATTTTTACTCTATCTTTTCTATATTTATATAACCAAATATCTAACATTGTGTAACATGCAGTACACATTTGGAGGAACAATAGGCTATACCATGTGGCCCACCTGTATAGTAGGTTAGGTCATCTAGGTTTGTGTAAGTACATTCTGTGATGTTTACACAATGAGAAAAACACCTAATAATACAATTATGAATATATTCCCACCGTTAAGCAATGCATAACTGTATTCAATTTCTCTCTTCAAGTTACTGGGTTTAAAAAAAATTTTTTTTATTTATTTGAAAGAGAGAGGGACTGACAGATAGAGATCTTCCATTTGCTAGTTTACTGCCCAAATGCCCACAACAGCTGGGGCTGGGCCAGAAGAGAGCTAGAAGCTGGGAACTCCATCTGGGTCTCCCAAGTGGTGGCAGGGACCCAAGTTCTTGAGCCATCGCCAGCTGACTCCTAAGATGGCATTAGCAGGAAGCAGGTATTAGAAGCAGAGCTGGAACTTGAACCCATCCAATTTGGGATACTGTGTGTCAAGTTGTATCTTAAGTGCTCTACCAACTGCTTAATCCTTTAACTTGTCTCCTAAATGGACTTTGGCAGAGAAGAATCTTACTTTTAATTTCACAATCTATCAATGTTCAAAACCCTTCCAGGGGGCCAATGCTGTCGTGTAGTGGGCTAAGCCCATATGGGTGCTGGTTTTAGACCCAACTGCTCCTCTTCTGATCCAGCCCTCTGGTATGGCCTGGGAAGGCATAGAAGATGGCCGAAGTGTTTGGACCCCTGCACCCATGTGAGAGACCTGGAAGAAGTTCCTGGCTTCTGGCTTTGGACTGGCCTGCTCTTGCCATTGCAGCCATCTGGGGAGCAAATCAGCAGATGGAAGACCTTTCTGTCTGTTACTCGACCTCTGAAATAAATAAATAAAATCTTAAAAAAAAAAAAAAAACAACCTCTAGGAGCATCATCAAGAATTTTGGTAACGGAGAAATTACATTATCTCCCTGCCATCTCTCTTGAGAGTTACTTTCATCATGTGCTATCACTCATTAAACCACATGAACTCTAACTCTGTCCAAAGTACCTGTACATTTACTAGATTTGACTAAAGATGAGCTGGGAGATGGGGAGACCATAGTTACAGATCTACCTTTCCAATTCTGACTTTCCCTCTCACACTACTCACTTGCTCCCACATTTCCTTATAAGATCCCAATTCTTCTGTCTTATGCAAAGCAGCTTTTCCTACTTCTGAAGGCTAAGTTGGCCATATTCAGGTTCTTATAGGGTCTACTCTCGACTTTATATACTTATTAGAGTATGTGAACCAAAACCGTTCTTTCCCTGAAAGGACCTGTAGCCAATTATTATGGCACAGATCTTGTTATAGTTATACCTTCAATGAGCATAATAAATGCTATACAGAATGTGCACCATGCATTTAACCACAACACAAAAATATTCTGTTTATTAATACTGTTGATTTTTGCTGTATGTCAGGATTATTTTCCAAATTCAAAAGCAATTTAAGTGGTTTGTGGTTAACTGCTTAAGCATCTCAATCATTGGAGTGAAAATGTAATTAATTTTATCTAAACTCTGAAACTGATATTTTTATAGAGATACTACTAAGTATGTGTGTATGTATGTAATTACATACATATACAAATCTGCTTATTTATTCAAAAGGCAGAGAGAGAGAGAGCGAGAGAGCGAGCTGCCATTTGCTGGTTCACTCCCCAAATGCCTGTAATGGTCACAGCTGGGCTGGGGCTGAGGCCAGGAGTCAGGAATTCAAAGTCTCCCATGTGGTGGCAGGTACTGAATCATCACCATTGTCCCTTAAGGTCTGCATTGGCAGGCAGGATAGAATCTAAAGTAGAGCTGTGGACTGAACCCAGGCATTACGATATGGAATATGGGTGTCTTAACTGCTAGGCTGAATGTCTAACCCTGATATTTGGTATCCTAATATGATAGCCAAAAACAACATTTTGCTATATAAAGATAAAATAAATGCTCTTAACACTAGCTAAACAATGACATGGACTTATCTTTTAATATCAAGGTATACCTATTATTAAAATTTTGTAGATTTCATCATCAATTTATTTACCCATTTAATAAATACATTCCATATCTACTATGACTAGGCTCTTTTTTTTTTTTTTTGACAGGTAGAGTTAGACAGTGAGAGAGAAGAGAGACAGAGAGAAAGGTCTTCCTTCCGTTGGTTCACCCCACAAACGGCCACTACAGCCGGCGCACTGCAACGATCTGAAGCCAGGAGCCAGGTGCTTCCTCCTGCTCTCCCATGCGGGTGCAGGGCCCAAGGACCTGGGCTATCCTCCACTGCCCTCAGGGGCCACAGCAGAAAGATGGTCTGGAAGAGGAGCAACCAGGACAGAATCTGGCGCCCCAACCGGGACTAGAACCCGGGGTGCTGGTGCCACAGGCGGAGGATTAGACTAGGCTCTTTTCTAAGCCCTTGGGATACAGCATAAGAGAGCATGACACATCTCTATGGCTGTTAAGTGTGTACTTATGTATATTTACAACAGTTAGTAACTTAGATGCTACTAACCATATCTAGATATTGGTTGTTTAACAGTCCTATAAATGACAATTAAACCTAAGATAGACAAGGTCACTTTGCTATGTAATGCATTTCAATGCATTTGGCTAGTCAAACATTTATTACATGTAACTATGCGACTGGAATTATTCCAGACACTAAAGACACAGAGATGAAAAAGACAAGAGACTATTCTACTTGGGGAAGACAAACAAGTAGATAAAACAACTTCAAAGAATGGTAAGTGTCATGAAAAAAAAAAAACTAAATAACAATAGAACGAAGAGTTTTAAGTCTTTATAAATACAAACATAAATAAATCTTTCAAAGGGAGATGACTATCAATGAATTTATATAACAGATTTAAATTTCTTAAATGAAAACGATACAGTATTATTCAGTAGGTTATATAAAACAATTTTACTTTTTAAACTGTAGCAGACAAATTTTCCATTGAAAGGCAAACCAAAAAACTAATTTTGAAATCAGGGAAACCTATAGTCTCTAATATTACACTTAACGTGGAAGAACATTAATATAAAGGTCAAAAATAGAAAAAATTAGAGAATAAATGAAATGCTCATATAATAAAAAATTAGTAAGAACAAATCAAGTACCATTGTTGCCAACTGTGAACTATACTGCATTTTACTTTGGCTTTACCTCTTCCTCCTTCTTTTTCAGTTTTGGACCTTTCTATTTTAATGACTTATAATACCAATGGCTCAGAAAAGCTTTACTTTTAATTGATCTTACATACTGGATTTACTGATACAGAAATTTGCGTACATCAGTTTTGGTTTACAAGTATATTATTTCTTGCTTTTTTATACTTTTTGATATGTTAAGGTTAAGAAGTAGCTATCCTTTTACTGCAGAATGGACTGAAACAATTACTGTTCTTTGTTTCCTCCCCTCTATTATTTCTGATTTTATTATGCTTGAATCAAATACAGTACGTTATAAGAGGAGCAATACTAAAATCTTAGGAGAGTTTTCAAATATTCTTACCTATTTTAAAAGAAGTTCATACAGAAGTAATTGATATGATGGCATGCTCTAAAGCAAGTTCCACTAAGGATTTCTTTGTAGAAAGCATCCTTTTCCTGCCCAATTATAATCACCATGAATTTCTTAAATACAATTACACTTTACTTGGGAATTCTGCAATTCATACTCTTTAAAAATGTATCTTTTAAATGTCTTTGGAATGTGTATACTAATTTAGCCATCCTCAACTCTCCTAAATTATGGCAACAGCTCCCTAACTCCAGTTTCAATTCATTTCTCTTCCTAAGATCTCAATATTCTTTCCAAAGGCCAAACCAAATTTGTAATGGAGTAATACATATACTTCTTCATGCTTTAAAAAATCTGATATGATGACAGGTTTAAAAATACTGTAATTTCAAAGAAGTGATATTTGAGGTATCTGTAATAATACTATAATGGGAAACTATCTGAGATTTATATAAATGCCAGTAACCCAGTTACAATACTACTAATGGAAGAAAAGATTAGATAACAAATCAATGAAAACAAAAATGTAATCTTTTTTCTAGGTTCATGGACTCCTAAATTCTGTGCCTGGATTTGTGAGGGTCCATGAGGGTTAAGAACCCCTGCAATAGCTCTCTGCTGTCCTCAAGAGAAAAATTCCTGTCATGTGGCTTGAGGTGACTTAATGATCTGATTCCCAGCCACCACTCACACCCAAATTTGCATTTCATCTCTTGCAGCTGACATTCTGCTGAGTCAAATGACCTCTGCAAAGCTATTCCTTTTGCTTGCAATATTCTTCCCCTTCTCTGCCCAGCAAACTTCCAATCATCCTTTAGATGCTAGTTGATGTATCATTCCTTCAGCAAACCAGAAACCAGAAACTGTTAGGTGCTATTCCAGTATGTTCCACAGCACCTGCTTTCTGCTTTTACATTTACTAAACTATTAAAATGCCCTGCCCCATTAAACCATAAGCGCATGAGCTATATCTCCGATCCCCACTCCTCACATGTTGCCTGGTACATGGTAGTATTTCAGTAACTATGGAAGGAAATAAGGGGCATTCTAACTTATCTGCTGTTTCATGACCTGGAATTCTCCCTTTGTTCCCCGTCACAAATCCAGGCTGTTGGCACAATGGGAACCAAAAAAAGTATAGGATTCTGTTAATAGAAATTTATTATCTTTGCTGGTAAAACTACTTAGTGTGATGACTGAAAATGAAGGACACTATCACTATGACTTATAAGGAAGATTTTATCATTTTGCAATATTAAATAATTATACCAACGCACAAAATATCAAGAGATGAAAAACTACTCATCACAAACCAAAATTCCAGAATATCTCAGAAAGTCTCAGACATGCACAGAGACCTTCAAGGCAGTGTTGGTGGTGGAGAAATAGCAAAATGTGTCAGAATCACAGTAGTGGGAGATCCTCCTTGCACTCAGCCACCATTGCTGACAGGCAGCATCCACTGTGGTCATTAAAAGGACGAGAACCACTATGTTAAACTGTTCCCACAGCAGACCAAGCAAATGTGTTGTCAGAAAATGTTATAAAAGAATCGATAATAAAATGTTTTCTATTTTACTCTGGCTAGACTGAAAGTTAAAACACTGTGTGTATGTGTGGGGAGAGAATCCAAGACACCACACTGGTGAGGTGCTTCAGTCACATCAGAAAATAAAAGCATCAGCAGGCTAGAATTGAGCCAAAGAAAAACAAGGAGATGGGTGCAATGAAATCAGAAGCTACAACTGCTAAGGAGGGAGGATTTAAGCCATGTTCTGGGGACAAGCAGTGAAACATTTTGGTTGGAAGGTGTCTGAGTGTGACTATGAAACTCCCTGAATGAGAAAGCTTAAAAATGTGGATTTTATTCCATGCAGAATGAGGCACTCACTGATTCTGAGGAAGGATATATCGTATGGTTAGTGATACTCAGGGGAAGATTAATATATGGGCTCTAACAAGATGGATTAAGGAAAACTGAAACCAATGAAGAACTATAAATTGAATTGACACACAAGATTACAAAAAATGCTATAAAACATTTTCATCTGTGATCAGAAACGGAGAATGGCAAGAGCTACTGTATGTATTATCTATAGAGTATTTTAATACAAATAACTATCACTCTACTTTCCTCTTCTGTTCTATCTAAATGTTCCTAGAGTTCTTCGTTGGAAAGGTATGATGTAAATCTACCAGAGAAACAATAAAACACCCCTTTCAATTTTCAAAAAAATTCATTTATAAAAACTTGTTAAAATGCCTACAAGAGCTTCAAATTAGCATTCTTTCTCAAATTTCCAAATGTTTGACATGGCAATATCCCAAAGCAGGAAACTTAACCTTGAAAATATGGAGATTTCAGGAGGAACTTGTTTTTGCTTACTTATGGTCCACTCAAGCGTAAAGGTTTATATTCACGTAATAATGTTCGAGTTCCTAATAAAATCTTGAAATTACCAACCGATCAGTTTTTTTGATTCACATTTTCATGACAAAAAAAAAATAAGTCATCTATTCGGACTTCACGACGCTACACCGAGAAGTCGTGTAACTGTTGCTTCTACAGATAGCTGCACACACACCACCTGAAGATCTATCCACTTCACTAACTGGGGCGGGATAGGCCAGAGGCAACGAAAATCCTGACTCCGACACGCCCACGCCCATCAGCACCATGGGCGGCGGGTTTTTCGCCGTGGGTGGTTTAGCTCCTGCGGCTCTACCCCGGCGAGGCTGGGTCTCCTGTCAAGGCCTCCAGTGGCCTCGGGAGCCCGTGCCGCGGCAGGAGCAGCCCCACCAAGTCCCACTTGTCAGGGTCTCCCGCCGCTGGGTGCCCCCAGCGGGCTTCGGAGCACAGTCGGGTCGGGGCCGCCCAAGCTCCAGATCCCTCCCCGCAAAGGGGCGTCTGAGGCGGGAGGAGCAAGGTCCCGTACCTGTGCAAACACGGTGAGGCTGCTCTCGCGCGCCGCGACACTCACGCGGCCATGATGCCAGGCCGCTCCTGCTCCTGCCAGGGCCACCCCGGCCACTGCCGCCGCCAGTGCCCCGGGGCTCGGCACGGCCTGTCGGCTGGCAGACAGCCCGCGCCGCAGTCTCCCTCCCCAAGCCGCCAGTCGAGCGCTTCGCCCCGCAGCCGCCGCCATCTTCGCGGAAGCGTCGCCGCCCAGCGCCCCGCCCCCGCCCCACCTCCCACAGGCTGAAGACGCGGAAGGTCCCACGGTTCTCGCGAGATCCGGGCAGCCTTTCGCTCGGTCTCCAGGGCGTGCACCTTGGGTGCGGCTGCCGGGGCGACGCGCGGCGTCCCGGAGGCGGAGGCGGGGGTGCGGGGCGGGGCGCGATTTTCGGTTGTTGGGCGCCTGGTAGGGCGGAGAGGAACAGGTAACTGGGAAATGTGGAAACAACTCGAAAAGCTCCTTACGATTTAAGACAGTAATGTGCCCCGATTGTATGGGAAGTGTGTCATCGTTTGGCTGCTAAGGTGGAATCCGGGCGCTGTGGCCGCTGAGAGGTGGTGTGATAAGCATTTCTCACGATGTTAATGTGATCAGTTAATTTGCCTTTCCTACCATCATTAACAGTACAGCCCCATCCCAGAGGAGGTTGCATATGGAACAAAAAAGTGTTGGGTATGGAACAGAAAAATTCGACAACGCTGAATTTGCAGTCAACTACACAAGCCTGTCAAGAATTACTTAAGAGAATAATATATCATGCTATTCAGAAAGCTACTTAAACTATAGATACTGTTCACAAGCCAAGTCTTAACATCACGTAATTCAACAAGCTTCTAATAAAGTATCCGTCTTTTAATAAAGGTGTGTGTGTGTGTGTTCTACTTGTCTTTAACAGCTAAGCAAACTTTTCAGACTTTTTCAACCCTTTTAAAATATACATAGCACTACCGTTTTAACCAATTTTGACAATACAGGTCAATGGCCTTAAGCACTCCTCACAGGGTAGTGCAACCGTTATCATCTACCATCTCTAGAGCTTTTTTTCAAGTTACAAACTGGCAAATATTATGTTAAAAACAATCCCTTCCCCATCTGTCTTGTGCGTTCTTTCCTATGCTGAGTCTTGGTTGTTCTTTCATTTCTGTTAACTCATATCCTATCCCAGCCTTCTGTTTGATTTTCTTTCCACCTCCCAGACAAAGCCACTCCCTTTATTTCAGGCAATCACTATTTGCAGAATGTTGAATTTGGGGCATTGGGGCGGTAGCGGATAAAGCCTCTGCCTGCAACTCCTGCGCCCTATATGGACCTAGGTTAGAGTCCCAGATGCTCCACTTCTGATCCAGCTCTCTGCTAATGCACCTGGGAAAGCAGTGGAAGATGGCTCATGTGCTTGGGCTCCTGCCAGCCTCGTGGGAGACTCAGAAGAAGCTGGCGGTTGGCTTCAGTGTGGGCCAACCCTGGCAATTGTGGCTGTGCGGGAAGTTAATCAGTAGACTGAGCATCTCTTGTCTCCACCTCTCTCTGTAACTCTGCCTTTTAAATAAATAACAAACAAACAGTCTTTTTAAAAATGAAAATGAGTATTGAATTTAAATTTGGTTCCAACAAAGTGTTTGATTGCAGCTGTTATTTTGCCAGGACTAAGAATTGGAGTCTGATTTAGCAGCACCCACCTCATGTCCCTGTTTTCAGGTGCCAGATGTTTTCCTTTGCTGCAGGATTTGAACAATAGCTCAGTTCTGCTTGCTCCTTGGTGATAAGAAATGAGTTCCCTGAAGCATATGAATTGTTTTGTAGTCTTTGACTCTCTATTCTTTGGTCTCCATTCTTTTCCTGAGTAAATTTATTTAAAAACCTTTTTTGTTCAGCTTCTGAAATGCTCCCAGCTCTTAGAAGCTTTGCACATGCAGAAACGCAGGACTAAAGTGATAGGTGCCAAGGGTCCCAATCATATCATCACTGCCACCTTCAAGTTTGGAAAAAAAAAAAAAACCTAAAAAAAAATCAACTATCTGCTAAATCTAATTTGACCACCGGGAAGTTTTTGAACCTTTTTGTTTTAATCCGCCCTTAGTTCTTGCTCCCTTTCTTGTAGCCGGCTTGTCTACATTGATCTGCAGTCGGAGATTCCTTACTGGTTCTGATATAGGCAGGCAGATAGAATAACATTTATTAGATCTGTGAGCTGGAAGACCACGCCTTCACCATGCCCCTGTGTGATCTCATGCTCCTAGCTGACCTCACTTGTATGCCCACATGCCCATTGGGCTACATAACCACTCCCCTTGGGAAGTGGATAAAAGGCCCGGAACAAGGTGGGCCTGCCTACTTTTTCCTCCCTTCTTCACCCGTATTGCCCTTTGTTTTTCTTATTGCCCCAAGGGAAACTTCGGGGCTCGTGTTGGCCACACTCTCTCTGCCTTCGTTTTGCTGCTCCTGCTAAGCTACTTGCAGCTGCTCATAACCAAACGCTTAGTGCCCATGGCTTCTGGCCTGCTCTCTGCTTGGTATGGATCTAGACTTTCCTTGCTCCCTTAGACACAGCCCTCACTATATCCTACCACTGAATAAAACGTTCGTGGCAAGAACCCACACAGTGTATTAATTTCAGAAATATTGATAAGCAAAGGGTTTCAGTTCCCCAGCTGCTGAAACCACTTTCAATGTCTTTCCCAGGCAGGAAGTAAAAAGGAGAGCCTCAATGGCACAGACTCGGAAACCAGACCTCAAGGTTTGGATCCGGCTCTTCTAAGAGGCGATTTGGAGCTGTTTCTGAATCTTGTTTTTTTTTCACCTGTAAATGACTCTCATGATTTGGGACGGGGTGGGGTTCCATGAGATGTTTTGTATGAAGTGACTAGCCAGATGCCTGGTGCATGGCAGGCTTGCAAAGATAGGAGTGCACCTTCTTCAAGATTTTGGCTTCCTCTTGTCCTGTGATCAGCAATGAGCTTGCCCGTTTGTCCGTGAGTTCAGATCACAGGCCATCTTAACCTGAGACCTTCCTGCTTTTCATTTCTAACCTGACCTTATAAACCTTTGGTCAGTTTTTTACCTCTACTGATAAGGGTGGCTCTTGGCATATATACACACACACACACACACACACATATATATATGTATATATATATGTATATATATATGTATATATATATATGTATATGCTTTATTTATTTGAAATGCGGGGTTACAGAGAAGCAGAGGCAGAGAGGAAGAGGTCTTCCACCTGCTGGTTCACACCCCAGATGGCTGCAACAGCCAGAGCTGCACCGATCCAAAGCCAGGAGCCAAGAGTTTCTGGGTCTCCCACGTGGGGGCAGGGGCCCAAGGACCACAGCAGAGAGCTAGATCGGAAGTGGAGCAGCCAGAGTTCGAACTGGCACCGCACGTGGGATGCCAGCACCACAGGTGGTGGCTTTTACTCACTATGGCACAGCATGGACCCCTTACATATTTTACTTTTCTGGATTATTGGCATAGAAGCTTGTTGCTGTTCCATGGCGATTAAAGATTTCCTAGCTATTGTTTGGACTCTCTAGATCTCTTACTTCGTAGCTGAATTTTGATTTCCAGGAACAGTCTTTACTTGTCTGTTTAAACCGTCTCATCCACACAGTTCCTCCACCCACTTAATGAAACCTAACGAAACCTAGCAGCTGTTACTCAGTTTACTCACTCACAACCTCAGGCCCAACACAGGTACAGATTCCTAGCTGAGCGTTTGGCATATTTACAAACATGGTGTTTTTCCACAGTTGGACATCCTTGTGGGTAAGGATCTTATTTTTCTGTTTCCCTAGTACCTAACACAAAGCTCAGCACATATTAGAAATTCAATGAATGATTACATAAATACATGTATAAACAAATGACACTAATAGACCTTGGATGCTTATTTCCACACGTTGGGCATCAAGCACAATGCAAAAATATATTGTTTCTTGGGTTTCATTTATTTTTCAAAACAAAAGCCTTGTTTTCTTTTGCTTAAAATCTCTAGCTTACTTGGAAAACTTGCTTTGTAATTATTTTTTTTTCTTTCTGCATTATGTGCCCAGACCTCTAGAACTCTTATTTAAGTTTTAATGCATTCAAACGCTTCATTTGTGAGGAAACAAAGTCTTATAATAGAACCAGTCCTTAGCCAAATCACCATTCTGAGTATGAAATCTTCCCTGGCAGCTGCTGAGGTTTGTTGAAACACATTGACTATATTGGTCTTTTTGGGATCCAGCTTTGTTCATTTCTTCATCACCAACTGTAGACAAAGTCCTGGGCTAGGATGTATTTTCAACCATGCAGTTTATAAAGCAATCCCCAAATAAGGAGCTGCTTTTAAAGCCATATGACCTATGCTGTTTCAAATGGTATTTAGAGAAAAACAGAATGCAACCTCTGATAGTTTCAAAAGATCATTCGTCATTCACCTTGTGCTCTTTATTCTCAAGGAGGGACAAAAGTACTGTGACAGAAAAGATGTTCCCAAAGAGAGAGAGGCCTACATTTCAAAACAACACAAGATGGTTTTAAACTATTGGATTGTCCGGAGTGGGAGGAATGTGGTGGGTTGGAGCAGTTGGGAAAACATCAAGGAAATAGAAGAGACTTAGGGGAACTTGGTGGAGTCCCCAAGACTGAAGGGGCTAGGACTGGGAGCGTCTGGGAGGAAAAGCTACAGCACATGTTCTGGATCTTGGAGCAGAAGGCCTGGTTTTGGGTAGGCACGGAATGTCTTCAGAGCCAGACAGGGCAAGGCCACGGTTTCCAGAGTCAGTCCTGAGCTGCTTAACTGTGAAGGCAAGTTCTGAGAAATCGGAGTTTGCTGATTCGGTCGTTGCTCAGATGTCGAGTGCACTTACACAAAGCTAGATAGCACAGCCTATTACACAGCGAAGTAGTATAGATTTTGTAGTCTATAGCTCTTAGAGGCATGGTGAATGAAACAACATGAGGTTATATCAAGCACAAAAGAAAATGATGCAATCTAGAGACACAGAGGGACAAACTTTTGTTCAAACGGTTAAGACATTGGTTAGGATGCCTAAGTCCCACATAAGAGTACCTGGGTTTCAAGTCCTGGTTCTGGCTCTGATTCCAGCTTTCTTCTAATGCACACTGGGAGGCAGCAGGAGATGGCTCAAGTAGGTGGGTCCCTGTTAACCATGTGCAAAACCTGGATTGAGTTCCCAATTTGGAGTGTGAGCTGACAGAATTTCTCTCTCTCTATTTGTCTTAGGGCAGGGGAAGTGAGGGAAGAGAGAAAGAGACAGAAAACATGATATAGGAGGCTGCTGCTAAAATAACACAGCACACTATCTTACAGTCAACTTTTTTTTTTAAGATATATTTTATTTATTTGAAAGGCACAGTTGCAGAGAGAGAGGGAGAGACAGAAAGCAAGCTTCTATTAGCTGGTTCACTCACCAAATGGTTGCAATGGCTAGGACTAAGCCAGACTGAAGTCAGGATCCAAGAGCATCTTCTGGGTCTCCCACATGGGTGCAGGAGCCCAAGCACTTGGCTCATTCTGCTGCTTTCGTAGGTGCATTAGCAGGAAGCTGGATGGGATGTAGAGCAGCTGGGACTCCAACCAGCACCTATAAGGGATGCTGGCATCACAGGCAGTGAGTGACTTTACCTGCTATGCAACAATGCCAGCCCCAGTCAACTATTTTCTAGAAGTAGGAATACACTCTAGCAATAAAAGTATAGTATAGTAAATACATAATCCAGTCACATAATTTTTACGATCATTATCAAATATTATCTACTGTATATAACTATATTGCTGTATTTTATACCACTGGCAGCACAATAGGTATGTTCACACCAGCATCAACCCAAGCACGTGAGGAATGCACTCGATGTCATGATACCTACAACATCACTAGATGATAGGGATTTTTCAGTTTCATTGTAATTCTAGGGAATCATGTCACATATGTGGCCCGACCTTGACCTAGGTATTATTATGCTGCATGTGACTGTGTATGGAATAGTTGTCAGTTCTCTTGAGCATCTGCACACTTGCAGATGAGTGTCATACCCACCTTCCTGCATTCTTACCTACCTCCCGCTGATCTCCTCTCCTGCATCTCTGCCCCATGTTTTTACTGCCCACTCAGACCTTGTCCTGGCTCTTCTTACCTGCTACCCATAGGCTTCTCTAAATTATCATCCTTCTTTCTGACAACCAAAACTTTGATCCTCTTTGGGTTGTTGGTCATGAACAAAAGAGATCAATCAGTTGAAGATATTACTATATTGTACTTCCATTTTAAGAGAAGTTCTGAACTCACATGCATCTTTGATCTTAGCATGTGTGGGAAAATTAAAAATTGCAATCTGATTTAGGAATATTGGTTACTGTTGTATTTCAGGAGAATGTGCATTAAGATTGATTATCTTAGGTGGAGGAGAAAATATATGGGCCATCTCAAACAATAAGTTAAAGAGATTGGACTCAAACCTATCATAATGCAGTCAATGGCATATTAAATGAACACAATCAAGAGCCATTGCTTGTAATAGACAGAAGTTGAACCATATTATTGTGGATAATTGTGTAGTGGAGGGTATGAATCACTCCCAGAAGCTCTGATGAGTCAATCGCTAATTACGTCTTTCTGTGCAGTTTGGGGCCATGAGTAAAAATATCTCTGTAGCATGATTGATACCAGCATGTGTAGAAATAGGTCAAGATGAAATCTTACTGACAGTAAGAAAGCTGCCCAGAGCAGCATTGTCTATGTCTTTCAGATCCTCCTCTGCTTCTCATTCCAGTCCCATCAATAACACTTGCAGTCAACCTGCTTTACGCACTCATTACTGCATGCTGTGATGATTGCAAGAGTCTCTTAACATGTGCCTTGGCTTCTAGTCTTTTTCTCGTCTGAAGCAACCCATAGATCTGTGTCAGATCAATCTCCCTAAAACTCTTCTTTCACCATGCATCCATTAGCTGTGTGGTTTAATCTTTCCAAGATTCTGTCTCCTTGTTGGAAAATGAGGAGATTGGTTTCAGTTTATTTTTCCAGTTCTTAAATTCTTATTCTATGCCATTCCAAAGTGGCTTTTTTCTTAATTTGACAAACTGTACTGAGTGTGAAATAGGTACCAGGCATGGTACCATGCTGTGGAGATACAAAGAAAAATAAGGCAGAGCTCCTCTTATGGCGCCTAGCTGCAGGTTGTGGGGTCACACACTGGCTTGATCTCCCACTACTTTAATTTTTTTTAAGTATTTGGCTCCCATTTATGTGTATTTTTTCTCAAACCCATACATTTACAACTAAATGTTAAAAAACACATTGTAAAAAGTAAAATGGTGATATAAAGATGAAAGTTTTTATAAAATAGAATTTTAATTTTATTATCAAAGGTGACATGAGTATTTTGCTCCCTCTAAGAATGTTAATATTATTTTAGCAAGATAATGTGATTATATTGACTTCATAACCTTGGAAAATCTTGATGGAAGTTTTATTAGATAAAAGTACAAGCATCTGGAATTATGTTCAGTTAATTTAGACATTGGTTCCTAATGACTATGATAGGTAGCTCATAAAGGTACTTTACAAATATCTATCAATCCACATGGAAGGAGTGACTATTATCAGTTGACAAAATCATGATAGCTGAGTCTTTTTCTATTTTTATTATGAAAAATGTAAATACACATAAAATTAGAGACATCAAAAATTACCTTCTGTTTATTTCTACCCAATTTCCACAATTACTGGCTCATGGCCAATTTTGTTTAATCTCTACCTTGTTCTTTTTCCTTAACTATTTTATGCTGAAGCAGCTCTCAGGTTCATTTTTTTTTTTTTCATTGACAGGCAGAGAGAGAGACAGAGAGAAAGGTCTTCCTTTTGCCATTGGTTCACCGCCCAATGGCCGCAGCGGCTGGCGTGCTGCGGCCGGCGCACTGCGCTGATCCGAAGCCAGGTGCTTCTCCTGGTCTCCCATGTGGGTGGAGGGCCCAAGAACCTGGGCCATCCTCCACTCCAGGGCCACAGCAGAGAGCTGGCCCGGAAGAGGGGCAAGCGGGAAGAATCCGGCACCCCGACCGGGACTAGAACCCGGTGTGCCGGCGCCGCAGGTGGAGGATTAGCCTAGTGAGCCGTGGCGCCGGCCTCATGTAGTTTTAATCCACATGTTTTATTACAGAGTGTTAAAAGATGAGAGGACTTATAAAAGAAAACCCACAAACTAGTTGTTTGTTTTACATTTCTTCTTTTTTAAAAAATTTTTTCATTTACTGGGGCTGGTGTTGTGGCATGGTGGGTTACGCTGACATTTGCATGGTGGCCTCCGGTATCAGAGCACTGGTTCAAGTCTGAGCTGGCTGCTTCCAATCCAGCTTTTTGCTAATGTGCCTGAGAAAGCAGAAGAAGATAGTCCAAGTGATCGGACCCTGTGGGAGACTAGATAGACTTTCAGGCTTCTTGCTTTGGTTCGACATCGCCCAGCCCTGGCCATTGAGGTCATTTGGGGAGTGAACCAACAGTTGGAAGATCTTTTTCTCTCTCTGTCTCTCCTTCTCTCTATCAGTCGGCCTTTTGAATAAGTAAAATAAATCTTTAAAAAATTTCATTTGTTTACTTTTTATTTACTTGAGAGACAGAAAGAGAAATATCTTCTCATCCTTTTGGTTCACTCCCCAAATGTCTGCAACAGCTAAGGCTTGGCCAAGCTGAAGCCAGGATCCAGGAACTGAATCTATGTCTCTCTCTCGTGGCAGGGACCCATGCACTTGAGCCATCAGCTGTTGCCTCCCAGGGTGTATATAATAGGAAGCTGGAATTGCAAGTGGAGAGGGACCAGAACCCAGGCATTCCAATATCGGTGAAACAGTACCAAGTGGATTTTAATTGCTGCATCAAATGCCTACCCTATGCTTTTATATTTCTTTTTTAACTTATTTAATGAATATAAATTTCCAAAGTACAGCTTATGGATTAAAAAAACTTGCAATCCAATGGACACATAAAACTTCCCTAAGGAAAAAAAAAGTGTAAAGTTTCATAAAATTCCGAGAAGTTGGAAGCAATAATGAAGCCACAGGAAGCAGGCTAAAGAGTCCATTGTACAAATATTGGGTAACACTTTCACATCATCTTGGGGGCAGGGATCCGTGTTATGTACAAGTGCATGTACAAAAATGAGTACTAGCACATCTTTTGAGGTCACAAAAATATTTTCTCTGTATTTATGGAGCAGATTGGTATGTCAGAAGAATTTGACTGTTTTGAAAGTCAGTAATAATATCTCCACACAAGCCCACCTAGAAGGAAAATTGACAGTTTTCTTTATTTTGCCCTTTTTACGTGGTAAAATGTGTATTTCCAGCAAATCAAAGATGGTGGCCAGAGAAGAGTTAAGAAAGATGACAAATGCAGATAAGCACAAGGAAGAGAAGGGATAGATGTAAAAAAATGGAATGAAATTGTGTTAGTCTGTTTTCCATTGCTGCAGTAAAATACCTGGGGCTGGATACTTATTGAGCTTAAGACTTTTGGAGGCTGAAAGACCAAGATGGGCAGCACCACCTGTTTGACCTGTGGTGAGGTCCCCGCAGGCTCTGTCACTGCATGGCAGAGAAGCAGAAAGGGAACTGGCTGCACGCAAGAGGGCCCCAGTGCATGGGGTGGCCTTGCTGTATAACAGCCCACTCTTTTGAGAATCGATTCATTCTTCGAGACTAGCATCAGCCCAGTTCCAAGAGGGATGTCCACAGTCGTCTAATCACCTCCCACTAGGCCCCACATTTTAAAGATTCCGTTCCCTCCCAATACGCTGTGCTGGGGACCGAGCTTGCAGTACGTGAACTCTTAGGGGAATACACTCAAACCATTCCCAAATCCTGCCAGAAATATTCTTTGATCCCAAGATTTCAGAAAACATTTTCCACGTCCCTGCATTTTGAAATCCATGCATAGTTTTTTCATAATTTTCAATTTCATGAACTTTTTGAAGACCTCTCATATGCCATAGATTTTGACTTTTTTTTACACCAAACTAAACTTACCTTTTAATTTAATTTTCCTAAACTTTTTGAAGTATTTTCATATTCATGTGCATTAAGATATCCAGAATATCATAGTTTGTCTTTAGCTGTACAAAAGACCAGGTCATTAATTAGTGCAAAAGCTGCGGTATATTTTTGTCTCTTAAAAACCAACAGAGAAGCCACCAGAATGCTGCAACATGTCAAGCCTGCCTGTGACAACAGCATCAAATATGGGAGCAGTGGTTACAGTCCCAGCTGCTCTGCTTCTGATCCAGCTCCCTGCTAATGTACCTGGGAAGACAGTGGAAGATGACCCAAGTGCTTGGCCCTGCCACCCTTGTGGGAAATCTAGATGGAGTTCCAGGTTCCTGGCTTCCACCTGGCCATTGCAACTATTTGAGGGTGGACCAGCAGGTAGAAGACTTCTCTCTCTCTCTCACTCTCTCTCTCTCTCTCTCTCTCTGCCTTTCAAGTAAATAAATCTTTAAAAACAACATAAAAATTTCCATTTTCATTTTTCTTCCTTTCCCCTCATACAGACCTAATGTTTAGTCATCATTAGGCTACCACACTGTGAACACATGGCAACAGTGCTGCCACCCAGAGGTGACTGCAGCTGCCGAGGTTGTCCTCAATTTGTTTTGTCTTCAGAGACTTAGAAAAATGCACCAAGATGGTCACCATTTAGTAACTTTCACAGGGATAAGGATAATCATAAGGTGGTGAGAGATGTTGATCTGGCAAAGAGGGTGGGGGCTGAGTGTGACGGATGACCCTCTGATAATGCACACGGTAGCTGAGTCTGCACCTGGCACACAAGTGAACAAATGGCTGTGACCACTGCCACCTGCTTCGCTGGCAGGAAGGTGGTGCTGTGGCTTTGATTGATTTGGTCTTGGTCACACATCCCTGGCTATGGCCACTGTGAGTTCTCAGCACCGCTCTCACAGCTCCTTCAGGTCGCTCAGTGATTGTTGTTTTGTCAGAATACCTTGCATACGACATGAGGCCATCGTTCCAAGAGGCCATATATAATTTTTTCTATTCATTGTATTAAAATACAACCATACATAGATGGCTCAATATTTGCTCTTCTGTCTTCTGGTGCATCCTGGGTGATACCACTCTCCTCTAAGAAACACAAGGCATATTGGCTCACATCCAATCCTCAGCCTGGCATTCTCAGTTGTGACACAGACAGTGTAGTAAATCCACCAAATCCCGTTTTACCTTCCTCTTCCAGGGCACCTGGAAGAGACACTTCCCAGGTCCTCTTGCAGTGAGGTGTCGTGGCCATGTTGTCTATTCTAGCCAATCATGTGTAGGACAGTTGACTTGGGGGCATTCTGAGCTAGAGCACCTGCCTGCGTGATCTGCCTTTTTCTATGCAGCAGTGACTTTGGAGGTCATGCCTGAAAGAGGGGATTGCCAGAGCTGAAGTCACTTGGAGGAGAGCTGCTGGAGAGAAACACATAACCTACATTTTGCTGATTTTTTTCTGTAAAGAGACTGAGGCTTTGTGGTTGGGTGTTACAGCACCTGGCATGACTTACCCTGGTTAATACATTGGCCATCTATCAAAATTCTCTACCCAAAGTTGCCAATGCAGCTCTTAATTATTTGCTGTCTCTCACTGCCATTACTCTGAAGAATGTTGGTCAGCAGAATGAAATCCAGTATTATATTATTAAAAGACTGTCTGTCATTGAACTCAGTAAATCATATTATATTCTTAGATGAGAATCCATATGGAGGAGCCGGCACTTGGGCTAGTGGGTTAAGGCATTGGTTGGGACATTTGCGTCCCGTATTGGAGCACCTGAGTTCGAGTCCTGGCTCCACTCTCAATTCCATCCTCCTGCTGCTGTAGACCCTGGGAAGCAGCAGACTGTGGCCCAAATAATTGCATTTCTGCCACTCAAGTGGGACATCTGGATGGAGTTCCTGACTTGGCTTCAGCCTGGCCCAGCCTCAGTTGTTGTGGGAATTTGAGAAGTGAACCAACAGATGGAATTTTTTTCTCTCTCTGTCACTTAAGTAATAATGATAAAAAAGAGCCCATGGTGGGGTGGAGAGGGGAGAAACATTTTATGAACAAAAAAAGTTCCTTGTTTGTGATGCAGGGGTGCCTTATCTCATGGTCAGTCTGCATTTTGTGGCTGGTCATATCTTCCTCAAGGTCATTTTTGTGGCTCACGTCTAGTACTTACCTAGGCTTTATGATAGATAGATGCTCCTTGACTTACTTTGGGGTTATGCCCTCATCAACCCATCATTAGCTGAGAATACTGTGAAGGGAAAGTGCTTGGAATCCACTTACACATGGAACCCACACGCTGTTGCTCAGCCACACATAGCATCACAGAGCATCTATTCTGTTCCCTGTCACTGCAGGGCTGTCTGGGGCTGTGGTCACGGCCACTGCTGCTGCGATGCCCCTCATCTGAGAGAGGACTGCACCTCGCAGCGCTAGCCAGGGAAGATTGGAATCCAGCCTTCCAAATGAGGTGTCTACCGAGTACGCGTTGTGTCTTAAAAAAACATCACAAATGGAGACTGTCCGTTATTGTGACTTCCTACCTTTGTTTTCCAGTGTCTCCACATTTTCTTACTAAAAAAGTAGAGAGAAGTCCTTTTTAAAGTGTTTCTTTAAATTCTTCAAGTTTTTTTTTTTTTTTGTTAAAGAAGCTGATATAAATCAGTGCGAATATATGTGGACTTCTGTTGGCTGACTTGCCATATTTTTCACTTAGGATATGAACTCCTTAAAAAAAAATTAAAAAAAAAAGTTTTTTTAAGCCAGCACCGTGGCACACTAGGCTAATCCTCCGCCTGTGGCACTGCCATCCCATATGTGCGCCGGTTCTAGTCCCGGTTGCCCCTCTTCAAGTCCAGCTCTCTGCTGTGGCCTGGGAAGGCAGTGGAGGATGGCCCAAGTCCTTGGGTCCCTGCACCCTTCTGGGAGACCAGGAAGAAGCACCTGGCTCCTGGCTTCGGATCGGCGCAGCTCCAGCTGTTGCAGCCATTTCGGGGGTGAACCAACAGAAGGAAGACCTTTCTCTCTGTCTCTCTGTCTCTCTGTCTCTCTCTCTCTCTCACTGTCTGTAACTCTACCTCTCAAATAAATAAATTTTTAAAAAATCTAAAAAAAAGTTCATGGAAAATGTATGTTATGAAAAAATTATATATATATATATATATATATATATATATATATATATATATATATGGATATGAACTCCTTGAGAGTTTGTAATACCTGTTCTAGATTTTTGGCTAGCTCTTCCCCTGACATTTAAAAAAATATTTCTTGGTTGATTGATTAATAAAGATATTTGTCTATGTGTTCAAATAAAGTGTTCAGTTTAAAAACAGAACTAGATGAGACAGGTGAAACAGGAGGACTTTGGAAAGGGGACATTATGATACTCAACAATTAGAGATCAGAAAGGAATCTGCTGATATATTCAAATGGCACATACTTCATTTGTTACTTGCAAGTGTTTCTGTATTTCAGTTCAAAGGATCTGAATGTGTATTGCAGTGCTTTTGTAAGGAAAATCTCATTTTTCATTCAAACATAGATATTGGGAAACATGATAACCTGAGTTATTACTTGGACAGGATATAGTATTGACAAATGTCATTAAAAATCATTTAATAAAGTAAAAGGATGAAAGTGATGACATAGTACTGGGACTTTTTAAAAAAATTAATGGAAGCATTATTTAAGTTTCCTTTTCTCCTGGTGCAAATACCAAAATTATCAAGGCTGCTGAGAAACAGATATGGAAAACACTGTATTGGTTTTTTTTCCAGAGCTGATAGCAATGATGAATTACACTCCACTGGATGTGCAGGGAAGGTCATGGCGCTAGCCCTATCTGATGCCTACCAGCGTTCGATGGGATGGCAGCTCTGCGTCCCGCAGGCCACCAGGCCAGACTGAAGGCACGGTAGACATTTCCATTTTTTTCTAGAGGTCTGCAGTGTCCCCCAGGGACAGGTTCTGAAAAATCACCATGGCTGTGGCTCCTTATTTGCCAGTAAGTCCTTAAGGAGCTATGTGCAGCTTCAGAAAAATATACTGTATTGATAGCAAGTTTACCACGGGCGACTGATCTGAAAACATGAGCACCTAATGGGCTCGAGCTCTTCAAAAAGTTCATGGAATAAGGAATTAAAATATAAGTTTATTTTTGGTGCAAAAACAATTTTGAAATCCAGGCATAGTTTTTTCATAATATTCGTTTTCCATGGACTTTTTGAAGGCCTCTCATATGCGTGAATTTCAATTTTTTTTTTGCTCCCAAAGAAACTTTCAATTTCGTTTACTATTATTTTCTCAAAGCACCTATGTGTATGCATGTGCTTAACTTATTTCTGCTTACTTATTGTGAACAAATAAGTGTCTATTTGATTTTGTTTGTATAAAACAGTTGTTGTCTATGGTCATACAATGTTCCCAGAAGGGTGTAAAATTCAGGAATAAAGTATAGTGCTACTCATCCATATATAATGCAGTATTTAAATTATTAAATTGTATAGTATAGATCTAAAGCATTCTTAGGGAGAAAAAAAAAGAAGGTAGCCCTTTGTTAAAATTTCACATGCTTCTCACTTTCCTAAGTCTTATCAAAGTTCTAAATCCTTTTGCTAGCAAGTGTGAGTCTCTTCAAAAAATACTTTCTGCAGAGATCAAAATTCTGCATTTCAGATTGGGTTAAATACATTTTATAATTCGTCCCGCGGCTGTTGGAGCTATAGGGGAGTAAAATGAGAATTACTCTCAACAGAGCAGTTTTGAAAATGAAACCAAATCTTCATGCTCAACTTGACATTGGAATTTAAAGTTATTTTTACAGGCCCCACTGCAGTCACTATGTGAAACATTAAAAAAGTAATAGAATATAATGTTAATAGTTAAGGCATTTCTTTTCTTCCAACAGTGTGAAAAGCAAAACAAAAAAACAGGAGTACAAATTATATCTTGTTATCACCTTTCACGCTTTTTCATATTTACGCTTTTAACCAAACAACACATTTTCCTGTGGAAAATGTTTCCTCCCTTTTAATGATCCCCAGATTTGCTGCCTCGGCAGGTAAAGCTTTTCTTAACTTGAAAACATGTTAGGTGTGCGTGGGGGATGAGAGAGCAAATCCTTCAAGGAAAATCACATTTTCTCTGAGATGCAGTGAGATATGTAAGTAGAACCGTTACTAGTTCTTGAAACATGGAGGGGCGGGAACAGTTTCAGAAATCCCTCCTGGGGACAGATTTACTTTTGACTGTAGAAAATAGTGGCTGTATCACGTCACTGAAATCAAATAGAAAAAAACGAAAGAGGAATACCCTTCACGATTGAGCTCAAGAAAGAAGGAAGCTAAGCAACAGCACGCACATGGAAAAGCTACGTCCACTTTGTACTGGCATGGCCTTGGCCGGGCCAGTCCTGTGGACCTGCATTGCCTTTGCTTGCTGTCCTGTTCGGCTCCCTCTCTATGTTGCAGTCCCTGTAAGCAGCCTGGGTGCTGTTCCTGGAGGGCCTTGCCTGGCGCTGAGTCCCTGTGAAGTCGATGCAAAGGCTCTTTTCAGAAAACGGAGACTTGTGCTGCCTCATCTCCACTGCCTGTGAGCACTGAAGCTCCAATGACCGCTTAGAGATGAGAGGATTGAGATTTGTTTACAGTCAAGGCTGTTAAACAGCACTTCCCTATTAATTCTGGAAGTCTTTAATAATGAAAGAATGGCTCAGATGTCTGAGACAGCTTAAATCTGGACTTTAATCTGGGGAAACAATGAAGAGGTGGAAGCTAAAGAGAAGATTCCGGGTAACTTTATCGTGGCTTAGTGTGTGATCCCAATGTTAGGCCTCTTGATGTGCCAAAAAATTATTTGAGATCTTATCATTACTCTTTTGTGAAATTCTCAAGAGCTGTAGATCCAAGTTTGGGAGCAACGAGAGAAAACCTTCATTTTATAGACTTCAGTGATAAGTAATTCATTAAAAGACAAAAACAAAATAAGTGAAACCGAAAAAGATTTGTGGCTTGTCCAAAGCTATATCAATAGATAATGTCAGACCCAAAAACAGAAAATTTAGGTTTTATAGTCTGTTTAGCACTTTCCACTGCAATATAGTATTTCTCAAATTTATTTTATTATTAATTAGCTAACCAAGCTTTTTATGCATGAATTAAATCTCATAAAGTATAGTAATTGTTGGGGCCAGCACTGTATAAATTAAGCACTGGCCCACAGTGTAGGCATCCCATATGGTGCCGGTTTGAGTCCCAGCTGCTCCACTTCCAATCCAGCTCCCTGCTGATGGCCTGGGAAAGGAGCGGAAGATGGCCCAAGTGCTTTGGCCCCTGCACCTGTGTGGGAGACCTGGAAGAAGGTCCTGGCTCCTGGCTTCAGATTGGTGCAGCTCTGGCTGTTGCGGCCGTTTAGGGAATGAACCAGTGGATGGAAGATGTCTCTCTGTCTGTCCCTCTCCTCTCTGTCTGCGCTATGCCTCTCAAATATATAAATAATAATTTTAAAAAATCATTGTTGAAGTTCAGCCTATGATTGGATTTTCTAAAATGTAGACTTACAATTTTATTTTTTTAAAAATGTTGTTTATTTAAGAGAGAAAGAGAGAGAGCGAGAACGAGAGAGAGAGATCTTCCATTACTTACTGGTTCACTCCCCAGATGCCTGAAATATAGATGGGACTGGATCAGGCCAAAGTGAGGAGCTTGGAACTCTATTTAGATCTTCCACAGTGGTGGCAGGGACCCAAATACTTGAGCCATCACTTGCTACCTTCCAGGGTAAGCATTAGCAGGAAGGTGGTATCAGAAGCAGAGTTGAGAATCAAACCCAGGCACTCCAATATGGGATACAGTGGTCTCAAGCGATGTAACCATAGCACCAAATGCCTGCCCCACTATTACTCTCTTTCTCACCACAAAAATTGGGTGGAATCAATGGGGACAGTTCTGAATAGTCCGGGCAAGTGCTTTTTAATTCTGTAATCTGAAAACATACGACTTGGGCTTCTTTTAAATATAAGTTTGAGTTCTGTGGGAATGAGGTGGAGCATGCATTACTGAGAAGCGCTCAAGAGTTTTTGATGCTGCTGGCTTGAGGACCAGTTTAGGTTGCAAGGATTGGGACTGAGAATGGAAGATTCTATGTGCTCTATGAAAGGCATGGTTTCTGCCTGAAACAGCTTACAGTCTGCTGCAGGAGATGAAACAAATAAGTAAAAGTCAGAGAGCAAGTATGTATATATATCCTGAATATCTGACTTTTAGATGTACGAGGGTACTTCTAAAATTTTGTGGAAAATGCGTATTACAGCACAAATGCCAACTGAATGACACAGCCACAGGTCATGAGAAATATCAGATGACAATCCTAGGTGGCATCAGCTTAAATCACTCTTAGGATAAAACTCCCTTCAGCAGGGGAGAGGGAGCGGGAGGGGGGAGGGTTGTGGGTGGGAGGAAAGTTTTGGGAGGGGGAAGCCATTGTAACCCATAAGCTGTACTTTGGAAATTTATATTCATTAAATAAAAGTTTAATAAAAAAAAAAAAACTCCCTTCAGCAATAGGTTATCCAAATGGGTGGATAGTCGGTTTCTTTGCAAGTTCATTAATTCTTCATATATTTGCCTCTAGGCAGACTAGAGGCAGGCAATGTCTCTCTCTTTTTAAAGATGTATTTATTTGAAAGACAGAGTTACACAGAGAGAGGGAGAGACACAGAATGAAAGATCTTCCATCTGCTGGTTCACTCCCCAAATGGCTGCAACAGCCAGTACTGGGCCAGACTGAAGCTGGGAGCCAGGAGTTTCATCTGGGTCTCTGATGTGGATGCAGGGGCCCAAGCACTTGGGCCATCTTCTGCTGCTTTCCCAGGTGCATTAAGTTGGATAGGAAGTGGAACAGCCAGCTCTCAGAACAGTGCCTATATGGGATGTTGGTATTGCAGGTGGTGGCTTAACCCACTATGCCACAGCGCCAGCCCCTTCTGCTGAGTTTGAAGCCAAGGAAAGAGTGTATCTTGTTGAATGCCCATGAACTGTGTTTGTTTAGATCAGAATCTGGGGATGAGAAAGCAAGAGACGATGGAAACAATGAAAAAGACCTGGGTTTCCTCAAAAATGGTCGAGAACTGCATTGTCCAGCACAGCAGTTGCTACCTGCATGCAGCTATTTAAATTTAAACTAATTAAAATCAAATGTTTGATGTAAGTTCTGTGATTGAACTAACTACATTTCAAATACCTAATAACCACAGGGGTAAGTGCCCACAGCATCAGACAGTGCAAATACAGAACATTTCATCATTGTAGAAAATCCTATTGGACAGTGCAGTTTAAGGTGAGTAGAAGGGATGGAAACTTAACCGGAATGATGGCTGAAGTCATTGGAGAATGTTTGGGTGGACAGTGATTACTCTGACGGCAACAGTTAAATTGGAAGAGAGGGGAAACAGAGTGGGGTATATAGGGTGGTGAGGGTCCCTGAGAAGGGGAGGGAGGTGAAGTTCATGGACAGCTGGTGAGGAGTAAGGGCCATCCAGCCTTTCTGACAGTGAAGTCGTACCCTCCCTGCTGAGAAACAACACACAAATACCGAGGAGGTAAAATGTGGGGGGAAAGACAGCAAGAGATGAAGCATTGATTGCTCACATCAGAACTGATACTTTGGACTCATTGCATTTTTTTTTTTATGAACAGGGGATGTATATTATAGTATCCAGATTCATCCCAGACCCTAAGAAAACATTTAGTTACCTGAGCACATTGTGCCTTGTGCAATGCTGTAGTATGTTGCTTTCAATATATTTTTTGTTAGGTACACCACTCTTGAATGTGATACCTTCTCCTGTGTTGGGCATTTGCTCTTGAATTACTCAGCTCAGCCTGGGAAAGTGGCTTATCCTGGTGCCTGCTTTGATGTATCTTACATTTTCTGATAATTCTGTTTCCATTCATTCATTCAACAAGTACTTATTAAACACCTACTGGATGCCAGGCATTGGCTGACTCTCCTACTTTCTTTTCTTCTGCAATGACAGCTTCTTTGTTCTGGTTGAGATTTCAAGCATTAATAAAATGAAATGGCTTGCCTCGCCAGAACTTAATATTACAAAATATTTTCTAAGTAGAGCAAACCACATTGTTTAGAGATCTTAGCCAAATGGATCAACTTCCATCTCAGGAGGAGAGAACTTTGATATCTTTCTTCTGTGGTCTAAGATCTCTTCTGATTATTCAACCTCCTTAGTTGTCATATCAGGTTCCTAAGGCTGCTGTACAAAATACCACACCCTGGGTGGCTTCAAACAACAGAAATCTATGCTGGAGGCTGCAAGTCTGAAATCAAAGTATCAGCAGAGTCACACTCTAGATTCTAAAGGCTCCGGGGCAGAATCCCTCCTTGCCTCTTTCTGGCTCTTGGTGGTTGCTGGCAGTTTTTGCAGCTCCTTAGTTTTAGTTGCATCACTCTGTTCTCTGCCTCCATCGTCACATGACTTTCTTCCCTCTGTGTGTATTTGAGTCTAGTCTCCTCCCTTCTCTTACAAAGATACCAGTCGCTGGATTTGGGTCCATTTTAATCTAGCACGAACTCACTGTAACTTGACCGCAGTTGCAATCTTGGTTACATCTAACCCGTTTCAAATGAGGCCATAATTGTGGGTATTGGGGATTATGATTTGCACAGATCTTTTCGGAAGGTACTATTCAATCCACAGAAGTTCCCTCAAATCCATGCACATGCAGGTCATTGATTCTAACCTTGACATGAGCGGGACTGCAGACAGAGCATGAGGTTTAACAAGAGAAGAAATAGCATGACTCTGACCCTTGGTCTTTCCTACTACTCTAGGCAGCAGATGGGACGAGTTGTGAGAAAGATCAAAGACAACCTGGGACCCGGGGGCAGAGTGACGAGCACACTGGACACCAAATGGGTTATAAATTACTTGTAGTCCTTTCAAGTTGCTTCTTGAGCCTTTTATTTTCTTCCATTGCTGTTCCCTACCACTTGCCTCTCTCTCTCCTCTGACTCTTCCATTTTCTCTTCAGTCTCTTTGTCATCCTCATTCCTGGGGCCCAAAAGCAAGGAAGGCATATATAATGTGATCAAAGAACTTCCAAAGAACATTTGCGTATCCCAATTAAGTCATCAGTACTTTACCATAGTTTATCACTTACAAACAAAACAACTCAGATCCAGTGTTGTGAGGACAAGTTATGGAGATTTACTTCAACCAATTTTCTCAACTCCTGTCATACTAGTTTCTGGCATGTGGGAGCAATGCACAACATTGTACTGACTGATATGTAGACATAAAAAAATTAAGAAAACAAGAACTCTCTTAACATTTCCTAGAGAGTTGGCTGATGCTCTTGGTTAATATACCCTTATTTCAATGAGACTTTTGTTCATTCCTAATGCAAATAGTTATAAACTTCCCACTGTCAATAGAAGATTTGCTAGAATATGAAGGTCCTTGGAAAGATTCATGAAAATGTGAAATTAAAAGATAAGTTTACTTGCTAGAAAACATTTTGAAACAGATGGATAACTTTTCCATAATATCCATTTCCCATGAACTTTTTGAAAACCTCCTCATACGTGTGAATGTTAAAATCTTTTTTCCACCAAATATAAATTCTTATATTTAATTTGCTATAATTTTTTGGAAGATCCTTGTATGTAGGTGATACAGAAATAAATAGGACACAGTCTCTGATTCCAGGAAATTTGCCATTGAGATGAAATAACTGTGATGTAGGGTCAAATGAGATAAATGCTACAACAGAGGTTCAAAGTGTTTGAGAACCAAGATCCTTAGCAGAGGCAATAAGGTTTGTGCTGGCAATTCAAGGATGGTGAGTGTGCCAGCTGTAGTTACTTCTCAAAAGACATTGCCAGGAGAGCTACTTGAGCAAAGATGTTGAGGTAGGGCTCGTTTTGTGAGAACACCAACAGTTTTATGGTCTGGTTTAAGGGAAGTGGAGTGAAAACAGGACTGAAAAAAGTTTAAAGATCCTAGAGTGAAGGAGATTGCTTTGATTTCTAGGTTGAAGTGTTCGGGACCCATTCCATCTGAAAGTTTTTAAATGGAGGTCTAGAAGAACCGTTAGAAATCTACTGCAATAGTCTAAGTGTCAGGAAATAAAGACTTGACCTAGAGAGGAAGCACGGGATGTGGGGAACAGGGGAATTGGGGAGTAAGGTAGAGATGGAAAAAAAGTAAAGAACCTGCTGTCTGATGGAATATTAATGATGAGGGAAACCACAGAACAATTGGAATCCTGGTATTTTCATGAAAAAGGGCCCGGGGCAGCTGGGGAGGAAGTTTAAGTGGGGCAAGTGATGGGGGAGGAAGTGAGGGAAAATTCCATTCTTGTTGTGTGGAACCTGCAGTGCTTTTAGAAACACTGATGTGTGGAAATCCAGCATGTAAGTGAAAATTCATGTTTGGAATTTTGAAGAGCAGTCAGGGCTGGCTTTTTGAGCTCAGAGGTGAGGATTGTTAATTAAATAATGGATTTTTACAGAGATAAAAATGACCAGCTTTTTCTATACTATAGAAATATATCATTTGCATGTAAAACAAAGTTATCATATCAGAGAAACACATAGAGGCAAAAGTGTTATAAAAATAACTGTCTAGAGAGTAAAACATATGTGCAATAGAAAACTACAAATAAGAAAAGACTCAAGCATTCCAATGAAAGAAGTATTTATCCACCCTCAGGACCTAACTTAAAGAATCACAGTTGACTCTCCATGGCCATGGGCTCTGTATCTGTGGGTTCAACCAATCGAACATTGAAAACATTTAGAAAAGAAATTGCATCTGTACTGAACATGTGCAGATGTTTTTTCTTGTTATTATTCCCTAAACAATACAGTAAAACATTGGCTTCCACAGCATTTTATATTGTGTTAGGTGTGATGTAAGTCTTCTAGAGATGATATAAAGTTCATGAGAGAATGTGCACTGGTTCTATGCAAATAGGAAATCATTTTACATCAGGGATTTAAGCATCCCTAGAATTTGGTGTCTGTGGGGAAGAGGGGCTGAACCTATCCCCCAATATCTTCAATATTCCATCAGACAGCAGGTTCTTTTCTTTTTTTCCATCTCTACCTTACTCCCCAATTCCCTTGTTCCCCACATCCTGTGCTTCCTTTCTAGGTCAAGTCTTTACTTCCTGACACTTGGACTATTGGTGATTTTATATTTTATAATTTATCATTGAGAGACTGTAGAATATATTTACAAAGAAATATCATAATCTTCATACTTAGATGTGACCATCAGATTTGATGACTGCATAGGCAGCCAAGGAACTGGAAAATAATTTTGCCGGTGCGTCTAAGTCTTTCCAACCCATAGAAGGCACTTCTAGTCCTATTTAATTTGCAGAAAATTTTCCCAACAGTTATAAATGCCCAATAGTGGATTGAGATTTCTTGAGAGGTCTTACTCA
The DNA here is from genome assembly GCF_033115175.1 of Lepus europaeus. NCBI lineage: Eukaryota > Metazoa > Chordata > Mammalia > Lagomorpha > Leporidae > Lepus > Lepus europaeus. The sequence goes on from NC_084832.1 coordinate 88,344,771, forward strand.
GTAAATGCTCAAGAAAAATTGGATTGGCCATTTGATGAGGATGTTGCAAAAGGTATCCTTACTTTGGTGGGAAGTTGTCCCAGATGACACTCTTAGGTTGTGTGAGGTCTTGACGTTGCTCCCAGGATTAGGAGTTGCATTGTATCAACACTGCACTGTTAGAGGCTGGTGATTGTATCCTGGCTCCACGGACAATATCGGTGTTGAGTCACTTAGAACCCAATGTTGGAAGAATCATAGGAGGATGTAAATAACTTTAGTGTCTTTCAGCTTTCCTCTGGATTCTTACTTTTAATCTTTTTATTTTTGAAAAAAGATGTACTTATTCACTTGAAAGGCAGTTACAGAGAGCGAGAGAGAGGGAGATACACACACACACACACACACAGAGAGAGAGAGAGAGAGAGAGAGAGAGAATCTTCCATTGGCTAGTTCACCCCCAAATGGCCACAACAGCTGGAGCTGGGCCAGGCTGAAGCTAGGAGCCTGGAACTCCATCCCAGTTTCCTATGTGGGTGGTAGGGGCCCAAACACTTGGGCCATCTTCAGCTGCTCTTTCCCAGACACATTAGTACAAAGCTAGATCAGAAGTGGAACAGCTGGGACTCAAACCAGCACTGTATGAGTAGGCCAGTATTGCAGGCAGCAGCTTAACCTGCTATATTACAACTTTGTACCCTTTTAATGCTTTTAGTTTCTGAATATGTAGACTAAGAATGGAAACATATTTCAGTGGATATTTTGTTTCAGTTGAGTTTTGAAGGCAGACACAAAGAAAAGCTTTATTTTCAAATTATATCTTTAAACTTTTATTTCAAGTTAATTATTGGAACTTACATGGAAAAATGTATCCAAGTTTGTATATGTTACATAGGTGAAGACTTGGAATCAATACAATGCACCTTAACTTTTTGAATTGACTACAGTGCTGATGTCTTTGTCTATGCATAGGGGGTACCATTGATTATTTAATTTAATTTAATTTTAATGCATTGTCTTTGCTTGAAACATATGTTTATTCTCACTATTATAGACAGTCTAATTGAATATGGAAAAAGTGAAAATAGTCTTTGGAGAGCTTAAAAATAAAGAAAATACAACTGCTTAGTATCTTCTACTACAGTAGTATTTTTGTAACAGATTAAAAATAAGATTGTGGTTCTATCACTTGATAATCTTAAAGCCAATATTGGTTCCATTCGTAGTCTCAAGAGCGAGTCCTGTTCATATCTGACTTCTCAACAATAGGTGGCGCTAGCATACAAGCATCTCTATGGTGTTCAACCCAACAGAAACACCAAGAGGCAGGAAGAAAATACCAAATATTTAAAATGTCTGAAGGCCAGGCATTCAATTCTCATGGACACAGATGTGTAAGAGGGTCATATGAAATCAGAGTTGCTCTGGAAGAGGAAGACATACATGAACATAAATGCCTAAATATATGAGGTATTTTCATCTTTCGTTGAGGAGAATGACAAGAAAATCCAGCTCTCTTGGAGAATGTCTAATTCGGGGGGGAGGGGACCTTTTTTTTTCTGCCAAGGGCCATTTGGATATTTATAGTATCACTCATGGGCCATATAAAATTATCAACTTAAAACAGCCTGCTAAGGGGCCAGCGCAATGGCATAGCGGGTAAGGCCACTGCCTGCGGTGCCAGGGTGCTCCACTTCTGATCTAGGTTTCTGGTATGGCCTGAGAAAGCAGAGGAGGATGGCTCAAGTCTTTGGGCCCCTGCACCTGCATGTAAGACCTGGAAGAAGCTCCTGGCTGCTGGCTTTGGATAGGCTAAGTTCCTACTGTTGTGGTCATTTGGGGAGTGAGCCAGTGGATGGAAGACATCTCTCTCTTTGCCTCTGCCTCTTTTTAACTCTCACTCTGCCTCTCTGAATTCTGCATTTCAAATAAATAAGTAAATCTTTAAAATAAATAGCCTACTATGGATTTATTGAATTTCAAGTTCTGCCTACAATTTCCTGGCAGGACCAGACTGAATCTCTCAGACTTTATATGGCCCATGGGCCGGGTGTTCCCCATCTCTGCTCTAACCAGCAAATCTATTTAACATCTAAAAAAACCCGAGGGAGGCCAAGGATTGTACTTGTGCACCTCACTGCAACACTGGCAGAGGTGGAAGCTGCAGAAGAGTGTGGAGGAGGAAGAGAGGCTTAGGGACAGGATGGTAGTGGAATGCACTAGGTGCCTGAAACTTCAAAAAAGATGCTGTGTACTTTCTGCTTATTTCTTCCTCAAAAATATTAAACGTGTGATGGTTTTAGATGTCTAAGAAAATGTTCTCTGAAGAAGAGAAAGTCCAGGGAGATGAAGAATCAATTGCAATTATTATTAAGATGTTTGTAGAAACTTACAGTTTTGCATTTGAAAGCTAGCACACAAAGGGGTCATTGCTGTGGCATAGCAGGTAAAGCTGCCACCTGCATTCCGTATGGGCAGTGGAGGATGGCCCGAGTGCTTGGGTCCCTGCACCCACGTGGGAGACCTGGAAGAAGTTCCAGTCCCTTGGCTTCAGATCCACACAGCTCTGGCCATTGTGGCTATTTGGGAAGTGAACCAGTAGATGAAAGACCTCTCTCTCTCTCTTCTTCTGTCTCTGTCTCTGCCTCTCTGTAACTCTGCCTTTCAAATAAATAAATTAATTAAACAACAAAAAAAGAAAATTTGGTAGTTGAATACTAAAACCCAATTTAAAAAAAGAAAGCTAGCACACAGGAAATGTTACTTTTGTTTAATTTCATTTAAGAAGCATCACCATGTGGATGTTTGTCACCAGTGTGGTGCCCAACGTTGCCAAGTGAAAATCTGTTTCCAAATAAGCGGAATTTAACTTTATGTGAGTACCACTATATAGATGCCATTGCTATTGTTTCTTTTTAAACTGAAATCTTTATTAAAACAAAAGCACAACAATTAGTGGATTAGTTTAATACCCCTGGTTCTTATTTGCAAGATGTAAGAGATAGAATGTTTTCAATGTTCTTCTATTCTATGGCGTTGCATGTAAGAATGGCATATGATTTAGAGTAAGATTTAAAGAAATATAAACACTCAAGGTACAACTAAGTTTCTTATTAATACAATAAAGTAGTCCTTTAAGTTTTCCCCTACTAGTTACAGGTTGACAAATTCATTTTGAATCTTTCCTAATGTCAAAATCTACAGAGGTATAGTATAGCATATGTGTTTCTAGACTTCCTGGTCTTTAGAGTGAAAATACATTGCGTTGATTATATACACATTATTTCTTTTTTATTTATTTTTTAAGCTTTATTAATTTGAAAGTCAGAGTTACACAGAAAGAGAAGGAAAGGCAGAGAGAGAGAGAGAGATCTTCTATCCACTGGTTTACTCCCCAGATGGCCACAACAGCCTGAACTATGCCGATACAAAGCCAGAAACCAGGAGCTTCTGCTGGGTCTCCCACTCTGGTGCAGGGGCCCAAGGACTTGGGCCATCTTGTACTGCTTTCCCAAGCCATGGCAGAGAGCTGGATTGGAAGTGGAGCAGCTGGGACTCGAACTGGCACCCATATGGGATGCCTGTACTGCAGGCAGTGGCTTTACCCTCTATGCCACAGCGCTGGCCCCCACATTATTTCAACACCTTCTGCTAGTAAAATACTTCTTCTATTAGGTTTCCTTTCCTGCTTGCCTACTGAAGCTATGAATACATGTAAAATGCTAATTTTTAATCAAATACTTAACATTTGTGCATCTCCTTAGCAATTTAATGAGTTTCATAACTTACCTCTAACACTCATCAGTGAAACAAAATACTTTGAAAGATAAAGTATTAAGAAAATATCTAAGAAACATACACTGCCCACATAACATATGGTGGTTTTAAGGACTAAGTCCAATTCTACTTTTTTGGTAAAGCCATTTCTAATTACTCAGCTTAACTGTGTTTGATAATTATCATCTTCATCTGTATATTATCTTCCTCCAAGTAGATCCTAAGACACTTGAAGCCAAATTACCTGCCTATGTATTTTACTAATTTCATTTTTGTTGTTGTTGTTGTATTTTCTGTCTCCCCTCCATCCACACCACTGAATTTCTGTTAGTTGGATATCATATATCCTTGGTTGAGTGTTTGTCTAGGCTTCTGTCAGGAGTAACTCAATGTCTTTTTTTTTAATGGATTTTTAAAAAAAGATTTATTTAATTATTTGAAAGGCAGAGTTACGCAGAGAGAGAAGGAGAGGCAGAGAGAGAGGTCTTCAATCTGCTGGTTCACTCCCCCAAAATGGCCACAACGGCTGGAGCTGTGCTGATCTGAAGCCAGGAGCCAGGAGATTCTTCCGGGTCTCCCACGCGGGTACAGGGGCCCAAAGACTTGGGTCATCTTCCACTGCTTTCCCAGGCCACAGCAGAGAGCTGGATCGAAGTGGAGCAGCTGGGACTAGAACCAGCACCCATATGGGATGCCGGCACTGCAGGCGGCGGCTTTACCTGCTACGCCACAGAGTTGGCCCCCAATGTCCTTCTTATCTTCAAGAAAACTTCCCTGTGCACGTCTGCTACCACTACTTTGCTTTTTCCAGAACCTTCTAGCAATTTCTCACCTGCTGTCAGTCCTCTTCAATCTGCTCACGATCACTTTGGGTTAACATTTTAACAGATTATCAAAGGGAGAAAAGAAAACATATATGTATAAGCTGTTCTTTTATAACTTGAATGGGAAGTAAGTAAAATATGGTTATTTTGGTTAAAATTTAAAGCATTAACTTAGATCGGTGGCTCCTAAAAAGTTTGTTCCCTGGACCAGCAACATCAGCATCACCTGGAAATTTGTCAGAAATGCAAAATTTTTTGGCCCATCCTGGACCAGCTCTATCAGAGGCTAGGAATGAGGTAAAGCAATCCATGTTGTAGCAGGTCCTCCAGGTGGTTCTGTGGCAAGTTCAAGTTTGAGAGTCACTTCTTTAGATTGTCAGACATTCTTTGGGGATCATTTTTTTGGTTACACTCTCTCCCTACCCCATATTTTGATATGTTTATCTGAGAGGCAAAGAGACAGAGAGTGCTCCCATCTGCTGGCTCATTCGCCACGTGTGAGCAATGGCCCTGAAGGGCGCTGAAGCCAGAAGTGGGAAACTCAACCGAGGTGTCTGACATGGGTGGAAGGGACCCAACACTTGAACCATTACTGCTGCTCCAGGGTCTGCATTAGCAGGAACCTGGAGGCAGGAGCTCGTGCTGGGACTTGAACCCAGGTACTCTGTTGCTGCTCATGGGCATCCTAAAGACCAGGCTACATGTTTGCTCCTGCCTCTTTGTTTTTGAGTTAATTTCTTTTCCTTGTATTGTTTCCTTCTTTCTGTTCTGCTTTATCATTTTCTCCTTTTACTATCTTCTTAAGTATACACAAATTTTAGTCTTTATTTTTAAAATAAGAATTTAAGTCTTAAACATTTTATGAAGTATGTGTTATATTCTCAAGTTCTCAAATACAGTGTTTCTATTATTCACTTATAAATATTTTACATTTTCTATTATGATATCTCCTTTGAGCTTTTTCTCAGAAGTTTAAATATTTTTTTTTAAATATAGAAGCTTTTTTTTTTATTATTGCATTATCTCAAGTTTAGAGAATGCCCAGTGTGGTGTTTCTTTAAAATGTGGAGACTTGTTCTGGGTTACTTTTTTGTACATATCCCATTTATGCTTGAAAATAATATATAATTTCTAACTATCGAGTGTGTTCGGAAATGTCCAATAAACTAAGCCTGACAGTTGTGTTGTTTGAATTCTTGCACAGCTACAGTTGCTGATATCTTTTGATTGCCTAACTTGTCTTTTCTCTTTGAGAAAGATGTCTGAACTTTGCCCCTCCACACACACACTTACCTTCGGATGGTCATTTCGCACTTTCTTTCTCCCAGCTGAGTAGCATTTGTTTGCTATTTTTTGAGGCATATTAAGTTTTGCAATTGTGGTAACTTGGAATTTCTTTCACCATCTCTTTACTTTTAAACCTTCCGTGATTCAACTGTTTTAAGTGTGATTTTGTGGACAGTATATGGATGGATTTTGCTTGTCTTCTCGAGCAATTTACTCCACTGTTTTTGTGATAATAGATATATTTCTATTTGTTTCAATAATCTTACCTGTTGCTTTCCATCAGGCTAGATTTTGCAATGCATCCCCTACTTGCTTTCTAAATGTTGGCTAAAAATGTTGTTCATTTAATTCATTTTCTTGATATCTACAAGTTGGATATCATTACATTCTATTTATATGCTTAAAGTATCATTAAGCATACTTATTTTATCCATATTTCAATTTAATATCAGCTCCTTCTTGGATAATTCAGGTCTTTAGAATACTTTAGCTTTGATTACTTTCTCCCAGCTTACATATGATTTCCATTCAGTATTTTTTTTTTTTTTTTTGACAGGCAGAGTGGATAGTGAGAGAGAGAGACAGAGAGAAAGGTCTTCCTTTGCCGTTGGTTCACCCTCCAATGGCAGCTGCGGCCAGTGCATCTCGCTGATCTGAAGCCAGGAGCCAGGTGCTTCTCCTAGTATCCCATGGGGTGCAGGGCCCAAGGACCTGGGCCATCCTCCACTGCCTTCCCGGGCCACAGCAGAGAGCTGGCCTGGAAGAAGGGCAACCGGGATAGAATCCGGTGCCCCAACCGGGACTACAACCCGGTGTGCCGGCGCCACAAGGCGGAGGATTAGCCTGTTAAGCCACGGCGCCGGCCTCCATTCAGTATTTTACTCTATCCATTTTCTTACTCTAAAATCAGAAGTTGTGGTTGACTCACAGTCCGGTATTTCTTTTGATTTTCTTACAATTTAAAAAAGTTATTTGCCTGCCATTCTTTCCTTCATCTCCATCCTTTTTCTGTGATAATTTTCCCTTTTTTTTTTTTGTTTGTTTTTGACAGGCAGAGTGGACAGTGAGAGAGAGAGACAGAGAGAAAGGTCTTCCTTTACCGTTGGTTCACTCTCCAATGGCCGCTGCGGCCGGTGCGCTGCAGCCAGTGCACTGCGCTGATCCGAAGTCAGGAGCCAGGTGCTTCCTCCTGGTCTTCCATGTGGGTGCAGGGCCAAGGACCTGGGCCATCCTCCACTGCACTCCCGGGCCACAGCAGAGAGCTGGACTGGAAGAGGAGCAACCGGGACAGAATCTGGTGCCCCAACCGGAACTAGAACCCGGGGTGCCGGCACCGCAGGCGGAGGATTAGCCTAGTGAGCCACGGCGCGGGCCCCATTTTCCCTTTTCTGACACACATCTTTCAGAAATCCCTCTAGTGCAGTGTATTGGTGCTAAAAACCCTGTTTTTAATTTATCAAGGCATCTCTTCATTTTAAACTATTTCTTGGAAGCTAATTTTTTGGATTCAGAATTCCAGATTGATAACAATTGATTCTCAGCGTTTTAAAGATGTTTGCCTTCTTGCTTCCACTGTTTTTTCTAGATGTCTACTCACAATCTAGTTGTTGGTTCTTAGTGGTCTGACTTTTCACTCTGAAGATAGTTTCTTTATCTGTGTTGAGCAATAGTTTACTAAAATGTGTCTAAGATGTGGATTTCTTTCTTTCTCCCCCTCCCTCCTTCCCTCCCTCTCTCTCTTTCTCCCCTTCTCCCTTTCTCCCTTCCTTCCTTTCTCTGAAAGACAGAGTTACAGAGAGAGAGAAAAAGAGAGAGAGAGAGAGAGAGAGAGAGAGAGAGAGAGAGATCTTCCATCTGTTGGTTCATTCTCCAAACAGCCCAATGGCCAGGGCTGGGCCAGGCCAAAACCAGGAGCCAGGAGCCTCCTCTGGGTCTCCCACGTGGATGGAAGGGGCAAAAGTACTCGGGCCATCTTCTGCTGTACATCAGCAGGGAGCTGAATTGGCAGTGGAGCAGCTGGGACTTGAATCAGAGCCTTCAGGGGATCTAGGTTGCAGTTTGACCTGCTGTGCCACAGTGCAGAGCCCAAGGTTTCTTATTTTCTTATTTAGTGAACATGGTGCTTTCAATATCTGTGAATTCATATCTTTTTAGTTCTGCAAATTTCTCAGTCATTATCTCAACTACTATCTATGTTCCATTCTGTATTCTCCGTTAGCTTTTTTATTTCCAATCTCCTGTGTTCATAAATTTCTCTTTCAAAATTTTCACTTTTCTGTTGCTTCATGCTATGAATAATTTTTTTTCAGATTAATCTCGTAGTTCACTGTTTACTGATTTTCCTTTCAGTTGTGTTTAATAAATTGATTTTCTTTATTTCAACACTAGCTATTTTTCGTTTATAAATTATAACTATTTTATTCCTTTTTTTTGAGAGGGAGAAATAAAGGTCGTCCATTCTCTGGTTCACTCCTTAAATGACCACAATGGATGGAGTTAAGCCAATATGAAGCCAAGGAACCAGGAGCTTCTTCTGGGTCTCCCATATGGGTATAGGGACTCAAGTGCTTGGGCCATCTTCCACTGCTCTCCCAGGCCATAGCAGAGAGCTGGATTGGAAGAAGAGCAGCTGGACTCAAACCGATGACTATATGGGATACCAGCACTGCAGACGGTGGCTTTACCCGCTAAGCCACAGCACTGGCCCCATCCATGCATCTTAATTCAACTCTTCTCCCCATGTGATAACTTAGTTGACATTAACATTTATCTTTGAAGCAATGCTGTCTTGTATCTATGCTTATAATTCACTGCTTATCTTTTTTCTTATTATTCCACTAGAAATCAATTAGAATAGCTAAGCTGAATTATTTTAATAAACATTTCAAAAATCCTTGGAGGTTTAAAACAGTAAAAGCTGAATCTCTCCCAACAGAGGCTTGCTGCGGGTCAGAAGGCACCTGTTCTGCCTGTGCCCAGGCTGTCTAGGTCGCTGTGTTCCAGGGGCATCTCTGTCTTAATGTGAGGCTTCTGCTTTTGTGTTATGAAGGTAGTAGGACGTGTAGAGAATTATACCCCAGACTGCACTCTATCAATTCAAAAGCAACACTTGTGTCAGCCTGCTCCTATTGAATTACTCTTATGAATTCCCAGCTGCAGGGGAGCTGGAGTGTACAATTTTTCATACTCCCCAACAAAAAAGAACTGGATATTGGTGAGCCCTAGTAATGTCTGCCGTGTGTTAATTGCTGTAAGCCCAATGCAAATATAGCAATGCAGCCAACGCTGTATTTTAAACAGCCCAGATGGGATGCTGATGCTGTAGGTGGAGGCTCAGCCCACTACGCCACAGCGCTGGCCCCTCACTTTGCTTTTTAAAAAATGTAATTGCTTAATCTTTCTGAGGTGTATGGAATTGAGTGTATGAAGTGTTTAATTGTATTTGCTCTAGAGTAGATATTTGTACTTGTTAAATGTAATGAGGTGGAAACAGTGGATATGAGTTTAGATCAAAGGAGCACAGAGCAGTGCATATAAATATAAAGAAAGCTGTCTGACGAAGTGTGGGCCAATGGGGCTGGGCAAAGGGAAATGATTTTTGGAAAACTTGTAAGATACACAATACTATCATTCAGTACTAATCCTTTGGAGCAATTGAGTGGTTTCAAATTCCTCTCCTATAAACATTAAAAATGATATTCAGGGGTCCGGTGCTGTGGCACAAGAGGTTAATCCTCCACCTATGGCACCAGCATCCCATATGGGCACCAGTTCGAGTCCTGGCTGTTCTACTTCTGATCCAGCTCTCTGCTGTGGCCTGGGAAAGCAGTAAAAGATGGCCCAAGTCCTTGGGCCTCTGCACCCATGTAGGAGACCTGGAAGAAGCTCTTGGTTCCTGGCTTTGGATGGGTTCAGTTCTGGCTGTTATGGCCATTTGGGGGAGTGAACCAGAGGATGGAAGACCTCTCTCTCCCTCTTACTGTCTGTAACTCTGCCTCTCAAATAAATAAATAATAAATAATGAAATATTTAAAAAATTATATTCAGGTGAAATTGTTAATTCTAGAAGGTCTAGGATGAGTGATATTAGTGGAATTAGTTCACTTTAATTTCATTTAAAATGATTATCTTACTCCTTTTATTGATGTTTTCTTTTTAATATGATATTACAGTATGGAAGTTTATTTCCCTCTAGGCTCTGAAATAAGCTGAATATGTCAAGACAGACAAAGTTAACTAATACATTTTACTCTAAACTCTAGTAAGAATTTTCAGGATGTGTATGTAGGTCTTACGTGAGTTACAGAGGTTTGAATAATTGCTATGTATGTAGCTGGAAGAAGCAACTTAAATAGGCAAGAAATGTGTTACGTCACAACACTATTAATGAAACAAATATAGAATTACTAGTGTTTAAATCTATTTTCAGTATTTTAAAATTATATGTTGCATGAAGATGTTAAACTCAAATAAGCTGATTGAGTCTCCAGTTTCTTTGTCTGAGCAGCTGCCAAGGGCTAATGATTATAATTAGCATTATTATTGTTAATAGTAATAATTAATAGTAAAGTCTGTCTTAAAATGTGATGCTTTTAAAAATGATATTGGAGATGACAGAGTGTATATAATTTTTTCCCTCAATAAAGTTTAAGATTGTAGGACTACATCATAATTACTGTTTCCTATAAAATACATCCTATTTTAACTGGGATTATTTCCTCTAGTCAAGAAATTTAAGGAAAATACTTATCAAAAACACATCACTCTTTGGGAGAAGAGATGTGATCTGAATACAGGAAGAGGTATGCTTATCCGATATTTGTACTGATGACAAGAGAGAACTGTTTGTCCATTATATGCGCTAATATGGATGCCTGAATTTGCTTGAAGTTAATTTTATGTTGTTTTAAAATTCTATTTATTTGAGAGAGAGAGAGAGAGAAAGAGAGAGAAAGAGAGAGAGAGAGAGATCTCCTTCTTCTACTTCATACTCCAAGTGCTTGCATCAGCCTGGGCTGGGCCAGACTGAAGCCAGGAACCAGGAACTCAATGGAAGCCTCTCATGCAACTACTTGAGTCATCACCTCTGCCTCTCTTAGCAGGAAGCTGGAATGAGGAGCTGGAGCTGGGGATTAAACTCCGGTACTCTGAGCCAAGACACGGGCATCTAAACAGGCATACCACATACCTAACTTTGTTTTTGAATGACACTGAACTTACCTCCAAATTTTGAGATACTCTTATCTGTGATAAATTTTGACACAGGATTTTGCAAGTTTATTAAATACCAGCCAACAAAAAGAAAACTCTTTCGTAGCACTTGATTGCAGTGAGCATACGTGTTAGCAGCCACGTGCCTGGCATGGCTGCTGTGCTCAACATGTATAGCTCATTCCATCCCATGAGGAAGTCGCCATGATGACCGCTGGGGATAGAGCCTCAGAGATGTGAGACAGGTTGCCCAGGGCAATCTCACCTCCGTTCTCCTTCTCAACTCCAGTGTTGTGTTGCCTCTTGGGGAGGAAGATATTGAACAACACTATTAATATACTACTCTTTTAAAATCAACCCCTCTCCCCCACCTAACTAACAAATTTTCAGTAGAAAAGAAAAGGAACAACTTGAAATTTCCTTTCCAATTGTTAAAAGAATTATATAATTTTAGATCTGGAGTTGAGAATTATATTAACTTAAAAAGTTAATATAATAGACCAGAGACTTGAGGGTTTTTGTGCTGGATCTCACAAAAGAACCAGGTCTTTTGATTTCTAGTTAAGTATGCTCTTCTTGATAGAGATTTTTATATTAAAAAAATCTATAAATTTGTTATTAGGCTTTAATAATTTAGCATTCCATGAGACAGACTAGTAAAACCAAAGCTTGCCAGATTAGATGTTAATGATGAACGTCTTGTTGGGGCAGGCATTTGCCGAGTAGTTAAGGTACTGGTTAAGATGTCTGCATCCCATAGCAGAGCGCCTGCGTTTGTTACTTGGCTCCACCCCGACTCCAGCTTCCTGCTATGTCTACCCTGAGAGGCAGTGGTGATGGCTGCAATATCTCGTCTCTGTCACTCACACGGGAGACCTGGATTGCGTTCCTGGCTGCTGGCTCCTGACTCTGGCTCACTGTGGGCATTTGAGGAATGAGCCAGTGAATGGCGGTTCACACTGTCTCTGCCTCTCTCACTGTCTATGTCTTTGTTTCCTTGCCTTTCAAAAAAAAAAAAAAAAAAAAAAAAAGTCTTATTTACTTCTTAGCAAATAATCACAAAGTCATATTTCCTACCTTTGACACTTTGTTTTTCTTTTTCTTTTCTTTTCTTCTTTTTTTTTTTTTTTGACAGGCAGAGTGGACAGTGAGAGAGAGAGACAGAGAGAAAGGTCTTCCTTTTTCTGTTGGTTCACCCCCCAATGGCTGCTGCGGCCGGGGCACGGTGCTGATCTGAAGCCAGGAGCCAGGTGCTTCTCCTGGTCTCCCATGGGGTGCAGGGCCCAAGGACCTGGGCCATCCTCCACTGCACTCCCGGGCCACAGCAGAGAGCTGCACTGGAAGAGGGGCAACCGGGACAGAATCCGGCACCCCGACCGGGACTAGAACCCGGTGTGCCGGCACCGCAGGTGGAGGATTAGCCTAGTGAGCTGCGGCGCTGGCTGACACTTTCTTTTTCTAACATATCTTTATTGATTAGTTGTTTTTATTTTAAAGATCTTTACTCATTTATTTGAAAGACAGATTGAGGGAAAGAGGGAGAGACAGACACAGAGAAAGAGAGAACGGTTTGCTGATTCACTCTCCAAATGCCTGCAATGGGCAGGGCTGGGCATGGCTAAAACTAGGAGTCAAAAGCTTCACTGGGGTCTCCCATGTGGGTGGCAGGGACTCAAGCACTTGGGCTATTATCTGCTGCCTCCTGGGTGTGTTAGCAGGAAGTTGGATTGGAAATCTGATATCACCAGGACTGGATCCCAGCTACTCTGATATGAGGTGCGGGAGTCTCTTGTGGCTGTTTAACTCCTGGCACCACATACCCAATCCTATTGATTAATTCTTAAATGATGTGCATACAGTTTCTGTAAATGGAAGGATCTGAAGATGAATCTACTGATTTAGATTGAAAATGATGACATAAAAGTAAATGCTTTATATATACCTGAAAATGTCTTCAGATAATGTCTCACCTCGTGGATATCCTATGGGAAGGCAGAGAGAGAGACAGCTTCATCAATCTGATGGCATGGCAACAATATTTGGTGGGGGGTGGTGTGCACCTCATACCTCTCTGTCAATGTTGTGTTGCTAGGCTGTGTTGTAAGCAGGTTCTCGAACTCCTCCCTCGTTGGCACCCTACTGGAGTCTGTTACTTGGGATTGGACAATGTTCATGGAAGTAGTGGCCACAGCATGGGAAAAGGCCCACTCTGCTGGTGGAAGCGACATTGACACCACTAATGCGGGGTCCACCCTATCCATTGGCTTCTTACATGTAGAGTAGTGGGAACACCTTTGATAGCAGAGGACCAGGGCAAAGAGAGGGAAAATGCTGTTTCTGAGGCGCACACTCAGTGCCAGCGATGCGTTCGGGCCCGTAGGTACCTCGTTCTATTGTTCAGTCCAGATTTCTCCACTTGATAGAGCGGAAATTGTCCACTTCCTAGAGATCGAGTAACTTGCCCAAGGTTGTGTGGGTTGGCTGGGATTCCGGTCTATGGGGCCAGTTCTGGGCCCTTTGGGCCTCATCGCCAGCCATGTGATCCACTCTCAGGGTGCCATTTATTACCAGAGTTAAAGACTTTGCTCTCCCTTTCTCCCTGGGTCACTTGAGGTTCCCCTATGAGAAGCCCAGGAAGTCCCTGGAGTCCAGAGAGGCATTGTTATATTCTGTCTCTGTCACTGACACAGACACAGGCAGGCACAGGGCTCCAGGCTCAGCAAAGCCTTTCTACTCCCACAGAGAATCTCATCTCGGGTGTCTTGGGTATGTTCTGGGCAACTCATATTTCCAGAAATTTCTAGGTGGCTCTAGCGTGCAGTAGGGGTGAGAATCGAACACATAGGTCTACATCATGGTTCTCAGAGTGTGGTCTCCAGCCCAATAGCGCTGGGGTCACCTGGAGACTTGGTAGAGATGCAAGCCCTTGAGCTTCACGCTGAAGCAGGAGTTCCAGGGTGGGGCCCAGCGACCGGCCTGTGTTTAACAAGCCCTGCAGCTGAGTCTGACGCCTGCTGGTGCTTGGGTGAGGCCGCGTCAGGCGGCTGTGGCATTTGCAGCCTCAGAGGCTTGCCCATCCCCGGCCTTTGCCCTCCTTATGCCTCTGCTCTCCAGGAGACAGCCAAAAGGGCTTGGTGAGATCTCAACTATGACTGCCCTGGGCCCTTGCCCCTGCCCTTGCCACGTGCACCTCCATGATGGGCTTGGTTGCTGCTTCTTGCAAGCCAAATTTGGATGTCAAAATGGGACTTATTTGTGCAACACCCTGTGTGCCAGGAACTGTGCTTGGCCCTGAGTGTGGCAGTGGAGAGAGGAGACAGTGTGGCAGCCAGAGCTTTTGCTCAAAGGACACAGGCAGGCAGCGAGGCAAAGCAAATACAGCATAGGAAGTGGTGGGAGAGAATTCTTGCCCTGGCGTGTGTTCCAAACATGAGAACCGCGTAGGATCGCTCTGAGAACTATGATTGTCAGAGTTTATTCATGACAAGTCTTCTTTTCTGCAGATAAAATTAATGCGCCAATGTTTGATAACGGGAAGACCCAGTTCATTCAGATGTGATGGTTCCAGTATGTTCTGACAGGGTGGACCTGAAGGGATACTAGCAGGAGTCTCTGCCAGCCAGAGCAGCCCCCGCAGGGGAGGTATAAGCTCCTCAGGGAATTTCTAGGACCACAGTGGCTCAGAGGTGGGTCTGCTAAATTAACCCAGGAACCAGTATTTGGGAGCCAAGTCCCTGATTCCAGAGAAAATGGAGTGATTGTTCCCTTGCCTCAAAAGGACAAATATTCACTTCAGCAACAATCAGGAAGGTGAACATCTTTATGGATGTACATAGGATTTCAACTACTGTCTGATCTGGAGAAAGACAGGAATTTTTTTTATTAAACTTTTATTTAATGAATATAAATTTCCAAAGTACAGCACAGCTTATGGGTTACAATGGCTTCCCCCTCCCAAAACTTCCCTCCCACCCACAACCCTCCCCTTTCCCGCTCCCTCTCCCCTTCCAATCACATCATGATTCATTTTCAATTCTCTTTATATACAGAAGATCAGTTTAGTATATATTAGGTAATGATTTCAACAGTTTGCCCCCATATAGCAACACAAAGTGAAAAAAAAAATACTGTTTGAGTACTAGTTATAGCATTAAATAAGAGTGTACAGCACATTAAAGACAGAGATCCTACATAATATTTTTTTAAAAATTAATTAATTTTCTATGCCATTTCCAATTTAACACCAGGTTTTTTTTTTTTTTTCATTTCCAATTATCTTTATATACAGAAGATCGATTCAGCCAGGAATTTTAAAGTGGTCGTGTTGGCTCTCTCCACAAGAGGGCGCCTATATTCTGTTTTTATTTCCCATCAGGACACAACAACTTATATTTTCATCTGGGCCCTGAATAAACAGAAGAGTGACATATGTTTTGGTGTTTACAATGCCATGTTCTTATGACAGTTCTGTTACATTCCAAACAGTTATAGTTGTTTCCTTAGGGACTTTGGAATATGAGGTTAGGACCTTGGAAAAACTCGGGGCAGTGCTTCTGAGAGCATCCGGACAGTGCGTGTGCTCCCTGCTGTTTGCATTATCTGCAAAAACATCTCCTTCATTAGTGCCTACCAACAAGATCTGTCAGTAAAACCATCGTCTCCAAAATATGCTTCTGCATATTTGAAAGAATATTTACATAACAGGAAACAACGGTTGATTCATTTAAGGCAGTGAAATAATTGAACGATACGTTTTTCTTATTACAGCACCATGGAGACAGGGCCAGAAGCAGGTTCAGACAGGAGTCATGGGGCACCTTCCTGATCGCGCCCAGGAGCGAGAGAGGGGGCTGAGTGCCGGGCGCTGGGTCTGGGGTGAGGAGGCCACAGTTGGGTGGGGGAAAAAATCTGAAATTCCCAAACTGCAGATTTTGAACTTGCTGTGAAATTGCACCGAAAAAAAAAAAAAAATGAACTAAGCCAAGAAGAGAGCAAGGAAGCAGAGATGCAATTTTGCTGGCGTGGGATGAACGTATTTGGAAGTCCTCTCCTGCGGCCTGGGGCTCTGCTACGCCTGGTGGTGGAAGACATTGGCGATTTTCAGAGCTGCTCCTTGCAATTTTATGCCTTTCTGGGAAATAATTCCCTTGCTCTTTCCCGGCCCCCTCCCCCACTCTTTTTGCTGGTAGATGAATATGATGTGGAGGGGGGGGGGCGGGAGACCCAGGTTAGGTGTTCATTTCTGTCCGGTTTTCTGCAAAAGGGTAAAGGGACGATTTTGCGTCACGCTGCGTGGGGAAGAGGATTCGCAAAGGCGAGAAGACACAACTTCTCTGCGTGTTCTATCTCTGTGCGGACGGAGAGGCTCAGCCTTTCAGTGACCGTAGCCCAGCAGCGTTCGCAGGCCCGGCTGAGAAGGCTCGAGGCTCTGCGGTTTATTTCAGTGGATGCAATCAACAGGGCTCCTGAATGAGAGCCCTGGTTGTGGAGCTCTGAAAGTTTCTAGTGTGTCCCATGTTTTGTCATTATCCCGGGGTAATTGGAGTTGAGAGGGTAGGACCGCTAATGAGCTGCTTCTCTCCCCTAATGGTGGGAGTCTGGAAGTTGCCACAGCTCCTGCTTTTCTACATGAGTGCACCGGGGGCTGCGGGAGCCTCCCGCGAGTCCCTCCAGGAAGTTTCAGGCAACTGCCTAATGGTGGCCTCGCTAATGGCAACAATTACAGAATAGCCTTTTCAATAAGACCCGTGTGCATCAGTTAGAGACTAATCTCATTGAGCAACAACAGGCCTGCGACAATGTCCATTCAGGGGCCGGGCCCTTGAGCGTTGCAGCCGCTATGTGGTTGACGACTCCACGGAGAGCCAAAGTACGCAGAGTGCGACTTCTCCCTCCGTTTGCAGGGGCGAAATGGGACTAACGGGTGGAAAAAGAAGCGAGCTGCTCCGGGCCATCTCCCGCAAAGGTAGCCCCCCTCTTTTATGCTCCAGGGTCCCCCCAACACACATAGAGCAACTCGGGAGCAGGAAGGTAAAACACAGAACCATTCCCACCGCCCCCGGCGTTGGGCTCCACATTTCCAAATGCAAGCACGTGGGAAGGAAAAATGCGGAGCAGACACTCAGAAGAAGGTTCTCAGGATGAGACTCCCCAGGACGGCTGGTGTCATGGTTGTGGGAAGAGCTATCGCAATGCTACCTGGGTCCTTCAAAAAGTCATGGAAAATAGCATTATAAGAGAAGTTTATTTTGGTGCGGAAAAAAAGTTTTAAATCCGTGCACAGCTTTTTTATTGACCAAAAATTCATGGAAATGCCTTTTATGAAAAAAGTATGCATGGATCTCAAAAGTTTTTGCACACTGAAATAAACTTCTCTTTTAAAAATTCTACTTTTCAGGGGCTGGCTGTGGCAAAGCAGGTAAAGCCATCGTCTGCAGTGCTGGCATCCCATATGGGCACCAGTTCAAGTCCTGGCTGCTCCACTTCCAATCCAGCTCTCTGCTATGGCCTGGGAAAGCAGTGGAAGATGGCCCAAGTCCTTGGGCCCCTGCACCCACATGGGAGACCTGAAAGAAGCTCCTAGCTCCTGGCTTCAGATTGGCACAGCTCTGGCCATTGAGGCCTACTGGGGAGTGAACCAGTGGATGGAAGACCTCTATCTCTGTCTCTCCTACTCTCTCTGTGTAACTCTGATTTTCAAAGGAATAAATCTTTTTTTTTTATTTGACAGAGTTAGTGAGAGAGAGAAGAGAAAGGTCCTCCTTCCATTGGTTCACTCCCCAAATGGCCACCATGGCCGCCATGGCCTGAGCTACCCTGATCCGAAGCCAGGAGCTAAGTGCTTCTCCTGGTCTCCCATGCGGGTGCAGGGCCCAAGCACCTGGGCCATTCTCCGCTGCCTTCCCGGGCCACAAGAGAGCTGGACTGGAAGAGGAGCAATCGGGACTAGAACCTGGCACCCATATGGGATGCTGGCGCTGCAGGTGGAGGATTAAGTAAATGAGCCACGGTGCTGGCCCCAGAAATAAATCTTTAATAAAAAAATTCTACTTTTCATAAATTTTCAAAAGGGCCCTGGGAGATAGAATAGTTGGAACAATTTGCTAGCACAGGGTTGAACATCACAAACGAGACCACACTTAGAGTTCCCATTCCCTGCCTAGAAGAACCTGTGTTTGAGGTGTCAGGGGGCTCATGGCGGGCCATGGCTTTATCTCATTTGCTAGAATGATCAACCTTGTCTAATCATGGCCGACTTGAGCCAAACCCAAAAGGAGGTATGACCACAGTGAGAGCCACGTGCAAGAAGCTCTTGGTTATCTTACATCTTGTGTTAGCAGGTGCCACACGTACTCATCCTGGTCCTGGCCTTGAGAAGATCCACCTGCTTTTCTGTGGTAAGATCGCTTTCTCCAGATAATGGGGTTAGTTTCTTTTTACTGATTTAAGGCATGCCTAAATTGGGGATAATGTGGACACACAGACTCTGTTCTTCTGTGTTGAAAGAAAGCATATGGTGAGTGATTGGCAAAATAGTTTTTAATATAAAAGATCTATAAGGTGGTGGGCAGTTAGCCTAGCACTTAGACACCTGCATCCCACATGCCTGGGGTCGAGTTCCAGTTCCAGTTCCTGACTCTGGTTTCCTGCAAATGCGGACTCGCGGAGGCAGTGTGGCTGGCTCAACACATTTGATTCCTGCCACCCATGTGCAGGACCTGGATTAAGGCTTTGACTACTCCAGGCTACAGCTGTGGCCCAGCCCCAACTGTTCCAGGCATTTGGGCAGTGACTCAGATGATGGGAGCTCTCTCTGTGTGTCTGCCTCTAAAAAAAAAAAAAAAAAAAAAAAAAAAAAAGAAAAAGAAAGAAAGAAAAGAGAAAAGAAAAGAAAAAAAGTCCCTCTGTCCATCTATGTATCTACACAAAATTTAAGGCCACAACTAGGTTGTTTCAAAAATAAACTAAGCCTTTCTCACCACAAGAGTTGTCTTAAGTGAGACATGTGGACGCAAGTCTGACCGTTGCTGCTTGGAAAAAGAAGACTGAGAAACGTGGGGTTTGTTTTAACTGTTTTCTCTTTGTATGTGTACGATTGCTGTTGATGTGTGATCTCAGAAAAGCGAGAATGGAGGGTGTGGGGAGATGGCAACTACACTTAGAGGCCTCAGTTTTCCAGAGTTCTTGCTGGCACTTCTGGGGTTAAGTGTTTGTCTCAGCCACAACAGGCAGCCGCAAAAATTGCTCATAAAATATAATTTCACTCGGCGATGATGCCTTGCTCAGTCAAAATGAGGAGGCAGTGCTGAATTCAGCTCACAAATAACCAATCTAACTTATATTTTTTGTGCATGAAAATAATTGCAGGTACAAAAAGGGAGAGCAAAGGCCTCCGGTGCAGCTGGGGTTTGGTATGTGGGCTAAGAAGGGTCCTGTAACCTCCCATTCTCCACTTTGAGTCATTCCCCGGGTGTAGCTTCAAGGAGGAGGAGATGCAGAGCCAAACAGAATGCTCCTCCGATTTAATGGAAGAGTTGTCCACTGGCTGCGTTCTGTTCTTTTCATTGCAAAATTGAGAGATGGCAGGCGGTTCACAAAACACCTATTTCTGGTTTGAAATATGAGTTGTGGTTTCCCACTCATTAAACATTTGCTATATTTTTAAGACACTTTGCCTAAGAGTTGCTAAAGTGCTTGTAAAGTAATGGTTGTTGTGGGAGTTCTCAAATTCCCCGAGGAACTAATCTTTTCGTTGTTATTCTTTAAATAGAATTGGAATTTGCTTAAGATGGCAGTGGGTACCTGTGGTGATTTCTAAGTCAGGAGTTGAGGGAGGATACCAAGTCACATGCATGTGTGATCTTTGGGTTAAAAAGCAAATTCCTCACTTTGAGAGCTCAGCTGAGTCCTTTCCTTTGGAGAAATAGAAGAAAAAAAAACTTCCAGCAGCCTTGGTAAGCGTTCTTGTCGCACGTTTAATCCACTCGTGGTACAGAACTTGATCTGCTATTTAGTGGTACCATGTGAGGTGATGGGTGGGGTGTGGTCTTTGGGCCACAGGAAACCTCAAGCATGCGAGCTGGATGGTGACCTCTGGAAGCCACGGGACTGTGAGGATGGTGTGCCAATTACCCGGCAAAACAACAGCCAGCAATTTCTACACACCCATCAGGAGATATGAAAAACAGAGTGCATACATTTTTTAATTTAGTGCATTTTTGCTGGTCAATAAATGTATAATAATCATCGTCATCATCACATTTTTATTAGACACTGCACATTTGTGAGCAAGCTTGGTGGTCTCTCTGGGCCTCTGCCAAAGTCTAACGGAGCCTTCATGGTTGTTCAGATTCCTCTTTTAGATTTTTTCTTTCCTTTTTTGCATAATTTAAGGAACAACAGCAAAGCTACCCAGAATGCAAGAAAAGTGGGAGAGGAGCTTTGCAATTCATCTGCGAGTCAATCTACCTGGATCTTCCAAGCCAAGGACATCTTCCAGAAATGACATTGCTCTGTTAACAAAAGTTGGGCAGAGGATAATCACTCACAAGGGAAAACAAAAATGTTAGCTTTTTGTTCAAAATCGGCTTCTCATCCAAGTCTCAATGTTCACTGACCTGTAGAGCCTATAACACTAACATCCGGGTCTCAATAGTCATTGACCTGTAACACCAAACAGTGTGCCTACTTAAGAAGAATGGCACAGTGGGGACTTAGGACAACAGCACCGTGTTCCCTTTTAGAAAGCAGAAATGAATCTTGGTTGAAGGAAAAGTGAATGCTGTCACATCAAAGCTCATGAATACAAAATACCTTGAGTCAATGAGAAAAGTTTGGAAAGCAGCCACAAAATGTATTTTATAGAACTTGAAAACTTCCCCCTTTATATCCAAGCAGATGGCTATAAGGTGTAATTAAACATGTTGGCAACTAGCACAATTGTGATCAGGAGAGGACAGTTTAATTTTTTGGCACATAAACTTAATTAGTACACTTGCCAGACGTAATCACACAAGACAGGGACATTCATTCTGTCAGTCAACAAATCTTTATGGTGCACTTTATACGGCTCAGGCCTTCCTGGGACTTGGATAAATCCGCAGACAGGACAAAGAGCCTGGCGGTGGCAGAGCTTACACTTGGGTCATGTGATGGCGCATATCCTAGCAAGAAGGAAAGTTCAGAGGAGGGGCAGACAGATAAGCTTTAAGATGCCTATATCTCATATCGAAGTGCCTGCCTTTGATTCCCACCTCTGACTCCTGACTCCAGCTTCCTGCTAATGCAGGCCCTGGGTGGAAGCAGAAACAGCTCAAGTAACTGGGTTCTTGGCATCTGTGTGGGAGACCTGGATTGAGTTCGAGGCTCTCGGCTTCAGTGACTGTGGCTCTGACCATTGCGAGCTTTTGTGAAGTGATCTGGTGGAAGGGAGTGCTGTCTCTCTATCTCTATCTCTATCTCTATCTCTATCTCTATCTCTATCTCTATCATCTCTTTGTCTCTCATATAAATAAAAAGGCTTTAAAAAAAGAAAAGTTCGGGCCGGTGCCATGGCTCACTTGGCTAATCCTCTGCCTGCCGTGCCAGCACCCCAGGTTCTAGTCCTGGTTGGGGCACCAGTTCTGTCCTGTTGCTCCTCTTCCAGTCCAGCTCTCTGCTATAGCCCTGGAGTACAGTGGAGGATGGCCCAGGTACTTGGGCCCTGCACCTGCATGGAAGACCAGGAGGAAGCACCTGGCTCCTGGCTTCGGATCAGTGCAGTGTGCCGGCCGTAGCGGCCATTTGGGGGGTGAACAAACGGAAAGGAAGACCTTTCTCTCTGTCTCTCTCTCTCACTGTCTAACTCTGCCTGTAAAAAAAAAAAAGAAAGAAAGAAAAGAAAAAAAAAGTTCGGTGGAAACCTGAAATATGGTATAAAATTAGAAGGTAAGGAAATTGAAATGAGATCAGGAACTTAGTGTTATTTAGCTTGGGAAGACACAATGAAATGGGACTTTTTTAAAAAAAAAATTTATCCATCAATTTGAAAGGCAGAGTTACAGAGAGGCAGAGACAGAGAGAAAGAGAGGTCTTCCATGTGCTGGTTCCCTCCCCAGATGGCCGCAATGGCTGGAGCTGTGCCGATCTGAAGCCAGGAGCAGGAACTTCTTCTGGTCTCCCATGTGGGGGCAGGGGTCCAAGGACTTGGGCCATCTTCTACCGCTTTCCCAGGCCACAGCAGAGAGCTGGATTGGAAGTGGAGCTGCCGGGACTTGAACTGAGACTCATATGGAATGCCAGCACTGCAGGCGATGGCTTTACCCACTACACCACAGTGTCAGCCCCAGGGACTTCTTTTGTATTGGAAAGTCAGAGATAGGGGGAGAGAGAGAGAGAGAGAGAGAGAGAGCTCTATCTTCCATCTGCTGGTTTACTCCCTAGGCGGCCACAATGACCAGGGCTGGGTCAGGCTGAATCCAGGAGCCAGGAGCTTCATCCAGGTCTCCCATGTGGGTAGTAGGGGCCTAAGTACTTGGGCCACCCGCTGCTGCTTCCCCAGGCCATTAGCAGGGAGGTGGATCAGAAATGGAAGAGCTGGGACACTAACTAGCCCCCATATGGTTTGCTGGCATCACAGGGAGTGACTTTATCCGGTGTACAATGTAGGCCAAAATGAGACTTTTTGATGGTATTCAAATACATGTAGAACTTTTATCTTGGTGACCACTTCCATTTGAGAATACTGTAGAATGAACTAAAGCCAAATGCTAGAAAACAAATCTAAACCCAATGATGTGGAAGAATGGCAATGCCCATTAGAATGCAATGCCAATGGAAGGAAAAACAATGAGATCAATTATACGCAGTCTTCTGTGAAATGGCAAGAGGTCTGGGTTTCCCAGGGAACTATATTTATATATATTCAGGGGCCGGTGCTATGGCGTAGCAGGGAAAGTTGCTGCCTGCAGTGCTGACATCCATTTTGGGCGCTGGTTCGAGTCCTGGCTGCTCTACTTCCTATCCAGCTCTCTGCCATGGCCTGGGAAAGCAGTGGAAGATGGACCAAATCCTTGGGCCCCTGCACCTGCATGGGAGACCCGGAAGAAACTTCTGGCTCCTGGCTTTGGATCAGTGCATCTCTGGCTGTTGTGGCCAACTAGGGAGTGAACCAGCTGATGGAGGATCTCTCTCTCTCTCTCTCTCTCTCTCTCTCTCTCTCTGCCTCTCCTTCTCTCTGTGTAACTTTGACCTTTCAAGTAAATAAATAAATCTTAAATATATATATATATATATATATATTCTATGCAGATAAGTTCTATGCAGATAAGTGGGCTTACACAGAGGGAACATGTTTCTTCCTTCTGAGGTAATGAGTAATGCGACATCCACATGTGAGGCTGGATTATCATTTCTGAATGTGCTGGTTTATACAGATACAAATACACACACACACACAAATACCCAATGTATATGTGTGTATATACTATTTATTTTTGTTTTTTTGTTTTGTTTTTAAGATGTACAATTGACCTATATCAGGAGAAAAATGTTTAGGAGGTTTTTAGGATGATTTCGTCTCTTGTAATTTAGGTAGCTACTGCGTTAGTAGCTGGGTTAGTAGAGGGTTCAACACTGAGTGCGGAGCAGGGCTGGTGAGACTCTTCCACCCACCCCATCCTGCTGTGTGCCTTGTCCCTATCACTATCACTGGGGCCAGACAAGTAGCATCATGGTGAGTGTCTGGAAGGCAGGGACCATATCCCATGCACAGCTGGAGCCCCAGCACCTAGCACAGGAATGAGCACGTTGTAGGCGCTTAATGCATGTTTACTGATCTGAGCTGAATTGTATGAACAGGTGTGGAAAGCCTATCAAGTGAGAATTGCAACACCAAGAACCATGCCACAGAAGTGCCACACTGGGCTCGCTTTCAGCTCAACGCCAGGGCGGACCTTTTACCTTCTTGAAGCTCACTTCCTGTAGTTGTGGGAAGAGGGCCACGGCTGCAGGAGGTGACTGGGCCCAGTTTTACAGGATGTTACTGTGGCATTGCTTAGAAGAGTGAGAAACTGTTGACAATCCAGACATCAACCATCAGAAGAAAATGGTTCAATTATGGCACACCAATACTATGGAAAACAAAGTCACCATTAACAAAGCATGTGATAAGCTTGCATGTTCCAACTGAGGTTGGTATCCAGGGCGTAGTATTGATTAAAAGCAAGCTGTATATCAATTCATACCAATTGTTCTTACTTAAAGGAACAACCTTGTGCATACACATCAGTACTTAGAGGTGGAATGTGGAAAGATACATACAAAGCAGTGTTGCAAGAGTCAGTAGCTCTAGCCACCTGGGTTCGTGTCTCACGCCCACGAAGAATGAGGGGCCCAGCCAGGGAAGGCCCAACAGAGACCAGAGACGCAGAGTTTATGGAAGAGGAGGAAAGCTCCCACGGGGGGAGGGCTCCTTGAAAGCAAGGACGATGTGCAGGGGAAGTTGTTTAGAGGTTGATATTCTTGGGCTATGAGGAAGTTTACACAGGGTTTCATAAACATGCCGTTTGGTCCCCGACGTCCTTCTTGTTGCTGGAGAGTCCGTATCTGGAGCAGGACAGGTCCAGCTGGAACTGCATCCTGTTTTGTGTTTGGTTTCTGCGTCTCGTTTTTTTTTGAGTAGTGGGGATGTTTGTTTTGTTCCAGGTGTGTTTCTCTGAACAACAGGCTTGAGTTTCTTATCTCCAGTGCCCTTCGTGTTCCTGACCACTTAACTGGGGCTACATCTTAGCTGCCTCCTGTTCCTATTAGCACCAGTGAGTGCCTATGTGACCCTTGTTTTTTACTTCCTACACTTCCGAATTGTTTGAAATATTTTACAACAAGCTTGCATTACTTTTGCAATACTTTATCTATTATGGATAAATGTAGGGGTCCTCAAAAAGTCTGTGGAATGTATGCATGACTTAGGAACTGTGTGTCGATTTCCAAATTGTTGATCTATTTACCTATTTGAGAAGCACTGAGAGAGGCAAACAGAGAGAGAAAAATGCTCCTGTTTTCTGCTCATTCTTCAAATGCCGGCCATGGCCAAAGTTGGGCCCATGCTGAGAGTGGCAGCCAGGGACTCAATCCAGGTTTCCCACGTGAGTGGCAGGAATCCACTACTGGACCCATCGCTGCTGCCTCCCAGGGTGTGAATTACCAGGGGGCTGCACTGCGGAGCTGGGGAGGCACTTTGACGTTGGATGTGGGTGTCTTCATGTCTAGGTCAAGCATCTGTGCCTAACTTATCTCTTCATTTCATTTTCCATGAACTTTTGGAAATTCCTTTGTTTATAAACAAACATACAATTATTTGTTATTTTGCATTATGAGTTTATTAACTATTTATTTATTTTTGGCCAGCTAGGACAGCTCTCCAGAGGAAGCCAGGCTCTGCTAGTGGGAAAATCCTATCTTCTACGGCTGCGCTCTCTCTCATTTGATTGAGCTTGGATTTCTTCTGGTGGGGTGTATGTCAGTGTCCCCAAAGGGTCTCTCCAGGATTATGTCCAGGGAGAGGAGGCTTTGTTTAGAAGACTCACCTATTTTTTTTAAGATGTATTTTATTTATTTGATAGAGTTGTGGGTGGAGAGGCCAAGAGAGAGAGAGAGAGAGAGATCTTCCATCTATTAGTTCACTTCCCAAATGGTAACAACTGCCAGGGCTGGGAAGCTAGGAGCCTGGAACTCCATCTAGGTCTCCTACGTGAGTGGCGGGAGCCCAAGCATTTGAGCTGTCTTCCTTTGCCTCCCAGGTGCGTTAGCAGGGAACTGGATAGGAAGTGGAGCAGCCAGGACTTGAACTGGTGTTCATATGGAATGCTGGCATTGCAGGTGGCAGCTTATCTCACCAGCCCCCAAGTGTGGCAATTTGATATGTATACACAATGTGTGATGAACAACTTAGGGTACTTAGCATAAACATCACCTCACTTCTCTGTAGTGGGCACCTTCAAATGCCTCTCCTCTAGTTCCTTACACAACACACGGTAAATTACTGTAGACCGCAGTCACTACCCTGTGCTGGGGAATATTCATTTCCAACAAGGATGCCAGGTGATTTCCAGGTAAAGTTCTAGAACGCCTTGCCTGTAGGCGGAGGGTCAGTGGCAGCTAATCATGGGTGGCTGTCCTTTGATCAATCATAGAATTGCTTTAAGAAGAATGAATTCATCAATCTTGCCGAGAGAAACCGTGTCTTTCAGAAACTGATTTTGCAAAAGCAAAGTTTTCTGTTGGCTGCTATTGCTCTAATAGTAGTGCAGCCTCAGAGTCTGTGTGTATGTCATAGCTTTCTCTCAGGATCGTAATGTATTTTACAGCATTCTTCTCGTAATGGCTCTGGCAGAGTCTGCACTGTCCTCACTGTGGGACAGATTCATAATTAAAAGTTACATCCTGGAAACCAGACCTCTTCTTCAGGCTTTGCTGCAGTGCACACACAAACCGCATGGTGCACGGAGAGTCATTTTGTCAGAGCTGTAAATGCTAATGAGATGGCATTGAAAGGTTTAAGCATTGTTAACAGATAGATGCATTGCAAGGTTATAACTGAATTCTGAAAGGCTGGTCCCTGATATCGATCGAGTTAAAATCAATACTTCGTAGTTTCACTTCTGGTGATTAACTTCAGAAATGGCTTTAGGAAGACTGTATTTGAGAAGCAGAGGAAAGTAGTCGGGAAAACGCTGCTTCTAAACTAATGGGGCTGTTCCTTCTCTTAATCGTAGCTTGCATGCCCATTGACCTGTCTTATTTCCTTGCTTTTCTCCTGGGGCATGTCTACATGGAGCAACCCCAAAGTTTAAGGATCTTGATCAGCATTCTCAACGAAAGGAGCAAGACCTCCTGGCAGGAAGGGCCCAAGCTGCTGCATTTTTATGTCACTCCACACATAACCCTGGAGCAGAGCCAAGACCAGGACCCTGGGTGTCGCTGGGCGGTAACAATGTCCTCCTCTTCCATGCAATCTTGACTTGCGAAAACTCGCCGTGGTGGAGCACTGTTTCAGCAACACAGATTTGTACTTTCCCCTTACTGTTTAGCAGTCAGCATCAAATACTGGTTGGGTTGCTCAATGTTTGCTATTTCAGAGTGTCTGAAACCAAGTGAGCTTCCACCAATAATTTAAGAAAAATCTAACTCACTGGCTTTCTTTCCTTTAAGTCACACTTAGGAGAGATTTGGATGAGATGGTTCCAAAATGGCTTTCCCACTCTGTGAACCCATTGTGTGGCTCTGGTTAAGTGAGGACCTGGGAGACTAAGTGGGTTCAGATTTCTAGGCAGGGCAGAAGGGAGTCTCAAGGTGCTAGGAGAATTCACGTATGTGACAGCAGAGCCTTGGTCAGTGGCATTTTTTGAAACCTTCCCACAGCTCTAGGCCATCTTCTACATCACTAGACAATAGTACATATCATATGAAGGTGTGGCTGAACTGGCTTTAATGACTTCTTATGATCGAACATTTGTTTTGATTTTTTTTCTTCCCTTTTGCTGGTGTGTTTTCTCCCCCTCCTAAATGTAATGGTTAATTTTGTGTGTCAACTTCACTAGGCCACAGGGTGCCCAAATATCTGGTCAAACGTTGTTTTGTGCATTTCTTTAAGAGTGTTTTTGGGGGCTGGCGCTGTGGTGTAGAGCTGGTCCCATATCGGCACCAGTTCCAGTCCTGGATGCTCCACTTTCAATCCAGCTGTCTGCTATGGCCTGGGAAAGCAGTAAAAGGTGGCCCAAGCCCTTGGGCCCCTGCACCCACGTGGGAGACCCAGAAGAAGCTCCTGTCTCCTGGTTTCGGATTGGCATAGCTCCGGCTGTTGCAGCCATCTGGGGAGTGAACCGGCAGATAGGTGATCTCTCTCTCTCTCCCTCTGTCTCTGCCTCTCTGTGACTCTGCTCTTTGAGTAAATAAATAAATCTTTTTTAAAAAAAGAGTGGTTTTGGACAAAATTAAAGTTTGAGTCTATAGGTGAGTTAAACAGATTTCTCTCCCTAATGTGATTGGGTCTCATCCAGTCAGTTGAAGGCCTGAGTAGAACAAAAGTCTGACCCTCTCCAAAGTAACAGGGGGTTCATCTGCCTGAAGGCCTTTTTAAAAAGATTTTTATTTATTTATTTGAGAGGTAGAGCTACAGAGAGAGAGAGAGAGAGAGAGAGAGAGAGAGAGAGATCTTCCATCCGCTGGTTCACTCCCCAGATGGCCGTAATGGCCAGAGACTGGCTGATCCAAAGCTAGGAGCTTCCTCCGGGTCTCCCATGTGGGTACAGGGACCCAAGGACTTGGACCATCTTCTACTGCTTTTCCAGGGCATAGCAGAGAGCTGGATCAGAAGTGGAGTAACCGGGACACGAACCAGCACCCATATGGGATGACAGCACCGCAGGTGGAGGCTTAGCCCACTACGCCACGGTGCCAGCACCCTGATGGCTTTTGAATGGACTCTTTCTGGTTTTACAGTAGCTTCTGGCTTTTGAACTTGAGTGGGGACATTGGTTCTGCAGATTTTGGACTTGCCAGCTGCCATAATTAGGCAAGTCAATTCCCTATAAGAATTCATTTTTGATACCTGTATCTCTCTATAGCTTTGTGTATCTACATATCATCTATCTACCTTTGTCTATCTACTCATCTATCATCTATCTCTTTGCTTCTGTTTTTGTGGAGAACGTTGATATAATGGGTAGTGAAGAAAATAAATTTTGCAACTCTTTCTTTTTTTCTCCTTCCTTCCTTCCTTCCTTCCTTCCTTCCTTCCTTCCTTCCTTCCTTCCTTCCTTCCTTCCTTTTCCTTCACAGGCACAGTTTTGAGGAACTTGGTTGAAATTTATGGCAGCACGCATTTTAGTGTGGTCTAGACCAAAGTGTCTCAGTCTCAGCATTTTTTAAAATAAATATTTATTTATTTATCTGAAAGTCAGTTACAGAGAGAAAGAGCAAGTTTCCATCTGCCAGTTCATTACCCACAACAGCCAGGGTTGGTCCGGGAGCTTCATCCGGGTCTCCACATAGGTAGCAGGGACCCAAACACTTGGCCGTCTTCTGCTGCTTTCCTCAGGCAGTTAGCAGGGAGCTGGATTGGAAGTGGGATAGCCAGACTTGAACCATTGCCCATATGGGATGCCAGCATTGCAGGTGGCAGCTTCACCTGCTGCACCACAAGGCCAGCCCCTCAGCCTCAGCCTTAGTGAGATTTTGGGTGGTGTTTTCTGTGTCGCGGGCGTTCGTCCTGTAGGATGTTTAGCATCACGCCTGGCCCTTACACTTTTGACATTGCCCTACTGTGATCATCGGAAGTGTCTGTCGACATTGCCTGGAGTTCCCTGAGGGATGAAATTGCCCTAAGAAGCACTGGGGTAGACACATACGGCATGGATAAGGCCAATCATGTAAATTAGTAAGGACTGGTGGGCCGCTATACATTTAAATAAGGGATTGCCCAATAAAGATAATGTTTAATAAAGGGCGACAGTCACGAAACATTTGCAGTAGGAATCGCAGCTGGTCTGCAGCTTTTGCCTCCCTACATTTGACGCTGTGGTTAACAGGGAGCACATTTTGCTTTCTGTTGACTTCTCTAATGCTGCTCTAACGATTAAGGCAACAGCTTACCCAGAATAAGAACGCTGTCCTCACACGGTCAGCCATTCCCTAGTTGAGAGGGTTCCTAATGACTGCAGAGCTCTCCGAGGCTTGAGTCAGGTTGGCCCCAGTGGGGACGACGAGGACACAGCAAGGGGGTGATCTCCTGTGAGAAGTGCTTTTGGTGGGGACTGAAATGAGCTGAGACACGAGTGGCTTTAAATAAACCAGGAAGTAGGAGAAAAGAAAGAAGAGGATGGATGCACGGTTGTGAGGTGCAGTTTGATGTGTGCACCCAGCAAGGCCGCGGTCCCCAGTGTTCCATCAAGTCTCAACGAGGCAGATGTGATGAACACAGCGCCAGACTAAGAGGAAGGGAGAGTATCCCGGATAACGTGAGAGGGCCTCATCCAATCAGCTGAAAGGAGGTTTTCCTGAGGACAAGAAATTCTGCCTGTAGATTGCAGGGTTAGCTCACAGGTCTCACAAGTCAGCCGATTCCTAGCCACAGCTCTCCCTCCCTCCCCCTCTCTGATCCTCTTCTTCTTCCCACTTACCCTCTGTCTCTCTCCATTTCCCTGGTGGACTCCTGCCTGGTACCGTGACCCTTAATCCTCAAACTGATTCACAGTGGGACAGCTATCACTATTGTTATTATCGAGGGACATAATGAGGACAGGACCTTATCTCATTTATTTTGTTTCCTCCTGGAGGCTGGTGCGTGGCTGTCAGTAAGTAATGAATGGAATGAAATCATTGTTAGCAATCATTACACACAGTTCTGGAGGGTATAAAACAGTACCTTGAATGTTTCTGCAAGGAAATAGGTAATTAACTATGAATGAAGCATAATTTAGCCTTCAAAATTATATGTATATATATATTTCATTGGATAAGTAACAGAATCACATAATTGAAAATCTAGAAAATAAAGGGCAGAAACACCAAGAAGTTCATGATTCTAAGACAACCGGTGTCAGTATTTTGGTTTATTTCCTTCAGGTTTCCTTTCTGCGCTCCTATCCTGGGCATGTTTTTTTCTTCTTAAAAATATTTTAAAATGTTTTTAAATGAGAGGGAGAGAGAGGCCAAGGCTGAGAGCCCAAAGCTCAAACTGGGTTTCCCATGTAGGTGGCAGGGACCCAAGTACTTGAGCCGTCCCCTGCTGTCTCCCAGGGCATGCATCAGCAGGAAGCTGGAACTGGAAGCAGAGCTGGGACTCAAATCCAGGCATTCCAACATGGATGAAGGCTTCCAACTAGAGTATTTTTTTAAAGATGTATTTATTGGAAAGAGTTACAGAGAGGCAGAAGCAGAGAGAGAGAGAAGTCTTCCATCTGCTGGTTCACTCCCCAAATGGCTGCAATGGCCAGAGTTGGCTGATCCGAAACCAGGAACCAGGAGCTTCTTCTGGGTCTCCCACGTGGGTGCAGGGGCCCAAGGACTTGGACCATCTTCTACTGCTTCCCCAGGCCATAGCAGAAAGCTGGGTCAGAAGTGGAGCAGCCGGCGCTTGTATGGGATACCAGCACCACAGGCAGTGGCTTTTACTCGTTACACCACAGTGCAGGCCCCTTGAGTTTTAACCACTATGCCAAACACCTGCTATAAGTAAGATTAATTTATATTCATTAATAAGATATGCCTTTATTGAGTTTCATTTGGATACCAGGTACTGAACTATGCATTTCACATAATCTACATGGTCTCTTTTTACCTTCAAAACATGTGTGTGGCCACAGTATTGATATTATCTCCATTGTACAGATGGAGATGTTGGTCTTGGACCCATTAAAGAGCTTATTGAGTCTTTCAGTTGGGAGAACGGTGATGAATTTAAACTTCAACTTGCCACACTGTCTCTTTGTTTTACATGATTTTTCCTTTTGTGGATGAAGATATGTATAAATCATGGGAGAGCATTCCATTTCTTCTTGTTCTATGGAAAAGTATATGAAAGAACTTCAAAAAATTTATGGAAAAATGGATTTAAAAGATAAGTTTATTTTGCTACAAAAATTTTTGAAATTCATTCGTAGTTTTTGCATAATATCCTCTTTCATGCACTTTTTGAAAACCTCTTTTTATGCATGGATTTAAATTTTTTTTGCAGCAAAACAAGCCTACCTTTTAAGTATATTTTAGAAAAACTTTTTCAAGTACCCTTGGATGTGCAAAGCCTCAACAACTGGCTCCATATTTCAGGATGTGAGACATGTTTCTTTTTCTTTTACGTACATGCCTATTAATGTTTTACTTCTGCTCACAGTTCCAAATTTAGAGAATATTCTAATAATTTTTTTATCAAGAAAACAGTCATGGAGCGTCTAGGCTTGGGGTTGGTAACTGGTAACTATGCCATTCGAAAGCCATATAATCAGATACATAATTGAAGAGGATAGAAAAAGTGCCACATGATTATCCAGCCTAAGTAGAAGGATGCAAAATAAAATACATCAGTGAGTAAATAAACCTCAACTATTGTTTAAGAAATGTTCAAACATTAGTAATGGCATCCTGAGTTGGAATTCCTCTTAGTTTTTTCTTTCTGATGTTTTTAAAATTTTTTACATATTTCATTTTATTTGAAAGGCAGAGAGAGAGAGAGAGAGAGAGAGAGAGGGAGAGAGATATCCTTTTATTTGCTGGTTCATTCTTCAAATGTCCATAATAGCCAGTGCTGGGCCAGGCCAAAGCCAGGAGCCAGGAAATCAATCAAGGTCTTCCATGTGGGTGGCAGGTACTTAAGTATGTGAGCCATCATCTGCTGCTTCCCAGGGTGCACATTAGCAGGAAGATGAATTGGCAGCAGAGCCGGGATTGAACTCCGCATTCCAATACAGATGTGGGCATTACAGTGTCTTAGCCACTGCACTGGATGCCTGCCCCCTGATTTTTTTTTTTTTTAATTGCATTAATGCTGAGAAAGAATATTGGATCTAATGGGCATTCTATATCTCTTTCAGAAGATATCACATGTGGGCCGGCGCCGCGGCTCACTAGGCTAATCCTCCGCCTTGCGGCGCCGGCACACCAGGTTCTAGTCCCGGTCGGGGCACCGATCCTGTCCCGGTTGCCCCTCTTCCAGGCCAGCTCTCTGCTGTGGCCAGGGAGTGCAGTGGAGGATGGCCCAAGTGCTTGGGCCCTGCACCCCATGGGAGACCAGGAGAAGCACCTGGCTCCTGCCATCGGATCAGCGCGGTGCGCCGGCCGCAGCGTGCCTACCGCGGCGGCCATTGGAGGGTGAACCAACGGCAAAAGGAAGACCTTTCTCTCTGTCTCTCTCTCTCTCACTGTCCACTCTGCCTGTCAAAAATACAAAAAAAAAAAAAAAAAAAAGAAGATATCACATGTGTGTTGCTGATCAATATGCCAATGAACAACTAAGCTGAATAAAACTACTCTCCCCCAGCCTAATGGGCTTTGTTGAATTGCAATTGCCATCTAGAAGAAGGTGCTTAAAGATTATACATTTGACTTCTTTGAAGGTCAGTTTGGTAAATCTATGTATAGAGAGAGTAAGGATGGATATATCCTCCCAGTTCTATAATAATGAGTGTCTGGGATAGTTGTCTAGAGATGAGTGTATGAATCAGCATAATTCATAGAATTGCTGGGAAGTTCATATAGCATACAATTTTACTTCTTGATAGCCTTAGGAAACTTCGGAACGTTCCTTCCAATTTTGTGTTGTCTCCAATCAGCAACCCAATAGAAATTGCTGCCTGAGGTGACTGTTTCATTAATGTTCTAAATTGGACTTCATCAAGATCTAAGAAAGTGATTCAGTAATAACTAAATCTCAATGCAGATCTGTATTTACTGGTGAGTATACTGGTAATTACAGATTTATTGAAGACTATGCTATTTGCTATTTGGCCTGGTGAATAATACCCTATTTATATTTATGTCCTTAAATTAGACCAGCTAGATGTCAGAAGAACTCAAAAAAGCCCTGTTGGCCTTTCACATGGAGAAGCATGCTCAGATTGTGTGACTTTAGTGTCCCTGCTGACTCAGGTACCTGTGTTTATCTATATCACAGACATAGTGAAAGGTTCAGTTGAGATAGCGTATGTGTGAAGACTTTAGAAACCTATCATATGCTGTGAAATATAAGGTGGGATAGTTGATACAATGTTTATTTCATTTTCAAAAATAAAATATGAGACTTCTACTTTTGGCTAGGGTGTAGCTGGTTCAGGCAGGGTGGTAGTCTTGCAGCAACTTGGAAAAACTGGAAATAACAAAAAGCATGTTTTTTTTGAGGCCATTGTAGATTTGTGGAAGAAATGAGTACTAGATGAACTAAATTACAGAGATGAGAAAACCGTTCCAAGTAAGCTGATGATCGATAGTTTTGTGTGTGTGTGTGTGTGTGTGTTTTCCTGGCTTGAGGGACATTTGTTGATTCTGGACACAGGTTAAGGATTGGTCGAGGTTCAGGCAGAGGGTCCTAGTAAAGGAAAATGAAATCAACAGAGGTTTAGCCAAAATGGAACTAGTGTGAGGAACTGGAAAATGGAGGTGCTTCAAATTTGGAACTGGTTTCCTCCATACTATATTTGCTGAGATCTTGAGCTTCATGGGATACTGAGGATGAAGTCTGAAAACTTCTAAAGACAGTTGAAACCTCTCATAGGCCTATGTTCTTAAGAAATAAGACTCCTCCAGGGAGTAGGGACTGCTTCAAAACACATGGCTGCTTTCCCCTTTCAGACCTCTGCCAAATTTTGAAGCTGTGTTGGGCAAGGAGGCTAGAGAGCTGGTCTGAAAACTTCTGAAGGGTAGAAATATATTTCCCACAGTCTTTCAGGATTGAGAAAACTGATACCCACCAGGCTCTGAATCAGAAGCCTAGGAGGGCAATACCCAAGAGATAGGGGTGAACCAGAGGTCTATGGAGTCTTACCAAAACTGCAAACAAGTCCCAATCCAATTCAGTGCCTGATTGGATTCAGGTGATCAGCCGCTGTCTCTCTAAAAGAAGGAAAGAGACACATTCTCTGGTGGAATAATATTTTCTGGAGCCTCTACTTTTATAACAATGTCTGGCACATTATCAACAATATCTAGACATGCAAAGGGACAAGAAAACATGAATAATAATAAAGATTAAAATAGGCAGTGGAAGCAGATCACATATAAAACTATTGGGATTCATAGATAGGAAGTGTAATATTGGGGGGGGGGAGATGAAAATGTGGAAAATTTTACCAGAGAATGGAAATTTATTTAAAAAAATCAAATGAACAGTCTAGAATTGAAAAGTCAATATCAGAAATTAAGAGCTTAGAGAATTAGTTTAACAGCAGAATGGACATAATAGACACTAGGATTAGTGAATTAAAAAAGAAATTAATGGAGAACACACTATGGAAGCCTAAGTTGAAGTTTGGAAAAAAAATTATAGAAGAAAAATATTTAACATACACATAAGTGTAGAACCAGGAAAAGAGATGAGAGAGAACAGAGACAAAGCAATATTCAAAAACATGACTAAGAATTTTCCAAAGCTGGATGACATTAATTATAGATTTAAGATATTCAGCAAAAAAAAAAAAAAAAAAAAAAGATATTCAGCAAGCTCCTAGCAAAATAAACATGAAGAAAAATGTAACTAGAAACAAGATAATAAAGCTGATGAAAAATCAAATGCTAACTTAAAATCTTTTTTTTTTTTTTTTGACAGGCAGAGTGGATAGTGAGAGAGAGACAGAGAGAAAGGTCTTCCTTTTTGCCTTTGGTTCACCCTCCAATGGCCGCCAGGGCCGGCGCATCTACTGATCTCCCATGCGGGTGCAGGGCCCAAGCACTTGGGCCATCCTCCACTGCACTCCCGGGCCACAGCAGAGAGCTGGCCTAGAAGAAGGGCAACCGGGATAGAATCCGGCACCCCAACCGGGACTAGAACCCGGTGTGCTGGCGCTGCAAGGTGGAGGATTAGCCTGTTAAGCCACGGCGCCGGCCGCTAACTTAAAACCTTAAAAGCATCCATAGATAAAAGACACATTATGTACAAAGGAGCAACAATATGACTTATAGCTACTCTTCAACCAAAATTACAGAAGCTAGAGGACAATAAAAGGACACATTTAAAACTGTAAAATAAAATAAGTGGTATTGTGGTTTGAATGTCCCCCCCAAAATTGGTGTTGAAATTTAACTGTCAGTGCATGGAGGGCACCACCCGCATGAATGGATTAAGGTTGTTATCTAGGGACTGGATTAACTATAAATGTGATGAGTCCAACCTCCTTGTCCTCTCCCTCTCTCATGTGCTGTTTCTGTCCTGAGTGAACTTGTTTGCCCTTCTGCCACGTGGCACAAAGGACCTTGCCAGATGCCAGCATTCTTATACTTCCCAACTTCTAGAGCATGAATCAAATAAACTTCTATGGCTTATAATGTTCCCAGTCTTAGATATTGTGTAACAACAGCAAAAAATAGCAATAGTTAACCAGGTATTCTATACCCAGCAAAAATATCATTAAAAGATGAAGTAGACACATTTCAGACAAACAAAAATAGGAAATTTATGGTGGGCAGTCCTCCCTACTAGAGAAACCTCAGAGAGTTCTTTAAAAGAAGAAAAATTGGAAGGAAAATGATTGTAGATGCAAACAGGAAGATGCAGGAAGAAATAAAGGAAAGAGCAAATAAAAATAAAAATAAAGGTAGACTGTTCAAAAACAAAAGATAAAATTCAGGCCCCTAGCTTATATGAACATACATGTATCTTCCCAAATAAACTTTAGGATAATGTCTTATATGAAGTATACACTCAATATAATTTTTCTGGATATTTCCTCCTCTTCTAAAGAGATTCTAATCTAGCTAGGAAAGCAACTGTTTAATAAAAGTATGAAATGTCTGTTAGCAGAGAGATAATGGGATTAGATAATCTTACTTAATAATTTTCTCTTTTTCCCACCCTTCCTTGACCATATTTTATGTATGACTTCTACAAATGTAATATTATTTTATCCTTCTTAATACACTTTATGCTTCTTTTGTTTTTCTGTCCTTCTTATGTCTTATGCTTTTAATTCATACTTATTGCAAAAACAGTAACTTGGTAATTATCCATTGAATCACTAAAATGTGTAGAACTAGAAGATATGAAGTAGACAGATACTCCATTAAACTTAGTGTCCTTATTAATGGTGACAAGTAAGGACAGAGGTGTAAACAAATGGAGAAACAGAGCACATAGGGAGATAACTCAATGGGAAGCTGAGCAGAAATTAGGCTTACATTGTGAAGCAGATGTAGAGGAATCTGGGAGGAAAAATACAGATAATTAGTGACAGAGTATTGGGAGAGGTGAAGGTTGTTCTTCTAATGGGAGAGACTAAACTTCCAGACAGAGGATTTTCGTGGTTATTATTAAACACTACTTAGCATTTATTAATTGCATTGACAGCCAGTGGGTTCTTCTGCAGGAATAATTTTTAACTGCAATGTGCTCATCACACCTAGAATAACACCCAACTCCTTAACAACGGTTCCAAGGCTCAGCAGGATCTGACCCTTGTCCATCTTTCTAGCTTCATTCCAGAGGATCCCACTCCTCACTTACTCTGCCACCACCACTGGTTTCCTTTCTATTCTGTAGTCAGTTCAAGTTCATTGCCGCCTCTCAGTCTCTGTGCTTGTTGATCCCTGTACCTGGAATTCCCTTTGCTCAGATCTTAGCAAGGCCAGCATCTTTCTGTCTTCAAGCCTCCGTTTAAGTGTAATTTTCTTGGTAAGCGCTGGAAAGCAAAGCTTCTAGTTGCTTCCACAGGACTCTACTTTGTCTTGTGGTATTCACTACTGTCTAGAATTAGTTTGTTTACTTGTTTGTTGTGTGTTTCTCTCCACAGAACATAAGCTCCATGGCAGCATGGGCGTTGGCAGGAAAAGAAAAGCTAAAATGAGTTAGGCTGCAGTGACCCGAGAAGGGTGAAAAGAAATGGAAATAAAAGGTGAATAAAGGAGGGGCAGCACACCAGGAAGCTGGGAGACAGGGCATTGGTAACAGCGGGATGCAGCACTGGGACAACTACAAAGGGAAAAGGATCCCAGGGCTTTGTGGGCCACATATTGTGACAGGAGAAATAGGAAGAGGCAGGAAGGTAAAACGGACAGGATAAAAGCTGGACACAGCTAAGGAAGGGTAAGAGTTACAGTGGCAAAGACGGGAGTAGCAGAATCCTGCCAAGCTTCCCACAAGCCTGATGAGTGTAAAGTTTCACATTTTTAGGGATCAATTCACACACTGAGGGGTGTGGGTGGGGGGAGTGGTCCCTAATTTCCGCAGGTGCTCTGCTCACAAGATTTTTGCATCAGGCACTGTCCTTCTGTGCTTTTCAAACAGAAATGTATAATTATTAAAAGAATTAAGCTGTTTTTTGTAAGTAAGCAACATATTCAAGAAAGTGTATAGAGTGAAAATTCTCCCTCCAACTCTTTAACCCCAGGTATACAATTTTTTTTCCCAAAGGCAACCGATGCCAATGTATTTGCTTTTTGTACATATATTACTTCTATATATAAATATGAAACGTTTCCCCATTGGACATAAATGATGGCATACTGTATGTACTATTCTGGATTTTAGTTTTTCCTTAACAGTGTTCTTTGGAGATTAGTACATATCAGATTCAAAATATCTTCCTTTTTTTAAACAGATGCATAGATTCTATTTTATGGATTCCCTATAATGCATTTAAGTGGTCATTCTTGATTGTCACACAGGCTGTTTTCAATCTTTTGCCACAGCATAGAATTTTCTGCACATTTGAGTTTCTACATGTATGCACAATAAACAAAATAAATTTCTAGATGGAAGATTGTTGAGTCTGCAAGTCTATGTATTTGGGCTTTTACCAGATATAACCAAAGTACCTTTCATAAAGCCATATCAATTAATCTCCACTAGTAATGTGTGAGTGCCTGATTCCTCAAATTCTTTTTTTTTTAAAGATTTATTTATTCACTTGAAAGTCAGAGTTACACAGAGAGAGGAGAGGTAGAGAGAGAGAGAGAGAGAGAAGGAGGGAGGGAGGGAGATGTCTTCCATCCGATGGTTTACTCCTCAGTTTGTCACAATGGCTGGAGCTATGCCAATCCGAAGCCAGGAGCCAGGAGTTCTTCTGGGTCTCCCATGCGGGTGCAGGGACCCAAGGACTTGGGCCATCTTCTACTGTCATCCCAGGCCATAGCAGAGAGCTGGAGCAGCCTGGATGGGATGCTGGTGCTTCAGGCCAGGGTGTTAACCCGCTGTGCTAAAGCACCAGCCCCCAGATTCCTCAAATTCTAACATACAATGTTTTATATCACTTTTTAATATTGTGAAGTTTATAGGTTAAAATGGTATAAGAGCATGACTATATCTTGGGTTTATTTTATTATGAATGGAGTTGGGCATTGACTAATCTTTAAGAACCATCTCTATTTTCTTTTCTATAAATGGGGTACTCTGTTGTTCATATTTCTTTTTTCTTTCAATACTTTAAATATTTCATTCCACTCTCTCCCTGCTTGAATGGGTTCTGAAAGAGAAGTCTGATGTAATTCTCACCCTTGTTCCTTCTTAGGTAAGGGTTCCCCTTCCTCTACCCACTTGGCTTCTTTCAAGATTTTCTTTTTGTCTTTGATTGTCTACAGTTTGAATATGACATGGTAGGTGTAGGGTTTTGGTATTTGTCCTGCTTAATATTTTCTGAGCTTCCTAGATTAGTGTGTTGGAGTCTCTCATTAATGTTGGGAAATTGTCAACCATTATTCTAATTTTCTTCTGTTTCCTTTCTTTCTTATCTCTCCTTCTGGTACACCCATTCTACATTTGCTACATATTTTGTAATTGTTCCATAGTTTTTTGATCTGCTGATCCATTTTTAAATTTTTTTTAAAATTACTCTTTGCATTTCAGTTTGAGAAATTTACATTGGCAAATCTTCAAACTCATTGACTCTTTCCTAGGCTGTGTCAAAACTACAAATTCACCCAGGGCCTTCTTTATGGATGTTGCAGTGGTTTGGATTGCTATTATTTCTTTTAGATTATTCCCTTTAGTTTTCATCTCTCTGCATACATTACCCTATTCTTAGAGGTTGCCCACTCTTTCCATTAGAGGCTTTAACACATGAAGCATAGTTATCGCAAGTGTTTGGAGTGATAATTCCAAAATTCCTGTTTGAATGTGGCCCTTGTTTGCTTGGTCTCTTCAGACTGTGATTTTTGCCTTTTCAAACTGTCATTTTTTGTTGAAAGCTGGACATTCTATACTGGAAAAATTTACTAAGGTAGAGAACTCTTTAGTGTGAGAGTCCATGTTTATCTGGCTGGGAGTTAGGCTGTGTTTACGGCTTGCTGTAGCTATAGGTGTCAGAGGCTAAAATTTCCTCTGGTGTCCTTGTTTGTCTTCCTTGTTGTGTTGGGGTTCCCTGGAGACTCCTGAAATAGGGTCTGAATCTTGCATTTCTACTGCTCTAATCCTTGTTGTCCAGGAGCCCTACTGATGAGGTGCTAAGGTGTGGAAGGATGGTGTTCTCTGTAATGGTGAGTAGAGCCTGGCTGGGCACTTCCTTTCCCCACACTGAGGGCTAGAGTTGGGAGGGGGGTTCCCTCCCCCAGCTTGCTCAGGCTCCTTGTGGGCAGGACAATAAAGGCCCTGGGTCTATTTCAAAGTGATTACTTTCCTCCTCCTGCTGGGAGAAGCAGAATTTTCTGTGATTTTCACAGTGAGAATCCGATAGGATCCTGGAAGTCTGGGTGTGTGTGTGTGTGTGTATGTGTGTATCTATGAGAATGGGCACCCTCGTAACTCTCAAGCTTGTCCACAATGAGTCTCCAGCAATTTTGCTTCAATGTCCCTCCTTATGCCGACTCCATCTGTGGCCTCTACACCTGTCTCTGAGTCTGGGTGTCTGCCTGTCTTCCCAGTTCTCAGGGCAGCAATTTGTCCTGTGATTTTGATTCGCTGGTAAATCTGAGTTCTTGCTTTTCAGTTTTTTCAGCTTTTTTTCTTGTGTGGATGAAGTGATACCCAGACACCAGAAGCTGTATTTTCCTTACTGATTTGTAGGAGTTCTTACATATAGTAGAACACTTAGTCCTTTATCTTGATATGAGATGAACTTTCCCCCCCAATGTCTTCATCTATCTTTTGAATTTCTAGTTTCTTCCTGTGCAGCTCAAAGACGATTTGTATGTGCATTTATTGATACTCTCTTTAAGGTATTTGGATTATGCCATTCAATTAGAAAGGCCGTCACAACTCAGATTATACAGGAATTCTTTCTTTGTTTCTTTCAGTACTCATTATAGCCTTATTTATTATATGCTTGGATTTTAATCTCATGTAAGGTGTGAACAATAAATACTACTTATTTTTCTCCATTTGTCTATTCAGTTGTTTGAAAACTCTACTCAAGCTTATTTTTTCTCATTAATTGATTACCATATTGTAAACTTCAATATGTATTTGTGTCTACTTCTGTAATTTCTATTCTGTATTATTCTTTATCTTTTAGTTATATGCTAATATGAACACTTTATATCATACTACTACTCTAGGAACATTATATGCCTTTCAATTTGCTCAAATCCTTGTATCCC
Organism: Lepus europaeus; assembly: GCF_033115175.1. Lineage (NCBI taxonomy): Eukaryota > Metazoa > Chordata > Mammalia > Lagomorpha > Leporidae > Lepus > Lepus europaeus. Next base: position 88,386,056 of record NC_084832.1, read on the forward strand.
TAGGGAAATTTTAAAATATTTCTTCACCTAGACCTTTCACATTTTCTTGTTAATTCCATTCCTAGGGATCTTCTCTCTCTTTTCTTTTTTTCTTATTATATCTGGGGTCTTTTCCTTCATTGTTTTTTAATTGATTGCTTATAAACACTTATATAACTTATATAAGCACTTATTATAAACACTTATATAACTGTGAATATACCCACAAGAATACATACTCATCATTTATTTCTGTATAGTTAGCTTGTAGAAACATGCTATTTACATTTTAAAAATCTCTGCCTGTTATAATAAAGGGCAGGATTGCCCAGGGAGGAGGCCTGCAGCCTGTGAAGGGGCTCTACCAGCTTATTAGCACTGTGGCAATAGGCATGGTAACTGCATCTCTGTCGTTACAGCTTGTCCATCTGTAAAATGGGATGAAACCGTTCTCACCTCGCCAAGCAGTTTTGAGAACCAGAAAGATGAAGCACAAAAGCCCTTAGCAGTGTGCCTGAAACACAGCAAGCACTCAACAGCTGCTGCCTGCACGGGTGCTGTCCCCTCACCAAGGAAACGCAAACCCAGCCCAAGGGCTCAGTGTGGGAGCAGACACTGGCTTCCCAAACCAAGCCCTAAGGCTGGCTCCTCAGGGCGCCTCCAAGAAGCCCTTGGATAGGCTAGAGGGCAGTGCGCTGGCCTGGGGGACAGTGGAGGAAATGCAGATGGAAGGGGAGAACCCCAGCTACACTGCAGGGGAATGAAGGGATTCCGGGCTGACTTGCACTTGGGGTCCAGGGAAACAGATGGAGGAGAATGAGAACCAGGAACAGGGCACCCCATCAAACGGCCACCCCCCGAGTTTGCAGGGGGTCTTACAGCTGAGAGGGCACTTAGGCATACGCATATTCTACACAGATCTCAAACCAATCTTCACAGCAACTGGCTGGGTCCACGAGGAAGGGATGCACAGTCACGCAGGGCGTGGGCAGAGGGCTGGACGCCATGTTGCAGGTCGGCTGCCTCCCATCCCAGCGCGCCTACTTCTTTATAAACCCTCTGGACTTCTCCCACCTGTGCCTAGGTACTAAATCGTCAGCAGCCAATGGGCCAGCAAACACAGGCGAGGGGAAGAAGGGAAAACAAGACGGATTGAAACATTTTTGAGAAGAGGTAGTAGAAGAGAGTCTGGCTGAACAACCCGTGGACAGGAATCCAAGGGGAGGTGCTACACAGGGAAAAGTGTAAAGATGGCGACAGCGTCCTGAGCATCTCACGTGCGCGGCCTCTTTTTTGTGCAAGTTTCCTTTGATCCCTAACAACAGTCTTCCCAGGCAGGTGTTGTTAAGTCAATGACACCACGTGTCTCCAGCAAGCTAGGGCCCCAGCCCCGGGGGCTTGGCATAACTGAAGACTACTTGGGAAACACACCCAGATGCCTGGCCCAGGGTCGTTCACGGTCACGGCAGAGCAGGGAAGGAACCTTGAGGACGTCGGCCCCGGCGGCGGGCTGAGTGCGGGAGAAATGTGATGCGGTCAGCGGCCCAAGCAAGGACGTCGCTTCTGCCGCTGTCACGAGGATATGGCCAAGCTGAAGCAGCCAGGCCAGGGGGCACCCAAGTGGCGATGGCTCCTGGCAGCCGGAGCTCGGGATGCAGGGGGGAAATGGTAGACTAAGCCAACCGCAGTGGAAAAAGAGACGCCCAAGCAGGAAAAGTGCTCCATCAGCGACTTCTCCCCGTCCCCCTCTGCTGCATCGCTTTTTAAAGCGACAGTCGCGACGCCGCAGGATTCGGAAGCGGAAATGGTCTCTGCTCATTGGATGATGTCTAAATTCAGATCGAAAGAATGTGGTTGGAGACAGCTGGTGGAAACGGTCCAGTGCCGTCCCCAGTGAAAATGCCCACGTGCTGCTCGTCGCTGTCCCTCCCCAGCGTCCCCCAGTCTCCATCTCCTCTCTCGCTCGTCTTCCATCCGTGTGTGCTATTTTTCTTCCTTTTGTAACCGACCCGGGCGCCTTGCACCCGCGTGCTCCAGGAACGCCCCCTGCTTATCCCAGCGCAGCCGGCTGCGCTGTGATTAATGCGAGCTGCTCGGCGGTTTATGAGAAATGACACTTCCTCCCCAGCTTCTTGTATCTGCCGCCGGGCAGTTAACGCGACCGCCCGCTCCCTGCCGCCGCCGCCGAGGGGACCGCTCCCGGGCTTCGGAAGCCTCGGGAGCAGGGCGCGCCGAGCCGGCCCGGGGACGCCGAGGGAACCCGGGCTGCGGCGGAGGGGCGTGGGAGGGGTCGGGGGAGGGCCAGCCAGCCGCGCGGCAGGGGCACGCCTTCCGTCCCCGGGGGGCAGGGGACGGTCTCCGCAGGCCGCCGGCGCTCCCCGCTCTCTCGAAATCTGCAAATTCATTGCTCTCCCTTTCATCTTCCGGCGAAAACCCTGCGTCCGGAGTAGGGCCAGCCCCCCGGTCTTTCACCTCCAGCCTTTAGCCGACTTCAAGGCGGATTCGACTTGGGCCGCCTAAAAAGGGCTTTGATTTGCTTTCCCAGCGCAGGGGTCCGGGTCTCGGGGCTTCCGACTTGGCTTCGCACTCGCGCCCCGCAGTCTGGAGCTGCGCTCAAGTCTGGGCAACTTTCACCATCTTGACCCGAGAGTCGGGCCGTGGCTAAGACAATGTGAACAAAGAGGAGCGAAGGGGGGGGGGGGGGGCGAGAGAGGGGCCGGCGGGTGGGCTGCGGGGCCCGTGTGCGTGCGTGTGTGTGTCGGGGGCAGCCGCGCGGGGATCGGGACGCGGGCGCCTTGCCCCCGGCGCAGAGCCCCCCACCAACGCCGGGCTCGTGGCACGACTCGCCCCGGTAGGGCCCCTGGGCGGTCCCGGCGGCAGGTTTCTTTGTCCCTGCCTCCGGCTGGGCGCGAAGGCTGCCGGCCAAGAGCAGAAACCTGAGCCTGGGACTGGAGCTCCGGCTTCCACGTGCGGCCCCGCGAGGCAGAGCGGGAAGGAGCGGCCGCAGCCCCGGGCGCCCCGCGACCCGTCTCGCGCGCTAGGCTCTCCTGGTTCCGCGGCGGGCTTCGGGACGTGGAAGCAGACATCGGAACGCGCCTTTCGCTTCCTCGAGCCGACGCGGGGCTCGGGAGGCCCCGGGCGGTCCCAGAGAGCGGTGTTGGGGGGGGGGGGGCAGAGGGAACCCACTGGCGAGCGTTCTCCACCCAGACTCCCTGAAGACGCGCGCGCGGGTCTGTGGCGCGAGTCGAACTCGGGCACCTAGGCGGTTCTCTGGCGCCCCCCGGCCGACTGCGCGGCGGCCTGGGGGACCCGGGGGGCGGGGCGGGACCATCACGCAGCCCCGGCCCGGTGGACGCTGCGAATGAAACCGAGACGGTGGCTGCATCGGCGTGTGCGTGCGTGTGTGTGCGTGTCAGTGAGCGAGCGAGACTGCTCACAGGCGGCCGTCTTACCTGCAATAGCGTTCGCGCTTCTGTGTCTGGCAAAAGAAGGCAAAAACTGCCTATCCACTCAAGCTCACCAACCAACAGCCCTCCCCTCCAACTCTCCCAACTAAGTTACATTTGGTAATGCCATGCGAGGCTGCAGAGTCCACGTGAAAACTAGTTGCCCAATTTCACTCCGAAGCTCCATCGATAGGCAGCGAGCTGGATGTTAGGTGCCCGGTGTCCAACCTCCCCAAACCACCCCCACCCCCTCCCCGCCCCTGCCCCTGCTGCGGGATTCTGAGCCTCCAGGAGACTCCAGGTCCCCTTCTTCCTGCCTAGCGCATCTGTCACAGACTTTTCTCGCTAGAGCCCGGGTGCCGCGGCCGGTCAGCCCGGCGGGTCCCGCGCGCGGTCCGGCGCGCCGCGCTGGGCCTGCCGCAGAGCGCGGGCGCGGGCGGCCGGGCGGGCGCTAGGACCGCGGGGAGGCCCCGGGCGGCCGCGGCGCTACCTTAAACCCAGCCCAATGCCGCTGCCTGCGCCACTCTGCGCGCCGGCGGGGGCTGCGCAGGAGGAGCGCTCCGCCCGGCTACAACGCTCCGCGGGCCGGCGCGGCAACACCTGTTCGCGACAGCCAGGGCGGCACGCGAGCTCCCGGACGCGGCTCTCCTCGCTCGCCGCTCGCCACCCGGGCTAAAGCCAATGGACCTCTGCCGAGCTGCCGGAGCATTCTGGATACTAGCGTTGGACGCCTAAAGTTTTTCCTTCTTTTTGCTGTATTTTTATTATTATTATTATTTTGGAGGGGGGACCGGGAGGGGAGATTGGTCGCCGCCGCCGACGAGATTTTTTTTTTTTGCCCCCTTGAAGGATTCCTGCTGATGTCTGCAGTCGGTTAGAGAGTAAAAACAGCGCATGCCTTCCTGGAGTCAGGATCCGTAAATTCTGACGTAGCCCATGCATCTTAAAAATCCCTATAATAACGCCTAGGCATTTAAGTTGCTATGGTCATTCTGATCTCCAAGCAAATGGAGAAACTACGGATTTTTTTTCCTTATTACGGTCGCATGGGATGAAGACCTTCCTGCCTGCTGAGAGCTGGGGATCTATCCGTAGAGATACCTAGAAATGTTTATCAATATGTCAGTGTGTGAGTATGAAGTGGTGGTTTCTTAGACTCTCAGTGGTTTGACCTTGAACCTGTGCCAGTGAAACAGCAGATTACTTTTATTTATGCATTTAATGGATTGAAGAAAAGAACCTTTTTTTTTTCCTTCCCTCCTCTCTGTGCAACTGCAGTCAGGGGAGGGGAGTCGGAATATACCTCGCCTAATATCTCCTGGGTTGGCACCGTCATTATTGTTTATTCTTGTGCTCCGAGAGCCCAGTCCTCCGATGGCTCCCTTAGGTGAAGTTGGGAACTATTTCGGTGTGCAGGATGCGGTACCGTTTGGGAATGTGCCCGTGTTGCCGGTGGACAGCCCGGTTCTGTTAAGTGACCACCTGGGGCAGTCCGAAGCAGGGGGGCTCCCCAGGGGACCCGCAGTCACGGACTTGGATCATTTGAAGGGGATTCTCAGGCGGAGGCAGCTATACTGCAGGACTGGATTTCACTTAGAAATCTTCCCCAACGGTACTATCCAGGGAACCAGGAAAGACCACAGCCGATTTGGTAGGTATACCGTTAACCCTTTCGTGTCCACGCGGTGACAGGTTCGGATTGTTAACTATCGAGGAGGTGGTGGCGGGGGGGGGGGGGTGCGGGCAGGGCTCTCCACCCCCACCCCACCCCCACCCCCTGTCTTTCTATCTGTGTCTTGCCAGCTCAGAAAAAAAAAAAAAGCCTCCGGAATTGCAGATCTGCTGCTGGCACTGGTGCAAGTCTACACCGAAAGGCCTTTTTTTTTTTTAAAGGGGGGGGGGCATGATTTATGAATATAACACAAGTCCTCAGTTTTTTTGCATCCGACACACGGGAAGGTCGGGTGTAGGAAGTTTCTTTTGAATGGAGGGATTCCACGAGTTTAAAGCTTTAATCATTAACTACTAAGAACTTAAAAATGCATTGAGTTTCCTGAAGGCAGTAGGTGGGTATCTTGTGCGCAAATTGAGGTTGCTTCCCTCTTGCCTTTTTTCCCTCTAGTAAGTATCCTGCTTGAATTGTAAATTAAGCGTATTGTTTATCCCCCCCCCCCTCCCCGTGAGGGTCTGAAAGCTCCCGTAGGCGAAGATTGCCAACTGATTGTTCTGTGGGGAGGAAGACTCTAGTCCTGAGAGTAGGGGAGCGGCAGGGGCTGGGGCAGAGCGCGCCCAGCGGGGGCGGCCGTCCCTCCGGCTACCGAGTCGCAACCTCTGCCTTTCCCTCTGCACAGCGTGCAGCCCGCTGTGGGTTTTCCTGGGCGGCTCTCCGGCGTGAGTGTGTGCGTGCGTGCGCGTGCAAAAGCCGCGAGCTCATTTTAAAGGGCGTTCCGAGGACTTGGTTTTCCGAGGAGGGTATTTGTGACTCAGCGAGCGATCGAGCGAGCGCCGGTGACCCTGCCCACTGGGATGCCTGCACGCACGTGCTGGACGGGGCGCCCCTAGCCCGGCCGCGCGGAGCCCACGGACAATCCTGGTCGGGGGTCGGCGGGGGCTGGGGTGTGGGGGGGGGAAGCTGGGACACTTCCACTAAAAAAAAAAAAAAAGCCACTTTGGGCAACCAGACTGTTGGAAGGAGTTAACTTGTGAGTGAACCCACCTGACAACACTTAAACCAGGTCGTAAAAAAGCAAGGTCCTGCGGTGGCTTTTCTTCCTCACGCTTTCGTGCCAGATGTTGGAACACAACCTAACTGCACGGTTAGCTTCGTGGGGGCTGCGGGTGAGGCAGGCCTGGGGTGGGCACAGTCCCAGGTAACACGAGGCCCGGCATTTTCTTCCTAAGGCTCCCGACCGGGGCTGGAACCCAAAGCTTAAGGCAAAAACAGTTGTGGCTCTTCGCTGGTGCCATTATTCAGCTGGGACAGAACGGCTCCCCCACCGCCCCCGGAGTCAACGTGGCTCCTGATGGTTGCCAGGGAAGACTTAAACTTTTACCAAAAGTGCTCCGGTCTGGCCGCTTTAAGGGCTCTGCGGCTGCCGTGCCCAGCGTTCAATACCAGCACAACAGGCGGTGGGCCGCCGTGGGTGGGAGAGCGACGGGTGTCCGGGTCCGCAGCGGCCACCCGCGGGGCGTCGACGCTCGGCCGGCCGCGGGCGAGCGGCGTGGGCGGCCGGCCTGGGCGCGCCTCGCGGCCCGGAGCCCCGGCCCTCCCGCGCTCGCGGCCGGCAGGTGCTGGCTCGGCCTCCCGGGCCCCGCGGCGCTCGCGGCGGTCGCTCGGCCGGCTCCGCGCGGTCCTAAACGCGCTCGGGTTGCGGCTCCCTTTCCGCCCGGCTCCCGTGCGCCCTTAGGTGCTGGCGGGGACCTACTGCCGAATCGGGGGCGACGGGCTGGGGGAGACACACTTCTGGCCGCGCTGGGGGAATCCTGAGTTTTCGTCCCTCCCACCCCACCCCGTTTAGTCCCTTCGCTTTCTCTTTGTGTGTGAGTGTGGGTCTGGCGGGGCTGACAGCCGCCGCCCGGGGCAGCGTGGTGGTTTCGCGTGGTGGGAACGGCTGGAGAGGCGCGCGACGCGGCAGGAGAGCCGGTGGCGGGGACCGAGCGCGGGCTGGAGGTCGGACCCCAGAGCTCCGCGTCCCGTCCCGGGCCCCTCCCCCGGTTTTCTGGAGCGCACAGCCTGCTTTCGGAGGTCCACGGGCTCCGCGGGCCGGGGAGGTGGGTCGGGGACCCCGAGCGCGCAAGGCCGGAGCCGCCGGGGAGGGGGTGGGGGGGGGACAAAGGGCCGCGGAGGCGGGCGGAGGGGGCGGCGTGCTATTGTTAACCGCTTTTGGAGAGCAGAGCGGCGGCCTGCGGACCAGCTTTCCCGCGGACCCCGCCTCGCGTCCGGGAGCTCCCAGGGTGCGCGCCCAGCTCCAGGGGCGATGGGCTAGCGCCAGCCTCATTGTGTGAATTGTGGGGGTCGGAACCCCGGGCGCAGCACAACTGGACCCCGGCGTGGAGACATTGTGGGATGTTGCGGTCGGGCTTCCTCACAGCACCCCATCATCCACCCTCACCCGCCCCGGGCTTGATTTTTTTTTTGATGCAGTCACCTTTAGGGTAGGACATTAGCTACCACGCGCAACCGAGTCATCAGAAATTCAGCAACTCTGCCACCCGGGCGAGACGGAATGCACGGGTCTGTGTGTGGGGGGTGCTGGAGGGTGAGGGACTCGTTCTGGGGTCGGTGGACAAGGACTGCAGGCACAGGGGCTGAGTAGATACCATCAAACAAACAAACAAAAAAAGCAAGACCTCTCCCCTCCTGGAGCTAGAGGTTGGAGGAGAAAGGTGTCACCAAGAAGTGACATGTCTACTTTGGCTCGCCGAGCTTCGTAGTGTGTGTATGTGAGGAAGGGGAAGGCAGCGCGGGGTGGGCAAGGGAGAGGAAGCCCCTGCCCAGGCTGGGGATTGGGGACGAAGAGCCGCGAGCCGGCCGGCCGTGGGGGAAGGGCGCGCCTGGCGCTCCGCGGTGCCACTCACCCTCGCTGGGATGCAGCTGAGTGGGTGGCTGTGCGCAGTGGGGTGGGGAAGGAGGGTTATTTAAATCTTTCATCCGGCTGCAGTGAGAAGCGGGCCCCGGGGGTGTCAGCAGTGCCGCGGTCTCCCGCTGCTCCCCGCTGCGGCAGGTCCCCAATATTAGCAACCCTCTGCAGCTCGGTGCGCGTGTGCCGGGAGCCTCCTACCCGCGCCCTCCCAGCCCCGCCCTCAGGGGCTGCGGCGGCGCTAGGACCGCGCGGCGCGCGCACGCCGAGGGCGGAGGAGCGGGCCGGCTGCGGGAGGGGGCGCGGGGCTGCGGCAGCGCGCAACACCTGGCGCTCGCGCTCGCCGCCTGCCTCACCTTCGGGCCTCCTCCCTCCGCCCGTCGCGGCTCCCCGCTGCTCTCCCCGGCTGCCCGCGGGGGACTGGGTCTTCACCTTCCTTGTCTCTTCCGATTCCCGGGGAAAGGGGGAGCTGCGGGTGGGGGGTGGGGCCGGGTGGGTGTACCACCCCTCGGTTGAGACCGAAGGTGCCTGTTCGACCTGAAATGGAATGGCCGAAGCAGAGATGCTGAGGGTCGTCCCCGTGCAGCCGCAGGTGACTGCAGCTGCTGGCGAGCGTGGCGGTGACACAGCAGAGGCAGTGCAGGCGACGTGGGGGCGGGGCGGCCGGCCGAGCCTCCCGCGGGAGCTGCGGCCCTGACAACTTAGGTGGGACCTTGAGGGAGTCCTTTGTCTTTCCTTTTGGTGGGGCGTCGGGGTGGGGTAGGGGGAGGCGTGTGGAGATGTTGGTGGAGCGGAGGGGAAAGGACTGGGAATTGTGCTTCTGGCTGGTGGAGCGAGACGTTGCATCTCATGGATGCTCCTGTAATATATATGTGTGTGTGTATATATATATATATATAATTTTTTCCCCACTTTTACAGCACTGCATCCTTGCTAGGTAGGGGGAAAGAAAAGCAAGTGGAAAAATCAGTTGGGAAAAATGGTCATGTGGAGTAATGAGAAAGTGAGCACTGGAGTTGATGCACTATAGCTGGCAGGGGCTCTGACCCCAGATGAGCACCCCACCAGGGGCTGCCCACTCGAAGGCAGTCAGGCGGCGGAGGGGAGAAATAAATACTGCAGTAGGATTTTTTTTTTCAATAAAAGGAGGTTACAAAACTTATTTCGAGGGTTTTGCACTTAAAATTTGGTGGGTTCTATCTCCATTCAAGTCGTCATTCGTAAGTGATCTCGGAGGTTTGTTCAAGTTGGGTGGATCCCCGAGTTGCCCCCCAGGAGGCGGTGCCGGAAGCTCTGCGGAAGGTTGCTTACCTCTGCATTTTCAACAGTCGCGGGTCATGCATGGCTCGCTGCGCCTTCTGCAGAAGTTTGTGTCCTCTGAGCTAAGAGGGCAGCTCTGTTAAGTGTTGGGCTCTCTGGTTAGAGGGCTTGCCTAGGTGGGGTCAAGGGGCGGGGGAGGAACTTCTGTGCTCCTCCCACTTCCCCCGTAGTCGTAGTCGGATCGGCCTGGTTCCTGCCACCCAGTGGTGCCCGCCTAGGTGGGCTGCAGGGGAATTGTCCATTTGAGCCGAGCTGGTGGAAGCCTCAGCAGTTTTGGGATGGTGAGGGCTGGGGCAAGGACCAAGGTCGACGAGGTCATTTTTCTGAAGTAGTTGCCATGGCCTGGGAATCTTGAACCACGTCAGACCCCATGGGGCCCATTGAGCCCCTTCTCATCTGAGCTAGTGGCTGTTGTGGAAGAGAATTGAGAAATGACACTTGTCACAGCCCTGGGCTTTTCATGTCACTCCATCATCACCTGTTACCCTGGCCGCTCTGGGCTGAGGCTGTGTAGGTTGTGGGTGCCTAAGAGGCTGCCACGCAACACCTGTTAGAACCATTGTTAACATTAGGCATGGCCCCCTTCCCTTCTCCGGTTCTCCCTGTCTACCGCATTTTCCCCTTCCTCTCCTTGACCACTAGACATGCATTGTCTTTACACAGAAGCCTTCTCCTGGGCTGCCCACCTGTGTAAGTAGATAACATGAGGCATGTGGGCAGTTGTACTTGTGGGAGAGCAGTTGGAAGCATTCGTTTGGCACCAGCTGCGGCCTAGAGAGAGCTTGATTAACCTGGCTGAGGTTCTAGGGTTCGTTGTGGACAGGTGGTACCAGGAATTTATGATAAGGATGCTGGGCTGGTTGGGGTGGGATCCCGTGGCCAGGTTGCCAGGTCTCCCTGACCTCAGTGCATCAGGGCCGTTCAGGTGTGGGAGAATGGCTATGACTCATACATGCGGGGTTCTCTTTGCCCTTGGGTCACCGTGGTGACCTCCTAAGAAGCTGGGCTCATCTCTGGAGATGTCTGTGTTCAAGGAGCTGCAGAAATATGCGTGGTGGTTTGAGGTGATGAAATCTTTTCCACCTAGGGTCCTGATCATTCCTCTCGCCGGGATGGCTCCTCTGAGACTTGCTTCTCGTTTACGGGAAGCATCCCCTGACTTGCCTTCCCAAACCTGAGCAAACCGCCAGCCCTGGCTGGATGTCACCACATTGTCACTGAGTCAGTCTGTTCGTTTGTCCTTCCTCCCTTCCAGTAGTCTTCCCCTTTCTGGAGGTTTCACTTTCAGAGGTTGCAATTACTCAGTCAACTGTGGTCTAAAAATACTACGTGGAAAATTCCAGAAGTAAACAATTTGTAAGTTTTAAATAGTTTTTATTATAGTATATTGTTGTAATTGTTCCATCTTTTCCTGAGTTATTGTTTATCTCTTATTGTTGCCTAACCTACAAATTAAACTTTATGATAGGTGTCTGTGTGTGTGTGTGTGTGTGTAACTGCATAGTATATGTATGTAGGTTTGGTGCTATCTGTGGTTTCAGGCATCTGTGGAACTTATGTCCTGTGGATAAGAGGGAGTCTACTGTAGATGGTGAGCAATTTGAGGGTGTAGGGCCTAGGCTGTTGTTTATTCATTTTTATGTGTGGGCTTGGGGTAGAAAAGTCCCTCAAGAATAGCTTGTTGAGAGAGTAGGGGAAGGAATGCATGTGAGTTACAGCTGCCGTGTCAGTGTCAGAAAAAGAACCAAGATGCACATCTTACTGCTGTCAGTTACACGTTATATAAGAATAGGGACTGCAGAACTTGGCTATGAGAATCTCACAGAAGTCACAGGTCAGCGAAAAAAAGGTAAAACCAGCTCGAAGTTGTGGATGATAGTCAAGGAAATAGACAGGAGGGTCCAGTTGCTTGAGGGCAGGTTCAACGTCTTGAAATCTCAGTTTCCCCGCTTGTACATGGTGGTGGTGGTGGTGGTGGTGGTGGTGGTGGTGGTGGTGGTGATGGTGGGGGTTGAAACACCCTCATGCCCAGGGTTGAGCTGAGGATCAAATGAGAAAAGGCGTCTCATTTGGCAAGGAGTGAATGCACAAGTATTTCAGTTCTTCCCGTGGTCATTGTTGTTATTATTATCGTTGATGTGTAGAACAGCCAAATGGTTTTGAGAAATCACGTACACCCTGTGCTTTGCTGGAGCTGCAAATTCTTGTTATTAGTTCTCAGAGCTGCCTCATTTTCAGGAAAACCAGACTATCACACATGCCCTCTTGGAGGACACAAGTACCTTTTAGTTTTGTGATTTAAACTATCCCTCATTGACCCGGTAAATGAAATTGTTCAGACCTCAAAGGGGGCAAAATGCATCCTATAGTTCATTTCCTTGTGAAAATTGGATGTGGATTAGCTCCCTATGCTAATTTCAGGATGACGGTGACCTACATTGTGACTGGTGTGCTTTCAGGTAGCCAAGACAAGGTTGAGGTACGTGTGATTCCTGACTGTAATAAGATGCCACGTTTTGATGACCTTGAAACATAGAAATGGCGCAGTGAAACAAAATGGATACATCAGAAGGAGAGTGCACCTTCAGGGAGCTGAATCTGGTGGAAATATTGCTCCATGTCTCCTCCTGTTGGCTCTGTGAAGGACAGAAGGCTAATCCAAAGCTGGCTTGTTTCAGGGGTATTTCCATGTTAGAATCATAGATTATCAGGTGCCAAATGTAATTTGTAGTTCTTCTTTATATTTTCTTCTATATACTATTTCATATTCTATTAAAACAAGATATATTGTATGTCCAGATAGGTACTCTGTAAACAGTAAGCATGAGATAAATGTGTTACATTTTGTACTTATAAAACAATTAGGGATGTCCCTTTAGAAGCAAGGGCTCTTCTCTTTTTGCATCACCTTGGAACAGCATTTCTTCCAGAGCTAATCCTTTGCTTTATTCGATTTATGTAGTTCATATAGTCTTTTGGTTGCAGCATAGTCTACTTTGTGAGAGCTGCAAAATTAATTGTTTAAAAATCCATGTAAGTGCTTTTTTATTAGTCGCATGAGACTGACTGCAGCACAGTGTTGCCCTTAGCTTTTTTTCTAAACACTTAAAAGTCAGTAAATTTTTCACTATTTGAAGATATTTTTAAAGCAAGAACTCCATAGCTGGTATGCATGCACAGAGGGGCTGCACAGAGCATAGCACTTTAATTTATTAACAAACATGAGAACAGGGCTGAGCAAAAGTAATATTAGCAGTGTCCTCAATATATTGTGGGATAATCATCTTTAAAACAGCAATGTAGTTAGAGAAATTGAAGCTGCTGCTTTGTGGCCATAGAAGTCTGGATTTATGCCCAGCTTAGGTGTTGTTATTCTTAGTGAAGTAAGCAAGGGGAACGCACGTAAGAAAAGCAGCTCATCTGTTGGTGTGACTTTGGAACGCAGGTAGTGTTCCATACCTTCTGCAAAGCAGCAGCGTTTTCAGAGCGCGCGTTTTCCCCTGCAGAATATTGTATTATCTGAATTGCTTCGCTCTTTGAGGTTCAGATAAGCACAGCAAAAATCAATACTTTGAGCAGAAGTACTTGGGCTCTGTGTGGTTTTCCAGATGGGGTACAATGAATTTATAGAATAGACAGCTGAATAATTATCTGCTTAAACCAATCAAAGCTTTAGTTAGCACCTCATACGCTTATTCTGAGAGATATAAGAGCATTTTCTTAATAGACTTTTATCTTTATGATATTTGTTCCAAAATGAGTATTTTAATTTTTCTTTGGCGATTTGATTCTCTCAATTCTGGAGGCTGGAAAGTGTAAGGTGAAGAGATGTATACACAAATTCTTAATATGTCGTTTACAAAGTGGAAGTGGATTGTTTTGCTCTTAAAATTCTGTTTTAGATGAATTAGAATAAATGCATTGGCTTGTCTCCTATCACTTCTTAGCATATCTATGTAGATACAAGCTTAAAAATGTTTTTTTTTTTTTTTTTTGTCTGAGAAGTGGAGCGAGAAAGAGACAAAACAGACAGAGATCTCCCATTTGACAAAGACACACAGAAACACATGTGGCCAGAGCTCCCATCTGCAGGTTCACTCCCCAGATGCCTACAGCAGGCCAGGCGGGAACTCCATCCAGGTCTCCCACATGGGTGGCAGGAACCCAGTTACTTGAGGCATCATGGCTGTTTCCCAGAGTCTGTGTGGGTGGGAAGCTGGGGCCAGGAGCCAGAGCTGAGCTTGAACGCAGGCATTCTGATGTGGGATGTGGGGCATCTTAACTGCATGCTAAAGGCCCTTTCTGGTACTATCTTTTAAATTTTTCAAAATGTTTTGTTTGCTATGTAAGCCATGTTAAGAAGGATTTTTGTATGACTATGATAAAACAGAAATGAGTTGGCCAATCTGTTCTGGTAGGCAGTGGTTTTAAGAGAGAAGACACTTGGTTAACCCCCTGTGAGGTTCTCACAGTTGGGAGCTGGGTTCAGTGTCATGGCCAAAGTCGCCAGGGATGCTGAGACTCTGATGATAACACCCATGCTCTAAGTTGCTTTCTGTATTCTACCTTTTGTCCTACAGGCATCCTGGAATTTATCAGTATAGCAGTGGGCCTGGTCAGCATTCGAGGCGTGGACAGTGGACTCTACCTCGGGATGAACGAGAAGGGGGAGCTGTATGGATCAGTAAGTACTGGGAGAGACTTGGCCAAGCTGTGTTGGATTTCAGCTGCATTTTCTCTGTGTTCCAAAGAGCAGCAGAGAAGCTGAGTGCGTTTGGAAGGCGAGCTTAAGTTTCTCCTTTTTGAGGAAAGCCACTTCATTGTTATTAATGGATGATCAGCTGAGCATCTTCACTAGGCCAAGATTGCTCGGAACATGCTTTATTTATATGCCAAACCGTCCTCATTATCAAGTAAATAAAAATTCACAAGTGTGAAAAATCCCATCTTCTTGTATTGAATGGGAGTTATTTTTGCAATGAATTGAAATGATCTTCCAAGCTTTGCTAAGCATTGTCATTAAAACTAGAAATAGGCCCTGCAGTAAGTCTAAACCCTTTCTCTGAACAACATAAGATTTTCATTATGCAGGGAGGTGGAAATTATTGTTAGATATTCTTGCATGTGAATAAGAATATTAAGAGCATTGTAATCTTTTGAAAGTGCTGTGAATTTGGTTTTTCCCATCTTCACTAGGTGTGAGGTCCTCGGGGCAGGCAGTGCTGAAGTATTGATTATGCTTCCAGGTGCCAGGCACTGTGTATGCTGAGGGGCCTGGCTGAGCTATGACTGAGACAGGTCCCTGCTCCTGCGCTATGGGGAGGCGCCCGACCTCACATCCTTGTTAGCATGGCATCTGAAACACTGTGTGTGTGGCACACAGGTGGGACTTAATACATTCTTGCTAGAGGTGTGAGTATGAATAATAGATTATTACTTACTGTATACTTCCTTGGATTGTCAGCATCAAAAGCTATAGTGAGGGGCCAGTGCTGTGGTATAGTGGGTAAAGCTGCCACCTGCATTGCCAGTTCCAGTCCTGGCTTCTCCACTTCTGATCCAGCTCTCTACTATGGCCTGGGAAGGCAGTGGAAGATGGCTCAAGTCTTTGGGCTCCTGCACCCATGTGGGAGGCCCGGAAGAAGCTCTTGGCTCCTGGCTTCGGATTGGCTTAGCTCCGGCCATTGCAGTCAATTAGGGAGTAAACCAGCGGATGGAAGACCTCTCTCTCTGCCTCTCCTTCTCTCTCTGTAACTCTAACTTGCAAATAAATAAAGAAAAATTTTTTTTTTAAAAAGCGTTAGTGAAATTACCCCTTAGTTTTTCATTACAATTATTGGTGGTCAAATGAGAATTTAATTTATGTTATCAGAAATATGACAGCTTTGATTAGAGATTGCCTAAAGTTAAAAATTAAAAGAACCTCAGAATCAAAAAATTTTTGGAGTCCTAAGTCCACAGAAATGAAAGTAAAAATGAAATGTTTTCTAGGTATGTTTCTTTCCTATCTATAGTGAAAATCCTACAGACACACACACACACACATGCACGAGTATATGTGCAAGGATGTAAGGATGTAAGGATGTATATGTGCTGTAAGGATGCTATATGTGGTATTAAAATTTTACTCAAAAACTCCAGATGACCATATATCATGGCTTGTGTAATTTGAATACAACACCATTTTTTTAAAAAGCATTTATTTATTGAAAGAGTTACAGAACAGGGGAGAGGAGCGAGAGAGAGAGAGAGAGATCTTCCATCTACTGGTTCACTTCCTAAATGGTGGCACAGCCAGGACTTGTCTTCCTAGGGGTATTAGCAGGGAACTTGATTGGAAGTGGAGCAGCTGGGACTCTAACTGGTGCTCATAGGGGAGGCTGGCATAGCTGGCTGCCGGTTAACCTACTACACCACAATGCCGGCCCCTAACATACCATTTTTAATGGCACAGATTGTGAGTTTTCTGCCTTGGTAAAATATCCTTTAGAGAATAAATTACTTTAAAATATGTTTTTAAGTTTGGCTTTGTGATTACAGCTCTTGGTTTAGGCAAAGTTCTTTAGTTCCTAAATGACTTTGGCCCACACTTTTAACTGCAAAGAATGACACATCAGATACAAATGAAGGGAACTTTTAGGCTTAAGGACTAGGAGATGATATTTTCCTTTTGTCACAAATTGCTTTTTTCACTTTTCGGTATATGGATTTAATCCAACTTAGTAAAATGCTTTTCTGTGTGTAGAACTGAAGTTCTCAGCTTTGGTGGCTGGAAGGGATTATAATTTATTGCAGCGGTCTATAATCCTTAACATTACCCTCCCCCCCAAACTTTTTTTGAGTGTGTTTCTCAACATATGCACATTAAGTTATTTATATATATATAAGTTTAGCTCATATATGTTTTATTGTTTTATAAAACATGCAGGAAGTAAAAATGTTTACATGAATGAGCAAGCCCAGGTAGAAGCCGTAGTACTTGTTCCCACCCCCAGGATCACCCCCAAGCCCCTCTGCAGTGTCCTTCCATCGGCCAGAGGAAGCTACCAGACTGATTCAGGGTCTTGTGTGGCTCGTTGGGTGACAAGGAGGGCACATCTCGTTTTGTGCTCAGCAAAGTTGCCTGTGGCATTGTTGCCTGGGCTGAGCCACCTTTCCCTGTCTGGATGGTCTTAGTGGCTTCCGCAAGCCTGCATCCTTGGCACAGTGCCTAGAGTGAGGGAAAGGCACACTGAATGCCAACCAGTGACAGCCAGTGACAGTGACGGGGCTGCAGGAAGTGGTGGCCAGGAGGTAGGAAGTTGGAGAACACCATCTCGCGCGTCTTCTGGGAAGCCAGACTGCCTTGCTCAAGGCTTTTTGAGCACACACAGAATGTGTGGTCAGGCGTGAGTGTCTCCTTGTGCTCCACAATGCCACACGGCTGGCTGACCATCCCATACACGGTCATAGAAAAGCCGGGGGAAGGCGAGGGAGTGTGGTGTGGCTCTTCCTCCTTGGATGCTGGGAAATGCATGCCTTCCCTTGCAAAGAGCGTCCCTCGGCCTACAGAAAAGAGGGGCGTGTTCCTGGGTGATGTGCTTCCTTGTGGAAACATCTTCGTCTGCTTCCCTGCGCCAGCTTCTCCCATCTCCTCTCCACTCTCCACACCCGTCGGGGAGTTACCTTCAAAACTCAGATGTGGGGCCATTTCTCTAGCAAGATCCCTTCCGATCCTTGCCTGTGAAGGATAATTCCTGTGTTCCGCTGGCACTGTGGATCTGTGCTGCTAATGTAATGTCTCATGCTTCTCTCCCATGTAACCTGAGTCCATCTATTTGCTCTTGGTTTGTGCATGTGGTCAAGTTAATCCCTCTTTCTGGATTACCTCTCTCCACCTGAGGAAGCCACTTGTCGCTTAGGATTCAGTGAAAATACTTCTTCTGCAAGGCCTCATCACACCCCTGACTGTGTGTAGCCTTAGTCGGTCTAGTTAGCATTTCTTATCTTTTCTTCTGGGCCCCAGGGAATTCTGAGTTTATATTTCCACAGTTATAGAAGTCATAGTGTAATTTGTGGGACGGTCCAATTTTTGTATCTTTCTAGTCTCTCATTATCAGGTATGGACTGTGATTTCCTTTTATGCTGGCTTATTTATATTTAGAGAGGCAGAGAGTCTGAGAGGTGGGAGTGCTCCCTATCTGCTGGTTCACTCCCCCAGATGCCCACAGCTACTGGAAGGGAGTAGGGAGACAAAACAAGGAGCCGGCGCCTCAATTCAGGTCTCCCATGTGGGTGTCAGGGATCCAATTTTTTCAGCCATCATCTGCTGCCTCCGAAGGTGTGCATTAGCAGGAAGCTGGAATCAGAAGTGGAGCTGAGCCTTGACCTTGGGCACTTCTGATATAGGATGTGGGCCTCCCAAGCAGCAGTTTGGCCACTATGATGAATGCCAGCCCCATTTTAAAAAAATATTATTTATTTTCATTTTCATTCTCCAAATGCCCACAATAGCTAGGGTTGGGGCAGGCTGATGCTGGTAGCCAGGAACTCTATCTGGGTCTCCTACATGGACCTAATGGCAAATACTTAAGCCATTACCTGCTGCCTCCCAGGGTGCACCCAAGCAAGAAGCTGGTTCAGAAGCAGAATGGCAGGGACCTGGATCAGGCACTCTCCAACAGGGCATGTGGGTGTCCTGAGTGACATTTCAGTGATGGCATCAAACACCTGCCCCTCCCATTTTTCTTTTAAATATAGCACCCAACAGTGGCTCTTACAAAGAGCTAGTACCAACGAGCACTCTTTGGATAGGAATGAATTGCAAGTTGTGATTTATGTCTACCTTTCCCCCGGTGTGTACGTGTGGTCCTGGCTGTTATCTCCACTGTGTGGTACTGTGTTTAGGACTGTAGGTGAGGGAAGCAGCACTGTGCTTCCTGTCTCTTGTTCCTGCTCTGTGTGGCCTGAGGGGCACATGGCTGGGGTTGCAGGAGAGAGAGTGCAGTGGCCAGAGCGTGGTGGAGCTGTCACTGTCTCTGCTACCAGCTGGGCACCAGGGCCTCACTCTCTTCATGGGTAAGATGAAGAACCTGAGGCAGGCACCCAGCATCCAGATGGGTCTCCAGAATTCTCGGATGGATTTTTCAGTCTTCTTTGCAGGCCTCTGTGCCTTGCGTGTGAAATTCTCAGTGCACACACAGTGTTTATACGGATGTTCACACAGTGTTCATACAGTGTTCATTCGTGCCTCTTCTGTGTGGCGCTGGGAAGAGAGCTCCCTGGGCAGTGATTATTTCCCTTTGGTCTGAACCTCCTGCAGGCTAAGGGGAGAGGGAGGGGCGGGGCTGGCTCCTCTGGGGCCAGAATCTCATGTTTGCCACTGGGCTTGCAGTTATCACCCTGGCTGTGGCAGGGGGAATGAGGAGTGACCAAATTACCTCACTCTCATTGTGCGGGGAAGGAAGGAAATGTTAGGGATTCCACCACTTGAGACACTAGCATTTGTGAAGTTGTGTAAAGCTCCATCAACTAAATGTGGAGATCTGTTGCCAAATGTGAGACAAACCTTGAAAAGATGGATATTCTATGAAGAAAGGTAAAATCAGAGATTTGGGGAAAATAAGAGTCACTTGTATAATGTAGGTTAATATGCAAATGTAGTAAAAATCCATGTAAATGTGTGTTTGCATTTTGGGACTTTCTTTTTTCATTTATATAGTGTTGTTTTGTCTTCAAGTTTACTTTGAGTGTAGATATAAGAGGTCAGAGGTGAATGATAACTTCTTTGGGAAAACAAAGGATTCTAATGTCTTATAAGAACGTAGAACCACATAAAAACTATGTTGCTAATCTGTATATGGTTTGATGAGAAGAACCTAATTGATTCCAACTCAGTAGTAGAGTTTGATTATTGTGTTCCTGTGTTAATTGATTCCCTGTATCCATTTATTTCACAACTGTTTGTCTCAATTGTGTGTCTAGCACTGTGGCAAGTGTATAACACTGAAACTCATAGGTCCAATTCTGGCAGGAGAAATCTATACTTATACATAATTCAGTGCAATGTGAAATTCACCATGGTGGAGGACTGCACAAATGCAGGGATGTCGGGTGGTAACATTTAAACTGGGTCTTGAAGGATGAATAGGAGTGGCCAAAAGGAAGGTCAGACAAATTAGGGCACCTGGCCCTTACAGTGTAGACATTAGACTCTTCCTTCGTGCTTGAGGTTTGGAGAGGATATTAGATTCCTCACAAACACACATGTGAGCAAACACACATCTAGTGAATTGGAGTATTAGTTTACATTTTGTTCTTAATCCAAATTGTTTGAGTATTCACAAGATACTTTAAAACATCACGAATAATCAACTATCATAAATATCTCACTAGAAATAAATGTCCTATCTTGAACTAAATAACACAGGAATTGATTAGGGTACAAAGGACAGATTAGTGTGATTAGACTAAAATATTTGAGTATGGAACTAATGAAAACTAACAGTGGACAGACGTGGAGCTTAGATTAGATTTTACAGGACTTGGAGTGATAAGTAGTTTGGAACTTGATCTAGAAAATTCTACAGGGCCATTGCTATGGATTGAATGTTGTGTTCCCCTAGGATTCCTGCTTAGATCCTGACTCTCAGTGTGATGGTGCTGAGAGGTGATCAGTCATCACGGTGGAGCCCTTGTGAAGGGGATTAGTGCCCTAGTAAAAAGGACCCCTGAGAGCTTCCTGGCTCTGTTCTCTTCACCATGAGGACACAAAGGGAGGGCTGTCTGCACCTGGGAGAGGGTCCTCACCAGAACCCTACCATGCTGTCTACTGATCCAGTCTCTAGAACTGTGAGAAATGCAGTTCTGTAGTTCCCAAATAGAATTACAGGAAAAACTAGTGACCTTCAAGAAGCTTCCACTTAATGTCTGTCCCTTTCATTAAGAAAAAAATTAAAAAAAAAAAAGCAGTTACTGAAATTATCATGACATTGGACCATAGAGCCAACAGTGATGATGAAGTGAGGGCCCCCATGTGGGCGTGTGCTGGCATCTTTGCTGTGTGTCCCTTTCCAGAACGTACTTTATACTGCCTGCTGTTGCCTTCGCCATGAAGGTTTTCATAGGCACAGTCTCTTTCTTATAATCCTTCTGTTTGCTGAAAACCTAGCAGTGTACTTTGTGTGTAGTTGGCGCATGCAGTGTTTGTTGACCCAATTCTCCAGTCTGTACTGAACCATACACATGCATTATTTTGTGTTGGAGCATCATATACTGTTAGCACTGCCTACTGTATAGTTGTCTGCTTATGGAGTCCACATATTTCCACAGGAGTTATTTCATTCATTCACCAAACACAAAATGACAGAGGTCAAGTGACTTGTTCCAAGCCTTTGAACTTGCTGATGGGTTGAGGACTCAGGTCTAGTTCTTGTAGTCTCAGACTGGTACCTTGGAGCCGTCCTGTCACCACCCTGCAGCAGGTGCTTGTTAAAAACAGGTGTTCCTACTAGGTTAGGTTATGTATTAAGATATAACTGGGCCTTGGTTAATATGAATTTGTGTAATCAGTAATCAGGGTATGGTGGGTTACAGTTGGGTTTGCAGTGCAGGTAAACTTTCTTTTAATACAGACATTAGTTTTTTGTACTGGGGAGAGGTATATGAGCCAAATAAATTTGTTTTATGGTGTTTACATATTGTGGGGTAGGTGGGAGGAACCCTGTAGATCACCTGTCCCAGGATTGAGGAGTAAATATATCAACCTCTTTAATAGGGAAGACCGAAGTAGTGTCTGTCATTCCTCTTAGCTTTAGGGGATTGGTTGAAACTTCTAAGATACCAAATTCCCTTATATAAAATGGGGCAATATGTGCAGAAAAGCTTTTTGTTTTGTTTTTAAGATTTATTTATTTGAAAGAGTTACACAGAGAGAGAAGGAGAGGCAAAAAGAGAGAGAGGTCTTCCATCCGTTGGTTCACGCCCCAATTGGCTGCAATGGCCAGAGCTGTGCTGATCCGAAGCCAGGAACCAGGAGCTTCTTCTGGGTCTCCCACATGAATGCAAGGGCCCAAGGACTTGGGTCATCTTCTACTGCTTTCCCAGGCCATAGCAGAGAGCTGGATCAGAAGTGGAACAGCTGGGACTTGAACCAGCGTGCATATGGGATGCCGGCACTGCAGGCAGCAGCTTTACCCGATACACCACAGTGGCGACCCTTCCTGTAGGATTTTGAATCGTCTCTAGATGACATATAATACCTAATACTATTTCAGTACTGTGTAAATAGTTGTTAACATTGTTAGGAAATAATGACAAGAAAAAAAGTCTGTGTATATAGAGTATGAACAGAATTCTTTTTGTGAAAAGCTTTCTTATGATTATTTATTTGAAACCCAGAGTGATGGGGAGAGGGTGAAGGAGGGAAGAAGGGAAGTGAGGAAGGGGGAGAGAGAAAAAGAAAGAAAGAAGAAGTCTGCTTATTCATTCTCCAGATTCCTGCAGCAACCGGACTGGGCCAGGCTGAAGCCAGGAGACAGGGGCTCAGTCAGGGTCTCCAGCGTGGGTGGCAGGAACTTGGGCCATCATCTGCTGCTTCCCAGGTGCATTAGCAGGAAGCTGCTTCAGAAGCTCAGACTAGCTGGGACTGGAACTGGCACTCCTATATGCGAAGCAGGTGTCTCAGCGATGGCTCAGCCTGCTATGCCACAATGCCCCGCCCATTTTTCTGAAGATTTTCAATGTGTGGCTGGTTAAATCTGTGCGTGTAGAACCTATGGATACTGAAGACTGATTGTATCTTGGTACCTTAGAACTCCATATTGACTTAAGTTACTTGCATTATTTTTAAAAAAATAGACTTATTTATTTATTTGAAAGGCAGAGTTACAGGGGGAGAGAGAGAGAGAGAGAGATCTATCTATCCATCTATCTATTTGCTGGTTCACTCCCCAAATGGTAGCAATGACCAGGGCTGAACTAGGCCGAAGCCAGGAGCAAGGAACTCCATCCAGTCTCCCATGTGGGTAGCAGGGGCCCAAGCACTTGGGCCATCTTCTGCTGCTTTCCCAGGTACATTAGCAGGGAGCTGGATCGGAAGTGGAACAATTTGGACTCAACACGTGCTGACATGAGAAGCTGGAGTCGCAGGCAGCGGCTTAAACTCCTGGGCCACAACACCAGCCCCAATCATGTCACTTAAATATATGCAGACATAAACTACATAGGAATTCTCTGTGTTACACCTCTTTGACAACTGTAACTTACAATGAATTTATATTAAAATTCAAACTAAACCATAAGACCAACAGAATCCAAATTGGCACAGTTGGTTCCATGAATAGGTGAGGTCACACGATGGGAGCTAAGACACCACCTTAAGTAAATAGAGCCCCGAGCACGGTGGCCTGGCCTCCTTGGAGCCTGGCATGGCTGTTCTTCAGAGCTTCTTGAGTGACCCTGTTCTTAGCATCTTCCTGTTTCAATTACTCTTAAACCAAATAGTGTCACCTGGTCTTCGTATGTTTGAGCCATACTCATGATGGACCAAATTGGAGATTTTTTTTCTTTTCTTGTTAGCCCTGATGGTGTTTAAGGGCACTACTCATGACTGGAAGTAATTTTAAACCCAAATGCAATCATCCCTCAATACTCTTGGGGGAGATTGGCTCCAGGACCTCCCTCGGATATCAAACTCTGCAGGTGCCCAAGCCCTTCTACAAAATAATGCAGTGTTTGCATAGACCCCATGCATATCCTCCTATATACTTTTTTTTTTTTTTAAGATTTATTTATTTATTTGAAGGAGATGCAGAGAGAGGTCTTCCATCTGCTGGTTCACTCCCCAATTGGTCGCAATGGCCAGAGCTTCCTCTAGGTCTCCCAAGCAGGTGCAGGGGCCCAAGGACTTGGGCCATCTTCTACTGCTTTCCTAGGCCACATCAGAGAGCTGGATCAGAAGTGGAGTAGCCAGGACTTGAACCGGTGCCCATATGGGATGCCGGCACTGCAGGTGGCAGCTTTACTCGCTATGCCACAGCACTGCCCCCCTATATACTTTTAATCATCTCTAGAATAATAACATCTGATGGAGTGTAAATGCTATCAGATTGTTGTTATACTGTGATGTTTAGGGAATAATGATAAGAAAAATTCTGTATCTGTTCAGTATAGACCTAGTTTTTTTTTTTTTTTTTCCCCTGAACATCGTTTAATCTGTGGTTGGTTGAATACATGAGTGCAGAATGTGTGGATGTGCTAGGCTGACTCTTGGCTCTTGAGTGTCAGGGTGTTGCTCTAAGGGGGGTCATCTGGAGGATCCTGAATATCTTCAACACCATATCTTTAAAATGAAGAGATACAGTGAAGACGTTTTTGTAGAGAACTTGTGGCCTCTTGGTTGTGTTTGTGGAGGTCAGTATTGGAAAACCTGCTGTGGATGGCAAGCCCTGGGCAGGAGGGAGCTGGGGCATGTGAGGCGGGGCGGGTCCCAGCCTGGACTTGGTCTGCAGGGGAGATTCTGAGCCACTTTCAGCCGGCGAGTAACCTGTGTCACTGTACTGGTTCAGGTTACTTTGCTGGGAGACATTCAGACATGTCCTGTAAAAAAACACCTTCAAAGAATGGAATTCATGAAAATGAAGTGCAAAGGTTTCATTTGTTGTGTGATCTACCTCATATCAGGCATGCTCTGGAAGTGGGTGGTGTTCATCCGATATTTTGGGTAATATGTGCATGGCCAATTTTCAAAGGGTGAGTGATGATTCTTACATGATATAGTAGCAGCTCAAAGGGTGTCTTCATACAGTGCCTTTTTTTTTTTTTGAGTGAGTTTTTTTAATTTGTTGTTATTATTTTTAAAACTTTAGAGCTAAGAGAGTCAAAGAGCTTCCATCTGCTGGTTCACTCCCCAAATGTCCACAGTGGCCAGGGATGTGCCACGCTGAAGCTGGAAGCTGGGAACTCAATCCAGGTCTCCCACCTGGGTGACAGAATCCAGCAACTTGAGCCATCACCACCACCTCCCCACCCCCATCCCTGGCCCCCACTAAGGAGTGCATTAGAAGGAAGTTGAAGTCGGGAGCCAGAGGCGGGAATTGAACCCAGGCCCTGCGATATGGGATGCAGGCCTCCCAACCAGCGTCGTCGTCGTCTTCTTTTTTTTTTTGACAGAGTTATAGACAGTGAGAGAGAGAGAGACAGAGAGAAAGATCTTCCTTCCCTTGGTTCACTCCCCAAATGGCCGCTATGGCTGGCGCTGCGCCGATCCGAAGCCAGGAGCCAGGTGCTTCTTCCTGGTCTCCCATGCAGGTGCAGGGGCCCAAGGACTTGGGCCATCCTCCACTGCCCTCCCAGGCCACAGCAGAGAGCTGGACTGGAAGAGGAGCAACTGGGACCAGAACCCGGTGCCCATATGGGATGCTGGCACCGCAGGTGGGGAATTAACCAAGTGAGCCACGGCGCCGGCCCCCCAACCAGCGTCTTAACTGCTTTGCCAAATGCCTGCCCTGAAACTGAGGATTGACTTAAGTTCGCATAGATAGTGACAAATCAAGATTTGAACATAGTTAATGTAGTAAATCTTGTCCAATATGTATGTTAAGAATGGCCATCTGGGCCAGCGCCGTAGCTCACTAGGCTAATCCTCCACCTGCAGCGCCGGCACCCTGGGTTCTAGTCTCGGTTAGGGCGCTGGAATCTATCCCGGTTGCCCCTCTTCCAGGCCAGCTCTCTTCTGTGGCCCGGGAAGGCAGTGGAGGATGGCCCAGGTCCTTGGGCCCTGCACCTGCATGGGAGACCAGGAGGAAGCACCTGGCTCCTGGCTGTGGCAGCCATTTGGGGGTGAACCAATGGAAAAAGGAAGACCTTTCTGTCTCTCTCTCTCTCACTGTCTAACTCTGCCTGTCCAAAAAAAAACAAAACAAAACAAAACAAAACAGCCATCTGTTTTTGTGAATAAAAGTTTTTTTTTCCTTTTCCAGAATTAACCACACAGAGGAGCAAGATTTTAGTATTTATTTCACAAATATCATTTAAATATAATTTTGGAGGATTATTTTTTTTCTGGGAAACTTAGCTTTTTTTTTAAAAGTGGTTTATTTGTTTTCTTAGTTTTCTATCCTGCTGGTCATTAGTGGAAAATCATCTCTTTAATAGTGTATTTATCTCATTTTAGTTAACTTTGTCTTGTTGAGTCAGATAGCCACCTGCCTTTCTTGACTGTCTAAGACACATTTAAAACGTCCCAAGTTAGGATGGGCAAAGTCATAGAACGCATAAGATCTGATTGTCGAGGGGTTGGGAAGTATTTAGTTTTAATCATGAGTTGCCCAGTAGAGGCGTTTCCCCAGCGGCCGAGAGAGTGGCGGATAATGGTTCTGTGCCTGTGCAAGGAGCTCAGGAAGGTCTTCCGGCTCTGGAGCTCCAGCGTAGAAGCCCCTCCCGCCAGGTGCCCTCAGAAACACAGTCTCGGGTCCTCTGTTCCCCACGCTGGTGTCACTCAGATTCCCTGCTCCTCATGGCTGTGTTTCCCCAAGCCCCTCTGCCCCAGTCCCCACCTGAGCAGCCAGAGCAGGGAGGCTGGAGTCAGCCCCTTACTAGAGCTGTCGCATTTCGTGCAGTCCAAGCTCTGGGGAGACAGTGACTTGGTTACTTCTGCTTCTCCACGGCTGCTGTCTTGCGTGCAGTTGGCGCTTAATGCGTATGGAATGAAGGATTGTCAGTAGGATCCCAATGCACCTGCTTCTTTCAACTGCAAAAAGTGACCAGGCAGACTGACTAATAGGCACCTGCTGTATGATAGGAGAGTTGACCTGTAGCGCCGGTGTTAACCTAGTGGTTTTAAGAGGCCTAAGTCCCATCAGGGTGCCTGAGTTCCGTTCCCAGCTCTGACTCCTGACTCCGGCTTCCTGCTGATGCAGACCCCCTGGAGGCAGCATTGACGGCCCCAGGGTTGCCACCCACACGAGAGACCAGGGTTAGGTTCCCAGCTTTTGGCTTTGCCACCTTCCCTCCTCCCCCACCATTCAGGCTGTTTTAGACTTTTGGGGCATGAACTAGTAGATGATAGATCTCTGTCTCCCCTTGCCTCCCAAGTAAATAAATAATTAAATAATGAAAGCAAAACAAAACAAAAAAAACCCCCAGAGTCGATAATGGACAGACTTGTGGCTCCTGATCACTTTGAGTGTAAGGATCCTTTCTGGATAGCAAACGCGAGGGAGCCCATGTGATGGTGATGGTGCTTGTCAGTGCCTTTTAATGGAAAGAACTTCATGTGACAACTCCTGTGACTTTGCCAGTGCTCGGTGCATGGGCCATACACACGCTTGAGAGGCGTGGTGGGCTTGTGCCATGGGTGTTGCATTTCTCTGGTTTGCTGGCAGGGCTGACTCCTGCTTCCCTGGGCCCCCAGCCCTGCCGCACACTGGGGAAGTTCATTTTGCCTGTGAGCTGGGGACTGTGAGTTCAATGGGATTCAGCAGGCACCTGCTGCCCTGCTCCTACTTCCTTCTAATTCCAGAAGTCCAGGGAGTTCACGTCTCACCCTGGCCACCCCGCCTCTCCTGTGTCGCCTCTTTTTCAGAGTAGACTGTCAGCCACACAGAACCCAGGTTCCCTCTTGACCAGAGTCTCAGTGTCTTAGGCTGATTTTGAATGGCAAAGCTTCCCGCTTCTCTTTTAAGTGGAGCTGTCGCTCTGAGTGCTCGAGTTAATGTTGTTGGACAGCCTGACTCAGAATTAGGGGTCACATCGGAAGCACTCTCTTACTGGATGTGCCACTCACTTGCACACTCACTTGCTCACATATTCTATTCACACCCTCACTTGGCCACACCCTCCCCCCCTCTCCCTCCCATTCACACAGTCATTCCATTCATTCACTCACTGACACATTCACACACACTCTTCTGTTTACACACCTTGATCACACACTCACTCCCTCTTGCATTCATGCACACACTTAAATACACACTTGCTTTTCTCTTCGCAATCCACTTGCACACTTGTACCCGCTTTCTTCCACAAAGTCACCAAACGTTAGTGGTGACATACTGCTCTACCTGCCAGGTGTGTTAGCAGGTGCAAGAAATACAGCCGATCCCTCATTATTCACAGATTCTGCGTCTGCACATTTGCCACTTGCTCGGAGCTCCCGCACCAATATTCTTCTTGCTTTCTCGGTTATTTGTGGACATGTGCAGAGAAGACAAATACTCTGAGATGACCCCACACACCCACGTAGCAAGGAGAGCCATGCTCTGTCCTCTGGGGCAGCTCAGACTGGAAAGCAGTGTCCTTTCTGGATCTGTTTAGCGCCATGTGTTTCACAGCTGGTGTTCCTTGTCGGTGATACAGCTGTTTACAGAGGCTGCATGTGTGGTGCTAAGGGGTTGTCTCGTGTCCCCAGCCACAAGAAGGCTGTGCCGTGCCGTGCTTTATGGAGCAAACTGTCGGGTAGAAGCTCCATCCAGACCTCAGTTACAGTGCACTTGGCTGTGAGATCTGTGTTAATGTATGTCAGTTAAGGCTTACATGAAA
Organism: Lepus europaeus; assembly: GCF_033115175.1. Classification (NCBI taxonomy): domain Eukaryota; kingdom Metazoa; phylum Chordata; class Mammalia; order Lagomorpha; family Leporidae; genus Lepus; species Lepus europaeus. The sequence goes on from NC_084832.1 coordinate 88,413,900, forward strand.
CAAAATTCTGCATGGATAGGTTGATAAAAATGTTAGGACTAGAGGCTTCTCGCAACCTAACCTCGAATTTCTCCCTGGAGCAGTGGTTCCGTGTTGGGAGACTTTATAGAACTTAACTACCACAGAGAGTGAGATTCCACTGTACTACCACAGAGAGTGAGACTCCACTGTACCTGCTCCACTGAACCACGGCTTGTGAAAATATTTCCTCTGCGGGTGACCTTACAACTGATCCAGGAAGAGCCTGAAACCGTGTGTGTGTGTGTGTGTGTGTGTAGGGGGGACTCAGACATGTAACCTAGGAATTGACTTGATGTGATAAACCTTACAATAGAACCACATACAAAAAGGTCCCAGAGAGCTTGCAGGAGGAAGCTTGGTTGTGGGGATGGGAGAGAATGGCACGGTCATTCACAGAGGAGGAGTGAGGCGGGCAGGTGTTCTCAGCAGAGAGAATGGCTCACTTCGCTGCAGGCTTTGGAGACCTGGTGGCTGCTGGGTGCAACCGGATGCTGTTGTCTCTCCCCTGCCCCATGTCCTCTCTCTGCCTCTGTTTATCCCAGCTGTCGCCAGATGTGTCTTTGCTGACATTCGGAGGCTCCTCCCCTGTCGGCCTCCATGTTGTTCTGTGACCTGGCTGGCGTGGCGCCCTGACCCTCACACCCAGAACTGCCCTACTGGAGGGACGTTGGAGCCACTGCCCTGGGGCTGCTTTAGCAGTGTGCTGGCCACCTTGTCCCTTCTGCTCCTCCACCCTGTGCCAGGGCCTGACTTGTGCAGAAGCGTTATTTGTTAGCCTGCTGGCCTGGGGGTACCACCTCAGCATGGGACAAGTGGCTGAGAAAATTTGCCTGCATTCCTGACACCCCTGCTGCAGAGGGCGTCCCTCTGAGGACTGAGAGGTTGCAGCGTGACTGTGACTGTGATAGTGACTGTGACTGTGATAGACGTTGCTCGGAGCTGTCTTCCTTCCTGCTCTCTATGGGCACCGACCTAACTGGATTCCCTCCTAATGTGTACGTAGTTTTGTAATTCTGCACTGAAATCTCGAGGGAAGTTTGCTTGTGCTTTGTGATGGAGTGCCGGAAGCCCTGTGCAATGCTTTAAGAACACACCCGCCAAGGTCATGCCAAAGACCTCCCCCTCCCCGTGGCGCATAATGTGATTGCTTTGTTGTGGCGCAGAATTATTTGTTTCATTGTGAATTCTCATCTAATCTGCTGGTGCTCTCAGCTCTGGGGTGTCTTTCCATTCTCACGCCTCCCTTCTCCTCCACTTTCTTCCTTTCTACCTCTTTCCCTCTCCTCTCCTCTTCCCTTTCTCTCTCTCTCTCTTTTTTTTCTTCACTTTCCATAGGAATTGCTGTGTTTCAGGTACTTTTCCACTGCTCCTATTGTCCCGGCTTGCCTTCTTTTCTATCTTTTAAGCTGATTTCCAATTTGCTGTGTTCTGATGGAAGATACCACTCTATGCTTGCATTCTAAGCCGTTTGAACTTGGAGATAGAGTATGAAGTGGAGGATAGATGGGCTTCAAGGCTCAGCTTTGTCACTGCCAAGTCCTACGCATGTGGGCAGTCTTGCCAAGATCTGGCCATCGCGAGGGACAGTTGCCGGCACTGCTGTGAGGACCAGAGGAGATGAGGGCAGGGAGACTTTGGCTCATGTGACTGCCCGGTGCCTGCTTGCTCTCTGACATTCTTCATGGATGTGCGTGGCAGGCATGGAGACCCTGAACTTGTGCGACCTCCCGTGGTCCCGACTGTGTGGGAGATACATTGGTATCGTGTTTCCCGAATTCTGAAATGAAGACTCATTACGCAGTCTCTGAAAATAAATTAAAATTTTTTCTACAGATGAAAACATGAGATCCCTGGAATTATACTTTAATATGCCAACAGTTAAATCTGTTTTTCCGGGTCAGTTTTATATAATTTATTCCCATATGCCCTTCATTTTTTAATCTACACAACTAAAGACATTTCTTTCATTAGGGATTTCACTTTCTTTGTGATTATTATTATAATTACTTTAATGTTCACATACTCATGTTTGTGAATTCTCTAGGCCACCACAGCACCCAGAATGCCTACCATCAGAATTGAGGTTTTAGACTTAACGCATATTTGTATTTTATTTTTTTTATATTTGAGAGACAGAGCTCCTATTTCCTGGATCATTCCCCAAATGCCCACAGCAGTCAAGGGGTAGGCTGGAGCCAAAGCTGAGAGCTGGGGAAATCAATCCGGGTCTCTTACGTGGGTGGTGAGAACCCGGATGCTGGAGCCATCACCTGTTGCCTCCTGGGGTACACTTTAGCAGAGAGCTGGAGTCAGGAATGGAGCTGGAAGTGGAACCCAAGCACTCGGGTATGGAGTGCAGGTTAGGACTTGCAAGGCTACACACTCACAAGGCACGTTTTCACGAAAGCCCATGTCAGCATATTTACTTGGTGTCTTGATACAAGTACACTGACTCCTGGCTGGTCTTAGTGTCCCTGATTAGCCTTGGAAGTAAGCAGCTATGCCGTGGCTGGGAGAGGGGTTCTGAGAGAATTAGACACTCTTGAAAGTGTTAAGGAGAGGCAGGGCCGTTATGTGCACAAGGTGGGCTTGGGAGGAAGAGATGGGTTCTGGAGAGATTTGGTCAGACATGCACAGTGGGCTCTGGGGGCTGGGGATGCAGGCAGGAAGGGAAGGTGCCAGAGGTAGGTTTTATCTTCTTTGCACCTGACTTAGGATTCATCTGTGGGTGTTGGGTGGAAAAGGAGTGCCCCAGGGGAACACAGGGTCGGGTGAAGGTATTTGTAAAATGCAAGGGTCTTACGGAAGTACCAGTGACCAAGGAAGTCCTGGTGTCATTTCTCTGTGCTGTTGCCTTTTCTCTACCTTATGTGCAAACATCCAACTTTCCACCCAGATTTAAGCGTTCTGCTACATTGCTACCTTTTTGTTTGCTTACGGATTAGCTTTTTTTTTTTTTTCCTTCTGAATAAATCCTCTTAGGGAAGTTCACAAAGTAGGGTTTATTGGTCAGGCAGATAGTTCATCCACAAGCCATGTTTATTGAGGCCAAGGTTGTGAAGGGATGCGGCAAGCGCCACATGCGGGGAAGCAGTCACGCCAAGGAGTGGCTGTCTGCTCCCCTGTCCTTCTCTTCCCAGAATAGCAACCTCATTCTCTTGGACTGCACTGGAAGCACAGGCTGCATTTCCCATCCGCTGCTTCCTCCCCACCGCAGCGGGCGACTCCGACTCGCAGCACGCTTTATTTGGTTTCTTTCCTTAGTTTCCAGCTCCATGGCAGTTTCTTTTTTCATTTCCTGTCGAATATGTCCTTCCAAAGTTATTGTGGATAATTTTGCTTTCCACGTTTTGATGTGTCCAAGACTGAATTGCTACGATTGAGATTCAAAGGGACCTTAGAAATCTCTTCCTCCGAAGTCCCATTTACAGAGAAGGAAATAGAGGTCCGGGAGGGTTAGACTGCCCCCGCAGTTACCAGGTTGTGTGTGTCTCTCTGTGAGGCTGGCATACCTCCCTGAAGGGAGTCCTGTGAGTAGTTCTGTCTTTGGGCAGATACTGTCACTGTACAAGAGAACTTCACAAAGTTCATGGAAAATAGAATTCAAAGAGTTTATTGTGGTACAAGATTTTTTGAAATTCATGCCTCATTTGTTTCATAATATGCATTTCCCACGAACTTTTTGAAGACCCCATGTTAATTTTTCAGTTTCTCTCATTTTATTTCTGCAAACCATTTAGTGAATTTCGCCTCTTTGTTTATCATAGAAACTCGGGCACCTGTTTCTTCTTCTTCTTTTTTAACCACTCCCCGCCCCGCCCCAATATACCCAATGATTCTCATGGAAACAAAGTAGTTGTCTTCAATTTTCTTTGTCCAGGATCCTTGAATCCTAATTGTGTTAATTTTACTTCTCAGTTTTTTAGTTTTCCCATGTCTCTTCCACTGCCTGTTAATTGAACCCTTCAAGGGTGTTCTGTTCTGTTCTCGGTTTTTAATGACTGATATTTAATTTGAATTATTTTCAGCTCTTGTATATCTTTGATGTGCATTTTAAGTGGTCATTATATGACATTACTGTTCTTATTATGTAATAGTAGGCTCTTGTAGGAAAAGTTACATGTGATTTTTCTCAACTAGATGGTCTAAGATCCTGCACGAAATCTGATGAATTTTCTCTCTAGGTTTGTTCATGTAACAGTTAAGTGTACATGGCTGCCCCTTCATATGTGCCAAGATATTTCTTAAAGTGAATATGGATCTTTTCAAACTTGGATTCTGTTAGACCTTGAACAAGATTTTCTTTCCCCTGTGGGAATCCATCTCTATAAATGTATGGAAAGTTTCTGAGCTATGATTTGCTAAGCAGATACTCATTTTTATAGGCAGCTACTAAGGACGGACTCTATGTGGCCCCAGCTTGTCCTGTGGTACCTTTGGCAGGCTCTGTACCTGCTGCGTATTTGGTGCCACGTAGCTGGTGAGCATGCAGCTTAGAAGATGTGTGTGTGTATGTGTGTGTGTGTGCATGTGTGTGTAGAAGCATAGGTGAGCACACAGAAGCATGTGTAACTTTATGTGTGAACACGTGTGTTGTGCATGTGTGTATGTGATTGGTTGTGTCTGTGTTCGCATGTATGTCTCTGTGTCTTTGTAGGTGTGAGCCTGGATTGGGAGCAGGACCCCAACCTTTGAAAGTTCAGGCGCTGAAGTAAGTAGCTTCTAGGGAGAAGGTGTTTCAAATGGAGAGAAGGTGGGGATTCTTACTGTCCTGTGTACCTTGATGACACAGAATGAAAACTGTTTCTTGTTGTCCCCATAATTCCAGTGGCAGTGTCGATGGCCTAGAGCAGGTGTATAAAGGCAGGCTCATCTGTATTTGTGGAGAATTTGGGGTGATTTTGGGGAACTGGACTCCGGGTGAGCACATGGAGGGCATGGGGATTGGAGCTGATTAGAGCTTGGAATGCAGTGAGAAACAGTGCCCTCCCGCCTCTTCTCCCTGTGTGCGTTGCCTTCCATCTAGTTGGGGACTTCTCCCCAGAGGTGAGAGTTAAAAGATCTTGCTTCTTATTAATGGTCCTGTAGTCATTATATTTAATCACCCTGGTCCTTGCAACAACTCCCATTAAGGCTTTCCTGCTAGATTATTAATGAGGAAGAGTACACCTGTACAAGCCACTGTGGTTAAGGGACGTTTAAATACCATGACTGTGATAAACAGTAGCATTGAGAATGAATGATTGCCTGAAAATCATTAACTCACTAACTATTTGGGTTCTCTAACAGCTAAGTCGACCTTAGTATAGTCACAGACCATGACCATGAGTTTACACATTCCCGTAGTTTATGTTGAAGTAGCAGGGAGTTTCAGCAATCCGTTGAATGGAAAAAATGCAACCATTGGGGTGGTATGGTTAAAGGGACACTGTATGTTTATTACTACGGGAATAATGATTTAAAATGGCAGCATGATGTGAGCCTGTACTTCTCAGTGGGAACTACTGCTGACTTTTGAGTTTTGAAACCATACTGCTTTCATTTTTAAATGACAGTAGATCTCATTGGGCATAATACTGCCCGTGTGGATGACATATTTTCAAATTAGTATTTTAGGTCAGTATCTGTTTGAATGTCTTAGAACATTCCTAAGCATTCTTTGGACCACATTGTCATTTTCACATTGTTATCTCATACTTTGGTTTTTAAAAGGATTGGTAATAGTTCTGAAGTTGTAATTGCAGTTTTTCCCACTGCTCAGAAGTTGATATTTAAAGTGAAAAGGGGTTTCCATAGTTGCTAACCATCACCAGATTTTGTTCCAAAGCATGGACTTTAGTAGGCTTTTGAATTAAATCCACATTCTCCACCCAAACCTAGTGATATAATCTAGCAGTTCAAAGATAGGTATGCCATAAACAGCTATAGTTAAATAATCTTAAAAAAATTAAAACATGGAAATACAATAAAACAAAAATTGATCACTTTATAGTGGAATACTCTATAAAGTGTCTGCATTGGAAACATATGCTGAGTTGTAAAACATCTGCGTTCTATAATTCCAAAGTGTGTAGTTTATTTTCAGGCATATGATTCTCCTAGTCCTGCACATATGTAGCAAGACAGGTTAATATATTTTTGCTGGCCTAATTTGTATTCATTTACTTATTTTTTATTTAGGAAAATAATTTTGTAGTAGATATGTCAGGGATGTTTAAAAAAAGTTTGTGGAAAAATGTGTATTATGAAAAAACTACATAGATTTTGAAAATTGTTCATGCCACAATCTTTTAATTCTGTTTTCTACAAGCTCTTTGAAGTGCTATTGTGTGTAACAACAGCACATTTACCTCAATTAAGTATTTTATCACTGAGTATTGATGTATGGTCATAAAAATATTAGGTCCATAAATTTTGCTATTCTGACTATGTAAACCAAAAATCACAAATTGACATAATCCCAAATAAGAGGAAAAAACTATTTAAAAGCATGTATGTGGTATGGAAAAGTAATATAATCTTTAATCGTTTAAAAATATTCTAATAGACATTGCAGTTGTGTTGTACATATTTATGGGCTACTATGTGATGTTTCAGTACATGTATACATTGTATCATGTCCAGTCAGAGTAAATATATTTATCATTTCAAACATTCAACATTTATTTATGATAAAAGCATACAAATCCTATATTTTTTAATGATAATTCCCGTTTTTGAGTTATGCAGGGTTATCAGAGTGGCATAATTGGTGTAATTACAGGAGCTGGATTGTACCAGTGGTTGTACCCGTGTTGTCTGCACAATCTCATTTAACTTGCTCACTGCAGTTATAAGCCCGTTGTGTATGAAACCTTTGAACTCTTAACCATCATAAAAAATGCTGCTGTGGATTATGCTGTCTTCAGTGGAATGACTCACATTATTCTCTGGCTGGCCTGGAAAGTTGTATGATGTGTGAATAAATGATGCTGCCACGGCCTGCTAGAGAAACAGGGCTGTGTCCACCGAGCGGTGGAAAAAGCCAGCTCAATGTCTTTTTTTTTTTTTTTTTTTTTGACAGGCAGAGTGGACAGTGAGAGAGAGTGACAGAGAGAAAGGTCTTCCTTTTCCGTTGGTTCACCTCCCAATGGCCGCTGCGGCCAGCGCACCACGCTGATCGAAGGCAGGAGCCAGGTGCTTCTCCTGGTCTCCCATGCGGGTGCAGGGCCCAAGCCCTTGGGCCATCCTCCACTGCCTTCCCGGGCCACAGCAGAGAGCTGGACTGGAAGAGGAGCAGCCGGGACAGAATCCAACGCCCCAAACAGGACTAGAACCCAGGGTGCTGGTGCTGCAGCCTATTGAGCCAAGGCGCCAGCCCGAGCCAGCTCAATTTCTAAACTTATTCAACTTTTTTTTTAAAGGATTATTTAATGTTCTTTTAAAGAATTTTTGTTTGAGAAGGAAAGGGAGAGAGAAAAAAGAAAGAGAGAGCAAGTGCTCCCATCTGCCAGTTCACTCCTCAGATGCCTACAATGGCTGGGGTGTAGGGGGTCGGTTCTCACACTGGGAGCTGGCCAGGCTATGGGAGTGGCAGGAACCCAGTTACTTGAGCCATCACAGCTGCTTCTCAGGGTCCACACTAACAGGAAACCGGAGTCAAGAATTGGAGCTGGGAGTTGAACCCATGTGCTTCAGTGTGAAACCTGGGGGTCCTGACTGGTGTCTCAACGTCCCATTTTTTTTGGTCTTCTTTAGAAACAAATGTAGAATGAGAGTCCTTTTGAAAACACTGAAGACAAATTCGTGCTCCATTTTAAGATGATGCTTCTACCACTGCTGAATTTTCTCATGCTTTTTATTTTTCTTCCCACTTTACCTCCTGTAGAATGAAAAGTGGCTCGCCCCTCCTTCCCTCCCTCTCTCCCTCCCTCCCTTCCTTTGCAACAAAAAAGGACGCATATATGAGGATGCTTCCAAAATTCCTGAAAAAAGGCACTTAAAAGATATTTATTTTGGTGCCAAAAAAAATCTGAAATCCACGCACTATGTTTTCACATTACTCACTCTCCACTATCTTCGCGAGGCCCCCTCCTGTGACTCTGAGAAGGGTTGCTGCCCTTCATTCGTGATTGTAGCCTGCAAACGCGACCCTCCCCAGCCTCACTGAATGGGTGGGGAGAAATGGAAGGCTCCCTCGTGTGTGGCTGTCCCAGGAGGGAGCCTCCGTACCCAGCGTATTTACCTGGAGGTGTGTTCCCGTACTGGGATGGCAATGCCCTATCAAGAGGACTCGGCTGTTTCCTGCGGGCTTCCCTGGCGCTGAGCCCCGTTCCCTGACGATCACAACCCTGTCCCGACATGTGTATTACATACACGTTGCAGATCTCTCATCCTGAAAGGGTCAGGACAGAAGTGGTTCAGACTTTTTGGTATCTGTGGTATCTGGACGTGACTAACCTGTCTGTAGGATGAGGCATGTGAGATGCGGCGAGGTGACACACGCAGCTGCAAATGTCCTCCCGTGAGCAAGGGGTGAAGCTGGCCTCTGGGAAGGCTTCTCCCTCCACAGCCAGCCCCTTCCCCGTCCTGTAACCTGGCTGTCAAGAAAGGCTGCTATGCTACAGGTGTGCTCTGGATGCAAAGGAAATACTAATAGTGCCTAACTCTCGGCTCCACAGAAAGGAGCGAATGCTCTCGTTTGTAAGAGTGGAAACGAATTTCATAGTGTTGATCTAGCGACACGATTCCCTGACCAGAAAAGGGAAGCTTAAAGCTGAGTTAGCTTTTCCGGTCCTTTCTCCAACTGAAGGCTCACCATCCAGTCCCCTACTTTGGCCCATTTCATTAATGGAAAACGAAATGCACATTAATTTGTTTAGAAAATGTATTTAATGATGGCAAACCCAAAGCAGCCATTTCTAGCCAGGAATAATCTTGCCAGTGCGCGCGGGGAGGGGGGGGGTTATGTGTTATGCAGATGGAAGTAAAGAGTGAAATAGCCTGTAATGCCTTTAACATACTTTGTAAGTTTCCTCAGGGTGGGAGAAAGGAGAGAAATCAAGGCGGGCAAGGGGGCGGGTTCTTTCCACGTGCACAGAGGGGGGCCAAGGGTTGCCCTTTGCCCTGCAGGGTGGCTTCTCTTAGTCCTTCCAACTGGCAGTAGTAGTCCAGGTGCAGGTGGAACTGTGGAATAACTTCAGTTTCTCTGCGTTTTGTCCCTGTGGACCCAGCAGCAGCAGTGTAAAGTTTCCACCTCATTGCTGTCCTTGACTCATGAATTGCTGTTTCCCTCTGCTTTCCCCTGCTGCAGCTCACTCAGCAAAATTGTGTCCAGTGAGGTGCTATTTTGTTGAAAACCTGCTTGGTGCTTTGACCCCTTGGAAGAGCACTGACTTGAGATGTGCAGGAGCCCCTGAGCTGTGGAGTGTATTTTGAGCCTTTTAAGGGAAGAGACAGAGACATCAGCCCTGTGCTGGACAATCGATTGGTTTTGTCAAACGTTCCTCCTTTCTCCTCTTTGCCCTCTTGACTTAGTCCATAAGCAGAGGGAGATGACAGGTTTCTACCCAAGTGACACCTGCGAATTCAGCGTACTAAAGTGTGTTCTCTATTGCGTACACATTAAAAGGACATCTATATTTTGGGGATGTAGAAAGCTTTCTGAGCGAGAGAAATGGAAGAAGGTCAACTACCCTTGTGAGCATTTGTTTACAGTAATCTCTTGGGGTTTGGTTCCAGGATTCCCAGATACCCAAATCCAGATACTCAAGTCCCTTGTAGGAAATGGTATAGTACTGTGCATAGAAGCTTAGCACATCTTCCCCTATATATTTTTTTAAGATTTATTTATTTATTTATTTGAAAGTCAGAGTTACACAGAGAGAGGAGACAGAGATGTTTTCCATCTGCTGGCTCACTTCCTAATTCGCTGGAATGGCCAGAGCTGTGCCGATTTGAAACCAGGAGCCAGGAGCTTCTTTGGGTCCTCCACTTGGGCTTGGGCCATCTTCCACTGATTTCCCAGGCCATAGCAGAGAGCTGGATCAGAAGTGGAGTTGGTGGGACTTGAACCAGTGTCCATATGGGATGCTGGCACTGCAGGCGGCGGCTTTACCCCCTACGCCACAGTGCTAGGCTGCTAGTGTCATTTTTTAAAAGCACCATCTAGGAAGGAATTGACTTTGAAAGTTTCAGTTGAGTGTTGAGTAGAGCACCAAGGGCAGTAAATCCTGTTGCCTTGTTCCTCCAGGGGTCACCCCAGACACATTCGTTTCTGCCTGGCCTGTGCTCCTGGCTTTGGGCTGTGGCACACATATCATTTCTGGTCATTCCTGCCTGCAGGTAGCACAGCTGCAGGAGCCCTGGGCTGTGGGGTTAAGTTCAGGCTCCCTGGCTTTCGTACAGCTCAGTTGGAGAAGTGTAAGATGCTTTCGAAGACGGAAAACCTTCTTGCTCTTGGAATGTGAGAACAAGTGTGGCTTTCCTCTTGTGTTTGTGTGCCCGAGAAAGTAGCAGGCTCTTCACCTGTATGGCTTGAAGGGAATTACGGGGCCTGAATATTTGCTTTATTTCTTTGTATTCAAGGAAACCCACTCAGTCATCGGACATATTACAGGTGGCCCTTTGTATCCGTGGCTCCGCATCTGTGGATTCAACCAACTGAGGATGGAAATTTCAGTTGAAATTTGAGGAAAAATGTCATCTGTACTAAACATGGGCAGACTTTCTTTCCTTGTCATTGTCCCCTAAACAGTACTGTCTACCGATTTCTATGTAGCCTTTGCATTGTGTCAGCTCCTGTAAGTCATCTAGAGATGACCTACATTCTGTGGGAAGATATGTGTGGATTCTGTTTCAATACTAGGCCATTTTCTATAAGGGACTTTTATAATGTGGCTTTGGGTATCTGTGGGGGAGGAAGGTTCTGGGGGTTCTGTAGTCAGTCCCTGCAGGATTCTGAGGGACAACAGTGTCCTTTAAAATGTAGACTGAGGGGCAGGCATTGTGGCGCAGCAGGTTAAGCTGCCACTTGGAATGCCTGCCTCCCAGAGTCCTGCTCCTGCTAAGGTACTTCCCAGGAGGCAGCAGCTGAGGGGTCAGATACTGAGTCTCTGCCACCCACCTGGGAGACCCGGATGGAGTTCTTGGCTCCTGACTTTGGTTTGGCCTAGCCCTGGCTGTTGTAGGCACTTGGGGAGTGAACCAGCAGATAGATGATATTGCACGCTCTCTCTCTGTGTCACTCAGCCTTTTAAAGAAATAAAAATGAATGAATAAATATTAAAAAAGGTACGCTGATCATTCTATGCGTCAGGATTCTCCCAGGGGCCTGCTAAAAATGCAGGAATTTCCGGATCAGAATTTGAAAGCATTGGAGGTCAGAAATATGCACTTTGAAAAAAACCACCTCGGGCAATTCTACTGCACACTGAAGCCTGAAATCTGCTCTCAGAGAGCAGAAGTGCAGAAGGCCCCGGCATCCCTGGCCGCGCTGCGTGTGTCGGTCTACAGAGCAAGCATTTGGAAGAAATGTTTTAAAGATGAAGCATTACCTGAGCCTTTGGCTTTGGCATGGAGGTGCCCGCCCAGGTCACCATCTAATTGCCACAGTAAAACTGAGAATGACCCAGCGCCTTCCTTGTCTTTTGCACGTGCCTCACCCCGTCATTGGCATCTGGAAGTGTTCCATGGGAAAGTGTGGAGAAGAGTGATTATAAAAGGGGAATTACAACGCTGTTAGATTGGTCGAGTCCAGAAGTGTTTGCAAAATGTGTTTAAGGGACTAAGGTGGGTTACAAATCAGCATTGTCTCATGAGGGTTATATAGGTTGATCATATCTAATCCAGAAACCCGAGACCTAAAATGTTCCCAAATCTGAATATTTGAGCGCTGATTTGACATCTCAGGTGGACAGTTCCACTCCAGGAAACTTTGTGTCATGCACAAAAACTATTAAAAAATACTATGTAGAGTTACCTTCAGGCTGTGTAAACAAGGTGTATATGAAATGCAAATGAATTTCATATTAAAACTTGGGTCCCCTGCCCAAGATATTTCATTACTTATAGGCAAACTTTTCAAAATCCAAAAATATCAGAGATCCACAATAGTTCTGGCATTTCAGATAAAGGATCCTCAACCTGTCCTACGTTGCAGCTAAGTGCAGAAAGTAGCTAATTTTGCAGGTTACTTATTTCTATTCTTTTCTTTTCTTAACAGGAAAAACTAACCCAAGAGTGTGTATTCAGAGAACAGTTTGAAGAAAACTGGTATAACACCTACTCATCGAACCTGTACAAACACGTGGACACTGGAAGGCGATACTATGTTGCATTAAATAAAGACGGGACCCCAAGAGAAGGGACGAGGACTAAACGGCACCAGAAATTCACCCATTTTTTACCTAGACCAGTGGACCCCGACAAAGTACCTGAACTATATAAGGATATTCTAAGCCAAAGTTGACAAAGACAATTTCTTCACTTGAGCCCTTAAAAAAAAAAAGTAACCACTATAAAGGTTTCATGCAGTGGGTTCTTATTGATTAGCTGTGTCGTCACCTCAGCTCCACTGTTGCCAAACTTTGTCGCATGCGTAATGTCTGATGGAGCATTGGATGGGAACATGCTGATTTTGTTCTGCACTTAAAGGCTCGTCCCCCCCAGAGGGCTGCCAAGGGCCCCCTGCTTGATTTAGTGTGCAAGAAGGCCTGCGTGTGACGGGTGTGTGTGTGTGTGTGTGTGTGTGAGTGAGTGAGTGAATGGGTGCGTGGGTGAGGCGCAGGGGGACAGCAGAGAGGACCACGGCCTGATGCATGCTGGGAAATAGACACGCTTTTAAATTTTTGATCAGTTGTACTTCATCCTATATCAGCACAGCTGCCATACTTCGACTCATCAGGATTCTGGCTGGTGGCCTGCGCAAGGGTCTGCTGCATTTTCAAAGGCATGGAGGGTGCAGTTCTTACGTAAAAGACTTTTTTTCAGTTAATTCTCACTGGTGTCATCCCAGTGAACTTAAAGCAAAGACCTCTTAGTAAAAAAAAAAAAGAAAAAAAAAGTTAAATTTATTTATAGAAATTCCAAAGGCAACATTTTATTTATTTTATATATTTATTTATTATATAGAGTTTATTTTTAATGAAATATGTACAGGCCAGATAGGCATTTTGGAAGCTTTAGGCTCTGTAAGCATTAAATGGAAAAGTCCGCTATGAACCTGTGGTCAGTTCATGCGAGGAGGTCTCACGGTGCATGGATATGAGGAGCTCTGACGACCCCCAATGTACTAAAGGCGACAATCTATTTTGTGCCCGTATTATTGTAAACTTATGCACATCGCTCATGACACTGAGTATTCACTCTTCAGACTGCTTGTTTCATAGCTTATCCCAGAGGATTAAAGATAAACTGGGTCTCAACCTTTTATTCTGTGTGTGTAATATTTCCTCTCTCCTAAGGGACTCCATCATTGTAACTTCACGGTTGGAAAATCCGAGGGTTGGGGCAGTCACAGAATAGACCAAAGCTAAACAGTAACTGCACTTCTCTTTCAGCCCACCTCCAGAGCGGCGGGACTCACATCAAACCTCGTACCGATTTAGAATTCTCAAGAAAAGAAAAGAGAGAGAGAGAGAAAAAAAAGCTTACACATAGTGCAAGCTTTTTTTTTTTTTTTTTTTTTTTTAAGAGGGAATGGGGAAAGACAAGAGATTAGTAGGATCGTTCTTGTAAACTTTTTATTTGTGCACTTGGCTATCAAATATGAAATTATGCAAGTACTGTAGGGGTCCATTGTAACATCTTTTATAGAGAATGGCTTTTGGTGTGAACTGTCGTAATTATGTGGTAATAGCACCCGTTAAATGCTATTGCTTACATTCTTAAAGTAAAGGTGGCAAAATGAAACTAATAAATCTATATCAATAATGACAATGAGGGGGAACATATTATACTTGTTGGATGTGTTGTGTTTTTAAACATGGTCTTCATAAGCACTCTTCTTTTTTTTTTTTAAGAGGGGAGGTCACTGTGTAGAATATCTTCTACAAGGCTTTTATAACACTTTATGCTGAGAAGCCTAAGAAAACATATTTCCTTTGAAGCAATAATTTTGGACCTTGCTCTGGAGCAAGGGACACGATTTCTTAGTAAAGGTGAAAAGAGCCAAATTCTTAAAGCAATATTTAAGAGAAGAGAATTTCAAACAAATTGTTGCCCATTTATAACGCACACTATCCGGTTATGTTGGGGAATTGAAAGTAACAGTTAAAAATGTGTTGGGACTTGTGTAACTAATTTTAAAATGTAATCTTCCAATTTTGTTTTGCTCTGATGCACATTCTTTACGACGAATAAAAGTGTGTCACTGGTGAGTTAAAGCGGTTATGACCCAGGAGCGCATGACTCACTGTCGTGAGCGCACACACGTAGCCTTTCCGTGGTGAAGGTGGAATACGTGGCAGTGCTGTCCTACTGATGCGCATTAAGGAAAACCAGCTCTAAGATTTGGAAGTAAGAAATATTTTGGGTGGAGGGACAGAAGCAATATGAAATAGTTGATTTATGATAAAGGGCAGAATGTCCTCTTCATTTACTTTCTGGATTTTCTTTCTTCTATTTTTTTTTTTTTTTTTTTTTTTTGCTTTCTGAACAGAAACTGCTTTTAATTCTGAGAAGTACTCTTATTTATTATTTAACCCTTTGCTGCTGCTACAGACATAGTCAGGCTTTAGTTTTTTTTTTTTTTTGGTTGTTGTTGTTTTTGTTTTGTTTTTCTAAAAGGCATCTAAGCTTTTTGCCAGAAAACCATTAAACATTTGACCACAGGGATGAATCAAGTTTCTAGGATGTCCTAGGTATACTATTTAGCACTGAAGAAATTCATTTTAGAAGACAGCCAAAAGTAATCTTAAAGTAGCATGAGTCTCTGGATAATCAGCCTAAAAGGAAAAGAATGGTGACAAAGACTAAAATCTCTGTGCATTCCTAGCAAATGCTACTTTAACGTCTACTTTTGGAGTTATTTTGTTTTGATACCTTTTATTTTTTTTTTAAAGAAGAGCAAAAATGTTATATGCTTTTGGCAATTGATACAATAAATTGTAATGATTGTAAATAAATAAATATTGACTTATGCAATTCGTGTAAATAGGTGTTCTGGGAGAGTAGGTGGCTCAGGGTCCAGGCACGGGCATTGTGCTGTTGGGCAGTAGAATGAGTCGTCCCCAGCCCATGGCTTCGCATCAGGTTCGTGTCCTAATGAGACCCAAAGTCCGTTGGATGGCAGCCAGAGCCACTGTGGAACCGGTAGTTCCACCTTCATAGACAGACGCCCAGAGAGCCAAACCATGATCTTCTTGGTGCCAGCATTGGCACTGCAAACGTTGACTGGGCATGGACCGAACCCCCTTCCCATCTGTCGTGCAGTGTGGAAGGATTTGAGAGGTCAGTGTCGGGGGGCCTGCCCTGCCAGGTCCTGTTGATGGTATTCTCATTCTATTTCATCTCGTTAACACTACAAGCTTGTGTTATTTTGCTTGATAATCTGTAATTGTATGTAAATACATACAGGATTATGTAATTTGTGTAAATACATAATTACAGACTTTTGAAAATTGGTATTTTTTTTTTACTTGATGTCCATTTTGGAACTGCTTTAGGTGCTGTGCCTACAGGAACCACTGGAATTTGAAAAGCACACTTTCCTTGCTCTTACAGCTGTGTGTGTGTTGAGGGTTTGTGGTTTCTGTAGGCATTTGGGGGAGGAGCGAGTAATCCTCTGGGATGAACTTGCAGCAAGCAAAATGTGGTGTGTGTGTCTTGTGTGCATCTTTATGTGAATGGGCGAATGGACAAAGACGTATCGTTTAGGTCACATTCTGTTTGCAGCATCACCTGACCTTGAGACGTGCCAAATTTCAGTGCACTGCTCATCCCTTGGATGAAAGAGCAGTGAAATAAATAGTAGGGATGGGGGGAGATGCCAGATGGATTCAAAAGCTCCCCGTGTGTGTGTGTGTGTGTGTTCCACACTACACGATACCCACATGTATCTGTAGGCATTTCACATGTGAACATTGATATTTTATTCTTAGAGGTGTCGTGAGGAGGAATGATAACAATACATTGTCCCTGCCTCTTCCAATACACAGCCCCAAATTCAGGGACTCAGGTTTGTAAAATGGCCCTGGCCACAGAGTTTGGGGGCAAACATATGGACAGTGTGATTCTTTTTTTTTTTTTTTTATGTTTTACTCAGTGTACTTCTGTGGTCCTGTGTATGTTTAGGAAGTTTTTGATGTGATCATTTCCTCGCCAGAGAGAAACATGCAGAAATGAGAAATAGTCTCTTCTGTAATCTTTGAGAAGAAAGGGAAAATGAGTATCCCAGGGAAGATGCATATTATGAAAAACTGCATGGCTTTCACATTTTTTTGTGTGTATACCCAAATAAACATATATTTTCCTTCCACTTCCATGAATGTTTTTGAAGTCCTCTGGAATCCTCCCTTGCTAAATTGTCCACTAGCTGTGGAAATGAGGACATCTGGTGCTTGGGTCAAACCGTTCTGAAGCCTCTTGGCTATTTTGGTTAATGGTAAAAGAGAAAATTCTTAGAATTCTCATTATACTCCATCTAAATTCCAGCTTCTAACCTAGAAACTTAATTTTAATTAAAACAGTTTGTGGCATACTGTATATCTGAATTGCCCAAGGCACTGGCTCTTGCTGTTTTTTTTTTTTTTTTCCCTCCCTGTCCCCTGTGGAAGGTCTTTTAAATTATATTTATGTTTTTAGTTATGATTTCCATTGGTGTTAGTAGACTTAGCCAGGAATTCCGGGAGCTAAGGAGTTAAAAGTAAACATTGGTTCTGCTCTCCCCATGCATCATGGCCAATGTTCATGGCCCAGCTTGGAGAGACTTATTTTGAAAACCACTCATGCGGGCTTTTCCTTCACCATTTTGTGGGATGTTGCAAAACAGTCTGTAAGCTCCACCTGGCTGTCGCCTCTGGCTGTGAGCATACGCATGTGCCCAGCTTTTGTAAGCCACAGCTCTTAGGATTTCTGGCTCTCACTAACAATGAGAAGGCTCTTCATAGGCTGTGAAGACACTGGAGTTGCAACTGCTCTTTGCGAGGGAGGCAGTATTCCAAAGGTCTCTGTGGCTGAGCACACTCATCCTCCCCTGCCTTCTTCCCTTCTGGGTTTTCTTCTCTTCACTCTCTCCCCTGCTTCCTTTATTCTATCACACGGGGCTGGAGCTGGCATCGGAGATGAAGAAGATGGGTACACACAGAGGTGAAGCAAACAGGCGTCGTGGGATATTGTGATGGACAATATTGGAAAGGACCAGGGCAGGGGAACGTAAGATACACACAGTCCAGATTAGGATGTGCAGAGTAGCACTGTCTCAAGTGAAATGCAAACAATCAATAGGGCTTTTGGACAAATGAGATGTGGATTTTCTGGAATGGTTCAAGTATCAAGAAAATGCTTTGTCATTTTACCGATGTTTGCCAGGTAACTGAGGCAGAGCCGGAGGGCGTAGAAGGAGGTGGCCGACCGGCCAGCTCTGGTCTTGCAGGGTTTCCTGCCTTGTGGAGGGGCATTGGTTCATGGAGATGATCAGAACCGCAGACTTGAAGTCCGAGCAGCCCTCTTGCCCTGGACTTAACCTGCGGCCTCATTCACAGTATTCACTTGTTACTCTTGGTTTCTCTCCAGAGGAAGTGATGCTACTGGTTTTTTGTTAAAACTATTCAGTTTTTGTTTTTCCTCTCACATTTACCACGTCATAGGCAAAATCCACAACACAAGAACAAAAGAAGTGGAGATAGAATTGTGGAAATGTCCAGTTCATTCTTTCGGTAAACATGTACTGGGAGAGTGCTGTGAAGGTTTGTCAAAAAGTTTATGGAAAATGAAAGTTTATTTTGGCACAACAAATCCTTGCACATGAGGGTCTTCAAGAAGTTCACAGAAAATGCATATTATGAAAAAATGCACATATTTCACAATTTTTTGCACCAAAATAAGCTTTTATTATTTTCCCACAAGTTTTTTTGAAGTACTCTGACATGTGACATGAGTGGTGCTTGTGCAGAGAAAATAAAGTTGGAGAACGTGTGATCTTAAACACTCAGCCTAGTTGGGTGTCCATGCTTCTATGGGCATACAGTACCTACTGGAGACAATTTTGGACTAGAACTCCCGTGTTCTAAGGTAATCAGGACAACTTTGGCAATTTTCCATGAATGTCACTATTATTCAACTGCTCATTTTACTCACCTTAATATATGAGAACACAGTTAAAAGCAGGTCCTGTTATTCAGTTCCTATTATTTTAAGTATTTTAAGCATTTTGAAGGGATGTCCTTCAATCTGATGATGCAGTTTAGGTAAATGGGCTCAATTGTAGCACTAAATGAGTTTTGCATTTTTTTAAACCAACAGAATGGAGACCACCATGTTTCCCCTCCTCCCCTCTGGAGAGTCCAAGGGAGCAGACAATGGAATTCCAGAAGGTGATCTATTGTGGATTTGTGACGTATTTTAAGAGTCCAACAGCTTAGTGATGATGTTATTCACTGTGCTAAAAGAACAAATGATGCTTAGAAAATGTCTCATGTCCTATTGAATCCTCTTTACTGGGACATACATGGGTGTATACCCATAGATTTAATACTGGAGAGGTCTTCGTAAGAGCAGTCAAACCTTTTTTTTTTTTTTTTTTTTTTTTTGTCTTCTTTGGTTAATCAGCTTCTGTTCTGGCTTCCTTGTGGCTTGCTTTGATTTCCTTTTTTCAGTTGTGGGGGTCCCATGGATTCTCAGCCTCTTGAACTCCCCCTCTCTGTGCCACATTTAGAGAGTAGACAAGGTTAGATGCATGTTACTGAATGAGTAGAATTGATAGAATGTGATGGAGTCTTAATTGTTTCCCCAGAAGAGTTTTGCGATCTTATGTTTGGCTTAGGAAATGAGAGCCAACTGTTATCAGAGCAGTAGTCAATGCAGGACATATTGGCAAAAAGAGATGCTCTCCAGCCCTTAGGAGATGGTTCACAAGTGACTCTGGTTGGGTAAAGCCTACGGGCCAAATGGTCCCACGATGCTGCCACTCACCCAGCATCCCAGTAACATCTGGAGAGAGAAGAACATTATGGAAGGCGCTTTGGTCATCAGCTACCCCAAAATATCTTTTTGAAAAAAAATTTATTCATTTACTTGAACGGCAGAGATACATGGGAAAGAGGGTGAGACAGAGACTGAGAGTGAGAGCGAGAGCGAGAGAGCGAGAGAGAGCTTCCATCCTCTGGTACACTACCCAAATGTCTGCAATGGCCAGGGTGGGGCCAGACCAAAGCCAGGAGCCTGGAACTCTATCTGGGGCTTCCCCATGGTTGTCAGGGGACCCCAAACACTTGGGCTGTCTTCTGCTGCTTTCCCAGGTGCGTTAGCAGGGAGCTGGACTAGTAGTGGAGCAGTCGGGGCTTGAATTGGTACTCATGTAAGGTGCTGATGTCGCAGGCAGCGGCTTAATCCACTTTGCCACAACGCTGGCCCACAGTGAATATTTTTTTTTTTAAAATCTTAATTAATTTATTCAAGAACCAGAGGGAGACAGAGCGTGCTTCCATCTGCTGGTTCATGTCTCAAGTGTCCACAATTGTGGATGCTGGGCTGGGCAGGAGCTGGGAGTGGAGATCTCAGTCTGGGTCTCCCAAATGGATGGCAGTGACCCAACTACTTGCGCCATCACCTCTGGCTCCTAGGGTCTGCATTAGCAGGGAGCTGGAGTGAGGAGGCAAAGCTAGGGATTAAACCCAGGTATTCTGATGTGGGGTATCGGCTTTTTTTTTTTTAAAGATTTATTTATTTTGAAAGTCAGTTATAGAGAGAGAGGAAGAGACACAATGGCTAGAGCTGGGCCAGGCTGAAGCTAGGAGCCAGGAGCTTCATCCGGGTCTCCCATTTGGGTGAGAAGGACCCAGCACTTGAGCCATCCTCCACTGCTTTTCCCAGGCAATTAGCAGGGAGCTGAATTGGAAGTGGAGCAGCTGGGACAGGAACTGGTGCCCATAAGGGATGCTGGCATCTCAGGTGGTGGCTTTACCTGCTATGCCACAACGCTGGCCTCAGTATGGGCATGTTACCTAGCATTTCAACTGTTAGGCCAAATGCCTGCCCCTGACACTTATATTGGGGAAAAAGCTGTTAAAAATTGACCACCAACATTTTTTAAAAGATTTATTTTTCTTATTTGAAAGGCAGAGTAGAGAGGGAGACACACACACACACAGAGCGAGAGTGAGAGTGAGAGCGAGAGCGAGAGCGAGAGCAAGAGCGAGAGAGAATCTTTTATCTGCTGGGTCACTCCCCAAATGGCCACAGCAGGAGCTGGGCTGATCCAAAGCAAAGCTTCCTCCAGGTCTCCCACCTGGGTGCAGCAGCCCAAGCACTTCTGCCATCTTCCATTGCTTTCCCAGGCCATAAGCCAAGAGCTGGATCAGAAATGGAGCAGCTGGGACTTGAACCAGCACATGTATGGGATGCTGGCAGCGCAGGCGGAGGCTTAACCTACTATGCCATAGTGCTGGCCCCCCAATAACAAACTCTATTCTTAAGTAAACTCATGATATTTCATCATGTCTGCAATATTCAATGACCACAATTCAAGTGAAGAGAACTTTTCATTGATACTTATTAATTTATAGTTTTTATTTAAAGATTTTGCTTATTTATTTGAAAGGCAGAGTTACAGAGAAGCAGAGGCAGAGAGAGAGAGAGAGACAGAGACAGAGAGAGACAGAGATCTTCCATCCATTGGTTCACTCCCCAGATGGCCACAACGGCCAGAGCTGTGCTGATTCAAAGCTGGGAGCCAGGAGCTTCCTCCGGGTCTCCCACGCTGGTGCAGGAGCCCAAGGACTTGGGCCATCTTCTACTGCTTTTCCAGGCCATAGCAGAGAGCTGGATAAAAAGTGGAGCAGCCAGAACTCGAACTGATGCCCATATGGGATGCCAGCACTGCAGGTGGTACTACACTACAGCACTGGCTCCCTGATAACTTATTAATTTATTGAACAAACAATTGTCGATACATACTATGCTGCAGAGATTACGCAAATAGAAACAGAATTACTATAATTTGTTTTCTTTTTAAAAATTTTTTATTTATTTGACAGATAGAATTAGACAGTGAGAGAGAGAGAGAGAGAGAGAGAGAGAGAAAGGTCTTCCTTCTGCTGGTTCACTCCCCAAATGGCCGCTACGGCCAGAGCTATGCCGATCCGAAGCCAGGAGCCAGTTGCTTCCTCCTGGTCTCCCATGAGGGTCCAGGGACCCAAGCACTTGGGCCATCCTCTACTGCCTTCTTGGGCCACAGCAGAGAGCTGGACTGGCAGAGGAGCAACCAGGACTAGAACGCGGCGCCCATATGGGATGCCGGCACCGCAGGCGGAGGATTAACGAAGTGAGCCACAGCGCCGGCCCCTATAATTTGTTTTCATATACAATCTGAATACATATTGACCCATTTGGCTTATGTTCATCTCTTGTGGAAGGGTCAGGAGCTAATTGTGAGCTTTTATTCTTATCTCCCTTATGGAAAACATTACTTCTTCCTGGCTAAGGGAACTGGGATGTGGTTTAAAGCAGAGTGCCATCTTTTAAAGTAAGTACTTTAAACAATAGGCTTAGGCCATTTGGAAATTTTACGGTTCCCATTCATCTGGGTGCTTAAAATTATTCCCAAAAGGATTCCTTCTTGATTTGACTTTGAAATGAAAAGTGTGTCCGAAAAAAACTGAAGCACATATAAAGCCCATATGAAATAATTTATCTTTTTGGTGTGATTTATAATGATTAGTTCTGTATTTTTAGTTTAGAACAGGAGTGAAGCTTCAAGATTCCTGTGTGACTGTTTTTGTCCTGGAGACATGTGGCAACTTGTCATAGGGCTATTTTATTTGGGAATCACACCCAGTGGTTCTGCATACGCTCAGGGAACTATAATAAGGAACATGTGACAAATGTATGAACAACTTATAAATATATTTCGTTAGTTACTACTATCTAGAAAGGGACTGTGTACTGATTAGTGCATGAGGATAAGGAGAGAATGACCCCAAAGAATGAAAGGCAACAGTGCTTGGCACTGCCAATCCTACCAGCCAGACAAGAAAATATTCAAAATCAAGAAGCATTTAGTAACGCACCCCAGAGGATCCTGCCTCATTGTGAATAATCAGCTCTAGACTAAAACTGTCCCAGCTGTCTCACCTTGCATAAAAGCAACACCAAAAGTGAACAAACTATTTTCAAGTAACTTAATTTCACCCTAGAACACAGCTCAATAATATTTGTAGAAATAATAATTAAAAAATCCAGTATCCAAGGTTAAATACACAATGTCTGACATCCAATAAAGCATCACCATCCATGCAAAGAGGCAAGTAAATACAACTCATGGTGAGTACAGAAAATATCAATTCGACTTGACCTGAAACTACAAAGGTTTTAGGATGACCAGAAAAATATATCCAACCATTCATAACTATATCCTACATTTTCAAAAAGTTAGATACATGGAATATAAAAGGAAAGATACTAATTGAACTTTTAGAGATGAAATTTACAACTTGTGAAATGGAAAACACAGAACAGATTAATGGAAATTTAGACATTGCAGTAGAAAAGATGAATTCTTTTGAATTACAGCATTAGAGACTATCTAAAAATTAAAGACGGAGCAAAAAGGGAATTAAAAACACTTGAACACAGCATTAGTGAGCTGTGGAACAACTTCAAGCAATTTAATATATATGTAATTGGAGTCCTCCAAAGACAAGAGAGAGAGGCAGGCTCTGTGGCACAGTGGGAAAGGCGCCTGTCTGCAGTGCCAGCATCCCATATGAGCACCGTTTTGAGTCCCAGCTGCTCCACTTCTGATCCAGCTCCCTGCTGATGTGCCTGGGAAGGCAGTGGAAGATGGCCCAAGTGCTTGGTCCCTGGAACCCAGGTGGGAGACCTGGAGGAAGCTCTTGGCTCCTGGTTTTGGCCTGGTCCAGCCCACAGTCCACCCAACAAAGTACATATACCAATGTATTTTGAGTCATAAAATGTCTCTCTCTATATATATATTTTTAAAGATTTATTTTATTTATTTGAAAGACAGAGTTACAGAGAGGCAGAGCTAATGAGAGAGAGAGAGGTCTTCCATCTGATGGTTCACTCCCTAAATGACCACAGGGCCAGAGCTTTGCCAATCTGAAGCCAAGAGCCAGGAGCCTCTTCGAGGTCTCCCATGTGCGTGCAGGGGCCCAAGGTCTTGGGCCATCTTCTACTGCCTTCCCAGGCCATAGCAGAGAGCTGGATCGGAAGAGGAGCAGCAGGTACTAGAACCTTTGAACATATGGGATGCCAGTGCTGCAGGCTGGGGCTTTAACCTGCTGCGCCACAAAGCCAGCCCCATCAATATATTTAAAAACATTCACTTCACACAAGTGTGTTCTCTGGTATTGGAATTCAATTTGCAGAAAGGTTGATGGATCATCTCCAAATACTGGAAAAGAAATAACGTATTTTAATGAATGGCTCAAAGTGAAATTAGGAAGTTTGAACTTAATAAAATTCAACATTTAAAAAATTCTGGAGCACTGTTAAATTAATGCTTGGGAAATTTATAGCACCAAATTCCCATACTAGAAAAGAATGTTCTTAAATCAGTAACTTCAACTTTCATCTTAAGAAGCTAGAAAAAGAAGAGAAAGTTAATGTTAAAGTAAGCTTGATAAAAGAAATAAAAGGATCTGAACAGACATCTAGGAAGTAGGAAAAAAGACTGAAGAAACAAAAATTTGGACAGTCAATAAAATCGATAACACACAGTCAAGTTAATTAGGAAAGAAAAAGGAATACATATACTACAAATATTCAGAGGCGGAATGGGTATTAAAATGAGGAATCTTCAAGAACAAATGATACCTTCATGCTGAAATGTTCAATAGTTTAGATGAATGAAGAAATTCCTTGAAAAACACAAACTACCAAACACCTAGCTCATTTAAGAATACAGATCGAAGAAATTGAGTTTGTAATTAAAAATCTTCCCACAAATAAAATGGTAAGCTCAGGAGGTACCACTTGTAAATCTGGCCAAACATTTAAAGGAAAATAAATAGTATTTGAAAATAAACTCGGCCGGTGCCGTGGCTTAACAGGCTAATCCTCCACCTTGCGGCGCCGGCACACTGGGTTCTAGTCCCGGTCGGGGAGCCAGATTCTATCCCGGTTGCCCCTCTTCCAGGCCAGCTCTCTGCTATGGCCTGGGAAGGCAGTGGAGGATGGCCCAAGTCCTTGGACCCTGCACCCGCATGGGAGACCAGGAGAAGCACCTGGCTCCTGCCTTCGGATCAGCGAGATGCGCTGGCTGCAGCGGCCATTGGAGGGTGAACCAACGGCAAAAAGGAAGACCTTTCTCTCTGTCTCTCTCTCTCACTGTCCACTCTGCCTGTCAAAAAAAATAAAAATAAAAAAAAATAAACTCAAAAAATTGAAGAGAAGGTAGTACTTTTGAATTCATTTTGTAGACTAGACCAAAGAGAGACATTACAAGAAAAGTACAGATCTATATCCATTATGAAAACAGATACAAAAATTCTAAGCATAATCTAAGCAAATTGAATCTAACTATATAAAAAGAATAACTCATTATGTCCAAGTTGGGTTTATCTTAAGTTTGACTTAACAGTCAAAAAATCAGTGAAGTTCATGCTATTATTACAATATTAAGGAAAAAGAGTTTATCATCTTAATAAAAACAGAAAAAGCATTCGACAAATCCAAAACATTGCTGAGAAAACTTAGCAGACTAGAAATGGAAACAACATTCCTCAACCTGATAGAGACTGTCTGTGAGGAGCCTATTGTCAGCATCATATTTGGAAAGACAGAGTGCTTTACTCCAAAACTCAGGAACAAGGCAAGGGTTTCCACTTCTATTCAAGATTGTATGAACTTCCTAGGCCATAATATAGGGCAAGAGAAAGCGATAAAAGACATTCAGATTGGAAAGTGTGAAAAATTATGGTGTGTGTGTGTGTTTACAGATTCTGATCACCTATGTAGGACATTTGATGAAATCTGCAGAAAAGATACTGGAATGAAAGAGAGAGATTGTAGATGTGAGAGCAATACATGAAATTAATTGCATCTCTACATAATTATTATTTAAAAAAATTTTTTTTTGACAGGCAGAGTGGACAGTGAGAGAGAGAGAGACAGAGAGAAAGGTCTTCCTTTGCCGTTGGTTCACTCTCCAATGGCTGCCGCGGCCGGTGCGCTGTGGCCGGTGCACTGCGCTGATCCGAAGGTAGGAGCCAGGTGCTTCTCCTGGTCTCCCATGGGGTGTAGGGCCCAAGGACTTGGGCCATCCTCCACTGCACTCCCTGGCCACAGCAGAGGGCTGGCCTGGAAGAGGGGCAACCGGGACAGAATCCGGTGCCCTGACCGGGACTAGAACCCGGTGTGCCGGCGCCGCAGGCAGAGGATTAGCCTAGTGAGCTGCGGCGCCAGCCTACATAATTATTAATTAACAATAATGTATTGAAATAAAAGTGCCATCTAACAGGACAAAAATATAAAATATTCAGGGTCAAAAATGACAAAAGTGTTTATGCTGCAGACTGCAAAACATGGCTGAGAGAAATGAAAGAAGTTCTGAATAAATGTAGAGATACACCATGTTCTTGTGTTTCTGATAGAAATGTCTCACAAATTGATCAATCATGATCAAATTCTCACAAGCACTTTATAATTTTTGAAATGAATGAACTGATTCTGAAATTTATATGGCAACACAGCAGATCCAGAATAGCCGAGACAACTCTGAAAAGAGGTTGGAGGATGGACGCTGCACGAAGTCAAGATTTAATACAAAGCTACCGTCATTATGATGACGTGGTATTTGTAAGGGTATTTGTCATTACGATGATGTGGTATTTGTAAGGGTATTTGTCATTACGATGATGTGGTATTTGTAAACCATCTGCCATGGTTTTGATGTGCTTGGTTGCACAAGGTTTGTGTGTTGGAAGCTTGGTCCAGGATCCCTGGAGTGCTGCCCTCAGAAGGGATTGATAGAGTTCACATACGACTCCAGTTAGTTGTTATGAAAAGAGCAAGACTGGCCCCTCCGTGGCTCTTGCCTTCTTATTTCAACATGGGATCTTAGCCTCCACACATGCTATTGCCACTGTGAGACAGCCACTGTGAGGCCCTAACCAGAGCTGAGCAGAAGCTGACTCCATGTTCTTGAACTTCCAGAACTGGGAGTTGAATACATTTCTTTTCTTTAAACTCTATCCAGTCTCAGGTCTTTTGTTATAGCAATGGAAAACAGACTAATACAGTATCCAATAAAGATTTATATCCAGAATATAAAAAGAGCTCTAAAACTCAAGAAAATAAGCAACCCGAGTGAAAAAGCAGACTGAAGATCTGAACAGACGCTTCACCGAGGGTTGTACAAATAGTAAACAAACACCTGCAAAGTTGTTCAACCACCGAGCTCACTGGGGTTATGCAAGATAAAACAACAGTGAGATAGCCTGATGCACCTATTAAAATGACCAAAGTTAAAATTGACTATATTAAGTGTTGGTGAGGATTTGGAGGAACTAGGACTCTCATAGACAACTGGTAAGAATTTAAATTTGTGCAGCTTTGGAAAACAGTTTTCCATAGGAGTGGGAATAAGAGAGGGAAGAGATATATAGGTCGGCACATGCTCACTCGGACTTACCTCCAATGGTGGCACTAGAAATGTGCCAGGGGATTTCAACTCAATCTTACCAAGGAGGCAGGTACCAATGCCAGCGCACTTGGTAAAGTGATAAGTATAAATACACAACCGATCAAAAAGATAGGGTATGTGTCGAAGAGATTTCACAAATAAGACCAGTGTAAGCAAATAATGAAGGATAGAATTAAAAGGGAGAGAATGATCCTGCGGGGGAAGCAGGACACACAGCAGACTCATAGAATGGCAAATGCCCAAAACAGCACTCCTGCCTCAGAATTAACTCTTGGGACATTCGGATCTGGCTAAAAGGTCCATGAGAGTCTCACAGGCATGGAAAGCCATGACACGGTGGCAAAAAACAATCTAAATGAAAGATCCTGGTGAACAAGACCACAGCAGAAGGAACAGGCCATCAAGGAGAGAGGCGCCTTTCTCCGAAGGGAGGAAGGAACCTCCACTGTGATACAGCCTTGACTAAACAAGTTCAGAGTCAGTGAACTCAAGGGGCTTCCATAGCCTAGACAGCTCATAGCAAGAGTCTCGGGTGATTGCTGACGTCATAAATAAGAGTGCCAATTGTTAAATCAACAATGGGAGTCACTGGGTACATGCTCCCCATGTAGGATCTCTGTCCTTAATGTGTTTTACTATGAAACTTAAAAACAACACTACTAGTCGAACAATACCCTATACCTTGTGTGGTTGTGAGAGGGCAGCCTGTTGAAATCCTTGCTTAGTATATACTAAGTTGACCTTCAGTATATGAAGGTAATTGAAAATGAAACTCGATGAAGGATGGGATGGGAGAGAGAGTGGGAGAGGGGAGGGCCGTGGGAGGGAGGGAGGTTGTGTGTGTGGGGGAAAGCCACAACAATACAAAAGTTGCACTTTTTGCCGGCGCCGCGGCTCAACAGGCTAATCCTCTGCCTTGCGGCGCCGGCACACCGGGTTCTAGTCCCGGTCGGGGCACCGATCCTGTCCCGGTTGCCCCTCTTCCAGGCCAGCTCTCTGCTGTGGCTAGGGAGTGCAGTGGAGGATGGCCCAAGTCCTTGGGCTCTGCACCCCATGGGAGACCAGGAGAAGCACCTGGCTCCTGCCATTGGATCAGCGCCGTACGCCGGCTGCAGCGCGCCTACCGCAGCAGCCATTGGAGGGTGAACCAACGGCAAAGGAAGACCTTTCTCTGTCTCTCTCTCACTGTCCACTCTGCCTGTCAAAAAAAAAAAAAAAAAGTTGCACTTTGTAAATTCACATTTATTAAATAAAAAAATAACTATATAACAAACAAAAAAAAGAAAAAAAGAACTTAATACTTTACCCTTTTAGTATTTTTTTATGTTCTACTTAAAACTATTGGTTGAACTCTGTAATTAATACACAAATATTCTTAGGTGTTTAATTAATGCTATAACTAGTGCTCAAATAGTATTTTACACTTTGTGTTCCTCTGTGGGTGCAAACTGTTGAAATCTTCACTTAATATATGCTAAATTGATCTTCTGTATATAAAGAGAATTGAAAATGAATCTTGATGTGAATGGAAGGGGAGAGGGATTGGGAGAAGGGAGTATTGTGGGTGGGAGGGAAGTTATGGGGGGGGGAAGCTATTGTAATCCATAAGCTGTACTTTGGAAATTTATGTTCATTAAATAAAATTAAAAAAAGAAAGAAAGAAAACAGTTTTCCAGTTTCTTAGAAAGTTAAGCAACTGGGGTGGCACTATGGTGCAGGGGGTTAAAGTCCTGGCCTGAAGTGCTGGCATCCCATATGGGTGCTGATTCGAGCCCTGGCTGCTCTGTTTCTGATCCAGCTCCCTGCTGATGCACCTAGGAAACCAGTGGAGGATGGCCCAAGTCCTTGGGCCCCTGCACCCACGTGGGAGACCCAGAAGAGGCTCCTGGCTCCTGACTTCAGATCGGCTCAGCTCTGGCCATTGCAGCCATTTGGGAGTGAACCAGCGGATGGAAGACTTCTCCTCCCACTCCTCAGTCTCTACCTCTCTCTAGCTCTGTCTTTCAAATAAATAAAATAAATCTTAAAAAAAAAGAAATTTAAGCAGCTACCTACCATATGATCCGGCTATTCCATTCCTACCTCTGTATCCAAAAAAATAAAAGCATATGTTCACATGAAGACATACAGCTTTATTAATAATAGCCAAAAACTGTGAAAACTCCAAAGTACATTACAGGGAAATGAATAAACAAACTGTGGTGCATCCCTGTATACAGCAGAACACTACTCAGCAATACAGCAATGACAAAGAATGAATTACCAAATCCCATGGCTGAATTGAGGAATCTCAAGACAGTTGTTGCTCGGCGCCGTCCTCGTCCAGCAAGAGACAGAGACCGAACACTTTGCACGGGGTTCCTTTATTGCTCGGCAAGCAGGAGATCCAGCTTCGATCTCTTCTGGGCAGGAACTTCCCTTACACCCGCGTAGCAAGGGTTTATATGCACAATACACGTCACAAATCAGGTGATAGGCTAGAAGCGCGGGGATAGGACAATCTCGTGGCAAGGCGGGAAGGAGCGAGCTAGAGCGGGAAATCTAAGGCGGGAAGGAGCGAGCAAGAGCGGGAACTCCCTGAGATGAGGAAGAACCCGGAAGCAGGGAGTCGGCGCCATCTTAGGGGCACGGTTCCTCCGGTCTGGTTCCCTACATCTCCCTCCTTTTGTTTTTGCACAAATCACATCCCCGACGGCCCTGGCTCATGAGGGCCGGGAGAATATTTACTAGGCAGAGAGTAGAGGTGCATACCCAGCGTGCTTGTGATCCGTTAGTTACGGAACTTCAAGGGCCTGGCCACAACCCCTGATGTCTCCGTTAGGGATCAGTTTTTATTCCCTTTTGCTGGGGCAGGCTGGGAATTGAACCTGCATGCATATGCATATGCTCTCCCAGGACCCCCGGAACCCCCGGGTGGACTCCTGCTGCAGTACCTTTGGTCTCGCATACCCAGTTTTCGCTCCCCGTCAGGGATGGGTGATACAGCCCAATGAATGAGAGGGGGAACAAGACAACTCGAGGAAGGTGTGTGCCTGATGGAGGCATTGTCCATATGTGAGGCGTGAGTAGGGATGGGGGGACGAGGGTTTTAATCGCTTTGTTAGCTGTTGGTGGCGGAGCTGGTCCTGTGGGCCTCCGCCATCAGAGATATGCACGGGTGCCGTAGTGCGCCAGCACGCCCACTGTCCAGGCGTACCAACACAGGGGGCTGAGAGGTAGGGGGATGAATGGACTACCTGTGGCAAATGGTCAGGACTAGAGGACCTGCGAGTACTTTGTAACTGGGTGGCATAGTACGACTGACCGCCAGAAGTGCATTGGAAGTATGAGGAATCGCAAGAGCTGTGCATGGATTCTTGAAAGGTCGAGCAAGGACAGGAGTGGTTTTTGCTATGGGGATCAGAAACGCGGGGTTTGGGCACACATATGTAGCCGCGTGGTAGGCCGGGGATCCCCTGGAGGGGCAGATATGCAGTCTTGTCCCCACAATCAGCTGTGGCGATGTGAGTACGCTGCAGTACGGTGTTGCTGGTCCCCCCCTTGCAGTCGCAAGGGTTGCCTACGTTCTGCAGTAAAGCAGTGGGGTTGGAGTTAAAGCCCGCATAAGAGCCAGGGAGCAAAGCCGCTGCCAGTATGAAGAAGCGGAAGGGGTGCATCTCACGTCTCGTTGTTTTGTTGCAATTTGTCGTCCTGTGAGAGCGTGGTAATCTCGGTTATCTCGGGGGAGATGTCGTCCGTAGGTGATAGAGGTGTATCTTGTGGCGGCGGGGCTGTTTTTCTGACCAATCTTTCCGGTATCCAG
The DNA here is from genome assembly GCF_033115175.1 of Lepus europaeus. Classification (NCBI taxonomy): domain Eukaryota; kingdom Metazoa; phylum Chordata; class Mammalia; order Lagomorpha; family Leporidae; genus Lepus; species Lepus europaeus. The sequence goes on from NC_084832.1 coordinate 88,444,526, forward strand.
AGAGGTTCTCTTCCAGATTCCTGTGGGAAGACACAGACCGCGCCTCGGTTCCAGCATAATACCGGATCCGGGCCGTACCACTTTCCCGTGAGGACATCTTTCCAACGGACATAGCCTCGTGAAGATGGCTCCTTTAACATGTGTCTCTCAGCGGGGGACATAGAATGATCTGTCAAATTCAAAAAGTTTATAGTAAACAGTGCAAGGGAGAGGCGCATTCGAGGGGTTTTGCCCGTGGCAATTCCCTCCTTTTGTTTTAAGAGAAAAGCCTTGAGGGTTCGATGAGCCCTTTCAATTATGGCCTGTCCCTGAGGGTTATAAGGGATTCCAGTTTTATGTTGTACCTGCATACGGGTGCAGAAATCTTGGAATGATTTACTTGTGTATGCAGGACCATTATCTGTTTTTAAAGTTTTTGGTTTGCCCCAGGCTGCCCATGCAGCAAGGCAGTGATTAATGACATGGGTGGTACGCTCACCCGTCTCCAGAGAAGCAAAAATTACTTGGGAACAGGTGTCAACTGACACATGAACATACTTTAAGGTCCCAAACTCGGATATGTGGGTGACATCCATCTGCCAGATATGTCCTGGTAGTAATCCTCGGGGATTAACCCCCACCGAAGGCACAGGGGTTAAAGTAGGGCATGCGGCACAATGGCGAACAATATCGCGAGCGGCAGCACGAGAAAGACCGAATTTGGCGGCAAGGGTTTTTGCGTTTACATGGAACTCTGAATGAAACTGGATAGCCTGCTCTTCTGGGGAAGAAAATTGGAGTATCCAAATGGGGCGTGTGGCTTGATCAGCTATAGCATTGCCTGTGGTCATGGGTCCAGGTAAGGAAGAATGAGCTCTAATATGAGTAATAAAGAAAGGAGCAGACCGATTCCAAATAGATTTTTGCAGGGTGAGGAAAACTGTCGCTACGGAGGATGAAGAATTGACTAGTCCTGCGGCCTCAAGGATAGACACAGAATTAACCACATAGCGTGAATCAGACACAATATTGACAGGTCCGGGGAAATCAGAGAAGACTTGGTTAACTATAAGAAATTCAGTTACCTGGGGGGAGTTAGTAGCGAATTGGAATGTTTTTGGCACAGATCCTGAAACAACATATGCACCGACTCCTGTTTTAGAACCGTCGGTATACACTACTGGGGCTCCCTGTAAGGGCTTTTGGGATGTGGACTTTGGAAAAATAACTGGGTGAGACTGAACAAAGGTTAGCAAAGGATCAGAGGGTGTTCTGTTTGTAATAGTTGCGGAAGTGGAGCAGACTAAAACCGCCCAAGCATCAGTACAAGCGATTAGCACACGTACCTGTTCCATGGAATAGGGGACAACAATGGTGGATGGTTCGCGTCCAAAATGTTGGATAGCCCTCTGAATGGCTAGGAGAGTTATCTCCGCCACTGCCACGGGATAGTAACTAATAGATCTAGTAGATGACATTGAGGGATGGATCCAGAGGAGAGGCCCATCCTGCCATAGGACCGCGGTGGGCTGTTTAAGGGTGTCGAGGACCCAAAGAGTAAGGTCTCCCGCAGGGTCCCAACGTTTTAGGGCAGCTTTACTAAGGGCATCGTTGACAATTGACAGTGCTTGTTTGGCCTCAGAGGTGAAGGTTCGGGGGGAAGCAAGATCCGGGTCTCCTTTAAGTATATTAAAGAGGGGCTGCAATGCAGCATTAGGAATGTTAAGGTAGTGCCTAATCCAATTGATATCCCCTAAAAGTTTTTGTAAGTCATTTAGAGTGGAGATAGCATTGATTTTTATTTGAATTTTTTGAGGTCTAATTTGAGTAGGGGCGACTATAGCCCCAAGATAAGAAACTACAGACGACAATTGCACCTTATTAGGTGCAATATGCAGCCCTGCCCCTTTCAGCACTTGTTGGAGTGTACTGTATAAGGCCAGGAGCCTCTCTGCTGTGGGGGCTGCACACAGTAGGTCGTCCATATAATGTAGGCACCTGCAGTCGGAATATCGGTCTCTAAGAGGTTTTAGTATTTGGGCTACATAGACTTGACACATGGTGGGGCTATTAGTCATACCCTGAGGCAAGACTGTCCACTCCCAACGCTTGTCCGGTTGTTCCTGGTTCTGGGTGGGGACAGTAAAAGCAAAACGTGGGGTATCCTTTTTGTCCAATGGAATGGAAAAGAAACAATCCTTAAGATCTATTACAATAACAGGCCATTGGTTGGGAAGTGCCGAAAGCAGAGGAAGACCACGTTGCACAGGGCCCATAGGCTGCATCTGTGCGTTGACTGCCCTAAGATCATGTAAGAGTCTCCATTGACCTAATTTTTTGCGGATGGCAAAAATAGGCGTATTCCATGGAGAGGTGGATGGGATCAAATGACCAGCGTTGACCTGCTCCAAGACCAGAGTGTTGACTGCCTCCAGTTTCTCCTGAGATAGGGGCCACTGTGGAACCCAGACGGGTACGTCCGTTAGCCACGAGATGGGTAAAGGCTCCACTGGTTTAGGAGGCGAAACAGTGACCCCTAGGAAAAACCCAGGCCAACTTTACTTGGTCTTTGTTTTGGTTCAATGGGGGAAGGGTGGCCCTGGAGCTGGACACCGAGTCCCTTGCCTGGGACGTAACCCATATTTTGTAGCATAGATCGTACTGCAGGGGAAGTGGTGACCAAAGCAACATCCATTTCGGCCAGGACGTCTCTCCCCCAAAGGGAAATGGGTAGAGGTAAAATGAATGGAGAAAACTGTCCTCTATGACCCTCGCTATCCTGCCATGACAACAAGGCTGCACTGATTTTTGGGAAATGAGCAAAACCAAGTCCTTGCAAGGTTTGTTCCGCCACATTTGTAGGCCATGTACTAGGCCAGTCCTTTGTTGCTATAATGGATTTGTCGGCTCCTGTGTCTAAAAGTCCCTTAATGTCCTTGCCATTAATCTGCAACACTAAAGTGGGACGTTCATTTAAAAGCATATGTAAGCCGGTAAAATTAATGCCAGAGGACCCAAAGTTACCAGTGCCGCGAACGTGGTTTTTAGCTGGGATTAAAGAGTGAAGACTGGGCAGTAATAACATTTGTGCGACACGGTCTCCAGGATTGATTACTAAAGGTCCCTGAGGGGCCTGAACCATGATCTTTACTTTACCAGTGAAATCAGAGTCAACTACCCCGGGGATCACAGCTAGCCCTCGGAGGGCGGCGGAGGACCGACCCAACACTAATCCAACCGAATCCGGGGGCAGAGGACCGGAGCAGTCGCTCTCCACTAATTGTACCCCCATCTCCGGAGTTAAGAGGAGAGGGGAGGTGGCGCGGAGGTCCAGGCCTGCGGACCCGTGAGTGGCACGGGCTGAGGGTGCACTGGGTGTAGCGCAGACACGGGAGGTGGAACCTGAGAGTAGATTTGATTTTGGGGGCTCCTCGCTGGGTTGGGGAGCCCCCTCTGGCCGTTTTTTGGCCCCTGGGCGCTACCTGTAAGTGGGTTGCCATCGATATCGAAAGCAGAACGGCATACCTCTGCCCTATGAGGGCCCTTGCGGCAACGGCGACAAGGCTCTATGCCTGAAGGCTGTGCCGTGGAATACCCATGGCTGAGATTGGGGCAATCGCGTTTTCTGTGACCCGGTTGATGACATTGGAAGCAAAGTCCTGAAGATATGGGGGGTCGGGTCGATTTAGATTTTGGACTGTTTTCTTTGACTTTTGCCAGCATCGCAGCTAGGCCCGCATTAGTAAGTGGCCCACCGGTATCTCTGCAGTATTTTAACCAGGAGTCCAGAGATTTATGTCTATATTGTCGAAGAATGTTTTTGCACTCTTTATTAGCCTGCTCAAAAATAATTTGTTTGACCAGTGGCTGAACGTCAACCTCGGAAGGGAAAATACGCGACGCAGCCTCAAGTATGCGAGCGACAAAATCAGCGAAGGGTTCGGCCGTGCCCTGAACGATCTTGGTGAGGTGGCTAGCTGAGTCACTTGGATTGGACGCCTGCCTCCACGCACGTTGGGCACAGTTGGAAATTTGCCTGTATACTTGTCTAGGGAATTGGGTCTGGTCAGCCTGATAAGGTCCACGCCCTAAAAGCATATCAGCATTCCACGTAGGGTGGCCGTCCTCAGCATTTTCATCTGCCTGGTCATGACAGCACTCTGTATTCATAGATTGCCACAAAAGAAAGCCGCCTGGACTTAAACAGGCCCGAGCCAATTGGGTCCAGTCGCTAGGTGTTAAAATGGACTGGCCGACTGATTCAAGGAGTGACAATGTGAATGGGGCTGTGGGTCCATAGTCATGGACCGCAGCCTTAAGTTGTTTTAATACTGTCATGTCCAATGGTTCGTGCCGGGCCTCTCGCGTGCCCAAAGCCAAAACAGGGTAAGCCTGAGCGGGGGCAGCGGGAGCGCCAGTTCGCAACTGTTTCCAGGCTTGTTGATGAAACTGTCTGCCTGAAAAAGGTGGCACATTTGGGACGTTTAATGGCCATGGCGGCACGGGTGTTAGATGGGGCTGAGGCACGCCTACATGACCGCCAGTAGGAGGCGCTGCGTCTTTAATCTGATGGGCGGGCACGACATCGATAGGAGGAGCCGTAGGCACTAGAGGGCGTAAACAGGCATCTTTTAACTTTTGCCGCAGCTGCGCATACGTAGGAGGCGGGGATTTAGGATCGCCGTCCCCTTCCCCCTCAGACTCAGAGGAGGCGGAGCCACATTCGGAGCCTGAGGCCAGTGAGGAAGTCTGGCATCCCGTGTCCTTAAATTGTATGAGGTCCCGGGCGCCGTCCGAGCTCTGAGAACGAACTTCCTCGAGAGCCTCGCGAACCGCCGTAAGAGTCGGGCGGTCCGCTCCCACCGACCTCTCCTCTTGGAGGCACGCCCGCAGTAGTTCCCATAAGGGGAGAACAACGGGGTCGATATCGGGTTCCTGGGGATCGTTAACTGTGCGCCGGAGATCCTTTCCTAATTTCTCCCAAGACTCAAGAGTTATTTGGCCCTCGTGGGTGAGCCACGGCGCAAAGAAATCAACACTTCCAAGGAACCTGACAAGTGTGGTCTTAGAAACCTTAATCCCTTTGCTACGCAATAATGCTTTTAACGGATTAAGCAACATTGAATGGCTAGATGAATTTCCCATTTTCAGTTTAAAGCGGGAAGACACGTCCGCTATCTTATTTTCAGTTTAAAGCGGGGGAACAAGTCTGCTATTCTTTCAGTTTAAAGCGGGGAAACACGTCCGCTATCTTAGGGTGCGTCCACCCTCCAACCACGAGATATACCTCACTCGCGGGGCCCAGACGGTAAGACTGACCTCGCTTACCTTCTACTTACCGGGCAACGTAGAGGAAGTTCCCCGTACGGGCCACCAGCTGCTCGGCGCCGTCCTCGTCCAGCAAGAGACAGAGACCGAACACTTTGCACGGGGTTCCTTTATTGCTCGGCAAGCAGGAGATCCAGCTTCGATCTCTTCTGGGCAGGAACTTCCCTTACACCCGCGTAGCAAGGGTTTATATGCACAATACACGTCACAAATCAGGTGATAGGCTAGAAGCGCGGGGATAGGACAATCTCGTGGCAAGGCGGGAAGGAGCGAGCTAGAGCGGGAAATCTAAGGCGGGAAGGAGCGAGCAAGAGCGGGAACTCCCTGAGATGAGGAAGAACCCGGAAGCAGGGAGTCGGCGCCATCTTAGGGGCACGGTTCCTCCGGTCTGGTTCCCTACAAGTTGTGAAGAATGAAAGATGCTAGACCATCACCACCACCACCAACAAAAGCGTACACACTATACGCTTCCATTTCAGTAAAATTTCAGAACATTGAAGCTAATGCGGAGTTTTGGAATATCAGTGATTGCTTGGGGTTGAGTGGATAGAAGAGGTGGGAGGAGGGGTGCTTAGGGGCATGGGAATGATGAATGTATGGTGATCTTGATTGGGTGCAAATATAACATATTTATCAAATCATATACTGTGTGTGGCTTATTGTATACCAATTATACCATAATAGCAAAATAAAAATAAGATATGGAATGACTACAAACAGATTCATTGAGTACATAAAATGGCATAGTAGATACTGGCTGGATCCTGGCAAAGGAGATATTCCACATGTAAGTCAGCTGCCTTTTCTTACACTACAGCCTAATTTTTTTTTTTCCATCAAGGAAGACTTCCTCATATTTGCTAGAGGGAAACTGTGTTAAGATATTTATTCTTGATTACCATTTTCTGAAATTCAGTGGTGAGGACTGGGGGGATCTACAAGAGAGAGGCATGGAGATGAATCCGAGGGTTGCCGGAGTGCAAAGGCAACAAGAGCCCTCCATCCGGATTCTAACCAAGCCTTCTTCACTGGAATCCGCACCCTTCCTAAGAGCAAGTGGCTTGATTTACAAAGTGCAATAAAGAAGAGGTGGGAGCAACACCAAGAGTAAGAAAGTCAAGTCACGTATGTGGTGTCACATAGAACATCTTCTTTGACATGCTCTGTGATGGTTAGCTCTGTATTTTTAGTTCAGAACAGCAGTTAGCTTTCAAAATTCCTGGGTCGCTGTTTTTATCTCAGGAACACGTGACTGTCAGGAGGCTAAGTTGGGAGCCACGCCTGATGGTTCTGAGCAAACTCAAGGAACTATATTAAGGGCCATGTGGCAAATGTAGGGACCAACTACAGACCCATAGGATTGGTTCCTGCTCTCCCTTAGGGCTGAGCGTTGGAAGCCCATGCCAGAACTTGGGCAAAGGCTGTGAGTTTCCTGAGTGATGAGAAAGAATTGAATCAACACATGTAATGCGCTGACTGAATTACCCGTCCTGAGGACTCTAGGGCATTATATTTAAGATACAATGTAGAGCTTAAGGCTGGAGGAAAATGGATGAATGGTCTGAGAAATAGTTATGTGTAAGGGAGGGCCAGCCATAGGAATATTTTTGCTTTCTATAGCTGGGTATGGAAACCTTTTATTTGGAGGGTAGCAAATAAATCAGCTGTGCTGTGTACCAAAGGGAATGAGGCCATTTTGTGACTTGTGGGATGCAGTGTTGAACCTAACACTACATGGAAGATACCAGACTTAACTTACATGTTCCTGAAGGATCTCTGTGAGTGAGATCCCAGTGGAAAGAAGGGGTCATCAAAGAAGGAGGTACTTTTCTCTGAAGGGAAGAGAGAACTTCCACTTTGCTTACGGCCCTGTCTAAATACTGACGGAGTTTGTGGACTCAAAAGGCTTCCATAGCCTTGGCAGCTCATGACAAGAGCCTCGGGTGATCACTGACATCATAAATAAGAGTGTCAATTGTCAAATCAACAACAGGAATCACTGTGTACTTACTCCTCATGTAGGACTGCTGTCCTTAATGAGTTGTACTATGAGAATTAACAGTAAAACTTGTCTTCAAACAGTACTTTATACTTTGTGTGTCTGTGTGGGTGCAAACTGTTGAACTCTTAGTACAGAGTTGATCTTCTGTATATAAAGATATTTAAAAATGATTCTTAACGAAGAATGGGATGGGAGAAGGAGTAGGAGGTGGGATGGGAGTGGGGGTGGGAGGGCGGGTATGGGAGGAAGAACTGCTACATTCCTAAAGCTGTACCTATGAAATTTGTATTCATTAAATAAAAGCTTTCTAAAAAAAAGTTACATGTTCCAACTGTGCTCTTTAACTATTTAGAAAGGAGAATTGAACCAATAAAAGTTAATCAATCATTTGGACTGATGCAAATTCACATTTGTTTGGTAAAAGTTGCTGAAGGCTGTCTATTTGTATTTCCTCATGGGATGCTGAATTGATGAAGATCCACGAGACATCACTATTCCAAGAACTGTGCGAGTTACAATGAAGAATCACTCTTCAACATTTGTTAAACATCTTTTCTTCTCCAGGTAGTTTAGCATGAGTGCTGAAATCAGGTCATCTGGATTTGAATCCCATCCCTGGTGTTTCGTTGAACTGTGACCAGGGGCGCAATTACTTCCCTCTTTGTGCCTCTGCTTAATCCCCTGTCCCAACCTCTGTGGGAGTTGCTGTCAGAATCAAGTAAGTGAAGGGTTTGAAGCATTTTGAAGAGCGCCTGGCGCACAGTAAGAAGTCTTCAAATCTTGGCTAGCCTTTGAGTTCTCCCATGTAAGCCCCCCAAATAACAGGAGCAGGGCTTTGTTTATCATTGTCTATAGATATCAAGCTGTCTACATCTTGCAGCATCCCTAGCTTTTCTCTTCTCTATTGTATTACAATACCAGAGGGGTGTGACCCACTGGAAACTCTACTCTCTGGGAATGCCACCTAGCATTTTTCTTAAATCATAATGGATGTCTGGGTTCCCCTCCTGACTCTACCCTGGTCATTCCAATGTGGAATCCTGAATGTCCTTTGCAAGCTGTGGTGCCTCTTGGAATGCAGAGTGGCGGGGAGGCACAATGTCCTTTACTCGCACCACATTCCAGGAAGGTGGTACAGTGGCCTGGCATTAGCCTATGATGTTTTTCTCCCCTCCAAACTGGAAACAATGAAAGAGAAATGAAGTGACTTTGATTTGGTTCAGTTTGCACTGAGAGTGAGAAACTATCCATCCTCAAAGCCTGATGGTCCAATTGTCCCTTTCTGTGTCCCAATAACATGCCCTCTCCCTTGTGTTCAATCTTCTAAACTCCTTGATTCCATCCTCCTGCAGAGGAAACCTGGTCAGACAGTCCAGGAGTCCTGAGGCAGGGCTGACCTGGGCCAAACTTGTTGAAGTAGCCAGACCCTCAGAACATATATGACCTTAAGATTCAACTTGACAAAGAAGACAAGCCTAGTGTCCTAAAGGCTAGTGGGATGGTGGAGATATAAAAGAGGGAACTTTATAGTTTCGCAAATGTCCTCATGCAATAGAGCATCTGGTCCACCTGTCTCTGGGCTGCTATACAAGAGAGGAAGGAGGGGCCAGCACTGTGGTGCAGTGGGTTAAGGCCCTGGCCTGAAGCTCTGGCACCCTATATGGGTGCCGGTTCTAGTTTCGGCTGCTTCTCTTCAAATCCAGCTCTTTGCTATGGCCTGGGAAAGCAGTTGAGGAAGGCCCAGGTCCTTGGGCCCCTGCACCCACGTGGGAAACCCGGAGGAAGCTCCTGGCTCCTGGCTTCGGATCGGCGCAGCTCCGGCTGTTGCAATCTGGGGATTGAACCAGCGGATGGAAGACCTTTCTCTCTGTTTCTATCTCTCTGTAACTCTGTATTTCAAATAAATAAAATAAAACTTAAAAAAAGCCGGCGCCGCGGCTCACTAGGCTAATCCTCCACCTTGCGACGCTGGCACACCGGGTTCTAGTCCTGGTCGGGGCACCGATCCTGTCCCGGTTGCCCCTCTTCCAGGCCAGTTCTCTGCTGTGGCCAGGGAGTGCAGTGGAGGATGGCCCAAGTGCTTGGGCCCTGCACCCCATGGGAGACCAGGAGAAGCACCTGGCTCCTGCCATCGGATCAGCGCGGTGCGCTGGCCGCAGCGCGCTACCGCGGCGGCCATTGGAGGGTGAACCAATGGCAGAAAAAGGAAGACCTTTCTTTGTCTCTCTCTCACTGTCCACTCTGCCTGTCAAAAAAAAAAAAAAAAAAAAAACTTAAAAAAAAGAGAGAGAGGAAAGAACAATGGCATGTATTGGAATTCATAGAAACAGAAAGCAGAATGGTGGTTACCAGAGGCTGAGCGAGAGCTGGGGTAAGGGAGATGTTGGTCAAATTTCAGTTGAATGAGAGTAATCAGTTCGAGACAACCATTGAACAGCATGGTGACTGTAGTTAATAACCATGTTCAAGAATCTTCAGAAAGCTTGTGGGAAATGTGTATTGTGAAGAAATTATGCATAGATTTCAGTCTTTTTTAAAAAATTTATGTATTTATTTGAAAGGCAGAGTTACAGAGAGGCAGAGAGAAAGAGAGAGAGAGAGAGAGAGAGAGAGAGAGAGGTCTTCCATTTGCTGGTTCACTCCCCAAATGGCTGCAACAGCTGGAGTTGCACCAATCCGAAGCCAGGAGCCAGGAGCTTCTTCTGGGTCTCCCCACGTGGGTACAGGGGCCCAAGGACTTGGGCTATTCTCTACTGCTTTCTCTGGCCATAGCAGAGAGCTGGATCAGAAGTGGAGCAGCCGGGTCTTGAACTGGTGCCCATATGGGATGCTGGCACTGCAGGCAGCAGCTTTACCAGCTATGCCACAGTGCCAGTCCCTCAACTCTTTTTTACACCAAAATAAACTTACCTTTTAACTCCATTTTCCATGAACGTTTTGAAATTCCTTCATATTGTGGACTCAGAAATTACTAAGAGAGTAGATTGTAAGTATTCTCACCACAAGAACATATGTGAAGTAATGCATGTTAGTTGGCTTCCACAGTTTACACATATTTCAAAACATTTTGTTTTATGCCAATGCATGCAGTTTTTTTATTTGTCTGTTGAAAAATAAAGACCAAGGGAACCCCCAGGGATGTATTATTGTGACTATATGAGTATTATTGCTTTTTAAAATTTTATGTTTGCAGGGCCAGCACTGTGGCATAGCAAGTAAAAGCTGCCACCTATTGCGCTGGCATCCCATATTGGCGCTGGTTTGAGTCCCGGCTGCTCCTCTTCCAATCCAGCTCTCTGTAAAGTCTGGGAAAGCAATAGAAGATGCTTGGACCCTTGCACCCGTGTGGAAGACCTGGAAGAAGCTCCTGGCTCCTGGCTTCGGATTGGCACAGCTCTGGCTGTTGTGGCCAGTTGGGAAGCAAACCAGCAGATGGAAGATCTCTCTCTCTCTCTCTATTTCTCTCTCTCTCTGCCTCTCCTTCTTTCTCTGTGTAACTCTGACTTTCAAATAAATAAACAAATCTCTTTTTTTTAAAGATTTGTTAGTTTATTTGAAAGAAAGAGTTACAGAGAGAGGTAGAGACAGAGAGAGAGAGAGGTCTTCCATCTGCTGGTTCACTCATGGCTGCAATGGCTGGAGCTATGCTGATCCGAAGCCAGGAGTCAGGAGCTTCTTTTGGATCTCCCACATGGGAGCAGGGGCCCAGGGACTTGGGCCATCTTCTACTGCTTTTCCAGGCCACAGCAGAGAGCTGGATCAGAAGAGGAGCAGCCGGGACTCGAACCAGCGCCCATATGGGATGCTGGCGCTTCAGGCCAGGGTGTTAGCCCGCTGTGTCACAGCGCCAGCCCCAAGTAAACAAATTTGAAAAAAAAAAAAAAAAATCACGTTTGCCTTTTCCCCTAAGACAGGGCCCTGAGAAGCTCCATTTCAAGCCGCTTCATGGGAGGTCTTTTATAATGGGATTTTGCCTGCTTTAAGTAGGTAACAATTTCTAAAGACAAAAGCAAAAAGCCCATAAGCAGGGCTGCAGGCCTAGCTTCATTGTGTGAGCAGAACTTGTTTCACTGAAAATGACTTTGCAAGTTTTGGTAAATCTACTGTGTTTTCCCTCCAGAACTACACTTTTGGATTTTTTTTTTTTTCCTTTACTTTACGAATGTATTCCCCAATTCAATCTGGGCTGCCACAAAGACAGAAAGCACAAGGATTTCTCTTGTGCATCTTAGTGCAAACCGAAAGAACAACAGCGAATTGCAGAATTACACTTTAAATACAGCCACCTTGGCAGCGGCTGTTTGCCAGGTGTGTTGTTCGGCATCTCTTCCTGGTTGGCATTCATGCCAAGGATCATTTGTAAATGCAGAAAAGTGCCCATGTTTTATACATGACGTTTGATCTAGAGATGTGTTAAAGATCTGTATTTGAGGGTTAAAACATCAATAGAATTAAGGTGGTGGGAGGGTATAGGGCTGTCTTATCATTATGTATACCTAGGTGAACGTCATAAAAAATCAGTGTAGAAGACAGTGTAATCCCTTTGTGTACCGGTTTGAAAAGATTAAGGAATTGGCCCAAGCACACATTCTTCTATAACAAAACAAAACAAACACCAAACAAAACAAAACTCCCCAGAGTGGGAGCTAGCAATGTGGTTTTATTGTCTTGCTGTGTACCGGTGCTTGGATTGGTAAGTAGTTACATTACTTGCCTAATGAGTTATTTGTCTCTCTGAAATTATCAAGAGATAGCATGAGCGGTGACAGCCAGGTAGTGGAGGCTCCAAGAAGAGGTGTTTGGGTGCTAACCTGGTTTGACGGGAGCCAGCACCTTTGTGATCAGGCAGAACCGGGCAGGCAGTGGGGACAGATCAGTTTGAATCTTTCCCCTGCCTTCTGGCAGCTGCCTGAGCTGGACATGGCTCACCTTCTTTAGGGAGTGTCTGGAGAGCCTGGCTGAGGACTCTGCCTTCTCGCTCTGCTGCTTGGAAAAGAATCCCAGAAGCCTCTCCACTCCCCACTCTCCTTTTGCTTGGGATAAGTCTATGCAATGTTAATTTACACCATGCATTGCCAGGCATCTCCCTGAGCGGGCATGCAAGTTGTGCATCCAGCTCCTGGTTGATGGCTCTATCTGGATGCCTCATTGGTACTTCCCACCCAGCATCCACAGCTGAACCCATTGTGTCACTCTCTGCACCTGCTCCACCTCCTGGGAGCATCAACTGGACTAGGACACCACCATGTGTTCTAACAGACAGGCCTTATCACCGGCCCCCGGTCCCAACCCTGCAGGTTAGAATCAACAAATTCTATTGACATATCTCCAAATTAGTTTCCAAAAATCATTTCATTCTCTCTATCCCTCTGCCATGCCACGGTTTAACCATTTACCCTCTTCGTTTGAATTGGACACCCCACCTGAGCTCATGGTCCATATCCAATATCCACAGAGCTGCCAGGATGGTGCAAGGCTGTGTCCTAACCGCTGGGGAACACTGTGTTTCAGAACGTTCCAGATTTTAGACAGGTGATATGGCATATGTGCCATACATTATGTAACACCCCCGGAGGGTCTGAAGTAGCAGCACATTATCCCAATGCATTAATTTTTCTGCACAGAAAAAATTTGTCACAGAAAATGGATACGTCTATACTTTAAAAGCTATAGCTCCAAATTGTCAGTGTGAGTCAGCTTTGGCATAAGTCCTACGTTCAGACTGGGTCTGTTTTTGCTGCCAAATGTGTTAGGCTCAATGTTTCATGTTCTTGACATCTGGGGTTCCAAATTGTGCTCCCTCAGTTAAATCTGACCATGGCTGTGCCAATCTCTCTGCTTGAGGAATCTTACGGTTCCCCTTGTCCTGCAGGACAAATTCTAATAGAACTTTCTAGCTGTCATCACCAAGTACAAGGTTCCCCAGGTTCGTCCGTGTTGTCACAGAGGGCGGGATTTCCTTCAGGTTTTTGAATCATTGTATATATTCATTACATCTCCTTAGTCCTTTTACCCACGCACTGAGAAACATTAAAAATGGTGAAGCCACTGCTTGTAGTGCCAGTAACCAATATGAATGCAGGTCCAAGTCCTGGCTGCTGTGCTTTTGACCCAGCTCCCTGCTAGTGCACCTGGGAAAGCAGAGGAAGATGGCCCAAGCATGTGGGACCCTAGCACCCATGTGGGGAACCTGGAGGGAGTTCCAGGCTCCTGATTTCAGTGTGGCTCAGACCTGGCTGCTGCGCCATTTGGGGAGTGACCCAAAATGGAAGATGTCTTTCTCTTTGAATCGCTGTAACTCTGCCTTTCAAATAAGTAAATAAGTCTTTTTTTAATATTTATTTATTTATTTGAAAGTCAGTGTTACACAGAAAGAGGAGAGGCAGAGAGGGAGAGAGAGAGAGAGAGAGAGAGAGAGAGAGAGATCTTCCATCTGCTGGATCTGCTGGTTCACTCCCCAGTTGGCCGCAACGGCCGGAGCCACACCGATCCAAAGCCGGGAGCCAGGAGCTTCTTCCAGGTCTCCCACGTGGTGCAAGGGCTCAAGGACTTGGGCCATTTTCTACTGCTATCCCAGGCCACAGAAGAGAGCTAGATGGAAAGTGGAGCAGCTGGGACTAGAACCGGAGCCCATATGGGATGCTGGCGCTTCAGGCCAGGGCTTTAACCTGGTGTACCATAGCGCTGGCCCGGTAAATAAGTCTTAAAAATTATTGATGGATTTTACTTGAGAAGTGTGGAGAGAGACCACTCGATCTCCCATCCACTGGTTTACTTCCCAAATGCCCGCAACAGCCAGGACTGGGCCAGGCTGAAGCCAGGAGCCTGGAACTCCATCCAGGTTTCCCACATGGGTAGAAGTCACCCAAATACTTGATCCTGCTTCCCAGGATGGGAGTTAGTAGGAAGCTGGAATTAGGAGCTGAGCCAGGGCTTGAACCCAGGCACACTGCTATGGGATGTAGGAGTCGCAATCAGAATCCTAACTACAATGCAAAATGCCTGCCCTGATAAATCTTTTTTTCTTTTTGACAGTGGACAAAAAGGGATCGATATGTATTAGTGTGATGGAAATTTTGAAAAACATAGATACACACACAAACTAGCCTGGGAAAAAACTATTAAAATATAAAATTTTTAAAATGATGTATTTTATTTATTTGAAAGGCAGAGTTAGACAAGGAGAGAATTTCAGTTGCTGGTTCACTCTGCATGTGACTGCAGTGGTCAAGGCTGGGCCATCCTGGAACTTCCTGTGGGTCCCCCACGTGGGTGCAAGGGCCAAAGCCCTTGGGTTATCTTCCACTGTTTCCCAGGTGCATTAGCGGAAAGTGGATCAGAAGTGGAGTGGCCGTAACTTAGATCAGCATACATATGGAATGCTGGGGTCGCAGTGGCAGCTTACCCCTCTGTGCCAAAATGCCAGCCCTGGAATATATTTTTAATTTTTTTAACCCCAAAATTCTATATCCTACAATCCATTGCACTGATTCTCTTGTATCTTTAAAATGACTGATGTTATGTACCCTTGCATGGAACGAACGCTGTGTTCTATTCTGTTTCTTTGGAAAATGGTCACTCATTCAGCTTTTCCTCCAGCCTGCTTGGGGGCACAGCAGCTCTGAGCTGGAGCCCGGTTAGGAGCAGGGGGAGGAGTGGGGTCCGCAGTGAACAAAGTCGGTGCAGCTCCCCAACCTGCCATGTGGGTCGCCTCGTGGGAAGGGACAGACAGCATCGCGGTGTCCCATAGGTCTGGGCGGCAGACCTGCGAGGCGGGAAGCCTGTATGATTTAGAAAACCCGGATTTCCTCTACCTACGTGGAACAAAGCTCCCGTTCGCGGTAATTTCTGTCTCTCACGCTGTCTGTTTTACAAACGGCAACAGTGACCTAGCAAGCTGACTTTCCCGATACTCTGCCGACATTGTCCTTGCCTTCCTCTTTCCCTCCTTCTCCAGGTTGTGCCTCCCTGTACCTGCTAAAGAGCTCTGTTTACGTGTCCCATTATTTATGGGCTGCTAGGTGCCCCCTGCTGCTCCCCAGCAGTCGCCACCCAGACATGCTGCCCACAGGTAGTTATTTTAATCTTCCCTAGTAAATCAAGTCTCCCCACCTCCCATCATTTTTATGACTGTTCTCTGAACTGCCTTCAGCTTCTCTCCATCTTTATGGTATTGAAGTGCCCGGAATGTAATGTAATTTTCCAGGTGGGGTTTGAGAAAGGCTGTTAAAAAGGGACTCTCACCTCTGCGCTCTGCTGATGGAACCAGTGGGAACAAAGCCCAAAACTACATTAGCCCGCTTGCTGCTGTATCAGCTTTACTCACTCATATCTCATTCTCTCTTCACCATCACCCTGCCGGCTCCGTCACGGAGTCCCAGCGAGCGGCTTGCTCGGTGCGGAGAAACCGGCTTGCGTTATTTCTAGCAGGGGTAATCCTGGCGCTGAGTTTTAGTCAGGGATCAGCAGTGAGAAGCAGGGGAACTCACAAAATAGAGAACCGAGCCCCACCGAGTGGATCTAGTAGTATAATAACGCAGTGTGGACTGCGTGCTGAGACCTGTTGGCATTATTCTACCAGGCAGGTGGCAGACACTGAAGTTCAGGGACCTGAGGGAAGTCGCTGGCGAAGTCACTTGGCTGGATGTGGCCCAGCTGAGTTTGGATGGAGCTGGCTTGGCTACAAAGCCTTTGCTCTAAGAGACTAGGGGCAGCCACCATGAGGTACCCACATGCTGTGGGCACAGAAGCGCTGGGATAGAGTTCAATCTCAGTGTTTGCTCATTGAGGACTCCTGGCAAGTCCTGCCTGGGCTTCACGTCTTCATTCCAAGAAAATGGGTTTTCAGAGGACTGTGGAGATCTTCAAGAAAATAAGGGAAGGTTGAATTCCTGGGTGTAGTAGATGCTCATTAAACACCAGCACCCCCCATTCTCCCTCCATCACCCCGAAAGG
This sequence comes from Lepus europaeus, assembly GCF_033115175.1. Classification (NCBI taxonomy): domain Eukaryota; kingdom Metazoa; phylum Chordata; class Mammalia; order Lagomorpha; family Leporidae; genus Lepus; species Lepus europaeus. The sequence goes on from NC_084832.1 coordinate 88,460,790, forward strand.
AGCTACAGGACTTACCAAGACTGGAATCAGAAAGCAAAGCTCACATAGATGGATTCCAGGGGGCAGATCTTTCAAAAGTTTCAGTTCTGAGGATAGAACTTGGGAATGTCTTGGGACAGTTCTCAGAGGGGCTGTGCTTGCTAGGCATCCTCATGACTGCTGCTGACTCTCAGCCATCGCCTGTGCTGACACCCCAGGGTGCAATTCTGCCTCCTTTTACGGAAAATTGAAATGCAGTAACTCAGCTTTATTACCCTTAATGTTGATGTCAACCTTGATCAAGTGTATGTGGAGAATGAAGATCGAATCAGATTAGGATACAAATAGAACATTGAGGGTGCACAATCACGGCCTTTGCTGAGAAAAATAAAGCTGGTATTTGAATTCATTACTGCATTGGAAAACATACCTGGGCTCCTTCTCTCTCTGCTCATCAGTTCCTTTTAGGTTTATCTGTGTGGCAGCATGGTGTGGTAGAAAGGGGTCATGTAGATATGGAACCCAGGCATTTTTATTTCTTAGTTTTGTAAAATTGGGCAAATCATTTAATTTATTTGACTCTAACTTTTCTCATCTTCTAAAATATTTATTTATTTGAAAGGCAGAGTGACAGAGAGAGAGAAGGAAATACAAGAAAGGGAGAAAGATCTTCCATCCACTGTTTCACTCCCCAAATGCCTGCAACAGCTGGGGCTAGGGCAACCAAAACCAGGAGCCAGGAACTCCATCTTAGTCTCCTATGTGGGTGGCAGGAACCCAAGCACTTGGACCATCTTATGCTGTCTCCCAGGCTCATTGGCAGGAAGCTGGATCGAAAGTGTGGATTAGTGAGGACTTGAACTAGGCACTCCTATATGGAATGTGGGTGACCCAAGCAGTGACTTAATCCACTGTGCCACCAATTCTCACCCTAATTTTTCTCATCTTTAGATTTAGAATTTTTGCCAATGAGTTGTCTTGAGGTATAAATGAGATAATATGTCCCATACAGTGTTTGGTATCTAAGTAGGTGGTTGACAAATTTGATTTTCAATTCTACTTATCTCTACTTCTAACTCTGCATTATAACTTGTGTAGTATATATTTTCCCAGACAATCCTGTATTAGTAAATATTCCCCAGTTATCTTCTATGTATGATGTGTATTGCCACCACCACCATCACCACCACCACCACCACCACCTTCAACGTTATCACAATTACCTCAGTCTACATCAACTATATCACAATTACTGCCACCATCACCATCACTATCACCACCACTGCCACCATTATTACTAATACCAACACCACCACCATCAACACCATCACTGCCACCACCACCACCATTGTTACCACCACTGCCACCACCACCATCATCACCATCACTACCTTCACCACACTGCCATAACCACCATCACCACCCTCACTGCCAATACTACCAACACCATCACCCTCATTACCAACACCACCACCATCAACACCATCACTGCCACCACTGTTATCACCCCCACTGCCATCATCACCATCATCACTATCACTACCTTCACCACACTGCCATAACCACCATCACCACCCTCACTGCCAATACTACCAACACCATCACCCTCATTACCAACACCACTACCATCAACACCATCACTGCCACCACTGTTATCACCCCCACTGCCATCATCACCATCATCACTATCACTACCTGCACCACCACTGTCATAACCAACACCACCACCAGCACCATCACCATCACCATCACTATCACCACCACCATTATTATCACCACTGCCACTATAACTACCATCATGACCATCACTACAATCACCACCACTGCCATAATCGTCACGATCACCATCACTGCCGATACCATCACCATCACTGCCACCATATCCACAATCACCACCTTCACTACCACCATTATCACCAGGACCAACTTCACCACCACCACTAGAATATTTACTGCCATCACCACCATCACCACCACTAGTACTTCCTGAGCACTCATTGTGTGGATCAGGCACTATGCTAAAATGCTTTACACATGTATTCTCGTTTTTTCTTCATAATGAGCCTGTAAGGCAGGTACAATTATTATTCCAGTTTTAAAATATGCTTGGAGAAGTTAAAGAACTTATACAAGGTTAATAGGAGATGAGAGAGAGAAAAAAGAAACAGCCGTGAGCCTTGTTCTGAGGAAGTGTATGATCTGTTAGGAAGAAAACTAAAGCATATGCAAAATCAGTGCCCTTTAGAAGACATGAGCAAGTGCCAAATTGCATGGTCGGGCTAGAAGTGTTGCAGATGTTCAGGGAACAGGAACTGATAAAAGTCAGAATGTGTATGACGTTCTTTGGTTTTGTGGACTAAGTACTTACTCAGGTTCCCTTGGGTACTGAAAGGATATGTATGGTAAACAGGAGCCTAAGGCAGTCATCAGACTTCACAAGATCCTAGGGAAGGTCCTACAGACAGGGTTCTTAGGGAGAACAGAAACTGAATTGGACCAGGCCCCATGGGAATTGGGCTTGACAGGTTGTATTGGATCCAAGCGTGCTCTAGCAACAGGGAAATCTTGTGGCCTGGCTGCTGCAGGAGTCCCGCCTCCCTCTTGTAGAGTTCTAACTGATGATGTTAAGCTGACCACTCATTGGTCCCTTCACTCCTGATGCTGTCAGGACTCTCTCTCTCTACATTTCTGGCGACATTTCTGAGAGAGGATCCCATTGGTCTGGCTGTCCTACATTGTCCTCAATATGCAAGCAGGGCTTTCACTCCTGGCAATTTGCCCCTGGCCATCCTGTTGACTGCTGGCCTAGGCTGGAAGTCACACTTATCCAGTAGACTCTGGCCATGGCAGGTGATGGCAATGGGGGTGATAACAGTGGTGGCAGTGATAATGATGGTGGCAGTGATGGTGTTGATGGTGGTAGTGTTGGTAACGAGGGTGATGGTGTTGGTAGTATTGGCAGTCATCTGGAACAGTCACCTATAGAGAAGACACCTTCTGGGACAGCTGTGTCCCTAGGGCTTGGGTCCCAAAGTCTCTATCACGAGGGAGCTCTGAGTGTAGCGGCACCATGATTGGCCTGTTGTGAAGAATCTACTCTGTGAAGAAGTAGACCTTGATGGATTTTAAAGAGGATGTTTCAGTCTGGGAGAACAATGCTTGAGCAAAGCCATTGAGGACAGGCTGAGATCAGCTTTGGGTAGCAGCGGTCGGAAGGAGAGGAAGAGTACGAATTAGGGCGGGCTGAGTAGAGCAAATCAGAAGCCCTTCAAGCCAGGCAGAAGCATCTGGACAATGGCTGTGAGGCACCAGGGAGCCACTGAGGGCTTTGGAGTACAACAGCCTTGGGAAAATGCTGATAGAAGAGTTAAGTGTTGCAGAGTTACGAAGCAGAGATAGGAGCAGGAGAGACCAGTGTCGGGGACTCCAGCCAGGAGCTGGGATGTTCATCTGGGTGTGTGTGGCCAGGAAGCAGGAAAACAGGGTTCTTTCTCAGAGCGATTTTAGTTTCTTATCCTTAGGCAACTTTTAGGATTTCCAGTCCTCTTCCGGACTTAGGCAATTAACATGCTCACATGACATGCTGTTTATTAGATACTCACACAATCCAGTTTGAACAACAACAACAAAAAAGACCGATTTGAATGAGTTCAAATCACAGAGTAGGGTGGTCATGAGTCACAGGTTGTTTTAAAAATAGCTGTTTTGTTTACTGAATTCACCTGCTTGCTAAATTCCTAAACTCAGCTCCCCTAACTCTTGCTCTTGTATTTTCACTCCTAGGTTTTCCGTTACAGGGCTTACAATTCCTTTTCAAGAAGTCCATGCTTTTATTTCCTTTCTTTTCTTTCCTTTCTTCCTTTCTCCCTCCCTCCCTCCCTCCCTCCCTCCCTCCCTCCCTCCCTTCCTTCCTTCCCTCTCTCTCTCTCCTTCCCTTCCTCCCTCCCTCATGGAGACCACCTCCTCTCCCTTCTCTCCTCCTGCCCTTTGTCCCCTGCCCCCATGCTCATTTCTTCCTCACCCAGCCTATGACACTGACCCTCTCGCGCCTTTTTGCCCATCCACAGTCACCCTTAGCACTAACTGCTGTTAGGAAATCTGAGGACTTGCAGTTAGGAGCAAGAGGCAGGAGCAGTGAGCCTCTGTTTGCAGAGATGGTGCAAACCTCCTGTCCAGCCAGTGAAGAGAACATATGTTACTAAGGAGAGACGTTCAGGAACCATCATCTGACTCTCTGGCAGGCTCAGCCGTGGAGTAGCCTGGGGGCCTGGGGAGGATATTTCTGTTTCCTTTCCCAACTTTTCTCTTTGCTGTTTGTATTCAAATGTTATTTTTTGGTCAGTAGTCTCAGGTGAGAAGAGGTAAGGGGGTTCTCAGGTGAGCTGTTTCTAGGCTCCTTGAGCGCCCCCCTGGATAATATGACAGTATGGCTTGCATCCAACAGGGCCATATGTCATGGACTCCTAACCTAAGCCTTCTGCCAAGCCAGTCTATTCTTATTGTCATTCGGAGCAGTTTCCAAAAGAAAAATCTGGAAGGCATGTGGCTCTTAGGATGCAGTGGAGGTTACGCTCAAGGCAAAGGTTGTAAAATGTACGTCCCATTTAGCCCATTTAGCAAGTGGTTAATGTCAAGCCCGTCTGTGACCAGGGCTTAGCCTGGAAGGAGCATGACAGAGGGGAGCCATGGGAAGGTGTGGTGATTTGATGTGATTGTTTCAGTCCCTAGGATCTATCTGAGGATGACGTGGCTCTAATTAGAGATTCAGAGATGACGCTGACAGCTGGCGCATCAAACCACAGCTCTAGCTCACAGGTACACACAAAGCCCCTGCCCCCACCCATCCTAAGACCTGAAAGAAACTCCCTTGGGCATGCTCTTCAGCCAGTTGTTCTCTTGTGGGTGATTTGTCTCAAGTCAATTAAACAATCGTATTGTGGACCCACTCCATTCAATATGCACAGGGCCAGTAGTGCTGGGCCACAGTGTGGCTCTATGTGTAGGAACCTGTGTTAGTGTAGGTACAATGCAAAAGAAGCAAGAGAGGAACAGATAAAATGAGTTGGGCGGAGATAGAGAAAGAAAGGGAGAGCTCCTTGTTGGGGGTGGGAAGATTTTATGTGAGATGGATCTTGAGCGAGGAATAGAATTTCAACAAGAGAAACACAATCCAGATGAAGCATAAAAAGAGATAGAGGTAAGCAAGGAGGTGTATCTTGGGGGAAAACACATGGCTTACTTTGAATAATGAATAAGATATGATTAAGGGAATGGATATATTACGTGGGATCTATATTAGTGAGGATATGGTTTGGCTAACAGTTGCAGAACACCAACAGAGGTAAGAATGTGACACCCTGCAGGCCTAGGTGTTATATATTAATGTTAGCCATCACAAAACACACCGAATGCTGGCATAAGGGAAAGGGTTTATTGGGGAACACCCAACAGACCGGAGTGAAGGGGCGAAGAGGGAGAAGGAGAGTAAGAGAGAAAGAGGAGAGAGGAGAGGAAGAGGGGAGTGAGAGAAGAGAGAAGGTTAGAGAGGGTGAGCAGGAGAGAAAGGAAGAGCTGAGAGAGAGGAGCCAAGAGAGCAGGAGAGAAAAGCCAAGAGAGGGGCCAAGAGAGCAGAAGCAAGAGAGCGCAGGAGAGAGGAGCCAAGAGAGCACGTGTTCAGGAACAGGTCCTTTTAAAACCTTGCCCGAGGGCGGGCAGGGAAGCAGGAGCAGTGAATCTCATTAGGATGGGGGTGGAGCTTGACCACAGAGGTTGGGCCATGTGGCCACCTGGCTAAAACTGTGCCAGTTCCCTAACACTAGGGCTGGAATGGTACCTCATCATGGCAGATACCCACATTTCTCCTACCTTGTTGCAGTACAATATGGACCTTTAGTCGATGATCTCAGGCTGTAGCATCACTGTGATGGTTAATTTTAGGTGTCAACTTGCCTAGACTAATGGACACCCAGATAGCTGTTAAAACATTGTTTTCTGGATGTGTCTATGACTCTGGAAGAATAGTATTGCAATAGCTGACTGTGTGGAGGTCAGCCTCACCTGTATGGTTGGCCATCATCCAATCCACTGAGGGTCTGAATAGAGCAAAATGGCAGAGGAATGGTCAACTCTTTCTCTTTTTGTTTTTTGTTTTGTCTTTTGCCTTGAAGTTTGTTGAGCTTCTTGAATCCATGGCTTGAAGTGTGTGATCCATTTATTCATTTTAGTTATTTGAAAGGCAGAGCAAATAATGAGAGAGAGATAGATCATGGGTAAACAGATAGAAAGAGAGAGTGATATCTTCCATCCACTGGGCCAGGCCAAAGCCAGGAGTCTGAAACTCCAGCTGGGTCTCTCCTGTGGGTTGCAGGGACCCAAGTACTTGGGCCATCATTTGCCACCTCCCAGGAGCATTAGCAGGTAGCTAGACTGGAAGCAGAAGTGGGACTGAGCCTTAAACCATGGCATTCCACTGTGGAGTGTGGATGTCCTTAGTAGCAGCTTAATCTGCTGTGCCACAGTGCCTTCCCCCCTCTCTCTCTCTTCTTGAGTTGGACATCCATTTCTCCTGTGTTTGGACATCAGAGCCCCAGGCTTTTGAACCTTAGGATTTCAGGACTTCCACTAGGGCCCTCCTTCTTAGGCATTTGGCTTTGGATCGGGTCTTACAGTACTGGCTTCTTTGGTTCTCAGATCTTTGGATTTGGACTGAATTGGAGCACTGAATTTCCTGGAGCTGCAGCTTGCAGAAGGCACATTGTGGGTACTCCTGGCCTCCACAAACATGTGACCCAATTCCTGCAGTAAATTCCCTTTTTATATTTATCTCTGTGTATTCTATTGGTTCTATTTCTTTTTTTTTATTAAAAGATTATTTTTATTTATTTGAAAGACACAGAGAGAGGTAGAGATAGAGAGAGAGAAAGAGAGAGAGAGAGAGAGAGAGAGAGAGAGAGAGAGAGAGGTCTTCCATCTGCTGGTTCACTCCCCAAATAGCTGCAATGGTCAGAGCTGAGCTGATCCAAAGCCAAAAGCCAGGAGCTTCTTCTGGGTCTCCCACATGGATACAGGGGCCCAAGGACTTGGAACATCCTCTGCTGTTTTCCCTGGTACATCAGCAGGGAGCTGGATTGGAAGTGGAACAACTGAGACTCAAACCAGTGCTCACATGGGATGCAGGCCCTGCACGCCAAGGCTTTAACCCACTAAGCCACAGCACTGGCCACTGTATTGTTTCTATTTCTCTGGAGAGCCCTGCCTAATAATACTGTATTCTAGACAAAGAGAAGGAGACAAAGAAGAAGGAGAGCAAAGGGTGTTCGTGTCTTGTCGTTTGGAGAAGCGTCACAGAACTGACCTCATTAACATTTTGGCTTCATTCTATGGACTAGAACTTAGTCTCATGAACACTCCCATCTACAACAAGACAGCTTGGAACTACGCTCTGTAGGTCAGGTCTTAGAAAGTTGCTGGAGGTTCTATTATTGTAGAAAGGGGAGAGAAAACTGGCAGCGGCAGCATCTTTCTTAGATTGTGAGGGACTTGATTGCCTGGGTCAGAAGGATGTGTGCTGAGCTTCAGTTGATGGGAAACTGTGACGATCTGAGTAAGAGGCTTAGGCGAACAGGAGTGTTTAGGGAGCTCAACAGGCCAGTTAGTGCCCAGACGGACTACCACGAGGGGGAAGAGACAGGGGGAGACCAGTAAGACTGCCTTGGAGTGGAGAATTAATGGTGTCGATGAGACTATAACCAGAGACAGAGATTCCAGAACTCATTGCAAAGATAACATAGCAGAGCTGCTTTCTTGGGGCCCAACGCGGTGGAGTAAAAAAGTGTTGTGAGGAGCTCAAACCCTGGTGTTGGTGACAATGACATTGCTGGTGTTTGAATGCTAGGCACCGGTAAGAAGAGCTGGTTTAGCAAGGTGGGCTTGAATATGTGAAATCTGAGACTCCAGTAAGACTTGAAGATGGAATAGTGAATCTAGAAAGAAAAAAGATTGATTTATTTATTTGAGAGGCAGAGTTACAGAGAGAGAGAGAGAGAGAGAGAGAGAGAGAGAAAGAGAAAGAGAGTCTTCCATTCGCTGGTCCATTCCCCAAATGGCCACAATGGCCAGAGCTCGGCTGATCTGAAGCCAGGAGCCAGGAGCTTCTTTGGGTCTTCCATATGGGTGCAGGGGCCCAAGCACTTTGGCCACCCTCTGCTGCTTTCTCAGGCCATTAGCTGAGAGCTGCATCAGAAATGGAGAAGCCAGGACTCGAACTGGTGCCCATTTGGGATGCTGGTGCTGCCCGTGGAGGCTTAGCCTGCTCTGCCACAGTGCTGGCCCCTGACATGGGCCATGATTGGCTTTCAAGTGTAATTTGTTTGCTCTGCCTGAGGGTGAGTGGAACAACATCTAAAAATGGATGTGGTTATTAGTTAACTCTTCATAGACATCAGCATTTCTGACTTCTCTTAAAAAATACTAAGTTCTGGGCCTGAAGTCAGGAACCTGGAACTCCATATAGGTTTCCAACATGGGTGGCAGGGGCCCAAGTACTTGGGCCATCTTCTATTGTTTTTTTGGTGTGTTAACAGAGAGCTGAATTAGAAATGGAGCATCTGGGACTCAAACTGGTGCTCATATGGGATGCAGGCATTGGAGGTGGCAGCTTAACTTGCTGCACCACAACGTCAGCCCTGCCTCCCTGTTTATACGTGATATCAATTGGCTAGAGTTGTGAGTGAAGTATGTGTGCCCCATGTTGCTACAGTCCCCACCACTCCCTAGTGTCTTCTAGTGAAGCCCATTTTAGTTATTTATATTACCTTCCTGACCACTGTTGGCATTTGAATATTCTTTGGAAAAGGCGTCAGTATGACAGATACAGAATTGGAGCCATGATTTTTGGAAGAGTGTGCTGAAGTCATTGCAATGAATGAGACTGGTGAGGGGGAGAGAATAAAAGAGAAAACATCTAAAACATGAGACGTTGCGCATTTATGGATCACAAGGGCTCATGGAGCCCATATTGCAGACGTGGGGGTGAAAGCCTCAGAGATGTGGGAGAAAATCCAGAGCAGTATCACATCGCAGACGCCAAGAGAGCAAAGGATTTCTAGATGGAAATCAGCCAGTGTCAGATGCTGCAAAAGAGAGAAGAAAATGAATCCTGGCCCAAGGCCATTGCTTTGGAGATTAGAAGGTCTTGAAGAATTTCAGGAGAGTGGTAAGGGCAGAAGTCCAGTGGAAACACTGCTTTGATGTTCCTGGGAACCCGAGTTCATCCGTATAAAGATACTGGGGTGTGGAGGGGGGCAGGCCGCACGTGAGACAGGCCTTGCCCTACATGTCTCCTCCTGCAGGCCACAGCCCTGTGGGGTGCCAGGCTCCCTCGCTGAACGCCTGCTGACCCCTTACAGGTAGGTCTCCTTGGTGACACTTCTGGAGATGAAGAAACCAAGCTTACAGGGGCTGAGGGATTGGCTCAGAGTGACACACAGTGACAAAGGGCAAGAAGAGTGAGGACGTGATGGTGGTCTTGGCCACCCCGTTTTCTCATTCACTGCACAGCCCCCTGCCCCCCGGGGAGGAGCTGTGGCACCCCTGTTCTCTCCCGCTTAGATCTTGGCACCTTAGGCCACAGTCACACCTGCGGTCAAGAAAAACCTTTCCTTACCACATTTTAGCACTGTCTTTGCTCAATGGCTCCAGTTTGCTCCAAGCATGCTCAGAAATGGCTAAAAGGCACCGATGTTTTAAGGCAAAAGTAATGGATGGTGAGACTGTTTGTGTGACTCAGTACGTGAGAAGTCTGCCTTGTCTGGTTATCCCAGCGTCCTCCCTGGCTCAGTTCCTTTATGTGTGTTGTGAATGACGCCCACGTCATCACTACGTGGGAATGCCAATTTACAGATTGGATTTATCTCATTAGAATCTCTGAAAATAGGTCAGAATGCTTAACCCCACTTTGGACAGGGGAGACGGAGGCAAAGGCAGGATACGCAGTCAGTAGGGCTGTGTGCATGGCCAGAGAGACGATTGGCTGTCCAAGCATGAGTGGGCAGAATGGCTCTGCCCTCCCCACCTGCTCTGGCTTTGGGGAGACGTAGAGTCCAGAGACCATCATTCTTACCACCCGCCATTCCCGTGACGCTTTCATTTCTTTGGGGAATCATCGGCAGCCATCGTGATAACAACTAACATTTCTTGAGCATATACTGTGTGCCACATATTGTGACAAGTGCTTACTTAGATCTGCGTTTTATTGTTTTATTTTCATAGCAATTCTTCCTGATAGGAACTCTACTAGTCCATTTTGTGTTGCTATAACAAAATGTGAGGGAACTTCAAAGAATTAGTGAAAAAGTGGAAGTAAAACTTTAGTGTATTGAGACCAGCATTGTGGCACAGTGAATTAAGCCACTGCTTGCAGTGCTGGCATCCCATATGGGTGCTGGTTCAAGCCCCAGCTGCTCCTCTTCTGATTCAGTTTCCTGATGATGCGCTTGGGAAAGTGTGGAAGACTGTTTAAGTGCTTGGGCCCCTGCCACCTATGTGGGAGACTGTAGTGGAATGAGAAGGCCATGCCAAGGTGGCCACTGGCAAGCGAGCGTCAGTTAGTCAGGAATGGCTTTGAAACCCACTTGGCTTTGGAAACTGCCTGGCAACAGGCTGTGATTGGATGGCTCTGGAAACTGCCTGGCGACAGGCTGTGATTGGATGGCTGTGGAAACTGCCTGGCAACAGGCTGTGATTGGTTGGGGCATAGACCGCCCCTTGACCAGATTGGCTGGTCTTGGCTATATAAGCTGTTGTATCAACTGTAATAAACGAGTCTGCCGGCTGCTCGCCTCAAGCCTGCTCTCACCGGACTCCTGGGGTCTGTGTGTTGACTCCGCGCCTCTTGCCCCCACCACGCTGCTCTTCTCAGAAAGGAACCCACTGCAACATTGTAGAGAATTCAACGGCAACAGGAGACCTGGTGGAGTTTCAAGCTTCTGGCTTCAGCCTGGTCCAACTCTGGCTGTTGAGGACATTTTGGGAGCCAAGCAGTGGGTGGACGATCTCTCTCTCTTTGTCTCCTCTCTCTCTGTAACTCTGCATTTCAAATAAATAAAATAGACCTTTTAAAAAATATTTATTTATTTATTTGAAAGGCAGAATTACAGAGAGGCAGAGGTGGGGGGGGAGAGAGAAGGAGAGAGAGAGAGAGAGAGAGAGAGAGAGAGAGAGAGAGAAAGTCTTCATCCACTGGCTCACTCCCCAAATGGCTGCAATGGCAGAGGCTGTGCCAATCCAAAGCCAGGAGCCAGGAGCTTCCTCCCCGTCTCCTATGTGGGTGCAGGGGCCCAAGGACTTGGGATATCCTCTACTGCTTTCTGAGGCCATAGCAGAGAGCTGGATCAGAAGTGGAGCAGCCGGGATACAAACCGATGCCCATATGGGATCCCGGCACCCCAGGCAGCTGCTTTACCTGCTATGCCACAGTGCATACACTAATAAAATAAGTGTTAAAAAAAGAGATTAGTGTATTTGCCAACATGCTGAAATCCATGCATGACATGGCTTTTGCATGAACTTTTGGAAGACCCCTCCTCTGGGAGGCTGGCACTTTATAATGAAAAGAGATTTATTGAGCTCCCAGCTCTGGAGGTAAAGAGCATGGTGCTGGCTTCTGCTTGCTCTGGTGAGGGCCGCCTGGCAGATGGCATCAGCTGCAGGGACAGAAGAGATCACGCGATGAGACCGGATGCTGGAGGCCAAGCAGGCTCCAGGCACTCAGCTCCTCTTCTAACACTCCTCTCTTGGGGGAACACGGATCTGCTCCTTGGGATCCGCACTAATACCCTCGGGGAGGGTGGTGGTGCCTGATGACGTAAGCACCCCTCACAGGCCCCGCCTCTTAAGCTCCCACCACCTCAACCTCAACCTCGCCACGTTGGGGACCAGGCTTCCACCACGTAAAATTTGGAGACTCAAACCACAGTAGACTCATATTATCTCCATTTCCCAGATCAAAAAGCAGAGGCTGGGCGAGCTGGAAGAGCAAAAACATTTGTTGTTGTTGTTAAAGTTTTGTTTACTTGAGAGACAGAAAGAGGGAGAGAGAGGGAGAGTAAGAGCGAGAGCAAGCACAAATACTCCCAAACTGCTGATTCACTCCCCAGATGCCTGCAATGGAGAGGGCTGAGCCAGGCCAAACCTAGGAGCCAGGAACCCAAGGCAGGTCTCCCACTTGGATGGCAGGGACCCAACTGTTTGGACTATTACATACTGCCTCCCAGAGTCTGCTTTAGCTGCAAAATGGAAACAGAAGATGGAGCAGGGACCTGAACCCTGGGCTCTCTCGTATGGGATGTGGGCATCTTAACTGTTGCCCAAAATGCCCTCTCCAGGGAGCTGGAAATATTTTCCCAAGTTCACGTAGCTCATGAGCGATGGATCTAGTCTCAGTTTTGCTCTAAGCCATATCACCGTGTGCCCACCATGGAATCGGCAGCCCCTTGCAGAGCCGGAGATAGCTAGGCTGGTTATCAGCACTCCTTCTGGGGCAGCAGGCTGCCCTGGATGCCACCCCTTGATGAGACCCAAGAAGGGCCCCTGGTGTGAGCAGCCTTGGTCTCCTCCAGGGAGGTGTCCCTGGGGGTGCCCCTTCCCTTCCATGTTCAGAGCCGGCGAGTCGAAGCCATGTGACCAGACCCAACAAAAGGCTCCTTAGCTAATCTGTGCCATTATTTAAATGAAACATTTTGCCAAGGAGTAAACCCTGAAACCTTTTTACTTCTGTACTGCTGATTTTTTTTTTTTTTTTTTTTTACTACTCAAAAGAACAAAAATGACCAGAAATACAATCGAGATCAGCATGGAAGCCCGCGGGAGGGCCTGTGCCTGCTCAGCGGGCTCTTCTAAGGTTTTTGCCAGGTTGGATTGGGCCCAGGCTGCTGCACAAGTCTTAAATGCAGATGGCTTCTCCTTTGGGAACCAGCAGTGCTCCGCAAGGGACCCCTGGCGTTCACAGGAAACAGAAGGTGGGGCTGGGCAGAGGACTTAACAAGGTATTCATCAGAGTGATGGTGCCCAGGGGTTTCTCCCAGTGATTGCTTCATAAATTCTAGCCATCTTCTCTCCTCTGATTTATGTGGCTCTTCTAAAGGGCATTGCTCAGCAGAACGTGAAGGCGGCTGCTAAATATAGCTGGCAGGAGCCCAGGCCCGATGCTCCAATGCCCACCGGCAGGCAGGCATCTGCCAGTCAATAGCCTACTTTTGTTCCAGTCTTCCTTGCTGGAATCGTCGTGCCGTAGAGGCTATTTATATCCGCAAACCATTCGGAAAGTTGTTAGAAATCCTTCTGCAGCCGTGCGCTGCGCTCCCAGGAGCTGCTGGAGTGTAAATATGCAGCGAGCCTTGCTTCCCGGCAGCGCCCGGCTGCACCCAGTGACCTTGATGCGCTCCATCCTGCCTTTGAAAACAAAAACACCAACTTGGAATTTTAATTAAAAGGCAGCGAGCGGGCTAGCAAGCGGGAGCTCGGCGCTTTGGCTGAACTGCCGTTCATGGCAATGTGGAGTTGAGGTCACCCTTGTGAAGCCGGTAACAGTAACTTATGGGAGGGGGAACACATCAGCCTGCCTTTTCCTCCAGGTTCCCTGGGAGCCAGAAGCTCGGGTGAACCTTTTTTTTCTCATAAAATAGGCGTGGCTGAGAAAACAGGGACTAACACACCAGGGTGATGCCAAACCTCTGTGCCCAAGCTAGGGAGTACAGGGAGGCACACAATGTCCCTCCGGGTCCCCACCATGTGGAATTTATTCATTGAATATCACCACGTGGGTCACCCACGTAGTGGTGACATGAGATGGCTCCAGTTGGCTCAGTGTGGCTCTTGGAGTGCTGGTGGTTCAGCTTTAGAACTGGCCCATAAAATGAATTAAGTCTGCTTAAGTGGGTTGTTTTGCATTGAAAAAGTTATTTAAAGCCCTTTAAAAATAGCATTATAGGAGGATGTTATTGGTTTACATTGCTTTATGAGGAAGCACGAATGCTGTTTATTGCAAAGAGCTGCTGATTCCAAGATGGAAAAAAAAAAAAACAAAAAAAAAACAAAAACCCAAACAAAATCCTAAGTAAAGGAATCATCGCTGTCTGAGCTCTTCAGACCAGGCCACCTTGAGTGGCTGAGGAGACTCGCACCTGGAGCCCACCCACGGTGGGACTCCCTGGCCCGGGTCAGCAACTTGGAAGACAGGCGCATGCGCGGCGCCGCCAGCCTGCTCTTACCCAGAGGGTCAGACTCTGCGTTCTAAGGAGTTCTGGAAGAGGCTGACAAGAGAGCAGATTTGGGAGCTTTGGGAGGGCCCGTGTAGGCCCGGGGTAAAAATAGCTGGGATTTCCAGAGAAGAGGGAAAGGAGGAGGAGGCTTGGGTGAGTTCCCGTTACTCTTCCCTGCCTTTGCGAGCATGTCAGAAGGGTCGGACCACAAGATGGATGGACACAAGGCGCTGCGGGTCCCGCTCGGTTACAGAGTCCTGCTTGCTTCAGTGCTCCCGCAGCTCTCATCAGCACCCCTGTTGATAAGGCACTGGGGCATGGAGATAAAGCATTTCATGGCCATGTGCTAGATGGCCGTGCAGTCCCTGGCTCTGGCCACGCCCTCCCGCCTTGCCTCAGTACCCTCTTGGGTTTACCATTGCTACCTCCAGAACTGAGATTCCCTTGTACTTACACGGCAGAGGGGAGGGAGTGTTGGGAACTAGGACCCCTCCTGTTCTAGTCTCTGTGCTGTTCATTGCATCATGCTCCCAGTTTAACGCAGGCTGCTGTGCTGTGTTCCCTATGATGGATGCCAGAAATAGAGAAGAGAAGGGTGGGAGCCCTGCAGAGCCTCAAGTGCAGCTGCTGAGGGGAGGTGGACAAAGTGATGGAGTGGGGCAGGCGCGGTTTGTAGGATTCACTGATGTCCGCGGTGTAAACACTCTTTGTGACTAATTGCACAGCAAGCCTTACTGACCGGCTTCCAAAGGTCCTGAATATTTGAGCATTGAAGATTGCAAATCAGCCCCCAGGAGTGCACCTCCTGTCTGTGGTCCTGCTGCTCTGCCTGCACTATCCGGACCCCTGCTCCGCTTCTGCCCTGTCTCCTCCCCTGCCTCTCCAGTTGCCTTCCCTGCATCGTACCTCCCACTGCACTTCCGCCTACGGCTCTGCCCCTCAGCAGAGCACAGGGGCCCTGTGAGGCTGTCAGTGTTGGGAATCAGCATGTGACATCTCATGGTTTGGGGACACACATCCTTCCAGTGCCAGACAGGGCCGGGACTGAAGTGAGGGATGATCGTCATGGCCCTTGGACAACCTGGATCTCCTCTCCCATGACATGGCCTAGAAGCAAGCTGCAAGTGAGTAGTGACTGTTGGAATTGAAGCCCTCTATGGGCTGATTTTGGGTGACAAACAGAGCCAGGTGTTGGCAGGAGCAGCTGTGGCGCTCTTCAGAGAGCAATATTTCTGTGTGCGCTGTGTGGGATGCGGGGTGGGTGTGCATTGGGATTTTTAAACCATTTCTCCCTCCATCTCACACCAGGGCCCCTTAGAGCAGGGCAATAGTGATAGGGTGTGGCAGCCTCCTGCTTCAGTACTGTCTGGTGACCTTTGAACCTCCAGGGCTCTGCAAAATACTCCCTTCGCCTTCCGATTGGCTTGCAACTGGCTTGGAGGCACTGCACCATGTGGTGTGCATCTCCAGGATTCAGCCCCGCCTTCTCCTGTCCCAGCATCTCCCACCAGGGCTTTGAAATGTCTTCTTGGGATCAGCCTGTGGCTTTCTCTTGGGCCTTGCTCTCTTCTGACTTGCCCTTCTTCTTTAGAGAATTGTTTTAAAGTTTATTTTTATTTATTTGAAAGGCAGAGCAACAGAAATATATATATGTATATATGTATATATATATATATAGAGAGAGAGAGAGAGAGAGATCGAGAGAGAAAGAGAGAGAGAGAGAGAGAAAGAGAGAATTTTTCCACCTACTGGTTCACTCCTCAAAAGCCCACAACAGGTGGAGGTGAGCCAGATGGAAGCCAGGAACTAGCAACTCAATCCAAGTCTCCCATGTGGGCCATCTTCTGCTGCTTCCCATGATGCAAATTAGCAGGAGGCTGGATAGAAAGTGGTGTCAGGACTTGAACCTAGGCACTCTGCAATGGGATGTAGGGGTCCCAAGAGGTAGCTTAACCCATTGCACCTACAATATCCTGATTCTTGCCTGGAAGAAAATTTCCCTTGTCTTTAGCATGGGTTTCATACTCCCTGGCCACGCCTAGGAATCTGCTTTGATCTGGCTGTTGATTGCTGCATAACTGCTCTCAGCCTGACTCCAGCTGTGTCACTGCCCAGAGTCCGGGCAGGGGCTCAAGCTGCCAGCTGCCCTTCCTTGGGGACCGCCAGGGCCGGTTGTGCACTTGACCAGCCCCAATCTGCTCCAGCTTGGTCTCCATCAGCCCTTCGGCTGCGTCATTGACCCTGCCTGAATTCCCCTGTGCTCTGAAGCCAGACGCTCTCTATAGCCTGTCACCCTGGGGCGCACGATGCGACGTGCAGTCTGACAGCTCGTGCGTGGGTCCTGCTCTCTCTGTACATGGAAGACTTCCCAGAAGGTCACAGAAACCATGCTAGTTGGTGGATTTGCTCTGGGGGATCCTTCACGTTTGGCACATTTATGTGACTCGTGGCAAATCAATGCCTGGTGTCAAGAGCTCTCCTTGGGACTCATGGGTGTCACTGCAGCAAGGGTGGGGGTTGGGCTGTGCTCACGTGGTATTGGGTATGTACATGTGGTGCCACATGATGAAACTATGAAGAATGCTCATAGCTCACGCCCTCCCTTTTGACCCTAGGACCGTGTAATGGACAACTGATTGCATGCAAGGGTACTTTAAAAAGCTTGTGGGAAAATGTAGAGCAGGCATTTGGCTTGGCGGTGAAGATGCCAGTGTCCCACGTTGGAGTGCTTGAGTTCAATACTTGGCTCCAGCTCCTGACTCCAGGTTCCTGGTTGGCCACAGGTAATGGCTCGACTAGTTTTGTCCCTGCTACCTATGTGGGAGACCTGCATTGAGTTCTGGGCTTCTGGCTTCAGCCTGATCCAGCCCTGGCTGTTGTGGATATTTGGGGCGTGAGCCAGATGAGGGGAAGCTCTCTGTATTTCTCTATCTCTCTGCTTTTCAAATAAATAAAAACTAACAACAAACAGAAAAGATAAGTTGGTTTTGGCACAAAATGTTTCCAAGTCTGTACATAGTTTTTCCAAAATACACATTTTTCATGAACTTTCTCGTGTATGCAGCAACGCTGCCGGATTCCACACAAGGACAGAGGACGCACACCCCTTGTTGGTTTCCTGAGTGCCCAGCCTGGAGAGGAGAGGGTGTTCTAAAAGCTTGGGCAACTCTGGGGCTCCCATGTGTGCCTGGTGCAAGCCTGGCTTGCTGCTTGCTCTTTGGTGGGGAGCATCGGCATCCTTGGGCTGCCTCATTTCCATGAGGGCTCTTTATTTTGAGCGCAAGCGAACACGTGCGGAGTTGTGTAACCCGGCTTTCATCTTGCCCCCGACAGAAAGTGGGTCATTGCAATGTGGCTGGAAAACAGCCTAGGTGAAGCCTGGCTGGAGAGGAGATGATTTAAGTCCTCCGTGTTGTTCTGGTCCGGAGGCCGCCAACCGTGACGTAGATGGCGATGTGAAAAGGCTTGGGACGCAGGCCTTCGCGGGGACCTTGGCCCTTTGTCTGACATGTCAGTTTTGATTTTTATGATTGATGATGCAGTGAGTCAACAGAATAATCAACCCACAGCAGCCCGGGTAGAAACTGCGCTGAGTGGCCGTTCTGCTTTCATCCTATATAAATTTCGTTAATGTCGGGCCCGTGTGGATTTTGAAATCAGCAAACAAACCATCCCAAAGCTTTTGCAACCCCTTATTCTTGACCATAATGGCAATTTTCTGTTTTATCCCAGCGTCTCTTTGACCTGGAGCTGTGCTGATTGATTGGATTCTACTGGGTCTGGGTCCCCGAGGAGCCCCTCTGTCTCTTCCAGAAGCATCATTGTTATTTTTGAAATCTATGTGAGTAAATCATAGCACCTATTACATTTCACAGGTGCATTTAATAAAGCTGCTCAGTAAATAGCAATTCCAAAGGTAAAGCAAACGTTAACACTGAGGCTAGGCCATTCCTTCATGATCCCCAAGGAAATATCTTGGTGTTATGGTTTATGAAGCACGGAGTCTTCTTTGGAACACACTTCATTGCTTCAGGATTGTTTTCACTTGGGTCGTTGACAATAGAGGAAAGCCTCTTGGCTCAGCAGGTTCATCTGATTGCAAATTTCTCGTCCCATGGAGAAATGATGTGTGCGGGCCAGAGTCCCCGAAGCCAAGTTGCATCCTTCAGAAAGTCATGGAGAGAGTGAGCGTTTGACCCCGTGTTTGATAATATGCTGGTTAGGATGCCTGTGTCCCACAATGGACTGCTTGGGTTCATTACCTGCCTCCACCTCCTGACTCCAACTTTTGGCTAATGCAGACCCTGGGAAGCAGTGGTCATCGGGTTTCTGCCACCCATGTGGAGACCTGGATTGAAATCCCAGCCCAGCCCTGGCTCTTGTGGGTATTTGTAGAGTGAACCACTGGTTGCAAACTCTTGCTCACCCTCTCTGTTCCTTAAGTAAATGAAATAAGAAAACAGTAAAACAATCTAATGTCTTCCCTGGCCCTTGCCAGCCCTCAGTAGCTGTGCTTTAAGATGTGTGCCATGGTTGGCTATGAACTGTTCTAGGCACGAGGCATTGCGAGCTTGGCCTTGTTTCAGATACTCCTGCAGTTGTAAGTATTTGCAGGAATGAACGAGTAGACAGGAACATTCTCTCTGTCTCTCAAATAAATTAAAAGTTAAAAAAAAGTTGGTTGAGGTGGATGTTGGGGCATGGTGGGTTAAGCTGCTGCTTGGGGGTCCCCACATCCCATAAGAGAGTGCTGGTTTTGCATCCTGGCCACTCTGCTTCTGATCTAGCTTCCTGATAATGCATCCTGGGGAGGCAGAAGATGATGGCTCAAGTGCTTGGACCCCTGCTACCCGCATGGTAGACCCTGATGCAGTTCTGGGATCTTGGCTGTGGTTTGGTCCAGCCCTGGCTGTTTGTAGGAGTTCAGGGAGTGGACCAGTGGATGGAAGACCTCTCTCTGACTTATGTCTCTTTGTCTTTCTCTGTCTATTGCTCTGCCTTTCAAGTCGATGACTATAAGCAAACATTAAAGAAGTTTGTGGAAACAGATTTAAGTCTAAATTTATTTTGGAGCAGAAAATTGTGAAACCATGCATATCAGGGGTCATCAAAAAGTTCATGGAAAATGCATGTTATGAAAAAACATGCATGAGTTTAAATTATTTTTGCACAAAAATAAATGTATCTGTGACTTCTTTTTCCTGTGAATTTTTTGAAGTATGTTTGTGTTGATAACTGTGATGGTGATGAGGCCTACAAAGAACAGCCTCCATGTATAAATGTTGATTATGTGACAAGAGCTTTCCTGAGTTGTCTCATTTAGTCTTACTGAGAAGTTGCAATTATTGTGCTTCTTTTACAGATCAGGAAACTGAGGCATATATACTGTCTAAGATCACTCAGGAAGTAGCAGAGCCAGGATTTAAATCAGGTTGCTGTGCTCCAGAGCCTGCAGAAACATCCACTCCCTGGGGCTGTTTTTATGGCTATAAAAGGCTGGGGTTCCCTCTAATCCATGCAACAGGCAGAGCTATAGACTCAGAATGAGAGCACAGGCAGCCCACGTCATAGTGAAAATGACCTCTACCTCCAAAACCAGCATGTTTGTTATATGTTCTGCAGCTTTGGTGATGTTGCCTCCACAAGAGGAAACTGTGCATCCTATTGGAAAACTAAGGGGGCTGATCTGAAGCATGGAATCCAGGCTCCAGTGTGCTCTACAGAGAGACTTTCAGAGTGATCCACCTGCCAACACCCCTCTCCATCCAGAGTAGGGCAGGTAGGCAGAACCTTAGCTCATGGGTACCCTGTGGCTGTGGCAGATTGGTGACTTCTTGGGCCATCAGTGGGATCTCATCCAGGTTCTGAAGACAGTGACTCTGTTCCAAACATCATGTGCCATTAAACCCACTGGAGATCTGTGGTAGGCTGAACTGTGTCCTCCGAAAGACATGTTGAACCCCTAAACCCCAGTGCCTATCAATTTGACCTTATTTGGAAATCAAATCTTTGCAGATGTAATCAAGATGAGGTTGAAGTGCACTAGGGTGGGCCGTAATGCAATGAATGGGTTCTTATAAGAAGTGGGGGACATTTGGACACGTTGGGCATGAGGGATAGTTCCAGGAGTAGGTGGAGGCAGAGACTGAAGCGATGCATCTGCAAGCCAAAGGATGCCAAGAATCTATGCCCCCTGCCAGAAGATGGGAGAGACACAAGGAAAGATCTCCCCTAGAGCTGTCAGAGGGAGCTTGGCCCCATGGACACCTGGATCTCAGATTTTGAGACTCTAGAATAGTGAGTCAGTACATATCTGTGATGGGAAGTCATTCCATCTGTGGTGATTTGTTCCAGGGGTCCCAGGAAAAAGATTTGAAAAATTTGTATAAAATGCAGATTCCTGAGCTCTGCACTCAAGATTCTTGTGTGGGGCTCATGAAGGTGTAATTTTCTTCTTTTTATCTTCTTTTTAAAAAAATTTACTTAAGGAATACAAGCTTCATGCATTTCATATATACAAATTCAGGAACATAGTGATTCTTACCACCTTACCTCTCTCCTTTCTTCCTCCTTCCTCTCCCATGCCCATTCTAATTTTTCACAAAGATCTATTTTCAGTTAATTTTATACTAGTAAGATTAACCTTACACTAAGTCGAGATTTCAAAAAATTGTTGAAGAAAAAACCAAAAACAAAAAGAAGCAAAAAACAAAAGAAAAAAAGAGACCAAAACCAAACAGACAAAAAACATTGTTCCTTAACAGTCAAGAAAAGGCCTGTTCAAAGTCATCGCATCACAAAGTGTCAATTTCACTCCTGTAGATTACCTTTTAGGTACACTATTAGTTATAGATCAGAGAGAGCATATGGTGTGTGTCTATTTGGGACTGGCTTATTTCACTAAGTATAATGGCTTCTAGTTGCATCCGTTTTGTTTCAAATGACAGGATTTCATTTTTTTTTTTTTTTACCACTGTGTAGCATTCTATGGTGCATATATACCACAATTTCTTTATCCAGTCTTTGGTTGATGGACATCTGGGTTGATGCCATATCTTAGCCATTGTGAATTGAGCTACAATAAACATGGGGGTAGAGATAACTAATGTGCTGATTTCATTTTCTTTGGGTAAATTCCCAGGAGTGGGATGTCTGGGTCATATAGTAGGTCTATATTCATATTTCTGACGTATCTCCATATTTACCAGATTACATTCCCACCAACAGTGGATTAGGGTGCCCTTTTCCTCAGATCCTCACCAGCATTTATTGTTTGCTGATTTCTGTATGAAAACCATTCTAAGTGGGATGAGTTGGAAACTCATTGTGATTTTGATGTGCATTTTCCTGATGGCTAGTGTTCCTGAGTATTTTTTTCATGTATCTGTTGGCCATTTGAATTTCTGTTGAAAAATGTCTGTTCAGGTCCTTTGTCCATTTCTTAACTGGATTTTTTTTTTGTTGTTGTTGTTAGTTTCTTGAGCTCTTTATAAATTGTGGATATTAATCCTTTGACTGTTGCACAGTTTGCAAATATTTTCTCCCATTCTGTCAGTTGCCTCTTCACTTTGCTGAGTGTTTCTTTTGCAGTGCAGAAACTTCTCAATTTGATATAATCCCATTTGTCAATTTTGGCTTTGATTGCCTGTGCTGCTGGAGTCTTTTCCAAGAATTCTTTCCCTGTGCCAATGTCATGTAGGGTTTCCCAAATGTTCTCTAGTGATTTGATAGTATTGGGTCAAAGATTTAGATATTTAGATCTTTGATCCATTTTGAATGGATTTTTGGGTAAGGTGTAATGTGGAGGTCTTGTTTCATACTTTTGCATGCAGAGATCCAGTTTTCCCAGTATCATTTGGTGAAGAGACTGTATTTGCCCCAGGGATTGCTTTTAGCTCCTTTGTCAAAGATAAGTTTGTTGTAGATGTGTGGATTGATTCTTGGAGTTTCTATTCTGTTCCATTTGTCTACATATCTGTATTTGTGCCAGTATCAGGATGTTTTGATTATAATTGCCCTACAGTATGTCTCGAAATCTAGTATTGCCTCTAGCTTTATGTTTGTTGTTCATGATTGCTTTAGCTATTTAGGATCGCTTGTGTTTCCATATGAATTTTAGCATTGTATTTTCTAAATCTGCAAAGAATGTCATTGGTATTTTGTTGGGATCACATTGAATCTATAAATTGCTTTTGGTATTATGGACATTTTGATATTATTGAATCTTCCAATCCATGAACATGGAAGATTTTTTCATTTTTTAATATCTTCTTCTATTTCTTTCTTTAATGTTTTGTAATTTTCATTGTAGAGATGTGTTCAGCAATGTACCCAATTTGCTTAATGGTTTCATTATGAAGGGAAGTTGTATATTATCAAATTCTTTCTCTGCTTCTGTTGAGATAATCATATGGTTTCTGTTCTTCAGTTTGTTAATGTGCTGTATCACATTTATTGATTTGCAGATGTTGAACCATCCATACATGCCAGGGATAAATCCCACTTGATCCAGGTAGATGATCATTCCGATGTTTTGTTAAATTCGATTGGCTAATATTTTGTTGAGGATTTTTGCTCTATGTTCCTCAGGGAAATTGGTCTATAGTTCTCTGTTTTATCTTTTTCTTATTTAGAAATTTAGATGTTGCTGGCATCATAGGAGGAGTTGGGGAGCATATCCTCACTTTCAATTTTTTTGAATAGCTTGAGAAGAGTTGGAATTAGTTCTTCTTTAAATGTATGTTAGAATCCAGCAGTGAAGCCAAAGGACCTGGCTTTCTTTGTTGGGAGGGTCTTTATTACTGATTCAATCTCTATCTTGCTTATTGGTTTGTTCAAGTGTTCTGTGTCTTCATGACTCAATTTTTGTAGACTGTATGCATCCAGGAATCTATCCATTTCTTCTAGGGTTCTCAATTGGCATACAGCTCTTTGTAGTAATTCCTGATGATTCTTTTTATTTCTGTGATATCTGTTGTTACATTTCTTTTTTCATTTCTGATTTTATTGACGGTCTTCTTCCTCTTTTTTGGTTAGTTGAGCCAATGGTATGTCAATTTTGCTTATTTCTTCAAAAAAGGAGATTTTTTTGTTTGGCTGATATTTTGTATTTTTTTTTTTCATTTCAATTTTGTTGATTTCTTCTCTAGTTTTAATTATTTCTTTCCTCCTACTGATTTGTGGTTTGGTTTGCTGTTGTTTTTCTAGGTCCTTGAGATGCATTGTTAGCTCATTTATTTGGTGCCTTTCCAATTTCTTGATGTAGGCAC
Organism: Lepus europaeus; assembly: GCF_033115175.1. Taxonomy (NCBI): domain Eukaryota; kingdom Metazoa; phylum Chordata; class Mammalia; order Lagomorpha; family Leporidae; genus Lepus; species Lepus europaeus. Next base: position 88,484,296 of record NC_084832.1, read on the forward strand.
TAATTGCTGTGACCTTCCCTCATAACACTGCTTTTGCTGTATCTCATAATATTTGATATGATGTATTGCCATCTTCATTCATTTCCAGAAATTTGGTGATTCATCTTTTGTTTTCTTCATTCAGGAGCATGTCATTCAGTCTCCGTGGGTTTGTATATTTTCTAGAGATTCTTGAGTTGTCTAATTTCCAGCTTCAGTCCATTGTGATCAAAGAAGATGCATGGTATGATTTTGATGTTTTTAAATTTACTGAGACTTGCTTTATGGCCTAGCATGTGGTCTATCCTAGAGAAAGTTCCATACAGTGGTGAGAAGAATGTGTATTCTGCAAACTGTGGGGTGAAAAGTTCTGTAGACATCAGTTAGGTCCATTTGGTCTATAGAATCGATTAGCTCTGTTGTTTTCTTGCTGATTTTCTGTCTGCTTGATCTGTCCATTGCAGAAAGTGGGGTATTGAAGTCCCTCATTACTATTGTATTGGAGTCTACATCTCCCTTTAGATCTGTTAACATTTCTTTTAAATAGCCAGGCACTCTGTGATTGGGAATATATATATTTATTATAGCCCCATCTTTTGTTTGAATTGATCCCTTAATCATTATATGTCCGTCTTTGTCTCTTTTAACAGTTTTTGTGTTAAAGTCTATTTTATCTGATATTAGGATGGCTACACCAGCTCTTTTTTGCTTTACATTAGCATGGAATATCTTTTTCCATCCTTTCAGTTTCATCTGCATATATCTTTGTTGGTGAGATGTGTTTTTTTGTAGGCAGCAAATAGATAGATCTTGTTTTAATCCGTTCTGCCAGTCTGTATCTTTTTTTTAAAGATGTAATTATTTTATTTGAAAAGCAGAGTTACTTAGAGGCAGAGAGAGAGAGAGAGAGAGAGAGAGAGGTCTTCCATCTGCTGGTTCACTCCCCAATTGGCTGAAATGGCTGGAGCTGCGCTTATCCGAAGCCAGGAGCCAGGAGCTTCTTCTGGGTCTCCCACGCAGGTGCAGGGGCCCAAGGTCCTGGTCATCTTCCACTGCTTTCTAGGGCATAGCAGAGAGCTGGATAGGTAGTAGAGCAGCCAATACTTGAGCTGGCACCCATATGGGATGCTGGCACTGCAGGTGGTGGCTTTATCTGCTACACCATAGCACTGGCCCCAGTCTGTATCTTTTAACTATAGAGTTGAGGCCATTTACATTCTAGGTGACTACTAATAAGTAACCACTCAGCCCTGCCATTTTCCCATAAATATACCTTTTGTTTACTTTGGCTTTCCATTGTACTTTTACTGGGAGATTTTCTGCCTTTACATTCTTTCATAATGATGGCTATCTTTTTGTGTTTCTGTGTGTAGCACATCAGTAAGCGTCTTTTGCCAGGCTGGATAAGTAGTGACATTCTTTCAATTTCTGTTTGTTATGGAAAGTCTTTATTTCACCTTTATTCATAGATGAGAGTTTTGCAAGGCACAATATTCTAGGTTTACAGTTTTTTTTTTTTTCTTAAGACTTTGAATGTGTCTCTGTATTCTCTGCTGGTCTATAGGATTTCTGATGAGAAGTCAGCTGTGAGTCTAATTGAAGATCCTCTGAAAATAATCTGGCACTTCTCGTGCACATTTTAGAGTCTTTTCTTCATGCTTCACTGTTGAAAGTTGGACTACAATGTGTTGTATTGAAGATCTTTTCTGGTCATTTCTATTAGGAGTTCTATGTGCTTCCTATACTTGGACATCTCTTTCTTTCTCCAAATTGGGGAAATTTTCCATAATTAAGCTAAATAGGCCTTCTAATCCATTCTCTCTTTCCATACCTTCAGACACTCCTAAGCCCTCTATGTTGGGTTGTTTGAAAGTATCCCATAAATCTCCAACACTGTTTTTAATTTTTCTAATTTCTTCTTTTTTTGGACTGATTGAAAAATATTCTTTATTCTGCTTCACTGAGTCTGTTTTTAAGGCTTTCCATTGCATTTTTATTTGATCTATTGAGTTCTTCATTTCTAATATTTCGTTTTGATTTTTTTAAAATCTTAATTTCTTGGGAAAAATTTCATTCATATCATGTATGGTTTTCTTTAATTCATGGATTTGCTTCTGATTGCTTCTAAGTAATCCTGTAATTAATATTTTGAATTCTGTTTCTGGCATTTCATCAATCTCTTCATCTTCACTTTCTAATATTGAAGTGTTGATTTGTTACTTTGGGGTTTCATGTTGTCTTCCTTATTCTTGTTTCTTGAGTTTCTGCATTTATTTTTGGGCATTTGTGGAGATAATTGTTGATTTTTTTATCTGATAGTTTTTATCTTTGAACTATGGCTCTTTGGCTTAGTGGAATGTCTGCTCTTTCAGTGAATACCCACAGGTGTGTGCTGCATGTGGCCAGGGAGCTCTGATTAGAGCTCCAAGGTGGGGCAAGTATGGAGGCTGACTCCCATGTTGGGTGTGGCAGATCTCCTCTTGTTAACAGAAAGGGGAGTACGGTCACCTCTTTTGGCTTGACCACATCCTCACCTCCTCTTTTCCAAGGTAATTAGTGCCGGGTGTTAGCCTTCAGTGGATGTAGTACTCTGCTGTGCTTCTGCATGGACTGCACCAAGGATCTGTGCAGCCCTCCTTGTGAGTCTTGATCCCATTGCAGTGACCCAGCCCAGGTAATCAGGGAGCTCTGAGCATGTGGAGCCATTACAGTGATTGCCCAGAGACCCAGCTGCACCCTGTACCCTCTCATGTAGTCACAGTGTTTTCACAAGGTTCCCATGGTCAAGGAGTGCAAGTGGGTCCACTCCACCCTGCTAGCATGTCCCATCCAGAGAGACTGAGGCGTTCCCAGAGCTGCAGCCTGTGTGTGTTTCACCCAGGTGGATGGAGCCTGATCCTCCCAGCCAGACTCAAAGTCAGTGGGGAATGCGGAATTTTTCCCTCTGGTAAAATCCCTGGATCACATGCGTGTGCACTACTTGCAGGCCACAGCCCCACTTGTTCCACAGTTGTTCTGGGAGAGTACAAGAGTCCCGGCAGGTTGCACTGGGATGGCTCCCCCCCGCCCCGCTCCGTTGCCCAGTGGCTGCAGCAGAGCTGCTGCTGTTGCCCTGGGCACAGTGGAGATTGTCCCTGCCAATTGTACTTGAACTTTCGTGGTTCCCCTGTGGCAGGGTGGAGACTGTCCCTGCCAGTTGTTGTGTCACACATGTGAGCTGGAGTAGCTGCTACCTGCTTAGGTCCAAAATGGCACCAGCCCTCCCACAGCTGGCTGCAGGGTGCTGGTGTGGAGGAGGGAGATGAGGAAAGAAAGACACTTTTTTTCATTCGGGTGAGAGTTGCCTTGTTCCCCTCAGGGTTCTGGGCTGGACTCAAGGACAGTGTAGTCCACTAGGCTCTCCCTCCAGCTGCATCAACAGTGGTGCTGGCCCCTGCAGCCTGACCTCACCTTGCTCGCCAGGGCGGGCGCTTTCTCCGGATCAGGGCTGCTGGGTCCTTTGTCATGTCCATGCTCCTTGCTGCACATCTGCACCTTCCACACAGGTCGTGCATCTCCACTGCTCCCACAGCACCTCCCATTGAAGTTTTCCCTGTAACTTTCCCCCTGAGAGTTCACTTTCTCCCCCTTTTTTAACCCTACTCTTTTCGCCTCTCCTAGAGCAGATTGCCCTATCACTATTCGGCCATCTTGGAACCCCCAACCAAGAATGAGGTGTGATTTTTGTAAAAAGTCATGTGTTTCCTTTGTGGGGGTTCAGCCATCAGCAAGATCCAGAGTCACATCCATCTGCTTCAGCATCAACAATATAGAGCACTCTGCAAATTTATTTTATAGAATTATCACTGCCAATGAAAAGAGAAAAGGAAAAAACATGCAGGCTACTGGTGTATAAGAGAGGGTGTAAAAATAAAGTGTCTTGAGACAGTGTTTAGATAAAGGCTCTTGCTATCTTGTACACCTGTCTGGGCTCTGAGTTCAGAATTCAGGTTCACACCTGGTCTTATCTTTATCACTTCTTTATCTTCAACATTTTAATGCTGACCCATAGTGGTTTTGGGACATTGTTCTGAACCAAAGGATACAATCCAGAGGAGTTACAAGTATTTGTCCATAACTTCTAGTTTCCCTACAGGCATCCACTCCTCTGTCTCCGTCTAGCCAGAGGGCTGTCTCCAAGGGCCAGGTTTGATTTTGCTTGACTCTGCTTCTCCCACTGCACCTGCTGTCATCAGGATCAAGCCCAGCTTTTTAGCAAGGCGGGAGCTCTCTTCAACATGGACTTTATCCTTTCTCCTGTCTCTTCCTCCCACCTCCTTACTTGATCTTCTTGCTTTCTAGCTTTCTCTGCATCTGTCCTCTACCTGCAGCCACGTACTGGCTTCCTTTCCTGCTCAGGTTCTCATTGGCTGTGGATTAGATGTGACGTGTTCCTGCTAAAAATTTAATTGCCAATGTACCATGACTGAGAGGTGGTGGGGTCTTTGAGATGTTTGGGTCATGGGATTGGGGAACGGGGTAGTATTATCATGAGAATTTGGCTCCCCTTCTGTCTTTCACCCAAGCTCGCATGCCTCTCTGCTTTCTGCCATGAGTTGAAGTTTTATAAGGCCCTCACTGGGTGCTGATGCCATGCATGCTCTTGGACTTCTAGAACTATGAACTAAATATACTTCTTTATTTTATGAATTGTCCAGTCTCAGGTGTTCTGTTATAGGGATAGAGAAAATACTATGACATGGGTTTGGAAATGATTTCCCATGGGAAATTTTCTAGCCGGCCAAGGCTGGGTTGAGGCCTCTCCTAGGTGCAGCTGTGGAGTCCCAGTGTACCGTTCCTCTAGCGCTTGTCACACTGGGTGGATGTTACTGGATTACTGCTGTCACCTGCCTGCAGTCTGTGATTTCTCCAGGGAGATGGAAATGCTTTATTCAGTGTTGCATCCCCAATACCTGACCCAGTGTCTGAAACCTCAGAGTTGTGCAAAGCATGTGTTTTGATTAGAGGACTGTAAAACAGCCCTGCCATTTATTCTTCAGTCCTGGCTATTGGAAAGATGCAGAGTTCAACTTCTTTTTCTCTGATTTGTGCTAAAATTTCTGAGCAATGCTATGCTGGAATTCATTGGCAGCACCTGCATCCTCACCCCTGTGCTCTTTTTCTTTTTTTGACAGGCAGAGTGGACAGTGAGAGAGAGAGAGACAGAGAGAAAGGTCTTCCTTTGCCATTGGTTCACCCCCCAATGGCCACTGTGGCCGGCATGCTGTGCCGGCGCACCGCGCTGATCCGAAGCCAGGAGCCAGGTGCTTCTCCTGGTCTCCTATGTGGATGCAGGGCCCAAGGACTTGGGCCATCCTCCACTGCCATAGCAGAGAGCTGGCCTGGAAGAGGGGCAACCGGGGCAGAATCCGGGGCCCCGACCGGGACTAGAACCTGGGGTGCTGGTGCCGCAGGTGGAGGATTAGCCTATTGAGCCACGGCGCCGGCAGTGTGCTCTTTTTCATGCATGCTGCAAGGCTGACATTTTATACCCCAGTTCCATTTCTACTGCTTCTTGGCAAGTGGCTGACTCTCTGGGGTGGCCTCCCTCAGCTCTCCCGTCTTCTCCTTGCCATCTCTGTTCTCCTTTCTAAATCCAACCTGCATCCTACTCTTTTGTTTGCATCCCCTGTGGTCTCCTCTGTTCCTGCACTTTGGTTATAATCTTATATAACTTTGACTTGAGGCACCTTCCACTCACCTGTCAATCTTACTCTTCTTCAAGCTTTTGTTTCCACGTCATGTCTTCTCAAATTTCCTCAGTGCATCCATCTGTCCATCCATTGATCCATCCATTCATTTCTCTACAGAGCAGCCGATAGGATATTTAAAGAAAACCATTTAAAACCAGTTGATGTTATTTCTGTCACACAGGAGCTTCCCAGGGCACTTAGGAAGAAACCCAAGCTCTTGCTTCACCAGAGCAGCAAGACGATGTGGACACCACACAACATGGTGCTCGCTCACGTCCCTGACTCCGTGTCTCCCCTCGCTGGTGTATGCCAGTCACTCTGGCCTTCTCCCTGTTCCTGCACTGTCTGCTCTGCAGGGGTTGCCCTTTCTGGGCCTCTGCCCAGGCAGTTGCACCTGCGCTCTGCATGACTGCCTTCTTCGCATTCTGGCCTGAGCTCAAGCACCGCTCTCTCAGTGAGTCCTCCCTCGACTACACAGCCTAACTAAGACCTTGGCGTCATCCCAGAACACTCTGTGACACCCTCAGTGAGTCCTCCCTCGACTACACAGCCTAACTAAGACCTGGGCATCATCCCAGAACACTCTGTGACATCCTCGTGGCATGCATTACATGGCAACAGGAAGTGTTTTTCTTCACCAATTTGTTGGGATGCTTATTACCTTGTCTCCATCCCTATCCCCAACTCACGCTCAAGAGTGGGAGCCTGTCTGTCTTCTTCACCATTGCATCTTGGGACTCATGAGTATCTAGCACATATAGGCCAAATACTTGCATTATCCAAATAAACGGCTACTGAAATCTCCCTACAGGTTGGCTAACTCCCAGGAGTGTATTGTCTAGGAGCTTACAGGCTTGTGGGGGGAAGACCTGCATGTACAAGTATCGCATGTGCTGCAGTGGAGCTGGGCACAATGTCCTGCGGAAGCTGGAGGGAGCTGCAGTCTCACTCCTGCTATAGGTGATGCCTAGATTAACTTTCAGGAAGCATGCTTACCTGGCGGACATAGTTGTGGAGTAGTGACACCAGCCGGAGCCTTGAGACTACTTCCCCCCTGATTGACAATGCAAGATAGCTTCCCAGCTCTCCTCTTACCTATGGTGACTTCTGACTCCTTTCTGGGCCTTAGGCCGCATTTTGAATGAAGGCCTTCCTATATCCTTTTCCATGGCTGGGACACATACATGAGTCATCTAAAACGTTCATGAAAAAACAGATTTCAAAGATAATCTTATTTTGCTGCAAAAAATTTTGAAATCCACGCACATAAGCCACCTTCAAAAGGCTCATGGAAAGTGTGTATTATGAAAAAAACTACTCATGCCTTCCCTGGATGTGCGTTAGCATGAAGCTGAATTGGAAGTGGAGGTGTGATGCAGGCATCCCCAGCAGCTACTCAGATCGGCTGCACCACAATGCCTGCCCTGTAGATGCTGTCTTCAGTTCACCCTAAAGCCAAATCAGCGCTCTCCTCCCAGATCACCTCTTTCTCTTTTGCTGCCATCATTTCTTCTTCAGGTGCCCGGGCTTGTGACTTTACAGTGAACCCAGTTATTCCCTGTTTCTCACGTGCCCTATTTCACGAATTCAGAAGTCTAGTCTCTCCCCATATTCTTTACCTGGGCATCCTTGACTATTCTTTGTGATTGCTGCATTAACTTCTTGTTTCTAAACTTCCCTTCCTCTCTTTTCTGATCTGTCCTTCGTGGAAGACCAAGGTTATTTTCCTAAAATAGGTTGAACCATAAGCTATCCCTGGCCCAAGGATTTTGGCGGCTCCCCTTTGCTCGCTGAAAACCCAAGCTCTTGGGCAAAGCATCGCGACTCGCTTGCTCAAGTTCTCCCCCATGTTTCCAGCTCTGTTGACTTGCACAAGCCTTCTGCCACCTCTGTAGCCTGAAACCTTGTTATCTGTCAACAGAAAGATGACTCGGTTTTGCCCAAACCTATGCTGTGCTTTTATTTCATTCTGTTCCATCTGTGTGGATTGTCCTTCCCTTCATTTCCACATGTGGAAACCCTACCTTTTCTTCAACTCAGTTCACATGTCTTATCCTTGGTAAATCCCCCCTGAACTCACTGTTAAAATGGCTCACTGACCTCTGTATGTGTCCTGAAACATTTGTTTCCCCATCATGTGTAGCATTTATCATATGTGCCCATATTATGTTGATTCAAATATGTTCCATACTCTTCATTTTATTACATCTATTTTATAATTTTATAATTTCTTTGTGGAGATTCACATTTCTATCTTGAATCATTTTTTCTACTTGAAAGATTGCCTTTACTATTTTTTGTAGTTCAGTTTTGTGGGAATGAATTATTGTACTCTTTGTATGTCTGAAAAAGTCTTCATTGTCCCTAATTTTTTTTTATTAAACTTTTGTTTAATGAATATAAATTTCCAAAGTATAGCTTATGGGTTACAATGGCTTCCCCCCTCCCATAACTTCCCTCCCACCCGCAACCCTCCCCTTTCCCGCTCCCTTTCCCCTTCCATTCATGTAAAGATTTATTTTCAATTCTCTTTGTATACAGAAGATCAGTTTAGTATATATTAGGTAAAGATTTCAACATTTTGCCCATATAGCAACATAAAGTGAAAAAACTACCATTGGATTACTAATTATAGCATTAAATAGCAATGTACAGCACATTAAAGACAGAGATCCTACATAATTTTTTTTCAAATTAATTAATTTTCTATGCCATTTCCATTTTAACACCAGGTTGTTTTTTTTTTTCATTTCCAATTCTCTTTATATACAGAAGATCAATTCATTATATAATTAGTAAAGACCTCATCAGTTTGTGCCCACACAGAAACGCAAAGTATAAAAATACTGTTTCAGTACTAGTTATAGCATCACTTCGCTGTAGACGACATATTAGGGACAGATCCCACATGGGGTGTAAGTACACAGTGACTCCTGTTGCTGATTTAACAATTTGACACTCCTGTTCATGGCGTCAGTAATCTCCCTAGGCTCTAGTCATGAGTTACCAGGGCTATGGAAGCCTTTAGAGTTCGCTGACTTTGATCTTATTCTGATAGGGTCATAGTCAAAGTGGAAGTTCTCTCCTCCCTTTGGAGAAGGGTACCTCCTTCTTTGATGGCCCCGTTCTTTCCACTGGAATCTCACTCACAGAGATCATTCATTTAGGTCTTTTTTTTTTTTTTCCATGATATCTTGGCTTTCCATGCCTGCTATACTCTCATGGGCTCTTCCGCCAGATCCGAATGCCTTGAGGGCTGATTCTGAGGCCAGAGTGTTGTTTAGGACATCTGCCATTCTATGAGTCTGCTGTGTATCCCGCTTCCCATGTTGGATCTTTCTCTCCCTTTTTGATTCTATCAGTTAGTATTAGCAGATACTTGTCTTGTTTGTGTGATCTCTTTGACTCTTAGACCTATCAGAGCTATCAATTGTGAGCTGAAATTGATCACTTGGACTAGTGCGATGGCATTGGTACATGCCATCTTGATGGGATTGTGTTGGAATCCCCTGGCTTCTTTTTTTTTTTTTAATTTTTTTTATTTTTGACAGGCAGAGTGGACAGTGAGAGAGAGAGACAGAGAGAAAGGTCTTCCTTTTTGCCGTTGGTTCACCCTCCAATGGCCGCCGCGGCTGGCGCGCTGCGGCCGGCGCACCGCGCTGATCCGACGGCAGGAGCCAGGTGCTTCTCCTGGTCTCCCATGGGGTGCAGGGCCCAAGCACTTGGGCCATCCTCCGCTGCACTCCCTGGCCACAGCAGAGAGCTGGCCTGGAAGAGGGGCAACCGGGACAGGATCGGTGCCCCGACCAGGACTAGAACCCAGTGTGCCGGCGCCGCTAGGTGGAGGATTAGCCTAGTGAGCTGCGGCGCCGGCTTGTTGTCCCTCATTTTTAAGAAAGATTTTATTCTAGGGGCCGGCACCATGGCTCACTTGGTTAATCCTCCACCTATGGTGCCGGCATTCTATATGGGTGCCAGGTTCTAGTCTCAGTTGCTCCTCTTCCAGTCCAGCTTTGTGCTGTGGCCTGGGAGGTCAGTGGAGGACGGCCCAGGTACTTGGGCCCCTGTACCTGCATGGGATACCAGGAGGAGACACCTGGCTCCTGGCTTTGGATCGGCATAGTGTGCCAGCCGTAGCAGCCATTTTGGAGGTGAACCAATGGAAGGAAGGCCTTTCTCTCTGTCTCTCTGTCTAACTCTGCCTGTCCAAAAAAAAAAAAAAAAGATTTTATTCACTTATTTGAGAAATAGAGTTACAGAAGAGAGAGGGAGAACACACCCCCATCCCCACCCCCACACCCAGAGAGAGAGAGAGAGAGAGAGAGAGAGAAATCTTCCATCTGCTTGTTCATTCCCCAGATGGTCGGAATGGCCGGAGCTGAGATGATTCAAAATCAGGAGCCAGGAGCTTATTCCCAGGTCTCCCATGTGGGTACAGGGGTCCAAGCACTTGAGCCATTTTCCACTACTTTCCCAGGCCATAGAAGAAAGCTGGACTGGAAGAGGAGCAGTTGGGACATGACCCTACCCCCATAAAGGATGCCAGTGCCTCAGGCAGAGGCATAACCTACTGTGCCATAGCGCCAGCCCTTATTGGCCCTCATTTTTGAGTCTAATTTTTGGTGGATATAGAATTCTATGTTGGCAATCTATTTTCTGGGAATGTTGGTCCATTTTCTTTTTTAGAAAAAAAATTATTTATTTGAAAGACAGAGTTACAGAGGAAGAGAGGGAGAGACAGAGAGACAGAAAGAGAAGTCTTCCATCCTCTGGTTCACTCCTCAAATGGTCATAATGACCAGGGCTGGGCCAGGTTGAAACCAGGAGCCAGGAACCAGGAGCTTCTTCTAGGTCTCCCATGTGAAGGCAGGGACCCAAGGACTCAGGCCATCCTCTATTGCTTTCACAGGTGCGTTAGCAGGGAGCTGGATTGGAAGTAGAGCAGCCAGGTTTTTAACCAATGCCAATATATGTTGCTATTTTAAAGATTTTTCTATTTGTCACTGGTTGTGAGAGATTTGATTGCTCAAAATGGCTGCCTTGTGGTGCCTTTCCTCATTTTTTAAAAAAATATTTATTTATTTGAAAGTCAGAGTTACCAGAGAGAGTAGAGGCATCTCTGAGAGAGAGAGAGAAAGAGAGGTCTTCCATCCAATGGTTCACTCCCCAAATGGCCACAATGGCCAGACCTGTGCAGATCTGAAGCCAGGAACCAGGAGCTTCTTCCAGGTCTCCCATGTAGGTGCAGGGGCCCAAGGACTTGGGCCATCTCCTACTGCTTTCCCATGCCATTGCAGAGAGCTGGATGGGAAGTGGAGCAGCCGGGACTCAAACTGGCGCCTATATGGGATGCTGGCACTTCAGGCCAAGGTGTTAACCCGCTGTAACACAGCGCCGACCCCTTCTTTCCTCATGTTGATTTTTCTCCCTTGTTTGTGGTTCAGGTTTGTTGAGTACCTTGGATGTGTGTTTTTGCTTTTCATTGAGCTATAGAATCAACTACATTTCTTTGAATATTTTTTCTCTCCCTTTTTCTTTCTCTATTCCTTGGAGAGTCAGATGGGTGTGTATGAGTATCAATCCATTTGAAGTAGCCCTGAAGCTTACTGATGATCTGTTTTCTTAATTTTTAAGGATTTTTTGTTTTTCTCATATCAAATAATGCATATTACTGTATCTCCAAGTTCATTCATATTTTTTCTGCAGTGTTCAATCTGCTGTCAGTCCAATCCAGTGTGCTTTTTATCTCACAAATTTTTCTTTCATTTCTAGAAATTTGATTTTGATTATTTCTTATCTTCTGTGTTGCTTTTTAACATGCCTAGTTTTTCTTCTAGCTTCTTGAACAAATAGAATACAGTTAAGTTACTGTTTTGATGTCTTTGATAATCTGCTTACTTGTGAGTTTGTTTCTATTTATAATTCTCATTTTATGTTTGCATGCCTATTATTGTTTGTATGTGTGTGTGTGAGTTGAAGGGGGGAGACAGAGGAAGAGAGAAAGAGATCTTCCATCCACTGCCTCACAACAACCAGGTCTGGAAAGGGTTGAAGCCCAGGGCCAGGGACTCCATCTGAGACTTCCACGAGGGTGGCAGGGACCTGAGTACTTGGACATCTTCCTCCGCCTTCCCAGGTACAATAGCATGTAGATGGGTCAGGAACTGAGCAGCTGGGACTCAAACTGGCATTTCAACATGGGATGTCAGCCTTGCAAGTGACTTAATCTGCCACACCACAGCTGTGTTAACAGCTCACTGTGTTAAGGATATTTACACTGCTGTGCAGCTGGACTCCACAACATTTTCATCTTGAAAAACTGAAACCGTATTTGCTAAGCTACTCCCCATTCTACCTTTCCACCCCCAGCTTCTGGCAACCACCTTCTATTTCTATGAATTTGACTAATTTTGATACATTAGATAGATGGAATCACACACTATTTCTCTTTTTGTGATTGACTTGTTTCTCTTGGCATAATGTCCTCAAGGTTCATCCATGTTGTAGTGTGGGGCAGGATTTCTTCCATCTTTTTAAAATTGTTTTTTATTTTTTTAGACACCACAGGATTTTGTTAAGATGGAATCACTGCTAATTACATAGATGCTACTTGCCTAAGCCAAATACATGTGGTTCACATGCATTTATAGTTATACAAATCAGAAACAAATGGCATTGTAGAAACAATAAGCATACACCCTGATGCCCACGTGATGAAGGCTGGGATAAATGAGTCTGCATGTTGATTTCAAACTTTAAGGATTTTGTGGGCCATGCAGTGGTTGGTTTCATTCAAAAAGCCAAAGAGCTCCTCTGAGCAGTCTCTGCTCTCTGGGACTGGGGAGACACACACTCATCCCGGAGCTCTAGGGGTTCCTGGATTTTACACACTACTCCAGCTCTTTCATTGCTTTCTCACAGTTGTTGAGGGACCCACTAATTCCTCCTCTTCCTCTTCTTCCCCCTTGGAATCCCCAGATCTGGTCAGCATCCTTTGCTTATCTTCCAGTCCCATGTCAACCTACGATTCTGGATTCAACACCAGCAGCCACTCAGTACCTACTCTATTTGAGGATCAAGAAAGACTCAGCAGATATCCAGCGATCTGATTGGAAATTGGATTTTCTTCCATCTTAAGGCTGAGTAGGATTCTATTGTATGTGTATACTACATTTTCTTTTTTCATTTATCCATTGATGGACTCTGGCAGGGCTTCCACCTCTTGACTATTGTGAACACTGCTGTTATGAAACGGGTATGCACCATGCCTGATAATTTTTGATTAAATGACAGACATTGTGAATTTTATCTGTCTGGATGATCGATGTAATTGCATTCCCAGACATATTCTTGATGTTTCTTCTGGGTCACAGGATAATTAAGTAGAAACGGTCTGATGTTTTTAAAGACTTGCTTTTAAGATTCCATAGATGTTACTAGTGCAGACTTCAGTCTAGGGTTATTTTTTTCCCCACTGTGAGGCAATGCCCTGTTGAATACCATACCTGATACTCTGTGAATTATGAGGCTTTCTGTTCTGGCTACAGGGAATATGAACCACATGTGATGATTATGAGGAAACTCTAGGGATTGCTTCCTGTGCTTCCTCTGTGTGATTCTTTCCCCAGCCCTGGGGTGGTTTTCTCACATGCATGTCCTTATCAGAGCTCAGCTAAGGAAGTCTCCATTCCTCTGCTCAGCAGGGTCTTCTCCAGTGCCTTGCCCTGTAAACCCTAACTGCCTGGGACTCTCCACACTTACAGTTCCACTTCTCCAGTTCAGGCAGATTGCATGACACCACCTGGGTTTCCCTTGCTTCATTTTTCATTGAAAACTCTCCAAGCAGCAAAGTAGGGCAAATGTAGTGCTCATATCATGTATTTTAACTCTCTCAGGATTCACTACCCACTGTTGCCTGATATTTAATTTGTGAAAGCTCTTTTTCATTATTATTATTGTCATTATTATTATTTTTAGTTTTTAGTAGCTTTTGTAGGAGGATTAATCTGAATCTTGTTAGTCCATGCTGGTCAGTAGCGGGAGTCTAATTAGCATGTCCTATTAATCACTGCTTCCTCCTCCCCATGTAATAGTACAGCTTTGTGTGAACAGAATGCTTGGTTATTCTGTTGGAGACAGAGAGGAAGATACACTTTCATCTCTGTAGTTCTCAGGGAGGGTTTGAAGCGCCTAATTAAGTACTTAGAATGTTGTCATCCAGGAGATACATGGAAGCAAGAAATATAATCTCTCTTATGATATTTAAAATATTAGTCTCGTAAGGGCTTCACAGTTTCCTGCTGAATACTTACTGAATAACCCAGGGGCTAGTTCCAAAGACGGGGAGAGTGGGAGGTGCTGTTTTCCTGACACCACATTTACAGATGCTCTCAGAAGGCAGCAAGGGACTCCATCACTAAACACAGACAACTACACGTTTTCTTTGTGCGATACTGGAGCTCATAAATCTCAGTAGGATTAATATCGGACTGACTTTCCCAGCTGAGCTGCACAAGCTGTTTGCAACATAACGAAACGCCCGAGTGCCCCTGTGCCTGAGACGCCAGAGCCAGATCTGGTGCCTCTGCATGCTTGCACACCTGCACACCCGAGGAGCGGCCCTGCCCCTGACCTTGCCTTGAGGGTTAGATGTGCTCCTCACTCCTCTGCTGGAAACCTCTCTGCACAGGGCTGTCATTTCACCACGGAGCGTTTGTTCGTGTCTTGACTGAGGTTTTGCTGTGCCTTCACACAACATATTAAATGCTCCTATTCCAACAGGGAACACACTGTGGACTGTGGCTGCTGCATCTCACGTGGCTTTTACAAAGACAGACTCAAGCTCCCTGCACTCTGTGATTGTGAGGCAGTGAGGTATGGCAGTCAGGGTGGGCAGAGCTGGATTCTAATCTTGCACCTCTTGCTAATAGGCTGAGTGACTCTGAAATTAGTTAACTTTTCTGGGCTTTTCTTTTCTCTTGTGGTGTGAAAAATTAGTGGAGAGAAATAATGCTAGCTTCCATTTCTTGAATGCTTATTCAGTGTCTGACTTGTATTAAGTGTTTTATGTGCACTTTCTCTTTTGACTTTCACAGAAACCCTTTTTTAAGATTAATTGTGGGACTGGTGCTGTGGCACAGTGGGTTAAGCCACTGCCTGCGATGCCAGCGTCCCATATTAGCGTGGGTTCAAATCCTGGCTGCTCTGCTTCCTACCCAGTGGCCTGTTAATGCATATGGGAAAGCAGCGAAGGGTGGCGCAAAAGCTTGGAACCCTGCAATCACATGGAAGAACTGGAAGAATCTCCTGGCTCCTGGTTTGGTCCCCAGTCTCAGCCATTGCGGCCATTTGGCAGGAGAACCAGCAGATGGAAGATCTCTCTCTCTCTTTCTCTGTGCCATTCTGTCTTTCAGACAAATACATCCTAAAAAGGATTAATTGTTTTTAATTCCCATTTTATGGCACAAGAAACTGGAATTCAGAAAGTTGCAGTAATATGCTTGGCTACAATGAAGGACAACAGGGGACCAAAACTCAGGCTTACTCATTAGGTTATACGATTAGATTACCTTGAAGATTCTTCTCATGTTTAACAAACAGGCCACAGATATCCCAGATCATAGAAGGTCTATGGTGATCACAGGGCTCTTGTGTTTAATGATGTTTGAGCTTCAGAGTTACATAAATATAAGGACTGAAACCCAAATCATTGTCATTTATATTTATATACCCCAGTTTTAGGCAATGTCTCTCTTAATACTAGTCTCCACTTTTTCTTCCCGAAATTCCAGTGAAGTATGTATTGGATATGTTCTTGTTATCTTCCATATATTTTAATCTCTTTCTGTGTTGCACTCAGTGTCATAGCCTCAGGTTTATCTTCAGGTTACTAACTCTTTCTTCAGCTTTGTCTAGTTGTCTGTTAAATACATCCACTCAGATGTAACTTTATTGAATATCCTTTTTGTTATTATAAACAGAAATTATTTAAATATCTTAAAATATTTTTGTCTGCCCATTACTTTCTTAGTAGCATCTATTTTTTTCTTGCATTTGATCCCTTTTTGTCTGATCAATTTAAAGTTGTGCTTCTTTGGTAGACTCTATACGAGTGCTACATTCTCGAATGTTTTGAGAGTTGACTCCTGTGGATGTGTTGTCTGCTGACTTGAACTCAGGATGGTTTCTCCATGGATGCGTGTATTGGTTTTCTAGACTGCTCAGTATTACTACAGTCCATGGAAATGTTTCTGCTTTACTTTTTCATCTTGAATAGCAAGATTGCACTCCAACTTTGTGTGCGCTCTGGCCTGGGGTTTAGCATTCCCAGAGGGTGCAGTTGGAGACAGAAGGCTTCTCTCCTTCTCTGCCTGTGCTGGTGGGTTCCTTGCCTCCCTAAGTTATTTTCAAGAGTCTTGTCTGTATGTGTGAGTTTCAGGTGCACCTGGGACTCCTCTGGGTAACTGGAGTTGCTTCCTCCTGCTCACCCCATGCTGCCAGTGTGGACTCACAGCATCCTCAATTCAGTCTCTCCGTGTCCTCATCATCTTGGGCTTTTTTTCTATTTCTCTTTGAAAACTAGCTAGGATTTAAGATGCATCTCTTATTTAATTTAGTATTTTGGAGTCTATTACAATGAGAAAGTTCATAGTTATTAAACCGCTAATATTGGTGGACATGAAGTTCTCTAACTATATCATTAAATTATAGGTATTTATAAATAAAGTTAAATTTAGCTATAAATATCACCCCAGTTCTTCAAGAAGAGCATGACTATTTCTGGTTTTCAAGGAAGAAAATACTTCAGAGAGGTTTAGTAACTTTCTCTGCATCACCCAGCAGGTAAATAAAGGCCAAACACGTGGGGCTCAAGCCTGAGCTATCCCCAATACCTGCAGGCCCAGGAGCTCAGTGGGGTGTGAGCTGTGGGCAGGAAGAGAGGCTCAGAAAAACCGGCAACGTGTCAAGGGTTTTTCCTACTTAACAAATTCCCCAGGGTCTCGTCCTGAAGCCCTCCTCATTTCAAAGCTGTGGGGCCGAGTTCACAGACACGTGTCGTGCAGTGATGGACATGAATTTGCTTGGGAAGAAAGAAAGGAGAAGCTGGGCCACAGCGGCGTGGAGAAACCATTCTTATTTCACCTTTTATTCTTTAATTCCCTTGTCTTTTGAGAAAGAAGACAGCAGATACACGGAGCGCTATCCTGCAGCCCAGCGTGCTCCAGGGACTGAAGGTCACTTCTGAGAACAGATGGCGGCCAAGGGCAGAGAAGGCAGTCAGAGCTCCGGGCCAGGTGGGCATTGTCACCTGCGAGCATGGCTTTCTCCCTGCAGACAAGGCTCTCTCCTAGGAGATACTCCAGGTTAGGGGTGTGCAAGTGCATCCCTCGACTGGGTTTTCAGCCATGTCTGCACCTCCTTGGATTCTGCTTTTGCAAGTCTCTTCTGCTAACACCACTAGTGAGTGAGGGTACTAGGGGTGCGCAGCATTAAGCAACTGGGCTTCTGGGCCGGAGTGGCAGCCTGGACGCTTTGGCTTTGCCCCTCTTGTCATACTGCTAAGTGGACAATAACATGGTGATGTTAAAAAGGTGTACAGCCACCAGGTTATAAAAAAAGGAGAAGAGATAGCACATGTTTGCCTTTGAATGTACTGCGAGGTGTGTGTGGGGAGAGAATTTGGAGTAGAATTAATGATAAGCACACAGAAATGTAAGCAAAGGAAGAACAGATAAGTGTTAACGCAATGGAAAGCAGATTATTCTGTAGGCAAGGAAAAGTATTGTATAACACAAATCATCTGCGAGCAGCATTTACAGAAATATAATACTGCAAACCCTGGGCCCTGGTCAAACACAGATTACAGTATAACTAGATTGGAAAGATGGTGGGAAGGAAATGTGTGCATTGTGTATGGTAGGGGTGGGGTGAGAGTTAACAGATAATACCTACAACCGAAAAATCCAGAAATGCCAATATGTGTAAGAGACTTGGAGACATGGAGGCAAATATTAAAAGAACTCACTAAAAGGTTTGAAAGAGGTTGCCTTGAAGAGTGAAAATGAAGGCAGAGGCTGTTAGCTGTCATTCTCCACAAGCCATGCAGAAGGATTTGGTAGCGAATCAAGCACATACATCACGTTGACAGCAATCAAGCAAAATAAAAAGCAATGTACATAAGAGAGTGTTTTTTATTTGAAATTTTTTTCATTTATTAAACTTTTATTTAATGAATATAAATTTCCAAAGTATAGCTTATGGGTTACAATGGCTTCCCCCCTCCCATAACTTCCCTCCCACCCGTATCCCAAATTTTTAAAAAATTTATTTGGAAGTCAGAAAAAGAGAGAGCAAGCGAGTGAGCGAGCAAGCAAGCTCATTTGATGGTTTACTCCCTGACATGCCCCAAACAGCTTGCAGGCCAAAGCCAGGAACGGGAAACTCACTCCAGTGTCCCATGTGGGTGGCAGGGAACCAAGTACTGAACCATCACTGCTGACTCCCAGGGTCTGCATTAGTAGGAGGCTGGAGTCGGGAAACAGAGCTGGGACTCCAGCCTAGGCACTCGGGTATGGGAAGTGAGTGTCCTAGGGAGGATCCTAACCACTGTGCCAAATGCCTGACCTGAGAAAGAATTTTATTGTTTAAAAAATAAAATTAAAAGACAATAGGGTGTCCTGGAACCTCATTTGAAATAAAAGTGTCCAGTGGATATCCCCTTGGAAACCCTAAAGGAAGAATGGGCTCAGACTTCACCCAGCCAGCCTTGCCCTAGCCTTCTCTCCAAGGTCCAGGTGCCTGTGTCCATATGTGGGCCTCTGGCTGCGCTGCCCAGAGAGACTTCTGTCCAGACCAGCTCACGGGTCCCCGCTGGAGCTGTTCTCTTGGGTCTGCCCTGCCCCTTGCCTCTGGTGTCCTCCACGCTCTGGGTCTGGTCTTTGCTCTAGGGGCTCTTTTTTTATTTTTAAAAATTTATTTATTTGAAAAGTAAAGTTAGAGAGAGAGAGAGAGTGAGAGAAAGAGATATAGATAGATGATAGATAAATAAGAGAGAGAGAGAGAGGGAGAGAGAGAGAGAGAGACCCATTTTCCATCTGCTGGTTCACTCCCCCAAAATCAAGAACCAGGAGCTTCATCTACTCTCCCATGTGGGTGGGAGGGGGGTGGGAGGGTCCCAAACACTTGAGCCATCTGCCACTGCTTTCCCAGGTGTATTAGCAGGGAGCTGGCTCAGAAATGGAGCAGCCGGGACTCCAAGTGTCACTAGTATGGGATGCTGATGTCAGAGGCTGGGCTTAACCCTCTGGACAACAAGCCAGTCTCTGGGGGAGGTGGAGGGGCTTTTTCTTGCTTTTCAGCAATCAGATCTCCTGTCTTGCCTGTAACTGCTTGGTTTTTCACCCACAGCCTGCCCTGTCTGTGTAGCCTGCAGGTGGCACATGGCTGCCAGAAGGTCAGCTCTAGCCTGGAGAGGGTTTTGTGGGGGTGGGGGTGGGACAGCGCAGAGGGTTTTATTAAAGACCTGACTCTGAGTGCCTTGGGCCAGGCATGGGCCCCTAACTTCTCACAGGTGCCTGCTTTCTCCTGTCCCTCTCTTTCTGGCAAATGTCACACAGCTGCTTCACTCTTCTCATCCCCAGAGGGGATCCCCAGTTTCAGATCTTCACGCGCCAGCCGCTGCCCGCGCACTCTGTGGCTCCCGGCCGAGTCCTCAGCGCTAGCTTCCTGTCCTGTTTCTTTCACCCCACCACCGATGACTGTAGCCCAAAAGTAAATACAATGACGTCCTGATGTTCTGTTACTTTCCATGATCTACCAAAACACATATGTGTCTACTCTCCGCGACCTGAGCACTCACTTGTAAATTTAAAGTATGAGTTTATTTTTTGTGCAATGTGGAAACTGTATATTATGAGAAAACTATGCTTGGCTTAAATTTTGTTTTGCACCAAAATGAACTTATACTTTTAATTCCATTTTTTCCATGAAATTTTGAAGTCCATCTGCATGTAGACCAGTCTAGCTGGAGTCTACTCCTGGATTATAGTTCCATTTTAGAACCATCAAGTGAACTTGGAAGGCTTTTGTACCTTCGTGTTAAAACACGTCTACCAGAAAATTCACTTTTTTTTGGGACTCAGCTTAAGCCTCATTCCCTAGTGAGGATGCAGCCTGCCAGCACCTATCTGCAGATGATCTGAATATTGTTCTCTAGCTGTCTCAGAACAACTGGTATATTTTGTTTCTCTAGCATGAGGTAAAGTGCTGCACAACAGGCATGGTTTTTCACTTAGTTTTCTTATTGTTTTTTTTTTTCTTTCTTTCTTTAGGGAAAATAGTCCTTTTTAAAGCACAAGTAGGCTCTTCGGAAGAATGGATACTTTAGGTTTTAGGTTTTCTTTTTGGTTAAAAAGCAAAGAAAAGAAAATGATAATGGCTTTTAGCATGACAACTTTCCAAAACTGACACTTACTTACAAGGTAAGAAAATTGTTAGATATCACCCTCATCACTATTTAACTCTTAATGAGCGTATAAATCAAAATTTGTTTCTTCTAGGCTAGAAACACTGTGCAAATTTTTTTCATCTGATAAAAAAAATGAAGCCATAAAAATAATAGCCCAGATTTGAAACCCAGCGTTGATAGCCCCAAATTCATGGATTATTTTCCTTCTTTACTTTCGTTTTAAGCCTAACCATTATAGTAAACAGAATGACTTTTGTCTTTTTTATGACTTGTCGTGTAAATATTGGATCACCTTATCAATGCAAAAGACTTCAAAACTATTGTCTGCTTTTAGGTAAATATCCCAGTTACTGAACACCCATAGCCACTATCAAAATCCAATAATTATTTAGTAGTTGTTAAATGGTCCTTTGCACTGTTGCCTACCTTTGTTTCACGTTCCTAGCAAGTTGTTGATTTCCTTAAAGACTGGAGCTTGAGATGGTTCAGGCGTAGTGGTGGTATTTTCTTTTGAATCCTTTCTCTTTATTTATCAAGTATTTTAAAATATTAACTTTGCTAAATGTTAATTCATATAATCCTCATAGCTCCCTATGAAGTAGCTATCCTTTTTTTCTTTTGTAAAGGTTTATTTATTTATTTGAAAGACAGAGAAAGGGAGAGACAGAAAGAGAGATGTCTTGCATCTGCTGGTTCACTCCCCAGATGGCTGCAAGGGCTGGGGCTGGGCCAGGACAAAGCCAGGAGCTTCATCCAGATCTCCCATGTGGGTGCAGGGGCCCAAGCACTTGGGACATCTTCCTCTGCTTTCCCAGGTGCATTAAAGGGAGCTGGGTTAGAAATGTAGCAGCGGGTTTTGAACTGGTGCCCGTATGGGATACAAGCGTTACAGAAAATGAGATATAGAAATGGACAGTCATTTTCGGAAGGTCACACAACTAGTTAGTTACTTGACTGGCAATGGGGTCTAGCTCCGGAATCTGTGCCCTTAATCATTATGCCGTGCTGTCCCAACAATCTTTGGTGGTTGATAGTTTCAGTCGAAGAAAATTTTTACATCTTGGAGGGAGGCAAGGAAGAAAATGCTTTCTCCTTCCTACTCTAAATCAGGGTGGGAATGGGTGTACAGGATTCTACAGTGTTTCATTGGGACACTCATGGAATTTAGCTTACAGTAAACAGGCTGTCGATTTTCACTTCCTTGCAAAATTCAAGCAAGCTTTGTACTTGTTTGTCTTAGAGTTCAGCCTTGGCACACTCTCCCAGATGGCCCAAAGAGAACTTACAAGTTGCTGAAGTAGTCGTTTCATTGAATGGCTATAAAATTAATAGAGTCTTTCTTCAGTGCCTCCTATCTCTCTCTCTATCTCGCTCTGCTTGAGTGGGGATTAGAAACTGGACTAATATGAGAAAAACAGGAGTCTGAGAAGTGCTGCACCTGACCTTGGCAGCATCCCTCTCTGAATGAGGTTACACAGATTGCGAAAGCAACAGAGACAGAAAGACTTCGGATGAGACGAGGAGGAAAAAGACACGCAACACGGAGTTTGTGTGTGGAGCAGAGCGTTCATTTTGAATTTAGAAATATTCATGGGAATCTGTAAATTTTTTTGGTCACCTAATAACTAAGAATCAGAATCTCGGTATCAAATTTTTGGTGGAAAATGGACCCTGAGAAACATACATAATTTTTCCTGCAAATGTTTGAATATTTAGTTGTAGAGAGAGTAATTGTGACAAAATTTTTGATAGAGGGGACATGGTTTAAATGACTAATTGTTGAGAAGTTATTTAATTTTGTGGATTGTGCACTTAAAAATAGAAAAAAATGGGGCTGACGTTGTGGCGTAGTGGGTAGAAAGACGTTGCCTGTGATGCCAGCAACACATATGGGTGCTGGTTCATGTCCCACTGCTCACTTCTTTCCTATCCAGCTCCCACGAATGACCTGGGAACAGCAGCAGAAGATGGTCCAAGTGTTTGGCCCCTGCCACCCTCCCATGTGGGAGACCCGGATGAAGCCTGGCCCAGCTCTGGCTGCTGCAGCTACCTGGAGAGTGAAACCACGGATGGAAGATCTCTCTGTCTCTGTCTCTCCCTCTCTCTCTGTCACTCTGCCTTATAAATAAATAAATGCATCTTAAAAAATAGAAAAAAATAATCATTTGCATTTTGTAACATCAGGTTGTTTATTATTCCACTTGGTTAAGGCATTTGAGCTGGAGAACCAGCAGAAACCTTCAGGGTGGAATTAATCAAATCAACTCCTTAGTGAAAAACCCAACAGTATGATAGTTCAGACATTTGGACGTGGGACCAGAGGCTACAGAGCCAGATTCTAATCACCCAGGTTAGGACATGGCCCAAGAATCTGGGCTCGGTGTCCATGCCAAAGTGAGACCAGCCAGGAGCAGTGAGATCATTTAGATCTCATCAAAGAGGACTGCTTTTGAAATTCACTTAGAGTTCTCTCTGTGTCTGGCATCAGGATGAGAGCACAGACATGACACCGGAGCAGCACGTCCCACTTGGCTTGACTTCATGAAGGGCTTCAGAGTTGCTCCATGTGCCACACAATCCAAGGTGACTTGATGTCTAGCAGTGTGACCAGGTGCCAAGGACTTGAACTAGAAAAGTTGTGGGTTCCCTTCTTAGGTTTTTTTTTTAACATCTCCAGCCCTTTTAGGGGTAAGTACTCTTTCACATGAGGGGAACTTCAAGAAGTTAATGGAAAAGCAAAGTTAAAAGCCAATCAAAACTATTTGGGGGCCAGCGCTGTGGCGTAGTAGGCTAAGCCTCTGCCTGTGGTGCTAGCATTCCATATGGGTGCTGGTTTGTGTCCTGGCTGCTCTTGTTCTGATCCAGCTCTTTGCTTATGGCCTGGGAAAGCAGTGGACAATGGCCCATGTGCTTGGGCCCCTGTACCTGTGTGTGAGACCTGGAAGAAGAAGGAGAAAGAGAAGGAGGAGGAGGAGGAGGAGAAAGAGAGAGATCTTCCATCTGCTAGTTCACTTCCAAAATTCCTGCAACAGCTGGAGCTGGGCCAGGCTAAAGACAGGAATTCAGAACTTTTGGAGCAAAAACATTTTTGAAATCTATGCAAAGTTTTTCATACTATGCACTTTCCATGTATTGTAAAACAACATTTTATTTGAACCAAAATGAACTCATGCTTTGCACAAAGGTTTTGAAGAGCTCTCCTGGATCCAGGGGGAGACACACGACCTTTCTGCAGAGCTCCAGTGACACAGTGCTGTGCTGGGGACACGGGGTGAGTGTGTCCCTCACAGGTGCACGTGCTGGACACTTGTCTCCGGGTGGAGGTGTTGACAGATGGTAGACCTTGGGGTGGGGGCTGTAGGCAGTGAGCTTTGACAGTGATTGCTGTAGTGCTTGTGGGACCCCCCTGAGTTCCTACAAGAGCAAGCCGCTACAAAAAGAGCAGGTCATTCACCTGGGTCTCTCTGGCTTCCTGTCTCACCATGTAACCTATGTGCATTCCCGCCATTGTGATGGTACCTGACATGAAGCCCTGGCCAGAGGCTGAACACGTGGGGCTGCCAGTTCTTGGCAATTCAGCCTCCCCAAACTGTGAGCTAAATCAATCTCTTTGCTTTATAAAGTACCCATCCTCAGGTACCTCGTGATAGCAACAAAAAACAGAACTGCGACAGGCAGTCACCATTTACCTAACATTTGTTATGATCCCTGAGCTTTTCCTGGGTCCCTCTCACTGTTCTGGAACATTCTATACATTTCTATCTTGTGATAGAATGTATATTCTATATGTATATTCTATACATTTCTATCAGTTGAGAGTGTGGAGTTGTAATCTGGGTCATCTGAACCCAAATCTTGTCACATCGCCATCTCTAGCAACTGTGTGATTTGGGGCAAATTATCCTTTCTGGGCATCGTGTATCCACCTGTAAAACACACTCCAAATACCAACACCAGGGAGAATGAGGGGGTCAGTCAGCCAAAGTGGGCCTGGCGCCAGGTACCCCGTGGTATTTAACAAGCGTAGGGTTCCTTTCTCCTCTGCCTACCCATTGGTGGTCCTCCTGCCTTCTGGAGGCGAGTGCTGTGCTGTGGAGCTCCAAGGGGAGGCTGGAGCAGGAGGAACCCACTTTTTCCCTTGGAAGAGGGTCTCAGTCACTCGCAGAAGTGAGCAGCGGCTGAGAAAGGGTCCCATGAACCTCCATCCAGGACGGCTGTGAGAGCATCTCTCTCCTTCTCAAAGTGGTGCCTCTTTTCTCTCATTCGTTTGATCTTTTAACCCAATCCCTTCCTATTTAGAAAAATCATTGTATTAAAGTCTAGGAACAGATTTTCAAATCTAAAAATTGATAGAGATAAAACATGGAAGAAGGCAGGCCTTTTTCACATTTCCAAGCCAGCATAGCCATGGGTGTGTGTGTGCGTGTTTTAAGAAGTATTTATTTATTTAATTGAAAGGTGGTGAGAGCGAGAGCAAGAGAGCAAGAGAGCAAAAGAGAGAGAGAGAGAGAGAGAGAGAGAGCGAGAGAGAGAGAGAGAGAGAGAGAGAGAGATCGTCTATCCACTGGTTCACTCCCCGAGTGAATACGACATCCAGGGCTATGCCAAGTTGAACCCAGGATCCAGGAACTCCATCTGGGTATCTCACATGGGTGGCAGGGGCCAAAGCACTTGCGTCATCTTCCACTGCTTTTTTAGACCCATTAGCAGGGATCTAGGTCAGAAGCAGAACAGCCGGTATTCGAATTGGCTCTCCACTCTGGGATGCTTGTGGTGCAAGCAGTGGTTTAACTGGCTGCACCACAATGCCAGCCCTGCTTGTTGCTTTAAGTGTAGCAAGAATCACAGCTGGAACATGCGTGCTACTTGACTGAAGCGACTGGATGTGCCTGAGTTTGCCTGGGAGGCTGGCATGGTGGGGCTGTCGGAAGCCATTCTTAAGAAGGGTGGAGAACACATCTGGAAAGAGATGCCCTTTGTCTTCCATCACTAACAGAATACCTGAAGCTAGGTAACTGAATGGGAAGAGGTTTATTTTGGCTTAGATTCTGGAGGTCCAACAGTATGCTGGAGGTCCAACAGTATGCGGCCAACATCTGTTTGGCTTCTGGTGAGGACTTCACAGTGGATGGTCAGCAGGTGGGTAGGTGTAGAAGAGAGGTCACGTGGCTAGAGAGACTGGGGAGCAGTGCCAGGCTTCCTTCATCATACCTCATGCTCAGAAGAGAAATCCATTCCCGTGGGAACTAATATAATCTCATGAGATAGACATTCAGCCCTCCTGTAGGTCCCTCCATCTCCCAACACCCATGCAGCGAGGACCAGACCTCAACATGTGTTTGTGGGGGCACAAACCATATTCAGACCACAGCCAAGTGCAGGCTCAGGACAGCTGATTCTGAATCTATTGAGGGTCTATTGTTCACACCGATGGCCTGTTCCCTGGGTTTGTGTCTCAGTTCTGGAGCAGTAGGTTAGGGGTCAACACAGGAGGCTTGCATGTTGAAGACTATGACACTGGAGTGGCTCATGGAAGTGACAGACAGCATGCAGGGTCAAGTTCAGGGAGTGATGTTGTCCCCTTGGCAAGGAACCAAGTGTGACTTTGTACCCTGCCAGCAGCTCCAGTGGCTTCACTTGCCACTGGAGGCAACAGATGCTTCTAGTTTGGTAACCATGGGGGAAGGTCCCTTGGTGTCGACGTCACTGCTGGCCAGGAGGGACATCTTCTGGGTATCCAACTGGGAGCATCCTCTCCCCCCCCCCAACATGGAGCACATTGTGGTGCCCCAGCAGAGCCTGCACCATCATCACCCCTTCCAGTGCTGGCTGCTCCACGGCACCTGCGCACTCAGCAGGAGCTCTCTGGGGACAAGCACAGGAATTGTGGGGCTGCTGAGGCCTTAGAGCTTCTTGAAAGGGAATGAATTTGAGGAAGAGCTGGTAGTCCTGGGATAGTGGACGTGGGCTTGGGACCGGCTGTGCGGATCATGCTGAGGCATCAGACCTTCCTGTGGGCTGGGCCTGCATGGGAAGCCCAGGTTGCTCGCGTAAGTGAACATGTGTGTGCATGTGTGTGCATTTATCCTGAGTTCACCGACTGCCAAGCAGTTAACTGCGATGGTAGATTTGAATAAATAATCCAAGAACACAGAAAGCTGGAAAGGAGAAAAGAAAGACAGGAATGATATATTTGACAGAAAAAGGTGAAACAGGCTTCAGAACCAGAAACCAGTTTGGACCTCTGGCCTGAAAGGCAATTGTCTGGAGTCAGGCTGGGGTGCTCCTGGGGGTAACCCCATAAATGGAGCCTGGGGATGGGGGAGAGTAAGTGCCGGGTTGATGTACTGATTTACAACACTGTCCAGAGACGTATGGAGGTACTCAGCGGTGCTGAGCCTGTTAAATGGTGGGGTGGTGTAGGGTGTGTGTCTGTGTCTCTTTGTTATATGAGGGGGCCTGAAAAAGTTCACGGAACATGGAATTAAAAGATCAGTTTATGTTGGTGCCCAGCTTTTTTTTGGAATCCAAGGTGGGTGTTATGATGCAGACAATCAAGCTGCTGTTTGGAACATCACCTCCCACAGCAGAGTGTTGGTTCGAGTCTTGGATCCTCTGCTTTTGATTTGACTTTCTGCTACTGCACCTGAGAGGCAGCAGATAAGGGCTCAAGCACTCGAGTCCCTTGCTGCCCACAAAAGAGACCTGGGTGGAGTGTGGCTTTGGCCTGATTCAGCCATGGCTGGTGTGGACATTTGGGAAGAAGAACCAAAGGATGGAAGATCGCTGTCTCTGTCTCTCCCTTTCTCTCTGTCACCTTGCCTTTCAAATAAATACATTGATTTAAATTTTTTTTCATTTTTTTTTTGACAGGCAGAGTGGACAGTGAGAGAGAGACAGAGAGAAAGGTCTTCCTTTTGCCGTTGGTTCACCCTCCAATGGCCGCCGCGGTAGCGCGCTGCGGCCGGCGCACCGCGCTGTTCCGATGGCAGGAGCCAGGTGCTTTTCCTGGTCTCCCATGGGGTGCAGGACCCAAGGACTTGGGCCATCCTCCACTGCACTCCCTAGCCACAGCAGAGAGCTGGCCTGGAAGAGGGGCAACCGGGACAGGATCGGTGCCCCGACCGGGACTAGAACCCGGTGTGCCGGCGCCGCAAGGCGGAGGATTAGCCTAGTGAGCCGCGGCGCCGGCCTAAATTTTTTTTTTAAATTCATGCGTGCATGGGGTCTTCCAAAAGTTCATGGGAAATGTGCATTATGAGAAAACTGCATGAGTTTAAAAATCTTTTTGCACCAAAAAGATTTCTTTCAATTTCATGGTTCACAAACTTTTTGAAGTATCTTTGTCTGAGGTTTGTTGACTAATTTTTTTTTTTTTTGACAGGCAGAGTGGACAGTGAGAGAGAGAGACAAAGAGAAAGGTCTTCCTTTGCCGTTGGTTCACCCTCCAATGGCCGCCGCGGCTGGCGCGCTGCAGCCGGCGCACCGCGCTGATCCGATGGCAGGAGCCAGGTGCTTCTCCTGGTCTCCCATGGGGTGCAGGGCCCAAGCACTTGGGCCATCCTCCACTGCACTCCCTGGCCACAGCAGAGAGCTGGCCTGGAAGAGGGGCAACCGGGACAGAATCCGGTGCCCTGACCGGGACTAGAACCCGGTGTGCCGGCGCCACAAGGCGGAGGATTAGCCTAGTGAGCCACGGCGCCGGCCTGTTGACTGATTTTTAAAGACAAATGCCATGAAGATGTCTTCTGCATGTTGCTAGAGATCTTAATTTCTTCTTGAATAGCTTTGGAGAGAAAGAGGAGATGGAGGAGGAGGGCAGGATGGGGGTGGGGCAAGAGAAAGAGTTAGAGACAGAGAGAGACAGAGAGAGAATTCGAGACTGCACAGGGGGAAAGACCCAGGAAGTAGATGCTTAGTAACCTTAGCAATCAGATAAGCAGAGCTGGTTATAAATTTACATCTTGATTCTCCCTTCCTTTGGCTTTTCATTTGCCTCTGACTTTTTATCCACAGTTCATTGACAATATTCTTGGTTGGTGTGGGGGATTTTCCCAAGCTTCACACCAGGCTTGTAAAACTCCCTTTAAAAACGTCTTTCTTTCTTTCTTTTTTTTTTTTTTTTTTATAAATGTGGAAACAAAGAAACACACCTAGATAAACAGAGAACAAATGCTGGAGTAGCGAGGCCCTGAAGCGGGTGGATGAAGCAGTTTTCTCAATGAATATGTTATGTATTAAAGCCTAGTACTTCACGTGAAGAAGACAGATCGAAAGATGATGGTGACATTTTAAGAGTTCACAACCCCCTCTGATAACACAGCAGAATTTAAAAAGCAATTTTAAACATAGGAAGAAAGAAAACTATGCATGGGCTATTTGAAACAGGGTCAAGCTTGAAATGCCTCATGCCAACAACTGCTCATAGCACCCAAAGTATAGCACACGTGTGGCCATGAGGGCCATGCCAGGAAGACATTGTGCAGTGTTTACAGCTGACTTTTTAAAAGATATTTATTTGAGAGGCAGATGGACAGATAGATAGATATATAGAGAGAGTTCTTATCCACTGGTTCACGCTACAAATGCCCACCATGGGTGGGGTTGCTGGAACTGAAGCCAGCAGTAGGACACACAATCCAGGTCTCCAATGTGGGTGGCAGGAACCCAACTACTGGAGCCATCACCACTGCTTCCTAGGGTCTGAGATGGCAGGAAGCTCGAATCACGAGCCAGAGCTGGGAATGGAACCCAGGCACTCTGATGTGGGATGTGGACATTTGAACTGCTAAATTAAATGCTTGCTCCATGGCTTGTTTTTTTTTTTTTCTTTTTAAATGTTATTGTCATTTTTCATAGATTTACTTTGAACTGAGTAGGTAAGCAGATGCTTAAGAGGTATAGTTACAGTAATCTATGAGGGTACTTCAAACGTTCATAGAAAAATTTTATTAAAAGATAAATTTATTTTGGAGCAATTTTTTTGAAGTCCATGCATAGTTTTTGCATAATTCACATTTTTCAATGAACTTTTTGAAGATTCCTCATATGTATGGATTGCAAAATTTTAGCACCAAAATAAACTTTTTAAAACTTATTTGACAGATAGAGTTAGACAGTGAGAGAGAGAGAGAGAGAGAGACAGAGAGAAAGGTCTTCCTTCCATTGGTTCACCCCCCAAGTGGCCGCTATGGTTGGAACTATGCTGATCTGAAGCCAGGAGCCAGGTGCTTCCTCCTGGTCTCCCATGCAGGTGCAGAGGCCCAAGCACCTGGGCCATCCTCCACTGCCTTCCTGGGCCACAGCAGAGAGTTGTACTGGAAGAGGAGCAACCAGAACCCGGCGCCCATATGGAATGCCGGCACTGCAGGCGGAGGATTAACCAAGTAAGCCATTGTGCCCGCCCCAAACTTATCTTTTAATTCTATTTTCCATGAACTTTTTGCAATATCTAGTATTTCATTGTCTATTGCTCTTTTATGTATTATGTCACCTAACATCATAGTACTTAAAGTTTTGACCTCTAAAATAGTTTATGGGCAAATGTAGAGGTGTGAGTTACGGTACAGTGGGTTAAGCTGCGGCTTGGGACACCTACACTCCATACTGGAGTGGCTTGGATTGAGTTCCACCTTCGCTACCAATCCAACTTCCAACTTCCTGCTAATGTATCCTGGGAGGCAGCAGATGATGGCTCAAGTACTTGGGTCCCTGCCACCCACATGGGAGACCTGGATGGAGCTCCTGGTGCTTGGCCTCAGCCTAGCTCAGCCTGGGCTATTGCAGCTTTTAAGAAGTGAACCAGTGGATGAAAGATCTCTCTTTTCTCTTACTCTGCCTTTCAGATAAATAAAAAGAAATAAATACTAAAAAAGAAAATGTACCAGAAATAGTTTTCTCTTTAACCTCTCAATAGGTGATTTAAGAAGAATATCTGTGTGTTGGGATTCCCGGTTTCTTATTTGAAGAACAGAGATTAAAACAGCCAGAGGCTGTTTTCTGCCTTCCTTTCAGAGCTGCCACAGCTCAGTTTCTTGTGAGTTTCTCTGGAGGTGTCCACATGTGGCACCTTGAAGTATCAAATCAAACCAGATCTGGACATTGCGGGGGTAGAAGCAGATTACTGCAATAGGGGAACTGAGGCTGTGGTGTAGAACCAGGCTCGATTCCCAGTGTGGCATGAGCGAGTGCAGATCTGTAGCCAGGAGCTACAAGGAGTCTCTGCGAGTGGCCTGGCTGTCATTGTCACTTCAGATGAGCAGGTTAGTTGCTTGGGATGAAGGAATTGTTACTGCTTCACTCTGGTTTTCACACATGCCTTTCTTTCCAACAGCGAAGCTGTTTTGTTCTCGATTAGACCTGTAGCCCGTCCTGAAATCATTTCAATAAGGTTTCTCTGGTCTTTTCTATGTGCAGTGAGGCAAGTTGATGACATGGGGTGAGCCGCAGGTGCCTGCTACCTTCTAGAACCCTTGTCAAATCAGTGCTGCACATCTCTATACTTTTCATAAGTTAATTGCTAACTTCCAAGGGGGGAAAATACCGTTTCTTACTTTCTGGTCTCTTATCAAACATGCTGAGCATGGCTTGGTTAAGCAGTAACTCTCGCTATGCAAGTAAACAGAATTCTCTACCCCACCTCCCTCTTCTGCTCATGAGAACCTGGGTGAAAATAATCATCAGCCGCTAATAACACATGGACCTGGAAATGATTCTGTTTCTTTAATAGACCTGGAGAATACTTAAAACTGTATGGGAGCCAGTGTTTCCAAGAGCCCAAGGCTCACTTCTGTGAGAAGATGTTAATGGCAAAGTGGCTTTATGGGCCGTGGGGGCATTCTCTCCTTCCAGCTTACGGACCTAGAGCAGCTATGGGCTTTTCCTTTAGGAGAAACCTTAAGCTGATGCTGAAATTGGCTCCGACTCTGACTTTGCAAAAGTTTTATAACTGGCCGGCACCTCAAGTGCCAGAAGTGGTTTTGGGACATGGTGGTGAGGTTTGAACGCCATCCAGGCCCTGGATACAAGACAGCTGAGAAATGATGACCCCTTGAAGGCTTTGGCTATGGGGGCAGGCAGAAGAATGGGCCACCTTTGGAGAGGGGTTTGGAAGTTGTCAGAAAAACAGCTCTGTGACCAAGAGGGAGGCCTCACTTCTGAGATCTACCTCCGAGTTGGAAATACAGACAGGGAGATTTCTGCATTTCACTTTGGGCCTTGGTCTCCAAAGCATCTCCTTTAAAATGCAAACATTCTACTTATACCAAGAATGTATGAATGTCTCCGTGCTCAGACCACATACCTTGAATAAATGAGCCAACCACACAGGGGTCACCAACAGGACCCTGAAGTCCTCAGGGCCTCAGGATTAACCCTCCTCATCTCCGGAAATGCCACCGTCGCTCTCGGGGGCTGGGAGGCAGGCTCTGACCATACATGGGATTCTCTGCCTGCTCGGCACCCTTGCAAGCTCACCTCCGCTGATGGTCCCCACCTCGGAGCAGTATTTATTGTCAGGATTGGATGAAGGTCTCCGGTGCCCCTAAATACTACAAGTGTTACCCTGGTCTTCTCTTTCCTCTGCTCTGAGAAGAACAAATTCAGATTCATTCTAAACTGCAAAATGTGTAGAGCGATGGCAGAACCAAGAGATTTTCCCCACAGCGGGATGATCAGTTCTGGCATTTTCTGAAATGCAAAATGCTTTCAAAATCCTTGCTTTTTCTGTTCCTGTTTTGCTCACACCCTCAATGCACACTTTCTCCGCCGGTGTGGAGTGTGAGTGATGTCATGGCGGTGATCTGAGTGCTCATTCGTGCTACTTGCTCTCCCTGCCTGCTCTCCCTTTGTGCTGGGACCCAGTCACTGGCTCTGAGGCAACAAACCCACCCACATTTCTTTGTTAAGACTTTGCCTCGAAGTGCCAGCCCCTTCTCAGTGGCCTAACAATTGCAATTCTATCCACTCGGGGGTCTTTCCTTCACCAGGTCTAAAGCAGAACTCAAGAACTTTCCCACCCAATTCACTCTTCTTCCAGTTATCCCAAACTCAAAATGTTTCTCTGGTTGCTCAAATCAGACATCTGGGAGTCATTCTTCACACCCTCCTCTTCTATACCCCGTTTTCTTCCTACACATCTCCCAATTCCATCAATCGCCACTCCTCATTCCAGAGGCCAGCTGCTCCTGCCTGGTTCATTGCAGTAGCTGTCTACTGTTCTACAACTACTCTTTTGATCTTGGGCATCTATCCCTACCAGGCATCTGTTCACTTCTGATCACATCCTTCATCTCCCTGTTTTATTAACATTTTTATTCATTTCATTTATTAGAGAGACAGGGAATGAGATAAAGAGGGACACACACACACACATACACGCATGCACACAGAGTTTGTTTCCATCCACTGGTTTACTCTCCAAATGCCTGCAGCAGCCAGGGCTGGGCCAGGCTGAAGCTGGAAGCTGGGGAACTCAATGCAGTCTCACATGTTGGCGGCAGGGATCCAATTGCGTAAGCCATAGCTGCTGCCTCTCAAGGTGTGCATTAGCTGGAGGCTGGAGTCAGGAGCTGGAACCATGAGCTGAGCATAGGCACTCTGATGTGGGGTGTGAGCATCCCAACTGGCATCTTAACCCCTAGGCCAAATGCCCGCCCCTCTCATCTCCTTGTTTTAACATCCCGAATGATGTTGCAAAGCTTAAACTCTACATGACTTACAAGGTACTCATAGTCCAGCCGTGTTTTCTGTTCTGTCCACCTTTGGCCTCTTTCTGCCTCTTTCAACACAACCATCTGCCTACACTTTGGATGTCAACAGGAGAATCCATTCCCTGGCACAACCTTTTTTATTTTTAAAATTCTTTTATAAAGCTTTCACTTAGTAGATATAAATTTCATAGGTACAGCCTTAGGATTATAGCAGTTCTTCCCCCCGTACCCGCCCTCCCACCCCCACTCCCACCCCACCTCCTACTCCCTCTCCCATCCCATTCTTTATTATGATTCATTTTTAGTTATCTTTACATACAGAAGATCAGCTCTAAGTATAGATTTCAACAGTTTGCACCCACACAGACACACAAGGTATAAAGTACTATTTGAGTACTAGTTATAGCATTAACTCTCATAGTACAACACATGAAGGACAGAGGTCCTACATGGGGAACAAGTGCACAGTGACTCCTGTTGTTGATTTAACAATTGACACTCTTATTTATCTCTTATTTATGACATCAGTGATCACCCAAGGCTCTTGTCATGAGCTGCCAAGGCTATGGAAGCCTCTTGAGTCCACAAACTCTGAGATTATTCAGACAGGGCCATAAGCAAAGTGGAAGTTCTTTCCTCCCTTCACAGAAAGGTGCCTCCTTCTTTGATGGCCCCTTTTTTTCTACTGGGATCTCACTCACAGAGACCTTTCATGTAGATCTTTTTTTTTGCCACAGTGTCTTGGCTTTCCATGCCTGAAATGCTCTCATGGGCTTTTTAGCCAGATCCACATGCCTTAAGGGCTGATTCTGAGGCCAGAGTGGCACAACCTTTCCACTTTGTGCTGTGCTTTTCTTTCATCTTCAGCTTTGCTTCTTGTGGTTCCGGTTACAAGTGGTCTACCATGGTCTGAGACTATCAAATGGAAAATTCCATAAATAAGCAGTTTGTAAGTTTTAAATAACATTTAGTTCTGCATATTGTTTTAATGATCCTGCTTTGATACTAGTTACTACTTTTCACTTCTTACTGTGCCTAATTTAAAAATTAAACCTTACGGTAAGTTATGTGTATATAGGAAGAAGCATGGTATATCTTGGTGTTGCTACTATCCTCAGCTTCAGGCACCTATGTTTATGTCTTGGAGTGTATCCCCCACTTGTCTGATTCCTACCCATCCTGTTGCTCTGATGACTTGTTCTTCAGGAAACACTTCCTCCAGGTCTTCACCTGGGATCCACCAGAGACAGCCCATAACTGTCCTGTACACCCTGCAGGAACTTCTGTCAGCAGCTTCCTAGGCTGAGAGCTCCTGAGAACCATGAACTCATAGGCTAGCAGTGATCCTTCACAGGCATGCTGTGTATCTCGTTAAATCAATACTCAGCCCAATGCCTACCACGCTGTAACGTTCCGTGGGTTTTTCTTGATCTGATGAATATATTTTCATATATGCAACTTGAATGGCACACTTGGGAAAAAGGACTTGGTTGGAGTTTGGTTAGAGACTTGAAGTGACGGATGCTCCATGGGTGTGTTGGGAGTTGTCTACAAAAGCTGGGATATAAAATCTAACACTGATACTCACCACTTAATGACAAATTCATCACTGCCAGATTCTTTATTGTATCTCATGGTCACTCCCAATTTAAAGATGAAGAATTTGAGGCAAGAAAGGATGAAGCTCAGCCCAGGTTACTCAGCTGACATGGATGGAATGGTGAGGGCAAAGGCAGGGAGATGCTAAAGATGGCCCATGTGTTCTCAGTATCCCCTGGGCCTGTGCTAAGTATGTGGGGAATGTCCAACCCCATGACAATTGTTTGTAAAATGATCACCCAACTGTAGCCACTTTGTTCTAATTTGCACTTAGGATTTTTCATGTGTGTTATCTATTAAGATGTCTATAAGGAATGTGTATATAGTGTGTTTTACAAGGTGAAGAAAGTGAAGGAGTTGATGTCAAGAATTGCTGGAGGCAGATGGGCATTTGGCCCAGTAGCTAAGACACCAGTTAAGATGCTGGTTAAGACATCAGCATCCCATACTGGAGTGCCTGGGTTAGATTCCTGGCTCCAGCTCCCCAATTCCAGTTTTCTGCCAGTGCAGACCCTGGGAGGCAGCAGGTGATGGCTCAAGTGGTTGGATTCCCATCACCCATATGGGAGACCTAGATGGAGTTCCCAGCTCTTGGCCCTGGCCCTGATCTATCCCTGGCCATTGTGGGCATTTGAGAGAGTGAACCAGCAGATGGGAGATCTCTCTGTACCAGTCTGTATCTCTGTCTCTAATAAAAAAAAGCTGGTGGGATGATGACTGGAGATACTAGCACATGGTATTTTTAATTACTTCATCTATTTTTCCCAATCACCTCAAAATCAATTCAGTAGTTCATTATTTTACCAATTATTGGCTAATAGGAAGCAGGATGTTCTTCCAAATTCTTTGTGAGAAAAGAGAAAGGTATCAGATAGTCCTACCTTGGAACACCTCCTACCCTCACCTGGTTTCCACTGCCCTGTATGAGGCTACTTTAACTACTCAGTGGAAAATGGAATTAAAAGATAAGTTTATTTTGGTGCAAGGAGCAAGGGGATCAACCACCCTTCACTAACACAAAGTAGGAGAAGGTTGATCCCATATGTGAAGGTACTTCTAAGAGTTTGTGGAAAATGACATTGAAAGGGAAGTGTGTTTTGATGCAAAAATTTTTTGAAATCAATGCATATGAGGGATTTTCAGAAAGTTTATGGAAAATGTGCATTATCAAAAGACTACAGATGAATTCACAACAAAATTTTTTGTTTTAAAATAAACTTATCTTTTTAAAAAAATTTACTTATTTACTTTAAAGTCAGAGTTACACAGAGAAGGAGAGGGAGAGAGAGAGAGAGAGAGAGAGAGAGAGAGAGAGAGAGAGAGAGAGAGAAAGAGAAGTTTTCCATCTGATGGTTCACTCCCCAATTGACTGCAATGGCCAGAGCTGTGCCAATCCTAAACCAGGAGCCAGGAGCTTCCTCTGGGTCCCCTATGCGGGTGCAGGGGCCTAAGGACTTGGGCCATCGTCCACTGCTCTCCCAGGCCATAGCAGAGATCTGGATCAGAGGTGGAGCAGCCAGATCTTGAACCGGTGCCCTTATGGGATGCTGGCGCTTCAGGCCAGGGGGTTAACCCGCTGTGCCACAGTGCCAGCCCCAAATAAACTTATCTTAATTCAACTTTTCCATCAAATTTTTTTTTTTTAAATTACCTCACATGCGGTATGGAAAGTAGACTGTGGGAAGGATGCCAAGATGAAAAGTCTTTTTTTTTTTTTTTTTTTTGATTTGGGAATTGGAGAAGGTGGCATGTGACCTGGCCACTAACAGTGGTTTTGTATGAAGTGTTGTTCAATATTAACCTGTCAAGGAAGCTGTCACCCCACACAGGGTTTGCGAGGATGTGGACAGCAGGCTCCTCATAAATCTCCCTGGACTTGCTTTTGCCTCTACAGTGTGCGATCAGGGCAACTGTATTGCTGGGTCTGGTCCCCTGTCCTTGACCAGGTGACTTTCATTATGTTGAAAACAACTCATTTCTAGAGTGCTTCATATACCTCTACTACTAGGCTAGGATTATGAGAATATGAAAATAATACCACACAGAGATTAAAAACTATTAATATGGTGGCATAACATTTTTATGGGCTAATACAGACAATGTCTTTTCTGAAAACACTTGTTTTAGTGTCCACTTAAACCAGAATGTTGAGAAGAGGTCTTATTGAGACCATTTCCCACTGAAGTCTCTGACCTTTCATTGACTGCTTTATGTTGGGAGACAAAATGTAACACTTAAAGTGGCATGAGATACAATTTGTTGAAGAATCTTTTTTTTTTTTTAAAGATTTATTTATTTACTTGAAAGAGTTACAGAGGGAGAGAGAAAGGGAAAGAGAAAGAGGGAGAGGGAGAGGGAGAAGGTGAGGGAGAGGGAGAGGGAGGGGGGAGGGGAAGGTGGAAGGGGAGGGGGAAGAGAAGGGAGAGGGAGAATCTTCCATCCTCTGGTTTATTTCCCAGATGGCTGCAATGGACAGGGCTGGGCTGGGCCAGGCTGAAGCTGGGAGCCAAGAGCTTCTTCCTGGTTTCCTTCATGGATGTCAGGGGCCCAAACACTTGGGCCATCTTTTGCTGTTTTTCTCAGGCACATTAGCAGGGAGCTGAATTGGAAGTGGAGGAGCTGAGACTTGAACTGGTGCCCAAATGGGATGCCAGCATTGGATCATTTTTTAAAAAAACATTTGATTGAAATACAGTATACTGTGCTAGTGATCTTTTGGTGCTAGCATTGTGGTGTAATGGGTAAAGTCACTGCCGGCATCCCCTGTGGCTACCAGTTCAAGTCTCAGCTGCTCTACTTCCAATCCAGCTCCCTGCTAATGATCTGGGAAAAGCTGCAGATGATGGCCCAAATATTTGTACCCCTGCCACTCACATGGGAGAACTGGGAAAAGCTCCTGGCTCCTGGATTTAACCCGGCCCAGAGCTGGCTGTTGCGGCCCTGTGGGGAGTGAAGCAGCAGATGGAATCTCTCTCTCTGTCTCTGTTTCTCCTTCTCTCTCTGTAACTCTGACTTTCAAATAAATAAATCAATTTGAAAAAATAAAAAAATATAGTGTACATATCAAGAAACACACATAAGTGTACAGATAAACGAGTTTTTATCATCTGATCACGCTCACAAGCAGCACCCAAATTAAGAACAAAGCAATACTTAAACTCCAAGAGTCCTCACTAGTCCCCGCCTCATTCCTTTTTTCTTACTGTTGAAATAAGAGTATATTGTCATTTACATGATATGATCTAGTGAAGTGCTATTTATAACTATATCCCAAATGATATGAAGGATCATTTTTATCACTACAAAATGTGCTGTGTAGAATAAACATTTTCTTTAGTCGATGCCAGATAGCTGCTGAAATGCAAACTCACCATACCACTTTCAACATCAAAGTTGGCATACAGCAAACGGTACTTCTTCTCAAGAGGTTTTGCTGATTTCATTTATTTTCTGCAAATTATTTTTACTGTGCAATGCTAAAATAATCCGTCACAGGATGTTTGGGTTCATGGGGTATGGTAAAGCCAATGCAAGCGAGTTGAGTCAAAGCTGTTTTTGAAAGTTAATGTTGGAGGAGTGAAAAGAATCCATGAGTAGTTTGAAAGAAATTTTTAGAGGACATGGGATATTTATTCAAACTGTGGCCTTAGTGGGGGTGTTCAGAAAGTGCTTTTGAGCCCCCTGAGTTATGTGGTTATCTGGTGGATTCTGTAATTCTGTGAATATTTATTTAAGGATAGGTGCAGTTGTGTCCTGGCTAAAACGTAGAGGCACAGGAAAAACCGATTCAGGCTAGTCCACACTGATTGACACATGTAGAAGCTAAATGACCGGTCGGAAGTAGCAAATTGCAGCTGGATTTGAGTTGTTTATTCTATGAATAACACCTACGGCTTGAGAACACTGCAACTACCACAAACCTCAATCACAGTAAGATCAATTTGCAAATGCAATTAGGGACAGTAGTGATAACATTTCCCCTTGGTTTTGCTCACCATCATACAGCATATTAGAAACTGCAAAGCTAAAAAAATCCAAGCAATGAAAAGAAACACCAAAAAGCTCTCTTGGGTGACTGAATCCTTCGGGTAGGAAATTGCTAATGGTGCACCATGTACTTAAATCTCAGTTTCTTTTTCTGTTTTTTAATGATTTTATTTATTTATTTGAGAGGTAGAGTTACAGACAGTGAGGGGGAGAGACAGAGAAAAAGGTCTTCCTTCTGTTGGTTCAATCCCCAGTGGCCGCAAAGGTCAAACCTCCGCTGATCCAAAGCCAGGAGCCAGGTGCTTCTTCCTGGTCTCCCATGTGGTGCAGGGGCCCAAGGACTTAGGCCATCGTCTACTGCTTTCCCAGGCCACAGCAGAGAGCTGGACTGGAAGAGGAGCAGCTGGGACTAGAACTGGCACCCGTATGGGATGCCGGCTCCGCAGGTGGAGGATTAACCTACTGTGCCACAGCGCTGGCCCCCAAATCTCAGTTTCTACATATAATGCCCCAATGAAGTGTAACTTTATTCTCTGGAGAAATGGCAGATTTGGAAATGACAAACTCAGTCTGGGACATCTTGTTATGCAAGAAGCAAGAAAGAATTCACGGAATGGTAGGGACACCTCCAAGGGACACCGGCACAGGCTTGTGAGAGCTTCTGTTGAGCACGAGCAGCCACCTGCCCATTCAAGGGAGTGAAGTCAGTCATGGATGACAAATCCACAGTATAATACACAGACATATGAAAAAAAGGGAAAGGTCTTTCTTAAAGTAGAATGCCATCTGATAAATATAGAAAGAATAACAGTTATCTAGAAAATCATAATTTTACAGCCATGCTATAGAAGGCTAAAACAACTGTATCAAAGGTTGGAGAGGATCAGAAAGTTTATATAATCTCAAAGCCTTCCCCATAGACTCCTTATTAATTACAAAGATAAAAACGGTCCCTTCATACTGGAGAAATCCCAGGGGCTGGGCAAGGGGGTTTATATTAAAAAATAATCAAAGATCACATTCCTGATCATTGAACAAACTCACGTTATGCAACCCTATTGTGTTGCTGAAAGCATCTCTCATGTGGTATTTCTCCCCACAGTGCATAACCTAAATCTAATTCAAATCAAGGGATGACTGGAATGAAATCTTCTAACATGCCAGTGTCATGGAAAACCAGGAAAAATAAAATTGGTTGAGATGAAAGGAAAGGAAATGCAATGCAGGATCCTAGATTGAACTCTGGGTCAGGGGGAAAAGTGATTTACGAGACAGTTTTGAGAGAAATCATGGAATCTGAATACGCACTGTAGATTAGATACTTCATTGATTTGAAGTTAATCTTTCTGAATTTTTAATTGTTTACAAGAGTGCTCTTGTCTTTGGAAAATGCATTTTGAGGATTTTGGGATGAAGAGGTAGGGAAGCCTTATCTAACAAAATATTAAAAAATTAGGAATATATATTACACAATATATATATATAAAATGTAACATATATAAAATATTATACATAGAAATGAATGTTAGAGGGAATGTGGCAGAGTTGAAATTCTGCACCTGAATAAAGAACGTACGTATGAGATGACTATTGCAACTCTAATGAAATTATTTAGAATGCAAAGCTAAAAGAAGAGAAGGTGCTAATATTGCAACAATTTGCGGTGGGGGCAAGAGAGACAGAGTTGCATCTCAGCCCATTTCTTCTCTCCCAGATCCCATGTTTTCCTTCCAGCGTCTTCCCACTGAAATTGCTCTGGCGTCTCAACCACCTTGCCTGCCTGGGGCTCCTCCCGCTTGAGTTAACCACCACCTGCAGTCGCCCTTCTCCACCAGCTACATGTGCTGACTGTCCTGTCAATGTCTTCCTCCATTTTGGTTTTTGCCATTCCTGTTACGTTGGTGGCCCCTTTCTCCTACCCAGCCAATAGCTCCCTTCTTTGCACAACAGGTGAACCAATCAACTGTGCTTGTTCCCGTCCAGCTTGCAGTCCGCCATATTGTTTCCAACCACGTGGCCTCTGCCTGACTCCCTGCACCAGGGCTTTTGCAATTAGGCTGCCTGGCCTGGCTTAGGTGGTGCATCTATTAGATTGGGGTCCATCTCTTCCTAACACGTTGCTTGAGGAACCAAGCGTTTTGTTTTTCTCCCTCACTTTGGTAGGACAGGACTGGCTTCTTTAGTGGTTACTGTTCTGACTGTGGGCTTTACATTTATGTCTTAACAAAAGCCCTTCACACTGAGCTATGTCCCAGGACTTCAGAACTTCAAAGGCCATTGGAATCTGGCAGGGCGTTCGCTTTCGTGCTTTTATTCTTTGCTACTCTGAGCCCTTTAAGAATGGTCCAGTTGTAGTCCTCATCATTTGGATGTGGGATCAGACCAACTAACTTAAACTAACATTGACAGATGACCACATGGTTGGTAATGATACTTCTGTCACAAAAAGGGAATTTGATCATGTTGGTGTGAATACAATTTATGAAAATGCTGCAGCTCAGGAAGATATGGAAAATGAGAGGTTTTGTTTTTTTATGCCTAATGGACTATGGTTCTCATAATATGATTTCCTTATTTTTTTTTAAGATTTATTTTATTTATTTGAAAGACAGAGTTACAGAGAGAGGTAGAGACAGAGACAGAAAGGGAGATCTTCCATCTGCTGATTCACTCCCCAGATGGCCACAATGGCTGGAGTTGTGCCAATCTGAAGCCAAGAGCCAGGAGCTTCTTCCGGGTCTCCCATGCAGGTACAGGGGCTCAAGGACTTGAGCCATCTGCTACTGCTTTCCCAGGCCATAGCAGAGACCTGGATTGGAAGAGGAGCAGCTGGGACTAGAACCGGCGCCCATATGGGATGCCGGTGCTTCAGGCCAGGGCTTTAACCTGGCGTACCATAGCGCTGGCCCCATTTCCTTATTTATTTTTTAATTTTTTTCTGAGGACGGTGATTTGATAGAACTGATACAACTTTTGAGACTTCGTTAAACAAGGCAATGATTTTGTCTGGTATCAGAGATATAGGCATTGCCTCAATTACTTTTTCTTTTAAGGCAAAGTGTCCATAACTGAATGAGTCTTTGGTAGCTACTGTAGTTTCTTTTCATGACATGGGACATTAGTAGTATTACAGGAGCCCATCTTCCAAAGACTTTGCTTTCACATACTGCCTTGACATCAACACACTGGCAGTCCTAGCCTACTTGTTGAGGATCATTCGTTCAAATGTTCTGGAAATGAATTGCTTTTGTGTCTGTATCAGGCAATGGAGAAAGCAGATGATTGTTCAGAGTCCCTATTGATTTCTTTAAAGCTCTCACTACCTTTTTTTTCCCCTCTTAGGATTACTAGAAATAAGTACTCCACATTTTTCAAAGGAGAGGAACTTCATTTTTCTTGCCTTAAACAAAATAAGAATTAGTTGCTGAAAATTAAACTGATATCTGCAAATGTTAGCTTTTGAAAACAATGCTATGATCAAAAAATGGGACAAATAATCTTTTCAAGAAAACATGACCATGCTAACTACTTAGCTTTGATAATTTCTTCTTTCTCCATTAGCCTTGACCTTGGCAGAGACAACATGATTTATAAAAAGAATGAATGTCTAGAGGGCAGAAACTATGTCATACATGTTCTGTGCTTGTCACTTTGTGTTTTAAGATATCAATCATGCAACATTTATAATAAACAAAGTAGAAAGTTTGTGTGTT
The DNA here is from genome assembly GCF_033115175.1 of Lepus europaeus. Taxonomy (NCBI): domain Eukaryota; kingdom Metazoa; phylum Chordata; class Mammalia; order Lagomorpha; family Leporidae; genus Lepus; species Lepus europaeus. Next base: position 88,526,483 of record NC_084832.1, read on the forward strand.
TTATTAGTTGCTTTATAAAATTATCTTACAGAAAATGCTTCTAGAATATATCTTGGCTATACTATGATATTTTTGGTTATTCTCTAGAAATTACTTTTAAAAATGAAAGTAATATATGGACAAGGTTAAACAAATAAAGCAAAATTGGGATCTGTGATAAGAAGCATGGGTCCCTGGGCCCATCATTTCTTATCCCTGGCCTCATTGCTGCAGGAAACTACTTTGATCTTCTTTAACAGCTTATTTTGTAAGCTATTGTCAGTCTCTAAATTCTGTGTTTAAGCTGTTATGTCTTTATTCTGGTGAGATAAATGAGGGTTCATTGAATCTACTTATCATCATTTCTTCCAATATTTCATTATAGTTATATAGCATCTTAAATAACTCCATTGTTGGATTAACTTGTGACTTTAAGATTTATTAGCAGATCTTTATTTTTTATTTTGTTAACTACTAAGAGTATATTTGCATCTAATTTTGTACCCCTACCAGCTGCCCAAATTTTAAGGCCCAGTGGAAAATGAAAATGTAAGATTCCTTATTAAAAAATCATTGTGAGCTTCAAGATGGTGGAACAAGAATATTAAGTCAAGGCTTGTAGGTAAGTAGGGGTTGTGTGTGAAACAGGCTGCAGACCTAAAGCTGGCCTGGCTGATATTCCATCTTACCCTTCAGCTATCTGTCTTCCCTCCCACCTCTTAGCTTCTACCATCTCTTCTTTCTACAACAGCAAGAGGAACACAATTTTTACTTTGTTCTATAATCATAGATAATATATTCATGCATTCTAAATGTTATTTATGATAAACATTAATACATAATTTTATTAAGTGCCTATGTAAATAGAATTCATTGCAGAACCAAATGAAGTCTATACCTCCTTCTTTGTACGTCTTTTTGTTTTTCCTGGAGTTTCTAATTGCTTTTCCTTTTGTCTTGCCTTTTTGCCTTGATCACATTCTCAATTTATAACACTCTGTGCAATACATCTAATCAGCAATTCAGTCTAAAATCCTAGAGCTTTTCTTCCTTGCTTCTCCAGCCTGGCCTCATGGATTCCTTGATTCTGAGTCTTTCTTCTTGGTTTACCCTTTTCATGCTCTAGCACCTCCTCAAACAACTTCCTGAATAAACTTTAAGTCCTTCTGCTTCTGAGGATATCTGTACTCACTTTCGCCCTTGATTGATAGCTATGAATAAGATGGTGGGTTGAAATCTGTGTTCTCTTAGGGTTTTGGGGTGTTTCTCACAGTCTCTTGCAGACTCTCTTGTTGATGAGGTCACCTTGATGCTTTCCTGGATGCTTTCTATTTTACAATGTGGCTGACTTTTCTCTACGGAGATGTTTCAAGGTGAGTTTTTGTCATTGGTATTCTAAGTCTCACAATGTGGTGCCCAGGTTTGGTGTGTTTCCTTTCTCATCCTAGTCATGTGGGAGTACTTTAAACCTGGAAATTGCTACCTTTTATCTCTGGAAAATTCTCTTAGATGCATTGCTTGATGATTTTCTCTCCTCTGTTTTCCTGTTGTCTTTTAGAAGCTCCTATTAATTGATTCTTAGACCTCTTTTTTTAAAAATATGCTCATTTTGGTTCAACAACATTTACTTTTTTAAAAAACATTTATTTATTTATTTGAAAGTCAGAATTACACAGAGAGAGAGAGGGGGGGAGAGAGAGAGAGAGAGAGAGAGAGAGGTCTTTCATCTGCTGGTTTACTCCCCAATTGGCCACAATGGCTGGGGCTGTGCTGATCTGAAGCCAGGAGCCAGGAGCTTCCTCTGGGTCTCCCACATGGGTGCAGGGGCCCAAGGACTTGGACCATCTTCCACTGTTTTATCAGGATAGAGCAGGAGCCCATATGGGATGCAAGCACTGCAGGTGGCGGCTTTACCCACTACCCACAGTGTCAGCCCCTCTTAGACCTCTTGTACTGGTATTCTATGCCTATTATCTGCTTTGTGAACTTTGTCTCTTTTATTCTCATTTTTAGGAAGTTTCCCCAATTTATCATCTAATTGTTCTGTTAATTAATTATATTTTTTTACTCTCTAAAACTTCCATTTTTTGTATTCTTTCATTTTTCTACTTGTGGCATTCTATTTTGACTTTTGTGTACAATATCCTCTGCATTGAGTAGACAAATTGGAGCATTCAAATCATTTCTGAATACTTCCCAGTGGCTTTTTTTGAAGATTTATTTATTTGAAAGAGTTACAGAGAGAGAGGGAAACACACACACACACACACACATCTCCCATCTGCTGGTTTACTCCCCCAAGGGGTTGCATTGGCCAAGGCTGAGCCAAGCTGGAGCCAGGAGCCAGAAGCTTCATCTGCATCTCATATGAGTGGCAGGGGCCCAAGTATTGCTTTTCCTAGGCCGTTAACAGGAAGCTGGATCAGAATTGGATCAGCTGTGACTTGAACCTGTGCCCATATATGATGCTGGCATTACAGGTGGTGGCTTACCCACTCTATCACAATGCCAGCCCTACTGCTTTTTGTCTATTTATTTACCTTGGTCTTTTGTTTCATGGTGGAGGTTTCATGATGAATGCTGTGAACCTTGGAACTGATCCATAATTTTTTAAAGGTTTATTTATTTAAAAAGAAGAATTAGAGAGAGAGAGAGAGAGAGAGAGAGAGAGAGAGATCTTTCAGCTACTGGTTCACTCCCCAAATGGCCACAATGGCCAGAGCTGGGCCCTTTTGAAGCCAGGAGCCAGGAGCTTCTTCCAGGTCTCCCACATGGATGCAGGGGCCCAAGGACCTGGGGCATCTTCTGCTGCTTTCCCAGGTGCATTAGCAGGAGCTGGATTAGAAGTGCAGTAGCCAGGACTTGAACAGATGCCCATAAGGTTGATGCTGGTGCTACAGACAGCGGTTTAATCTGCTAGCCACAGTACCAGCCCCTGATCTGTAAATTTTCAAGGTGAGTCACTAAGTTTTGTTGGTGAGCTCTATGTACAAATGGGGTTTGTGAGCGAGGGTGGGGGGTTTGCTTTGGGTGATAGGTGGTGATAGAGTATTTTTGAGGGGGCTTCCATTTTATGGAATATGTTGTTCCTTCTTCTGCAATGGTTCTGGCTTTTTTTTTTTTTTGGCCTGCAGAGGTGAGTGAGTGGGGGTGGATTTTTTCTGGTTGGATATTGAAGTATGAACAATTGACTCTTCCTTACACTGGCTTTTAATTATTTCCTTATTTCACTCCCCAGAACTGTTTCCTCTCTGACACCTACCTTCTTAGTTTGATGATGCTGTTCCTTAGGTGCTACCCTTTGCGGTCCAGATGTGTCTATGTTCTGAGCTTCCTGCGTTCTGCCTGGGAGGTGGAGCTCTATCTACTGCTTCGTACATGGAGCTGTACGGCTTTGCACACACTCACTCCACTGGCAGCTCCCTCTGTCCTGCTCCCTCTCTTCTGTCATCTCTGTGGCTTTGTTTCCCATAAACCTGCTGAACTCTCCTCCCTCTCCTTCCACACAGCATTTCTGCGTTAAAATCCCTTCATTTCTTTACTGTCATTTATGAAACATATTTAAGGACTTCTTGAGATATAGCTCTATTCAAGTTTGGAAATAGCTAAGTGTGTGTGTGTGTGTGTGTGTGTGTTCATGCAGGATTTGGGGCAAATGCTGTGGGAAGAAGGTGTAAAGTGAGGACAGTGGTTAATTCCAGCCCATGCTTTTGCTCTTGTGCCTTTACCACTGCAGCCCTCACGTTGGTGATGACCACGTCTTCTTCTCAGTGGTACGATGTTTCTTAGTGTAGTGTGAAAAACGCTTATGTGGCATCTCTAAACTTTCAGCGACTTTATTAACACCTCACATAATTTTCTGTCTGTGATGTTTCAATAATCTTTGAGTAGAAATTTTTACTTCCACGGGGAGCAAAGTGTCTAGAAGCACCTGAAGTTCTCTCTGTGTCTCTCTTCCAACCGCCTGGCAGACAATGGTGATATTTTGCAAATTCTCTTGAGCATTTAGTGTGTATGCTGGGACATTCATACTCTGCCCTCATGGTGAGGTTGTGAGAGAAGTGGCTGCAATATTTGCAAAAGTATGAACTATAATCATGTCTCTTGACACTTTATCTGTTTTTTTTTCTTTTTTAAACTTTTATTTAATGAATATAAATTTCCAAAGTACAGCTTATGGATTACAATGGATTCCCCCCTCCCATAACTTCCCTCCCACCCACACCCCTCCCCTCTCCTGCTCCCTCTCCCCTTCCGTTCACATCAAGATTCATTTTCAATTCTCTTTATATACAGAAGATCAGTTTAGTATATATTAAGTAAAGATTTCAAAAGTTTGCCCCCACATAGCAACACCAAGTGAAAAAAATACTGTTGGAGTACTAGTTATAGCATTAAATAACAGTGTACAGCATATTAAAGACAGAGATCCTACATGATTTTTTAAAAAATTAATTAATTTTCTATGCAATTTCCAATTTAACAACAGGTTTTTTTTTCATTTTCAATTATCTTTTTTTTTTTGATTGTCATGACACTTTATCTGAATATTACAAATGGAGAATAAATATGTCCAGAAAATCCTGAACAGGAGAAAATGAAATTATGTTATAGGAATTTAATTCCATTAATTTAAAAAATTTGTTACACACTATCATGGTTTGTTTTTATTAATTTTTTAAACTAACACAGAGTACTTACTAAGTGTCAGGAAATCTACAAACATCTCATTGAATCATCCCTGTTTTACATAGGTATGGGTTATTTTTTTTAAGATTTTTTTGAAAGGCAGAGTTGCAGAGAGAGAGAGAGAGAGAGATTCACCACTGGTTCACTCCCAAATGGCCACAATGGCCAGGGCTGGGCCAGGCTGGAACCAGGAGCCTGGAACTCCATCCAGATCTCTCACGTGGGTGGCAGGAGCCCAAGCACTTGGGCCATCTCCTCCTTCTTTCCCTAGTCCATTACCAGAGAGCTGGATCAGAAGACAGGACTCAGAGGGACGCCCATATGGGGGTGTTGCAGGCTGAGGGTTAGCCCACTGTGCCATAGTGCCAGTCCAGGTATGTTTTGCATATCTTACAAATGAGGAGGCAGAGGCATAGAGAGGCTGTAGAGAAAACCTCCCACAGCAGGAGGGCCCCAGCTTCACACCGTCTTGCCTGCCTCACTCTCTGTCTCTGCTCGTGACTTCTGATTTGTGCTCTTGCCTGGAACATTCCCTTTTACTTGTTGAACTTCAACTCCTGTTGTAAGTGCTAAGATAAATACCTGTCAGCCTGAAGTCTCCACACCTAGTAGAATCGCAGTAAGTGTTACTTTCCTACCCTCTATTTTCCATGAGAAGTTCCCCAGTTGCTAAGTGGCGCTAAGCTCTCTCTTTTGAGCTTCTATTCCACTTCCCTTATTTCTCTTCACTCTTCAACATTGTTTGTTGCGTGTTTGTCTTCTTCACCAGTATATAAATTTCTGAGGTCAACATATATGTTTGACTTTCTGTTTAGACCCCATGAGTCGATGTAGAGTGTTCTATATATATGACATTGTGATTTGTTTAAAACAAAATTTTTATTTATGAGAGAGAGAGAGAGAGCGAGCTCTCATCCACTGGTTTGCTCCCCCAACTCTCCCAAATGCTTGCAGTGGCTGGGGCTGGACTGAAGCTAGAGCTGGGAGCCAGGAACTAAATCCAGGTCTCTCATATGGGTGACAGGAACCCAGTTACTTGAGCCATCACCACTGCCTCCCACGGTCTGCCCTGGAGGGAAGCTGGAGTCAGGAATTGAACACAGGCGCTCTGATGGGGTGCATGGGTACCGTAATTGCTGAGCTAACGGCCCGTGCCCGATATTATGATTTTTGTATTAATCTAATGGCCTCATATCAAGGCAGGGCTGACTCATCTTAAGGGTGCAGTTGATGTTTATGAGGTTAGGTAGGGATCTAGTTGTCTACACATCAATTCTGCCTTTTCAAAAAGATCACTCAGTTTTCTGAGCAAGACAGAAGACTCCACTAAAGCTACAAAACTGTTATAAAAGGAGAATGTGTACCTGGTTCCAAGATATGAGGGAGCTTCAAAATGTTAGTGAAAGCTGGAATTAAAACATAAGTTCATTTTGCTACAAGAGATTTTGAAACCCAGGCATAGCTGTTTCATAGTATGCATTTCCCATGAACTTGTTGAAGACCACCTTGTAGGTATGGATTTCAAAACATTTTGCACCAAAAGCAAACTTTTAATTCCATTTCCATGAACTTTTTGAAGCACTGTAGTATTTGAATGGCGGAGACGAATTCGTGTGCATTGTAAAGCCTTGCTCTGCAGCTCCACAGCGCTTTTCCCAGTCAGTTTGAGTGATTTAAGGGAGGTTGACGCGTAAGCCAAGGACAAGGATGTGTCCTGAAATAAGCCTGACCCGAATAGGACAGAGTGGACCCCAAAGTAAATTTCATCCCAGCCACGCCGCTGCACGCTGAGCTCTTGACTGTCCAGGCTTCCTAAGAGACTTTAACCCTGACTCTTTCTTAAAAATGTTCACATGAATTCTCTCCAGTGTTTCTGGCTCACTTCCTGGAGCCACTTCCCTTCTTTTCCTTTACTGTAATTGCTGGGTATTGAAAGGCTGTGTGAATGTGTTATGAAACAAAACTGAATTGTATGAATATTCTTATCCTCGAGGCTTCTTTTCTGATTCTGTGACGAATTTCTTTTTTACCTCCTGTCAATTCTCTGAAGAGATTTTTGCAGCTAATTTGGGATAATAAAGACATTCTTGCTGTAATGCAGTGATTCTTTTTAGGAATATATATATATATATATATGTATATATACACACACACACACACACATATATATATTTCAGTAGCTTCTATTTAAATGTACCTAAACTGAATGAAATTTCTCACATTTTTTCCCTTCTGAAGGCTAAATACATTTGCATATCTCTTCCCGGTTCTGCCAGCCGCCCACCCACATTCCCAGCCACCATGGGACTCAGCCTGGACTTCTGCCACAAGAAACCAGCTCCTCCTCCAGTGCACTCTGGTTTTTGTTTCTTATGATTAAAAAAAATCAAAGGAACTGTGGAATTGGAATTTTAAAAATTGTCATGGAAAACATAAGGATATAAGGTTATATATATAGTTTGAAGGTCATTTTCTTTTTGACTAAAAAAATCAAACAAATTTACGGAATGGAGGGTTAATCAATGTGGTATGTTGACAAAGCTTTGCATAGCTGTTTGAAGTAAATAACCATTGGATGCTAGAAAGATGCTTTGTTTATCTCCTAGACCTGAGGAAATGTATGTACATTACCAATGTCTGCTGTGACTTGAACATGATTTCATGCCTGAATTCATGTGGGACCTTAGCTCCCAATAATATGTTAATGATACTAAAAGGATAGACATTTATTTATTTATTGTTTATTTGAAAGACAGGATGAGAGAGAGAGAGAGAGAGAGAGAGAGAGAGAGGAGGGAGAATCTTCCATCCTCTGGTCCACTCCCTAAATGGAATTGGGTCAGGCTGAAAGCAGTAGCCTGAACTCCATTTGGGTCTCCCAAGTAGGTGATAGGAACCCAAGGACTTGGGCCATCTTCTGCTGCTTTCCCAGGTGCATTAACAGGGAGCTTTGATTGTAAGTGGAGCAGCTGGAATTTGAACCAGTGCTCATATGGGATGCTGGTGTCACAGGCTGCTGCTTAACCTACTGTGCCACAATGTCAGCCCCAGGGTAGAAATTTAATTTGATTTGTCATGTTTGGGAGGTGGGCCTAGTGAGAGTTCCTTCGGTCATGGGACATGTGTCCTAAGAAGGTCATTCTCAGGAAAATGTTACAGAAGCCTGAAATTGGGTCTAGACCCTTTCTCTCCCTTCCTTGTCACATGATCTGCTTTTGCTACCTGTTTGCCCTTACCAGATGCCAAACCAAAGGGACTGCTCGATCTTGTACTTGAACCTCCAAAACCGTGAGCTAAATCTTTTATCTTTATTAAGTTAGTTGCTTCAGGTATTTCATTGTAGTGCCACAGAACTGACTACTACAACATCCTATTTCTGTTTGCTTATAAAGGGAACACCTGCACTTACTGTGATGTCTCTTTTCCTTTCCCCTCTTCACAATCTTTGGCTAGTTCTCCTGCCCTCAGATGCACCCCCATCTGAGAAATTCCCTTGCCCCACCTTCTCAGGTCATATCCTGTGGGCATATGACCTTGACCTAACAAATCAAGGAAGTAACGTGGCGAGATGACAATGGAGATACGGGAACCATCTTTCCACTAATTGCTGAGGTTTCCACGGCCTTATGGGAGAGAGATGTGCTCTTGCAAATGCAAGCGGTCCTTACTACGGATCACAAATCTCCACAAGCCAACAGCTTTAATGGAGAGCCTGCAAGTAAGATTCATCCCCAATTCTAGGGGCCACTGCTCACCTCATACAAAAGCCAGGCCCAATCCCTATTGAATGGGAAAAAAAAAGGAAACATCTGGGTAGAATAGTGGCCAATATTACAACCCAAACTTGGCATCCTTAGAGAATTGGTACAGGAACAATTGGAAAAGAGACATAGGAGGGGGTTCTGTGCTCACCCTCACAGAATCGAACAGCACACAAAACACTGAGGGGCCTACTTGCCGAAATCCAGGGGGGATCTCGCTGAGTCCGACACGCTGTCTCTCTCTCAGTCACGTTGGCATGCCAGATGTTGAGGTTGATTTTGTTTCTGAGAGGAAGAGTGTGGTGGGGGCAAGAGGCGCGGAGTCACCACACAGACCCCGGGAGTCGGGTGAAAGCAGGCCAGAGGCGAGCAGCCTGCAGACTCGTTTATTTCAGTTGCTACAGCTGCTTATATAGCCAAGGCAGCCAATCCGGTCAAGGGGCAGTCTATGCCCTAACCAATCACAGCCTGTTGTCAGTCAGGCTCTGTTGTGTGGTTTCCAAAGCCATCCAATTATGGCTTGTTGGCAGTCAGGCTCTGTTGTCATGTGGTTTCTGAAGCCATCCAATCACGACCTATTGCCAGGCAGTTTCTGTTGCCAGTGGCCATCTTGGCATGACCTTCTCACTCCACCACAATATCCTTTTTAAAGAAAATGGCTCCTCCCTTAAGTGATAGCTGATTGTGGCCACTAGGCTAGGCTATAATGCCCACTTGCTTGGCCAAACAGTAATCTAGATGTTATTCTGAAGGAATTAATTGTATAAGTATGATTAACACCTAGTATCAGTTGACTATAAGGAAAGAAGTTTATCTTTGATGGTTTGGGTGGGCCTTATCTAATCTGTTGAAGGTCTTGGGAGAGAGAGAGAGGTCTTCCATCTACTGGTTCCTTCCCCAGATGGCTGCAATGGCCAGGAGCTTCATTTGGGTCCCCCACATGGGTGCAAGAGCCCAAGAACTTGGACCATCTCTTACTGCTTTCCCAGGCCATTAGCAGAGAGCTGGATAAGAAGTGGAGCAGCCGGGTCTTGAACAGGTGCCCATATGGGATGCCGGCACTGTAGGTGGTGGCTTTACCAGCTACGCCACAGTGCCAGCCCCTCTTCTTTATTATTAAAGGACCTTGTACACAACCTCACAAAAAGAGCCAGAAGGGAACTAAATAACTGGAACAGTGAGTGTTCAGAAGTAAGTGGTGGTCAGAGACTCATAGATTGAAATGGGGCTTCCTGAATGGGCTCTGGCTCTTATGATCTGGCCATTTTCCTTGAGCCCACATGTTCTTAGACCCAGATATGTCAACTTTCTTTCCAGATGGGAACATTGAGGGTCATACACACTTTCAGAAACTATCAAAGGGAATATGTGGTCAAATAGCTAAACTTACAGACTCATAGAATGGCAGATGCCCTAAACAGCACTCTGGCCTCAGAATCAGCCCTTAAGGCATGCAGATCCAGCTGAAAAGCCCATGAGAGTATTTTAGGCATGGAAAGCCAAGACACTCTGGCAAAAAAAAAATGACCTAAATGAAAGATCTCTGCAAGTGAGATCCCAGTGGAAAGAACAGGTCATCAAAGAAGGAGGTACCTTTCTTTGAAGGGAGGAGAGAACTTCCACTTTGACTATGACCTTGTCTAAATATGATCAGATTTGGTGAACTCAAAAGGCTTCCATAGACCTGGCAACTCATGACAAGAGCCTAGGGTGATTACTGATGCCATAAACAAGAGTGTCAATTTGTTAAGTCAGCAATAGGAGTCACTGTGCACTTACTCCCCATGTAGGATCTCTGTCCTTAATGTGCTGTACATTGTGATTTAATGCTATAACTAGTATTCAAACAGTATTTTTCACTTTGTGTTTCTATGCGGGTGCAAGCTGTTGAAATCTTTACTTAATATATGCTAAACTGATCTTCTGTATATAAAGAGAATTGAAAATGAACCTTGATGTGAATGGAAGGGGAGAGGGAGCAGGAAAGGGGAGGGTTGCGGGTGGGAGGGAAGTTATGGGGGGGGGGGGGTGAAGCCATTGTAATCCTTAAGCTGTACTTTGGAAATTTATATTCATTAAATAAAAGTTAAAAAAATAGCTATACTTAAAAAAAACTAATGAAAAATAGGATTTTATCTCAAAAACGTTTATTCACCCTGTTTAGTATACCATTGGACTATAAAGTGAGAGATGCTTTCAGTGCTGCTCAAGAATTCTAGGCTTTTGTTGTTGGCATTTGAACATCACATTACCTTCTAGCTGTCTTGGCCTTTGGTGGATAGTTTTCTTTTGAGCTCCCAACTATTTAACCATTTTCCCCCTAAACTTTCTCTTGTTTTCTTACATTTGCCTCCTAAATGTGTGGCTGATGGGGCTTTTTAGAATTCCTGTTCAGAGAATGAGAGGGGGTGAGGCTGATAGGCAAATTAGTGTCTTAATTCACTTCTCTCTGGAACTCTTCCAATTTCTCAGAATTTGAATGAATGTAAACTTGGCTGATAAAGTTAATAAACTGAGTATCTTTCTGGGAATGACAGGCATTTCAGAGTTTGGTAGCTTTGTCTTTAAGTTCTAGCCTTGTTCTTCACTAGTGATGTGATCTTGGACAAATTAGTTATTGGCTCAGCTCCTCACTTTTCTCATCTGTAAGACAGGCAAAGGATGTCCATTGTGCAGATAAAATAAGAGAATGAAGAGAAAGAAGCAGGTGTTTAATTATTGGACACTCTTATTAATACCATATACGCATATTTCAGAAAGTTTATGAAAAATGGAATTAAAAGATTAGCTTATTTTTGTGTCAACTTTTTTTTTGTTTTAAAGATTTATTTATTTGAAAAACAAAGTTACAGAGAGAGGTAGAGACAGAGAGAGGGAGAGGTCTTCCATCTTCTGGTTAATTCCTCAAATGGCTGCAAGGACTTGAGCTGGGCCAATCTGAAGCCATACGCTAGGAGCTCCTTCCAGGTCTCCCACATGGTGCAGGGGCCCAAGGACTTGGGCCACCCTCTGTTGCTTTCCCAGGCAAATTAGCAGGGAGCTGGATCAGAAGTGGAGCAGCTAGGACTTGTACCAGTGCCCATATGGGATGCTGTCACTGAAGGCTAATGGCTTTAATTCATAGCACAGGCCCTTTGTGTCAACTTTTAAAAATTTGTGCATATGAGGGGCTTCTGGAAGGCTCATAGAAAATGCATATAATGAAGAAACTGGATCCAAGATGGCTGAGTTGGGGATAGCCACACTAATTTATGTTACCCTGGGATATGAAAAGGACAAAGAAAGGGCTAGGTTTTCAGGGGCCTGACTGGTGGAAATTTTTGGCAAATAAGTAAAAAAACAAAAACAGAGATTCTGTGGGACAAGAGGAGAGAGGACAAAGATGCCTCGACAGCTAGCTGCACCATTCAGTCAGCTGCTGGCGGTGACATCTTACCATGTCAAGGTAGGAAGAAATGGCTGCACCCTGCGGCTTGCAGTTTTAGCTGAGAGGGAATTCCATGGTCATCCACGACTTTTACTTCAGTCTGGAGAGCTGACTGGGGTCTGAGCAACTGCTGGGCTTGGAGCACGGAACCTGCCTTGCTTTCTTCCCCCTCAGCTTCCACAGAGCACCATATTCAGCAGGGAAAAGTCATATAGTACACCTCTGTTCTGCTCCTACCAGCAGTCATAGTCAGAGTCAGGGTAACATGTGGGGAAAAGGACAGATCCCCTGAATCCTGCTATCACAGGAGTTTTTGGGATTAGCTCCAGAGCTACACTTATGTACCCTATGTGTGCCAGCAGGATTCACCTTAGCTTCTGGGGGCTAACACTGGAAACTGCCCATAAAATAATCTTCTCCTACTCTGGGAGGTCTACTATATGCTAAAACACCAAGACTAACCATTTGTTCCAAATTCCTTAGTGCCACTGGAATCTACCTGGTGGACATAGGCAAGAATCTTGTAGCATTCCACATCTATGGACTCATACGATCTAGAGTAAAATCTCCTATATATCTTGTAGTCACCCTGTAGGACTGGAATTGAGTTCAGCTCACATACCCTAGTCTTAGGATTAGGGCTATTGGTACTATAAGCCACAGCAACAGTTGGACTCCCCTAGAGGGATCTGAGGAAGGGTCCATCCATATCACAAAGCAGGTAGTGCCAGAGGCCCCAGCATCACCAGGCTTGTCAGTAGGACAAGTGGGCAATCACCTTTGTCTCCCTCAGCAACAAGAACAAGGCCTGGTTATCACATTAGCTAGGGAAACTGACACCTAACTCTGTAGACCAAAGATACACACCCAAGGAAACTCTTATTGATCTCAAAGCCACACTTCTATCTCTACAAACTACAGCAGACTAGACTACTGTGCTACTTAAAGACTTAGTTGACATTGATTAAGACAAAAAAAATCATTCAGAGACTACACTCTTGGGATCATCTAGAACCAAAGCCAAAACAAGAAGCCAAATGATATCCTGCATTCCAGTTAAACCCTAAACTCTTTTACAATAAAACTTACCCCATAACGAAGAAGGCACGAGTACACCAGATGGGCAGACATCAATGTAGGGACACAGGAGACATGAATAAGAAATGTAGCATGACACCTCCAAAAGAACACAACAACCCTCTAGAGTTAGATCCTGAACTGAAAGAAATCTATGATCTTTAAAAGCAGAAAAGACCAAGTGAAGGACAGAATTTCTGACCCAGAGGATAACAATTTTGGATTAACCCAATCAGACAAAAAGAAAGAGAAAGGAATTATTAGGAAACTGGTACAGTTTTAGCCAGGTGGCCACGTGGCCCAATCTCTGTGGTCAAGCTCCACCCCATCCTATTGGGATTCGCTGCTCCTGCTTCCCTGCCTGCCCTCAAACGAAGTTTTAAAAGGGCCTGTTCCTGAACACGTGCTCTCTTGGCTCTTCTCTCTTGGTTCTTCTCTTTTGGTTCTTCTCTCTTGGCTTCTCTCCTCCTCTCTTGGCCCTTCTCTCTTGGCTCGTCTCTCTGCTCTATCTTCTTTCCTCACTAGCTCCTCTCCTCTGGCTCTCTCTTATACTTTCTCTCTCTTATCCTTCTTTGTCCCTCCCCTCCAGTCTGCTGGGTTTTCCCCAATAAATCCTTTTCCTTACTCTGGCATTCAGTGTGTTTTGTGAAGGCTAACAGGAATGGAAAAAAATGAAGAAAGTCTACAGTAAATATGAGATACCATTAAATGACCAAATATTCTTATTATAGGCATTCTCTAAGGAGAAGAAAAAGGCAAAGGCATTGAGAACCTGGTAAGTGAAATAGTAGTTGAAAATTTCCCACATCTTGAAGGAGACATGGACATCTAGATTCAAGGAACTCAAAGAACCCCAAGCAGCCTCAACCAAAAAAGGTCTTCTTCAAAGCAAATTGTCATGAAATTGTCCAAAGTTAGAGACACGGAGAGAAACCTAAAGATAGGAAAAGAAAAGTGTCAAGTTACATATAAATGAAAACCAATTAGATCAACATCAGACTTCTCAGCAGAAACCCTACAGGCCAGAAGACAAGTGGGATGATATAGTCAAGCAAACACTTCCCACAAAGAAAATTATATTCAGTGAAGCTATCCTTTAAAAGTGAAGGAAAACTAAATTATTTTATAGATAAGATATAAACAAATAATTCACCACCACCAGTCTTACAAGAAATTCTGAAGGGCATCCTGCATTAGAAGTAAACATAAAAACACATGACACCACCAGATTCACTAACAGAGCAGGTAGAATCATCCAATCAAGAAAATGACAAGTCTTAGTTCTTATCTATCAATACTAACTTTGAATGTTAATGGATTCAGTTCACCAATGAAAAGACTTAGGTTGGCTAAATGAATAAAATCTATGACCCCACTCTACATTGCCTACAAGAAATTCACTTCACAAAGATATTCAGGACCAGTGCTGTGATGTATTGGGTTAAGCCTCTGCAGCACCAGCATCCTATAGGGGTGCAAATTTGAGTCCTGGCTGCAGCTTCACTCCTGATCTAGATCTCTGCTTATGGCCTGAGAAAGCCAAGTCTTTGGGCCCCTGCAACCATGTGCCAGACCTGGAAGAAGCTCCTGGCTTCTGGCTCCTGGCATTGGCCTGGCCAGGCCTTAGCTATTGTGGCCATTGGGGAGTGAACCAGCAGATGAAAAATCTGTCTCTGTGTCTCTCTCCTCTCTCTCTCTGTAACTCTGGTTTTCAAATAAATAAATTAATTAATATCTTTAAAAAAACAAATAAAGATTCACACAGACTGAAAGTGATAAGTTGGAAAAAGATATATAAGGGAAATGGAAACCAAAAGTGAGCAGGTGTAGCTATCCTGATATCAGATAAAGCAAAATTTAAATTAAAAAACTGCAAAAAGAGTTAAAGAATGGCATTATATATTTTTATTTTTTTGACAGGCAGAGTTAGACAGTGAGAGAGAGAGAGACAGAGAGAAAGGTCTTCCTTTCCATTTGTTCACCCCCCAAATGGCCACTACGGCCGGTGCGTTGCACCGATCTGAAGCCAGGAGTCAGGTGCTTCCTCATGGTCTCCCATGCGGGTGCAGGACCTAAGCACTTGGGCCATTCTCCAAAGCTTACAGGGCCACAGCAGAGAGCTAGACTGGAAAAGGTGTGATGGGGACAGAATCCAGCGCCCCAACGGGGAATAGAACCTAGGGTGCCAGTGCCGGAGGCAGAGGATTAGCCAAGTGAGCTGTGGCTCCAGCTGGAATTATATTTTGATAAAAGGTTCAATTCAACAAGAAGACATAACAATCATAAATATATATCCACCCAACACAAGACCATCCCTAAAGGGAGAAGTAGATTCCAATACAATAATAGGGGGTGACTTTAACACCCCATTCTCATCAATGGACAAATCATCCAGACAAAAAATTAATAAAGACACATCAAAGTTGAAACATACTATGGAGCAAATGGATCTAACAGACATTTATAGGACACTTTAATCAACAGCTATAGAATACACATTCTTCTCATCAGCAAATGGAGCATTTTCTAGGATAGGCCACATATTAAGCCAAAAATTAAGCCTCAGCAAATTTAAAAAGATTGAAATTATATAATGTATCTTCTCAGGTCATAAAGAAATAAAACTAGAAGTCTCAGACCATAAAGGAATAAAACAATAAAGAAAAAACAATAGAACACTCATAACTACTTGAAAATTAAACAACATGCTACTGAATGATCAATCAATCATTGAGGAAATTAAAAAGGAAATAAAAAACTTTCTTGAAATAAATGAAAATGAAAAAACAACATATAGAAACTTGTGGAATACAGAAAAAGCAGTATTAAGAGGGAAGTTTATAGCTTTAAGTGTTTATATTAGAAAAGAGAAATGTCTCAAAGATCTAATAACGTATCTCAAAGACTCAGAAAAACAAGAACAAGCCAAACCTCAAATCAACAGGAGGCAAGAAGTAATAAGAATCAGAGCAGAAATAAATGATGTTGAAACTAAAAAACAAAAACAAAAACAAAACTACACAAGATCAACAAAGAAAAATTTGTTTTTTTGACAAAATAAAACTCTATCCAGACTAACAAAGAAAAAACTCAAATTAGTGAAATTGGAGATGATAAAGGAGACATTGACACCAATGAAGAACTATATGCTAATAAACTGGAAAACCTCAAAGAAATGGATAAATTCTTGGATTTGTATAACTTACCAAGATTAAATCAAGAAAAATATAGATAACCTAATAGATCTAAATAGACCCATAACAAGCAATAACATTTAAGCAGTAATCAAAAGGCTTCCATCAAAGAAAAGTCCAGGATATGATGGCTTTACTATTGGATTCTACAAAATATTTGAAGAGGAAGTAACTACAATTCTCTTCAAACTATTCCAAAATACTGAATAAGATGGGGCTCTGCCAAACTTTTTTTTTTTTTTTTACTTTTTGACAGGCAGAGTGGACAGTGAGAGAGAGAGACACACAGAGAGAAAGGTCTTCCTTTTGCCGTTGGTTCACCCTCCAATGGCCACCACGGCTGGTGTGCTGTGGCCAGCGCACCGCGCTGTTCCGAAGACAGGAGCCAGTTGCTTATCCTGGTCTCCCATGGGGTGCAGGACCCAAGCACTTGGGCCATCCTCCACTGCACTCCCTGGCCACAGCAGAGAGCTGGCCTGGAAGAAGGGCAACCGGGACAGAATCTGGCGCCCCAACCGGGACTAGAATCCGGTGTGCCGGTGCTGCTAGGTGGAGGATTAGCCTGTTGAACCATGGCACCGGCCTCCGCCAAACTCTTTTTATGAGGCCAGCATCACTTTGATAGCAAAACCAAACAGAGATGACACAAAAACAAAACTACCACTTACACCTTTAATGAATGTAGATGCAGAGATCCTCAACAAAATACTAGGAAATTGAATCCAAAACCACATCAAAAGATTATACATCACACTCAAGTGGGATTTATCTCAGAAATGCAAATGTGGTTCAACGTTCACAAATCAATAAATGTCATAAATTATAGCAATGAAAGAACAGAAACCTTCAGTTATCTAATAAATGCAGAGAAAATATTTGATAAGATTCAACACCCCTCCATGATAAAATCCTAAACAAATCAAGTAAAGAAGAACATTCCTCAAAATTATAAAGGCTATATATTACACAACAATAGTCAATATAATGCTTAATGGAGAAAAGCTGAAAGCATTTCCCCTCAGATCTGAAACAAGACAATGATATACACTTTAGCCACTTTATTCAATATTTTACTGAAAGTTTTAGCAAGAGCAATTGGTGAGCAGAAGGAAATAAAAGACATCAAAATTGGGAATGAAGCAATCAAATTATCCATTTTTCTGGATGACATGGTGCTGCTGCACATGGAAAAACCTAAACATTTCACCAAAAAGCTCATAGAACTGATAAACCAATTCAGTAAAGTTACACATTACAAAGTAAACATACAAAAACAGTAGTATTACTGTATGCTAATGATGAACTCACAGAGAAATCAAGAAAGAAATTTCATTCACAATAGCCACAAAAATTTGTTACTTAGGAATAAATTTAACCAAAGAAGTGGAAGATTTCTACAATAAAAATTATCAAACATTGATGAAAGAAATCATCAAAGATACACAAATAATGGAAAAATATTCCTTGCTCATGGATTAGCAGAATCAAAATCATTAAAATGCCAAAAATACCTAAAGCAATCTACAGATTCAATGCAATCCATATCAAATTATCAATGACATTCATTACAGAATTAGAAATAGCAATCCTAAAATTCATATGGAATCACAAGACCCAGGTTAGTCAAAGCACTCCTGAACATGAAAAATTAAGCTGGAAAGTATTACAATGCCTGATTTCAAAGCATAATACAAAGATATAGCAATAAGAACAGCATGGTACTGACATCAAAACTGATGCATAGGTCAATGGAGCAGAATAGAGAGCTCAGAAATTAATCCTCATGCGTACAGCCAACTGATTATTAACAAAAGTGCTCAGACCATACAGTGGAGTAAGTTGTGTTGGTAAAACTGTGTGTGTGTGTGTGTGGTGTGTTTGTGTGTATGAATGAAATTAAATTCCTACCTTTCAAAATATACAAAAATCAACTCAAGATGCATCAAAGACCTAAGTTTAAGAGCTGAGACTATGAAGTTGATGGAAGAAAATATAGGAGAGATACTCCAAGACCCTGGTATAGAGAGTGATGTCTTGGACAAGATTCCCAAAGCCCAGGCAACAAAAATGAAACTAAACAAATGGGACTATATCAAACTCAGAAGTTTAGCAAAGTAAAGGAAATGATTAATAGAGTGAAGAGACATACAGTAGAATCGGAAAAAAATTTGCAAACCACCTATCTAAAAAATGGTTAATATCCTGACTATATCAGCAACTTGAAAAACTCAACAACAAAACCAACCAAATCCAGAAGAAAAATGGGCAAAGGACTTCAATAGACAGTTCTCAAAAGGAGAAAAAAATAGCCAACAAATATATGAAAAAAATGCTCAACATCACTAGCCATCAGGGAAATGCACATCAAAACCACAATGAGTATCACCTCATCTCTGTCAGAATGGCTAAAATCCAAAATCTAGAGAGTAACAAATGCTGGCAAGGATGTGACAAAGGGGTACACTTATATACTGTGTGGGGATCCAAACTAGTTTAGTCACTGTGGAAAAGAGTGTGACAATTTCTTAAAAATCTAGGAATAGGCTTGCTGTATGATCTAGCAATCCCACTACTGGGTGTATTCCCAAAAAGACCTAAACACAGTATCTCAGATACCTGCAATGCCATGATTATAGCAACCTTGTTCACAGTAACCACAATTTAGAATCAGCCAAGGTGTCTGATATCAGATGAATAGACAAGAAAATGTGGTCCACATACACAATGGAATATTATTCAGCTATATAATAAAAATCTACCACTTGCTGCAAAATGGATACAACTGATGAACACCATGTTGAGTGAAATAAGCCAGACCCAGAAAGACAAATGCTGCATGTTCTCTCTTATATATGGGAGCTAAAATTTAAACAAAACAAAACAAAGCAAAAAGAGGGAATATCTGTGTTTATCATTTTTGCTGCAAACATAACTTTGTAAAACTTTGTTTTATACCTTTGACAAACCAATGGTTAAGAATGTTATAGCACTATAGTTTTAATGAACTTTGATTACTTTAAAATTTGCCATGTATGAGTAACATGGTCATTTTCACATTCATTTCCCATTCTTTCATTGATTGCTTATAACCATTGTCTATATTCTGATGAAACTGGAGTTTTTTTGCTTCTTACTTGTTAAACTTCTTATTCAGTGAAGTACTAAGACTTTTTTACTCTAATGTAAATTTAAAATATGTTACCTCAGAAATAAAAAATGAAAGAAAGGAATAAAGAAGAAGGGTGAAATTCTTTCTACGAAGCCATCATCACCTTAATTTCTAAACCTGAAAAAGATACAGCAGAGAAAGAGAATTACAGACCAATTTCCCTGATGAACATGGATGCAAAAATCCTGAATAAAATTCTAGCCAATAGAATCCAACAACACATCAGAAAGATCATCCACCCAGACCAAGTGTAATTTATCCCTGGTATGCAGGGATGGTTCAGCATTTGCAAATTAATCAACGTGATACACCACATTAACAAACTGCAAAAGCAAAACCATAGGATTATCTCAATAGATGCAGAAAAAAGCATTTGATAAAATAAAACACATTTTCATGATGAAAACTAAGCAAACTGGGTATAGAAGGAACATTCCTCAACACAATCAAGGCAATTTATGAAAAACCCACTGCCAGAATCATACTGAATGGGGGAAAAGTTGGAAGCATTCCCACTGAGATCCAGTACCAGACAGGGATGCCCACTCTCATCATTGCTGTTCAATATAGTACTGGAAGTTTTAGCCAGAGCCATTAGGCAAGAAAAAGAAATCAAAGGGATACAAATTGGGAAGGACAAAGTCAAACTATCCCTATTTGCAGACAATATTATTTTTTATTTAGGGAATCCAAAGAACTCCACTAAGAGACTATTGGAACTCATAGAAGAGTTTGGTAAAATAGCAGGATATAAAATCAATATACAAAAATCAACAGCACTTGTATATACAGACAATGCCATGGCTGAAAGAGAACTTCTAAGATCAATCACATTCACAATAGCTACAAAAAAATCAAATACTTTGAAATAAACTTAACCAAAGATGTCAAAATTCTCTATGATGAGAATTATAAAACATTAAAGAAATAAATAGAAGATAAAAAAATGGAAAAAATCTTCCATGCTCATGGATTGGAAGAATCAATATCATCAAAATGTCCATTCTCCCAAAAGCAATTTACAGATTCAATGTGATGCAAATCAAAATATCAAAGACACTCTTCTCAGATCTAGAGTAAAACGATGCTGAAATTCATATGGTGCAATCTTATACAACAAAAACAGAGAAAGAGGCATCACAATACCAGATTTCAGGACATACCACAGGGCTGTTATAATCAAAACAGCATGGTACTGGTACAGAAACAGATGGATAGCCCAATGGAACAGAATAGAAACACCAGAAATCAATCCAGACATCTACAACGAATTTATATTTGATCAAGTATCTAAAACCAATTCCTGGAGCAAGGACAATCTCTTCAACAAATGGTGCTGGGAAAACTGGATTTCCACATGAAGAAATATGAAGCAAGACCCCTACCTTTCACCTTACATAAAAATCCACTTAACATGGATTAAAGATCTAAATCTACAACCTGACACCATCAAATTATTAGAGAACATTGGAGAAACACTGCAAGATATTTTGCACAGGCAAAGTCTTTTTGGAAAATACCCCAGAGGCACAGGAAGCCAAAGCCAAAATTAAGAACTGGAATTACATCAAATTGAGAAGTTTCTGTACTGCAAAAGAAACAGTCAGAAAAGTGAAGAGGCAACCGATAGAATGGGAAAAAATATTTGCAAATTATGCAACTGATAAAGGACTAATAACCAGAATCTACAGAGAGATCAAGAAATTCCACAACATCAAAACAAACAACCCACTTAAGTGATGGGCCAATGACCTAAACAGACATTTTTCAAAAAGAGGAAATCCAAACAGCCAACAGACACATGAAAAAATGTTCAGGATCACTAGCAATCAAGGAAATGCAAATCAAAACCACAATGAGGTTTCACCTCACCCCGGTTAGAATGGCTTTCATACAGAAATCAACAAACAACAGATGCTGGCGAGGATGTGAAGAAAAAGGTACACTAACCCACTGTTGATGGGAATGCAGACTGATAAAGTCACTATGGAAGACAATTTGGGGATTCCTCAGAAATCTGAAGAAAGCCCTACCATATGACCCAGCTATCCTGCTCCTAGGAATTTACCCAAGGGAAATTAAATTGGCAAACAAAAGAGCTATCTGTACCTCAGCAATTATTGCAGCTCAATTCACAATAGCCAAGACATGGAATCAATCAAAATGCCCATCAATGGAAGACTGGATAAAGAAATTATGGGATATGTACTCTATGGAATACTACATAGCAGTAAAAAATATGAAATCCAGTCATTTGCAACAAAATGGAGGAATCCGGAAAACATCATGCTGAGTTAAATAAGCCAGTCTCATAGGGACGTATATCACATGTTTTCCCTGATATGTGACAACTAACTGAATGCCTGAAAGGAAACCTGTAGAAGTGAAACTGACACTATGAGACGCAATGACTGACTTGATCAACCCTTGTCTTGACTGTTGAGGAACAGCTTACTCTTTTATTCTTTTTGGTATTTTCTTTTTGAACTCTTTAATTAACATAATTTTTATCATGTGTTTAAATCCAATTGAAAATTGATCCCTGCTAAAAATTAGTGGAAATATGAGAGGGAGGAGATGTAAAGTTCGGCACACATTCCATCAGACTTACCCCTAGGGGTAAAGCTAAAAACTTGCCATGGGAATCCAAATCCTATTAAGTTGGCAGGCACCAATGCCATCATTCTAGTTAGAGTGATCAGTGTAAGTTCATAACTGACCATAAAGATAGGATTAAATGTCAAAGGGATCATATAAATCATACCAAGTGTCTGTTAATAATAATTGATATCATTAAAAAGGAGAGAACGATCCAACATGGGAAGCAGGAAACAACAGCAGATTCATAGAATGACAAATACCATAAACAGCACTCTGGCCTCAGAATCAGCCCTTAAGACATTCGGATCTGGCTAAAAAGCCCATGAGAGCATTTCAAGCATGGAAATCCAAGACACTGTGGCAAAAAAAGATCTACATGAAAGATCTCTGTGAGTGAGATCCCAGTAGAAAAAAGGGGCTATCAAAGAAGGAGATACCTTTCTCTGAAGGCAGGAGAGAACTTCCACTTTGATTATGGCCTTGTCTAAATAATTTCAGAGTTTGTGGACTCAAGAGGCTTCCATAGCCTTGGCAGCTCATGACAAGAGCCTTGGGTGATTACTGATGTCATAAATAAGAGTGTCAATTGTTAAATCAACAACAGGAGTCACTGTGCACTTGTTCCCCATGTAGGACCTCTGTCCTTCATGTGTTGTACTATGAGAGTTAATGCTATAACTAGTACTCAAATAGTACTTTATACCATGTGTGTCTGTATGGGTGCAAACTGTTGAAATCTATACTTAGAGCTGATCTTCTGTATGTAAAGATAACTAAAATGAAGCTTAATGAAGAATGGGATGGGACAGTGAGCAGGAAGTGGAATGGTTTGGGGGTCAGATGGCAGATATGGGGGGGAGAACTGCTGCAATCCAAAAGTTGTACTTTTGAAATTTATATTTATTGAATAAAAGCTTTCTATAAAAAATAAAAAAAATTAAAAATTTAAAAAAATGAAAAAAGAAGGGAGAGATTAATGGAATATCATTATGTTCTTAAAATTGTATCTATAAGTCACATTGAAACTATTAAAAATAATTAAAGCACAAATTTTAAAATAATAAAATATATGGATACAGTGATGTAATATTTTTATTTAATATTTAATTTTTTAAAAATTTAACAAACTTCATGTAATTCATATATACAGTAGGAACATAGTGATGTTTCTACACTTCCTTCCCTTCTGCCCATGCTCTCACCCTTCTTTTTCCTCTCATATCTCCATTCTTAAATTTACAAAGATATATTTTAAGTTTACTTTATACTCATAAGATTAACCCTACACTAAGTAAAGTGTTCAACAAAAAGTAAGAGGAAAAAAACACTGTTCCTCAATAGTATAGACAAGGGCTGTAAACAGTAATTGAATCTCAAAATGTCAATTTCACTCTTATCCATTACATTTTTGGTACTCTATTGGTTACCACAGATCAGGGAGAACACATGGTATTTGTCTTTTGGGGACTGGCTTATTTCACCAAGTATATTGGTTTCCAGTTGCATCCATTGTATTGCAATAGCAGAATTTCATTCTTTTTTATGGGTAAGTAGTATTCCATACTATATGTATATTATACAATGTCTTTTTTTTTTACCTTTTATTTAATGAATATAAATTTCCAATGTACAGCTTATGGATTACAATGGCTTCCCCCTCCCATAACTTCCCTCCCACCCGCAACCCTCCCCTCTCCCGCTCCCTCTCCCCTTCCATTCACATCAAGATTCATTTTCAATTCTCTTTATATACAGAAGATCAATTTAGTATACATTAAGTAAAGATTTCAACAGTTTGCACCCACATAGAAACACAAAGTGAAACATACTATTTGAGTACTAGTTATAGTGTTAAATCACAATGTACAGCACATTAAGGACAGAGATCCCACATGAGGAGCTAGTGCACAGTGACTCCTGTTGTTGACCCGACAAATTGACACTCTAGTTTATGGCTCCAGTAACCACCCTAGGCTCTCGTCATGAGTTGCCAAGGCTATGGAAGCCTACCAAGTTTGCCGACTCTGATCATATTTAGACAAGGTCATAAAAGACAGGGTGAGGATAGTAACCAATGATCCTAAGAGTGGCATTAACCAGGTCTGAACAATTATACAGCATTAAGTGGGGAAGAGGACCATCAGTACACACAGGTTGGGAGTAGAGCCATTGGTGGTAGAGTAGAGGTTATGATTACAAAGGAATGAGGCCCAAGTGTGCTAGACAGGGTCTAGAACAAAGGACAGAGTCATTATTAGGGGAGCTAAGAAAGGTGCTGTCTAAGCTACAGTTAAGTTTTCTGATTGAGAGGCAAATAGAACCTGACAGAAGGGGCTTGGTAATAATCTGGTGGGCTTTAGGCCTTGTAAATTCAGAGGCCCAGACCTATCTATCTCTTCACATGGGGTATATCCTAAGGGAGGTGTGAACCTCCTAAGGGAAGGCACTCTGTTGATTTTCATTACTTGGCTGGCTTGGGAGGAGAGCTGGC
Organism: Lepus europaeus; assembly: GCF_033115175.1. Classification (NCBI taxonomy): domain Eukaryota; kingdom Metazoa; phylum Chordata; class Mammalia; order Lagomorpha; family Leporidae; genus Lepus; species Lepus europaeus. Next base: position 88,550,871 of record NC_084832.1, read on the forward strand.
CAGGTAAAGGCAGGTGGCATCTCTAACAAGAAATTTACAGTTCTGCCTTCAGTGTTGCTGACCCTACTTGGCTGTCCCCTCAGCTGCAGTGGTCACTTTGGAAGTTGGGCTGAGTGAAGGGCTTTTCAGCTTAGAGCCAATAAGATCTGTGGCTCTGACCTGGGCATCCTTCGACTCCAGGGCAGGTCCATTTCCCGTGATCCAACTCTTGGCAGAGCTGCCAGGGCTCTTCACAAGTTGACTTCTGCTGAAGCCCAGGCTTACCACTTTGAAAGCCACTGCAGTGGACTGGCCTGTTGGGTCTCCTTGAGGGCAGATCACTGTACAGATCAGCCATTAATAGGCCTGCCACCCACTGCTTCTGATGCCTTGCTTTCTTTTCCTCCTGGTTTTTGTTAAAGCAGACCAGAGAATGCAAGTCAAGGGAGTGCCCATGTCCCATCTCTAATCTTCGGTGGCCTGAACTACAAGTTTATAGTCACAGGCATGTGCTGTAGTAGTTTTTCTAAGGTAGACAATGCCCATGAGGAAAAATATATTCTCACTTTAAAACTTTCTTTCCCTTTGGTCTGAAAGGGAGGTATTTTCTACTTACTGCTTACTTCGCTGATGGTGAAGTAAATCTAGCTATGAGATTATTATTTAAGCTCTTATTTTGGCTATGCTATTACAGAAAAATGATAGCCATCTCTTTTATAAGGTCTAAAGATTAAATTGTGCATCCTACAGATTCCTTCATAATAGAATTAGTTTCCTACCTTGAGGAGAATAGAGAAATGAAAGAACAAGTTGGGCTTAGAATAGAGAAACGAGGGAGCAAGTCCTAGATCGCTTGCTGACAATAGCAATATTACATGAATACTTAGCAAACAGTTTCAACCATTATATAACAACTTAAGAAAACATCTACCAGAAGGTCCAATGCCTTCTATATATTTAAGAATCATGTATTTGGAAACACCTCTTAAATATCCAACATGGTGTAGTTTGTTTAACCAGTAAACTTAAGCACAAACATATAAAATGTTTTTAGTTTCTTTCTACCAACAAGTATAAAACATATGATGCAGAGATTCAGGTCACACGAATTAAAATGCATCTTTGATTAATTTTAGCAGCTTAAATTTATGGACAATCTTATCTATAAGCCAATTAAAATAAAATTCTTAATAAAATTTCCCCATGTGGACATACAATATGTACACATATATAACATAGCATAATAGACCAATATAGCAATTTTAATAATAGCTTTTAAAATCTTTAACTCTTTTTGTAGATTGCCAATTGATTTGAATTGCTTTTTGTTTTTAGTAACCTCAGTTAACCATACTTTCTCTCAGTTGTTACTGTTAATACATTATTGGCTTCATCTGTTTACAGAGCCATCCCAAAGTACTGAATACAATAGAAGTGGCTGGGAAAAGTCCATAGGAACCTATAGGAGGACAGCTAAACCCAGAACTAACAATGCTTTAGTTTTATGAGCAGCAAATCATATATAACTGTGGATGACAAAAGACTTTAAGTCGCCATGTTTAAAATTATAAATTCATCAACCAACAAGAGGCACTTGCTTACTTCACAGTATTTTTGAAAGCACCTGTAGGATTTTACAAGTATTTAACCCTTTAGGCTTCTGGGGCTTTCTCATTAAGATAACTATCATGTCTAGTAACACAAGATCATTAGACTTTTTAATTCTCAAACATTTGTATTAATAGCATTTTCCATTATAGAAACTTAAAATTTAGTACCACGTCACATCTTGACAGTACTTCTAATATAATCCAAATAGCCTGATTAGTTGGTGTCTCTATAAGATGAGAGACATAGGTCTTTCGATTTTTTTCAGTTGGGCCCAAACTGGAAAAACCAAAGTCCAAGATTTACTGGAAATTTTAGAGTCCAGATTGTTTGAAACTTTGATTTTTTGAATGCCTGTCAAGAATGCCAAGAAGGCTCAAAACCCAAAATATCTGGTTGAAATAAGATTCCTTAAAATCATGACATAACATAGACCAAATTTGATCATTGTTACAAGGTGATTATTCAAATCTTTGAAAATAAGCACATATTTCAATAACCCATAGCTCTTAATAAAAATTCAGCTGTTTTTGAACAATTAGAATTTAACAGACATCAAGAGAACATAATAGATTACTTTAACACATTGCTTTAACAGAGAATCAGATTTTAATTCTATGTCAAAGAGAAATTGAGCTTCCTGTGATCTTTTGCTGTGAGGTTTCCTTCCTTTACCTTCTTTCATATTGGTTACCATGTTTCTGTGTTTCTGTGTATGACACATCTTTAAGCAACTTTTGCAGGGCAGGACGAGTGGCAACAAATTCTTTCAGTTTCTGTTTGCTATGAAAAGTCTTAATTTCACCTTCATTCACAAATGAGAGCTTTGCAGGATATAATATTCTGGGCTGGCAGTTTTTCTCTCTTAGTACTTGGGCTATGTCTCGTCATTCCCTTCTAGCTTGTAGGGTTTCTAATGAGAAGTCAGCTGTGAGTCTAATTGGAGATCCTCTGAGAGTAATCTGACGTATCTCTCTTGCACATTTTAGAATCTTTTCTTTATGTTTCACTGTGGTGAGTTTGATTACAACATGTCGTGGTGAGGATCTTTTTGGTCATGTTTATTAGGGGTTCTATGAGCTTCCTGTACTAGGAGGTCTCTGTCTTTCTCCAGACCCGGGAAGTTCTCTGCAAGTATCTCACTAAGAAGGCCTTCTAATCCTTTCTCTTTCTCCATGCCTTCAGGAACTCCTAGAACCCGAATGCTGGGTTTTTTAATAGTATCCTATAGAGTCCCAACAATATTTTTTAGATTTCTAATTTCCTCTTCTTTTCTTTGGTTTGCCTGTTTCCTTTCCTGTTCTCTATCTTCTAAGTCCGATATTCTCTCTTCTGCTTCGCCCATTCTGTTTTTAAGGCTCTCTAATGTGTTTGTCATTTGATCTATTGAATTTTTCATTTCATTATGATTTTTCGTAACTATCACAGTTTCTTGTTCTACTAGTTGTTTCATTTCATTTTGATTCCTCCTTAATATTTCATTTTCGTGTGAGAGATTTTCTATCTTGTCCATTAAGGATTTCTGTAGTTTAAGAATTTGTTTTTGAGAACTTCTTAATGTTCTTATCAATTTTTTGAGATCCACTTCTTGCATTTCTTCTATCTCATCATCTTCATAATCTTGAATTGGGGTGTCTTTTTCATTTGTGGGTGTCATAATGTCTTCCTTGTTCTTGTTACCTTGGTTTTTGCATTTGTTGTTTGACATATTGGAGATATTCTTTGGTTTCTTCACTCTGGTGTTTTATTCTTTTTATACTGTGACTCTAGGATAAGTGGACTGTCTGCTTTTGATGGAGCCTTAGAGACTTGAGATGGGTGTGGCCTGAGAGCTCTGTTTGGTTCCTCAGGGTTGAGGGTGTGTCAAAGGTGACACTCCCAGGTTAGGCGTGGTAAATCTCTCTCTCTCTCTCTCTCTCTCTTTTTTTTTTTTTTGATTCAAAAGGGAAGTAATTCCGCACAGCTGAACGTAATTGGAGGTAGTTAGCAGGCAAATGATATGCCCACAGGAGCCAGAGATTGGAAGCTCTTTCCCAAGGACCACACAGGGAATCTGTGCTGCCCTCAGTGTGGGCTCCAATTCTCCTGCAGTCTCCCACTGGGTTGCCAAGGTTACTGGATTGTAGCGTCTCTGGAGAGTACTCACGTGAATTCTGTGAGTTCTCTCCTGCACCGTCTCTTTTTTCACAGTCTCAGTTCATTAGCACCACACATTCTTTAAATCCTAATCTCCTGTTATTTTACCCCTCCCCCCAGACTCAGGTGTTTCTGCTAGGTTCAGGGCCGGTGCAGACCTGAGGTCGCCCTGCTTATGACGTATGTCCAAAATGGTGCCTACTCTTTGTGTTGCTCGCCTTTGAGAGGTGATCAGAGAGAGAGAAACTCGTGTCTGTATCGGTCACTTTTTTTTTTCTCTCTCTCTCTTCTAGTTAGCCTGGTAAACTTTTCCCCAGGGGGTTTCAAGCCTTGTTCTGTCTAGTCTCCTCTTTCCGCTTGGCTGCTTGTGTCTCGGGCTATTGAGGTTCGGCTCACCTCGCATTCCAGCGCTGGTGTGTTGATTCTGCCGCTGGTGTCCCGAACTTGGGCTCCCACGCTCTCCACGCAGGTCCACTGTGAATCACTAGTTCCAGAAGAGTTTTCTTTGCTGTTTTTTCCCCTATTCTTCCTTGAACCTGCAGTATCTCCACTTTTATTAAACTGTATCTCCCCGGGCTATCAATGTGCTCCCTTCCTATTCCGCCATCTTGCCGCTCTCCTCTTTTTAACTTTTATTTAATGAATATAAATTTCCAATGTACAGCTTATGGATTACAGTGGCTTCCTCCTCCCATAACTTCCTTCCCACCCGCAACCCTCCCCCCTTCCATTCACATCAAGATTCATTTTCAATTCTCTTTATATACAGAAGATCAATTTAGTATATATTAAGTAAAGATTTCAACAGTTTGCACCCACATAGAAACACAAAGTGAAACATACTGTTTGAGTACTAGTTATAGTGTTAAATCACAATGTACAGCACATTAAGGACAGAGATCCCACATGAGGAGCTAGTGCACAGTGACTCCTGTTGTTGACCCGACAAATTGACACTCTAGTTTATGGCTCCAGTAACCACCCTAGGCTCTCGTCATGAGTTGCCAAGGCTATGGAAGCCTACCAAGTTTGCCGACTCTGATCATATTTAGACAAGGTCATAAAAGACAGGGTGAGGATAGTAACCAATGATCCTAAGAGTGGCATTAACCAGGTCTGAACAATTATACAGCATTAAGTGGGGAAGAGGACCATCAGTACACACAGGTTGGGAGTAGAGCCATTGGTGGTAGAGTAGAGGTTATGATTACAAAGGAATGAGGCCCAAGTGTGCTAGACAGGGTCTAGAACAAAGGACAGAGTCATTATTAGGGGAGCTAAGAAAGGTGCTGTCTAAGCTACAGTTAAGTTTTCTGATTGAGAGGCAAATAGAACCTGACAGAAGGGGCTTAATAATAATCTGGTGGGCTTTAGGCCTTGTAAGTTAAGAGGCCCAGACCTATCTATCTATAGCCCCAACAGCTGAAGGTGAGCAGATCTGAAGACAGAAGCCTCTTCTAGGTCTCCCACGTGGGTGCAGGGGCCAAGCACTTGGGCCATCCTCCATTGCCTTCCCAGGTCTCAGCAGAGAGGTATTATAACCACACAGGAAATATTTAGATGTTACTTTGTGTTTGGTTGTATTCTGAGGAGTTGGACTGATTAGAAGGCAGTTAAGGTTGATCCACTTTGGAGGTTTACAGTTCAAGATGTGGTTGGCCTCCTTGATTCAGCCATCTGGCCAGGGCAGAGACCGGCACAGAAGAATATATGGCAGAGGAAAAAAAATCACACCGCAGCAGGGAACATTTTTTTTTAAAGTATACCTTCATTCAGATTATTTCAAACATTTCAAGTACTTTCACCTTAACTAGCAAAGGATAAAGAAGAGCTGCCAGGGCTCTTCACAAGTTGACTTCTGCTGAAGCCCAGGCTTACCACTTTGAAAGCCACTGCAGTGGACTGGCCTGTTGGGTCTCCTTGAGGGCAGATCACTGTACAGAACAGCTTTAATAGGCCTGCCACCCACTGCTTCTGATGCCTAGCTTTCTTTTCCTCCTGGTTTTTGTTAAAGCAAACCAGAGGATGTATATTATACAATGTCTTTATCCAGTCATCAATTCATGGACATCTGGGTTGATTTCACATTTTAGCTATTGTGAATTGAGCTGCAATAAACATGGGGTACAGATAACTCATATGCTGATTTCATTTCATCTGGCTAAATCCTCAGGAGTGGGTCATATGGTATATGTATTTTCAGATTTCTATCTTCCACAGTGGCTGTACTAGTTTTCATTCCTACCAACAGTGGATTAGGGTACTTTTTTCCATATATCCTCAGAGCATTTATTGTTTGCTGATTTCTCTATGACAGCCATTCTAACTGGTTTGAGGTGAAACTCAATGTGGTTTTGATTTGCATTTCCTTGATGGCCAGTGATCCTGATCATTTTTTCAAGTGTCTGTTTGCCATTTGAACTTCCTCTTTTGAAAAATGCCTGTTCAAGTCCTTTGCCCATTTCTAAACTGGATTGTTTGTTTTCTTGTTGTTGAGTTTCTTGAGGTCTTTATAGATTCTGGTTCATCTTTTATCAGTTTCATAGTTTGCTAATATTTTCTCCATTCTGTTGATTGCTTCTTCACTGTGATGAGTGTTTCTTTGCAGTGCAGAAGCTCCTCAGCTTTATGTAATCCCATTTGTCAATTTTGGCTTTTATTACCTGTGCTTCTGGGGCCTTTTCTAAGAAGTCTTTGCCTGTGCTGATGTCTTGTGGTTTCCCCAATGTTCTTCTGTAACAATTTGACACAATCAGATCATAGAGTTGGATTCTTGACCCATTTTGATTTGATTTTTAATAAGGTAGGGTCTTATTTCATAGTTCTGCACATGGATTTCCAATTTTCCCAGCATCATTGGATAAATAGGATGTCCTTATTCGAGGGATTGATTTCAGCTCTTTTGTCAAAGATTAGTTGGTTGTAGATGCATGGATTGATTTCTGAAATTTCCATTCTTTTCATGTCTTCATGTCTATTTTTGTGCCAGTACCAGGATATTTAGAAAATGAAAAGAAAGTGTATTCTGCAACTGTAGGATGAAAAGTTCTGTATAAATCAGTTAGGCCCGTTTGATCCTTAGTATCAATTGACTCTGTTGTTTCTTTGTTGGTTTTCTGTCTGGTTGATCTGTCCACTGATGAAAGTTGGGTGTTGAAGTCCTCCATTACTATTGTATTTGAGTCTATGTCTCCTTTTTATATCCTATGATTTGTTTTAAACAGGCAGTCACCCTGGCATTGGGTGCATTTATTATAGCCACACCTTCCTGTTGAATAGATTTGTTAACCATTACATAGTATCCTTCTCTATCTCTTTTAATAGTTTTTGTGTTAAAGTCTATTTTATCTAATACTAGGACAGCTACATCAGCTCTTTTTTTGCTTTCCAGTAGCATGGAATATCTTTTTCCATCCTTTCACTTTCATCTGCCTATATCTTTCTTGGTGAGATTAATTTTTTTTTTTTTACGCAGCAAATAGATGGTCTTGTTTTTTAATCCATTCAGTCAGTGTATATCTTTTAACAGTGTTTCTGATATTTCTAATTTCTTCCTTTTTTTTTTTTTGGACTGACTGAGATATATCCAAAGATTTTTATTCCAACTCAGGTATTCTTTCTTCTGCCTCTCCAAGTCTATTGTTAAGGCTCTCCATTGTATTTTTATTTGACATATTGAATTCTTAATTTCTAATATTTCAGTTTGATTTCTTTTCAAAATTTCAATCTCATGGGAAAGTTTTACATCCATGTCATGTATGCATTTCTTTAGCTTGTAAATTTGCTTCTTATTGCTTCTGTGTAATTCTACGATCAATTTTTTGAATTTCTTTTCAGGAATTTCATCTGTCTAATTCATCTTCACATTCTAATATTAAAGTGTTTCTGTGTTCCGTTGTGCGAGTCATTTTGTCTTCCTTATTTTTGTTTCTTGAATTTCTAATTTACTTTTAGGAATTTTTGCAAATACTTATTTCTCTGATGGATTTCATTTCTGAACTGTGCCTCTATGGCTTATTGTGGTGTTGGGTCTTTCTGTGAATACTCGAAAATGTATGTTGTGTGTGGTCAGGGAGCTCTGGTGTCTTCGTGGGTAGGTGAGTATCTAGAGTGACACCCAAGCTGGGCATGGTAGATTTCTTTAGTCAGCAGGGGTAGGGTATGATCACCTCTGTTGGTGTAATCCTATCCTCAGTTCCTCTCTTTCAAAGAGATCAATGCCCAGGGTTATTTCACTCTGGGTGCAACATTCACCTGTGCTGTCCAGTGAACTATATAAAGTGTTTTGTGCATTTCTCATTGTGAGCATGGATTCCAATACAATGATCCAACTCAGTAAATCAGGGAGCAATGAACCTCTGAACCACACAGTGATTTTTCCAGGCATCCAGCTACACCCTGCACCCTATTGGGCAGTCACAGAGTTCCCACAGTCTCAACACAAAAGGCTCCCACAGTTATGGGATGCAGATGATCTTCTCTGCCCTGCTGTTCTGACTACAGAGGGAACAGAGACATTCCCAGAGCCAGTTGCCTATGGGTGCTCCATCTTGATGGTTTGAGCCCCAGAGCCTGTGTAGCCCCAGAGCCCCCTATGGCTGGGGGTACCTCACTGTTCTACATTGGTTTCAAGCCTCGTCAACCCATCCAGCCAGACTCAAAGTCAGTGGGGAACACAGATTGTTCCTTCTGATAAAATTCCCCGATCATATATATGCACAATAGCCAATGCAGCCACTACTGGTGTCAAAATGGCACATTTTGCACTCTGGTTGGTGGGCACCTTTGTTGGTGGATGGAGGAAAAAAAATTTTTTTTTTTTTTTGGCTGGGTTTGGTAGGTACCCTGCCTGTCATTAGGGCTCCAGACTGGACTGAAATACAGTGTGGTCTACAAGGCTCTCCCTCTGGCAATATCACCAGTAGCAAGGGCTGTTGCAGTCTGCTCTCACTTGGTTCTCCAAGGCTGGTACATCCTCCGGCTCTTGGCTGTGGGGGTCATGTGTTGTGTCTGTGCTTGTTACTGCATATCCATACTTTCCACACTGATCCACAGCATCCCTCTTCCTTCTATAGAATTTCCACTGCAGATTTATTTTTTTGAATTTGTTTTAGTTATGGAAATTTCATGTATCTCATACATACAGATGTAGGAACATAGTGACATTCCCCCCTGAACCTCCTTCCTGCCCATGCTCCAGTCCTTCCTCCTCCTCCCTCTCACATTCCCACTCTTAATTTTTACAAAGATCTATTTTTCAGTTTACTTAATGATCATGTTGTCAGCCCTACACTGAGTAAAAGATTTCAACAAATGTTATGAAGAAAAATTAAATAAAAAAAATTGTTCCTCAATGGAAGAGATAGGGACTGTAAACAATCATTAAATCTCATAATGCCTATTTCACTCCAACATATCACATTTCATGTACTCTATCAGTTACCGTGGATCAGGGAAAATGTATGATATCTATATTTTTGGGACTGGCTTATTTCACTAAGTATAATGGTTTTCAATTGTGCCCATTTTGTTTCAAAAGGCAGAATTTCATTTTATTTTTTACAGCTGAGTGGTAATCTATGGTGTGTATATCCCATAATTTCTTTGTTCAGTCAACAGTTGATGGACACCTGGGTTGAGTCCATATCTTTGCTATTATGAATTGTGCTGCAATGAACATGGGGGTAGAGATAACTCTTACATATGCTGATTTCATTTCCTTTGGGTAAGTTCTTAGGAGTGGGATGGCTGGGTCACATGGTAGGTCTATATTCAGATTTCTGAGGTATCTCCATACTGTCTGTTACAGTAGCTGCACTAGTTTACATTCCCACCAACAGTGGACCAGGGTACTTTTCCCCCACATCCTCACCAGCATTTGTCATTTGTTGATTTCTGTTTGTGAGTCATTCTAACTAGGGTGAGGTGAAACCTCATTGTGATTTTGATTTGCATTTCCCTGATGGCTAGTGATCCTTAGCATTTTCTGAAGTGTCTGTTGGCAATTTCCTCTCTTGAAAAATGTCTATTCAGATCCTTTGCTCATTTATTAACTGGATTATTTGCTTTGTTATTGTTGAGTTTCTTGAGCTCTTTCTAGTTTCTGGATGTTAACCCTTTATCAGTTGTACAATGTGCAAAAATTTTCTCCCATTATATTGGTTGCTTTTTCATTTTGCGGAGTGTTTCTTTTGCAGTGTAGAAGCTCCTCAGCTTGTTGTAATCCCATTTGTCAATTTTGGCTTTGATTGCCTTTGCTTCTGAGGCCTTTTTCAAGAAGTCTTTGCCTATGCCAATTAATGTCTTGCAGAGTTTCCCCAATGTTCTCTAGCAATTTGATGGTATTGGGTCATATATTTAGGTCTTTGATCCATTTTGAGTAGGTTTTTGGGTAAGGTATATTGTAGGGGTTTGGTTTCATACTTTTGCAGGCACAGATCCAGTTTTCCCAGCAACATTTGTTGAAGAGACTGTCCTTCCTCCAGTGATTGATTTTTAGTTCCTTTGTCAAAGATAAGCTGGTTTTAGATGCATGATTGATTTCTAGAGTTTCTATTCTGTACCGTTGTTCTATCAAACTATTTCTTTGTGTCAGTACCAAACTTTTTTTTTATTATAATTGCCCTGTAGTAAACCTTGAAATCAGGTATTGTTATGCCTCTGACTTTGTTTTTGTTGTGTAGGATTGTTTTAGGAATTTGGGGTCTCTTGTGGTTCCATATGAATTTTTTTTTATTTTTTATTTTTTTTATTTTTGACAGGCAGAGTGGACAGTGAGAGAGAGAGAGACAGAGAGAAAGGTCTTCCTTTGCCGTTGGTTCACCCTCCAATGGCTGCCGCGGTAGCGCGCTGCGGCCGGCGCACCGCGCTGTTCCGATGGCAGGAGCCAGGTGCTTATCCTGGTCTCCCATGGGGTGCAGAGCCCAAACACTTGGGCCATCCTCCACTGCACTCCCTGGCCACAGCAGAGAGCTGGCCTGGAAGAGGGGCAACCGGGACAGGATCGGTGCCCCGGTTCCATATGAATTTTAACATCATATTTTTTCTAGGTGTGCAAAGAATGTCATTGATTGGGATCACATTGAATCTGTAAATTGCTTTTGGTAGTATGGGCATTTTGATGATGTTGATTCTTCCAATCCATGAACATGGATGATTTTTCCATCTTTAAATGTCCTCTTCTATTTTTTTTTTTTTTTTAGTGTTTTGTAATTTTCATAGTAGAGGTTTTGACATACTTGGTAAAATTTAGTTCAAGGTATTTAATTATTTTTGGAGCTTTTGTGAATGGGATTGATCTTGAAAGTTCTTTCTCAGCCTTGACATTGTGAATACAAAGGTTATTGATTTTTCTGTGGTTATTTTATATCCTGCCACTATGGCGAACTCATTTATGAGTTCCAATAGTCTCTTGTGGAGTCTTTTGGATCCCCTATATATAGGCTCATGTCATCTTCAAATAAGGATAGTATGATTTCCTCCTTTTCAATTTGTATCCTTTTGATTTATTTTTCTTGCCTAAAGGCTCTGGCTAAAACTTCCAGGACTATATTAAATAGCAATGGTGGTAAGAGTGGGCATTCTTGTCTTGTTTTGGATCTTAGTGGGGATGCTTCCAGCTTTCCCCTATTTAATAGGATGGTGGCCATGGGTTTGTCATAAACTGTCTTGATTGCATTTTGGAATGTTCCTTCTATACCCAATTTGCTTAAGGTTTTCATCATGGGATAATCATATGGTTTTTATTCTTCAGTTTGTTAATGTGAAGTATCACATGTATTAATTTGCAAATGTTGAACCATCCCTGGATACCAGGGTTAAATCCCATTTGGTCCAGGTGAATGATCTTTCCAATGTGTTGTTGGATTCAATTAGTTAATATTTTGTTGAGGATTTTTGTATCTATGTTCATTAGGGATATTGGTCTCTAGTTTTCTTCCTCTGTCATATCTTTTTCCAGATTAGGTATTAAGGTGATGCAGGCTTCATAAAATGAGTTTGGGAGGATTCCCTCCCTTTCAATTGTTTTGAATAGCTTGAGAAGAGTTGGAATTAGTTCTCTAAATGTCAGAATTCAGCAATGAAGCCTGGGCTTTTCTTTGTTGGGAGGCTCTTTATTACTAACTCAATTTCTGTTTTGGTTATTGGTCTGTTTAGGTTTTCTATGTTCATAACTCAACTTTGGTAGATTTATGTGTCTAAGAATCTATCCATTTCTTCAAGTTTACCCAATTTGTTGGCATACAGCTCTTTATAGTAATTTCTGATGATTCTTTTTATTTCTGTGGTATTTGTTGTTACATTTCCTTTTTCATCTCTGATTTTAGTGATTTGGTTTTCCTTCCTCATTTTTTAGTTAGTTGGACCAATTGTGTATCAATTTTGTTTGTTTTTTCAAAAAAACAGCTCTTCATTTCACTGACCTATTTTTTGCTTCAATTTTTAAAATTTCTTCTCTAGTTTTAATTATTTATTTCCTCCTACTAATTTGCATTTGGTTTGTTGTTGTTTTTATAGTTCTTTGAGATGCACTGATAGCTCATTTATTTAGTATTTGGTACCTTTCCAGTTTCTTCATGTAGGCACTGATTGCTATGAAATTCCTGCTTAACAAAATTGCTTTTGCTCTATCTCATAAATTTTGATATGATATATTGTCAACATTTGTTTCCAGAACTTTTTCGGTTTCTCCTATGACCCATTGTTCATTCAGGAACATGTTGTTCCAACTTCATGTGATTGCATATGTTCTAGAGATTCTTGAGTTGCTGATTTCCAGCTTCATTCCATTGTGGTCAGAGAAGATGCACGGTATGATTTTGATTTTTTAAAATTTGCTGAGACTTGTTTTATTGTCTAGCATATGGTCTATCCTAGAGAAAGTTCCATGTACTGATGAGAAGAATGTGTATTCTGCAACTGTGTGGTGAAAAGTTCTGTAGATATCTCATAGAATGGCAGATGTCCTAAATAGCACTCTGGCCTCAGAATCAGCTCTTAAGGCATGCGGATCCAGCTGAAAAGCCCATGAGAGTATTTCAGGCATGGAAAGCCAAGACTCTGTGGCAAAAAAAAAAAAAAAAAAAAAAAAAAAGACCTAAATGAAAGATCTCTGCGTGTGAGATCCCAGTGGAAAGAACAGGCCATCAAAGAAGGAGGTACCTTTCTCTGAAGGGAGGAGAGAACTTCCATTTTGACTATGACCTTGTCTAAATATGATCAGAGTCGGTGAACTCAAAAGGCTTCCATAGCCTTGGCAACTCATGACAAGAGCCTAGGGTGATTACTGATGCCACAAACAAGAGTGTCAATTGTTAAGTCAACAATAGGAGTCACTGTGCACTTACTCCGCATGTAGGATCTCTGTCCTTAATGAGCTGTACATTGTGATTTAATGCGATAACTAGTACTCAAACAGTATTTTACACTTTGTGTTTCTGTGTGGGTGCAAACTGTTGAAATCTTTACTTAATATATACTAAACTGATCTTCTGTATATAAAGAAATTGAAAATGAATCTTGATGTGAATGGAAGGGGAGAGGGAGCGGGAAAGGGGAGGGTTGCGGGTGGGAGGGAAGTTACGGGGGTGGGGGAAGCCATTGTAATCCTTAAGCTGTACTATGGAAATTTATCTTCATTAAATAAAAGTTAAAAAAATAAATAAATAAGAAAAAAAAAGAAAAAAAAAAAGAAAAGTTCTGTAGATATCAGTCATGTCCATTTGGTCCTTAATATCAATTACCTCTGTTGTTTCTTTGTTGATTTTCTGTCTAGCAGGTCTGTCCATTGATGTAAGTGGGGTATTGAAGTCCCCAATTACTATTCCATAGGAGCCTATGTTTCCCTTTATGTCCATTAATATTTTTTTAAATAGCCAATGGCCCTATAATTGGGTGCAAATACATTTTAAAAAAATATTTATTTTTATTTATTTGAAAGTCAGAGTTACACAGAAGGAGAGGGAGAGAGAGAGAGAGAGAGAGAGAGAGAGGTCTTCCATCTGATGGTTCACTCCCCAGTTGGCTTCAACAGCTGGAGCTGCGCCAATCTGAAGTCAGGAGCCAGGAGCTTCTTCCAGGTTACCCATGTGTGTGTAGGGGCCTAAGAACTTGGGCCATCTTTACCTGCTTTCCTAGGCCATAGCAGAGAGTTGGATCAGAAGTGGAGCAGCCAGGTCTTGAACCAGCGCCCATGTGGGATGCTAGTGCTTCAGGCCAGGGCATTAACCCACTGCACCACAGAGCCAGCCCCCACAAATACATTTATTATAGCCACATCTTCCTGTTGAATTAATCCCTTAATAACTATGTAGTGTCCTTCTCTATCTCTTTTTTTATTTATTTGACAGGTAGAGTTATAGACAGTGAGAGAGAGAGACAGAAAGAAAGGTCTTTCTTCCTCTCTGTCTCTTTTAACACTTTTTATGTTAAAGTCTATTTTGTCTGATATTAGGATGGCAACTCCTGCCCTTTTTCACTTTCCATTGGCATGGAATATCTTTTTCCAACTTTTCACTTTCAGTGTGTGTGTATTTTTGTTGGTGGAGGCGTGTTTCTTGTAGGCAGAAAATAGATGGGTCTTGATTTTTAATCTATTCAGCAAGCCTGTATCTTTTAATTGGAGAGTTGAGTCCATTTACATTCAAGGTGACTATTGGTAAGAAACCACTTGGCCCTGCCATTTTTCCATAAATATTATTATTTTACTTTGACTTTCCTTTGTAATTTTACCTGGGATTTTCTGCCTTCACATTATTGCATAATGATGACTATTTTTCTGTGTTTCTGTGTGTAGCACATCCTTAAGCATCTTTTGTAAGGCTCGGTGAGTGGCAACAAATTCTTTCAATTTCTTTTTGTTTTGGAAGGTCATTATTTCACCTTCATTCATAAATAAGACTTTTGCAGAGTACAGTAATCTGGGTTGACAGTTTTATTCTCTTAAGACATCGACTGTATCTCTCTATTTCATTCTAGCTTGTACGGTTTCTGATGAGAAGTCAGCTATGAGTTGTATCCCATAAATCTAATTTCCAGCACTGTTTTTAAGTTTTTTTTTTCTTTTCTTTTTTTTTTTTTTTTTTTGACAGGCAGAGTGGACAGTGGAAGAGAGACACAGAGGGAAAGGTCTTCCTTTTTTCCATTGGTTCACCCTCCAATGGCCGCCACGGCCGGCACGCTACACCTATTTGAAGCCAGGAGCCAGGTACTTCCTTCTGGTCTCCCATGTGGGTGCAGGGCCCAAGCACTTGGGCCATCCTCCACTGCCTTCCTCGGCCACAACAGAGAGCTGGCCTGGAAGAGGAGCAACCAGGACAGAATCTGGCACTCCGACCGGGACTAGAACCTGGTGTGCCAGCACTGTAGACGGAGGATTAGCCTATTGAGTCGTGGCTCTGGCCTGTTTTTAAGTTTTCTATTTTCTTCTTCTTCTTTTTTTTTTTTTGGTTTGACTATAAGATTTTCTTCTAGCTTGGATATACTTTCTTCTGCCTTCGCCAATTCTGTTGTTATGGCTTTCCTCCAATTTTTTTAATTGATCTGTTGAATTTTTAATTTGTAATATCCCATTTTGATTCATCTTTAAAATCTTAATTTCATGGGAAAATTTTTCAATCATATCATGTATAGTTTTCCTTATTTCATGGATTTGTTTCTGATTGCTTTTGAGTAGTCCTATGATTAATTTTTGAATTCCTTTTCTGGCATTTTCTAAATCTCTTCATCTTCACAAAATAATATTGAAATGTTGTTATGTTTTTTTAGGGGGTCATGATGTCTTCCTTTTTCTTGTTTCTTGAGTTTCTGCATTTGTTTTTAGACATTTGTGAGGTTGATATTTTGTTTTTTTCTTCTGATGTCTTTTATCTTTGATCCACACCTCTGTGACTTAATGGGATGTCTGCATTTTCAGTGAATAGCAAGAGGTGTGTAGTGGGTGTGGCCAGGGAGGTCTAGTCAGTGCTCCAGGGTGAGGCGAGTATCCAGGGTAACACTCAAGTTGCGTGTGGTAGATCTCAATGCCTGGATGTTAATCCCCAGTGTGTTCCATGCCACTGTATGAACTTGACAAAAGATTTGCACAGGCCTGTGAGCACAATGAGCATGTGGAGCTGCTCCCAGTGATCACCCAGAGGCCCAGCTACACCCTGTACCTTCTCATGTAGCCATTGAGTTCCCACGGTCTCAGCACACAAGGCTCCTATAGTTGTTGGGTACAGAGGTTTCTGTTTTCGCTGACAGCCCATCCAGTCAATAGATGCCTAGGCGTCCTGATTCTGGGAGGCTGCAGGCACCTCAGCATCCTACATGGTTACCCTGTCATCTCCCAGCTAGGCTGAAAGTCAGTGGGGACTGTGGATTGTTCCCTCCACTAGAATCACTGGATCACATGGGTGCACAAGAGCTACTGGCTGAATACGGCTCCGACACTGCTGCCAGTACTGCTGTGAAGGTGCTGTCCTGTCCCAGTGCGTTGCTGTGCATGTGCACAAAGTCCCAGATTCAAAATGGTGCCCACCTTTTCCCCCTGGGCAGTGGCCACTGTGGTGGGGAAGTTGAAGCAAGACAAAAGTGCCCCCTGAACTTCCACTGGGTCTGCAGGAAACCTCTAACAATCACTAACTCCCAAGGCTCCATCCAGTCCAGGGAGAGCCACGCTCTCCCTCAGGTTCTATAGCCCCAGGGTGTGGCAGTCCGGTCTCGCCTCTGTCTCTAAGCTGCTGGCCACTCCATCTCTCGCCACTTGGCTGCTGCAGTTGTGTGTTCTGCCCACGATTGTGCCGTGTGCTCGCACCCTCCACACAGGTCCACGGTGTTCTTCCTGCTCTTGTAGGATTTTCAGTGCAATTTTCTCTCCAGTTCTCCCCTGAAAGCGCACTTCCTACACCCCTTTCTTTAACTGTTTATCCCTTGTTTAGCACATCATGTCTCTTCCTGATCTGCCACCTGGACCCTACCCACTGCAGATTTCTTACCAATTCTTCCCTGGGAATGCGTTTCCTCAACATTTTCCTCGTTGTTTTCCTCTTGTCTGAAGCAGCATGCTTTTTTCCTATTCAGCCATCTTGTACTCTTGGAATAAATTATTGATGTGATATACTATTTTTTAAGAAGATTTATTTATAATTGAAAGGTGAAGTTACACAGAGAGAGGAGAGGCAGAGAGGGACAGAGGTCTTCCATCCGATGGTTCACTCCTCAATTGGCCACAACAGCTGGAGCTGCCCCAATCTGAAGCCAGGAGCCAGGAGCCTCCTCTGGGTCTTCCCATGTGGGTACAGGGGTGCAAGGACTTGAGCCATCTTCTACTGCTCTCCCAGGCCATAGCAGAGAGCTGGATCAGAAGTGGAGCAGCTGGGACTCAAACCTTTGCCCATTTGGGATGCCAGCACCGGAGGCGGTGGCTTTACCTGCTACACCACAGTACTGGCCTGGATATACTATTTTTAAAGTCATAACTATTTAACAGAATAAAACCCATTTGTTAAACATTTAAAAAATTGGTGATAGTTCCTCAAAAACAGAAAAATAAAGAAAAAAACGATGTGCTGATTTAAAAAAAAATTTGCACCAAAATACAAGTAAACTTATCCTTAAATTTCATTTTCCATGAGCTTTTTCAGTTCAAAAAGCTCCATTCTTGTATGATCCTGGATAATTTGTTTTTGGAAAAGAAAGAAATCCACATTATATCCATATTATATTTTAAATGCTTTTTACTTATCCCTGCCTTTTACTTTTTCTATTTCTTTTTGATGTCATAAGATTAAAAACTGATAGAAGGCTTGCTATAGTGATTACTCTGAGGCAAAAAGAAATATTTCAAAGCTTCAAACTATGCTCCTAAATATGTATATATGAAATACATGAAATTTGTTCACTTATATAAATAAAAAATTATTAATTTTTTAATTCAATTAACTACTTAAAAATTATTATCTAAGTATCTTTACCCTTTGTGTCACCATGGAGATGAAAATGTGTTGTCATTGTGGTGATCTTTGTCAACTCTCTTCATTTGGAATTGCTCCCTTATAAAATTAGATATGGCGGCTGCTATGGAAAGACGGCCTATAAACACATAGAACTATCTCGTTAATGCTGGCCAATCTTGGGATCATAGTGTAGTTCTAGAAGGATTGGTAAATCATAAGTTGATATCCTGCAGAGTGTCATATCACAATATTTAGTTCTTTTCTTATACTTCTGGGTGGACAGAACATCCTAGATGGTGTTATTCTTTGTTTCCTCTTTCGTCTTCTGTCTCAGTCAGAGCAACTTTCCCATCTTTGTTTTCTACTGCTGCCTTATGTTGCGTATTGATTCATTGTCATGTTCGTAAAAAAAAAAAAATCCCAAATGACTTTATAACTCTCATCTATAGCTACTGTAGCACTTGTAGTACGTTCATTTTAGTAATTGCTTCTGAAGAATAGATGATCAATTCTTATATAACATTTTGTCATATATAGCAAATCACAAATTCTGTATCTGAAAGAAATCTCTCTATACTCAGAAACAATTGATGCCCAAGTGTATAATAGGCTATTTGTTAATGAATATGGTATAAACAATATCTATAGTGTGTATTAAAGATGACACACCCAAGTTCATCCACTATGATGATGCCTGGTGCATGGAGAGCTCCTGGGGTTAGGAATGGTCTCCTTCAGTCTGACTGTGTCAGTGGAGCTTTGCCAGGGCAGGAAGGGAGAAACAAGCAGAGTTAAAGGGAACAGAGGAAATATATAGGGCCAGAGCCATGCTGGGAAGTGAACATTGTAGGATGGCTCTGAAGAGTGTAACTTGTCTTTAGATTGTTCCTGGTTTCAGAATAATACTGTTGGGGTCAGCGCTGTGGCGCAGTGAGTTAATGCACTGGCCTGAAGCACTGGCATCCCATGTGGGCGCAGGTTCGAGTCCCGAGTCCTGGCTGCTCCATTTCTGATCCAGCTTCCTGCTATGGCCTGGGAAAGCAGTACAAGATGGCCCAAATACTTGGGCCCCTGCACCTGCGTGGGAGATCCAGAGGAAGCTCCTGTCTCCTGGCTTCGGATCAGTGCAGCTCCAGCTGTTGCAGCCAACCGGGGGTGTGGGGGGGTGAACCATCGGATGGAAGACTTCTCTTTCTCTCTCTGCCTCTCCTCTCTCTGTGTAACTCTGACTTTCAAATAAATAAATAAATCTTAAAAAAAAGAATAATACTGTCATATGCTGCATGATAATGTTTGAGTCAAAGATGGGAGGAATATATGTTGGTGGTTCCATGAAATTAACTTCCTAGCACCTAGTGATGTTGCAGGCATTATGACACTGTAGAGCAACACATCATTCACCTATGTGCAGTGATACTGGTATAAATACACCTACTGTGCTGCCAGGTGTGTAGAGGACAGCAATCTAATTATGTACAGAATGTGCTACTTGATAATGATGAACACCAATGTTACTGGTTTGTGTCTTTAAAACACTAAACACTTACCTGTTATTTTAGAGTGTACTCCCTAGTTTAATAATTAATAATAATAATTATTATTATTATTTCGAACTGTTGAAATCTTTATACTAAATTGATCTTCTGTATATAAAGAGAATTGAAAATGAATCTTGATGTGAATGGAAGGGGAGAGGGAGCGGGAGAGGGGATGGTTGCGGGTGGGAGGGAAGTTATGGGAGGGGGAAGCCATTGTAATCCATAAGCTGTACACTGGAAATTTATATTCATTAAATAAAAGTTAAAAAAAGAAAAAAAATAATAATTAATAATTAGTGCTGTTTATAAAACAGCATTCTGGCAGCATCAGGAGGCCATACTGAGTGACTGACTGAGGTCACCTAGGTTTGCACAAGTGCACAATATGGTGTTCACATAATGATGAAATTACAATTCTCAGAACATGTACCCCTGTTGTCAAGTGAATCATGACTGTACCCCGACTTTGAGTGAGACAGGTACTTCAAAAACCTGACTCATCCTATGTAACTTAAAATTCATGCCCTTTGACCAACATTGCCCTAGAACATTTGTAAATAGAAACATTCTATAGTTAGGTTTAAAATTTCAAGTCGGAAAGGGCTTCTCTTTAAGTATATCTCTTCAAACATTGTCTGGAAATGCTCAATAGAGACTGCCTTTGAATGCAAAAATGCACTTGTGCGTGATGGGTCTGGTGAGCAGAATGACTTCTAAGACCCAGTATCCTGCAGAGGAACGAACTTCAGCTCCCTGTGGCCCACCCCAAAGGTGGTGGCAGACTTCCCTACAGACTTCCCTGGTCAGATTTCAGGGATCCTTCTGGTGGAAAGAACATGGAGTTTACTGAATCGAGCACACTTGGAGGCTTCAGCTCTGGATCAAGCCTGGTGCACAGGCCTGAGGAGTATTTGCCTGTGCAAGATGTTGACCTCTGTTCCTAAGAGAAACAGCCTCTGGACATTGAACTAGCTCGACACCACAACATTTTGGTGCTTTAAAGTGTCAGCTAACCAGAAACACATGATTTCACTTCCCATAAATCACACAGGGTTTTGCCTAAGAGAAAAGTGCATAGCAAAACACATCATGAATAAAGAGTTGAAGGTGATGATCTGTGCACAAGTAGGTCAAGGATTGGGGAAGGTGATACGCAGATTTGCATTGAGGTGGAGCACAAAGATGTGTGAGTGTCAGCCCCATCTGGTGAAAGAGAGGCTGCCAGTGATGCTGCACTTTTTGCACTCAGAAGAGAGAGAGGCTCTGCTTTCCTTGTCCTTCACTGAGCTATCTAATGGGAACTCCTATTTTAGAGGAAATAAGACCAAGTTGCTACAAATCTCAGATGTAGACTTTACTGAGGAAGTGAGATTTCAGCAGTCTTCAAATAACCTGAGTTCCTGGTTAATAATGTTGCTTGCTCATCATCACCTGCACTCCTGGAGGGACAGGGAGATTTCCAATCAGCACTTGTCTGTGTGCAGCTCCAAACTGCACTGCCAAGATTTAAGCAGAACCTATATTTGATGCTCCTGGCATTGTCATTTGCATTGTTTGAGAAGCATGGCTTTTTCTAAGGGAGAGCCTTGATGAGGGGTTCATGGCCTGTGAGTTGGTGGAGTCCAGGGCCACCTAGTTGTGTGCTGTGTGTGAAAATGCTCCCTTGACTTGCATTTGGGATGGAGATTTGTCGGGAGTTTCCTGGGCTGCTCTGGAATTCCTCCACAATGATTCTGTTTAGCAGCTGAGGGGTAATGGGTGAGGAGTGGAGTAGTGAGTGTCTTCAGTGTGCCATGCATTGTGTTTTTTAAAGGTGTCCTCTTATAAAATACATACATAAGTCCTTTAAGAAGATTTTTTACCTTGATCTTTCAAGTGAGGAAATGGGGGCTGTACAAATAAAGGTCATGTAGCCAAATTCAACAGTGACTGTCATTTTCCCACGCATTACAGAGCAGTATCATCCAGGATTAGAAAATGCTTTGGCTGATTAGCTTGTAGTAGATCTGATCTGGAAGATTGCTTAAGATGGGCTTGCTTGGCTTTGGCCTTGTTCTCTTCTCCAAGGCTTGTGGCTGGGATGGGAAATGAAGATACATGGATCATAAGCCCAAAGACCTATTTTCTTTTTTAATTAAAAAAATTCAGAAGTGGGCATTTGACCTAATGATTAGGATGCCTACATTGAATACTCTAGTGCCTGGTTGCAGTGCTCACCTCTGGCTTTTGATTCCAGCTTCCTGCTAATGCACATACTGAGGGCAGTAGGGATAGTTGAAGTAATCAGGTCTCTGGCAACTCATGTGGGAGACCTGGGCTGAATACTTGGCTCTCTGCTTTGGTTCAGCCAGCCACTGATACATGCATCAGGGGAGTGAACTGGTGGATGGGATCTCTCTCTCTCTCTCTCTCTCTCTCTCTCAACAATTTCAGAAAATCTTAAGAGACTTAAAAAACATTCCTCCATCATGTGAGCCCTGGCACTGATAAAAACACGAAGGGTCTTGATGAGCCTGGCTTCGAATCCCAGCCTGGCCTGTGAAGCAGCACAAAGGGGCCCCTTTGCTTGTTCCTGAAATAAGGAGTAGGAGAGAGGAACAATAAAGTCAGTAGCATAATAACACACAATAACAGAATATGTGTTGTAAAATAAGTTGAAAAAGTAAATAAAATAAGAACTTAAATAAAGGACAGGATTGACTGCAAATTTATTCACTCAGGGAAAAATGTGTGCACATGAGGGTCATACACTACTACATGGTCAGCCTCTGATAGTGCACAGATGGTATTCTGAGTTCATGCAACTTCTCAGATGTGTGAACCTTCAGAAGTAGTTAGTGCAGTCGCCCTTCTGGTACCCAGGCAGTAAAAATGGCAAGCGTGTTGTTAGAGTTTGGCAGGAATAATGGTGCAAACTGTGCTTGGAGGTTGGAAATTTTCTCCATGCGCTGTCTCTGAGTTGTGGTGAATTCATCCATTCGGTATGCAACTGTTTGGGCAACATGTAATGTCTTTCTTTACTGCAATGTACAATAGAGCATAATTTGGTTGGTATTATTGATCCCCTCTGACAAAAGTGGGACTCCATCGGCAAGGTTTAGGAACTCATGGAACATTGCTGCTCACTGTCGCTGTCTCCAGCTGCATTAAGAATTGTTCCATGGTGTGGGCCTTTGGCCTAGTAGTTAAGTCTCCAGTTAGGACATCTGCGTCCCACATCAGAGTGCCTAGGTTTGGATGACTGCTGATTTCAGTCTCCTCATGAGGCACATCCCGGACACAGCAGGTCATGTCTCAAGTAGTTGGATCACTGCCATCCGTGTGGGAGACCCGTATTGAGTTTCTGGCTCCTGGCTTCAGTCTGACACAGTGCTGGTTGTAGCAAGCATTTAGGGAGTGAACCAGTTAATGGGAGCTCTTTCTGTCTCCTTCTCTTTGCCTCTCAAATAAAAAAATGATGGCTCTGGACTGGTCCCCTGTGTAATGGTTGTGGCAACAAGAGAAAGGATGACATCCAAGGGGCACCAAGAACTATGGTTATGCTTTAATATGCTATATGCTGCACTAATAATCTGCATAGCTTGGGTTCCTTCTAAATTTTTGCAAAGAAATTATTTGAGAAGGAAACTGGGAGAGAAAGAGAGGAGAATGCCTATTTGCTGGTTTACACCTTAAAATGCTCACAGCTGCCAAAGTCGGGGCTGAAGTCGGGAGCTAGGAACTCAATCCAGGTCTCTCACCTGAGTGGCAGGAATCCAAACACCTGAGCCATCATCACTGCCTCTCTGGGTCTGCCTTGGTGGAGTTAGGAACAAGAGCTCGGGATTAAACCCAGGCACTCTGGTAGGGGCCCAGTCATGTTCCCCATGAAGCTAATACCTGCTCCATGGTTGAGTTCTTGGTCCATTTTCTTTTTCAGAGTAGACAATGTTGTTGAGTTATATGAGAAGACAAAATAATTTGGAAAGAACTTCTTCAATATTCAGATGATTTTTCAAAGCCTGAATTCAAACTTGGGCCTTTTGTGCTGGTTCCAATAAGCAACGGCATGAGGCAGCCAAGGAGACTGGTTTCTGGACATGAACACATCTTTTCTTCATTTGGCAGTGTTGCTCCCACAGTCTGTTAGACTGTGACCAATTTTTTTGACCTCCTATTTTAGAGTATCTCATTGCCCTGAAGGAGAGCCACATTGTGGAAAAGACTTTACCTTTTTCTGCCAATCTGTTTTTTCCAAGAAGGATTCCTGTCATAATGCCTTAGATGTCAGAGCTCTCACACATTTGATTTATCCTTCCAGTGAAAATTGTCAATCTTTCTACAAGATACCTTCAGAACTGTCCTGATTCTCTCCAATCACAAAGTGCTCAAAGAGCCCTTTCCCCGCCTCATAGTTGAATGAGCTCTCCTTCCTGTTTCTCTTGTCAGTTTTGCCCACTCACTTGCACTTGGGACATTCTGCTTTGAGATAGCATAAATGATATCATTCAGCAGGTATTAACTGAAAGTCTACTATGAGCTGGGCACAGGTCTTGGAGCCTGGGCCCTGGGGTTGAGGGCTGAGCCAAACAGAGTCACAATCTGTGGGAATGGCAGATACAGAACAGGTAATTTCAGCTGTGCTGACTGTGGGGTTGGGGAAGGACATCATCACAGTTTTCTCGGGGTGATTATTCTGGGGAGGAGCAAGTTACTGTTGAAGTCTCTGGGGCAAGGAGGGCAGAATGTGGCTGTCTGGGAGAAGTCGCAGACAAAGGGAGCACAAGGGCCCAGAGGAGGCTGGTGGGGGTGGGGGAGGTGGGCAGTAGGCACATCCTAGGTGTGTCTTCTTACTGAGCCTCTCTCTCCCATTCGAGGATCAACTCCTAAAAGCAGCTGTGTCCAGCGTATGTTTGTAAACAGGTAAACCTTACTCAGGAGCTTTAATCAATAGGTTGTGGGAAAATCAACTTCCAAAGACAATTCCAGCCAGGTAGCACAAGACAAACTCAGTCTTATAATCCCTGTGATGTCAGTGCGTGCAATGGGACAGCTCCTGGTTTTGAGGATGGGCAAGTATATGGATTGAAAGTCTCAGGGTATGAAAAGAGAACCTCAAAGTCATGTTGAAACTCTCTTCACCAGAGAGTGGCATTGTAGCTGAACACTTGGAGGGTGGTATTCGAGGGAAACTTTGAGAAAACTGTTGATCAGATTGGAAGCCAGTAGAAAATTTTGGGCTCTCTCTTCTTTTCTCTCCAATATCTTACATATCCCAAGCTTTCCCCTGAATTCCAAAATCTTATAAATTGTTAGGAGAAAAAGCCACACACCAGAAAGAGCTTCATGGAATAAGTGATTATATTATCTATCATCTTTTTTAAAACATTTTCTAGAAGTTTCTTTATTTTTTCCTCCAGAAACCCTTTATTTATGGTATACGAACTTCATGCATTTAAAAATACAACTTTAGGAACATAATGGTTCTTCCCACCCAACAGGCCCTTCCACCTGCATTTACAGCCTTTTTCATCCTCTATCTCCCATTCCCATTCTTATTTCTTACTAAGATATATTTTCAATTAACTTTATACCCATAAGTTTATACTAAGTAAAGAGTTCAACAAATAGTATGAAAAAAAAAAATACTGTTCGTTAACAGTAGTCGTAAGGACAGTTCAAAGTCATCACATCTCAAAGTGTCAATTTCACTTCCATAGATTACCTTTTAGGTGCACTATTAGTTATCAAAGATCGGAGAGAACATGTGATATCTGTCCTTTTGGGACTGGCTTATTTCACTAAGTGTAATGTTTTATAGTTGACCATTTATTGAAGAGACTGTCTTTGCTCCAGGGATTGGTTTTAGGTCCTTTGTCAAAGATAAGTTGGTTGTAGTTGCATGGATTGAATTCTAGAATTTCTATTCTGTTCCAATGGTCTGTCAAACTATTTTTGTGCCAGTACCACACTGTTTTGATTATAACTGCCCTGTAGTATGTATTGAAATCTGGTATTGTGATGCCTCCAGCTTTGTTTTCACTTAACAACTAATTTTGCTTTAGCTATTTGGAGTTTCCTGTGTTTCCATATGAATTTCAGCATAATTTTTTCTATATCTGAGAGAAATGGCTTTGGTATTTTGATTGGTGTTGCATAGAATATGTAAATTGATTTCAGTAGTATGGACATTTTGATGATATTGATTTTTCCAACCCATGAACATGGAAGATTTTTCCATTTTTGGTATCTTCTGCTATTTCTTTAATGATTTGTAATTCCCATTGTAGAGATCTTTGATGTCCTTGGTTAAATTTCTACAAGGTATTTTATACTTTTCACAGCTATTGTGAATGGGTTGATTTTAGAAGTTGTTTATCAGACTTGGCATTGTCTGTGTATACAAAGGCTATTGATTTTTGTGTGTTGATTTTATATCCTGCTACTTTACCAAATTCTTTTATGTGTTTCAATACCTTCTTAGTGGAGTCTTTTGGATTCCCTATATATAGAAACATGTCATCTGAAAATAAGGATAATTTGAATTCCTCTTTCCCAATTTGTCTCTTTGATTTCTTTTTCTTGCCTAATAGCTCTGGCTAAAACTTCCAGGACTATATTGAAAAGCAATGGTAAGAGTGGGAATCTTTGTCTGATTTCATATTTTAGTGGGAATGCTTCCAATTTTTCCCCATTCGATAGGATGCTTGCCATGTGTTTGTCATGTATTTCCTTGATTGTGTTGGGAAATGTTCCTTCTATACGCAAGTTGCTTAAAGTTTTCATGATTAAAGGGTGTTGTGCTTCATCAAATGCTTTCTCTGCATCTATTGAGATAATTACATGGTTTTTGTTCTTCAGTTTGTTAACGTGATGTATTACATTATTTGATTTGAATGTTGAACCATCCCTGAATACTAGGGATAAATCCCACTTGGTCTGGGTAAATGATCTTTCTGATGTGTTGTTGGATTCGATTGGCTAGTATTTTGCTGAGAATTTTTGTGTCTATGTTCATCAGGGAAATTGATTTGTAGTTCTTTCTCTGTTGTATCTTTTCCAGGTTTAGGAATTAAAGTGATGCTGTCTTCATAGAAAGTTTTGGAGAATTCCTGCCTTTAAATCTTTTCAATAGCTTGAGAAGAATTGGAGTTAGTTCTTCTTTAAATGGTGGAATTCAGCAGTGAAGTCATCCAGTCCTGGATTTTCTTTGTTGGGAGGGTCTTTATTACAAATTCAATTTCCTTCTTGGTTATTTGTCTCTTTAGGGTTTCTTTGTCTTTGTGGCTCAATTTAGGTAGGTTGTAATTGTCCAAGAATCTGTCCATTTCTTCTAGGTTTCCCAATTTGTTGACATACATCTCTTTGTAGTAATTTCTGATGATTCTTTTTATTTCTGTAATATCTGTTACATTTCCTTTTTCATCTCTAATTTTATTGATTTGGATCTCCTCCCTCTTTTTTCTTTAGTTAGTTGGATCAATGGTGTGTCAATTTTGTTTATTTTTTTCAAAAAAACAGTCTTTATTCCACTGATCTTTTGTATTTATTCAATTTTGTTTATTTCTTCTGTAACTTTAATTATTTCTTTAGATCAATTGACATTTAAAAAAAATCCATGTGTCCTGTAATTCGGTGTATATACATTTATTACAGTCACATCTTCCTGTTGAATTGATCCCTTAATCATTATTTAGTACCCTTCTTTGTCTCTTCTACTCTTCTAATAGTTTTTGTGTTAAAGTCTACTTTGTCTGATATTAGGATGGCTATCCCAGCTCTTTTTTGGCTTCTGTTAGAATGAAATATTCTTTTACTTTCAGTGTGTGTGTATCATTGTGTACCATTGTTGATGAGATGTATTTCTTGCAGGCAGCAAATAGATGGGTGTTGTTTTTCAATCTGCTCAGACAGACTGTAGAGTTTAAGCCACTTACATTCAAGGAGACTATTGCTAAGTAATGACCTGACTCTGCCATTTTTCCATAAATATTCCTACTGTTTACTTTGGATTTCCTTTATACTTTTACTAGATTTTATGCTTTTATTTTCTTTCTTTCTTTTTTTTTTTTTTTGACAGGCAGAGTGGACAGTGAGAGATAGAAACAGAAGAAAGGTTTTCCTTTTCCATTGGTTCACTCCTCAAGTGGCCGCTGCGGCCAGCATGCTGCGGCCGGTGCACCATGCTGATCCGAAGCCAGGAGCCAGGTGCTTCCTCCTGGTCTCCCATGTGGGTGCAGGGCCCAAGCATTCGGGCCATCCCCCACCACACTCTCGGGCCACAGCAGAGAGCTAGACTGGAAGAGGAGCAACCGGGACAGAATCCAGCACCCCAACCGGGACTAGAACTTGGGGTGCTGGCACCACAGGCGGAGGATTAGCCTAGTGAGCCGTGGCACTGGCAATCACTTTCTTTCAAAGTGAAGACCATGTTTCTGTGTTTCTCTGTAGCACATCCTTAAGCATCTTTTGTAAGGCTGGATGGGTTGTTGACAAATTCTTTCAATTTCTGTTTGTTATAGAAGGTTGTTATTTCAACTTCATTCATTAATGAGAGCTTTGCTGGATACAGTATTCTGTGTTGACAATTTTTTTTTTTTATCTCTCAAGAGTTGGACTATATTCTCTCCTAGCCTGTAGGATTTCTGATGAGAAGTGAGCTATGAGTGCAATGGGAGATCCTCTGAAAATAATCTGGCATTTCTTTTGTGCACACATTATAATCTTTTCTTTATGTTTTAATGGTATTGAAGTGTTGTATTCCTTTGGGGGCGTCATGTTGTCTTCCTTATTCTTATTTCTTGAATTTCTCTATTTATTTTTAGGCATTTGTGGAGATACTTGTTAATTTTTTCCCCTGTGATGGCTTTTATCTTTGGACTATACTTCTGTGGCTTAGTGGAGTGTCTGATCTTTCAGTGAATACCCAGAGGTGTGTGCTGGGTGGGCCAGGGAACTCTGTTCAGTGCTCCTTGGTGAGGGGAGTGTCTAAGGTGGCACCTATGTTTGATGTATAAATCTCTCTCTCTCCCCCTCTTTCTTTATCTCTCTTTGTAATTAGAGGGGAGTGTTTGATCAGCTCTGTTGGCTTAGTCTCAAATTTACCTCCTTTTCTCCAAGGAGAACGAGGCTCAGGCACTAGCCCCTGTGGGTGCACTATTCATCCACACTGCCACAAGAACCACATGTGCCATTCTCAGCACGGATCTTGCAGCAATGACTTTCACCAGCCAAATATGGAGCCCTGAGCATGTGGAGCTGTCCACAGTGACTGCTCAGAGTTGCAGCCACACCCTGCACCCTCACACATAGCCACAGTATTTTCACAGTCGATCCCAGCACCCTAGGTTCCCACATTCAGGAGCACCCAGCCCCTTTTCCATTCTCCCAGCCAGACTCAGGCATCTCCTCTCAGCTAGTTTCTGGGTGTGTGGACACAAGCTGGCACAGATGTTACATATTTCCAAAATGGCACCTGCCCTTTCTCAGCTAGTCACATGGTGCTGATGCCAGGTGGTTGGGGAAAAAGAATCATGCCCCCTCCTTTTTCCCCCTACATTGGTTGGTACATGGGGCTCCAAGCCAGACTTCTGCAGCTTTATTGCCAGTGGCTGCTTTGGTCTGGTTTCACTTACTCTCCAAAGCTGATGCTGAGGCTCTCAGCTGCTAGGTTCCTGAGTTGTGCACACAACCTCCACGTAGATCCAAAGTGTCCCTTTAATTTACATGGAATTTCCTGTGAAGTTTTCTCCCTAACTCTTCTCTGAGATTGCAGTATCTCCACATATTTTTAAAACCATCTTCCCCTAGACTAGAGTAGTAAGCTCCCTCCCTATTCTATCATCTTGGATTCCTATCTATCATCTTTATCACATCCATCTATCATCTACCTAATGTCTGTCAACCCAATATTTGTATTCTATCTATCCATCCATCATATATCTAATGATCTATCACCTGTCTATCATCTCTATCTACCTATTCACCTATTGATCTCTATCACCATCCATCTTCTTTCTTTCTTTCTTTCTTCTTTCTTTCTTTCTTTCTTTCTTTCTTTCTTTCTTTCTTTCTTTCTTTCTTTCTATATATTTATCACTTAACTTTCTATGAAACGGGAATCAAAGGGCAGTATGAAACAGTAATTTTGGTCATAGCTAATAAGAGTCTGAGAAAATTATTGCCTATAAAGAATATAACCAAGAAGCAAGGTAGTCCAAGAGTATTTAAAGTTAATCTGAAAAATTATTTAAGGACTCTTTCAATTTGATCTTTTTTAGACTCCAACAGGAAATATGAAAAGACTCACCTAAGGACAGGTTTTTCCCACAATCACTCTCATATTATTCAGATTCTCATTCTGTGGGGCATGCTGGCTTTTTAAAAAAGATTATTTATTTATTTATTTGAGAGGTAGAGTTACAGACAGTGAGAGGGAGAGACAGAGAGAAAGGTCTTCCTTCCATTGGTTCACTCCCCAGATGGCTGCAACGGCCAGAGCTGTGCCAATCTGAAGCCAGGAGCCAGGTGCTTCTTCCCAGTCTCCCATGCGGGTGCAGGGGCCCAAGCACTTGGACCATCTTGTACTGCTTTCCCAGGCCACAACAGAGAGCTGGATAGGAAGAGGGGCAGTCGGGACTAGAACTGGCATCCATATGGGATGCTGGCGCTATAGGCGGAGGATTAACCTACTGCGACACGGAGCCGGCCCCAGTGGGGTTTTAATATATACAAGACAAACTGTATTAATCAAAAAACCAAGTGGTTTTTTTTTTTTTAAAAAAACTTATTTATGTGCAAGGCAGAGTTACAGAGAGGGAGAGACACACGCAGAATCTTCCTTCCACTGATTCACTCCCCAAATTGCCACAATGGCCAGGACTGGGTCAGGCTGAATCCAGGAGCTCTGGGTCTCCAGGTGGATGCAGGTACTAATATACTTGGGTCATCCTCCACTGTTTTTTGAGGCACATTAGCAGGGAGCTGGATTGGAAGTGGAGCAGCCAGGACTTGAACTGTTGCCCATATGGGATGCTGGTACTGCAGGTGGACGTTTAACCTACCACACCACAGTGCCAGCCCCCAGAAAGCATGTTCTTATCCATGTCTCCTTGTGCACATGTATTTGATGCTTCTGTAGGTTATGTAGCTGGAAGTGGCGTTACTGGACATTAGAAAATTATATTTTTAACTCCACAGATACCTGCAATGCCAAATACACCTAAATGTGATTGCACCAATTGATGTTCCTAAACAGAACACAGAGTCTCATGGCTCCACATTCTGGCCTTATTTGGAGTTGCTAGACTTTAAATATTTTCTTATGAATATGAAATTCCTTTGTGCTTTATTTTTCATTTTCCTGCTTCTTAGTCTATTGATTCTGTTTAGACTTCTCCTCCAGTACATTTACTCTTGATGTGGTTTGTCTATTTTTATTTTCTTCTTTGGCCTTTTCTTATTTGTTCATGGGTGATATTTCTAACTGAGGTATCTTAGAGAGTTTGAAAAAAATTGGAATTAAAAAAGAAGTTTCTTGTGGTACAAACTTTTTGGAAGTCCATGTATAGCTTTTTTTCCTAATGCACAGTTTCCGTGAACTTTTGAAGACGCTTCATATTTTTGTATGTAAAGTCCCTCTCAGCAATTTGTCTTTCCCGCAGAGTGATCTTCTAAGAGAGTACATGGAAAGGAGACTTTCTGGTGTGTTTGGAGATCTGAGTTTTTCTTCTAGTTTAGTTGCTACCTTGCTATTTGACCTTCTGTAGGTCATTTAATTTCCCTGGGCCTTTGCTTCCATCGCTTTAAAGAGAGATAATTTGACCCCAGAAACCCTGTCTCTTCTAGATATGCAATCCTATCAGTGTTAAGTAAAATGAATTGGAGAGGCTGGCGCCATGGCTCACTAGGCTAATCCTCTGCCTGCGGTGCCGGGACCCCAAGTTCTAGTCCCGGTCGGGGTGCTGGATTCTGTCCCGGTTGCCCCTCTTCCAGGCCAGCTCTCTGCTGTGGCCCGGGAGTGCAGTGGAGGATGGCCCAAGTCCTTGGGCCCTGCACCTGCATGGGAGACCAGGAGGAAGCATCTGGCTCCTGGCTTCAGATTGGCGCAGTGCGCCGGCAGCAACGCGCCAGCCGTAGTGGCCACTTGGGGGGTGAACCAACAGAAAAAGGAAGACCTTTCTCTCCATCTCTCTCTCACTGTCTAACTCTGCTTGTCCAAAAAAAAAAAAAAAAAAAAAAAAAAAAGAAAAGAAAAAAAAGAAAAAAATGAGTTGGAGAGAAAGTTCTAAATCAGTGGAAATCTGCATGCTAGAATATTTGAAAACAGACTGTACTTTCACTACTTTAGGAATACAGATAACTGAGATTATGTGAATGAAATTGGTTTCTAATAGCAATGTGTCAGTTTTTAAAAATAATTCATATATGTGGTTTATTATATGAATTTTTTTTTGACAGACAGAGTGGATAGTGAGAGAGAGAAACAGAGAGAAAGGTCTTCCCTTTTGCCGTTGGTTCACTCTCCAACGGCTGCTGCGGCCAGCGCATCTCACTGATCCGAAGCCAGGAGCCAGGTGCTTCTCCTGGTCTCCCATGTGGGTGCAGGGCCCAAGGACTTGGGCCATCCTCCACTGCACTCCCGGGCCACAGCAGAGAGCTGGCCTGGAAGAGGGACAACCGGGATAGAATCTGGCGCCCCAACCGGGACTAGAACCTGGTGTGCCGGCGCCGCAAGGCGGAGGATTAGCCTGTTAAGCCACAGCACCGGCCTATTATATGAATTTGGCCCTTGGAATCTGGAAACCACTTATTTTAAGAGTCATTTATATTATTAATATTTCAAGTTCCCTGACAGCAGGCACCATGTGTGGTTACTTGGTGCAGGCAAGAAACCTGGGGCCTTGAATGTGGGCTGTGTGTGGGAGATTCTCAGGATGAACAATTTGTTGAATGACTGAAAGACTGGTGGTCATCTTATTAGTCCTATGAGTATAATCAATAACTTGATACTTTTCCATCTGGTAGTCCTTGTGAATGCTTCGCA
Source organism: Lepus europaeus (assembly GCF_033115175.1). Classification (NCBI taxonomy): domain Eukaryota; kingdom Metazoa; phylum Chordata; class Mammalia; order Lagomorpha; family Leporidae; genus Lepus; species Lepus europaeus. The sequence goes on from NC_084832.1 coordinate 88,583,093, forward strand.
TTTTCTTTTGTAGTTGCCTTAACATCTGCTCCCAATAGTGACTCTAGTCATAAAATAATAACTGGTTTTCTTTGCATGATTAGAAACTTTGTATCAGTGGAGTCTGAATGAATGTTTTCTTGGTGTGTGATTCAAAGGAAGAATTGTCCTAATTTATTGGTACTTTTTAAAAATTAAACTTTTAATTTGAGAGACAGAGAAAGAAGAAGACAGAGCTCCCATCTGTTGGTTCACTCCTCAAATGCCAACAATGAATCCAAGAGCCAGGAACTCAACAGGACTCTCATGCGGGTGGCAGAGACTACCTACCACTACCATCACCACTACCTTCCAGGGTTTGCAGTAGCAGGAATCTGGAATTGGGAACCGGAGCCAGGATCTGAACCCAAGTACTTTCATAACATGGGACCTGACAGTCTTAGCTGATGTCTCAACGGTGAGGCCACATGACTGTTTTTGGTATTTCTATATGTTCTAGAGACCACGAAAATGATCATAATGATTAACCAAACCATGTTTTATTTTTCTTCCCATTGACCCAAAGCAAGCAACTAGTAACTTTTTATTGGGAATACTCATCCTGTTTCATCGCTTGTGACAACTGACTTCGTTTTAGGAAAATAATTTGAGTTTTTCATCTCCTCCACGACAACTCTGGTTTCTGATTTGGAACTGGAGTTGATTCTCAGCTCTCTCAGTTATGTGGTGGCATCAGCAAGGCTGTTTAACAAACAGTCTCCCAGAACTATCGTTTGTCACGTGGTACTCAGTCTCCCATTTCTCGGTAGTGGAACCTAGGATCTCCTCTTGGTCTCTCTGCTCATGCATTCTACCGGTCTTTTACAAAGTAACTGAGGCACTTGAATTGTGGAGCTTCCCATCTCGTGCCTAGAGTACATGTTGTTCAACTAACTGTCTTATTCCCACCTTGCTGACATCTTCCTTGCCCAGGGGAGGCCACACCTGCACTGTGGAGCAATAGCTTGTCCCAGGAGCCTAGAGTGCTTCTCTGTACTGGGTGGTGTTTCACAATCATCAACTGTGCATCTCCATTGTCAGGTGGTGCTCATGTTTCTGGAAGGGAAGGCAATGTATTCTTTTTCATTGACCTTTCTAGATCTTTCTTTCTTTTGGATTTTTTTTTTAACTGAGAAAACTCTTCGAGTAATTCCTAGGAAGTGAGGAAGTGTCCTATGGTAATGAAGAGAAGATGCATCCAGGACGCTGCTTCTCCAACTGTCATTATTGGGGTCATTGCAGTCAGGGCCAAGACCTGCTCAAAAATGCCAAAACGAAGTAGGAATTTGAAGTACCTATTGGGACGCTGAATCCAGACACCTATGTAAGAGAGAGATGAAGACGTTATTGTGAAGGCATCTCATTATTCTGAGGTCTGAAATAAAAGACCAGAGGGTGTTTAGTAAGGGACTCTGTTCACTTTTGGAGGCCACAATGGGATAGGGCTGAGAGAGACCAGCTGGAAAGAGGCAGGTGCCTGGGACCTTGAATTTCTGGCTGCACCCATCGTGGCTCACAGAGAACTTTGCCCAATGGCATCCTATTTGGTTCTTTAGGGAGTGCCAACTTATGAGTCTTAGCAATGGTTAACTCCTCCTATTCATAGCTGAGATCCTGCCTTTTGCAAACAGCTCCTATTCTTCCCTCTCCTTTCTGCACTCCATCTTTGAATATCTGGTTGTGGGAGGGCCAGGAGAAATAGCAGTATACAGATTGGAAAAGAAAATGTGAAATTGTTGATTTTGGATTAAATGCATTAAAAATTGCATTCTAATATGGAGACATTTTTCTATCTCCAAGCATGTTTCAGGAACAATCTATATAGAAAATATATTCCTGTAAGCATACAATTGCTAAGGGAATGTTAGACATTGTTTAAAAATGCCAAGGCAAGCTTGAGAGGGCTCTTTCCCAGGTTTATAAGAAGTTAAACTGATTTGGAGCACTTGACTGTGGGATGCCATGCAGTCATTGGCCTCATATAATTTCTTTTTTTAAGTTTTATTTAAGGTATACAAATTCCATGTATTTCATATACACAGATTTAGGAACAAAGTGATGCTTCCCATCCTACCTTCCCCTGACCATGCTCCCACCCTTCTTCCTCTTCTCTCTCCTATTATCACTTTTAATTTTTTACAAAGATCTATTTTCAGTTTACTTTATATTCATAAGAGTAACACTACAGTAAGAAAAGAGTTCAGCAAAAAGTATAAAGAAAAACCCACTGTTTCTCAACAATAGAGACAAGGGCTATAAAAAATCATTGAATCTCATAATGTCCATTTCTCTCCAATACATTATATTTTAGGTACTCTATTAGTTACGCTGGATCAGGGAAAACATATGGCATCTCTCTTTTTGGGACTGGCTTATTTCACTAAGTAGAATGGTTTTCAGTTACATCCGTTTTGCTGCAATAGACAGGATTTCATTTTTTTTTAACCACTGAGTAGGGCTCCATAGTGTGTGTATATATACAAGGCTTCATAGAATTTCATGAGTTTTCTCTTGGAACTACTGATAGAATGTGCTGGCTGAGATCAAGGGGGCTTGGAAAGATGGACTGATTCTTTTCTTCTGGCACACCCTAAGGAGCCAGCTAGCTGCTTTGGCTAGAGACGGGAGCCAGGATTGGAGAGAAGCCCCCACAAGGGTGCCTGCACAAGGCTAGTCAGATGTCCAGTCCAGTGACTTGCCAGAGGACTTTGATATTTAGAAGTTAGCTATTCACGGCAACTTGGTCCTATCCAACTCTAGGCAGCAGACACGGGCTGGGTGCACAGTGACTCATCATGTCCTGGGTGCTGTCCCTCTAGCCCTGCCCTGCTGCTCTCCCCTGACCTCACTTCCACTCTCAACCCTCTCTCGCTGCTGTGGGCTCTGAGTGCATCTGATTCATCTGCTCCCTGCGTGGTCCTGGGCAGCTCCTCCTGCGCTCTGCAATGTGGGGTACTGGTGGTGGAACACATGGCTCCCCTTCAGCTTCTTCTCATGTCACCATCTGTGGCTACTGGAACTTGGGCTTCACCCACCCCTTCATTTCTGCACTTCTCACTTTCGCCTTCCTCCACTCCCCCACTCCTCCACTCCTATCTATCTTGACTATCCTCCCCATTGCAGCAAGACTGTCCTTACTCAACAATCTTCCCTGGCCTCGCCTCTCTGTTATCCACACAACTGTTAGCTTGATCAGCAGAACCAGAGCTTGGGTCAAGGAATTCGTCTGCTCAGAAACATCCATTGGTTCTCTGTCACTCTGGAAGCCAAGACTGCTCTTCTCAACTTGCCCACTGGTGGTTTCTGGTCACAGGCTGCAAGCTCAGGAGAGCTTCTGTCCCAGACTCTTTCCTGGCCCTGGGTCTTTCTACCTTGATGACCCCTTCTCCCTGACTTGATTCATCAGCTAAACTCCTATTCACCTGTTCAGGCTGAGATAGCAGATACTCCCTCACAGGATCGGCTTTAACCTCTGGAACCCTGAACATGACCCACATTTTTTCTGGTTTCTAGAAAGCATTATAGCTATCTTACAAATTTTAGCGCATCACTTAGGATTGTTTATGGCGAATTGTGTCTTGTTTATCCCACTAAATTATATTTTCCTAAGGACACACAGCATTGTTTGGTCAATGTAATTTCTACTGCATTGAATCATCCTGCATATGAGAAATATAGCAAATTCATCATACTTTTAAGGCAAGGGAGAGGGACGTTTGGCCTCCAGGCCACATAAGGCCAACAAAATCATTTGGTCTGGCCCTGCTAAAGCAACTGCAGGCAGAACTTGAAATTCAATAAACCTATAGCAAGCAGGTTAGTTTTTAAGCTGACAATTTTGTATGGCCCATGAGTGATTTTGTAAATATCTCAATGGCTCTAGACAGAAAAAAAAATGTTCCCTACCCTTGTTTTAAGGGATTGAAGGCCCAAGTGAATGAATGAACCCTGTTCTGATTTGTACCTTTACATATTCCCTAAACATTATTGTATTGGTATATTTAAATGTAATACTCATAATAGTATAGTCAAGCGAAGCTTAATGACAGGGACACATTGTGAGAAATATGTTATCAGTTTATTTCATTGTTATGTGAATGTCCTATGGTGATATCCTAGTGTGTAACTTGTACAACCCTAGCAATGTGGGTCAATCACTGGATGTGGCCTTGTGGTAGAATGGAGAGATGCAGTAAACATGGGATGTATAAGGCTGCTTCCAGCACAGCACAGGCATTGCCTTACTGTCAAACCTTCTCCTCCTTTTTATAGGTAGGCCTGTACTCTAAAGTCCAACTAAAGTGTAGTAAACATATCAACCAGGCACAGGTTATTATCACTGTCTCCTATGATGTACTGGACACAGTTTTGTGATCTGAACTTCATACACCTGGTAGTGCAGTAGGTGTATTCACACCAGCGGCGCCCCCCACCCCCACAAGTGAAGAGTGTGTTGTGGTAGAATGTTAGGATATTCACATTGGTATCACCACACACACACACACAAGTGAAGAGTGTGTTGTGGTAGAATGTTAGGATATTCACACCAGTATTACCACACACACACAAGTGAAGAGTGTATTGTGGTAGAATTTTAGGATATTCACACCAACATCATCACACACACACACAAGTGAAGAGTATATTATGATAGAATGTTAGGATATTCACGCCAACATCACCACACACACACACAAACAAGTGAAGAGTGTGTTGTGGTAGAATGTTAGGATATTCACACCAGCATCACCACACACACACACACATACACACACAAATGAAGAGTGCATGTAGTAGAATGTTAGGATATTCACACCGGTATCACCACACGCACACACATACACACGAAGAGGGTGTTGCAGTAGAGTGTTAGGATATTCAGCCAGCATCACACACAAACACACAAACACACACACACACTCACACATAAGAGTGTGTTGCAGTAGAGTGTTAGGAGGGCTACATCGCCCTGAGTGATAAGGATTTTCCACCTCCATTGTAATCTTAGGGAACCATTGTGTAGTTCATCAGTATGTGTTGCCTTGCTGTGCAAGTTTAGTGTTTACGTTGGCCATTTACCTAGTTTTATTTATCAAGAAAAAAGCAGACAAAAACTATTTTTTCCACTTAATATTAGTTACACCAAGGAGATATTATGTACTCTGGATCCTAATGCTGCTAGTTTTCAAAACACTTTTTGTAACTGTTTCTAGAGCCACGTTGTGATTCATACATGGGAGTCTGAAGTAACTTTAAACTCAACCTCATTTTTAAGAAGAACTGGCATCCCGCATCTCAGTCATATATGTTGTTCCTCATAGTTGCATTTGAATGGCTTCTGGATGTCCCTCAACTTAAGCAGTTCACTGTTACTGAAGCAGCTGGATCCTGTGCTGATGGCAGCTCTGAAGGGGAAGTCAGATGAGGCAGCCTGGATGGAGTAGATGCACAGCCCCCAGGCCTGGCTCCGCAGCTGGCGGTCGCTCAGTGTTTCATAAAGACGCCCTGTGCTGCGATCTACAGGGCAGCCAGCACATCCCAAGTGAGTCAGGATTCTGTGGGCTTGAGCTTCTACTTCTTTACCAACTCAAGTGTGCCTCCCATGTTTGAATGTGGAGGGAGTCTTTGCCAATGAGAGTAAGTGTGTTGGGAAAGGCTAGGTAACCCTGCAGGGATGAACAGTCCCACATCTTAGTTGATGTCTTTCTTACCCAGACCAAGGCCACTTTTGACATGCTCCACTCCCGTGGTGGGACAGTGGGACAGTAGGACAGTGGTCTGCTCTGAGGCTGACCTGATCAATTCAACCACTGTGCCTGCACTAGGGAAGAGAAGGTTTGAGGTCTGGGGGGAAAGGAAGGTGTGCTGGGCCAGAGCAGCCCCACTGCACTTCCCAGGGTGACTTCACATAGGGTGCTCTCTGAGGTGCTGGGGGTGGGGGGCAGCGAAGACTCTTGATGGATTTTGCCACACTGGAGAAATATTCAGTTAAATGAATATTTATGGAGCCAGTATTTTATGTTTAGTACATTTTTTTGACATCTGGGAGAGGGCATAGAGTTCTCATACTCAAAGAGGTTAGTGCTTTTTGCAACAACAAGAGACTTGACAGCATTGAATAGCAGTCCAAGACATAGGGAAATTCTGTGAAATGTGACAACGTGAGTGAACCTGCGGGGCATGGTTCTACGGAATAAGACAGCACATCACTTACGTGTGCAATCTAAACAAGTGAAACTCAGGGTGGACAGTTGGCACAGAGGTGAAGGCGCTGCTTGGGGTACCCGCCTCCTGTACTGAAGTGCTTGGGTTTGAGTCCCAGCTCTCATTCGAACTCAGCTTTCTGCTAGTGCGCATTCTGAAATGCCTCAGGCACTCGGGTCCCGGGCACTCACACGGGAGACCCGGATTGAGTTCCAGGCTCCTGGATGCTGTGGGAGTTTGTTGAGTGAACCAGATGATGGCCGGTCTGCTCATCCATTTCTCTTTCTCTCCCCTTTAGATAGTATAAATTTAAAAAACGGAAAACTGAAACTTATAGGAGCAGAGTAGAATGCTGGTTACCAGTGGTTGGGAGTTGTTGTGAGTGGAAAGAAGCTGGTCAAAGGACACACAATTTCAGTTAAGTAGGAACAATAAGTTCAAAGAGATCTACTATACAGCATGACAATGATAGTTAATAATAATGTGCTGTATATTGGAAATTGCTAATAGATTCGATTGTAAGTGTTCTCAACCAAAAACTGATCATGTAAGATAATAGGTTAATGAGTTAGATTTAGCCATCTATACATATTTCAAAATGACATGTTTTACATGAAAGTATATAGAATTTTTTATTTGTCAATGAAAAATAATAAAATTGCAGCACAAGGCCATTTATGAGAACTACCCTAAGTTGTTGATATTTTAGATATTTTAGATAATTTTTTAGATGAGTCATCAGGAGAGGAGAGATGAACATTCAGGTGCTTGGTAGGGGAAGGAGAGAAAGAGAGAGAGAGAGGGAGATGGGAAGGGCAAGGGAGAGGGAGAGAGAAACACCGGCTTTTCCAGGGACGTAAGTCTTGGGTGGAAGGACGATGGAATCAGAATGCGTGGATTTGACATGCATTGCCCTCTGACGTTGGTAAATTGGTTCTCCCCTCTGGACCGCAGCCTACTTCTCTGTAGACTGGGCGGTAAGCACTCTACTCACTCCAGAGCTTGTTCCATCCAAAGCACTTAGACTCAAAACTAACGCATAGTACAAACCACTCAATAATGGGAGCCCTGTCATTCTGGGGTTAGAATGGATGAGGGCCTACACTATAGATTATGCAAGAGTTTGGACTTTATTGTGTGCACAGGGAGCCCTTGACCTAAGGATGTTTCTTAGGATATATGTAACATTTGCATTAGAAGGTAAACCTCCATCTTCTCTCTAAAGACAGTTCAAGCCTGTCAGTCTCATTCCAATGAGTGCAAGCTGTGCAGGCATAAATTTCATGGGGACATCCCTCTGGTGAGCAGTTAGCTTCCTCCTGTCTATGTCTGAGTTTTGATTCTCAGGGTTCCAGCCCTGGCCTCATCACTCCCTCCTCCGTTCAGCCCTGTTTCTTACCACTGTTTTCTGCTCGTGTCAATCTGGAGCAGACACAAAGAAGGAGAACGCATGGCTCCTGCTCTCAAGGAACTTAGCAAATGGTTGTGTCAAAACTTGGCTTTTCCATGTCCATTTTTAGAACCTTTTGTTTCAGTGGAATGAGAAAGAGTAAAAATAGCCCCAGCAGGCATTTCAAAGGTGTTTTAAATTGTTCTTTGCTCATTTTTCTTCTTATGTTGTGGATATCTTTAGCTTCCAGAGAGGGACAAAGGAAAGTAAAATCCTAGCAGCCGTGGATTCTATTTATGCTCAGTGGCACATTATGTTTCTATAGAATTAGCTCAGGAAGCTGGAAGAGCCTGTTTTCATGGAAATCCAACTCTTTTTTGTGGTTATTGGCTGTCTCTCTGCGCATTCCAGTGTCAGCTCGCTGAGTGTGTAAGGACAGAGGTGAACACTCAACGTGCATCCTCGAGAAGCAGGTGTGCAGCCCTGGCATCAAACATCAGACACAAACCCCGCCAACCTGGCTTCTTCTCAGAAAAATGACAGGGTGTAGACTTTGACAGATAATTTGCCCGAGAAGCTCAGCGAGTCAGCAGGCAAAGATGCATGTCTTTGTGTCGCTGTGGCTTTTTACAATGGCATGTTCTCTGTAGCCCTGAATAGTAGGGGTTCGCCACAACAAATGGGGTGTGCTCACCCCTCTTCCAGCACCACCTATCATTGGCCATGTGACTATGACAGTGTTTAAAAGATCATCACTCTGCTTTCTCAGGGGAAAAAAAGTGGTGTTTTTTTTTTTTGTTTTTGTTTTTTGTTTTTTTTTTTTTTTTAGTTTACTCACTGATCATGCTTTGAACAACAAAATGTGAATTTTTTTTTTTAAGGTGGAAAAACATATATTTAGAATTAGCCAGCTGGACTCAGTTCAGATGATCCCAATTTTGTTGGCAACGTCCAGAGCATCATAGTCAGGAGCCAGCCGAACATAGGCCTTCTCCTCTCCGTCAGGTCTGATCAGGGTGTTGACTTTGGCCACATCAATGTCATAGAGTTTCTTCACAGCTTGTTTGATCTGGTGCTTGTTGGCCTTGACATCCACAATGAACACCAGGGTGCTGTTGTCTTCTATCTTCTTCATGGCAGACTCCATGGTCAGGGGGAACTTGATGATGGCATAGTGGTCAAGCTTGTTTCTCCTGGGGGCGCTTTTCCGAGGGTATTTGGGCTGCCGTCGGAGGCGTAGTGTCTTGGGCCGCCGGAAGGTGGGGGACATGCGGATCTTCTTCTTCTTGTGGCTGTGGACGCCTTTCAGCACTGCCTTCTTGGCCTTTAAGGCCTTTGCTTTGGCTTCGACTTTAGGAGGGGCACGAGCTTCCTTCTTCGCCTTCGGCGCCATCTTGGTGAAAAGCCAAAATGTGAATTTTCAACTCACTCTATTGAAGAAGTTAATTAAAACAGGGGAGAGGGTTTATGCCTGATGGAGGAGGGGAATCAGGGATACACGAACCAAGTTATTGCTTGGAGCTCACTTTGAGGGAGGCATCAAATTCAAGCTGTGCAGAGAGGAGCTCCACGGGACCACTCCTCCTGTGGGCAGTTAGTGTTCTGGGTCCACGCTTGCTTCCATTGAGCGGGGTACCCTGTGGGGCAAATGTAGAAAAGCTAGGCAATGAATTATGGGGTCTTTTCTCTGTTGAAGACTGAAGTGGGAGAGACTAGACAGTCAGGTGCAGCATTCTTGGCTCAGGCTGATAGCTCTTTGGGTATCTTAGCTACCATCTTGGAACTGTTATTCAATGACCTCCCTGCATGGAGTGGGAGTTGGTGACCTCCAGAGGTCTGGAGGACACCAGAGAAACCTCCTCATTGGGTGCCTTTATAATCAGAGCCACTTATTCCTTGTTGTATTTTTTCAGTGCCCACCGTGTGTCACAAGCTTGACATTTCTCAAGCTGAGAAGCTGAGAGACAGGAACAAGAGCCGACAATACATGAGTACCAGGCTCAGTGAGTGTTCTGGATGAGTTCACTGGATGTCTGTAAAGACCACAAGGACTATTACTATTAGTCCATTTTGCAGTTGAAGAAACTGAAGCTTAGCAAGATTAAGCTACTTGACCAAAGTTGCCTAGCTAGGAAATTAGAAAATTGAGGTTTAAATCCAAACTTGTGGGATTCCCAAGGCCTGAGCTCTCCCCCTTGCTCCTGCGTAGGTTAACAGGTGATAAGATGATCATTTGTAGTTCTCCACAGAAGTCCAGAGAGGCTGTCTGGAGTGTTTTAGAATGAGTCACAGTGAATAAAATGATCTAAACCTTACAGGGATTTCTACACCTTCACTGACTTTGTTGAATATACTTTTATGACCAATTTTATGCCAACCGATCACTTTCTTCTCATAATTTTATAATACAATTAATCTTTATTTGCAATGCATACTGTAATTTATCAGAAGATAATTATTCCATTAAGCCAAGAAATGACATATTATCAATGCTTTTGCAATTCTTATCAAAAAGTGTTTATAATTTAGATTATACAAATTCTTTCTTATCAATGAATAGTCAGGAAAAATGTTACATTTATTAATATTTAACATATAAGAGTACTTTATGGAAAACATGATTGAAAGATAAATTTATGTGGGTGGATGAACTTTTTGAAATTGAAGCATAGGAGAGGACTTCGAAAAGTTCATGGGAAAATGCATATTATGAAAAAACTATGTGTGGATTTTAATTGTTTTTCACCAAAATAACTTTGCTTTAACACTATTTTTCATGAACTTTTTGAAGTATGCTTGTATAAAAACAGCAGGAAGGCTGAACATATTTTCTGGACAATGCTCCTTTCCTTTCTGTTCTTAATGGTAGTCAGGTTCATCATGGTTAAAATGGGTGTGGTAGCTAGCTCCCTTTATTGAGCCACTGTGTCTTAGTCTGTTTTGTTTGTTTGTTGCTGCTATGACAGAAGACTCTTCATTCTGGAGACTGGGAAGGCCAAGATAAAGGATCTGTGTTTGGTGAGAAATTTCTTGCTGTGTTGTAATACGATGGAAGGTGTCACACGCGAGAGAGCGTGTGAGATAGAGAGAAAGAGGCCAAGCAGAACCTTCCAGCAGGAGTCCACTCTCAGAACCACTACCCTGTTTCCATGGCAGCGGCATCAATCCACTCACAAGGATTTCATCCTCTTGGAGGTCTCATTGCTTAGAGGTCTTGTCTATCACTACCTTCACAGTGGCAATCAAATTTCAGTTTCAATGTGGAACACTTGTTTCATTGCCTGTGTGGGTTATATGAGGAGTGCTTGAGATGAGAGAGAGGTGAGAAGATGGTTGGGAGATATTGGATCCATCTGTGTGGGTTCTCTTGCTTCCCAAATTGCTCCCCTTACCATCCACCCTCAGAGAAGTTTGCTGCCTCCTTCAGAGGCCAGGCCATGGTCCTACAACCTCCTCCCTGCCCTGTCTTTCTCTTTTGTTCTACTCTCCAACTCTCCACCACAGGGAGCTTCCACACAAGTGTGTGCAAACAGTGATGAACCCAGGAGGTGGGGCTGGGGACTAAGCCCCCTCATTTCTCTAAAATGTGCCCAATGGGGTGAGCAGGGGCCTGTCTGATCTCACATACACACCTCTGCTTCACTGGGGAAGAGGCCCCAGTAACAGACCATTTACAGGTAGGAAAAGCAATGGTCTAGCTCCATATTTGCTTCAGATTTCATGAGTCAGCAGGCTCCTTTGAGAACCCCGTGAAAGATGTCTACTGGCAATTCCTTCGTCCTGACAGCTGTTGACTGTGGTCCAGGAGTCCATTAAATGTCACTGGCCTGGCCCGTGCACCAGGTGCTTCTCCCCTAAACTGTGCCTTCTCCCTTGCAGGAACAAAGGATATCTTCTTCTTTTCCCTCTAAATCCTGGAGTATGGTCTACTTCTTAGATAATCTCATTCTAACTAGTTTTTCTATCTCTTTTTTTTCTATTTAAAAAAAAATCCTCCCATTTTATTCAGTTCTTTCTTTTAATCTCATGGTCTTTGATGTACTCACATAATTTCCAATCTCCCCAGAAACTAACTTGCTTTCTTCCAGCCCCAATTTTCTTTCTTTTTAGGGATTCTGCATTTTCTCCCTGCTTTGCAACTTTGTACAGCAGGACATCCCATTATCAGCTCCATTGCCACCTAATGACACTTGGATTTTCATAAGAAGTCTTGAAACTCTTGATTTTTAAAAATAATTACTGAAATTTACCCTTTAGGGGAAAGGTTGACAAGAACTTGGTTTAAATAGCAAAAGCATTATGTTGTCTTGGGGACTGGAAAATTTACCAGTCACCTCACTGCAAACGCATGGGTAATTCCTACCATTGACTGGGAAATAAGACATCTATCTGAGGGCTCAGCTTATAGACTCTCAGCCTGTGGGAATGCCAAGAGAGGTGGCCTAGAGGTCAGCAAATGTTTTCTGTAAAAGGCCAGATAGTCAGTGGTTCAGGTTTTGCAACTGCTCAGCTCTGCTACTGTTGCATTAAAGCAGCCATAGACAATATATAAACAAATAAGCATGATTCTGTTCCAATAAAGCTTCTGAAAAATTAACTTAAATTTTGTCCCCATGCTGCCTCTGTACCTCAAGTCCCTACGGAGTGAACTGCAACCCAACTTACTATGCAAACAAATCGAAACCTAACTAAGGGGTGTAAAAACAATTTTAACCAATCACGTTATCTGGTTTCAGCCAATCAGAAGCAACCCACTCATTACTCCATGCTCAAATAAGAAAGATGACTAACTACAGCCATCAGTAGGTTTCTGAACTTTGTGTCCACTTTCAGTCTATAGAAGCTCACTGCTCGCACCACTGGGTGGAGCTCTCTGAGCCTCGGCTTGTGCTGCCCAATACATGAAAGTTCTTTGCTCAAATAAACTCTGCTAAATTTCATTGGTCTAAACTCTCTCTTGAAATTGTGTTTAGAGCCACGGACAATGGGCTAGGTTTGGTCCATGGGCCATAGTTTCCAAGCTTGTGATCTAGATTAAGGCTTTGGTCTTACGTAAGAAGAATTGAAATAGAGGATTGGAAAATCAGTTGGTTAGGGTCACTATTGGTCTTTGCAAGGGGGAAGGCTAAATCCCCAGGCAGGAGAGTATCTTAAGATGAGGACTGGCTGTGAAGGCTCATGCCTGGGGCGAGAGAATGTGGGAAATACTCAAAGTCTGACCATGATACTTTCAAAGCCTGCAAGTTCACTCTCCAAAGGGAGAGTAGTCCAACTTGTGGGGTTTGAGAGTGCTGAGGAAGACCTAAATACAAGCTTTTATTATTAGAGAATCTAGAACAAACTAAAAACAGAACGAATGTGTTTTGAGCATTGGATTGCTGTTTTCAGCTGAATGTAAAGAGTAGCTTGTAACACACAGCTTGAGCTAGGACTTGGTTTCAGGTTCTCTGCTGTCTGTCAGTGCCATAAAACATCCCACGCTCCAAAAAGGCAAGAAAAGGGAGCAGTACTGCCATCACTTCAGGGTTTGAATCCAGATTAATAGTGAGGTTAGCATGGAGGTTCCCATGTGGCCCAGAAATGAGCAGGAGTTAAATAAACCAATGCCTCTGAAAAGAGAGGACATACACAACACATTATGTGTTCAACAAACACTGAGAGACTACGAGGTACAGGCACTGTCCTAGGTCCTAGCAACACAGCACTGATGAAGACAAAGAAGGCCAGATACAGCCCAGGTCACAGAATGTGCACCTATGCAGTGCTGTTGCTCATGCTTCCAGTGTGGGATCTCCTGTGGTTGGATGCATGTGTTCTACATAGTAACTCATTCTCCCCATGTTCGAGTCAGAACAGGGTCAGGAAATCTGCTCTACACCTGTTAATAGATTCTATAGAGCTTTCCAGGTGAATGAGTGAAGACTGAATATACATGGTGGAAAGTTGCTGGGTGGGTTAGACTAGTCTTTTTGGGTTAGAAAGCAGTGAGAGATGAACTCAATGGAACTGGTTTCTACCCTCAAGAAATACTAGAGGCCCCACATCAAGACTTGGAGCTTGATTTGAGTAAAGACTTTACATTAAGTGCAGAGGTTGAGATCCAGAAGACCATGGTCAAGACAGTGAAGGACTTAGGAGAGAATGCTTAAGATTATGTTATACTGTGAAAGGGCCTCTTCAACTATTCATTTAAAAAGGTTACAGGCAGAGGGATTATATGCTGGTAATGATTAGATAGAGAGGAAGAGATTTGTAGGACATCTGGAAGCAGCTAGAATATAGTGTGAAATGAAAGAATTGCGAAAGGTGTGGTCAGAGGTATAGGCAGTGGCCAAGTTCATTTCAGACTTCGTAGGCCACAATAGGTGTCACCTCTAATAAATGCTTGTACATACAAATTAAGCAACCAGGAAAACTAATTGGTTAAAAAAAGATGCATACTCTTAAAAGAATTAAAAACATGCATCCACACTTACACTTGCTATGCATATTTGCTGTTCATAGCAATATTATTATTCATAATAGTCCTAATGTGGAAACAATTCGAGCATCTACCTACTGATACATGGATAAACAAAACATAGTATATCCATAAAATGGAATATTAATCCTCTATAAAAAGGAATGAATTTCTGACACATGCTGTAACATGGATAAACCTTGAAAACATGCGAAGTGAAAGAAGGCAGGCTAAAAGGCTATATATTGCATGACTTCACTTCAGAAAAAGGCAAATTATAGACACATAAAGTCGATCAGTGTTCATCAGGGGCTGAGAGAGGAGGTAAATGGTTAAAGACTGCTAATAGGCAAGCAGTTTCTTTTGGTCTGATGAAAACCTTTGAGAAAAAGATGGTGATGCTAGTCGCACGACTTTCAGGATATGCTAAAAACCATGGGGTTATACTCTTGAATATGGTGTCTGAATTGTCTTTCAATAAAACAGCATATACTTCAAAGGCAAATGAACTCTAATACATACCTAGTTTTTACAGTTACTCTCATTGTCTGATCATCTTTGTCTGGAAGAAACTTCTGCTAAATGCATTGTGGGATCTGCCAGCAGCTTGTAAAAATCAAGAAGTGTCTATTTTATGTCCTGCAGCATCTGCATTGTGTTTTGGTTTTCATATGAAGACTTGTGGCTCAGAATGACAAGACAGCACTGTGTTAAGACTTGTACTACTGGCATTTCGGTTTTTAAATAAAAGAAGACTTTGGCAAGTAGATTTGTTTGATTTTTAAAAATGGTTTCTGCAATGCTAGTGCATTGCCATAAATGACTGTTCTGTTCCCCAGTGCACTCACCGGATGTGACAATACAGGACCTGTCAAGTGTGCATGTAGATCTGTTGAGTTGAGGCATTTTACCAAACTATGTGGAAGCCAAGCAGTCGCCTGCCTTTGGTTAGGGACAGGAGGAAGTTTGTACAGTCCCAGTGATTCATTGCAGGGACAAAGGAAGTGTGCATAATTGCAATAATGCATTCTCAGATAATTCTAGGTAAAGTAAAGAAAACACTATTTTCTAAAAAGAAGTACAGGTGATATTTGTGGCCACTTAGAAAATTAGAGTGAGCCTCAGGTAGATTAAAAAAAGAGAAAGCAAGGGAAAAACCATTCAAGGTTTATTTTGTGTCCTTCATTTGGATTTGCTTTTGAATTATTAGTTTCTATGTTGTCCTAAATATCTTTTCAACGTATTTAGAAGCTGATTATGCTAAAAAGGAAAGAATGAATTTTAGGATTAAAGAAAAATTCTGATCCGGACATCACCAGACATTAACATCTGTTCTCTTGTTTGTGCCACCAATCGCATTAAAATACTTGATGTCCTTTTTAAAAGGAAGGGAAGGTCCTATGGGGTTGTTGAGGACTTTAATGACAAATGTATTTCACCTTTGACCTTGAAGTAAACGAATGTCATGTTGTCCCTTACTTGCAGATGTCAAGTGAGTAGTTGGCAGGCAACCCACTGAAAAGTCTGCTTGTACTTGAAATGCATTTAGAACAAATATGTGCATTTATCTGCTGGAAAATATTTTAAAAGAGAGACTAAAAGAACCATTTAATAGTTTCCTTTCATTACCTTTGCTTTCTTCAACTCATTTCATTGTTCTCTAGCATCTTACGGAAGGAACAGTATGTTGAGAGTTTGAACAAAGATGTTTTGTATTTTTTAGCTATATTTGCATTTTATGAGTTTATTTGAAAGACATTTATCTAATACTGCTCTGCATCTATTGAGATAATCATATAATTGTGTGACTTCTACCTTTCATTCTGTTATTGCAATATATCAGATTGATTTGTATATCGAACCAAAGTTGACTCTAAGGGATATATCCCACTTGGTCATGGTGTATAATCTTTTTAATGTACTGTTGAATGTGATTTGCTACAATTCATTGAAGATTTTTCATCTGTGTTCATCAGAGATAATGATTTGTAGTTTTCTTTCTTCTTTTTGGTAGAATTCATCTTTTTTTTAGAAGGAGAGAGAGAGAAAGGAGGAGAGAAAGAATTTCTGTCTTCTGGTTAATTCTCCAAAAGCCTGCAACAGCTGGAACTGGGCCTGGCTGAGGCCAAGAGTCAGGAATTAAGTTGTGGGTGGCAGGAACCCAAGCAATTGAGCCATCACTGCTGCCTCTGCTTTAGTAGGAAACTAGAGTCAGGAGCCACATCTGGAAGTCAACCTCGACTCTCTTATATGGGATGTAGGCATCCTGACCAGTGTTTTAGCTGCTAGATGGACTGCCCACCCTATAATTCATCCTTAAAGCCATCTCATCCTGAAACTTTCTTTGTTGGAATTTTTCTACTATTAATTCAATCTCATCTGTTATAGGTCTGTTCAGACTTTCTATTTCCTACTGGATTCATGCTTCCTGATTTAAAATTCCAATTCAAAACTATAGTAATTAGGGCTAGTGTTGTAGTGCAGCTGGCAAAGCCATCATATAGGCACTGTTTTGAGTCCTGGTTCATCTGCTTCCAAGCCAGCACCATGCTAATGACCTGGGAAAAGCAGTGGAAAATGGCCCAGATGCTTGAACCTCTGCCACCCACGCAAGAGACCCGAGTGAAGCTCCTGGTTCCTGGCTTTGATCTGGCCCAGCCCTGGCAATTATGGCCTTCTAGGGAGTGAACCAGTGTATGAAATTGTCTCTCTTCCTCTTTCTCTGTAACTCTGACTTTTAAATAAATAAGTAAATGAATAAATAAATCTTCAGCAAAGCTATAGTAATTCAAACAGTACCATACTGTTTTAATTTAATTTTTGGCATAAAGATAGACATACACATGAATGAAACAGAATAGAGAGCCCGGGAAAGTACACATACATTTATGGCTAACCAATGTTCTGTAAGGATGCTAAGATAACACAGGAGTGGGGGTGGGGAGGATAGTCTTTGAAACAAATGGTGTGGGAAAACCAAATACCCATATACAGAAAAGTGAAATCAAGATCTTTATTTTCTACCATACACAAAAATTAACATAAGGTGGGTTAATGAATTAAACCATATACCTGAAATTGTTAAACTATAAGAAGACACAGAAGAAAAGCTTTTTGATATTGGTCTTAACTGTTTTTTTTAGCTCTGACATTAGAAAATGCACAGCAAACCAAAAATAAAAATAAAAGAAAGTAAAACTACTTAAAAGCTTTTTCACAGTA
Source organism: Lepus europaeus (assembly GCF_033115175.1). Classification (NCBI taxonomy): domain Eukaryota; kingdom Metazoa; phylum Chordata; class Mammalia; order Lagomorpha; family Leporidae; genus Lepus; species Lepus europaeus. Next base: position 88,600,387 of record NC_084832.1, read on the forward strand.
AAGGAAACCATAAACCAAATGGAAAAGCAATCTATTGATAGAAAATACTTGCAAAACTTATATCTGATAAGGGTTTAATATCAAAAATATATGAGGTACTTTTGTAACTCAATAGCAAAAAATGAAACCTCTACACCCAATAAGCAGCATGACTAAAGATGGGCAAAAAATCTGAATGGACATCTTTCTAAAGAATTTATGTGAACAAACAACAGGTACATGAATAGGTGCTTATCATCACTCATCATCAGAGAGATGCAAATCAAAACCACAGTGAGATATCCTCTCACAGCCATTAAGATCTCCATTTTCAACAAACCCCCGAAGATAAGTGTTGACAAAGATGTGGAAAAGGGGAACTCTTGCACACTCTTGGTGAGAATGTAAATTGGTTGAGCTTTGATAGAAAACAATGTAGTATTTTCTTTAAAAGTTAAAGATAGAACTATCTTATGATAGAGCAACTTTTGAGTATATAGCTGAAGGAATTGAAATCATTGTCTTGAAGAGGTGTCAGCACTCCATGGTCATTGCAGCATTTGTCACGACATCCAGTATGTAAAATCAGCCTAAGTGTCCACTGACAGATGAATGAATAAATAAAATATAAGATACATATAAAATGGAATACACACAATGGAATACCATTCAGCCTTAATCCATCAAGGAAATACTGACATTTGTGACAACATGGATGAAACTGGGGGCTGATGAGCTATGTGGAATAAACCAAGGTGCTTTTCTGTTAAATTTTTGGGTATAATTCTCAAAACACAAGCATAATTCACAAATATTATCATTATTTATTATATTATCATTATTTGGTCTTCCACAAAGTTAAATAGTAAAATGCCTTGAGTATCAAAAAAAGCCACTATTGTCAAATTTTTTTTTTTTAATTTTGATGCCTATTTTATATTTCTTTCTTTCTTTTTTATTTTTTAGAAAGCTTTTATTTGATAAATATAAATTTCATAAATACAGCTTTTGGAATATAGTGGTTCTTTCCCCCATACCTACCCTCCCACCCTCAAACCTTCCCACCCCCTAATCCTTCTCCCATCCCATTCTTCATTAAGGTTCATTTTTTTTTTTATTTTTTTATTTTTTTTTTATTTTTAACAGGCAGAGTGGACAGTGAGAGAGAGAGAGAGACAGAGAGAAAGGTCTTCCTTTGCCGTTGGTTCACCCTCTAATGGCCGCCGCGGTAGCGCGCTGCGGCCGGCGCACCGCGCTGTTCCGATGGCAGGAGCCAGGTGCTTCTCCTGGTCTCCCATGGGGTGCAGGACCCAAGCACTTGGGCCATCCTCCACTGCACTCCCTGGCCACAGCAGAGAGCTGGCCTGGAAGAGGGGCAACCGGGACAGGATCGGTGCCCCGACCGGGACTAGAACCCGGTGTGCCGGCGCCGCAAGGCGGAGGATTAGCCTGTTGAGCCACGGCGCCGGCCAAGGTTCATTTTTAATTATCTTTATATACAGAAGATCAATTCTATACCAAGTAAATATCTCAACAGTTTGCACCCACACAGACACACAAAGCCAGAGCCATTGGGCAAGAAAAAAAAATCAAAGGAAAACAAATGGGGAAGGAAGAAATCAATCTATTCCTATTTGCAGATGACATGATTCTTTATATAGGGAACCAAAGAACTCCACTAAGAGACTATTGGAACTCATAGAAGAGTTTGGTAAAGTAGCAGGATATAAAATCATTACATAAAATTAACAGCCTTTGTAAACACAGACAATGCCAAGACTGAGAAAGAACTTCTAAGATCAATCCCATTCACAATAGCTATGAAAAAAATCAAATACCTTGGAATAAATGAACTTTTTTTCTTGACTGGGCCACTTCTAACCTTGGTAGCCATTACTTTGATTGTGCTTTGTCTTCAGGATGTTACTGGTAAAACAATTTAATCTCCTACAACAATTCTTTCAAGAAATTCTTCTGGATTTGGATACAACTCATTTAAATTTTCCTTTGTAAGCTCTGCTCTTGTGTGAAGCTGATGTGGGCCCAAAAATTTTGGCAACTGTTGAGCAGGAAGTTGAATCAACTTTAATTTTTCAGTTGGAATTTTCTAAGTGGAACCAGCTAGTATGCTTGTGGGGTTGATCATTGTTTTTGCTGTTAAACAGCTTGGTGCCTTCAATCAGGGCATGGATAAGATTAAATTTTTTTTCCTCCCAAGTGTTATGGATGGTCTTGCATTGCAGGTTTCATCTTCAGCAATTTCTTGGCCCTCCTTAAATGTTATCCATTTGCAAACTGATGATTTCTTTGCAGGCACTGATCTCATAAGCTTTTCCTAAAGCATCCGTGATTTTACCATTTTTCCATCCAAGCTTCACCATGAATTTGATACTTGTTCTTGTTTCAATTTCAGCAGAGTTCATATTGCTTTCATAGAGAATGTTTTTAAAATCATATCTTATCTTTCTTAGTGTGTCAAACTAGATCCTGGTAAGAACTGAACCTGCAGCAGGATCTCGAAGTGGTGGTGGGTCTGAGGAAATTGAGTGTTGAAGAACAAGGTGTAGCCTAACTCAGAGCAGTGGCAGTGACTCCTTTTAAATAAATATTAAAATATTTTTTTAAAAAAGATTTTTTTGGGGTGGGTATTTAGCCTACAAGTTAAGATGCCTGCATCTGATATCAGAGCACCTGGTTTCAATACCTGACTCTGACTCCTGGTTCCAGCTTCCTGCTGGTGCAGACTCTGAGAAGCAGTGGTAATGGCTCAAATAGTTAGGTCCTTGCCACTCATATAGGAGACTGGATTGAGTTTCCGGCTCATAGATTTGGCCTGGCCCAGTCCAGGTCATTGTAGGCATTTGGGGGAGTGAACCAGTGTGCAGGAGCTCTCTCTGTCACTCTCTCTCTCAAATAAATAATTTTTTTTGTTCAATTCCATCTACAAGTTCAAGTGCAATATAAATAAGACTTAGATGACTTCTGTAAGTCAGTCTGAGAAAGCTACTATAATTATTGGCCCTGAGGTTATCTCAAGGAGTGGCTGATTTTTGCTCTTCTCATATTTCCTCAATATTTCTCTGTCCCTAGAGCAGCAAGTGCCAACTATGTCACAGTGCAGTGAGAAAAGGCCCAGTTAGCTTCCAGGATAATTTCAGTTTTGCTGAATATTTGAGTCTATGAGGCTTCTCAAATTTTCTCATATAGAATGTTAAAGTTGAGATTGTGACTTAGTGTCCATGATATGGGGTTGATCTGATAGTGTTCATAACATACACTCCAAAGAAAAGCAGATGTTTGGTTTTCGTTCTTATGTGAGTTGTGGGGCCTTGGGGCTGAATACACGTGGGACTACATTTCTGGAATAAGGATGCTAGGGGCACCCCCAGTTTAAACTCTTCTGGAATGCTTGGCTTTCCCATCATTCCTGCCATCAAGGGAGTTCCTTGTCTTATTTTTAAAGATTTATTTATTTATGTGAAAGGCAGATGAGATGGGAGAGAGAGAGAGAGAGAGCGAGAGAGAGAGCAAGCACTTGGCTGGCTATCTACTGGCTCACTCCCCACATGACTGTAATAATTGCCAGGGCTCAGCCAAGGGAGAGAAGGAAGGTAGGGGGAACAGCTGGTTTGTGGGGAGGATGAATTTTGTCTCAGACACAGTGAGTGGGAGGTGTTGGCTTAAAATCGAGGTCGGTTTGTCCACAAGTTTGGAGAGAATGTGCGAGCTGGAGAAGTGGATTTGAAGGCTTCTGCAGAAGGCAGGTTTGTTCTCTGGGATGGATGAGGGCACAGGGACATGAAGGGCAAGGGAGGACCTGGAAGCTGGGAGGCAGCAGAAGCAATCAGCGGAGAGAAGAGTGTTGGGTGAAGGAGGAAGATCAGTCAAAAGCGTCTGATGTGGCCCGGGAGACGATGGCGGGGCCAGGGTCGGGGGGTGGGGGGGATAAGGAAACTCCCCTTACAGGGTAATTGGGAGTCCCTGGAGATCCCATTCTCTGTGGTCTGGCTCACTGGAAGTCAAGGAGAGCCGAGAGAGAGAACACGGAGCACATCAGTGTTCCGAGGTGGAGGAGAGGATGTGGTCAGGGCGCCTTCAAGAGAATCATGTGTTCTCATTTTGCAGTTTCCTTAATGTCTTCCTCCTTATGTTTATTTTTCCTCTTTGCAAAGCTTAGGGTCTCTCCTGGGCCCCGAGAAGTGATGGCAATCTCTACTGGGGTGTGTGAGGTGATTCCAAAAAGGTCATAGAAATGGATTAAAAGATGCATTTATTTCAATGCAAAAACATTTTGAGGTCCAGTCATACATTTTTCAGAAAATGCACTTTCTGTGAGCTTTTTGAACACCCTACTTATATCAATACTTGCCTCGAGGAGATTTTCAGGTGAGACACTTGCTTACCCCATGACAGGTAGAGTTACTGTTAACCTGGAGCTGGCAGTCAGGTACTCTGAACAATTGTCAAGGGGAAGAAAATGGCCCGAAAGCCGTGAACCCAATCTCAGACTGAGGTGTGTGTAAAAGTGTCCCAGGGCTCAGAAAACTGGGGACACTGCAAAAGGAAGTCAAAAGTTGGGGGTAACAGGGCCGCCTGGCACACACAGCGGAGTGGTCAGTGGCCTCTGACACTTGGGCCATGATCCGAGGTGCATGGCCTTTGCTTTCCTGGGGCCTCTGTCTCTCCACTCTCCCATGCACCTCGGTCCCAGCACGTGATTAGGCAGCACTCCTGGGCTAATGGTCCTCGGGTTTGGATTTCAGGGCTGGGAGCTTTCAGGCGGGTGGTGTTGGCAGGCAGCCCAGATTGCTGGAATGCATGAGCTCTGCCCTGTGGGCTGGTCGTTTGGTTGATCAGGTTCCTGCTCGTGAATACGGGAGAACAATAGGCATGTGCCTCCTGGGCTAATTAACTGTGTGCCTCCTCTTCTGGCTGTGCCCTTGGCTGGGCCCTGCGCTCTCTATCATTGCTGCGGGTGGGGGAGGGGCGTGCCTTGAACACTGCATCACCTGGGAAGCCCTGCAGGCAGAAGGAGACATCAAGGAGATAGATCAGGCTTGTGATTGCATCCTGCATGTGGCCACATGGTGACATTAGATCAGGAAATGACCCTGTGTAGAGCCACTGTGCTTCTTTTGGCACAGTTGCAGGCTTGCTTGGAAGAGGTGTGGGTGCAGACACGCCTTCCGCTGCAGCGCCCGCCAGCCCCGTGTGGATGTGACTGCTTCAGAGCACTGGGGATAGTTTATTTTACTGGGGAGGGCACAGTTCTTCGCGTATCATTTGCTGTCAGTGTGTCTGGACATTTCAGTGCGAAAGGAAAGGCCAGGATGTAGAAGACTTTGGAGGTCAGGAGTCATCAGCCCAATTCTTGGGGGGCATATAAAGTCCAGATTAATGGATTCTGAGATTTGGGAGAGTGAAAAAAAGATCTCAGATGTTTGACAGGAAAGATAAAAGGGATTTTCACTCAAGATCATCTAATCTAGATTTATATAAATTATAGAAGATTGCATTTATTTATTTAACAAAAATATTTACAACATAACATAATAAAAATAATAATAATAATTTTTTGAGAAGGAGACAGACAACAGGGACATCTGCCATCCACTGGTTCATTCTCCAAGTAGTGGCAAGCCCAGAGCTGGGCCAGGGCTGGAGCTGGGAGGCAAGGACTCAACGCAGGTCTTCTACCACCTGGATGGTGGCAGGGACCCAAGGACTTGAACCATCCTCGCTGCCTCCCAGGATCAGCATCAGCAGGAAGCTGGAGTCAGGAGTCAGAGCTGGATCTTTCAAATCCAGGCACATGGGATGTTGAGGCTCTAAGTAGTTGCTCAACTCCTTGGCTGAATACCCACCCTACCGAAGGAATCTTTTAATAAGAGTGCTTTCCAAGTAGTGGTGAAGCATAATTAGAGGTTGAACTTCCGTCCTTTTAGGTATTCATTTAGTTTGAAACATAAGGGACATCTGAGCCTCACCTTCAAAACCTTCTCAGTTTAGATGGAGAATGGTGGTGGATGGCTGAGCAGGTGGGACCGACTGGGCCTGGTTGTTCATGGTTTCTGAAGGCAAACTTGACTTCTTTCCTGAGGCATCACTCTTCATGTTTCCACATCAGTTTTTGCCCTATGTTGTTGTGTTCTGCTCTCATTCAATGTCTTCCTCAAGAGTTTAAACTTAGATCCCCCTTTGACAGTCTCAATGGGCTATGGTTGGGGAAATGATGTTCACAGTATTTTCCCCTTAAGTTATTGAAACCTGATAAGAAAAAAAAATGAGGTTGTTAACCACAATTTATAAAAATTGTTTTGATTAACCCAAAACAATGCACATGCCCCTGGGATGCATCGTGGCCCCCTGGAACACGCACAAGCATACAACATGTACTGATCAAACCAGGGCAGTCATGTCTCCACGCCCCCATCATCACCCACGTTTGGAGCCTTGGAGCCCTTCCCGCCCAGCCACTCCCAAAGTCTACTACAGCCTACTGTGAACAACAGGCCACCCATTCTGTGCAGGGCACCAGCACTTACTCCTTCCATCTGACCTGTATTATGGCACCTGTTCTCCAGCTTCCAGAACAGACCCATGTTTCCAAATGCATCTGGAAAGTTCTTCGTGCTCTAGCACCTCCTTGTCTGTCAAAGTGCGAGTCTCCAGCCTGGGGCATTGGGATCACCAGGGAGCCCGTTACCAATGCAGAGTCTCAGGCCTGCCGCAGGCCACCAAAACTCTGCATTTTAGCAAGAACCCCAGGCAAGAAGTAGGTACCAGCATGTCTTGAATCTGAAATTCTCTGTCATTTGTTCCTTTAAGAACTTGGTGCACGCTCTCTCTCCCTGGCTCTGCCCCCTGACAGTTTTTTTCTGTTTTGACTGCTAATCCTCAGAGAGACCACCCCTGGAACACCTAGATTTTGCTCCACGCAAAGTGTGTGAGGTGATTTGACAGTTGGAGACCTTCCTGTTAACAGCCATTATAATAAAACATTCCCCTGAACCAAATTCGGCAATTATTAACATGTTTAAACAGAAAATGATGTTTACTAAGGCATTCTTCCTGAGGCTTAACATATCCTGTGAAGAGGGAGGGTGGGGGCAGGGGCATAAATGGAAACCTTAGCTGTACCTGTAGTTCAAGGTAATGTCAGAATGAGAGGTAAAAAGACCTCTTCCTTAGAAGCTGGGAGCGGAGATCCTTTTACAGATATGATTGTCCTGTGATAACCTTGGCATTGAAGTGGCTCCATTTGAGTAATTAGAGGATGTGCTTAGTGGCTGGAATTCTCCCACCTGGGTTCTGCACGGAGAGCATACCTGTGCAGAACATCCGGTTGTCTTGCAAGTGGAGTGACTTGAACAAACAGGGCCTCAGCTATGTTAGAGCACACATCTGTGTCCGCAGAACCCAGACGGATTTGCTTATCACCGTGTCCTCAATGTGTGGTTCAAAGCACTCCATCAGTATTTCCTCAGTGAATGAATTGTGGCAGTAATTTCCTTCCTTTTCTTTTTCATATTTACTTACTTGAGAGAAGGAGCGAGAGAGAGAGAGCGAGAGAGAGAGCGAGCGAGCAAGCTCATTCACTGGGTCACTCCTCAAATGCTTGAAATGGCTCAGGCTGAGCCAGGGCTGAAGGCAGGAGCTGGTAACGCACCTCAGGTCTCCCATGTGGGTGGCAGGGGCCCCATTAACTCTTGGATCCAGCACTGCTACCTCACAGGGTCTGCATTAGCAGGCAACTGGAGCCTGGAGCCAGTCATTGCGTGTCGGTACTCCGACGTGGGTCGCAGGCATGCTGATTGGTGTCTTGACTGCTGAGGCTAAGAATACTTGAAGTTCTGAGAGGTCCACCTGCTCATCTGTCAGAGGTCAGGTGGGCTGCACTTTGCTCTGACAGTACAGTGGAGGCAAGCACACACCCTCCCTCTGAAATCTGTCTTTGAATGAGCCAAGATGATGAGTAGACCTTTCACATGGACATGCAGAAGTCTTAGTTTCGTAAACTTGATGTCTCCCAGACCTCAGGGACACTGAATCCGGTATTGCACTCCATGTAGGAATTCCCTGTACAATGTGGACTCATTAACCCAGCCAACTTCTCTCACCGTTTGCAAGGTGTGCCACCTGCCAGGGGGTATTATGGTACCATGGCAACATGATAGATGCCAATTTCTGGTTTCCAGTTCACAGTTTAATGAGGCAGTCCTTTCTAAAGCGATGCTGTAATTTCTTTAAAAGAAATGAAATTGTTTGAAAGGAATCCAGAGGAGGGAGCAGCCAGCTCCTCCTGGGGTGATGGTGAAGAGGATGCGGTTGGCTCCATGCCCGTGAGCCTCTCATAGATACCTTCAGAATCAGGCGTCATTCTCATGGTGGAGAGTGACATATTAGATGCAAACTATGGTCCAGGCCCAACTCAGAATGCTTTCCCTGTGCTGACTCGCTTAATCTTCACCAAGACTGTTAGCTTACTGCCCCCATTTCACAGATTAGGAAATTAAGGATGGAGGGGGCAGGTAAAGGCTGGTGCAGGCAGAGGGCAGCAGAGCAAGGAGTTAAGGTTAGGCAAAGTGGGTCTGAGTCCTTGCTGGAAGGGGTCCTGCACAGAAGGACTCCCAAGGCAGAGGGGTGAGGTTTGGGCACAGCTGGGGAGGAGTCAGGGACCAGGCTGTTTTACAGACACAGCAAATCACTTAGTGTCACTTCATGTGCCCGTGAGCAGAACTTGGAGGGGCAGGTAGGGACTGGATCCTGATTTTATTGTTATGTTGAGGAATTTCGTATTCAACTTCAGGTGATAGAGAGTTATCAGTTTTTTGTTTTTTTAAATTGTGATAAAATACATGGACCATTTTCAAGGCATGTTTCTGTGGCATTCAATACATTCACATTGTTTGGCAATCATCACCATCTACCTATCTCTAGATCTTTTCCATCTTCTTAAATGAGTCTCTGCACCCCTTAAACAATAACTCCCCACAGCCCTTTGCAACCGCCATTGTGCTTCCTGCCTCTATGAATCTGACTGCTCTAGGGACTTTATGTAAGTGGAGTCATACGATCTTTGTCCTCTTGGGGCTGGCTTATTTCGCTTAGCATCCTGCCCTTGGTTCATGCATGTCATAGCAGGTGTCAGAATTTCCTTTCCTTTAAGGCTGTATAATATTCTATTGTACACATTTTGTTTCTTCTCTCTTCCATTGATGGACACTAGAGTGGCTTCTGCCTCCGACCACTGTGAATTGAAGGATTCTAAGCTGGGGGATGACATATTCAGATTTACATTTTAGAAATGTGGAGGAGAGAAAGCCAACATGTTGCTAGAGTAGGTTGAAAGGAGTGTGGGGAGCCTGGAGACATGTTTGAGCTTGTTGGAATATCCCAGGGGACAGACGCTCAGGGTTTGCTCTAAGGTGGGAGGTGCAGGGAAGTGAGAGGAGGGACAGATTCAATACAGTTAGGGGACAGGGACACTAGGTGTTGGTGCAGTTGGAAGGGGCTGTGATAAATGAGGGGAATTTTTTTTAGCACTTCCATGTTTGTCCTGGTAACTGGGGAGACAGTAGTGAGGAAGAAGGCAGGAGTCAGGAGGTGAGCGCTAACACTTGCCTCCCAAGTTCTGTGCAACAATGTATGCTGCATATATATTTTTTCCTTGGTGAGAAAGTCTGGAGCTTTCATAAGAGAATTATGAAATCTGTGTCCAGCAAAACCAAGCAACAGCCAGTCAGCAGGATTGACAGGCCGGATTCTAGAAGGGTAGGGCCAGGGGTTAAAGGGCACCGGCAGGGAGATGTGTCTCACCTTGGCCACAGGTGAGCAATGACCGTCTCTAAGAGGAGGAGACATGGAGGATGCCATCATCTTTCTGCCTGGGCAGCTGGTAGTGGTGCAGGTAAGTTGAGGCAGTCGCCATCCAGTCCTTGCATGTGTCTTTGTGGAGGAGGCAAAGTGCTGCAGGCCCTGAAGAGTGAGATCATTGCTGCCCAAGAGTTCAGAAGAGAGTGGTGATGCTTGGGGTCTCAGGAGTGGGGACCCACGGGAATTCTTGCCAGAACTAAGGAGGGAAGAGTGGCTGAGAACATCTGTGCAGGATGGTGAGGTCCCGGGTGCTCACATTAGCCGCCCTGCCCGCTGGCCAGCTCTCATTGTTGAAAACGTCTCTTACTGACTCAAAAGTCAGTTTTCTCGTCTTCCGTCTTTCCTTTTTGAAGCCAACTCTTAGCATTTTATTCCATCAGCTCCATAGAACTAACCATCTTTGCCCAACACGTGGGCCTCATTACTCAACCCGGGGTCTAACTGTGCTGTGATTGGTGAGCTGCTTCCCTTCTCCAGCACCGAATGCTGATTAATCCAGGGTGGAAGTTCTAAGGTGTTGAAGCTCGAGGATGTTTCTCCCCTGCATGCCCACCTCCAAGCCCAGTGCCTGGCGTGTGTTATATACTTGCTGAATGAGTCTGCAGAAATCTCTATCAGCGATAGAAAGTAATCTTTACAGCTTAAAATGGAAGTAAAGGAGATTAAATGGAGATGAAATCAAATGATGGACTTGCAAATACAGATAAGCCACAAAGCACTATACACATGTTAGTTATTATCCTCGTTATTTTCTTAACCTGGATGAATTGTTTCTGAATTCAGAATCCGAGCTTTACTGGTAACTACACAGCTTCGTCACAATGTTGATATTCTCTCTCCTCAGCTCCTGCAATCCAGATAGCCCTACAGCTGTCCTGGCTATTCAAGTGAGTTTAGATTCAGCATCGTGAAGCTCAATGGGCATACAGAATGCTTTTCCCTTCAGCTTAAAATATCTGTATGTCTCAGATAGATCCGCATCCTAGTGTTCCCCAGCATCTTATTTACTGGAGGAAAATTAGAAACTCTGCTCACATATTTTATTGTGAAAATTCTTGAATATACAAAAGCAGGGGGAAAAATTCTAGTTGGCATTTACTTATTCATCAACTAGATTCAAATGTTATTGATATTTTGCTGCTTTTCTCAAACTATCAATTTATAAAATATTTGTTAAAGGCATTAAAATATCTTTTCCATAATTAAATTTTATTCCCACCTACTTTAGGCTGCATCTTTAAAAGATAGGACATTTTTGTTTTATAATCACAATGCCACTTGCACACTTAATAATTCATATTATTCCCATAAGCAAATTTTCCTAGTTTTTTTTTTTTTTTTGACAGGCAGAGTTAGATAGTGAGAGAGAGAGACAGAGAGAAAGGTCTTCCTTCTGTTGGTTCACCTCACAAATGGCTGCTATGGCCGTTGCGCTGTGCCGATCCGAAGCCAGGAGCCAGGTACTTCCTCCTGGTCTCCCAAGCGGGTGCAGGGCCCAAGCACTTGGGCCATCCTCCACTGCCTTCCCGGGCCACAGCAGAGAGCTGAACTGGAAGAGGAGCAACTGGGACAGAATCCGGCGCCCCAACCGGGACTAGAACCCGGAGTGCAGGCGCCGCAGGTGGAGGATTAGCCTAGTGAGCCATGGCCCCGGCCTCCTAGTTGTTTAAAAACCGCTTTCTTACACTTGACTTATTTAGCTGAAGTTCCATGTCTTGGTCAGTTCAGGCTACTAAAAAAAAATATCCTAGAGAGGGTGGCTTAACTAGCATTTATTTTTCAGAGTTTGGGAGCTTGGGAAAACTTCAGGATGCTTTCTTGCTGTGTGGTCACGTGGCAGAGAGAGCCATGCTCTGGTCTCGTCTTTTCTTGGAAGGGCACCAATCCTATAATGGGCACCCTGCTCTCACGACCTCCTTTACACTTAATTATCTCCCAAAGGCCCCACCTCCAAATGCCTGGGCTTCAGCACATGCATGTTGTGAGCTCACAGACCTGTTCTCCTCCTTCTCCTCCTCCTCATTTTTCTTCTTCTTCCTCCTCCTCCTCTTCCTCTTTCTTCCCTTAAGATTTATTTGTTTACTTGAAAGTCTGGGTTCCAGAGAAACAGAAGGAGAGACAGAGAGAAAGAGAGAACATCCATCTGCTGGCTCACTCTACAATGGCTGAAACTGCTGGAGCTGGGTGGATCCAAACTAGGATCCAGGAGAATCCTCCGAGTCTCCCATGCAGGTGCAGGACCCCAAGCACGTGGGCCATCTTCTGCTGTTTTCCCAGGCATGTCAGCAGGGAGCTGCCTGATCTTGAACCCGTGCCCAAATGGTGTGCCAGCACCACAGGTTACCTGCTACACCACAGCGCCAGACCCAGAGATCAGCCTTAATGTTCCATAAATATAGCACACATTGCATTTGTTCCTAATGGCTCTTGAGTCTCTTTGACTATAGAGCAGACCATCCCCCTTCATGTCCTTGTTACAGAAACTCGGTCGGTTTTCCTGTCGTGTGTCCCACATGTTGGATTTGTCTGTTGGCTTCCTTGTTCAATCATTTGACGTGATCCTCTATCCACTGTATTTCCTATAATTAGAAGTTAGTTCTAGAAGGTTGGTTAGGTTCAGGCTCATCATTTCTGCAAGAATATCCCATAAAAGGTTCTGTTTGCTTCCATTGCTTGTGTTGAGGGGCCCACAACTTCTGGCTATGCCACCTTCAGTGATGTTAACAATTATCATGGATTTCAGGGGCAGGACTAGCACAGAGTAATTTTTAAAATTATATATCAAAACACTGGGGCAGGCATTTTGCCTAGTGGTGAAGATGCTGGGTTGGGATGCCTGCATCACAGGTCAGAGTGCCTGGGTTGAAGTTCTGGCTCCGCTTCCAATTCCAGCTTTCTGCTGATGTGCACTCTGGGAGAGAGTGGTGATGGTGAAGTAGTTTGGTCTTACTACCCATGTGGGAGGTCTGCATGGAGTTCCTGCCTCCTAGCTCCAGGCTTCGGTTTGGCCCAGCCCCAGGCTATTGTGAGCATCTGGGAAGTGAACTAGTGAATGAACATTCTCTTTGCTTCTTGGCCTCTCAAAAAAAACCACATATTATCTTTTCTCCCCCCAATACTAGCTGGTAGTACTTGTTCAAGTCCTGGCTGGTCTGGTTCCAATTCATCTACCCACTAACGTATCTGAGAAAACAGCAGAGGATGGTCAAAGTAATTGGTCCTCTGCCACCCATGTGGGAGAAGTGGATGGACTTCCAGGTTCCTGGCTTTGGCTTGACTCAGCACTGGCTGTTGTAGCCATTTGGAATGAACCAACAAATGGAAGATCTCTCTCTCTCTCTCTCTGTATGTATCTCTCTCCGTCTCTCTCCCCTACTTCCTATCAATCCACTTTTCAAACAAAATAAATCTTCAAAAAATTTTAAAAAAATTTTAAAAAATTGGTTGTAGATCCTTCAAGCATTTCTTCATAATATACATTACTTTATAATCATCTCTTTCCACTTAAAACATACTAGAAACATCTTTTAATGCCTCTACACACTGTTTTGCAATGACATTGGCTGTCTAGTAGTTCTTGTGAGACTCTGTAAGAATGTATTTAATTAATTGATCACTTTTAATAAAGATTTATTTCTTTAAAAGGCAGAACATCAGAAAGGGAAGGAGACACACACATTGAGAGAGAGGGGGAGAGAGAGAGAGAGAGAGAGAGAGAGAGAGAGAGAGAGGAATCTTCCATCTACTGATTCACTCTGCAAACGACTACAACAGGGTTGGACAAGGTCAAAGCCAAGAACCAGGAACTCTAACCAGGTATCCCACATGGATGGCAGGGGTTCAAGTACTTGGGTCATCTGTCACTGAACACACCAGCAGGGAACTGGATTGGATATGGAGCAGCCAGGGCTGAACCGATGCTATGATATGGAATGCCCACCTCACAAGCAGCTGCTGAACCTGCTGCACCTCAGTGCCAGCCCCTGTGGACTACTTTTGTATTCACAAAAATCCTAAACCCAGTGCCCCAAATGCTCATCCAGATTTGGCCCCCAGCTACTCTGAGAAGCAAAGGATGATGGCACGTCCAGCTGCTACCTGGGGCTGCGGCTTTTTTCTTCCAGAAGAAGGAATGGGTGTCCTGGGAGCATTTTCCTCAAGTGTTTGACATATGTTCTGCTTCATGACATGATCCACCTTGTCTGGCATTGGAGATGACACTTCTCAGCCTAACATCTGATTTCGTGTGCACCCTCATTCCTCAAAGTATACTCTGGACCCAGTATCATCTGAGACATCTGGGGAGCTTCTTGGGAGTGCAGAATCCTAGGCTGTGCCTGAGCCTGAGGTCCTGTGAGTCAGAATCGGCATTCTAGAAGATGTCCTAGGGTGTCCTAAATTCCCACCATCCCTGGCTGGAAAAGCAGACAGGCTGCAAGGTGCATGCAGGATAGACAAAGGGGCACTGAGCCACGGAGAGCGTTTTCCCAGGGGCAACCTGGGTGTGCTTTCACTCTTGAGCACAGGGAGAAGCCAGTGCTGCATCTCAGAGAGGAGCCTAGGATATGGAAGTCAGCCCGCATCTTAATGACCATGTGGCTCTAGGTAAATCATCAGTGGTCTCATCTCCCATTTTCCCTCTGTATGATGGAGACCCTATTCCTATTTCATAAGGATGATCTGAGCTTTATATACAGAGCACTGAGCCCAGTGCCCAGTGCCCAGTATGATGTCATTGCTCAGGGAATGTTCACGACTGCAACAATTATTGTTACTTATCAATAAAGTGGAGGTTTTATTAAGCAGGGCAGTGAGCATGTGTCACTTGATAGTTGTTATTTCTGGAAATATGAAGTCACTTCAAAAAGTTCCTGAAAATAGAATTAAAAGCTAAGTTTCCTTTGGTGCAAAAAATTTTGAAATCCAGGTGTAATTTTTTTTCATAATGCACATTTCCATGAACTTTTTTGGTGTGTCTTCAATATGCATGGATTTCAAAATATTTTTGCACAAAATAAGCTTACATTTTAATTTATTTTCTATGAATTTTTAAAGAAGATTTATTTATTTATTTGAAAGGCAGAGTTACAGAAAGACAGAGGCAGAGAGAGAGTTCTTTCATCTGCTGGTTCATTCCCCAAATGGCTGCAACGGCCCGGAGCTGGGCCGATCTGAAGCCAGGAGCCAGGAGCTTCTTCCAGATCTCCCATGTGGATGCAGGGGCCTAAGGATCTGGGCCATCTTCTATTACTTTCTCAGACCATAACAGAGAGTTTGATGGGAAGGGGAGCAGCTGCTGCTCAAACTGCAGCACATATGGGATGCCAGCACCGCAGGTGGTGGCTTCACCTGCTATACTACTGCACCAGCCCCATTTTCTATGAATCTTTTGAATTTCCCTCGTACTTTGCAAATTGGGATGGCTAATGCTTTTAATATTAATATCAAAGGTTATGCAGAACTTTTTCCTTCTAACTTCAGCTGCAGAAGTCATCAATTTCAGCTGCTCATCCTGTGTACCCAAAGTGATGAAGCACTTTAGGTTGAATGCAGCCAGGCTATGCTTAGAACACCTGTGTAATAGGCTACCATCTTATTCTTTTAACCAAAGGAGAGCACAAACCAAACCAGGCCAAAAATACCAAACTCAAGCTTCCTATCACTCTTCCAAAAAGGTCTTTCTCTTCAATACAGACTGAGGCTTAAGCATGCTTTCATTCTGAAGAGGTCGTGTTTACAAAGCACCTTCATCTCTAAAAAGATCTGTCTCCCTCCACTTTCAGAGAGTTCCAGGGGAGCAATGCAACAAAGAATGTCTCGATGAGTTACCCAGTTAGCTGTATTTTTTTTAAATCAGTGAAATAAAACTACTACTGAATGTAGTATGATGTAGTATGGACTTTTTTCAACCCTTAAAATAAATATTTGTAAAGCAAGTCTTAGGGCTTGAGGCTCATGGTGATGGAGGATTTATCCATGATAACATACTTCTTAAAGATGGCTCTCCTGACAATTAGAGGTTGAATTCTTATCCTGGAATGGAGCCAGTCTGAGTAAAATACCCTGGGTTCTCGCCCGTGTGAGGGAAACGCATTCTCTTTGGGGCATTATTTAGCTCCAGGGAAAGGAATCCACCCTGCTGCCAGCTATAAAAATGAGTTGGCCTTGTATGGATAACCCCTGAACTCTTGGCATTCTCTGAAGCAGGGGATGTCTCTTCCCCAGCTACTTAACCTCGGCAGGCACACACACCCTCATCACACCTTCGCCATTCTCCTCCCAGCATGTTTTCCCGCCTCAAGTTACTGCTGAGACTTGGCCATTTTCACTTTGAAATGACTCCCAGGAAACCGCTGAGTAGATTTTTCTGAAGGTGATAGGATGAGTACAGGGCAGAGTTCACTCCCCTGCCTTTCCATGAGGCCATCTCCGGGTTTCCTCTGGTCAGTGAGGGAACAAGGGCAGGTCTGCACTACTGTGGATGCGATTAAGAAACTGCCCTCCAGACAACCCGGCCTGGGCCTGTAATTCACCTGCTTGGAACACGCGAATGGTAGAAATGACAAGGACGTAGGAAGGCACTTCAGCATTTTTGTGCAAAATAGAGTTAAAAAAAGATGTTTTTTGAAATCCATGCATAGTTTTTTCATAATATGAATTTTCAAATTATCATGAAAAATATTTTGGCACCAAAATAGTTGTTTGCATCAAATGAATTCATACTTTTTTTTAACAAGAAATTCTTTCTCTTTATTTATTTGTTTCTATTTGAGTGGCAGAGAATCATAAAGACAGACAGACACATACACAGACAGGCAGATACAGAGAGCTCTTCCAGCTGCTGGTTCACTCCCCAAATGTCTACAACAGCCTGAGCTGGGGCAGGCCAAAACCTGGAGTCCAGGACTGGACCCAGGTCTCCTGCATGGGTGGCAGGGACCCAAGCACGTGAGCCTACACCTGCTTCTCCCAGGGTGCTCATTAGCGAGCTGATGTGAGGGGAAGAAAAGCTGGACCTTCAGCTCAGGTAGTCTGATCTGGAATGCAGGCGTCTCAACAGGTATATTCACTGCCGCTCCTAATGTCCATCTCTAATCTCATCCTTCTAATTCTATTTTTTCTCAATCTTTCTGAAGTTCCCCTTGTACATTTCTAGCAACACTTATGTGTGATTTATTTGTATAAAATCTGGTGCAGAATTTGTGTCAATTAGCTGAAAAATATTTTTTTTTCTTGCTGTAGTGTTATACAGTCACTTGGGTGATAAAAGTGAAGACAATTTGGAAAAAAAGATTTATTTATTATTTGAAAGGCAGAGTGACAGAAAGAATTGAGAGAGGGAGAGAGAGAGAGAGAGAGGGAGGAGAGAGAGAGAGATTTTCCATCTTCTGGTTCACTCCGCAAACGGCTGCAACAGCCAGTGCTAGGTCAGGACAAAGCCAGGAGCCTTAAACTTGCAAATTGGGATGGCTAATGCTTTTAATATTAATATCAAAGGTTATGCAGAAATTTTTCGTTCTAACTTCAGCTGCAGAAGTCATCAATTTCAAGTCTCCCACATGGGTGGCAGGGACCCAAGTGCTTGGACCATCTTCCACTGCTTTCCTGGGCACATTAGTAGGGAGCTGGATTGGAAGGGGAACAGCTGGGATTTGAACTGGTGCTCATGTGGGATGCTGGCATTGCTGGCAGCAGCTAAACCTGCTGCACACCAATGCAGCCCCAGTTGAAGTTTATAAAAGTTTATAAAATAAAAACCGCACAGTAAGCAAACAATACTGATTGTTATTACTCCCATTTACGTCATAATTATTTGTAGTTTTGTCTTAAAATATTAATAGGTTCACAAAAATTTACAAATGGGTACTTATTCATTTTTAAAAAAGGTTTATTTATTTATTTGAAAGTCAGAGTTACACAGAGAAGGAGAGGCAGAGAGAGAGAGGTCTTCCATCTGCGGGTTCACTCCCCAATTGGTTGCAATGACTGGAGCTGCACTGATCCGAAGCCAGCAGGCAGGAGCTTCTTCCAGGTCTCCCATGCAAGTACAGGGGCCCAAGGACTTGGGCCATCTTCCACTGCTTTCCCAGGCCATAGCAGAGAGCTGGATCGGAAGTGGAGCAGCCGGGACTCGAACTGGCACCCAAATGGGATGCTGGCACCACAGGCGGAGGCTTTACCCTCTGCACCAAAGTGCTGGCCCCACACTTTTCCATTCGTAATTGACCATCATCACTGCTCCCTGATTATTTTGCATCTTTTTAGTTTCTTATGCTTCCAGGCCAATAATTCAGCTTGATCTGCATAGTGCAACTTTCTAATTTCTTCTGGCGCGGTGAATACTGCCCCTGCTGTGGAGAGATGGCACCTATGCAACTTCCTTTAAACCCCTGGGCTCATTTTCATGAGTGCGTAAATTTCTCTTGATATGTAGATCTGTGAGCCAATGTTTACTTCTTTTTTTTAAAAAAAAAGATTTATTTTTATTTATTTGAAAGAGTTTCAGAGAGAGGTAGAGACAGAGAGAGAGGTCTTCCATCTGCTGGTCCACTCCCCAGATGGCCGCATTGGCCAGAGCTGGACCAATCCGAAGCCAGGAGCCAGGAGCTTCCTTCAGGTCTCCCTCGCGGGTACAGGGGCCCAAGGACTCGGGCCATCCTCCGCTGCTATCCCAGGCCATAGCAGAGAGCTGGATGGAAAGAGGAGCAGCTGTGACTAGAACCGGCACCCATATGAAATGCCGGCGCTTCAGACCAGGGCATTAACCCACTGCTCCACAGCGCTGGCCCTGCAATGTTTACTTCTTGAGCATAGCGTCTGTTATCCTGGGATCCCTCATTTCTTTTTGATCTTCATTGTCACGGACTTGGAAATATTTAGCTTTTACGTACTTTTTAAAGAAAAATTAAACATATTGATAATGGGTACCACAAAGCAATTGGGTGAAGCTGATGGTTTATGGCATTCCACAGAACACTGGGGTAACTATAGGTTGTGATCAAGGAAACTGAAGGGCTAATAGGGTCTTTGCTGTGCATACCTGTTGACATATTGCCCTTTATCATAAGATGCACAAGGATTTTGCATTAATCCAAAATTTTAAAAATAAAAAATATTTATTTGAGATGCAGAGGGAGAGAGAGGGATCTCCCCCCATCTGTTGGTTCACTCTCCCAGTGTACATGATGGCTGTGGCTGATCTGGGGCTGAAACTGGGAGCCAGAGACACAGTCCAGGTCTCCTATGTGACCGACAGGAACCCAAATACTTGAGCCCTCCCTGTTTCCAAGTCTTCTAAGTGGGAAGCTGGAGTCAGGAGCCGGAGTTGGATATCAAACTCGGGTCCTCCAATGTGGGATACTAGGCTGAAGGGCTGCTACTTTAGAAAACTTTAGGAATGATTTGCTAAAGCATTGGCTTCAACTTCATGAATGTGAATAAGCAGGGTTACGGGGTGCTCCCAGCCAAGTCTACCGCAGAATGCTTGGAAGATTCTTGTGATTTGTTAGGGAGTTTGCTCTGCTAGGTCCTGTTGTCTAACTGGCAACTT
The DNA here is from genome assembly GCF_033115175.1 of Lepus europaeus. Classification (NCBI taxonomy): domain Eukaryota; kingdom Metazoa; phylum Chordata; class Mammalia; order Lagomorpha; family Leporidae; genus Lepus; species Lepus europaeus. Next base: position 88,619,792 of record NC_084832.1, read on the forward strand.
GTTCTCAAGAAAATGGAAGGATTTTTTTTTTTTTTTTTTTTTGTGAACATCGTTCAGCCTCTAACGAAAACCACGCATTGGGGGTAAAATTCCTGTTTCATTTTTAGACTATCTAGTTCCAAAACAGAGTAGCTTCAGTTATGCTAATGTGAAGTTGTCATGTGAATAATAATTGCAAATATGCTTCATTCAAAGCTCCCCCATCAGGACAGATCCCTTACATTTTTGTATTGTGATAAAAAACACTAACACAAAATTTGCCATTTTAACCATTTTTAATGGGGCAGCTCAGTGGCATTAAATGCACATACATTGTTGTGCTATCATTACCACCATCCACCTCCAGAGCAAGTTCATCATCATCACCTATAATTCTGTACTCATTAAACATAACGTTCCCATTTCTTCTTCTTTCCAGCCCCTAGAGACCACAATTTTCCTTTTTTGTGTCTCTATGAATTTTACTACTTGTGGTATTTCATGTAAGTGGAATTGTACAGTATTTGGCCTTTTGTGTCTGGCTTAGTTTGCTTCATGTAATGCTTTCAAGGTTCATTCGTGTTTTGCAGCATATGTCAGAATTTCCTGGCTTTTTGAAGACTGAATAATATTCCGTTGTCTTCAGATACCACATTTCATCTATCTGTCCATCCATTAATGGAAACGTGGGTTGTTTCCATGTTTTAGCTATTATGAATAATGCTTTTATGAACATAGGTGTACAAATATCCCTTTTTTATACTTTGCTCTCAATTCCTTTTGGCATATACCCAGAAGTGGGATTGCTGGATTGTGTGGTAATTCTGTGTTTATTTTTTTTTAAACAAGTACCATACTGGTTTTGGTAGCAGCTGTGCCATTTTACGTTCTCACCAGCAATCCCCAAAGCTCTGGACTCCAGTGTCTTGGCATCCTCACCACCACTCGCCATTTTCCCTTTTCCCTTTCCTTCCTCATAACCATCCTGGTGAGTGTGGAGTGGATCTCGTTGTGGCCCTGTGTTCGTTGTATGTCTTCTTTGGAGAAATAGCCTGGATCGCTCAATTGTTTGTGTCAGTTATTAGAGTGTTTGCGCTTGCAGACCCGAGAGAGTGCAAACGATTTCATCAGTCAGGCAAGCAACATCCCTGACCTTTTCCAGAAGGCATGGCACCCAGCTTGTGCTAAATCCCACTGGGACAGCAATACAGATGGCCGCTTGCACAGAGCAGCACTCGCTATTTTCCTACAGAGTAATTACCTGCAATTTATCAAGGGATTTTTAAAGGGGCTGAAAACAGGACTATAGGACGCAAAAGAGCAAATGCGTCCCCAAGTAAATCAGGGAGGACGGCTCCTTGGTCAGCAAATTTCGTCTCTCCCTGAACAATCAGCCCGCTGGGTCCCAACTTCTGTCTTTAGAAGTGATCTGACTACCAGGAGTAAAGAAGTGGCCCTGGAAGAAAACATACCTTGGCACTTAAGGCTCTCCCAGATAAAAGCTTACATTTTTTTGAACATTTCTTTGAAACTGGGGACTTAACATGATTTAGGCTGGTGAAAAGCCATCGTTAACATGCGCTCTTCTTCAATCACTACCCGGACCTTTAGTCGGTAAGCTCTCTAAACACAGATAATTACCATGGCAACCACAGCGTTTCAGGACTCTCCTACCTACACTTGCACCTTTCTTAAAGAAACACAGAGCACAACAATGTAGAATTAAAACAGTAAATCATTGGCGTGTTTTTTATTTGTTGTTACACAGCTGTCAGAATTCAGAGAAGTGCTGGACATTGTCATCCACTATCAATCGTGCTTGGAAAAACTAGATGTTTGGCGAAGCACTTTGCCTTCTTGCCAGAAAATAGGGTCTTGTTTGTAACACTGTGTAAGGAATGACCGATGAGTTTCTAGATTGTTAGGGTTAAAAAACTCTCAAGGCAGAAAATGTCATTAAGAATACAAAGTCCTGAATAGTATGGATTTTTACATGACACATTCACGGGGCCAACAATCTTTGGTTAAATTATAGTTATGATTGTCTTCAAGTTGGTAGAAGCTTGGGCAAGCATGCTTTTTTGGTAGCATCTAATTTTATCTTTGGTTGTATTTGGAAACATGCACAATAATTCTGTTGTGCCTTCAACAGTCTCTCTCTCTTTGGTTATGTAAACAAGTCTTTTATTGTCCTATGAGTACTTGATGAGTGGTCAGCAGAATGAAGCTCATGTGATCATGTCTACACAGCTTCTGTGGAGGGATGGCAACTGGGGCACTCGGAGACTAGAGACCCACAGGCAGGGACAAGTTACTGAAGACACTTCAGCGAGTTGCCTCCCCTTGCTTTTGAACACTCCGCTATGTGTTGTCCATATCTTCCTGTAATTCCTTCTGCATCAAGGACTAACTAGCTCTTTCTACCTAGTGGACTGTAGCTCTGATTTCTCCATCATCAGCCTCCCTTTCTCTGAGATACTCATGTTTTGATGAGCGAGAAGAAAGGACCCTCTTCTGTGTGATTGTTTTCTTTTAAATTAAATGTAGTAATAAATCTAACTCAACCCAGTAACTGCTGAACACCTCATAGTAACATAGCAGTGCAGATGAACTTGGCATTGCATGATGAATGTTTCTCTGTGCTTAGATTGGAATGCCTCCAAACCCTTAAACTCCCACACCAATTTGGAAAAGCCTACCTGAGGTTTTTATATCCTTAGCCTGAAGATCCATTTTTCATTTACAAGATAGAGCCCCCAAGTTTCAAGGACAACCACACTATATTTCTGTAGAGAGTACACAGAAAGATAATGTTGGAATGAGAAAAATTTTTTGAACCCAGTGAATATATTTTTGCCTTTCACGTTTTGCACATATGTGCCTTTCTATGTTTTCTATAATTTAATTAAAATCTTAAAAAATCCAAATTCTACAAAGTAAAAAATAAATCAAGTAGCAATCTGTTTATTTTCTGTGTACCCACTATATGAAGAGCAGTTGTGACACAATTCTGGCCCTCCCACTGCTATCTTCTCAAAGTGGTGTGTGAAGGGCCAACATAAGACGGCCTCTTCCTGAGCATAAAAAGCCAAGTAAACCATTTCTGCTTTCCCCTGCACTGGCTGGAGTAATAGGGGAATACTGCATGGAGGAGGTGACATTTATAGAGGGACATGAAAAATAGGTAGAATTCAACACAAGAGCAACCAAGTGATGACATGCTGAGAATTCAATTGAATGAGGAGCTTCTGTTTGACATCACCACTTGTTTCATTTCAGTGTTGAAGGAGCCCCAAAGGGTGGATGATATGGAGAGCTCCTCTTCACAGAGCATCCGGTGTTTGTTGGGCGTGAAGAGAAGGTCATTCAGTCCAGACTTGGGAAAGTCTCACATTGGCCGTGGACTTGCCAGCCTCTGGGAAGTTGCCCATGCTCTGTCCTTGCTCGGAACACCTATTTACTAGAGTCTTCCTGATCCTGTCATCAGTTCATGCCTGCTTCCTCAGGGACTTCTTCCCTGATATCTCTGGGCAGGTTACAGTCAACCTCCACCTCACAGATGCTCAAAAATCACTTGTTCTGTCCTTTGTAGCCACAGTCATAGGCCAGTTTTTATTTATGTGATTATCTAATTACCCATTTACCCCAAATTAGACTACACACTTCAACAAGAGAGCAGATATGATTTTGATGTTTAACCTTATATCTCCAGCAACCAGCATCTACTACCTACTTGCCCGTAGAGAGGAGAGGAAGATCTTCCATTGGCTGGCTCACTCTCCAGGTGGCCGCAATGGCCAGGGCAAGGCCAGGCTGAAGTCAGAAGCCAGGAACTCCATCCAGGTCTCCAACACAGATGGCAGGGGCCCAAGGACTTGGGCCATCTTCTGCTGTTTTCCCAGGTACACTAGCAGGAAGCTGGAGCAGACGTGGAGTAGCTGGGACTTGGACCTGTGCTCAGATGGGCTTCTGGTGTTACAAGCAGTGGTTTGATCTGCTGTACCATAGTGCTGGCCCTCATCATCTTGCTCTGGACTCTCGCTATCAGCTCCTAAATGGTTTCACTGAAGTGTTGCTGTTTCTCCCATAAACAACGGATGTGACAGAAAAAAAGGTCTTGGAATTTCAAATCGGATCATGTTGCTCTGCCCAGACTGTTAAAGCACCCAAGGCGCCCCTTCCATTCCTCGTGAAGCTCCCTTTCCTCCTTCTGCAGAGCCCCATCAGCTTCTTCAACTCTGAGACTGTCCACACTCCTCTAACTTTGCATCTGTTCCTTTCCCATGCTAAAACGCCTGTGACCCCTGCATTTTCTCAGGAAAAATCATACTCAATCTACAAAACCCAACCCAAATAGCTTCCTTCCATCAACATGCCTCTGATACACTTCTTTAGCCTACACTATGCAGGTAAGCTTATTCCTTACTGTTTCACATTGGACTTCTGTTTCATTTGCTGGGTTGAGCTTCTGGAGGGCATAGGTCATGTAAGTAGCCCCAGTTTGCCTCCATCACTAAATACAGTGTCTAGCACTAACTTTTTGAATGAATGAATAAAATAAAATCTCCCTTATTGGTCCTACTCAAATATTAGGAATTTACTAAAAATTTTTTAAGAGTGTTAACTTCTCTTCTAGATCTCAAGCTTTTGGGGGACAGAAATATCACCTCACATTCTCCTGATATATCTTGGTGCTAATCACATATAATAAGAACACACTGAACATTTTCTGAATGATGGAACACTAGACATATTTCTTTTGCTGCTCATAGTAACAAGGATTTTTTTTTCGGTTATTATTATGCTAGGAAAATGCAAGAAATGCAGTTTGTCATACAGTGCTGTGGGAAATGTCATTTTTAGTAATATACATCCCATCCTTCTTTTGAGAGCTGCTCCTATCATATTAATGCTCAGAATTCCAACTGAATGTTTTGGAAGTTTCCACTGTGGAAAAAGTTTATTGTGATTAATAAAATCTCTTATTCAAGTCAATTTCTTTCCTAAAGCATAAACTATTTGGCAACATATTGTAACGCGAATCAGAGTCCACGTTTCAGAATTACAAGTGGTTTAATAGGTTTGATAAGTGTATTTTTCATTGAGAATCCAACAAGAATCATTAGAAGAGGCTTTGAGTAGAATAGGGATTATGGAAAGTCCTGCGGTTCTCAAAGCGTGGTCCCCACACCAGTGGCATGGGCACTGGATGGAACTAAAACGCTCAGGTCAAGAACCCTGCGGTAGACACTCAGCACTCTTCTTCCTGTAGTTGCAACCTTTCCCCGCCGTGAGTGACTTCCGCTTCCTCTCAGGGATCTTTCCGCTCTGCTTGGCTTCTTCCACCAGGCAAAGATCTTCTCTCAGAGCCAGGAACCCGCCGCCCTTCTGAGCACATTTGATGGGTAAAATATTTTGCCTGTCTGCTTGCAACATCCCTCCTCTGAGTTATATTGAACTTTGTGGTGCTGTCCCGATGGAATAAAACATTTTCTGCAGCACAGTTTGCAGCTGCCGCGTCCCTTCTCTGCGTTCTTCCCCATGCGAAGAAACACCTCTAAGTCTGTCCACAGTCCACAGAAGGCCCGTTTTCCAGTCTCTGGCTTGTGTCCCCTGGATGCATTTCTGTCTTTGGGGCTCCCCCTGGCCCTTCCAGATTTGGCTTGACCAGGGCAGAATGGGCTCTGTGCTCAGTACTTCCGTGCACGGGTTGAAGGTCGTATCCACGCTTTTACTATCACGTCACACTGTCTCCTATTTCTCCTTCAGTAAAACAGAGACACAAACAAGCAGACCTATTCGGCACTACTTTGACCTGAGCTGTGTTGCTGGAATACGGGCTTTCACCTTCTGGCAGAGTTCCCGTTATGAAGACGAAAGAACCACTTCATGGTGATCCCTCAATGTGTTTGGCGATGCTCTTTTTGGTTTGGTTGCTTCATTCTATTAAGATCTTCTGAAGCCTGATTTATTTGTTTATTTTTAATGATTTATTTCTTTATTTGAACGGCTAAGTGACAGGGATAGAGAGGAAGAAAATGAGAGAGAGAGAGAGAGAGACAGAGAGAAGAGCGAGAGCAAGCTTCCATCTGCTGGTTCCCTCCTCAAATACTTGTATCAGCCAGGGCTGGGCCAGGCTGTAGCTCGGAACCAAGAACTCCATTCAGATCTCCCGTGTGACAGTGGCAGTTACCCAAGTGCGTGAACCATCACCAGCTGCCTCCCAGGTGTATTAGCAGGAGGCTGGATCAGAAGTGGAGAAGCTAGGATACGAACCAGGCACTCTGAAAAGGGATGGAGACATCCCAAGTGATGGATTAAGTCTCTGTGCCACAGCTCCCACTCCTTTTACTTTTGATCATTTTTTTAAATAAAACATTTATTTATTTATTTGAAAGGCAGAGTAACAGAGAAAGAGAGAGGGAAACACAACAAGAGAGAAAGATGAATCTTGGTCTTTTTAGACAGCATGTTACAAAGGATCCTTCACTGATGAGAATTGTACTTCTTGTATTTTTGTTTCAAACAGAAATGCCCGCTGAGACAGGCCTATGAAATAAATTTTTAACACCTCACTGGGGACTCAAAAACTGATCTTACTTTGTTAATTACAACTCTCTGGTAGCTCAATCAGTGAGAAACCTACCAGGCTGTATTACTAACTTTCTAATTCTTACCACTTATAGAAGTATGACAAGAACTTGGTTAAATGCTGATTGCAACCAAGATACTAAGTGCCTGTAGAAGTCTCCTGGCCTACTGTCCTCATGATCCAGCCGTGGGTCAAGGTTGAGTTAATCTGTCAGGACTGCCTTGTAGGGAATCCATGTTTACTCTTAGTTCTTGCTGCTTCTTTTTGAAAATGTTTACAATTCTACATTGAATCATTTATTCAACATTTTTTTCCTGCCACAAAGTTTGACATAAAACTCTTCAATTTACAATTTTTAGCTATCACTCCTTCCCCTGTGATTCTAATCTTTTGGCACATCTCCTGTTCTCTCCAAAGTTGAAACACAGTAAGTCTGTGACCATAATTGCAAATTCTTTTACTACTTTGAGTTCAATCCAATTGGCCTTGGAGATGTGACCTCATTTAAATCAGCAGGTAATATCTCTTACCCTTGTTATTTGACTTTTAATATCTGGGAGCATTTTTGTTGCATTTTCAATTTTAAGTCCCTCCTCAAGTGTTTAGAGACGTATCTGTTTTACTCATTATTATTTCTGGAGTGACTGATCCATAATGGGCTGTTAATAAACATTTGTTAAATGAATACATGAAAGTTATACCATGAACAGACTCTGTTTACTAGACGTAAACCACTGAAGACTATTTCAATATGGATCCCTTATAATTCTGTAGATATTCCCTTTGCCCACACACACATTGTCGTATTATACTGTGTATTTTTTTTTTTTTTTGACAGGCAGAGTGGACAGTAGAGGGAGACAGAGAGAAAGGTCTTCCTTTGCCATTGGTTCACCCTCCAATGGCCGCCGCGGTAGCGCGCTGCGGCCGGCGCACCGCGCTGTTCCAATGGCAGGAGCCAGGTGCTTATCCTGGTCTCCCATGGGGTGCAGGGCCCAAGAACTTGGGCCATCCTCCACTGCACTCCCTGGCCACAGCAGAGAGCTGGCCTGGAAGAGGGGCAACCGGGACAGGATCGGTGCCCCGACCGGGACTAGAACCCGGTGTGCTGGCACTGCAAGGCGGAGGATTAGCCTACTGAGCCGCAGCGCCGGCTATACTGTGTATTTTTTAATTATCACTTGCTTCAAGTAAACATAAAACTGGTTCAAACAGAAATTCTGAAAATATCTTAAAAATAAAATTTTACTTCTAAATCCAAGTATTTTCATTAACAACAACGTTGAAAGTTGATTTCAAGAATATTCTCAGGCTGGCATTCTGGCATACCAGTGCCCACAATGCTGGCTTCCCATATGGGTGACTGTTTGAGTCCTGGCTGCTCCACTTCTGATGCAGCTCCCTACTAACATGCCTGGGAAGGCAGCTGAAGATGGTACAAGTTTTTGGGCCTCTGCTATTCATGTGGGAGACCCGGAAGAAGCTCTGAGATTCGACTGGCCTGGCTCTGGCCGTTGTGGCCATTGTGGCCATTTGGAGAATGAATCAGCAGATGGAAGATCTCATGTCTCTCTGTGTCTGTCTCTCTATCCCCCAACTCTGTTCTTTAAATAAATAAAAGAATATTCAATATTAAATATATTCTCAAAGTTTGAGTTGTGCTTTCCCTTATGGAATCTAGATTTGTGACATGAAAAATTCACCAAATGGTCTATAAAATGCCTCTCATTATATGCCTTGAAGTCATTGGCCATAAAAAAGAAAAGTGTTTCATATCATCACAAAATCAGATGCTCAGCTCAGTCTGATAAAACCTCATTTCTTCTGGATATGAATGGTGATAGCTATTGGTTTTCATAGATAAAGAATGTCACATCAATTTCAAAGTGACTTGCGATGATACTTTTTCCATTGTTAACACCTGTTTCCTCAAACCACTGGCAAAGTGGCATTACTGGTTGACATTCAGGAGAATCTATACTTAGAAGACCTGAAGATTCGCACAACACAACCAAACAAAACCTTCCTGGAATAATCAGACAAAATAAAAAAATGATTTTAAGTTTATTTTTTTCCATTTTCACTTCTTAAAACATTCAAATTTCTTGGATTAACATCAATTATACATAGGAAGTACAGTGTGGCATTTTAACACATGTACATAATGTGTACTAATCAAGTCAGGGTAATTAACATTAACTCCTTGTTGTTATTACTTTGTGATTGTAACATTTAAATTTCACTTGTTAAGGATGACTGTGGATTTGGTGGATTCAAGCTCATCCATGATAAGTTCTATACGATACCAGTGAGGGAACATGTTTAGGGTTTTGTCTTACTTTATCACTTTAAAATGAATCCCTTTGCTTTCAATGTGTTGACGCTACCTTCCTGGCCAAGGGATGAAGCACACAGGTAAGACAACCCTAGCACCATCTGGGAATGGGCAGTGGAGAGAGTTAGTTTGTAGAGGTGGAGAGAAAGAAGTGAGAACACATTGTGTACACTTTGAATTTCACATCAAAGTAAGAGGGTGAGAGGGAAAGGAAGTCAGAATGAAGAAAGAACAAATTCAATGGAATAGCCCACATTCAATGGTGGCAGCTCCAGGTCCTATGGTTGGACATAGTGGGTGGTTGGGTCTTTTGCAACAAAGACATGTCACTTTGTCTTTCAGCCACTCCTAGAAATCAGCTTCCATTTGGGACCCATCAGTAGTGGGAAGACAATGTTCTTACAACTTGATTCCAACTTTCTTGGTCAACATGGAGTTTTAGGGAGCAAAATCAAGTCAAAACAAACCACTCCAAAGCTAAGGGACTGGGAGAGAATGGCTTCTTTTGGCCCAAGCTGGACAGGACTCATGGGTAGACTGGCTCATTTGGGATTTACCCTACATGGCTGCACAGGATTTTCTACTTCCCAGCATGTGGCTTCCAATGTCTTTTTTTCCTAGCCTGGCCTGTTGACCCATATTCTTCCTACTCTGGAACCCCATTCTTCCAATATGGCTGACAACAGTGGTGTCACCTCCCAGTCAGCTGGAGCTGGCACTGGGTGGGGAGTAAAGCATTCAGTATGTTCCCCAGGCTGTGATCCTACTGTCTCCAGTACAGTCAGTCTGTGTTCATATCTATTTCTGAGTCTTGAATAGTTGACTCTTATGGAAGCATTTCTTCAGGTGTATGAAGAAAAAGATCACATTAATGCAATGAAAAAGCTATATTAATTTCCCCCTTCTTTGTGTATTAATTTAACTTTTGCATATTGTTACTTTTTTCTGCCCTGATTGAAAAATATTTCCACTGTTGACATATCACTTCTGGCCAGTATTACAGTGTATAGTATAGGAGGGCAGTATTTAAAAGAGATCCACTCTGCCCCTTCAACATCCTTGGGTTATGACTGGCTTCGACTAGATAATGTTTTGGGCTAAGGCTTCAAATGAGGTGTATTTAGAGGGTCTATTGGGGTGGAGAGTGTAAGCCTGCAAAATCATTTGGTCTGGCTCTGCCAAGGCAACCACAGGTAGGACTCGCAATTCAATAAATTTATAGCATACTACTTTTTAAGTTGATAGTTTTATATGGCTTGCAGATAATGTTATAAATATGCAGATTGGGGCCAGTGCTGTGGCATAGAGGGTTAATGCCCTGGCCTGCAGTGCCAGCATCCCATATGGGCACCGGTTGGAGACCCTGCTGCTCCTCTTCCTATCCAGCTCTCGGCTATGGCCTGGGAAAGCAGTAGAAGATGGCCCAAGTTCTTGGGCCCCTGAACCCACATGGGAGACCCGGAGGAAGCTCCTGGCTCCTGGCTTCGGATCAGCACAGATCCAGCTGTTGCAGCCAATTAGGGAGTGAACCAGTGGATGGAAGACCTCTCTCTCTCTCTGCCTCTCCTTCTCTCTGTGTACCTCTGGCTTTCAAATAAATAAATAAATAAATAAATGTTAAAAATATGCAGATGGCTCTTGGCAGAGAAATGGGTTCTCAACCCCTGAAAGTGATTGATTTGTTGAACTTTCCCCCCTTTTTCTGACATTCTAGCAATGTGGGTGTCAGGGACAGAATGGTGCACAAGGTGAAAGATCTGGCTTGGGTCACAGTGAAATCCAGAAGCAGGTGGAGAACAAGCTGTGGGTCCTGAGCCAGCCTGTGGTTGGTCTCCTGTCCACTTTGGTGGAAGTCAAACCGTGATCTGCCTGGGTGGCTGCCAGTTCTGTCCCTGTTGAGCTTCTGCAGCTGCCATCATCACTAAGCATTTGGAGAGGGCATTTCTGCTTCTGGTCCAATTTCCCAGTTGGCTTTCTGCTGCTCCCAGCCCCTTGCAGGGCAGACTTTCAAGAACAGCATGAACTCCCTTGCAAACAGCTGAATTGGAACAAGATTGAACTGGAACAAGTTGTGGTAGCTGTGACTATCAGAAGAGGCCAAGGGAAGGTGCAAATGATAAAAACTTCTGCGATGTTGTGGAAACATCAGAACTGGACCACCCCCCCCCCCAAGTTACACATTCTAAAAAAAATGTAAGCTGAAATAACAAAATGAGATTTCCTTTATGCAATTTCAGGTAACTTTATAGAAGACATCCATGATTTAATTTCAATTGATTTAAGTTATGAGCAATTCAGCTCCATTTAATGGTGAGGGAAGCTCTTAGATTATTTTTGTTCTTGTCTATATATCCACTTCTAAAAATAATTATTTACTAGTTTGCTAATCAGTTCAAGTGATTTGTTTAATTAGAAATATATATCATGAATTGTAAGTCTCTGGTATTACTCACACTATGGTATGAGCCTAATTAATTTGGATTCAAAAAAGCAGCACCTTTTGTGTCTGAAGCACAACTGCAAAAATCCTTAGCTTAAAATTTGAAGATGATTGACGACAGTATCAACACAGCAAAGCTCTGTGATAATAAGTAGCATTTTAAGTTGTCAGACTCCATCAAACACAGGGATTTCTATTGTGATCAATAGTGGAGCAAACTGGTTCTTGGGAAAGTTGTAAGCCAAAAACTCCCAATATTCAGACTCTCTTGTTTGTGCCTGATGTCTTCATCAGGAGCCATAAAAAAAGGCTTCGTTTTTTTTTTTTTTTGACAGGCAGAGTGGACAGTGAGAGAGAGAGACAGAGAGAAAGGTCTTCCTTTGCTGTTGGTTCACCCTCCAATGGCCGCTGCGGCTGGCGCGCTGCGGCCGGCGCATTGCGCTGATCTGAAGCCAGGAGCCAGGTACTTCCTCCTGGTCCCCCATGCGGGTGTAGGGCCTAAGCACTTGGGCCATCCTCCTCTGCTCTCCAGGGCCACAGCAGAGAGCTGGCCTGGAAGAGGGACAACCGGGACAGAATCTGGCGCCCCAACCGGGACTAGAACCTGGTGTGCCGGCGATGCAGGTGGAGGATTAGCCTATTGAGCCGTGGCACTGGCCCATCATTTGGTCTTAATTAGTTTGCAATGTGCTTAGAGAAATTTAAGCTCTATTATTCAATTGAGGTGCATGTCAAGGCAATTGATAATGTACAGTATTGAGAAGACACCAAGACCCGGTGACACTGTGAGGAGATCCGTGGGTGTGGGCAGGGTGTGGATTTGGGACTTGAGCCCAAACTTCTCATTGCATTGGGCCTCATTTTCAACAGCTGGACAAGATTCTTAAGGTATCTTTGACCTCTAAATTCCGTGGTTCTGTGACTCCTTGACTGGTCAGGGCTTATGAGATGGTATTGAAGATAGATTTACATCCATCTGGATTAGTGGAGCTGTTAGAAAGTAGAATGTTTGTCTTCCTCCCCCACTAAGCTGTTCCATTCTTGAGGACATGGATTGTGCCAACTGTGTCTGTAACACGTAACAGGGCCTTCAGATACAATTGTTAAATGACAAGCGATTGCTCATAATGGAAGGTAGGACCAGCATCCTTAGAAAAAGTCTCATGTGACAACGGGGATGTGTTTATTTTTCTCTGGCTAGGAAATGCTCTTACTTGTTCTTTTAAAGATGGACTTTTACTGGCTGAAGTCTTAGATCCAAAGGGAATATTAATCGGAAAGTAACAAAGTGTGAGTTTTACAGGCTCTGGCCCTTGCGAGGCCCAGCTGTATCTTTTTACGGGGATGGCTTTGGCCTCACACTTCCATTCTCTGTCAGAGCGGTCTGTGCTCTGACATCCTCTTGCAAAAGGAAGCCTCTCTTTGTTGTTGTCTCCTCTGGTCTAGCTTAAAGTACTACATATCCCATACCGTTTTAACAACAGCCTGGAGACCTTATCATTCCTTGCTGAAATCTGCAACTTAAAAAAAATCTCATTAATGTCTCTGTGCAGTCGTTGGTCTCTTGTAGTGTCCAAGACCATAAAAGGTTCCTTTTCTGAATTTCTGTCTCTAGTCTTGGGGAGGTCCCCTCCATGCTGTGGCAAGACACCAGTCGGCTCCAGGGCAGACACTGGTTGTTGTGGTTTCCTGTTCCTTCTGGCCCTTTCTAGTGTGCCTTTCCCACATGGACTGCCCGCATGTATGTGCTGGGCGTGTGAATGAAGGGTTTCCCGGGAAGCCGAGTCACATTCCATCATGCCAGGTGAGTCGCAGACTCCGACAGATAGCAGAGCTCTGATGTAATCTAAGACATTCATCTTATCTTCCAGCTTCATTTCTTAGAATGTCTGCTCTGTAAGATGATTTCAACATGCCTGTAAAGGGATCTTTGACCACACCAAGTGTCACAGTTGCAAACACTCCTGAGAACAGAACTCAGGTAGCAGGAGGCTCAGCCAATGTGGATCATTTAAATTCAGAGGGATTTATACATCGATTTTATAGCGGTGTAGCCCTTTTCCTTGTCTTCTTCAACTCCCGTGCTTTAACATTTTACTTTACCGTTGTTTGATCTCCGGTGTCAAATAAAGCACCTTTTATATTTAGTACAATAGACCCAGTGTCGAGTTTGTCTAGTCCAAAGTGCTGTACAAACATTAACCCATCCGACTCCCCTTGACCCCATATTGCACACCCTTGTTTAAACACTACAGTTATCCCAGATAACCACTCGAGGCAGTAGCTAGGAAAATTATAGAAAGCGCATGAGTTTAAGTGCCTGTTAGGGTGTGTTGCATACTGCTGTCTCCCCTGATGTTAAAGGTCTTAAATCCTGATTGTTTACAGTTCAAAAGTCTTCCGGAGGGATGATTAAGGGTGAAATACATGAAATAGGAAATGGCTGAATGCCTTGTAGGAGATGAGGGCTTTTGATGATGGACTGTCTAAAATATTTCAAAATAGTGATATCCAAAGATTTTATTACCAAAGTAGAATTAAGCAACAAATTCTTGAGACTCTCCATAAATCAAAAATTACCACCCCCCAACAAAATAAAAATATCTGGCTGAGTTTTGGGGAGTGAAGCTACTAATTTATCTAAATGACATGTTGACTGGAGCTGGCTCTCATGGGCTGTCGGAGAGGTCCGGCTCAGCCCTCTTTCCTGCCTTTGGAATCTGTAATACATTGTAAAAGGCCCATTCCAGTTCTATCATAAGGAATGGAATTTGAGGAGTTCACAGTTATTCCAGTTCTCTAAACCTTTTTTTTTCCCTGTTAAAAACAATTCTATTAAAGAAATACTATAACGAGAAGCATTTTTTTTTAATCAAAAGTTGTATTTGCAATGATATGTAACAGTCTCCCCTTTCCCCTCTTTAATTTATTTACAACTTTGGTGGGTTTCAGCTCTATAGGGCCAGTTTCCTCATCTGTAAAGTGCAGTGGGCTTTAATGAGCTGGAGTGCTTGTGGTTTTTGATGCTGATCATTTATTTGGTATCTCGGTTATTTTAGTGTTGGCTTGAGGAAATAATAGCTGGAGGAATAGAATGAGTAGTACTCATCCAAAAACTTTGAATTTTTGTAGATTGTTAGTATTTTTATTTGTGATGTTTCAGAAGAAATTCGGGTGCTATGTCAGCCCACTTTTGCTGTCTCTGCTGTGTACGCGTGTGTGAGTGTTTGTACATATCTTCTACTTCATGGGAAGCAGGTACTTTTAACATACCTAATGACTTTGATGTCTCTTGCAGTATTTAGTATGTAAATGACAGTTAAGTGGGGAAATGCTTTTTAAGGAATAGCTCAAAGTGAATGGTGTTTTCCAAACGAATGGATGTGATAATGGGAGTTGTATTTTTGTCCAGAAAGTATGGTCGTCTAGATGTAATCGTCAGCCAAGTCCAATGCACATTGCTGTCCACGTCTTTGGAACAGACTACTGGGGATGCAGTCTGTCTTATAGCTCCTTGTAAGAAGGATGGTGGAATCCCATCATGAGCTATTCCTGTCACCATGTGAAAGTGGTTAGAGATGGGAGGCCTGAGGAGTGAAGACATCACAGATGCTCCTCATGGCCTTCTGCATATTCGCCTTCAACAGCCCTGTGTAAATCAAAAGGAAGCACTTCTAAATTTTAAAATGATGAAGTCATGATTTTCTTCCATAATTTCTCCTGTGCTTTTTTTTAAAATCAAAAATCAAGTTGTTTCCACATGATGTATCGGTGGCACTCCCTTGCTTTGCGATGTGCTCTGAGTGCTATTGCCACGAAGAGGAATGTGTGCTGGAGCCCATGGCACAGGCAGGCATTCCGATAGATGAGCTTTCCCGAATTAGAGACTACTCATCAGATTACTTCTGCATTTATGTGGGTCTTGTAAACTATCAGGCAGATGTGGAACCCAGCTTAGTTCCTGGCACATCCTTAGCTTCACATTTATATAGCATTTTTCTACCAAAGAATGTTGATAAGTCAAGGAATACAGCCAATCCTTATGAAGTGCACATATGATAATATTTATATATAGAAATGCCCATGAACGTTAATAAATCTTCAAATAAGGATTACACAAATGTGGAAAAACAGGTCTTTTGCCTGAATATCTCTTTTCACTGCATAATAGCAGATGGTTTCTTCTGCTTTTGCCTTTGTATTGCCAGTAGATTTTCCCCAAGTTCTGTTCCTTAAAATTCTCGTACCTTTTCACTATTCCAGAATAGGTTTTCCTATCATGTGCTGCATAAAATCATAAAGTTATAACATTCTAACTGTGAGCATAAAATTACACACAGAGAATGACTACACAGGAGGAGAATCTGGGAGACGCTGCATTCAATTTCTAGCTTTCAAAATTATTGTTTAACCTAATGCAGGACAGCTATGCTATGCAAATATGAATCTACTATGGGTCAAATCATGTGCTCTGAGATGAGCTACAGTAAAAGCCTGTTATAAAATCCTGTGAGTACTGACCTTAAGGGAATGTCTTGAAAAGTAGTAAGAGTCCCACTGCACATGGCAAGATGAGCATTTCTAAGTCTCTAAATTTAATACAATTCGAGACTAATGGGAAAGTATCTCCAAAATAACACAAAATACGTAAGAACATATTTGAATACGCTAACCCAGAACAGAGCTTTTTAACATATTTATGAAATTACACGGTCCATGGTGCAATTAGCATCTTCAGAGACTTAATGTTTAAGTTCGCCTTGGATATTTTGCTGTTTTCACATGTTTTTCAAAAGTAGAATTCAGTAGCTTAATAAGGTTTGAGAAGAAAAAGTTAATTCAGTTATAAAGTTACACCAAGATGGAAAACATACTTTGATTCAGTATGAAAAATTGCCAGAATCCTTTTTAGTGTGTTTGCATGACAAAAATAGCTAGTGCTATGAATTTCATTTGTGCCAAAATGATGGCCTTTGTCAAGGGAGAAAGCAGCACACAAATCGTTTATGTGTGTGAGTAAGGCTCCAAATTGGGAGGCAGTACAATGAGGAAAACTACTTTCAGATCTTTCTTTCTCCAGCTGAGATCTGGAATTTTCTGGGAGACTGTGTTATAGAAAATGACTCTTTTGAGGCTGTTGCCTTGAGTTTAGAGAAACAGATTTTTTGGTTTTGTTTTGTTTTGAATGCTCCTTGTTTTTTCTCTTACATGTATTGTATTTTTTTTAGCTGGTGTATTTATTTGTGTTGATCTTGGACTTTGTTGCACCTTGTATGGGAAAGGCCATCTCTACTGTTATATCAAAAAACCATATAGTTTATGGAGTAAGGATATTTTGTTGCTTTTGTCTTCTAGTTGATTTTTCAAGAATTCTGAGGAACAGTGAATGCTTATTAATGTAATATGGGAGTGCATTGACTTAGAATAACACATCTTTCTGGCTGGCTCTCTGGTATAGTGGGTAAAGCCAACTGCCTGTGGCATTGGCATCCCATATGAGCACTGGCACAAGTCCTGGTTCTCCATTTTTGATCCAGTTCTCTGCTGATGCACCTAGGAAAGTAGCGGAGGATGGCCCAAATACTTGGGTCCCTGAATCCATGTGGGAGACTTGGAGGAAGCTCCTGGCTCCTGGCTTTGGCTTGGCACAGCTCTGGCCATTGTGGCCATTTGGGCAGTGAACCAGCAGATGGAAGATCAGTCTCTCTCTCTCTCTCTCTCTCTCTCTCTTTCCCAGACCCCCATAACTCTGCATTTCAAATAAATAAATCAATTTTAAAAAAGAATAACACACTTTTGCAAATGTATGTGTCCTAGTGAGTGTTGGGACTTTCTTTGCCTCCTTTGGACACTTGGGTTTCAATAGCAGCACCCAGAGATGGCTCTCAGGTGTCTATCACAACAATACTCAAACACACCTTTAACTCAAGACTACAATGATAACAAAATCACACTCTCCCTGAGAAGTTTACACTGTTTATGAATATTTACCTCTGTGTAAAGACAATCATAAAACCTATAACACAAGTAGTGGTCACCATGGTTAACAATCACTCTGCTCCTTTTAAGGAATTTATGAACCATTAGTCAAGAAATTGTTTCTGTGCTAGGATTTCTGGAGACCCTCTTTCTACCTCTCTCACCTCCTGTGTCCCCTATTGTTCCCAGTCATACTATCAGTGTTGGAACGATGAATTCCTTGTGTAACAGTATTTCTTGGCTGGCACTAGGCTAATCCTCTGCCTGCGGTGCTGGCACACTGGGTTCTAGTCCTGGTTGGGGTGCCGGATTCTGTCCCAGTTGCTCCTCTTCCAGTCCAGCTCTCTGCTGTGGCCCAGGAGTGCAGTGGAGGATGGCCCAAAGTCCTTGGGCCCTGCACCCGCATGGGAGACCAGGAAAAGCACCTGACTCCTGGCTTTGGATCAGCGTGGTGCGCTGGCCGCAGCAGCCATTGGGGGGTAAACCAATGGAAATGGAAGACTTTTCTCTCTGTCTCTCTCTCTCACTGTCCACTCTGCCTGTCAAAAAAAAAAAATAAAAAAAGAATATTTCTTTATTCACAAACTTCCAAGTTCCTGATGGTGATGGGCATAGGCTGGAGGCAGTAGGCAAGAAGTGGTTCCACCCTGCAGAATCACCTAGTGTGTGAGGAAGATACCCAGGGACTCTGAACTGCACAGTAGTGTCAAACCACAGCAATGGTGCTTTTGGGACTGTGGGAGTACCAAGGTCAGCGCCAAATGACATCACAGACATCACAGGGTCAGAGAGAGGATTACAATAGTTCCACTGACATCCTAACCCACAAGAGGCAGAAGAGAATGATAACCTTCAGCTTCCAGTTGGAAGAAGCACATGCACGACAATAAAGTACCTACAATCATGTGCTACGTCATGATGCTCCAGTTAACATCACCCCATCAGACTATAATGGAGCTGAAAGATTCCCATAGGCTAGAGACATCATACTTGACACTGTGTCACAATTGCCTGCATTATTTAGTACTCAGTACAGTAACCTAGGAACAATAGCCTATACCATCCAGCTTTCTTGTGCAGGAGGCTGGGCCATCTCGGTTTGTGTAAGTGCACTCTGTCTGTGGTGTTTGCACAGTGGCAAAATTGCCAAAGAGCACAGTTGTCAGAATGGATCCCATTGTTAAGTATCAGTTATCTAGCTTACATGCTTAAGGCATTTTTCTTGGAGACCAAATGCTTATTTTATAAAAAGATTTTTCAAAAAGTTCGTGAAAGTGGAATTAAAAGATACTGAATTTGCAAAACTGCTCTTAGACCCATGCACAGTTTTTCTATAAGATGCATTTGCAATGACCTTTTTAAAGACCCTTTTTATAGATCTGAGGTGGAATAAGATTTGAGGCTGTTTGCAGAGCTGGAGAGTTAGTCCTCTCTGCCCATTGCTGTGGGCACCTTGGCCTTGTCACACTACTGTCAGAGTTTCCAGCTGTCAGTAGAAAAATGATCCCCAATGCAAGGCTTGGACAGGAAGGCATCTGTGCAATGCTGAGCTCAGGACATGGCAGGGAAATCCCTTATCCTAACCCTAACCCTAACCCTAACCCTAACCCTAACCCTAACCCTAACTTTAACCCTAACCCTAACTTTAACCCTAACCCTAACCCTAACCCTAACCCTAACTTTGACCCTAACCCTAACCTTAACCCTGACCCTAACCCTAAACCTAACTTTAACCCTAACCCTAACCTTAACCCTAACCCTAACCCTTACCCATATGCCTGAGCCCCTCCTTTTTTTCAGCATCTTTCCCTTTCCATCTGTTGCTTTACTATTTCATATTCAATGTCATTTCCTTAAAGACACAATTTGTGGGGCCGGCGCCATGGCTCACTTGGCTAATCCTCCACCTGCAGTGCCAGGTTCTAGTCCTGGCTGCTCCTCCTCTGGTCCAGCTCTCTGCTGTGGCCTGGGAGGGCAGTGGAGGATGGCCCAAGTGCTTTGGGCACCTGCACCCCAAGGGAGACCAGGAGGAAGCGCCTGGATCCTGGCTTCAGATAGGCGCAGCGCCGGCTGTGGCGGCCATTTGGGGAGTGAACCAACGGAGGGAAGACCTCTCTCTCTGTCTGTCTCTGTCACTGTCTAGCTCTGTCAAATAAATAAATTTAAAAAAATATGTAATTTGTGTCAGCTTCATCATTGCATCTTCTACATTTCTTCATAAATAATCTAGGAATAATTGTTGAATGAATATATGAATTTATGGTTATATGTTGGTGCTGTCCAAATATCTGCCCTGTTCCTGGAAGGGGTTTTAAGATGTAGTGTCTGCTCTTGGATGACATGAGTGCATGATTTTTACATAGAAGTACAGATGTCCCTCCACTTACAATGAGGTTACATCCTGAGACACCATTGGTAAGTTGAAAATATCGTAAATGGCAATGCATTGAAGTGATCTACTCGACAACACATGGCAGCTCAGCCACACAGTGCACTACAGAGCACTGGCTGTGGTTCCTTGTAATCATGGGGCTGACTGGGAGCTGCAGTCACTGCCACTGCCAAGCTTCTCAGAGAGAATTGGACTGCACAGTGCAAGCCAGGAAAGACCCAAAGCCTACTTTGCAAGTGCAGTGCTTACTGAGTATGGTCCCTCTTGCACCATCATAAAGTAGGAAAATGGTTAAGTTTAACCATACTAAGTCTGGAGCCAGCTGTGTGTTATGTCACAAACCTGAACCTCACAAATATAGGTTGGAACAACTCTGAATGGTGCAGATGTAGGTTTTACATCATCTCACATTTAGAATCTTGGTGAATCCTGAAATATCAGTGTGCCTCTCAAATACTGCATTCCTAGCTGTTGGGGAGGATTCCTCAACACTAAGTCTTTATAAAATGGATTTAAGAAAGTATATGATTTACTTGCTAGTGAGAGATAAAAAGGTGTGCATTTTTTTTCATAATAATAAACCGTTACATGTCAACCTGCTTTAAGATCTTATTTCTGTTTATTGAAAACCCCACATAGTACTGCCAAGGCTACCTGCTGGCTGGGTGTCTACCCACTGCCTTGTCCCTTAAGTTTACTAGCAGTTTAAAGAACTCTGGCTGGACTTCTGTGTCACAGGAGACCCATGTAGATGTTGTAATTTCATGTGTCCCACTTAGGGCTTGGGAGCCTTGGGGAACATGTGCACTTCCCTTATTTGTTTTATTATAAAGCAGCTTTATTGAGATTTAATTAAAATACTTTACCATTGACCCATTTAAAATGTACCATTCAATAATTTTTAATGTTTTTAGAGAGTTGGGCAATCATTACCACAGTCAATTTCAGAACAGTTTTCAGATATGAAGAAAATTATTTACTTGCAAATTTATTTATTAACAATTCAATAACTCTAGGGCTAATCCTAATCCTCAAGGGCATGACCTGGGCCTTAGAGTTTTCATGAAAATCAGAGAAATGAGAGAGATACACACAGATTGTCAGGAAACTATTTGATTTTTCTTGATGGCTTCCTATTTTTTCTAAATAAATTGCTTTGGATGCCAAACAAAGCTTTACTTCATTTTTTCAATTAATTAAGTAATTAATTACCTTATATACTTGAAGCCGGGAGAGAGAGAGAGGCAAAGAGAGAGAGGGAGAGGGAGAGGTATTACCCGCTTGTCTACTCCCCAAATCTTGGTGACAAGGCTGAAACTGGGTGCTGGGAACTCAGCCCAGGTCTCTCATGTGGGTGACAGTAGCCCAGTTATTTGAACCATCACTGCTGCTTCCTGGAGCACACATTAGTAGGATGCTGGAGGCAGGAGCCAGAGCCAGAACTCCAACTCTCTTGTGGGTTGTAGTCATCCTAACAGGCAGCTGCTAGGCTAAATATCTGTCCCTCCCCACACTGATATATTTTAACAGCTCTATTGAGGTATAATAGTATACAAAAATTCTAGCCTGGGGCTTGTGTTGTGGCACAGTAGGCTAAGGCTCCCCTATAGAGCTGGCATCACTTATGGGCACTGGGTTCGAGTCATGACTGCTCCACTTCTGATCAGCTCTCTGCTTATGCCCTGGGAAAGCAGTGGAAGATGGCCCAAGTGTTTGGGCCCCTGCTTCCATGTGGGAGACTTGGAAGAAGCTCCTGGCTCCTGGCTTCAGATCAGCTCACCTCTGGCCATTGTGGCCATTTGGGGAGTGAACCTGTGGATGGAAGACCTTTCTCACTGTCTCTCTCATTCTATCTCTTTCTCAAATAAATAAATAAATCTTTAAAAAAATACTTGCCCAAGGATAATGCATGTAATTTGACGGGTTTGGCCATATGCATACACCTGTGATACTGTTAGTATAATTGAGATAATTAATATATTTATCTCTTTCAGATGTTTCCTTGTGGCACCTGATTTTTTAGGGGTGGTGGCGATGGGAAGATTTAGCCTCTTAGCAGACTGACAGTCAGTCAGACTACTCACTGCCTAGTAAGTATTCAATAAATGTTAGCTGTTGTAATTACTTCACAGTCACGATACTGTACAGCAGAACCCTAGAATGCCTACATTCATCTTATATAACTTAAGCTTAGCATCCACTGACCAACTCCCCATCTTCCCTTCCCCCAAGCCCTTGGCAATCACCATTCTATTTTCTGCTTCTATGAGTTCAGTTCAGACTCTTCATGTAAGTGGAATCATGCAGTATTTTTCTTTTTGACAGGCAGAGTGGACAGTGAGAGAGAGACAGAGAGAAAGGTCTTCCTTTTGCCGTTGGTTCACCCTCTAATGGCCGCCGCGGTAGCGCGCTGCGGCCGGCGCACCGCGCTGATCCGATGGCAGGAGCCAGGGGTTTATCCTGGTCTCCCATGGGGTGCAGGGCCCAAGGACTCGGGCCATCCTCCACTGCACTCCCTGGCCACAGCAGAGAGCTGGCCTGGAAGAGGGGCAACCGGGACAGGATCGGTGCCCCCGACCGGGACTAGAACCCGGTGTGCCGGCGCCGCTAGGCAGAGGATTAGCCTATTGAGCCGCGGCGCCGGCCCATGCAGTATTTTTCTTTCTCTGGCTTATTTTACTTAGTGCAATGTCTTTCGGTTTCATCTATGCTCTTGCAAATGGTAGGATTTTCTTCTTTTTATGGCTGAGTAATATTCCATTGTATTCATCTGTTGCATAATAATAAACACATTTGTTCTGTACCTCTGATTTCGCCCTCTCCTACCACACAGCTCCTAACACCCCGGGGGGGGAACTGAGCATCTCTGTTTGCTGTGGGCTCCTATATGGCCTCCTGCAGGGGGCTGGTTGCCAGGTGAACCAGCCATGAGATTAAAGGGTTGAAACTTTCAGCCCAACCCCTGATCTATGAGGAGGGGAAAGGGCTGAAGGTTGAGCTGATTACCAAAGACCAAGGATGTAATCAATCAAACCTCTGTAACAAAGCTGCCACAAAAGCCCAAAAGGACAGGGCTGGCGGGGCTTCTGGATCGCTGGGTATGTGCGGTTCCTGGAGGGTGGCATGCCCAAAGAGGGCCCTTCCCACCTACTTCACCCCATACACCTACCCTTCATAATAAACAGGTCAATGTGTTTCCATGAGTCCCGTGACTCATCCCACAAGTGGTTGAGAACCCAAGAAGGGGACTGTGGGATCCCTGATACGTATGACGTGGAAGACAGTCTTAGGAGACTGTATTTTCAGGTAGATAGTGTCAGAAGTGAGTAAAACTGTAGCCCTTCCCGCAGCGCCTGCCCCCCGCCCCCATCTCTGGGTACACTGTGGAATCAGCAGGTAAAACATTCTCAAGGACTGGGGATAGTGTTGACAGAAATGCACAAAAAGATAGTTGCTTGATTCTTTCCGTTCAGTATCACATTTTCTTTATCCATCTGTTGTGGGCATTGGAGTCATTTCCATCACTTGGCTCTTGTGACCAGAGCTGTAACAGCGTGGGAGTGATTGTTCCCTGGTCATGCTCACCTGTCTGGAACTGACACCATTTTCACCCCAGCATTCTCAATCATAGATTTGTCACCAACAGTGACACTGAATTTTATTTACTTAACTATTCATTATGTTTAGTTCTGTGTGTGCTTTTTCACCCCAATGGCGAAATTCAGATTAAAGTGAATTAAACCTTGCTCAGATGTCAGCCAGATCTCATTTTCTTTCTTTCTTTTTTTTTTTTTTTGACAGGCAGAGTGGACAGAGAGAGAGACAGAGAGAAAGGTCTTCCTTTTGCCGTTGGTTCACCCTCCAATGGCCGCCGCGGTTGGCGCGCTGTGGCCGGCGCACCGCGCTGATCCGATGGCAGGAGCCAGGTGCTTCTCCTGGTCTCCCATGGGGTGCAGGGCCCAAGGACTTGGGCCATCCTCCACTGCACTCCCTGGCCACAGCAGAGAGCTGGCCTGGAAGAGGGGCAACCGGGACAGAATCCGGCGCCCCGACCGGGACTAGAACCCGGTGTGCCGGCGCCGCAAGGCGGAGGATTAGCCTAGTGAGCCACGGCGCCGGCCCAGATCTCATTTTCTTAAATGGCACTCAGGATGCTGATGCTGTCCCAGCTATTCTGCCCCGTGGAGTTCAATGGTGTCCTGGAGACATACGACATAGAACAGCTTTGGAAGATTTCCCTTTTACGACTGCTTTCTGTACAATTACAACCATGCAGTCTATCTTCTCATGAGTCCCCTGAGTTTATATTAGGATCTGGTGAGCTGCTGTGTGAATTAAGGTCCAAGACTATTTTGTATTGGTAAGGATGTAAATGACATGCCTCCCCCCCCCCCCCCCAACACACACACACAGAGAAGGCAGCTCTGCAGCTACAAGAAGTGAATTCATGGTGACTGTCCTGAGGGAGGGACAGATGGGCATCTCACCCTTTTTGGTCAAGTTCCACGTTTGCAGTGGAGAAGGCCATTGTGGGCCACCATGGGCCATTGAGTCATCTTGGATGCCACTTATACATTTCAATACTGGGGTGATTTGGGCGTCAACATTAGCTCCACAATGCTCTTGCTTTTGCTTCTACCTTTCAGAGAAGGTACAGGGCTTTTAAATTTATTTATTTGAAACGCAGAGTTACAGAGAGGCAGAGGCAGACAGAAAGGGAGAGGGGTCTTCCATTCACTGGTTCACTCCCCAGATGGCTGCAATAAGCTGGAGCTGGGCTGATTTGAAGCCAGGAGCCAGGAGCTTCTTCCGGGTCTCCCATGTGAGTGCAGAGGCCCAAAGACTTTCCCAGGCACATTAGCAGGGAGCTGGATGGGAAGTGGAGCAGCCATGACTCAAATTGGTGCCCATATGGGATGCCGGCGCTGCAGGCGGAGGCTTAACCTTCTGCACCATAGAGCTGGCCTCTAAATACATCTGATTTCTGGATTGCAAGGGGACCATTTTTGTTCTACATGTGACATGGAAGAAAAAATCCAAAGCTACCTTGAGGCTCAATTGAATGTAAATGTTTCCAATAAGGAGGTGAGAACGACTTTTAAAAATGACAAATGATAGGCAGTCTGGGAAAGGGGTGGACATGCTAACTGTGTCCACTTAGGCTTTATTTTCATTTGTTTAGAGTTATTTTATTTATTTGAAAGACAGAGTTACAGAGAGAGGTAGACCCAGAGAGAGAGGTCTTCCATCTGCTGGTTCACTCCCCAAACGGCCACAATGTCCAGAGCTGAGCTGATCCAAAGCCAGGAGCCAGGAGCTTCCTCCAGGTCTCTCATACGGGTGCAGGGACCCAAAGACATGGGTTATTTTGTACTGCTTTCCCATGCCATAGCAGAGAGCTCGATCGGAAGTGGAGCAGCTGGGACTTGAACCAGTGCCCATATGGGATGCCAGCACTGCAGGCTGGGGCTTTAACTCACTGCGCCACACCATCGGCCCCTGTTTTCATTTTTAAAGCAAGAAAAAAAAAAAAAAGGAAGAGACGTTAGCAGTGGGAGGTACTCTGAACTCCTGGAAAGGAACTGCACTTTTGGCATTCGTATCATCTCTCCCGCTCTGTATGTCTCTCCCCTGCTCCCACATGAGGAGGCCTCAAGTTCATGGAAAATTCACATTCTCTCTTTTCACATTCTCTCTTAATTCTACTTTCCACACACTTTTTGAAGCTCCCCCATATATGGACTTCAAAATATTCATGGAAAACAGAACTAAAAGGTACGTTTACGTTGGTGTCAAGAATTTTGGAATCCACACAGTTTTTTACAGTATGTGTTTTTCCATGCACTTTTGGAAGACTCCTTCTTATGCACAGGTTTCAAAACCCTTTGCACCAGAATACACTTCTCTTTTTAATTCCTTTTCCCACACACTTTTCGGAGTACCCTTGGATATATTTGGTTACAGACCTGTTTTTTTCATGTGGAAAATGTAAAGTGAGGGGTGTAGTTCATTAGCTCAGCCAGTAGAGGGAACGGCTCCTTACCACATGGTCTCCCTCTCCTGCTTCAGGGTCCTGGCTGTGCAGCCTTGTACACTCTCTCAGGAGGTCAGGGCCAAGGGTGTGTGGTGAACTGACCATCATCTCTTGAACTGTGCTCCTGAACTCCCTTCGTTCCTGACCTCTGTTTGCATCCCCACCTTCTTGTCCTCCTGTCTGGCTGTTTGTCTCCTAGTGTATTCTTGGGGTCTCTGGGGTAGGGTCCCTGGGCATTCATCAAACCTTAGAAACCCTTCAGGCATCTGATTTTCATAAAGACTCTATTCACAGTATCTTATTCCTAATACTCTGACTTGGCCTCTATGTTTCACAACTGCGTGTGCCCTGACATTGGCTCTTCCTACAGGAAACCCTTTCTTATCATTAGGCCATTGTGGTGTTCAACGAGTTCTCACTGGACTGCACTCTTGCTTAAAGAGCGTTTCCCCTGGGGCCGGCGCTAGGGCAGGGCAGGTAAAGCCACCACCTGCAGTGCCCGCATCCCATATGGGCGCTGGTTCTAGTCCCGGCTGCTCCACTTCTGATCCGGCTCTCTGCTCTGGCCTGGGAAAGCAGCAGAACATTGCCCAAGTGCTTGGACTCCTGCACCTGCGTAGGGGATCTGGAGGCAGTTGCTGGCTCCTGGCTTCTGATCGTCCCAGCTCTGGCTGTTGTGGCCATTTGGGGAGTGAACCAGCAGATGGAAGACTTCTCTCTTTCTCTCTTTCTCTTTGCTTCTACCTCTCTGTAACTCTGATTTTTCAAATAAATAAGTCTTTTAAAAAAAGAAAGAACATTTCCCCAAAGTCAGATTTAGGAGACTTTGTGAGTTATAGTCCCTGATAAAATTTGGCATTGGATTCTGCCTTTTACTTAACAATCCTGCATGAGAACTTGGACTAATATTGGATACAAAATTGGTTTAGAATGATCTAGAGCTTCCCTCCAACAAACTAATTTGTCGAGACAATAAGTGTGTGTATTTCATCCACTGGTAAATAATAGTATAAATCACTTCTATTTTTTCTTAAACTGGTTACCAAGAATCCTGCATTTCTGCAGACGATTTTAGGAATGGCCAGAGAATGCAATACATAGAAGAAATGCATGGGAATTTTGTTTATAGCGAACTTTGATAGGGCACATTCTTGTATCGTGCTTACGGTCGTGGCTTGGGGGTGCTGTCTGGGAAAGATGAGGAATCGTGGCCTCACTGAGTTGTTATGGCTGAAACCACATGAGAAAGCCACTTCCGCTGTGCGCCTACCACATGCCAGCCCTACCCGGGAAGGGTGTGTTGTAGCATTAAACATGTTGGACAGGCGACCACAGATCCTGACAGGAATGAGGGAAGCCATGGCTCCCACTGTACAAACAGGGACACTGAGGCTGGGGGAGGTTGGATCGCTCTTCTCCCCTTGGCTGCTCTCCTATGACTGAGCCAAGGCTCACCGTCCCTTTGACTGACACAGAGCCACCCACTTTCTTATCCGTGCCAGGCTGCCTCCCAGCTCCATCCCCGGGCCTCGGCTCATTGTCCTCATCTCTGTGTGGCTGTTCCGGTGGCATTGTTCATCTGCCTCTTCTCTCTGAGCATTGGTCTTTTCTGGAAGGTTTTCAACCTTTCCCTTATGGTTTACACATCCAGCGATGGGAAAATGTTGACTATGAATTGCAAGCAAAATCAGTTCATTTCACTTTCGGCTTTGAAAGACAAGGTGGATTCTTTCCCCGTGAGATCAGCAGTGTGCGGGTGAGATTGAGCCAGGCGTTCTCACGCTGGGGGGGCCCTGGGCTGAGCCAGAGTTCCTGGGCGCCGGGAAGAGATACAAGTGAACGGGCTACCAGTGGGTGCCTTGGCTTCCCAACCCACTTCGACGAGACCTCCTACGACTAGGGGGCTGAGTCCAGGGCTGAGGACTCCTGGCTGGCAAGGTAGAGTAAAAAAAAAATGTGTTTATGAAGGAACTAGCTGTGCAGCATAAATGGATGTTGAAATAGACCAGAACCAGGCGCAACAGCCCACCAGCAGATAGCCATAAAAATTAAGGTTACAAAACAGAGCACATACTTTGCCCTGGGCGTCCCTCTCTGAACTCAAGGTCAGGCCCCCGGCCTGAACTTCGCTTTCCAGCTGGTGTTTGCTTCTCTCCAAACAGTCTTCCTGGGTTTCTCAGCCTAGGCTAAGCCAAGGTGTCATTTCCCACCATCTCTTTTATAATATTTATTTCGTATTATTTGTGTGTGGGATGGCTGCCTTTGCATTCTCCTAGACAAGATACAGGCTCCTTTTTGACACGCGAGGCTTCCTGGGAGGAGGACCTAGGAAAGGAGCTGGGAGGTGGGGACAGAGTGGGGAGAGTGACTGCCTGGATCTGCCCAGGAATTCTTAGGCAAGAGCTCTCAGGAGACTGGGCCCCCGCCCCATCTACCTCACCTCTTAACTTCTTCCAAATAATTAATTAACTTCTTTGGAGAGCGTCTTGGACCCCTGGCTCCGGCTCCATATGAAACATCTCCCAAGAAGAAGGTAAAATTTCCCCGTTCGCTTCATGGAGGGCCCCTCCTGGAAATGCAGACACAAAGGCGTGGCTGAGAGTGTGGTGCCTGGGGAGACCCGGGTTCACAAGACAGACTCAATGCCAAGGTTGCTGGCAGGACGGTGGAGTTGCCTTGCGGAGACAGCCCCTAACTTGCTTGGCCGAGATCAGTCATGGCTCCTGCGAGGTTCCACTCTGTGTGGGATCTCTGGGAGTGGGAATGCCAAAAGGGTAGAGAGAACTTTAAGAATTTTGCTCTCCTAGCAAGATGACTCAAGTGTTTCCTACTTCCTGTCATTTTCTGCAGCATGTAGACTGTCTTGGAATTTTTCGTGTTCCCGACTATCATACACATAGGGCCTTCGTGATAAAAATATCATTAAGTACTTAAGATTTTATAAGATAGAATTGTGAACAAAAGTGTTAAAGATTAAGCTCATGAAGCTTTTCTCATAATAACAGCATTTAAGACCTTGAATACTCTGTAAGGAGATGACTTAGTTGAATGGTGATTTAAAATTAGCAATGTTAACTTAGGAGTATGAAAGTAAACACGGAGGTTTCCGGAACATAGCAATTCATTGTCATATTGACCCTCTGCAAGATTTTCTGCAAATTCAAAAGCAGAGTTTGCCCTGGAGAACCACAATTGCCACAGAAATGAACAAAAACATTATCAACTTTTTTTTTTTAACATATGAAGATCTAGGTAGGCAAGGTAAATACGCCAGGGTCTCTAATTCAGAGCCAACTTCCCACTCCATCTCTTTAGCAGACAAAGTGAGAAGAGGAGGAGGAATAATAATTTTCCTTTATTTTTATGGTGGCTATAAATGTCTTTGTAAATAGGGCACCTGTTCAAAGGGATTTTTCCTTGTATGTAATGCTAGAGTGATTAAGGCGATGGAAAAATCTAGGAAAAATAAAATTCCAAGATTTGATACTTCTGGGGAGGAGGTTGGAAAGGCAGTGGTCTTTTTAATGTTAACCCCTAGTGTTTTTGCTGCTCACTGAAAACCTTTTTCTAGCAAGAAGGAACACACTAGCAACAAAGCTATGATATTTAGTCTGCTTGCTGGTATTTGGTACCAAGCTATCAGTCCTTACAGAATTGTCAATAACACATCTGACATGGGTGATTCATGTGTGTGTCTCCATGAATCTTCTTACTGTCTAAGAGATGTAGAGCATTGACCAGGCCACTGTTTTGGGATGCAATGCGATGGGAGAGGGAATTGGAGAATCGTGCAAAAATGCTTAGAATTTGGATCCTGAAACAATATGTTGCTACCTTCAAACTCCTAAGAAATCTCCTTCTCTCTCATTTTTTTTTTTTTGCATATTCCCTTTGCATCTGTTTGTCCATTCATCCCTCTATCTGTCCATTCATCTGTCTTGCATAATGGAATCTATGTAGCTACTTTTTTTTTTTTTACTTAATCTAGCTGGTAGAAAGCTTAGTTAAATTTTGTGTTCAACTTCTACAATAAAAATAGTAATTACAACAGCTAACATTTATTGAATACTTACTAGGCTTCTCTTGAGGTGCTAAGTAAGCACTTTACATAATCCCTTCATTTAATCCTTATAACTGCCCTACAAAGTAGCTCCCAATGTGATAGTTTACATGCAAGAAAGTTGGAGCTTCTGGAGGTAGTTGGCTTGTGTGTGTGGCAGCTCCTTGGTGGTGGAGACTGGATTCAAAGCTAGGTAGCCGATCTGGCTCGCAACTCCCCATGATGCTGCTGCCTCGTGTCTGTGCTGACCCACATCTGCTGTCACAGGTCTCTTCACATCATGGGGCAGCTGCTTCTATTTTCTTTTAATAGGTCAGCTGGAGCAGAGCCATTCGATTTGTTGTAAAGTGCTTCAAATTTGCTTCAAAATCAGATATGACATTAATGAAAAGAAACATAATAACGGATTTTAACATGTGATTTTGGTGCTGGTGAATCTGACGTATAGGCACCTGCTCCTTTTAAAAATCTTTTGGGAAAAAGAGAGGGAGGAGATGTACAATTTGGGACATGCTCAATTTGACTTGCCCCAGATGGTGGAGTTAGAAACATGCCAGGGGATTCCAATACAATCCCATCAAGGTGGCATGTATCAATGCCATCTCCCTAATCCAAGTGATCAATTTCAGTTCACAATTGATGGCTCTGATAGGTCTAAGAGTCAAAGGGATCACACAAACAAGACAAGTGTCTGCTAATACTAACTGATAGAATCAAAAAGGGAGAGAAGGATCCAGCATGGGAAGCAGGATACACAGCAGACTCATAGAATGGCAGATGTTCTAAACAACACTCTGGCCTCAGAATCAGCACTTAAGGCATTCGGATCTGGCTGAAGAGCCCATGAGAGTATTGTAGGCATGGAAAGCCAAGATACCATGGAAAAGAAAAAAAAAAGAAGAAGACCTAAATGAAAGATCTCTGTGAGTGAGATCCCAGTGGAAAGAACGGGGCCATCAAAGAAGGAGGTACCTTTCTCTGAAGGGAGGAGAGAACTTCCACTTTGACTATGACCCTATCGGAATAAGATCAAAGTCAGCGAACTCTAAAGGCTTCCATAGCCCTGGCAACTCATGACTAGAGCCTAGGGAGATTACTGACGCCATGAACAGGAGTGTCAAATTGTTAAGTCAGCAACAGGAGTCACTGTGTACTTACACCCCATGCGGGATCTGTCCCTAATGTGTTGTCTAATGTGCAGTGATGCTATAACTAGTACTGAAACAGTATTTTTACACTTTGTCTTTCTGTGTGGGTACAAACTGACGAGATCTTTACTAATTATATACTGAATCGATCTTCTGTATATAAAGATAATTGGAAATGAAAAAAAAAAAAACCTGGTGTTAAATTGGAAATGGCATAGAAAAGTAATTAATTTTTTAAAAAATATTATGTAGGATCTCTTCCTGTCCCGGTTGCCCCTCTTCCAGGCCAGCTCTCTGCTGTGGCCAGGGAGTGCAGTGGAGGATGGCCCAAGTCCTTGGGCCCTGCACCCCATGGGAGACCAGGATTAGCACCTGGCTCCTGCCATCGGATCAGCACGGTGCGCCGGCCGCAGCGTGCTACCGTGGCGGCCATTTGGAGGGTGAACCAACGGCAAAAGGAAGACCTTTCTGTCTGTCTCTCTCTCACTGTCCACTCTGCCTGTCAAAAATAATAAAAAAAAAATATTATGTAGGATCTCTGTCTTTAATGTGCTGTACACTGTTATTTAATGCTATAACTAGTACTCCAACAGTATTTTTTTCACTTTGTGTTGCTATATGGGGACAAACTGTTGAAATCTTTACCTAATATATACTAAACTGATCTTCTGTATATAAAGAGAATTGAAAATGAATCTTGATGTGAATGGAAGGGGAGAGGGAGCGGGAAAGGGGAGGGTTGTGGGTGGGAGGGAAGTTATGGGAGGGGGGAAGCCATTGTAACCCATAAGCTGTACATTGGAAATTTATATTCATTAAATAAAAGTTTAATAAATGAAAAAAAAAAGATGAAAAAAAAATCTTTTGGGAGCCAGCGTTGTAGCTCATCAGTTGGTTAAGCCACTTCCTGCAACACCAGCATTCCATATGAGTGCTGGTTTGAGTCCTGGCTGCTCCACTTCTGATCCAGCTCTCTGCTGATACCTGGGAAAGCAGTGGAAGATGGTGCAAGCATTTGGGCTCCTGCCACCGAAAGCTGGCTGGAATTTCCTGCTCCTGGCTTTGGCTTGGCCCACCATTGCGACCAACTGATGGAAGATCTCTCCCTCTCTCTCTGTCTTTCTCTCTCAGTACAGAAATAAATCTTAAAAAAATCTTTCAAGGACAATGTGGAACTCCTTCCTGCTTCGTGATAATGATATAGTTTTCACAAATATCATTTTGAATAATGCAGCATTTCATTTCAATCATGAAAAGTAAATATTTTAATAGGTCCTTGTGAAAACACCAGCAGGATAAAATAGGTGTTAACTTTCCATATATGCAGAGGTTCTCTGATGTATGATGGGGTTACACACTGGTCAATCCATAGCCAATTGAAAATAGCACAAGTGGAAAATGTGCTGAATCTATGTTACCTATGGCACATGTCAGTTTATCCACTGTATGCACAGTACCCGTTGTGATCACTTGGGACTACCGGGCTACCTGGGGGCCGCCAGTACTGGAGAGAGGTAGTGCCCACTGGAAAAGATGCAACCCAACTTTCTGAGTGTGGTTCCCACTAAAAATTAGATGTTGGGACCATCTGTATACTCATGTGTGCACACATGTGTTTCAGAATTTAAAAAAAATTATTTTATTAATTTAGACACATATTTAAAGTCACTTCTTCCCTCTATTCCCCCTTCCTTTCCTTCTACCTTTTGCAGTGGAAATAACATTCCTGAAGTTGAAATGCATTCTTTCTATGTATTTTTTTCCCACATAAACTTATATCCATAAGCAATATATGCTATTTTATGCTTCAAAATGTGCAGCCTTTCTTATGATGCCATGCCATTTCAACTCATCTTCTTTTTCACTCAATATAATGATTTTGAAATGTAATTAATTTATTTTTAGAAGATTTAGTATATTTATTTGAAAGGCAGAGTGACAGAGAGAAAGGGGGAGAGACAGACAGAGAGAGAGAGAGAGACAAAGCGAGATTTTCCATCTGCTGGCTTACTCTCCAAATGGCCGCAAAGGCTACACTGGGGCCAGAATGAAGCCAGGAGTCTGGAATTCCATTTTGGTTTCCCACGTAGATGGCAACAGGCCCAAGTACTTGGGCCATTTTCTGATGCTTTCCCAAGCATGTTAGCAGGGAGGTGGATCAGAAACGGAGGAACTGGGGCCTGAACTAGTGCTCTAATATGAGATGCTGGCATCGTTACGTAGACCCTTATTTCGTTTATTTAAATGATTATATAATGTTGCATCATATAGATAATCAGCGTTTTGTTTGTTCCTTTTCCTGCTGAGGAAGTTTGATTACCCAGCTATGGCTCACAGCACCAGAGCAAACGTTCACGCACATTTCTAGTAGGATGAGTGTGGGAGGGATTTCGGTAGGTAACTACAATGATTATAATATAGAACATGTAGGGGCCTCTCTAACTTTAACCTGGCCCAATTGTTTCCTAGGAATTGGACAAATTTATATTCTGACAAGTGATTCATCATAGGTGTTCAGAAAGTCCAGAGAAATGTATATTTTGAAATAACCATGCATGAATTTCAAAGCTATTTTGCACCAAAATAAACTTATCTTTTAATTGAATTTTCCATGAATTTTTTTGAAGTATCTATGAATTCCTGTCTGTTCATGTTCTTCTCAACAGTTTACATTATCAGACTTTTTACTATCTTTTGTCAATCAGATGGATGTAAAATATTCTTTTGATTTTATTGTGAATTTCCTTGATTATTAACAAAAGCCTAAAAATAATTCAAAAATTGTTTATTGGGCACTTGAGATTCCTCCTCTTCCAATTCCCTATTCATATAATTTGCTTATTGACAAGTTAATATTAATTAGTCATACATATACTTGATGTATATGTTGATCACATGGTGTAGGTTGTAAATGTCTCCTCCTGATTCTGATATCTTTTGTCATATGGAATTTCAGTTGTAATACTACCAAATTT
Source organism: Lepus europaeus (assembly GCF_033115175.1). Classification (NCBI taxonomy): domain Eukaryota; kingdom Metazoa; phylum Chordata; class Mammalia; order Lagomorpha; family Leporidae; genus Lepus; species Lepus europaeus. The sequence goes on from NC_084832.1 coordinate 88,653,726, forward strand.
ATGATTTTTTTCATTATGATTTATAGGCTTTGAGTATTTTGTTAAATAGATTCTTCCATGCCACAATATCATGAAGAATATCTCCTATGCATTTTTATAGTTCTGCTTTTCACATTTAGGACTTTAATCCGTTTTGAGTTCTTTCTGGAACTTATATCAGATCCTTGCTGAAAGAACAGATAAAAGAAGTATTTTGGAATGAAGGATACTGAATCCAGGAAAAAGGAGTGAGATATAAAAATTATTTTTAATTTAAAAACTGACAAATATGAATAAATCTAAACAAATATTGGCAAAAGTGCTATTCATAACTATGACTAGTTTGGGGACATAAAAACAAAATAAAATTGAAATATCAGACAACAATAAAACAGAGGGAAATGATTGAATTACAGAGTTTTAAGCTTTCGTGTGAATTGGATCTATTCATTTTATTCTCTGTGTTTATTAAAACTTTTCATATTTTCCAACTTCCATATCTCTTTATGTATTACTGGTAATTTCTTCAGAGTTTCCAATTTAATAATTTTTGACCAACCATATAATCTTCAGATGTACCTACTGAAGTTTGTATTTTAATAACTATATTGTTTTTTAAAAGAGGTGTATTTTATTTATTTGAAAGGCAGAGATACAGCAGTTGGGTTGGGGAGGAAGATCTTCCATCTGCTGGTTCATTCCCCAAATAGCCACAATGTCCAGGGCTGTGCCAGGCTGAACCCAGGAACTAGGAGCTTCTTCCAGGACTCCCACGTGGATTCAGGGGCCCAAGGACTTGAGCCATCTTCTGCTGCTTTCCCAGGCACATTAACAGGGAGCTGGCTTGGAAGTAGAGCAGCCAAGATTCAAACCTGGCACCCATATGGGATGCTGGCATCTCAGGTGGAGGCTTAACTTGCTATGCCATAACACCGGCCCCAATAACTGTATTCTTTATGTCTGCAAGTTCTACTTGGTTCCTCCAAGTATTGCCTAGCTTGTACTTGGCAATGAGCCATTCCTCTGTTTTAAATCTGTTGTACTATTCTGCTGTTCCAGTCTCTGTACAATTGCTTTGTTTTCTGTAGTTCTTTGGATTTTATTCCTCTTTTTGCTGAGTCTTGTGTGCTGAGTCTTGCTGTCCTTGGGTTGTTTCTTCACGTGTTTTGGAGTTTTGGGTTGTGAGCTCATCTGTAGCAGACCTTCAGCTGCTGGAATCTGTTGGGATTAAGGTGAAGGGCCAGTCCCTACAACATGGAGTTATCCCTGTTTTTGTGCAAATCCCGGAGAAGGCCTAGGACTAATCTTTTTGTTATTTGGAAGCTTGTGGGAATCCTAGACTATGTTGGTAGGCTAATTCAAAACCCAAACACAAGTTATTTGTAGTGTGGGGTTTTGTAATCTTAGGGGTTTTGTTTAGTTTTGATTTGCTTCCCAGTGCTCAGGCTGAGTCAGACAAGAATCCCAGTCTTGTAGGGAGAATCCATGCCCATCTGTTCATGGAAGATGCAGTCCTCTGGCCCTAGGTGGCAATTTGGCCTGAACTACTCACCTTGCACGGGACCAAGGCTTCACCTCTTAATCTGTGAGGGTGTGAAAGGCCAGGTGCCAAGGGCACAGTCACTGCCAGCCTCTCGTGCTGCCATCTCAGGGCGTGCAAGGTCAGCTCACCCAGTTTTAGTCCCTTGCTTCTATTTGGTGTCGTGAGTTCCCTCTCTTTCCCGCAAGCTCAACTTTCATCTAATAGAGTTCTGGTTGCTTTTCAATCTACCATCTCTGAAATAATTTTGAGGCTATAGGTTATCTGAATGGTTCTGGAACACAGAGTTTACACAGAGATTGAAGTCCTTTATTCTGTTTTCAAGGATGTCCTCTGTATCTTCTTGGACCACCTGCAGCGTTTAGATGGGATTCTCAACAGTGCCCGGGATCTGGGCTCTTCCGGGGCAACCCCTCCAGGCTGCTCAGGGGGGCTTGTTTCTTCTTGCTCAGCGAGTGTCTTTCCACCTTTTTTTTTGCACTATAATAACTGGAATCTTCTAGCCCTCTTTTCTAATATCCTCTTTTCCAATGGTAAACCCTGTGTCTATTTTTCTCTTTGAGATCTGCCGTTAAGATGTCATTTTCTCTTCCTCAAATCAGCGTCTAAAATCTCCACATTTCTTTTCAAGATACCTTTTCTGTCTTCCTTTATTTTGATTTCTTATTTAAGAAACCACTCCTGATCTGATAATAAGCCTGCTTTTCAAGCCAATCTGGTTTCCCTTTGATTATCCAAGCAAACGGAATTCTTAGATACAGAATATTCTAGGCTCAGCCCTTTAAAAAATGCATTTCTAACTTTTGAGTTTGAAATAATTGTAACAAGAGGTTTCTTCACTTCATAGTTGTGGTCTATTTTCTTTTGAATGTGGTCTCTTTTCAGTATTTATTATGTGAGAGCACCAGCTGTATACAGAGAGCACTTTTCTACACACCTGGAACACACCAGTGAACAAAAACACCTCTTTAGATTTGATTATTGTTTATAGACCTGTCTTTCCTCCTGAGGGACAGTGGTCTTTCTACCTTCCACTTGTTGAATTTTTCATTTTGTGGAGGATAAAGTACACTGAAAGTATGTTATTGCAACAATTAAAAGACAAACAAAAAAGAAGGAGAAAGGGTGGGAAATATGGTTATGTTCTTAAAACTGTATATATGAAATACATGAAATCTGTTCTCTCTATAGAAATAGATTCATTAATGAAAATCATAAAACTTCTTTTTTCCCTTCATTATTGATAAAATATTGTAATCCTACTGAGGGTGAAGCCATACTTCCTGTCTCTGAAATCTAAAGCCAGAGCCTGAATCTGATTCCTCAAATCTATGCCAGTTTGAGGTCTCACGCTGTTTGGGGGGCAACTTTTAACAGCCTCTGGACAAGCAGCCACTGTAACAGGAGTCACAGCCCTCGGATTCCTCGTGTGATCCTGACTTCAGGTTTCGGGGTTTGGGAAGCACACCTGTGCAAAACAAAGTAAAACCAAACATCACACGGGGCACTGAGAAACACCACTGATTCAGACGTCTGCAGTTAGAGTCCCACGCGCCAGCCTCCCAGCTCACTGGCAAGACTGGAAACAGCACAGATCTAGCCATTGTTTTGTATTCCAATGTTTAAAGGCCTCTGTAGAGAAAAAGCCCCTTGGTCCCATAAGAAAATCCTTGCTTCAGCTGCACCGGCTGGCTAAGAGCTGTGCCAATTCCCCCAAGCAGCCAGCCTGTTTCCAAGACTCTGATTTGTCCTCCTGCTTGCTAACGCCCCAAGTGGCCAGTATTTGCTGAATTCCAGCCTGTTATGAAATACCACTAGCTGCAGAGACCTGCGAAGGTCAGAGTGCCACGTGACCTGCATTTGCTGCAGCTTAAGCCCTAAAGCTGCTTGCTTGCGTGGCTGCTATCTCCTCTGCGCATTATTTTCTGCTCCAAATGCCAGTCCCTGTTGGGTTCTCAAGGGTCCTGATCCACGTGGCAGATGTGGGGGGGTGGTTCAGGGGCCAGAAACTGCAGTCTTCTCCCTCACCTGAGCTGGGATCAATCCAGAGAGGGAGCAAGGGAAAAGTCAGGGCGGAAGATGTAATGACGGCTGGGGAACTGGCCAAATCTTCCACTGGCACCCAGACTTGCCACTGCCCCGGTGTGGCCAAGCTCTCCTCCAGAGTGGGCACCAAGCAGGGGTAGGGAGAGGGTCAGGAGAAGGCCAGGCACTTGCTCTAATTCCCTGGACACCTCCTCTGGTTTGAGTGTTATTACCCCTCACACTGGCAACCCCCCAACCCCAGGAGTGAAGGGATGTTATTTTTTTTTTAAAGATTTATTTATTAATTTGAAGGAGTTACACAGAGAGAGGAGAGGTAGAGAGAGAGAGAGAGAGGTCTTCCATCTACTGGTTCACTCCCCAGTTGGCTGAAATGACTGGAGCTGCGCTGATCCAAAGCCAGGAGCCAGGAGCTTCTTCCAGGTCTCCCATGTAGGTGCAGCGGCCCAAGGACCTGGGCCATCTTCCACTGCTTTCCCAGGCCATAGCAGACAGCTGGATTGGAAGTGGAGTAGCCAGGACCCGAACCAGCAACCACATGGGATGCTGGCACTGCAGGCAGCGACTTTACCCATTATGCCACAGCACTGCCCCTAAGGTAATCTTTTAATAATCTTCCACAACCTTTTCAAGTTCTCTTACACTTTTCCCCCATTCTTTGGGATTTTCTTATTTCAAATTCAGGAAGCCTCAGTGGCTGCTGGTTCATTTTTGGTTCACAAAGTGTCAGAAAGAGTTTCTAGGTTCTGTTAAAACCTGTGGTGGAAGGGAATTCTCTCCAGAGAAAATACAACACAGAGAAAGTAATATAACTTTGCAATGATGTCATAGTGAATACTTAAACGTTTCCTGGTTGATGCAATGTCTTTTGTGTATTTTGTTTCAAAGTACTCCATGTTCTAGTTTAGATTTATCAAAGTTAGAACCTTCTCTCTTCAAAGTCCTCTTGGAGAAATTTTTACTTCAGTAGAAGTAAGAAGAAGTAATTTCATTTTGTTCTTTTCCAAATATTTCCAGAATGTTCCAGGCTTTGACACATGCTAACAACATAGCATATGAATTTATTCCAAAAATCAGTATTGTCTGGGTCCACTCTGCTAAGTTGTTTAATATGCACTGTATTATGTTTATCATTTTAACACTATTGAGTTCAGTGGAACTCAGTTTTGCTCCAGTTCCATGTTCACTTGGATCTACATGTCTCCTGATTATAAATCACAGAGTGGGCTTTTACTTTTCTATTTATTTTGTTAACCAGATAACTTCTTGAGTTAGAATTTTAAAACACCACCGAATAGCTCTATGTGTTAATAAATTAGTTCAGACAAGCAGCTAAAACTGCGCTAGATAAAGCCCTATTCACATCAAACACCACTCTCGCCAGGGCCCATGTTGTGAGATTAGTGGTACGAAATCTTAATGGGGGAAAATTGTACAAATTACTAGTTATGGGAAAACTGGAGAAAGAGAATACCTCTGAAAATGCACTGATAAGACCTCAAAACGATGGGAAGATTTCCCTGCCTCGCTTAAGAACGGAAGGGGTTGAGGGAGGGAAGTGTGGTTGTCTTCTTGGAACTGTTCCTATGAAATACGTGAAATCTATTCTTTTTAAATTAATAAAAATTAAAACAATAAAAGTACTAAAAAGAGGGGAAAAAAAGGCGGGGGAGAACAACAATAAACATGATGGCTCCCGAAATGTTAGTTTGCAATAACCTGTGTAAAAGTGAGAGTTGACTGGCTGTGTTATCATTGGCATTTCCTGAGAGACAGTATGGAAGGTGGTTTTATGATGCATTCCTGAAAAACCTCCAGATTCCAAACACGCAATAGACACCTCCATATGAAAACTTTGAACTTAACCATTTTATAAATACTGCCACACCTACTTCAGATTAAATAGGATTTCCACATTCTAGCACAGTGCGTTAACAATAAAAGGTGGACACTGCAAATGTCCCAGCAATCCTGCGTAGGGGGCTCGGATCCCGTTGATTCAAATCAGCAGTTTTCCAACTGTCTGTCTGAGGATGCCTTCACGCTCTGAATCATCACTGGGGGCAAAAGTGAGAACCCCAAAGAGCCTCCGTTAATGTGGGTTATGCCTGCTAACATTTACTATTGAGGAAGTGAACAGAAAAAAAAAATCAAACCATTTTTAAAACCATTTAAACCAATGCTTAAGAATATGCATGGTAATGCCAAAAGCTTTGTGTAAAAATAGAATGAGAAGATTTCACCCATTTCCCACGAACAGTTGGAAGCGCTCTTGTAGATCAGAAGGGAAGAGGCCGGCACGTGCATCACGGCCTCCAGAAAGCTCCACTGCATGTCCGTGACAGGATGAGAGCGGGGACGATGACAGAGGTGGCCTTGAGGATCTTCTGATGGGATCTGAAGGACAGAGCGGTTCCCTGGTGACACTTGGAGATCCGCTGGCTTAGATGCTTTGCTGTTACTATGTAACACTGGCCGGGCGCTTTTAGGAACTGAGTAAGCAGGATGTGATGAGTGATTGGCAAACCTAGCTTCTGACTGGGGAGCTTAGGATCAGCCAGTAAGTCTTGGCTCCCCTGTGCCCTCCTTGCTAGCTGTGAGGTCTCCCCAGCACTCGGCTGGAGTTTGCGGAGTGACATCAAGGCTGGTTGGGTTCCTACGAGGATGTACAGGGGAGCCAGGGTGGTGCCTGCTGTGTGACAGGTATTCAGCATCTGCCAGCTAGAACAGCAGAGAAGAAAGGGGATAGAGGCCACCCCCACGCCCGCCGCCCCTCTCCCTCCCGGCCGAGAAGGGGTCTCAGGGCTCGCTGTGGAATGAGACAGAAGAACGCTCCCCAGGAGGGGTGGCTGGGAGACAGAAATAGCAGCACTTTCAACCTTCGCCTCAGCCCGTGCCTGGCTCTTTCCCTATAGTGTGTTTATCTTTGAAAGCTTTGATCTAAAATGAGTGATTCCTTGCACTTCCAGAGTCTAAGCTTATTGGGTTCACTCTATTTATGCTCACTTTGTTGTTCGGCTAGATGAAATTTTACTACTATTAATACAGCCGTAAAAGCTCCCCTTTGTCTTCTCCGGACACCCTTTGCTCTAAGTAAATGCCCAGCACTGTTTTCTAGCACTGCCATAGAACATTCTTCTCTCACCCCCCTCCCCGCCCCCTTGAACCAGGTGCCACGGTTTGAGAGCCCAGCAGGAGTGGACACCAATTCCTGTGACTGCGCAAAGGGAGGTTGCAGTGGAAGCCAACTACACAGGTGATGGTGGGCAAACTCTGGCCAGGACCTCTCCCTGTGAGTCAGGGGCAGGAAGCTGGCAGGCTGGGGTGCCCCTCAGGCTGCTGAGTTTTCAGGGGTGACAATTAGAACATGATTCTCCTCCAGCAGACTCCCATGACTCTTGGGGTGTTTTTCTGACATGCTGTAGGAAAACCCCACTCTTCCTGGTCCCTGGGATGAACAATTCTTCCCTGTCTGGATTTCCGTGATTGCCACGGTCACTAAGCTTCCTTGAGCATCTGCTTTGTGTTTGGCACAGGGATGAGTGAGTAGGGTGTGAGTAGGATGACCCTGCTGATGTCTTACTCAGTGGAAGGAGCAAGGCCACTGCCAGTTCCAGGCACCGGGGATGGGGGTGGGGAGTGGAGGGGTATCGCAGGATGGACCCATCAGGGGAGCAAGAGAATAATTTTAGCTTCAGTCAATCACTTTTCTGCAAATGGAGGTTGGATATGCAAATGAAAAACATACTGTGAACTTTTTTTTAAAAGATTATTTATTTATTTGAAAGGCAGAGTTACACAGAGGAGGAGAGGCAGAGAGAGAGAGAGAGAGAGAGGTCTTCCAACCACTGGTTCACCCTCCAGTTGGCCACAGTGGCCAGAGCTGTGCTGATCTGAAGCCAGGAGCCAGGAGCTTCCTCCGGGTCTTCCCAAGTGGGTGCAGGGAGCCAAGGACTTGGGCCATCTTCTATTGCTTTCCCAGGCCATAGCAGAGAGCTGGATCGGAAATGGAGCTGGATCGGAAGTGGGACTAGAACCGGTGTCTATATGGGATGCTGGCACCACGGGTGGCAGCCTTACCTACTACGCCACAGCACCAGCCCCATGACCTTTCTAGTCAGGGAGGCCCTGGGTCCTAGGAGAGCCCAGTGCTTGAGTCAACTTTGGGACCAGGCAGACCTGGGTGTCGTTCTAAGTACTGCAGTTACAGGCCAGGTGACTTTGGGTTGGACTCGTCACATACTGGAGCTTCAGCTTCTTGCTGTATGGGAGCTGGGTTCTTAACAAAGAAATCCGGGCTAGCTGTGTGTGTGGCGGTTGTCAGCAGTGAGAGTAGGCGTCAGCCCCTTCCCTGCTGGTTCCACGTTTTCACCAGGGAAGTAAAGCTGAGAGCTTTCTCCAGGCTGATGTGTTCGCTGCACATGCAGGGCGCCTCTGAGGGTCAGTAAGTATGAACTATGGCAGAAATAAGGCCACAGTGAGGTGCAGGGAAAAGGGACATGTTCTGCTTTAGGGTACCCAGGACGTTGAGGTGGAGTCTGTGCTCTGGGACCCTAGGTGATGCTGCGAAATTCCGACAGGGCTTGCTCTGAATCCCCACCGTTAGCCTTTACCTGCTGCGCGAGCTTGGCCAAGTGACTTCGTTTCATCATCCATAAAAGTGAGCGTAATCATAGTCCTCCCTCACAGATTGATGTGGGAATTAAGTGAGATAGTAAATGTTAAGTACTTAGTGGTGTGTCTGGCAAATATTAAGTGCTCAATAAATGACAACTATTATTATCCCAGACACCATATTGCCTGTCTTAAAAGCTCAGTGAGTTACTTTAAAAATAAATTCGGAAAGCAGTCATTTCCCAGCCCAGAAGGCAGGGGATACTGTGTGCAGAGGGTGTGCGCCTGCCTCACCGCCATGAGAAGTTTCCACAGGGAGCGTAGATGCATCCTGACACACAGCATTGCTGCCGCTCTCAAGGAGAAGAGCAGCAGGTGCACAAAGAACGGGATGCGTCTCAAAATCAGCACTGCTGAGATTCAGTAATCGTAGGCTCTGTTCTCTGCTCTCCACCCTGAAAATGCTCCTGGCCAGTCCTGGCAGAGGCTGAGGAACCTCTCACAGGTAACAGACGTGTCTCATCCCAACGTTTCAGCTGTTTGGAATCTCTCCTTTCTTTCTTTAAAATCTGTATTTATTTGAAAGGCAGAGAGAGCTCCCATGTGCTGGCTCAGCCCTCTCAAATGACCTCGACAGCCAGAGCTGGGTCAGGCCAAAGCCAGGAGCCAGGAGGCAGGAGCCAGGAACTCAGTCCAGCTCTCCTATGCGAGTGGCAGGGACCCAACTACTTAAGCCATCATCTGCTCCCTACCAGGGTGCACATTAGCAGGAAGCTGGAGTCAGAAGTGGAACCAGGACTCAAACCCAGACGCTCGAATGTGCGATGCAGGTGTTCCAGGCAGTATCTTCACAGCTGCTTGCCTTGGGATCTTTTCTAAAAAATCTTCTCTCCTTTCTCTTCAATTCTTGCCCTCCCCCTTTTTCCCATCTCTCCGCTTTTCCTTCTTTTGGGGAGATAAAGTTTGTACTCAGCTCTCCTGGGGTGCCAGCATCTTTTACTCTTTCAATCCCCTGGTAGAATCCAGGTGTCTCCTTGTGCCCTGCAGGGTGGTGCTGGAAGGGCAGGGGTGGCCAAATGCTGGTGTCCTTGCAGGATGCACAGGTGGCCGCACCCTCCTCCCCCGCACCCTCCAATTCACTGTACAGTGGACCCTCATTTGCTATTTATTTATAAAAATATTTATTTATTTGAAAGAGAATGAGTCAGAGAGAGGTCAGAGAGAGAGAGAGAGAGCACTGTTATCCATTAGTTCACTCCCCAAGTGACCACAACAGCCAGGGCTGGACCTGGTAGAATCCAGGAGCCAGGAACTCCATCCTGATCTCCCACATAGGCGCAGGGGCCCAAGCTCTTGGGCCATTTTTGTTGCCTTTCCAGGCTTGTTAGTAGGGAGCTAGTTCAGAAGTGAAATAGCTGACTCAAGCCAGCACTCAAGTACGGGATGCTGGCCTCCTAAGCGGCAGCTTACCACACTGTGCCATGACACTGGCCCCTTGTTTGTTCTTAAATACACCTGTGCCACGAGACAAAGTGGGACATGGATATGGAATCTGATACATAGTATCCTACTTGAATGAAATGGGACACAATCAGGCTGTAGTTGCAGAAAGTTGGTGCTTCCTCCCACCCTGGAAAAGACTGGGGATAAGTACATTCACCACCTGCAGCTCCTGTCCCTGGTCAGTGACAACAAGCGTGTCCATGACCTTGAGCCTTCTTCTTGGAGGCACCTGCTGTTTGGGCCCAACCTGCTCTGGGGGCCAGAACTGTACAACATTGCACAGTTACGGTGTTCTATTCCTCATGTTGCGTCACCTGTCACTCCTACACAGATATTAGCCAGTGGAACATTCCGATGTACATTCTGAACATTTGGGGTATTTGCACCAGGCCAAGAGTAGCTTTTTTGGGGGCCATAGCTTTAGGAGCAAGTTGAATCATATCTTTTTGTAGGAAGTTACTACAGGGCCTACATGGCAACCAAAAGCCTCTCTTTTCTCTCCCCTCCCCTCCCTTCCCCTTTCCTCTCCTCTCCTCCCCTCCCTCCCCCTTTTCTCTCCTCTCCTCTCCTCCCCTCCTCTCCCCCTCCTCCTCTCCTCTCCTCTCCTCCCCTCCCCTCCCCTCCCTTCCCCTTTCCTCTCCTCTTCTCCCCTCCCTCCCCCTTTCCTCTACTCTCCTCTCCTCCCCTCCTCTCCCTCTCCTCCTCTCCTCTCCTCCCCTCCCCTCCCTTCCCCTTTCCTCTCCTCTCCTCCCCTCCCTCCCCCTTTCCTCTCCTCTCCCCTCCTCCCCTCCTCTCCCCTCCTCTTCCCCTCCTCCTCTCCTCTCCTCTCCTCTCCCCCTCCCATCTCCTCTCCTCTCCTCTCCTCTCCTCTCCTCTCCTCTCCTCTCCCTCTTCTCTCCTCTCCTTTCCTCTCCTCTCCTCTCCTCTCCTCTCCTCTCCTCTCTTCTCCTCTCCTCTTCTCTCCTCTCCTCTTCATGAATGATGAAATGATAAAGTACATTCTCACACATGCAAGTAAATAATTACCAGTATCATACAAACTTCATACACAGAAGATGTTATAAGAAGACATAGCGGCTACAAATCCAGTTTGTCCAGTGAAGGAAGATTGCCTCTCTTTATAGCTGGTAGCTCCTTGACTGAGCTACTAGCATCATCCGAAGTCGGGGCCCTGGAGTTCATAAAACAAAAGAGTCAACTTGAATTCCCTTCCACCTGGGTGTGTGAAGCTCCTTTGGATTCCTGCGTTTTTGAAGGAGCTGCAGCAGCTTCCTGGGGTTTACAACCTGGCAGCCTATGAGACTCAGCAGGGGTTTGGGGAGGCTGTGCAGAGCATAAGAGGGGCCGCTGACCACAGACAGAAATGCCAGACAGGGTGGCTCCCAAGGTCGAGATGTGCAAAGGCCTGGTGATCCTTGTTGACGCCAGTGACCCGGATACTTCAGCAGCCATGGTCTTTACTGCTTCTAACTTTTCAGGCAGCAGATCAGTTGTTGCTAATGTTCGTTATTGTAAATGAAGCAAATAGGATTCCCTTGTTCAGCGCACACTGTTCCTCCACCCCTGGAGGGGATTGAGTGCCATCGCAGCAACAGGCAACAAGCAAATCAACAACTGGGAGAGGTCTTTGGCAGCAAAGCATCCGTCCCCTGGGTTCACGCGCCACCCTCTCCTTGTTCCGTCTTTTCCCTGCTCCTGGGGTGTCTGAATTGCTCTCTCTCTCCCCAGGATCCCAGGAAATGCCAATATCTTCCTGTGGTCTACAAGAGAACCTCATTTCACAAGTGTGCCTTCCAAATGATCTTTTGTAAATATGACCTGTTTATCTTCCTAAACGTTTGTCCCTCTCTGGGGCCCCCAGTCAAGTCTTGGTTAATCAGCCTGCACTGTGATTGTGGCCATCAACTCTGGATATGTGTTGATTTATCATGAATGAAATGTGCTAATCTCAAGGAAACACAATTGGGGAAAATCATCACCTGAAAAATACCTCATTGCAAGACATGTAGGCTGCCCTGGAAACACCTCCCAATAGTGCAAATCTCCATAGACAGACAGAAAGAGGGAACTCTAACTCCCTGGTTCTATCCCCAAATGCCACAACATCTGGAAGTGGGCTTGCCAATGCAGGGAGCCAGGAACTCAGTCCAACCATGTGAGTGTCAAAGGCTCAACTTCTTGAACCATTATTTACTGCCTTCCAGGTTAGCGAGAAGGTGGAGGCAGGAGCCAGAGGCAGTCGTTGAAACCAGAACACTGATAGATATGATAGGATTAACCGCTAGGCCCCTTTGTGACTTGTAAGAGACTGGGCAGGAGGCAGGGTGTGCCAGGGCTATTCAGGCTGTGCTGTGTGTGCCTAGTAGACTTTTTTTTTTTTAAAGATTTATTTATTTATTTATTTGAAATGCAAAGTTACAGAGGGGCAGAGGCAGAGAGAGGTCTTCCATCCTCTGGTTCCATCCAGATGGCCACAATGGCTGGAACTCTGCCAATCTGAAGCCAGGAGCCAGGAGCTTCTTCCCGGTCTCTCATATAGGTGCCAGTTCCAGGCACCAGGGGTGGGAGGGTGTAGCAAGATGGACCCATCAAGGGAGTAAGAGTAATTTTAGCTTCAGTCAATCACCTTTCAGCAAATGGTGGTGGGACATGCAGATAAAAAACATACTGTGACTTTTTTTTAAAGATTTATTTATTTATTTGAAAGGCAGAGTTACACAGAGAGAGAGGGAGAGGCAGAGAGAGAGAGAGAGAGAGAGAGAGAGAGAGAGAGGTCTTCCATCCACTGGTTCACTCCCCAGTTGGCCACAATGGTTGGAGCTGCACCTATCTGAAGCCAAGAGCCAGGAGCCATCCTACACTGTTTTCCCAGGCCGTAGTAGAGAGCTGGATCGGAAGTGGAACATCCAGGACTCAAGCTGGTGCCCATATGGGATGCTGGCACTGCAGGCAGTAGCCTTATCAGCTACGCCACAGTGTTGGCCCCCTAGTAGACTTTCAAGCTAATCATTCCTGTCTCCATCAAGACTGTTGGTGGAGGAAGCCGGGGCAACTCTGAACAGTCTCTGTTTTAGGTTTTCTCCAGGGGGATTGCTCAATCCTTTGTGGAGGAATTTAATAGCCCAGCTTCTCTTCTGAAAATGAGGTGCATATGAAGTGACAGTCTCAACAAAAGGGCGCCGACGACACTGCACTCATCACCTGCTGATGAGCAGAGCCAAATTTCAGATGCTGCAGATAAGTGTGCATGAAAGGGCAGATTGTGGCTCTGGGGAGGACGCCGGCTGGCTGAATCTAAGCCACTCCAGTGCACACAACCGGGGAGTGCAAAGGCATCATTGACTCAGGAGCACCCTGAAAGCACACCCAACCAGGCATCTGTATAAGAGATCACAGCCACAAACTCAGGTTAGCTTATGTACTGTCCTGTGCCCGGGCTGGGAAACCTTTCTTCTGCCAAGAGCCATCTTGCATTTCCGTAACATCACTCACAGGCTGTACAAAATTCTCAACTTAAAACTTGGCCTGAATCTCAAGTCTCAGCTGTGGTTGCCTTGGCAGGGCCACACCAAATGATTTCACTGGCCTTTTATGGCCCATGGGCTGGACGTCCACCATCCCCTCACTGTCAGTTACACATGGTCAAGTGCACCATGATAGGATGTGTTTGATGTGTTCTTTGATGTGTTCCTTTCACTTTGGGAAGTAGTTTGCAGGACCCTATTGCCAACCCCGTGGTGCCATGTTGTAGTTGTGAAAGAAAGACTTCAGAAGATGTTGAGCAGATGAATCTTAACTAAATACAGTAGGACTTTTGTCCCTACTGGAGTAGATGGAACGCAGGAGAAGCAGGGCTCGACAATGAAGTAGAGACGAAGAGTGGATAAATGGAGCTCCAGGCCACTAAGAAGTTGGTCTTGGGGAGGAATGTGGGAAGAATACATATACTTTTTCATATCTGAATAGTCTGATGTACTTAATGCTACCCACTGCATTTTAAAAACTTCATTTTGTTTTATTTACTTGAAAGGCAGAGAGACAGAGACAGAGATCTTCCATGCACTAGTCCACTTCCAAAATACCTGAAACAGCTGGGTTTGGGCCAGGTCAAAGCCAGGGCCAGGAACTTAATCCAGATCTCCCACAGGGGTGGCAGGGACCCAAGTACTTGAGCCATCACCTGGTGACTCTTAGGTGTGCATTAACAGGAAGGTGGAATCAGAAGTGGGGTCAGGGCTTAACCCAGACTCTTGGGTAAGGAATGTAGCTATCCAACAGGAGACTAAACTGCAGAGAATACCTATCCCTATCCAGTTTTATTTTTAGAAGGGGATTTGGAAAATGTCTCCTGGTATATGGTCCAGTTGGGATGGTACAGCTCTGCCTTCCTCTGGATTTTTAAACACTACTGAATTTCCAGGATGTACGGAGTCGAGGTTGAGTCCTGGCTCACTAAGGGTATAACTGTGGGCCAATTTCCAACTCACTTTGCTCATTCGTTAAATGAAGGAGAATAGTACCCATTGTATAGGGTCTGTGGTAGTGTTAAGTAAGAGCACATAGGTGAAGTGCTTAGCTCTATGCCCAGCATTTAGCCATGTTTAATAAAATGGCAGCTATTGTTAAAATTACCAGCTGCTTGGGTGATTCTATGTAGGTGGAGCATGAGAAGGGGCACAAGTAAATTTGGCCTCCTCTGGGGGACTACAGGGTGCTGGTTCCCTTACTAGGGGTGGGCACAATGGAGTTGCTGATGTTAGAGGAGGTGATGTGTTCAGTTTTGCAATTTGAGGCTTCCAGTTGAATTCCTCCTGTGGCATAGAAACTAAAGACCAAGACAAAGAACAAAGCCTGGAAATGGGATTTGTAGTCATTTGTAGCTAAAGGCTCCCATCTATGCCATATTATGCTGCCCATGAGCTGCAAATTGCATACCTCTACCTGCTCAAGTTCACCTGCCCTCCCCAACATGGCACAGCCTAGCTCCAGGCCCAAATCTTGTCCTATACGGCTCTGTACAGATATGACATGGATGGAGATTTGTCACCTGATGAGCTCTGCTGTTTTGTAAAACTGGTGACTTCGAATGTTGTGGAGCACAGGGATGTGAGCAAAATTACCTGTAGTCTGTGCCACACACTGATTTGTATACCCCCGGGGTGCCTTGTCTCATGCAAGTTGGTCTTGGTCTGTTCTTTTGTAAGATGAAAACGTTGGCTTTTTAGTACCTGGAAATTCTCTCAGGACCTACCATTTCATTCTATATTTAGCATGAGTTCATCCAACCATGGGTTCTTTCTTCAGTCCACACATTCGCTCATGGCACTCATTTTGAGTACCTCCAATGTATAGTATAGTGTATTGTGTGGGCTACTGCTCTGCATACACATGAGTGAGTTCGTGTCTGCCTAAATGGGGTATTAACAAGTGAACAAGCAACTGCCCTACTGTGTCTTACAGGTTGAGGATCCCTTACCTGAAATGCTTGGGACAAGAAGTGTTTTAGAATTTGGATTTGTTTACAGATTTTTGTAATAGATGTAATGAGATATTTTGGGGGATGGGACAAAAGTCATCTATGATTCATATACAACATATTCACATAACTTAAAGGCAATATTATGCAATTTTTAAATGATTTTGTGCATGATACCAAGTTTCATGGTATGGAACTTTTCACTTTGTAGTGTCATGTCTGTACTCAAAAAGTCGCAAATTTGGGAGCATTCTAGATTTGGATTAGATTTTGGGATTATTCTGTTTTAGAGGAATATACACATTGTTGGGGGTGGGCACAGAGAAGGGGCTCTCAGCTTTGCCTGGTCTTCTCTCCTTTCATTGGGCTGTAACAGGAGCAGGGAAGGCCTACTTGGGAGGCATTCACTACAATGACCTGTGACTATCAGATACCATCACCTGCACTCTGTTCATCTGACAGCTTCAAGTCACATCAAATGACATCAAGGACCAGTCACCGAATGACGCAGGCATTTTTGAGGTCACTAGGCAAGGTCTTCTCATATTCGCTTCTTGTTAATAGCTCTAATACCACAATGCTGCACATGTTAGAGCTGCTTCATTTCTGTGCACAACCAGAGGGCCACGCACACGTCTTGCTTTGATGGAAATATGGTATTGCATTTACCTGTCCCTGTGGGGTGGTATGACTGTGTTTATACAACCTTAATACAAAGGCACCAAGAGGAGAGTCATGCTTAGTTCTGGGATTCCTTTCAGTCAGTGAATAGAGGCCAGAGTTTGGCTCAGATACTTTTAATATGTTACCATTGTAGGGTTGGAACATTATTTCTGCCTATTCTAATTTGTTCATGGTAATATGTGAAAGCAATACAAATGCCTCAGATTTTCAGGTTTATGAATAAAAGAGAGCAGATATTCCACATGAGAACATGCCTAGTATTATTTTATGGGATGGAAGGGGGTCCCTATGCCCACATATATTAAAGTGTGCACCTGCCTTCAATAGGCCCGAATCAGCATATGTAAGTGAACTGCATGCCAAATTTGCCTTGTAAATCAAGAATA
Source organism: Lepus europaeus (assembly GCF_033115175.1). Classification (NCBI taxonomy): domain Eukaryota; kingdom Metazoa; phylum Chordata; class Mammalia; order Lagomorpha; family Leporidae; genus Lepus; species Lepus europaeus. Next base: position 88,669,951 of record NC_084832.1, read on the forward strand.
AAAAGAGCAGACATGTGTCTGGGCAAGGAAAAAGTGAAGAGGTTCAGTTGAGATTTGTGAGCTGAAAACGACCAGTAGAGCCAATGAAATCCTCTGAAACATTCTGCACAATTGCTGTAATTTTCAGATTTTAATATTTCAGAAAGTTAATCACTGCCATTGTATGAGGTCAAATTTGCTTAATGCTCAAACACTGTATCCAGCCATGATGTCACATGCATTGAACTATTAAAAACCAGAACCTGCTCCTTCTGCCCTCACGGAAAACAAGGGACAGATGTAACTCAGAAACACAAGCTGGTCAGATAATCCACTTAAAGCTTGGTAAGAAAACGGATCGTGTTCTATCATGTTCTCTGGGTGACTTCCCAGCACCCAGTGCTTCCTACCTGACTCAAATCCTGTTGGAGACGATGGGTTCACAGGTAGCATGATTGCATGTTTCTGAGTACTCAGTGAGCAGCTGATTTCTGATGCCCTGGCTGCCCTGTGTAGTGTGTGTGTGTGTGTGCATGTGTGTGTGTTTACTTATCAATTTAGTTGTGAAAGGTTCATAGTCAGAGGGACACAGATTTATAGGACAATCTGTAATTTTCTGGGACTGGAAAGGAAGTATAAATGAAGAATTAGTGTGAGGGAAGCTTCTTCTCATGAATGCAAAAAGTGTTTTCCTAGCCTGCTCAGCAGAGATGGAGCTGCTGGACCAAGTCTCGAGAGCCGAGAAGGCAAATGAAATCATGGTGTCCTTTGGGAGGGAGTGGAACATGATACAAAGGACTCTTCTAAACTCACCTCACTTTATTAGGCTTGATAGATCCCAATCATCTATAAACCATTCCTTTGTCATCTGCTACTAAGTGCCAGAGGTTGCAGCCAAGATTTGCAGTGTGCTGAAGCCCTGATGTGGATAGAATAAACTGATTTTTTGGTCCTTGGTTCTCAGTCGGGGCAGCTGTGAGGTCAGATGCATGGGGCCAGAGCCAAGGAGCAAATGCTGCATTTGCTTGTTTCGGGGTAAACAAGCTACTCCTGGGCCCATCTCTTGACACCAACCCTCCCTAACCCATGGTCTTGTCCTTCATTGATGTTATTGCAAGACGCTTCCTGGGGAATCCAAAAATGCATTCTTTGTCAGCCTGTGTTAATTAGTGTTTATAGTGACAGAATACAGTTTATATCCAGATCTGACTTGGGAAGCAAGTGCAGGCAGCGCAGGAGCATCTGTGAGTGAATTCCACACCTGGAATTCTGAATCATCAGTCCTTGTCTTTGTTTCTCCATCAGGAGGATGTTATTGATCTTACATGGGGGTTCCTTGCTGGGTGAACAGGAGAGGGAAGTTTTAGGACACATAGTGGAAGCTCTCTCTGCAGTTTCAAACTGTAGGAGACAGTCATGTCATTCAATGCAGCATATTGGCGATCCTGTTGACATGTTATTGACAATTTGCCCTAGCAGGGCCTTTCCAACAAGTCTAGACTGTTGACTCCTTATGTCTCTCTGAGAGCACTAGCCTTTGTCTCAAGCTACAGCAGGAAGGCCCCAAGTCTGTCTAATCCATGGTTAATACCAAGTGGCTGTGTGTGTGTCTGTGTGTGTGTGGTGATTGGTGTCAGTTACTGCAAAGACAATTCGTTGAGGATGGAATCTTAGGAAGTCTGCACACCTGCCCTGGGAGATGGTGTGTGGGCTAGTGCTTGGACCTGGCTTTGGATCCTAGGTCTGTGAATTTGGTCAAGGAGATTAACCCCTGGCTGGTTTGGTTTCCTCATTTGTGAAATAGGAAGAGAACTAGTAGGGACCTAGTGATGATGCTAGGAGGATGAAGTTTGCAGCTCTGGAGGGTGTGTCCCAGCTCTTATTTGCAGCTTATCTGGTAACTGGCGGGTGAGGACTAGATCCCAAGGCTAACACCAGGCTACTTCAAAAATTCTGTAGAAATATGAAATTAAAACCCATGCATGGTTTTCTCATATGCATTTTAATAAACTTTATGAAGGTCACTCATATGCCTGGGTTTCAAATTTTTTGCACTAAAATAAATTAGTCTTTTAATTCCATTTTCCACAAACTTTCTTGCATGCCCCATAGAAGAGTTCATCCTTTTTTTTTTTTTTTAGGAGTTATTTATTTGAAAGGCAGAATTACAGATAGCAAGAGAGATAGAGATAGAGATAGAGATAGAGTTAGAGATAGAGATATAGAGTTAGAGATAGAGATAGAGATAGAGATAGAGATAGATAGAGATAGAGATAGAGATAGAGATAGAGAGATAGAGATAATCTTCCATCCACTAGTTAACTCCAAAATGGCCACCAAGGCTGTGGTTGGGCCAGGTTGAAGACAGGTGCCAAGAACTCCCTCTAGGTCTCCCATGTGAGTGGCAGGGGCCCAAGTACTTAGATAATCTTATGCTGCTTTCCCAGGTACATTAGTGGGGAGCTGAATCAGAAGTGGGGCATTCTGGTCTTGAACCAGCCCTTGTATGGGATGCTGGCATTACAGGTGGCAGCTTATCTTACTGTGCCACTCGCCAGCCTCAAGAGCTCATTCTTCAATAATCCATGGCTTGCAAAAAGTTTTGACTTCTGCTGCTGTCTGTACTGCTGGGGCCACACCTTGCGCCTGCCTCTGGATAGACAAGGCTAGCAGCATGAAGGTGAATTCTGAGTTCCTCAGCTTCTAATGACTTACTTGTACAGTCCTGCTTGAGTTCAGCAATTTTGTGATAGTACCACTCCTTACTGAGTTCACTCAACCAGTACATTCCCATCTCAGGAGCCACGAGGGGCTAGTGTCAGGACCACACTCCCAATGGATATCAAAGCCAGTGGACATCTAAGTTCTTCCTATAAGTAATTTTGATGTAATAATTTTCATAGAACATAGGCACATTTTCCCATATACCATGAATAATCTTTAGAGGACTCATAACACCTAACACTGTGTAAATACTGCATAAATACTTGATAATACTGGACTGTTTAGGGAAAAATGACAAGAAAAATGTCAGTCCGTGTTCAGTAAGGAGGACTGACTGTAGGCAGTGAGCACCTGCTAAGCACTGGATGTTGTTCTGTGAGTTAAGTGAAGTCACCATAGGATGTACCTTACAATGTGGAAGAGAGATAAATAAATCAGAGGGGAGTAATCATGATGGGGGGGAGATTAAAAAGGGTGAAAGGGTAAAGAGTGTCTCTCTCCAAAGTGCCATTTTACACAGGGCAGTTAGGGCAGCATCTCTGGTTAGGAGACATTTGAGCAGAGGCAAGGAGGAAGTCAGCCATGCCGATGGTTGGGCAGGAGCATTCCAAGCCAGGGGAATGGCAAGTGCAAGGCCCTCAAGTGGGAGCTGCCTTGATACTTATGAAAACTTCTGATAGTATGGTGTGTGGGGAGCAGAGAGCTCGGTGGAAGTGACACTAGAAGGGAGTCAGGTAGATCACCATAAGGACTTGGGCTCATCTCTCTGATAGGGTGAGAAGGGACTGAAGGGTTTGGAGCAGGTAAACTGAGATCTGTATGATGACTCAGGTGAAAGATGATGATAGTGGGTCAGGATGGTAACAGTGGAGATGGTGAGAAGCGAGCAGAATTAGGACATATTTAGGGTATGATGTGAGGACAGAAATTGTTGGTTTGGATGCAAGTGTAAGTAAAAGAGAATATTTAAGGAAGATTTCATGGCTATGGCCTGAGCACTAAGCTACAGTCATACCCTGCATATGACATCTCAGTCTACAATGGGACACATATACCATGGTGGTTACCTAAGGTTGTGACACAGCTGGAAAATTCCTATTGCCTAGCGATGTCACGATTGTCAAGATGTTGTAGCACAACACATGTGTAGTGCTGCTGCTGTTTGTGTAGACATGTAGCATGTACAGTTATCCACAGCAAATAATACTCGATGCTGAAAATAAGTGGCTGTGTTACTGACCTGTGTATTTAATACACAATATGCATTCTAACATTACTTTAGAGTGTACTCTCTACTTACAAAAGAATTGCCTGTAAAATTGTTGTGTTCCCTGGGAACAGCCTCACATCTTTTACTAGTGCTTCTCTTGATTGTATTGCTTTCTCTTGTGCTTGATTGGATTTCATATTGTTTTGTTCATCATGGTTCTATGAAAAAAGGAAAATGCCGTATCTGTCTGTTTATCTGTCTATCTATCTATCCATCCATCCATCCATCCACCTACCTACCTACCTTATAGCCTAGGTGTTTAGTAGGCTATACCATCTGGGTTGTATAAACTCACAACCATGAAATGGTCTAATGGTACATTTCTCAGAATATATCCTCACTAGAAGATGACACATAGTTGACTTGTGTGATGTTTCCTAGGAAGGAACAATGATAAGAATCAAGGGCTTGTGAGTGTGCTTCGTTTTGGACATGTTGGGATTGAGATGACTGTTACAGGAGTGGCCCGATTGAGATGGGAGGTAGCTATCTGAGTGTCAGGGAGACATTGGGATACACCCTTTTCATTTCATTGGGAATTTGAGAAAGGGATTGGAGTAGGAAAAAGGAGTTGAAGGAATTTTTGCCAACAGTCCCTAACCATCATAATTTTACTCCTCACTTGCTTTCCATGTTCTAGAGGGCTCCTCTATGGGCATTCACCACTTTAACCACATTAACTGAAAAGCCCTGGGCAGTAAGGTAGAAGAGAGTAAAGAAACTGCCCAGAAATGGGTCAAAGTGACTACACAAGAAAGAGGGCTGCTCGCTCTCAGTCTCAACAGCTACAAGCATTGCAAAGAAGAGAAAAAGAGAAGAAAAGCGCTAGTGATTTTAGGGCTGATTGTTAGTGCTTTAGAGCAGGAGTTAGAATGAACCTTTTTCTAACATTTATTTCAAGGCTTGCCTATTATTCTGGAATTAGGGACAGTTTAAAAAACTTTTAATTGCTTTTCAGCTGGTCATATGTAAATGTAATAAAAATGATAAATAAAGTGGCGACAGGTTGAAGACAAATTCATCAAAGCTAGTTTGTTGCCCCATGGGAAGCTGAAACAGAACTGGAAAGAAAATGATTTGGACAAATCAAGTTGCAAACAGCATGTAGTTTTTGCAAGGTGGAAAATTTATCATCTATCTATCATCTATCATCATTGTTGAGTGAGTGTGTGTTTGTGTGAGAGAGAGACAGAGATTTTCCAATCTCTGACCTTGCTGGGCCAGGCTAAAGCTAGGAGCCTGAGACTTAATCCAGGTCTCTTAGGTGGGTGGCAGGGACCCCAGTACTTCAGTAATCTGTCACCTGCTCCCTCCGAGTACAACTTAGCAGGAAACCAGGACATGGAGCCAGAGCCAGGAATCAAACCCAGGGACTCCAGTAGGTGACATGGGAATCTTTTTTTTTTTTTTTTTTGACAGGCAGAGTGGACAGTGAGAGAGAGAGAGACAGAGAGAAAGGTCTTCCTTTTTCCGTTGGTTCACCCCCCAATGGCCGCTGCAGCCGGTGTGCTGTGGCCGGCGCACCACGCTGATCTGAAGCCAGGAGCCAGGTGCTTCTCCTGGTCTCCCATGCGGGTGCAGGGCCCAAGGACTTGGGCCCTCCTCCACTGTACTTCTAGGCCACAGCAGAGAGCTGGACTGGAAGAGGAGCAACCGGGACAGAATCCAGCGCTCCGACCGGTACTAGAACTCGGTGTGCCAGTGCCGCAGGTGGAGGATTAGTCTTTTGAGCCGCGGCGCTGGCCAGACACGGGCATCTTAACTGTCATCTTAAGGCCAAATGCCTGCCACATGGAATTTCAGTCTTAACTTGAAAGATTGTGTTAGCTGGTAGCATGTGTGTACAGCATTCTTTCCTTGTTGGTCTTCTTAGTTGCATCTTCCTAAGAAAATGTCAACTGCCTCCTATTTGGAGTTGGTTGTTGGGATCTGAACAGTATATATTATGCTGGTTGACAGAAGTATGTTGAAAGTAGAAGTCAGGCTGCACAAAGGACATTTGAAAACCCCGGCTCTTCCAAAGCACCAATCCACAGAGAATTTTCATATCACCAAAACTGCAACTGTAATTCCACGACTCTTAATGTTACCACCATGCTCCGACAATTTTTTTTTTTACACTTAAGTCAGAAAAGGCTTAATGTAGTATAGAAGAATAATGTCACTAAGAGTTAGCATTGAATCTGCATGCATTTTTTTTTCTGTCTGAAGAAAGTCTCCATTGTCCAAGGTTGAGATTTGGGACAGCAGTTACAATGTATGGATGATTTTCCTTTAAGATTTACACACACACACACACAGCTTATACTTTATGGCACTCAAAAGACATTTGTAAATGAATGTCTTCACAGACTTGTCATCTTTCCGGGAAACACTTTCTCCAACAGAGCCAGTATTTCTGGTGTATCATTCGTTAAGAGAGAAAGGAACTGATCAAGAGGAGACTCCTCTGTGGCTGCCATCCCTCACTTTTTGGTGTTCTTTGTCATCTGAGTCCGCACGGGTGTGTATGCATGTGTGTTTTGATGGGACTTCGGGGTAAGAAAAGAAGACCTTGCAACCTAGCAGGCAATCCAAGGCAGAGTAAGTTTTAGTTGCAATGACATTCTACTCTCACTGTATCTCTGAGTCTAAATAATGTGGAAACAGTGAGTAACCAGGAATTCTACCAGTGAACAGGACAGTACTGGATTTGTAAGAGAGAGACCTCATAAGATTTTCCTATTTGCCTTTAAAGAAAGAATCTGTCTATAAATACAGAAAGGTATAGCTCTCCAGATGTTTTGAAACAATTGGTAATGTATTAAAAATGTAAGCTACTGTTTTCAGTCTTTGAAATGGGAAATAAAATGACTTCTGATTGTTTCTGAACCCGCAACAGGATCGACATATGTTTTCAATGACCATGGTCTAGCAGGCATTAAGTTCTAACTATAAATTATTTGTTGCAAATGGAAAATGAGTTGTCTGAACGAGGTAAAAAGAAATCTATGTCGTCGTGTTTGTGAAATCTCAGACTTGGGTTTGTATACGGAAGGTTCAGGTTTTCTTACTAAAATTTCTAGTTTTGTCTCAAGGTCTGAAAAAAGTCCCTTGGTCTAGGAACATGTGCTGGAAAGAGTTGGATAAAGGCAACCAGCAAGGGCCACCTAGAGCGTGACACAGCCTGGAATGAAAGGGCGTTACATTGTGAGAATGTCGACCACAGCCCCTGGCTTATAACCCAGCGTCATGCCCCACGTTAGAAACACAAGAACAATGAGTACAATTTAGTCCTGCTCTGATAAATTTGGAACGTCTCTCATTTATTCCATTGGATTCAGCCTCTGTACTCAGAGACTGTGAAGGTATAACCTGACTTTGTGCTCAGAAATAGCCAAGGCAGGGGTGTCTGGGAGTCATGTTTACTCCTTGTGTCTCAACAGGTTTACAAAGTTATCTCATTTTTTTCTTCCTCAGATGTCACACGCATTCTTTTCTTCATTCCCATGAATATATAGTAGGGAACAGTCATGTTAAGTGCATTTGCCCTTGGAAAAGCATTTTCCTTCTTTTTAATTTTTGGCTTTTACACTCTCCAAATGGACTAAGAAAAAAAAAACAGTGTTCTGGAAAGCAAACATACAATTTTCAAAAGTCAATAGATAGCCTATATTTAAATAGCAGCAATCCCATAAATACTCATATCTATCAATCATCTTTATTTGCAAATAGACGATTTATGTCTATTACACTGATTTAAAGGGAGAATGAAATAAGTGCTATTTTGTTTGATTAGCTACAAAATCCATAAAGGCAAGGGCAGATTAGAATCAAATTTGAAAGAATTTATTTCATTTTTCCAATTACTTAAAAATTTAAAACAGACCGATGTACTTTGTGGATTTGGTTTTCCTATGGTTGCAATGCACGTTAGTGTTTTGGAGTGAAGGCAGAGGAAATCTTGAAGCAATCTGATGAGGTTTCCTGCCTGGGGTACACCCAGGCTACCCACCTCACAGCACTTATGGTGTTTCCATTAGAGACACAGACTGTCTGGAGCAAATGACTTTACCAGGGATATTTGTCTCTGGGCGGTGGGGCTCAGCTGTGGCTTGGCAAATGCTGGTCCTTTGCAGGTGCCTGTGGCTTTAGGAAGAGCTACACTGGAACATGGAATTGTGTGTGTGAGGAGGAAGACACTTTCACTCTGTGTGTGCAGCGGGCACACATCCCCGTGCACACACATATTCATACACACAGATACAGATACACACATTTACAATAAAGCATCCCACATACACATGTGCTCCTATACACATATGCATATATGTACACACATACATGTATAGACATTGCATCCATCCTGTCTTATCTCTTATATAATTCATAAGTATGTAGAACTAGTGTTTTTTCAATTATGTTGTTTATAGAATGTTCTGGAGAGTTTGGATCTTTGTTTATAAAAATAACTGATGAATTACCCAAACCCAAAGCAGGGTAGAGAGCTTTGATAGTCCTTTGCCTACATCTGGAATAGCCCTTTGATTTTTGATGTATAGAGAAGCTACTGGTGATGGTCAAACAGAAGTGTGCAACCAAGGTAGACAGGGGCGGGTGGGGGGAACCAGAACACGTTTCTGCACCTGGTTAAGACCCTCACCTCATTGACTTGTGTTGCTGACTGTACTCTCTGTCTTGTTGGCTTACTAGTTGTACACATTTTTCAGTGGCATCTACTTGTGTATTGGAGTTTCCTTCTTCCTGAATTTCCATCTTGTCTTTTTGCATGATATTGTTTACTGTTTATGAGACAGTAGCTTGGAATGGACACCTTTTTTGTTGTTTGCTTTTTCATTTGTTTGTTTTCCGTTAGGCTCACAACATGCCTTCCTTGCCCTCCCATTCTCTGTAGCCCTGAGTAGAATGAGGAGCAGACCCCTAGTCTGGCCTGCCCTGGTGTAGCCCTTGAGGGCCTGGGAGTCCATGGCCTGCCCCTGTGGCTGGTTCAGAGGTGAATTCAGGAGCCATGGGCACATGCTCCTCTCCAGGGGCCTGCAGAACAAGAGCTGAGTTAGGGAGAGTGAGTGAGGGAGCAAGGGGTGGGGCAGGGAGACAGGAGAGGCAGACAAGACTCAGCTTCTGGTTCCTATAATTATCCAGGCTGCAGCCCTTGGGTTTTGTTTGTTTTGTTTTTTTTTTAAGAATTATTTATTTTTATTTGAAAGGCGGGGTTGGGGGGTGGGGGGGTGAGGAGAGAAATCTTCTATTCATTGATTCACTCCCCAAATTACCATAATGACCAGGGCTGTGCCAGGTCAAAGCCAGGAGCCAGGAACTCCATCTGGGTCTCCCATGTGGGTGGCAGTGGCCCAAGCACTTGGGCCATCTTGCTCTGCTTTCCCAGGAGCAATAGCAAGGAGCTTGATTGGAAGCAGAGTGAACTGGTATTCTGAGTGTGGGTGCTGACATCCCAGGATGTGGCTTAACCTGCTCTACACAACCCTGGCCCCCAGCCCTTGAGTTTAATACTACAGGATTTTGCACTTTCTGGAAATTTCTCACTCATCGTTCAGATCAGCTTCAGTGTATTAGGTTACTCGCATCCACACGAGGCCTCACTGATTTGTCTGTACTGGGCAGACCTCCTGCATTCTGAGGTCTAACCTCCTGGGCATGAAGTCCAGATCCATGGACCAACAGGAAATTCAGGAAATCAGGTGTCACATCTTCAGCCTTGGGGAGCAGAGGGGCTGGTGAGGGCAGCGTGGGGCAAGGGTGCTCTGTAGGGAGGTCTTTGTGGGGCAGGCCTTTGCGGGGCAGGCGGGCTCAGGGCTGCGTATTGAGGAGAGTGCAGCCCTGGGAACTTCTGAAAAGGCACATTCAGCTTCTTCTTTGTGGGTGGCAGGGAGCCATCTATTGGAGCCATCATCTGCTGTCCCCAGAGGGTGCTCTAGGAGGAAGATGGAAGCAAGAGTGGAGCTGAGGTTTGAAAACTCATCAGCAGCATCTTAACTGCTTTGTCAAACACCTGTGCACCCCCCCACCCCTTTCTAACTCAACAGGATGGTCTGTGGGAATGCAGGAGCTTGGGGCCTGGTGTGTGGCCTCCTCTCAGGACCTAGGGAGCCACAGACACCCAGCACGACACTGAAGTACCCCCGACTTGGCTGGGGCTCAAGTACCCCACCTCACCCCACTTCCATACCCTCCCCATTCTCCGCACCACCTCTTGTTTGCAAGATCTCCAGCGACTCTGCTTTTCCTTTGTTGTGGCTTTAATTTTATTTCTATCTTTTCAATTATTCGTTCTCACAGGGTCACCTTGGCCCAGCATGTTGCACCCAATGAAAACAAGAAAATGGGATTCTGTACTGTTGGTGGCAGTGCCTGGAGGCCCTCAGTCCCAAGTGGTCTATATTTTGCCCCCAGCAATGCTGGAATTCAGGGAATGTTTCTGGAGGGCTCCCGAAATGGAAGAAGTTTGCTCATATGCTTCATATAGCTGGAGAGAAACATGGGTTTAAGCAGAGGCGACCTAAACAGCTGCCTGTATTTTCCAATGCACGCCGGTTTCCATGAAACCCAAACAGCATTCACAAAGAAGGGAGCGGCACGATATAATAGGCAAGTCGCTGACGCACTGCCTTTCGTTAGCTCTGTGACACCTAGCCAGGTGCTCATTTATAGGGCTGTTTGAGACTAATTGCTGGGGCTTCGGGCCAATCGTGAGATTACGAGGAAGTTTCAGAGATACGTGCAATGTGCAGATTGTCAACTGCAAACCCCAGGGAGCCTAAGGCGCAGAGCTGGCGACGCAAGGACACATCCTGGAGTCGTCACGGCTTTAAGTGTTGCCTATCATTGGACACTTGGGTGTTAAAAGCAGCTTGGAATCAGAGTTAGAACTTTTCTGTTTTCATGGAATGCAGAGAACAGGTTCATGAAAGTGTGCTGGGCTGGGTGAGGCAGAGGGCCATGGGGGCATTTATCTCTGGTGGTCTCAGGGCAGGGACCCCGTAGCTCACGGTACTGCTGGCAAGAAAAGTAAGGAACTTTCTGAGAGGTCAAAACTCCAAGAAAAATCACATGCCCAAACTGAGGTTTCACATGACATGGACCTGACGCTTCATCAATGAACAAGTGTCTGTTTTGCAAAGTTTCTAAAAGCAAAGTCTGAAGAGTGCGTGAGATCCACTGAAGCTAGAGTTTAACTTGCCCAGATTTTAATCCATCCATAGGAGGGGAACCTCAGAAAGTTCTGGGAAAAAGAATTAAAAGTGTAAATTTATTTTGATATTATTTTTCATACTACAGGGAAAATGAATACTATGAAAAAAAGCTATGCATGACTTTTTTGTTTTGCAAAACAAGCTGATATTTTAATTCCATTTTCCCATAAACTTCCTAAAATGCATTCGTATTTAAGGATCAGCAGTGCTGATTACCTTACAGAGCAGGGAATGGGAAGAAGCAGCTGATCTAGCTGCCTCTGCGTCTCCTATTTCTGACTCTGAGGCCACACCTTATCTCTGAGCTTGCTGGGCAGAGAGAGAAGGAAGTCGGGAATGTGTTGGGTGTCCTGAATGACCTGTGTTTTGCTTTTGTGCCGTCAACAAATTCTCCCTCGGTGGATGGGGGAAGAGCTCTCCCCTCAGAGCTGTAGAGCAAAGGAGGGAGAAAGAGAGAAGGAGAGAGTGAAGGCTTCCTCACCACATCTGTGGATGGGCAGGAGTGGGAGCAGGAGTACCGATCAGAGTTTTATGATTGTGCAAGATTTTCGAGAAGCCTGCGTCACAGAGGAGCAAAAAGAAATGAGTTCCAGGAAGGCATGGAAAGAAAAAGTCATTTGAAGACCAGGTGGGAACACAGCTAATCCAGGATTTTCCATATCCATGCTTGTTGGTCTAGAGTAGACACAAGGGAGGTCCCAAAGGAATTCTGGAATTGATAATAGTGGTCATCATCTTTAGGTGGTCTCAGAATCACCCACAGCAGGTGCACCTGTAATGTGAAGCACAGGCGAAGCCTTGTAGACAAAACTAACTTTGAAGAGATGGTGGCAACGTGAAAGGCCTGCTGTAAATAGACACATTGTGTCAACACACACCAGAGCAGTGTTATTAAGCCACGATGGCTGCCCCCCCCAGCCCCCCAACGCCAGTCTTGGCCATGATGGCCAGCCATGATGCCATGCCAGCTACTCTGCCCCAATCTGGTTGGGGGGAGCAGGCAGACCTGAGTTGCTTCTACTTTCTCTTGATGGTATTTTCCCCGAACATGACCTGTTCACAAATTGTTGCTTTTTATTTTATGATTTCTTTATTTGTTTGAAAGGCCGAGTTATCAAGGGAGAGAAACGAGAGAGAGAGAGAGAGAGAGAGAGAGAGAGAGAGAGAGAGATCTTTTGTTTGCTGGTTTGCTCTCCAATGACTGCAATGACAAGGGGCCAGGTCAGAATGAAGCTGCGGCCAGGAGCTTCATTTGGATCTCTGTCCTGGGTGCAGGGGCCCAAGTACCTGACTATCTTCTGCTGCTTTCCCAGATGCAGGCAGCTGGATCAGAAGTAGAGCAACCGGGACTCGAACTAGCATATGGAATGCTAGAGTTGTAGGCATTAGCTTAACCTACTGGACCACAATGTCGGCCCCACAAGCTATTCTTCAAGCTGCAGAATATTATTTCAAAGGGACTAGCCTTTCCTTTGCTGTCATTGACATTTGTGATTTGGGAAGTTTCTGATTCATGTTATTTTTAGGAATCAGTCCCAAGTCTATATCCAAAGCTTAGAGCTGACAGGACTGGTGGATCCAGAATCTCTTTGATGAGGGCTGGCTCCAAGGAGTCAAGAAAAATGATGCATGTGGAGGGATAACACGGTTTCAAGGGCAAGGACAAGAAGGAAAATGGAGAACATTGCTACAGTTAAGAGCAGTAATTATGATGGCAATGTAGATGTGCAAGAATTGTAGTGGCATGATGAGGCAATAGGCTTTCACCATATCAAATAGGCTGAGTGCAAGTGGAAGGAACAGAAAAAAAACATGTAAAACATATTCCGGGATTGTTAAGTAAGTAAGCACCTGCACACTTAAACAGCAGTTTGACACTTGGAAATTATGACTAAACTGAGTTCTTGTCTTCTAATATTTTAAGAAAGTATAAGAAATGCAGTCAGTTTTTTAATGAAAAATTTCTCTTTGCCTTTGGGAATCTCATGTAATGGGTGCAAGTCAGTCCTTGTTATGTGAGCTGATGCACACTCCGCCTAGGGGTGGGGCCCAGCTTCCTGGTGATTCTGTGGCATTCAAGTGTGAAACCCGGAGTTTTGGATTAATTTTTCACCATCAGCCACAGAATTAAGTGTGGATATCTGGATCAACAGTGCCCAGTGTGAAATATTGGAAACTGGTGAAAAATGCAAGCTCTCTGGCCCTGTCCCAGACTCCCTCATTCGGAGACTCTGGGCTGGGACCTGGCAATCTGGCTAACCAATCCTGCCGTGCAAATAGGATGCGTATCGACATCTGAGAACCAGTGTTCTAGAAAGTTGCTCCTCCAATTCCGTGTTCATAAGGATCACCCGAGGCTCTTGTTAAAAAATGATGTGTTTCTGTAGGTCTGGGGTAAGGCTTGAACTTCTGCTCTTCCAAGGTGTTTTCCGGGTGCTGGCCAGTGCTGGGGATCCAGAGACCAGATGGTCATGGAGAGAGCATACCTCTCCTGTCGCATTCTGATTAAAATGCCCTTCCCCTGTGGGTGTAGCTAGAGTGAGTCAAGATCTAAAAGGAAGGATCTGATCAGTTTTGTGAGTTCCTGAATGGGAAAGCCTGAGGCTCTAACTTGGGTTGTTGTGTGATTTCTCTCCAACATAGAGTAGGCACTAATACATGCTTACAGGAAGAAAGATTGGGGACCCTAAGTTACTCCGAGAGGGGCTGTGCTGGAGCAGTTGGGCAGCATCATTCTACTGAATATTTGGTATCTACAGGGAGAAGGTACTGGGAAGCTGGAGAGAGAGAGAGAGAGAGAGAGCGAGAGCGAGAGAGAGAGCCCCAGAGCCCCCCATGGCCCCACGGGAAAACCAGGAAGGTCCTGGAGCCCTCTGAGGGTGCTTTTGCTGCTGTCAACACCCGGCTCATTTTGTCTCTCTGGCACAAGCTCATCTTTTTAGTCAGATTTTGTTTATTCAGAGTCTATGTGCACACAGCACTAGTCATTTTCGCTAAACCCCATTTCTCCCTCCCACCCTTTCTGTAACTGCCACTGGAGGCGGATGTGCACACGTGGAGGCTGAGCAGGAGCCCCTGGGGGCTGCCAGCAGCAGCCTTGTTTACCATGGGAGCCCAGGCCAGGCTGCACTTGCCTCCGCCTGCAGATGGCTGCCTTCCCCCTGCCAAAAGTTTCCCAGTGAACCCAACCTTTCTCTCCTTCATTCTCTCATGCCTTCAGGATGCTCTTGTTGGTTAATTGTAGAGATCAGAGCTTGACCACAAGAGGCTTCCAACCTAGCGACTCCTTCTAGTGGGTCTCTCATCTCGTGGACATGGTCTACACTGTTGGTCTTTGACCTTTTGTAAATTCCAGAAAAGGAAGCACGTGGAGAAGTCGGTTGAATGGGATGTTCATAAGTGGCATGACTTCCAGCTGTAGGGACTCGCAGAGGCTTGCAAAACTCAAGAGGGATTAAAGTGCACTCCTGGCTCTTTGGATTGTCCAGAAGCCTAGGGGAGCAGTGATGACCGTCCTGTAGCTGGCTCCAGTGCTTGCTGGGACAATGGTCTGGTTGCTGCTCCTGGTACTTCTGTCTAGACCTTCTTAGAAGGACCCCTACCCGTGTGCTGATTCAGTCTGCACACAGGGCTTAATACAATAGAATTATGAGATTCTGGAACTTTTATCAAATGGTTCTATTTCCATGTACCTATGAAATCCATTAAAAAACAAGACAGGAACTTGTAAAAGGCTCATCTTTCTGTTTTTTTAGAGCAACAAATACCTGGATTCCACAAGAGGACCAGCACTTAATACCCACAGGAGGACATTCTGGAGACAGATTTTTGTGCAGTCCCACCTACACGGAGTGAAGTTGGCATGGCATTCATTGAGGAGCTCAGCAAACCCGAATCAGGCTTTCTGGTGGTAACTCTCAATGTCGGGCCCACAGCGCATTCGGGGTGGGGGGTTGAGCTGCACGCCTGCCTCTCTGTGTAACATTAGTAATACTTCAGGCCGTGACAAACGGCAGCAGGCACGGTTTGTCAGCCCATTCAACTCAACGGAAAATTTGACCTCTGCAAAGACAATGGATCAGGCGGCTCCAACAATTCCTCACCTGTTTCACATATTTTCTATAATGCGTCTATCAAATGCCTCCCCATCAGTGCTCTAGCGAGGATGAGAATTTGATTTCACAAGTAGGAATGTCCAGCAGGCAAATCCATCCACTTTTGGATTTGCAGGGTTGTTTTGGAAACACGATATGTGGACGTGGCTGCCTTTGTAAATGCACACGATTCGGTTCCCAGCGTGTAACGTGGGGCGCTGGTGGGGAATGTGGAGCTTAACTTCCCTGTGTGGATTCTCAATCTTGTGTGAATAGGCTTTTTTTTTTTTTTTCTCTTTTGCCTGAATCACTCTGATTTTTTTTTTTTTTTTTTTTACAAATTGAAATTCAAACCCAGAAAAGTGCTGTGGCCCTATGTGGCCATCGTACCCCTCTCCCCACTGGCTCCAGAGCTCTTGGTGGAGAGCACAGAATTGATCCGCCCTCCAGCAAAGCATCCTCTGCACTGCAGACTGACAGTGCAGACACAGCCCTGGCAGGAGGCAGCATTGCGATTTGCTTGCAGCAGGGAGTGTCAAGGACAGCCTGGGACAAGCGTGGTGCTGCTGTCACAGGGGCGGCCCTGGTGCCCAGGCTTAACCCTTCTGGACAGAGGTCTGCTGGGAGTGCAGGGAGCTCAGTCCCAAACCTTCTGGGGCGCTGGCAGGGTTTGGTGCTTTCTGTAGTATTGTCCCAGCAAAGGCCTTCTTGCCTGTTCCCAGCCCTCCTCCAAGCCTTGTCTGTTTTTCTTCGCTTGTGCTGTACCCCAGCCACTAGCCTATGGGTTAGAAAATAAAGGAAGAGAAAGAAACAGCAGGACAAATATTATACCCCTCCCACCCCTCAAGAATCCTTAAATGGACATTCTGTCACCCTTGTCCTGCCCCACCCAGGGACCTCAACAGAAGCAGAGGAAGCTTAAGTGAGCTCATAAACTAAATATAGAGCTTCCAGAAAGGAAAGTGACTGTGCTTTCTGTATGGGATTCTCCATCCTGGCTAAGCCAAGATAATAATAACTCATGACACGCTATATTTTAGCTCGCTCCTCTAGCACGCCAAGGACTTGATTCAAGGTGAATCCCGAAGCAGGGGCCACTGTCGCCACCACCATCAGCTTCTGGGTCCACTCAGGGGCTCTTTGGCTGCTCTCTCCCGCTGCCACCTTTGCCCAGATCCTTCTGTGTGGACCTGCTATAACTGGCCCACCTCTTGGTAACACGTGCACAGGGGTCTAGCCAGCCTAGCTGGTTCAAGGCCATGACTGCCCTTTGCTGTCTGGGTCTCACCCAGCAGAACTTTAAGATGGGAAGCTGTGCTACTAACCCGGTTCTCAAAACACTGCTATGGTTTGGTTGTGGTGTCCCCCCACCCCGCCCCCACCATGGTTCCTGTGTGTACTAGGAATTTGGTGCCCAGTGTAGTGAGGCTAAGATGGTGGGATCTTTAAGAGGCAAGGCCCAGTGGGAGGAGGAAGTGAGGTCATTGGAGGCCTTGCTCTCAGAAGGGGTTAGCATAGTTCTCTAAGGAGCTAGGTTAGTTCCCACTTGATTAGGTTGTTATAAGTGAGATCCCCCCACCCCACCCCGCCTCAGCCTCTAGCTTCTCTAATCTCATAGGTAGCACTGCTGTGGGTGGACAGTTCCTTTTTTGTTTCTCCTGTGTATTGTCACATAGCCAGGGGACCCTCACCGAGACCAGGGGCCATGCTGTGTGGACCCGCCAGCTC
Organism: Lepus europaeus; assembly: GCF_033115175.1. Classification (NCBI taxonomy): domain Eukaryota; kingdom Metazoa; phylum Chordata; class Mammalia; order Lagomorpha; family Leporidae; genus Lepus; species Lepus europaeus. The sequence continues at coordinate 88,686,957 of NC_084832.1, forward strand.
CCAGGATTGGGAGCCAAATCAATCTCCTCATTGAGCACCCAGCCTCAGGCATTTTGTTGTAGCAAAACACTGGACAGACTAGGAGGAACACTTTGCAGAGTGCCACCTATTTGTAGAGTTAGTGGCGCCCATGCTTTCTGAGAATGGAGTTCTTTTGGAGTGATAACCTAGATTTTTTTTTTCCTTTAAACAACATAAAAGGAGTGGTAAGCATTTGGCACAGTGGTTAAGGTGCCCTTTGAGATGCCCACCTTCCATCTCCAAGCTCCTGGGTCCAAATGCCTGCTCTGCTTCTGATCCAGCTTCCTGCTGGTGGGCACCCTGGGATGCAGCAGGTGATGGCTCAAGAACTTGGGTCCCTGTCACCCAGAGGGAGACCCAGACAGAATTGCAGGCTCCTGTCTTCAGTCTGGCCCAGCCCTGGTTTTTGCCAGCATTTGGGGAGTGAACAAGGGATGGGAAAACTTTCTTGTGCCAAGGGCCATTTGTGTTATTTATGACATCATTCAGGGGCCACACAACATTTATCAGCTTCAAAATTAGCTTGCTACAGGTTTATTGAATTTCAAGTCTCATCTGCAGTTGGCTTGAGAGGGCCAGACTAGATGATTCCTTGGGCCTTATGCAGCCTATGAGTTGGATGTTCTCTCTCTCTCTCTCTCTCTCCCTCCCTCTCTCTCGGTCTCTTGCTCTCGCTCTCGTTCTTAAAGAGTGTATTAAATGATATGACATTTCCATATTTGCTCACCCATGGTGACAACTTCTTGCTAGTGTTTTGGTTTAGGATGAGCTCAGGTGGTGGAGAGAGGCTAAGAACTTTGACAGCCCTCACATTTCCTACTGCTCTTCACGCTACAGTGAGTTTCTGTCTTCTGGTTGACCAGCCACGCTTGGAGAGGCATTCCCTGGAAATGGCTGCCCGGGAGTTCATCAGCTGCCTCTGCTCATGCTGGCTCCTCTGTCCTGGGCAAGGAGTGGTTATTTCAGGCAGCAGGAATGCCATGATGAGGCCTGAGAAACAGAGGCAAATATGGACCCTTTCTTGAAGAACCGAGGCCTTGGGAATGTGGACGTTCTCTGCTGTCCACGAAATAGGAGGGGTCTTCACAAAGCTCATGGAAGATAGGATGAAAAGATAAGTTTATTTTGGTGCAAAAAACAAAACAAAACAAAGAAAAACAAAAAACCACTACAAACCACCCATGCATATGAGAGGTCTTCAAAAAATGCATGAAAAAAAAAAACTATGCATGCATTTCAAGAACTTTTTTGCAGGATGAACTTATGCTTTTATTCTACTTTCCTAGGAGCATTTTGGAGTCCCTGTGCAAGGCAGGGAAGAGGCCTCCCCAGTGAGGTCTTGATTGGAGCCTTGAGCAGTTCTGCCACATCAGGTGCAAGTCACATGTTGATTTCAGGCACTCTCCTTCCATTTGCTGCAAGAATTCCCAGTGTTGTCAGCCTCTCTTTACCCTTCCTTCCTTCCTTCCTTCCTTCCTTCCTTCCTTCAATATTTATTTATTTATTTGAAAGGCAGAGTTACAGAAAGGCAGAGGCAGAGAGAGAAAGAGAGAGAGAAAATCTTCAATCTACTGGTTCACACCCCAAATGGCCACAACAACCAGAGCTGGGCTGATCTAAAGCCAGGAGCCAGGAGCTTCTTCCAGGTGCTGGTGCAGGCATCCAAGCACTTGGGCCATCTTCTACTGCTTTCCCAGGCCATAGTAGAGAGCTGGATAGGAAGTGGAGCAGCCGGGACTTGAGCTGGTGCCCATATGGGATGCTGGCCCTGTAGGCAACGGCTTTATCCACTACACAATAGTGCTGGTCCCTCTTCACCCCTTCTTGTTACTGCGGATGTGTTCCCCAGCCCCTGCTTCGTTAGAAAACACTGGGGATGAGACTGGGACAGCAATCCTTACATGCGGAAGAGTTTTTCCTTCTCCAAACACAAGCTTGGCATTTCTTAAACCCAGTCGTAATGTTGCAAGACATTGACGCGTGGCTGCCGGCAGTGTGGACTTGGCCGACACCGTCTGCCATACCTGGGCTGTCTTCTTGCCTCTGGGCTGCACCTTTGCAAGGGCTTCGCTGGCCACACAGGCAGGGAGCTCTGCAGCCTCGGGACTCCAGGGCCAGGTGTGGGGATGCGTTTTTCCAGCAACAGTGATGTGTGGCCCCTGGAACTCATTCCCTTTCTAGCTCCTTCTCAGACATCTCACTGGCTCCTCTGCAAAACTCTCACTTCAGAGGACAGGCTGGTGGCCCACTGGCTGCGACGCTGGACACCATCGTGTGTTGGCTGGTTTTCAACGGCACAGACTTTATTGGCTCCGGGGGTCAAGTTTCTGTGCAAACCTTCGCTATGGTGCATGCTGACGGAGTGAATTCAGGGACCATAGTAAGACCTTGCCGTATCTCTTAATCCTGTTGGTCTTAGAGTGGGATCGATGGGCAAGCCAGAAACAACTTGGATCTGGGAGGGGAAGATGGGCCCAATGCCCCTCGGGGGCAGTCTAAAGGCATCAGGGGATTTTCTGTGAACCCCGCATGTCCTCAAGCCGGGGATGGGGCAGGGAAGGGACGGGTTTCTCGCTCCTCCTCACACCACCAGTGCAGAGTGGCGTGTGTTCTCCAGGCTCTGGAGTCGGAAGAAAGGAGTGGGGTCCAAGGCAGGACTTCCGTTCATTGCAGCAGCAAGGGGCCCCCGGCGGTCAGGGGAGAGTCTCTGCATGCAGGTGCATCTTCTGCAGGCCTTGCAACATAAGGTTCTGGGCGCCATACAGCTCACCAGGAGGGCAGGATGGAGGAGAGGAGAGCATCTTTCTGGAACCCCATAACCCCAAAAGGACCAAGGAGCCAGCTCCTGCTGAGTGGAAGCCTGTTACAGAGTAACAGAGCCCGGTGGGGGCGTCCACGGTCTTGTCTGTTCTCTGCCCCCAGGGCTCCATCTCAAGGTGTCCCTCCTGGATGGAGAGAGGAAGTGGAGCCTGAGCAGCTGCATTTTTCCAGGAAGAGCATTTGGATACGGCTGCATTGCATCCCCTCCTTCCTCCTGGACCTTTGCACCTGCTGCCCCTCCTCAGTGAGCACACATCTTCCCCTATTTACATCAGACCGTTCCTGACTCACCTCACACACTCAGCCTCCACACCCCCTCCTACAGGGAGCCTTCCCAGATGCCCATACCTGGGGGAAGCAGCCCTGCTAAGGACTCTCCTAACAACCTGGACCTTTCCCGATTAGAGTTTATCTTTGCTGAACTGTCTCCGACTCCCCCTCCATGTTGTTACACTTTAAAAACATTTTTGTTCATTTATTTATTGAGAGGCAGATAGACAGACAGAGATCTTCTGTCTGCTGGGTCCACTTTCAAATGACTGCAATGGCTGGAATTGAGCCAGGCCAAAGCCGGGAGCCAGGAACTCCATCCAGGTCTCTCATGTGGGTGGCGGGGGCTCAATGACTTGAGCCATCACTGCTGCCTGTCAGGGTGAGCATTAGCAGGAAGCTGGGATGGAGAGTAGAGCTGGGACGCAAACCCAGGCACTCTGATACGGGATGCAGGGGTTCCAAGTGGTGTCTTAACCGCGACACCAAATGTCGGCCCCTAGTTTGTTAAATTTGCTCGGGCGGACCCCTAGAGAGCCTCCCTTCATGAGACACTGTATCAGGTGAGCATTTTTCAAGACTGAATGCAGGCTTGGGTCCTATCAGATAGATCTACATAATGCCCCAGAAATCTCAAAGCAGAGAGTTCTTGCAGCCAAACACTGGAGCAATGGTTGTTAGCATTTTCTGCGGACTCTCCACCTGCATGGGCCACATAGGCGTCATTCTCACAGACAGCGCTGCGAGTGAGTCTCCGTTTCTCTGTACTGTGCTGACAATGGAACCCCTCTCCTGGGAAGTGGAGACGTGAGAGGCGTGGTGGGTCTATGAGTTGGGCTTCTTTCACCCTAACCAATATTTGGGGAAAAAAAAAAAGCTTTATTTGATAGGGGGAGAGAGAGAGAGAGAGAGAGGTTTCCATTTGCTGGTTCATTCTCCAAATGCCTACAATAGCCTGGACTGGGGTAGGCCCAGGCTGCGACTTAGGAATTCTTTTGGGTCTCCTACATGGGCAACAAGAACTCCAATACTTGGGCCACCTACTGCTGCTTTCCCAGGTGCATTAGCAGGGAGCTGGATCAGCAGCAAAGGCGAGACTCAAATTGGCACTCAGATATGGGAATGCCAGCAATGCAAAGAGTGACTTAACCCACTATAGCACAATACCCACACCCCTACCTAGTTTATCAGCGGGGCCATTAACCGAGTGCATCAGCCAGGATAAGCCAGTCTCTGCTGTAGTAGCTGTCAGCACAGGCACGTCCAGATCTCAGTGGTTTAAACAAAAAGCTCTTTGTTTCTGTTCCATATGTGGTGTGTGTCTCAAGCAGCAGGGACATCCTGCTTGGTGCAACCACTCAGGACCCAGAATGAGGGTGCACTTGCTGACTCCGACGTTACTATTCTCAGCCCAAGGGTGAGGCCGTGGGAGAATAGAAGCAGCTGATGCATTTCTTCGGAGACCCTGCCTCTTTCTCTTCAGGTGTTTTGAGTCCTGAAAACGTTTGCATTGGTGGTTAACAATGTATGCCTGGGGGCCAGCGCTGTGGCATAGTGGGTAAAGCCGCCCCTGCAGTGCCAGCATCCCATATGGGCACTGGTTTGAGTCTTGGCTGCTCCACTTCTGATCCAGCTCTCTGCTATGGCCTGGGAAAGCAGTAGAAGATGAGCCAAGTCCTTGGGCCCCTGCACACACGTGGGAGACCCAGAAGAAGCCCCTGGCTCTTGGCTTTGGATCGGCTCAGTTCCAGCCATTGTGGCCATGTGGGGGAGTGAACCGGCGGATGGAAGATTTCTCTCTTTCTCTCTCTCTCTCCCTTCAAATAAATACACAAATCTAAAAAAAAAACAAACAAAGAAACAAAAAACAACAACAAAAAAAACACACACACAATATATGCCTTCTACGTGCTAGGAGGTAGGGATTCAGAGACCAAGGAGCCGTAGTTTCTGGCTTCAAGGATTTCATCCTCTAGTGAAGAATTGCAAAGCAGGTAGATAAGAAGGGAATGATTTAGAGATTGTTAATCTTACTCTTTTTTTCTAAGCAAGAGGATATATACAAAGTGAAAAATACTTGGGCTTTTCCACCGGTCTTTAGGCCTCCTTCAGATACTGGATACCCTTGTAAAAATGTTAGTAAATCAAAATATTCAGTTTGGTGCATGGTCTGCTCCTTAAAGGAACTCCGTTGGTTTCCTCTCGTTTTCAGGTGTCTGGAACACTGAAGGAGGTCAGGAGATAGGTCAGAACCAATGCACTCATGAATCGGGAGTTATTCATGGAACCAAGTACATTGATAGAAAACAAACAGAATATCAAACATAAGGAATAAGGGGACTTCACAAAGTGTGGGGAAATGAAATTAAAAGGTGAATTGATTTTGGTGCAACATGTTTTGAAATCCATGCAGACTTCTTTCATAATATGCACTTCCAAGAACTTTTTTGAAGTATAAGTTATATGTTGGCATATTTTATTTACTAAATATACTTTCAAAATTTTATTTATTTTATTGGAAAGGCAGAGAAACACACAGAGAGAATTCCCACCCCCAGGTTCACCATCCAAATGTCAGGATCTGGGAACTCAGTCCAGGTCTCGCATGTGGGTGGCCCAACCTCTCGAGCCATTACCTGCTGCCTCCCAGGGTGCACCCTAGCAAGAAGCTGGAATTGAGATTGGAGCTAGAACTTGAGCCAGACATTCTATTATGGGATGTGGGTGCCCAAGTAGTGTCTTAACTGCAGGGCCCAATGCCCATTCCAGCATATTTTAAAAAGGGCCTGCATCAGCGGATAGAACCATAGTGTGTTTGTGTGTGCACGTGCGTGTGGTTGTGTGTGCATGTGTGCCTGTGCACACATGTGTGCCTAGGTGCCTGTGACCCCCCAGGCTGACAGTAGTCACTTAATGAGAGACATCCACCGGAAGCACCTGGCATCCTTCAACGACCGCAGAGTCCTTCGGAAAATGGACACACATGGAATCAGCTAAGTTGCTGCTTTAGTCCCTGGTGGAGCTCAGGCAAGGGAGAGACAGCAAATTCCTCCAGCCTTGTGGACTGTTTGCACCAGTGGCCAGCTCTTCTTTAAGCTTGAACACACAAGCAAATCATCTCTGGTTATTTCTAAAAATCGTACCAAAAATTCAACTTAAAAAAAATCAACTTAATTTTCTTTTTCTGTGCATAAGGAGCGTAAAACCTACCTGGATATTATGCTTTAGGAAAGAAACAGCATCTTTTTTTTTTAAAGATTTATTTATTTACTTGAAAGAGTTACACAGAGAGAGAAATAGAGAGGGGGAGAGAGAGAGAGAGAGAGAGAGAGAGAGAGAGAGATCTTCCATCCGCTGGTTTACTTCCCAGTTGGGTGCAATGTCCAGAGTTGGGCCCAGGAACTTCTTTCAGGACTCCCACGTGGGTGCAGAGGCCCAAGGACTTGGGCCATCTTCCACTGCTTTCTCAGGCCATAGCAGAGAACTGGATCGGAGGTGGAGCAGCTGGAACTCGAACCGGCGCCCATATGGGATGGGGGCACTGCAGGCGGCGGCTTTACCTGCTACACCACAATACCAGCCCTAAACAGCACCTTAAGGTAGTGAACTTGTCATCTCCGTGGTTCTCCCTGAAGTGCCAGGCAGAGCCACGGGAAGCAGAGGGCTGCCGGCTGCTTTAGAGTGGGAAGTGGGTTAAGAGGCACACGTGCTTGTGTTTTCCAGGTTTCCCGTCTACAGAGGCTGAATGAGATCTGGAGCCTGAGTTACTGATGGGGGACAGGCACATTTGTAGCCTGAACCAACCTGAGCCATGGTTGTTCTGGACTGGATAAGGGAGGGCTCTTCCCTCAGAAGAATGTCTCTCTGTTTGAAAGTCCACAATCCACTCTACGGGATTAGACGGGAAGACCATAAATTATCCGCGCTTTATCCTTTGAGTATCTGCTGAAAAGATCAGCGCTGAGTGGATACGGGACCCTCTTTCTTCCATTTAGACAGGTGAGGAAAAGCAACCCTGTGTCAGGGAAAATGTCACCCAAGACAAGAGCTTAGAGATGATTTCTCTCCGCTCAGGGCAGGGCTTAATGGAAGAAAACAATTCCCCTGCCTCTCGCCAATCTCCCGGGAACCCGGGGCGCGCCTCTGCACTCCCAGACCCTCTCTGCTCTGTTTCTCACGGAGGCGCATGGAGAATGTCTGCAGAGCCACGGAGAAACAAAGGCTCAGGAAAACATATGTCCGAGACTCCCCCCGCACGGCAGCCGATAAATCCCCGGTCTACGCGAGCCCGCGGCCCATGAATCACTCCCACACCTAGGGCTGATGCTCCCGGGAAAGCTGAGGCATCAGGGCCTGGGGTTCCCCGACAGAGCCTCCAGTTCTCAGCCAGGCTGTCTGCACCGGAACAGAAAGACGAATCCTTCAGCTGGCCCCAAAACTCCACTGCTCTGCACCCCAGCCCAGTGGCAACACCCATGTGGAGTGACAGGGGTGGTAAAATCACCAGGTAGGAGCCTGGCTTTCCTGGCCTGCTACAGTCCTGGTGGCGGGTCCCTGTTTGCCACCCCACGTGATGACCCAATGCTGCTCCTTCCTACCCCTCCCCAAAGGGCTCATATATTTGAGTTTTCGGAAATGGGTTAAAAATGGAAGGCAAGGTATTTCAAAACGCTCATGGAAAACGGAAATCAAAGATGGGCTTATTTTGTTGCAAAATTTGTGAAATCCATGTATAGTTTATTCACAAAACACAATTGCCATGCACTTTTTGAAGACCTTTTCAATGCATGGATTTCAAGTTTTTTGCACCAAAGGAAGCTTATCTTTTAATTTCATTTTCCATGACCTTTTTTTAAAAAAAGATTTATTTACTTATTTGAAAGGCAGAGTTACAAACAGAGAGAGGCAGGGAGAGAGAGAGAGAGAGAGAGGGACAGAGAGAGAGAGAGAGAAAGGAGAGAGGGGGTCCTCCATCCACTAGTTCACTCCCCAGATGGCTGCAACGGCCAGAACTGTGCTGATCCGAAGCCAGGAGCCAGGTAATTCTTCCTGGTCTCCAATATGGGTGCAGGGGCCCAAGGACTTGGGCCATCTTCCACTGCTTTTCCAGGCTATAGCAGAGAGCTGGATCAGAAGAGGAGCAGTCGGAACACCAACCAGCGCCTGTATGGGGTGCCGGCACCAGAGGTGGGGGCTTAGCCTACACGGCTGCAGCACTGGCCCCTGTGAACCTTGTGGAGTCCTCTCATCCTTAGGGTTGTGATTCACAAAGCAAGCATCACTGTAGAGTGGAGATGGACAAAGCCATGTCCATGAGCTGCAAAGGATGGAAAGGCACCGGGCACAGAGTTTACACATTGGATGGGGTTCATCTGCCTGGCCTTTGTGTTTCCTTTAGGAGATCATTGGTGGTTTCAAAGCCATTGAACATAAAGGCTTCAGGGGAATTATCTTCAATGAGACTCCAGGTGGGTCCTGAGATTGCAAATGTCAAAGGGCTACAAGAAGTGCTTGGTTCTCACTTCCTGAAACAATTCATGAAGTCTTTACAAAAACATACTGCAGTAGTCTCTTTAAATGGCCCATGGGGGCCAACACTGTGGTGCAGTGGGTTAGGCTGTGGCTTGCAACACTGGCCATATCAGAGTGCTGATTTGTGTCCTGATGGCTCTGCTTCTGATCCAGCTCCCTGCTAATGCACCTGGGAAAGCAGTGAATGATGGCTCAAGTACTTGGGCCTTTGCTACCCACATGGGAACTGCAGATGGAGTCCTGGGCTCCTGGCTTTGGCTTGACTCAACCTTGGCTGTTGTGGGGCATGAACAGGTGGATGGAGGATCTCTCTGTGTCTGTCTCTCCTCCCCCTCCTCTGTTACTCTGCCTTTCAACTTACTAAAACAAACCTCAGAGAGAGAAGGGAGAAGGAAAGGAAGGAAGGGCTCATGCGGGTAATCAGCTCCATCCTGCTTTTGCCTTCCTCAAAGGAGGGCCATCCACATATTGTAGAAAAGGAGGAAGGAGGAGGGGCTGCAGGGTGCAGACTCTGCTGATAATCACCGCTAGTTTCTGATTCCTGGGAGGCTAGCATAATTCAAACCCTTTGAACACTTTCTACTTCAAAATAGGTATTCAGAAATACATATGATTCAGCCCAAATGATACGTTAACTAGCACACGGTGGTGGTATCAAACTTATAGTGCATATAAAGAAAAAAAAACCCAGAAGGACTTATAACATATGCAGATTCCCGGGATTTTGCCTAGTGATGCTGGGTTAGTAAGGCTGAGAGGAACCTGGGAATCTGCATGGTTATACGCCCTCAAGGGATTCTGATGAAGATGGGTCCAGGATTATATTTTGAGGATGGATGGCTCATATCTTCAGGGTAAAAAAAGAGATGAATTATTTGCATGGAATAAATGCTAGATGGGATCACTGTTGGTCCAGGGGGCTGGCAGACTTGTTTCTCACTGAAGGCTGGAAGAGTCTCCAGGGTGGTGGAGGTGACAGAGAGTCCTTATTTGATGGCTTCTCCTCTCTGGGAATCCAATGCAGGGGGTAATGAGCCAATGTGGTCACTGCTGCCCCCAAGAACAGGATCACTGGGTGACTGACTTCTGCAGAGCATCCAAGCCCAGTATATTGCCTGGTGTGAGCACAGCATGAGCCCTGCGTCATGGCACAGAGAACCACAGTGACTTCTCAGAGCAGACCATACAGAGCCACCAGAGGGCTGCCGCCCAGGGAGGCACCTGGTTGGCTCTGTCCTTTAGCTGGGCCACTCTGCTGCCATTGTGGACAGCTGGGGTTTGACAGATGTCAGAGACCAGAGCCAGGAAGATGGTGGGAAGCACCTGCTGGATTCTCAGAAACAGAAGGTAGAAGTCTGGATTAGGGAGTCAGGGTGCAGAGCTGGGGTTCAGGAAACAGAGCAGCTTGGAAGTGGCTGCTTGGATGTGGGGACGAAGTGCAGGAACCCATGCTGTCCCCGGGACAGCTGGGGAGCACCCAGAGAGCTGAGGACCTTGGGAAGCTTGTTGGCTCTGAAGCCCCTGGTAGAGTGAGGACTCCCATGGGGCTTCCCCGCCCTTCCCTCTACTCTGGGAGATTCTCATTGCCATCCACACAGACCACCCTCCTTTTCTCACCAGCGCTTTTCTCTCTAAGGCAGGTCCACTGTGCCGCCTTATTCCCTGTGGCTGCTCCATTTGTCATGGTGCAGGAGCGAACCTGTGTGTGCATTCCCCATGCAGGGCTGCCAGGGGAGCTGTGATCCCTGGGGTGCCTAATTCTTAGGTAGAACAAAGGCCTCCCAATTCTTATGTAGAACAAAGGCCTCCCAATTCTTATATTCCTAGGCCTCCACGGGCAGGGCGGTTTTTGTCTCCTGGCAGAATGGGTGCGTGTTGTTTTGAGTGCCTGCAGGAGTCTACCTAACTTCCTTGGTTAGCTCCTGTTACTCTGGTCACTATGGAGAACAGACATGGCCCGTCCATGGAGAAGTGCATCCGAGTGGCTGGCCTAAGAGACAGTCCTCCATAAAGTCCCAGGGCCATGGCCGGCCATGGTTTGGGCAGTCATTTGACAGAATATGTTGTCAGGATTGCCACTAACAAAGACATAAAGGCAGAGATGTACTGATTCCAGGGCCCCAGGCAGTTGTGTACTATCCTTCGTGTGTTTGCTTCCAAGGGGGATATTTGGTGAACACTGTTCTTCATTCCATTTTGTTCCAGCTGTGGTCATGCCATGCCTGGTCTATGTGCTCTCTGCTTTGACACCCTTGCACGGAGAGCAGTCAACAGGACACTTCTTAAAGCAGTGTCCACCTGGGCCTTGGGATTTTTCTATCTGCTCTGGGAGACTTGGGAGGATCTCAGTGGGGTACCTTTGATACTGACATGTCTGGACAGAAGGTGAGACCAGGCTGCCCATAAGATTAGCTTGTGACTATTTCAGTTATGATCTTGGGGAAGAGTTTGTGTGTTGTCAGCTAACAACAGTGTTATTCTGTTTTTCAGTGTCAGGGTAAGTTGTAGCTGGAGGTGGTTACTTTCATGGATTGAAACAATATAAACAGATGAATATGAAAATATGAATAGTCCCCCAAGAGTACAATGGAAGGTCCATTGCCCAAGACATTTGAAATGTGTGCCACGAGAACTTAGCCTGCTGGTTACTGACACTGTTTGGGTCGCCTGCATCCTTTGTGCCTGGGTTCAAACCCCAGCTCTGCTCCTGATTCCAGCATCTTGCTGCAAGGCGCACCACTGAAGGTCGTAGGTGATGACTCCAGTAGCTGGGTCCCTGCCACTCAGATGGGAGACTTGGATCAAGTTCCTGATTCTGGTTTTTGCTTGGTCTAACATCACCTTTGCAGGCATTTGGAGGAGTGAACCAGTGGATGGGTGCTCGCTTTCTCTCTCAAATGAATAAATAAAAGTTAAAACTAAAAAAAGAATCCATGAGTTACCGAGGATCCTGTTTCCTTTTGCTCTTTGTACTGTGGCTTGTAAGGTAGATCCAGAGTCCCAGTGTGCCTCCTTTAGCAGCTCAGACTCAATACATCTCCATCTGTGTAAACAGAACCATCTATTATGGCTCAGTTCAGGTGCAGCTGTTTGGAGCATGAATTAACATGCCAACTGGGGTGCCCACATCCTATATAGGAATGCCTTGGTTCAAATCCTGGTACCAGTCCTGATCCCAGCTTCCTACTAGTTCAGACCCTTGGAGGTAGGGAATATTGCTTAGTGAATGGCTTCCTGCCACCCACATGGGAGACCTGGATTGAGTTCCTGGCTCCTGGATTTGGTCTAGCACTGCCCTGGCTGTGGTGGGCATTTGGAGAGTGAACCAGTGAATAGGAGGAGCTCTCTGTCCCTCTCTGTCTTCCAAATAAACAATAAAAGCAAATAAAAATTTAGAGAAAGACTCTGTTCAGACCTTGTCTCCTCCCTGAAACCATTCTCTCCTCCCACCCAGGTAGGTCTTCCAATTGTCTTGCCTTCTTCCTTCTCAGCTTCCCTGCCCTTGTCCTTCTCCCCATCTTCCTCCTCTTCCTGCTCCTTCCTTTTCTAGCATATTTCACTTCCTGATTTTATCAGCGGTAACTTTCATTCTCCTCCCCATGCAATCAGGAACTACAATATTATTCTGTACATATTTCCCAAACACTGCAGTTGACAATTTGCTTCTTGGTTTGCCAGGGAATCCCCCACTGTCTGTAAACCCAACAGTTACTTTTTGAGAGGGTCTGTTGCCATGTCAGACATGTGTGGGACCCTCTGGAGCCCTGCCTTTTGGCGTTTGCTTGGGTCCCATGCCTCCAGCTCGGTCTCATTTGGCCTCCATGTGCATTTCCAAGGCGTTAGTTCTGGATGATTCTGAGGTTTCCCAACTTCAAATGGCAGAATAAGAGTGATCCATGGAGAGAACATGGAACCTCCCAGGGGTAGGTTAGATTCCTGTCCATGATAACAACTACAGATTGTAATTCAGTGTGGTGAGGTTTGCTGACAATGCCACATGTTACACAGTGGTATCAATGCTCAGATGCCAGCCTAGGACACTGTTACTGTGAGATATCAAGCCTGGATTGATGCTGAGATGTACCAATGATACAGTGTAGGGTCATCAAACTTCAGTTTGGAATAACATCTTGATGATTCATCAGTCTATTTTTTGATGTTTCTTTTAAAATTTCTATTTACTTGAGGAGCACAGAGACAGAGAAAGGCAGTCAGACAGACAGTGCTGCCATCCACTCTTTCACTCCCCAAATGCTAGCAATGACTTTGGTTGGGTCAGACCAAAGTCCTGGGTCCCTGCCACTCAGTTGCTTGGGCTGTCACTACTGCCTCCCAGGTTCAGCATCAGCAGGAAGCTGATTGGCAGCTGGAGCTGGGAATGAAACCCAGGCACATGGGCATCTTACCTGCTAGATTAAACACCTGCTCCATTTGTATTTGTTAGATAAAACCTTCTTTTTAAAGGAGATGTTGTATCATATATTGCAAGTGCAAGAGCAGTCTCAGAACAATGAATAAGAGCACTCATGGGGACACCTCAAGCTTTGTTGGTCCCACCGGTTTGTCACTGCTGTGGCTATGGTGGTGCAGGACGTGGCAGGCCCTGGGTAGGAGGCCTCCATGTCCACCCCCACTCCACCACCGTGGAGCTGTGTTTCTTGAGAAAAGCTGCTGAATGTCCTCATCGAAGAAAAGTCGATGTGCAACCCCCCATTCGGAGTCCCTGCTTCACAATGTCCTCATGCATGTACAGTAGTGCTTCATCCAATGCCTGGCAAACAAAGGCACAGGAAAATCAATGCATTGGATCCCTTCCTTCCTTCCTTCCTTCCTTCCTTCCTTCCTTCCTTCCTTCCTTCCTTCCTTTCCTTCTTCCCTCCCTCCCTCCCTCCTTTTCTTTCTTCCTTCTTCCCTCCCTCCCTCCCTTCCTTCCTTCCTTCCTTCCTTTCCTTCTTCCCTCCCTTCCTTCCTTCCTTCCTTCCTTCCTTCCTTCCTTCCTTCCTTCCTTCCCTCCTTCCTTCCTTCCTTTCCTTCTTCCCTCCCTTCCTTCCTTCCTTCCTTCCTTCCTTCCTTCCTTCCTTCCTTCCTTCCTTCCTTCCTTCCCTCCTTCCTTCCTTCCTTCCCTCCCTCCCTCCCTTCCTTCCTTTCTTTTTCTGTGAATGAATCCGATCATTTTTATCAGAGAAGGCTAACAGCCAAGAGTTGCTGTACATTCACTCTCATTGACCATGTAAGGGACTTCATTTTGCCTGGGCCATTTCACACAGGAGGGTGCAGGAGTTCAGGAGTCCCAAGATGCTCCTCCCCACTGCACCTCTTGTACAAACAGAAGCATGAGCACAAGCTCTTCTGATTCACACAGTCGTCTGCCTTTGCTGTCCTTCCGTTCCTCTTGCCCCTCTGCACCCCTATCCCCACCCCCACCGAGGCTCCCTCTGTCCTCACTGCTCACCAACAACCCCCTTTCCTTGGGTTCTCAGCACCAGGAGCTGCCCCCAGATACCTGGGTTGGTTGTGGTACAGAGGCGAGCGAGGGTAGTACCTGGGAAGGAGGGCTCAGGATGCCTGGAGCCTTGCCAGGCTTGGGCCAGGTGGAGAGTGCTTTGCAGGCTCTGGCTGTGTGCCTGGTGCTGCCTGTGACTGGGGCCTCTCTGGGATCCTGTGGTTTTGGCATCCAAGGGGAGAGCCCATCCAGCAGCCTCTGCCTCCCTCCGTCCCTGTGGCAAGCAGTGCCTGCGGTCCCAATGTGACCTTTGAGCAACTTCCCGCCCCTTTGCCACGGGGCCCCTGCTCTATGCTGCCCCACGCCTGGCCCCGCTACTGGCTGTGGTGTGTGGTGGGTGGTGCAGAGCACTGAGGGGTTCCTTGGGTTAGGATGCCTGCTGACAATGACAAGAGCGCCAGCTGTCTCACACTCACCAGGCCAGGTGCAGTCAGACGGGGACAGAGTGCCTCGTGGCGGGTGATGCATGATTCGTTAAGATGAAAGCAGCGAACTCTCGGGAGCAAATCTGCTTCCCCACATCTTTGCATCATGGCTCTTCCCATGCCGCTGATGGGAAAGTGAAGTCACGAGCAGGGCGACTTCTTCAAGGCCAGCTACCAAGCTGTTCCTAACTCAACGGCTAGGAGTAAAGTTCAAAGTTAACTAATGGCAATTCAAGACCCAGTTACTTTTATAATTTATTACAATTAATAATTTTATAGTTACATGGAGTCCCTGATTTATGGTGATTCTGCTTAAGATTTTCTGACTTGATGACAGTGCGAGAGTTGGAAAGTTGGATTCAGATCTTGCCTGGCCAGCACTGTGGGTTCCGATGCTCTCTGGGATGCAGGCCAGTGAGAGTGGCCACAGCGGCCACAGCTCCCCATCAGCCCCCTGGACATGGGGGATACAAGTGGCCCTCTGCAATGCGCCAAGTGGCTTGGCTACAGCATGCAGTAGGTAGGGTAGGTGGAATCAAAGCATTTTCCACTTACGGTATCATCAACCTACCACGTGTTTATTGGGGTGTAGTCCTATGATAAAGTGTGGAATACTTGTGTTTTCTAATTGTTACAATAAAGGTCAGACATCTAGAAGAGGCTACAAAAACCCCTTAGTTAATATTGGGATTCATATTGCAACAGGAAATAAAGGAGATGCAATATTCATAGTGCTTATACGTAAAATATAGGAGCCAATAAGTGAAAAGTTGTTGTAAAACTTTAAATTGATTCCCGGTGTTTAAGGACACCGGATTCGCAATGGGGGCTGACCCAGGAGCCAAGCAGAGGTCCCTGCTCTGACTGTCACCTCCTCCATCCATCCCCTGGCTCCATCCTCTGTTCCAGCACCTTCTGCAATATTTATCAAACACATATCACATTGCCTACTTAGGATACACACAGGAAAAAGAGACTGTCTCCATTCCAATAATAAGACCTCAATGGGACAAAACCTCATTGTGATGAACTTAACCATAGGTGTGTACCCTGAGGCCATGGCTGCGTGTGTACTGATGCCTGTGTGGACATGTGTGTGTCTGAGACAGCTGGGGGTTGTCAGTGAACTCCGTTATAGAGAGCAACGCTTGGGTCACTTGAGCTGAGACTTCAGTGGGAACAGGAGTGACTCACGTGAAGAGCAGGTGGTGAAATCTCAGTCTAAGGGGACGCATGCAGACAGGGGGTGCTGAGCAAGCAGCTGCTCCTTCCGGGCACCCCCCAGAATGTGGTGTGTTTGGGGAAGTGACACCAGGACATAGGGGTGGCCTGGGATAGGGTGGTCCCATGGGCCTCAGCCTTATGCTAAGGTTCAGACTTACTGTGACAACGATGGCACAAGCTGGTAGGAAAACTGGCAGCCTTGGGAATCCACGCACTGGCGGCAGCAGCCGTTGTCAGGACACAGAGGAGGAGGGTGTGGGGTAGGGCGTGAGCAGCGGTGGACAGGCTAGAGATGGTTAGGGGCATCCAGTTTATATTGCGTTTCTCTCTCTGCACTCACTCCACTGCCCGTGTCAGCGGCCATGGTCTCTCACGGGCCTCAACAGCCTGCCTGCTCCCCCTGAGAGCCCTTGGTTCTGTGCTTATTTTTCTGTATCTCACCCAAGTATCACACTGCCACTCAGACTCAACTCAACACCCCCATCAGCCCACACAGCTCTGCAGAGGTAACCTGTCTTGGGGATGTTTGGCTTAGCTGTTAAAGACTCTTGTAGCCAATGGTACCCAAGTGCAAGTCCCAGCTCTGCTTCCAGCTCCAGCTTCCTGCTAAGTCACCGCTGGGAGGCAGCAGCGATGGCTCAAGTCATTGGGCTTCTTCCACCCATGTGGGAGGCCTGGGTTGAGTTGCCGGCTCCTGGTTTTGGCTCCTGCCCCAGCTGTTGAGGGCATTTGAAGAGTGAACCAGCAGATAGAAGATCTGTATTCTCATCTGCCTGACTTTTTCTTTCTGTCTCTCCGGTGCTCAAATAAAGAAAATAAAAATAAAATAAAAGACTACCTGTATTTCCAATATTCTCTTTTTGCAGCCATCCCTTGCTTGCTGCCTTCTGCTCTGTGGCTCTTTTGTAATTTCTCCTTCGCCCTGTATTGTCCTCTGCCTGGATTGTTCCATGCCTCCTCCTTTAGATACCCTTTCTCATCCATATGAACTCAAACAGGATCACAAGGAGCTCCAGTCTATGAGCTTCTGCTATGACAGATTTTCTGTAACCTTTCTTTACAGCACTCTGATGTTGTGATTTTGTGTAGTATAATTGGAACAATGTCCATCCCATAGGAGGGGTTTTCAAAAATCTCACAGAAAAATGCATAATGTGAATAATCTTTGCATGGATTGCAAAGCTTCCTTGCACCAAAATAAACTTATCTTTGCATCCCATTTCTCCACAGACTTTCTCAGGCCCCTTTGTAGATGGATCAAGGGCAGGGGGACAGGAGCCAGGTCTGCAGGCCGCCTATGTAGAGGTCAGAGAGGAAGCCATTGGGCTTCTGAGTACAAGGTCTAGAACGTGCTCCTTCTTGTATCTGAAGCACACAGTGTGGCTCCTGATGCACACTTTTGGACGTGGGCCATGCCAGTTGAACTTGTTTTAATTTAGCAGCCATTAAAATTAAAAAAGCAGAGTCCTGGTCTGCCTGCTTAGCGTAGATGGGCAGGTAGACTTGGTCCAAGAATTCTATCTGCTACTTTGTTCCCCTGAGATATATTCTCTCTATATGCATTTTTGTTCTGAAGATTTGTTTATTTTAAAGGCAGAGTTAGGGACAGAAAGAGAGAGAGAGAGAGAGAGAGAGAGAGAGAGAGAGAGATCTTCCATCTTCTGGTTTATTCTACAAATACCTGCAGTAGCCTGAGTTGGGCCAGGCCCAAGCTAGGAGCCAGGAACTCCATCTGGGTCTCTCACATGAGTATCTGAGGTACAAGCACTTGGGCCATTTTCCCAGGTGCATTAGCAGGTGCTTTTCCAGGTTCATTAGCAGGAAGTTAGATTAGAAGTAGAGCAGCCGGGACTCCACCTGTGCTTATAGGAGATGCTAGCATTGCAGGAGGTGGCTTAACCTGCTACTCCACAGCTCTGGTCCCCCCACATATATTTCGTTCAGTCAATCTCATGACAAGTGGAGATAATCCTAAAATACAATGGTCTAGTGCTAGCTTAGCTGCAGGAGTGAATTTTTCATCCCTCAAACATTGGCGGCCTGGAGGACAGGGAAGATACTGTGTGAGAGTTTGAGAGCACCTGCTAGGTTTCTTAATGGAACACAGTCAGCCATGGTTCCAGGAAGCACAGGTAAGCCCTCCTCTCATGCAGGCATAGTGGCTTAGTTGCCCTTCCAAAAATTCTTCCAGGCTTCAGTGCTGGACTTCCCCCACACCAAAAATTCATGGCCCTCTGCCATGGATGTAGTTCTGAATTCCCAGCCCTGGGTTTCTCTCTTTTAAAGCTCCTGTTACCCATCCCCTCCCTTGGAGATACGTTTTCTTTCTTCTTGACTAAGAAGAGTTGCCGTTCGGGATGTGTCCACAATCTTTTCAGCCTTTCCCTTCTTTGAGGCTGCTGAAGAAAGCACGGAACATTTTTGTTTGAAATTGAGAATCATCAGAATATATTAGCTTAGGGAGTTTTCTGGAAGTTTCTCCAAACTTCTTGCAGTAAAAGTTCTGGTCTAAAACTGTTTTGTAACATTATGCATTGCCCTCAAGTGAGGTTGCAGTTTTGTCAAGTAGCTCTCTTGCAATCAGGAAGACCTGGGTTTGAATCCTGCCCTAATCCATCAGTCATGGGACTTGGAATAGAATGCTCCTTGCTTGGGAAAATAGGGTTTATGGGCCTGTTTTTTTAGGGTTATTGTGAGGAGTAAATTAGATAGCTCATAAATAAATGCCCAGCACAGACTCAACAGCAAGTAGAATTTCATTAAGGTCAACTTCCTTCTTGGTAGTTTTCTTGCCTAGTTAAGGAATTTGGACAGAATGCATGTTATACTCTAGACAGAATCACAGAAAGAATTTGTTTGAAGTTGAGTGACAAAGATGCTGATTTGTAAGGGTGATACCTACTACATTAATTATCTATCACCAATCAATGCATATATTATCTATCTACCAATATAACCATCTGTCTGACTATTGTCCATTTTCTATCCATCCATCTTTCCACTCATCCTCACTTGCAAATACAAATATTAACACAAGTAATTAACTCAGGATAGCAGTCTTTTTCCATTTTTCTTCCAGTGGAAAGTCACTGTGTTAAATGTGAAGAGCTTCCACGTGAGCAATTAAAAACACCCAACTCTGGACCCTGGACCCTAGATTTGTCTTTTTAATTGCTTTCTGTCCATCTTCATGTAGATGTATCAAAATCCACCTGCAAGCTGTGTATTTGCTCCTTTCCTTAGTATTTTCCATCTTGGTTAATGGGATCATTGTTTGCTTACAAAATCAATTAATCCAGAAATCAAGGACATCCCATACACAATGCACCATCAGTTGAACTCCACTTGCTAAACACACTGTGGTCCTGCCACTTGTTGGCCACCTCCCCTTCCACTGTTGTAAGTTAATATGATCACTACAGGGGCCAGAGTTGTGGCCCAGCAGGTTAAGCCACTGTCCTCAACATTGGCAACCCATATCAGAGTGCTGGTTTGAGTCCTGACTGCTCTGCTTCTGATCCAGCTCTCTGCTACTGCACCCTGAGAATGCAACGAGTTATGACCCAAATACTTGGGCCTCTGCCATCCACAGGGGAGACCCAGGTAGAGTTTCTGTCTCCTGGCTTTGGTTTGGGCCATCCTTGGCTGTGTGGCCATTTGGGAAGTAAACCAATGGATGGAAGATCTCTCTTTCTCTCTCTCCCTCTCTCTCTCTCTAACACTCTGCCTTTCAAATGAAACAAATAAATCTTTTTTTTTTTTTTTGACAGGCAGAGTGGACAGTGAGAGAGAGAAAGAAAGGTCTTCCTTTTCTGTTGGTTCACTCCCCAATGGCCACTGCGGCCGGCGCACCGCGCTGATCCGAAACTGGGAGCCAGGTGCTTCTCCTGGTCTCCCATGCGGGTGCAGGGCCCAAGGACTTGGGCCATCCTCCACTGTACTCCCAGGCCACAGCAGAAAGCTGGACAGGAAGAGCAGCAACAGGACAAATAAATCCTTTTAAAAAGAGATTATCAAGTGAAAGAGAAAGTGGATTCTCCATTTCTTGAGTAATTTTCTGTAATAAAATTTTCCCTTTAAATGGGGAGCTCTGAAAACAGGTGGCACCTATACTTGAGAGAAAGGTACCTCTTAGACACACCTCCTCCATGCTTTGGGCCTTACCCACCTCCCCCTTTGAATCTGTGAAAACTGTGGCCTAAATAGGTCACTCAGTTGCTTGGTTCCTTCCAAGAAAATGAATAGTTTTATGCATTTCGAGTATCTTTTATTTCTAGTTCCCATCTTATAAATAAGCCCCTGTTTTTTAATCAATAGGTTTTACTTTTTAAGATCTTCTCTTTCTGTTTTCTTCCTATAATCCTTAACATACTGTGCATTAAGTTGTAATTATTTTTTATGGTTTACAGTGTTACTAATCCTATAGCATTTAAATTTTCTCCCATGTTTGGCTAAAGTATCCCCATGTACCTATTCTACTTTTTTTCTGTGTTACTAAGGTTCTAATGTCTCTACTGTGTCCTTACTTTTGTATCCCCCTAACTGTTAAAAATGTCCAAAGAACTATTGTTGTGTGGTAAAGAATTTGTCCTGTCATTTTCCCTGGTTCCTGAGGGAGTCTCTATACCCTTGAGTTTTCTGTGTGACAAGTGTGTCTTGGTTGCTATTGGTTGGACCCCTGAGATGATGCCTGAGTTTATACCAGTGAGGTCCCTAGCAGTTTCAGGGTGGACACTGACATGCTATAAAAACCACCATGTGATGTGATTAAGGGTTGGGGTTCTGAGCCACTTGATATCAGTGTGAACTGCCAACCTCTGGGAGGAGGTGTGGGACTTGAAGCAGAGTTCAGTCACATTGCCAATGACTTCAACAATCATGCCTAGGTGGTGAAACCTCCCAAAAAATACTGACACTCGAAGCTTGACAGAGCTTCCGCGGTTGGTGGTGGACATGCCAGGAGGGTGATGCTGAGGTTTGAGAACTCACTACGCTGGCTCAAGGAACTCAGAAAAGTGTTGCTGTTGTTATCTTACTAACAGAGCTCAGGCCTAGCCCCAGGAAACCACACAAGGCAAGGGCTGGAGGGCTCTCCAGCAATTCTGCAGGATGTATCACAAGTGGCCTGGGAATCCTGGAGTTGGCAGCTGGGGTCTGAAGCAAGGATACTCCCACAGAAAGCCCTGCCCTCACCTGTGAGGTCATATCTAACCCCACACAGTTAGCATCAGAACTGCATGGCCCCTGCGAGGCTCCTTCCAGCCTGCTCTCTGTCACTCAGATCTGCTCCTTCCCATGGTGTCCATTGCTTGCATTGGGCGGATGGGCTTTCTGCTTGTTTCAGCCTCTCAAAGGGATGTGTTCACTCTCCTCTCCCACCTGTCTCCTCACTATTAAAGTTTGACTTATACCCACCGCTTCTTTGGAATCTTTTATTTTTGCTGCCTTTTAGGCTAGGTTCTCTCTTCTTGAAACTCCAGCAATACTGAATGCGAGTGTCTGTTTTGAGAACACAGTTGGCTTCGTCACATTGGTGGGGTGCTGGTTCCAGGATTCACCGCAGACACGAAAATTCAAGTATGGCCAAGTCCTTTTATAGGATTGTGTAGCATTTGCATTGAATGAAACTTCGTGCATCTGCCCAAAAACTATTAACCTTTTCTAGACTCCTTATCATAGCTAATACAATGTAAATGTTGTATAACTAGTTGTTAAACTGTGTTTAGGGAATAATAACAAGAACTAAGTCTGCACGTGTTCATGCAGACACAATATTTCTTTGTGAATATTTTTTTATACAGGTCATTTAACAATTTGCATGTGTATGTTTTCATTTTTCTTTGCAAGGCAGAAAGAAGGGAGAAGGAAGGAGAGAGATAGAGATAGAGAGATAGCGGAGAGATGAGAACTCGTTCTGGATGGAGGTGGAAACTGCTGGTTCAGTCCGTAAATGTCTGCAAGAGCCAAGAGGGGGCCGGGGGTAAACCCAGGAATCAGGAACTCCATATGCGTCCACCATGTGGATGCAGGGACCCAAGCACTTGAGCCATCACCCGCTGTCTTTCAGGGTGTGCATTAGCGGGAAGCTGGAATCAGAAGTGGAGGCAGAACTTGAACCCAGGCAAACTGATACGGCTTGTGGGTGTTCCAAGCGGCATCTTAATGGCTGTGCCAAATGCCCGCCCCTCTTGCTGAGTATTTTTGATGTGAAGTAGGTGGGGAGTCTGTGGATACAAAGGATTGACTATGTTGTTTCCCCAGCAGGATACTGAGGCCCTTATCTTAAGCCTTCTTTAAAAGTAACAAGTGGTGAGAGCTTACCACTTAACAGGTAGCAAAGAACCGAATGACAGCAAGTGACAAGGACACTTGTGTTGGCATTGCTATGGTCTCCAAAGAGACTCCCAGGGCTCTGGGTGTGGAAGGGAAGCTGAAGGTGATCTGGCGAGAGCACTTTGTTTTGCTGAGCAGGCACTCCACAAATGCTTGTGGAATTAATGAAGATAAGGAGAGAATAGCCCCGGGAGTACCTGACTGTCCTAAGTCCCCAGGCTGGTAATTCTCATTGAACTCAGGAGTCCGGGCCAGCCAGGGGTGGGAATGGGACCACTCGGTCTCAGCCATCTTCTTTGTATCCACTCAGTTATTGAACACAGGGTGGAAGTCTTCCACTGCACACGAAGTTCAGATGATCTTAACCATGCTACTAAGGTAAGTGATTTCTGATTTATTCTTTCTGAAATATGGTTTACCTTGGATTAAACAGGTGACTGCTATGAAGTATTCACAAGCATTTAAGTTCTTAGTGGCCATGTCCTCTTAGAAGTCTTATTTCAAGTACATTATGTGCTAGTACCCTAGTATCTAGGTTGAAAGTGAAGTGGAAAGGAAGCAATACCCAAATGTTAGGTCTGGTTACTATACATGTGTAAATCCTAATTATTTCCACTACAAGTAATCTGTTTATTTACTTCCTTTTAAAAAGATTTATTTATTTATTTGAAAGAGTTACAGAGAGGCAGAGGCGAGAGAGAGAGAGAGAGAGAGAGAGAGGCAGAGGGGGAGAGAGAGAATTAGAGAGAGAGAGAGAGAGAGAGAAAGACAAGTCTTCCATACGCTGATTTCACTCTCCAAATGGCTGAAGGGCCAGAGCTGCACCAATCTGAAGCCAGGAGCCAGGGGCTTCCCCCAGGTCTCCCACGTAGGTGCAGGGACCCAAGCACTTAGGCCATCTTCCACTGCCTTCCCGGCCATAGCACAGAACTGGACTGGAAGAGGAGCGACTGGGACTCGAACCGGTGCCCATATTGTTTGCTTAGGAATGAGAGAGAAGCCTGCGGGCTGCCTCTGAAGCCCTGGGCACAGGTGCCTTCTGCAGAGTGTGTCACCTGCTCCTCTGTGCAGCTGTCCCCTCTCACCAGGTGAGAATGAGTGCCAGCCGCCACTGAGTCTGCACCATGTCCAGTGCTCCTGGTCACTGCTGGCATCTCAGGAAGCCTGGGACCTGATTCTTCCTGAGGAAAGCCAGAATGAGCCATGCTAAGGCTGACAAGAATTTGTAGGAAGAGGAGAGAGTACTCTGCCTCCCTTCCTTGGGATCCTTTGCCAAATTATTTCAGAAGCAGGACTCTAGCAGGTTCTATTCCCCCCTTAAGTTCTTGGTTTTTTTAAGACTTATTTATTTATTTGAAAGGTCGAGTTACAGAGAGGCAGAGGCAGAGAGAGAGAGAGAGAGAGAGAGAGAGGTCTTCCACCTGATGGTTCACTCCCCAGATGGCTGCAAGGGCTGGAGCTGAGCCAGTCCAAAGCCAGGAGGCAGGGGCTCTCTATGCAGAAGCTGTCTGCAATACAGGAGCAGAACAATTGAAGACGAGTCTGAGACCACGGGTGAGTGTTCTATGGAGATTATCTTGGGCTAACTTATGGTTCTCCAACCAGGACTGGCTCAACCATGACAGGCTGCCTATACAATGGTGGTCTCATAAGATTATAAGGGAGCTGAAAAGTTCCTCTTTCCTAGTGGCATTGTAGCCATCATCACATTGTGCCATGTGTTGTTCACATATGTGTGGTAACACTGTTGCAAACACAACTGCTTCATCAGTCCTATACGGGATAGCATACACGTGATGTGCAGTACACAATACTGGATAATGATACTACAAGTGATTTTATTGGGGTACACATTTACTCCACTATACTTTTAATCATTGCTTTAAAGTGTACTCCTGTGGATTAAAAAAAAGGGGGGCTGTCGCCAAGGCTCAATAGGCTAATCCTCCACCTGCGGCACCAGCACCCCGGGGCTCTAGTCCTGGTCGAGGTGCTGGATTCTGTCCTGGTTGCCCCTCTTCCAGGCCAGCTCTCTGCTGTGGCCCGGGAAGGCAGTGGAGGATGGCCCAAGTGCTTGGGCCCTGCACCCGCCTGGGAGACCAGGAGGAAGCACCTGGCTCCTGGCTTCGGATCAGCGCAGCGTGCGTGCCAGCTGTAGCGGCCATTTAGGGGGTGAACCAATGGAAGGAAGACCTTTCTCTCTGTCTCTCTCTCTCTCTCACTGTCTAACTCTGCCTGTCAAAAAAAAAAAAAAAGGATTGGGTGTGACATGGTATGCCTCAGGAGGCAGGCAGCAACCTCACACATCTTGTGTTCACTGCATCTGTTGCTTAGGTCTAGGTTTGTGTAAATACACTCTAGGATGTTTGCACAATGAAATCACCTCCAGATGCATTTTTCAGTACTAGCCCCATTATTAGGTGCAGTGATTGTCAGTTGTCCCTGCCTAGGTATTAGGGAGATTGTCTGATTCTCTCTGCTCCCAGGAGATGGAGACTGAGGCAGAGAGGATGAGGGAGGTGAAGCAAGTGAGACTTTCATCTTTGCATCTGAAGGTCTGTTCCCTGCGCCTTTGGGCTAACTCGTGGTTCTCCAACAGTTTGGACAGATGATGACATTCTGACATGAGAAGAGGAGAACCAGATTTTTGCTCTCTAAGTGGAAATTTCCAAAGCCCTGGTCCTGACTCCATTTCTGGGTTGTTTATTTAGGTCAAAATGTGTTAATTGTTCCCTTTGGTGTATTCCGTACCGTAAGTGCTCATTCACTTTCTTGAGAAGTCTTATGAATTTGTTTAAAGATGATTTCAAAGTCTTTTTGGTTCTTTCAAAGTAGGTTTCTGTCGTGTTTTAGAGGAAAACAGCATTGTGTGACCAAGGGCAACTTGGTGGAGGTTAGTGTGTACTGATGAGATAATGCGAGAGTAAAGATCAAAGCCACTCAGTGTGTAGTCTGATTGGAGAGGAGTCTGTTGATCACCGAGATTCTGTGGTTATCTGAGCGTGGGCAAAGGGAGCTATTCACCACCTTGCCGCAGAAGCTGAAGTTGGCTCCATCACTCACCTATGTCTTGGGTTATTAGGTCACAGCCCCCAACCTGGGCGATTGGCCCCTACTGCCTGTCAAGGTGGCATTATCCTCAGCTGTGTCCATGAGACAGACACATCTTTCTGGGAAATTTCACACATTATATTCAGAAGTGAAGCATGCTACGGAGGCCCCACCCCTCCAGTCTGCTTAGGGACTCAGGAGAATTCAGGGGTCGGCGCTGTGGCATAGCGGGTAAAGCTGTCGCCTGCAGTGCTGGCATCCCATATGGGCACCAATTTGAGTCCTGGCTGCTCCACTTCCAATCCAGGTCTCTGCTATGGCCTGGGAAAGCAGTAGAAGATGGACCCGCGTGGGAGACCTGGAAGAAGCTCCTGGCTTTTGATCTGCCCAGCTATGGCCATTGAAGCCACTTGTGAGGTGAACCAGTGGATGGAAGACCTCTCTCTCTCTCTCTTTCTCTCTCTCTCTCTCTCTCTCCCTCTGCCTCTCTGTAACTCTGCATTTCAAATAAATAAAAATAAATGAAAGTGACTTCAGAGGGGACGTTTGCAATTCAAACCCTTGGAAGCACTCCTGCATGAGTGCAAGTGTGCCTAGGAAGGAGTTGGGCATTCGCTGAGCAAGGACTCTACACTTGCACATCCAGAGTGAAAAGGTAGATTCCCTAAGGTCTCCACTCTGTGTTCTTAGCAGCAATGCTGGTCTGACTTACAAATGGGAAGAGAATGTCTGTAACAGCACATCCACCTGAGAGTGGCTTACACAGCTTCCTCTTTTAATGAGAAGGCCAGGGATGAGTGTTTTCCAGGGTTTTGACAATTGTCCCACAATCTGGTCTCTGAGTTTGTGCCTCTGTGATCTTAGTGGGAGGTGCAAACATCACTTCCTGGTGGGACAATGTGGGAAAGCAGGAGAGAAGACTGGCAAAGAGTAGACTTCTCGTGTGCCTCTCAGTGTCTAATCAGAGAGAAGCATTTTCCCTGCAAGTCTCCTGGGAAGTTTTTAATTCTATTTTTCCCCTAGGCCAGGCTGGCAGCAACCCCGTCTTCATCTGTAGTGGAGCAGGACTGGCAAGTGTCAGAGTCTGGGAGCTCAGGACTGGGAGCTGACAGGGTGCTGTGGGTTTCTCAGCAGGGACCCAGTGGTGGTCACTGCCACAGAGCTGGGAGCTGTGTCTCCTTCCTGCAAGACGACCCAGCTCTCATCATTGACAATGTTCAGCAGCTCTCCAGGTCTCGAAGAGAGCCGTGGGCAAACTGGAAGGGCTGCCTTTGGCCCCCTGGGTGCAGGGGTTGGGGGCGTCTGGCCCATGGGCTGTAGGAAGCTCGCAAAATCACTGGGCCTGGGCCTGGCCCTGCCGAGGCAGCAACAGGAGGGACTCGAAAGTCAACAAATCTGTAGCAGGCTCATTTTTAAGTTGATAATTTTGTGGGGCCCACAAATGATGTTACAAATAACCAAATGGCCCCTGACAGATACACGGTTCCCAACCTTTGCTTTGGTGGTTATATTTGCTGACTGTAACTGGAACACTGGACCAAAGGAGGAAACGTCTTTCACAAATCAAATCACCAAGTATTGTAAGAATATTGAGGGTAAGTGATGGCCTATGGTATTGACAGCTAAGGCTGACACAACTCTGCATTAGGAGGTTGCCCATTTTGAGGCTGGGAAGACTGAGGATTCAAGAGGCCAAGCAGTTTGCCCAAAGGCACACAGCTCACACAGGTTGCCTATCTCTTACCTGAAATGCTGGGTGACAAGAAAGGTTTCAGATCTGGGATTTCTCTTTCCTGGATTTTGTAACGTTTGCATATAGTGAGTCTTGGGGGTAGGACCGAAGTTTAAACATGAAATTCGCTTATGTCTCATAAGCCCCTTATGCATGTAGCCTGATGGTAATTTTAGACAGTATTGTTAGTTCCTTTGGGCATGAAAGCAGCTTGGTGAGGGAATTTGTGCGTATGGCATCATGTCAGTGTTCCACACGCTTCGGAATTTGGAGCATTTCGGCTCTCAGAAGTTCGGATGAGGGATACTCCAGCTGTATCTCACATAGCTGACACTGGAGAACTGCAGTGCTGCCTCCGGGTTGGCCACACTGTGGTCTCCTGGCCATGTTGCCTCTGAAGAGAGAGCCCCTTCCTCGGGGTACCGCTCCCTCAGATGCCCTTGACATTCCTACACGGCCTCTGTCCTTGAGGGCTCTTTCCTAAGTGTGTCTCTAGGGTCCTGTGGGTGTCGTCCTCATCTGGCCTTGGCATTGTTCCTTGCTGGTATCCCCTCTGCTTCCTTGTGCCTCCCCACAGTGCTGCCCCAGGCAGCAGGAATGTTCCAAAGCTCTGACATCACAGAGGGACATCCAAGGCTCCTGCTTCCTGTTCTGAAGGCATCCCTCCTGAGGTCCCGAGGCACTCTCTCCCCAATTTCTTCTACCCTCTTGAGAATTCATTTTTTTTTCTTTTTTAAAAAAATAATTATTTGATTTATTTGAACGACAGAGTTAGAGAGAAGTAGAGACAGAGAGAGAGGTCTTCCATTCTGCTAGTTCACTCCCCAAATGACTGCAACAACCAGAGCTGCATTGATCCGAAGCCAGGAGCCAGGAGCTTCCTCCAGGTCTCCCATGCAGGTGCAGGGGCCCAAGGACTTGGGCCATCTTCCACTGCTTTCCCAGTTCATAGCAGAGAGCTGGATCGGAAGTGGAGCAGCTGGGACTTGAACCAACGCCCATATGGGTTGCCAGCGCTGCAGGCTGGGACTTTAACCCACTGTGCCACAGCGCTGGCCCCTTGAGACTTTATTTCTTTGTCTAGACTGTAACTTTCTTTTGCTACTCTTTTATAAGTTAAACTAGAGGTAGAATGTTGGAATTATGGTTTTTTACCTTGAAAACACATTCTCAGATGTTTTCTTTCTGAACCAAACTTTCTTGCTGGATCTGCAGTGGCAGAAGCAGCCATTCTATTGTTCAAAGCTTGTGGCAGAGTTGGGGGCTGGTTCTTTTCTTCTGTTACCTTCTCCTCCTGATCCGGGAAATGAAACGGCGCAAGAGCCTCAGCCTTGAAATCTGTCCCCATTCCATTCTGCCTGTGACATCTTCTCTCTGGGAGTGTAGACCTAATATTTACTTCTTTATCTCATTATTTAACATTCCACGGGTAGTGGGGGCTCCCAGATTGAGCAGGAGCTGGGGTTACAGACGAGTCTGGGTGTCAGAAGAACTACATGAGCCAAGCTCAGAATCAGTGTGGTTTTGCATGGCCTTTATTTATGAAAAAGAGGACAGGCGGAACATGGTGTGGTTGAGATCAGCTGGTGGGGTAGTGTTTGTCCCGGAGACGTGTCCTCTGGCCCTGCACCAGGAATGTGCATCTGAGCTGCAGGCTGGAGGGGGCACTTCAGGCCCTGGGAATCTGGAGGCATAAGGAGCCCGGAGGGTGATTCAACATCAGCAAAAGGGCCATTCTCACTTCTGCATGGGGCATGGTGTAGCTTGTTGTATGCAAGGCACAGAGTAGCATCCAGTGGTTATTTGTCAAAGGAAGGGAAGGCCACCCGAGGACTCTAGAGGTCTGAGTGTCACCTCAGCCCCAGGAAGTTTTGGAGCCCCAATGTACACTGCTCAAGCCACAGGCCTCAGTGTTGCTGTGCTGAGTCACGGATCCAGACCGTGAAGGCCCTCAAGAAGTTCCTGCAGTGTTCATGAGCAAAAGAAGTCTAAGGGAAATAATACCGATTTCATGGAAACACTCCTAGGACTGGAAGAAGGAATTGGGTGAGGCTTTGAAGGGCTCCACGAGAGTAGGGCAGGGCTGAGGGACATAACTGCGTAGCTTCGAACAGCACAAAATGCACCCTGCTTTCTGTTGGCGAAGGTCCCCAGCAAGCGCCCCAGGGGATGCCTGTTGCTGATTGCAGCTGCCGGCCAATGCACTGGCAGTGACTCACAGAGGGGTGGTGCGGTTGACCCACCCTGTTTGTGCCTAGGGGCTGGGGAGCCCTGAGGAGACCTAGAGGAACCAAATGTTCAGTTTCATGAATGGAATGCACTCAGCTTAGTTCTGTTTCCCCCACATAACGCAGAATGTGTTGTCTTCCGTGTGGCTTCTTTGCAGTCATTTATGTATCCATTCATCACTGGCACTCACTTTGACTTAAGAAATTGACATATTATTTTTCTACCTATATGAACGTACTTCAAAAAGGTCCTGGAAAAATGGATTGAAAGACAAACTTATTTTGGTATAAAAGTTTTTCTGGAATCCCTGCATTTTTTTTTTTCATTGTGTGAATTTCCAGGAACTTCTGAAGTCTCCTCATATAGTTGACTGAACAATCTTCAACCCTGACTGCAAACCAAAGGCTCAGAGGTGGCGGGGCTAAGAGACAGGAGCCAGGTGGCGTGGCTTGAGTCATGGCTCTGCCACTGGGGAAAGTGATGGAGCCAACACAAGGGCACCCATAAATCTCCAGCTCCCTGTGTGGCACTTGGGCGCAGATGAAGTGCCGAGGCTGACATGGAACGCCTCCATTCCTGCTGGTCCTCCTTCCTCCGCCCACTGCCACTGTGGTGGGGTCTGCAGCTTGGAGCTTGCAGATGCCTTTGACTTTCAGACAGAGAAGAAGAGGAAGCCAGACTGAGACGGGACTGGTGGGGGAGCACCAGCAGGAGTGCGCTCCTCAGCCCTCACTCGCTGCATTCCAGGACTGTGCGCTTCCAGCGGGTGCCAAGGGGCAGTGTTTGCTTCACGGTCTCTGCCCTGCAGCCGCTCTTGGCTGAATCTCTGGGCTTATTCCTCCGTTTCCTCCTCCTGTTTAGGTTCACAGGCACTTTCAGTTGTCCTTTCAGTACTTTCTGGTAACTTGTAGGCACTGCGCACATGACCTGGGTCCTTGGTCAGTGTAGAGATGGGGACTGCAGGTGGGAAGAGAGCATGAGTGGTCATTTTGGAAGAGGGGCATTTGAGGATCTGAACAGAAATGAGTGACACTAGGGTTCAGTGACACACCTGAGGACAGAGGACTGGGCCCATCGCGAATCCCCTGAGCAAGGCCTGGAAGGAGCAGAGTGTTCCTTCTCTTGACTGGACTTTGGTCACCGGGATTTCTTTTTCTTGGGACTCAATTCACCCACTGCAATTCACCCACTGCATGGGTTAAATAAGCTTTTGCTGTGCATCCTAAGAAAACAACTCTCAGTGATTCACTGTGAGCTCTGTTTTAAATCAATTAATTTATTTTTATAAAGGAAACAGATTTCATGTATTTCATATATGTACAGTTTTAAAAATATAATTATACTTCCTACCCTCCATCCCTCCTCCTTCCTTTCTTATTTTTCTTTTAAATGACGTACCTTCAATTTACTTTATAATCACAAGCGCTAATCCTCCACTGAATAAAGAATTCAATGGGTAGCAAGTAGAAAGACCACTGTTCCTTGCCATAGACATAGCTCCAGGATTCCAGTCGGGCCCCCGCCCCATTCCTACCTTCCTTGCTCCTCCCTGCCAGTATCCTTGGTCCAGACACCAAGGGCCTCTTGGCCAGGTGTGCAGGTGTGGAGAATTGCAGAATTAGAGGGTGCTCCTGGTGTGGAAGCAGGGTTTGCACTTTTTAGCTCCTGACCCTTGTATAGACATTGCTGCTACCCCGTTATACAGCAGTGTGAGTGGATTAGCCTGGGGTTCCCGCCCTGCTCTGAGAAGTCCTGGGTTTGGGCAGAATGGGCCACTTCCGCTCAAGGTCTTGGGATGGCATGCATCTTGCCTTTGCTACTCTGTTCTGGAGAGGAATGCACCTGTGACTGGCTGAACTCTGTCTCCCTGCCTCCCAGCCCCAGCACTCTCTGCATCCCTGAAATTTGTAGGTTGAAGCCCCAGTCCTCAGTACCCCGGAATGTGACAGTGTTTAGAGGCAGGATCTCCAAGGGATCTCCAGGTTAAATGAGTCCCCATGGGTGGCCCTGATTCAAAATGAGGCTATTTGGGGCTGGTATTTGGTGCAGTGGTTGAGACTCTGCTTGAGGTATTTGCATCCCATGTCAGAGCACCTGGGTTTGAGTCTTGGCTCTGCTTCTGCTCTGGCTTTCTGGTTATGTACATCCTGAGATGCAGCAGCGATGGCACAAGTACTGGAGTCCCTGCCACCCACGTAGGAGGTGTGAGTTCCTGGCTCCCAGCTTTAGCCAGGCCCAGCCCTGGCTGTTGTGGGCATTTGGGAAGTAACCACAGGACTAGGGTATCTGTCTGCCTCTGTCTCTTTCAGATAAATAAAATACTTTGCAAAATGGAAAAGGATGCTTGGATACAGACACAGAGTGACAACTACGAGAAGACACAGGGACAAGACTGCTTGTCTGTGAGCCCAGGAGTGAGGCCTCAGAAGGACCCAACCCTGACAACACCTTGACCTTGGAACTCCAGGCTCCAGAACCCTCAGATCATGAATGTCTTGCTTAAGCCTCCAGGCTGAGGTGCTTTGCTGCGCCAGCCAAGTCCACTAACACAAGCGCCATCCACGCTCCGTGTTCCACCAAAGGTCAGGATCAGTGCCAGGGCTGGGAGGGAAAAGGTCAGAAATAAAAAGGCTTCCAGTGCAGACTCTGGCTAGTGTTAGGCAGAGTCCCTTGAGTGTGTACGCTGTCCAGGCTAACTCAACAAGCCCCACTTGACCTGTAAGTGGCAAACAGGGTGTACCTGCCCTACTTTGTCAACCTTCTGTCCCAAACAGGAAGAACCTGTAGCTGACCATGTAAAAGACTGATCCAAGACTAGGATTCCAGCCAACTCTCCTTCTAACTCATCACTCCACTAACATTAACCATTGTTTGTAATTTTGCATTCAAGAGAAAAGTTGTTCTTAATTTCCAACAATTTACAGATACAGTTTTGGGTCATGACTTGCTTAAACCAAGGACTGTCAATATTTGTGGACTTCTTATCAACATTCCAATTGTACCTACTTTTTGCGACACACCGTGCAGTTCAACTAATTTAGAGCAGTCCTTCCGTAATTTGTTCTAATTGCTGTGCTTAATTGTCAGATCTAGTAAATGGTTTCTGAGAACTTTGTATATACAAATAATAGGCTTGAGAAGTCAATTAAACAAAACGGGTGGAAAATTTCAGTGTTAGGCATTTGAGTCTCCTACTTATATGAAAATAGTCACTTTGTGACATTGAGATGCTGCTGGGAGAACCATATTTTCTTAATGATTGGCCATGAAATAGCTTCTCTTGCAAAACTCCTTAACATCTTACAAAAAGGGATGATAAATGGGCTGGGCATTCCTTCAGAAGAACATTAAACAAGTTCAACAAATACTGTCTAAAGGAAAGTACATTGATATTTTTAACCAGCTCATTAACTATCAAATCCTGCTTCAGGCTTTTTTAAGAAAATGATTTACTTATTTAAAAGGCAGAGTTACAGAGAGAGAAGGAAAAAGATAGGGAGAAGGAGAGGGAGATGAAAAGAGAGTGAGAGAGCGAGAGCGAGAGCGAGAGCGAGAGAGAGAGATCTTCCATCCACTGGTTCACTCCCCAAATGGCCACAATGGCTGGGGCTGTAGCTGTGCCAGGCCAAATCCAAAAGCCAGGAGCTTCATCTGGGTCTCCCTCGTGGGTGCAGGGGTCCAAGTATTTGGACCATCTTCTACTGCTTTTCCCAGATGCATTAGCAGGGAGCTGGATTGAAAGTGGAGCACCCAGGACACAAACTGGCAACTATATGGGCGGCTGCTTAACCTGCTGTGCCACAACACCCCACCACCACCCCACCACTCTGCCTGCACCTTAAGTTTTTACAAAAATGATTGGGCAAGCATTTCTGGCATGTTCCCTCTGCTCCTGGCACAGAGCAAGGATGAATGAAGTCTAGTGCCTGCCATTGAAGAACCAGTAAACCTGATTCACAGTCACTGAAGAGATTCCCTTTAATGCCCATTATTTCTGGAAATGAAAGGAGATAACCATATAAAGAGCTTAGCCAAACGCCTGACATATAATCTGGTGTTCCATAAATGTTAGCTATTATTGTCATTATGATAAAAAAAAAAAGCAGAAGAAATACAGTGATCTACTTTTTTTGTCTTTTGCCTTGCTTTCTCCCTTAGTCGCCTTCAGGGCAATTCCTGTAAAAGTGATGTTAATTATTACAGAAGTCTATAAATGCCTTCCCTAGTGTTTGGTGACTACAGCATCACCTTTTCTACAGAAGAATAAAAATAAGCAGCCATTTCCCCTGAGGAACAACAAGCTGAGCTTTAAGCATTTTGCAATTCGGATTTTCTGTTTCATTGCCTCTTCTGCAGCTCCCAGGAGGTATTCACCTTCCATGGTTTCAGAGGAAGATCGAAGATGTTGCCCACTCGCTCTCCCAGCATTAGCTAACTTCGTCACTGAATTTTTAAGGGGAGTGTGGCCTCCGGACTCAAGACTTTTGGGCGTTGTTTCACTCATATTTTTGCACCTTAGGGCCACGCAATTCCTGGGCAAAGGGAACAATTATAGCTTCATGCTGAGGGCCAGACAAAGGCCTGGAGGTGACAGGAAGAATACCTGGTGACCTTCATGTGTGCCCTTGCTGTACCATGTACTGTGCCAGGACACTCAGAGGGTTCTGGAAGCAGGGAAGCCAGTGCACTGGGGGATGGTTGCATTCTAAGAATAAATTCTATCCTATTTAAAAATTTCTCCCCAGCAGCTCCCTGGGACTCTGGCAGCTGACTGATCCCCCTAATGGCCAGGGCGTGACCTCACACATGGCTTTCTAAATGTGACTGCGCTCTAATCCCAAGCCCCATGCAGTCCTGCCACACTGGGGCGTCCACTCGCTGCTCGCTCCTCTGCTTTCAGCAGCTGAGATCTCTTCAGCAGCCGGCCCACATCTGGACCTGCTGTGTGGCCACGTGGGGCGTGTTGTCCACTCTCATCAGCGGATTCCAGGACAGATGCACCTCCTGACTCCCAGGTCCATGCTGTCTGCGGTGGACATGGGCACTCTTGATAAACTCTGCACCTCAGTGACAGCAAGATGTCATTTTGCAAACAAATTCTCTGGGCAAGCCTCTGTAGTGGAGTCAAAGACCCTGCCTGCATTTTTCTCTAGCATAGAAAACTCCTTAATTGAATACATAAATGTGACTTTCTAGAAAATGTCCATGGAGGCCGGCGCCGCTGCTCACTAGGCTAATCCTCTGCCTGCGGCACCGGCACCCCGGGTTCCAGTCCTGGTCGGGGCGCCGGATTCTGTCCCAGTTGCCCCTCTTCCAGGCCAGCTCTCTGCTGTGGCCCCGGGAAGGCAGTGGAGGATGGCCCAAGTGCTTGGGTCCTGCACCTGCCTGGGAGACCAGGAGGAAGCACCTGGCTCCTGGCTTCGGATCGATACAGCGCACCAGCGGCAACATGCCGGCCGTAGCGGCCACTTGTGGGGGTGAAACAACGGAAGGAAGACCTTTCTCTCTGTCTCTCTCTCACTGTCTAACTCTGCCTGTCAAAACAAATAAATAAATAAATAAAAAGAAAAAGTCCATAGGAGAAAAAACAAAGCAGGGCGGCGGGGTGGGGAGGGGTGCATTTGGTGCAGCAGGTTAAGCCTCAGCATATGATGCCTGTATTCCGTATGGGCTTTGGTTCAAGTCCTGGCTGTTCCATTTCCAATCCAGCTCCATGCTAATGCACCTGGGAAAGTAGCAGAAGATGGCCCAAGTACATCGTTCCTTGCCACTCAGGTCAGAGACCTAGATGGAGATCCAGCTCCTGGCTTCAACCTGGCTCAGCACCAGCCATTGCAGTCATTTGTGTCATAAACTGCTGTGTAGAAGATCTCTCTCTTGGTCTGTCTCTGTCTTTCTCTCTGTCTCTGTTTCTTCTTCTATGTAACTCTGCCTTTCAAATAAATACATCAATCTTTAAAATAAATTCTATGGGAGAAGGGAAACTTTTTAAAATTCTTTTGGAGTGTGAAGATCTCATTCATTTAGAGAGGAACAGCATAATTCACTGGGAGGTGAGGATGGACCCATGGAAGCCTGCATTTCCCATGCAGAATCTTTCCAAGACACCGGAAGAGAGCGACCAGGCTGGGGTTTCAGGCATCAGCCCCGCATGGGGGCAGTGGGGACAAGCTGTGGTGGGCGTACGTGCTCTCGAGAGGAAGCTCCCTTAGCCTGCAAGCTAAGGTCTGGGTCTCAGAATTATTGAGCTGAGAAGATCCCAGGGAAAGCAGAGGGGGATTGGCTAGCTACCGGGGATTCTCCAGGAACTAAAGCTTGGTGTCATTGCTTCAGGAAGCCACATCTGATCATCATTGCCTGGATCCGGGTTTCTCTGGGGGTTCCACACATGTCCATCGTCAAAGTCTCCATACTGGGCAGTCAACATGATTTTAATTTGCCCTGCCCTCAGCTGAGCACCTGCTGGGGGGCTACTATGCCTCTGGTATCTTTGTTTTCATTCTCTCTCCCTTTATTTAAAAGACTGAGAGATGGGGACAGAGAGAGATCTTGCATTTGCTGGTTCACTGCCCCCTGCCCTGCCACCGTGCCTGCAACAGCTGGAACTGGGCCTGGCCAAAGCCTGGAGCCGGGAGCTTAACCTGAGTCTCCCACGTGGGAGGCAGGGATACAAGTACAGGAGCTATCACCTGCTGCCTCCAACAGTGCACACTAGCAGGAAGCAGGGACTGGAAGCAGAGCTGGGATCAGATCCCGGCACTCCGACATGGGATTCAGCATCTTAGCTGCCGTGCCAAATACCTTCCTTCCCTGCCTCTGGGATCTTATTTTTCAGAAAGTAGCCCAGTGTCTGCCACATAGTGGACACCTGGTGAGTATTTGTGAGAAGTGGTGGAGGGAAAAAGAAGTGGGGGGGGGGTGAGAAGGGGAGGGAAGGGAGAGACAATTGAGAGGGGAAGTAAGGAGAGAAGGGAGGGAGAGAAGGGAGGAAAGGTCCTGCTCTTCCTCTCTTCAGCCTCTTCCTCCCTGTTGTGAAATAAACAGGGAGCAGCTGCAGAACATCATCTGCAAAAGAATATATTTGTAAAATGATGAAATGGTGCTGTCTGAAGGTATGGCTTTGGATCAAGTTTCAAAAGTTTGCAGTCATCCCAATGAGAAGAGTATAGTTGCATGATTACCCATATAATACTTCCTACTAAATAAAAGTTATGTACATGTTCTAGTCTACCTTTATCCTATTGGTACTTGTCAAACCTATAAAGAGCTGAATTCTGTGTGAGTTATTGGTAGAATCTGTTAGAGCTAATTTTGACAGCTCCTACTTGGGACAAGATAGAAAAAGGTTAGAAGTCAGATATAGCCATCCCCTCTTATCTATGAGGGGGGCATTCCAGGGCTCCCAGGATGCCTGGGACTGTGGGTAGTAAGAGCCCCTTGTGTAATTGTTGTGGGCCATATATACACAGCTAGAATAAACTGGCACCTTTCTGGCTGCTCTTGGTCATGTCTACATTGCTAATAGTGCCGCCCTCACCCTTTGTGGCCATTAGCAAGTAAAATCAGGGCTACCTGGATGCGAGCACTGTGAAAAAAGATGGCCGGTTTGATGGCCGAGATGGCCACGAAGCCACTAAGGGCAGAGTGGTGTATAAGATGTGGAGGATTCACGTCTGGACTGGCTAAGAGTGGGCCAGGTGAGATTTCATCACCCTACTCACAAGAGCACGTGATTGAAAGCTCACGAACTGTTCTGTTCCAAAATTTTCCAGTTCATACTTTCAGACTGTGGTGGACTGTGGATGACAGTGAGCGATGGCTCAGAGGGAACTGCAGGTGAGGGAGGACTGCTGTATTTAACTCTCACTGTCCTTTGTCTGCTTTCCTTTTCTAGCCATTCCACCTCTGACCGGCCAAATTCCTCAAGCAGAACGTCCTAGAACTGCTCTGTGTTGCGATTGAGGGTGTAGGACGCTCAGGCTGGCACCCTGCTCCTCCTCCTTTGCTGCTGACGTCACTGCACTGAATGCCCCCGTCTTTGGTGACACAAATCACAGGGCCGTGGCCAAGGCAAACACTGAACTGCTTCCTGAGAGCTGCTCCTACCTCTGGGTGTTTGCAAAGATGCGGGAGCACAGAGTTCAGGAATAGCCGTGGGGAATGTGATAGATTAAATACACAAACGTCTTGCATGAATGTTAGAATGAAAACAATGACAGTGTCCTTGTCATCCACCGACTTTAAGTTCAGAGCCCAGATTTCCAGGGCTATGGGCTCATTGTTCTTTGTTGTTAGGAATATTTCTGGGGGAATTTTTGAGAAGTTCTGAGGGTCTCAGGTGTCTCACTTTTTTTTTTTTTTTGAGGGGGGGAGGAGGAAAGAGAAGGACAATATTTGTCTCTGTATTATAAAGAACTTTTAGGAAAAGAAATCTGGTATTTGGAACATTCTTTGGGGAAAGTCATTTTGGCCTAGCAGTTAACATGACAGTTATGGTTCCTGCATATCATATCAGAGTGCCTGGGTTCAAGTTCTGAGTGTGACCTTGATCCTCACTTCCCACTAATGTTGACCCTAGGGGACAGTAGGTGATGACTGCAGCTGCTGGGGCCCTGACTCACAGGGGAGACCTGGATTGAGCTCCTGGCTTTTAGCTCTGGCCCTGGTCCTAGCCTTGGCCTCTGTGGGCATGTAGGGAGTGAACCACTTGGTAGGCACTCTCTGTCTCTCTTTATCTGTTTCACTCTCTCTGTCTCTCAAATAAGTAGATAAATGAAAAACATTCTAAGAATTTTCTTTTAAGAGCTCTATAAATACCTACTGCATGATTAAATGGTATTTATCATAGTTACAATCTAATTATTGCCATTGGTCAAATGTGTTCCAGGGTTGAGGAAAAGGTCAATTTCTTTGGAATACAGATGCTGTTTATATGTGGATGGACCTGAGCCAGAAGAAGTCCATTTTCAGACTCAGTCTTCTGCGAGTGGCAGCATTGGAGATGAAAGAGTTTGGAGTCTGGACTGTGTAAGCGGGAGCTCCCTAGGAGTAGCCTGATTTCCTAGGAAGCTCTGCTGACTCAATCCAGGGAAAATGGCCTCCTTGCTGGCGATGCATGGTTTGTCCTCTGTTATTCCAGCTCCTGGTTTTCTGGGAATCTTAGTGACAGAAGCCCCTGGCCCTCGGGGGTAGGGGCAAGGTGTAGGGAGGGAGTATCTGCTTCCATTTCAGGGAGCTCTTTTTTTTTTTTTTTTTTTTGGACAGGCAGAGTGGACAATGAGAGAGAGAGACAGAGAGAAAGGTTCTTCCTTTCGCTGTTGGTTCACCCTCCAATGGCTGCCGTGGCCGGCGCACTGCAGCTGGCGCACCGCACTGATCTGAAGCCAGGAGCCAGGTGCTTCCTCCTGGTCTCCCATGCAGGTGCAGGGCCCAAGAACTTGGGCCATCCTCCACTGCCTTCCTGGGCCACAGCAGAGAGCTGGCCTGGAAGAGGGGCAACCAGGTCAGAATCCGGCGCCCCGACTGGGACTAGAACCCGGTGTGCCGGTGCTGCAAGGCAGAGGATTAGCCTATTGAGCCACAGCGCTGGCCTCAGGGAGCTCAATTCAGACTCTCGGGCTGTTGGAATAATTTGACAACCCAGATCTTGTGCTTCTGTGATAATAAACAGTTTACAAGCCTTTGAGGAGCATCACTGTGCATCCAGATCGGATTTTGAGCCTGGAAGGAATATTAAGGACCCTCTCCCATTTAGCCCGTGAGGAATAGCCCCAGTTCTCACTGCCTTCATGATGGCCCTTCCAACAGCGCCTCACGGTAGGAAGGGCTGGCCATTTAGGTAATGAGTGTCCTGCCCAGATTCCAGAGGAGAAACAGATTCAGAGCATCAGAGCATCTTCTTGTTCTAGCCACAGGACAAAGCCAGGTCTAGAACGCAGTTGTCCAGGCCCCAGCACTTGGCGCTCACACGTTGCCTCGGTGCCCAGACATGCAGTCCTGGCGAGGGCCTCAAATCCCGGCGCACCTCAAGAGCAGCTGGAGGTCTTTCCTGCAAATGAAGGAAAAGTGAATCATAGGCAACTGGATGAAGGACTTCAACAAGCAGTAATTACTGGGATCTGTGATTCTTACAAGAAAAACCCAGTCTTCCTTGCATGGTAGGGGCAGGGATAGTGGGGTTTACAAGAGGCTTTGGAGAAGGAAAGCGCAGATTTCGTCACTTGTCACCTTTGGCCCACTCTCTTGCCACCTGCTGACTGTAAGAAAAATTTGTCTGAAGATGAGGATTAATGTAACGGCTGATTCCATTCCTGCTGGCCTTTTTGGATGAAATTTGATCATTCTGCTGTACATTTCTTCTCCTCACCTGCTCTGGGAAGCAAACTGAACTCTCTGACAGAAAATCCAGTTCAGAGCAGAAGCCCCTCTTAACCGGTGTGCGGCTCTTCTTCCTCGCAAGTGTTCCTCTTCTGCTTTGTTTACATTGCACAGTTTATTCCATGAAGGTCCAGTTTCAGGTGCTCTGTGAAACCCAGATGGCTCGACACTGGCCGCTCTGAGGAATTTAAGCGCCTGCAAGTAAACAATTTCTCTGCCTAACTTCCTTAAGGATCCTCTCTCAGAATTCTCTGGAAACTCCGGTAGAGCAGAGTGTACTAACCTTGCAGTCTACAGGAGTTCTTTTTCCATCAGCCCATCCTCAGCATCTATTTGCTATTCTGGCAGGTGCTGAGCTCTGCACAAGTGGGGAAGGAGGCTCATCCCTGCCCCAGGGCTGCCTCAGACCACACCTCTCAACTCCAGGCTGCAGCTGCTTGGGCACTCAACCAATAAAATATCAACCACGTAGCTGCGTCTCCTCCTCCCACATTTTTAGTAGTGTTTTGTGCCAGTTTTCTCCGTAGGTCTGCTTAATATGTATACAGCACGTAATGGATATTCTTTGCTGTATAAACACTGCGTTACGGGATTTTTAAATGACAAAGACTAATGTATTTCATTTTGCAGTTGAGTGAACGGAGGGCCAGGGAGATTAAGCAACTGGTCTGAGGGCAGAACCAGTGAGTGGTGGAGCAGAGGGAGGAACCACGAATTGACTCCGAGTCCAGAGTCCAGAATGTCCTCTGAGTTCAGGACATGGCCTCGGGTCTTCTTCCTTTAAGGTCAAGGTCAAGTTTCTGTCCTACATGACTGGCCCACTGGGATCTTTCCTTGGATGAATTGCTTTTGCATTTAATTCCATTTCTGAGCATTTCTTGTGTTGTATGGAGGGAACTCTTTTTTTTTTCTCCTCTCAACTATTGCATAAACCCAGAAAGACTCATGCCTTTGAGTTTTTTCACTTTTTAAAAAAGATATATTTATTTATTTGAAAGGCAGAGTTACAGAGAGGCAGAGACAGAAAGAGATCTTCCATTTGTTGGTTCACTCCCCAAATGCCAGCAATGGCTGGAGCTAGGCTGATCTGAAGCCAGGAGCATCTCCAGGGTCTTCCACGTGGGATACAGGGGCCCAAGCACTTGGGCCATCTGCTCCTGCTTACCCAGACTATAGCAGAGAGCTGGATCAGAAGTGGAGCAGTCAGAACTTAAACTGGCACCCATATGAGATGCTGGTACTATAGGTGGAAGATTTACTGGCTATGCCACAGCACCTCCCCAGCCATTCACTTTTTCCATGTTCAGGGAAAAGTTATCCTGGTCTTCATAAAAATCTTTATCACGAGAAAACTATGCATGGATCTCGAAATTTTGTGCACCAAAGTAAACGTATCTCTGAGAGCTTGTTTGGAGGTTCTAGCAGGGGAGCACAGCTACTCCTATACCCTTGACGGAAGACCGGTCCTCCTCTAGCGGGGAAGGTCGTCCTCTTCCACCGAGTGTGCAGCTTTAGGAGGGATGCACTTGGAGCAGTGAGGGAGGAAGGGGACACCCACCTAGCCAGCCAGATCAGCCGAATCAACCTTGGCAGTCAACCGGGAGACAGATGTCGCAGCCAGACCTCCCTCACATCCGTAAACATATCTTTTATTTCCATTTCCCATGATCTTTGAAATTTTCCCTTGTGCTTGTCCTTTAGGACCTGCCCAACGCCACCGCTTATGTAGGGAAAATAGACAAGGCAATGTAGCATTACTCTCAATGGGATCCTAAAAGACAGGAACGCATTTGAGAAGTGTCTTTCATTGAAGGCATACAGTGTGCACAGTGCATTCAAGCTGTGTCATATACTTTCGTGGTTGTTGT
Source organism: Lepus europaeus (assembly GCF_033115175.1). Classification (NCBI taxonomy): domain Eukaryota; kingdom Metazoa; phylum Chordata; class Mammalia; order Lagomorpha; family Leporidae; genus Lepus; species Lepus europaeus. The sequence goes on from NC_084832.1 coordinate 88,728,342, forward strand.
GCTATTCAGTGCTTCCTCGGGATACATATCACCTCTCTGTGAGCAGACGAAGAAGCTCAGTCAAGCACCTGAAACTTCAGGGAAGGTTGCAGGGCAATCAGCGTCACTGTTGAGGGAGAACTGGGGTCTCCCTCTCTGACCTACGCTTTGTCCCATTCTTCGAGAGCAGAGGTATGCTAAGCCATGTGTTGAGAAGGGGGTTCACTGTCTTCCCAGCAATGTTCCACTGCCATGTGGTTGGGAGCTTGTCTTCCTTGGTTGGAGGAGGGGTCAGATTTGAGAAGGTCAAGTGTGGCCTTTGTGTAGGTAGGGAAGGGTAGCTGGTGTGTGTGTGTGTGTGTTTATGGCAGAGACTGTGTGCTATGTGGGAAGATATTTAGGTAAGAGCATCATAAACCAGCTTACATCAAATCCACATGTGAAACTGCAGGGAGAAGAGAGATCCATAGGGATTTGCGGGTGATGGCAATTTGATGCATTGACACATTTGGTGGGTTATTCTGAACAGAGTCAGTAGCATGGATTGAAAGAGCAGCTGGAACTTAGATATTTTTAGTATTTAAGACTTATTCCATATTTTGCTTCATAATGTAGTGCTCCCTCCCCAAAGACATACGGCACGTGGCCTAACTTCTTGTCAAGGCTGTTAGGTGAAGCAAAAGCTACACAAAACTGGAAGCCCATGTGACTACATCCGGGCTTTTCCAAAAGTCTGTGCCAATGTTTTTCCCAGTGAATTCGAAGTACTTTAGAAACATTTCCTGAGGAATCTTCACAGTCTATCCATGGTCCCAGTAGGCCTGGGAGGTGTGAGTGCTGCCCACAGCTGCCTGGGTGAGGCTGGCCAGGCGTGCAGCCCGCTGTGGCTGCAGAGAGCCAGGGCTCCGGTCTGCGAGAGGGGAGTATTAGCGGCTTCTCTCCCATGGCCATTGTACGTTCTGAACATCATGCAACAATCCTGGTGGCAATCACTTCTTCAACTGAGGTCTATATAATTTAGCATTGTTTTTTAAAAAAGAGAATCAAATCTCAAAAAAGATATCAGCAAACTGTGTCCTCTGATAGATCCTCATAAAGACCCAGGGTTAGAAGTTAAGCAAGAGATGATTTTTAAGAAACTTGTTCATTTACTTAATTTATTGAAAGGGACACATACACACACACATATATGTACACACACATACATGCAGGTACAGAGAGAGAGACAGAGAGAGATTTCCTATCCACTGATCATCTCTCCAAATGTACCAAATAGCAGGGCTGAGCCAGGCCAAAGCCAGGAGCCTGGAACTCCATGTAGGTCTCCCATGTGGGTGGCAGGCACCTAGTACCTGAGCCATCATTAGTTACCTCCCAGGGTGCACATTAGTGGGAAGTTGGAGTGCGGATCAGAGCCAGGACTAGAACCCAATTACTCTGATATGGGAAGTGGTCACTTCACTGCTAAGCCAAATGTCCGTTCTATGTATGTATTTTAAAGAAATGGTGAAGGGTCTTTGAAATGTTCATGGGACATGACTATCATGAAAAAACTACACGTACTTAAACTTTTTGGCATCAAAATGAACAGCTCTCAATTCCAATTGCCACAAACTTGTTGAAGACCTAGCCCACAAAGAGTCCCAATCATGGAGATTTCTAATTACTATGCTTAGGCTACAGACCTTTGTATAATGTCCAGTTTTCTCCATTAACTCTGTGTCCAGCCCACTTTCCTACTCCACAGCTCCAACACCAGACAGCAGTGGGGCTGGTGAGCTCCCTCTAGGAGCTGAGGTCAGCATGGCCCAAGCGTTGACATACGAAGAAAGAGGGGAGAATGTGGGCCTAACGTGCCTGTTTTGGGGCAGCCAAGCGGTGCCATTTTTAGATGTGTGTGTGGAGGTTGGGAGAACAAAAGGCCCGGAGCTGCAGAAGGTGAGTGTGGAGATCTCAGCTGAAGCAGATGGATTAGGGAGATGAAAAAGGGAGAAAGATGAGAGGTGGAGGATTAGCAGAAAAGAAGTGTCAACTCCCGAAGAGAAGCCCTGGGTTGTATGGAATGTGCTCCGTGTAAAAAATAACTGCATTTTGATGTCTCTTCCAGGCTTTTCATAGTGAGACAGCTGCAGAGGGGGCACCAGTCCAGGGCACTACTTGGGAGGAGCGGTTTCCGATGTATGACCTACGTGAAACGTCTCCAAGCTGTCCTACCCCGTAGCTTATGCACACAACTCTGATAACTGGGCTCTGTCACCAGCCAGGTCCTATCTTTGTTGTCGCACTTTATAGGAAGTGTTAAGCTGCTTGCACAGGGATTATTGCACACTTATTGAAAACAAACCAATAAACTGTCATTGGAAGCTGTCACGCCCATTGTTTCAACCCGTTGTTATCTCAGGCTGTGTCTCTTGATATTCAAGAATGGTGAAGTGTGTGGATGTGGAAACCACACACACACACACACACACACCAGGGACAAGACAGAAATTGTGAAAGTTTACCTTTGTCCTTTGGTGTTGTTAAAGTATTTAATCTGAGGCAATGCACATTGACAAACAAAAGGACTGTCACTTTGATGCCCAGACACAGAAAGATGTGATTGATGTGATTGTCGGCCACCAAACAGATCCATTTCCGTACAGTTAATCTTAGGAGAATCTGCGCGTGTTTTGCTATGATTTCTCCTTTGCAGAGACTTGCTTTCGCTGTTTGGACAGGTGAGAGCATCCCGCACACTGTTCTGTTGAAATAATGACTTGTGTGGGTGAGGAGGGAGCCAGTGGAGTCGTATCAAGTCACTCTTCATGTCTGTTTTGATGGCTTTTCATTTATGGGATATTGGCAGTTTTTATTCGCAAGGTCTCTCTGTTGTTTTTTGAGGAGAGAGCTTTGGAAATTAAAAAAAAAAATGAATGATGGCCACAGCCCTGGACAGCCCATTCTAAATTATGCATTATCTTCTTGATCTTGCCATTTTTATTTTTAAAAAAGAGAAATTAGCACTGGTTCATTTAATAGCTTGCAAAATCCAAGCCCGAAATAAATTCCATAATCCAAAGGGATTGCTCTATTTAATGCTCCTCTGTAAGCCTCCAAGCACTTCTTTAAATACATGTCTTTATCCTTGCATTTCACTTTCTTTCATGTTTCTGTGGGCATTTGACTTTGGAGTCTAACGCACACGCCTTTTCTTCTAAATTCTCCTGACAGCGAATCTCTTTTTGGGAAGTCCTCCCACGGCTCACAGTCAAACAGCATTCATATTTTTACAGTGGGCACTCAGGGAATTTCTCTCCTCCCCCCCTCTTTTTTTTTTTTTTTAAATTCTGGACAAGAGGGACCAGATATCAGTGTGCACGGCTTTTTGTCGAAATGTAAAATTTAAGTTGCTAAAAACACCAAGATTTTAAACCATACACTCAATGTGGACAGGATAGCCAGGGATGAAGAGTCATTTGCACGTTGTGAGTTCCTCATTTGTTACAGCCACCTGTGTCAACCCTGCTTAAATGGATGTCCAGCCTTGAAATTCGAGTTTTGATAAATATCACAGAGTGAGACCCACTTGAGGTGTTCTGAGCATGAAATCTCAGGAAAACAATGTCTCTTAGTCCCCTCCAAATTTCCTCTTTCCAGGGATATAATTAGATTTATTTATGACTTTGCAGACTGTTACAGTTTAGATTATGGTAACAACCAGGGTGGGCTCTGGTCAAAACTGTGAAGATTGGCAAAGTGCCTCAATGGGGCTTTTTCCCTGGTGCCATGAGCCTGGGTTGTCTTATTTGGGACCCCACTGGGCCAGACATTGTTGTATGCTGAGACTCTGATCTATCCCATAGTCCCCACTTCTTCCTGTCCCCCAGTAGAATTCTCATTTGTTGGTTTGCTCATATTCTCATTTGACAAAATATTTTATTTAGATGCTACTAGGAACCAGGGATGGTAGGCTCCCCTTTTTTGCTGAGAGATACATTCCAAGATCCCCAGTAGATGCCTGAAGCTGCAGATATTACTGGGCTCTCTGTATTTTTTTCTATATATATGTATTTATGATGAGTTTCAATTATAGATTCAGTACAGTAAGGGATTAACAATTACTAAAATAGAAGAAATCGATCAATAGACAATAATAAAAGTTACGTGAATGTGGCCTTTCTCTCACAAAATTTTATTGTATTTCACTGTACCATATTTTCAGGATGCAGTTGACCAAAACCATGTGTCATGGGGGTCTGCTGTGCTCCAGCCTGGGGTCATAGAGGAGAACCTGTGGGGGCTGTTTCCAGGACTCTTCCAATGAGTGTACAGCTACAGAAGTGATGAACTGAATACCACTCCATCAAGTCAGGAGATGGAAGAGAGAGGGGATCCCAGGCAGTAAATCCCTCAGTGGGAAGCAAGGGCCCTTTGAGAATCCTGCAGGAAGCCCACAGGGCTGAGAAGAGAAGGGAAAGGAAGGGGAGGGGAGGTAAGACAAAGGGAGGGGAAGGAAGCGGAGGGAAGAGGAGGCGAGGGGAGGGGAGGGGAGGGAAGGGAATTGAGGGGAGGGAAGGGAGGGGAGGGGAGGGGAGGGGAGGGAGGGAAGGGAGGGGAGGGGAGGGGAGGGAAGGGAGGGAGGGAAAGGAGGGGAGGGGAGGGAAGGGAAGAAGAGGGGAAGGGAGGGGAGGGAAGGGAGGGAGGGAAAGGAGGGGAGGGGAGGGAAGGGAAGTGAGGGGAGGGAAGGGAGGGAGGGGAGGGGAGGGAGGGGAAAAGAAGGGAAGGTAGGGAAGGGAAGGGAAGGGAGGGAAGGGAAGGGAGGGGAGGGGAGGGAGGGGAAAAGAAGGGAAGGTAGGGAAGGGAAGGGAAGGGAGGGAAGGGAAGGGAGGGGAGGGGAGGGCGACCTTCCATCCAGTGGTTCACTCCCCAAAATGGCCATTACAGCCAGGTCTAGGCTAAGTTGAAACCAGGAGCCAGGAACCTGGTCTCCCATAGGAGTGACAGAGACTCAAAAGTTTGACCCGTTTTCCATTGCCTGTATGTGTTGTTGATATCCAAAGCAGTGATTTAATCTGCTGTGCCACATTGTAGGTCCTTCCATTTTAAGAAATGTTTAATTTATTGGCTGCCAAGTCCTAAGTTAGTTTAGACCTACTATGAATGTATTCAATATGTAGAAAAACATATTTTATTACCTGCCATCAAAATTTCAACATTTCGCATAGGATTTATTGTTTTCAGTATATATTCTTTAAAGTCACGTTTAGCTTGTCAATGTTTTGGAATATTTAAGATTCTTTGGTTAATTTCTCAAGTAACACATCAAATTTGGTTTATGATTTCTATTATCTGGTAGCCAATTTTACTCTATGAGCTGAGACTTCAAATCAGGTCTACCATGTGAGTAGGAGTCCAACTACTTGATCCAGGATCTGCATTGATAAGAAGCTGGAATCGGGAGCCAGAGCCTGGAATGGAACCCAGGCACTCTAATGTGGGACTTGGACATTTTAATGGATATCTTAACTACTAGGACAAACACCCACACTTATGTTCATATTTAATTTGTTTATTTTTAATGATGTATGTGTTTATTTGAAAGGCAGGGTTACACAGAGTGGATGGTGGTGGAGGAAGAGCTCTTCTATCTGCTGGTTCATTTTCCAAATCACCGCAGCAACCGTGGGTTGATCCATGCGGAGGCCAGAAGCCTGTAACTTCCTCCAGGTCTTCCACATGGGTAACATGGGTCATCTTCTGCTTCCTGCCCAAGTACATTAGGAGGGAGCTGGGTCAGAAGCAGAGCAGCAAGGATTCAAACCTGTGTTCATGTGGGATGCTGTTATCAAAGGCAGTGGCTTAACATGCTGCACCACAACTCTGGTCTCTATATTCGTATTTTAAAGTGTTTAATGATATTTTTTCTTAAGAAACTTCCATTGTACTTTTGAGTTTGCATGAACTGTAAATTCTAAATAATTGTATTTATTTCTCCTTTCCCCCTTATTGATGCCCATTATCCTTCCCTTATCAAATGTTTATTGCACCCTATTCTGTGCCCAGCATAACAATAGTCATGGCAATACACACATGGCCCTTGTCTTGACTGTAGAGGAACAGTTTTATTTTATTTTTTTGTTTGTTTTTTATTTTTTTCTTAAAAATATTTGTTGAACTTTTTACTTAACATAGAGTTAATCATATGTGTATAAATCCAATTGACTATGTATCTCATTAAAAATAAGAGTGGGAATAAGAGGGGAGGAGGAAGTTTGTAACTGTAAAGCTGTATAATTCTGCAAACATTCTTACAGACTTACTTCTAAGGATACAGTTTAAAAACTCACATGGGACTCCAAATCCTATTAAGTTGGGTGGTAAAAATGCCATCTTAAGTGTTAAAGTGATCATGCTAAGTGTTAGAGTGAACATATAGATAGGATTAAGTGTTAAAGAGATCATATAAATAGGATTAAGTGTCTGGTAATAATAATAGATATAATTAAAAAGGAGAGAATGTTCCAACAGGGGAAGCAGTCCACACAGCAGACTCATAGAATGACAATTGCTTTAAGTAGCAATCTGACCTCAGAATCAGCCCTTAAGACATCCTGGTCTGGCTGAAAAGCCCATGAGAATATTTTAGGCATGAAAAGCCAAGATGCTGTGGCAAGAAATGTCCTACATGAAGGACCTTGGTGGGTGAGACTCCAGCAGAAAGAAGTGGCCATCGAAGGAGGAGGTATTTTTCTCTGAAAGGAGGAGAGAATTTCCACTTGGTTGTGGCCTTGTCTAAATACTGAAAGAGTTTGTGGATTCAAAAGGCTTCCATACCCTTGGCAGCTCATGTCAAGAGCCTCAGGTGATCACTGACATATATAAGAGTGTTTATTATTAAATTAACATCAGGAGTCACTGTGTACCAACTTCCCATGCAGTACCTCTGTGCTCAATGAGTTGAATTATGAGAGTTAACTGTAAAACTAGTGTGTGTGTGTGCACAGATTGTTGAAATATTTGATTAGTATAGAGTTAGTATTCTGTGTACAAAATTAATTGAAAATGAATCTTAATGGAGAATGGGACTGGGAAGGGGAGAGGGAGGAAGAGGAGGAGTGGGAGTATAGGTGGGAGGGCGGGTATGGTGGGAGAATAACTATATTCCTAAAGTTGTACTTATGAAATTTGTATTCCTTAAATAAAAGGCTTCCTTGGGGAAAAAGAAAAAACAAAGAAATAGAATATTTGTCCGCTAAGTGTATAGATTCCAAGTAATGGAATTTACCCACCATTTCCTGCTTTTTTGATACAGTGTTTTACATTAATGAATACAATGCCATCTCACTAGTCCAAGTGATCAATTTCTGTTCACAATAGATCATAATGATAGGACTAAGAGTCAAAGGGATCACATAAACAAGACTAGTGTCTGCTAAAACTAACTGATAGAATAAAAAAGGGAGAGAATGATCCAACATGGGAAGTGGGATACACAACAGACTCATAGAATGGCAGATGTCCTAACAGCATCTGGCCTCAGAATCAGCTCTTAAGGCATTTGGATCTGGCTGAAAAGCCCATGAGAGTATTTCAGGCATGGAAAGCCAAGACACTCTGGAAAAAAAAAAACAACCTAAATGAAAGATCTCTGCAAGTGAGATCCCAGTGAAAAGAACAGGTCATCAAAGAAGGAGGTACCTTTCTCTGAAGGGAGGAGAGAACTTCCACTTTGACTATGACCTTGTCTAACTATGATCAGAGTCAGCGAACTCAAAAGGCCTCCAAAGCCTTGGCAACTCATGACAAGAGCCTAGGGCGATTACTGATGCCATAAACAAGAGTGTCAATTTGTTAAGTCAACAACAGGAGTCACTGTGCACTTACTCCTCATGTAGGATCTCTGTCCTTAATGTGCTGTACACTGTGATGTAATGCTGTAACTAGTACTCAAACAGTATTTTTCACTTTGTGTTTCTGTGTGGGTGCAAACTGTTGAAAGCTTTACTTAATATATGCTAAATTGATCTGTATATAAAGATAATTGAAAATGAATCTTGATGTGAATAGAAGGGGAGAGGGAGCAGGAGAGGGGAAGCTTGCGGGTGGGAGGGAAGTTATGGGGGGGAAAGCCATTGTAATCGATAAGCTGTACATTGGAAATTTATATTCATTAAATAAAAGTAAAAAAAAGGAAAAAATAAAAAAAGAATTCACTTTATCATGCCACAGAAATGCACGCTGTACCTATTATTTCTTATTATGGTAATCCAGGTAAAGAAAGTGGTATTTGTCCTTTGTCTTCTTCCCAAAGACATACATACTTGGCTTCATCACTGGGCATAATAGTCTGCTTCTACTAACTGTTTTTTTTTTCCCAAAGAAACCTTTTATTTAAGGAATACAGACTTCATGCATTTCACAAATACAATTTTAGGAATATCGTGATTCTTCCCATGGTACCCACCCTCCCACCCAGACTCCCACCCCTCTTCCTCCTCCCTCTCTTATCCCCATCTACTAACTTTTCTTTTTCTTTTTTTTGACAGGCAGAGTGGACAGTGAGAGAGAGAGACAGAGAGGAAGGTCTTCCTTTTTCCATTGGTTCACCCCCGCAATGGCCACTGTGGCCGGCGCACTGCGCTGATCTGAAGCCAGAAGCCAGGTGCTTCTCCTGGTCTCCCATGCCGGTCAGGGCCCAAGGGCTTGAGGCCTCCTCCACTGCATTCTTGGGGCACAGCAGAGAGTTGGACTGGAAGCGGAGCGACCGGAACAGAATCTGGTGCCCCAACTGGGACTAGAACCCAGTGTGCTGGCGCTGCAGGTGGAGGATTAGCCTATTGAGCCACAGCGCCGGCCCCCATCTACTAACTTTTAAGGCTAATATTGACAGCATTTGACATTTTGTAAGTATGATTTTTGGAAAACTTAAAAGTTACCTTATTAAATATTTTAAAAATATTTTATTTATTTGACGAGAGAGAGAGAGAGAGAAAGAGAGAGAAGTCTACCATCCACTGGTTCACTCCCCAAGTAGTCACAACAGCTGGGCTGGGGCTGGGTCAGGCTAAAGCCAGGAGCCTGGAACTCCATTCTTGTCTCTTGTGTGTGTGCAAGAGGACCAAGCACTTGGGCCATCCTCTGCTGCTATCCCAAGCATATCAGCAGAGAGCTGGATCTGAAGTGGAGCAGCCGGGATTTGAACCAACACTCAAACTGGATGTCGGGATTGCAGGCAATGGCTTAACCTACTATGCCAAAGCAAGGGCCCGTCCTTCTCAACATTTACTCATGTATTACACACTTATTTTTATTTCTCTAAAAAAGGGGGGGGGGGGGGATGCTTGCGCTTTGGCCTAGATAAGCTGCTGCCTGTGATTACGGCATCCCATATGGGTGCCAGTTGGAGTCCCGGCTGCTCCACTTCTGATTCAGCTCCATGCTAATGTGCCTGGGAAAGCAGCAGAAGATGTACCAAGTTCTTGGGCCCCTGCCACACACATGGAAGACCTGGATGAAGCTCCTGACTCCTGACTTTGGCCTGGTCCAGCCCTGGCCACTAATAGCCATTCAAGGAGTAAACCAGCAGGTGGAAGATCTCTGTCTCTCTCAGTCTCTCTCTCTCTGCAAACACTACTTTTCAAATACATAAATCAATCTTTATTTTAAAAAAAAATCTTTCAAAGAAACAGTAAGAAGAAAAAGAGAGTATTCAATTCCTTTTAAGTTGCTTTGGGCTCCTCTCATTAGTTAGCTCAAGTGTCTTCTAAATGGGACCCTTACAGGTTCTTGCTCAAGTGAATTTCTAATGGTTGCATATGTATTAATGCAGAGAAACACACACACACACACACACAGGTACACAGAGTTTGTTCTCGTCCACTGGTCCACTCCTAAAATACCCACAGTGAGCCAAAGCTGAGATCTGGGTGCAGATCTCCTGTGTAGGTGGCAGAGACCCAATGACTTGAGTCATCACTCACCACCACCCAAGGTGTACATTAACAGGAGCCTGGAATTTGGAGGGGAGCCAGGACTCCAGTCCAGGCACTCTGATATGTGATGCGGGCTTCCCAAGTGCCATTTTAAGCACTATGCCAAATGCCTGCCTCTTTCAGTTAATACAATACTCAGCAAAGCATTGTGATCACCTGCTGAACATTTTCCAAGATGGCTCCTGAGATTCTAGTGTTTGGCAAGTCTTAGTATAGTCACTGAGAAGCCCAGCTGACTCGAATAGCATGCAATGTGTGACGCATACACACTTGTTGCTACGCAAACTGATAAGACAACCAATCAAATGTGACAGATGTGGAATTTGTTCTTTGCCAATCAGAGTTAGAACGTAACATGGAATCCATGATAGGCATTTTAAGCCAAAGCAACTGTAGTTTAGAGAATTGAGTGCTCGCTCAAGTGTTGGAATGGCTGGAGAAGCAAGTTCCAGTCTACAACCCCAAAACAGTGCCCAGAGCAATGCCTCAGGCTGCCCCCAAAAGCTAGGCTCCAGAGTCTGGAGAACCCTTCTGGGCCTGCAGGATTCAGGAACCCATTGTTAGGGCCGAGATATGCAGATGGGGAGCCCCCATCATGGCCGCAACTGCCTCACTCCACCCATGAAGCTGGGGATGGACAGTTGGAAATAGAATTGCATCCATGCAACTGTCTCTTAATACTCACAAGGCTGGAGATGGGGCCCTGGACCATGGTCACAGGACAAACCTCATATCCCTAACGCCTGGTTGTCTGCGGACCAAAAAGTCATAGGGCATCAGTGGCTGCTCTGCCTCCCCTCTGCTTTGAAAATCCCAGAGTGATTTCATATCCCTAGGATGTTTAGGTGAAAGGGAGTCTGGGAAATGTGGTTTCTAGCTGCTGAGATTGCGAAGGGCAGGAAAGCACTCTGGAGAGGTTGAGGAAGGACACTGAGTGCCGGTTGACTGCAGCCCACACGGGGCCAAAAGGCAGAGCAGTGGAAGGAGGTGCCAATGAGGCCCACACATCGTGAGATCGGGGGCCTATTTTAAAATTAATGTTTCAGGTTCTTGTCTTAACCTTAGAGAGGCATTCTAAACTTAGACATGTACAAGACAGGTAACATGGTAAAACTCAGAATTTATCTGGGGAAGTGAGAGAAATACTCAGGAACGTAAGGCTTTATTTAAGAGAGAGGGTGGTTAAAATAAAAAAGGAACCTGGAGTTCCATACCAGGCAGGAAGCAGATCAGGGCCCACGTGTGAGAGTTCATAGACTGGAGCCACACGGAGAAAAATCCTGCAGGCAGGAATGACCGCAAAACAGCGCTGCGGGCAGGCACACAGGAATGGCCCCGGAGTACTCCATCCTTTTATTCTCTTCCAAAAGGGGAGTGATTACATTGTCTGATTAAAAAGTGGGCGTATACAGGTGGGATTTCATAGGGGGCGTGAGATCTTGCAGGGGGCAGGGGGTCGTGGCATGTAGCTCCCAAATCGAATTAATTTAATCATCTCTCCCTGTCCCTGTCAACCAGAGGAGCCTGGAGAAGTAGCTCCTGCAAGGGCCTTTCATTGGAATCTCCTTCCCTCAAGGAAACCCCCGTAGCCACCTGTATCACACCTGAATAAGGATGGTCAGGAAATTCTAGTATGATTTAGCCCTGTCCAGAGAAGAAGGGAAAGGAGAGCGTGCAGCTAGTCCTGGGCGTCTTAGTAGGAAGGGGCTTCAACAGTTCATAGACAAATAGAATTATAAGGATAAGCTTATTTGGGTTTTTCATAGTATGCATTTTCCATGAACTTCTTGAAGACTCCTCATGTGCATGAATTTCAAAATGTTTAGCACCCAAATAAACCTATCTTTATTTTTTAAAAAAGCTTTTATTTATTGATTTGTAATGTATGTGATACATATATTATGTATCTACCTATTATCCATCTGTCAAGACAGAGGTCTCTCAGCTGCTGTTTCACTCCCCAAATGCTGGTAATAACCTGGGCTGGGCCAGCAAAGCCAGGAATCAGAATCTCAGTGCAGGTCTCTTAGGTGGGTAGCAGGGACACAAATACTTGAGTCATCATCTGCTGCCTCCCAGGACGTGCATGAGCAGGAAGTGGAGTGGAGAGTGAACTGGAACTGGACCCCGGGCACTCTGATGTAGGATGTGAGTACCCCAAGCGGTGGCTTCCCTGCAGTAGCTTCCCTGCTGTGCCAAATGTATCTTTCAATTCCATTTTCTTTTTCTTTGCTGATAAAGACTTATTTTATTTATTTGGAAGTCAGAGTTACAGAGAGAGAGGGAGTGAGAGAGAGGTATCCTGCATCAGATGGTTCACTCCTCCAATGGCTGCAATGGCCAGGGCTGGACCAGGCCAAAGCCAGGAGCCAGGAGCTTCTTCTGGGTCTCTCATGTAGGTGCAGGGGCCCAAGCACTTGAGCCACCCTTTGCTGCTTTACCAGGCACATTAGCAGGAAGATGGATTGGAAGTGGAGATGGATTGGAAGTGGAACCAGCGCCCATTTGGAACGCTGTCCTGCAGGTAGTGACCAAACCCGCTACACCACAGCTCCGAACCCTCAATTCTCTTTTCTACAAACTTTGTGAAGGACTCACTTGGAGCCCAAGTGTCCCCTAATTCACCCCACCTCAATGTGAGTAGAACACATAGTGCTGACACAAGGCAGAAGGTGTAAATCCAGATGCACTTCTGACTTAGATAAAATCCTCATGGCGTTCTGTGAGCTGGGACGCATTTATTATCACAGGCTGTGAAAATATTGTGAAGTTAGATGTCACCCATCGCGAGCAAGGTTAACAAACATGCGTTAGGCCACTGTCATGTTTGTAGGCCCTGCGTGAAGGGCCTTAGTGCTGCACAGCAAGGTGTCTTGGAGTGAGGCCGCTGAGCTCTGCCTGTTTGGTGGCACTGTCCGACCCCCCACTGGGAAAGAAGTACCCACTGCACAAGGGGCTACGTGGAGCCAGGTTTGAAAGATGCCCAGGGCTTTATCTGGAGGCTGAAGGACTGGTGTGAGTAGAGGTACCGGGGTCTTGGTGATGCGGAAGACCACATATGTAGTGCAAGTTTGCTCTTGGCTGTTTTGGTACTGGGTAGATTGGCTGAGATTAATCATTCCCCATAACCACTTTAGGGTAGATTTTTTTGGAAGGCAACTCTTGCTTTGGTTTCTAATGAGGTCTTTCAGCCTCGAGAGTCTGAGGAGATTTTGTGGTTTGGTTTTATTTTCATAGAAAGGCCAAAAACACTTCTGAAATACCAATTAATTCTGTGTTTTAGGTTTGCTATACAGCTTCAGACAACCACAACGCTCTTAAGCTTTCAAACTTCTGTTAACTGAAATGAGCAAGAGCTTCTGGAAGTTTGCAGAAGCCAATGGACGCTGCAGGAGTTACATACAGCGTCTATTTGCCTGCTCTTGACCACAGACTTCGTTTTCGTCATCAGGCTTGGAAGTGTGAGTCACCCATAATTTTATGTTTCTGCAAAGCTTTCCTACCAAGTCATCTTCAAGTATCTCCTCTTTAATTCTGTATCATACATTTACAGCATTCACATTTCTGGTTAAAAATGCCTTGTAAATATTTGGCTTACTCACCGGGGATGGAGCTCTTGTTCCAGAGGGCTCTATTATCTTAGGAAAATCGTGTTCTTTTGGGAAACAAAAAGGCGAATCCTTGCTACTTTCTCGAGGCTATGTTTTTGGCATCTGATCCAACATCTGGACTTGACGTTGTCTTTAAGGATTTCTGTTAAGGCTTTGCTTACTGTGGTCTACCAGGACTCCTTTCTTCCTGCCTCCTTATAATTACACTGTTGGAACTAAAAGGTGCTGAAACATTATAGGGGATGTTTCTCCAACAGGCACCCTAAAAGGGGACGGAAAATGTGACCTCGAAGAAAGTGGGCTTGTACAATTCTGAGCCCTGGAGTGCCAGGCTTGGGGGAATCTAGACGTGGTGAAGGAAGACTGGCTACTCGGAATTTCCCCCCTAGGCAAAACAGCAGAATTTTCCTTGTTAGTTCATTGGGTTTAAAATTGCTCTTAGTCTCCTTGTGACCATGGGTGACTATGTGTGATCTTCAGAAGTGTGGCTAACATTAGCAGCTGGCCCACCGGTTAACATGAGGACTACATGACATTAAATGCATTCCCAGCACTTTGGGGGACTTGTCAGTCCCCGGAATAACAAATGTACTAAATGAAATGGTAGTTAGTATAATTAATGCTATTAATGATTTTCTGTTCAGCCTGTGCTTGTGTACACTGCTGTTTCCTTATCTCCTAAATTAAAAAAAAAAAAGCATCCTGAGCAACTGGGTGAATAGTGTTAATTATCATCTAATTAAGCCATTTGAGACACAGGAATATGCTGCTCCTGACAGGTGCTACTGAAGGCTGTGGGTAGATTTCCTTGCTATAGAGGGAGACACAACCAGATTAAGGTGGTTGTAATAAAAGAATGCTTTACATGGCAATGCTATTGAAATGGATGAGGAGAGTGTGAGTCAGTAGGAATGTGTGTAGACTTCTGTCCTTTAAGCTCATGGATATAGACAGGGTGCTTCCCCGGAGAAGGGTTGTCCAAGGGGCCTTTGGCTCTCTCTGAGGCTGGGGACTTCATTTCAGGGAAGCCATCTGGGTCTCCTTTTCGTTACTAAGGGATCAGGGTTGATCCCTGAGCACGATGGAGTTGAAGTGCCCGCCTGCATGTAGTCTTTTGAGTAACCACAAAAAGGGCTGCAAAGAGCTTTGTGCAGTGGCCAGCACACAGTAGGTCCCAATAAGCCATGGCCAGAAGGGACCAAGGAGATGCCAGGAATGTGGAAGAAGCTGTTGACACTGAGAAAGACCTCACCTATCATGCAAGTTCTGGGGAGATTTGGGGAGCTGCACACTCAGCAGCAACAACAAAGTCTTGAAAGCATCATCAGCAATAAATTGAAGAAGTGATCGGCTCCCTTTCAGTTGGTTTCTTCCAAGACAGAGCCTGGACTTCATTGATGTTGACACTTTATGTTTTCTTTGGTTGTGGTTCTGGCCCTTGAGGAGCTCAGTGCTGGCTGCTCAGGTGCCTGCTCAGGGTTCAGAGTGATCCAGAACAGAGGTTATTTTAACCCCTCATCTGAGAGAACTCACATACCACCCCCTGAGGGTGCTAACCCAGGGGCGGTGGTCAGAACCCACAGGGACTTTGTCCAAGGACAGAGTTAGACTGGCGATTCCAAGGACCAAGGCAGGCAGGAGCACTACAAAGATGACAGCATTGGAAAGGCTTATGTCAAACGGTGGCTCCCAGCCCGCTTCAGACAACCCAGCCGTAGGATGGCAGACACCTGCTCCCTTTGCTGTGTACTTTCAGATTGGAGCATCCCAAGAATGGTGCGGTACTGCCACCCCTCCAGCCTGGGCCAGCCGTGACCAGGGTCCTGGCCTGCATGCCTCTCAGGCCTGGGGCCGGGAGTTTTGTGCCTGAGGATCAAAGTGACTGTCTTGGAGCTTTCCCAAGGCATCTGAACAACATAATGCAAGTGTTCAGCCCTGGGACGTGATGTTTCAACTGCTGTTGGCAGGAGGAAGTCTCCCTAACCAAGATGACCTATCTTTACCTTAAGCCTGCATACTCCCTCTTGTCCCTCTTGGTGGAGGTACTGGCTGCTGCCTGCATGCGGACTGCATCCCAGAGATCCCAAGGTGAATGGGATAGGAGGGAAAGCCTTGTGTGTTTTGTAGCTTCCTCTGTAAAGCTCAATTCTGCGCATGCCCTCTAAGTCCACTGTGTTTAACAGCAGACACTAAAGGACATTTTGACCTTGTCTGGCTCTGTCCCATGGAGACCAGGGGAAAACAGAGATGTGGAGACCACGGCTGTCCACCCCAATGGCTCTGCCACCTCCTCCTTTAGTGGACATCGCAGCCAGCAGCCACTTCTTCGATTACAACAGAAGGTGAGTATTGATGGGGACAGCCAAGGTCTTTGACCAGCAAACTGATCCTGCTGACAGAGAAGGACCTCAGAGCCTCCCAAGCACCCGGCGTGTGCCCTGCTATTCCATGACACACTTTTGACTTGGAAAGCAGTTTTGTGGGATGCAATCAATGGCTGGGCCGCGGCCTTCCTATGGCTCCGAGGAATATGATCACTTAAGTGCTATCATGTCGGCAGACGGAGGGGCAGACGAATACTTGGAGTAGGGAAAAAAGGACAGAGCCCGGTGAGAAAGTCAAGCCCTTTGAAGCCCCTTGTGGAGAGTACTTCAAAAAGTGGGTGGAAAAACAGAATAAAAACATTGATTGTGGAGCAAACTTCCACATAGTACATTGAGAATGTGTACTACGAGAAGAACTATGCATGGATTTGTCTTTGCACAAAAATAAACTTGGACATTTAATTCCTTTTTTTTTTTTCCATGAACTTTCTTTGGAGTTTCCTTGTGTAGCATGAAAAATAACACGTTCCTGAACATACAATGGATTTTCATGGAAATTTTGTATGAGATTTTTTTAAAACAGAATTTTTTTTTAAAGAGTATTATTCTGTCTTTAAGGTAAAAAGGCCAGCTCTAGGCAGAAATAGTAACCTGCAGTTTCTTTTAATTTCACTTCGTAAGTGGATTACTGTGAAAATGTCATCTGTGTGTCAAAATATGCATTTGATTTTATGAACATCTTCTCAGCGAGTCTTCTCATTCCTCCTGGCCTCCCACTCCTGCTAGGCTCCTCCCTGGAGCCAGGCACTCACACCTGCCAGGGGACACCTTCTCTTGCTCCTCCAGGGAAAACAGACCATCTAAAGCTCAGTTGTGCTTTTTTTTAACACAAAGAATTAACCAACACATAAACCTTGTACATCTTTATGGTACCATATGATATACATGTACAATTGTGAAATATCCAATCAGGGTAAATATATTTAACTCCTCAACTACTTATCATTTCTTTCTGATGGAAACATTCAAAATCCTATATACTAGTTTTTTTCAAACAACTATATGGTACATTAGCATTATCCTACTGTGCATGGGAACCCCAGAACTTCTTACCTCTGTGTAATGGTGGCTTAATTCCCATTAATCAACCATTCCCCATCTCTTCCTCCCAACTCTTTCCCCAGCCTCTGGTTACACCCATTATACTTTTAAATTGCATGACTGAACTCATGCTATATTTGTCTTTCCCTGCTTGTCTTTCTACGCTTGTCTTGCTTCACTAACAGTTCCATTCATGTTGTTGCAAATGACAAGTTTTCTTCCTTTTTATGGCTGTGTTGATTCCATTGCATATATTTTCCATTTTTCTTTATCTATGCATCAGTGGATGGACCCTTCAGTTGTTTCTTGGCTATTGTGAGCAGTGCTGCAATAAAGATGGGTGTGCTGATGTCTCTTCTGCAGAGCAACTGTATTTCCCTTGGATGCATACCCAATAGTGGGGTTGCAGGATCACATGGTACACCTAATTTTCATTTTTTGAGGAAGCTTCACACTGTTTTTTACACTTTACATTCCCATCAACAGTGGCATGTGTTCCCTTTTCCCTACAGCTTTGCCCACGTTTGTTATCTTTTGCCCTTTTGATAATACTCCATCGAACCGGAGTGAGATGATATCCCATTACGGTTTTTATTCCACTGCCATAGCAGAGAGCTGGCCTGGAAGAGGGGCAACCGGGAGAGAATCCGGCGCCCTGACTGGGACTAGAACCCGGTGTGCCAGCGCCGCAGGCCGAGGATTAGCCTATTGAGCCACGGTGCTGGCCCCCATTATGGTTTTTATTTACAGTTCTCTGATGGTTAATGAGGTTGAGCATTTTTCACATGTACTTGTTGGCCATTTGTATGTCTTCTTTTGAGAAATGTCTGCTCATTTCTTCTAGGTTCCCCCGTTTATTGGCATATAGCTCTTTTTTTATTTTTTATTTTTATTTTTTATTTTTTGACAGGCAGAGTGGACAGTGAGAGAGAGAGAGAGAGAAAGGTCTTCCTTTTTGCCGTTAGTTCACCCTCCAATGGCCGCCGCGGTAGGCGCACTGCTGCCGGCGCACAGCACTGATCTGATGGCAGTAGCCAGGTGCTTCTCCTGGTCTCCCATGGGGTGCAGGGCCCAAGGATTTGGGCCATCCTCCACTGCACTCCCTGGCCACAGCAGAGAGCTGGCCTGGAAGAGGGGCAACCGGGACAGAATCCGGTGCCTCGACCTGGACTAGAACCTGGTGTGCCGGCGCCGCAAGGATTAGCCTAGTGAGCCGTGGCACCGGCCCGGCATATAGCTCTTTATAGTAATTTCTGAAAATTCTTTTTATTTCTATGGTGTCTGTTGTTACATTTCCTTTTTCATCTGTAATTTTTTGATTTGTGTCTTCTCTCTCTTTTTTATGATTAGTTGGACTAGTGGTGTGTCAATTTTGTTTATTTTTTCAAAAAACCTGCTCTTCATTTTACTGATCTTTTGTATTTTTTTGGTTTAAATTTTGCTGATTTCTTTTTCAATTTTAATTATTTCTTTTCTCCACTAGTTTTGGGTTTGGTTTACTGCTGTTTTTCTACATCCTTGGGATGCACTGATAGTTCATTTATTTGGTGCCTTTCCAATTTCTCGATGTAAGCACCAATTGCTATAAACTTTCCTACTAGCACTGCTTTTGCTGTATCACATAAGTTTTGATATGTTGTATTGTCATCTTCATTTGTTTCCAGAAATTTTTTGATTTCTTTTTTGATTTCTTCTATGACCCCACTGTGTTTACATATGTTCTAGATATACCTGAGTTACTGATGTCCAGCTTCATTGCACTGTGGTCTGAGAAGATGCATGGTAAGATTTGATTTTTTTTTTTAATTTGCTGAGGCTTGTTTTGTGACCTAACATCTGGTCAATTCCAGTGAATGTTCCATTCACTAGTTAGAAGAATGTGTATTTTACAATTGTAGGATGAAAAGTTCTGTAGATATCTATTAGGTCCATTTGGTCTATAGTATCAATTAACTTTGTTGTTTCCTTGCTGATTTTCTGTCTTGTTGATCTGTCCATTGCTGAAAGTGGAGTATTGAAATTCCCCATTATTATTTTATTTGAGAATATATCTCCCTTTAGATCTCTTAACATTTCTTTTAAATAGTCAGGTGCACTGTAATTAGGTGCATATTCGTTTATAATAATTATGTCTTCCTGATGAATTGTTCCCTTAATCATTACATAGTGTCCTTCTTTGTCTCTTTTAACAGGTTTTTTTTTTTTGTTGTTGTTGTTAAAGACTATTTTGTCTGATATTAGGATGGCTACACCAACTCTTCTTTGGTTTCTGTTGGCATGGGGTATCTTTTTCCATCCTTTCACTTTCAGTTTGTGTGCATCTTTGTTGGTGAGATGTGTTTCTTGTAGGCAGCAAATAGATGGGTTTTGTTTTTTAAATCCATTCAGCCAGTCTATGTCTTTTAACTGAAGAGCTAAGGCCATTTACATTCAAGGTGACTATTGGTAGATAAGGACTTTGCCCTGCCATTTTTCCATAAATATTCCTATTTTTGTCTTTGGACTTCCTTTGTGCTTTTCCTGGGAGATTTCCTCCTTTACTTTCTTCTTAGTGCTGAACATGTTTCTGTATTTCTGTGTGCAGCACATCCTTCAGCATATTCTGCAGTACTGGATAGGTGGTGACAAAGTCTTTCAGTTTTTGTTTGTCATGGAAGGTTTTATTTCACCTTTATTCATAAATGACAGCTTTGCAGGGTATAGTATTCTGAGTTGACAGTTTTTTTTCCTCTTAAGAATTGGAATATATTTCACCATCCTCTCCTGCTCTGTAGGGTTTCTGATGTGAGCTCCCTTATGATTCTAATTGGAGATCTTCTGAAAGTAATCTGGCATTTCTCTGGTGCACATTTCAAAATCTTTTACTTATGTTTAACTGTGGAGAATTTGATTATAATGTGCTGTTGTGAAGATCCATCTGGTCATGTCTATTATGAGTTCTATATGCTTCCTGCACTTGGATGTCCCCTTCTTTCTCCAAATTGGGGATATTTTCTGTTATTACTTCACTAAAAAGGCTTTTAATCCTTTCTCTCTTTCCACACCTTCAAGAACTCCTAGAATCCATATGTTAGGTTGTTTGATAGTATCCTGTAGATTCCCAAAAGTGTTTTTAATTTTCTAATTTCTTCTTCTTGTGTGTGGTCTGACTGTATAATTTCCTGTGCTTTTTCTTCTAAGTTGGATATTCTTTCTTCTGCTTCACCAATTCTGTTGTTAAGGCTTTCTGCGGTATTTTTTATTTGTTCTATTGAATTCTTCATTTCCAAAATTTCATTTTGATTTCTCTTTAAGATCTCAATTTCATGGGAGGAATTTTCTTTCATGTCATGTATGCATTTTATTAATTTGTGCATTTCCTTCTGATTATTTCTAAGTAATTCTATGATCAATTTTTTGAATTCCATTTCTGGCATTTTTTCAAACTCATCATCTTTACAATCTAGTATGAAGTGTTGTGCTCTTTTAGGGGTGTCATGATGTCTTCCTTATTCTTCCAGTTCTTGAATTGTTGTGTTTGTTATTCAGCATGTGTGGAGACACTTGTTGGTTTTTTCTTTGCTTTTTCGCTGTGGGGGCTTTAATATTTGGACTATGTTTAAGTGGATTAGTGGAGTGTCTGGTTTCAGGAAATATCTAGAGGTGTGTGGTGTGAGTGGCTAGGGAGTTCTGTTCAGTGCTACAGAGTGAAGGTCATGTCTGAGGTGACACACCCAGGTTTGGCATGGTAATCTCCTTTTTTTTTTTTTTTAATCAGAGGGGTGATTTCTTCTTGTCTGTTGGTGGTAGACTCAGCTGAGCTCCTCTCCTTGAAGGAGACCCATGCCTGGGTGCTAGCCCCCATGAGTATATTATTTGTCCACTCTGCCACAAGGACCACACAAAGGATCTGTGCAGTCCTCAGTGTAAGATCATATTCCCTAGCAATGTCCCTTGTCAGGTATCCAGGGAGCCTTGATCATGTGGAGCCTCCCACAGTTACTGCCCATGTCCTAGCCACACACTGATTCCTCCTATGCAGCCTCAGTGTTTTCACAGTCCTGGCACACAAGCCTCCCACAGTCATGAGCAGCCAGCCCTCTGTCTGTCTGTTCTCCCCACTAGACTCAGGAGTCTCAGCTTGGCTGGTTGCTGGGCGTGGACATGACCTGGTGCAGCTGTTATGTACATATGTCCAAAATGGCACCTCCTCTCTGTCAGCTTGTTACAGGACACCTTTTCAGGGTGATCAGGGAGAGAAAACATGCCACCCATATTTTTTATCCTCTACTTTGGCTGGTACACTACCCACTATGGGGCTCCAAGCCACATTCCCTCTAGGCTTTTCCTGCAGCTTGTTCACCAGTGGCTTGGGCTATTACAGTCTGGTCTCACCTCACTCTCCAATGCTGATATAGAGGTTCTCGGCTGCTGGGGTCCTAAGTTGTATGCATCCTCCCCCTCCATGTAGGTCCACTGTGTTCCTCCAATTTGTATAGAGTTTCCTCTGCTATTTTCTCCCTAACTCTTCCTTGAGACTGCACTTTTTCCACTTTTTAAAACTATCTCCTCCTGGACTCATCATATGCTTAATCAGGTAGTATAATGCCTCCTGCTTTTTTTTTTCCTCAAGATTGCCTGGGGATTTTGGGTCTTTTTTGGTTCTATATAAAATTTAGTAAAATGTTTTCTAGTTCTGCGAAAAATGTCATTGGTATTTTGATAGGGATTGCATTCAATCTGTAAATCGCTTTGGGTAGTTTGGACATTTTAGCAGTATTGATTTTTCCAATCCATCAACATGAGATGTCTCCATTTCTTTGTGTCTTCTTTAATTTCTTTCATTAATTATTTATAGTTTTTATTGTAGAGATCTTTTGTCCCTGTGGTTAAATTGATTCCCAGGTCACTTTCTATTTTGTAGTTAATGGAAATGGGAACACTTTCTTGATTTCTTTTTCAAGTAAACTCAGTAATTTCAATGTCCACCAATTATTTTATCAGAGATGATTGTATCACATACGAATTTATTTCATAACTTACTGCAAGGTGACATCTAAGTGAGGAGATATTTGTCTCACAGGTTTTGTGTTTCTAGGCCTACAAAGCATGCAAAGCTGAGCAGGTTCTCTTTGAATGTTGTGGAAGGAAGGAAGGAAACCAGGGACTCACATGGGACACCTTGGTTAACAGAAAGCTGGGAACTGCACCACATTCCTTATTACCTGGAGACATGTGAACATGTGGAGTGCTGGTGGTAAAAGGGAATTGGAATTGGAAGGGAGATCCTGGGATAGCTCCCACCTTGAGATTTTCTGGGCTCCACATTGGCTTATGCCTAGAATAGAACAAGGGTACCTCAAAAAGTTTGTGCAAAATGCAATTTAAAGACAAATTTATTTGAGTGCAAAAAATATTTGAAATCCATGCATAATTTTTTCCTCATACATATTTTCCATGAACTTTTTTAACATCCCTCATATGCAATGAATTTCAGAAGTTTTTGCATCAAGATAAAACTATTTTAATTCCATTTCCATGAACTTTACGAGGAACCATTGAAAATGCCCACAACACTTTTTTGGACATGAAAACCTTAAAATGCACATTGAAAGCACTATTTGGAGGTTAGAACACCAAGCCCCAAAGGGAGAAGTGACTTATCCAGGTGTCCCATATGGAGCAGTGTGAGGTTTCTGCTCTGGTTCCCAGCCATACCTCACTTATTAAGTCCATTGGGGCTTCTGTGTTAGAGGACAGATTTGAAAACATGGCATGCATTTGGTACATAGCCACAGACATCTCTGTTTCTGGATTTCCTTCTTAAAGGAAGTAGATCTGGACATGCATTGCAAATGAGCTAGCTGAGGCAATGCTGTGGGTGAGAGCAAATAGGAAGTGGCTGCCGGGTGCACTGTCATCCATAGCACTTGTCTCTCAAATGGCTCACAAAAGTCCCCAGTGTCTCGAGTCCGCGAGGCAGTGAGCGCCTCTACATAGGGGCTTCCATCTGTCATTGTCAACTCCAGAGTTCACATCAATTGTGCTGTTTCCAACATAAACTGTGACTATTGCTGTGGTTTGAGGGTTTGTAACGAGCAATAAAACACAAGTGGACATTCAATTTACTTAGAGCTTATAAATGTCAGCACCTAACTAAATAAAAAAGAGGAGAAAAAATAAACTGACAGTGATTAATATCACTAATGATTTGTCTTGCTTATTTTCCAAAGTAGTAACTTGATCTTGTCTGTTGAAGATCGGTAGAGATGATGTGAGGAAGTGCTATGGCATCCGGGGGTCTGTTCTTACTTGTTCCTGTGCTGAAAATTGGGAACTTTTCCATTTTTTGTGGGATTAAATGTGCAAATATTAGTTTTCCTCCAACAAGAAAAGTGTAAATAGGCTTATGAATGTGTTAGTAAAAAAACATGTCCAAACTAAAGATGAGCATTTGTATAAACTAACATGTTAACAATGAGATGTTGGTTTCCTAGCATCGCTAGACAGACACTGTCATTCACGGGAGTCTTTCTCCTGTGAAAGAAGTCATTAAGCCGTGTTTCATGTTGGCACCTTTTCTTTTCTGTCTGAGCGAATCAGGAATGGCAGCAGATTTGGAGACAGGCAAAGACTTGGAGAACTGGGTGTGGGTGACACAACGATGCTCTTGCTTTTCGGTGTGAAGTGTCAGAACCAACCAATAACAGGCATTTTGTAGGATGTTTAGTATTGGTGGATTCTCCTGAAGATCTCTGCATGCCATCCCCTACATCATTTCCTTTCTTCCTGCGGTGTCTTGAGAGTTGATTTTAGGGTTGAAGCATCTTTGTCGCGATCGCTTGGGCTGTTGAAAGGCACTTGGCAAGTTGTGCCCCCGAAACTCCAGCAGGTTCGCAAAAGCAGGTTCGGATATTGCCAGACAAGTGGCTTCACAATGCCACAAAAGCACTTTGCATTGCGGGTTTGGATTAGCAGCCCTGGTGTCAAGGGCAGGAGAATGTGTTGTTTCAAAATGGCGACTAGCAACTGCTGGGGCAGGCATGGAAGAGAAACTTGCTGTTCAAGTCTTCTTATGCGATTTCCTTCCAGCAGGGGAGGCTTGTTACCATAGAGAGTGCCAGGGTAGGTTCCCTTGTCATTGCTTTCCCGGAGTGGCTTGAAATGAACACAGGGCGCTCACAAGCCAGTCTCTCCTATAGGCCTGGGACCCTCAATCATGCCTGTGAGGCTTTGACTGTTTGCTTTGTCTTTACCCAAAGGGAACAGTAAGATCTCATTATTCATTATTTATGCTTGGCTTATTAAGGCAGTTGAGTAAAAGCAAGTGGTTGCAAAATAGCAAATTAACTTAAAAATGTGTGTGAATGCTGTAAAACAGGTATCATCAGGGTGGAATCAGCTGGCCACCTGCTTTCTCAAATAGTGTTGCTTATTTGTTTGTGTAACGTTTGTGGCTGCTTTTCCCATCACAGCAGGGGATAGCATAGCATGCTAAGCTAAACAATTGACTATCCTGTTCTTTCCTGAAAAAGTTTACCTACCTTTCTCTAGAGTGGCCCTAACAGAAATATCATGTGAGCCCTACATGCCATTCAACATTTGCTAAGAGCCACATTCAAAAAGTGCATAGAAATGGCTGCAACTGATTGTAGAAATGTATTTTATCTAAACCAATGTATTCAAGTATAATTATTACCAGCTAATGCCCCAAGGAGCTCACAAATCTTATCTTGATTCACTTTTACTTCAAAGCCTTAGAGTTTCCAAAGCACTTGATGTCTTTCAAAGTTGTTTTCCATTTTTATTTATTGATTTTACTTGTTTGATATGCATTAGCAGGAGGCTGGAATTGGGAGTGGGGCTGAGACTTGAACCTAAGCACTCCAACATGGGATGCAGGTATCCCAAGTAACATCTTCTCTGTGGTGCCAAATGCCTGCCCCAGGCACATTCCTGGGAGAGATGCAGTCAACAGCCACCCTGAAGCCCTCTGCAAGGATGATGTCTATGCAGAGGGTCCGATGAGTCTTAAAAAGTCATCCTTTGCTGAATTTTAATGCTGCAATCTCTACCTCATTACTATGTGAGAGCATATTTCCAAATTGTGCTTACATTTGCCCATACTGGAATCACAAAACACCTCCTACTTTTAAAAAAAGAAGATTTATTTATTTATTTATCTATATACTTATTTGAAAGGTAGAACAGCAGAGAGAGAGAGAGAGAGAGAGAGAGAGAGAGAGAGAGTAGCATGAGAATCGGCAGCTTTCTGAGTAAAATTCATAACAGCTATGAAGTTCTCTTAAAGAGAAAAGGATGTAATAAGAGATAGCCATTTTTCTTTTTTTCTGAAAGAGGATCAGAAAGGCGTAACTGAAGCAAATGATTTTAGTTTTGAATTTCTTCAAGTGTCTTCAACTCTGGGCAGCTTAATGGTCAAGTCCCTCATCTCCTCTCCCTCCCAAAAATAAGTGCTGGATTGAAAGAGTGTGGATGTCCCCCTACTTGGGTGTGGCTAGCTGGGCCTTTGTGGAAAATCTGTGCTCTGGCATGAAGACTGGGGATTTCACATAATCCTACTAGTACTCGTGGTTGGCTCCACAAGACCAAGTGCTCTGTGTTTAGTGTGAAGTCCGATTACCTAGTGAACAAAGGCGAAGAGAAAATTTGGAGGTGATTGCGTTGGAAAGTACAGAAAATACCTCCTTTGGATTTTTTGCCAGAGTTTTATCTGCAAGTGGAAAAAGCAGGGTTTAGAAAGTCTCTTTATGAAGCAAGGAAGCTTTTAGGCCTGCCACCTTCTATTTAAGCGGAGACTTTGATTTTTAGACATCTGTTCTTTTGGGTCTGAAAGGTCTCCTGATGTTGGAAGGATCTTAGCAATAAAAATATTTTCGCAGCTCCCATTATTTAGTAATGAACCAGTAAAGAATATACATGGCATTTATTTAGAAATAGGTTTAAAAAACAGATCATTTTGAGTCTGGAGGTATGAATTGTAGGAAACTTCCCAGAGGAAGACTTTGCCACTGAGGCAGCCTTAAAGATCATGATGCGGTTCGCACTGGTGGGATGGGAAGTCAGTGTGGATTTGCCTAAAGACGGGATATGAACTAGGTGGTCTCTCAGGTTCAATACCTAAATTTAAGGATGCTGAATGAAACAAAGGAACTCCATTTGTCGCATTTATTCCTCCATGTGCTTTTCCTTTGGTTTCAGAGATACCCAGGTACATCCCTTTCAACACTCTCCTTGTGAGTCTCTGTTTTTATCTACTAAGACCATCTCACCCTAGACATGCTATGACAAAGAATCCAATGGAGAAATACTTAGAGTGTCCCGGAAATGCATGGGAGGGACTCATCCTAGAGAGGGCTTGGTCCTGGGCAGTCTCTTCCTCATGCCTTATTCAGCAGCAGAGATGATGCTGAGCCTACAGGCTGTGTGCCCAATGTCAGTGAGGAAGCTTTCAGGATACATTGTCCCTTGTTTTACAGCAGAGCCTTTGTAATGGAAAGATGGGCTTTATGAAAGTGGCACACGGCAACTTTGTGCATGTTCTTTACTAGATGGTAAAGGAATCAAATGGCAGCGAAATCATAAATGGCAAGAACGCAGGGAATCCTTTAATCCACACTTCTATACTAAGTCAATAGACAAATAATGAGTTTATCCGTATGCCAGGTACTAGGCTAAGACTAGGAATATGGGTGTGAACAAGACTCTGTCCCTGCTGTAAGGGAACACTCATTTACTACTGGGAAAGACAGACAACACACTCAAGCACAGATAAGTAGCAGTCCTTCAGTATCCACAGGGGATTGATCCATAAAATGACAGAGACTTGCATAGACCCTCCTGTGCACTTTTAATTGTCTCTAGATGACCTTATAATGTTTAGTACAATGTAAATGCAGTACAACTAGTTTATACTATTTTGTTTAGGGAATAAAGTGATTAAAAAGTCTGTACATAAAGTGTGCAGAGGCAAATTATTTCTTTTAATGATTTCTTTATTTATTTGAAAGGCGGAGATAACAGAGAGAAGGGGAGAGAGAGAGAGAGATCTTCCATCGACTGTTTCACTTCCCAAATGGCCACACCGGCCAGGACTGGGCCAGCTCGAAGCCAGGATTCTGGAGCTTTTTCTGGGTCTCCCACATGTGTGCAGGGGTCCAAGCACTTGGGCCATCCTCTGCTGGTTTCCTAGGCCAATAGCAGAGAGTTGGATTGGAAGTGGAGCAACCTGTTCTCAAACTAGCACCCACATGGGAAGCTGGTATCACAGGTGGAGACTTTACCTGCTATGCCACCAAGCCGGCACCAAGGCAAATTATTTTTAAAATATTTTCAATCCACGGGTGGTTGAATGCTGGGGAGAGGAGCCTGTGGATATAGAGGACTGTGCTGCAGGATCACTGAGCCATGGGCTGAAGAGCACATCAGAGGAGATAAATGGTGTTTGTTGTCAATGTGTCCCTCAACGAAGGCTCAGGGTGGTGATGCTGAGCGATGCCCCAGCATCACATATGGGGTTGTGGGATGGCTCTGGGATGTCTGAGTACTGGACAGGACACCAGCGGTTGCTGGGGTTGAGAGGCAGCGAGTTCAGGAAGGTGCATGGTGCTGGTTCACATGGGTCAACATGAGAAGCCACAGCAGCCACCCCACAGTGGGGACACGCACACCAATGGCTGTTACAGGACATTGCCCACTGTGGCACTCCTCATGCCAAGTCTCAGAGCTGGCATCATTCTTGAAAAAAGCAAACTCTGTCTTTAAGGAATGTGGAAAAGCCACAGACATAACTCATACTTCTGTAACTGGCAGAGAATTCAGACCAGTGATACACTCTGGAAAGGAAAGCAGCATGGAGGCCCTTGCGCACGGATCGCCTCTCTCTCCACCAGGGGCTCTGTATCAGAGGAGCACCCAATGGCTGTGAACCACATGGGGCACACTCAGGTTTAGTTCCAGTCCTCCGGGGCTTCGTGAGTGGGGGGTGAACCTGGGAAGGGAATGAGTGTGCTACAAACTGGTACCTGAGGTTCTAACACAGTCATGGTTGATGTTTTATAAATTTCTGTTATAGTTGCCATTTAAAAGAGAAGAAGGCAAACAGTCTGTGAGAAGTAAAATCCTGGAGAGGATGAGCAAATGCCCCAGGAATCTTTCTGCAACATTCTAGCCAGGTAGCGTTTCCCATCTAAGAAAGCTGGACTTTGGAAGCAAGGTGATCAGCACCACTGGGATAGGCCCATGAAAAGCGATTGTTGAGCTTCACCCAATGGGTATTTTTCTGTGTGCCTGTCCGTAGCCCTAACCAAAAAGGCACCAGATTCCATCCAGGGCCCAGAGTACCACATGTAGTGTGAAATTTGTACCTGCAGGATTTCACATGACACTGATACTACTAGAAGTATCACGAAGGCAAATGACTTGATTGTTCATTTCAGGAACTTCTAGAAAGGCCCAGATCTTCCACAGAGATAGGGTAGACAGCTTATCCCCACGTCATTTTGCTGCCACCCCAATCTTATGCCTTCTCATGATGATTCTCTTCCATTCCTGATCCTACTGAAGAAGCCCCCTTAACTCTATGTTACAGTGCCAGTACAACCCGCCTTGCTCTTGTCTTTCTGAGACACCTGCAAAGCCATGGCAGGGCCATGTACCCTTCCCAGCTGTAAGCAACAGACCTTCATCATCAGATCTGTGGGTGATGTCTGCAGATGACACTGGCGTATAGAGTCTGGGGGAGGTAGACTACACTAAGACAGTGAGACAAAGCTTAGGAGCTTTTGTCCTGCTGCATGAGATAGATTTAAAAAATACCAAAAATAAGGAAACGAAAAGGCAAGCCACAGACGGAGAGAAAACACTGACAACATTCATAGCTGACAAAGAGCTGGTGTCTAAAATACACAGAGAACTCTCAAAACGCAACAGTAAGATACAATACAATCCTCTTAAAAATTGGGCAAGATATTTCTGGAAAAAAGAAAACCTCACTAGAGAAGATCTACAGATGGCAGATAAGCATAGAAAAGGATGCTTCTCTTGGATGTCTTCAGGCAAATGTAAATTAAGACACCGTTATGTATCTAGAGAATGGCCCAAATCTGACACTGACCCCACCAAATGCTGGTAAGCCTTTGGAGCGACAAGATTCTCATTCATTGCTGGTGGGAGACAAAACGGTAGTTACTTTGGAAGACAGTTCAGCAGCTTCTTACAAAACTAAGCAAACTCTTACTGTGATAGGCCGAATGTTCATGTCTCATCAAAATTCATATGTTGAAATCTAGTCCCCCAAGGACATGGTGCTGGGAGGCGGGGCCTTTGGGAGATGATTAGGTCACGAGGGTAGAGCCCTCATGTTTAGGATTAGTGCTCTTATTAAGGAGGTTCAGGGAGCTTCATAGCTGCTTCCACCACGCGAGGTCACAGCAAGAAGGCCTCTGTCTGTGACCCTCCCCAGACTCTGTGTCTTGGCCTTCCAGCCTCCAGAACCATGAGAAAGAGATTCCTCCTGCTGTAAGCCACCAGAACTGTGCTATTCATTTCACGACAACTGGAGTGGAATGAGACACCTAAGCATACAAGCCAGCACCTAGGCTTCTCAATCTTTAATCAAACACATTGACGTTCTGTGTCTACACAAAAACCTGCATGTAAATGTTTTCATCAGTTTTACTCACATGCGCCGAAACTTGGAAGCAACCCAAGATGTCCTTCAGTAGGTGAATGGTAAACAAACAGTAGGAATCCGGGCGGTGGACTATTAGGCTATGGTACAAAGAAATGAGCTACGTGAGTAGAATTTAGATGTGTAAGGCTAAGTCCAAGAGACCAATCTTAACAGGCCACACTACATACTGTACAATTTCAAACAGAGGACAGTCTAGAAAAGGTAAAAATGTGGAGGCAGTCCAACGTTCAGTGATTTCCAGGAGACATTGTCGAGAAGCACACATGGACTCATATAGTTGTCAAACCAGGATGTGGGGAAGAGTGAACCCTAAGGAAAGGATGAACTCTCATTATAATAGTGTGTCAATTTCTTCTCCTCGATTGTAATGCACTGCACTCCTGTCAGAAGTTGATAAAGGGGGAGGTGGTGATGCTGGTGATGGTGCATGGGGGAAGATGAGGAATATAGAAACCCTCTGTGTTTCTGCTCTGTTTTCCTGTAAACCGGAAACCACTCAAAGTAAAATTTAATGATGAAAAAGAAATTCCAGTTGACTATCACATGGTGAGATGAGGCATTTGGCAGAGGAAAGTTGCCAGTGCAAACGGTAATGTCAAAGCGGCCTCTCACTAGACTTGCTGGGGGAGCAGAGGGGATAAACAGGTGGTTAAGAACATCGTTGAGGAGGTAGCCCTTTAGCAGAGCCACTAACAGTGAGAGTGTGTGAGCACGTGACCAGGGGCACAAGGACATTCAGGTGAAGGAAGAAGCACTTGAGAATGTCCAGGGTCAGGGTGGGGTCTTCAGGGTGTCACTTCAGTTGGAGCGCAGGGTGCAGGGGAGGACAGAGAGATGGGGCGCTCTTGTGAAGGGGCACCCCTGCCACACTAGGGAGGGAAGTCAGGCTTGTGGAGAAGGGGTGGTGCAATCCATGTGCCCTT
This sequence comes from Lepus europaeus, assembly GCF_033115175.1. Classification (NCBI taxonomy): domain Eukaryota; kingdom Metazoa; phylum Chordata; class Mammalia; order Lagomorpha; family Leporidae; genus Lepus; species Lepus europaeus. Next base: position 88,758,948 of record NC_084832.1, read on the forward strand.
GGGAGTGTGACTTGTACAGCAGAGGACAGGTGGTTGGAGGGACACAGCTAGAGGGAGCAGGCCATTGGGATGCCATAGCAGGTCGCCAAAAGGGGACGGGGTTTGCTGGATTAGCCTTTGTATCTTTGGTGTCTGGCACAGTGCTGGATGCAGTGTAGATCCAGATGGAATTTACCAATTGGACCGGGCAAGCTGTAGGGAATGTTTCTGACACAAGTGGTCCCTGACATACTATGGTGTGAAAATGCACCCATATCCAGTAAAATAAATCACATGTGATAGCCAACACTTGGTCATAAAATAGCTTTTTTAAAAGAGATTTATTTATGTATTTGAAAGGTAGAGTTACAGAGAGGCAGAGGCAGAAAGAGAGAGAGGTCTTCCATCCGGTGGTTCACTACCCAAATGGCCACAACGGCTGGAGCTGCGCCAATCCAAAGCCTAGTTGCTGGTTGTATGGTTAAATATTTGGCTGGTTTGCTCCCCAGATGGCCTCAATGGCTGGATCTGCGCTGATCTGAAGCCAGGAGCTAGGAGCTAGGAGTCAGGAGTCAGGAGCCAGGAGCTTCCTCCAGGTCTCCCAGAGGGGTGCAGGGGACCAAGCACTTGGGTCATCTTCCACTGCTTTCTTAGGCCACAGCGGAGAGTTTGATTGAAGAGGAGCAGCTGGGCTCGAACTGGAGCCCATATGGGATGCCAGCACTGCAGGCAGTGGCCCCACCCATCACGCCACAGCGCAGGCCCCTAAAATAGTTTTGTGTTAGATGATTTCACCCAAATATTGGCTAATGGAAGTGTTTTGAGCATGTTTATTTGTCTATTTTAGATCTACTTATTTAAATGAAAGATAGTTACAGAGACAGATTTTCCATCCACTGGTTCACAACCACCAGGGCGGGATCAGGCCAAAGCTGGGAGCCAGGAGCTCAATCAGGATCTCCCCATGTGGGTGGCAGGGGCCCAAGCACTTGGGCCACCATCTTCTGCTACTTTCCCAGGCACATTAGCAGGGACCTAGATAGGAAGTAGAGCAGCCTAGACTCAAACTGGCACCAGTATGGGATGCCAGTGTCGTTGGCTGGGCTCCTAATCCATATACCACAATGTCGGTGCCTGTTCTAAACACTTTTAAGGCAGGCGAGGCCAAGTCAGGGTGTGCGGTGGGTTAGATGTAGTAAATGCATTGGTGGTTATTTTCAACTTACGATGGTGCATTCAGGAAGAGGCCACTATAAGCTCAGGGACATCTGTAATTGTAATTTAACATCACTGACTCAGTCCACTGTCTTTCTACAACAGCCAGAATGCTAGTGCCCAGATCTGTCCTGAACCCTAAATAGAAGCATGCCATCTGATAACTGTCTTACATGTTTGACATCGTGGGTTGTCTCGGCAAAACTGGGCTGTTAGGCGGCTTCTGTGTTTGAAGGAGTCGGAGGGGCCGTGTTTCTCTTTACTAATCTTCAGAAAGTGACACATTTCATTCTGAGCTCCTGCTAGACAAAGTAGGAAAAAGAGTTTCAAAGCAAAGAAAAGGTCTCAAATAGATTTCATTTATGTAGTGAAAGAGTCCCCGGCCATAGAACAGCGTGACTTTTCAAAGTGCATAATGACCCTCTTTTAGTTTTAGCGACTTATTAAAGTATTTTGGAGGCAGAAATCTCTGTGAATAGGTAGAAGACACGTATAGAAAAGAGTGCTCCTCGGGCGTTCTTGCTGACAGCGTAATAATAGCTCTGCCTCTGGCATTACAGATCTGAGGGCCAGCGGCAACCCTGACTTCAAAGTCACTTTGTATTCAGGGAAATTTACTGTAATTCCTTACCGAAAAAGGGCCGTTGAAAATTACATTGAACATATTGTGTCCCTCTAATCCTGCATGTTTTTGCCTTCCTATAATTTGTGCTGCAGACATTATCCATTAAAAGCAAATTTGAAAATACAAGATGGACGTTTATTCAAGTTATTAAAGAAAAGACCGCGTAGATCAGCTCACGTTCTCCCCCACGCCCGCCTCGACTTTTACTCACCGTGGGCTTGCTCCGCAGAGTGCCGCCTTCCTGGGAGTGCTCTGAGTCTCGCTTAATAGTGACATCATTGTTTGCTAGCGTCTGGTGTCCATGCAGAGCTGCGTCTTTCACAGCTGAAGGTGGCATGTGGCTTTCAGACGGTGTTGCACGAAGCCCCAACGATTTCAGGAAGCTCCTGGGAAGAGCTGGGCTCCTATAGAGCTTGGAGTCACTCTACCTAGGTCTCTTTATCTTCAGGTTTTTCTCTATATGATTTAATTTGGAGTCAGGGCTCCCTGCTTAAGCAAACAAACATAAAAAACAAGAAAGGGCAAAACATCCATAGTTTTGGTTAAACTTGCAGGCAGAAACTGACCCTGCACATAAGGGTCTTTGGCCACAGACCGCTTACTGCCCTAACTCAGAAACCTCATAGATTCGGTTGTGATTCTGGAGCGATTCCCTGCTGTACAGAGCTCTCACTGGGTGCCATCTGCACCTTTACAACCAAACGCTTCACATGGTTGATCTCTAGCTATTCAAGCCAGGGGACTGAGGAGATTAGCAATAAAATATCGCACATCACTCTCGCACTGCCATGCAGACTCAGGTACAAATATAGAATACCGCTCCTTCTCACAGAGATCTGAAGAGAGAAAATAAACAGAACAAAGTCAGCTCCCTGCTGTCCCTTACTCATCATGAGATTTTTACCGCCGCGGAGTGAGTGAATGTGGCACGGTAGCAGTGTGTGGGTGTCTTCTTAGAGACCATTGTAAAACATTGGAGTAGAAACAAGGGAAGTTCAAGGCTTTGAAGTATTGTGTCTGAATACAGTCAGCCCTCCGTGTCCACAGGGTCTGCATCCCTGGATTAAGCCAACTGCAGATGGAAAATAGTTGGGAAAAGAATTGCACAGACTTTCTCCTTAATCACTATTCCCTAAACAATAGGTGTAACAGTTGTTGACAGAGCAATTACATTGTATCAGGCATTGTAAGTCATTTAGAGACTATTTAAAATGTGTGGGAGTACATGCCCAGGTGCTCTGCAAATGCCACAGCCATTTCACCCAGGGGACTCGTGCATAGGACGATTTTAGGATCTGTCCAGGTCCTGGAACCAACCCCCATCAACACAAAGGGACAACTGCCTTTCAGAATTGGCAATTGAGAAAGTTGCTTAATTTCTCATAGCACTTCCCCCATGTTTTAATATCTTACAATTTTCTACATGGAATTTTAGGCACATGGGTTGACTTAGGAGTGGAGTGAGCCTTGGGCAAGGTTTGGGAAGCTTTGTGTCCTCATATCCAGAGATTTAAATTCAGATTCTGAAGTTTCCATGTTGGTGACCTTGGGGGGGGGAGGTATTTAATTTCTTTACACTTTGATTTTCTCCCCCCATAAGATGGTGTTAATAAGTGTTCTCGGTGGGATGTTGGGAAGAGGGTGTGAGACATTGAACATGAAAATGATCATCACTGAGGGTACTAGGGATGCTGGCAACCACTGCTTTTCTATGGGGACCAGGACAGCATCACATACATGGGAAGCACTCAAAAATGCTTGCTCCAGAAATAGGTTTTGGGGTGCGAATTTGATTCAGTGCCTGTGTATCATATCAGAGTACCTGGGTAGAGTCCTAGCTTCATCCCTAATTCCTGCTTTCTACTAACGTGCATCCTGGGAGGCAGCAATTAATGGTTCAAATACTTGGGTCCCTACCACCCATGTGGGAGACCCAGATTGAGTACCCAGCTCCCAGCTGTAGTCTGACATGGCACACTGATTTTGGGCATTTAGTGTGTGGACATGCAGATGGGAGTGAATTCTCTGTCTCTGTCTCTCTGCCTTTTGAACAAGTACAATTAAGTAAATAAAAATTTCAAAATTGTGTGTGGGGGGGAGGGGGAGTATATGAAGGAGTTCCAGATACGCTACTTCTGAATTTGTCACTCTGATCACTTTAAGCAAAATGTACTCATTAGCTTAAGGAGTCAGAAAACAGGGTCTCTCACCACCCAGGCAAACTTTGTCATAAACTCTCCTGTCTCCTTTCTATACTTCTGAGATCCTACTCATCTTTCCTTAAAACCACTTCTACTTCCCTAAGTGACTGACATCCTCTTCTCAGATCTCAATGCTTTTTGGGTTTTCAGTTTGTTTCCTCTCGTGAGCCTGTGCATGTAATATTAAAAATTAATATGTTTGTATTCTTTTCTCCCATTAATCCGCCTATTGTTAGTTTATTTCATAGACTCAGCTATCAAATGTAGGTGGGTGGCAGGAAAATTGTGTTTCCTGCATGAATGCTAGTAGGGAGGGCATTTGGTGCAGAGGTTAAGCTAATAGCAGAACAGGAACAAAAATATGAGATGAGACTTGACAGGTCCCACTCACTTGCCATTCTGATGGACTCAATGTGGCTATTTCAGAAATTTCCTGGAAAATGTAATTGAAAGATAAGTTTCTTTTTTTTTTTTTTTTTTGACAGGCAGAGTGGACAGTGAGAGAGAGACAGAGAGAAAGGTCTTCCTTTGCCGTTGGTTCACCCTCCAATGGCTGCCGCAGCTGGCATGCTGCGGCAGGCGCACCGCGCTGATCCGATGGCAGGAGCCAGGTGCTTCTCCTGGTCTCCTATGGTGTGCAGGGCCCAAGCACTTGGGCCATCCTCCACTGCACTCCCGGGCCACAGCAGAGAGCTGGCCTGGAAGAGGGGCAACCGGGACAGAATCCGGTGCCCCGACCAGGACTAGAACCCGGTGTGCCTGCGCCGCAAGGCGGAGGATTAGCCTATTGAGCCGCGGCGCCGGCCCAAAAGATAAGTTTCTTAAGTTCACCAATTTTTTGAAATACATGCACATGAGGGTTATCTAGAAAGTTGATGGAAAATTAGTATTACGATAGAACAAAGATTTTAATACCACAATAAACTGATCTTTTAATTCCATTGTGAAGTTCCTTTGTATGGATATAAAAAATTACAGATAAATCTCAGGGATGCTCCTAAAAATGTGTTCCCTCCTCAGTGCAACAGAGCAGAGAATGTGTGCACTGGGATCTATTTTCATTAACCTACATTTCAGTGCTAGGAAATTGTTCAAAAAAAAAAAAGAAGAAGCTAATAGTGACTTTCTAAAATGTGTATTTCAGTGCTGATGCACCTGTAAAGCATGCCTTTTGGCTCACATGGAAAACAAAACCACCATGGAGTGGAGTGTGTATTCAATCAGCCTCCCTGGGCAAAGAGGATCAAATGGCTGGGTGTGGGGGCTGCAGAATGGTCTGTGCTTGGACAAGGAAAACCCAGTGTGAGAAGCTGGGGGCTCCAGGTTCATGTCCATCTCTTTCTTGATGACCTCGGGTTAATACAAAGATATCAAGGGCTGATGCTTAATTCTGAATTCTTCTGAAACCCTTCAGTTGGTCTTTATTCCCTCTCATGGCTCCTTTAGTGGTTGTGGGCAGTTTCTGGATGCAAAGAAAGTGAAGGGAGATCTTCCTTCTGTTCCACTACCCCAATCCCCAGGAAAGGGCAGTGGTTTTAGCCGCCTGATGCTCAAAGAGCCTGTGCCCCAAGTTACAGGCAACAGAGAGGCATTGGAAAGGCTTAACAAATGCAGGTGGGGGAGCAAATTGTAGGGGCCCCCTGCTGCTGTTCCCAGAGGAATCCACCAAGTACTGGCAACTAAGCCAAAGGCGGAGCTAAGGCAAAGCAGCTCAGTTCTAGTAATGAGACACGTGTCCCCAAGGGACAGCGCTAGCTCACCTTGTCTCATCCACCGTGGCTTCTGGTGAAACTCCAGTCTCCATCTGGGTGCCCAGGAAGTCAAGAAGATGACCTCAGAAAAATGAAAAGCTTTTGTTGCTTGCGAAGTTACTTTGGAAAATTAAGTTTGTCTCGGGAAGTTTTCCTTCCCTGTGGGAAGTTTACCTCCCAGAGCCTGTTTCCCACAGTCAGGAGAAGTGGGAGGACCCCTGTAGATCTCTTGCTGCCTCCCCCATTTCAGACATGTCCCCCTTGAAAACAGTTCAAGAGAAGGAAGTAGTTTTCTGTTTACGGTCTGCGGATACTGTAGAAAAACAGTCCCAGAGGGCTGTTTGAGAGAAGTCGTAAGAGACCAGGCTTCTAATCGTGGTCTGCCATTAAGTAAGTAGCTTTGCAATCGCGCCTATTGAAGAACAGGAACTTGCCTATATGGGGGGAGGGGGAGTCTTCCAAAAGTCTATAGAAAATGTGCATGATGAAAAAAATCTATGATCAGATTTAAAACATTTTTTTTTGCTACAAAATAAATTTATTCTTTAGTCCCTTTTTCCCACAAACTTTTTGAGGTCTCCAATCTGTCAAGCTGGGAACTTCACAGACATTGTCTTATTTAATCTTCACAAGGCACTCAGGAGGAAGGTCAGATTTTTTTCTTTCTTATATTATAAAGAAGGAAACATTCATAACAGATATGTGAGGTGCTCCAGGTTAATGTTGGCAACATATGAAAAAATATGAACCTGGCAAATCACTTTGGATTTCAAGATTTAAAAAAAGATAGTTTGATTTATGAAATTCCATCTCTCATGCCCAGGTGGTCCACGGGCCGCTCCCTCCAGGGCAGCTGTAGCTCAGATCTGAGGTCACAGAGGAGGACTCCATGGGCTGACCTGCAGGAAGAGCTAGGGATCCAGAAGTGAGAGGCAGTCTCACAGTGGGTTGTCACGGTGGACTGTCATGGCCATCCTAGGGATGGAGGTCAGGAAACTCAGGACTCATCCTATCATGCACGGAGCAGAGGTTCTTCTGGTCTCAAGAGTCTGTTCCAAGAGATACCCTGCCTAATTTGTGCGAGATGTGAGGAATTGGGAGTGAGGCTATACCTGGTAGCTGGGGGAACTGATGCCCTTTACTGGCCTCGCCCCCAGGCCGCTGGTGGTGCTGACCATGGCTTGGTCTGAGTGTGGCCTTGATGTGACAGAGGGCTGGGTGCCTGTTGGCTTTGGTGTAAGAACGAGGCTGCTGAAATAGAACCCAAGAGAACAGGGCGCCAAGTGGTCAGAACCAAAGATTCCAAATAGCCATGCCCCATTTTGCAAGAGCTAGCCCCAGAGGCCTGGGGGTTAAGGATCAACTACCTTCCATCCATTTCTTGTTTCCCCATCTGCAGGGCCACCTGCCAGCCCCAGGGGTGCTCATCTGCAGATGGAAGGGGTCGGGCTGGTTACCCGCTGGGCTGGAGCATCCACCACCAGCCCCAAAGTGTGGTTTTCCTCTGTGTTTGCATCACTGGTCCTCCTAAGGCAACTTCTGAGAGAAACCTTTCAGATCTTAAAACAGTCTTCACCTGCCTCTCTCATTAGACTTTCAGTGTCATGAGAGGAAAGCTTTTGCTTGTGTCAGCCATTGCTTTGTTTTATGTCTCAGTGCCTTGATTAGTTTATGATCGTGACACTGTGTGTGGTATCTATGTGAGTGTGATGTGTGGGTTGTGTATGGGTGCAGTGCATATGTGTGTGAGGTAGGTGTGTGTGTGTGTGAAGGTGTCTGATGTGTCTACGAATGGTGTGTGTGTGTGTGTGAGGTGTATGGGTGGTGTGACATGTGTCTGAGTGTGAGTGTGTGTCTGGGAGGAGTGTATGTGTATATGAGGTATGTGTTTATGTGAAGGGTGTGTCTGTGTGTAAGGGTGTGTGTGTATATCTGTGAGGGGTGTGTATGTGTAAAGTGTATGTGTGTGAGGTGTGTGTGAAGGTGTGTATGTGTGAGTGGTACATGTGTGTGAGGTCTGTGTGGTATGTGTGTGTCTGTAAAAGATGCTTGTGTGTGAGAGGTAATGTGTATGTAGTGTGGGGTGTGTGTCTGTGAGGGGTATGTGTGTGTGGAGTGTGTATATGAGAATGTATGTGAGGGTTGTGTATGTGGAGTGTATGATATTGTGTGTGTGAAGGGTGTATGTGTGAGGGTATCTGTGTGTTTGTGAAGGATATGCATGTATGTGTGAAGGCTGTGCATGTGGGGTGCATGTATGAGAGTATATATGTGTGTGTGTGAGTTGTCTGTGTGAGGGTGTGTATGTTGAAGTATGTGTGTGGGGTGTGTATATGAGGGGTGAGGGTGTGTGAAGGGTGTGTGTATGAAGATGTGTTGCATCTGTGAGTGCTATGTGTATATGAGGGGTGTGTGTGTATGTGTGTGTGAGTTGTGTGAGTGAGGATGCATGTGTGTCTGTTGGGGTATGTGTGTGGGGTGCATATGTGAGGGGTAAGTGTGTGTGAAGGGTATGTGTGTGAGGGTATGTTGTGTCTGTGAGTGGTATGTGTGTATGAGGGGTGTGTGGGGGGTGGATGTGTGTGTATGTGTGTGAGTTTTGTGTGTGAGGATATGTGTGTGGGGGGGTATGTGTGTGGGGTATGTATGTGAGGGGTGTGTGAAGGGTGTGTGTGTGAGGGGTATGTGTGTGTGAGGGTGTGTGTGGGGTGTGTGTATGTGTGAGTTGTCTGTGTGAGGGTGTGTGTCTGTGTGTGTATGGTGAGTATGTGGTCCTGAGCACACACTTGGGGGAGCAGTGGACTGTACAGTCGCACTGCCTGGCAGATCTGGATAAGGTCCGTGAAATCCGAAGGTTGTCACATGAACTCCTGGGACTCGTGTAGACACAACCGCGTAAGGCTCACAAGTTCTCAGTTACACGTCCTGGAGAGTTGGGAGGAATGACTGGGCGGTGAAGTCAACAGCAGGCCCGACTTCGGGAAGCCTGGCCTGGGCCAGTCTTCGTCAACTCTCCTGTGAGCCCCGCACTCGGCAGCATTGGATTTGGAGTGGAACAAAAACCCTCCACAGACCATCTGTTTCAGTAACCAAATAAACAGAAAATATAAATTTAAAAATAATTAGGGAGACAGCACATTGGGCAATCGCTTCCCCATTTAGGAAAGACAGAGTGATCCAGTGTTATGCCCAAAGCATCTCAGTTATCCCTAATTGATCAAAATACCCTGATGTTTATAGCAAACGAGAGGGTGACTCAGAATGAAATGAAGTCACAGAAATGCCAGGAGTTTTTACATCCAAGACAGAGACATGGCCCATATGTTCAGAAATACTTTTGTCCTTAGGAAATGTTTATGAAAAAAAAGAAAGAAAAGATAGGCAGTTACTCAAATAATAGTAACATGACTCAGATAGCAGGAGCATAGTTTTCCATTAAAATCACTTTCCCTTTATTTACTAATTGCCCCACCATTGATTTTGAGACACTATTCAGATAGCAAAGGCAAAAAGTTACAGTTGTGGCATATGTCTGTTTACGTGCAAAAATTTAGGAAGTCTTCAGAACGTCCTGTGGGGTGCCATCCATACATTGTTCATGGGGAATAAAAATGATGAAAGATGAATAATGTCATTATCTCAGAAGATACATGCACCAATATTAGAAATAACTGTAAATCTGTCATAGGCACTCCATAGAAGGCCATGGATTCATGTTGGGCATTAATCAAATGATGATTTTGTTTTAAATAAGAAAATGGAAGAAAACCTGGCTGCAGCTAAGATGAGGAAAGGCAGAGACTGGTGCTCAGAGCAGGGCTCTGGGGGCCCAAGGCAGTGACTGCCGATTAGCAAGGACAGTGGGCTCGGAAAAGTGCGCTAGGAAGGGAAGCTGTCTGTGGTCCTGTCCCAGGAAAGCAGTCTACAGCAGTGTCCCATCAGTAGGGTCCTCTCCTTGCAATCCAAAGTGGATTTTGATGCAAAAAAAAAAGTGGAATTCCAAGCATGCAAGGGGGGATTCAAAAAGTTCATGGAAGTGTGTGTTGTGGAAAAAATAACAGCATGAGCTTCACGATTTTTGTGCATTACAAAAAATTTATTTAATCCCACTTTTGCATAAAATTCTTGAAGTACCCTCATGCATAGTTACGCTGCTGATCTTCCAGATTGGGGGGCTTTGGGGAGTAAAAGAAAGTATCATGAATGACGCTGCTGGAACAGCCAGTGTCATTTGAACTGGCTCTGCACAATTTTTCCCCTAATTATTTATTAATTTATTTTTTTTTATTTGAGAGGCAGACAGGCAGGCAGAGATCTCCCACCTGCTGAATCACTCCCCAAATGCCTGCAACAGCCAGGGCTAGGTTGGGGCCAAAGCCAAGAGCCTGGAATTCAATCCAGGTCTCCCATGTGGGCGGCAGAGACCCAAGGACTTGAGCCATCACTTCTGCCTCCCTCCCCAGGTTTTGCTTTAGCAGGAAGTTGGAACCAGGAGCCAGAGCTGAAACTTGAACCCAGGCCCAGTGATGTGGACTGTGGGACCACCGTGTTAATTGCCTGCCTCCCACTGTTTATTTTTGTGAGCCTCTAAATGTTGGAGTCATTTGTTACATAGAAAGAGATAAGGAATATAGAGACATTAATATATGACATCCTGATTCATCTGTATCCAGGGACTTTATTGGAGACATTTATCTCCAGGCTCAGGACAGGAATCACGCAGTCAAGATGGACAGGAGCCAGCCCACTGTCTGGGGACAGAGCGGTGGACTCTTGGGTCCCACCTGGTCCTGCAGGGGCAGTGCCAACACAGCAGCGTCTCCCTCTGGGACATGGGTAGCTTTCTCTGGCGTTCTCTGCCTATATCATTCTGCCCCTTCAACCTCGTGGCAGGCTCTGGTCCCGTTGTATTTTGCCAGGATTCCAGTGGGGGCTGGACCCGCCGTGGAGCCGTCTCAAGGTACTGCCAATGGAATAGTGGTGTGGGGATCAGATGAGCTGTCCTCTTAGCTGGTCCCGCAGGCCAGCAGAAGCCAGAGGGAGGAGTCTCGTAGAGATACTGGGAGGAAGTCCACTCGGCGGGACGTTTACATTCTCATGTCACTCGAAGGAGAATAGAAACGTAGTTTTTGTTTAGATATAAACTTCCAATTTTCTGTTTTCAGAGGATGCTCCCCTTAGATTTCATTGAATTAGACTTTTGGAAAATGTAGAGACAAAGGAAATCCAGGAAGACTGCATGGAGGCTCCCAGCACTAGACTTTACAAGAATTCTGAAATAAAGTTGCTTTTTTTTTCTTGATTGTTTCACAAGACATGTAGAGCTTGGCTCAACATGTGGGGCAAAATGGCCTCTATCATTTGAAATTAGCCCAGCAGGACAATGAACCAGGAAGAATAAGATCATCATTCTTCTTCCTTCTCCTCCCCACCCCCAATTTCTCTGTCTTTCCCCTGCCTTCTAAGTCCTGCGCTGGTGAAATTGTTGTATTTTCCTTTGGTTTGGTCTGGTTCCCCACCACCCCCGAGAGGTGCTCGTCAGAGGGATTTGGACATCAGGGTTCGATTAGAGGTGGCAGCTTTTCTCCACACGGACGGGCTGCAGCGGAATTTATTTTCGTTTGCTTCACGCCTGATGTGTTTAAGGTGCCTAAGGTGCCCTGGGGCCTTGAGGTGAACGCCTGAAATGACAACAATTAAATGAGATCCAACTGGCAAAGTAGAAGCTCAAAGAATGCAAAGCAGGGCTTGGGAAGGAGGCCAGCTTGACTCGCTCGCTGGGATGGGAGGCTGGGCACCAGGGCGCCGAGTGCCACCACCCGGAGGGGAGTCATGGTCCCCGCTGCTCACAGACCTGGGCTGGGCGAGGTGCCTTCTGCGTGTGCGCCTCATTTCCACTCCCTCATCAGGCGTGTGCAGAGAGGATCACGTGGCACTAGAGCTGAGAACGTGGGATTGTCAGCCCAAACGGGGCTGTAGATGTGCGGCGAGGGTGGGGGCTGTGCGATCCTCGGTAAGATCGGGACTTCGATACGCTTCTGCGTTGGTCCTAGGAGGGTGATGTCATGCGCACCCCACGGGGTGGTTATAATGGCGCCAGGGTGGATCCTCAGTGATGTTAGCATTTCACACCGCCTGACAACGGACAGACAAGAAACAGCTCTTGTGCCACAGCATCTGGTGCTCACCCAAGGATAGCCAGGAGACTGTCGGTGACCCCGGGCGTACAGGGTCTGCAGGAGCGCAGTCCCTGGCCTTCCACAGGGATCTGGAGCCAGGACACAAAACACCCAGGATGTGCAGAGGGTGTGGGGGAACAGGGGGCAAGGAGTCAGCATTTTCTCCCCATCCTGGGCTCACGGCTGAGGCCCGTCTAAGACAGGTTAGCAAGAGACAAGCTGACGCATTTAGAGACACTTACGTGGCCCAAGTGCTTCCACGAGGCAATGAGACGCTAAAGGAACAGGTTGCAGGAAGGAGGAGAATGCAGGAGTGTGATGGACGAGGGACCTGACGCGACGCAGCCGGACAAGGCCTGGGAGTTCTTTGTGGCCCCGTGTCTTCCTTTTTGGCGTCTTCCAGTGTCGGGGGAGAAGCCCCTCCCGCTTGGGCTGTTTCTTCCAGTGCCAACTGTTGGGGCAGTGAATCCTGAACGCCCTCAGGGCGGTAGGAGTTCTGCCCCAGCAGGGCCTGTCTCAGAGATGGGCAGCAGGTGCAAACAGGTGGCTTTTCAAGATCAAAGTCAAGTGAAGGGGCTTTCTGTGCTGGGCCTTTGGCAAGGTCACCAGGACTTTTGGACTTAATTTTAGGCGAATGTGGACAGTCTATGACTGGGACCAGAAGGAAAACAGCAAATGAGTGTTGGGAGCTCACAAAAACCAGCATCAGAACTGATGACCAAGAAGAAAAAGCACATTCTCTGGGCCTGAGACAGGAGGGGCCTCGGTCAGGGTCATCAGAGCTGGTGCTGTCGGGGGTGGGGGATAGCGTGGGCCCCACTCCCCACCTCCATGCGCTCTGTGTGTCAGAGCTGCAATACGTTTAAAGAGCCAGTTCCGGTGTGTGATGCAGGGTGAGTCCCCCTGGCCTGTCCCTGCCCATGGCTCCACTGCAGACATTTCTGAGTGAGCCGGGGAAAACAGGCAAAGCTGCAGCCGTGGGAGGCATGGGGCTGGGTGTTTTGCAAGCACCAGTGAAGTGGTGAGCAGGCAGGTGCCGGGCCTTCCTCCTTGCTGCTTCTCACTCACAAAGCTGGGGTTTGTATCTGCGATGGCTTCTCCCTCTAAGTCACCTATGGCATACCTGAAATTATTTTTCCTTTTAAAAGTGAATTCTTTTTTTCCCCCAAGATTTATTTATTTATTTATTTGAAAGGCGGAGTTGCAGAGAGGCAGAGGCAGAGAGAGAGAAAAGGGAGAGAGAGAGAAAGAGAGAGAGAGAGAGAGAGAGAGATCTTCCATCCGCTGGTTCACTCCCCAGATAGCTGCAACAGCTGGAGCTGCATCGATCCGAAGCCAGGAGCCAGGAGCTTCTTCCAAGTCTCCCATGAGGGTGCAGGGGCCCAAGGACTTGGGCCATCTTCTACTGCTTTCCCAGGCCATAGCAGAGAGCTGGATCAGAAGTGGAGCATCTGGGCCTTAAACCAGCACCCACATGGGATGCTGCCACTGCAGGCAGCAGGTTTACCCACTAAGTCACAGCGCTGGCCCCTAGGGATACCTGAAATTCTAAGTGACTGGCACCACACCAGTCACCAGGACCAATGTGTGGCCCCACCAGGGTCTTTCTCTGCTTCTGTCCGCAGATCCCAGATGACTGGCCAAGTATGGTGGCTCCGCTTGACTGATAGCAATAGGAGTCATTATTTAAGGTTTTCTCTGAGTTTATCTCATGCCACTTCACACCTGGGGCTCTTCTTATTTGCAATGCCCTCCTGGGTGATCCCCCCAGCGTGATTTCCTCCCCTTAGTCCCTGCGTTTGTCCACACCACGGCCCCATCCGTTCCCGTGGCTGCCCCTTCTGCCGCACCAGCCCACTGCAGCACAGTCACCGATTTGATCTGCTCCCTCTTTCTTGGTTTTGTCCTGTCCAGCAGGAACATTTTGCCCATGGATCCAAGCTTCTTTCAGGGGGCGAGGAGGCCTGCATTTGAGCCAGGAAGATGGGACAGGCATTTGATGTGCTTTATGGATGTGGAAAATTAAGATGCTGAGAAGTTGAGAGGAGCCTTGGATTCAACCTTGTGTTTTCCCATGTTAAGGAAAAAAAATAGAAATGTTTTAAGAGACACTTTGGACTTACATCTGCAGCCTAGGAAAGGGGTCCCCTATGGGGCACCTTGGGTGAGTAGGTACCTTAGTCTGTTCCCCTGGACTGGGGCTGGGAGTTGCCTTCCAGAAAGGGCAAATGGGGCCCTGCTTCCTGGTGGGTGATTTGTTAGCGCTGTTCTTAACCCTTTCATAGCTGCTGTTCCGACCCCAGCATCCAGGCTTCCTTTCATTGCCTGATCCCTTCTCATCTATTACAAATGTCTCCAAGGCAGGACCTCATAGTGGATGGAGGTGGAGATCTTAATAGCTAATTGAAAAAGCACGGGCTTCTAAAGCTCCAAAAGGCTTTCTGAAAGACTGGTGCTGGCCCATGGATGTGGGGCTTGCCTTCTGCAGCTCTGTCTGTGACTCACGTTCCTACCCTGGCGATAAAAAGTGTGCTAATCCTCTTGGCCTGTTCTCCCTGTGTGTCTTGCTCTCCCTTAGATGGCTGGGTGTGATTGCCATGTGTTGGTGCAGGCATTCACTAATTCTCTCTCTCTCTCTCTCTCTCTCTCTCTCTCTCTCTCTCTCTCCATTTGTAAACTTTGAAGATAAAAAAGGCCTGAGATATTTTTGAGCTTATTTCCTCTGCCTGCCTCCTGCAAAGCAGTCTATCCCATGTCCTGGAAATTATGCCCTTTTTCGATGAAATGGGAAAGAGACTTCTTATTTATTTATTTATTTTTATTTTTTTAAAAAAAGATTTATTTATTTGAAAGGCAGAGTTACAGAGAGGGAGAGGCAGAAGCAGAGAGAGAGAGAGAGAGAGAGAGAGAGAGAGAAATGTCTTCCATCTGCTGGTTCACTCCCCAAATGGCTGCAACAGTTGGAGCTGTGCTGATCCAAAGCTAGGAGCCTGGAGCCTCCTTGGGGTCTCCCACGTGGGTGCAGGAGTCCAAGGACTTGGGCCATCTTCTACTGCTTTCCCAGGCCAGAGCAGAGAGCTGGATCAGAAGTGGAGCAGCTGGAACTTGAACAGGTGCCCATATAGGCTGCCAGCGCAACAGGAGGAGGCTTAGCCCACTACGACACAGCGCCAGTCCCAAGAGACCCTGTAAACAATGAGGTGTCATGAGACACCCATAGACGGTGACGCGATCAACACCTAATCAATACAGAACACTATTTTACACTTGGTGCAGTGTCTCTGCTTCCCCATGTCCCTGCAGCCTTTCCCAGAGTCAGTGCATATGAGGGTGGGATTCCCCGCTTCCTTCCTGACCGTCACCCAGTTGTGCACCTGTCCCTGTGGAGGAGCAGTTCTCTGACGTCAGACTTTCAGGAAGTGGTAAGCTTTCCCAGAACATCATCACACAAGCTAGCCTGTTTAAACTTTTGTTCCGGCTGAGCTCTATGTGCATTTTAAGTGCAGACATGCACAAGGTACAAAGAGTGATGACAAAATTTATTCAAAAGGTGAGAAAGTGAACACACATGCATGGATTGCCCCACGTGGAGCAGTACTGTTATGAGTGGGTGGTGGGCCAGAGGAGGAGGGCAGGGGGGAGAGGCAGAGAGGGTGCCTGTGCGGCACCTCCAGCTGCCATCTGCACTGAGAGACAACCTTTCCAATTGTTGGCCTCTTTTAGGTGGTAACTCTGCAGGCAGGAGGCTATCTGAGAATTATAGCCCCCCACTTAGGTCCTGGATGAAGCAGATGCATCCTGGGAAAGGGAGAATTTTGATTGACAGTAGGAGGATAGAATTACATATGGCTTTTTGAAACTTTCTGCTCAGCAGACCTAAGCTAAATACCTGCCTACTTATCCCACAATAACTAGACTTGCTGATATACCTGCTGAGTTTTTTTAAAGATTTTTTAAAATTTATTTGAGAGGTAGCATTACAGACAGAGAAAGGGAGAGACAGAGAGAAAGGTCTTCCATCTGCTGGTACACTCCCTAGATGAGAAACTCCCTAGATGAACAACAGCCAGAGCTGAACCAATCCATAGCCAGGAACCAGGAGCTTCTTCTGGGTCTTCCACATGGGTGCAGAGGCCCAAGCACTTCAGCCATCCTCTGCTGCTTTCCCAGGCCATAGCAGAGAGCTGGAACAAAAGAGGAACAGCCAAGACAGGAACCGTTACCTGTGTGGAATGCTGGCACCACAGGTGGAGGCTTCGCCCACTATGCCATAGCACCAGCCCCAGGTCTGTTGATTTTTAAGTTTGTTATAAAGTTAAGAGCATTAGAACTATGAAAGCAAGTAGCATTCTCCCTGACCCAAAAGCATCTTTCATAATACAAACACCATTTCAACACTAAAATATATAAAAAGCACAAGTTCCTGAACTGTAAACACAAGAGTCTATTAAATAGGCTACACTTCATATTGTGACTAAAGTCACACACACACACACACAGGGAAAGAGAGAGAGAGGGAGAGAGAAAGAGAGAGAGAGAGAGAGAGATCTTCCATCTAGTGGTTAACTCTCCAAATAACATTTGGAGATGGACTATGCTGAAACCAGGAGCCAAGAGCTCCATCTATGTCTCCCACGTGGGTGTGGGGATCCTAGCACTTCTGCTACTTTCCCAGGCACATTAGCAGGGGGTGGGATTGGAAGTGGAGCAGCTGGAACTCAAACTGGTGCTCTGACTTGGGATCTTGTGTCTCAGGTGGCAGCTTAACCCCCTGTGCCACACCACAGGCCCCAACTACTGTATTTTTGATTTGACTTGCCCCAAATGTAGAGCTAGAAACGTGCCAGGGGATTCCAATTCAATCCCATCAAGGTGGCATGTACCAATGCCATTTCACTAGTCCAAGTGATCAATTTCAGTTCACAATTGATCGTGATAGGATTAAGAGTCAAAGAGATCACATAAACAAGACTAATGTCTGCTAATACTAACTGATAGAATTAAGAAGGAGAGAATTATCCAACATGGGAAGCAGGATACACAGCAGACTCATAGAATGGCAGATGTCGTAAACAGCACTCTGGCTTCAGAATCAGTCCTTAAGGCATTCGGATCTGGCTGAAGAGCCCATGAGAGTATTTTGGGCATGGAAAGCCAAGACATTCTGGCAAAAAAAAAAAAAAAAAAAACACAAAACCCTAAATAAAAAATCTCTGCGAGTAAGATTCCAGTGGAAAAAACAGCTCATCAAAGAAGGAGGTACCTTTCTCTGAAGGGAGGAGAGAACTTCCACTTTGACTATGACCTTGTCTAAATAAGATTGGAGTTGGCAAACTCAAAAGGCCTCCATACCCTTGGCAACTCATGACAAGAGCCTAGGGTGATTACTGATGCCATAAACAAGAGTGTCAATTTGTTAAGTCAACAACAGGAGTCATTGTGCACTTACTCCTCATGTAGGATCTCTGTCCCTAATGTGTTGTTCAATGTGAATTAATGCTATAACTAGTACTCAAACAGTACTTTACACTTTGTGTTTCTGTGTGGGTGCAAACTGTTGAAAGCTTTACTTAATATATACTAAATTGATCTTCTGTATATAAAGATAATTGAAAATGAATCTTGATGTGAATGGAATGGGAGAGGGAGTGGGGGATGGGAGGTTTGCGGGTGGGAGGGAAGTTATGGGGGAAAAAAGCCACTGTAATCCATAAGCTGTGCTTTGGAAATTTATATTTATTAAATAAAAGTTAAAAAAAGAAAGCGATCTATAGGCAGTTGGGCAAAAGATAATGCACAAAAAAAATAAAATTGTGACGAGAGTAGATTTTAGGTGTTCTCACTACAATAAATAAGCATATGTGAATTAGCTGAACTTAGCCATTCAACAATATATATGTGGTTCTTTTTTAAAAAAATATTACTTATTTGAAAGGAAGAAAGAAGAGAGAGAGAGAGAGAGAGAGAGAGAGAGACCTCCCATCTGCTTCCTGCAAAAGCTGGGGCTGGGCCAGGCCAAAGCCAGGAGCTGAAACTCAATCCAGGTCTCTCACATGGGGTGCAGGGACTCAAGTGCTTGAGCCAATACCTGTTGCTTCCCCGGAGGTGCATTCCAGGAACTTGAATCAGATGTGGAGCTGGGAGCCAGGCACTCTGCTATGGAGCGTGAGTGTCCCAGGAGCATCTGAAGCTACATCAAAATCCTGCCTCACAGACTTGGGGCAAACATCATGTCCTAGAGGTCTCCCAAAAGTTCATGAAAAGTGCTATGAAAACACCATGCATGGACTTCAAAACTTTTTTGCACTAAGATAGGCTTATCCCTTAAGTTCATTTTCCAGGAAACTTTTGAAATACCATCATAAAAGATATAGGACTTTCATTTTTCAATCAAAAAAAAAAAATAGAAAGCCCTGCGAGGTAGGTGATCACATTGGACTTATTTGAGCCCCATGCTCTGGAGAAAACAGCCATGATTAAGGGGTCCCCCAGCCCTTTTATGGTCCCAGGAGGGCTGCCCACGAAAGACCACGCTCGGGTCTCAGATGAGACCTTCCCTTACGTGAGTCAAAATGGCCCTTGCATCTATTGCCCGGTGCAAACCCCAGATTTCTTATCAAGGGGATGCCTCCTGCTGCAACAGAGCTGTGGAGCAAGCCCCCAGTGCTTGCCACCTCAAGCCACGCAGTGTGGCTGGCTTCCCAGAACGTGGCTCTGATGGACACCATGCTTGCTTGGCCAGGCAAGGGGCCACTTCCCAGCCACTGAGGTTGGAGGTTCCTGTGCCCCGACCACGTTTACAGGAAGCCAACCTCCATTCCGCCTCTGCAGCTCGGTGCCTCTCAGGGCTTCCAGAAGCCAAGCCTCAGGCTCCTTGAAGCCTCAGTCACCTGCCATTCTTGGCATGCGGACTGCAGCCTTGGCAGGAGACTGGTAATGCTCAGATGTGAAAACAGGTGGCAGCTTGTTCCTGAGAGCGGGCTCTGAACGGCCGCATGTTTGACACAGGGACACCTGCGTGCTCCTAGGGAGAAGCATCAGCCTCTGTGCGTGTGTGCGTGTGTGCGTGCGTGTGTGTGTGTGTCCTTGCTTCACAGGCTGTAACCTAGGATTATGAGACTCAGATTTCTTGTCCCAGAGGCCTCACCCCCCCAGAACCCACATGCACTGGTGACAACCGAGTGTGCCTGGCGCATCCTCTGTATTCCAGACCGCTGAGCTGAGGGTTGAGGCTAGCTGGTGTTTGTGTCTCCCTCGCCAGAGGAGAGCTCGGGTACTGGACGTTTCTGGACTTTTTTTTAAGTTCAGGCTTAAGAAAAAATAAAACCAGCTTCATTTTATTAATTTGAAAGGACAGAGTGACCCAGAGGAGAGGGAGAGATCTTTCATCTGCTGGGTCATTCACCAAATGACCACAGTGGCTGGGGATGGGCCAGGCTGAAGCCAGGGGCCAGGAAGTACTTCCAGGTTTCCCATGGGTGCAGGAGCCCAAGCACGTGGGCTGCTTTCCTGGTTGCATTATCAGGGAGCTGGATGGGAAGAGGAGCAGCTGGGGCTTGAGCCGGCATCCAGATGGGATGCCGGTGCCCCACGTGGTGCCTTCTTCTGCCACGCCACCTTTCTGGGCTGCAAAGGCCAAGGTGACGTGGTGCAACTAGGCAGTTAGTAAAAGTTTAGGTGAGCTGGAGTTCTTACAACCCTGCAAAGTAGTGTTTGTAACTGTCAGCCTGATGCGCCCAGCTTCCTAGGAAGTAGCTGACTCGTGGGGACTGGAGCCCAAGCAAAGACCCTACAATGTTTGTTTATCTGGTTAAGGTACAACCCATTGCCTCATAAGAGAGGCTGAGAGCAGGGGAGTGGTCTCTTTACACTGTGGTGTAGCAGGTAAAGCTGCCGCCTGCAATGCCTGCATCCCATATGAGTGATGGTTTGAGTCCTAGCTGCTTCACTTCCGATCCTGCTCTCTGCTATGGCCTGAGAAATCAGTAGAAGATGGATCAATTCCTTGGGCTCCTGCACACACATGGGAGACCCAGAGGAAGCTCCTGGAGCAAGCTCCAGACATTGTAGCCATCTGGGGAGTGAACTAGCAGATGGAAGACCTCTCTCTCTCTGCCTCTGCCTCTCTGTAACTCTGCCTTTCAAATAAATAAATAAATCTTTAAAAAAATTAAGATGCGGCCGGCGCCGTGGCTCAACAGGCTAATCCTCCACCTTGCGGCGCCGGCACACCGGGTTCTAGTCCCGGTCGGGGCACCGATCCTGTCCCGGTTGCCCCTCTTCCAGGCCAGCTCTCTGCTGTGGCCAGGGAGTGCAGTGGAGGATGGCCCAAGTCCTTGGGCTCTGCACCCCATGGGAGACCAGGGTAAGCACCTGGCTCCTGCCATCGGAACAGCGCGGTGCGCCGGCCGCAGTGCGCTACCGCGGCGGCCATTGGAGGGTGGACCAACGGCAAAAGGAAGACCTTTCTCTCTGTCTCTCTCTCACTGTCCACTCTGCCTGTCAAAAAAAAATTAAGATGCTCATGTGCACATAGCAGGCAGTTAAGGTGCTTCTATGTGACAAAAATCTTACCTTAAAAGGTTATTTTGTGAATCTGTGTCGAATTTAGATAAGTTCATTACATATGAGAGGAATTTGAAAACTTTGTGGAAAATGCAATTGAATGGTCATTTATTGTGGTGCCAAAGTTATTGAAATCCATGTGTTCTCTTTTTGTAATATGCATTTTCCATGAGCTTTGTGGAAATCCCTGGTACATGGTTTGTGTACTCTAAGAATTTCCGAAGTTGCTTCCCGAACTGATTTTTTCCCTTTATTTGAAGTATAAAAGAACACTGATGTCTGTAGAGAAGCAACCAAGAGCCACAGAGATCAGGCTGGTCCAGGCCTGGGGAGGAGATCTTTACCTGCCTTGGTACCAAGGGCCCCGGGGGGCCCGTCCAGCTTCAGGTGGAGTGGGAGCAGAGAGCCAGCACTGTGACCCATAGCCTGAAACATTGATGTGTGCTTGTTTTCCTGG
The DNA here is from genome assembly GCF_033115175.1 of Lepus europaeus. Classification (NCBI taxonomy): domain Eukaryota; kingdom Metazoa; phylum Chordata; class Mammalia; order Lagomorpha; family Leporidae; genus Lepus; species Lepus europaeus. Next base: position 88,779,920 of record NC_084832.1, read on the forward strand.
CTTGAACAACACATACAGTTGCCTCAAAATAGATGATAATTCCAGAAAAACGTTTCTGTTCCTGAAGTGTTTGAAGTTATTATGTCTATCTAAGGGCATTTGGCTTCTTATTTTTATTTAATGTACAGCTCTAATATCTTTTATATCTCGTGATATATTCCGCATAAACAGCGAGGAAGATATTTCCCCAGTCCTAGTATCTTAGAAATAGAGTTGATCCTACTCTGGCTTTTCTGAGCCCTGTGGCTGCACCTTAAAAGCCAGCTCCTTCCATAGCCTACGTGAAGGAAAATGAAACTAAGAAGATACATCCTTTACTTCCAACACCCTGGAACTAATTCTACTAGGGCATGAATTAAGTCATCATACCCATTTATATGAAAGCGGCCATCCAGAGTCAGAGCTGTCCCATCCCCTGGTTCACTCCCCAGATGCCCCCGATAGTAAGGGCTGGGCTAGGCTGAAGCCAGGATCCAGGAACTCAATCTGAGTCTCCCACGTGGGCGGCAGGGACCCAAGTGTTTGAGCCATCACCTGCTGTCTCCCAGGGTGTGCATTAGCAGGAAGCTGCAATGGAGAGTGGAGGCGGGACTCGAACCCAGGCATTCTCATATGGGATGGAGGCCTCCCAAGTCGTGGTTTAACTGCTGTGCAAAATGTCCCCTCCAACCTGCAGCTTTTCCTTTTTAAGTATTTACATCAGTGACTTCCTACTAAGTAATAAAATGACTGTCAATAGTTTTATTTATTTATTTATTTGAAAGGCAGGGTTACACAGAGAGAGAGAGAGATTGAGAGAGAGAGAGGGAGGGAGAGAAATCTTTTACCTGCTGGTTTACTCCCCAAATGGCAACAGTGGCTGGAGTTGGGCCAGGCCGGATCTAGGAGCTCAGAGCTTCCTCTGGGTCTCCCCTGTGGGTTCAGGGACCCAAGCACTTGGGCCATCTTCCACTGCTTTCCCAGGTGCATTAGCAGAGAGCTGGATTGGAAGTGGAGCATCCAGGACTCAAACTGGTGCCCATATGGGATGCTAGGATTACAGGTGGTGGCCTCACTGCTAGGCCACAGTGCAGTTTTTCAAAGGCTCCTTGAAGGACGTGGTGACAAAGAAAGGCCATGGATTCTTCCTCCCATTCTGCAGTTGTCTAATCTTCCCTCGGGACCATTTTCCTTAGCAGAAAATAGAGGCTCCAGAACTCAGCTGCCCGGGATCAGATCCCCGTTCTGCCATGCGCTGCAGGGGCAGTTACCTCCCCAGCCTTGATTTGGGGTTCCCTTGTTTTCCAGTGGGGAAGGAGGGTGGGGCAGTAGGAGAGCAGATGAAAAAGTGCACTGCACAGGACGGCTTTGCATTTACCAAAGTTTGCACTATTTACACACGTTGAATACCCTTAACCCCCCAAATCTGAAACCCAAGTGCTCCAAAACCTGAAAACTTCTGAGCGTGAACCTGATACCACAAGTGGAAAAGTCCACACACAACACTTTGTTTCGGCACAAAATCATTAAAGGTGTCCCCTAGAGTTACATTCAGGCTCCGTGCCTATGGTGTATATGGAACATTACCGAATTTTGTGTCTAGACCCGGGTCCCATCCCCAAAGGTCTCATTATGTATTTGCAAATATTCTGAAGTCCAGACCGATCTGAAACACTTCTGGTCCCAAGCATCCTGGGTGTGGGATCCTCTGTCTGGATAACAATCACTGGTGCTCTGACTTGGTGCAAGCTGCATCCGTGTTTAGCATTTGCTTTTTGGTATGAGGAGCACAGGACAGCGCCTGTCACCTCCTGCCCTGGCTTTCCCCACAGGCCATCCGCCCTAGGGCTCCCTAGCCCACATTGTCACCTCTGCACTGAGACTGTGGCTCTCCTGCTTCCCACCACCCAGCCTGCTAGACGGGCCTGTGTCCTGGCTTCCCTTTCATTTCCCATCCTGCCACAGCTTGAGCACCCGTTATCCAAGTGCTGGGGACCAGAAATGTCTCAGATCCTACTTCCATCTCTCCCCGCCGAGATTGCTGCATGAATGACGTTACGTACTGAGACATCCTGAGTGTGGGACCCAAGTCTAAACACGAATTTTATGTGTGTTTCTTGAACACCTTATGCACACAGCCTTCATGTGGGGCTGTGAGCAGTCATGTGTGGTCAGGTGTGGCAGTTTCCACTTGTGGCATTGTGTCAGTGCTCAAAATGTTTCGAATTTTGAAGCATTTAAGATTTTAATTTTCCAATTTAGAGATACTCCACCCGTACAGGGTGACCAAGGTCCTTTGTTGGATGTTGTGAGAAAGCACCTTCTTTCTCCACGGTGGCATCACTTTGATAAAAAAAGGAAAATGCGGGGCCGGCGCTGTGGCATAGCAGGTAAAGCCACCACCTTCAGTGCCAGCATCCCAAACGGGCACCAGTTCAAGTTCCGGCTGCTCCACTTCTAATCCAGCTCTCTGCCTTGGCCTGGGAAAGCAGAAGAGAATGGCCCAAGTCCTTGGGCCCCTGCACCCATGTGGGAGACCTAGAGGAAGCTCCTGGCTCCTGGCTTTGGATTGGCCCAGCTCTAGTTGTTGAGGCCATCTGGGGAGTGAACAAATGGATGAAAGACCTTCCTCTCTCTCTCTCTCTCTGCCTCTGCCTCTCTGTAACTCTGCCTTTCAATTAAATAAATAAATCTTTTTTTAAAAAAGGTAAATGCTAGGAAATCAGAAGTTGAATTGGACTTTCTGGTGGCAATGCCCTTTGTGTTTCGCTCTCCCGAGTTTGTGGTCAGCTCCCTGAGACCAAGGCCTTCTTTCTCCAGGGTTCAAGAGCAGCGGGTTCTCAATGAGAAACGCCTGGGGGAAGACCCAGCTGTGTTCCAATAGCAGCCAGCGGAGACATCTGGACCAATGCGGGGACAGCCAAGGCGAGAAGGCAGGAAGCTGTTCTGTGAGAGTGTGAACAAGAATCTCCAAATGCACTTCCACAAAAAGAAAGCTGTTTATTGAGCTTCAAAGATCTGACAGGCATCAGAGAACACCCAGAAGAGCTCCCTGGAGATGTGGTTTGAAGGCAGACGCAGCTGTGAGCTGTCAGAGAGAAACCACATTTGCACGTGGATCGGATCCCAGGGCATCAGCGCTCGCCTCCAGTGCTGGTGTTGACTGGCCTTCTCTGAGGGATGCTGTGACTTTCCGAGAAGTTTCCGGAGGCCCTGCTGTGGACAGGAGATGAGCGATTGCTCCGCGAGGGAAGCCAGGCTGGACATTTTGTGCATTGCCTGAGTACCTCCTGGTGTGAGGGGACATCTCTGAGTGCCTGGGATACTTCAGTATCTAATTCACTTGGAAAACACACAAGCAACTGTTGGACCTTGCCCACCAAACCACTCAGGGTGGACGTGGAGGTGGCGGGTGAGCAAGACCAAGAAGGTCCTTAGGGTCCGTCCAGAAGTTTTGTCACATTCACAACTTTCTCACCTTATTGTTATATTCACAATTTACATGTTTTTACTATGTTCAGCCAAAAACCCAACAGTCTGAGAAAGCGCATCAACATGACTTCTAAGCTGGATTTTTTTGGCATTTTTGAGTTTTTTTGGAGAGTGAGCACATTCATTTTGGGTGTTCTGTTTTAACTTTGGATTGTCACACTTTTATACAGGTTTATGGGATGCAATGTGATGTTTTGATACATGTAGATATTGTATAATAATTAAATTAGAGTAATTAGCATATGGGCCGGCACTGTGGTGGGTGAGGCTGGCACCTGCGGTGCTGGCATCCCATATGGGAATCGGTTCAGGTCCCCGCTGCTCCACTTCTGATCTAGCTCTCTGCTATGGCCTGGGAAAGCAGTAGAAGATGGCCCAAGTCCTTGGGCCCCTGCACCCAAGTGAGAGACCTGGAGGAAGCTCCTGGCTCCTGGCTTCAGATCAATGCAGCTCCGGCCGTTGCAGCCATCTGGGGAGTGAACCAGCACATGGAAGACCTCTCTCTCTCTCTTTCTGTCTCTGCCTCTCTGTAACTCTGACTATCAAGTAAACAAATAAAAAATCTTAACAAAAAATAGAGTAATTATCATATCCATCATCTATTTGTGGTCCAATAAATCTTCTATTTACTTAAAAATGTATGTCGTTGTTAATTATAGTCGCTCTACTGTGGAACTGAACACTGAACATATTCTTGCTATCTCACTGTAACATTGTACACATTGAACTATCTGTCCCTGTTCCTCTGTTGCCTCCACCCTTTGGTAACCACTGCTCTATTCTCTCCATAAGGTGGATCTTCATGTATTTGTCAGAGATCTGTTCTGCAGCTTAGAAGTCTGCCTTTTACAGGAGGGATAAGTAATGCCTCAAAAGACCACATCCCCCCAATTCCATATAACAAGTATTTATTGGTCATTTATTATACATCAAACAGGACCTGGAGTCATTCACCTTTTTTTTTTTTTTAATTGAAGGACCAAGATACAAAGCTAGAGAGACATATGGAGAGAGATGTTCCATCCACTGGTTCACTCCTTAAGTGCTCACAATGGCCAGGGATAGGTCAGGCTAGAGCCAGGGGCTGGGAACTCAATCTAGATCTCCCATGTGGGTGGCAGGGATCTAAGTACCTGGATCATCACTGCTGCCTCCCAGGAAGCTGGGTCGGAAGCTGAGCATCTGGGACTTGAACCCGGCTACTCTGATATGGGATGCCGGTGCCCCAAGTGGCGACTTAAGCCACCGTGCTGAGCGTCCATCCCTAGGTCACCTTTTAAGGCACAAGATCTGTCGACTTGCTCCTTTTTGCACAAGGGCCACGTTTTAAAGTGGAACTAGAAATGTACAGATTCTTCCTCTTCCTACGCCTGTAGGCATCCATACCACACACATGACACACACAAACTCACACACTCAGCACGCACAGGAAACAGCTACGAAGACACTCTTAGATAACTCTAAAGAGTAGGCTGCTTCAAATTTTAAAGAAGGCTGTGGGAGTTTATTTGAAAGGTAGAGTTCTGTGTATGCGTGTGCACGCACACACACACAGAGACAGAGAGAGAGAGAGAGGGAGGGAGAGAGAGAAGTAGATCTTCTACCTTCTTGTTTTGTCCTGATATGTCCAAGCCTGGGCCAGGCCAAGGCCAGGAGCCCGGACCTCCATCTGGGTTTCCCACAGAGGTGTCAGGGTCCCAAATTTCCTGGGCCATTGTCTACTAACTTCCCTTGGGCTTTAATGAAGAGCTGGATCAGAAGTAAGAGAAGTCAGGAGTTGAACTGGCGCTCTGATATGCGATGCTGGCCTTGCAAGTGACAGCTTAACCCTCTGCAACATGTTGCAGACCCTATGGGAGTTTTTACAAGATATGAAGCAGCCACTACTTGGCCGATCTGTCTCAGAAATGTCTATATTGCATCATTGCTAACATGACCTTTGGTAGATATAGTTAGGTTTCCAAAGCTAACTGTTGCTGTTGAAGTATTGCCTCAGTGTTTTTTCTCTGGGTGATATGGTCTGGCAATTAATCCTATAGAGTGAGCTCGTTCTTGCTGCCCTGTGACTCACAGAGAAGCCAATGTCTCCGAGGAAGGGCAAGTCCTTCCAGCTTTTCAAAGCTCGTCTTTTAACCTCTCTTGATAGACATCATGCCAGGATGCGTGCTGTCACCGGGAAATCTTAGCTGTGATTGTTAGGCACACTCCAGATTCTCTTTTTATGCCTTTTTTTTTGCTCAAGGTGCCAGCATCTCCTCCAGAATGTCTTTTAAATTCAGTCTCAATGCTGTCACGCTGCTTGGCAATTGATGTGAGTCACTTTGACACTTTTTGAGACTGCAGATTTCCCAGAAGGAGACTGAGACAGGAACTTTGATAAATACTTTGACCTTGAAATAGAGGAAAAAAAAAAGACTTCACTTTCCACCTCAGATCTCAGTGTGTCCTCAGTGTGGCAGAGTTGAGGGGCCGCACTTTTGAGAGGTGGGGCCTGGGGTCAATGTTATGGAAGAGTGGGTTAACTGCCACCTGCCTTGACAGCATCCTCTATCACAGCGCTAGTTCGATTCCTGGTTACTCCAGTTATGAGCCAGCTCCCTGCTAATGGTCCCTGTGGGAGACCCAGATGGAGTTCCAGACTCCTGATTCCAGTTCCAGATGTTGTGGTCATTTGGGGAGTGAACCAGTGGGAGGAAAATGCCTTTTTCCATCGGTCTATTTTTTTTTTTTTTGGCCAGGCAGAGTGGACAGTGAGAGAGAGAGACAGAGAGAAAGGTCTTCCTTTTTCCTTTCGTTCACCCCCAAATGGCCGCTATGGCTGGAGCTACGCCGATCCGAAGCTAGGAGCCAGATGCTTCCTCCTGGTCACCCATGTGGGTGAAAGGCCCAAGCACTTGGGCCATCCTCCACTGCCTTCCCCGGGCCATAGCAGAGAGCTGGACAGGAAGAGGAGCAACTGGGACAACCCGGTGTGCTGGCGCCGCAGGGTAGAGGATTAGCCAAGTGAGCCATGGCGGCAACCCTTCCTCTTTCTTGTTACTCTGCCTTTTAAATAATTACATCTTATAAAAAAAAAGGTGGAGCTTGATGGGAGATCCTTAGGTCATAAGCACAGTGTTGTTTTAAAAAGGCAAGCCTGTTCCCTGAGTTGCTCTCTTGTTTCCTGTCTTTCTACATGATCTCTCCCTCCCATCAGTGCTCCTGCTGTGATGACACCACCATGATGTAGTATAGTGAAGGGGGCCCTTGCCAGAACTGGCATCAATGCTGTATGGACCTCCAGCTTCCAAAACTATGAGCTCCATAAACCTCTCTTCTTTATAAAGTATAGTACCCAGCCTCATATATTATGTAATAGCAAAGGAAAAGGTGCTTATACACTGTCCTTCACAGCAAGGTGCCGAGGGGCCTGGGTGGGGTGGGGTGGGAGGGGTGGAGGATGTAGAAAAATGACAGAGCATCTTGGGGTTGAGGCAAAAGGCTGCTCCTGAGGGGCTGCACCAGAAAGGAAGCTATGGAAAGAGAAAAGCCCGCTGCTGACCTGGGTGTGGAAATGAATGAGGCATTGGACTTTGGGGTAATGCAGAAGGAGGCAAGGCAGAAAAAGGTGTGCACCAAGGGATTGGCAGGGAAGCACCTGCTGTTCCTGTTAGGTGGGGCACACAAGATCATTTTAGTACAGGTACTCAAAACTGAGGGATCCACAGTGGGATCTCTTCCACCCATCCGTCACTACCAAAATTATCACATGAAATTAGCATCAACACCCAGCGACGGATGCCACTCCTGGCTCTTCTCAGCTTTAAGCATTTGCTAACCCTGGGACATGGGAGGGGTGTACAGAGAGGAGGTAATGTTGGAGGTGGTAGTGCTGAACCTGATAAATACAAAGGGAAATGTACATTTTCAGAGGAGTGAGTGATAACATCTACTGGGAAACAGAATTCCAATGGACTAGTGTGGGTATTTAGTGCAGTGGTTAAGATGTCACTTGGGACCCCTACATTCTACATCTAAGTGTTTGGGATGGAGTCTTAGCTTTGTTCCTGATTCTAGTTTCCTGCTAATGTGCCGATTGGGAGAAAACAGGTTCAAGTCGTTGGATCCCTGCTATCTACATGGGAGACTGAATTGAGTGTCTGGCTCTTAGCTTCGGTCTGTCACATCTCTGGGCATTTCCAGTATTGGGGGAGTAAACCAGTGGATGCCAAGATCTTTGTCTCTCTGCCTTTCAAATACAATAAAATAGATAATTTTTAAAATGTCTATAAATGCCAATGAACAAAGTATTTCTGGTTGGAAATGGAAAATTCTTCTACTTATTCATAAATAGTTATTTTAATTGCTTACTCATTTCAGGGAATCTGTCGGATGTTGCCGATGCAAGGCAGAGCAAAAATGGGCACAGCACTTGGCATTTCCCATCCATACCTTAGCAGAAAGAGGAGAGTAGAGAAACAGCACCAACATGTAAAACTGCAACTGTGGCAAATGCTCAGGAGTAACATTTCTGCTTTCAAAATCCTCAGTGAAAGGTGCTTATGTACATGCACATCCTGATTTCCCATCTTTTTAATTCACTTATTTATTCATAAATACCAAGATCCTCCTATACGTCAGGTGCTATTCTAGGCCCTGGGGCCACTATGAAGAAACAAAACAAACAAAAACCCAAAATGCCAGCCTCATGAACCTTTTCTTCTTTAATTTAAAAAAAAATTAAAGGTGAACACATTTCATGTATTTCATATACACAGATTTAGGAACATAGAGATATTCCCACCCTTCTCTCCCTCCTGACCACACTCCCAAATTTCTTCCTCCTCCCTCTCCTATACCTACTCTTAATTTTTACAAAGATCTATTTTCAGTTTACTTTATACTCATAAGATTAACACTACACTAACTGAAATGTTCAACAAGCAGTATGAAGAAAAAAACACTGTTCCTCAATAGTACAGACTAGGGTGGTAAACAATCATCAAATCTTAAAATGTCCATTTCACTCCAATGCATTACATTTTACGTAGTCTATTAGTTACCCCAGATCAGGGAAAACATATGTTTTCTGTCTTTTTTGGACTGACTTATTTCATTAAGTATAATGGTTTCCAGTTGCATTCACTTTGGTGCAAAAGACAGGATTACTTTTCTTTTTTAACCACTGAGTAGTATTCCATAGTGTATATATACCCTAATTTGTTTATCCAGACATCAATTGATGGACATTTGGGTTAATTCAATATCTTAGCTATTGTGAATTGGGCTGCAATGAACATGGGCATGCAAATAACTTTCTTTTGTTGATTTCATTTTTGGGGGGTAAATTACCAGGAGTGGGATTGCTGGGTCATATGGTATATTTATTTTCATATTTCTGAACTATCTCCATACTGTCTTCCACAGTGGCTACACTAGTTTACATTCCCAACAACAGTGGATAGGGTAACTTTTCCCCTTACATCCTCACCAGCATTTGTTGTTTTTCTGTATGAGAGCCATGCTCACTGGGATGAGGGAAAACCTCTTTGTGGTTTTTATTTGCATTTCCCTGATGGCTAGTGATCCTGAGCATTTTTTTCAAGTGTCTGTTAGCCGTTTGAATTTCCTCTCTTGAAAAATGACTGTTTAAATCCTTTGCATCTTTCTTTTTATTAACTTTTATTTAGTAAATATAAATTTCCAAAGTACAGCTTATGGATTACAATGGCTCCCCCCCCATAACTTCCCTCCCACCTGCAACCCTCCCAACTCCTGCTCCCTCTCCCATTCCATTCACATCAAGATTCATTTTCAATTATCTTTATATACAAAAGATCAATTTAGTATATATTAAGTAATGATTTCCACAGTTTTCCTTTGCATTTTTCATAACTGGATTGTTTTATTTGTTATTGAGTTTCTTGAGTTCTTCAGATTCTGGATATTAATCTTCCATCATTTTCATAGATTGCAAATATTTTTTCTATTCTGTCTCTCCAACTTTGCTGAGTTTTTTTTTTTTATTTAGTGTAGAAGCTTCTCAGCTTGTTACAATCCCATTTTTCAATTTTGATTTTGATTACCTGTGCTTCTGGGGTCTTTTCCAAAAGATCTTTGCCTATGCCAATGTTTTATAAGGCTTCCCCAATGTTTTCGCCTAGTAATTTGATGGTATCAGGTCACAGACTTAGATCCTTGATACATTTTAGTTGATTTTCTATAAGGTGCATTGTAGGGTCTTGTTTTACACTTCTGCATGAAGAGATCCAATTTTACCAGAACCATTTGTTAAGCAGACTGTCCTTTATCCAGGGATTGATTTTAACTCCTTTATCAAAGATTAGTTGATTGTAGATGAATGGATTGATTTCTGGAGTTTCTATTCTGTTCCATTCATTTATAGGCCTATTTTTACACCAAAACAGAGATTGAATCAGTAATAAAGACCCTCCCAACAAAGAAAATCCCAGGACTGGATGGCTTCACTGCTGAATTCTACCAGACTTTTAAAGAAGAACTAATTCCAATTCTTCTAAAGCTATTCAAAACAACTGAAAGGGGGGCAATCTTCCCAAAATTCTTCTAAGAAGCCAGCATCAACTTAATTACAAACCAGAAAAAGATACAACAGAGAAAAAGAACTATAAACCAATTTCCCTGATGAACATAAATGCAAAAATCCTCAAAAAATTCCTAGCTAAGTGAATCCAGCAACACATCAGTAAGATCATTCATTTAATCTAGTGGGATTTATCCATGGTATGCAGGGCCAGTTCAATATTCACAAATCAGTAAATGTGACACATCATGTTAACAAATTGATGAATAAAAGCTGTATGATTATCTCAATAGATGCAGAGAAAGCATTTGATAAAATATATCATCCTTTCATGATAAAGACTGTAAGCAAATTGGATATAGAAGGACCATCCCTCAACACAATCAAGGTAATTTACAACAAACCCACAGACAGCATCATATTGAATGGGAAAAAGTTGGAAGCATTTCCATTAAGATTTGAAATCAGATAAGATGCCCACTTTCACCACTGCTATTCAATACAGTCCTGGACTGGACGTTTTAGCCAGAGGCAAGAAAAGGAAATCAAAGGGATACAAATTGGAAAGGAGGAAGTCAAATTATCCCTGTTTGAAGATGACATGATTCTATATATAGGAGAACCAAAAGACTGCACCAAGAGACTATTGGAACTCAGAGAAGAGTTTGGTAAAGTAGCAGGATATAAAATAAACACAAAAAATCAATAGCCTTTGCATACACATATAATACCATGACTGAGAAAGAACTTGCAACATCAGCCTCATTCACAATAGCTTCAAAAACATTCAAATACCTTGGAATAAATTTAATCAATGAGGTGAAAAAAAATCTCTATTATGAAAATTACAAAACATTAAGGAAAGAAATAGAAGACACACACAACAAAGGAAAAATCTTCCTTGTTCATGGATTGGAAGAATAAGTATCATAAAATGTTCATATTATTGAGAGCAATTTACAGATCCAATGCTATCCAAATCAAAATACCAGTGGCATTCTTCTCATATCTGGAAAAAAAGATGCTAAAATTCAAATGGAACCAAAAGAGGACCCTGAATCGCAAAAGCAATTTTATACAATAACAACAAAGCCAGAGGCATCACAATACCAGATTTCAAGACATATTACAGGACAGTTATAATCAAAACAGCCTGGTACTGGCACAAAAATAGACATGTAGACCAATGGAACAGAATAGAAACTCCAGAAATCAATCCATGCATGTCCAACCAACTAATCCTTGACAAAGGAGCTAAAAATTGGTCCATGGAAAAAGGGCAGTCTCTTCAGCAAATGGTGCTGGTAAAATTGATTCTCTGCAGGCAGAAGTTTGAAACAAGACCCCTACCACACACTTTATAGAAAAATCAATTCAACATGGATCAAGGATCTAAATCTATGAGCTGATACTGTCAATTTACCAGAGGAGAACATTGGGGGAAACTCTGCAAGATACTGGCATAGGCAAAGACTTCTTGGAAAAGACCCCAGAAGCACACGCCATCAAAGCAAAACTAGAGAAATGGGATTGCATCAAGCTAAGAGCTTGTATACTGCAAAGGAATCCTCATGAGCTTAAAGAACAATATGGTGACTCAGATAATGAAACTGTAGATAAAAAAAATAAACAAAAGCATTTCATGTACGCTATCTAATATCTCTTGTATTTGTTAGATAAATATTGTTACCTATATTTTTCAGATGTGGCAATGGAGGCCAAGAAGCATGAGTAATTTGCCCACAATCACACTGTTAAAAACTGGAAAAGTCAGGATTGGTACCTATACCTCTTTGGGTTCAAGGAGTGCATGCCTTCCACTGCACAATGTGGAAGAAACACATTGTTGTTGTTCAATAAAAAATAATGGGAGAGCGAGAGAGAGAGAATTTTGATCTGTTGGTTTACTCCCCAGATGTCTGCAATTGAAGCCAGTAATTCATGGGGTCCCCCAGATGGGTGGCAGGGGCCAAATCCTATCTAATTTGACTATCCAGAAATTGAGAACATTTTGATATAAGTCCCTTTAACCTTTTTGTTATACATACACACACATAAGGAAATGGTTTTTCCAAAATGGGAATCAGACTGCATGGGAACAAATGTTTCCTGTAGTATCATTTGTAACAGTTTAGTATTTTTGATGGATGTTATATGTGACTTGCCTGATCCCTTATTGCTGGTCAGCTGTTTTGGCGAAATTTATCTATGGCTAGACATTTCAATGGAAAGTTGACTTGGGGAAACTATCTTCTAAACACAATTTGTCTCTAAAATTATTGTTTCAATGAATTATTTATTTGAGGTGTAATTTACATATAAAGAAATGCACTTATATCCTAAGTGTGCTATTTGATGACTTTGACAAATGTTTTTAAGCCTAATCAAGTCACCCATTGTTCCTACTGCCACAGGGAGTCCCCACTTATTTTCTAAATCAAGCCTCAAATTGCTCTCTTGTTGCAACTACAGGTTTAATTTCTACCAACAAAGCTCAGTTTTGCCTGTTCTAAACCTTCTGTTCAATAGAGCCACACAATGCTTCTTGCATTCTTCCTTCCTTCCATCATTACATATATATATATATATATATATATATATATATATATATAGAGAGAGAGAGAGAGAGAGAGAGAGAGAGAGAGAGACAGGCAGAGTTAGACAGTGAGAGAGAGAAAGACTGAGAGAAAGGTCTTCCTTCCGTTGGTTCACCCCTTAAATGGCCGCTATGGCAGGTGTGCTGCGCCGATCCGAAGCCAGGAGCCAGGTGCTTCCTCCTGGTCTCCCATGTGGGTGCAGGGCCCAAACACTTGGGCCATCCTCCACTGCCTTCGCCGGCCACAGTAGAGAGCTGGACTGGAAGAGGAGCAACCGGGACAGAACCGGCGCCCCAACTGGGACTAGAACCCGGGGTGCCAGTGCAGCAGGTGGAGGATTAGCCTAGTGAGCTGCGTAGCCGGCCTATCATTATATTTTTGAGATTCATCTGTGTTGTTGCGAGTATCACTAGTTCACTCATTTTCTGTAATTGCTGAGTAGTTTTCTAGCACATATGCCAATATACCACAATTTTTAAAATTCAGCTTCCTGTCAATAGACATTTTGGTTGTTTTGAAGTTTTTGTAATAAAAATGCTATAAGTGTCCTTATATAGATTTTTGCATGGTTGTTTCTGTTTTGTTTTGTTCTTCAGTGTCTGTTTTAGTATTAGACAGGGTATGTTTAACATCACAAGAAATTCCCAATTTTCCAAAGTGATTGTACCATCTTATTTCTTACTCCTGCCAGCAATGTATAAGACTCTTGGTTGTCCTGATTTATAGAAACTTTGATATTGTCAGTGCTTTTAACTTTAGCCATTCTAGAGGATATATAGCAGCATCCTATTGTGTTTCTTCTGTGGTTTTTCCGATAACTCTTTAAGTTGGACACTTTTTCATTTGCATATTGGTCATTCATATGTATACATTTGTTTGTGAGATGTCTGATCAAGTTTTTAGCCCATGTTTAATTGCAGCATTTCTCTTTGTTACAATTTTATTTTATTGCATATATGTAAGCTGTGTGCCATGATGATTTTTTACTTTTTATTTTTTTATAGATTTAGTTTATTTATTTGAAAGAGTTATGGAGAGGGAGGGAGAGAGAGAGAGAGAAAGAGAGAGAGAGAGAGGTCTTCCATTTGCTGGTTCACTTCCCAAATGGCTGCAATGGCTGGAGATGAGCCATCAGAAGCCAACAGCCAGGAGCTTCTTCTGGGCCTCCCACAAAGGTGCAAGGGCCCAAGGGCTTGGGCCAACCTCCTCTGCCTTCCCAGGCACACCAGCAGGGAGTTGGATCAGAAGTGGAACAGCCAGGTCTTGACCGTGTGCTTGTATGGGATGCCCACTGTATCACAGTGCTGGCCCCATGATGTTTTGATACATAAATATGTAGATAGACAAAGGATCACTACAGTTAAAGAAATTTATATATCTGTCAACCTCCAAAGTTATCTTTTCTGTGTGTGTTAAGAACACCCCAAATTCACACTCTTAGCAAGTTTTCAGTATACAGTACAATCTTATTAACGATAGTGCTCATTATTAGAATTCTAGATAATTCATCCTGGATAACCTTAACTTTGTAGCCTTTGACCTCTGTCTCGCTATTCCTCCTCTCATAAGAAGCCCCTAGTAACATCCATTCTACTCTGTTTCTATTGATTTGATTTTTTTAATTTAATTTTTTAAATTCCCCATATCAATGAGATCATACTGTATTTGTTTTTCTGTGCCTGGCTTATTTCACTGAACATAATGTCCTCCAGATTCATCCATGTTACTGCAAACATCCATGTTACTTTCTTTTGTAAAGGCTGAGTAACAACCCCCTGTGTGTGTGCACATATATGTGTATATGTATATATAAAGAAATTGCAGTGTGTGTATTTATATGTGTATATATATATGTACATACACCACACACACACACATATATATATGTGTGTATATATATATATATATATATATATATATTTACAGACCACAATTTCTTTATCTACTCATCTATTGATGAACACTTATGTTGTATCCTCGGCTATTGTGAGGATATATATATATATATATATATATATATATCCACCACTTGGCTGTGATGCTATTTCTTTGGGGTTCTTTTTTTAATGTATTGCAAAACTTTTTTTTAAAAGATTTATTTTATAAATCTGAAATGAGTTACAGAAAGAGAGGTCTTCTGTCTCCTGATTCTCTCCATAAATGGCCACAATGGCTGGAGCTGAGCTGAAGCCAAGTGCCAGGAACTTCTTTTGAGTCTTCCATGTGATGGCAGGGGCCCAAGAAATTGGGCTAACCTCCACTGCTTTCCCAGGTGCATTAACAGGGAGTTGGATCAGAAGTGGAGCAGCCAGGACTCAAACTGGTGCCCATATGGGATGCTGGCACTGCAGGCCAGGGCTTTTTTTTAGAGATTTATTCATTTATTTGAAAGTCAGAGTTACATAGAGAGAGAAGGAGAGGTAGAGAGAGAGAGAGGTCTCCCATCCGCTGGCTCACTCTCCAATTATTGCAACGGCTGGAGGTGTGGCAATCTGAAGCCAGGAGCCAGGAACTTCTTCCGGATCTCCCATGCAGGTGCAGGGGCCCAAGGACTTGTGACATCTTCTACTGCTTTCCTAGGCCATAGCACAGAGCTGGATCAGAAGTGGAGTAGCTGGGACTCCAACCAGCACCCATATGGGATGCTGGCACTGCAGGTGGCGGCCTTACCCACTACACCACAGCACCCTCCCCAGCCATATATATTTTGGATATTTGCATCTTTTTAGATTTATAATTTGAAAATATTTTCTACTAATGTGTAGGTTACCTTTTCCATTTTGATGATTGTTTCCTTTGCTGTGCAGAAGATTTTTAGTTTGAAGTCATCTCACTTCTTTACTTTTACTCTTGTTGCTTGAGATTTTGCTTATTCAAAAAATCATTGCCAAGGCTATTTTCACAGGGAATTCCTCTATAGTTCTAGATATTTTCAGTTTTAGGTCTTGCATTTAGATATTTAATACATTTTGAGTTGATTTTTGTGCAGTTTTGTCTAGTTTCCAATCTCAAAGTCATATTGACTTGTTACTGTTGCTTTATAACAAATATTAAAGTCAGAAAATGTAATTCTTCTAACTTTGTTTTTCCTCCAATTATGTGTTAGCTATTCTAATTGTTTTTTGGCATGCCATATATATTTTTAAAAATAATTTGTCAATTTCTGCCAAAAATAAAACTTGCTAGGCTTTTAATGGAGAGTGAATCAAATCTGTGGACGAATTCGAAGAGATTTGGCATCTTAACAATTTTTGCTGAGTGTTCAAATTCAGAAACATGGTACATGTC
This sequence comes from Lepus europaeus, assembly GCF_033115175.1. NCBI lineage: Eukaryota > Metazoa > Chordata > Mammalia > Lagomorpha > Leporidae > Lepus > Lepus europaeus. Next base: position 88,795,817 of record NC_084832.1, read on the forward strand.
TCTTATTTAAATTATTTAGGTCTTTCTTTTTATATTTCTCTAAGATACAGTTTATAATTATCAGTGGACAGGTCTTCTTTGTATTTTGTTAATTCTATCCCTAGAATTTCATGTTTAAATGTCATTTTTAACTGCTATTGTATTTTAATTAACTTTTCCAATTAGTCATTGCTGGGATGTAGAATAATTGCTACTGGTATTTTTACAGTGACCTTGTATCCTGTGACAATACACTTACTCATTCTAGTAGATTTTTTAAAAAAAAATTAATTATTTATTTGAAAGGCAGAGTTACAGAGAGGCAGAAGCAGAGAGAGAGAGAGAGAGAGAGAGAGAGAGAGAGAAAGAGAGAGAGAGAAAGGTTTTCCATCCAGTGGATCACTCCCCAAATGATTGCAACTGCCAGAGCTGAGCTCATCTGAAGCCAGGAGCCAGGAGCTTCTTCCAGGTTTCCCAAGGACCTGGGCCATCTTCCACTGCTTTCCTAGGCCATAGCAGAGAGCTAGATCGGAAGCGAAGCAGCCAGGACTTGAACCAGTGCCCATGTGGGATGCCGGCACTGCAGGTGGTGACTTTATCCACTACAGCACAGCGCCGGCCCCTCTGGTAGATTTTTAAACAGACTTTCAGCACTTTTGTTTACATATATATTTATGTTGTTTGTGAATAAATGCAGTTTTACCATTTTATTTTTATATATCTCCTTTCTTGCTTTGTACACTAAAATGTTCAGTAAAAGAGATGACAGAGAACATTCTTGCCTTGTTCTCAAGCTTACAGGGACAGAGTTCCATATTTTATGTCTACGCTAGCTGTTAGTTTTTTGTAGATGCCCTTTGTCAGCTTGAGGGGAATTCCATCCTTTCCTGGCTTGCTGTGAGCTGACTGTTCAAGTAATTAGGCACTGGATGTTGTGAAAGCCTCTCTGTATCTATCTGGATCATTTTATGGCATGTCTGTTTTAGTCTGCTGAATATTAAACCAATCTTGCATTCCTGTCCTAAGTCCACTGGATGTATTTATATCGTTATGCTATATTATCCTTTGTATGTATTAGTGTGCTTGGTGCTGTTGTGGTGGAAGGTATCTTTTTGTTTGAACTTGGAATCAGGATAACATCAGTTTCACAAACAAGTCAGGAAGTAGTCCCTCCTCTCTGTTTTTCTCAGAAATTGTGTGCAGTACTGGCATGGTTTATTCTTCAATTGTTTGCTAGAACCATCAACAAGGCTATTGAAGCTTTTATTTTCATTTTGTATTTGAAGGGTAGCTTTGCAAAAAGAAACTGACCTTTAAGTATTTTTATTTCCTCACTTCTCCCTCCTTTCCTTCCGTAAATCCAATTGGCTGAATCATACATCACTTTCTATTGTCCCATAGGTCACTGAGCCCATTTAAAAAGATTTTTTCCCTTTGTGTCCTATTATGGATAGAGTCTTGGTCTTCCAGTTCATTGATCATTTTTTCTTCAGTGACCAGTTTGATTTTAATTCATCTAGTGTAGTTCCAATTCTTTAAAAGTATTTATTTATTCATTTTGAAGCCAGAATTATAAAAGAGAGGGAGAGGCAGAGAGAGAGAGAGAGAGAGAGAGAGAGAGAGAGAGAGAAAGAGAGAGAGATCTTTCATTTGCTGGTTCACTCCCCAGATGGCTGCAATGGCCAGTGCTGAGCTAGGCCAAAGCCTGGATCCGGGAGTTTCATCCGTGTCTCTCACATGGGCAGCAGGGGCCCAAGCACCTGGGTTGTCATCTGCTTCTTTTCCTAGGCCATTATCAGGGAGCTGGCTTGGAAATGAGCAGCAGGGACAGGAACAAGCATTCATACATGATGCCAATGTTGCAGATGGTGGTGTTACAGCTATGCCACACTACTGGCCCCAACTTTTAATTTTAAATACTGCATTTTTTACCTCTAAAATGTCCATTTGAGGCTTTCTGATGTCATGCATTTATTACCTCATTATGGGCCTGACTTTTTCTATCTTCTATGTACATAAAACATAGTTACGTATTTATTTTAAAAACAGGAGTAAGAGCAAGAGTGAGATTTTCCATCCGCTTGTTCACTCCTCAAGGGGCTGCAACAGCCTGGTATGGGCCAGACTGCAGCCAGGAGCCAGGAACTCCATCTGGATTTCCTACATGTGCAAGCACTTGGGCCATCTTCTGTTGCTTTCCCAGGAGCATTAGCAGGGAGCTGTATGGGAAGCCAAAGCTGCCCGGTCTCCACCATCACTGTGATGTGGGATGACACGGTTGCAAGTGGCAACTATAGCCCACAAAGCCGAACACCAACCCCAAGATAACTGTGTCTTTTGCACACACTTCTCTTCCAGTTTCATCGTAACTGGCATTTCCTGGTTCATTTCTAGTGATTGATTTTCCTCCTGACTGTGGGTCATATGTGCTGGCTTCTTTGCATGAGTGGTGGTAAGTGTATATTGTATGCTGGCAGGGGTGAATGGAACACCCACTAGCAGGGATGCTTTTATATTTCAGACATGGTGTTGCACTTCTGATGGCACATATTTACTCTCAATGAGTGGGATCCTTTGGGGCTTGGATTTAAGGTTTGTCGGGATGGATTCAGAGTAGCTTTCAGCCCAGACTGATTTTGCCCACCCTTCTGTGTGCTCTACCTCCTACCCAGTTCCTACGAGGACTTCATTCTAGTTGATGAAAACATGAACTACCCAGCTCGCTGCAAGCTCCAGTGGTTGCTCATCTTTCTCCTTGCCGGTGTTCTTTCGCTGACTTAGGTGTTCGGATTTTTCTGTCCGTGGACACATCAAAACAGTTCTCAAACCCAAGACTGAAGGGATTCTCTAAGGTTATCCTAAATCTCTCTTGGTTTTCCCCCAACCCCCACCCCCGTAACTCTGTCTATAAATTCCAACCTCCTTGGTTTCTCTGAGCTCCTTTTTGTCTCCTCCACACAGCGAGTGTGGCAGTATCTGTGTGGGATTCCTTTGCAGCCCTGGAGCCCACAACCTCTCTCTTGGCAGCGAGTTGGTGCAGTTCTGAGCCTTCCCTCACTTATTTCCCATTTCTCAGCGGCCATTGTTCTATACAACTTCTTGTCCTGGCAGCCGTGGCTTCATACGCTTTGTCTGGTTTTTAAGAATGTTTTTAGATGGTGAATAAATTTGATCTCAGCTAATATCATCATGGCTGCCAGTGAAAGTTCTGGAATTTTAAATTTAACATTTCCAAAGTCCAATTCTTCATTTGTTTTTCCTCAGATGTGAGCCTTTTTTAGTTTTCCCCTCAGGAAATAGCAACAATTTTCACTTAATTTTTTAAAAATCAGAAGTCTTAGAATAATCTTTAACTTCTCCTTCTCTCACTCTCATTCGTAAATATTGCAGAAAATTTCTGTTGAGTTTTGCCTTAAAAATATGTCCCAAACTCTCCTACCTTTTCTACTTTTTATTTTTTTATATAAATATTTATTTTTTGACAGGCAAAGTGACAAAGACAAAGAGGGAGAGTGGAGATGGAAAAAAAAGAGATCTTCCATGTACTGGTTCACTCCTGAAATGGCAGCAAGGGCCAGGGCTATTCTAGGCTGAAGCCAGGAGCCTGGAACCCCATTCTGGATCTTCTGTGTGAGTTGCAGAGGCCAGAGAGGTTGGGCCATCTGCTCTGCCTTCCCAAGTGCATTAGCATGGAGCTGGGCCAGCAGCGGAACATCCAGAACTCAAACTCATATGGAATTGCAAGCAGTGCTTAGCCTGCTGTGCCACAGCACTGCTCCCTCCTTTATTTAATTCTTAATTAATGACCTTACCTCTCATTTAAACAACTGAAATGGCTCTCTAAGATAAATGGATTTTATATTTAACAGAAATTACACTTACATAGGCAGAATAGAGGCCTTCAAAGATGAAGAAACATTTTATTGAAAACTAGAAGAAAGAAAATTCTTATTTATTTTTAAAAAATATTTATTTGTTTGAAAGGTAAAGTTACAGAGGGAGAGAGAGAGAGAGCGAGAAAAAGAGAGAGAGAGAGAGGGAGAGAAATAGAGAGAGAGAGAGGGAGAGGGAGAGGGAGGGAAGGAGGGAGAGAGAGAGAGAGAGAGAGAGAGAGAGAGAGAGAGAGAAGCATCTGTTGGTTCACTCCCCAGGTGACCACAATAGCCAGCACTGAGCCAAACTGAAGCCAAGAGCCAGGAGCTTCATCCTGGTCTCCCGTGTGGGTGCAGGGGCACAAATACTAGGGCCATCTTCTGCTGCTTTCCTAGGCACATTAGCAGGGAGCCGGACAGGAAGCAGAGCAGCTAGGACTTGAAGCATTCATGTGAGATGCCAGCACTGCCAGTGTCTTAACCTGCTATGCCGCTGTGCTGGCCCCAAGGAAATTTCTGTTACACAACAGCAGAAAAAATAATTTTTAAGTACTAAACTTGAATGTTTATTTGAGGAGATTCTCAAGTAAAATGGTGAGGGTGAGGTTTGGGTTTTCTTTGTAATGAAATGTGAAAGGAGGGGCCAGCACTGTGGTGCAGTGGTTAAAGCCACTGCCTGCAGCACCGGCATCCCAAATGGACGCTAGTTCGAGTCCTGGCTGCTCCACTTCCCATCCAGCTCTCTGCTATTGCCTGGGAAAGCAGTAGAAGATGGCCCAAATCCATGGACCCTTGAACCTAAGTGGGAGCCCCAGAAGAAGCTCCTGGCTCCTGGCTTCAGATGAGCACAGCTTCAGCCATTACAACCGTTTTGGAAATGACCAGAAAATGAAAGACTCTCTCTCTGCCTCTGCCTCTCTGTAACTCTGTCCTTGAAATAAATAAAAAAAAAAATCTTTAAAAACAGTGAGAAAGGAAAGAAATAAGCTGAGGAAAGAACTGTTAAACAAAAGTGAAATAGGGCTTGATGATTTTAGGGGATTCGCAGTCCATCCAGATTGGAAACATGCAAAGGAAGAGATTTGGTGCTGGGAAAGCAGGGTCTAGAGATAAAACATGGAGAGCATGGCTGAGCAAGCTTTTGCTATTACCGCAGAGACGCCAAAAGACTATTCAGTGACACAAAAAGTTGCTTATTAAGATTCAACATGTGACTCACAGATTCCCTCAGTCATCTTGGCAGAATCCAGAAAACTAGAGGTTATCTAGAAAGACCTGTGGAGGAGCCTTTATTTAACAGAGTGAATCCTCGTGACGTGCTTGGAAAACCCACAGGTTACTGAGAATGTTGTGTCAGCGGAGTCGTTGCAATTGGGAAAAAGGAGATGGGAGAAGGCTGTCAGATTCCCCAAATGCTATATGGAAGAAACAAGTTGATAAAACTGTTCAACTGTGCATGTCACAAACAAGCAAGGAAGCCTCAGAGGCAAAGCCTTGAGCCTCAGTGTATGATCAGCTTCTGGTTACTTTCACTAAGGTACCCGAGAGAAGCCACATGTGGACGGAGGAGGCTTATTTTGCTCACGGTTTTGAAGGTTCACAGACCAAGTTCAGGTGGATGCGGTAATTGAGTGTCTGATGAGGGTGATGGGTGGTGGAATGCAGGCACAGGAGGACCACTCACATGGAGAGCGAGGAAGCAGGGAGAGGATAGGCAGAATGTGGCTGCTGTAATCACCCCTGTCGCGGGAGCCACATTCCAAGGGCACACCCTTCATGACACAAGGGCCCCCAACTAGGCTCACCTCAGATCACAATCACCAGAACCGGATTAAGCCTCCACATTCCCCAGTACTATTATCTCATGACCTTGGGGTTTAAATATCTACATGAGCTGGGGAGTGATCCTGCTGAAACCACAACACAGGGAGAATTGTTTCTCAGGCCTGAAGCACTGAGAACTTTCCCGCACAGATTTTGAAATCGCTTTGGGTCAAAATCCTTCTTTAATTTTTTTTAACCTTTCTATATTCTAATTCCTTGAACAAGAATATCTATAACAGGTGTTGTATGAATGTTCTACAATTTTGGAAGAGGATAACTTTTATCTTGGAGTTTTTGAGGAAATTTTACATCATATGGATCATACATATAAGAGGACTTCAAGAAATTCATGGAAAATGCGAATTTTTGTGTGTATAATACATGTGAGGCAGATCAGCTGGTACACATATCTCCTGAATGGGCTCCATGAATCTAGTTCTAGGGACACACAAAGCAAAAGACAACAAGAACAAAAAAACCATCCAAAGCAAAAATTACAAGAAAACTGGAGCCAGCTCCTGCTTCTTTGGCTGAACTCTGTTTCTGGGCTACACTGGCAAGAAGTTGAGAAAGTCCATTCACGCTGTCCCCTGCCACATAGTATAGTCTTCTCGTTTCTCTAGCAAAGCCTGGTAGGGAGGGGGCAGCACCTGGCAGAGGAGAAATTTGCTGTGCAGAGTCCCACCCCAGGGTCACAAACCAGAATCTAGAGGACTGGGCTTGGAGGAGTCCAGCAGTTACTCAATAATGACCTAATAACATAACGGCTTCCAACTCAACATCTATGCATATGCAGCCGTGGTCCCTGAAGATCTTCATGAAGCAGAAAAATTCCTATGGCCTGGTGATGCCAAAGCCACTGGATGTCCAGAACAGCAAACTCCTCACCCATTTGTGGTGATGCTGGTGCAAACACACCTACTGTGCCCAGATCTTTGCTTGGCTCATTCCTGCTTAGTCTTCAGTTCTGAACTCAAATGCAATAATTTTAAACATCGCCTTGCTCTATGCTGAATGTAAATTAGGCTCCTCTCTTGTGATCTGTACTGATGTCCTTGGGGAGCAAGTATCCTGGCCTGCGGCTGTATTGGATTTCTTCGTTGTGTGTCTGGATGTCTTGCTGGACTTTGGGCTAGCTCCATGACACAGGGCTGTGACAATTCTGATCACCCTGGTAAGCCTAGTGCCAGTGCAGGGACTGACAGGTAATTGGCAGTCGATCATGTATGCCTGAGTGAATTATTATTTATTGCCAGGATGAATAGGAAGAATTCAATGAACGAGTGATTAGACAATAGACAGATGCATGGGTGTTGACAGGTACCGAAGTCACGACCTACTCAGCTTTGCCTGCCCTGCCTGACTTCTTTCCTGAAATGTCCTGAGCAAGTTGAGCAGTATTGCTGAAGGCTCTTTGAGTTTCCTGGGAGACATGGCTGCTACTGTTGTTGTTCTCAGAATCTCTGCTTGACTCCACAATGCTCACACCAGCAGAATGCGACTTCTACAGATGAGAACCATAGGGGTTCTGGAGTGGAAACAGTCCAGAAATACACACATTTCCACCTTCCCCAGTCTCCAGAAACATCTGTTTTTAAACAGCATAAGCTCGTTTTCATAATTCCCACCTGATTCCTAGAAAGCTGGAGTTAGATAGCTGTCATCTCTTATAAGAAGATGACTAAAGGAGGAGGTAGGTACCGGGAGCATTTTATGTGCAATAGGAATTTTGAGAAGGAAGAAGCAGGTCTAAAATGTAGGGATTTTGAACAATATTTGATTATCAGTTTGGACCAAGTTTTACTTTTCAGAAGGGGGAAAGAGTTTAATGTTGATGAGATTCCTGTGGCAAATCCAAAGTAGACTTAAGGAAATTCAAACTTTATCCAGCCTTTTTCCCACTTTATCATTAATTCATCAGTCCAGCAGAATTGTAATTGCCCACCGAGATCCACCATTGTACTCAGGGCTATGAGGTCCCTGAGACCAATACGGTGGGTGAACTGCTCCCACCTCAGGGAAAACAGAAGTCCTCACAGCCAGAGTCGGAATGAGATGGGTTCCATAGGTGACCAGAGCCACGTGGGACCCAAACGGGGGTGCAGGTCTGGTGGGAAAGAGAGTTGGTGGCATGGGGAAAGCATGGAGCTTGCTATTTCTTATTCACTCCTGTGACCCTGTACCTAGGAGAACGTTCAATTAGAGGGGCTTGTTGATGTCTCAGAGGTACAATTTCCAGAGTGAAAGGCAATTTCCCTCTTTCTCCCCAAAGCCAAATGATGAGCCATGATGCTAGCACCTTGCTCTTCATCTTCAGATTTTTAGATGAAAGATTGACCAATGGTTTCCATGACAATGCCCTGCTGAAGTTTAACCGGGTCAAATCTTCCCTTCAGGGCATAACTTGCTACAAATTGGTTTTTCTTGTTACTTCCTGGGAACAAAATTTGAGTCCACAGGAAAGATGAGAGGCATGGGACCACGGCTTGTTGTGTGTGTGTGTGTGTGAGAGAGAGAGAGAGAGAGAGAGAGAGAGAGAGGGAGGGAGGGAGAGACAGGGTGGGAGAGGTGGAGTGGGGACAGCTGGGATGGTGTGGGGGTGGGCAGCAAATTGGAAGGGATCCTAGAGGTGTGTATATGCAGCATGCTCAGGAAGGAAACTGACAATGCATTTCCAGTGGTGGCTCTCTCGAGGTCCCCTGACCAGCATACCCACTCTATCTATCCCCTTAACTGACGGATAAGGGACAGCCCCTGCCCACACCCAGGAGCCACCCATAGAAGAGCAGAAACCCAATCCAGGATGCTCCCATTACTGTGGAAACTTCTGGAACTGAGATTTACTTGAACGGCTATGGCAATCATGGGGGGAACAGAGAAGCCTCCCATTGGGCAGAAGGGGTAATGGGCCACTCTCTTCTCTGCTTGCCTTGACATGTTTGCCATCTTCAGGCTCACCCCTTGCTGGGTTTCAGGAACGCCTTCCTCCCACCCTCTTCTTCTTGACCCTGTGAGTTTGTACAAGTGGGAGCGAGAACTGAAAAGAGCCGTCGATGGAGTTCTACAGAGGTGGACGGACAGGAGGGGCCACGGTGCTCAGAAGCTGCCCCTCTGATCTGCGTTTTACAGCTTCCCTCAGAAGCCCTCATGGTGAGCCACTGTGAAAAAGTTAATGAGGGAAAACAAAGGCAACTCTAGAAGCAATGATCATAAAATATAAAAATTAAATAAAAAATATAAAAGCAATGCTGTAAGCCAGAGTGCGGTGATGGCCGGTTTCCATCACAGGAAGTGCTTCCCTGATGGTGGATTGCACACTCAGCACCATGACAGCTGAGCCATCATTCCTGAAGTGAGGCACAGAGGAACATATATCTCGGGACTGAAGCATTCTACTACGTCACATGAGGAGGGCTGTGCAGCAGCCAGGTCCTTGGCAAAGTCTCACTTGCTAGTTGGGCCAGTGTGGGTGAGATGCTGCTGGCCTTCACAGGAAGCAGCCAGGCATGGCGCTGTGCTCGCTGCACCAGGAGGGGCTGAGCTGCTGGGAGCTATGTTCCCACCTCCAGCGGACCTTGTGCGTCTCCCGCCTGGGCTCCAGAACAATCAAGGGAGCGCCTGAAGTGCACCATGGCTTTACAGGAGTTTATGCTTAACTGGACCGTGGCTCCCACATAGCAATCCAGCAACCTGGACCACCATCTGGCTGCCTCTTTGTCTCTGGGGTGTTTTGAACACTCTGGGCTATGCTCTTCCATTTCTGGTTGTGAATTCACTGGACTTTGTATTTAGAATTTCATGCATTTTCCTGTTGTTACTAGTTCAAAAAACTCTCTCTGTGGGGTGGCGATGTGGCACAGCAAGTTAAGCCGCTGCTTCTGAAACTGGCATCCCACATCAGAGCACCGGTTCAAGACCCATGGTTGCTCCGTTTCTAGTCCAGCTCTCTGCTGATGCTCCTGGGAAGGCAGCAGGTGATGGTCCAAGTACTTGAGCCCCTGCACCCACCCTGATGGAACTCCTGGCTCTTGGTTTCAGGCTGGCCCAAACCTGGCTGTTATGGGGAGTGAGCAGTGGATGGAAGATCTTTTCTGTCCCCTCCCACCCTCTCCCGCTGCCTTTCAAATGGAATCTTTAAAAAAATCTCTCTAAAATACTCAAAATGTTCTAGGCTCAGTCAGGACCAGCAGGTAAGATGTGGAGGGGATGCATTTGTTCTGAAGGGAGAGACCAATGGAGGAGGCAGATGAAGAAGAGAGAACCATCTGAGGGTAGGCCAAGGATGGGAGCCTGGATGGAACGTGGGCTGCTCAGAATCTGGACCCAGAAAGGCAAGAGACTTCCTTTGGGGTCTCCTTTTGGGGGCCATGCCCACTGCTCACCTGTTGTGCTCAGCTGGGTCTCAGGCCTGTTCTGAGGAACTTCTCCATTGCTCCTCCTCCCCAGGAGAGTTCAGAGTGACTTGTTTGTGCTCCAGTGGCTTGCATCCATCTCTGCCAACGCTTCCACAGTGGGTGCCACCTGTGGTCTCACAGGTTTCTCTGAGTGAGATTTTCCCGGGTAGCTTCCATTTATTGAGTGCTTCTATGCACCAGAATCTGCTGGGGTCCATTCACTGAGTGCTCCCCCAAACATTTCACGTTACATGATTGTGGAACTTGCTCAAGGGGACACACGCAATGGAGCAGCACTGAACTAATACCAAAGCCCCTGCTCTTTACTCTGCAATGGATTGAGGGATGATTGAACCCTCATGCCGGAAGAGCACTGAGCTGAAGACAAGACAGGAAGCAAACCCTGGTCTTTGCTGCTTCATCCCTTTACTGAGGCACTGAGATCACACCAGAATGTCCTTTCTTGAGGTCCTCACAGCCCCTGACCCTGCTATTTTGGCTTTTGATAGCCCAGAAGCCTGGGCGAGCTGCAGCGACTGATGTGGCTGCGGCCCAAGGCTCTACCCTGGCCAGCCTAGCTGCACTTTCCCCTGCCCTCTTGCTCTGATTAAGCCAACCTCACAGCTGCTGTGGGTGATGTCAGGAGCTAATGAACTTGAAGCAAATAGCACAAAATATGCCAACAATCTAATTCTAGCCTCAACCACTGCCAGCTATTTAAGGAAAAGATGGATGGGCTAAGGATGCTCCGGGTCACTGCCCAGCAGTGGGGGCCCGTCTGCTGCCGCCCACGACTTTCAAAGCTGCAGGAGCATAACTGACCACAGGGACAGCTTGCTCTCTCTCATGAGGCACTAACCCTCACCAAGATCCTTTTGTTCTGCATGGTGCCAGTGCATACCCACGCCTGTTGGAAGGGTAAAGACTGAAGGCTCAGCCTAGACCTTTTGCCTGGACATAGTTTCCTGAAATGTAGTTTGTAGAGCATTGGCTAGAGCTTGCCTCTCCATGGGGAAGATTGCCGATGGTGACCTAACTTGCACGGTGTCACGACACACCATCAGTGCCTTTCCTGCCAATGTAATGGATTTGGGGAATGTTCTTGGAGAGCTTGTCTGAGTTAACTGCAACTACTTCATGTCAAGTCCCTTTGCTTCCTTCTTGAAGCAGGAAATGCAATATTGACTGTGCATGTAGGAAGTAGTCTTACAAAGTTAGGATGGGATTTGTTCAATGGTTCAGAAATGACAGTAGTGGATTGCATCTGCCGACCTATGGTTCTCCATTGTGGAGTTTGAGAATGAAGAACATTTTTCCACTGTAGGTTAAAAAGAAACAATAATACTTGAAATATCTTTGCTACTTCTGCTGAATTTCAGATTTAGAGAAAGTTGTTTTTCAGCGGGCTTCAGATTCATCTGTTGTTATTAAGGGCTGTAATTCTCTTACTGATCTGTCTGGCTTCCTGCCTAGTAGCCCACACAATTTGCCCTTACGCTCTATGGAGGTCACTGTTTATTTTGTGGGCAATCCTAGGGCAAGGCAGCGTCTACTCTACAAGACACCAATCCATCCAGCAGTTTCAGAATCCCCATCACAGCTACATTGCCTTAGAACTTGAAGAGGTCTTAGAAACCACCACGAGACACATTCTTTTTAAAAGGTCTATCTATTTATTTATTTGACAGGCAGAGTGACAGAGAGAGAGGGAGAAATGGAGAGATTTTCCTCCCACTGCTTCACTCCCTAAATGACTGCAACATCTGGGGTTGGGACAGGCTGAAGCCAAGAGCCAGGAGCCAGGAACTCCATCCAGGTCTCCCACATAGGTGGTAGGGACTCAAGTACTTGAGGCATCATCTGCGTTTCCAAGATGCATTAGCAGGGAGTTGGATCTGGAAGCAGAGTAGCCAGGACTTAAACTGGCACTCCAATATGGGATGCAGGCTTCACCACAACACTGCCTCATCATAAGACAACTTCTAGCTTAACATGTTCTTTGCAGTGTCATTTGGGGTGTGTGCATTGAAGTAAATGATAATAGGGAATGCTTTGGTTTGAATGTGGTCTCCAGTCTGAAACTTACTGGGCCAGGTCACAGCCAGGAGCCAAGAATTCCATCTGGATCTCCCACAAGGATGGCAAGGACACAAGTAGGTGGGCCATCTTCTGTTGCTTTCCCAGGTGCATCAGCAGGGAACTGGATCAGAGGAGGAGCAGCCAGGACTCAAATCTGAGCTCCAACATGGAGCTGGCATTGCAGATGGCAGCTTAACCTGCTGCCTCACAATTATGCCCCCCTGACTATGGTGTTCAGATGTGGGACCCTTGGAAGGTGATTAGGATTAGACAAGGTAATAAGGGTGGAGTGCTCAAGGTTGAAGCCTGGTAGCTTTGAAAGAAGGGGAGGGTGTGTTTGACTCAACACTTAAAACGTTACTTGGGATACTTATGTCTAATATTGGAGTGCTTGGGTTCAAGTTCCTTCTCTGTTTCCAATTCCAGCTCCTTGCTAATTCCCACACAGTGGGAAGCAGCAGGTGATGGCTCAAGTACATTGGCACCTACCACCTACAAGGGAGACCCAGACTGAGTTCTGGGCTATTGGCTTTGGTGTAATCAACCCTGGGCACTGGGGAGTGAACCAGTGGATGAAAGATGTCTGTTTTTCTCTCTGCTTTGCAAACAGGCAAAACTTAAAGAAAAAAAGAAGAGAGAGACCAGAACACACACACAGACACACAGACACACACACACACACACACTCTATCGCTGAGCTGCTGAGTGACTTGGGCAAACGACTGCAGTGGTGACGTCTGCTCACCACCAGTTCGATCATTGTGTTTCCCTAGAAAGATAAAGAGAGAAGAGTGTGATGGATGCCATTGTGAGAGCCAGATATCAGATGGGAGACAGGTTCTGTCAGTTCCCCACAACCAGCTTCTCCCAGATGGTTCCTCTTGGAGTGGACTTTCCAATTCAGGTGGGAAAAGGGCGTCAATGTGATCAGCAGTGCAAGACCCATGTGGAACTCTGTAGATTCTTCTAGAACCACCAAAGCTCAGGAGGGATAATCCTCCATCTACTCCTGTCTACACCAGGTTGTTGGCTGGGGACCCTGTAAATTTGGTAAAAGACTCTACACCCTGCCTGGACTCCTGTTGTGAGATCCACAAGCCAGCGGGAAGGACTTAGGCATCAGGGAAACATGCAGCCCATCCTTCATTGGAAGTGACAGTCGAACTGTTTGATCTTGGGGCACAGCTCAGGCCAATGTGGAAACTGGACCAACAGCAAAAAGGAGAAAGGGCACCAGGGAATCAGGAATGGGGATTCTCTCAAATCCGGCCAGAAAGGAAACTCAAGTGCCATGTTGTGTCATTTGAAGATGGAATGCATGACCTGCTAATTGAAAGCTGCATGTGAGGAACATTTGATATCAATACAATTTACTTAACCAAATTACTGTTATTAGGGACTAACAATGACAAAGGGTTATCCAACATCCACACATTTAATTTTGGTGATTATTATTTACGCATGATTTATTACCCCCAGTGCAAAGCACAGCTGGGGGATCACAGGGATGACTCACGATTTCCTAAGGCCAAATTTTTGTTTTGTTGTGTTTTGCCGAAATGATGGTTGTATTGAACCTCCAGGGATGAGAGTCCGCTCCTGTGTCGCTAGCACCAAACGCGCTGGAGGAAATGCAGGAGCAGTGAATTATAACTTTGCTTCTAATGAGAGGTTCAACCTTCCCTTTGTTCTTCAACAAGGAGCTCTAACCAGAGATCTTAAGGAGGATACAAGTCTAATGCCTTCTTTAAGACAGTAGTAGCCAACTACAAAGAGGACACGCTAACACCATGTTCCATTCAAATCACTTGAAATGATTTAATGATAGTATTTCTATCATTCCTGAGAAGGCTGCTTTTCCAGGCCCACCAAAAATCCACATAGCACATTCCTAAGCCTGCACAAGAAAGAATTTGCATAATTGTTATATTCAGGGAGCAGTGAGGCGGAGAGGGTCACATTCTTGTCCCTGTGTCTCATTCTGTATCAGGCAACGCTGGCTCTTTCCCTGGAGCCCATGGCTTGCCTGTCAGTTGGAGTTGGACAGCGGTCAGCACAGTGTGCATTGCAACATGGACACCTACATAAAATTTTCTTTTCTCGAAAACTAAACCTAGATTATACCAGATAATACACCAAGGTGCCACGGATTAATGATGAAGTTGGGACAGTTTGGGTAAGATGAGCCAAAAGTTCACTGGTTCTTAAAGGGTCAAGTTCTCAGATTTTCTACCATTTAAAGACTGAGCGCTCAGGTGCCCCATGTCCCTTTGGAGTGGAAGCCGTGGGCCAGGTGGCAACTTCTCAGCCTGCAGCAAGTGCCAGGGCTCATGCATCACCGCTGTTCTCATCGGTAAACCTGTGAATTCCTGATGTGCTCCTCTGTCCGCTGTCAGCTGGCTTTAGGACTTTGTGTTCCCAGACGGCCTCTGGCCTCTGACATTCAGCATGAATGCCCTCTTGCCTAACTCTTAAACAAATCCCTAGATTCTTGCCCCCACCTCCCTCCTTGTAAATGATGGGGGTCCAGGCTCCTACCACACAGTGCTGGCAACAGGATGCAGATGGAGGCATTGAGTATTTTAATGCCTCCACCCCATAACCTCCTTCTGTTTGGCCTTCAGTCCACTCCCAAATAAACAGCAAATTCTAAGTAATGCAATGAACCTCTATTCAAGTGAAGATTCTAGATAACTTCTCTCCTGTCCAGCACCCCAATCCTGCTTCCTCCCTCACTAATCCCTTCCTTTATGGAAATCCAGGACCTTACAATACTTTGAATAACAGACCCCTTTCTACCTGCAAGGTGTTCTAAACTCATTCAGAGGCAAGTTCAATACCAAGGCTGTGTGTGTGGGCTCCCTACTGCATTCATTACTTCATTTTTCCCAGTGGATTTTTTTTCACTACATTTGGAACATTTGAAAAATGCAATCTTTTTGATCCAAAAGTTAAACTGCCTTGCCCTTTAGATGCCCCAATATGTCATGACTCAGTTTGTTTATTTCTGTTCCGACAAGTCAGGAACATAAATTCTCCCAGTTTTTACTACTCGTTTATCTGGAAGATAGCAAGTTTCTGGCTAAGATGCTCTGGGAGGACCGGGTAAACCTGAGGCCTCATCCCAGTTCTACGACAGAGTGTCTATTGTGTGAGAGGAAATTGCTGAATGCATCCAGTCCGCTATTGCCCAATGGATCAAACAAGAAGGTATCTTTACTCCATCTTGGAAATGTGGAGCTGTAAACTGAATTATGTTTCTGAAATTACTTTATGCTCTCGGCGTGAAGGAGACTTAAAGTCTGCAGGAACTCTGATTTGTGCATTCTGTTGGGGTCCTGCATCTTTGCTTTTTGTTAAAATGACAGTTGTCGTTTGTGGCCTATGCTTGCAGCGCTATGCAATTCCAAAACTCTCTTCTCAGTTCTCAAAGAGACCTGTGGAAGGCCCCCAAGAGAATTTCCTGGCAAGTGTACGTATAATTTTGTTCTGGATATTTGGACGAACAAGGGCGATGTTGACTTTATCAAATATTCAGTCCCCAAGAACATGGGTGGCAGCTTTATTCTCTCTAACAACCAGTGTCTCCCCCACTGCCCGCCCTGTTATCTAAACACCTTCTCCTGTATTCGTTCCAAAAGAAAAAAAAAAAACAAGAACTGCAACACAACACAGGCTGGAACTAAATACTTCTTCTCCATCTTTATCTTAACACACAGCTGTTTCCCTGTTCACTTGAGGATGGGTCTGATTTAGCAAAATGTTTTTATCCGAACACCAAATGCCTCATTAAAACAAACTGTGTGTGTATGAGAAAATGAGATGGTATAATTTGCAAGACAGAAACGTCCTATCTTTCTTCAACTGTAGCTCCCTGGCTGGCCAGCTCTGGCTGAGCACAGGTGTATGGGCACCACACACACATTATTCCCTAGGGCCTTCAGAAGGTGAGTGATGCTTTATGAGTTTCTTTTAGGTAACTCTCACTTTTCTTTGCTAAGCAAATCTGGCTGGTACCGATAAAGTGCATCTCCAGTTGGCCCAGGATGTTGCACAGATTTTTAATGGTTGTGTCTCACTGCCCTCCTTGCCTCCTAGCTCTTGATAGGCAAATGAACTTCAAGGCAGTGTCTGTGGAAGGAGAGGCAGGTAAACTGTGTAACTGTAATTCAGGCCTCCTGATATGGCCATGGATTGTTCCATCCCACTGCTTCTCTTTAGCAATGATCCCTGCAATTGGATTCGGTGCTGCCTTGTGGATCGTCACCAATGACCACACTGACCAAAGGTGTACATGTGCCCTCTCGCCCTCCATCCCCTTCCCCCCACCCCAAAGTCCTCAAGTGCTTTTGCTGTTGCATTTTCCATGCATTCATACTTCTCTCTGCTCTCCTTCAGCTCTGAGGACATTTCAAGAAAATTATCTACATCCTCACATCCATCTCACCACACTTAAAGTTGCTCTGTACACAGAAAGTACTTAGTGATGTTTGAGTGTTTTAAAATTATTGCAAATATTTGCAAGACTTCTGTTTAGTTGTATTAGGTATTGAAGGGTGACAGTACTGATTTCTGATTCTTAGATTCCTTCTAAAATGTTGACAGGCCCTGCTGTTACAATTGGTACCTCAGACTTCTTATTCTCTATGTTTTCTTGTTATTTTAAAGATTTATTTTATTTACTTGAAAGGGATAATTGGAGAGAGAGAGAGAGAGAGAGAGAGAGGGAGAGAGAGAGAGAGAGAGAGAGAGAGAGAAATCTTCTACCCATTGGTTCACTCCCCAAATGGCTGCAACAGCCAGGACTAGGCTAGGTTGAAGCCAGCAGCCAGGAGCTTCTTGAGGGTCTCCCACAAGGGTGCAGAGGCTGAAGCCCTTGGGTCATCTTCCATTGCTTTCTCAGGCCACAAGCAGAGAGCTGGATCAGAAGATGAGCAGCTGAGACATGAATCGGCACCCATATGGGATGATGCCGGCATGGCAGGTGGAGGCTTAGCCTACTAAGCCACAGTGCCGGCCCTGCTCTTGCACTTTTTGTCTGTTTTCTCTCAGCCCCGGGTCTGAGTCTCTGGTGCTCATCTCTGTCCCCAGCACTCATCGTGCATCATCTACTCCCTAGGACCCCCTGCACCTGGATCTCCTGTAGGCCACCTGCCATCCAGACCTCATCATGTGCCCACTGAGCCCCACGTCTTGTTCAATGACATTACCAGGCACACAACAACCTGATCTAGAAACCTCAGAGTTATGATTCTTTCTTCTCTCTAATTCTCCATACGAAGAATTGTGCCTTTTATATCTTAAAAATCTTTTGACTCTGCCCATTCTTCTCTACTCTCAATGATTCTTCTCAAGACAGAATGAGTTCACCGTGTGTGTGTGCGTGTGTGTGTGTGTGTGTAGACTCCTTCCCATCTTGAGGTGGCAGCTCCTCTTTCTTGGACGGGAGCTTATGGCCCTTTGCAATCTGGCTATATCACAGTGTTCCCCATGCACCAGTTTCTGTCATTTTCCCTTTCATTTTCCCTTTCTCCTTAAGCACACCTCACTCTTGTGTCTCCCTCTCTTTCACTGTGCACAATGACATTTCTGCTTCCATCCACATGGCACTGTCCTGCTAGCACTTAGGAGATTTTGCTCAAAGCCTTTTTTTTTTTTTGACAGGCAGAGTGGATAGTGAGAGAGAGAGAGACAGAGAGGAAGATCTTCCTTTTTGCTGTTGGTTCACCCTCCAATGGCCTCTGCGGCCGGCGCATCACGCTGATCCGAAGCCAGGAGCCAGGTGCTTCTCCTGGTCTCCCATGAGGGTGCAGGGCCCAAGGACTTGGGCCATCCTCCACTGCACTCCCTGGCCACAGCAGAGAGCTGGCCTGGAAGAGGGGCAACCGGGACAGAACCGGCGCCCCGACCGGGACTAGAACCCGGTGTGCCTGCGCCGCAAGGTGGAGGATTAGCCTGTTGAGCCACGGCGCCGGCTATCAAAGCCTTTTGTACATCTTCCCTCACTAGCTTAGGACTGAGTCACAAACTCTTTACACATGCAAGGTGGCCTGGGCTTGTTGGAGCATAGTTATCTCCTTCCATGTTTATCTCCTTGTTAGAACTAGAGTCCCTGGAGAAAAAAGACTGATTTACTCATCTTCATATCTATAATATAATTATCTGCTATAAACAGAAACTCTATAGATATGTATTGAGTACATTTTCCATATCACACATCTGCACCGAAAGATGTTGTTAGCATGTCACTCACCTCTTCACACCAGTGACAGAAGAGCACATCTCAGCTCAGCTGCTATAGGAAAGCCGTGTAGAGCTCATGGCTTCAACAACATTTATTTCTCATGGTTCCAGGTGCTCGGAATCTGAGATTGGGTTCTCTTCTGGCCATGCCCTCATGTGGTCTTTCCTTGGTGCGTGCAAGCTGAGAGCAAGAACTCATGTCATTCATATATATATATATATATATATATATATATATATATGAGACATATAAGGAGTCTATAAGGAGTCTCTTTCTATTAGGAGCCTAATCATCATGAGGGCTCCATCTTCAGAGCCTAATCCAATCCCCATCGCCTCCCAAGGCTGCAATCCAATATACCATCACACAAGAGACTACATTTCAACATAAGAATTTGAGGGGAAACATGCACTCTGTCCATTGCGCAGGGGAAACTCCTGGTCATAGCTCTCTCATAGGAGCCCTATGCTCTGTGGTTTAAGCGGGACCTCTCACCTTGGGCTGCCCGGCCACTTTGTGCCACTGTGTTCTCACTACAGCTAAGAGTGAAAGATGCTTGTTGACTTTTCAGCTTCCTTCACCAGGTGACTTGTGCTTAAAGCAGTTCCTTATCAAAAAGGAAGTGAAATGACAGGTCAGACAGAGTGGCCTTTGAGCTGGTTCTTGAAGAAAGATATAGTTTTGGCAGGTCAAAGTGTGGTTAAAAAACCTTCTGGCCAGAGAGAAAATCACAAGTGAATCACATTGAGGGTCAAGGAGAGAGAAGATTAAAAACAAATGATGGGAGGGAATGAGAGATGAGGCTAGGGGTCAGGGGTAGGTGCCGGCTAGTTGTTGATGGCTGACCCTGGTGTGCAAGAGGGAGGGCTCTCTGTGGAAGGCACCAGGGAGCCATGGAAGAATCAGTCCTTAGCTGGTGTTGGGCAGCAGTCTTCTCAAGCTCAGTCAGACAATGCAGGTGGAACCAAATGCTCAGTGTGGCTGCAGCTGGGTAAGCCCCCTGCATCACTCTATGAAACTGAAAAAGAAAGCTTAAAGTTTTGACTATAGATGTTCTCAGAAAGGCAATTTTTGAATTCCCCACCTTACCAAACAAGTCCCTTTTGTACTCAAACCTAAAATGAGTGATTGATTTTGGGCTCTATTTTCTTTAGCTCCTGATTACAATGTCTAGCTTTGGACCTGCTACCTGAGCTCTGCGAAGGGGTCTAACCATCCACCCCCAAGTAGCTGCTCTGTCCCTTACCTGTGCCTTTTGGCTTCCTGTGCTCTTGTCTACATCACCTTACAGATCTTGGTGTTGCATTAGTGAGGAGATGATCATGACATTGGTGGGTATCTCTGACCTTTAGCTATTGACAGATGCTGTGGTTTGGAGGGTGGTGTTAAATGCTCTGTCCCCCAGAGCCACTGGGAGGCTATGGAACCTTCAGGAGACAGAGCCTAGAGGGACATGGATAGGTCATTGGGGGGTATGCTTTGGAAGCTAGTTCCTGTGTGACAACTTGAGTGTGTACAAGAGGGCTATAAAAGCTTGAGTTTAGGCCCAGCCACCCGCTTTGTTTTCCTGCATGCCATGTGAACCCCTCTGTCTCCACGTACCCTACAATTTGTCATGAGCCATCTGCCATCCACTACCGGCCATATGTCTTTTGCCAGAGCCAAAACCTATATCAGGCTGTTTGGACTTTGAACCTCCAGAATCATGAAGTAAATAAGTCTTTTCTCCTTGTACTCTGACACTCTGCTTCCCTTCTGAAGACATAGGCTGGCCTTCCTTCCTTCCTTCCTTCCTTCCTTCCTTCCTTCCTTTGTGTGTGTGTGTATGAGAGAGAGAGAGAGAGCGAGAGAGTGCGCACAGCTTCAGAGGCCTCGCCTGGTGAGGAAATACCCTCCCGACCATGTGTCCCAAATCAGCGTCCCCGCACAGGGACCTCTATCACAGATCTCTGCGGGCTGACTGTGTGAGTGGGGTGGCGTGTATGTGTGTGTGTGTGTGTGTACACCCCATCCTGTGTAACCACGTGGAGAATTTTCAGGGCAGACTATCGGTTATGAAGCATACCAGTCATAAAGCCCATGCAAGCCTCAGATCTGAAATCCATGCCAACAGAGACCTTGGCATGCCGCGTGGATGGAGAGACGAGTGAATTGTGATGGGCTTACATCACGAGAGAACGCATAACGGGCTTCACACGCACACATACTTCTCCCCCACGGACGTTGTGTATGGTGTAGCCTGTACTGGCTCTGTCAGCAGGAATCCCACTTGGGCAGGGCAGCGTCCAGTGAATTTTACCTAGTGAGCAGCGTTCTCACCTCGGGCTCACCCCAAGTGCAGAAAAGCCTCCCCGCTGACGCCGGGCTGCCCCCGGCACTCCCTGCTTCCTTTTGCAGGGGCTCCCTGTTCTTGTGGGAGGTGAGCTGCTTCACAGCCTCGGGGGCTTTTGTGGCCACCGGTGATGACACGCAGCCCCCGCTGCTGCCACGTGTCAGAGCCCTGCATGCGGAGAACCTGGAGGAGGAAATCGGCAGGTACTTTCTCCTCTCCGCTGCACTAGGGCCCCAGTTTCACCCACCACTGCCATCACCACCACCATGACAGCCAGTGGGATTATCCCGCTCCACCCACCAGGCCAGATTCCCAAGGTGGAGGAGCACCCAGTCCTTTTCATGGGATGTTAGGTGGGAGCACTGGTGCATTGTGGGGGTGTCAGGGAAGGAGTATGTGTGTGTTTCCATGTATCTGTGTCTTTGTGTCTACTGTGTGTTCAGCTGTGTGTCTTTGTGTGTGTATCTGCCTCTGAGTGTGTATCCATGCGTTTCTGTGTCTGTGCCCACATGTGTCTGAGGCTCTGTGTTTATCTGTGTATATATGTGCATGTGCTCATATGTGTATTGAAGCGTGTACCTGTATGTATGCACCTGTGTGTGTGTGAACCTGTGTGTTTGTCCTGAGCTTCAAAAAGGTCATGAAAATGGAATTAAAAAAAAATTGGCTTCTCCCATGAACTTTCTGAAGCCCCCTCCCGAGTGTGTGCGTGTGTGTGTGGTGTGTGTGCACATGGGCTTGACATAGTGAGGGAGCAAGCCTGGAAGGAGACACTCTCCTTTCCACCTGGAGTCCAAGGAGAGCAGCTGGCTCGGCTTCGTGGGCCATCAGCCCTCTGCTCCCTGCCAAGCTGGGCTGCGCGCTGGTGGAGGGCTGAGGGCGGTGCTGAGCCCCTTCCTGGGCTCTGGCTGTCACGTGTCTGGTGCATTGGACCTGCTTGTGTCTGTAATGAAAAAAACATGCTTCTTCTCAGGGATAATGACTTCTGACTCCCTGGACAGCTCTTTTGTTTTGTTTACTCCAGCATAAAGTATTCCGCCCTTTTAAAAAGGACTCTCTCTTTTATCTGTGCTACAGTGTTAAAAATACATCAATGTGTTTATATTTAAAAATGGGAAATGTCAAAAACATTTTTATAGCATCTTTCTTTTAATCTTTGTTTAAAGGGCACTACAGACGGAAAGTAGCTCCCAGGTTCTGTTCAATTTTGTCCATCCCTGGAACAGACTTGATTTTTCTACGCAGAATTCCAAGTCGTTTGTGTTGGATAGATGTCAGGGTAATAGGCACATCCTATCCCTCTGATGCTAGTAATTTGTAGCATATGCTAATATTAGAATCATTCAGTTGGAAGGCTTTGTTGAAAAAGCATTTCACTTTGCAGGATGACAAGTTTCGAAATGAGAGGTCTTCACAAAGTACATGGAAAAATCTTATTATGAACAAACTATGCACATATTTCGAAACATTTTCACATCAATATAAACATTTTAAACTCCATTTTCCCATGAATGTCTTGAGGCCCCTGGTACATGATTTTAGCTATCTGGAGCGTGACTTGCCGTGCAGTGTTGCAAGACTCCTGGACACGCAGAGTCAGGCGTGTTCGGAACACACTCCAGAGATGCTGAAAAGTGTTTGATGCCTAAGAGACCTGCTTTCTGTGTCAAATGGTGAAAATTGTATGCATGACCCAGTGCTTGGTGACGTGGAAGAGACGTGCCCTTCTCTCTCGGGCGGTGATTTCAGCCTGCTGTGCACAGAAGCCAATGACCACATACAAGGTTTTCAGTTGTTGACAAGATAAACAGAAACACTGAACAGAAAACAATTCTACTTTTATAGAAGTCAAGAGCTTTTTTCTAAGCGATGAATGGAGAATTTTGAGGAACCCAGTTTGTATACAAATCAGTTCTGCTTTATAGTTGAGCGTGTGCAGGAAGGGTGCACAGAGCACTTCCTGTCTCTCAGTATCTATATCCACTACAACCTCATTCTCTCACAAAAGCTCGCGAACAAAGTCAACACCTGTGCTGTGAATCAGGGAATGCCAAAGTGACTAAATGAAATGAAAGGGTATTCACTTGTTAATTCTACATAGGGAGGCCCATTCAATCAATTACAGAGATATGTCTGCAAAAATAATCAAGTGAATACTAAGGGCAGAGGTACTTATCTGCCATTAAAGTTACCCCATTAATGTTTTATACCAGTCATGGATTTATACATTTCTAAAATCTGAAAAAAAAATTAAAAGTGCAAATAATCACAGATCATTGGGCCAGAATTCTGAAAATCCCCCTAGACTGACAAACTCTTAAGGGTAGAGAACATTTCTTCTTTCTTTCTACATATCGGTGTCCTTGCTTGCTGTCAAGACCATTGGGAAGACACTAAATGCTACATGAATGGATGCTTTTGACTCACTTTGCTTTCTCATGCATACAACGTTCTGCTTTGCAAGAAAAGTCCCCCAAGTGTCATGAGGTTCTAGGACAGTTCATTCAAACCCGTGTCTTCTGTAAGGCTTCCCTGTGAATTCCTCTCCCCTGTGCTGCTTGCCACACTGGGATGATGGAGAAAGAGTTCCTTGGACTACCTAGCAGATGTCTACCTTGGATTGTGCACTGTCCATGTCTCTGATTTGCACTCAGAACAGAGAAGCTGCAGTAGCCCTGGCTTCCTCAGACCAGAGAAATGATTCTGAAGACATTCTTTGTGCCTGCGGATTACTTCTCCCCCAAGTCCAGATGTATACTTCCCACCTCTGCAAATGATTCCCAAGGGAAATGAGGCTTCTGAGTGGAGTTCAGAAATAGATGGAATTACTCCAGCACTCACTCAGTCAGTGTTGTGTCATCTCGTTCATGCTCAGTACCTTCCTTAGTGCGGGGCAAATGGTCACATAAACCTCCCTTGCTGAGTGTATTTCCCATGATGCTTATGGGTTGGAAATCGTTAGGCATTGTTGGTGGGGTGCTTAAGGTGGTATTTTCTTCAAATCTTTCCTCACTTCAGGTCAGTCATGTTGATAGAGTATTCCAGATCCCAATCATGGGATCTCCTGTCACCCAAAGCATTTTTCAGCCCACAGAATCTATCCAAATTTGCAATGTTAAGCAAGATCTGCCCATTTTTACGGCATGAGGATTCATTTCACACATGTGAAAATTTACAACAGTGGAACATCAAAGGAAATGCTACAAAAGTACTTTAAACAGTTCATCGAGGGCTGATGTTGTTAAGTTACTGCCTGAGATGCCAGCATCCTATTTGAGCACTGGTTCAAGTCCTGGCTGCTCCACTTCCAATCCAGCTCCATGCTAATGCTCCTTGGAAAGCAGTGAAAAATGACTTTTGTGCTTGCTTGGGCCCCTGCTGCCCATAATGGAGACCCAGATGGAGTTCCAGACTACTGACTTAAGCCTGACCTAGTCTTGGCCTAGCCTATCTGGGGGTGAAACATAAGATGGAAGATCTCTCTCTCTCTCTCTCTTTCTCCACATTTCTGTACTCTACTTTTCAAAAAAAAAAAAAATAAACCTTTTTTTCATGGAAAATGAAATGAAAAGAAGTTTATTTTGGTGCAAAAATTTGGAAATCCACACATAGGAAGGATCCTCAAAAATGTGAGGAAATGCATTTTACGAAAACACTATGCTTAAATTTCAAAATTGTTTTTCACTAAAATAAACTTATCTGTTAAGTGGGTTGTTTGTTTTGATGTTGTGGAGTTTCTTGATTTCTTTGTAGATTCTGGTTATCAACCCTTTATCTGTTGCATAGTTTGCAAATATTTTTTCCCATTCTGACGATTGCCTCTTCACTTTCCTGACTGTTTCTTTTGAAGTACAGAAACTTCTCAATTTGATGCAATCCCAAATGTTAATTTTGGCTTTGACTGCCTGTGTTTCTGGGGACTTTTCCAAGAAGTCTTTGCTGGTACCTATATCTTCAATGTTCTCTGATAATTTGATGGTGTCGGGTCCTAGATTTAAGTCTTTAATCCATGTTGAGTGGATTTTTGTATAAGGTGTAAGGTAGGGGTGGAAATCCAGTTTTCCCAGCACCATTTATTGAATAGACTGTCCTTACTCCAGGGATTGGTTTTGGAACTTTAATCAAATATAAGTTGGCTGTAGATGTTTGGATTGATTTCTGGTGTTTGTATTCTGTTCCATTGGTCTCTCCATCTGTTTCTGTACCAGTACCATGCTGTTTTGATTACAACTGCCCTATAGTATGTCCTGAAATCTGGTATTGTGATGCCTCCGGCTTTGTTTTTGTTGTATAAGATTGCTTTAGCTATTTGAGGTCTCCTGAGTCTCCATATGAATTTCAGCATCATTTTTTCCAGATCTGAGAAGAAGGTCTTCGGTATCTTGATTGGTATTGCATTGAATGTATAAATTGCTTTTGGGAGAATGGACATTTTGATGATGTTGATTCTTCCAATCCATGAGCATGGAAGATGTTTCCATTTTTTGGTATCCTCTTCTATTTCTTTCTTTAAGGTTTTGTAGTTTTCATCGTAGAGATCTTTAACGTCCTTGGTTAATTTTATTCCAAGATATTTGACTATTTTTGTAGCTATTGTGAATGGGATTGATCTTAGAAGTTCTTCCTCAGCTGTGGCATTGCCTGTGTATACAAAGGCTGTTGAATTTTGTGCATTGATTTTATATCTTGCTACTTTGCCAAATTCTTCTATGAGTTCCAGTAGTCTCTTAGTAGAGTTCTTTGGGTCCCCTAAGTAAAGAATCATATCATCTGCAAAGAGGGATAGTTTGAGTTCTTCCTTCCCAATTTGTATCCCTTTAATTTCTTTTTCTTGCCTAATAGCTCTGGCTAAAACTTCCAGAACTATATTGAAGAGCAGTGGTGAGAGTGGGCATCCCTGTCTGGTACCAGATCTCAGTGGAAATGCTTCCAACTTTTCCCCTTCAATAGGATGTTGGCCGTGGGTTTTTCATAAATTGCTTTGATTGTATTGAGGAATGTTCCTTCCATATCCAGTTTGCTTAGCATTTTCATCATGAAAGTGTGTTGTATTTTATCGAATGCTTTCTCTGCATCTATTGAGAGAATCATATGGTTTTTCTTCAGCAGTCTGTTAATGTGGTGTATCACGTTGATTGTTTTGCAAACATTGAACCACCCCTGCATACCAGGGATAAATCCCACTTGGTCTGGGTGGATGATCTTTCTGATGTGTTGTTGCATTCTATTGGCCAGAATTTTATTGAGTATTTTTGCATCTATGTTCATCAGGGATATTGGTCTGTAATTCTCTTTCAATGCTTAAGAGATGGGCCAAGGACCATTTTTCAAAAGAGGAAATCCAAATGGCCAACAGACACATGAAAAATGTTCAATATCATTAACAATCAGGGAAATGAAAATCAAAACCACAATGAGGTTTCACCTCACCCCGGTTAGAATGGCTCACATTCAGAAATCTACCAACAATAGATGCTGGAGAGGATGTGGGGAAAAAGGGACACTAACCCACTGTTGGTGGGAATGCAAACTGATTAAGCCACTATGGAAGTCAGTCTGGAGATTCCTCAGAAACCTGCATATAACCCTACCATACAACCCAGCCATACCACTCCTTGGAATTTACCCAAAGAAATTAAATTGGCAAACAAAAATGCTGTCTGCACCTTAATGTTTATTGCAGTTCAATTCACAATAGCTAGGACCTGGAATCAACCCAAATGCCCATCAACAGTAGACTGGATAAAGAAATTATGGGGCATGTACTCTATAGAATACTATACAGCAGTCAAAAACAATGAAATCCAGTCATTTGCAACAAAATGGAGGACTCTGGAAAAGATTATGCTGAGTGAGTTAAGCCAGTCCCAAAGGGACAAATATCATATGTTCTCCCTGATCGGCAACAACTAACTGAGCACCAAAGGGGAAACCTGTTGAAGTGAAATGGACACTATGAGAAACAGTGACTTGATCAGCTCTTGTCCTTACTGTTGATATACAATGTAATACTTTATCCATTTTAGTATTTTTGTTTTGTTTTGTTCTAGTACTATTGGTTGAACTCTGTAATTAACACACAATTATTCTTAGGTGTTTAAATTTAACTGAAAAGTGATCCCTGTTAAATATAAGAGTGGAAATAAGAAAGGGAGGAGATGTACAATTTGGGACATGCTCAATCGGACTTGCCCCAAATGGTGGAGTTAGAAATGTGCCAGGGGATTCCAATACAATCCCATCAGGATTGCATGTACCAATGCCATCTCACTAGTCTAAATGATCAATTTCAGTTCACAATTGATGGCTCTGATAGGTCTAAGAGTCAAAGGGGTCACACAAACAAGACAAGTGTCTGCTAATACTAACTGATAGAATCAAAAAGGAAGAGAAAGATCCAACATGGGAAGCGGGATACACAGCAGACTCATAGAATGGCAGATGTCATAAACAGCACTCTGGCCTCAGAATCAGCACTTAAGGCATTTGGATCTGGCTGAAGAGCCCATGAGAGTATTTTAGGCATAGAAAGCCAAGACACTCTGGCAAAAAAAAAAAAAATAGCTTAATGAAAGATCTCTGTGAGTGAGATCCCAGTGGAAAGAACGGGGCCATCAAAGAAGAAGGTACCTTTCTCTGAAGGGAGGAGAGAACTTCCACTTTGACTATGACCCTGTTGGAATAAGATTGAAGTCGGCGAACTCAAAAGGCTTCCATAGCCTTGGCAACTCATGACTAGAGCCTAGGGAGATTACTGACACCATAAACAAGAGTGTCAAATTGTTAAGTCAACAACAGGAGTCACTGTGTACTTACTCCTCATGTGGGATCTGTCCTTAATGGGTTGTCCAATGTGAAGTAGTGCTATAACTAGTACTCAAATAGTATTTTACACTTTGTCTTTCTGTGTGGGTGCAAACTGATGAAATCTTTCCTTAATATAAACTAAATCGATCTTCTGTATATAAAGATAATTGAAAATGAATCTTGGTGTGAATGGAATGGGAGAGGGAGCGGGAGAGGGGAGGGGTGTGGGTGGGAGGGAAGTTATGGGGGGGGGAAAGCCATTGTAATCCATAAACTGTACTTTGGAAATTTATATTTACTAAATAAAAGTTAAAAAATTAATTAAGAAATAATAAAATAAACATCTTTTAATTCAAGTTGTCCATGGATTTTTGTTAAAGCATCCTCATAGGTTAAGCAGTCAGCAAGAAAATACGTGTCTTGCCAGTGCCCATGATACGTGAAAGTTGAGACATGTATATCAGGAATGGATGTCAGCACAGCCACTGCTTATCCAGAGGTGAGAACTTCATAGACTGAGAGCCAGGTGTGTGAAGCAAGGTTCTCGAGCAACCTGGTCAGCTCCCTAGGCTGGTGAGACTGTAGCACCAATGGGCCTTCGCTACTATGGGTATAACTGCAGTTCATCAGTCCTATCTAGCCCAGAGGTTTGCTGTGCCTTTGCAAGTTCATACCACTCACCTACTGCAGTGGATGATTTTAGAAAAAGTCTTGAATTGATATAGTTTTCTCAAGTATCTTTCTTCCTATATCAGTGCCCTAACTTTTGGCATGGATCTGAAATTCTAACTACTATGCACAAATACAGGCATCTCTCTCTCTTTCTCTCTGTCCTGATCTTTTTCTCTCTCTTTTTGCTCATAAAGACACACACAAATAATAAACATCTCAAAAACATTGGAAAATATGAGCAAAATAGTAAAAAGAGTATACTGAGTGGAGAAGTTATGGTAATTTTTATTTACTTTTATTTTATTATTTTAAAGACTTATTTATTTATTTGAAAGGCAGAGTTACTGAGAGGCACAGGAAAAGAGAGAGAGAGGTCTTTCATCCACTGGTTCACTCCTCATATGGCCACAATACCCAGCTGTGCTGATCCAAAGCCAGGAGCCAGGAGGGTCTTCCAGGTCTCCCACATGGGTGCAAGGGCCCAAGGACATGGGCCATCTTCCACTGCTTGCCCAGGCCATAACAGAGAGCTGGATCAGAAGTGGAGCAACCAGGACTCGAACTGGTGTCCATATGGGATGCCGGAACTGCAGGTGGCAACTTTACCCGCTACACCACAGCATCAGCTCTTAATTTTTATTTTTTGTTGTCATATTTTTAGAAAATTCTATAATAAACATAAATCTTTTTATTTAGAAAATATTATTAAATGGTTCTTAATTGGTTGAAATCCATAAATCATAAAACAAGGTACAACTACATATACAAAATCCCATACTTTATATATACTTTATATAGCTTTATATACTTTGTGTATATATATATATATATATATATATATTGCAAAACTTGAAGAACAAACAATTATTTACTAGATAAGGACTAGTTGAGAAAAGGTTTTACTTCAAGGGACAGGTGTTATAAATGAATTATACATTTCACTACCATTTTGTGTCTGTCAATTTCATGGCATGACAGCATTTGGGGTATGACAAAGAAAATCCCCTTATGATACTCTATGGTTGTACAGTGCATCCCAACTGCAGAGGTGTTAAGATACATTTCATAATTTAAAAATACACAATAATTAACATCTTTCACAATTTCAGGAAACAAAGGAGTAGGGAGCATGGCCCAGTTCATTTTGTGAGGTCAGGGCAATCCCAATAGCAAGCCCTGATGGATACCGTGAGATGAAGAAATTGTAGACCAGCATTTGTCATGAACATAGGTAGATATGAAAATCATCAACCAAATATTAGGAAAGTATAGGAAGCAAATTGGAAAAAAAAAGAATAAAAAATAATGAAAAAGTGACATTTATGTCATGAGGCAAAGTTGGTATAACATTTGAAAATTAGTCAATATAATTTGCAACACTGAAAGAAAAAATGTCACATCATCAGTGTAATAGATATAGGGAAAGTGTATAACTTTTTTTAATGAGTAAAAAGCAAACTTTTAGCAAACTAGGAAAACAATAAACTTCAGTTGCACAATGGTATCTACAAAGCTTACTCAGTAAGCATTGCACTTAATGATGAAATACTGGGTGCTGTCTCTGTAGAATTTGCATCCCGACAAGGATGATTGATTTCATCATCCCTAACCAACTCTGTACTGGAAGTTCTATCCAGTACAAAAACGCAATAAAATAGATAAAAAGTTTGGAGAAGAAGTAAAACTGTCTTTATTTGCAGATGACAGGATTATGGGTTAGAAAACTCTGAGGAATTTACCAAAACCAAGCCTATTAAAACAGATAAATTTAATAAAGTCATAATGTATGAGATCAACTTGCAAAATCTCCATATACTAGCAATGAGCAGTTAGAAAGTAAAATTTATAATGTATCATTTACATTCACATAGAAATTACTAAATTCCTAGGAATAAAAGTAATAAAAAGTGGTTAAGATTTCTACATTGAAAACTCTAAGACACTGGAGAAAAGTTCAAAATGACCTAAGTAAGTGAAGAGCTATACTATGTTTATGGATTAAAAGATTCAATATGGTTAAGATGTTCATATTCTTCAAACTCTCTGTAGATTGAATACAATTTTAGTAACATTTCTATAAAAATTTTTAAAAGTTTTATTTATTTATTTGAAAAGCAGAGTGTCAGAGAAAGTGAGAAGAGAGAGAGCGAGAGACAGAGAGGGAGAGATGCCCATAACTGGCAGGCGAGGTCAGGCTGAAGCCAGGAGTCTTGAACTCCATTTGGAAAGCCCACATTGGTGGTAGGTACATGAATTACATGAATACTTGGGCCATTATCTGCTGCCTCTCTAGGTGCACCATCAGAAAGCTGTATAGGAAGTGGAGGAGTCCAGATACAAGCTGGAATTCCACTTTGGGATGCGGGCATCCCAAGAGGTGCCACAGTGCTCAGCCCCCAAATTTGAAATTTTCATGCAATAGAAAATTCATAAATTTTCTGCAAATTCTTATAATTCTATAAAAATTCATATAGGCTTTAATTTTTTGTTAAAAAGTGATATTTTGATGCTGTATTTTTATGAAAATACAGAGGATTTAAATCAGCCAAAAAACTCTTGAAAAGGAAGACCCAAGTCAGAAATATTATATTTCTGGTTCTCAAGACACACCATGAAGCCAGTTTCTAAGTCAACACGGTATCAAGGGTCAGGCATTAGACCCAGTGGTTAAAATACCTGGGTTCCACATCAGAGTGCCTGCGTTTGATGCCCAACTCCCCGTCCTGACTCCAACTACGTGCTAATGTGGACCCTGGGAGGCAGTGGCAGTGGCTCAATTACGAAGCCTGGATTAAGTTCCTGACTCCTACTTTTGGTCCCAGCCCAAATGCACAAAGCCACTGTGGGCATTTGGAGAGTAAATCAGTGGATGGGAGCTCTCTGTCCATCTGCCTCTCTGACTTTCCAATAAATAAATAAATAGAAATAATTGAACAAGAGATAGACAAGTACATCCGAGGACCTGCAAAGAAAAACTAGAATTAGAACAAAATACATGAGGTAAGTTATTTTTTAAAAATGATTTATTTTCTTCAAAAGGCAGAAAGATAATGAGGAAGAGGGAGAAAAAGAGAGAGAGGGAGAGAGGGTGAGGGAGAGAAAGATATCTTCCATCTACTTATTCGTTCCCCAAATATCAGCAACAAGCCCCAGCCTGGGTTAGGTCAAGACCAGTATCTGGAAAGTCCACCTGGGTCTCCCATGTGCATGGCAGGAATCCAAGTACTTAGGGCATCATCTACTGCTTTCACTGGGGAATTGTCGGGAAGATGAATTTGGAGTGGAGCAATTAGGACTTGAAGAGTCTCTCAGATATAGGATGCTGGCATTGCAAGCAGTAGCTGAACCTGCTGTGCCACAATGCTGGCCCCTGGTGAATTAGGTTTTTTTTTTTTTTTAAGATTTATTATATTTATTTGAAAGGCAGAGTTAGAGAGAGAGAGAGAGAGAGAGAGAGAGAGAGAGAGTCTTCCATCTACTGGTTCACTCGCCAAATGACCAAAATGGCTAGAGCTGAGCTGATCTGAAGCCAGGAGCCAGGAACTTCCTCCAGGTCTCCCACATGGGTGCAGGGACCCAAGGACTAGGGCCATCTTGTACTGCTTCCCCAGGCCATAGAAGAGAGCTGGATTGGAAGTGAAGCACCTGGGACTCGAACTGGTGCCCATATGGGATGCTGGCACTGTAGGCCAGTGCTTTAACCCACTGCGCCACAGCGCTGGCCCCTGGTGAATTAGTTTTTGACAATGATGTGACAGCAATTCCAAGGGAAAGGAGTGTTTCAGCAAGTGGTTCTGAAACAAGTGGATAGTTGTATGGAAAAAAAGCTTAGCCTTTACAGTACACTCATAAATGAATTCAAGATGGATCAATCTTGTAAGTGAAAATATAGGAGAATTTCTTCACAATTTTGGGATAAGTAAACATTTCTTATAAAGAGTACAGAAAGGACTAACTAGAAAAAGTAAATTAGACTTCATCAACATTAAATATTTCTGCTCATGAAGACAGTGGTTATTGAAGTCACAGGCTGAGGAGAAATGTTTGCAAAATACATACAGTATCTGAAAAAGACCTTGTATCTGGAAGAAACAAAGAATTCTTATAAGCTGATGACAGAAAAGAAAAGCAAGCCAATAAGAATGGGCAAGAAATTTGGAATGACATTATGTACAAGTCATCAGGAAAATGCAAATCAAAGCACAAGAGAAGCTGCTTCACACAAAAGCACAAGGGCTAAAGTCAAGATCCAGCACCAAAGTTGACTAAAATATCAAGCAGAAACTTTCTTACATTGCTTGAGGGATTTTGAGATGATAAAGTACACTGGAATCAGCAGGTGGTTACCAAGCTAACCATCCATCAACTAAGCGGCCCAGCGATCCCGTTCTTGGGTATTTACCCAAGTGAAACAAAAACATAAGCCCACCACGAGTCTTTACAAAACTCTTTATAGTGGCCTTGTTCAAAAAACCTTCCCAGTGGACACAACCCAAGTGTCCATCCTCATGAGAATGGATCATCCAATCATGGCACATCCACACGGTGAAGGGCTTCTAGCAGGAAGGAAAGCACTTTCAATGTCTGGCGATGTGAAGGAGCCTCAGAAATGGTGTGTGGAGCAAGATGTGCCAGGAACAGAAAGAACATACTGCATGATTCTGTTTCCATGTCCTTGGGCACACGCAAGGCGACTACAGTGAAGGGAAGCAGACTGCTCCCCAGGGGAGAGCTGAGCAGGCAGGGCCAGAGGGAAGGGTCGGTGTGATGGGAGTGTGCTGTCCCCTCATTTGGGTCGTACTTACAGAAGGTGTTACTGTTGGGGGTGTATACAGGACCCCCCTTATCCATAGTTTCACTTTTTGCACCCAAGTCTGAAAATATCAAATGGAAAAATTCTAGAAATAAGAAATACAGAAATATTAAAGAACTTTAATTAAACTATGCAATTTCAATTGTGCTAGTTTATTGCCAGTTATTGTTAATCTCTTACTGTGCCAAATTTATAAATTTAACTTCACCACAGGCACGGATGTAAAAGAAAACTACATTATATATGGAGCTGGGTACCATCCACCGTGTGGTCTTGGAATGTACCCTCCTTGGGTAAGAAAAGATTACTGTACATCTCCTGATATTCCCGGAGTTGACACTGGCACACTTTATTTTGTGTAAACTCTACCTCAATATATATGTTAAACATCTCTATTTTTCTATTATTATGTAATCTATTATTTAGGAGGTTTTTATAGAAAATTCATGGGAAAATGTGTATTGTGAAATATCTATGCACAGATTTCAAAAAATTTTGCACCAAATAAACCTCCTTTTAGTCCCATTTTTCCACAGACATTTTGAGGTCCCCTGGTATGTGTTGTTTTAAGCCTCTGCGCTAGTGGTAGCGGTGAAAGCACTAATGGATAGTAACCCAGGAATTGCACGTTTGCAACGTGGAAGAGAAATAGAAAATATATTAGAAGGGAAGAAGAAAAAACATAGAGATAAGGCTGAGGACAAGGATAAGGGGGAAGAGAGGAGATGATGCAAGTCTGTAGGACCTTGGGATGCTTTCTCCGAGGGCTCGGGATGCCCTGTCACCTGCAGCCCCTGGTCTGCTTGCTGACTGCCCAACAGAACCTTGCTGAGTGCCTGATCCCATGGCTGACACCCCCAGGACCTGCAAACTGGTTATTCCCAGCCAGTGTAGAAGTTCCACACACACCACTCTAACTTCTGTGATGGAGCTGGGAGATCTTATTGGCATTTTTCTTGGCATTTGGACTGTTTTTTTCCAAAGCCATCCTCATGAGCCTCGCAAGCAAGTCAAGCCATTGCCACACATCCTCTATTGTTACTGAAACCAGAGGCCTGCGTGCACATTGCTAACTGGTCCCAAGGTCCTTGCCTTTGGATGCCACACCCAAGCACAACAGACACCTCTCCCCATTCCACAAATGATACGTAGTAGTTGACTAGAAACACACACCACAAAGTGGAAAAACAACCATTCTCCATGCAAAAGCAAGACAGACGGCAAAACTTCAATTAGAGTTGAATGTCAACACCAGGGAGAAAGCAAACTGTGCACAGGCCATCAACTCCTATATTGATGGCGAACTGGGTTATAAGTGGGGTCAGAGAACACAATTGTAAAAGACTTTTTCAATGGAGAAAATCTAAATCTGTTCCTTAAAGAGAAGGGAGCTTCTCCCAGCACTCACTTCAAAATGATTTTTTTCCCACGTGTCCTCCTGTAGGGAAATAGTACAACACACACTTAATGGTGTCACAACAGCAAATGCCATGAGTTTTGCAAAAACTGTTTCTTACAGTAGGCCTTGCTTACAAATTACTCACATTACATCAATGCCTAATTGAAGGAATTGCAGTGTAAAGGGGCCAGGTGCTTCTGTTCAAAATCATTACTACCTGAAAATAATTAGAATAAGCTCACATGCACCTTATCTCTTGCCCGTTGTTAGAAGGCATTGCTAAAAGAAGCCGTTCTGATGGCAAAGCAAGCCCACTTGCTATACGTTTCTTCCAAATATACTTTTCCTTTTGAGTCGCCCTTGAGAGAGCCGCTCACCCCTGGATGAACAGCTATCCCAGGGTGCAGTCAAAAATACAGACAGACTGACTGGTAGCAAAGGTAAATCTCAAACCAGATGCGAGGGTTTTATGCCGGTTTCGCTAGGTTTTACAATAGGCCATGGAGCTATGTACGAGTCAGTATTTCCACTGGAAATAATGGCTCTCATCCAGGGCTTGGTGTGATATTTTTTCCAGTAGTTACTAAGAACCAGCTATGATCTTTTCCAAGAATCTTTTTATTCTACAAGAAGAAAGACTATGCTAGATACATGGGATCTGGCCAGGCTCAATCCTCAAGGTAGCTCTAATTTCGCCCTTTTACTCACGATTCCTCACACCTGCTCCAACAAGTGAGCATGTGGCAATTCAAACCCACAAACTTGCCAAATGTGTCCAAGTTGCCTCACTCTTCTGAATCCTTGGTGATGTTTGTAAAACTACAGCCTGACATATCTGCAGTCAACAAACAAAAAGTTAGCCTTTCTGGAGGTATGCTTAACACAATGCAAATCTATTGATTTACTCCTTTGGCAAAAATACCCTAAAGTGCTTGCCATACATAGACCTCATGTTGAGTGACTGTGTGTCAGACACAAATATGAAGAAGACCTGGTTCCTGCCCTTTAGCTGCTTACGGAGGACACAGATGGTGAGACACCAGTTGCAAAGAGAGTTGTCAGACCCTTACTGTTGTTTTCTGAGTATTGATATAGAATTCCAGCAGGATGGAGGGCAGGTCAGCTTGTACTGACTTCAATAGCAGATGGCCAGAGAGGGCATAGCCTGCTTACTCTACAGCAATGCTTCAGAAACTTCAGACACTTGTGTCTGCCACGCTTGGGGCTTACCCAAATAGCATGCTCCATGCACTGTTACTTAATAATTTGCCTTGAGTTGACTAAGTTTTATTTTAAATCAATGCTTCAAAAGGAAACTTTCCATCATGAAAAAACACAGCAAGCCTTCTGTATTGGAGTTTCATTATAAATAAGTGTTCTACATGCTTCTAAAGATGAGCACAACGAATGCTAAGCAATAGCCTGTTTAAAAACATCTAAAATGTATGCACATAAGAGCAGATCTGGTCAATTTACATATATATGTATATATTATATGTATATGAAAATAGATTCCTCCAAGTGAAGGGTAGAAGAGACTATAAAGAGTAGGCTTGACATTTATTTCACAATCACCACTGGTGCTCATTATTCATCTCAGCAATGTGTTATACTCTTAAAAATTCCTGATCTACTGTGGGCCTTAAAGGAGAAGAGAAATTAAAACACTAGAAATTCTACTGGCCATGGGGTACCCTGGCATGAGACTTTGGACCCAACAGTTGGGAGAAAGTAGACCTATGTTGAAGGAGCCTAAGAGGAATTGGAATCCAGGGAGCAGGGAGAGGTAAGAAGGGAATTGTAGGGGACAGGGCAGAAACTGGGAGTTAAGGGCTCAGCTGAGACCTCCAAATCTCAAATATTACCCAGGAGTGGCTGGTGAGGGTGGGGAACCAAGCCAGCTCTCCTCAACAGAACAGCCAGTTTGGCATCGACCGGCTGGGCCATGACACTGTGGCTAACATTGGAATCATGGCCTCACAGGCCTCCTCCCAAAGCAGTCTACGTGCCACCCTCCCTCCAAATTGCCCTGTCCACCACTGTGCTCAGAACATGCATCTGCTGAAGACCCTCCAGGGGCTCCTGACTTGCAGGCCCAGGATCAAATGCCCCAGCTCGAGGCTACAGCCTGGCCCATTCCTCACCATGGATTGGGCTTTGAGGAAGTCATGGGGTCTCAGGGCCGCTGAGAGCCCATCCCTCCCCACTTTGGCACTTATCTTTGTTTCTTGCCCAAGCACCTGGATTGATGGCAAGAATCATCCAAGGGGCCTATGTTGTGGTGTAACAGGTTACAACTCTGCCTGTAATGCTGGCATCCCATATGGGCACTAGTTCCAATCTCAGCTGTTCCATTTCTGATCTGGCTCCTTGCTAACATGACTAAAAAGGCAGCAGAAGATGGCCCAAGTGCTTGGGTCCTTGAACCCACATGGGAGACCCAGTGGAAGCTCCAGGCTCCTGGCTTCAACCTGGCTCAGCCCTGGCCATTGCGGTCATTTGGGGAGTGAGCCATGTCTCTTCTCCTTTCTTGACTTGTTTAGAGCCCCTATGGTCAAGTAGGGTCAGCAACATTGCAGGCAGAACTGTAAATTTCTTGTTAGAGATGCCCCCTGCCTTTACCTGGCCAGCTCTCCTCCCAGGCCAGCCAAGTCATGAAAGTCAACAGAGTGCCTTCCCCTAGGAGGTTCACACCTCCCTTAGGATATACCCCATGTGAAGAGATAGATAGGACTGGGCCTCTGAATTTACAAGGCCTAAAGCCCACCAGATTATTATCAAGCCCCTTCTATCAGGTTCTATTTGCCTCTCAATCAGAAAACTTCATTGTAGCTAAGACAGCACCTTTCTTAGCTCCTCTAATAATGACTCTGTCCTTTGTTCTAGGCCCTGTCTAGTGCACTTGGGCCTCATTTCTTTGTAATCATAACCTCTACTCTACCACCAATGGCTCTACTCCCAACCTGTGTGTACTGATGGTCCTCTTCCCCACTTAATGCTGTATAATTGTTCAAACCTGGTAAATGCCACTCTTAGGATCATTGGTTACTATCCTCACTCTGTCTTTTATGACCTTGTCTAAATATGATCAGATTCGGCAAACTTGGAAGGCTTCCATAGCCTTGGCAACTCATGACGACAGCCTAGGATGGTTACTGGCGCCATAAACTAGAGTGTCAATTTGTTGGGTCAACAACAGGAGCCACTGTGCACTTGCTCCTCATGTGGGATCTCTGTCCTTAATGTGCTGTCCATTGTGATTTAATGCTATAACTAGTACTCAAACAGTATGTTTCACTTTGTGTTTCTATGTGGGTGCAAACTGTTGAAATCTTTATACTAAATTGATCTTCTGTATATAAAGAGAATTGAAAATGAATCTTGATGCAAATGGAAGGGGAGAGGGAGCGGGAGAGGGGAGGGTTGCGGGTGGGAGGGAAGTTATGGGGGGGGGGGGATGCCATTATAATCCATAAGCTGTACACTGGAAATTTATATTCATTAAATAAAAGTTAAAAAAAAAGAATAAAAAAAAAAATCCAGACCCCCTCGCACCTGATCCCTGCACCTTCCTCTCAAAGGCGATGTGGTTTCATAGGGTTCATACCGCTCTTCTGGCATTTGGCACAGCCGCTGGTACAGTCACCCTTGGTGCCAACAACTGCTTCCCAACTGAGTTGAATGAAAATTGAGGGCAGGCACTCCGTTTCTGTGGCCTTTGAGAAATGCATCCTTGGATGATTTTGCTGTTGGGCGAACATCCTAAGAGACTTCCACACACCTAGATGGTGTGACCAATCACCAGACATGGTCCCTGGAAGTAAACAAGAGACTCCATGGACACGAGGTGTGTGCGGTGCTGCCTACACCACACTGCGCACTGTTTTACAATCAACTCTTTTTTATAAGTAGAAAGAATGCACTCTAAAATAACCAGGAAAAGTAGAGTATAGTGAGTACATGAGTCAGTAACATAGCCATTTAGGGTCATTATAAAGTATTTTGTTCTCCACATAATTGTACACACTGTACATTAAAAATGCTTATTTTTATTTATTTTATCTATTTGAGAAAATAGAGCGATCGTTCATCCTCTGATTCAGTACCTAAATGCCTACAACTGTCAAGGCTGGGGCAGGTAGAAGCCAAGAGCCTGGAACTAAACCTAAGTTTGTCATGTGGCAAGGAACCAAGAATTTGAATCATCTGCTGGTGCCTCCCGGGGGTGCATTAGCAGGAAGCTGCATCAGAAGTTTAGGAGCTGGGACTTGAATTGGCACTCTGATAAGGAATGTGGTATCTCAAGCAATGGCTTAACCTGATGCAACACAATGCTGTCTCCCATGCTGCATTTTTACATGACTGGCAGTGCAATGGGTATCACCCCCCCACACACATATACTATGTTATGCTACAATTTATTTTCAGATTTATTCATTTATTTGAGAGGTAGAGTTACAGACAGAGAGAGAGAGAGAGACAGAGACAGAGAGAAAGGTCTTCCATCCAATGGTTCTCTCCCTAAATGGCCACAATGGCAGGAGCCCAGCCAGTCCAAAGCCAGGAGTCAGGAGCTTCTTCCCAGTCTACCACATGGGTGTAGCGGCCCAAGCACTTGGACCATCTTCCACTGCTTTCCCAGGCCATCAGCAGGGAGCTGGATCATAAGAGGAGCAGATGGGACATGAACCAGTGCCCACATAGGATTCTGGTGAAGCAGGCGGAGGCTTAAACTTACTACGCCACGGCACCAGCCACATTGGGCTATAATGCTACCACAACACCAAGTCACTAGGTATTACGAATTTTTCAGTTCCATTAACTGTTATGGGATCACCCTTGTGTATGCTCTCCTTGACTGAAATATTGTTGTGCACTGCATGACTGTGTATCTTCATGCCCTGTGCAATGCTTTACACCTAGAAGGAATTATTTTAATTGCTTACATTAAATTCAATTAGCGGGGATTAATTTAATTGCTTCCATTCAATTAGTTGAGTTGAATTGTTGCAACTGCAGGGTATGAAGCCAACTCCAGTTTTCAGCGTGACCTCCTCCCCGCCTCCTTTGCCTTCTGAGACACCAGCGGACCCATGGTGACACAGACTCACAGGTGAGCCCATGAAGGAGAGTCTCTGGAGTGATCTGGGGAGCATGCTTACCCCCTGAAAGCCTGAAATCTCTGGGCTGGCAGCAAAACTGACAGTGGAACTTTCAAGTTGTCTTAGCCTCTACAAGGAATGGCTTAGGGGGATGAATCCAGGTCAGCAGACCTCCAGAGAGCTATCAAGGATTTCCTTGAGTCAAAGATTCGAGAGTCTGGACCACCTCAGGTCAAGCTCTTATTTCCTCAGTGGTTCTCATTCGAGCTACAAGAACCTCTGTCCTGCCCACAGCAGGCAGCCATGGTCCCCAGACCAACGGCCTCTATCCTGTGACTAGAGTGGACCAAATGAGCTCTTCGGAGTTTCAGAGGTGGAAACCCCAGCATGGTTAAGGGTTTAATTGACTCACCTGGGACAGATGACAAACTCACATGGATCTAATCCATCTCAAGACGTCAATCACATTGTGGCTCAACACAGGATGACGGCCATAGGTTTGGTCAGATGAACTCTGAATAAATTGCCGAAGAGAAAACTGTGTGACTTTGGAGAGCTATTCTTTTCTTGGAAACCTGCACTGTTTCAGAATCGGGAGGAAATCAAGTAGCCTACAATCCTTTTGACAACGCCACTTCCTCTTTGGCGTATAATGTTGAGCTTCCTGTGACAATGTAGTTGAGCATCGGGATTTTCACCTCTTCCCTTCACTGCTCCTTTGCTAGATCTTCCAAGGTATTTCAGTTTTCTTGCTTCCCCTGGGCCTGCAGAAAACTCCACTCACTTGCTCGTTCATCTGGTCTATGTGTTCTAGAATCCAAGTGCAGCCTTCAGCTTGGTCCAAGCCCAAGCACTGCCACTTCCCCTCCGGTTGCCCCTTGGCAGGTTGATAGCTTCTTCTTAGGCTCCTTGCACCTGAAAAACCTGTCCAGTGAGAGTCCTGGGGAGCGGCTCCCCCAGGGAAATGGACCTGCAGAGAGCTCCTTAGGGCAAAGCTTCCTTTTCCAGTTGGTCCCTGGCATTTCTCAGCCTACCGTGCTGAGCTCTTACATCATAGGCAACATGCTCCCCAGCATGCCTCCCAGAAAGTAATGGGCCTCGTTGGTCCCAGAACCTGTCCTCCACATTCTTCCGTAGGATTCAGTGACAACTCCATCATGTGAGAGAAAGCTTGGGGAGGAGTCGCTCCTAGCCAGGACCTTCATCCTCTCCTCTCCAGGTCTTCCAGAGTCTTCTAGACTTCTAAAGGTGTACCTTCTAACTCTTTTGGGACCAATAGAAGTAAAGATGAGATGGAAAACCAGGGGAGGGACAAGGGGAGAGACACAAGAAGAGGGGACTTCCAGAGAGGTCCTGCTGGTGACCCCAGTTACGGCACATTCCAGGGACCCCTGGCCAGGGACATGCCACCACAAGCCCCCTCAGAGGAGCATGAGGAGTGCTCTTCCTGCCTTCTCCCCAGAGAAGACAAAAAAAATATTGTTTCCCCCAAAGGGCAAATGTCCAGCTGCCTTATAGTGCTGAGCTGCTGTCACCCAGAGGTGATTCCTAAGAATCTGGGAGGAACAGAGTCACTGCCATCTCTTTCATCATCCTCAGGCTTGCGAAACTGCCTAACTGCTGCAATTATGTGCTTGGTGGGCGCATGTTGGACCGTCACTCCAAGATGGGAGCCAACCGGTTCCCCCTGACACCGGGGATTTCCATCACTGTTTTGGACTGGAAATAAAAACTCTCCTGGCATCTGATTGGAACAGCAGGGGAAATCAAGGCAAGCAACACACAATTACCAGCAGAATGTAGGCCAGAATTTTTTTCCAACTCTGGAGGAGGGTGACTTCCT
Source organism: Lepus europaeus (assembly GCF_033115175.1). NCBI lineage: Eukaryota > Metazoa > Chordata > Mammalia > Lagomorpha > Leporidae > Lepus > Lepus europaeus. The sequence continues at coordinate 88,837,177 of NC_084832.1, forward strand.
AGTATTGGATGTTATTCCTCTTTGAAAGCTTGGGAAGAAGACTACTGAAGTTAACCAGGAAATGTAAACCTTGTACGAAAAGCTACTTACCCTTTTATTTAAAAGAAGTCACCATTGTCTAGCTTTAGTTATGTGCTTTCTCCATATTCAGGGTAATCATGTTTTCTTCTTCTGCAAATTAAGTGAAAAAGTGGAATAAATGGCCTGCATGGGGCCAACTTTGTGGTGCAGCAAAGTTAGGCCCCTGCCTATACCACATCCCATATGAGTACTGGTTAGAGTCCTGGCTACTCTGCTTCTGATCCAGCTCCCTGCAAATGAGCCTGGGAAAGCAGCGGAAAATTGCCTGCGTGCTTGTCCCTTGCTGCCAACATAGGAGACCAGGATAGAGTTCCAGGATCCACGCTTCCACGTGGCCTGACCCCAACTGTTGTGAACATTTGGAGAGTGAACCTGCAGATACAAAATCCTTTTCTCTCTCTCTGTAACACTGCCTTTTAAATAAATGAATAAATCCTTATTAAAATAACATATTTTTATAATTCCTATACCACATTTTCATTTCAAGTAAGATCTTTATGAAACTTGCCTCAAAGTACTGTTGTTCTTCAGTCTTCAGGTGGGATTGGTTCCAGAACACACATACACACACGCACACACACACACACACCCCACTCTTGAAAATACAAAAATCTGCAGTCCTTTATATAAATGCATGGTATTCGGATGTACCCTACGCACATCCTCCCATGTACTTTAAATTATCTCTAGATTATTTATAGGACCTAATACAATGCAAATGCTATGGTAATCGTTATACTGAATTTTAGGGAATAATGACATGAAAAAGTCTGGAAATGTGCAGTATAGAGACAACTTTTTCTGGACGTGCAGCTGATTGATTTTGCACATGCAGAGCCCACAAATACAGAGGGCTGCTGGCAAACGTTCTTAACAGTGCTACACCACTTCCCAGTGTCTGGGGCAAGGCACTGGATCGCCCCTGCTAAGTCTCCAAGACCTGTGTGGCCCTCAGAATGTTAGGGCTGCATGCTGGGAAGGAATCCATCAACTGAACACCTGAGAGGCACCAACACACAGGTGCGGGGGGCGGGGGGAGGACAGAAAGGTGGCAAGCCAGGACATGTCAGTTCACTTTATAAAAAGAGAAATTGTGTTGGCAGTGTCTGAGGCCTTATGGTTGTCAAAGAGAACAAGCATCATGGTTAGGGCAAGAGTGCGCATATCACAAGTAACAGTCCCATACTGACTCAACCTGTGGAGAAGCTTGGAGCTCTGCTTGAGAACACTGCAGTTAACCTCTAATCCCCTTCTACAGCATTCTGGCATTTTGAAAAGACACAGTTCCTCTTCTAATAACTTATAGCTTTCTTTTTCAATATTCATCTATTTACTTGAAAGGCAGATTGACAGAAAGAGAAAGAGATACAGAGAAATCTTGCATCCAGTGGTTCACTCCCCAGATGGCCAGAAGAGCTGGGGTCGAAGCCAGGAATCTAGAAGTTCATCCTGGTCTGTTGCTCGGGTGGCAGGGACCCAAGCACTTGGGCCATCTTCTGCTACTTCCCCAGGCAGGTTAGCAGGGAGCTGGATTGGAAGCAGAGCGGCTTGGGACGTGAACCAGTGCTCAATAACTTAGGGCTTTATAATGTCAATGTAGAAGGCATCAGTCATTACCTGACAACACCTATGAGAACACATTCTGGGATATGTCTATCTATTTCTTACTGAGAAAGAAATGGTTGAAATAGGATTATTTAAGGAACTAATGTAACAAATATGCACTCTATTATAGCAATAGAAATGCTTGGAGAAGATAATCAGTTCTAGAATCCCTGCTCTCATTCCTCGCATCCATGGGATGAGTTGTAATGAAAGAGGGCCCAGGTGCAAGCGGCGATGGCTTAGACGATGACAGTCAGCTCCGGGTAACCAGAAGGGACTCAGCTGTCCCCTGGAACCATGTGTCAGTTTGCTTGCTTCAACTCAGTTTCCCCCACGCCTACTGTGTTTCTGCAGACACGAGGAAGGCACTGGGCAGTGGAATGTCACAGGTCTGCACTGCAGATGCGCGGGGGTGGTGAGGAAACCGGCTGAAGCAGACAATCATGGATAAAGTCGTCTGTGTTCTAAAGAGGCTGCAGCAGAATCAGAGCCAGCCTTTACTTGGGAATGGGAGAAGGCAGAGGAGAGGAAAGAGTACTTGAGTTGTGACACAGTGAGTAAAGAATCACTAAAAATGTACCAAGGCTGGGATCAGGCTCTTCCGAGCAGAGGCACAGCAGGTGCACATGCGAGTCCAAAGATGGCCACTCCTGGCTCTGCCACTGCTTTGCCTGGCACTGCTCTCACCTGAGGCTTTCCGGCTCCTCCTCCTCACGATAGCCCCCGGAGGTCGGCATTAATGTCGCACACACAGGTGAGAAGGCTGGGAGTGCAAGGGTTTGCGCCTCTTCCTGGCTCTTTACCTTCTACAACGCACTGGGTTTTGCTCACTCCTTTTTCTGTCGTAAGTGCTCTACAAATGAGTATATACTTCACAAAGTTCAAGGGAAATGGAATTAAAAGATAAGTTAATTTTGGTGCAAAAGAAAAAAAAAAGCATGTGCATGAGAGAGGTCTTCAAAGAGTTCATGCAAAATACAGATTATGAAAACCTGTGCGTGGAAAGGAAATTCTTCTTCTTCTTCTTCTTCTTTTTTTTTTTTTTTGACAGGCAGAGTTAGACAGTGAGAGAGAGAGAGACAGAGAGAAAGGTCTTCCTTCCGTTGGTTCACCCCCAAATGGCCGCTAAGGCCAGCGCGCTGAGCCGATCCAAAGCCAGGAACCAGGTACTTCCTCCTGATGTCCCAAGTGGGTGCAGGGCCCAAGCACTTGGGCCATCCTCCACTGTCCTCCCGGGCCACAGCAGAGAGCTGGACTGGAAGAGAAGCAACTGGGACAGAATCCGACGCCCCGACCGGGACTAGAACCCGGGTTGCCGGCGCTGCAGGCGGAGGATTAGCCTAGTGAGCTGCGGTGCCAGCCAGGAAATTCTTCTTAAGAAAATAAACTGGTCCTTTAATTCCAAGTTCTTTGAGATTTTTGGTAGTCCCTGGTATTTATGTTAGTTGTTATTGTGAAAATAATTAAATAATTATAATAAATACATCAAATTAATTAAATAAAATCAATGCCATCCACTAGTTCACTCCCCAAATGCCTGCAAGAAGTGTACCTGGGCCAGACTGAAGCCAGATTCCTGGCATTCAATCTGGACCCCCCACATTCCCCACATTCCCCTGGTGTTTATTGAGTTGCAGTTCTGCAGCCTGAAAGCCTGACCCGGGTCTCCCTGGGTGAAAATCAAGTCATCAGCAGGGTCTTTTCCCCCATCTTCCGTTGCTTGGTTTTCCAGCGTCGGGAGGCAGCCCCCGTCCCTTGTCTGCACCCATTTCCTCTGTCTTCACTGTGACGCCTCTCTGTGTCTTTCAACCCTCGTCCTGTCTCGCTTTAACTCCCCTCTCCCACCTCTCCCTTCCACTTCTAAAGACCCTGTGCCATGTGCAGTGGCATCGTATTCATAATCTTTCAGGCTCGGAACACGGCCATCCTGGAGAGACATGCTTCTGCCTATTGCAAATTCAAAATGAGGATACGTACAATCCAGGATTTCAGTGTGTTGCTTCTGTTTTTGTTCAAAATAACTGGCATTATCCTTCCCACTGCTTAACACAGGGTGACTGATACCCAGAGCACTGGATGGAAGCTACCTCTCCCATCTCTGGGGCTCCTGGCGAGTCTTTCAGCCACAGTCTGGTAGTGAGGCTCCTGGGAGGAGCTAGTTCCCAGGCCCGGCCCCCAGCCTGCTGTCACAGCATGGGCTGGGGAGTAGCTGTGATGAAGGCATGAGGGTGACTCAGCCGACTGTCCCTTTGTCCTCTCACCTCTTTGCTATAGAGGTCTGGACTCTTTTTCTTTTTTTAACCTTCCTCTATTGAGAATACTTTTTTAAAATGGTAAAACATATATAACAGAAAATTTATTTAAAATTTGCTTAAAATAGCAGTTTTAAGTACTACCAAACTATTTTCTATGGTGGCTTCACTGTTTTATATCCCCACTAGCAATACGAAAAGTTTCCAGTTTCTCCACATCCTTATTTTCCATTTTTTTAAATAAAAGTCATCCTAATGGGTAAGATGCGATTTCATGGTGGTTTCGCCTGCAAAATCATTTGGTCTGGTCCTGCCAAGGCAACCGCAGGTGGGGCTCAAAAATTCAATGAGTCTATAGCAGGCTCATTTCTAAGTTGATAATTTTGTATGGCCTGCAAATGATGTTATAAATATCCAACTAGCCCTTGGCAGAAAAAGATGTCTCTGCCTCTACATGGCTAGAGGCTTTAGTGTCTTTTCATGAAGCTTTTCCTCTATGCTTTATTCTAAGAGTTATATGGTTTTAACTCTTACACTTAGGTCTTTGATTACTTTTGAATTCATTTTTGTGTATAGTATAGGTATGTATTTTTTTTTTAAGATTTATTTTTTGAAAGTCAGAGTTACACAGAGAAAGAGGCAGAGAGAGAGAGAGGTCTTCCCTCTGCTGGTTCACTTCCCAATTGGCCGCAATGGCCAGAGCTGCACTGATCCAAAGCCAGGAACCAGGAGTTTCTTCCAGGTCTCCCATACGGGTGCAGGGGCCCAAGGACCTGGGCCATCTTCTACTGCTTTCCCAGGCCATAGCAGAAAGCTGGATTGGAAGAGGAGCAGCCAGGACTTGAACCGGTGCCCATTTGGGATGCTGGCACTGCAGACCAGGGTGTTAACCTGCTGCACCATAGCGCTGGCCCCAGGTATAGGTTTTTTGAAAGAAAACTTCTGGGACAGGTATGCAGTGCAATGGTTAAGATACCACTTAGGACACTTGGCTGGAGTCCTGGCTCTTCCACTTCCCATCCATATTCATGCTTAGGTGCACCCTGGGGGGCAGCAGGTTCAAGTACTTGGATCCCTATCACCCACATTGACCCTGATTGAATCTAGGGCCCTTGGCTTCAGCCTAGTCCAACCCTGGCGGTTGCAAGCATGCAGGGAGTGAACCAGCAGATGGAAGATACTTCTCTTTCTCTATCTCACTCTCCTTCCTTGTGCCTTTCAAATAAAATGAAAATGGTGAACTACAATAAAATGAAATAAAAACATACTTTTTTGAAAGCTTTTATTTAAAAAATATAAATTTCATAGGTACAGCTTTTAAAATATAGTTGTTCTTCCCCCCTCACACCCCCACTCCCATCCCGCCTCCTATTCCCTCTCCCATCCCATTGTTCATTAAGATTCATTTTTAATTATCTTTATATACAGAAGATCAACTTTATACTTAATAATGATTTCAACAGTTTGCACCCACACAGACACACAAAATATAAAGTACTATCTGAAGACTACTTTTACCGTTAATTTGTATAGTACAACACATTAAGAACAGAGGTCCTACATGGGGAGCAGATGCACAGTGACTCCTGTTGTTGATTTAACAATTGACACTCTTATTTATGATGTCAGTGATCACCCGAGGCTCTTGTCATGAGCTTTCAAGGAAAAATATACTTTCTGTTTTTAGCCTCATGAAGAACAACTCGGTGAAATAAAAAGTACAGGTCCCAAATTCGATCAAAAGTAGCTTGACAGGAGTTAGAACCCAGCCTTTAGAGTTCCTTGTCAGAATTTTATTTTGGGGTAGATGAGGACTCCCAGGTATAAGCACATTTCTAAGAACGGTAAGGTGCCAGTGCTTTGTAGAAGACATAATAAACTCTCTGTTGTGCTGGAGCTGGTCAGTCACACACTTTATCCTATGGGCGTTCTGTGACATTATGATGCTTCCTGCGGTGACATGCATGGTCACTTTCTTCAAACATCTTCCCACCTGGCAGGTTGTTAAAAAATAAAAAGTGTGCCAAAGTGGAGTTTTTATCCATTTTAACTGCAAATGGGTTAAATCTACCTGTTGCATATATCTTTCCAAAGTTTTATGGTTCCTCAAACTCAGTATTTCAACATGGAGCCTCCAGCTCACCTTCCAGGCCCAGTCCCCTCTCCTGTTCTCCAGTCAACAGCAACGTGATCAGCCCTGTCTCAGGCAGGCAACTGATCTCCTAGGAGTCATCTTTGACACTCCCTCCCCTTCACACCATCACCAAAACCTGTTAGCTTTTTTTTTTTTAAGATTCATATTATGTATTTGAAAGGCAGAATTGTGCACACACACAGAGAGAAGGAGGAGGAGGAAGAGGGGGAGGGGGACGAGGAGGAGGAGGAGGAGAAGAAGAAGAAGAAGAAAGAAAGAGAGAGAGAGAGAGAGAGAGAGAGAGAGAGAGAGAGGTCTTCCATCCACTGGTTCACTCCCCAAATGGTAGCAATGGCCCAAGCTGGGCAGGCCTGAGGCCAGGAGCTGGGAATTTGTTCCAGTTCTCCCACATGGGTACAGGGGCCCAAGCAACTGGGCCATCCTCCACTGCAGTGCATTAGCAGGGAGCTGGATCAGAAGTGGAGTAGCCAGGACTTGAACTGGAGCCCATATGGGATGCTGGTGCTACGCCACAGTGCCAGCCCCAACCTGCTGGTTTTAACTACTAAATATCATCAGATGTTCCCAATTGCCTCTATATCCACCACCCACATAAAGCTACTTTGGTGTAACCTACCATCTTCCTCATGTGCTCTCAAGTGAAAGTGTTTCTTCACTTGCCCTCCTGTGTTCACCATAGACCTGCAGACTCCTTGCAGCACCCACAGTAAGTATTCTGCAAGACCTTTCTTGACATCTCTGAAGAGAGCAAATCCCCTGTTGCATTTTCTCATGGTGAGATACCTTTATTTCATTGTACCTCCATGATTGACCATTTAAAATGAACTTTACAATTTAAATACAGTATTGCACAGTTCGATGTATACATCTAAGTAAGCACTACTGTAATCAAGAATCATAATATGTCCTTCACCCTGTATATTTTCTTCTGCGTGTGGCTACCATAGCTCTCCATTCATTCCCAGGAAATGTCTGACCTACTTTATGTAACTATAAGTGAGTTTTGAATTTTTAAGAATATAAGTAGAATCATAGTCATTATTGTTTTGTTTCTGGCTTTTTTTGTTCAGTCTAATGTTTTTGAGGTTTATCCACTTTGTGGTAGCTATCAGGAGTTCATTTTTAAAAAGATTTATTATTTTGTTTATTTGAAAGGCAGTTACAAAGGTAGAGAGGGAGAGAGAGAGAATTTCCATCTGCTGGTTCATTTCCCAAATGGGGCTGACCTGGGTCATACTGAAGCCAAGAGCCAAGAGCCTCATCTAGGTCTCCCACACGGATGCAGGGACCCATGCATCGGGCCATTTTCCACTGCCTTCCCAGGTGCACCAGCAGGAAGCTGGATCAGAAGTGGAGCAGCAAGGACTGGGTCCAGGACCCATATGGGATGCCTGAGTCACAGATGGTGGCTTAACCCACTACTCCAAAACACCAGCCCCAGAAGATCATTTCTTTATATTACTAAGTAGTATTCCATTGTCTGCATGTTCCATAATTGGTTCATTCTATTCTGGACATATGGCTTTTTTTTCCCCAGGGAGAGGTGAATAAAACTATGAAGAATTTTTATTTTTTAGTCTATTTTTAGGGTGAATAAATTTTGGGTATTTCATACATACAGATTTAGGAGCATGGTGATACTTCCAACCCAACCCTCCCTCCTGTTCATGCTCCCATCCTTCTTCCTCCTTCCTTTTTTTATTTTTTTCTTTCAATTTTTACAATGATATACTTCCAGTTTATTTTATACTCATAACATTAACCCTACACTAAGTAAAGAATTCAATAAAGAGTAAGAAGCAAAAAACACTTTCCTCAACAGTAGAGACAAACGCTATAAATAACCATTGAATCTCAAAATGTCAATTTTTCTCATATACATTATTATTATTTTTTGTACTCTATTAGTTACCATAGATCACGGAAAACATGTAGTATTTGTATTTTTGAGATTGTACAAGTCTTTATATGGGCACATATTTTACTTTTCATGGGAACACACTCAGGAGTGGAATTATTTAACTGTAAAAGATATTGGAGGAATGGCCAGTGCCATGGCTCAATAGGTTAATCCCCCGCCTGCGGTGCCAGCACCCGGGGTTCTAGTCCCGGTAGGGGTGCTGGATTCTGTCCCGGTTGCTCCTCTTCCAGTCCAGCTCCCTGCTGTGGCCCGGGAGCGCAGTAGAGGATGGCCCAAGTGCTTGGGCCCTGCACCCGCATGGGAGACCAGGAGAAGCACCTGGCTCCTGCCTTCGGATCAGCGCGGAGCGCTGGCCACAGCACACCGGCTTCAGTGGCCATTGGGGAGTGAACCAATGGTAAAGGAAGACCTTTCTCTCTGTCTCTCTCTCTCACTGTCCACTCTGCCTGTCAAAAAATGCCTAGAGAACTATTGGTCATTTAAAATATTCATATTAAGATAACATAGCCTATGAGGTAATTTTTTTGAAGATTGAATTATTTTGAAAGAGTTACAGAGATGGAGGGGAGAGAGAGAAAAAGGGGAGGAGGGAAAGAAAAAGAGAGAAAAAGAGATCTTGCATCTCCTGGTTCAGTCTTTGGATGGCCACAATGACCAGAACTGGTCCAGACCCAAGCCAGGAGCCAGGAGCTTCTTCTGGGTCTCCTACATGGATGCAGGTACTCAAAAACTTGGGCCATCTTCTGTTGTTTTTCCCAGGGAATTAGCAGGGAGCTGGATTGGAAGTGGAGCAGCCCAGCCACGAACCAGCTCGCATACAGGTTGCTGTTGTCACAGGCAGTGGCTTTGCCTGCTATGCCCCAACCTCAGTCCCTGAAGTAATATTTAAAGATGTTTAAATGCTTAAACAAAGAGTTATATCTTCCAGGAAACTGGAGATAATACTCACTATTTCCCTTATTTTATGTTATATTATGTAATGTTATGTACTCTAATTTCTTCCCAACTGAGCATGGGGAGAGTGAAGCTTTTCCAGATATTTAAAACGGAAAGCATTCTCAGGAAAGATTTTTAAACCAATTTCTGATTTTATGAGAGTTCTGCACTCAGCAGAGCAAAGAGGAACAATTTGTTAACATGCAAAATTTGTTTTTTGGAAATTTCTTCTTTAAAATGTTTAACACAGAGACAGACAGAGAGGGAGAGGTCTTCCATCTGCTTGTTTACTCCCCAAATGCCGACAACAGCTCTGCCTGGGGCCAAGAGTGGAGATCCCGGTCTGGGTCTCCAATGTAGGTGGTAAGGACCCAAGTAGACGGGACCCAAGTACTTGAGCCGTCACTTGCACACTGCAGAAAGCTGTGATTGGAAGTGGAGCCAGGATTCAAACCCAGACATTGTGGTAGGGGGTGCAGGTGTCTCCAAGCAGCTTCTGAACTGCCATGCAAGCAGGCTGCCCTGCAGTGGCTAATTCTGCATTTCCATCGGTCCTCGGGATTCTTTCAACTTCTGGTCATTTTCTATTTTTCTTTGGAAGTCTTTATTAAAGTTCTTGTGTGTGTGTGTGTGTGTGTGCCGGACAAACGCTTCTTTGCTTCAGGGTTCTTGTGTTGCCCTATTTTTTTTTTTGCTGTGTCATTGTCCAGTGGACCTGAATGATCTAACATTAAATTGCATCTCTTTAAGGCAGTGTTTTCTTTAAACCACTAATCTTTGTCTCTTTTACTTTTTTATAGGGCAAAATAGTTTCATAGAGTGTTCTTAATTTTTCTTGTTAATATAGGAACTCTTTTGGTACAAATAAGGAAAGATGAAAAATAACCAGAGAAGGGAGTTCTTGTCATTAATTAAACTCCTCACATTTCCAAACCAAATTCACACAACTCCTTCTGTGTGTTGTGACAACAGAGCTCTCTGCACCTAAGAACAAGGGAAGCATGGACTTCAAGTGCATAAAACAAGTCTTGCGCTAAGTGTCCCCTCTGAATCTCCTCTGCCCCTAACCAACTAGGGGGTACTGACAAAGCTCCTTGCTTCTCAAGCCTCAGTTTCTTTGCCTGTAAAATTAAGATGTTCAATCAGATAGTCTGCGATATCTTTTAGCTCTGAAATGCCCTCAATCTCTGGTTACCGTAGATCTAGGAGAGTCAGTGAGTTCTAGCTAATCAGAATCTTAATCAACTAGGTCACTGAAAATACACTGGATCCATTGTGAGAAGAATGCTTACTCCAGGGAGCCAAAACAGTGTGAGAGAATAAGACAGTAGTTCAGCCTCTGCTAATGATCTTCCTTGTTATGGGGCATTGGAATTGAACCTGAAATTAATTTGGTCAAATATTTTACTCCGTCCAGTGCTTTGTTTTACATTTTTCAGCTTTTATTTTTATTAAACTTTTATTTAATGAATATAAATTTCCAAAGTACAGCTTATGGGTTACAATGGCTTCCCCCATCCCATAACTTCCCTCCCACCCGCAACCCTCCCCTTTCCCGCTCCCTCTCCCCTTCCAATCACATCAAGATTCATTTTCCATTCTCTTTATATACAGAAGATCAGTTTAGTATATATTAGGTAAAGATTTCAACAGTTTGCCCCCATATAGCAACACAAACTGAAAAAAATACTGTTGGAGTACTAGTTATAGCATTAAATAACAGTGTACAGCACATTAAAGACAGAGATCCTACATAATATTTTTTTTAAAAAATTAATTAATTTTCTATGTCATTTCCATTTTAACACCAGGTTGTTTTTTTCATTTCCAATTATCTTTATATACAGAAGATCGATTCAGTATATAATTAGTAAAGATCTCATCAGTTTGTACCCACACAGAAAGACAAAGTGTAAAAATACTGTTTCAGTACTAGTTATAGCATCACTGCACATTAGACAACACATTAAGGATAGATCCCACATGGGATGTAAGTACACAGTGACTCCTGTTGCTGACTTAACAATTTGACACTCCTGTTCATGGCGTCAGTAATCTCCCTAGGCTCTAGTCATGAGTTGCCAGGGCTATGGAAGCCTTTAGAGTTCGCTGACTTTGATCTTATTCCGCTAGGGTCATAGTCAAAGTGGAAGTTCTCTCCTCCCTTCAGAGAAAGGTACCTCCTTCTTTGATGGCCCCGTTCTTTCCACTGGGATCTCACTCACAGAGATCTTTCATTTAGGTCTTCTTCTTCTTTTTTTTTTTTTTTTTCTTTTCCATGGTATCTTGGCTTTCCATGCCTACAATACTCTCATGGGCTCTTCAGCCAGATCCGAATGCCTTAAGGGCTGATTCTGAGGCCAGAGTGTTGTTTAGGACATCTGCCATTCTATGAGTCTGCTGTGTATCCCACTTCCCATGCTGGATCCTTCTCTCCCTTTTTGATTCTATCAGTTAGTATTAGCAGACACTTGTCTTGTTTGTGTGATCCCTTTGACTCTTAGACCTATCAGAGCCATCAATTGTGAGCTGAAATTGACCACTTGGACTAGTGAGATGGCATTGGTACATGCCACCTTGATGGGATTGAATTGGAATCCCCTGGCACATTTCTAACTCCACCATTTGCGGCCAGTCCGATTGAGCATGTCCCACATTGTACATCTCCTCCCTCTCTTTTTCCACTCTGAAATTTAACAGGGATCACTTTTCAGTTAAAATTTAAACACCTAAGAATAATTGTGTGTTAATTACAGAGTTCAACCACTAGTACTAGAACAACAACATTTTTCAGCTTTTTTAAAAGCAATTTCCATTTTTTTGGTAAATAAAATGTCAATTGGAAAGAGAAATTTGAGTAATTTTTTTGAGATGGGAATAGGTTAGAAGTGCAAGAAAAGACTAAACTCAGGGATACCTGTCACTGCTGATCTTTGATTGTTATGTAAAGCAGGCCTTCTGAGGAAAAGGAGGACTGTGAAGTTAATGAATGTATGAATGCGAATGAGCATCTCCTGTGAAGATACGTGCTTTTCCTAAAGGAGCAGTTTTCTTCATTGAGAAAGTTTGAGTCATGACAAACCATAGCACACAGCTTTTATGGAACACACCAGGGGAAGTCAATCAAATGTTACAGACACCACTACTGATCTTGGGCTTTTCAAGGCAGAGGAAAAAATGGGAGTGGGATGGATCTGAACTGTGGGCCACAGTTGCAGCCAGGTGATGGCCATCAGACACCTTTAGATACTAAGAAGACTTTGATCGAAGTAGAGGTACATGGACGTCCTTCTCTTTTACTTTATTTTACTTACTTATTTGAGAAAGAGGGAGAGATGAAAGGAAGGTCTTCCATCTGTTGGTTAATCCCCAAATGGCTGCAAAGGCCGGAGCTGGGCAGATCTGAAGCCAGGATCTTTTTCCAGGTCTCCTATGCAGGTACAGGGGCCCAAATGCTTGGGTCATCCTCTTCTGCTTTCCCAGGCCATTAGCAGAGAGCTGGATTGAAAGAGGAGTAGCTGGAATTTGAATCAGCACCCACACAGGATGCAGGTGCCACAGGTGGAGGCTTAGCCTGCCAGGCCACAGTGCCAGTCCTAATACCCATCATTCTTAGCAGAATAAAATGGCAGGAATCAAGACCTTGTCTCAACTGTTGAGGAACAGGTTTTTTTTTTTTTTCTTCTTATACTATTTTTTGTACTCTTTACTTAATGTAGGGTTAATCTTGTGTGTATAAAGTTAATTGAAAATAGATCTTGGCCGGCTCCGTGGCTTAACAGGCTAATCCTCCTCCTTGCGGCGCCGGCACACCGGGTTCTAGTCCCGGTCGGGGCGCTGGATTCTATTTCGGTTGCCCCTCTTCCAGGCCAGCTCTCTGCTATGGCCTGGGAAGGCAGTGGAGGATGGCCCAAGTCCTTGGGCCCTGCACCCTCATGGGAGACCAGGAGAAGCACCTGGCTCCTGGCTTCGGATCAGCTAGATGCGCCGGCCACAGCGGCCATTGGAGGGTGAACCAACGGCAAAAAGGAAGACCTTCCTCTCTGTCTCTCTCTCTCACTATCCACTCTGCCTGTCAAAATAAATAAATAAATAAATAAATAAATAAAATAGATCTTAGTAAAAAATAAGAATGGGAATAGGAGAGGGAGGAGGAATAAGGGTGGGATTCCTGGTGGAGGAGAGAGTAGAGTAGGAAGAATCACTATGTTCCTAAATTTGTATATGTGAAATGCATGAAGTTTGTATACCTTCAATGAAAGGTTTCTAGGTAAAAAAAGAAATGGCAGGAACCATGACTGCTATGTGAAATCAACATTTTAAAATAATGATATAATACAATCAGTAAACATCAAACTATATACAAAATTTATTTCCTAATTTTAAACCATTTGAAATACAGATTACCATTGGGCTTCAAAATTTTAATGATGTTACTTTTTATTTGAGAGCACAGAGATAGAGAATGAGACACACAGACAGCTTCCATCTCCTGATTCACTCCCCAAATGCCTGCAAGAGCTAGCGTTAAGCCAGGCCAAAGCTAGGAGTCAGGCACTCAAACCAGATCTCCCTTATGAATGATAGGGTTCCAGGTACTTGAGCCTGTTGCCTCCCAAGGTGTACAGTAGCAGGAAGCTGGAATTGGATGCAAAGCTGGGACTTGAACCAAGGCATATATATAGGCATCCCAAATGGCATCTTCACAAATGTGCCAAATGCCTGTCTCTTGTTGAGTTTTTAAATGCTATGAGCCTGTGTCTTAGATCTGGTGTTGAATAAACTCTAGGTCTGAGCTCTCAGGCCATTGGCTGTATCCATTCCAGCCTTCAGATTCCTTGTGAGAACCTACCGGGCACTGTGAGATGCACTCAGGATGTAGATCCTGTTCCTGGAGGACCAGCCACTTGGCTAGTCACTTGGCAGAAAGAAGATTGACTGTGATGGTGTTTGATGAGCGAAAATGCTAATCCTGCCCTTGAGAATGATTTCATAATTTATGAGGGGCATTGCACCTTTTCTCTGTCCTACTTTTCTTCTGCTGAGCATTTTCTTTGATTCATTTACCATGTAGGTCTCGGGCCACAGGCTACAATGTATGGTCTTTACTCCTGATGATGCTTTTCTTCCTTTCTCTTGGGCACATCTATCATTCCATCTGCCTGCTGTATTTCCATGTCAGAAAGTGATCATGCTCCCCTAGTCTTTCTTGGTAGTATTCTCCACTCAAATTTCTCAGCATTGGTATAGGAATTTTATGACTGCATTTTATTTGAGATATGTAAAGTTCAGTTTATATTGACTTCTTCCAGTTTCTTTCTCAACTAATATTTTTCATATATTCATCAATATTTACTAAACATCCACCCTATGCTTACCTCTTTTACTGAACCTGTCAAATTATATTGTATCTTTCCCACTATAGCAGGCTCTTGTGGCCGAGAGGAATTCTGCATTTACCATTTTATTGTGATAAATGATAATTCCAAGACACCTAATAGGTCCTTAAGTTTTTTTCTCTATATTCAATAATAATGTTAATTTTGGGGCAAACTTTAGTTCTCATGCTATTATTATTTAGTTAACTATATTTTTCTGCATAAGAATTTAAATCATGTAGAAAAATGTGGTACATAATACTACTCTTTAGTAATTAATACAAAATAAGAGTAAGCATGAATCAATCAAACACAAGATACATTCTATCAAGCTTTGTTACGTCTAAAGGGTTTAGCAATTTTTTTCTACAGAATTTTAACTACATTTTATAAGTCCTGCAATTCTACTTGACAAATATTTTGGAGAAAGTTGAAGGCCTGTGTACTCTTCCCATTTCACTTCCTTATTCCCGTGAGGGGTGGGGAGGGGGAATCTGAATGACATGTTTAGTATTCCCACATGAGTTTTTAGGCTCTGAGTTCCTCTGAATGTGTTTTTAAATAATGTATAGTATTGTTTTGCACAATTGTCCATGCTGTGATATTCTCTGTATTCTTCTGCCATTTTATTTTTCCCCTGGAAGCTTTGTGCAAAATCAGTCTGTTGATTAATGTTGCTCTAGCTAGCTCATTCATTTCAATGGTAGAATGGCATTCCATTGGGTGAACCAATGCATTGTTGTATAATTAGGGCCTCTGGTGATGCACATTTAGGTGACCTTTCTTGTTTGCTGTTATGAACAATGCAGTAATTAATCTCATACATAAACACATTTGCATATATGTCAGTGCAATTGGTGGGTCAAAGGGCAAATACATCCTCCAGTCTGTAAGTTATTGCAAAAGAGCTATTTTTAAACCAGTCAAATCTGATGATTTTTGTCTTGTCAAGCCCATTTTTAGGGATGAGCCAAGCCAAAGCTAGGAGCCAGGAGCTTCCTCAGGGTCAATTGGACCAATTGGGCCAAAAAACGTGGGCCATCCTCCACTGCTTTTCCAAGGCTATCAGCAGGGAGCTGGATGGGAAGTGGAGCAACTGGGACTCAAACAGGAACCCATATGGGATGCTGGCATCACAGGCAGTGGCTTTACCTGCTACATCATAATGCCAGCCCTATCTAGAAATGTTTTCATCTTAAATTCTGATACAGCAGGAGTTTGCAAAAAAAAAAAAAAAATCCCATCTGATTATCTTTGAACTGTTTTGGAAAATTCTCAGCAATTGTCTCTTCATATTTGCTTTGTCTTATTCATTCCCTCTTTAACTTATAATTTCCTAGTAGATCTTCATGTTTAAATTCCTTCTTTAACATTTTCAAATGCAAGAGGAATTAAAAGATAAATTTGGGGGCCGGCACGTGGCACAGTGAGTTAAAGCCCCAGGCTGCAGTGTTGGCATCCCATAAGGGGGCTGATTGGAGTCCCAGGCTGCTCTACTTCTGATCCAGCTCTCTGCTAATGAGCCTGGGAAACAGCAGAGGATAGTCCAAGTCCCCAGGCCCTGACATCCATGGTGGGAGACCCAGAGGAAGCTCCTGGATGGCTCCTGGTTTAGGATCAGCTCAGCTCCAGCCATTGTGGCTATTTGGGAAGTGAACCAGCAGATGAAAGACCTCTCTCATTCTTTGTCTCTATTTCTCTCTGTAACTCTTTCAAATAAATAAGTAATCTTTTTAAAAAATTAAATTTGATGCAAAAATATTGGAATCTGTGCTTAATTTTTTTTACAATATGCATTTCCATGAGCTTTTTGAAGACCACTTGTATGCATGGATTACAACAGTTTTTGGCATCAACATCAACTTATCTTTTAATTCTGGACTCCCTTGTAAGTTCCGTCACAATCTCTACTGACGGTTCTGCTATCTAAGCATGTTTCATGTGTCTGCTGAGTATGGTGGGCTGATTCCACACATCCTCACAGGTTTAGAGTTTGAACTCATCTATACAGGCAATATGCCTGGCTCTCTCCAAGAAGATAATTTTTTCCAATCTGCTTCTGCCACTCCCTTCAAGAATATAAATCAGCCACATTTATGTTAAATTTTATGCTCTGGTGTTGCTTACCATGCAAGTATTGCAAATTGTAACCCCAAAATCAAAGGGAAGGGCAAGCTCATAACCAAATCTCAAAGGAAGTCTTTTCTTCTAAGTGATGAACTTCCTTGTTTTCTTCTGATGCTGTTGCACACATTTTCCCTTCATTTTCTCCTTTTTTTCCTCTTCTTCTTCTTTCTTCTTCTTCTACTTTCTTCGCTCCCTCCTTCCCTCCCTACCTTCCTCCCTCTTTTCCATCCCTCCCTCCTTTCCTTCCTTCCTTCCTTCCTTCCCTCTCTCCCTCCCTTCCCCCTTCCTTTCTCTTTCTCTCTCTCTCTCTTCCCCTCTCTCCTTCTCCTTCTTTTTCTTCTTTATTCTTGTGAAGGGCCTCCTTTCTGGAGCATTCTGGACTCCAACATCTTGTCTCCCTCAGATGCAGTAAGTTTATTATTCTTGTATAGGCAAAAATCTTAAGACCCAATTACTTTAATTACCAAAAATGACAATTTAACCCATATCTGCTGCTGGATCCATCCTCTTGTGTGTCTACTTCTTCAGTGTTTAGTGTGTTCTTATTTCTGTTGCCTAGGTATTTATTATTTTATTATAATGCCATTTAATTATTATAATATGTACATGTGAGAGAATATCTGGGTGGAAGTCATTATAGCAGAAGTATTTTCAGGTTATCTAGTTGCCCATATTAAAGGAAATAGAAAAACTTTATTCATTATTGAAATAAAAAATGGCTCATTTGATGGCCACAGTGTTAATATTTTCTTTGTCATTTTTTAGTATAAATGCCAATGAACTGGATTCTAAAAATATATTCTTATAGATTTTGAGACCCAGAGTCTCCCACTGTGGGTGCAGGGGCCCAGGGACTTGGACCATCCTCCACTGCTTTACCAGGCTCATCAGAGTGAGCAACCTGGGACTTGAACCGGCGCCTTATGGGATACCGATGCTGCAGGCTGGGACTTTAACCCACTGTGTCACAGCGCCAGCCCCCAAATTTATCTTTTAATTTCCCTCATATTTGAAATGTCTTTCTGTTATGTCAGACAACTGAATAACAGTTTCTGAAGCTCCTTCAATGACCGCTTGCTGACACTGCTTGGGAGAGTGGATTTTTCAGAGACTTAGGATGAAGAATATCAGGGTATAATAATGGCTCAATGGATTTTGTTGAAAATTAGGTGTATGTTTTCACTTTTAATGACTCTTTAGGAAAACATAGTTTGATTGTGCGTGTGTAATGCCCAGGAATTATTCTGATTTTTCACTTCAAACCATTAGCTATTATCTAGTTTGAAATCATACGTTTCAAACGTCATTGAAACAACGTCATCAAAAAAACAAAATTTGTTGCTCAAAGTGAATTTGTCCACTTACCAGATAACATAGGTCCTGGGAAACAGGTTTCTCTAACCCAGTTACCTGATATCATGTCCTTTGCGTTAACTCTTAGGAGAGTATCAAAAATTGCTGTGAGGCCAGCGCCGTGGCTCAACAGGCTAATCCTCCGCCTTGGCGCCGGCACACCAGGTTCTAGTCCTGGTCAGGGCACCAGATTCTGTCCCGGTTGCCCCTCTTCCGGGCCAGCTCTCTGCTGTGGCCAGGGAGTGCAGTGGAGGATGGCCGCACTGCGGCCATTGGAGGGTGAACCAACGGCAAAAAGGAAGACCTTTCTCTCTGTCTCTCTCTCTCACTGTCCACTCTGCCTGTCCAAAAAAAAAAAAAAAAAAAATTGCTGTGAAAAAACCAGTGTTAGCATGGGTGCTGTTGTTTCTGTAATGCCTTGTTACTACCTGGCTCTTCAGGAGATTGTCCCAAAGTCTGTCTCTCCGACAAAGTTGTTGACAGAGTAGCGGCGTGACCTTTAGTGCACACAGTGTGGTGAAGCAACCAGATTCTCGAGAGAGACTTTTGGAGATACCCTGCTGCACTGTAGGACAGGAGATGAGACAAAATGAGTGACCAGGAGAACAAAGAAATGACTCAGTGTCACCTAGGGAAAGAGCTGCGTTAACTATCTGGTGTGTTTGGAAATAAATGTGTGTGTGTGTGTGTGTAACATATAAGTAATCAGAGAGGTGGCTCTGGTCAGCTTCACTTTAAGTACTCAATCCATGAAGATCAAGGATGCTGTTCCTTCTAAGGAAGATGAAGAGATTCTGAAACTGAGTGGAGAAAAGTGGGGAGAAATCTAAGGTTTCCGTGGCAGAAATTAAAGACGTTGATTCTGGGCAAGTTTGGTGACATGGAGACAAGTTCTCAGGGTGGTTTAAAAAGGAGAAGGAAGGTATTTGCATTTTGTAAATGAAGAATAAAAACACTAATGTGTTTTGGTTAAGTCAGAAGAGAATGAGCAGAAATTGCAATTTGGAAATTGAATGTTTGGGTAAAAAAGGTAAGCCTTAGACACGCCAAAACAAATCCGCAAGTAGACATCCTCTCGTTCAAGGTGTGAAGATACTCAGAAAGTGCCACTGGGCCCTGCATTGTGGAGGGTAGTCAAACGCTACGAAGAAAGCCCTGCTTCTGGGTATTAATCAAACTCTTGGCTCCGGTTTTCCCAGAGGATTAGAGCAGATTATTCCATCAGTGTTAACAGTGTTCACATAGCTATCTCTCTAGTTGACCACAGCTTTTAGAAATGTGCTGTTAAAAATTATGTCCTAATCTTGGTGGTGGCTACAAGGAAATATCTGGCCCTTACTGATGGAGAACAGGAAACTCCTTGATGGGGCAGTCAGGTTGACAGAGGGCAGCAGTGTGGAGAAAGCGCTGGCTGGATGCTGGCCTGGAGCTTCTTGAGGGACATTGGCTGCTGGGCCGGAGAAGAGGCCTGGTGTCATGCAATAGAAGTAAATACTGTTTGATTTAGGGGATTTATTTAAAAGATAGTGGATTTACTTTTGGACTCTATATCCTACTGTGGTGGTCTATATGTCTGACTTTGCTGGTAAGACACTATTTTATAATATATCTTGAAATCAGGAAGTATAATGCCTCCAGTTTTGTGCTTCTCAAAATTGACTTAGCAATTTGATAAAGAAAAGGCAGCTAATTTTAGCAAATGCAGACAAATTGGGCACTTACACACTGTTGGAGGAAATGCAAAATGGTGTAGCTAGTATGGAAAACAGATGGGGGGTTCCTCAAAAAAGTCAGTTTTGCAACATGAATAAATTCTAGAGAATTGCTGTGCAACTTTGTGTCATAGTTAACAATACTGTATTGTTCACTAAAAATTTAAGAGGGTAGATCTCGTGTTAAACGTTCTTACCACAATAATATAATAATAAAGATATTGAGTAGCTTACAGAGTTTTCTTTAAGGGCTAGAGACATGGGCTTGTAGATGACTCAGCCAAAACACAGGAAGCCCAGTCATGCCACAAAGCTTGTCCAGACTTGTGGTTGACCATACCCTACCCTGCTGAGGGAATGCTGCCAAGACCACGGACTTGGGTAGCTGCTATGGCTGTTGTAACCAGGCTCCCTCTGCAATGGCTGCTGCATGGTCCCTGCCTCTCTGACTCCAGATCAAAGGCACTGACTGATTTGTGTGCTGTGGGCCATTTGCCCACGCTCCAAAGACAGGGAAGACTGGAATGCAAGCCTTAAGCCCGTGAAGACTTTTCAGCATCTCGGCTACTGTATGAAGCAACAACCATGTTCATATTCTCCTGGGCCTCCCACCCACCAGCCGCCAGCCACCTGACCCACAGCTCCTCAGTCCTGGGGCTTCCTAGTCTCAAGGCCTCTCTGTGTCCTCCTCCCTCCCCTGGTTTCCATGGCATCCTCATTTCCTCTGTGTACAGCTCCCATCTCTCCTCCCTTTGTCCTATCACAACTGAAATGAACGTGCTGCCATGGGCCAGCATCAGAGCACCTCGCAACTGACCCTATACTTTCTTTGCTTCAAATGCTGCATCCATGAGGGTGCATTTCAAATATGTTTTCATATTTATTCGTGACCTCCCAGTGAAACTCTGGTACCTCCACAATGAATTTAGAAGGTGTTCCAATATGGCAGACTCATGTGTTTCCACTCCACACTTGTCACATGGTTTTCTTCAGTTAACACCTCTGAACTCAGCTTTCTGAGTTCACAGAAACAGAACCAGGAAAGTCTCTATGTCTGTCTGTCAATCGTCTATGTCAATCAATCAGCCAATCATCTATCACCTCTATCATCTGTTATTTCCTATCTCTGTCATCTGTCCTTTATGTCACTTATCTTTTTTTTTTTTTTGACAGGCAGAGTTAGTGAAAGAGAGACAGAGAGAAAGGTCTCCCTTTTCCATTGGTTCACCCCCCTAATGGCTGTCATGGCTGGCGCGCTGCGCTGATCCGAAGCCAGGAGCCAGGTGCTTTCTCCTGGTCTCCCATGTGGGTGCAGGGCCCAAGCACTTGGGCCATCTTCCACTGCCTTACTGGACTATAGCAAAGAGCTGGATTGGAAGAGGAGTAACCAGGACAGAATCCGGCGCCCCAACCAGGACTAGAACCTGGGGTGCTGTCGCCGCAGGTGAAGGATTAGCCAAGTCAGCCGCAGCGCCAGCCCCATTTATGTCACTTATCAACCATTATCTTTTATATATTTTTGTGTAGTTCATTTATTTACCTATCAAATAATATTTATCTATCAATCTATTTGTATGTATGTATCTATCTATCTAATCTATGTATGTATCACCATACACATGAGAACAACACGTTGCACTATGTTGTCACAATGATACCACTAAGTAATAAGAATTTTTCAGCTCCATTATAATCTTAAGAAACTGCTCTCTTTTTATCTGGTTATCATCTATTTACCTATCTATGCTTCTATCAGCTACTTCTGTCTATTATCTGTAACCTATTTGTCATCTCTCTATCAATCAATTATCTGAGAGAAGAGGAGGGATATGTTATTTTAAGGAAGCAGCTCATGCAATCATAGGGGCTGGCAAGTCTGAAATTCATAGGGAAGGCTGGCAGGTTGTAAACCAAGGCAGGATTTCTTTGTTGCAGTCTTGAGGCAGGAGTCCTTCTTCAGGGCACCTCAATTGGATGAAGCCTACCCATGCTATGAATAGTAATCTGTTTTACCCAAAACAGTGTTAGAGATGCATAGGGTGCACCCAAGGTGTAAATAAGCCATCTGCTCTCGTAAATGGACCATCTCCACAATAGCATATGCAATATGTGACCTGGATAAGGTAACTAGCTAAAATTTGGTTAATGAGGCCGGCACTGCGGCTCACTAGGCTAATCCTCCGCCTGCTGCACTGTCACCCCGGGTTCTAGTCCCAGTCGGGGTGCTGGATTCTGTCCTGGTTGCTCCTCTTCCAGTCCAGCTCTCTGCTGTGGCCCGGGAGGGCAGTGGAGGATGGCCCAAGTGCTTGGGCCCTGCACCCACATGGGCGACCAGGAGGAAGCACCTGGCTCCTGGCTTCGGATCAGCGTAGTGCGCCGGCCGTGACAGCCATTTGAGGGGTGAACCAACGGAAGGAAGACCTTTCTCTCTGTCTCACTCTCTCACTAACTCTGTCTGTCAAGAAAAATTTTTGGTTAACAAAACTTTCAACTCAAATGACCCCTCCCCCTCATACTTAGAGAAAATAGAGAAATAATACAAAACCATATTGGATAAAATAAGTTTTTTAAATTAACATTCAAGACAAAGAGTCTGCCCAAACATCTGCCATTCTGATGTTATAAAATAAAATTTTATTTGTGTTAAATGAGTCTCAGTCATTGTATGAAAACTCCCCTTGTATTATGTTTGTTACACTTTAGGGAAGTTAAGTTAGGCGTGTAATCCTGTGTATAGTTTTAAAATTTTAATCCAACAAAGATGGAAACAAATACTGTCACATGCCACTGAACAGGGCTGTGATCTGAAAAATGCATCATTAGGCAATTCTGTCATTGTGCAGGTGCTGGCTTATACAAACCTCGAGGGTGTGGGTCAGTATGGCCTCTTGACGCAATCAACAGATGCGTTACACATGAGAGGTGTGGGGCAGCTCCTAGTATAACGTAGCAGACTGCTTTATAGCCAGCTTTTTCTCCAAAGTAAAAGAGCACATAATTATCTATACTTCAACATGACTGGCAAACAGCAGGTGTGTTTACAGCAGCATCACCACACACGTACATTGTACCATGATGTCACAATGGCTATGATGTCACTAGGCCATAGGAATTTTCTGGCTCCATTATAGCAATCTAATGGGACCACCAGCCTACATTGGGTCTATTGTTGACTGGAATATTGTTACACTGCACACACGACTGTAATGTTGTACTTGAAGACTCAGCTTCCTTCTCATCTCACTGATGTCGTCAACATCTCCGCTCCCCAGCGACTCTCCTACACTGTATCTTTAAATGTTTATGGCTGAGCTTCCCCCTGGCTTTGGGATTTTCTCCAAGCATCTGTTTTTCCCAGTGCAATGTGACCTTCTTGAGGACAAGGCCAGGGCATTATTCACCTTTCTTGGTTTACATTCAAATAAAGGCTGAAATGTTAGAAGGAAAAGAAGATGAGTTTAAGGAAAGAAGAGTGGCATAGAGGACAGCAAAGAAAATGAGATTAGCCGACTTACCGGTTCCTGAGTTTCACATTGACTGTGTTTGCCTACACTTTCTTCAGCCCTGCTGTGTGATGCCCCATCAGTAAATCACATTCTTTCTGCAGGATCACTTCTTCTTCCAGTAAGATATGAGCATGGCCTGCTAAGCACAAAGTCTTTTGCCTATGCTATCAATTATAGGTTCTTCCCAGAAGTAAGAAGTAAGCCAGTCTGTAGCCTGTGGAGCATGAAGAGATGGAGCTTGAAAATTTGCCAGCAGACAGCTTAGATTTTCAATAACAGATCAGGCCCTAAGAGTACTGACATCCCATAGTCTACTCATTGTGTGCAGAAGAAAAAGTGTGTGTGTGTGTCCACATGTATTACATTGGAAATAAGCTATATGGCATAATCAACTATGGTTTAGTGCTAAAAAATACTTTGGATGGAAGGGCCCAACTTCATCACCTATTGATCTGATTTAAATGCATTGGTGTAATGATAGCTTAATACACATGGTTGTATATTATATTGTCTTATTTCATGTAATCCTCAAAATAATCCTAAGGTAGAAGTGTTGTTATTATCTTCTTTTTAACCTTGAGGTACCTTTAACTAAAGGTATTTTAATAGCTTGCCCGAGGATGGTCACCTCACCCAGAGAAGGAATAGTATGCATTGGTATGAGTGTGGAAACTGCTGGTATCCCTTGAAGATGACACCATCCATGGCTGTTCGTGTCCCTTGTGTACAATGGTGTATTTGCATAGAGCCCTCACATATCCTCTTGTAGACTTTAAAGCATCTCAAGGTGACCTATAATACGTGATGCAATGTAATTGCTAGGAAATAGTTGTTATACTACAATTTGATTTAGGAGTTAGGACGAGAAAATAATTCTATACATATTCAGTAGAGATGCAATTTTTTTTAAAAAAAATCTGCAATCCAAGGTTGGTAGAATCTGTGGATATGGAGGACGGACAGCAGGATAGGTGTGAAATTGAGAATGCAAGTTTTCATATCAAGACCACTTTTCCATTTGTTTAGCTTCTAAAAGCAGAGCATGAAGTTAGTTAACTTGCTGATGGAAGTCATGGCCAACCTATGGCAAGGATGTGAATCCAGAGCGATAGTGTCTGGTTGCCGTGATTCCTGGACTCTGTTTCTGTTGAAGGATTTGTCCTGGACTCTCTTGGAAGTAGATTCCTCTCACAGATCATCTCATGTGATGTGTGTTCTTGGAGTCTGACGCTTGCTCTTCCACATACTGATTTTTAAGTAACAGTTTTCAGTTGAAAGCTTCCTCTGAACACCTCAGACTCACAGATGATCAAGAGAAATTGTCTCCCATTTTCTTTCCCAAAATTCAGGGAAGAAGTAAAATATTTAAGAAAAATTTCCCTTAGAAATAGTGGGCAGTTCAATCAACATTTGGCGTGTGGCCATTAATAACCACAACACTTTCATAAGCAGAGAAGGCAAGGAATCAGGAGTGGGCAAGGCTCTGAACTGGGGAAACCAAAGATGAGAAAGACATAACTCCTTGCCACAACATGGAGAGGCTGGTCATGTTTTCTGGCTTAAAGAGAGAACTGCACTTACCAGGGGTGCTGTAGCAGCCTCCCCGCATTGATGGACTGCTGGAGGAGGGATGCTTGTGCGGTTTTCACCCCACAGCATAGGAGCACCAGATTTTGCATAACGAGATCTTTTGACAACTGGAATCGTCTGCCTTATGGCATTGGGAGCTCCCTGCCTAGGATGGTCAGGCTAGGGACTCAGTGAGAGCAAGGAGGGGAAAGAGCAGGGTTAATGTCTCATACTGTCTTTAGCAAAGGGCATGTGCTCCATAGCCAGGTGACTTCAGTTCTAATCTTGGCTACTGCACCACTGGCTGGTTGTGTCAACTTTGATAAACTAACTACCTCTGTTTCATTTAACAACTGGGAGTATTAAGTGGGTAAATGTAAAGTGCTTAGAGTAATTCTGAGCAAGTCAGCAATGAATGTTAGTAATTATTATTGAGGACCCCTTCCAACTTCATTTGTTTGAGATTAAATTGAGATGACATGTTATAGTGGTTAGTAATGGATAATTATTATAGGATGCTTAAGAAATATTGTTATTAGTGAAAAATGTCAAGTAACCATACAAGTGCACTTTAAATAGTTCATAGAAAAAATGGAATTAAAATGTAAGTTTATTTTGATGCAATAAGCTTTTTGAAATTTATAACATAGCTTTTTCATAATGTGCATTTTCGGCCAGCGCCATGGCTCAACAGGCTAAACCTCTGCCTAGTGGCGCCGGCACACCAGGTTCTAGTGCCAGTCGGGGCGCCGGATTCTGTCCCAGCTGCCCCTCTTCCAGGCCAGCTCTCTGCTATGGCCCGGGGAGTGCAGTGGAGGATGACCCAAGTCCTTGGGCCCTGTACCCCATGGGAGAC
Source organism: Lepus europaeus (assembly GCF_033115175.1). Lineage (NCBI taxonomy): Eukaryota > Metazoa > Chordata > Mammalia > Lagomorpha > Leporidae > Lepus > Lepus europaeus. The sequence goes on from NC_084832.1 coordinate 88,862,628, forward strand.
CAGGAGAAGCACATGGCTCCTGCCTTTGGAACAGCGCGGTGCGCCTGCCGCAACGCACCGGCCGCAGCGGCCATTGGACAGTGAACCAACGGCACAAGGAAGACCTTTCTCTCTGTCTCTCTCTCTGTCTCACTGTCCACTCTGCCTGTCAAAAAAAAAAAAAAACAAACAAAAAACATAATGTGCATTTTCTGTGAATTACTTTGAGATTCATCACATATTATAGACAATAAAATGAGGTGGTATGAGTAGGAGATATAAACAAACAGAGGACACATTCCCTAAATTCATGGGGTTAGAAGTCTGTAGCTTAGACAGCACCTTTCTTAGCTCCTCTAATAATGACTCTGTCCTTTGTTCTAGGCCCTGTCTAGTGCACTTGGGCTTCATTCCTTTGTAATCATAACCTCTACTCTACCACCAATGGCTCTACTCCCAACATGTGTGTACTGATGGTCCTCTTCCCCACTTAATGCTGTATAATTGTTCAAACCTGGTAAATGCCACTCTTAGGATCATTGGTTACTATCCTCACCCTGTCTTTTATGACCTTGTCTAAATATGATCAGAGTCGGCAAACTTGGAAGGCTTCCATAGCCTTGGCAACTCATGACGACAGCCTAGGATGGTTACTGGCGCCAGAAACTAGAGTGTCAATTTGTTGGGTCAACAACAGGAGCCACTGTGCACTTGCTCCTCATGTGGGATCTCTGTCCTTAATGTGCTGTACATTGTGATTTAATGCTATAACTAGTACTCAAACAGTATGTTTCACTTTGTGTTTCTATGTGGGTGCAAACTGTTGAAATCTTTATACTAAATTGATCTTCTGTATATAAAGAGAATTGAAAATGAATCTTGATGCAAATGGAAGGGGAGAGGGAGCGGGAGAGGGGAGGGTTGCGGGTGGGAGGGAAGTTATGGGGGGGGGAGCCATTGTAATCCATAAGCTGTACACTGGAAATTTATATTCATTAAATAAAAGTTTAAAAAAAATTAAAAAAAAAAGAAGTCTGGGATGGAAGAAATGATGATGCATCAAATAATAGATAATTGCTCATAGTGTGTGTATGTGTGTATTGATCCATTTTATGTTACTAAACAGTGCATTTGCCTATTTTGTGTTAACTATCAGGAAATGCCTGGGACAAGCTAACTTAAGAAAAATGATAAAGGGTTTGGTTGTGACATTGAGTTCACTCTAGCAGGAGCCCTGTTGGCTTCATTACATCATGGTAGATGGCGATGGTGGGAGCACATGAGGGAAGAGATCACGTCTCCTACAGGAAGCCAGAGAGGCTGGGGCTCCAGAACGCTTTCCAAAGGCAGCAGACTCTGACTCTTCGACTTCCCACTACACATGAGGACCAGGCCTCCAACATGGGAGCTCTTTTGGGGAATCACTCAGACCATGTCTAAACCAGACCAGTGTATGACGGGGTCCTTCATGAGTAGTCTGGGAATTCAGGTGAGGCAGGAAATCACTTGAGGCAGTACTTGAATTAGGGACCTGGATTTCTGTCAAGCAATGCTCTGTAACATACAACCCAACATCTTGCTGACTGGAAACAATAAATATCTGCTACTCGGGGTTGGGCTTATGGGTCCATCACAAGCCTCATGTACAGGGCTATAGTCCAGGATCTAGCTGTCAGTTCAGGTCATGCCTGCATGCGTTCAGATTTTCAGGGCTTTGGCTGAAGAAGCAGCAACACACAAAGGTTGGAAATTACTGGGTACTAAGGAGGCAGGTACCAATGCTAGCGCACTTGGTAAAGTGATAAGTATAAATACACAACCGATCAAAATCATAGGGTATGTGTTGAAGAGATTTCACAAATAAGACCAGTGTAAGCAAATAATGAAGAATAGAATTAAAAGGGAGAGAATGATCCTGCGGGGGAAGCAGGACACACAGCAGACTCATAGAATGGCAAATGCCCAAAACAGCACTCCTGCCTCAGAATCAACTCTTGGGACATTCGGATCTGGCTAAAAGGTCCATGAGAGTCTCACAGGCATGGAAAGCCATGACACAGTGGCAAAAAACAATCTAAATGAAAGACCCTGGTGAACAAGACCCCAGCAGAAGGAACAGACAATCAAGGAGAGAGGCGCCTTTCTCTGAAGGGAGGAAGGAACCTCCACTGTGATACGGCCTTGACTAAACAAGTTCAGAGTCGGTGAACTCAAGGGACTTCCATAGCCTAGACAGCTCATAGCAAGAGTCTCGGGTGATTGCTGACGTCATAAATAAGAGTGCCAATTGTGAAATCAACAATGGGAGTCACTGGGTACATGCTCCCCACGTAGGATCTCTGTCCTTAATGTGTTTTACTATGAAACTTAAAAAACAACACTACTAGTCTAACAATACCCTATACCTTGTGCGGTTGTATGAATGCAGCCTGTTGAAATCCTTGCTTAGTATATACTAAGCTGATCTTCAGTTTATGAAGGTAATTGAAAATGAAACTCGATAAAGGGCGGGATGGGAGAGGAAGAGGGGAGGACCACGGGAGGGAGGGAGGGTGGGGGGAAGCCACAACAATACAAAAGTTGCACTTTGTAAATTCACATTTATGAAGTAAAAAATTAAAAAATTAAAAAAAAAGAAATTGCTGGGTACTAATGGTTGCTCAATTTACTACATCCATTTGGCGGCAGCAAGACACAGGTGAGTTTTTCTCAAGGTGTGCTCAGTCATGTAATAGGATTAGCAGCAACAGTGTATGGTCTTTAAGACTTTGGACTGGCAATGGCAAAGTGACTCAGCATTCCTCACCAAAGAAGACCATATGACCAACCTCAACATCAAGGGGACAGGGATGTCTGTTTGCCTTTCATGAACTATGGCAAGGGGAGGAGGGAAGAGCAATAGCAAGGATATGGAAGTCTAGCACAGATCATTTTCAAATGGGAATGTTAACCGATAAGTGTTAGACTATACTGTCGAAGTCTTCAAGGAAAGGATTGCAAAGGTTATTCTGCATGCCACAGTGATTTTCATGTGCTATTCTCAGTCAAAATCTGAATCACAGCAAAGCCATCAGCCTTTGCAAAATGCTCAGAAGGTTTATAACAAAAAGCCATCTTGTCTACCTGGAGATGGGTAAACTGCCTAGGAGGACAGTCCCTGGCCTTCAAGGCACTCACACTCTGGTGAGGGAGACACATAGCAGAGCACTAATTAGGTTAGAACTGAGGTCCCTACCACTCACCACATGGTATCTTGGGAATAGGTTGTTACCAAATATTGCTCCAAAGGAATGTAGTCATTGAGGAACCATTAGTCCCCAGTAATTTCCAAAGACCAGCATGTTCATTGTGGTTGTTGTGATGGTAACAACCCAGGAGAGTTAGGGGATGTCAGGGTTAGAATACTCTTACTGAAGGTTCTTCTACCACTTTGATTAATCACTGGAGAACCTTCTCCTCATACCCACTCCCCTCAAAGGAAGGTGCTAGGAATTCACATCTTGTTCCAAACTAAGAGCAGATGATGCACGCACAGGCAATAGACAGCAGAAAACTAGGTGCCCTGAACCTGAGCTATGGTTGGGAAAATTGCCTTTCTGGCATCATCACCGATCAGAGGAGGGGAGGTACCTAAGGGGCAGACTGAAGTATAAATCTAATCTTAACCAGTGTGTGCTGTTTGGAAAACTCTCCAGCTGCGCCTCTGCATCTTCATGGTGCTGTATAGGCATCATGTGTTTTATGCCTGTAAGTATCCAGGGATAGGTATTGCTATTCCCTGGTAGGAGGTTTAGAGACTAGAAATCTTAGTCTACATCCAGAGGTTGGACTCTCAACCATCACTTTCTCTTCCTTTTTCATTAAATTAGTAAATCTTAACTGGAGACAGGTCTTAGACTTTTTGAGAATCTGATGTAAGCTTCTGACCATCTTTCCTGAATGATGTGTACACAATGAACACATACTCTTCAGATGATGTCAGGGAACTCATGGATATTTTAAAAGCCACTCATGGAAGACAGGTTGAAGGTCTCTAATAGAAATTACATGAGTCTTGCCTAGATAGAGAACACTGTGTTTTGACTAAGAGCTGAGAAAGGTGGAATTCATATAAAGCTTGGAAGCAAAGGTGAGGTCTCCTGGGAGGTGGGTCACTTTGTTCTTTGAAATCAAATGCGTGATCAGTGTAAATCACGTGCACACACACACACATACACACAGTGGGCGTTGCTCACGCTCCCTCATTTCTTGCACTGGCTGAATTTCAGAGAAGTCCTTGCTCAGCATTAGATACAGAGAGATGCTCGACCCTGCACGGCCTTCTCGTTTTACTGAGCGTGACACACCACGGTAAGGACGGCAAAAGTTGGCGGGAGGACATCTGATTTGAGAAGAGTCCAGTTCTTCACTGCGGGTCAGATGTGTGAAGAAAACCCCCTATCCAAGCATTTTGGCCAAATTCAAATAGGTCAGAGGCTCCAAAAGATTAATTAACCGCAGTTTCTTGGCTGAGGGGAGTACATAACCTATTGTTCCCTTAATAAGGCAGTTTCTTCAGTGAACCATGGGAGTTTGGAAAGGCTGAGGATGAAACAAAGGATATTTTCATGCAAGCGTCATATGATCATCTTTCCTAATGTTTGTTCTAACCCAGAAACTGTGTTATCTCTAAATGGACTAAAAGCTTTATGAATATTGTGACTGTAAATATGAATACTGTTTGACTTCCATGCTAATCAAGTAGCTGCACAAAATGTATTTTATTCCCTCTAACAGGCTTGTGTTTAACTTGGTTACCTACCATTATAATGTGTATGGCGATGAACAAATTGCTATGATAAAGATGGAAAATAATAATCCCGCCCAGTAAAAATTTAATAAAGACAAATGGGATGGATCAAATATCCTCAGAGACTCTTCCATGTATTCTGCATATGGATTTCTGATATTTATGTCACTTGATCATTTCAAAGTAGAACACAGAAATATTATGAAAGAGGCGAACCAGGAGGTGGACCAGGGATGTAGTACTGGGCTTAGAAATGTGATAGAAGAGTATATCAGTGGACCATTGAGTTAATACAACAGCCTGCTCAAATTTATGGTGTCCCTGTTGCATGCCAGCCACTGTGCTGAGTTCTAGGGACAGATAACCAGGTATCACTGGCTTGGAACTCTTTGTCATCTATGGATTCATATTAGATACATGTGGAATGGATTTTCCCTTACCAAAACATGGCCTTGTGGGATGTCATGGAGCGTGAAACACATGTGACCACATGTCACATCCTGAGGAAATAGCTCCCCAAGGAAGTCACTGTATTCTTGTGTCTGTAAATGGAGTCAGAACTGTACTGGCAAAAACAAGGAGGAGGACAAGAGAGAGAAAGGATTTCTGGATAGAAAAAAAAAAAAAAAAACAAAACTATGTCTACAGTAGTCCTATACGCTTTACTGGTCTGTTTTATGTTGCTTATGCTGGGTAACCTATAAAGAAAAAGCTTTTATTTGTTTCATGATTCTGAAAGCAGGAAGATCCAAACAGCGGGATGCTGACCTCTTGGTGAAGGCCCCCTGGGCTGCTTCCAGACGCATTGTGGTGGAGAAAAGGAAAGGGAATCTGTTGTATGTAGAAGGTCAAGTGCATGGTGTAGCCTCACTTTATAATAATCCCCTGTCATGAGAACTAACTCATTCCTGAAAGACCTAACCCACTCCATGATATGATACCAGCATTAATTCATGCATGAGGGCAGAGCCTCCATGATCTAACCACCTTCCACTAGGCTCCTTGTCTTAGAGATCCCAACCAACCCAAGATTGCCACATGTGGACAGAGCCTCCAGCCCACAGACTCAGAGACACAGATGCAAATGCTGAGGCTGGAAACAAAAGATGGCAGAGGTGAACAGCAGTCCACAGTGATTGAGAAGTGGATGGGTAGATACAGCAGAGACTAGGCAGACACAGAGACCTGTGGCCTTGAAAAGGGTTCGAAACTTGGTTCAGACACAGATGAGTTTTAGCAGGAGAATGACATAAGGTAATTGTTCTCAAAAGATTACGTAGGAATCAGCGTGGACAGAGTGAGAATATTCACAGGAAAAAAAACTGCAGCCTGATGTGATCATGAGTTGGTGAGAGCTGACAGTGCCTTGGGTGAGCATGGTGACCAGCGGGTGGGAAGAAGAGGACGTGCGCAAGGGACCCTGAAGAAGCAGAACTGAAGGGACTTGACAATTGACTGAATGCAAGGATGAGGTGCAGTTGAATCATGGGACTCTGTGTGTTGCAGGAAACAAAAGAGGAGATAAAAAGCCACATATAGTGTAGTAGGAGCCACAGGCGGCAGGTGTCCTATGTCCTCTTGTCCTGTGCTCAGTTGTGGAGGTGAAATAATATATATTCTGTGCAACTATTCTGTGCTTGAGCTCTTCTTAGAAAATAACTTCCTGATGTAAGTCAGGGTCATTCATACTTACTTCTGAGGAGCAAGAAGCAAAGTGGTTTGCTCCAGGTTGATTCCAAGAGCCCATTGCACATGACACCTTGAGCTATGGTCCAGGAGGCAAACACAGGGCAGAGCGAACAGCACCATTGCTTTTAAGAAGTGTGTGTCCCTTAATAGGATGGATAGACTCCCATGGACTGCAAATAGGGATGTGTGATTTAAGTGAACACAATGAGATTGAGGTTTGGGTTTGTTTGCTGTTCTAAGATCTAGCAAGTGCTGGTGCAGGCATCAGCTCACTCTGAGAAGTGAGATGAGGGGAACACTTTCTGCAAAAATGGCATGTAAGCCAAGCTTTGTCTCCTCTTTCAAATACAGTTTTGGGAACAGGCATTGTGACATGGTGGGGTTAAGCCTCCACTTGTGAGGTTGGCATGCCATATCAGAGTGCTGGTTCAAGTTTCATTTGTTCTGCTTTAGATCCAGCCTCCTGCTAATGCACCTGGGAAGGCAGTATGTCTCTCCCTCTATCTCTGTGACCGTGCCTTTCAAATAAACAGAATAAATCTTCGTAAATACATAGCTTTAATTTCACAATAGTTTTAGATGATTAGAAAAGTTGCAAAGATAGTAGAGTGTTCCCATATGCCCTCAAACATCCCTATTATTAACATTGTGTGTTACATGGGTACTTTTGTCAGAAGTAAGGAGCTAGGATGATACTTAACTTGGACATCATTAGTTTTTCTGTAATGTCCTTTTTCCTGTTCCAGAATTCCATGCAGGAATCCACATTACATTGAGTCATTACATCTCTGTAAGCTCTTCTGCGCTGTGACAATTTCTCAGACATCCTTCATTCATGAAGTTTTGAAGAGTTTCAGTCAGGTGTGTGGCAGGATGTCTCTGAACTTGGATATGTCTGATACTTTTCTCATGAGGACACTGGGGTTCTGGGAAGGGAGGTCACAGAGGTGCAGTGCCCTCCCCATCACATCCTGTCAGTACATAGAGGACTTATCACTGTTGATGCTGACTTGGATCAGCTGGCTGTCATATGTTTCCAGCCTTCCCTGTTGAAGGTTGTTCTAATTTCCCCTGCTTTCCAGACGGTGCTCTTTGGAAGGAAGTCATTCTGCATGGCCCACGTCTAAGTGTTGGGAAGTGAGGTTCCACTTTGAAGAGAGTTGGGTAACCCCATGAACTGTCAAATTCCTTTGCATAGGAGATTTGTCTCTTTCCCATTGATCTGTTTGTTTCTTCCATCATTTATGGTAGTCTGGACTTCTGGAGATAAACATTTCATATTATACTCTGGATCATGGTCTAGTGCTGTGTCATCGTTTGTCCTAGCTTTGGCCCCTTGGCTTCTGATTCCCTGTGACGCTGGCTCCAATCCCTCTGTGTCTTTCTGAGCACTCCTTTCCTTGCTGTCACCAGACTATGCCCCAGGCTCACATTTAATGTTCCTTGCTCTCGCATTATAATGGGCATTTCTTTAAGAAGTTATGGTTTCATTTACTGGAGAATTGTATGAAGAACAAAGCTCTGGGCATTGAATGTGTACCCAGGGTTTAAAGGACAGTGGACAATGAAGAGGAACAGGAATGGCATTTGGAGTAGAAAGCTTGGAATAAGTAAATTTCCTGAGAATGATGAAAAATTATCTGTAGGGAAAGGCATACAGTTAGATCAAAGGGTTTCCACTGGGGAAAAGAACCCTTTTGGGCTGTGGGTCTAAAGTGAATGGTAATCTCCCATTCCCAAGCCCATTTCTTGTTTCATTTTTCTTTGTCTCAATGCAATAGATTCACCTGCTTCCCATTTACTAATGCAGAAGATCTGGGAACTGTCTTTCCTTCCACTTTCACTCTACATTTGTCCAATCACTGAAACTTTTTTTTTCTCAATTCTTCCTTTTGATAATTTCATGATCTGTATTCCACTTGTTCAGAGCCACATCTCCTGGTCAGGGTTTTCTTTCAGCAACCCTTTCAACTCCCAGCATCCCTAAAGCAACCTTAGCACACCTGGGCAAGCCCTCTACCATGCTCAAGATCACTGAGCTTCCCGTTGCATTCCTGGTAAATCCCTACGAGGCTGACAGGTGGGCTGTGATTCAGCCCTTACTTAACCTCACCAGACTCGACTCACTGTCTTTGTACTTGGAGATGCCACAGCAAAGTCTTTGATTGGCTCCTCAAACAAGTCTAGCAGTGGGGTCTTGGCTATGAATGTCCCTTGCCTGAATGCTTTCATCTCACCTATCCGCTATGTATGAGTAACTTCTTTTCATGTTTGATTTGCTGTCACTCGGGAGGACTTGTTTGCTCCACAGCCAAGTAAATTCCCCAACAAAGAGTCTCACAATACTCTCTATGTTCCTTGGGGACCATAATCTCAACTTGTTCATGTGCTCATTCTTGCTTTTTAAAAATTTATTAGATAAATCTTTACTTAGCACTTGGTAGTATAAATGTGACAAAGTTTCCTCCACCTGGAGCTTACAGTATAAAGCGGAAGTCAGAATATTTTGTAAATATGCAAGTCACTAGGGCATGCACAGAACCGGGGAAATTTTACATGAAAATGGAAAAAGTAGAGAAATCATCCTTGAGACAGAAGCAAAGGCTTGACAGAGGAGAAGGAATCAACTTGTGCAGGTGTCTAGAGGAAGAACATTTCAGGTGGAGATTTTCAGGTTAGAGCAAGTCTGGTGGGTTCCAAAACAGCAAGAAGGTGGGGTTTGAGATGCCCACCTAAAAGAGGTCTAGGTATTGACTAAGTAACCCATGCATGGCTTTAAATGTAGGGTTGGGTGGGAATTTTTTTAGGTTGAGAATTGGGAATTGTTGGTATATAGCTGGCATCTGAAGAAATGAGACTAGACAAACTTCAGGAGGAAAGATACTCAATGACTGAGTTCTGGGGCCCCCAACTTCTCCGGATTGGGAAGATGATAGATTATCAGCAAAGAAGACTGAGGAGTAGCTAGGAGGAAAGCCAGTTGGATTTAGTATCCAAGAAGCCAAATGAAAAGGGATGGAGTGGCCAATACTAACAATTGCTAGTACTGACAATTTTATTCCTACAGGGTTCACAAGAGGCCAGCAGTTTTCCTGAGCCTTTACATACATGAATTCATTGCATCCTTATGATGCACCTATAAGGTATCTTCTTTTATCATCTCTTTTGCAGGTGGAAAGTGACATCTAGAGGTGAATAACCTAGCCCGCATCACATAGCTCACAAGCACTGGAGCTGGGATTTGAACTCAGATCATCTGAGGGCAGAGTTCTTCATCTTGACACTATACCATGGTTCCCCAAGTGCTGCAGGGGATAAGCTCAAGACTGAGAGTAATCCATCAGATGAAACCATGTAGATATCCTTTGTGGTCTCTAAAGGGCAGCTTCAAGAGAGTTGTGGAGGAGAAAGAAGGATCGGATGGAGTTGATGAGGACAGGATGGCAGACTTTGAAGACTGAAAATGCAGACAACTCCTGTGAGCAGTTTGGCTGTGTGAGGTGGTAGAGGGAGCTGAGAAATGTTAGGACCATTGTCAGGGGAGGTGGGATGAAAGAAGAATCTTTTTTTAAAATTACGTATTTATTTATTTATTTATTTGACAGAGAGAGAGGGCGAGACAGAGACAAGAAAGAGATTCTTCATCTGCTGGTTCACTTCCCAAATGGCTGCAACAGCTGGCACTGGACCAGGACAAAGCCAGGAGCTGGAATTCCATCCAGGCCTCCTACATGGGTGGCAGGGGCTCAAGCACTTGGGCCATCTTTCACTGCTTTCCCAGGTGCATTAGCAGGGAGCTGGGTCAGAAGTGGAGCAAGTGGGACTTGAACTGATACTTTGATATTGGTTGTTGGCACTGCAAGTAGAGGCTTGATCTGCTGTATTAAAAAGCCAGCACTAGGAATTTGTTTGTTTATTTATTTATTTATTTGACAGGCAGAGTGGAAAGTGAGAGAGAGAGAGACAGGGAGAAAGGTCTTCCTTTACCGTTGGTTCACCCTCCAATGGCCGCTGCAGCCGGTGGGCTGTGGCCAGTGCACTGCTCTGATCCGGAGCCAGGAGCCAGGTGCCCCTCCTGGTCTCCCATGTGAGTGCAGGGCCCAAGCACTTGGGCCATCCTCCACTGCCTTACCGGGCCATAGCAGAGAGCTGGCCTGGAAGAGGGGCAACTGGGACAGAATCCGGCGCCCTGACCGGGACTAGAACCCGGTGTGCTGGCGCCACAGGCGGAGGATTAGCCTATTGAGCCGTGGCGCCGGCTTGGAATTTGTTTTTAATATGGGAGAAATTATAGTATATTTGTAGGTTGATGGGGATGAAATAGTCCCTACGGAAAAAAAAAAATAAATGGTGCTCTGGAGAAGAGAGAAACTTCATTCTATGTTTGTAACTGAATAATTGCCTGTCTGAATTGCTTAATGTCGGTATAAACAGATGGCAACATCTCCTAGTTCCACGTTCCATGGTCTCCACTTGCCCCACCTCAGTGCTCACAGAGCTGCAAGCAGAATTCCTGGTGCCTGCACACTCTACACCTTCCTGTACCATGGCCACCTGCACACTCAACTCTCTGCTTACACCCTGCATGATGACTCCTGCCCATCTTCCCCCCAAGACCCAACTCCCAAGCTACCAAGAATCACTGAGAGGTAAAGAAAAGTATGTCACATGGCATATGACATAGTGACACTTCCCAAAGCCCTTGAAGATCTCTCTGTGGGGCAGCTGTGACTTCATGTCCTCACCCCCAGCTGCCAATTCCCACACCCTCTCTGTCCTTCAGCCAACGGGCTCTACCCACTCCATCACTTCTGTTTTCACTGCCCTTTGCTTCTCAGCCTTAGGAGAGGGGACAGCCTCCATCCATCTCATGTGTTTTGAGTAAAGAGAAAACCCTAAAGCTAGAACTTCTTGGTTGTGTGGATGGGTTTTTAGCAGAGACACTTTCTGGGATGGAATCAGAAGCTCCGGGAAATGCATCACCATTCCACACCAGCCCCTTTCAGACTGCCAACCACCATGAAGAAATGACAGAATTCCATTGTGCGGCTGGGGAGCCAAGCTAGCTCACCTGCTGGGCTGGGTCTCTTGTACCAGGCAACCACAATTGTTTTCAACACATCTATTGAAATAGGCGGTAGTGGTGTTTTCTGATCTTAGGTTTGAGGGCAGAACTTTTGGATGTTTGTACAAAAGTGCTCTCTCCCTCCCTCCCTTTCTCTTGCTCTCTCTCTCTCACTCACACACATACACACACACACACAGGTATGTCCTCACCATACTTCTCCTTTCCCTCTTCTAACCAACCTGCCTGGCCAGCAGCACCCAGCAAGCAGTGCTGTGCCCTCATGTGAGAGTGACCCGCCTACACTATTTGCCTAAAATACTTGTGAGTATATATAAGGAACTAATTTTTGAAGCAAGTGTGGGGGCTCCAGGGCGCTCGGCCATTTCCTCTTGTCCCTAAAGCTGTTAACCTAAATTATAGGGCTGGGAGAATGAGCAGCCAGCTGTGCTTCAGCTGCAGGACCGAGCTGTTGTGACAAAGTGAAAAGTGTGGGCACCAACAGATCATTAACTGTGTAGCCAAAAATAGGCTGATGATTGGATCGCCCAGGCTCTGCTGGGAGGAGAGAGCATGGCCTGTCCCCCCCTAGAGCGGCTTCCAGCCCAGGATGGTACTGATCCTTTAACCACAGGAGATTTGGCAACTGCACCTAATACAGGGCCTCTCGTCCTTCACTTTCCACCACATTGAGGCAAATTTTATGTTTTTCCAAAACTTTTCTTTTTTTTTTTTCAAATTGACAGGGATTTTTGTCTCTGTTTTGGTTTTGTTTTTGAAATTTCCCCACAATTTCCTGTTGCACTGCCTCTTTGGCTGGGCTCAACCTGACTGTTGACTGTAATTACCGGGAAGCATGTGAAGAGAGTTGAAAAATCTAAGTTGACATGAAAGGTGCATTACATTTGAATAAACCCAGACACAGAATATCACACATTGGTTTGGAGTTGTCCCTGTGTTTTGTCTAGATTAACAAATTTCGACGGCTTTGGGTTTGGGTAGCATTAATAACTCCTGGGGCAATCTCTGGAACTTGTAAACACTGCTCATAAATAGTCACTAAAGTGTGAGGTTGAATAAACATTACCTCAATGGTTTGTGCAGAATTGGCCAGAATGGGCCCAAATTGCGCTTTGAAATAAGACCTTCCTCATTTGAAAGGAGAAAGGAAAGAACAGGAGGAGGACACTGAAGTGGGGCTGCTTCAATGCCTTGATTGTTTAGCCAACTCCAAGTCACCACAGACAGCTGACATCATGCGATGCCTCAGTTTCTCCTTCACTAGCATTTCCAAAATGGAGGCAATAGTCTAGAATACCAGTATTGCATGCACTCACTTATTTACTCCAGGTTGGAACAAGAGTGGAGATTTTTGTTTTCTTTTGTAGCCAAGCCCCATGAAAACGTAAGGGCATTTCACAAAGTTTGAGAAATTAAAAGGTCTGACTATTTTGGTGTCCAAATCATGCATACTTGGCTCATACTGTGCATCGCCTGTGAATCATTTTGAAGACTCCTCCTATGCACAGGATACATGTATCCTACATTTTGACATTGACAGTTCCATAGACAGCTTCCAGTTCTGCATCTTTTTACCAACAGGGATTCCCAGGTCCAGGGGACCACATGTAGTTGGTCAGGTTTTCTGCCGAGACCAAGGAGTGGCATAATGTCCCAAGGCGTTGGCCATCTGTGGTTGTCAGCTTTGCGATCAAGATCCTCTTTTGCCTATTTGCAACAGGGCCTTTCTTCAGGGCAGATGTGGGCTGGCGTGGACACAGGGCAGGTTCTGAGAAGAGATACTGCCAGATAAAGTCAAGTCTGGGTAGTGATTCAAAGTTGAAATAGAAGTGTTTTAGTTACACAACTTAATTTTTTCCTTAGACTATTCTTTCTGCTCATTCCAAAATGTTGTTCATAAGAGAATGCCACCATCCTGGGGAGATGTAGGAAACTCTCCCAGTTAGATAGGAAAGCCTCAGCTTTTTGCATTTCAAGTGTGTATGTAACAGTTCATTTTGTAATATGAGACTTAAGTACATTAGAGTATTTTCTCATTTTAATCCATTATTTAAAAGTTAAATTTATTTTATTTTGAGCTTTTTGATTAATAAGTGGTACCTGTACATTTTTATGGGATATAGTGCAATATTTCAACACATGTACACAGCACAAATTGATTGAACCAGGCAAGAGTCTTTCCACGTCCAGATTTATGCTTTCTGTTTGGAGTCTTCCCGCACCTCTCTTCCAACAGTGGATGAGTAGATCAAGAAGATGTGGTACATATACACAATGGACCCTTATTCACTCATCAGAAAAATGAAATCATGGTATTTAATTGGATGGAACTTAGGGTCATTACATTAAGTAAAATAGGCCTAACACAGAAAGACAAATACCACACAATCTCTCTCATATGTAGAAGTTTAAAAAATACACAGTCCATCTGAATTCAGAATGGTGATGGCTAGAGGCTGGGAAGGGCGGAAGAGGGTGGATGGGGGAGGCTGGATAAGGAGTACCAAAACCCTCCCACTCAGCCTGCTTTCAAGTAGTGACAATGTTTGCCAAGTCCTTAGCCTTGGCAAGCTTTTGTGTACTAGTGTTTCAATCAAGCCTCACAAATCTTTGGGGTAAGGACTGTTATGGTCTCTGCTTTACATTTAGGGAAACTAGGTTTTAAAGAGGTTAACCTAGTTGCTCAAGTCCACGTGGCTGGTGGTGTCACCAGGAGTCCACTGCCTGCCCTTGGCTGTGGTTGCCTCACTGAGAGGCCAGAGCTTTGAAGGTATGGTGCAGAGGCTCAGGTTGCCCAAGACCAGTAGATTTTTTTTTTTAAACTTTTATTTAATGAATATAAATTTCCAGTGTACAGCTTATGGATTACAGTGGCTTCCCCCTCCCATAACTTCCCTCCCACCCGCAACCCTCCCCTCTCCCGCTCCCTCTCCCCTTCCATTTGCATCAAGATTCATTTTCAATTCTCTTTATATACAGAAGATCAATTTAGTATAAAGGTTTCAACAGTTTGCACTCACATAGACACACAAAGTGAAACATACTGTTTGAATACTAGTTATAGCATCAAATCACAATGTACAGCACATTAAGACCAGTAGATTTTTTTAACTCAGAAATAATCCAATGATTCACAGAATTTTTCACATGCTTGCAGTCTGGGTTATGTGAACATGAATGAAACCCAATCTGGAAAGGGAGTGCAGGAGGCTACCAGACAAGGCCATATGCTCCTGTATTTGCTGGTCTTGGCCATGGACAGGCACCAAGGCGTTGGCTGGGGTTGAGGTAGGTCCACGCCTTAATGAAAGAAATGCCTTGTCCAGAGTGGCCTGGCTTGCTACAGTGAGAACACCTGGAGTGGAAGCAAAGGTTTTGGTGACATGTTTCACTGTTTACGTGATCATTTAATTCTGGCTTATTTATTGGCAGAAGTCTAACTTTCTGGACTACGGTGGCAGGTGGCTAACAGTCACTAAACTAAGCGCAGTTCCAATGTCGACCAAGCAGTTCTCTGTCCGGGTAGAACTCCACCCTCTGTAGCACCACGTGACATCCTCATAGCCCCATCATGCTTCACTCTGTGCCACGATCATCTGGGAGTAAAAGGAATCTAGATTTCACAGGCAAACAGGTGGACTTGACACTGATCAGCTGTGAGCCCTTGAAGGCCAGGCCCCTTGTGTAACTAATTTTACTATTTTCTTTCTTCCATTCTGTAGACACTGGAAGTAACAGTCTCCTCGGAGGTTTGGTAAGAAGAATAGATCAAAGGAGGTTAGCATGATGTCTGACCCAGACTGGTAGCTACTATTATTCTTGCTGCTACAATTATTGGTGGATATATTTAAGCATATTAGATATATCTGACAGGTTGTGTGCTTTTTGAGAACAGAGACTATTTGATTAGTTTTCTATTACCTTCATACTCCTCCTAGACATTTGATAAATGTTCCTAACATTAGGAATACAAAGATGTGTATATGTGGGTTTTAAGATTTATTTATTTATTTGAAAGAGTTAGAGATCTCCCATCTGCTGGTTCACTCCTCAATTGGCCACAATGGCCAGAGATGGGCCGA
The DNA here is from genome assembly GCF_033115175.1 of Lepus europaeus. Classification (NCBI taxonomy): domain Eukaryota; kingdom Metazoa; phylum Chordata; class Mammalia; order Lagomorpha; family Leporidae; genus Lepus; species Lepus europaeus. The sequence continues at coordinate 88,878,253 of NC_084832.1, forward strand.
TCTGAAACCAGGAGCTGGGAGCTTCTTCCAGGTCTCCTGCATGGCTGCAGGGGCCCAAGTACTTGAGCCACCTTTTGCTGTTTCCCAGGTGCATTGGCAGGGAGCTGGATCAGTAGTAGAGCAGCTGAGACTCAAACTGGTACTCTTATGGGATGCCAGCACCTCAGGCAGTGGCTTTACCTACTATGCCACGGCACCAGTCCTGTATATGTATGTTCATATGTATATAAGCTAGGGATCTTCAAAAAATTCATGGAAAGTAGAATTTGAAAATAAATTGAGGGATTGGTGTTTTGCTTAACAGATAAGATGCCCACATCCCACATCTGACTACCTGGGTTCGAGTCCTGGTCTGCTCTTGACTCCAGCTTCCTTCCAGTGCAGACTCCAGGAGGCAACAGATGATGACCCAAGTACTTGGGTCCCTGTTACCAACTTGGTAGTCCCAGAGTGAGTTCTTGGGTCCCAGCTTCAGCCTTGGCTTAACCCTGGCTGTTCCAGGCATTTAGAGGGTGACTTGGTGGATGGTGGCTCTCTTTCTTTGTCTGTTTGCCTCTCAAATAAATAATTGAATACTTTTTAAAAACTATAAGCTTATTTTCATGCAAAATTTTGTGTAATTCCATGCATAGGAGAGGTCTTGAAAGTTTATGAAAACACGTGTTATGAAAATCCATGGATAGGTTTCAAGATATTTGGAAAAATAAACTTTTAATTCAATTTTTCCACAAGCCTTTTCAAGTATGTTCCTTATGTGTACTTATTACTAACACTAGAACCAAACGCATATACATGGCTTGGTATGATACATTGCTGTGTGCAATTCAGACCTCACCTGCTATTTTTATCAGTCCCTAGTCTCCAACAAGTTAATAATTTGAGGAGTCGTGTTACTCAGGCTCTGTGGTTCTGTTGATGAGGAGGTGGGACAAGATCTTTATGTAAATTATGAGAGAACCTCAGGGCCCCTAACGCAGGGGCTAGGCACATTCCCTGGGCCCCTGGCATTGCAGATTTAGAGTGAGTGCGACTACTGCCGCACAGAGGTTCTTTATGACTCGCTCCCCTGCTGCTTATTTGTTCCTGTGCTACGAAACCCGTGCGTGAAAGGAGGCTCACGTGCTGACTCTGAGCAGAGGGAACAGTTCTCATTTGTTCCTTGAGAAACAAGGTGGCCAATTGACCTGAGCACATCCCCCTTGGGGGAAGGAGCAGAGTGAGCTGCAGCGGGGGTGTTGGGGGCTGAAAGCTGGACCAGGAAATGTCTCACACCTTCCCACTTTCAGAACACTCTGGCACTCACCTAATTTTTTTGTCATGCCTTTTGTTCTGGCGAGTTTTTAGCTGTAGGGGAGATTACATAGACAGCACTAAGCACCAAACATTTATTTAAGGTGAAATAGCGCCAGCTGCCATTTCCATGTCAGTGCAATAGATTCTTTGGGGCCTTTCCCTTCCAGAGTCTGACAAGGCAGACAAAGATAACACCCTGCCAGGACTCCATCCACTATGTGAGGCCTCACTATTGAATCCCAGGAATGTGCGCCCAGCTCCTCCCTCTCGGCCGCTGGCCTCTGTGTTTTCGAAGGAGAAGGATCTTGGGTGGGCAAGGGATCTGATGGGGGAATCGCTCTGCTTGCTCTCCCTCAAAGCCCTGGGATATTTTAATTTTTATCCTTGGTGCCCGGCACTTAAAGCACATGAAAAGTAAACCTTTAGATTGAAGTTGAAAGAAAATACCAGAAATGGCATTTGGAAGCAATGAAATATGGCACTCCACAGTTGAGACAGGCAGTGCTGCAGTACGAGCTGTAGATTTCAGGAGCAAATTTCAGGGTTGCACGGGCCATTAAAAGCAAAACAAAAACCATAATTGCCCTTAATCTCTATTCATTCTGCATGTGCAAATCCTGTTCAAAGGGAGATTTTGAGGGGGAAGATCAAGAGAAAAATAAGCACAAATCTTTGGACAGTGCCAGATTTGATCCTCTTTCTTTGAAGACGTGTTAAGAATAGGGCGGAATCCCGAGACTGGAGCTCTCCTCCAGCAGCTGTAACTAGGTGACACGCTTTCAAAGACTTGACTTCGTTGCATTGTCTTTCCTAGTCCCATCTGGGTCTATAGTTCCCTGTTTTGTAGGTGAAATATTTCTGCTGTGTTTTTGGCTCAAGAGGTTGAGCAGGATGATCATGCCTGCCTATCTGCTTTCACTTCACTTTCCTTAAAAATATAAAATAACAACAACAACAACAACACCTCTGTTTAAATTACAAAGAAATTAGTTGTAAGCTTAAGGGGTTACAGGTTGGGGGTTGGAGCCAGAGGGAAGAGAAGCCAGATTGAATCTGATTGTAGACACAGGACAGAAATTCCCCTAGTAATTTGTGATTCTCTTCCTTGGTTCTCCCAAGAAACAACCAAGGTCCTAACTCTGAGTAAAGTTGCCTTGCTCATGCTAATATTGTTTTTTAAGAGTGAGACAATGTAATGCAATGATCCTGTTTTCCAAATAAAACAAATAGGTTCTTTTCTAGATAATGAAAAGCAAGAGTTAGCATTAGTCTGTGTAGATAAGCATGTGACATAGGAATAGTCCGATATACTCAGATTTTCTGATCCCTCTTAAAGAATATTTTGGACAATGTAGGGCAATGCAATTTCATATTATTTAAGTGGGTTTTCAAAAAGCTTGTAGAAAATGTGTATTATGAAAAATGTATGTGTTTCAAAAATGCTTGCACCAACATAAAATTATTATTTTAAAAAATATTTATTTGAAAGTCAGAGTTACAGAGAAGGGAGAGACAGAGAGAGAGAGAGATCTTCTATTTCTGGTCCACTTCCCACGTGGCCACGACAGCCAGGGCTGGGCCAGACTGAAGCCAGGAGCCAGGAGTTTCATCCGTGTTCCCCACAGGGGTGGCAGAGGCCCAAGCACTTGGGCCATCTTCTGCTGCTTTTCCCAGGCCATTAGTAGTGAGCTGGTTTGGAAGTGGAATACCTGGAACAAGAATCAGCATCCATATGGAATGCTGGTGTCACACACATCGGCTTTTCCTGCTACATCACAATGCTGGCCCCAACTTACCTTTAAACTCCATTATTCTCTTTCCCCCTATTCTTTGCCTAGGGTCTGATACATTATATTTCACACTGGCACTCCCTTATGCAAACACTATGCAACAAAATGTCATAATCCATCCAACCTTATTTTTCTCCACATTTACCTAGAACTAGACTGAGTGCTATGTTGATGAGTGAGACAGACACTGGTGAAACCCTCAGCGACTCCTTTTCTCTTTTCTCTTCTGCCTCCAGGTGCCACGTAGTTTTTCTAAATGAGACTTACTGGTTCTCCTAGTGACATTCCTTTTCACTAGACTTCCACCTTGAGATTTTAAATTTTCTTAAATCTCTCAGAATCATAACCAGATTCTCGTTCCTCTAGTAGGTTGAAATCAATAGTTGTGTTTTTTTCCTCCTGAAAAAAAAAAAAAAAATCAGACCCTAATGATTGTTTTCAAAGTCAATGAAAAGTTTGGAGGAGTAATGTTACTCTATGTCTTTTTCCCTGTGGAATCAGAGATGGTGAACAAAGAGAAGCAACCATTTCTGGTGTCTCTGGTGTTGGAGGGAAAACAGTTTTCTTGGAATTTGATGTGATATGACTTAATATAGGTTCTTCCATTCCATTTGGAGCCTTGTTTAGTGTGTTTTTCTTTTGTCTGGGTAAGCACTGGGTGGACAACTTCTTCAGTTTGGGATTCTACACTGACCTCCAGCTCTCAAAGCTTTGTATCTTGCCCCTCTGTAATGGATAGGCCAACGAGGGATTCCAACTCCTGTACATTATATCACTTTGATCAGTTAAACTTTAAAGGGTGACTTCTTCAAAAGATGTTGAAAGCTGCTTGAAGTTGAGTGACCTCATAGCAAATACTAAGCTGCTACTTTTCATCAAATTTCCTCTTCAAGGAACATGTGCAACTCTTCAAAACTGTACTTTATTCAAATTGTCACTCCACACCAGAGGATCGCCCCATCAGGAAAACAGAGCCCATCACAATTACCATCTCCTTTACAAAGTGAAAAACTATGCTCAGATTATTGCTCCATTAGAAATGACAATTCCTTATGTGACAGATTGTGACTTAAACCATTACATGAGTTCTTTAGGAACCTGGGGCAGAAAGGAGTTGGAAACCCCTAAAAACTCAATCAAGTGTAGTTCAATGCTTCCATATGATTGCTTAGCTTGGGAACAACCTGGATTTTTTTCTTGGATATTTTCTGAAAAATAGTAAGACTATTTGCAAACTATATTGTGGTAGAGAATGGAAACTTAGCTTTATTTAAGAAAATATGAGTTTAGGTAGAGCTAACATAAAACAAGCAATAAGAAAACATGCAAATATTTATCAAATTTCTCTGTGAATAAAGACTTCCTAAAGTAACAAGAAACAAGAGGAGTCACACAGAAGAAGACTGGTTAAGTTGCTTGCATATGACTTTAAAAATCTTTATCTATCTTATACATTAAAAACTTTATTTACATTATTACGACAAAAGAAAAAACAAGGAAAATATTTGCAAAATATCTAATGGTTCTCCAACCCTAACCCTAAGAGGGGGTTCTCTCCTTAATATATATTATATATTATTCTCTTCTTAATATATATTATATATTATATAACTCTTGCAAATCAGGAATTTGAATGCAGTCAGTCAGACTATATTAATATGAAGAAAGGAAATAAAAATGTCTGCCAATAAAAAATTCAACTGTTTTAGTCATAAAAAATTCCAAAAATTAAAAAAAAAACTAAGCATATCAAATAATCAAAAGGAACATGAATCACTGGCAAGGATGGGCATAAACACATTCTTTGCCATGTTTTTATGCTTGCAGAAAATTGGAAATAATTAAATGATCAACAAAATTATTATGAGTAAAAAATATATAATTGTGCAGTCATTAAATTATATGGTTTAAACAATAAAGGAACATATTCTTGTTAATTTTGAAAAGAATACAAAATTACACAGCCCAGTGAGGAAAATTCCATGTGTATTAAAATTACATAGAAGCAATATTAATATGTTGATGTGTGTTACTACATAATGCCAACAAATCAATATTTATGCATTTGTGTAACTTATGGAGAATGATGGATTTCTGGCTGAAAAAAGGACTACTTACACTTGCATTTGAACTTAATTCAGAGTTGTTCGGTGGGTCCTACACTGTCCTTCTGTTTATGTAAACACCCCAGGTACAATTTTTGGAGCTGATGTCACCCCAAGGATTTCCGAGATCTACTTCCATGGCTCGAGTGCTTTAAACAGCACACACCACAACAGATTTCCAGTGCAACCAGGCCTTTTGGACAGTGCCTTTGTAAGCTTTTTGGAGAAGAGAATGACTTTTATAAGGTGTTATGAGTTGTTGTGAGCAGACATTATCCCTCATAAATTCAGTGCTCAGATTAGCTAAATATGTTGCCTTTGAAAAAAAAAGCATTACATTGATCTCCAAGAAAGGACACAGACATGTGAGAATCAAAGGGCTCTTTCCGATGTGTGAGCCTAATATCAAAGAGCGCAGAAGTCTAACCCAGCCTTACAGGTGTCCTGTGCTTTGATCATTAATTAAAATGTGACTTCTACCCACAGTGTCACTTTGGGAGAACTTGACAAAACAAAGTACGTCAGGTACCTGACAATTTCTTATAATGCCCGGAAAGACAGGTGTTCATTCCTGCAAAAGCTTTGAAGCTAAAAATAAAATAAAACAAAATTTAAATTAAAGGATATTCCCAAGCACATGGTAATCATCTTAATACACACATTTCAGGGCCTTTCTTCCTCCCTGAGGATGGCGATGGTGCTGACTGTGAGTGGGGGGTGGGGGTTGGGGGTAGGGGTGGGGGCCCATGTTAAAGACCAGCAAAACCCCTGGCTGGAAAGGAATGCAGAAAATGGGGTAAAGTAAAGCCTTGTAAGTCATTTGAGATCAATCGTCAGAGAATGTGTCTCAACGGTGTCATTATCAGATTAATATTTGAGTTTCAATTTAAGCTGGAATTATTTGGATAACAGAAATCAAAAGAAAAGTTTTTACAAACAATTTTGCCTCGGAGCAAAAGAAACGTATCGGAGATGGGAGTTTTGCGATTTTTCACCACACCTCTCGAATTCCTCTTGCTCCACAAAGAACCATGGGCATCCTTGCTTTCATGGCCCTGAATTGTTTTATCTTCAGTCAAAATTGGGAGAAAACAAGATTCTCTTAACTGCAGGTGAGTTTCAGGTGGACCATAGATTTCCTGGTGGAATAATCTAGAGAGTTTTCTAATCATTGTCAAAACACGATTTATTGGATAAACTCACTCTACATTGAAAATCGGAGATGCCTCTTGGGAACAAAGCAAACGTTTGCTTCTTTTTATTTCCTCATCAGGTGTCAGGAGTTTCTTAATAAAACATTTCTCAGCTTTGAAGCAGCTTACCTAGTGTAGTAGTTGGCAATGCTATAAACTAAGAACAATTGGTACATAAAAATATACAGTGAAACATGAGGCTACTTCAAAAAGTTCGTGGAAAATGAATTGAAAAAACTTTTAAATTTAATTAATTACTTCATTTGAGAAGAAAAAAGAGTGAGAGGGTCCCCATCTTCTGGTCTCTATCCTGATGCCTACTGGTGCTGAGAGCCTAGAACTCAGTCCAGGTCTGGCTTGAGGGTTGCAGAAACCCAATCACCTGAGCCATTGCAACTGCCCCTCAGGTTCTGCCTTAGGGGGAAGCTGGAGTTGGCAGCCAGAATGGGCACAGATCCCAGGCACTCCCATGGGAAGCGCGGTGTCAAGCACCATCTTAACTGCTGGGGTAAACACCCCAATAAGTTTATTTTGTTTCAAAAACTTGAGAGATCCATGCATACAAGGGGGTCCTCCAAAAGTTCATGAAATGTACTTTATGAAAAGATTGTTCATGAATTTCAATTTTGTTTGCATCAAAATAAACTTACTTTTTCATTTAACTTGCTCTTGAACTTTGTAAAGTGCCTTCAGACTTTGACTTGAAGCCTGTATACAGAGTGGAAACAGACATGAAGGGCTTGGCTGAAGGGGAGCTGTAATAGGATTAATACAGCCAATAGTTTGGGTGAGAAAATGACTCTGGTCCCAGCATTGAGCACTTACGGAAGGCATTTCTTGCAGAAGTAGGAGGTCGGAGGTAAGACAATGGGTTTCGTTCAGACCTTAGCTAGGCCATTAACATCAGGTTGTATCTTCTACATTCTGGGTTGGGAAGACAAAAAAATACATGTTTTGTAAACTGCTACAAAGAAATCAGGCTGCAGATGAATCATTGAATTATGGGAAGGCAAGACTTAAATAGACATATGTAATATTCTTGTTTTTATTTAAAAATAACACATTTGTGAAGAAAAGGAAAGCCATAACAGGTGGGTACTGGCAAGGAAAGCTATTAGCAACATGCAGACCTAATACTCTTGTAAAAAAAAAAGAAAGAAAAAGAAAAAGAAAACCAAAAGCAAACAAATCAAAACAAAATACCCAAAAGAAACAGAAACAAAAACCAAAAAACCAACATTCTATATAGAAAAGAAAACACAGGCTGAAGATTGCAACACAATGGTCACTAAGTCCCTTATTCCCTCAGCATTGCAGTTCTTTTTCCTGGAGTTGTTTGTTTTATGTTTGCTTATAGAAGTTATCTGTTTTCAATACATTTCAGATTTACAGCAATTCAATTTCCCATTTCTATCCAGATATTTTTATTTATTTAATTGTTTGAGAAAATGAGCGAGCCCCCATCTATTGGTTCCCTCCCCAAATGCCCGTAACAGCTGGGACTAGGCCAGGCAGAATCGGGGAGCCAGGAACTCAATCTGGGTCCCCTAGAAGAGTGGCAGGAATGAACTACTCAAGCTATCACTGTTGCATCCCAGCATGCCGCAGAAGTCTTCTTACTGCCCTATGCCACAGCACTGGCCCCCCAAACAGCAGCTTTTTTATATGCTAATGATGAACTCACAGAGAAAGCACGAAAGAAATTCCGTCCACAATAGCCACATACACACACACACACACACACACACAAAACAAGTATTTAGAATAAATTTATCCAAAAAAGTGAAAGAGCTCTACAATGAAAATGATCAAACATTAATGAAAGAAAGAAATCATCAAGGACACAAAAAATCTTAAAAAAATATATTTCTTGCTCATGTATTTGAAGAATCAATATCATTCAAATGTCAATACTACCTAAAGCAATCTATATATTTGATATAATCTCTATCAAAATAACAATGACATTCTTTACAGAACTAGAAAAAGTAATCCTAAAATTCATATGGATTCATGAAAGACCCAGTTTAGCCAAAGCAATCCTGAACAAAAGTGGGAGGTATCACAGTAGTTGCCTTCAAAGCATATTACAAAGTTATAGTAACCAAAATAGCATGATAGTGCATAAAAAATGATGCATAGATCAATGGAACACAACAGAGAGCCCAGAAATTAATCCACATGCATACAGCCAACTGATTTTTGAAAAAAATGCTCAGACGGTACAGTAGAGTAAAAATAATCTCATCAACAAATGGTGCTGGCAAAACTGGATGCATATGTGTCAAAGAATGAAATTAGACCCATACCTCCCACCATATATAAAAATCAGCTCAAGGTTAACCAAAAACCTAAATTTAAGAGCTGAGACTATTAAGTTGCTGGAAGAATACATAGAGGAAATACTCCAAGACGTAGGGAACAACTTCTTGTACAAGACCCCAAAGCACAGGCAACAAAAGCAAAGAAAACAATCAATAGAGTGACAGGACAGCCAACAGAATGGGAAAAATACTTGCAAACAACCTGACAAAGGATTACTATGCCAAATATATCAGCAACTTAAAAAACTCAACAACAAAAAAACAATCAATCCAGTTGAGCAATGGGCAAAGGATTTCAATAGACAGTTCTTGAAAGGAGAAACAAATATATGAAAAAACGCTCAGGATCACCATCCATCAGGGAAATGCAAATCAAAATCACAAATGAGACACCAGCTCACCCCTCTCAGAACAGCTAAAATCCCAAACCCAGAGAGTTACAAATGCTGGCAAGGATGCAGGGAAGAGAGAACTCTTATCCACTGCTGGTGTGAAAGTAAATGAGTGGAGCCACTGTGGAAAACAGTCTGGGGAGTTCTTCAAACACTAGAAATAGACTTGCCATATGATCCAGCAATCCTTCTACTGGGTATGTACCCAAAAGACTTGAGCACAATGTATTGGAGAGATACCTGCAACACCATATTTATAGCAATAGCCAAAATTTGGAATCAACTAAGGTGTCCATCATCAGACGAATACGTACAAAATGGAATATTACTCACATGAAAAATGGAATTCTACCATTTGGAGCAAAATGAGCTCAACTAGAGGACACCATGTTGAGTGAACTAAGCTGGACCCAGAAAGAAAAATACTGCATGTTCTTCCTTATCTGTGGGAGCTAAAATTAGAAAAAAAAAAAAAAAGCAAATGAAAAAAGAAAAAAAAAAAGAAATGTCAAAATATACTTTTAAAGATACTTTGTCTCCTGTCCTCTTGCCTCTCAGCATGGCCACACACTCTTAAGGTCTGCTTCCTTCTATGTCTTGGTTACGTCAGGGAATTGGATTGGAAGAAGCTCTAGGGCGCATATAATGCTGCCCCAGGCTATCCAGACCCTGAATGCAAAAATTTCATCTAAAATTGAATTTTGGTGCAAAGACAAATGAAGTCCATGAATAGTTTTTTCTTCCACAGCTTGTCCCAGGTGTATTAGCAGGGAGCTGGCTGGGAAGTGGAATAGCCAGGACTTGAACCAGTGCACTTATGGGATGCTGGTGTTGTAGGCTGTGACTTAACCTGCCATGTCCATATCGCTGGTCTATGTTTTTCATAATACGAACCTTTAATGAACTTTTGTTTGTATTCACAAATGTCAAAAATTTTTGACAAAGCTAAATTTAACTTTTAATTCCATTTTCCATGAACAACACTTTGAAGTGCCCCTGTGTTCCATGTAAAGTTGAAATGGGTGGTGAGATCACACCTGGAGACAGTGGCTAGAAAGTAAATGCATTTTGGATTTGCTTATCTCACTCCTAGAATGAATATTTTCCTTGAATTTTACCTAACAAGATTTCCCTTGTAAACATTGAGTCTACTTGATTAAGGAGCCAACAATTGACTTCAGAGAAATATAGAATGCTTCTGAAACTTTCTGCTGACAGACACGTCTTTGACTTTATGCAAGGTCATGTCCCCATCCTTTGTCAGAAAGCAAACGCAGTCTCGGGAGCTCTCTTGTTATTCTTTTATTACAAAAGCAGCCTTTCTGAAGAGCGACACTCATTGTGTTGATGGTGATAGTGCTTCCAAATAATTCTGTATGGAGCACATTCTATGCATCAGGCACTTTACTGCAAATTGTACATTATTTATATCACTTTGTTTTCCAAGAAATCCTATGAAATAGGTATTTTATGACCATTGTACCAATAACAAAATTAGGCCTCATCATTTGAGCTAGTTCATATTATCAGAAAGTGGCTGACAAATATCACATGTCTCTGTGTTTAAGCTGGTTTATGGGAGAACACATATTTTATGGAATGTGCTTTCCTTACTCTTTCATTTATACTTTCCTTCTTTCTTTACAGATTTATTTATTTGAAAGGCAGAGTGACAGAAGTAAAGATATAGATAGAGGTAGAGGTAGATGTAGAGGTAGGGATAGGGATAGGGATAGGGATAGAGATCGAGATCGAGATAGAGATAGATATCTTCTAACTGTTGGTTCACTTGCTAAATGGCTGCAACAGCCAGGACTAGGCCAGGCTGAAGCCAGGAGCAGGAACTCCATCCTGTTTGCTCATCCTGTTTGGCTCCTGCAAACAGGAGCCAAAGTGTTTGAGCTATCTTCTACTGCCTTCTCAGGCACAGTAACAGAAAGAGGGATGGGAAGTGAAGCAGCCAGGACTTGAACCTTCCATGTGATGTGGGGATGCTGGCATTATAAAGCAGCAACTTAAGTCATGGTGCCCCAATGCTGCTTTCTCAGTATTTCTCAGAGGTACAAAGTACTTGTTGGATAGTAAACCTTCCATAATGTTTCTTGAGCTAACCAATGAAGTTCCAAGAATTTCCACGATAATTGTATAGCAAAGTCTAAAGACTTGTCATATCTATCCTATGGTGGGGTGTGATGTTCTCTAGAATTAAATGTTCAAACCTTCTTCCTTTTTGGGATTGAGGGTCATGGAAATGAGGTAGGGTGATGAGATGAAACATTCATTTTACATTCAGAAATGTTTTGACTATTTTGTTTGTTTGTTTGCTAATTACCAAATTGATTTTGTTAAGTGGATACGATTTGAGTGCCAATATCCTGGCATGCTAAAGAAGATGTGACAACTGAAATAAAGGGAGTTACTCAAAATGCCAAGAGGAAATTTTTCAGATCCACTTTTTCTCACTCCTATCCTGACTATAACTCAAATGCGGTCATCAAAGATACTCCAAAGTAAAATTCAAGAATGTTCGGGAAGGTAGAAGTATAAAATTAGTCAGTAAAGAATTATTAAACAAATGTCAGAGCTGAGTCAAAAAGTACCATAGAGTCCACCGATGGGTTCAACTGAAAAAAGCAAAGCCATTCAAAGGTGGAGACTTCAGGATTCTATCACTGGGCAAGAAAGCTGTGTCTCGAAAGGTTAGAATTATGAAGTCATTTTAAATTTTATTAAAGTTATACAACTTTCATATATTTTATATATGCAGATTTATAATTATGACATCTTGATAAGTTATTGTTAATTATGAAGAATCAATCTTTCAGGGCTCTGCAGGTGAAATAATTGAGTCTCGTGGAGGTGGGGAGACGTGGGAAAGTGTGCAGGCTGCGTTAGTCTTCCAGTCAGTGCACATTATTGTGCATTGGTCTCTTCTCTCTATTTCTACTCCCCTCTTGTTTATTTCTTGAAGAAAAAGCAACTCAGCCCAATGAGAAAATTTCACCCAGCGGATTCTATCTGTCAACCTGCGCAACTGAGCAGGTGCTGCACAGCTGAGCCTGGGATCTCTTGAGTATCAGGAGGCATTGCTCTTCCCACATTCTGAGAATTCTGGACTTTTATTGGCTACTGAGGTGACAATGATAGCACATAATGAATTTGTAACATGTTTGAATGGCTTTTTTTTTCTTGTAGCTGGTGACCTCTGTGTAAGTATGTAGTGTAAAGATGTGGAAGGCTTTGACATCATTGCTGCCAGAGCTTTTATGGAATACAGGGAAATATTGGAAAGCCTAGTTGTGTTACTGTTTTCCTCAGGTATGGTAGAATTTCCATCTTTTGGCGGAAACAGCATGCTTGTCTTCCTTGTAGTTGGGCCACAGTGTGCATTTACAAAGTTAAAACTCTGTGGAGTTTCTAACCAGGGAAAGTGTGTGCATTTATCCAAGGTGGACTAAGGTTGCCATTAATTTGCTGATTTGCAGGGTGATTAAATGCAAAAAGAAACAGAAAGAAACAATTGCAAACAGCTTGGGAAAATGTCCTTTATCCTTTCCAGAATATTTCTGATTTTTATTATCATGAACATCTGAGCATTTCAATTACAGATCCTATGTTTCAACGACCAGTTTAAATTAAACACATTTTTAAAACTCTCACTCGTAAGTATTGACTAAGTAAATTTTATGCATTGTGGTAATGATGAGAAAGCAAGCTGGTCATGATCAAGTTGTCAGCGTTTCCTTCTTTTAAAAACACAAACAGAGCCAGGGATACTTTCCTTTCTCAACTCCAGGTCACCCATCCCCACTCCGGCTCGATTTTTTTTTCCTCTCTCTAGAGTAAGAAGCCTAAGGAATGATACCTACTTTCATATTTTGAAAGATAACATTTTACATAGGCTATTATAAAATATTTATATCCAGATTTTAATGGTTTTTACTAGTTTGAATGCCTCAAGACTTATGAGCAGAATACAAGCCTAAAATTGATTTCATTTAAGAATAAAGATATCCAGTGATCTTTTGAGGGTCTTCTCAAATCAAAGTAGATTCTATAAAAGTTTGAATTGAGGGTTTTTTTTGTTTGTTTGTTTGTTTAGGAAAAGCTCTACAAATCTATCCAATCTCAAATAATTGGCTAATCGAATGTTTTTGTGCTACAGTTGCTTTGTTAAAAGAGTTGGGGGTTGGGGAGTGGGAATTGACAGTGTACCCTTTGACTGAATCATTTATTATTAGAAAACATTTTGTTTAAAAGCAAGAGTATTTTTTTAGGGACAAAACACAGTTCCTTACTGGATTCTCTGTCATCATATTACGTTACAAACTGGAAGTATATGAAGAGTTTTTAAAAGTTTATGGAGGCCGGCACTGCGGCTCACTAGGCTAATCCTCCGCCTGTGGTGCCAGTACCCGGGGTTCTAGTCCCTGTTGGGGTGCTGGATTCTGTCCTGGTTGCCCCTCTTCCAGTCCAGCTCTCTGCTGTGGCCCGGGAGTGCAGTGGAGGATGGCCCAAGTGCTTGGGCCCTGCACCCCATGGGAGACCAGGATAAGCACCTGGCTCCTGGCTTCGGATCGGCACAGTGCGCAGGCCATAGCGGCCATCTGGGGGGTGAACCAACGGAAGGAAGACCTCTCTCTCTCTCTCTCTCTCACTGTCCTACTCTGCCTGTCCAAAAAAAAAAAAAAGTTCATGGAACATGCATATTGTGAAAAAGCTATGCATGAATTTTTTTGCACCAAAGTAAATTTATTTTTAATTCCATTTTCCACTGGTTTCTTTTTGAAGTATTCTCATTTACCCTTTTTACTAATTTATTTCAACAAAAATTACAAGATACTGTGTGTTAGAACTCATGCTACATGTGGGAGAAAGAGTTGCACATAGTCCCTACTCTGGCATGAAAGAGCAGAAGATGGAAAGAATTCCAGTAATCAATCGTCCATCCTATATTAAATTTGGTCTAGGCATCCATCTGTACTGTGCTCTGGGGACACAGCTGGGAGCGAGCCAGGCATAGTCTAGGCTCTAAGGAAGCTCAAGACAGAGAAGCCAGCACTGAACTCAGGTACAGGAGAACATGGCTCTCTAGGTTGGCATAGAACTTAGTCTTGTTGGGGGAGTGAGAGCAGGGTTCAACAAAGGAGAATTATTTAAGCTGATTTCTGAAGTAGGAGTTACATCCAGGTTTTAACTCAGAATCTGGGGTGTGTGTGTGTGTGTGTGTGTGTAAGAGAGAGACAGAATGTTCCAGGCACAGGGAACAGCTTGTACTAGGGAAGTGAGCTTGGGAAAGTGCAGGTCCATCCAAGAAAGCTGGAAAACCAGGTGTGCCCAGTAAATAGAGAGGAGAGAGAGAGAGAGAGAGAGAGAGAGAGAGAGAGAGAGAGAGAGAGATACCGGTGCCCATTCACGCCTGCTATGAAAGCACCGCCTGGCTGTTTCCTCTGGACTCTACTGAGTTTCCAGATTAGTGTCACCATCATCAGTTGCTTGCAGCATGCACTACCCGAGCAAACAATTCGACAGATCCAAACACAAAGGCTCCAGGTAGCTCAGCCTGCACTCAGGACATCAAGGGATTTGGTGTTCTACCTCAAAGCTTTTTAGTTAGTTTTACAACCATGTATCCAAATAAAACTGATGTTAGTGAAACACTAGCCTCTGGTTTCTGGCTCAGGATTCCAGTGTTTGCTGACTTTTTTAAAGCGGTCTAGGTTGCAGCCTTATTTTGTCCCTCCCCTCCTTTAGTTCTTTGAGCAAACCAGGTGTTTTGAGATTGCTTAAGCTTTATAGACAGAGGTTGGAAAGAGTCCAGGTATGACGCACATGTCCTTTCAGGAGGTGGAAAAGGCAATAAACAAAAGTGTAAATCAGTGTTTAAGAGTAAATTCGTGGCAGGGGTGAGGTGGGAGTGGGGATGGGGGGAGGGGAAAACCCCAAACATAAAAACCTTTGAACAGCAGGGTCATGTAGGAAGTCTGTCCCTAGTTGAGCCATCAGAGCCCTATCAGAGCTGAGTTTGATAATTATTTGCATTGGATCAGTTGTGTAAAATGAAGGTTCAGGTTTATTTACAGAGGGAGATAACAATTTTGGGGAAGAACCACTGGGACTTCAGATTTTTCAGATGAAAACAGCACACCCAGATCTCAACATCATCTGTAGATATCATCTTCTTTTACTCTCCTCCCATCCCCAAAGAAAAAATAAATGAAGTGCATTCTCTGGATCTTTTGGATTACTTGCTGGGTATAATTAATATGTCTGTTGAATTTCCTGTGTGGGTGGCACTGTATAACAGTTCAGAAAGAAATGTTTCTTTCAACACTTTGAGCATCATCAGTCATTTGATTCAACTCTTTGGCACGTCATCAGCCTTTGCTTCATGGGCTTGTTTTCTTCAATTTTAGTAAATTGGGGGGAGGGACTAAGTTCATAGGTATATCTTTAAACCATACATATGAGACCACTTCAACAAGTTCATGGAAAATGGAGCTCATGTATGAGTTTATTTTAGTGTACCAAAATTTTGTTTCTCAGAAGATATGGAAAATATGTATAATAAAAACTATGCATGGATTTCAAAATCATTTCTGCACCAAAATAAAATTCCATTTTTCCCAAAGTCTAAGATATGTAACAGCATGCCCCCCAACTGGAGCTCTGCAAAAGTAGACCCGCGTACATTCTCTTGTGAGCTCTGTACTTTCACTTGCTTTCTTTAGTGCATCCAGAATTCCCTTCTCAGCTCAGGTAAGAGAGCTGGCAGGGCATACATTATATTTATCTTTGCTTATTATTTGGCTGAGTAGAATTCGCTGGTTTTCTGAAAGCCTGGGCTACAATACGATGTCATGACTTTGAAACAGGGTGAGATAAACCATTAAATATGCTAAAAACACAGTTCACCTGGACAGGTAAAGCAAATAACCTGCAGTGTCAAACGCTTTGGAGTCCAATTCACTTGTTTCCAAATCCTGGTCTACTATTTATTATTTGTTTACTCCTCAGAAAGTCATTAAAATGTGCAAAGTCTCAGTTTATTCCACTGTAAATGGATATGACACATGCTGTATGGTTGTTGTGAGGACTGGTGATAACACAGATAAACGATTTACCCATTGCCTGTCTGTTAGCACTAAGCACTTCATAGATGACAGATACTGTTACACCTAATAGTAATGGAAAAATAACATATTCTGCACTCTTTACTTCAGAAAGTTCATGGAAAAACGGAATTAAAAGATTGAGTTATTTTGATGCAGGGAATTTTTTAAATCCATGCATAGTTTTCTCATAATATATCTTTTCCTCAAATGTTTAAAGGACTCTCCATATCCTCACTATGAGAACTATCACCTTTAGAGAATACCTTTGATAGCAAAGTTCAGTTGTCCCCCCATGTCCATGGATCCTTGGTCCCAAGACACCACAACCCACCATGATGTGTATATGAAAATCCGAGTATCTTCAATTCTATTATACAAATATTTGCAGATAAATCTATGCAATTCTCATTTAAACTTTAAAGCATCCTTAGATGACTTATAATATTCAATACAAAGGCTGGCGCTGGGAAGCAATAGGTTAAAGCCCCGGCCTGCAGAGCCAGAATCCCATATGGGCGCTGGTGCAAGTCCTGGCTGCTCCACTTCCGATCCAGCTCTCTGCTGTGGCCTGGGAAAGCAGTAGAAGATGGCCCAAGTCCTTGGGCCCCTGTACCCATGTGGGAGAACCACAGGAGGCTTCTGGCTCCTGGCTCCTGACTTCGGTTCAGTGCAGCTCCAGCTGTTGCAGCCATCTGGGGAGTGAACCAGCAGATGGAAGACCTCTCTCTCTGTCTCTACCTCTCTCTGTAACTCTGTCTTTCTTTATAAAGGAAGTCTATATAAATCTTTATAATAAAAATATACAATGCAATACAAATGTGATGTAAATAGTTGCTTAAACTATTTGTAGGGGCAACTGATAACGTTCAGTACATATGCATATTGAACCATATTTTTGAGGCATGATTGGTGGAAGCCACAGATGTGGAAATTACAGATGTGGCCACTAATACAGATCCAGTCACGGAAGGCCAAGTGTGTTGCCCTAAGGTCCCTGTTGGACTTCAAATTAAAGAAGATTGGAGTCAGAGAGCTACTGAGAGGAAGTCAGACAAAAGATGAGACCAGTGGATGAAATGTGCATTTCCGCTGAATTTCTGGGTGCTCTTTCTAGTGAGTAGGAGCACTCTCGATGAAAGGAGCTACTGCATTATGTCCAGGGCTGGTGCGCTGATGATAGCTCAGTGGAAGCCTGTTGACGTTTGGTCAATGCTCATGCCAGGTGGATTTGCCCACTGGGTGGGAATTTGGATGAATGATCTTAAAACAGCTTTCCTGACCCCAGGCTTCTGTGGGTCTGTGGCAGGGAGGGATTCTGTGGTTCCATGGCAGAAGGGCAGCGAGATTTTGAGTCCAATGTCAGAAAGAGTAACTTCTAAGAGTGTTCGTTTTGTTCCTAAACACTCAGTTCTGGTGGATTAGGAAGAGAGAAAGTAGTAGCTGAGGTTATTTATCTTTCAATTTAGATTCCTATATTCTGTAATGTTAATAAGACCCACAAAAGTCATCAAACCCAACCTTTAATCAGTTCTCCATTGAGCTCATTTGATCCAGGGCCAGAAAACTTAGCAAGGCTGGCACAATGTTGTGCAACTTAGATTTCCCCCCAATTCTTCAATGAGTTATTCTTTGGTCTCTTCAAGAATTGGTTCCAGGAGCTCCCATCAATATTAAAAATTTATGAAGCACAAGGCCATAATATAAAATGGTGTAGTATTTTTTAATCATCTCTAGATGATATATACCATCTAACACAATGTAAATTCTTTATACGTGGTGGCTAGTGCATATTGTTTAGACAATAATACATGAAAAAAGCTTACACATGTTCAATATAGTCACAAATTTTTTTCATTTTTCAAACGCCTTTGGTTTTTGATTGGTTGAATCCACGAATGTGGGTGAACACACAAAGGATCAACTATATATTAGGTGAAAACACATGAACTTTCCTATTCCTTTGGAATAAATCAGATTTCAGGGGTCAAGGGTCCAACCTGTGTCCTTGGCAAATTCACCAAGTTAATGATATCTCAGGAGACGGTTGGTTTGTGTCCCCCAGAGAGACATAACCACTAGCCTTGTTACCGCCTATGTGTGACCGCCTCTTTGTATAATTGGAACTTTCAGATTACCACGCCCCTGATCATGACTTTCTAGGCAGCCATGCTGCATTGTTCATTCTCTTTGACCTTGCAGTAAAGCAGAGCTTGTGTAAAAGTATTTTGCACAAAAACCTCGTCATAGAAAGAATTCACAGTGTAACTGATCAAATAGCATACGTTTGTGTTGGATCTATTGTTCTGTTTATTGTGATTTCAGATTCTATCATTTAGTTCAGAGGCTGGCAAATTACAGCCTGTGGACAGAATCTAGGTAGCCATCTCTTTTTGTGAATAAAATTTTTAGCTATTTCTTCCAGTTTTTGGTCATCTTAAAATGAGGGAAACTGTTCTGCAATGCTTCTGATTATGTTGCCTGTAGAAGTATTGGGCACTGGGGCTAAGAAACAGATATGAGAGTTAGTAATACAAGCATTGTAGATACAGTCATCACGGTACCTTCAATGTGCACAAACTGCTCACATTTATCCATGTTTTTCTGCTTCTGTTTATGGTTGGACCTCATTTGTCAGCCTCCCTTGCAGCTCCATGACTGAGTTCTGGGCTGTGGAATGTGAGTGGGTGGCATAGAGGTGAGCCACTTCTAGGCATAGGGCACAGAACTCTCTCACTCCTCTCCATCTCCCCATCCGCTGACTTCTGGGTACCAACAGGAGGAACAGCCCCAAAATAGAAGGGGCCTGAAGCGAACAATGGTGGCATCAATCAAAATCTCTCCACTATCCCACGTTGGATTGTAGTATGTGGGGGAAATACTCATATATCTCTGTTTTATCTAGCAATTGTATTTTGAGAGTTGACTTTTAGAGAAGATAATCCACTGTGGCTAATTCCATGATTGAACCAGTTTTTGTTCCTCAAATAGAAATGAATAATATATAAAACTCAGGAAATGTGTTGATTTGAAAATTTAAATACAAGATCCAAGTGACTGTTCATAAAGGTAAATACCATTTATAATAACTGTTATTGGGTCAACCATTAAATGCTCCTAACAAACCCTTGTTCTATAAAGTTTTCACCAATTATTTGTTAATCATCCTATTACTGATTCTCCAGTTCTCAAGAGGGTTGACAACATGCTCAATATTCTATAGTGTTATAAGTGTGACTTTTCCTTTTTAGGAAATTTGGATCCTTCTGGTCTCTATTTGCGATTCTCATTGACCTCTTGTTTTGACCACGTCCCTTCAGTCTTTTGGACATGCTTGGCCCAGACTGGAGAGTTGACTAAATGTGTTTAGTGGCCTCTTGCTATTCCTTCATGTGCCTCTTGACCATTTTCTCTCTTCCAGTGGTTCTCAATGCAGCAGAGTTAGCCTACTGCAGCAGGGACCGATAAACTCATGTAATCACAAGCATGTCTGGGTCTTAGACTTTCCTTTTATGGATTTTACTGGAAAGAAATGGAAATTCCCTTATCTCTCCTTTCCTGTCTGTCTTCCCCCCATTTTCAATATTTTTTTAACATGCAGAATTACGAAATTGCAAATTTCTGACTGTGGTGAATGAATTAAATATTTTTTTCTCTATGGATCACGTCATTTTTCTATTCCTCTGGGCAAGTTACAATTTAAAAAAAAAACCAATAAACATGTGTAAAAGAATTTTGAGGTTATTTCTTGAAAGTTGTTGAAAGCTTTTCTAGGGTTGGATTTGCTAAGCAACAGGGTGTGAATTCAAATATAGACAGAGACAACACTTTCCTGATTTTTAAAAACAGTGCTCTGAGATGTTCTGTGATACTAGCACTGCAGGGAAGTCTCACTGAGAAGCCCTGATTGGCTGCAATGGCTTTAGTCCACTGGAACTATTGGATGGTCTTTTGCAAATTGCCACAAGGAGGCTGCTGTGTGCCAAAGCAGCCTGTTCAAAGGGAAGACCTTGACATTTCTGTTTGCCACTGGCATATGAATTAGTGTGGATGAGATGCCAGCTTTGATCACAAGCTTGGGGCTTATGGAAAAAATTAGCTTCCTTGATGCTCACAGGTTGCATATACTTGAGCCATCTCACATACAGAATGGTGAGGGAGATGAGAGCAGGGCGTGGGGCTACAGAACACCAGATTGGAAATCACTTCGCATTTAAGTGTGCACGCCCTGATGTATTAGGATCCAGTGGCAAATTGGGTGACTTTAAACCTTTCAGGAGAGGCAGCCTGATGAGATGGAAGGAACACAGGACACGGAGGCCAACCCGACAGCCCCACCCAGGCTGTGTCTGCTTCCTAATCTAGAAGAGGTGAGTCAGAACTCCTACAGGCCTTTGGAGGATGACATGAGAATCAAATAAGAAAATGACTTTAAAATTGCTGTGAGAGTTTTTTATTTTAAGCAAACAAAATAACCTGGTTTCTTTCTTTAAGGAGGGGACTAAATGAATAGATGAATGGTTTTCATTTTCTTAGAACAGTTAAAAAAAAGAAAAAACAGGCCTAAGATCTCACTACTGTCTTTCAGATCCTATGCTCCAATTTATTTCTTACATAACTGCCCATCAAGAGTGCCATTACAATCCATCCAATGTCTGGAATAATGTCAATCAAAGCCTTTAATAATTTGAATTCCCATTAACTTAACAAAATCCCTTTGATAATTTTTCCTAATACATAAAATTGTTAAGATGTTTCAGTTATGAGAGATCACTTGGGGAAATTACATTTCTCCTCATACGCTGAAAAGTTAATCTTTCCTCTGCTGATACATCTGGTACTGGTGATGCCTGTGAGGATGCTTATATGCTAAGCAGATATCTCAATGAGATTAAGATGGTAAATTCAGTTAATTTTCCTCCCATAATGATTAGGGTCTATACTCTGAACCCCAACCAAGTAGCTACGTACTTTGTAAGTGAATGTTCCTGCAAAAACCTAGGCCGTAAAAAGGAAAATGCGATTTGATAATTTATTCAGCAAATCTGCATTGAATACTCTTATATGCCATGCACTCTTAGAGGTCCCTTTCCTTATTTGGTTTAGAGACTTGAGGTAGCAACAGATACTTCTTAAGTAATTCCTAGTATGATGAATGTTATGAAAAGAACACACTTGGCTAGGATACATCCATCACCCATATTTGAAGAAAGGCCATCAATGCCTACATCATTTTCATATATAAAAATTCACGTTATTATTACATTTATTATTCATGGGGCAAGATTTCAATTCTATCTTTTCAGAGCACTGAGGTTGTTCCTATAAAGAACAAGGATTTCACACTGCTCAGGGAAAGAGAGGAATCAGATACCATTTAGTTCACTGGTAATTGCTGCTCATCACTTCTCTTAAAAAAATCTGCTGTAGCTGGGTGCTATTTTATTTTAGTCATCTTCAGCCATGGTTGGTGTGTTGAAACTATGCCAGACTGAACATTGATACCAGGTGCCTGTCCTAGCAGAATCCAATATCACACCTGCAGATAGAGTGTAGGATTACCTCATGTGTCGTGCCTAAGCACCACAAATGACTCTATCCCTCATCTCAAATAACATTATAATTTACACTTGGAGGCTTCAGACTATGTAGCCTTGGCCAAATGAAAGTTTTTGCAGCCAAACACATCAAACTCAATATATTTCATTGTGCCAATGGGATTGTTTTCTTGAGAAGGTTGAACATAATTAAATCTATCAATGGCGTTTCAAATAGAAAGTACCTGTCCTGGAAAGGTAGGCTTATAAACATTTGGCTGTCAGTTAGGAAGATGCCAGAAAGTTTTGTGTTGGAACCCAGAGGGGGAAAAAATCAAAATGAAAGGACTCCAGTGTGCTATGGGAATGAAATAAGAGTTCACAGATGAAAGGAGGAACAATGACATCTTTTGTTTTACAAAAATGTCATAGTTGTAAAGGTATAAATTTGAAGTTGGAGGATGGCTTCAGGCAAAAATGAAAACTGGTCCCAAGTCAAACATTTTCCCAGCTCCAGGACATAACCTACAGTAATCTTCTCTGAACTTTTGGAAATACTGTGTGGCTATTTCAACACCTACTCGCCCCATGCGTTCTAATTTTCACCTTTGCACTTGGGTGCTTGACGAGCTCCTCTTAGGAAGCAGTCATTGTCACCTGCTTACACTTTGATCCACTGGCTGCAAAGCAGCTGCTCTTCTTTGTTCAGAAAACCATTGCAAATGTTTACATGAATAGAGGAAGGGAAGAATGTCTTCATTCCCTTCCTTCCCCCACCAACTTCTTCAAAGGCTTGGGGGAGCTCTCCACCTGGCTATTGGGTTTCCTTGACTTTCAGATTCTTTCTATGGTTCTCAGATTCTCTATGGAATTGCCCTTGCGTTTTGAGTCTTTCAGCCAGGCTTGTTTGATGTTTAAAACTGGTAGCCAGTAATCTCTGTGGTCTTCGGTTTCATTGTATGGATGCCAGAGAGGTCTTTCCCACCTCAGCAAAAAATCACTCCCTCCTGAAACTGCCTTCACTTTTTACTATTCCCTTGATGCTGCCGGGACACTGGTCGTTTCCTGCATATTTTCCTGTGGATACTGAGGATGCAGGACACAGGAAGTGAGGATGCTTTTTGCAGTCTATAAAATGTCCTAATGCAGACCCCAGGGCAACTTGAAGGGCCCTGGAAACTTTGCAGTTGGGGGGAGATTGTACTGGAAGGAGGTTTGAAAACAAGTGCAGGAAAATTGATGAAGCATTAAAATGAAGCTTGATTGCTATGTTCCACGACTCCTAGTTGTTGGGGAAGCTGCTTTATCAAACAGCACTGTGTAAGCTAACTTGGAAGAATGTGTGTTACCTGCTGAACAAGGAACGATACACATGTTCTCACTAAATCTTTATGAGCAAGTTTTACTTGAAGAATATTTTCTAAGAAATTATTTTTATTGATGCTGCATCAGGGAACTATGTATTAGGCAGCTTTACTGTGGTAACAAACAATCTCCAAGTCTCCATGGTTTCCAAAAAGTGTTTATTTTCTCTTGACATTCCATGCTGTTGACTACAGTTGACCGTGGCTGCCATAATCCACGTGGCTCTGTGTGCACTGCCCCAAGTACCTTTCCATTCTTGAACGGAGGCTGAAGGAGCAATGTCTGCTTGGCAAGCCATCCCTCATGGAAGAAGAAAAATGTAAGAAATCTGGGGGAGTTGTGCAGCTCCCAGTCAGCGCTGCTTCCATTCCTTTAGTTCAAGAAGGCTCCATGCCAGTCTGCCCAGCAGCATGGGGAGTCGTACTCTGTTGCAAGGAGGCACTGTGCGCTTCAGAACAATGGACAGGTTGTGTTTCCTCTTAGAGGGAAAGGAATGAGCAGTTGGAAACAACATGAGGCTACTTCAGAAAGTTCATTGGCATTGTGACACAATGGAATAAGCAGCTGGCTGTGACATCAGCACCCCTGTGGGTGCCAGTTCTGGTCCTGACTGCTCCACTTCGAATCTGGTTCCTTGCTGATGCTCGTAGGAAGGCAGGGGCTGAAGGCCCAAGTGCTTGGGTCCCTGCCAGTCGTGCGACAGGTGGAGCTTCTGGCTCTTGGCTTCAGCCTGGACCTGCCCTGGCCATTGTGGCCATTTGGGGAGTAAACTAGTAGATGGAAGATTTCTTTCTCCATCTCTACTTCTCTCTTTGTAATTCTGCCTTTTAAATAAACAAGTAGATTTTTAAAAAAAGTTCCTAAAACTGGAATTAAATATTGGAATCCTGGTGCAAATTTTTTTTTGAAATCCAGTTTTTTCATAACACACATTTTTCCAGGAACTTTTTGAAGACTCTCCATAATACAATCTGTCACAGTATGTTTGTTTTCCTGTGGCTACTTATCCAATTTTGGAGAAACCCCAAGTAAATTCAGCTTCCGAGATTCAGAAGTATTGGTGCATATAAAGCCAAATAAAATTCTTGGACATTTATCTACAATGAGTTCTGGTCTTCATAGTTAGTGCAATTAATGATTTCCCACTGTGTCGTGTATCATTCATACTTTCTCTCTCAACTGAGTTGCTGTTCAATGAAGCTGGACTGAAGGAAATGAGTTTTCCCTTTATTTAAGTGATTTTCTCTTGAGTTTAAGTTTTACTTACCTATTAAATTTATGATGATGAAATGTTCATATGTTTCACAAAGTGGACTCCATATAAACAGTTAAGGAATTAAATGTCAAAATTATTCACACAATTATTCACAAGTAGTGGCAGTAATTTACATTGAGCTTTATCCCAAAGGATGTTCTAGTAATCAGTTCCCTAACACCCTAAGCCATTAGGTCATTAAAGAGTACTTGGCATTTTACCTAAAGGCTTTGGAGTGTTAATCCCAGTTTCCTGGTCAGATTCCAAGTAGAGTAATGACTTTCTGACTTCTTAAATTACTCCTGCAATTTTGGTCAAACAGGATGTTCTTGCTTCTGTCCCATGCTGTTTCACTAAGTGGCTTGCTTGTTAGACAGATGTGCCTCTTCCATTGTACATGAAAGGAGGATAATTTAAAAGCATTTCTGAAAACTTCTGAGCTCATGCACTATGCTGAACTTGGCCTTGAACCTGGATATGGCCTCCCTCCTGAGCAGACCCCAGTTGTGACCAATGGGTGTCAGCCCACAGGGGCTGCTCAAGGAGCAGCAGATACTTCTGGTCTTGGCCCTGAAAGAGGAGAGGGGTCTTGTCTTCCAGCTGGTCAGGGAAGCTTCACAAAACTGCTTCTGGAAAGATATTATGGAGAAACAATTGTCTATGTTCACACAGAACTATTAATAAGCAGTCTTTGCATTTTAGTATTTAATGACATATTTCTTAATTGTTCATTGAAATATACCTCAGTAATACAACTTGTTTTTAAAAGTGTGTACTTACATGCACACATTTTTCACAGTACAAATAATTTGAATCCTATTTTCATCATTAAAATGACCTGTAAAAAATTTTGAATAATCATTGACCATATAATTAATTATTAGGCATGTGTTTGATTTCCAAATGGTCACATTGGTTTCCAACATTTTCACCGATAAAGTTCATTAAGTATTTTTTGCCTTATTAGCAAGATTTTCTTTCCAATTGTAAGTGATAAGTAATTCACTTCCTCAGTTTTCCATCTTTGATGATCACGGACAAATAACTAACAACCGGAGTGATTATTTTGAGTTCAAGGTCAGGCTGCCAGCTCCACAAGGGCAGAGAATGCTTTCTCTTATGTCTGCCCTCAGTGCTGTCCATAGTGGCTTACACGTTATCAGTGCTCACTACATAGTATGGAAAGGAGAGAAGAAGAAGAAAGAAGGAAGGTGAGAAAGGAGAGGAAGGGAGGACAGAAAAAAAGGAGAGGAAGCAAAGAAAAAAAAAACAGGAGACAAGGAAAGAAAGAAAGGAAGGAGAGACAAAGCAGTGGGAGAGTTACTACCTTGGTAGATACAATACCAGGCCCAAACTGTGCGTTTGCTCATCCTTGAAGAACTTTCCAAGAGTTTAACCTGTAGAAGATTGGCAGTATACTCAGTTATGGTTAGCCAATGCACCTGCTGGTATTACTCATTTACTGCTGCTGTTGACTATTGTCTTGGCTCTGCCTGTGGGTTTATCTTCCAGTCAGATCAACCTGTTGGTTTAGATGGCTTTGTACAGCACTGGAGAGCAGCAGGAAGTTCACTGTGATGAAACAGGAATAGTGGTGACAGAGGACACATTCTGTTAACTAAATTGCCAAATCAAGTCATTGTCTGTCAGAAGCCTTCAACATTCCACTAGTTTGGGATCAGGACCCCCTATAGCAAATGAAGGAAATCAGTTTATGGTTCTGAAGTAGAAGACAAGATGCAATGTGTTGCTGTCCATTTACTGAGGCTTTTTTCCATCTTCTTTGATAGATACGGGGACATTTACTATCTCTCAGATGAAAACCAGCAGAGCCTCCTCTGTGGAGGAGAGCCTGGGTGGATGGGTAGATGGGGGTGGTTGGGGACTTGTGTCCTTGCACCGAGACTCGTTCCAACCACATCTTGAGAAGCATAGCTCCATTTACTGAAGCCTCTGTTGACCTCTGTTGAGGTGCACTTCCATGCTGGGCTCCTTGCTGAAAAGAAAAATGACTGTCACAGCAGAAAACACAAATGTCACAAGCCGCTTTCATTTGTGAGTACTTCCATCCCAGTATGGCCAACAGCATGGGATACCTCTGAGCGATGCTCGTCAGGGAAGAAAACTCCAAATGCTCTGATTCAGAAACATATACTTAGGAAGCAGGCATTTCCCCTAGTGGTTACGATGCCCATGTCTTATATCAGAGTACCTGGGTTTGAAGCCTGGCTCTAGCTCCTGAATCTAGCTTCCTGCTAATGCAGACTCTGGGAGATAGCAAGTGATGGGTTAAATATCTGGATCCCTGCCAGCCACCTGGGAGTCATGTATTGACTTCTCGGCTCCTGGCTTCTCCCCAGTCCTGACCATTGCGGGCATTTGGGGAATAAACTAGCAGATGGGAGCTCTGTCTGTCTTTTCCTCTGCCTCCCAAATAAATGAAAAAAAGATCATATATATATATGTGTGTATATATATATATATATATATGATTATCATGGATAAGAACATGAAATAAGCTTTGGTTCTCCTAAAAATATTGGCACTGGGCTATATTCTCTACTGAGGTAGAGAATGTAGTGCCTGAGAGCCATATAATGGCTAAAAAATCACTTGGTTTTGTCTTGCCAAGGCACAAGCAGGTGGAATTTGAAATTCAATAAATCTATAGCAGGCTAGTTTTTAAGCTGATAATTTTGTATGACCTGCGAATGTTGTTATAAATACCCAGATGGCCCTTGGCAGAGAAAATGATCCCTATTCTAGTAACCACCCTTCCCTAGAATGCGTTATGAGATTTTTTTTCTTTTGCAATAAATGGAGCCCATCACTTTCCAAACGCTTGACCAAGGAACTCTTTTTGGGGGTAGGGCAGATAGGAGAAGTAGTTTGGGCCCCCCAAAGTTGGTTTTATAGAATTCTGCTTTGGTGTCATGCTCTTGGATTACACTCATAAAGCTTACGAAACACAATGATGAACCTCAGCGTTGGTCATGCAAATATTAAGACTGTGGCTCTTTTTTTTTTTTACTTTTTTTTTTTTTATGAGGATGTGTAGGAGGACTTTCCTTTCCCTTGGAGCCAGAAATAGTTGTGCTTTTCCTTAGAAACTGTTTGTTTTAGGGTTATGGTCTCTTGCCGCTCTGCAGCTGATCATGTCGCTACATGCAGTAGCTGATGTAAAGTTTACAGTAAGTTCTTTCCACTAGAGAGATATGAGTTCAAGAGAAACCAAGGTGGTTGCTGACTTTGAAAAGGTTAAGCAAATGCAAGGCCAGAATCCTATCTTGACTAACCACATGGATTTAAAGTGGATTAATGAGAGAGAGAGAAAGAGGTGGTGGTGGGGGAAATATTCCATCTGCTGATTCACTCCTCAAATACTCAAATGCCTGCAATAGCTGGGGCCAGGTTAGGCTGAAGCCAGGATCCAGGGACTCCATTCTGGTCTCCCACATGGGTGGCAGGGACCCAAGCACTTAAGCCATCACCCACTGCCTCACACTAGCAGAAAGCTGGATCAAAAGCAGAACAACTGTAACTCAACTCTTTCTGGATGTGGGCTTCTCAAGTGGTAATTAACCCACTGTGCCACAGCATCCACCCCCATGCTCCACTTCTTTGTTACTGTCAGTGGAGTAGGTATATTTTTACACCAGCATCACCATGCGTGCATAAGTACTGTGTTGTGCTATGAGGTCATGATGGCTACTGCATCACTAAGCCATAGGAATTTTTCAGCTCCATCATAGTCTTTTTTTTTTTTGACAGGCAGAGTGGACAGTGAGAGAGAGAGACAGAGAGAAAGGTCTTCCTTTTTGCCATTGGCTCACCCTCCAATGGCCGCCACGGCCGGCGCCATGCGGCTGGCGCACCGCGCTGATCCGATGGCAAGAGCCAGGTGCTTATCCTGGTCTCCCATGGGGTGCAGGGCCCAAGCACTTGGGCCATCCTCCACTGCACTCCCGGGCCACTGCAGAGAGCTGGCCTGGAAGAGGGGCAACCGGGACAGAATCCGGTGCCCTGACCGGGACTAGAACCCGGTGTGCTGGTGCCACAGGTGGAGGATTAGCCTTTTGATCCGCGGTGCCGGCTCATCATAGTCTTTTTTAAAAGTGCCTTTTTAAAGATGACTCCACTGTCCAGAGGACATTCCTGAGTTGGGTATACAAGGTCCCTGCCTGTGTCTTCAACAATCGCATCCCAGTCTTGCCAATCCCTCACCAAAGCTCTACCACGGCCACCCCAAACTTGGCTGCTTCTCCATGCTCAGCCTTCCTGAGACAGTCCTACCCCCTCTTCATTCATTAAGCAAAGGCACACTCTCCCAAAGAAAGCTGCAGGTGCTACCCGAGGCTAATCTTTTTAATAGTAAGGAACTTTCTGAGCTGTTAACAAATACTAATGGGAAGGTAAGCAGAAATTAAGAATATCTCACCTATATCAATCCACAAGTGTGTGTGTGTGTGTGTGTGAAAGAGAGAGAGAGAAAGAGAGAGAGAGAGAGAGAGGGAGAGAGAGGTCTGAGTTGTCCACTGTTGTGTAGAAGGCTAGAGGGAAATAAAATCTGTCGTGGGGATGAGCAACATCACCAAAGCATGACCAGAGGAGCCTAGTCACACTCTGAAATCCCCAAGGGGTTGTGTGTCACCTGCTGGGATGCATGTTTGGAGAGAGGGTGCCATGAGCATGCAGAGGGAAATTCTCAGTTGGGGCAACACAGCCTGGCACAGGGAATGCAGCCCAGAACCAAGGCCACGTGTGATGAATTGATAGGCACATCTGGTGGCTTTTCTCGATGTCGGCTCCGATGACATTTTCTTCCTTGGCTCATGGGTCAGGTTGGTTTTGGAAGTGAGACATTTATTTTATTCTTCCTTGAAAACAAACTTTACATCATTGATCTGCCGCTAAAAAATGTTTGTGCTAAATTCCTGCCTCCAAGCCAGAGCCTATGACTCAGATGGTGTGCATTTCAAGATTCTCTCAACATAATTTCACATAAAAAAGAAACATCTTACATTGGGCCAACTCAGCTAACACCAACTGCCTTGTATCACTAATATGTACTGGATGGATTCATGGTTGTACATCTTCAAAGACCTGGATAATCATCTTTGTTTGCAAATTCCTTATTAACGTGGAGATAAATGTTATCATAAATTTGAACTTTTATATTATGAGCTAAATTTTTTGGTCTTTAAAATTCATTTAGAAAATATTCAATAGCACGAATCTAAAGGCTGCATGGCAGTTTCCCAACTGGACACGGTTCGAGAAAATTTTTTGGTCTCCTTTTTCTTTAAGCAAGATGATAAACACTTAATAAGAAGATGGAACTCATGGACAGCAGCCAGAAGAGAATAGCATTCTACCCATGGAATTCCACCGCAGATGCTCTGCTGGAAAGAAATCCTCATCTTGCACTCCTTTTTCCTTTTGATGATGGCTTTAAAAAACTGTGAAAACAGAGAAAGCCAAGTGTGTGGTCTTCAGCAATTTCGTAATAGTCTGTGCGGGAGACAGAGGGGGCGGTGATTTGTTGGAAAAAATGATTAGCTTTTTCTTTACGATGACAGAAAACAGTTGCAATTCAAAAATGCCGAAGATTCTGCAGCCCTCCCTTTTGGTAAATTGTTAGGTAATCACTCCTTCCAGGTGGTGCTTTCAATAAAGAACTTGGAAAGTCACGCCCCCAGAGAGCTCTTCCAGGCAGAGCCATTGTCAACTGGGAGAAACTTGTAGAATTAGTTGAGGGCAGGGTGGGAGGAAAATATTCTCAATTTTTATTCCGAGGAATCTGCTCTTGATTCACCAGTGAGTGTTCGAATGCCTCCATCATGGTCTAAGGAGCGTAGAGTCAGTCCAGGAGATTTTTTTCAGACAGAGTTGAAGCAACTTGCTCCCATCAAATGGTGTTATCACTCATTATTGCTGTTGTCGGTATTTGCTTTCAGTTGCTTGAGGATGCAACAGGCCCATCATAATTGAGATGTTGCTCCACACACAAATCAGCTTAATGAAATAGATTCTCATCAAGTGATGCCCTTGCTTAAATACTTGTATAACTTCTCTCAAGACTGGTTTTTCTCATGTCACTTTGGTAGAAATTTTATGAACCTGGTATGGACCTGGAACCCTGGCCCAGCTGTGCCCCTTTCTGGACACTTGGTGTCAGGCTCCTGAGTTCTTCAATTCCTTTGTAAAACAATGTAGCAGATGCCTTGTAAGTACAGGGAAAGCTGTGTCTCTGGGGTCAACTCAAAGCTCCTTTTTGAGCACCGTGATTGGTTTCTGTGATACAAAGGTATCCATATCCTGACTGTTCTTAAGGCCGTGGGGGTACTGACATTACAAAATTATATCAATATATGGTGCAAACCTTAAGCTAGCTAGAGCTTTGCACAGGGCACTCAAGACAACTGTGATACTTGAAGGACTGTACTCCGACTCCATTAGCCCATGGCTGTGATTGACTGGAACATGGTGGGCTCTGCTGATGCGCATGACCCTGCAGGTGCTTGAGTTCTGAATCTTATGCTGATAGATCGATCAGCCCTGATGCTGCCTCTGTCCCGAATCTCCACCATGTAGGCATCACTGACTTGATCTGCTCAACCTCTTAGAAGAGAAAGCCTTGTTCTGCTGCTGCACTCCCAGCTGTGTTGCACCCATTGGCTCCTCCTGGGGCGCAGAAGGTATCCAAACTTGTGCTTTCAATCCAAGTTCTTTCCTCAGGGTCAAAATAGTCCCATAAACTTTGCTGAAGCTTATTGGTTACTTCAATTGCTCATCCTCTGCATCTTCGACATTGTGGCTCTGCGGTAGGTGTCTGGCCTAGTGGTTAAGATGCTGGTTAAGATCCAGAGTCCTGGGTATGGAGTACCTGGTTGTGAGTTCCACCCCTGACTTCGGACTCCAGCTTCCTACTAATGAAGACTCTGGGAGGCTGCGGTGATGGCTCCGGCAGTTGGGTCCCTGACACCCATGTAAAGAGCCCAGATTGAGTTCTCAGCAACCAGCTTCCATCTTGGCCAAGGACTGTTGCAGGCATTTGGGGAATGAGCAAAGGATCTCTTGCTTTCTCTCTGCCTCTGCTTCTCTGTCTCTCTGTCCCTCAAACAACCAAACAGAAAGGAAAGAAAAAAGTGTTACTACTAAAAATATTGTGGTATCATGACTTAGGCAAAGTTCCCAGGAATCCCAATAAATTTGCAACAGTTTAAACTACTCAGGGGCCGGTGCTGTGGCATAGTGGGTAAAGCCACCATCTGCACTGCTGGCATCACATATGGGCACCGGTTCGAGTCTCAGCTGCTCCACTTCCTATCCATCTCTCTGCTAATGGCCTGGGAAAGCGGCGGAAGATGGCCCTAGTCCTTGGGCCCCTGCACTTGTGTGGGACACCTGGAAGAAGCTCCTGGCTCCTGGCCTTGGATCGGTGCAGCTCCAGTCATTGCAGCCAAATGGGGAGTGAACCAGTGGATGGAAGACCTCTGTCTCTATGTCTCTAACTCTGCCTCTATGTAACTCTGCCTTTCAAATAAATAAATCTTTAAAAAAAACTACTTGTTTCTTTACTCTCTTTGGGGTCTATTGGCATGTTGAGGTTTTAGTTTCTCTTGCTGTGAAAATTTTCTTGCTGGGATGGACAAGACAAAAGGGAGGTGATCAGGATCTGAAGAGCAAAACCACACCCATATCCCTCGCTTGTACAAAGAAGGTGCTGTTGATTCAGACAGGCTGGTCTGCACCAGGGATCCTATAACACAGGACAATTGAAAACTTTCATGTGTAGAGGTTCTATTATTAACATCCTAACTTTGGATTACTTTGAAATGATTTTCACCACTAATTAGATTGTACTTAAATGATGTGGGCCATCCAACTGTTCAAGGGCTTATCAAACATGAAAATGAGAATCATTCTATATCTAAGCTAAAAAACAATAGCAATTTCAGCCTTGGAAACCTAAAAGGTGTTGCCCATGACCCCTGTTTTTGGACACAGTAATATCAAGGAACTTAAAAAAGTTGATGGAAAAATGTTTATTTTGGTGCAAACATTTTAAAAATCCATGTATATGAGGAATCTTTAAAAAGTCCTGGAAACGCGTACTATGAAAAAAATTATGTATGGATTCCAAAACTTTTTTTGCACCAGAATCAACTTATCTTGGAATTCCATTTCCTCACAAGCTTTTGAAGTGCCCTTGTTATTAAAGAATTATCTCAACAGAAATGCAGTGGGTAGAATTGCACAGCCTGGCAATCCTTAACGAGATTTTCTGCTGTGAGTGCGGCAGGAATATTAACTTGAGACAAATGTGGTGGGAAAAAATAGGTGCTTCTTTTTTCTCCCTTACTAGGGTAAGCGAGCCAATTGTGGATGTCTGGTGGGGGTTGGTGATGGGCAGATGGGCAGGGTTCCATGAGATGTGCCATAGGCCGTTTGTATGTATGGAGAAAGGAACCATGGTTTGTGAGACCTTGGAGGAAGGACACAGGGACTGCGGGGAGGATTTGTCATTGTACTTGACCAGATTAATCTACTTTCAAGTACAAGACTTACTGTAGCCCATTGCCCCCACAAAGACCTCCCTGATCGCAGCACTGGAGCCGTCTGTGCCAACATTACTGTCACTGCTTTGATAGTGGTATACATGTTCTCACGGCAACCTCAGATTGCTGGTGGGACCGCGTTACATCTCTCCTTGCATTTTCTGAGCTTCCTCACGCACTGCTCGCGAGAAGTGTTCCATCAACAATTGTTGAGTTGAGCTGTTGTCTGTCCTAGGGAGCTTGGGATTTAGGCCAGCCAGAGGAATGAAAAGGGCTGGGATGAATCATCCATACCACCTCCGCCTTCACAATATTTTCTTTGCACAAAAATGCATTTAAAATGAACACCAAAGGCAACTTTAAAAGCGAAATGTAAGAGCAAAAGGCTAGGGGCCAGTGCTGTGGCACAGTGGGTTAAAGCTCTGGCCTGAAGCGCTGGCATCCATATCGCATTGGTTCTAGTCCCGGCTTCTCCTCTTCCAATCCAGTTCTCTGCTATGGTCTGGGATAGCAGTAGGAGATGGCCCAAGTCCTTGGGCCCTTGCACCCACATGGGAGACCAGGAAGAAGCTCCTGGCTCCTGGCTTCGGATTGGCGCAGCTCTGGCCGTTGTGGCCATCTGGGGAGTGAACTAGCAGATGGAAGACCTCTCTCTCTACCTCTCTCTCTAACTCTGCCTTTCAAATGAAAAAGAAAAGAAAAGAAAAGAAAGAACAAAAGGCTAAACCCTGCCCTGAGCTGCGTGTTTGGGATCAAGAAGGGGCACTGGTTCTGTGGGCTCTGGAGAGAGGGCTCCTTTATAGCAAGGACACAATATTTTCAAACCTCACCCGCTGAGAGAGTTCTGCTGTGTCTGTCGTGCCTCTTACATCTGATTGCACCACCAGCGACACCGTAGGGTCCTGAAGAGTCCTCTGCTGATACAACACATGGAGAAGCAAACTTGCAGCGTGAGCAACAGGGGCGCTCCCGACCGAGACTTTGCAGTGGAGGGGACAGGCTTCAGGAACTGCGTCTGGCACGCAACCTCCAACTGCTGCAAATGCTCACAGACATGCTGTTTTCATATTTGTTCTAGTGTCATCACTTGTGCAGTTGTTTTGGAGCTACTTTTTGTGACCAAGCAACTATGTAATTAAGAGTCTGGCTGTCAGGGCTGGCATTGTGGCATAACAGGTGAAACCGCAGCCTGCAGTGCTGGCATCCCAAATGAGCACTGGTTTGAATCCCGGCTGCTCCACTTCCAGTTCAGCTCCCTGCTAATATTCCTGGGAAAGCTCCCAAAGATGGCCTAGGTACTTGGGTCCCTGTGACTCACATGGGAGACTTGGATGGAGTTCAAGGCTCTGGGCTTTAGCCTGCCCTGGCCCAGCCCTGGCCATTGTGGCCATCTGAGGAGCAAACCAGCTGATGGAAGATTCTCTCGATTCTCTCTCTCTCTCTCTCTCTCTCTCTCTCTCTGTCTTCCTCTCTCTCTGTAACTCTGCCTTTAAGATAAATGATTTTTTAAAAAAGTCTTCAGTAGTAAGATATAAATGGAATGAATTCTGTATTTAATATGATGCTATCAACAATTTTTTGGATATCCCAGGTCTATAGTCAGTGGCCCCACAAATTAGGGTAAAATACATGTGGAGGCCTGGATCATGGCCCATATTTTTTCCTTTTTCCTGCAATGACTCAAACTCACCTCTGAAAGTGAGTGATGCAGTCATGTGTGTCTGCTTTTCCATCAACATTTACTCTCCAGAAAATCTCAATGATACTTTTGCAATTGTAGTCCTGCACTGCTTAATGATGTTTTGGTCAATATGGATCACATGTATGATGGTGGTCCCATAAGATCATATGGCCTAGTGATATTTCAACTTGTGTAAGTACATAGCATGATGTCTACACAACTATGAAATCATGTAGCATCACATTTCTCAGACTGTCTCATCATGTATTACTATCTATCTCTCTATAGATAGTTTGAAGTATTTGCTTAAAAATATTATTTGATTCATAAGGCTAAAAGTATTATATAGTGCCTTTGAGCATTCCATTGGACTAAGGACAGTGGGAGTGACAGAATATTTTTAAATCTCCAGTTTATTTCCTGAAATCCACTAAAACAGTAGATTCTTTGCTTTGCGTATGTGTAAGTACAGACCAGTTCAAGATTGTCCTTTGTTATGGCTTTGTTTTCCCCCTCATGAGCAAAAGCTTGAGTGTCAGGATATGGAAGAAGAGTCGCTGGCACCACCTTCAAGCAAAATGGAGTAGTATTTTTCAGAGTGGACACTCAGTGTAGAGGTTAAGATGCCTGTGTGTAACATCGCAGTGCCTGGATTTGACTCCAGGCTCTGGTTCTTGACTCCAGCTTCCCGCCAGTGTAGACCCTGGAAGGCAGCATTTATGGCTCAAGCAGTGGGGTTCCTGCCTCCCATGAAGAGGGAGACCTGGATTGCTTCTGGTTCCTAGCTCTAGCTACTACATCATTATTTGAGGAATGAACCAGCATTAAAAACATTCTCTCTCTCTCTGATTTTCATATAATCAAAAAATTTTAAATGTAGTATTTTGGATACAGGGCATTAGACTTTGCAGCCAAATTAGTACAGCCCTCAATTCCATATCCTCTGTCTTTGGACTCAATGATTACTTCATGATTTTATGTCATGATCAAAGACTTGTATCTGTTTTTATTGTCGTGGTAATATTAGTGTCTGTCATCCCAGCTAGGATGGGAAATTCCACTTAATAGCATTTTAAAAATATTTTAGACAGTTCTTCCTACATTATTGTGACAGATGATGAGGTTATGGGCAGCTCTTTCTTTGTGGTTTGTAAGGCTGAAATTCTTGTTGAGTCTTTTATACTTGATGTTGACTTACACTCTATTCTCTTGTTTTAATGAGGGTAAGCCCATGTTCAGTGTTAATGACCCATGTTTTGGAAGCTACTGTATAAAGGGCAGTGAAACTACTTTTAAGTGAATATGAATTACAGATGGTAATGCCGCCTTCTCCAGCTCAGCTCTCTGTCGGCAGGCACAAGGAACCTGTGGTCGGCAGGTGTTTTCTGCCTGATGTGGCTGTCAGCAACCACAGCTGTGTGAGATGGAGTCTGGCACTACCACGGCCCATTTTAGCACACCAGCTGGAGGAGCTAGAGATGGAAACAAACTTAACCTGCTTTTTGGCGTTAATCTGGCTCTTTATATTTTTTCTGTAGGTATGTTGGACATTTTTCAGCATATCTATAATTGTGTGATTTCTTCCATTAGACCAGGGCTGGGGAACCTTCTTTCTGTCAAGAGCCACTTGGATTTTTATAGCATCAATTGTGGGCCATACAAAATTATCAACTTAAAAATTAGCCTGCAGTAAGTTTATTGAATTGCGAGTTCTACACATGGTTGCCTTGGCAGGATGAGCCTGGATGATTTTGTGGGCATTATAGGGTCTGTGTGCTGAGTATTCCCCACCCCGTTTAGGCAATAGAAGCTTCAGACTTCCCTAAGTAACCCTTTACATGAAATCTCAGTAATGGGTTCTTGAGGCTTCTCCCCACAACATGTGGGAGAGCGTTGGTCATCTGAGCACTCAGATCCCACTCCCGGGAAGAGTTTGGGAAGGGAAAAGGCAGTGGAGGTTTAAGATAGGCAAGAGATAGTCCTCTTCCATTTGATTGTTGGTTGCTCAGTCTGGTTTTAAGAACTTGCCCCATCAGTCCTCCACGGTTGTCCTTCTTGGGAAGCCTTATGAATTTCAAACAAACAAGGTGAATCCCTTTTGCTCAAAGGACTTGATAATCTCCCTCATGAGGTCTCACTGGATCCAGCAAGCTTGATGGCCATGCAGGTGCACTCACTATTAGCTATGTGCCAACAGCAGCAATGGAGCTGAGGCGTTGACTTCAACTGCAGACACCAGCACCAGAAATATACCTGGGTCCCACGGGGTTCCAGGTGATGATCATATAATTTCACCAGTTATTCCTGTTCTTGGTTCCCAACGGATCAATCAGGTCACTGTACTAACATCAGGAAGTTGTCTAGTTAATATCTATTTATGCTTTAATTTCTGCAGAGGATAAAAGCAAAAGCAATCAGTAATAGTGTTATGGGTTTATCTTAGGATTTCTCTAAGAGTGAGTTTTGAGTTCCATTG
This sequence comes from Lepus europaeus, assembly GCF_033115175.1. NCBI lineage: Eukaryota > Metazoa > Chordata > Mammalia > Lagomorpha > Leporidae > Lepus > Lepus europaeus. Next base: position 88,915,337 of record NC_084832.1, read on the forward strand.
TGAAAAGCTTTTCTGTGGGGCTGGTGTTGTGGTGCAGCAAGTTAAGTCTCTAATTGTGACATGAGCATCTTAGCATGCAGGTTCAAATCCTGGCTGCTCTGCTTCTGATCTAGCTTCCTGCTAATGAGCCTGGGGAGGCAGAGTACTTCAGCCTTTGCAAGCCTTCTAGGAGACGAGAATGGAGCTCCTGGCTCCTGGCTTCAGCCTGGCCCAAACCAAGCTGTTGTACCAATTTGGGGAAGTGAACCAGTGGATGGAAGATATTCTCTCTCTCTCTCTCTCTCCTCCCCTCTTTTCTTTCCTCCCTCCCTCCCTCCCTACTTCTTTTCTAACACTCTGCATTTCAAATAAACTTATTTTTTTTTTAGTAAAAGATATGCTTTCATACATCTCTAATGAAATACAAGGTGCTCTGAGTGTTGTCAACAATGTCCAAGTGGTGTATTTGTCCACAGGGACCATTTTTTTTAACAGATTGACCTATCTATCTATCTATCATCTCTCTCTCTCTCTCAATATATATATATAAATATAAATATATATTATATATAAATATATATAAATATATAAGTATAAATAAATATAAATATATGTATATATATTTAGAGAGAGTGATAAGGAGACACATATACAAAGAGAAAGAGAGAGATCTTCCATCTGCTGATTCACTCCCCAAATGGCCACAACTGACAGGGCTGGGCAGTAGTCAAACCAGGAGCTAGGGGCTTCATCTGGGTCTCTTACATGGGTACAGGGTCTCAAACACTTGGGCCATCACCTGCTACTTTTCCCAGGCCATTAGCAGGGAGCTGACTTGGAAGAAGAGCAGCTGGGACACAAACTAGTATCTGCACGGGATGCTGACCTCACTGGTGGTGGATCTACCTGCTACAACACAATGCAAGTCTTATAGAACCTCCTTTTAGAAGTATTGTATGAAATTATACACAAGGATATGTATACACAGGAATACAGATAGCTTTTGTAAGAATTTTTAGTGAACTGAATACTTATTTTACCAAAATGATTAATTCATGAAGTGAGTCCTATGAATGATTTGCTACGTAGACCTGGATTTTGTGGAAAGTGGCCTATTCCTAGGACTGTGCATCCTTTGAAGAGGGTGGCCACCAAGCACACCAAGCAGCAGGGGTGAGAACAGCGCCACTGGCTCTGCTAACTTTCTCTCATTAGCCTTGTTGCAGCTTTAGCAGCTACCAGGCTCTCCCGCAGCAGCTGGGGAGACTTTCTGGCCTGCCATCTGTCTCCCGGCTGCTTGGCTTGGAGAGCAGCCATCATCAACTACTGCGTTTACTTACAACACTCTCTGCAAGCTTTCACAGTGAACTGTGTGAAGGAAACTCCCCAGACAGAGTAGAGTGTTCAGTGCTAGCACTCATAGCAAACCTCTGATACCAAGGGAGAGACACTTTCAATCTCATGTGAGAGATGTGAGAGATGTTTAGAGATACCTAGGCTTCTAGTTATGGCACAGACTTTTTTGAAATTATCATTGATGATTTCATTTCTAACTTCTCATTATGGAGGACTTTCAAGCATTACAAAACCTGAGAGAATAGACTAATAGAACCCTGTGTCCCTATCACTCAACAATGTCAATAAAGTACTCACAGCCAATCTCCTTTTGCGTAATTTCCACCCAAATAATTCCTTTTTTTTTTTTTAACAAAACAGCTCTTCTATTTAACAGTGATTTGGCAGAGTGAATCCATCCTAATGGTAGTATTTGAAGGTGACACTGCCTTTAAGCTATACAAAGTAGGTGTGGATGAGAGAAACACAGAAAGAATGAATTACAGATCGTATTAGTCAGCTTTCAGTTACTATAACTAAATAGCTGACACAGCCTACCTCTGAAGGAAGGGGGTTTATTTCAGCTTACAGTTTTGGAAGTTCACAGTCCAAGATTGGGTAATCCTATTGGTGTCTAATTAGGGCAGTGGATGGCAGAGTACTTGTGCACAGGAAGCAATGAGCACAGCTATGTCCAACCCAACTTTTATAAACACCCCTCTCTAAAGAGCTACCTGCCGAGGGCATGACCCCCGTGTCCTAAGGACTGCCCATGAGGCTCATCTCCTAAACACCATAGTTGGATAAAATCTTTACCCTCAATCCATTAACCATCAACATTAATGAATTAATCATTGACATAAGCCTTTGGGGACCAAATCTTCAACATATGGGCCTTTGCGGGGACCCAATATAAAGCCTAACACATAGCACAGATAAAGCAATGTTATAAGTGTTTTGTAATGGGAACTTAAAAGGAGTGTCACTAGGTTGAGAAAGAACTTGAGAGAAAAAGATGATGGGGGGGGGGCGCAGGGAGGGCTGACATGGTGGCATAGTAGGCTAAGCCTCTACCTGTGGCACTGGAATCCCATGTGGGCATCAGTTCAAGTCCTGACTGCTCCTCTTCTGGTACAGCTCTCTACTATGGCCTGGGAAAGCAGTGGAAGATGGCCCAAGTGCTTGGGCCCCTGCACCCACGTGGGAGACCTGAAAGAAACTCCTGGCTCCTGGATTTGGATTGGCTTAGCTCTAGCCATTGCAGCCATCTGGGGAGTGAACCAGTGGGTGGAAGACCTTTCTCTCTGCCTCTCCCTTTCTCTGTAACTCTACCTCTCAAGTAAATAAATAAAATAAATAAAAGAAGATGGAGGAAATTTTCTGGGGAAAATGAAGTACTACTTAGAAAAGAGAAAACATGTAGAATAGTACAAACTCAAAGAGGGTGGAATGATTGACACAGTTAATCCAAAAGCATGGCTAAGGTTGAGTGTCAATTGTGGTAGTCAGTTGGACCACAACAGGAAAAAATCTCTTGGAACAATGAAATTGGGTCCCCTGGGCTAAAATCTACACACAATTCCATATTTGTGTTTCCCCTGGAGGAATGTAATCACCCTCTGCATAAACTATACAGCAAGTATTCAATTCAAATATTTTATTTCTGATATTATTGGTAACTATATTCAGTTTAGTTTGAGTAGTGTTAATGTTTTCCAAAAAATCATTTAAATATATAAGTACTTTTGTTCATAATATATAGCCTGTTTGTATTCTCCTGGATAATTGTATTGTATCTTTGAGATGTGTCTTATATTTTCCCCAAGACTAATTAAACACTAATGTCTCACTCATACTTTGATTCATTCATTAACTAATGTTTAATGTTTATTATGTGCAAGATACCAGTGGAGGCCAGGATGCTTAGGAGCCTTTGTCATCTGAAAGGGTGGAGATGGCCAGGCAAAGTGGAGTCTAGAAGGCCACTAAGGGGCACTGGTACTCAGAGTGACCCACCCTGCTGTAGGAACAGGTGTTCAGGACACTGAAGATACCCACTGTGGGTCCAGCAGAGGAGTACACAGCATGAGCCTACCTTCCAAAGAACACTCTTGAATTCAGACCCTAGCTCTGTCCTGTTGAGTCCTGGAGACCTTGGGCATGTTGACTTGCTTCTGCCTTGGGTCCTTGTCCAATATGCTCTGAGTTGTAGCCACCTCCTGGCATGGCGATGAGTTAGAGCATGAGATATAAGTAAGTGGTCACTAAAGTCAGTACTCTTTTTCAGCAAGGGGGTACCAACTGCTAACTGGCCAGAAGGAGCATTTGACCTTCTGGGCAGAGTGCTTGAGGCTTTGAGCAGGGCGCCCTGGGTGCTGTGGGAGCAAGGGGAAGATGGAACCTCCCTTTGTTGTGACATCGTGGTCAGGGATACGGCAGTGTCATAATAAGGGGATGATGACTGGACCTGTGCTGAAGGGATAGCGCAGCCTGCTAAGTATAGGAATGACAATTTCAGGAGGGGGTAGGATGCAGGTTTGAATGCACCTGGTGTGAAATGCCAGGTGGGCAGCAGGGTGCCTGGAACCTGAAAGAGGCCTGATGAGATGCAGACCTCCTTTGAAGGGGCTACCATGTGCTGCTCATGGAACAAAGAAATTCTCCTTACTATCTTTGAATTCTAGACGTCCTGGGAGAACGTGGGATGTAATCTGTCCTTTCCTTAACAGATCCAGGATTGAAAAGGGTGAGGTGCCAAGTCTCTGGCCACCAACTGGTTCGCCACGAATGGGGCTGGCTCTTGAACCTGGTTTTCTGAATTTCAAGTCCTATCTTTGCTGCCTGCCTTGCTCAGGGAACAATATAATAAATACATATTGAGCACCCATCCACCTTGTGCAAGGTGACAGGCTGCTCCCTTTTGGATGAAGAAGGAAAGAGCTCAGGTCAAGGGGGAAACTGCTCCAGTATTGCCCTTCTCCGTGATGAGTAAAGTTGTCACTTTATATTCAACCTTCTTGTAAGGTCAGGGAATGACAACACATTATTCACCCCTGGTTGTTTGCTAAGCAAATACAAAGTTTGTATGTTGGTGTGAACCCAGTGTTCAGTTTGAGAACTCTCAAATTGCAGCTTTCAGGAGTGGAAGAGAGTGAGAGATAATGAGATGTGATAAGGAAGGGGTGTGTCGCCTCTATGCAAAACCAGCCACGTGTTAATTACGTGGAAAAATGTGCACTGATGTGTTTTCTTAATGCCTTTTTTTCCATTGCCTTTATAAAGGGGATGCAAGTGTTAGTACCCAATAATAGGACAGTCTTTAAAAGTAAGCCTGTTCTTAGTTTTGAATGGTTTCAGCAGTGTGCTTCTTAAATTTGTTGGAAACATTCTGCAGGTACACTATACTTTGAAAGAAATCACTACAGATTAATGAATTTGTGAAAATCTGAAGTCAGTCATTTGTGCAGAGTTAGGACTTACTGGTAGGCCAAGTGACTTATTCTAACAGCAAAAGAAATGTCTCTTTTTGTAATGTTTATTTTTAGTAGATATTTCAGTTGCATTTCCTCCAAAGCTTAATAAGCCTACTGTTGTTGCTGTATTATTGTTTTTTTTTTTTCGTCCTACTTGATGGGATTTTGAATTTAGCTAGACTTGAGAATTCATTCAAAATGAGGACCTATTTGCTTGGGGGTGAGAGGAGAATGTGCTTCTCTCCCAGGGTTTGTCATGACTCAGCTGAGATACTGAGCAAATGACTCCATGTCTCCTCGCTTTGGTTTCCCTATTTGTAAAGCAGTTTTAATAATACCTGGGACTGCTGCCTGTGAAATCATTTTATCCCCTCAGAAGAAATGAGCTATCAAAATACAACATGTGATTAGGCAACACACAGCTTTTGATTTGTCCTCAGGTGCCAAGTTTAGCAATAAGTTTTGGCCAACGTTCTGAAGAAATAATTTGATTTTCACAATCGCTTGGGCTAACCAGCCCATGATGACCACAGCTGCTATGTGTATGAATAACATACAAATTCTTCTCCAGCCTGCCAGCTCTCATTGTTCCAGGCTGCTAAATATGTAGATGGGTGTTCAACTTCACTTTTTTTTTGGGGGGGGGGTGTCTTGTCTCATCAGATATGCATTACAAGAAATAATCTTAAGATTTGTTTCAACATTAAAGTGACATTCTCAGCTACTCTCCAATCAACAGGATAAAAGCACAAAACCCATCAGAAGTTGTTCCTGATTGCTTATTATCTTTCAAAATATAAACGTGTGTGAGAGAGCTCTCCTTTCTCTCCAGTCGTTGTTAGAAATAGCTAATGATGTCTTATAAGATGCTTTGCACGCAAAAGGGTTCCAAAACCCATTGCAACTGCACAGATAAACAGGAATTACTTCACTGGCCATTGAAATGTGGCCACTTCTTGGACGAAATGCGGCAGCTGTTTAATAATGCATAGCAACATTCCAAAACAGTTGAGGCCTGGAAGAGAGGGGCAGACTTGCATCCAACTCAAATCACCTGGGAAGTGTCCTGGGCCCAGTGGTGTTGGGGAAGGAGCTTAGTTGTAACCGCAAGAAGCTCGGACATTAGTTTTATGTCTTCCTAGGAAGGCCAGCTCCACTCTGTTCAGCACTGGCTCAGTCACCTGCTAAATCATCCAGATCCCACACCACAAGCTGATGGATGGGCCTCTGAAGTGTGGCCAGCTTTCTACACCAACCCACACAGGAGAACAGGGCAGCATGGAGGGCGCCTTGACTGACAGCCGTGGTGGCCTGGCCCCTGCAACAGTACTGGAAGTGGAAGTGGCTCTGGGTGATGGAATGCGGAAAGTCATCCCTTCCTTGTGGTTACTCTAAAGTTTGTTTTCCAGTGACAGAAATGTTGCTCGGGGCTGGCACCATGGCTCACTTGGTTAATCCTCTGCCTGCCATGCCAGCATCCCATATGGTCGCCGGGTTCTAGTCCCAGCTGGTCCTCTTTTAGTCCAGCTCTCTGCTGTGGTCCAGGAGTGCAGTGGAGGATGGCCCAACTGCTTGGGTCCCTGCACCTGCATGGGAGACCAGGAAGAAGCACCTGGCTCCTGGCTTTGGATTGGCATAGCTCTGGCCGTGGCGGCCATTTGGGGGGTGAACCAAAGGAAGGAAGATCTTTCTCCTTTCTCTATGTCTCTCTCTCACTGTCTAACGCAAATTTAAAAAAAAAAAAAAGAAAGAAATGTTGCTCACAATTCCTCAAGCTTGAGCCTAGATCGTGTTTCATATTGATCTATTCCTATAGGATCTCAAATGAGAACAGCAAAAGAGTCTTTTTATTTTTTTCAGACCAAAATTTTATCAGCAAGAATTGCTTCTCCTTTAGGCAAAGGAACTTCATTTACAAGATCTGGTAGGCAAATCAAAAGTTGATGACCACTTGTATGGCCTCACGGTTTCTGTGGTCTTCCATCCAGTGTGATTATTTTTGTGACTGGAATAAGGGAGTCGCTAAAACATGTCATAAATCATGGGGTACAGCAAAAGCAGCACTCACAGGGAGATGGATAGCTGTCAGTACATCCACTGAAGAGAAAGACCTCAATTTAATAATGTAACTGTAGGCATTGAGGAACTAGAGAAAGAAGAGCAAATTAAACCCCAAATCAGCAAAGGGGAGAAAATAACACACATTACTCCAGAGATTAGTAAGATAGAGAACAGAGAAATAGTAGAGAAAGTTAGTAAGAACAAAAGTTGGATCTTTGGCAGGATGGGCACGGTTGACAATCTTTTAGCTAGAAGAGAGCTCAGCCGTGGTGGGGCTTGTTCTTTCCTTTCCGGGAGATTGTTTGACTGGCCCCCTTGCTCTTAGGCCCTGTAAGTCTTTGCAGCACTGACTTGGATGATGAACAGTTCACAGAGGATCCAAGTTCTCTCCTGGTAGGCCATGTGATACGGGTCAACTAAAACTGTATTTTCTACACACCGAGTGAGAAGGTACTTCAAAACATCTTAAGATATGGAAGATGGAATTAAAGATAAGATTAGGAGTCAGCATTGTGGTGCAGCAGGTAAAGCTGCCAGCTGGGATGCGCACATTCCACATCAGTGTGCCAGTTCAGGTCCCAGATACTCTGTTCATATTCCAGCTCCCTGCTAAACTAACCTCTCCACCCACAAGAGAGACCTGGATGGAGTTCCTGGTTGCTGGCTTTGGTGTGGCCCAGCCCTGGCTGTTGCAGTCATTTGGGATGTGAACCAGCAGATGGAAGATCTCTCTCCTCTTTGTCACTGTCTTACAAGTCAATCAAGAACTCTTTTTAAAAAGATAAATTTATTTTGCTGCAAAACAAAGTTGAAATCTGTCCATACAGGGTGTCCTCAAAAAGTTCATGAAAATGCATATTATCAAAAATATGTGCATGGGTTGTGTAACTTTTTTCTCCAAAATAAATTCATCTTTTAATTCCATTTTCCATGAACTTGTTAATGTGCTCTCAGATTCCTCCATGAAAAAAGAGGAACATTGACTGCGATCTTACAGTGGAAAAGAGCAGCCCGGGGCTGGGGTGGAGGCTGGAGGGTAGAGCCCAGCTTTAGTAAAACGAGGAGGAAAACGCCAGTGGAGGGGTGACATTTATAGAATGATTGTCTGGCCAAGGTCTTGGCTCAAGGCCTTGGCTGGTGAAGCCATCGCCTTTCCCTGCCCTGAATCACTCCGTGAGCCCAGCAATTCTGTCTTCTCAAAATGCAGGAACCAGGGCTGTTGTTCCCACTCACCCTATGCTGGTGACAGCTCTGATTCTCCATGGAAAATTCCACATTTCCCAATGAGGTCCAAATTAAATATTGACTTTACTAATTTAAAATTATTTTGCCCGTAGACCAATGTACTTTTATGAGGACATTCTGAAGAAATGTTTTGACTGATCACTAAGATACTACTCCAGCATGAGGGAGGCTTCATGGGGGTGGGGTTCCGGGCAGCTGGAGACGTGAGCCTGCAAGTCACTCTCTCTGGAGGAGCAGCAGAAGCCTCATCCCTGCAAACCCCAGCCCTGACCAGGCCCTGGGAGAAACCGCTGTGCTGTCTTAGAATACTCGGAGCCCTGTGACTCTTTCTGATTGCCCAGCTCTGCTTTGGATGCCTACCCTTTCCTTCCTGGCCCATCCCAGAAAACTGTCAATGGCCCCTTCTCCAGGAATTTTTTTTTAATCTAATCCACTCTGCTCTGCATTTCTACAGTGTCTCAAAAGACAAAATTTCAACAAATTGAGTTAAAGATTGAATTGGCTTTTATTCACCGTTGGTAAATCACGCGGCATCCAGCCTGAGACAGACGGGAGCCCCACGGGGCGTGGCAGAACACTTGGCTTTTATGAGGCAGATTGAACAGGAACCTGGAGGAAATGGCAGGAAACAAAAAGAGCACTGGTGGCACTGGTGCTGTGGCGTAGTGGGCTACAGCCCTCCACCTGTGGTGCTAGCATCCCAGATGGGCGCTGGTTCAAGTTCCAGCTGCTCCTCTTCCAATCTAGCTCTCTGCTATGGCCTAGGAAAGCAGTAGAAGATGGCCTAAGTGCTTGGGCCCCTGCACCCACGTGGGAAACCCAGAGGAAGCTCCTGCCTCCTGGCTTCGGATTGGCCCAGCTTGGGATGCTGCAGCCAATGGAAGTGAACCAGTGCATGGAAGATCTCTCTTTCTGTCTCTCCATCTCTTTGTAACTCTACCTCTCAAAATTACTAAATATTTTTTAAAAAGAGAAAATCGGTTAACATCAGGTAGGTTACTCTCCTTGTGAGGGTCAAAGCCAAAGGGCCTTCCTTATCATGCCAAGTGAAATCGGCTCGTTTAGGGATTTGGCTATCATCTCCCCTGATTTCTCAGAAGGTCAACGTAAAAAACTGTGTGGGTGCAAACTTGAAATCTTTACTTAGTATATACTAAGTTGATCTTCTGTATATAAAGATAATTAAAAATGAATCTTAATGAAGAATGGGATGGGAGAGCTAGTAGGAGATGGGATGGTTTGTGGGTGGGAGGGTGGTTATGGGGGGATAAACTGCTATAATCCAAAAGTTATACTTTCGAAATTTATATTTATTAAAGTTAAAAAAAATTGTGTTTCCGTTTGGTGGTATGAATCTTGAGCATTAATAAATCCCTCTCTTAAAAGATTTATCTATGTATATATGTAGGTATGTATGTATCTATCTATCTATCTTGGAAAGCAGAGAGAGAGATCGTCCATCCACTGGTTCACTCCCCCAAGCAGTTGCAATGGCCGGGACTGGTCCAGACTGAAGTCAGGAGTCAGGAATTCCATCTTGGTCTCCTACTTGGGTGGTAGGGGCCCAACCTCTGCTGTTTTCCCAGGTGCATTAGCAGGAATCTCCTTTGGAAGAGAGGAACAGTCGAGACTCCTCAACCCAGCACTCTGATAAGAGATGCTGGCATCTCAAGCGACAGCTTAACCTGCTGTGCCACAATGTGGGCCCGAGAGACCCCATGTTAGCTTGGTATGTTGGAGCCTCATGCAGGAGCTCAGTCCAAGTCCATGGGTGTCCATACGTTTTAACAAGTGCCAGCCACCCATTTCTGTTCTGCAGGTGCAGCATGGTGGTGTGCTTTGGGTAGAATATAATTTGTTGCCACCAAAACTCAAGTTGAGGCTTGGTCCTCAGTGCAGTGGTGCTGGGAGGTGGCTGTGCTGGGTGGGACAGAGTCCTTATGAATGGATGAATACCTTTCTGTTGGGAATGGGCTGACTGCTGGGGGAGTTTGGACCCCATTTTCATGGAAGCCTGCTTTCTGTCAGCAGCACAAGGCCCTCACAAGATGTGGTTGCTTGATCAAGGATCTCCCATCCTCCAGAACCATGGGCCAAAGTAAACCTCTCTGCTTCATAAGTTCCCAGCCTCAGGTGCTCTGTTGTAGTAACAGGAAATGGACCAAGATGTGAGGCTACTTCCAGAAGTGTCCTCCATTGCTAATAGCATGGACTCCAGTGTCTGTCATTGGAGCAGCATTGTCTCGTGGGGAGGGCCTTTCTAGCCCAACCCGCCCCCCAGTGCAGGACTCCCTGCACCTTTGTGTCACGTAGCTCCTGCTGCCATCCTGATTGCAATCTCATGTGGAACCCTAAGCTAGAAACACCCCAGGAAAGCCACAGAAATGGTGAAATAATGGATATCGGTTCTTTTTCAAAATTTACTGGAGAGCCAGAGAAATGGCGGTGTCTTAACCATTGGGCCAAACACCTGCCTCATGTCTGTGTTAAGCTGCTGTGTGTTGGGGGGAATTCATGACACAGCAATGAATTCCTCTCAATGGCCTGGTGTTATCGTTTACCAATAGAGAGATATAGACAATCTACCGTGGCATTGTTAGGGTAGGCAAAAGTCTGAGCAGGACAGCTAGGGTACAATTGCTGCCCCCATAGCTTGACCATCCACTTGTCTCAGCACATTCTAAGCCATGTCTGGACCATTATTTTTCCCACATGCATTCAAGGGAATGGGGGTTAGAGGTGGTGGTGGGCTCTCCACCCACGCAGGGACAGACAGTGTGGAGATGCAGACAGAGCACAGCCAACCAGCGTGAAGCAGCAGAAGGACCAGGCGGGTGGGGGGGGGGGGCTCTCTCCAGTTTACAGCTAGATGAAATCCACCCCCCCCCCAGCAGTATCTGAACTGGGTTTTCCCAGTACCTATCATCAGAGCAGAAGGGAGAGAGAGGATACTTTGGAAGTCACCACAAATGATTGAGCTGTGTTCATGCTTGCACGGTTTGTGCAATGGAAGGGACCAGAAGCTTACAGCATCATGACCTAAGAGGAAGCACAGCTTAGATACTACAGATGTCACCTTGCTGTTACTCCATGTCAGCATGGCTTCTCTGAGGTCATTTCTGAACATAGCAAAGTGAGGTGCTGCTTGCTTCTTGTCTGTGACTTTCAGACCTACAGCCTTGGGCTGACACCTGGCCTGTGGTGCAGGAGACAGACAAGAGTCACTTCTGCGCGTTCTGCCTCCCCTTTCTCTGCTCTCCTGCCCTTGCAGCAAGGACCAGTTTGGCAACTGTCAGATATGTACCTGAGGGTTCTCACTGGTCACCCTTTCTGTGGCTGGACGCCTGCCATGCAGCTGGCAGTCACGGTGCAGCCTCCCTTCCTCCTACTGGATGTCAGGTGAATGTGTTATCTCACCACGAACACTGCTGTAAGCACTTCTCTGCAAAAAGAAGGGATTTTCTACAGTATCAAGAGTCCGAAGAGGAGGGGGAGACCTCAGTAGACAGCATAACATGCATATTAGGGGAGCAGGAATCGAGGGGTAGAGATTGGTATTTGGGACCTGTCCAGGAGCCTGATAAAGTGATTCTAGCGAGAGGTGTGGGTGTCTGATGGAAAGCAATACTGGAAGAGATGGCACCGCATAGGTAGTCACTCTCCTCTTCCAGGATGAAGCTCCAGTTGACATGATGGGGCCACTCCTCTGTGACTGAGTCGGTGATCGTCCGTGCAATGCATGCTCTGTTGTGGAGACTGGGCTAGGAGGGAGATGCGCAAGATGAGAACATCCGACTTCTGCCCCTGGCCCCCGGGGGGCCTCAGTGAGAACTGGATGGGAGGTTTGCACGTGGAGGCTGTGAAGCCAGATCACCTGCCCAGCCAAGTTGCACTTCACACAGGCTTAATGAGATAGCAGACACCTGTGGAGGTCCGTGCGGGACGGTTACGTACAATGGAGGCCAGACTTACATCCCGTGGTGTTAATGCTGAGGGACCCAGAGGAGTGTCTTTGAAAACCTTTTTCTGAGCCCTCTGTAGTATGGAAGGAAGAAAGGCATGATGGTTCAGCCAACACTCCTCCATGGTCTCTTCCAGAAATTATTTCCACACGCAGCGCAAGCACAGGTAAGCACTTGCTTAGTTTTTTGGTTTTTTTTGTTTTTAATGTTCAGAATACTTTGTTATTCAATGGTCAACCAAACAAAACAAGCAAGAAAGCAAAAGCAAAAGATAAATAAATTAACCCAGCAAGCAATTAGGGAATATATTCTACAGGATTCATTTATCTCTCCAAGAAATGTATTTACCTGAGTTCTTGCGTTAGGAACACTTGATCACTTTTCTGCTCTCCCTCACTCTGTAGTCAGCGTGGACAATCCAGCTTCATGTGCTGTGAGATTTTATGTTTCGGCTGTGGTTCAGGTGGGAAGCAGTCACCATGGCCCTAGTATGGGTAAGGCTCTGTTTGTGACCCCACACAGCTCCTCCCTGACCCAGGTGAAGTCTCTGTGCCTTCAGATCCCCTGTGCTCACAGTTCCCATTGGCTCCAGCTGTGGCCTCTGCCAAACTGAGCCGTGAACCTCTCTGTGAGCTGGACTGTGTTCTGGGTCGTTCTTCAGCAGCTAACACAGGGCCTGTGCTATGGAGGTTGCCAGTAACTTGTTGATTTGACGGACTAAATTGCAAGCACACATTTTCACTCTCCATGTCTGCTTCATAGGGTGGTCATCCTGGGCATGGAGAGAAAGACATGGATAAAACGTGTGAATGTTCCAAGACCAGCCTGTCTTAGGTGCAGCCATGAAGATGACAGTCATTTTTTAAATACGGACTCTCTCAGGGAGGAGACTAAGTAACATCCTCATTTATCTCAGAGATTCTACAAAACCCTGGTCATCAGTGCTTCCTAACCTTGGACGTGGGCTACTCCTGGGCAAGTATGAAATGAGCCCAGAAATCTAACCTCCATGCACTCTTTTTTTTAAACTTTTTTTTTTTAGATTTATTTATTTTATTTGAAAGGCAGAGTTATAGAGAGGCAGAGGCAGAGAGAGAGGCAGAGAGAGACAGAGGTCTTCCATCTGCTGGTTTATTCCCCAGATGGCCACAAGCAGATCTGAAGTCAGGAGCCAGGAGCTTTTTCTGGGTGTGCAAGGTGTGCAGGGGCCCAAGGACTTGGGCCATCTTCTACTGCTTCCCCAGGCCATAGCAGAGAGCTGGATTAGAAATGCAGCAGCCAGGACTCAAACTGGCGCCCATATGGAATGCCAGTAATGCAGGTGGCGGATTTACTCACTATGCCACAGCACTGGCCCCCTCCATGCACTCTGGCAAACTTAGCTACATTAATTTTCTACTAGAGCGGACCCAGCTACTCCTGGTTCCCCAGACACACTTTGCCCCACCGGCTTGCACAGGGATGTCTTCCATCCCCCAGCCTCAGAATCAGAAGCTCTTTCCCTCTCCTCCCCATTCTTGGGAATCATTCTAGCTCCTTACACGTTGTGGGCACTATGAGGCTGAGTCCATGCAAGGTGCTCAGCAGGAAAAAGCTTGGTGCTAAGGGAGTGCAGCATAACAATTTGCTTTCTTGGCCCAGCAGCAAATGCATGAGTGAAGGGTTCCATGAGCAGGGACTCACATAGAGCCATGGGTCACACAAAAAAGGACTCATTATTATCCACTACACTCAGAACCCTGTCTGTTTTTCTCATTGAGTCATGTTTTTTTTTATCTTTTATTTAATGAATATAAATTTCCAAAGTACAGCTTATGGATTACAATGGCTTCCCCCCCATCACTTCCCTCCCACCCGCAACCCTCCCCTTTCCCGCTCCCTCTCCCCTTCCATTCACATCAAGATTCATTTTCAATTCTCTTTATATACAGAAGATCAGTTTAGTATATATAAAGATTTCAACAGTTTGCCCTCACATAGCAACACAAAGTGAAAAAATACTGTTGGAGTACTAGTTATAGCATTAAATAACAGTGTACAGCACATTAATGACAGAGATCCTACATGCTATTTTTTTAAAAAATTGATTAATTTTCTATGTAATTTCCAATTTAACACCAAGTTTTTTTTTTCATTTTCAATTATCTTTATATACAGAAGATCGATTCAGTATATACTAAGTAAAGATTTCATCAGTTTGCACCCACACGTAAACACAAAGTGTAAAAATACTGTTTCAGTACTAGCTATATCATTACTTCACATTGGACAACCCATTAAGGACAGATCCCACATGGGACATAAGTACACAGTGACTCTTGATGTTGATTTAACAATTTAACACTCTTGTTTATGGCGTGAGTAATCTCCCTAGGCTCTAGTCATGGGTTGCTGAGGCTATGGAAGCCTTTAGGGTTTGCCGACTTCGATCTTATTCCGAAAGGGTCATAGTCAAAGTGGAAGTTCTCTCCTCCCTCCAGAGAAAGGTACCTCCTACCTTGATGGCCCCGTTCTTTCCACTGGGATCACACTCGCTGAGATCCTTCATTCAGGTCTCCTCCTCCTCCTCCTTCTCCTCCTCCTCCTCCTCCTCCTTCTTCTTCTTTTTCCAGAGTATCTTGGCTTTCCATACCTAAAATACTCTCATAGGCTCTTCAGCCAGATCCAAATGCCTTAAGGGCTGATTCTGAGGCCAGAGTGCTGTTTAGGACACCTGCCATTCTATGAGTCTGCTGTGTCTCCCCCTCCCATGTTGGATCCTTCTCTCCCTTTTTGGTTTTATCAGTTAGTATTAGCAGACACTAGTCTTGTTTGTGTGATCCCTTTGACTCTTAAATCTATCAGTGTGATCAATTGTGAACTGAAATTGATCATTTAGACTAGTGAGATGGCATTGGTACATGCCACCTTGATGGGATTGTATTGGAATCCCCTGGCACGATTCTAACTCCATCATTTGGGGCAAGTCCGATTTTGCATGTCCCCAATTGTACATCTCCTCCCTCTCTTTTTCTCAATCTTATATTTAACAGGGATCACTTTTCAGTTAAATTTAAACACCTAAGAATAATTGTGTGTTAATTACAGAGTTCAACCAATAGTACTAGAACAAAAAAAAAATACTAAGATGGATAAAGTATTACATTGTACATCAACAGTCAGCACAGGATCTGATCAAGTCACTGTTTCTCATAGTGTCCATTTCACTTCCACAGGTTTCCCCTTTGGTGCTCAGTTAGTTGTCACCGATCAGGGAAAACAAATGATATTTGTCTCTTTGGGACTGGCTTAATTCACTCAGCATGATATTTTCCAGATTGCTCCATCTTGTTGCAAATGACCAGGTTTCATTGTTTTTGACTGCTGTATAGTATTCTATAGAGTACATGTCCCATAGTTTATTTATCCAGTTTACTGTTGATGGGCATTTGGGTTGGTTCTAGGTCTTAGCTATTGTGAATTGAGCTGCAATAAACATTAATGTGCAGATGGCTTTTTTGTTTGCCAATTTAATTTCCTTTTGGGCTAATTCCAAGGAGTGGGATTGCTAGGTTGAATGGTAGGGTTATATTCAGGTTTCTGAGGAATCTCCAGACAGACTTCCATAGTGGCTTAACCAGTTTGCATTCCCACCAACAGTGGGTTAGTGTCCCTTTTTCCCCACATCCTCGCCAGCATTTATTGTTGGTAGATTTCTGAATGTGAGCCATTCTCACCGGGGTGAGGTGAAACCTCATTGTGGTTTTGATTTGCATTTTTCTGATTGCTAGTGATCTTGAACATTTTTTCATGTGTCTGTTGGCCATTTGGATTTCCTCTTTTGAAAGATGTCTGTTGAGGTCTTTGGCCCATCTCTTAAGTGGGTTGTTTGTTTTGTTGTTGTGGAGTTTCTTGATTTCTTTGTAGATTCTGGTTATCAACCCTTTATCTGTTGCGTAGTTTGCAAATATTTTTTTTCCCATTCTGTGGGTTTCCTATTCATTTTCCTGATTGTTTCTTTTGCAGTACAGAAACTTCTCAATTTGATGCAATCCCAATAGTTAATTTTGGCTTTGACTGCCTGTGCTCCTGGGGTCTTTTCCAAGAAGTCTTTGCCAGTACCTATATCTTGCAGGGTTTCTCGGGTCGTAGATTTAAGTCTTTAATCCATGTTGAGTGAATTTTTGTGTAAGGTGAAAGGTAGGGATCTTGCTTCATGATTCTGCATGTGGAAATCCAATTTTCCCAGCACCATTTATTGAATAGACTGTCCTTACTTCAGGGATTGGTTTTGGATCCTTGATCAAATAGGAGTTGGCTGTAGACGTTTGGGTTGATTTCTGGTGTTTCTATTCTGTCTCATTGAGTCATGTTTGCAAGAGACTATTTTTATTTTTTATTCTTTTGAGTTATTGACCACGTTAATATCAGTTGTTAGGCAGATTAAATACTTTTTGTGGATGTCTATTTTTTTGAAGATTTATTTTATTTATTTGAAAGAGTTGCAGAAAGAGGTAGAGACAGAGAGAGAGGTCTTCCATCTGTTGGTTCACTCCCCAGATGGCTGCAATGGCCAGAGCTGAGAGGATCCAAAGACAGGAGCCAGGAGCTTCTTCTGGGTCTCCCACATATGTGCAGGGGCCCAAGGACTTGGGCCATCTTCCACTGCTTTCCCATGCCATAGCAGAGAGCTGGATCAGAAGAGGAGCAGCCGGGACTAGAATCGGCGCCCATATGGCATGCTGGTGCTTCAGGCCAGGGTTTTAACCCGCTGCGCCACAGCACTGGCCCCATGGATGTGTATTTTCTTCTAAAATTTTTTATTAATTTCACTTACTTTAAAAGAAGATAGAGCTGGAGAGATACAGATAGGAGATCTTCCATCTGTTGGTTCACTCCCCAAATGCCCACAACAGCTGGGGCCAAGTTAGGGGTGAAGCTAGAAGCTAGTACCTCAATCCAGCTCTCACAGATGGGTGGCGGAGACCCAACTACTTGAGACATCGCCTGCTGCCTCTCAGGGTGCGCATTCGTAGGAAGCTGGAACAGAAGGGGAACAGGGACTCTGGGTGTGGGCGCCCCAAGAGAAGGCTTAACCACTGTGCCAAATGCTTGTCCCCCTCTGTTAACAGTTCTTTATTCTTTTGAGTTCTTTTCCTGAGTATAGTTCTGCTTTGCGTTTCTGCTATGATTGGTTTGGTACACATCTTCACACATTTAAGCTCCCCGTTTGATTCAGCTTCTGATGATACAAGAAACTGACTCCAATAAATCTCTGGATGTTTTAATTTAAATGTAGAATTCTGAATTGTTCCTCTCTTGGGCTTAAAACTGAACTAAATTAAAAGGGGTTATTAGAAACTTCCTCTCTCAGGCCAGCGCCGTGGCTCAATCCTCTGCCTGCAGCACCAGCACCCTGGGTTCTAGTCCCGGTTGGGGGCACTGGTTCTGTCCCAGTTGCTCCTCTTCCAGTCCAGCTCTCTGCTGTGGCCCGGGAAGGCAGTGGAGGATGGCCTAACTGCTTGGGTCCCTGCATTTGCATGGGAGACCAGGAAGAAGCACCTGGCTCCTGGCTTCGGATGGGTGCAGCACCGGCCGTAGAGGCCATTTAGGGGGTGAACCAATGGAAGGAAGACCTTTCTCTCTCTCACTGTCTAACTCTGCCTGTAAAAAAAAAAAAAAAACAAAAATAAAAAAAGAAACTACCTTTCTCAGTGAGTTTTCGTAGATACAGATTCCTTACACAACTGGTAAACTGTTTTCCTAGATGATTATAAACACCCCTCCTATCCACTAAATGAGCTTTGCAAAATACGTGTCATTGAGGTTGCTGATTTTCTCCCTTTGGTAGATGGGTGAGTGAGAAAGGATTCACAGGTCACGCCACTTTTTTCTTAAGTTTGAGAAAAGACTGGCCGGGTCAGGTTAAACAAAGCTAGATTCATTTAGAAAAAGAAGCATACAGTTTTTAGAAAATGGCAGGAAAACCAGGAGATAAGTTCCTGAGAAATAAGGGACGATGCTCCCACCGCAAATGCCTGTATGACTTCTTTTTCTCTGATTTTGGATAAGTGAAAGAGAATTGAAGAACAAAGCGACCTGCTACTGCATGAGAACATGGAAGGAAATTTGTGTGGCGGTGGTAATTCCACCCTGAGTGCAAGACCAGAAACCGTCTTTCCCTTCTGAGGCCACCAAAAAAACTATTGTGCAAGTCACTAGCTCCTTGGCCATTGCAAAGAATTGTGGCCGTTCTAACAACAGCTCCCATAAAACAGGCAGTGAGCTGTCCCCAGGCACTGGAATTAAGTGTGAGTTTTCCCATCCTTGGGAATCAATCAGAATCCATCAAGAGGGCCAGATGGAAAGGTGATGAAATCAGAGCCAAGCTTGGGCTGGACTGGATATCCGAGTCGGGCCCTCCAGGCTCCTTGAGGCCCCTGATTTCCCCGTGTTCAAGGGTCCTCTGTGCTGAAGCTGCGGCTGTTTTCATGCCCTGTTATTTCAAAAGGTCACCACTCTTGGCGTGTGAGTGTTTGACCTCTCCCTGTTTCATTACCCAAACCAGCACCATATCCAAACACAGGCACAGCCTCAGCTGTAGAAGAGGGCTCTCCAGTGTGCTTTGTTTGTTTAAAGAGTCATCTGATTTTCACAAGATGGTACTGCAGTGCGTGCAAAAGTGAACAGTTGAGATCAACCATTGGGAATGTGTTTTTCCTGGAGGTGGGAGAGGGTATTTTAAAGATATTTAAAGGTGATTTCTTTGCTACAGGTGAATGAAGTGATATTTTGGGCTTATAGAGATAGCCTAAAACAGTTCTTTTATTATGTGAATTTAACTACCAGTGGCTGTGCATATGAAAGTTGAACCACCACATCCATTACATGTGATATTTTCTGCCCTTTGCCAAGAAACTGCTCTGTGGCTGAAAAAAATGGATTTCACTTGAGAAATATGTAAAAAAAAAGTGTTATTATGACAAATTTTCTATTATTTCTGGTTCCACACCAGGGAAAAGGATGATGTGTTTAGCCTATGTAACACATTTTCCCTGAGGTTTTCGTACTAAGTCATTTGCTTACTTGGAAAATGTTAGTGCAAGGTACAAAGCCTTGGAATCAAATCTGTTCCCCTCTGCATTAACTGGGGCAGCTTAGGTAGCCTTCACTATTCACGGTTTCCATCATCTATGAAGTAGGGAGAATAATACTTATTTTGCATAATTTTTATGGGGTATAAAGAAAGTCGGCATGTGGATAAGGCTTGGCGGGTTATGGGCATTGTCAATGGAGGATTCTATGTATGATCAGACTCATGTGGTAGTAGTGGTAGACCTTGTGTTGCTTTGGCCACTGCAGTAGTGATTCTGGAAGAGGGATGGGCTCATTCAACTTTTTTTTTTTTTTTTATCCAGGATCAAAAGGGAGATACTGAGCTTCCATGCTTTCAAAGTACATTTTGGGAGTCATGATTTTTTAACATAGTTGAGGAATTTTGGAAGAGGAATAGTTAAAGATTCTGATTTGGGTCACAGAAATTCGGTGATCTGTTATTTGACTGCAAGACTGGGTGTTGTAACATCCTCAATGAAATGGATTTAAGATCTGTTCCTCCTCTGCTGGAGGGTAATTATTTGCAGCTTCAGTGTTTTTTTTTTTTTTTTTAATTTATTTGTTTGTTTGAAAGGCAGAGTTACAAAGAAGCAGAGGTAGATTCAGAGAGAGAGAGGTCTTCCATCCACCATCCAAATGGCTGCAACGGCTGCAGCTGGGCCGATCCAAAGACAGGGGCCAAGAGCTTCTTCTGGGTCTCCCTCGCAGGTGAAGGGGCCCAAGGACTTGGGCCATCTTCCACTGCTTTCCCAGGCCACAGCAGAGAGCTGGATCGGAAGTGGAGCAGCCAGGACTCAAACCAGCGCCCATATGGGATGCCGGCACTGCAGGCAGCAGGCAGCCTTCCCTGCTATGCCAAAGCACCAGCCCCAGCTTCAGTTTTTATTTCCAAAGAAATTACTATATTGTTGTTACAAATAACATCAGGCTATGTTTCGCAGCATTTGGTAGCCATTGAAGGTCATCATAAAACTTTAACAATGACAACCTTTCAACACCCTCCTCATCTGACTGCCATTTCCTGGTTGGTGGCTTGTCTGCAATCTTTGTGACCGTGGCATCCAGCTTCAGTGCCTCACAGAGAAAGCGTTGCATTCTAGGTCATAATACAGAATCGAGTGCACACTGAGCACATTAAAAAAAAACAGAAAATCAATTCCTCTGTTTCTGTGATACCATAATCCAAATGGCTTGGATCAAGGAAACTAAGCCTGATGCTCAGGAATAAATTAACACACTTGTGGGAATTGGGTCTTCTCTGTGAGAGCCTCCGAATGGGAGCATTTGTCTAGACCAGGAGACATTTGGCCTATGGTGCATTGTGGGAAATGGATTGGGAATGGAGTGAGAATAGAACCTAATGCAATAAAAGCACCAGGCTTGAAGGACTCCAGAAAGGTAGGCCGGGGAGTGAGAGCCAGGACTGTACAGGAGCTAATTCTGCAAAGGGGGAGCTCCTCCTGAAAACATCATTATGCAATTAGAAAAAAAAATGACCCATGGGTTGGAAGGCAATAGAGCTGACTTCAACATTGAGCGCAGCTGAGCTCTTTGGGGACGGAGCAGGGTGCCTAGGGCAGGGCTGGGGGCTGTGGAAACCTCTCCCTCCCGTTTCATCAGCAAGATGAGGGAGTCTCGGGGAGTACACAGCGCAGGAGGAGTCATTTATGTACATATTTGGTCAGTTTGCCTCTCACCTGTGCAGGGCAAACATTGACCCAGCCTCTAGAAGAGGTCGTCAAGTCAGACAGCACTTTGAGAAGCCATGTGGAAAAGAGCAGCGGGAGCAAACTGGTGCTTCTCTAACAAGGCCCATGTGTAGAGGTCTGTAGTCCTGGATATTGGGGATGAAAGCTTTGGATGCTACCCTGAAAATCTCCCACCTGCTGGCCGGTGAGACCTCAGCGTTGTCAGCTGGGATGGCTTCTCTGCGGCAGTTTTGGGGTGGGTTTTAGGGTGTGGGTGTGTTCCACTGAGTGGAGCTCTTAGTGGACACGTGGCATCTCACCATGTATTTGAGAGTGATTGATGACTTAACTCCGGCCTAATTGACAGCAGACACCCTGACCACGTGCATACAGTGGCTCAAGTGGCCCCCTCCCTCACCCAGCTCTCCTCTCACCACTTCCTGCATTGCAGTGGTTCCTGGAGCTTGGCTGCCTCTAGTACATCCATGGACAGGATGGGCCAGAAACCCTTGCATGCCTGGTCCATTGTGAACAGGTGCCATGGGAAGTGCGTCCAGAACCTTCTGAAAGGATTCATTTTCTTAGTAGAGAGAAAAGAAGAAAAAGGCAGCAGTTTGAATCCTTTCATTCTTATCGGTAACTGTCAGCATTGATATATGAGACGAGTCCTGGGTCAGACCTTGATCTAAGTGTCAGTTCTAACTGAGACGCTTAGCAGAGGGCCCGGGACCCAAAGCAAGTCACTTCACCCTGCGGGAGGTCAGGGGCATCCTGGGAAACCACACTCATTTAGCACTGAAGGCACCAATCTCTTAATAACTTTTGCATAAACTAGCCTGATGAAGAAGAACTGGATTCTGATGTAAAATACAGATTCTTATGGAAAGCACTTGGCCTGGCAGTTCAGATCCCCCTTGAGGGTGCCTGCATGCCATATTGGAGTGCCTGGGTTGGAGTCCTGGTTCTGCTTCTGAGTCCAGCTGCCTGCTAACGTGTACCCGGGGAGGCAGCAGATTATGGTTCAAGTACTTGGATCTGCTACCATGTGGGGGATCTGGAGTGAGTGCCAGGCTCCTGGGCCCCAGCTTCAGCCTGACCCAGCCTTAGGCCCTTGCAGACATTCAGGAACATTCATCCTTTGAATGGGGCTCTCGCTCTCACTCTCTCAAAAAATTACAGGTTTATAATGATAATAAAATAAGAGATGCTTGTTTTCTGCCACATTCTAAGAGTCAGGCATATCATATTTGAGACATGTGTAAAGCACTTTAAAAATATTTTCTTTAATCTTTGCAGTAAGCCTATGAAGCAGGTACTGATTGAGACTGCTACAGCTCTGGCCACAAAGCTAGTGTGTGACTGCAGTATAGGTAGTGGAGGAAATCTACATCCAAAACCATCTTACTCTAAATTGAGAGCTAGACTATGCTTTCTCTTATCAAATCTCTTAGCTTTCTCCAACTATGCTCTCAGACATAGGTTTTTCCTGGAGTAGTGAAGTAATAAAGTAATGAGCCATGAAGACATTAACATTTCAGCATTTTCCGCCTTAACACCTCTTCAGCTACTGAAGATTTTCTCTTTATGGGGCTCACAGACACCTGGCTTACCCATCTAGAATATTCTTCTGGAGGAAACATTTACAACGTTACCTTCAGGAGCTCACGCCAGCTCTCTCTCGTCCACGTCTACCCTGACCTACTGGAAGGTCATTGGCACTGGCCCTAGGACTTCCCCTTTTCTGCACCTTTGTCAGTAAGGGGACAACTGAGGAGGCTTCGCAGCCGCAGGCTGTGTGCAGTGCTGCAATGCTGTGCTGAGGCCGAGCGTCTTCTGGTGTCAGGGCGACTGCGTGTGCGGCTCCAACGTCATCAGATGATCTGCTTTGATTGGTGTCTTGTTTCCATTACTGTTATTTTCCCACCACACACTGAGGTTAAGAGAGAGAAACCTTCAAGGGTGCATTTCAAAAAAAAAAAAAAGTATTGGAGCATCTCTGGCAGAGGAGAGCCCACTGGTCCAGAAATGAATGTGGGCCTCAGCCCAGAGACACCCTAGCCCTGACCGCATACCATCTTCAGTTCTGCAGAAAGCAAATGTTCTCCAGATCATGCTTCAAGGGAAAACACACACAGCTAAGGCAGTAGACAGGCAGCAAAATACAGAGGAAATTGGTTTTTTCATGATGGCCTAAGGAAGGAAAACTAAAGTGATACCTCTAGTCCTGGGAGCTGGCTGACTGCTTAAGGCGTTCCCAAACTCCGCATCCTTTTGAGACCTGAAGAAGTCTTGGTCTGAATTCTTCCTCCCCTCCACTACAAGTCTATGGGCCAGCTTAGAGTCCTGAGCTCCGAGAGGAATGGGGGTCCCTCCCACCCGTGGCTGTAGGGCAGGGAAGAAGGCCCTTCAGTGGAGGGGGGAGGGCACACAGGGCTGTGGTGGAAGATGAGAGGGGTGCAGGGGAGGAAAGAGGTGGCCCAGGGTATCAGCTCTGGGCTGGCTGACAGTGGTCCAGGTTCCCAGGCACTGAGGGTTGGAGGCAGTATCCAAAAATAACAACAACAAACAACAACAACAAATAAACAGAGAAAACAGGACTCAAGTTCCTGGGAGCAGGGCTGGTGCCCAAGACCCACTAGGAGTTCCCATGTTCACCAGGCATGTCAGACCTGGCTGGGACAGGAACCAGCACCTTGCAGACCAGTGGGCATAGCCAGCACATAGTTAACAACCACATAAGGTGTCAGAAGAGAGGAGTCAGTCATGTCCCACCTCTTCTACCTGGATATGTCTCAGGGTAAAAAAGAAAGTGGCAAGGGGCAGTGTATGGAGACTGGGTGTTATAATTCAAAAGAGGTTGCAGATCGCCTATGTGATTTAGAGGCCAGGCTAATTAATAACAGCAGGTTGCACTTTCTGGCACATTTGTGTTTCAGTGCATAGCAGGTGGAATGCTACAACCCCAGCAGCTGGGAACACACACAGCCAGTCTCCAGCAGGCATATGAGCAGGGAGGGGACCCTCTGGGTCTCTGTGAAGTCTCTCTAAAGCAGACTTCGGGGCAGCCTCCTTTGCTCCTTCTACATTGGTGACCTGTGACCCTATCAATCTGTTTACAGCTTGACTGACATTAAAGCCTTGCATGCTAAGTGAGTTGGTATCTGGAGCCCATGTCGCACAGGCCAGTGGGCCAACATGGACACTTTGCTGAGTAGTCCGTACCTCCCTTTGGTACAAAAACATTTGTCTGCAAACCTTCAAGTCCATTACGATGGCCTCATTAGCTCACTCCTTTGTTCCTCGCCCCCATATTACCCAGCGTTCTTCATCTCTGCCTTTACATGGAATGTCCCCGCTCTTCCTCTGGGACATTCTTCTGGAGGATCTGAAATAAGAAGAATGAGTCACAGACACAAACCTGACTCAAACACTAGCATGACAGCTCTGGCCGCCTTCCCACGAGCTGCCATCCCATGCCTATAGGGGACTGTGCTGCCTCTTCTTGGATCACCACCCATCAAACTGAACACCTGAGACGAGGCGGAAGTTCCCGTTACTTGGGGTCTGATCTGTGGTTTTGACCTTGGAAGAAGGGGGCTCTGGGTGGTCATATGGGAAGCAGCACCCTTTGCCTGGCTCCCTTACTTATCATAGCCCCCAGTGATGTCACCAAGTATAGCAATAAAGAATGGGCATGCGTGCCCAGAATTCTGGGAAAGTGCATACAACCAATGCCACTATACAGTGCAGTAAATTTGGTGTGTAATAGGAGGACCAACGTTTTAATTGTGTTTTAATGTCATAAAATTTCAAGACGCCGGTATTGGGGAGTCGTAGAGGCCAGCGAGGCACCCCGTTAGACAGCCCGAGAGGAGAGCAGATGGAAATTCCCAGGGTGAAATAGAAACAGATGGGACCTCTGCAGGTGAAAGTTGAACTTGAGCGTTTCAAAGTCCACGTGGCTGAACGTAAAATCCCATTAAGCGGGCTCCGATGAAGAGTCAGGCTGACAAGCTCCCTGGTGACCTCCCTCCCTCCTAACCAATGTCCAGCCTTCTCAGCCATCGGCCATCTCTGTGTCAGGGGTTACAAAAACACTTCCTTCCCCGCTGCCTGCTCCTTTGCGAGTGGCAGAGTTTTAAGCTGCGCCACCTGTGACTCTAAGAATGTGCGCTGTAAACAAGGAGATGCGATTTCGCCTCTTTCTAGTTCTTTTTTAGCTGCCTGCTGGCCTCTCCTCTGTAATTTCCCGCTTCTCCTTTTAGACAACCATGCACCCACGGAAAGCCAGGCTGGCCAGAGGCTGGCCTGTGCTCGGGCCAGTGCGAAGACTTCGGGTGTTGTGAAAAGATGTCACCTCATCCGGCAACGTCCCCTCCTGTGAAAGAGGCCAAACTGTGTGACACAGCCATGGCAGGGGCAGGTCAGGCTGAGGGTACAGTGCAGTGTTTACTGCGGTGGGTGGCTCTGCCGCCAGCGGTTTCTCAGAGGGCACAGAGCTCTCCAAGTTGAAGGACACAAATAGCTTCTAAATTTATCCCCGCCTGTCGAGTGGCCCGAGCAACCCAGACGGGAGGTGAAGGAGCCAGCTCTTGACCTTGGCACTTACTTTGGAGAGTATAGGGGGAGTCAGGGGTGGTGGCGTTTGATTGACAGATGCTGGGTCATTCTCCTCTGCCAGTTTCCCCAGGCCTGGCTGGCTGGACTCAATACCAGGCACTCCTGGGGGAAAGATGCCCTGTGTTTAGCCAGCATCATCTCTCTGGGATGACTTTCCTATACTGAACGGGGAAAGGCAATGGACATGGGGAATTCTTTGCACTGCAGCCAGGCATGGGTCGTTTTGGGGGAGAGATTTTTTCCTTTGATTTCTCAGAAGTCCACCTTATTTCAGAGCAAAAGAGGCACATGTATCCAGGAGCAGCACAAGCCGTGAGTGTGGCTTGCTTCTCTCCCTTGGGCTGGATTGGAGGGCTTCTGAGAGAATCAGAGAGAAAAACAGAAATTCATGCAGTTGTCTGAGGTTTGGAAGATACGAGATGCTACACGTGCAGACGCTTGTAGAAGCGGTGGCTTGAGACGTATTTAACAATCACAGCGCTGTCTCCCTTTAGACTAGAGGTAGGGACCGTCCGCGATGGTCAACACGGAGACTCCAGAACCCACGGAACTATTGCCTTGTTTCCAGAATGCCTGCCAAGCTGCATGGCTGCGCAGGTCCCAGGTTTCAAAGCTCAATGTTTTATCCGGAGTCTAGAGAGCATGGACGGATGGAAGACTCGCTTTCAATAAAAATGGCGAAAAGAAAAAAAAAATTATGTTTCTTGTGAAAATAATGCTTGACAGGGAAGTACAGAATAAACAGCAGCAGCGGTTACTGTTCGCGCTCAGCCTTCTTCAGACGAGAGCATCGTCACACCAGCTTTAATGTTCGAGTAGATTTATGTTGCTATGACGGGACTTCGGTGTTTGAGAGGCACCTAGCTTGTTTTCTTTCAAACCACTTCATTGAGATGTGACTGACAGATAGAAAGCAGTACCTGCTGATTCTGGATGAATATGAAGATAAGTATATGCCTGTGAAACTCCATCACAAGCATAGCCACCACCTCTCAAAACAGCCTCCCACTCCTTTATCGTTACTGTTCATTTTTCACTCCGGTGGTCAAAGCCCTTGAAAGAAGATTTACCCTTGTAGCACAGTTTAATATGCTGTAGAGTGTATTTCCAGAGTCAACTTATCTTTTTATTTACTTATTTATTTGAAAGACAGAGTTACAGAGAAGCAGAGACAGAGAGAGAGAGAGAGGTCTTCCATCTGCTGGTTCACCCCCCAATTGGAGCTACTCCGATCTGAAGCCAGAAGCCAGGAGCTTCTTCCAGGTCTCCCATACGGGTGCAGGGGCCTAAGGACTTGGGCCATCCTCCACTGCTTTCCCAGGCCACAGCAGAGAGTTGGAATGAAAGTGGAGCAGCTGGGACTCTAACTGGAACCCATATGGGATGCTGGCGCCATAAACAGCAGCTTTACCCACTATGCCACAGCGCAAGCCCCAGATCTAATTTATCTCACATAACTGCAACTTGGTACCCTTTAACTTATACCTCCTCATGTACCCGGCTTGTTTTGAGCATTGAATGTATAATAAACAATTCTAAGTATCTAGTTTGTGACTGTGAGATAAAAAATACAAGGCATCTAGTGAAATTTGAATTTTAAATAAATGACAACCTTCTTTTTTAGTGTAAGTATGAGAAGCCTTCAAAAAGTTTATGAAAAATTAGTATTGTGAAAAACTTTGCATGTATTCCAAAAATGTTTTAAAATATTTTAAAAATTTATTTAAAAGGTAGAGTTACACAGAGAGAGAATCTTCCACTTGCTGGTTCGCTTCTCAAATGGCCACAATGGCCAGGGCTGGGCCAGACTGAAGTCAAGAACCAGGAGCTTCCTCTGGGTTCCCACTTTGGGTGTAGGAACCCAAGGAGTTGAGCCATCTCCCACTGCTTTCCCAGGCACATTAGTAGAGAACTGGATCAGAAGTGGAGGAGTTGAGACTTGAATTGGCATCACAGGCAGTGGCTTTAACTGCTGTACCACAACAGCAGCTCCTGATTACAAAATTTTTCCACAAAAAAAAACAAAAACAAAAACTTATCTTTTAATTCTATTTTTTCAAAAGAAAATTTTGAAGTACACTTTTATGTTCAAAAGCATCCATGGAACACATTTACACTAAAATGATCCATTCAAAGTTCCATTCAATGATGTTTTCATCTGCTGAATCTGCAACCTGGCCAGGGCAGCTGAAGCTTGGTCACTTTGACGTGAGTGACAGATTTGAGGGCGTGGACCACTGGACACGTGGACGATGCAGCACAGAGCTCTAGCGAAGCTGGGATGGCTATGCCTAAGAATGAACTGCTGGCTAACCTACATTTCTCTGTACCCTAGGGACTCTGCAGTTTTGCTTGAAGTGATTTTCTTTGCAACCTAACTTTCTTGAATCTTGCATCAGTTATCAAGACCATCGATGACCAGTTTTCATGAGATACATTCAAAGTTTCTAAGCGTGTTGATGACATTTTGTCTAGTAACAGAGTTGGGGCTGAACACCAGGCCACTTTGATTCCAAAATCCTTGCTATCATGGAATAGATGTCTCAGAAACCTGGTATTCAGAGAACACATGCGCTGTGACACATGAGGCTAGCTCCTGCTGGGCTCTCTGAAAAAATGGAGGACTTGCAACTTTAGTGATGGACTTGATTATGAGCTTGTAAAATAATGGCTTTTAACTTTCAATACCTGCAGTACTAGGTGACAATAGGAGACCAAGCAGATGCTTGGTGGAATGCAAGAAACTTTGTTGAAAGTTGTTTGTGAATGAGATTTTCCCTGAGTGGGTGATTATTTCAGTGTTTGTTGTTTTTTGTGTGTTGGGTATGAAAAAAAAAATCATTGCACCTGTCAACCTAAATAACAGTCAGAGAGACACTCCCCAAAGATTAATGATATTTATTCTGGACTAGCAGAACATTGTAATGGAAACAAGCAGGTCATAGTGAACTACTGCTACATTCAAAGAGGATAAGGTGTAGGGGAGTCCTTAAAGATAAAACTCTAAGAAACGTACAAAAGCACTGGAAACAAAGTTGGTTGGTTTTGGAGGCCCCAGGCAAGAGCTGACCTCATCTCACCAGTGGAGGTGCCTTTTCGGGACAAACGTTTTGTCCCCGGCATCTTGCCTGAATTGTTGCAGTCTTAAAGAATGTTAAAGATAACCTTTGTTACAGGAATATGCATTGTGTGGGAGGTGGGCAAAGCCTGGGCTGCATATAGAATGAGAAAGAAACTCTTGTGGGCCTTCAGAAAGTCCTTGAATCAGTATTTATCTCTAACAGGTGGGCATGAGCCTCCTCCTTCATTGCTTTCTGGTTTTACTTTTGTCTGGGTCTGACAAGAATGGTTTCATCTTGGGATCAGCAGTTCACACACTACTATCCTAAGATTTAACCCATTAGCACAAATAAACAGATCTCTAAGAGAGATGGTTTAGTTTCTGAAATGGACTCTGGCAGAGGAATCATGGTTGTCTGCTTAGCTCCGACTGCTATGGTGAATTACTATAGTCTGGCTGGCTTACAGAGCAACATCTATTTCTCACAAGAAGTCAAGAACTTGGGATGGGTGTTGTGCTGCAGCAGATTTGGGATGTTTGCATCCTATGTGCGTTTGGGATGTTTGCCTCCCATGTGCGTGGAATCCGATCCAGCTTCTGTTCTGCCTCTGCTTCTGATCTAACCTCCTGCTAATGCACCTGGGAGGCCACGGGCAATGGCTCAAGTACTGAGTCCCTGCTACCCACATGGGAGACACCGATAGAGCTCCTGGTTCTTAGCTTCCACTTGGCCTGGCCCTGGCTCTTGTGAGCACATAGGGAGTGAACCAACATACAAAAGCTCTCTTTCTCTACCTTTCAGTCTCTGTCTGTTGCTCTGCCTTTAAAATCAATAAAAGAATCAAGCAGCATTAGAAAAAAGAAGTTCAAGATGAGGGTGCTGGCAGATACCGCGTCTGGTGAGCTCCTGCTTCATGGTTTGCAGATGAATCTTATTCTTGTAGCATCACGAGGCAGAGGGACAGAGAGCAATTACCTCTCTCCTGTCTTTACTAAGGGCACTAATTCCAGTCACGAGAACTCCACATTAACGACCTGAGCACCATGATCTGAAAACCATTGGGGATTTAGGCTTCAGCATGTAGTGTTTGGGAGAACACAAACATTCAATCCACAGATGTGGTTAACAGCTCTATAACCAAAAAATCATAGAGCATTCAACTGTAAGGAGGCAAAGGTGTGGAAAAACAGAGGCAAACAGAACCCACTGAAGCACATCACTCAGATCCTACGAGGCAGCCTGCAAACAGGTTGAGGTGAAGATCTAGAGTTTAGAAGACTCTAAAATGGAGGGAAGAAGAAACCTAACTTAGAACAGATAGTGATTTTAGCTTCAAGCTTTTCGTTTTTGTATTATATTGCAAATATAATTGGTGTTTACCAATTATAGCTGCTACTGGAAAGAATTACCAATAGTGTGGTAGTCCAGTCCTTGCCACGCCCAGATGCAGCTGACAGAACTGGTCTGTTCTCCAGGAAGAAGAACTTCTTGTCTTCTCCACACACATCCTTTAGCTGCTGTGGACAGTGTGGTTGGTTCTCAGCAGTCATGACTAGGAAGGTGTGATGGCGCCAAGAAATCTGCTCTACTCACGCCAATATGGCTCTGAAAACTGCTCAAGCCGGAGTAGTTCCTCAAGGTGGAACAAAGAACACACCCTCTTAGCACTTGTTTTGCCTCTCAATGATCAATGTCACTATCCAAACACTTAATCAGGGTGCATTCATTCATTTACTCCACAGCCATTAGTGAAGCACTTACTATGCAACGGACAAAGCTGGCATCTAATTGCCTCTGTGGAATAATGTTGATCAGGGGAGGCATGCAGCTATTGGGAGACAGCAATGAAGAAGGTACATGATCTGTTAAGGAGCTGCCGCCGGGAAGGAGAATAATGGGGAGTCCCTTGGAGAAGAAGCAAGCAGGAATGACGAGATGGTGGCAGGGAAGGCTTCCCAAAGGGGTGTAATGATTTGAGATGCTTCCCAAAGGCTTTGGATCCTCCTCAACATTATATACGGTCTAGGAATGTTGTTAATCAAATCTAATACTTTTACCAAAAGTAAAAAGCAAGTAAAATTTGGATATTTGAAGAGATTGAAATTTCACACAAAGGAAACTGTCATTTTCAGTATACGGTTAACTGCTGTTTACATATATAAATTGCAATGGGTGATGATTATCATTAATATGTTTTCAGCTTCCCAATACATATAATAGTGTATTGTATTAGTATTTTATAATATTGTATCTAATGTTCTGTATGATATTTTGTGTAACATTGATGTAATATTGTGCGATGTAATAATATAATATGTTGTGTATAATATTCTATGAAATATTGTGTATAATATTGTATAATATAATATTCTAATGCATCTATAATATAAAGTATATCATAGTAAGCTATATATAATATTTTATATGCTATCATATAAGATTATAATGTGTTGTATATAATTTCACGTTTGTTATATAACATTATGTATTATCACATATAATTTGTATAATGTATACTTTTGTATATAATATATAATGCGTTATATATAATATTATATGTAACATTGTGCATACTATTCATAATATGCTGTAATATGTTACATATAACATTGTAATATTGTGCATACTTACATAACGTTGTATGTAATGTATAGAATACTGTATAATATAATATATTGTCTATAATACTATATGTAATATTATGCATGCTATTATCTTTAAGTTGTAAGGAAGAGAAGAATTTCAAATCAGAAGCAAGTTCCGAGTTTACATCCATATCTGTGGGACAGCTGACCTGAGAACCAGTATGTCTGTTTCCTTCCTTTTGTCTCTAATTCTCAAAAGTGGTCTCCCAACTTCATCTCCTTTCTCCCTCTGAAGAGTCTGTCAAGATCTTAAAGATCACAGGTGCTCCAGGCCCAAGTCTCTAAAATTTTGGAAACCAGAGTGGACTCACTTGCTGGAAAATTGCAGGTCCCCCCCCCCAGGGGCACTCAGCACTCACGGCTCTAGACAGTAATGTGTCAGGTGGAAGGTTGTGCTGGCTCTCAGCACCACACACCACACATATCACACACATGTATGTACTACACACACCACACATGCCATGAACAGACATACGCCACACATACATACACATCTACCACACATAGCACACGTGCACACACGTATGGACAGCTTGTGTTGGCAGGAATGGCCTATTTCTTTCTCCACGCTGAGGCCTTGGAGGCATCTGCTGAAAAGTGGCAGGTGAGGCTGGCGCCGTGGCTCAACAAACTAATCCTCCGCCTTGCAGCGCCAGCACACCAGGTTCTAGTCCCGGTTGGGGCGCTGGATTCCATCCCGGTTGCCCCTCTTCCAGGCCAGCTCTCTGCTATGGCCCGGGAAGGCAGTGGAGGATGGCCCAAGTGCTTGGGCCCTGCACCCGTATGGGAGACCAGGAGAAGCACCTGGCTCCAAGCTTCGGATCAGCGTGATACGCCGGCCACTGCGGCCATTGGAGGGTGAACCAACTTTATAAAGGAAGACCTTTCTCTCTGTCTCTCTTTCTCACTATCCACTCTGCCTGTCAAAAAAAAGAAAAAGAAAAAGAAAAGTGGCAGGTGAAGGGTTCCCTTCAGGGCTTGAGGATGGGCAGTGGATTCTTGTAAGCGATGTTTTGGGCCATGCATGAAGTTGGGGACGTGAGGTCAGAGGTGATTACCTTGGCAGATACTGAGGGTGAAGTTGTGGCCTCTCTTTCTGGTTGTGGTGAAAAGAGGGAGGACAGAAGGAAGGGCTGGCTGGAACCCAGAGTTAAAGACTTCTCTGCCCATTGAGTCTTCCCTCATGCCTTACCAGAGGTTTCAGAAGTGGGTATTTTGATCCCAAGGCAGGGATCAGGTTTACTCATGGAGTGTATGGTGGACAGGTATTTGGAGAATGTTTGAAGACCCGAGTGCATTTAATAGCTAGAAATAAAGCAGAGAGTTCCCAACAAGCTTGTTCCAGTCACTATGTCTGTATAGGGAGTTATTTTATAATAGCAGTGTTGATTTGGCTCCTGGACCCACAAGTTTGGAAAGACCCACAAGTTTGGAAACACTCTGCAGCAACACACCATTTCTGCTCCCCTTGGCATCAGCGGGCGTTGTTCAAAGGCTGGGGTAGAGGTCACCCTTCACCCTTCACCGTGTGCTGCTAGTGATGCTGGCTGGCTGTATTGGCCAGGGCACCCATATGTGGCTCTTTGTGTACTGTGGGCTTCCTTGCAACATGGCAGCTGAGTTCCAAGGTTAAGAGTCCCAAGACAGAGGAAGAGGGTCCAGGAAACCTCACTGTTTGCTGAACGAGCCTTGGGAGGCACAGAGTATTATGCTTTCTGGGTTCTATACTGAGCTGATTGCAAAATCCTATCTAGGTTCAAAGGAAGCAGAAAGTGATTCAGCCTCTATATTAAGAATGGAAAGTTTGTGGAGGAACAGTTGGAGACAGAAATATTGCTTAGGTCATGTTCAGAAAATACTCCTCTAGGAAGCCCATGAAAGGAGCATCCAGCAGGTTGATAGGAAGATGGAAATGCGTGCAGGTCCCACTTTGTCCATCAGGCATTTGAGTCCCTTCACATGTAACAGATGTGCCTAATGAGTGCCATCGCCTTCTGTCCTGTGCTGAGGAGCAGCGTTTCCATCCAGGAGAACACCCGGAATTTAAACAACCCAGGGCATGGAAACGAGAAAGTGATTCCAGTTTGCGGGAATGTTGGGTCTCCTTAATAGTTACGTAAGAAAAATGCAAAGAAGAAAGAAAAGGACTTGTAATAGCTGACTCCAACGTCTGTTCATAGATAGAGTTGAGAATGCTTTTCTTCAAAATGGAAATCCAGAGAGGAAGTTGGTCTTGCGCTGGGCACCAGGCCCAGAGAAGCTGAGCGGAGACTGCAGGAACAGGCTGGGCACTCACGTGTCCTCTCCCCAGTCACCAGGCACCCAGCGATAACAGGACAGGTATTCTCACGGTGCTGTCGTCAGGAGACACTCTCAGCTGAGAACACATGCAGGCAAGAATCACCAGTATTTGACTGTCAATCAAATAAAAAGCATCATGCCCCCCCCCCCACACACACACATCGTAACCCCCTCATGGAACCACCATGGGAACAGAGTTAAAAGAATCAACAGTAAAAACTTGAAATATAGCCCTCAAGAGGTTTGAGGAGTGACCGTACATTCATTAAATGAATAGACTGAGTGTCTTGGAAATTTAAAATATCATCAAAATAAAAAAAAAAAAACCCATGACATACATAGGATGCGAAATACATGCAGCTAGAGATAAAATTGTTCCATGGGGCATTGACCCTAAGAATTACACACTGCAAAAGGCTAGAGGTCTGCAGAGTAGAAAGGGAAAAAAACAAAAGGATATGGAAGGTGGATTGAGACTTTAAATACCCCACTGTGGATCCCAGAAGAAGAGAACAAATGAAGAATTTCCAAAAACTGAAGAAGCACATGACTCTTAAGATGCAAGAGACCGGAGCCAAGTCAGAGGAGTGGAGCAAACACACAGCTGTCTGCCGAGACTACAAGCACCAGACAGAAAGCCAGCTTGCAAATTCTACACATCAGGTAACTAAACGCTAAAGAAAATCTGATGAGCATCCCACTTATCACTGATACTGGAGAACAATACATATAGCAACGGGAGCAGGCATTTAATCTAGTGTGTAAGACACCTGTGACTCTCATCTTACTGTCTGAGTTTGATGCCTGTGTTCAGCTCCCAATCCCGGCTTCCTGCTAGTGCAGATCCTGGGAGGTGATGAACCAGTGATGGTTCACGTAGACTCCTGCTTCTCACATGGGAGACCTGGATTGAGTTCCCTGCTCCTTAGGTTAGCTGTATTAATTGCTCTCAGTTCTATTTTTCATTAATAGATCACATTTCATCCCCTCAACTGCAGCCAGTTAAGCCTTTTCTAATTTTTAGCTATTGCAAATAACTGTTGTATATATTTTCACACACACACAGGAGAAGTATTCTGGGTAAATATCAGGCAAGGGATTTTGAAGTCTCAGAGGACAGACATCTTCAATTTAAGAGGTAGGGCCAACTTCTCTCAAAGTGGAAGATAAATGGTTTTATTGATTTATGTGGGCTTATGCAACTAAAATTCGACAGAGGGTACATAAAAAGAGATGAAACAAACACTCGAGCCGGCGCTGTGGCATAGCAGGTAAAGTCATCGCCTGCAGTCCTGGCTGCTCCACTTCCGCTCCAGCTCTCTGCTAGGGCCTGGGAAAGCAGTAGAGGATGGCCCAAGTCCTTGTGCCCCTGCACCCACCTGGGAGACCTAGAAGAAGCTCCTGGCTCCTGGCTTCAGATTGGAGCAGTTCTGGCCGTTGCAGCCAAGGGAGGTGAACCAGCAGATGGAAGACCTCTCTCTCTGCCTCTCATTCTCTCTTTGTATAACTCTGACTTTCAAATAAATAAATAGAATATTTCTTAAAAAAAGAAACAAACACTCTTCAGAACAGTGCATATTGAGGGAGGACGGAAGGAATGGATGGAGAGAACTTTGGTCATGATCTGTAATATTTTAATGCTGAGAAGCGATTGAAAACTACAACTATAAACTGTTATCTCTTAAATCTGGGCATGGGATAAAACTGTACTGTTAACGCTACTTCTTCATGTTTGTTTATGTGAGACATTTCATAGCACCATCTATCAGAAGTGAGAATTCCATATGTATTGGTACGGATAGGAAAGGATTTCACAGTTGGGCTGCCTGTTGGAGAATAAATTATTCTTGATCTGGTGGTAAAAGAATAATGGCACGGCGTGAGGAAGGAGCAGAATCTCTCGTGGGAGGGTCGCATTGGTAGGCAATTGCAGGAATTCACGCGAGAGGATCTGGTTTGGGCCGGATTACCAGGCATCCTGATACTCTGTGCTGAGCTTCTGGATCTCCCAGGCAACACAGAGTCCTAAAAGGCTTTTAAGTAAAAGTATTGGGGCTGTAGAAAGAACAAAAGAAGTCATCTGAGGGATGGATTGAGGTAGACGAATATCCAAGCAGGAAGTTGCTTTAGGAAATGCAGCGTGGAAGGTTCTGAAGGATGAGAGCCTCAGAGAAAGCCTGGTAGGGTGGACCGGATGTGACAGCTGAGGAGCGCATGGGAGGGGCTCCCTTGGAAAACTGCTAAGTCAGCTTTCTAGCTTTGCAGGTGGAGAACAGTGCTGTTAGGAGGGAAGATGAAGCTTTGGGTGAAAACCCTGAGTTCGACTTGGGACACCAGAATCTTAAAGTGCAGCCTGCAGATGTCTAGTAAGAAATGGGAATGGATTTTCATTATCCAAAGCTCATGACGCCGGCTTCATGTGTGTTAATTAATCATGCCCACACACAACCCACCTCGTGCCTCACATGACTGATGCTGAGGTTGGGGAATGTGTATTGCTGGGATCAACACCAGGATTCCTAACCCCACAAGGAAAGGGGCCAGGTGGGTAGCATGGACTGACTGACTTCTAGTACATGGTTGATGGTAATCATAACTCATTAAATTCTTCTAATAGCATAGGGTCAACTGCCATGTCCAATTTGCACGTGAAAAAATGCAGGCCTTAGATATATTCCGGAGACTGTGGCCACTTACTCTACCTGAGGCTGGTGCTTGGAGATCCTGGCAGTCAGCTCATTCCTTTGGCTGCAGTTGGTGACTTCACCAAGTCTGTCACTGTTGTAAGGAGCAACAGGTGCGGCATTCACTGCACAGAGCATTCAACACAATGCAGTGCTTGATGCGAGTGCGCTCATTTTTCTTGCCAGATAAGACCACCCAGCAGTTGTTACCATGGAGTCATGGTGGTGAATGACCCAAACCCATCCAGCCAGGGAGGGGTGAAGCTCACACCGGCTTCCAATTTCCCTCATGGTGCCTCTGCCGGTCTATTTTTAAGCCTTACTTCTAGGAAGTACGTGATGCAGATCAAATGTCTTACCTTGAAAATGCATGTCGTGAAAGGGCATCGGTGTTTGCAATAGGAGCGTGCTTTTCACTCATCTGGAAAACTCACACATGGCCCACTTTGTCCTCTGGTACTGTACTTTGTCCACTGTAGAAATGCATTGGGATTGCCCTTGGATTTGTTTGAACCTCATCCTTGTACTCTGTGTCACTCTGCTCAGGGTCTACCCAACTATGGCTGTGGGTCATGTTTCTGGGCTGGTCTCCTTGGTGGTGGCTCCAGGCAGCAAACTTGGGATCCACGTGTTAAAAGCTGTGAAGCTGTGAAGCTCTTAGAGGACATTTTACTATTTTCTGCAGGGTAACAGATCACCTTTGACACATTGCCATGCAACTTGTATAAGAAAAAAGTATCCATGAAAGGCTTATAATTTTTCCATGACATGGGATGGCAGCTGGAAGTTGCGCCGCAGAGGAGTAACAAGCCCTGACGTTGTTTTGAGGTTAATCTCCCCCAAGAGATATGGGACCACACAGGGGAGGTGATTACACGCAGGCTGAATTCCTTTCCCTCCCCTGTGTAAAAGCCCCACTGTTCCCCTTTCATCCCCAGAGGATATCTTCTCTCTGCAGCATGGATGCCGGCCACTGCCCACTCCCCTTTCTCACAACGACCTTGCTGTCTCTTTGGGGTTGCACCCTCTTGACTTGATCTTGGGAGAGCCGGCTTTATTCTCAGCTTGTAGGCAGCAGGCTCAGCACTTGCCCAAGAAAAAACACTAAACATGCAATTAGGTAGCACACTTTTTCTGTTCGGTGCTGAAAGGCCAAGAACTGCTTCCCCCCCCCCCCCATAAATAATCCTGGGATAGAGCAAAGCAAGCACTTCTCACACCCCCACCCCTATCTGCCTTTCATGTTTACAACTCAAGGCTTAGATCAATAGAGATACTCAGGTGAAATTCCTCGTTCCTGGATTGAGTGATGAAGAAATTAAAGTCTAAACAAATAGTACTAGTTTCAGTATGGTCTAAAGTTTGTTTTCTTTTTTTTTTAACTTTTATTTAATGAATATAAATTTCCAGTGTACAGCTTATGGATTACAATGGCTTCCCCCTCCCATAACTTCCCTCCCACCCGCAACCCTCCCCTCTCCTGCTCCCTCTCCCCTTCCATTTGCATCAAGATTCATTTTCAATTCTCTTTATATACAGAAGATCAATTTAGTATAAAGATTTCAACAGTTTGCACCCACATAGAAACACAAAGTGAAACATACTGTTGGAGGACTAGTTATAGCATTAAATCACAATGTACAGCACATTAAGGACAGAGATCCCACATGAGGAGCAAGTGCACAGGGGCTCCTGTTGTTGACCCAACAAATTGACACTCTAGTTTATGGCGCCAGTAACCATCCTAGGCTGTCGTCATGAGTTGCCAAGGCTATGGAAGCCTTCCAAGTTTGCCGACTCTGATCATATTTAGACAAGGTCATAAAAGACAGAGTGAGGATAGTAACCAATGATCCTAAGAGTGGCATTTACCAGGTTTGAACAATTATACAGCATTAAGTGGGGAAGAGGACCATCAGTACACACAGGTTGGGAGTAGAGCCATTGGTGGCAGAGTAGAGGTTATGATTACAAAGGAATGAGGCTCAAGTGCACTAGACAGGGTCTAGAACAAAGGACAGAGTCATTATTAGAGGAGCTAAGAAAGGTGCTGTCTAAGCTACAAGTAATTTTTCTGATTGAGAGGCAAATAGAACCTGATAGAAGGGGCTTGATAATAATCTGGTGGGCTTTAGGCCTTGTAAATTCAGAGGCCCAGACCTATCTATCTCTTCACATGGGGTATATCCTAAGGGAGGTGTGAACCTCCTAGGGGAAGGCACTCTGTTGACTTTCATTACTTGGCTGGCCTGGGAGGAGAGCTGGCCAGGTAAAGGCAGGGGGCATCTCTAACAAGAAATTTACAGTTCTGCCTGCAATGTTGCTGACCCTACTTGACCATCCCCTCAGCTACAGTGGTCACTTTGGAAGTTGGGCTGAGTGCAGGGCTTTTCAGCTTAGAGCCAATAAGATCTGTGGCTCTGACCTGGGCATCCTTCGACTCCAGGGCAGGTCCATTTCCAATGATCCAACTCTTGGCAGAGCTGCCAGGGCTCTTCACAAGCTGACTTCTGCTGAAGCCCAGGCTTACCACATTGAAAGCCACTGCAGTGGACTGGCCTGTTGGGTCTCCGTGAGGGCAGATCACTGTACAGATCAGCCATTAATAGGCCTGCCACCCATTGCTTCTGATGCCTAGCTTTCTTTTCCTCCTGGTTTGTATTAAAGCAGACCAGAGGATGCAAGTCAAGGGAGTGCCCAAGTCCCATCTCTAATCTTCGGTGGCCTGAACTACAAGTCTATAGTCACAGGCATGTTCTGTAGTAGTTTTTCTAAGGTAGACAATGCCCATGAGGAAAATTATATTCTCACTTTAAAACTTTCTTTCCCTTTGGTCTGAAAGGGAGGTTTTTTCTACTTACTGTATATTTCGCTGATGGCGAAGTGAATCTAGCTATGAGATTATTATTTAAGTTCTTATTTTGGCTATGCTATTACAGAAAAATGTTAGCCATCTCTTTTATAAGGTCTAAAGATTAAATTGTGCGTCCTACAGATTCCTTCATAATAGCATTAGTTTCCTACCTTGAAGAGAATAGAGAAATGAAAGAACAAGTTGGGCTTAGAATAGAGAAACGAGGGAGCAAGTCCTAGATCGCTTGCTGACAATAGAAATATTACATGAATGCTTAGAAAACTGTTTCAACCATTAGATAACAACTTAAGAAGACGTTTACCAGAAGGTCCAATGCCTTCTATAAATTTTAAGAATCATGTATTTGAAAACACCTCTTAAATATCTAACATGGTGTAGTTTGTTTAGCCAGTAAACTTAAGCACAACCATCTAAAATGTTTTTAGTTTCTTTCTACCAACAAGTCTAAAACATATGATACACAGATTCAGGTCACACAAATTAAAATGTATCTTTGATTGATTTTAGCAGCTTAAATTTATGGACAATCTATAAGCCATTTAAAATAAAACTCTTAATAAAATTTCCCCATGTGAACATACAATATGTACACACATATAACATAGCATAGTAGACCAATATAGCAATTTTAATAATAGCTTTTAAAATCTTTAACTCTTTTTGTAGATTGCCAATTGATTTGAATTGCTTTTTGTTTTTAGTAACCTGAGTTAACCATTCTTTCTCTCAGTTGGTACTGTTAATACATTATTGGCTTCATCTGTTTACAGAGCCATCCCAAAGTACTGAATACAATAGAAGTGGCTGGACAAAGTCCATAGGAACCTATAGGAGGACAGCTAAACACAGAACCAACAACGCTTTAGTTTTATGAGCAGCACATCATATATAACTATGGATGTCAAAAGACTTTAAGTCGCCATGTTTAAAATTATAAACTCATCAACCAACAAGAGGCACTTGCTAACTTCACAGTATTTTTGAAAGCACCTGTAGGATTTTACAAGTATTTAACCCTTTAGACCTCTGGGGCTTTCTCATTAAGATAACTATCATGTCTAGTAACACAAGATCATTAGACTTTTTAATTCTCAAACATTTGTATTAATAGCATTTTCCATTATAGAAACTTAAAGTCTGGTACCACATCACATCTTGACAGTCCTTCTAATATAATCCAAATAGCCTGATTAGTTGGTGTCTCTATAAGATGAGAGACATAGGTCCTTCGATTTTTTCAGTTGGGCCCAAACTGGAAAAACCAAAGTCCAGGATTTACTGGAAATTTTAGAGTCCAGATTATTTGAAACTTTGATTTTTTTGAATGCCTGTCAAGAATGCCAAGAAGGCTCAAAATCCAAAATATCTGGTTGAAATAAGATTCCTTAAAATCATGACATAACATAGACCAAATTTGATCATTGTTACAAGGTGATGATTCAAATCTTTGAAAATAAGCACATGTTTAAATAACCCATAGCTCTTAATAAAAATTCAGCTGTTTTTGAACAATTAGAATTTAACAGACATCAAGAGAACATAATAGATTACTTTAACACATTGCTTTAACAGAGCATCAGAGTTTAATTCTATGTCAAAGAGAGATTGAGCTTCCTGTGATCTTTTGCTGTGAGGTTTCCTTCCTTTACCTTCTTTCATATTGGTGACCATGTTTCTGTGTTTCTGTGTGTAACACATCTTTAAGCATCTTTTGCAGGGCAGGATGAGTGGTAACAAATTCTTTCAGTTTCTGTTTGCTATGAAAAGTCTTAATTTCACCTTCATTCACAAATGAGAGCTTTGCAGGATATAATATTCTGGGCTGGCAGTTTTTCTCTCTTAGTACCTGGGCTATATCTCGCCATTCCCTTCTAGCTTGTAGGGTTTCTGATGAGAAGTCTGCTGTGAGTCTAATTGGAGATCCTCTGAGAGTAATCTGACGTTTCTCTCTTGCACATTTTAGGATCTTTTCTTTATGTTTCACTGTGGTGAGTTTGATTACAACATGTCGTGGTGAGGATCTCTTTTGGTCATGTTTATTAAGGGTTCTATAAGCTTCCTGTACTAAGATACCTCTGTCCTTCTCCAAACCTGGGAAATTTTCTGCTAGTATCTCACTGAAAAGGCCTTCTAATCCTTTCTCCCTCTCCATGCCTTCAGGAACTCCTAGAACCCGAATGTTGGTTTTTTTAATAGTATCCTGTAGATTCCCGACAATATTTTTTAGATTTCTAATTTCTTCTTCTTTTCTTTGGTTTGCCTGTTTCCTTTCCTGTTCTCTGTCTTCTAAGTCTGATATTCTCTCTTCTGCTTCACCCATTCTGTTTTTAAGGCTCTCTAATGTGTTTGTCATTTGATCTATTGAATTCTTCATTTCATTATGATTTCTCGTCACTATCAGAGTTTCTTGTTCCACTAGTTGTTTCATTTCATTTTGATTCCTCCTTAATATTTCATTTTGATGAGAGAGATTTTCTATCTTGTCCATTAAGGATTTCTGTAGTTCAAGAATTTGTTTTTGAGAACTTCTTAATGTTCTTATCAATTTTTTGAGATCCGCTTCTTGCATTTCTTCGATCTCATCATCTTCATAATCTTGAATTGGGGTGTCTTTTTCATTTGGGGGCGTCATAATGTCTTCCTTGTTCTTGTTAGCTTGTTTTTTGCATTTGTTGTTTGGCATGTTGGAGATATTTGGTTTCTTCACTGTGGTGTTTTTTCTTGTTACACTATGGCTCTATATTAAGTGGACTGTCTGCTTTCAGTGAAGCCTTAGAGGCTTGAGATGAGTGTGGACTGAGAGCTGTGTTTGGTTCCTCAGGGCTGAGGGTGTGTCAAAGATGACACTCCCAGGTTAGGTGTGGTAAATGTCTCTTTCTTTTGTTGATTCAAAAGGGAAGTAATTCCGCACAGCTGAACGTAATTGGAGGTAGTTAGCAGGCAAATGATATACCCACAGGAGCCAGAGATCGGAAGCTCTTTCCCAAGGACCACATAGGGAATCTCTGCTGCCCTCAGTGTGGGCTCCAATTCTCCTGCAGTCTCCCACTGGGTTGCCAAGTTAGATGCTGATCTTCTGTTATTTCACCCCTCCCCCCAGAGTCAGGTGTTTCTGCTAGGCTCAGGGCTGGTGCAGACCTGAGGTCGCCCTGCTTATGACGTATGTCCAAAATGGCGCCTGCTCTGTCTTGCTCGCCTTTGAGAGGTGAGCGGAGAGAGAGAAACTTGTGTCCGTATCGGTCACTTTTTAAATTTTTTTCCTCTCTCTCTTCTAGTTAGCCTGGTGAATTTTTCCCCACAGAGTTTCAAGCCTCGTTCCCTCTAGCCTCCTCTTTCCGCTTGCCCGCTGGTGTCTCAGGCTATTGAGGTTCAGCTCACCTCGCGTTCCAGCGCTGATGTGTTGAGTCTGCCGCTGGTGTCCCGAACTTGGGCTCTCACGCTCTCCACGCAGGTCCACTGTGAATCACTAGTTCCGGAAGAGTTTCCTCTGCTGTTTCATCCCCTACTCTTCCTTGACCCTGCAGTATCTCCACTTATATTAAACTGTCTCTCCCCCGGACTAATAGTGTGCTCCCTGCCTATTCCGCCATCTTGCCGCTCTCCCTAAAGTTTGTTTTCTTTCCCTTCGGTTTCATAACCACACAATAAGGGGCAATTTTGAGAGCAAAACATTTCTGTGCTCTCATATGCTCACAGAGGGACAGAGTGATTTCATTTAA
This sequence comes from Lepus europaeus, assembly GCF_033115175.1. NCBI lineage: Eukaryota > Metazoa > Chordata > Mammalia > Lagomorpha > Leporidae > Lepus > Lepus europaeus. The sequence goes on from NC_084832.1 coordinate 88,958,081, forward strand.
GAAGTAGATAATTGGGGCTAGTGTTGTGGCATGCTGGGTAAAGCTTATCTAGCTCCGTGCTAATGGCTTTGGAAAAGCACTGGAAAATGGCCCATGTGGGAAACCTGGAAGAAGCTCCTGGCTCCTGGCTATGGCACGTACTAGCCCTGGCCATTGTGGAAGTGAACCAGTGGATGGAAGATCTCTCTCTTTCTCTCTCTCTATAACTCTGACTTTCAAATAAACAAATCTTTTAAAAAAATCAGCTAGTGAGATCCACATTCTTCTGAACTCTGACATCACCCTGAGGTGAGTTCTGGGCTCACCGCTTCCTTTTCCTGTCTCCGTTAACATTGCTGCCTATACGTAATTTTCATTCAGCCTCATGCACTCTCCTCCAGGTTCCCTGGGATGTCCTAGGCTATCTTATTGGTTGATTTCACCAATTCACCATGACTGGGCTTTGCAACACAACTGGGAAACCCAAGGTTCCCAGGACATCCATCCTTACATTTAGCAAGGTTCAAGAAATTGGATTTTAAGACCAGTGACAAATATAGTAAATGTCTTTAAAAGAATGTAGATTATTGTAGGAGACTCTTGGAGTAGTTCCTGTTAGCTGGGTGGGACTATTTAGGTTCTATATTCAACAAACATTTGGCCAAGACCTTGTCCCGAAGAGTGTGAGTGATGTCTCAGCAGGCATTCTTCCTTCCTCTCTGCAGTTGGAGGTCTGAAGCAGAAGGAGACGACAACCAGACAGCATCCCATATCATGGCACAAGACAGGTGCCGGAAGAGCATGGCGCTGGGGCACAATGGAGTCCAAGGGGCCTTCAGGAGGGCTTTCCATGGGGGAGAGGCCATGGCGCTGAGATCAGAAAGGTGTCTGCGATTGAAAGGTGAGGGAAGGGTTGGGGGGCAAGGCATGGACTGGGAGCAGAGGGACCTGTAGGAGGCTGTGTGGGTGGGATGTGGACGGGGAAGGTAGAATCCAGCATTCTTAGAGCCCCAGAGGACAAAGTAAGGACTTTCAACTTCATTCTGTGAGCAAAAAGAAATCCCTCTCTGGTCTCCCTTGCTGTCAGAATTGGGGCCTGGAGTTACCATGTTTTTCCTGGACAATGATACTGGTGGAAGTCCAATGATAAGGAAGGGTGGAGAACTCAAGGACGCTCCTGGAACACACGAGGTCACAGGCCATGAGTTTTGTGTACTGAGACCTTGCACCACACTGGTATTCAGCATTCACATCTGAATTCTGGCCCCTGAGGTTTAGATGCCTAAATAAATAGACGGGTGCCACAGCGCCAAGTCGTGCCTCTTCTTGGTTAGAGCCAACTCCAGAACCTGGGCTCAAAGTCTGCCAGGAGGTCAGTCTAGTCCCAAATTGGCCTTTTTGTTGAGTTTAAAATTCATTTTAGTGGTAAATATAAAGATGTTTAACATGATGTTTTAATACACTTATAAATAATTGCTATAGTCAAGCAAATTAACATCAATTTTGTCACATAGCTACTGTGCAATTTTTTAGTAAGAGCACCTAAAATCTACTATATTATACACTTGCAATATACAATCACTAACTTTCAAACTAACTCTTGAGAGGCAGCAAACATTCCTCCTTACCTCTTAGCCTTGCCTAATTGCTCCATCCTACTTCTCATTGCTTTTATATAATAAACTTCAATGACCCTTACCCATTTCTTTCCATTTTATGACATCTTTGCTGACCATCAAACATACTTAATGATGGGAAGATGTAGAGACAAAATATATATGCGAGATCTAAGTGTAACAGCTAAAACTATCAAATTAAACAAAACCTCAAAGAAAATGGTTGTGAACAAGAGTTGGGCCAAGTTTCCTTGCTTGGGGCACAAACAGCACAAAATAAAATCAAAGAAGGCAGGGTACTTTAAAAAGTTCATGGGAAAATGGAGTTAAAGATATGGCAATCTTGGTGCAAAAATTTTTTGAAATCCAGGTGTAGCTTTTTGTCATCTTTTTTCTCAAAAATTTTTGAAGAGCTTTCATATGCATAGATTTGAAATGTTTTTACACCAAAGTAAATTTATCCTTTAATTCCATTCTTATTAACTTTTAAAAACAAGACTTATTTTATGTATTTGAAAGGAAGAATTACAGAGAGAGAGAGAGAGAGAGGTTCCCCATCTGCTGGTTCACGCCCCAACTGGCCACAATGACTACGGCTGGTCCAGGCCAAAACAGATGCTCAGAGCTCCATCTGGGTATTCCAAGTGGGTAGCAGGGACCCAATAATTTGGGCTATCCTCTGCTGCTTTCCTAGGCGCATTAGCAGGGAGTTGGATTGGAAGCGAAGAAACCAGGACTGGAACTGGCTCTCCAATATGGGAAGCCAGCATTGTAGGTAGGAGCTTAACCCACTGTACCCCAATATCAATGCCATTCATGTCCTTTTTGACACATTTGTACCTGTATAGGGCTTCATAACCAATAGCAACATTTTTGCTCCTTCAAAGACACTGATAACGTGAAAGTATGGATGACTGGCTTAATAGTTCATATGCCCACATCCCACATCAGAGTAGCTGGGTTTGAGTTCTGACTCAGCTTGGACTTCCAGCCCCCTGCTAATGCAGACCCTGGAAGGCAGCAGGTGATGGTTCAAGTAGTTAAGTCTCTGGTACTCCCATTGGAGACCTGGATTGCATTCCCAGCTTCTAGTTCTGACCCTGGCCATGTCACAGCCATTCTGGGCATTTGGGGAGTGAACCAGTAGATGAGAGCTCTCTCTTCCTTCCTCTCTCTCTCTGTCCCTCTTTAAAAAAAACCAATAAAAACAGTGACAAGTCAAGCCAAAGACTGGTGGGAAAATATTGCAAAATATGTAGTGTCGCAGAAGACTTGGTTTGAAAGTAGGTGAACTCTTTCAACTCAAAAAGAATACGAAGAACCTAAGCAGAAATGGATTAGAGATCTGAACAAATACTTTACCAAAGGAGTGAGGCTTTGCATCCTTGCTTATCGTGCTGCAAATTACATGCACAATGAGATATCATTACCCACATAAATGGCTAAAAATGAAAAGGCTCATCATACCAGTTGTTTGCAAGGCTGTGGAGCAACTGGGATACTCTTAAACTGCTGACAGGAATGTAAAATGGTACAACTACTTTGGAAAACAAATAGTCTGTTTCTTCAAACGTTAAACCTATTCCTAGCAGATGACCCAGGCATTGCAGTCTGGGAGATTCTCCTAAGGACAGGAAAGAATATGCTAGCACAAAGACTAGTACATGAGTGTTTGTGGCAGCCTGATTTACACCAGGCAAATATACAGAAAACCAACATGTATTGCCATTCAGCAATAAAAGTTATTGGCATATGTCAGCCAGATGCAAAACATAAAAGCCAGACAGTAAGAGTGCCTAAGATAAAACTCTACTCATCTAACAGTCCAGAAAATGCAGGCTAATCTGCATGTAGAGGGAGAGAAAGGAGATTAGCATGGAGAGGGGTGAGTTGCACCTGGGCATGAAGGGGTTTGTGAAGCTGAGGGATAGTCACTTGATGTGATGATAATTTCAGATGTGTGAAATTCATCAAATTGTATGCTTTACATGTGTGTGATTTACTGCCCATGGGATCCCTGTAAACACATTTAGACCAATTGTAGGCACTGTCACTGTCTTTAAGACTTCATTGGGATCTGATCAGATCAGGTTTTGCACCTGATTCGGGGGAGGCCAGGTCTTCAGAACTATTTTCACCTCTTAGAGGTTCTCTGGGCCAGGAAGTCTGTAATCTACCACTCCTCAGACCTTCTGAGCTATGTGTAGTAAGTCAAGGCTCCTCTGGCAGTTTGGAGGAAGCAGTCTCAGAGAGCCTGTGGTGGGAAAATGAGGATGTCACCAAAACCATGACAACCTATGGAATTTTAACACAGGAGCCAAATATTGTCCTAAGTCCTTGCATGCTTTTAAACTTCACCTTGCCTTTGTGATTCTTATCTTTGTTTCAGCATGGAAGTGGAATCCCAGAAAAGAATTCACTTGTCTTTCATACCTCACCCAGTGCAGAGTGCTGGAGATGGTGGCTTGTGATGGTCTCTGTTAGCCCTGGTTTGCATACTAGTTTGCTAGTTTGCATACTATAGTGAGGTGCATCTGTTTCTGATCCTTCAGGCAATGTTAAGCTTTGTGAAAACAATGGCAAGCTCATCACGCAGACAACATCAGCTAATTTCATACTCCTCAAAAGTCCAGGACTGTGAGCTCATTATGCTGCATTATAATTTGTTATTTTAAATGAGTGTATAGTAAAATGAAGTATTTTAGAGCACAGTTCTATCAGTGTTGATAATGTATAGAGCTTTGTAGCCACTACTACATTCAAGATGCAGAACTGGCCGGCGCTGCAGCTCAGTAGGCTAATCCTTGGCCTGCGGCGCCAGCACACCAGGTTCTAGTCCCAGTTGGGGTGCCGGATTCTGTCCCGGTTGCCCCTCTTCCAGGCCAACTCTTTGCTGTGGCCCAGGAGTGCAGTGGAGGATGACGCAAGTGCTTGGGCCCTGCACCCGCATGGGAGACCAGGAGAAGCACCTGGCTCCTGCCATCGGATCAGTGCAGTGGCCATTGGAGGGGGAACCAACGGCAAAGGAAGACCTTTCTCTCTGTCTCTCTCTCTCACTGTCCACTCTGCCTGTCCAAAAAAAAAACATGCAGAACAGTTCTCTCACCTCACCCCCAAAATTCGCTGGTGTCCCCTTTGGTCCTTCCATCCCAAATCCCTGCCACTTACTGATCTCTTCTCTGTTCCTCATGTGTGCAGCAAGTCATGGCAGTGGAGTCACATGGGACACAGCCTTGCAGTCTGCCTTCTTTCACTCAGACCAGTGCACTTGAACCTGATCAGTGCTTAGAAATGGATCGGTGGTTCTTCTGTCATTGCTGAGTAATATTTTACTGTATGGACGGACTACAGCCTGTAGAACCACTCCCAGGTGGAGGCACACCTGGGTTATCTCTGAGTGCTGGTAGTTACGAATATGGCTGCTTTATATTTCAGCATATGTGCTTTTGTGTAATTATAGATTTTCATTTTCCATGGAGAACATAGCTGGCAGGTGGTCTCCCAGGATCTCATGCTCTGATCATTAGTTTTTCTAGAAATTTTTTCTTTGTGCTTTATTTATGTTCATCAGTTTTCAAGTTTGCTATGTTTCTCTGTCCTCTCCATTCTGTGATTGAGTTCATCCAATAATTTTTATCTAAAATATTTTGTTTTTAGTTTAGAATTTTCATTTTTTAATAGTTTCTACTTCATCTAAAGTCTTCTACTTCTGCTTCTTCAACCAAGATTGTTCCCTTTTACCTCCTGGAGATGATCATAATAGCTGCTTTAACACCTGTGTGTGATAATTCCAACATCTGGACATCTATCGATTATCTTTTCCCTTGGAATTTTTCAGATTTTCCCAGTTTTTCAGATGTCCTTCCTTGAGCAGCCACTGGGGTGGCACCACTCTGAGATGGGCGCTTGAAGCTGACACACTGATGCAGGGATGCCAGGAAGTTCTGGGCAGGTGCCAGAGTTCTTCAAGGACCCTTAGAATTTGAGTACAAAGGATCTTGTAGGGCTGACGGGCTCACAAGCAAAGGGTGTTTTCTGCATGCGAACAAAAATTAAGAGTGTCTCAATAAAGAAACAGGAGGAGCTCTGGAAAGTGCATAGGGCAGGATTTTAGCTAATAGAAAGAAAGCATCTTGGGGGCCAGCGCTGTGGCGTAGCGGGTGAAGCCACCACCTGCAGTGCCAGCATCCCATATGGGCTGCTCCACTTCGGATGCAGCTCTCTGCTATGGCCTGGGAAAGCAGTATAAGATGGTCCAAGTCCTTGGTACCCTGCACCCGCATGGGAGACTGGGAGGAAGCTCCTGGCTCCTGACTTTGGATCAGTGAGGCTCCAGCAGTTGCAGCCAGTTGGGGAGCGAACCAGTGGATGGAAGACATTCTCTCTCTCTCTCTCTCTCTCTCTCTCTCTCTTTCTCCTTCTCTCTGTGTGTAATTCTGACTTTCAAATAAATAAAAAAAATCTTAAAAAAAAAAAGAAAGCATCTTCTAGAACTTTCTTTTGAGGTAAGGACTATGAACTAGTTGGAATCCCCAGTGTGTCTGTTCTCCATTGCTGAAAGCAGAAGTGTTTCTCCCCCTCATCGCAGGAGTCAGCACAGAAAGATAATCCCAACGGGGGGAGTCTGGACTGGCTGATATGATGCTGAGATTTTGGAGAAGTGTGTGGAGCCCGAGCCTCACTCTGCCTCTAGAGGAGTTTGTGACATCCTGTCTCCTGGAGGGCATCAGGTTTCAGTACAGAAGGAGCAGGAGGAAGATCTGGAAATGGAGATCAGAAGAAAAAAGTATCAATAAAATCCACTTCTTCCTCCAGGACATTTTTGGATACAATGCTATCTTTGAATAGTTGGGGAGCTGAATCAAAAATGAGGGGGTGAAATTTGTGTTCTGGTGGCAAATTTTGAGGCTTCAAAGTACACAATTATTGGCCTCAGTTATCTAAATAGTTTCACAAGTTTCTGCCACATACAATAGACTTTGGTTTTGGTAAAAGACTGTAGAGTTTGGTCCGTGTTTAGATTGTATATAGCAGCCATTGTTACCAGTATTGAGCAATATCTATTGATAGTAAATGTCAGTTTGGCACTATCCTTCTGAGATAGGGCTTGGAAGCAACATATGATGCATGCGATGTAGTTAATTGGGAGAAGATGTACTCACAGCTGGATGACAAAGACTAGATTAAGAGAGTACAGGGATGAAATGTTTGGATTGTGCCAAGGCCAACAGTAAGTTCAGAAGATTTTTAGAGTAGGCTAAGATTTTTGCTTAGGTGGAATAGGTTTAAAATAACTGACATCTTCCAGACACCCTGGGGCATATATCCAGAGAAAACGTGATTCAGTACCTCGTGTGACAGAGCAAAGCACTGAGAGAAGTTTGGGTTTCCAGCAGGTGAACTTTGTTACACAGGAGCCCTCATCCTATTTGCTTGAGAGTGCAGAGGCTACATGGAAGGGAGTGTTCCAGTGGTCCTGGCTGTGTTTTCATTTGTAGCTGTTTTGGAGAAACTAGTGCAAACTACTGTGCTATCATTCCTTCAAAAAACATGCATATGCCATACATATATGTGCACACACACACACGTGTGCACACATGATTGTTTTTCTAACTTGAGGGATTCAGCAGTGAGCTGTTTGTGAAGACAGGCGCTCTGCATGATTCCTGCATTCTCTCTGGCACACAGCAAATGCTGAATGAATGTTCATTAAATGCACTAAGTAAAGAATTGTTACAAAGATATGAATTGAATGTCTCCCATGTGTCAGGAACTGGTCTTGGTGCTGGGCTCCTATCAGTGATCCAAGTATAAGACATCTTTGTCCCCATGAAACTTGAGGAAAGATAAACAATAAACAAGATGAAAGAGTCAAGGCTGTAATATGATAGGTGGTGATGCATACCAAGGAGTAAAATCAAGCAGGGAAGGGAGGTAGAAAGCTTGGGTGGGGGAGGAGATTGCAATGTTAGGTAGAGCTATGATCTGAATGTTTGTGTTTCCTGAACTTCATGGCTAAAAGCTGGTCCCCAGTGTGTTGGTATGAAGAGGTGGGGCTTTCGGGAGATGATGATGACGAGATCATGAGAGTGATGCTTGCATGAAAAAGATCAATGCCTTTATAAAAGGAACCTGGGAGAGCTTGCTCACTCCTCCTGCCCTGTGAACACATGGCTAGATGGGTCCTCATCAGACACTACACCTGCTGGCGTCTGGATTTTGGACTCTCCAGCCCCCAGAACTGTGATAAATACGTGTCTATTGCTTATGAATTATCACATCTGAGGTAGTTATAGCAGCGCCAGAAGACTCACAAGTATAACCAGGGAGAGCCCCACTAAAGAGCTGGCATTCACAGGGAGAGCTGAAGGAAGTGAAGACGTAGGTCACTAGCTTCTTGAAGAACGAGCAGACAGACGGGTAGATAAATGGATGGGATTTGCTGGAATAATCTAGCAGTGGGCTCTGAAGCAGAGGTTGAGGACAAGAGATGGTGTGATAAAACACCACCAAGGAGAACTGCAGAGGACAAGGAGGCCATGTGCTGGGTGACATGCAGAAGCAATCCCTCCTTTAAGCACCTTGACTGTAATAATCAGAAATCAACAACATTTGACAGGATCTATTGTATTGTAGGTGTTTTGAGGACACTTTTGGACAGCTTCAGACCATGGTAAGGAAATCCTGCAAAGAGAATGAAGAGATAGACCTGGAGAGAGGGAGTGCAAATTGAGAATTCATGTAGTTTGAGTCCTTTGATGACACATCCTCAAATATCCCTCATGTCAGCTGTCCGGCTTGTATTTCATCATAGTTATTTTACTTTCCCGCAGTCATAATGAACAACGTACATAGAAAAAGAACAGCGATGGGAAAATACAGATAGGGATATGTGCAACAGAATGAGCCATTGAGCAATCAATTTAGGTGGAGTCTTTGTGTTTATTTATTTGAGAGAGAGAAATAGAGAAAGAGAGAGGGAGAGAGTGAGCCCATCTGCTATTTCAGTCCCCAGATGCCCACAACTGTCAGGGTGGGGAAATGTGCTTCAGGACCTTGTGTGATAGGTCCTGTGTGACTAAAGCTGGGGCCCTGGAGCTTGATCCATGTCTCCCTCTTGGAGTGGCATGGACTTGATCGTTCTGATGGACTTGAGCCATCATCTGTAGCCTCTGCAGGGGTGCAATAGCAGGAAGCTGGAGTCAGAAGCCAGAGCTAGGAAACAAACCCAGGTGTGTTGATGTAGGATGTGCGTGTCTTGACCATTAGGCTCACTGCTTGCTCCTTAGTTGAAATGTTTAGTAATCAAGGTACAATCAGATTTCACCCAAGTTTTGTTTCCTCTTAGTCATGGAAAAGAATCATTTGAGCTTTAAATTCTGAAAATTTTTGACATTTGCATTTTATTAACTAACTAGAAGACAGGAGTGCTCTGTTTTTGTTTTATTTTTAATTTTTAATCAGTTTTCAAGAGATTCAATGTGATTTGTAGATACAATTCTAACATAATGATTGCCCCTTCTTCCCTCTCTCCACCCCTCCTCTTCTCTCCCTTCCCTTCTCTTTCCTTCTCCCTTTCTTTTCTTTTTTTTCAGTTTTTGAGATAGCATATTTTTAAATTACTTTACACTAAAAAGGCTTAATACTTCACCAAATAAGAAGTTTAGCAAGTAAAAAGCAAAAAGACCCTAGTTTAGTGGAAATATAGACAAAACAATAATTGAATGGAAAAATGACCATTTCATGGATATACAGTATGTTTTAAAGTAATCACAGATCATTAATACTATAGTAGTGTAACCTTCTTTTTTTTTTTTTTTTTTTGACAGGCAGAGTTAGTGAGAGAGAGAGAGAGAGAGAGAGAGAGAGACAGAAAGGTCTTCTTTCCATTGGTTCACCCCCAAAATGGCCGATACGCTGTGCCTATCTGAAGCCAGGAGCCAGGTGCCTCCTCCTGGTCTCCCATGCAGGTGCAGGGCCCAAGCACCTGGGCCATCCTCCACTGCACTCCCGGGCCACAGCAGAGAGCTGGAGTGGAAGAGGAGCAACCGGGACAGAATCCAGCGCCCCAACTGGGACTAGAACCCAGGGTGCCAGCACCACAGGAGGAGGATTAGCTTAGTGAGCCACAGTGCCGGCCTAGTAGTGTAACATTCTTAACCTTCAGTTTGACAAACTTATAAAACTAAGTTTGACAAAACTATATGTACAGCAATACTGACACACAGAGATGCCTCTTTTTTCCTTTACTGTTTCTCTTTTTTTTAAATTGGTATTTTAAAAAAATTTAGCTCCTAGGGGCTGGCGTTGTGGCACAGTGGGTTAACGCTCTGGCCTGAAGCGTTGGCATCCCATATGGGCACTGGTTCAAGACCTGGCTGCTCCTCTTCTGATCCAGCTGATTGCTTTCTTTCTAAATAAGCTCTTTCATTCTTGCTTTTAGATCTCTGAACATTTTACCAGGATAGCTTTCATTGAAAAAAAATTTTTTTGAACTCTATGCAATAGTTTTTTTTTCATAACATTTTCCATTTTAAGACCCCACATATGCATGAATTTTGACATTTTAAAAATATATTTATTTTATTTGCAAGACAGAGATATGAGAGAAGGACCCACACCTACCACACACACAAATGGACAGAAAGAGATCTTCCATCTGCTGGTTCACACCCTAAATGGCTGCACTCACTGACTCTACAGCAGACAGAAGCCAGGAGCCTGGAACTTCAAGCATATCTCCCAAGTGGATGTCAGGGGCCCAGGCACCTGTGTCGTCTCCCACTAACTTCCCAGGCGCGTTAGCAGAGAGCTGGATCAGAAGTGGAGCAGCCAGTTTCCCCACATGGGATGCTGGCATTGAAGGCAGTGGCTTATCCTGATATGCCACAATGCCTGGCCAGATTTCAACTATTTTACATCAAAATAAACTTGTCTTGAACTACATTTTCCCACAAACTTTTTGAAGTTCCCTGTTTATCTCTCTGTAATTATTCCTTACATATCATATCCCCTCTCCCAAAAAATCTCACCCAGACCTTTCTAACTTACCTCCACGTCTTTACTAATTGCAACAGCCCATACTGGTCTGATCTCTGACTCCGGTGGTCCTCAGCCATCCTGCCTGCATAGAGTGGGTACTGAGTAATTATATCTGGAATTTTTGAACAGCCTGGGTAGACCATTGCTACCAACACCTAGTAGCCACATAACCATAAGTAAGTTTCTTATCTCTTTGCATTTGAGTTTTCTCATCTGTAGAAAGAGATAATCATAATGCCCCCTGACCAGACTAGGGAAAAGATCAAATGAATCAAAAGTGCAAGGACTCTTTAAAAAGTTCATGGACATTTCTATCATGAGAAAGAAAAAAAACAATGCATGCATTTCAAATTATTTTGCAGCAAAATGAACTTATCATTTAATGCCATGTCCACAAACTTGTTGAAGCACCCACGTATAAGGCACTGAAACACTTCCCAGCAGTTGTTGAATATGTAATAAGCATCAGCTGTTATCAAGTTATGACATCACAGAACCATCCCACAAATGCAATCACAGAGTCAATATTATCCAAAGTTTATAAAAGAAGAAACTCATATGCAGAAAGAGAAAATGACTTTATATTTCCGGCCACACACAAATCATGAACTGATGATTTGAGGATTTGAACAAAGATTTGTCTAATGCCAAAGCTTACATGTTTCTTTAAATAAAGTATGTGAAAATTGTTTTGACAATTATAAAGTACCATTTCACTTTTCTAAATTAAAAAAAAAAAAGATGATGTCTATTTGACAAGTGAGTTATTAAGGAGTGAATTCTCAGCCTGGGCATTTAGCACACAGAAAGGATACTGTTTGGCACATCTCATCCCTTGTCAGAGTGTCACGGCTCAAGTTTTAGCTCTGCTTCTCATTCCGCCTTCCTGCTGAAGTACAATGACAAACGATGAGGAATGGCTCAAGTGCTTGAGTCCCTCCCCCAGATGTGGGGTCCTGGATTGAGTTATTGGCTTGAGCCAGGTCCAGCCTTGACTGTTGGAGGCGTTTGGGGAGTGAAGCAGCACATAAAAAACAAGCAACCAACCAACCAACCAACCAACTCTCTCTCTCTCTCTCTTTCCCTCTCTCTGTATCTCTGATTTCAAATAAATAAAAAAATGTAAGTAAATAAGTCAATTTTGCTAAGTATCTCAAATGAAATGATTAAGTCAAAGTTTTACCCAAAGACTACTGAAATAGAAACTGGAAATACTGATCTGTAATTATAAGAGGAGCAAGAAGCACAGTAGAGGGCCAGCACTGTGGCACAGTAGATTAAGCCACTTGTGATGCCACCAGCATCTCATTTAGGATTGCCCTTTTGTGTTTTAGCTTTGCCACTTCTGATACAGCTTCATGCTAGTGTGCCTGGGAAACAATGGAAGATGGCCCAAGTACTTGGAACCCTGCCATCTAAGTGGGAGAGGGAGACCCCGATGGAATTCCCAGTTCCTGGCTTTGACCTAATCTAGGTGGTTTTGGCCATTTGAGGAGTGAGCCAGTGGGTGGAAGAGGCCTCTTTCTCTCCCTCTTCCTCTGTCTCTCTCCTTCTCTCTGTCACTCTTCCTTTCAAATAAATAAAGGAATCTTGAAGGGAAAAGAAGCAGCATGGTCCTAGGTGCCACAGAGTTTACATGGCCAAGCCAGTGACAGACCAATCATAACTTCATGGCATGAGAAGTGAGAGTGACAAAAGGGTATCTAGATAGTGACAATGATACAGCACAGATGTTGATTAAAATTAAATGATCTCATCTCTCATTTTTAACACCCCAATCTATCCATTTTTACTTTTATAAACTTTTTAAAAAGATGACATGGAGACAGATATGGTGGGTAAACACACTGAGGTCAGAGCCAAAATCTGAAAGCTAAGGATCAGAAATTGTTGGTTGGATCACCTGAAGTTAAATAGTTGATCCCATTTAGAGTGGGGATCTCCATGTAAGAGAGTTATTGAAAGTAGGAGTTCTCAGCAAACATCAGATCAGCATGGGTCATCATAATCTGCTAAGAAACCAAATTGTGTGACGTAACTCAATCTGCTCAGAGTTTATATCCAAGGTTTCCTTACAAAAAGTGACCTGGAAGAGTTTTTATACCATAAGATTATAAATGTGATAGAAATGCAATTTCCTTCAGGCCCTGAAATACCAACTATTTGTGATAAACGGTTGGGACAAAAGAATAATAGATTTTGAAAGCCAGAGACAATCTCAAATACTCTTTGGCTCAACTCTCTACTTGTGCATGTACCTAGTTTTTCTTTTCTAACCTCATCTTTACCATCTCTAGAAAAACTTACTTTGCACACATAAAAGTACAATTTCAGAAGGTTTAATGGCTAAATTGAGGAAAATCTATTTTTAATAACTTGCTTCCTTCTTTCTTATTTCAACCCCATGCAGCCACATTTAGTTTCTAGTATCTCTTTCTTTTTTCCCAAGAATGTTCCCTGAAACTTTTCTTTAGATTGATGTTTTGTTCCCGTCTATAGCTTTCTGGTTTTGAGGATCGTTCAAGAAGAGATGACTATGTGCTTCTCACCGTGTTGACATCCTTTTCTTCCCCTAGGTTTTAATTTTAATTTTTAATTACTTTTAACAGATTCATGTGATTTGTAGATAAAATTCTAAAAAAAAATGATACTCCTTACTCCCTACTCCCTTTCTCTCTCTCCCTCTCTTTAGTTTTGGAAATAATATATTTTAAAATTACTTTATGGTAAAAGGGCTTAATACCTCATTGAGTAAGAAATTCAGCCAGTAGAAAACAAAAAGAGCCTAGTTTAGTGGGAATACAAACAATGGCTATAAACAATAATTGAATATAAAATGACCATTTTATCCACAGGCAGTAATTTTAAAGTAATCACAGATCATTAAAACTATAGTAGTATAACATTCTTAACCTTTGGTTTGACAAATTTATAAAACAAAGTTTTACAAAACTGCATTTGCAGCAATACTGATACACACAAATATTGCTTTCTTTTTTCTTGCTTAAATTTTTTAAAATTTTAGCTCCCACATATAAGGGAGAACATGATATTGTCTTTCTGGATTTGGCTTATGTCATTATTTCACTAAACATAATGTCCTACAATTGTATCCATTTTGCTGTATATGGTACAATTTCCTTCTTTCCTACACCTGAGTAATATTTCATTGTGTTTATCCATTCCTCTGATGATGGACACCTTGGTTGACTTCAAATTTTGACTACTGGGAACAGTGCTGCTATGAACATGGTGGTATAGGTATCTCTTTGATATTCTGTGTTGAAGTTTTTTGGGTATATACCTAGATGTGGGATTGCTGGATTGTATGACAAGACAATTTTCAGTTTTTAAAGAAATCTCTGCACTGTTTTCCACAGTAGATACACTAATTTACATCCCCATTAGCAGTGTATAAGTGTTCCCCTTTCTCCACATCCTCCCCAGAGTGTTATTCTCTGTGTTTTGAATGTTAGCCATTCTGACAGGGGTCAGATGATATCTCATTGTGGTTTTGATTTGCATTTCCCTGATAGCTAGTGATTTTAAGCATTTTTTCATATATTTGTTGGCCATTTGTGTTTCTTCTTTTGAGAACTGTCTATTGAGCTCCTTTGATCATTTCTCATCTGTATTGGTTGATTTTTTTCTTGTTTAGTTTTTTAAGTTGCTGATATATTTGAGATATTAACCCTTTGTCAGATAGGTGGTTTGCAAATATTTTTTCCTACTCTGTTGGATGTCTCTCCATTCTATTGATCATTTCCTTTGCTGTGCCAAATCTTCTGAGTTTGATTGAGTCCCATTAGTTTATTTTTGCTTTTGTTGCCTGTGCTCTGGGAGTCTTATTCAAGAAGTCATTCTCTAAACCAAGGTCTTGGTTCTTGCAGCAACTTCATAGTCTCAGATCTTAAATTTAAGTCTTTGATCCATCTATAGTTGATTTTTGTATATGGTGAGAGGTATGGATCTAATTTCATTCTTCTACACATATGAATCCAGTTTGAACAGCACCATTTGTTGAAGAGATTATCCTTAATCCACTGTACGATCTGATTACTTTTATCAAAAATCAGTTGGTTGTATGCATGTGGATTAATTTCTGGGCTCTCTACTCTTTCCATTGATCTATTTATAATTTTTTATGCCAGTACTACAATATTTTGATTACTATAGCTTTGTAGCATGCTTGAGATCAGGTGTTGTGTTGCCTTCAGCTTGGTTTTTCTTGTACAGGATTACTTTGGCTGTTCTAAGACTTTTGAGATTCCATATGAATTTTAGGATCACTTTTTTCGAAATCTGTAAAGATTGCCATTGGTGTTTTGATAGAGATTGCTTTGAATCTCCAGGTTTCTTTAGGTAGTATAGACATTTTGATGACATTGATTCTTCTAACACATGAGCAAGAGGTATCTTTCCATTTTTTGTGACCTTGATGATTTATTTCATCGATAACCATTTTCATTGTAGAAATCTTTCACTTCTTTGGCTATACTAATTCTTGAATATTTGATTCCTTTTGTGGCTGTTATGAGTGGGGTTTCTTTCTTGATTTCTGTTTCTGTGAATTCATCATTAGTATACAAAAAGGCTGTTTTTGTATGTTTATTTTGTAACCTACAACTTTACTGAGTTGGTTTATAAATTCTAACAGATTTTTGGTGGAGTGTTTAGGATTTTCCACAAACAACATTATGTGATCTACAAACATGAAACACAGGTCACCACCAAACTAACAGAGCAGATAGAATCATTATCCAATCAACACAATGACAGGTGTTAGTTCTTATCTGTCAATGATAATCATAAATGTAAATGTATTAAATTTACCAACCGAAAGACTTAGGCTGGCTAAATGGATAAAAAATCAGGGCTCCACTATATGCTGCCTACGGGAAGCTCAGTTCACAAAGATACAAAAATACTGAACATGAAGGGTTGGAAAAAGATATATCAGGAAAATGGAAAGCAAGCAGGAATAGTTATCCTGTGATCAGATAAAACAGACTTTAAATCAAAACTGCAAAAAAAGAAAAAGAACATCATATGTTGAAAAAATGTTCAATTCAACAAGGAGATGTAAAACAATAATTACATATGCATTGAACACAGCACCACACAGATGTACATACTAAATACTATTAAACCTACAGAGAGAGATAGACTCTAGTACAATAATAGTGGTTGACTTCAACAGTCCTCTGTCATCAATGGACTGATCATCCAGACAAAAAATTCAATAAAGATACATCAGAGAAACATACTATGGAACAAATGGACCTAACAGACATTTGTAAGACATTTCACCCAACAACTACAGAATACACGTTGTTCTCATCCACACATGGAACATTTCCTAGACTACAACACCTATTGGGCCATAAATCAGGTCTCAGCAAATTTAAAAAGATTGAAATAATACAATGTATCTTCTGAGACTATAAAGGAATAATGCTAGAAAAGAAAAGGCATCAGAATTGGAAAAGAGAGAGTCAAAGGATCCATGTTTGCAGATGGCATCCCTTTGGATGTCTATCTTCTATGAATTGAATATGAGTAGTTTTCAGTGTGGCCTCTGCTGACAAGGCCAAAGCGCTAAACATTCTATTCACTACAGAACATATTGCTTAAAGATCCCATAAGCTTTGTTGGCTGCTTTTTAAACTGTTGACTTTTGTTGAAGTTAATTACAATTAAAATACTTTAAGTTTTTTTTAATGATTGATCGATCAGGTCTCTTCGTGGTCCAACATTTGTGTCGTTTGATTTCCTCTCCTCGCCTTCTTCCCCCTCCTTTATCTTTCCTTCTCCTTCTTTTTGTTTTTTTAAGGTTTATTTATTTATTTGAGAGGTAGAGTTACAGACAGAGGGAGGGAGAGACAGAGAGTAAGGTCTTTCATCTGCTGGTTCACTCCCCAAATGGCCACAATGGCCAGAAATGAGCCGATTTGAAGCCAGGAACCAGGAGCCAGGAGCTTCTTCCAGGTCTTCCACATGGGTGCAGGGGCCCAAGGACCTGGGCCATCTTCTGCTGCTTTCCCAGGCATAGCAGAGAGCTGGATTGGAAGATGAACAGCTGGGAAACAAACTGGTGCCCATATGGGATGCTGACACCACAGGTGGTGTCTTAGCCCACACCACAGCACTGATACTTTCTTTTCTTTTTTTAAAGATTTCTTTTATTTATTGACAGGCAGAATGATATAAATAGACTGAGAGGAATCTTCCAAATGTTGATTCACTTCCCAAATGGCCTCCCATGGCTGGGGCTGGGCCAAGCTGAATCTAGAAGCCAGGAACTCCATCTAGGTTTCCCACATGGGTGGCAGAGGCCCAAGCACTTGGCCATTTGTTTGCTGCTTTTCCAGGTACATTAGCAAAGAGCTGGATAGGAAGCAAAAAAGCCTGGAAATGACCCAGCACTCTGATGTGGATGCAAACATCATAGGCCACTTGACCTGCCATGCCCACAATGCCATACTCACTATCTTTCTCTTGCTTGATGAAGCTAAGTACTAGGCAGTGTTTACTTCTATTACAATTCATCAAGTTTGATTTGCCCCATTTTGTCAGACTGTAAAGATTATTTAGGATTTGATTTCTGATAGCCTTTCTACTTGGCTGTGCCTACCCAGACTTTGCAAATCAGATTAATGTGTTTCCTACTCAAGAGCAAACGATCGTGGGCTACTGACATACATATACGGCCCTGACTCTGCAATTAATATGGGTAAGGGGAAATGTGTTGCCTCCGCCAAATAACTTTGGAAACTTGACAAACACTGAGCCCTGGTATGTGGAGTACAAAGCGGAAAAGGAAGCTGTCTCATGGATGCAAGAGAGGTTAGGAATCACATTTTCGTTTTCTCTGAGTAAGCCCTGCCCACTTACAGCATTGGTAAATGGAACCCCCACAGCTGGACGTGCAATTGTGAGGAAGGCTTGATGTCAGGGTGGTGGAGGGAGCACCGTCCTGAGCAGGCTGCCTAACCCCTAGGCTCCTCTCTTCTTGCCCAACCATGCCCTGCTGGCTGGCAGTGATCCAGAGCTACAGACATTGGGCTTAAAGGGAACAGTGTTAAGATGGAGATTACAAGTGAAACATGAGAGACTCCCGTTTTGGGGAAATTTCTTCCCCTAAGCTATCAGTTCACAAGTGGAAGCCTGGAATGTATCACCTTCCCCCAGGCACCTGTTACCTGAAAGGTGTCTAATACCCCCAGCAAGTGTAGTAAAGAAATATCTTAGGGCTAGCACTAAGTGGTGTAGTAGGCTAAACCTCTGCCTGCAACACTGGCATCCCATATGGGTACTGGTCCATGTCCTGGTTGGTCCTCTGCCAATCCAGCTCTCTACTATTTCCTGGGAAAGCAATGGAGGATAGCCCAACTGCTTAGGCCTTTGCATTCATGTGGGAGACCCAGAAGAAGCTCTTGACTCCTGGCTTTGGATCCGCCCAGCTCTGGCCATTGCAGCTATCTGGGGAGTGAGCTAGTAGATGGACAACCTCTCAGTCTCTCTCACTCTGTAACTCTGCCTCTCAAATAAATAAATAAATATTTTTAAAAAAGAGAAATGTCTGAGAATTAGAATATCTATGGGAGAAGGATAACCAATAGAATATACTATGATCACTAAGTAGAATTAGCAACTCAGGATAAGAATATAGCCTGGAATAATAAGTGTCTTAAAAGAAATGAAATGATATGAAAAGTAGCAAGTAAGAATATTTTAAAATCCCAAATAGGAATCATTTACAACTATTAAACATAACAGTGCAGGAGTCGAAAGAAAGAACATGGCAATGAACCAAATGCTGGAGTGAATAAAGTTTAAAAATGATTTAATTGGCTAGAATTTTTGTCAAGGAAAACTTCCAGTAAGTATCAGGAAAGGATAAAGAGAGTAAAAACATAAAATTGCAGAAAATGGAAGCTAGATATAGAAATAGCAAAATAAAAGAGAGGTAAAAAAGAAAAAATAGAAATTATAATAACATTATTTCCTACCTCAAGAGGATAGAAGACCTAAGATGAATGAATGAATGACATAATGTTAGACTGCCATAAACTAACAGAAATCCAAATATCTATATACTGTAATGAAATGTGAGGATACAAAAGATAAAAGAAATATTTGTAAACTTTCAGAGCTTAAAAAAAACAACTTCTATACAAAAAAAAAAAAAAAACAAGGATCAGATTGTTTTAAGACTTCTTGTGAGGAACACAGTGGAGTGGTATTTTCTGGTATTAAAGGGAAAACATCCTCAATGTCTAACTAGAGTTTTGTACTAACTGAGCTAAACAATCAACTTCAATGCAGGGATAAATACAGTCTTAGGGAACAAGGCCTCAGAAATTTTACTAAACACGCTTTGGGAGAATCCTCTTTGAGGAAATACTGCAAAAAAGAATTGCATGTCCAGGTAGGTACTATAAATGGGAACACTCAAGATTATTTCAAGAAAATAACCAGTCACTCAAAATGGATATAGTCATAATAATTTTTCAGCTGATACCAATATGACTGGGTGTGTGAAAGAACTGAGTTGGGAGTATGAGGGGCATTATTGCTGAACCAAGGGGAGAACTGTGCTATTACAGAATTGTCTATTCAAGGAAATGGGTTTGGGGCAGGAGGGGAGGTTTTGCATATTGAGAAGCATAAGAACTTGAAAGGAAAATGAGCAAATTGAAACAGGAACCAGGAGGTCCAACAAGTTTTACTTTCAGTTCCAGAGAAAACCAAAATTTAATCCTTATACAAATAAATTCTGTAAGGCTAAAAGGGTTAGAAACAATCAGCTAGACATATATAACTAAAAGGAAAGATTTTATATATAAATAAAAATAATTCTTAAGGAAGTTTAATAAGCATAAATATGCATGCCTTTAAAAATAAACTGAAAGTTCTATGGGAAAAATAGATAAATTAACAGGCTTTAATGTATCAAACAGAAAAAGTAAACATTGATCTGAGCTGAATATGTAACAGATCTAAATAATGTTTTTTTTAAATAGAGAAAATATATTCTTTTAGAACATACATGGAATAGAAAAAGTCATC
Organism: Lepus europaeus; assembly: GCF_033115175.1. Lineage (NCBI taxonomy): Eukaryota > Metazoa > Chordata > Mammalia > Lagomorpha > Leporidae > Lepus > Lepus europaeus. The sequence continues at coordinate 88,977,790 of NC_084832.1, forward strand.
ATGTTCTAGGTTGTAAAGGAAATTTCAACCTATAGAGAACCAATATTGTACATAACATATAGTCAATCCACAAATATAATGAAATAAAAAGATCAATTATAAAAGCTACTAAGGGATCACCTATATTTGGAAATTTTAAAAAAATCAGAATACTTGAAGAAGAATCATAAAGAGAATTTCAGAGCAGGACATATGTCACACTGAGCCAATACAGTTCCTAGAGGGAACTTCAGAGCTTTAAATATATTTTATTTCTAAAAAAAAGGAAGAACACAACCAACGTTGATCAGTTGCAATCATATTTTCATTTGAAACACTGGTAATGATGTTGAAGTGGACTGGACATTAAGAACAAGAGTCATGGGGCTGGTGCTGTGGGGCAGTGGTTTAAGACACTGTCTGCAGCACCACCGTCCCATATGGGTGCCAGTTCCTGTTCCAACTGATCCACTTCTGATCCAGCTCTTGCTAACACACCTGAGAAAGCAGTGGAAGAAGGCCCATATCCTGAAGAAGCTCTTGGAAACTGGCTTTAGTCTGGCCTAGTCTAGCCACTGTGGCCATCTGGACAGTGAACCAATGGATGGATGGAAGATAGAGTCTCTCTCTCTCTCTCTCTCTCTCTCTCTCTGTCTCTGTGTGTGTGTGTGTAATTCTTTCAGATAAATAAAAAAAATCTTTTTTTAAAAAAAAAGAACAAGAGTCATATGACTATAAAGGACACTGATTCTTGGATCAGTAGTCCAAGTGTGGTCATCCAAGAAAACATAACTCTCTAAATCCATTAAAACTCAAGAAACAGTTTTATGCCATCCTGAATACATAATAAAATGTTCTGTAAAGTGAGCCCTACAGCATTCTTTTTAATATGCTAGGTAAATTTCAAAAGAAGGAAGAGGAGGAGGAAGAGGAAAGGAAGAAGCAGGAGGAAGAGGAGAGGGAGGAGGAGCAGAGAACTTTTACGATATGATTATTGCGAATCCTGCCAAGTTTTTCTTTGTTCCAAAGTTACAATTTAACACATGATCTGTGTACTGATTTGTTCCATGCATTTTCTCAGCTGAACATCCAACTTGTCTGTTGAACAGTTTGTACCGTTGACTTTCTCTCCCTTTCCAAACACTGTAGCATTTATCTATCTCCAGTTCTTTTCAAATTTATGTTTCCCACAATTCTTCAAGATTGAACAGTTCCAACGTTTTGTGGCAGGTGATAAAGTGGAAAACAGTAGCAAGGGTAAGATTCATTGGAAACTAAGCCTACTAGATTCCCGAGACAATGCTTTTGAATGATGAGTCATAATCAAGAGAGAAATTGAGGAACCACAGGCTTTTCTTCTTTTTTTTTTTTTTTTTTTTTTTTTTTTGACAGGCAGAGTTAGACAGTGAGAGACAGAGAGAAAGGTCTTCCTTTTTCCATTGGTTCACCCCTCAAATGGCCGCCACGGCCGGCATACTGCGGCCTGCACACTGCGGCTGGCATGCTGCGCCGATCCAAAGCCAGGAGCCAGGTGTTTCCTCCTGGTCTCCCATGCGGGTACAGGGGCCAAGCACTTGGGCCATCCTCCACTGCACTCCCGGGCCACAGCAGAAAGCTGGACTGGAAGAGGAGCAACCAGGACAGAATCCGGCGCTCCAACCGGGACCCGAACCCTGGGGTGCCAAAACCACAGGTGGAGGATTAGCCAAGTGAGCTGCGGCTCTGGCCAGGCTTTTCTTCCTGATCCTGACAATCAGTGGCCAGGAGAGCCAATAGGCAAGATCTAGACTCACATTGAAAGTGACATATTCACCCTATTTAAGCAGAAATAATTCCACATATAGGAGAATGTTCTTGGAGCCAGCACTGTAGCTCAATGGGTTAAGCCACCAACTGTGATGGTAGCATACCATACGAACACCAGTTCCGGTCCTGGTTGCTGCACTTCCACTCCACCTCTCTTCTAATAGAAATGGCTCAAGTGCTAGGATAACTTGTCACCCACTGGGAAAACACAGATGGATTCCAGACTCCTGGCTTTGGTCTGGCCATTGTGGCCATTTGGGGAGTGAAACAGTAGTTGGAAGATTCCTTTTCTCTCTCTCCCTTTCTATCTGTGTATGTATGTCTTTTGCTGTAAGTCTGCATTTTAGATAAAGAAATCTTTACAAAAAAGAGATTGTTCTTTTCTGCACTCATGATTACCTCTTACCCCTACAGTATCACCATCCCTGCCTCCAACAAGTCATTTATCACAAGAGAGAAATGAAATTGCCAACATTTAAGATCTCTTAAACTTGAGAAATGACAGCTTCAGATGGTTCAATTGAAGACCATATGCAAGGCATTGGTCATATGGTAGATTAGAAAAAAAGAAAGAATCTCCTGCTGTTGGGATAGTACCTCAAGATGTTGTACAAGGACCACACGGCTGTAGAAAGTCCTCTAAGCCCATTAGACTTACTGACGAAGCCTGTGCAACCTGAGTCATGGAAACAGCCACAAAGCCTTCCCTTGCAACATGGATCACTGGTCAGCAGTCCTAACTAGCATTTTTCACATGCGTATGTGTTTTGTTAGTAACCGATTTCTAAAACATGTCGACACTCACAGGATTGAAACCACTCATTAAATGAGTTCTGTATTAATCTTATGTCAGTCCTCACGTCATCGGTCCAGGGCACTTACTGTGTACTAGGAGTTCTGCTGGCTGAGTGATGGAAGAGGATTGTGAACGTTCAACAACAAAGATCTACTAGATAGTAGAACAGGGTAGACCAGGACCACCCCTGGTGTCATGAACATCTGCCCTCCTGCTAAACACTTTTGTCCCATGGAGCAAAATCCACCTTGTGTCTCACAAGCTTTTTCTGACTAGGCAGACGTGGTCTCAGCGCTCCTATATCTCACGTGACAAATGCACTCCCCCTACTAATGTGTGTTTCTGTATATCTACAGATAACAATGAGAAGTTAGCAAGACATTAATATGGACTTCTACAGACTGGCTGCCTCTGTTAGTGATACTATTTGTTCATCCATCTTGATTCACTCAACATTACTGGATCACCATAGATGAGGCAATTCCCATCTAAAATTATAAACAATATTTCAGTACTTATTATGGTGTGATGGAGCTCTGCTCATAGACGAGGTTCCAATTTCTGTTTTGTCCCACTCAGCAGAGAAGCAACTGAAGTAATTATCACATTTCAGAAAAAGGATTGGAACATGTATTTCTTGATACAATTTTATGAAGGAAAGTGGGTGTCAAGGTAACTTGTTTTTCCTAATTGCGAAGTGTTCCCAAAGAGTCATTTCACTGGGTCGCAAAGCTCTTCTCTCTTTTTAAATGAAAATGCTTTCTTTTCCAATAGATAACAAAGGAAATTCTTTGGGCTTCAGGTTATGTGAGGTGAGGACATCAGGGGAGGCTATCCTACTTAGAAGGATAAGAAAATAGCTAGCGAGCCCAGGCTCTGGTTGGCACCAGCTTTATCTAATGCATGATAGCAGAAGTAGGGTTGATTAAAATTGCTTATTCAGAAGGATTGAAGAGGTACATTCTCATCACTCTCCTCAGATCATTGGATGCTTGCTTTCTTTTCTGCCACTTGGTACTTGATACTCGCTTCTCATTCCCAAGACATTCCTTTGGTTCTTTTCCCCACAGGATGGTGTATTAAAGGAATATCGTATATAAGGAATGCACTATGCCTAGCAAATGTAGTTACTTTTCTAATTATAATTATCTTAATAATCATTATTATCAAGTTTGAGATATTCTGGCCTGATCTTTAATATTACAACAGAGACTCCAGAAGTATTAAATTTTTGACTCTAGATATCTCTCCATAATGAAATATTAGGTCAATTGACTTGAAGCAGAAGAACTCCAACTGGAGTCTTTAGTGACTATTGAGGAAATAAAAACCAAACAAAAAGAAACAACAAAAATCCCACATTGATAACCATAGTGCAAAGCCCTCATGTGTTGCATTGATATTTCAGTGCAGTATAAGATAAAATGTTCATTGTTAAAATCCAGTCTCACCTCTAGAGCTGGTTAATAACCTACATATGTGGGAGCAGTAATTTGGCCTACTCTAACGTTGCAACACTTGGGTAATTGTTTGGTGAAGACATTCACATCCTCTATTTCTTTGGTTTTTCTTTATTTGCAGTATGAGAATAATAATTTGAGACTTGGCAAACTTTACATAGTTGTATCTGATAGTTAAACCAATATAGAAAACATTTCTAACTGTAGTTTTCTGTGAAGCATTTTAAAGGAAAGAAATTCAATGGCTTTGTGAGAACTGAATGTTGAGTTCATTTCAATCTATGACAGTAAACCTTCCACAGGCAAAGTTAGCATCCCGTGGATGGTACAAAACCTCCACAATTTAGAAATGTCCCAAGGAAGGTAGCATGTTCATTTGGTATTGTATGTAAGCGGGGGAACTAATTTTATAGCAATTGGGTTTTTAAACTCCACTATCTCAGAGATTCCTTGGAACTAAATGTACTCATATTTGATCTCAACAATAGACATCATTCAAAATACTTTCTTTATTACTATAATACAATTTTCCATGCATTTTGTCTCACTGGGAGTGAGGGTGGCCCAGACTTTTTGTTTTGAACAAAAGAACAAGACAAGCCACCCTGTCATGTGACTTCTCACTTCAAGTCACCTGCTAGGAAGCATTCCCAGCAGAGGGTTAGTTCCCCAATGGACATCCCGGGTCTCTTTCATGCTCCTCAGGCTCAGCTCATAGGAGCAGGAACCACATATATCATTTTCGTCATGCACCTGACTTAATAATGCGACCTCAGAACTGGGTAAGGCAATGGTGTTGGGCAAGATCGATGAGATAAGAGATATGTCCTTGTCAGGTGATAAACATATAAAAAGCATACAATTTCCTTCTGGCAGTAGAAGAGATTCATTGAAGGAAACTTGCAGGAACCAAAGAGGAACTGCAGACTGAAATCAAGGATCTTATTTGGGGTCCGCAGAGACCTCTGTATGCGGATCTGATAAAATCATTTTGAGTTTACAAGTCTCAGTCCTTTGCCAGGAGTCTCATCTATAGGATATGCCCACATGAACTTGCAATGGTCAAACTCTTCCTATGAAAGGTGTGTCAATTTCATATTCTTGGGAGGTTTTAACTCTTAAAAACTCATCAATTTTTGCAAATTCACATTTTTACCTTGAACGAAGATCAGTTTCTTATGACTGGGTAACCTGCATATTTTTGTTATTTACAGTATCAGTAATACCCAAGAGAATGTGATAAATAAGAGAATTTGATCAACTACCACCTGTTAAAATTTGAAGGGAGCCTACGTTGTGGTGCAGCCAGTTAAGCCACTGCTTGTGATGCCAGCATCCCACATCTGAGTGCCAGTTCAAGTCCCAGCTACTGTGCTTCTGATCCAGCTCCCTACTATTGTATCTGGGAAAGCACTGGATTAGGGCCCACGTGCTTGGGCCCCTGAAACCCATGGAGGAGACCCAGACAGGATTCTGGGCTCCTAGCTTCAGTGTAGCCAAGCCTGGTTGTTGCAAACATTTAGGGAGTGAACCAGCAGATTAGGGATCTCTTCTCTCTGTCTTTGTCACTTTACCTTTCAAATAAATAAATCTTTAAAAGTTATATGAAATTTACAATCTGTGACTAAGCAATTGGATTTAGACTTGAAATATTAAACTAGACATAGGAATTTAAGTTTTTTTAAAAAAAAGATATATTCACTTATTTGAAGTGGAGAGACAGAGGGGGAGGGAGAGAGAGAGAGAGAGAGAGAGAGAGAGAGAGAGAGAGAATCAACCATCTGTTGGTTCACTCCCCCAAATGGCAAAAATAGCCACTGGCCAGTTTGAGCCAGGCTGAAGCCAGGAGCCCAGAGCTCCATCAGAGTCTCCCATGTGGGTGGCAGGGGCCCAGGCACTTGGGCCATCTTCCAGTGCCTTTCCAGGATCATTAGCAGGGAGGTGGATCAGAAGCAGAGCTTCAGGGACTCGAACCTATGCTCCGACAGGGGATGCTGGTGTTGTAGGTGACAGCTCAGTTCACTGAGCCAAGACACTGGCCCCTGAAAAATTTAAGTTTTAAAGTACTGGTTATGGCTTGTATGTAAGATTAATAAGTTGGACTAAATGCTTATGTTAAATTGGGCTTTGGCATTTGTAATTTTAATAATTTTAATATTTTAAAAATCTCGTGATTACAAATCATGATCTCTGTGATAACAAGGCCCTTTTAACATCAAAATACTTATGGTAACACTTTTTATCGGTACAGAAAAAAAAAAAGTTTTGTCCATCTAGAAAAAACTCCTTTCATTCTCCTGGCCCTGGCCTGCCACCTTCCCTGGTAGTCTTCCCCAACACACTTGCACCAGGTCGACACCTTCTTCCCAGGTCAGCTCTCAGCTTCTGCGTGCCTCCACTGAGATGATTTTGTACCAGCGTTCATTGATGCGTCTCTCACGTTCCCGGATGTTTCTTAAGGGTTTAGTCCTAAGTATGCCCCCGTAGCCTACCAAGGCTCATGTTTGTTTTCAGCATGGTGCTCAGCTGGATAAGGTAAAATAGAGACTGTCTGAAGTGTTCTGACCAAGGAAACTTTACATTTTGATTTGGGAAGCAGCAATGAATGGCACCATCTCCACAGCACCTAGGGCTTCTGATGCTTCCAGTGAAGGTTGAGTGGCAAAAATCATATGTTTAAAAAGTTGCCAAACAATTGCAAAGTATAGCCAAGCTGGGCAACTGTTGCATTAGAGGGAGACGACTGGAATTGAAAGAACAAATTTGAAAGCGCTGGGTTTTTATAGCTAATATTAAAAACACTTGTCTCATAGGTAGCGAGTATAGCAAGGCAAGGGTGGTAGCCTTGAGGTCAGATCCTTCTCCTGGGCCTGAGCCTCTTTCAAGGACCTTTCTGGTGGCTGCGGGGCCCCATTGCAGGCAGGGCACAGTGGAAGCCTTGGTTTCTGTGAATCTTGCTGGAGAGAATACTGCAAGGCTTTGTTCTGGTGTATGGACCAGAACATATGGTATATGGTTCTGGACCCTGCGATGAGGGCCAGAAAACAGCGGATCCTAGAAAGAGTTTGATAGAAATACAAGGATTTTAGTGCCAATCACAGCCCCATGAGAGTGTGCTGGGTCCTCTTGGTTTCCAAGAGACAAGAAAGCTCTGAACAGGTGGCAGTCCTCACTGTTTACGAGGCCTCAGCACGGACTGTCAGGCTTTCTCCTTCCACAATTGTGACTTTATGAGGGAATGGGTTCCTTTTCCCCTTCATCATGTGCAAAGGTACTGTGTTCCCTCTCTACTCCATTGAACCACATTCCCATCCCAATATGAACCCCTTTCAGCATCCAGAGAGGAAAAGTGTTCAGAAGAAACACAGCGCAAGCCCAGCAGGAAAATAAAAGCAAAATGCTTGGATATGGAAGTTGAATATTCAATTGAAAAGAGGACTCAACTTTCTAAAGCTGACAACATGGTTTCCCACCCAAAGAATTGATTGACAAATTAAAGATGAGATGGTCATTCATGAGATTCAGCTTTGAAAATAAAATATTGTGGGGCTAGCACTATGGTGCAATGGGTTAAAGCCACAGCCTGCAGTGCCAGCATCCTATATGGGTGCCAGTTTGAGTCCCAAATGCTCCACTTCTGATCCAGCTCTCTGTTGTGGCCTGGGGAAGCAGTAGAAGATGGCCCACGTCCTTGGGCACCTGCACCTGCCGTGGAATACCTGGAAGAAGCTCCCCTGGCTCTGGATCAGCTCAGCTCTGGCAGTTGTGGTCATTTGGGGAGTGAACCAGTGGATGGAAGACCTCTCTCTCTCTCTCTCTCTCTCTCTCTCTCCCTTGCTCTGTAATTTTGTCTTTCAAATAAATAAAATAAATATTTGCAAAAAAAGAAAAGAAAATTAGAATTCAAGGGGACAAAGCATCTCAAAAAATATCATGATTATAAATAGATGCTTATAGTGAGGAGAAAGGAGTTTTGTTGGGGGAATTATCACCTTTAATAGTGAGATACAAGCCGGCGCCGTGGCTTAACGGGCTAATCCTCTGCCTTGCAGCACCGGCACACCGGGTTGTAGTCCCGGTCGGGGCGCCGGATTCTATCCCGGTTGCCCCTCTTCCAGGCCAGCTCTCTGCTATGGCCCGGGAAAGCAGTGGAGGATAGCCCAAGTCTTTGGGCCCTGCACCCGCATGAGAGACCAGGAGAAGCACCTGGCTCCTGGCTTCGGATCAGCGCGATGCGCTGGCCGCAGCGGCCATTGGAGGGTGAACCAACGGCAAAGGAAGACCTTTCTCTCTGTCTCTCTCTCTCACTATCCACTCTGCCTGTCAAAAATAAATAAATAAATAAATAAATAAATAAATAAATAAAATAAAGTTTTGTTTAAAAAGACTTTAAAAAAAATAGATACAAGATTTTCAAGGGGAGAGAAGTACATATTTGGTGACTTGATTTTTTTTTTTTTTTTTTGGACAGGCAGAGTTAGACAGAGAGAGAGAGACAGAGAGAAAGGTATCCCTTTTCTGTTGGTTCACCCCCCAAATGGCCACTACGGCCGGCGCGGTGCGCCGATCCAAAACCAGGAGCTAGATGCCTCCTCCTGGTCTCCCATGTGGGTGCAGAGTCCAAGCACTTGGGCCATCCTCCACTGCACTCCCGGGCCACAGCAGAGAGCTGGACTAGAAAAGGAGCAACCCGGACAGAACCGGCGCTCCAACTGGGACTAGAATCCGAGATGCTGGCACCGCAGGCGGAGGATTAGCCTAGCCGGCGGTGACTTGATATAAAAAAATTGTAGGGAATTTATGTCTAATTATGATGTAATGGCAAATGTGTGGTAGACCTTGAAAACTAACAAGAGGAAAACAGAAACTTGAGCAAACTGACAAAACTAAGAAAAATAAAAGAAAGACAAAACAACAATTTGAAATATTTAGCAGATACAAAGTAAAAGATTTATAATAGAGTATATTAGCTGTGATAGCATATGCAAATGGATTGAATGCTCTTATTAAAGATGACTGTCATGTTACATTATATAACAAAACCTGGTTATATATTATGTAATAGTCCCCCTAATATATAAATAAAGATCACTTGAAAATAAGGTTGCGGAGAGGATAATAAAACAATGCAAAACAATATTAAGTGAAATAAAACTAATGAAACATAAAAAATTTAAGAAGTAGGGAGTGTGAAAGGTAAACTATTAATATCACAATGTCATTAATAAAATGTTTTGCATTTAAGGTTAGGCATTAGAACAAAATGGATGTTGGGTAATGAGGGAAATAAATTAACATTTGAAGGCTCTATTTACCAAAGATAGAGCAGCTAACTCTGCAAGGTGTTTCAAAGGATGAACCTATGGTTTTGTTGATGCTCCTGTTTTTCTGTTATCTTATCTCTGATTTAATCATTATATTTACCTTTGCCTTGCTGGCTTTGAATTTAGTAATCTCTCCTTTTTCTAATTCCTTAAGGTGCAAAGTAATTTTTAAATTTGAAATCTTTCTTTTTTTCTAACATATAGGTATAAATTTTCTTCACTGTATTCCATAAGCTCTGGTATATTGAGTGTTGGTTTTCACTTATTTCAAAGTATTTTCAAAGTTCCATAGTTATTTCTTCTTCGACCCAGTGGTTGTTGAAGAGTGTTATTTAAATTCCATATATTTGTAAAATTTCCAATTTTCCTTCCATTATTGGTTTGTAGTTGCATTCCATTATGGTTTGAAAAGGTATTTTGCATGATTTCAATCTTTCAAATGTTATGGAGATTTGTTTTAGAACCTCATATAATATATGCATATTATAATATTATAATGGATATATAATATATGGATATATATATATATATGCATATCCTGGAGAATGTTTCATCTACATTTGAGAAAAATGTATAATCTGTTGTTTGATGAAGCATTCTGTATATGTTTGGTCTAGTTGACGTGTTAGTGTTGTTCAATTTTTTTATTTCCTTCTTTGTAGGTGTTCTACCTTTTAGGGAAAGCGATGTGTTAAGATCCTCAGTTGTTTTTATATAAATGTATACTTATCCCTTCAAGTCTTTCAATATTTGCTTCATATATTTAGGGTCTCTGTTGTTTGGTGCATACATATCTTTGATTAATTGATCCTTGTGCCAATATAAAATGCCTTTGTCTCTTGTAACAATTTTTATTTAAAATTTGTTTTTATGATATTAATATAACCATCTAGTTCTCTTTTTTGTTTGCTTCTTTCGTAGTTATTTATTTTTTTTACTTGCAACTTATTTTTGTTTTGGAGTCTAAAGTGAATGAATTGTAAGCAGTACATAGTCAGATTATGTTTTGTTTTCCATTATGCAATTTCTGTGTTTTAATTGGAGGTTAAATCTATTTCTATTGGAGGTTTTAATCTATTTACATTTAACTGGATGATTGATAATGAATAACTCACTTCTAACAGTGCAATTTGCTTTCTATATGTCATATAAATTTGGAACTTTAATTCCTCTGATGCTGTATTCCTTTGTGTTTGAATGTTTTTTTCAGTATATTATTTTAGTTTTTTTATTCTGTTTTTATTTCATTTTCTGCATTTTATTTATTTTCTTTTCCAAAAAAAACATTTTTTTTATTTGAAATCAGAGTTACAGAGGGAGATAGAGAGAGAGAGAGATATGTCTTCCATCTGCTGGTTCACTCCCCAGATGGCTACAATGGCCAGGGATGAGCCAAGCTGAGGTCAGGAGCTAGGAACTCCATCCAAGTCTCCCACATGTGTAGCAGGGGCCCAAACACTTGGGACATCCTCTGCTGTTCCTCCCAGGCCATAATTAGGGAGCTAGATAAGAAGTGGAGCAGCTGGGACTTGAACCAGAGCTCCTATGTATTGCCAACATCACAGGTGAATAAAATTGTGAATAGTAATTCACAATTTTAAACATTTGTCTTTTAAATCACATGGGAAACAAAAAGAGTAGTTACATACCAAAAGCACAATAATACTAGTTTTTATATTTACCTGTGTAGTTACATTTAGCAGTGGTCTTTATATCTTCACATGGTTTTGAAGTTTCTGCTTCAAGGACTCCTCATAGCATTTCTTTCATGATCAGTATACCAGTTAAAAACAAAAACAAAAACAAAAACAAAAAACACCTTAACTTGGAGTTTATCTTGGAATGTCTTAATTTAGCCCTCATTTGCATGGGTAGTTTTGCTGGATATAGAAAGCTTGGATGTTATCTTTTAAAATTTCAGTTTTCAACCTTATCAAACAGCCTTTTGGCCTCCTTGGCTTCTGGTGAAAAACCGGCCATTAACCTTGTTGAGGATCCTTTGTATGTGACAAGTTACTTCTCCCTTACTGTTTTCAAAGTTTTCTATTTGTTGTGACTTTCAGGAGTTTGAGTACAATTTGTCTCTGTGGATCCCTTTGAGTTGACCCTGTTCAAAGTTGACTTCCTTCTCTCTGTATATTCACATATTTCATCAGATTTGGGGAGATTTTGGCCCTGATTTTTTCAAATATTTTTCCCCATTTTCTTTTCTTTTAGGACTTCTATGATGTGCATGTTGGTTTATCAGGGGTGGAGAACGTGAGGATCATGGGGCATGTAAGGCCTATAAAACCATTCGGTCTCGTCTTGCCAAGGCAATTGCAGATGGGGCTCAAAATTTAATAAATCTATAGCAGGCTAAATTTTCAGTTGATAATTTTGTATGGCCCATGAATTATGTTATTAATATCTCAATGGCCCTTGGCAGAAAAAAAGTCCTCTACTCCTAGCTTATTTGATAATGTGCCAAAGGGATCTTAACTTCTTCAGTTTTTTAAAATCTTTTTCTTTCTGCTCCTTGGACAGTAATTTTAATTACACTACTTTTAAGTTCACTGATTCTTTCTTCTGTGTGCTTGAATAAGCTGTTGATCCCCCATACTCCTCTCCAGTATATATATATATTTTTTACTTTTGGCTCCATATTTCTATTTGGTTCATATAAAATAATGTCAATCTCTTGATTGATGTTCTTTTCTTATTTATACTTTGTTATCTTGATTTCCTTTATGTCTAGCTTCTTTTCATTTCTTTAAGCATATGTAAGACAATGAATTTAAAGTCTATTAAGTTCAAAATCTGTGATGCTTCTGTTAATTTCTCTTTTTCTTGTGAACGGCCACACTCTCCTAATCTTTTGTATGCTTTATAATTTGTTGTTGAGAACTGAAAATTTTGGCTCTTGTAATGTGGAAATTCTAGAAATATGATTCTCCACCCTCCCCAGTATTGTTCAATGAAGCTTTCAGTTGTCTTTTTATTTTGTGACTTACCAAGACTGTTCTTTGAAAGACACCATTTCTTGTCATGTGTGGTCTCTGGAGTACCCATGGTACATTTCTAAAGTCAACCAGGGGCCTGGCAAAGATTACCTTAAATGGTTGAATCCAATAAAAAGGAAAAACAATCTGGTTTTTAAAATGTTCTCTCACCTATGCAATGGGAGAAGATATTTCAATTAGAATGGGTTAATATAATGTCTAGTCACTGTGCTGGTTCTTCAGTGATTAAAAACAAGTACCAAAACGCATAATTCCTATTTTGGTAGCAGGGTAGATGGTTGCCTAATCTGACTCCAGCTACTCACACCAGGATCATGGGGTCAGCTCCCATGGCTACCTAATGTGGGGCTTGGGTATGTGGGGTGACATTGTTGCTAAGCAAATCACTAAGCTTCAATGAAATGTGGGGCTGGCACTGTGGCATAATGGGTAGGGCTGTCGCCTGCTGTGCCTGCATCCCATATGGGTGCCGGTTCAAGTCCTGGCTGTTCCACTTCTGATCGAGCTCTCTGCTATGGCATGGGAAAGCAGTAGAAGATAGCCCAAGTGCTTGGGCCCCTGCACCCACATGGGAGACCCAAAATCCAGGAACCAGGATCAAATCGACCCAACTCTGGATGGTGTGGCCATTTGGGGAGTGAGCCAGTGGATGGATGACTTCTCTCTCTCTCTCTCTCTCTCTCTGCCTTTCTGTAACTCTGCCTTTCAAATAATAAATAAATAAATAAATAAATCTTTAAAAAAAAGATTCAATGAAATGTATCAACTTCATTTTCATCAAGTGCTCTCCTAGATGTTGAAAAGTATTTTCTTAGACTCTAGGACTTCAAAATTGTTGATTGTTGCTTCAGACAGTTCTGCTTAGCTCAATTGCTTTGCTTTGTTTTGGTAAGATTTTTTGGTGGAAGGACTGATCCCTGGAACTTGCTAATTTTGTTTTTATAAAGAAGAATTCAAAGCAATGCTTAGATTTTTAACCTTGGTAAAAATGACTCATTCATCAATTTTCCTATTTTGTTGCTGTGGACCAGAGAGTAACAAGTAAGGATCTGGAAAATATATCTGGTTTTTAAGTCACCCAATGTGGATAAATGACTCTGTTTATACTCCAGAACCTCCTGGAGCCAGTAGAGAAAAGATAATTTTGAAGAATGTGGGTGATGTGTTTATATTAATTAACATATCAAATTGTAGTAGAATACTCCATTACTATGAAACAGTATATATTATCAAAAGAGATGAAAATTTATATATATATATTTATATATATATTTATGTATGTAAATATATATGAAATCCATGAGTAATATGTTGGAAATAAATGTATAATATGAGCAATCTACTGTTATAAAATATATCTTAGAGTAGCCCAAGAAAGTTATCTTGGAAGTTTAGGAAAATACAAGTGATGACTTGTATTTAATATTTAATACAATGTAGAAAAGCATGAGAATTAATCTCTCCTGGTTCACTTGTCCAAGTTATCAAGCTTCTTGACAGGAAGTGGTCCTATTGCACAAGTGAAATTTAAATGTCTCTATTAGAATTCACCCATTATTTAGAAGTCCTATCTCTAGAAACAACAGCTGAAACATGAGTTCTTTTGGAGTATTCACCAATGTTTTTATATTCATAAATAAAAACATTTTTACTATATAATACTTACAAGAGGTAAAATACTAATGTTAGTTTCTTATTATTAACAGGGCTTCATGAGGTCAGTTCCTGATTAAAGTCTAGCAGAACATGAATTTAAAAATTGCTTGAAAGAAGGGAATATAGAAATAATTTAATTGGATTCTCATTTTATAATGAGAACACAGAATGCTAATTGAACAGTGATCCAATTTCATGTTTTTTAAACTAAGAACAACTAATTTTTTAGGTCATTCTAGATATAATCATGAAGTACACTGCGTATTTTTATAAATTGCAATCATAAGTATTTTGTGTAAAATTCCTGTATATCTGAAACTATGCCTCAATTTAGCTCTTTCTTCCCAGTCACTACATTTATCTGTAGATCTTACAAACCCCAGTGGAACATGCACAATAATACAGCAGATTATGGTTTGAAAGCAGTGATGGTAAGAAGAATAAGGGAAAGCACAAAGAATAATGGCAAATTTAGGTTTTGCTGACACAGAGGAGATCAGTTTTTGAGATATATAATACAATGTAGAATATCACTAACTATAAATAGCTGGATCATTTTATTGAATTTTCATAATCTTAGTATTTTAGAAGGAAGACATTTTGATGAAAGACATGTTGTAAAAAAAAGGAACTCCTATATTCATTAGCCCTTTGGGGAAACAAATACTTCACTCAAAGATGTTTCTTGGGCATGTGTGCATCTGATATGTAAGTGTCTAGATTAATCTCATAATTTGAAATATTTAATACAACTTGCTAAAAACTGTATGACTACAGAGGATTAAAATATAATATGAAAGGCCGACGCCACGGCTCACTAGGCTAATTCTCCGCCTGCAGCGCCGGCAGTCCGGGTTCTAGTCCCAGTTGGGGCACTTTTTCTGTCCCGGTTGCTCCTCCTCCAGTCCAGCTCTCTGCTGTGGCCTGGGAGTGCAGTGGAGGATGGCCCAAGTGCTTGGGCCCTGCACCCCATGGGAGACCAGGAGGAAGCACCTGGCTCCTGGCTTTGGATCAGTGCAGCACGCCGGCCGTAGTGGCCATTTGGGGGGTGAACCAACGGAAGGAAGACCTTTCTCCTCTCTGTCTCTCTCTCACTGTCTAACTCTGCCTGTCAAAAAAAAAATCTATAAAAAATATAATATGAAAACACATTAGTTATTCACACAGCATTCTGAGCCATTTCTTGTCATGTTTACAATATTTTATGAAGAGGGAATGTGTATGTATGTATATAATTCCCATTTGCTTTTCATGGAATATGGGGATATATTTGTTTTGCCTAAAGAAAACTGCAATTATTCCATGGCTCTTGGAGGCTCTTTGAAGGTATGGCTGGCTAATGTGGCTGATGCCTTTCAACCAGTATGTGGCATGGGCTTTTGCTTACATGCCAAATAGGTTCTGATGGTGCTTAACTGGGATACTGTGATTCTCTGCTTAGACACTAGTTGTCTAGTTATTGCAAGCCACATCTCATCTTCACTTTAAATAAGCCAAGCAAGAGGCAGGGCCAGGCTTAACAAATTTGTGGAGCTCACTGGACTTCCTTGGAATTCCTAGAGATTCCACCTTTGTCTGGTTCGTTTGAGAGGTGAATAGGATTCTCAAAGTTCCTCTCGCAGCTTTCAACTTCCTGTGTGGGTTAACATCATTTTGGAAACGTTTTTGTCCCATTCTTCTCTTGCTGATCAGCCATTTACTGAAATGACCCTGTGAATTCCCTCTCTCGGCGTGTTGACGTCCAAGATGGCAGCCTCAGCTAAGACTCTCTCTCTCTCTCTGGAATGCGCACAGCTGCAGAGACCTGGGCCACGGGGCAGAGGGGATTTTGCAGTTGCTCAGTCGTGTGATCCAGCAAACACACAAAATATTTCAGCCAGAAACTAATACTGCTTGAAGGAAAACTTATAGGGGGAGAAAAAACAGGTGAAAACCGATGACCTAATCCAATTAAAACCATGGGAGCTTTCTCCCTTATCTTCAAACATACCATGCCGTGACTGCTCCGCTCGCTTTAATGTGACAGAAGGGTGTATTTTCAACTCATAGGCACTGTGAGGTGCCAAAAGGGAGTCTGTGTTATTGTTTTTGTCAGAGCTTCCTGGGTTCAGTGTGGAGTAATTTTGCCTGAGAAGTGTAGATTCTAAATTAGTGTTAGAAGTCTTGCAACTTTATAAAAGGACAGATGAGTCTGTATGGAAGGCACAGCACAGTGGGGACTCAGGACAAGAGCTGGTGTATGCAAATGAGGTAAAATCTACCCTCTCTTTTGTTGTTCCTCTTTGCCTTTCAATCTTGGCTTTGCTTTTTCATTCACTCTCCTGCTTTCTCTTGGTTCCCCTGTCTCCTCATTGCCTCTCTTTTCTCCTACACTTTAGACACAGAAGCCTGTTTATCTTCTGATCCCTCTCCCCTTATGGACCCTTGGGCGCCTTCCAAAGATTTTGTGTTACATTTTTGTTCTTATGCATTAAAGAACCAACCACATTTTCTGACACAACACCTTGACAAGAAGATGCTAAAGTAGTGCTTAAAGAAGAATCGTGCGTGGCAGGTGTTTGCCACAGAAGTTACACTGCCACTTGAGACATTCGCATTCCCTACCAGAGTTCTCGGGTTGGAGCCCTGGCCCCTTTTGTGTAAAAACACACCCAGGGAGGCAGCAGGTGATGGCTCAAGTATTTGGGTTTCTGCCACCCACATGGGAGACCAGATGGAGTTCCTGGCTTCTGGTTTTCACCTGACCCAACGCTGGTTGTTGCAGGCTTACCAGTAGTGAACCACCCAATGGGAGATCAATCTCTCTCTATCCCCTCCCCTTGCCTATGCCTCTCTGCCTTTCTAAATAAAGAAAAAAATAGATAAATAATCTTTAACAAGAGCCATGCTTTCTACTTCATAAGAGAATCGAGTGGTGTTTATGAACCATAAAACAATAGTGGTCATGAAGTCGTTTTGCAAAGGCAAATTGAGCTCAGAGGCAGGATCTAGATCTAAGAAAGAGAGTAGGCATTTGAGGGACAGGTGGTGTCCCATGTGCTGTGTCCACGAATCAGGAAGAACAGCACCGTGACAGTGGAGTAGTCAGAGCTCCACCGGCTGGGTGATTTCACAGCAGGTCATGCAAGGAGGAGAGCTGCTTGGGTTCAGCCAGGGTTGATGACATAATGGCTTTGGAATGATGCTACTGTGGGTTGAGGGTCTTAAAGCAAATCTTCACAAGCAAGCTGTTAGTCTTGATAAATAAGCTGTTTTACTTGGTTCCTGTCTTATCTTCCAGAAGTAAGTAGCTTAGTTATTTTTTCTTCTTCTCAGCATTGTTTATCACAGGGACAGGAAGCATTTTGGATTCTTTTTTTTCAGCCTGCATCAACTTGTCATGTGTGCATGTTGCTTTGCTATATCTCAGTTGTTAACGTGCACGCACATCTTTTCCATGAGACTGAACAGTTAATAACACCGTATTTTTTTATCACGATAAACATGTTGCCTGGTATCAATTTTAAGTGAGATGGGTGACATAATCACAAAACAAAAAATATCTCAACCTCCTCGCTCTTGTACCTCCTATCCATCACCCTCTACTGAAGCACTGGGATCAAAATATTTGTTACCCAGGTGCCCTGAAACTTCAGCCTTGGGCTAACTGCTGGCACCTGGGCTGGCAGAATTTGAAAGTAAGAATAAAATTTTCCAACAGAGGTGAATGGAACACGTGGATGATTTCGGCAAGGGTGCCTTTGTCCGCCGTGGCTGATTGCCTTGTTGCAGGCTAGCTGTGCAGAACCCCGCACACTTGTGCTGGTCCCTGAAGTCAGCAGGTGTGTCACACCCATCTTCCTGAAATCCAAGCTCTTTCAGATCCTGTAGGCTCTGCTCAACCATGTCATTTGTCCAGGAATAAACATAGAACGGGTCATCCAGTCCACCAATGATATTTATGCAATGCTTGCTTTTCAGGACACTGTACCAAGCCCTTGAAGATTCACTGCATCTACAGAGACAATTTGTGGTCTCTCAATAACAGGTATGCCAGATGTTGTAGTCTAAGGCAAGGAAGATATATACAGTCATGTACCTCTTAAGGTTGTTCCAGTCAGTTACGGACAGCATATACTATAGCAGTCTCATGAGATTACAATGGAGCAAATAATTCCTGTCACCTCGTGTTTTTGCTGTACCTTTCTTGTGTTTAAATGTGTTTAGAGGAGTTGGCGCTGTGGCATAGCAGATAAAGCCACCACCATCTGCAGTGCTGGCATCCCATATGGGTGCTAGTTCGAGTCCCAGCTGCTCCACTTCCAATCCAGCTCTCTGCTATGCCCTGGGAAAGCAATAGAAGATGGCCCAAGTCTTTGGGCCCCTGCACCCACTTGGGAGACCCAGAAGAAGCTCCTGGCTCCTGGTATTGGATCAGCACAGCTCTGGCCATTGTGGCAACAGGGGAGTGAACCAGTGGATGGAAGACCCCTCTCTCTCCACTTCTTTCAAATAAATAAATAAATCTTTTTTAAAAGAATTAAAAAATAAATATGTTTAGATACACAAGTAGTTATCATTGTATTAGACTTGCTAGAGTATTCAGTATAGTAATATGCTGTACAGGTTCATAGGCTAAGAGCAATAGGCTAGCCATAAAGCCTCGGTGTGTAGTAGGTTTGGGTAAGTATATTCTATCATGTGCACACAATGATCAAATCGCCTAGTGATGCATTTTTCACAAAATGTGCAACGGTGATTGGGTAAGGAAAATAATCTAGGTTTATGTAGTGAGATTTATTCTCAAGAGCAGCTGTGGCTTGCTTTTGCTCGACAAACTAAGGCCTGTCCCGAGGAGCACCATCAGGATGGGGAGCAGGTCTAGAATCTTGTGCTTTGCAAAGCAGGTGAGAGAATTAGGGGTTTTAGCCTCAGGTTGAGAAGACATAATCAGGACAAGATAGCTGTCTTCAAACATTTGAAAAGCTGTCAGGTGGGAAAAGGATTAGACTGTTTCTGTGAAAGTCCAGAGGGCATAACTAGGGGTGGAAGTTTCAAGGAAGCTGGGCGGGTTGAAAGACATTTCTAACAATTTGAGCTACAGATAAAAATAAACGATGCGTTCTACAGCACCACAGGGTGTGTTTAAGGGAAGAATTTCTGCACCGATTAGTCCAAAACTATTGGATTAGATCTCCTCTAAAGGAAATTTCAACTGTAAGTTTCTGTGTTCTTGGACAGAAAAATCTACACTTTACACAAAGAGGCAGTTTGATTTTGCATTATCAGCCACAACAGCAGACAAGCTTCAACATGGCTTACAAGGACCTCAGAGACCACGCCACCTGCAGCTCCACATTCATTCCATACAAGTGGGGCATTCTGCAACCCAAGATCCAAAATTCAGCATGATTCAAAATCTGCCCCTTTTCAGTGCTCACATCATACCACAAGCATAAAATTCTGCTCCAAGAAAACCATCCATCATTCCCAATACTTGGGCCATTATTCATTGACTCCAGATGTGTTAATGGGGAGTTAGATTCAAAGCACAGTGGAGGGAGGACTAGAACCAGATAACTCCAATATAGAAAGCCAGCATCCCAAACAGCAGCTTAACTTGCTGCATCACAAGGTCTGTGCCTTAACTCCTTTTGTTGAGTTACTTGTTCCTTGTCTGTCTTTCCTACAAGATTGGAAACTCTCTAAGGGTGGATACGCGTTTCTTGTTTTTTGGTTGTGTCATCAGCCCAAGGTTTCTGATCAGAAATATCTCCTGGGTGAATGCTATCCTGGTGCCCTTTAAAAATGCTCATGTAGAGTGGGTATTGTGGCACAGTGGTAAGACCCTTCCTAGGGTACCTACATCCCACATCATAGTGTCTTGTTAGAACTCCTGCTACTCTGCTTCAGATAGAGCTTCCTTCTATGCACATCCTGGAAAGCAGCAGATGTTAACTCAAGTACTTGGATCTCTGCCCCCCATGTGGAAGATCCTGATGGGGATCCGTGCTCTTGAGTTCAGCCTGGCCCAGCTGATGCTGTTTGGCTGGAGGAGTGGATGGAATCTCTCTCGTTTTCTCTCTTCCCCCGCCCCATTTCAAATAAAAAGAAACCATTTTAAAACATGATTATGAATGTTCATATTGAATCTCCTTTTAAATATTCAAGAACTCATGTATTCTGTGTGATAACAGTAGGTTTTAATGAAAGCAAGATGACATGGGGAGTTTTAGGAATGGGCGGCTTTTGAATGTTTTAAAGGTTATCGTACCTTGGCCATGTTGAGACATTTATTTTCCTATAGAAACAATGCCTTTTTAAAAAGATTTATTTATCTTTATAGATTTATTTATTTGCTTGAGAGACATAGTTACAGACAGAAAGAGAGAAAGAGGTCTTCTATCCACTGTTTCACTCTCCAAATAGCCACAATGGCCAGAGCTGGGCCAATCCAAAACCAGGAGCCAGGAGCTTCTTCTGGGGTCTGATGCGGGTGCGGAGGCCCAAATATTTGGGCTATCTTCTACTTTTCCCCAAGGCCATCAGGAGAGAGATGGATAGAAAGTGGAGCTGCTGAGACTTGAACTGGTGCCCATATGGAATGCCAGCACTGCCCATGGATGCTTAACTTACTACACTACAGTGCTGGCCCCTGGCAATGCTTTTAGGATTCTTAGCTCATCTCTCCACACACAGTACCACAATTCTCTAGCTCACAAGGACCAAAATCCACAGGGGCCTGGATTGCTTAATTTTTGCCTAGAGTAAGCCTAGCATGATTCCTAGGAGGGAATAAAGTGCCAATAGTGAGCCCAGACGAAAAGGTGATAAATATAGAAGGAAAAAAAATGGCTTTATATCCAACAAGCTTGGTTTTCTTCTGGTTAGTAGATGAGAGCTTTTAAGTTAATAAACCTTCTCCACTACCCCAAGTTCTAACAGCCTGATCAATTAAACAAAGAGAGAACTGCTTGTGTGTGACTACAGGGAGGGGAATTTATAGCACTTACTTGCAATCTGGTAATAGTTACCATTCTGGACATCTCAAAGACTATTTTTTTTTTTATTTTCCTTACTTTTTTGTTCTTTCCTGAAACCAACTAGTTTATCACCTCAAGGATGTTTTCAATATGTGAATAATAGTCAAACCAGTTAGTAGGGAAGATCACTATTCAATTTTCAAGAGAGAGCTTGGGTCAGTGTTTATCATGTACAATTTATTACATGGGTTTTCCTGAACTTCTTTGCTAGTTTTGAT
Source organism: Lepus europaeus (assembly GCF_033115175.1). NCBI lineage: Eukaryota > Metazoa > Chordata > Mammalia > Lagomorpha > Leporidae > Lepus > Lepus europaeus. The sequence goes on from NC_084832.1 coordinate 88,999,053, forward strand.
ACCAAGTTGAAAAGTAAAAATAGTCATTTGCTTGTGCTTACATGACCACGTGACGTAATTTCTTCCTGCCTATCTAGATCCTTTTTACTATGAGAAAACAATTCCAATCTTGTGCTACTAACTGTCCTAATAAAGTTATGGGCCATTTATTAGGCAATTACACAGAATAAACATATGGCCTAGATTCAGGCATAATGTTATTAGGGTTAACAGTGCTATTAGAAGTTATTATTGTCCAGAGAAGAGATAGTAACAGTGCTTAGGATCCCTTTTGTAGTACTTACCATTGAACTAGGAATAACATCACAGAATTGTTGATTTAGTAATGAAAAGGACAGTGAAGAATGCGAGCAACTGTGGTGTGAGGCCCAGAGTCTGTGTTTGGTCCGCTCATAGCAGGGAATGGAACTCGAGTTGTTTTTCCCAAGACTGAAGATGTGTTTCTGATGTGTCACCCTTGCTCTTGACTGGTTATATTCAAGTCAACAAATATTTCCTGAGAAGTGCAGGGGGATATGAAGATATTACACTAAGGATTTTGGGGGAAATTAAAAGTACAAACAGCTTGAGCCAGTGGGTCTTGGTGTGTTGTTTGGGAACACATGGATTGGATCTGTGATGTTAGTTCCATTAGCAAGATATTTAGGCCAACAGAGCCAACAGGTGTGTGTGTGCGGGGGGGTGTGGGTGTGACTTAACAGAACAGTACATTCTTCCAGCTGCCTTTTAAAGCATCCACCAGCAGAGCATTGAAGGGCGCTTCCAGCCAAGTTCATGGTGGGAAGGGGGCTGTCACTGGGAGTCGACAACAACTGCGATGAATGCGAACTTGACACAGCATCTCAGACAAACTTCATAGTTCAGGTTTTTGGTAAACATTCTATTGTTTGAGTAAGACTGCAATAAAGCCAGAGAAGAGGAATACCTGACAGCTGACCAGTGACCTTGAAACAAAGAGAAATCAGCCTGACTCTGCAGGAGCGAATTCTGTTCACGGCATCAGTGTCTTTGCTGGCATTTCTTTCCTGAGCTGACCTCAGCTACCTGGAGGAACTGGCTCTAGAGTCTGCATGTTTCTGAGTGGTTCTTTTCAAACTGTTACTCTGTGACTCCCAGGACCACTGCGCTGTCACATTTGGTAAGTCCTGTATTCTAAAAAGAAAGAACCAAAAAGACAAAACCTACACTTATGGAACAGTCAGAGCTGTGAGAAATGGCCCATGACTCCGGCTTCCTCTCCCCTCTCTCTCTCTCACCTGCTCTGGGAGATGGAGTGATCCCACATCCGTTGCTGCATTGCTAAGCCTGGCAAAAGGGAAAGAGGGGGCAATCAGGATGCATTGAAGTTGCGCAGGGAAACCTGGCATGCCTACCAAGAAATCCTGCAATACTGCAAGCTGGGTCCGTACCAGGTAGGCTCTCTCCACACCGAGCCTTTCCATGGCCTCAAGGACACTGGCAGACTGCCGTGGACTGCGGGGATACGCTTTGTCATCTCTTGTTCTTATTAGCTAAAGCTCGTGTGCTTTTTTCATCTTCTTTAAATGCTGGAAAGATCCTTTGGTATTGGCTTTCCATTTCCTAGTTAAAATGAGAGCGACATGTGAGAAAACCAGGCTATAGGCGAGTCCCTCTGCTCTTGGGTAAGTTGCACTTCCAATCCCTGTAAGATGCTCCCCCTGGAGGGCGGCTTACAGGCCACATTGCCCCCTTCCTATTTTGACAACTTCAAGCACTTCAGAAGGAATAACATTTGGGATGTCAAAAAAGGGACGTGCGAGAAGGAGAGAATTTTCCACAAAAGTACAGCTCTCTGCCAGAGAGCATGTGTGAGGCCTGAAACATTTGGGCGTAAACAACTCACGTGTCTGAAAGAGCAAGAACAAGGCGGAGGAAACTGTGGAGGAGAAGGCTGAAGGAGCCAGTGTGTTTTGCAGAATGCCTTCTCTGGTACTTTCACCCAGGACAAAAATATAATGGCAAATTTATGTCTCCTTGCCATGTCAAGCTAAATATGCAAGAAAGACATTTTAAAATGCCATTTGTTTTCTCAATGTTTAAACTCAATCAACTTCAGGCATTGTCTATCGGTCTATCAACCTCAATGGGCTCTATGGCAATTAGGAAAGTAGAATTAGAATTCCATCCCCCTGGGCCATAGAAGGTGCTGAAGACCCTCTCACAGGGGAGCACAGGGCACTCCACCCCATGAAGGAGGCAAAGTTGTCTTAAAACTGACAGAGGGAGTCCAGGAGGTAGCCTGGGCCACGCAGTCAAGGGCCAGCCCCATGCCATTAACGATGGAGACACTTTGAGGGTTTTCTTCTATGGAGCTTCCCACTCCCATACTGGTCTCTGTGTTGGAATTCCTTCGCCTTGTCTTTCTCCAAGGTCATACTTGGTTCTTGTGGCTTTTCCCTCAGTCACGTGTTTGTGGCAATACCTGCCATGCCACAGAACTCGCTCTCACTGAGGAGTCACATGTCTTCTCCTCCAGCTTAGATCATTTGCTCCCAAGCCAACCTCCAACTGGGAGGCCCTGGGAGTGCCTCAAATTTAGTATTTCCCAATTCAAACTTACTCATGTATTTTCTTCTCATTAACCTGATATGTGCTGAATTCAACCATTCATCTGCTCCATAATAAAGCAGTTTTGGTATAATTTTAGGACACTTTGGAGACAGGAAGGTTGGGTCATTTTTAAGCTGCATGAATTTATTCAGTTATAGAACTTCTCAAAACCACAATTTATTCACCATAATTAGGAGATGGGTGATAAGATTGCTGTCTTAAAGTATGATTGCAAGATTTATGTGTGGGCTGGCGCCGTGGCTCACTATGCTAATCCTCCGCCTGCAGCGCCGGCACACTGGGTTCTAGTCCCGGTCGGGGCGCCGGATTCTGTCCCGGTTGCCCCTCTTCCAGGCCAGCTCTCTGCTATGGCCCGGGAGTGCAGTGGAGGATGGCCCAAGTGCTTGGGCCCTGCACCCGCATGGGAGACCAGGAGAACCACCTGGCTCCTGCCTTTGGATCAGCGCCATGCGCTGGCCGCAGTGCACCAGCCGCGGCGGCCATTGGAGGGTGAACCAACGGCAAAAGGAAGACCTTTCTCTCTGTCTCTCTCTCTCACTATCCACTCTGGCTGTCAAAAAAAAAAAAAAAAGACTTACGTGTGATACTGTTTAAAAAGTACAAAAACAATGCATAGTAATCACTGATGTCAATAAATATTAGTGGTTGGGAAAAGGATGTGTAAAATTAATATGGAGTTGCCTAGCTTCTACCTTGGTGCAATTTCATAGTGACAGTGGTGTTGAGGTCCTCTCTTAAAGATGAGAAGCAGTCAACCAGGTGGGAAGGGAGGAAAGGCATCCCATTCTCCATTTGTGACAGTATAGGGAAACAGGATGGAACATTTGCTGAATGTCAAATAATGTACGAGTGTGAGCAAAGAGTTTGTGATGATGAATGAAGAGATATACAGTATAAATTATACAGGCATCACATCATGATGTACCATGTGTGTTAAGCTAAACAGTTTCAACTTTATCCTGGAAGCTATGGGGAACCATTGAAGGAACGTAAGCAGGGCAATGACATGATCAGATGTTTCTTTTAGCAAGAACACATTGGCAACGGACTGGAGTAGGGGTTGGAGTTGTGCCAGGCTGCAGACAGAGAGAGCAGTTAGGAGGCAGTTGCAGTAATCCAGGCAAGAAGGGATGAGGGCTTGGATTAAAGTAATGGCTTTGGGGATAGAGAGAATGGCATGGATATGAGTGGATATTAAGACATAGAATCTGTAGGACTTGGTAATTTGATATGAGGACTAAATGAGAAAAAAGAATCTGGGATGCCTGCCAGGTTTCTGCTGGGGGCAAATGGATGGATGGTAGCAACATTCAGTGAGATATAAAGATTCAAAGACCCAAATATTTTGATAATGGGCCATATAATGGGAACCAATTAGTTTTCTTTTAGATTCACTTAGGGAAGGATGTGTGGGCTTTTTCCCAGATGTGGGAAGTCACCATCCAGGAGGTGATACATGATTTAGTGTGCTCACATGAACAAGCTTAAGTGTTGAGTGAGAAGAGCTGAAGACCAAGAACATGAACATTTAAAGGAAAGAAACAATTCTGTAGCCTAGACAGACAAGTCATGAAGCTTGGAAGAGAACCAGAAAATCTCATCAAAGGTGAGGGAGAGAGATTCACGCAGTCTAGGACATAAACTCTCAAGTTAGAGAAGAGAACACTGAGTGGGAAAACACAGAGGCCATTTGTGATCTTCATGAGAGCAATTTCTCTGGAGCTGTGGGAGGAATGCCAGAATGCTGGGCACTGAAAGAACACGGTACATGCGACGGGGTAGAAATCCAACATATTCTACTGCTACAAGAAGTTTTGCAATGAAAAGGGGATGGGGGAATAAAACTTAGAAAAAGACTTGAATTTGAAGAAAATGGCTTGAAAGAGAACACTGTGTGTATGCACTGAAAGAGAAATCTCGTAGAAGTAGAAAGATTGAAGATACGTACGTAGAGAGGGAGTGACTAATAGGTGATGAACATTACCCTCAACAAGATGGGGACATAAGGTTTGCAGACCACAAGGACGTCATGGATCCTGGAAAGAAGGGTCACCTCCTCCACTCAGACAAAAGAGAATGAAGACAGATCTGATAAATGTATTTTAAGGAGGAAGGAGACTCCTTGTGAGGTGCACTCTATTTGTTTCTGTTGAATTTGGACAAGTTAATTTACTGAGAATGTGGAGCAAGTAGGCTTGAGGATAGATGTCAAAATACTTCATTGCATCTATGAGAAATGGAATTGGAAGAAAATTTCATATTTTAGTGAGAACAATTCTTGAAATCAGAGAATATAGGGGTCTTCAAAAGTTCATGGAAACCACATCTTATGGAAAAATATGCATGGATTTCAAAATTTTTGCACCCAAAATTAACTCTTTTAATTCCATTTTCCATGAATTTTTAAAAGTTCCTTTGTGTAGCATTTTACATAGATCTTAAGAAGGGAAGAGGAGGGGCCGGCACTGTGGCGCAGCGGGTTAACGTCCTGGCCTGAAGCACCGGCATCCCATATGGGCACTGTTTCTAGTCCCGTCTGCTCCTCTTCTGATCCAGCTCTCTGCTATGGCCTGAGATAGCAGTGGAGGATGACCCAAGTCCTTGGGTCCCTGTGCCTGCATGGGAGACCCAGAGGATGCTCCTGGCTCCTGGTTCCTGGCTTCGGATCAGCGCAGCTCTGGCCGTTGTGGCTAATTGGGGAATGAACCAGCAGGTGGAAAACCTTTCTCTCTGCCTCCCCTCTTTCTGTGTAACTCTGACTTTCATATAAATAAAAAAAATCTTTAAAAAAAAAGGGCGGGGGAGAGGAAATAGCTAACATTTACTGAATTACTAGTGTGTTCTAACCGAAACTTGACTTACTTTGAATGTATTATCTCTTTAAAAGAACTTTCACAAGAACTCTGTAAATCAGATAAAATAATCACTCTCATTTTACAGATAAAGAAGCTGAGATGCAGAGATTAAATACCTTGAAAAATACCTTAACAGAGCAGAGCTTAAATTCCACATTTTGATTCCACAGCCTGTGCTGTTATGTGCTAGTATATGAAGGTACTTAACTTTTATGGAACATGGAATTAAAACATAAATTTATTTGGTGCAAAACATTTTTTATAGTTTTGTCATAATATGCAATTTCTATGACCCCACCCTCATATTTATGAAGCAACCAGAATTACTGAGAAGTTGCTGAATTCCGAATTAACTTCAAAGATAGAGCCAACAGACTTTCCTCATGCATGGCAAGTGGGGTGCAGTGAAGTGGAGAGAACACAAAATGATTCACCAGGAGTATTTGGGCCAAAGCAACTATAAATGGAATTGCTGTCACTGCAATGGGAATGGAGGGTGTGGGTTTGAGAGACAAACAGGTGTTCATACCAATCTTCTCCATTGTGTGATTTTCTTTTTTCTCTATCAGAATTCGGCACCTCTTGGGTACATGTGAGGGTAGAACTGGAGAGGACAAAAGTCAAAGATTAGAAATTCATAAAGCAACTGTTAAAGAAGGATTGAGTGTAAGATGTTTCAGAGTAAAATAAGAAGCAAGAAAATGGGAAAAATACAACTAATTGAAATAATATATGATGGAGTATAATCTTCAAAGGAAAAAATTAAAATTCAAGGAAAGTAATAGTGTCTATAGACATTCCTTCATAAAATAGTGTCTGCACTTGTGGAGAGAATTAAGAGGATTGGGTTAGATCAGGAAACAACAAAGATTAGAAAAATTGCAAAATATCTGAATCATGCAATACAAGTATTGAAGTGGTTGAGAGTTAGTAGTCATGAGAGTAAGAGAGTGAGTCAATTGGAATGACAAGCCATGTGAATAAAGCAATGTGTTAAGTTTGAAACCTCAGGAGGAGTTTGAGGCAAGTCTAGGGTGTTTCCAATGGAGGGGTTACCTAAAGGAAGTCAAATAAAGTTAGGTCATTGGATGGACTTACCATGTACTTTTGAATTTATTGATATATATAATTGATACACACACAGAACTGCACTTATTAAAATTTTATAGCTTTTGACATAGTTTTCTTCCATGAAATCATTGACACAATCAAGATAATTAACATTTATTCCTCACCTCAAAAGTGCTTTCACAGCTCTGTTATCCCTCACTCATTCAGATTCTGCTCTATCCACCCCTCTCTCAAGCAAAAACTATCATAGTCAGTTCCAGCTGCTATAACAAACTACCAAACACTGGAAATTTGTTTCTAACTGTTCTAGAAATTTAAAAGTCCAAGATCAAGGTGCCAGAACATTCAGTGTCCAGTGAGGAGCCACCTCCTTGTTCATGAGTGGAACCTGCTCTTTGTTTCCTTGAGGAAGCAAGTCTCTTGGGAATCCTATCAGGACACCAATCCCATTCATGAGGGAGTGACTCCCATGGCCTCTTCTAATCCTCATTACTCTTTTTTTTTTTTTTTTTATCTGACAGCTAGAGTTAGAGAGAAAGGTCTTCCTTCCATTGGTTCACCCCCCAAATGGCCGCTACAGCCGGCGCTGTGCTGATCTGAAGCCAGGAGCTAGGTGCTTCTTCCTGGTCTAATCCTCATTACTTTTAAAGGCTATAACTCCCTAAAACCATCATGTTGGGAATTGGGATTTGAACATAGCAATTTAGGATTACACAAACATCCAGATCACAGTCCTGACCTATTTTCTGCCGCTACATATTAGTTTGCATTTTCTAGAATTTTACATGAGTGAAACCATCATCATGTGCATTCTTTGGGGGTGCTTTCCTTTTACTCAACATAATTATTTTGAGGTATCCACATTGTTGAAAATATTAAAAGGTTGATTCCTTTTTACTGTAGTGTGGTATTGTACTGTGTGGTTGTATCACAATACTTTATTTACGCATCTGTTGGTAGACAGGAAGGTCGTTTCTAGTTTTGAGTTATTACAAATAGAGCTGCTATTAATATTAAGGACAAATCATTGTGTAGACATATGCTTTAATTTATCTTGGATGAATAGCTAGAAGTTGAATGGCTAAGTGACGTGATAAGCATATGCTTTACTCATTGAGAAACTACCAAACTGGATTCCAAAGTCAAAAGAGTGCTGTACCACTTATACTTTCTACACAGTTTATGAAAAATTTGAAAGATCTTCCCAAAGGACTGTACACTATTCTGCATTTTTATCAATGTCGAATGAGTGTTCCTGTTGCCTGGCTTCTTCTCCAGCATATGGAACTGTCATTTTAATTTTAAAATTTAGCCATTCAAATAGGTGTGTAATGATATTTCATTATTGATTTAATTTCCAACTTCCAAATGACAGGTGACATTGGGCACATTTTAATATGTGTATTTGACATCTCTATATGTTCTTTGTAAAAGTGGTTATTCAAGTCTTTTCCTCACATTTAATTGGATTGTTTACTTTCTTATTACCAAACTTTAAAAGTTCTCTGTATATTTTGGATACACATCTTTTATCCTTTGCAAATATCTTTTACTCCATGACCTGTCTTTTTATTCTCTCAGTAGTGTCCTTTGCAGAGGAGTTTTTAATTTTACAAAAGTCCAATTTAGTAATTGTCTGCCATCCTGGGTCATGTTTTTGGTGTATCTGAAAGCTCATTGCTAGCCCCTAAAATCAGTTAAATGCTTTCTGATATTATCTTTGATAAGTTTTATAATTTTTCATGAGTCTATGATCCATTTTGAATTAATTTTTGTGAAATATATAAGGTCTAAGTCTAGATAGGGGTGGTTTCTTTTTTTCTTGGCATATGGATATCCATTTATTCCAGCACTACATGTTGAAAGATAATCCTTATGCTATTGAAGTAAGTTTGTGCCTTTTCAAAGAATCTGTCTCTATATTTTTGCCAATGCCAAGTGTCTTACTTGTTATAGCTCTATGTTAAGTATTGAAGTTAGGGAGTGTCCGGCTACAACTCCATTCTTCAGTATTTTATTTGCTATTCTAGGTGTTTTGCCTTTACATATAAATTTTTGAACCAGTTTGCTAATTTCCACAAAATTACTTGTGGGGCTTTGATTGAGATTGCACTTAATGGATAGATAAAGTTGGAAAAGAACTGATATGTTGATAATATCAAGTCTTCCTATCATGAACATGGAATAGTTCTCCGTTGGTATATACCTTCTTTGATTTCTTTCACCAAAGTTTTGTAGTTTTTTGCACAGAGACCTGATAGATATTTTGTTTGGTTTTTTACTAAGCACTTCAGTTTTTTCTTCTGGTGCTGATATAGATAGTATTACATTTTTAATTTCAAATTCTACTTGTTCATTTTTGGCACATGGGAAAACAACACACTTTTCTCTAACAATCCTATTTCCTAATACTTTGCAATCATGTAGGAGTTATTGTTTTTTTAATCAAATTTTTGGGATTTTTCTACATAGATAGCCATGCATTTGAGAACAGAGAAAAATACAATTCTCCCCCCCACCCCAATCTATACACCTTTTATTTCTTTTTATTGTCTTATTCACTAGGGAAGACTTCCAAGATGATGCTGAAAAGAAGTGGTGAGAGGAGGCATCTTTGCCTTATTCTTGATCCTAAGAAAAAGCACCCAGATTCTCATCATGAAGTATGGAGGCAGATGTAGGGCTTTGTAGATGTTCTTTTCCAAGGTGATAAAGATCCTCTTTATTCCTAGTTTTACTGAAAGACTTTATCACCAATGGCTGTAAGATTTTATCAAATGCTCCTTCTGCATCTATTGATATACTCGTGTGATTTTTATTTAGTCTGTAGATGTAATGGATTACCCTAATTGATTTTCAAATATTAGATCAGATTTTCACATCTAGAACAAGTCCCCCCTTGGTTTTGGTATATAATGCTCTTCTCTATATCTGAAAATGAATGTCATCTTACATCACCTCCTGTGTAAAGTCCTGCCTGAACCCGTAGGGAGTTAACTGATTACTACTTGACAGGACTCTTGCAAAACTTTGCTTCCATCTTTATTATTGTGATTTAAGTGAATTACGTTCTAGCACCACTGTTGAGAGCATGTGTGGGCAGAACTGATGAGTTTTTAAATTATTATTTCTCTTTTTAACCGGAGTTCCAAAAGTGTTATTTTTTAATGATTGTTTTCCTTGCCATTCTTTCCATTTTAATGCTCAGTCCTATATTGACACATGTATTTATTCATGAAATTTTGTTGATGGGAAAAATTTCATCATGTCCCTGACATAGATCATGTTCCAAAGCCAGAGAGCAGAATGCTGAAATATTTAGCAACATCAACCTGGTGCTGGTGATGACACATACAAAAGAACCCCCATTTATTTTAGTGACATTTTAAATTAATAAGCTGGTGGATTTTATCAGCAATGCAGCTACAGATTTCCGACCTTTGGACCCCAGAAGGCTAGGAAGGGCAGCAAATGTGTTACCGTGACTTTATCACTTGTCTGGGCCAACAGAGATACGGATTAGATGTGTGTATTGCTCTGTAAACATGCTGACACTGCACAATATTTCCAGGTTGCTGCAATGGCCCTCTCTTTGCTCTGAGGTCAGTCTCTCCTACCCCAGTTTTAACCTGTCCTTTACTATCTTATGGCCAAGAAGAAAAATTAGGGGAACATATTTTGTATGGCAGCCCGAGATGAGAGAGGGCTAAAATAAGTAGCACCATCTCAAGTCTGTGGAATGAATCAGGGCAGTAGTAATAAATAAATAAAATAGGTCTGTTAAAAAAGAGTTTCTATGAATTATAACAATAAAGAAGTGAGAATTGAGGCCTCTTTCATTCCAATATGTTAAGCCAGGAATTTAGGGGGGCATCTGATCATTTCTACTTTCACATGAAAACGTATGTTGTAAAACCCTTGACCCAGCCAAGGATCATGGCCATGTTTCATGAAAGTTCCTTCCTGTGAGTCTGAGTTGTTGAGATCTTACTGTTGCCATAGGAAATGTTTTATAGCTGTGAATAAACCATGTAAAATGCCTCATCCACTTGTGCTGTATATGGTAACTATAGGTTATGACAATTTATGATATATTTCATAATAACTGCAAAGGAAGAGTTTCCCAACATATAGAAGTGGCAAACATTGGAGTAGGTGAAATTGGTAAGAATTCTGATTTCATCATTATACATTGTGCATGTGTATTGAATTATCATCTTGTACCTCATAAACATGTACAAATATTTTGTGTCAATTAAATATTTTTAAAACTCAAGAAAATGGGTGTTTTGGTGCAATTTATATATCAACTTACTTCAGTAAAGTGAATGATTCATGTTTAAAAGCCTAACAAGATCAAGCATGAGGATTCCTGGACTACAGTCTGTATTCATCAGCTTTTTCTGGTGAGAACTTTCTCTCCCAGTGCAATAAAGCGTACCTGAAAAACAGCCTGCTAATTGCAGTGGATTGCTTGGACAGTGCCATTTCTGTCTTAAGAAATCACTGCCCTTGCCAGGATGAGCCACGCTGTTTCTTCCTGAGAAATGACTGAAATTATTAGCATCATTTTGTCCTGATTCTCTTGTGCTTACATAGTGAGCCTGTACACCAAACCATACTTACGGATGTTCTCATTTCAAATGTGCCAAACTACTTTCCAAGAGAACACAATGGCAGAGATGTTTGTTTTGCAAGTACTTCTGATTATTTCACACTCACCGAGGTGAAGGTCAAGATATTGAAGCATAACAAGATGATTGCTAAGATCACACATTTGCAGACATGGAGTCTAGGTTTCATGTCTCCTCAACCAGGTCGACTCTGTTGGACTGCAAAGTAGTGGACATGTAATGTGTGACAGCTGCAATAAAAAGAACTTTGCATATATTAACTCATAATAATTTGACAATGTTATTTGAGGGCTGGTGTTGTGCCACAGAGTTTAAGCCTTCACTTGCAACACTAACACCCCGTATGTGTGTGATTGGAGTCCCAGCTCCACTTCTGCAGCTCTCTGCTAAGGTGCTTGAGAAAGTAGTGGAAGATGGCATGAGTTCTTGGATCCTGTAACCCACATGGGAAACCTGGATGGGATTCCAGGCTCCTGACTTCAACCTGGCCCATCCCCAGCCATTGTGACCACATGGGGAATGTACAAGGAAATGGAAGATCTCTCTTTCTCTTTCTCTCTCTCTCTCTGTCTCCTTCTCTTTTCCTCCCTCTCTTTCTGTAACTTCAAATAAATAAATGAATCTTTAAAAAAATGGAAATGTTATTTTCATGCCAGTTTCACCTATGAGAGGACTGAGGCCTAGAGACACAGAGCCACCTTTTCTAGGGGATACAATAATAAATTATAGAACTGGTTTGTATCTCAACATTATGGATCCAGATTTGGCCAAGTTACAACATAGGGTGAACACTTCCAAAGTTTGTGAAAAATGGAATTCAGAGATAAGTTCACTGGGGGACAAAAAGTTTTAAAATCTATGCATAAGAAAAGTTTTCAGTAATTTCACAGAAAATGTATGTAATGCAAAAAATGCATAGCTTTCAAAACTTTTATAGCAATGGAAAGATTTTTTTCATTAATTTGAGAGGTCAATGTATGCAGGTGGGGGTGGGTGGATGGGAACATTCCCATTTGCTTGTTCATTCCCCATTTGTCCGCACTGACTTGAGCTGGGTTGGGGCCAAAGCAGGGAGCTGAAAACTCAGTCGAGGCCTCCCATATAGGTGGCAGGAACGCAATTACGTAAGCCACCACCAGTGCCTCCCAGAGTATGCATTCGCAGAGCTGCAATCAGGAGCTGGAGGTGAGACTGGACTCCAGGTACTCCCATAAGGGACTCTGGCATCTTCACCATTAGGCCAAGTGTCTGCCGCTAAACATCTTTTCCTCCCACCTTTTTGATGAGTGTTTGCAGCATGCTTGTACTTCAGAGCTGTTTTTGGTAACTCAGACAATGCCTTGCATAAAAGACACCTCGATTTGAGAGCTAAGGTGCTGAACTCAGCCTCAGGTTCATTGGCTAGACTCATCAGGCCCAAGGGCCAGGACTAGAAATGGTCAACATGAAAGAACAACTTAAGCTGGAAAATCTAGTGGGGACACCTTTTCTATCTGGCTTGTTGAAGGGTGTGTTTCCTGCCTCCTTCAAAGGTGCTGAATGTGCTGTGAGCCTGTCAAGGTCACTCCTATATGCTGATACACTGGTCTCAGTAATCTTTCTGCCTGATCCAACCTAAATGTTAAATGAACCTGGATACAGCTGGGGTTTATGAGGAAGAGTCTAGAACTTTCAAAATGATTTTGTTATAACTCTTCAGCTACTTCACAGGAAAGTCTATGTGAATATCTCTGTTGGAAATAGTGCAGTGTCTTTGTTCAGGTGGAAATCAATATCTAGCCTTGAGATTACACAATTTAATGAAGAAATTACAGAACATATTGAAAAAGGTATCAGCTAGCGATTTGGTACTGGTAAACAAAAAAGACTATCATTTTTCTTAAGCAGCTGAAGTATGAGGCCATAAACAGATCTTCCCTATTACTGGTATTTGGTGTGTCTGGTGAAACTGAAGCCAGTGCCTGAGACGCTACCTGGAAAGTCTGTAAAAGTTCAAAGATCTATAAATAAGAGAACTCCACTACGTCAAATGCCCCAGCACACCTCGCATTTGTACTTCAGCTTTCCCACATGTTTAGCGAGAAAGAAAACTCTAACCACACACAGGGGTTTGCAGCAAAGTGTGTGTGTGGTTGCGGAGCATTCTGATCTTCTGATGGGGACAGAGAGTCATGAGTTCCGACGTTACCCAGCAAAGGCCAGCTTGTGCTTTTTGGCTGAAGTCTCGTGCCCTGTGGAGTTCCTTTGGATGGAGGGTAACTTAGCAAATGTCATTTACATGGTGAATATACTGATGGATAAAGTCAAGCAAAGTCACAGAACTCATTAACTGGCTTGGCCATCCTGCATTTGCATTGCACTTGAAACTTAACACCTCCTGCCAGAATGCAAAGTGCTACTGACACATGAGTTACAGCTGCTGCTGCGAAGACTATAACTTCGAGTTTATTGATTTTGGTGTGTTTAAGGTTTCACCTGCCTGTGTCGGTGTGTTCGATGAAGGTACGCACAGCCGAATTCTCATCTCATTTTCAGGTCAATGTCAGTCTAACTTTAAACATTTTTTTTCCCTTTCACACCTTTTCTGTAGGTGCAGAAGGTGGTCAATGATTTCCCTGTTGGTTCAGTAGCTCCAGATCTAGTGGCCCAGCTTAGAAAATACATTGTGTCCAACTCAGGAAATTTAGACACAAAAGGAAAAATAAATTCCTTGTGAGATCATCTCTCCAGTCTGAACATTATCTGGTAGACTCCTTGAGCCATTTAAATGGCCGAGATCTTGGCCGTCTGCCCAGCCACTGGAGAGGATGGAAGAGACAAGGAAAGTAGCCAGGAATGAGAACCTTGCCTGAGAACTCTGACCCTGAACTGGGAAACAGGAGACACAAAAGTGCTGCATATTGGTGATAGCTGCTTATGTGCGAGCAGAGAAAAGCATGCCCCACGTTGTCTGTGTTTAGGGAAGTGCAAAGGATGAAAACCTCGTCGAGAAAAATAAAAATGCTTACCCATTGCTTTATAGGTGTTGAGTCACAAAGAGTTTCAGAAAACGTAAGAAGGTAGCTGTTTGCTTTTTCTTGTTTCCAATAGTCCAACCCAAACTTAAAAGAGACCAAAAAAAAAAAAAAAAAAAAAAAAAGGGCTGCGAGCTTTGCAAGCTGTGTTTGGTAAAGAGATTTGGGTGTGAGCATGTGCCTGCAGCTTCTCGCTTTGCTCCTTCTGCTCAGCACCAGCTCAGTCTGCATTCACAGCCAGCAGTCTGGTCATTGACCTTTATACAAGTCAGCCTGAGCTGGGGAAGTCTCAGTCATTCATGTATCAGCTCTAGCGGTGCAGGGCGAGGAGGGGGGCGGCTTCTTTCCGCCTTTCTCCAGTGCTGTATTTTTCAAACAGACAAGTGAAGTGGTCTGACAACCTCTCAGCCTTATTTTCCAGGATAAGGGCTCTTTTCAGGTATTTGATAATGTTGAGAACATAGCGCAATGTTTATTTTATTTTATTTTCTTGTTTTTTTTTTTTTTTTTCAAAAAAGCAATGTGGTGCGTTTGTATTTCTCTCTGGATAAAATCATGCGAAATTATTTTATATCCCTTGACACATCACATTGTTAACCCTTATGGTATGTAGTGCGTGTCAAGTAATGCCTTATAGAAAGCACACATGTATTGGACTAATTGTGGTAAAAGCAGCCGTGAGCATCAAAATATCTGTTCTCCCAAGAGCCAAAGATATTGAATTACCGATTGTTAGTTGGATGGATACAGTTTAAACACTTACTTCAAATAAAAGTACACATAAAACAGAACCCATTTTGCATCATATTTGATTTGTAAGAGGTACAAAGAAAGAATAGATTTTACTGGGAACTAACCTATTCTCTGCCAAGTTCGTTGGTCATTCACGTGCCTTTATAGAAGGTAAATATTCCCACATCCCTGGAGATAGAGCGAAAGCTGCAGAAAGGATTTCAATGCAAGTTTGATTTTTAAAAAGCTTTTCCTGGCTTGCTAAAATCTTCCATTTCTGCAGAATCTCCTTCTAGCAATTTTCAGCTGAGGCCTAATGGAGGCTGATATTCATGGAAGAGCAATAATAAACCCCCTGAATTGAGGCTCTGTGGATGCTTTATTATAGGCTAAAAGTTTTTGTTGATTTAAGTTAATTTTATATATTATAGTAATGCAATATGGAAGGGCTGGTGGAGGCTTGATTTCTAACATTTCTTTCCTGTTTCAAAAAGAAATCATCTGTTGATTAAAAACATTTTTTTGTACATGCATTTATTTGTGAGACAGAGAGACAGACAGAAAGCTCCTATCCATTTGTTCCCTCCCCAATTGCTCTTAGCTGGGGGGGGGGGTGGGGTGGGGCAGGGATGACAAAGCTGGAACCAGGAACTCATTCCAAGTCTCCTATGTGACTGTTAGGGATCCAGCTCCTTGAGCTATCACCACTGCCTTACAGGGTGCACATTTGCAGGAAGTGGTCAGGAGCTGGAGCTAGGGATTGAACCCAGGCACTGGGATGAGGAGTGTGGGCATTCTAACCAGTGTCTTAAATACTGCGCCAAAGCCTCATCCCAACAATTGTGTCTTTGAAGATGGAAAACAGAGTCATTCCCAAGTCTGCACAATGTCCTCAAAACATTCTCCATTCATACTTGGTAGGGAGAATTAGGCTGATTCAGTCATCACTCAAAATACCATGTTATAGGGGCCAGTGTTGTAGTACAATGTGTTAAATTGCCACCTGCAAGGCTGGCATCCCACTTGGATGCCCGTTAGTCTTTGCTCCACTTCTCATCTAATGCACCTGGGAAGGCAGCAGAAGATGGCCCGAGTGTTTGGGTCTATGCTGTCCATGTGGGAGACCAAGATAGAATCCCAGGCTCCTGGCTTCAGCTTGGCCCAGCCTTGACTATTACAGCCATTTTGGGAGGGGGTGAATCAGTGGATGAAAGATCTCTCTCTCTTTCCCTCCCTCTCTCTCTGTCTGTCTGTAACTCTGCCTTTCAACTAAATAAATACATTAAAAAGTTTTAATAGATAAGTGTTTAAAATTATACAAAACTAAAAATTTTGCATATCCATAGCTAAGTTATATTAGTAATGCTAAAACCATATATAGGAAGAGACTTCAAAAAGTTCATGGAGAGGCAGGTGTTGTGGCACAACAGGTTAAGCTGCTACTCGTAACACTGGTACCCCATATCAGAGTGCCCAGGCAGGTCCCGGCTGCTCTGCTTCTGATCTGGCTCCCTGCTAATGTGCCTGGGAAAGCAGCAGTAGTTGACCAAGTGATTGGGCCACTGCTACCCATGTGGGAGACCCAGATGGAGTCTCAGACTCCTAATCTCAGGCTGTCCCAGCCCTAGCTGTTGTGGCCATTTATGGAGTGAACCAGTGGATAGAAGATGGCTTCCCCCACCCTCTCTTTTTCTGTCACTCTGCCTTGCAGATAAATAAAATAAATCATCTTAAAAGAATTCATGAAAAATATATATTATGAAAAAACTATGTGTGGATTTCAGGATTTTTTTTTTTTGCACCAAAATAAGCTTCTCTTTTATATTCATTTTTCCACACAGTTTCTGAAGTATCTGCATATATTTATATTCCTATATTCATGAATCAAGAAGAGAATATCTTTTATTACAATAAGTCAGACTTCCAGACAGTCCACAGAGAGAGACATGGTGTGGCAGCCTTGCACAGAGTTGATGCAAGAGTTGAAAGAGGTCAGCACATTGCTGAAAGTAAGGAGATCTGATAGGCAAATACATAAATGGCCGCTTCTTCTGGATGCAAAGTTTTTTGTCTTTTTAGTTACTTTGGCTTTTTATATGATGGAAATCAAATAAGAGGGCTTGGGCTCATGAAGTCTTTCAACCCAAGGTGTGACAAAAATACATTTCTTACCCAGCATTTCACAGAAGTGTGACTTTGCGGGCCATGGTTATGTCTAGTCACTTTAATGTACGTAGACAGGTTTTCATATGCAGGAGACAAAGGACAACTTTCAGTGGAAAGGGACTGTTCTCTTAGAGTTCTCAAACTCATAAATGCAGTCATGTTGACCTTTCTCTGAGGTACTTAGAATGTGGTTATGCATCTGTGTTAAATTAGATTTGAAAATTTTCTGCTACTATAACAGGTTTTAAAATATAGGACACTAGCATTTTCTTACTTCAAGCTGATTTCAGACATCAGTTCAGGCTTTTTATTATTACAATGTTCCCCTCTATTGTTTTTTTAATCCCTTTGGTGCCGTTAGATATAATTGTTTTCATTAAATGTGATAGAAATAAGTTTTAAATGGCTTTATAAAACTGACCATAAAATGAGTCCTCGTTTGGGGAAAATATGTCCTAAACACATGTAAAAAGAGGAAAAAAATTAAATTTGCAATACCCCGGGTCTATGAAAAAGTCTGTATAAATGTAACAGTGTAACATTTAGTTACAGCTCCTTTTCAATAAATTAAGTTAGATTTACTCATTTCCGTGGTAGGATGGGCAGGTTGCATCGCAGATATTAAATCATGAGTCTACATAGAAGGCTTCTTAATGAATTAGATTTTCGATAGAAGCCAGATGGATGAGGTTTCTAATCTGTGTTACTGGGAGGGTTAAAAAAAAATTCAAATCAATTACACAAATTGAACCACTGAAATGAATTGATCACTTGGATGATTACTCAAGTAAATACAAACAAAAGAAAATGCTTGAATTATTAAATAATGTCATTTACAAAGGGCTCGTGGTGAATAGTTCAGGCATTTTACCCAAATTTGCAACTGTACTTTGAGTGGCACTCGGTGGGCATACAGCAGTCTGTGTGGAAGTGATTTCCGGTCTCCCACAGTGGCTGTGCCCCTTTGCATTGATTCTCTATGGCTGCACATTAGAATCCCTGGGGAACCCTGAGGCTAGTGATGCTGCCTTCACTGACCTAAGGTAGGGTTTGCTCAGGCCATTTTCTTTAGCCATGGAATGAGAGCCATGACTATGCATTTGCTGTCTTTTTTTTTTTTTATTTTTTTTTATTTTTTTTTATTTTTTTTTTATTTTTGACAGGCAGAGTGGACAGTGAGAGACAGAGACAGAGAGAAAGGTCTTCCTTTTGCCGTTGGTTCACCCTCCAATGGCCGCCGCGGTAGGCGCGCTGCGGCCGGCGCACCGCGCTGATCCGATGGCAGGAGCCAGGTGCTTCTCCTGGTCTCCCATGGGGTGCAGGGCCCAAGGACTTGGGCCATCCTCCACCGCACTCCCGGGCCACAGCAGAGAGCTGGCCTGGAAGAGGGGCAACCGGGACAGGATCGGTGCCCCGACCGGGACTAGAACCCGGTGTGCCGGCGCCGCTAGGCGGAGGATTAGCCTATTGAGCCGCAGCGCCGGCCCATTTGCTGTCTTTTTAAATGTAAATTCTTTTCCGATTTGTTTCTGCAATTTAGCAGTCAGCTCCTTGGAGAAAAAGAGTATCAGGGCGTACTTAGACTCACAGTAAGCAGCACTTGGGTCGTGGTTGGTGGATGCCAAGTGTGCCAAGTCTCCTCAGATGACTTCCTGGGGGCACCAAGCTACCCAGCTTCTGGTCAGACAGTCCAGATGTTAAATTTAACCATTGGAAAGCAGAACCAGTCTTAACAAAACACGGGGACAGGGGAATCGTGGCAAGGGCCTTAACCAGAGAGCTCTCAGTAGGGAGTGAAAGAAGAGGTTCTGAACTCCACACTGCGAGGGCTGAGGTTCAGAAGATTCCAGAACATCATCTTCAACCAGAGAACCAAGGAGCAGAAATGGCACCAGAGGTAACACAGAGGTACATGTGTTAGAATGGTGTGTCACTCAAAGGAGGAAATGACCAGCCACTAACCCATCAGGAATAGTAGAAATAGCTGTCATTTCATGAGTATATCCTTAGGCACAAGCTGTCCTAAGCAGGTACATGCCATGCTGCTTAACCTTTTCAAGCAATAGAACCAGATTCCATGTTGCAAGTGACAGAAAACCCAATTCTTATTGGCTTAGACAAAGCAGGAAATTCATCAGCTCCCATAGCACTTGCATGCTTACCCTTGAGCCTATCATTTTGATCAGGGGAATACCATGAGCTGATGGGATTAGACTTGGGTAATTGAAGCTACCAATAGAACTAAACATGAAAAAGAGGCCACATTCCAAATAAGACAAAGGCAGTTGCAGAAGAGTAACCGTTCTGAGCTCATGAGATTCAGTACCTTGCCTAACCAAGAATGGTTGCTCACATAGGCTTGTTGGTATTAGGAGGATGGACAGGTGATGGAAACATGCAAGTGGCAGCTCTCTGGGTCCATTCTGGGTCCCACTTACACAATGAGACAACAGAGCCTAGGAGGATGCACAAGGAGGTTGCCTGCCTGCCTCAGGGCCCTCCCCTGATCTGTCCAATCACAGAGAAATATTTTAAAAAAAATTCTCTGAAGTACAGGGATGCGAATAGTCATTTATTAGATGAGAAACTGATCCCTTTCAATAACAACATTATTAAAATATTGATTCATGTATGGGTTTGTCCCATTTATTTGTACACAAGTCCTTATAATTTGCAGTGGTTACTCCTTGCAAAATCCTTTGTCTTTAGCACATACTTGAGTACTACAGAAGCCAAATATAAGGAATATGGGCAATTATTTTTGTCGAAAATTATAATTAACTTGGGCCACACTTGTTGTGTGCAGACTGAACCTGTAAATGCAGGCTCTCTGGAGGGTTTGCTTTTCTGATGCCAAGAGCTGTCTCCTACTCCTTCTTCTAGTTGGTCCTTAGCTGTCAGTTTTCACCTCACCTAGCCTGTGTATTATATGCTTAGACTTTCTGTTGCTTCTGTGAGAGTTGTAGATTTTATACAGCTCATTTGAGTCTTTTTTAGTTTTTTTGGATGGTTTTTTCTTTCAAACTCATGCTATCCATAAATTCAGGGTTTTTCTTTTCCATTAATTAATTAATCTATTTAAAATAACTTTACCAGACATAAAAATTGTGCACATTTGTGGGATACTGAGTGATTGATGTTTATATATATATATATACATATATATGTATATATATACATATATATGTATGTTTTAGTATATTATCCCATAAGAGAAATGTTGTATTTACCCTTTCAAGTATTTCATATCTCTTTATGGTGAAAACATTAAAATCCTAACTTCTAGGTTTTTTAAAAAATAGAGAAATATACAGTACATTAACTTTATCTAGAGTCACCCTACTGTGCAACAGAATCCCAGAACATCTTACTGTATCCATTTATAAACCAGGACCTTTCAGTCAATCTTTTCCCATCCCTCCTTCCCCGCTTTCATCCCCAGCCTCTGGTAATCACCAACATATTTTAACTTCCATTTGGATCACCTGTTTTTAGACTTCACAAGGGAGTGAGATCATGTGGTGTTTGTCTTTCTGTGCTAGGTGTGCTTCATTTAATACGAGCACCTCTCGTTCCACCCACACTGCTGCAAATGACAGAATTTCATCTGTTGTTATGGATGAGTAATATTCCATTGAGCATGTATACCACACTTCTTTTAAAATCTAGTCATCAGTGGATGAACACTTAGGTTGTTTCCATTTCCTGACTATCATGAATGGTGTGACAATACCCATGGGAGTATGGATGTCTCTTTGACAGATGGATTTTATTTCCCTTGAGAATATATACATAGGAATGAGAATTCTGTATCAGATGGTATTGCAATTTTTAGTTTTTTTGAAGAAACACCATATTATTTTGCACAGTGGCTGTACCAATTTATACTCTTTCTCCACATCCTCACCAACACTTGTTACCTTTTTTTTTTATTAATAGTCAACCTTAATGGAGTAACGTGATATCCCGTTGTAGTTTTTATTTGCATCTCCCTGATGATTAGTAATGTTGAATATATTTCCATGTGCTTATCACCCATTTGTATGTCTTCCCTGAGCCATGTCTGTTTAGATCTACTTTCTATTTTTTATTTGATTTTTTATTTTTTGCTATTGAGTGTCAAATGTCAAATGCTTGCAAATATTTTCTCCAATTCCTTAGGTTGTCTCTTCACTCTATTGATCGTCTCCTTTGCTGCGCAAAGCTCTTTAGTTTAATGAATTCCCATTTGTCTAGTTTGTCCTCTGTTTCCCATGCTTTGGGGATCTGATCCTATGCCTACTGCAATGTCCTGTAGCGTTTTCCCTACATTTTCCTCTAAGAGTATTAGTATCAAAGTTTCGGCTCTCACATGTAGGTCTTTAATCCATTTTGAGATGAGTTTCGAACCCGGTGAAAGTGAGGAGTCTAGGTTCATTCTTCTGCATGTGAATACCCAGTTTTCCCAGCACCATTTACTAAAAGACTCTTTTTCCAAGTGCATTTGTCAACCAGCAGTTGGTTGCATATTTGTGAATTTACATATAAGGTCTCCATTCTGTTACATTGGTCTGTGCATTTGCTTTTCTGCCAATACCATGCAGTTTTAATCACTATAGCTTTGTACCATTATTTTAAAGTGTGATAGCGTAATACCTCTTGTTTTGTTCTTTTTGCTCAAGCTTTCTTTGTGTATCATGGACTTTTGTGGTTCCATTCAAATTTTGGTAATTTATCTAGATCTATGAAAAATTTCACTGGGATTTTGATAGGGATTGCATTGAATCTGTAAATCATTTTGGATAGCATGTACATTTTAAATATTTTTTTTCAATCCATCAACACAGGATGTCTTTCTTTGTGTCCTCTTCAATTTTTTTCATCAATAATTTAGATTGGTATTTAGATTGATGTTTCATCAATTGATTTAGATTTAGTTTTCATTGTAGAGATCTTTCTCATTTTTTAAGATTGATTTTATTTACTTGAAAGGCATAGCTACAGGGAGAGAAAGGGAGGGAGAGAGAGAGAGAGAGAGAGGTGTCTTCCATCCGATGGTTCACTCCCCAGTTGGCCGCAATGACCTGAGCTACGTTGATTCGAAGCCAGGAGCCAGGAGCCTCTTCCAGGTCTCCCACGTGGGTGCAAGGGCCCAAGTGTTTGGGCCATCTTTTATTGCTTTCCCAGGCCATAGCAGAGAGCTGGATCAGAAGTGGAGCAGCTGGATCTCGAACTGACGTCCATATCAAATGCAGGTGCTTCAGGCCAGGGCATTAACCCACTGCGCCACAGCACCAGCCCGCTGGTTCACTTCTATTGGCCGCAACAGCCAGTGCTGGGGCAGGTTGAAGCCAGGAACCAGTAGCTTCTTCCAGGTCTCCCAAGCAGGTGTAGGAGTCCAAGCACTTGGGCCATCTGCTACTGCTCTCCCAGGCTATCAACAGGGATGCAGGATTGTAAGTGGAGCAGCCGGGACTTGAACTGGTGCCCATATGGGATGCCAGGGACATAGGCAGATGCCTTACATACTGCACCACAGTGCTGGTCCTGTTATTGCAGAGATCTTTCATGTCTTTGGTTAACTTTGTGCCATGGTAGGTTGGTTTATAATTACCCATTCATCATTTAGTGTGTTCTGTACTCTCATTCTTTCATTTCCCACTAAAAACTCAAGTGTGTTGAAATTTAACCACCATTGTGAGGTCTTAAAATGGGGGAAACTTAACTTGACTTCGATGTTTAGAGGAGAAGTCCTTGGGAGGTGATTACATTAGATATGGTTATCATGGTGAAGCCCCTGTAATTGAATGCTGGTAGCTTTATAAAGCAAGAGGGAGAGACATGCAGATGCATGGGTGCTTCTTGTCTCTCAGCATATGATGCCCTCCATTGGCTTGGAACTCCATCTGCAAGAAGACCACCTACAGATGAGGCCACTAGACTTTGCATCTCCAGAACCATATGCCAAATAATCTCTTTCCTTTAAATCCTACACAGTGTGTGGTATTGCATTACAGACTCAGATAAACACTCAGTCATAATTCTGTAACATCTTATGAGACTTACTTCTTTGTTTCCACATTATCTTGTCTATAAAAACTTTCTCGTCCTGATTTGCAAGTATACTTACTTTATGTGCTATAGAATTTAGCTTGCTTTTAGTATTAATTAGTAGATAAATGATGACAAATTTGTTAACAATTTAGAGGGAAACCATCTTGAAACAGACGCTTATAAAGGGGAAAACTATGAGCATAGGAGAAAAACATTTGTTGTAGTGGTTAAGACACCCGTATCCCAAATCAGAGTAGCTGGGTTCTGGACTCGTTCCAGGTCCTGACTCCAGCTTCCTGCTACTGCAGACCCTGGGAGGCAGCAGTGATGGCTCAATTGACTGGGCTCCTGCAACCATCTGGGAGATGTGAGGTGTATCCCCAGGTGCTGGCTTCAACCCAGCCCAGTCTCATCCATTGTGGAACATCTGAGGAGTAAATCAGTGGATGAGAGCTCCCTCTCTCCATATCTCTTTCTATTTGTCTGTCTGTCTTTCTCTGTCCTTCTCTCTGGCCTCTCAATTAATTAATTGATTAATTGCAAAAAAAAATTAAAAAGAATTCAATATTTTAGTGATATTTGAGAAGATCCTGAAAGCTTGGATTCTCCCTTGATAAGTTACTTCATCAAACCAGATCTCAATACAGGAGAAAAGGCTAAATAGCTCCTCATGTGAATGGTGATTTCAGCCTGCAAGTTACACATTCTAGAGGGCTGGGTGGAATTCCATGGAGAATCAGCCTCACCAGTCTCTCAGAATGACCAGAAACAGAACCCATGTTCTGACCTGTCACCTGCCCCCCTCCATGGACCAGCCCTGCCTTTCTAGTGCAATGCCCGAAAAGGCTGGAGCAGACCTGCCTGTGAGAAAAGCCAGAGGAGAGCAGCCTTCCAGGCACTTTGGCCCAATAAGAAAATGAAAATGGCTTGAAAGATTTATTAAGAGCCCTCTTGACTGGGAGAAAGACTTGGGAAGCCAAGGTATTGCTTTTGGGGCCTTTTTCACTTGGCCATATTAGAGAGGAGAGCTTCAGAAAAGAAGAAAGAGATGGCTGGGCCTTCCCCAGGGGGAGATCCATCAGGTCTGCGGGGCCTATGCCCCTTGGATGGACAGTTTCAAATAGAAGAGCGATGAAGACTCACCAGGCTCGCCTCTCTGTGGGAATGGTCCAGCCCAGACTTTGTACTTCCTTATCCAAACACATCCGTGGAGACAGAGACAGAGAGAGGGAGAGAGAAGAAGAAGTAAAAAGAGATATGGGGCTTTCTCCCAAGGGAAGTAGAATGTACTCTTGGGAAAACATCCTCATGTCTTTATCCTTTCAACCAATTTGACAGTTCCTTCTAGCAATTTCTCCCTAGCAGCGTGCTAAGAAGGACATGTGAAAGGGAAATGAGTTTCAACTTCCTCTCTATGGATCACAGTGAATTCCATCACAACTACTTTCCATAAAGAGCAGCTGAGAGACAGAGCAGTGGTCTTCCCACTCTGTTCTATCTTGTTTGTTTTAATGCCATGAACTCCTTTGCCATTAGGGACCCTCCACAAAATACATGAAATAAAAAAGAATTACAAAGGAAATCATTTCTATTGAAATAGACTTCTACCAATTGATCACTTGCTAGAAGGAGGTTCATGGACTCCAGGTTAAGAGCTGGGGTTAAATACAGTTGTGTATCCACGAGGGTTCCTCCAGGAAATAGAGAGCATGCTCTAGTGGATGGTTTTCTGAGAGGAAACTTACAAAGCATGGACAAGGTGGAGGGACACTGTGCAGCAGTGAAATGTATATTCCCAGCAAAATGCAGAGGTATTGTCAGTCCTAGAAACAGAGGGAGGAGCGGCTGGTATAACCTGGGAGAGGCGTTACCTCCAGAAGAGTCGCTCAGTCTTGGAGATTGGTCATCCACAAGCGATCCTCTCAGAGAGGGAGGCAGCAGCATGCACACCCTAATCTCTGTCTGTCCAGGTCGACTGGGTTCTGCAGAGATGCCACACAGCAAACAAACTGGAAAACATGTACATCCATTTAAGTCACCACAATTCTCGTGTTCTGGAGTCAGAGTCAGTCCCAGCCTTTACACGCCACGCTGGCTGATGTCCTGAGCCTCGCAGGCTGTCCATCGGGAATATCAATAGAAGGTAGCGTTGAAGTGGGTAACCAGCCATGCATAGATGATACGAGTGAAAACATTCAACTCCTGAACCCAGCCTTCATTGTTCTTGAAAAATATCTCACAACAGTTTAGGCCACGTGTGGAATTAGAGTAGTCATTTTTTTCCCTTTTTGCTAGAATAATTTTTTGTTGTAATTCATTCATAAAACAATACTCCCTGACAGATTTCCCAGGAAATCTTGTTTGCAGGTTAGCTGGCATCTGTGCTGAAAGAGAAATTCTCTTTATAAGTTGCATCTTGAGAAATGGTTAAATTCACCAAATTCTTTGGATGCAGCTATTTGGTCTTTGCAAATATAGTTGGAGTACTTGGGAACTATTTGAAAAGTCATTTGATCTGATGGTTTGTATTGACAATCTGCAAAATACCCAAAAGTATCTACAAAGAAAAAAGAACAATGATTATCTACCCAGGGAGATTCATTGAGCATACATCTATGCCCAGTGTTCCACAATGCTCCCCCATTGTAGCAGAAGATCGAAGAAGATCTGACCTCACGTGCATCTGCAGTCCAGAGATCACAGCCATGTGGCCAATTACCTCCGTGTGAAGAAAGATGGCTCCAGAAATGGAAATTACTTTCTCTGGGAAGTCAGCCTGCAGGACTGCTCAATGATTGGCATACGGGTGTCCCAGGAGTTCCCAGAACTCGTTTCTGGGTGTTCCCTTCCACTCTTTCCATGGCTGGCCATTGGATTCTGTTTGGGTGTTTGTCTTCATGTGTCACAATGTGCTGCCTTAAAGTCAGCAAAGAAGTTTTGCTGCCTTAAAAGCAAACTTCTGGATGCTTCCATAGGAAATATTAGGCTTCTCATCTCAGGGTGGTTTTGTTTGCTTGTTTTGTCTTGCTTTGTTTCTGAACTGCAAAGCACCTGTCTAAATTTCATCTCTCATATCAATGGTGAAATAGCCAAGTCCTTTCTGACACTGGCTTCCCTGATACCAAGTAAGCATCTGGTCAACTATTGCCCCTTGGAGCCTAACGTGGTAGATGACAGTGATTGGCGAGGATATTAGTAGATGTACATAATTGCAAAACATTCCCTTTTCTGTTTTTTGAGCAGTGATTCTCTGCAGAAGAATTCTCATTTTTTTAAATGAGCTCTCAGAGGGTGAACAGAGATGAAAAGGGAGGAACAGCTGAATATTTCTGCTAGTGTTTTGACCAGAGCAGCCCTAAAATGTTCTGTTTATTAACATGGGGGAGAAGGGTTTGTGTAAGGTTAGTGTTGGAATCACTTACCCTGGTCACTCCTGTAGAGCGTCTGCAAGAAGTAGCAAGGACTGCCAGGTTTCCATCTGTTAGCAATACAACCCCAGCCACAAACACAACTGTCGTGACAACCACACCGAGTTAGTCTTTCAAATAAAACTTGTTAAAAGCTACTGCCTCCAGCCTCCACCCAGTGCAGTTAACTGCATTAAATCACCCTCTAACTGGTATTTGTTTTCTTAGGCGTTCCTTTCTTGTGCAGCTGTGGGCATGCTGGCCTTTGATTTAAAATAACCCTACCAGTACCAGCCTCTAAGTCTCTGAAGGTCAAGATGCGTTTAGGATGATGTCTGCAAACAAGTCCCACCTGAAGTTTCTCAGGCTGCACTGCCAGCATCCAGGGCCCCCTGTGTCTCCCCTATATAACATGGTCTTTCTTCTGGGAACTGATAGGCCGTGAGCTCCTTCCGGATGATGGCAAACCACAACTTGGAGGGTTGAGCAGTAGGATAAGGGGTGGAAGACTCACTTTCAGGCCAGTGCCTCACTTTTGCCCTGGGTTTTCCCAAGGCCATGAACTGAGGCATTAAAGTAAAGGCATGTTAGGGCTAGTTTGGGCTAGCCTGTGAAATCCGAGTGACAAAGGTATCAAGGCTAGAACTGAGTCTGCTGGCGCTGGCATGGGCATGGTTTTTCTTTTAACTTACATGTTTGACATCTTAGGAGAGCAAATAGACTAGTAGTCCTCGGGATGACTCTTATCTAGAAACAATTTAATGTCTCAATATATTGACTTGGGTGCTAGTGCTTTTAGAAGATCTGTGCACAGTTGAGAGGTATCTTCCCATGGAGGCTGCATACATGGGCATTTGGTTAATAAAACTGGCTGCAGTGGAACAAGGGGAATGATGCTGAAATACATTGTATATGTATACAGTCTTTGTATAGTTTGGAAATTATAAGGAATGAAGAAGCGCCCCTTCTGACTGTTAGAAGGCGAAGGCTCAGGGGCCATGTCTAGATCTGAACCATGTAGGTGGTACCAGGTCTGTAGGAAAACATTTGTGGCTTAAATAATACAAGACAAATTGTGGGTTTTTAATACCAATGCCAACCTCTGCTTAGCTGCATTGTACATAGTGAAATTGAGGGAACCTGTGACACATGGTGCACACTGCTTATGCAACAGTGCTTTTTTAATAAATGAATGAAAACTGATGGTGATGGCGATGATGGTGTTAAAGGAAAACTTCTAAAGAAAATAAAATCATGACTCTGATGCAAATCAGCAGAAATCAGAAACTGTATGCAATATGTCAGTGAAGTAATCAGGAAGACATTATTACTACCAGTTCACAAAGAAACTTAAAGAATCACACTTTTATAGTCACTTAGAATGCTGAAATAAATTTACAAAAGGGTATAAACACAAAGCTAGTCTGCATCCAGACGATGATAATCAGTTGTCTTCCAGGAGACATAGTTTGGATCTCTATGGGAATTATTTGTGTTTCTATCAGTTTTCTATAAATTAATTTGTATGGCCATGGCATTGTAAAAAATAAATAAAGAAATAGAAACCCTTGCCGCAGAGAAATAAATGTGCGCTGGAATCAAATACTCCCTGTAATATCAATAAGCTATTGAAGGTTATCCAACAATCCCTTGGGCCCATTTCAAAATCTTGTACGATCTTTTTGACAACAGCTAACTTGGATATGGTGCATCTTATGGGCCTTCCTTCTCCTGGATTATAAACTTTGCACAATCATTTGTCTAGCCTTTATGATAACTGGTTCCATTCTACAAAATAAACAATTGAAACTAAATCATTTAATGCTCATAATATAAATAATTTCAGTAATGGGCCAGGATTTGGACCTAGCCTGCCCAGTCCACCATCCCCAGGTTCTTACTGACTCTGCAAAATGGCCTGAGGATGCTGTAATCAGCTTGCGCCAAAAGCCTGGGACAGAAGCCACTGCACTAGTGGACTTCAGTTAGCAACAGAGGTCATGAGGGAAAGAAAGCAACTGGAGCTGTACAGATGCTCCCTGAGCCTTTGGCAGTAGCAATGGGTACATTAAGCTTTCTGATTTTCCTTTGTTCATTCATCAAATCTGCACCCAGGACAGCATGTTTGACCTCACCAGGATTTACACAGTCACAGGCTCTGATGCACAAGCAATGATTCTGCCCTGACTGCTTCATTACAGGTTGAATAGAATCATGCAATTGCAGCTCGATAGTTGTCTATTTCAAGTCCAAGTAGCAAGAGGATTTGGGCCAAATATGAGTCCAACGTATTTGCTTTGGACAGGCAATGTGTGCGCAGGCCCAGAAGAGCCTTGAGTGAGGCTGTGAGCCTGTTCTGCTCCTGCACAGAGAAGGCCTGGCCTGCCCCTTTATCCACAGGGGTGGAGGCCTAGTTTCATAAAGTGGAGCATGGCAAGTGCAAGCACCGCAAATTCCCAGGTTGGAAGACAGTCTGTCCTGTTCATTCTCACCCCGCCCCCTCCCCCCTCCCCCCAGTTTTACTGCCTCACATTAAAAGAGAAAGTCCAGGAAATATTTAGTGTGGCTGTGGAGCTGTGCCCTGGCTATGTACAACCTTGCCATCCTTGGCTTGGAGGTTTCTCTCTCTCTCATCATCATGTACCTCAGCAAGGGGGAGGCTTATCTTGGGGACAACCCTTATTCACAGTGTCCCCCAATATTATTGTATTGGGATCTAAGTCTCCCTTTAGATCACTCTACATTTCTTTTTAATAGTCAGGTGCCCTGTAATTAGGTGCATATATGTTTATAATAGTTACATCTTTCTGTTGAATTAACCCCTTAATCATTGCATAGTGCCCATCTTTGTCTCTTCTAACAGTTTTTGCATTAATGTCTATTTTTTCTGATATTAGGAAGGCTACCTCAGCTCTTTTTTGGTTTCTGCTAGCATGGAATATCTTTTTCCATCCTTTCACTTTCAGTCTGCATGCCTCTTTTTTAATGAGATGTGTTTCTTGTAGGCAGCAAATACATGGGTTTTGTTTTTGAATCTATTTAGCCATTCTGACTCTTTTAACTGGAAAGTTGAGGACATTTACATTCAAGGTGACTGTCAATAAGTAACGACTTTGCACTGCCATTTTTCCAAAAGTATTCCTATTTTTTACTTTGAATTTTATTTGATTTTCTTCCTTTACTTTCTTTCATAGTCATGACCATGTTTCTGTGTTTCTGTGTGCAACACACCCTTAAGCATCTTTTGTAGGGCTGGAGGGCTGGTGACAACTTCTTTCAATTTCCATTTGTTAAGGAAGGTCTTTATTTCACCTTCATTCATAAATGAGAGCTTTTCAGGGTATAATATTCTGGGATGACAGCTTTTTTTTTTTTCTCTTAAGACTTGGAATATATTTCACCATCCTCTCCTAGCCCATAGGGTTTCTGATGAGACGTCCACTATGAGTCTAACTGGAGAGCCTCTGAAAATAATCTGGCATTTTTCTCATGCACATTTTAAAATCTTCTCTTTGTGTTTTACTATAGTGAGTCTGATTACAATGTGTTATGGTGAAGATCCATCTGGTCATGTCTATTAGGAGTTCTAAGTGCTTCCTGTACTTGGATGTCCCTTTCTTTCTCCAAATTAGGGAAATTTTCTGTTACTACTTCACTAAAAAGGCCTTCTAATCCTGTCTCTCTTTTCACACCTTCAGGAACTCCTGGAACCTGTATGTTGGGTCATTTTAAAGCAACCTTTATATTCCCAACAGTGTTTTTTTTTTTTTTTAAGTTTTCTAATTTCCTCTTCTTTTTTTTGGTCTGTCTGTATAATTTCCAGTGCTTCGTCTTCTAAATCAGATATTCTTTCTTCTGCTTTACTGATTCTGTTGTTAAGGCTTTTCATTGAATTTTTTTGTTTGCTCTATTGAATTTTTCATTTCATTTTTATTTCTCTTTAAGATCTCAATTTCATGGGAGAAACTTTCTTTCATGTCTTGTATGGATTTCAGTAGTTTTTGCAATTGCTTCTAATTACTTCTACGTAATCTTAAGATCAATTTTTAGAATTTCATTTCTTGCATTTCTTCCATCTCATCATCTTCACAATCTAGTATTGAAGTGTTGTATTCTTTTGGGGGCATCATATTGCCGTCCATGTTCTTGTTTCTTGAATTGGTGCTCTTGTCATTTGGCATTTGTGGAGATATTCATTGCTTCTTTGTTTTTTCCGCTGTGGTGGTTTTATCTTTGTGCTTTGCCTCTGTAGATTGTATTTGTTTTTTAAAGACACCATATCCCTAGAAACTTCCTTTTAAGAGACTGGGTAAGCTGGTGGTGTGTTAAAGGTTATGTCAGAAAGGAAGCTCTGGAAAGGGCGGGGATGTGATAGGTGACAGACCGGTGTTCCAGAACCATAGCTGATCATACATGCTGCATATGGGTAGAGGCTGGCTGTCCCTGGCATGCTACAGATCATAGCTTCTTCATCACCTCCCCCCAGAGTGCCAGTTGGTTGCTAAATATTTACTAGCATAACACTTAATCTAACCCAAGTATCTGGAATAGTGACCAGCATAAGACTGTACCTCAAAAAGTTTGTGAAAATGGAATTAAAAGATAATGATCAGGGCTGGCTGATGTTATTGTTTAGTAGGCTAAGTCGAGGCCTGCAATGCTGGCATCCTATGTCAAAGTGCCAGTTCAAGTCCTGGCTGTTATACTTCTCTGTTAATGCACCTGGGAGAGCAGCAGAGGAAGGCCCAAGTACTGAAGACTTTGACACCCATGTGGGAGACCCATATAGAGTTCTGGGCTCCCAGCTTTGGCCTAGACAAGCCATCACCATTGTGGCCATTTGGAGAGTAAACCAGCAAAATGAAGATTAGAAAACTCCCCCCTCTCCATATATATACTTACAATTTTTAAAAAAGGTAATTACCTATTCCCATGAATCTTTCTTTTTATTTGAAAGGCAAAGAAACAAAGACAGACAGAGAGTAAGAGAGAACACTCATTTGTTGGTTCAGTCTCCAAGAGCCCATGACAGCTGAGGCTGGGCTAAGGCCAAAGCTGGGAGCTGGGTACACAATCCAGGCTTCCCAAGTGGGTGATAGGAGCCTAATTACTTGAGATATCACCCCTGCCTCCTCTCAGTATTAGCAGGAACCTGGAGTTAGGAACCGGAGTCAGGAATTGAACCCAGATACTCTGAAGTGGGACACAGGTGTTTCAACTACTAGGCTAAATGTTCACTTCTCCCACAGACATTTTGAAGTATCCTCATATAGTCAATACCCAACAAATATTTATTGAATGAATAAATGAACATTTTTTGATTTATATAAATCTTGAAGTAAAGTTTACTCTAGTAAAATAAACAATGCCCTTAAGATATCTAAGTTTAGAATTCTGCAATGACTTTCCTTCCCAATTCAATGCACTGTCCAGGGGGGCAACAGGCAAGTGGCTTTTCACACTTTACTTCTTTTCATCTCCATACAATCCTACACAGTGTGGGAATTATTCTCATTTAAGGGAGTGGATGTGGCCGGCGCCGTGGCTTAACAGGCTAATCCTCCGTCTTGCGGCGCCGGCACACCGGGTTCTAGTCCCCATTGGGGTGCCGGATTCTATCCCGGTTGCCCCTCTTCCAGGCCAGCTCTCTGCTATGGCCCGGGAAGGCAGTGGAGGATGGCCCAAGTGCTTGGGCCCTGCACCAGCATGGGAGACCAGGAGAAGCACCTGGCTCCTGGCTTCGGATCATCACGATGCGCCGGCTGCAGCGGCCATTGGAAGGTGAAACAACGGCAAAAAGGAAGACCTTTCTCTCTGTCTCTCTCTCTCACTATCCACTCTGCCTGTCAAAAAAAAAGGGGGGGGGGAGTGGATGTGGAATTTCAGTGTAGTAAGGTGTCATTGTACCATCAAGGGAAGAGTTCACATTCAAACCCAAGTCTGGATGAATTTCAAGCCGCTGATTGGTCATGAGATGACACAGGCTCACCATAATGAGCAGGAGGGCACCTGTGTCATACAAGGTCAGGCCTGTTTAACCACCACAGTCCTGCAGTTCCACGGTCCTTCTTCAGCTCTGATGCGGTGAAGAGCAGACTCCAGGAATGTCCAGTTACACAGTCAATCTTTCCTCATTCTCTGTTGGGAGCCATGTGGGAGGACACATGTGGATGCTTCAAAAGTATCATAGAAAAATGGAGCTAAAAGACAAGAGCAAAAACTGTTGAAATCTGTGCACGTTGCATGACTAGACCCAAAACCATGAATGCATTTCAGACTCAGGTGTAGCATTCAGCCTGCTGGTTTTGCTGGGGCTATCTTGAGCAATGGCAGTGATACAAATGGGCCATTATATTTGGTCTGACTGTGGTCAGTCCAGGGTGAAGACAGCTGTCTCTCAATACAAGTATCTTACTTGCTGCAAGGCAAGGACTTCAGCACACAGTGGAGTGCACCAATGTGGTGCAAGGTCTCAGGGTGCCTGTTGTGCCCCTGTCCTAGGTGGAGGACCTGCTGGTGAGGGGATGCAAGAAGCTGACCTCTGCTCTTTGAACATCGGCAGTGAAAAAGCTGATATACTAAAAGAATTTAAAGAAACACCCCCATCAGCCACCCACTTGTACCTGGTTTTATTCTGCTGTGGAGGACAAAAGCTGCTCACCCACCCATTCTTTTGTCACTAATTCTCACCTTCCTGGGCCCTTTATCTGCCCACTCCCGGGACGAAATTCCAGTCTGGACAAGGAAATGGAAATAATGGGAAACCCTGTGATGCAGCAGGACAATGGCTCATGCCACCAGGCCCACCTTCTACATGAAATACAGACATAGAACAGTTCTCCCTGGTCAAACAAAACTGCTCGTGGGGAAGTGGAATAATGAGAAATGTGCCTATTCAGCTGCTTTGAATGTGCTTGCTTTAAAAATAGGATTGGAGGCGATCAGGAGCAATACTGTGAGCGTCTGCTTTGAATAACATTCACAAAGCTTCAGTTAAGAGATCCTGGAAGGCTGCTTTCCTGAAATTCCAATGCCTTCATCAAAACGCCATGCCTTCTATTGCCTGTCTCTAGGAGGTGGCTATTTCTAAGCTGTACTGTTTCAGGTTGTTGGATGTGAGATGCCTTTAACTCAAGGTGTGGTCCTTCCCAGGTGAGCGCACCAGGTACAGCAGGTGCAGCACTTCCATCTTGCTGAGCAGGGAAGTGCTGGGGGCTTGTTTGGGGTCTTCTGTGAAGACCAAGCAGTCCTACAAGCCCAGATGGCCAAGAAGTCCTACAAGCCCTAGTCTGGGAAATATTTGTAACAAGTGTAACAGAAAGTGAGTGTTATTCCTAAAAAATCAACAAAATATAAACATACCTGCGAGAGTCTAATGAAGTTTTTGTGTGTTGGGTCCACACTGCCAGGACCTGCGGGACAGGAAGACAGAGACAAGCTAGGGCCAGTTTGTGTTGTTTCTTGTGGGGTGTGCTGAGGCCTTTCGACTTCATTCTAAGGGCAGTGAAAGGTCGAGTGAAGGTTTTGGAGGGGTTCTGGGAATGGATGGGGACAGTGGGATATGATTATTGTCACTTTGCAAAAAAAAATGCAGATTGAAGAGGCTGAGAGGACAGCTCGTCTAGGAAAAAATCAGAAGGGTCCCAGGCGAAGATCAGAGAAATCCTGGAATTTCTGGCATTGGAAGAAAATGAATAGACTCAGTGAATTTTTTCCAGAAGAAAAACCCGATGGACTTGGTGATAGTTTTGGTATGGAAATGAAAGAGGAAATTGCAATGTGTAACCGGAAGTGTAGGTCTGGGGCCACAGGGAAGCACAGGAGCAAGGACAGGGACTCTGAGACGG
Source organism: Lepus europaeus (assembly GCF_033115175.1). Lineage (NCBI taxonomy): Eukaryota > Metazoa > Chordata > Mammalia > Lagomorpha > Leporidae > Lepus > Lepus europaeus. The sequence continues at coordinate 89,033,404 of NC_084832.1, forward strand.
TTCCCTCAGTGAGCTTGTTTGCAGGAGGATATTCCTAGAAAGCCTGCCTGGGGACGTAGTGCTCGGAGGGGTCCGGAGTGCCAGAGGCGAGGAGAGCTGCAGGAGAGCTGCGTGAGTCAGGCTTCTGAACACACAATGAAGACGGATACTGCAAGCAGGAAGGACCTTCCAGTTCGCCCTCTCCTATAGCCTAGACATTTTCTAAGTTCTGCTCTAAGAGCCCTTGGTAAACTACTTCTCGGAGAGGCAATTTCTTTAGGAAATTCTGCATTTCATTGTTAGCTTTACTTGTCATAAGTACATAAAGCTGTCCTCTGCCCAGCTCTCACCTGGGGCTGATTATTTGGTGACACCCCAAGTGACCAGACCCATTGGGTCTGCTGATAGTGGCTGCCTTGTCGGTTTCTGACTAGATAAGAATAAGATATTACAGGGGCCAGAGCTGTGGCGTAGTGGGCTAAGCCTCCACCCGCTGCAGCGCCAGCATCCCAGTTGGGTGCCAGTTCCTGTCCCGGCTGCTCTCTTCCAATCCAGCTCCCTGCTAATGGCTAGAGAGACATGAGAGACCCAGAAGAGGCTCCAGGCTCCTTGCTTCGACTCAACCAAGCTCCAGCTGCTGCAGCCATTTGGGAAGTGACCCAGTGGATGGAAGACTTTTCTGTCTCTCCCTCTCTCTCTCTCTCTCTCTCTGTAATTCTGCCTCTCTAATAAACAAAAACTTTAAAATAAATATTGAGGACTGGGGAGCCACCGACAACAGAAGGGCCTGGGAAAGAGTCTGGGGTGTCGCTTGGGGTGGAAGAAGAAATCATGAGTGTGGTGTGACTTATGATGTCCTTGAAGTTACCATGTACTCACCTGATGATATGCCCTAGGAGCAGGCTAGGCTATAGGTAAACATTTGACGTTGATCTGGGTATAGGGAAGTAGAGGTTTGGCCTTTGAGGAACTTCAGAGTTAAATCTCCAGATTGATGCTGATGTACTTACAGATAACTCATAAAAGGAGACTTCAGGAACACAGGAGTAACATCAGAAAATCTGCAGCCAAGAAAGGAGAAAGTGTGCCCCAGGATGAGGGCGACCGTGTGTTTGGGCCCAACAACATGCAGCTTCTTTTAGCATTTTGGAGACTTGTTACATTTCAGCAATGAAGACAAGGGCCAGGGCCAGCATTATGGAACAGTGGGTTAAGCCGCTGCCTGCGACACCAGCAATCCCTTATGGGTGCCAGTTCAAGTCCCAGATGCTCCATTTCTGATCCACCTCTCTGTTAATGTTCCTGGGAAAGAAGTGGAAGGATGGCCCAATTGCTTGGGCTTCTGCCACCCACGTGAGAAACCAAGAAAGAATTCTAGGCTCCTGGCAATGGCCTGGCCCAGCCCTAGCGATTACAGTCATTTGGGGAATGAAACAGAAGATGGAAGAGCTTGCTATCTCTCTCTCTCTCTCTCTCTCTCTCTCCCTTCTGTCTCTGTAACTCTGGCTTTTAAAGAAAGAAATAACTTTTTAAAAAAAGACAAGACCCAAACTGGAGTAGGTTGAGAAGTAAGAAGAAGCTAGGAAATAAAAACATCATACAGAGAGAGAGAGCTTTAAGAGACCCCCGGCACTCTGTAACTCTGCTTTTCAAATAAATAAATAAATCTTAAAAAAAAAAAAAGAACTATTCTGAGCAGCTTTGCTTTTTAAAACACTTTTAAAGGGAACTGAATTGAAAATATTTATCAGGTTTTTTTTTTTCTTAAAAAATGTGTTTATATATGTTCATTTTATTTGAAAGACATAGAGACAACTGCACTCTGTTGATTAGCTCCCCAAATGCCTGCAACGACTGTGCCAGGGCCAGGCTGACGTCAGGAGGAGCTGAAACTCAACCCACGTCTCCCATGGGAGTGGCTGGGACCCAGACACGTGAGCCACCACCTGCTGCAGCCCAGGGTGGAATCAGAAGCAGAACTGGGCCTTGATCCCAGACACTCTGCTGTGGAACAGCACATCTGAACCACTAGGCCTGCCACTAAAAACAGGCTTCTAAAAGAAAAACGGATACTAGTATGAGAACAACATGCAAACCTGTAAGAATTGTGGCTGTTCGCTGAGACCAGCGGTGAGGTGGTTGTCACGGCGGTGGAGGGAGAGAATAAATAGATTCAAAGGATGTGAGCAGGGGCTGACTCTGTGGCGTAGCGGGTAAAGCTGCCACCTGCAGTGCTGGCATCCCATATGGGCGCCAGTTCAAGTCCCAGCTGCTGTATTTCTAACCCAGCTCTCTGCTATGGCCTGGGAAAGCAGTAGAAGATGGCCCAAGTCCTTGGGCCCCTGCACCTGTGTGGAAGACCTGGGAAAAGCTCCTGGATCTTGGCTTCAGCCTGGTCCACCCTGCTGCAGCCATCTGGAATGTAGAACAGTTTATGGAAGATCCCTCACTCTTTCTCTCTCTTTCCCTTTCTGTAGCTCTGCCTTTCAAATAAATAAATAAATAAATAAATAAATATTTTTAAATGAAAGAAAAATACAAGGGGTCTTCAAAAACTTTTATGTAACGTGAATGCTATCCAAAACTATGCATGGATTAAAAAATGTTTGCACCAAAATAAACTTATCTCTTAATTCTGTTTTCCATGAACTTTTTGAAGTTCCCTCATAACTAATACACTTTAGAAACATTTTTTTATTGAGCTGGTGAATGTATGGCTCATTTGTAAGGCTGAGCTAAATTGTGAGAGTATTTTTGTAGAACTGTGAGTGTTCAGTGGCTGGCATTGTAGTATAGCAGGTAAATCTGCCACCTGTGACACCAGCATCCCATATGAGCACTGGTTCGAGTCCCGGTTACTCCACTTCTGATCCAGCTTCCTGTTATTGTGTCTGAGAAAGCAGCAAAAGATGGCCCAAGTGTTTGGGTCCCTGCACTCATACGGGAAATCTGGAAGAAGCTCCTGGCTCCTGCTTTTGGATAGACTCAGCTCTGGCTGAGTCTCTCCATTTGTGGAGTGAATCAGAAGATGAAAGAACTCTCTCTCTCTCTCTCTCTCTCTCTCTCTGTTGGAGTGTGTGTTTCTCCTTCTCTTTGTTACTCTGACTTTCAAATAAATAAATAAATCTTAAAAAAAGAATTGTGTTAATAGAATTGGCCATATGCATTTACATTGCTATATAAAACTCTTCTGCTATTAAGTTTTAACATGGATGTGTGAAAAGAGAAAAAAAAAAATAGTGATCCTGACTTTTGTATTTGTGATTTAAAAAAAAAATAGAAAGGTAATGAAAGTCATGACAAAGACAGTCCTGAATTCTTAACTCTAATTACACACACACACACACAGACACACACGCACACGGACACACACAGTCACACTGCACCCATTAAACCACATCCCTTTGTGTGAGGAAGGCCAGCATGTCACAACTGCTCTTTGCTCACAACTCCGGGTTATCTCTTCTCTGAATGGATTTAATAACAGAGAGACTGAGAGCCATTGAGATTTGATGACCCTTTACTGGCCTCCAGTTATAGGACAAAAACGACTGAGGAAATATCTTCTAAGGACTTTGCCTTGCTGATTTTGGTAAATGACTCCACTTTAAATTGCTGGGATTGTGTGGCCTCCTACAATTACTGGTGTTCTAATTTCCTGGGACTAATTTTAGAGGGTGGAAGATTTTAATCATGGAAAGGAATTGTTTCCATTGTTCAACTAACTTCAGAAGCGAGTTGAAAGCCAGTGCCCCAGCAAGCCCCCTTGAAAATTCCACAGGGGCCGGGCAGGCCCAGCCTGGGGCCTGTCTCCAGCCTGAAAGAGACAACCCTCCAGGGAGCCAGGGCTTCTCTGATTCTCGAATTCAATTTGTTTTGTGTCACAAAGAAGCTGCAGAGTCTAAGAATTTGGTGCAGGTCTTAGAATGAGCTTTTAGGTACCCTCCCCTCCCCTCCCCCAGTTCTCAGCAGGGAAGTCCAGGGCTTGGTGCAGCCCCAAGTACCTCCACGTGGCTTCAGGGTGGTGATCTATGTGCTGCACAAGAATAGGCCTGGGGGGCCGGGGACAGAGGGACAGGAGACAGTTGGCATAAGGGGCCTCCCCTCTCTCTCAGCACGCCTCTGAAGAGAGTTTTCTTTTCCTTCCTTGGTCTCTGCTGTCACACTCCTCTGTCCAGGAGGCTGGAGGAGACACCAGCAGGGCTGGCAACAGAGTGCCCACCCTCCTCCCACTACAGCACTACTGTTTCTCCCTGATGCACCTGAAGCCACTTCAGAGTCCAACCTGCCCAACTGACAAAGCCAAGTGCCTTCTCCTGGATTAGCTGGTTTTTTCTCTCTTCCACGTGAATCCCCCAACCCCACCCTGGATGTAAGATTTCGGGTTTTGGGGATCCGAGCTATTCTATTTCGTTACTGTTATTACTCAAGTACATAAGGTGGTGGTGACACTGTCTCCTTTCCCGCATAGACAGCAGAGTCTCAGGACCCAGGACCACATGGAAGGCAGAGGCTTCGTGACTCGTGTTTGGCAAGCACCGTGCACCTTCCTGTCTGGAGCACACACCCTCTCTCTGCTCTGAATCGTCCAAGGGGTACCCGATTGAAAGAGAATGCTCAGCATAACAGCTTCCAATACACACGTGTGATAAACAAAACTTCTCAGGGCTCGGAGATCACCAATATCAAAATTTATAGTGCGTGGAAAACCAAGGAGATACATATCTGTATCTATATAGACACAGATATATTTTTGTCTGCTCATACACACACATTTGTGAGTATATATATGTATATATATAATATACAAGATAAATACATAAGGGTACTTCAGGAAGTTCACAGGACATGGAATTAAAAGACAAGTTTATTGGGGCTCGCATTGAGGTGCAACAGGTTAAGCTCCTGCCTGTGGAGCCAGCACACCATCTCTGAGTGCTGCTTCAAGTCCTGGCTACTCTGCTTCTGACCCGATTCCCTGCTCATGCATCTGGGAAAGCAGCAGAAGATGGCCCAAGTGCTAGGGCCCCTGCTCCCCACATTGGAGGCTTGGTTGGAACTCCAGGCTACTGGCTTCACCCTGGCTCAGCCCTGATACTTGTGGTCATTTTGGGAGTGAACTGGTGGATGGAAAATCTCTTTCTGTCAGCTTCTCCCTCTCTCTCTGTCACTCTGCCTTACAAATAAATAAAACAAATCTTTAAGAAAGGACAAGTTTATTTTGATTCCAAAAACAAACAGACAAACAGCTGTTTAATCCCATAGTAATTGAGTCTTCAAAAAGTTCATGGAAAATGCATATTATGAGAAAGTTATTTATGGATTCCAATTTTTCCTGCACCAAGGTAAACTTTTCTTTTAATTCCATTTTTTCATGAGCTTTTTGAGGTACCCTTGTATATGTCCAATAGTGTTTATTCCTCATCAATTTATTAGAGGTTGGAATTCTTCTCTTGGTGCCTCTCATCTCTTTGAGGAAGACATACTTAGAACTGTAGGAAAGCAAGCGTATTAGAAGTCACTGGTCTGCACTGGCTGTGGGTACCATCATTGCCCACAGTTCTGGTTATCGAATCTGCGGGAAGAAACCTAGGTTTTCCAGTGTATATTACCCTGCCCCCACCTGAGGGTGGCGCTCCTCCCTGCCTAAACATTGCGTGCCGCAGGGGCATCACAGCCTGCCCAGGCCAGGCATTCCCTGAAAGGGAGTGGGAGGAGAGCAGGTGGAAGGTCAGACACAGAACGGGGTACCCGATGGAATTCAGCTTCCTGGGGATCTCCGGGTGTTTGTCCAGGGCTCCCACTTTACTGGGGCACAACCCAGCCACCTCTTATTTGCCCGGAGATCCTTTCCTTCGGAAAACTGAGTCACGTTTCCTCTTGGTTTTACTCTTCTGAGCAGCCCTAAGTTCTTTCCTTTCTTCCCTAGGTGAGCATTCAGTCAGCCCCTCATCTAGTCCTTGTAGACCGGCCAGAGGCAGATCGTTCTAAGTGCGTTGCCTGCAGCCCAGCACAGGGCCCTGCCGTGGGGGTGAGCAGCGCCGAGCCTCGCAGAACCATCCGTTCTCTGCACCTGCAGGCCAGACGCCCAGGCTTGCCTCTCACATCAGCATCAGCATTGCTGGTGGTAACTTCACACTGCTGCTGCGCATCAAACTTGTGATCGTCTCAAATCCCTGCTTGAATACCGAAAACTCATCGGGCGAAAGAATCAGAAAAGGGGCGGGGGTGGGGTGGGGCTTGCCTGTGTCTGTGCTGGAGATGCGGAGGCAGGGAATCAGGTGAATTGAGGGCAGCCACCCTACACGACCCTGGATCTTGGGAGAGGGCCTGAGAGCCGAGGGGAGTGCGATCCTCAGCCATGCCTGTTAGGAGATTCCTTCCAAAGCTAGTTCCCCTCCACACAGATGCACACTCTTGAGGAAGGAGCGCTATAGGAGCTCTACCATCAGGGGCTCCAGCTTTCCTGCACTGAGCAGGTGGGCAGGTGCTAGAACCCAGCCCGCATGCGCGGGAAGCCAGCCAGACCCCGCAAGGGCTGAGGCTGCCAGTCTCTCACTGCTGGAGAGGACAGCAAGTGTGGGCGCGGGAGTCGGGGTGGGGAGAGAGGTAAGGGTCATTGTTGCTGTCCCGAGGGGACGTGGCGACCGTCCTGGAGCCTGACAGGGACACAGGGTCGGCAGCTGTGTGGGAACAGGGACCGAGCGGTCCCCAGGAAGGCAATCAGAGACCCTGGCTACGTGGCACATCTGGGTGGTGAGGTCCACAGGGCACAGGCCATGGCCCCGGGCAGAGGGCCCTCTTCATCTTTGATGGCCTGAGAGGAATGACAGAGCAAGCACCTGCACCACCGCCATCCTGGTGGTGCGGGGACGGCCACACTGACGCTGGTGCCGGCGAGCGAGACAGCTCTGCGGCTGCAGGAACTTGCTGCCAAGATGGGAGGACTCAGAACAGAGAAGAGCAGCCCTGCCCAGGGCCTGGGAGAGCTGAGGGGTTAGCGGGTGGCACCCTGGTGGTGTCCATCGCTAACCGGGTCTGGGAGCCATGGGCATATTCTCACATCCCGAAACGTTTTCAATGAACCCTTGGGGCCTTGGCTCTCTCTATAGGGGCTTTGTGTTGAGAAGGAAGGCAGAATAAAATAACCATGTTGTTCTGGGCCTTCACAGGCCGGGCCGGGCACAGGACAGCCCGTGTGTGAGATCTGGGCGGTTCCGACCGTGTGCTGTCGGCTGCAGACCCTGGGTTCCAGCCCCAGCCCTCCCCGGGCCCCGGGGCACCCTGGAAGAGAATCCGCATTCCCGGACTTGGAGAGTGGAGCTGTGCAGTGGCCAGGTCAGGCCACGCGGGGACATTTAAGCCTCGGTTTAAACCTTAAGAGACTCAAGGCCATCTGTATCAGTTTAATTTTAAACTTACTGGTGCCATTTCCATATCATCTAATTTAAGTTCATGAGGACGCGAAGCGGGGGCCCGTCTCAGGAGAGGTTTCTCTGGTTCCTGCTTTGAGACTGCGGTCTGTAAAACCAGACCACAGATACGGTCGCCACAGAGATATCTACTGAGTGCTGCTCTGGTAATGTTGGTGGCCATGGGGAATCCAGTTCAATCATCCATACCCTTCTCTCTTGGCGAATGTATAGACATGTTTTTTAAAAAAAGATTTTACAAATATCTGGGCCTGAGATCTGTTTTTTTTTTATTTTTTAAAGATTTATTTATGTATTTGAAAGGCAAAGTTACAGAGAGAGGAGCAGAGGCAGACAGAGGGATTTTTCCACCTGCTTGTTTACTACCCAAATGGCTGCAACGGCCAGGACTGGGCCAGGCAGAAGTCAGGAGCTAAGAGCGTCTTCTGGGTCATCCACTTGGGTGCAGGGGTCCAAGCCCTTGGGCCATCTTTCGCTGCTTTCCCAGGCACATTAGCAGGGAGCTGGATCAGAAATGGAGCATCTGGGACTTGAACCAGAGCCCAGATGGGATGCCAGCATTGCAAGCCATAAGCTTAACCTGCTAAGCTACAACACCAGCCCCGAGAGATCTGTTTTAAGATACTTGAAATATTTCCATTTAGACTTCTGCAAGAACGGATTTCCAATTTGTAAGCCCATGACTCGCTTTTTCTATTTCCCCCTCTTATTTTGTGCTTAACTTAAAGCCCGTTTTAGCTGTTATTTTTGTCTTGATGGGATTGCAACCCTCTTAATGAGATTTAAATGAAAAGTCCTGAGGTCCCCACCCCGGCTTCATATTGAGCCCACATGGTTTGCTGAGGCAGGTACCACACCAGCAGGAATCCCTCGTTGTCACAGCTGCAGGAGCCTCCTAATTGCTTGTGACATGGTGCTGCCTTTTGATCTCGACCATGTTCTCCTAATTATTTAATCTTTGACAACATGAAAACATGTTTAACCACATACCATGAATAAAGATCCAGCATAACTTTCCTCTGGAGGTCTGGTCTGGCCTGCACAGTCTGTACTCAGACAGCAGCTACAGAGAAAAGTGTGTATTTCCTGGAGGTGGTAGAAGGGGAACTTGGCCTTGGGGCTGGAGTGGTGGAAGGAGAAAGCACTGTCCTCCATACCACTCCCCACCTCTCCCTCTCTGGATTCCTTTCCCGTAGGTTCTAAGCCCCTCGTGGAGTTGCTGGATTCTCAGATGCATCGTTCTTAGGTTGTAGGGACTGGGGGTGTCTCCGGGCTTAAAGAAGGCAGGCAGTGGGAGCTCATTGTAAGGCAGAGAACAGGCAGTGGATTCTGCCGGTTTATACTGTGTTCTTTCCTATTTAGGGATATTTCCATTTTATGCTTCCTGCCTTTGATTCTAAGCTGCTTGCTGGTAGGGCCCTTACAATTTCATCTTTCTATCACTCGTGCTTAATAAATATTTGCTGAATGAATGAGTAAATCAACACTTTCGTGCATATTAAAATGCGTTTATCTTCAGGGACTTAGCTAATACCATAGGAGTTCCCACCGAGACCTCCTGAGCCTCAGAAGAAAATCTGCATATTCTTTTCACTGAAGCAAAGATATATTGACACAAAGATTGCCAGGCTGGGGGCTGGTGTTGTGGCACCGTGAGTTAAGTTACCACCGCAACGCTGCATCCTGTATCAGAGTGTGGCTTCCTGTCCTGGCTGCTCTGCTTCCGGTCCCCCTCCCTGCTAATGCATCCGAGAAAGCAGCAGATGATGTCCCAAGTACCTGGGCCCCTGCCACCCAAGTGGAGGACCAGGATGGAGTTCCAGGCTCCTGGTTTCAATCAGGCCGCGCCTGGGCTGTTGCAGCCGTTTAGGGAGTGAACCAGCAGATGGAAGATCTTCTCTGTGTCTCCTTTTCTTCCTGTAACTCTGTTTTTCAGATAACCAACCAACCAAATAAATCAATACAAGTACTTCTTAAAAATGTCCACCCTGAATCTGACCCGTACATCCCAGTGTTCCATGATTGACAAGGCGCTCAAACGCTTCTAGCTGGCGTTGCATAGTTTTCTGCAAGGCATCAAATCCAAAGTTTAAACCTTCCCAATTACTTTATCACAAGTATTTGCATGTCTTGTGTGTATTCATCTCAGTTCTTCAACTCTTGCTATACACTGGCAGAATTGTTTGCCAGGGCCAAGTTGTCTGTGTGTTCTGTTTCACACCTGTGCCCTCCAGGTGAGTAGAGGGTCCCCTACCGCTGCCGATGGCCCATGTGGAGTTCTGAGCAGGGCGCTTGGCACCATCCTAGCAATGAGGCCCCGCTGGAACCCTCACCAGCGGCCTGGCCGTCAAGTGCTGGAGAGTTGCAAACCTTTTCTGTAGGGAGCAAGGGACTGCATTATTTCAGACTCTATGGCTTTGTGGGTCTTTCTCACAACCCCTCGGCTCTGCCAGTGTAGCCCAAAAGCAGACACCAAGGACCCATATGCCAATGGGCATGGCTGTGTGTTCCCATCAATCTGAAATTTGCATTTCTTGTAATCGTCCATGTCACAGATTCTTCTTTTGATCTCCTTCCCCCCGGTGAACTACAAACGGAAAAGGTATTCTGTGCTCTGTGCCCGTGGGCTGCCCATCGCTAGCCCTTGGAACACATGGAAAACCCATACCTAAGATAGCCTGGGGGACCTGGTGGAGCCCGGGAGGGGGTGGAGCAGGATAAAGACAGCAAACTCCCTATGGGAGGAAATCATTTTGCAAGAAAAGGCAGCGCTTCCTTTCGCTTGCCTTCAAATAAGCTCCCGGTGTTCTCCGACAGCGCCTGGTCTCTGAGTCTGTAGGCTTTGTAAAAGACCGCATCTCTGCACAGGAGCAGCTTTCCTGCCAGCACCCTTGTTCTTTGTCTGAGATTAAGTCCTGACTTCTTCCTGCTGGATCGGCTACGGGGAAGAGATGCCTTGGGATTAGGAACAAGTGTCCTCTGGCATCTGCAGTCTTCCGTCTTCTGTTATTATGACAAACTACCTGACGCTGGGCGCTTTGTCAAGAAGAGAGGTTTATATAGCTCACGGTTCTCTGGGGCTCAAGGGCATGCTGCTGCTGGCCTTGTCTTAGCTCTGGGGAGGACTTCATGATGGGCAGGGCCACCACATGCCTATGGGAGCAGAGATCATATCACCAGGTAGGGAGCAGAGGGATATTCCGGGGTCAGGCTCCCTCTTGTAGCAGCTCATGCTCCTGAGAACACAGGGGTCCCATTCCCCTGAGAGCTACCTCAGTGCCTTCGGTGGGTGCATCCCGAGAACCCAACCAATTCCCACTAGTTCCCACTTTTAAAGGTCCCTTTGCATCTCACACAGCAACCCCGGAGACCAAACTCCCAAAGCATGATCCCTTGGGGGAGCACACTCAGACCTTATCCAAATCCTTGTAGCATCTTTACTATCGAGAGGCCCAACCAGGGCTGTTGGAAGGCGGAGCCCGGGCACTGCCGGCTGCCTGCGCAGAAGGACTTTCTGGATCTTCCTCCAGCTTCTTCCATGCCACAGTATTCACCTGCATGCATACAGGTCTTTTCCAGTACCCAGGTTGGGTCTTGGAAACGTTATTTATAGTAGGAAGAGAAGGGGGAAGGGGTAGAATGTTTCCCGTAACATCATTTTTCTGATGGAAAAATTAGTGAGTGAAATAATTCACATGTTCCAACCCTTTCATCATGAGTCTAGTTAAAATTCTGGACATCATTCCGGCTGGGGGTTTTTAAGACAGCAATCCTTAGGACTTTGGCCTTCAATTTGCTTCTTTGTTTCTTTTTACTTCCTTTTGAGACGAAATGAGATATAGGAAAAATACAGTGAAACCCAACTTCATCCCATGACGTTTTAATTTCAAGAATTTTTTTTCTGGAATTCATTCCAAGAATGGACAAAGACATGGAGTCGGCCTAAGGAAAGAGTTATCTGCATCCCCCACCCCCACTGGCCCTGCACCTCTTTTTGGTAAGAGCTCTGTTTCCAGCTCCCAATTTGTCACACAGAGCCACATTATCTGAGACTCATGCTTGAAAAATAAGAATGATGCATTCACAAATAGATGGAAAGTTATTTTCTTAGAAATTCAAGGAGCAAAATCAGCTGTCAATAGGAAAGTAAAGGATTGCGAGGAATGTGAGCGGGCCGGAGGGTTTCTAGCAATATCTGAGACACGATTTGCAACACCTGTTGCAAACTAAATAAAACATTACAGAGAACATGTGGAGTGGCTTCACTCTGCTCAAATCTCACGTGCTATCGCAGGAATACAGCCGCACGCATATTCATATCGTTATGGACACATGTGTCAAATTGATCATACTCCTAAATCTGTATGATCAAAAAGTCCTGGAGTCATTGTAGTCCTTGACATAATCCACTTCTCAGTTTCAGGACTTCTTTAAACTGCGTCCACGAGTGCCGGTTTCAAGTCACCCATGTGTGCAGAATGAAGAATGGAATGAGAAACATCACACGGTATTGGAAAGCAGAAGGGGTTCTCATTTCAAAACAAAACCAGTATTTGGGTTTGCCTTGACTGCACAACTGCGCTTTGGCACAAGTGTCTTCCTGGCAGCACAAGGCTCTTAATTCAAAGGTCTAGAGCAGGGGTCAAGGGCTGTGCTGGTTTTGTGGTTCCATTGTCCAAACTCTGTAAGCTCTACTGAGGAGATCATTCTGGATCCTCGAAGCAATTTCCATACGGTGTGATTTGCTCTCATCACTTTAGAACAATGTACTTCCTGGCAATTGTTTGTTCTAGGTGGGCATCACAGAAAATCAGCTAAGTAGGTCCTGTCCTGCTTAGCCCAGGCACCCGTGGTCTGGACAACACACACACAGGAATGCAGCGAGACACTGGATAGCAGCCCTGCTGTGGCTCAGCTTTGTCTGGCCCCATCCGTCCCAGGGGATTCCTTAATTCGTCTTTCTTCCTTAAAAGCCTTCTCGATAGCCAGAACGCAGGACATCAAGTCCAAGCACCATTTCAAAGAAGGGGATCTTGAGGAGCCTTAGTTGTACGACAGTTGCCAGGACTGATGGTGTACCTGTTCCTGGAAATCACTAGAGTTTTGAGGGTACACAACGTCTGCAGAGGCCCCCAGGAGCAGGGACCGAGACAGAGAAGGGAGCTCTCCGGCTGTGCATGGGTCAGCCGGTTGTGGGAAGGGCAGACCTCACACGGCGGGAACCGGAGACTGGGCAGTCATCCGATTTTTCAAGAATGACAGTGCAGACCTGACAAACCTGGGCTCCTGGGCTATGAGTTTAAAACCTGTGAATGGACTACTGGGGCTAGGGTGTGTCCTGGAAACAGAACAACAGGCCCACAGGCAGAATGCTTGCACTCCTCTGTGGAACAAAGGGATATTCCTTGTCAGTCTTGGCAAAGGCATCTCATGATCATAATCAGAGGAGAGAATCCAATCGGCCAGAGAGGGAGGAAAGAAATATGAGGACAATTCCAAAAGTTTGTGGAAAATGAAATTAAAAGATAAGTTTACTGGGGCTGGTGCTGTGGTGCAGCAGGTTAAGCCGCCACCTGCAATGCCAGCATCCCATATGACTTCCTGTTCGAGTCCCGGCTGTTCCACTTCCAATCCAGCTCCCTGCTAATGTGTCTGGGAAAGCAACAGAGCGAGGCCAAAATACTTGGGCCCCTGCCTCCATGTAGGTGACCTAGAAGAAGCTCCTGGCTTCAGTCTGGCCCAGCCCTGGCCATGGCAGCCATCTGGAGAGTGAACCAGTGGATGAGACACCTGTCTCTGTCTCTCTCTCTCTCTCTCCCTCTCGCTGTAATTCTGCCTTTCAAATAAATTAAACAAATTGAAAAAAGTATAAGCCTAATTGGTGCAAAAAAATTCTGAAATTGATGCATAATGTTTTCATAACATACATTTCCAGGAACTTTTTGAAGAATCCTCATATGCATGGATTTCAAAATTTTGGGGACCAAAATAAACTTATCTTTAATTCCATTTTCCATGACATTTTGAAGTACTTTTAAACATGTTTAATTTTTATTTATTTTATGTGAAAGGCAGAGCATTTGCAAGCAATGGTGGGGGCTGGACCAGTTTAAAGCATGGAACTTGAAATTCAACCCAGGTGTCCTGCGTGGCTTGCAGGAGCCCAGGCTCTTGAAACACGACCTGCTGCCGCTCAGGTGCACAGTAGCAGGCAGCTGGATCTGAGGCAGAGTAGCTGGGCCTAGAAGCGAGGCACTCCTCTATGAAATGCAGGCATCCCAAACAGATCACAGCTCCAAATGCCCGCTGCTTGAAATACCTTTGAAGTCCCCTCATAAAAGTTCCAGTGCTCCGAAAATGAGGGCAGCTGCACATTTAAGCAATCAGTCATTCCTTTTTTTTTTTTTTTAAGAAGAAAGTGGTTTGAGCCACGTATTTGTCATATTGGCTGCTTGTATGATTTATATGCCCAAAAATCAAGTGGTCAACTCTTTTCATAAAAAAAATATTTACTTGAAAGGTAGACTTACAGTGAGAGAAGAAGTGAGACAGGACTTCCATCCATTGGTTCTCTTCCCCAGTTGCCACAAACAGCCGGAGTTGGGCCAAGCCAAAGCCAGGACCCTGGTACCTAAGCCCTTAGGCCATCCATCCCCCATTGCTCTCCCAAGTGCATTAGCAGTGAGCTGGATTTAAAGTGGAATAGTCATGACACCAAAGCAGTGCTCACATGGGATGGCAGCATTGCAGGTGGAGGCTGAAGCCACTTTGCCATGGCAATGGCCCGTGTCTCCCTGAGATGATGTCAAAATAGAATAAAAAGGCAATGGAGCATGGTCCAAGTGCTTGGGTCCTTGTCACCCAAGTGGGAGACCTAGCTGGAGTTCCAGGCTCCTGGGTACCACCTGGCCCAACCCCAGGGCCACTGTGGCTATTTGGGGAGTGAACCAGCAAATGAAAGCATCCTCTCTCTCTCGCTCGCTCTCGCTCTCGCTCTCGCTCTCGCTCTCACTCTCGCTCTGTGTGTGTGTGTATGTGTGTGTTGCTCTTTCAAATAAATGAAATAAATTTTAAAAAAAAATGTTCCCTGGATGAGGGATGGGTCGACCGTCAAGGAAGAAGATGCTGAATGGAGGGTAAGGTGCCGGTTCCCATGGGGAGGGGAACGTTGTAAAGCTGCAGGCACCAGGGGCTTGGGCAATGACGTCATTGAGCTCACTCCCTTGCCCCCTTGCCCTTTGCTTTCTCCTCTCCCCTCTTTTAGCTCTCCTTTGTCCCCTATTTTCCTTCTACGCCCTGCTGCTTTCTGGGAGACTCGGGGGCCTGGACCCTGAGCCCCAGAACGCGAGCTTCTCCCACACTGTTCCACTCATTTTCATCACCCCAGGTCTGGAGACCACCTTGCAGGGCGACCGGGTAATTCAATTTCCAGCCCCGTCCCACTCTCAGTTGGTCTCTCTCAGTAGAGACGACCAACAAGGCCCCAATTAGGGCAAACAAGAGGCGGAGGGAAAACAGAAGTTTGCTACTGTATGGCCTGTGTGTGTTTTGACATTCCGTTTGAACTTCAACCTGGCCTGTGCTCCTCTGGGAGCTTTTAAAAAGAAATAAACTTCGTCTCATTACCATCAGATACAATGATGGGGGAAATGGGCTGGAAAAATCCCGAATCTTTCCTGAGCCCTATTTTGCGCTTACAAAGAGAAGGGCACATTCTTTACTTCTGTGCCGTTCGGCTATTATGTTTAACAATCTAATTAGAAAGGCTGGGTAGCCTATTCCTATTGTGAAAGCTAAGACAGGACACACAAGCAAATCCAATTAGACAGCTGTCCCTTACACGTCTGAGCTGCCCCCCAGCCAGGTTCTAATGAACGACCTGCCACCCCTGCCCCTCCCCGCCGCCCCCAGGAGATGGATTTTGTCCATAAACTGGGCCAGATGACAGTGGCAGCACCTTCAGAGCTACCCACCCCGGGACAGGCATCTGTGATTACCTGCTCGCCGGCTTGCAGTCAGAGGCCTTCGCGGGGGCTCTCGTCCAGCAGAGACACTGCCTCTTTGCTCGCCCCTTCAGCTCCTGCCCAATTCTGAGCCCTGCCTTCCTGGCCCTTGCTGCCTGCCCGCTCCAGCAGGTCCAAGTTATGCTAACAGGTGGCGATAAATCAGAACCGTGGCTTTCACTTTTATGAATGTTACTTTCTGCGCACCAGGGGCGTGTTTAACTTGAAACAGACCAAAGCTATCCCGGGAGCAGCTTGCTTGCCCTGCCTTGGCTTAGCCTGACGTATGGCTTGAATTAAGGCACCCTGTGTGTAGCAGAGTGCTCACTGCGACCCCGTCATCTGTTTAGTGTTTGGCGTGTCCCAGAAGGCAGTTGTGGTTATTCACAAGTCTATTAATTAAAAGGAGAATGGGTAGGGGGCTTCTAAGTGGGCTGATGGGCCGGGCAGCCACCTCAAATAGCAGTAGGTATTCAAAGGTGTGTGCTCAGACCCCTTTCCTTCTGTCTCCCAGTTCCTCTGATACCCACAGTTCCTATTGGAACTCAGCTGGAGCAAAAGATGTTCTTGTCATCACCGCCTCCAACAGGAGAAGTTCTGTGTCCAAAACGGGAGCCACGTCGTCTGGATCCTCAGAATCACTGAGATTGTGTCAAGCTCTCTATTTTTTGAACTCTATTTTCAACAGGTAATGACTCCTTGGAAATCATCCACCAGGTGTTGAAACCGGGCCTTATTAGAACAGAAAATACAAAGGATCTTTAACTTTGGTGAGGAGAGGCAGAACCACTGTGTCTATTTCCCACAGAGATGTGAATGCTGCCTGCCTTGGTTTCCATCAGTGTCCCAGGGACTTCCGCAGTGCTCAAGCCGCCTCCTTAGTCCCAAAGCCATGGCTCCAGAACCGTGGCTCAAACTTGTTTTTCACGTGGGCGACTGAGTGGCACAAACCTACTGCAACAGCTCTGCCACCTACGTCATGGCAGAAATGAGAGGAGAGACTGAGTCATAGTGATTTGCTTAAAAATTCTCAATCTATCTATCTGTAGCCTTTCAGCCGGGATGACTTAGATTTTAAAGCTACCCTGGAGAGCAAGTGTCAGACAAGGGAGAATTGGTAAACATTTTGTGGAAGTGGCAGTTTGCTTTTGCAAAAACAGCTCCCAGGGTGAAGTGACTGCTTATTAACGGATGAGTAGGTAAGACAAATATCCTGGCCGATCAGATTGCTATGACATTAGCTGGAGGCAAGCCCTGTGTTTGTGGTCCGTGGCATCTGGGTATTTCAGGAGCAAGTTGTAAACAGAATTCTTACAGAAACACAAACAGGAGAGGGAACATCCCTGGAGAAGCTGAGGGCCACTGTTGTGAGCAAATTGGTGATACCTCAATAGGAAATCAGTTTGCAAAAGTATCCTTGGTGCACTAAAAAGTCACTGAGTACCTGCTTTGTGGAAGCAAAGAATGTTTGCAGACTTCACTGTGGCCTCTGGGAGCTCATGATCTAATTGAGGAACTAGATACTTCACCATGCAAATGCAACCCATTATTGAGAAAAGCCAGCTTTATATTTGTTGGAAATGAGGCAGGAGGGTGTTTCTCAGAAGTATGTGAAGGAGGGTATCTGGTGTAGCTTGGCACTGCTTTGGATGCCCACATTCCATATTAAAGTCCCTGGTTCGAATCCTGAGTATTCCGTTTCCAATCCAGCTTCCTGCCAATGTGTACCCTGGGAGGCAGCAGGTAATGGCTCAAGGACTTGGGTCCCTGCCACCCACATGAGAGACCTTGATGGAGTTCCTGGCTCCTAGCTTCGGACTGACCCAGCCCTGGCTGTTATAGACATTTGGGGAGTGAACCAAGAGATGAAAGTTCTCTCTGTCTTTATGTCTTTACCATTCAAATAAAGTAAAAATGAATAAAACTTTAAAAACGTTTTGGAGAGGTGGAGTTGAAAGATGAACTTATTTGGGTACAAAAATTGTTGAATATCCATGTATAGTTTATTTTTCATAATATACATTTCTGTTAACCATTTGAAGTGCCCTCATATGCTGTATACTATTATTTAACAAGGAATAGTGTCTTTTTAATGGTTTTAAAATAATTTTTTACATAAAGAAAGCTATGAGCATGCAGTTGAAGGTGCATTTTTATGCTAGATGAATAAATGAGTATCTGAGTAGTATAGCCTTTGGAGTGGTGGTCTCTGGAGAGGGAAAATAATGGAACAAAAACACAGACCTAAACTTAGACCCTAAAATAGAAATGCTTCATTACTGCATGGGGCCAATGTTTCACAGCAACCCACTTGATAAAAGACTACTGGACGAGTTAATCAAGAGTGAAGGAGAAGCGAAGGCTAAGCTTCCGTTTGCATGGCATCCCATGTTGGAATCCTAGCTGCTCTGCTCCTGATCCAGCTCCCCGCTGTTGCACCTAGGAAGGCAGCAGCCGATGGCCTCTGCCGCACATGTGGGAGACCCAGGTGAAGCTCCAGACTCCTGAGTTAGGCTTGGCCCAGCCCAGGCCATTGAGAACTTTTTTGGAGAGTGAACCCATGGGTGGAGCATCTCCCTCTTTCTGCGTATGTTACTCTGCTTTTCAAATAATAAATCAGTTTAAAAAAGAAGAAGAAGAGTGAAGGAAGAGAAGTGGCCCAGCGTTTACTGAGCAGCTACTGTTGTACCCCAGCAACTGAGGTGGGGGCTCCACCTGGGTCGTCTCATTGCTTCTCACAGTAATGCTTGTGTCTTTACAGAGGACCATGTACAGGGTGAGCATCTTATACACATCTTCTTCACTTTTCCTGACTATCTTGAAGAATGGGTGCTATCGCCCTCTTATGTAAGGTACCTGTGGCTCAGATGGGAAAATCTCTTAGCTGAGATTCCCCCATGTAGCAAATGATAAGAACTGAGATTTGTCCTTGGGTCTATCTTTAAAAAAAAAAAAATCATTCATTGTCATTCTAGGATGGGCTGTGCCTTCATTAATAGGCAGTTGTACCTTGAAGAAGAAAAATGACCGTTCTGCTCTGTTGGGGAAGACTGTGCTGTGGCAGGAAGTGCCAGCCAGGGCAATGGTACCAGATGGGCTGAGTATCCAACACAGCACTGCCAATCATGAGCAGTAGAACCCCAGTCAAAGCACTCTATGCCTCCGTGCCTGCGTCTTTAATGTGAGAATCAGTAGATAAGAATAGAACCCAACTCCGTTAGCCTATTTTAAATTGTTCCAACAAAATGCCCAAGGCTGAGTGCTCTATAAAGAAAAGAGGTTTACTGAGCTCACAGCTCTAGAGGTTCAAGAGCATGACACCAACATGTGCTTGGCTCTCAAGAGGGCCTCATGGTGGATGACATCACAACGGCAGGAGCACACACAAGAGCGAGAAAGAGAGGACATGGCCAGACAAGCTCCCTTATAGCAACCTGCTTCTCTGCAGGTCCTTCATGGCTCTCATCAGGAAAGCACTGATCCCACCTGACCACGCCCTATGTCTTAGAAGGTTCTACCAACTCAATACCACCACGCTGGGCACCAAGCTCCAAGCAAATAAACCTTTAGGGGACAAACTGAAATCGTACCCGCCCCCAGCATGACTTAGCTCATAGGTTGTGGGGACAATTTAGTGAGTGATTTTATGTTCCTCTTTGGAAAGGCTCCTGGAACTTCTTGAGAACTGTACACCTGGGATGCTGAGACAGCATCTCACCCAGGGTCCGGGGCCACACTTTTCTAGAGACACTAGAAACATGTTTCTAGAGACACTAGAGTGGATTCAGGCGACTTGTGTGTGTGTGTGTGTGTATGGTGGAGTGGGGGGATGGGTGTGAGCTTCTCCATGTGTTAAGGGTCACCCCAGCCCCTAGCCTGCACAATATGTATGAGTCTGCAGATCCCATGCCCTGTGTGTGGGCCACTGGAGAAGGGTTATGTGTTGAGTGCTTCTTTCAGGGCTCTATGCAGGTCCAGGTAGGAGAAGCAGCACTGAAAAATTTGTGGGGAATCAGGACCCCTTTGCCCTTAGAACAGTAGGGCTGGCCCAAATGGGAGATGTGAGCAGAGGCAGCAGCCGCCTAGGCTGGCGATGTTCGCCTTGCTCGACTCAGCCCCTTGCAGAGTTCGGTTCTGTTCCCAGCTGCAGTGAGTAGAACCCATGAGGCTGCAGGGTTTTCACAGCTGTCACACAGCCCATGACAGGGGCCTGTGCCTCCCCTGCCCATGCAAGCTCCAGAATAGGGGGACACTGTTCCCTCACAGACAGATGGGATGCGATGGGCGGTCCCCACTGGTTTGAGAAAGTATCTTCCCATCGTTCTCTTGGGTGGGTGCATGGCCCAAGAAACATCCCTCGATGGTGGAGCCCATGGGGCTTGGCTTCCAGTGCTCAAGCTCGGATGCTATACAGCTCTGAGAGCACAGCTGTAAGAACGCTGGAGTGGTGTTTGGACCATTTTATATTACCCTGGGGTAGGAGGTGAGGGAGTTCAAGATCCTCTCCCATGTCCAAGGGCCCCATGTTAGTCAGAATACAGAAACTCTGGGCAATACCCGTCTTGCTGGAACATCTAGCCTTTCCGTTGAGATATAATGGGACCTCAAAAGTTCATGGAAAATGGAATCAAAAGCCAAGTTTGTTTTGCTGAAAAATTTTTTGAAATTTATGCATCCGAGGAGTCTTCAAAAATTGTATAGAAAATGTATTACAAAAAATCTAGGCACAGGGCAAGTGTAGTGGTGCAGTGACGCTGGCATCCCATGAAGAATGGCCAGCTTGCGTCCTGGCTGATCCACTTCCGATCCAGCTCCTTTCTATTGCACCTGGGAAAGCAGCAGGACACGGCCCAAGTACTTAAGTTCCTGCACCCAGGTTGGAGACCTGGATGGAGTTCCAGGCTCCTGGCTCAAGCCTGGTCCAGCCCTGGCTGTTTCAGCTATTTGGGGAGTGAACCATTGGATGGGAGATATCGCTTCTCTCTCTCTCTCTCCCTCTCCCTCTCTCTCTGTCTCTCTGCTTTCCAATAAATAAAATAAATTTTCTAAGTAAAAAAAAAAAAAAACTCTAGGTTTTTTTTTGGCACCAATAAATATTTTAATTCTGCTTTCTCATGGGATTTTGGAAGCACCCTTACCTATGAGTTCGGTCTTCTTTTTTGCCTTCCACAGCTTGTTGAGCATCCTGGCTCTGGACCACTTTATTTAGCCTATGGGGATCTCTAGGAAGCATTCTCACAGTTGAAGGTTTATCTCAACTCTTAATGTGTTAATCTCATCCTTTCCTCTCAGTCCCAGCCTTTTTCCCAGCAGTCCTCACCCTAAAGACTTGCAGGCAGAGCGCCAGGGTTCCACGTTCTGTCTGCTGCTTAGCTAATCTTTCTCCAAATTAGACACATGTATTTTACTTTCTTAAATAGTTGATTCTTTTTAATTAGTCTTGAGACTCATCTCCACTCCAAGTGCCTGATGTAGATAATAGAGTAACACTTTAAAATAAACTAATTTGCACATAGAGACATAGCCACAAAATCTACCAGTTTTAATGAGGAGTTTTATACACACACACTTCCACATTTATATGCAGCACCTTCTGGAAAATGCTGCTTCTAGTCTCCAGCTCAGCCTTGTCCACTCACATAAAGAACCGCAGAGTTACAGATACCTTAAAGGCACATAGGCTCAATCTACACCAGGATACAGCTACACAGACACAGTAATTAAATGAGTACTTTTGGAGTGATTACGTGGTGCCCTGGTTAAGATGCCCACATACCATATTTTTAAAAATATTTTATTTGTTTATTTATTTGAAAGTCAAGAGTTACACAGAGAGAGGAAAGGCAGAGAGAGGGAGAGAGAGAGAGGTCTTCCATCCGATGATTCACTTCCCAGATGGCTGCAACGGCTGGAGCTGCGTCGATCTGAAGCCAGGAACCAGGAGCTTCTTCCAGGTCTCCCATGTGGGTGCAGGGGCCCAAGGACTTGGGCCATCTTCTACTGCTTTTCCAGGCCATAGCAGAGAGCTGAACTGGAAGTGGAGCAGCCAGGCCTCGAACCGGCACCCATATGGAATGCTGACACTTCAGGCCAGGGTGTTAACCCGCTGCACCACAGCGCCAGCCCCATGATGCCCACATACCATATTACAGCACCTAGATTTGAGTCCTGGCTCCACTCCCTATTCCAGCTTCCTGCTAATGTGTCCTTGGGTCCCTCCCTACCATGTGAGAGACTTGGTCTGAGTTCTCTGCATCTTGCTTTGGCCTGGCCAGCCTTGGCTGTTGTGGGCATCTAGAGAGTGAACCAGTAGTTGGGAGACATTTGTCTGTTTCTGTACCTCTACCTTTCAAAAACAATTAATTAAATTTTTAAAAGTTTTAAAAAATTTTGGCTCTTGTTATCCAAATTGTTTGCATATATAGGAAAGAAAAAGTACCTTTAGTTTCGTGAGGCTGAATGGAAAAAAAGATGAATTTTTACTTTTTTTGTCACAATCCAAATAGGAGCTTTCTGTTGTAGATGTTATAGGAAGGATTGCATGAGGGGACTTGAAAAAGTTCGTGGAAAAAGGAATTAACAGATGTCTATTTTGGTGAAAATAATTTTGAACTCCATTCATTGAGTTTTCATAATATGTACTTTCCGGGAAATTTTTGAGTATCCCTCGTATACATGGCTTTCAAAAATTTTTTGTACTAAACTCAACTTAATTCCATGTCTTCTGGAATTTTTGGAAGTACTCTACTATAAGGAGCTGCCATCAACCAATGAAAATAATTTGATAGCACTTTAATTTCCATGATGTATTGCAAATATTAATCTATTAGAATCGGGGAGGGATCCTATTGTGAAGAGTCCTTGGGATTCCTCAGCCCTGTCGTTACTTAAGAGACATACAGCAAAGCCATGCCTTTGCAAAGGCTG
The DNA here is from genome assembly GCF_033115175.1 of Lepus europaeus. Lineage (NCBI taxonomy): Eukaryota > Metazoa > Chordata > Mammalia > Lagomorpha > Leporidae > Lepus > Lepus europaeus. The sequence continues at coordinate 89,055,746 of NC_084832.1, forward strand.
CCCTTGAATTCCTCCCTGTCCCAGGGGCTCACGGGTAGAAGAGGGTGTGAGCTGCATTCAGACTCCCATCCCACAAGCCCTCCGAGCGTATTTCTCCCCAGGACTGGGTTTTCTGGAAAACTTCTCCTATTAACATGAGATGAAATTCTGCTGGGCACTGATGGGAGAAGAAACATCTAAAATAACATCCTAATAAGAAGACCAGGAGGGCTGGCCCTTATCTCAGGTATGCACATACACACGTATTATCTCCTGCAATTGGAGACTGGGGGTTTGGGCCTTGGGATTAAGGACTAAAAAGAATTCCTTCTTAATAAAGAGAGAAAGTGCCAGGGATTTTTCTTGCCTCATGAAATAAATTAATTCCCTAAAGTACGAAATAATGAACAGGAAAAAACCCGACAGGCAGACTGGAGGCTCAGACAGGTGCCTGCTTTAAAAGAATCTGGAGAGCCAAGGGGCTTGCTTCTGCTCGTGCAGGAGAACTTGAAATTGCCATTTGTTTCATTAACAGACTGAAGTAAGGACTGACTAGGCTGGGGTGGCTAAAATAGCCATCGACTGGGGATGGGTTTTAAATATGCTTTCAGCTTAGGATCTGAGAATGGCTTGGAAGATGACATTAACTCCTTAAGGGCCACCCTCTAACAGACAGCCACAAAAAAACAAGGATATTTCTCACCCCTGCCCCCACCCCCCCGCAGGTACATAGATGAAGGTCTTCCTTTGAAAACCTGACACCCTAAATGACTTCTTGGCTTTGTTGGGGGCAAATGGCCAATTTTCCTTGGCCTACTCTCCCCTGAAAGGATTCTGACCAGGAAGGAAACTCCAGGTGACAGCAGGTGGCTCTGGGGACCCTGCTTCTGTGTGGTGGATGCCAGGCCTTGTATCAGAGATGGTGCCAGTGCAACAGTGCCTGAAACATGGCCTAGCATGGAGTACCTGGCTGGGTACTGCTGAACAAATGGGTGGTGACTTAATAGATGATGTTCGGGTACATAGGCCTGAACATATCTCATGGACATTTCGGTAGGTTTGTTTCTACTATTCACTGTTCCTACCTTTTCCCTTAACTCTCATCTGTGTGTGAAGTTTGTAGACGATACTGGGGGGTTAATGAGACCCCAAAAACCTTATTGCTCAGTCTGAGAAAGGCCCCTGCAAACTTTATGAGAGCCACATGTCATCCTCTCATTCTACTCCCAGTCCAGCTTAAGTCATTATGTCCTGTGGAATATTCTGGAAGATGGGGGGGGGGGTGGCATTTGTTCTTTGCAAAGTAGGACCAGCAAAGGAGAGGGTAGAAGAGATGCTAAAGGAGCTCCCACGTTTCCATCAGTCTCCAGCTCCAGAGTGACAGGTGGAGTAGTCTGCAGGGTACGCCAGGTGGCTCCCAACTTCTGCGTCCTACCATCTACCTTAGGGAACAATTTCAAACTCTCATGGACACACGTATGCCCTGAAGCTCTTGCTGACACGTGGACTGGTTCCAGCAGCTCTGAGGTGGAACCTTCAATCCTGTAGCTCTAACAATTTCCTGGGTGGCACTGATGCTGGGGAAACCTCAGGCCACACAAGAACTGGAACAATGGAAGCCAGGGGAGTGGGGATCAAAGGCAGCCTGTGTTTGAGATCTGCATCAGAAACCCCACCCAGCACAGTGAGCGAATTGGTGGCGCAGCTTGATGGTGCAAGCTGACATCAGTACTGACACGCTTTATAGCTATTTGCAGTGTTGAAGCCGTGTGCTGGTTTGCACAATCACACACAATGCACTCTCTGATTGTCTCCTGGACCCCAGCACACCCCAGGCCAACTGTCCGCACCTACTAAGCTCAGTGATACATAGCTGTCACAGACATAGGAAAGGCCTGGCCACATGGAGAGCAGCATCCACTTTAAAGATCTAGTAAATAGAAGGCTTTTGCGTGGCCGGCGCTGCAGCTCACTTGGGTAATCCTCCGCCTGTGGCGCCAACACCCAGGGTTCTAGTCCCGGTTGGGGTGCCAGATTCTGTCCTGGTTGCTGCTCTTCCAGTCTAGCTCTCTGCTGTGGCCCGAGAAGGCAGTGAGGATGGCCCAGGTGCTTGGGCCCTGCACCTGCATGGGAGACCAGGAGGAAGTGCTTGGCTCCTGGCTTCTGGTGCAGTGCGCCGGCCATAGCGGCCATTTGGGGGGTGAGCCAACGGAAAAGGAAGATCTTTCTCTCTCACTAACTCTGCCTGTAAAAAAAAAAAGGCTTTTGCGTGTGCCAGTACAACCCATGTATATGTACCTCGGTTTTTTTAAGTCCTTATGACATGATTGCTTCATTATATGGCTAAGTGATTAAACTTTTTAAGAAAAATGCTTATTTATTCATATATTTACTTATTTAAAGACAGAGTGAACAGAAAAAAGGGGCAGAGACTGAAAAAAAGAGAGAGTTTCCATCTGCTGGTTCACTTCCCAAATAGCTACAACAGCCAGGGCTGGGCCAGGCTGAAGCCAGGAGCCAGGAACTCCATCTGGATCTCCCACGTAGTTCGTAGGGGACTAAGGACTTTGCATCACCCTCTGCCGAGAAGCAGGTGCATCTGCAGGGATCTGGATCAGAAAGTGCAGCAACCAGGACCTGAACCAGTGCTCCAATGCCGGTGTCACAAGTGGTGGCTCCACCCATGGTGCTATCATGCCCAACCTCGATTCAACTACTTTTGATTAAGTTATTCCTGAGAGGATGAAAAAGAAAAAAAAAAAAAGCAAACAACTAAACAGACCATGAAACAAAGACTCAAAGATTCCATCCCTGACAAATTATTAGTAGTTGTGGCCGGTGTGCACTGCCTGCCCTGAGGCTTACTGTTGTCTGTTCCCAGACTTGGAGACTCCATCCCAGTCATAGGGTGTGAAGGTGGATAGCCAGCAGGAGGGCGAATAAGAAGCTGAGACAGACTTTCCACACAGCAGTGACCCTCTAGACAGAGGCTGCTCCCACGTGACTAGAACCCCTCGTCTCCTTGGGGGATCCTTCCCAGGTGTGGCTCTCCATCCCCCGTCTCCGATCGCCCCCAGCTCTCCCCCTTCCTCTTCCCTCAGCACTGAAATCATTTCAGCAGCATTCTAAAGTGGATTTCAAGACATGGCCTAAGCCGTCAGGTGCACGAAAGTCAGTAAATAATGGGGACTGAGTGCTCACCATCTCAGGATGTGATAAAAGGTAGAACTGACCTTCTGATTGTAATAAAGCAACTTGCCATGGTGTCGAGAGAGGAGGGTTCTCAGCTAAGAGTGAGCACACTGGCATCTGACGGCCCTCCCCAACCCAAGAGGAATCCCAGGTAGAAGCAGGTCTTATTTAAACCCACAATATTGCTTTTTTTTTTTTTTTTACTTTAGTGCAGGCTCACACACAGATCTCCTTTGCTTTCAGATGTCATTACAATGAACCATCACTTGAAAACCTCCACGATTTTGACAAAATTGGAACAAGTGATATAAAAATATAAGGTCAGAAGAACTGTGTATGACAGAGCTTAGCTGGCCTGGTATAGATTTCTTCAAAGACCCCTTTTGCTCACCACTAAAGCCAAGATGATGTGTCAAACTTGTTTAAGAGAGGGATCAGTTTTAATGAATGCGACCTCAGATTTCCAAGGTGTTTAGGTCTGGGAACACTTAAAGTACATCTGTTATTATTTTGGTTGTGCTGAATTTCTTATTTTATATGGTTTCATTTCAAGAGGGGCTGTTTGAGGGAATATGGAGGTAAGCTCTTGTCACCATACTCTAGTTGAATACTTTCAGGTTATTTATTTCTCTAGTTCCTAAATACTGATCTCCTTGCTTCTATAAATCTGCCCTCTAGTAGTAATTTCACCTTGAAATTTTACTTTAACATTTATGTCCCTGCCCTTTGTGATAAAACCTTGTGCCAAAGTGTCTCCCAGTGACTTCATTATTGCTAGATTTATCATCCGGTCCAGCCTCCAATTAATAAAACAATCTGTTGCCTACATGTGGTTTTGTACTAGTTCCTATATGGAGAAAATTCATAGAGAGGTAGACCTGCCACCTGAGAGTTTATAGTTGGAAAGTGATAGGAAGGAAACATATTAAATATATAAAATATGTGCATATATTACACTAAAAAACTATAGAATAAGTCAGGGCCTGAAGAACAGTGTACCCTGCTCCTGTTCCCTCATCTTGGCTGTTTCACGTATCTCTTAGTTCCTATCACCTACCTACCTATCCTCCCTCCTCCCACCCTCCCTCCCTCCCTCCTTCCCTGCCTTCCTTCTTTCCTTCCTTCCATACATCCATGCATTTATACTTGTCCTAAAGAGGTCTACAGCATAGAGAAGAGTTGGATTTTATAACATGTAATACACCCCCCTATATGTTGTTGATTTTGTTTTGTCTGATCTTGACTGAAATCGTTCAAATATCTGTCTGTGTCAATAACCAAACAGATTCTCTTACTAGATACTGTATGATTAAACCTAGATGAACTAACTGAAGGAAATAAGAAAACAAGATAGAATACCTATCCAATTAATTTGTGTGTTACAGCTAAAGGGTTTCAATAGTGATATTGATTTGTTTAGCCACACCAAAGGCATTGTGAAAACACACAGTCAAGTTCGGTTAAGGAAATCTGAGTTCCTTCTGAACTGGCCAGAGCTATGCTGCTAGGAGTTCTGATTGTTGTGCAACACCCTCTGCACTGTTTGTGGATTGTCTTTAACTTCTCTAAGCTCACTGAAACCGCAAATATCTACCAACAGTGTCCCTTGCAAATGGTTTTTCCTCCTACTTCATGCAGTGAAGCACCTGACGCTACCTGTGTGTTATCTGTCTCGCCTTCCAGCGCCCTGGCATAAGCAGGCGTCAGGACTCCATCAGGACTCGTGTGTTTGCTATCCCGAGAAGCAGAAGGATTCCCTGTCTCCCTGCTCTCATTAACGTTTTCATCAAAACAGTGACTTCCTGGACAGAGCCTGGGCTGAAGTGGATTGATCCTCAGTAGGACTCAAATGCGGGAGCTGGGCGCCCTCCCAAGGGACACTGTCACATCCCCGTAATGCTGGGCGTTGCTTCTACCTCCGTCCTTTGTCTCATGTGGTTCAGACTTCATTTCGTGCCAGAGCTAGTGCACTCTGCTCAGGAACTACCTGGCAAAGTCTCTCGGTTCTGCTAAATGTCCAGCCTCCTGACAGCTACTGGTTCTTGGCCTGGACTTCTGCTTTGCCTTCAGGAGATGTGCTTTGTCCAGCGTGGCTGGCCTCTGTGATCAGCTGAGGCTGGGCCTGTTGCCCTTTGTGGATGGTGACTGGTCCACACCATTTGGCTTGCAACTAAAATTCCTTGTCTGTTGTCTTCCTCTTGCCTAGAGAATGTTCCTGTGCAGCCGCAGCTGCTGGGATCCAAGAGAAATACTCACGAATATCTCAGGTAACTTTTACATACTTGTAATGAATGGGCATTGCACCCCAATTTCTCCAGATTACTTTGCATATGATAGCTTCACTGTGGTCTGAGATATTTTTAAAAAAGCACTCTTTTGAACTAGCTGTGAAAACTTGAATTATATAATAATGGTTTCATTTCTTTCCACTTGAAAATTGGTAGCTGAAAAGGCATCATAGGTATATAAACACACACACACGCACACACACACACTCACTTTGGACGCAAAATCTCTGCTAAGTGTGTGGCTCAGGGCAAATTTCTCAGACTGGTTATATCTCTGTTTCCCGTATGTCATGGAGATGACATTAGATCCAACTATTCAGTGAAGTACTGTTTGGCTGAAAAAAAAAAAAAAAAAACAACAACAACAACAAAAAAATTGCTATCACAGTACTTAACAAAGTACCAACGTGAACCCACTGTTGATTTTATTATTTGTTAAAGCATACAATTAAACTTTTCTGTGGATTGATCATAACTTGCATGCTAAATCAGGACTGTAGTTGTCTGCTGTACTAAATGTATTATCCAAGCTAATGCTTCTTTTTAAAACATATACTTGGAGGGGGTGCTGTGGCACAGTGTGTTAAGCCTCTGCTTGGGATGCCCACACCCCATACTGGAGTTCCAGCTATACTAGGCTTCCGATCCAGCTTCCTGCTAGTGCTCCTGGGGAGGCAGTGAATGATGGCTCCAGTGCTTAGGTTCCTGCCACTGGTGTGGGAGAACTGGATGGAGTTTTGCATGCCCGGCTTTGGCCTGGTCTAGCCCCAGCTATGGTTGGCATTGGAGGAGTGAACCAGCAGATGGAGGCTGTCTCTCACATACATAAATATGTAAATCTTTTTTTAAAAAAGAAACATATACTTGTCATTTTTCCAGTGAGTTTAAAGTTTGTTATTCAGAACTAAGTGGTCATTTGTAAACGCTACCCCTGATCTCCACTTCCGTTTCCTCTAAATTATCTGAGAACACATGACTGTATTCAGGTTTAAACACAAAAAGAACAAGCATGAACCAGTACAGCTCCTTGTCACAAGCTGTCATTTCCTGTCATGCACTGTGGTTCCTGTTCACAATTGCTATTTAAATATTGATATTAAAAAGTTTAGCTTTGGCTGGTGCCGTGGCTTAACAGGCTAATCCTCCGCCTTACGGTGCTGGCACACCGGGTTCTAGTCCAGGTTGGGGCGCCGGATTCTATCCTGGTTGCCTCTCTTCCAGGCCAGCTCTCTGCCATGGCCCCGGAAGGCAGTGGAGGATGGCCCAAGTCCTTGGGCCCTGCACCTACATGGGAGACCAGGAGAAGCACCTGGCTCCTGGCTTCGGATCAGCAAGATGCGCCGGCTGCAGCGGCCATTGGAGGGTGAACCAATGGCAAAGGAAGACCTTTCTCTCTGTCTCTCTCTCTCTCACTATGCACTCTGCCTGTCAAAAAAAAAAAAATTTAGCTTTTATAACCCCAAAACATTTGGCCCTATTAAAAAAATTTCCTGATCAAAAATACATTTTTCTCTATTCCTAATATAATTAAGCTTTGAAAATGCAACTTCCAGTGGCAGAACAATTCAAAAATACCTTTACAAACTCAAAAATTCATATAAACACAAAAATCGGATATTTACAACATGCTTTTGGATTACAGTGTCTTTCCACTTGATTTCCACAACTTAGATTTGTTCTTTTTTATACCCATTTTATAGGTGAAGATACTGAGGCTTCTACAAGCTTATTCAAGGTCACATAGCTAAGTGGATGGAAACCAGGACTTGAATCCAAATACACATCTTCGGTTCTGACATTCCTTTTCTTATAGACCCATCTAGACACATTTTATGGAATTCCCTTCAGCCCATTGCAAAGAATCCTTCAAGCTCACTCCGATTTCTAAGCAGGTGGTAAATGATTCCAAGTCATTCAGAAACCACCGTATCTGGCTTAATCTTTTTAAGGCATGTATGAGATGCCGGAACAAGGCTGTCCCACCACTTCTATTCAGGCTTCAGTCTTGACCACTCTTTATAGAAGCTGAAGACACCGAATTACGTATTTTGGTGCTACAGGAAGAGGCTTGTTCCGGAGGATCTGTTCGTTTTAACAACTAAGGATTACAGCGTGGTAATTTATGCTTGGGTGCTTAGACAGTTTATTTTCTGTTCTGGTTTACTCCCTTTTAAAGCCTGCCACCTGAGGGTTTGGGAGAACCGCGCGGATGTTCCTGGAGGTTTGGTTTGGCCGTCACTGTATGGACTTTGCCCTGACTGCAGCTCTGCTCTGGTCATAAAGAGCTAAAGGCTTTTGAACATTTGATGATTTTATTAGACCATGCAGAATCCTTACCTGGCATCATCGTGGCTCATAAGAACGCATCCTTTTTTTTTTTTTTTTTCTTTTCACTGCTTATGGACTCACACTTTCCAAGAAGGCTATCAATCAGAGCCTATGATTTCCAAGAGGAGATTCTAAGTCTTCCACCTGTTCTGTCTCCTCTTAGCTGCACAACAGTCCAAAATAACCATCTCTTTTCCTTTCTATGCATGCTGCCACTGTGGAAAGAGGATGCGTTGACAGTAGAATGTAATTACTCCTCTCCCGGGTTTACCTAAAATGGGGTCAGGAGCCTTCTTTAGATTTCCAGGGCAGATTCCACAGGCTGTGGGCTGTTTTATTTCTGAATGGACCCTCGTTTGTTTGTGTTGAGCTGTGTGATTCAGTTCTCATTCCGCATTCCAATATGTGTCTTGTTTTCCAGCTTATTATCTTCATGCCCAACATAGTTTTGCTGTTGCTTTGCCTCCCAAATTCTACCTCTGTTCTCCTCTTCCTTTGCTCCCATTTGAACATTTCCACATGAAGTAGATGGGGTTTTATATTTGCAAACAGCCCTGCTGCCTCTCCTTGTAGACCCTCAATCAGAAGCCAGCGGACCTACTTCTAGGAGAGAATTGCTTTGCAACAGACTGGGGCTGCGGGTGTGAAGGGGGCTTTGCAATTACTGTTTCTCATCAAGCTGACTGCCCTAAGCCATTAAGCCACTGTAATAGTTTTGCTAATTTGATTTCCTGCACATAAACAACTTTTGCAGCTCTTTGAAGTTCTCAAGAAAGGTTTGAGGAGTTTCAAATTGCAATAATTCCACTCCAAGCATAAGGCTAATTCATCTTTTTTTTTTTAATAAATCAGTAAAACAGAAGTTAATTAAAGTGTAAACAATGGGGAGCATTGTGGCTGGGAGTCCCAGAAAGGAACCTTTGAAATGCTTTGTGTAATGGATAGTACCTGATTACCCGAGAGCAGGGTGGGGTCCAGGGAAGGATCGCATTACTCAGCTCTTTCTCCTCTTCTCTTGAAAAGAGGGAGGAAAACCACCAACAACAGATGCTTTGCTTTTTGACTCACTCAGCTGGGTGATAGTTTCCCAAACCCAAGCTGCTCCACACACTGGGGGCTTCCTTTCCAGGGAGACCCTTGTTAGGGCTGACTCCTGGCGGGGGTGTGGGAGTGGCGGCAGAGAGGGATGGGTTCCACAGCAGCTCTGCAGACACGGTGTCTCTGCCCTGTGATTGACACAAGGCCAGGCCACCCAAAGGACATGGGCTTCCTCCTCCTGGATGCCAGCGGGTCACTGCAGGGGTGGCCACACCTGCGCTAGCAACGCGGGAGGGACAGCCACCTCCTGGCCTCCAAATAGTAGACCTGACTGAAGGAAGCGCTGGGGACAGAAGAGGTGGCCAAAATAGCCCGGATGCCCAGAGTGTTTTCGGGAGGGATCCTGTTGCTTTTAATCTTGGGGGAATACAATAAAGAGAGGTGGGAGGTGGGCAGGAGGCAAGGCAGGAAGGACCTCTTCCTGCAGATGAGGGAGGGGCGTCCCCAGCTCTCTGTTTGTTTAAGGAGGACCCGACCCGTGCCACACAGAGCCCCAGCAGTGACTCAGGCTTTCCTTCCCAGTCAGGCGGTACGAGGTGAAGAATTGCCCTGCTTGGAAATCAAAGAATGCTTATTCTCACTCATGGCACCGTGTGTAGGAGGCGATGCCTTCATGGGAGCTACCTGCTTCCTGCTCTGCGGCACAGACCGCCCGCGTGAGTGCGTGTCTGTGGCTGGATGTCTACGAGGGTGTGCACACCCATGTGTGCAGATGTGTATATGCATGTGTGCACATACTAAGTGTGCATGATTGTGCATACATATGTATGTGCTTCTGTGCGTTTGCATCTGCCGAAAGTAGGGTGCCAAGAGAGGACTGACCCTTGCGTGGAATGGGTTAAGATGTCCAACATGGCCCCCTACACAATTATCCATTCCAGGTTGTCCACAAATTCTTTTTATTTAAAAAACAAATGTTTACTTATTTGAGATGCAGAGAGACAAGGACAGAGAGTGAGAGAGACAGAGATAGAGATAGAGTTCCCATTGCTGATTCATTTTCCTAATGCTCACAATAGCCAGTGCTGGGCAAGGGACCAGAAACTTCATCCTTACTCCCCACATGGGTGTCAGGAACTCCATCACTGCCTCCTAGGATCTGCGTTAGCAGGAAGCTGGAGTCAGGAGCCAGAAGCCGGCATCAAATCCAGGTACTACAATGTGGGACATGGCTTCTTAGCTGCTAGGCCAATGCCTGCCTCTGTCCAGAATGTTTGAAAATCACTTTTCACTGCTAGAATTTCTATCATTCATGATCTGGTTAATAAAAGATTCTCTTTATGGTTGACATGGCTCCTCTTATGTTGCTAACATCTGTTGATATCTTGGAGCAAACTGGTCTAATGAAAAGCTCTGTAATATCAAGTGACAAGTGTCAGCTTCATGGAGAACGTAAGGGAGCCCCATTTTTAAAGCAGAGAAGGTAGGGCAGGATCTTGAGATTAGGATAGGGGTCCTGGGCAAAAAGGGGTGTAAAATCCATAGTGGTGAAAACAAATGGAGGCATTGGGAGGAAATATGTCCCTTTTATGTCCCTGGTTTTCTCAGGGGCTCACCTTGAATACTGGGTAACAGAGTAGAGGAAGAATTCCCAGGGTGACTGCTAGCATGTGAAAGACACGTTTGCCACAGAGGCAGGGAACGGTGCTTTCCTGATCGCTAATGACTCTGAGCACTGGGTGTGTGTGATGCAGCTGGTAGGTTCTCTCCAGAGTTGCAGATCCAGCCTGGATACTGCCCCCTACCCCAGGAGTGTGTGCCCAGAGCCCATTCCCAGCCTGGATCTCCAGGCCTGGGGGCACCCGGCGGCTCTCCAAACAGAAGTCTCCAAGCCAATAGTTTCGCATTCTCCAAAAATAAGGTTCATGGACTTTTACACTTTAAATGACTTTGAAAATAAAAGCTTACAAGTTTATTCACCAACCGGGATTTTCTTGAAAGGTTTGTCATCAGCTATAAAATGCTCTGCGTCTAGAAGTCGGTAGAACCACATTTATCCAAGGCCTGTAATGTCCCAAGGATGTGACAAGTAATACTAATAGTATATTCTTCAATCAACCCGGCTGTGTCAGGTAAGTGTCAGCAGTTCCGTAACCCACCAGAGGAGAGTGAATTTCAGAGCTGGTAAATGCTGTAGCCAGCGTGGAACACAGGCTCTCCTGACTCCCAGGCTGAGGCTCTGCCTGCTCACCTTTCTGCTTGGCTGAACACACATGCCGAAAACGTCAGGTGTACGTTTCAAATTGAAATATTGGCCACATTTCAGAAAAGCCTAGATCTTTCTAGACTACATCTATATAAGAGAAGTCAGTACATTTCCTTCACTCCCTTTTCTCTCAGTCTACTGAGAACCAAGATTAATTTTGAGTAACACAGAGTCTCATAAGCATAACAGAACTGCATCTCCCTGATAGTCACTCAGTGGATTCGGGAACCCGAAAATACTTGCAGCATCTCCCTTACTCTTCTGGTTTGTAAATGAAATCCATGGCCCCCTGAGCCTCACGAGGGATTTGTCAGTTGTCTGTATTTGCCAAGGTAGATTCGCTTTTGCTTTTGCTTATAATTTGTTTCCTGAAAACTATATCCACACAAGCAACCGACCTCTAACAAGTAGGAAAGCTTGCCTCCGACAAAGAGACGCTGTCTGTAGGCTTGGGAGCCACTTGGTTGGCCTGGGCTGGCTGCTCATGGGTGCATGTTCATGAATTCATGCTGGCCCAGTCACATAAGATGTGCTTGTGAACAAACCAAGCCTGCTCCCTGTCCTCCTAGAGCTAGCATGCCAGAGATAGACGGTAAGCAATAACTAAAACGAGCAGCGGCAAGACACCATGGCGCAGGGAAAGGGGTGTACGTGTAGGTGCGTGCTGTGGTTTTGCAGTGGAGAACACGTTCTGGAGTAAGTCTGCCTTCACATCTGAGATCTTTCCACCGGCACGCTGTGTGATCTTGGGTAAGTTCCTTAATGTTTTTTGTGCCTCAGTTTCCTCATCTACCAAATGGGCATAAGCACAGTAACTGACTTTCTAGGGTTGCTCTGAGAATTAAACGAGTTAGAGGGCAAGTTCTTCTGACAATGCATGGTACACAATGAGTGCATATGAATTAGCTAAGGAGACCTAGAGCTGGGAGGAAGACAGTCTCATGACAGGGGCAGAGAAGGGGGCTGCAGGCTGTCAGAAAGGGATGGGGCAGGAACAATCTTTATTTGGATGCACCTGCTTGAACCATCACTGTTGCCTCCTAATATTTGCATTAGCAGGAAACTGGAATTGAGACCAGAGCTGGGAATAAAACCCAGGCACTCCGATAAGAAATGTGGGTGGCTTCATCAGTGCCTTAACCTCTAGTTCGAACACCTGCCTCTTACTATGGCTGGCTGTGATCTACCAACAGGAAGTCACTACTTACCAACAGTGAACTTGGGAAGCAAAGGTCATGTAAGCTCTTTATCTGGATATTATACAGTGTCCATGAACTTGAGTGAGGGCAAGAGCCCTCTTCCTGTCCAGGTCTCTGCTGTGGCCCGGGAGGGCAGTGGAGGATGGCTCAAGTGCTTGGGCCCTGCACCTGCATGGGAGACCAGGAGAAGCACCTGGCTCCTGGCTTCGGATCAGCACAGTGTGTCGGCTGCAGAGGCCATTGTGGGGGTGAACCAACGGAAAAGGAAGACCTTTCTCTCTGTCTCTCTCTCTCACTGTCCACTCTGCCTGTCAAAAAAAAAAAAAAAAAAGAGGATTGTGACACAACTGCCTAGGGATTCAGTTCTGCTGTTTTTCTAAGAACTAATGCCCACTTACTTCCGGTTTTCTTTTCGGTTCCACCATATCCAGGACAACGGCTTTTGAGTTAATGGAGCATTATTGTGCTGATTCCATGACCACACCATGGTGGAGCTTGGTCACTGTCTCTTATGAATTAGGAGAGCTGCATTGCTCTCTTGAGAATGAAATAATTCTAGAGCCAAATGTCCCCAAGAGGTATCTGATTCCATCTCCTTCACCTGCACATGAGAAATCCAAGGTTAAAAACGGAGTAGGTGACGCAGCCAAGATCATGAAGGACCAACGTGCCGATATGACCATGACCTCCAATCCTGAGCTTTTCTGCCTCGCTGGAGATGCTGCATCTGCAATCTTCCGCAAGACTGCGATGTAAACCATTCTAGCCTCTTCCTCAGCAAAATGAGCTCTGGCACTTGCAAGACTCCGTCCCCTGAGCTCCCAGTGCTGTCTCCACAGCCTTTGAGCACCTCCTCCCTCCCAGCTTTCCAGTCTCCGACACAGAAGATAAAACAAAAGAAGGGAAAACAGTCTGTGGGTTTGGAGTTTAAATAAACAGGGAGGTTAACCAAAGGGCTGGTTTCAATAGATTGGAGGCAAAAGGGATTCCTACAGCTGGAGGCAATTAAATAAAACTAAAAAAAGATTCTCACACTCAAATGACTAGACAAGTTCTAGAGACTGAGAAGGCTTTGAAGTGGACCAAGCCTCAGGTTAGCCGGCGACTGAGGAGCAGCTTCTGCAGGCACACCTTTTAGGATAAGGGGTTGGCCGGCACCGCGGCTCAATAGGCTAATCCTGTGCCTGCGGCACTGGCACACCAGGTTCCAGTCCCGGTTGGGGCATCGGATTCTGTCCCGGTTGCCCCTCTTCTAGGCCAGCTCTCTGCTGTGGCCAGGGAGTGCAGTGGAGGATGGCCCAAGTGCTTGGGCCCTGCACCCCATGGGAGACCAGAATAAGCACCTGGCTCCTGCCATCGGATCAGCGCGGTGCGCCGGCCGCAGCGCGCAGGCCGCGGTGGCCATTGGAGGGTGAACCAACGGAAAAGGAAGACCTTTCTCTCTGTGTCTCTCTCTCGCTGTCCACTCTGCCTGTCAAAAAAAAAAAAAAAAAAAAAGGATAAGGGGTTTTGTGCTTATTTTTCTGGTGGACATTTTCGTCACTACAGCCATGATAGTCTCAGAAGAGATATTAACTATCTTGATAGAACCAAAAAATGCCGAATTTTGCAAATACAAAGGAAGGGATCTTAGGATAGGTGGTATGTTGGTAAATATTCAACAACTGGCTCTTCAAAAACATGAAAGAAAAAAAAAATCCCTGATGTGCAGCACTTACTGATTTCCATGGAGTAAATAGATGACTATGGTTGATTGCAAGCCACTGTCATGAAGTCACTAGTCTACTGCTTGTGATGTGGGGAAGAAGTGCTAAAGGTACAAGCCAACTCAAGATTCCACTGCTGGCCACCTAAGAGTGGTAGGGAATGCTCATGAGCCATTGTGGACAGAGAGAAATTGGATATAAAACTATATGCGTAGTGTGACTTTAACTGTCACACTATTCATCTGTCTAACCTGTCTACCCATCCATCCATCATCTGTCCATCTGCCTGTCCATTCACCCACCTGCTCATTCACCTAATTACCTATCTACCTCATTGTTCTTAGCTATAAAGTGAAGTGTGGAACCAGATAATTGATAAAGTGTGTTCCAATTCTAACATTTTTTGTGATTCCACTCTTGATATTTTATTTCATTAAAACACTTGGCTCATGGTTTAATTGAGGAAGCTTAGTTTATTTGTAATATTTATTTGTAATATTGTAATTATTTATCTTCAACGATTTCATCATTTCTCAAAATCCTAGGTATTTATTTGATATTTTATGTTTTCCCATCAAGTGATGTTTCTGAGGACAGGGGCTATGATTTGGCCATTCTTGTATACCAACATCTCACAGGCTACTAGTGCACAGTAGATGCCCACTATGCACCCACGTAGGCATGTGTGAAGTGAATGGTATAATCCAAACTCTTCCTTATATGCGTTTAAAGACATTGTGGACTTAAGGAAGGGTTTTCTTGGAGTCACACAGCAGAACCGGATACAGAACTTAAATCTTGGAATTCAGTTCTGTTCCCAAAACCATTTTTTGGTTCACCTTACAAAGTCTAAGACCTAAGAGGAAGTTTCTAGATTGTTTCTGGATTGCAAATTGCAATTTGCAAGGTTGAAATAGAATACAGAGAGCTGAGCTAATTGCTAGCAGCTCCACCTACTCTCATAGTTTCTTCTCAGAATCAATTTCTCTCTTAGAAGATCTGTTCCCTTTAGGAAAGGTGGGCAACACTGGGTTGCTTGCTGTGATCAGAGTGATTTATAGTCCACGGGCATCTCAGTGAAGATGCAGCCCTGGGGGCATTTTCCCCCTCTTTTTGTGATTCCCATACTATCAGAAGACCTGTTTTTTGTTCTAGCTTACTCTCCACTTCAGCAAATACTGATTCCAGGTGCTACTGTAAGTGCTGGAGACCCAAAGATTAGTAACACAAGATCCCACAGTCTCCTGGGAAAATTGACCCACAAAATCATAATATCAACATAACAGAGGCAAGTGAAATGGCAAAGGGAAGTTCTAAAGCTGTATAGTCCGGTAGAGAACTCAGCACATGGTGGAGGAACATTCTTTAAAAGATACTAATTTAGGTGGCCACCAATGTATCGACTTAGTTGTTTTTTCATCTCTCAGATGAATAGTATTGATGAAAAATGAAGGCCAAAAGAGGGAGGTTCTATGGCATACCTCCTCCTCCTTGCTCTTCTTTCAGAGTCTGTAATCAGATAATAGACCAGATATTCCTGAATGTCAGCTGTCAACCATTTGTAAACACCTTCTTAGGGAGTTGTCAAGCTATAGCTGTCCTAATTTAAATCAGCAATGAGCATTTACTTGTGCACTTCATGGAAAATGCTAGTGTCTCATGAAAAAGAAAATCTCAGCTTGATTAAAAGTTTTCCAAGATGGAAATCCATCGGATTGTATCATCAACACTATTCAGTCACAATGAAATTACTTTAAGCATAGAGTTGTTAAAAAAATATTACTGGGTATACAAATAATGGAGGGTCAACAGGTCCAGGGATTTAAATACATGAGGGCTGGCTTCAGAGTAACTTCACTGGGGGTCACTGTAGATTTTAATTTGACCTTAGAGTCAAGCATTAAACATCTGAAGAAACTGCCACTTGGTCGCTGCTTCCTCCCTCAATTGCTTTTTAGTCCTTTGAACTGCAATGCAAATCCACACACACAAAAAGCCAATGAAACTAAGAGCTGTTGGTTTTGTGCTTGGGAAGTCATAAGTCATCTCAGGTAATGGCATGGTAGGAAAATGGTTTTTGTCTCAGCCCCTTGATAATGGATGGAAGTTACACCTGGTGGGATGGCCGCCCCTGTGTTTTGCCTGTTGACAACTGAAAGGGAACACATCAACATTTACTTATCTTTGCTTAATGAATGTTATCATGTGGAAAAGGTAAATCAATAACCTCCAAGATCAAACATACCAATCTCCTTTTGAACACACAATGCCTTCATTTATATAAATCTTCACCACTTGCATCCGAACACTTGCACTGCCGGCTGCCCCATGAAATGCCTTTCCATCTCAGGCTGCTGGTGCAGGGTTTCAGGAACTTCCAAGTTTGGGAAGACTGAGTGTAGAGCTGGCAAAGCCACCATTCCAGGGGGTTCCTAATTGATGTGTTAATTGAGAACTTGAGCAGGCAGGGCTATTTGAAGTTGTGGGCTCTTGCCTTCCTCCCTTCCTCCCCAGCTCCCCAGCCTCTCCTAACAGAAAGGGTAGCAGTGGCCTACAGGTGACCCCAGGCAGGAACAGATTGCGATCTGCTTAATTAGGCCGCCCTGTCTCAGTTCTTACACCTCTAGCTTTTCCCCTGAGGCTGTGTTTCTGCACGAAGAGTGTGCAGTTTGAAGGGGAGGGTTTTCAGCTGCTGGGTGGGTTCCCAGCTTTCCAGTGGTGGCCACAGTCTCCCTTCTTTGAACTCAAGGCTGCTTCCTGTACCCCAAGCAGCTTCCTCACCCGTTCTGATGTGGGCATGGTTGAATTAATTTTACTCCAAGTCCTTGTCTCGCACCAAGACAAGATGTCTGAGTGCAGACATTTGTAAGCTACACAAATAGGAAGAGGATTTATTTAACAGTGAGAGAGGAAAAACACATTCATAAATGAGCCTGGGCTGTCTCACGCAGAAAAACCCATGAAGAGCGAGTCAGAGGATTGCCTTAATGCAGCAGAGGGGAGGGAGCAGCCAGAGAAGACCTGTGTGGCACCTGTAGCCATAGGAAATGCGAGAGCGCGCATGCTCCCCAAGCCCCATGTCGGCCTTTTTCACCAGGCAGTGGGTGGTGCCTCTATAGGCATGAAGCCACTTAGGACTTATGCGGCATCTCCAAAAGTTCCACGTACAGCTCATTATCTGTATTTTCATGGTGTCACTCGTTAGGTCCTGGGTGAAGCAGGTGCATCCCGGAAAAGGGGGCACTTTGACAAGTAGGATATTGTATGTGGGGCTTTCAGAAGCTTCAAGCTCACACAGACATATGTAGCTACCTAGTTACACTACATCAGCTCCTCTCCCTGCCAGCCCTCCACCCCTTAGCAGGGATGGCCTTCCACTAGGGGACAGAACAGCCCAGGTGGGGCCCCTGAGTGAAGCCACCCATGTCCTTTATTAATTCAGGTGGAGTCTCTCCGTGTCCTTTCTGTTCTACCTCACCACTCCTTCCCTAACTCCATGCACCCCCCCACCAGTTCCAAGTCTTATTGTTCTCATAGCCATTTCTGTTTTGGGGTTAAGCAACCTAAGCAGTAGTTTCCTGGGTTCCATGCTACCTGTTTTTTTTTTTTTAAATTGCTCTTCTTTCTTACCTGAGGGCCTTAACCTCTCTCCCTGTACTGCCATTTTCCTTAAGGCATTTTCTCACCGTTGATCTTGGTGCAAGATCCTCCAGTCAGGAATTTGAACGCAGCTTTTTTTTTTTTCTTTAAAAAAAAAAAAACAGTGTTGGGCAATCATCTAGTCTTAATCTCCAGGGTTTTAACAAGCATTGAACTTGAATTTTTATCACTGAGGCAGGCTGACTTGTTTTTACTTCTGAATACAAAACCCTGAAACATTTTAGAAAATGAAATGGTGATTTCATGAAATTTCTGTTTCTTAGGCAAGAGTTCAAGAAAAAGTGTGTGTGTATGTGTGTGCTTGGGCACATCTCTATGTATGTGTCCTTACACGCACATGTGCATGTGTATGTGTGTATATGTGTATGTATGGAACTGGGCAGGTATGTTGTGTGAGTATGAGTGTAACTGGGCAGGTGTGTCGTATCTGCATATATAGGAGGATGTAGGTGTGTGTGCATGTGTGCAAGCATGTGCGGTACAGGTTTGTGCATGTGTGTAGCCGTGTGTGTACACATGCAAACACACATGGGTATGTGCATGTGTGTATACGCATGTAGATATGTATGTACGCTCACACAGTTGCTTCTGGTTTGATATATCTGGGATTCTAATTTCCTTACACTTCTGCAGTCCCCAAGGACAACTGTAACTGGGTAAGGACTTTGAAATACTTTGAAACCAGCAGAAACAATGTGGTGCCTTTGCCTGTGCAGAGATCTGAAGGCCACCTGCGGACCTGCGTGCCATTCTGCTGTTTGGGCCACACCCATGTGTGCAATTCCCTGGAGCTGGGGGGGGGGGGAGGGAGCAGGAAGCAGAAGCACAGGGTGGGGTGAGCAGCTCCCTCTTGATGCAAGCCTTTGGGGTTACCCTCTCTCTGAGCCCCTCTCACAGGTTTCAGGCATAAGAGCAGACTCACAAAGTTTGGTCTCCTCAACTTGACATGTGCAGTCTGGGCTCAAGTCCAATTCAACAGAGGCAGAGGGAGGTCCCAGTATATCCTATAAAGTAGCTGTAAATTTTGATACCAATTGATTTGGGAACCTGAAAGAGAAAATTGTTTCATTTTATAAAATCTTGGACATAGCTGGTGCCGGTTTTGTTGCACAGAAAGATAGGCCACCATCTGCAGCACCGGCATCCCATACAAGCACCAATTCAAGTATCGGCTGCTCCACTTCCAGTCCAGCTCCCTGCTCGTGTACCTGTGATGGCAGTGGAGGATGGCCCAAGTGCTTGGGCCCCTGCACCCACTTGGGAGACCCGGATGAAGTTCCTGGATCCTGGCCCAGCCCTAGCCATTGCAGCCATTTGGAGAGTGAAACAGTATATGGAAGATTTTCTCTCTCTGTGTGTGTGTGTGTGTGTGTCTCCCTCTTTCTCTGTAACTCTGCCTCTAAAACAAACAAAATAAATCTTTAAAAAAATTTGGACTCACTTATAATGAGAAGTGATTTATGAGTTTTATTATATAATATTTAGAATTCTAGCATTTGAAAAATAGCTTCAGAGAATAGTGAACATCTATATTATATACATATATAGTATATACAAATGTATGTGTATATATATATATACATACATATATATGTGTATATATGCCATCCTCTTTGCAAACAGCTGTTGACTGAAATAATGCCACCATGAGGAAGACAATCTCTTTTTTTTAGGTATTTACCTTTTTATTTCTCTACCACAGCATCAGCTAAGCTTCCAATACGCCATCATCATTTTTGAAGTGAGTAAAGGCTGGATCTGGCTGACTGAATAAGCCTGGTACAGGTTTTTTTTTTTTTTAACTTTTATTTAATGAATATAAATTTCCAAAGTACAGCTTATGGATTACAATGGCTTTTCCCCCCCATAACTTCCCTCCCACCCACAACACTCCCCTCTCCCGCTCCCTCTCCCCTTCCATTCACATCAAGATTCATTTTCAATTCTCTTTGTATACAGAAGATCAATTTAGTATATATTAAGTAAAGATTTCAACAGTTTGCACCCACACAGAAACACAAAGTGTAAAATACTGTTTCAGTACTAGTTGTAGCATTAAATCACAATGTACAGCACATTTAGGACAGAGATCCTACATGAGGAGTAAGTGCACAGTGACTCCTGTTGTTGACTTAACAAACTGACACTCTTGTTTATGGCGTCAGTAATCTCCCTAGGCTCTTGTGATGAGTTGCCAAGGCTACGGAGGCCTTTTGAGTTCGCCAACTCTGATCATATTTAGACAAGGTCGTAGTCAAAGTGGAAGTTCTCTCCTCCCTTCAGAGAAAGGTACCGAGGAAGATAATCTCAAAGACTCACAATGCTCTCTCAGGACCTATGAATGTGTGACGTAGATCATAAGTTCCAAAGTAGATGGCTCTTTTTATAATTCATTGGTGGACATCTTGGGTTGGGATGTTTACTGAAGGGGACAACAGTTGATGTAGAAGGCAGTGTCACTTCATCACTCTCTGTTCACTCCAGGACACACAGACTCCTTGCCTGCCTTACATTCACGTTACTTCAAATTGCCCAGCTCTCAGGGCCAGACACTGGCATCCCATGCTGCAGGGCCAGTTTGGGTCTGGCTGCTCTGCTCTGATCCAGCTTCCTGCTAGTACACCTGGGAAAGCGGTAGAGAATGATCCAAGTGCTTGGGCCCCTGCACCCACATGAGAGATCAGGATCTAGTTCCAGACTCCTGGCTTCAGCCTGAACGAGTACTAGGCATTGCAGTTACTTGAGGAATGCACTAGAAGATAAATCTCTCTCTCTCTCTCTCATTCAAATTTACCAAATAAATCTTTAAAAACATTGCCCAGCTCTCAGACCTCTGTTTTTACATGGTGAGGATTCTTTCACAGGGCATTCAGACTCTTATTCGTCCGTCCGACAGGTCTTCCTCATCTGTAACCCTACGTTCAGCCTCACGGTCTTCCCTGTCCTTTTTTTTAAAAAGATATATTTATTTATTTGAAAGTAGAATTACACAGAGAGAGGAGAGGCAGAGAGACAGAGGGAGAGAGATCTCCCATCCGTTGGTTCACTCCCCAGATGGCTGCTCCGGCCGGAGTTGCACTGATTTGAAGCCAGGATCCAGGAGCTTCTTCCAGGTCTCCCATGCAGGTGCAGAGTTCCAAGGACTTGGGTCATCTTCTACTGCTTTCCCAGGCCATAGCAGAGTGTTGGATTGGAAGAGGAGCAGCTGGGACTAGGACCGGTGCCCATATGGGATGCAGGCATTGCAGGCCAGGGTGTTAACCGGCTGCGCCACAGTGCCAGCCCTTCCCTGTCCTTTCTTTGTCTCCCCTGTATTGCCCAAAAAAGATATTGTTTCTCCCTCCTTTGCACACTGGAACAGCACAGACAATTTTGGTTCACACCTATGCTGCCTCTAGCAGTCAATTCTCTAAGCATAGTGTCCATCAAGGTAGGTTTCTGACCCTACCAGCATAAATAAGGCCTGACAATTAGTATGTGTTCAATAATAAAGGCATACATTTACAGAAGGGACTCAGGGTGTGGCAGGGTTCAGAACCCTTTCTCTGCTTAAAGACTGTAACTTCCAGCAGTCTTCATCAGCTGGGGCTGCTATAACAAGGCACCACACATTGGGTGTATCAAGCAACAAAATCCATTTCTCTTAGTTCTGGAGGCTTCAGGAGCAAGACCAGGGTCCCAGCATGGATGAGTTCTGGTGAGGGCCCTCTTCAGTGTTGTAGACTGTTTTCTTAATGCATCTTCATGTGGTGGAAAGAGAGCTAGAGAGATCTCCTGGGTCATTTTTTGTTTTTCCATAAAAAAGCTAATCCACTGCCTAATGACCAAATTACTTCCCAAGGCCACACCTCCTATCGCCGTCACTCTGGGGGTTAGAATATCAACAAGTGCATTTGGGGAGGACAAAAATATTCAATTCCTAACAACCAGGATCCCCTGATTTACCTAAATATGGAACTCACAATATTAGCTTACAGGGTCGTCAATGAAGCAGAAATGTCTCTGTGACATCTCTTCAATAAGCCCCTGAGGCAGAATAAGGGGCAGGTGTCACTCATTGTAGGCATATTAGGTGGAAGGGATGTGCTCTGGAGGGTAAGTCCTGAATGGACTGATATGCGGGACTTAGGCTGTTCTCATCCAGGTAGAGGAATAAAGTACTCCTGAAGGGTTTTCAAGGTGTAGGGCTCGTACCACCACCTTTCTGCTTTCCCAGGCACATTAGCAGGGAGCTGGATCAGAAGAGGAGCAGCCAGGACCCATAACCAGTGCCCATATGGGATGCTGGCACTGCAGCTGGCAGCTTTACCCGCTATACCACAGCACTGGCCCCTCCAACACTTTTTTTTTTTTTTATAGGCAGAGTTGGACAGTGAGAGAGAGAGAGACAGGGAGAAAGGTCTTCCTTTTCCATTGGTTCACCCCTCAAATGGCTGCTATGGCTGGTGTGCTGCACCCATCTGAAGTCAGGAGCCAGGTGCTTCCTCCTGATCTCTCATGTGGGTGCAGGGCCCAAGCACCTGAGCCATCCTCCACTTCCTTCCCGGTGCCGGGTGCCGGTGCCGCAGGTGGAAGATTAGCCAAGTGAGCCATGGCTCTGGCCTCCAACACTGTTTTTCAGTTTTCTAATTTCTTTCTTTCTTTTTTTTTTTTTTTTTTTTTTTTTTGGTCTGACTGAAAGATTTTCTAAGGTTTGTCTTCTAGTTCTTATTCTTTTGTTTCAGCAAGTCTGCTGTTAAGGCTTTCTAGCACACTTTTTATTTGATCTATTGAATTCTTTATTTCTAATATTTCATTTTGATTTCTCTTTAAAATATCAATTCCATGGGAAAAAATTTTCATTCTTATCATGTATGGCTTTCTTTAGTTTGTGGATTTATTCTGATTGCTTTAGAGTAATCTATGATTAATTTTTGAATTCTATTGCTGGCATTTCCTCAATCTCTTCATCTTGACATTATTTTTTTTCTTTTTCTTTTTCTTTTTTTTTGACAGGCAGAGTGGACATTGAGAGAGAGAGAGAGAGAGAGAGAGAGAGAAAGGTCTTCCTTTTTGCCATTAGTTCACCCTCCAATGGCCGCCGCGGTAGGCGCACTGCTGCCGGCGCACAGCACTGATCTGATGGCAGGAGCCAGGTGCTTCTCCTGGTCTCCCATGGGGTGCAGGGCCCAAGCACTTGGGCCATCCTCCACTGCACTCCCTGGCCACAGCAGAGAGCTGGCCTGGAAGAGGGGCAACCGGGACAGGATCGGTGCCCCGACCGGGACTAGAACCCGGTGTGCCGGCGCCGCAAGGCGGAGGATTAGCCTAGTGAGCCGCGGCGCCGGCCCTCATCTTGACATTCTAATATTGAAATGTTGTTGTGTTCCTTTGGTGGGGTCATGGTCTTTCTTATTCTTGTTTCTTGAATTTCTGCATTTATTTTTAGGCATTTGTGGAGTTGTTTGTTTTTCCTCTGATGACTTTTATCTTTGAGCTATGCCTCTGTGGCTTAGGGGAATGTCTGTAAGTTCAATGAATACCAGCAGATATGCAGTGGTTGTGGCCAGGGAACAAATATCCAGGGTAACACCCAAGTTGGGCTTGGTGGTTCCCTTTTTTAACGGACAGTGGGGAATGGGCATGATCACCCCCTCACCTCCTCTCCTCCAAGCTGAGCACTGACAGGTGTTAGCCCCCAGTGTGTTCAACACTCATCTGCACCAAGTCCTCACTATGAACGTGGGTCCCACTGCGATGATTTGCCCCAGGCAACCAAGAAGCTCCAAGCATTTGGAGCTACACCCAGTGATTGCCCAGCGACTCAGCTATCCCCGCACCCTTTCATGTAACCACCAAGTCCCCATGGTCTCAGGACATCAAGTTCCCATTTGGTGCAGAGGTTTTGCTCTGCCCCGCTGGCCCACCCAGTCAAAAGAGGCAGATGTTTCCTGAGCCAGCTCCTGGGAGGCTGGGGGTGTCTCACAGTCCGACATGGGTGCCCAGCCACCTCCTAGCCAGGCTCAAAGTCGGTGGGGGCTGGGGATTTTTCCTCTCGCTGGAATCCCTGGATCACACACCTACACAAGACCCATTGGCCGAATGTTGCTCTCTCCCTGCCGCTGCCGCCAGTGCTGCCAGGAAGATGGCATCCTGTTTTAGCCAGCTGCTCTGGGTGTGCACAAAAGCTTTTGCATTTCTCCTGTGCAAACCCCAAATGGTGCCTACCCTTTCTCAGCTGAGTAGTGGGTGCTGTTATGGGGAAGTTGGGGGAGAGATAAATGTGCCCCTTCTACTTCCAATGGGTCAGCAGGCAACCTCTAGAATTGCTAGCCCCCAGGGCTCCAGTCTGGATTCACAACATGCTCTCCCTCCAGCTAATATCACCATCGGTTCAATTATTGATAATCCGGTTTCACTTCCATCTCCAAGCTGCCACCCCCTCTGGCTCTTGGCTGCTACAATTGTGTGTTGTGTCCATGTTTATGCTGTATGACTGCACTCTTCACACAGGTCTGACATTCTTCTTCCTCTTGTAGGATTTCCAGGGTGGTTGTCTCTCCAATTCTCCCCTGAGAGTACATGTCCTACCATTTTCTTTCTTTCTTTCTTTCTTTCTTTCTTTCTTTCTTTCTTTCTTTCTTTCTTTCTTTCTTTCTTTCTTTCTTTCTTTCTTTCTTTCTTCCTTCCTTCCTTTCTTCCTTTCTTCCTTTCTTCCTTTCTTCCTTTCTTCCTTTCTTCCTTTCTTCCTTTCTCTCTCTTCCTTTCTCTCTTCCTTTCTCTCTTTCCCTCCCTCCCTTCCTTCCTTCCTTCCTTCCTTCCTTCCTTCCTTCCTTCCTTCCTTCCTTCCTTCCTTCCTTCCTTCCTTTCTCTCTCTCTCTCTTTCTCCTCTTTCTATTTATCCCTAGCCCAGCACAGTATGTCATTCCCTAATCCACCATCTTGGAGGCTCCCCATGTAAATTTTTAGGAAACTGACACTTGTATCTTTAAAATGCTTTTTGCTTCAGATGAATGGTGTTAGTAAGGACCTATCAATTATTAGATGCTCTACTTGGGGATATTTAGCTAGAGAGAATTAGAGAGATTTCTCCCCTAGGATACTATTCCCCTGCCTATGGAAGAATAATTCCTCATGTCACATGCTGCAGCCAGATTCTAGTCTCACTAGAATTTATGACAGGTATGCTAGATGATCATTTTTATATGCCACCTTACGAATTATTCATAATGCAGAGGGCAAGGTATCAATCTGTAAGACTGTTTCTGCATTAAGATTACAGGTGAGGATTGCAAATCAGCAAACCTCTTTCACTAAGTGATTCTCTATTTTTTTATTGTACCTTCTAAGCTCTCACAGTTAAGGCAATGTGAGAGTTAAGTCTCCCATGTACCATTACACATACACTGTACAAATCTAGGGAACACCATCATATAGACATCGATGAAAACTGTACCAGCTGATAAATTGCTCTCTGCATAGTCTGCACAGCCATCAATGGTAGTGCTATAATTTTTTGTCATCTGTTATTTATACAGAATAGAAATCAGTGATCTTATAGCATCTATCATCTAATAAAGAAAGCTAACCAGCCTATGACAACACCAGCCGTTGGCTCTTACCTCTCTTGTCCCAACCACTTTGGAATAGTCATCCGGAAATGACAAATCAGTTGATTGCCTGTAACTTTTGTATTGAGCCTTGATTTCAGTTGACACCTGTATACTGGTCACTTACCATGGACCCCTTGCTATAGTTGGAATGTACCTTCTAAAAATCCATGTTCTGGAAACTGAATTTCCAAATTCAAAGCTTGATGGCATTTGAAGGTAGAGGTAGTGTCCCTGTGATGTCATTAGTGTCTTCATATGAACAGGAAGAGAGATCTGAATTCGCACACTCCCACCTCCTTGCTGTGTGATGACATAGCAACAAGTGTCTCTTTAGGCAACAGGACCGTATTCTTGGACTTCCAGCCTCTAGGACTAAAAGCTCCTTTGGGCAACTCCTTCTGCAGGGCTACAGCCTTTGCTAGATTCCGCTAACAATGCCTTCTCCCCTGCCACTACAGTCCTAAAGGAGATGACTTACCAATGTCATTGCCCCTGGGTCTTTCCCAACCATCAGTGCGTCCTGTACTGTGAAAATCCTACAGTCCTGTAATGCTTCCAAGTCACTCCTTTGAGTGTTTAATTCTGTATGTTTTGTTTTGGAACTGCTATTGATACAATCTGCTATTTTATTTTGCTTCCTTTTGACACTTACATTTGTGATGTTGATCTCACCAAAATCAAATTTTATGTCATCATTTCCCTTGGGGTATCCTATTGCCTGTTTCCTTCAGCCAGATTTGTCTTCCTTACCCCACAGTTGCTTACATGTTAAAACCTTTTCTTCACCATGACTGAAATTTCAGCACAACTCATTGGGAGAGTCTCCTAAGATTATCAGTTGTTATTTGAGTACCTTGTCCAAGCCTTTTGCTAGAGTATACTTGTTCTTCCAAACCCAAAGGGAATTTATTCCAGGATCCCCATGGATACCCAATTATGGGGATGTCCAAGTCCTTTATATAAAATGGCATAGTATTTGCATATTACCTGCATACACTTTCCCCTACACTTTAAATCACGTCTAGATTTCTTATCATGCCGAATACAAGGGAAATACTATGGAAAAAGCTGTTATATTGCTTAAGGAATAATGATGCAGAAAGTCTGTATGTTTTTAATACAGCACAATAGTTTTTTAATATTTTTGACTCATAGTTGATAGAATCCATAGATGCAGAATCTATGGATAGAGAGCGCCAACTGTATCGACTATGTACAGAGATGCTGTGTACATCCATCTTTGTAATCAACATCATTCTTAGAAGCATACACAGTACTTTAAGTTTGCTCAGTATATTTTCACTTGGTTAATGGCAATTTGCAGCAGGATTTGGCAAATACAGGGCAAGTTAATATGTCATATTGTGGTGGAGACACATCTCTTTTATCTTATACATCTTTAAAAATATTGATTGAGGAGCATGCCTATAGTCTAGCAGTTAAGCTGCTTGAGTTCCACATTAGATTGCGTGTTTAGCACTCAGCTCTGGTTCCTGAATCCAGCTTCTTGCCAATGCACATGTTGAGAGAGAGCAGTGACGACTCATGTAATTGAGTCTCTGTGACTCTCATGCGAGACCTGGTTTAAGGTCCCAGTTCCAGAAGTTGCTGGTGTTTTGAGAGAGTGAAATAATGGGTGGGAGACCTCTGTTTGTCTCTCTGCCTCTCAAATAAAAAATAAAAAATAATTGATTCAAATGGAATTATATTCAAAGGGAATTGTAATGGATAGGAGACCCCCATTCATCTTTCTACATCTCAAAAAATTAAATGATTCAAATGGAATTATAAAACATATAGTTATGTTTATTAGCATCTCTTTGTTTAATTTTAGTAGTTGCCTTCAATATTTCATTATATGTGTGACTTAAATAGTTAATACATTAATATTTCAGTTCAGTGTTGTTCCTTTTTAAACTGTCTTTAATTTTGAGATTCAATGATTGTTTACAGTGCTTGTCTCTACTGTTGAATAGTGTTTTTTTTTCTTCATTCCATTTGTTGAACGCTTTACTTAGTGTAGAGTTAATACTCTGAGTATAAAGTAAACTGAAAATAGATCTTTGTAAAAATTAAGAATGGGAATATGAGAGGGAAGATGAAGAAGGGTGGGAGTGTGGGCTGGAGGGAGGGTAGGGTGGGAAGTATCACTATGTTTCTAAATCTGCATATATGAAATACATATAATTTGTATATCTTAAATATTTTTTAAAAAGTTGAAAGTCCTTTTTTTTTTTTTAATTTAAAGTGTCTTTGGGGCTGGCTCTGTGGCCTAAGAGGCTAAGCCTCTGCCTGCTGCTCCAGCATCCCATATGGGTGCTGGTTTGTGCCCTGGCTGGCTGCTCCTCTTCCCAACCAGCTCTTTGCTATGGCCTGAGAAAGCAGTAAAAGATGACCTATGTGCTGGCCCCTGCACCCATGTGGGAGACCCAGAAGAAGCTCCTGGCTCCTGGCTCCTGGCTTCAGATTGGCCCAGCACTGGCTGCTGCAGCCATTTGGGGAGTGAACCAGTGGACAGAAGACCTTTCTCTCTTTCTTTCCCTTCCTCCATCTATAGCTTTACCTCTCAAATAAATAAATAAAATCTTTTTTGAAAAGTGTCTTTAATGTAGTCATTTGTAGGGTGACATACATAATTTGCATTCCTAATGTTTTCCTAGGGCAGGTGCTTCTAATTGTTACCCCTTTGGCCTATCATTGTCTATCAGGGCACCCCAGGTGAGCAAGCCATGCCCCCCTTACTGTTGAGTGCAGAAGAGGAACTCTGTCTCCCTATCTTCTATATCTTGGGATCTGGCCTCCCACCATCAGCACCATTTTGCTGTTCCTTCCTGTATGTACTGCAGGGGAAGCAGTGCTCATGACAGTAGATAAGTAAAATTCTTGGTTGCAGTAGAAAGAAGCCCATTGTTGTTGCCATCTTACTCACTTTCTCAATTTCCAACTGCCTACTCCTTTGTCTTGTTTGTTAACTAATCCAGTACTCAAGTGCAGGAGATGCATATAATTTATTGAGCTTCCTCAAACCCATTCTATAGTCCTAGTATTATTACTAATTATATTAACTTATCTTGGTATATGAACATGATTTTCTATCATTATTTTGTATATTTTTGCCTTTTGAATCCTTTTACTTTTTTCTGGGATCATCTAACTCACTGAAGTGAACCCCTTCACATGTTAATCTACAGTCACTTTTAGGATTGTTCTATTATCTGAAGTTCTCTGGTTCTTTGTCTCTCACAGAATTTCATTTTTTTTCTGGTATGTGCGTTTTTGTTGCAAACCCATCCCAAGTGGAGGTTGTTTTTCCTAAAGTCCTGTCCATATTAAGTCTCTTTATTTACGATCGGTTTTGCATTCATTTTTTTTTTGGTCTAGGTACTAGAAGTTTCTTATTGTTATGTTATTTTCTTATACTTTTGTCCCTAATTCAAAGAGGTAGCATAAATATTGGTCCCCCCACCCCCCCCCACACACACACACATGGCTCATGTTTGGGATTTGAGTGTCTCCCTTTCTTGTAACTTAATCTTCAGTAAGACAACCAGCCCCCTATCATCATCTCTGGAAAGTGCATGGAATTCATTCAGTCATCTTCCCGTGGGCCAACCTCCCAAGCCACTGCTTCTATTTGTATTAAATAATCAGAAGTTTCATCTGCTAGTGTTTTGTACTCTTGGTGCCAATGTTGTTACAGTAAAAAAGGCATGGTACCCTGCTATTATAAGCACAATTTTTATCTTTCAGTCCCCTTGATAAGACCATATTCAGCAACATCACCATAGCAGTTTGCAGAGTGCTGTTCAGAAAGATTTAACACTGTTGTGCATTGCTTTGGTTCCTTTCTCATATTCACATTAGTGGTAACCTCTACAGATCATCGAAACAGTTGATTGCATGGTTTTCTACTGATTTAGAAGAACTGTAGTGCCTATGTGACTTCCTACGAAAGATAGAATCCATACTCCTTGTTGGATTTGGATTCACTCCTAAGGTAATAAGAACTATCTCTACCCCCAAAAGTCTGCAACTCTGTGATAGCATCCTAGAAACTCAATGTTGATTTGAATAGATGTGATGTTTATTTAG
This sequence comes from Lepus europaeus, assembly GCF_033115175.1. Lineage (NCBI taxonomy): Eukaryota > Metazoa > Chordata > Mammalia > Lagomorpha > Leporidae > Lepus > Lepus europaeus. The sequence continues at coordinate 89,085,086 of NC_084832.1, forward strand.
TAGGAACCTCTAAATTAGATATATCAAGAAAAGATTTCATGAAAATAGATTTAGATGTTTGACAATATACTGCTGAATCTCTTCAGTCAGCTAATCAGAACTATGCCCTTCTTACATACACCGTAAATGTAAATGAACAATCTAATTCTTGCCATCAGGTAGTTTACAGCACAATAGATATACTAAGAGACACAAAAGTAAAAAACAATATTAAGCATTACGGTAAACTACAGGAGAAGTAGATACAAGACCCAGAGAAATTCAGGGCTGAGAGTATTTATTCTATCTGGAAGCAGGAGGGTTCAGAAAGATCTTTCAGTAGAGCTAATATGCTGAACTCAGCCTTAAAAGATGACTAGGTGTTCATCAGTCAAGTGTGAGAAAAGGAGAACACCAACCTGAAAAATGCAAGAATATAGTAATGAGTTAGCTCCCTACCGTGGGAACATTGGCCAGGCAGTGAAGTGAGAAATCGGCAAACACGGGAGGAACTCAGAGGTCACGTTAATAAATAATAAATACAGGAATAAATAATAATAATAATAATAAATACAGGAATTGATAGCTTATATAAGGAACATGGAACAGATTCTGAAAATGAAGGAACTAGTGGAGTGTTTTAAGTATGGGGTAAAATGATGAGTTTGCCTTCTAGAAAAGTCAAGTGACCACAGAGTATCCTTTTGGAGGAGGGATGGTCCTCAACACAGACTCATCGATGACAGTTGAGAATCTGTCATCACAAGCTAAGACTGAGATGACAGAGATGGAGATAGTGGAGAGTAAGGCACGGAGCAGAGAGGTGCTTTGAAGATGAAGGGGCATAGCTGTATGCATGACAAATGGGACAAAATGGATCAGTGGGATAATTAGAATTATCAAACCACTCACGCACAGCTAATTTTCTGACACCTTGTGTACTGTTTTTGACTCAGCGAGCCCCTGGGTTCAAGTTGGACCTACTTAAGTTTTGTGGCTACAATACATTGACTTCTACTGCATTACTGCTTACAACATTCAGGTGATTTCCTGTGCCTTTAAATATAGAAATGCTTTGTGATTATGCCCTATGTGTAGAACTCTTCATCTCTATTCTTGATCTTTACAATGTTCTCTAGTGCATGCCAAGAAATGTAACCAGAGGCCTTTGGGGGCTAAGAATGTCATTGCTTTTATTATGTCATACTAGAACCTATAATCACAGAATATCTTTTTAAATCACTAACTTCTGAATTAAGAATTTACTAAGAAGTTGAAATCTAAGTTCTACTCTCATAAAGCCAACATTTTTATGAATGGTGTTTGGATTTCATCTCTTATTTTTGGCTTCCAATCTTTGAATTATAGCAGTAGGTTCATTCTGTAATATACATGCATGACCATATAATGGTATTAATATGGACTTCAATTCCTTGGAACATTTCCAGACATGGGGAGCTGTGGAATGTTTCAATGGGTTGATCTACTCTATATTTTGATCAAGCTTATTGGCCTTAATCATTTCATTTCATGCATTGAAGCAAAACATTAGACACTTGCACTTCTATGATCACCAAGCTGTGTAGATGGTGTACTTCTGGAAACTTTGATCTAAGCATCATACAGCACAGGGGGAGGTTTTACTATTTTTTTATCACTCTGCATGTAGAAGATCCTGGCATTTTTACACCACTGTGTTTTCTTTCCTGTGATAGATTCTATGCTGTTTCACAGGTGTGACTAAGTCCACCAAATTCTATACACAAATCTGCTTTCTTATTTTTGAAGTATTTCTCTGAATCTATCTTCTTCATTTTAGAAAAATATCAAATGTGGTAGAAGTTCTTGATATCCCCAAACTCTTGTCTTTTCATTAGGCTTTTTATTCCTTCACAGTGGAAAAATGGAAGTTGTTGGAGTGGAAGCAGTCATCCCTTCCCTTCTCATGTCTTCATTGTGTGATGACTCTGAGCAGTGCTGTTACAGGTTTGGAGAAACTTGATGAGTCAAGCATTGTTCCTGACTCACTGACTTAATGTCACATGGAAGAGAAAGACTCCCTCCAGAACTGAATTGTGACAAGCCTACAAATGAGGTAGGAGAAAGGGGAAGTGGAAACAATGGTTAGGGCTAGTGTTAAAATGATGGGCACAAATTATGGCAAGGGGAGTTGCAAGCTGAATGCATGTGTATTATGGAAGGATTATAGAAACTGCTGTCATTTGATTATAAGAACAGACACGGGTTCATTCCAGAAAGTATTTGGGAGATATACTTTTATATAACTATTAATATTGGGTACCACTTATGTGCCAGGTAACTGTAGTATGTTTCATGGGTTAATCACGCTTGATCTGGAAATAAAACCTCATGTCAGGGAAACCTTGTAATTCATGAAAAAAAATATGAGTTGGAACCTTGGGTCCATCCAAATTACCTTTGTAACATATGCTAGTTAGTAACAACTCAAAGTCTTGTGTTTTATCCTGAGGAGAATATAATGACTTACTTACCAAGTGGGAGTTATGAGAAAAATGAATTAACACACTTAGCATAGTGAATTAACATTAGCAATGTGTGCTGTTTTTAACTGATGGAGAAATCTTATTTTTGAGAATTTATGTAAGTTTCTAAATACCACAGACAAGTGAATTCAGGGCTGATTCAACCCAGACTGATCATTTTCAACACTTGTGTTCTACTTACACTTCACATATTTTATTTAATACTAGTCTTTGTATATTAAGGATATATTTGTATATCAAATATACATCTTTAAAACTTTCAATCCTAACCACAATAATATCTAACAAAAAATATTCACTTCCTAATTTTAGATTACACTTCATTTGTGTACACTTCTACTGCAAGTATGTCTAGCAAGTTTAGCTTTATTTAAGTGACATAATTTTGTGTTGTATTTAAACAACATGTCTAATAAATCATCCCATTAGCTGATAACAGATTGGGTTTTGAAAATCCTATGTTATGATTCAGATGTGTAAACGCTGATCCACTAAGACATACAAAGTTCTCTTTGCTACCAGCTGCATGAGCGATACTATCTTTGGTTTTATTAGTTTTGGAACCATTTGAAGAATGTGGTATTATAACTGAGTAGTAAAACTAATATTTAAAGAATGCTGACACAGCAAAAGCGGAACAAACAAAAGAAGTCTCTGTTATTCTCTGTGCTGTCATCATTGAAATGAGCATGTTAATAAGGGAAAACCTGTTTGCCAAGATAGAATGGTAGGATTGTCAGCCACAGGGGATGCACCTCATGCTGCAAAATTTCCTGTGTTCCTGAAACATACATCTTCTTTTTCTTCTTTCATTTAAACATGCACCTCATAGCTCCAACCAAGACATCAAAACACACAGAATTTCTGCTAAGCTTCAAAGGGAGGAATCCTGTGTGGATGTCATCACAAGCCACTACAATGTGGCGTTCCCCTCTCCCACGGGTGATGTAGGGTAATTTTCAGATTTCTGTTGCTGATTCCTTCTGATAGGTTGTCCATGGATATTCTGTACTGCAAAGATCCATTCAAGGAATAAATACAGTTCCGGTTATATTTTTCCATATGATAAGTGGATGAAACTTGTTTATATGTAAAGTGAAAGATCCTAAAAACCATCATTTAGAAATGTACAACATGCATCCTTTTTGTCCCTTTATTTTTCATACTGCTAGTGCAGAATGCAGATCTGATTGCACAGTTCTATTTATAGTTACTGAGTACAATTCACTCTAGGAACTACGTCTCCTGGATTTTATCTTGATTCAATTTCTGCTTTAAATTTCATTGATTTCTTCTCTTATTTTTATTGTTTTCTTCCTTCTTGCTTTGAATTTACTTTCCTATTTCTTTTCAGGTTCTTGAAATAGAAGCTTAGATGAGTTATGGCAAGGTTTCTTTTTGTTAATGTAAGTATTTAATCTCACACAGCTTCTTCTCAGCACTACTTTAACTATGTCTCACAAATTTTGCTATATTGCATGTTTATTTTTATCCAGATCAATGAATCTCTTGTGGTTTCCTCTGTGATCCATGGATTGTAAAAAATATATTGTTTAATTTAAATTTTTGAAGATATTCTGTTATTAATTTCTCTTTGATTACATTGTATCATAAGACAGTCTATATGATTTTAGTTTAACTTTTTTGAGTTTCATTGAAAAGGTCAAGAGGTAAGCTCTCATGGTATGTGTTCTGTGAGTGTTTGTAAAGAGTGAGTTTGGAGGAGTTTTTTTTATTTATTTATTAAACTTTTATTTAATGAATATAAATTTCCAGAGTACAGCTTATGGGTTACAATGGCTTCCCCCCTCCCATAACTTCCCTCCCACCCACCACCCTCCCCTTTCCCGCTCCCTCTCCCCTTCCATTCACATCAAGATTCATTTTCAATTCTCTTTATATACAGAAGATCAGTTTAGTATATATTAGGTAAAGATTTCAACAGTTTGCCCCATATAGCAACACAAAGTGAAAAAACTACCGTTGGAGTACTAGTTATAGCATTAAATAACAGTGTACAGCACATTAAAGACAGAGATCCTACATAATATTTTAAAAAAATTAATTAATTTTCTATGACATTTCCAATTTAACACCAGGTTTTTTTTTTTCCATTTCCAATTATCTTTATATACAGAAGATCGATTCAGTATATAATTAGTAAAGACCTCATCAGTTTGTACCCACACAGAAACACAAAGTGTAAAAATACTGTTTCAGTACTAGTTATAGCATCACTTCACATTAGACAACACATTAAGGACAGATCCCACATGGGGTGTAAGTACACAGTGACTCCTGTTGCTGACTTAACAATTTGACACTCCTGTTCATGGCGTCAGTAATCTCCCTAGGCTCTATTCATGAGTTGTCAGGGCTATGGATACCTTTAGAGTTCGCTGACTTTGATCTTATTCCGATAGGGTTATAGTCAAAGTGGAAGTTCTCTCCTCCCTTCGGAGAAAGGTACCTCCTTCTTTGATGGCCCCGTTCTTTCCACTGGGATCTCACTCACAGAGATCTTTCATTTAGGTCCTTTTTTTCTTTTCCATGGTATCTTGGCTTTCCATGCCTACAATACTCTCATGGGCTCTTCAGCCAGATCCAAATGCCTTAAGGGCTGATTCTGAGGCCAGAGTGTTGTTTAGGACATCTGCCATTCTATGAGTCTGCTGTGTATCCCGCTTCCCATGTTGGATCCTTCTCTCCCTTTTTGATTCTATCAGTTAGTATTAGCAGACACTTGTCTTGTTTGTGTGATCCCTTTGACTCTTAGACCTATCAGAGCCATCAATTGTGAGCTGAAATTGACCACTTGGACTAGTGAGATGGCATTGGTACATGCCACCTTGATGGGATTGTGTTGGAATCGCCTGGCACATTTCTAACTCCACCATTTGTGGCAAGTTGCAGGAGTTTTTTTTTTTTTTTAAATAAGTTTTGATATCATACATGTTTTTGAATTCTTATAAATCTTGACTGATTTCCTCTCTAGTTTTTTAAATCAATTGTTGATATAGGGATATTGAAATATTCAACTTCAATTGTGAGTGTGTCTATTTTTCCTTCTAGTTCTTTCAGTTTTTTCTTTGACTATTTTGTGTTTTTTGTCATTTAGTTTATACATAAGTAGGATTACTTTATCTTGTGTGGGTTGACCCTGTTATCATTTTCATTATCACAGTAATGTCCCTCCATTTCTCAGGTAACTTTATTTGCTTTATTTTACTTCAATATTTCCATTCCTGTTTTATTTTGGTCAATGATTCCATAATATATTTTCACCATCCTTTTATTTGCCACCTACCAGCATCATTATATTGGAATTGAGTTTAGAGAGGAAATATAGTTTGGTAATGGTTTGGTAATGGTTTCGAATCTACTCTGCATATCTCTGGCATTGGATTGATGTATTTGGACCATTTATACTTAATGTAATTCTTAATGTTAGAGTTTTAAGTCTGGCATTTTGTTTTTGTATTCTGCTTTTTCTTTCTCTTTGTAGATTATCTGTTTTCTTTTTTGCCATCCTGTGAGTCACTTGAACACTTTCTGTATGATATTACAGCCTACCAGTTGACATTTTGCCAGTTCAAGTGAACTATAAACATCTGAGTTCTTTTTAGGCCTCTTTCTCCCACATATAAATGTCATATATATTTTCTCTATAGATGTTTAGGGCCACATGTGAGAGTGTTATGATGTTTTTCTCAAGTCTATAACAATTTAGAAATGCAAAGGCAGATAGAAAAAGTATTTATTCATATTTTTACTTTTTATTATGTTCTTTTCTCTGATTCAAAGTCCTATAATTGCTTTTTATACAATGTTTATTTATTTTCACCTACTTGAAGTCAGAGAGAAATTTAAGTCTTGGAGAAAGGGAGAGAGAGAGAGAGAGAGAGAGCAAGCAAGCTATTCCATCTGCTGGTTTACTCAGCAAATTCCCAAAACAGTCAGATCTGAGCCCGGCTAAAAGCTGGAACTCAATTTGAGCTTCCTATGTCCGTGGCAGAGGCCCAAGCACCTGTGCCATCATCTGCACTATAAGGAAACTGGATTGTAGGCAGAGGAGCCAGGACTTGAACCAGGCACTCTGATACTCTTTTCTAAGCAATGTTTAACCTTCTATGCCACAGTGTGCACTCCAAGATCACTTTTGTATATTAATCATTCTTTCAGATTAGAGAACTTAGTTAGCAATATTATTTCTCAGGAACATTTACTGGTGGCAAATTCACTTAGTTTTTCTCCATCTGCAAGTGTTTTGGTTTCCTGTTCATTTCTGAAGGACATTTCTCAGTGGGCCTAGATTACAGGGTGGGTAATTCCCTTTTAGTGTTTGAAATGTATGTTACTTCTTTCAAGTCTCCATGATTTCTAGTGAGAAATTTGGCATCATCCAGATTAGTTTTTCCTAGAAGTGCAGAGATTACTGTGTTATTTCACTCTTGCCTTTTTTTTTTAAAGTTATTTACTTGAAAGGCAGAGTTGCAGAGAGGGATGGAGGGAGGGAGAGGGAGAGGGAGAGAAAGTGAGAGAGAGCGAGAGAGGTCCTCCAACTGCTGGTTCATTCTCCCAGTGGCTGCAACTGCAGGTGCTGGGCCGATCTGAAACCAGGAGCTCCCTCTGGGTCTCCCATGTGAGTGCAGGGGCCCACGGACTTGGACCATCTTTCACTACTTTCCCAGGTACATTAGCAGGGAGCCAGATCAGAAGTGGAGCAGCTGGCATTTGAAATGGAGTCCATATGGGATGCTAACACTGCATTGGCTTTACCAGCTAAATCACAGCACTGACCCAACACTTATGTGTTTTTAGACTTTTTCTTACTCTTCAGTTTTCAGAAATTTGACTAGTCTGCGTCTTGTAGTGGATTTGAGTTGATCCTGTGATGTTCTCTTAGATTCTTGACCATGTAGATTTTTTTTCAGCCATTACTTCTTCAAACATATTTTCAGTTTCACTTTTCCCACTCCCCTTCCAAGATCCCCACAACAAGAATGTTAGATCCTTTGTTATTGGCCCATAGGTCCTTGAGGCTCTGATCATATTTTTTCAGTCTATTTTCTTTCTATTCTTTTAAAAAATATTTATTTATTTATTTGAAAGGCAGAGTTATAGAAAGGCAGAGGCAAGGAGAGGGAGAGGGAGAGGGCGAGGGAGAGGGAGAGAGAGAATCTTCCATCCATTGGTTTACTACCCAAATGGCTGCAGTTGCTGGAGCTGGGCCGGTCTGAAACCAGGAGTCAGGAGCTTGTTCTGAGTCTCTCACATGGGTGCAGGGGCCCAAGCACTTAGACCATCTTCCACTGCTTTCCCAGGCCACCAGTAGGGAGCTGGATTGAAAGAGGAGCAGCCAGGACATGAACCGGCACCCATATGGGATACTATCTCTGCAGGTGACAGCTAGCCCCCTTTCTGTTCTTAATATTGGGTAATTCGTGCTGTTCTGTCTTCCAGCCCACTGATTTTCTTTGTCCCCTTCCTTGCACTGTTGAGTCACACACTGAAATTTTTTAAAAAACTATTATCTCTAAAATTTTCATTTGATTTGATATGTGTTCTATTTATTGAGAGTTTCTATTTTTCAACTGATATTTTTCAAAGAATTTTTCCTAATGAATTGTTTCTTTTATTTTTTAAAGATTTATTTATTTACTTGAAAGTAAGAGTTACAGAGAGGAAGAGAGAGAGAAAGAGAGAGAGAGAGAGAGAGAGAGAGAGAGAGAGAGAGAGAACATTTCCATCCCTGGGTTCACTCCCCATATTCCTACAACTGCCAGAGCCAAGTTAGACCAAAGCTAGGAGCTAAGAAGTCAATGCAGGTCTCCCACGTGGATGACAGGGACCCAAGTACTAGAACCATTATTTTATGTCTCCCAGAATGTGTGTTAGTTGGAAGCTGGAAACAGAAGAGCCAAGAGTGGAACCCAACCTCTGATATGGGATATAGGATGCAGGTATTTTAATAGGCGTCTTAGCTACTAAGCCAAATGCCTGTTCCTATTGATAGTCTTTTTTTATTCAAGCTGGGATTTTCCTTGCTTGTTGTACGATGAGTGATTTTTTATTGAAACCAGGAGTTTTTAGGTATTCTGTTATGAGACTCTGGGTCTCATTTAAAACTGAAATCTGTTTTAGCTGTCCATTTCTGACATTTCTCTGGCAGGAAAACAGGAGAGCTGTTGCCTCATTATTGCCAAATGAAGGTAGAAATCCACTTTGTTGGCTTGCGTTGATAGCAAGGTTGGGTGGGCTCCTTGTTATTGTTGGGGATTTCTCACTCCACAGTGGGCCCCTTTTTTATCTGACTCCCGGATAGGAGGGGCTGGGGTGCCTCATTCCTGCTTCCAGCATGGCCTCCATTGACACCACCAGGGGAAGTGATTTCCTGGAAGTGAGTGATAGAGGAAGACCCAACTGTCCACAAGACACCACAGCAAGGAGAGAGCGTACCCCATTCTTACTGAGTCGAGGTCTAGATTCCCCACAAAGTCCCACAGGCAGTGCAGTAGGGCAGCCTCATGCCCATATGATAGAGCAAGTCCCAGCTCTCTACTCTGCGTTCTCTACCATATCAAGGCCTGGGTTAGGGTTGAGGTGCCTCATTACTCCCTGGAGGAAGTGGGGGGTCTTGGCTCCACACTCTACCCTGAGTGAATAGGGCTACAGTGTTTTCTTTAGATGGAGTGGTGTGTTTAAAGGTTCCTGTCTTGCACAATTGCCCCTTTTCTGCATCTTTGGTTCAGGACAGCAGGCATTTTCAGTGGGACTTATTTTTGTCTGCTCCTATTGGCATTTAAGAGTAAGCAGCCTCTCTAGCCTCCGATGTAGGATGTATCAAGAAAAGAAAAACCAAAACCAAACAACAAAGTCAAAGCCAAAAACTGCCCCAATAACTCACCATAATGTTGGTCTTTAGGTCCTACAGTCTCCAACCATTTCCCTGCCACCTTTCAGAAGCTTTTTGTGTTTGCTTTGTGGATAATATCCAGGCTTTTTAGCTGCACTTACTTGGAGAAATGAGAAAAAAGGATTTTTTCCATTCCACTGGGAGTAGAAGTTTGAGTTGGTTGATTTTTTCATCACTTGGTGCCAGTACCATGATGAAGAGTAAGTTCTATTGGTGTGATTTACTGAATATGCCAGAAAACAAGGCAACTTTGGTACAACAGTGTTCTATGGGTATCATACATCTGAGTGACCTGTGTTGGATGACAATACAGCAGCCAGGCAGGACCACATGATCAGACTATCACACTGCACCATGCCCATGTCTGGGACTTCCATTTATTTTGTTGTGACCACAATATTTCTCTAATCAGATAAAATAACTGAATGTTGTAATAGGAGAGGTATTTCATGTGTTATTGGAAATTTTAAGTATAATTACAGATGCCATACTATATATATTAAACACTAGATTCTGGTAATAACTTTTAATTCAACCTCGTCAGAAATTGTTGGAATCCTTAAGGTAACAGTCTCTACTCTAATTTCAGTGTGTATTTATCTTCTTTCATTGTCCTTGGCCTGTTAAATATGTGTTCCATAGACTCCCCTGTCCGTGTATGCTAGTGTGATGGTAGCTACTAATAGTCATATGCAGCTAATGCCTATATGGATGATTTTCTACCTAAATTACATTGTTTAATTCTCACATGACCCAATATTGATTTGTCATTATTATGTTCTTAGTCTCATTGAGAAGTTGATGCATAGGGAGTTTGAGTAACTTGACCAAGGTCTCAGTCAGTGATACAGCAAGGGCTTGAGTTTAGGCAGATGTGGTCACTTCCCCATCTCAAAGCATTTAGTGAACATTTTAGAGAACCCTTTCTAATCCTTTCAATGGCTTCAGGTTCAATCTTGAAACATTATAGTAGCTATACCTAAAACAGTTTTGGTTTCTTAAAGATATCTACCACCGATGAGTGCTACAAATGACTCTTTCATTGGGATGATACTCTCTGGGATTTGCTTGCTCTTCCATGTCTTGCTGTGTTCCAAGAATGAAAGTTGCTGACTGTGCTTTACCTGGGCCATTGCTTGGGGTTTTGTTTGTGCAGAGAGTGATCTTGACAGATGAGGTACTATTGTTCCTCAAAAAAAATAGAGCAGTCATGCTTCTGCTAACTATGAAATCAGCAAATAGCTAAAAATCAGGGTTTCTCCCTCGCAGTGCCACTCATGGTGGATGCAGGTGCCTTTGGTATCTCCATACTGAAGGGAGACTTGGGGCTCAGGGAGTTGATGCAACTATGCTGATGCCAATGCTTTGGCTGTGAGTAATAACTGAACTTTGTCTCTGACTCAGAAGTCTCATATCTTCTAGGGCATCTATGAAACTGTGGTAGACGGTTAGCAGGCAGGAATGGGAAAACAGACCCTGCCCTGTTTTGACCATGATGTGGGTTCACTCTTTCTTCCTAATCTGAGAGCTGTGGGTATTCAGCCATAAGTTAGCATTTGAGTCTAGGCAGAAAAGAATTAATTTGCCATTCATTGGCAAGACCTCCGATTCTGTCATGGAACATCACTAGAAATCCCCCCTGGTCACAGCAGTTCAGCATTTCAGCATTTCCTCATTCTATGCCTAAAGATACAAAGACTACTTAGCAATTTGTTTTCCCCTGATATCATCTCCAACAACTACACTGGAGACTACTCTACCAGATAGATTCAGGCTCATAACATGTGGCTTTTTGGGTCAAGTAAAAAATAAATAAATAAAGGTATGTTGGGAAAATGTGATGAAAAGGAGACTTACATTTGGGAGAAGATGATGTTTTAGGAGGTGACAAAGAAATGAGGCGAAACAGAAGTGCACCACACTCACTAGAGTCATCACTCTACACATAATGAAGGCAATGCCTGCTTTGATTTGATTTGAGTTTGTGTTTTTCTCATCCCAAGTCCTAACCTTCTCCATGCTCATCTAAATGACAGACTTGGCTTGCATGTGACACAGCCCTGGCTGCATTCATCTAGGTTAGCATCTCCATTATTAACAAGTGATGTTAAATGTTAGAAACAATGACGATACTAAGATACCGCAATGTAGGCAGGCATGTCTGAATCATAACGTAAGACATATTCTGCAGAACACATGGTCACCCTTTCGTGGAAGGCAACTAGTAGCAGTAACTATGCAAAGGGTAGTATATATATTATCTGAAAAGGGACCACTGGAAAAGCAAGAAGAGTAGAAATGATTGGATGACACCTTGGGGTAAGGTCGAGAACTGTTGGGAAATTTTAACAAATTAGCAAGAAACATCTCTCTCCCATCATTGTGCCTTTGAGTAATCACACCGTCACACACACATACACAGTCATACACACATGTACATGCACACACACACACACTCTCCAAGATGTTTCACACAGACAAGAAGGTGAAAAGGAGAAACTGTGTCTTGTCCTAACTGAAAGCCAGGCTGGGTGTACGCTGGGTGTACTTCTAGTACGGCAGACAAAGCAGGGATGAAAACAGTTCTGGGGAGGAAAGACTTCCGGTGAAGGGTTTCTGCCTCCTATTTGTCAGGAGCAGGTTAATTCCTCAAGGCAGAGTGCTGTGGAGAAAGACTGCTATGTGAGCATTTTGTGTTCTGCTTGCTCCTCCCTTCTGTTCTCTCCTGTCCTGGCCATTCCATTTTCCAAACCCACTTGCCTAGGTTGGCTGTTTTCTTTCTTTACTTTCATATTGTGCAAAACAATGCCGTCTAAATATTTTCTTTTCTTGCAATTTCTTTTTATTTTCCCTCCGGTTTTTGTCTTTGTTTGCCTGATTTTCTGGGCAGGAAGCCCAGCCTGGTTTGTGTTTCTTTTTGTGTCCATACTCTTTTTCAAAATGATTCTTTCCTTTATAATTGTTCTTCTCATCCATTCACTTTCTTATCAGAGAACAGAGTGATGTGTAAAAGGAGACTTCTCAACTGATCTTGCAGTGAGACTCTTTCCTTTCTCTGTCGCTAAAAATATCCTTTTTATCATGTTGGAAGCTAGGGCTTTGCACTTTTCTTGTACATTTTGATGCTGGGAGAAGTGACATTTCTTTTCCCCATCGCTCGCTTCATTCTATTTCCTCTTACTGAGTTGGATAGCAGTCGTGCACATGTCCCCACGCGTTTCTGTGTCTGAGTGTGGTGTAGCTGTAAAAGAGAATGCTCTGTGTGTTTGTGGGTCCCTGGGCTTGTGTGCCTGAGTGAACCGCAGTGTAGACGCATAGATGAATGCTCTACTGCACGTTGGCATGTTTATTTTGGAATGTCATTTCCAATCACATCTAACATTTATAACCAACCTTCCTTCGTGGCTTTCTGGGCCACAGTTTAAATGCCCAAGAATAAACATGTCAGCTGTAAATGGAAGATTATGGCAGCAACCAAGACAGATTGCCATCTCATCAACTGCTTAAAAATTAAAATTTCCTTCTGTGGTTAGACTTGCTTAAAGCTATGTCTCTGGGCTGTGAAGAAAGCAGATATTGAGTGGAGTGAATGGGCTAGAGGATGTAAGATGCTAAAATCACACAAAGTGCCTTGTCTGTCAGTAAAAAACACTACAGAGAATACCAACTTGAGACAGAGCGCTTTTAAAGAAATTTCTCAAGCCACCGAAATCTAGTGATTCTAGGCCTTAAAAAGATTAAATTTCAAGTGGGGTATGTATGAGGGAAGTTAAAGAGTTATGGAAAGTGGAATTAAAAGATGTTTAATTTGCTGCAAAAAATTGCAATCTGTGCATACTTAGGGCTCTTCAAAAAATTCATAGAAATGTGAGAAAAAAATTTACATAGACTTTAAAGCTTTCTGCAGCAAAACAAACTATCTTGTAATGTTTTTCTCTATGAACTTTTTGAAACACACTTGCATCATATAGACATAAAAATTTACAGTCGTATAGTCATGGGTAAGCATGTAAGCTTTAAGGACATCCCGTTGTAAGGAGAAGTGCAACTTAGCTTTTCTTTTCTATTTGAAAGTAGAGATTTTTTCACAAATGGCCATACTCAGCTTGCTAATCATTCTCTGGATTTATCAAGTAAAATTGCACGATGTCAAGAGGAATTTACCAGTGCCTGAAGTAGGTTTGAACATAACGCATCTTTTACGTTTAAGAGGCCAGCAGAAACTGTAAATTGGCCTCACCAAGAGGTCAATTTACAGTTGTATTAGTATCGTCAAATGAATGTGGTGCAATGTTCGTTCAGTGACGACGGCATATGGTTGTTCTGTCACAGACTTCCCTCATCATGATGCTTTCCTGGATGAAATCTGTGGATTCCTCTGCTTTCTAGCAGATTGAAGGAGTCTGGGGCAAAATGTTTTACAAAGCATTCAAGTGGCTTCTTTAGGTAAAATTCTGATCTTTGTTACCATCCTGAGTTTGGACTTTCTCAGTGACATGAAAGAGTGTCTTGGTCCTCAAATAAATATATAATTAGGTAGCAGTTCATTCCTTTAACAAGCTGTGGTGTTGAGGGTGGTGACAGTGAGAAGAACAAGGCACGGGATGTTCATGGTCACGTTCCCACGCGCCCACGCTTTAATCTGCGAGCCCAGCAGCCGAGCAGCTGTTGACCTAGAAAGGTGGATCAGTGCTGTTGGCACAGCTGGTATTAGTTTCCTTATCTTTGTAAGTTGGAACCTCTTGGGTTTCAAATCCAGCTGCCGTTAAGCACACAGGACACTCAGGGAGGCAGCTCATGAAACAGGGACAGGGATGGCTTCCCCTCTTTGGCACAGAAACAGGGGCCAGTCCAAGAGGAGGAAAAACACTCTGGTAATTATAAGATGTCAATAACCTTTTCATGGAGCAATTAGCTTGTTAATGATTGTTTAAAAAATGTTGCTTCCATGGATTAAGTCTGAATTGTCCTTCAATGAATAGCAGGAAATTATGCTTATATTTTCTTTACTATAATGTCTGTGTCCAACCAAACAAAATAAATCAAAACATTGAAGCTCTGCCTGTGAGATTCAAGGCTCTGATTTATCTTCATCTGAATATTAAATAAGGAAAAATACTAGTGTATGTAAGTAGGGCCTACATGAAGTACTGATGTATTTCTTATTTTATAAAACAAGAACTTGCCATAACCTATAGGACATGACAACACAGTCAATGAGGAAGGAGATTTTATTTAATACAGATTACTTAAATAGCAGTAAAAATTGCATCCTGGAAGTGGACATTTTCTACTCCGTGCTTAAGATGCTGCCTGGAACACTTGCATCTCATGTTGGAGTGCTTGAGTTTGAGTCGTGGCGTTGTTCCTGAATCCGGTTTCCTTGGAGGTAGCAGGTGATGGCTCAAGTAGCTGGGTTCCTGTCATCTACATGGGAGACCCAGTTTGAGTTCCTGGCTTTTTATTTTTGGCCTGACCCAGCCATGGATGCTTTGGGCATATGGGGAGTGAGAATAAGTGGGTGGTTCTATGCACTCTCTCTGTCTCTCTCTGAAATAAATGAAAGACATAGAAATTTAAAAAATGTATTTTAAAAAACTTGCATCATGCTGAATTGAAAGTGGTATCAATGGGACTTTAATGTTCCTCCATCTTAATCCTACTGTTAAGAGAACATTTCAAAAAGGTCATGGGAGGGATCAGCATTGTGACGTAATGGATTAAGGGCTATGTGGATGCTGGTTAGAGTCCTGGCTTCTCCAGTTCCTATCCAGCTCTCTGTTAATGTGCTCGGGAAAAATACTGGAGATGGTCCAAGTGCTTGGGCCCCCGCACCCACATAGGGAGACCCGGAAGAAGCTCCTGACTTTGTCCTGGCCCAGCCCTCACTGTTGTGGTTATTTGGGGAGTGAATCAGCAGATGTAAGACCTCTCTCTATCTGTATCTCCTTCTTTCTTTGTAACTTTGACTTTCAAAATAAATAAATAAATCTTTAAAAATTTCATGGAAGATGGAGTTAAAAGATAAGCTTATTTATTTTTATGTTAAAATTTTTTGATGTCCATGCATATCAGCTAGGTCACTACAAAGTTCATGAAAAATGTGAGTTATGAAAAAAAATTGCCTGGCTTCCAAAATATTTTTGCACCAAAATAAAGTTATCTTTTAATGATATTTTTCATGCATGTTCTGCAGTACTCTTGTACTAATTAGAAATAATTGGTGTATCTCTACCCATAAAACTTGGACCGTGATATCTCCAGTGTCTGAATCTCTAAATTTCAGAATTTATTTCTGTGTTGTCTTTGAATTTCGGTATCAGTAACGTATTTTCAGGTCATTTTTAATGTTTTTTTTTTCTGCTCTCTGGTAGTTACAAATACACTAAGCCTTTTTATCCTGTACTTGCTCTAAAAATTGGATTTGCCAATGGTCATGTAGTGATGTGTATCTGACAACCCCTCGTTATGGTAAATTTCACACATGCTGACATTACTTTCAGAAAACTGATTTGTATCCCCACTCCCATCCTGGGAGAAGATTCGTACTATCTCACTGACGTCCAGCAGATGATACCAAGATATGAGTCAGATGGTGAGCACATGTGGGATTAGAAAGAAAATTGGCTTGAAACAGATCAAATTCATAAATAAGCCATAACATGCATGGTATTTTATTTATCAGGAATCTTAATAAACACTTCCATCATAATTCTCTTCAAAGTAGCCTTGGCACAGCTTAGCTTTTTTCCTTCTTGTGGTGTTTATAACTCTTCATGCACAAACTACAACACAGCAGGAGATTACTGAAGGAAGTTAGCCAGTTTGGTGATCATAAATATCATACCTCGGACCTGGATTAATAGCCAGAGGACTGTTTGTTGTTGAATAATAGATTTGCTGCCTGCCCAATGCCTTTAACATAAGAAATTTCTCCAAAGATTGTGTTGAAGCTTTTCTGAAACTCAACTGTCATATGGAAGAGAGTTCTAGAGATTAGAGAGTTAGGAAGAGGATTGATGGACTCCTGGTGTTGCTTAGCAATGTGCCAAGACCACGGTGTTTCTCTTAGTAATATCTAACAACTACCTAGCATTTACTTTGTATTTCAGGTGCACAGGCAGATACTCTATATTCAAAGTGGAAACAAGTGGAACTGTCATTTCCAAGCAGATTAAAAGGAGGAGGTGGAGCTCTTACTATGGAAACTAGAAGATCTGCGTGTATCTAACAAAAAGTGATTCTCATCCGTGGTGAGAAGTAGGTAAATCAGGTATGCATATATAAGGCCAAGACTCACCCAATGGCACAAGAAATGGGATGGGGTTTATATGAAGTTACAGAGAGCATTTTTCCCCATCAGGTCAAATATTTTCTTTTCTAAATGTTAGCATTACCAACTACTTCATATATATTTCATTCCATGTGTCCAAACCTTACTAGTCTCTTTCTCCACATAGACTGAGAAAAAACTCCATGAAGATCCACCTGTCCCTACTGTCTGGCCTGCATAATGACAACAAATAACAAGCGTACGTAACCTGAGGCAAAATACCAAGAAAGTTATTATACAGCGTAGTAACCAAATCCTCTTTTCCCTCTAGTTTAAACCCAGTGAGCACTAATTCTGTGCTCTACTCCCTAAAACTGGCAGAGCCTTCCATTGAGCTCTCATCCCTCCATTCTCTGTAGATGGAAATTAGCTGTACTGAGGCACTGAGACACATCAGGCACATGAGAACCAGTTCAGCATCCTCTTGTCCTTATGCTGTGCCCGCTCAGTCACGTGTCTTCTCTGTAGCCTCTGCCAAAGCCCTGTCTCTCCTCAGGACCTCTGACCTCACATCCTTTTGTTCCATCACTGTGTACTTACAATTTATTTACTATTATTTCTTTTAACAATTTCTTTTCTTCAACCTCAAACTGGCTCACATAGGCTATCCTTAGAGAAATTCTTCCTCAATCCTGAATCATTCTCTTAGTATTGCTTCTTTCTTTTCTTTTTCATCCAGTGTCATAATTCATTTGACAGGAAATTCTTGAGCACCTAATATGTGCCAGGCACTCTGCAAAAGTTTTTTATTCTGTGTTAAAAGTAGTAATTACTCTTTTACTTATAAAAAGTGAACAAAGTTTACTTTCAAATAGAAAAATAACACTTCAGTCACACTTCTTATAGCATCTGAATCTCTTTAAAATTTATGTGCATGGCTCTGAGTTTTTGCATCTGTATCATACAAGAGAACCTCTAAAGATTCATGGAAATGAAGTTAAATTCATTTACTTTAGTGCAAAAAATCAGTCCATGCATGTGATGTATCTCCAAAGAATTCCTGAAAAATATGTGTCGATTTCACAATTTTTAGCACCAAAACAAATTTATCCTTTAATTCTGTTTTCCATGAATTTTTTAAGTACTTGAATATATTAACCTGGGGCCACCACTCACAAAAATATAAAAGGACAAATAATAAAAATTGCAAAATGTCCTACTCATATATGAAACATGGTGAATATCTAATAAATAGCCACCCATATAGGTAATACTACATATGGGTAATGATGTGCTTTAGATATTTCCAGAGAGAAATACAAAACATGACTTACAATGTAGATTTGATTTCTTTTATTAATAATAATATTTTATTTATTTGTTTGTGAAGAAGAGTTACAGAGAAGGAGAGACATACAGAAATGTCTTCCATCTGCTGGTTCATTCCTCAGATGGCTGCAATGGCCAGGGTGAGCCGATTTGGAGACAGGAGCCAGGAACTTCTTTGAGGTCTTCCACGTGGGTGCAGCAGCCCAAGCCCATGGGCCATCATCTACTACTTTCCCAGGCCATAGCAGAGACCTGGATCAGAAGAAGAGCAGCTGGGACACAAACCAGTGCCCATATGGGATGCCAGCACTGCAAGTGGATGCTTAGTCTACTAAGCCACAGGGCTGGCCCTGTAAATGTGATTTCTAAAGTTTATATTATGATATGTTTCTTATACTCTTGGATAGCCTTTTTTTTTGAAAGATCTATACATATATTTGAATGGCAGAGCTACAGGAAAACACAGAGAGAAAAAGAGACCTGTCCCTTGTTTCACCCCTCAAATGGCTGCTTTGACCAGGGCAGGGCCAGGCCAACACCAGGTGCCTGAAATCCCATATGGATCTCCCACAAGGGTGGCAGGGACCCAAATACTTGAACTATCATCCTCTGCCCTCCCGGGTGCAGTAGCAGGGAGCTGGATCAGAAGTGGAGCAACTGGAACTTAAACTAGCATCCATATCGGATTCCAGTACAGCAGGTAGCAACCCAATCTGCTATGTCACAATATTGGCCTCTCTTGAATAGTCTTGGAAAGAACAATTTATGATAGCTGATAGTTCTGGGTTGCAGACTGCTGACTTCTCACTGTGCCTTCACGTGACAGAAAGAGTGGTCCCTTTTGTAAGGACACTAATTCCATATGCTAAGGCTCCACCCTCATGAGCTAATTATCTCCCAAAAACCTAACTTCCTAATACCATCACAATTGCAATTAGGATTTCTACACATGCATTTTGGAAGGAAAGTAACATCCAGTCCATTGCAATACTCTTATTCCATTCTGCAAGCTGTTTCTGAGATGAGGCTATCCAAGATTATATGTCCTAGTCCACCTTAGTCAAAGTACTAAGCCATGTGACTATTTATTTATTTATTTATTTAGGCCAGGCCAAAACCAGGAGCCAGGAGTTTCTTCTGGGTCTTCCATATAGGTGCAGGGGCCTAAGTCAAAGCAATTAAAAACTATGTATTTGTTCTCCAAATTTTATTACGCATCTCATCTACTGATTGAATGACTGAATGTCAATGATCAAGGTTACCTTGGAAACCATGTGTTGAAGACTGGCAGAGCCTTTATTAAACTAGGGTCATGTATTACTCCACAGAGTAGAAAATCATGCCATCCACTCCTACTTCCAGTTCGATTTTAACATACTGATAAATAACATTTCATGAGATTAAGCCATTGGGATATGACATCTGTCTGTTATATTGAGTAGGGTTACACTAATAAAGAAACTAGTCATTTGAGTGAGTGCTGCCTTAATACGTACTTCATAGCATATGATGTTGTTTTAGACACCAGGCAGATGAGCAGAACTTGGAACTGAAGTTTTGGAAAATGGAAGCCCAAAGTATGGAGTGAGAAAGCACTGGGCTAAACTCTCTCCAAGAATAAGTTTAACAATTTGCTTATAGGTCTAGGGGAAGAGGTTTAAAATAGAATATAGGAAGGATATATTATTTGAAAGCAGATACTCGTTTCCTAGGGCTGCCACATATTGTATTCTTAAAACACAAGAAATTAAATCTTACAGTTCTGAAGAAGACCAAAATCAAGATGTTGGCAGGGCTGTGCTCCCCCAAAAGGCTCTAGGAATGATCTTTCCATGCCTTTTCTTAACTTCTGGTGGTTGTTGGCATGTATTCACTTTCCTTGGCTTATAGACACCACTCCAATTTTTAGCTGTGTCTTTCCATGTTTGTCACATACTCTGTGTGTGTATGTGTAATCTCTCTTTATCAAGACACATGTCCTAGGAATTAGGCCCATCCACATTCAGCATGACCCTATCTTGATCACATTTGCCAATCTACCCTTTCCAAATCACGTCACATTTGTAAGTACCAGAGATCAGGACTTCAATATACTTTTTTTGGGAAACATAATTCATTTTTGCTGGTTTGCAGGCAAAAATTAAAGGGAATAGATAGAGAACATATATTTGGAATCTCAGATATTGGAAAACAATGGTGAAGCTCTATTAGGCCATTTAGGGAGACGGATGAACATATTTAACATGTGGCTGTCAAGACCACTGGGTGTAGAGAATAGATTCTATTTGTAGCATACCTATGAATAATTTTTAGCTTGTAGGATGGGTTGTGGCATGGATGATGGCTGTTCATAAGTAGTTTTGCTTTCTGTCTGTGACCTAAAACCCTTACTAGGAAGTGGCTCTGTATTCAGGAACTGACATTTTAATTCCAATTGGGTCTGAGTAGGAATGGAAGGGGAATGCTTGGCTTCCACCTGGTTAAATAGTGAGTAAGTCTCCTCCATTCACTCTCTCTTCCTGCATCTTCAACTTGATGTCTGTATCCAAGGTGATTTTCAGTTCTGAATGTTGAATATGTAGAACCTCTTTCCGATCGGATCCTTTAATGACTGGGTGGAGAAATGAACTTGTATCTTGGTAAGCCGTTCAGCATGAAGGGTTTATCTGTTATGGCAATAGAAAGCTTTACCTTAACCCATATACCCCATATAAGATGTTTCTTAATTTATTTGAAATTTCCTCTATGGTTATGGTTATGATTTTGGGCTTCTGCTATTAAAATAATATTAATCTATGGATTTTGTATTCCTCCCTGGTTATTAAGAACATGTTCCTAGTGTGAAATTTATGGATTACGAGAAACCATCAGTATTTATTGCCTTTCAGAAACAATATTTCAGTTTACAATTATTTCTACCAAGATGATATGATGGTACCATATTTTTATACCATTGTGGGCACACTTTAGAAAAGCTTGCCAAATTAATCAAAGAGAAAAAAATATCCTATCTTAACAAAGCTTGGAGTGTAGCTTGCATGTGCTTTCATCACTTTGCCACCTTCATCCGCTTCCAAGCCTATTTCAATCTATCTCCCACTCCATTAAGCAAATGAAAATGCACTTCTTAATGGTCTCTAATGGCTTCTTAGTTATCAAATCAAATGGACACATTTAATTCCTTGTCTTATTCTACCTCTTTGTAGCACCACACAAATTGAACTTACTTCTGTTTTTGTGCTGATTGTACCCTCTGTTCTTGGCTTGTGGCTTTGCCTTTTCTTTTGAGTGATGATGATGACGACAATGATGATGACGACAACGATTTTTCTTTTATGACTATTTCTTCTAACTTCCTTTTCTGGATCCTTTTTCTTTGCCTGCTCCCCACATGCTGAAGGTCCTTGGTCTTCTATCCCTGTCCTTTGTTCCTATATTTTCTACCCTCACCCTTACTCCCAAACCTACCCTGTGATAATCAAATTTACATCCATGTGGTTAGCCTGACTTCTCACAAAGCCTGTCATAGGAGCTTCTAGCTAAACAGAGCTGGATTCGTTCAAACCTCCTCCTGCAAACCTATGCTTTCTTCCTTATTCCCTAAGTGGTTGGTGACTGCTATTTGCTCATCCTCCTCCGTTGATGCAGTTACCCAATCTTCTTAAATACTTCTGAATTGAAGTATTTAAATACACCTGAATTGAGGCGTGGATTTAACGAATTGCTTTCAACAAATAGAAAAAGAAAAAGTGACAGAATGTCACTTCTGAGATTAGGTTATGAACACCTGTGACTGTCTCTTGCCAGCATCCCATGCTGTGCTGGTCCCCTGGATTTGCTTTAATGAGAGAGGGCCAGCAGGTGTGGAGTAGGGGTGGCTTATGACCAACAGTCAGCAAGGAACTGAAGCCATTGGTTCAACTGCCTGTGATCATAAGAATTCTGCCTCTGACAATAAGAGAGCTTGGGAGCCAATTCCTCCTCACCTGAGTCCCAGGGTGACCATGGCTCTGGATGGCACCATAAACACAGCTTTGTTAGCAACTCTGATCACAGGCCCCAGCTAAGCCAGGTCCCAATTTCTGACCCACAAAACTGGGAGACAGACAATTAATGTGTGTTATTTTGGAGTATTTAGCTTCTAGGTACTAATTTGTTTCACACTTATAGATAACTCAAGCAGGGAATAAAAAATACTAAAATATTATCATGTTAAAATTTATGGATTTTCACCTTTGGAATTTTTAATACTAGTTAGAGAAATTCTTAGTGATAGTATTTTGAATCCCTCTTAATATGGGAGTATTAAAAACTGCATATTTTAACCTTTATACACATTTGGTGTGCCAACAGTATTTTTCTTCAATGGCTTCTTTCATTCTTAATATTGTTACGTGAAACTTACAGATATACATTTAAATGGTTAAGAAATTGCATTAATTTTGATTAATCATCATATCATAAGAATATGGGGTTAAATCAAACCTCACTTATTTGGCAGGTAGCTATAAATAATCAAAGCAATGTCCCTTGCCCTTACCTTATATTAGCATTTCCTGTGTAATAAAAATGCTCCAAACTATATGCACAGTATTGGTTCTTCCAGTGGAAATTTATGTTATAATTTCACATACTCAACACCATGGCAAGTGACTGCAGTTCCCAGTACATTGGCTAATTATGTCTGCGTGTGACTTAATTTAAGTAGCTGTCTTGTTTAATTCATTAGCTCAATGCTTTCGCCCTCCCTCTCTATTTTAAATTACCTCCAGGATGCAATAGAATGCTCCGATTCTGAGGATAGAAAAACATTACTTCTGTGCAATTTTTCAGTCACAGGTCAATAACCTTGATAGCTGATGCTGGCATTTGCCTCATCTACCAGGGTAGATATAGACATTCTTGTAGCTTAGTGAGAATCACGAAGGTCCTAAACACCACCCCCACCACAAAGACAGGCGTCATTAAGAAGGCCAAGTATCGCAGTACATTTTATTGTGAGCTATGGCTGCATGATGAAGTTTGCTGCCCCGATGGTTATAAATCACATTCACAGATTAAACTCATTTTCTATGGCCTAAAGGAGCTTTGCTAGATTCAGTCATTAAATTTTTAGTTTAACCATTTTCATATGTGGAAAAAATGATATTTTTTTCTACAGAAATGTAATGGTTATCCCTACTCCGGAGAAATTTACTGCATTATATTGCAGAGGCTTAATAGAGATTTAGGTTTCATGCGGGGAATATACTGAAGATAAAATTTAATGGTGCATTGAACCACTAAGGTGGGTTGTCATCGTAAGTCATACAAAAAAGCTGTAAGTGATGAGTCTCGCTATCTTCTCGCTGCAAGAAAAATATGAAAAACCAAATTTGAAATAATGCCTTGGGTCATAAATTTTTTATTGCCATGTACTTCTGCCTGTCACCAAGTATCAAAGAAGATCATTTCATCATGAGATGTGTTGACCGTAAGCCTACGCCGAACACTAAAATCGACAGCAATCATAGAGTCTCCTTAAACCATGGTTTTGAAAGATGAGTTTCTCTCTTTATATTTTACAACACAAAAAGAAGCAGGTGGACTGAGATGGTATAGAGGTTTTTTCCCCTTGGGATTTGTTTTTCAAAATGGATCCTCTTTGTCCCCATAGGAATATTTTTTTTTTCCTGTCAGTTTTGGCACCTAAGGTGAATTAGCTTTTCTAGACAGCACCATTGATTCTGGATCTGTTGTCTCAATTCCCTTCACTAATAATGTCAGACCTGGTTTCCATGCCCTTGGATGCCTTCCAGTCAATTGCTTAAGGTTCAGCTATCAACCAGAACTTCTTCCATGGTAAAGATACCCTACATCTGTACCATCTGATACAGGGGCTGCTAGTCAGACACGGCCCTTGGTCTTGTGCATGTCTAGTGCAATCAAGGAATTTTTTTAAATCAATACTTATTTATTTGAAAGGCAGAGTGACATACACACAGAGAAAGAGGGAGAGAGAGAGAGAGAGAGAGAGATCTTTCATCCACTTGTTCACTCCCTGATTGGCTGCAATGACCAGGGCTGGGTGAAGTCAAAGCCAAGAGCCTGAACTCCATCTTAGTCTCCCACGTAGGTGACAGGGGTCCCAGTACTTGATCATCATCTATTGTCTTCCTAGGCACAGTAGGAGTGAGCTGGATCAGAAGCAGAGCAGGGGCCAGTGCTGTGGCTCAATGGGTTGAAGTGCCAGCATCCCATATGACCACCAGTTCAAGTCCTGTCTGCACCAGTTCCTATCCTGCTCCCTGCTAATGCACCTGAGAAAACAGTGGACTGTGGCCCAAGTTCTTGGGCCTCTGCACACATGTGAGAGAGTTAGAAGAAGCTCCTGGCCTCTAGTTTCAGCCTGGTCCATCCCTGGTCATTGTGGCCATTTGGGGAGTGAAGCAGCAGATGAAAGAATCTCTCTCTCTCTCTCTCTCTCTCTCTCTAATTCTCTGTCCCTCTCTCTTTCTCTATAACTCTGCTTCATAAATAAATAAATCAATTCTCAAAAATAATAGTGGAGCAATAGGAACTTGAACTGGTGCTCTGATATGAGATGCTTGCGTTTTAGTTGGTAGTTTAATCCACTGCACTGAACTTCTAAATTTCGTCAAATTTTGATTAGCTAAGATGTAGATAGTCACATGTGATGTTATGCGTGGTATAGGATTTGGCTTGGAAAACTGCTTTAGACATTTAAACCCCACATCTAGTGGTAACAGTAGTAGTTTAACGTTAATGTTGATGGACTCAGGGGGAGACTTAATCTAATTCCCCCGTGCCCAGGAGAAGGTCTTTAAGTCAACAGAGGAAATTCTCAGGAGACAATTCTTTACCTACGCGGAGTGTGCTCCCTGCGCAGAGTGTGCTCCCTGTGCCGGCTGGCTTCCTGGCTCCAGCCTCACCAGATTGGAATGGTGCTGTCCAGTCTGGACCTGTGCACCTTCAACCTGCAAGATGAAAGGAGCCTTTTGCTTTCGATGAAGCTCTTCTGGTACAGGTATTTTAGCTAAAGTTACGCAAAATGGGTTAAATACCTGTGGCTACTACAAGTATAATGGGTAGTATAGTCTAGATAACAAGTGAAAAAATCCACGCTTTATTTCAAATGTAGATGCATTTAAAAGAAGTACTTTTTTCAGTTTAAATATCAATAGTTTGTTGGTATTTTATCTTATTTTATTTCATTTTATTGAGTGTTTATTTTTTAAATTATTTTACTGATTTGAAAGGCATAGAGAGATAGGGGGAGAGAAAGAGAGAGTAGAGAGAGAGAGAGTGAGAGAGAGAAAGAGAGAGAGAGAGAGAAAGAGAGAGAGAGAGAGAGAGAAATCTCCTACCTGCTGGTTCATCCCACAGGCTCACAATAGCCAGGGACAGGCCAGGCTGAAGCCAGGAGCTGGGAACTCAATCCTGGTATCCCACACAAGTGACAGGAGCCCATTTTCTTGAGTCGTCACCTGCTGCCTCCCAGAGTATGCATGAACAGAAAGCTGGACTCAGGGGCAGAGCTGGAACTTGGACGGACGTAGGCATTCTGATACAGGATGCAGGTGTCTTACCCACCTCGCTATCACCTGCACTTTATGGAGTGCTTATTATGTTCCCAGGACTGTGCAATTTCCTCCAACAAGGATCCTCACTTATTCATATTATTTTATTTAGTTCAGAATTCTGGCTACTGAACCTCACAGGAAGAGATATTTGATGTCAGAGAGGCCTGAGGCTGCTTCTTCTTGGCACTTCCACCTGTGACACCAAGATTCTTCCAGCAATATGCCCTCAGCCACTGGGCCTTTTCATTGTGATCTGCCTCCATCACGTCAAATATGAGTGAGTTCTAGGTGCGGACTCAATAACACAGAGCACAGAATTTCATGGGAAATATGCTAATAAGGGGGACTTTCTGTGTCCCAATCTCTCTTTTTTGGCTTTTCAAAAAGTTATTTCTGATTTTTACATTAAACAAGCAAAAATTTCTTCAAATTAAATAAGAACTTCATGTTGTAACATCTATAGCATTTTCGTAGACTCTCTGCAAATCAACCCTCAGATTTCAAAGTACACTATTGAAAACATTTTACTTGAGAGTATTCAGGTATTCTAGTAACAATTGCATACATTTTTCAGAACTATTCTGCCTCTTTGGATTAAGATCAAATGTATTAAAATGTGTCTGAATCAATTAAGTAAATTGTGATATAATGGAAAGTACGAAACACCCAGCAATGATAGTAATTTCTATCAGCATTTCACATGTGCAGTTAACTTCAAGCAGATGCTGTAAGACACTGCCCATTGTTTTATATTTGCATGTGACAACATGATTCGATGTTTTGTTTTTAACTGTAACATCATGTAATGCAACTTTTTCAAGGTGCATGTGTGGTAAGTGTCAAAACTCATGTTAAAATTTTATTTCCGAAACCCTTTGTAGCATGCCGAGTGATCTTATCTTATCCCATAGATTCCATAGGAATAGACAGATTTGGATTGCCGAGAATGAAGTTACGCATTCCATCCCATCGTTAGTGGACTCACACATCTCGTTTTGTGCTATTTCCTATAGGCTGGTTGATGAATTAAAATTTCCCATTTTTCTCTCCACAGAGGAAGCTTCTCCTTGAGTCATGAGGGTGGCACTAGGCAATCTAGTCATGCAATGGTGCACCAATAAATGAGGACTGGAGCTGCAATAAGAGCTGGGAAGCCGGCGCCGTGGCTCACTAGGCTAATCCTCCGCCTTGCGGCGCCGGCACACCGGGTTCTAGTCCCGGTCAGGGCACCGATCCTGTCCCGGTTGCCCCTCTTCCAGGCCAGCTCTCTGCTGTGGCCAGGGAGTGCAGTGGAGGATGGCCCAAGTGCTTGGGTTCTGCACCCCATGGGAGACCAGGAGAAGCACCTGGCTCCTGCCATCGGAACAGGAACAGCGCGGTGCGCCGGCCGCAGCGCGCTACCGCGGCGGCCATTGGAGGGTGAACCAACGGCAAAAGGAAGACCTTTCTCTCTGCTCCCTCTACTGTCCACTCTGCCTGTCAAAAATAATTAAAAAAAAAAAAAAAAAGAGCTGGGAACTCTGGATATTTGAGAGCAAGTAGGAGAATTGGGAGAATAATCCACATGGGTTTCCTTTTCTTTTTTCTTTTTATCTCAGTGTGGCTGTGGATGAAGGGAGAAAAGAGAACAAAAAAGTTTTGAGAAAGGGGTTTCCATGAATAAAACTACTTGACTTCATTAGGCCTTATCCAAGGAAAATAAATTACCTTCATTAAGACTTACATGCGCAAGATATAATGACTTTCTTGAGATAGAATTGAATACGAGGCATCTTAGGAGATATAAAAGTATGATTTTGTTATTCTTTTTATTTTTTTAAAGTTTATTTATTTGAAAGTCAAAGTTACACAGAGAGAGGAGAGGCAGAGAGAGAGAGAGAGGTCTTCCATCTGCTGGTTCACTCCCCAGCTGCGGCGATCCGAAACCAGGAGCCAGGAGCTTCTTCCATGACTCCCACGTGGGTGCAGGGCCCAAAGACTTGAGCCATCTTCTACAGCTTTCCCAGGCCATAGCAGAGAGCTGGATCGGAAGTGGAACAGCCAGGACTAGAACCAGGGCCCATATGGGATGCCAGTATTGCAGCCAGCGGCTTAACCCACTACACCACAGCGCTGGCCTCTAATATTCTTTTTAAAACCTAGTTTACAAATCTCTGTGCGGAAATGGAATCTGGAGCACAGATGGAAATGGAATAAAGAGAAGTGTGGACATCAGCTCCAGGGCCTTGTGCTTCTACCTCTTCCTGGGCCGTCTGTAAACACTCTTTGGTCATTTGCCCAGATGCACTGGATTTCCTCTTCTCGTGCCATGTGCCCAGCTTCCTCTTTCCCTTCTTTTTGAAACCCTTAATGAACAGTTAGTAACCAGATAATGTGAGAGAGGCTATAATTTCCTCTTGTTCACTATTCATTTGTTTTCTATTTATTTGAGACGAAGAGGGGGATGGAAGGAAGGGAGAGAGAAAGAGAGAGGGAGAGAGAAACAGAGATTCTATATCCTCTGGTTAATTCTCCAAACGCCTGAAACAACCAAGGCTGGGCTAGATCAAAGCCAGGAGCTGGGCACTCAACATGTCTCCCATGGAAGCGGCAGGGACACAAGAACTAGAGTCATCATCTGCTGTCTTATTAGCCTAAATCAGAAGCAAAGCCAAGACTCTGCCGAGGCACTTCAGTACGAGCTGTGGGCGAAGTCTTGACTTAGCTGCTGTGACACAATGCCTACTCCTCATGCCTACTCTTACACTTGGACCAACAGGGGAAGTGGCAGGACCAGAACCAGGGTCCTAGGGGCCTAGCAAGGTTCCTCAGTGGACAGATCTGCTTATAGCTTTTGACCAGGGAAGGAAGCTGGAGACAATGCCTAGGTAATCCTAGGTAGAGTCAACACCAAAGCTTCTGCCTAGGTAAAAGCAGTCCCCAGAAAAGGATTTGTGAGTGGGCATAGGACGGTTGAAGTGGCTGTAGGGGACTTGAAGTGTATGAAAAATCCAAGGATGTATTTTTCTTCTATTTTGCCTCTCTAATCTGTCAGGGCCAAGTTTCAAAAGGAAGAGGGGACCGTATTATGTAAGAAATGGCTGTTATCAATGAGTTTATGATCTTAAAATACATTGCTTATGACTCAGAAGAAATCATCACATGTTAAAAGATACACACAGATAGGATTTTGTTGAGGTAGAAATTATTACTAAATCAGGAGAGGGGCCAGTGCTGTGGTATAGTGGGTAAAGCTGTCACCTGTAGTGCCTGCATCCTATATGGCCGCTGGTTTGAGTCCCAGCTGCTCCACTTCTGATCCAGCTCTCTGCTATGGCATGGGAAAGCGGTGGAAGATGGCCCAAGTTCTTGGGTCCCTGCACCCATGTGGGAGACCTGAAAGAAAATCCTGGCTCCTAGCTTTGGATAGACTCAGCTCCGCCCATTACAGCCATCTGGAGAGTGAACCAGCAAATGGTAGACCTCTCTCTCTCTCTCTCTCTCTCTCTGTAATTCTGCCTTTCAAAAAAATAAATATTTAAAAAAATCAGGAGATACAGTTTTTAATAGAGCATGATCTTACTCTACACTTGTGTTTTTGGTTGTCTTGTTTTTCTCATGGTGACAACCCCTGCATCATATATTGAATGGCTCTGTGGTTGATAAGCTTGGAATGATTCCAAAGGATACATCACAATATTGGATGGTGTTGCAGTTTGATTCTTCTGGCCCTCTTGACAATGGAATCTGACTGGCTTGATAACAGTCCATTTGCACATACTGCCTTCTGCTATTACTGCAGTTGACACACACACACACACACACACACCACACACGCAATGGTGGCTCTGCTGCAGAGTTCATCCCATAGACTTATGAAATAGACTGATTTCACATTCTACCAAATAGAATCACAGAAAAGGGTTCTCTTCATCACCATAGAGTGCTTGTTAACAGTATGGAAAAGAGTGCCTTCTGGCGTAGATTATGCCTCATAAAATTTGTGTTATCTTTGCTCTGTAGGAAAATTAAAAAGAGGTTTTTGTTGAAGATCAAGCTGAAGAAGTGGAATATACCCTGCTTTTCACATGAAAAATTAAAACTATCAGTTCCTCCCAAATATATGTGTTTCCTATGGTGTGCATTTCATAAGCATATATTGCTTGGTTTTCTTTAGATATCAAGAATAAAAACAAAGAAAAATGCCAAAGAAACTTTTCTGATTTTTCTTCTCCTCTGTTCTCTTAGAATATATGAAAAAATAATGGGTTCAAAAACAATAGCAAGCCTGGTGGCTTAACATGGATCCTTGCATCTTTAGGGTTGGATTTTTACAATGTTCTACACATTGCATTAGTTTTAACTATTGGGTCAAAAGCCCTTTTGAAAATATAAGCCAAGCTGTGGATTCTTTTTCTAGAAAATTGTATAAATATACTCGAAAAATTAGTTTACTGGGATATAAAAAGCTGGATCTCATCCCCAAAGCCATGTAGCCTAAGACTTGCCATCCTTAATGTGGTCCTTAGGCTAGCGTGGTAGATTGGTTGAAAGGTATTGGAACCTTTCTCTCTGTCTCTCTCTCTCTCTGTCTCTCTCTCTCTCTCACTGTCTATGACTCTACCTGTCCAAAACAAACAAACAAATAAACAAACAAAAGGTATTGGGAACTTTGAGGGGTGGAGTCTCAGTGCACCCTAAAGTTTGAGAACTATTGTCTTGGGGAAATGTTGGTTCTGGGATGCAGCAGCTTCCACTTTTTAAACCAAGAAGTGTTGAGTGCACAGCCTCTTGATCTCTTGGGTAGATTGAGAGGAAGCTAACCTATCCTTTTGGCATCATTGTAGGCTTCTAAGAATCATGATTTGTTCCATATAGAATGATGATTAGGCTGAATATCACTCACTTACTTACTTGCAGCTTTGGGCACTTATTACATGGCCTAGTTTAACACATACACTTAAATAAATATATTTGTTGGACCATTGCACGGTTATGTATGTACATATTCTTAAAGTCAGTACAATAATTAAAAAAAAAATACCAAAAAGTATGGGTTGTGTTTCAAATGTGTGGAGATGCATAGAAAATACTAGAAGAACTCTTCAAATATAAATATGACAAATGTCCTCTGTGTGGTCTCATCTTGATAAAGAGGGCATCTTGAATATTTGTGACTGTTGGCTTCCAAGGAAGTGCTTTGAGGGGAGTAAGAGAGGCATGGGTTTTAGAACCTGAAGAACTTGGCTTGAACCAGCTCCACAGCTTATGGTAGTTCAAATTTAAAATTCTGATTAACTTTCTTAAGCCTCAGTGTGTTTCTTCTGTAAAATGAAGCTAATATTATCTATTCATGATTTAGGAAGATCAAGCTGAATACTTTGCTAGACATATGGTAGGTATTGTTCAACAAGTATGTTTTCTTCCTCATTCCCTATTCAGAATATTTTTCCTTCTTCCCCACGCTGTTAGCCCTTAGAACAACATATAATGCTATTTATATGAGGAGTTGTTCCAACATTTACTTTCCAATACAGCTCTTGAATCAGTTTTTACAATGCAATATTCGGGGGCTACTTTCTTTTAGTATGCCTTTAAAATAAAAGAAACTGTAAACATGTTCCAAATTAAAAACAATTGTCCTCCCCTTGGAATGGATGTTTAGTTTAGTTGTTAAGATGCTTGCATCCCATATCAGATTTGATTCCCAGTTGTGGCTCTTGGCTTCAGGTTGCTGCCCGGGTAGAGCCGGGGAAGCTGCTGTTGATGGCTTAAGTACCTGGGTCCCTGCCACCTAGGTGGGAGACTTGGGTTGAGTTTCCAGCTCCCAATTTCAGCCCTGGCCTGGTCCCAACCATTGCAGGCATTTGGGGAGTGAACTAAAGGAAGGGAGCTCTGCCTATCTGCGTGTCTGATTCTGTCTCTCAAATAAATAAACAATCCCTTGAACTTAGTGGAAGGAATACGCAGGGATTTTAAAGGTAGAGTCTCTGAATGTCTCTAGGACTTTTTGTGCTTTCCCTATTTTCTCGAAAACCAGGAGTAACTCTTTTATTGGACATCATTTTTTACCTGGAGTTGAAAGCATTAAATCATTTGCCCATATGAGACTGCATTTTTTGAATTTTTCTTCTGATGGGAAAAGGGAGACGTATCTTGGTGAAGGCTTTCAGCACAATGCCCCTCTTGAAGTGGAGATTATGGTACTGTTTTGCTTTAAGAGGTTCTGCTATCTGGCATCTTGCTTCTCGGTACATGTTCTATGGGATCCAGAAACATTGGCCACACCTGGAACCAATCAGAAATACAGAATCTCCAACCCCTCTTTCAAATATAAAATCTGAATCTGCATTTAAAAAAGAAATTCTTGAGTGATTTGAACTCATAGCAAAATTGGAACTGCACTGATTTGGCATCTGCTTTTGTCCCTGGATCAGTCCATATCTGTTTACCTCCTGGTGATAAATTAAATAGGGTTTTCCCAGGCAGTTTGAATGAGCAATGCTTTTAATAGAAGAAGGGAAAATATGATGGAGTACTCAGCTTTGCCTAGGAATTTTTCTCTAAGTCATATCATCTAATGGGCTATAAAGTGGCAAGAGTTTAGAACTCAATAAACCTAGAAGACAGAACACCACACAAGAACATTAAGCAATAGGTTTGTTTATGGTGTCTCTGCATAACCTTTGTGCAGATCCTCTTGCTTTCTCCATAACTACAGACCCTTCGTCCCTCTGTTTCCTTCTCATTTAAGAGTTCCTTAAGCTCTGACAACAGCATATCCACTCTTGGAGTTACCATTCCCAGATATTTTATTACAGACTTTCAATAAGTGAGAACTTCAAATTCTAAAGACCCAAAGGAATGAGAGCATGACTGTGAGATCCTAGGCATCCTAATGGATGAAAGATTGGGGGTGGGGTAAGGATTTTCGTCTTGAGTTTTTTAAATCATGCTAGGAAGGTGACTGTGGATTTGCTTAAGTCTTTTTAAAACCCCAAGAACTATATTCTGCATCAGAAATGTAGGGAAAGGCTCTTACCTGTGATACTTGGAGTCTATTTTCTTCTTGGGTATACCATCTTGCAAGATTTTTGCACCAGCAGAAAGCTAGGGTGTACCTGAATTCATCATGGAGCTGGTGCCCCCTGCTGGAACAGGGCTGCTCACATTTCCACCTTTTGGGACATCTGTGCCAGCAACACTGTTAAGACACAGACTTGCCAACACAGCCTTCGGGTATCAGGGTAATGCATTTAATTAACCTCTCTGCTTCAGTTCCCTGACATGTCAGAGTGGGATAACTATAGCAGCCAATTCTAAGTTTCTTGTTGAAAGGTAGAATTAATTAGGGATGACAGTAAAATACTTTATGAAAACTGGATACTAAATAGTGATAAATGTTTGGACATGCCTTCAGTGTTCCTATGGCAGGAAAATGCAATGTGGGATGTATTGTTACTAAGCCTAATGTTGCTAATTTCATCTCATTATGAATTCTCACTGCTCTTAAGTTGAAATGCACACATACGACTTTACTCACCTCAATGGGTATTATGTGAAAATTTTGCTGATAATGTTTTTAGTACATGGAGTGTTGAGAGAGAGAGAGGTGCTTCAAACAGAGAGGACAAAATAAGTCAACAGGGGCATATGTGAATAACAGGTGCTCTACTTCAGAAGCGCCCTTGGATTTGTGCTTCTTTACTAAAGGGTAATTCGCCCTACATGAGAATGAGTCCCAAAGAATGAAAGTTCCAAAAGACGAATTCCATTTGAAGAAGGAGGAAAGTACAAAACTGAGAAGGACCTGTCCTGACAGAAAGAGAAAGAAGAGTTCCCCCTCTTTCTGTCCAGAAGCTGATGGGAAAAAGAAAAGAGAAAGAATTATGGGAGCGAAGTCTACATGAGTCCTCACCTTTCCTTTCTTGACCTCCTGTGGGGAGGGGAGCAGTTTGCAGACAGAAGCAGCACAAACACCTGAAGACAGTCTAGGAGAGAACACTGTCTCTGGAGGCTGTTTGTCTCAGGAGAAGCTCTACTCTCGGCGGACACTTAGCATGATGCATTATTTGTGGATATGTGGACCCCAAACTGCCGGGGTTGAGGCAAGGCTCCTGATTCCCATGTGTGTTACATAGTGGAGTAAAAAAAAAAAAAAAACACCATCAGAAAAAGGTGAAAGAGTAAATAATCCTGGGCTTGAGACCAAGGGTGACATTTGCTAAACCTCTGGGTATGAGGCAGGTCATTGAGTACCTGGGTACAGAGAACCATCTCAAGGCTGAGAGTGTCATGGAGTCAGGTCCATCACAATGACAGTGGGCCCAAGTAGACCAGATAACCCACCTCTGGTAGAGTCTGGGGAGGATTTTGTATTCGTGGGACCCTGTACTTTGGATGCTCAGCCCAAGACCCACCCTAAAGGTCTAGATGCTGTATTAGGAAGAAACAGAAAATATGCAACATTGAATTTACCTAAACAAATGTTCAAATATTAAGTTCACCAGATTGAGAAACTGGATTGGCCTCAAGAATAGAAGAAGCCCTCATGTAAGTGATGGTGCATCAGAAAGTTCATGGGAAAATGGAAATAAGAAAAAAAACTATATTTTGGTGTCATGTTTTTGAAATCCATGCATACCTATTTTATAGCATGCATTTTCCATGAACCTTGTGATTATTCCATACATATGTGACCTTTCTAAAGAGCTCAAAAATTGTACCCAAAAAATGCCCACATTCCCCCTCCTGGCCCAATTATTGTAAGTATTATCAACTATCAAAGCATCTTAATGCTGCTGAGATCTACATGTTAAGGAAGGTTCTAGTCTACTCGGGCATTTAAGTTCACTGAGTTTTTAGGAACTTAAGAGATGAGGAGGTCATTATGTCATTTTGTTAGTGAAATTATTATGGGGCATCATGTTAACAGAAAGGGTATAGCCATGCAGGGCAAAGAAATAGGAGATGATACGTGCTTAGCTATATGGTAGAAAAGAAAAAATTAAAAAGTCAAATTTGCTCACTGTCATGACATAGAGGTTATTGGAAGAAATAAAAAGCCAGATTTGCTAATGTGTGGGAACAAGGGGAACCTGTGCACATTTCTGATCATTCTGTTGATGCCAGCTATACAGAATGGAGGCCCACCTGAAAAATGGATTAGACAAGGAAAACATTCTCCTGCTTAAATTATTTTGTCATGATTAATGTCATGAATCTCTTATGAATGCTGCAATCCCCTCTAATATTCATGAAACCAACCAAAGAATGGTACAGAAACACCTAAGTTTTGGGCTTCTGTTGTGAATAAGTTGAAGTAGACTTCATCTTTTCTGCTCCTCTCTACTAAATACTTCTATAGACGCTGGAATTAACTGAAGAGATAATCAAAAAATAGTGAAAGGAGGAAAGAAGAAGGTGGGCTTTCTTGGGAGCCCACGGGTTGAGAAACCACACAGGGCTGGTATCCTCTGTTTTATTGGGATGTCTTATCCTGCAGCCGAAGGTAGCCCAGAGTGGCATTTCTTTACACCCAACCTGGGTAGAAGTCTGGCAAGGTAGGCTTGGTACTCCCTTGGATAAAGGAGAATTAAGATTACCAAGGAGGGGGAGTGTAGCAAGAGCCCTGCTGAGGGCAAGTGGCCAGGGTCAGGATGCTGCTGCTGTCTCTGCAGAGTGGAAGGACTCTCCTCCCCACCTAGAGAGGCATGGGTGCAAGAGGGGACCTATCACAGGAAGTCCCCTTCCCAGGAAGTCCTCTTTGCATTGATCCACAAAACCAGCAAGGAATAAAAATGGGCAAGAGATGTACATGATTTATGGATATCGATGCAAAAACAGACTGCTAACTGATGGGATCCAGGAGCACTTAAAAAGCATAATATACAGCAATAAATTGATTGTTTTCCAAAAAGAAAACTCATTTAAGATGCATAAATCTATTAACTTCACATCCACAAGATAAATCTAAGCATAAGATTCATATGATAATCTCTCTAGATGTTATAAAAAGTAAGTCAATTCAATGTCCCATCTTGGTATGGAAATTTGTTATACAACAAATACAGGTGGATTTTTTATTGACATGATAAGATATATTTATAGTAACTGTAAAGTTAGCATTATGATCAACAACATGTAGACTGTCTCCAACTTCAGGTGGTTTGACTTACAACTTTCTAACTTTGCAATGAGGTAAGAGTGATCCACACTCAGCAGACACTGCACTTGGAAGGCTGGATGAAGGTCTCTCCTGGCTAGTGCTGGGTGGTTTGGTACTGTGGTACTGGGCAACCACAGCTGGGTGGGCACAGCTTGCTCTTAGTCTCACCATCACAGGAGACATGACAGACACTCTACAGTGCCCTGTGTGGCTGAGCTGTAGTATGCTGTACGTTAGGACTCAATGCATTTTTTACTTCTGATATTTCTAATTTATGGTGAGTTTGCTATAAGAACTAAGTTGAGGAGAACCTATGTTTAGAAATATTCACATTAAAGCAAGGGAAAGGACTAGGACATTTGCTGTTAGAATTATATACATTTTGCTGGATTCAGAAACCTAAGCAACTGAATTAACTTAAAACAGATTAATAATAAAGTAAATTAATTAAATAAAAGGAGAATGGAGTTAAATAAATTAAACGTGGTAAAACAGAAGGTACAGTTTTTATTTATTGACACATTGTACAGTAGCATATCAAGATATGTCTTAGAGAATTAACTGAAAAGAAATGGCATAAGAAAATGGCATTCAAAATTGATATACAGAATTTATACAGAATTTACACTTGATCTTAGCCAAAAGGCTGATAAGCAAGATTATATATATATATATATATGTATATATACATAATGTATGTATAAATGTATATATACATATAATATATATACATACAGAATCTATATAGGAAAGTCCAACTTATGGAATCACACAGAAGATAAATATTTTGGAGTAAATATAAATGTACTGAAAATAGTAAGGTTTATTTCTGAGTTTTTTATTCTGTTCCATTGATCCCTTAAACAATTGTTATGCCTTTTCAATCATTATAACTGTTAAAGATTTATTTTATTTATTTAAGAAAGGATATAAGGCTAGAGATGGGACATACAGATAGAAACAGAGGTAGAGCTATCTATCTATCTATCTATCTATCTATCTATCTATAGCATTCTCATCCATTTGGTCACTCTTCAAAAGCCTGCAAAGGTCTGGGGGGAAGCCAAGACAGGAGCTGGGAACTTAGTTCTTAAGGAACAGACTTAGTTCTGTTCTCCCACATGGTACCAGGAACCCAGTGACTTGAACCATCCTTGCTGCTTCCCGGGGTTTGCATTAGCAGGAAGCTGGAGTCAGAAGCAAGAGTTGGACGTTGAACCCAGTGACTGCAGTGTGCGACATGGGCATTCTAAGCACTGCCTAAACTGACTGGAAAAATACCCATTACTTATTACAAGCTTATAATATGTTTTAATATTTAATAAACCTACTTTTCCTAAATATGCATCAGTATGAAATTTTGGGGGCATCCATTGTGACTTAGTGGGTTAAGCCTCTACTTGGGACACCCACATTCCATATTTGAGTGTTTGGTTCAAGTTTCAGATTCACATTTATTTTTAAAAATTTATGTATGTATTTGAAAGTCCGTTACACAGAGATAGAAGGAGAGGCAGAGAGAGAGAGAGAAAGAGAGAGGCTTTTTTGTTTTTTATTTATTTGACAGGTAGAGTTATAGATAGTGAGAGAGAGAGACAGAGAGAAAGGTCTTCCTTCTGTTGGTTCACTCCCCATTTGGGTGCAACGGCTGGTGCTGCGCTGATCTGAAGCCAGGAGCCAGGTGCCTCTTCCTGGTCTCCCATGCGGGTGCAGGGGCCCAAGCACCTGGACCATCTTCCACTGCCTTCCTGGGCCATAGCAGAGAGCTGGACTGGAAGAGGAGCAACCGAGGCTAGAACCGGTGCCCATGTGGGATGCCGGCGCCACAGGTGGAGGATTAACCAAATGAGCCACAGTGCCAGCCCTGAGAGAGAGAGAGAGAGAGAGAGAGAGAGAGAGAGAGAGATTTTCCATCTTCTGGGTCATTTCCCAGTTTGTCACAATGGCCTGAACTTTGCAGATCTGAAACCTGGAGCCAGAAGCTTCTTCCAGGTTTCTGATTCGGGTGCAGGGGCCCAAGGACTTGGACCGTCTTCCACTGCCTTCCCAGGCCATAGCAGGGAGATGGATCAGAAGCAGAGCAGCCAGGATCTGAACAGGAGCCCGGATGGGATGCTGGCACTATAGGCAGAGGCTTTACCCGCCAAGCCACAGCGCCGGCCCCCAGATTCACTTCTAATCCAACTTTTTGCTAATATACAAAATGGGGAGTAGCAGGTGATGGCTCAAGTATTTAGGTCCCTGCTACCCACACAAGAGATCAGAATGGAGTTCCTGGCTTCAGCCTGGCCCGGCTGTGGCTGTTGTGGGCATTTTGGGAAATGAATCAGTCATAGAAGATCGATCTCTCTCTCTCTCTCTCTCTCTCTCCCCTTTTCTTTCTCACTCTTTTCCCCTTGCCCGTTAAAATAAACAAAAATAAGTAAATGCACTTTAAAAAAAATAGAAACTTGTTTATCTATATTGTGTACTGCATCCATAAAAAACAATTTGAAAATTTAAATTCCTGATATAAAATCATACAAAATTGTTCAGTAAATAAGATGCAGAAAGTTTCAAGCTGTTGTGCAGAAACAACCATAATGTATGTATGTATGTGTGTGTGTGTATATATATATATATATATATGTATATATATATAGGGCCAGTGTTGTGATGCAGCAGGTAAAACCAATGCCTGTGACACTGGCATACCCAATGGGCTCCCGTTCAGGACCCAGCTGTTCTGCGTTTGATCTAACTCCTGGTAATAGCTTGGGAAAAGCAACAGAATTAGGTCCAAGTGCTTGGGCCCCTGCACCCATGTGAAAGACCTGGAAGAAGCTCCTGTTTCCGGGCTCCTGGCTTTGGACTGGCCCATTGTTGGCTGGCCGTTGCAGCCACCTGGGGAGGGAACCAGCTGATGGGACGATCTCTCTCTCTTTCTCTCCCCCCCCCCTCTATCTCTGTAACTCTGTCTTTCAAATAAATAAAAATAATAAACCTTTATAAAATGGATGCATATTTTAAAATGAATAAAATATTTCTGGAATTGTTTATGAAAAGATGATAATATTGGTCTTCAGAAAAGGGGAACTGACAACTGGGAAGTAGGGACAAGAGGGAGATTTTCATTGTACAAAGTTTTATTTCTATTGATTTATAAAATAGGAAGATATTATTTATTAAAAATAGATAAAGTTTGAAGTCTGATCCTAATCTCCATGTTTGAATCCTCAAAGGTGTCTTTTAAATATTTCTGTATTAAATGCTTTTAATTCCATTATGCATGGGAAGGATTGCTTGACATTTTGGTAATTTTTAGGGAAAATGGCATACAAATGTTTAAGGACTCATGCAATACCTGTCTCCAGTATTCTATTACATTCTATTTTACTAAATTAAATTCAGTGTGTGCCATTAACTGAATTTTACTAGACACCATCAAAGCATGATATATTCTTTTAAATAATCAGATGGGTACTCTTCTCATGGTACACTATGTAACATCTATCATGGAGGTTAGTATCACGATGCCTAAAAGATGTGTTGACATTTTGGCCATGCAGGGAAATGTTGATGGTCTTTGCAGACCAGTCATGAATTTCCTGCTAAGCCATCCAACCTTATGTTGTTTTTAGTTTAGAACTAACTCTTATATCTTGAAAGGAGTACTGTAAAAGCTGGGGTTTGAGATTTCAGCCTTTTTGCTTTCTGACTGCTTCTGAACTAGTCCCTCCACCCATGCAGCCCCCACCCACATATGCTTCTTTGTGATCCTTGACTATGCCAGGTTATCTCACTCTTTTAGGCTAGTTTCTGCTGTGTTCTTTGAAAATATGAAGTAATGTGGTTGTCACTATGGCGTAGTGGGTTAAGCCTCTGCTTGCGGTGCCTGCATCCCATATGGCCACCAGTTTGAATCCCAGCTCATCCACTTCTGACCCAGCTCTGTGCTATGGCCTGGGAAAGCAGTAGAAGATGCCCCAAGTCCTTCGGCCCCTACATCCATGTGGGAGACGTGGAGGAAGCTTCTGGCTCTTGGTTTTTGATCAGTTCAGCTCTGGCCATTGCAGTCATTTGGGGAGTGAACTAGCAAATGGAAGCCCTCTTTCTGTCTCTTTCTCTTTCTCTGTATCTCTCTCAAATAAATAAAAATCTTTAATAAATATGAAGTAATAAATGTAGACTTATTACAGAAGGAAATATTTGCTTAGTTAGATAAGAAACACAATGAATTCTGGAAACTTAACAAAAGCTATGAACATTATAAAATTCAGAAAAGTAAGGCTCATTAATAGGTCAACACATCTTTGAAATAATTTTTCCCCTAATTTTTTGGTTATATGGTCTTTTACTTCTCTTACAACAATTTTGCAAAAACAATTTCTAAAGGGAAAATGAGAAAAGTTAGCTCGGCACTTTTTTCCAAAATGTTGATTAAAATAATTTAGGAAAGTTAACTTCACAACATGTCCCTGGGTAACATGTAAATTTTTAGGACTGTTGTCAGGTTTGGGTAATCCTCTAGTTTTTTTCATATATGAGCTGTAAGAGTTAAAGTCATTCCAAGCATTTTGGGGCCGTGACAGATCATATAAAGTCTTTGAACTGACAAAAGCCATTTACTCATGGATATAATATATTATGAGTTTTCACTATATTTTTCAAAGTCAGCAAGAAATTTAAATCTTTTCCCAATGTGTTCTTACAATTTACTCTGCTTATTAAGTGGTACAATTCTTTTTAACATTTGTCACCTTTTTTAAGTGAACCACAGCTTTTGATATTGTCTCAATTTTCAATATTATAATTTGCTTCTTAGTGTATAAATAATTTTTATTGACTTAATTTCTAATCTTTACTATGTTTGCTTGTACTTCATTGATTGAAATTTCTCTCAATTCTTTCATAAGAAATTTTAAGAAAACAAAAATAGGCACCAGAGGATCTTTAAAAAGTACTACTCAGTGTCAACACAAGCAAACACTAAATGTCTGAGGAGCTAGATGTGCCCACCCTGATCTCATCATTGAACCCTGTACACATGTGTTTAAATGTCACACAGATTCCATCAATATGGAAAATCCCTGAGTCGATTAAAAATTTTTAAAAAATTAAAATATAGTTCTATGTTGTATAGCAGTTTGATTGTGGTGTACAACAATTTATAGTGTATTTCAGAGTAACTAGGAAGAACATGAATATTCTGAACACAAATAAATGATAAATATTTGAAGAAGCAGAAATATTAAAAAAACGGATAGGGTCTTGACATATTGGTTAAGACACTGTTTGGAACACCTGCATCCCATATTGGAGTGTCAGGATTTTATGTCCAGCTCTGCTCCCAATTCCAGCTTCCTGCTGATCTGCACCCTGGGAGGGAACCATGATGGCTCAGCAGTTGGGACCCTTCCACCTACATGGGAGACATGAAGTGAGTTTCTGGATCCTGCTTCCAGAAATGGACCAGGGGATGGGAAATTTCTCTCTCTCTCTCTCTCTCTCTCTCCTTCTAAAATAAATTAAAAACAAACAAAAACTACTACAAAGATCATGCATCCTCCTTAAGATCCTTTGATGTCTTCTTGTTTTTATCAGTATTAAATTCTGACCATCAGACCTTGCCTCTGACCATAACTTTTTCCTGTCCTTCAGAACATTTGAATTTTGTTTGTATTCTCAGCTCTACAGAGCTTATTTAACATCAGGGCTGTTGCAACTTCTCTTCTTTAAAAATTCATTGATAGATAAATTTCATGTATATATATATATATATATATATATATATATATATATATTTAGGAACATAGTAATACTTCCCACCCTACCCTCTCACCAGCCCACACTCCCATCCTCTCTCCTTCCTTTATTATTCTCTCTTTTAATTTTTACAATGATCTACTTTCAGTCTATAATCATAAGATTGACCCTACACTAAGTAAAGTGTTCAACAAACAATAAGAAGAAAGAAAACCACTGTTCCTCAACAGTAGAGATAGGGCTATAAATAATCACCAAATCTCAAAATATCAACTTCACTCCTATACATTACATTTTTGGTACCCTATTAGGAATACTACTCAGCCATAAAAAAGAATGAAATCCTGTTTTTTGCAACAAAATGGATGGAACCATTATATTTAATGAAATAAGCGAGTTTCAAAAAGACAGATACCATGTTTTCCCTGCTCCATGGTAATTAATAGAGCACCTTCTCTTACTTACCCCTACAACACTCTTTCTTCAGATCTTTGCTGTAGGACTTCTCATGGTTTTGTGTCTATTAAATTACCTATTCCTGATCACTCCCCCTAAAGAATCCACTCCTTCTAGGCATGGTTTCTTTGAACATTTTCTTTCTTTCTTTTTTTTTTAGAAAATTTGTTTTATTTAATAAACATAAATTTCAAAAGTACAACTTTTGGATTATAGCGTTTTTCCCCCATAACCTTCCTCCCACCCACAAACCATTCCATTTCCTACTCCATCCCCCATCCCATTCTTCATTAAGATTCATTTTTAATTATCATTATATACAGAAGATCAACTTGGTATATACTAAGTAAAGATTTCAACAGATTGTACCAACACAGACATACAAAGTATAAAGTACTGTTTGAATACTAGTTTTACCGTTAAATTGCATTGTACAACACATTAAGGACAGAGATCCCACATGGGAGTAAGTGCACAGTGACTCCTGTTGTTGATTTAACAATTGACACTTTTATTTATGAAGTTGGTAATCACCCGAGGCTCTTGTCATGAGCAGCCTAGGCTATGGAAGCCCCTTGAGTTCACAAACCCTGACCTTATTTAGAAAAGGCCATAATCAAAGTGGAAGTTCTCTCCTCCCTTCAGAGAAAGGTACCTCCTTCTTTGATGGTCCGTTCTTTCTGCTGGAATCTCACTCACAGAGATCTTTCATTTAGGTCATTTTTTGCCACAGTGTCTTGGGTTTCCATGCCTGAGAAACTCTCATGGGCTTTTTAGCCAGATCTGAATGCCTTTAGGGCTGATTCTGAGGCCAGAGTGCTGTTTAGGGCACTTGCCATTTTATGAGTCTGCTGTGTATCCTGCTTCCCATGTTGGGTTGTTCTCTCTTTTTTAATGCTATCAATTATTATTAGCAGACACTGGTCTTATTTATGTGATCCCTTTGACACTTAATCCTATCTTTATGATCAATTATGAATTCCAAATTCCATTAAGTTGGCAGGTACCAAAACCATCTTACTAGTTAAAGTGATCAGTTTAAGTTCACAATTAAACATTTTATTTTCTTAGTAGCACCAATGGAGGGATTTCTGAACATATATTGTTTATTTGCTTACTTCATTATGCACTTATTTGGATGTTTACTGTCTGTCCCCACTGACTGGATTGTCACATTTTAAAGACAGGGGCCCATCCTGTTTTTCCTCAGGGCCACAAACATTGACTAGAAAAGCATCAGCAATCAATTACTAAATGGGTATATTTGTTATGAGAGTATTCTTTGGCCAAGCAAGCTTAGATGACACCACAGCCAAAGCAAAGCAAGCTTTAATATACTGAAGATTGAGACTTTCTGCAACAAGGAAATGTTATTTTGCTTAATCCAGAATTAAAATGATGTATTTGACTACAGAAACTTTGCTTTTTGTAAAAGTATCACTAAGTGTCATCTTGGAAATATTCATAACAACTTTATAGTAATAGGAATTTTAATACTAAAGAAAGTCTATATAGCTCTATGAAAC
The DNA here is from genome assembly GCF_033115175.1 of Lepus europaeus. Taxonomy (NCBI): domain Eukaryota; kingdom Metazoa; phylum Chordata; class Mammalia; order Lagomorpha; family Leporidae; genus Lepus; species Lepus europaeus. The sequence continues at coordinate 89,128,565 of NC_084832.1, forward strand.
TATGTTGGTAAGGACTAATAGTAAAGGCACATTGAAAGATGCCCCCTTAGAGCTCTTTTGTACAGATGTGACCCAATATCCTAGAGATACAATGATTGAAACAATCCCTACCCTTGTAGACACTATATATATATGATATGGCATGAGTAAAACCTTGCCCTATGGGAGCCATTTGCAAGAGTCTTTAACCCAATCTTGGGGGCCTGAGAAAGAACTCTGATGAGTCTTCTAAGACCCGATCATGAAGATTAAATGGATGCTGGCTAGATGAAGAGCTGGGGAAGAGTATTACAGGTACAAAGAACAGTGCGTGTCTAGAGCCAGAGAGAGGAAGTAGCAAGTGCATCAGGAGCACTGGAGGAATCCAAGGTGGTGGAGCCCAGAGTATGAGAGAAAACTGGTGTGTTGGCTGGCGCCACAGTTCACTTGGGTAATCCTCCACCTGCGGTGCCGGCATCCCGGTCTAGTCCCGGTTGGGGCGCCGGATTCTGTCCCCGTTTCTCCTCTTCCAGTCCAGCTCTCTGCTGTGGCCCAGGAAGGCAGTGGAGGATGGCCCAAGTGCTTGGGCCCTGCACCTGCATGGAAGACCAGGAGGAAGTACCTGGCTCCTGGCTTCAGATCGGCACAGCGTGCCGGCAGTAGTGGCCATTTGGGGGGTGAACCAAAAGAAAAGGAAGACCTTTCTCTCTCTCTCTCTCACTGTCTAACACTGCCTGTAAAAAAAAAAAAAGAAAAAAAAAGAAAACTGGTATGTTATTAGGACACAGTGGTAACAACGACCAATCACACATAAGGGTCCTGAAATTGTTCACTTATTTAACTGTCTTACCAACCATAAAGTATATCCATTAAGGATGCTTTGTATTATTGATGTTGAATATCTAGGACTTACTATATCACCTGGTGTCTAACAAAAATTTGGTAAAGTTTTGTGAGATGGATGGAGTAAAATAAATTCAAGATCAGAAGAATCCTTGAGAAACATTGCTAGTTCAGGAATAGTTGCTCTTGGCTGTACTGTGATCTATTGCTGGTTCATTCACCACTTGCTAAAACAGAACATCTTGAAGTCCCAAGAACACAAACCCAAAGCAATGATAGCAGTTGCAGCCTTCTCTGAAGGAACCATTGACGGAGTAACTGTCTCAAGGAAAAGGAACAGCTATTGCTGACACAGTTGGGAATATCTTTTTAGCTTTTGAGTAATTCCCAGCGTCAGGATCATTTAAGCTTGCAGAGTGCAGTGTTGAGCATGTGGTGAATGGGGGCAGGGGAGTCCAGAAGGGGAAACCTAGTGAGTACTACAGACTTGTTTCCACTGGTCAGTGGCCTATAAATGACGTCTAGACTCTGTCCCCTGCTTCCATTTGGAAAGCTCTGCTGGGCTTACAAAATAAATGAATGGAAGACAGACAGCCATGGGGGAGAGAAACAGCAGGTCTTCACATTTTGCTTCGCTCTGACTTCTTTGCCAACAGGAAGGCAACTATTTGAACTGAGTCAATGAAGACTTTATGAAAACTGCTTTAATCCCAGACTTTCTTACCCCACCCCCTGACTAGCCAAACCATTTTTGGGTAGCTCAACACATTTTACTTTGGCTCAAGCCCAGGACTTTCTTATGACCTGAGAATTCATATGAAGAATAGTGTATAAACTTTCTGCTACTACTTCTTTCATTAGAACTTGAAACCAAAGAAATACTTAAACATTTTATTATGTCTCTTTATAGTCATTATGTCTGTGTGACTGATCAGATTTTTACAAGGGGATGAAAACTATAGGTTTCGTTGGAGAAAGGGAGACTGTTTTTGTGAAATTGGTTCTTTGGATAAGTGGAATAAGAATGATGGTTTTGAAAGGAATGTCTGACTTCCTCCCAAGCTATCCACCAATCTTTATTCTTTGGTCAGGGTGCATCTTTTTATTTTTAGAATTTTCTTTGTTTCTCAGGTCTTGCCTAAAACAAAAATAATTATTTTTGAAAAGTTTTATTTACTTTTTAGAATTTATTTGAAAAGAGAGAGAGTGGCAGAGAGAGAGAGAGAGAGAGAGAGAGAGAGAGAGAGAGAGACCCTCTATCTACTGGTTCACTCCCCAAATGCTCACAACACCTGGGGCCACTCCAGAATGAAACTATGAGCTAAGAACTGAATCTGAGTCTGCCATATGGTGGCAAGGATTTAAGTACTTGCGCCATTATATATTGCCTCTCAGAGTGTACATTAGCAGGAAACTGCATTGGAAGTGGAACCAGAACTCAAACCCAGTACTCTGATAAGAGATGTGAGTATCCTAGCACCAGCTTAACTTCTGTGGCACAATTTCTGCTCCAGAAAAAGTCCCTCTGCTTCCTGAGTTTGCCAGAAGAGAGATGGCACTGTCAGAGCAAGTGCATTCGGCAGCAGGAAGGAACCTGGTTCTTCAGATGGGTCAGTAATTGGGGCTTTTGGAATTTTCCATAGCCTGCTAATGATTCCTTTTGGCCCCCATCTTCTGCAACTTTGATGATTGGAAAGAGGAATCAGTTGAAGATTTCAAGAACTGTTGTTTTAAATGTCTACTTACTTTTATGTTCTATCTACTTGAAAGGAATAGTGGCAGACAGACAGAGAAAGACATACATCTTGCATCCACTGATTCACTCCCCAAATGTCTACAACAGCCAGGACTAGGCCAGATCCAAACCAGAAACTCAGAACTCCATCCACTTCTCCCGTATGAGTGGTAGGGACCCAAGCACCTCAGCCCTCATTTGCTGTCTCCCAGGGTGCATTAGCCAAAGCCTGGGTCAGAAGCAGTTGAGTTGAGACATGATTCAGCTCTCCAATATGGGATGCGGATGTGGGTGTCCCAAGGGGCATCTTAACCCACTGCACGGCAACATCCAGCCTCAAGAATTGTTTCTAAGTGCATGAAAAAGGCCATCGTGCTGTGTGATGCATCTGTATTTGACCTTGGGCCATTGAAGTTGCAGTGGGAAGGCTGCATTTGCAAAGTCATGTGCTATGTCAATATTTACGTCTACAAATTTTTACCTCTACTTTTACATATATAAGTCTGGTTATTGGTATAGGTATACTTTGCTAATTTTGGGGGGAGTATGTGATATAATTTGATGGGGCATGACATAAAGTCAAGAAGCCCATACTCACTTTTGTCTAAGTCATGTAACAGTAGCACTCTTCAATTCAGTAAGGGCTTGTGTTTAATTTGCATGCTTTTGTGCTGTTTGTTTCATGCTAGTTCTTTCTCAAGTGAGTCTAGAGGAAGAAGACAGGGTTGCTGTGCAGACGTGTGTCATCTTATGGATTCTAGGTGTTTGTTCTACTATCAGTTATCTAACATCTGTGAGTATAGATGTTCAGCATGTAATTCTCTAAAAGGTATGCAGGAGTCCAGGACTATGAAGGGACTTAAAAAGTCACTGAGAATGCATTTTATGAAAATGCTGTGCAGGAATTTCAAAATTTTTTTTCACCAAACTAAACAACTTTTAGCTTCACTTTTCCATGAACATTTTGAAGTACCCTTGTATTATGCATTCTACAACTTTAAAATTATGTTTTAATAACATCAGTGACTATAATAGCATTAAAATATATTGCGATTCAAGAGCAATGAGTGTTTTATTCATTACCGCATTTTTAATATTTAGAATGGAACCTTTTATGACTCAATAAAAGTGATTGTTTCTTTTGTTGTTTAGTCTATGACTTTAGGTTTCCTCAGAATTAGTTGCTGAGACAAAGATGTGAATGCATGTAGTTTTTAGGGGCGATCCAAAGTCATGATAAGAGAAGGGGAGAAATGATATAGAGAAGGGGAGGCAACCAATAAAATCTGTGTTATTCAACCTATATTAGGCAACTGGAACTTACTCTCACAAAGAAATTCTGGAGCAAAACACAATCCTTAGCATTTTCCCACTTAAGAAATATTAGAGCTAAGAGGTTGAAATGCCGACTTCCAAAAGAGGATTGAAGTCTACTCTCAGGGGTTTTTATTACCTGTGTCTTCTGCCCTGCCTTTCTCAATGCCCCCAGGCACTGAGATGCAGATACAAGAATTTGGAAGTCCACCAGTCCAATGCAGTTCAAGTGACACAGAAGCAGGGCATTGAAAACATCTGTTCAAGTTCATTTTTCTTGGAGGAAAGTAGTTGCTGGTTATTCTAATTCCCCTAGATGCAGTTTTAAGGATACCACTGACATTTTTATCACAGTCATTTCAGTAATATAAAAATTAATGCTATTTTGATGAATTTCACTTTCTAGGTTTTCCTCAAGTTTTTGGTGCCTTTCTGAGACTACGTGGCCAAATCTTGTCATGAATATATCGCCCATGGTTTCTTCTATGATTTTAGCTCTTATTTTATACTGTTATTTAATTTAATTTTGAGTTAAATTTTGTGCTTGATGTGAGGTAGGGTGCAAGTTTTCTTTTTCATCTAGGCTATTCAGTTGCCCAAGCACCACTAGTTGACGAGACCATTCTTTCCTATTAAGTGGTCTTGGTGTGCCTGTGGAAAGTCAATTGGCCATAAATCTATGGTTGACTTCTGGACTTTTACATTATTCTGTATGTCTACTGCTATGTCAATTTTGATTACTGTAACTTTGTAGAAGTTTTCAGTTTTTATTTCATATATATATTTTATTTATATAAGGCGAACAAATTTCATGTATTTCATATTACAGACTTAGGAGTGTAGTGATATTTCCTACTTACTGTCCCTCCTCCTTCCTTTCTTATTTTTTTTTCCTTTTAATTTTCTCATGATGAAATTTTAGTTTATTTTATAATCTAAGCTCAACCATCCACTAAGTAAATAATTCAACAAATAGTATGAAGAAAAGAAACCACTGTTCCTCAACAGTAGAGACAAGAGCTGAAAGCAATAGGAGAGAGAGAATTCTACAGTTTTGTTCTGTTAAAGGTTGTTTTGGTTCTTTGTGACTCATTGTAATTCCTTGTGAAGTTGAAAACTTGATTGACTATTTCTCAAAAACTACTGGAATTTCAATAGGATTGGCATTGAATCTGTAGATTTATCTGGGAAGTATTTTTTGTCCTAAAAATATTAACTGTCCCAACACATGAGCAATTTTTCCAATTCTGCAGGTTTCTTTTAGTTTTTTTTTTTCAGTAATATTTTGTTCTAGCTTTTGTGTGGAATCATTTGGATTTTCTATATATAGAATAAAGATAGTCATCTATTAATTAAGATAGCTTTACTTCTTTTCCAATTTGGATATCATTTTTCTTGCCTCATTGCACTGGCTATATTTTCAAGGAAATGTTGAATAGTACTTACCAAAGCAGGGATCCTTATTTTATTACTGATATTAAAGGGAAGCTGGGGAAGACATTATGGCATAGGAGGTTAAGTGGCTGCTTGCAATGTCAGCATCCCATATGGGTGCTCATTCATGTCCTGTCTGCCCCACTTCCAATTCAGTTCCCTGTTAATGGCATGGGCAAAGCAATGGAAGATGATACAAGTGCTTGGGCCCCTGCAACCCATGTGGAAGACCAGGATGAAGTTCCTGGCTTCTGGTTTTGATCTGACCCAGTGCTGGCCATTGCAGCCATTCAGGGAGTGAACCAGTGGATTGAAGATCTATCTACCTCTCTTGCTCTCTTTCTGTAACTGACTTTCAAAAAATAAATAAATGAATACAAATTAAAAAAAAAACTTTTAGAGGAATGCTGTCAATCTCTCATCATGAGTGTGATGTAATCTCTAAATCTGTCATCAGTGCTTTTTATCATATTGAATTTCTCCTATATTCCTTGATGGTTAGTGTCTTTACCATGAAAGGATATTTTATTTTATAAAATGTCTTTTCTATATATGTCATAATTTTCTACATGTGTCAAAAATGCTTATGATTTTCCTGTTGCCATTGATGTCTCAACAATGTTGCAGTGATTCATTTCTGAGAGGAGCAGCGTGGTGGGGGCAAGAGGCGCGGAGTCAATACACAGACTCTGGGAGTCGGGTGAAAGCAGGCTTGAGGTGAGCAGCCCGCAGACTCGTTTATTACAGTTGGTACAACAGCTTATATAGCCAAGACCAGCCAATCCGATCAAGGGGCTGTCTATGCCCCAACCAATCACAGCCTGTTGCCAGTCAGGCTCTTGTTGCCAGGCAGTTTCTGAAACCATCCAATCACGGCCTGCCATCAGTCAGGCTCTGTTGTCATGTGGTTTCCTCTGTTGTCATGTGGTTTCTGAAGCCATCCAATCACGGCCTGTTGCCAGGCAGTTTCTGTTGTCAGCGACCATCTTAGCATGACCTTTTCACCTCAGTGGCCATCTTGGCATGAACTTTTCACCTCATTCCACCACATTTTCCCTATTATATTAATGAGCATAATTTCATAGATAGGATTTTCTTATGGGAAAGATCCCCTACATTCCAAACTTTTGTATATCAAAGGATATTATCAGGACAGTGAAAAGAAAGTCCTCAGAATGGAAGCAAATATTTGAAAAATCATGCATCTGAAAAGGGCCTTTAACCAGTATACATAAAGGCAGGAGGGAGGGTGAGATGGGAGGTATCACTATGTGGTGGAATGAGAAGGCCATGTCAAGATGGCCCTGGTAAGTGAGTGTCAGTTACTCAGGAAATGGCTTTGGAACACACCGGCAAAGGAGCCTGTCTGGCAATGGGTTGCTATTGGTTATGGCATAAACCACCCCTTGACCAGATTGGCTGCCTCAGCTATATAAGCTGCTGCACCAACTGAAATAAATGAGTCTGTGAGCTGCTCGCCTCTAGCCTGCTTTCACCTGACTCCTGGTGTCTGTGCCGTGACTCTGCGCCTCTTGCCCCCATTCATTCTCCTCTAAGAACAAATCCACAACAACATCACTATGTTCCTAAATCTGGGCATATGAAATACATGAAACTTGTATACCTTAAATACAATTTTAAATAAAAAGCTCTCAGAACTAAATACAATTTTAAATAAAAAAGCTATCAGAACTTAACAACAGGGCTGGCACTGTGGCAAATAGGTTAAGCCTCCACCTCTAGTGCGAACATCCCATAGGGGTGCCGGTTCGAGTCCCAGCTGGTCCTCTTCTGATCCAGCTCTGTGCTATGGCCTGGGAAAGCAATAGAATATGGCTCAAGTGCTTGGCTCCTGGTTTTAGATTGGCCCAGCTCCTACTGTTGTGACCATTTGGGAATTGAACCAGCAGATGTGTAACTCTGCCTCTCATATAAATAAATAAATCTTTAAAAAAAAAAAAAACCTCAACAACAGAAAAGCAAGCAAATAAACAACAACCCAACTAAAAAATGGGCAGAGAACTACAAAAGATATTTCTCAACACAAGATGTGAAAATGACTAATAAGAAAGCATATGAAATATGCTAAAAATCAGTTGTCATTAGGGCAAGGCAAACCAAATGCACAGTGAGATACCACTTTACCCCATAGTGATGACCTGAATCAAAAAAGAAAAGAAAATATCAAACAGCAAGTGTTGACTAAAATGTGGAAACATTAACTTCTTAATCATGGCTGGTGGGAACTTAATATGGTTAAGCCATTGGAGCAAAATTTGGTGTTTCTTCAAAAATTAAACATATATTCAACATTTGACCCTGTATTTCCATTCATAGGTATATACCCCAAAGAACTGAAAACAGATACTTAATAAATAGCTGTATATGTGTGTTCATAGAAGTACTATACACAATAGCTAAAAGGTAGAAACAGTCCAAATGCCAATCAACACGGTGAATGGATAAATAAATTGTGGTCTACCCATACAATAGAATATTATTCAGTCATTAAAAGGAAAGAAGTATGGATACATACATTAATGTGAGTGAAACTCAAAAATGTTATACCAAGTTAAAGAAGCTAGACAAAAAATTTAGAGTTTAATTTTTGCAAATTACCTAGGTCAATAAATTCAGAAAAACAGAAGACAGTTTGCTGGTTACCAAGAACTAGAGACTTAGGAAATAAAGAGTATTTGATTAATGGGGACAAGGTTTTATTTTGGAGCAATGAAGTGTTTTGACACTAGATAAAAGTTGTGGGTGAGCAACATTGTTAATGTACTAAATGGTACTGAATTGTTGCCAATGTCTCATGTATCACCCATTTTTGTATCAGTTAGTGTTATTTGAAAGTGTCTTCCTATATACAACAGAAATTCTGGGATAATTTGTTTTCTATTAATTTTACATGTAATTTTTAGCATCTATTTTGGTTACTGCTTTTTTAGGAGCAAAATAAATGTGTGTATTGGATGGTTGTACTAACCAGGAATGTCATATGGAGTCCAGACTTAAAAAAATCCTCTAGATTAATTCTTATGGTAAAGTAATTAGTCACATTTTAGAAGGATCTTTTTTCTGTATAGTCATCTTTAGAGGTATTATTTTGTCTAATTAGTGATTGATACTGAATTTTTTGCAGAGGATAGTGTGGTCTTAGAAAATTTTCATTCCATCTTTGTGGGAAATAAGAGGAATGTGCTGTTATTGTCCCTTTAGCCTATTTTGGGCATAACAAGCTTTCTAAATCTAAGAAAGCTTAAAAAAGAGAGAAAGCACAACAGTGGATGATTTTTCTTAGTGCATCATTTAAGTTTATTGGTGATCATTAGATTTTATTATTAAAATATTCCGTTGGAATAGAAATTAGTGAGAAAGCTTAACCACCCAGTGAGGTCTATGTATATCACTGTAAAGTGGTAGACAGGAAGAGGCTTGGAGATGGCCTCAGGCCCGCCTGGAAACAAGTCATGTCAAACAAAGTTGGTCTATTCATGACGAAGCTACCAGCTTTTTCTATTCATCAAAATCCAGCTGCCCATTTTCTGTTTGCTGGGAAAGAAGGAGAATTTAATTTTCCTAGCTGAGACATATTGGGGGGACTCAAGAGGAAAGTGTTCATCACCAAAATATTAATGGTGTTCAACAGTGTTGTGTGCAGCACCAAATTCCTAGATCTATGCATACAAAAGTGCTGGGGAGACTTGAGAGCAATTCCCTGTGTCCATTATACAGAGGGAAGGGGAGATTTTCCATGAATCATGCTCCAGTTGTTGCAATAGTGTTTAAGTCTTTCAACCTGGCAGAACACTTTTAACAACTTTTTAATATTTTATCCTGGCATTACGGATCCCTGGCTCCCATTAGTTCAGTGTTCCCTGCTCTGTACAAGTTCAGCTGAGGTAGTGATTTCAGGTTTTTTTTTTTTTTAATAAGATTTATTTATTTATTTGAAAGGCAAAGGTTGAGTTACAGAGATGCAGAGAGGTCTTCGTCCACTGGTTCACTTCCCAAAAGGCCACAACAGCTAGAACTGAGCCAATCTGAAGCCAGGAGCCAAGAGCTTCTTCTGGGCCTCTCACACAGGTGCAGGGACCCAAGGACTTGGGCCATCTTCTACTGCTTTTCTCTGCAATAGCAAAGAGCTGGATCAGAAGTGGAGCAGCTGGAACTTGAACCAGTACCCATATGGGATGCCTGCACTGCAGACAAAGGCTTTACTTGCTATACCACAGCGCCGGCCCCTGTTTTTTTTTTCCCCCTAGTAAATTCCCTTACTTGTTTTTACAGCATAAGAGTGATGATCAAATAGCTTTGAATTATTATTACCAATAGTAGCATAAAGAGGGTTTCAAATTTGAATGAGAGTTTTACACAGGTGTGTATTTTTATGTTTTATGTATAAATATACACATATTAAAGGAAATTGATAAAATGTAAAAATGAATTATGGGAGAAAATTAGAATCAATCATCCAGAAAAAAGCCAGTTCACTAAAAAAGTTTTTGTTACAGTTTTTATCTGTATAACTATGCGTTTCATATCCATATACTCTACAACATTGCAGTAATGCTGTATATATAGCTTTACCTCTCATCTTATTTAAAGATGCTGTGACTATTTGTGCATGTCATTAGATTCTCTTTACATTACCTTGCTTACTCTTTAAGTTTTCCTTGTGTATGTTCATACATATACATTCATGTATACATAGTGTATTCTTGTCTGCTTATATCTTCCACAGTTATGTTTAAAGTCCAACATGCTCCTGAATGAACAGTGGTCATAAAAAAAATCAAAACAGAAATCAAAAACATTTCTGGAAACAAATGAAGAAGACAATACATCATATCAAAACTTATGGGACACAGCAAAAGCAGTGTTAAGCAGGGAGCTTATAATAACTGGTGCCTACATGAAGAAATGGAAAGTTTTCAAATAAGTGAGCTAGAAATGCATCTCAAGGACCTAGAAAAACACCAACAAACCAAACTCCAGTCAGTGGGTGGGAAGAAATACTTAAAATTAGAGAAGAAATAAACACAACTGAAACAAAAGTACAAAAGATCAGTGAAATGAAAAATTGTTTTTTTGAAAAAAATAAACAAAATTGTTGCAACACTGGCCCAACTAACAAAAAAAGAGACATACAGGGAGAGAGAAGACCCAAATCAATAAAATCAGAAAAGGAATTGTAAAAAGAGGTACCACAGAAATAAAAAGAATCATCAGGAATTATCACAAAGAGCTGTATGCCAACAATTGGGAAATCTAAACAAAATGGATAGATTCCTGGACACATATAATCTATAAAAATTGAGGCATGAAGACATATAAAACTTAAATAGACCAGTAACCAAGACATAAACTGAATAAGTAATAAAGACCCTCACATCAAAGAAAAGCCCATGACCAGATCTCTTCACTGCTGAACTCTACCAGACACTTAACGAACAACTAATTCTAATTCTTCTCAAGCTATTGGAAACAATAAAGCAAAGCAATCCTCCCAAACTCCTTCTATGAAGCCCACATTACCTTATTTCCTAAACCAGAAAAGATACAATAGATAAATAGAACTATAGATCAATATCCCTAATAAAAAAAATGCAAAAATCCTCAGCAGAATATTAGCTAATTGAATCCAACAACACATCAGAAAGATCATTCACCAGAACCAAGTAAGACTTATTCCTAGTATGCAGGGAGGCAGGGATGGCTCATCATTCACAAATCAATAAATTTGATACATCACAATAACAAATTGAAGAACAAAAACCATATGGTTGCCTCAATAGATGCATGCAGAGAAAGCATTTGATAAAATATAACATCCTTTCTTGACAAAAACTTTCAGCAAATTGGGTATAGAAAGAACATTCCTCGGCCAGCGCTGTGGCTCAACAGGCTAATCCTCTGCCTAGCGGCGCCGGCACACAGGGTTCTAGTCCCGGTCGGAGCGCCAGATTCTGTCTTGGTTGCCCCTCTTCCAGGCCAGCTCTCTGTTATGGCCCGGGATTGCAGTGGAGGATGGCCCAAGTGCTTGGACCCTGCATCCCATGGGAGACCAGGAGAAGTACCTGGCTCCTGCCTTCGGATCAGTGCAGTGTGCCAGCCATGGCGGCCATTGGGGGGTGAACCAACGGCAAAAAGGAAGACCTTTCTCTCTTTCTCTCTCTCTCACTGTCCAATCTGCCTGTCAAAAATAATATATATATATATATATAATTAAACAATAAATGCTATTTTTAAAAAAAGAACATTTCTCAGCACAATCATGGTAATTTATGACAAACCCATGGCCAGCATCCTATTGAATAGGGAAAAGATGAAAGCATTCCCCCTAAGATCCAGAACTAGACAAGGATATCCATTCTCACCATTGCTGTTCAATATAATCCCATAAGTTTAAAGGTGAGCCATTAGGAAAAAAAGGACAAGAAATAAAAGGGATACAAATTGGAAAGGAGGGAGTCAAGGTATCCCTATTTGCAGATGACATGATTCTATAGATGGTGGATCCAAAACACTCCACTGAGAGATCATTGGAACTCATAAAAGGGTTTGGTAAAGTGGCAGGATATAAAGTTAACACACAAAAACCAATAGCCTTTGTATATACAGACAATGCCATGGCTGAGAAAATACTTGTTAGATCAGTCCCATTCACAATAGCATTAAAAATTTAAATACCTCGAAATAAATCTCATCAAGGATGTCAAAGATATCTATGATGAAAATTGCAAAACATTAATTAAAAGAAGAAATAGAAGAAGACATAAATAATGTAGAAATCTTTCATGTTCATGGATTGGAAGAATCGATATTATCAGAATGGGAGACCAGGATAAGCACCCGGCTCCTGCCATCGGATCAGTGCGGTGCACTGGCCGCAGCGTGCCGGCCGCGGAGGCCATTGGAGGGTGAACCAACGGCAAAGGAAGAACTTTCTCTTTGTCTCTCTCTCACTGTCCACTCTGCCTGTCAAAAAAAAAAAAAAAAGAATGTCCATATTACCAAAAGCAATTTACAGATTCAATGCAATCCCAGATAAAATACCAATACAAATGACATTCTCTCAGATCTAGAAAAAATGATACTAAAATTCTTTTGGAAACACAAGGGACCCTAAATAGCTAAAGCAATCTCACACAACAAAAAGAAAGCTAGAGGTATTATAATACCAGATTTCAAGACATACTCATACCATGGGGCAGTTGTAATCAAAGCAGCATGGTACTGTCCTAAAAACTTACACGTAGACCAATGGATCAGAATAGAAACTCCAGAAATCAACCTATTCATCTACAACCAACTTCTTTTTGACTAAGGAGCTAAAATGAACTCCTGGAGCAAGGACAGTCTGTTTGACAAACGGTGCTGGGAAAACTGAGTCTCCACATGCAGAAGTATGAAACTAGACCGCTACTTTATACCACATGCAAAAATCCATTCAAAATGGATCAAAGGCCTAAATCTATGACCTGATACCATCAAATTACTAGAGAACATTGGGTAAATTCTGCAAGAAATTGGCATAGGCAAAGAGTTCTTGGAGAAGACCAAAGAAGCACATCAAATCCAAAATTGACAAGTGAGATTACATCAAGTAAAGAAGCTTCTGCATTGCAAATGAAACTCAGCAAAGCTGAGACAACCAACAGAATGGGAGAAAATATTTACTAACTACACAGCTGATAAAAGGTTAAAATCCAAAATCTATAAAGAGCTCAAAAAATTCAACAACAGAAAAACAGTTTAGTTAAGAAATGGACAAAGGACTTGAACAGGCATTTTTCAAAGAAAGTAATTCAAATGGCCAAAGACACTTGAAAAAATACTCAGGATCACTAGACATCAGGGAAATGTAGGTCAAAACCACAACTACGTTTCTCCTCACCCCTGTTAAAATGAATTTTATCCTGAAATCAACAAGAAACAAATGCTGGCAAGAATATGGGGGGAAAGTTACCCTAATCTACTGTTGGTGGGAATGTAAACTGGTGCCGCCACTGTGGAAGACAGTATGGTGATTCCTCACAAATCTGAATGTAGTCCAACTTTATGGTCCAGGCATCCCACTCCTGGGAATTTACCCAAACAAAAAGAAATCAGTATATGAAAGAGTTATATGTACCCCACCATATTCTCTGCAAGTCAATTAACAACAGCGAGGATATAGAATCAACCCAGAGATCAATCAACTGTTGACTGCATAAAGAAATTATAGTATATGTACACTATGAAGTACTACTCAGCTGAAAAGAAAATGAAATCCTGCCTTTTAAAACAAACTGGATGCAACTAGAAACCATTATACTTAGTGAAATTAGTCAGTTCCAGACAGATATCATATGTTTTCACTGATCTGAGGTAACTAATAGAGTACCTAAAATGTAATGTATTAGAGTGAAATGAACATTTTTAGATTTGATGACTCTCTGTTAAACAATGTTTTTTTTTTTTTTCTTCATACTATTTGTAGAACTCTTTATTTAGTTTAGGGTTTCTCTTGTGATCATTAAGTAACATGAAAATAGATCTTTGTAAAAAGTAACAGTGGGAATAGTAGAGGGAGTAGGAAGAAGGGTGACAGTGTGGGTAGGAGAGAGGGTAGAGTGGAAAGTATCACTATGTTCCTAAATCTGTATATATGAAATACATGAAACTTGTCTAACTGTAATAAAATTTAAAAAATGGAAAAAGAATAATTGATGACACACATTTTATACCAACATTTGTAACATTATATTTAATGCAGTCTTTGGTTTCAAAAGTTAAGTCATAGAATGGAAGATGTCCTAAATAGCACTATGGCCTCAGAATCAGCCCTTAAGTCATTTGGATATGGCTGAAGAGCCCATGAGAGTATTTTAGGCATGGAAAGCCAAGACACTCTGGAAAATGAAAAAAAAAAAAGAAAAATAAGAACTAAATGAAAGATCTCTGCAAGTGAGATCCCAGTGGAAAGAACGGGGCCATCAAAGAAGGAGGTACCTTTCTCTGAAGGGAGGAGAGAACTTCCACTTTGACTATGACCCTGTCAGAATAAGATTGAAGTTGGCGAACTCAAAAGGCTTCCATAGCCTTGGCAACTCATGACTGGAGCCTAGGGAGATTACTGATGCCATAAACAAGAGTGTCAAATTGTTAAGTCAACAACAGGAGTCACTGTGTACTTACTTCTCATGTGGGATCTGTCCTTAATGTGCTGTCCAATGTGAAGTAATGCTATAACTAGTACTGAAACAGTATTTTACACTTTGTGTTTTTGTGTGGGTGCAAACTGATTAAATCTTCACTTAATATATACTAAATTGATCTTCTGTATATAAAGATAATTGAAAATGAATCTTGATGTGAATGGAATGGGAGAGGGAGCGGGAGATGGGGGGGTGCGAGTGGGAGGGAAATTATGGGGGTGAAGCCATTGTAACCCATAAACTGTACTTTGAAAATTTATATTTACTAAATAAAAATTTAAAAAAAAAGTTAAGTCATAATACTTATTTTGTAGTTTATGGCTTGTCAGCCCAAGGGGCTTTCTAATTCTGTTTTTGCTCACAAAATTTTTTAAACCATTAAGATTTATTTTTCCTATCAGTTTTAGACTCACAGAAAAATTGAGAGGTAAGTACAGAGAGCTTCTGTATAACCTCTGCTGTACAGGCTCTGCCATCATCAGCATCCTATACCACAATGGTTCATTTGTTATAACTGAAGAACCTGTGTCAACATGTTATTATTCCCCAGACTGCAGAGTTTACATTATGGGTCACTCCTGTTGTTGTTCACTATATGGGTTTGATAAGTGTAGAGTAACTTGTACCCCCATAGTAGTGTTATACAGAAGATACCCTGCCTGAAAGATCCTCTACTCTCTGTTCAATTAACCCTCCCCCTGAACCTTTTGACAATCACAAACCATTTTACTATCTCCATTGGTGTACATTTTTCAGAATGTCATAGTTGGAGTTACAGAATTTAGTCTTTTCAGTATGGTTCATTTTATGTAGCAATATGCATTTCTTCTTTCATGCTTTTTCATGGCTTGAGAAACGCTTTCTTGTTAGCACTGAATAATATTCCATAATATAGGCTGGCACCATGGCTCACTTGGCTAATCCTCTGCTTGCAGCACTGGCATCCTGTGTTCTAGTCCCGGTAGGGGCACGGGGTATTAGCCCTCTTCCAGTCCAGCTCTCTGCTGTGGCCCAGGAGGGCAGTGGAGGATGGCCCAAGTGCTTGGGCCCTGCACCTGCATGGGACCAGGAGGAAGCACCCGGCTCCTGGCTTTGGATCAGCGCAGCACTGGCCTTAGCGGCCATTAGGGGAGTGAACCATGGAAGGAAGACCTTTCTCTCTGTCTCTCTATAACTCTCTCTCTGTCTCTCTCTCACTGTCTAATTCTGCCTGTCAAAAAAAAAAATTCATAATATGGATTTACCAATTTTATCCATTCATTTATGGAAGGTGATTTTGTTGTTTACTTCCACATCCTGGCCATTATAAATACAGCTGCCACACTGAATTTCAAAGAGGTTATAGCATTTTGTATTTCAAGCAGTGATAAGTGAGGGTTCCTGTTACTCCAATATCATTGCCAGTATTGGAAGTTGTTAGTGGTCTGGATTTTAGTCATTCTAATTGCCTTTCCTGGATGATATCTGATGTGGAACATCTTCCCAAATGCATATTTGACACTTATATATCTTCTTTGTAGAAGTGCCTTTTTAAGGTCTTCTATCCATATTTCATTCTATTTTCTTATTTATTTTATTTATTTGAAAATCAGAGTTATACAGAGAGAGGAGAGGCAGAGAGAGAGGTCTTCCATCAGTTAGTTCACTCCCCGGATAGTCACAACAGACGGAGCTGCGCAGATCCGAAGCCAGGAGCCAGGAGCCTCCTCCAAGTCTCCCACGTGGGTGCAGGGTACCAAGGACTTGGGCCATCTTCTACTGCTTTCCCAGGCCATAGCAGAGAGCTGGAATCAGAAGAGGAGCAGCCGGGACTAGAAAGGCCCATATGGGATGCCGGTGCTTCAGGCCAGGGCTTTAACCCACTGCGCCACAGTGCTAGCCCCTTCACCCATATTTTAATTAGGTTATTTCCTTACAGTTGATTTTAGGATTTTTTTGTATATTTTATCAAATATATCTTTTATAAATTTTTTTTCACCATCTGAGTTTTCTTTCCATTTTCTTCACACCATGGTTTGCAGAACAGAACAGAACACTTTGTTTACAATGAAGTCCAATCTACAAATTATTTCTTTCACAACTTGTTCCTTCTGTGTTGTGTACAAAATGGCATTGTCTGGGGCCTGCGCCGTGGCTCACTTGGTTAATCCTCCGCCTGCGGTGCCAGCATTCCATATGGGTGCCGGTTCTAGTCCCGGCTGCTCCTCTTCTGGTCCGACTCTCTGCTGTGGCCCGGGAGGGCAGTGGAGGATGGCCCGAGTGCTTGGGCCCCTGCATTTGCATGGGAGACCAGGGAGAAGCACCTGGCTCCTGGCTTCGGATAGGCTCAGTGCCGGCCGTGATAGCCATTTGGGAGTGAACCAACGGAAGGAAGACCTTTCTCTCTGTCTC
This sequence comes from Lepus europaeus, assembly GCF_033115175.1. Lineage (NCBI taxonomy): Eukaryota > Metazoa > Chordata > Mammalia > Lagomorpha > Leporidae > Lepus > Lepus europaeus. The sequence continues at coordinate 89,145,467 of NC_084832.1, forward strand.
TCTCCCACACTGTCTATAACTCTACCTGTCAAATAAATAAAAAAATTTATACAAATACGATCTTATCATTTATTAGAGTTTTTGTTCTTTCTTCCCTATCTGTATACCTTTTATTTCCTTTTCTTGTTTTAGTATTTGCTAGAATTTCCTGTAAACTGTTGAGAAGCAGTTGTGTGCAGGGAACATCCTTGCCTTTTTCCTGATTCAAGTGGGAAAGATTCTGGTTTGTTACCATCAAATATGATGTTAGCTGTGGATTTTATTGTAGGAGGTGTTTACCAAGTTGATGAAGTTCATATTTGTCATATACTGAGAGCTTCTTTTTTTTTCTTGTGGATGGTGTTGGATATTGTTGAATTGTTTTTTCATCTATTATTATGATTATGTGGTTTACACCTTCTCCTGATGTAATAAATTATATTAATTGATTTTTGAATGTTGAACTAGTTTTGCAAATCTAAGATAGATCTAATTTGGTTATAGTGTATAATTACATATTATTAGATTTGATTTGTTAATATTTTGTTGAGGATTTTTCATAGTGTTCATAAGTTATTGCCTTACAGTTTTCTTGTAATATCTTGACCTAGATTTGGTAAAGGGTGATGCTGACCTCATTGAATGAGTTAGGAAGTGTTCCTGATGCTTTAATCTTCTTAAAGAAAATGTTAAGAATTGGCATAATTGCTTAAATGTTTAGTAGAATTTCTACCACTGTGTTCTTCTGGACTTACTACTTTCTGTCTTAGAAGGTTACTGATTTTTCAGTGTCTTTAATAGATAGAATATTACTCAACGTGTTTATTTCTTTTTGTATAATAGTAGCAAAGTATATCTTTTAAGAAATTGCTCTGTTTTATCCACGTTATCAAATTGTGGGCATCGAGTTGTTCATAATATTCATTCATTATTGTTTTAACATCTATAAGATCTGAAGTGATGGTTCTTTTTTCATTTATGATATTAGTAACTGGTGTCTTCTTTTTCTTAGCCTAACTAAAGGGATATTAATTTAACTTACATTTTCAAGTAATCAGCTTTTGATTTTGATGTTCTCTATTAGTTTACTGGATTCAATTTCATGGATTTTAGTACTTTTTTAATTATATTTTCCTCTTGCTTAAATTGATATAATTTGCTTTTTCTAGTTTTCTATGCTACTTTATACTATCGCATTTAAGTCTTTTTTAAATTAAAAATTCACTTATTTCCATTATATTTGGAATGAAAAGAGCAAGAAAGTGAGTGAAGGGGAAAGAGCAAGAGAGATAATCTTCCTTCCACTGGTTCAATCCTAAACTTCCCTCAAAATCCAAAGTTGGGGCAACCTCAGGTCAGGAACTCAAAATTACATCCAGATCTTCCAACTGAGTGTCAGAAATTTGAGTGCTTGAGCCATCATCTGTGGCTTCATTAGCAAGAGGCTGAAAGAAAAGTGGAGTCACTGAGACTTGAATTCAGGCACTCTGTTATGAGATGTGGACATCCCAAATGGTAGCTTAATCATTGTGTCAAATGCTTGCCCAGGCCTTTAAGATTTATTTTATTATTTGAAAGGTAGAGTGATAGATACACATACACACACACACACACAGAGAGAGAGAGAGAGAAAGAGAGAGAAAGAGAGAAATATCTTTCATCTACTGTTCTGTTATTTCACTGTCCAAATGGCCACAATGGCTAGAGTTTGACCAGGCTAAAGCTAGGAGCCTGGAACTCTATCTGGGTCTCCCATATGGGTGACAGGGGCCCACTCACTTGGACCATCTTCTGCTAATTTTCTATATGCATTAGCAGGGAGCTGGACCAGAAGCAGAGTAGCTAGGACTTGAATCAGTGCTCCAAAATGAGATGCCAGCATCACAGGTGGCGGCTTAACTCACTGACCACAACAAGGACCTGCACTCTGTATTTTCTAATTAATTCATTCAATGCTGTAGATTTTCCTCTAAGGACTGCTTTTACCACACTCCATAAGTTTTCATAAGTTTCTTTTTATTTTCATACACCTAATATATTTTTAAATTCTCTTCTGATATTTTGATCTATGTATTATTTAGAATGATGTTGTTTAATCTACATGTAGATTAAATTTCATAGCTATCATTCTGTTATTATGTTAGTTACATTCTATTGTTGACAGCAGATATTTTAATATTTCTATTCTCAAAAAATATTAACATGAGATTTTTTTGCCCAGACTGTTATTTCTTGGTGGATATTCCATATGATCTTAGTAAGAATAACTAACTTGCTTAATTCACTCAGCATGATGTTTTCCAGATTCCTCCATCTTGTTGCAAATGATCAGGTTTCATTGTTCCTTACTGCTGTATAGTATTCTATGGAGTACATGTCCCATAATTTCTTTATCCAGTCTACTGTTGATGGGCATTTGGGTTGGTTCCAGGTCTTAGCTATTGTGAATTGAACTGCAATAAACATTAATGTGCAGATGGCTTTTTTATTAGCCAAATTAATTTCCTTTGGGTAAATTCCAAGGAGTGGGATGGCTGGGTTGTATGGTAGGGTTATGTTCAGGTTTCTGAGGAATCTCCAGACAGACTTCCATAGTGGCTTAACCAGTTTGCATTCCCACCAACAGTGGGTTAGTGTCCCTTTTTCCCCACATCCTCTCCAGCATCTATTGTTGGTAGATTTCTGAATGTGAGCCATTCTCACTGGGGTGAGGTGAAACCTCATTGTGGTTTTGATTTGCATTTCTCTGATTGCTAGTGATCTTGAACATTTTTTCATGTGTCTGTTGGCCATTTGAATTTCCTCTTTCGAAAAATGTCTATTGAGGTCCTTGGCCCATCTCTTAAGTGGGTTGTTTGTTCTGTTGTGGTGGATTTTCTTGATTTCTTTGTAGATTCTGGTTATCAACCCTTTATCTGTAGTATAGTTTGCAAATATTTTTCCCATTCTGTCGGTTGCCTCTCCACTTTCCTGACTGTTTCTTTTGAAGTACAGAAACTTCTCAATTTGATGCAATCCCAAATGTTAATTTTGGTTTTGACTGCCTGTGCTCCTGGGGTCTTTTCCAAGAAGTCTTTGCCTGTGAAAGAACGGGGCCATCAAAGAAGGAGGTACCTTTCTCTGAAGGGAGGAGAGAACTTCCACTTTGACTATGACCCTATCGGAATAAGATCAAAGTCAGCGAACTCTAAAGGCTTCCATAGCCCTGGCAACTCATGACTAGAGCCTAGGGAGATTACTGACGCCATGAACAGGAGTGTCAAATTGTTAAGTCAGCAACAGAAGTCACTGTGTACGTACATCCCATGTGGGATCTGTCCTTAATGTGTTGTCTAATGTGCAGTGATGGTATAACTAGTACTGAAACAGTATTTTTACACTTTGTGTTTCTGCGTGGGTACAAACTGATGAGATCTTTACTAATTATATACTGAATCGATCTTCTGTATATAAAGATAATTGGAAATGAAAAAAAAAACCTGGTGTTAAATTGGAAATGGCATAGAAAATTAATTAATTTTTTAAAAAAAATATTATGTAGGATCTCTGTCTTTAATGTGCTGTACACTGTTATTTAATGCTATAACTAGTACTCCAACAGTATTTTTTTTCACTTTGTGTTGCTATATGGGGGCAAACTGTTGAAATCATTACCTAATATATACTAGACTAATCTTCTGTATATAAAGAGAATTGAAAATGAATCATGATGTGATTGGAGGGGGAGAGGGAGCGGGAAAGGGGAGGGTTGTGGGTGGGAGGGAAGTTTGGGAGGGGGAAGCCATTGTAACTCATAAGCTGTACTTTGGAAATTTATATTCATTAAATAAAAGTTTAATAAAAAAAAAAGAATAACTAACTTGCTATTTTGGGGTAAGGTATTATATAATTGTTAATTATTTGCAGTTGATTGATTGTGCTGTTCAGTTCAGCTGTGTCTTTGCTAGCCATCTGCCCCCTGAATCTATTTCTTTTCTTGTTGCAGCTAATCTAAGTGTATCTTTTAGGTCTAAAGTTTGAAGGTCTCTAGTGAGGAATTTTGATAACATTTGAATTATATAGTTACGAGGAACAAGTATATTTTAATTTTTCAATTTTCTAAATTGAAATATTAAATAAATAATGTTCCCAGAAATTGTCAGATCCTATTGCAAAGAATTTATTGCTACTTTAAGTAGCAATAAGTCACTTTATCTAAGTTGCCTCATCTACAATAAAAGAGATTAAAAGCCACTATTTTTTGCTAGTATGTGTCTTCTCAGGAAACTATAATAGCATTCTAAATTATTCCAAGATGTTATAGGATTGGACATTTTACATTCTTACTAAAATCTGCATCAGTTAAATGTTAAATTTTAGATGACAGAAAGCTTTGAGTGCAGCTATTCTTGATCTGGGTACAACAGACTCCAAAAGCTCCCAAAGTAACTCAGACCTTTTCTGACTGAGGGTGTAGAAGACTCCTTCTATAATGTAGTACAGTGAATTCTCCCATGTCTCCTTGCAGTTCTGTCAGTTTTTACTTCATTTGGATGCTCTGTTGCTAAATATACATACATTAAGGATTGCTAATTCTTCTGGGAGTACTGATCCCTTTATCATTATTAAATGTCCTTCTTTGCATAACTTTTCTTATTCAGAAATAAGCTCTATATGAAATTAGCATAGCTACTACCACTTTCTTCAGATTAATGTTAGCATGGTATATCTTTCAACATTCCTTTAATTATATTTTTTAGACTCTTCATCTTTATTCATACTAATATCAGCTCCATCATAAACCAAATTCTAATATGAGTTTTGGCTTTATATATAATCAAGTTCTTCTAAATCTTGCATAGTTTCTGTTGTAATTGCATTGGATTTAAAAAGTTGATTTAGGAAGAATGAATTTTTGTATGACTTTGGAGTAGATTTTTCCTTATTTCTTAGGTTATTTTAAATCTCAGTAATTATTTTCTCAAATATATTTGTTATATTTTCTATAGTTTTTTTTTATTAAACTTTTATTTAATGAATACAAATTTCCAAAGTATAGCTTATGGGTTACAATGGCTTCTCCCCTCCCACAACCTCCCTCCCGCCCGCAACCCTCCCCCCTCCCGCTCCCTTTCCCCTTCCATTCATGTAAAGATTCATTTTCAATTCTCTTTGTATACAGAAGATCAATTTAGTATATATTAGGTAAAGATTTCAACATTTTGCCCATATAGCAATATCAAGTGAAAAAACTACCATTGGATTACTAATTATAGCATTAAATAGCAATGTACAGCACATTAAAGACAGAGATCCTACATAATTTTTTTTTCAAAATAATTAATTTTCTATGCCATTTCCATTTTAACACCAGGTTTTTTTTTTTTTCATTTCCAATTCTCTTTATATACAGAAGATCACTTCAGTATATAATTAGCAAAGACCTCATCAGTCTGCGCCCACACAGAAATGCAAAGTATAAAAATACTGTTTCAGTACCAGTCATAGCATCACTTGGCTTTAGACGACACATTAGGGACAGATCCCGCATGGGGTGTAAGTACACAGTGACTCCTGTTGCTGACTTAACAATTTGACACTCCTGTTCATGGCGTCAGTAATCTCCCTAGGCTCTAGTCATGAGTTGCCAGGGCTATGGAAGCCTTTAGAGTTCGCTGACTTTGGTCTTATTCCGATAGGGTCATAGTCAAAGTGGAGGTTCTCTCCTCCCTTCGGAGAAGGGTACCTCCTTCTTTGATGGCCCCGTTCTTTCCACTGGGATCTCACTCACAGAGATCCTTCATTTAGGTCTTTTTTTTTTTTTTCCATGATATCTTGGCTTTCCATGCCTGCTATACTCTCATGGGCTCTTCAGCCAGATCTGAATGCCTTGAGGGCTGATTCTGAGGCCGGAGTGTTGTTTAGGACATCTGCCATCCTATGAGTCTGCTGTGTATCCCACTTCCCATGTTGGATCTTTCTCTCCCTTTTTGATTCTATCAGTTAGTATTAGCAGATACTTGTCTTGTTTGTGTGATCTCTTTGACTCTTAGACCTATCAGAGCTATCAATTGTGAGCTGAAATTGATCACTTGGACTAGTGCGATGGCATTGGTACATGCCATCTTGATGGAATTGTGTTGGAATCCCCTGCACATTTCTAACTCCACCATTTGCGGCCAGTCCGATTGAGCATGTTCCTACTTGTTCATCTCCTCCCTCTCTTTTTCCACTCTTAGATTTAACAGGGATCACTTTTCAGTTAAAATTTAAACACCTGAGAATAATTGTGTGTTAATTACTGAGTTCAACCAATAGTACTAGAACAACAACAACAACAACAAATACTAAAAAGGATAAAGTATTACATTGTACATCTAAAGTCAGGACAGGAGCTGATCAGTTCATTGTTGCTTATAGTGTCCATTTCACCTAACAGGTTTCCTCTTTGGCGCTCAGTTGTCATCGATCAGGGAAAACAAATGATATTTTTCTCTTTGGGACTGGCTTAATTCACTCAGCATGATGTTTTCCAGATTGCTCCATCTTGTTGCAAATGACTGGGTTTCATTGTTTCTTACTGCTGTATAGTATTCTATGGAGTACATGTCCCATAATTTCTTTATCCAGTCTACTGTTGATGGGCATTTGGGTTGGTTCCAGGTCTTAGCTATTGTGAATTGAGCTGCAATAAACATTAATGTGCAGATGACTTTTTTATTTGTCAAATTAAATTCCTTTGGGTAAATTCCAAGGAGTGGGATGGCTGGGTTGTATGGTAGGGTTATGTTCAGGTTTCTGAGGAATCTCCAGAATGACTTCCATAGTGGCTTAACCAGTTTGCATTCCCACCAACAGTGGGTTAGTGTCCCTTTTTCCCCACATCCTCTCCAGCATCTGTTGTTGGTAGATTTCTGAATGTGAGCCATTCTCACCGGGGTGAGATGGAACCTCATTGTGGTTTTGATTTGCATTTCTCTGATTGCTAGTGATCTTGAACATTTTTTCATGTGTCTGTTGGCCATTTGGATTTCCTCTTTCGAAAAATGTCTATTGAGGTCCTTGGCCCATCTCTTAAGTGGGTTGTTTGTTTTGTTGTTGTGGATTTTCTTGATTTCTTTGTAGATTCTGGTTATCAATCCTTTATCTGTAGTATAGTTTGCGAATATTTTTTCCCATTCTGTTGGTTGCCTCTTCACTTTCCTGACTGTTTCTTTTGAAGTACAGAAACTTCTCAATTTGATGCAATCCCAAATGTTAATTTTGGTTTTGACTACCTGTGCTGTTGGAGTATTTTCCAGGAAGTCTTTGCCTGTGCCTATATCTTGCAGGGTTTCTCCAATGCTCTCTAATAATTTGATGGTTTCGGGTCGTAGATTTAAGTCTTTAATCCATGTTGAGTGAATTTTTGTGTAAGGTGATAGGTATGGGTCTTGCTTCAAGCTTCTGCACGTGGAAATCCAATTTTCCCAGCACCATTTATTGAATAGACTGTCCTTATTCCAGGGATTAGATTTGGATCTTTGGTCAAATATAAGTTGGCTGTAGATGTTTGGATTGATTTCTGGTGTTTCTATTCTGTTCCATTGGTCTATCCATCTGTTTCTGTACCAGTACCATGCTGTTTTGATAACAACTGCCCTGTAGTATGTCCTAAAATCAGGTATTGTGATTCCTCCGGCTTTGTTTTTGTTGTACAGGATTGCTTTGGCTATTCGAGGTCTTCTGTTTCTCCATATGAATTTCAGCATCATTTTTTCTAGATCTGAGAAGAAGGTCTTCGGGATCTTGATGGGTATTGCATTGAATGTATAAATTGCTTTTGGGAGAATAGACATTTTGATGATATTGATTCTTCCAATCCATGAGCATGGAAGATTTCTCCATTTTTTGGTATCCTCTTCTATTTCTTTCTGTAAGGTTTTGTAGTTTTCATCGTAGAGATCTTTAACGTCTTTGGTTAAGTTTATTCCAAGGTATTTGATTGTTTTTGTAGCTATTGTGAATGGGATTGATTTTAGAAGTTCTTCCTCAGCCGTGGCATTGCCTGTGTATACAAAGGCTGTTGATTTTTGTGGATTGATTTTATATCCTGCTACTTTGCCAAACTCTTCGATGAGTTCCAGCAGTCTCTTAGTAGAGTTCTTTGGGTCCCCTAAATAAAGAATCATATCATCTGCAAAGAGGGATAGTTTGAGTTCGTCCTTCCCGATTTGTATCCCTTTAATTTCTTTTTCTTGCCTAATAGCTCTGGCCAAAACTTCCAGAACTATATTGAATAGCAGTGGTGAGAGAGGGCATCCCTGTCTGGTACCAGATTTCAGTGGAAATGCTTCCAACTTTTCCCCATTCAATAGGATGTTGGCCGTGGGTTTTTCATATATTGCTTTGATTGTATTAAGGAATGTTCCTTCCATACCCAGTTTGCTTAGAGTTTTCATCATGAAAGAGTGTTGTATTTTATCAAATGCTTTCTCTGCGTCTATTGAGAGAATCATATGGTTTTTCTTCTGCAGTCTGTTAATGTAGTGTATTACGTTGATTGTTTTGCGAATGTTGAACCATCCCTGCATACCGGGGATGAATCCCACTTGGTCTGGGTGGATGATCTTTCTGATGTGTTGTTGCATTCTATTGGCCAGAATTTTATTGAGTATTTTTGCATCTATGTTCATCAGGGATATTGGTCTGTAATTCTCTTTCAATGTTGCGTCTCTTTCTGGCTTAGGAATTAAGGTGATGGTGGCTTCATAGAAAGAATTTTGGAGGATTCCCTCTTTTTCGATTGCTCTGAATAGTTTGAGAAGAATTGGAGTTAGTTCTTCTCTAAATGTCTGGTAGAACTCAGCAGTGAATCCATCTGGCCCTGGGCTTTTCTTTGTTGGGAGGGCCTTTATTACTGTTTCAATTTCTGTGTCAGTTATTGGTCTGTTTAGGTTTTCTATGTCTTCCTGGCTCAATTTAGGGAGGTTGTATGTGTCCAAGAATCTGTCCATTTCTGATAGATTTCCCTGTTTGCTGGCATACAAGTCCTTGTAGTAATTTCTGATGATTCTTTTTATTTCTGTGGCGTCTGTTGTTACGTTTCCCATTTCATCTCTGATCCTATTGATTTGGGTCTTTTCTCTTCTTTTTTTAGTTAGTTGGGCCAATGGGGTGTCAATTTTGTTTATTTTTTCAAAAAACCAGCTCCTCGTTTGGCTGATTTTTTGTAATGTTTTTTTGGATTCAATCCTGTTGATTTCTTCTCTGATTTTAATTATTTCTCTTCTCCTACTGGGTTTGGGTTTGGTTTGCTGCAGATTTTCTAGATCCTTGAGATGACTTGAAAGCTCATCTATTTGGTGCCTTTCCAATTTCTTGATGTAGGCACCTATTGATATAAACTTTCCTCTTAACACTGCTTTTGTTGTATCCCATAGGTTTTGGTATGTTGTGCTGTTATCCTCATTTACTTCCAGAAAATTTTTGATTTCTCTTTTAATTTCTTCTATGACCCGTTGTTCATTCAGGAGCATGTTGTTCAATCTCCATGTGTTTACATGTGCTCTAGGGATTCCTGAGTTGCCAATTTCCAATTTCATTCCTTTGTGGTCTGAGAAGCTGCATGGTATGATTCTAATTCTTTTGAATTTGCTGAGACTTGCTTTATGGCCTAGTATGTGGTCAATCCTAGAGAGGGTTCCATGTACTGCTGAGAAGAATGTGAAGTCCTTAGATGTAGGATGAAATGTTCTGTAGATGTCTGTTAGATCCATTTGGGCTATAGTGTCATTTAAATCTACTGTCTCCTTGTTGATCTTCTGTCCTGTTTATCTGTCTATCTCTGAGAGTGGAGTATTGAAGTCCCCCAGTACTATTGTATTGGGGTCTAAGTCTCCCTTTAAGTCCCTTAACAAGTCTTTTAAATAAGCTGGTGCCCTGTAATTAGGTGCATATGCGTCGATAATCGTTATATCTTCCTGTTGAATGGATCCCTTAATCATTATATAGTGCCCCTCTTTGTCTCTCCTAACAGTTTTTGTGGTAAAGTTTATGTTGTCCGATATTAAGATGGCTACGCCCGCTCTCTTTTCATTTCTGTTGGCGTGGTATATCTTTTTCCAGCCTTTCACTCTCAGCTTGTATGGATCATTGTTGGATAGATGGGTTTCTTGTAAGCAGCAAAAGGATGGGTTTTGTTCCTTAATCCAATCAGCCAATCGGTGTCTTTTAACTGGACAGTTCAAGCCATTAACATTCAATGTGACTATTGAGAAGGAGTAACTTTGCCCTGCCATTTGCCAAAGATATTTTCTAATATCTGGTTTGAGATTCCTGTGATCTTTTGCTCTGAGGTTTCCTTCCTTTACCTTCTTTCATATTGGTGACCGTGTTTCTGTGTTTCTGTATGTAACACATCTTTAAGCATCTTTTGCAGGGCTGGATGAGTGGCAACAAATTCTTTCAATTTCTGTTTGCTGTGAAAGGTCTTAATTTCACCTTCATTCACAAATGAGAGCTTTGCAGGATATAATATTCTGGGCTGGCAGTTTTTCTCTCTTAGTACCTGGGCTATATCTCGCCATTCTCTCCTGGCTTGTAGGGTTTCTGATGAGAAATCAGCTGTAAGTCTAATTGGAGATCCTCTGAGAGTAATCTGTCGTTTCTCTCTTGCACATTTTAGGATCTTTTCTTTGTGTTTCACTGTGGTGAGTTTGATTACGACGTGTCGTGGTGAGGATCTCTTTTGATCATGTTTATTAGGGGTTCTCTGAGCTTCCTGTACTAGGATGTCTCTGTCCTTCTCCAAACTTGGGAAATTTTCTGCTAGTATCTCACTAAAAAGGCCTTCTAATCCTTTCTCCCTTTCCATGCCTTCAGGAACTCCTAGAACCCGAATGTTGGGTTTTTTAATAGTATCCTGTAGATTCCTGACAGTATTTTTTAGATTTCTGATTTCTTCTTCTTTTCTTTGATTTGACTGTTTCCTTTCCTGTTCTCTATCTTCTAGTTCCGATATTCTCTCTTCTGCTTCATCCATTCTGTTTTTAAGGCTCTCTAATGTGTTTGCCATTTGATCTATTGAGTTCTTCATTTCATTGAGGTTTTTTTTCATTATCGCAGTTTCCTGTTCCACTAGTTGTTTCATTTCATTTTGATTCCTCCTTAATATTTCATTTTCACGGGAGAAATTTTCTATCTTGTCCATTAAGGATTTCTGTAGTTCAAGAATTTGTTTTTGAGAACTTCTTAATGTTCTTATGAATTTTTTGAAATCTGCTTCTTGCATTTGCTCTATCTCTTCATCTTCATAATCTTGCATTGGCGTGTCTTGTTCACTTGGGGGCGTCATAGTGCCTTCCTTGTTCTTGGTACCTCCGCTTCTATGTTTCTTGCTTGGCATGTTAGAGATAATTTGTGGTGTTTTTGTTTTTGTTTTTTTTTTCTCTCGTTATACTATGCCTCTAAGTGAGCTGTCTGTTTTGTTGGAGCCTTAGGGGCTGTGATGGGTGTGGCCAGAGAGCTATGCTTGTTTCTTGAGGTTTAAGGCTGTGTAAAGAGCGACTCTCCCAGATTATTTGCTCCTTGCTGGGACGCTCTCTCTCTCTCTCTCTCTTTTTTTTTTTTTTTTTGACTCAGTTGGGAGTGGAGTTGAGGGTAGTTGAAATCTAGCCTTTGTGAGTATTCGTTTGATCTACCCCTGGGACCATACACAGAGTTTATGCAGCCCTCAATGTGTTCTCCAGTTTCGCTAAAGATACTGAGTTTGGCTGAGCTTTACATATGTAAAATCGCGGTGCTCTTTGTTTTGCTTGGTGAGTGAAGGGAGAGGCCTCTGTTCCCCCTCCCCCCCAATGTCTCGGACTTCTCAGGTCTTTGTCTTTCTTACCCTCCTCCGTTCCCGCTTGGCAAGTTAGAGATAATTTGTGGTGTTTTTGTTTTTGTTTTTTTTCTCTCGTTATACTATGCCTCTAAGTGAGCTGTCTGTTTTGTTGGAGCCTTAGGGGCTGTGATGGGTGTGGCCAGAGAGCTATGCTTGTTTCTTGAGGTTTAAGGCTGTGTAAAGAGCGACTCTCCCAGATTATTTGCTCCTTGCTGGGACGCTCTCTCTCTCTCTCTCTTTTTTTTTTTTTTGACTCAGTTGGGAGTGGAGTTGAGGGTAGTTGAAATCTAGCCTTTGTGAGTATTCGTTTGATCTACCCCTGGGACCATACACAGAGTTTATGCAGCCCTCAATGTGTTCTCCAGTTTCGCTAAAGATACTGAGTTTGGCTGAGCTTTACATATGTAAAATCGCGGTGCTCTTTGTTTTGCTTGGTGAGTGAAGGGAGAGGCCTCTGTTCCCCCTCCCCCCAATGTCTCGGACTTCTCAGGTCTTTGTCTTTCTTACCCTCCTCCGTTCCCGCGCTGGCGAGATTCTGTGGCTCTGGCTCGCCGCTCGGCTCGTCTCGGTTGGTTTTCCACGCGGTGGGTTCCCTGTAAGTCCTCTGTGTCTCCTCCACAAGGTCCGGAAGCGATTCCTCTGCAGTTTTTTTTCTTGAGTCTTTTCCTGAGGCTACAGTAATTCCACTTTTATGAAAGTTTATTTTCCCAAACTAAGGCACACGTCCTCACTATCCGCCATCTTGGCTCCGCCCCCCTTTTCTATAGTTTTTAAGTCAATTTTGACTTTATATTTTAGACTATTGGCTATCTAATGTTTATTGTTATGTAGTTTTCCTTTACTTGTTTGAAAAAATCTATTTATTTGAAAGGGGGGGAGAGAAAGAGAGAGAGTGACAGAGAATGAGAGAGAGAGAAAGAGAGAGAGAGAGAGAGGGGGGAAAACATCTGCTGGATCACTCCTCAGATGCTACAATGGTTAGGTCTGGGTCAGGCTGAGGCCAGGAGCATGTAACACCATCTGGGTTTCCCACGTGGATGGCAGGGGCCCAAGAATTTGAGTGATCTTCTGTTGTTTTCTTAAGCACTTTAAGAGGGAGCATGATTGCAAGCAGATCAACAGGTCATGAATTGGGACTCTGATGAGGGATGTCTGCATCGCAGCTTCAGCTTAGCCTGCTACACACAATGCTACCTTCCATTACTTTACTTTTCATTTACCTGTGTTTTATATTTTAAATGGACTTCCTTTAGACAAAATATGAGTATAATTGGATCTGAGTTTTGAACAATTTTGGAAACTGCTTTTTTTTTTTTTTGGACAGGCAGAGTTAGACAGAGAGACAGAGAGAAAGGTCTTCCTTTTCTGTTGGTTCACCCCCCACATGGCTGCTATGGCCGGCACACTGTGCCGATCTGAAGCCAGGAGCCAGGTGCTTCCTCCTGGTCTCCCATGGGGTGCAGGGCCCAAGGACCTGGGCCATCCTCCACTGCATTCCTGGGCCACAGCAGAGAGCTGGACTGGAAGAGGGGCAACCGAGACAGAATCCAGCGCCCCGACCGGGACTAGAACCTGGTGTGCCAGCGCCACAGGCAGAGGATTAGCCACAGCGCCAGCCTAGATTTCTTTATTTCTACTTTATTTGGTGGTTTCCTTAATATTGTAATATATATTTACAAATAATCCATGCCCCCTTTCAAACAATAAATAACTTGCTTTACAATTAGTGTGAATACTTAAAAGAACTATATATTCCAATTTCCATCTTTCCATCTCTTGTATCATATGTATATGTATGTATATATATATATATATATATATATATATATATATATATATAGTGTGTGTGTGTGAGTAAAATCTCAATACATATAATCATACATATTGATATAATTATTTTGAATAAGCTCTTATGTGGTAGATCAATTACCAATTAGAAAATAGATTTCTATTTTACCTTCACTTATTCATTCACTAATGCTTTTCCTTTGTTTCTGTAGATCTGAGTTTCTGACCTATACATTTTTTTTTAATCTCTGAATAACTTCTAACATCTCTTACCAGGTAAATCTATTGACAACAAATTCCTTCCATTTTTCTTTCTCTGAAAAAGTCTTTAATACTTTTCTACTGAAAGATAATTTCATAGGGAACAAGATTCTGGGCTGATGAATATTTTATTTCAAGACTAATTATTTATTTCCCCTCTCTTCTTGTTTGCACTGTTTCTGATGAGATCGTCAATGTAATTCTTACTTTCCCTCTTCTGTAAATGAGATGTTCTCTTCCTCCTACTTCTTTCATTATATTTTCTTTATCTTTGACTTAATGAGGTTTGGATATGGTATACATAGATTTAGTTTCCTTTGACATTTATCTTGCTTTGTGTTTTCCAAGCTTCCTGGATATGTGGTTTGGTATCTGAATTTAATTTAAGGAAATCATCAGTTTTTATAGCTTTACTTATTCCTCCCTTCTTATCTCTTTTTTTCTCCTTTTTATATTGCCATTCCTCATTTATTACACCTTTGTAAATGGTCATCCACTTCTTGAGTATTCTATTCTTCTTTAGAGTTTTCCCCTTTACCTTTCAGGTTTGGATGTGTCTCTTGACATAATGCAAGCTCAGAGATTCTGTCCTCCGCCGATCTAACCTTCTAATAATTCCATCTATGACATTCTTTAGTTACATCACATTACTTTTTTCATTTTTTTAAAGATTTACTTTTTATTTATCTGGAAGGCAGAGTTATGGAGAGACAGAGAGAATTACCCACCAATTCACTCCCCAAATGGCCACAACAGACAGGGCTAGGCGAAGCTAAAGCCAGGAACCAGGAACTCCATCTGGGTATCCTGTGTGGGTGCGGGGGACCAAGTACTTGAATCATCTTATTCTGCTTCGCAAGGTGAATTGGCACAGAGTTGAATTGGAAGTGGAGCAGCCCATACTCAAGCCAGCATTCATGTGGGATACCTGATATCATAGTACTCTTAATCTCTAGCATTTCTCTGCTGGCCTTGGAATATCCATCCCCTTACTTACACTGCCCGTTTGCTTCTGCATGCTGACTCCTTTATCCATTAAACTCCATAATATATTAATGACAATTTAAAAATTTCTTAATCTGATTATACCAACAGTCATTTCATATTTGTCTATAGGTCGCTGTTTAACCTGCTATGCTACAATGCTAGCACCCCCCCCCAATCAACTTTTAAAACTATGTATGTTCCTAAAAAGCAATATGAAATGCATGAAGTGTGTATGCCTTGAATAAAAGGTTTTCAGGTTAAAAAAAAAAAGCTACATAACTCCAACATTTTTCCAAATAATAAAAATGTTTTGTGTGGCTTTAATTGTTGCAATTGTTCTACATTATAAAAAACTATAACATTCATGTTGAATATCCATTGTTTAGCCACTATGTTTTTATTGCCATTTTTTTCTTTCCTTCTTCATTTTGAAGATACTATTTTCATGGGGCTGGCACTGTGGCATAGTGGTTAAAGCCGCCGCCTGCAGTGCCGGCATCCCATATGGCACCTGTTCAAGTCCCAGCTGCTCCACTTCTGATCCAGCTCCCTGCTGAGGCAAGGGAAGGCAGTAGAAGATGGCCCAAGTCCTCGGGCCTTTGCACCAATGTCAAGGACCTGGAAGAAGCTCCTGGTTCCTGGCTTCGGATTGGCGCAGCTCCAGCTGTTGCAGCCAGTTGGGGAGTGAACCAGCGGATGCAAGACTTCTCTCTCTCTCTCTGCCTCTCCTTCTCTCTCTGTGTAACTCTGACTTTCAAATAATAAATAAATCTTTTTTTTTTTTTAAAAAAAGAACAAAGTACTTTCATTATATCAATAATTCAATTTTTGGACATGGACTTCTGCTTTTAGGTATTTTTTTAAAATTTTATTTTACTTATTTGAAAGACAGAGTTACAGAGAAAGGTAGAGACAGAGAGAGAGGTCTTCCATCTGCTGGTTCACTCCCCAGATGGCCTCAATGGCTGAAGCTGTGCCAATCTGAAGCCAGGAGCCAGGAGCTTCTTCCAGGTCTCCCACATGGGTGCAGGGGCCCAAGGACTTGGGACATCCTCTACTGCTTTCCCAGGCCACAGCAGAGAGCTGAATGGGAAGAGGAGCTGCTGGGACTAGAACCGGCGCCCATATGGGATGCCAGCACTTCAGGCCAGTGCTTTAATCCACTGCATCACAACAAAGGTCACCTTTAGGTATTTTGATTTCTATTTTAATTCTGATCCTGCCTTCATATTTTTTCTTCTTTTTATTGAAATTTTTTCTTAATATCTTCAATTTTTTTTCATTTCATCTTGCAACTTTTTATCTCAGCTATTCTTTCCTCATGGATTTCTGTTTTGATACCATAGTGCTATATTTTCAGGTTTCCAATTGATGCTGCTAACTCATTAGAACCATTTTACTCAGATTCTTGTGGAAAATATTTTTCATAGAACTCCAAGTTTTCAGAATTCTGTGTTCTTTTATGAAACCCATTCACACATCATAAAAATGTTGTTTCAATGTGGCATGTGAGCCAGATTATGGTGAATTAAAATTAAAAAGAATTTAACAAAAACCTAACATTCTTTCATAAATACCCAGAAAGCTAGGAATGGAAAGAAACATACTCAACCTGAGCAAGTACATCTATTAAAAACTTTTAATAGATAATAGAAAATGTTCTCATTGCTAAAGATAGAAAATATTACTCAATGACCAGAACCAATATAAGACTGTCACTTTTGTCATTGTTAATCAGTAATGTACTGGAAGCTTTATTCAGAAAAATTAGATAAGGAAAAGAAAAATAAAAGGTATCCAAACAGGAACAGAAAAAGTAAACTATACTCACTGGTACTATGATTCTATATATGGAAAAATCCCAACAAATACAGAAAAAAATGACTAGCACTAATTAAACAACCTCAGCAAATTGTAGGACATAAGAACAGACAAAGAAATCAGTATTTACATTTACTAGCAATGAATACTCTGGAAAAAAAGAAACTAAGAAAACAATTGCATTTACTACAGCATTCCAAAGTATAAAATAGTTAGGGATGAATGTAACCAAGTGAACAAACGAGTTGTAAACCTAAGATTGAAATATGAAGACATAAATAGATGAAAATGTATCCTGGACTAGAAGGTTTAATGTAAAGACAGCACTATTACTCATAGTGATCTATTTATTCAACATGATTCATATCAAAACTCCATTTTAAATTTCTTTATTGTTTTGTTTTTAACACTTATTCATTTATTTGAAATGCAGAGTTATGGAGAGAGGGGGGAGGCAAAGAGAGAGAGAAAGAGAGAGATCTCCCATCCACAGGTTGACGCCTCAGTGGGCTGCAACAATCATGGTCAGGCCAGGCCAAAGCCAGGAGCCAGGAGCCAGGAGCTTCCTCTGGGTCTCCTACGTGGGTGCCAGTGTTGAAGCACCTGGGCCACCTTCCACTGCGTTCTTGGGTGCCTTATTCAGGAGTAGGATTGAAAGCAGAGAAGCTGGGACACAAACTAGGTCCCATACAGGATGCTGGCATCGCAGACACTGGTTTAATCCTCTGTGCCATAACCCAGACTCAAAAACCACAAACTCTCAGAAGAAAAAATAAGGGAAAATATTTTTAGTCATATTTTTGGCAATGGGTTATTATCAGTCGAAGAAAAAGGAGATAAACTGAATTTCATCAAAAATAACCACTTTCCTATAATGATGTCCTTTTTTATTTTAATTATTTGGTTTTTTTTTTGACAGGCAGAGTGGACAGTGAGAGAGCGAGACAGAGAGAAAGGTCTCCCTTTGCCGTTGGTTCACCCTCCAATGGCCGCTGTGGCTGGCACGCTGCGGCCGGCGCACCGCGCTGATCCGTAGGCAGGAGCCAGGTGCTTCTCCTGGTCTCCCATGGGGTGCAGGGCCCAAGGACTTGGGCCATCCTCCACTGCCTTCCCGGGCCATAGCAGAGAGCTGGCCTGGAAGAGGGGCAACCGGGACAGAATCCAGCACCCCAACTGGGTGCCGGCACCGCAGGCGGAGGATTAGTCTATTGAGCCGAGGCACCGGCCCCTATAATGATGTTCTTAAGAAAGTGAAAAGGCAATTTCAGATTGGGAATAATTTTTAAATCATATCTGATGAGAATTTATTATCTATAATACATGGAAAGTTCTCACAAATCAGCAACAGAAAGATATACCTCAGTTAAAAATGGGCACGATGGGGCTGGCACTGTGACATAGTAGGTTAAGCCTCTGCCTATGGCACTGACATCCCATATGGGCGCCGGTTATTGTACTGGATACTCCTTTTTCTGATACAGCTCTCTGCTTATGGCCTGGGAAAGCAGTAGAACATGGCCCAAGTGCTTGGGCCTCTGCCCCCTGGCTCCTGGCTTCAGATTGATCCAGCTCCAGCTGTTGCAGCCATCTGGGAAGTGAACCAGCAGAAGAATGACCTCTCTCTCTGTCTGTAACTCAGCCTCTCAGATAAATAAATAAATCTTTAAAATGTTGTACAAAGGAACTTCAGTAAACATTTCTCCAAAGAAAACATAAACTAGCCACACTAGTATATGAAAAGATCCAAAACATCATGTTATTGAAGAAATGTGAGTAAAAAACTGCATTGAGATATAGCTTCATACTTACAAGAACGAGTATAATCTGAAAAATTTACATAAATACACTAATGGGGATCTGGAGATGTAGGAACCCTCATACACTATGGGGAACATGTAAAATGGTTCAGTGTCTGTGGAAATGAGCCTTAAATTCAAAAAGTTAATCTTATAATTCAGAAATATATACTCAAATGATCGAAAACAGTGACTTTAACAAATATTTATACATTAATATTCATATCAGTATAATTCACAATAATCTAATGTTCCAGAAATGTGAACCAAGTACTTTTTATGTCAGCTTCTTATTGGCTCTCACAAGAAAACTTAAAAGGAAATAAAGAAGATTATCTCCATTTTATGGGTTAGGCTTACAGAGTTCTGTGTGTTGATAGCTATTTGTCCTATCCAAACCCTCATGCTGAAATAGAATCTCCATTGTGAGGCCTTACGGGGGAAACAGAACTTGAGTATGGTGTTCAGAGTAAAGTGATGAAGGTGAGATAAGGGCATCTGAGTGAAGTCCTGCCCCAGTGGTTGAATGCTGGTGACTTCGTATGAAAAGGGAGAGTCCAGCACACACATACAACTGTCGTGTCTCTTGCCATGACATGATATGCACCACCTTGGAACTCTGCCTACAAGGCCATCATGGGATGCAGCCCCATCTCAGCTTGGACCAGAACTGTAGTGCAAAATAAATCTCTTGTTTTTTTTTTTTTTTTTTTTGTGTGTGTGTGTGTGTGTGTAATTTACTAAGTCTATAGTAGTTTGTTGCTAGCAATCAATGGTGAGCTCATATAGAGAATGTGCTCTGTGGAGTCCCACTCTTCTTTCTTTTCCAGGTTAAATGCTGGAGCCTATGGGACCCCATCCCTCACTCCTGGTCTGGATTTGGGCCCCTGTTATTCACATTATATACACTGCACATTACTATTACTTGTTCTATGCTTCACAATTATAAGCAAATGCTTCCATAACCCCAAATAATTTGGGTTTATTGGGTTTCTATTGGGTTTCTATACATGCCTCTCTCAGTCCTAAATGCTATAATAGTCAAAGCAGATCTGACTTTAAAGAAATGAGGCCTAACAGATTGTTACTGATAGAGATAGAGAAATCACCCATTATTCATCAAAACTATCTAAAAATCATCTTTACATATAACTCTTACCCTCATATTCCCTCTCTTCTCTCTCCCCATTAGTCTTAAAATTCTTTTTTCTTCCAATCATGGTGACCATGCCTCTCCTTGCTTGCCTTGCTTTCTCTATGCCCTTTGCCCACACTGCATAGTTTCTGTGAATTCTACTCCACTGCCTGCTTTCTGAATAAGCATTGGTACCATGGCTCACATCCAGATGCCCATCAATTTCCCCTGGATAAGTCAACTTTTTAATCTGTGCCTTCAGCAAAACCCAGACCTGTCTAAGTCCAGAACTCTTGATTTCTGAACCAGTGATGGGAAGTTTGAAGACCAATGGATGTAAAGCATTGATTTATGGAGTAAAATCCACAAGCAGACAGAAGGGGATGGACTGCAAACAAGGGAGTGTAGGAGGGTAGGAGGAAGGATATGTATACGTCCAGGTAGATGGGAATGAAACTGATGGGAAGCTCACCTAGAGAAATCTGACTCTGTTAATGTGCTTCTAAAATGTACCTACTAAGAATAAGAAAGGAAGTGATGGTGCCACACCTAATTAAGAGGGTGAGTTGAAAATAACCAATTATTCCTCTCTACAGGGAGATTATGAGGTATGAGTGGTACAAATATTCCAAACTTTGTCAATGTTTTAGTAACAGGATTTAACAGTATTAATAGGAGGATTTAAGACAGAAACTAGTTTCTCTGGAGTTTGGTTTTGCACCTAGCTTCAATGAAAGGATAATGACTCAGGGGAATTAGCAAAGAGCTAAAAACCACGAACGTCTGTCTGCCAGAAAGGTTAGGAACTGAAGTGGTGTCAGCAGTGGTCGCATGATGGACTATCTTAACCCACATATTCAAATGGCGCTGTGAACCCGATAAGTAAGCTATGACACTGGGGCAGCCTGGGTACAAGGCAGCAGGCAGGTTCGGAGCACAGAGGAGGAGAAGAGAGTCCCGGAGCACACTGTCCACATCCATGGCTACAGAGACATTAGCTGTCACATTGCAGTAATCTGCACTTCCCAGTACTCTGCATTCCAAACCCACTGGGAGGGCATTGTGTGCGTGCATGTTCTTACTGTGCATTCCATTTTTCTTGTGTCTCTAATGACCTCATGGATTCATATTTTAGGAATTCCTTCAAAGAGTTTGAAGATTGGAACACTCACATGTTAGGAAGACCCAGTCATTGAGTTTAACTGACATTTAGAAACTATGATTCCTCCCACTCATGAAAGACAGAAATAAAAAACAAAGCAATCTCATCTGCTATTGAGGAATTTATAGATAATCTTTCAAATTAGGTGGACATGCGTTCCATAGTGATGGTGACATCACCACAATGTCTTGCAATTTCAGCATTTGGATCCTTTAATTTCTAATTTCCGGAAGAGGCTCCCCCTGTTAGTAAAATGGCACAGTCTTATCTGTGGCACAATCTATGCCCTGGACACCATCCTTGGCTCTAGCCCCTACTGCCATGGTTAGAAGCGGGGTGAACAAATGGCCCAACCACAGGTGTCAGCTCCACTCCCACCCTAATAGCATTGGCTAGTCCTATTTCCCTGACCCCCGCAAAGGTACCATAGGATCTTGCTTCCTGAACTCATGCTATCTTTCTCTCTTGGTCTCTCTCTCTCTCTCTGCACCCCTCTTTCTTCCTTCTTCACCCTTTCCCTCCAGCCTGTTGGATTTCCCAGTAAATAAACCCTTTCCCTTAACTCTGGGATTTGGTGTGTTTTGTGGTGGCCTTGGACACCCAGTGTACGTTTGGGTTCATCTGACAAACAGGAACATACTGTATCCTGTCAGAGCTTGAAAAAGCATGATTATCTTAGGAGACACTGTATGAGTTCTCTGTCCCAGGACTGCGCTGGGGTGCAGGATACAGCCTCATGCAGCTGAGCTTATTCTGTAAAGAGCTAACCAAAGCTAAGAGTGGGAATGGCAATATTCCTTTTAGATATTGAAGTCTCTGATCCTCACATTTAATTTTATCATCTTTGTTAGAGTTTCTTTGAGTCATGTCATCGAAGATAAATTTCCTATCATTCAGTAAAAGTTAATTGAAAATGAATCTTAATGGAGAATGGTACTGGGAGTGGGAGAGGGAGGAGGAGGAAGGATGAGAGTGTGGGTGGGAGGGCAGGTATGGTGGGAAGAATCCCTATATTCCTAAAGTTGTATGAAATTTGTATTCCTTAAAACATAAATTAAATAAACAAAACAATCAGGCTCAAGAGACTTTGTTATTGTATATTATAGACATTTAAAATGTGCTGTATGGTTACAAGGAATGCATTTTGAAATAGTAAACACATTTGGATAAGGGAAACTGAAATTCTGAATTAAAAACTTATTCTTAAAAATTGCTTCAATATCTTCCTCCCACAATCAGAGACCCTTCTTTTCACACAGATGTAGCCTACCCCAGACCACTGATTCTGAGATAGGATAGCAAGCGAACTGCTACTCTAACAGGAGCATTTGAATTTGACTTAATTCTTTCCCTCCTCCCCTTTCATCACTTGGCCAGTATCCCACTTCTATTTCAGAGCTTCTCCTTGCTTAGAGGAAACACTTAACTTGTCCCGTCTTCTGTAAATGAGTCATTTGTGTCTTGGACTTCCAGTTGCCTTGATTTATTTCCTCCCTTGTCTCTTGCTTTTTGTACTTGTCTTCTCTGGACAAGTTTACCCTGCTCCAGAAGCAGTTAAGAAAAGTCCTCTAATGCCCCCTATCTTCACCATCAGAGTTTACACAGGCCAGGAGGACCCATGGGCATCAGAGTGTGGACACCAATTCATTTTCCAGAGAGCTGCTGAGTCCTGTGGAGACCCTCTTCATTAACAGGTATTTTCATTCTTTTTCTCCCTTACACACTAATCTTTGATCTTCCATTTTCAAATACCAGCTTCATCTCACCCATTTTACTCAACTCACTACAAGACTTCAAGGCAGTAGAGACACATTCCAAGTTTATCTCATTTTTATTTGCTTCAGATATTTTTCCTGATTTCAAAACTACCTTAATTTGAAATATCTTATAGAGCAGGCTTGTCAGTTCTGAAATGAGAGTAACAAGGTGTTCTCTATTGTGTAGTGGGAAACTTAAAACTCCAGGGAATATGACTAATTCACTGAGATGTAGTTATTTGGGAAATCCATTTGCAATTCATTTCAACAATTGTGTTGTGGTCAGGTACATGTTCATAATTAAGAGAACATTTCATTAACTCAGTTACTATAACAATGTTGGCTACTTTAATTGGGAAGAATTAATTGGGCATTTACCACTCAGATTAATCCTTATTCTACTTGAACAGAAACTTTTCTTCAGAGAGTGCAAACCACTGTGAGTCTATCTCATACATCTTACTTGGTGCTATTGTTTGAATGTTTTCTCCAAATTTCATTTTCTGGAAACTTAATCCCTCAAATCACATTAGCATGTAGAACCTTTGGAAGGTAATTTGGAGGAATATGCCTTCATGAATGGATCAATCCATACATGGATTAATGAATTAATTGATTAGTGGGTTATGACTTTTAGTCTGTATGAATTGTTGTTGAGGTGTGTTTCTTGTGCACAACAACAGTTCACACATATGCACCTGCACTTGGGCACCTAGCTATTTAAAACAAATATTAATGGTTCTAAGGGGAGACATGCAGCAATACAATAATAATAGTGGACTTCAACATCCTACTTCCATTGATAGACAGATCCACTAGATAAAAAAATCAACAATGAAACAATACCACAGCTAATCTATGATACTGACCAAATGGATTTAATTGATATTTGCAGATCTTTTAGATCCCACAGCTTCATAATGTACATTCTTTTCATCAGTGCATGGAACTTTTTCTAGGATAGACCATATGCTAGGCCATAAAACAAAACTCAGCAAATTGAAAAAATTTGAAATCATACCATGTGGCCTTTTCTGAGTACAATAGAATGGAAATGAACAAATTAAGAAAATGTAGTAAATATGTGAACACATGGAGACTGAACAACATGTATGTACCCAAATGAACAGTGGATAACAGAAGTCATCAAAATGGAAATCAAAAAATTCCTTGAAAGGAATGAAGGTGACCATACGACATATCAAACTTTACTGAATTCAGTAAAAGCATTGTTAAGAGAAACTATATTTAATAGCAATGGTGGGCATTCTTGTCTGGTTCTGGATTGTAGTGGAAAGACTTTCGAATTTTCCCTTTTAGCATGATGCTGGCTGTGGGTTTGTCACATATTGCTTTGATTATGTTGAGGAATGTTCTTTCTATATCCAATTTGCTTAAGGTTTTCATCATGAAGGGATGTTGTATTTTATCAAATGCTTCTTCTGCATCCATTGAGATAATCATATAGTTTTTATTCTTCAGTTTGTTAATGTTATGTATCAAATTTGTTATTTTGCATATATTGAACCATCCCTGCATACCAGAGGTAAACCCTACTTGGTCTGGGTAAATGATCTCATTTTTTTTAAAAAAATGAAAATATCTTTATATACTTACAATTTTGAAAATACTTTCACCTGATATAAGATTCTATACTGAGGCCAGTGCTGTGGTTCAGCAGGTTAACTCCCTGGCTGAAGCTCTGGCATCCCATATGGGTGCCGGTTCTGGTCCTGGCTGCTCCTCTTCCAGTCCAGCTCTCTGCTACAGCCTGGGAAAGCAGTAGAAGATGGTCCAAGTCCTTGGGTCCCTGCACCCGCGTGGGAGACTCAGAAGAAGCTCCTGGCTCCTGGCTTCGGATCGGCTCAGCTCTGGCCGTTGCGGCCAATTGGGGAGTGAACCAGTGGATGGAAGACCTCTCTCTCTTTTCTCTTTGCCTCTCCTCTCTGTCTTTCAAATGAATAAATAAATATTTTTTTTTTTTTTTTTTTTTTTTTTTACTTTTTGCGCAGGCAGAGTGGACAGTGAGAGAGAGAGACAGAGAGAAAGGTCTTCCTTTTTGCCGTTGGTTCACCCTCTAATGGCTGCCATGGCCAGCGCGCTGCGGCCAGCGCACCACGCTGATCCGAAGGCAGGAGCCAGGTGCTTCTCCTGGTCTCCCATGGGGTGCAGGGACCCAACCACTTGGGCCATCCTCAACTGCACTTCCTGGCCACAGCAGAGAGCTGGCCTGGAAGAGGGGCAACCGGGATAGAATCCGGCACCCCGACCAGAACTAGAACCTGATGTGCCGGCACCGCTAGGCGGAGGATTAGCCTGTTGAGCCATGGCGCCAGCTAATAAATAAATAAATCTTTAAAAAATATTGTATACTGACCATTTTATCTTAATTTTTCTGAGATAACATGTTTTTCATTTATATTATAATTAAAAGCTCAATGGCTGTATTAATAAAAAGATCAATAAATAAAAAGTAAAAGACAATAGTCCAGCAGGAAAATAAAGTCTATAAACAATAATCAAATGAAAAGATATTCAACTTCACTCATGTAAATTCTTAGTCACAAAGTCATTAAAACTATAGTATTAAATAATTACAATTTGTTTGACAAAAGTTTAAAACAAAGTTTCACAAAGCATTGTATTTGCAGTAAAACTGATCCAACTGATGGCTCAAGTTCTATCACCCATGTGGAAAACTTGGAATCTGTTCTAGGTTTCTCGCCTTGGTGTGGCCCAGCACTGGCTGTTTCAGGCATTCAGGGAGAGAAACAATGGGTGGGAGATTCTCTCTATTCTCCTCTTCCTCTCCCTGTCATTCAAATAAAAAAAGAAAGAAAAATAATGAAAAGAGAATGAAACACTTCCCAATTCATTATAGAACAGTATTGTCCTGAAGTCCAAGTTAGACTTCACATAAATACACACACACACACACACAGAGAGAGAGAGAGAGAGAGAGAAACTGAAAACCAGTATTCATAATGAACTTAGACACAAATGAGTCCTTTATAAAATACTAGCAAACTGAGGTCAAACAACCTATGAAAATATAGACATCAGAACTATATAAGATTATTTTTTCCAGGAGTGCTAGGATAATTAATATAAGAAAATCAATGAATATAAAACAACAAATCAATAAAAGGGAAAGAGAAGAACACTATGGTCATCTTAATAAGTTTATTTTACCATAATAATTTTTAAAGGCTGTTCCCCAAATACAATCATATTCTGAGGTAGTGCAGTTTAAGATGTCAACACAAATATTTCGGCAGAGTACATTTCAGCCCATACCAGAGTTCTTAACCTCTTATTTCTTGTTCACATTCTGTTTGTTGATTGTCTCCAACATATTTCATTTCGAAAATATGGTATTGACATCTTAAATTAAAATTGTAGAAATATATGTTTCTCACTTTTGTTTTGTTGGTTTTGGTTTACACATTTTTTTCAAGCTCTGTTGTTAAGGTCATATATATTTACAATTTTAATGTCTATTTTTATAGCAACTTATTATAGTCATTGTGTTCCTCCTGTCTCCAATAACACATTTTTTTCTCAAATTTGATTCTGTCTGATATTAGTATTTCAAACTCATTTGTTTTTTTCATGATATATCTTTTTGGATATGTTTAGTTTCAACCTGATTGTGCCTTTGACTCTAATGTGTGTTCATAGACAGTGTGTAGTTGATTTATGCTTTAAATAAATTTTTTATAATCCCTGCTTTTTAATTATTTAAAGTCTATTTACATTTAATGATAAAAATTAAATGATTTAATGATAAAAATTTAAAAAGTTACAGTTAATGATAGAAAGGATTTTATGTCTGCCATTGTGACTTTTGTTTTCTGCACGTTTTATGTCTTTTCTCTCCTTTATTCTTCTACTAATGTTTCCCTTTGTGGTTAATAGATATTTTCTAGTGGCTTACTTGATTTCTTTTATAATTTATTTGAATATTTTATTTCTTATTGATTGTACCAAGGATTATAAGTAAAATATTAATTTATAACAATTTATTTCTCATTAGTAACAACTTCATTTCAACAATATAAAAATTCATGCTTCTATATGGAAAATTATCTCTTTTTTCCTTTCTTCCTTTATATTCTTATCATGCACTAATAACATGTGCATCCATTGACTGTCCATCAACACGGATTTATAACTATTGCTTATACCTTTGTCTTTTAAGTCAAGAGAATAACAGTTACGATCTGAAAGTTAATTTATTCTGTCTTACCTATAGTTTCATTTTAATTGATGTTCTTTGTTTCTTCATGTGGTTACTGCCAAGTATCTTTCATTTCTGTGCAAGTAACTCCTGTTTCCTGCCAGCAACAAATTCTCAGTTTTCATTTTTTTTTAAATACCTTAGTTTCTCATTATTATTTGAAAGACATCTTTGCTGTATATAAAATTCTTGCTTGACAAATTTTGCTTTTTAACACATTGAATATTGTACCACACTGTCCCTTAGCCTCAATGGTTTCTGATAAGTCTACTACCATTCTTACTGAGGATCTCTTGTATGTGATGAATCAGTTTACCATTGTGACTTTCAAGATAATGTTTGGGGCCGGCATTGTGACATAGTGTGTAAAGTTGCCCTCTACAATGCTGGCATCCTCTATGAGTTCTGGTTCGTGTCTCAGCTGCCCCACTTGTGATCCAACTCCCTCCTAATTGTCTGGGAAAAGCAGCAGAAGATGGCCCAAGTTTGGTTTCCTGCCAACCACATGGGCATCCCAGATGAGGCTCCTGGCTCCTAGACCCAGTCTGCAGTCTGGCTCAGTCCTGACCTTTGCAGCCATCTGAGGAGTAAACCAGCAGTTAGAAGATCTCTCTCTGTCTCTGCTTCTCTCTCTGTAACTATAACTTTTAAATACATAAATAAATCTTTAAAAATGCTGCTTGCTTTGGGTTTTGACATTTTGACTGTGAAATGTTTCAACATGAGTCTGTCTTTATCAGTCTTGAGATTCATTGAATTGTCTGGATGTGTAGATTAACAAAGCAAACCTAGGAAGTTTCTGGCCATTATTTTTATATATGTGTGCTACTCCTCTCTTTCCAAAAATTCTATTTTACATCTGTTGGCACATTTGATAGTGTTCCATAAGTCTCTGACACTGTTTTGTGTGTTTCATTCTTTTTACTTTCTGAGAGAATACTCTCAATCTATTTTCAGGTTTGTTTATTTTTTTTTTTTACTTTTTTTTAAAGATTTATTTAAAGGAGAAGCAGAGAGAAAGAGACAGAGAGGTCTTCCATCTGCTGTCTCACTACCCAGTTGGCCACAAGGACTGGAGCTGTGCTGATCTGAAGCCAGGAGCCAGGAGCTTCTTTCAGGTCTCCCATGCGGGTGCAGGGGCCCAAGGACTTGGGCCATCCTCTGCTGCTTTCCCAGCCCAAAGCAGAGAGCTGGATTGAGGTGGAACAGCAAGAACTTGACTGTTGCCCATAGGGGATGCCGACACTACACACTACGCAACAAAACCGGCTCCAGGTTTGTTGATTCTTGACCCTGTCTGCTCAGATCTTCTGTTTGTGTCTCTCTAGTGAATTTTTCATTTTAGTTATTATACTTTTTGCCTATGGAACTTTTATTCGAGTAGTGTATGTCACTTCTATTTCCTCTGTTTGGTGAACCGTTTGTTATACTTTTTTTTTGACAGGCAGAGTGGACAGTGAGAGAGAGACAGAGAGAAAGGTCTTCCTTTGCCGTTGGTTCACCCTCCAATGGCCGCCGCAGCCGGCGCGCTGAGGCCGGCGCACCGCGCTGTTCTGAAGCCAGGAGCCAGGTGCTTCTCCTGGTCTCCCATGGGGTGCAGGGCCCAAGCACTTGGGCCATCCTCCACTGCACTCCCGGGCCACAGCAGAGAGCTGGCCTGGAAGAGGGGCAACCGGGACAGAATCCGGCGCCCCAACCGGGACTAGAACCCGGTGTGCCGGCGCCGCAAGGCGGAGGATTAGCCTGTTGAGCCACGGCGCCGGCCTGTTATACTTTTTTGTAGTTCTTTAGACATGAATTCCACTAGTTTTCTGACTATATAAAAATAGCTTATTTAGAAGTTCATCTAGTAAGTCCAATATGTGGGTTTTCTCGAGAAAAATTTTATTCACTAATTTTTACCTTCTGATATATATACTTTGTTGTTTTACTTTGTTGTTTCTTTGCCTATCTTGCAAATTTTTTATGAAAGTTGGACTTTTAAAAAATTTAATTTAGCAACTGTGAGGATGAGATTCTTCTCCCTCATTATTTATTGTTGTTCTTGATTAGTTCTTGGTTAATTCCGTAAAGTCTGTATTCTTGTTGTGTGTTTGGACAGTGGAATCTATGTTGAGTTAGCTTATTGGCGAGCTGATGATTGGATAGATCTGCTTTTTAATAACTGAAACAAAAATCTCCCTGTCTTTGCTGAGAGGCTTTTGTTCATGCTTGGCCATTACCTTACTTGGTGTTCATGTAAATCCTCCAGGTGAGCCAGAAATGAAGGCTTAGTGCCTTTTCACATTTGTCCTTAATATTCACACAGTCTTGCATATGCATGCAGGCTACTGTGGTCCTAGCAATATGTCAGAGCACTTAAAATTTGCTTATAAAACCCTATTTCCTAGGTGTCCCTTTAAGTTTCATCGTATAGCAGATTGTTTGCCGCAAAGACTATCCACTGCTTCAGGAAACAAAAATGTACACCAGCTACTAATGATTGTTTTCAACAAATTCTACAGAGGGAAGATTTTGTCACAGTGGGAAAACTCTGAGTCAGATTAAGTGAAAACACTTTGCAAGGTCTTCTCGAGAGTCATAAGAAAGTTAAGTAATGATAGTTCTCTGAGAGTTCTCTCTGAAGGATCCCAAATCTAATTTTGTACCCTCCAGAAGATGCCAGACTGCTGGTTTCAGTATGAATCCAGAGTTTAGTTTTCAAGGCTGTCATGGAGTTGGAGAAGAAGGATAGGGTTATAGTAAGTTAAGATGCCACAGAATTGACTGTTCTTACTGAGATGTGCCAATCACTTTTTCTTGATTCCATGTTTTCTTGAATTGATGCAGTCTTTAAATTCCATAGTTCTGAAAAGTTGATTTCTGAAAATTTTTGCCAGTGCTTCTTGTTTCATTGAAAAGAGGACTTTCAAAATTTTTTACTATTTTTTACACATGTCACTCTATAATCAGATTTTGAATTGTGTTTTGGGGTGGATGTCATGGTGCAGCTCATTAAGCCGCTGTTTGGAATGCCCACATCCCATGTCAGAGTGCTTGGGATGGAGTCTCTCCTCCACTTCCAATCCAGCTTCCTGAGAACGTACGTCCTGGGAGGCAGACAGATAATGGCTCAAGTACTTGGGTCTCTGCCACTCACATGGGGGACCTGGATAAAGTTCCTCGCTTTGGCCTGACCCACACCCAGCTGTTACAGATACTTGGGGAATGAACCACTGGATGGAAGTTGTCTCTCTTCCTCTCTCTCTTTCTCTCTGTGACTCTGCATTTCAAACTGATAAATAATAGTTAAAAAGTTATCTTGGACAGGTATATCCTGGGTATTATGTTTATTTGTTCAATATTTTAACTCAGGATTATATTATCATAATGTATGTAGAATATATTTTCTTATTTTGAAAGATAAATTACAGTGGCCCTGTACCTTGCAATAAATGGAATTATACTTAATAGTGTAATCTCCTATAATTCACTTTTATAGCAATTGTGGTAAAATAACCTTTTTCGGAGATTACTATAATGTAAAATGAGTAATAATTCAGAAATATGACAAAATAAAAACTGAAAACACCAGAAGCTGAGATATTTTGGAAAAGGTATGAAAATATAATAAAATAAAGTTGTTCACGTATATGAAAATTCAAAAATGATAATGAAATTTTTCATTTAATTACTGGAGTGTGTTATAAAGGTAGAGTTATTTTAATAGGATAAAATAATGAATAAACAAAGCAGGCAATTTAGAGTAAGTTCAATATGCAAACATTCTAAAGAGAGATGAGTCACTGAAGAAGGAAGATAACTACAAAAGTTTAGAGTTAGAAGTGATTGTAAACACATCTGATTCATCAGGTTTAACAGCTTTTACAGATTAAACAGTGCAATCTAGAGAGGCTGAATCACTTGGCCAATATTACATACATATTAAGGGGTAGAACTAAGATTGAGTACCTTAAACTCAAGTCTAGTGTCTCACTATTTGATAGTGCTTTGTTTTTCTTTCAGCCATGCCCCTGAATTGCTGCCAGTGCCTACCCTCATGATAGTGCAGTACACAGGGTAAGGTTTATTTCACATGAAAATCTCAGAAACACCTAGGCAGAAGTCTAGACATTCTGGTATTATCATCTTTCAGTATTTTCTTCTTTTTAAAACAGATGTTGTCTTTTTTGTGAGTCAACACGTATTTATCTAACACTATTTATCCCATGCACTTTGCTAAGCACTAGAGATGTGAAGATAAATAAGTCAAAGCCATTGCACAAAAGCATACTGCATGGCAGATGTCCTAAATAGCACTCTAAAACTCTGGTTTCTCTTCAGATCGTATAAGTATTTCACCTTTTACTAAATAGCACTCTGGCCTCAGAATCAGCCCTTAAGGCATTTGGATATGGCTGAAGAGCCCATGAGAGTATTTTAGGCATGGAAAGCCAAGACACTCTGGAAAAAGAAAAAAAAAAAGTAGAAGACGTGAATGAAAGATCTCTGTGAGTGAGATCCCAGTGGAAAGAATGGGGCCATCAAAGAAGGAGGTACCTTTCTCTGAAGGGAGGAGAGAACTTCCACTTTGAATATGACCCTGTCAGAATAAGATCGAAGTCGGCAAACTCAAAAGGCTTCCATAGCTTTGGCAACTCATGAATAGAGCCCAGGGAGATTACTGATGCCATAAACAAGAGTGTCAAATTGTTAAGTCAACAACAGGAGTCACTGTGTACTTACGTCTCATGTGGGATCTGTCCTTAATGTGTTGTCCAATGTGAAGTAATGCTACAACTAGTACTGAAGCAGTATTTTATACTTTGTGTGTGTGTGGGTGCAAACTGATGAAATCTTTACTTAATATATACTATACTAAATTGATCTTCTGTATATAAAGATAATTGAAAATGAATCTTGAAGTGAATGGAATGGGAGAGGGAGCGGGATATGGGGGGGGGGTGCGAGTGGGAGGGAAATTAGGGGGGGAGCCATTGTAACCCATAAACTGTACTTTGAAAATTTATATTTACTAAATAAAAAAATAAATAAATAAAAAGCATATTGCAGCCAGCTTGGAAGAACAGCTATTTTAAATCAAAGGATTTCATATGACTTGGTGAGTACCATACTATATGGACCAAATACTGCAGGAAGACAAGACTGGCCAATTCATTCTTCCTGGAGAAGTCTTGGAAAGATATGGAAATAGCATTTTAGTTGGTTCAGGAAAGATGAACTGTTGAGTTTCCAGATGAAGCAAGGGCAGCTGAGTAGAGGAAAGTGTGCTGTCCGGGAAGCAGCAACAAGAGCAGTCTGTAGAGTTGTGTCAAGGACGCCTGTGCTCCTTCTTTGTGATTCGGGAAGGTGCTAAAGAAGGCAGTGGGGAGGGAGGAAGTGACGAGATCAGATGGCCCCGTTAGGAGAGTTGTTGTTTGCTCTGATCATGAACCCAGCTGAGCACTGTAGTAGTTGTTGTACACTCTGGATTGCTCTTTAGGAGTGGGACACTCACATACATGACAGCAGTTGGGAGTGTGGATAGCTTCGCCTGAGTAGAATAGAATGCCCTGTCTAAGCCCATACCCCTTCCACGACTGTACCTGCATTCAGTGGCTGCTTCATCGCTGTTTCCAGACACCGCCCTCTTCTTTCAAGGTCTGTTAGCTGTGTGAGGCCATCCCAACTCCAGAGCTCCCCTGGCATCGGTTGACACTTTTGTTGTGAGTGCGTTGCAGGTGAACTACTCTTACCCAATTCTACTCTCTTCACTCCCCAACAAAATTGTCCAATGTATGCTCTGCACACAAATTGCTATCACAAATTCAGTTTCTTGAATAATTAGACCCAAAAGGAGGGCTGAGTTTTATCCTTTATGTTAATTTCTGAAATATATCAAATCAATATCTTTTAAAAATATTTAATTATTTATCTATTTGAAATGCAAAGACAGAGATACAGATAGAAGACAGATAAATATAGACAAAAATAGATAGACTGGTATATGATAGAACTTCCATTCACCAGTTCTCTCTCCCAAATGCCTGCAACAGCCAGGGTTGCACCAGGCTAAAGCCCAGAGCCAGGAACTCCACCCAGGACTCCCACATGGGGCAGTGATTCAAGTACTTGGGTCATCATTAGCTTTCTCCCAGGCTGTGTATTAGTAGGAAGCCAGATAAGAAGCAGAGGTGGGATTCAAGCCCATGCAATCAGATAAAGCATCCTAAGTGGCAGCTTAACTCGTGTGCCACAACTTCCACCCTGAAACATCTTTTAACAAGTGTTTCCACATACATACATATTATACCCAAGTATATGTTAATTATGATTTTAAAA
This sequence comes from Lepus europaeus, assembly GCF_033115175.1. Lineage (NCBI taxonomy): Eukaryota > Metazoa > Chordata > Mammalia > Lagomorpha > Leporidae > Lepus > Lepus europaeus. The sequence continues at coordinate 89,178,559 of NC_084832.1, forward strand.
ATTAGGATTAAATACAAATAAAATTAATTAATTTTAATTATTCATGTGACAAAAATGTAAAATTTCATAACTAAAGTTCTAATATTTTACTGCACACTTCTTAATCTTACAAATATATGAGCTGATCTTGACAAAAGGGAGCTGCAGTTGGCAAAATAATAGCACCCCTATGATAACCACATCCTAATTTATTAAATTTATAAATATATCTGGTTCCATGTTATAGAAGAATGTTGCTAATCTACTGACTTTAGTTTAAGACTATAATCTTAGATTTTCTAGGTAATTCAATATAATCACAACGGTCTCATCAAGTAGTAGAGGGAGATGAATGGACTTGACCTTATTACTGCTTGCTTTGAAAATGGACAAAGGGGGCCAGGCACCAAGAAATGTGGGTGGCCCAAAGATGTTGGAGAAGTCAAAGGAATAGATCCTCCCCTAGAGTCTCCTGAAGGAATGCAGTTCTGCTAAGACCTGGATTTTAGCCCAATGAGACTCATGATTACTCATGAAAGGAAGTGAATTTAGCTTCTTTTAACTCGTTCATTTTTGTTTGTGGGTATGTTTCAGTAATTTGTTACATCAGTTATAGGAAAATAAGACAGGAGCCAGAAATGATTTCAGGCAAAGAAAACGCCCAATCCGATGTCTTATTGTTGTTTTGGGGACGATGACTCTTATGGAGAATGGGTAGTGCCCTGAAATGCAGTGAGGTCATTTGCAAGGCGAGAGTCTGAGAGCCGAGCCAGAGCAGTGTGGCCTTGATGAGGAGGAGAAAGCCAGAGTTAGACAGAGAGGGCCTGATTAAATTGTGAACAATTTAGTGCTCAGCGATTGGTTTTCTGTCTTTGATTTTTGTTCGACAAGACAGAAACTTCAGAACAGCTAGAGTGTGTATTACACTGAGAGCTGCTGATGGGTAGAGTCCTTTGATAGAGAACATTCTGGCTTAAAATGCCATAACGTAAGATTAGATCCTGGTCTGTTTTGCATTTTTAGTGATGTAAAATACCATTTATTAAAAAGATCATATAAAATTAATTATAATTGAAAGTATATTATTGCACATATTAAAACATAAAAGAAAGAAAGGAGAGAAGGAGGAAGAGAGAAGGGAAGTATCATGTTCTTAGAATTCTATCTATGAAATACATGAAATCTGTTCTCATTAATAATAAAAATAAATTATAAGAAAAAAGAATCTAAAGAATAATGTGAAAACCCATGTACTCAATTCTCCACTGATGGAATGTCACCAAAACCTTTGAAGGCCCTTGGTGTTTTTCTCAATTTTTATCTCCTCTGAGACTGTGTTCTTCATAAAATTTAAATCTCTGTATTTCTTCCCACATACAATTTTATGAGATACGTAAAAGTAAAAAGGTTTTGGTACATGAAATTTTCATTATCATTCAGTTTTACACATGTATATTTTTTCTTTGTGATTTTGCCATCAAAACTGAATTTTGAAATTTCCAAATGTGTTCTTGTTTGCTTTGTAAGCTACTTGCTGTTTTATTGATTTCTAACCACTGTTTTTTCAGAAGAGGGTGTGATATGCAAGATACCGATTATTTGGGGCCAGCACGGTGGCTCAGTAGGTTAATCCTTTGCCTGTGGCATCAGCATGCCATATGGGTGCCGGTTCTAGTCCTGGCTGCTCCTCTTCTAGTCTAGCTCTCTGCTGTGGCCTGGGAAAGCATTAGAAGATGGCCCAGGTCCATGGGCCCCTGAACCTGTGTGGGAGACTGGAGGAAGCTCCTGGCTCTGGCTTTGGATTGGCGCAGCTCCAACAATTGTTGCCATTTGGGGAGTGAACCAATGGATGGAAGTCCTTTCTCTCTGTCTCTCGCTCTCACTCTCTATAACTCTATCTCTCAAATAAATAAAATAAAATAAAATAAACTTAAAAAAAACACCAATTATTTAATATTTATTGAACCAATGTCACAATCACTATGAAGCTAACTTTGTAAACATATCATATATTCCTGAACAATGTGTACAGGGGTAGGTGTTCTAGCCCAGCTGGTACAGCTACATCTTGGGATGCCCACATCCCATATGGGGTTGCCTAGGATCAAGTCCCAACTCTATTTTCCACCCAGCTTCCTGCTAATGTGCCTGGGAGGCAGCAGATGGTTACTCAAGTACTGGAATCCCTGCTACCCACATGGGAGACAACAATGGAGTTCCTGGTCCCTGACATCAGTCTGGCCCAGCCCTGGCTGATGCCGGTGTTTGGGGAGTGAACCAATGAGTGGACTCTTCTTCTCCTTCCATATGTCTTGCTCTGACATTCAATAAATAAAAATGAATAAGTAATCATTAAACATGTGTATTTTTGCTTTGGTGGTGATTCCCTAGTACAACCTGAGGGGTGTGGCTTGCACATTGCACCCATGAGGCTCACAGCACAAGCCATCTGTCCCCTCCTCGCCCACTGTGGCTCACTGTCCACCTATCCCAGGCCTCCCCAGCAGTGGGGAGGTTTCGTTTTCTCCTTTCCCATCTACATTTTAGGCCTGTTGGCTATTAGGAGCTGTCAGGCATGTACCAACAGCTAATTTTCCTAGCCTGAGACTGAATATTGCATCTGCACTATGTACGTCCTGGGGATCTGACCTCCAGTGTGCTCTGAGCCTAGGCTTCCTGGTGTGGTGTCTTCTACCACCTGAAATTATGACACATTGCAAATATTGGTATTGTGATTTGATTCTCTGTAAAAAGAAAGATGCTCTATGCAGTGAGTTTGTGGTTGGATGGTCACAAAATGTTACACCACTGCTATCATTCAGCATGTCTAAAATGTTTTAAATTTGTAAATATTAAAATTTGAAACTTAAAAAATGTGTATTTTCCTGATTTTGGTTGGACATTATATTTTTCCATTAAGTCTTGCTTATTCAAATTGTTTAGATGTTTTAATACATTTTAAAATGTTTTTGACATTGCTTATTAATACACATACCTTTTTTACTATCACTACAGTTCTGTGAATTTACCTGAAAGTTCTGTCAATTTCTGTTACATATATTTTTAAGGTTAGTTATTTGATGCATTCAAGTTTAGAATTGTATATATTTTTGCTGAGTTGAAGCTTTTTTTCTTAATTAAATGATTTTTTTTGTTTGAAAGGCTATCTGACATTATTATCTATGCTCTAAATATCCTCATCAGATATCTCTTTAACTATTCATTCACATTTTCCGTTTTTTTCTGGAACTCTATGTATATGTCAAATATTTTATTTCGTCTTCCAATTCTATAAATTTTTCATTTACACATTTTATAATACATTCTAGAGAGCTCTTTCAAAATGATTTTTCAGTTCACTCTTTCTTCAGTCCTATTTAATTTGTAGATTAGACATGGTAACTTTGGATTTCTAATTTTATAGAGATATTATATTTTTCTGCTTGCTATGTTTGTTTAAATATTTTTTAAAAGTTTTGAGAGATAGATAGAGAAAGAGGAAAGAGAGCTCTTATCTTCAAGTTCAGTCCCCATAAACCTGCAATAACTAAGGCCGGGCAGAGCCAAGGCTGAGAGCCAGGCTCACAACCCAAGTTTCCCACATGGCTGACTGGCAGAAACCCAAATACGAAAGCCATCTCCACTGCCTCCCAAGGTCTGTATCAGCAGGAAGTTGAAGTCAGGAGCTGGAATCAGGCATCAAGCCCAAGTATCCTGGCCAGTGTCTTTTTTCTTTTCCTTTCTTTTTCCTTCCTTCCTTCCTCCCTTCCTTCCTTCCTTCCTTCCTTCCTTCCTTCCTTCCTTCCTTCCTTCCTCTCTCTCTCTCTCTCTCTCTCTCTCTCTCTCTCTCTCTCTCTCTCTCTTTCTGTCTTCTTTTTCTGCTTAAGATTTATTTATTTATTTGAAAAGCAGAGTTACACAAAAGGAGGGAGGGGATAGGGAGATGGAGAGAGAAGGAGATCTTCTTTCCACTGGTTTACTCCCCAAATGGCTGCAATGGCCAGGGTTGTGTCAGGCTGAAGCCAGGAGACAGGATCTTCATCTCGTCTCCCACAAGGCTTAATGTGCATCTTATTAATTTAATATTGACTAATTCCTTCCTCAGTCTTTCTAGTTCTTCTTATATATCCTTGAGCATACTTCGTTGTTGCATGTCATAATTCAGATTCTGGCCAACTATGTTAGTCTGATTTGCTGTTATGTTGTTTCTTCAGGCTTTCACTCATACTGAATTTTTTCCCTATTTGTTGTTTTCTTGTTGTCAAATTATCTGTTTCAACAGTTTGACATTGTATTGCAATCATCTGAAACTTTGCTGAGGGCAGACACTCTGTCTTTGTGTCCCCAGAACTGAGGATGGCCCTTAGTATATATCAGACAGAAGTGCTTGCTGAATATATGAATAGATGCACAAGATTAATAAAAGCTCTATTAAAAAACACTCTGTTCTTTGCTGATGACTTGATCTTACATCACATTTCAGGTCTGATTGCAAAGGAAAATTAAACATATTTATCAGTATCTGTCATTAAGAACAGTTAAAAACAAATTGCTGCCCAAACCAAAATAGTTGATATTGGCAGAAAATTTTCAGCATTATCCAAATGGTTGATACTACACAGCATTTTCAACAGCACTCATCCAGTTACATGGGGGTGATAGAATGTGCAGCTTCATCAACCCAGTGGAGCTCTCTGCAAGCTGTCCTTGCCAAAAACCAGAGGTAATTTTAGTAGAAAAGAACAATTAGTAACTCCCATGTCTATGTCTCTCTGACCTCACCTGTCATTCAACATCACTAGCCATAATTTATTTTTCCCAATTTTGATTTATTTTCATTATATTTGAAAGGCAGACAGAGAGGGATGGTGGGAGAGGAAGAGAGAGAGCTCTTCCAACCACTGATTCACTCCTCCAACACATGTAACAACTGGGGCTGAGCCAGACTGATGTCAAGTGCCGGGAACTCAGTCTAGTTCTGTCATGTGTTTGACAGGTTCCCAAATGCTTGAGCTGTCCCTACTGCCTTTCAGAAAGCTTACCAGGAAGCTTGAGTGAGAAGCAGAGCTGGGGCTTGAACCCAGGTGCTTCAATCTGGGATGTAGGCATGCCCCATGTGGTGGGCTAACTGCTGTGTGAAATGTCTACCCAATTTAGGAATTGATAAGGAGTTGTCCTACTGGTGCAATTTGAGTAGATCCAAAGTGATTCTTTTGGAGAAGTACTGCCTATGGGAGCCTTTGCTGCACAAGAATATACAAGGTAATTGGAATACAAGACAGTCTTCTTGTTTAACAGCTTGTCATCTGATTCCTGGCATCTCAAACTTTGTCTTTTCTTTTGGTCAAAAACATGGGATATTTATATTATAATCATTTTCCACCTTTTGCTAAAAATCCAGATGTGGAAATTAAAATTCCAAGCGAAAAGCCTGTCATATATTAAATATTTATTCTTTTAGATTTCAAAAATCTTTTTTTAACTTTTATTTAATGAATATAAATTTCCAAAGTACAGTTTATGGATTACAATGGCTTCCCCTCCCCATAACTTCCCTCCCAACCACAACCCTCCCCTTTCCCGCTCCCTCTCCCCTTCCATTCACATCAAGATTCATTTTCTTTCTTTTTTTTAAATTTTTTTTTTTTTTTACAGGCAGAGTAGACAGTGAGAGAGAGACAGAGAGAAAGGTCTTCCTTTGCCATTGGTTCACCCTCCAATGGCTGCTATGGCCTGCGCATTGCGCCAATCAGAAGCCAGGAGCCAGGTGCTTCTCCTGGTCTCCCATGCGGGTGCAGGGCCCAAGCACTTGGGCCATCCTCCACTGACTCCCGGGCCGCCATAGCAGAGAGCTGGCCTAGAAGAGGGGCAACTGGGACAGAATCCAGCGCCCCGACCGGAACTAGAACCTGGAGTGCCGGCACTGCAAGGCGGAGGATTAGCCTATTGAGCCGCAGCACCGGCCTAAGATACATTTTCAATTCTCTTTATATACAGAAGATCAGTTTAGTATATATTAAGTAAAGATTTCAACAGTTTGCCCTCACATAGCAACACAAAGTGAAAAATACTGTTGGAGTACTAGTTATAGCATTAAATCACAATGTATAGCACATTAAGGACAGAGATCCTACATGATATTTTGTAAAAATTGATTAATTTTCTATGCCATTTCCAATTTAACACCAGGTTTTTTTTTTTTTTCATTTTCAATTATCTTTATACACAGAAGATCGCTTCAGTATATACTAAGTAAAGATTTCATCAGTTTGCACCCACACAGAAACACAAAGTGTAAAAGACTGCTTCAGTACTAGTTATAGCATCACTGCACATTGGATAACACATTAAGGACAGATCCCACATGAGACATAAGTACACAGTGACTCCTGTTGTTGACTTAACAATTTGACACTCTTGTTTATGGCATCAGTAATCTCCCTAGGCTCTAGTCATGAGCCAAAGCTATGGAAGCCTTTAGGGTTCGCTGACTTCAATCTTATTCAGACAGGGTCATAGTCAAAGTGGAAATTCTCTCCTCCCTTCAGAGAAAGGTACCTCCTTCTTTGATGGTTATTACTGCTTCAATTAGGGATTCAGAAAATCACTTGCTTGTAGTTTAGTCCCTTAGTTTTCCATAGAGTATCCTTTACAGGGCTATCATTCTCTGTTATTCCTTTCCACTGAAGATCAGTGTAAAAAAGAAAGAGTTTAACATTTTGACTATGACCCTATCAGAATAATATCAAAGTCGGCGAACTCTAAAGGCTCCCATAGCCTTGGCAACTCATGACTAGAGAATTGAAAATGAATCTTGATGTGAATGGAAGGGGAGAGGGAGCGGGAAAGGGGAGGGTTGTGGGTGGGAGGGAAGTTTTGGGAGGGGGGAAGCCATTGTAATCCATAAGCCGTACTTTGGAAATTTATATTCATTAAATAAAAGTTTAATAAAAAAAAAAGAAAGAGCTTAACAAAATTATTTCTTATTCCTGAAGGCACAGCTGGTTCTAGAATAACCAGAATAAATTACTTCATATTTATCTGAGACATTTTTATTGAGCATTTATAGGTCAAGGGAAAGAAAATGTATCTTGTCAAGGATTAGTGAGCTGTCAGTCATCCGATAATTCACACCATGTAGTGCAGTCTTTGCCTGTGTTTGCTGACAAGAAGCTCAAAATTACTTTGGTGGCTCAACAGCAATGATTTTATATAAACCAGCATTTCTGGTGAAATACGCTCTACCCTACTCTTTACACGCCTTCCCAATGCCTTTTCTTTCCCTTGGTTCTTGTTATTTTACATTTATTGGTACACTCTTATTTAGTTTGATACATTTATATTTAGTGACCTAAGCTGAGGCAAGTTTATACATAATAAATATCTGTTCAGCAGCACAGGGCCTTTATATCAACAAGACTCCAGAGAAATGCCAAAAGTCTTCAGGATTATGGTAAAATATAATGAGCATTTCTGGTTTATATGAACTTTATGTTGTATGGAATATGGACTACACAGGCTATGAAAACTTGAACTCCTGAATAATGCAATTTTTAAAGGGCTTAGCTGCCTCCTTGGTTGCATTGTATCATGGGACAAGATAAAGGAGCTCTGCTAAAATGTGATCTATTGTTTGCTATTGCATGACAAAGGCCATTTGCCTGTGCCATCATCTCTGGTCCAAGGAAAATTACTCATATATCAGAAGCTACTTTTTTTTTTGGTGGTCATTTGGATATAATGATAGAATGGGATACATAAGTTTCTTCAGCATAGTAAGCTCAAATAAGACCATACAAATACTAATATGAGGCCCATAAAAAAGTTATTTATATATTCTCTCCTAGCAAAGAAAATACATTGATGATTATTGAAACACAGTCTTAATTAAGAAACAATGGGCATAGGCATATTCAGAATTACAGCACAGCAATAGAGGGACTATTTTGGAAGAAAATTAAGGAATATTCTGCCTCTTAATCACATATGCTGTAAGGTGTATGTGGACCATTCACACAATTACCCCCTTTGATATCACAATATTTTAAGATTACTACGGCACAATATTCCATAAAATTCTAATGCTGAGAGAAAATATTCTGATTCTCAAGTTTCATATGCAATAGCCTAAAATAAGTTAAGTAGGTTTTCTTGTATCATCTTGCTTATATAAGAGGTCTTCAAAAACTTCAAAGAAAGCAGGCGTTCTGGAAAAACTGTCTGGATTTCAAAATAAATTTAGCATAAATAAACTTATCTTTCAATTCAATTTCCTTATCAACATTTTAATAGACCTTTATGTTCCTAAAATTATATAAATGAACAGTGAAAGCATATTTAGGGATGGTGACTCTATTTAGAATGAGTTGGCAAGGAGTAAGATTAGGCATGTTGTATCTGTAACAGTCTATTTTCTAAAAAGTAAATAAAATAATAAATATAGCAAATACTACCATTTCTTTAATTTGGATTTGGTCTACAAAAATGCAAAATTGTTTTAATCTTTGAAATACTTAGCTTCAAATAATTACATTTTAATGGAAAATTCTGTCTTTATCATGTCATGGTTAGTTCATGATCACCTGGGAATAAGGGGTTGTCGTGACTGGAGTGATATCTCCCCCAAAATATATCAACGCAGAACCTCATAAAATGACCTTATTTGGAACAAGGTTCTTTGCAGATGTGATTAGAGTAAACATCCTAAAATAAGATCATCTTGGATTAGGGTGGATCTTAAAACCAATGGTAAATGTCCCTATAAGAGGCAGAAAAGGAGAAGACAGAGAGAGGGGGAGACATGCGGGTGCCCAAGAAGGCAGAGATTGGAGTGATGTGGAAAACAGTGCCTGGAGCCACCAGAAACTAGAAGAGGCAATAAGAATTCTCTCCAGAGTCTGCGAACAGGGCCCTGCCGATACCCTGATTTAAGACTTGGTCAAGTTCACGGTGATTTGTTTTGATAGTCCCAGGAAACAAATACATGTTGAAACCCAATACATAAACTTTATTTTCATGTCTCTCTTGGGCTACATTCTAAAGAGATTCCAGGAAGCCCAAGCAGCACAGATGCAGGTCTTGCCAGCCGACGGATCGTGGGGTGTGCGCGCGCGCAGGCACTTGGAGCCATTTCTAAACGCATAGGAAACTGCTTTCCCAACAGCAGAAAGATAAATGGTTTCCTGGAAGATAGTGAGGCAAGAATGTCGTTCTGTCATCGAAAGAGTTTCAGAACATTTCCAGACTCCCCAGTCATTTTCCTTTTCCATGGGTGGCACTGATAGGGAAGTTGAACTCAGGTGGCCAAGAGAATCCTACACGGAAGTGGACCCTGCCATGGACAGAGGAAGATGAAATATGGGATGTGGGAAGTTTATCACGGACTTGCAGCACTGAACGTTGAACCTCAGCTCCTGTCAGTCTGCTTCTAGGTTCTGAGAACCAGGAAACTCTCTGCAGATAAGACAGGGATGTGTGTGGGTCCGTTGACCCCTCCCATGGTGGCGATGTGGAGCTGGAAGTCTGGGGCTCAGCGTCCGACCCTCTCCCCACCACGCAGCTGAGCACTGCGGGACAGGAGCCCAATGTATCCTTGGCTGGTCGGGGTTGAGCCTCTGCTGGCTCTGGCCGGGGCTTGTCTTGGGCTTCCCCACCTCTTGGCAGGAAGACCAGAGAAAAACATCAGCTTTGGAACAAGCCGTTCCTAGAGGAGTGCAGCTCCCTGCTGTGTGAGGAGCAAATGATTTTTCCAGCTGTTTGTGAGGCTTGCCTGTGGGCTACAGGTTGGTGGGTGGAACCAATCCCCCCTTGTTCTTTGGTCTTGGTTCCACAGTAATTGATGTTTCTGGGGTGCTTTAAGTCATTCGTCAAACCCTTGGTGCTTTTTGCAAGTGAGCCAATGTTTTCACTTAAAAAGAAGAGGGGACAGCATGATGGTGAAGTGGGGGTTATCTCACCACCTGTGAGGCTGGCATCTCATATAGGCTCCAGTTCGAGTCCCAGCTGCTCTGTTTTTGATTCAGCTTCCTGCTAATAGCCTGGGAAAGCAGCGGAATAGGTGTTTGGACACCTGCACCCATGTGGGAGACCCAGGAGGAATTCCAGGTTCCTGGCTTTGGCCTGGTCCAGACTTGACCATTGTGGCCATTTGGGGAGTGAACCAGCAGGTGGGAGACCCCTCTCTCTGTCTCTCTATCTTGCTCTATAAGTTTGCCTTTCAAATAAATAAATTGTTAAACAAAATCAGAGATTTGTAATGACTATTGCCACTCGAGAGAAAGTTTGAATTCTACAAGACTGCAAAACATGCTGGCTGTTGGCCCCATCCCTTAAGTGAGAAGAATACTATTGCCTGTATTACGTAGGATATTTGGAAAGAATAAGAATAAAATAAAATGTGCTTAGCACTGTTGCCTAACACATGTTGTGTGCTCAGTAAATGTTTGTCCTTACAAAGTGGTATGGTTTGTATTAATTGGGGCCCTAAATTCATGGAGGAGTTTAAACTCCAAATTCATAAATTAACACTATTAGACAGGTGGAAACTTAATGCAACTGAAGTGGTTTGAGGTGGGGTGTTCAGAAAATAATTAAGATTAGCTGAAGTTATTAAGGTGGAGCCTGATGATAGAATCCTGATGGCTTTATAAGCAGAGAGGCAGAGACCACAGTCTGATAAAGACATATACAGACACACACTTTCCCTGTCCCTTGCTATGTGATCTTCTGTGCTGTCCTGGGACTCTGTTAGCTAGAAGGTCACTGCCAAGATAAGACCCCTAGACTTTGCACCCTCAGAATCATGAAGCTAAATAAGCCTCTTTTCTTTATAATGCTAGCTTGCCTCAAGTGTTTCATGATAGTTAGGAAAAGCTGACTCATACCTAACACTGAACAAAGTCAAATCTTGATCATACAGAATCAGTCCTGATTGAATTAATCCCTTGAAATGTTCTGCTGTTTCATATGGAAGTGTGCAATGAACATGATTCTCATCCCAAACAGACATTTATAGCAAATTTAAAAATGGGTATATCACAGTCTATCCATGCAAGGTATCAATTGCAATTTTCACTTTAGTAACATACTTATAGCCTCTCTGGCAAAATTCCTTATCCTGATGACCCCATCTCATGCTGTTTTTAGAGCATTGGGGACTCGATGCCCTCAATCAATGTATATTTTAGTCACATAATTAAAAACATTCGCCCATCTGTATATGAGTTCACATTAGGGAGAGTTGCCTTTCTCATCTGTGTGGAGTTTCCTTTATGTCCTCTTAACAGGACATATCTGTTGGAATCGATGTCGCCACCTTTTTTTGGTCCATCCAGCCCTCCAGTATTCTCCCATTTTGCTCTGAAATTACTCTTCTCCCGTAACCCACTGAGCTCACCTGCTTTCATCCTCTCCGTTATTTCAAGATAGCAGTGTTCTTAGCAAGGATTCTAGCAGTGAAGGTTCTCCTCCCAAGCTGAAAGCAAGAGGCATAAAAGGAAACAGCAAGGAAACATAAACTCAGAATAGGCAAAAGTCACTTATTTACATTATTTCTTTCCTCTTCCTTGATGTATTTTAATTCCTTTATCTCCTTTAAGTAATAATCCCAAGGAATTGAAACAGCATTGTTTTCTTGGCTCAGTGCAATGCCAAGTATGTTGTCAGTACTTGATTATTAGCACACGATAGCAATAAAAACAATATAGCAAGGACACACAAATACTGCTACTGCTTCAGGGCTAAAAGGGGTACATTGTCAAGGCCAGGTGTTTTCGAGGTGCTTTGCTTTTCCTTGTACCGTTTGCTTTCCATCTGAGGATGCAGCAGTGTGAGATCATCTCCAGAATTTGTTTCCATACTAATATGTTATTCATGTCCATATTATCATCAGATAGCCCTAACACAGTCTAAGCTCCATGTCATTTTTGGAAAATTCTGCTTGACTATTTTTTGAGCTTTTCCCATCTCCTTTTCACCCAGTGGGGATTAGAACTGCCAAACGTATTCCAGCTGACTTTTCACAAGGCTGTGAGAAGTAGTGCCACTGCTTCCTCAGCCTCGTGTGTGAGAGGCCCTGCCTCTCCTGGAGGCCAGTCTGTGCCAGTGTGCAGGGTGGGAATGGGAGAGGGGAGCTGCAGACCGCTGATTTCTTTTTATTTTTTTTTTTATTTTTTATTTTATTTATTTTTATTTTTTTTTTAATTGCCATGTTTTTTTTTTTTAACTTTTATTTAATGAATATAAATTTCCAGTATACAGCTTATGGATTACAATGGCTTCCCCTTCCCATAATTTCCCTCCCACCCGCAACCCTCCCCTCTCCCGCTCCCTCTCCCCTTCCATTCACATTAAGATTCATTTTCAATTCTCTTTATATACAGAAGATCAATTTAGTATAAAGATTTCAACAGTTTGCACCCACATAGAAACACAAAGTGAAACATACTGTTTGAGTACTAGTTATATCATTAAATCACAATGTACAGCACATTAAGGACAGAGATCCCACATCAGGAGCAAGCGCACAGTGGCTCCTGTTGTTGACCCAACAAATTGACACTCTAGTTTATGGCACCAGTAACCACCCTAGGCTGTCATCATGAGTTGCCAAGGCTATGGAAGCCTTCCAAGTTCCCCGACTCTGATCATATTTAGACAAGGTCATAAAAGACAGGGTGAGGATAGTAACGAATGATCCTAAGAGTGGCATTTACCAGGTCTGAACAATTATACAGCATTAAGTGGGGAAGAGGACCATCAGTACACACAGGTTGGGAGTAGAGCCATTGGTGGTAGAGTAGAGGTTATGATTACAAAGGAATGAGTCCCAAGTGCACTAGACAGGGTCTAGAACAAAGGACAGAGTCATTATTAGAGAAGCTAAGAAAGGTGCTGTCTAAGCTACAATTAAGTTTTCTGACTGAGAGGCAAATAGAACCTGATAGAAGGGGCTTGATAATAATCTGCTGGGCTTTAGGCCTTGTAAGTTAAGAGGCCCAGACCTATCTATCTCTTCACATGGGGTATATCCTAAGGGAGGTGTGAACCTCCTAGGGGAAGGCACTCTGTTGACTTTCATTACTTAGCTGGCCTGGGAGGAGAGCTGGCCAGGTAAAGGCAGGTGGCATCTCTAACAAGAAATTTACAGTTCTGCCTGCAATGTTGCTGACCCTACTTGTCCATACCCTCAGCTGCAGTGGTCACTTTGGAAGTTGGGCTGAGTGAAGGGCTTTTCAGCTTAGAGCCAGTAAGATCTGTGGCTCTGACCTGGGCATCCTTCGACTCCAGGGCAGGTCCATTTCCAGTGATCCAACTCTTGGCAGAGCTGCCAGGGCTCTTCACAAGCTGACTTCTGCTGAAGCCCAGACTTACCACATTGAAAGCCACTACAGTGGACTGGCCTGTTGGGTCTCCTTGAGGGCAGATCACTGTACAGATCAGCCATTAATAGGCCTGCCACCCATCGCTTCTGATGCCTAGCTTTCTTTTCCTCCTGGTTTGTGTTCAAGCAGACCAGAGGATACAAGTCAAGGGAGTGCCCGTATCCCATCTCTAATCTTTGGTGGCCTGAACTACAAGTCTATAGTCACAGGCATGTTCTGTAGTAGTTTTTCTAAGGTAGACAATGCCCATGAGGAAAATTATATTCTCACTTTAAAACTTTCTTTCCCTTTGGTCTGAAAGGGAGGTTTTTTTTTTTTTTTTTTTTTTTTTTTTTTTTTTTTTTTTTACTTACTGTATACTTAGCAGATGGCGATGTGAATCTAGCTATGAGATTATTATTTAAGTTCTTATTTTGGCTATGCTATTACAGAAAAATGTTAGCCATCTCTTTTATAAGGTCTAAAGATTAAATTGTGCGTCCTACAGATTCCTTCATAATAGAATTAGTTCCCTACCTTGAAGAGAATAGAGAAATGAAAGAACAAGTTGGGCTTAGAATAGAGAAATGAGGGAGCAAGTCCTAGATCACTTGCTGACAATAGCAATATTACATGAATACTTAGCAAACCGTTTCAACCCTTAGATAAGAACTTAATAAAACATTTACCAGAAGGTCCAATGCCTTCTATAAATTTTAAGAATCATGTATTTGAAAACACCTCTTAAATATCTAAGATGGTGTAGTTTGTTTAACCAGTAAACTTAAGCACAACCATATAAAATGTTTTTAGTTTCTTTCTACCAACAAGTTTGAAACATATGATACACAGATTCAGGTCACACAAATTAAAATGTATCTTTGATTGATTTTAGCAGCTTAAATTTATGGACAATCTTATCTAAAAGCCATTTAAAATAAAACTCTTAATAAAATTTCCCCATGTGGACATACAATATGTACGCACATATAACATAGCATAATAGACCAATATCAAAATCCAAAATATCTGGTTGAACTAAGATTCCTTAAAATCATGACATAACATAGACCAAATTTGATCATTGTTACAAGGTGATTATTCAAGTCTTTGAAAATAAGCACATAGTTAAATAACCCATAGCTCTTAATAAAAATTCAGCTGTTTTTGAACAATTAGAATTTAACAGACATCAAGAGAACATAATAGATTACTTTAACACATTGCTCTAACAGTGCATCAGAGTTTAATTCTATGTCAAAGAGAAATTGAGCTTCCTGTGATCTTTTGCTGTGAGGTTTCCTTCCTTTACCTTCTTTCATATTGGTAACCATGTTTCTGTGTTTCTGTGTGTAACACATCTTTAAGCATCTTTTGCAGGGCAGGATGAGTGGCAACAAATTCTTTCAGTTTCTGTTTGCTATGAAAAGTCTTAATTTCACCTTCATTCACAAATGAGAGCTTTGCAGGATATAATATTCTGGGCTGGCAGTTTTTCTCTCTTAGTACCTGGGCTATGTCTCGCCATTCCCTTCTAGCTTGTAGGGTTTCTGATGAGAAGTCTGCTGTGAGTCTAATTGGAGATCCTCTGAGAGTAATCTGACGATTCTCTCTTGCACCTTTTAGAATCTTTTCTTTATGTTTCACTGTGGTGAGTTTGATTACAATGTGTCGTGGTGAGGATCTCTTTTGGTCATGTTTATTAGGGGTTCTATAAGCTTCCTGTACTAAGATGCCTCTGTCCTCCAAACCTGGGAAATTTTCTGCTAGTATCTCATTGAAAATACCTTCTAATCCTTTCTCCCTCTCCATGCCTTCAGGAACTCCTAGAACCCGAATGTTAGATTTTTTAATAGTATCCTGTAGATTCCCGACCATATTTTTTAGATTTCTAATTTCTTCTTCTTTTCTTTGGTTTGCCTGTTTCCTTTCCTGTTCTCTGTCTTCTAAGTCTGATATGCTCTCTTCTGCTTCGCCCATTCTGTTTTTAAGGCTCTCTAATGTGTTTGTCATTTGATCTATTGAATTCTTCATTTCATTATGATTTCTCGTCACTATCACCATTTCTTGTTCCACTAGTTGTTTCATTTCATTTTGATTCCTCCTTAATATTTCACTTTCACGAGAGAGATTTTCTATCTTGTCCTTTAAGGATTTCTGTAGTTCAAGAATTTGTTTCTGAGAACTTCTTAATGTTCTTATCAATTGTTTGAGATCCGCTTCTTGCATTTCTTCCATCTCATCATCTTCATAATCTTGAATTGGGGTGTCTTTTTCATTTGGGGGCGTCATAGTGTCTTCCTTGTTCTTGTTAGCTTGGTTTTTGCGTTTGTTGTTTGGCATGTTGGAGATATTTGGTTTCTTCACTGTGGTGTTTTTTTTTTTCTTGTTACACTATGACTCTAGATTAAGTGGACTGTCTGCTTTTGGTCTTTCCTTAGAGGCTTGAGATGGGTGTGGACTGAGAGCTGTGTTTGGTTCCTCAGGGTTGAGGGTGTGTCAAGATGACACTCCCAGGTTAGGTGTGGTAAATGTCTCTTTCTTTTGTTGATTCAAAAGGGAAGTAATTCTGCACAGCTGAATGTAATTGGAGGTAGTTAGCAGGCAACTGATATACCCACAGGAGCCAGAGATCGGAAGCTCTTTCCCAAGGACCACACAGGGAATCTCCACTGCCCTTGGTGTGGGCTCCAATTCTCCTGCAGTCTCCCACTGGGTTGCCAAGTTAGATGCTAATCTCCAGTTATTTCACCCCTCCCCCCAGAGTCAGGTTTTTCTGCTAGGCTCAGGGCCGGTGCAGACCTGAGGTCGCCCTGCTTATGACGTATGTCCAAAATGGCGCCTGCTCTTTGTCTTGCTCGCCCTTGAGGGGTGAGTGGAGAGAGAGAAACTCGTGTCCGTTTCGGTCACTTTTTTTTTTTTCCCTCTCTCTCTTCTAGTTAGCCTGTTGAACTTTTCCTCACGGAGTTTCAAGCCTCGTTCCCTCTAGCCTCCTCTTTCCGCTTGCCCGCTGGTGTCTCGGGCTATGGAGGTTCGGCTCACCTCGCGTTCCAGCGCTGGTGCGTTGAGTCTGCCGCTGGTGTCCCGAACTTGGGCTCCCACGCTCTCCACGCAGGTCCACTGTGAATCACTAGTTCCAGAAGAGTTTCCTCTGCTGTTTCTTCCCCTACTCTTCCTTGACCCTGCAGTATCTCCACTTTTATTAACCTGTGTCTTGCTGAAGAATATCAATGTGCTCCCTTCCTATTCCGCCATCTTGGATCCTCCTCCAGACCGCTGATTTCTAAATCAGTAACATCTGAACAACTGCTCGCTCAAGCGCCTTGCTGGAGAGCACAAGTGACTTTTGATATCTTCATTAAAGATCTAGTTAGCCTTTCTTTTTCCCATTTTATGCAGTTTTAGTAGATGAGCTCCTTGGATTCAAACTGTTCATTGAAGCTTCTTACGACCCAAATTGGAAGCCAGTTGGTGACAAATTTTCTACTTGCAACTGTTTTAGATGAATAACGCTTAAAATATCTTTCCAACAGTACTTTTTTTCATAAAGGTAAATTTCAGTGGATATGAATTAAACTATGTGCCTTATAGAATTCTTAAAACTCTCAGAAGTAAACTTTTCTTTCCAGCATATGAACATTCTATAGTGCAACTTATTATGACCCCGAATATCAGCCTTGTGAGATAGGTCTGCTATATATATTTCATAACTTCTTTTTTTATTATAAAGTGTGAAATTCTTTTAAAATTCGTGATTGAACATAAGTCCTAGAAGCTGTCCTTATTGGTAGGGCATCATTTTACCTGTGGTACAATTAAAAGCAATGAAATAGTACACCGTGTTGTTACAGGCCTGCAGCCAGAACTGCTGATAAAGTTGAATAGTTCCCAAGGATATTCCAAGATTACATTACTGCCCTAAAGTTCTGCAAGTCATGGCACCACATTTGTCCCAACACACTTACCAAAGATGATTTTCGCCTTCAAGCTTCAGCAAGAAAACATAGGTCCATGAGATGAGCACTCTCTCAGTTCTCATCCTTTCATTTCACATTTCATGCATCTCTCTCCTTTCAAGACTTAACTATTTTTAAGTCATCAAAATGAAGCCATGGCCCCAGTCCTGTGCCTTGGCAAGCCCTCCACCCTAATTTTGGTATGGAAGAACTTGGGTAAAGATACTTCCCAAATCCTCTTTGACCCCAGAGTTGTTCATTTCTGGTTGCTTCCTGTCAGGCCAGTTAGTGCTATCTCTGATTCTTTGTTGCTCCATCTGGGAGTTGGGGATGAAACATGACTAACCAACCATGGACACAAACAATGGCAATTTTTGCTGCTCATATTATTTTCAGAGTCTCTTATCTCTCTAGCATCTCTTACTTCCTGTATACCTGTCTTCTTTCTCTCCACTGCTTTTTATCATCAATGAACACACATACTTGTTTTTCCTGTTTCTAAGGAACAAACAAAAAAATTAAAGCAATGTCCTGTTGTATATATTTACCCTTTAAGCCATGCTTCCATTTTCACCCATCCTCTACTGGTGGCCAGGTTTCCTGAAATCTTATTTACCATTGCACCACTATTCACATTGATTTACTTCTTCAACACCCTTTGTTTCTTTCACTGCTTTATTGGAGGGCTGTGGTGTCCTTCTGTCAATTTTCCTTTTTTATAAAGATACTTTGTTTTGAAAGTCAGAGTTTCAGAAAGAGAGAGAGAGGGATGGAGAATCTTCCATCCAATGGTTTTACTCTGTAGATAGGTGCAATGGTCAGGCTTGGGTTAGGCCAAAGCCAGGAGCCAGAAGTTACTTTTGGATCTCCCCACATGGGTACAGGGATCCAAGTACTTGGGTAATTATCTGCTGCTTTCCAAGGCCATTAACAGGGAGCTGGGTCAATAGTGGAGCGGCTGGGGCTCAAACCTTGCCCATATGGGATGCTGGCCTCATAGGTGCCTGTTTTACCTGCTCAACAACAACGCTGGCCCTGCTTCTGTCAATTTTCATGCTTCCATGGTTTGAATGCAATTTCAATATGTCCCCGAAGGTTTTGTGGGTTGGAAGTTTGGTCTTCCATGTGGTAGTGCTGAGGTGGTAGAACCATTATGAGTGAGACCTAGTGCAAGGGGATTAGGTCACGGGGGCAGTGACCCCAGAAGGGATTACTGCTGGTCCCATGGAGTGAGAGTGAGACAGCTCTCAGGAAAGAGAGTTGTTACAGAAGAACAAGTCTGGCCCTCTCAAGAGGAAGCCCTCTCAGGCTTCCTGTCTTACCCTACGATCTCTCCTTCGTGCATGCTCTCATGATGATGTCATCCACAATGTGGGGACACAGCCAAGGGTGTGGGCCCTCACCAGAGGCAAACAGATGGGGTTACTGATTGTTGACATTCAGCTCCTGAAACTGTGGTCTGGGTCAACCTGTTTTCTTTGTAAAGTACCAAGCCTCAGATACTTTGTTTTAGCAACAGTAAAAGGACTAATCCTATCTTACCAGACTGAAGAACCCATCCTTAAATTCAAACGTGTTGTTTTGAAATTCAAGGTGGAATTCAATTCCTTGGCTTACCCGCTCACTGTGTTTTGATCATTGCAGTGATATACCAGTTCTGATCCTCTATCAGTGCCTTCAATGTTGTCCTCTGGGGTAATTGTTATTTTTGGACTCACCTTGAACAACAGCACTTGTTTCCATGCCTTTGACTCTCACTCCCTTACCTTTATAGCTAAACACACAAACACAATGACAATTTCTATCCCAGAACTGCCAGCAATGTGCTGTTTGAAAATAGATGTATAACTATATTTTTGTAACAACTATTTGCCTCCATATTTTTCAAACACTATTGATTCTCTTCAAGTTTTAATTAGATTTCCATGAAATCAATGGTGCTCCTGTTAAAAACTCATTAGTTTGCAACAATGATATTTTTTAGTGTGCTAGCCAGATCAAGGACAGTGAGTCTGGAAAAGCAAGAGGATGTTCTATTATAAGACATCACCTCTCTCGACCCTTCCTAAATGCAGAACTGTTGAGGGAATTAGATGCCATCCGGAAAGCCTATTACTATGAGATTTTTTTCTAAGACAGAATGACAACCCCAATTTCATCATTTTAAACAGTAAATCAGTTTTCAAATACTGACCTATGTGCACTTGTTTCACCATGAGACTCACTGGATCGGCCAAAGTCGTTATGAGAATCATTCAACAGTAAGTGCTTAAAATTTAGCTAATTGCAAAGTCCTTCAAATAATGTGCAAGTTTTTAAATTTAAACAAAATATCTGAATTAGGGCACAGAGTTCTGTAGTTTGAACTCAAGGTTTAATATGTAGGGTACTAAAGAGAAACACCATTCAAATATCACAGCAGTTAAAATAAGACCTAGATACAGTAAAAAAAGAGAATTACAAATTTGTTACAAAGCAATACATTGATGTCATTTAATATACAAAAGACTGGGAAATACATTACTAAAGATCAAGGCAATAGTTTAATCAATTGTTTTAAATTTGGTTATTGGGAAATTGCATTTCGGGTGATTATGATGTTGACACTCTTATAGAGAGCTAAGGAAATTACTATTAAAATATATGAAACTTGAACTTAAGGTAAATAATTGAGAGTATGTCCTGGAGTCTTGTCTTGTCTTCTCTCTTTCTTCCTTTCTTTCCTTCCTTTTTTTCTTTCTTTCTTGTAAGATTTTATTTGTTTGAAAGGCAGAGTGAGAGAGAGAGAGAAAGAGAGAGAGATCTTCCATTCCCTGGTTCACTCCCCAAGTGGCTGTGACTGAGAGAGATCAAGGCCAGGAGCCAGGAACTCCCTCTGGGCCTCCCGTGTGGGTGGCAGGAGCCCAGGTGTTTGGGCCATCATCTGCTGCTTTCCTGGGGGAGCTGGTCAGAAGCAGACCATCAAAGGGGAGTCGACCAGTGCTCCTATGGTTACGCTCCAGTGGCAGCTTAACCATTATGCCACAAAGTAGGCCCAGGCATATTTTCTAATACGCCTACCCAAGGATTCCTTACTTCTCCAGGAGAATTGGATTACTCTTCACAACTACTTAGTCCCAGACTCTGTGAGGGTATCTATTACCTGGTAAATTTGATTTCAATAGATATAAATAGCTTCTGCCTAAAAAATGGAAGTGCAAAATTAAATGCTATGATTTTGCTGTCCTATAGGATGCTTACCAAATTTTAATTTCATTTTTAGTTTTTTCATTCTTCTCTTTCAGTGCAGATGATAAATAATAGATCTATCAGTAGATAATTATAGAAAGAATCTCTGTCATTCTCCATGGAACCGGTTTTAACATTTTGATGACCCCCTCAATAATGAGTTAAGTTTTTTGACATGTGTTTACTTCGTATTCATGTTATCAACTTTTAAGTACACTTAATTTTAAAACTTTTAGTGCCAATATAATTTCAAACAATGATAGATATAGTCAGGTGTTATTATTCTTTTTTCCAAAGGGTTCTTAGACTTGCATACAGTGAAATGACACTAGAAGTAGTTTGCTGAATTTCTGTGTAGAGTTTTTGGTATGCCAGTAACATTTCTAGAGTTTGGAGTATGGTTTCCTAATTTCCACAGATTAAAAACAAAACCAAACACTGAGTCTCTGTGGGATAATTTATTTACACAATGTTGTAAAGTAATTAATGAGAGAAAAGGAATACCTTTGTCTATACCTGAAATTGTACTTTCTCATTTTAAAAGATTTATTTGTTGAAAGCTAGTGTGACAGAGAGAAAAAGACAGAGAGAGAGAGAGAGAGAGAGAGAGAGAGATGACTTCCATCATTGGTTCACACCCCAAATACCCACAATAGCTATACTTGGATCAAGCAGAAGCCAGGAGCCTTGGACTCGTTCCAGGGCTCCCAGGAGGGTGACAATGACTGAAGCACATGGCCCATAATCCAATACCTTTCCAGGTGCATTAGCAGGAAGTTTGATCCCAAACAAAAGAACTGGGAATTGAACTGACACTATGATGCTAGATGCGAGCCTTCTAAGCAGCAACTTAAGCCACTGCAACACAATACTTGCCTCTGATTTTATATTTTCTTAAAGAAGTAACTGTTAACTTGTTCCCACTGTATATAAGGAGGCAGATACGGAAGGATCTGTTGTGTAGACAGTAGAAATTACAATCTGGTTCTGTAACTCAAGAGCATCTTGGTAAAAGTTAAACAGTGAGGATGTGAGATGTGAAGTAGTATCCTACAAAAAGGGCATTCCATAGATTTCTAAAAATCAAATAAATGCAGAAATAGAATCTTTAAAATGTATATGAAGTGTACAGAAGTACAAAATATCTCTTCTACTCCAAATTATAAAGAAATAAGATATCCAAGATACAATATGTCAGTAATTATGAAGATGTAGCCACGTACAGTAAGGAGAAAATAATCTTCCTGCCTGCATGACTTTGAAGAAGAAAGAATGGATTCGAGTACAAAGTAGAGAGTGAGGCCTTGTTCTGACTCACTTTCTACCAAATATAGGGCAGTCAGGAGCCTGTAGGGTCAATGCTGATGGAGCCGGTAAAGTCTCAAGTCTCCACGGGAGACAGGGGACTGATGTCAGGCACTACTTTGGGCTGGAGTTGGATTCTTTAGCTATCACTGACATTGGCGCTATGACCCATGAGTGCAAACATAGTTAGCCCTGAAACCAGTAACTGGGTCAAAGCACCAGCTGCTTCCATGGTTGAATCTGTGCTACTCCCATCTTGCTATAGATTAAGATAAACTCCATCAGAACTAATTCCTGAGTGCCAGGTCAGATTCAGAATAAAACACCAGTGCTGCTGAATGGTGGTGTGGTAAGGCAGAAGCAAAGAAACTAAACAAATGAAAATACTTGTTTACCCAAATGGGCCTATGAACCCAAATTCCAAAATACTGTCTGGTCTCCAGATACGATGGCTCAATTTAGGATTGTCCAACTCTGTGATGCTGTAAAAGTCATACACATTCAGTAAACGCCACACTCAATCTTTTCCCAGGACTGCTGTCCAGTCTGTCCTCATGTTGCTGGTTAGGGCAGCGCTGTAGTTCCCACTCAGCCCTGTGGTTATGAGGGAAAATAGTTAATACTCTCCAGTGTGCTGTATTCCTAAACTATGAGGTTCAGTAGGGTTTGACTTGGGATGTTTTTGTCTTAAAATGGTTGGTCGGAATGCAAGTCCAGACATACAGCAAACTCAAATGCCTGCAATATTAAATCCATGCCAGGTTAAATTGATTTAATAAAGAGTGTGAAAAAGATTTTCAGTAAGGCATACTTAAAAATATTAAAAAGGAAGGCATTAACTTCCATTAAAAATAACAATAGAGCCCAAACAAAAAACAAAGAGAAAACGAAATGAACAGGAAAAGTAGATCATAAATCTTAGAAATGAAATACATAATACTAAAAACAATTTCTATATAAATTAGATAAATCAATTCACAGGAATAACTTTTAAAATATTTTACTCAAATGCAGCATAGAAAAACATGAAAAAATAGCAAATAGTAAAAAAAAAGCAAAAATTGTAAGAATGTTAAAACATTCTCACATAATTCAATGGAAAATCTGAGATATAGAAGACAGACTGAAATATTCAAGGATAGTAATTCACCATTTTACAGAATTGAAAAAGGAATTGATGCTTAGACTAAAAGCCCTTACCAAATTCATAGGCAGGATAGATGAGGGCTAACTCATAGCTGGACACACCAAAAGTAGCTTCAGGACCATCAGGGCTCCAGAGAAAATCTTAGTAGTTATCAGAAAACAAGATATCAATTACAAAGAAAAAGAAGCAGTGTTTAACAATAGAGTTGAAAAATAGAGAAACGAAGACAACTCGCTCTACAATGATAATTTAAAATTTTAAAATGTGAGAGATTAATTCAGAAGGAAGGTGAACCCAAATAGAGGCTACAGGAAACAAGAAAGACAGGTGATAAGAAGTGATAAGTTGGCTATTAAGTATATTATATATTATTCAGTGTGAATTTAAGGAGCAAATTTTAATCTCAATGACAACATAAGGAAGGGAAGGAAAGATGATCCATGGCTGATTTTATATTACTAAGTTGTCTGTTATTTTTAGGAATAGGATAAAAATTCTTAATTACTTTTCATTAAGTAATTGATAAACATACCTTAAATATTAATAATAATCACTAAAAAGTTAAAGCAATGCACAAATTTCAGAACAAATTTAGATCAGAGAATTTTGGTAATGGAATTATATCAAAAGGTATGAAAGAAGAAAAATAGGAGAAAATTTCTATAAAATCATAAAGCAAACTAAATAATATAAATTATTTCAAATATATGAAAAAGTACCAATAAGATAAAATTATTTAGATTGTGAAATTGGATAGAACAGATCCTTGTTCATGGTGTTTGCTACATCCTTAGAAGTAAGAAAAAAATGATAAAAAATGATAAAAACTGCATAGAAAGTTTGAGAACAAAGGAAAAATAATCTATCTGATAATAGAAAAAGCCCAACTCACCAAGGAGCAATAGAAATTGCATATATGACAAATCTGTACATGTTAATTTATGCCAGGCTGTGAGAATGGGAATAATCCATGAGATAAAACTTTCTGATCTTGTGGATCTTACATTTTGGTAGAAAGTAGCTTGTATTCAAGGAGAATGGAAAGATCTACTCATTTCCACATATCTATCATAACTGATATTTGAAGCATTGACATATACTCCACAATATCTAGTATACAATGGATATTTCTAGATGCTTAGAATTGAACAATCAAAATTAGGAATTCATGGGATGCAGCATTCTCACAGATAGCTTGCTCTGGGAACATCTCAGCCCTCTCCAGGGACAGGACAGACTAGTGGGGAAGAGTGGATCATCTGTACCCTGTGACTATGGGAGCCCTGTGTGCTGAAACTGTGGGAACTCTGTGGCCACATGAGAGGGCACAGGGTGTAGTGTGTCCCTGGGAAATCACTGTTTCTCCACTTGCTCAGAGCTCCCTGATTACCTGGGGTGGGTCACTGCAGCGGGTTTTGTGCTCTCACACAAGACTACACAGATCCTTTTTGCAGTTCATACGCAAGAACTATGAGCATTGCACTCACTGAGGAGTACCACCTGGTCATCGATCACACTGCAAAAGAGGAGGTGAGGGTATGGTTATGCCAATAGAGGTGATTCTACCTCCCTTTCTGTTAAAAAGTAGAGGTCTAACATGCCCAAATTGGGTGTTATCCTGGATATTTGCTCCACCCTAGAACACTGACCAGAGCTCCCTTGCCAAATCCAGCACACACCTTTGGGTATTCACTGAAAAAGCAGACATTCCACTAAGCCACAGAGGTATAGTTCAAAAATAAATCCATCAGAGGAAAAAAAAAAGTATCTTCACAAATGCCTAAAAATAAATGCAGAAATTCAAGAAACAAGGATAAGAAAGACAACATGACCCCCACAAAGGAACACAATAACACTTCAATATTAAAATGTGAAGATGAAGAGATTGATGGAATGTCTGAAACAGAATTCAACAGATTAATCATAGGATTACTCAGAAGCAATGAGGAACAAATTCATGAATTAAAGAAATCCATACTTGACAAAGATAAAAAACTTTCTCATGATTTTGAGATATTGAAGAGAAATAAAAATGAAATATTAGAAATGACGAATTCAATAGGTCAAATAAAAATACAGTGGAAAGCCTTACCAACAGACATGATGAGGCAAAAGAAGGAATATCCAAGCTAGAAAACAAATCTTTGGAAATTTTTCAGTAAGACCAAAAAAAAAAAAACAAAGATGAAAAAATTATAAAAATTCAAAATAGTATTAGAGATTTATGGGTTACTATCAACCCCAAATACACATCTTAGGAGTTCTTGAAGGTGTGGAGAGAATGGATTAGAAGGCCTTTTTAATGAAATAATTATAGGAAACTTCCCCAATTTGGAGAAGGAAAGGGACATTCAACTGCAGAAAGCACATAGAACTCATAATAGACATAACCATAAAAGGTCTTCGTCATGACACATTGTAGTCAAATTCTCTGAAGTAAAACCTAAAGAAAAGATTCTAAAATCTGCACTAGAGAAACACCAGATTTCTTTCAGAGAATCTCTAATTAGACTCACAGTTGACTTATCAGCAGAAACTTTACAGGCTAGGAGAGAATGGTGAGATATATTCCAAGTCTTAAGAGAAAAAAAAAAACAAAAACAAAAAACTGTCAACCCAGAATACTGTACCCTGAAAAGCTCTTATTTATGAATGAAGTTTAAATAAAGAGCTTCCATAACAAACAGAAGCCGAAGGATTTTTCACCACTCATCCAGCCTTACAAAAGATGCTTAAGGATGTGATACACACAGAAAGACAGTCATCACTACGAAAGAAGGTGAAGGCAGAAAATCTCCCAGTGAAAGTATAAAGGAAATTCAAAGAAAACAATAGGAATATTTTTGGAAGAATGGCAGGGCCAAATCATTACTTATCAATAGTAATCTGGACTGTAATCCTCAGTTAAAAGATACAGGCTGATCAGATGGATTAAAAACAGACCCATCTATTTGTTGCCTACAAGAAACACACCTTGGGGCCAGTGCTGTTGTGTAGACAGTAAAGCTGCTGCGTGCTGTGACAGCATCCCATTTGGGCACTTGTTTGAGTCCCAGCTGCTCCACTTCCAATCCAGCTCTCTATTATGGCCTGGGAAACGTGGCCCAAGTCTTTGGGCCCTTGCACCCACATGGGAGATCCAGAGGAAGCTCCTGGCTCTTCATATCAGCTCACCTCTGATTGTTGTGGGCATTTGGGGAGTGAACCAACGTATGGAAGGCTACTCTCTCTACCTCTGCCTCTGCCTCTGCCTCTCTGTAACTCTGTCTTTCAAATAAATAAATAAATCTTAAAAGAAAGAAACACACCTTACCAACAAAGATACATGCAGACTGAAAGTATGGAAGAAAAGATATTCCATGCTAATGGAAAGCAATAATAAGAGCAGGCATAGACATCCTAATATCCTAATAACACAATAGACTTTTTTGTTGTTTTTTTGACAGGCAGAGTGGACAGTGAGAGAGAGAGACAGAGAGAAAGGTCTTCCTTTGCCATTGGTTCACCCTCCAATGGCCGCCACGGTTGGCACGCTGCGGCCGGCACACTGCGCTGATCTGTTGGCAGGAGCCAGGTGCTTCTCCTGGTCTCCCATGGGGTGCAGGGCCCAAGCACTTGGGCCATCCTCCATAGCAGAGAGCTGGCCTGGAAGAGGGGCAACCGGGACAGAATCCGGCACCCCGACGGGACTAGAACCCGGTGTGCCAGCGCCGCAAGGCGGAGGATTAGCCTAGTGAGCCGCAGCCCCGGCTCAAAATAGACTTTAACACAAAAACTGTTAAAAGAGACAAAAAATGGCACTATGTAATGCTTAAGGGATCAATTCGACAGGAAGATGTGACAATAATAAATGTATAGGCATCTAATCACAGAGTGCCTTGTTATTTAATAGAAATGTTAACAGATCTAAAAGATACATAGACTCCAATACAATAGTAATGGAAGACTTCAAAAGCACACTTTCATCAATGGACAGATCAAATAGACAAAATCAACAAAGAAACAATAGAGCTAATAAACACAGTAGACCAAATAGATCTGATATTTACAGAACTTTTCATCCCATAGTTGCAGAATACACGTTTTTCTCATCAGCACCTGGAACTTTGTCAAGGATAGATCATAAGCTGTGTCATAAGAAGTCTCGGCAAATTCAAAAAAAATTGAATCATACCATGCATCTTCTCTGACCACAATGGAGTGAGGCTAGAAGTCAAGAACTCAAGAATCTCTAGAACAAATGCAGACACATGGAGACTGAACAACACACTCCCGAATGAACAGTAGGTCATAGGAGAAATCAAAGGAGAAATAAAAAAATTCCTGGAAATGAATGAGAGTTACAACACAACATATCAAAATACATGGGATCAGCAAATGCAGTGTTAAGAGGGAAGAGTATAGCAACCAGAACCAACATCAAGGAATTGGAAAGGTACTAAATAAATGTGCATCACAAGGACCTAGAAAATCAACAGCAAGCCAAACTCAAAACTAGTAGGAGAGAAGAAATAATTAAAATTAGAGAAGAAAAGAATCAAAAAGAAAAAGAATGAAAAGCTGTTTTTTTTAATAAACAAAATTGAAACTCCATTGGCCTGAATAACTAATGAAAAAAGAGGGAGAAGACCTGAATCAATAAAATTAGAGATGAAAAAGAAAATGTAGCAATGGACACCACAGAAATAAAATGAATCAACAGAAATTACTAAAATGAGCTGTATGCCAACAAATAGGGAAACCTGGAAGCAATGGATAGATTCCCGGATACATAAACCTACATAAATTGAGCCATAACAACATAGAAAACATAAACAGACCAATAACCAAGATGGAAATTGTATCAGCAATGAAGACCCTCCCAGCAAAGAAAAGCCCAGGACCAGATCTCTTCACTGATGAATTCTACCAGACATTTAAAGGACTAATTCCAGTCTTCTCAAGCTAGTCAAAGCAATTTAAAGGGAGAGAATCCTCCCAAACTCCCTGTATGAAGCCAGTATAACCTTAATTCCTAAACCAGAAAAATATAGAACAGAGAAAGAGAACTATACAACAATAGCCATGATGAACATAGATACAAACATTCTCAAAAAAATTTTAGTCAATCAAATGCAACAACAAATCAGAAAGATCATTCACCTGGACCAAATGGGACTTATCCCTACTTAAGCAAGGATGGTTCAACATAAGCAAATCAATCAATGTGATACATCACATTAACAAACAGAAGAACAAAAATCATATGATTACCTCAATATATGCAGATAAAGCGTTTGATAAAATACAACATCTTTTCATGATGAAGACCTTAAGCAAGTCGTGTGTGTAGAAAAAACATTCTTCAAAACAATCAGGGCTGTTTATGACAGACCCACAACCAGCATCTTATTGAATGGGGAAATGTTGGAAGCACTCCCATTAAGATCTGGAACCAGACAAAGATGCCCATTCTCACCATTGCTATTCAATATAGTTCTGGAAGTTATAGCCAGGGCCATCAGGCAAGAAAAATAAATCAAAGGGATAAAATTGGAAAGGAGGAATTCAAAGTATCCCTATTTGCATTTGACACTATTCTATATATTGGGGAACCAAAAAATTCCATTAAGTGATAATTGGAACACATAAAAGAGTTTGGTAAAGTTCTGAATATAAAATTAGCACACAAAAATCAGTAGCCTTTGTATAAACAGACAATTCTATGGCTGAAAGAGAACTTTTAAGATCAATTCCATTCATAATAACTATAAAAATTAAATAACAGTTTCCAGTTGCATCCATTTTGTTGCAAAAGACAGGATTTTATCTTTTTTCACCACTGAGTAGTATTCCATAGTGTATATGTACCATAATTTCTTTATCCAGTCTTCTGTTGATGGACATCTGGGTTGATTCCATATCTTAGCGATTATGAATTGAGAAGCAATAAACATGGGAGCACGGATCACTCTTCCATATGCTGATTTCATTTCAGAATTCCCAAGAGTTGGAAATATTACCATGTTCCTGAATCTGTATTTAGCAAATACGTGAAATTCATATGCTTCAATAAAAACAAAAAAAATTAGAAATAAATAATACAAACATACTATGTAGATATTTGAATTAATTAACCTTTTTAGAGTATTCCAGGAAACATAGTGAAATGAACATTACTTTCAAATAAATATGAACTAATTACCGGATGGGCCATAGCTTGTGACATACAATAAATCTGATTGCGTTTGAGAGAATTCATTACACACAAAACAAATTCTCTGACATGAATGCAGTGATGCACGTCAGTAAAAGTGATCTCCAGAATTTCCTCAAATATTTTGAAAATCAATTTAAGTTAAAATTAGTTATTAAAAATAGGGAAACTAGAAATAAGATTTTTAAGAAAACATTTAACTGAAAATCAGAGTTATTTAGAGAGCGTGAGAGACAGATGGGGGGGGTCTTCCATCTGCTGGTTCACTCCCCAGATGACTGTCATTGCACTGGGATGATCCAGGCTGAAGCCTGGGCCACCCTCTACTGCCTTTCATTGGCCATTTAGCAGGAACCTGGTCTCAAAGTGGAACAAACTGGATGAGAACCGGAGCCCATACAGGATGCCAGCATCTCAGGCAGTAGTTTTACCTGCTATGTCACATTGTTGGCCCCCAAAATGAGTTGAAATGAATTATGATAAAGAGAATATGAAATGAAACATTTTTGAAGGCCAGTAAAATTAGCGAACTGATAGACAAATTTATCAAAAGAAAAACAGGATACAGATTATCAATATCAGGAATAAGCAGGCTTAATTCATAACAAATTTTAAATATTTTATGGGAAAATAAAAGGATATGAGGGACAACTTTCTTCCAATTAGTTCAAAAAGTTAGGGTAAGTAGATAATTGTTTGGCAAAAAGTAAACTACCAAAACTCATTGAAATAGAAATAGATAAATCGAATTGCCCTGTATTTATGAAAGAAAGTGATGACTTTTTTTTTTATTTGACAGGTAGACTTATAGACAGTGAGAGAGAGAGAGACAGAGAGAAAGGTCTTCCTTCCGTTGGTTCACCCTTCAATTGGCCACTACGGCTGGAGCTACACTGATCCGAAGCCAGGAGCCAGGTGCTTCCTCCTGGTCTCCCATGCGGGTGCAGGCACCCAAGCACTTGGGCCATCCTCCACTGCACTCCCGGGCCACAGCAGAGAGCTGGATTGGAAGAGGAGCAACCTGGACTAGAAGCCGGCACCCATATGGGATGCTGGCGCCGCAGGTGGAGGATTAACCGAGTGAGCCATGGCGCCGGCCCCAGAAAGTGACTTTTAAACATTTTATTTATGTCTTCAAGGTATCAAGAAATGGAGATAGACAGACAGAGAGCTCCCTAACACTGATTGACTCCTCAAGTGCCCTCAGTATTTTCCCTTATTACTTATATAAACAGAACAGATCACATTCATTTCATACATACAGTTTTCAAAACAAAATGATAATTCCTTCTTCAATGAAAGATCTCTGCGAGTGAGATCCCAGTGGAAAGAACGGGGCCATCAAAGAAGGAGGTAGTGAGATCCCAGTGGAAAGAACGGGGCCATCAAAGAAGGAGGTACCTTTCTCTGAAGGGAGGAGAGAACTTCCACTTTGACTATGACCCTATCAGAATAAGATCAAAGTCGGTGAACTCTAAAGGCTTCCATAGCCTTGGCAACTCATGACTAGAGCCTAGGGAGATTACTGATGCCATAAACAAGAGTGTCAAATTGTTACGTCAACAACAGGAGTCACTGTGTACTTACATCTCATGTGGGATCTGTCCTTAATGTGTTGTCTAATGTGAAGTGATGCTATAACTAGTACTGAAACAGTATTTTTACACTTTGTGTTTCTGCATGGGTGCAAACTGATGAAATCTTTACTAATTATATACTGAATCGATCTTCTGTATATAAAGATAATTGGAAATGAAAAAAAAAACCTGGTGTTAAATTGGAAATTGCATAGAAAATTAATTAATTTTTAAAAAAATATTATGTAGGATCTCTGTCTTTAATGTGCTGTACACTGTTATTTAATGCTATAACTAGTACTCCAACAGTATTTTTTCATTTTGTGTTGCTATATGGGGGCAAACTGTTGAAATCTTTACTTAATATATACTAAACTGATCTTCTGTATATAAAGAGAATTGAAAATGAATCTTGATGTGAATGGAAGGGGAGAGGGAGTGGGAAAGGGGAGGGTTGTGGGTGGGAGGGAAGTTATGGGAGGGGGGAAGCCATTGTAATCCATAAGCTGTACTTTGGAAATTTATATTCACTAAATAAAAGTTTAATAAATGAAAAAATGACAAAAAATTATAATCCCTTCCTCTCTCCCACCCTCCCTCCTCCTTCCTTTGCCATTATCTTTTAATTTTGCAATGACATACTTCCAACTTTATAATCACACACTGAATCGCACACTGTCTGGCAAGGGTTAACACTGGTTAACACTGGTCTGCACTAGCAAGCAGAGCCGGAAATGGTTACATAGACACAGATAGGAACTACAATTATTCATAGGCAAGCAGAAAATGACCACATTCCACTTCCAGGGCAAGTTTCTTTTTCTTTGTCTGACCTTGGGGAGACCTCTACCACAAAAAGGCCTACCAGATCTTGGACTGTGAAACTCCAAGCCTGTGAACCCAAATACAGTTCTTTCTTTTATCTATAGCTTATCTTGGCTATTTTGTTGTAGTGTTGAACAGTTGACAAATACCCACCAGAAGGAGTAAAGGGGGATGCCAATTGAAGGTGGGGATACTGGACCTGCAGGAGGAGAGAGTATTGGGAGAGCCATTGACCCTCTCTCTCCTTCCCAGGGAAAGAGGAGGCTGGGGAAGTTACTGTGGTTTGTGTCAAGTACAGGAAATAAGAAGACATTAAAATGGAATATGCTGATGAACTGTGGCTATATCGGGCCTCTGAGTTGTGAGTTTTCCAGAAACTCACAACCAGTATGATGATGGTTACAGTAGAAAGCTTCAAGCTACAGGATATGGGTAGGGAGAATTTTTATTTTTAAAAAAATGTTTGTTTTAAAGTTAGAGTGACAGATCGAGGGAGGGGAGGACTCTTCCATCTGCTGATTCACTCCCCAAATGGCTGTTAAGACGGCTGGAGTTGGGCCAGGTCAAAACGGACCTAGTGTGGCCAGCCCTACTTCTTCTGTGCTCTCTGGGCTCAGCCCTTGTTTGTCTCTAGATTCCCAGGCAGGGGCAGGCCCAAGGAGGGCTCACCTAAAATCCTCCTTAAAAGAGCCTGCTGAGTTGCAGGGAGAAGACCCATTGCCATAGTAGCCCTCTCCCCAAGTCCTCCTCTTGGCTACAGAAGACTTGATTTCCCATATTTCTTAAAACGTTTATAAGCTGGTCTAGATTTTATGAATTTGTACCTTGGTTTCTCAGCAATTTTCTTAAGACCTTATTACATATTATACAAGTATGCATGGACTTTAATTTTTTATTGCATCGAATAAGCTTATTTTTCAATTGCACGTTCCACAAACTTTTCAAACAGCCCTGCTACGTGTTATTAAAAACAGCTTCTGATTGGGAGGACATTTGATGAGGTCTATTCTGACAAGTCCATGTCCAAAGTAAATAGAAAATTGAAACTAGAAGTTGCACCAATCAGAAACCACCAACTAACTTCTAATCATATAAAGTGTTTTTCTTGTCTTACTTCTGTGAATACTTCATAAAAGTTTCCCTTCTTGCCCTTCTTGGAGGAGGGCCGGC
This sequence comes from Lepus europaeus, assembly GCF_033115175.1. Taxonomy (NCBI): domain Eukaryota; kingdom Metazoa; phylum Chordata; class Mammalia; order Lagomorpha; family Leporidae; genus Lepus; species Lepus europaeus. The sequence continues at coordinate 89,211,303 of NC_084832.1, forward strand.
CCCTTGTGGCTTAATTCATGAGTTGTTGAATGCTCAAATAAGCTCTTTAAAGTTTAAATATGTTTAAGATTTCCTTTTATTAGTATGTAAGTATGAATGTGTGTGTGTGTGTGTGAAATCAAAATTCCAAGGGTCTAAATAAAGCAATCTTTTTCATGATTTTTGTTTAAGCAGAAAATCACCAGTGTAGAATCACTTGTTGACAAAAGAAAGCAAGTTTCTTTCCGAGTTACTATCTGATATACATGAAGGGCCCCATCTCCTTTCCCATTCAGTAACTAGAAAAATCACTTGTTAACTCTTGTAATAAAAACAGTATGAGACAAACTGTAGCTTATCTCAAGTATTATAACTGAAGCTAAATCAAGAATGAATTTGTTGGTCTCAACCCAATTTTGTCTCCAAAATCTATAATCCATATTAATTCTCACATGCATTCACAAATATGTCAAGGAAACACTGTAATGTGAAAATGCCCCCCATATTACACTATAACTGTGTCAATGAGCTTAAATGAAAATAAGATGCCTCTGCAGTACACACAAATTTCTTCATAAATATTGCTGCATTTCAAGTATAGCTTTGTCGGTCATTGTTAGGTTAATTACAATTTTTGAGTAGCAGAAATTGCACTATCATTACATGAAATGTATATCTTTTCTACAAAACATAATAGAGAAAGGAGTTCAAAAAGAAGAGCACACATGTATTGAAACCGTACATTGTACTCCATAAATGTGCAATTACTTTGTGTCAATTAAAACAAAAAAAACTAAAAGCCAGGGTTGGCACTGTGACATAGTAGGTTAAGCCTCCATCTGCATTGCCGGTATCCCATATGGGTGCCAGTTCAAGTCTCAATTGCTCCACTTCCTATCCATCTCCCTGATAATCTGCCTGGGAAAGCAGTGGAAGATGGCCCCTGCATCCAGGTGGAAGACCCAGAAGAAACTCCTGACTCCTGGCTTCTGATCAGCCCACCTTTGGCTATTGCAGCCATTTGGGGAGTGAACCAGTAGATAAAAGACCTTTCTCTCTGTCTCTCTCTCTCTCTCTGTCTGTAATTCCGCCTCTCAAATAAATGAATAAATCTTTAAAAAAAACTAAAATACAAAGAACAGGATGAGAAGAGGAGCAGAATCATTCAAGAGTGATGAGAAGAGACAAGTCTAAAAGTATGTAATTAATAATTCTTATTCCTGATGTTTAAATATTATTAGTGCAGGGGATATTCAAGGAAGAATGAGAAGAAGTTCTTAATTTGCACATTTGCAGTACTTCCAATAAATCTGTGACCTGATTTCAAGGGTCTTCTGCTCTGTATGCCAGCCCAAAGTATCTTTAAGAATGGAGTCCAGAGCTCCATGTGCTATGTGTGCGTTTGGTTTGTGATGTGTTGCTTGCTTTGTTCCTTTCATGTTATTTGCTTTGAAGGCAGCATGCGGGCTAGAGAGAGACGTTTGCAAGCATTCTTGGAGGAACCGCTCTGCTATTGTGAAGGCTGTGCTTGCCCCCATGCAACCTGTCCAGTAAGTGCCACATGAAATAAAATAGGAGTGTGAAGTGAAACTTACTGTTCACCATCATTTTTTCCCCTGAATGGTAGTCTTGGGGAGGAAAAAACACACTCTGGGTCAGAAAATGCCTCTTTGTTATTGCAACCATGAACAATCGTCTAGAATGGGAGGAGCGTGGTGTCCTGCCTCGCTGGTGGTCAGGACAGGGCTGTGTCTTGGACATGCGTTTTCCACCACAGGACGAGGGACGCTTTTCAAGTCCGAATAGCATTACCCCGAGATAGAGAAAATCGTTTGTCTTTTGACATTCTCTATACAAAACTTCTTGAGAGACTTCATCACATCAGCCTGGCGTTGCTAATTTTAGCTGCCTTGCTTGACACAGCTTTTTAACACCTTGGGCTTTAAATCCAGATGTGTTTCCAAGAGCACCTGACTGTAAATGAGAGCTTTTTTTTCCATAAATATTTAGTAGTCAGGGACCGACAACACTGAACCAGGATAGCTGTTATAATAAGTGGAAAGGTACATTTTTTTTTTTTTTGACAGGCAGAGTTAGACAGTGAGAGAGAGACAGAGAGAAAGGTCTTCCTTCCATTGGTTCACGCCCCAAATGACTGCTACAGCTGGTGCGCGTGCCAATCCGAAGCCAGGAGCCAGGCGCTTCCTCCTGGTCTCCCATGCGGGTGCAGGCGCCCAAGCACTTGGGCCATCCTCCACTGCCTTCCTGGGCCACAGCAGAGAGCTGGACTGAAGGAGGAGCAACCGGGACAGAATCCGGCGCCCCAACCGGGACTAGAACCTGGGATGCCAGTGCCTCAGGCGGAGGATTAGCATAGTGAGCCATGGCGCCGGCCTCTAGTCACTCTTATATGAGTGATCCATTTGTGATATTTACAAACACAGACACAGACACATACACACATACACCAAGATTTGCTGGACACAGAAATAGTATTTTTGCATTTTTCCTCAAATACATGACTTGCAAGCATTTTTTTTTTAGTGTGACCATATGTAGCTGTAATGATTTAAGACAACTACCACTGCGCACAAAGATTCTACCTTCTGTGTAAAAAAGCAAATTTTTGGTGCCTACAAATAAAAAATAATTGTGAATACCACCCATGGTTCAGCAGGCTTCATTACAATAATGAGATATTGAAGGTTTGCATTTTCCATAACCTGCAAATTACAGACTTGATCCTTCTCTTTTTCTTTCTTTTTTTTTTTTTTTGAGATTTATTCATTTGAAAGGTAACATTACACAGAGAGGAGAGATAGAACAATCTTCCATCAGCTGATTCCCCAAATGGCCACAAAGATCCTAGAATGGATCAGGCCAAAGCCAGTAGCCCGGAGCTTTGTTTGGGTCTCCCACATGGTGGCAGGGTCCCAAGTACTATCCTTTGGCCTTCTCAGGTGAATTAGAATAGAGCTGGATCAGAGGTAGAACAACCCGGATTTGAACTGGTGTTCATCTGGGATACCAGTGTCACTGAGGGCAATCCAACACTCTGTGCCACAATGCCAGCCAAGGCTTGAGCCTTTTCTAAGGCATGCTTGTATTGCAAATATCATCGAGATGTCCCAGCTTCATCCAGCTCACTGTATCTTATCACTGAACTCATATTTATTACCACATAGAGAGCTCACTTAGTGAGTCTTTCATCTCCTGTGAATGTATTGTGCTATTTGATACCTGGAATTGTGCGTTAACTTTCTTGCCTCGTACATTTCAGGCTTCTTCATCTGAACCAGAAGTGAGTTCCTTCTTGACCCTAATGGCTATGCCTTAATAATCCTAAACACACGTGGTACTACTTCACACAGGGAAAGCCTTTGTTACAGCATTTTTAAAAATTCACTTAAGTGGATGAAAGTTGACGATCTAACATGGACCTCATATAAGTGCATCTTAAAAGAGTCGTGTTATTTGCTGTTGAGCACAGGCTGGTTGTCATTTTCAGAATGTGAGATGTGGGTGTGGATCTTAGAATCATATTTAATTCAGGGGATGATTATTTCAAAGCAAGTATTCAACAAATACTGCTGGTGAATCGTCATGTGGGGAAGCCAAAGTTACCATTATTTTTCACTATATTGTGTTTTAGAAGTCCACTAATGACATAACACGCATCTAAGATACTTGACCTCACAATGCTTTGGCAATTGACAAATTGTTAACTATTTTTTTTTTTAATTCTGCAGAGTTAACTCTGGACTTCTGCTAAAACCTGCTTTCAGTTTTTCTTTTTCTAATTTTTATTTTGTTTGAGACAGAGAAAGAGGGATGGATGGGGCAGAGGGCAGAGGGAGAGGGAAAGGGAGAGGGAGAGGGAGAGGGAGGGGAGAGGAGGGGAGAGAGAGAGAGAGAGAGAAATATTTTTTTTTCCATTTGCTGATTCACCCTCCAAATGCACCCAACAGCTGATGCTGGACCTAGGTCAGAGCAGGAACCCAGGACAGAATCCGAGACTTCCACGTGGTTGAAAGAAGCCCTTTGATCTGAGCCATTGCCACTGTGCCCCAGGCTTTGCATTGGTGGAAAGCCGGGGTCAGGAACTGGAGCTGGGAAAAAGCACAGCCAGACACTCAATGTGGGACAAGGGTGTCATAAAAGCTGGGCTAAATATCCACTCCCTTGTTTTCATTTTAATCACTGATTGATTTAAATTCAATTTAATTGATAAAATTTCATCAAAAACAATTTGATTTTTATCTTGTTAATTTATCCCAAATACTTAATGTTTAGAGAAATCTAATATTTTAAGCTACCATTAAAAGTACTTCCAGATAATTTTGGTTTATTGCTTCCAAACAATGTCTTTTTATTTATAATAAAAAATACAGGAAATATTTTCTTAAATGAAATATAATTGCTTTATTTACTTGTGAGTTTATGATAATTACTCTTGGCACTCAACCCTATTATATATTTGTTTTTGATAACTTACCTATCATTTTCCAAATCTCCTGAAAATATGAAGTTATATCAAAAAGTACACGGAAAAATAGAATTAAAAGATAAGTTTACTTCGGTGCAAAACATTTTGGAATCCATGCATATTTCTTTCATGACATGCATTTTCCACAAACTTTATGAAGATCCCTCATATGTGTGGGTTTTGAAATATTTTACCACAAAATAAACTTATAATTCCTTTTTCACAAACTCTTTGAAGTACCTTTTTACTTGAAAATGTTTGATCTATTTATGATGTAATAAGGACATTTTTAAATAGGATGATGACAAAATAATGGTTTACTAAAATTTCTGATTGATTTCCATGAATTTTATTGTCATACGATATGAGTGGTTGATGGAAATGAATAATAATAGTCATATTTTCAGGTACACTCACATAAGTCACACCCTTTAGGAGTTCTCAAAAAGGAGAAAAAGAAAAAAGAAGAGAAGCAAGGTTAGATCAATTCTCTAGGGAATTGCTTTGGCCTAGTGTCACATACACAAAGATACTCATCAATAATAGAGTATCTTTCTTAAATCCAGGTTTAGAAAAGTATGGCAACTAAAATTAATTTCTAACCAGAGCTTTCAACTTGTTATGATAATGTTCAACTTTGAAGAATTTTGAAATCATTGCAATATATTTTATATTTCTTTGTATTGTCTGTATCTAGTAGCAAAGGGAGTAAATCTACTGAAATTGGAAAAAATCCGAATCAACAAAATGATCATAAAGGAATGACACACTTACCAACACAGGAGAGTAGTCCAATATTAGGAACACACTGAAGAACATATTGGTATGTGACCAGGGAGTTGATTCTCACACAAATGACTTGTCAAAACACACAGATTTCTTGCCTACTATGTGATGATTCACCTTGCTGTGCTAAGGTAGTTTCCCTTTGCTCTTCAACCTCATGGATATATAGCAAAAAATTAACTCTCCATTTTCTCTTCAGCTTGATTACGTTGTAGAACATCAAGTAGACAGACAAACAGAAAGCTGGCATCAAGATTAGCTAGTTAGAAAAGCAGCACTGGGAGTAGAGTCACTGGTGATGGAAGAATATTAAACTATCAGTGCTAAAATCTGTGTTATTTGCTCACCAAATTATTCCCTGTTGTCAGGACGCATAACCAAACTACATTTCCAGTCTCCCAGGATCATGTGACTGACTTCTGGCCAATCACAGTGGATGTAATTTTCAGTGCTGGTTTCTCCTGGAATTTCCATACTTCTTTTGTTTGCCTATGGGACAGCCTGATGCTGACGATATTTGGTAGGAGTCCCAGGACTCCCAGGTCCCAGGGGTGGCAGAACTGCAGCAGGATGAGCTTAAATCCGAGTCATTTCTATGTGGAAGCTGTCCAAGAATGCTCCAACAGCATCATCTGCACTAGATGGTGTGAAAGAGTCAGTGATTCCCATGTTAAGCCGTGGTGGTATTGGGTGTGTTTGTTGCAGGGGCAAACACATACAAAACTAGCAATTCCTTTCTGAAGTCCTGAAATACTTAAAAAGAATGGGTCAACTCTGCGAAAAAGCTTCAATCATTCCGTTTGTATCTCAAATGGAATGAATGAAATGGACAGACAGCACATGTATGTATATCTTCCTTCCTTCCTCCCTCCCCCCCTTTCTTTCTTTCAATATTTACTTATTTACTTGAGAGGTAGACACACACACACACACACACAGAGAGAGAGAGAGAGAGAGAGAGAGAGAGAGGTCTTCCATCTACCGATTCACTCCCCAAATGGCTGCAATGCCCAGAACTGAGCTTCTTCCTGTCTCCCACGTGGATGGAGGGACCCAAGCACTTGCACCATCCTCTACTGCTTTCCCAGTCCATAGCAGAAAGCTGGAAGGGAAGAGGAGCAGCTGAGACATGAACCAGCTCCTGTATGGGATACCCGTTCCACAGCACCGGCCCCTGTATATCTTTCCTTAACACCAGGCACCCAATCTTAGAGCTTTTCTTCTGATGTTGCTCATCAACTTTGAAAATGCTGAACTTAGAAAATTAGACACAGATTTTCTCTTGACACTTAAGTTAAATCACAGCTATGCCTAAACACTCTGAAATCAAAGGAGCATAAGGTGCAAAAATAAGAGTCCCAGTTGGATGATCTGATCAATTATTTTCAAAGCAGCAGTCTGTGCACTGGCACAGGATGATCCGCAGTTGCCAAACTTATTACACAAAGAGACTGCTTCTCTTCTCCCTCCAATTCTATAGCTGGCCAGAATCTTGGACTACCCAGAAAGTGGCATGGTGACCACTTGAGTTAATTAAAGAAAGCAACCTAATAAAGTTCTCAAACATCCTGGCGTCTGTCACCCATACTTAACACAATAGTGGCAGAACCCAGAAGACAATACGTTGTACAACAGCAAGTGAGAGTTCATGTATTTTTAAATACTTCAATTCTACCATATCTTGTGGTGGTAAACACAAGTATATTTGGGGAAACTCTTCTGTATTGGGTGCTAGTGATTGGCTCACTGCATCTGTGGGGAGAATGGCCCATCTCAAGAAGTAGACACTAACGCTGTTTAACTGCAAGTGTGGCTTTCATAACAGCAAAATTGAGACTCCTTGCTGAAGTTTCTTTGTGATTTATGCTCCCTGAATCCATTAGGGCAGCCTGGGCTAGGGAAGAAGATTTTGATTGAAGTGAATAGTGGGGATGAGTGGATGACATGGGTATAGTGGGGATGAATGGATGACATGGGTATAGTGGGGATGAGTGGATGACCTGGGTATAGTGGGGATGAATGGATGACCTGGGTATAGTGGGGATGAATGGATGACCTGGGTATAGTGGGGATGAGTGGATGACCTGGGTATAGTGGGGATGAGTGGATGACCTGGGTATAGTGGGGATGAGTGGATGACCTGGGTATAGTGGGGATGAGTGGATGACCTGGGTATAGTGGGGATGAGTGGATGACCTGGGTATAGTGGGGATGAGTGGATGACCTGGGTATAGTGGGGATGAGTGGATGACCTGGGTATAGTGGGGATGAGTGGATGACCTGGGTATAGTGGGGATGAGTGGATGACATGGGTATAGTGGGGATGAGTGGATGACATGGGTATAGTGGGGATGAGTGGATGACATGGGTATAGTGGGGATGAATGGATGACCTGGGTATAGTGGGGATGAGTGGATGACATGGGTATAGTGGGGATGAATGGATGACATGGGTATAGTGGGGATGAGTGGATGACATGGGTATAGTGGGGATGAATGGATGACCTGGGTATAGTGGGGATGAGTGGATGACATGGGTATAGTGGGGATGAGTGGATGACATGTGTATAGTGGGGATGAATGGATGACATGGGTATAGTGGGGATGAATGGATGACATGGGTATAGTGGGGATGAATGGATGATATGGGTATAGTGGGGATGAGTGGATGATATGAACAGGTACGTAATGAATGCTGCTGCTGTAATCTTTCAGTATCAGTATTTGAGCCTTCTCCAAGGATGGCCAGGGGTGTAAGACAGGCCAGTTTGCCACTGTTGGCTTTTGCTGAAGGTGTATCATGCTGCTGCTCAACCAGGGGTGCATACAGAGATATTCAAGCAAAAATACTCAGATCTAATTGGATATCAAGAGTTGTGTCTCTTTTCCCTTCTGTCTCTTATTTTAATCATGAAACCAGAGCATGCCTCATGGTGCATGGGGGAAGCCTCCTCTTGGGACACCCAAATTCTATACTGGAGTGCCTCATTGAGTCTCTGATGCTCGATGATTCTGATTCAGCTTCCGGCTAATGTTCCACAGATGATGGCCCAAGTACTTGGTTTTCCGTCATCCACTTGGGATATCCAGATGGAGTTGCTGGCTATGGTTTTGGCCTGGCCCAGCTAAGGCTTTGTGGGTATTTGGAGACGTAGCCACTGAATGAAAGATCTCTCTCCCTCTCTTGCACCCATATTTCTATCTCTTTCTCCCCACCCCTCTCCCTCCTTCTCAGTCTTCTGTTCAAATAAATAAATATTTAAAAATAAATTCCTAGGGGCCAGCACTGTGGCTCACATGGCTAATCCTCCGCCTGCAGCGCCGGCATCCCATATGGGAACTGGGTTCTGTCCCGGTTGCTCCTCTTCCAGTCCAGCTCTCTGCTGTAGCCCGGGAAGGCAGCGGAGGATGGCCCAAGTGCTTGGGCCCTGCACCCGCATGGGAGACCAGAAGAAGCACCTGGCTCCTGGCTTCGGATAGGTGCAGCACCAGCTGTAGCGGACATTTGGGGAGTGAACCAAAGGAAGGAAGACCTTTCTCTCTGTCTCTCTCTCTCACTGTAACTCTACATGTCTAATAAATAAAAAAAAATAAATCCCTCAACTGTTTCTTCAAACTATGTTTCTGTCTACTCAAGATATCTCTCAAATTACAGTAATTGTACATTATCTGAAGCAGTTGATCTCCAACTTATGACGGTGATTTAGGATGGTCCCACGTATGATTTTCCTGCATTATGACGGTGCAATTCGGTAGGCACTGCACTTAGAAGGTTGGATTCAGCTCATTCCTCGCTGGCACTTTGTGGTCTGTTGTCTCTGGTGCTGGGCAGTGGCAGTGGCAGTGGATGCAGTCCCTATTCTGTCCCATGGTCACAGGGGACAGAATCAACCCTCTACAGCGTGCTATATTGCCAGCACTTTTTGGATATAGGTACTGGATAAAGTACATGAATGCGAATGTAATATGCAATTCATAAAAGAAGCCAATATATTTGATGAGACATAAAATAGGACTATGGGTTTGGTAGGAATTAAGCATTTTTCTACATGTGATTTTCATTTATTCTCCTTTGCCTGATAGAGGTCTCTCTCTCTGAAAGAAAATGATTGTGGGGCCAGTGCTGTGGCATAGTGGGTAAAGCTGCTGTCTGCAGTGCTGGCATCCCATATGGGCACCGCTGCTAGTCCCAGCTGCTCCACTTCTGATCCAGCTCTCTGCTATGGCCTGGGAAAGCAGAAGATGGTCCAAATCCTTGGCCACTGCACCTGCATGGGAGACCCAGAAGAAGCTTCTGGCTCCTGGCTTCAGATTGACCCAGCTCCAGCCATTGTAACTACTGGGGGAGTGAACCAGCATATGGAAACCACATTCCCATCCCCCTGCCTCTATCTCTATGCTGTTCTGCCTTTCGAATACATGAATAGATAAATCTAAAAAAAAAAGAAGAAGAATAAGAAAGAAAAAAAATAAAATGATTGCTTACTTTCAGTCCATTGGTGGAATCCAAAGCTCATACCTGAATCTAAGGATCAGATCAAAAGATAAGAAAATGACTTTGAGAAGGATTTATGTATATTTTGAAACCTCATTCTAATTTAGAATTTATACTACATACACTGAAGATTTTCTTTTAGCTAACATTTACATTTTTATTATTTTTGAGTACAATTTTTATTTTATTTTTAAAGCTTTACTTCTTTGAAGGACCGAGTTACAGAGACAGAGGGAGAAACAGAGAGTAGGATCTTCTGTCTGCTGGTTCGCTCCTCAAATGACCACCATAGTTGGAGCTGGGCCAGGCAGAAGACAGGGGCCTGAGAACTACATCCAAGTCTCCTTCATGGGTGTCAGGGCCCCAAGCAGTTGGACCATATTCTACTGCTCTCCTAGGTGCATTAGCAGAGAGCTGGATTGGAAGTGGAGCAATGGGGATTGAACCAGTGCTCATCTAAGATGCTGCTGTCAGAGGTAGTGACTTAAGCTGTTGTACCACAACGCTGGCCCCAATATTCACATTTTTAAGAGGAACACCAAAAAATTTTTTGCTAATGCTTAAAATTATTAATACTGAATAAGATAATCTTATAATAGCTTTGCTTTCTAAATTCAATAGAAGGAAAACTTCCCTAATCATCCATTTACTGTTCCTCCATAAAATGTCTTGAATTTATCCTTTTGTTTTCTTATTTTATATATTGTTTTGCTGTTATATACTATTGAAATGTTATCCTATAAATTTAGGGTTTTTAAATTCACTAGAGTCTCATTGCCTAAGTGTTATTTTTATTTTTTCCCACAATACTTCATTTTAATTTTTGTTTGTTAAAGATTTATTTATTTGAAAGTCAGAGTTACAGAGAGAGAAGGGCAGATACAGAGAGAGATATTCCATTCACTGGTCTACTCCCCAGATGGCCAGGCCAAAGCCAGGAGCTTCTTCCAGGTCTCCCATGGCGTAGTAGGGGCCACGCACTTGGATCATCTTCTACTGCTTTTGCAAGGTCATTAGCAGGGAGCCAGATCAGAAGTGGAACAGTCAGGATATAAACTGGTGCAGACATAGGATGCCAGAATTGCAGATGTCAGCTTTACCTACTATGCCACAACACTGGCTCCTACTTTTTTTGTGTGTGTTAATGTAATATGAATACAAATAGAACACATACAATGTAGTTCACAGATACTTCTAAATTATTAATGAGTAGTTAAGAGAGGGTTTGCTTTAAACACCCCCATCTCCAAGTGTTTGGAGCCCATTCGACATTTCAGGTGGCTCAAGGACTCCACTTGACTACGTCATTGACATCACAATCTTCTCTGAGTGAATTGTGTATTAAATGCCCTTGCCATTCCTTTTGCACGATGACATTCCCAGGTCAGGGAAATTATATGCATTGATAAATTACATAACTTGGCCGGGAAACTTCTGCGAAGGCCTAGCGCTGTGGCCCCGGCTCCTGGCCCCCAGGACCCAGGGAGTTCAGCTCACCTCCAGAAGATGGCTCAACCTGCAGGAGTATCAGAGCAAGAAGCTTATGTCTGACAATGGGGTGAGAGTGCAGCGATTCTTTTTGGCGAACACTGCCAGTGAAGCTCTGGAGGCTGCTAAGAAGCTAAATGCAAATGAAATTGTTTTAAAAGCCCAGATCTTAGCTGGAGGAAGAGGAAAAGGTATCTTCAATAGTGGTTTGAAAGGCGGCGTGCATTTAACCAAAGACCCTAAAGTTGTGGGACAGCTGGCTAAACAGATGATTGGCTATAATCTAGCAACAAAACAAACTCTGAAAGAAGGTGTGAAAGTTAACAAGGTGATGGTTGCCGTAGCCTTGGACATTTCCAGATAAATTACAGAACTTATGATCCAGCAACTTTCAAAGAACGACCATGAGTCTAGGGTCTGAGTAAAGTGAGCCCTTAAAACCTTAAACTGAAGGGTTTATAGTTATTTTAAAATGTCTTGTTGAGTCCTCAACACACATGGCATCATAATTCCTTTACATTGTGTACATGTGTTGGGGGGGAGTGCTAGGTTTGGATGTTCCATGAATTAAAACCTTGATTCTTCATATGACCGTGTTGGGCAGTGGTATCTAATGCGAGTGTTCAGATCACTTGGCTTCCACTCTCACAAGTAGCTTTAGGCCGTTCTAGAAAGAGCAAGTTAGTTCTTGCAGGAGTGACTTTGTTGTAACTGATGCGCCCTTTGTTGCCCTCTTACCATGCAGATAGATACCTTCCACTGTGTCACAATGTGTGAGAGGAAAATGTTCCTCACCATATGAGGTGGCGTGTCCTCGAACTTCCCGACCTCCCAGAGCCTCTTTTCTTTGTAAATGACCAAGTTTTTGACATTCTCTGATAGCATTAGAAAATGGACTAAGTACTCAAAGGCACATTTTAAGGTACTTTTAAGTACCTTAAAAGTAAAATTCATTCCACAGCAGGATATGGAATGATTTGCAAAGTAACAATGTAGTTTCTCCTGTCTACTGATAATCCCTCACCCAAGAGATTGCCTGATATGAGTTTCCAATATTCACCTTTTAGTGACTCCTACTCCAAAGAGAACATGGCAGGCGATCATAAGCTGTCATTCTCACAACAACAAATAAAAAAGTTATGAATTGGTCAACACTGTGACGTAGTAAGTAAAGCCACCATCTGCACTGCCGGTATCCCATATGGGCATCAGTTTGAGACCCAGCTGCTCCACTTCTGATCCAGTTCTCTGCTGTGGCCTGGGAAAGCAGTGGAAGATGGTCCAAGTGCTTGGGTCCCTGCACCCACATGGGAGACCCTGAGGAAGCTCCTGACTTCAGATTGGCCCATCTCTGCCAGTTACAGCCATTTGAGGAGTGAATTAGGACATGGAAGGTAACTCTGTCTCTGTCTCTATCTCTGTCTGTCTCTCTCTGCCTCTGCCTCTCTGTAACTCCACTTTCAAATGAATAAATAAATCTTTTTTAAAAAAGTTATGAATGATCACCACTATACTTTGAAACACAATGGAGAGATGTGGAAACAAAGTGGGCTATGTAGCCAACAATTTCAGAGAAAGTGGAGTTTTTCTTTTGTGCGATGAGACGGACTCTCCTTTATCCTCTAGGGACATTTACTAATTCTGTGCCTGGGCTGAAAATCAGGCTTTCCATATAAATCAAGACTCTCTTAGTGCTCCGAGATATCAACAGAGACTTGAACAGTCACACATACTGATACTTAAAGATCAAAATCGAGAGAAGTTCCCAACACGTGGCAAGTTTTTCAGGTAGCCATGTACTGACGTCAAGTGAGACTTCAGGTGCCAAGGCAGGAAGCCTTAAACCTGAAGTGTTGTGCACGCAAAGTCGCTGTAAAGGAAGGGCTCTATAAGAAGCACAAGGTAAGTTTTCCCTTCAAAACAGTTGTATTTAAAACCCGTGCTGACCAGGATGCTAAGACTAAATTCTGAAGTTCCAGAGAGTTGAGATTTCATAGTTAAATAGGGGCAGAACCATCAGATTCTTAAAAGTACAGGAGGACCCATCCCAGATGGGAAAAGCAAAGTGATGTCTTGGACCTGAGGCATTTGAAGAAAGTGGCAGAAAGATTCTAATACAGCTGAAACTGAATCACTACTCCATGTACATTCCAACTGCCTTTTGATCAGACCTTCACATTATCTGCCTAACAGAGGACTGAGTAAACCCTCTCTAGAGGATTATGATCTCCTAACAGATCTTTGTAATTATTTTATATGCAGTGTCCAAGATATAATAAGAACTTGACACATGCCAAGGAGTAAGAACATGTGATTGGTGATCAAGAGTAAACACAGAAACCAGAATCAGGCAAACAAATGTGATCGACAATCAGAAATAAAGACAGACACTAAAGACACATATGTAAATGTCACAATCAGCTAAAAAGAGCTTTTTAAATGTGTTAAAGAAAATTAACAAAATGAGACATATATGAGAATTTCAATGTAGGATTCAAAGCTACAAAAATTAAAGGTATTCTATAACTGAAAATACAATATTTAAACTAAAAAGTTAATTGCTAAAGATGTATTATTAAGTTGGATCTTAGAAGAAATAAGTAGGATGAAGCATGGAAGAAGATAAAGATGAAAAATATAAAAGAGAAAGTAAGCAATAAAGAGGATATTAAATAAATTTAACACAATTTATTCAAAGTATAAGAAAAGGGAGGAAGAGAAATAAATGAAAGAAAATGTTTGAAACAATAATGGCTAAAAATTTTCTAGAAATACTTAAATACACCAACACCCAGATTTGGAAAGCTCAAAAAGACAAATGTTAAGAAATACAGATCTAGGTATATCATAATCAACCTGCAAAAAATAAAATTAAAGAACAAAATTAGTAGAAGCCAGGAGAAGAAGAAATATAACGTTTAAAGAAGAAAATTTAACCTGAGAACTGACAGGGTAGCCATCTCTGTCTATCCGACTTTGCATCTACTTATGTCTTTAGATCTAGACCAATAGTGTATATTTTTTCAAAATCCAAAAGGAATTCACTTCAACCTGTAATTATGTAACAAACATAAGCATCTTTACCCATGAAAAAGAATTACATTCACTTAACAACAGGGCTACCTTCTGTGAAATGCATCATTAGGGGATTTCATCATTGTACGAATGATGCAGGGTACATTGACACAAACTGTGATGACTGTGTCATCACCAGGCCATCTAATGTTATGGGACTACCATCATACATGAGATTTGTTACTTACCTAATGTTACAAGGTACATGGCCCTAAACATGTTGTTTTACAAGTGAAAACTAAGAGTTTGCCACCAGCAGATTCATGCTGAGGAAAATGTTAAAGGTTTTCTTTAGGCAGAAACAAAATAATTACTGATGGAAGTCCAGATGCAGAAGAATATGAATATCAATGAAAACAGTAAATATAAGATCAAAGGAATATTGACTATTTAATATCTATATAAAATAAACACAAAATAGAATTTATTTTGAATGATTGAAAAAGATATTTGACGTGTTCTGGGGCAGGTGTTGTGATGCAGTGAGTTAAGACACTGCTTGGGATGCTGGCATCACATATAGGAGTGCCTAGGTCCAAGACCCACTTCCTCAGTTCAGATCAGCTTTCCGCTAATGCTCATCACTGGAGGCAGCAGATGGTGGTGCAAGTACCTGGGTCCCTGTCTTCCACGTGTGAGACATGCCTAGAATTCCTGGCTTCTGGTATCAGCCTGGGCCAGCCCTGGCTCTTCTGTGCATTTGAGGCTGGTAGAAGGTCTCTCTCTCTCCATGTGTCTCTGTCTCTGTCTCTGTCTCTCTCTCTTTCAAATAAATACAAATGATAAGCAATTTTTAAAAATATTAATTCACTTGAAGAGACAGAGAGAGATATCACTCATCTGCTGGTTTACTCCCCAAATGGCCAGGAAGAAGCCAGGATCCAGGAAATTCATCCGGGTCTCCCACATGGATGCAGGGCCCCAAGCACTTGGCCCATCTTCCACTACTTTACCAGGCACATTAGCAGAGAGCTGGATCTGAAGTGGAGCAGCTAAGATTGAACCAGTGCCCATATGAGATACTGGCATTGCAGGTGGCAGATTAATTGACTATGTCACAACACTGGGCCTTAAACAATTAAAAAATAAAAGGAAAAATGATTCTAAGTCATTGCATTGTTTACTAAAAGTAATTATTATACAGCATTAAGTGGGGAAGAGGAACGTCAGTACACACAGGTTGGGAGTAGAGCCATTGGAGGTAGAGTAGAGGTTATGATTACAAAGGAATGAGGCCCAAGTGCACTAGACAGGGTCTAGAACAAAGGACAGAGTCATTATTAGAGGAGCTAAGAAAGGTGCTGTCTAAGCTACAATTAAGTTTTCTGATTGAGAGGCAAATAGAACCTGACAGAAGGGGCCTGGTAGTAATCTGGTGGGTTTTAGGCCTTGTAAGTTAAGAGGCCCAGACCTATCTATCTCTTCACATGGGGTATATCCTAAGGGAGGTGTGAACCTCCTAGGGGAAGGCACCCTGTTGACTTTCATTACTTAGCTGGCCTGGGAGGAGAGCTGGCCAGGTAAAGGCAGGTGGCATCTCTAACAAGAAATTTACAGTTCTGCCTGCAATGTTGCTGACCCTGCTTGTTCAGACCTGGTTAACGCCATTCTTAGGATCATTGGTTACTATCCTCACCCAGTCTTTTATGACCTTGTCTAAATATGATCAGAGTCGGCGAACTTGGAAGGCTTCCATAGCCTTGGCAACTCATGACGAGAGCCTAGGGTGGTTACTGGCGCCATAAACTAGAGTGTCAATTTGTTGGGTCAACAACAGGAGTCACTGTGCACTTGCTCCTCATGTGGGATCTCTGTCCTTAATGTGCTGTACATTGTGATTTAATGCTATAACTAGTACTCCAACAGTATGTTTCACTTTGTGTTTCTATGTGGGTGCAAACTGTTGAAATCTTTACTTAATATATACTAAATTGATCTTCTGTATATAAAGAGAATTGAAAATGAATCTTGATGTGAATGGAACGGGAGAGGGAGCGGGAGAGGGGAGGGTTGCAGGTGGGAGGGAAGTTATGGGAGGGGGAAACCATTGTAATCCATAAGCTGTACATTGGAAATTTATATTCATTAAATAAAAGTTAAAAAAAATTTAAAAAAGTAATTATTAACATTTGATTTTAGTACGCCAAGAACACATGCTATAATTTATTTTTCTTTCTTTCTTTTTTTTTTTTTTTGGACAGGCAGAGTGGACAGTGAGAGAGAGAGAGACAGAGAGAAAGGTCTTCCTTTTCAGTTGGTTCACCCCCCAATGGCCACATGCTATAATTTCTAACATGATCATTAAAAGAATATAACAAATGAGTAAACAACCAATCAATGGAATAATGGAATGATTTCTCTTCAACATGAAAATGACACAAAGGAGAGGAAAAGGGCTGAAAAACTGGTGCTACAAATATAAAATATGCAGTATCATACAATATGTACATACAAAAGCAAACGAAAACAGATGGTGAGAGGGGTGTGTGTTTGGCCTCACACCTAAGAGGTCGGTTAGGACATCCACGTGTCCTGTTCGTGTACCTGGGTTTGAGTCCCTGCTGCAACTGTTGACTCCAACTACCTGCTAGTGGGAGGCAGTAGGAAAAGCTCAAGTAGTTGTGTTCCTACCATGTGTTGTGGAAGACTTGGATTGAGTTCACAGCTCCAGGATTTCCTTGGATCAATCACAGATCTTGTGGGCATCCGGGGAGTGAACCAGTGGGGATAAAACTCTACCTCTGTGTCTCTATCTCCTTTGTGTCTATGCCTCTCCAATGAAGCAAATATTTTTTTTAAAAGATGGTAAGATAGAGTTGCAAAATATATGAAAGAGAAAGGACTACTTTTTATTTATAATTGAAGATCAATAAAGTAATACATAATAAATCATAAAAAAATAAATTGGATCTTTTCTTTATGTTTCACTGTGGTGAGTTTGATTACAACATGTCGTGGTGAGGATCTCTTTTGGTCATGTTTATTAGGGGTTCTATAAGCTTCCTGTACTAAGATGCCTCTGTCCTTCTCCAAACCTGGGAAATTTTCTGCTAGTATCTCACTGAAAATGCCTTCTAATCCTTTCTCCCTCTCCATGCCTTCAGGAACTCCTAGAACCCGAATGTTGGGTTTTTTAATAGTATCCTGTAGATTCCCGACAATATTTTTTAGATTTCTAATTTCTTCTTCTTTTCTTTGGTTTGCCTGTTTCCATTCCTGTTCTCTGTCTTCTAAGTCTGATATTCTCTCTTCTGCTTCACCCATTCTGTTTTTAAGGCTCTCTAATGTGTTTGTCATTTGATCTATTGAATTCTTCATTTCATTATGATTTCTCGCCACTATCACAGTTTCTTGTTCTACTAGTTGTTTCATTTCATTTTGATTCCTCCTTAATATTTCATTTTCACGAGAGAGATTTTCTATCTTGTCCATTAAGGATTTCTGTAGTTCAAGAATTTGTTTTTGAGAACTTCTTAATGTTCTTATCATCAATTTTTTGAAATCCGCTTCTTGCATTTCTTCGATCTCATCATCTTCATAATCTTGAATTGGGGTGTCTTTTTCATTTGGGGGCATCATAGTGTCTTCCTTGTTCTTGTTACCTCGGTTTTTGCGTTTGTTGTTTGGCATGTTGGAGATATTTGGTTTCTTCACTGTGGTGTTTTTTCTTGTTACACTATGGCTCTATATTAAGTGGACTGTTTGCTTTCAGTGGAGCCTTAGAGGCTTGAGATGAGTGTGGACTGAGAGCTGTGTTTGGTTCCTCAGGGTTGAGGGTGTGTCAAAGATGACACTCCCAGGTTAGGTGTGGTAAATCTCTCTTTCTTTCTTTTTTTCATTCAAAAGGGAAGTAATTCCGCACAGCTGAACGTAATTGGAGGTAGTTAGCAGGCAAATGATATACCCACAGGAGCCAGAGATTAGAAGCTCTTTCCCAAGGACCACACAGGGAATCTGTGCTGCCCTCAGTGTGGGCTCCAATTCTCCTGCAGTCTCCCACTGAGTTGCCAAGTTAGATGCTAATCTCCTGTTATTTCACCCCTCCCCCCAGAGTCAGGTTTTTCTGCTAGGCTCAGGGCCGGTGCAGACCTGAGGTCGCCCTGCTTATGACGTATGTCAAAATGGCGCCTGCTTTTTGTCTTGCTCGCCTTTGAGGGGTGAGTGGAGGGAGAGAAACTCGTGTCCGTATCGGTCACTTTTTTTTTTCCTCTCTCTCTTCTAGTTAGCCTGGTGAACTTTTCCCCACGGAGTTTCAAGCCTCGTTCCCTCTAGTCTCCTCTTTCCGCTTGCCCCCTGGTGTCTCGGGCTATTGATGTTCGGCTCACCTCGCGTTCCAGCGCTGGTGCGTTGAGTCCGCCGCTGGTGTCCCGAACTTGGGCTCCCACGCTCTCCACGCAGGTCCACTGTGAATCACTAGTTCCGGAAGAGTTTCCTCTGCTGTTTCATCCCCTACTCTTCCTTGACCCTGCGGTATCTCCACTTTTATTAACCTGTCTCGACCCCCGGACTAATAGTGTGCTCCCTTCCTATTCTGCCATCTTGCTAATAAACATGACCAAAAGAGATCCTCACCACGACACATCGTAATCAAACTCATCACAGTGAAACATAAAGAAAAGATCCTAAAATGTGCAAGAGAGAAACGTCAGATTACTCTCAGAGGATCTCCAATTAGACTCACAGCAGACTTCTCATCAGAAACCTTACAAGCTAGAAGGGAATGGCGAGACATAGCCCAGGTACTAAGAGAGAAAAACTGCCAGCCCAGAATATTATATCCTGCAAAGCTCTCATTTGTGAATGAAGGTGAAATTAAGACTTTTCATAGCAAACAGAAACTGAAAGAATTTGTTGCCACTCATCCTGCCCTGCAAAAGATGCTTAAAGATGTGTTACACACAGAAACACAGAAACATGGTCACCAATATGAAAGAAGGTAAAGGAAGGAAACCTCACAGCAAAAGATCACAGGAAGCTCAATTTCTCTTTGACATAGAATTAAACTCTGATGCTCTGTTAAAGCAATGTGTTAAAGTAATCTATTATGTTCTCTTGATGTCCGTTAAATTCTAATTGTTCAAAAACAGCTGAATTTTTATTAAGAGCTATGGCTTATTTAAATATGTGCTTATTTTCAAAGATTTGAATAATCACCTTGTAACAATGATCAAATTTAAGAGGTGTTTTCAAATACATGATTCTTAAAATTTATAGAAGGCATTGGACCTTCTGGTAAATGTTTTCTTAAGTTGTTATCTAATGGTTGAAATGGTTTGCTAAGTGTTCACGTGATATTGCTATTGTCAACAAGCGATCTAGGACTTGCTCCCTCATTTCTCTATTCTAAGCCCAACTTGTTCTTTCATTTCTCTATTCTCTTCAAGGTAGGAAACTAATTCTATTATGAAGGAATCTGTAGGACGCACAATTTAATCTTTAGACCTTATAAAAGAGATGGCTAACATTTTTCTGTAATAGCATAGCCAAAATAAGAACTTAAATAATAATCTCATAGCTAGATTCACTTCGCCATCAGCGAAGTATACAGTAAGTAGAAAAAACCTCCCTTTCAGACCAAAGGGAAAGAAAGTTTTAAAGTGAGAATATAATTTTCCTCATGGGCATTGTCTACCTTAGAAAAACTACTACAGAACGTGCCTGTGACTATAGACTTGTAGTTCAGGCCACCGAAGATTAGAGATGGGACACAGGCACTCCCTTGACTTGCATCCTCTGGTCTGCTTTAACACAAACCAGGAGGAAAAGAAAGCTAGGCATCAGAAGCAATGGGTGGCAGGCCTATTAATGGCTGATCTGTACAGTGATCTGCCCTCAAGGAGACCCAACAGGCCAGTCCACTGCAGTGGCTTTCAATGTGGTAAGCCTGGGCTTCAGCAGAAGTCAGCTTGTGAAGAGCTCTGGCAGCTCTGCCAAGAGTTGGATCCCTGGAAATGGACCTGCCCTGGAGTCGAAGGATGCCCAGGTCAGAGCCACAGATCTTACTGGCTCTAAGCTGAAAAGCCCTTCACTCAGCCCAACTTCCAAAGTGACCACTGCAGCTGAGGGGATGGTCAAGTAGGGTCAGCAACATTGCAGGCAGAACTGTAAATTTCTTGTTAGAGATGCCACCTGCCTTTACCTGGCCAGCTCTCCTCCCAGGCCAGCCAAGTAATGAAAGTCAACAGAGTGCCTTCCCCTAGGAGGTTCACACCTCCCTTAGGATGTACCCCATGTGAAGAGATAGATAGGTCTGGGCCTCTTAACTTACAAGGCCTAAAGCCCACCAGATTACTACCAGGCCCCTTCTGTGAGTTTCTATTTGCCTCTCAGTCAGAAAACTTAATTGTAGCTTAGACAGCACCTTTCTTAGCTCCTCTAATAATGACTCTGTCCTTTGTTCTAGACCCTGTCTAGCGTACTTGGGCCTCATTCCTTCGTAATCATAACCTCTACCTCCAATGGCTCTACTCCCAACCTGTGTGTACTGACGTTCCTCTTCCCCACTTAATCCTGTATAATTGTTCAAACCTGGTAAATGCCTCTCTTAGGATCATTGGTTACTATCCTCACTCTGTCTTTTATGACCTTGTCTAAATATAATCAGAGTCGGCAAACTTGGAAGGCTTCCATAGCCTTGGCAACTCATGATGAGAGCCTAGGGTGGTTACTGGCGCCATAAACTAGAGTGTCAATTTGTTGGGTCAACAACAGGAGCCACTGTGCACTTGCTCCTCATGTGGGATCTCTGTCCTTAATGTGCTATACATTTTGATTTAATGCTATAACTAGTACTCCAACAGTATGTTTCACTTTGTGTTTCTATGTGGGTGCAAACTGTTGAAATCTTTATACTAAATTGATCTTCTGTATATAAAGAGAATTGAAAATGAATCTTGATGTGAATGGAAGGGGAGAGGGAGCGGGAGAGGGTAGGGTTGCGGGTGGGAGGGAAGTTATGGGAGAGGGAAGCCATTGTAATCTATAAGCTGTACACTGGAAATTTATATTCATTAAATAAAATTTTAAAAAAAATTAAAAAAAAGAAAAAAAATAGGAAATTTGCTTAAAGTTAACTTTGTTCCTCTATTTTCCTTGGAAAGGGACAGCAGAATCTTTCTAAAAAATTGAAAACAAAGCAAAGGGTACTAGAAGTAATATAAGGGAAATACACATAATAAACAGACATACATTGTGTCCAATTCATGAGTAAAATAAATGCACATTGAAGTGAAAAGCATGCATAGATTTTATCCACCAAATTAAAATATCAGTTCATATGTCCAGTATTGGCAAGGCTCAGAGAAACAAGTTATCTGCATACATTTTTGGTGAAACTGTAGTATGGCCTTTTTGTGCAATGGGGCACTGTTTATTAATATATAGATGAACAAATTCTTCAAAATATCATCAAAAAGGTGTTAGCCAAGACAATTGTTTGTCTTTGACTTTGTCGTGTGAGGGTACAGCATGGGGAAAGTCATCATGTATGAGGAAGCAGCCCTCCCTGGGAGCTGAATCTGCTGGAGACATAGTCTTGGACTTCCAGTCTTAAGAACTATGAGAAATAAAATTTCTGACATTTATCAACTATAAAAGCAGCAGTGAAACATTAACATGCATTCACAAAGATAAGCTGAAGAGGATGTTGTAGCATTGTTTAAATTGTGAAATAGCCCCCACTACAGGGGAAAACAGTGCAGTACAGGCAAAGTAACCCGAGGGTCCCCACTGTCTCTTTCAAGGGGAAGAGGGTGTGAAGAAAGCAGTGGAGAACACCAAGTTCAAAGGTGCCTACTTTACGGTTTGACTTGCCCTCAAGATAATAACAATCTTCATCCACAAGTCACCACAAAGGCCATCTGGACAAAGATGACATCCCCATGCATGCCTGCTTCTAGAGTATGTAGAAATGCATCTGTCTTGCTATAAATCCTTTTCTCCAAGAGGAGTCCATGGCCAGTGAGCTTTCCAGGAGTAATAACTGCTGACACTGATCAAAACTCCAACATGGGAAGCCAGATTCATAGCAGATTCATAGAATGAGAAACACCCTAAACAGCACTCTGGCCTCAGAATCAGCCCGTAAGGCATTCAAATCTGGTTGAAAAGCCCATGAGAGCAACTCCAGCATGGAAAGGCAAAACACTGTGGCAAAAAATGACCTATATGAGGATCTCTGCGAGTGAGACACCAGTGGAAAGAAGGGGCCATCAAAGAAGAAGGTACTTTTCTCTGAAAGGAGGAGAGAACTTCCACTTTGCTAATGACCTGTCTAAATACCGGCAGAGTTTGTGTACTCAAAAGACCTCCATTGCTTTGGTAGCTCATGACAAGAGCCTTGGGTGACCACTGACATTATAAATAAGAGTGTCAATTATTAAATTGACAACAGGAATCACTGTGCACTTGCTCCCCATGTAGGACCTCTGTCCTTAATGTGTTTTACTATGAGAATTAATGGTAAAACTTGTCTTCAAACTGTTCTTTATACTTTGTGTGTCTGTGTGGGTGCAAACTGTTGAAATCTTTACTTAGTATAGAATTGATCTTCTGTCTATAAAGACAATAAAAAATGAATCTTAATGAAGAATGGGATGGGAGAGGGAGGAGGTGGGACAGGAGTAGGGATGGGAGGACAGGTATGGGGAGAAGAACTGCTATGTTCCTGAAGCTATACCTATGAAATTTGTATTTATTAAATAAAAGCTAAAAAAAAGAAACTCTGATAGTGATTTCCCTGCCTAAATATTCAATGTATCCACACATCTCAGCAGCCATAATGTATTATAATTCTATTTTAATTCATTATTTAGATATACAACACTATGAAGTCTGGCAGACACTGTGGCAAAAAATGACCTACATGAAGGATCTCTGTGAGTGAGACCCCAGTAAAAAGAAGGGGCCATCAAACAAGGAAGTACTTTTCTCTGAAAGGAGGAGAAGCATGTTAATGTTTCCACTGCTGCTTTTATGTTGAGTGTTAGATCAGAGGGCTGAAATATTGACTTCACCCTGGAAACACAACTCATCTTTACCTTATTCAAATCTTTATAATGCTCTTTGCCTAGATGGATGATATCCACGCCCTGACAGTAATAAACTGCATGGAATATTTATTATAGGTGATGTTGTTAGTGGAGATGGATGCTCAGAGGTTCTTGTCTTCACACAAAAAAGAATTCATACATGAGACAGAGAGCCGTGGTAGGTGAAGCAGCAAGGTTTAATTTGGTAGAGAATCCATCACAGTGAATGTGCACCTCTCCAAGGGGAGCTAAGAGAGTGTGCCCAGCTATTCTGACAGGGCTAACTAAGCAAGGTTACAAAATTTAGTAGAGAAAATACACATGAGAGGTCATGCAGATGTCAGCAAAGAACTGGGAGCAGGAAGTTGAGGGAAATGCACCTGATGGACCAGGAGGGCATCTGAGGAGAGAGCTGAATGTCCAGTCTGCATTCAAGGACTGGGGGCCAGCTCTCCCCACCATTTCTCCTTCTACCCACCCTCTTCTGGACGAAGGGTTAGATGGGTGTGAAACATGTAAAATTCTCCCTGAAGTCTTATTATCCAGTGATATCAGATTAGGTGATCCTCTTGGCACCAGGCAGAGACGATTCTCCTGGGGTGCTTTCCTTGGGGAGAAAGGCTGGGACCACCTATACAGGTACTGGGGAATGTGCAGGACCTTGTAGTAGAAAATACTGGGCTGCTTCCAACGTGTCCTTCTGAGGCTGCTAGAGGCTGCTTCAGTTCTTTTCCCAGGTGCTTTGTTTCCCCTAGGCTCCTCTCTCACACATGGGCTAGTTTCTGTCTTCCCAGCAATATATTTGAACAGATTCGTTTCATTTTCCTGTTCAATGACCTTGTACTTAAGCGTAAGATTTCTGTTTGCAGCCAGTGGCAGTAAGGATGTGACATATCCAGATATGGTTAGTATACAAGGTTCTGAGCTCATTAATTGAGTGAGCTAGCAAGAAGTAACCTGTCTGAACCGAACACCTAGAAACTCTCCATGGTGATAATATAATTTCCTGAAGAAGGAACAATGGATACTCTTTAATAGAAAGAAAATTTGAGCTGTCAAATTTCCTGTAGGCTTGCACAAAAAGAAAATGCACGTTGAGTCTTAAAAAAATCATGCTATTCTACTGGATTAGAGGACCATAATATAGGTGAAATTGGATTACAGTCGTCTTTGCTGATTGTGGTAATTTGAGTAGAACCTCCCATTTAAATCTTGTATGCTAAACTTTGTAATCACATGGAGAAAAGCAAGTTCTCAATTTGGAAGGCTTCTTCATCATATGATATTCTTGTCAGGTTCTTTGTGACTATGGAAGGGTTGTACCAGGCGGCAAGCACAGCAGAATGCATGGGGACGCGGTATTTTCCAGTATTTTCTAAGTGAAACTGTACACTGCAGGGGTAAAGACTATGATACCGTGAAGGCTTCAGGGGTTTTTCTAATGATGAACATGTTTTTCTTTCTCAAAACTTAGTTACCACACAGGAATTTACCCATTAATTACAGTGTAAACTTATGCTATTTCCTGATAGTGCTGTAGATAGCACAGTTGGCATATGAACACACTCTAGCTCTCTGCCAGATACCAACACAATAACAACTGAATTTTAGTGACAGAGAGATTACATTATTTTATTTTCTGGAGGACTATAAGGAGATCTGAGAATGTCAGGTAACATGGTAATTACGCTTAAAGTAACTTGATAATTTAAAGAAAATAGTACTAGGTAATCTGCTGAAAAATGCAGCTATTAAGTGGCTGCATGTCCCATTCCACTTGTTAGTACAAAATTATGGGGTAGAGTTCCTATATCTACCTTTATTTGCTCTCACCACAAAGGATGTCAGCCTTAAAATACTTATGAAGAGGGTGAGAAGTCCTTCTTTCCATGTCACGTTTGACAAAAGAATGAAAGTTTCCAGCACAATGTAACATATAATTTCTCTCAAGCTCCTTAAGCCAACATCTAACCAGAGCAGGGAGGCTCCCTCTGGAAGTCTATTTTTCTCATTTTGTAGCTGGCATTCTGTTCTGCTGATGGGAGAAGAAAGCAAGAGAAAATGTCATTCAAAGCACTCTTTGTCATGGCCATCTGGGACTTCATCTGAATTTCTGCAGGGAAAAAAACATCCTTTGGCCATTCTGAGTGATTTCAGCTAAACTGTGGTTTCTAGTCACCAGGGATACTTGCAGATAAAGTAAGTCACCAAGCAGTGCAAATTGAGTGTCTTGTTCAGAGGGTGAATTAGAATCACATCTGGAAAAAATAAGTCAAAGGAATGAAAGTACTAAGTTTGGTTGCTGGGAAGTAACATCGAAAGGAAGACAGGTAAAATCTATAGAAAAAGTTTGTTCTATGCTGATGTTTCAAGTAAGAAGTGTGATATGATACCCACATGCTGGTATCCTGCTGGTCTTGTTCCTAGCCTACGGTGTGTTGAGTGTGTTGGGTTCTCTATTCGGAAGAGAATTTCTGCTTAGACTAGAATGGGACATTGCATATGTGAGAGAAAAAGGTAAAATGGCAGGGAGGAGCAAAATGAAGACAAGAATTGTGCGAATGCAACAGAGGGATGAGTGACCGGAGGGCAAGATCATGGAGAGAAAAGCACAAGTAAGTAAGAAAGGGCTAAACACATTTTTCAACCGCACTGTCTGGATTCACATTTTTTTCAAAATGTCTCCTACACCTCACTGGTGATTCCTGATTCTCTGTGAAGTAGTCTTTAGATAGTTTGAGAAGAGGAAGAAAGAAATGATTATGATTTTCACATCTACTTCATTTATTTTTCAAAATGCATTATGTTTGTGAACACTACATCTTTTTTTAAAAAAACCTGTGCTATTCAAGTCCCTCTGCACAGGGTCAGCAAATAAGCAGTTAGGCAGAGGTAGTTACCACATCCAAATGCCTTGTGTACTTTCATTACATTTTCTCTGCTACTGTTTACAGATACATTTTTAAAATTTTTCTATGGTATATATATATATATATACATAAAATAGTAAAATCATATTATTATATATAATTATTATTAGATATTATATTATATACTTGATAATATAATATTTTATATTATATATAATAATTATATACATATAGATATATACTTTTGCCTCATTTAGTAATATGAATTAATGGCTCAAAATTGTCAACTGCAACATGCAGATTATTTTTTAAACAAATGCTTCTTTGAGCATCTATTTCATGCAGGTCACATTTTTATGCCCTGGAGGCACGGCCCTGAGATGGCTTATAACTTACAAACTAAAGGAAAATATCAGTCTTTTTAATCAAACCAAGATGAGTCCATTCATCAGCGCGCTTCAGGCAGGCAAACATCAAAGCTCTGGTTTTTAGGATAAAGTTTCTTAAGGCCATCCAGCAAGTGATCGGAGTAATGCTCAAATCTGAGTTCCCACACAGATTTTACACAAGGTATTTATTGGGAAGGGAGCGCAGGGCAGAGGCCGCAGTGGGAGCGAAAAGGCGTTCTGGATCTTTCTGCGCAGACGTGGGCAGCTTCAAAAAATGGTGGGCTCTGAGTCCTCCGCGGAGGTCGTGTTTTGGTTCTAAATGTCATCAACTCATCCAACAGTCAGGCAGGTGCCATTTTGCTGTCCAGTGACTCTGTTTTCAGAGGGAGTTGTCTGAGAATCTCAAGTTTCCTGCTGCTTTGCAAGATCAGCTCACAGTTGGGCTTAGTTCCTTGTTTCTTAGCGCTGTTGGCTGTGGACTGACCGGTGCTGATGGGTTCAAGTGCTACTCTAGGGTGAGGGGACAAAGGGTCTCCTCAGGAAGACTGCAACCTGGATGGCAAGAAAGAGCCGACGATGGCAATGGCCAGGAAAGCGTACCTGACAGAGGGCATGGCAAGGGGAAGAGCTCCCAGTCAGGGCCAAAGAAACAGCATCCCGTGGAAACAAACCAGAAGGTTCTAGTAGAAATACAGGATGTGACTCCTTATGGACCTAAATTCACCAGTGATATATATACTTTGAAAAAATAGGGAAAAAAATGAGAACTAGGGGGCTGGGATTGTGGTGTACAAGGTAAAGCCACCACCTGTGATTCCAGCATTCCAAATGGGGGCCAATTGGAGTCCTGGCTGCTCCACTTCTGATTCAGCTTCCTGCTACTGGCCTGGGAAAAACGGTGAAGATGGCCCAAGTGGTTGGGCCCCTGCACCCACGTGGGAGATGGAAGAAGGTCCTGGCTCCTGCCTTCAACCTGGCCCAGCCCTGGCTGTTGAGGCCATCTGGGGAACGAACCAGCAGATGGAAGATCTCTGTCTCTCCACTCCCCCCTCTGTAACTGTGCCTTTCAAAAAAATAAAAAAAATTTTAAAAATTTTAAAAATGAAAACTGCAAATTACAGGCACCAAAATGTGAAATTTGTCTTTTATTGAATTGTTCTTTCCTAGCAGTCAATGTGTTTTCTGTTATTAAAGGCAACAAAAAATTTTAACATCCAAACTAGTATAGCTTTGAGAGTGAAGTCACTGCTATAACTTTATATATATAAATGTAAACAAACATATGCACATACAATGTGCATATATATGCATGGGTTGTGTGCATGTAGAATACAAATTATGTACAATTAAATATTTTAATTACTGGTAAAGTGAGTTATTTATATTAAGTCTGCTTTTGAAACTACAGATTTTTGCTGAACAAAACTATACACATTTTCTACATTGGCACAAGATAAAAACATACTGAATGTTTACTTAAATACTTATTTTTTAACGTTGTGTTTAAGAACCATTTTAAATTTATAAAACAAAAATTGTAAAGTAGGACTAAGAGTGTCCATGTACCCTATTATAAACATGGTATATTTTAAGAAATAACAAAAAATGAACAATTATTCCTGTTACATAATTCATGAGCTGTTTTACAAGTTTTCATACAATTTGCCTATTTGTACTTTTTCATTTTTCTATGTTGTTTATTTTTCTAATTTGACACATGCAATTGTATTTATCATGTACAACATGATGCTTTGAAATATATATTCATTGTGAATGGTTAACTCTCGTTAGTGAACATAAATATTTCCTCACATTTTCTCACTCTTGTGGTGCCAAGTTTTATAACCATGTCTTTGTCACTGCTATGTTTCTGATGAATGTGTTTATATTTACAGTAATGTTGCTTATCATTTTAGCATTGCATTTTGTGGCTAAGAACTCTGAAACTGTTGACACCTTCAACTGTAGACCATGTGCTGAACTGAGAACATCATCTCCCTATATGTGCTGAGATAATGTGATAAACTCCAGACAAATTCTGCTACAAAGGCTAGTGTATTCATTTTTTTAAAAAATTTTGCAATTGAAATATTTAGTGCACATAATTTCACAAGTTCTGTGTTTTTCTTCAGTTCAGAACACCGATGTGCAACAAAACATTTTCTGAGGCAAAATTTCATCCAAATAGATTGTGTTTATTGTGTCTTTGCACGTCTTGCCAAAGTTAGATTTTTTGGTGTTGTAGACCTTCTAAAATGTTGCTGTCATTTTCAGGTCTAGTGCTTTATTATAGATTGACATTTATATTTATACATATTTCTGGAATACAGTATGATAATTGGATACCTATCGATAATGTACAATGATAAGATAAAGCTGACTAGCACATGCTGTTTTATCCATTGGCAACAGTTGGATTCTTTTTTCCAGTTATTCTCAAATATACCACAGATCGTTATAAACTATACTTACCTGGTTGTTATTATAAAATACTAGTACTAAGTCTTCCTATCTAACTATTTTGGTGCCCCTTGCCCAAGCTCATTCCATTCTCTTTCCACTCTACTTTTCCTATTGTCTGGGAACCCTTGTTCCACTCTTCTATTAGGTCTATTTTTTTTTTTTTTTAGTTTTCCACAATGTATGAGGACTTGAGGGATTTGTCTCTTTCTGTGTTTGAATGATTTCACTTGATGTCCTCCAGTTTCATCCATTTGGAAGCAAATGACAGATTTCACTCTTTGTTGGAAGGCAGAGTGACATTCCACCGTGTATATAGACCATATTGTCTTCACCCACTCATCCGTGGAAGGATGCCTTGGTTGACTATGTCCTGCCTATGATGAACAATGCTGCAGTGAGGCTGGTGCTGTGGCACAGAGGGTTAAGCTGCCATCTGCAGCACTGGCATCCCATACAGGCACCTGTTCGAGTCCTGGCTGCTCCACTTCTCATCTAGCTCCCCATAATGTGCCTGGGAAAACAGCAGAAGATGGCCCAAACCCTTGGACCCCTATACCCATATGGGAGACCCAGAAGAAACTCCTGGCTCCTGGCGTTGGACCTGCCCAGCTCTGGCCCATTGAGGCCATTTGGGTAGTGAACCAGTGGATGGAATATCTCTATCTTTCTGTCTCTCCCTCTCTCTTTTCTCTGTAATTCTGCCTTTCAAAAAATAAATAAATCTTAAAAAAATAAAAAAAAGAATGCTGCAGTAAACATGAGAGGAGTGCAGGTATCTGTTGAAACTAGTGATTTCATTTTTTGGGATGCATACTCGGAAGTAGAACTGCTGGATCAGCTTTATACAGGCCTGCCTGCATCCTCCATTACCTTCTTGGAGGTCTGGACTACCACATAAGAGGCTTGTGAGAAAGAAGCCATGAAACACCAAATAGAGGTGGGGCCATGAGGACAACTGCTAGGCCTCAGGTAGGAGGCTGACATACCTGTCTTCAATCACTCAACCTTCATTCATTTAAATGTAATCCTGTAAGAGACCCCCAAGAGTTAATCAGCAGAGTAACTTGATCAGCTAGTCCCCGGTTAACCAGTATGATCAGGAAGCAGAATAAGATGCTTGTTGTTTTAAGCCATTAAGTTGTGGGGTAGTTTGCTACACAACATTCAAGAGCCAAAACAGAAATCAGTACCCACATCCTGGGTGCTGCCACAACAAACGTCTGAAATATATGATACTGGTTTGAGAACACATGACAGAGGAAGTTGGAAAGGACTGGAGGAAATCATTCATAAAGGTTGGAAGAGCAGGAAAAAAACACAGTGGGAAGAGGCAGGCCCTTTCATGTAATCATGGAAATTGTGTAAACATGGGGCCAGCATTGTGGTGTAGCAGGTTTAGCTGCCTCCTACAATGCCAGCATACCATTTGGACATTGGTTTGAGTCCTGGCTGCTCCAATTCCGATCCATCTCCAAACTAATGCACCTGGGAAAGCAGGGGAAGATGGCCCAAATGCTTTGACCCCTGCACTTACATGGAAGGCTTGGATGAAGTTCCTGGCTCTTGGCTTTGGCCTGGGCCAGCCCTGGTTTTTGAAGCCTTCTGGGGAGTGAACCAGGCGATCTCTCTAACTTCCCTCTCCTCCTTACCCCAGTAACTGTGGTTTCTAAATAAAATAAATCTTAAAAAGAAAGCATGAAAACCACAACATCTTTTGTAATATGGAAAATAGAAATGAAACTAAAGGAATTGTGGATCTAAAAATGTACCCATCTTGTTGATCTAAAATTTCACAGATATTGCTATAATTTTTATCTCCTTAGAGAGCTATATGTTTAAGTCATTCTTGAAGAACATGTTAATTGGGGAATCCTTTATGGTAGCCCCATTTCTGGCCATGTCCTTGTTAATCTTTGATCTCAGTGAGTATATGCAAAGAATTTCTATTGCTTTACTTCACATACCTGGGTAATAGCTACCATAGGGAATAGAAACAAGAGCAGACCTCATCTGGTATCCAGGGACTCCTTCAAGACAACAATCGTAAATGCTCAAGTTCCTTAGATAAAATGGTGTCGTATTTGCGTAGGCCCTACACAATCCTCCCAGGTGCTTTAAATCATCTTTAGAGCATACATAACAACCAATATACTCTAAATGCAGTGCAAACTGTTGTTGTACTGTATTATTTAGGAACAATGACAAGATTTAAAAGTTCAGTACAGACACAATTTTTTGATTTTTCTTTTCCAAATATTTTCTGTATTTGCAATTGATTGAATCTGAAAATGTGAAACCTATGAATACGAAGGGCAGATTGCATACCTAAGAGGTCACTGGATCATAATAATAAGCTATATTTAACATCCTGAATTTAGCTTGAGCAGGTCGTGTGTGTGTGTGTGTGTGTGTGTTGGGGAGGGGTGGAGGAGAAGGTGATCATCAGCTTGGAGTTTTCTCCAAGGAACTTGTGAGATGCCATTTCTTTCATAGTTATCACTTCTGACTGTGTTGGTAGACCATGAGCTCCACAAAAAGAAAGATCTCACAGTACAGTTTCCACTGCTGGTCACATCTGGGACATGGTATTCAGTGGGCAGTGCCTTTTCAAAGAACTGCGTAGAAACAAATGTGAGAAGTCTGAGAATTGTAAACGCCACATAGACAAACAAGCAAGAGTTAGGTCTTATTTAACCATCTCAGGTTCTATCATGCAAATGTGCTTGACTTCTTGTGCGTTGCAACTGCGAACAATTACCAAAAGTTACAAAAAAGGAAACACTCTTAACAAGAAATGGAAATTTCCCATTTGCAGTGCTTCTATGTCAAACAGGCCTGGGTGGCTAACTTTCTAGAATGGTTTAGAAGGTATTACTCTCCTTTAGGAGGAGGAAACTCGGGAGTTTTCTTCTCACTCAGGAACAATGGTTTAAAATTATATGTACTTATTGTGTAATTAGCAAAATATTCATAGTTAATTTGTTGCTAAATAATTGACAACTACAGCTACAAATTAAAAATAATTATCCCCTCAAATGGATTCAAGGCACCCTGGCTAATTATAATAAAATATATTTCTAACTATTTTGTGATGGGTATATGTTCTTTTGTTTAAGTTTCCTAACATTTTCTTTATAACCAAATAAATCTCTGTGAGGCAATATTTTATAAAATTGCCCCTTTGTGATAAAGCATAGTGATATTTCTA
Organism: Lepus europaeus; assembly: GCF_033115175.1. NCBI lineage: Eukaryota > Metazoa > Chordata > Mammalia > Lagomorpha > Leporidae > Lepus > Lepus europaeus. The sequence continues at coordinate 89,243,570 of NC_084832.1, forward strand.
TGAGGCATTATAAAATTATAAAAATTTCATCCATGAGCTTATAAAAACTGTCACTGCAAATTTATTTGCACAAATAAGTAGGAGTCCAGAAAATTGCAAATAAAAGTGTACCCGCTATTGACTATACAATTGGATACATGAGGAAATGTTCTAGAAAAATTGGAGAAAATGCAATGAATTTGAAAAACTGGAATGTCTTTTACAGGAACTGTGTGAGCCAAGATTGCAGTGTGGTGGTGAGGCAGCAGGCATCACGGGGAATCTGTTTCCAATCCACCTTCTCTGAGCACTAATCAGAGTTGGAGAGCTCCCTGCGGAGTTATTAGAGGAAGACAAGTGCCAGTGTCAGGCAGGGAGTTGGCTTGAGCCTGGGCGACACAAATAAAAGCCGTTCCTGAGTATATTCAGCTAAACATGGAAAGATAAAGGTACGCTTAAGATAGTAGAATTGGTACTAATTGCAGAGCCTATAATGCATGTGAGAATGATAGTACAAAATGGAAGGAAGATGATCTATCGGGCACTGTGACCTTTGATCTGGGAATTCACTAAAATGAGTCTGAGGGTTGGGGGAGGGAACAGTGAGCTGCTTACAGAGCAGTGACCCATGCAAGCCGGGACTGGGGCAATGTTACAGTGAAGGAAACTCAGGCCAAACCGGAATTCAGTCTTGTGTTGTCTTCAAATAATGTATGGGGTCAATGTAAATGGTCCTTGAAAGCCCAAAACTCATTATTAACTTTTTTTTTTTTTTGATCGCCCTATTCCTTGGCTCTCAAATTCATTCTCCTAAGGCAGAGAAGAAAAACAAAGCATCACAAACATTCTCATCAATGCAGACTTTCCTTACATTATGTTCCCTTCGCTCTTCCTTCCACATCAGTTTTCTCTGTCTACCACTTTATAAGAGGGTAGTTCAAAAAGTTTGAGGAAAATTCGTATCATGAGACAACGATGTATGAATTTCAAACAACCTTGTATGAAAACAAGCTTATTTTTAGTATCAAAATAACTCTCTCCACAAACATTTGGAGGGTACTCTTGCATTGTGTCTGACACTTCTACACTATCACTTTGCAACCGTAGAACTTTATGTTTTATACCTTGCTCTGCCCCCGTTGCTGTTTTCCTTTTTCTTATAAATCTCAGTTTATGCAGACTCCTTCCATCCTCTTCCATAAACTGGGAGGGACAAGTGAGGTCTAACTGGGAAGTTCTTGAGTGTGCTGAGGGGCAGGTTATAGAAGCCCAACTGTGTAATTTTCATTTTCTCAAAGAAGCAGTGAAGCCACTGAGGTTGGTGCACTTCCACAATGCTTTATGAAAATCTCTCCACATGATGCCTAGGTGGACCACACACCAGGTAGGGACCACTGGGCATCGGTTCAATGTCTCAGACTCTCCACTAATTAATAGTTGTATGTATCTACACACCACACATAGATCAAATTCATCTTTGTCTGTAAAGATGATTTTGTGGGGCCGGTGCTGTGGTGTAGTGGGTAAAGCTGCCGCCTGCAGTGCCGACATCCATATGGGCACTGGTTCGAGTCCCGGCTGCTCCACTTCCAATCCAGCTCTCTGCTGTGGCTTGGGAAAGCGGTAGAAGATGGCCCAAGTGCTTGGGCCCCCGCACCCACATGGGATACCCGGAGGAAGTTCCTGGCTCCTGGCTTCGGATCGGCACAGCTCTGGCCGTTGCGGCCAATTGGGGAGTGAACCATTGGATAGAAGACCTCTCTCTCTCTCTCTCTCTCTCTCTGCATCGCCTTCTCACTCTTTGTAACTGACTTTCAAATAAAATAAATAAATCTTTAAAAAAAAGATGATTTGTAATAACAAATTCCCAAAATGAATGTGAAGGTTGGATTACTTATTAAAAGTAGAAATTCTTTGTATTTGGTAAAACAAAAATGATAGCTTTTTTTCATATTTGCCATGTCTCAAATCATTGACAATTTCATTTATTCCTTCTAATACACAATGGAAGCTAATACTTCTGACTTTCCACTTTCTGATTGTTTAAACAGAACTACAAAATAATAAAATTTGAAAGTAAAATAAAAAGAAAGATTTTGTTTGAAAGCATTGACAACAGGATAAAAGTAAAGAACCCTGAGGCTGATATGGCGTATTATAAATTATTATAATAGTGTGTTGGCCGCATTCCTCCATTCATTCATTATGTGGTCAACAGACTGGGAATGCCGGTTGACAATGATGCACTTTGTGGAGAGAGAATTCTTTTCCATTCTCTTTGCATTTCTACCAGTACAGACTTTCATTAGAGTTATTTATGACCTATGTCTTTCTCCTGCTTACTTGGTGACTTACCTGCCTGCCTGCCTCAACTTTTCTTCCTCTTCCCTGCACTCTGTCCTGTTGGGAAAGACTAATTACTCAGGGGTGTGACTAAGTGGGCTAATTCAGCTCCTAGGAACAATACTAACTGGCTCCACGAGGTAACAATCAGCACTCTTTAGCTTAGCCAGGTCATCAGTGAAGGTGATATTTTTAATGACAATTTGTCTGACTTGCTTACTTCTCTTCGATGTGGGTAGAGAAGGAATGTTTCTGTTGGGTACCCCCACCCTGCATCAGGTACTGTTCCAGGTTATCATGCTAAAGTTTAATGTAAAAATCTTTTCTGATGGGTAGAATGAAAGATTGTACACAAATGTAGTTTAAGACAGGTGATTCAGAAACCTTGATTTTGCATCTTGGTTTTACCGTTTCCTAACGGTGTGCTCTGGGAAAACTTGGCGTAATCTCTTTGAGATTCAATTTTCACATTCGCAGAAAGAGAGTAATAGCCTCTGCTTCAAAAGGGGTGATGCAAAGGGTCACTCTGATGTTGATGCAAAAGAGTTCTATAAACTACGGCTAAATAAACTGCTGTGTTATGATTATTACCATGGGAACTGGATTCTAGCTTGTCTTCCTAATATCAATCTCTTCCAGGCCCACCTGCTCCTTCCAGCTGAGTCCCTGTTCTGATTATTTACCTGGCATGCCACAATGTTTGCCTTGTCTGCAAACACGGATTGGACCCATGACCATGAACTCTAATACCGCAAAATGAGGTCAGTCTTAGATTTCGTGCAGTTCATGTATCTCATGTCCTCTACCGTGTTCTATCAAGAGAGTTCCTATTATTAAACACCCTTCGCCCAGGTTTCTGCTTATGGCTAATTGTCATGCTACCCTAGCTTTGTGCTTTTCATACTTTTATAAACATATGCTTGCTTTCTGTTGTCAAGAGTCTTTTTGCTTCCTGCTGCACATTGGAGGCTGTGTCTAAGATCCTGAGATGGGCCTGAGGGTACATGTCAGGATTCTTCCTGTCCCGTGATTCCTGGAAGCCTTGGATTCCCTGCTATTCACAAAGTCCGGTGGTGGCTACTGGCCATCTGACTTATCCATTCCTCTTGAGTCTGCACCCTCAAAGCTGTGGCATCTGTGGGCCTAGTCTGGAGTCAGACTGCCTCTTCATCTATAAACTGGCGTCCTTGGTTGTGTAACTTTAGCTTTCTGTGCCTCAGTTTCCTCATTGGAATGTAAAATGGTAGTAGCTAGAACAGATTAAGGTTATCATTAAATAAAAATAAACAGGTTAATGATCAGCATAGCTCCTGCAATAGAAATTTATTGTTGTTATCAACTAAAATAAAATGTCTGCTTTTGGAAACCTCTTTATTTCTTCTGAGTTAATAAACTGAAAAGGTCGTGTTCTAGTGGGAAAAGAGAAATATGGGGAGCAAAGAAGTTAATAGCTTTCATTTTTCAGCTTGTTCTAACTTAAAATCTCAATGGAAATAGGATTTTGTAGAATAAATACATAAAATTATATAGAAATATGTCCACATATATATGTATATGAGATAATTTTTTAAAAGTTCAAGAAAAATGCATAATATGAAAAACCTCTGCATGGTTTTACACTGTTTTGTGACAAAATAAACTTATCTTTTAATTCCATTTTTCCATGAGATTTTTGAATCACCTGTATGTGTTCATATATATGTCTCTCTCCCTCTCTTTCTCTCTCTCTCTTTCTCTCTCTCCTCACTTCCCAAAATACAGATAGAGCATTTAATCTATGGAAGGAAGGAAAGAAGAAAGCAAGCTCACCATTCTACCTGCTGGATCTAACAATACAATATTCAGAAGGTAGAAGAGTGGAATATTGAGCTTCCTTCCTTCTTTTCTTTTTAAATAGGTGATGTGTGATGGTTGAATCATAAGTGTGGTAATATGAGTTAGTTCCAAATAAAAATTTATGACCTTAAAACCTTCTAATCCAAGACACTCTGGGCAAAAGCAGCTGAAAGTTACATTTATAGAACTTATTTAGAGATTTTCCAGATAATAAGGATTGAGGAGAAACACCCAAGCCTGCCCCAGAATAGCAACGAGGGCAGTTCCTTGGCAGCTGCCGCAGATCTGGCGGGACTTTAAATTAGCCTCGGAGTGGAGCTGAGACTCTGACATGTGGCTAGCTTGCTGACAATGTGTGTGATGCTGAGCAATTGCCAAGGGTGAGGGGAGAAATAGAAAACACAGCATGCTCTCCATAGTATTTGATGGCATGAGTGAATCATTGGAGAGAAGAATCCTCAGAAAACACACAGTGCACATGCCACCTCCCATCTAGTTAAAACAGCCATGGTGGGTCCATGCATTATGACTGAAAGCAGATGGATTGTGGATACGTTTTGAAGATGGAACTACTGTTTCTTTGTAAACTCATTTGAAGGAAGAGATTTGTGCTCCACGTACATGAGGTCAGTTATTCCACCTTCCTTTGTCTCTGACATCTTCTCTGTTGGGTATTGTTAGGCAAAGTGAGGGAGACTACTATTGACAACAGAGTGATAACCATCTCAGGATCTAACGTAGAAGGAGATTCCATCTTTGAGCTTGAGAGTGCATGCCAGCATGCATCAATCCTCACTGTCAGTTTTCCAGCCAGCTCCTTTGGTCTGTCCTCTGGCAAGAGGGAGACTGGTTAGCCACCACCCTGAAGGAAGAGCCTGGAATTCCTGGACAGATTCTGAAATACACACATGAACTCCACTGAGTGGAGCAGCTGATTGGGAAACATCTCCAGCTTACTGTATTTTGACAGTGGTAGTTGGGAATCTTGTGATTGTATGCAGAGGCATTGATGCTAAAATAGAATTCATAAATGATGTTTCTGTTTTCTGGGTCTTTGATTTATAAGTCATTTGATCTTTGAAATATGATAAGAAAATGCAGAAGAATATGGTGATTCTGGGCTGTGGAAAGTCTTCTCAAGGCAGGCTTAAAATTCAGAAAACTTCAAGGAAAAAATATCAAATGTAAAAACATGGTTGGAGGAAAAGACCATAAATGGTCTATGGAAGACAGTTTGGAGAGTCCTCAGAAACCTGAATGTAGCGCTACCACAGGACCCAGCCATCCCACTCCTTGGAATTTACCCAAATGGAATTAAAGGGGAGGAAAAAAGAGCCATTTGTACCTCAATATTTGTTGCAGCTCAATTCACAATAGCTAAGACATGGAAGCAACCTAAATGTCCACCAATGGATGACTGGATAAAGAAACTATGGGATATGTACTCTATGGAACACTATACAGCAGTAAAAAACAATGAAATCCGGGCATTTACAACAAAATGGAGGAAGCTGGAAAATATCATGCTGAGTGAAATAAGCCAGTCCAAAAGGGACAAATATCATATGTTCTCCCTGATCGATGGAAACTAAACGAGCATCAAAAATGATACCCATTGAAGTGAAATAGACACTATCAGAGACAATGACATGATCAGCCCTTGTCTAGACTGTTGAGGAACAACTTACTATTTTATTCCTTTTAGTATTTTGTTGTTGTTGTTGTTGTTGCTCGGTTTGTTCTACTTAATACCACCGGTTGAACTCTGTAATCAATACACAATCATTCTTAGGCGTTTAAAAATTAACAGAAAAGTGATCTCTGTTAAATATAGGAGTGGGAATAAGAGAGAAAGGAGATATATAGGTCTGCACATGCTCACTTGGACTTACCTCCAATGGTGGAGCTAGAAATGAGCCAGGGGATTTCAACTCAATCTTATCAAGGAGACATGTACCAATGTCAGCACACTTGGTAAAGTGATAAGTATAAGTACACAACCGATCAAAAAAGATAGGGTAAGCAAATAATGAAGGATAGAATTAAAAGGGAGAGAATGATCCTGCGGGGGAAGCAGGACACACAGCAGACTCATAGAATGGCAAATGCCCAAAACAGCACTCCGGCCTCAGAATCAACCCTTGGGGCATTCGGATCTGGCTAAAAGGCCCATGAGAGTCTCACAGGCATGGAAAGCCACGACACAGTGGCAAAAACAAACTAAATGAAAGATCCTGGTGAACAAGACCCCAGCAGAAGGAAGAGGCCATCAAGGAGGGAGGCGCCTTTCTCCGAAGGGAGGAAGGAACCTCCACTGTGATATGGCCTTGACTAAACAAGTCCAGAGTTGGTGAACTCAAGGGGCTTCCATAGCCTAGACAGCTCATGGCAAGAGCCTTGGGTGATTGCTGACGCCATAAATAAGAGTGCCAATTGTTAAATCTACAACGGGAGTCACTGGGTACAGGCTCCCCACGTAGGATCTCTGTCCTTAATGTGTTTTACTATGAAACTTAAAAAAAACACTACTAGTCAAACAATAACCTATACCTTGTGTGGTTGTGAGAGGGCAGCCTGTTGAAATCCCTGCTTAGTATATACTAAGTTGATCTTCTGTATATGAAGGTAATTGAAAATGAAACTCGATGAAGGGCAGGATGGGAGAGGGAGTAGGAGAGGGGAGGGCCACAGGAGGGAGGGAGGTTGCGGGGGGAAAGCCACAACAAAAAGTTTGTAAATTCACATTTATTAAATAATAAAAAGAATAAAAAAAGAAAAGACCATAAATACCATTAAACCATAAGAGCTACTCTAGAAAATAATTGCAACACAGAATAGGCATATGATTCATATCTCTAGTATGCAAATAGCTGCTACAAAGCAGTGAGAAAGATAGCAACTGAAAAAGGCTACAAGATATGAACAAGTAACCAATTCACAAAAAATAGAAAATTTATTAAGGTGTAAAATTGCCAATTATAGTTGGAGATGAAATAACAGTGGGATGCCGTTTTTTATTCACTGCATTGTAAAAACAAACGTAGAGAGGCCAGCACAGTGGCACAGCTGATTATACCATCATCTGCATTGCCAGGATTCCATATGGATGCCAGTTCCAGTCCTGGCTGCTCCACTTCTGATCCAGCTCCCTGCTAATGAATCTAGGAAAGCAACAGAAAATGAACCAATTCTTTGTACCCTTGCACCCATGTGGGAGATCCAGATGAAGCTTATGGCTCCTGACTTGGCCTGCCCCAGCCCTGGCCAGGCTGAAGTTAGGAGCCAGGATCTTCATCTGGGCCTCCCACATGGGTGACAAGGGCCAAAGCACTTGAACCAACTTTTCCACCTGATTTTCCCTGGCCACTAGCAGGGAGCTGGTTTGGAAGTGGAGTAGCTGGGACATGAACTAGAACCCATGTAAGATGCCAGCATCACAGAGGGCAGCCTTACCAGCTGTGCCACATCATAGGCACCAGTAATAATAGAGTAACTTCTCAATAATCATAATATATCCACGTAATGTGTTACAATGCAGCCATTAGAAACGACCATGAATCAGGGCAAAGTTGCATGACGGATTGAATGCAAAAGGAGATTAAAGGATGATATTATAATGTATGTATAAGATAAATTGCATACACATACACATTTTTCACATAAACAGAAATTTCGTTTGAAATGATATCCACCAAACTCCAAATTTCATAATGTCAATTGGAAGAACTACAAGAATTAGATGCAATGTAAGTATCTTTTTCTCCCTGTCTAAATATCTATGAGGTGTTTCTGATGTTTTTTCTTGAGTTTCTCATGTATCTTATAAACTCACACCAAATGTGTAAAATATGAAATTTACAAACTATAAAACTATGAGTTTCTTAAAATTTTTTATAATTGTAGTAACTTGGAAAAAGAATCATTGATGCTTCTACTTTGAGAAGATCTTTGCTGTGATACACAAGTATAATGCATGCCAAATGCATTAAATATTAAGTCAACTGCTATCAAAACAAAGGATTTCTATTGTATTAATATTAGACATTTATAGAGAACTTACATTTTATAAAATAATTTTATGTATTATAAAATAATCTATTTAGATCAATTTTTAAGATATTTATTTATTTGACAGTCAGAGTTACAAAGAAAGAGATGGAGAGAGAGAGAGAGGTCTTCCATCCATTGGTTCACTCCCCAAATGGCCACAACTGCAGGAGCTGGGCTGATCTGAAGCCAGGATCCAGAAGCTTCTTCCAGGTCTCCCATGTAGGTGCAGGGGACCAAACACTTGGGTCATCTTCCACTGCTTTCTCTGGTCATCACCAGGAAGCTGGAGTAGAAGTAGAGCAGCTGGGACAAGAACTAGCGTCCAAATGGGTGTAGGCATCGCAGGCAGAGGCATAACCTGTTACGCCACAATGTCCACCCCTAAGATTTTCCATTTTGACCGTAACAACAGTGGTTTTTATGTCATAATGCTCATCAGAGGCTCTGGACACATGTTGTGGATGAATGTTCTTCGATGCCTCTTTAGTTCTAAGTAAGCACAGAAATAAAACTGCATGGTTGACACCTGTCAGAACCACCTCCATGTGGTTCTCTGCCTCATTTCTAATACATGGGAGATACAGAGCTGGAAGGAGTCTCATTGAAGGCACAACCTGCTCACTTTGCAAATGAGAAAGCTGAGATCCAGAAAAAGAAGTGATCGCCATGGATGACGACCTTTTGATTTCTCTAGCTTTGTAATACAGTTTAACATCTTGTTGGGATAGCCTACTTATCTCCCTCTCCAGAATTTTCCTTGCCATTATCTCTCAGAGTGAGTTTGCGTGTTGAGCCTGCAGAGTAGCTGTAGAGGTTGCCTTCTGTGTCCTCTGAATATTCAAGGTCAGGCGGCCTCTGTGTTAATCCCACCACTACACTCATGGTTCAATGCCTGTAAACACTCGGGCTGGGTGGCTCAGTCAGGCACGCATGCTGGTGCGATGCTCACTGGGCCTGGTGGTTAAGATATCAGTCAAGACACCTGTGTCTCACTTGGGAGTACCTGGGGTCAATACTCACATTCAACTCCTGACTACAGCTTCCTACTAATGCAGACCCTGGGAGCAGTGGTGATGGCTCCAGTACGTGGTTTGCTGCTACCCATGTGGGAGACTTGGGTTCAGTTCTGGCTTCTGGCTTCAGCTCAGCTTAGCCCTGGATGTTGTGGGCATTTGAGGAATGAACCAGTGGACAGGAGCTCTCTTCCTCCTTCTCTCTGTCTCTATATACAAGTCTCTCTGCTTCTCAAATAAAGAAAGGTAAGTAAATGATTAAAGACACATGTTGAATTTGGCTCTCCACAGCAGCCTGGGATCCACAGCATTGAGGAGTTCCCTGGACTGGTGTGGCCCTGGAAATTTAGGAAACATCAAGATTTGGGGAAATTGTTTTGCTTTACTGACACAAGAAAACATGAAAAACAAGAAAAATATAGAATGAATTTCAAATAGTCACTGTTTAAACTTTTTTTAACACGGTTTAAGAATAGTCCCTCCTCAGTTCAAAAGAGAATTGCAATTTGGAAGTGAATAACTTATGCTTTTATTAACAATTGATGTAAAAGTTCATTTGCTCACACACATGATTTTTAGAGGTGAATGTATTAGCCTAAGAATATGGACTATGGGGCCGGTGCAGTGGTGCAGATTATTAGCGCCCTGGCCTGAAACGACAGCAACCCTTATGGGCACCGGTTCAAGACCTGGCTGCTCCACTTCCAGTCCAGCTCTCTGCTATGGCCTGGGAAAGCAGTAGAGGATGGCCCAAGTCCTTGCACCCATGTGGGAGATCTGAAAGAAGCTCCCGGCTCCTGGCTTTGGATCAGCGCAGCTCCGGCTGTTGCGGCCAATTGAGGAGTGAACCAGCAAGACCTCTCTCTCTCTCTCTCTCTTTCTCTCTCTCTCTCTCTCTGCCTCTCCTCTCTCTGTGTAACTCTGACTTTCAAATAAATATATAAATCTTTAAAAAAAGAATATGGACTATGGTTATAAAGGACTTAAACTTTCCGAGTCATTCCACTAACAAATAATTTGACAAATAATGGCCATTTTCCTACATTGTGCATACAAATATTCTTTTGGTTCATTGCCATAGGCTTTTAAATGGAAGAAAGGAATTTATTCACCTCATTTCCAGGTGACACAAGTCCAACAGGTCTACCTCTTTCTCTATTTTTATCACTATGCTATGTTTCAGAGATATGTAGTTCATCTTTGAATGGTATTTTCCTTCTTTTCTTCTCATATTAGGGTCATCCTTTTCAGCTAACCTTACAGCTACTAGAAAATAACTTGCTGCCATCCTCCCAAAATACTTATATTCAGGTTAAATTCACTGAACTGCTATCAGGGAGAAAGGGCTATGTGACACTTTTCTATATTTTCAATTGTGGAACTTGTAAAATTGTGTGAGTTAGGTGTCACTACTTTAAGATAGAAAAATGGAGTCTTAGAGAGAGTAACTGTGCACCCCAAAGTCCAGTAGCTAATGAATGTTGGAGAAAGACATCTAGGTGGCTCTGAATACATCTTCACCAAGCACTGTGGAAGCTGGGGTTCACTTACCCAGATTTATTTATTTATTCATTCATTCTTTCAGAAGGCAGAGTTAAAGAGAGGGAGTGAGAGACAGAGAGATCTTCCATCTGCTGGTTGACTGCGCAAAACGTGGCAATGGCTGGGGCTCTGCTGATCAAAGCCATTCTGGTCTTCCACGTGTGTGGCAGGTGCTCTAGCATTTGGGCCAGATTCCACTGCTGCTTTCACAGGGGTATTAGCAGGGAGATGGACCTAATGTGTAGTAGCTGAGACTGGAACCACCACCCATACCGGACACCAGCATCACGGGTGATGGTTTAACCTGCTGTGCCACAAGTCCAGCACTGGGCGTGATGATTTTATCTCTGTTTCTCAAACACTCGGACTTCTTCTTCTTCTTACGTATTTTGCATTGACTCTCCAGTCTGCCTGTCCCATTTTACCAGGGGAAAGTAACATCTCATTTGGTCTGGCCCTGCCAAGGCAATCACATCAAAGGGACTCGAAATTCAAGAAATCAAAGCAGGCTAATTTTGAAGCTGATAATTTTGCATGGCCTGTGAATGATGTTAAAAATATCCAAATGACCCTTGTAGAAAAAAAAAATGTCCCCCACACCTGCCAGGGGTGACTCGTCACTATTTTGCCTTAAATATTGCCTCCTCCACGTGTTCTTCGAATCCAGAGTGGTCAGCCACACAATCACTCTTGCACTACACTTTCCTTTAAATCTCAGTGTGACTCCCCACCCCCAATCAACTACACTTCCTAATTTTTATCAGTCTCCTCTCAAATAGCAAGAAACTCCAAAAGAACACAAACACTGTGTTGTTCCTTGTGGTGCCCCAGTACTTGGAACATCACCTACAAGGGTCCAATGGAAGTTGTGTGAAGCAATGAATGACTATGTCTAACTTACTGAGATACCACTAAATATAGGAAGGGGATTAGGGTATGAGAAAAGTAGAAAGCCTGGCCCTGGCCCTCAGGATTTATCCCCAGCACCTGGTGTGTCCTCTTGCAGAAAGAGGCAAGTGTGGCTACAATAACCTATGGGGTGCATTTAACAGCCACTAAAAATAAGTATCAACACATAAATTTGGATGTTAGCAAATCCATTCCAGATCTTTAAAGTAATTTTATATAGACACAACATGGACGTAAAATATGCATCTTAAAATACTGCATTGCAAGCATCTCTGCAAATAAGTTCGGAAGAATGCTGTTTCCATACTTGAAAGCTTTTTCTTTCCGTCTCTGTCTCTCACTTCTCTCTCCCTCTCTCCCTCTCTGTCTCTGTATTTCTCTCTTTCCTTTATTCCACTCCTTCCTTTTTCATTTATGAAGGGGGTGGGGAGAGGGGAGGGAGGGAGAGAAAGAGAGATGGCTTCTATCCACTGGATCATTACTTAGATGCTTGTAGGGGCCGCATCTGGGGACCAGGAACGGATCCAGGTCTCCCAGAGGGGAAGAGCAGCCCAATTAATATTACTTCAGGCAAAACTTGCTGCTCCCTAGGGTCTACATTAGCAGGAAGCTGGAGTCAGGGGCCAGAGCTGGGAATTGAAACCAAGGACTGGGATACGGAAGACAGGCATCTCATGGAACATCCACATCTTAACTGGTAGGCCAAACGCCCACCCTGGTGTTTTTCTTGATCTGGAAAAGCAGGATGTAGTGGGATGCCTGGGAGAAGGCTTAAAGGAGTGTGTGATCAGGAGAAAGAGAAGCTGTGAGATTGAGGCTGGAGATGTCGGGGAGCCAGGCTGAGGTCTCTGAGAGTGGGGATTGTACACTTATGAGAGACTTCTTTGCTCCCTTTCATTGAGATTGTGGTTCTCATCTTCTGATTTCCCACTGAAGACACAATACACACCTGCCGTGTGGATGACAGGCTATGGGATTCAAACCCAAAACAGATGGCAGGATTTGTGCTTCCTAATCAGCTCCTGTCTAAATGATAAAGTGAACATCTATTTGGAAGAAAATTTATATTAGGCCTATGAAAGCGTGGGCCTCTCCAGAGTCAGCTATAGCCTATTATGGGGATAGAGTAAAGAGCTTTTCATGCTCCATCAGGAGTTTGCTTTCCTGGGAGTGAGTGGGTGCTGCTAACTGAAATTTCCTGGAGGCCATTGCTTTGAACCAAGCTCTAGCACCAGCCTAACAGATCAGATCAAACCAGAGTAGGGAATGGAGTCATTCGGGTAAGATGCCATGTAATCAAGCTGCACTGCAAACAGGCCAGTTTTCCCCAAAATAGAGCGTTCTCAACAACCAGTCACAAGGAGTGCAGTCTACCTGAGCCGACGGGAAAGCCTCCTGTTTTAACCCTATGAAGAAAGTGGTTCTGAAACAATCAGGCTATGTTCTGTTCCCTATTTCTGCTCGCTTCAGCACTTTCCTGCCAGTAACAGCACCTGCGCCTGCGAAGCTTGTCAGAGCTCCTCAGAGTCTCGGTGTGCTCAATCATGAGTCAATAGTGTAAGACAAGGAGGTCTTTACATTTCTTGAGATTTTTTTCTTTGACAGCACTAACGTTAGATTGTCATGATCTTAAGATGACTCTAATGTGAAGTTGTCTGCCAAACGTCACCAAAAACTCATTTAATCATCATTTCAGAAAGACTTATATAAAATACCTTTAAAAAATAGGAACAATATTTGTATTTTTCACTTTTATATAAATATTTCATTTCTATTCTAATTGGATATTATTGTTGGAGCTTCAAATGTCTGTTTCTCGATATTCTTTTAAAATTTAAGTTTACAAAATTGTAACTTTTATAATCATGAGAAACAGAAATGTTCTGTATATTTTAATATCCAGAGGATGATTGTAAATATTTTGATGTATTTCTTCACAGTTTTGTTTCGCTATTTAAAATTATAGTGAATATATTACTCATTGAATTTTATGAACCAAGAATAGATAAATTGGTATATAAAGCTTGCATTTTTTTTAACTAATGGAAAGCATTATTCCATATCAGAAATAATGCAATTTATGTAACTCCCCCCCTTTTTTTTTACTTTATTTTACAGGTAGAGTTAGACAGTGAGAGAGAGAGAGACAGAGACAGAGAGAAAGGTCTTCCTTCTGTTGGTTCACCCCCCCAAATGGTCGCTACGGCCGGTGCTGCATCGATCCAAAGCCAGGAGCCAGGTGCTTCCTCCGGGTCTCCCATGCGGGTGCAGGTGCCCAATCACCTGGGCCGTCCTCCACTGCCTTCCCGGGCCACAACAGAGAGTGGGACTGGAAGAGGAGCAACCGGCACTAGAACCTGGTGCCCATTTGGGATGCCGGCGCCGCAGACGGAGGATTAGCGAAGTGAGCCACGGCACCAGCCCCGTAACTACCTTTTTTGATACTGAACAGAGAGTAATTTCCATCTTCCCCTTTTTACATAAAATTCTTTTTTTTACTTTTTTTTTTAAGATTTACTTATTTGAAAGGGAGAAAGAGAGAGAGAAAGACACACAGAGAGAGACAGAGAGAGAGAGAGAGAGAGAGAGAGAGAGAGATTCTTTCATTTGAAGTTCATTTCTCAAATGGCAGCCACAGCCAGGGCTGGATCCCACTAAACCTGGAAGCCAGGAACTTAGGTAGGGACCTAAGTACTTCTGTTGTCTTCCCAGGCACATTAGCAGGGAGCTGGGTTGGAAGCAGAGCAGCCAGGACTGGAACTGGTGCCCCAACATGAGATGGCAGCAGTACAAGTGGTGGTTTAGCCCACAGGACCACAATGCCAGACCCTCATTTTTTTTTTTTTCAGCTTCATTTATTTATTTGAAAGGCAGAACGTGTTTTATATTGTAGGCTATTTCATCTGAACATTGTGTATTGTAAATTCAGATTTAAACTGCAGAATGTAATCTTATGTAGTAATGAAAAATTGTAAGGAGATTTTCTGTTGCCTAAGACCTGCATTTAGACTGTTTTCAGAAGTTTGGGACATATGCAGCTTCGATGATGTATGAATTAGACCCTTATTTCATACCTCCCGTCAGCATTCAACAACACCTTCAAGGTACTTCTAATTTTACCAGTGAAAAAGCAGGTTTCTTGCTGAATTTAATTTCTTTGTTTACCTAATGATAGTACCTAATATTCAATATTAACTAGTTTTTTTGTAGTTGTTGTTGCTTTTACTGTAGCAGAGGAACAAATGAAAGGCTTAGCTCTGTCGAGTCCCTGAATTTATTTCGACCAGTGTGAGAGTTCGCTGCATAGCAAAGAAAATCAGGCAATTTCACATGATCCCTTCTGTTATGCTTAGTTAAACTCTTGCAATAAAAGTATGGCTTTAAATGAGGGAGAGATGGGCTGAGGTTGTGGCATAGCAGGTAAAGCTGACGCCAGCATCCCTTATGGGCACTGATTCGTGTCTCAGCAGCTCCACTTCTGATCCAGCTCCAGCTCATGTGCCTGGAAAAGCAGCAGAGGATGGCCGACGTCCTGGGACCCTGGCACCCATGTGGGAGGCTCCCAGCTCCTGGCTTCAACTTGGCCCAACTCTGGCTGTTGCAACCATCTAGGGAATGAACCAGAGGATGGAAAGTATGTCTCTCTCTCTCTCTCTGACTTTCAAATTAAAAAAAAGAAATCATTTTAAAAAGTGAGGGAGAAAAAGATCCAGAAAACTGAAATGTATTGTAAGTAGCAGATGTAATTAGAATTCTGATGACATTTCCTGTTCCACCGGAAGTCATCCGTGGCATGCGATCGGCTGCTGAGAGTCTGGTTAATATGCTGACCTTTCACAGCAACCGCTGAGGTTTTTCTACCTAATGTTCCCAGGAAATGCATTTTCTTAGAATTATCCAGAGCTCTGCACCAGAACAAATACTATAGCCACAGGTGGTGCTCCCTTTCACCTGTGAGAGGCACTTTGGCCTGAGTGGGGAAAACATTTTCCAATTCCCACCTGCACCTAACGTGATTCTTGGAAGCAAAGCTTGCAGATAAGGTTCGGTTCCTCTTCAGTCCCTTTATCTGTCTCCCCAGTGCAGATTGGCATCTCCTGCTGATCTCTGCTTATCGAGCTGGCATTTGCTGCACATGTTTCGAATGTACATGGTATTTGAAAAATGATCCTTTGTCTGAACCAGCTTTGGAGAACTCATTCCACAGGCTGCACGCAAAGCTAGGGATATAATGTAGGCCTGAGAGGCACAGGAAGAAAGCAGATGGTTCCTTGGGTCTCTGATGTAAGCCAACAGCCAATGTGTTTTCAAACACAGAGACGCCTTTTGTTTTCAGTTTACCTCCTTGGACCGTTTCTTGCCACTTTACGCTCAATTGACAGTTTCATTGCTGATAAATTCATGTGTCTGAGTTGTAAACGGCAAAGTCAAAATATTTGAAAGTTAACTGTTGAGTAATCGAAACCCGCTGATGTTTAGAGCATTATTATCCAATGAGAAAGTTTCCACAGCCATTTATGACTATGCCGAACTCTTAGAGTTTCCTGGATGCTCTGATTTGGAAATGGCAATTATTATGAAAGAAGTTCATTTCCCAGCTCATTTCTCTCAGAGTAGTATGAAGGACACTCGGTTCCATTAAGACCAAGACTATCTAACAAATGAGCCACACAGAGAAAGGCACTAAGTAACAAAAGAACCAAATTTCCCTTGGCTGTCATTCATATTTTCTGTTCTCCCTCCTGCACTGACTCAGGGTCCAGGCTGAAGGTAAACTCTTCTGTCTTGAATAAGATGCATTTATTGGTTTATTCTTTACTTAATAGTTTTATTGTTGCAATGGAGCTGGCAAATAATGCTGATAAAATGACGTTGCTATCTTTTTTCTTTCTTTTGAAGCATGTTTTAGTGATCTTCAATCTCCTCCACCTTTTTTGCCTCCTTCCTTCACTGCTTCCTTCTAATTCCTCATAGCATAAGCATTTGTATAATGTAAAGAATATTGATGTTTGTGTTTCCAGATGATAGCTCCAGGGGTATCCAGGTCAACTAACAAGGAATCAAGAATGTTGTGAACCCACAGGACCTGAATGACGGCCCAGGTGTGGAGGCAGTTATAGTGCAGGACGTGGATCCTGTCTCTACTGAAAATTGGAGTATTTGGTTCATCAGGGATTTTTTTTTCAGTAATTTTGATTTTTCAAAATATTGCATTAAAACATGTATCTCGAATACTGAGCTTTTTAATGCTTGTTAAATTTTGACCTTTCTTTGTTTTACTTTAGGGCATCTCTGTTAGCAGTTCGTCTGACAAATTCCTTTACATACTTAAGTGCAGTGAGTTTAAAAATTATGAAAATTTCAATGCAGAAATTAAACTTGTGAGCCATATGTAGGAAGGTAACAGAAATAAAGAAAGAGAAAACAAATTCCACAAAAAAACATTCTGGATTTGGAGAGGGGTAGCCAAATGAAGTTCTATTGACAACTGTTTAACCAACAGTTACATTTGCATTCATCCGGTGCTTCTTAACAGGTTTCATGGTCTTTCTACTTGCGTGTTAGAGAATAAGAAAATACTCTTACTTGATTTTCCCCTTTTAAGAGATTCTTCTGAAATGTGGGATTTGAATTTTTATTAAAAATGACTTCTTTATTATACATCCATTATCCCTGTACTAGGATTGTCTAATTGCTTCATTACTTTTCAGAATCACATCTCGACATCTTTTCATCACATTTGTTTCAAAATGCCCATGAGTAACCTAAAGCTATTTTCTTGTTAGCTGTGTGAAGTCTGAGGAGTGAATAGTATTATTACTATCAATTCTGCTTAGTTAGTTATCAGAGATTTTACACTGTGTATTTTTATACCTCTTCACAGTAGGTTTACTTGGTGGTATGACTATGAGGCTGAGGGATGTTAAACAATTCCATTTCCAATTACACATCACACCCAACATAGCACCATATACCTGTGATCACAATGGCACACATCAGGAAAAGAGGAGTTTCTTGACTCATTAGTCTCTGTATTTGGAGTTTGTCTTATTTCAGAGAATTTCTTTCAGTAATTACTGTTCAAGTTTTGATAATAAGATGGATAGTCAGTTCATTAGAAAATCCTAATAAAGTACCTGAAAAATTTCCTAGAAAAAACTGAATTACAAGATAAGTTTATTTTGACACACAAAAATATCAAAACCACAGGCAGGTGTTTAGCTAACAGGTAAGAGTACCCACCTCCCTACATCGGAGTACCTGAGTTTGAGTCCCAGATGTGGCTTCTGACTCCAGCTTCCTACTAATGCAAACCTGGGGAGACAGAGGTGATGGGTCAAATACATGGGTCTCTGCCTTCCACTTGGGAGATCTAGGTTGAGGCCTGGCTCTTGGCTTTGGCCTGACCCAGTACATGCTATTTGTGGGCATTTGGGGAATGAATCAACAGATGGAATATTTCTCTCATTCTCTCTCACAGAATACATAAAAAAGTCTTTGAAATCCAGAAATTATAATATATACTATGGGTCTTCCAAAAGTTCATGGAAAATATGCACTACAATGAAAAAGGATTTCAACTTTTTTTTTTTTTTTTACCAAAATAATGATATCTTTTAGTTCCATTTTTTTCCTCCCCAGGAAAACTAGAGTACCCTTTGAAGCACCTTGGTATTTTTTTAAGATTTGTTTATTTATTTGAAAGGCAGAGTTACAGAGAAGCAGAGAGAGAGAGAGAGAGAGAGAGAGAGAGGTCTTCCATCCGCTGGTTCACTCCCCCAATTGACTTCAACAGCTGGATCTGCGCTGATCCAAAGCCAGGAGCCAGGAGCTTCTTCCAGCTCTCCCACATGGATGCAGGGGCCCAAGGACTTGAGCCGTCTTCTACTGGCCACAGTAGAGAGATGGGTTGGAAGTGGAGCAGCAGAGTCTCTAACTGGTGCCCATATGGGATGCCGGCACTGCAGGCTGTAGTTTTACCTGCTATGCCACAGTGCCAGCTCCAGCATCCTGGTATTTTTTAGCTACTTCTCCCTCTCAATCAGTAATACCCTTGGATATGTTCTCTTTCTGCTGAAGAATTCACAGAACATCAGTGTAATTAAATATGCTCATGATCTGTATGGGAAACAAAGAAGAGGGCTATGGGTCTATGCAGTTAATTTCAGGCAATAGTTCAGAGTGTCCATGGGCTCTGTGGTTTTATGTTGGTTTCCAACTGCTGCAATTTTAAATTAAGTTAAAGAAGTCCCATTGGGAAATGTGCAGAGGACTGACTGAGTGCCCAAATTGCCTTTTCTGCCAGAGAGAAGTAAAACATCTGTCCTTGATCAAGCTTATAATGGTATCGGCTAAGGCAGGCGATGGAATAAGGTGAGTAGATGATAAGTTGAAAGCAGAACTGGGGTTTTGGACAAAGAATAGAAAAAAACAATAATTAGGCAGAAATCAATATCAACAGCCTGAGATTTACACACCCCAGGTCCCTTTCTTGATGGTCGGGCCAAGAATGTTCACAGATTCTGCCTCCATTCATCACACGGGTGCTGGCAGCTCCACTTTGAGCCTCAGATCACAAAGGCATGTCACCTCTTCGGGGAGGAACAGCTGCCTCTTTCTGGCTCTTCCCTGTGCAGAGGGTACATCCATCACCTCCACAGAAACACGCTTGTGGGAGCAGCTGTGATAGGACACTGCACAGAGGGACCAGCGAGCTGCCAGCCCATGTGCCAGCCTGGTCTGCTTTGTGATCATAAACTTAAGGAATGTCTAAACCTGGAGTGGCCAAAAAGAAGAAGGTTATTTTTATTGGAATGTCTGAGGTTTTATTCAGTTTCCCCAAGATTCTCATTTCAGGAGCTTTAAATTTTACGGGCATTTTTAAAAACAATAAAATGGAGAGCTCTTAAATATGGTTCTAGGATGTAGATCCTCCCCAAAAGTCTAGATTGGGTTCACCCCCCAAAAAATTCTAGCCAAGTGCCTTGGCCTTTGTCTGACTCTCTTCTCTCTCTGGTGACCACCATAATTCAGATTTTCCACTCATAACATCACAGCATTCTGACTGGTCTCTCTGGAAGTGCTGTCACCAGTGAGTAGTCCGACTCTGAAACATTGACATCATGTCTATAAAATAATCACAAAAAATGCTGAATCTTAGTGACTAAGAGTGGAATTTGAGCAACGCCAGTGGTGGCTAGGTTCACTTTATACATTCTGATCTTGTAGAATTTGAACAGTTTTGATTTTTCCTCCCTCTCCATGCCATGTGTCTGCCCTTCATTTTTCCTCTTCTGTATCCCCTTCTCTTTGTGAAGGACTTTGTAATAAGATGACCTGTTACATTTCAAAATCACCCAATTTACCCTCTGATCGTTATTGGAAACATTTTCTTCACCTCCACCTAAAAGCACAGCTCTTCCTTAGATGCAGATACTGCTCGAGCTTCCAGACACTTCACATTTCACAAGTAGTGGTTAAAGTATGGAAATTTGAAAGCACACACATTGTCCAGATGAATCCAAATAAAAACCTGTCTTACCCACTTGGAGAGTGGAAACCAGGAACACAGATCACAAAAGTAACGGAATGTTAGAAGCTCACAAAGCAATGGAATGTTAGAATTGGAATTCAGTCCAACACCTTCGTGCACTGTCTTGGACATTTTAAAAACACACTCGGCTTTGAAGCTTAAGCCTGAGTGAATTATAAAGGAAATACCATCTATGTGGTGGAACATCCAAATGCCCTCTCCATTTGCTAGCTCCTAACTTCATTATTATCGCTGGGTCGTTCCTGGATCTTGAAGTCTTTATTTCCAGAATTGCATGTAAATAATTACAAAGTAAACATTCAGAACATGTTCCCCTTTTCCATGCTCATGATGCTAGTTTCTGTCACTCTTAGTAATCATTTTGAGTTGTTTTTTCTTAACCAGTGGTGTAGCATTCATGGCCTCGTCTTGGCTATATCTATATCTGTAGCCGTATTTACAGCTATAGCTATCCATATCTTTCTATTCTAAGTATGACATGAAGCCCAAATGTTGTCAGATATACTGAAAAGTCTATCTTGGCCACACAGCAAGTAAGGAGATCTCCTGCCCCTCTTTATTTCATAGTAACTCATGTGTTTCTATTTGCATGTATTTATAAAGACAGGAATCATACTGATGCACCACCCCATTGTCTGCAGAGTAGAGGGTTAGTAAATATTTGTCGGATCGAATGAAAGGACGATTATAGTCTTCTATAATATTTTACTTGAAAAAAGAAAACAAGCTTGAAAGTTACTGCTGTCTTTGCCTCTTACTTCTGGTATGCCCTTACATGTTGGCCAAAAAGACTTGCTGTGAAATCCACAAAGTCACCACACCATCATGGTTTCTGGATGTGGAGGACTGGTGTCTTGAACATGCTCACCCTGTGCTGGTTCAGGATCATCAGAGTCCTACCATGGAGATCCTTGAGCATGTGATGATTTTGATGGGACTAACAGATTTTGAGATCTCAAAGATAGCACTTAGAATGCATGAAAACTGGGCAGCCCTTGCAACAAGGCTGTTTGGTTCTCGGGATGAACTTAGCACAGAAATGTTCCACAAAACCTGTAGTTGATTTTTTTCTCTTTGTTTGCTTCTACTTAATCAGGTTGTGTGTGATCTTTGGGAGCCTAGTGCTTGGATGATGAGAATACTTGAAAGGGGGAAAAAAAACCCAAAACACTTTTTTTGGTACATTGCCTTTGGAGACGTATTAAAATCCTTTTGAATACTGTTGTCTTTGTCTCATTGAGAACATCAAGTCTGTTTTCTATATAAACAGGCATTTTCTTTTATCTTGGTGATATTGTTTTACATTCCAACCTTATGGCTTAAATATTTTATTTGTCTCAATATCATCTTTTTAACATGGCCTGATTATTTGAAACAATTTCACTCATGTTGGAAAAGAATTGTGAGTGACCTTTCTTTCAACTGAAGAGGAAAACAAATATACCAAGCGTAGTATTCTCCTGTATGATTTGTGATGGTTAGTCATACTTACTTTCTCTGGGTTAAGCATTTCCTGGAACTGAAGGAAAGTATGAAAATGACCTTTCTGAGTTTCCATTCTATGTGACACTTACATGAAGACACTTGCCTGGGCCACCAACTAAATAAAAATGATTTCAGCATTTGGAAAATAGAATAATACAGTATTTATTCTATATCTTAAAATGAAGGGGAATCAGATAAAGGTATTAGAAGGACTATAATCATAAGATCAGATGATCTGTATTTGCAAATTGGGTTTATAGACTCGTGGCAAAATTACAAAATTTGTTTTATTGTCCTTGGGGTCCTAAATCTCCTAGCTTGCATTTGCAGTGCTTCCTGTCTTACTACCTCTAACCCACCTCTTCATTCTGCAGGGAACCCCATCTCATATCTGAGTTGACTCTAAGGTCCACCAGAGGTTGGTAAACATTTTCTGTAAAGGCCAAAAAGGTAGAATGTACAACCCTTAGGGCTCTTCCTGAGTCTCCTATACTTTGTATGTGGTATCACATGTTAGAGACTATACTTCCCAAATGCAACATCACACCATGAATCTACTTCTTGTGCCCTCAACTGCTTTCTGCAAGCCACAGTCTTGGATGTACATGGACAAGTACTACTGGAAGTGGAAGGATTTTGGTATTTCTCTGGCCACATACTCTCTCCTAAGTGCCAGATTTACAACCCACAACAAAGGAACATCTCAGCATCTCCCTGACAGTTTTGAACCATGGGGCTCACAACCCACATTCTGGCTTCAAGACTCCCCTGGTTTCTGACACCAAGGCCTTTGAACACCATTTATCTTTTAGTTGTCATGAATCTCTCTTAGATATAGCATATCATTGGATTCAAGTCCCTCATTCCTAGGCGGGAGAGTCAGAAATATATATCTATGGTGTGTCTCTCAAACTGCCTACCAGGGAAGTTGGGAACAGAGCTGCTAAACGCAGTGTAAACATACTTCTGAGTCAGACCCGTGTTTCCTGCTCATGTCCTACCTCTCTCTACCACGTGGCCTAGGAATGCAACAGAAGCTATGGAATTACACCCTTACCAATGTCAGACATTTATGGGCCATTGATCATAAAGTTTACTGAGTTGTGCTTTTTTGGGGGGGGAGGCAGCAAGAAGCGGCTGGGTCTCATCTATTTCTGGTGTAATCCTCTGAGGAAAGGCCCTATGTCTTGTACATCTCTGTTACACTCTCACAGAACCAGTCACATTGCTTGCGGAAACAATAGTTGCTGAGTGTTGGAGATCTATCAGGAGCCTTTCTTGACCTCCAAAATCTCATACTCCTTTGTTTGCTTCTGTACTGTGTCTAGGCAAGATTTCCTGTCTCTGGAGAATCTCCAACTACTCTCTGCACTGTAGAAACTGTCAAGGTCAACTTTGTGTCACTTAGGTGTCTTAATCTTTGCACAGAAATGTTATTTTTTCTTGCCATCCTGGAAGAATTTCACAAGCATTTAAGAGACTAGCTAAATGATTGCAGAACGTGTGCATTTCTGCCAAATTGTGTTTAATAATAACAACAAAAATAAATAGTATTAGTCCTAAAGTCATGCAGAAGCAGGTTCAGGCAGAGAACAAAGCATGGCATGTGTGACTTGGCCAACAAACGTGCTTCTCACAACACTGGCTCTATTGTCAGCAATAATAAAACCTGAGAAAAGGCCTTGGCAAGTGCGCTGCACATTTATTTGTTTTTGAACTTTGATAATCATGTTGGCTGTGATGTGATCTTTATTGCACAGAGAGATGTAAAATGCAGCTTGTTTGAAAAAGCCACTGCCAGTGACTGACAGATATTTATTTCAATGGCACCCGGCAATCCAATGCCTCATGTCATTCTGTACTTGCTCACTTTTCCGTGAATAACTTACCATGTACTGATGACATGTTTGGTCTTATTTGAACTCATCATAGAACTCCAGGGTACTGAGTGTTGCCTTGGAAAGCAGAGAAGAATTGTGTCTCGAAGACGATTAACAGTGTTTCAGTACTTGATTTAGCTTTTCACTGGATGTGATGGCCAAAACACTTGAGTTTAATGATGAAATATCCAGCAGACTGACCTTCACAAATTTGTCCTGACACATTTTTGCTTATATTCAATCTGTTATAATGGATTATCTATTTATGGGGGGTTATGTATAATTCTGTTCATAAAATGAGAACTTTTAGACATCCAATTTGGAGTGGGGCATTGTGACCTAGTGAATAAAAATGTGGTCTTAGGCCGGCGCCTAATCCTCCGCCTGCAGCGCCAGCACTCTGGGTTCTAGGGTGCCGGATTTTGTCCCGATTGCCCCTCTTTCAGTCCAGCTCTCTGCTGTGGCCCGGGAGTGCAGTGGAGGATGGCCCTAGTGCTTGGGCCCTGCACCCCATGGGAGACCAGGAGAAGCACCTGGCTCCTGCCTACGGATCAGCGTGATGCGCTGGCCGCAGCAGCCATTGGAGGGTGAACCAATGGCAAAAAGGAAGACCTTTCTCTCTGTCTCTCTCTCTCTCTCACTGTCCACTCTGTCTGTCAAATAAAATAAAATAAAACAAAATAAATAAAACGTGGTCTTCAATGCTGACATCCCATTTGGGTGCTGGTTCCAGTTCTGGCTGTTTCTCTTCTGATCCAGCTCCCTACCATTGGCCCAGGGAAGCAGCGGCACATGGCCCAACTGTTTGAGCCCCTGCCACCCATATGGGAAATCGGGAAGAAGCTCCTGGTTCCTGGCATTGGCCTGGCCGAGCCCTGGCTGTTGTGGACTTCTGGAGAGTAAATCAGCAGATGGGAGATCTCTCCCTGTATCTCCCTCTCTTTCTGTGACTCTCACTTTCAAATACATAAATAAATCTTTTCTAAAAGGGCATCTAATTTTGTAGCAACATGCAGAGATGAACTTATCAAAGTAGAAGATTCTTATGTGTTTTTGATGAAAGTAATTCCTTAAAGAAATCCCCTCAGAGAATCCATTGGGTTACATTTTGGTGATATTTTAATGTACAATCTCCTTCTTTTTTTTATTTTCAATTCTCTTTATATACAGAAGATCAATTTAGTATATATTAAGTAAAGATTTCAACAGTTTGCACCCACATAGAAACACAAAGTGAAACATACTGTTGGAGTACTAGTTATAGCATTAAATCACAATGTACAGCACATTAAGGACAGAGATCCCACATGAGGAGCAAGTGCACAGTGACTCCTGTTGTTGACCCAACAAATTGACACTCTAGTTTATGGCGCCAGTAACCATCCTAGGCTCTCGTCATGAGTTGCCAAGGCTATGGAAGCCTTCCAAGTTCGCCGACTCTGATCATATTTAGACAAGGTCATAAAAGACAGGGTGAGGATAGTAACCAATGATCCTAAGAGTGGCATTAACCAGCATTAAGTGGGGAAGAGGACCATCAGTACACACAGGTGGGGAGTAGAGCCATTGGTGGTAGAATAGAGGTTATGATTACAAAGGAATGAGGCCCAAGTGCACTAGACAGGGTCTAGAACAAAGGACAGAGTCATTATTAGAGGAGCTAAGAAAGGTGCTGTCTAAGCTACAATTAAGTTTTCTGATTGAGAGGCAAATAGAACCTGACAGAAGGGGCTTGATAATAATCTGGTGGGCTTTAGGCCTTGTAAGTTAAGAGGTCCAGACCTATCTATCTCTTCACATGGGGTACATCCTAAGGGAGGTGTGAACCTCCTAGGGGAAGGCACTCTGTTGACTTTCATTACTTAGCTGGCCTGGGAGGAGAGCTGGCCAGGTAAAGGCAGGTGGCATCTCTAACAAGAAATTTACAGTTCTGCCTGCAATGTTGCTGACCCTGCTTGGCCATCCCCTCAGCTGCAATCTCCTTCTTTGAAAATCTTTGGTTTTAGGTATTTCCCAATTTCAACGATTTCCATTTCATTAGATCATTTAGTTTTTTGTTAATGTTTAAGATTTATTTATTTATTTGAAAGGCACACATACAAAGAGGCAGAGAGAGAGAGAGAGATAGAGAGAGAGAGAGGTGTCTTTCAATCTGCTGATTCACCCCCCAAATGGCCACAATGGTTGGAGCTGGGTTGATTTGAAGCCAGGGGCCAGGAGCTAATTCCTGGTCTCGCACATGGGTGCAGGAGCCCAAACACTTGGACCATCTTCTGCTGATTTCCCAGGCACATTAGCCGGGAGCTAGATCAGAAGTAGAGCGGCTGGAAATTGAACTGGTGCCCCATGGGATGCTGGCACTGCAGGCATCAGCTTTACTTACTATGCTGCAGCTCCAGCCCCAAATCAATTAGTTTTTAATGTCGGTTTAAATCATTGCACTGAGGGACCAAGTTTATTAGGAAAGAGAGGAAAAGGTGAGGTCATTTAGATGTACAGCATATTTTTGACAATGTGTGCAGCCGTGGGGAAACACAGGACTAGCAAGGAATAGTATGAGGACATGGAAAGATTACAAAAATGGGGTGGATACATTGGTCCTGACCACCATGACAGCAACTGAAATTTAATGGTTGTATCTTCTCAGGAAAAGCTTTGAACTTGCGTCCTTTTCCATGAAACATGGCTCTCCAGTGCCACAGATGCTAACGTATCTGTGTTCTGATGTCTGAAATGTGAAAGTTTGGCTATTACATGTAATGATGAAGATCTTTTCTGATCAAACCATGTGACTATCTCAGTAGATAAGGAGAAAGCATTTGATAAAATACAACATACTTTCATGATATAAATCTTAAGCACATTTGGTATAGAAAGAATATAAATATACTCAACACTGAAAAAGGCAATATGTAACAAACCTACAGTCAGCATCACACTGAATGTGGAAAAGCTGGAAACATTTCCACTAAAGTTTGGTACCAGACAGGAATGCCTACTCTTAGCGCTACTATTTAGTATAGTTCTGGATGTTTTTGCCAGATCCATTAGACAAGAAAAATAAAAGCCAGAAGCTGGGAGTTTTGTCTGGGTCTCTCATGTGGGTGGCAGGGACCCAAACACTTCAGCCATGTTTTCTGCTGCTTTTCCTAGGCAGACCATTAGCAGGGAGGTATATTGAAAATAGATGAGCCAGGTCTTGAAACATCACCCATATAGGAAGCTGGCACCACAGGCAGCAGCTTACCTGCTACGCTGCAATGCCAGCCCCTCTGTCATAAATTTTTGTATTGACTTCTAGTTTGCTTGGTATTAATGTAGCACTTAAGCTCACTTTCTATTTCTGTCTGCATAGAACACTTATTTCCATCATTTTACATTATCTTGCTGATTTTTTGGATCTAAATTAAGTCTCTTATAGACAGCATTCTTCCAATCTCTGTCTTTTTATTGAAGAATTTAATTCATTTAGATTTAATATACTTGATGTTAAGGAGTGATATATTAGTGTAATTTAGCTACTGATTTTCTATGCATTTCATACTATTTTTTTCTCAATTATTCTACTATTGGCTTGCTTTGTGTCAAACAGGTTTTCTCAGCGTGAAGAGTGCCATTTTGATACTCTTCTCCTTTCTTTTTTTAAAGATTTATTTATTTGAAAGGCAGAATAACAGAAAGAGAGGAAGAGAAGAAGGGAGGGTGGGAGAGAGAGAAAGACAGAAAGAGAGATTGAAATCTTCCATCTGCTGGTTCACTCCCCAAATGCTACAACAGACAAGTCTAGGTGAAGTTGAAAGCCAGGAACAAGGAAATCCATCGTGACGTGAGTGGCAGTGGCCCAAGGGCTTCAGCCATCTCCACTGAATTCTGAGCACATTAGTAGGAAACTGGATCAAAAGCAGAGCAACCAGGATCATCAGTGGTGGTGGTTTCAATCATGTGTCACAAAACTCATCCCTGCATTATCATTTCTTTCATCGTATATCTTCAGTTATTTTCTTAATGACAAGAACCATAAGTTTATTAATCTAGATTAAATTAACAACATATTCAATCGTGAAGTGCTCATCACATTAAGCTTATAATTATTTATGCGATTGTCTTTTAAATCATATAAAAGCAAGGAAGTGACAAACCAAAAATATATTAACACTAAATTTTATATTTACTGATGTAGTTATTTTTATGGTGCTCTTAATATCTCCATGTTGATAAGATTTTGTATTTAGTCTTCTTTTGTTATCATCAAAAGGACTCCTCTTAGCATTTCTTCTAGGTCAGGTCTACGAGCAATAAGCACTCAGCTTTTGTTGATCTGAGAATGTCTTAATTATTCTTTTATTTTTTAAAACATGTATTTATTTACTTAAAATCAAAGTTACAAACGTAGAGGGAAAGAGAGCAAAAGAGAGATTGAGAAATCTTCTTTCTGGTAGTCCACTCTCCAAATGGCTGGTCCACAGCTGGACCAGGCCGAATCTAGGTGCTCCTGGATTATATAGGAGCTTCTTCCGTGCTTCCCCACTGGTACATGGGCCAAATCACTTGGGCTATCTTCTACTGCTTTCCCAGGCTGCAGCAGACAGCTGGATCAGAAGAGGAGCAGCTGGGACAATTGGTGCACACATGGAATACTGGTGTCTCAGGTGGAGTCTTTGCCCACCAGGCCAGAGCACCAACTCCTCTGTTTGTTCTTACTAAGGGCTGCCTTCAGGAGGTATTTGCTAACAAAATTCAACCTTCTGGAATATCATTAGCGCCTAAATGACCTGAGGGAAGAGTATTACCCAGATATAGCCAACTCTAGATTTCTACATAGGAGAAGGAAGATGTCTGATGTTTCCCACTCTAGCCATCCTGTCCTGCCTAAAAGGGCAGAAAACCACTGAGAAACATTTGTAAAGTTCAAATCTGGAAGCATAGGATTCTAAAACACTTGTTGAGGGGCTGACGCAGTGGCATAGTAGGCTAAGCCTCTGGCCTGTGGCATCTGGCATCTCATATAGGTGCTGGCATTTGTAAGAGCACTGTTTTGCGTCTGACTGCTCTTCTTCCCATCCAGCTCTTTGATTATGGCCTGGGGAAGCAGTGGAATATGTCTTAAGAGTGTAGACCCTTGCACCCTTGTGGAGACCCAGAAGAAGCTCCTGGCTACAGATCTGCCCAGCTTTGGCTGTTGCAGCCATCTGGGGAGTGAACCAGTAGATGGAAGGTCTTTCTCTCTGTGTTTCCTTCTCCCTGTTTGTAACTCTACCTCTCAAATAAATAAATAGAAGACTCATTTAATTGTAAGACTGTAGAACACATTCCTCCCTGCCACATGTTAGTAAAGGGCTATTTGAAATAATTTCTTTTACCCAGAACACCATGTTTGGAATTCATTAAAACATTATATGACATAATAAAACTATGCAACTTGAAGATACACAACAAGCATCAAAACCAGATATGGCAGAAATGCTTAAATGATTATAACAAATCTTTAAAAATATGAATAATATGAGTTCTAGATGTAAGAAGGAATAAATAATAAATATTGGGGATAAAAAACAAAGTTGACGGATGTCTATGTTGGGATTATTAGTACCCTGGATATACCCAAGGATAGAATTTCTGAGACAGAGGATATGCCAATAGAAACTTCTAAAATAGAAAAGTAAACCCAACAAAGATGCAGAAAAACAGACTGGAATATCCAAGGGTTGTAGGAGAACTACAAAAAGTTGTAGGTAACATGAAAGGAGACACAGGTATGAAATGTGAAAAGAAAGGGAGACATGAACAGAAGCAACATTTAAAACACAATCAATAGAATTTTCTGCAAATTAACAGCTGACCCCAAATCACAGATCCAAGAAGTTCAGAGGACACCAAGCAGATAAAACAACAACACAAAGCTATACCTTGACATATTGCATTCAAAATACACTAAAATAAAGACAAAGAAGCAATGTTGAGAGAATCAGGAGTGGGTATCAGAACACTTTACCTATAAAGAGAAAAAGATAAGGATTCCCTCTAACTTCTCAGAAATTATGCATGCCAGAAGTGAGTAGAGTGAAATATTTGAATGTTTAGAGAAAATAACCACCAATCTAGAGTTCTGCACATTATAAAATTAAAAGGCAGGTGAAGTGCAGAGTTTTTCATGCCAGAGAGGGGTGGAAGGGAGAGAGGGAATTTGTTGCCAGTAGATATTCCCTGCAAGAAATGTTAAAAGAGCAGAAAGAAAGTAATATAGGCTGTATACTTAAAGAAAGATCATTGATAAAGAATAATCAAAAATAGAATAAACTTTTATCTTTTCATTCTTAATTGATCTAACAGATAACACATTGTTGAAAACAATAACAGAAGCAAAATGTTTAATTATATATGTAGTATGTTTATGTGTGTTGATACATAAGTACAAGAAAGCAGTGCTAAAAAGGAAGAGAGGGAGGAATTAGGACCATTGTTATTATAAACTGCTCATACTACCCATGAAATTCTATAATATTATTTTAAGGTGAATATGGATTAGTATTCCAAATTCTAGGACAAGTACTATAACAACTTAAAAAGAAGTCAATTGGGTATGCTAAGAAAGGAGAAGAAAATAGAGTCACATATAATATTATATTGAAACCACAAAAAGCAGAAAAAGAGTGGAAGACAAAAATAGGAACAAAGAGCAATGGCATAAAATAGAAAACAGTAATAAACATGGTAGGCTAAACTAACTATGTAAATAATAATACTGAATGTCAGAGTTCTAAATGTACCAATTAAAAGCCATACATTGATTGGATTTAAATTTTTAAAAAGCTGACTATAAATTGTCTGAAAGAAGCACACTCTAAATATAAACACACTTATGGATTGTAAGCAAATGGATGGATAAAAATAGATTATGGTAATACTAACTGAAGAGAGCAGGAGGGGACATACTGATTTCAGAAAGAAGGATTGCGTTATGACTGATGGTTCAGTACCTCAAGAAGACATAATAGTTCATAGGATACTCATATGTAAACCTAACGATAGGTGTCAAACAGCCAGACAAAAACTGATAGAACGACAAGGAGAAATAGATGGACCCACTACCTTACTTGGAGGATTCAGTACTCCTATGTCAGAAATGGACATTTAAATCAAGCAGATCAGTAAGGACACAGTTGAACTGAACAGCACCATTGACATCTATAGACCACTTCAACTGACAACAGAATACACGTGCTTCTCAACCTCATGTGAAATATTCGCCAAACTATATTACATTTGGTGCCATAAAATGCATTTTAACAAGTTAAAAAGAATAGAAATTTTACACTGCTTATTCTTAGACCACAATGAATTTAATCTGGTTATTAATTAAAGGAAGATAGCTGGAAAACCCCCAAATATTTAGGGGTTAGATGACCCATTTCTAAATAACAAATGATTTAGAAAAAAAATTACAAGCAAAATACCAGCTATATACCATAACCAGGTGGAATTTATCTCAAGCATGCTAGGCTAGTTCAACGCCAATTAGTGTAATTTACCACATCAAAGATAAAAGAAGAAAAATGACATAATAATACCTGTAGGTGAATAATAAAACATTTGTAAAACTCAATGCTCATTTATTATAAAAAATATCAGCAAACTAGAACTCGAGAACTTTCTGAACTACATCAAAAACATATACACAATGTCTACAGCTAACTTAATACTTAATGGTGAGAAACTTAATATTTTCCTATTAAAATCACCCCTCCCTACTCCTTTAAACATCATACTGGAAACCTTTGTGAGAAAGGCAAGAAAAAATATACAGACTAGGCAGGAAAATAGTAAAATTGTGTTTGTTCACAGATGGTATAATCATCTATGTAGAAAATATGAAAGAATCAGAAAAAAACCAAACTTCTGAATTAATGGAAAATTATAGTAAATTTGCAGGGTATGGAGTTAATATACAAAAGTTAATTGTCAACACAATATCTTTCAGTGCCACATACCAAAATAAAATCTATATTTAAAAGATATAAAACTTCAATAAAGTTAATTAATGGAGAGTCCATATTCAAGGATGGAAAGACTCAACATTTGTCAAGACATAAATTCTTTCAAACCTGTTCTATGGATTCAATAGAATCCATATCAAAAATCCCAACACATTACTTGTAAATATTGACAAGTTTATTCTAAAGTTTATATGCAGAGGCAAAGTTCTAAAGATAAAAAATGGCAGATAAGCATATAATATATGTTCTGTATCATATGTTGTCAGAAAATGCAAATAAAAAACAATGAAATACCTATAAGAATGTCCAAAATTCAGAACATCAACAATAAATGGTGAGGATGTGGAGTAGCAGAAACTGTCATCCATTGTTAGTGTGAACACAAAAATGCTATAACCACTTTTGAAGACAATTGGGCATTTTTTTTACAAAGTTAGATGTTCCCTAACCATAGGATCCAGCTATCATGGTCTTTGGTCCTTGTTATTTATTCAAAGGAACTGAAAAATTTTGCCAACACGAAATCTTGTACATAGGCTTTCACAAGAGGTGAAATTGCAAAGACTTAGATGCGATCAGGGTGTACTTTAAAAGGTCAGCCGGCGCCGTGGCTCAACAGGCTAATCCTCCGCCTTGCGGCGCCGGCACACCGGGTTCTAGTCCCGGTCGGGGCACCGATCCTGTCCCGGTTGCCCCTCTTCCAGGCCAGCTCTCTGCTCTGGCCAGGGAGTGCAGTGGAGGATGGCCCAAGTGTTTGGGCTCTGCACCCCATGGGAGACCAGGAGAAGCACCTGGCTCCTGCCATCGGAACAGCGCGGTGCGCCGGCCGCAGCGCGCTACCGCGGCGGCCATTAGAGGGTGAACCAACGGCAAAGGAAGACCTTTCTCTCTGTCTCTCTCTCTCTCACTGTCCACTCTGCCTGTCAAAAATAAAAAATAAAAAAAAAAAGGTCAGTGGATAAATAAACAGTGGAATGTGCAGACAATGGAATATCATCCATCACTAAATAGATATGAGCCATCAAACCATGAAAAACTGGAAGAACCTTAAATGCATATTGGTAAGAGAAAGAAGTCAGCCTAAAAACTTATACACAGGAGACACAGGTGAAGTTCCTGGCTCTTGGTTTTGTCCTGGCTCAGACCCGACTGTTGTAGCCATTTGGAGAGTGAACCAGTAGATGGAAGTCCTCTCTCTCTGGCTCTCCTTCTCTGTAGCTCTTTCAAATGGAACAACTATATATGGTATGGTTCCAACTATGTGACATTCCAGAAGACATTAAAATGTGTTGACAGTAAGAAATTTAATGGTTGCCATGGGTTAGGCATGTTGGCAGAACATGATAAATAGGCAAAACATGGAGATTTTTAGGGCATGAAAACATTATATATATATATATGTGTGTGTGTGTGTGTGTGTGTGTGTACATATATATATATATCATAGTCATAGATATATGTCATACATTATACATTTGCCTAGATCCATAGACTATTCAACACCATGAGTAAACCTTAATGTGAACTTGGACATTGAGGGTTAGGGTGTGTCAACACAGGTTCATCAGTTATAACAAATGTCCCACTCTCATGCAGCATATTGATAATGGAAGAAGATATGTATGGTTGGTAACAGAGAGTACAGTAGGAATCTCTGTGCCTTTCTTTCCAGTTGCTATTAATCTAAATCTGCTCCAAGAAATAAAATCTTTTAAAAAAGAGAGAAAGAAATTAAAAAGTAAAGTTCTTTTATTTTTAAATTAATTTTATTAATATAAAGAGAACAGATTTCAAGTAGTTCATAGACACAATTATAAGAAATTCTAAGAATGTAATACTTGCTTCTCTCCCTCCCTTTGTTTCATTAATGCCTGTTACGTCTTCAGATTTTGGCTCAAACATCTCCTCTTCAGGTAAGCCCTTGTGGATAAACAGCATAGGTCACCTTCCTTTGCCATCTATCTGATTAACACATCTTGTTCCCCCACTTTTTTTAGCTCCCTTAAATAGTTTTTGTTTACTCACTAGTCACTTGATTGAATAGTATGTACATTACCTGGTAAGATTTTAAGAAAAGAGTGTACCTCGTACTTTCTGCCTGCTGCTTTCCTTCTGCTTAAGGCAGTATATACCATATACCCAGTAAATCTGGGGACATTGAAAAGATGAGAGAGCGAATGCCATATCAAGGAGGTTTGTATATCTCTTTCAATCATGTTACTCATTCATTTTAGATAAGTAACATCCTTTCCAAAACATAACTGGGGAGAAGGAATTTAGACAGGTTATGTAATTTGTCTGAATTAAACAAGCAATCATGGTGTCAGGATTCCAAACCAAGTCTTTCTAACTACAAAGCTTCTGCTTTCAACTAAGTTGTCAAACTACTTTCTCCAATACAGGACGACTACGTAAATGTATTCAAAGAGAGTATAGAGAGTATCCAATACAGGACGACTACGTAAATGTATTCAAAGAGAGTATAGAGAGCAAGTAACTAACTAACATAGGTAAGAGGTGAAGATTGTGATTGATGGAAATGACACTTGATGAGCTACACAGGAACCCTAACCAGGATATTAGAAGAGTTAATGGTGGGGAATAAGGCTATGAGTCATTTTCTAGTACTTGATGAATGAAAAGAAAGTCTCAGAATTTGGTAAACAGCATTAGTGAGGAGGGAGATGAGTGTGGTTGGGTCAAGTGTTATAAATTCTCATAGAATGTGGGTAGTGGGAAAATAGCTGAGTACCTTAGTGGAAAATGAAGAGAAAACCCACCAAACCTTTTCTTCTTTGACTGTTAATATGTTCAAGGATAAACTGATGTGCTTCATAGAGATTCATGCAAATGGTTTCTTCAGAGAAAGGCTGAATCCAGTTCAGTCAAGACCAATGAGAACTCTAAGACAAAGGTGTATGTAGATGGTAGCTCTGGCAAGGTAGTTTCTAAAGTTGCATTACTACTGTGAGGGGAGGGAGTGAGGGCTGGTGCTCTGGATCACAAGTCAGTAAGTGCAGAACCCAGTGGAACTGCTCTTGAAAAGAGATGAGAGCCCTTATGAGTTTTGTCATAATGTTCCATTGAGGTCGTTCACTGTGAAAGAGTGTCCCAAGGATTTGGCTCATTGGTCTTGGAGTGGTGAATATCATACCTGCAGTCTGAAATGGTATGGCCTGGAGAAGCACAATTCTGGGACTTTCAGTAAAATAACACAGCACTGGGCTTTGGTGAATCTGAGGATACATATATCCCCACACACTATGAGAATGTACTACAGTGGGAATGAACGAAACCTACCAAAGTGTTAAGTGTACAAGGTGTCCTCAAAAAGGTCGTAGAAAACAAAGTATTAGAACACTGTGAATAGATTTCAATTTTTTTTTGCACAAAATAAACCTATCATGTAATTCTAATTTTCCATGTACTTTATGAAATATCCACACGTTTTAATAAAAACAATTCCCAAGAGCTAACATTGTGTCACTGCAAGTTAAGCTGTTACAGGCCATCCCTTATTGCTCAGTTCTTCAATAAGAACTGACTGCTCTGCTTCTGATCCAGCAGCCTGCTAACGTACCTGATAAAGCAGTTTAGGCACGAAAACTCAATCCTCTGTCACCCATGTGGGAAGCCAGGATGGACTTTCTGTCTCCTGGCTTCAGGCTGGCCCAGTCCTAGCTTGTTGTGGACATTTAGGGAGTTACACCAGAGGATTGAAGATACAGTTTCTCTCTCTCTCTTGCTCTCTCTCTCTTTCTCTCTCTATCACTCTGCCTTTCAAGTTAATAAATAAATACTTTTTAAAACTCTTACATATGTACAGAAGTTTTAGAGTTTATTTTTCATATTGTCAGAATGCTGGTACTCCTAGAGACATTGGTATGGTAAGATTAATGCAAATTAACTTTAGAGAATTCCCTTATGGTGGTTGATGCAGAGGACTGCAGAAAATAGAATGAATTCTCCATGCAAATGATAGTTACAGATGTGTTTGCTAAACAGGGGTAAAGGCCTGGGAGAGACAAATTCAGGAAGGCTGGAATCTGGTGACTGGGAAAGTTGAGAAATGGTGAGGCCAGCTGAGAGCAAATCAGAGAGTGAAAGGCTCAGTACTGAGCAATTTACTCCAGTTTTGTGGAGGAAGTTGATGACATTTGACAAGTTCTCTTTCATTTATGTATCATGATCCTCTTATGGTGGGAGAGATATACTTTCTTCATTACATCCATATTTCAAAATGTGACTTGGAATCCAATGCAACAATTTCTATAATCATATTCATCCTTCACACGTAATGAAACAATTTAGATTGATCCTTGACTTGAAACTTTCCTATTCACTCTACTTTTAAATTCTACAATCTATCTCCCTTCATGCCAAATTCCAGTGGAAAACCTTCATTTGAGACAAAGTCTATATTGTTGCCTATCACATAGAAGAATAAAGTTAGAAGGTATTGTTTTGTTATCTTTATGTCATGGTACACAGTTAACTTTATGATAAATAAATTACAAAATTTGAAAGAAATATTTTTATTTGATGAATGAGAGTTGTGTATAGATGATAATTTCTATACTCACTGCTTTCAAAGATTAAGAAAGATAATAGTAGTCTTACAACATTATTGGGGGGAATACAATTAACTTTGACTCATCTCTTGTGGCTCATAATATACTACATATAGGGTCATAGAATGGGAAAAAATTCTGTTTTCCAAGCCCATGATAATTTGAAGATAAATTCTCTCATTACTAGGTAAATGTGAAGCGTTCTTACTCCTGTAAGTTTATGATCAGTAGAATGGGTTCTAGAATAGTTTAAAATTGAGATCATGTCTACAAATCCAAAACATCAAATACCTCCCCAAGGGATTTAGTGGTAAAAGCAAAGAAAAAATGTTACCAGATCCCCTTTCTGATCATGGCAGCCAACTATAAATTTCCTGGTTTCTTTCTTGTAAGTTCATTTTCCCCAAAGTATTGCATTTTAATCTTGTAAAACGTTGTTCCATTTAAACCACAATTCTAGGCATAGTTTTCTCAAATCCCATGCTCTGATGAGTATTATACTATTAAGAAGAGAAATTCTTCATGAAAAAAATAGTAGCTCTACTATTTAATTGAAAAGGATATTATTGAAAATATATTTGAATATGACTATTTAATAAGTAAAATTTGAGACAGGAAGCTTTAACTTTGTGCCTAATTCAAACAGCTTTTTGCACACTTACAGCAAGTGTTTTTGAGCTATGAAAAATGTGTTTCTGGAAGAAGGTACCAGTTTAGCTTTTTTTTTCTGACTAAATAACAAGATGAGACTGGAAATTTAACATTTAGACATCATCAAAACCCTGAGTATTTATGTTCTTATCATTCTAAAATACTACAAAGCCAAAGTATTCTTTCTGTTTAAAATAGTAATTAATAACAGCCTAATTTCTTATTTACGTAGTAAACTATGCCAAATGGCAAAATAGGGAAAAAAATAAACAGTATCCATGCAAACTATTGAAATGGCAAAGTAATGCATGTCGTGTTCTTTTTTCATTAAGATTTTATTATCAATTTCCAGTATCTCTAGCTGACTTGTTCAAGTTCATATTCCAAATTCAATGACCTAAATTGATTTACCATTAGTCCTACTCCAGTGTTCCAAGACTTTTGACACTACATTAAAATGCAGATACCAGATGTTAGCAATGAATTCTAAGAAAAACCTAATTGATCCTTAATAATAACCATAGTGTATTTGAACACACTTGATAAATGGGCTTAAGTATTCCTTTAGTACTTGATGAAGAGAGACCATAGCTGACTGCAAGTAAGAGTAACGGATAATCTGACTCATTCTGCTCGCCTATGCAACTGCAAGTAATGTAAATAATCACATTAATTATACACTCTGTAGTCATATTTCTTCTGCTTCTCTGGTCTTGTTCTCCACTCTGACCAGTGTTGGTCTCTGCAAGTCTTTGAACATGCTTTGCACATCCTGACTTTCGTCTAAAGTGCCCCATCTGCTACCCCCTACTC
Organism: Lepus europaeus; assembly: GCF_033115175.1. Lineage (NCBI taxonomy): Eukaryota > Metazoa > Chordata > Mammalia > Lagomorpha > Leporidae > Lepus > Lepus europaeus. Next base: position 89,281,190 of record NC_084832.1, read on the forward strand.
TGCCATGTCCACCTGCATATTTTTTTCTCATGTTGCTTTGATACTTCTCATCTTCCTTCCCCATTCTTTTTAATTTTTCACCTTCCACCTGTGTCCTCCAAGAGCCCCTTTTCAGATAAATTCTATCTTGCACCTCTTACCTTTCATAGCCTTTTCTCTGGCTCTGCCCTGAAGTTTTCTCTTTTCTGATACTTTCCGATGGGAGAGTTTTCTGGTTTGCTTAGTCCATAAGACAGGTTGTTATTCCCTGAGCTCCTCAATGCCAGTTACAAATAATGGTTCTTAGAGGTTTTTTGTTTTGTTTTGTTTTGTTTTGTTTTGTTTTGTTTTGTTTTTTTGGGGGGGGGCTTTCCTCTCACTGCACGCCACCCAACTTCTAGGCTTAAATCATCTTTGTTGGTGTAACGAAACTATCTCCATTTTAGTCATTTTCCCATAACTAGTGGAGAGGTTAGTACCTAGGCCATAATCATCCTCTGTAACTCATTTTGTGTCATCACATGGATGATTCGCGTACTCACTACCTTACTCACTACTTTCCTCCAGTACAGCTGATGAGTGAATACTTTGCTAATGCTTTGTTCTTTTCTGGAAAATTCATCCAGAAAATTCACCATGTCTTATTCCAGGCCCCTGATGACTCTCCTCTCAGTTGTTGTAGTCCCCCAGTGGCTCAGCTGTCTCTGGCCTTGTACTTCTCAGATTCTTATTCTGTGAAGTTTCCCTCATAAACTGGCTTATCAAAAATATTAATTGAGGGGCCATTGCTGTGGCATAGTGGATAAGACTGCCACCTGCAGTACCACCATCCCACATGAGCACTGGTTCGAGTCCCAGCTGCTCCACTTCCGATCTAGCTCTCTGCTATGGCCTGGGTAAGCAGTGGAGGATGGTCTAAGTCCTTGAGCCCCAGCACTTGTGTAGGAGACCAGGCACAGCTCCAGCTGTTGCGGTCAATTGGGGAGTGAAACAGCAGATGGAAGACCTCTCTCTCTCTCTCTGCCTCTCCTTCTCTCTCTATGTAACTCTGACTTTCAAATAAATAAATAAATCTTTAAAAATATTAATTGAGCTCCACCTGTCTAAAAGCTATGAGTGTCCAGAATAGAAATAACAATGGTTTTGTTGAGATTAATCCTGAAACTTTCAAACAAACTTTTATTTAGTTGATGATTTACAAATGTTTGAATTGGGCTGAAGAAAACTTGCAGAATAGAATGAGGTAGTTAAGTCTTAGAGTGAGACTAACGGATTCGTATCCTGACTCTAACACTAGCTGTTGGATTGGGATAAGTTACTTAACCTTTCTATGCACCTGCTCCCTTCCATAATGTAGGACTTATATATGTGTGTCAGAGGGTGGTGTGAGAAGTGAATTTCATTAGTTAATATATATAAAATGTTTTCAAGTGTGCCTGATACATAATAAACTGCTATATCAATGTTAGCTATATTATCTGCATTTGGAAACTGGGGAGATGGGCAGAGAACAAGATTAGAATTCAAGATAGCTTTGATAAACCATCATACTTTTCATCAGGAGACATTAACAGTTTGCTTGCTGGAATTCATTATAATACACATCTGTGGTGAACTGCATGACATTGTTTTGTGATGGAGATATTGACCTTGGGGGACTGAATCATGTTGAAGTCTGTCTTCTGGTATTTGAAGTTGCCCTCCTTGATTTGGAAGCAAGAATAAAGGTCATTGTCAAACTAATTCCATATAGACATGTAACCTCTTCCAAACAAGCATAAAGTTTCTTTTAGACAAGCAATCCACATGATATAATTTCCAAAATACTCTGTTAGCACCCCAGTAAGCCAGGAAATCAATCTTCCAGCCACCACAACCCTTGAGGAAACATCTGTGGGACCATTTGCCATGAGAAAGAATGAAAGGAGGCCTGAGGTCCCTGGGTTGGTACCAGCTTAGTCCAGGAGGGTTGATGGAGGCATTATGCTGGCTCGAGAGTGATACTTTCTCCAGATATAGAAGTCATAGAAGTGACATGCAAGGTGTTACAAGAATAGAGGTGTTTCATGTTGACTTATCCTGCAAATCAATCTCTGGGAATAGATATCAGTCACAATTTTTCCTTTGAGCTTGTGTTGTGGTACAGTGGATTAATCTACCACTTGCAAAGCCGGCATCCCATATGGGCACTGGTTTGACTCCTGGCTGCTCTACTTCTGATCTAGCTCCCTGCTAATGAGCCTGGGTAAGGAGCAGAAGATGGCCCAAGTGCTTGGGCCCTGTTATCCACATGGGAGACCCAGACAGAGTTCCAGATCCCTGACTTTAGCCAGGCCCAGCCCCAGTGTTGTGCCCATTTGGGAGTGAACCAGCAGATGGAAAATATTTCTTGTCCTCTTTTTGTCTCTCTTTCTCTTTCTCATTCTGTAACTCTGCCTTTCAAATAGATCTTTTTGAAAAACTATCTTTTGTGGGAAAACCTGTTCTGTTTTTTCTCAATTCTAAAAGTCCCAGGCTTGCCCACTGAGCATATGGTTCTGTGCAAAATTTGATCTTGATTGATTATAGTCCATTAATTTATCTTCTGGTTACAAATGGCCATACTTAGAAGTCAGTTCCATGAGGCAATGTTACATTTTGAAGTGTACGCTGAAGAAAGAAAACTAAAGATGGAATCAACCTGAACTTGGAAATAAGTGAGTAGCTTACAAAAAGAGGAGGGGGCCTGGGAACCAGAAGAGACAGCTTGACAGCAGACAGAAAGCGATTTAACACTCAGACAGGGTAGAAAATTGAGATCCACAACTATGGCCAAAAGATACAACCCCAAAGCACTGCTCCGAAATGAGAGCTAAAGGACATAATGTATTACATAGACTTTTCCCATCACAAGATGTAAGCTAATCTACTTTGCTAAAAACAAACGCATTTCACCCTTGAGAATGTATTAAGTGCTCTGAAAAGGGTCTGGGATTTAATTTGTAAGACACATTTCATCAGATATTTAGAATTTTCACTCTAGAATTCCTGGCCTCTAGTGTTCTTTATTTTCTAATTCCTATGAGTTAATCAGAACCACATTCACTCAGGGAGTATGTCAAAGCCTAACATTCTTCTAACATTTATATTTCCAAACAAGTCAATGCTTCTATACCATTTTTTAAATGTAAAGTTTTAAAGAATATAACAACAAACCACTCACACCTAGACTATTTTTATATATAAAACAATGGTCCAAACAAGCTAAAATTATTGTATCCATTGCTCTTTCTGGAATGAAAGTGTTACTCATTGTACCTGTTTTTCTATAATAGTACAAATGACATTTTCAACTTTATTCTTTGAAGTATATCTTTTTAAAAGAATTTTTATTAATATAAAGACTACAGATTTCATGTATTTCATAGGTACAGTTCTGAGATGACAACCATACTTTCCACCCTTCCCCTCACTTCCCTCAATCCCCCTCCTTCCTTCCTTTCCTTTTTTCTTTAATGTTTGCAAAGACATAATTTCAAACCCCTCTCTAATTACTGGCTTAATTCACCACTAACCATACTATTCAACAAGTGAAAAGTAGAAAGACCACAGTTCCACAGGAGTGTAAACAAGGGCTAAAAACAACAATCAAATCATAAGCTGTCTGTTTCATTCCAATTGGCGGACAAACCTTCCCTGAGCACGGATTCTGTAACTGACTCTTCTCGTGATGTCTGGGAGCACATGTGTATCATGTGCAGTGTTCAAGCAGATCCTCGAAATCATTCTCTGTCTGTTAAAACAGACATACATATAAGGGATTGTGTATTCACAGTATTGCTTTTAGTGACATCACAGTGAATGTATTTCTATCTGTGCTCAATAGCCGGATGACGCCTAAAGACTCAAGTGATGCTTGCCTATGAATCCACCATGTTGATTATTTGGCTTGTATTCACTCAGATGCTAAAAACATTTCAGGACTTACATCAGATTATCTTATATATCTGTGTTTAAGAGATACTGAATGTTGAAGGAAGGTGATTAGTGGAAAAATGAAGTCATGGTAATATTTATTTTTTATTTTTATTTATGTGAAAGGCAGGCTGACAGAGAAGAAGGGAGAGGCAGAAAGAGAAACAGATTTTCCATCTGCTGGTTCATTCCCCAAGTGGTCACAATGGCCAGGGCTAGGGCAGACCACAGCCAGGAGTGTAGCACTCCATCCTGGCCTCCCATGTAGATGACAGACACCCAAGTCCTGGGGCCGTCTTCTGCTTCCTTCCCAGGCACATTAGCAGCTAGATGGGTCATAAGTGGAGTATCCAGGAATTAAACCAGTGGGAAGCCAGCGTCATAGGCAAAGACTTAACCCACTATGCCATAATATCAGCTCCATGAGTGGTATTTAAAATGAATTAATATTCATGCTGTTTTTAAACTGTAAGATTTATGATGTCTTAGAAATATTCTTAAAAGATAGCTCAATGGGGCCAATGCTGTGGCATAGCGGGTAAAGCTGTAACCTCCAGTACTGGCATCCCATGTGGGTGGCAGGTTTGAGTCCCGGCTGCTCCACTTCCAATCCAGCTCTCTGCCCTGGCCTGGGAAAGCAGTAGAAGATGGCCCAAGTCCTTGGGCCCCTGCACCCTTGTGGGAGACCCGGAAGAAGCTCCTGGCTCCTGGTTTTGGATCGGCGCAGCTCTGGCCATTGTGGCCAAATGGGGAGTGAACCAGCGGATGGAAGACCTCTTTCTCTCTCTCTCTGTCTGCCTCTCCTTCTCTCTGTGTGTAACTCTGACTTCCAAATAAATAAATAAATCTTTTAAAAAAAAAAAGATAGCTCAAAAGAAAGGTAGAACTCCAGAAGTTGTCCATTTCTCTTATTTTTAATTCATCTTTTCTCATCAAATATTATTCTTAGCAATCCTTTCTCTTGAGGGTCAAGTGCAACTTTTATTTTCTTTTTCATTCATCCCTACTTCTTTCAGATTTAAATTCTCACTCTTATCTGCCCACATGGACATGGTGGCTTTGAAACTGCTCATTTATCTTCCAAGCTGTAAGTACAGGCCCACCTGACATATTTCCATAACCATGCCATTCTCTTGTTTAAAATCCTTACAGTTTTAGGCCGGCGCCGTGGCTCACTAGGCTAATCCTCCGCCTTGCGGCGCCGGCACACCGGGTTCTAGTCCCGGTCGGGGCACCGATCCTGTCCTGGTTGCTCCTCTTCCAGGCCAGCTCTCTGCTGTGGCCCAGGAGTGCAGTGGAGGATGGCCCAAGTGCTTGGGCCCTGCACCCCATGGGAGACCAGGAGAAGCACCTGGCTCCTGCCATCGGATCAGCGTGGTGCGCCGGCTGCAGCGCGCCTACCGCGGCTGCCATTGGAGGGTGAACCAATGGCAAAAGGAAGACCTTTCTTTCTGTCTCTCTCTCTCACTGTCCACTCTGCCTGTCAAAAATAAAATAAAATAAAATCCTTACAGTTTTTTGTTTGTTTGTTTGTTTTGTTTTTGCAGTCTGATGCTTGACTCTAAGCTGGATCAAAAGCATGGGCTTCTCCCCAAGTTGAAGCTCAGACTGAAATATAGGAAAAGAATAATGGGTATGATTAGGGTTCGGAGATTTGCTGCTTTAAGTCTAAAATGTACACTTAAAGCACTTTACTCAGTTTGGTAGGCAATGAACAGATATCAGAAGGTTTCCCTTGGTTGTTTTCTTGCCTCAGGGTTATTTGTACAAACAGCGCAACAGGATACCAGTCGCATGCAGACAACAGCCCAGGGGTCACTCCAGTCGTTCCATCTTCACACTGGCAGGCAGAGGTCTTGATTAGGGAGGTCTTATGGTGAGCTGGGCACTACTGGGTACCTGAGCTGCAGCTAGAGTCATAGTGGCTGCCTGGGCCTTGGACTTGGGCCTGAGTATTTGGCCACAGTCTCTGGCCAGCGGAACCTGCGACTCCTGGGCGGTACAGGCACAGCATGCTTCCCGAGGGTGGGCCATGTAGACAGCTCAACTGGGCTTGCAGCTGATAGCCTTGGGGATGTTGGGCTTGAGCTCCTTGGACGTGAAGACAGTGTTGACAGCACTTGCAGGTGCATCATGGCCTTGGGGCTTGACCTGCATCTTCTTCATGGCCTGGGTGTTGTACTTATAGGAAAATGCATGTGTCTAAGGAACTTGGGATCTATTGCCTTAAGAGAGTCCTGTCTTTGCAATCAGGGCTTCTTGATACTATTTCTGTGCCATTCTGAGGATTGGTTGTCTGTGGTGTGGCTCTTGAACTTGACCATTTCCGCACTGTAATCTGCAGCTCCCACAGCTGCAGTTTTTCATGTTTGTTTGCTTGTTTTAGAACAATGATATTCTGTAGGAAAATTAGACATTTATTTATTTGAGAGGCAGAGTTATAGACAGAAAGAGGCAGAGAGATAGGTCTTCCATCTACTGGTTCACTCCCCAAACATCCGCAATGGCTGGAGCTGCGCCAATCCGAAACCAGGAGCTGGGAGATTCTTCCTTGTGTCCTGCGCAGGTGCAGGGGTCCAAGCACTTGGGCCAGCTCCCACTGCTTTCCCAGGCCATCACAGAGAGTTAAATCAGAAGTGGAGCAGCCAGAACTCAAACCAGAGATCATATGGGATGCTGGAACCACAGGCGGAGGTTTAGCCCACTATGTCTTAGCGCTGGTCCGGGAAAATCAATCGTGCTGTGGTGTTTAGCATGAATTAGACAGGAAAGTGCCTAGACTTCAAAAACCAGATGACTAAACTATTGCAAGCATTCTGGGTAATAAACAGTGAGGATCTGAAGCAGGAGGATAACAGTGAAAATGGACGAGGGAAAGTATCAGCAAGGCTATCAATGTTTGTCACTGATGGTTTGAGGGTCAAGGAGGAAAGAGAAATACTGAGTCAAGCACTTCCAATAACTGATGAACTAATTTCAAGATTTAGAAATAAATTTCTGTTCAATCCTTCTAGTGAGGCCACCTGGACTGAGGCATGTGGTGATTTGCTAATCAAGTCAGAGAAAGTGCCTGGGTGCTCTGGCTTCAGTCTGTCCTGTGGCTTCCTTATGGCTCCTCTACCCAAGTACTAGCCCTGTCACTCCTTATGAGAAAGTCCACATTTACTGTGTAAAAAAATCACATCCTTTGGACCATTGCCAACCAATGTTTGAGGCAGGGACCAGCACCATCTGAGAACTGGCATGTGTCAGTGGCAGTGGGTTGGGGATTTTTCACATCACCCTGGAAGTCAATGATCACAACATACTGCCCTTGACCTTCTCAAAGCCCACATATCTTAGAGAAGATATTGCAGGCCACCTTATCAGCACTACAGCACTGCACCCCAATTATATCATTACCACAAGCTAATCTCCCAGGCTACTAGCCTAGTGCCCACGGCCAGTACAGTAAACATCATAAATAAATACCACAGTCATTTACTCTGTTTGCTGGCTTGAAGGGTTTTCAGCTGGGAGAGGACCACATGGCCTTTGCACAGCTGTTTCTGTGTTATTTCTAACTGGATGTGACGTGCCGAGTTCTAGGAATCTTGGACGTCTGCCTGATTAAGGTCAAGTCCACCCGCCTACAGATTCATATAAATGTCTTTGGGCCACACTTGAGGCAGAAGGGGGCCTCTAGTTGGGACAAGTGACTTTGAAACTACTTTTATGCGTGGCCACATGTGCTGTGCTGAGGTTCACCGGTTTAGCAGCTGGTCACTGAGACATTCCTTGGACAGGAATAAGCCAGGAGAGAGAAGCGGCCGGTTCATTACAGCTTTAGATCTCCAGGAAAATGTAAGCATGTGGCTGGGGCAGGGCAGAGGCCTAGCCTGGGGACACTGGTTGTAAGGAGACCACTCTATTGAAAGAGCAAAATACTGTTTTTCAGGAAGAAAGCAGTCTAAGGACTGCACTGTGGCGTTCAGCTTAGTCAATTAAAGCAAGACAGTCTCTCCAAAGAATCATGCAAATACCAAGAAGCTGCTCAAAGCTCCATCCCAGGGAAAGAAAAGAGCCTTTTGCAAAGCAGAGGTCAGAGTTGTAGCTGTGATGTTTCCCAAAGAGGATTATGAGGAGCCGGTGTTGTGGGGCAGTGGGTTACACCACTGCCTAGGACCCTGGTCTCCAATATGGCTGCCAGTTTGAGTACCGGAAGTTCCTTTGCCTCTCCAGCTCTCTATTAATACACCCGGGGAAGCAGCAGAAGATGGCCCAAGTGCTTGGGCCCCTGCCACCCATGTGGGAGACTCAGATGGAGTTCCTGGTTCCTGGCCTCAGGCTAGCCCAGCTCCAGCCCTTGTGGTCATTTGAGGAGTAAACCAATGGTTAGAAGATTCTCTTTCTTTCTCTCTCTCTCCCTCCCTCTTTCTCCCCCCGTCTGTGTAACTCTTTTTCAAAATAAGTAAAGAATTATTTTTAAAGGAGAGCTATAAAAAGCTTTCAAAAATTTGTTGTAAGCTCTCCATGGACTCATCCCCTAGGGGTCTGCAGGCACCTGCAGATGGCCTCTAGAGAAATCTTCCTGGGGCAACTGAACATTTCCATCCATGCAGATGCCCCCTGGCTTCTTTGGATTTACACAGTTTTCTGATTTTCAGGTGGTGCAAGAGCCACAAGCACTCAGCAGATCTCAGAGCTGCAAGGTTGGACTCAGATCTTGGCCAGTGCTGTGTGTTCTGCTCCTCTCTCAGATGCCGGGCCATACCAGTGACCACAGTTCCCAGGAAGTCTTAACACTCCGCAGTGTGCTGTGTGGCGGAGCTGCAATGCACAGTAGGGTAAGTAGACTCAGTGCGTGCTTGCCTTGTGTTCTGTCCAATTTACCATGGATTTATTCTAGACCTAACCCCAATGTAAGTTGAAGAGCATCTGTATTCCTCTTTGAAAAGTTAATTTTGGATTAAATGAAAAAAGAGAGGGAGAGATCTTCCATCCACTGGTTCACTCTCCAAATGTTTGTGATGCTGGAGCTGGGCCAGTCCAAGCCAGGAGCCAGGAGTTCTTCCCGGTCTTCCAAGTGGGTGCAGGGATGCATTTAGCAATATCATGCAAGGGTTATGTTTGTGTGTATGTGTGTATGTGGGGTGTATGTATAAAATTGAGATGGTATGAAATTAAAAATATTTTAAAAATGCAAAATTTTATAAAATTAAGGAACCTACTTTAAAGTCTTTGCCTTTTTGATGATACCTGTCAAATATGCTGATTCCAAAGTAGTTTTAATCAAGAGTTCCAAAATTTCTCTATTGGACGTAAGTTCAATTTTTAAACATATCAAATAACAAATACGTGTCTTTCATGAAGAATATTTTTCCAATAGTTACCAATATTTCTGTTCCAACTTTTGCTGTCACAAAAAAACTCATATTCTAGTGGCAGAATGCCATAAAATATCCAAATAAACACATAACAGGTCCATGATAAAACATGAAGAGAGAGAGAGAGCACTCTGCCATCTACTAGAGCTTCAACAACAGAGTGCTACAAACTGAGTAGCTTTAAAGACAGAAATTCCAGATTTTAGCTCTGCAGGCTACAAGTCTGGGATCAGGGTTGTCTCCTTTTGAAATCTGAGAAGGGAACACATGGTGCAGGCTTCTCTTCTTGGCTTATAGATGGCCATCATCTCATTATCCTCCTTTGGGGTATATCCTTGTTCAAATTCCTCTCCTTATAACGACTGCAGTCATAGCAGGTTAAGGCATATAGGAATGGCCTTTTTAACTCCATTACTTCTGAAAAAGCCTGCAATCAAGTGACTTTTGAAATGAAAAGACTGTGTAAGTTTTCAAAGACAACTCATTTCAAAAAATCCTATTTCATAGTTACTCATCTCATAGGGTACCGAGGTTAGGACTCCAGCATGTGAACATTGAGGAAAGAACAGTCTAGCCCATCACACCCTGTTGAGGAGGCATGTAGAAGGCAGTGGGGAGAGGCCTTTGATAACTAATAAGGAAGTCAGATGGTGATTGCCCTGTGACAAAGTGTAAAGCCAGGGGAGTAGTGACGGCCAGGTGAAAGGAAATAGTTTGATGCATAGACTTCAGCTGGTGTCTTGATAGTTTTCTTATTTATTTTATGATTGATTTATTTATTTGAAAGGTTGAGTTACAGAAAGGGAGAGGTAGAGGTAGAGGTAGAGGCAGAGGCAGAGAGAGAGAGAGAGAGAGAGAGAGAGAGAGAGAGAAATCTTCCATCCACTGGTTCACTCTCCAAATGTTTGTGATGCTGGAGCTGGGCCAGTCCAAAGCCAGGAGCCAGGAGTTCTTCCTGGTGTTCCAAGTGGGTGCAGGGATCCAACAACTTGGGCCATCTCCTACTACTTTCCCCAGTGCATGAGCAGGGAGCTGGACCGGAAGTGGGGCAGCTGGGTCTCGATTTGGTGCCCATATGGGATGACAGCTCTGCAGGCAGTGGCTTAATCCGCTAAACTACAGCGCCGGCTCCATCTTGATAGTTTTCTAATGGACGGACGTGTGAGTAGCTAAAGTCTTGGCCAGTATTTGAGCAGCATGGACTACAGAGCGGATATTTTCTGCTTTGTAAAGCGCCTGTGAGTCACTTTTTTGTAAAAGCTTTTAATAGAAGATTAATGGGCTTTTCTCCGTGTAAAATGAAGGCCCCCAATCTACTCTTGAAAGAAGAGGCTGAGACAAATAATGGTGTTTAAGTTACACAAGCACCTGTTTACCTTCTTTTTAAAATTCCCTCAAGGCCCTTTTTTGAGACCTTTAACAGCAAAGCTTCACAATGTCTCAGGGAGCCTGAAGTCAGATCATTCATCGAAGTCTCTCTATAGTCGCGTTCTAGCTATGCACTCTTTGGAACTCACCTAGCATACTGAAGCTCATTTTTCTCATAAATGTTCTTCACGTGTCTGTGTACACCGACTGCTTGGGATCATATACCACCTCTGCCACTTGCTAGCTGTAAGAGCTAGAAACTATTTCCTCTTTGATAAAATGGCAATAATAATCCCACCTTACTTCCTGGTGTTGAGAGAACTACAATAGGGCCTGGTATAAAATAGCATTACATATGTGTCAGCCATTACTATTATAAGCAGACTATGGGTAACGTCTAACTTATAGAATTGTGAGGCTGTAAGATACAGCACATACAAACTTTCCAAGTGCATGTTTCTGTTTGTTTTTCAAATTTTCCAGGCATGGCAGCTGACATAGTTAGCAGGTGCAAATAACCCCCAAAGGAAAGTGGCTTACACAACTGGTTCAGCATGTGTGCTCACACAGCACTAGCAGTGGCTGGGAGGAGCAGTTCCGCAGGGTGATCCCACAGGTGAAGGGGATCCCATTGTCCTGGGAGGCTGACATCACAACATGAGACTCTGGAGATGGCCGTAGTACAGACAGTACAAGTGGAGGCTCCTCCGCTGGCCTGCAAGAATCTGTGGTCGTGTCTCTGCAGCCAAACTCAGGCACGCTCTCACCCCTGACTTGCAGGTGTTAGGAAACAAGACTTTGCCACTGTGGATGGTGGGAGTGGGCCGAGAAGTATGGACATTTTTGTGATGATCAGGAATATCTTCCCTAATTTTTTTTAAGTTCCCTAATTATTACATGGGCTTTCTCTAAGACAGGTAGTCTCAGGTGCTCATAGGTGTTCTAATTACACAACCACAACAAAGTGTAATTCATGACATATGTAGACAACTTTTTCCAAATGGCAATCAACTGATCAATAAACAATCAGAAGTGCTGGCACCTTCCTAACTTTTTTTTTAAGATTTATTTTATTTATTTGAAAGATACAGTTACAGAGAGAGGCAGAGCCAGAGAGAGAAAGAGGTCTTCCATCCACTGGCCCACTCCCAAGATGGCCACAATGGCTGGAGCTAAGTCGATCCAAAACTAGGAGCCAAGAGCTTCCTCCAGGTCTCCCACATGGGTGCAGGGGCCCAAGAACCTGGGCCATCTTCCACTGCTTTCCCAGACCATAGCAAAGAGCTGGATGGGAAGTGGAGCAGCCAGGACTCGAACTGGCGCCCATATGGGATGCTGGCACTGCAGGCCAGGCTTCATCCCGCTGCGCCACAGCGCCGGCCCCCCTTCCTAACTTGCACACAGCAGCTCACAGGTCCCAGACAACACCTACATTCTTTATTCTTTCAATGTTACGGTCACGTGAGGAAGTCACTGAGGCTCACCGAACCCGGTGAATGGAGCTCTGGGTTCATCAGGACTTTGGAGTCAGATTCTATGAACTTGAAATTCTGCTCTGCCACGTAATAACGGAGACTCCCGGTGCCGACTTTCTCTCTCCCTGGAGGGATTTCCATATTGAAAACAGTGTATACATAACAGACAAGGTGTTAGGAGCCTGATTGGAGATGGCTTTTTAAGTGCTCGGTCACTGTGCTTAGGGAGACACAGTGAGTGTTTCTTGTTCCTATGACCAGGAAGCAAGTGGAAAATGCAAGATTTTTTCTTTAAAGAGATTTTTTTTTTCATGGAAGAAATAGAAAATGATGCAGTCAAATAAAGTTTGGAATGTGAAGATTGTACAAGTTTTCAAAGATCATCCCTTTCAAAAATCATTTTATAGCCATTCATCCCACAGAAAGATCCATAGGGAAGGGAGTGGGATTACAGATGAAGGAAGGGGATTATTACATATGCATGTGTGTGAATATGTATGTATGTACATGTATATGTATATTTCTATATTACATGTATCTTGGCACAGAAAATATCTATGATTTACATATAATAAAAATAGCTTAAATGTGGTAAAATGGATAATATAATTTCTAATAGTCAATCAAGGGATGAAAGGAGTTTTTCAGGATAAGCATAATCATGTGCATTTTAGATGACAATTCATGGAAAATTGTGCCATTTGTTGTTAGCTTAGCAATTGCTTCTTAAAACATTTTGGGAACAACATATGAGATTTAGTAAAGTGGCAATGAAGTAATAAGAGATGTTGAAAAATATAAGCAGTTAATCTACTCTGGATCAAATATAATTTTGAAACCCACTTCATAAGACGAAAACCCATGAAAACTCATTTCATGCTTCTGTTAAATTGCTTTTAATTATATTTGAGGATTAGTAAACACTAAGAAAAGTGAATAGAACAGCTCTGTGCAACAAAGCCTCAACGGGATGGCTAGAATTAGCCTTAAAATGAATATTGAATTTTTGAATTAAGAATTTGGACAAAGTCCTACTGAGGCTTATCCGGGTTTGGCACTAAGCCTGTGAAAGTACTTATTATGGTCAACCTCTGCTAGGAAACATTATTTATTATGGCTGGATGGAGTCAGACTTGGTCAACTAGAAGGATACTTCTAATTGTATTCACTCTCAGTGCCTTTGTGTTTCATGGTTCAAAATAGTCTGTTTCACTTCAGGATGGATACCTCTTTCCCCATTTCCATTTGCAACAAAATGGAGGAATCTGGAACACATCAGGCTGAGTGAAATAATCCATTTGAAAAATTTCAATGAATAAATGTAGAACTTGATTAAGCCAGGAAAAGGAAGGTGTTCATGTATATCAATGGCAAGATCAAGAAATAAGATAGACATTAGCTTCCCAACAGAAGCCTTCCTTACACTGTGTTCTTCCTGCTCCTCTCCAAAGTAATCACTGTTATGATTAACAATGGTATCTTGTATTCTATTCCATGAATATACCACAGTTTAGTTAACTGATAAGTTATTAATGAACATTGAGATCCCAGGTCCAAGATGCTATGCAAAGCACCAGTACACATTTGTTTTAAAAATATCTGCTATGAACACATATGTCTTTCAATTATTCATAGTCCAGAATATCTTCTAGAACTGGAATTCTTGAGACAGAAGGATTGTATATTTTCAGACTTAGTAGATAACATCAGTTTTGCAGAGTCTGTGACACTTCACACTCCCAACAGCAGAGTTGGTTTCCCATCATTTAAATCCTGCCAGCTCCTGTCACTGTCTCTCTTTTATTCATGTGAGCCGTGTAAATCTTTCAGTTGTTTTTCACCCTCAAAACTGCCTTAGATCTGCATTTCCACATGAATTTTATAATGAGTTTGCAGATTTTCTGAAAGTCTGCTGAGACATAAATTGGAATGGCACTGAATCAGGATACCAATTGAGAAAGAGGTAACATCTTTACAATAATAGGTCTTTCAATTCACAAACATACATACATTTAGATCTTTTAAAAGTACTCTTATAATAATGCTTTCTCTTTTTCGTTGTAGAGGTCCTACAGGTCTTTTGTTAAATTCATTTATAAGTATTCATTGTGATATTACATAAACTGTATTCCAAAATTTTATTCTTTGTGATTAATATATAAAAATGCCATTGACTTTTTGGTTGATTTATTCTACAGTAATTTTTCCAAATTTATTTACTAGTTATAAGACTATGTCCATATATTTTGAAGAGAATTTCTTATCTTAGCTCTGAATAAAGATAGCATTTATTCTTCCTTTTAAATCCTTTAATTCTTGTTACTCTACTCTCACTCCCATATCACAAATAAAGGAAGTGGTAATGGGAAAATTCTTATCATATCCCCATTTCAGGAGGAAAGCTTTCAATTATTCAGATTTCTTTGAGATACTGTTTTTTTTTAATTATGGAGCTAAAATATACATACCAAGAAATGCATGTAAGTGTACACAGAGATTTTGTCCCCTGATCACACTCAAAACCAACATCTAAATTAAGAACAAAATATGACTAGCACCCCAAGAGTCCTCACTATGCCACCCATTTTTTTAATATGGGAAAAAAGAATTTATTGTTATTTACATTGTATGATTCAGGAAAGCAATATTTAGATACTAAATGATGTGACATCCATACAATTTTTATGCTCTCTGTATGTATGTTTTTGAATCTGTATTAACTACCACAAATAACAGAAAACATGAGATAGTTGTCTTTTGGGGTCTGGCTTATTTCACTCAGCATAGTGATCTCTAATTGTATCCATTTTTTGTTACAAATATCAACACATCATTTTTTATTGCTGAATAATATTCCATCATGTAGATATTCAATCTTTAATTGCTGGACATCTAGGTTGATTCCACATCTTAGTTCTTGTGAATTGAACTGCTACAAATACGTATAACTTTCATATGTAGATTTCATTTCCTTTGAATATATTCCAAGGAGTAAGATAGCTGGATCATATGGGAGAGCTATTTCTAGCTTTCTGAGGAATAACCATACTTTTTTCCATAAAGATTATATTAATTTGCATTCCCGCTAACAGTGTATTAGAGTACCTTTTTCTCCACATCCTCACCAACATTTTTTTAACTTTTGGACAATAACCAATGAGGTGATACCTCATTGCAGTTTTTATTTGCATTTCCTGGATGGTTAGTGATCCTGAATATTTTTCCCTAAATCCATTGGCCATTTGTATTTCATCCTTTGAAAAATGCTTGTTCATATCCTTTGCCCATTATTTTTTGTTTGTTTTTGTTTTTTGTTTTTTGACAGGCAGAGTGGTTAGTGAGAGAGAGAGACAGAGAGAAAGGTCTTCCTTTGCCGTTGGTTCACCCCCCAATGGCCACTGTGGCCAGCACGCTGTGGCTGGCACACAATCAAAATGTAGATAGATGCACACTGTGGATATTCATTTCTCAACCAGTGCACCCTCTCTAATGCTCCTCTATTGTCTTTTTTTTTTTTTTAATTTGACAGGTAGGGTTATAGACAGTGAGAGAGACAGAGAGAAAGATCTTCCTTCCATTGGTTCACTCATCAAATGGCCGCCATGGCTGGCGCTGCGCTGATCCGAATCCGGGAGCCAGGTGCTTCTCCTGGTCTCCCATGCTGGTGCAGGGCCCAAGCACTTGGGCCATCCTCCACTGCACTCCTGGGCCACAGCAGAGAGCTGGCCTGGAAGAGATGCAAACCGGGACAGAATCCGGCGCCCCAACTGGGACTAGAACTCAGAGTGCCGGTGCCGCAAGGTGGAGAATTAGCCTATTGAGCCACGGCACCAGCCATCCTTTGCCTATTGTTAACTGGATTACTTGTTTTGTTGTTGTTGAGTTTTTAAGCTCCTTATATATTCTGGATATTATTCCTTTGTCAGCTACATAGGTTGCAAATATTTTCTCCTATTCTGTCAGTTTTCTCTTCACTTTGATGCATGTTTCCTTTGCTGTTTAGAAGCTTCTTAGGTTGGTGTAATCCCATTTGTCTAATTTTATTTTTATTGCCTATGCTGCTAACTCAAGTCTTTGCTGAAGCCGATGTCTTAAAGCATTTTCTCTTACCTTTTCCTCTAGTGGTTCGATGGTTTCTGGTCTTAAGTTTAAGACCTTGAGCCATTGTGAGTTATTTTTTGTAGAGTGTGATAAGGTCTTGTTTCAAATGTCTGCATGTGTAAATCCAATTTTCCCAACACTTGTTGAAGAGACTGTCCTTTTTCCAAGGAGTACTTTTAGTTTCTTTGTCAAAGATTAGTTGGCTGTAGCTGTGTGGATTAATTTCTGGGGTTTCTATTCTATTCCATTGATCTACAATATCTGTTTTTATGCCAAAATGAGTCTGTTTTGATTATAACAGCCTGATAGTGTGTCTTGAAATCTGCTATTGTGATACCTCTGGCTTGGTTTTTATTGTTTACCCTTGCTTTGACTAGTCAGGGTTTTTTATATTTCTGTATGAACTTCATGATTTTTTTTCAAGATCTGTGAAGAATATGCTTGGAGTTTTGATTGGGATCACATTGAATTTATAAATTACTTTGGTTCGTATGGATATTTTGATGATATTAATTCTTCCAATTCCTGAACATGGAAGATTCCTCCTCCTCCCCTTTTTTGGTGTCTTCTTATTTCATTAATTATTTGTAATGTTCATTTTAGATGTCTTTCACTATATCCTGTTTTAAATACCAATGACCTTTCTTTCTAATGTTAGTTTTATGATATGTGTCTGTTGACTTTAATCAAATGTGTTATTCTCTTTCTTCTTGTTTTCTGATATTTTAGTGAACTATAGTGACTGGACAATGTGTAAACATTTTTTCTCTTTTAGTATAAACTTCATTATGGTTGCAATGAAATGTAAGTTTTAAAATATGACTGAATTAGTTTTACTAATATTTTACTTAGGACTTTCACTTCTATTTTCTTGAGAGAAGTTGTTTTATAATTTTCTTTTCTTATATACCCTTTTTGGATTTCAAATAAAGATTAAGCTAATCTTGTAGAACAAAATGACAAATATTCATTCTCTCTTATTTTCTAGAAGAGTTTGTATAATATTGCTGTTATTTTTTATGGAAGAATCATTAATACATTTTTTGTGTGTGTCAGGACTTTGTTTTTTATCCCTCAGCTTTATTGGGGTATGACTGGCTAAAAACCATATATAGATTGTACAGCAAAATGTTTGATATACAGGTACTTTCTGAAATGACTACCACAACCAAGCCTATTAACATACAATCATTTCACACAATTGACTGTTTTGAGAACATTTGAGATCTATTTTCTTGTCAAATATCAAGGATATAATACATTATTATTAGCTATGGCCATCATGCTGTACGTTAGATCTCCAGAACTCAATGCCTTTTACAAGTGAAAGCTTCTACCTCTGGACCAACACTGCACATTTCCCCATCTCCAGTCCCTGCTAAACACCACCCTGCCTTCTGTTCTCTGAGTCTGACTTTTTAGATTCTATATATAAGTGAGATCATATGGTACTTATCATTGTGTAGCTGGCTTATCATGTAGCATAGTATCTCAGGAGTTTTCCTTTTGAGAAGATTTTTAATAAGTGATTAAATTTCTTCAGTAATCCTCAGGTTTTTTGATTATTCCATAATTATTGTGATTCATTGTATTTTTCAAGGGGATGGTTTACTTATCTGAAAATGCTCTTATTTTTAATATATTTGGGATTTGTAGCAGTCCCATTTGTGTCTCACTTCTGGTGACTATGATTTGCTCTTTCTTGCTTCTTAAACTAAGTTTAACTAAGATTTATCTGTTGCTATCATTTGTATAAAGAAACCATTGATTATCTCTGTTGTCTTTCTCCAGTATACATTTGCTATTATTTAACTGATAATTTATTCTTTTACATGTGTGTCTTCTCACTTTCCTTTGGAGTGATTTAATATTCTCTTTTTGGGTTCTTAAAATGAGAGCTTGGGTTATTGATTTTCAGTCTTTCATCTTTTTCCACTTTATTCATTCAGGACTATATATTTCCATTTGGGTATTCCTTTATTTGTATTCTCATGTTCTCCCATGTATAACATCAGTTTACAATATTTTCTATTTTAAATTTTGAATTCTACCTTGTCACTGGAATGGTCTGAAAGCTTCTTCATATTTGCCAACCAGTCAGACATGATTACCATTTTATTATTCACATCTATCTTAATTACAGTGTAGGAGGAGAACATTCTTTGAATTTCAATACTTTGCAACTTAATCTGGATAAATTTATGCATTTCTTTGAAAAGTTTTATTCCAGCATTATTAGTTGTAGGATTTATATGCTACAATTTAGATTAATTTTGTAAGTTTTTGGGTTTTTTTGTCTTTGTTACCTCTTGAGAAAAATGTGTTAAATTTTATGAATGTGGATTTGCATCTCTTTTCATTACATCTATGTTTACTTCATATTTATTTATTTAAATATTTTATCATTTTATTTCTTTTATATATTTAAAATATTATTTGGTACATAGATATCTAAAACTGTAGGTTTTCCTGTTTACTCTAATAAAACATTCTTCTTTATCTCTGTTTATTATCTGTTAATGCTCTTTGCCTGGAACTCTACCTTGCCTGATGTTGTACTGGTGTACCAGCTTTTCTTCAGTTAGTGATTATGCAATGCATCCTTTTTTGCATTATTTTACTTTCAAATTCTTGTGTGCTTCTATCACAGTAACTCTCCTTCAGAAAATATAATTAGATTTTGCTCTTATATTCTCCAAGAATTTTGAACTTCTAACTGCAACATTTAATTATTCAAGTTTAATCCAGTCACTGATATATCTGGGTTGATGTGTATCAATTTAGCTTTCAACTTTCTGTTTGACCCAGATTATTTTTCATATTCATTTTGACCCCCCTTCTTGTTTTAGCGTTTATTGCTTTTCCTTTGCCCTTCTTTCAAGTTGTCTCTGGCTATTCACAAAGATTGATGCTGCCTCCCTCATGATGTCCCCTTGGTGTTTTACACCTCCTGGATTCAGTGTTCTCTCCCTGCCTCTGTCCCCTTCTATTTTTCAACTGTGGTAGCCTCCTGATGACATTTCCTCCTTAGAGGGCAGTCACTCTTTCCTCTGTTAGGTAGTTTCTTCCTGGCTGGGAAGGGGGGGGGAGAAGGAGAAGGGTTGGGGGAGATAGAGATATAGAGATAGACAGAGAGAGAGATAGAGATAGACAGAGAGAGAGAGAGAGAGAGAGAGATATGACCTATCACTGTTGCCTCCCAGGGTTTAACAGGAAGTTAGAATGAGGAGCTGGAGCTGAGACTTGAACCTAGGCAGTTGAATGTGAAGTGCTGGCATCTTAATTGCCCAGCAAAAACACCTGTCTCAGTCATTTTTATTTAACTTGGGATTAAATTGACTTCCACCTAGACTGCAGACTTATAGGGTTACTTCTGATTTGATCCAACTACTGGGATGAACTTCCTAACACAGGGTCTGGAGATTGTATCAGGGGCCTCTTCTCCTGGTGAGCCCTCTGATGTAGTCCCTAGGCCTGCATTACTGATATCCCTATGGCAGAGTTTCTCTGCTTCTTTGTCCTGGCTGTTACAGAATTCCTAAAATGCCTTTGGGGAAACACCACACACACACACACACACACAGGATATGTTGGAAAATCTTTACACTTTCTACTTCATTTTGATGTGAACCTAAAACTATTATTAAAAAAAGGCATAGTTTAAAAAGAGGACACTGGATCAGACTCAGTTTGTCATTCCCTTTCTCACTGATGTAGTGACCCTTCAAGTTTCTAAATTTGTTTCTCTGGCTTTCTTGGACCACCCAAGACCTTATACTCAGTGGCAGGCCTTGGCCAGGGAAAATTCTGCTTTATCACCTCTGTCCCTTTGCCAAGAGTAAGCAAATCCTACAGAATAATATTGTTGCAGAATTTCAGTTGACCCACCTCTCAGTAGCGTCCTCATTGTTGGGATCTAAATTCCCCTAGTCATATGTGAGTTGCTAGCTCTTCAAAGGCTTTAAATAGATTTCTCTGTGTGCACTTTGTTTAAATTTTCAAATTTTGTTTTGCTTTTAAGCAGTAGCGATCTTCCCCCAGGTTACTATATTATTTCTGACAGTGGAATTTCTTCTTAGTTTCATCAGTATGCCTTATTATACAAATGCATAAGTTATTTTTTCTTTATTGTATATAAATTTATTTTAAAAGCCATGTTGGGAATAATAGTTGGCTTAATGGTAAAGATACCAGTTAAGATCCCACACCCAATATGGGAGCACAGGGATTCAATTCCTGGTTATATTTTCAATTCCAGCTTTCTGCCAATGCAACCCCTGGGAAGCAGGTGATGGTTTGAGTAGTTGAGACGCTACTACCTATGTAGGAGACTTGGAATGAGTTCTTGGCTTCCATCTTTGACCCAACTGAATCCTGGCCATTTTGGGCATTTGGGAGGTGAACCAGCAGTGGACCAAATGTTTATTTCTCTACCCTTCCCATCTCAAAAAAATTTTTAATGACGTGCCTTCAGTTTAACAACAAGTATTCCTTAAGAAGTTTATTCACATAAATAAGCAGCAGATGAACAACTAAGAATGAAGCACGTTTAAGATAGTCATGCATTTTGAATATTTGGAGTAATTAATAGCTAAATGGTGTTAATTGAAATTTGAGCACTAGATAGATTGTGTCCCTAATCTTGTAATTTTCAAAGAATAATGTATATGAATTCTGGAAGACTTAATTGTAACACAAGGAAAAAAATGAATCTTAATTTGACTCATAATATTTTTTGTACCTTTTGATTAAGTTTACAGAATTGGATTGTAAATGAAAACAAAGTGGTAGTTATCAAATAAAATACCTACATTTGCACTTGAACAACAGTATGAATAGAATAGCATTGCCTATTATTTCAAAATATGGAATGAATATTCATGAGTCCATACTCACATGGATAAGTGAGTATAAATTAATAAATCTCGTGTGTAGAAAAACGTGAAATACTTTATTCACTGCTTAAAGAGGCAGAGATGATGCCAAATTATTCTTTAAAGTTTACTTAAAGCAGTCCTATTTGTCTTACCTTTTGAAGGGGGTAACTGAAAAATGTAATGCCATGTCTGTTTTTTTTCTGTTCCTCATGTACTCTGTCTGGCATAAATTACGGTTGCTGGGGCTTAGTGAGTTTTTCATTACATATTGACTTCATATTTTTCTACTTGTCAGCAAAGCTGAATAAATTATATTCACATAAACTTTAAAAAAACAAAGCCAAACAAAGTTTATTTGTACTATAAATGTAACATATAATTTTACTGAAAAGGCTACATCTATTTGCTCTGCTGACAATTAGATGAAAGTGATCCATGGGTTGTGGGAAAGTTATTGAAATATATTAAGTACACAAACATTTTTAATAAAGTGCTAGCTACATGTTACTTTTAGTTCAGCAATTCTTCTTCCCTCCATAGAATCACCTATTCATAATATAATGTTAGGTATGCAAAATGTGTGTGTATATTTATATAGGTGTATATGTTTATGTATACATGAATACGTATATACATATCCATTTTATATATAGACATATAAAACCTCTACATTGCCTTTACAAGTATATATTATACAAAGGGACTTCAAATTTTGCATAAGATTGAATTAAAAAATACACTTATTTTGGTATAAAAATTTTGGAGATGCATGCATATTCGTTCATAATATTCATTTTCCATGAACTTTTGAAGACTCTTTGTTTTCCAGTGGCAAACTCTGAGCTTTGGAATGACTTTTTATTCTCTCATTAAAAGAACAATGTTTTTATTTTCAATTTTATTTTAAAGAAAAAAAGAGATTCAAAAACCAGACACAGAGTGCTCTCTCACCTGCTGATTCACTGCTCAAATGTCTGCAAGAGTCAGGGTTGGGTCAGGACAAAGCCAAAGGTCTAGAACTGCATCCAGGTTGCCACATGGGTGTCAAAGACCTAAGTTCTTGAGCTCTCACCAGCTGCCTTCCAAGGTGCATACTAGCAGGAAGTTGGAGTCAGAAGCAGACCCTTTGGTTGGAACGTGGACATTCTAAATGACATCTTTTTTTTTTTTTTTTTTTGACAGGTAGAGTTATAGACAGTGAGAGAGAGAGACAGAGAGAAAGGTCTTCCTTCCATTGGTTCACCCCCCAAATGGCAACTACGGCTGGAACTAGGCCGATCTGGAGCCAGGAGTCAGGTGCTTCCTTCTGGTCTCCCATGCGGGTGCAGGGGCCCAAGCACTTGGGCCATCCTCCACTGCACTCCTGGGCCACAGCAGAGAGCTGGACTGGAAGAGGAGCAACTGGGACTAGAACCGGCGCCCATAGGGATTCCGGCGCCACAGGCGGAGGATTAACCAAGTGAACCATGGCACTGGCCCCACTAAATGACATTGTAAAAGCTGTTCCAAACACCCACACCAAAATAATCTTGCTTTTAATTAAGCATTCATCTCCAGTGTTCTCTGGGATGACAATTTTATCACCAATCAAATTTCAGCAACATCGTTCTTAGTCCAACCACTTATTTCACTACTCTTCAGATCATTTCCTTGCCCGATTAGATTTTTATTCTTTTTTTTTTAATTTTAAGATGTCATTTTAAGAATGACTATAAAACTACTTAAAATCAAAATAAATATTTGACCTTTAAAAATCAAGGAAGACATGATTTTTATTGCAGTGTAAATTTGGACAAATCTAGTCTTTACAACTTTGTAGTCACTTCTCTAACACTCAGGGAAATTTGTCTTCTTATGGTTTCAGTTTAAGATGTCACCTAATTAAATTTCTTTGTCATGTCAATAAACCAACCAATCAAACTCTAGACATTGTGAAAACCAACTCCCCACACTGGGGGAGACACTGATTTAAATTCCTCTAGATAACATCTTTATTGCTAAGCAGCTTCCTTTCATCTTTTGTGGACCACTCACAACATGAGGAACTTGGGGTGTTTTTTGTTTTGTTTGTTTTTTTCCCCTCTCGAGAAAGAATCCCAAAAAGTTTCCCTTGAGAACACTTACATGAATATGTGGACATAGTGGGCCCTTTGAGCAATGTAATTTAAAGCTTGGGGGAAACACTCAGCTTGGGTCCTAACCTTTAATATTTCTGGAGAAACAAACAAAAACAGACTTTACAACAAAAGAGTTTATTCGCTTGATAGAGATTATCAAATCAAAAGAGTGGGGGGAGAATGTATGCAGCCTCCAGCGGCTTACATCAGAAATAGACATAACCCAGATTTTAAAAATAACTTACAGGCCCATCAGTCAATCAGATGAAGGTGCTACTGGAAAAAGAATTAAATATCTGAGTCACAACAAAGACAACTATTTTCGGGAGCGCATGGTAGACAAACACACTCTTTGCAGCTGCAACCCAGCCCTAGGAAAGGCTACAGGCTGGGTTGGGAGAGAGGGTGGTAAGGAGCCAAATGAACTCTGTAGCCCAGTGAGAAATGAGGACACGTCGGGCCATTTTTAGATGACCACACCGTTCAGGGTTTCTCAGGGCACAAAGGTCGCACAGCAGTACCCTTGAGTAAACACATATTTGGATTAGTATCTTAAGACCTTACACTGCTAGCTTTCTTCCAAAGCCTTGCATGTTGACTGCTGGGATGAGGGAATAAAGCAGTGTGTTATATGGCAACAAGTGGGACCTGAGGGAAGTGGAGAGAACCTATCCAAGCATCTCAGATCACAGCTGTGAAGCTGCCCACTGGAGCTGTGAGCATCCACGTAGGGCCCAGACTGAGAAAACATTCAGTGCCTCATGCTAAGAAGTGGAGAGGACACCCTGGATAAAGGGACTAGCGATAGAGAAGACAAGTGAACTTTGTGCAACGCAGGTCTCTACTTCAGTTTGACACAATTTTAAAATTGCCATCACTTGAGACAGTGTTGGAGGGACACAGAGGGGAGGGATGAGGTGCTCCAGGTTTTCATAGGGCAGCTGTGGAACCAGCCCATGACATTTGGCACATGCCTGGCCTCAGTGTAATGCCGTCTGCTCTTCATATGCCCATAAGTGAGCTCTGAGGCTGAGAGACCGTAGTCTGAGTCTCCTTCCCACAGCCTCTTAAAACTGCAATAAGTTTCTGAAGGCATTTAAAGGTTACAGACATACACCCAAGTACCATTAACCAAAGCCAATGCTATCTCTCTCTAAGATTTCTTTCTTTCTTTATTTAAAAGAGTATGTGAGAAAGAGACAGACAGAGACAGAGATCTCCGTCTACTGATTGACCTCTGAAATGCGCACATCAGCCAGGGTTGGGCCAAGCCAAACCAGGTTGTGCTTAGCCAAGAGCAAGGAATTCCATCTGAGACTCCCATGCGGGTGGCAGGAACCCAATTACTTGGGCCATCACCTGCTATCTCCCAGGTGCATTAGCAGGAGGCTGGATTGGAAGTGGAGGGAGAAGCCATCCCAGGTGCTCCAAAGTGAGATAGGGCCATCCCACTCTGCAGTTTTACCACCTGCACTTCATGCCCACCCTGCAGGATGGCAGAACCCCACCTGGCTCACATATAATGCAACAGTTAATTTACACATCATTTATTCATCTAATGTCTACTGATTATGGAAATGTGTCTGGCACAGAAAATAGGACATATTCCTGGGGTGTGAGTTCCATTCATTCACAGTCATCGAGGTAAAATCTCATAAAAAGACATCATAAATATACTCTTACGATTATATTCTAGCTACCATATGTATGGGAAGCTAAGGAAGTATATTGGCCAACCCAGCCCTGGGATAAAAGCTTTGCAATATCAGCCTTCCTGGGGAAATCTTACTTATACAAAGCCTTAATCTTAAATGTTTCAGTTCATGAAGCCACTGAGGATTTGTACATTTTGCCTTGCAAAACTAAGCATGGGTTCTGAATAGCAAAATATTTCACCATTCCCACTATGTTGGCCTGTCCATAGCTTTCTTTCCCATCCAGTGGCATTCTCATCAGGATAGAGAAAATTTGACAGACAAGAAGGCAGTATGGTACAATGAAGAGTGACCCTGAAAGTGTAGAAGTGAGGACAGATGCCCATGGTCTTACTGTGGGGTTATTTTCTGATCAACTCATCATACGTTGAAAACAATGCAAGCAGAAACTGCATGTCATCCACCTATCATCTACTATACAACTCATTTCCACCCTATGGTGCACAGTAGAGTGTCGGCTGTGTCTGCTGGGAGTGCAGGCTGACTGGTAGCTGTGGCCACTGACATCACTGAGCATCTCCCAGAGGGCTGGACCAAACAGCAGTAGCTGGTGCAAATCGAAATCCGACCTGTCAAGTGTGGTTTCTGCTGAATGTGGGTCATTCTCTCATCATGACAAAGTCAAAATCTCAGCTCAGACCTTGTATGTCCGGGACCTTCTGTGCAGGTTTCCTTGCTTGATGAGCTGAAAGAGTCCAGAAGCAATACCAGACCAGTAGCATCCATTGCCTATGGTGACACATCCTGGCTTTCTAATTCCATCCTTAAGAAAAGAGCTCAAGTCCATGCAATTCTAGGGTTGCTGAAGCAGAAAAAAAAAAGTGATAAGCTTGTGCATCTTGCAGTGCCAGGAAGCGTTTAAAATAGAAAAACAAACAAACAAATAAAAAAGCCAAAAAAAAAAAAAAGCCCACATGACAGTCATGGGGCTTATGTCCAAAGGACACAAGAGTCAGTTGGAATCGCTCCAAATCTGGAGCAACTTGAGCAACCAAAAACTACCAGTATTGAATTGTGACCCTAAGTTTGGGATAAATGTCCGTGTGTGCTTATTGATAGACAGTAATGATTGAATACATACATGAATCCGCAGAGGAGAATAGAATCATACTCTGTATAGAATCATTACAAACAATGTTTGCAAAACATTTGCCCTCCTGGAGGTGGAGCCTAACTCCTCAGACCCATGTGTGGGCTGCGCAACGTGTGCTTCTGCCCAGGAGCATAGTGAGAGGAAAGGGGGCTGAAGGCAAATAGAGAATAGGTGCCTCTGTGTGCATTTAGCTATGGTGATGGCTCTTGGCCGCACCACAGTGGGCAAGGAGGTGGGGGTTCCCAGAAGGACAGAGTAGTGAAGGCGGAGCAGAGAGTCATTTGCCACGCACTGGGATGCTTTGTTACTGTAGAGATTACTCTGCAACTACTCCATATAGAATGAAATATGCTCACGCTCACCAAAGAAAGGGGATGATTTTTTTTAAAGCAAGACTTGTTTTGAAAATCATCCTTTTCTCTGTATGAATACACAATGGTGTCATGGGGATAGTCATAAAAATAGAGCAAAATAGGGAAGACATATCATCTTTGTCCACACTTAGACAAACAATGAACATTTAGAAAATTTCAGGTTGCTGCTGTCAAGTACCAATGCCACCATCCGTATAAGCTGCGGCAACCCAAGGATAAACCCTAAAATGGAATGTCTCTGAGTCAGGGTCTCTGCCCACTGAGCCAGCCTGAAGGTTAGCCAAGGTCAAGGAGCAGCTGTGGAGTGAATCACCGGCTTCCTCCCCACTAGCAGAGGCTCACAACCCACGCACTGTCTGATTTTCTCCTTGAGTACCTGCTTACTGGTCTCAGGCTGCCTCTGCTTGTGCCAACTGCTGAATTATGTGCACAACTGAGTCTCTTTGCTAGCCCAGCCTGAGGGGTGTGTTCTCCTTCCTGGTGGATTTGGACACTAGGAGGTTGGACAGATCCATAGAGTGCAGAAGGCAAGTGTCCAGCTTCTGGAGACGGTTTTATGCAAAAGCAGTGATCCCTACTGAACTCTAGAGAGTTGGAGCAGAGATGATCTGGTGAGGTGCATTCAGAGCCACCGGGAATGCCTCCTATTCACCCACGCTCCTGGGAAAAGATTCACATGCTCTCATTCCTTGGTGTCCGTGGGGATCTGTTTCAGGAAGCCCTCAGATATCTAACTCTGGGGATGCCACAGTTCCTCCTAGAAAATGATATAGTATTTGCATGTTACTGAGACAATCCTCCCTTATGATTTAAATAATTTCCTGATGATTTATAATACCTAGTATATTGTAAGTGCTACATAAATGAATGTTACACTGTTTTGTTTAGGGAATAATGACCAAGAAAAGTTCGCCAATGTTTAGGAAATATGCAATTTTCTTCTTACTAATGTTTGCCATCTGTGGTTGTTTGGATCTGAAGATGTAGAACTTTTGGATACAGGGGCAACTGGTTATCTCTATATGTATATGTTTACATGTCTACATCTAATCTACAAGTCTACATCTAATCTATATTTCTACATATACACCTGTATAGCTCTCTATACTTTTTGTGAGTCTTCAGTTTTATTGACATAGATTAATATAACTATTGCCAAATTATTTTCACCAGAGATTTATATTCCTAACCACAATATAGAATATCTACTTTGCCATGTAAACTTTCTGAACTTACTCAGTCTGATAGGTTAAAAAATAATACTCTTATAGTTTCAGTGTGCATTTCTCTTAACATGGGTGAAGTTATGCACATATCTGATTTTTACAAAGCATATGTGTTCCCTTTAAACATATATTTTCCTGATGGGTTTCAATCATTCTTTCTATGCTAAGAAGATCTTTCCATCGTTTGTTATTCATAGCTTACAAATTATTATTCAGGCCAGCTTTTTGTCCTAGTGCATTTTGAAAGATTTATTTTTATTTATTTCAAAGGCATAATGACAAAGAGATGGATAGTGGGCAAGACAGAAATAAAGAGATCTTCCATCCACTGGTTCACTCCCCAAATATCCACATTGACCAGGGCTGGTCCAGGCTAAAGCCAGGAGCCCGGAATTCCATTTGGGCTTCCCATGTGGGTGCAGGATCTCAAGCACTTGGGCCGTCTTCTACTGCCTTCCCAGGTGCTTCAGTAGCAAGCTGGGTTGGAAGTAGAGCAGCCTGGGCTTGAACCAGTACAGTGATATGGGATGCCATTGTCACAGGCAAGACTGAACCTGATTTGCCAGAATGCCAGCCCCAACCTACTGCAATTTTAAGGAAAATATATTTTTAATTACTAAATTTGTTTTTTTTTTCTGAAATTATCAAACTATTTTGTATGATATTTGAAAAACTCCCCCAGTTTAATGTAGGGGCAGAAAAGTGTGATATAGCTTTTTTACCCATTGCAAGTCTCATGGATGACATGGTTTAATAAGCAAAAGTACAGCACATTTACTCCAGCAGTGTACCGTGACATGAGAATCTTCATAAAGGAAGACTTGAAGACCCAGGGAAACTATCTCTTTTTATAGTTAGGTTTTAATGGAGCTTGGTCAGAAGTGTAGAAATGTGACTGGCAGAGGGGAGATCCAATGGGGATGCACTACTGGGGCACCCAGCAAGGCTCGGTGCTCAGACGCTTCTTGGTCTCTGTGAGCCATTTGTTCCTCCCAGGAACAGGACAGGCCACCTCTGGAATGAAGGCCTTCCAGGAGAAGGGAGAGAGTGACCCTTCTAGATGTCATAGAGGAATTGTTGTGTCTCTGACTTGTTCAAAGCAGAAAGAGGAGTGAGAGGCATAAGGGCAGGAGATGAGAGAGACTTTATGTGTGAGACCTTCCAATGCCTTTTGATTCAAATGCCAATGTTAAAATTATAAAAATATCTTCTGAGTTTTCTAGTTTTATTTTTTAACATTTAGATATTTTATATTCCTAAAATGTATTCTGATGTAAACATTAATGTAAAAACCCACTTTTTTTCTAGATACTCACCACCAGTTTTCAAAAGAAATATTTTTCAGTGACTTGAAGTGAATGGATGACATTTTAAATTTGTAGATAAATATATTAGGAACACTAAGTAGATGTTTAAAAATATTTGAGTTTCTACTTGTTACAGACTAAAAATCCTCAAAATATGAGAAGAAAAACAGCGTTGGTTATAATTGCAGTATTTTAACTCCATAAGGCAAAAACTGCATAAATAAAGTTTAAGGACAAACTTAGAATAATTAATGAGCAACAAATGTAGCAGAAGTTAAACATTTACCAGGCATTTACAAATTTATACAAAATATAAATACTCCCATAATAGGGAAAAGAAAGAAGTGACTGGAAACCATATATGGTCAAATATTTGACTGCACTATTAACAAAAAATTGCATTTTGAAAGCCCAGTATTGCCACCTCCTCCCCTATAATACTTTCAGGGTAAAATTACATAAAGTTATTAAAATATATTTTGCATAATGGGCAGTTTGTATGACATTGAAAGTAGGATAAATGTATATAACCTTTTTGGAAAACAATCTGGCCAAATGTCTTGAGATGTATGTTCCTAATTTTGACTCAGAAATCATCTTTACAAAATTTACCAAAATTTTACCAAAAGAAACAAACAGAGCATTTTTATAATGCATAAACAAAGGTGTTATTACATCATTATGCATGTACTAGAAAGAACTGAAAATATTCTTCTTATTTGATAATAGGAAGCTAATTAAAAGCATTAGTCATGATCACATTGAGATATTATTTACTACGTAAAATGATAAGATGAAAATGATACATAAAATTTATATGGAATATGGTCACTAAAATCAGATTATAAAATAACAGACTAATTTGGCCTTTTGGTGTCTATCAATCTGTCATCTATCCATTCATTCTTCCTTTATTCTATTCATCCATCTCACCATGTATGTAAAAGGATGACATTTACCAAGTCAACATTGTGGCTGCTTCAACAAAACCCATGTTACTTTCTGTAGAGCATTGTGTTCAGATGTTTACCCTTTGTCCAGTCACACCTGTGGGTTTTAGGAGAGGCTAAAGATATTCTTGCTGCAGATTCCTTGTAGCAACAGTTCTTGACTCTCCTTAAAGTACTTCCATAAATGTCCATCTCCTTGGGTATGGACACTCACACGTATATCACCATTAGTAGTGGGGAGACATCCTGAAGCCATGAGAGAAAGGGACAGCTTTGGGTGAAGCCCAGGGCTTAGAAAAAAGAGTGAAGAAACTTAACACAGGTAGATCCTTGAACCTGCTGAGCCACTGCATCAAACGGTTGAACCTTAAACCCACCCTGATTCTGGCCTCAGATCTACAAGAACCAAGTCCGTTTCACTATTTAATTTAGATGGATTTGTGTCATAGTTGCAGTCAAATGTGCCATAATTTGTAGTGCATGTGTAAAAACACAGGTGTGTGAGAAAGAAAGAGTACAAGTACATTGGCACATCAAGAGAGACACACACAGTGGAGAGAAATACCTGAGGCGACACTGATTGAAATATAACAGTGAATATAACATTCTTGGTAGAAGGTATATTTTATAGTTTTTCACTTAACATTTCCATATTTCAAAATGTGTCTCTCAATGAGCCTGAATTATTTGATTGAAGAAAGCTGACAACCAAAGCAAGAAACAATTTAGAAAATAACAATCAAGCAGTTGCATTTGGAGAGAAAGAATTAGATCCTAATGTAGTAAAAAGTGTGTGTGTGTATGTGTGTGTGTGTGTGTAACTCACATTTATTTTCTGTGGCCACAAGTACTAAATGAGCCAAAAACATAGCAGCCAAAAAATACATATGAATATAATGCAAACTTAGTTTATTTTCTAAAGTAGAAGAACAGTATTGAGATTAAAGGTGTTAATAATCCCCACTGTTCTCTGTTCAGGTCAGACCACAGTGGAAGCATTGTTTTCAGTTCCCTATTACTCCAAGAATTCAGGCACCACTGACACATTTCAGAGGTACTGGGGAACAATTGTGCATTTGGAAAAAGATGGAATTTTAAGACGTTTGAGAATTTTTCTACATTTAAAACTCTATAGTTCTCTTATTTTTGTGTTGCTCTTGGACATTAAAAAAAAGCCTTAACATATACAAAGAAACTACAACTCTGACAGCTGGAAGGACATACGAAGGCCAGGCACTTGGAGGACGGTGTTTTGTCAGGAAATCACTCCATGCCCCGCACATGGAAGAGGATCTAGACAGACTACAATGTGTGCAGAGGACAGAGGCGTGGGTGGCTAAGACAGAATCAGCTACTTCCAAGAGACTCATGGCTAAAGAACCTGAAATCTCAGTGAGGGAGCGTGCGTGATGTTGTTACCCACTGAAGCTGTCATGGGGAATAAAGGTAAGACTTGGGATTAGCTGTGATGAAGCACTACACAGATCGGTGAAGCTCTTTCTTGGTTTTCTTTCAGGATGTAAGGAAGAATTTTCTGATGTGAAGAAATATACAAAGATGGTCTAAAGTAACTCACAAGGTAGTTGGAAAGGAAAGGAGGTTAAGACTTCTAATTGCTCCCTGGTGTCTGTTTTTCCCATATTCATAAGTAAATGCCATGATCTTTAGTTAAAACGTGGCCCTCCAGATGGAAATGACTTTGTCCCACTCCTTGGCAGTAAGGTACAGACTGCTACTTCTAAATTTACACAATAATTAATTCTTTATAAAGATTTGCTAAAGATTCAAAATTATATTTAATTAACATAATTGTGACGTATTGCAGGGTTTACATGATTTGGAAGGCAGATCCCTATGGTCTGGGAGGGACAGCCTCAATGTCACTTTTGAGTTGCTTGTCACCTGCAGATACAGCATCCTCTACCATTGCATTGTCACAAATTCAAGTGATTGCTGATGCTGTAGCACAGAGAAATGAAGAAAAAGAACAGGATGCAAGATGTATTACCTAATGATATGAAAGGAGAGGAATCAAAATGAAAATAGGGCTTTGTTTGAAATTTAGGTAAGTTAACTTAACACCTGCCATTAAAACCAGTCAGTACGTGATGAGTAGAATTGCATAGTCCAGGATAAGGAATTAAAAATCCATCTTTGTAGAGAACTGAAAGCTATTGCCAGAAGAAACTTCCAACATAGTGAGCAGTAGATGCCTACTTAAGAATGTTATCATGGAGGTGTGCAGAAAACAGAACATTCCTGCTTTCAATTTTAAGAACTTATGATTTTGTTTTAAAATATGAGCATGTGTTACTTTAGTAAAAATATACACAAATGTGCACCTCCCCCCGACCTACACACACACACACACACACACAACATGTGGCTCTGGCTCCCATTCTGAGTGTTGCTAAATGATTTTTTGAAATGTGGATGGGTTGGCAAAGCTCTTTGCAGATGGGCACCAATGTATAATGGATGGATTTCTACCCAGAATCTACAACATTTCCAATAGTACAGAAAATTACAACGGCTTTGGTCTGTTCCTTCTCTGACTGAGAGAGGGCGTGGAAGGACTCCCCCTCAACACAGCTCTTCCTCCAGACTTTTATCCAAACTCTTTGCCTCACATACTATTCTTGGGTTTTGCCATTGAAAGTTATTGGAACTTTCAGAATTTTTAGTTTTCTACTAAATAAAATTTGAGCTTAACAGATTTTTTTTTTAAAAAATGTATATATACATTTAATAAAAATTTTGTTGCATTCTAGCATTTTACTCCAAAAAAGGAACAATGCTGACTGTTAAAAACCATTTGTCAATAATAGTACTCACCAAAAGACAGTGAGCTGGCCAGAGTTCAAGTAAACCTCCTACTATGAGTATCTGGTATTTTTCTCTAGAACTAGTTGACATTAAAAACCAAAGAAAAATAAATAAATTTTTCTTTTAACTCCACAAAACCTCTTGCTCAGCCTCTCCATGGTAGTTAAAAATGTCAGTACATTGTGTCTTCCAAACCATTTCCCTTAAGCCTTCTTTCTTTTGTATTATGTGAGTCACAAATCAACCTTTTTCTTTTGCCTCAGAATGACAGTTTTTTCTCCTATTATTGCCAAACTGAAGGTAAGCTGTAGCACAATAATATGTTTCACTTTTTTTTGACCGGAAGAATTAGACAGTGAGAGCGAGAGAGAGACAGAGAGAAAGGTCTTCCTTCCATTGGTTCACCCCCCAAACGGCCACTACGGGTGGCGCTGCCCCGATCCGAAGCCAGGAGCCAAGTGCTTCCTCCTGGTCTCCCATGGGGTGCAGGGCCCAAGCACTTGGGCCATCCTCCACTGCACTCCCAGGCCACAGCAGAGGGGCAACCGGGACAGAACCCAGCGCCCCAACCGGGACTAGAACCCAGGGTGCCAGCGCCGCAGGCGGAGGATTACCAAGTGAGCCGCAGTGCCAGCCTCACAATAATATATTTCTGCACACAGATCTCTGCTAGATCGAGGCTCATGGTCCTTCAACTCCATGTCTCCTCTCATGTTCTTCTGAGTGCCCTCCCAAAGCAGTCAGGAGAGACTGGGGATGTCTCAGATTCAAGATGCTTGGCAGGTGTGGCCAATGCAGATGCACAAGGTCAGAAGACCAGATCTTTGATTAGCTTCGTGTAGAGTAAGGTCTTCACATTTTCAAATGGAAAATGACAATGCTTTTTGATGGATTTTAGGGTTTTAAGGGGGATGAGAGAGTGGCATTATGTTCACTATAGCTATTTTTGCAAAATCTTCATTCCACACACATAGTATTATTTATACTGCAAAATGGATGTTGGACAGGAATGTGTTATTTTGCATTACTTTGAAATTTGTGCCCTTTTTTGTTTATTTTTCCCATTTGTCCCCCAGTTGGGTTCCTTATTTTTGTTTTACGTGATTGAGAAAGATCAAATCCAAGGTGAACAACTTTCAGAGCCATTGGTGCCTTGAAATTTCTTTCTAATATGGACAGCCCTTGGTCACATTCATCATCAGGGTGTACATATTCCAAAGACTATTCTTTATCTAAATCATTTAAGCTCTAAGAGACTCATTTCTACACTTCTAAATGAGGAGATCCCAAAAACAATTTTATTTTTATTTTTGTCAGAAAAATAATTCTACCTCATGGAGTTAAGAAGGAATTGGGTGGGCATTGTGCTCTAGTAGGTTAAGATACATTTGGGACACTTGCGTGCCATACCTGAGTGGCTGGGATTGAGCCTTGCCTCTGCTTTTTATCTAGTTTCCTGCTAATGTTGTCTCTGACAGGCAGCCGATGATGGCCCAGGGAAATCTAGATAGATTTCCTTGCTTCCGGTATCAGCATGCTGCAGCATGGGTTCAGTATGTCTGGCTACAGCAGGCAACTGGGGAGTGAACCAGGGGATGGAAGCTCTTACTCTCTCTTGCTCCCTCACTCTTTTTCTTTGTCATTCTGTCTTTCTTTAAAACCTCAATTTCATGGAAAATTTTTCATTCATGTCATGTATGGTTTACATTAGTTAGTG
This sequence comes from Lepus europaeus, assembly GCF_033115175.1. Classification (NCBI taxonomy): domain Eukaryota; kingdom Metazoa; phylum Chordata; class Mammalia; order Lagomorpha; family Leporidae; genus Lepus; species Lepus europaeus. The sequence continues at coordinate 89,315,635 of NC_084832.1, forward strand.
GATTTGCTTCTGGTGGCTTTTGAGTAATCCTATGACTAAGTTTTTTTTTTTTTTAATTCTGTTTCCTGCATTTCTTCCATCTCTTCATCTTCACATTCTAATAGAGAAACGCTGTTTCTTTGAGGGAAGCAGTTTATGGTGTTTTCCTTATTCTTGTTTCTTGAATTTCTGTATTTATTTCTACGCACTTGTGGAGTTGATTGTTGTTTTTTCTATGGTGGCTTTACCTTTAAGTTTTGTCCCTGTGGCTTAATGGAATGTCTGCAGTTTCAGTGAATACCAACAGGTTTTTGTATGTGGTGTATATGGCCAGGGAACTCTGGTCAGGGTAACACCCAAGTTGGGCATGGTAGATGTCCTCTTGTTCACAGAAGGGGGAGGAATGGTCACCTCTATTGGTGTGATCACCCCCTCAACTCTCCTTCAAGTTGAGCAATGTCCAGGTGTTAGCTCCCAGTGTGTTCAACACCCAGCCGCACCACTGTCTGCACAAACGATCTGTGCGGTGCTCACTGTGAGAACGGTTCCTGTTGCAGTGACCTGCCTTAGGCAAACAAGAGGGCCCAGGCATATGGAGCTAAACTCAGTGATTGCCCAGAGACCCAGCTACTCCCTGCACCCTCTCATGTAACCACCGAGTCCCCATGGTCTCAGCACGCAAGGCTCCCACCATTGCTTGGTGCAGAGGTTTTGCTGCCCTGTCAGCCTGTCCAGTCAACAGAGAGGTAGTTGTTCCCTGATCCATCTTCACCTAGAAATGTCAATCTTGGGAGTCTAGGGGTGACTTACAGTCTTATATGGGTACCCAGCCAATCTCCAGCCAGGCTCAAAGTTAGTGGGGACTACGGATTGTTCCCTCCACTGGAATCACTGGATCACATGTGTACACAGAGCAACTGGCTCAATGTTGTTCTCTCCCTGCCACTGCCACCAGTGCTGCTGAGATGTTGTCCCCTCAGTCAGTTGCTGTGCACATGAGCAATGACTTCTGCAGCTCCTACCCAAACCCACAATGGCATCCACCCCTTCTCAGTCAGGAAGCAGATACTGTGGTGGGGAAGTTGGGGCACAAGATTGACGTGCCCCCTCTACTTCCACGGGGTCCGTGGACAACCACCAGCAACTGCTAGTCCCAGAACTCTAGTCTGGAGTCATGCCACGCTCTCCCTCTGGCTGTATCACCATGGTTGGCTGCAGTCCAGTCCCATCTCCATCTGCAAGCTTCAAGCTTTCGCCTGCTCTGGCTCTCAGCAGCTGCAGTTGTGTGTTGTGTTCCTGTTCATGCTGTGTGTCCACACCGTCCACACCGTCCATAGAGTTCCTCTGCCTCTTGTAGGATTTCCAGTTTTGCTTACTCTCCAATTCTCTCCTGAAAGTGTACTTTCTACATTTGTTTTTTCTTTAATATTTAACCCTAGCTTAGTCCAGTATACTGCTTTCTGAAACAATAAAAATAAATAATAAACTGAAAAATTAAGCAATACATGAAATATTATTATATTCTGATGTGTAATTCATAGAAATCTGAATTATTACTGTGAGTAATTCCCACAAGCCTTTGATGCCTCCACCTAGACTTGATTCCAGGCCTAGATAATATGTTCACTATTTTTCTCCTAGGGAATTTTTTATTTCTTTCTGAAACCACATTTTATTTTATTCTGAGTCTTACATTGCCTCCAGCAATGCCTAACATATTGCTGCCACATTTCCAAAGAGGATTCACCATGCCTGAAAACTGTAGGTGTAGTTTTGTTCTGTGTAAGGTCTGTGGATGTGGATTGTCTAGTGATTAAAATGAATATGTTATCCTGTAGGATTACTGGTTCTTATCATAGTCTCACCCAAACACACATATCAAGATGTTTCTGCCCCTACTCTCTAGGGCTCTTAGCTATTTCCTATTCACTGAGCTGGTCCACAGAAAGAGCATAAATTGTATGTTGCACAATGACTGTATCCTAGGAGCCCACGATCAAGATTTTGATACATTCTATGCACTTTGAATAAAGGATGGTAGTACAATACTAATAACACTGTTGTCTGCTTCTCTAGAATATTTATGAGTGTAAATATTGAGGTGGTAATGCTATTTGCCCCTCGCATTGCATTTGATGCAATGGTACTCTGAAAATTGAATGTAAGGTATCTCCCTAAACATAAAGAGAGCGCTTTGTTGCAACTTTCAAAAGATGCCTGGATTTTCCAGGCATGGAAAGCCAAGACACTCTGTCAAAAAAAAAAATGACCTAAATGAAAGATCTCCGTGAGTGAGATCCCAGTGGAAAGAACAGGTCATCAAAGAAGGAGGTACCTTTCTCTGAAGGGAGGAGAGAACTTCCACTTTGACTATGACCTTGTCTAAATATGATCAGAGTCGGTGAACTCAAAAGGCTTCCATAGCCTTGGAAACTCATGACAAAAGCCTAGGGTGGTTACTGATGCCATAAACAAGAGTGTCAATTTGTTGGGTCAACAACAGGAGTCACTATGCACTTACTCCTCATGTAGGATCTCTGTCCTTAATGTGTTGTACATTGTGATTTAATGCTATAACTAGTACTCAAACAGTATTTTTCACTTTGTGTTTCTATGTGGGTGCAAACTGTTGAAATCTTTACTTAATCTATACTAAACTGATCTTCTATATATAAAGAGAATTGAAAATGAATCTTGATGTGAATGGAAGGGGAGAGGGAGCGGGAAAGGGGAGTGTTGTGGGTGGGAGGGAAGTTATGGGGGGGAAAGCCATTGTAATCCATAAGCTGTACTTTGGATATTTATATGCATTAAATAAAAGTTAAAAAAAAAATGCCTGGATTTATACACACACACACGCACACACACACACTCTTTCTCTTTCCTTCCCATTAATCTTGCTCAAACTTGTAGAGGTCTCCAAGAGTGTTAATGCTTCTAATCTGTGGATATGAGTAGTAAATATCAAGCTTATTAGAACTATTTATAAAGTAAAAATCGATTCTCATCAAAGAATTTCTAATCATGTAGCATTCATGTTTTCCCTTTTCATCCTTGCCTTTTATGTTTTACATTTCTTCATTCTAAGCTAGATTCTAAATTGAAGGTAATGTATTGTGTTCCACAAGCCCATAGATTTATTCCAAAGCCACCACTAATAGTAAGGGAAGGACTCCATGTTTCCCTCTTCCAACTATTTGTGGATCTGCATGCCATCAGATCAATGAAAACAGTTCATATTGGTTTAAAATGTGAAAACCCACTTCTTGATGGGTAAGATTGTTATATAGTTAGGTTGCATATAGGTAAATAATTGTATGGATCATGTGAAGATATAAGTGAATGCTGTATTGAATTCTTCTTTTGACAAATGCATTGTCTTTTGGTTGCATTACAGCCAACACAATATCTCCTAAATCACAAAATTCTTGACAGAGAAAATGAGTGACAATGAAAAGTTATAAAGCATTACTACCGGGTCTTAACATTTTTGATTGACTTGTCTTTGGGGTGTTCTGAAAGACTTCTCCCTTAATATTATACCTTTGTTGAATTTCAAGGAAAATTTAATCCATATGTTTCTGATTCAATTACTCTTGGCTCATTAAATGTTTCTAAAAGCTATTTGAAATTTAAGAATTCTTTTTATGAAACCTTTGTTCTTTGAATTAGTAAGCAGAATTTTGCCAAGAATTAATGATACTTGAATCTCAATATACTTCAACAGATTCTAAAAGCCCAGTATCCTGACAAAGCCAGTGACTCTGTTACCTGCAAATGATCTGCCACTTGCTACCTCCTTCTACATACATGATGACATTGGATTATATCTTTTACAAAGAGCAATGAACTTCACATGCCAAGTACTCATGGCCAACACCCATGAGTAGAATATAAATGCAGATTATCACCCTTCTTTATAGGAAGGTGACTAAATTAAAGCAAAACATTCTAAAAAGAAGTAACTATTCCTCTTTTTTGTGTTTCATATTGTTACAGGTCAGAATAGTTAGTTTATGTAAACATTGGGAAACTAGCATATAGGAGTTGAACAAAGGGAGTGAAACACTTGTAGATTAATCTATTATGTCCCATCATCCTATCAATAGGATAATTAAAAATTATCAATTTCAATTAAATTAAAAAAATAAGTGTACAAATAATGATAGTTTTGAAACAAATATGTTTTTAGAGTTCAGATTTTTTGAGAAAAGTAATAGCTGCATGATTAGAGTCTTTGAAAAGACTAAATTTATTGTGAGAAACAGTATAATCTTTTGTGCAAAAGTTTTTTTTTGTTCAGTTGAACACAAGATTACATGTATAATTGATACGTAACTTAATGCATTCATGAACATATTTTCTCGAACTGGGTTGCCATTTTATTTTGAGGAGTGCACTGAATTCAGCTTGTCAATGTTATAAAATAGCTCTCCTATAAATAGACAGTGGGAATACATATACTGCATCATGTCACGTCTGCTGCCACGCAGACTCTAACATTTTGCTGCTTGTGATTATTGTTGACAAGTTGTAACCTGCATGCTTGGGAGTAAGGTAATTCTACAAATGCTTGAATGGTACAGCATCCACAATTACACTTTTTTCCCACAATCTATTCACTGCTTGTAACCTGTTGCTATACCACTGAAATGTTGGATTCTAGGATGCAGGCTCCAGAAGGAAAACTTACTGAACAAGTGTCTTCTGAAACCAACAACATTGCTATGTTTAGAGAATTGATACAAATAATGAAATTCTTACCGTAAAATGGTTAGGTAACAGATGTATCATTGTTGGGATGAACTACTAGACAATGGAACTGTGACAAAGTTTAACAATAGAAGAAATAAAGAGTAGAGCTAATGTGCCTCAACCGTAGATGCTGGATACTTAGAACAGAGTGGTGTAGATAAACACAGTTGATTGGTTTCCAAATATTGTGTGTGTCTATTAGAGAAAAAAAAAATTGGTGTTGGTCTTTGTTCACTAGAATAATTGATATGTGTATTATGTATAGTTTATTCACAAATTTGTGAGGCCAAAAATATTTAATAAATTTTCTGGGTTGCAAATGAGACAATCACTTAGCACATCTAAAATGATACAGCAGCGAAAAAGAAAGTATAATATTCCCAGACACACTGTCCAGGAGAATCCATGTTATGCTTAATGGCAAGAATGATGACAATGCCGAAGCAACTCATATTCTGTAAAACCAATAATATGTTGTAAAAAATATAAGGTAGCCCTTTCTACAAAGTATTTTGATCTTTTCTACCAAAAGTAATTGTTGAACATATCCTGAAAGTCACTTCTTTTTTTTTTTTTTTAAGATTTATTTTATTTATTTGAAAGACGGAGTTACAGAGAGGTGGAGCCAGAGAGAGAGAAAGAGAGGTCTTCCATCTGTTGGTTCATTCCCCAAATGACCACGATGGCCAGAGCTGAGCTGATCTGAAGCCAGGAGCCAGGAGCTTCTTTGAGGTCTCCCACGTAGGTGTAGGGGCCCAAGGATCTGGGCCATCTTCCACTGCTTTTCCAGGCTATAGCAGAGAGCTGGATCATAAGTAGAGCAACCAAGACTCGAACCAGCACCCATATGGGATGCCAGCGCTGCAGGCTGGGGCTTTAACCTGCTGCAACACAGCAACTGACCCCGAAAATCACTTCTTTGCATATTGTATAATAATATAATAATGGCCTAATGTCCTATTTGCGGGATGGTTTATATTTGTAAAATTACTATATTGTCCAGGGTCCTATTTGTGCATGATTTGTATTCTCACTTTGATGATAACAAAGGACATTTAAGCCCTACATTATGTTCCCAATCTATTTTAATGCACCTGTATCATTTTTGTTGAAGTATTTTAGAATGGAAAACTTGGGAATTAATGAATCGAGGAGTACAAGTATTCAAATATGGTATTTCTCACAACAAGGACTAAAACAATGTGTGTACGCAGAGAACATAGGTTTGCTGAATAGTACTGATGACTTGGGCTCCATGTACATGATACAGGTATGTATGAAGTAACTGTAGATTTTGATACGACCCACGCTCTTATTTTGATTTCTGAGCTGGCAGTGGGGACCCCTGGCTGTCACAAGATAGTAGGGTACAGTGGAGAAACCCTCTCTTAGCTTCAGAGTGAAAGGAGTTTGTTGGGTTTTTGTTTGCTTGTTTGTTTTAGTACATTGGGTAATGAAAACTATTCATAGAAAGAAAAGCAACATCATTAGGATGCTTGGAAACCGAAAATTAGGACCCAGGTAAGGGGATGGAATTTAAAGAACAGGTGTAAACAAGGTATTAACGGCAGCAGCCAAAGATAGAATGATTCACAGGGATCCAAGGTATCAAAGACATTGTCAGAGAGAGAAACAGAAAATCCAGCAATGCTAGGTAAATGGTGACAATAGCAACTTTATTCAAACCTAAAAAGTAGATCCAAATAGCACATTACTTACACATCTCTAATTTCCATTATATTCCTGGGTGAAAGATTATGTAAGGAAAGTTGAATAATTTCCCTTGAGTAGAGGAGGTTTCCCCACCTGCTCTAGGCGAGGTTTCCTGTGTAGGGCTCTGTCAGATTCACTCTAGTGGCTACAGGTTCCTAAGTAAAGCAAAGCAGGACAGCTTCAAACATCAGGGCTGCTAAAACTCTAGAACCGGATTTGGAACTTGTGGTGTCTTAGTTCCACGTGCTTCTGGACGAACACAGACACTGCAGTGCGTTGACACTGCTGCTTCTCTTTGATCTGTTGGAAACTGTGTGAGAAAGTCAAGGACTGTTTTGGAATGAAGGTCATGATGGCTTGCCCAGGACAAACGTTGCTTGCTCAGGACGAGTTTCTATTCAGAACCACAAGTTTTCAAGTAAAATTTCCTAGACAAACCAATATTAATGAAGAGTAAGAGTATTAAAAAAAAAAAAACTTTTGGGAAAGTTTTAGGAGTATACCTACTCTCTGAAACAAACCATCATTCCAAAAATTTTCAGTGCCCCTAAAATCACATTCTGATGGAAGTGTGGGGGACAAGAGTTTATACAAGGTTGTACACAAAGATCTGATAGTCCATATCCATCAGCCTACTGTGCTTCTCATTTCTCAACTATGCGAGCAAAGAGAAAATTTTCTGAAGATTTATAATAATTAACATGAACATATCCAACACAAGAGGCATTTGTAGAGTAAAGAGTTATTTCTAAAGAAGCATAAGATTTGGGGGTCCCCACGCTGTGGTGTAGCTGGTAAAGCTGCCAACTGCAGTGCTGGCATCCCATGTGGGCACCAGTCCAAGTCCCAGCTGCTCCACTTCCAATCCAGCTCTCTGCTATGGCCTGGGAAAGCAGTGGAGGATGGCCCATATGCTTGGGCCCCCACGCCCACAGAGGAGACCCAGAAGAAACTCCTGACTCCTGGCTTCAGATTGGTCAGCACTGGCCTTTGTGGCCATTTGGGGAGTGAATCAGTGGATGGAAGACTATTCTCTCTGTCTCTCCCTCTCTCTGTCTATAACTCTGACTCTCTCTCTCTCTCTCTCTCTCTCTCTCTATATATATATATATATATATATATATATATATATATATATAATTATAATGTCTTACCAGCTCTATGATTTATATGCACTTAAAGGACTTTTAAAAAAGGCTTACTAGCAATTTTTCTTCTCTTAACACTTTTTCTTTTTGCAGTCTTAGGCTGTGTTGTGTGGTCTAAATGTTCTGCCCTATCCCAACTCGTATGTTGAAATCCTAACCCCTAAGGTGGAAACTGTGAAGTGACTGGGTCAGGAGACAGAGGCACCGTGAATGGGATCAGGGCCCTTATAAGAGAGGCCTGAGGGAATTCTTTATCCTCCCTCACCTTCTGAGAACACAGCCAGAAGCTCCCAGGTACACGCCAAAAAGTGGCTTCTCACCAGACACTGAATCTCTCTTGATCTTGGACCTCCCAGGCTCCAAAACCATGAAAAATAAATGTTACTGATAAATGACCCATCCTCTGGTGTTTTATGATAGCTGCCTGAAGGAACTGGAATAGCTCATGAAATACACAGCCTAGAAGAAGCCCCACTGGGCTACCTGAGTTCAGTCTGTGCTCAGGAGAATAACGTGGGAAAGATTCCCATCTGGCCAAAGAAGCAGACGCAAGGAGCTTCCAAAAACAAACAAAAGTTATATTTGTCTTTTGAAAAGAGTATCCAATTTTTCATGTCAATATAGATAATCTGCTTAATAAAATATTGAATTTTGTTATTTTTCTTTTCTTGTACTCCAACGTAGGAGTTGCACAGAGGTATTTGAAGTATGTGAGGTATTGGAAAAATAAGTCTGCATGGAACAGAGACCCAGATGGTTTCTGTGTTCCATGATTTTTCTTTTTCTTCTTCTTTTCATTGTGTTTTTAATTTTGTTAATTTGTGGTTGCCGTTGGCTGACACAAGCGCTGGTTCCACTGAGGACCAGGGTCCCTTAGAGGTCAGGGTCATGGTGTGAAAAATCCAGTCCTGGGCAGCAAAACTTAAACCCAGTGATGTCTGGGGGAGAGAACTGCCTTCCATTGTTTCAGAGTCAAAACGGCAAGCCAGCTCGTCTGATTCTTTATTTCTGGCAAAGATTTTAATGCACTGTTTACTCAAAGAACTAAACCTAGCTCAAAAAGCCAAAATTAAGTTAGCTTTCAGTCTGCTTAAACAGGCTGAGTATCTCATATTCAAAATACTTGGGAACAGAAGTGTTTCTAGGGCAGATAGGAATTCTGGAATATTCTCATGTACATAATGAGAGGGGCTGGGTCTAGGGCCCTGACCGAAGCATGAAATTCATTTATGTTTCATACACACCATACGCACATAGACTGCAGGTAATTTATACACATTTTGAGTGGGCTTGTATTTTGATCGTGAACTATCACACAAAATCAGGTGTGGGCTGTGCCACTTGTGACACCATGTCAGTAATCAGAAAGTTTCAGATTTGGGAACATTGCAGATTTCAGGGTTTTTGGACTATAAAGGCTCAACCTTTATATCTAAATAATTTTGCCAAGTAAATTCCTAGAACAGACCTATGTGGTAAACAAAATCAAAGACAGAATAAAGACAAAACTGTTGCTATTGTCTTGATTTTGTTCCTTCTTTTCTTTAACCTCCTTTGCACCTAGGAGGGTACTTTACAATGTACACAAGCAAATAGAATTAAAAAGTAAATTTATTTTTTTTTGGAAAATTTGAACTCCATGTAAATGACTGAGTTCAAAAAGTACATGGGAATTATGAAAAAATATGCGTGGAGTTCACTAACAGGAACTTATCTTTACAATTTATTTTCCATAAACTTTCTGATATGTTCTCATATAATGAACTCAACCCAGTGACAGCTGAACAATTCTCAGAGCAGTCTGATTGAGGTGCAATATTTAATTAAATCTTCAGCCAATCTTTATTGCTAGTGTTCACGTAGTTTATTAGTGAAAACTTGAAGTTAGCACAGAGAGAGTAGAGAGGATAAAAGACAATGCGGGGCTTGTGACAATGTAAACGCATTTGTGGGCTCTAGTTCCCTACCTCTCAGCCCAAGGTGTCGGCACAAGGGAAGCAAAGGTGTGGCTGTTCTGGTGGATGTTCCAAGGCTGTCCCTCAGGGGACAGAAACTGACCCAGGACACCCCACAGTGTGTGGAATCTGGCACCTCCCAGAGCCACATGGCAGTGAACAGAGCTAAGAGCAGGGGATGGCCAGGGAAGTCTTTCTGGAAGAAATGCCATTGAAGTCCACATGGTGCTCTGTTGCACCTGCAATAATAAAGTGCCATAAACCAGGTAAGTTATAAGAAACAGAAATGTGTGCCTGTTGCTGTGTGTAACTGGGAGTCTGAGCCGAGTTACTGCCAAATTTGGGATTTGGAAAGGGCCTGATTTCTGGGTTTTAGGGGCTACCTTATCTCTATGAGGATACTTTGTACAAAATTGATTTTTTTCATGCATTTTTAAAAGATTTATTTATTTGAAAGGCAGAACCACAGAGAGTGGGAGATGGAGAGGGAGAGAGAGAGAGACGTCTTCCATTCGCTGGTTCACCCCCCCAAATGGCCACATGGTGGGGCTCTGCCGGGCTGAAGCCAGGAGCCTAGAGCTTATTCAGGTCTGCCACACAGGAGCAGGGGCCCAAGCAATTGGGCCATTCTCCTCTGCCTTACCAAGAGCATCAGCAGGGAGCTGAATCAGAAGTGGAACAGCCAATTGGAGCCCACATGGGGCAGCTTTATCCACTACACCACAACATCAACCCCTTGGTGCATTTTTTTTTTATATCCATGTATATGAGAGGTCTTCAAACATTTTGTGAAGAATGTGTATTACCAAAAAAAGCTATGCAAGGCTTTTAACAATTTTTTTGTGGTCGAGTAAATTTGTCTTTTAATTCCATTTTTTCCTGATTTTTGAAAGTGCCTTTGCATGTCCTCTAACAGAAGGGGCAAACAAGGTCCCTTGGGTCTCTTTGATACTGGCACTAATCCCATTTGTGAGGCTCTGCCTCTCTGATTTGATCACCCTCAAAGACTCTCATCTGCTAATACTTAAGAGTGAGCATTTCAACATGTGAATTTAGGGGACACAGACATTCAGACCAGAGCAGTCCCTAATACTACTCTCCCTCCTGCTTCTACTGCCAGGCTCTGGTTTAGGTTGAGCCACTATGCCCTGAACCACTGCAGTGGGCTTCTGATCCCTACACTTCACTTTTTACCCTAAGACTTCAAATTGCAGCCCTTCTACTCCACATGATTCAGAGAGAATAATCATTGTCCCTTCTGATCATGAAGGAATGATCGTGAAGAAATCCACAAGACATGGTCGGAGGCAGACTCTGAAAGGGAAGTGGGGACAGTTTGGTGCTGAGGACACTACGAGGTCCTGAGCATCTCCTGGGTAGTAACTGCTCTGAGAGACACTTTCCCATGTACCACCAGAGAGGCGAGACCCGTGCCAGACTCACACCTCAGTAAGGAGTCTGCTCTCGGGTACTGGGGCCCTTTGGTCTTGCCCAAGGCAACAGGAGTGAAACAAGCTCATCTTTGGGATGCTGTGTCCCCAAAGGAGCATGCACAGAGCTGGGGTGATGACAGATACAGGTCATGGGGCTAGCGTTGATGGTGCCCAAATTCTGTGCGTGGATGACAGGAGAACGCTGGGGTAGTAAGGATGGAGTGTGAAATGGGAGGCTGGGTACAGTGTTAAGAACCCATCAGACTTCCCATGGCACCCGCTTTGGTCCCTCTTGTGAGTCAACAGCCCTGGGAGACACCTCACCCTGACTGTGTGTGCTATTGTTTGCTCAGTCAGCATCAGCCACGCACTCTAATACTCTCAGCCTCTGCACCATACATGATATGCAGGCAATAGGTCAATGAGAATAGGACTACAGAAAGCCACACCAGCATCGCCCACTTCCTTAAGCTGTCCTTGATCTAGCCAGAGATGCTATGGATGTTCCTCTGAGATCTGGGCAAGTCCTTTGCTTGATTTCAGAAACCTTTTCCTTCTGAACATCCTGGGAATATGTTGGGCCTCTTTGGGAACAAATTGTGATTCCAGTTGTCCGGTTGTCCTGATGTATTCCAGAAGTCCCCAGGCGCAGTTCCATTCTGGGCATAGCTGGCCTATTCCCAGTGTCTTTGTGGATGGAGACAGAGGTGGGAGGGCCTCTACTTCTGCTGCCCCTGAGTTCAGGAGGCAAGCTTCCTCTGACCTTTGTTAGCTGATTGTGCTTTAGAGCTGTGCTGTGCACTCATTAGGTTCTTGGCATCCACATGGGATGCTGTGTAAGGCTGGACTCCTAAGGCGTACCTGTGTGCACGCAGTGTGCAGACCACAGGCACAGAGTGTCGGGCTGCACATGCCAGGTACTCTATGTTTAATGAACAAAGCAATGGGAAGAGAATATTTCCCATTTATCTCTATGGTCTACATTGTGAATATAGTCTCTCTTTTTTTGGATAAAACAAAATAGGCAAGTTGGGTGTTATTCGTTTTTTGTGACAAATATAGTAATATCAGATGTTAATAAGGGAAAAAGGGTGAGCGGAGTATGGAAACTGTTATTCCCACACGTTTTTAGTTTATTATGAAATAAAATGAGAAAAATGATTATATAAATACATCTAATAGACAGCGATAGAGGGTCTGGCCTTGAGGTCCAGCAGGTTAAGCTGTTGCTTCCGATGCTGGCATCCCATAATAGTGCTGCTCCAGTTCCAATCCAGTTCCCTGCGAATGTGCCTGGAAACAAAGTGGAAGCTGGCCCAAATACCTGGGCCCCTGCTACTCCTGTGGGAGATCCAGAGGAAGATCCAGACTCTTGGTTTTAGCCTGCAGCCATCTGGGGAGTGAATCAGTGGATGGGAGGTCTCTTTTTCTTGCTCTCCTTCTCTCTAATCCTGTCTTTCAAATAAAATTAAATTTAAGAAAAAAATAAAGAATTAGAAGGAAAATTGATTTTGTCCTCACTCATCCCAAATCAATCAACACATCTTTATGTCCATACAATAGCAGCAATTTGCAACAACAATGAAAAAGACTACTTGCATGCAACCAAGTAGAAGGAACTTCAATGATTTTCTGACAGAGGTGACTTCCTTCAGAAATTACCAGTGCTTCTGGATTCAGTGTGAAATCACTCTCAGAAACATTCACAGGTCTGCTTATTTGTCTCAGTCGTGGTCTTTGTCTCTGTAGCTTGTCACTTTGATTTTTAGGATTTGAAAATGGTGCTGATAAAATATGGCCAGTAAATGAGTGAGCTAACTACATTAGTTTCTAGCCAGAAAACTGCAAGGAAGTACAAGTGTATTTTTAGCAACAAGAAATGTAGAAGCCACATCAGTAGTGTGTTCTTTAAGAGAGTTTGGTCTCCCTATTTAACACGTTAGCAATGATCTCTCTGAGTTATAAGAGAGTTATAATGATCCTTGAGAGAACATGAAAAAAGAAACAAAACGTACATCCACAACTAAAAATAGTTCATTTCTACATATGTAAATACTAAAATATTTTACTTAGCGATCTACTGTAAAATGGTACTAATTTATAAGAACACAGTTCAACTATCCTATAGCAAATCAAATAGATTGAGAAAGTGGGCCTTTTTAAATTTGTGTATGTACAGGGAAATATAGAATTGAAAAACGAAACAGTCATTTCATAGAGATTGTTAAAGAAATCAGATTACTCTATCATTATGGGATTTTCTTTTAATGTTATGCTTTATAAATATTTTTGCATGATATGGAATTCAGTGAAGTCTCTAAATGATTCTAGGCTAACTGGAAATTTCTACTAATTGCATGTTAATTATGGCTGGAGTTAAGCTTTCTGCGAAGTCAAACTGTTCACTTTAGCAACAGATGGATGCTAAAGGTAAGAGTTGTTTTAAATTTTAGTTTACAGGCTGTAGCTAGTGAGGAGGAAAGTTTATATACAGAAAAGTAGTGAGAAAAGTCCTGACTGTTTCCTTTGGATTTCACATTAGTTGAGGAAGTGTTTTTCTGATAGAAAGACACCTGTGATTAGGACAAATGATCTAAACAGCCATATATGCTCAAGGAAGAATGCACTGTCGTTTTCCTTTGGATTATATTTCTAAAATACTAAAGCTACATTTTAAAAGAAAACATTAAAGCAACTATTAATACATTTTCTTAATACATTTAGATTAGTTAAAATTAAATCAAGATATAAATGAAAATGCATGCACTCCTCCAATGAGATAATTTAGTGTTTTTATTTATTTATTTATTTATTTATTTATTTATTTATTTGACAGGCAGAGTGGACAGTGGGAGAGAGAGACAGAGAGAAAGGTCTTCCTTTTTCTGTTGGTTCACCCCTTAACGGCTGCTGCAGCCGGTGCGCTAGGACCATCGCACCGCGCTGATCTGAAGCCAGGAGCCAGGAGGCAGGTCTCCCATGCGGGTGCAGGGCCCAAGCACTTGGGCCATCCTCCTCTGCACTCCCGGGCTACAGCAGAGAGCTGGCCTGGAAGAGGAGCAACCGGAACAGAATCCGGCGCCCCGACAGGGACTAGAACCAGGTGTGCTGGCGCCGCAGGCAGAGGATTAGCCTAGTGAGCCTCGGTGCCGAATTTAATTTAATCTTAAAGAACATTTACTACTACTTAGTAGAACTCTGGTTATATTTTTGCTTTAAGTAAGGTTAATTCACCGTAAACTGTTTTTAAGATAGTAAACACTTATCTTGTTTTATGTTGGATCATTTTGGACAACCATAGGTTTATTTAAGTGTTCTGAGCCCATGTAAGGTGGGCTATGCTAAGCAATGTTGCTCGATAAGTTAGGTATACTAAATGCATTCTCCTTTCATTTATTTTTGTATTAGCAATTTTACATTTTTTATTTATTTTATTTTTGACATACAAAAATTGTGCATGTTTATGGAGTGCCATGTGATGTGTCAACACAGATATATACCATGTAATGTTCAAATCAGGGTGAGCATGTCTATCATATTAAATCTTTTAATTAAGAATTAAAGTCTTTCCAGAATGAGTCCTAGATCCCACCATGTGACATCCCAATAGTATTTGAGCTCTTCTCTCAAACCAGAAACCAAGCCACTTCTATTTAATCAAATAGCAAAAACTATATTGCTGCTCACAGGGGTAACTCCTGTTTGATTCCCTCCCTTTGAAAGAATGGACAAGTGGACGTGGGAGTCTGAACTTTCCAGTGGGAAAAACTGATGCTTTCTGATGAAAAAAGTAACTAATGATACCAAAGCATAGCTAGAAACAAACAGAAAAGAAAAATTGGAGTTTTGCAAAATTAAAAAGATTGGAGGACCTTATGAAGAGGATAAAAAATAAATGACAGACTAGGAGAAAATATCTGTAAACCACACAGTCACCAAAATGTTGCATCTAGAATATTTGAAGTATTTGAAGTATCCAAGTAGAAAATGGGCAAAAGATATGTAAATATATTTACCAGAAACAATAAGCTATGCTTTATATATATGAAATATATGTTATATGATATATATAATTATTTTGAAGCGTTATGTTAAAAACCAAGTGAATTAATTAAGATACTCATTTATTTACTGTTTTTGTCCTCCAGGAAAGAGCCACTCTGATATGGGCAGGCAGATAGGATTGCACTGATTAGATTTGTGAGCTGGAGGCCACACCTGTGCCCTGCTCCCTCTCCTGATCTCACACTCCTCCCTGACCTCACCTGAATGTCCACATGCCAAACAGACTGTGTAACCACTCCCCTTTGGGAGTGAATACAAGGCCCGGGGCACCTGGGCCCCCTCCCTTGTTGCCTTCCAGTGCTCTGCCTTCCTGCCTGTGCTATGCTTGCTACCTGTGGTTGAACCTGGCTGCATGCTTTGCTCCCGGTGGGTCCCAGCCTGCTCTCTGCCTGGTTGGGACCCAACTTAGGTTTCCTGACTTCTTTCCTCACTAAGTAAAGCCCTCCTTTTCCTGCTTATTTCTCTCACTGAATAAATGCTAAAAACTTCGTTGAAAAACTCCAAGCCCATTTGGTAATAATAGAAGTTTATGCACTGTTACTGCACTAAGATGTTAAGCATAACTTTGACAAATTAGCATAACAAAAGATGTTCAACATCATTGGCCATTAGGCAAATATGAATCAAAACCACAAATGTAGTACTGTCTTATTAGTTTACCTATCACAATGGCTAAAGCTGAAAGTGATAATAGTGTTACTGGTAACATGGTGGCAAAGAAAGACGACCTTGGTTCTTGTCTCACATGGAAGAAGAATTTTCACACAGACCAGGCAGTGGGCAAAACAAGATTTATTTAAGTCAGGAACCTCCTGCTGCAACAGCCAGGAGGGGGCCTCCAAGAGAGGCAGACCAGAGAAACCTGTGGAATGGAACCTTTGAAGCACAATTGGGGGGGGGGGGGGGGGGGCGGCAGCTAACAATCAATCAGAGGAGTGGGGATAAAACCCATCAAAAGCATGGATTTGTAATCTTAGCTTGCTGTTGATAAAACAAAAAGCCATCAGAAAGCTGTGATTGGTAACTTCTCCTTTCTATTCTCAGGATAAACCATTACTTCCTTGCTATTCATGTGTTAAAGCTGGAAACTCAGGAGTGGGGTTCCACACTTTTATCTTGCTAAAGGTAGCTTTTGGGGAGAAGCAAGCATTTCGACCCTCTTAAAGGGACTCAGCATCCTCATAACCCTTGGTTCCAAACTACCTGCCTAGTAGTCCATCTGCTTCCTCAGAGTAGCACCAAATGATGGAAAAGGTTCAGAGAAATTTGGTCTGTACATTGCTGTGGGAAAGCAAAATGGTATAACTTTGCTGAAAAATGATTTAGCACTTTCCTATGATATTAAATACATTCTTACTTAAAAATCCAAAAATTACTCTCAAAGAATTGAAAACTTAATGTTTACATAAAACTCCACAGTTTTTTCAGGCACTCTATTCCCAATAAAATCTGGAAAAAAGAAGAATGTCTCTTACTGGGTGAATAGTTCAGTAACTGTTGTCTATCCCATCTTGTAGAATACTACTCAACAACAAAAATGAATCAACTATTGATACATGAAAAAACTCAGATGGACTTCAAAGAAATTATGCCCAGTGAAAAATGTCAGATTCCATTTACAGAATATTCTTGAAAAAACAAAACTACAGTGACAGGAAATAGCTGAATGATTCTGGGGGTTAGAACTGGATAAAGAGGTACAAGAAGCTGGAGATACAAGAGCAGCACTGATGAGCCTCAGCAGTGGTGAATGATCTCTAATTAATAAAAATGACTCAGTGTACAGAGGAGTATGCCAGACCATCAAAACAACAGGTGCATAATCATCTTTTGAAAAGCAAGTGGAGTTTAATATTTAATTTTGAGGAGTAAGCTGACATTATAGGATGGATAATACTTTGGGCTAGCAAATTATTATTATTATTAAGATATTTATTTTATTTATTTGAAAGAGAGATAGGAAGAGACAGAGAGAGATCCTCCATCCATTGGTTCACTCCCCAAATGTTCACAATGGCTGTGGTTGGGGTTAGGCCAAGCCAAACCCAGGAGCCAGTGAACTTCTGAGTCTCCCACAAGGTTTCAGGGGCCCAACCACTTGGGCTTTCCTTTACTGTTTTCCAAGGCACACTATGAGGGAGCTGGATTGGAAGTGGAGCAGCTAGGACAGGAATTACCACCCATATGGAATGCAGGCATCACAGGCAGTGGCTTTACCCACTACACCACAATGCTGGCCCTTATGAGTGTTGTTTTTTAATCTAGGGCTTCTAATGGAGCATTCTGGGAATTATAGATGATACAGATGAGACCATGATAGAGTCATCTACAAAACTCATATAAAAACAGAATTAAAAGATTATTTTTTCCTGAAAAAAATTACCATCATGCCTTTTTTTTTCTTAATACTTGTTTCCCAAGAGTAGATGTCATATGTGTGTCATCTTAACAAAGACTCCCCGTTTTTTCAGTTTTTCCACATGAGGATCTAATAATTTCTATCCAAAATTTTTTCCTTTGCTTTACTTTTAACTTTCAGGTGATAGCCTAGTTCTGGTTCCTCCCTCTTCTTTCTTTTGTGGTTTATAGTTCCCTTTTCCCAAAGAGGATGCCCCAAGTCGGCAATGGAGATAGTGGAGACCAAAATCCAGGGAGGTTTGAGTGAGTGAGGAAACAAGAAGCCCTAGGACACTCGTGTATTACGTCCTGAGTTCTTCGACAGGAGGATGTCTTCTGGCTTCTCAACCGAACAGAAGTAACATTAAAGAATATGACAATTTTTTTTTTTTGCTTGATCATGTTTTAGTAATTACAAATGCTTAAAATAGTATTTTCCACTTTTTTATCGCTTACAAACTTATTTTCACACACGATTCCCTCACTTGATCCTCTCAGCTGTCTCCTGAAGTGGATGTGGCTGCACAGCTCAGAGGAAACTCCAGTTCAGCGGGAGATCTGGCCTCTGCCAAGCCATACCCATCAGCGAAGGCAGAGCCAGGGCTCTGATCAGATCCAAGCTAGGTCTCTTCTTGTAGTATATTTTATTTTAAGTCATTTTAAATTTTGTAATAATTTTGATTTTGTCTTGTTGCTTTTGTGGTTGCTCTTAAACATGCCATAAATGGATTAGAAACCTTGCATCTGGGAATGGAACACAAAGCTGTTCCTTCACCTCCTCTTTTTTGCGGGAAGTGTCACTCAGGATGGAGAGCCTTCCCTAGATCCATTTTAGTCTGCACCCTGTCATGTTGACTTTTAAATATACCATTACTCCACTCTTTGCTTCCTACAGTTTCTTTCTTCTAAAACACAGGCTCTGAAGTCCATGTCTCATGTGCACCTGCCAATCCCACAACCAGCTGCCAAGCCTGTGCATCATGCCACTCAAGGAGTATTTTTAAAGAATCCCGTTTTTGAGATAAAAGTGTTATAGAATTTTCCTGTCATCTCAGACATCCCCACAGCTCTATAGCTTTCATTCTGTCTTCGTTTCTGTGCGTCTGAGGTTGAGTTGACTTTGGCTCTGGTTTTATGTCCCTTTAGTGCTAGCTTACATTCACAATCCACGCCCTACCCCCATCTGTGCTTGTCATCCTTTTCCTCATGAAAAATCTCAATTTTAAACATAATTTCCTTTAGCCCTAATATTATGCCAGTTGTCTTTTGTCTGACACTTTGGAAGAATTGCCTTCCATTGCACTAAATTGCAAGGCCACTGAACATTCACTCTGTCTTAGCTCAGCTTAGAAGCATTCTCTGGGTGCTCCTATTCCACCGATAGTGGTGATCATTTTAACATTCTTAAAATCCCAGGCACTCAAACCAACACTATTCTTGCTTCAGGACAGAATCCAAAGAAAGAAATGAATACCTTGAGACCGTATTGAACGAACATGTTTGAGAAGAGGAGAAATGTTATGTGTGTCAGCACTATGAACTACAAAAGGGTGGCCATAAGGATCATTTCCAGCCTGTCAGTCCGCACTAGGTGCACCGTATTGAAGGCAATGGCCAATTATCTTCAGCCAGACTTGGATCAGTATGACTGGGGAGAACCACAAATGCCTGAAGGAGTCTGATTAGAGTCAACAGGGAATCAATGCCAAACTTCCATGGATCCACAAAAACCTGTCCAAATTGGCAATTTACCTACATTTTTATGCACAGGATAAACTTTGGCTCTCTGGAGTGTTTGATCTGACCCACAGATGAAAGATGCAATCAGTCAATCTTTATCTATGTTAGATTTTGTGGACTATCTGTATTGCTGTTTCCCCATGATGCCAGAGACAATTGCCCTCCATTGTAGGTTCTGATTACAGTAACAGCTTTGGGCTGGTATGCATCAACTTGAAAATTCCTATTTGCTTACCTAGCTCTAGCAACTTATAGAGATTGATATATTCTACATACAGTGTTTTCTATTTTCCCAGCTGGCATGGCTTTGAAGAAATGAATCACTATCTCATCTTGTCTGAATTATTGCTTTTAAACAGGAAAAGTGTTGGCCACTCATCCTAGAGAGAACAGTTGGACACATCTCAATAAAAAGTCATGAGTAGACCTTGGAGGCAGCTGAGAAAGCCCAAGAGGTGTGGCTAGTCTGGGGCATTCCTGGACATAGGAGTTTGGTTACCTCCCTTTTTCTACTTCCAGTGCTGGGTTTTCACTTAGTGTATTTTCTCAATTCCATTTAAAAAGTTTATGTGTTCTACCGTGGAGCCAACTTGTCTTCTTATTAATGGAAGATGTAGACCAGAAGCCAGGAAATCTCCACCTGTTTCTTCATTTTCTTTGTTCTAAATCATCACCCACATTGGTACACAATAGGAACTCATACTGTAGTAAATTGCAAAATTTCATTTTCTCCCTCAGATCTTTTATTCCATTTTCTAAATGATGGACTGCAACATTGAATCTGGGGACTGCAAGATTTTTTTTCTCAAGAGCACTCCCGAATCCCTTCCTCCAATGCATATACCAAACTGTGGATGTCCATTCCAGGTCACCAAGACTGCTGTGGAGAAAGCTCGGGTTTTAGAAAAACTCTAAATAATGTATCTGAGTTCTGAATAAGAAATCCAAAAGTTGAAGCCCAGCCATCTTTGTTTGGAATAAATTCAATGGAGATTTTACCCTAAATGGGTGGAGAGAACTTTGCATTCACACTGATTGATTTTTCCTTCTTGGAAGGCATACGGCAGAGACTGCAAACCCCAGTGCCTTGATGGCCTAAGAATGTATTTTTCAAAAATGGAAGTCGAGTGTAGGAGAGAAAACGTGGAGTGGGAAACACAAGGAGGAGGAGGGTGTGTCCCCATCTGAGGTTGCACATCTATTGTGCTTCCACAAAGAGTGCCCGATGGGAATACTGGCCCAGAGCTGAGATGTCATAGTTTATTTTGTATGAGAAGCCAGGGATACAGGTCTTCATTTTTATGCTTAATTATTTTTGAGATTCTTTGAGAGCCTCATCTATCTATTGGGTTAACTCTTTCCAAATGTCATAAAGAAACATCTATAGATGAATACATTTTTATTTTTCTTTACTCCAATTATTTTGAATTTTTTTTTGTTTGGAACTTGATGGTCTTTGCTATGATATGGATAAGGTTTTAGTGTGTCTCCCCTTTCTCCTCCCCAGAGTTCATGTGTTAGAAGCTTGGTCCCCAGTGTAGCGCTATTGAGAAGTGGTAGGAACTTTAGGAGGTGAAGCCTATTGGGAAGTCCTTATACCCAGGAAGGGATTAAAGTAGTCCTTGTGGGGCTCTCGAATTAGTTCTGGGAAGAGGGTTTTTAAGAGAGCAGGAAGCTGGGCCCCTTCCAGCTCTCTGGCTTGCTGTCTCATGCGGGGACCTCTCATTTCCACCACTGTGCTCGCCTCTGCCAGAAGGCCTTCACCAGAGCTGTGCTGATGTTAGTGCCATGGCATAGGATCTCCAGATCTGTGAGCTAAGAAAATCTCTATGCTTTAGAAGTTATCCATTCTCAGACATTCCACAACAATAAGAAGCAAACACATTCTTCTAGGTTTCCCTCCTCTCCTCACCTCCCATTGCTGGACTTTTTGGGTATCTCTAAAAAATGAGTGATCTCAATCTTGAAAATGAGGAGACTGCTTGTCAGTTCTTTCTGATTATGGGATCCAAATCCACTTGGAAACTCTGCTCCTCTTTCAAACTTGGACTCCATCTCTCTCTTTGGAGGTGAGCTCCCCTACTCAGAGGAGAGCCTGGGGTCACCTAGAGATGAACCAGTTTCTCCGAAGGCATTTTTGCTGGGAGGAGAGAGCATTTGCTCTCAAGAAGGTCTGTTGCTTGAATTCCTGAATTCTTGATGAAGCCTAGCAAGGAGATAAGTTGCCTATCGAAGCCTGCTCTAACCCAACTTTCTCCCCAATGCTTATCCTGCAGCTCAAAGGTCCTAAACACCAAAACAGACCCAGCACTTTCCTCTGCAGATGAGGAGCTCCCCCTGCCCAAAGATGCTGGCACTGCCACCTATTCAAGCATGTGTCCCTCAGAATTTCCCATGCCCATGTAGCCTGGAACACTCAAAGGTGGAAGCGCTCCCTAAAAAGAGAAATAAAAGAATCTTGTTTAAATAACCTCTATCTCCAGATGATTTAAAATACTCTGACAGACCTATATTTTTATTTGAAAAATGAATCAAAAATAATTCAATCAGAAAAGCAACATCTGTTACTAATCAATAGTCTTGCAAGAGAATTAAAATGGTCTTTTTCTCTCCCCTGAAATCTACTGATAATTTTTTTAATCCTATGCCATTCATTGAGATCAGATGCATTTGCTCTGCATCAGATCATGGAATTACATAAATATAAGGTCTTCAAGGCTGATGGCATGGGAACAGTGGAATGTGTAACAATATAATCAAGAAGAAAATCTATATATAATGTAAAGCATTCTAAAACTGTAAAATGAGGTGACTTTTAAGCTCTTTTGTTCTCTGAGGCCAGGTTGTTCCGCAGTTAAGGTTTTTGCTTGTATTAAATCCTATGCCATTTTATATGAGATGATGTCTTATTTTCTTTGTTGATGACTTTGGAAATTATTATAACAAGACAGATGAAAGAGGTGATTGAACAAGTACAAATGGATAAAACAGCATTCACTACTCAAAGCAAGTGTGAATGGGGCCAATAGTTTTTTAGCTTGACAGTCTCTTAATCTTTTCTAGTGAGCTCAGTGATGATTTTTCTTGTTTCAAAACCTGTCACAGCATTCATTTGTGACCATTTTTATTGCTGGGATTAGTCGAGGTCTATCAATTCTAAAACTCCAGCTCAGCCCAACGAATGTCAGCTTTAATCATCAAATGCTGAACAATGCAAGAATTCCAGTGTGCACCCTTGTACTTATTATTACATTTTAAAACAGCACTGTAGTTCATGGACTGACCTAAGCCAACAAAAATTCAAAATACAGGAGGTCCCTGAATAAGGGCCATCGCTTTTGTTCTCTCTAAAACCGTTTGCTGCATTATTCCCCAGCCCCCAAATTCAATGACATTAAACTTATCAATGTGGGTGTGATTCCCATGTGCACTCAGATCACCTGTGGCTGCTTTGCTGGTCTGAATAGGGAAATGCCTTCACTGGATCTTTGGTTTATTGTTAACATTTCACTGCATATTTACTAAGAATGCTACCAGAATGGTATGATTTTTTCTAAAATTGGATTTACAGACATCTCTTGGCCTATGGTGGAGCTTTAGAAGATTATGGCAAGTGCCTTTGGTATCTGTCTTTGGACAATATCAGGAAGGGCATTTTTCTTGCTCCATTGAGGAGGGGCAACTTGGAATGTAAGTCATACCTTTAGGCCAATGGAGGTTTATGGGTTTCTGCCCTATCTTCTGCCTGGTAGAGACATGGGTCTGGCAATTTTATTTTTTGTGGTGACTCTAGAGTGTTCTGTGGCATACCCCAGAGGTAATTTTCTCTTGAACAAGCTGTAAATTTTTATACAGTTGGACACATATGTCTGCAGGTTCTACATTCATGGCCCAAAAATATTTGAAAAAGAAAATGTGCCTATATTGAACATACACAAACCTGTCTTCTTATTAATACCTAAATAATACAGTATAACATCCTACATAGTGACTTGAGCAGCTATGGATTTTAGGATCCATGTGTATACTGTGTCCGATTTCCTGTGGTTACTGAGGGGTTTTGTAATTACTTCTAGGGGTTTTAGCAGAAGTACTGCTCCTGGGCTAATGGGTAGCAGGACCATCAGCTTGGCAGTGCAGTTGAGAGAGTCTTTGTGGATACTGACTTCTCACTGACAACAACATTGCTCTGTATTGGGAAAAGCATTGAGAAGTCAGGAACCCATTCACTGACTGTGAGTGCTCTACAGATATACATATGGATACTAAAAGACCAGACGGATTTCCCAGCTGGCAGAAGAGAGACCCACTGCCACCCAGGCTGTACATGCACCATGAAGGGCTCTAAACAATTGGTCTCCCATGTGGAGGTCAGGATTTTGTCTCTGTCTCTTGAGTCAACTATTAAGCTTTTAAATCAAATGTTTACCTCAGCCTTGGTTACCAGGAGTGTAGCTCAGTGGTCCAGGATAGAGCCTGGGCATTGAGTATTAAGTTTCTGTGTTGATGGTGATGCAAGTAGAGTTTGAGAACAACTACAAATACTCCAAGGTCTTATAAGCTCAGCAGTGCATCATTTATTAAAAAAAAAAAGACAGAACACACACACACACACACACTTCAGTGAATAGATTGCAGATGATTCTGAGCCAAAGAAGGGGAGATAAGAAAGGGGATGTAAAATGCTTATGGGTTCCTAGGAAACAAACTATGATTTTAAATAGCATAATGGTTTTCAAACAGTAATGCAACCACATATTCTGAATCTGTAGATCTGGTTTGGAGTTAGGATTCTATTTTTAAAATGTGTCCCAGTTGAATCTGGTGTAAGTGGTATAATGCTGACACTATATTAAAAAAAAAAAAACAGAATCTCAATATAAGCAATTTTCTGGTTTTTGAATTGTCAGAGGAAGGCAGACTATGTCCACACAATAGAATATAATTCTGCAAGAGAGATTTCTTCTTCATTTAGGTTAACTCTGTACTACATTCAAGGAATGCCTATAATACACTGAAATCCTGCTCTTATTTAGAGTATTATTATGACATGGACCACAAGGATAACACTTTACTAGGCTTTATATGTACATTCTGATTCTCTTCACGATTTTTAAGCTAGTTTACCCACTAGGTTCCAATGAGTAAATTCATGTTGGTTAGATAAGAACTTGCAAATCTGTGGTGAGAAATCCATTCAAAAGAAAACTTCAATCCTATGTAGATGTGTATTGAAATGGTACTGTTAGTTCCAATGTTTGCATTCCAATTAACTTGAGGTTTGGGCAAAGAATATTCAGAAAATAAGCTCCTGCCCCTGTCTGCCTTATTGCTTGCAAATCTTGGAGTTGGCCTCTAGCTTGATTGTGAAACAATGCTATTACTGTGATACTAGCTAATAAGTTCTAGAATATTTTGTAATCCCCCAATGTGGATGGAAGAGCATGTAGCAGCTAAGCAAAATAGTATAAGAAAATATACAGAATGGATTATTTTTTCAAGGATTCTTTTTTGACATGAAATAAATCACCAATGTCAAATAATTCTGGGTAATTCACAATGGCAAATATAATTACTAAAAGGAAATTGTGACTAATTTTTTTCATAATAGAGGTTATATCTCATAAGAAGTCCATATTTCAGCAAAGATGAGTAGAAGTTGGGTTATTTAGGAAATATTTGTGAAGAAGGAGGAGGTGGAGATGCCAACTGATTTACTTTAGCTTTTATTGTGTGCATTCATTGAATACAAATGTAAATCTCAAATCAGTCAGCTGACTTGAATCTGAGTGGGTTCCTAGCCATCTTTTTGATATGTGCAGACAGAAAGGTTAGATTGATTAAATTCATGAGCCAGAGACCATGCCCCCCCGACCTGATCTCACCTGTAAATGCCCACCTGTCAATCAGACTACATGAACACTCCTCTTTTGGAAGTGAATAAGAGACAAGGAGCACCTGGCCCCACCCCTGCAGCATCTGTTTTGCAGCCACTCCTGCCACAAGGATTCCCTCGCAGCTCCTCGTCTGTAGACTCCCTCACAAGGCCTTCAATCTTCCCTCTGCCTGTATGGAACTCCCAGTTCATCTTTCTGAACCTCCTGTCCTTTAAATAAAGTCCTTGTGTTCATGTGTATTTCTCTCACTTCCCCAGATAAATTAGGAGGTTTGCCATGTTGCCTTTCTTGCTTATGTCCAAGTTTAGAATTGTTATGTAAGCTTGAGACAAGAACCCAAAATATTAATTTTAAAATATGCTCCATGATAGCATTTTTAATTAATTTACCTCCTCTATCATCATATAATTTTTGTATTATTAATGTGTGAAATATGGATTCACCTACTTTTTCCTAATGACCAGAAATTCCTGGATGGTTAAATCCTGTATCCTTTTCCATCATCTGAGCTCATTCTCATCTTTAGACATTTTGCTGCCCACTACCTATCTCTTAAATCTTGTGTACCTGGGGGTGGCGTTGTTGCACAGTGAATCCCGACAATGCTCCCTGCAATGCCAGAATCCCATGTGGGAGTGCCAGTTCAAGTCTTGGCTGTTCTGCTATTTATTTATTTATTTTTTGACAGGCAGAGGATCCAAAGCCAGGAGCCAGGCGCTTCCACCTGGTCTCCCATGCGGGTCCAGAGCCCAAGCACTTGGGTCATCCTCCACTGCTCTCCCAGGCCACAGCAGAGAGCTGGACTGGAAGAGGAGCAACCAGGACAGAATCCAGTGCCCCAACTGGGACTAGAGCCTGGGGTGCCGGCGCCGCAGGCGGAGGATTAGCCTAGTGAGGCGCGGCGCCGGCCTGTTCTGCTTTCAATCCAGCTTCTTGCTAACATGCCTGGGAAAGCAGAAGATGGCCCACGTGACGGGCCCCTGCCACCCATGTGGAACACCAGGTGGAATTCCTGGCTCCTAACTTTAGCTTGGCCAACCCCTGTCCATTGTGGCCATTTGAGGAGTGAACCAGAGCACGAAAGAACTCTTTCTCTGTCTCTCCTTCTCTCTCTTACTCTGCCTTTCAAATAAATAACAAATAAAACATCTTTAATCCTTAACCAGCCACCCTTATTCAATGGTTGAATAATTTAAGAAATATAAACTATTTACCAATGTCCGCCATTCCTAAATCTTTTAGTTGTCATGGCCCAAATTACGTGAATTCAACACAACTAATGAAAACGTCCAGTGTGGTTAGGCAGGGGGAGTTGAGTGAACAGCGAAGGAGAAATTCATCTAGTGCCACTTTTGTAGGGTCTGACATATGTCACTTCCTTCAGTGCTCACAGCAGCTCTTAGAAGTAGGAAACCTGGGAGTTTTACAGAAAACCGAACCAAGGTTCAAAGAGAGGAAGCCACCAGTCAAGGTCATATCGGAATTGGTGCTCTGTGCTTCCTGACAAGACCCATTCTCATTCTGGTACTTGAAAATGCCTCTTGGCAACCCAAGGGACAGCTGTCATGATTCAGCACTCTGCAGTTGGTTAAGTACTTTTAATAAAGGCGAATTGACTAATTGATAACAACCACCCGCAAAGGAGAGGAACAACAGATTCTCCTGATTTCCTCTCTGTTTCACTGCTGAGAAAATGAAGGCTTGAAGCCATTAAGTAACACGGTCAGTTGTGATTATTCAGAAAGGGCAGGGACTCAAATGAGAATCCGCAAATGTCAAGGTCAGCGTTGTTTTTTTTTTTTTTTTTTCTACCTGAGTGCATTGCTACTGATTTGAGGGCGTTTCCATGAGAAGAAAATGATCGCAATTCTAACTGAGCTGCTGAAAAGTTTGTCACTGGAGTCTTGGTCCCTTCGGATCACTCTAATCTTTAAGACTGGTCTCGTCTAACTCCTATGTTCCCCGAAGTTGTACATGCAGTTATTCATCACAATTTGGTTAGAATAGTTACATAGCGCTGCTTCACGAGTCACCTCGAACACAGTGTCCTGAAATTCCAATGATTTGCTTATTTAAGAGTTTTCCCTTTAAAGTGGGCTCAACTGGGCTGGGCAGTTTTACTGCTGGTCTCTCCTGGGGCTACTCATGTGGCTATATATTCTGACAATTTGGTTATGGCTGAGTGATCCAAGGGAACCTTGCTCATAGGTCTGGCAGTTTGCAGAGGTCATGGACAGTCCAATTCCTATAAATATGATCTCTCCATCAGATTAGCACAGATATTGGAGGTGGTAGCAACGTGATTGTAAGAAGACAGGGTCTTATCCTTTCTAAGCTTGGTTCTGTTTCTTGGTGCCTCATTGACCAAAGCTCTTCATGGTAAACAGAATAACAATCTTCACAACGATGTCCATTTTCTACTTCCCAAATTTGAGAATTTGTTATCCTACACCGTGAAGGGGACTTTGCAGAGGTGAGTAAGTTCAGGATTTCAGAACTGGAATATTTTGCTGCATAATCTGACAGGGCCAAATATAATCACAGGGATCTTAATTGAAAGAGGAGAAATGTGGAAGTCAGAAGAGCTTGATGAATAGAGCAGAGGTTTAAGTGGTCTCTAGTTGGAGAACACAAGGAAAAGACCCTTCCCCAGAACTTCCAGAAGGAACGCAGCTCTGCAGACATCAGATTTCAAAAGTGAAAGACCAATTTGGACTTCTGACCTTAAGAACTGAAGATCATTTTGTTAAGTGAAATAAGCCAGAGCCAGAAGACAAATATTACATGTTTTATCTGATCTGTGGAAGTGAATATAAGTATAAAAGTGAATATAAGTATAAAAGTATAATAAGTGAATATAAGTATAAAATATAAGTATAAAACTTATATGAATATTGTATTATTTAGTATATAGTTATAAAAATATTGCTTTACTGAATCACAAGCATACACAAGAATATACATTTCTTTTCCCACATTACAATCATTGTCATGAATCTCTCTTTGTGATATTATTATATCTGTTTTAATAAAAATAGTATAATTGTGTATTCTATAAGGAAGTTTACATATGAAGTGATTGTGGTAAAATGTTAAAACATGCTAAATTTTAAAACTAAAAAAAAACCCTTGTATTAATAAAAAGAACTATAAAGTCACATACTTGCATTTTAAGCCACTATGTTTGTGTGATAATTTGTTGCAGCAGTAATAGGAAACTAACATACAAATCACATTTCCAACTCCAGAATCATCATGGAGAGTGATCATCCAAGGACCTGAAAGTCAGGATACAGGATTCACCAGATTCCATTAATGAAATGATCTATCACATAGAAGTCTAAATGGCAATAAGAGGGGATTGCCCAGTGATGCAATACTATACATTAAAGAATGATGCTGTAATGTTGATGATAATGACAGTAGTAAGAAAAGAACACATTGTAGAATATACCAGTGTAAATTATTTATACGATGTTGGATAAAGCAAGTTTCAGAATATCAGGTGCAATAAAAGTCCATATTTTTGGAGGGAAATATAAAAGCAATCTCATTTGAAGACTGATGACAGAAAGGTAGATAGATTATAAATTATGTTTGTTTAATATACATAGGAATTAATATACATTGGAATTAAAAGATCATTTTATTTTGGTTTAAAAACATTTTAAATCTATATAATTTTTTCATAATACACATTTTTCTTTAACTTTTTGAAGACCCCTAATTTGCATGGGGTTTTTAAAAAAATTGCACCAATATAAAGTTATCTTTTAATTCAATTTCCATGAATGTTTTGCAATATCCTCATATATTTAACTTCAAATACAGATTCAAAGCATATATAACAAAATATAAATTGTAGATTATAGGTGGTGAATTTGTTTTCTATTTTTACATACTTCCAAACATTTCACAATAATCAATAATTTTATTTTGCCTATTAACTTTATTGCAATGTAACATCTATTTTTGAATAAAACACAAATGCTCTTTGGATGGCTTTAATACCAATGTGTCATATGCTTAGTGCATACTCTGGAGTAGCTTTGCAAGAATAAAGGAAAAAATGAACCCCTGCCCTTGAAGAAGATGTAATCCACATGCCCTTGAGGATGATCAATTCTTCTCAAGGAAGCAGAACCCACATGTAGGAGACCCCTGGGACACCTGAGCATGCAGGGAAGGTCAAGTGGCAGTCAGCCAGGTAACACAAGGCCCCTCACAACAGCCCCTTTGGGTATGGGGAGTGCTGAATTGACATTCACTGTGGCTGAGGATGTATTTGCTGATGAGAAGAAGGACGGAGTTTGCAGACACAGGCAGATCCAGGAAAGAAAACCATTCTGAAAAAATAAGAGAGTAAAAAATCCAAGGTGAGCACATATTTAACTGGATAAAGCCAGAGCAGGTGCGTGTATGAGAGGAAAGAGCATCTTAAGGTGGAAACCTTACAGAAGAAGAGAAAAGAGCTTCTGGAATGAAGTTGAAAAAAACAGAAATCTGAAGATGTATATCTTGTTTGCGTGCTTGCCTTCTTGTGTTTTGTTTTTAGCCATCTTGAAAGTACAGGAGATAAAGCCTAAGCTGCTGGGTTTTTGTTTGTGGAGTGTTGATTTTTAATCATTCCTGGAAATAGATTTTTGTTTCCATTGTCTTTGTGGCTCCAGATCTCCTACCAGTCTGATACAAGTCTGACTAGGGCTCAACACAGCCATATATGTGCAATTTGGAGACCCTGCCAACATCAGAAAGAAATTGACTTCTATTAAGCCAAATATGATGTAATAGAAAGCAGAAAGAAAATTGTTTCTGCTCTTCATGGCTTTCCTTGGATGATAATGTTATGGTATTGCCCACTTGCCATCTCTCCCTTCCAGCTTTTTGTAAAGCTTGACTCTTGCAAGAAAGAGATGCAAATGACCCAGTGGCCTGTCTGTGCTTGTCTTATCACAGGAGGATAATAGGTAAAGAACAAACCATGGTGCAAAAGTTAGAAATGCACTGAACTCTGGCTCCAAAGGGGATGAGGAGAAGCAAACCCAGGCATTGCCCACTTGTAAGCCAGACTTTCAATCTAGGATATATTGTGTTTAAGGTTTAAGGGGACAAAAAAAAAAAAAGAAAGAAAAGAATGAGACATTACCCTCCGACACATAAGATTTTTTTTTAAGTGTGAATCTCCCACCAAGAAGGCCCGATACAATTAGGGTGGAAATAAAAGAGGCATCTGTTCTAGTTCATCAGACAGACCACCTACTTTAAACCTCCCAGTCTCTGACATGTCCACCTCCTTCTGTTTCAAAGGAAACATTACTAGGTTCAACAGCCCCAGATGGAGCTCTGACAATCGGGATGAGCCTGCTGTCATTGTGGGAGTCAGGGTCATCTATCATTGCAGCCCGAGGTGGCCTCAAAGTAAGGGTTTCTAGAGAGTAGGGCAAGAGGCAGAGGAGCCTCGTCCTGGTCCTCCTGGGGTCTCAGCATCCCCAGCAGGTTTTATGGGAAGCCCAGGAAGGAGTGGCCTCCTGGTGTCCTGCTTATTCTCCGAAAAGCAAGAGGTAGACTTCGGATGCCTGCTGTGACCGACAGAAACTTTCAGAAATAAAATAGATTCTCAATTTGAATTTTATTTATTTTTTGCATGTTTGATGTTTTGGGTCAGATCACTGAAAGCAAAGGTCATTCTACATCAAAGTTGGTTAAGAGAGAAAGAAATGGAGGTGAGGATTTCTTGCTATTCAGGTTCAGATTCCTCTCCAGGAAGTTGGAGTTTGGAAAGGAAAGAGACTGTCCTGTATGGGGCTCTTGGCCTCTCATTTCCTGCTCTGTTTCCTCAAAATACATTTTTTCAACTGCATTTTTGCTTTAACTGATCGATCTGTTATCACCATTACAGTGACAGATACTTAGTAACTCACATTTAGTTCTTGGAGCAAACTGGATAGAGGTGTTTTAATCTTTCAGAAACCACTAGAAGGCCCTATTAATTAGAGGCAGATCAAGCAAACAGGTTTAAAATCGTATATTTTATTTATTTGAAAGGCTGAGTGACAGAGAGAAGGAGACAGACAGGGTGAAAGACATTTTTCATTGCCTGGCTAATTTCCAAATGGCTACACAGCCAGGACTGGGCCAGGTCAAAGCCAGGGGCCTGGAAGTCCATCCAGGTCTCCCATGTAGGTGGCAGGGGTCCAAGCCATTATGTACTGTTTGGGAGTTGTATTAGAGGGAGCTGGATCAGAAGTGGAGCAGCTGGGACTCTCCTACATGGATGCCAGACTCACAGGTGGTGGCTTAACTCACTGTACCACAACACTGGCCCACCACCCAATGTTTGAGGATCTTCAGAGAAATCTTGTTGTAGAACAGTCAGTATCTTACGCACTCATATGCATTCGAAACCTGAAATTATTATACCCCCAGAAAGACTGATTTCCACAGGATTGTAGCTTTGATTTTCTTTTTCCAGACGACGTAATCTGTGGGGAGATTTTTCAGTCTTTTGTGTGGCTCTACTTCGCAGTACAAAAATAGGGCCCCGCTCTGATGACAGCACCTGGTGGCCAAGCCCGGGGACTGTGGCTTGGGTAGTCTACCCTTGCCACCATCTGCCTGGCGTGCACAACATGGAGATGGTTATAGTGGCGCATCTCTCCAGATGTGCACACTAAAAATACACACAGGAAAACCACAACATCCATTGTCCCATTTTAGCTTTTGCTTAAGGAAAAGTGGTATTTTCAAATCATTTCAATGAAAAGCATCAATTTCAAGGTCAGATAAAATGTCTTCCTTTTGGTTTCAGAATGTTCCATCTTATCTTACAGCCTACTGCTGTGTCAGCCTCTTCCTTTGTACAGGGGTCACAAGTGATTTTCATATCTCTGCTCATAGAACTTTGCGAGTGTTTATTCTCAGCTCCTTACTTATGGGCTCTGCTTAGAAAAATTATTCTATCAGAGACATCTCATCACTCCCTGATGGAATGTGTTGGTCTGATCAACATGGGACTCAATTACTGAACTCTTCAAGGAAATGGAATATACCACTAGTTATATTTATGCCAGAGCAAGTGAGTGCCTGTACAGGCTTGATGTGACAATCTGTGCAAAAAGGACCCAGTCCTCCAGCTCTCATTTTACAGGGTTCTAACCAGTGTTTTCCCCCCAAAGGAAGAGGAATGCAAGCTTCATTGTCTTTAAGATATTGTAAGAGAGGCACGCTTGATATGTCTTTCAGGCAATTTAACTTATGAAAACATTTATAGACAAAATGCAATAAAGAGATAAACCACTTGCAGTGACAAGATTGTCTTCTTGTCATTAATACAATGATCCACAATCCCATAGCCAAATACTCACACTAGTGACACTGGGGTGCATTTCTTTCCAGCCTTAAAATAATCCACACATCTTTGCACAAGTTTGTTTACACAGAAAAATCATTTCCCAAAAAGGTTTCTACAATATAACCTGATACCAGAATGACAGTCAGTACCAATTTTTAAGGATAATTCAGAGAAATCTTTTTTTAAAATTTTTTTTTATTTTTATTTTTTATTTTTGACAGGCAGAGTGGACAGTAGAGGGAGACAGAGAGAAAGGTCTTCCTTTTTGCCCTTGGTTCACCCTCCAATGGCCGCTGCGGCCGGCGCACCGCGCTGTTCCGATGGCAGGAGCCAGGTGCTTCTCCTGGTCTCCCATGGGGTTCAGGGCCCAAGGACTTGGACCATCCTCCACTGCACTCCCTGGCCACAGCAGAGAGCTGGCCTGGAAGAGGGGCAACCGGGACAGGATCGGTGCCCTGACAGGGACTAGAACCCGGTGTGCCGGCACCGCAAGGTGGAGGATTAGCCTGTTAAGCCACGGCGCTGGCGAGAGAAATCTTGATGTAGAACGTTCAGTGCCTTATACTCTTATATGCATTTGAAACTTTGAATTATTTTAGCCCTAGAAAGACTGATTTCCACAGCACTATAGCTTTGAATAAAAAAATCACAATCCTGTTAAATTTTGAGTCACATTTTTGATATCTTCTTGTTTTCTTGCATGAATCTCCCTCAGAGTGAGAGCTGGAGTGAAGAAACTGATGATAGAGACACATTTGCTTGGGTACTAACAGAATAAGATTGAGTATTGACAATTGTCTCAGCTTGTTAATAGACTCTCGTCTCTTGCTCAAGGGTATGCCAATTTAGACTATAAATTATACAGTCACCTTATATAGAAAGACAACCTGCCTTTAAGGTTTCCACATACTGTGTAGGGAAAATAAAATTGTTCACCTGGGTATTGAATCTGCTTATCCGGGGAAAAAACTTTTTCTTCTGTACATGTTTTTGTTGGTGGTCTCTTGGACAGACTGTCACTTGTAATTGTCCCTCCCCAGCACAAAAGATCATTTTGTCAACTTTGCCTTATTCAGTAGGAGAGGAAGGTAAAGGGAAAGAAACCCAGTCTAGTTTGGAATAGCCTTCTGGAGGAGATGTGGGTGGGTGGAATGAATGATGTTGCAGTGTATACACTTAGAAATGGATGGTCTGAGTTGCTTGCACTATAGAGGTCATTTTTCAGTGTAGTTCAGTGGATTCAGTCTATCAGTTCATCTCTTAACTTTTGTCTCCATTTAACATTTTTTATGGAGCAACCCAAGGGTAACGAACCATAAAATCCTAAGGCTATTGTGTTTTTGTTACAAATTCCTGTTCCTAGAATTTTGCAACTCAGGTGCAAAAAGTTGTTCTGACTTGAAATGACTTGAAAACTGAATTAGGAGGCTCAAACTTGGAGGCAAATATTTTCTTAGAGTCTGCCTGATGAATACCAAGGATAGGAAGATGGCAGGAAATGTGACTTTCAGCTCTTTTGAACTCCAATAACAGTGAAATTGGGAAGGAGGTAGCAGAGAAACGCCAACCGACAACATCACCTCCACCATCCAAATCTGTTTACTC
This sequence comes from Lepus europaeus, assembly GCF_033115175.1. Taxonomy (NCBI): domain Eukaryota; kingdom Metazoa; phylum Chordata; class Mammalia; order Lagomorpha; family Leporidae; genus Lepus; species Lepus europaeus. The sequence goes on from NC_084832.1 coordinate 89,349,673, forward strand.
TGGGCTACAATTTGATTTGACTCCTAGATTAATTTTTACAGGTATCTGGTTATTCCCTTGTTCCATGGTTATTTTCTTTCTTTGGAAGGAAAATTCCACGAGTGTAGATAATTTTTCTCTATGCTAATTCTTTGAGTAGTTTTTCTATGGTACTGTCAGTGCCAAAAGTCACTTGAGTTTCCTCATTTTTATCTAGTCTTTCTCTGTTTCTTTTGGGTCTCAAATGCCCAGTGTTTAATCATCCCTAAGCAAAGGTTAACCACACACCATCTCACTATAAGCTGCATACACACACGATCCTCTTCCATTTCTCTATTTCTTTACTTGCATGCATCCAATGAATTAATAAAGTATTAACCTGCTGTGAACACTGTCTCATTGGAGACCTTTACCAGTCCATTTGCTTACATGTGCCTTCCCATCCCATCACACATTGCCTACAGGATATATTATTCATTTACATGCACATACCACAGAATAATCACCTGAATGTTCCTTCTGATATTTTCTTTTAGCTCAAAGTGACTTTTAAAAGATTAACTTATGTTGCTACGTGAGCTACCATTCTTTCATTCTTTCATTTGTACTGTTCATAATATTCCATGGTTGGCATATATTTCTTTTATTTTAAAGATTTATTTATTTATTTGAAAGTCAGAGTTACACAGAGAGAGAAGAGGCAGAGAGAGAGAGAGAGAAAGAGAGAGAGAGAGAGGTCTTCCATCCGATGGTTCACTCCCCAGTTGGCCTCAACAGCTGGAGCTGTGCTGATCCAAAGGCAGGAGCCAGGAGCTTCTTCCAGGTCTCCCACATGAGTGAAGGGGCCCAAGGACTTGGACCATCTTGTACTGCTTTCCCAGGCCATAGCAGAGAGCTGGATCAGAAGTGGAGCAGCCGAGTCTTGAAACGGCACCCATATGGGATGTTGGCACTTCAAGCCAGGGCATTAACAGGCTGCACCACAGCGCCGGCCCCTCTTTTTTTAAAATATTTATTTATTTATTTGAAAAGCAGAGTTACAGAGAGGCAGAGGCAGAGAGAGAGAGAGGGGAGAGAGAGAGAGAGAGACATTCTATCCACTGGTTTATTCCCCAGACATCTGGCAACGACCAGCAACAGCTGGAGCTGTGCAGATCCAAAGCCAGGAGTCAGGAGCTTCTTCTGTGTCTCCCACGCAGATGCAGGGGCTCAAGGACTTGGGCCATCTTCTACTGCTTTCCCAGGCTATAGCAGAGAGCTGGATTGGAAGTAGAGCAGCCAAGACTTGAACCGGTGCCTGTATGGGATGATGGCACTTCAGGTGGCGGCTTTACCCACTTCACCACAGTGCCGGCCCTGGGTATATATTTCTTTGAAAAATATTTAGTTTTATTTGAAAGGTAGAGTAGTATACAGAGAAGCAAACAAGCAGAAAGAGATCTTCCATCAGGTAGTTCATTCCTCAAACTCCTAGATAAGCTAGGCCTGGGCCAGGCTGAAGCCAGGAGGCTGGAACTCATTCTAGGTCTCCCACATGGGTAGCAGGGGAGGAAATACTTGAGAAATCACCTGCTGCCTTCTAAGATGTGCGTAGCAGGAATTGGAATTAGAAGCAAGATTTGATTTCAGGCACTCTAATATGAGATGTGGACATCCCAACTAGCATCTTAACTGCTGTGCCAAATATCTGCTCCTGTAGTGAATATGTATCTTATGTATCTAAATTTATCACCATTTTTCTATAAATAGATATTTGAGCAGCTTTAAAAGACATGTATCTGGATAGTGTTATGGGCATGGAATTTTTGGAGTGTGCAGATGTTTATTATCTCAAAATAATACAGAATATTTTCCATAGGATTGTGCAACTCATATTAGGACTGTATGAAAACGTTTATTGGTTCACATCCTTTCCAACAGTTTGGTATTGTCAAAATTGTTGATCTTCATCAATTATAGGAGTCTAAGTTGGCATTTTATTTTATTTTGATTTGAACTTCTTTAGTTAGTGACCATGTCGTTCCATGCTTGTTACCCATTAAAGTTTCCTCTTATGTGAAATGCCTGTTCTTGTGTTTTGTTCAATTTTCTCTTACATGCCTTCTTTTTTTCCTTTGAAAAAAGTGCACAATTTGGCATAGTGTGTTTTCTATATATTCTTAATACTACCCCTTTAACAGTTGTTAAGTGCTGAAATGTCCTCCCTCCAGGTTTTGCATTATTTAAGATGATTTGAGTGAATGATTTAAAAAAAAATTATACAATCAAGTGAATAATTATTATGTGTTATGTTTGGTACTTATTATTTCATGTTTAAGAAATATTTGCCCACCCTGACTTCATAAAGCCATTCCCTTATATTTTATTTGAAAAGTTTCAAAGTTTTACTTTTGACATTTAAATTCTTAATCCATCTGGATTTCATTCTTGTGTATGGTAAGAAGTAGGAAATCCTTTTCCAGCTTCATTGTTGAACATTTTTCCCTATATCAGTGTTGTCATAGCTCTACACCAACTGTCAAGAAAAATCCCCCATAATTTCTTTTCCCTAATGTTAAAAAAATGAGAGTACAAATTATCATTTTGGGTTAGTATATGTTAGGTAACACATCAGGGAATTAATATTCATTTGATCACAATGAACTTGTTAATTAGGTAAAATATTCATATAATCTAGGAAAGTTAAAGGCAGCTACAAAATAGTAAATGAATGTCTTATAAATGGTAGTTCTTCAAAAGTTCATGGAAAATAAATTAGCACGATGACCTTATTTCATTGCAAATTTTTTTGAAATCCACACATATTTTGTTCATAATGCACATCTTTCATGCACTTTTTACAAACCTTAAGTATATGTGGATTATAATTTTTGTAATAAAATAAACTTATTTCTCTTTTTACTGATTTATTCATTCATCTGTTTGAGTGACAGACAGCAACACATACACACACACATGCACACACACATGCACACAGTTAGTTCTCCCATTTCCTGGTTCACTCCACAAATGCTCGTAGTGACTAGAGCTGAGCTGATGTTAGAGTTAGGAGCATGAAACTCTGTGTTTTCCATATGGACAGTAGAAACCAAATTACTTGAATCTTCACCTGCTGATTCCCAGGGTCTGCATTAGAAGGCTGGAGCCAGGAGCCAAAGGCAGATATTAACCCAGGGATGCCAATATAAGAATACAAGACATGGACATCCTAATTGGTTGCATAACTACCAAGTCAAACGCCCACCACAAACTTATCTTTAAATCCATTTCCATGAACTTTTTGAAGAACTCTTGTATAATGGAGATGTTAAATATGCATATTTCCTGAGATCCTGCCCTTGATTAGACCATAAAGATTCAAGCCAGTCCTAACAGTTCATGCTTTCACTACTTTATTAGAAAGGGACTGAGCTGGTGCCAACTGTGTTCTCATTCTGTGTTCAACTCTGAACGTGAAAAGCAGCGATTGGTCCACTGGTGAACTAGAGGACTGACTTTGCTCCTATGAAGATGACTTTTTCTCCTCTTTCACAAGAGCCGTACAAGACAGTTCTGTGTTCACTGGAAGCACTACTTTGTCTTAGGGTCAGCAGCGGGTATTCAATTAGGAGACCAAGCCCTGGACCAAAACCAGGGAGCGCTGCCTGGGATGGATACCGCCCACACTGCTCTTAGGGAGCTCTACTTGCTCCTAAGACTGGATGCTCAGCCCTGGGGTCAAGGCACTGTTCCCTCAGCCTGGATTTGAAATTGTACCAGCTCTGCTGTATTCTGATGTCCATATTCTGTGGCTGACACGCTACTTGGAAAGAAGGGCATAGGTCTTATTTGGGGAAATAATTTTAAAATCTTTGCAACCTTACAGAAGACAGTCAAATTTAATGTGGATGTGAAATAGCAGGAAGCACAAAGCCAATTTGCTACAGTTTAGGATCCTAAGTTAAAAAGAAGTTAACTTCTTCCTGCTATGACTTTGGACACCGAATCCACATCAATGGTTATCACACTTTGCAATAGGTTAGGATTTGTGTATTACATGTTCTCTCTCACGACTTAATTCTGCTGCTCTGTTGTGAAGGCAACTGTAGAAAGATACATTGAAAAATGAGTGTGCCGTGTGTTAGCCCTTTAGTTTACTGATAAAGCCATTGGTTAAGATGCCTGTATTCCACATTGGAGTAACTAGGTTTGACTTCCAGCTCCATCTCCTGACTCCAGCTTCCTGGGCTCACTTAACTGCAGCCCTGCCATGACCAGGGACATCTGGATTGAGTCCCTGGCTTTCACCTTCACCCCTCAGCTCTTGCAAGAATTTGGGGAAATAAACCAGCAGATGGGGACAGTGACTCTCTTTTCTTCTTTCTGTATCTCTCCCTTGTTCTGTCTGCCTCTCAAATAAATATTTAAAAAATTAAATGAGTGTGCTATATTCCAATAAAGCTTTTTTAATGGATGCTGAAATTTGAATTTAATGGTTCATTAAGTATTATTTTAAAAAAACCTTTTTTCCCATCACTTTTGTATAAACCTTTTAGTTTTGGGACTATCAAAAAAAAAAAAAAAAAAAAGCAGCGGGCAAGATTTAGCCCCAAAACAATAATTTGCTGAGCCCTGGTTGAAATTCTCTTTCATTGACTCATCTTTAAAATTCAACTCATGAAAATTGTGTCTTAGTGTTTAGTTGTGCATGGTGTAAAATCAAAGAACCGTTTCACCTAGTTCTAGCCTCAGAGTAGAAACACAGTATTTTTTTTTTCAATTTAAAAGTTAAAAGGATCATTACAATTAATTTACTTAGCAAATGCACGTTGTCTTTTAAAGTCAGGCAGATGCTACAGTGCATAGAACACAAATTTCCTGCCCTTCTAGTGTTTACATGGTAGCAGAAAGAGAAACACACTAATAAGATAAAGAAGTAAAATTTATAGCATGTGAGGTAATGATAAATGCTGGAAAACGAATCAGGGAAGGAGTCGCAGGGGAAGATTTAGACTGTGGTTTTAAACTTTGCAGTCATCGGCATGTAGATGGAATTTCAAACTATGACTTTATGAGACCATCAAGAGAGTGAGTGGATCGTAAATGAAAGGTCGGAGGTTGGAGCACTGAGACACTCTATTCCCTAGCTGTCAGAGAGATAAGGAAGAAATACCCAAAGAGACGGAGGAGTAGGAGGAAGACCGGGAGAGCACGCTCTTTGGGGAGCCAGTGTTAAAAACTCGACGACCAATGGGAGAGGGAGATCTCCATGGTGATCTATTTCATTCAACAAGATGAAGCAAGAACAGAGACTGATGGATCCAATAACACGGTTACCTTGGCAATTTTGGTAGAATGATGATGTGGATGTGGGACAGCATCACAAAGCCTGAACAGTTCCAGAGAAAATAAACAGAAACAAGCCATTGGAAAGAAGTAGAGATATCCCTTTAATGGACTTTTCCTGTGAAGCCAATGCACAAATTCACCAATAACTGGGTGTCGGAGGGTGGGTTAGGGCGAGTCAGTGTGATTGAGAGCATTGTTTGCTTGTTTTTAACTACTTCTTTTAAGTAGCTTAACTACTTTTTTAAAGTACTTTTCACTACAAGTGAACTAACTACTTGTTAATATGTTGGTGAGAAAGATCCAATATGGAGGGGAAAATTGATGATGCAGTAGAGGCAAGCAGATCATTGCTCTATGTGATAACTCAGAGCTGTTCTTAGGGTGAGTAACCATTGTAGAGACTCTGGGGTTAGCCTAAGCAGGGAGCACAGGGAGCCCTTCCAGGGACACAGGGGAGCAGCTGGAGGAAACAGAGAGGCATAGAAGGGTTTATATACTGGGGGAACTTGTAGAAGTTCTCTTTGGTTATTTCGATTTTCTTTGCAGCCAAGAGTGACAATGGGTGTTTGAAGTTGTAGGAGAGAAGAAACAAATAGCCACGTATTATGATGATTGGACAGTATTTTGCGCAGAGATTCTTAGGTGGGTTTCATGGATTGTATAGTTTATGGATGTGCTTCAGAATACCCATGGACCCCCTACACTTCCATGAGTGATTTTCTCCAAATATGCATTTTTTTCCTGTAAGGAGTTTCTAACTCTCCTTAGGTTATACAGTGGGTTCATGACCCAGACAAGATTCAAAACACACACACACACACACACACAAAAGGCATAGCAACCCTACTCATGCAGGCTGATAGCCAGGGTGTAGAATCAGGAGAGTTTCTGCTTCGTGCCTGGCTCTCACAGGAAGACTGGCAGTCATCTTGCCTGGATCCTGGTTTCCTTATTTGGAGCAAGAAACAGAATGATGGCCAAGACTGAAATGCTGAGGTCCAGTCACGGAATCATATTCAAAGTGAGTTCACAGGGAGACAAGGCCATGGGTGAGAATCCAGAGGAGGTGAATCAGATAGTAGCCATGGAAATGAAGGCCAGGTGGGCTCTGAAGGGTGAGGCCAGTGGTTGACAGTATGGCTCTGCTCTGTTCCAGCCCAAAGCCCATGGTGACCTCTGCTCCAAACATCTGCTTGCTTCTGAAAAGGTTGAGCAATGGCAAAACCACATTCAAACAAGAAGTGTGAATTTGTTTTTAATATGCAGATATGAAAAATGAAGAGACATTTAGATTCCAAACTGTAATAATTTTTCTTTCTGTTTTCAGAAGATTATGTAGTATTGAATGACACTACTGACATAATCAAATCAAAGAATTACTGGATATTTCTAGAGTTTTATGTCTTTTAATTTATTTAATTTTGCTTTTCCATAAGATATGGTATGAAAAAGGAAGATACTTTATGTGGAATCATGATGATGTAGATTGGAATAAAAATGTAAATTCTGATGAAGATAAATCATGTCATATTTAAGCTCATCATTTGGGTAACTTAATTTTAGATTTTTCCCAACACTAAAAAAAACAGGCAAGCAAACAAAAAAACACTAAAACACTTAATACTTCAATTAGTAGCTTTCTGGATTAAAAACAAGCAAAACATATAAATCTTCATTTGACACTGATAAGTGAGTATATCGCACTTACTTTTACTTCAAAGCTAACAAGAGGAAAAAAAAGCAACTTAGCCTGATTTTTGCCTCTGATCTTATTAAAAGGAGGGGAAAAAAGCCTGTTCCAGACTGAGATGTTATTTACCAAGCTAGAGGCTAAAGCCAGCTGTCATGTCCAAGTTATAAAGTCCTTATGAAAACAGCAACTTATAATGGAAATTCTGACCCACTTAAGCTCTGGTAAGGCAACGTGATTCAACAATAATAACAATAATAATAAATCTGGTTTTCCTATATTCAACCTCATACCACATTCTTGCTGTGAGGAAAATCAATTTATATTTCCAGGGAGGAATTCCAAAGTAGAACTGGGTATTTATCATGACCGAACTGGACTGACAACCTCTTCTCATTTGACTTTGGAGATTTTCTGCATGTTTACATTTGCGATTTTTAAAGTTAGTAAACTAATGAGAAAGATTTCATGTGAAAATTGACCTGTGCACTTATTCCTTCAAGATGCCATCTTTCTAATGAAATTAAGATATGACTGCAATTCCTTTTATTAAGTATTCCCTTTAAAAAACATTTTCTTTCACAGCAAAATATGCACTTGCTTGAGTCCTGGCATCTTCCTCTCTCGCTGCCGTCATTCGATCGAAGCATTTACTTTGAAATGCCTGCCAACTATTTTTTCCCAATACCACAATAACAATGCAGCAATGTACGAGTGATTTATTCTAGCCAGTTTACAACTGTGGAGCCTGCATGGAATGCTCTCAGGAGTTCAAACAGAAGGTTTGCTTTTCTCAACTCGCAAGTAGACTGTCACGGAGCATTGTGTGTTTTCTGCAGGTGTAAACAACACCAGGTAATTAATTGGTTGCTTTAACTTGGAAAAAAAAGAGTATGAAACACAAATGTTTATGCAAATATCCACCCGTGATGACACAGATAGGTACAAACACGCACACATATACTCAAAGTATGTTAATCATATTTGTCCCTCATTCCAATTGAGAGTTTTACTAAGGGCACATTTTTGAAAAATTTAGTAAATAAAAGCAGTGTTTCTATGCTTATGTGTTTTTTTTTTTTAACAGCTTTTAGTCATACCATTAATTAATAGAAGCATGCCCAGTTTGGGCTGCCTAGCATTAGACTTGACTGCAAAGAAGCAAAAGGAAAGCATTTTCAAATTTGTCTCCACTTTTACTTCTGTGTGTGGCTTTTTCAAAAGACCCACAACAAAGGGAAAAATGCTCCTACGCTGCAGTTCCAAAGGCTGAATGCTTATTTAGAAAGGTCACTGTAGCCAGAGGACACATCGCCAGTTCTTTTGAATTTTCCCCACTTGCCCCTTCTATGGAAACAGAAAGAAACACGGATCATCGTCTGGGAGGCAATAGGTAGAGACCACCCAGGGCAGAACTCATTTCGCATCCAGTGACCTTCTGTTGCACACCCAGCGAAGCCTGAGGAAGAGATCCAGACGCATTCCCCACAGAGTCCTCAAGTATTCTCCACTTCATCTTGCTCTTCGCAGGCTTCAAAGACGCAGAGGCGGCTGATTATTTTAAAAACAAAGCAAGACCAAACTGGGCTGACCCTGCGAGAGCAGCAGCCAGCGTCCTCTGACCTCCTCCCTCCCGCTCCACTTGCCCTGCTGGAGGACCTGTTTTCTTTGCTGAAGGAGCTGTCAAGAAAGTGGTCTCCGTGAAATATTCACTCGCAAGTGGCAGGGCTCTTAAGAAACAAAAAAAAAAGTGCACGCGTGTTGGTTGCCTCTGTACTCAGGCACCCGGAGTGGTGAAATGAATTCGGCAATGGACAAGGACGTTTAGGTGATGGAGTTGTGGGGCGATGACCTGGAGAGGAGCAAAGGCAGCTTCCTGAGTTACACCAAGATGCGCCTGGGCAGATGGACAAGGCACTGAGCTGTGCCTGGAACTGCAAGGGTGGTTTGAGAAATTTGGTAGTGATATTAGGCAAGCAAGGGGATTTCCAACACATTTTTCAGACTGTTTTGCAGGATTTATTAAAAATGTAGTTTTGTTTATGTGTATATTTGTGCTGGTGACTGTATTTTCCCCACGATTTAAACAGTGGACCCACTAATTGAGGTTTGGGGTAAAGATACAGGAAGGGGAGAGTTTGCAAGGTGATGCCCAATAGAGAGCCACCAAGGGTACAAAAAGTGAAGCGATGCCGGGGACTTTGTGACAATACAGGGAGTATTCAAAAAGTTCATGGAAAATGCACAATGTGAAAACACTGCATGGGTTTCAATAGTTTTGGAGCAAAATCAACTTATTTTATTTTTTAATTCCACTTTTCCACCACGTTTTCAAAGTACTCTCATACAGATAACTACAAGGGAGGTGTTCATTCAGTCAATCTTATTTATTAAGTATTTTGCATAGGTCACACACCAGACTAAATACTGGACATTCAAAAGATAAGACAGGGCCTCTATTTTCAGTGTGTTCAGATTCTAATTGAGAGGAGAGCCCTACAAATAAGCAGATTTTAATCTATTTTTTAAGATTTATTTATTCAAAGGCAGAGAGGTAGAGAAAGAGTGAATGTGACACACAGAGAAGGAGAGACAGAGCTAGAGAGAGATTCTCAGCCCAGGGGTCTACTCCACAAATGACTGCAGTATTAAGTACTTGCCCAGGCCTAAACCAGGTTCCATGAAGTCTATCGGATCTCCTAGGCTGTTGACTAGACTCCACTGTTCAGGCCATCGTCTGCTGCTCTCCATGACTCATTAGCAAGAAGCTGGTCAGCGGCAGAGCAGCCAGGACTCTGATCGGCACTCGGATGGAGTGCCAATATTGCAAGTGATGCTTAACCCACTGCACCACAGCACTGCCCCAGATTTTTATCTTTATATAATGACCTATATTGCTTATTGCCAAATCTAGTAAATAATAGATAATCAAGAACTATTTGTTGAATAGATGAATGGTCGGATGCAGTGAGGTCATCAATAGGCAATTAAAAATGCAAATTACCCAAACAGTGCAGTATTTGTTTTGCAATGCTTTTCTTGTATGTTTTTAAAATGTTTTTGTTACTTATTTCTCTCCCTAAAGTTAATAATTTCTCTGAGGCCACAATGTGTAATGCTTGTCTGAGGCTTGGTATAGGTGGTGAGATCAGAGAATTAGGATTACATCCTAAGAGGAAGGAAATTCGTTTTCAGTTTCACTGTCTGTCTGTGTAAGTCATATACATCATACAATTATGGCTATTTTAATATGAAATAACTTTCATTGACATCAAAATGGTTAATGATCCACACAGTGTTGTATGCCGTCCTTAAGTTTTAGAAATCAGGCTGAATTAATGTGTACTAAACACATGTATCAGGCTTGGTGCTGGGTGATTTCTCGTCTTCAACTTGGTGCTGTGATCATTTAAGGAAACAAGAATCAGCGTGTTAAGCATTTGTATTGGTCTGCTCAGGTTGCCAGAACAAAATACCACAGACCAGGCGTCTTGAATAACAAAATTTCATCTTGTTCAGCTCTGGAGACTGGATGTCCACAAGCAAGGCCTCAGCTGGGTTGCTGTCTGGTGAGGTCTCTCTCCAGTTGCACACAGCTGCATTCTTGCTGTGCACAAAGAGAAAAAGGGAAAGTGAGCCCTCTGCTGTCTGAAATTAGAAGGATACTAACACTGTCCGATCAGGGCCCCAGCCTTATGACGTCATTTACCCTTAGTTTCCTGTTCAAACAAGAGTCACACTGGGATTGGAATTTCAACATAGGACTCTTTTGAAGGCTTGTATGTTCACTCCATAACAGCATTCATTCATAAATTTATTTTATTCACAGAGTTTATTCCTTTTGCATGAAATAGAAAAGTAAAGAACTACCTTTGCAGCCTTTTAGATCTATTAGGCAGGAAAGGAAAAGAAAGCCCTTCTTTTGGGGTAACATTTTGCTATTTTGGTATTCCTTATGATTAGTAACAATTCATGGTGCATAAGGACTCTGAGTAACTTGCTAAGTTTTAAATGAGAGATTTAATGTTGAATGGAACACACAAATAATCAGTAGTCAGGAAAGAAAATATGAAAAAAGCTATATTCACACTTAATCTTATTGATATTTATAGAGTATTATATCTCCAAACTACAGAACATGCATTCTTTTCTTATGTCAAAAAGGTAATGACGAAAGGGGTTCATATGCAGGGACACTGATAAATCTCAAAGCTTGAAAATTTATGAAACATAATCTGTTACCAGATGGAGCATTAGATGGGCAGTCAAATCATGTAAGATATCTATAGGATTTTCACATGTTTAGAAATTAAATAATATATTTCTGAAAAATTTGTTGCTTAAAGAGGAGTGCATTCCAGAAGTCTTCAACAATAGTTCAAACTGATTGATACCGAAAACAGATCACAGCATAACTGGTGAGATGCAGCTAAGTTAATCCTTATGGGAAAATGTGTAACTTTAAGTGCCTACATTAGGAAAGATAAAGATTTTTAAATCAATGACATCCCAGTTTCTAATTTAAGAAGCTAAAGAAAAGAAGAGCAACATAAATGTAAAGAATGTAAAAGGAAAGAAATTATAGCAATCAAAAAAGAAATCAATTAAGTAAAAATACAGAGGAATTAAATTCAAATTACATATTGTTGAAAATCAGTAAAGTGGATTAAGTCCTTATAGAAGCTAATTTTTTAAATAGAGAAAATTTAAAATTTCTAGGATTAAAAATTAAATGGGGATTCTGTCAACACTAAATAGTGAAAATAGTATATTTTAAAAATCTTTGACCTGGCGCCGTGGCTCACTAGGCTAATCCTCCACCTGTGGCGCAGGCACACTGTGTTCTAGTCCCAGTTGGGGCGCTGGATTCTGTCCTGGTTGCTCCTCTTCCAGTCCAACTCTTTGCTGTGGCCTGGGAGTGCAGTGGAGGATGGCCCAGGTCCTTGGGCCCTGCACCCACATGGGAGACCAGGAGGAAGCACCTGGCTCCTGGCTTCAGATCGGCGCAGTGTGCCAGCCGCGACACGCTGGCCGTAGCGCCACTTGTGGGGGGAGGGGTGAACCAATGGAAAAAGGAAAATCTTTCTCTATGTCTCTCTCTCTCTCTCTCACTGTCTAACTCTACCTGTCAAAAAAAAATCTTTAAGTCATTAAAATCAGTAACTTGAGCAAATGAGACAGTTTGTAGAAAGACAAAACGTGCCACAACTGACTCAAGAAACATAAGTTCTGAACAGCCTTCTATCTATTAAAGAAATCAAAAGAACACTCCAAAAAGTGCGATGAAGAATATTTCAAATACACATGACTTCACCAGTAAACTTTTAAAAATTAAGGAATGAATTACACCAAACTGATGCAAGCTCATGCCCATTCGTTACCCAGAATAAGATATAAAAACAAAATTGAAAACCTGAGGGGGCAAATAGTGAAGATTCATGGGATACTAGTAATGTTTTTTTCTTAATTTGGGTGTGGATTATGAGTGTGATCAGAAGACAAAAAACTCATTTATCTGTATATCTATGTACTTTTCTTGCTGTGTATACTGTATTTCCATAAAATGTTTAAAAAACATAAGCAAAAAAAACAAAATTGAAGACAAAAGCAATTCTCATAATGACCATGATATTTGCAAATCTTATAAAGGATTATATAAAAAGCATGCTACATCCAGACCAAGCAGAGTTACTGGTTCCGCACTGAATTATCAATTATATGATCAAACTGATAGATGCGGAAGAAAAATCAGACAAACTTCAACACTCACTCTTAGGAGACTGAGATTCAGAGACAATGTCCTACCACTGCACCTTTAGGAAGCTTACTAGCGTGGAAGGTAAAAACTAAATGGATTCCTTTCACGCTGAAGAGAAACATTCATGCTTTACTTTCAACCCTAACCTTTGCAATAAAGCAAGAAAAAGAAATGAGCGATATGAAAAATGGTAAAGCAGAAGAAAAACTGATCTAGTCTTAAAAGACAGTGCTGTCTAAATAGAAAGAATTAAGAAATACATACATTTATATTAATATATTTAAATTCTGGTAGCTTAGACATGTATATAGGAATCAAGTTCAATGACAAAATTAGTTAAATTTGACAAAATCAGTTAAATACAGTAGTGATAAAATTTTGACACATATGTTTTTTTTTTTTAATTTGAAAGACAGTTATTTATTTGAAAGACAGTTACAGAAAGGGGAGAAATGGAGAGGGAAAAGCGGGGAGAGAGAGAGAGAGAGAGGTCTCTGATGGTTCACTCTCTAAATTGCCATGGCCAAGAACTAGGAGATTGATCTGGGTCTTCCACATGAGTGCAGTAACCCAAATACTTGGGCCATCTTCTGCTGCTTTCCCAGGTGCATTGGGAGGGAGCTGGATTGAAAGTAGAGCAGCTGAGACTCGAACCAGCACTTATTATGGGATACTGGCGTTGAAGGTGACAGCTTAAACTACTATGCCACAACACTGGCCCTGACAGATAATTTTTAAAAAACTTTAATTTGTAATAGCTTCAAAAGTGAAATACTTCATAATAATTTTAATTCAATATACTTAAAACTTCTATAATAAAAACTAAATAATATTATAAAGCTATATTAAAGTAGAGTTAAGTAAGTAGATATACACTTAATTTTAAATATTAAACATTGGAAAATACTAATTTGTCCTAATTTGATATACAGATTCAGTATAACTCCAATTAAATACCAATGGCTTTCTTTGACTCATTGATGATAAAATGTTTGCAAAGAAATGTACAGGAACTAAAGTAGCCAAAAATAAATCCTAAAACAAAAACAAAGTTCAAATAACTAAACCGCATGATTTCATACTTAATGTAACCCTACAAAACAGGGGCTGGTATTGTGGCTAGTGAGTCAAGCCACTGCCTGTGATGCTGGCATCCTATGTGGTGCCTGTTCAAGTCCCGGCTGCTCCACTTCAAACCAAGCTCCATGCTAATGGCCTGAGAAAAGCCTCGGTGAATGGCCCAAGTGTTTGGGCCCTGCTGCCCATGTAGGAGACCCTGGTGAAGCTCCTGGCTTTGGCCTGGCCCAGCCCTTGCTGTTGTGGCCATCTGGGGAGTGAACCGGCAGATGGAAGTTACCTCTCTCTCTCTTTCTCTCTGTTTCTCCACAGCTCTGCATTTCAAATAAATAAATAAATCTTAAAAAAAAAACCCACAGAAACTGAGACTGTGAAGCAGGCATAAAAATGGGCATAGAGATCAATGGATAAGAATTCAGCCATGCTCATCTATGTGGTAACCATTAATGCTCTATGGCTACTATTGAGCACTGGTAATGTACCCAGATCAAATTCAGATCTATGTAACAACTGCTTTAAATACATCTAATATTTTAGTTACAGTATAAAATACATATTGTTGATTATTTTTATATTGATTGTATGTTGAAATATTTTGTACATGCTAGGCTAAATAAAATATGCTAGCAAAGTTAATTTTATCTGTGCATTTTTACCTTTCTGTGTGCCTAAGGAAAACATAAAATTACATTTATGAACAAAAGTATGCTAGCCAAAAATCTGATTGATTTCCAAAAAGATCACCAATATGTGCTACTGGAGAGAAAGCGTTTTCAATAAATGATGTGGAACAATTGGATACCTGTGGTTCAAAAAAATTGAATCAATCTTTATTCACTCCATATTACAAATTAACTTGAAAGGGATGACAGAGCTGAAATACACACTTAAAACCAGAAATCTCAGAAAAAAGCAAGAATGCTTGTAAATAGCATAGTAAAAAGTACAGGAAAATACTAATTTTCACCCCCAAAATGCTGATTTAGGCATCATCAAAGTTATAACCTTCTACTATGCAAAGCATGCTATTGAAATATGAAAATGAAAGTAACAGATTGGAAGGGAATATTGTAAATCCATTTATTTGTCAAAGAAGCTGAATCCAGCATATGTAATATACTTTTCAACTCAGCAATAAAGAGAAACAACCAAACAAAGGAGAGAAAAAAGACATGGGAAACTTTCATAAAAGAAAATATAGGATTCTATGGATATTTTGTAACCAAGCATACAGAAAGAGTCTTGACAGTACAGTCTTCACAACAGATAAACATGCACTAGAATGATTGAAATTAAAAGATAGTTCACGTGGGTGAGGATGTGGAGCTCCTAGAATTCTTTTAATAGCTGATAAATGATGTAAAATGGCACAACTACTTGTGAACCAATTTTCCAGGATTTTTATTCTTCTTTTTAAAATTGTATTTGTTATACAAGTTTCATATATTTCATATATACAGATTTAAGAACAGAGAGACACTTCCCCCCACCCTCCATCCTTGTCCCCTCTTTGCATTCCCATTCTTTTTTTTTGAAAATTTATTTATTTATTTATTTGAAAGTCAGAGTTACAGAGAGAGAGGAGAGGCAGAAAGAGAGAGAGAGAGGTCTTCCATCCGATGGTTCACTCCCCAATTGGCTGCAAGAGCCGGAGCTACACCAATCTGAAGCCAGGAGCCAGGAGCTTACTTGGGGTCTCCCACACTGGTGCTGGGGTCCAAGGACTTGGGCCATCGTCTACTGTTTTCCCAGGCCATAGCAGAGAGCTGGATCAGAAGTGAAGCAGCCAGGTCTCGAACTGGTGCCCATATGGGATGCTGGCGTTTCAGGCCAGTGTGTTAACCCACTGTGCCACAGCGCCAGCCCCTGCATTCCCACTCTTAATTTTTATAAATAGCTATATAGTTAACCCTACTTTAAGTGAAAGAGTTCAACAAATAATATGAAGAGAAAAAAAATGTTCCTCAACAGAAGAGACAAGGGCTATAAACAAACATCAAATCTCAAAATGTCTATTTCACTCCAAAACCTTACATTTCAGGCACTCTATCAGAAACATTAGATCAGGGAAAAATATGATGTCTTCTTGTGACTGGTGTATTTCACTGAGTATATGGTTTCTAGTTGCATCCATCTTGTTGCAAAAAACAGGATTTCTCTCTCTCTCTTTCTCTGTTTCTCTCTCTCCCTCCCTCCCTTCCTTCCTTCCTTCCTTTCCAGCTGAGGAGTACTCCTTAGTGTATATATATCATAATTTCTTTGATGTACATCTGGGTTGATTCCATATCTCAGCTATTGTTAGTTGTGCTACAATGAACATAGAAGTACAGATAGCTCTTTTAGATGCTGATTTATCTTGGTTTGGGTAAATTCCCAGGAGTGGGATGGCTGGATCATTTGGCAGGTCAATATTCAGATTTCTGAGTTACCTCTCTACTGTTTTCCAAAGTGCCTGCACCAGTTTACATTCCCACCAACAGTGGATCAGGGTACATTTTACCCACATCTTCGCTAGCATTTGTAATTTGTTTATTTCTGTATGAGAGCCATTGTAACTGAAGTAAGGGAATACCTAATTGTAGTTTTGATTTGCATTCCCCTGATGGCTAGCAGTCCTGAGCATTTTCTCAAGTGTCTGTTGGCCATTTGAATTTCCTCTCTTGAAAAATGCTTGCTCAAGTCCTTTGCCCATTTCTCAATTGGATTGTTTGTTTTGTTTTTGTTGAATTTCTTGAGCTGTTTATAGATTCTGCTTGTTAACCCTTTATCAGTTGTATAGTTTGAAAATATTTTCTTCCATTCTGTTGGTTTCCTCTACACTTTGATGAGTCTTTCTTTTGCAGTGCAGAAGCTTCAGATTGTTGAAATCCCATTTGTCAAATTGGCTTTGATTGCCTATGCTTCTGGGGTCTTTTCCAAGAAGGCTTTACCTATGCAAATGTCTAGCAGAGTTTCCATAATGTTATCTAATAATTTGATGGTATCAGGTCATAGTTTTAGTCTTTGATCCATTTTGAGTAGATTTTTATGTAAGGTGTAAAGTAGGGGTCTAGTTTCATATTTCTACATGTAGATCCAGTTTTCCCAAAGATAAGTTGGTTGTAGATGTGTGGATTGCTTTCGGGAGTTTCTATTCTGTTCCATTGGTCTACAAGTTTGTTTTTGTGCCAGTACCAGGCTGTTTTGATTATAACTGCCCTATAGTATGTCTTGAAATTTGGTACTTTGATGCCTCTGGCTTTACTGTTGTTGAATAAGATTGATTTAGCTATTCATGGTCTCTTTTGTATCCATATGAGTTTTAGCATTATATTTTCTAGATCTGTAAAGGATGTCATTGGTATTTTGATTGGGATCTCATTAAATCTGTAAATTGCTTTTGGTAGTATGGACATTTTGATGATGTTGATTCTTCCAATCCATGAACATGGAAGATTTTTCCATTTTTTGATGTCTTCTATTTCTTTCATTAGTGTTTTTTTTTAAATTTTCATTGTAGAGATCATTGACATCCTTGGTCAAGTTTTTTCCAATAGATTTAATTCGTTTTGGGGCTATTGTGAATGGGACTGATCTTAAAAGTTCTCTCTCAGCCATGACATTGTCCATGTATATGAAGGCTGTTGATTTTACCATGTTGATTCTTATGTCTTGTCACTTTACCAAACTCTTATGAGTTCCAATAGTCTCTCAGTGGAGGTTTTTGTAACCCCTATATATAAAAATCATGTCATTTTCAAATAGGGGTAGTTTTATTTTCTTCTTTCCAATTTGTATCCTTTTGATTTCTTTCTTTTTTCTTTTTTCTTTTTTCTTTTTTTTTTTTTTTTTTTGCCTAATGGTTTGGGATAAAACTTCCAGGAATATATTAAATAGCAATGGTGAGAGTGGGAATCCTGGTCTGGTTCTGGATCTTAGAATTTTTCCAACATTTCCCCATTCAATATGATGCTGGCCATGGGCTTGTCATAAATTTCCTTGACTGTGTTAAGGCATGTTCCTTCTATACCCAATTTGCTTAATGCTTTCATCATAAAAGGGTTTTGTATTTTATGAAATGCTTCTCTGCATCTATTGAGATAACCATATGGTTTTTGTTCTTCAGTTTGTTAATGTGATATATCACATGTATTAATTTGTGAATGTTTTACCATCCCTGCATACCAGGGATAAATCACATTTGTTCTGGGTGATTGATCTTTCTGATGTGTTGTTGGATTCAATTAGCTAATATTCTGTTGAGGATTTTTGCATCTATGTTTATAAGGGTATTTGTCTATAGCTCTCTTTCTCTGTTCTATCAGTTTCTGGTTTAGGAATTAAGGTGATGCAGGCCTCAAGGAAGGAGTTTGGAAGGACTCCCTCCCTTTCAAGTGTTTTGAATAGCTTCACAAGAATTGGAATTAATTCTTCTTTCAATGTCTGGTAGAATTCAGTATTGAAGCCATCCAGTCCTGGGCTTTTCTTTGTTAGGAGGGTCTTTATTACTGATTTACTTTCCATCTTGTTTAGATTTTTTGTATTTTTTTGTTTCAATCTTTTTTTACTTATCTAATTTCAATTATTTCTTTCCTCTTACTAATTTTGGGTTTGGTTTATTGTTTTCCTACATACTTGAGGGGCATTTATAGCTCATAAATTTGGTACCTTGCCAATTTCTTCATGTAGGTATCAATTGAAATAAACTTCCTTCTTAACACTGCTTTTGCTGTATCCCATAAGTTTTGATACGACATATTGTCATCTTCATTAGTTTCCAGAATTTTTTTTATTTCTCTTTTGATTTCTTTTATAATCCCTTGTTAATTTTGGAGCATGTTGTTCAATATCTATGTGTTTGCATATGATTTAAATTTTCTTGAGTTGTTCATTCCAGCTTTATTCTGTTGTGGCCAGAGAAGATGCATGGCATGATTTTGATTTTTTTTAATATGCTGAGACTTGCTTTATGGCCTAGCATACGGTCTATCCTAGAGAAAGTTCCATGCACTGATGAGAAGAATGTATTCTGCAACTGTGGGGCAAAAAGTTCTGTAGATATCCGTTAGGTCCATTTGGTCTACAGTGTCAATTAACTCTGTTGTTTCCTTGCTGATTTTCTGTCTGCTTGATCTGTCCATTGCTGACAGTGGGGTATTGAAGTCCTCTGTTACTATTGTATTGGAGTCTCTGTTTCCATTTAGATACATTAACATTTCTTTTAAATAGTCAGGTGCCCTGTGATTTGGTGCATATACATTCGTTATAGTCACATATTCCTGTTGAATTGATCCCTTAATCATTACAGTGTGCCCTTTATCTCTTTTAACAACTTTTATGTTAAAGTCTATTTTGCCTATTATTAGGATAGCAACACCAGCTCATTTTTGTTTTCAATTAGCATGGAATATCATCTCCCATTCTTTTACTTTATATCTGTGTGTATCTTTGTTGGTGAGATATGTTTCTTGTAGGCAGCAAGTAGATGGGTCTTGTTTTTTAATCTATTCAACCAATCTGAATCTTTTGCCTGGAGCATTGAGGCCATTTACATTCAAGTTGACTATTGATGAGTGGTCTTATCCCTGCCATTTTTCCATAAATATTCCTGTTTTTTACTTTGGATTCCTTTTGTACTTTTACTGGGGGATTTTCTGCCTTCACATTCTTTCATATTGATGGCTATCTTTCTGAGTTTCTGTGTATAGCACATCCTTAAGCATCTTCTGTAAGCCTGAGTGATTGGTGCCAAATTCAATTTCTGTTTGTTATTGAAGGTCTTTATCTCACCTTTATTCATAAATTAGACCATTGCAGGGTACAGTATTCTGGACTATATCTCACCATTCCCTTCTAACCTGTAGGTTAGATGATGAAAAATCAACCAGTTGCTGTGTGAGTGTACATAGTCTTCCGCAGCTGCCACCCAGACCCAAATCGACACTTGCCCTTTCTCAACCACGCAGCAGGTGCTGTTGTGGGGAAGTTGGGGTGAGATAAATGCCCCCTCCCTCTACTTGATCTATGGGCAACTGCTGTCAACTGCTTACCCCCAGGGCTCCAGACTGGACTCATGCCATGCTCTTCCTCTGGCTGTATCACCACGGCTTGCTGCAGTCTAGTCTCACCTCCATCTCCAAACTGCCACCTGCCCTTGCTCTCGGCTGCTGCAGTTGTGTTCATGTTTGTGCTACCCATGCGTACCTCCACATGGATCCATAGTATTCCTCTTCCTCTTGTAGGACTTCCAGTGTGTTTTTCTCTCCAATTTTCCCCTGAAAATGCATTTCCTACACTTTTTTTTTTTGATGTTTATTCCTAGTCTAGCAAGGATGGCATTCCCTAATCCACCATTTTGGAATCTTCCAGTTACCTTTAACAGTAATTTACCCCCTTAAATTCCACCCAAATGAAAATAAAAGTAGCCTACACATCATACCAGAACAAAACATCATACCAGAACACTTGTACTGGAGGCAATAAAAATGTTCATTAAAATGTGAGCAGGTAAGGGCCAGCTCTGTGGCCTAGTGGGTGGAGCCACCACCTGCAGTGCTGGCATCCCATATGGGTGGTAGTTGGAGTCCTGGCTGCTCCACTTCCAATTGAGTTTTCTGCTATGGCCTGGGAAAGCAGTAGAAGATGGCCCAAATCCTTGGGCCCCTGCACCCATGTGGGAGACCCTGAAGAAGCTCCTGTCTCCTGGCTTCAGATTGGCGCAGCACTGGCCATTACAGCCATCTGGGGAGTGAACCAGCAGATGGAAGACCTCTCTCTCTCTCTCTCTCTCTCTCTGCCTCTACCCCCACCTCTCTGTAATTCTGCCTTTCAAGTAAATAAATAAATCTTTAAAAAAAGTGAGCCAGTAAACATTAATTTATCCATGCTACTCACAGAGGGGTATTGCTCAGCACAAAGTAGTAGTGTACTACTGATGCATGTAGCTATGTGAATCTCAAGAACATTTTCTTAAGTGAAAGAACAGAGGCAAGCGCCAAAAGAGGAAATTCTGCATGATGCCCTTTATGTGGTGTTTCCCAAAATACATTTCACTGGGAATCAGAGCAGTGGCTGCCTCAGCAGGAAACGTTGACCATGACAGATCCCAGGGTTTGGAAATGGTGTCTCCCATTCATAAGTATGCTCCTCAACTTTCCAGTAAACCCATCGTATATTGAAAATATCATAAATAGAAAAGATGTGTAATTCACCTAACCTATATAACATTCCAGTTCAACAACACAAAGAACTGTAGGGCATTATATGCCCTCTCATAGCCATGGGGCTGAAAGAGCTGTGCCCACTGTCACTGCCCAGCATTCAGGAGGGTAGGATAGCACAGTGCTAGCCAAGAAAGACCTGAACTCAGCTTTCCAAGAGCAGTGTCTACTGAGTTCAGTTTGCTCTTGCACCATTGTGAAGTCCAAAATCTTAACTAATAATTGTAAATTTGCCAGCTGTCCATATCTGGTGTTACGTTGTAAGGATGAGTTTGCATTGATTTCTTATTTCTTTCTTTATCTACTTATTGAGAAAAAGAGAGTGAGATCCATCTACTTGATACCTGCAATACCTTGGGCTGGGGAAGGTCCCAAATTCTAGGAGCTTAGACTTAGTCCAGTGAGTGGCTGGAATCCAAGTACTTGAGCCATCACTAACTGCCTCCCAGAATCTGCTGGGCTTGAACTTAGGCACACAAAATATGGACCTGAAGTCTTAGCCATTAGACCAAAAGTCCACCCCTGCAAAAATTTCTGAAAAAATTATTTTAAAATTATTATTTTATTTAAAACATTTTTAGTTTTAAAATTTAACAATTTTTAATATTTTGCTGCATTGACTTCAAATATAAAACCTATATTCATGCGCATAAATAGTATTTTTTTTTTGAAAACAGAGATGCTAATATCACAAAGTGAGAGACTGGGGAAAAGAATGACTGTTATCCAAAAATCTACTTCTAAAACTTATACTATACATTCAAAATGAGTGTATTTTATTGAATATAAGTTATTCTCAAGAACCTGTGCATGTGTGTAAAGCAGAGTAAGGGCACACACTCCTTATTCACCATATACCATTGCCAAGGAAGGAAGGAAGGAAGGAAGGAAGGAAGGGAGGAGGAAAGGAAGGAAGGAAGGACAGCTGAAGTCTCCAAGAAGCTATTTTCTTTTTTTTTTTTTTTTTCCGGCAGAGTTAGGCAGTGAGAGAGAGACAGAGAGAAAGGTCTTCCTTCCATTGGTTCACTCCCCTAATGGCCGCTACGGCTGGCGCTGCGCAGTTCTGAAGCCAGGTGCCTCCTCCCGGTCTTCCATGGGGGCACAGGGACCCAAGCACTTGCGCCATTCTCCACTGCCCTCCTGGGCCACAGCAGAGAGCTGGACTGGAAGAGGAGCAACGGGCACTAGTACCCGGCACCCCAACTGGGACTAGAACCCGGGGTGCCGGTGCCGGTGCCGGTGCCGCAGGCAGAGGATTAGCCTAGTGAGCCACGGTGCCGGTCTCCAAGAAGCTACTTTCAGACATTGCCATAGCTCTGCTCATAAATGATCATGACTTATACAAATATAACTAACATATTAGATTCCTCTTTTCTGGACTTCATGCTTTTCTGATACATAGCAAATACCTGTCTTTAATGCTTTTCTTTTTATGATACAAAGAGAATACCTGTCTTTAAGCATTATCAGTATGCTAAGTCCTAGACTGCTCGCATATATTAACTATCAATTTAAGAAGCTCAGATCTGGGGCCTGTGCTGCGGTGTAGTGAGTAAAGCTGCTGCCTGCTATGCTGGGTCAAGTCCTGGTAGCTTCACTTCTAATCCATCTCTCTGTTATGGCCTTGGAAAGCAGTAGAAGATGGCCCAAGTCTTTGAGCCCCTGCGCCCCATGGGAGACTCGGAAGAAGCTCCTGGCTCCTGGCTTCTGAGTGGCTCAACTCCGGCTGTTGCTTCAATATAGGGAGTGAACCATCGGATGGAAGACCAATCACTCTCTCTCTGTCTCTCTCTCTCTCTCTGCCGCTGCCTCTGCCTCTCTGCAGGTCTACCTTTCAAATAAATAAATCGATCTTAAAAAAGCAGCTCAGATTTGTAAAAATTCTTTATCTGGGTGAGTTTTTTAAAAATATGTGATGGAAAAACATGATTTGTTTTTCTTCTTTCTCAGCAAGGCAGATGTGCCAGTACCTTTTCTTTCAAAATCATCAGTCCCTTAAAAAAATAACAGCTGTCTCTTGGGAAAATAATTGCACAGTTCATATAATTCAGTAGCATTTTTGAGTTTTCATGAGCATTTGATCATCTACTGGTTTGTTTTGTGTTATTTTTCTTGGTTTCTGATCTAAGACACTGACATGTGCTTTGGGTTAGCCAGTTGGAGCTCTGTGTACAGAGAAAGCATGAGGCATGAGAAACTTAATTTGGCTTGTACATGAGAAGTACTTTATTTTACAAAAGCAAAACCAAAGAGAACATGCTGGAGACTCCACCCTGAACAACAACAACAACAACAAAAACATCTACCAAAAACCAAAAGACAGTGACAGTTCCTCCAGAGCACCTGTGTCATACTCAAAGCCAGAAGCCAGGAACTTCCTCCAGATCTCTCACACTGGAGGGCCGGGACCTAACAACTGAAGTCCTCACTGCTGCCTTCCAGAGTCCTCATTATCAGGAAGCTGGAATGGAGAGTGGAGCAGGGACTTGAACCCTGGTGCTCACATAGGGGATACAGGCATCCCAAGGGACATCTTCACTGCTGCACCAAATGTCAGCCCCTTTAGAACAGACTTTTTTTTTTTTTTTTTGACAGGCAGAGTGGACAGTGAGAGAGAGACAGAGAGAAAGGTCTTCCTTTTTACTGTTGGTTCACCCTCCAATGGCCGCTGCGGCCAGCCTGCTGCTGCTCGCGCACTGCGCTGATCCTAAGCTGGGAGCCAGGTGCTTCTCCTGGTCTCCCATGGGGTGCAGGGCCCAAGCACTTGGGCCATCCTCCACTGCACTCCCTGGCCACAGCAGAGAGCTGGCCTGGAAGCGGGGCAACCAGGACAGAATCCGGCGCCCCGACCGGGACTAGAACCCGGTGTGCCGGCGCCGCAAGGCAGAGGATTAGCCTATTGAACCGTGGCGCCAGCCTAGAACAGACTTTAAATCTTATTTCCTTTAGTATTGGGACTGGTGGGATGGGAAACTTGTGAAGAGATACAACTTACTAGCACACGTCAACTTAGAATAACCACAGGTACAATTGGAAGAATCTGGCATGCTTTGAGATGTGTGCCAGCATCCTTTCATTTTGACCCTACACAGGGGGTGGTTATTATTGGTCTCCTTGTCTTAATTTTGTATAGCTGACCTTTTCCTTGAGAAGCTAACAGAAATATTCTGTAGCTCTAAATCATAAATCAGTGAAATTTGAACATGTAGTGGTCTGGGTAGTTACTAATTTGAACTTCACCCAGCATGACAGCAGGGGGCATTCTGATGGTAACTAATGCATTAAGAGTCCTGCAGTGTTAAAACCTTTGGTGTTGGTTCCATACGATGTTATGCACTGCACACATTTCACAGATTAAATATCACAGGCAAGTACTACTATCACTGTGCTTTCTGTGGAATGAGAAACAGGAAGGTAAAGCAACTTGACTAAGGTTGACTGATAATGACAAAGCAGAGTATTTGACCCAGATAGAACATCTGCATTTTTTATGACACTCTGCCCTGTTCATTTGAGGACTGGTTATATCCTTATCCTGTTTGTCAGAATGCCCCACAATCTTTGCAATGCACAAACAGTGATTATCTGACAGTCTAAGAATTTTAAAATATGCTTACCTTGCTTTAATTTTCTTCATGGCACTTACCTATCTCTTCTTGATGTCACATTATCAGTATATGTTTAGTATCTGAATCCCTCATAAAAAGACAACAACTCAAGCTCCTATCTATCCCCAAGAACCTACTATAGTACATTATTGTACATACACCTAATCCCTGTTTACTGATTAAATCGTCAGTATGAGTGAAAAGTTCTCCTTTGTGCCTAATGTAATCTTACCTGAATTTATATTTCCTGCAAATCAGAATTTTAGGTCACTTTCAAGAGTAGTAGTTAAGTGGAAATGCTTAGAAAACAAAAAAAGACCTAAGCCAAGATGGTGGATAAGAGAAAGGATAGGTGGGAGAGAACATGCCAGAACAAGGAGCTGCACAAATTCTGGTTATTTGATGACCATGCTGCACATCTCATCCTACAATAACACAGGCACTGAATAATGAGCTCTGTGCCAATCAAAATGGGATCCAAAAATAAAGTAAGATTTTGAGTCCAACAGATTTATTAGTTTAGTTACTTACTTGAGTGGTAAATGGAAGTGGACTGAACAGGAAGGGAAGTTGTAGCATCATCTATCCATATGGATCCTCTCTGTATTGAAAATGGTATTGAAAGTGCTATAGCTTGAAAAGGTTTGTTCCCTTTGAAACTCATGATGAAATTTAATCCCCATTGCAAAGTATGAAAGAGGCTGGCAACTTAATCCAACTACAATATTTTTCATTGGGGCCTTTGGGAGATTATTAGTATTAGTTATGATCATCAGAGTGGGTCACCCAGAACTGAATATTTGTGGCTTTATAAGAACAGAGAAAAGAGACCAGAATAGAGCTGATTCTCACTAGGTGATGCCCTGCATTACTTGGTACTCTGCCTGCCACACAGTTACCACAACAGCAGTCTTTTGACCTGGGACAAGAATTATGAACCAAAATGGACTTTTTTTATTTATAAATTTTCTGGTATGCATTATCTTGTTACTAGCAACAGAAAATGACTGAAGCATACAGCATGTAAGCAAGTGGTTAGATTACTGTCCACCAATATTAGCCAGCCTGGAGATTTGTGTTGGAAGAAGAAGTAGTCATAGGAATGTAAATACAATTTAAAATGCATAAAATAATAATTTGTTCTGAAAGTTATGTGCTTAACCACTGAACAAGAGGAAAAGGCAAGTCAAGACAAGACAAACCCCACAGTGGGGCTACTGACAAATTTCAGTCCTCACAGATTTTATCATCCGTAATGATGCATAAAGAATACCAATAAGCAAGATATGCAGGAAACCATCCAACACTCTCAGTATAACATGAGATGTTCGTCTTATCATTTAAAAAAACCAGTTAGAAAGAAAAAGGACTTCCACATCTGAGCAAGATGGAGCAGATAGAAGATATCTAGAAAAAATTAGGTAAATGATGAAACTTGTATTTTTAAAGGAATCAGAGCCCTGCAAAAGTAAAACTATCTAAAATTCCAGAGTGTGAAAAGCCAGTTGAGGCTTGCTGACAGCTGTGAGTTATTTTATTTCCTGGAGACCATTTTGATTCTGGAAGAGGCCGACGACTGGACATATTAAAGAAGAACTCTACTGGGGAAAAGAGAAATGGACCATTTTACAGTCATATGGCTGGAATGAAGGTTTGCAACACTGAAAAATTCCCACTTGCATGCCTCGTTCTACCGACATGATATCTGCTGAGTGAGACAAAATTTGGGGTGTGCTGATTAGAAATGCAGAGTAAAATATCTCACAGCCTTACATGACTATGGAGACAACAACTCAGTTCAGTAAATGGCCTGCAATAATCACAACTTATATCAGCCTACAAGATATTTTCAGCAATTTATTACACGAAAACTAAAGTGTTGAGCTTAAATCCCCCAAAGGACGGAACAAATGAGAAATGGCATTCTCCCCATCAAAAGTCTGAGAGAGCCACACCTAATTAAAAAGGAAAACAGAAAAACAGAAATGTACTAAATCTAAATATAACTGTAACCTAGCCAAATCCAACCCAGTTTCTGAGTGAATTAAGTGATGATTCTCTGTCTATTTAACAGATAAAGGGTATATTTATTTGGGATGAAAATAGCATAACATTAGTATATACAGTTATTTTATACAACATCAGAAACATGATAACATGTATGAGACATGCAAGCACACAGGAAAATGAGGCCAAGAATTGATTTTTTTAAAGAGATAAAATGAGAGATAACTCAGATATTGGAGAAAGTAAATTCTATGCAAGTTATTATAAATACTCTAGAAATTCCCTAACTTCTCAGATAAAACTATGGAAGTCAGAAGACAATGGACTAAAGTAGTAAAAGGAAAATTGTATGCCAAATAAAAATAGCTCTTAAAAGAATATTAAACATAGTAAGCTAAAAATTGAGATAATTTATTATCAAAAACTGTGTGTTAAAATATACTAAGGGCAGTCATCAAATTGAAGGAAAATTATGCAAAAGATGGTAACATAGGCCTCCTAGGAAGAATAAAGTGTACCAGAAAAGGTAAGTCTGAGGTTGAAATGAAAACCAATTATTGCCTAAGGCAATAGCAATGATAATATTTGGACATACTTATAACAATTAGAGAAGTGAAAATGTTTTCCAGGTATAGAAGGCTGGAGGGATGCAGCTAGAATTAAAATATTGGAAGATTCTTCACTTGTTCAATAAATTGTATGCATTCCAATTTATTCTAAATCACAAAGACACATTCTGAAAAAGACACTGAGTTTTTTTGAGCATAGAGATAGAGAACAACTGGAACTCTAACACTCTGCTGTTGAGAATATAAATTAGTATAATCATTTTTGATAACTACAGTCTTTAATAATGCTAAATATGTATTTCTTATCCAACAATTGAAGTTTAAATACATAAAGAGTAATGGAGTAATGATAGTGCTGGAACTGTGGCATAGTAGGCTAAACCTCTGCCTGCAGCCCCAGCATCCCATATGGATGCCAGTTCATGTCCCAGCTGCTCCTTTTCTTTTCTTTTTTTTATGATTTATTTATTTATTTGAAAGGCAGAGTTACAGAGAGGCAGAGGAAGAAAGAGAGAGGTCTTCCATCCTCTGGTTCACTCTTCAATTGGCTGCAATGGCCAGAGATGCGCCAATCCAAAGCCAGGAGCCAGGAGCTTTCTCCAGGTCTTCCCATGTGAGTGCAGGGGCCCAAGGACTTGGACCATCTTCTACTGCTTTCCCAGGCCACAGCAGAGAGCTGGATCAGAAGTGGAGCATCTGGGGCTTGAACCGATACCCATATAGGATGCTGGCACTGCAGATGGCGACTTTACCTGCTACACCACAGCGCCGTCCCCAACAGCTATTCCTTTTCCAATCACACTCTTTGCTATGGCCTCATAAAGCAGTTAAAGATGACCCAAGTCCTTGGGCCCCTGCATTGACATGGGAGCCATGGAAGAAGCTCTTGGCTTCTGGCATGGGATTGGCCCAGCTCTGGCCATTGTGGTCATTTGGGGGAATGAACCAGCTGATGGAAGACCTTTCTCTCTGTCTCTCTCTATCTGTAACTCTACCTCTCAAATATAAATAAATAAATATTTAACAGATTAAAGTAACAAGTATATAAATCTGTCAAAAATACAAGATTTCTCATAGTACCTGTCGTCTTAATAACTTAGTTCCTAACATCCAAAAGCTGGAAAATGAATTTCAACATAAAAAGAGAAAACTAACTTCACCATATTTGATTTATTATGCAATAACACAAAGCAATTAAAGTAGCAGAAAAATTTAAAACATGGATGAAGATACTGAAATAAAAATCAGTGAAAGAATCCAGAAACAAAAGTATTCATACTACATACTTTTTGTTAAATATTTATTTGAGAAGCACAGTAACAGAGAAAGAGAGAGGCAGAGAGAGAGAGAGAGAGAGAGAGAGAGAGAGAGAGAGAGATTCATCTGCTGGTTCACTCCTCAAGTGACTACTACAACCAAGGAGGAATCAGGTTGAAATGAGGAACCAGGAGGCTGGAGCTCCATTCTGGTTTCCCTTGTGAATGATAGGGGCCCAGTAACTCATATTCTTCCTTCCTAGGTGTTTTACAATGCAGCTGGATCAGAAGCAGAACATTTGGGACACAAGCCAGTATTCCAACTTGGGATGCCAGTGTCACAAGCAGGGGCCTCACCTGCTGCACAATGCCAGCCCCATGAATGATTCTATTTATGGAAAGTTCAAGTCCAGATAAGACAAATACATTGTAATTGAGGTAAACTGTTAGTTACATCTGGAAATTGTTATAGCATGAGAACAACTAAGGAATTTGCTAAAATACATTTTGTAAATCTTAATTTGTACATGACTGCCATGCATGCCATATGCACACAGCATAAAAAGT
Organism: Lepus europaeus; assembly: GCF_033115175.1. Classification (NCBI taxonomy): domain Eukaryota; kingdom Metazoa; phylum Chordata; class Mammalia; order Lagomorpha; family Leporidae; genus Lepus; species Lepus europaeus. The sequence goes on from NC_084832.1 coordinate 89,378,711, forward strand.
CCTCAAGCTATATACTTTAGTTCATTTTATTGTAAGTTTAGTAATTTTTTTAAAATAAAAACTGGGAAAAAACATGATAACTAGCACAGCTAGTTATTCTTACTCTCTAGTCACATAGTAGAACTCCATATTTAAGAAATCGCAAAGTAGCAACCAGAGTTCAGAAAACATCTATGGAAGAAGGAAATAAATAAGAATAAAGAGTGTTTGGATTAAATTTACAGTTTACAAAAATCAATATAGAAATATCAATGGCAACCTATATACCACAAATTTACTATCCAAAAGACAAATTCAGAATCAAGATAAATGAAGAAAACTTAGGAGAAAGATGGGCTAGCACTTAAAGAGCAAATAATTGATTTGACTGGGAATCAAGAGGAACATGAGAATGTTACAGAGGTCAAAAGCATATTCAAAGATTTAATGACCGGAAGCTTACCAAACCTGGAGAAAGAAACAATTACCCAGGAACAGGAAGGTCAAGGGTCACTGTCAAAATCAACCCAGTCCAATCAACTGCAAGGCATCCTAGTCAAGGTCTTCAATGTCTTCTTTATGTTAAAGATAAAGAGAGGATTCACAAAGCTGTAAGAGAACGGAAGCAAATAGCATATACAACAGTCCCAGTAGGTTTGACTGCAGACTTCTCAGCAGAAACCTTGCAGAATGGGAGGAAGTGGGATGAGGCGTTTATGGTATTGAAGGAAAGGATTTCTAGCCAACAATACTGCATCTAGTAAAGCTATCTTTCAGAGAGGAGAGAAAGAAAAAATCACCCCCAGACAAATCAGAGCTTAGAGAATTTATCACTTCCAAACCTTCCTTACAAGAAAAGAAAAAAGGAATTCCTCAAACTGGAAGATGCTAACAAGAGGGGAAAAAATCAGAAAATAGAAAACTCACTGGAATTGTAAACCTGGTAGGTAAATCCTTTGTATCTTTACTTTGAAGACTAAAGGCAACTTTATACACAGAAATGCTAAGAGAAAGTCAATATGGAGGCTGGCGCCGTGGCTCAATAGGCTAATCCTCTGCCTTGCGGTGCTGGCACACCAGGTTCTAGTCCCAGTCGGGGCACTGGATTCTGTCCCGGTTGCCCCTCTTCCAGGCCAGCTCTCTGCTGTGGCCCGGGAGTGCAGTGGAGGATGGCCCAAGTCCTTGGGCCCTGCACCCCATGGGAGACCAGGATAAGTACCTGGCTCCTGGCTTCGGACCAGTGCAGTGCGCCGGCCACAGCGTGCCAGCTGTGGCGGCCATTGGAGGGTGAACCAACGGCAAAAAGGAAGACCTTTCTCTCTGTCTCTCTCTCTCTCACTATCCACTCTGCCTGTCAAAAAAAAAAAAGTCAATATGGAAAGAGGTAAAGCATAATGTTCAATATCAAAGTGTGGAGAGGAATGAAGCACAAATGTAGGGTACTGTATTTATATTTCTTATTTCTTTGTTTCTGTTTGTCTCATTTCCTATTTTTAGAATTAATGTTAATTGTTACCAAGATAGCTTACTATTGTCAAAAGAGGCTTTCTGTAAGCCTTAAAGCAACCATAAAGCATATCTATAACTAGACTTACCAAAAATAATAAGCAATATAGCAAAGTACACTATTAGAGAAAGTTGCTATCCCTAAATAAAGATTGTAAGAGGAGTAGAATGAATAGGAATTTACCATAAAAATGCAAAGACAATTATAAATATGATAGCAGTAAGGCCTTACCTATGAAGAATTACTTTAAATATCAATGGACTAAATTCTCCAATTAAAATATGTATAGTGATCAAATGAATTAAAAAACAGGATCCCGGTAAAAACTACCTACAAGAAACTCACTTCACATCTAAGGACACACACAGACTGAGAGTACAGGATGGAACAAGATATTCCTTGCAAATTTAAATCAAAACATAGCAAAAGTAACCTTACTTCTATCAGGTAAAAATAATTTTTATAAAGAAAGCAAAAAGAGACTAATAAGGTCATAATATAACAACAAAGAGTTCAATCAAGCAAGATCAGATAACACTTGTAAATACATATGCACACAATATTGGAGCAATCAAATATATAAACTAATACTAATGGAGCTAAAGGTTGAGATAGACTCTAGTATAGTAATAGGGGACTTCAGCACCACACTTTCAGAATTGGAGAGATCAGACAGACAGGATATGAACAAAGAAACAGCAGAGTTAAATTTTACTTTAAATCAGATGTACCTGACAGCTATCTCCAGAATTTTCCATACAACAGCTGAAGCATATACAATCTTCTGAGCAGCACAGAGAACATTTTCCAGGATAGACCATATGATAGACCACAAAACAAGTCTCAAAAAATTTAAGAGATTGGAATCATATTGAGTGACTTTTCTGACTATAATGCAATACAAACAGAAATCAACAATAAGAAAAACAAGGTGAGCTTTGGAAACACATGGAAGTTATGCAGCCTACTACTAAACAAATAAATTAAAAAGGAAACAAAATATACCAAAACTTATGAGTTACAGCAAAAACAGTGCAAACAGGGAAGCTGGCAGCAATTAATGCCTGTATCAATAAAACAGAAAGATCTAAAACAAACAAGAACAAATTGAGGCCAATATTGTGATGCAGTGGGTTAATCTGCCACCAGCAATGCTGGCATCCCATAAGGGCACCAGTTATGTTTCAGCTGCTCTCATTCTCACCAAGCTCCCTGCTGATGGTTAGGAAAAGCAGCAGAACCAAGTGCTTGGGGCCCTGTCAGCCAAGTGGGAGACCCAGAGGAAGTCCCAGGCTCCTGGCTTTGGGCTAGACCAGCCATGGCTGTTGCAGCCATTTGGGAAATGAACCACTGGATGAAAGATTATCTCTCTCTCTCTTCTCTCTCTCTCTCTCTCTCTCTCTCTCTCTCTCTCTCTCTCTCCCCCTTTCCCTTCCCTTCCTCCTTCTCTCCCTTTATGTATCTTCCCCCCTGTAATTCTGCCTTTCTAAATAAAATAAACCTTTTTGTTATTTGACAGGCAGAGTTAGACAGTGAGTGAGAGAGAGAGAGACAGAGAGAAAGGACTTCCTTTTCCATTGGTTCACCCTGCAAATGGAAGCCATGGCTGGCGTGTTGCGACCACTGCGCTGCGCCAATTGAAGCCAGGAGCCAGGTGCTTCTTCCTGGTCTCCCATGCGGGTGCAAGGGCCCAAGCACTTGGGCCATCCTCCACTGCACTCCCGGGCCACAGCAAAGAGCTGGACTGGAAGAGGAACAACCAGGACAGAACCGGCGCCCCAACCGGGACTAGAACCCCGGGGTACCGGCACCACAGGCAGAGTATTAGCCAAGTGAGCCGCGGTGCCGGCCTAAATAAAATAAATCTTAAGAAAAGAAAAATGATAACAAATCAAACCCAAAATTGTTATAAGGGGGCCAGTGCCGCGGCTTACTAGGCTAATCCTCTGCCTGCAGCGCCAGTACCCCAGGTTCTAGCCCTGGTTGGGGTGCTGGTTCTGTCCTGGTTGCTCCGTTTCCAGTCCAGCTCTCTGCTGTGGCCCGGGAAGTCACTGGAGGATGGCCCAAGTGCTTGGGCCCTGCACTCTAATGGGAGACCCAGAAGAAGCTCCTGGCTCCTGGCTTCGGATCAGCACATCTCCAGCCATTGCGGCCATTTGGGGAGTGAACCAACAGAAGGAAGACCTTTCTCTCTCTCTCTCTCTCTCTCTCTCTCTCTCTCTGTCTAACTCTGCCTGTCAAAAAAATTGTTATAAGGGAAGAAATAATAACACCCACAGCACAAATAAATAACATGCAGACTAAAATATTAATACAAAAATCAATGAAAGAAAGTTTCTTTGAACAAACAAAATTTATCCCTTAGCTAAACTAAGAAAGAAAAAGAGGTTTTAAATACATATAAGTAAGATGAATGGAAACATTATTACTGACACCACAGATGGAAAAAGGATATTTAGAGATTACTCTAAACAATACTATGGCAAAAAATTTGATAACCTAGTAAAGATGGCAAGCTCTTAGATACATATGTGCTACAAAGATTGGATCATAAGGACAGAATATCTAAATGGACCAATAAATGAATTAAAAAAAATCTCCATCAGCAAAAAGCCCAGCATCAGAAGAACTCAGTCCTATGTTCTACCAAACATTAAAAAAAGAATCACATCAATTCTTCTTAAATTGTTTCAAAATCTGGAAGAAGAGGAACTCTCCCAACCTTATTCTATGAGACCTTTATTACCTTGATAACAAACCCTTACGATAACACAAAAGCAACAAGAAAAATAAAGCTACAGGCCAATATCCTGGATGAACATAGATGTAGAAATCTTCAACAAAATGCTAGCAAATTGAATCCAATAGCACATTAAAAAGCTCATTCTTCAGGATCAAGTGGTATTCATCCAAAGGATGCAAGGATGTCTTCACATATGAAAATCAATAACTGTAATATACCACATCAACAGAATAGAAATCATGGGGTAATCTCAATGCATGTGGAAAAGGCATTTGATAAAATTCAGCATCCCTTCATGATTAAAAACTAACCAAACTATGCATAGGAGGAATATATCTCATCATAATAAAGACTTATATATAACAAACAAGTCAATAGCAAATACCATATTGAATTGGGAAAAGCTGAAAACTGTATCTCTAAGATCTGGAACAACACAAGGATGCCCACTTTCTTCACTTTAGTCAATATCTTACTGAAGGTCCTGGTTAGAGCAATCAACCAAGAGAAAGCAATAAAACACATTCAAACTGCAAGGAGAAAACCAAACTGTCGCTGTTTGCAGTTACTTGACCTTATATGTACAACAACTCAGACTTCATCAGCTGCTAGAACGAATAAAAAAGAATTCAGCAAAGTAGCAAGGCAAAAATCAGTAGCATTGTTACATACCAACAGTGAAGCATCTGAAAAAGAAATTATGAAAGCAATCTCATTTCCAATAGCTATATACCTGAAAGTAAATTTAACCAAAGAGGTGACAGATCTTTATAAGGAAAATTACAAACAATTGATGACTGAAATTAAAGAATATAGAAATAAATGGAAATATCAATACCATGAAAATGTGCATACTTCTCAGTATGACTTAGATTCTGAGAAATCCCTTTCCAAATCCTAACTACAGTTTATGATATTGGAGGTAAATCATACTCAAATATACTTGATTTTTGAAAGTAATAAACAAAAGAGTATTGGGGAACCAACCCACTATGTAAAATTCAAATACTATAAGAATCTTTTTTGACAACTTTATTTTCTTTAAAATGTTTAGACGATTAATTATAATACTACTTCTTGAAGAATCTGCTTAATTTCTGGTGAGATATTTATGACCTCCATAGTCCATGATATAAAGCATTGGCTGTAGATATTTGAGGGAAACTATTCTGATTAGCCATTTGTACATGAATTCATGTGTATATGTATATAAAATTTGGCACTAATGCAAGTTTCCTATGGTTGTAGATATATTGATATTGTCTTTCATTTCGTAAGTATGAACTAGTACTCATACCCATGTTAATTTGCTTTGAATTCCAGCAAACTATCCAATAACTATCTTCCTGTGACAAAAGTTTTAGTAATTTTTTAATCTCTTTGCAGTGTGAATGAAATTATTAATAACGATAACACAAAGGTAAGAAAAATCTGAAGAATGGATAAAATAGTTCTTTGTCACTAGGATACTATTAGGTTTACATTTTGCTTTGGTTAAATGAAGATGGTTGATGGATTTTAGTTTCATTATAGTACCTTGATTCTGCAGTAAATAATTAATCTTTTATGATGAAATGCAGTTATGTTTAATAATTCTGTCATTGTTTTTCATTATAGCTCTGATTCTGAAGGCCTTTTGATCCTCAGATTAGACTTCAGCAAATTTCCTTTAGACGTGCAGACAGATGTCTGTCACCAGGTGCAGGATTAGTCAGCGCCAGCAAACTTTCTGAAACAGGGGCACCGGCTTCAAATTCTCTGCAGGGATTCTTTTACTAAGAGTTACAAAGAGACATAATATATGAAGTATAGTATGTGCACAGTATTCACACAGGCACCCACAATATACACACAGGTACAATGTATCCCAACAGAATAGGATGGGCAATACAGGGAGAAATTTGACATTTGACTATGACATTCCAAAAACAACTCTAACTATGGCACAAATTAGGTTGGCAGACGACCAGGCTCTGAGAAGCTGTCATTTCCTCCTTTGCCTGGAGAACAATGTATGAGGCTGCGACAGGTATCATGAGCCTGTCTCAACAGAAGGATCCCCACCAAGGGGAGAGTGTTTGGGGCAGCCATTAAGTCGCCTCTTGGGATGTCCCCATTCCATATCGGAGAGCCTTATTTAGAGACCTACCTCTGCTTCCGCTAATGCACATCCTAGGAGGCAGCACATGGTGTCTCAAGTACTCGGGTTCCCGCCACACTCCTGGGAGACCCAGATTAAGTTCCGGGCTCCTGACTTCAGCCTGCCTTGCCCCAGTTATTGCAGACATCTGGGGAGTGAACCAGCAGATAGGAGATCCCTCTCTCTCTCATTCTCTTTCTCTGTGTGTGTGTGTGTGTCTGTGCTTTTCAAAAAAAAAAAAGTGCATAAATAAAAGATTCTTATCAATAAAACTCTTCAGTCTTTAGATTAATCAGCACAGTATCACATGGAGAGAGCAGGGGAAGGAGGCAGCTGTGTTGTAGAGGGAAACATTCCGGAGTGGCAAGATAAACTTCTTTACAACTGGACCCCTTTGCTGTCAATTCTTGCTCTTTATTGACTTATACTTTTTCACAAACAACTCTTAAATGCGCCATTAAATCTATTTTTTCTTACAGTTAAAACTGCATTCAGGGGCCCGTGCCATGGCTCAATAGGCTAATGCTCCGCCTGCGGCGCCGGCACACCGGGTTCTAGTCCCGGTAGGGGCACCGGATTCTGTCCTGGTTGTCCCTCTTCCTGTCCAGCTCTCTGCTGTGGCCCGGGAAGGCAGTGGAGGATGGCTCAAGTCCTTGGGCCCTGCACCCGCATGGGAGACCAGGAGAAGCACCTGGCTCCTGCCTTCGGATCAGCGTGGTGCGCCGGCCGCAGCGGCCATTGGAGGGTGAACCAACGGCAAAGGAAGACCTTTCTCTCTGTCTCTCACTCACTGTCCACTCTGCCTGTCAAAACAAAAACAAAAACAAACTCCATTCAGGCCCTTCCCTTTCCTAGAAAAATAAATGTATGAATATTGCATACATAAATAGTAGACATTTTAAGTCCTTAAAATCATTGTCTCTCCTTTTCTACCTCCAATTTCTTCTCTTTTACACTGTCATTTTTCTTTACTAAGTCACATGAATGTTATTTTAGTCACTTTTAAAGCTAACTTTATAAAACTTTACAAATTATTGCATGTATGTACAAGTCCTGCTATTAGGAGAGATGAGGTCCAGCTACGGCATAGCTACCACATGGACAGAGACAGAATACACACATACGTGCAATGTGCACAGCTGGGAGTGTGGAACAGGTGACAGCCACTGCCAAGGATGAACTCAAAGCCACAAAAGAGTAGCTAGCATTTGCATCCTGGATTCAAACAAACCAACATTAAATTAACATTTGCATATGGAGTTCTAATTTTATTAAGTTTTATAATGATATGGTAATTATTTAAAAAAAACTAAATATTCTTAGAACACTTATAAGTCAATAAAATAATGCTTTACAAACTCTAGAAAAAGACTGTTTAGAGGCATGGGTAAATAAGATAAGAAAAACAGTAATATTTGAGGGATCATGCTAATGAAGGTACAAGAAGTCACTCTCCTACACCCTGTTAAATGTTTTTTCATAATAAAAAGTAAAATAAAAATAATACAAGAAAAACCAAGATTTCAGTTATATTTTCTGCATAGATTATATATGAATAAAATTTTATACTCTCAATAATGAGTAGCTAATTTTATACATGGCAGTTAGTAATTAGTCCCTAAAGTAACACGATTCTTGTCTTTGTAAGGAAGTTGTGTTATTGTACATTAATCAGTATAGTATACACAATAAAAATAAAGACTAGGAAAAGTAAATGACATCTGATTTAGTTACAAAATCATTTACTATATTAAGTAAAGTACATTCTAAATCAACTTTAAATTATAGATAACGTAGCATTTCATAGACAATTGTACACGGTGTCACAAGTCTACACCTAAAGGACGATTGTTTATAAAACAGAATTTTCACTTGACAACAGTTACATAACGTGTATTATTTCTAAAAATATCTAAAAAACATTGCTCATTAAACCACTCTAAAGCTAAATTACAACTTATATATTCAGAAATTAATCAGCTCATTCATACTGAAATAAAGCAAAGTGAGTTTACTTCTAAATTCCCTTAGGAGACTCATGTTAGCTGGTAAGACCTACGAGTCCCATACTCCATGAAAAGTGAAGGATTTAAATTCTCAGCCCAAATCATGTGTGCATTTGGTTTCTATCTTAGAGGAATTCCACTCAATGGATTAATAGTAAAATAAAGCCCTAGTCACAATTTCTTATCCTCTCAAAAATCTATGTTCTTGAAGACTAGGGTAATATCTAATGTAAACACAGCATAAGCCACAAATAAAAGTTTTAATTTTCTAGTTTACATATTTAAAAAGAAACAGGTGAAATCAATTTTAATATATTTTATTTCATCCAACATATCCAAAATACAATTACAGCATAAAAATACACATAAAAATAATTTAATGAGATCATTTACTTTTTGTTTTCATACTGAACTTTTGAGAGCATGTATTTTACATGTATAAAACATCTCAATTTGAATGCCAGCTTTCTATTGGAAATCCTTGATCTTTATTTAGATTCTGTATTACTTATTGTACAAAAAATTTCACAGAATTAACTTGTTTCAAGTGTACATAATATTTTCAACCACTTAATTGTCAGTTTGTAAATATAAATGAAAATTAATAAACTAAAGTGCCAATTCCAGATGCAATCCAAGTGTCCAGTAGCCACACAAAGCTAGTGGCTGCCAGTTGGGATACATCAGGTCTACCATCTTTCTTCATATGTAGTTCAGTTAAGGAAGTGTTTGTGTTTGGCATAGCTCTAGGCTCATAATTTTCCTGCTGTTGTGGGGCATCGTGGGAGTGAATCTGCAAAGGGAAGATCTCTCTCTGTCTCTCTGCTTTCCAAATAAATAAATAAAAATTTTAAAAAAACTATAAGTAGTTGAGAAAATAAAAGTGAAGTTTGATTAACACCAATTTATATTGCATAGTTTAAAAATAAAACAAATGAGGAAGATACAAAGTGTTTCAAACTTTGCTACACCCCCACAAATGATTGGACACAATCAAATTATTTTCACTTTTACATCAGGGGCTGCAGAAGGTTACAGAAAGGGCATACTATGAAAAAAATCATGCATTTATAATAGAAATTATTACACCAAATTAAACTTTCTTTTAATTCCATTTTCCATGAGCTTTTTGAAGCATCTTTGGATTTTAGTAACCACAGATAACAGAAAAGAATCTTCAAAGTTTGCCTAGTACTCACCATTATACATTTTTTTTAGTTTTGTTATATATGAAGTAAAAAAAAATGTTTTGTTTTGAATAAACAATTTTGTAGTTACATTTAAAGAGACAAAAACGTCCTAATAATAAATAGTTTGAATCTTTCCACTTCTGTTTCTGATCTCTGGGCTAAGAGCCTCATTCAGTCTATTAAAATTGATACAGGGCAAATTCGAGCTGCAGATGTCACTGAATTCCGGTGACATTTACATTCTCTTGGCCAGTTTAAGTTCACTTTTTTTCCCCTCCACAGACATTATAACATGGAGTTTCTTCTGCTACTGCATCCTGGGCTATTATTTCTTAACATTCTTCTCTTTGCATTCACTCATTCTAACTACAGTTTTACACATCTTTACACTGGGGTATTGGATACTTGAAACACCACTGAATTGCAGGGACTTGACATGATTTTAGCCTAAATACCTTCCAATATGATAGCCAAAATCAGGGGCTGGAAACTCAATCCAAGTGTCCCATGTGGGTTCAGGAATGCAATCACTTATACCCTCACCTGCTGCTTCCCAGGGTCCACATTCCCAGGAAGCTACAATGGGGCACACATATCAGTATTGAAGTCTAGAACTCTGATAGGGATGCAGCTATGTTTACTGCTAGGCCAAATGCCCACCTCAATTGATGATTTTATTGTCATAGCTTTCCATATGAAATAGATTATCTGAGTTTTTCATCTGGCCTATGGACCTTCTATGGTTTGGCTCTGCAAATGTGATGATGCACAGACTAGTGGATTTCCCTTTGGGGCACAACTGGTGGATAAAGAAGGCCAGAGAGAAAACTTCCAAGCAGGAGATGTCTGCCATACTACACTGCAGTAGACACTGGTGGGTCTGAGCCTTCTTGAAGACCCTTCAATTAAGAATTTCAATCCACCAAAGCTATCAAAGGCCCCCAGATCTTCTTGTGGTAAATTCAAAGGTAAAAATGAGTACTCATTACTGGTGCTCTCAGCAGCATTTTCCAAACTGACTATACCTTCTTTGAAAATATGATGACTAAGTTTATGAGATGCCATTCTCCTTGGTTTTCCTTCTCAATTCCTTTAGCTGTGTCCCATCTTGACCTCCAAATGAAAGAACGCTCCAGAGCTCAGGCCTCCTCACCAATTATCTTTTACTCCACAAATTTATTCTGCAGGTGACCTCATACAATTTCATGGTTAAATATCACCTATTCACTGATGATTCTTAGATGTCTCTGCTTAATTTAATCTAGAACCTGAGCTCCACTCTTCAATATCCAACTTTATTTTTAAGATCCACTTAGATGTTTCAAATTAATACATATAACTCTAATTCTTATTCTATTTTTTCACTTGTGAGTCATACTTCAAAATCAGGATTTATTTATTTGTTTTTCAAATTTTATTTAAGGAATACAAACTTCATGCATTTCATATATACAAATTTAGGAAAATAATGATTCATCCCACCCTACCTTCCTCCTGCCCATTTTCCACACTTCCTCCTCCCTCTCCCATTCCTACTTTTATTTTTTACAAAGATCTGTTTTTAGTTAACTTTATACTCATAAGATTATGCCTACACTAAGTAGAGATTTCAACAAATAGTATGATGAAAATATGAAAAAATACAAAGAAAAACAAAAAAAAACAAAAAACACTGTTCTATAACAGTCAAGACAAGGGCTATTCAAAATCATTGACACATTGAATGCATCAATTTCAATCCTATAGATTACCTTTTATGTACTCTGTTAATTAACACAGACCAGAAAGAACATCTGTTTTTTTTTTTTTTGTCTTTTTGTGACTGGCTTGTTTCACTAGGTATAATGGTTTCCAGTTGCATCTGTTTTGTTGCAAATAACAGCATTTCATTTTTCAAATCATTTTTTAATATACACCACAATTTCTTTATCTAGTCTTCAGTTGATGGACATCTGGATTGATTCCATATCTTAGTTATAATGAATTGAGCTGCAATACACATGGGAGTACAGATAACTCTTTCAGGTGCTGATTTCATTTCCTTTGTGTAAATTATCAGGAGTAGGATGGCTGGTCATAGGGTAGGTCTATATTTAGCTTTCTGAGATATTTCCATACTGTCTACCACAGTGGCTACACCAGTTTACATTCCCACCAGCAGCAGATAATTGTACCCTTTTGCCCACATCCTCATCAGCATTTGTTATTTGCTGCTTTCTGTATGAGAACCATCTAAACTGGGGTGAGGTGAAAACTTTGAGTTTCGTTTCCCTGATTGCTACTGATGCTGAGCACTTTTTTCATGTGTCTGTTGGCCATTTGAATTTCTTCTCTTGAAAAATGTCTGTTCAGGTCCTTTGCCCATTTCTTAAATGGATTGATTGTTTTGTTATTGTTGAGTTTCTTGAGTTCTTTATAGATTCTGGAAATTAATCTTTTCTCAGTTGCATATTTTCTCCCATTCTGTCAGTTGCCTCTTTGGTGAATGTTTCTTTTGTAGTGCAGAATATTCTGTTTGATGTAATCCTATTTGTCAATTTTGGCTTTGATCGTCTGTGCTGCTGGCATTTTTTTTCCAAGAAGTATTTCCATATGCTTATGTATTATAGGGTTCCCCAATGTTCTGGGTATCAGGGTATCAGGTCATAGATTTAGGTCTTTGATCCATTTTGAGTAAATTTTTGCATCAGATGTAAGATGGGGCTCTTGTTTCATACTTCTGTATGTGGAGATCCAGTTTTCCCAGCACCATTTGCTGAAGAGACTATCATTGCTCCAGGGATTGATCTTAGTTCCTTTGTCAAATAAAAGTTAGTTGTAGATGAATGGAATGATTTCTGGAGTTTCTATTCTGTTCCATTGGTCTACAAGTCTGTTTTTGTGCCAGTATCAGGCTGTTTGGATTGTAACTGCCTTGTAGTATGTCTTGAGATCTGGTATTATGATGACTCTGGCTTTGTTTTTGTTATTTAAGATTGTTGTAACTATTCATGGTCTGTTGTGTTTCCATATGAATTTTAGTATCATTTTTTCTAGATCTGAGAAGAATATTGTTGGTATTTGATTGGGATAACCTTGAATCTATAAATTGCTTTTGGTGGTATGGATATTTTCATTATATTTTTCTTGTGATCCGTGAACATGAAAGATTTTTCTATTTTTTATGTCTGTTTCTATTTCTTTCTTTAATGTTTTATAGTTTTCATCATAGAGAACTTGACATTCTTGTTTAAATTTATTCCAAGGTATTTAATTGTTTTTGGAGCTATTGTGAATGGGATTGATCTTAGAAAGTCTTTCCCAGTTTTGGCGTTGTCTGTGTATACAAAGGCTACTGATTTTTCTGTTTTCATTTTATATCCCGCTACTTTACAACACTCTTTTGTGAATTCCAAAAGTCTCTTGGTGGAGTCTTTTAGATCCCTTAAATATAGGATCATGTCATCAGCAAATAGGGATAATTTGGCTTCTTCCTTCTGAATTTGTATCCTGTTGATTTCTATTTCTTGGCAATGGCTCAGCTAAAACTTCCAGGAGTATATTGAATAGCAATGCTGAAAGTGACATCATTGCCTGGTTCCGGATCTTAGTGGTAATGCCTCCAATTTTCCCCCTTTCAATAAGATGCTGGCTGTGGTTTTGTCATAGATTGCCTTGATAATGATGAGGAATGTTTTTTCTATACTCAATTTGCTTAATGTTTTCATCATGAAAGGGTGTTGTATTTTATCAAATGCTTTCTCTGCACATGTTGAGATAATCATATGCTTTTTGTTTTTCAGTTTGTTAATGTGATGTATCAAGTTTATTGATTTGTGGATGTTGAACCTTCCCTGCATACCAGAGGTAAATCCCACTTGTTCCAGGTAGATGATCTTTATAGTGTGTTGTTGGATTTGATTGGCTAGTATTTTGTTGAGGATTTTTGCAACTAAATTTTGTTAGAGAAATTGTTCTATAGTTCTCTTTCTCTGTTGTATCTTTCTGGTTTAGGAATTAAGGTAATGCTGGCTTCATGAAAGGAGTTTGGGAGGGTAGCCACCATGTAAATTGTTTTGAATAGGTTGGGAAGTAGTGTAATTAGTTCCAGTCCTGGGTGTTTTTGTTATTGTTGTTGGGAGGGTCTTTATTACTGGTTTAATTTCTGTCTTGGTTATAGGTCTACTTAGTTGTTCTATGTCCTCCTGACTCAATTTTGGAAGATTGTTTGTGTCCAAGAATCTATTTCTTCTAAGTGTCCTGATGTGCTGGCATACAGATTTTTTTTTTTTAATTTAAAGATTTTATTTGTTTTACTTGAAATTCAGAACTCCAGAGAAGCAGAGAGAGAGAGAGAGAGAGAGAGAGAGAGAGAGGTCTTCATCTGCTGGTTCATGCCCCAGATGGCTGCAATGGCTGGAGTTAGGGAGATCTGAAGCTGGGAGCCAGGAGCTTCCTCCAGACCTTCCATGTGGGTACAGGGGCCCAAGGACTTAGGCCATCTTCTACTGCTTTCCCAGCATAGCAGATAGCTGGATTGGAAGTGGAGCAGCAGGAATCAAACCAGCGCTCCTGTGGGATGCCTGCACTGCATGCTGTGGCTTTACCCACTACACCACAGTGCTGCCCCAGCATACAGCTTTTTTTCAGTAATTCCTGATGACTCTTTTTATTTCTGTGTTATCTGTTTTTACATTTCCTTTTTCATTTCTAATTTTATTGATTTGAGTCTTCTTCCACTTTTTGCTTTGTTTTTGGTTAGTTGGGCCAACAGTCTGTCAATTTTATTTATTTTTTTTTTCAAAAAATCAGCTCATCATTTCACTGATCTTTTCTAATACTAATCTTTGCTCTTCCCCTTAAACTTGCTTCTCCCATTTTTTATCTTGTTTTTGTACATAACAATTACTTGGTTTTTCAGGCCAACTACGTAAGAATATTTTTTCCTTCTGTCAATCATTCATCTCTAGTACACATCTAATTGATTAGAAGATCCTATCCATTCCAAATTATTTTATATATGATAAATCTGACCACCACCTTGATTTTCTGGATCTCCTTTACAATACGCTAGGCCAAGCAGCATCATGGCTTTTCTGAATGCATTGACATCCTAGCTGGATTCTCATACTGTCCTCTTGCTACTCTGTAGAATATTTTATTCAAATACATCAGAGACATTTTAAAGTGCAGTGTACACTTAAATTGGTAGTTTTGGTACGGGACAGCCTCCAGAACCAAACTTTGGTTTTATCAACAGTTGTGCTTTTTGCCTCATCATGAAGTCTGTAGATTAGAGAAGCTGATAGTTCAGAGGCATATGCCTGCTCATCATTCAGGTGTGTAATGAGGCCTGCTTTAAATCATTTCTAAAAAGATATAGTCATTATATTCCACTTCCTTGTGAGGAAATGAAATTATACAATTGAAATCTGATCTTCTCTGCCAAAGGAATTTATTGAGAATACTTCAAGTCATATCATAGGCAGATCATTGAATTTGAAACTTAGTGCCGTTAACAGGAAGTTCAAAATATTAAAAATGACCAGTAATAACTCATAAAAGATACAGGAAAATTTTCAAAAACTTTTATCAAGATCTGCACTCTTTAAAACTAAAATCACCATTGAAAGATATTGCAAGATATCTAATTAATAGTAATGACATACTATGTTCATCTAGCAGGTAGCCCTTAGTCTCCAAAACACAAACCTGGAAAAACTCTAGTGTCTTTTCTATTAGTATGGATTTATTTATTCTGGATTTTTAATATATATAGAGTTCAGTATATGCTCTTTTGTGACTGACTTCTTTCACTTACCTCATGTTTTCAAAGTCCACACATGTGGCAGTACCTGTCAGCAATTTATTCTTTTTTATGATCAAATAATATTCCAGTGAATAGGTACCTTACATTTATTTATCCATTCTTGCATTGGTGGGCAAGTGGACATTTGAGTTGTTTTTCCTCAAGGCAGTGATATATAATACTACTAGGAATATTTGTGTACACATTTTGGCATGAACATATGTTTTCATTTAGCTTGGGGCATATGTTTTCAATTCTATTTAGGAGCAGAATTGCTAGATCATATGGTAACTCTGTGTTTAACACATAAAAGAACTACCAGACTGTTTTACAAAGTAGTTATAAGATTTTGCATTCGCACATATATGAAAGTTCCAATTTCTCCACATCTTAATTACAGCCTTGAAAGTAGGCGTGAAGTTATCTCACTGTGGTTTTGAGTTCCATTCCCTATTGACTAATGTTGTTAAATCTCTTTTCACATGTTTATATTCCATTTTTATATATTTTATAGAAAGAGCTATTTAGTTCATTTGTCTACTCTAATCTTCATTATGAGGGTTCTCTATTCTAGATACAATTCTTATATAACAAATATAATTATAATTTGTAAATATTTTCTTTCATTCTGTGACTGATGTTTTCAATGAGTTAATGGTGTTCCTTGAAGCATAATTTTTTTTTTAATTTTGACTAAGTCCGATTTATCTGATGTTTCTTTTGTCACTTGTGTTTTTGGTGTTCTACTTTTGCTCTAAAAATTTATTTTATTTATTTGAAAGACAGAGTTACAGAGAGGTAGAGACAGAAAGAGAGGTCTTTCATCCTCTGGTTCACTCCCCAGATGACTGCAACAGCTGGAGCTGCACCAATCCGAAGCCAGGAGCCAGGAATTTCCTCCAGGTCTCCCAAGTGGATACAGGGGCTCAAGGACTTGTCCATCTTCTACTGTTTTCCTAGGCCATAGCAGAGAGCTGGATTGAAAGAGGAGCAGCCAGGACTAGAACTGACGCTCCTATGGGATGCCTGTGCTTCAGGCCAGGGCTTTAACTTGCTGTGCCACAGCGCCTTTTGGTATTATAATTAAGAAAACTTTGTCTAACTCAAGGTTACAAAGTTTTTTAAAAGAAGTTTATAGTTTTAACTTTTGCATTTAAGCCAATATTCCTGTTTTGGTTAATTTTGTATATAAGGTGAAGTGGGGGCCCAAATTCCTTCTTTCCTTATGAATATGGAGTTCTTCTAGCACCAGTATTTGGTAAAACTATTCTTTCCTACCATTAAACTAGATCTTAGAATATTGCTAAAAATCAAGGTAACTATAAATATAAGATTTATTGTTGACATTGTTTTATTTCATTAACTATATTCTAGCCTCATAATCAATACCACACACTATTCATTGCTGTTGCTTTGCTGTAGTTTTTGAAATCAAGAAGTCTGAGTCTTATTTCTTCAATCTTCATTTCAGAATTATTTTGACTATTGTGAATTTCTTCATTTTCATCATAGTTTCTAGGCTCTGTTTCTCTTCTTCTGAAAAAACGTTGGCTGGAATTTTTTCTAGGAATCTCATTGAATCTGTAGTTTGGGAAGTATTGACATATCAATACTGAGTCTTCAGGTCCATGAACATGGGATAGTTTTCCATTTATTTAGATCTTCTTTTATTTTTTTCAGAAATATTGTATAGTTTTTAGGGTGTCTTAATTTATTTTGATGCATTTATTCCTAATTATTGCTATTGTAAATATAATTGTTTTTTATTTAATTTTCAGAATATCCATTGTTACCTCAGAAATATTAAACTGATTTTATATATTGATCTTTGCTCCTGCAACTTTGTTTTTAGTGCTATGTTTTTTGTGGATTCCTTAGTATTTTCCACATACAAGATCATTTCATTTGTGGATAGAGATACTTCGGCTTCTTCCTTTCCAATCTGCATACATTTTATGTTATTTTATTGATTAATGTCTCTAGCTAGAATCTTCAACATAAAAGTGAAGAGAAGTGATGAGAACAAAGAAGAGAATAGAATAATGGGGTTAATGCTGTGGCTTGGTGGGCTAAGCCTCCACCTGCAGTGCTGGCATCCCATATGGGCGCTGTTTTCTTTCCCAGCTGCTCCTCTTACAATCTCTGCTATGGTATGAGAAAGCAGTGGAAGATGACCCAAGTGCTTGGGACCCTGGAACCCACTTGGGAGACCCTGAACAAGCTCTTGGCTCCTAACTTCAGATCAGCCCAACTCCAGGCTATTGTGGCCATTTGGGGAGTGAACCAGCATATGGAAGATTCTCTCTCTCTCTCTCTCTCTCTCTCTCTCTCTCTCCAACTGTCTCTCCCTCTGTCTGTAACGTTACCTCTGAAGTAAGCAAATAAATCTCTACAAAATGAATAGTGATTACTAGAGTCTAGGGAAGGTGGGGATGGGGGAATAGAGGTAGATTTGATAATGAACACCAAATACAGTTAGGTAGGAGGAAGGATTTCTAGAGTACACAGTATAATGTCTATAGTTTACAACAACCTGTTACATATGAGTATTTTACAAAGAACTAGAAATGAATACTTCAAAGTCTCCAAGCCCTAAGAAATGGAAATACTGATTATCTTGATTTGATCATGGAACATTGGACCTATGTATTGAATTTTTACATTAAACTCTATAAATAAGTACAATTAAGTAGTAATTTGAAAAAAAAGTACAAAAAATGAAGTGTTAAGAACAGACATCTTTGTCTCATTCTTTATCATAGATAGAAAGTATTGTATCCTTCAGTGGAAAGTTAGGTGTGGATTTTTCATAGATGTCTTTGTCAGGTCATAGTCACTTCCACTACTATCACTCATTTTTTTATTTGACAGATAGAGCTAGACAGTGAGAGAGAGAGACAGAGAGAAAGGTCTTCCTTCTGTTGGTTCACCCCCGAAATGGCCACTGCGGATGGAGCTACGCATCTCCGAAGCCAGGAGCCAGGTGCTTCCTCCTGGTCCCCCATGCAGGTGCAGGGGCCCAAGCACCTGGGCCATCCTCCACTGCCTTCCTGAGCCACAGCAGAGAGCTGGACTGGAAGAGGAGCAACCAGGAATAGAACCCGGCACCCATATGGGATGCCAGAGCTGCAGGTGGAAGATTAACCAAGTGAGCCATGGCGCTGGCCCCTCACTCATATTTTTTAACCATGAAAGAGTTTTGTATTTGTCAGCTGCTATGTATGTGTCTATTGAAGTAATAATGTGTTTTGTTATTGTGCTATTAATATGGTGGATTAAATTAATTTATCTTCAGTAGTTAAAACTAGGCATTTCTGGGCTTAGTGAGCCTTCTTCTTGGTGAAAAATACTCTTATGTGTATTGATAAATTTATTTGTATTTTGGGGAGTTTTTTTCTTGGCATTTATATTTATAAGAGATATTAATTTATAATTTTCTTTTTGTGATGTATTTGTATGATTTAGATATTGGGGTAATGTTCTCATAGAATAAGTTGTAAAGTATTTATAAGTCTCTGAGGAATCAATATTAATTCTTGAAATGATTGGTAGAATCCACCAATGACACCAATTTATATAAAAAATTTTTCTTTGGGGAAGTCTTTTATTTTTATTTTTTAAGATATATTTATATATTTGAAAGGCAAAGTTATAGAGAGGCAGATGCAGAGAGAGGCAGGAGTCTTCCATCCACTGGTTCACTCCCCAAATGGCTGCCACTGCCAGAGTTGAGCCTATCTGAAGCCAGGAGCCTGAAGCTTCTTCCAGGTCTCCCAGGTGGGTGAAGTGGCCCAAGGACTTGGGCCATCCTCTACTGTTTTCCAAGGCCATAGCAGAAAGCTGGATCGGAAGTGGAGCAGCCAGGATTTGAACCAGCACTGTAGCTAGTGTCTTTACCTTCTATGCCACAATGCCAGCCCCTTAGTGAAGTCTTTTAATAACTAGTTCAATATCTTTACTTATTATTCCCATTTGCTTATCATTTATAAATTATTCTGTGAATTTTTATTTTTATTTTATTTTTTATTTACTTGAAAGAATTTTAAAGAGAAGTAAAGACAGAGAGATTAGAGGACTTCCATCTGCTGGTTCACTCCCCAAAAGACTGCAATGGCCGGAGCTGAGTTGACATGAAATCAGGAACTAGGAGCTTATTCTGGGTTTCCCACATGAGTGCAGGGGCCCAAGCACTTGGGCTGTCCTCTGCTGCTTTTCCAATGCATAAGCAATTATCTGGATTGGAAAAGTAGCCAGGACTTGAACGGGTATCCATATGTCATGCCAGAAGTGTAGGCTGGGGCTTTAACCCACTGTACCATAGCTCCGGCCTCTAAATAGTTTTTATTGTATGCTTTTTTTAGTAATCTGTCCATTTAATATAACTTGTTGATATATCATATATGTATATACAGTCTGCAAGATCTCTGTTGATGTCTTTTATTTAATTCTTGATTTTAGTAATACGAGTTTTGTCCCGTATTTTCATGGCCTTCTCTAATACATTTTTGCTCCCACTCATATCTTTTCTTCCATGATCATTAAAAATACTAATATCTATATGTTAGGAGTCCAATTATATACATATTATTTTACATCATTGGTTTCAACTAAGTTAGCAGAAGAAACAAGCAATTATACTGTCTTTTATAATTACCATAATTACTGCTCTTTAATTTCATGTAGATTTAATTATTACCTGGAGTCAATTGCTTTAAACATAAAAAGCTGCTGAAAGTATTTCCAACTAGATATGTACTTCCAATAAATTGTTTCAATGTCTTTAACCTAGAAACAGCAAAGTCAAGTTGTCAAGCAATTCTCAGAATAAGCTGGATATCATTAGACACTGAGGTAGCACAGAAACATAACTATTTATTGTGTTATTACAACACACCAAAATCAGGAAAACAGCCAAGAATCAAGGTAGCAAAATCACCAAGGGACAAGTAATCTATAAACCAAAAATTTATAAATGACAAACGTTGGAGAAACAGCTGAATGCCCAGGTAATTGCAGTAGGTGTGTGTTGATCTCAATAGAGAACAGTGGGAAGAGGTGTTCATCAAAGCAGTAGCTATCCAACAGGATGCACCTGGGAGAACAGTGGATGGAGGGCTGCCAGACAGTGTTCCTGGAGGTTAGTAAGAGCTGGCATACCAACATACTCCCTATGGTAACAGCAGGATCTACAACCTGGTGTTATTATTGCTAAAGCACCTCCAGTCATTTTTTTGTAAAGAATGCCAGGTGTTTAGTCTCAATCACTCTGATGCTAACAAGTCTGTATCCACATGAGGCACTATACTGGATTTCTTGTTTTCCTCTCCCAGGTATGTTTGTGAGCATCCAGAAAATCTTCTGAGTCAACAAATTGAATACATCAGACATGTACATGTTGGAGGGTAGGGACGGGAAGGGACAGGAGTGGAGTGGTTGGGGATCCCTCCTGAGGTGCTGGCAAAAGCAATTGAGTGGAAGACTATGACACTTACTGGAATTGGAACACTGAAAAAAGACAAGGAAAATCATACTGGGAGAAAGAAGCTCTTTCCAGAAGCCAGTTAGACTCTTTTGAGAATTTGATGAGATGCTGCCTGCAAGGGGCCTAATAAAACATGGCATAAAATACAAATATTAATGAAGGTGACGACTACTCCCTAACAGTAGGGAGATTCCAATTTGTACAAAGACTTTGGAACCTCTCCTGTTACCTTCAGCTATGTTATAAACACTGCCAAAATGCTTCTTGCTCTCTAGCATATGTTTTGGCCCTAAACATAAATGTTAATGTTTCTTCTCTTTTAGTCCCTGGCATCTCAATCTTCAGCTCCTTCTAATTTCACTTGGATAAACATAGCTGAGTATTTTCTTCCAAAATATATCTACGGAGCATCCAAGGGTTTTCCTTCAGACTGATTCCCAGAACACCAAGCAAAAATGAAAAGATAAAGTATAAACAAAGGCAACTTTATTTATAAAAACTCAACTTAAAATCGAACAGAGGAAGAGTGAGTCAACGCCACTCACCGCCAACAGATGTTGTGAGAGGTCATTGTGGTTGTTTTTTAATCTCCATCAGTCCTGGTTTCCAAGCCTTAGTTTGTGTTAACAGTCACCTGGTGGGCTTCCTAAATTAAAGATTCCTTGAACCCACCTCTAGGGAATCTAATTCAATGCCTGGAATGAATCATAGGACATTGCAATTTTAACAAAGTCACAATAAAGAGGAAATTTCCTCTGTGGATCACAATTAAAGAACATGGTCACCATGTTGGTCAGTAGCACCAGTCATGCTTGTATCTTTCTGCCTGCCTTCGAAGTTTGCAACTGTAAGAGTAGGAGCACGGTGATGCCTCGTGCCTCGGCTGTGTAAGAAGATCCCACTTTCCTGAAGATCTGCAGATTTCAGACCCTTCTTCCTGTGCTGGCACCTCTGAATATTCTGGAGTTGTCTTCTTGCTAGCTGGGCTGCATTACACAGCAAGTAACACATGCATGTTTCCAATTAGGCAAGTCTGAAGATCGGTTATTTTAAAAACTTCAGAAACTGTGTGCCAGGGGACACACTCAGCTTTAAATTTGACTGTGTGGTGTGTGTTCAGGGCAGCGGTTTTCATAGCCATATTTTTTTAACATAATTACTTAGGCTTTCCTGCTGTGACACTCAGCTCTGTCCTCCTTGGAGGAGGCTCATAGGAGAAAAAAGAAATTGGGGATGACATTTCCCCTCCTCTTTTGTCTTATTGGTGGAGAGCTGTCAAAGAGTTACAAGTTAGGATTGTGTGAGAATGAGCAAATTCACATGAGGGATTTCAAGCTTTAGTCAGATCCTCATGGGACATGTTTGAGGGGTCTTGAGAAATGTCATGAAATATGTGTATTATGAAAAAATAGGCATGGATTTCAAAAACCGTATCTTCTAACTCCATTTCTCAATAAGCTTTCTGAAGTACATTCATACATAGTTGTATATGTTAGAAAGTTCTAGAACATTGGGCAAATTTGTAGAAACACAAGAATACAAGGGTACTAAAAAAGCTAGCAGAAAAAATGTAAATGTAATTAAAGGATAAATTTATTCTGATGGGAAAAAACTGAAATCTATGCCTAGTGTTTTCATAATTCCTATTTATATGGACTGTTTGAAGATCCTATATGACTATTCATTAGGTCATGAATTGCATACCTAAAGCACTGTTCTAGAAATATACTTATTGCTCATTTATGGTAGCTATTTTTATTAAAGTAATAAGAAACAAGTGGGGGTCAATGCTGTGGTGTAGTGGACTAAGCCTCTACTTGCGACACCAGCATCCCATATGGGTGCTGGTTTCCATCCCAGCTCTTCTCTTCTGATCCACCTCTCTGCTATGGCCTGGTAAAGCATTACATGATAGCCAAGTGCTTGGGCCCCTGCACTCATATGGGAGACCTGAAAGACACTCCAGACTCCCAGCTTCAGATTGGTTCAGCTCTGCCATTGGGGTCATCTGGGGAGTGAACCAGCAGATGGAAGACCTTTCTCTTTGTCTCTCCCTCTCTTTCTGTAAGTCTACCTCTAAAATAAATAAAACACTTCAAAATAATTTTTTTTAAATTATTTAAGTTATACAAGTTTTATGCATTTCATATAAACAGATTTAGGAATATAGTGATACTTCTCACCCTACCCTCCCTACAGCCCATGTTCCAACCTTTCTTCTTCCTCCTTCTCCCATACCCATTCTTAATTTTTATAAATATATACTTTAAGTTTACTTAATTATAGTAAAATTAACCCTACACTAAGTAAAAGTGTTCAACAGTATGAAGAACAAAAAAAAATTGTCAGTAGAAGAGACAAGGGATGTAAAAAGTCATCAAATCTTGGCCGGCACCGCGGCTCACTAGGCTAATCCCCCGCCTTGCGGCGCAGGCACACTGGGTTCTAGTCCCGGAAGGGGCACCGACCCTGTCCCGGTTGCCCCTCTTCCAGGCCAGCTCTCTGCTGTGGCCAGGGAGTGCAGTGGAGGATGGCCCAAGTGCTTGGGCCCTGCACCCCATGGGAGACCAGGAGAAGCACCTGGCTCCTGCCATCGGATCAGCGCGGTGCGCCGGCTGCAGCACGCCTACCGCGGCGGCCATTGGAGGGTGAACCAACGGCAAAGGGAAGACCTTTCTCTCTGTTTCTTTCTCTCACTGTCCACTCTGCCTGTCAAAAAAAAATTCAAAAAAAAAAAGTCGTCAAATCTCAAAATGTCCATTTCACTCCAATGTATTACATTTGGGGTACTGTATTAGCTACCTTGGATCAGGGAAAAAATATCTGTCTTTTGGGGGCTGGCTTATTTCACTAAGAATAATGGTTCCATGTGTGTCCATCTTGCTGCAAAGAACAAGATTTCATTTTTTTACAGCTGAATAGTATTCCATAGTGTATATATACCACAATTTCTTTATCCAGTAAGCAATTGATAGGCATCTAGGTTGATTCCATATCTTAGATATTATTAATCAAGCTGCAATGAACATTGAGGTACAGATAACTTTCAGATACTGATTTCTTTTGATTTGGGTAAATTCCCAGGAGTGGACTTGCTGGATCATATGCTAGGTCCATATTCAGATTTCTGAGGTATCTCCATACTGTCTTCCACAGTGGCTGCACCAGTTTACATTCCCACCAACAGTAGACTGGGGTACATTTTCCCCGATTTCCTCACCAGCATTTGTCATTGATTTCTCTATGAGAGCCATTCTAATTGGAGTGAGGTGAAATTTCATCATGATTTGGGTTGCATTTCCCTGATGGCTAATTACACTGAGCATCTTCTCAAGTGTATGTTGGCCATTTGAATTTCCTCTCTTGAAAAATACTGTTTAAATCATTAACCATTTCTTAACTGGATTGTTTTTGTTATGGTTGTTGTTGTTGAATTTCTTGAGCTGCTTGTAGATTCTGGATGTTAACCCTTTATCAGCAGCATTGTTTGTAAATATTTTCTCCAATTCTGTCAGTTGCCTTTTCACTTTGCTGAGTGTTTCTTTTGCAGGGCAGAAGCTTCTCAGCTTGAGGCTATCTGACTTATCAATTTGATTTTGATTTCCTGTGCTTCTGGGGTCTTTTCCAAGAAGTCTCTGCCTATGCAAATATCTTGCAGAGTTTTCTCAATGTTTTCTAGTTATTTGATGTTTTCAGGTCATATATTTAGGTCTTTGATCCATTTTGAATGGATTTTTGTGTAAGGTGTACTTTTGCATGTGGAGATACAGTTTTATCAGCACCATTTGCTGAAGAGATTGTCATTGCTACAGGGATTGATTTAACTTCTTAATCAAAGATAAGTTGATTGTAGACGTTTGAGTTGATTTCTATAGTTTCTATTCTGTTCCCTTGGTCTACAACCCTGTTTTTGTGCCAGTACCAGGCTGTTTTGATTATAATTGCCCTATAGTATGTCATAAAAACTGGCATTGTGTTGCCTCTGGATTTGTTTTTGTTGTATAAGATTGCTTTAGCTATTCATGGTCTCTTGCGTTTCCATATGAATTTTAGTATCATTTTTTTTCTAGATCTGCAATGAATGTCATTGGTTTTTTGACTGGGATCACACTGAATCTGTAATTGCTTTAGGTAATATGGACATTTTGATAAATTTGATTCTTCCTATCTATAAACATAGAATATTTCCATTTTTTAAAATTTCCTCTTCTATTTCTTTGTTTAATGTTTTTAATTTTAATTGTAGAGATATTTGACATCCTTGGCATTGTCTGTGTATAGAAAGGCTATTGATTTTTCCGTGTTGATTTTATATCCTTTCACTTTACCGAACTCTTTTTATGAGTTTCAATAGTCTCAGTGGAGTCTTTTGTATCTCCTATATATAGAATCATGTCATCTGCAAATTGAGATAGTTACTTCCTCCTTTCCAACTTATATCCCTTTTATTTCCTTTTCATGCCTAATAGCTCTGTATAAAATTTACAGAATTATATTAAATAGCAATGGTGAGAGTTAGCATCCTTGTCTGGTTCAGAATCTTAGAGGGAATGCTACCAGATTTCCCCACTCAGAAGGATGCTGGCCATGGATTTGTCATAAGTAGTCTTGAGGAATTTTCATTCTATACCCAATTTGCTTAAGGTTTTCATCATTAAAAATGTTGTATTTTATCAAGTGCTTTCTCTGCATCATTGAGATATCAAAGGTGAGAGGAGATTACAAGATGGTGGATTAGGGAACAACATACTGCACTAAATAGTAAAAAAAAAGAAAAAGAAAGGTGTAATAAGTACACTCTCATGGAGAATTGGAGAGAAAAGTGGACTGGAAATCCTACAAGAGGAAGAGGAATGCCATGGACCTATGTTGCAGGCATGCATGCACAGCATGAACATGGACACCATACCTGACTGGAGCAGCTAAGAGCTGGACTAAGTGGCAGCTTGAAAACGGAGATGAGACCTGATTGCCACAACCCATGGTGATATAATGGGAGGGAGAGCATGGTGTGAATCTGGCCTATAGCCCTGGGGGCTAGCAGTTGCTAGGCAGTGGAAGTAGAGGGGGGCACATTCATGTCACCCAAACCTCTCTGCAACAATGCCTGCTACCCAGCTGAGAAAAGGTAGGTGCCATTTTGGGTTTGGATAGCACCTGCAGAAGCCTTTGTGTGTGCACATAACTGGCGGAGACAGGATGCCATCTTCTTGACAATACTGGTGGCAGATACAGGGAGAGAGCAACATCTGGCCAGTGGCTCTTTTGCATGCACGTGATCCAAAGATTCCAGTTGGGGGAAAATCCTCAGTCCTCACTGACTTTGAGCCTGGCTGGGAGGAGTAACATGGTGGTTACATGAGAGAATGCAGGGTGTAGCTGGATCTCTGAGCAATCACTGGGTGTGGTCTCACAGTCTCAGAGCTCCTTGGTTGCCTAGAACAGATCATTGCAGTGGAAACTATGTTCACAGTGAAGCCTACGCAGATTATTTGGTTCATGTGGTGTTGTGGATGAATGTTATATCTGCTGAGGGCTAACACCCAGGCACTGCTCAACTTGGAGGAAAGGAGGTGAGGGGGTGATCACACCAACAGAGGTGGCCATTGCCACGATTCTGTTAACAAGAGGAGATCTATCATGTCTGATTTGGATGTTACCCTGCATACTTGCCCACCCTGGAGCAATGACCAGAGCTCCCTGGCCACACCCAGCACACTTCTTGTTATTCAGCGAAAGTGTAGACATTCCCCTAAACAACAGGGGCATAGCTCAAAGGTAAAAACCATCAAAGGAAAAAAAACAAAAGTGAACTCCACAAATGCCAAAAAATAAACACAGAAATTCAAGAACCCAGAATAAGGAAGACATCATGACTCCCTACTCCCAAGGAACACAACAACATTTCAATTTAGGATGTGGAGATGAAGATTGAGGAAATGCCAGAAACAGAATTCAAAAATTAATCATAGGATTACTCAAAAGCAATCAGAAGGAAATCCATGACCTAAAAAAAAAAAAACATAAGTGACATAAATGAAAAATTTTCCCATCACATTGAGATTTTAAAGAGAAATCAAAATGAAATATTAGAAATGAAGAGTTCAATAGATCATATTAAAAATGTGGTGGAAATCTTTAACAGCAGAGTTGATGAAGCAGAAAAAAAACACCCAAGCTAGAAGACAAATCACTGGAAATCTTTTTCAGTCAGACCAACAAAAAACAAGAAGAAATTAGAAAACTTAAAAACAGTGTTGGAGATAATCATATGGTTTTTCTTCTGCAGTTTGTTAATGTAGTGTATCCCATTGATTGATTTGCGAACATTGAACCATCCCTGCATCCCAGGGATAAATCCCACTTGGTCTGAGTGGATGATCTTTCTGATATGTTGTTGCATTCTATTGGCCAGAATTTTATTGAGGATTTTTGTGTCTATGTCCATCAGGGATATTGGTCTGTAATATTCTTTCAATGCTGCATCTTTTTCCGACTTAGGGATTAAGGTGATGCTAGCTTCATAGAAAGAATTTGGGAGGATTACCTCTTTTTCGATTATTCTGAATAGTTTGAGAAGAACTGGAGTCAGTTCTTCAAATGTCTGGTAGAATTCAGCAGTGAATCCATCTGGTCCTGGGCTTTTCTTTACTGGGAGGACCTTTATTACTGTTTTGATTTCTGTCTCAGTTATGGGTCTGTTTAGGTTTTCTATGTCTTCATGGTTCAATTTAGGTAGGTTGCATGTGTCCAGGAATCTATCCATTTCTGATAGATTTCCCTGTTTGCTGGTAATTTCTGATGATTCTTTTTATTTCTGCAGTGTCTGTTGTTACATTTCCTTTTTCATCTCTGATTTTATTGATTTGGGTATTTTCTCTTCTTTTTTTAGTTAGTTGGGCCAATGGGGTTCAAAAAACCAGCTCTTCGTTTGACTGATTTTTTTTTTTATTCAATCCTGTTGATTTCTTCTCTGATTTTAATTATTTCTCTTCTCCTACTAGATTTGGGTCTGGTTTGTTGCAGTTTTTCGAGATCCTTGAGATGCATTGAAAGCTCATTTATTTGGTGCCTTTCCAATTTCTTTTCTTTTCTTTTCTTTTTTTTTTTTTTTTTTTGCATAGGCAGAGTGGATGCGGCCGGCGCATCACGCTGATCCAAAGTCAAGAGCCAGGTGCTTCTCCTGGTCTCCCATGGGGGTGCAGGGCCCAAGCACTTGGGCCATCCTCCACTGCCTTCCTGGGCCATAGCAGAGAGCTGGCCTGGAAGAGGGGCAACCGGGACAGAATCTGGTGCCCTGACCGGGACTAGAACCCGGTGTGTCGGTGCTGCAGGCAGAAGGATTAGCCTATTGAGCCATGGCTCCAGCCACCTTTCCAATTTCTTGATGTAGGCACCTATTGCTATAAACATTCCTCTTAACACTGCTTTTGCTGTATCCCATAAGTTTTGATATGTTGTGCTGTTGTCCTCATTTACTTCCAGAAAGTTTTTGATTTCTCTTTTAATTTCTTCTATGACCCATTGTTCATTCAGGAGCATGTTGTTCAATCTCCATGTGTTTGCATACACTCTAGGGATTCCTGAATTACTAATTTCCAGCTTCATTCCACTGTAGTCTGAGAAGCTGCATGGTATGATTCTAATTCTTTTAAATTTGCTGAGACTTGCTTTATGGCCTAGTATGTGGTCAATCCTAGAGTAAAGATAATTGAAAATGAATCTTGATGTGAATGGAATGGGAGAGGGAGCAGGAGATGGGAGGGTGGTGGGTGGGAGGGAAGTTATGGGGGGAAAAAGCCACTGTAATCCATAAGCTGACTTTGGGAAATTTATATTTGTTAAAAAAATACAGTGTTGGAGATTTATGGGATACTATCAAATGACCTAACATATGGGCCTTAGGGGTTCCTGAAGGTATGGAGAGAGAGAATGGACTAGAAGGCTTATTTAATGAAATAATTACAGAAATCTTCCCCTATTCAGAGAAAGAAATGGGCATCCAAGTACAGGAAGCACATAGAACCCCTAACAGTCTTGACAGAAAAAAGAGTTTCTTTTTTTAAAGATTTATTTATTTGAAAGTCAGAGTTACACAGAGAGAGGAGAGGCAGAGAAAGAGAGAGAAAGAGAGAGAGAGTGAGTGAGAGAGAGAGAGGTCTTCCATCTGATTGTTCACTCCTCAGATGGCCGTAACAACTGGAGCTGCACCAATCCGAATCCAGGAGATTCTTCTGGGTCTCCCATGCAGGTTCATGGGCCCAAGGATTTGGGCCATCTTCTACTGGTTTCTCAGGCCATAGCAGCGAGCTGGATCGGAAGTGGGGCAGCCAGGTCTTGAACCAGTGCCCATATGGGATGCTGGTGCTTCAGGCCATGATGTTAATCTACTGTGCCACAACACCAGCCCCAACCAGAAAAGACTTTCAACATACACATTGTAGTCAAACTTTCCGCAGTAAAACATGAAGAAAAAATTCTGAAATATGCATGAGAGAAAGACCAGGTTGCTGTCAGAGGATCTCCAACAGCAATTTTCTGAAGATACTAGACAAGAGCCAAGACTTCATTGGCCAAAACGGTCAGGGAGGGAATCATCGCTGAGGTGAGCCTACCGTCACTCATTACTTGTCTCATCCAGACTTGTGCTGATTTGTAAAGAGCATGTGGCTAACGGGACAGATGAAAGCAGTGGCAACAATGCAAGCAGCTTCACAGACGAGGGGAGGCAGAGGTGATACCAGAGCTGCAAAGGCAACTTGGATTTGACAGAAGAGCCTGGAGGAATGGCAAACGCAGCCAGGCGAGCCTGCTGTTTCTCTCAGGCACATTTCCCAAGGCCCAAGTTGGGAGGGTGTGAGGGGAATCTGGTGGAGATAGGAGGCAAGGACCTCAAGAAAACTACCCTGAAGATTCTAGACAAATTGAAGCAGGTTGTTCAGCATTAGGCAGGGAGGAAACACAAACATGGGAATTTAGGGAAGGAGAAGGAGGAAGGGAACTGCAAACACTGGGAGGTTTCAGGTAAGACACCTTAGATACTGTTTTCTAGGAGAAAAGGAAAACTGGAAAATATTATATTTACTAAGCTCGAAACTCAGTTTAAAACCTCTTCATCCCAGAATAGATGAAGTTGATCTATCCTTATTTTAGTACTCTTCCAGAAAAAAAAGGAAATAATCACTAGGTGAAGATAACATCTCCCAGAGACTATAATATTTAACTCACAATGTGTTTCACTCAGGAGCTTATCATCAGTTTAGGAGACAGAACCAGGTCACCAAAAGTCAAGAGTAAAAAATAGGAACTGGCAGCAATTCCAGCAACTCAGTAACTGATAGGAAGTGATTAGATTCACATGTTCAACTCAATAAATGGAAAAAGGGAAGTTTTCACCTAAAAATAGGACTCTACTTTAAAGAATTAAATAGAAATTCTAAAGCTATAAAATAACCCAAATCAGGAAGCGAATAAACAGTTTAAAGAACATGTCAAACATAAACGAGGATGTTGGTAAGGTGGAAGATAGAACGACAGGACTTCAAAGTTCATGGAAGGGCCAGAGCTGTGGCTTAGCCTGTGGGACCACTGCCTGTGGTGCCAGCATCCCATATGGGTGCCGGTTCCTGTCTCAGCTGCTCCACTTCTGATCCAGCTCTCTGCTATGGCCTGAGAAAGCAGTAGAAGATGGCCCAGGTCCTTGGGTCCCTGAACCCGCATGGAAGAATCAATGGAAGGTCCTGGCTCCCGGTTCCTGGTTCCTGGCTCCTGGCTTTGGAAGCTCTAGAAGTTGCAGCCATCTGGGGGAGTGAACCAGTGGAGACTTCACCTCTCTGACCTCTCTCTCTCCCTCTCTCTGCCTCTGCCTCTCTGTAACTCTTCCTTTCAAATAATTTTTTTTTAAAAAAGAAGTTCATGGCAAGTGGAATCAAGCTGTGTACTTGAGTGCAAAAAGTATTTGAAACCCATCTATTCTTTTCACAGTAAACGTTTTTCTATGAACTGTTGAAAAC
The DNA here is from genome assembly GCF_033115175.1 of Lepus europaeus. Lineage (NCBI taxonomy): Eukaryota > Metazoa > Chordata > Mammalia > Lagomorpha > Leporidae > Lepus > Lepus europaeus. The sequence continues at coordinate 89,409,559 of NC_084832.1, forward strand.
TCATATGCATGGAATTCAAAAACTTTTTCTGTAACAACATGATCTTATCTTTATATTTCTATAAATTTTTGAAATGTCCTTAAATTCTATCTGAAATACAAACAGAAACATTAACAAAAAGAGAAAAAAGTATGGAAATTAAAGTAGATTTTGAAAGATCTAAGATTTGTATCATTGGAGTTCCAGATAAGAGGACAGAAGCATGGAACAAAAGCTGTAATTAAGGACATAACGATGGAGAATCATGAAAACTGACAACAGAACCGAGTCAGAGATTAAAAAAACACCATATACCACAAGCAAATTAAATTAAAAAGAAAAAAATTCCACACATCTGCACATTTGGCAGCATAACTAAACTATAGACAAAAAAGGAAATTTTTCCATACATCAAAGGGAAAATAGTCATATTACCTTAAAAAGAGCAACAATGATTCTCAGAACGCAACTCTCAACAGAAATTATCTAAGCACAAAGAAAGTGAAATAACAACATAATTGCCAATCCAGAATCTTTTACATTGAAAAAAAAAATCCTTTAACAATCCTGTGAAAAATACATTCAGAGATAAACAGAAGTGAGGAGGCTTTATTGGCAGCAAAATATGCAATGGAAAAAAAAATTATCAGTGTTCTTCAGGCAGTAGAAGACTGGTAGAAACATGAAATCACACAGAAAGGAATAAAGAAGAATGACAAAAGTGACTCCGTGTGCAGCTCACAGACTGTTATGTTATATAACGACAGTCACATGTGATTGAAACATGCTTGAAAACAAGGTAGAATTAAAACATAACCCTGATGATATAAAATGCGGGCATAGTGGAATGCAATCCTTGCATCGGTGAAGAAGTCGTTACAAAGTGCTTGGTATTTAGAGTAGACTCAATTAGTTCAGCATTTATGTTGAAATTTTTCTAGGGTGCTTGGTAAAAACAATGAACAAGATTTCTAATAAGCTGAGGGAGAAAAAAATGAAATAAAAATAGCATAAATATTGGATTAAAGTTAACTAATTCAGGAAGAATAAAAGGAATCGAGGAAGATAAATAGTAAATACTGCATAGATTTAATGTCAGCTATATCCGTAAATACTTCCATTATAAAAAAGGACTCACAATTTAAGAAACTTTATTATTTATTTGAAGGGCAGGAAAAAAGGCAGGGAGAGATCTCTGTTTCTGTGCTGGTTCACACTCCAAGTGCCCATAGTGCCAGGCCATTTGGAAGCTGAAAGTTGGGAAATCAATCTGGGTTTTTCACATGGGTGACAGGGACCCACATACCTGAGCTACCACTTGCTGCCTCTCAGGGTATACATTCAGACCCCATGAAGTGTGGTTTCTGCTCTGCTGATATGAAGCCAGGTATAGCTAATAACAAAATATTTAGAAAACCTGAATTAAACTTCAACAAATATAATCCACAATAATTTTAGCAAAGAAGTAGAAAACAATGACCTAAGAAATGAGGACACAATTGGAAGTGTCAGCCCGAGCAGGAGGTGTCCAGTGTGTACTGTGACTTCTCCTCTCCTTCCTTTCTCCAGGGTTATATACCCAGGACCACCCCTGCCAGACAGGAGCTCTCCAACCAGTTGGGCCCAAGGCACTTCAGAGGAAGCTCTGTGTAACCTCAGGTTGAGCAGGTTACTCTTGAAATGTTCTTAAAGCAGAAAAGCTACACACACTGGGTCAAACAAAAAAGAACTCACGAACCCTTGGCGAAACTGAGGATGAGGGTTCCACAACTGTTAGAGGTTCAGGCAACCAAGAAAATATGTAGGAAAAATCTTTCTTAGAAGATTTATTTACTGATATTTTAAAAGCAGAGTGACACAGAGATAGGGAGACACACACACACACACACACACAGATCTTCCATTCTCTGTTTCACTCCCCAAATGGCTCCAAGAATCAGGTCTGGGCCAGGCCTAAATCAGGAACCATGAACTCCATTTGGGTCTCCCATATGGGCCATCTTATGCTGCTTTCCCAGGCACATGAGTTAGCAGGGAGCTGAATTGCAAGTAGAACAGCAAAGACTCCAACTGGTGCTACCATGTGGCTTGTGGGCATCCCAAAGGACAGCTTAAGCCACTGCCCCTCAATGCCAGCCCACAAGAATATTTCTGACCAACAGGATTGGCCATAGGTGATAGGATGACATTTTCTTGATGACATCACAATATATATATATATATATATATATATATATATATATATATATATGACTGGTTTGGCCAACTAGAGACAGAGATTTTCATTGTTGGCTTAAAATAATTGTCCATGTTAAAGAAATCCGGGTGACAAGAACCTGACACACACCCTAGGGCTTGAGGTCATCTCTGGAACCTGAATAGGAGTCTTGGTCTTGGGGATGGGAGAGTTTTGAGCCTGGAGAGGGGAGTGCTGGGACCAGTGAGGGGGTTCCATCACCTTGGGAAGAGAGTTACTAGGACATGAGTTCCTCTTGCACCAGGGGGGAGTGAGGCTGTGGCACCTACAATTGCAAAGGCCTCAAAAACCTTAGGGTGGAGAGTGTGCTATAGGACCTGGAGTGGCTCTAGGACCTGGCCAGAATCATGGACCTGGGGTAGGTACCCTCCAGGACCTACTGGAGGCAATCAAGACCTGGGGAAATCTTCCACTCAGCCAGCTCCCAAAGTGAAGATGAATTCGGCTAACAAACTAAGCCAATCTGGAAGTGGATTCTTCCCCAGGACAAGGCTCCCAGCCAGAACACAGCTTGGATTACACTATGCTTGCAGCCTCGCAATAACCTGAACAAAGAACTCCTGAGTCATAGAAGCAGTAAGATGAGTAATGTGAGTTATTTGAAGGCACTAAACCTGTAATAGTGTCTTATGCAGCAACAGAATTGTCATAAATATTTTTAATCTATGCATTTCCAAATAAAGTTACATATATATGCAGCCACTATCATGTATAATAATAATTCCAAAAAAGTCAAAACAGAGATTATTAAGTGAGACTCTTGGGTGGATCAAAAATGACTTTGAGAGGATTTCAATAGTGGAGCAAACTGAAGTGATTTGGAGAGTCAAGGACTCCCAAACTACATGATCAACTCCTTTGAGACACTCCTAGTCTCCTAGCTGCTGGCAAAGTCCCAGGCAGCCTTCCTTCCTGAGGCAAAGCTGTCTCCTAAAGGACCAAATATCAACTGTGTGGCACTCTATGCACCGTCCTCCTGGTTCACTTCCATGGACACCCCCAGCATTGCATCTGATAAGGCTGGACTTGAATACCCCACAATAAGTGGTGGGATTATGGAATAACAGTGCAGTACTGATACAAACATATAAACACACACGTGTGTTTGTGTGTGTGTGTAGCTTAGGAACAGAAACAACGCTTTCTATTGATCCTCATGCTCCTCATGGTGATATGAATGAGAATGTTAAAAAATGTTTTAAAATAGAAAATGTTGAAACAATTATTCAATCACAATTCAGAAAACTTAATTGTAGCTTAGACAGCACCTTTCTTAGCTCCTCTAATAATGACTCTGTCCTTTGTTCTAGACCCTGTCTAGTGCACTTGGGCCTCATTCCTTTGTAATCATAACCTCTACTCTACCACCAATGGCTCTACTCCCAACCTGTGTGTACTGATGGTCCTCTTCCCCACTTAATGCTGTATAATTGTTCAGACCTGGTAAATGCCACTCTTAGGATCATTGGTTACTATCCTCACCCTGTCTTTTATGACCTTGTCTAAATATGATCAGAGTCAGGGAACTTGGAAGGCTTCCATAGCCTTGGCAACTCATGACGACAGCCTAGGGTGGTTACTGGTGCCATAAACTAGAGTGTCAATTTGTTGGGTCAACAACAGGAGCCACTGTGCGCTTGCTCCTGATGTGGGATCTCTGTCCTTAATGTACTGTACATTTTGATTTAATGCTATAACTAGTACTCAAACAGAATGTTTCACTTTGTGTTTCTATGTGGGTGCAAACTGTTGAAATCTTTACTTAATGTATACTAAATTGATCTTCTGTATATAAAGAGAATTGAAAATGAATCTTGATGTGAATGGAAGGGGAGAGGGAGCGGGAGAGGGGAGGGTTGCGGGTGGGAGGGAAATTATGGGAAGGGGAAGCCATTGTAATCCATAAGCTGTATACTGGAAATTTATATTCATTAAATAAAAGTTAAAAAAAATAGAAATTACAAATATGAAAACCAAGAGCTGTACCTCTCATAAATTAAAAATTATAAAAAGAAAAGTTTCTGAAATACAAAATAAATTACTATTTAAAAAAAAATGAGCAACTGAAATTTATTTCAAGGTTCAAGTGTGATTCAATGTTAGGAAATATATTAATAAGATGTAGCATTTGGCAGTGGTATGAAAAACTATGATCACCTTCAGAGATTCTGAAAGGGTATTTGACACAATTTTGTACTCATTTCTTATTTTGTAAAAATAGTAGCAAAATAGGTAACCATAGATACTTAACATAGTGAAATACATTTAACCCAGCCAGAACTGGCTTGGCATTTTATTTTATGGTAAATTTATTTAATGGTAAAGTTAACAAAAAAAACATAGACTTTCTCCACTGCAATTTCACTGTGCACTGGCTGCATTTCTCAATTGTACGAAAGAAAATAACTTGAGGTAAGAAGGTTGAAAGAAGAGATTGAAAATGATATAACTATACATCTAACTTAATAGAATAAATTAAAATATTATTATAATCAAGAAAACAACTCAAAAGACAGCAGGCTGTGAAGCTGGTATTACAGAAATGTAATCCTTTCATGCATAAAATTTCTACCTATATAGAAGATATTGGAAAAGAAGATTCCTTTTATATTAACAACAAACCCTCTTACTATATAGTAATTTACTTACCAGAAAAATTTGCAAAATCTTTATGAATGAGTCTTTTAAATGCTCTTAAAATATAATCTGGATAAACAGAAAGCTACACTGTGGTTTTGGATAGGAAAGTTTAACATCATAAACATGTTAGTTCTCTAAATATTTAAGTTTAAGACAGTTTTCCAAAAAGTTCCACCAGTGATGGCTCTACAATTGACAAGCCAATTCTAAAGTTCATGTAGAAAAATCAACAAATAAGAAACACTAGGTAAGCTTTGAAAAAGGAAGGAGTGGGAAGGGGAGATTTTGACCCTCAACATCGGGATTTCCAGAGACTTCAGGATTAATGCTATGATATTGTTAAGTCATAGGCAGAGAAACACTAAGGGAACAGTTGAGAGTTTCAAAATAGACCAAAATGTACAAGAAATTTAATACACATTCAAGGCAAGAACTCAACCAGTAGCAACAGTAACTGATGTTCAAATATGTGGTATCAAAACAACTGGTAATGCATCTGAAAAATCTTAAAGCTGCACCTACAGACCACAGAAAATGGCAAGGTGAACTCTGACAGAGGAAGATTGTAAATACATTTAAAAATCCAAAATATCAAAATATGAAAAGCCAGAAAGAGTAAATCCCTTTCTAGTCTTTGAGAGGAAAATGCTTTGCTCACTATGATTCCAAATGCAAAAACCATAAGCTCAAAGAGTGATAAAACTGAATCCATTAAAAATTCAAAATTAAAGTGAAAAAACAGATTTTTAAACACAGGAGAACCGTCTACCACTTGTTTCATAGTTAAGGGCCAATCATCTTGTTGAATCAAAATGAATCTGCCAAAACTACTTGAACAAAGGGTTACCCCAAAGGGGCATCTGTACACAGGGAGCTGCAGCCTGGTTTGATATGCAAGCATTTATCCAAGAGTGTAGGCCTGTAACTAAGTAACTGAACTTGAGCCAATCACATCAGCTGACCCCTTGGCCAATCCCAGATGAAAGGCTACCAAATTACTCTCTCATAAAGCCAATGGCCGATGTCACCAATCAGGGAATCTCTCCTCATTTCCTGTCTTTCTATTATAAAAGTAGCTCACTAGATGGTAAGAGAGCGTTTAGAACCATTTTTGATTTGGGATGTTGTCTATTTGGATAGCTTTCTTTTTGCTCAAGTAAACATTAAGTTGAACCAGTCTTATTTATCTTTTACCAATCCTTGCTATCCAAAGAGCACAAAGAAGCTCAGAATGATTAGGCTAACCACAACAGAACCACGGGAAATGGACTAGAAAACCCAACAAAAAGCGTGGCCTATAATCATATGAAAATAATTGTCAACTTTACTCAGAAAGAGATGTGCAAAATAAAACTACAGGAAAATATCATTTTCCATCACTGAGATGACAACAAAATTCAAGATTTGGTAAGATATGGTGCGGGGGAGGCTGTGACAGCCACAAGTGCTCTTATGCATTGCTAATTTGTTTGTAAATTGCTTTAAACATTATGAAGAACACTTTACAGGATCTACCAAAATTGTAGTTATAGATATATATCTATATCTCTCTCTTATATATCCATATTAGACCAATAATGCCACTTCTAGAAATGCTCTAGACATATTTGTGACATATATTATGTATGAGATTATTCATCTCATGATTTTTTAAAGATTTTATTTATTTATTTGACAAGTAGAATTACAGACAGTGAGAGGGAGAGACAAAAAGGTCTTCCATCTGCTGGTTCACTCTCCAAATGGTCGCAATGGCCAGAGCTGGGCTGATCTGAAGCTAGGATCCCAGAGCCAGGAGCCAGGAGCTTCTTCCAGGTCTCCCATGGGGGTGCAGGGGCCCAAGGACTTGGACCATCTTCTACTACCTTCCCAGACCATAGCTGAGAGCTGGATTGGAAGAAGAGCAGCTGAGACTAGAATAGGCACTTACATGGGATGCCGGCGCCACAGGTGGAGGATTAATCTGCTGTGCAACAGTGCTGGCCCCCTGTACATCACCTATTATAAAAGCAAAATAGGGGGAATTAGGCTGCCAGTATTTGAAGAGGTTAAATAAATTTATTAGTTGGTTTAAAATTATAGTAAGCAGAGATAATATCTCTCAGTTATAATGTAGAATGCTCTCTAAAACTGTTACTGGTTAAAAAAAAACAGATGCAATGTCATACAAAACTGTGCACTGTCATTTATATTCAAAATGAGAGACAGAAGACAAGAAAGTGTACATATTTTCTTATGTGGTAAAAATTTCAGGAACGATTAGGATCTTTCGGCAAATTACAGGTAAGTTAAATTTCTTAGATAAGGAATAATGTTTTTTGTAGTACATTTTTACCCATACATCATGTGGTATATACTTATACCAAAAATATTATGTTTATCTGAAATTTAAATTTAATTAAGACTTTAATTTGCTAAATTTAACAGTGAAGGCTAGGTAAGTAAGGGGAAATGATGTTTAGATGTTGAGGGGAGAGAGGTGAGTCTTCCCGGACAAACACAAGGCAGGTCTGGGCAGTGACTTTTTCTTCACACAGCTCAGGTTGTCGATTGTTAAACCACATAACTTCATCACGTTTTAAAACAATAGAAAGGAAAACCAATATGAATAGATAACCTTAAGTATTCATGAAAGAGGACAACTAGACACCATATGTCATTTATCCAGATTTCGTTTATATTCTGTTTATAGTGAAACCAGGCCCGATCTATCACTTTATAATTTGAAAATAGAAGCATCCACAATTCAGGGGAAGCTGAAACATTCTGTGCTGCTTACATTTTCAAGGGACTCTAACTCTTCCCAGGCTTCTTGCTGCCCTCATTTCAGCAGTAAAAAAAAAAAAAAAAAATCAAAAAACCAAACATCTGAGGTTTGGGGTAGAGAATAAAAGTGTCATGAAGTATTATTCGTGAGAAGGCAGGCTCAGCCAGGTTTTTGAAATCTTCCCAAGTCTTCTCAGCCTTCTGACAGCTTCTCAGATAACTCAAATGGCCAGTCAGACATGTAGCTGGAGCAAGCACCAGGTGGGGAAATATCAAAGGAAGAGTGTGACATAGCATTTGTTAGGGTGGCGGGCCTCACATCCACACCTGCTGGACTCTCTGTATCACACACACACACACACACACAAATACATGTGCCAACAATCCAAGGTATCAAAGTACTTCAAGATTTTCAAGATTTTCTTGATGGTTAGAAACATGCGTTCCTTTTCTAATATATAATAAATAAAATATATCAATTCAAGTAATAGGGAACATGAAAAATAAGTCATTATGAAGCTATGATCTCTATTTTCTTTAAACAATATAGCAAAATTAACACAATAACTATTTGAAATATGTTTTTGATTCATTATGTGCTTTTATTTCTTCCATTTTCTAAGATAGGAGGCATGACATCATTGCAATCCCAAACTCCCGATTTAAAAAAAAAAAAAATCATATGCTTTTTTATCCTCTAAATGAAAGCAAAGGATGTGTTTTAGGAGTTCTACTAACATGAATCTGGTATGTCAGGAAGAAATTTTCCAAAGATATTGTTGCTTATCAAAATGTTAGGGCAACCAAGTTAAGGCTTTTTGTGTTTGTCATTTTGAGAGTAGAGTAATGAAAATTTCTTCAGCCTTAGTCCCTATCAGCTGAGAGATTCCCACCCTGCTGCTTCATGCCAGCTGGCTCATGTATCCATAGATTTTTTTTGGCATATGGTCACATACAGCACACATTTTGAGCAGCTGGATTAACCTAACAGCTCTCACCAGAGCCCTTTCATCTGTTTTGCACAGATAGGGACCTGATTTTTAATTACAATCTAATTGGAAAACAAATACACACATGTTCCTGATCAATGGGATTTCAGCACAATCATGTAACTTGGAAATGCTAAATGAAAGTTGTTATTCAAAGTAAAGTGTGTAATTTCATAATTTTATTTAATATTATTTTCCTTTTTAATATTTGGCTATGATTTCATTTGGGAATCAGATAGAAGACAATAGTGGACCCTTCTGTACTAATCGCTTGTACTTGAAAGCACAAGCAAAATAACACTACATATAATAGAAATTTCTGAAATAAAACCCTGGAATTCTTAGCTTCACAAGGGATTGTTTTGTTTGTTTGTTTTGTCTGTCTGGGTTTATAATCAAAACATTATCAGTCTCTCTCAAAACTTGGGTCTCTAGCATGATATTTTCAGTGTTCTAAATGAGAACCATATGTTCTTCCTTAGCCTGCTTCACCGTGGTAGCCAGATGTTTAAAGGAATTGTGAAGGACAGTTCTACCAGCTTCTCCCAATATTTAAGCATAATGCTGACCGCTTACTGACATTCACAATCTGTCCTCTCCAACCAACAAGAAGAAAAACATCTACCGTTAGTAACATAGGACTGAGCTCATTATTTGATCCATGTTACATGATGACAAACTTTTAAAAAAGTAACATATATGCCTGTTAAAATAGAAAGTTTGGGTGAATTGTAAAAAACTGATGTCCAGATTGCAATTATACTAAAGTCAGGGTGGAATTCACAATAGTTTAGTTAGCAGTTATTACCAGTGTTTCTCAGTGGACATTCTTTTGATTCTGCATATTGACCAATGAGATCCTTAATGTTGATCACTTTTTGCTGTCAGAGTCATGAAAAGTAGGTAAAACTGATTAGAAATCATCTGAAGTGAATTCTAAGGTAACTGACTCAACACGTAACATGCTGGTTCTTAGACCCCTTTCTGCACAGTGAGGATTCTGTTTGCTTGCAACTGTAATAAAGGTAATAAGTTACTCATTGCTTCCTTATGAGAAATTCACATAAATGGCATTTTTGAAAATTAAGCTAAGGAGAAAATACCCTCATATATATGCTTATAAAGAATTCTGGATCAAGCAAGTTAGATTTCTTGCACTAAGTTTAAATTAAAGTAACAACTAAAACATGGATACACTCAAAGAATAGAGTTAAAAACTGCAACTGGGGACATGTAAATTCCAATTTCGAAATTTAGAAATATGTAAATTATATGTTATTATTTAAAGCAAGGATAATAATATAATGTGTGTTTTCTACATCATGTAGAAGTTAATCAGATGTGATATAGTAAAACAGTATGTGAAGGTAACATTTAGAGAATACGTTCCCCGAAGACAATATGAAGATCTATGGAGCTGGGGTAGGTGTTTGGCACAGCAGTTAAGATGATGCTCGAACCACCTGCATCCCATATCTAAGTTCTTGAGTTCATGTCTTGCCTCCACTTCCGATTCCAACTTCTTACAAGTGTGTACCCTGAAAGGCAGCAGTTGACGGCGAAGTACCTAGGTTCCTGCCGTCTGCAAGAGAGACCCAGGTTAAATTCCAGGCTCCAGGTTTCAGCCTGGTCAAGCCCCAGCTGATGCAGATATTTGAGAAGTGAACCAGCAGATAGAACTGTCTCTGTCAGTCTCTGCATCTCTCTGTCCACCGTTCAAATAACAATAAAACTGACAGTCTATTGTTTAAATAATTATGAAAAAGATCTAAGAAGCTGATAAGGCAGAACGCTAAATATCCAAGGAAAAAAAAGGAGTGTAGAACAGACTAATAGTATGATGTCTGTAAGAAACACATTTTAAATCTAAAATCCTAAATTGCTTACTAGTAAAATAATGCCAAAAGATAATAATGCCAAACACTAACTGAAAGAAAGCTAAGGTGACTATATAAATATGGAAAGCATCATTGATAAAACAAGAAATATTACCAGGGATAAAAGTGATATTTCAAGTATATAAAGGTCAATTCATGAGAGGAAGTAAATGTGAATGAAGCTAAAAATAAATTCCAAGCACTGAAAACAAATGTAATAGATATTTGAATACCTGGAATATCAAGTATGTGCAGACAATCCAAAATACAGGTAGATTTCTAAACATTTGTAATCAATAAAAAATACAAAATTAGGAAACATATAGAAGATTTTACAATTAACCAACTTAATCTGATTCAGTGACATTTGTAAGACCATAGAGACCACAGAGCAACAACAAGAACAGCCTACACGGACTGTCAAGGTAGCAGGGAATACTCAGCAAGATAAAATGCTGGAGGGCAGCACTCTGGCATAGTAGGTTAAGTCTCCACTTGTGGCACTGGCATCCCAGATGGGTGCAGGATCAATTTCCTGCTCTTCCACTTCCAATCCATCGGAAGATGGTCCAAGTGCTTGGGCCCCTGCACCCATGTGGGAGACCCAGAAGAAGCTCCTGGCACCTGGCTTCAGGTCAGCTCAGCTCCAGCCATTGCGGCCATTTGGGGAGTGAACCAGCAGATGGAAGACCTTTCTCTCTGTCTCTCCCTCTGACTGTCTGTAACTCTACTGCTCAAATAAATAAGTAAAATCTTAATAAAAAATAAATGCAATGGCATAATTTCAATTTAAATTAAAAGAAATGTAAGAAAAGAAGGAGAAGGAAGGGTGGGAGGGAGAAAATGAGGGTAGGATGGGAAGTATCATTATGCTCTTTATACTCGACATGAAATACATTGTATTTGTTCCTTTTATATAAAGAAAGACTAAAAATAAAACATACTTTATTATGAGAAATTAAGAAATACTATTCCTTTTTTGCTTATTGAAATTACCTTATTTAACTAAGTATGACTTACTTTGAACTGAAAGGGTGAGTATGAGTAACCTTCAGGGAGCTGTGTCCTATCTTTCAACGTTATAGAAGAACTCAGCACCAGGTGAAAGTACCCTTCTGTTCCTTGTGTGCGGACAGCGGTTATCATGGATATCTGTCAACTTTTCCTACATCTGTTGAAGTGGTTACAGTGTTTTGGTTAATTTTTGTCTATTAATATGGTGAGTTAACTTGACAAGTTTTTGTGTTAAACCAATCTTTCATTCCTGAGGTAAACCTCATATTTTCATGCTATATTTCCTTTTTAAATCATTGTCAAATTTGATTAGCTGTAATTGTGCTAAAATGTATATGTCTACATTTAAGAGCAATATTGATTTGTGGGTTCTTTACTTATAATATCTTTGTCTACTTCTGATAATTAGGATAAGGCTGGCCTCTGAAAATGGATTGTGATAAGTTCTTTTATTTCAATTCAGGAGAGGGTTTTGTAAAACTGGTATAATTTCTTAACTTTTTTTAGAATTATTCATAAATTCATCTGGACCTAGTGATTTCTTTCCGAACTTTTAAAAATTATTTGTTCAACAAATTTAGTTTTAGACATATTCATATTAATTCTTTATTTTTAACTTTATTTTTAACATTTTTATTGAAATACAGCAAATAAGCTAAGAAATGCATATAAGAGTATAGATAAATGAATTTTTGGTCCTCTGATCACTTCAGAACTGACCTTCAAATTAACAATAATATATTACTAGTACCCCAAGAGTCCTCACTATTCCCCCCTCTATTTTTCTTTATACATAGGAAAGAAGAGTATATTGTCATTTATGTAGTGTGATTCAGTGAAGCAGTATTTATAACTATGTACTGAATGGTATGAAATACACACAATTTTTATACTCTATGCATTAATTACTACAAAGGAGAAAATACTTGTAGTATTTTTCATTTGGGTATGGCGTATTTCACTTAGCATAATGCTCTCCAGATGAATTCATTCACTTGTGGACTAATGGATTTCATTCCTTTTGTGGCTGAGTAATAGTCCATTATATATATATATATGTGTGTGTGTGTGTGTGTGTAAATATATACACACATAAACATACACACAAATATATACATAATTATATACGTACAATGCACACATATATATAATATATACATAAATATTTATACACACACACACATATATATATATATCACATTTTTATTATCCAATCATTAGATGTTGGACACATAGATTGATTCCATAATTAATTATTGTGAATTGAGGTGTGCAGGTAACTTGGGAGTGCAGGTGATTATTTCCTATGCTGATTTCTTTTATTTTGGGTATTCCCAGGAGTAGGATAGCTGGCTAATATGGTAGACATACTTTCAGTTTTTTGAGGGATCTCCATACTATTTTCCATATGCTCTTATTAATTTGTATTCCCACCAACAGTGTATTATGCTTCCTTTTTCTCTACACATTTTAACAACCATTTTTAAATTTTTTCAAGTTTTTGGATAATAGCCATTCTAACTAGAATGAAGTGATACTTTGTTGTGGTTTTTATTTTCATTTTCCTAGTAGTTTGTGATACCAAGTATTTTTTTCAATTATCCATTGTCCATTTGTATTTCATCTTTGATAAATGCCTATTCATACTGTTTGCCCATTTCTTAATTAGAGTGTATGCTTTCCTGTTGTTGAGTTCTTTGAGACCTTTATATATTCTAGATATTAATCCTTTAGCAGATGCATAGTTGGCAAGAATTTTGTCCCATTTTGTTGTTTGCCTCTTCACTTTACTGTTTCTTTAGTTGTGTAGAAGCTTCTTAGCTTGATGCAATCCCATTTCTCAAATTTTGCTTTCACTGTGCTTCTGGAATCTTATTCAAGACATATTTGCCTAGGTCAATATCTTGCTGCATTTCCCCTATATATTTGTCTAATAATTTGTTGGTTTAGGTCCTAAGTTTAGATCCTTGATCCATCATTGAGTTGATTCTTGTATAGAGTGCAAGGTATGGGTCTTGTCTCAAACTTCTGCGTGTGGAAATTCGAATTTCCAGAACCTTTTGTTGTCCTTTCTCCAGGGAATGGTTTTAGGTAATTTTTCAAAGGTTGGTTATAGATGCATGGATTAATTTCTGGGATGTCTATTGGGTTCAGTTAGACTACACGTCGATTTTCGTGCCTTTACCAGGCTATTTTGATTATGTTTTGAAAAGTGGTATTTTGATGCCTCTGACTTCGTTCTGTAATTTAAGATTGCTTTGGCTTTTTAGGGTCTTTTGTATTTTCATAAAATTGTAAGACATTTTTATCTAGATCACTGAAGAATATTGTGATTGGTATTACATTGAATCTGTAAATTGATTTGGGTAGTATGGACATTTGGGTTATATTAATTCTTCCGACACACAAATATGGAAGATTTTTCAATTTTTTTTCTGTCTTACATTTCTTTAATTATTCTTTGGTAATTATCATTGTAGATAACTTTTACATTCTTGATGAAATTTAACAAAATATATTTAAGTTTTTGGTAGCTATTGTGAATGGAGCTTATCTTGTAAGTTCCTTCACAGCCAGAGAATTGTTGATGTATAAAGATGCTAAAGATTTTTGTATGTTGATTCCAGATCTTGCCAATTTGTTGAATTCTTTTGGGAGTTCTAATATTGCCTTACTAGAGTATTTTGTTTCCCCTGCTTATAAAGCACTATGTCATCTGCAAACAGCGATAATTTGACTTCCTCATTTCCTATATGTATCCCTTTGATTTCTGTGGCTCTGGGTAAGACTCACAGAATTATATTGAATAGTAATGTTGAGCCAGTGCTGCGGCTGTGGCGCCAGCACACCAGGTTCTATCCCGGTCGGGGCGCCAGATTCTGTCCCAGTTGTCCCTCTTCCAGTCCAGCTCTCTGCTGTGGCCCGGGAAGGCAGTGGAGGATGGCCCAAGTCCTTGGGCCCTGCACCTGCATGGGAGACCAGGAGAAGCACCTGGCTCTTGGCTTTGGATCAGCGTGGTGCGCTGGCCACAGCGCGCCAGCCGCAGCGGCCATTGGGGGGTGAACCAGCAGAAAAAGGAAGACCTTTCTCTCTGTCTCTCTCTCTCTCACTGTCCACTCTGCCTGTCAAAAAAAATAATAAATAAATAAAAAAGAATAGTAATGTTGAGAGTGGGAATAGTAATGTTGAGAGTGGGAATCCTTGTAGCTTCTGGATCATAGTCGAAAGGCTTGCATTTTTACTGGTCAGTATTATGTTAGCCATAATTTTGCCATATATTTCTTTGATTGTGTTGAGCTATGTTCCTTCTATACCAATTTTTAAAGTTTCTTTCTTAACCATAAAAGGATATTATGATTTATCAAATGATTTATCTGTATCTATTGACAGTCACTTGGTTTTTATCTTACATTTTGTTGATGTGATATATCATGGTTGTTACATTGCATACATTAAATCAGTCCTGAAACCCTGAGATAAAGCCCACTTGGTCTCGGAGAATGATTTTTTGATGTGTTGGTGGATTCAATTTGGTAGTATTTTCTTGAGAATTTTTGCATCTATGTTCATCAGGGGTACTGATCAATAGTTCTATTTTATTGTTATATTTTTTCTCTGGTTGTGAAATTAAGGTAATGCTGGTTTCATAAAATGAATTTGAAATGGTTTCCCATCTTTCAGTTTTGTTGAATAGTTTAATAAGAATTGGTATAAGTTATTCCTTCAAGGATTGGTAGAATTAAGCAGAAAAGTCATCACTTTGTTGGGAGGTTCTTTGTTACTGATTCAATCTCAGTCTTGTTTATTAGTCCTTTCAGATTTTCTGTGTCTTAATGCCTCAATGTTGGTAAATTATTTGTGTCCAGAAAATCTCTCCATTTTTTTTTAGATTTTCCAATTGGTTGCCATATATTTGTTTGTAATAATTCCTAATGATTCTTTGTGTTTCTGTGGTATCAGTTGGCATCTCCTTTTTCACCTCTGATTTTATTAATTTGGGTCTCCTCCCATGATTTTCGTTAGTTGAGCCAATGGTTTATCAATTTTGATAATGTTTTCAAAGAACCAGCCTTTCATTTCACCAATTATTTATATGATTTTTTATTTTGTATTTTTTCATTATTTTTATTATTTCCGTCTGTAATTTTGAATTTTGATGGTTCTTGCTTTTCTTGATCATTGAGATGCAATGCTAGACATTTATTTGATATTTTCCCAGTTTTTCGATGTTGACACTTTTTATTAGAGACTTTCCTTAACATCGCTTTACTGTATCCCATAAGTTTTGATATATTGTGTTTTCATTTTCATTTATCTCAGGAAATTTTTCCCCTTTTTATTTCATCTGTGATTCACTCTTCATTTACTAGCATGCTGTTCAGTCTTCATGTGGTTGTATATTTTCTAGAATTTCTTTTGTTGTTATTTTCCAACTTCCATTCTGATCATAAAAAATACATGATGGGATTTCATTTTTTTTAAATTTGTTGAGACATTTTTTATGGCCTATTATATGGTTTACCCTAGAGACTGTTCCATGCACTGATGTAAAGAATGTGGAGTTTACAGCCTTTGGATGCAATGTTCTGTAGGTATCTGTTAGGCCCATTTTATGTATAGTATAGATTAACTCTGTTATTTCTATATTGCTTTTTTTATTAAACTTTTATTTAATGAATATAAATTTCCAAAGTACAGCTTATGGGTTACAATGGCTTCCCCCTCCCAAAACTTCCCTCCCACCCACAACCCTCCCCTTTCCCGCTCCCTCTCCCCTTCCAATCACATCATGATTCATTTTCAATTCTCTTTATATACAAAAGATCAGTTTAGTATATATTAGGTAACGATTTCAACAGTTTGCCCCCATATAGCAACACAAAGTGAAAAAAAAATACTGTTGGAATACTAGTTATAGCATTAAATAAGAGTGTACAGCACATTAAAGGCAGAGATCCTACATGATATTTTTTTAAAAATTAATTAATTTTCTATGCCCTTTCCAATTTAACACCAGGTTTGTTTTTTTTTTCATTTCCAATTATCTTTATATACAGAAGATCGATTCAGTATATAATTAGTAAAGATCTCATCAGTTTGTACCCACACAGAAACACAAAGTGTAAAAATACTGTTTCAGTACTAGTTATAGCATCACTGCACATTAGACAACACATTAAGGACAGATCCCACATGGGATGTAAGTACACAGTGACTCCTGTTGCTGACTTAACAATTTGACACTCCTGTTCATGGCATCAATAATCTCCCTAGGCTCTAGTCATGAGTTGCCAGGGCTATGGAAGCCTTTAGGGTTCGCTGACTTTGATCTTATTCTGATAGGGTCACAGTCAAAGTGGAAGTTCTCTCCTCCCTTCAGAGAAAGGTACCTCCTTCTTTGATGGCCCCGTTCTTTCCACTGGGATCTCACTCACAGAGATCTTTCATTTAGGTCTTCTTCTTTTTTTCTTTTCCATGGTATCTTGGCTTTCCATGCCTACAATACTCTCATGGGCTCTTCAGCCAGGTCTGAATGCCTTAAGGGCTGATTCTGAGGCCAGAGTGTTGTTTAGGACATCTGCCATTCTATGAGTCTGCTGTGTATCCCACTTCCCATGCTGGATCTTTCTCTCCCTTTTTGATTCTATCAGTTAGTATTAGCAGACACTTGACTTGTTTGTGTGATCCCTTTGTTTCTTAGACCTATACAGGCTATCGAATGTGAACTGAAATTGATCACTTGGTCTAGTGAGATGGCATTGGTACATGCCACCTTGATGGGATTGTATTGGAATCCCCTGGCACATTTCTAACTCCTTCATTTGGGGCAAGACTGATTGTGCATGTCCCAAATTGTGCATCTCCTCCCTCTCTTTTTCCACTCTGAAATTTAACAGGGATCACTTTTCAGTTAAAATTTAAACACCTAAGAATAATTGTGTGTTATTTACAGAGTTCAACCACTAGTACTAGAACAACAACAACAACAAATATTAAAAAGGATAAAGTATTACATTGTACATCTAGAGTCAGGACAAAAGCTGATCAGTTCATTGTTTCTTATAGTGTCCATTTCACTTCAACAGGTTTCCCCTTTGGTGTTCAGTTGTCGCCGATCAGGGAAAACAAATGATATTTGTCTCTTTGGGACTGGCTTAATTCACTCAGCATGATGCTTTCCAGATCCTTCCATCTTGTTGAAAATGACTGGGTTTCATTGTTCCTTACTGCTGTATAGTATTCTATGGAGTACATGTCCCATAATTTCTTTATCCAGTCTACTGTTGATGGGCATTTGGGTTGGTTCCAGGTCTTAGCTATTGTGAATTGAGCTGCAATAAACATTAATGTACAGATGGCTTTTTTATTAGCCAAATTAATTTCCTTTGGGTAAATTCCAAGGAGTGGGATGGCTGGGTTGTATGGTAGGGTTATGTTCAGGTTTCTGAGGAATCTCCAGACTGACTTCCATAGTGGCTTAACCAGTTTGCATTCCCACCAACAGTGGGTTAGTGTCCCTTTTTCCCCACATCCTCTCCAGCATCTATTGTTGGTAGATTTCTGAATGTGAGCCATTCTCACTGGGGTGAGGTGAAACCTCATTGTGGTTTTGATTTGCATTTCTCTGATTGCTAGTGATCTTGAACATTTTTTCATGTGTCTGTTGGCCATTTGGATTTCCTCTTTTGAAAAATGTCTATTGAGTTCCTTGGCCCATCTCTTCAGTGGGTTGTTTGTTCTGTTGTTGTGGATTTTCTTGATTTCTTTGTAGATTCTGGTTATCAACCCTTTATCTGTAGTATAGTTTGCAAATACTTTTTCCCATTCTGTCGGTTGCCTCTTCACTTTCCTGACTGTTTCTTTTGAAGTACAGAAACTTCTCAATTTGATGCAATCCCAAATGTTAATTTTGGTTTTGACTGCCTGTGCTCCTGGGGTCTTTTCCAAGAAGTCTTTGCCTGTACCTATATCTTGCAGGGTTTCTCCAATGCTCTCTAATAATTTGATGGTGTCGGGTCGTAGATTTAAGTCTTTAATCCACGTTGAGTGAATTTTTGTGTAAGGTGAAAGGTATGGGTCTTGCTTCAAGCTTCTGCACATGGAAATCCAATTTTCCCAGCACCATTTATTGAATAGGCTGTCCTTATTCCAGGGATTAGTTTTGGATCTTTGATCAAATATAAGTTGGCTGTAGATGTTTGGATTGATTTCTGGTGTTTCTATTCTGTTCCATTGGTCTATCCATCTGTTTCTGTACCAGTACCATGCTGTTTTGATAACAACTGCCCTGTAGTATGCCCTGAAATCTGGGATTGTGATGCCTCCGGCTTTGTTTTTGTTGTACAAGATTGCTTTGACTATTCGAGGTCTTCTGTGTCTCCATATGAATTTCAGCATTATTTTTTCCAGATCTGAGAAGAAGGTCTTCGGTATCTTGATTGGTATTGCATTGAATGTATAAATTGCTTTTGGGAGAATAGACATTTTGATGATATTGATTCTTCCAATCCATGAGCATGGAAGATTTCTCCATTTTTTGGTATCCTCTTCTATTTCTTTCTTTAAGGTTTTGTAGTTTTCATCGTAGAGATCTTTAACGTCCTTGGTTAAGTTTATTCCAAGGTATTTGATTGTTTTTGTAGCTATTGTGAATGGGATTGATCTTAGAAGTTCTTCCTCAGCCGTGGCATTGCCTGTGTATACAAAGGCTGTTGATTTTTGTGCATTGATTTTATATCCTGCTACTTTGCCAAACTCTTCGATGAGTTCCAGTAGTCTCTTAGTAGAGTTCTTTGGGTCCCCTAAATAAAGAATCATATCATCTGCAAAGAGGGATAGTTTGAGTTCGTCCTTCCCGATTTGTATCCCTTTAATTTCTTTTTCTTGCCTAATAGCTCTGGCCAAAACTTCCAGAACTATATTGAATAGCAGTGGTGAGAGTGGGCATCCCTGTCTGGTACCAGATCTCAGCGGAAATGCTTCCAACTTTTCCCCATTCCATAGGATGTTGGCCGTGGGTTTTTCATATATTGCTTTGATTGTATTGAGGAATGTTCCTTCCATACCCAGTTTGCTTAGAGTTTTCATCATGAAAGGGTGTTGTATTTTATCAAATGCTTTCTCTGCGTCTATTGAGAGAATCATATGGTTTTTCTTCTGCAGCCTGTTAATGTAGTGTATTACGTTGATTGTTTTGCGGACATTGAACCATCCTTGCATACCAGGGATAAATCCCACTTGGTCTGGGTGGATGATCTTTCTGATGTGTTGTTGCATTCTATTGGCCAGAATTTTATTGAGTATTTTTGCATCTATGTTCATCAGGGATATTGGTCTGTAATTCTTTTTCAATGCTGCATCTTTTTCTGGCTTAGGAATTAAGGTGATGCTGGCTTCATAGAAAGAATTTGGGAGGATTCCCTCTGTTTCAATTGTTCTGAATTGTTTGAGAAGAATTGGAGTTAGTTCTTCTCTAAATGTCTGGTAGAACTCAGCAGTGAATCCATCTGGTCCTGGGCTTTTCTTTGTTGGGAGGGCCTTTATTACTGTTTCAATTTCTGTGTCAGTTATGGGTCTGTTTAGGTTTTCTATGTCTTCCTGGCTCAATTTAGGTAGGTTGTATGTGTCCAAGAATCTGTCCATTTCTGATAGGTTTCCCTGTTTGCTGGCATACAAGTCCTTGTAGTAATCTCTGATGATTCTTTTTATTTCTGTGGTGTCTGTTGTTATGTTTCCTTTTTCATCTCTGATCCTATTGATTTGGGTCTTTTCTCTTCTTTTTTTAGTGAGTTGGGCCAATGGGGTGTCAATTTTGTTTATTTTTTCAAAAAACCAGCTCCTCGTTTGGCTGATTTTTTGTAATGTTTTTTTGGATTCAATCCTGTTGATTTCTTCTTTGATTTTAATTATTTCCCTTCTTCTACTGGGTTTGGGTTTGGTTTGCTGCAGATTTTCTAGATCCTTGAGATGACTTGAAAGCTCATCTATTTGGTGCCTCTCCAATTTCTTGATGTAGGCACCTATTGATATAAATTCAAATACAATAAAAATCGGGTACTTCAACATCTCATTTTCATCAATGGATATATCATCCAGACCAAAAAGCAATATAGAGGAGTGGAGAGCCAAGATGGCGGATAGTGAGGACGTGCGCCTTAGCTTGGGAAAATAAAATTTCATAAAAGTGGAATTACTGTAGCCTCAGGAAAAGACTCAAGGAAAA
The DNA here is from genome assembly GCF_033115175.1 of Lepus europaeus. Classification (NCBI taxonomy): domain Eukaryota; kingdom Metazoa; phylum Chordata; class Mammalia; order Lagomorpha; family Leporidae; genus Lepus; species Lepus europaeus. The sequence goes on from NC_084832.1 coordinate 89,430,304, forward strand.
GACTGCAGAGGAAACGCTTCTGGATCTAGTGGAAGTGAAACAGAGGACTTACAGGGAGCCCACCGCGTGGAAAACCAACTGAGAGGAGCTGAGCGGCGGGAGGCGAGCCAGAGCCACAGAATCTCGCCAGCGCGGGAACCCAAGGAGGGTAAGACAAAGACCTCAGAAACCCAAGACATTGGGGGGGGGGGGGGAACAGAGGCCTCTCCCTTCACTCACCAAGCAAAACAAAGAGCACCGCGATTTTACATATGTAAAGCGCAGCCAAACTCAGTAACTTTAGCGAAACTCGAGAACACATTGAGGGCTGCATAAACTCTTTGTGTAGTCCCAGGGGTAGATCAAACAAATACTCACAGAGGCCAGGTTTCAACTACCCTCAACTCCACTCCCAACTGAGTCAAAAAAAAAAAAAGAGAGAGAGAGAGAGAGAGAGAGAGAGAGCCAGCAAGGAGCAAGTGAGTGAGCAATCTGGGAGAGTCACTCTTTACACAGCCTTAAACCTGAAAAACCAAGCATAGCTCTCTGGCCACACCCATCATGGCCCCTAAGGATTCAACAAAGCAGACAGCTCACTTAGAGGCATAGTATAACGAGAAAAAAACCACCACAGCAAAAAAAAAACAAAAAAACAAAAACAAAAACACCATAAATTATCTCCAACATGCCAAACAACAAACATAGAAGCCGAGGTAACAAGAGCAAGGAAGACACTTTTCTTATGTCTGATGAGGATATTTCAAAAGACCTATCTTCCAGATCAGATACTCTTTGTTTTGCCTCATCAAGTCTGTGGTTAGGCTTTCCACTGTATTTTCTATTTGACCTATTGAATGTTTCATTTCCAACATTTCTGTTTAGGTTTTTCTTCAATATCTCTTCGCAATTAGTTTTTTTTTTTTGCATAATTTCTTAGCATGTCATGTAATGATTTCTTTATTTCATCTAGTTGCTTCTTTGTGTCTTTAAGTAAACTTACAATCATCCTTTTGAATTCTTTTTCATACATATCATCAATCTTCCCTTCCTCTTGTCCAATATTAATGTATTATTGTATTCTTTTTGGGAGTCACATTGCCTTCCTTGTTCATGCTTCATGTATTTCTACATTGATTTTTGTGCACCTGGGGAATCTCTCATTTCTATATCTTGTGAGAGTATTTTTTTAATTGAAGCTTTATTCTTGGATATGTACCTTTGGGACTCGGTGGAGTGCCTGAGGCTTATGCTTCAGTTCTAGAGCTGTGTTCTGGGTGGAGCTGGGGAGCTTTGCCACAGTTTGTTGTTGGAGCAAAATTCCAGAGTGACACCCAAGATGGACACGATGGTGTGCCTCTGACTACAGACAGTAGAAGGAGAGAATGTTGGAGACAGCTAGTGTATTCAGAGTCCTAGACCTGTCTATGTCACCTGATTCACAGCCTAGAGTGAGTTCACGGTGCCTATATACTTCACCCACCTAGGCACAGGCACCATTTAGAGCCCCAACCCACTCTTCAGTGTGTGCCCCAACCCCTCTGTGAGATCCATTCCCAGAATATATGCTGGGAGCTCTGTCTCCACAGTTAGACCAGGCTGTGTCATTGGAACCCAGCCACAATGCAAGACCATTTCTACAATGTGGCCTGTGCCCTGAACTCCCACAGGCACAGGGTACCAGGAGACCACTCTCTAGCCTTCATACTGCCCTGGCCCTGGCCCTTGCAGCCTCTGGCAGTAATAGAATAGCCTGATGTTCCCTGAGAAAATTGAGTCTGGTGGTTTGGTGTGGGGTTGGAAAGGAGGAAATGTAGCCTCCCTTCACAGAGTGAAGCAGTCACTCAGACCCCACAAGCTCCTTAGTCTGGGCTTGAAGCTGGTGGAGAATTCCTCGTCAGTCAATGCCACTAGTGACTGGGGCTACAGCAGCCTCCTCTCTCCTTACCCTGGCAACATGACACTTCCCAACTGGCAGCTGGCTGTGTGAATGCAGGAGTGACCAGCAGCACAGCAGATGGATGTATGCCTGTCCTCACTCCTGGCTTCCCCATGGAGTCTGTTCTGCAGTATCCATTCTCCACTGGGAATTTCTCTCAATCAGTGCCCTGGAAACATGGCCCTCCCTTTGTTTTTCTGATATCTTTCTGTGTCTGAGGTCAATGCAGCTTCTCACTGTTCAGCCATCTTGTTTCTCTTTCTTCTTTATCAAACTTTGCATACGGCATCTTTCAAAGAAATTGTTTAATCTAAGTTATTTTATTGGTTGGCATAAAGTTGTTTACAACATTTCCATATTATTCTTTCTCTGTAGAATCGATAATGATGACTTTATTTTATGTTGATATACTTATTTTTATTTCATTGTATTTTTTTTCTAACCAGTCTATCCATGAGACTATTTTCTTTTTAAAAAAAATTATTTATGTATTTATTTATTTGAAAGGCAGAGCTACAAAGAGAATAAGAGAGACAGAGAGAGAAAGTGATGTTCTGGCCGGCGCAGCGGCTCAATAGGCTAATGCTCCACCTGCGGCGCCAGCACACCGGGTTCTAGTCCCAGTCAGGGCGCCGGATTCTGTCCCAGTCGCTCCTCTTCCTGTCCAGCTCTCTGCTATGGCCCAGGAGGGCAGTGGAGGATGGCCCAAGTCCTTGGGCCCTGCACCCACATGGGAGACCAGGAGAAGCACCTGGCTCCTGCCTTCGGATCAGCATGGTGCGCCCACAACAGCATACCGGCCGCAGTGGCCATTGGGAGGTGAACCAACGGAAAAGGAAGACCTTTCTCTCTGTCCCTCTCTCTCTCACTGTCCACTCTGCCTGTCAAAAAGAAAATAAATAAATAAATTTAAAAAAAAGGAAGTGATGTTCCATCTACTGGTTCATTCCCAATATGGCTGCAATAGTCAAGACGGGGCAAATAGAATCCAGGAGCTTGGAACTCCATCTGCATCCCCCACAATGGATAGCAGGAGACCAAGCACAAGTGTCATTTTCCACTATTTTTCCTGTACTTTAACAGGAAGGTGGATTGGAAGCCATAGGTAGCAACTTAAGCTACTATGCTATCACGCCAACCCCTATTTTTAGGACCTTATAAAGAATCAGCGTTTGTTGTGCTTGATGTTTCTGATTTTAATTTTTCTTCAAGTTTTATTGCTTACTGTTTCCTCACTATTTGAGATATTTAGTTTTTCCAATTTCTTAGGTGGAATCTCAGATCACTAATTTGAGACTTTTATCTGTTACAATAGAACAAGTATAATTACTTAATATTAAAAGTTTCCTCAAAGTACCATGTTAGTTGTATCACTGTGTTAGCTGCATTTTCATTTTTCATTGAACTAAAATATTTTATAAATCATTTGTGATTTATTTTCAACTCATTATTTATTTAGAAATGTATTGTTTAATTTCCAAATATTTGGAAATATTCCAAGTATTTTTCTGTTATTAATTCTATCTTAAATCTGTTGTGATATGGTGGTATATTTTGTATAATCTAAATGTTTATTTATTTTTATTTATTTGAAGGGCAGAAAAACTGAGAGAGAAAAAAGGCAGAGAGAGAGCGAGAGAGAAAGAGAGAGAGAGAGAGACCTTCCCCTACTTAATTTACTCCCAAATGCCCAGAATACCTGGAGTTTTGCCTGGTTGAAGCCAGGAGCCTGGAACTCTATCCATGTATCCCTCATGGGTGTCAGAGGTTCAAGTTCTTTAGGTATCTGCTGCTTTCCAGGGTGTGTATTATCAGGAAGCTGGTTCAGAACCAGGGTAGCTGAGACTCAAACCTGGCATTCCAATTCTGAATGTAGGTATCACAACTAGAAGCTTAACCTGCTGACTCCTTCTATATCCATTAACATTTGCTTTAAAGATTCAGGTACCCTGTTATTGGGTGCATATACATTTACTATAGTCACAACCTCATGTTGAATTGATACCTTAATCAATATGTAACATCCTTCTTTCTTGTAACAGTTTTAATGTTAAAGTCTATTTTTTCTGATATTAGGATGACTACATCTGCTTATTTTTGTCTTCCATTAGCATGGAATATTATTTTCCATCCTTTCACCTTCAGTCTGCTTGCATCTTTTTTGGTAAGGTATGTTTCTTTTAGGCAGCAAATTGATAGGTTAGTCTTTTATCTTTTAATTGGAGAATTTAGGCAATTTATATTCCATTTATACTGATAATTTATATTCAATTTATATTGCTAAGTAACGACTTGGCCTTGACATTTTCCCACAAATATTCCTGCTGTTTACTTTGAATTTCTTTTGTACCTTAACTATGAGATTTTCTACTTTTACATTCTTTCATAATGATGGCTCTCTTTTTATGTTTCTGTGTGTACCACATAATTAAGCATCATTTGTAATTCTGGATGAATGGTAATACATTTCTTCAATTTCAGTTTATTATGAAAAGTATTTATTTCACCTTTTTTTTTTAAATGAGAGCTTTGCAAGGTACAGTAATCTGGTTGACTTTTATTTTCTTCCTTTAAGATTTGGACTATGTCTCTCTATTCTCTCCTAACTATGAGCTTTTGGATGAAATATCAGCTGTGAGTCTAATTGGAGATTCTCTGAAGGTAACCTGATGTTTCTCTCATGCACATTTTAGAATCATTTATTTATAGTTTACTGTTGAAAGTTTGACTACAAACTGTTATGAATATTTTTTCTGGTCTTGTCTATTAGGAGTTCTATGTGCTTCCCTAATTTTGATGTCCCTTTCTTTCTCCAAATTAGGGAAGTTTCCTGCTATTATTTCACTGAATGTGCTTTCTAAACTCCATTCTCTCTTTCTTGCCTTTTAGCTTGGTTGTTCTTTCTTGTGACTTACCCCATCTGTTGTTAAGGCTTTCCACTGTGTTTTTATTTGACATATTGAATTCTTCATTTTTAATATTTCAATTTGATTTCTCTTGAAAATCTTCATCTCATAGAAAGATTTTCTCATCCATATCACATATGCATTTCTTTAACTCATAAATTTGCTTCTCACTGCTTCTGAATAGTCTTACGATCATTCTTTTGAATTTCTTTTCAGGTATTTCATCACTATCTTAATCTTCACATTCTAATAGTAAAGTGTTGCTGTGTTCTTTTGGTGGAATCATGTTGTCTTCCTTGTTCTTGTTTCTGGTAATTCTGCATTTGTTTTTAGGCATTTGTGGAAACACTTTTGGTTTTCTCCACTGATGGGTTTTATCTCTGAACTAAGCTTCTGTGGCTTAGTGGTGTGTCTGCTTCTTCAGTGAATAGCCAGAGGCAGGTGCTAGGTAGGTCCAGAGAGCTCTGGTCAGTGCTCAAGGGTGGGGTGAAAATTGAGGGTGATAGTCAGTAGAGTGTTGTAGATCTCTATTGTCACCAGGGGGAGGGTATGATCATGCTTGTTGGCATAATCACACCCTCACCTCCTCTCTTCCCATGTGGTCATTGCTGGAGGTTAGCCCATAGTGGCTACAAGCCTCACCCACCCTGGCACATGAACTTGTGCAGTTGCCTGTGGAGCATAGAACCCTCAGCAATGCCCCACCATAGGCAATCAGGGAGCTCTGAGCCACTGATGTCAGACACAATGATTGTCCAGAGACCCTGCTACACTCTAAGTCCTATTGTGAGGTCACAGAAATCCCATAGTCACAGGGTGCTGAGGATTCCCTCACTACCGCACAAGCTCCCACATCCAAGGAGAGGTCAGAGTCTTTCAGAGCCAGCTGTCTATGGGTACTCCACCTTGGCAGTTTGAGTCCTTGGAGCCTGTTGAGAAGATGGGGGCACCTCACAATAGTAGGTTGTTAACCAGCCCCTGCCAACCCTCCCAGCAGACTTAAGAAACACAGATTTTCCCTCTAGTAAAATCCTCTGGCCGGGTGTACAACAGCTGCTGCATGCAGCCTGGTTCATATCCCCACTAGTTGCTGGACATCTTGTAGGCAGATGGGGAGACAGCAATGTATTTTCCTTCATTGGATTAGTTGGGTACCTTGCTTTTCCCTTAGGGTTCCAGGCTGGACTCAAACTCAGAACAGTCCACAGGGTTCTCCCTCATGCAATATCACCAGTAGCTTGGTCTGCCACAGTCTCCCCTCACCTTGGTCTCAGAATCTGATGTCTCCTCCAACCCCCACTGTGGGACTCATAGATGGCATTCCCACCCGTTGCTGTGGGTCCACACTTTCCATGATGCTCTATGGCATTCCTTTTCTTTCTGTAGAATTTCCACTCTAAATATCTTTCCGGGCCAGCGCCGCGGCTCACTAGGCTAATCCTCCACCTTGTGGCGCCGGCACACCGGGTTCTAGTCCCGGTCGGGGCACCGGATTCTGTCCCGGTTGCCCCTCTTCCAGGCCAGCTCTCTGCTGTGGCCCGGGAGTGCAGTGGAGGATGGCCCAAGTGCTTGGGCCCTGCACCCACATGGGAGACCAGGAGGAAGTGCCTGGCTCCTTGCCATCGGATCAGCGGGGTGCGCCAGCCGCAGCGGGCCAGCCGCGGCGGCCATTGGAGGGCGAACCAACGGCAAAAGGAAGACCTTTCTCTCTGTCTCTCTCTCACTGTCCACTCTGCCTGTCAAAAAAATAAAAAAAAAAAAAAATCTTTCCGGGATCGGTGCTGTGGTGCAGTGGGTTAAAGCCCTGACCTGAAGCACCAGAATCTCATATGGGTACCGGTTCTAGTCCCGGCTGCTCCTCTTCTGATCCAGCTCTTTGCTATGGCCTGGGAAAACAGTAGAAGATGGCCCAAGTCCTTGGGTCCCTGCACCCATCTGGGAGACCTGAAAGAAACTCCTGGCTCCTGGCTTCGGTTTGGCGCAGCTCCAGCCACTGCAGCCTTCTGGGAAGTAAACCAGCAGATGGAAGACCTCTCTCTCTCTCTCTCTCTGCCTCTCCTCTCTCTGCATAACTCTGACTTTCAATTAGAACAAATAAATCTTTAAAAAAATAAAAAGTAAACACCTTTCCAGCTCTCCTCTGGGAATACACTTCCTCTGCTTTTCTTCTACTGTCTTCCCCTGGTCAGTATCATCGCGTGTTTTCCCTATATGCCAATTTGCTCTCTCCTTATATGTTTTAAATCCTCTTTTATCCATGGAGACTGATTTTATGTTCCAGAATGTCATGTATTTTGTGAACATTCCTTGTGTATTTAGAAAGAATGTGTGTTTGCTGTTGCTACAAGCAACATTCCTAAAATAGCAACTCTTTTTAGATGACTGACAGTGTTATTCAAGTTTTCTTCAACATTACTGATATTCTTTAGAACTGTTTTAAGATTAAGAAAAAAGTGTTTTGGAATATCCAAGTACAGTTTGTATTTGTCTACATCTCCTTTATCTCTTACATTGCAACTGTTTTTTTTTTTTTTTGATTTATTGATTTATTTGAAAGAGTTACACAGAGAGAGAAGGAGAGGGAGAGAGGGAAATAGGGAGCAAGAGATAGAGAGAGAGAGGTCTTCCATCTGCTGGTTCACTCCCTGAATGACTGCAATGGCCAGCGCTGAGCCAATCTGAAGCCAGGAGTCAGGAGCCAGGAGCTTCCTCTGGGTCTTCTCATGTGGGTACAGGGGCTCAAAGACTTGGGCCATCTTCTACTGCTTTCCCAGGCCATAGCAGAGAGCTGGATTGGAAGTGCAGCAGCCAGGACTTGAACTGGTGCCCATATGGGATGCTGGCACCACAGGCAGTGGCTTTACCCTCTCTGTCAGCGTCGGCCCTGTAACTAGTTCTAAAATCTACATTCTCTGTTGTCAGTTAATCTACTTAAGCTTCATTTTAGTTGGTGCCTGCGTGATATATCTTTTTCCAAACTTTTTTCCTTTTATCCTCTTGTATTTTCACATTTTGATTGGATTGTTGTAGATGGTCCACAGTTCATCATGCTACTTTTTATCTAATAGGATAATGTGTGTTTTACTTGATTGCTTAGACCATTTAAAATCAATGAATTATTGATTTGTTTTTGTTAAATGTATCACATTGCTTTGAATATGTCCTCACTTCTTTTAAATTGAATATTTAAAAGTTGCCGTTGTTTTATTTCTAGTAACAGTTTATACACTGTATCTTTTTGTTTTATTGTGCAGTGCTGCAGTTTACAATATATAGCTTTCAATGGGTAACTGCCTCTGTTCAAATATTATAACACTTCATATATGGTGTAGAAATCTTGCAATTTCTGAATTCTCCCACGAGCAGTTTTTGTACTACATTGTACTTCCATTTATGCTCTAAATCAAACACTACAGGGTTCCTACATTCGCTTTACACCATAAATTTTCATGTTAATAAATTTAAAAAATGACAAATGTATTTTATTGACACTTGCAATTTTGAAAATGTCAGAGTTAAGCCCTCCTACATTTTGTTAATGACCTCATCTCTATGTACTCAAATTACATATAACTTATACTTCTTGATGTAGTACCACAGGTATCTGATAATTGCTCTCAGTTCTTATTCCTTCTAGACTTCATTTCACCCTGTTTCTATTTCTGTATCATAAGGTCACTGATGGGTGTTCACTTCTGCTATTAAACTAATCAAGTATGATTGTATGTCTGATGTATTTTCTTGTCTAGATTCTTCGTCTGTTTTATGCATCTTTCATTTATTTTTCATCACATCCTTGATTCCCTCCACTTTTGTCTTCTCCACTTCAATTTTTCCAATTATGAGAGCTAGTAAGTCATAAAAGTGGCTTTTGTATTGTCATCTGCTACTTCCCCTTCTATGTTATTTTGGTGTATAGTCTAGTGAGTCAGTATTCTGGCTACCGGTCATGTATTCCTGCTTTTACATGTGCTTGGTAGTTTTTGATTGAATCAAGTTTTTTTTTGCTTGCTGGATTTTGTTGTATTCCTTTAAATAATACTGCATTTTTCCTGGCACATAATTAAACCTTTTGGAATCAGATTATTTTACAATTTGCTGGATATTTTTTAAAGTTAGGATTATGTTAATCAATAATTATTTTGGCCACACTGCTGAGGTGTGATTCTTCCACGAAGTCAACTCCTTGTCCTGTATGTTGCAATGTCTTACCACTCTGGTGGAAGCATAAAACTACTCCTAACTTTATACGAATACTGGACATTCTTGTATCATTTTTCCCTAGTGGTTTTTCCTCTGGCCAGCAATGGTTCCTCTCATGCACGCGCAGCTTAGCCCTCAGTCAGAGATTCCAGAATGCTTCTCTGCAGCTCTCTGGATTTCTCTTGGTGGCTCCTCCCTTCACCGTCTCCTGCCCTGTAAATTATAGGTGGCATAGCCTGCCTGAACTTTCACTTCAGTTTTCTCATTTCAGAGAGAATAGCAGTCTGCATTTGAGTTCTTTCTCTTTTGCTGAATGGAAAGTACTTATAGGCATTTAGCTAATGCAACCATGCCTTTCTTTCCTTGTTTCCCTTTTAGCCCCATCCAATACTTGTTTAAGCCGTGAGTATGTATGTATGTGGTGAGGAGGAGTTGCTAAATCTAACCTGCCTTACTTCATCTTTACTGGAACTTACTTGAGTCCTATTTGAGGTAATAAAACTGTTATTCCAAAACCACAAAAAGATCAATCTCCATCCAGTTACAAGTTCATATATTTTCATCTGTATTTTTGAAAATAATGTTATGCTTTGATAATCATAGCAATGCCCCATATTACTTATATTGGTTTGGCACAATATTCATTTGGGATCAAGAACCAGGTTAAAGTTAAAGTTGTATATCATTACCTTTTCATACATCTTTTTTTTTTCCATCTGCATATGCATTGCACATACAGGTTTAATAAGGAGTCATCATTACAGAAGAAAAACATAGTGAGGTATAGCAAGGAAAGGGAAAGAACATTAGAGAAGCAGATAGGGTCAGCAAGTAAAAGAATCACTTAAGATAAAACAGCACAAATACTTTATGATCCAAGTGGTGTTCCACATCCTATGTTTTCACTTCTGCATTTGAGGTGACTAGATCACCCCCTAGTGGGGTAAAGAGTCCTGTCAATTAGCCACATTGAGTGTCCTCTTGTCTTCAGTGGAAAGCAACAGTAGCATTTGATTACCTCAGTCTCCTTTAAGAGAGTTACTTCAATTTTAAGAGATTAACAACTTAAAACTTTCAAAGTTTGACCTATTTACAAAATGTGCTGCTGTTGTAATGCTAATAGATAGGACAGGAATTCATAATCCTATTTACAAATACTGAAGCCAAGGTTTAAATACTACTTGGCATACCTGCATCAGCTATATTAATAAATAATGTGATGAGAACTCACAAGAGTGTTGTCAGCAGCAAGGTTCTTTGTTTCATGATAGTTATAATAGAAGTTTCCACAAGTTTCCACAAGACAAGGCTACTGAAACTGCTCCTACATCTTTAACGTCTATCATGTCGCAAAAATGTCTGTGTTTCTCATTTGGGAAACAGTTTTCCAGACTTCTTTAGAGTTTAATCTTTATAGCACTCTGACTATGGACGAGAAATAAAAAAAATCATCTTCCTAATTTATTATTTTAGTCTTACATTTCAAAATAACGAAACCAAATAGCATAGATATACTCCCTAAAGGGACCATTGCCAAGAATGTTTGGAAAGAGAATCCTTTTGTATGAAAAACATCTCCATCTTCTCAATTGTATCATTTTCCAGTAAGTACTAGAAAACATCCTACTTTGGGGGTCTTTGGGAAATTCCTAAATGCCTCTGGTTTTGTGGTGGGAATTTATTTAGGAGCTCCATTAACATTATTTTGCTAAGAAACTCTTTGGCCCCACATATTCATTGTGGGTTTTTGTTTCACTGGCTGAGATGGATGTGAAGACCAGCCCAATTACCTAACTTCTAATTTTATCTCATCACCTCAAAAATATATTTTTGCACCTATTACCTAAGAGGTAATTAGAGGGAATGGTGATGTGGTTTAGTGGTTAGAGACTTTGCCTAGGAATTCAAGAACATGGTCTTATTACTCCTACTCCTTGACCTGATTTTACGTCATTGGGTTAACCCTTGAACTCCTATAAATTTGGAGGTCTTGTTTTTCTGTTTTGAGAGGCAGAGTGACACATAGGGAAATAGAGACAGATAGAGACAAACAGAAAGGGAGAGAACATCCCCATCTTTGTCTACCCTGCAAATGTCTGCAATGGTTGAGGATAGATTGGGCCAAGTTTATGAAACAGGAACTCAATCTAGGTCTCCGATGTGGGTGGCAGGTAATGTAAGCTATCTCTGTTGCTTCCTGGGTCTGCATTAGCAGGAAGCTGGAATCAGGAACTAAATCTGAGTAGTAAACCTGGATACATTGATTTGGGACAGGGGCACCCCAGCCAGTGTCTTAACAGTGAGGCCAAATGCCTGCCCCTAAATGCATAGTTTAAAAACATTCTTCACCAGAGGTGAGAAGTCTAGTGTTTCACAGAATAATGCCATTATGTAAATGTCTTGGATAGCTGTAATTTCTTTTGAGATTTAACAATCAATAGATTTTGAGGGTGGCTACTAAGAGATTGTGATTTGGGAATGGGTGGTTTTTAGCCTAGAGGTAAAACCCACTTCCCAGGTCAAGTTAATTGATGCTTCTGATTCCAGTTTGGTGCTAATGCAGGCAGTGGTAGGCAGTGATGATGGCTCATGTGATTGGGTTCCTATCACCTATATGGAAGAATTGGATTAAGTTCCTGGCTTTCAGCTTTCATCCCAACCCTGGTCCGGCCATCTGGGGCATTTGGGGGGGGGGGGGTGGCACATGGAAACATATTCTCTTTCTCTCTCTCTCTTTCTGTCTCACTCTGAACTAAATAAGTAAATTTTTTAAATATTTAAGAGATTATGACCTGGAGTAAGCTAAAAGCACATTATCTGGTTGGCTTCCATGTACTCTTGCACAGCAGTAAAGAAAAAAGGGAATCTAGAAGACTTGTTTGTTTGAGAAAAAGGATCTATTTACTTTATCTTACCCTGACCAACTTCATAACATGGTCTACATTGTGGTATATTTATGTAGCTGTTGTTCAGTCCAAAAATATAGCAGGTTCACACAGAAAAGGCAGAATCATACATATTTCATCCCTGCACACGTCACACTACTAAATCACTTGAAAAGAAATAAAGGAAACACAAATGGAGATTTCTTATCTGCACTAGAATTAGGGTAAGAGCCAAGTTCGTATCTCAAATTCAAAAATTATTGTTAATTGTACAATTTGAACGATGTTGAGGAAGAATATTAGCAGCATGTCAAATAACTGTTTTTTTTTTTAAACTATCTGAAAGACAGAAAGAGAGAGAAGAGGGAGGGAGAGACAGAGACAGAGACAGGGAGAGGGAGAGAGAGAGAAAGATACCTTTCATCAACTGGTTCTCTTCCCAAATGCCTGCAAAACAGACAGGGCTGTGCTAGTCAGAAGCCAGGAATCTGAGGGAGAGAGACTAAAGTACTTGAGCTATTATCTGCCATTATCTGGTTCCTTGTATGTGTAGTAGCAGGAAGCTGGACTGGAAGCAGAGGCCACAATGCCCTCCACAAATAACTGCTTTTGAACACAGTAAACAAAAATAGAATGTTACTTTTATTGCCCAAAGTATACTTTTGATTGTACAATTACCATTCATGGAAATTACAGAAAAAAAATTAACTCTCTGACATAAAACTCTAGGATAATCATGAATGAGAACTGGCACACTCTACCCAAATGACAAAATTATAGAAAAAGGATAAACTGTCAATACAGAATAAAACTGACCCAAGAGAAAATCAAATTAATAACAATAAAATCAGAACTGACCCAAGAGAAAATTGAATTAATAACATTAAAATCAGAAACAAATAGAACTTATTTAATAGACTTTCTCTGAAGAAGACACATGAATGGCTATAAACTCATAAAAAGATGTTTAACCTCGCTAGTCTTCAGGGAAATGCACTGAAAACCACAGTAAGATACCACTTCTAGGACAGCTAAAACTAAAAAAGACAGGCAAATGTTAATGAAAATGTGGAAAACCTGGAACCCTCATACATTGCTTGTATAGTCAATTTGGAAAATAGTCTGGCAGTTTTATCATGGAGTCACCATGTGACCTGGAAATTCTACTCCATGGTATATACCCATGAAAATGTGTGTCCACATAAAGCTTGTACACAAATGTTCTTCCCAGAATTATTCATAATATGCAAAAAAGGAAACAAATGCAAATGTCCATCAAGTGATGAATGGATAAACAAAGTGCAGGGTATGCATACAATGGAATATTATCCATCACTAATGATGGCATGAACAGAGGAAGAATAAATACGCAGAGCACAGAGGATATTCAGGGCAATGAAACTATTGTGTATGATACTGCAATGGTGCCTCCTTGTCATTCACTTGTCCAATCCCACAGAATGTACAACACCAAGATTGAACTGTAATGTCGACTATGGACTTTGGGTGATAAAGTGTGGCATCATCCACTGTAACAAGTGCACTGGTCTGATTAATAGTGAGAGAGGGAGGCTGAGTATGTAAGGGGAAAGAGTAGATATAGGAACTCTGCCTACCTTTTCCTCAATATTTCTCTGAACTTAAAACTGCTCTAAAAGTAAAGTGTATTAACAGAAAATAAACTAAAAAGGAATGAAATGCCACTGCATGCTATAGTATTGATGAACCTTAGGGATATTACTAATGTGAAATAAGGCAGAGACCAAAGGACAAATATTGTGTCATTCCAAATAGCATCACATTCTAAGGTTCTGAGTAGACATCAGTTTTAAAGAAATGCCTATTCACAACCACCCAGACATCTCTTACCTCTGTGACTTCATGTCTTCTCACTTGGTCTCTTGATTGCTTGATTTCAGCCAGTTGGTCTTTGCCTTTCTTCTAACACATCAAGCAAGCTTCTGCCCCAAGACTGTCCCACTTTTTGTTTTCTTGCCTAAAGAGATCCTTCAATTCTTGACTCACACGTCACTTTTGCAATGGAGCCTTGTCTGATGGTCCTAACTAAAAATAAAAATCTGGCCAGCCCTCCTGATTCTTTCCCTGTTTTATTATTAGCATTTTCACTTCTGTTTCTCTCTGGGTCAATTTATTCTTCTCACCAGTGGACTTGGAATTGAGGACCAAAGAGAAAATGAATTGCAAGTGTACTGGCTCTTTCTTGATACAACAAATAAAAAGTGTTCCCTGAAACTGTAAGAGAAATTTAAGTTTTAAAATTACCAAGAGCAGTAGAAGTCATCAAACCATCAAATAGTCCGTATTTCTCTGCAGTGGAGAAAACAAAAGTTTGTCTTTTAAAAGCTATAGACTCAGATGTGGCGATCATAACTTCAGTATTCATTCAAGAAAAAAATCAGAGCTTTCCTCTGCCTGTCTTCAAGCGGTTGGGCAATTCCTGGGGGCCTGAGGCATAGCTGCTGCTTCTGTTTCTCAGTCATCCTCTTCCTGCCTGACCAGTTCCACAAATAGCCAAACGGAAGACAGACCACCAGCAAAATCCCCACATGAAAACACTAAAGGGGACATAGGCTGGCTCCCAGGAGCTGCAAATTCCCAATGAGAAATGGCTCAAAGGCAGCATGACTAACTATCCCCACTCATCACTGCAACTAGTTTGGTTTCAAAATGACTGCACATCCATTTGTGGAAAGAAAATGATTAATAAGATTTCTTTTAGTAATACAATCATTTGGCCAAAATGAGTATTGCTGCTTGTTGGGTTCTTATTTTTCTTCATCTGAAACTCAAGGAATTTTGTCACATTTAACATATGATCATTATTTGAGACTTGAAGCATAAATAGCTTCTTGTGAGATGATAATTTTATTCATTTTTCTAAAAAACTTATTCTTAATTTTCTTTAAATATGTATTTTATTTATTTGAAAGAATTACAGAGAGAGGTAGAGAGAGAGAGAGAGAGAGAGAGAGAGAGAGGTCTTCCATCAGCTGGTTCACTACCCAAATGGCCACAACCGCCAGAGCTGAGCCAATCCGAAGTCAGGAGCCAGGAGCTTCTCCTGCATCTCCACGTGGGTGCAGGGGCCCAAAGACTTGGGCCATCTCTACTGCTTTCCCAGGTGCATTAGCAGAGGGCTGAATTAGAAGTGGAACTCTCAGGACTTGAACTGACACCCATATGAGATACCGGTGCTGCAGGCTGGGGCTTTAACCTTCTGCACCACAGCACGAGCCCTTTATTCTGGATTTTTAACATCTTTAACATTTTCAAATATTTGCCATACTTTCTAGGTTTATAAGGCAAATACCAAAAAAAAAAAAAAAATTGACTAGCAACAGTAAGTTGGTGGAAAATATCTAAATGTCATGAATGTGGAATTAGTTGGGAAAAGTTGATGGTTCAATGATAGGAATAAATAGAAATAACTTTTTAGTAATATGATATTTATTAGAATGATTGAAGTGCGCCAAACGGGTTATTTATGGCAGAAATCTAAATGTCAAAAAGTAAGTCTATAGTTGGAAACAATGAATTGATGTCTCATCACTATCTTGATTGGATGCCAGTTGCACTTAGGACAAAAAACAATATGTTTATAACTGCCTGTAAGACGTTGTTCAATGCGTGTCCTGCCTATCTCATCATTCAAATTCCCAAAACTCTGCTCCTCCCATGTGCCCTCTTGCCCCTTGTACTTCTTATCCTGGAGTCTACTGAGCACTGTCAGCATCTCTAGGTTCTGTGTATGAGATGAACCCGCCCTTTGAAACATTTTTCAAATTAAAGGTTAAGTACACAAAATACGGCAAAACAAACGAAGGCATAATATTGTTTGGGCATACCTTAGTGCTTTTAAATATGACCAAAGCTCTGGTAAAATATTGTAAAATATTTACTCAATCATTTATCTGTGTGTATTTTCCATGCCTCTGTTTCCTTATCCAAAAACCTGGATTTTTTTTTTTTTTTTTTAAATTTTTGACAGGCAGAGTGGACAGTGAGAGAGAGACAGAGAGAAAGGTCTTCCTTTTGCCGTTGGTTCACCCTCCAATGGCCGCCGCGGTAGCGCGCTGCGGCCGGCGCACCGCGCTGTTCCGATGGCAGGAGCCAGGTGCTTATCCTGGTCTCCCATGGGGTGCAGGGCCCAAGTACTTGGGCCATCCTCCACTGCACTCCCTGGCCACAGCAGAGAGCTGGCCTGGAAGAGGGGCAACCGGGACAGGATTGGTGCCCCGACCGGGACTAGAACCCGGTGTGCCGGCGCCGCAAGGCGGAGGATTAGCCTGTTGAGCCACGGCACCGGCCCAAAAACCTGGATTTTAATAGCAATGAACTCATAAGGCCTGTAGGCTAAATGGCTCACCCATAAAATGTTTCTTTTCTTTTTTTAAAAAAAATGTATTTACTTATTTGATGGAGTTAGAGAGAAAGAAAGAGAGAGAGAGAGAGAGATCAATCATCCATCACCTAGTTCATTCCCCAAATGGCCACAATGACCAGTGGTGGGCCAGGCTGAATCCAGGAGCCAGGAGCTCTTTCCATGTCTCCCTTATGGGTGCAGGGGCCCCAGCACTCTGCGCCACAGTGTCCATCCCCATCAAATGTTTCTGAAAGATGGGAGATGATAAAAGAAATATATACTTTAAAGAAAAGATTTAGTGAATTAAAGAATTAAGAGAATTTTCCCAGAATATTGTACAAATTCATAATGAGAGAAAAATATAAAAGATATGGGGAATAACACCAGAATTTCCAACATCTAATTAACACCCATTTCATTAGGAGAGAATATGGAAAATGAAGGAAAGTAATATTTCAAGAATCAGTAGAAGAGTGCTTTTAGAATGAAAGAGATCAAATTTGAAACTAAATGACCAATTAAATGCTGGGTTGAATTTATAAAGCAAACAAACCAATCAATCATACAAACAACAGAAATCAGGGTAAAGGAAAATATTTTAAAATTTCCAGAGGAAAATATTTTAAAATTTCCAGAGGGAGGCCGGCACCGCGGCTCACTAGGCTAATCCTCCGCCTGAGGCGCCGGCACATTGCGTTCTAGTCCTGGTTAGGGCGCCGGTTCTGTCCCGGTTGCTCCTCTTCCAGTCCAGCTCTCTGCTGTGGCCCGGGAAGGCAGTGGAGGATGGCCCAAGTGCTTGGGCCCTGCACCCGCATGGGAGACCAGAAGAAGCATCTGGCTCCTGGCTTCCGATCGGCACAGCGCACCGGTAGTGCACCGGCCATAGCAGCCACTTTGGGGGTGAACCAACAGAAAAAGGAAGACCTTTCTCTCTCTCTCTCTCTCTCTCTCTCTCTCACTGTCTAACTCTGCCTGTCAAAAAAAAAACAAAACAAAACAAAACAAATTTCCAGAGGGAAGGAATCAATTATTTATAAAGAAAGGAGAAACAAGTGGACATTAAGCTTATTCTTGGAAATACTAACTACTAGAAGACAATGGCTGATACCTTCCATATTCTGAGAGAAAATAATTTTGAATACAGAATTTTAAACTAAACATTCCACCACAACCTGTTTCAATTTTGAGAAAAAAAGAATAATTTTATACACACACAGAACAAAAACTTAATCAGCTGTATGACTTTTCTGAAAATCATATTAGGGAATGTATGTCAGAAAAAGGACTATAAAACCTTTAGGAAGAAGAATACAAAAAGTAGATATAAGTACAGCAACAATTAAATCTTAAGTTCAAATGTATTAGATATATTATATATTAGAAATGTATTAGATATATTTCTGAGTGTATGGCTGAAAAATTAAATCTGGAAATAAAAATAATTTTCAACCATCCAGTTAGAGTGCTTTTCATTGAAGTAAAATTGACATAATACAGAATGAATCATTTTACAGTGAATGATTCAGTAGCATTTGCTTTTTTTTTTTTTTTTTTTTTTGACAGGCAGAGTGGACAGTGAGAGAGAGACAGAGAGAAAGGTCTTCCTTTTGCCGTTGGTTCACCCTCCAATGGCCGCTGTGGTAGCGCGCTGTGGCTGGCGCTGTTCCGATGGCAGGAGCCAGGTGCTTATTCTGGTCTCCCATGGGGTACAGAGCCCAAGGACTTGGGCCATCCTCCACTGCACTCCCTGGCCACAGCAGAGAGCTGGCCTGGAAGAGGGGCAACCGGGACAGGATCGGTGCCCTGACCGGGACTAGAACCCGGTGTGCCGGCACCGCAAGGCGGAGGATTAGCCTGTTGAGCCACGGCGCCGGCCACTTTTTTTTTTTTTTTTAAGATTTATTTCATTTATTTGAAAGACAGAGAGAGAGGTACACAGAGATAGAGGTCTTCCATCCACTGGTTCACTCCACAGAAGGCCACAATGGCCCGAATTGCACCGATCCGAAGCCAGGAGCCAGGAGCTTCTTCTAGGTCTCCCAGGTGGGTGCAGGGGCCCAAGGACTTGTACCATCTTCTACTGCTTCCCCAGGCCACAGCAGAGAGCTGGATAGGAAGAGGAGCAACCAGGACTAGAACCGGTGCCCATTTGGGATGCCGGCACCGCAGGTGGAGGATTTACTTCGTGTGCCATGGCGCTGGCCCTGAGAGTAGGTTTGCTTTTATGAGCTGGTTTGTTTCCCTCTCCTAATAAATAAATAAATAAATAAATAAACAATTAAATAAAATGTTGAGGACTTTTTTTAAAAAAATCGTATTTGTTTTAATTTTATTGAAAAGAGATCAAAGAAGAAAAAAACAGAGACAGCAGAGAGATTTTCCACTTGCTGATTCTTTCCCTCAAGTGCCCAGGACTGCTAGGGTTGTGTCAGGCCAAAGCCAGAAGCCCAGAACTCAATCTGGGTTTCCCACATAGGTGGCAAGGAATCGAGCACCTGAACATCATCTTTGCCTCTCTGAGAGCACATTATCAGGAAGCTGGAATTGTATGCGGAGCCGTGGCGGACACCCAGGCACTCAGATATGGGCTGTGGATGTTCCAAGAGATGTCTTAACTGTTACACTACACTACACACCCAGGCACTCAGATATGGGCTGTGGATGTTCCAAGCGATGTCTTAACTGTTACACTACACCAAAGAGCAGCTCCCCGCTTCCCTGCCCCACCCCTATCTCTTTTCTAACATACCCAGTCTGTGATATTGTGTTATTAGCAACAGAAAACAGATGATGACAACTCTGGAAGTTTTATAGTTGATTTCAATGAATCTTCCAATTTATAAGTGATCCTGAGCACATAAAATATAAGGTACTCATTTAACGTGATTGTTTTCAAGAATCATGGAACGCGTCTGATGGAGTAAGAAAAAATGCAGATCTGAAACTCTCCACTGCCTGTCAGTTCCTTGCCTACGCGTCTGAGAGCAGGCCCCAACCCCACTTGGTTGAGCAACTTCCCAACCCACTGCATTCTTCCTTAACCAGCTCAACCCTTCCTCAGTTGTCAGCCCAGCCCACCAAGTTTGAAAAGGCCTGGGTCCATGCAAAAGCCTGCACAAGCCCACTCATCCCTGCCTAATGCCCACCCACCCAGAACCCAAAACAGCCCTGGCTACAGAAACACCTAGTCTGTGTGAGGGTGGAGCTCCATACTGTCCTTGGTAGTGGGTCTCTTTCAGTTTGTCTCTGAATAAACCTGTCTGGCTGTAGAATTCCTTGTCAATCTCTTGGTCTTGTTCTGTCTACTCGTTGTCTTACTCTTCTAATAAAACAAAAGGTTGGTGCCGAAACCCGGGGCAGGTGCAAGATATCAGTCCCCTAGCCCACTATGGTGCCTCTGAAGCTCATAGGCAGCTGTGGGAGAACCTGCTCTCACAAGAGCTCACTACTCTCCCACCACCTGGCAGGGGACTTACACCCACCTGCCCTATGCTAAGAGCTCCAGTGCTTTGTGGGTGAGGACCATGACTCCCCCACTGTCCTTAATTTTCCTTCCTCTCTGTGGCAGACTGGGGTGAGGGCCATGCATCAACTGTGATTGACTGCCACTGGGGGTGCCCTCCATCCCCTGGGGCGACCCCCAGCCATGCTTTCCCCAGCACAGCTGAACCCCTCCCAACCATGATCTCTCACCTTCTGTTTCCTTTTTCCTAAATTCTGCCTCTTCCTCCCCCATCCGCCCCTATTAAACCATCCTCACCCTTTCATTCTTTCACGGGATCTCCAGCCAGAAACCTGGTGCCGGAGCTCACACACCACACCTGCCTCGATTTTCAGCCTGTGTCTCCCCCAGCACGCTGGGGCAGACTGGGGCCCTTGTCCCTGCCCTGGGAGGGTCCAAGGTCTTCTGCCGCTCTGCCTTCCTCAGTTCCAGGAACAAAACAGAAAACTTCAGGAGGTTTCGGGGAGCAACCGCACCTCGAGGGCTAGGGCTGCCTGTCCTGATGCTTAGAACTCTTTCTCTTCGGGAGATTTTGGTGGCCAGAGCTCCTCCCAGGCCCACGCCCCAGCCCCAGTCTCAGCCTCATTTTGTCTGCTCCAGAGCTCCCAAGGTTTCTTGAGTTCCTCCAGACTCGACCGCTGGCTCATCTCCTACAACACCTGTGGGCCTCGGGCCTGAAGGAGAGGTAAACCAAAGCAATTAATTTTCTTCTCTACTACATCTTGGCCACATTGAAAACTGCATAATGCTTACCAGTGGCCAGAATTTGGTACTTTTGATCTTCAAATTGTTAGCAACTTTGACACCTTTTACACAGTGAAATGGCAAGTGGTCAGAGGCCCCATATGGCCAGGCTTTTTTCCTCCTCCAAGACCACCCCTCTCTCTGTGGCTCATGGAGGAAGAAGCCCTGAGACCCCCTAAAACCCTCCGCCTTCCTCCCCCACCCTCTTCATCCTCCTTCTGAGAGGTTGCGACTGCTGCCCCAGGAACACAGCTCCCTGCTTGCCCTGCTCCCCCACCTCAGGTCTTCCTCCTCCCACCCTCCCAGGGGCAGACTTAGATGCCCCTCCTACCCACAACCCCTACCCCATGGCCTGGGTCATGTTCTCTTCACAGAGGAGAAACCCTCATCAAACCCTCCAGCCCACTGTGTCCTTCCTCCTTGCACCCCCTTTGCCATCCTCACCTGGCTGAGGACCCTCCACAGTCCCAGTACCTTTTCACCCCCTGGGCCCCAGAGCCCCCACCTACTGCCCCTTCCCCAGTAAACCACCGGATTTCCCACCTCCACTCCTCAGCTACAGTCTTTGAAAAAAATAGCTGTTTAACATTTTTTTCTCTTTGGTTTATGGTATGTTTACTCCACCCATTTGCCTGATTGGCATGGGGTGGGGGAGGGGCAAAATCAGTTACCTCTCAGCCCAGGGCAATGATTCTGCTTCAGTGGTAGAATCCTCGCCTTCCATGCAGGAGGCCTGGGTTCGATTCCCAACCTATGCACCAGACTCTTAAATTATTCCAAGTTATGGGATGGTTCCATTTGCTAACTCTTTATATTCAAAGTTTTCATTTCTATTTTGGTGATAGACAAGAGTCACACGGATTTTGTATTCTATTGAGGTAATCTTTTGTGTCCTTGTGTTTCTTTACATTGTGATTGTTTAAAAGACACTTGAGTTCTAAAAGTTACCGTTTGTTTAAATATGTACTTATTTTAAAATATTGAAGTGATCATTTTGTAATCGTGATTAAATCTGGTCTATAACTGGATAGATCACCCTAATTAACTAAATGGATATTATTTCATGATGTTAAGGGATCCTATTTCAACCAATATTTTAAGCCCTCTTAGCATCACTAACAGGGCTTTAAAAATCGATGTTCTAAATACTTAGGACCTTGATATTTCCAACTGGGCCCCTGGAAATGTCAAAGGCTATATCTCTCATCTTGTAGAGATACTAACCAAGTAGGCATTTGGATTATAGTAAAAGTAACTCTCAAGATGTGAAATGGTGCTAAACTTTAAGTTCTGATAATATAAAATGGTACTGATGTAAATCTTCAAAAAATTACAAAAGTCTTATGACATTATTGTGTTGTTATTGGTCACGATTATTATGTAAATGAAAAAGGCCCAGAGACCTAAAAGGGATAAATGTTTATAAAATCCTATAGGAGTAAATAAGTGCCTCTTCTCATCGATTAATGAGTTTTATAATTTTAACCATGGCTACTTAAAGTCTTCTGTTACCCACAGTTTTGTATTCTCTAAAAACTCTGACAATCAGATGTATAAAAATGACTAACAGATATTCTTAAATGCAGATTTTTCTGACAACTTTAAAATCAATGGACTAGGTAAGTGATTTCAAAATTCTGAAAGAAAAACTGCACATGGAAATTAAAAACATTGTTGGTTCTGTGTGTCAGAGTTTCCAAAGGATGTTCCCCTGTGATTGCTATTGTATCCAGTACTTTGGGACAGCTCTGCAAACAGATAAAGCTAAGTTTAACAATGGACTCTTAAGGATCACTTCTCCTAAAACCTCTTTGATGCTTAAATGTGACAAAAACAGTTGTTGACACTGACTCCTGCACATTAAATATTTCTCTCCCAGTGGGGAACCAGATCAACAACCAGGTCAAATCTGACCTGGCAATGATGGACAACTAAAGACTAGCCAGAAGATGATGTGCTCAAAAAGGATTTTGATCATAGGGGAATAATAAAAATCAAAATGGAGTCAGTGATGTAAACCCCCAGAAAAATTAAGTAAGGCCAAGAGGTTATACAACAGGGTTCTTGTGCATGGTTGCCTGTTAACTATTTTATCATATATTCAAAATAAATTAAGTCAAATCAAAAGGGGAGGTCTAACCAAAAGAGGAAAAAAAAAAAAAAAAGAGTCCTCACAGATACTTACAGCAGTTGCAGATGGCTTACATGGGTACTAGTTAAGCCCAACAACTCAGGCCTATAACCCACTGGCCATGGGATGAGCACAGGTTATGTGTGGAAGCCCAGAAAGGTAGCGAGCAATCTGGCAGGGCTGATTTGTTTGCTTCATTTCTCTTCTAGATGGAAAATTGACTCTCAAAAGGATGGTCCACAGGGATATACAGTTTGATCCCTAGACTAGCAAAGGGATCACTAAACTTTTTTTTGTAATAATGCATGGATGCATATAGAAAACCACATAGCACAACCAAAAATAAAAAGTTTAAATTATGATGTGATTTTATAGTTACATTTATTTTGCAATAGGCATAGTAAACAGGCAACCCACCCAAAACATACTTTTTAAACCAAACTAAGGGAGAGATAAAAAGTTTTATTAATGACTTCAAAATTTATAGAAAGGTTGGGTAAGGTGGTCATGCTGTTTGATCTTACATAGAAGGACATAGCTATCCTCATGGGTACTGTCTTCTCTCACAGGGAAAAAAGAAACTCTGTCAGAACATCCCTGTGATTTCTAGCTCATGCCTCCACAAATGAGGGATGGGATTACGTACCCCCTTGGCTGACATCCTGAAGGCTACATGATCTACTTTATCAGAGATCAGGAGGAAGAACAGCATGTTAGACAATAAAAGCAATGTAAAGATGGGTAGCAGGCCAAATAAGAGTGTTACACAGTGATTTGACGTCAAGGAGACCCAACAAGGCCAATCCACCCCCAAGTGGCACCAGTTTTTGATGTGGAAAGCCAGGGCATTGGGCAAACAGCTGTCATGACAGAAGCTAGCTTCCAAAGAAGCTGTCAGCTCTGCCAATAGCTGGGTCACCGGAAACAGAACTGCCCTGGGGTCAAAGGACTCCCAAGTGAGAACCACAGATGCTGTTGGCTCAAAGAGGAAAAAGCTCCTCACTGTTCCCAGCTTCCATAGTAACCATTGCTATTGAGGGAAGAGCCTAGGGTCAGTGATGTTGCAGGCAGGACTGTAAATTTCCTTTGAAAGATGCTGCCTATTCTATACTAACCTCCTTTTCAGGCCAGCTCGCTTTCCAGGTCAGCCAGGTAGTGTCAGTGGGGAATCTTCCCTAAGGAGATTCATGCCTCAATTATGATGCCTCTCCAGTACTGTACCTGAATAGACAGAGAGGCCTGGACCCCACATACACCTGACCAGGTCTTAACAGCCAATGATTATCATCAAGCCCCTCCTGATAGTTTCTATTTGCCTCTCACTGGAAAAATTTCCTCCTGGTTTGGGTAGTGCCTTTGCTAGGTCCTCCATCAATGATCCTATTAGTCCTTTGGAACTTGTGTATTTAATCTGCTTGTTAGATTTGCTTCCTCCAGACTTGAAGCAATGAAATTATAGATGGTCATGCACATAAAATCTTGGATGGAAACAATTTCTGCAAGCTGCCACTGCAGCCCTCTCAAGTGGTCACCTCTGTTGGAACCCTGGCTTGACCACGGGCCCCTACTTTGATAAAACTCTGCCTCTTTTTAGGTGGAGAGTCATCTTTTTACACCAATAAGTTGGGCTTAGTGAGAGAAGGGATTGAGCAGAAACAAGATCTATTCCCAAAAATAGCCCTGTTTTTTGGCCATCTTTTTCACTATGGGCGATTTCTCTACTATCTCTTTTATTCCTCATAATCATAATGCTTTTATTCCCACCATGCATAATTAACATGTTTCAAAAGTTCTTACAGGAACGAATGACTGCTCAATCCCAAGCCATCATGCAGGAACATCACGAGATAGCTCTTCTTCTCCAATCAATACGATCCAAAGTACAGACACGCCACCCTTCAACAGGAAGTAGCTTAATAAGAGACACAGCACTCCTTCCTAACCATAGTCAGAGTCAGAACTGATGCAGCAAGAACAAACAGCAGATCTAAAGCTCCACACTGCTTTTCAGCTCCATGCCTATTTGGCTGAGAGCAGGTCCCAACCCCTGCTATTGAGAAACTTCCAGACCCCCTGTGTTCTTCTTGAACCAGTTCAAACACACCTCAGTCTTTAGCCCATGCCTGCCAAATTGGAAAAAGCCCTTGCAAACCCTGCTCAGCCCCACCTAATGCCTGCCCATCGAAAGCTAAAAGCTGTCCTGGCTATATAAACACCAAGTCTGTGCAAGGGTGGTGCTCCCTCCCCTCTGTGGTAGTGACTCCCTCTCAGATTTCTCTCTGAATAAACCTCTTCTGGTGGTGGAGTTCATGGTCTGTCTCTTCTTTCTGGTTCTGTCTACCTTTTGTCTTGTTCTTTTGATCTACCAATGTCCAAGAAAGTTTATCATATGAATGTAAGGATAGCTCAATGTGAAGCACTCTATCAATGCTAATATCTTAATAATATCTTAATATTAATTAATATAATATTAATATTAATATCTTAATATTAATAAAGTAAATTAGAGGAGATAAATCAGTAGTATAAAAGCCTAAAAGACAACTGACAACATTCAATGTTCAACTTCTGATTTGAAACTGAGCTAACACATATCCCATTGCACAACAAACAGAAATATTTATTCAGTGAATTACAGAAACCTGAAAAAAATGCATATCTGACTTCAAAGAAATAAAATGCTAACTAGGTGACAAAGGAGAAATGTGTAGTCCAAGAGTAAATCAGCAGGTTGCAGGTTGCAGTGGCCCAACAGGATATTTGCGACATGTATAGAAGTTCTTTATCTCTGCTGGTATACATGGACACTCTTCTTGAAAAATTTTCAGCCTCTGAAGAAGAAAAAGCCATGCAACTGTAATAACACGAGGCATTGGCCTCTGAAGTACAGATAGCTACAAGAGCGATCTGTAATGGCAAATGTCCAGCTCTCTATGGACAGGCACCATGGTAAGTAGCAGTGGGGTTTAAAGCAATCAGCAGTGAAGGGTACAGGGAGAAGCTGAAGAGAGTGGCCCACATAAAATATCTAAAGTGAAGTTTTACAAGCAGACGCTGGGAAGCAAATCAATGTGACCTATAGTTGAACAAATGCTCAGCCAGCTTTGACTGCCAGAGGACACATCTGAAGTAGCAGAGCATTCACAGTTCCTGCTGGTTTCCCACTGTCGGTCCTGCTCAACATTTTCATCAATGGATCACATCAGAGGGCTTCCTTGAGTAGGCTTCCATTGGGTTTGGCCAATGTGAAGCTCCTATTGAGTGTAAGCAAACAGGAGTTTGGGGTATTTGTTCTCCCAGCTCCCTTCCTGCTGTGTGGTTGGGGCTTAGTTTTGCCCCTCAGTTGAAAGCCACAGCTCCTGTCACTGTTGCTGGTGCTCTCATCAGCTACTCTATCATTGTTCTGGTATCCCTGTCTCTCTGAGATGCTTAGGCACCTACTTTTGTTAGCCTCAGGTTACTGCTCTGTCCTGTATCTGCTTCCCGTAAATCTACCCACATTTTTGTAAATGCTACTTTCTTTAAGCTTCCTTCAATTATGTCATGTGATTCCACTATTTTTCTTTTGTTAGTACTTTGCAGGAAGATGGATTTTAATAAAAGGACCCTCCAAATGGGATTCTGGAACTAAATTGCTTATACCTTCAAAGACAATAGGGATGATCTCACTGCTGCCTGGAGTGAGTCCCTGCTAATTGGCAGCTTGCTGTGACCTTGATTATTCATGTAAAGTGCTTCCATAGGAAGAAGTGCTACTAGAAGTCAAGGCATTCAGAGCTGGAGTGGCCACAGCAGTGGGTTGTTTGGGCCATAATGGTAATTACAATGGTAGGACAGAGCAGGAGGCTGTCAGGGGCTGAGATTGTACTCAGGGAAGAAGACATATTGACAGCTTGTGCTGGTGGGAGGGAATCACACCCCATGAACCTCAGAAGGACTGTGTGTCGCACTTGGGTTCAGGGTTGCAGGGTCCTGTGGTTCAACCCCATCAGGGGTCTTAAGTGACAGTCTAGGAACAGGTGGAACAAAGTAGGGATCCTCAGAAATGGGTGGAGAAACTTGCAATGGACACAGAGGAGTTGAGCATGTTGAACTTCCTGACCCCTGTAATTATCTTGCAGGTTAAAATAGTGTTTCCACCTGATCTGAAGGCAAACATTTCTCCCCAACAGACATCCTTCAGTAACAATTCACAACAGGACTGCTTCCCAAGGGATGCACTGTCTCCATAACTCATCCCCACCAAGCCCCTGGCTGCAGCTTCACAGGCTCTTCTCCTGGAAGAACCTAAGCTGAGCATGGGAGCCTGGTCCTGTTAATAATGGCAGAAATTTCCAAGTCGTACCCATGGGAATCTGGAACATTAACAAGGGTATAGATTCTTAGGTTCTGGACCAAGGCAGTTGAACACTAAGCTTTGATCTGGCTAAATTGATTGATGTAAATTGTCTTACCTAGGATGGGGATTGAATGTGTTGTGTGAAACACAAGACAGGTTGAGCTGGCTCATGGTTGCCTGGACTCAAAAGTGGCTTATGATCATTGAGATACAAGGCTGGGACTACCCTAGCAGCAGAAGGGGCTGTGCCAAAGCTCAGGTAGTGGGGAACACTGGATTGAATGGTTTGTGTGCAACGTGCTTTTCCACTTCTCTTTTCATAGGCTCTGAAAAGGGTGAACACACCTTTCTGCCCACTGTTAAGGAATACATCAAGAGGGTGGCCATGAAATGCTCTGTAGTGATGGCCCTCTCCAGGCTGGGAAGGATGGGGAGGATTAATCAGGAATACACTGTGACCTCTGTGGGGGTAGTGGATCCTGGAGTAGAAGAAATCAGAAATGAAGTTTTGCTGGCACCACAGTAAGTAAGCCCCAGGGATGGGTTCTAATCAGACCTTTTGCTATATAGGGTCTGTAGTTGAGAACCTACAGAGCTGTTGCTTAACAAATGCAGTCAGCCTTCCCTCACTGTAGGGGCCACTTTCCAGATACAAAGCATGGCTCCAAAATAATGAGGAAAAAATGGCACCTGTACTGTACACATGCAAATTTCTTTTCTGGTCATTATTTCTTAAGCAATACAGTTTAGCATCTATTTCCATACCATGCACATTGTACTAGATATTCTAAGTCATCTAGAGATGGCTTCAATAGTACAGGAGGATGTGGATGGGTGATGTGCAAGCAATGTGCTGTTTTCTATAAGGGAAAATCTGTGTCTGAGGATTTTGATACAGACGGAGGTCCTGGAAGCAATTCCCCTTGAATACTCAGGGATGACTGTGTTTATTTGGGGAATGTGATGGACCGAAAGAGAATTTTCCAGTGCTTGGAGAAAGTTCACATCATCTTATCCTGTCCTAAGTGAACACAGTTTAAATACAGAGCACCTTGAATGGGGAAGATGTCAGGTCTTTTGAATGAAAAGCCCATCAGCACAGATACAGGTACGTATATTATTTTTAATGTGAATATTATAAATTCAAGTGATTTTAACATTCTTATAAAATTTACTTTTTATTAATGTCTTACATGAGTATTGTACATTTGTCAAAGTTGACAAGCAACACCTAGTTTTCCTGTATTTTTTTCTTACCCAAATTCCAAATATTCCTCTTACCACTCCCAGGATCTAGTAATTACCATTCTATGTTCAGATTGGATTTTTTTTAATTTTTATTTTTTTGACAGGCAGAGTGGACAGTGAGAGAGAGATAGAGAGAAATGTCTTCCTTTGCCGTTGGTTCACCCTCATGCCTGTTGCAGCCGGCACACCGCGCTGATCCGAAGGCAGGAGCCAGGTGCTTCTCCTACTCTCCCATGCGGGTGCAGGGCCCAAGCACCTGGGCCATCCTCCACTGCACTCCCAGGCCACAGCAGAAAGCTGGACTGGAAGAGGAGCAACTGGGACAGAATCCGGCGCCCCGACCGGGACTAGAACCCGCTGTGCCGGCACCGCAAGGCGGAGGATTAGCCTATTGAGCCACGGCACCAGCCTTCAGATTGGATTTTATAATTTTTTTAGCTTCCACACATGAGGGAAAACATATGGCATTTGCCTTTCTGTGTCTGGCTTATTTCACTTAACTCCTTCTATCCATTTTGCTGCAAATGGCAAGATTTAATTCTTTGTATGGCTGAATAGTACTTTGTTTTGCATCTTATTGATCCATTCAACTGATGATGGGCCCTTGGTTAATTCCCTATCCTGGCTCTTGTGAACAGTACTGCCACATGGTACAATAGGTATCTCTTTGATAAAATGAGCTGATGTTTTTTGGATATACACCCAATAGTGGGATTGCTGGATCATATGGCAATTCTATTTCTACTTTTTAAAGAAATATGCATACTGTCTTCAACAGTGGCTGCACCAATTTACACTCCCACCAACAATGTTTAAGAATCTTCCTTTCCCCAAACCCTCACCAGCATTTGTTACTTTCTGTCTTTTTGATAATAGTCATTCTGGGCCGGCGCCACGGCTCACTAGGCTAATCCCCCCCTGCGGCACCGGCACCCCGGGTTCTAGTCCCGGTTGGGACGCTGGATTCTGTCCCGGTTGCTCCTCTTCCAATCCAGCTCTCTACTGTGGCCCGGGAGTGCAGTGGAGGATGGCCCAGGTCCTTGGGTCCTGCACCTGCACGGGAGACCAGGAGGAAGCACCTGGCTCCTGGCTTCGGATTGGCAAAACGCCAGCCGTAGTGGCCACTTGGGGGGTGAACCAACGGAAAAAGGAAGACCTTTCTCTATGTCTCTCTCTCTCTCACTGTCTAACTCTACCTGTCAAAAAGAAAAAAAAATGTCATTTTGACAGGGATGAAGTGATACCTCCTTGAGGTTTCGATGTGCATTTATGTGAAACAATGCTCAGTAACACTTAGCCATCAGGTATGTATATTCTGAAGCTCCCTGGAACATCCGCACCATTTTAAAGGGTGCACTGGTGAAAGGAATATCTAATCTTTCTGGAGGTCACTGTTATGTATCACGGGACTTGAAGGGACACAAACTTCTGGAGACCCTCAGAGCCACAGTGGCTCCCCTGTGGGAGTGGAATCTCAGCACAAGTCCTGTTCTCTGTGAGTACAATGCATCCCGTTGTCCCAACCCCAGGTCCCTGCCCTAATGCAATCTGATGGATCTTTGGTCACGCTGGTGTTCCGTTGAACATCAGAGTGGTCCAATCCCTCAACATTACGCTCATTGGACACAGGTCCAGGAAGTTCCTCAGATGTGATTCTAGGGGCAGGGTGTTTGAGCTTTGATCTTTACAAGGATTCTTTTTCAAGATATCCTGATGGGCACACTCCTTGTCTCCATTAATCCTTTACCTATACATTTCTTTTTCAAAGAGACCTTTCCTAACTATGCTATTTGAAACCCTACTTCATGGTACAGGCATCTAAGTGAAGACTTTTGTGGAGATGGGGGATGAAGGGGAAAATACTAAAACGAGATAAGAGGGGGACTTCAAGTAAGCTGATGCAAATAGCACATGTTAAATTGTGGAATATCAATGACTTAATTCTTTGAATCTAAAATACAAAGAGGAAAATATTTTTAAAAGATATCATATACCATATTACACATTTTGTATAGTTTTTTATTTATTCATAGACATACAACACAGAAGTATTAAAGCAAGCCTCTAACCTTCAATACTATGAATGGTTGGGAGAAATTAAGAGAAGAAAGGATGGAAGGTAAAGTTTACAGTAGGTTTACAGCAAATAGAGGAAAACCTTAACATCTCTTCCATCTTTATGGTGGTTACATAGATGTTTCCTATAGTTTTCTTTATCTTTCAGTTTCATTGCCTACAATTAAAATGAGGTAAAAAGAGTGGTAGTTGTGAATGGAGAGATGGCAAAGGACAGTCCATGGCTGATTTGTCTTCTATTTAGAGACGTTGAGACTTTGTCCTATGGTGCAAGGTTAACCCCTGAAATGCTCCCCAAGTAAGGGGGCACACAGAAATCAGTCTGGGTACCAAGAGAAGGATTCTTTTGACAAAGTCAGGAATGGATTCAGGAGTTCTGAAAGAGGGCCGCAAAGAAACAGAGTGCAATGTGCAGCAGTAGGAGTGCATTGAAAGGGCAAGGCCCAATGTGAGTGCTCCCAGCTGTGAAGTGGACATGGCCGGCCTGGCGCTCAGTGTAGGAAGTGGAACTGCTTTGATTCTGCCTGCATCCAGACCACACCCTTGCTCAAGAACAATGGAGCGTTCAGTCTGCTGAATTAAGTGCCTACCATCAGAGATAAAAAAACAAATCCAGGGGTTATAACTTCCTACTGTGTCTGAGTGACCAAAAAATACTCCTTATTTGCAAGGCTTGGAGGCAAAGGAATTGCTTCCAATGTTTCCTTTTGATTGTTGCCTAATGTCTATAAAATTTAATGGTAACCATCTTACTTCAAAGTCCTGGTAACTCATACGTTGAGCAATCCATCTTAAAATTGTTCACAGCAAATAGTGTCATCTATGAAAATAAATGAATATTTATGTATGTATGAGGTTTTTGTCCAACATTCATCATTATATGGTGTTTTACCTACAAGCTCTTCTGTAAAACTTAATAAAATTATAGTGAAATTATGCCTATTTAAGAACTGAAAAACAACTTCCTAATAAGTAAGAGAAAAGTGAAATAAAAAGTGTCCTCATAGGTTCAAAAGAGTTTTGGTAACCTTTAGCAAATAAATGTCAAGGAAAATACTGACTCAGCCCATAGTAATCAATCACACGGAAGAATCAGGCGAGCTTACCAAAGTGAGTTGTGAAGTTACTGATTTCTGTAACACTAAAAATCTTACTCCAGAAAAAAAAGAGAATGTTCTACATAGAAAGTATAGATGCATGGATTTTTTAAATTTATTCAGAATGATGATATCTGAGTGCTTGGTTTACGATCCATCGATGCCCAAAGACCAGCAATGTTGGAGCAGTGTTTTAATTAACCTGAGGGTCGCCGAGGGCGATCAGAAGTCTAAGAGAGTGACAGAGACAAACTGAACCCTTTACACCTCATTATATTCTGCTGGTGAGAATCAAATGCCCAATGCTGATAGCCTCCCTGAAGCCTATCTCTGTCCTTCCCTTTCCAAAGTACTGTGAATCAGGATTGCATCATGCTTTGGGGGGAAAAACACTTAATCCTTGAAACATTAATTGCTATGATTCACAACTCCCTAGAGTAGGAGGAAAGAGAAATAGCACATTTGAAAAAATAATGGTCTTTTTTTTTTTTTTCACTGAGAATCTCAAAGCAACCATTGCAATTACAGACTTTGTGGGTCTTCATGCCCCGACTGATCACCCAAAGGAGGAGAAAGAACTGGAAGAACACAAACCATGACACCCGCAAGGCCGTCATCATAGAGACACCGCGTAGGTCACTGGGGCCAAGGTCGGCCTAAGATGGCTGGGGGCCCTTCACAGTGTCACCTGGTTCTCAGCGACAGCGGCATCTGCTGTGTGCTCAATGTCATGTCGGCACCAGCGCCACAGGAGCCCACGGTGTGTTTTCGGAGCAGGTGTTCCCCTCGGGTGCACCTCAGGGTTCCAGCTCATAGGAAGCCAGTGCTCAGAAGCAGAGAATCCCCTTCCTGCTGAAGTATTCCTGCCGGGGGCATGTTGGCAAAGTGGGGCACAGCACAGCCTGAGTCTCCAGAGACCCGCCGTCCTCGGGTCATTCCCGGTGCTCTGCTCCTATCCCTCTCCCGCTGCAGCCCACAGAGGAACACTTGGAGTCTTCTTCGTGGGGAGCCCAGTGCTCTAAGCTCCACAGCGTCCCCAGCGGCGCAGAGTGGATTAGCACCCTGCACGTGGCCTGCGGGGCAGGAGCCTCTCACTGGAGAGCAAGTCCTCTCTGCACCACTCACGCCCTCATGGGCTGGTAGCTGGCACGTTGGAAAAGCTGCTCCGGGCGTGTCAATCTTGTCTTTGTAAACCAGCAGGTGCCACCTCATGCCGTGCATCCGTTTTTTGCATAACTGGCTTGCTAACTGCACCCCTGCTACTCATGGGGGCCAGCAATCTTTTTTAATCCCCCTGCATTGGAGAGGGGCCATGGTGGGTGTCTCAAGGAAGAGTCAAAAGTGGGCTCCCTGAGCTGCTTCCTCTGTTATAGGGGAATATCAGCCCGGCAATATTTTTGCCCCAGTCACCAGGCTGTATTCATTTTCAGGAGAACAAAACAAAACCAAGCAAAATGATACAAAACTTAAAAATTACCCAGAAGCCTAAGTGAGCGTGCATTGGATGTTATGAAGGACATCAATAATACTCACAAGTGTTGGAAATGATCCAGAGCTGGCATGTGGATTGAGCTAAAAACGTTAGTTTTCCTTGTGAGATAGTTGACTTCCTTCTGTTTAATTCTTCGTTTAACCGATCCTTACTGAACCAGGGCAGCCTGCAGCTTGAGCTCGTCGGGAATCTACTCGGTGGGGCAGCAGGCCGTGGAAGGCTTCCCGACAACCTGGAGCTTGTACTTGAGCTTGGGCAGAAAAGTGCACAGCCCGCAGTCCCGCAGGAAGCAGGGGATCTGCAGAAACAGGAATTGAGAGGCAATTACCTGGCACCAGACTGGCGCAATCTGTTCAAGGGACTTGTCTGCCGGCATGGGGTCAGTGGGCGAGAGCGGCGAGCTGCTAAGACAGCCTTCCTCTGGCCTCAGCAGCTCCCAGAGACATTGACTCTTGCCAGGACTTGGGGCCAGCAGAGCAGAGAGCGAGGTCTTTGGATTTCTTGCCCCCTACAGGTTTCTATGCCACCGGCATTGAAGAGCTGCCTTTTTATAAAGCAGTCTGCTTAGTGGATGTTTACAAACAGCAATTTCTTTCTGTGTCTTATCTTTGCTAGATTGTGTTAGGTAAGTAATTATTATATTAGCTAGAATGATGGTTAAAAAAAAGGAAGCAAAGAACAGGAAAATAAAACCCAAATTGAAGAGAAATTAAGAATCTAGGTAGGCGGCAATCTGTACACTGTTCTATTTTGAAACTCCTATTTCCATTTTGAAAATTGAACTATTGTAGGTTGAGCAGCCCTAATCCAAATATTCAAACTCTGATATGTCCCCAAATTCTAAACTGGGCACTGACATGACAAATACACCTGACTTTATGTGACAGGTTGCAAACAAAATGCAGGTACACTAAAAAGGTTGTGTAAAACTACATTCAGGGACCAGCGTTGTGCTATATCGAGAAAAGCCACAGGCCGGCATGGCAACCTATTTCAAGTTCTGACTGCTCTACTTCCAATCGAGCACCCTGCTAACGGCCTGTGAAAAGCAGCAGAAGCTGGCCCACGTGTTTGTGCCCTTGCCACCCACGTGGGAGGCCTGGATGAAGCTCCTGGCCTCTTTTGGCCTGGCTCCCCCCTGCCCATTGTAGCTACTTGGGGATTGAACCAGCAGATGGACAAGCTCTCTCTTTCTGTCCCTCTGTCTTTCTCTGTAGCTCTGACTTTCAAATAAAGTAAATAGATCTTAAAAACGAAATCTACCTTCAGACTATGTGTATGAGGTTTTTACAAAGCATAAATGAATCTCACAGGTACACAGAGTTCCTATCCCAAGCATATTGCTTATCTGTTAATATCCCAAACTCTGAAGAAGTTCGAATTCTGGAAATCAGATAAGGGATACTCAATCTTTACTTTAAAAGAAGCTTACATCACAGTGTATTCCTATGGTGCTGTTAGGAGGGTGCTTTAAAAGTTCATGGAAAAATGTTTATTTTGGTGTAAAATTGTTTGAAATATATGCATTTTCTTTTTTTTTTAACTTTTATTTAATGAATATAAATTTCCAAAGTACAGCTTATGGATTACAATGGCTTCCCCACACACACACTTCCCTCCCACCCGTAACCCTCCCCTTTCCTGCTCCCTCTCCCCTTCCATTCACATCAAGATTCATTTTCAACTCTCTTTATATACAGAAGATCAGTTTAGTGTATATTAAGTAAAGATTTCAACAGTTTGCCCCCACATAGTAACACAAAGTGAAAAATACTGTTGGAGTACTAGTTATAGCATTAAATCACAATGTACAGCACATTAAGGACAGAGATCCTACATGATATTTTTTAACAATTGATTGATTTTTCTATGCAATTTCCAATTTAAAACCAAGCTTTTTTTCATTTTCAATTATCTTTATATACAGAAGATCGATTCAGTATATACTAAGTAAGCATTTCGTCAGTTTGCACCCACACAGAAACACAAAGTGTAAAAATACTGTTTTAGTACTAGTTATAGCATCACTGCACATTGGGCAACACATTAAGGACAGATCCCACATGAGACGTAAGTACACAGTGACTCCTGTTGCTGACTTAACAATTTGACATTCTTGTTTATGGCGTCAGAAATCTCCCTAGGCTCTAGTCATGAGTTGCCAAGGCTATGGAAGCCTTTAGGGTTGGCCGACTTCAATCTTATTCCGACAGAGTCATAGTCAAAGTGGAAGTTCTCTCCTCCCTTCAGAGAAAGGTACCTCCTTCTTTGATGGCCCCGTTCTACTTTTTAAAAGTTTATTTTTATTTATCTAAAAGGCACACCCACATTAGAGAATTTCATCCACTGCTGTGAGCGGCAGGGACCCTCATCTGCTGCCTCCCAAGTTGCCCAAGAGCAGGAATGTACCTGGGAAGTGGAGGCAAGATTCCACCCTACAAATGCGGGCAGCCCAAGCTGTGGCTAAACCCAT
Source organism: Lepus europaeus (assembly GCF_033115175.1). Taxonomy (NCBI): domain Eukaryota; kingdom Metazoa; phylum Chordata; class Mammalia; order Lagomorpha; family Leporidae; genus Lepus; species Lepus europaeus. The sequence continues at coordinate 89,465,699 of NC_084832.1, forward strand.
TCAGTCATTTTCTGATAATACACATTGTTGGCGAACTGTTTGAAGTACTGTCCTAGAAGACAATTAGTGACACTCAGCGAATGGTTTGAAAAGATTATCTTTCATGAAATGCAAGTGGTACCTATGTTTGTGCCAGATAGAACCACATAAGCAAGAATGGCAAAAATGAGACAGGTAATTGTTATTATAGCTGCACTGCACTAATTTCTTGCCAGTAATAATAAATATACTCACAAGTTCGAAAGCCTAATATGTGCTAGGTTTATTCCACCCAGTCATTGTGCACCAGAGATAAGATTCCCATTTTTATACATGAGCAAATTGAAACTTTATAGTCATTTAACGCAGACAAGCCCACATGGGAAAATGTGAGACATTGTTGAATTAAAAAAATTTCACAGTAAAAGTAGATACAGTGTAGTCTTGTTTTACAACATAGATGGTACATAGGCTCATGCATTAAGAATGTGAGCTTTTTCCTATGTGCAATTTCTGCACCTTGGAGAGCAAGGTGGTAAGAGAAGCTTTTAAAACATCTTTTGAATTATGCATGTGTTTGTATCTCTTGCTGATTTATTGTAACATCATCAGAAAGAAGGGAAGAAGAAAAATATAACAAGCTGAAGAAACCATGTGTCACCCAGAGGTTATTATGATAAATGATAGACAGAGGTTGGGTAAGAGAGATGGATGACCCCTGTCAGAGAAACATCAGTGTTTTCTCATCTCTGAGGTCAAACCAGATAGCAACCTAGGCAGATGCTTCCATTCCTTCCTCTGTTGGTGGTGATGTTGCTTTTTTGTTCTGTTTTCTCCTTTCAAACTTTTACCAAATATTTGCCTTGAATCGCTGAACAAAAAGAGAATTAAAAACTTTTGCCATTTAAGAGTTAGGTTTTAGGCGCTGGTGAACTTCAGCTCACAAGGAGGAGCCAGTGCAGTTCTGGTCACTAGCAGATACAAATAACAACCTGTCTGCACATCTCTCAGTCACACAAGCTTTATGGTTTTAAAGGCCATGATCCTTCTGAAGTGTTCCCAGGATGACAACTTTTATCAGGCATTGCATTAGTCTTGGCTACTTTCGGAGCGAACAAACCACTTTCCAACACACAGAATTTGGACGGAAAATAATCTCCCGTTTGCCTCCTTGATATTTTGTGAGATTGTTATTGGCACAAGTATATCCCAAGTTACCAAAGCAAAGGGCAGGAGTAGATGAGATGTTTACAAGAATTCCAAAATTTGAGGTGGAAATTCTTGGTGCAAATGCCTCTGAAGATAAGAGGACATGAAAGCCAAAATCTTGACATCTCGGACTCAAACTACTTTAGGAGACTCCACAGAGCATTTGGGTGACTGTGGCCACAGCCACGGTCACAGTCGCATTGGATTTAAAGCCTTCAATCCTCTAATCAAACCTTCTGAGAGAAAATTTGCCCTTCCTGGCTCTTTCCACATTGATTGCAGGGTGTCTAATTTTTACTGATGCATTTTGATTGTATCATCGTTGTATAGATTTGGTCTAAAGAACAAGAAAGAAACATGCTTCTTCTCTTTCCATCCTAAATTAAGGGCATCTGTGAGCAATGGGTGGTAGATGTGAGTTTACTCTGGGCTCAGGAATTATCTCACTGGATAGCCTTTGCCTCTCCAGCACTCAACTTTTATCACAGTGAAAGCAAGGAGATTCGACTGGCTTGGCCGTAGACTTTTTTTTTTTTTTTTCTGTTTTTCAGTTGAGTAAACGCTTTGTAGAGTAAAATTGTACCATTTGGAATAAGCAAATCAAAGGGATGGACTTGTTAAAGCATTTTTTTCTGGAGCAGCTTGTAAGGGCTTGGAGGAAAAGCAAGGCTGGCTCAGAGGAACAAGAGTGAAAACCTCTGAGCTCTTGGATTGCTCACAACCCACACTTCTCAAGTTCACTGTCTCCCACTCAAGCCTGCTGCAGGTTTAAGATCATTCCCTAGAGTTTTTGTTACTGCACCCCTGGGAAAATCTCCTGTCAGATAATTTGCTTTACATATCAGAATGTATTTGGTCAATATTTCACTTACTATTTTTCCAACTTTTTATGTCTGGAGGAATACCCAAAGACATTAATTATAGTGAATAATACAGATGAAAAATACCTGGTCTGAGGATTTCCATTTTGATGCAAGAGAGAAATAAGGAAGCTATTGTAATAAATCATCAAGGCAATGAGTGTTGATTCTAAATCCCAGCTGAGGACTGGGACTGATCAAGGGTGAGAAGTTTAGCAGCCCATGATGCCAACTGTCATAAATGGCAGAAATTCAAGCTGTCTGAAGCTTATAAATAGATTTCATATTCATTTTACCCTTTAAAGACCAAACTAAGAGGTTCACATTGCCTTTGTTTGCTAGGGCAGACAGTATAACATTCATTTTATGAATGGAAAAGCATTAGAAGGAAAGATTACCTAATTTGTCCTCATACACTCATTATTTGTTAATTGTACTCAGAGCAAACTTCATAAGTCTTTGGTAAATAAGAGTTTATTGTGCTCTTGTCTAGACTAGGGTTTTTCTAATTATTTTGCTGGAATTTAAAATTTTAAAAAGTACATTGTCAAGTTCAATTAATAGACACCCATAAACTAAAAAAAAAAAAAAAATCCAGAACAAATTGTAATTCTTTTTCTCTCCTCTCCTTCCCTCTCTTCTCTCTGTTATTTCTCTTTCTTTTTGGTACTATTATAGTCACTTACTCTATGCTTTGTCTGTACACCTGAAAGTGCTAATTAGGTTTAAATTGATCTCCCAACCCTCTGATGTGTGAAAATGAAACACACAGCTTTTTCGCTGCAGAGACTCTTATGTCCTTGTTGTAGAAATACTATTCTGTTATGAACTTCTGAAACATAAAGCAATAAGAATGACGTCATGTGAATTTTCAAGCTGTCTTTCCTAGGAAAAAGCTCTCTTTTTCCCGACAATCAGTTCTTTCAACCTCACACCCAGTTGCCCTTCTTCTTTGAAACAACGATATGGTTTCAAACTTTTGTTAGCACGTCTAAGTGAACATACTTAAACAGTTTCCAATTTTGTATATGTTCTCTCCATTTTATTTGTTGTTGTTGTCAGAAATTTAAGATGGTGTTCAAATGTTTGTGTCTACTGATATTTTTCGGTACTTGAAATCACAATGCCCGATAGTAACTAAAATGTATTAACTCCCTCAGGCTGCTAGGTTTGGGCTCTCCTAAGTCTTTTATTACAGATTTTTTTATTATTTATTCATTTCCATGAAA